>NC_048265.2:44810025-49810025 GCF_005286985.2 Setaria viridis | reverse complement strand
AGTGGCGAACTGCCTTTGACAAGACCAATTAGTTTGCGCTCATACGCGGCAATCTTCAGATGTCGCGCGGCAAAAGGCCCTCACCTGATGTAGTATGGCACCGAACCCCAAATAAATTCCCTTCCAAAATCAGGCAGGTGCAAGACGAGGGCTACGGACAGGGCCTTTTTGAGGGCCGTGAAAGCCTCGGTGGCTGCCTCAGTCCACCGTTTCTTGAGCAGTGTCGTCAGGGGTCCCGCAATGGTGCTGAAGTTCTGGATGAAGCGCCTGTAATACCCGGCCAATTTGAGAAACCCACGCAGGCCACGGGCGGAGCGCTTCTGTGGCCATGATTCCACTGCCGCCACCTTGGCTGCATCCATGGCAATGCCAGCTGCTGAAATGACGTGGCCCAGGTACTGAACTGACGATGCGGCGAACAGGCATTTGGATCTCTTGAGGTGCAGCTGGTTGGCGCGCAGCACGTCAAGTACGGCGCGAAGGTGTTGCAGATGCTGACTCCACAACATGCTGTAGATGAGGATATCGTCGAAGAAGATGAGGACACACCGGTGTAGGAACGGCTTGAGCACGAGATTCATCAGCACTTGGAAAGTTGACGGCGCGATGGACAGGCCGAATGGCATCATCTAGGAGCTCCTCCACGACAGGTATGGGAAATTTATCTTTTACCGTGGTCAACCACGTATTTAACGTCCTGTAATCGACACAAAAATGCCAGGAGCCGTCTGGCTTCTTGACGAGCAACACTGGAGCTGAGAAAGGAGATGTGATGGGTCGAATGACGCCCTGGCGGAGCATAGATTCGCACTGTGCCTCCAATTCATCCTTTTGTAGCTGCGGGTATATGTAATGCCGTACCGCATAGACATCGCGGGCAAGACCACGACACACCACTCTATCGCCGTTGGTCACCACAACATGGGCACCGCAGCTGTCGTGGAACCGAAGATTCACGTGCTGCGCCGCGGAAGCGCTGATGAAGTTATGTGTCGATTCCGAGTCAAGAAGGGCCGTGAACTCTTGATCGCTCAGCTGAACGTGTAGCTGCATCGTGTCCTTAGTGCGGAGGCCGGTGATCGCATGGAGGGATATCTGTGGGGTTTCCTCCGTAGCTGGCACGGCGTCATCCTCCACGAAGTCTGAGACCTCCAAGTAGAAGAGGCGCGGGCATTTGTGACCGCGTACCTATTGCTCATCGCAGTTGTAGCAGAGGCCGGCGCCATTCTGCCATCTCCTGCGGCGTGAGGTGACGGAATGGCCGTGGTGGAGCGGCCAGTGCAGGCTGGGACCGTCGCAGACGGCGTAGGTGGCGTCGACGGAGACAGTGTCACCGTGGGCATCATGGACGGTGCGACGGCCGCCCCCGGATATGGCTGCTGTCGACTCTGGGGGCACGCAGGGCGCGGCTCTGCCGCCGCGCGACGTTTATAGGTGAAGGCCAACATCATGGCGTGCTGAAGATCTTGTGGAGCCTGCAGTTCGACATCAACACGGATGTAGTCAGGCCCCAGTGAAGAGCTGGACCTGCTGCTGCGGTGATAGGCAGCCTGCGTGCACCATCTTGGCTTGGAATGCCACCTAGTACTCGTCAACCGACCTGCGAAATGGCAGGCGAGCTAGTTCTGTGAGGTGGTTTGTGCCGAGAGCTGGCCCAAAATGTTGCTGGCATAGCGACGAGAACCGCGGCCAAGAGATGGCGTTGATGTCGCTGACGTTGCGCTCCAGCATGTAGTACCAGTGTTGGGTGATGCCGGTCATGTGGAATGAGGCAAGCCACACCTTGTCGGCCTCGCGGATGCGCTGAGCCTGAAAAAAGTGCGTGCACTTGTTGAGCCAGCTCAGCGGATCTTCTTTGCCGTCGTAGGTGGGGAAAGACAGCTTGTGGAATCGGTGATGGCGAGTGTGGAAACGGGATCATGGTGATTGGCAGGCCGGGAGCCGTCGTGTGGACGATGACAGATCCCGTTGATGTCGCGGCAGGTAGCCCTTCGTAGCTGGGGAGGCCGTAAGGTGACAAAGCCTGCAGTTGTGACGATCCGCCTGAGTGCGGGGACGCGCGCCCCTCGACATCGGCCAGCTGCGTCGCGAATTGGCCCATCTGACACTGGAGACCGTAGATGGCTGTGGTCAGTGTGTCGATGGCCGCAATTGGCACGGCCGTGGAGGGAGGAAGGGAAACTGGCGCGGTGGTGGTGGTGGGTAAGCTGGCGGTTGTGGTGATTGCAGTGGCGGCGGAAGTCGGAGCTCCAGGCATCGAACTGGACATCACTGAAACTAGATTGTTGGAACCGCTAGCGCTGCGAAGGAAGTAGTCGTGCTGCATGGGCGGCCGGGGTTTGGGATCCCGGCAGCGGCAAGGTTGCAACGCTGTCCTGGATGGCCGGCGTCGGGGAACAGGCGTGCGCAAGGGGAGTTACCAGGGAGCGGGAGAGATAACTCAATCTCTGGCTGATTTCTATTAACTGAAAGAGTTCAATACTTGTACACCCATCTGATTCTAACAAATCTTAACTACCATTAAGGGATAACAATAAAAGGAAACAATACTCCTAAACCTTCAGACTCTCCTAACTGACACACCGCAAGCCGCTCGCCTACCACGGCCTCGTCTAGCCACGGCTCGCCCTGCGATGTTGGTACACTTTGCCGACCATAACAGGTTACCAGCTCGACTGTGTTAATTAAGAAACTAGGGTGCAGGAACTGAAAGTACAGCTTTGCAAGGACCTCAAAAGACTAGAAATTGTGAAGAAATGTTTTTTTTCCAGCTTCCCCTGGGTGTTTTCTACAAGAGGTCTTGAGCTTCTCCATGAAGGCCTCCATCCAGCCTTTCACTAGGCGCCATCACCATCCCCCAGCAGCAGCACCCGCCACTTCTGCGGAAAGAAATGAAGCATACTTGCTGGGACTCCTCCCCACCACAGGGCGTCACTGAAGCATTTCCAGACAAATTTTTGTATGCTGCACAATTGACATTCCCTTCCATTCAATTTCGTCCTCTCTTCAAAGCCACCCCTGTTTGCAGTCTATCTTGCCAGGCCAGCCACATGAATACTTTTAGCTTCAGCCTTCAGGGGCAGTCTGCTCTTCCACATGAATACTTATGGAGATATGCATCAATGACAACATGAAACTAAACAGTGGTTCTCTGTTTTTGCCAACCGAATGTGTATCTCCACATGATTTTTAGAACCAATTGACCGTGATCTTTACATATTGCACATGATCAGTAAACAAAAGTCAGCAAATAAAAATTCACCAAACATTATAAGTAATGCATGAAAAAGATGAGATATGAAACATGGAAGACACCTTATGAAGCATAACCTGTTTCTTTCTAATCTGATGTTTCCACTGGCTATTTCCTAAGACAGCCCTTTCACAAAAATTAAATTAATGGATAACTTTTTAACATGTTTTACTATCACCAGATTTTCAATTAAGGGAAAAGAGTGCATAGGTAAACCCATAAGTAAAAAAGATCTTCAGGTTATTGCTGAGAAAACTTACTAAGAGAAGTGTTCAATACAGATTAAATGCACTTTGTGAATTGAAGAGTTTATACACCTTCAGTTAATTCATCAGTTTTTGGGAGTAAATCATAATTTTCATATTTAATACTTCCTCCGTTACAAATTATATATTGTTTTGGCTTTTTAGAAGTGAGTGCCTACTGCCCACCCGAGTATTCTATCGTTTTCTGACACACGAATTTCTGCGACGTTGGATGAGCATTGAACGGACATCCTTCATCTTCTGAGGAATCCTTCATCTTCTTCCTCAGTTCAGCACCTTTCTTCCCAATAGCCAGGCCACCCCGCCGCCGCCCAGATGGACCACCACCCCAACCGAGGGCGTGGTAGCTGCCGGTGTCGGGCTTCGGCGAGACCCTACCTGCCCTCGGCAACCACCTCCCTGCCGCAGCCGCCGCCACCTCCCTCCCCCACCATGTCGTCGTCAAGCCCTCGCCCAAGCACCGCCCAACTGGCCTCCTCCACCTCCCGGCCGGCGGCACCACCGCCGCCTGGCCTCACCGCCCAAGTTCCAAGCACTCTACCATGCACCTTGTAGCGAACATGGCCCCATTAGTTCGTAGTTTGTGATTTTGGTGATTGAGTGACAATATAATTATTGGGACTAATAGTTTGTCAAGTATATGCTTTGTAGGTTTTCTAGGTCCCAAGTATGCAAACCAAACCATGGGCAAGGTTCAAATCATGGTATTCAAGTATGCAAACCAAACCATGGCAAGATCCAAATCATGATATTCAAGTATCCAAGCTATGGTATTCAAGTGACCAAGCCATGGCCCATCGGAGTAAGTATCGGAGCAATTGGTCCAACGGGGAAATCAACTTGAGTTCCAGGAAGCACCGGATGATCCGACGATGGAAAATTTAGTAGCGTCGGATCAATTCTCAGGAAAGGCAGAAATTGACCTATAGCACCAGATGTTCTGATGCCCTATGGAGGTGACCCTCGAACGAAACATATTTAGTTGGGCGCAGGGGAGCCAATGGCTAGTTTCAGAGAGATTTTGGTCAGAAAACTATCAGCACTGGATGATACGATGGGGGCATCGGATGGAGCGTCGAATGAATTCTTGAAGAAGTTGGACGCAGGGGAGCCAATGGCTAGTTGCACCGAATGTTCCGATGCTACCAAAAAATAGACCATCGGAACATCCGATGGTATACTTTAACTACCCATTCAAGCAACGGTTCTTTAAGCTCTTGGGCTATTTATACCCTCTCCACTTGACCATTTGGAGTTGCTGGATGAAGTTGAAGTGTGTAGGAGTCCATTGAAGAGTAAGACACATCAAGAACACATCCAAGACACCCAAAAGTGTTTATGTAATCCATCAAAGGTTTAGCACAAGCTTAGCAAAATGATTAGTGCTAGAATAGACCTAGAGAAGAGAGAGTGCAAGGTGTGCCTACCTTATGATCAGGTTCTAGAGTGAACCACCTTTATACAAGGTGTGCCGGCACCTTGGAGCCTTAGTGGCTCACCGGCAAGTCATGAGCAAATGACTTTATGTGTTTATCGAGTGCTGTTTGTTTGTGGGAAGAAGGCAGTGACTGCACTTTGGTACATTTTCCAATATTGCAATGCGCATACAAGTATGTATTCGTGTGCACTATTATGCCACCAGCTTTTAATAATTCATTGCCTGCATCGTGAAACTTGCCATGTATTCGTAGAATCTTACTTAACCTCGAAGAGTCATCTTCTCTGCACAAAGCATGGCAATTGCGATAATCATTTCAAACTACTAGGTTATTGTTTGATTGTGGCTAGGTGTCAACTGACTATCTTTTTGCATGTTGATAGCATGAAATCAGTAACAATTTAATTGGCTGCACCATGAAGTTATTGGTCCTTTGGCATGTATGAACAATTGATCAGTAGCAATTAGTCAAAACGCTAATTGGTCACCGAAGAAGTAATGCACTAAAAGGAAGGCACATTTGAAAAATTTAGGCATGGTCTTCAACTTCCAATCATGTTAAGGGAAAGTAAAGCAAGTTAAAAATATCAGTATTATCTGAAAAAGGAAAATATCAATTCAATAGAATAGTCACTTAAGGGAAAATTTTGTTTTCAATATGTGAAATGGACATAATAGAAGAGAATGGTCACAGAAATGGCATAATATCTCTCCAAGCTCAGTTATAAACATCATAGTTGCAGTTGGTATGCAAAATGCAGAACTCTCTTCCAATCACAGGGAGATAACTGCCATGATGTAGCTGTATTAATGGGAGAAAGTATTAATATCCCAGCCTCCACATTCATTTGATGCAAAAATAAAATAGTAATATATCTCTCATGGTTATCAAATATAAATAAATGTCTGGTATAGAATTTATACTGCCTTTAACAACTTGCATCAGAGCCTGTATGGTAACTCAGACCTTGATCAACGATCAACATAGAAGGAAAATAGCATTTCCATATTATGGTTTGGATGCTGACAGTAAATGAGGCAAACATGTCCCTACAATAGACAGGATATGGAATCAACACTAGATTAATTGAAATGATTCTAATAAAAACCCAAACTTTTTATGCTACTAACCTGGTACTTCATGTTTTGACAGCTCACTGATTTCTACGAATGAATGGCATATTTCCATGTCTTTGGTTTCAATAACTTGGCACCTGGTAATCGCTGATGTTAGAATTTATCAATAGTATAACATGAAAAACGTGTACGTCAAGCAGATTCGAGTTACAACTACCGAATTCCAAAGAGAAAAATTCCAGTTCTTTCTGAAACAAAAACAGAAATAGTACATTTTTGTGCACCCAAAGGCGTGAAGTTAGCAAAAACAATTAAAACAAAGGTACCACACAGTAGGCTCCTGGGACCTTTTATTTAGTCCACATTTTGTCCTTTAGACAGCAAAATTCAATTAAATTGACAAGTAAAAACCTTCGTTGCATTGGCAACATGGCATCTCTATTTGGGGTGTAACATTAGGGAAATAGAAAAATATCAGTTCAATGCAAATTGAAAACAATCTATAGTCGTGTTCTTAGTTGTCCAAGTGTGGAGGGATCCCTTGGATTTTTTAAATTTCGTATTGTGCAAGTGCTGAAACCAGCAATCTACCATGACAACTGCATGAAAAAGTAACTTTGTGGGACACTCTTCATGCTTTTTTAGTGATTGCTGAGTTCTTTCCACTATTCCTTGTCAATAATTTCTGGGCACAGTTCACACCTAGCTATAGTCTATAGACGCAAATACTAGTAGCAGTTCACATAATAAAGATGAACTGAAGACAGAAGTGGAGGACCAAAGATACTCTATTTTGCCTTACATATCATTCTCGTTAAGCAGCTTCTTTAGTAGTCATATCTATTCAGAAATTCAAAATGGATAATTAAGTAATACAACTCGACATGATTATACCAAGGCACCAAAATTCTGTGGTCGTGTGCTGCACCTTTCTCTAATGTAAAAATAATCACACCATATCATTCAAACTACTGCATGGATGCTTTAAGGCGACTGGTATATATATTTCTAGAAAGCATGAGCAGATTTATGCATTCAAACTATGGTGAAACGACAAATGAGTTTGGTGGGTACCTTCGTAACGAGCATCCAAATCTTTATCTTCTTCAGGGATGTTGTCCAGTCTCTTCTTCAGGGATGAAGGAAGCGACTGTATACATGGACATGATGTAATTCGAAGATCACGGAGAGATGAGTATGCTTGTGGCCCATCGGGCAAGGATGCCAGGCTTTTGCAATCCATCAGACTGAGGCGTTCCAGGGTTGAAAACTCTCCCAAGCAAGATTCCAGTGATCTCAACTCTGGGCATACCCAAATATCTAGTCTTTGAAGTCCATCCAGCTGGCCTGATAGGAGTTGGAGTTTGCCACACTCACGAATAAGTATTTCCCTGAGGGATGGGGGAAGGTTGAGAACCTCTGACAAGCTTTCGCACCGCAATATTCTTAGATATTCAAGACATGGAACGTCCCGGGCCGATGATGACAGCTTCGGTGCAGCGCTGGGCCCTTGATTTAATGTTGGCTCGTCCTGTTGCTCTCCGAATGTGGACTTAAGCTTAGGGCAGCCGCGCAAATCCATCATCTTGAGAGATGCGGGGACGTTGAAGACCTCTACCAGACTTTCACAATCCTCTATGTATAGAGACACGAGACGGGGCAGAACTTGGCGGCTCCTTTCTGATATTGGTTGGCCAGGAGCAGCTTTCGCGTACCCAATCAGACCACTGCACTTGTCAATGGAAAGGAGCCTCAAGGATACCAAGCTCTGGAACTCTTTTTCCGGCCAGTAGACAAGAGCATGGTTCCAAATTGCCAAATGTTGGAGCTGGACAAAACATGTCCATAGTGCCAGTGGACTTGAGGGGAACAGAAAGTTGCAGCCTCTTAGCTGCAGACGTGTCAGAGGGGATTTATTACTGGCGTCCACCAGCTCAAAGGCCCTATGCACAGTTGGTAAAGTAGTTTCTGTGTCTTGGATTGATAACGCCAGTTCGGACAATGAGTTAATAATTGTAGGCACCATTATTGCTATCAGTTGGCTGCCATTTATTTGTAATACACCGAGCTTTGGTGCTTCTATCACCCCCGGTAGAGTTGTCAACTTGGGACATTTCTCAACACACAGAGTCTCAAGGTCAGGGAATCTCTGCTCTTCCGTCATCCCCAAGCTCTTAAAACTATCTAAGTAACGTAACCGGAGCCTCTTTAAGTTTGGAAATGCTGACCATGCTGTAACATCACTATGGTCAAATGATGGTAATGCTGATGGTAATGCTGCCAGTTCGGGGCACGTTTCGATTGATAACCCTTCAAGCTGAGGAAATATTATCTGCAGCCCTTGAGTTGCTTCAGCAGCGCCCCCCCACCTCTGAAACTTTGCTAACCATTTTAATTCGAGTACCTTCAGGACTGGAAATGCCGACCAAAGCTTCCACTCGTCTTGCTCCTTGTAATCTCCACAGCACGATCCTCCGAGAAGTGCTGGCCCTGGTAATGCTGTAACCTTTCCACAATTTGTAATAAACAACTTCTCAAGTTGAGGAAACATTATCTGTTCTCCTTGGACCCAGTTTACTTCACACCATCTATCAAATTCCGGCAGTTCGTCCAGCCTAAGCTCCTTCAGATTAGGAAAGTGAAAGAATGTACCACCACTGCACAAGCTTTCCAGTTTTTTCAATCTTTCCAGACGAAGAACTTGTAGAGCTGGTACACTCCCAAGTGGAGGAAGCTTATTGGACTTGTTACAGTCAGAAAGATGAAGCTCCACCATTTTTGTCAGCGTACCCATCCACGTTGGGAAACTGGTTCCGTGGTAATGATCTATCCTCAGAGCCTCTAGTCCAGGAGGAGCTTCGAGACCCTCCAGCACCTTATGACAATGTTGTTTCTCCTCCTCACTACTTGTCCAGGTCCACCTTAATGACAATTCCCTGAGCTCCTTTTTATTTCCAAGATTGGCCTGTTTTGCATCTGCTGCATTTGTCACATTTTCGAGTTGACTAAGCAGTAGTGGACCACCAAGGTTGTTTAAATGCTGCAGCTCTGCAATACTACTGCAATCATGGCCTGTACCCACTACAAAATTTGTAAGTGTTTGCAGGGAAGTGAGATGTCCAACCTCCGGTGGCATGCGCTTCAACTTCCCACATCCGTGAGTGTAGAGGTGACGGAGGGCAGTCATGTACTTTATTCCCTTTGGAAGCCGGCCAAGTTTGGGACAGTACGCAACATTCAGTGTTTGCAGATTGTACAAAATGTTGATATCTTCCGGAAGTGACACTATAGCACTACGCGAGATATCAAGATACCTCAAGAGATGTAGCTGGTTTGGTTTCAGTAGGATTGTGCTCTTATTCTGCCAAAGTCTCAATGCACGCAGAGAGCTGTATTTTGCGAGATGCTGCAGGGAACCTTCTATGTGCTGATAACATAGTAGTGTTTGCATAGCTGGAGACCCTATATTCAGAGAATCATTCAAAACGGCCTCTGGCATGCCACATAATAACAATATATGACGACAAGTGTTCTGAAGAAACTCATCACTCTGCTTTGGCTTCTCAGTCATGGTAGCAACTTCTTTGCCCATGACAGATAGTGCCACATCGTGCATAAGATCATGGATTTTACATTTACTTGTAGAGAAATACCAATACACGGAATTAATTCTTGTGTCCCCTTTGACTTGCTTCACATCTTGAAGAATGACCTTGAGACCAGCTCACTGAAAATCTGTTTACCAACATCTTTTTGTTCGGGAATAAAGTCATTTGCCATCCATAGTTGGATCAGCATTTCCACGTCAATCTCATGGTCTTTGGGAAACACAGCACAGAAAGCAAAGCACTGCTTCATGTGTGATGGCAGGTCATCGTAACTGAGCTTGAGAATAGGCAGGATTTGATCGTCCTTGTTATGGGCGATGCTTTTGCTAAGCACAGCCTTCCATTCTTCTGTTGTCTTGCCACGTAGTACAGATCCTAGTGCCTTGGCTGCCAATGGAGACCCTGCACATCTCTCAACAATGTCATCAACCAAGCCAGCTAAATCAGCTGGTTTTCTCTCTTGCGAAATGAATGCTTTAGCCTCAATAATTTCCTTGATGAATTTATTGTCCAAACGTGCAATGCCATGTTCTTCAACTGTACCCATGAGTTGAGCTATTTCTTTATCACGGGTTGTCGTTAGTATGGCGCTACCAACATCACCATGTTTAAGACAAGCATTCAGCTTGTTCCACTTGTTAGCATCCTTATTCCAAACGTCGTCCAATACAAGAAGATACCTGTTACAAATAATCATGCCATTAGTGCGTTTCTATTTGAGTACGTTTTTTTCTTAAGTTATGTGAATGCCACAAGAGGAAGCGTAAATGGTATGTGAGATGTGCAAGTTCCGTGCATATCCAAGAGGGAAACTTGCTAGCGGTGAGGCGTTGTTGTCTTCTTGATCTAAGTTTGAAGTTGAATTTTGTGTATGTAGTTTGCATGTGCTTTACTTATTCTTTTCAATTACGTGTTATTCTCAAGGGCAATGCACATATTTTGAGCATGTATGAGGGGAAAAAAACCAGTGTGCGTGTTTGAGATGAGTGAATCAACATCAAATTAAATTCTAAAAGTACCTCTTTCCAGCGAGTTCTCTCTGAAGGTTCTGCAAGGCATTCTCCAGGTTGCTCTCAGAAGCGTTGCAGATCTTGTTGGCAAGGTTACAAACATCGAAATCATCTGACACGCAGACCCACCTCAGCAGTTGGTGGAAATGCTTCTTCACTTCAGGGTCATTAAAGATGAGCTGAGCTAGGGTGGTCTTGCCCAACCCACCCATCCCCACAATGGGAACGACCATCGGATCCTTATTGTTAGCTTGTTCTTTGACCAACATTCTAACAATCTTTTGCTTCTCTTCATCTCTGGATCTGCTGACAATCTCTGGATCAACCATGGTGGAGTCATTCTCACGCAGATAATTTATCTGAACCTGCGCTTGTGGCTGTTTGTCGAACCCAAAGTTGCGCATGTGCTTGACAAGGGCCTCAATATCACGCACAATCTTGCGAAGCTTGTTGCCCATCCTGTAATGGAACATGATGCGGTTGTGAGTGGGAAAGAGTTTTACTGCATCCATCCCGAGCTTGATGTAGCGCCCCTCTTTCTTGGCTTGACGACGGAGGGCCTCATAGTTGAATTCATCGAAGACTTGGATGGCCTCGTACGCCGCCACCTTAAGCTCCTGAAGCCAGGGTCTGATTGCTTCTCTGGAGGTTGCCTGCTTCTCTGCGTCAGTGATCCTTTCCAGGATGGCCGGCAGCATAACCTTGAGCTTCTTGTGCTGCTCCTCCATGCCCTCCATCACCTTGTACTGGTCCAGGAGGTAGCTGGACGCCTTCTCCATCACCAGGGACAGCAGTGGCCTGACCACCATGCTGCCCACAAGCTCGGCCATTGGAGCAGTCAGAGCTCACGAGAACGCACGCTGAGAAATGAGAACACACTTTGGAGTGGAGAAGAGGATGGTTTACGGAAGCGCTTTGGAGGTAAATGGAGACCAACGCCAAGCACTGACCTTCTTGGGTGCCTAGGCTGACAGAGCAGCAGTAGCAGAGGCGGGGCAGTAGCGGTCGCAGCGGAGGGGCCGGCGGCGTACGGGAAGAGAAGATAGAGAAGAGGATATGTTTCTGCAAGACTTGCAATGGCAGAAGGAGAAGACTAGCATGGAAGACTTGTGCTCAGCTCACACCAGGAGCCATAAAATAAGCAAAGGATCAGAAGATGATAGACAAGTCCAAGCTATTTTTATAAGCTGATGACGACAGGTGTGGATGCTGTTGGCTGTGCTTGTGAAGCTGCAGTGTTTCTGTTCACATCTTAAGGTAATACTCCTACTTAATTGTCACATCCTGGTTTAGTTATGCTAATGATGGATTGATCACTGAACAAACGTGTTTACCGGTGCACAGTGTTCAGGTAGCCATGTGTGTTCAAAGACCATATAAATGTTCTGCATTCTGGAGCAGCCTTTTGCATTTCCTGGGTTGCGCTCACAGGGAAAAAGCGATACCATTTATCTATTGGTCGAGTCACATTCTTCCATTTCTTCCTCTCCAATTATAGCGATTGGACTCTTGGTGAACGAAACAAATGGGCCCGATGACTTGGACAATAATGATGTGTACGGTGTACCTACCACTTTTATTTCGTCGACAAGGTCTCTTGAATTTATTTTATAAAATTATTAACGTGTTAAAATTTAACTAGTGCCTCACCTTTTCAAAATGGCAGGATTTGCTCGGTTCCACGAGCTAAAATTTAGCTCCTGTTACATCGAATGTTTAGATACTAATTAGGAGTATTAAACATTTAGACTAATTACAAAACCAATTACAGCTAATTAATTCGCGAGACGAATCTATTAAGTTTAATTAATTCATGATTATCAGGTTGCTAATCCGAAGCAAGACAGTGAGATCATAGATATATCATGTGCGCTGTTAGAAAAAAAAGATTTTAAGTTTGAGGACATAACAAATAGAAAAGCTTCAATAAAGCCCAAATTGCAAACGAAAATACATAAATATAAAAAGCAATTTTCATGTTCACCGTCACAACACAGTTGAACAGCCACGGAATGTTCAGGAGGCAATAATAGAATGCAGGAATCAGTCACTCTCTGAAACAATAATCGGCGAAGGATCATGATGAAGCAGATGTGGCCTCATTATTGCTCCCAGCGTCCTTGCTGAGGGAGAGCCGTCAACAACAGCGGGTCTACATGCATGTGCTGCCTTGTCACTAAAGGTCCCATGGCAGTACTATTAACAACAGTGTTGCGTTGTCAGCGTGCGAGGACTTCTGGCGCCACTTCTGTGGACGGTAGTGCCTGATTAGGGCGAGCCAATGAGCTGGCATATGCATGTGACGCCTTGTCACTACCTCAACGTTGCAGGTGTTGTACGGTTACTGTCACGTACGATCAATCATGATAACAAATAAAATAGAAAGCTAAGGACATCTTTAAAAAGGAATCTCCAAACGTGGGAATAGGAAAAACGTAGCAACGGAGTTACATGATATTTGCAGTCCTATAGAAATTGATAATGTAGAAAAATTTGTAATTGTGTGTTTGAATGCAACGTAGGAAAAATAAAGAAACGAGAAGAGAGATAGACACAAAGAAGAGTTTCCAAGAGGTTAGACCTCATGTTAGATTTCCTTCAAAATTCCTAACCATTCCATATGAATTTTGAAGGATTAAAAGGTTGGTCAATCCTTTGTTCCAAAGGGACACATAAGAAAAATTCCTATAGAATTCAAATCCTACAAAATTTCTACATGTATCCTATGTTCCAAAGGGGGTCTAAGAGGGGTCGGGCGCCATGCGAGAGATTGGGCTCGGATGAGAGGTTTGAAGGAGGAAGGAAGGGAAGAGTAAGAAAAATCTTGAGCTCGAATACTAGACAACACGTATCTAACATCTCTTAAAACCAGACAAATTAACCTCTTTTACCTAGTCAAAGCAGTTTAGTGATTTTATTGACGTACCAATAGGTCTAGCATGTTATAATTGACCTCAGCAGCTCACCAATTGGCATTCTTTTTGGACGTTCAGAGCCAACTAACAAGATAACATGGAGATACGGATGGACAAGTCGACTATATATATTTTTTGAACACAAACTTGATTTTATTAGATTACCTGTATTATAAAATACTTATTATAAAGCATATTGTTTATACTATTGACTGAAATGATATTGCTCTTCCCCTTTGATGCCTGTTGTAAAACTGATTTTTTTCAGCTAATTATTCTATCTTCACCTAACACTTGGTTGCAACTTCACCTACCAGAACGATAGGTGTTGTCGCTTTGGTGTATTGTAGTGATCAGGTAGTGTAGAGATATTTTGTGTAGTGATCAAATTGTACATGTAGAGAGACTTTTGTATTTATAGAATTGTACAGCCGCACGAAACGCAAAGCCACCTGGATGTAGAGCCACCAAGTGTCGGTGATGCACAGGCAGCCACCAGCACCAGGTCGGGGCGACCGCCCCGCACGCGCACCCTTGTCGTCGATCCCACCACCGGGGCTCCGCGCACCCGGGCGTCATCCCTGCTGCCACACTGCACGGTCCTGCAGAAATAAACAGGCCAAAGGCAAATGAGTGAATGACACAATCAAAATTGATCCGGAGACAGGTAAGATTGTTGATTTCATCAAGTTTGATGTGGGTAATGTTGTCACGGTCACTAGAGGGAGGAAACTGGTCAGGTTGCTATGATTAAAGAATAGGGAGAAGCACAAGGGCAATTATGAGATCCTCCATGTGGAGGATGCCTTGAGCCTTGCTGAAAGCAAATATAGCTAGGAAATTGTAGATTGATTACGAAGGTGCATAGCACGTACACATATATAGGCAAGGGTACTAAGGTTAGGAGCCTTGCCTATTCTACAAGAAAACCCTAGCGGCTAGCTCTTGATCTGGCGCAATAGGTGCCTATCAGGGGGGAGCCATGCGCATGGGCCTAGCCGGGCTAGGGTCCAATTACACACATTCTAACACGCCCCCGCAGTCTAATCGCTGGTGCCACGAATGTTTAGACTGGACCTAAATTCTGTAAAAATAGAAGACGACAACCCCTTGGTGAAGACATCGGCGTACTGGGACGATGTGGGAACATGTAGTACACGAACGTCACCCATAGCGAAGCGCTCCTGAATGAAGTGAAGATCGATCTCGATATGTTTGGTGTGCTGATGCTGAACCAGGTTGGAGGACATGTAGACCGCACTGATGTTGTCGCAATAGACCAAGGAGGTGCGGTGAAGTGGGGCATGGAGCTCTTGAAGTAGCTGGCACAGCCAGGTAGCTTCGGCGACGGCATTGGCCACAACACGGTACTCAGCTTCGGCGAGACGGTGGGCTGACGCTTTGAGGACCACGCCGAGGAAGACCACATAACCGGAAGTGGATTTGCTCAGGATAGCTCAGCATCAGAGCATACCACCAGAGTGGACACCACGGGAGAGGAAGAACGTGGGCTGACGCTTTGAGGACCAAGAAATTAGGTTGTCGCCGAGGAAGACCACATAACCGGAAGTGGATTTGCGTGTGTCAGGATAGCCCGCCCAATCAGCATCAGAGCATACCACCAGAAGTGGACACCACGGGAGAGGAAGAACGTGCGAGCGCTGGAGTTGTCAAACTCATGACCGTTCTCGCACTGGACGGCCTTAATGGTGGCGCCGAACTGTGTAAGCACGTAGGAAAAGAAATTAGCAAGAGTATCAAATGTGTCAGATTTCAGCCTTAGAGGAAAAGTTCTAGAAAAGTGAGAGCAAGCATTGAGAACAATTAAATAATATTTAAAACCTGAGATGCTAGGAATAGGTGATGTCCAGAGATCACAATGAATAAGATCAAAATTCCTGGAAGCTCAAGAGGAGGACACCCGGAAGGGAAGACGAGTGTGTTGTCCGAGCTGACATGCATGACAAAGAGACGAGCTAATGTCTTTATTACATGAAGGTAAAATTAGCGCAAGACGGGCGAGGGCTTCCTGCCCAGGATGGCCGAGACGATGGTGCCAGACCGTGGAGGTGACGCCAGCAGTAAGAGTAGCAGCAGCAGGGAGGTGCAAGGGGTATAGCGGACCCGAACTATTGCACCTGACAATCACGTTCTTGGATCGAAGATCCTTCACAGAACAACCAGACGGGTCAAATTCGACTGACCAATTGTTATCGATGGTAAATTGGCGAATGGAAATAAGATTCTTAATAAGGTTGGGTAAAACAAGAACATTATTAAGATGTTAAGGACCCGGATGAACATCTGCGCTAGTGGAGGTGACAAGAAGTAAAGAACTATCACCGACAACAATAGCGGATGGAAAAGGGTACCGCTGGGTGAAATTATGCGAGAGGGAATGAGCATCGGAGGTCATGTGGGAGGTAGCACCTGAATCAAAGTACCACTCATGCTGCTGCGGCTAGTTTAGCGTTATAGTGCTGAAGGTGGAGGCGAGGGATTGCTAATCCCACAACGGTGTGCTGGTGGCGGTGCCGGCGATGGAGAGCTGGTACGGCACCTGTTGTAGAGCCTATGCCTAGGCGGCCTAGTATGCCTAAGCCTGCGCCTGGGTCGCCTGCAATTGGGCAGCCTACAGCTGGGCGACCTGGAACTGGGCTACCTGGAGTGCCTGGAGCTGCGCCTACTGGGCTAGCATGGCATGGAGAACTGGGCCAGCATGGCGTGGGGTGCCCCGGGCTGCGGAGCGCATGTACCGGGCCACATCTGGATGGCCCCGGTCCACGAGTTCTGGAAGGAGGGCTAGGGAGTGACGTCGGAGGGGCCCTAGGGGGCGCCCTGCTTGGCGCCACTGGAGGGGCGCTGGCTGACACCGACGCCGCTACTACCGCTGCCGGAGTTGCCACCCTTGGAGTTGCAGCTACCGGAGTTGCGTTTGTTGTGACGAGTCTTGGAGGAGCCACCCCCGGAATGGGGCTACTGCGAGGCCTGGGGCAGCCGAGCTGATGTGGAAGCACCCGGGGCAGCAACGAGAAGAGCGGTGGAGGGCTCCGAGGACGGCTACGCGAAGGTGAGTTCCTCGAGCAGCAGATCATTCCGAGCCTCTAGGAACATCGAGAATGGCGAGCATGATGAAGGTGAAGACTGATGGCGGCGTACTTGGAGTTGAGGCCGCGGATGACGTTGAGGATGAGGGACCGGTAAGTGACAGGCTCGCCGAGCTCGCTAGCATTAGCCATGGCCTTCAGACGGCGGTAGTAGTCAGTGATGGATAGATCACCCTAGACGAAGGTGCGAAACTGGGCGTCAAGGAGGAGGGCGCGTGTGTCGTGGTTGCCGAGGAACTGAGACTCGACGGCAAGCTAGATGGAGCGGGTAGTGGCGTCGGGCGTCATCATGGTGTCGGCGAGGTCGTTGGAGAGGGTGCCATAGATCCAAGACCGAACGACGCAATCCATCCGCGCCTAGTCAGGGTGATCGGGGAGAGGACTATCCTGAAGCACGTGGGCGTCGAGGGAGAACTTCTCGACGGTGAGAAGAAATTGCTCGCGCCAGCGGGTGTAGTTGGTGGAGGCGACGTCGAGGATGATCGAGACGAGGCTGCAGATGTTCTGAAGTGCAACAGGTTGGGCGTGCAGGTTCAGGACGGTGGCGACCTCGTGGAGCAACATGGCGTCGTGGACGAAGGGGACGACATGGTTCTTGTGGTCATCGTCGTCGTTGTTAGGGTGAATGCTGGGCGGCGGATCAGCGGCCTCAACAGCGGCGCGCTCCTCGACAGCAAGGGCTAGGGCGTCGTGGAGGCAGGCATCAGCAGCGTCGCATTCTTGAGCCGCGGTAGCCGCCAGCTGCTCAGCCTGGACAGCGCGGGCGAGGGTGGCAGTGCGGGCAGCCTGCCGCTGGGCCTGCTCGGCGAGGTGCTGCTCCTCTGCCGTGGGCGATGTAGCGACTGGATCGGCGACAGGGGACGTGGAGCCAGCCATAGTGACGGCATGTGCTAGAAAAGCGGAAGCTAAATCGGGGTAGGAACCCGGACTCGTGATACCATGAAAGCAAATATGGCTAGGAAATTGTAGATTGATTATGGAGGTGCATAGCACGTACACATATATAGGCAAGGGACAAGAAAGCCCTGGTGGCTGGCTCTTGATCTGGCGCAACAAGCGCCTGTCGGGGGGGAGCCATGCGCATGGGCCTAGCCGGGCTGGACCCAATTACACACATTCTAACACATGCCTTTGCCACCTATTTGGGTAATGTGCTCACAATTGGCAAGGGGAACAAACCATGGGTGAGTCTATGTCACACCCTGAAATTTCCGAATTTCAGGATGTGAATCAAAAGAATAAATAAACAATAATTTTCTCATAATTTTAAAATTTTCCCAACATTTATTTTTCTTTACAGGAAATTTAGTATAGGAAAAAATAATTGTTTGCTTTTATAAATTAAATAATGTTGTTCTATGTCTGTGCATTCATGTCGATGCATCTTGGTGTTTCTTGAGTGCAAAAGTTTCAAAAATGCGCTTAGACCTTGTCTGAACTCTTTCGAGAATTTTCCAACTTTTATTGGAATTTATTCTCATTCTCCTAGAGCTAACTCCAATTTTTGGACAGCTCTAAAATCCTTTTCATGAGCTCCAAATATTTTATTTGGACTCCTTGTACCCTAAACTATCTCTGGGATTTTTCCTGAAATTTTTGGGATTTTTAGGGAATTTTTCGTGACATTATGGAATCATCTGGACTATTCCGGATTTTTCCTTTCACGGGAAAAATATTTCTAAAAAAATCCTTTTGGGCCGAGCCTTGGGCTCGACCCGCTCAGGCCTAGCAGCTGGCCCGCCAAAGCCCATCGGGCGACGCCACCTCTCCCAGGTGCACGCCGCCGCCGCCACCTCCTGGGCGTCCGCGCCCCACACACCAGCACCCTAGGCCTCCGCGCCTATTTAAGGGCGAGCGCCGTGCGCCCTGCATCTCCCTGCTGCCTGAGCTGCCTCGCCCCGTCCTTCCCTCGCGGCGCCGCCATCCTTCGTCCGCCGGAGACCAAGCCGTCACCACCCCTTGGCCATGCCGGATCGCCGCACCTGGACATCCCCGAACCAAGGTAGTGCCGCCAGGAGCTTCGCGAGATCGAGCCACGCCTGTTTCGTCGTTCCTCGCCGTCAATCGGATGCCAAAGTGCCGCCACCGCGTAGGAGCTCGAACCGGCCGCCGCCTGCTCCTCTGTCCGCTCGATTCCACCGGAACGCCGCATCCCTAACCTTGGTGAGCACATCCTCGAGTTCGTCTCGACCCACTCTTTCTCCGGCACTGCTCGTCGGGATCCCCGCCGCACCGGAGCCCCGGCAGGCCGCCGGCCAGAAGCTGCGCCATGCCCTTGGCGTGAGGAAGAAGAAGACCGTCAGTTTTGCGTCAAGGCCCCCAAAGATCCTTTAATTATTTCGCTTCATCCTTTGTGTCTTGGAAACTCTTCAAATAACCCCTGAACCTTTCAGTTCCTTGCAATCTGATCCAAGCCATCCTCTTTTGCAGATCTAACCCCGAAGATCCATCTATTCGCAGTGACTATTCTCTGAGTCTTGGTAATCTTCTCAGCTAACCCTCCAAGTCTACGGTTAATTATGTTTAGGCCCCTACAACCTTGTTTAACCCATAGATTCTACGTATTAATTCCGTTTTTGTCCGTTCAAGTTGCGTTAGATTACAAAACCACGAATCTATTAAGTCTAATTAATTCATGATTACCAGGTTGCTAATCCGAAGCAAGGCAGTAAGATCATTGATATATCATGTGCGCTATTAGAAAAAAAAAAGATTTTAAGTTTGAGGACATAACAAATAGAAAAGCTTCAATAAAGCCCAAATTGCAAACGAAAATACATGCATATAAAAAGCAATTTTCATGTTCACCGTCACAACACAGTTGAACAGCCACGGAATATTCAAGAGGCAATAATAGAATGCAGGAATCAGTCACTCTCTGTACCAGCTGCACGAGTCACTGTCATGTGGACTGAAACAATAATCGGCGAAGGATCATGATGAAGCAGATGTGGCCCAGCCCTTGTTTACTTCCCTCCAAACACCCAACTTTGACATTATGCAAAAAGAAGATTCTCCATCACATCAAACTTGCGGTACATGCATGGAGTACTAAATGTAGACGAAATCAAAAACTAATTGCACAGTTTTGTTGTACTTTGCGAGACGAATCTTTTGAGCCTAATTAGTCAATATTTGGACAATAATTCACAAATACAAACGAAACGCTACAGTGTCGTATTTATGGCAAAATGTCAATTTTGCAACTCCCAACTTAAGAAGTAAACAAGGCCCCATTATTGCTCCCAGCGTCCTTGCTGAGGGAGCCGTCAACAACAGCGGGTCTAGATGCATGTGCTGCCAGTGTGCAGCCTTTGTCACTAAAGGTCCCATGGCAGTACTATTAACAACAGTGTTGCGTTGTCAGCGTGCGAGGACTTCTGGCGCCACTTCTGTGGACGGTAGTGCCTGATTAGGGCGAGCCAATGAGCTGGCATATGCATGTGTCGCCTTGTCACGTACCTAGGTGTTGCACGGTTACTGTCACGTACTATCAGTCATGATAACAAATAAAACAGACAGCTAAGGACCTCTTTGAAAGAAATCTCAAAACATAGGAATAGGAAAAACGTAGGAAGGAAGTTACATGGCATTTCCAATTCTACGGGGATTGAGAATGTAGGAAAGTTTACAATTGTGTATTTAGATGCAACGTAGGAAAAACAAACAAATGAGAAGGGAGAGATAGACACAAAGAAAAGTTTCAAGAGGTTAGACCTCATGTTAGATTTCCTGCAAAATTCTTATGGACTGAGCCATTCCAGAGGAATTTGGAAGGATTAAAAGGTTGTCCAGTCCTTTGTTTCAAAGGGACACATAGGAAAAATTCCTATAGGATTCAAATCCTACAAAATTTCTACATGAATCCTATGGTCCAAAGGGGGCCTAAGAGGGGTCGGGCGCCATGCGAGAGATTAGGCTCGGATGAGAGGTTCGGAGGAGGAAGGAAGGGATGAGTAAGAAAAACCTTGAGCTTGAATATTAGACAACACGCATCTCACATCTCTTAAAACTAAACAAATTAACCCTTTTTACCTAGTCAAAGCAGTTTAGTGATTTCACTAACGTACCAATGGGTCTCACAGGTTATAATTGACCTCAGTAGCTCACCAATTGGCATTCTTTTTGGACGTTCAGAGCCAACTGACAAGATAACATGGAGATACTGATCGACAAGTCGACTATATATATTTTTTGAACACAAACTTGATTTTATTAGATTACCCATATTACAAAATACTTATAATTATATTTTGTGTCATATTAAAATTGTATTAATAGAGTATTCATTGGTCAAATGCTTGTCCTAATAAAGTAAAATACACCTTGTTATTCCAAACGAGGGGAGAATCACGTTAAAAGCACGCCAGCGAGGCATCTTGTCTTGAAGTTCTAAATCCCAATATACGATATCATCACAATAACAAATCAAGCCACTTGAGCCGACCTCGAGGCTCGACCGCCCAAAAACTGAACACTTGAACTACCAAAAAAAAATTGGTCAGGAACCGATTCATAACCTGAACCGGTACTAACAATCCGGCATTAAAGGTATTAAAGGGATCCTTTTAAATACCGGTTAAAATAATCGGTACTAAGGTCCTCAAAATTATGAAGCCAACCCTGGTCTAAAATCCTTGAGCTTAATCCAATTTTTGGATGGTTCTAAAATCCTTTTTCACAAGCTTCAAATATTTTTATTTGGATTTCTTGTGTCCCAATCTATCTCTGAGATTTTTCCCGGAATTTTTGGTATTTTCTAAAAAAAAATTCGTGCTCTAAAAACTTTATCCAGAGTTTTCTGGATTTGTTTTTACACTGAAATATTTATGAAAATATTAATCCATCTTTCTATCCTTTTCCTTCGAGCCGAGCCCACGGGCCCGACCCACTTTGGCCGAACAGGCCGCCGGCTCCCTTCTTTCCCCGCCGGCCCAAACTGCTCCCTCTCCCCCCTCCCTATTCCTTTTTCCTTCAGCCGGCCCGGTTCCCCTTCCGCCGGCCTGCTAGACAGGCAGGCTCGCCAGCGCCTCCCTCCCCTTTCCCCTGGCCCAACCGGCCATTCTTTTTTCCCCCACACCGGCCCAGCCAGGCTTTTCTCCACACCGGCCTACCTCCCTTTCTTTTCCTCCGGCCCAGCTTGGCCCGCCATCTTTTCTCTCTCTCCCTTTCGCTGCCAGGTGGGCCCCGCATGTCGGAAGCTTCTTCAAGCTTCGGCCGGCGCCGCCGCTTGAGCTCCCCGCACAGGCGCCGCTCGGTTTCCCGTCGCCCCGGCTTCTCGGCGCCCCTCCGGCTCCCCATGACCCTCCGCCTCCCACGCACAGGCCTCCGCCCCCTCGTTTCTCCTTCCTTCGGCCGGAAACTGCCGCTCCACCAACCCGCCGCCATGAATGGCGCCACCACTCTAGCCGCCGGCCGTTACTCCGCGATTCACCTCCTGAGCCGCCTCCGCTCCCTCCCTCCGCCTATAAAACGAGCGCCCGAGCTCCGGTTGCCCCTGCTGCTCGTCTCGCCCGGCCGCCCCGCTCGCCTTCGCGCCTCCCAAGCGCTGCGCCGCCGCCGCCCTGTGCGCCCCGCCCAGCGCCGCCACTCCGGCCGCCGCCGCCTCGCGCCGCTTCCCTGGCCCGCGCTGCGCCGCCGTAGCCTGCGCCCCTGGCCGCACCACCGCCGCCGCCGCCCACCCCTTGGCCCGGCCGGCAGCCGCCGCCGGTAAGCTCTAACCGGCCACACAAGCGGAGCGAGCAGAAGAAGGAAGATAGAGGATTGAAGGAGAAGAAGATAAGGTCGTTTTGCATCTTAGCTCCTGATAAACTGTGTAATTCCTTCAATATCTTTGTGCCATGATCAATCTTCAGAAAACCCCCTGAACTTTCCGTTTTCTTGCAATTAATCCTATCCATGAACCTTTTGCAGATCTAACCCCGGGTTATCATCTTTTCGCGGACTCTCTTCTCTGTGTCTCGGTAAACTTCTTTGCTAACCCTCGTAGTCTACGGTTAATTGCGTTTAGGTCCCTAGATCTTGTTTTGTCTTAATCTGATTACACGTTAGTGTTGTTGTCATCCTACATTTCAAGCCTTTAAAAATAAATTTAATATTAATTTGATTAATGTCTGATTAACATGTGTTTCTCTAAATAAAAGTCACCAAGTGATATCCATCGTTTTTCACAATAAATGTTAACTTGATTAATGCTCACTTCATAATATTTCTAAATAAAAGTCAATTGGGAGATACACCGGTTTTTCATAAACTGAAAATAATTTGATTAACACTTATTTGAATAATTCTTACAATTAAAAGCTATTTAGAGTTAAACCTCGGCTTTTCTTAAATTAAATTTAATTTGACTAATATGTATTCAATTTGTCTTCTAAATAAAAGCTACATAGGTTATAACTCGAATTTTCATAATCAAATGTTAATTTGGCTAATATCAAAATAAATGTGTTTTAGTATAATATTCTTAGTTGAACTCGAAATATAAAGCTATGCGCTTAGATATTCATCTATGCTTTATTTCCAAATTAAATGTTTAATTTGCATAAATTGTACTTAAATATTTATAAATAAAACTTGACTAGGTTTCTACCTCGGTCTTTGCAAATAAAGTATAAATTTTCTTAATTCTAACTTAGGATATTTTCTTTCTGAAATATCCTTTACATATATTTTGCTAAATAAAATAAACCTAGCTTATAGTCTTTTTATTTTTTTCGTGAATCAAATCTCTCGATAGTTCGTTTTAAGCGGTTGGGTGATCCTTAGATCGTTCCTTGTTCTTTAGTACACTATTTTAAGCCTTTCTTTTATTTTGGTGTATTGTTCTTAGTCCATCTTGTTGTTTGTTTGTTGCTGATGTTTGTCATGATTAGAAGGATCACTGCTCGAAAGCTTTGAAGGTTAAGAGTTTGAAGAAAGCAAGAACCGAAGAGTAATAAGAGTAACTTGTCGTTGGAGAAAGGCAAGTGTCCCTAACCATCCTTCTACCTATGCTTTGCTCACAGTGTTATGATAATCTTAATTGGAATATGGAGAACCACCCAAGAAAACAGTACAACCACAACATCACATGGCTCTGATCTTAGCCGACTAATTAGGCATGTGGTTGACTAGTGGTCTTACCGAAAGGGCAAGGAGGGGGAAGGTGTCGGGGGTATGACCCGGAGCAGTAGCCTTCTAAGGTGCTGACTCATTACAACGGGTTGTGACCCACATGGCTACTGAAACTCTAGCGGGCTACTAGTTAGCTATGTGTCTTTGTAAAGGCTTAGTGGACCCCCCAGCCGCTCACCAAAGGAAGTGTTTAAGGGCTTTGCAAACCTGAGCGACATGAGGGACCACGAGTTGTGGGTAAAGTGTACAACCTCTGCAGAGTGTAAACTGATATATCAGCCGTGCTCACGGTTAAGAGCGGCTTGGACCCTCACATGATTAATTAAACTTGAAGATGGACTTAAATCATTAATTCCAGTTAGTTCCTATGACCTTGCTGAGTACCAATCATAAGTGTACTCACCCTTGCTCACTGCTGCTCAGAAGAAGAAGATGCAATGAAGAAGTTGTGAAGATGATCCTGAGTTCTAGACGTACACAACCCCCAGTCGAGTGCCTGTGAAGTGTGGAGCCTTCGTTTCCAGAGTTTAAACTGCGTGTCTCTGTTAGTCTTGTAAGTCTTTTTTTTTATCTTTTTACGTGATACTGTTGCTGTTATTCACTAATGACGTCACTATATGTATGAAACTTGATCCTGGCATACATATAGTTAATACTTGATTTTGTTTTAAAAGCCGGGTGTGACAGCTGGTGGACTACCTAACCAACCGCCAGCAATTTCATGAGCACAATGTTTCAGCTCGCCATGAGCGGAGCTTTTTTCGGCACTCGGTCTGAGCCCGACGTAGCTCGCAAAATGCTCAGGTCGAATCATCCCAACTAAATATGGTGTGACGACCGACCCAACTCTCCCAGGTTGATCTTTATCCTAGCCCTGATCATCTGTCTAGTTTGCCGCGCCTGAAAGTTCAACCTTTCGACCGGTCCCGACCCCTGAGATCCGACCCCTCCCCGCCTTGCTCCGGTTCCGACCCCGCCAAAACCAGCCCACCGTCGGATCCTTCTAAGTCTTTCCAAACGTCTGTTCTGTCTGACCAGTGGACCCGCCAGATCTTTTTCCCCCAGATCTTCCACGACAGGTGCACTCGAGTTGCATGCTCGCTTCAGAGTCTCCCCGCCGCGTGGCTCATCTTCTCCGACGCCCGCCGCTCAGCTTTGTCTCTGGCTCGCGACCGAATGGATTCTCGCGCCCCCTTCCCCAATGGCAGCGGAAGCCCCTCTGCAACCTTTCTGCAGCACCTCGCCTCCCGCGCCCATCATCACACCGCCAAATCCCGGCCGCAGAGCCCGATGTCGCCCATCTTTTCCGTCACTTCGAACACAGTCGCGTCGCCTGGTCTTCGCTACCCGACGATTCCTCCTTCTCCAACCCCGACCACGGCAGCGACAGCTCCTTTCTCCGCCCTGTCAGACGCCGCCCGACAATCTGTTGCTCCGCGCTCGCCCGCGCGCCCGCGGCTGCCTGTCTTCTCACCTGTGCGCCCTCGATTCTAGCGCCGTTAATCCGGTCGCGTCCATCAAATCTTCCGCACGGCGACGCCCGCCTCCGCCAAATCTCAACCACCGGCATACCCGCTCCTGCGCCGCCCTGACGCCAGAACCCAATGACCGCTGGCGTCATCCCCGAAGTCCTGCACCACCGCCCTCGTCGCTCAATCGCCGCCCAGGCAGAGCACTCCATTGCTTCTCCCCGGCCTTCGCGCCGCTCTCCTTCTCTCTCTCCCGCGCCGCTTCCCTTCCCCGTCCCAGCCGCTATAAAAGGGAATGCGCAAGCCTGCCGGAGTTCCCTCCGCCATTGTTGCCTTCCGCCACCTCTCTCGCTCCCTGCTCAAGCTCCTAGCACCACACCCTAAAGTTCTTGAGGAACTCTCCTCTCAGCTCCCCTCCGTTTCCTCCAAGCCACCCAGCTGCTTGCTCCTCCGTGCTGCGTAAAAGCTCACTTGTGATCCACAAGAAGCACCGCCGCCGCCGGAGCACTGCCGGTCTTAGCTGTTGTTCAAAGCCTTAGTCCCTCCGCCCAAGTCTGCTTCTTCCCGACCCCAAGCTTTCCTTGTAGGAAGAAGGTAAGCTGCCGACCCCAGTCCGCTTCGCCCGACCCCTCTTATCTGCCCAACCCCGGTTCCGTCTCGCCCGACCCTATCTGTTCCGCCGACCCTTATCCGCCTCGCCCGAGGGCTCGGCTGTGATCTTTTTCTTCAATCCGAGGGTGTATGTGTAAAACTTAGGAACCCTTCAGCGCTTGCGTCTGAGGATCCCTAGTATACCACATCCTCTAGTTCAAGGATCAGATCATAAGTTCCTTTCCGACCCTTACCTCTTGATCTTCACCAGCTCTCTTGAACCTCCCCACCCTCCTACTCTTTGTCGCGAGTTTCTGGGCTCAGGCGAGCAAGTGTTGCTGTTGAAATAAACGTCTATGCTAACTCTTGCATTGCATTCGTGTAGAGCTGCGCCTCGCCGACGGCTTCTACGAGCTACACCCGGTGCCAGAAGACGAAGCTGTAGCTGAGCTCCTGCCCCCAGAAGCCGAAGCCGCCCCCGAAGTCGAGCAGTTCTCCTCCTCTTTGCTCGAAGGCAAGCCCCGATTGCATGAAAACCCTGCGTTGTTTTCCAAACTTGCGCATGCCTTCCTTGAATATGCTTGTGCATTTACGTATAGGAGTTGTTTGAAACCCTAGATGCATGACCTAGTTTCCTATGATCTGAGCACTAGCTGTTGGACCGAATAGCTGCTTGCTTAATTAGGAGACGGTAAAAGCCGAGTGATTCCCTGTCACTCGCGAGTTATAGGAGTTGGATGTCTACCCTTCTGTTATAACTATAAGGACGATGGGCGGGGCCAGGGTTTGGGTAACTCTTTGGTGGTCGGATGGTTGCTCCGTCTGTCTATGAAAGCTTGCTAAGGCCCGACAGTGGTGGTGTTCGTGATCAAGTGTTTGAAAGTAATAGCCTCATACTTAGTATGGGATGAGGAAGCCTAGTACCAGATTGAACCTAGAAGTGAGCGGTCGCCCCATTGTTCTTGGAACGGAGTTTCCCCTGCTGGATGTCGCACGTGGTGGCATGCGTGGTCACAGAACGGCAGAGGCCGGGTCTGTGGAACCTTGCACCAAAGGAAATGGGCCCGACACGGGTTAGGGGATTGATGGGGAAGGCCGACACAGGAAGCGACCTCCGGGTGTGCGGATGTCGTGAGGCTAGGTTCACCATGCATGGTTAAAGAACTCGAATCGATTCGTCTGCCTCTCACAGTTTGAGACTGCTTGATCGCTATGTCACCCTGAGTAAATGAGGAACCTGATGATGACATGGTTTTGTTGATATATACATACCTTGTTTGAGTTCTATGATTGCTTAGAATAGGATGCGAAACCTAGACCGGTTAATGAACCTAGAACCGGAGCTAAAACTTGAAAATAGGGTTTTTACTTAGCGCTTTTGGCAAACGAACCCTCAGCCAAAAGGCCCTGCATGTCTAGGAGTGTGGAGTAGCTTCTCCTGTCGGTTAAGTCTTGTTGAGCTTAGTAGCTCAGCCTTGTTGTGGCTCCTATTTTTCAGGTGAAGTTGCTGCTTCCGACCCCTCTTCTGCTGGCACTTGGCCGCCCCAGCTCCCTCCGGGTTGGACGGTCGAGTGGGATCCCTCCTCGGACAGTGAGGAGAGGGATCAGTGATGTCCCGGCTGGCCTCACCAGGACGTCCGACCCCGACGATTGCTTCCGCTAGTGTTTTACCTTCTGTTGTTTTCTGAAATCTTGTAAAACTCTGATGTTCTTTCGTAACTAAACTAAGTGGTTAGTGGTTAGCTTGTGGACTTGTTGTACTCTCTGGAACCGCTCATCTTCGTGTGAGTCTGCTAAAATGGTCCTGTTCAAGTGGTTAAATCGGAGGAAAAATCCGACGGCACTTCGTGTTTACTCGGTTTAGGTATGAGCGTCGCATATTAGGCGGCTAAATCATGTCTAACCAAGTAGATCCGAAGTGGATCCGCCACATATGGGTACCAGGATTTAAAGTTAAACGGAACCATGTGGGTGCCGTGCACCGTGCCAACAACTCCATCACCCCTAAAATGGTGTCGGAAAGTCTAAAATCATTGGAAAAAGAATATTTTAAGTGGAAAGCAAGGTGAAAACAATTGAACTGGGCCTCCACACGAACCACACCTCCGTGGTGTGGGGCGGTGGTTGGCCCATCAAAACCTGGTCAGCCCAATGCCCCCGTCAAAACTGAAAGTTAGACCCTGTTTGGCATGACTCCAACTCTGTGTGAAGCTGCTCCACTCCAAAATTCCAGGTGGAGCCAACTCTAGATGGAGTTGGAGCTGTCTGATGGAGGTGTTTGGCTAGGAGGGTGTCCCCAGCTCCAGAAAAGAGGAGTTTGAAAGTGAATTGTCATTCTTACCCCCAACTCATGATCCCACCTATCATCCTCTTATTCCCCTTTTCTTCTTCTTCCTCAGGTGAACAGCTTGGTTTGCAAAATCTTTAGGTGGTCGGCAAGACAGCAATGCAGTGTGAATTAACAACTCCCAACACTGGTACTGAAATACTAAATGAGAAGCGCAAGTCATCAAGTGTTGCATCGCTACATTATATGGACTTGCTCCAAAATCGAACCGGAGAAATGAAACAGTCCGGCTTGCAAAATCTTCAAAACATTCTGAAGAATTAGTACCGGCAATGCAATGTGCACGAGCAACTCTGAACGCAGTGCAACTCTGAAAAGTTAACACTATCACATTGATTGCAACACCCAATTCACAATTCACAAGCAACCAACATCAGTTAGCATTAGCACAGATTAATCGAATTCACACCAAAATGAACTGATTGTGTCTGAGGTCAACAGTAGAAACAAAAATCATCAACTAATGGAAAATATGTGAACAAACAAATAGGCAAGCATAGAGAGTTGTTCGGTAACTCAAACCTGATAGAACTCAGCCCTCAGAGCTGATCTCATCGATCAGACAACATTCACCATCCACGACTAGTTCCAAGAATGCAGAAACAAGAAGGCCAAAGAATCTTTCAAGAACCGCTCGGCTACCCCGCGCCACATACGACCAGTGGCGAGCCTTGGCTGACCTCACCGCGGTGAGGAGCAGCACCGTCCGGCCCGCTGCTCGGGGCGAGGACACCAAGGAGCACCGCATGGATGGCGTACCGCGATGGGTTTTGCGCCCAGGCCATCGGCCGTCACACGAGTGCCACGCTGCACCGCTATACCGGTGGCCGGCGACCGATGACCTCGCGGCATTGGCCTCGCGCGGCGCAGCTGTGGGAAGGACAGGCGTCCGCGAAACCCGCGCTTGCTGCCCCGCACCTAGGTGGCCCCGGCCCCACATTGCGGCAGCAGTCCCACACCGGTGGCCTAAGTCATGGACTGCGCCCCCATGATCTGGCGCCGCAAGCCTTGCACGGTCTCGGATCCACTGGCTTCAGCGTTGGTGCGTCCCTAGAGCCAGCTTCGGCAACCTTGCCGTGCCACCGTACCAAGGAGGAGGCTCGTGAGGGGAACGAGCGGCCAACAGCGGGGATTCGATTCCCGGCGGTGGAGCTTCATTTTCCCGGCGGACGGTAGGTGTGTGGGTGGCGGCGGGAGCTGGGAGGGCTAAGAGGCCGGTGGGGCTTGGTGCTTAGGAGGGGAACGGGCGGCCGGTGGCGGGGATTTTATTCCCGGCGGCGGAGCTCGACGGCAGCCGCTAGCCCTAGCGGTGGCGGAGCTCGACGGTGGCCGCTAGCCCTAGCGGCGACGGCGCTAAGCCTAGCCAGCAATGGTTCTCGGGAGCAGAGGAGCGCGTGGAAAGGAGAGATGGGGGCGTCGGGAGTCTCGAAGGAAAAAAAGAATGAAGCGTTTTTTTCACGAGTGGCGTTGGTAGGTAATTATCTACCAACTCCACGAGGAGGTTCGAAATAGGAGGTTTTGGAGCAGCAAAAGAGGTGCTCCAAAATTATCCCTATTTGCATTACCGCTCCATGGAGTTGGTAGCTCCATGAAGTTTTTGAGCTGAGGTGTTTGGCTAGACTTTTTGCTGGAGTTGCTAGAGTTCTGAAGTGGGGCTGTGTCAAACAGGACCTTAGAAGGACTCAGCGATTCCCTAGCATAATCTTGCACCAATTTTTCAAGAGGCTAGCAAAATTCCCTTCAAATTCGATATTTTAAAACAGAAAATAATATCCGTTGTTATGTTGTTCTATTTGGTTGGCCGAATAAAAGATTATACAACTCATCGCGGCTAGACAACATGTTATCGACTGTGTTGGTGCGGGCACTTCCTTGTCGTAGGACAACAAGATCGGCGGCTGGCGACCATAGACGACGTGGAATGGCGATGTCCATAGCACTAGTAGAATGAAGTATTATAACAATACTCAACCCACGGAAGCTAGGTCAGCCAATCTCGCGGCCGATGACCAGTGATGCAGCAGAGGTACATTGCGATGGTCTTGTTCATTGCTTCGGACTAGCCTTCGGTTTGAGGATGAAACGCCGTGCTCAGGCGTAGCCGGACACCAGCCAGCTGAAACAGATCGCGCCAAACATGTCCCGTGAACACAAGGTCACGATCGCTGACGATGGAGTCGGGGAAGCCGTGCAGGTGAACGATGTTGTTGAAGAAGGCGCGCGCGACGGAGGATGCCGTGTACAGGTGGCCCAGTGGTATGAAATGGGCGTATTTAGAGAACCTGTCAACCACTGTTAGAATGACGCTCTTGCTGTGTACCTTGGGGAGTGCCTCGACAAAGTCCATAGAGATGTCGGCCCACACACGGGATGGCACCAACAGGGGCTCTAGAAGACCGGCAGGGTGCAGCGCTTCAGACTTGTTCCACTGACAGGTTGTGCAGCAGTGGAAAAAGTCGCGAACGAGTTGCTGGTCGTGCTTGACGTAGAAAGTGGCATGCAGCCGGTCAAAAGTCTTCTATACGCCTTCATGGCCGGCCGTATGGGCAAGCTGGAGGACGTCGTGGAGCGTTGACGAGGTACTCAGCACGAACACGCAGCCGTCGCGGAGAACCAGTCCGTCTGTGACGCACCAAGCGTCCCCGTGATCACCTACGGTGACGGCGTTGCGAAGATCCTGTAGGGCGGAGCTCGCGGCGCAGCTCATCGAAGAGTTGGAAGGACGGCACCGACAGACCCGCCAGGGTCGGTTCCTCCTCAGTACAGCGTGATAGTGCGTCCGCGACTCTGTTGAGGTTGCCCGAACAATATTCCACCCTGAAATCAAAGCCAAATAATTTGCTGATCCACTTGTGCTGCGGAACGGTGGACAGGTGCTGATCCAACATGAACTTGAGCGCACAATGGTCGGTGCACATGACGAACAAACGGCTCCAGAGATAGGATCTCCAGTGGCGAACTGCCTTGACAAGACCAATTAGTTTGCACTCATACACGGCAATCTTTAGATGTCGCGCGGCAAAAGGCCTGCTGAAGAAAGCAACTGGACCCTCACCCTGATGTAGTATGGCACCGAACCCTGAATAAATTCTCTTCCAAAATCGGGCAGGTGCAAGACGGGGCCTACGGACAGGGCCTTTTTGAGGACCGTGAAAGCCTCGGTGGCTGCCTCAGTCCACCGTTTCTTGAGCAGTGTCGTCAGGGGTCCTGCAATGGTGCTGAAGTTCTGGATGAAGCGCCTGTAATACCCGACCAATTTGAGAAACCCGCGCAGGCCACGGGTGGAGCGCAGCTGCGGCCATGATTCCACTGCCGCCACATGATTCCACTCCCGCGTGGTGCTTTTGCTTTTTTTAAGTTGTATTGAGCACGTTTTCATTAAGGAGTTACCACTATGCAATTTGAGAAGACCAAAAATGTAAAGTTAAAAGAATCACCACCACATGCGACAAGCAACACAAACACAACTACGAAAATAAAACCACAACACCCCCACACACTAAACACAACTTAAAGATGACTTAAACCTGCAGGAGAGAAAGACAATATAAACACACGCACATCACCGATTGCTTAACAACTCAGAGCTAGCGGAGGTAGAATGAGAAGGTCATGCGAGACGATGCCTTCAAGGAGGAAGCGACACCAACGTCACCATCATTCGTTTATCCACGGAGGAGCAGACCAAGTTTTTACCTAGCAAAATCAAATGAATTTGGTGGCCGCAACAACACCCCTAGCAAGATGAGCTAAAGGATGCAACTATTGTCGGTACTAGAGAATGCCGGGGAAAGCTTTTACCAATATAATTTAAAGATAACACATTATACAATTTGTCTACTGAGTTATTTTAAGATTAAATATAAGATTATTTAATAATGATACCCATGTACTTGTCAAGACGGCACAGGCCGCCACGGATGAAGAGGAAAAAATATGTTGGCGGTCGAGGTGAGTGCCTAGGGAGGGGGAATGTAAATGGTATATGTATAGGCTTCTGGAGGTAGATGCTAGGTTTAATTTCTTCTAATGGTTGAACAGGAAGCGTCAGCATACTCCATAAAAAGAATTTATAATTTGAACAAAATTAAGGATCACATAGCTTTCGTAGCTCAGTTGGTTAGAGCACCCGTTTAGTAAGCGGGAGGTCTTGAGTTCGACTCTCAACGAAAGCATTTTTACTTTATTTTTTTCGTTTTGCATTCCTTACAGAGTCAACAAGCACACCAACAGGCGAGGAGACTGCTGCATCATGGCCGACGCCGGCGGTGGCTGCTGCTCCCTCCGCCTCCCCGACGACTCCCTCTTCCTCGGCCTCGACTGCTCCACCCAGTAAGTGCCCTCTTGCCCTCGAGCTCAATCAAGCCTCCTCTTCGCTCGCTCGTTGACTTGCTTGCTCTTCACTCCCATTGCTGCCTTCTCGGCACTTCACTACTCGGCCGCTGACCTCCCCACCAAGGTCGCTCAAGGCCACCGTGCTGGACGCCAGCCTCGGCATCGTCGCCGCCGACTCCGTCCACTTCGACTCCGACCTGCCGCACTACGGCACCCACGGCGGCGTCCGCCGGGACCCCGCCGAGCGCGGCCGCATCGTGTCGCCGCCGCTCATGTGGGCCGAGGCCCTGGACCTGCTCCTCGCCAGGCTGCGGCCCCGCGCGGACCTCCGCCGCGTCGCCGCCGTCTCCGGCTCCGCGCAGCAGCACGGCAGCGTGTACTGGGCCAGGGGCGCCGCCGCCGCGCTGGCCGCGCTCGACCCGGCCCGGAGCCTCGCGCCGCAGCTCGCGGCCGCGTTCGCGGCGCCGGAGTCGCCCGTGTGGATGGACAGCAGCACGGCGGCGCAGTGCCGGGAGGTGGAGGCAGCGATGGGCGGCGCCCTGCGGCTGGCCTCGCTCACGGGGTGCCGCGCGCACGAGCGCTGCACGGGGCCGCAGATACGGAAGATGCACCAGACCAGGCCGCAGGTGTACGACGCCACCGAGAGGGTGTCGCTGGTCAGCTCATTCATGGCGTCCCTGCTCGTCGGCGGGTACGCCTGCATCGACGAGACCGACGGCGCTGGGATGAACATCATGGACATCGCCACGCGCCAGCTGCGCGAGGACGCTCTTCAGGTTTCTTTTGTCTGCCTCTTGTTATATTCATGATTCAGAGTTGCAGACTTATGTTTGCCATTGTAGATTGCAATTGGGGATTATGAACTAAAAAAAAGTGCTGTGGCACATACTAGAATTAAGCTCGATTAAAAATCTTTTGCATTTCAATTTTGCAGGCTACGGCTCCAAATTTAAAAGGGAGGATCGGGAAACTAGCACCAGCTCATGCTGTGGCTGGAAAAATTGCTCCTTATTTTGTTCAGAGGTGAAGTGTGCTTTCTGAAATGCAGTTGTCTGATAAGGTGTTGTGCTCCTTCAGTAAGTAAATATTTATTTTTCTGAAATGCAGTTGTCTGTGTTCACAGCATGAAAGGCTGGATAATGCAAATAAACCATAGTAAAACTGTAATAACGTTTCGATCATTGTTTTCATGTGACGACAGCTTGTCAGATTGAGACTTTGTGTTTTTATGTTGTAGCAGATTTCAGTTTGCAAGCAGCTGTCTAGTTATTCAGTGGTCAGGGGACAATCCCAATAGCCTTGCAGGTACTTCTGTTCGTCCCAATTTTTGACATTCAAGTCTCTTAGTACATTCTGATGTTGGTTTGTTCAGATAAAAGCATGACCTAAGTTGGGCATATATGAAGGCTGCTTGCAAACTCAAATAATGCTTTCCATTTCCATATATATGTGATTATGCAGGCTTAACTTTGAGCAATCCTGGTGATCTCGCAATCAGTCTTGGGACAAGTGATACAGTAATCATCTTCCATCATGTTTTACAAATCTGCTATTGACACTGACTTATTTCCCACGAGAGAGATTCTACTAATAAAGGAAAACCATGGCAAAGTACATGCTATGACCTGGTTCCAGAATTAGCAACGTGCAAACTAAACCTTGCTTCTACAGTTGTTCAGTTAGTAAAAGAATCCTGGAAAATGTACTCCTTATGCAATGTTGTTTCATTCTATCTAATTATTTACTAACGACTGGTGCTGATTGTGGCGCCTCTATGGCCCTTTCAGGTTTTTGGGGTCACTGAGTCGCCAGAACCAACCCTTGAGGGAAACATCTTTCCTAACCCAGTTGATCCCAAGACCTACATGGTATTGCTTTGCTATAAAAATGGATCTCTGACACGAGAAGGTATGGTTAGCACTTGGCAAATGACTTCTGTTGCGCTGTTCCCCTTTGCTAAATGCATACATTTTGTGCAGACCTTCGCAATCGTTATGCTGAGGGATCTTGGGATATGTTCAACAGGTTGCTTGAAGAAACAGCCCTGTTGAATGGTACACCAATCTATTACTGCTTCATCGTTCATTTGCTAAAATGTGAGTTTGTGTTTATAAAATGAACATTGGAGAGTATGTTGGAGAGCTGAGACAACTTCTTGGCTAGAACATATTTCAACCATTCATTTTAAAGCCTTGCAATAATTGGCAACTCAGTGCACTATTTTAGTCATGCTTGGATCCCGACATGGCTAAGGCGGTTACTACATAAAGCTTCCCTTTCCTTAAGCTTCATGATAGATGCTTGCATTGACCACACAAAAGTAACTTTCCTGAAGATTCCTGACCTTATGTTTTTCTTTTGTAGGAGGGAAGTTGGGATTTTACTACAAGGAACATGAGATTCTCCCACCACTTCCAGGTTTAGTTTTGGCCTTATATCTTTTTTACCCTTTGGCAATTCAGTATTCATCTCATTGCTCATTTAGATTCTCACCTATACATATAGTTGGATTTCACCGGTACATTGTCAAGAACTTGAGTAGCGGATCTTTAGATCAGATGGTGGAAGAAGAAGTTGACGAGTTTGATCCTCCTTCGGAGGTTTGAAGACCTCAAACCTGCAAATCAAACTGTTTGGCTTGCCAAACTTTCTTCAGGTAGATTAATTAACAGCCCTGATTTTAGGTGCGTGCGATAATTGAAGGGCAGTTCCTGTCCATGAGGGGCCATGCTGAGCAATGTGGCCTGCCAGTACCTCCAAAGCGTATTATAGCAACTGGTGGCGCGTCCTCAAACCCAATAATTCTCAAGATAATGGCATCTATTTTTGGCTGTCCAGTGTACACTTCCCAAAGATCAGGTATGCACAACCGCACAGGACATATACTAATGTGCACCGCTTACATATTAATATGCTTACTCCTAAAATGCATGATATACTGTTATAATAATTAATCTAGTTGCTGTCCACGCTTGCAATTTTTTTCTAAGGAATGTGAATTCATTTACGAGAAAATTTAATTAATATGCTAGTTAATTCTGATATTTCTGATATCATTCAATCAATACAGACTCTGCATCTTTGGGTGCTGCTCTGCGAGCAGCCCATGGGTGGCTCTGTAATCAACAAGATGAGTTTGTGCCATTCTCATGTGTGTACTCTGGGAGAATTGATAGAACATCACTGAGCATGAAGTTGGCTGTTCCTTTTGGGGACTGCAAGAGAGACACTGAACTTCTGAACAATTACACATTGTTGGTTAGGAAGAGGTTGGAGATTGAGCAGAAGCTCATCGAAAGGTTCGGTCGATGAGAGTGAAGTGGTTTCAAGGTAAAATATGTCTGCTAAAATACTTTTGGTAGCAGTCTTGGTGATAAGAATGGGCTAATATTATACTATCTTGAGCTGAAAATTGAATCAGAAGTACAATACCTGCAGAAATTAGACATCGACCATTACCATGTAACCATAAAAAAATTATCCATTAACTATCAGGACTGTATTCATAATTGGCTTTATATATTTCTTCATTTTCCTGGGCTTTTTTTTCTTCTAATTTTGAATCTGATCCAGCCCTTTCTTCATTCTTTTTTACAGGTTTACACTGTTGCAATTGAGCACTATCCTTGGCACAGTTCTTAATGGCGCATATCGCCTCGTAAGTCATAGGATGTGTCGAGTCCAACAAATATCTTCAATCCATTTTCATTAATTAACACCAGTTACATATTCATCACTCAATAGTCGGAATGCTGGGATGACACCTTGACATGATCGTAACAGGCTTCGTTCATTGATCGAGAAATGCAAATGCCGAGCATGTTATGCTGGTGAATGGCATCCTACTCAACATGGTGAGGCTACAACAAGGATAGCCACCAAATTTGCAAGATCTAGTTGTCAGCTACTATACTGCTATTACCACCTCAAGCATGCACCGCTCCCACTTGTAAATTAGTGGATTCCTATTGCCACTACACCTGGCCTGACTCCCCTATGCAGCATGGCCACTTTCTACGGCTGATGAAAGAAAGGCTCAGGCTCTCGTAGGTGGCTAGATAGTAGATACCTACGGCACAGTTTGCTTGCAAAATGACAAAGATCATGTTATAAAAATCAATCCATGATGGTATGAACTTAAGCTTTAGGGTCTAAGGTCTGAAACTCAAACTGTCGTCATGCTTTATATTTCTCCAAGGACTAGGAAAGAAGCTCCTCTTTAGAATAGTAGGACTCAAATAATTTGAAATATGTCTACTTGCTCATTTTTTAACAAAAAAAAGAAAAAGAAAAATGATCCTCTGTGGATTTGGTGCATTTTTTCAGTGTGACTGAATGTAACAAAGAAAGGAGTTGAAGTAACATTTTGAAATGGAGACCGAGTCCTACGAAAATACTTGAAAACGAAATTGCGAAAGTGACTGCAAGTATTATGACACATCTGTAATTAGCAGATAGAATAAAATACTAAAAATGCATGCACATCTTTTTTGCTTTGCACTTTAATGCTTTACCTGATTTCCCATGAAATGCACTCGACCATAAAGTGCTTCTTCGTGATCAAAAGCATAATTGAGTTTTTGTTTGCTTGAGTCCAAAAAATGAGAAATAAATCTCACACGTCACACTCACTTCGTCCACAAAGAGCGTCCCTTTAATTCTGTTCTAAGTCAAACCATCCTATATTTAATCAATACTGATCCGATCGGCTGCACAGCTAAGTGGTGTTTGGGAGACAGGGGCTAAACTTTAGCCCTTGTCACATCGGATTTTTAGCCTCTAGTATCCAAACGTCCCTAAAAAAGAAGCAACCCAAGCACATGCCTCTAGTATCCAAACGTCCCTACAAAAGAAGCAACCCAAGCACATGTAGTGAACAAAGCTGAACGCTCCTGCTAGGCTGCTGCAGCGCCTGTAGCTGCTGCTGGATGGCTGCTATAGCTGCAGCCACAGCCACAACCAGTACTACTGAGCACGCCCACTTTTGATGTCTAGCAAATTTTATTAGATTTATTATGAAATATATTTTTATAGTATACTCTTCATTGTAAACTTGGTCAAATTTAAAATAGTTTGATGTAGGACAAACTAAAAAAGCATTCTTTACAAGACGGAGGGAGTACGTGATAAGCTTGGCTCTCGTCGCGGTGTAAAGAACTGATGGAGAACTTTTGATGCTCTCAAATGTCACCAGGCAGAAAAGTTTCCCTGTTTTTTTTCTTCTTTCCTCGTAAATTTCCGAAGTAAATATGTCACAGCAGATTCAGCACTGACTTTGACACGTGGACTATATTATTCCAGTAACAAAGGGCCACCGTGGCACTAAGTCACTAATCAAGTGGCCTACTTACTTTTGATAGGCTGAGTCAACCTCCATGGCACTCGTACGCTAATCATTTCCTCCTATCATGCAGTGTACTCGCAGCCACGTCAGCATCCAGGCCCACGAACAGAATCCAACTAACTTAATTTATGTTCGAGCGGAAAAATGCACACTGCGCTTGCAGCCAAAACCTTCTTTCACGAGTAAAATAATTCTATAACGAATACTACTACTACTATATATATAATATATATATATAAGATCTAAATGTTCATGATTATAGATGATTTAGTAATTATTACATGTGAAAATTGATATTTCAAATGGAATAGCCTTTTAAACTTTATGCTAGTGTTACAAATAAAATTTTAGTGATGTCATTTGTGTTCTTTTACCATGATATCCTTATACTACCTATACTACTCATGTATACTACCCATACCACAAGTGAAGGTTTCAGTAGTATACAATTAATCTTGACCGTTAGATATTTGTATACTAATCCTTTTTGAACACTAGTATAGGCTAGTATTATGTACTGTAAAAAAGCTTTAAAAAAAAGGAAAGCAAAAAAGGCATCGAATAAAAAGAAGTAAAAACACCTGCACGGCAGCAAAAAACCTTCGCATCATCTAGCCAGGAGCAGCACTGTCCCTTGGCATCACTCTCACAAAAACAAAAGCTTGCACAAGAGAGAAAAAGTTGTCGAGAAAAAGAAATTAAAGGCTCCATCCACGGATCCAATCCAAAGAGAAAGGAACATTTCAAAGCTGAATGCGCCAATACATCTGCATTGCTTCCATCCATATATGATACATTTCTCTCTCTCTGGTCCACTGGGAGCATCAGATTCTGCTTAAACACCAAGCAGTGTATATGTGAGTGACGATGCACTTCACTCACTACTCGAGGAGGACCCAGTGCATATGCTGCCTACATATATAGCTAGCTACCCTACCCTACTTGCATATTATATATATATATATATATATATATATATATATATATATATATATATATATATATATATATATATATATAGATGTCGTAGTGCAAGAGCGAACAATCCTTGCAGCTTGCATGCTTCTTGTGTAAATGAAACCATCCTCTGATCAATTAGTGCAGCGATAATTAATATAATGCTGTTGCCTGATGAATTGGACGACCTCGATCAGTCAGCTCACCTCTTATCTTACTCGTTTAATCGATCGGTATATCACCTGCATGGCTTCAACTCGTTCCTATGGACTAGCTGGTGGTAGCTTGGGCTGCTGCTGGCCGGCGGAGCCCTTGGAGTCCTTGTTGCTGTCCAGCTTGTCCTTGGGAGTCCGTGGCCCCGCCTCGGCGAGCATCTGGACGACGTCGGCCATGGCGGGGCGGAGCCCCGGGATGCTGCAGGTGCATCGCACGGCGACGCGCAGCGCCTGCACCATCTCCTCCTTGTAGGGGCTCCACGCCAGGCGCTTGTCCAGCGCGTCCGCCTCGGCGCCGGCGGCCACCTTGCCGGAGACCCAGTGCACGATGTCCCTCGTGTCGCCGAACTCCGGCTCGATGGGCTTCCTCCCCGTCGCCAGCTCCATCAGCACCACGCCGAAGCTGTACACGTCGCACTTGGTCGTCGCCTTGGACGAGTAGGCGTACTCTGTGTTGCGTTCATTCAGGGTGCACGGTCGTGAATGCCACATCAGCACAACATATACATATGTATATACATTAGACAGTTGTCGGTACCTGGCGCGAGGTAGCCGTATGTGCCGGCGATGGTGGTGGTGGACGCGTCCCTGTCGGCGCCGGCGCCGCGCGCCTGGAGCACCTTGGCGATGCCGAAGTCTGCGACCTTGGGTTCGAAGTCGGCGTCGAGGAGGATGTTGGATGACTTGATGTCGCGGTGGACGATGGGGAACATGAGGTCGTGGTGGAGGTAGGCGAGGCCCTGCGCGACGCCGAGCGCCACCCGGTGGCGCGTGGGCCAGTCGAGCAGCAGGAAGCAGCCGTGCAGCGCCTCCCAGAGGTTGCCGTTGGGCATGTACTCGTACACCAGCAGGTTGCTGTCGGCGCCGGAGTAGCAGCAGTAGAGCTTCACGATGTTCTTGTGCCGGATGCTGCCCAGCGTCTCCACCTCCGTCCGCAGCTCCCGGTCGCCCAGCCAACCACTGCTGGTGGTGCTCGTCAGCACCTGCACGTCGTGCTGCTGCTTGGTCCGCCGCGCCGCCGACACCCACAGCTTCTTCACCGCCACCAGCTCGCCGCTGCTGAGCTCGATCTTGTACACCGTCCCGGAGCCGCCGTGGCCGACGATGTTCTTGTCGATCAGCGCCTCCAGGATCTCGTGCTGGTCGAAGCTCAGCTTGTGGAAGCTCGTCACGTCGTAGGACGAGCTCCTCGACGCCGGCGAAGTCGGCGCGCCGTCGTGCTCCGCGTCCCGCCGCGCCCGCAGAACCCACCGTCGCGCCAGCGCCAGCGCCGCCGCCACGCACACCAGCGCGCACACCCCGACCACCCACACGTCCCCGGCGAGCCCCCGCCGCAGCCTCGACGGCCGCGGGCACAGCGGCAGCGCCGGCTCCGTCAGGTTCAGCCGGAACGCCACGCACAGCCCCGGGTTCCCCGCCACGCTCTCCAGCAGGCCCTCCTTGATGAGCGGCGCCGGCACCGGGCCCGACAGGTTGTTGTTGGAGAAGTCCAGCGAGTTGGGCAGCAGCGTGCACAGCGACTCTGGGATGGGCCCAGACAGCGCGTTGTCCGACAGGTTCAGCACGTTCAGGCTCCGGAGACCGGCGAGCGACTCCGGGATGGAGCCGTTCATCCGGTTCCCCTGCAGCGACAGCTGGTTCAGCCGCGACAGACGCCCCACGGCCTCCGGGATCGCGCCGCCGATAAAGTTGTTGCTCAGGTCGATCTTCACGAGCCCCGACGCGCCGGCGATCTCCGCCGGGAGCTCGCCGGACATCCGGTTGTTGGACGCGAACAGCGACGTGAGGTTGGCGGCGTAGGCCACCGCCGCGGGGACCGGCCCCGTCAGGTGGTTGTAGGAGAGGTCGATGATGGAGGCGTGCGGGAGGCCGAAGACGCCCGGCGGGACGTCTCCCTCCAGGTGGTTGTTGCTCACCCGGAACCGGAGCAGCAGCGAGCACGCCGCGTACGCCGCCGGGATGGGCCCCGTCAGCAGGTTGCTCAGCACCAGGATGTACTGGAGCTGGCCGTTGGCGCAGGCGTACGGCGGCAGCGGCCCCGTCAGCTGGTTCTCCGACACCTCGATCACGTTCAGCTCCGAGTACCGCCCGAGGTCGCCGGGTATCTCGCCGGTGAGCTGGTTCCGGTACAAGGACAGGATGCGCAGCTGCGACGAGTTTCCCAGGACGGCCGGGATGGGGCCCGTCAGCCGATTCGTGTATATCTGGAGCACTTGCAGGTTGGGCAGCGCGCACAGCGACTCCGGGATGCCGCCGGTTAGCCGGTTCTCCGACAGGTCGATGTCGGTTAGCTCCGTCAGGTTGCCGAGCTCCGGCGGGACCACGCCCTCCAGCTCGTTGTAGTAGAGCTCCAGGAACTGCAGCCTGTGAAGACGCGCCAGCGACACCGGGATGCGGCCGGTCAGGAAGTTGCCGCTGAGCTCCAGGTCGGTGAGCGACGTCATGTTGCCGAGCCACGCCGGGATGCCGCCGCGCATCGACGTGGTGGAGAGGATGAGCACGCGGATCCGGCGCAGCGCCATGAACGTCTCCGGCGGCCGCCAGATGTCGAAACCGGGGTTCTCGTTGAAGTTGACGAACTCGAGGGTCGTGACGTTGGCGATGGACGTCGGGAACGCGCCGGTGAAGAGGTTGTTGGACATGTCGAGCACCCGGAGCGCCCGCAGCGGGGACAGGTCCGGCACGGTGCCGGACATGCTGGAGTAGCTGACGTTGAGCACCTCGAGGTACGTGCAGTTGAGCAGGCCGGCGGGGAAGCCGCCGCGGACGTCGTTGCACGCCATCCGGAGCTCCCGGAGCGCGGGGAGGGACGCGCAGACGCCCGGCGGGAGCCTGCCGACGAGGCGCCACGACGTGACGTCGATGCCCGTGACGTTGCCGCCCTCGTCGCAGGCGACGCCCTGGAACCGGCAGTAGTCCGGCGCCGGCGAGGAGAAGTCCCACCTCGACATGCCCGACCCGGGGAACTGCTCCTTCATCCTGGCCAGGTAGGCAGCCTGCGTGTCCAATGCCGCCGCGCCGCCATCGCCGGCCGCGGAGAAGATGAAGAAGAGAATAAACCAGAGCAAGGGTGGGAGTGAACAACAGAGAGGGGACACCATAGCACCAGCCTGCTTCTTCTTCTTCTGCTGCTGCTGCTGCTGCTTCTTGCACGTACGTGTTGTTGTTGTTGGAACTTGGAACTTTGAAGAAAGAAATCTAGCTTATTGCAGATTTGCACTAGTGTTGTTGCAAGCAGGCAATGGAATGGAATGGTGAGGAGGCGCTCGCTATCAGCAAGGGAGGGAGTATATAAGTGGAGTGGGAATCTGTGGAGGGAATTGGAATTGGTGAATGGTGATGATATAAAGGAGACGAAGGAGAGATGCATGGCTTTTGCTGTTGGGGATATATGCCCAGCTGCTCATTGCCCATCAACACCATTCTCCAGCCTCTCTTCTTCAGCTCTTTCTTGTGCAGTCAGTAGTGCTGGTCAAAGTAACATTACATTCTCTAGCCCAGTCAAGCCCAGCTTGTACACTAGCCAGCCGCATATGGGCCTGGTCACTCCTCAGCCCAGGACTGATACTGGCCCCCCCGCCAGCCCGACCCAACCCGACCCGGCCCGGCCGAGCACTAACTGAACCCAAATGTGTTTCACACTTTTAAGCCTTTGAGGTGCCCCTGTCAAGTGATCAGTAAAGCAGAGATGTCAGTTCATCAGCTTCTGTTCAGAGTTGACATAAATCGGTTTCTGCTAAGAGTTGACATAAATCAGTTTCTGTTAGGAGTTGACATGAACCAACACTACCATGCTAGTATCTACGCATCTACCAGCATATTTTCTGCTGAAAATGGAGGGCACTGTGTTAGGGTGGAGAGGCATCACCCACAGTCACAGCCCTGCACCGCTGCACTGCTGTGAAAACACTGAAGGCACAAAGACACTGCAGATAAAACTTGCAGCAGTGCTCCTTCTAATCCTGCAATCTCCATGGGGAACAAGAAGAAAGCCTCCAGTGGTGCCAATCCCAATCATTGCTCACACTTTAGGAGGATAAGCAGCATGCTGACAAATGTAAAGCCCCTTCATCTCCCAAAAAGCAATTTTCTATAGCCCTCACAACCTGTGAGTTAGAGGAGTGTAGCCTGCACCAGAAAGTAGCAGCAATTGAAAACAGAAGGTGAGTGCTACTGCACACACACACACACTCTGTGCTCGACTGCTGATACTTCAGTAGTGGCCTGAATGATGCTGGGCTTTGCCAGTAGTTTATTTGCAATGTGTGCATACGCCAATCTGCATCTTTTTCCTGTTCAGCCAGTACTTAGTAGTTTATTAACTGAATCAGTACTTTAGTTTGCTGTATTATATTAGCTTAATGGAGTAAAAGCCTAAAGGCACGCTTGCTGATAATTGATATGCAAGCTTTTGGGTGGAAAACACCACTGCTGGATGGTTTTGGATTTGCCTGAAGAGTCCATTAGTCAACATTCTCAACCTGGAATAATTAAGAATTTCATATGGAATTTAGGCACTTCACCATTAGTGCTAGAGCATTTGTAGGCATTTGGCACAGATTCTGGACTGCTATTAAATTGTCATAAGAACAATTCGTCCAGAGATGAAATGTCACGGGGAATAGAACATCGCGAACGTAAGAATGCACACGTGTGATCCAATGTTTTCCTCTTTCCAGCCGTTCGGATAGCACCGAATAAAATTTCCATCCTTAATTCTACTGAAAAATACTGTCCTAGAAAGAAAACGCGGCATGCATACAGAAAAAGTCAAATATCTTTATTTTTTTCTTTTCTGCATTTCGCCAAGAAAAAAAAATGAATACCTAAGAACCATTTTTGCGGAGATGGTAGTGGGTCCATGTGGAGGAATCCATGGTGTGGATAAGGTGTGGCAGTAAGGTGCTTGGTGATATATGCATAGATGCTCACTCAAAACGGAGCAAGCACTAGAGAGATTAGATAAAACTCACCGTGGTGGTGTGGTGGAAGTGAAAAAAAGGAGACCTTGACATGCCCAAAGCATTAATTAAAATCCCTTGTTTGTGCATCCACTCATCATCATGTGTTTCCTGCATCTCCTGACTGGCCAAAAGGCATTATTAGGTTCAGAAGCACATCAGGCCAATCGTTGTAAACAAAAGTAGCTCATACGATTCGCCACATATGGAAAAGAGCAGGATTAATTTGGGCTTGACCAGATAAATCAACAATATCATGGATTAATAACCCAATTAATAGCTGCATGCTATGGTTGATGGTTTGTTTTTCTTTACTGATCCAAGGAAACTTGGATCCGAATTATGGTGTAAAGAGTTTATTTACAATGTCTCTCTTGTATCAGTGTGAATTATGATAGCTTACAGCAATTTGGGAGGCCGATTGATGCTTGACCGACCAGTGATTGTCCGCTGCGCTTTCCTAACTTCCGATGGCTAGCATGCAAGAGACAAGGAGTGATACTAGTTCAAGAAAATCCCTACGTCCAGTTTCGGCAGGAGTCGTGTTCCTTGGATGAAGTGCATTGAGCTTACTACAACGGGGTGCTTGCAAGCAAATGTTCGTGCGTTGTGTGGGTGTATGCGTTGAATGCGTCTCAGAGAGAAAGGAGGTCTGGTTCTCCTTGTATAGGCTAGGGACCAGGCAACAGTGTTGAGAAATAGAGGGGGTCCCGACCTCGAAGGTTAGGGGTCGTGGCGTGGTCGGGGTAGCCTTGCGCTAGGGGACCTCCTTGTCCTATCCTCTTGGCTGGCCGTGGGCTTCGCACGCCTTGTTCGTCGGCTCCTGTGCGGCATGGGCTGCTTACGCACGGCCTAGTCTGCTTCCGCGATATGTCCCGTCTCGTCCACCAACCCCGTGGCAGTGAATGGGACGGAATCGGCTGCTGACGTCCGCACCGGAGATGAGTGGGTGAGCCCCGGTCAGCGGCCTGGGCGGGCCGTGCCGCTCCCCTCGACTTTCCCCGACCTGCCCATGGCTAATCCGCACCATTACGACCGACACTGGGTCTTGCCTCGCCTGCGGGCCTGTACCAGGTCTGGAGTAGTGGCATGACCTTGAGCCTGATGGGTCAGCCTGTCGGTGATGATCACGTCGGGGCGCGTGGGCGCGTACGGCTGCACGTGGCCTTATCCTGCAAGTCGTCCTGGGCGGTCCAAGGGGTGTAGCCTCACCCTTGGTCCCCCTGTTAAAGGTCAGCTTCCTCCGCCTGGTCATGTCCCCACGTGGGACGGTCAAAGAGGCCATGCCCCGCATTTAATGCCTCCGGTATGGTGCAGATCTTCCTAAGTCAAGGAGTGGGTGGGGCGTTGTGGGCCCTTTATGGGCCCCGTCCCCAATTTGGTCGGACTGGTGGGTTGCGGCCCTCAGCCCCCGATTAGGGAAGGTCGGGAGGTGGGTCCCGGTGTCTCCTGAGCCACCTCCCACATACTTCTAGCTGTCAGGCCTTTGATCTTTTGGTGCTTGGTTGCCTTAGCTCCTTTCCTGAGGGTACCCGGTACAGGTACCCATCAGATGGTGTGTGCACTTGTGTGGTACTGTTAGTGCGAAGATAACAGGGCAATAGGGCATCATGCAATGGAAGAGTTAGGTATGGTACGGTAGATCCCTCTCCTTCACCGTGAAAAACAGGACGGATCGTTTAAAAGATATGAAACAATCTTTAGTAGTAAAAAGGAGAAATGATTACGGCCATTAGCATGGCAAGGTGAAAACACTGGCATATAGCATTAGCTTGTAGTAGTGGGTGGAGAATGAATACTCCTTTTGAAGGGCAAGCTAGGCAAAAGTTGCATCAAATATTTCATTCACTAGACAGTCAGTCAATGTTGGCACGTTGCGGATATAACAAATTAACTTGAAGCTCTTCTTTCTTTAAAATAAAAGATTTAGAGATGCTGGAGTAGCGCCTACCTTGCAGTCATAGCAACCTGGGAGGCTGATTGACGCTTGATGGTGTACTGTGTGCACGTGTTGACATAGCAGGGCATTATTTATTTTTTTTGCGAAAATCGCCATGATTCTATTTGCTATAGTGTTACGGAGAAGGATAACTGTTTGTACATAACACTTTTAATTCACAGAGTAGCACGATTGGGAAAATTGTTTACTAGTTTAAAGATGAACATAGCTGTTTCACTGATACTCTAAAATGCTGACAGGATTGTTTGTCTTTGTTCCTTTTCACTGTAGGCAAGTGAGGCAACAGACGATTAGACGAATCAGATGACATGCGCTTTGCTAGTTACCGTCCCTGGTAGTGCCTGCTCCATAGGATTTGAGGTTCCTGGAAATGCTCACGAAATAGTTGCAGAATAGGGCGTTGGTCTTTTCTGTGAATGTATGCTGAATGCAACCGGGCATGTGTTGTACAATTGTATGTATACACTTCACTACTATCTGTTACCCATCCTTAGTGATGGCTTTGTTGTGAAATGAAGAATATTGCTCCAATTATGGAGCACTTTTAACAGGGGAGTAGATTCAACATTTACTTTTCTTGTTTTGGCTGCGTGCAATCTGACTTATTGTTTGAGCTGGTACATGTAGCTGAAAATTTTGCTCACCCATTTGTTGCTAGCTAAAGCTGCATGATTTAGTCCATGACAAATTTGCAAAATTATGTCTAGAATCATTAATCTGTTGCCAAATCAACAATCCATCTCCAGAATTCCAACATTTGATTGACGAGCTCCAAGCTAGAGAATAGACTGTCTCGAAGTAAGTAAAGAATGATCGTTAACTTAGAAGTGACCCGACAGAAGTAAATTATGGACAGTTCCTTTATTCCATATGGAGTCAGATTTTTCTTATCACAGTTTTTTCCTGTACATAACAGTGCATCTCTCCCTACATAGCTATTTTATCTTTAGACTGCATGGTTTAATCAGGATACGAGGTCGCAAAACCTTTCCAAAACTATAGTCAGATCCAGCCGAACGTACATTTGCCTAGAGTTTTGAGATAATTAGTCTGAAACACCATCCTCGCAAAATTGTAAAATTCAGTAGCTTGTGCACTATAGGTCAGGTCAGCTACAGAGCCGAATTCATGTCTCACTGCAGAAGAACTCCTCGGCTCTGTCCAAGAAAGAAGCTGGGATCTTTCTATGCAACATGAAGTTAGATGAAGCTTCACCAGCTCTTTGCTTCAGAGGCCCATCATCAACACCTCTTCCTCTACCATCCTTCTGAACCCTATTTCTGTTGAATCTGATGCCTCCTGAAACACCCTTCCCAACAACTGGCCGTCCAATTTTGCGGCTTGACCTTATTGGGATGTCACCTTGTGGGCTCCTGGTATCAAGTAAACTCTGCGTGTTATCACTGGAATTGTTTCCAGAACCATCTACAGCAATGGAATCTGGAGAAGTCAATGATGTTTGACAGGACTTGAGCAAAGAACGAAGCATATCCGTGCTTATTTCCTGTTGTACAACACTTCGATTCTGATCGCAACCGTAGCAAACAGCGATCAGAGCAGCAGCCAAGATGGGCATCAACTCGGGGTCACTGAAGAAAACAAATGGCAAGTCGCACAGCTGTATCCTAACTCATCAGATTTTTGCCCAACAATCCAAAGAAATTAAGAGATGTGGCTACTTATTTACCTTGTGAAGTATGGTGGGACTCTTTCCCCACCGAAGAACAGCTTGGTTCTCAGCATGGAACAAAGAAAAGTAGCCAAGAAGTAGCAGAGACTCTAGAAGCAGCAAACCAACCTAAAAACATAGCATAGACCCTCACAATTGAGTACAGAGGAAGCAGGAAAAAAGTTGCATTTGTGAAAAAGCAACGCTTTAGGAGTAAAGTCCAAATGACTGTCAAGCATGAGAAATACTACAGATGTGTATGTCAATAAAAAATCCCTTCATGATCACAACTGTGTACTGAAATGTCCCAGAGTGACACTCAAGCAAACTGTTAGGGCAAGAAATGGCAGTATGTCAAAAGTTCTTCATAATAATATCCCAAAGAGTCACAACTTGTCAAACCCGAAATAATAACAAGATCCAGTTCCCCAATGCACCGATTTTTCCAGTCATTTTATACCCAACCCCACATATCACCTTCCTACAACATGCATTTCAGACATTTTAATATGGAACATGTTTATAACCACACTGTTTGAATCATGTATTCAATGGAAAATGTTTGTTCAGGAAGATTGCAGACAATAATAAGAACTAAGTTCATAGCTAACAAGAACCAATAACTAGATTCTAAAGCCGCCAATGATGTAAAGAAGACCACCTATTCATACATTTAACAGTAAACTAAAGGGCAACTTGCTACCATTATAGCCGAGGAAGAATTGAATGTGCAAAACCAGTACAAAGTATTGCATAAAAGCAATTAGAGAGTAACTGTATGAAATATTTACAGCGATAATTAAAAAAACAAGTACTTAAAAGCACCAAAGAAAAATATATGATATATATCATGTTGGGAATACATGAGCGCACATTTATACAAGGAATAGACTTATATTTACCTGATCGTTTGGTACTCTCCATTTGTTCATGCAATGGCTCAGAAGGAAGCTGATTAAATGGAAGAACTCCATCTTTAGATCTGATCTAGCCTGAAAACAATTCATAACCATTAAGAATACTAACTTATGCAGGAAAAAAAACAGAGTGTAAAGATATCAATGGTTCCCATATTCATAAATTGGCTTTGCCAGACAGAAAATTCATCTGAAACCTTTGTTGATAGCTCATTCTATCCTGATACCATGGATAGATGACTTGCATAGGAAAGTAGTTAAAGTTTTAGCGTGTGTGAATGAACCACATCAGTTTCAGTGCCCAAATGTACCTACTCAGAGTGATACATCCAAGAGAACAGGCAAGCAACCAACAATAGGATTGATAATATTCATCCCTCTTTTATGAAGAGGACTTACCAGCATGCACTGCAGAAGATTTATATCCAAGCGTGCCACATTGTTCAAAACTTTTAATACACCAGTGGCTACTTCTTCAAAATTTGATGGAAGAATAGCTGAAGTCTGAAAAATGAGTTAGTAAATTTTTGTAGAAAGAGATCCATAAAACACGATAACATGCAAAGTTTGCCCTACTAATTTCTGAGACGCCAAAACTCAAGTTTCTGCTTACATTGTAATGAAATCCTAAGAAATAAAAGCATGCTAGTAAATGTGTACAGTGTCATTTTAGCGTGTTTGTTTTGTTACAACTTACAAGAACACAAAGCACCTATTTGAAGAATTTACGTATCAATTATTATGTATCCAATAATCTAAATGCACATGTAAATTTGTGAGTCATCTAGTTCTGTAAAAATGACAATAAGGTATATAGATATATTGAATTTTGAAATAGCATGACAAATTTCTCAAAAAAAATCAATGCACCTCAATGCAGCAGGCGGACAAACCTGTTCTGAAGATGATCTGTTGTTCGCCTGGAGCAACACAGCAGTCAAAAGTGATGGTAGACTAACAAGGCCAGTCTCAGTCATAGCAGAAAGTAAAAGCATTACAGGATGCTTTAGGCTTGTCTCGTTGCCTTTTCCAGGACTACTGTTATACCCTGAACCTACATTGTTCACCTTTCTTCCTTCAAGAAAACTGTCGATTGTGCTATTTTCATCTCCCTGGCTAGGAATTTCAGAACGCTTCTCTGTAGCAATCCCCAAATCAGGTGGTTGCATTGCTGGATTATTCAGGCCACCTGAGACAGGTATCAAGTCTTTTCTAGCTTCATCAACCAATTTTCTGTCCCCAGGAATGCTCAAGTCATGCAGTTTACATGATTTGTTTTCTTCAGGCAGTTCACTACACAAGGATGCCAATTTGTTATCTCCAGACTGCTCTAGTGTCATCAACTGGTTCCCCATACTGTCTTGTGAGCTAAGATATTCATATTCTTGAACTATAGTGCCACCTAATGTCCTGCATTTGCAGGACTCCCAATCAATGGTAGAGAAATTTCCAGGTTTAGATGTTAAGACAGCCAAAAGGTTGAGACCAAAGCGTATAGATGATGGGAGTGGGGATCCTTCCACCTGGGGCCTATCATAAAGGGCAAACAAATCTCGCAGACGGTGAATTATTTGATAAGCTACAATCAGTTCGATCAAACCTCCCTGCATTTGAAGTTGTTCATCATCGAGGTGTACATGGCCAACGATCATGGTCACAGTCCATAAGAAGCCATCTAACACTTCACCTGATGACTCTGTATTCTCGGTTGAAGTTTTGTTAGGCAGAAGATTTGAACTTCCAGAGTTGGATGCTGCCACCTTAATGTAATTCTCCAGTGATGCTGATAGCATGGGAATAATCGGAGGTAAAAGATTCTGTACTAGAAAATATGTTCGATTAGCTGGAAGTGAGAGCAATACTCTCAACAGGCGCAAGAGGTAGACAGTGACTTGACAAGCTCCAGGCTTTGAAGTGTGTGATGCAGGTAAAGCAGATGCAATGAAGCCAAGCAGACCAACTTGTCTTGATGCATGCAGTTCAAGATCCTTTCCTTCTAAATACTGTACCCAAATAAACAGAAAGTGCTATTAGCAAACATCTTCAGTACTTACAATACAATACAGAATGAATGGGACAATGAGAATACCTTTGTCATGTCACCGACAATCAAACCAATACTGGCAGTGCCTTCTTTTCTAGCTTGACGAAGTTTCTGTAGGTCTTGAAGCCATCTACTTAACTTAGCTTTGGCAGCTCCTAGAGCAGCCCTGTGTGTGATTCCAGTACTTTCACCTATGGGTGGTTCGATAAATTCATGCTTCAGAGCCATTAATCTCTGGCGAATCTTTTTGATCCTTCGTTTCATCTGTACATTATTCGATGATTTAACCACAGAGTCTGCGGTGCTGGAATTGCCAGTAATCTGAGAGTCTTCGCCGCTATTAGTTGAACGGTTTTGGCCATCTTTACTTGGAAAGCGGCGCTGAAAAGGTGAAGTCTGATCCCTAAGATCCATAGAGGCTCGCTCCCGTATCTGCTCTAGGTGATACTTGCGGCGCTGCTCACTCTCACGGAGCTTTTCAGCTAACTTTTGGGCTAAAAGTTCAGCTTCCTCTTGTTGCGCTTTTGCTCTTATTTCTTTTCTACGCTGCTGTTCTGCAGCCCTTGCTTCCCGTGCAGCACTAGATGCTTTGCGCTCTTCTTCTCTTCTGAAAATAGCCTCTTCTTTCTTGCGCTGTATTTCAGCAAGGCGCTGCATCTTCTCAGCTTCAAGGAACTTTCTTCGTTCCAAAACAGCTTCTTCCCTAGCAGTGTCCTCCTTTTGCTTTGTTTTGATCACCTGTAGCTTTTCAGCTCTCCGCATTTCAGAATCATAAAGTTTCTGCCTCAGCAAGAATTTTTTGTTTTCCTCATTCAGCGATGTAATAAAACGGACCTCATTTACTTTAGTACTCTCATCACCAGCTCTTTTTGCAACCTGAGCAAGATATGCTTCATGACGAGATTCACCACGTTGATGGCGTGCATTCATTACTTCCCGCAGTTTTGAGCTGCGCACAGCCTGCCACTCATTGACACGATTTAACTTTTCAGAGGTACGTTGTAGCCTCTGAACCCTCTCACTTTCTAGTTGACTCCTAATTCGCAGTGCTCGTGCATGCTTTTCTTCTGCTTCTTTTTTCATATCCAAAGCGCTTCTTTTTTTCTTTTCAGGAGACATCAACTTGTCATGTAGAACACGACCACGATCTGTAACTTTTCTGCCAACACCAGGAGAATGAGAAACCCGAGAACTCCGTGCAGGAGATTTCAATATATCTTCCCAGTTCCTTTTCTCCTTCCAAGCATCCATTGACTTCCAAGGTGCTGTAATTTGCTTCTCCTTTTCAAGATGAACTGTACTCTTTTTAACAACATCGGCTGACTTGAGCCTGTCAAATTTGTTTTCTGGCAACTCCCTGTCATTCTTAAAAGTGTGCTTCTCTATTTCCGAGATCGGTTCTAGTGACCCTCTTCTACTCCTTGCAGAATATGAAGGCATACTTTGTGGATGTGATTTATCTGACTTGAATGCATCCCTGATTTGCTTCTCTCCAGCAATCTTTTTCTCACTACCACTATCAGGAAGTTTTACCTGACTCTCCACTTTCAAACTTATATTCCTAACAGTAGCGGATGCTGTGGTCAGCTCTGATGAGCTACTCAAAACTTCTCCAGAAGAGCTGGATGTAAATCTCTCTGCCGTTATACCAGCCTGCTTGCATGCCAGTTCCAATTGGATCCTTTGGAAGGCCTCTAGAGATGAAGAGAGTATTTCTTGCCTGTGTGGTGAACTTGTCATCCTTCTGACCTGCATATATGATGCAGTGAACAAGATTTAGAACTCTGAAACACAGCAGAAAAAGTTGTCATGCAAGGATGGAAAGAAAAACATGCAGCTATTAATATTGCAGTTCTCAATCCAGCAATACATCACTCTGAAGGTCCATTCAATATTCATGCACACGCATGTTGATGCAAGGAAGAAGATGCTATGCTCACGTAGTTAGTTGTCAATTAATCATAAATATGCAGAAGTGAAAATAGACCACAAGACATCAGGATGGCTAGTGAGAGAACAGACCTCCCAAGACAAGGCATGAGGTCTCCTATGGTCAGCTTTCACAGCCATTGGCATCCCCTCTTTGGGTACACCAGGAGACTTTTTGGTGTTATCAAAATGCTCTGCTCTGGATTTAAGTTCTTGAAAATCAGATATAGCTTCTTCAAGAACAAGTATGGATTCATTAATTTGTTCCATGTCACATTCTAGTTCACAGAGGAGGTAAAGTTCATCAACAGCCCTATTCAGATTCTCAAAAAGAAAGCACCATAGCCTCTGCCTGAATCTTTCTTTGCTCTCAGCAGTTTCAGATCCGAAATCTGCAGAAGCTGGTGCATGGTTAGGAAGTAACGTTCTACTTTCTGTGGACGCAACAGATGAAGATGTAACTGGAACTTCATGATCATTACTGGAGCAGGGTAGGGAAACAGAGTCAGTTGAGGCTGCTGAACCACTAACATTCAACATACTTTCTGGTGTTTCATGTGCATCCAGTGGCCCTATCGTGTCATCACTAGGTGTCTCTGTTCCTTGTATAATGATTGGAGATGCCTCATCAATTGTTGCACAAGAGTTCGTCTCCACTTTGGGTTTACTTTCATCCTTTTGCTCATTTCTGGAATGTGCAGCATCTCCACCATGCCCATGGTCTCTAGAAGAACTGTTATCTCTGTATGAATCAGAGGGTAATGATAAACCTGGAACTTCATCAAAGTCTCCAAACTTGACAGGAGTATTGGACAAAACACCTAGCGACTCTGTTTTTGGAGAACATTTTACATGCTGAGAATCGTCTGCACATTTGGCAACACTGCCTGAACAGGTCGAGGACTCATGAGGCACTGAAGGATTTGCATGATCAGCCAGACTGGTTTTGGGAGGTTCACTTGTTTCTTCAGCCACCAGCAGCTCGTCAGGTCTTTCTGCTACATACTCTGAGGCTGAAGTATTTAAGACACCCTTCAGGTCACTAGCACCTACATCATTGCATCTTTCAGCTAGAACATTAGTTGTTTCTCCAGTACCAGATTCATCAGCGCCAACATTAGCATTTATGTTCGGAGGAGGATGTTGCGGCCTGTCATGCCACCTTGAACTGTCACTGCTACAGTTGGGCCGTGACCGTGACGACGAGTTTGGAATTTTCTGGCTGGAACCTCCAGAAGACCTCTGCAATGTGTATTTCGAGCTGGACCGATGCTTCTGTAAAATGGGTCCATGTTAAGTTAGGAATAATAACAGTACGAATTGGCCCAGCATAATGCACCACCATACGAGAAAATCGTCAGAGAAATAAACCTTTTTCACTTCAAACCATCCTGATCCAAGGTCATCCGTATCTCCATTATCATTATCCATAACCACCTACAATCCTCAGCGGTTCCTTACGGCATTCTTACTTCCCCGGACGAATATTTCGCGCTAATTACACCTGCTGCAGGAAATGTTGGAGCTAAATTATTTTCAGTGTATTGACAAGGGACTGCAAAAATCACATTTTTTTTTCAAGACGTTCCATTGGTGCCTGTGGCAAGTGCCTCAGTTAAAGACTACTACTGCTGCTAACACAGATAGAACTCCCTATACCCTAAAACCGAAATGCACTATAAATTAAGGAACTAGAGGGTAAAACGGGGGGATTCCCCATCAATGCATCATTTTTTTTAAAGCAAAAGGGCAGGCTTCACTTGGATCGGGGGCGGACCCAGAATTGGACATGGGCGTACACCCGATAGTTTGCAAAAGATCGAATTTTGCAGATAAATACATGGTCAGATCCGAAGACAAATAGCATACATCAGGGTTTTTGGTGTTCGGTTTCGCACAGCAGGAAGGGAAAGGGAAGGGAAGGGAAGGGAAGGGAAAGGAGGGGAATAAGCGAGCATACCTGTAGGATCCTCGTCGCCGGCGAAGCGCCAGACGAACACCAGGCCAAGGGGCAAGGGCGGCCGCTCGCCCTGTCGGCGCCGCTAGTAGAGAAATGCCGAGAGAGTGGAGCGGAGAAAGAAAAAAAAAATGAAGGCAGCGGAGGAAAGAAAAGGGACCGGGCCGCGGAATGCTTTTTTTTTTTTTGTGCAATTGCCCAATGCCCGAAGCTACGAGAAGGCCCGAAGCTGACAGCGGCAGTTGAGCCCAAGGTGCGTGCAGCCCAAATTCAGTTTGAAGATCGTTGCCCAGATCCAGCAGCTGCTCTCTCCCTCCAGTCAGTCAGTCACTCCAATCCCTGAGCCATTCATCTCATCTCAGGTAGCGTCAGCTACTCAGCTTGCTTCCGCAAATCAATCTACGCATGTCCCTCCCTGAAGACATTGGCAGTCAGTTTGAAACAGTCAGACAGACATGCAGCAGAAACCTGCGTGGTTTGCTGTTGGACTAGAGCAAATCATTGTTGCAAGACTGCATGCCAACAGCCTCTGCGTCCAAGAAATCCATACCTGCTGAATGAAATCGCGACGAAATTGCCTTGTGATTGGGGAATGGAGGGGGGCAATGCCTGCCTCTGAATCATCCATTTCGGGGGTTGTGTTCTCGGATCGATCGACCTATGTCCCCACTTAACGCGCGTACTGTCAGTCTGAACCAACCAACCCAGCAATCCATGAACGAACACATTGTCAGTCAGTTTAGAACAGCAGCTCAGGATTCAGAGAAACACATTTCCTGTGACATGGCATGCAGCTCAGGATCCAGGCCCTGTGAACATCCAACGAATTCCTACTACTACCTGCGAATGAAACTATGATGATGCCCTTATGATTGGGGGGTTGGGCCGATGAGAGGAAGGGGGCAAGCGTCATAACTCTGAAATCTGAATCCACCAGCCACCACCAACAAGGAAGACAGACAATCCCCGGGTCTTGCGGCTGTCATTTCAGTCCTGCTCCTGCACTCCACTGTACCGGCGGGCGGTGGAGTGTTCAATTTCCATCTGTTTGTTTTTATTAATTATTCGAAACCACGGCTGCCTCAAAGGAAGTCTCTGGCTGTAGCTGTAGCTTGTATGAAACCACGGCCTCGTCTCGGCAGCGATTCCCGGGCCGGTGAAAGCTCTGCGTCGCCAGCCAATCCTCCACGACAACGACGCCTCCCTTCCGTTAGTCTCACGTAACCACGCCTGCCTGAAAACCAATTCCCAACTGAACTGAACTTCCTGCTCACAGATTCTGGGCATGTGCATCCTCCAGGTGGCTTGTCCGTTTCATCTCGACTTCTCAAGAATCTCCCCCGAGAGGAGAGAACCAACATCTCCTTTTTCTTTTCTTTTCTTTTCTTTCTCTGCACAAGAGGATGAATCAAAATCATCTGCTGTTGGAGTCTGACAGGGAATGTTTGGCGTGCCTTGGAAAGAGGAGCCTGCAGGGTCGACTAATCCATGCATAATGGTATTGACTTGTGGGCGATTACAAAACTTGATGCTATCTACCAGTGCATTATCTTACTCCTACAGCTGCACGCACGCCTGCAGATATGCTAAACTACGTACTGGTTGCTTGTGCGATTGATTATTCATTCTAGCAACAACAATCTGACTGCACATGCCACTGCTTTGACATCAACTGCCTTCTCCCTAGCTGCTCTCAACAATCCTACTGTACTATCTGCAATGCTTCATACAGTGACTACATGCATCCAGGTGGCTTGTCTGTCTGTGTCTCATCTCGATCGACTTCTCAAGAATCTCCCGAGGTCTCTTCCTTTTCTCTTCTGCAGTTGGGAGTCCAAGAGACAGAATGTTTGGCGTGCCATGGAAAGAGGACCCAAAGCTCACTTCATTGACCTCTCAACGATCACTTACAAAAATTGCCTGGTACTCTAGTACTGTAATCTTACTGCTACAGCCACAAGGTATTGCTAAGCTGCCAAGCTGCAGATTGAAAGAGGTTGCTTGGCTGATTGATTATTCTGGTAATAATCTTACTGCTACACATGCTGCTGTGCTGTGTTGACCGCAGCTGGCATCTCTGCTCTGAACGAGTCCTACCTACGTACAGCAACTACAGCAACCTTTCCTTCTCCGATCGGACGGTCACCCGCCGGTGCCAGCCGGGCACGGCCAACGCCAGCGACGAGATCAGACGACCTTGACCTGGATGAGCTTGGCCGCTGGCGCGTCGTCCTCCCGCGCGGCGGCGACGTCCTCGAGCATCTGCACGACGGACCGCATGGACGGCCGCATCGCCGGCGTCCGGCTGGTGCACAGCACCGCCACGCGCAGTACCCGCACCGCCTCCTCCCGGGCCCAACCCTCCGTCACCCGCGCGTCCACCAGAGACATAGCCTTCTCCCGGCTCTCCAGCCGCCGCGACACCCACTCCACCAGGTCGCCGCCGCCCTCCTCCACCGGCACCATCGCCGGCCGCCCCGTCACCAGCTCCAGCAGCACCACGCCGAAGCTGTACACGTCGCTCTTCTCCGTCACCTTCCACGTGTACGCGTACTCCGGCGCCATGTACCCGAGCGTGCCGGCGACGACGCCGGCCGACGAGTCCACTCTAGCGGACGCGGCGGTGAGGATCTTGGCGAGGCCGAAGTCTGCGAGGCGGGGCTTGAAGGCCTCGTCGAGGAGGATGTTGCTGGACTTGACGTCGCGATGGAGGATGGGGCGGTCGCAACCGTGGTGGAGGTACTCGAGCCCCCTCGCCGCGCCCACCGCCACGTCGTGCCGCTCCGCCCACCCGAGCCCGCCGCCCAGCTTCCTCCCCTCCGGCCCGTGCAGCCGCTCGTGCAGGCTGCCGTTGGGGAGGTGCTCGTACACCAGCAGGCTCGCGCCGCCGTCCTCGCTCGTGATGCTGCACAGCAGCTTCACCACGTTCACGTGCCGGATCGCGCTCAGCGTCCCCACCTCCGCCTCGAACTCCCGCCACCGCGCCGACGACGACAAGCGCGCCGCCCGCGTCACGTGCTTCACCGCCACCACCGCGCCGCTCCCGAGCTTCACCCGGTACACGTTCCCGGACCCGCCGCTGCCGATCAGGTTCTCGTCGCGGACGCCGGCGATGATCTCGCGCTCGTCGAACGCCAGGATCCGGAACGACTTGAGGTCCCACGAGCCCTTCTTCAGCGCGAACAGCTTCCCCGCGCCGGACGCGGCCGCCTCGGCCTCCGCGCGCCGCCGCTTCTTCAGGTATATCAACACGCCCAGCGCCGCCAGCAGGACCGCCGTCGCGGCGAGGATGCAGGTAACGACCAGGCGCGCGGCGGCGCTCGCCGACCGGCCTCCGGAGCCCGGCGCGCAGCGGCGGAGGAAGCCGGCGCCGTTGGTGGCGCACAGCCCGGGGTTCCCGACGAAGCTCTCGCCGTAGGCCGAGATCGCGAGCGCCTCCGGCACGGGCCCGGTCAGCTGGTTGTCGGACAGGTTCAGACTGCTCAGCTTCAGCGCGGCGAGGCTCGCCGGCACGGCGCCGGTCAGCTCATTCCTGGACAAATCCAGAGAATTCAGCCGCGGCAGGTTGCCCAGCTCCGCGGGGATCGCGCCGGCGAGCTTGTTCCCGGCGAAATTGACCGTGCTGAGCGCCGAGCACGAACCCAGGCTCGCCGGGATGGCCCCGCCGATCCCGTTCCCCTCGATGGTGAGGCTGTTGAGGCTCGACAGCCTCCCGATGCTCTCCGGCAACTCGCCGGAGAGCTCGTTCCACGACACGTCCATGCTCTCGAGGCTCGCCGCGTTGCCGATCGACGGCGGAATCGCGCCGGCGAACCTGTTCCCGGCAAGCATGAGATAGGTCATCGCCGTGGCGTTCCCGATGCCGCCGCCGATGCTGCCGTTGAACTGGTTCTCGGCCAGGTCGAGCACGTTGACGTTGGGGAGGGCCCACAGCCCATCGGGCACCTCGCCGGTGAGCCTGTTCTTGCTGACCCGGAACCTCACCAGCGTCTTGCAGCTCGCGTAGGTCGCCGGGATCCCGCCGGAGAAGCTGTTCTCGAGGATGAGCAGCTTCAGCATGGTGCCCTGCTTGCACATGTCCGGCGGGATCGGCCCGGAGAGCGCGTTCGTGGAGACGTCGATGAAGTTGAACCGCCCCCAGCTCCCGAGGCTCGCCGGCAGCTCGCCGGTGAGGCTGTTGTTGTAAAGGGACAGGTTCACGAGCTCCTTGAAGTCGCCGAACTCCGGGGGCACCCCACCGGAGAAGTTGTTGCTGAAGAGCTGCAGCGAGATGAGCTCCTTGAGGGACCGGAGCTCGGCGAGGCTGCCGGTGAGGTTGTTCATGGACGCATCGAAGTACTGCAGCTTGGTGAGCTCGCCGAACCCGGTGGGGAGCTCGCCATGGAGGGAATTGTTGTAGAGCTCGAGCTGGTTGAGGTTGGTGAGCCTGGCGATCTCCTTGGGTATCTCGCCGGCGAGGTCGTTATCGGAGAGCTCGAGGTCGACGAGGTTGACCAGGTTGCCGATCTCCGGCGGGATGGCGCCGCCGATCTTGGCGGCGGACAAGTAGAGCACGGTGAGGTTGGTGAGCCTGGTGACCTCGGCGGGGAACGCGTGGGTGGGCGCGAGGAACGGGTTGTCCCCGAGCGCGAGCACGGAGAGGTCCGGCATCTTGGCGAGCGAGGCCCACGGGAACGCACCAGCGAAGAGGTTGGAGGAGACGTTGAGCCTGCGGAGCCTGGTGAGCGGCGAGAGGTCCGGGACCGTGCTGCTGAAGCCGTTGAACGCGAGGTTGAGCTCCTGGAGCGCCGCGCACCCGACGACGCCGTCGATGGCGCCGCCGAGCGAGTTCTCCGGCAGGGACAGCGTGGTCAGGGACGGCAGCGCGGCGCAGAGGTCGGCGAAGGGCACGGACGCGGCGGAGACGTTCAGGGCTCTCAGGGAGACGCCGGTGACGACGCGGCCGGTGCCGCACGCGACGCCGGTGAAGGTGCAGGGGTCGGCCGCGGTAGCGTCCCACGTGGCGAAGAAGGGCGCGGCTGCCGGAGGGACGGTGAGGAAGCGTTTGAAGGCGATGAGCGCGTCCACCTCGGCGGCTCCGGTGACGGCGACGGCGACGGCGAGGAGGAGGAGGAGGAGGAGGAGGGGGAGGGCGGGGGCGGGCGGCATGGCGCCGGGCGTGGAGGGAAGGGAAGGACGTCTGCTGGTTGGTTCCTTTGAGCTTGGCTGTCAGTGTGCGGAGTTTGACTGGTTTTAAGGTACGGCAGATGCAGATGCACCTACGGACGAAAGTGTGGTGATGATGCTCTGGAACGAATTAGGAGTAGGCAGCAAGGGTTGGGATTATATGGGGGTTAGTTAGTTGTTCTTAATCACTGGACAGACAAACCGCACTAAAAAAGAGCATGCATGGTACTAATGAACTTGCAAATTAAAGCATGTGCTGCTCTGCAAAAGTGTAATGAGCTGCTTTGCCTTAATTTGGCGCCATATGTAGGAGTATTATAGGATTTTTTTTATGCCTTTGAGTTGGGTGCCAACAACCAGGGTTCAAAAATTCGCATAACTTCATGAATTTTAGGTCCCGTTGGACGAAAGGGCTTATTTCATCTATTTTACGCAAAACGAGATACTGTAGATTGAGATCGAGGTTAAAATGAACTAAAATTTATATGAAGCTACTTGCTTCACCTGCTTTAGCTTTACTGCTGAAACCATTTTTAGAGAAGCCCCTTCCAACCATCCCTGTTTCTTTTTCCCGTATTTTGCTATGCAATTGAGGTAGCTAGAAGATGGAACGCGGATATACAAGTTCTAATCATCTTGGAGCGTGAAGTTTGTGTAAAAGTCGTAGCAGCACTAGGTGGTGGTCGTCGTTATCTGATGATGAGGGTGGTGGTGCAGTCAAAGATGGATGAGAAGCAACGACGCTCGATGGCAAGCACGGTGGACTCATCACTTGGACTCATGCATGACTAGCTTTAGCTCGTAGTGGTGACTACTGCAGTGGACTGAGAGTACTTGTGTGTAACAAGTGTAACAAAGCATGCCAGGCTACAAAATTAAAACCGGAGATTGCATCGCTTGCATTTGTAGCGAACACACTTGTTTTTTTATCTGCGGTAATTCACGTGCGATCGAGCTGGTTCTCCATATAAGACGACGATCGAGCTGGATTTATTCGTGATGCATCATCCCATTTACATGTCGCTTGTGGATGCAGTGTAGTTGTGTGTGTGTCATGTGTTTTGGGATGGAAATAAAATAAAGAGTAAAAGCGATGGAGAAAAAGGCGAGCGGGTGGTGCTGCTGCTTTTTGGTGACCGTCGATTTGCCACGCACGCACTAGAGACGAAAACGGTGGTGCCGCGCGTGCACGAGGATGGGGTCCAAGCTGTGGTCACTCCACTCCAGGCCTCCACTGTCCACTCAAGAAGTGTTTGGTTTTCATGGACTTCACTATTTTGATACACTTTTAGTCCCTAAACATCTAAACAGTTGGACTCAAGTTTGAGCTAAAAGCTTTAGTCCTCTAATCCATAAAATTGGACTAAACTAGACTAAAGGGTGTTTAGGGACACCCCTGCCCCTTATTTACTGCCCTCCCTCCCAGCGTCGAGCTCGTCCATCATCTTCCTCACCTCGACCAGCTGCTTCTCGACGTCCCCCGCCACCGCATCCTCAGGCTCCAGCGCGCCCCCGAGGATGCCATCCTTGAGCGTCGTGTCGATGTTGAGAACCTGCCCGCCGCATGGCAACTCCTGGTACTGCGGCATTGTGGCGGCGCAGCGACGACTCCCCCGACCAAGCGCACCACCAGCACCACGGCGACAGACGGGAATTTGAGATCTAGTCCAAGCTACAATGGGAGCGGTTGGCGCCAGGAAGAAGTAGGCGCAGGGTTACCGAGGATAGAAAAAAGGGTAAAAGGGTCTTTGTTCAACAATATTTATGGACTTTAGTCTATTTTAATCCGTGTAACCTGTTTAAACAGGGTGGGATTAAAATTTACTCCATGAAAGTGCTGAATGTTTTTAGGTGGGTGGCGAGCGGCGGAAGGAAGACGGAAGGTAAGACGCCCAACAGGCTCGATCGTAACTCGCCGGCCGCCGCCCCCGGGATGGAGACGGCAGCCGACGACGACAGCACCGGCACGGCGAGGCCAAAAGCCACACCCAGCGGTGGGGGTTGGATGGGGTAGTGACGCAGCAGCAGGCGCCGCCGCGTTTGACTCGCTGCTTGTCTCTTCTCCACCGCGTTTCCACACACCAACAGCAACAGCAGGTGAGGTGAGGTGAGGTGGGGTCGTAAACGATCCTGACGTGACTTTTTGCCGTTATCTGATCGATCGCTTCCCTTCCATCGAGGTGGCAACTGTACTGAACGATCTGAAAGCCGCGCGCATCATTGTGCCATCGAGGTGCCACTGAACGAAACTGAAACTTCTTTCTTTATTCCCTTTGGTACGCGCTGACCCTTTTCTTTTCGTCAAGCAAACAGAGGGGGAATTCGATCGAGGAGCAAAGCATGTGCCTCCTGCAGGAACAACAAACATGCTCCCTTCAGATATTGTCATCCCCGGGCCGCGTGTTCTTGGCAACATTCAGACCACAAGAAACCAGATCGGTGTGCATCTTCCTCCCTCGATCGCGCTCTCTGCCTTGTCGACAGCTTCTTTTTTGTCACGCACGCACAGAGAGTTCCGATTCCTTGGCAATCACTTCCTTCCTTCCTGTCAGCCAGTCGAACGAGCTAGCGAATCATCACAGGATCGATGCAGACGCCCCTGACTTACTGACGCCGCTTCTTTCTACACAGGTGTCACGCTCTCACTCCTGCCTGCATATAAGAATCCCTTTGACCAGGTTATTACTACAATGATAATTTTATTTGCATCCCGCTTGGCTTCTAGAAGGCAGGCCAGTAGTAGCTTAGAGTTCATTGCAGGGGTCGGCAGAGATGCCAGGCCGAGCTTGGCCGTCGCCATCACAGGGATTTCTCGCAATCTGCATACGGGTTGTTCCCACTCACAGCATCCAACCCACCAAACATATTCCATCCGGGTGGGTTGTTTATCAAGTCACAAGAAAATTACAGTACAAACATTTTGTTTTGCATGCTTGTGGTATATGCAAAAGCTTTTTCATTTAATTTTGTGTTTAACAAGCATCATTATTAGCCACTTTCATCAGAAATCGTTCGTTGGCATTTAGCTTCTAGGAAACTTAATTAAATTGGTTTTGTTCAAAGAATGAAGAATAGCTCAAGTCCTTACTTTCTAGAATTTAAACATTGTATTAGTTGATCATCTACATAGACCCCACAAGCTAGCAGCTCTAGTTAATTGATTTGGAGACATGATGTAATCAGCAAAAAAAAAAACAAATTAATTAAATTTGGCTGATTTGCATTGCTTGCCGGAAGGAGCGAGTGTTTGCATCTGCCCGCTGCACTGCGAGACAGAGCATAGCATCCTCCGATCCTGAAAGAGCAGAAGCATGCGTGCACAACAGGATAACTTTAGCCCTGTCACATCAAACATTTAGATACTAATCAGAAGTATTAAACATAGACTATTTACAAAACCTATTGCACAGATGGAGGTTAATTTGCGAGATGAATCTATTAAGCCTAATTAATCCATGATTTGACAATGTGCTGCTACAGTAACCATTTGCTAATGATAGATTAATTAGGCTTAATAGATTCGTCTGGTCGTTAGCCTCCATCTGTGTAATTAGTTTTATAATTAACTCATATTTAGTCCTTTTAATTAGCCTCCGAATATTTGATGTGACGCGGACTAAACTTTAGCTCCGCGATCCAAACACCCCAATATTATCGTGAAGAGACGGATGGGAGAGCGATGCGGTGTGCTGCTGCTGCTGCACGCCTGCACTCCAAGTACCTATCCAGTCCACAGCCAGCACTCTGGAGGCCAACCCCAACTAACTAAAAGGCACAAAGGCAGTAGTATAGTGCATTTTTCTTTGTTTTGTTTTTCCTTTTCGGGCACATGTACAGCTAGCTGATCATCCATGGAGGATATACAGTGGAAATATCTTTTTTCCACTTCTTTTGTTTGTTGACTAAGCTCTCAGCAGGGACAAAAGTAAAGGAGCCTGCTGAGAGCGATGGAGCAACATATCTAGTGGATCTCTCTCTCTCTCTCGGTTTATACACGTATACTAACATACAGATGTAGTAGCGAGAATGTCAAAAGAGAATGTCCCAGCGTTCACACTACTACAGAAACACACAGATCATGTCGTTCAAAGAAAGTAGCGACGGGAATAACGGCACTGCAGGAGCATGTATACACAAGTAGGCAAATACATATTGAAAGTAGCAGTACAATGCATGTAATCAGCTCCAGCGGCTCGCTGCTGCTCCATGGCCCAATCCTAGTGTGCTTTAATTTCTGTTTGTTTCGTGCCCAAATCTTCCCAGGCCTGCCCAACTCAAACAAGTACGATTCATCCCGTTCTCTCTCTCTTTTCTTCAGCTGGTGGTGACACGTAAGACTACTCTGAGACCAGCAGGGAGCACAGCACCGATTCACCATGCACTCGCATGACGAATGAACGATTTATTCACAAATGGTTTCTTGCATTCTATCAATAACTGCATGCATGCTTACACTCGGCTGTAATGCATAAATGTATAGTCCAGCTAGCAGTGCTCCTTGCATTATATTGGATGCGGCTAGCGCTAACCTAGCTAATCTTTTTTTACCCGCACCTTGAGCAGGTCTACGGCAAAGAGGAACTCCATCTGAAGCATTGCATTGGAGGAGACCAAGATAACATGGACCTCAAATTGGAAAGAGTCCGGCAAGTTTCTAACATGGATGTTAGGCTCAAGAGCCTGCCCGGAGCTAGTGCCCGTTGCCGCGCCAGCTTGCGTTGGCCCAGTGGAGTTTTTATGGGTAGTTAGTTATTGGTAATGATATAGATTTATGTTTTGGAAATACCGATTCCTATCAAATTACAAATCTCTTAGCACCATGACAATAATCCAATAATATTTTCTCCGTAAAAGATCGGAATAGTAATGTTTCCGATCAAGAAATTTAGCACGTGCCTATGGTAAGATACGTTAGAAACAAGGTATCAATCCCGCTGCAGGCTAATGGGAAAAAAAAAGACGGTACCATGACAAAAAATCAGATGATTAACACATATTGTGACAAGTTCTGGAAGAAGCTGCTAAATCACCAATATATTTCCTTGTTGTACAACATGTAAACATGTAAGAATGCATGTTTAAAAGTTTCCTATATCCTTTATAATATGCGACCGTATTGCAAGCAAGTAGGTGTAGTTTAAAGTTGACCATTTAGAGATATCCGTGTTGAATACTACACAACCCAAGTTACACCCATTTTGGACCTCATTTATTATTTTAGAACTACCTCCTAATATGCTTAAGTGGTCACATTGCAATATATTGTTTTTGAAATTGCAGGTAATAAATTTGGGCTCGGAATCCTGATAAATATATACCGTTATTTAAACGTGAGGGATAAGGGTACCCACGGGTCCCCACCGACCAAGATACTGATCAGCCCTGACAAGTGGGCCCGCCCTACTATGCCATGCGGGCTAAGGCATGAAGACGCGTGGAGCACAAGTCCGGAGACCGGGCGAACGGATTCTGCCCGAATACCGCGGGATACTTGTTGTAGTCTGACTCAGATTGCTTTCCGTGTAACAACCGACTAGGATTAGATCCTATCCGATTGTAACCTTAGGTCGTCAGCCTATATAAGGCAGTCAGGGATGCCCCCCAAGGGTACCTCAATTCACCCCACCGCACGTTAACTATTCGCACCTGCAATCAGCAATACAATCCACCAAAACACATAACGTAGGGTATTACTCTCCGGAGGTCCGAACCTATCTAAACCTTGCGTCCCTGTGCTACCATTCGAGGTCTTGATCTTACGATCTCCCCCACCTACAAATCAACCCTGACAAAACATGTATACAATGTTGAGTTGAACACATGTACCAATTTTTAACCCAAAAATTTCATTTTATATTTTTATTCTTTCTCCAAAAATACCTAAGTGACTGCACTGTTTTGAGTGTACATAACAGTCTTCATAACCTAGTTTGTAGTTCAATGAAAATATTCTACCAAGACAACTGAAGTGCATTTCTCTAGATGAATACATGCTTGTCTATATACTGACAACATTTGAGAAGAAATAGTGACTATCTAATAATTAAATTAGTTGTGGGAAAGGATTGGTCGATCTGAAATTTCCAGACTACTGGTGACCGAGCTCTATTCTCTCCCTTTGGACTCTCTCACTGCTCTCTGTTTTATGGTGCTTACCTGCATGCCGACCGCTTCTGGACAGCGGCGACGCGTGGGCATCAGCTGGCACCAAGTCACAATCCATTCTCTACTCCCTTGACGCCTCGAGTGCTTGTGCCTGGGACAAAGCTCGAGCTCCATTCATGCATCTCTCTTTCTCTCTCTCTTGGATTGGATGTCACTCATATAGTGCTCTTGGATTGGATGTCACTCATATAGTGCTCCATGAGCTACCGCTAATAACCTTGTCCTTTTACACACCTTCACGAGGTCTACGGTGCACAGCATGATGTGATGAACTCGATCGATTTAATTTGAACTCTGAAGCACTGGAGGAGACCAAGATACAACAGTAAGTAGCATGGAGTTCAACAATGTTTACAAAGTTTCTAACATGGATGGTAGCTAACGGCAGTTTACACTTCTGTAGGTACGCTTCACAGGCACACCTCACCCAATTCGTGTAGTAGACAAGGCAGCCAGAGTTGCGCAAGCGAGTAAACCGTAGACGCAAGAACGGCTTCCGGAATACCTCTAGGGATGCAGGTTTCTAACGCCAGCGATTCAGGTTTCTAAGAGGAAATATAATGACCCAAAGCTCAATGTAAAAAAAAATGCTAGCTTATATCCAAAGTACCTAGCCATAAACGTAGAAAAATCAAAACGACCTGCAATTTAAAATGGAGGGACTAGCACACGTGCCCCCTCATCCTCTCGTCGTGATCTGACTGCGCCGATCAACTAATGCGAATATAGCGCTACCCTCGTACCATTACAGCAGTCTTTGGTCATTTTGCATCTTGCGCTAGCTCGACGACGATAATCTTATTTTCTTTTTTTTCAGGTGTACATAAATAGAAAAAAAGGAGCAAAACAAGTACTTAATTACAATAGCTTTCTTTATTGGCTCAATAAAACCATCTTTCAAAAAAATCAATCACAGTGTGGGCTCTAAATCTTTATATTTTTCTTAACTGCTTCTAAAATTATGTGCCAAAAAAATTGTTTCTAGATTATTAGCTAGCTACTATACTAATTATGTATTTCCAGGGAACCTTTGTGCTGGCACGTGGCAATCCCGTCTGCTAGCACGTTAAATTCCATGTGGCAGCATAAATCAATCCAAACGTAGTGACGGTCGGTGATCGGTCCTGAAAATGCACCGATTTCTAGGGCAGGTCAGCGTAAGTAACATATCTTGAATGAGCAATTTTAGTCTTGGTTCTGAAAATTGATGCAATGTCAAGACTGTTCAGTTACGTGGACCGTTGCTAGGTAGATTTTGATTTCTAAGGGCCGGCTCACCTAAAGATCCATACGTATGTATAGTCATCAGTGATCTCGTCGATCGATCTCATCACATTTACAAGATAGCTAGCTCTTCAGCTGGTGGTACGTAGCTCCTTAATTTTAGAATGGAAAGCACAGCTGAAAATGGGCGGTACCGATAGAAAACGGCCCGAAATTCCAGTCAGGCTCAACGAACTAAGAGAAGACGAACGCACCGTGAAAACTCCAGCGGACGCAGTCTGCTAGCTTAGGGCCAGGGCCCAGGGGGCTCGTTCACCCAATCCTCCTCCATTTCTCCTTCCTCTTTCTCTTCTTCCCCTTCTCTCTTTTCTTCTTCTCCTTTATCCATGATGAAAATTTGTAGGGGAGGCTTAGAGTAAAAATAATAGTAAAATAATAAAATTGCAACGTGCATTGTGCTTGTCGTAGAACACGTTTCCCTACGAGGGACGATCATAGCTGCTGTAGTGATATATTTGTGCCGCATCTTCTTCTCCTCCTCTATCCATGGTCAAAATTTGTAGGAGAGGCTTAAGAGTGGGCTCCCTGAGCTGTGTAGCCCCCTAGATCTGCCACTTTCCCTATGGTATCTGGCATGGTTTATATCAACTAAATGTGGTTAGCTAGCTAGTTACCGCTCATCTACTATGATAAAGTAATAAAATTGCAACGTGTGTTGTGCTTGTCGTAGAGCATGTTTCTCTACGAGGGACCAGAAGTTATTGGTGCTTTGCTGGATTGGCATTATGGAGGAATCTAACCATTGACTTCTGGTCCTGCAAAGAGTGTAAATACTGATATCTTCATTGTAAACTTGATCAACCTAGCTTAAAATAGTTTGACTTAGGATAAATCTAAAGGGACGCTCTTTGCAGGATGGAGGGAGTAATCGCCATCCTCTTTATTTATTGCGCGTTGCAAGGAGCCCTGCAGATTATATCTGCTAGCTTAATTACTATACCAATACACAATGACGCGCGCATGCAGTATAATGCCCCACCCGTCTTGATCGGACAGGTTGACGCCGGCACGAGTTCCTATATATGTTAAATTACTCGTTAGCACGAGTTTCTTGATCCATCCATGATCGGAACCGGAGTACTTTGATGTATTAGAGTACTCCTATGGTACAACATCATGCAATGGTGATCGAATTCATTGTTTATTTAGTGGGGGAAAATGCATTGGGCCGTCCCCGTCTATAATACCGCTACACAGAATTGAATTGGTCGATGATGTTGATGCAAGGTGCTGGACGCCTCCACGTGGATACGAGTACGAATGTAGCTCTCGGCATGTAGCGAGCGTAGGTATATCCCTATTCTCTTCGTTGGCTAGCTATATAAGATGACATAGCTCTGGTTTGGTTTCTTTGCTTATTTTTAGCACCCGTGTTTAGATACTCATTAGAAGTATCAAACGTAGACTATTTACAAAATCTATTACATAAGTGGAGGCTAAACGGCGAGACGAATCTATTAAGCCTAATTAGTCCATGATTTGACAATGTGTTGCTACAGTAAATATTTGCTAATGATGGATTAATTAGGCTTAATAGATTCGTCTCGCCGTTTAGCCTCCACTTATGTAATGAGTTTTGTAAATAGTCTACGTTTAATACTCCTAATTAGTATCTAAACATTCGATATGACACGTGCTAAAAATAAGCAAAAGTAACCAAACGGGTCCATAGTAACGGATCGGTCTACTCTGCTCGCTAAATCTCCACGCTGCTTGGGACAAGACTAATGTGTACAGCTGAAATAATAATATTAATAAGGTACGGTTTACTAAAAATAAATTTATGGCGGGTTTCAAGATAATCTTTCTTTAAAGTGTAGCGCCCCAATAGCTAAAGCCTATTCGTGTAGAAGTCGCAATACAATGAAGTGCTCCTGAGGCTGACCGCACCGCGGCGGTCTGCAAAGGACGCGGTAAAGGGGTTGGCCCACTTGTCAGAAGGGCTTTTACAGGCGCTGGAGGACACGGATGTTGCCGCCGCATCGCCTGTATCACGCCCGGGAGAGACAGAGAGAGCGGGCGGCGCGGCGGGGTGGGCGGGGCTCGTGGTAGGCGAAGAGAGAGCGTAGCGTAGCGGAGCCGAATGTTGGGTATCCAGGTTTCCTGTAGCGAACGCTTCGGTGGAGATGGGGATAGCGTGCTGCGGTGCAGTGCATGCAGCTCTATCTTTCCAGTTGAGGCATCTTTGCAGACTCCGGGTGCGGATAGCCTCAACCTATAGCCGCTAAATACAGCTATAGCGACAGCTATAACCTTTAGCGCTATGCAAATAAGTACATGCAGGCACGAGTGCAAGCATAAGGGTGTGTTTGGTTACCGGGTTGATGTGGGTTGGAATGGGTTCGACCCCCTCATCCCGCGTTTGGTTGGAAATGGAATGGGTTGGATTCGTCCCCCGTAAGGAATATTCCCTGTAGATGCGGGTTGAATGCGTCCGCCCAAAACGAGCGGACGCACTCGACCCGCACGAGCGCTGTGCTCTCCCGTGCGCGCACCTCCCTGCCCCCGCATCTGCCTCGATCGCCGCCGCCGCCTGCTTGACGCCCCTGCCACCTGTCCGCCGCCTGCCCGACGCCCTCAACCCGGCCCCTCCACCCTCCCACCGGCCCCGCCTCCTCCTGCCATCCTCGCTACCGCCCTTCGCCCGAGTAGGAACGGAGGAGGACGCAGGGAGGGGAGCGGCGGCTGATGTGGGGAGGGAGCAGCGCGGGAGAGGGGCGGCAGCCAGCGCAGGGGAGGAGCGGCGCAAGGGGAGAGGGAGGAGCGGTGGCGCGGGGAGATAGAGCGGCGGCACGGAGGAGGGAGGAGCGGCGGCCGCACGTGCAGAGGGGCGGCGGCGCGGGGGCAGAGGGAGCGGTGGCTCGGGGGAGAGGGAGAGTGGCCAGAGGAAGAAGATAAGGTGGGTGAGGATGACATGTGGGCCTGTAGCTGACAGGTGGGACCCATAGCTAACGGTGTTAAAATGCCATCCATCCCAACCTTCTCAATCCCTCCAATCAAACAAAAAATTGGACCCAACCCATCCCTCTTCGTCCCTCTCATCCAAACACGAGATGGGTCGACTCCAACCCATAAAAGGAGGTCGGCTCCAACCCAACCCACATCGTTCCAAAACCAAACACATCCTAAGCAAATAAGTCATAACTTATAAAATACTCCCTCTGTCCTAAATTACTATTCAATTTGCCTTTTCTAGATGCATATCATTTTCTACGTATCTAGACATACTATATATATATATATCAAAAATATGTACTTATAAAAGCCAAAACGGAAGGAAGCAAGTCATAATTCATAAATCGTAGTTTATTAAATTATAAGGGTGTTAGCGACGTTAGGACATTGAATTTAGCGGGAGTAGTTGAGTCCCGCGATGGATAGAAAAGTCCCGTCCGAATGATCACCCTAACCGGTTGGAGATCGGCCACTAGGGTTGTCTGCTGGGCCAATTGGAGGCCCAACGATTCATCCGGTGCTTCAACGGGCCGTATCCCGCCTGATCCCATTGGCCCATCCGTACGGGAGAGAGAGAGAGAGAGTGAGAAGAGTGAGAGGCGATTGCTGCTGGCTGCTGGGCCATCGGATTCAGCAGCTGTCGCTCGTCTTCCTCGCCGCCGGGAGGCACGAGACCTCCGTATGTGAGGGTTTTGCCTCTTCCTCCGGCGACCGGATCGGAGGTGGCCGCGGCGGTGGTCGGGTTCCGGACGGGGCTTTTCTTGCGATGGAGGCGGCCGCCGCCAAGCAGGCCCGCACGGCCCGCGGCTCGGCACCGGACCGGCTGAGCGCCCTGTCGGACGAGCTCCTCTGCCACGTCCTCTCCTTCCTCCCGTCCCGGCAGGCGGTGCAGACCACCGTGCTGTCTAAGAGGTGGATGGATCTGTGGCGTTCAGCACCAGCGATTTCAGAGGAGGCCACTGGTGGAGGAAGCTGCAGGATTTCACCAACAACTTGCTGATGCTCAACAACGCCCGCTGCCTGGACGCTTTCCGGCTCGACTTGTTTTGGGCTACTGAGTTTCCCGATCTGTGTCGCGACACCGAGAGATGGGTCCGCCGTGGCATCAAGTGCCAGCCTCCTGTGTTCCAGATTCGTGTTTACCGCGACATCTTCAGGTACCACTTCCAGATCCCCCGCCTTGGCTCCGGCTTTCATCGCCTCAAAAGCTTGGAGCTTGTGGGTGTCTTTGGACCCTTGCTTCTCGGAGCGGCTCAGTTCTGGATGCCCAGTCCTGGAAGATTTGCTCCTCCACAACTGTGCCAACAACTTTGCTGTCATTCAATCCGACACGCTCAGGAACTTGGTAGTTCGTGCTTGTACAAGTCGGGTTGCAGATACATTGGTCGTCAGGGCTCCTTGTCTAGCTTCCATGTTCCTGGACTCTAGTTGCTACAACAATGGTCTGTCGTTAGAGGCAGGAAATTCCCTTGTCAAGGCATCAATTTCTGTAATGCCTGAACAGTTATCTCCAAGAACTGAAGCCATTCTTCTTGGCAGTCTATTCAGTGTGACAAGTTTGGAGTTGCAATTCTTTCAAGCAATGGTATGCCTTTCTTCCATGCTACAGCCGTCTCTGTTCCATGCATAACTAGTAAAGCTCATTTGAAGATTTCACCACCACCGTCAGAACTCTGTGCAAGACCTACTGAACTAGATCAGTTTCGTTATTGACTCAAGTCTGTTTCTGCTTCTCTGTTTCAGGCCTTCTTAGACAACGAGTTAGATAAGTTCCCAATGTTCGACAACCTGAGAACCTTGTCTCTCAGCTACTGTTTCTTCAGCGAACGGGATGCTGATAAATTGAAGGCTCTTGGGAGATTTCTGCACAAGTCCCCAAATCTGGAGGAGCTTATTTTGCAGGATTTCTGGGTACGGGTACTTAACATTTTTCTTTATCTACTCTGACTACGTGACACGTGTTGACCTGCATACATGTCTCACATGATTTTTTGCTATTGAAACTTGAAAGTACTCTGAAGGTGCTGCAAAGGATCCGAGGATGGGGCAAACGAGTGACCAGTCCGAGCTTAAAACGGTACACCCTTCTTTCTTTACGGAGATATAGTCAGACCTTTCAACTCCACACTCGTTAAGTTCATCATCGGATCTTTTGCTATTAGGCTGTATTAATACTGATCTCTAGTATGGATGTATGGTGCTTAGTTGGTTCACCCCTATGTTGCTTGTTGTTTAATTCTCACCACCAGCCCAGCATTTTTGCAATACAAACTTCCTTACTAGGGCCTGTTGCTGATATCAACAGTATACAGCTCTAAACTCTGATTTAATTTTCTCCTCTGATGAAGCAGCATTGCTCGAGCTTTCTTCTTTCAAATATCTGCACCCAGTTAGAACACCCGTCATGTTAATGATGATCTTTTGTCCTGAATTTTGTGGTTACTCTATATGTTCATATGTTTCTTGTTGTACTGTTGAGTTGCATACAACACCTCTGATCCAGGATTAGAGAAGTCTGTGAGAACAGACCAGTTACATTACCACAGAAGTGAAAGAATTGCTGTCGCAGAAGTTGAATTATGTTTTTGGGTTGACTATTTGCATACTTGAGAAGTTCTGGAAGAAATGTCCATTGGGTTTTAAAATTTTTAAAAGCAAAATTAGGAGAAAATCCATAATTTTAGAAATTTTGGCTTGTAACTTACGAGTCCTTTGTTTGGTGGAGACAGCTCCCAAAAGTTTCCATGTGTCGGAAAGGAAAGGCCAAGCTGAAGAAGACATATCCTCAGTTTGGGAACCTTGTGCGGTTCCAATGCCGGAAGCTGAAATATACTGAAATCATACACGAGAAGGGTGTCAAAATCCAGGAGCTGGTCAGTTTTTTGCTGGACATCTCAGGCTCTGCAACAAAAAATAATACAACGCTCACCAAAGTCTGAAGAAATGAAGAACCTATGAGGCTGAGGTTTGCGTCGAACTTGCTAGGCAGTAGACTATCTTAGCTTTCAGACGTACTACCTGTTGTAAAACATATGGTCAACAAGTCTATCCTCTCAGCCTTTATCTGGATGACTTAATCCCTTTTTGCGTTTGCCATGGAGCGTGTGTGGAGACCAAGACCATCAATGCATGAAGTGCTAAATAAAAGGAAGTCATGATAAATGGATGATGATTTACAGTAATAGTTTTTTCATGACCTTCCGCTAACAATTGCATGCTTACAAAGAAAAAGGCATGCATTGATATATATAGCCCGATGCTGCTGGGTCTTGATGCCGCTCAAAGTGATTCATCGTGACCTAACAATTCCGTTGCCTTTTCCCCTTCATTCACGAGGTCTATGCATATGGGGGGCACAAGATGGACTCTGAATGATGAAGCATTGGAGAAAACCAATATACCATGGTAAGCAGTATCATGGAGCTCGATTTCGAAAAAGTTTGCAAGTTTGTTGTTGGGATGCTAACGGCCATTATTCAATTTGCGATTGTAGATAAGTTTTACATTTTCATCCCACCCAGCTCATGTGGAAGGTACGGCAGACGAAGATCCAGGAGCATTCAATTTGCAATTGCAGATAAGTTTTACATGTTCATCTCACCCAGCTCATGTGGAAGGTACGGCAGACGAAGATCCAGCAGCAAGTTGACTTTGGTGCCTTTAACCACTCCTGGTGTTGTCAATACCCAATTGTGCCCTCTGATACGCGCGGATTAGTTAGTGTGGCAATGCCTGCATCTCAGAGACAGTGTGGAGAGAGTGATTGACTGATTATTGTTATAAACTGTATAGAAAATCAACTTATGTATACCAACATCTGTTGTGTTGTTGTACGGCACTGTTTTAGAAATTGTTCTTCTTTTAACCATCTTTGTCAAGAATGTTACTATGTCTTAACCTCAAGAGTCAATTATTGTAGCGAGATCAGAATATTTTCAACCAGAGGAGAGGAGCAGTAAAGAAATGGAACGAACTATAGTCACCACCAACCGAAGATACTCCATGGCCCTCCATGATATCGTGTTGCAAAGGTAAAGGGGAAACAAATGCAAATGAGACCAAGACCGAAACGAAGGCAATTTCTATCACACCTGATTTTAAGGAAAAAATCGAGTGTATTAAATACATGTGCGCCAGGATTAAGTTACACACATGTACGACAATAGTGAATAACAGAGACAGTGCTAAAGCGAATAAAGGGAGTATTAAACATTATTACATGATCGAAAGTCTCAATAAAATATAAACCTAAATTATTACGCAGCGGAACTCCAAAGACGACGACGACACCATAGGCAGCTGACTGATGAACCGTACGCCTAGAACTCCTCAAAGTCGTGCAGATACTCCTCCAAATTAGCTTGGTCTGAACAGCGGTTTTGCAAGGGTGAGTACACTTATGGTTGGTACTCAACAAGTCGTGGGGAATAGTGTAGTGTAAGGCAAATCAAGGTATGGCTAAGGCTTAATTGGCATCAGCTTTTAATTCAGTTGGTCAAGTTTTATTTAGCAATTAACTAAGTATAAGTTTATACCATCCGAAATTAAACATGAGCATAAATAAAGTAAACAACATATGCATGAAATGACAACAATTTAAATCCATCTTCCGATAATATTATCATGTGAGGGTCCAGGCCGCTCTTAACCGTGAGCACGGCTGATCGATCAGTTTTACACTCTGCAGAGGTGGCACATCTTTACCCACAAGTCGCGTAAAAGTTCAAAAGAACTTTGGACCTAACCATGCGGTGTTTGCAAGGCACCGTACCACACTTCCGAGGTGTGATTGCATAGGGACGCTACGAGGCCTTTACAAAGATTCGCTAGCAATGTGGTAACCCGCTAAGGTTTCAGGTCGAAGTAGAACATAGCAGTCCCCTAGTGGGTATAGTGTCTTAGCCAAGCCCACTTCCCCCGAGAGCGAGTGCTATATCCCATCAACGCCTCCCCTCTTGCCCTTTCGGTAAGATTACCCCAAACTAGAGTTTCTAATTATTCAGCCAAGACCAGAGCCATTTAGTCTTGTGGTAGCACTGTTTTCCTGGGTGGTTCTCCATGTTCCGATTAAACAATAGTGATCTTGTATTAATAAAAGGTATAACAGAAGTAAAGCAATATTAAACATTGAGTTTAGTTAAACCACCATATACCAAGTAAGCACTAAGCATGAGCTACCCAAGATAAAAGGTAAACCTGGTTGGTCAAGGCAAAGGTAGTTTCAATCTAGGCGAACCTTAATTGGGACCCATGAATTTAATCTTAACATGTGCATAGTATAAATGTTGAGTACGAGAAAGTAGAGGTGTATAGGACGGAAAAGTAGTGATCAAGGACACGACTTGCCTTCTTGGCCTTGCTCCTGCTGTTCGTACTCCTCGAAGGCTTGATCTTCAAATCCCTCGAACTGCTGAACGTCTACACGCGTCACACGAGCACATACAAGCAAACATGGGCAAAATGTAAGAAACAGTACACCAATCACAATTAAACAGAGAAAACAAGCTTGTAAAATTGATCTACGCTTTAAAACGAACACGTGGATATAAAGGACGCGAAAAACGGAGTTAAGATGCAAAAGATATGATTAAAACAAGATCCGAGGGCTTTTCTGCGAGAAAAACAAAACTCCTAGGGTCAAACTGCGAAAAAAACCGAGGACTTATACGTAATTACGCGTATAAACCGAAGGTTTAACGTGCAAAAACTCCAAAACGGACGGCGGGTTGATTTTTAGAAAACTCAGGTCTTAAACCGATAAACGCGAGGGCAGATCTGTAAATATTTTCAACGTGATCTGGACCGCGGGTTGATTTGCGGAAAAGGCGAGGGCTTAAGTGAAAAAGAACAGCGACGCGACGCGGTTGACCGGTACGCGGTTCGGTTGACCCGCTGCGAGCCGTCGGATCTGGATCCGACGGTCGCGGTCGTCGGCGGTAGCGCGGCGGCGGGGTCGCCGGAGTTGGCCGAAACGGCGCTCCGGGGCTCGGTTTCGCACGCGGAGAACACCAGAAGCAAGAGGAAAGCACGGCGTTCTCGTTTTGGCGGTCCATGATGACCGAGGCTCACCGGAGGGCGGCGCTTGGCGGCGGAGAATTGGCGGCGGCGCTGGAGCTTGCGGCGGCTAGGGTTTCGGTGCTGGCGCGGGGTGTTCGAGGTCGGGGGGGGGGGGGCTTAAATAGGGGCGGCACGCTTGGAGATAGGGGCGGCCTCGGATTTGAACGCCCGAGGAAATCGGAGCGGGGGCGAGGTGGTTGCGGAGGCGGCAGAGTCCGGCGCGGTCGGGGGAGGAGTCCCGGCCGGATACGGCCGGAGGACGGGGATGACGGGTGGGTCCCACCCGTCAGATCGGCGGAAGGGGAGCAGGCCGTGCTGCTTCGTGGGCCGCGGAGGAAAGGCGAAGCGGTGGGCCGAGCGGGCGAGGAGAGCTGGGCCGGCGAGGGAGAAAATGGAGCGGGGAGTTTCGCAGGCCGACGAAAAAATGGAGCGGGCCGACGACGCTGCTGTGCGGCTGGGCCGAAAGAAAAGGAAGAAGGGGAAAGAAGGGTGTGGCCCAACAAAAAGATAAGAGAAGAAAAAGAAAAAGAGAAAAGTAAGGTTTCGAAAATTTGAAAATTAAATTTGAAATTCAAATTTGATTCAAACTCAAGCAATCAAAATAAATGCACCAGCATGAATGTACAATAAAATCCTATGATGAATTAATTAAATTTGGAGAAAAAAAGAAAATTAATATGCCTAAGAATTTTAAATGACATCCTAATTGTACCAATTTTAATGAATTTGAATTCTTTAAAAATTTGGGTGTTACAATTTCTCTGCCTCGATCTAAATTATCTACGAATCTAAAAAAACTAAATCAACCTATATTTTGGGACGACAGAGTTTCTCTGCGCACCGCCCGCCTTCCTGCCCATACGGCCCATACCATAGCACAACCAACTCCGTCGGAAACGTGCACGCATCGTCCCGCGAACACCTTACCTACGTTTTGCAACAGACACCCTCTTCCTCTTCCTGCGAGACTCTCTGCCTCTGCAACTCCAAGGCAACCATGGAGCAGCAAGGGGCCGACGCGGCGGCGGCCAGGCGGATGGCCACGCTCGCCTCCCACCTGCGCCCGGACCCCGCCTCCTCTTACCCTCAGGTTCGTCACCGCGTTCTCCCTTTTTCCTTGGGCCCCTCTCCGCTTCTCCTGATTTGCCCGGGGTCCTCCGGATCAGGGAGTGATGGCGGACTGCTTGGTTTCGCTTTCACCGTCGCCTGCCCTTCCCGTCTCTAGAACCTCCTAGTCGCCCAGCTTTCGCTGTGAATTCGGGTTTGCCGCGGAGAACCAAGCTCCGTCCGACCCGCCGTCAATGGTCAAGGGACTCGTCTCATTTGCCCGGCGAAGGCGGCCGCCGCTCCACGAAAGCTGGGATCTTTGGCGTCAAAGGACGATCCTTTTGGTCCGGGGGCCCCCGAAATTTCTCTCACAGTCACATGGGTACTGATTTGCGGATGAACGATTCGTGTGCGCAAATGAGCACAGTGCTGATAAATAGTAGAGTCCGTTTCAATCTCGTATCAAATACCATCAGGAATTACATCAATCCATAATTTTTCTGCTTAGCTGTTGATAGTTGAATGCCAGTACCTGATAAACCACGCATGACATACACTTCAAAGTTCTAGCAAACATCACTTGAATCTGGCAATGAACCCAAGCTGTCCCTTTTGGGTACCTGCATATTTGATTGCCACCGGCCTGTCTTAGTGATTTTAGAATTGTGTTCAAGTTAGTTCTCCTGATAATTATACCTGGTATGAGCTATCTACGAGTTTATACCTTCAGACTTGAGTCTAGGCTCAGCTGTACCTTAAATCTTTTGGTTGATGTACTGCCTTCTTCTCTGAGATCTGCTTTAACTATCTGCTAAATTCTCTACCATTGCTTTGTTTTCAAGATGGAGGAGGTCTCCCTCCTGAGGGGATCCATTTGCCGTGCAAAAGGGGCGGCGCCAGGCTTCAAGGTCGCAATCTTGGGTGCAGCTGGTGGGATCGGGCAGCCACTCGCGCTACTGATGAAGATGAACCCTCTTGTTTCGGTGCTCCATCTATATGATGTCGTCAACGCACCTGGTGTCACGGCTGACATTAGCCACATGAATACTGGTGCTGTGGTATGCTTCTTGCCATTGCGTGTATCCCATTTTTTTTATAAAAAAAATCATTTTATGAGATTCTGGCAAATTCAGAAGATAGATTGACACCAGCATGCTAGTAGGCCTTATTACCATTAGTTCCTTTATGGGCTCTTAGGTTAATATTTAGAGGATATAAGTGCTGCACGTAGGTCTTTTTACTGCACTTGTGACTCTTAGGTTAATATTAAGAGGATATAAGTTGAGATTAACCAGCTTGCTGTTATAATTCTTTAACTCATGAAAAAAATAAAATTTCCCTGTGAAATTTACCTGTGAGTTGTGTAAATCATGTCATGTCAGAATTTCTACTGAAAGCCTTGAAAGAGACTTAGTACCTGACCATTCAGTGATAATTGTTCAAATCTCAACTTATACAGTCACATTTTTAGATAATGGAGTAACAAATCCCAGCCACTACCTACGGAGATGTGCAAATCCGTTTCTTGTTACTAAGTTTTTGGTATTATGTGGACTGTCTTTCCACACAGCCAGTACACCATCTCTGAACATTAGAGGCTTAACAATATGAAAAGGTTCATTATAGGAAAAGCCTTTCTATTGCTAAACTTGCATCCATTCCTAACAGAGATTTTCACTGTAGTTGTCTCCAAAAGGCGGCATACAGTACACATAATGTACCCGTCCCACTCCCCTCACCCTTCTGTAACAACACTTAGAAGCGAGTATGTTGTGTGGCCCTGAACAGAATCTGCATAGGAGAGTTAATTTTGCCTTGTTAAAAACAACATCCTGCTTGCAGTTTTTTCTAACAAGTGTGTAACTATCCTTGGATTCAGTTTTGTTAGTTCTGAGATTTTCTTGAGTGCCCTCTGCATTTGTTCTGTTATCCGTTGGATTCTTGAATCGTAAATGCTAGTATTACTGGATGTACTTACTTAGGTTTGAGATTCTACAGGTGCGTGGATTCTTGGGCCAACCACAGTTAGAAAATGCTCTAACTGGGATGGATCTTGTGATAATTCCTGCTGGTGTCCCTCGGAAACCTGGGATGACAAGGGATGATCTGTTTAACATCAATGCTGGAATCGTCCGTACTCTTTGTGAGGGAATTGCAAAATGCTGCCCTAAGGCAATTGTGAACGTGATCAGTAATCCTGTCAATTCCACTGTTCCCATTGCGGCTGAAGTTTTCAAGAAAGCTGGCACATACGATCCTAAGCGCCTTTTAGGGGTTACAACACTTGACGTAGTGAGAGCCAACACTTTTGTGGTATGCGCTTCAAATCATAAGCAGAGTTTGCCATGGTTTATTATGGTGATACTAGTTTCTATATGGTTAATTTCTTTGATTCACCTCTGTTTTGCAGGGAGAGGTTCTTGGACTTGATCCCAGAGAAGTCAATGTTCCTGTCATTGGTGGGCATGCTGGAGTTACAATATTACCACTCCTTTCACAGGTTAGGACTTAGGAATAATTGGAAGTGATACAAAATTATTGAAAATTATTTCACAGGTCTGGAAATAGTAGGGGATCAATTTCAATTTTCACCTTATTTTATTTTATACATAGGTGAATCCTGCCTGCTCACTCACGTCAGAAGAGGTTAATCACCTCACTTCTCGCATACAGAATGGTGGGACAGAAGTAGTTGAGGTATGCTTTTCCTTGCCGTCTAATTCTGTATCTCTTATACACAAGGATGAAAGAAAAGTCAATTGCACAGGCCCTTTTGCATTTCCTCAGCCCTAGATCTACTATGCGCACTGGTTTTATCTGTTTAGTTCTATGATTAACAAAGCTGAAAAAAAGAATTGGCATGCTTAATTTTGAGAGTATAAGAGTCAGATCACTAGTAAAATGGATATATGAACGTCTGGACTCTGGACAGTCATTATATTGGATATACAAGACTAATTGGGTGCGTATATGCATATCAATGGCATCTTCATGATGTTAACTGCAAGATTAGGTGCATGGCTTTTTACCCATATGCCAGGTGCTAGGTTTTGGTGTTACTAGTTTAGTGAAGGTCTCATACTTCTCTCAATAATAGTTCTGGAAACTGTTCTTGACTGTAATGCAGTCAATACTAAAAAATCATTTTTTTATCTCATACTGTATATGTTTCAGGCTAAAGCTGGAGCAGGATCAGCGACTCTTTCAATGGTCTGTTTCTGCCACTTGTATCAAGATTAGTGTCCACAGTTTGTAGTTTGTAGTGCTGCTTCAGTTAACATTGAAACTTGCTTTGTAGGCGTATGCAGCTGCTAAATTTGCAGATGCATGCCTGAGAGGACTGCGTGGTGATGCCGGAATAGTGGAGTGCTCTTATGTTGCTTCTCAGGTTTCTTCTTTCGTGTATACTGAATATAATCATGATTCAATTTGTGTTTTAACCACCTTCACTAAATAGTATTTCTGATTTGTGAATTCTGTCTTCCTTGTCTTGTGATTGAAGGTGACGGAGCTACCTTTCTTTGCATCCAAAGTGCGGTTAGGGCGCTCTGGTGTTGAGGAAATATTGCCACTTGGGCCATTGAATGAGTTCGAAAGGTCTGCACCCTCTACTTTTGAAACTTGGAAGTATTCCTGTTCCCGGCATGCATTTAGGATAGATATTCTCTATCAGTCAACACCAGGGGCAGGCAACTGCCTCAGCGAATTTACTTTGTCTGAAATTTGTGTTCATATTACTCTTTGTGAATCATGATTGGACCCTTCATATGGTAGTAGATACTGACAATAAGCCAGTTTCATGAGTTCTTTTCTGCTGGACATGGACCTATGGCTCACAGTCAGTAACACTGTCATATACTAGAATATAGTGATCACAATCATAACATTGCCAGATTATATTCAAACCTGTTTCAACATACCATATTTACAGTGGCGGATCTGTGACCTGTGCCGCCTGGGTTCCAGCACTGGTCCTAGGCAAAAATTTACATGGAAACTGCAGAAATATTAGACCCAAAGATGAGTTGCAACATGTTTTAACTTGCTCAGCTCGGGGCCTACCTAGTCCAATCCTATTTGATATCATAGAGCTCTACTGATCTACATACGCTTCATCTTCATCACACATCACTATCATGCAGAGCTGGTCTTGAGAAGGCAAAGAAAGAGCTGGCCGAGAGTATCCAGAAGGGCGTCTCTTTCATCAACAAGTGAGACCGGCCATCTAGCAGATGTCCAACCCCAACATAGAAAGACATGTGCTGTGTTTTGGCTTCCTGGAAAGCCTTGCTGTAATTTCTCTGTAAAACTGTGTACATGGCGTGAATAACCTACACGGCTGTACTAAAAAGGATAAATATGTGGTCGCCGAAAAAAAAAGGAAAAAAAGGAAAGTGTGGTAATAAAAGTTGCTTCTGAACAGATGGGTCTGTCTCTCATGTGTGTTGCCCTATGCACCTTATCCGATTTACTGTATGATCTCAATAGAGATCTTTACATACAAGATTGGATGAGGTGAAAAAGGATGATTTCTAATATTCACCTAACGACAGCATGTAGAAAAGAATGGTGATTTTATTTCATGACAGCATGCCTGGTACAGTTGGATTGTTTGTATCTGCAGATTGTTAGTGCTCGATGTAACCAGATGCAATGCATGTTTGGCAGTAGCGTTGCTTTCATTATGCAATGCAAGAAAACAATGTTATGCTGGCGAAGGTTACTCCTCTGGGGCTGGAGAACACTGTACGTACGCTGCTCGATCCAAAGCAAAGCATGCATGAATCGCAGCAAGAACCTTTAATGGCGACCGAATGCAATAAACAATCTGGAGATCAGGGCAAGTGGTTGAGTTCAGTGACACAAGCTTTATTTAGCTGGCGATCGAAATAGGACCCAACTAAACTTTAGCCGGCTAAACATTCATTCCTTAAGCTGGTTTACCCTAAACTAGCCTAAACCAACAAAAGACCAAAACACCCTCGCTCATTCCCAACAGAAATCACTCCCAATCAATGCGACATGGAACCGTCCAGGACCTACCGCCGCCGTGGGGGCCGCCGCCGGGGGTGGAGCGGCGGCGCGTGAAGGCGAGGTGGTGGCCGGCGTGGAGGGGTGAAGCGGCTCTAGCGCAGTGCAGCGGCCGCCACCAGCATGCGACGAGAGGCGCGGCCACCCGCGCGGCCCCAACGTGGATTGGCGGCGCAGCAAGACGAGGCGGCAGGACGGCGACGCGGCCAGATGGACCGGCGGCGGGTGCTGCCGGACGACGGGGGCAGCGGCTGTGTGCGGCCGGATGACGGGGCGGCGGCCGGCGCGGCTGCGGTCGAGCGGAGGCCGAAGGGGAGGGAGGAGGAAGGAAGGAGGCCCAAGGGTAGGATAACACCCCAGCTAAACTTTAACTAGCCGACTTTTAGCTGGCTAAAAAAACCTCTAAACACTGCAACTGATGGTAGCTTCGCTGCCTTAATTAGTCACATCAAACCCGTCACGGGGGGTTCGTGCGTGATCGTGATGAGCTACTCCTCTCCTACGGTTATGCTGCTGGGTCGGGTATCAAAGCAGCTGCAGATGCCACATGAAAGCTAGCATCATAAAAACTGCAAAAAATATATTATTACTAGTGACCACTGACGACACTGACTCTCTGATATGGGCAAGAGGGCAACTGTAGTTGAAGGTATTTTTTTTTCTTTGGGAGTAGATTCAAGTTTTTTGGTCCAGTACAATTAATTCAGATTGCATCTTCACCTGAGAACCATCTCCAGAGGTTGCTAGCTTTCACTCAGCCAACTACTCCATCTAGTAAAAAGTTGAGTATCCTTTAGGTTACTTGCAAGGCAACCATTATAAACTTTGATTGCAATTTTCTTTATAATTTTTAGTTTTGATATTTGAAATGATATCTGCCTTGCAAAGTAGTTTTTATAGTAGTATATTTTTTCTTCACCCTAAAAATTAAATATATTACGAAAAAAATAGCAGTCAGTTTGGGGACCGCGCGTGCCAATGTTTAAATCAAAAACTTATGTGTCAGTTTGACCAGTAGATATTATATATATATATATATATATATATAAATATATATGAATGTTAGTGTCTGGTCCTCTCTTTCAGTAGTCTGGACCATCGATCTTTTTTAGATTGCACTTCACTTAGAATGTGGAATTTTTTTTAAAGCGTGTACTGCATTATATTGTTTTTTTCCTTCAGAACTTCTGCAATACAAGCATTCAAGTAGGAGAGGATATGCTGCCTCCATCAGATCTGATCTCTGCACTTACGGCTCAGAGCTCATGTTCAGTTTTGCAATATCGATGACCAAATCATTCAGGGCACAGCCATGCAGAAAGCTAACGGCGTGTTTGTTTCTTTTTTCTTTTGAGACGATGATGGAGCTTTCCTTTTACTACAGTCAGCTATGCATGCAGCCAGTCACAACTAAACACTTGAATGGCGTGTACCCTGCAGCCTCCAAACTAATAAACTTTCATTGGCAATAATAATAAAATATTCCAGGGCAGCATGGCTAATCCACCAATTATTGAAACCTGCTTCCAGCCATGCATGTGCCCAATTGCCTACTGATATAGATGTTATAGTATACTTTTAACTAGCTTAGCTTTAGCTAAACTAAAGTGTAACTTTTGCACTGATACATAATAAACAAATTAATATAATGGTTTCTTATTTTATACCAAAACGATAGTTTCTTATTTTAGGCGATCAAAAGTTGAAAAGAATATATAGTTGCTTGAGATCTGCTGATCTGCCAACTGATCTCAATTCAGAATATTTTTTAGTTCATGTCCCTCCAGTTTGGTACTGTACCCTTTGTGTCATTAGAGTATTTCTTGTCCGGCAACGACCAGACGGCCGGGTCCCCAGAAGAAGGAACGAAGATGGTGTGTTCATCACCAAGATGCTTCCTCAAGGAAAAAAAGAATAATCCAATATATGATTGCAACAAATCTCTCGAAATCATCGTTAAGGCTGCTAAATCATCATGCTTTATTCCTTGATCACGTATATTAATGTGTACACACACATGATCCATGACATGATGGTATATATTGGTATGCAACAACTGCAGAATATATAATACAATTGCATGCAGTACCTGATTGATGATCATATCTTCGATCTTGGCTTGCTATGCCAACCAAAGACATGTTGCATTTTATGCAAACAGTACTGTGCCAACTTTGCACTGCAAATCTCAACAGCTTTCCCTGTATCTCACCACAAAAAACAATTGGATCGAGAGATCTTTAATTTAATTAAATTTCTGACCGGAGCTTCCGTATCTTCAGTACGTGCTGTACAGATCACGCGATATCTCTTAAACAAACGCTACATAATTAAAGAGCGTCTAACTAACACGTACAGTACTAAACCATACACCTTTATAATATTTTTTTTCTTTTTGTGAGGATCAGACGACCTTTATACGATAGAAATATATATTTCTTTTGGATGCATGACGGATGACTCATACATGACTCAGAGAAGATTGCATACCTGATTATATATACTAATTTAAAACAAATCCAGATTGATGGTTTTCTAAAATAAATGACGTAATTATTTGGTATAAGATCAGATCGAGATCATATTGGATTTGTTAGCCCTATTCTGATCCAGCTAATCGTTGTATTTTCCAGAAATATTATCGATAGCAAGTGTGTAAATATATGAAAGGGTTTGATGCAGACATTGTAACTTGCAAAAAAAAACAGTATTAAATAACATGCATGTTCTCTTTTGACATGAAGCAAAAGGTCATTTTGATGCTCTCATCAATGATTTTGATTGAGCAACTGCATGAGTGTACGGCTAGGCCGAAACTTGCAACTTGTGGTCGAGAAATCGATCCTCGCACGTCATTGATCAACATGTTGATGCATGCCATCTTTTCGTCATAGTTTACCTGATGATGAGAGTTTCTGTGTCTGATCTCATGTTATTATATCATCAGATAAAGAGGCTTAATTGCGTGCTCAATTATTTGATGCCCTTCACCTCATGGATGGAGAGAAGCATGGCTGCAGTAGTGATCCTCTTCTTAGTTTTTTTCCCCCTAGGAAATAAGCTAGCTAGCGGTTGTTGTCTACTTTCTATCCTCTTGTTTCTTCAGAACTGCTGCTGTAATGTTGGTGTAGCACGGAGTTAATACTTCTCACTATCTCATCCACTGTGGCAATGAACCCCTCCTCCACCTGAAAGACAGTTGAACAATAATCTGATCAAAATAATGTGTTAAGTATCATTAACATCATATATACTATCATCTCAAACAAAAGATAATATGATCATCTTTGTACGAAAATTGTTACCCAAGCAATATGGCATAGAATGGTACTTTTCATAAGTCAAGGTATCACTCTCAGTACATAGTATTAGTGTGTTATATTGGATATTATTGGTTGAAGTCGGATCACATTGTCCCCTTAAATTGACATTTTATATTACAAAAGGGATGTGAAAGAAGCTTTTATGCATTTTTGACATTTTACAAATTGTCACCCCACCCTTTTGACAGTTTCTTCATATCAACTATCTTCCCACATCATTTTGTTTCATCTGCTATTATTTCAACTACTCAAGCACACCCGAAGTCAATTCTTTTTTATAAACTTTTTAACAGACGAAAATTTCATCTGCCAGCTGACTTGACCAATCCACAACTAATGAGCGCCTAATATTTTAACTAGCAGCTCATGCAAAATACATGTATATATATTGCACCTTGTGCAATTGCCTTTAATCCCTTAACACATCTAAAATGTTTTTACACCAAGTATGTAGTAATTGTGTTTCCTTTTTATATATGCCTAATCTTTTTTTTCCTCGTGTAATCATCCATTGATCCCTCAAGATCTACCATGAGTGGAGTACCTTGAGAAGAAGAAAAAACACATGTCCATACAATGATAAATGTTATTAAATAGAGGAATACCCATAAGGTAATAATATCGAAATGGTGCACACTACTCAAATTAAAGACAGTACATATATTATAATATTAGCATTATTTGCTTGCTCTCTAGTTGCATGCATATGCATACTAGCTTGTCGGTTGTTGCCCATGAATGCATGCATGGTGCAATTGATTAATTGATTGGTATTTACAGTACGTAGTGCAGATCGATGGATCCTATGATGATTTTTTTAAAAAGAAATATGATGAATTATTCATACTCGCCTTGGCTGTGATGGTGATGATGGCGGTGGAGGCGGGGAAGGGCATGACGTTGGTGTGGGTGATGGAGAGGTGCATCTTCTCCACCTCCGATATCACCCTCACCAGAAGCCCCCTCGCGTTGCGGCAGTGGATCCGCACCAAAACGCTCTTCTCCGACAGCCGCGCCTCGATCTCCGGCAGCTGACCGCCGTCGCCGCCGCCGCCGCTCGCCATGATGGCCTCGTCCTCGGGCTGCAGGTGGCACGGCTTCTTGACGAGCACCGCCGACTGCACCATGCTGCTGCTGCCGCCGGCGCTGTGGGCGCCGTCCTCCTCCAGGGTCTTCACCTTCTCCTGCAGCTTCCTCACGTACTTCACCGCGTCCCCAAGAATGGTCGCCTTGTCCATCTGCAACATCAAGATCATGATGTAGTTAATTAGTGATGATCCAAGTAATTATAAATGATCCATGCTTGCTCCATTACCGATCAAGTTATTATAATAAGTGCACTGTAGTAGCTGAAATTTTCCTAGCATAATACAATTTTTAACTTTGAAATTTGTTCTTGAAACCAAGAATATATGCGCTCCATGCTTGCACTTTTGCTGCTAAGAACCTAATCTGCTAGGTGCTAGCTCGCTTTTCTTTGTACTATATCAGTAAATGATTGGGCAACAACAGTGCCGGTAAATACATGCACTTTTATTGGGATGATGTACATGCAATCTTGGTCCGATCCAACATGTGAGATTCACCAAGAGCCATGTCAAAGCTGAAAATTAACCCCTTGATGAGATGGCTGAAAACAAGCATGAAATTAAAGAACAAAAATGACAAAAGAGGTAGGAGGACGAGAACAAGGAGAAGAAGAAAATAACAAGAAGGAGAAGATTATATCAACAACTAGCTATCTCATGGCAGCTGATAGCTGAATCAGTCATCAAAAAAGAAAAGAAAGAAATGGTGAGCTAGTAACCTTCTTGAGCTCGGGGATGACGGTGGAGAGCTCGATGAACCGCTGGTTGATCTTCTCCCTCCGCCGCCGCTCCGCGATGATGTGGTCCTGCACTGGACCCGGCGACGACGATGGCGCCGCAGCAGCAGCAGCAGCGGGCGCCGCGCTGCCGCCCCCTCTCCTCCCCGCCGATGGCAGCTGCACCGCCCTCGCGGCCACAGCGGCGTCCGGCAGCGCGACGCCGCCGCCGCTCTCGCACGCTGCTGGCTGCGCCGCCGCGGCGCTGAAGTTCCAGCTCATGGGCCTGCTGTTGCTGCCGCCGCCAAGGCCGGTGGTCCTGGAGCGGGCGGTGTGGGGGGACCACCCGGTGGTCGCGTCGTGGTCCATGGCAGCGCCTCCGCCCGGGCTGTCGCCGGAGCTGGAGCTGTTGGTCCGGTGGTCCACCTGCACCGTCAGGTCGCGGACTCGGACGCTGGCGGCCACGGGCTGGGGTTGGGTCTGGGGGGCTCCGCTGCGGAGCGCCTGGAGCGACGGGAAGACAGCTTCACTGTTTCCGGCGGCGCCGCTGCCGCCGGCACCAGCTCCGTCCTGGTATGCAGAAGCTGCGGCGGCGGCGGAGGGCTGCTGATGGTGCAGCTGGTTCATTGCCCACTGGAGGAACGTGCTCGAATCTTCCATATGTCGATCCATAATTCCTGTCCCTGATGACTGAGTGAACAAATCAGAAAGGATCTTGAAATCATCAAAAAATCATGAAGATGCAGTCAACAACGAGCAAATCAAGAAATGATATTTGTATGGAGAAGATTAAAATCGAGGGCATCTGAGTCTGATGATGAGAGAAGGATGAAGACGATGATAATTAGAACCAAAAGGCAAATGAAACTGAATCAATTAAGCTGCTACTACTGCAATAAGTGGTAATAAGCTGAGCTCTCAATCTGAAGACAAAGGCCAATCAATCAATCAGTCAGTCAGTCAGTCAGTCAGTCACTGCTGGTCAGGTTCAGGTGCCCAGACAGATCGGCATGCAACAACAGACCGTCAGCAAGCATGCATGAGTATCCACATGCAGTAGTACTTGAAGAACAAATAATCCAAAGAAATCAAAAGGCAATCAAGAACAAGCTGGCCAAATAAGATCGGAAAGCTAACTCCTCAAAGAAGAAGAGATCGAATCAAAGAGATGAGGAAGAGATATGGATGCTGCATGGGTTGCCGGCCAACCAACAAGTACCTGCAGATGGAAGAGAGAAAAAGCTGGTGATGCCTCTCGATCTGCAGCTATCTTCTTGGAGCTAGCTAGCATCCAGAGAAAAAGACTCAACAAGCAGCAGGAGTGTGCTGTTTGGTAGATATAAGGACCCCCTGTGGGTTGCTGGACACATATGCCCTCCCTTCTTGTCAATGTCCCCACTCGCCTCCTCTATGATTACTTTCGCCCTCACATAAAATATTAGTTTCCTCGCCGCTGTTGCACCGTGGCCTAACCCTCCCCAATATTATACTAGTATTAGTATAGGGTTTATATACTTGTCTTTTAATTAATTTACACTACTGTCACAGAAAAGAAAAGTTAGCTGCCGATGAATTGCTGATATGCTATGCGTGTACGTGAGGCTGGGCCGGGAGCTAATAATATAATTAAAGCATTGAGGTTTTTTTAGAAAATGGATAAAGTTCCGACCTCCGTGACACTGCTAGCTAGCTGCGACTAAAGCATTGGAGTTGAAGCAATAATTTCACTCACTATATGCATGTGTGCTGATGAACAGCTGAGGAGGGTATGAGCCACTATAGTACTGGTGGCTGACACGACACCGTGCATGATGCATGTAGATGTGAAATTGAAGATTGTGCACGACCTCTGCGACGCGTGCCGTTTGCTATATATAGAGATCGATGCACGGCATAAACAAGTAATAACACACATATTCAATTCTACTGCCGTATGTTACCATTGTGTGTGTGTGTGTGTGGATGCATGGTCCAAGTCAACTGGAGCTAGGCCGGTTACGTTTTTCTATTGAGCTAGTGATTTGTACTTTGTACTTTGTTAATTGTGGAGGCTCAGTGACCGTTTCTAGGGTTCATACTATAGCAGCATGTGCATGATGCATTCATATATATGAAGGAGCTAGGCACTTGATCAGCTGTGCATCTGACATGCTTTATTTTCGTAATGTGAGCAGTGAACTCTTCATTTTTGAGTTGTGTTGGACGACTCCCTGAAATTTTTAAACTACTAAAAGTTATTACTTAAGCATGCATGTGTTTTTTTTATTATGTATTTCTCTGTTAATTATATGACAAGATCGGCGACGGCGAGGAACAAGTTGATCTGATGGAGGGATCAATATACGATTGTCATCATTTATAATATCAACATTGTCCCCATGCATGCCCTATCAATTGGAAGTGCTTGCAAAAATTTTATGTCATGTGGTTTGTCAATCAGGATATACACCAGCACTGCTACCCTTTTTTAAAAAAAACATATATGACGTTTATTGGGACAAACTAATTAGCTTAAAAATGAACAAAGTTGTTACTATTGAGTTGGGCCCACATGCTGTTGGACAGCTCGACCAGCTTCTGCAGTCCGCAGGTCCAGCATGCTGCATGCGCAGTACAGTGCAAACATCCCATGCATGTCTTGGTGATCTCACCATGTACATGCTTGATCTCACCAGTGCCCTCGCTAATTGTGTTCTCGCAATAACAGCTAGCCCTGTCGTCTCATCAGTCAGATGGAACCTAGCCCTGCGAAACAAAGTACTACCGTCCAGCTAGTAGCAATATAATTAATTTCAGTTCTATTAATTACTCCCTCTGTTTTAAATTATATCATAGGTCATTTTGACTTTTCTAAATATTAGATTTTGTTATATATCTAGATATAAATGTATATATACGTGAATAGCTAAAACTATGAACCTTAAAATAAAGGCCAAAACAACGTACAATTTGGATTTGGAATGGAGGAAGTACTATTAATACTACTGAATCTGCAATTTCAGTGCTACCATAGGAATATATATGAAATCCTACATAAGCTCAACTCAATTCGTATATATTGAAGTAGTGCATGTAACATGCTTCGTGCAAAAGGGTTAGCCCAGAGACGATATCGAAATAATTGAAGATCGATAGAGAGCTTAATTAAGTGGCGAAGAGATTAAAGGTGGCCCCATCGTCTTGAAAAAATTGAAAACAGACACGAATAAAGTGCCGTCATATGGATGGTACGTGTAGCTAGCCGTTGTTGTTCATCTCCAAAGACTTGTTTTCCTTTTTGCAGAGTGTAGTTGGTTAGCAGACGAAGCAACAGGAACACAAACGTGAAACACACATGAGGAGATCAGAGGATCTTGACTCTTGTGCTCTTCTTCCCCCACCAAGGAAAAGTTATTCAATTGCCGGGAAACAAATGAAAGCGACCTGATCCCTGATTGGTCGCTTTACCTTTACTAATCAGTGACGATGATACAAAAGGGACATCTGCTATATATTTTAATTTTCATCCTACGTGAAAATCTCCACAACACATATATAGAGATACGCGTCTGCATGCATGAGATCGATCAGGGCACCTTAATTTTAATTTGTTGCCTGAATTGGCTCATCAGCTTCTACTCTGCCTGCTTTAATTTTCCCCCAAACGTTTTCCATTACACATATCGACGACCCTATATATCCATAATAATTAATATTTAAATATTTACACAATATATTAGGGCATCGAAACCACAGGCGTGTATGGTACGGATGTATATGGTATATAATACTTGTACACATACGTACTCGATCTTGGGATACCTATCTCAGCAAAAATATAAAAACTCAAACGCCTATCGGTTGCCGGTGGGACAGAGGTTGACAATAAAATCGATCAGTCGATTTCATCGAGGCAAGTGGGTGGTGGCATGCAAAGTAATCGATCACGTGCTTATATACATTAGCATGCGTGCTTATGGAAACGTTGTACAAATTGCGGCTGTTAAAAAAGATAAAGAATTTATACGCGCGTGCTGAAAATAAAGCAGCTTATAGTTTGGCACGTAGAGCTAGGCCGGGACCGAAAAGATCACACGCTGCGACACGTACTGATGTGAAGCCTATCCGTGCTTTAGTGTTTTTCTTGTCTTTCAAAAAAAAAAATGCTTTGTGGCACACAGACACGTAGATGGAGCGTGTCTGTGTATACAGGCACACAGATCTTTAGCACGTTCAGTTGGTGACAATTCAATTGGCTAGCTGTTTCGGCTTTTGTGTGTGTCTGCATATACTGAAATGAAATTAACAAGGCTAACAAGACAGCAAGGCTAATTGAGCACAGTGAAATGAAATTAAAATAAAGCATCAGCATCAACAACACAGGTCGATCTCGACGTTCTGCAATGTACTGTTAGCTGATCGAGAGAGAGGTACACATGTGCGCCTGTGCGAGACAAGCCCACGTGGCATGGCAATTGAAGCCGGGCCCACGAACGAAAGCAGCTGCAGCCAACACTATCTCCAGTCAATGCAACACTGTCAGCCAACATGTTCAGCTGGCGATTCAATCAGAGCTAGCGGTTATTTTTAAAATAACAACAATGTCCGCTGTCATGTAAGAAAATGTATTAGCTAGCCAAAAGATTGCATGCAAGAGCAGGTAATTATACCTATCCATTTCACAGCAGAAATTAATTAAATTAGCTCTCATATACTGTTGAAAACGAGATCAAGATTATGTCGATTATTATATCTTCTCGAATAATCTTCAACAATTGTGTGATCCTCCATTGCTGATCGAAAAGGTGTCAATCGATGGATTAACAAGGCATGCATGTATATAGGAGTATGGTATATGTAATCGATCGTCAGCGAATCATGGAGAATCCCTTAAAGTAGAGACGAAGCTACTGTCATCATGCAAGATTAATTTTGTTGTTATACTTAAATCCAAAAAACTGTTGGTTCCAATCAGGAACAGGATGCTGCAGGATCCATGGTGGGCGCGTAGACCTCGAGCCAATAATCTCGGGACATGGCTGTGATTAAAAATACCATCTGGAGTTGATTATGCATTGGTTGGCACGTAGTTGTAAGAGTAAAGTACAAGTTGTCACCTTATGCATTGGAACTACTATATATACTTTCTGATGATCACTAGTTGAATTTTGCAAAAGTTATATGTAGTTCCTGTATATCCACAGCAAATAAATAAACTAAATCACAACCAAGTAATTAATTAAGCCCACGCATGATTTTCTAAATCTTCTCGATCTTCAACGTTCTAATTAAGGAGCCTATTATATTGATTGGACAATACAACATTATCTTCTGAAGATCACAATAATACATAGCTAGGAGCATTGTTACATTATTAGTCTTTTGGCACATCTATATCTTATCTGGATAATGATAGAAATAAACATATATACTTATCTGGATAATACCTTTCTTTTCTTTTCTTTTCCTTTTTTGAAGGGAATAATATATGAGTTAGCTTGCAGTAAGGATAAGATTTCACAATTAACTAGTTACACATGAAGGAAATATAGCACGTGTGTGCGAAACAATCCTGCGGTGTTGGTATATTTAACGATCTTGATAAGGAATAACCCTCTGAATAAACAATTAAAGTAGGTGGTAGGAGTTAGTACATTAATATATATTATCTTGTGTGGCTGATCTTGGATAAATATTTTACTTATTTAACAGTTGTAAAGAAATCTAGCAGCACGCAGCAGTGCTAACAACCAAAGAAAAAACATCTCCATGATCCGCTGCATCATATACACATCACACGTACGGTACGAGAGAAGATTACACATAGTATCCGAGAGAGATTTAAAAATAAAGAAAAGGTGGCATTGGCAACAACTGGTAGTGGTCGTGGATTATTTCTTTTATTATGATGGAGAGATATACATAAATGGACTGTGGATTTGGAGTTGTTTGATGGAGCGATCCCTGCGATTCTGTTCCACATTTCTGTTGTTTATTAGAGGGACCCGATCAGTAACCAAGCTAAGCTAGTATAGGGATCACGAGATCACCGGACGATATCGCGCTGGTTTTCTTTAAAGTTTAAGAAAAAAGGGATTTGGTTTGATTTAATTTTTCAACTACACGACACGAATATTTGGATCGTCAAGAGTATATTTGGATCGATCGTACGTGCATGTCTTGAGATTTTAAATTTCAGCAGCAACAACAAGAATGAATTTTGATTAGTTGGGAACTTGCATTGCATTGGGAAGGATTTGTTAATAATCTGGCTGCTGCGTGCCTTCTCGATCGTCCTGCTTGCGTTGTGGGGTACATGAGGACATGGCCATGGCCGCGTGATTCCCCAGTACGGAAACTGATGCACGTACAGTTCGTACCTGCACTGCTTCTGTATAGATTACCAGTAGTTATACCACCGTACCTGCACTCTGCAGAGATAAGATAGTTATATGGTGTGCCCTGCCTGCCATACCCAGGCGTACAGTCTCATGTAATATAATTTTGTGGGGAGCACGGTAGCTGCTTGCTCTATAAATATATATATATATACACACCTCCTACTAAACTTTAGTACCTATTACATCGGATATTTGATACTAATTAGGAGTATTAAATATAGTCTAATTACAAACTAATTGCACAGATGGAGTTTAATTCACAAGACGAATACATTAAGGCTAATTAATCCATCATTAGTAAACGGTTACTGTAGCACCACATTATCAAATCATGGACTAATTAGGCTTAATAGATTTGTCTCGCGAATTAGACTCCATCTGTGTAATTAGTTTTGTAATTAGGTCATGTTTAGTCCTCCTAATTAGCATCCAAATATTTGATGTGACTCTATTAAAGTTTAGCACCTCGTATCCAAACACCCCTTTACCTCGTGCAGTGACAGTATTTTTTTTAGCACAGTGACAGTAGTAAGTAGGTACTATGTGGAGTGCTGGATCGCTGGGACCCGTGCAGTACCCAACGCATAAGTAGGATGTGACCATCTTAGTAACTTTTTCTTTGTATTTTTCCCGCGACCTCGTGAGAAAAATGTAAATTAGTTTATATTTTAAATACTAGATTCAGCACTTTTAGACCCAGATCAACATTTTCGAACTAACTAGCTCAATATTTTATACGGTAATGTTCAAATAGTATGTTCAACATTTTAAATGCTAAATTCAACATTTTTAAATCTAGTTTAACATTTTCGAATGAACAAGTTCATTTTTTTTACAGTAATGTTGAAATAGTATGTCCAACATTTTAAATACTAGATTGAACATTTTCTAAATCTAGTTTACATTTCAAATGAACTAGTTTGACATTCTATACGGTAATGTTGAAATGGTATGTTCAATATTTTAAATACTATATTCAACATTTTTTAAAATTTAGTTCAACATTTTGAATGAACTAGTTCAACTTTTTATACAATAATGTTGAAATAGTACGTTACAACATTTTAAATGCTAGATTCAACATTTCGAATGGCAGACTTGAGACCCGTATCCAAACTGGGCGTTGCAAGACGAGCGTGGGATTTTCCCCTCGAAAAGGAAGCGGGGGCCAGGCCCAAACAAGAACGAAAACACTGCATTCGGCCCATCAAAACCAACTCTCAACTAGCTAGCCCACCGCCAACCATCGTCGGTCGCCGTCCTCCTCCACATTTGGGCACAAGCTGCATCTCGCCGGCGACGGCCGCCCGCGAGCAGGACGACGGTTCGCCTGCCAGAGCCCGGAGACCGCGCCACCCCGATCTCGATCCCACGACTTCTTACTCCGGGGCTAGGGCGACGTCGCCGAGCGGGGACGACCGCCTCCTCCTCCTCGCTTCTAGAATAGGTGCGCCAAAAAAAACTAAGAAATTCTTTCTTCGATGGCTCAACGTTGACTCACCTTCTTGCGCTAGTTGAATGGATGTTTTCCTATGCTTTGTTCACTCCTTTGGGTTTTGGGGGTGATTCGAAACAAAGTTGTGCCTGGACGCCTGGTAGGAATTATGTTCGGTCGATTGCAGCACTCTGAAGGGTGCTCTTGCGGTTCCTGTAGTTTGAGAATGAAGCTGCTACCTTCGAGTTTTATTACAAGAGTGGCCATTTCGTGTGAGACAAAGTGTATAAAAAAAATTACCGATGTGAAAATTCCGTGCCAACTTACGTGTCTTGTAAAACTGGTTTAACAAGATTTGAGATTTGTTCCCAGCAGAGGAATACTGCTCTTTCTGTGTAATTTAGAGGCAAGCTGAACTGTTGTAACGTTGTTTCTGTTTGTGACATTGCGCAGCTGTGTTCAATCGAACCATAGGGGGATGATGCTTGAATACCTGCTGATAGTAACCTGAGCGACATCACAAACAAAGACTGGCTCTACTGCATTGAAGAATTCAGTACTCTTTCAGCCTCTCTCTTTATCTTCCTTGCCTCTTGACTCATCTCCTGGGCCGCCCCTCCAAGATGGGTCTCCTTAGCATCATCAGAAAGATCAAACGCAAGGAAAAGGAGATGCGGATTCTCATGGTGTAAGCATTTTCCTCTGATTCCAACCCCTTTTATTTCTCCCATGGTCCCAGCAAATACATGCTGCTGTTTATTCTTGGGTTTAGATGCAGTCTCTGTTTGCTTTATGCGTTGAAGGATTCCCATTATCGAGTCCTTGGCTCACGTTCATGATTCTTTCTGCTTTTCGGTGGGTCAATGATGTGATAATTTCAGGGGGCTGGACAATTCAGGTAAGACAACGATTGTGCTGAAGATCAATGGGGAGGACACCAGTGTAATCAGCCCCACCCTTGGCTTCAACATCAAGACCATCAAGTATCAAAAGTATGTATTCCTTTTGTTGTATAATTAGCTTTGGATAACTATTTAGTTGCTTAGATGATTGTAATGATATGCTATACAAGGAAATCACTGTTTGTATTTAAAGTATTCTGAAGAATTCAGTAACATTAGAAGCCCCACACATGCAATGCTAGTATCAACCATAGAGCCATGGGTGGAGCTTCTTGATGGCCAAAGGGGGGCCATGGCCCCTCCTGGTTATACAATTTGCTAATAAGCTAAGTATCCCTATTTGCTTACAATAAAAAGCACAGAATTAAGCAGTTAAGTATCCTCTAGAAATTTGTTGAAGTTCCACTACTGCATAGAGCATCCAATTTTGAGTCGATTGTAATGAAATTGCTAGAGCATTTTTTTTAGGATGACTCTATGTTAGATCATTTTCCTGAACTGTTGGAAGTGTGCCTACTCTGCACCTTTTCCTATCCTTCAGGACTTTCTAGCCTTAGTATTCACCAAAGATAAACTTTACATGACCCTTTTACAATGCAAACATGTGACTTTTAAATTATTGATGAGGCAGTCATAATGTTAACAGCCATAGGTAGAAAAATATAAGCCCCTGTGGCTGTGCCTAGCCAAACAGTAATTGTTAGCTAACGGTGAAGGTTATCCAGCTACATTACCTCTCCAGCAGTGGCATAGATATAATATTTGTTTGGTGGTTCTTATGTTAATGCTTGTTTACCAAGACTGAAAGCCATTTTGAACTGTATTTTGGCATCAATGTCAGCATACGCAAGCTAATGCAGCAAGCTCCGATGGAAGCAGCGCTGTCTTCAGTTCTGGTCTTATGGGAGTCAAACGCGCAATTTTTAATTTTAGATCCCTTTTTCCTGAAAAGAAATTGCAGGAGTGCATCTTAAAGGAATATGCCCGGAATCTGAACGAGCCCATCCAGGAATGATTGGTTCGATCCAATCAATAACACGACAGTTGTGTCAGGATCAGGACCGTTTGCTACATGAATAGTTCATACCAGGAACCAAACACAACCTAGCTAGGAATAGGAAAATGTACAGAACCAGGTCGGCCCCCTCTCAGCAGACCTGGCTATTTGTGAATTTCAGATACAGTATAGTGCAGTATTGACAGCAGAAACTGAATGCATCTCCTGATGTACTTGAGTTCTGCATTCAGTACTGTCCTAAGCAGTCTGCTGTTGTTAGGTCATATAGGTGAAAACTAGATATATTTGCCAAAATTTCAACTGCTTCTTGGAACTCATAGTGAATTGGTGATGAGAAATGTCATGGGTACAGCAATGATTTGTCACAAATTGCTGCAGATTGACGAAATGGTGATTGTCGCAGGTACTCCTTGAACATTTGGGATGTTGGGGGACAGAAGACGATCCGCTCATACTGGAGGAATTACTTCGAGCAGACTGACGGCCTGGTTTGGGTGGTTGACAGCTCTGACATCCGGAGGCTTGATGACTGTCGAGCAGAGCTCCACAATCTACTGAAAGAAGAGGTGCATCATCTAGTCAGCGATGCTAACAGTTAGCTTCACGCTGATCACTTTTGTTGGCTCAGAAGTCTAAAGTCGCCTGAAAATGATGCGATGTTCATTGACTTACTGTTCACCATCAATGACTCTTAATCGCGCTTGTCTTGTGTGCCGTAATCTTGATTGCAGAGACTAGCCGGAGCTTCGTTGTTGGTGTTTGCAAACAAGCAGGACATTCAGGGTGCCCTGAAACCAGCAGAAATCGCCAAGGTACTCGGGTCTTCTGGCGGTGTTTGTCAAGTTCATATTTTTTAGTATCTACTTGTGTGCATCTAGAATTTATAATCGTTCACTCGAACAGCGCCTTGCTAAGATTCTCAAATCAGACAATAATTTAGTTGAGCGTTGAGCCACCATATTTCGACATCGAGATCAGACAAGCTATTACTAGTATAGACAGCTTATTATAGCACAGTTAGCAGTGTTCCTGCTGCAACCTTGCACGTACGAATTGCGATCGTTGGAATCCTGTTGTGATTTGGTTGGTGTGGTTTTGGTTTTTCAGGTCCTGGATCTGGCGGCCATGGAGAAGAGCCGTCACTGGCAGATCGTCGGCTGCAGCGCCTTCACCGGCGACGGGCTGCTTCAGGGCTTCGACTGGCTCGTTCAAGACGTCGCCTCGCGCATCTACGTCCTCGACTGAAGACACTGCAGCTAGATTCAATCTTCCTGGTGGAATCTCGATGGGATGGGAGTTTCGAGTTGAGGATTGTTGGGCTGAGACTCGATGCAAACGTGACTGAAAAATCCAACAAATCTCTGCAACTTACTGTTACTTGTTTTCGTCATGAAAAAATAGTCCAAGTTGGATTCTGTATCTGTGATGGCATCTGGAGGCTAGTGGAATTCATGGATTAGCACCATACGTGAGGATCTTTGTCATGATTAGCACAAATCACTTTTCCCCCAGATTTGTGCAACTTTTTCCCTGATCTGCTCGCTAAAGCACTGCAACTTTTATCTCAGTGCTGTTTACTTTTTACAAATTAGAATTATCATCCACAACACTCAGAAGCAACGAACTCCATTTGCAGCACCAAGCAGCACCATTTTTTTTTCATCTGATTAACTTAAAAACGGATGGTAACAAAGTTTCACGAGGATAACAGCATCCCAATCCCAACACCCGGTTCATGGGATGTTTGGAGATGAGGATAGCTCTGACGACAGACACGACGAACAAGCTTGCGATCAAAAACACAGATGGGCAACAACAGGAAACAGAAGACCAACACAGGTCGGAGACGACGACGAAGACACTAGGACGACACATAGGGATAACTCTGGTAACAGTAGTAGCGACAAGATAACTTGGCCACGCGGGCCCCACCGCTCAGCTCCTCCAGTTCCCATCGGAGTTGCCGTAGCCGCCGCCGCCGCGGTTGCCGTAGCCGCCGCCGCCGCCGCCGCCGTAGCCGCCGCCTCCACGGCCACCGTAGCCGCCGCCGCCGCCGCCGTAGCCACCGCCGCCATAGCCGCCACCACCGCCGCCGTAGCGCCCACCGCCGCCGCGGCCGCCACCGTAGCCGCCGCCGCCGCCGCCGGAGCGCGGGCCGCCGCGGGACTGGGCCTCGTTGACGGTGATGCTGCGGCCGTCGAGCTCCTTGCCGTTCATCCCCTCGATGGCGTCGCGCATCGCCTGCTCGCTCGCGAACGTGACGAAGCCGAAGCCGCGAGACCTCTGGGTGTCGCGATCGAGGATGATCTGCAAGGGAAAGCAAGACATCATGTCAGAAACACTCCAGATCTAGCACACCAAACCCTCCACCACCACAGATCTGGACAGTTCCCCTATTTCCCCTTCAAAAATCTCGTTTTGTTCTCCACCCAAAGGAAATCATCCTAACCTTGGACTCCAGGACCTCGCCGAAGGGGCTGAAGGCGTTGTGGAGCGAGTTGTCGTCGGTGGCCCAGGCGAGGCCGCCGACGAAGCAGCGGTACTCAACATCCGACGCCGCCATCTCTGCCTCTCACCCCCGAACCGGAACACCTCACGAACCCGAACCGAACCGAACCGAACCGGAGGGGGAGGAGAAGCCAACCCACCTCTGAGAGAGCACGAAGAAGCCGAGTTGCCCCTTGCCCTCGCTTTATAGCGGAGACGAAGCCGCCGCGGCCGTCGTGATCGGATCCGACGGCGACCACGTCGGACGCAGGATAAGGGCGGGCTGGGCCCACATGTCATCGGACGCGGGGGTTGGTGCCCTTGGGATTTGGGAATATGCGGGGCCAAGTGGTACTAGTTTTTTTCTCTGCCGCTACGCTCACACCAAACCGTGCACACAACCTCTAGCACAGCAGTAGCGCATGAATTATTATTACCAGGAAATAACAAGAATGAGAGCAAATAAAGATATGTCGTGATCTTAAATGGATCTTAAAATTTTCATATCACCTCCTAGCAGAATTTATCTAAAACTATCCTAAGTTATCAACGAGGTAACCTCGATCGCTAGGGGCTCGAAGGTAGCTTGTTCGCGAACAAGCTCCGAGGAGCTCCTCTCCAGCTTAGGGCCTGTTTGGCTCCAGGGTGTTAAAGTTTAACACCTGTCACATCGGATTTTGGGATACTAATTAGGAGTATTAAATATAGACTAATTACAAAACTAATTGCACAGATGGAGTGTAATTCGCGAGACGAATCTATTAAGCCTAATTAGTCCATGATTTGACAATGTGGTGCTACAGTAACCATTTGCTAATGATGAATTAATTAGGCTTAATAGATTTGTCTCGCGAATTAGCACAGGATTCTGCAATTAGTTTTATAATTAGCTCATGTTTAGTTCTTCTAATTAGCATCTGAATATCCGATGTGACACTGTTAAAGTTTAGCACCTCGTATCCAAACGCCCCCTTAGGCTCGCTAACACGAGGAGAAGCTTGCAGGTGTCTTTGTGTCAAAGCCTCAGACTGAGCTGGGTTCGAGTTTATCAAGTTTTCTTTTACTCTGTTGATGGATCCTTAAAGAAAATCTCATTGTTAGCCTCTTGTAAAAAAGAAAAGATGTCACCACTTTGCATCTTCAGAATGGACTACAAGACTTGACCTGAGAGATTTGACAATGATTCAAAGATGATGGTGTCGGCAGCTCTGTTGGGGAGGAATGATTGTCCCCGGAGCACAAGCCTGGGTGGGAGGGAAGACCGAGACCCACGACCTGGGCCGGCCCCACGTGAGGTGTGGGGCCCAGAGTGACCCGCGCTGCGGCCTGCAGGACGCCGAAAATATCTCTAACAGCGAAATGACATCCCTACCCCTGGCTAGCTCACATGTCACGGGGCATCCGTTCCTTGCACGCGACCGGACGGGCAGCTAACGGAACGGGACGGACAAAGTGCCACGTCGTTTACACGCCAAAAAAAAAAAATTCCACGTCGTTGCTGACCGTAGCATGCTTATCTTAGCGCTCGGGATGGTGATTAAGGTGTCATCGTCATCCTTTTTTTTCTCACAAAGCGAGAAGGTTATCCATTTACACTCACTCGCTTTAGCACTTGATAATACTCTAGACAAGATATTAACAAGACTGTACAGGCGATGAATTTTCAAAGGTGGCGCTTGTGTAAAAATCTTTTTTTCCTTCCGTACTGCTGATGATCTTCACGGCCGAATGGATTTGGAGGTGTAGACTATGGAAGAAATCTACCTGTGTTTACTAAGATGTGCAGCGATGGTGACAGGTGAAAAGGAAAAAAAAAGAAGTAAAAAACACAAAAATTAAGGTCCCACCGAGATTTGAACTCGGGTTACTGGATTCAGAGTCCAATGTCCTAACCGCTAGACCATGGGACCGCTTGTTGTGTAAGGGAAAACTAAATAGTATTTATTATGTAATTATGTTGATCCAGGGCCTACTCTTGTACTCCATTGGCCATGTTGCTTGGCTTTATGTTTTCGTTCTACCTCATGCAGATTTCGAGCATCAGAGGTGAGTTTAGCTTATGTTTAGATTTCTGGCTAGCCTCACACCGCGTTGCCAACCCTACCAAGTACCAAGGTTGGAGAGCAAGTTGCAAGGATAGAAAGATTGAGGCAAGCTTCTTAAGGATGGAAACACTGCACCATGGCCATTTCCTTGCTCGCTGACACGAGGCAAAATGCTTGAACGAGGATCTAAACATGGTCGCATCCTTTTTGCACTAGCACATTGGTGCAGCTGCAAATTGAACAAAATTAAACAGGATGCTCGAAACTTGGATTGCCATGACCAACGTTTGGCTGCTCACGTGCTGATTTTGTTGTTTTTTTCTTAATGAGGCCCGGAAAGGAGAGAACGAGTTCATGACGTGAAGTTTAGACCTGATGTTACAATCCCTTGAAATAAGAAAAAATATTTCTTACCTCCTCCGTTTCAAATTGTAAATTATTTTAACTTTTCTATGTTCATAAGTATTATTATGCATCTAGACATACACTATATCTAGGTACATAGCAAAAATTATGCACCTAGAAAAAGCTAAAATGACCTACAACTTGGAACGGAGGGAATACTACATTTTTGCTATCCGAGAATCGCCGATAGATTTCCTTTCCTCACGGCAAGTACATTGGTACACCTCATCTATCTCATAGGTCATCTCATGTAATGCCACGTAAGATTTTTGTTGATGTGGAGAAAAGAGAGCGAGGAGAGAGAAAGAAGTCATTGTTTTGCGAAACAACCGTCTCATAGGCGATTTTAGGATTATGAGACGACTACTCCACCATGTGTACGAGTTGTGGTTGTTATGCAACTCATAATATTTTTTTTTCAATGCATAAATTAAGGAAATAGAATTATTATGAGACAATCTATTATATACATTACTGTTGGGGGGAAATATTAACGACCCCCTAATGCGCTGCTCAAAGAAACAAACATGAAGGCCCAGGCCCACCAAAGTGTGGTCAAATCTCCGCCTCGCCCGACCCCGGCGTCAGGATCGGGAGCGCCTGACCTCCCTCCGCAAGATCTCCGCCTCGACCGACCGCGGCCTCAGGGTCGGGGGCTCCCGACCCTGTACCACGAAAGTTCCGCCCCGCCCGACCTCGAGCGAGGGAGTCGGGCACGATGAGGCCCACGGGTCAGAATCTTCCTCGGATACGCTCCGCATAGACAGACAAATCCTGTGGGGCCCCCCGTCGGCCTCCCCATAAATGCACCGCAGAGAAGGCAGAGCGCAGGGCGACCGCGCCCCTCACGCAACCCAGCGCAAGTACCCGCGCACGACCCTCCTGTACGAGCTACAGTACTGGCGGCCAGCTCCTATTCATCACAAAGCACTTATGACCTACGACGACTGGAGGTAAGCTAGGAGCAGCCCCGTCCTCGGGTCCCGCACGTCCTCGGACCCCGCGCGAGCAGTGGCACAGGTGTGAAGCTCCCCCTCTCTACAAGCTATCACCGGAGCGGCGGTATCCACCGTCCTCCAAAACGGACGGCAGGGTGACGACGAAACCCCCTCATCATGATCTATCCTGGTATCTACGAACGTCGAAACAGCTACCGGCGAAGAGCTGCAACACTTGGCATCCGGCAGCCACCCCTTCGGACATGCACGGCGGCACGCGTTCAGGGTCGGCAAGACGACGGGCGCCAGGGGCCTCTGCCCCCCTTCCCGCCAGACCTTTTACCATCTCACTCTCTACCTTTTACCCGGTTCCCAATTGTAACTCCGGCCGGCCCCTTGCGATATAAAAGGTGGAACCTAGAGCCGGAGGAGGGGGATCGAAAAACCAGAACAAGAGAACAAGGCTTCTCCGAAGAACACAAAAACAAAAGAGACCTGGGACCAGTCCCTCTCTCGCCCGTCTGTAACCCCCTACTACAGAATCCCCGCGCGGGCAACACGAACATCCCCGATACTGGACGTAGGGCCCCCTTTGCCCGAACCAGTCTAATCCGTGTCTCCCGTGCAACCATCTGAGGCTCACGCGCATAAAAGAAATTTACTAGTCTAAGTCCTGATCCGCTGATCTTGACAACGACAGTTGGCGCGCCAGGTAGGGGACCTTTGCGCGTACACCTCCAAGTCTCAGATGGCCAGTCGCGACAGCAGCCTCGCTCCGGGCTCCCTGATCCGCTTCGGGAGCCTGGACTTTCTGGCCACCGGGAACGGGATCGAGCTGATCCCTGTCCACGTCCTGCCCGCTCGTCCTGCCGCCCTCGGCACCACCGCCAGGACGACGACGACGAGCGGCCGGACACCAGCCGGAAGGGCCTCACCAGGAGGATGGCTCTTCGGGCTACGCAACGCCACGGGGGCTCATGGCCGCCTCCTAACGCGGTCCCTCACCACGTCGCCCGTGAGCAACGAGCTCGTCGGCGTGACAAGGGCAGCCTCCGACACTAGCTCCAGTAACGAGAATCCTGACCCCTCGCGCGAGTGCTTCATGGCTGACGCGCACTCCGAGGGGTCCAACGGCGAGGGTGCCGAGGGGAGGCAACGGGCTCCCCCCTCGCGCGCCGCAGCCACGATTGGGGCCCTACCCAGGGCACCAGAGGGCTCCCTGCAACCGGAAGCGCACCTGGGCGCATGCCAAGAAGTAGAGTACCCCCGCCACGAAGGGGGAGCACGACAACGAGCGCGCGACGTCCAGGAACGCATCTGTGCGGATAGGGAACGTCCACCGCTCTTCGCCCGCGCCAGCCAGAATGTCGCCGCTGCGGCGGTGCTGCTCCGACAGCTCCCCGAGCCGGCAACGCCTGAGGAGCGACGGGCGCGCCAAGAGATGCGTAACCTACTCGAGTGCGCCGCCGTCCAGCAGGCGGAAAGTTCGGCGTCTCGACGACGCGGCCAGAACGCCAGTAGGGCAACGCAGGGCGCCCCCCCGGAGCGGCGGGGGGAATCTGTCCATCAACCCCTTCCGGAGGCGAATCCAGCTGCGACCACCCAGCGAGCACCGCCACTCGCAATAGGCGAGGCCCGATCCATCCACCAACGCGTCGGTCCCGTTCGCGACGCCCGCGATACACTGAACGCGCGGAGACGTTCCCGCGCGGACAGGGCGGACGGGGCGGACCGTGGCTACCACGTCCACCGTGGCGGACGCTACGACAGCGGGGAGGATCGCAGTCCGAGCCCTGGAGCAGCTGGACCTCGGGCCTTCTCTGCGCGCATCCTGAATGCGCCCTTCCCGCCGCACTTCCGGCAACCTACGAGTGTGGCCAAATACTCGGGGGAAACCAACCCTGGAGTATGGCTCAGCGATTACCGGCTCGCATGTCAGGCCGGTGGGGCGGACGATGACCTGTTCATCATCCGCAACTTACCCCTGTTTCTGGCAGACTCCACGAGAGCCTGGCTAGAGCACATCCCTTCAGGACGCGTCCGCAACTGGAACGACCTGAAGGAGGTTTTCGTAGGAAACTTCGAAGGGACATACACTCGCCCTGGCAACTCCTGGGATCTCCGGAGCTGCCGCCAGGGGGCGGAAGAGTCCCTCCGGGATTACATCTGGCGCTTCTCCAGAAAGCGCACCGAGCTCTCCAACGTCGCCGACGCCGACGTCATAGGAGCTTTCCTAGCAGGGACCTCTTGCCGGCCCCTCGTCCACGAACTAGGGCGCCGAGGTCCACGAACCACGGAGGAGCTCCTCAACATCGCCACTAGCTATGCCTCTGGCGAAGAGGCTGTCGGAGCGATCTTTGATCGTTCCAAAGGCAAGGCAAAGCGGGAGGAGGACGCCGGCGAAGGCACCTCCAACCGACAGCAATAGAAGAAGAAGAGCAAGCAGCGGCGCGAGGCCCCCCTCGTGGCCGCAGTCGAACGCAAGCGAGGGCAGCCGCCCCCCGAGGGCGCACCCGGCTTCTTCGACAAGCTGCTCGAGGGACCGTGCCCGAACCACGAGTTCCCTGTCAAACACGCCTACAAAGACTGCAACCTCATGAAGAGGTTCTTCGTGGGCAACCCGGTGAAAGGTGACCGGAAACGGAAGCCCGATGAGGAAAAGAAGGGCGACGAGGAGAAGGAAGACGGCTTTCCTAAAGTGGACGGCTGCTTCATGATCTTCGGGGGCCCCGCCGCGTACGACACCAGGCGCCAGCACAAGCTAGAGCGTCGGGAGGTTTACGCCGCCGAACCAGCGACCCCGACTTTCCTCGATTGGTCCGCGCCGGCCATCACCTTCGACAGATCCGACCACCCTGGACGCGTCCGGCACCCAGGGCGCTATCCTCTCGTCGTCGACCCCATCATTGGCACGACGCGTCTCACCAAGGTACTTATGGATGGGGGAAGCGGCCTCAACCTCCTCTACGCTGAGACCCTCGACGCCATGGGGATCGACCGCTCCCGTCTCCGTCCTAGCAAAGCCCCTTCCATGGCGTTGTGCCAGGAAAGCAGGCGACGCCCCTCGGGCAGATCGACCTGCCCGTCACGTTCGGGACCCCTTCCAATTACAGAAAGGAGGTCCTCACCTTCGAGGTGGTGGGCTTTCGCGGAACCTACCACGCCATCTTGGGCCGTCCATGCTACGCGAAGTTCATGGCAATCCCCAACTACACCTACCTCAAGCTCAAGCTGCCGGGACCCAACGGAGTCATCACCGTCGGCACAACCTTCCAGAAGGCATACGAGTGCGACGTCGAGTGCTGCGAGTACGCCGCGGCTATCACCATCTCGGGCGACATGGTGGCCCAGCTTGAGGAAACCGTTGGGGACCGGTCCGACACCAAGCAGTCAGGAATCCCCTTCAAGCCCACCGAAGGTATCAAAGAAGTCCCCCTCAATCCCGGTTGTTCCAGCGGAGGGGTGGTGCGAGTCAGCGCAGCCCTATCCCCCAAATAGGAAAGTGCGCTCGTCAGCTTCCTCCGCGCAAACAGCGATGTCTTTGCGTGGAAGCCCTCGGACATGCCAGGCATCCCGAGGGAAGTCGCCGAGCATTCCCTGAACATCAGGACCGGCTCTAAACCGGTGAAGCAGGGCTTGCGCCGTTTCGACGAAGAAAGGCGCAGGGCCATTGGCGAAGAACTCGAAAAGCTCCTGGCGGCCGGCTTCATCAAGGAAGTACGCCACCCCGAGTGGTTGGCCAATCCTGTTCTTGTACCGAAAAAGAATGGGAAATGGAGAATGTGTGTCGATTATACCGGTCTCAACAAAGCGTGTCCACAGGATCCGTTCCCTTTGCCGCGTATAGACCAAATAGTCGACTCGACAGCCGGGTGCGAAACCCTCAGCTTCCTCGATGCATACTCCGGCTACCACCAGATCGCGATGAAAGAGGCCGACCAGCTCGCCACCTCCTTCATCACCCCCTTTGGCCCCTACTGCTACGTTAAGATGCCGTTCGGCCTCAAAAACGCGGGGGCTACCTTCCAGCGATGTATGCTTAAGTGCTTTGGGGATCTCATCGGGCGAACCGTTGAGGCTTATGTCGATGACATCGTGGTCAAATCCAGGAAGAGCGATCAGCTTGTCCCCGACCTGGAGCTAGCCTTCGAAAGGCTAAGGGATAAGCATATCAAGCTTAACCCGGAGAAATGCGTGTTCGGTGTCCCGAGGGGCATGCTGCTAGGCTTCATCGTCTCTGTACGCGGCATCGAGGCGAACCCGGAGAAGATAGCGGCCATCAACGGCATGGGGCTGATCCGGAACATCAAGGGAGTGCAGCGCATCATGGGATGCTTAGCATCCCTAAGTCGCTTCATCTCGCGCCTCGGCGAGCGAGGACTCCCCCTCTATCGGCTCCTGAAGAAATCCGACCGCTTCAAGTGGACCAGCGAGGCGCAGGAGGTGCTTGACCGGCTCAAGGACCTCCTGACGAAGGCCCCAATCCTGGTTCCGCCGGCCGACGGTGAGATCCTCTTACTCTACGTCGCGGCAACCACCCAGGTGGTCAGCGCGGCCCTAGTGGTGGAGCGGGAGGAGGAGGGGCACGCTCTCAAGGTGCAACGCCCGGTATACTTCATCAGCGAAGTGTTGTCCGAATCCAAGTCACGATATCCACAGATCCAGAAGCTCGTCTACGCCGTCCTCATCAAGAAGAGGAAGCTGCGTCACTACTTCACCTCCCATCCGGTAACGGTCGTCTCTTCATTTCCGCTTGGTGAGGTAATCCGGAACCCGAATGCAACAGGGAGGATCGCGAAGTGGGCGGTTGAGCTTATGGACCAGGGTATCACCTACGTCCCCCGCACCGCCATCAAATCCCAGGTACTTGCTGATTTCGTGGCCGAGTGGACGGAGGTGCAAACGCCGCCGGTGGCAGAAGAGCAGGAGTTTTGGACGTTATACTTCGACGGGTCGCTGATGAGGGCCCGCGCTGGAGCGGGCCTCGTTTTCGTTTCTCCGCTAGGCGTACGCATAAGGTACATGATTCGCCTCCATTTTCCTGCATCCAACAATGTCGCTGAGTACGAAGCCCTTCTCAACGGGCTTCGCATCGCCATCGAGCTGGGCATCCGTCGACTGGACGTCCGAGGCGATTCCCAGTTGGTCGTCGAACAAGTCATGAAAGAATGGAGCTGCCATGACCCAAAAATGGCCGCCTACTGCAACGAGGTACGTAAGCTCGAGGACAAGTTCGACGGGTTGGAGCTCAACCACGTCGCAAGGCGCTTCAACGAAGCCGTCGACGAGCTTGCAAAAGCGGCGTCTGGCCGGACGCCTGTCCCCGACGGCGTCTTCGTTAGCGACCAGCTGAAGCCTTCAATCCGCTACCCGGAGCCAGCAGGGGTCGGCGAGGCATGCCCAGCCTCAGGGTCGGGATCCGGGCCAGGAGAGGTCGGCAATACGCCACCTATCCTGGACCCCAACACCAACCCCGAGGGAGACAACGCCGCCCCGCCCGACCAGGTCGCGGAAGCCAAGCCCTCCGACCCCGCGGTTATGGAAATCGAGGCGGGTCCCGCGGCGGGGCCCGACCCCCCGACCGATTGGAGAGCCCCGTACCTCGAGTACCTTATCCACGACGTGCTCCCAACTGACAAGACCGAAGCCCGCCGGATCACGCGCCGAGCGAAATCCTTCGCCATCATCAACCAAGAGCTTTACAAGCGAAGCCACACGGGGATCCTCCAGCGCTGCATACCGATCGAGCAGGGAAGGGCGCTGATCCAGGACATCCACGCCGGGGCCTGCGGTCACCACGCTGCGCCAAGGACGCTGGTGGGCAATGCCTTCCGGCAAGGTTTCTACTGGCCAACCGCGGTCGCGGATGCTACCCAGGTAGTCCGCACTTGCGAAGGATGCCAATTCTTTGCCCGCCAAACCCATCTGCCCGCACAGGCGTTGCAAACCATCCCCATCACATGGCCGTTCGCGGTCTGGGGGTTGGACCTCGTTGGACCCTTCAAAAGGGCGCCCGGGGGCTTCACCCACCTACTCGTCGCTGTCGACAAGTTTTCCAAATGGATCGAAGCAAGGCCTGTGGCGCAAATCAAGTCCGAGCAGGCGGTACAATTCTTCACCGACATCATCCACCGCTTCGGGATCCCGAACTCCATCATAACCGACAACGGTACGCAGTTCACCGGAAAGAGATTCCTCCAGTTCTGTGACGACCACCACATTCGAGTGGATTGGGCGGCAGTTGCGCACCCCCGCACGAACGGGCAAGTCGAACGAGCCAATGGCATGATACTCCAGGGTCTCAAGCCACGGATCTTCGACCGCCTTAAAAAGTTCGGCGGACGATGGGTTGCGGAACTCCCGGCAGTCCTCTGGAGCCTGAGGACGACCCCCAGCCGGGCGACCGGATTCACCCCGTTCTTCATGGTTTACGGGTCCGAGGCCATCCTGCCCACCGACTTGGAGTACGGATCACCAAGGGTCCAAGCATACGACGAACAGGGAAACCAGACGTCGCTCGAGGACGCACAAGACCAACTCGACGAAGCGCGAGACGTAGCCCTCCTGCACTCGGCTAAGTACCAGCAGGCCCTACGGCGTTACCACAGCCGCAGGATACAAGGCCGCGCCTTCAACGTTGGGGATCTAGTGCTCCGCCTTGTCCAAGACAACAGGGGTCGGCACAAGTTGACTCCCCCATGGGAAGGCCCGTTCATCGTCGCACAGGTACTACGGCCAGGCACCTACAAGCTGGCAACCCCCGACGGGCAAATCTTCAGCAACGCCTGGAACATAGAACAGCTAAGGCGCTTCTATCCATAGCTCTTGTTCATAATTTATACATAGCTTTGCCCCCGTTTTCGTTTAAGCTCAGGGGTATCCGACCCTAGCCTCGTTCCAAGGTCGCATACCCCTCGGGGGCTACCAGTTTTGTTCTTCTGCTAAAAAGAAACCCTGAGCCACCTTGGCTCAGGTCTTTTCGTTTAAGCTAAGGGGTATCCGACCCTGGCCTCGTTCCACGGTCGCATACCCCTCGGGGGCTACCAGTTTTGACCTTCACGAGACAAGAAGGCCTTTTCTGTTAAGCTCAGGGGTATCCGACCCTGGCCTGGCCCCAGGGTCGCACACCCCTCGGGGGCTATCGGGGGCTCCGACCCCAGCCGCTGGGCACCGCCAAAAAGAAAACGTTTTTTCTTCTTTCGGAAAACCGGCCACTCCCTTTCGAAAAACCTTTGGATGCAGAAAGATAGGGATGCGTGAACGGTACTCAGCCAAGTTGCGATCGGACTGCGAAAAAGCCTACGCCCCAGCGGCTACGGTACCTTCGCTCATCAAAAACTTACTGACGCACCCGGCAACGCATCCAAACGCTTTCAAAAAACCAAAGGAATAACAAAGGGAAACGGTTTCCTTAGCACAAAATAAAAAGTCATAAGAACAGGCCCGTATGGCCAGCGCAAGCAAGTTCAAAACGACTGACTTAAATACAAACATTTTTTGGGCACAAGCCCGGTACAGTTAATTGACAGGAGGGTCGGCCGGAGCGGTAGTCCCAGGGTCGGCTGGAGCGACGGCTTCAGGGTCGGCGACGGCAGCAGCTTCAGGGTCGGCGGCGGCAGGGGCCTCGGGGCCGGCAGGAGTGGCTTCAGGGTCGGCAGGGGGAACGGCTTCATCCTCCAGAAGCTTCGCGAGGGCCTCCGCCGGCGCAGTCACCGCGGAGTCAATCTCGTCCAGCTCGGCGTCAGTGAAGCCGACGCAGTACCCCTCACTCATCCCGACAAAATTAATGTCGGCATAATGAGAGCCGAAGACCCCGAAGGCGCGCCGCACACCAAGGTGAAGCGCGTCCACGGCAATCTCACGGCGGCGACGGCGCACCTCAAGAACACGGGCCGGCAGCGAGCTCGACCCTTCTTCCGGAGCGACGCCGAAGTCCTCGCAGACGACGCGGACCGCATCCCGCAAGGCGCCATGCTCGCCGCGCTCCTCGTCGAGCAAAGCCTGCAACCTGGCAAGGTCCTCTGCAGGAGCCGATCAAGAAACCTCACCAAGTTAAAAGAAATGAAACACCAACAACACGGAAATACAGAAGCAGAAAGAGCCTCACCGTCGGCCTTGGCCTTCAGCTCGTGTTCCAGGGCAACACTGAGGGACACGGCAGTCTGGAGCCCGTCCACCTGCAAACGGAATTGATCGCGTTCCGCCCGAAGGGCTGCATTCTCCCCCCTCAGCCGCGCCAGTTCCTCGGCGTCCCGGCGGGCCCGCTCGGTAGCAGCTGCTCTTAGCCCCTCGGCGTCATGGCGCGCCTTTTCCATGGCGGCCTGGAATTCCTCAAGGTCGAGGCGGGCCTTCTCCGCGACAGCCTGGAGCTTGGCCTCGGCACGCCGCGCCCCCTCTAGCGCCGCCTGCTCGCGCCACTCCAGGTCGCGAACGGCCCCCTGGGCAGCACCGAGCTGCAGGGCCAGACCCCTGGAACGCTCCCTCTCGGCGTTGTAGTGCTCCCAGAGTTTCCGCTGCCGCCGGAGGAAGTCGGATTTCTCCAGGCTGGCCTCCTGAAGAGCCTGCAAAGTAACATGACGGTAAGACAAGAAAGTAAAAAGAAAAGAGCTTATCACCGAGCGGCAGAAACGAACATACCTGGTTGCCAGGGACTACGGTGTCGGCCAAGGCTCCCAACGCCGAGGTCAGCGCCGCCTGAGCCCGGGCGACGCCGCCGTGCACCACCTGCCACTTATGCCACTCGGTGGCATCATCCAGCGCGTAGAGGCGCCGCGGCGGGTCGTCGCGGGACGTCCAGCGGAGGACGTGCCCTCTCCACGCCCCGGGGACGGAGGAAGCTGAGGGCGGGACAAGGCCCGACTCTGACGTCGTCGTCGACGACGACAGTACGACGCCAGAAAACCCCAGGTCTGCCGACGACTCTGGCGCCTGCATGCCCGTCTCCACTACGGCCGCCGACGGCACCTCTGTGGGCACCTCCACCTCGGCCGCCGGAAGCACCCCCGTGGGAGCAACCGGGACGGAGACCTCGCCCCCCGGCACCGGTGCCTTCACCGCCGCTGCGCCCTCGGGGGCCAACGCCCCCTCTGCCTCCGACCTCGCCACGTCAGCAGGGGCATCCGCCCCGCCCGCCGCCATCTCCGCATCCTCCGCCTCGTCGGCGTCAAGGTCAATCACCTCCCTGGCTTGCGGGCCCGGAGGAATCGCGGCCCGAGCCGGCAGAACGACCGGTGGGGCCGCAGGCGGAGTAGGGTCCGCTCCCCCTCCTGCGGCCGACCCCGCCGCCGTCCCGACGACCGGCTCCTCAGCGGCCACCTCCGCCGGGGGACCTGCGGCCACGCAAGGAACCCCGCCAGTCACCGATGGCGGGACGGCGGCTCGTCCCCCGGAGGAGGACGACGACCGCAGCATTTTCTTGGGCTGACGCCACGGGGAGAAGCGCTGCAACATCGACGAATAGGCGTCAAATAGAAACATGTGAAAGGAGAAGGAAAAGATGACGTGCGGAGAGAGTCAACTTACGCCCTCGAAGCGCAGGGGCGACGTACGCGCTTCGACTCGGAGCCAGACGCCGACCCCGGGGCGTCTGGCAGTGGCCGCTTGTCGCCGCCCCGTTGCCCCCCGCCAGCGGGCACGGCGGCGGGGGCAGCCCCCGCGGATCCCCGAGGAGCCCCCCGAGCGGACTCCTGGGGGGCACCCCGCGCTGGACCCGAGACCGCGGTAGGGGCGGACTCTGAAGGCCCCTGAGGGACGCTCCGGCTCGGCGCCGGAGCAACATCCCTCGCCGGCACCAAAGGAGCACCCCGCGCCTGCTCCTGGGGGGTGCCCTGGGACGACCCTGAAGGGGCGCCCTGCGTCCCTCTCTGGGGAGGATCCGGTGCCGACCCCCGGGGGACGCCCTGCGTCGCCCCCTGAGGAACGGTCCGTGCAGGCTCCTGGAGCACGCGCTGCGCCGACCCCTGAAGCACGGCCCCAGGACCGGGGGGAGCCGGATCCCGCACGGGCACCCCTGCCGCCACACCCCCTGCCGCCGTCTGCGGGGGTGCGTCACGAATCACTAAAGCCCCCGAGCGGGGGGCAAACAATTCCCATTCCTCCTCCTCCTCCTCCTCCTCTTCTTCTTCTTCTTCTTCTTCTTCTTCTTCATCGTCGTCGTCGTCGTCAGACACGACCGCCCCTCTCCGCCGCCGTTGGAGCTCCTTGGCGGCCCTCTGCCGCCGCTTCTCTGTCTCCTTGTCTTTGCGGCGCTTGTCCTTCTCCGCCTAGATGCGGTTGAGAGCCCTCCGTGCGGCATCCTCCGGCACCGGCGGGAGAGAGTCCTTAACCCGGGTTAGCGAGCCCTGTGAGGCGAAAAAGAGGATCCACATCGGAACAACAAGGCGGCAGAACATCAGGGGGGAGAGGTAGTGACCCAGACGCCTTACCAGGTCCACGAAGCCCGGCTCCGGGTGCATCGGCGGATGCCCGGGGACCGGGTACTCGACATCCTTGTCCTCCAGCGCCTCCCGGAGCCGTTGCTGGATCTCGGAGGCAGCGAGCGCGCCTATCGCCAGGACGGTGCCCTCGGGTGGCGTGTCGGGGGTCATGACGCCGAGGGGTCGGATCCGAAGCATCAGCGGCGCCACCCGCCGGGTGTGGTAGGCGCCGATGACACCGGCACCAGTGAGTCCCTCCCGCTTCAATTGCCCGATGGCCTGCAGGAGGTCGAAGATTTTCTTCTTCTCCTTCTCCACCGGCCCGTACGCCCACACGTCGGGCGCCGCGTCGATGGTGCGGCCGGTGAACGGCGGCAGGGGGGAGTTCGGGTAGTTCTTCACGTAGAACCACTGGTTGTGCCACCCCTTGTGGGACACGGAGGTCTTCACCGTCATATACTCCTTAGAGCGAGTATGACGGAGGTGGATGCCGGCGCACCCAATCGGCACCAGAGGCGACTGTTGCTGGCTTCCGGCCCTCCCGGTCTTCTGGTAGAGGCTCACCGTGAAGAAATACTTCCACAGCTCGAAGTGGGGCTCGATCCCCAGGAATCCCTCGCACAACACGACGAACGCCGCAATGTGCTGGATCCTGTTGGGGTTGAGGTGCTGGAGCTCGAGCCCGTAGTAGTGGAGCAGCCCGCGGAAGAAACGGCTTGGAGGGGAGGCGAATCCCCGCTCGTGGAAATGGGCGAAGGAGACGACGTAGCCGGCGGGCGGCGACGGAACCTTCTCCGTCCCCGGCAGCCTCCACTCATCCGCCGCCGTCTTCTCGCAAAGGAGCCCCTTCCGCACCAGACCTTCGGCGCGCTTGGCGGTGAAGTGGGAGATTCTCCAGGAAGCCATCGCCAAGGAGAGAAGAGGGCCGACGAAGACAAAGGCGAAACGCGCGGCGAAGGGCAACGGGAACAAGGAAGACAAAGCGAGCGCAGGAGAGCAAGAAGGCGAGAAGGCTTGAGCGCAAAAGGAGAGGAACCAGAGCGGCGTGTTCCAGCTTTTATAGGAAGAGTACCGGGGAAGCCAAACCGACGCCCCGGCCGCCATAAATGCGGCGCCAGGTACGCCCCTGCTACGCCCGTTTCCTTTCGAAAATCGCGCGCACGATCGGCCGCGAAAAAACATCCTATCTTCCTCGATCCGCGGGACGGCGCTTCCATAACTCCACTCCCCGGGCTTCGCGCCCACGACGCTCCGCACGACCGGCCCTGGCACACCAACCGCTCCGCTCCGGCCCAAACGCCCACAGGGAGGTAAGAAAGGGATACGGGGCTGAAAACGCCCCTACGGCCCAATACGATCCAGGGGTTCGAAAGCTGGCCCAACACGGGTTCGACAGCTGCCCCAGGGCATCCCCGAGCAAGGGGTGAGAAGGGACAGGCCCGCTAGCGGCCAACACCCAGGCGAGCAAACGCCAAGGGCGCCCCAACCTCACGTTCGAGTCCCGCTCAGTATAACGTTCATGGTTTTTCCACGGGGAAAGGCAACGAGCCCTCAGATCCAATCGAACGGATCCGAGAACTATATGAACCGACCGGCGGGAAATTGGAGTACGCCACCAGCTTGGCCCGAGCCGGACCTCCCCGAACGGGGACCGGGACTCCACTCGAACTTACCCGTTTGCAGCTCAAACGAGCACCACGGTTCGTCCTACGCGGATAACGTGGCCTGGCTCAACCCCTCCGTCCTAGCGAACGGACGCTTGAGGGGTAACGATCAAAAAGTCGACCTAGCCTCCCGATCGATTTCCGGCAGCGAGCAGGAGCTCGGGGGCTAGCCTCGCAAAAAACTACCACACGTGTGGTCACAAACTGATAGGTTCCCTCAAGCGTGACAAGGATGAAACAAACGCGCCATAATGCGGGAACCGACGGCAAAAACAGCGAAAGGAGCCTACGGAGGAGCACTCCTGCTCCACCACAGGCTCGGGGGCTACTGTTGGGGGGAAATATTAACGACCCCCTAATGCGCTGCTCAAAGAAACAAACATGAAGGCCCAGGCCCACCAAAGTGTGGTCAAATCTCCGCCTCGCCCGACCCCGGCGTCAGGATCGGGAGCGCCTGACCTCCCTCCGCAAGATCTCCGCCTCGACCGACCGCGGCCTCAGGGTCGGGAGCCCCCGACCCTGTACCACGAAAGTTCCGCCCCGCCCGACCTCGAGCGAGGGAGTCGGGCACGATGAGGCCCACGGGTCAGAATCCTCCTCGGATACGCTTCGCATAGACAGACAAATCCTGTGGGGCCCCCCGTCGGCCTCCCCATAAATGCGCCGCAGAGAAGGCAGAGCGCAGGGCGACCGCGTCCCTCACGCAACCCAGCGCAAGTACCCGCGCACGACCCTCCTGTACGAGCTACAGTACTGGCGGCCAGCTCCTATTCGTCACAAAGCACTCATGACCTACGACGACTGGAGGTAAGCTAGGAGCAGCCCCGTCCTCGGGTCCCGCACGTCCTCGGACCCCGCGCGAGCAGTGGCACAGGTGTGAAGCTCCCCCTCTCTACAAGCTATCACCGGAGCGGCGGTATCCACCGTCCTCCAAAACGGACGGCAGGGTGACGACGAAACCCCCTCATCATGATCTATCCTGGTATCTACGAACGTCGAAACAGCTACCGGCGAAGAGCTGCAACACTTGGCATCCGGCAGCCACCCCTTCGGACATGCACGGCGGCACGCGTTCAGGGTCGGCAAGACGACGGGCGCCAGGGGCCTCTGCCCCCCTTCCCGCCAGACCTTTTACCATCTCACTCTCTACCTTTTACCCGGTTCCCAATTGTAACTCCGGCCGGCCCCTTGCGATATAAAAGGTGGAACCTAGAGCCGGAGGAGGGGGATCGAAAAAACAGAACAAGAGAACAAGGCTTCTCCGAAGAACACAAAAACAAAAGAGACCTGGGACCAGTCCCTCTCTCGCCCGTCTGTAACCCCCTACTACAGAATCCCCGCGCGGGCAACACGAACATCCCCGATACTGGACGTAGGGCCCCCTTTGCCCGAACCAGTCTAATCCGTGTCTCCCGTGCAACCATCTGAGGCTCACGCGCATAAAAGAAATTTACTAGTCTAAGTCCTGATCCGCTGATCTTGACAACGACAATTACGTTTTTTGTTAAATCATCTCAAAATCACATATCAATACATGAGACAGTTTATTAAACAACAGTGATATACTTGCCCCTCAGGGTATATAGTTGTCAGTTGTCATGCATGTTGTATGTAATAACTCCAAATGCAGAAAATAGCAACTCCATCATAGGAGCATCCATTTGCGGTCGCATTCGAGTTGCTTTGCTTGCTTCCACGGTTCCACCGTTCGTGGCCTGTTCTAGTAATACGTACTCTGTGGAACCCGTCTTCTCGGTAGCGCTCGCGTAATCTGCAGTGAACACCAACCGCCCACGAGTGACCAGCGGAAAGCGGAAAGTGACCACGGCAGCCGGCGGCCGAACCCAAACAGAACCCCACGATGTCGCAGGCGGCGAGGCGCCTCCTGCTCGCCGACGCCGCCCGCCGCCGGTGCCTCTCCACGGACGCGGCGGCGCTGGCCTCCGCGTCGTCGCAGCTGCCCAGGGGCAAGCGCTGGGACGCGGTGGTGATCGGTGGCGGCCACAACGGCCTCGTCGCCGCCGCCTACCTCGCCCGCGCGGGCCGCTCCGTCGCCGTGCTCGAGCGCCGGGGCGTCCTGGGCGGCGCCGCGGTGTCGGAGTCCGACCTCGTCCCTGGCTTCCGCTTCTCCCGCTGCAGCTACCTCCTCAGCCTCCTCCGCCCCGCCATCCTCCGGTAACCTCACCAAGGACACGTCTTTTGCGATTGCAACCTCCGCTGCTGTCAAATTCACGCACCGCAGCCTTGTGTTTAGATGCATTCTGCAATCTTTCTACCAGTGCGTGTTGTTCTGTGTGTTGAACTCTGAACTGCCGATGTTTATATGTCGTGCTGAACTGCCGATGATAACTGCTGCTGCTGTTTCCGGTGCTTGCATATATAAGCGACCTGGAGCTGGAGAGGCACGGGCTGAAGCTGCTGCCACGGAGTCCTTCATCGTTCACGCCATGCCTTGACGGCAGATACCTGCTCCTTGGTCCGGATGCAGAGCTGAACCACTCAGAGATCAGCAAGTTCTCCAGGAAGGATGCAAATGCATATCCGAGGTGCATTTTGTCTTCAAATGATCTTAGATAAATGGTTAAAGTCATGTGGTTTCTATGAACATGTAGCTTTTTAGAATGATCTTGTAGGATCTATATGTGAATGTGTAGGTACGAGGAGCAGCTGGAGAGGTTCTGCAAGCTCATGGACTTTGTCATAGACTCGGCTCCACCCGAGCTGAGGCAGGAGCTCCACGCCTCTGTGGTTGACAGGATGAAGGATAGGGTAGACAAGTCAGCATTCTGGGGCAGTCTTCTTCGGCATGTGATGCAGCAGGGGCAGAAGAACATGGTGTGAGTACTAAGTATTGGCCACTTGCCAATTCTATGATCCACACCATTCATGCACAATGCAGTATGTAAACTTAGCATCACCCTTTCTAAAATACAACTGTTGTTCGCAGGGAATTCTTTGACCTCCTCCTTTCTCCGGCATCAAAAATCCTGAACTACTGGTTTGAGGTCGGAAGCTTAGTTTCATCTGTTCTTGAACACTTCTGCACATTGATCATGTGAAGCAACTGTGTGATTGCTTTATTGCAATTGACAGCCTGCACTTAATATTCTTATACCTGTGAACAAAAAGGCTTATTATAGACTGCTATCTACTACAGAGCGATGTTTTGAAGGCAACTCTAGCAACTGACGCGGTGATAGGTACCATGGTAAGGGTGCTTTTAATGAACTAAGCAAAATCTATTTCCTAGACTGTTGGCATTTCACTGCTGCATCTCCCCTTCTGTAGGCTGGTGTGAACACTCCAGGTTCTGGATATGTTCTCCTGCACCATGTCATGGGGGAGACTGGTGGTCAACGTGGTGTTTGGGCGTATGCTTCTAACTTTGACTCTCTGAGATCTTATCTTTGTTCTTCTATTCAACTGTAGAAAAACGTAGCCTTCTACACCTGATCCCCGTGTACTGATGCACAGACCTATATTGCCCTTGCATGGATTAAACTTTACAGGTGGTCAACTGGTGTGTATAGCTAGGCAAACAAATTTCCAGTCTTTTGGACAATGGCATCATACTATGTAGTCATATCTGCTTGTTAGCATGCCGGGTTCACTATTAGTTGTTTTGTCAGTTCACCATTTCAGTTTTTTCAGAAAACTTGTTATTTGATTAGATAAAATAATACACTTGCTACAGGTATGTTCAAGGTGGTATGGGTTCAGTGTCATCAGCTATAAGCAAAGCAGCTCTTGAAGCAGGAGTACAGATTGTAACAAATGCCGAGGTGCCTTTCCAATTCTTATGGCGTGATGCTAGCTGTTTTATATACAAGGCTGCTCCTTGGACAGTAATTTGTGTAAATCTAAACAGAAAACAAAATGATCAATTATTCAAAACTGTCAACTAGATTTTTCCAAAGGAAAAGGGCCATTTGTGCTACATAGTGGCATTTTTTTTTTCATATCGTGTCTTACCTTCCATGTTAGGTATCTTGCTTGACTTGATCCATTGTTCATGTTTAGGTTTCCCAAGTAATGGTTAATGAAACTACAGGAAAGGTAGAAGGGGTAAGTACTTTGATTAACCTGTAAGTGTATTTCATTGCTTTCAACCTCTTGAAGGATTGGGATTTGTAGGTAGCATTGGCTGATGGAACGGAGGTGCACTCGCCAGTTGTTCTATCAAATGCCACTCCATACAAAACATTTGTGGTAAGAAAACTCTGAAACATGTAACATTTCGAAGAACTACCTGCGAATTTTGCAAGCGTTATTAAACAAATATTTTCGATGCTGCTATCTGGTTTCTTTTGCAGGACCTAGTGCCTGCTAATGTTCTTCCAAAGGACTTCCTCTGTGCTATTAACACAGCAGATTACAGCTCTGTAAGTACTTATGTTCAAGCATATTTTGATGCATTCTTTTTTAATGGAAGAATTGCACCTAAAAAATAGCCAATAAGTTGAAAAGCACCCTCATAACTCATTTACACCCACATGCCGGTTTGTGACATCATTGAATGGGAAAACATTGGAGAACTTAAAACTTAACGAAGATGCAGCTTGACCATGACTTTTGATAACTCCATATTAGTAAATAGTCATTTAAAATTTATGGAATTACTTTTAAGATGAACTGTTTCGGCACTTTGATGATCACATCAACTGAATTTTGTAATATTAGTTTCTAATAATATGATATGGATTCTTTGAGTGCAGGCAACAACAAAGATTAATGTGGCTGTTGACAGGCTGCCACAGTTCCACTGTTGCAAAGACATCAACCCTGAAGGTGGCCCAGAGCACATGGGCACCATACACATTGGGTCTGAAAGGTAATCCACCATGTGAAATATTATTGTATTCTGTTGTCTTTGATCTTTCTTTGAAGTAACTGGACAGACAAATAATGTGTTAGATACTATTTGTTATCTCATATATGTTCATGCACTGCACAGACTGCACTTATCAACATCAGTAGGGCAAGGGATTTTGGTCTCTTAATTCAAGAGTGTCATTGCTCAATAATATATTGTGCTGTTTTGATATAGTGCCCTTCACCAGTTATCTCAACTTTATTTACCAAATTTGTTCTCTACATATATAAATTGATGTAATTATGTTCTTACTTGTCACTAGTGCCCAGGATAATGAAAGATCATGATCATGCTAACCACAATCATACTATATGTGATCGCCCAGAGTATATAGTTACCTTTATCATAGGGAAAAGCCAGATGATCTGGCCTCTCATGTGATTGTGTGGAAAACTAGTTATTCAAAAAAAAAAATAGTGTCACTCTGACAGAGTTATTCCATACTTTCTGCTTACTAATACGGAACTTCTATTCATTCTCCAGCATGGAGGAAATTGAACTCGCATACAAGGAAGCTGCAGGTGGCGTCTCATCCAAAAGACCTGTTATAGAAATGACAATTCCTTCTGTCTTGGATAAGACCATCTCTCCACCAGGTATGCAAGTTTCTTGTTGCCTCATCAATGCATTGGCATAACTAACTACTAGCATTTGGATCCTGCAACGATTCTTTATGTGTCCAAAGCAATTTCGTTCCTATTCTGACACAATTTCCATCTTTTGTGTTATCCTTTCGATAGGTCAGCATGTTATTAATCTTTTTGTTCAGTATACACCCTACAAACTTTCAGAAGGCAGCTGGCAGGATTCTAATGTTAGAGTATGTAGATCCTACTCAACTTTGATCTCACTTTGCACTCTGTGTTCTATATTGTACATTCCTATGGCACGCACAGGTTGTTTGTGCATATTGCCCAACAAATACTGTTAGGCATTGTTAATAAACACCATCTGTGGGGAGAAGTATTTTCCGCATCACTAACCATTTTGACGGAAACTAATTTTCAGAAATCCTTTGCTGAGCGATGCTTTTCTTTGATTGATGAATATGCTCCGGGCTTTAGCTCATCAGTGGTAGGCTATGATATGCTGACTCCACCTGATCTTGAAAGAGAGTTTGGTCTAACAGGTAAACTCTTTCCCATACACAATCTTTCTTTCTTGCAAGACTTGCATTTTTTCGATAAAAGAAGTTTTATTGATCTTAGAAATTGCATCAAGATGACCTGCAAGACTTGCATACAGAATACTTTTGATGTTTCGATTTACCGGTTTAAAACTTAGCGGAGCATACATGATTCATATTTGACAGGAGGCAACATTTTTCATGGTGCAATGGGTTTGGATTCTCTTTTCCTCATGAGGCCAGCCAAGGGATGGTATGTCAGGAACCCTGATGCGCATAATAATTTTATCTTAATCCTTCTCCTTGCCAATCTTTAAAGTTTGAATGCCAGAAGTCATTGCTTTGGGATCGTGACTAGCCTCTTTGCACTTTGGATTATACAGGTCGGATTATAGAACCCCTGTGAAGGGTCTGTACCTCTGTGGGAGTGGTGCACACCCAGGTGGCGGGGTGATGGGTGCTCCAGGACGCAACGCTGCCTCTGTTGTTTTAGAGGACCTTAAGAAGGCAAAATAGATGTTGAAGTGGCATTTTCAGGAAAGATTGTAAAAGGCACCAACCATTTGTCATGTGTAGCTACTAGGGTCATATCACTCATTTGTGGGCCCATTCGGCTGCCCATCTAATTTCGGTCATGGGGTTGCGCATCCTTCTTTTATGAGAATCGTCACATTCATACGGATCGAGGGACCTGATGGTGAATCCAAATTCTCAAACTGCTCAAGTACGAGTATTTCCCATGTCGAAATTGGGACAGCATGGCGGATTTTTTTTTTCCACGTTTGACCGTGGATGGTGTCGATGAACCGAGGGTGCGCCGACGGGGGCATGCCGGGACCCAGCCGACGGCGGAGAGCAGAGAAGAAGGCCAGGCTACGCGTCGCCATAGGCGGAGAAGAAGGCCGAGGTCGGGAGGCGCCGCTAGAGTTTGGGAGTCTTTGGGGAACTAGAAAACGTCCATTGAGTTTGCCAGCAGTGCTGGTTCTCTGCTGGTTGCAAAGGGTTTACCATTTTCAGGCTATCGGAGGCCCCGTTGAACTTAGAAGGCAGCCCACAGTAGCAATTTAACTGTCAACAAGCTAAGAGCCAGCTCAAAAAAAAAAATTACATTCTCACCAATCTTTTTTTCATCACCCAAACAACACTTCGCTGAGGATGAATGAATGCCAATCGTCCAGAATTCCTTATTAACAGACCAAAACACCCTTACACACCATCCATGTCTGCAGGTCTGAACCTTACAGCTAGGATTGGCTTTATTGTGTCAAATTGAATATCTCCAGTCTTCTTCTGTAGAACCCTTGGCTATTTCACTTGTTTCTTAGAACTAAAAATCCCAAATCCCAAAACTTTTAGGTGTACACGAACCATTTGTCTCCCTCTGCTCAGACGAGCCAGGTTTTGGAGTACTACTGAAAATCCCAAAACTATCTTTGTTGCAAACGTCACGTGCCTCACAATAACATGTTACCAGGAGCTCAACAAATCTCAAAGGTCCCGTTTGGATCCTTGGAATTGAATTCCATTCTAATAATCATAATTTAGGCACAAATTAATTAAAATAATGTAATTGTATGTGGAATATATTTGTTATTATTGTTGGCCATATGTGAGAGATACTTATGTGCTGCATTTCTGCTACATGGAAGTGAGTCAAAGAGCGTGCTTTAAGAATTGAATTCCATTCTAATAATCATAATCTATAGAATCAATTTCCATCTCCCACCCTATGAATTTAACATAGGCTTATATCTAAACTTTGGAAAGTTGTGGAATCCCACATTCCAAGATAAATTAGCCTACTCCATTAAATAGATTCCAATTCCTTCAGAATGAAGGAATCCAAACGGGGCCAAAATGAATTTGATGGCATCTGGTTAATGAGCTGGAGACAGCCAACCAAAGCTACAAAATTCGTTGCTTCCCTGGGCATCTTATCGAACCCAAAGAAAAGGCCCCAAACAATAATAATAACATTGCATTAGCTTCCGCATGTTCATACAGCTGATTATCATGGCAACCATCTAAACAAAAATACTATAGTATAGAAAATGAAACCTGTGGTTGGTACACTGCTTTCAATACAATTGTTCTTCCAACGTGGCGATAGTAGCAATTTAACCTGTCACCAAGCTAAGAGCTCCTCCACAAGAAAAAAATGTTTCTCAAAGTTTGCCTATAACAAGTCCCTTTTTTTCATCACCGAAACAACACATCTGCTGACGCTGAAATGAATGCCAATCCTCCACAATTCCTTACTAAAAGACCAAAACACCCCATCCATGTCTGTAGGTTCAAACCATACAACTAGGATTGGATTTATTGCGCCAAATTAAATATCCCCAGTCTTCTGTAGAACAGAACCCTAAGCTATCTCACTTATTTCCTAGAACTAAAAATCCCAAAGCTTTTAGGTGAGTCGGTATTACCAGGCTTACTAGCAGTGCCAGCACCATCTGTCTTTCTCATATCAGATGAGGCAGGTTTTGGAGTACTACTAAAGATTCCAAAACTCTTGCTTGTTTGATTAGGATCGCTGCTTAAACCACCACCACCTGCAGGTTGCCTTTGGTTGTTGTTGTTCGATGCAAAATGACCTCTCCTGTCGTTTCTTGGATCCTGTGGCAATCCACCTTGGTTGAACCTTGGTAACGGTCGGTTATGCTGCTGCTCTAGAGGAGGTCTCTGGTTTTCATAACGGCCTGCATTTTCACTTCTACCATCTTGCACGGGTCTTCCTTGGTTGAAACCTCGGTTGTTATCTCCTCTCATCGGCTGTTTTCGAGCAGCATACCTGTTTGTTTCACCAGGTTTTTGATCCTGCGTGCTATTCTCTGGCCTTTCCATGCCAGGGTTTACGTCACCAAGTCTACGTTCAGATGCTTGTGGTCCCCACTGCCCAGGATTCATTCTGCTTCCCCCAGCATTGGCATTGTGCAATTTTTCACGGTTGGCCCCTGGATCTGGTTTCGATCGATTCAACTCCCTTTTAAATCTTCTATCCTGCCCTTCTTTTTGGATGGGAGAATCACTAGAGTGATGGGTGGCTGTTTTCTCAACAGCTTCCCCACCACATTCAATTGTCTCATCTTCACTATCATTACCAGCAACAGGTGCAGTACTGTGGGTACCTTTTCCAGCATCTTCCATGGCTTTGCTGGCTTTCTTTCCACCCTTCTTTGTTGCAAACTTCACATGCCTGACAATAACGTATGCATGCTTCGAGTCTAAGTGTGGACCACTTTCGACAATGCACACATCTTGTATCTGTTCAATTGATGGGATTTATTGAAACATGTAAGCTTTTACTGACAACAGAATTGGAAATGTTACCAGGACCTCATCTAGTCTCAAAATGAATTTGATGGCATTTGGTTAATGAGCAACAAGGGGAAAAGGGGCAGAGTACTCACAAGTCCTAACAACCGAGATAGCGGTGCTCCTAAATCTTCTCCTTCATTACCTGAGGGCATGGCCATGCACTGTCAAATAGGAACGTCATTGAGATTTTCAGAGTTCGTACTTAAAAGTTTAGGATAAATATATGCATATGACTATGAATAAAAAATGCAGATATGTTGAATAAGGATAACACAGGTGGAGATTTAGTTGCAAATGGATATAGGGATGCTCATTCAGAGCACATCTGTAAAAATGACACCCACATCGTATAAGGCCACCAATCATCTCCACTGAAAAAGACATAGTCATCGTAGCCTTAATCCTACTCTGATCATAATGAGCCAATTCTGTGTCTCATCAGAAATGCCAGACTCCTCCACCCCCACCCACCCACCACACACAAAAAATGGAAAAAGAAAAAGAAACAATCCAATCAAAGGAACGTCCATAAAAACTAAGACTGAACCCTGCAAGATGCAACAGATCATGCTATACTTGAAAACAGATCTACAGAAACTTTCTTTTCATTCTTGCTAATATTTACTAATTAGCTTCCTTGTGTCTATGTGCATCAATTTGTTAGGGATTGTCCAGCAAACATCACAAAACATTTTTTTTACAACTAAAACCAAAGGTTTTCCTTTGGTGTTCTTGGATATGAGGTCTATTGCTCTGGTATCAAAAGCTAATTATATGAATCATCATGAGATTAGGAAAAAAAATAAGAATAGCTGATTGAGAATGATTTAATTGTGTTGCCACGAGTATTGCAGAACTGAATAAATAATAACTGTCAAAGAAGAAAAAACTCACCTTCACCCTGTAACCCCGCTCCATTAATCTGGTAATTGCATCTGCTTTCACTGCCAAATCTTTTAGTTCCTACATGAAAAAGTTAGTGTTTGTCAGCAAAGATGCATGCCACAAGGTCTCCAAAATGATCACAATGTTGGTAACTGTTGAACTGTTTAAATGATGAAACAGTTTAAAATTGGCCTGAGAAAAGTGATTCAGGTTCAACTAGGCATTGGGTCTATTTGTCCATATAGATCCAAATAAACAGAACATAAGCTTGCAGCAGTCCAAACAAGCTATACTCCAGTTATGAGGTATTAATCAAGTCTGCACGCTACTCTATATCTGAACCTGATAAACTGTTATTGCCAAGGCGAGGCTACAGTCACATAAGTAATAGAAGCCAAAAAAACAACTTACTGTTTTCCCCTTGAATCGCACTTCTTTGTTTTCCCCACCACGTAAGACAATAGCAGACTGCAAAAATGAGGCACAGATACAAAGTTCACAACCGGAATAGTTCTACAATATGACATGATCCATGCAAAAGTACGACAACTACGATAGGAGATAATATGGTTACCACTCTTTTGAATAGCTCCGAACTTAAATGCTTACTAATTAAGAGCCTCAAATCGGCAGAAGTTAATAGATGGCAGGCCCAAAAAGGAATACCCAAAAAATCTGGTCATTTTCACTCAACGACCAGAAAGGTACCTTGCTCATGATTATAACCCCTACAAAGCAACTTGTTCATATCCTATTGACATGATTAAGTATGTGTACAATGATCCATCTAAACAGATGCCACTGCTTTCATGCAAACTCAGATATTATCTTTGCCTTGTAATGATCCTATTGATACAAGAGTGAAATCTATAAGAGTCAGGCTAACTGTAAGAGCTAAAGAGATGCGATGAATTGTTTGTTCACAACTAGCCAACTAAAATGGAGTCTAGATTTGATAATACAACTGTATTTGTTGCATATATTGGACACTCAAAATTGAAAGTGCAGTTATATTGATGTGTAATTCTATTTCGTACGGCTGAAATAGATAGAAAATTCACTGAAGGGGTAGATACCTTGGTTTTCAATCGCTCTTTCTCTTTGGTTTCTTTCTTATACTTCTCTTTGTGAAAATCCATGATTTTGCATACAGGAGGGTTTGCTTTTCTGTCGACCTGCACGGGAAGATAACCATGAGCATGAAGATAATTTAAGCAATTAGAAGAAATGACCACGCTTGTTTCTCCTCAAGGTTGATAGCGATAGCATATTCAGGGAAACTACAAGGAAATGGGCAGTTCCATTGCATTCCTTGTTTCGAGCAATTATGGCATATCAAATGAGAAAGTTAGTCAGGACAGCAAGTCTGATGTGATATTGTGTTTGAGAAACTTTAGTTGTTAAGCTTGTCCGGCAAGGATGCATATACAATATAAGTCATGGCATGTGATCTATTAAGATTTGCCACAGGCCAATTCTTGATAGTATGTAAAGGCAGTGTCATGAGTCACGCGTGACCTTTTTACTGAAAAAATAAGAGCTTTACTTGATAAGCAGTATTGATTGGGTGCAGGAATCAAATCACTAGAACAATGTGAGATTTGGGTTTGGGGGAAAAGAGGACGTCAGTGGAATACATGGTGGATGGCGTACCTCAACTAAGTCCATGTCCTTCCTGGCAGCTATCTGCAGCGCTTCATGCCTGGGGACAACATTGTGGCCATCATCTGAGACGAGCCTGACGAAGGGAGAGGTGATGGCGTTGTTGATGCGGAGGCCCGCTTTGTCATCGTCGTCCTCCTTGCCTCCCTTCCTATTGGCCTACAAAGTTGAGACGGGAATGGATCATCACAGGGCAGGAGCCACGAAAATTCCCCAGTAGAAGAAGATAGCAAGCTGCTAGGTTACAAGGCAGGGGATGCAGGAAGGGGAAATAAATGCAAGGAAGCAGCCGCAGCAGCAGAACTTTCCTCGCGGGAGAGGGTTGGGTGCGGGTACGTACCTGAGTACCAGGCGGCGCGGCGAAGTGGCGGCACTGCGGGGCGAGCGGGCGGCGGATGGGAGCGGGGGCGGCAAGGGCGGGTGGAGGAGGGGGAAGGGGGCAGTGGCGGCGGAGGTAGGCGGCGGCGGAGCGGAGCGCGAGGGATCCGACGCTGCGCCGGAGAGCCATTCTTTCCGCCGCCTTGCTTGCTGGGAGGGCTGCCGGAGCTGGAGGCGGCTGGCTCTGCCTCAACGCTTCTCTTCCTCCCTCTACCCTCTCCTCCTGTTCTCTCCCCTACACAATCTCCTGTTGGGCTTCGGCCCATTCATAAACCAGGTCCTATTCGGCCTACACACCACAAAGCCTCTCTTTCCCATTTCAAGCCCTTGAGGTCAGGTCCCATTGATCCATTCCATTTGCATCAAGGCCTCTGTTTCTCATTGCAATGTGGGTGTGAACCCAATGGATTGAAGGTTAATAAAATTTTACTGGAGTTCCTTGTACAAATTAGATTGTCTCTCACTCATATCATGTGAGCATATATACATGACAAAATTGTTTGTACCAGATGGTCAGCTACCATTTTGCCTTGCCATCTTCCAAAACACTCATCACGGCAGACTGTAGAGATACTTCACTTCGCAAGGGTTCATTTAATCATATAGCAAACTACTGTGTCTCATTTATATTGCTGTCCATTGTAAAATGACAGGCATTTCAGCGTGCAATGAACCTATTATGAACTACTGAGCTGTAAACGCCATTAGGCATTACTGGGCCTATATAGAGCAAACCGGTGTGTGTGTAACCTCAGCAAACATCACAGAGATGTCATCTTATACGCTGAATCATGAAAGCAATTCTGAAAGCAACAATTTTGAGCATTTAGATCATGCGGGGTCTTTCCCATCCATTTCCGATTGGATGTCTGACGACAGCAGTAAACTGTGACTGCCAGCCACGTTTGCTTCTCCTGAGATGTTTTCATGCATCGAGGACCAGCTGCAAGGAGCTTGCCGTCTGAAATTCCGAACGTTTTTCACCTCAAGGGCATTTTTTGTCAGGCTGAAGGTGCCATCAACTTCTGCAGAACAGCAGAAGGGCGCTAACGCTATCAGCATGCGCATCGTTGAGGCCGGAACACCTCGAGGCCAGCGGCAGAGCTGCGGGCGGAGCGGCAGAACAGCATGCTCATTACATGTTTGTATGTTGGCTGGGAATGAGTTTGCCCATGGGTGATGTGTGTGACCATCATTTGCTACCCGTGGCCTGTCTTGCAACCCGGAGTTCGTTCTCCGAGACTGTGAAGGGTGCTGTTGCACATCTGCACAATTCAGAGCGTTTCCAATCAACTAACTAGTATGGTGCCCGTGCTAACGCTACGGTGATATTTGATGATACAAATGAAACAATCAAAATAGGTATTGGCATACAAAGCACTTGTAATCCTCTTATAGTAATACATCAAGTATCAAACTTCTATTATGAAAGCGTGATCGGTAGTGTGAATGGTTGGGCTTTGGCTTTTCTGGGCATAGTGTGATTGCCAGTGCAAGCGTGATTGGTAGTTTGGAATGTATGTTCGGCCACTGAGCATGCCTGCTTGCAGTAATGCAGCCTAGCTTTTGAAAGTGCAGCAATTTCAGTATTGGTGTACGAATGGTGTTTTCTGAACCTGTTAGTTACGGTTTTCTGAACATGGTTAGGCTTAGGCTTTTGCTGTTCTGGGCACAATGTGATTTTCAGTGCAGTTTTTTTGAGCAATTTCATTACTGTTGGTGAATGTCATTATCTGAGCATGCTTGTTTTTGTTTGTTTGTTTGTTTGATACGTATATCCGTGGTTGCACCTCTGAATTGGTTTGTGCTGTTCTATGTATAATAGGTTTGTTCTGGTTATGCAAATGGTATCCATGCATACCTGCCCATTTTGCATCAACTAAGGGCGTCACTGGTCATTTTGAATGTACGCTACATAACATCATCGTCAAGGAAGGTCAGCTGTGGGTTCAGGCTGGAGCCAAGCATATGGCGGCTCTGGGATGTCAAATGCTATTTGCTTAGGCAATCGATTAATTGTGAGATGTCAAATTCTAGGAACTGTTCATGAGAAAGAGGTATCTTGATGCAAATATCTTTATTTCATTTGTAATTTTACACATATTTGTGTTTTGAACCAACAATTCAATGTATGAAATAACCATTGTTTTGAAACACTGCAGTTGTAGTGATCTTATCTAAACCAGATAGACCCTTTAAATGCGTGATTTTTTTTTGTTTAATCATGCCCAACAGTTAGAATTTTGATTGCACTTAATTTTTCTGATGGATTGCAATGTCATCTCCTTTTGTGAATGAGTGAGAGGGTAATAAGTTTCTGTCCCAGGAGGGAAAAAAAAAGGGGGCAATACCATTTGATAGAACTCAGAATAAGAACTCCGGTGAAAATAATTTGTCCTTCAGAGTTCTTCTGTTTGTAGTATAACTCTGAAAATTAAATACACAAATTCTTTCTTGGTTCGGGATGAGCGCATACACAGTTTTTCTGAGATCCTTTATAAGCTTTACAAATGGCTTTATAAGCTTTACAAATGGCTTCATTAATATAGGATGGTCACTTGGTACTTTCTGGCCACGTTCCAACAAAATATTTTTGTTTATATAAATGCTTTATTCTAAATAAGCATAAACACACAGCTTCTTTTGTAATATTCAGGGATGCTATTACGAGGAGCATAAGTTTTAGGCTTCGAGGACACGCAGTGCCCCCTACAATTGCATACTGATACTGCTAAAACAAAAGGGGACTCAGGTGACTGGGATATCATCAGTATCAGATATACTAGCAGCTATGTTCATGAGCTTTTACGTGGTGAAACAAGCCGGAGATGACTAAGGTATAGGAGCTTTATTATATGGGCCTGTTCGCTTTAGCTTATAAGCCGGCTGAAAAGCTGAAACGGCTGATTTGTTGTGAGAGGAAAACACTGTTCGGTGGCTGATAAGCCGGCTAAATAAGCTGAAGCGAACAGGGCAAAAATTCACAAGAACAGTAGGACCATTTTCACAAGATTCAACTGCCTGCTCTTAACTGAATGGCAAACATAAGCAATACCAGTATGCAACCAACAAAAGATCTTGCACTCCCATCTTATATTCTCTAAAACAGCAACAATTCCAAGTACACCAATCTAGTGGTACTAAAAAGTTCAATGAACGAATTTAATTTGACAATGCCATCCTCCTGCTCTACAAAACACAAAAACTCAAGCAGATTGAAGCTGCAAAGGAGAGTTCAAAAATAGCCAACACTAGCAGAATACTGCACGAACTAGGCACAGCGCAGTATAAACAAAAAAAGTCAAATAGGAAAGGCAAACACATCAGAAACAACCGCATCAAAAAGAACCAAGTCGTAGTTCGAACTGTCACACCACAAGAGGACGTATTAGTTCCACCCGCGTTTTTACTAGCTAAACCAGTTTTGGACTTACTGTTTGACAGACCGGCTTAACCCTACATTTGTACACTAAGAGAGCTAGCTAGTACGTGGTTTTTACCACAACTAGACAGTGCAAAAGATGCATGAGAGATACTAGCAGGCAAAACTGCTTCAAAGAATGCTGCTTCTTGCTTCTCTTATGCGCTGCACACATCTGGAAGCTTCATTATTCCTTAGTATCAAAGAATCATTCCAGGTTTGGTACCTGCAGCCGACGTTACAATGGTATCATAACTCAGATGGAATGGCGCAATACATGCTAATAAAAAAAAAAGATATAAGTATAGATTCTTGAGGTTCTTTCAGAGGGTAAAGATACTTACAGATTTAGCTGTTGCAACTCTAGTATGTCTCAGCATCACCTGCTTTATTAGTAGATTTAGCGTTATACGCTGCTCCAGCCTCATTAGTAGATTTAGTCCTAGGCTCAGCACGCGACCCATTACTGGACAAGAAAAAACATAAAAGCAACCCAACTCTAGTTAATGAATTATTAAGCCATGATATATAAACTATTGGACATGCAGTGCTGGAAAGGATGAAATTGCTCTTTTAACAATTACAGCCAAAAGTGCATTATAACATCATATATGAATAAAATATCAAATGCCACAATGTCACAATATTTTCTGCGAAATCTGAAAACCATCATCCAAATTCAGAGCACCTAAGTACGAAACCAACACATCTTAATTTCTGAATTCTATTTCTGAATTCTGATAGCTCGAAAGCCAATCGAAGATACTATAACCAAAGGCAAAGCAGGAATATGGACAGAAGTACCCTACTTTACAATGAGATCAAATAACATCATTTGTTGCCATGTTATGTTAAAGAAGAGTTGTTAAGACACTCTGCTTGTGCACTGCAGACAGGTTTTCTGTTTTACTAGACTGGTTAACTAGACCAAAATACAAGACAAACTGGAACTCTCCCCTCATTTTAACAACAGGGGTAATAGTAAAAACCAACAGAAAATATTTAATAAAAGCCTACCAAAAGGAGCACAGCATGTGAATGAAAGCTAATCAATTCATTGACAGATAGAGCAAGCTACCTAGCCTATATGAGCAGACAAAACCGAATTTGCAGCACAAGATTCTAATTGGGACCAATGCAGTTTCATTCGACAGCAGTTGTTACATGATTTAGTAGCTGATGCAATTAAGCCAAACACGCACCAAATTGAATTCACGGGTACCATTTGCATGGACTGGATTTTAAAATCTAACAATCATACTATTCCAGATGGTGTCCGCATCCTGTAACTACCAAACTCAGATGACCCCGTTCATCAACCAACACTGAAATTGCTGAAACTAGTCTGCAAGCAGGAATCTAGACATTCAATTGATCGACCAAACATAGTGCAGGATGAAAATGCAGGGAGTCGGATGGATGGAAGTTTTACCCGGATGCAGAGACGGCGGCCAATGTGCTGACGTAGGGGATGAAATCTGCGCAGTATCCGGTGCCTGGGGGGATGAACGTGATGGTGCGCGTGGTGCGCCCTTCGAGGTCCATGGCGACGACCATCTCGGCACTGGGGTCCCACATGACGACCTCGGCCTTACCCTGCGATCGAAGCAGCATGACGCCCTGGCGTCCCCAGAGGCAGCCTCCCTCGAAGTGTCCGGCCAGAGTCCAGGCGACGGCGCCGTCGGAGTTGCGGCGCGCGAAGTCGAGGCAGAGGATGACGACGGCGCTGACACGCTCGCCGATGCAGGTGGCGCAGAGCTTGCCCTCCATCTCGCCGAGCTCCCAGTTGGGCCACTGGAGCACCTCCATGGGCGCGGGGACGAGGTCCGCGCATCCCGAGACGGGCTCGTAGCAGAGGAAGAAGCCCATGGTGGTGCGCCAGAACGCGCACCCGAGTGCGCCGACCCCAGAGGACGACACGACGGTCTCGGCGGCGACGATCCCGGTGCCGACGGTCCAGCCCCACGTCCTCGACGAGAACGAATCGAAGGCGTAGATGCCGTCCCCGAGGTGGAACGCGACGACGACGTGGTAGTGGCGGTAGAATCGGCGGCCGTCGTCGGCGGCGGTGGCTGCGTTCTCCTCGTCCTCCTCGTCGTCGCGGTTGTCGAGGTCGAAGGTGATGACGACGGCGGGGTCCCCCTTGGCGAAGTGGTCGAGGTTGGGGCGGGGGAGGCGGGCGACCGTGAAGGTGAGCGGGTTGGCGACGTAGTAGACCCCGCGGGCGGCGCCGCGGAGGCAGACGAGGCCGCGGTTGGAGGCGAGCGCGGCGACGCCGGCGTCGCCGCTGATGAGGGCGGAGAAGGTGGGGTCCGGGACGAGCTGCTTGGCGCCGTGGTGGGCGTCGGCGGCGCCGGGGACGGGGTCGAAGGCGACGTAGCTGACGGAGCGGGCGAGCGTGTGGTGGAAGAGGCCCGCGAGCGGCTTGGGGAGGGGCGGGGAGGGGGGTGGGTAGGCGTCGTCGTCCTCGGCGTCCGAGAGCGCGTAGACGCCCTCGGCGTCGTCGGCGGCGGCGGTGGCGGCGATTGCGGCCGCGGCGGCGAGGATGGGGTTGGGGATGTTGGTGGTGTCGGCGTCGGAGTCGGAGTCGGTGGCGGAGCCCGAGGAGGGGGTGCCGCAGCCGGAGGAGAGCGCGAGGACGCGGTCGTCGTCGTCGGAGGAGGTGCAGGAGTCGAGGACGACCCAATCGTCGCTGGAGGATTCCTGGTCCGAGTCCATGGCGATCGGCGGCGCCGCTTGCTTGGGTTGCTACTTGCTAGGGTTTGGGCGATCGGCGGTGGTTGCGGGGGAAGGGGAGGGGATCGGATCGGTTGGGTGCGGCGGAAGGCGGCGAGGGGTTTTAAATAGCACGGGAAGGGGGAATGGGGGAAAGGGGGAGGGGGAGGCGGAGGCGGAGGCGGAGGCGGCGGGGATCGTGGCCGGTTCGTTAGGGGCAGTTTGGAGGATGTTTGTTACCGCGGGCCCGCATGTCAGTGGGAGAGGAAGGGGGCCGCGTGGCCATTCTTTTCCTGAGCGAAGGAAAATGAAAATACTCGGGATATCACGCGATCTAGTTATCTGACAGGATCTTAATTGGAGAGATATCGGATCTCGGGGGATGACGTCACGGCCCCTGATCTGGAGGCTGCCGTCCGATTTGGCATCCTTGCGCGCCTGCTGCCTCCGAGAGCACCGGCAAACATTTCCTTTTTTCTTCTTGTTTTTTTTAGGGCCCTTGGATCCCCGGCAGCAAACGTTTCAGACCAACGGATTGGGCTGGGCTGGGCAGGTAGCGTCGTCGTTGACTTGACCAACCCCGATGGATGGACTCCATGGGCATGGCTGATGGCTCGCCTTGCGCTAGCAGTCAAGTCAACGGTCACCAGCCAAGGCCTATGCTTTCTTGGCCGCTACGTAGTACGTCATAGCTAGAATGGGGATAAAATTTGTTTAAATAAATGCGTGCGTGCCAAGTTAAATAAACCGCGTTCGTCGTGTGTTGGGCTGCAACCTGCCGTTGTACACGTGTAACCAGGCACCGGTGCCGCATGCCCTTGCCGTCGAGAAAAAAAAAGTAGAAACCAAAAACAAGATGCGAGTTTTACTAGCAGGAAAAAAAATATATACGAGCTGGAAAGTAAAAGATGGGGCCTGTTCGAATCAGCCATAATAAGCAGTAGCAGCTGTTCAGCTAGCTTTTTTTTTTCTTTCAGCTCTCTCTGTTTTTACTGTTCAAATAAGCGGCTGCAGCTTATTTGAAGCTCAGCCAAACACCCCCCATAGCACCTGACGTGGCATGCATGGTGGCTATAAAGCAGCAATGCATCGTTCGTTCCCCCTTTCCCCGCCGGCCTCCCTCCCTTTGTCTGCAGGATGGATTGGTCCACTGTTTCACTCACAACCAAGGGAAAAGCCCCACCTCGACCGGACTCAGGTCTTGTTTAGTTGTCAAAATTTAGAGTGCTAAAATTACTGCGCCAGCACTGTAGCACACAGTAGCGTTTCGTTTGTATTTGTGAATTATTGTCCAAACATTGACTAATTAGGCTCAAAAGATTCGTCTCACAAAGTACAACAAAACTGTGCAATTAGTTTTTAATTTCATCTACATTTAGTACTCCATGCATGTACCGCAAGTTTGATATGATGGGAAATCTTCTTTTTACATAGTGTCAAAGTTGGAATTTAGTGTGAACTAAACAGGGCTCACCTGGTTCATCCAACAGAGGAGAGAGGTCGACAGGAATGGATCGCTGTGCCGAGATCTAGAGAGAGACAGATCGAGTACGAGATGCGGGGGTGGAGACGTGGGAGTGGTGGAGCGCGGCGTACGGGCGGCAGCCAACAGCTAGCCGTGGCTCATCATGGCGTGGCTGCTGCTGGTACGGGGCCCGCTCGCTGTCGGGGACCATCCGTCTCGGCTGATGAAAACCACGGAAGCCGTGGGGCACCTGCTTGCGTGCCTGCTGCTGCGGTTGGGGACGGTCGGGGTTTGCCGACGGGGCTGGGGCAGCTGGCTCCTGCTCCTCCTGCTGCTCCTTCACCGGACCCGGAGCCGAACGCAGCGCGGCCTCGCCGGCACGGTGGGTGAGGGCTGAGGCGGCGCCGGCGTCGGCCGTCGGGCGCCTCGCTCGCTAGATCGATCGCACGCCGGCCCTGTCCGGCAGGCCAGCCAGCAGCCACGGTCTCGACCTCTTGATCACCGGTCAGATCGATCTGTCGTTCTCTCTCTCGGCTCTCGCTCTGCCCCGCCACTCCGGCTGTTCCGATCCATTCATTGGCGCCGTACTGGTACTGGGCGACGCTGCTGCCGGAGGATGTGGAGCAGGCCAAGAATGAGAAAAAAAGGGGTCTGCCACTGTCGCTCCCCGCGCTGCAGCAACAGCCGTCACTTCGCACCTCAGGCTGCTGAAGAAACTACAACGTCGTATGCGTGCTTTTTTTCTACATGATTCCACGCAAATAATGTGAAAAAGTTAGCTTTTGGACCGTAATCCAACTTATTCAATCCTGATGGAGGGAAACAAAACGGGACCTAAGAGCCACGGATATCCAAGCTTGCGGGCGCTGGCTACCGCTTGGTGTTCCATAGTTTGGAACAATTGGATTTGTTTTTTGGTTTGGACAGGACTGCTTGCAAAAAGAATGATAGTTGATCACATTGATGTAACATAAAATGCAAAATGTTTTTGTTGGTACCATGAACAGGAACAGCAGCAAATGTTGCATGAGCATGATGCCTGGGGGGTGTTTGTTTCACATGGGCTAAACTTCAGCCTCCGTCACATCGGATGTTTGATACTAATTAAAAGTATAGGCTAATTACAAAACTAATTGCACAGATGGAAGCTAATTCACGAGATGAATCTATTAAGGCTAATTCATCCATGATTTAAAAATGTAGTGCTAATGTAACCATTTGCTAATGATGGATTAATTAGGCTTAATAATTTCGTCTCGCGAATTAGTCCAATGCTTCTACAATTAGTTTTATAATTAGCTCATATTCAGTCTTCTTAATTAGTATCCGAATATTCAATGTGATAAGAATTAAACTTTAGCTCAAGGATCAAACACGTCCTCACGATCCTGCAGCAGCTAATTTACCTTTACCGTGAGTCCGTGAGACTGCCAGTCCTTGGGACAGGTCAGCACGAAGTTCCCCAGTAGGCCGTGCTGGGCTGTTTGCTGCGGCGAGTCCGGCCTACGAAGCAGCAGCACAGACAGCATCCATCATGTTGTTGGGTCAAATCGAGGCCCATCATATGATGTCCTCCTGCTCTATCTAGTAGGCCCAAAACAAAGAGCAAGCTGCTGCCATCGTTGCTCTGTCGTCCTCCCACCACCGCTGCAGCGAGCGAATTCAGGTTCTGCCAGTTTGCCGGATGAAGTTCCAAGTTGAAATGCCTGCCCATATGTGACGCAGCTCAAGGTCCCTGATCCAATTGTTCCTTTCCAACAAAGTGCTGCACTGTGACGGTCGAAGCGCTCGAAGTCAGGATGGTCATTGTGGTAGCGCCCGCGTGAGCGCCTGACCTCACGGCCATCAGAGCGCCTGTCGCCCCTGTAGTTGCCATCATCTGCACGGTCCCAGTGTGAATCTGGGAAGGCCTCCACCGCTGGTGCTGGCGCCGGTTCACCATCAAGAACGCCCAGGTGCCACGGGGGGAGACGACGCTTGGCGGGTGAGAACACGCCATGCTCATCCACTGTGGCCATGGTGTAGTCGTGTATTTCCTCCAGGTGAAGTAGCACTGGGTACTGGCGCCCCTGCTGCCAGTGCTCCGCTGGTGTTTCTCTCACCATCACTGACGAAAGCTTCGGATCTTTAGCTCTGCTTGCGATGATGAGCCAAACTCTCTTTGGAATCAGGCACGGATTGGCAGTCCATGCCCAGAGGTGGATCACCTTTGTCTCCGCCGGAAAGATGAGGTCGGTCTTGACCTTCTCCAGCGAGCGACGCCTCCCAATTACGCGCTTGACGATGTCCGCATCCCACGCGTGCCTGGGCACTCCGTCAAGCCAGAGCTTGACACGAAAGAGCATGGAGATGCCCTTGGCCGTGCGTGCGCAAGCTCCGCCACTTGACGAAGCGGATGTCGATGCCATGTCTCTTCACGAAGCCCAGGTTGGTTGCCCGCTCGCAGTCGTGTCGGTGCTTGCATCTGATAAGGAAGGTGTTAGCAAAAAAGTGGCAGCAATGCTGACTAGGCTGGATCAGCCGGTCAGATCGGTCTCTATGGACGGTCCGAGGAGTCGGAGCGGTCGCTGGCGCGGTCGGCTCAGTCGAAGGGGTCCTAGGCGGGCTCGGTGCAATCCCTGGCACAGGCGCGTACGTCATCGAAGTCCCGGATGGGAACGCATCCGCGCGTGCTACGGCCCCCCACGCGTGAAACCGGGAGTCCGAGACGAATCTCAGAGTCTTGACCGAATTGGAGTTGAAACGGAACTTTCTTACGGGAAAAGACCTCTCACACTATAAATATAAAGGGCCCTGTCCGATTGAGGGGCACCACCCAATCAACAAACATATCTTTTACATTTTTTATCTCCAAACCCTAGTTTTTCCAACCCCTTTGCTTTCCTCCTTCATCTCGACGGCGGTTGAGAACGTTCTGAGTGACCTGCTGACCTCAGAGCAATCCTAGGTTCGCTATCTCTGACGGGATCCCTCCCGAGATGGTGGATGTAGGTTTTCGCGGTGCTCCTGCGAGGACCGGCCTGACCGGTCTGACCGGCTAGGTGTAGAAGTCCTGACGAGGTGATCTTCTAATCTACATGTGAATTAGTGCACATGTAGAAGGACTATTTCTGGTACTTTTGGTGTGCCCGGCGGCGATCCTGGGTGATGCTTGGTGACGACAGCGCAGCCGGAACTCGTCGCGGAAGACTTCCTCGATCTCCCTGCTGGTGCCCGTGGCCGGCGGGGCGCTGATAGCCCAAGAGATAGCCCAGTCGTGGAGGCTGGCATCGATGGCATACGAGATGCAGTGATCTCTTCGGTTACCTCAATTATGTGGCACCTAGATGCATTTAGATGATGGTGATTGCATGGATCAAATCTTTGCCGGGTTAAGCACGGCTCCGATGCATGTGCCACCGTCCAAATCGTAACATCCTTCTTGTAGTGATGCACACGTACACAACCACACATGCACGGCAGATACGCCCGATGCAATGCAAGAGGTCGCTTGGAAACTAAGCATACTCACTGCTCACTGACACCTGGCCCCCTAACTATGCTGCGCATCATCATATCACTGCCCGTGTCAGTTGGTAGCAAAATGACCATAATTGTATACTAAGGTTGCTTGACTACTAATCCTGCTGGCTGCTTCTGTTTAGTTTATTCGTTTTTGTTTAGGCGATGCTGCATGTGGTTGTGTTTGTGCTATTATCTTGAGCGAGGGGGAGCGAGTCTGCAGTGTGTTCGTGTCATCATGTGTGGGTGCAGGAACAAAGAAATTGAAGATACATGAAGCATTATTAGCAGGTGTTGCTGACTGACAGTGTCTAATGATGATTTGATAATCTCTGGGACAGTACTACTGATAAGTAGCATTATTGAGCAGCTTGGTGGGGCCAGGTGTGTCGGTGAGTGGGGCTGGTCGGTCCAACCAGGAGCGCATGCACCTTACTGTTATGCATGAAAAAGTTTCCTAACCCCATGCATCACGGCAATGAACGTACGCCTGCGGCCTGCCGCCAATAATGCCTCTTCTTCATCGTCCAATCCAGAGCTCTCCTGTGTTTGGACATTGTACGTGCTGCACAATTGAACTAGACAGGAATGGTAGTAGGAATTGTACGTGCTGCCAACCATGCATGATCGGATCCTAACATGAGTGAAAAATATGATTAGTGACTGTCAACGCCTCGAACGGTGGGTGTGGTAAAAGAAGAAGAGGGGGCTAGTGGAGGTAACTGTAGCCTGTAGGTACCTACCATCCGCGCCACGTGTTTGACCCTTCCCTTGTCTCCTTGTGCTGAACGCAGCCTGCAGCGTGTTTGCTCTGTTCCGGTGCATCTCTTTTCTCTGCAGCCCAACCGTCTCCACGCTCCACTCCACGCCACGGAAGGAAAGAATCTTACCCATACTGTTGTCACGTGTATTCATTCATTCATCTTCTCGAATGGAGCTGTTCAATTATATATGCAAGTGTTTTGGAGCCAACCGCAAGCAAGTGATTCTTTTCTTTTTTTTTTCCTTTTTGTTTCCATGCACGCTTGCATGGCACTACTAGAGAAAACAGCTCTAGCACCGATCCAGAACCCTTTTAGTACCGGTTGTGCAACCGGTACTAGCAATTTGGTACTAGAGGGGGATCCCTTTAGTATCGGTTGAAATAACCAATACTAAAGGGTATTAATTTTTTTTTAAAAAATTCGCTGCCAGCCCCGCCCCCTCCGCCCCGCCGCGCCCCTCCTGCGCCGTCGCTGCCGCCCCAGCCCACTACCGCCACCTCACCTCACCCCGCCACCGCTCCTCACCGCCGGTGAGGGGCGAGCGGAGGGGAGGCAGGAGGAGGGGAGGGAGAGAGATAGAGGAGGGAGAGCGCGTGGGAGAGAGAGTGAGAGAGCGTGGAGGGAGGGGCCGGACGACGAGATAAGATAAGAACACCGCACGGAGGAGCAGCGCGGGGGAGGGGGGATTTAGTATCGGGTACTAAAGGGGATCAGGGAGGCCCCCTGGGGGCTATCTGTTAGGGCCGGTACTAAAGTTAACATTAGTACCAAGTCAAAAAAGTGACCGGTACTGACCTTCGGGATGAGAGGTTATTTTTCTAGTAGTGTGGGTTATGTTATGGTTTCCTAATCAGTAATATGTAGTGCTCCCTCCCTCCTAAATTTTAGGTCGTTTTCGCTTTGTTAGGTGCATATCTTTGTCTAGATTACTGATTAGTTAAAAATCTAAAATTTGAAATTTAGAAAAGTTAAAACGATCTAGTATAAATCTAGAAAATCTAAAATCATCTATAATTTGAAACGGAGTGAGGGAGTATCCGTAACGATATTGCTGCATTGACTGACACAATGCAACGTGCACGTGCAAAGCACTTGTTTTTGTAGCAGCCGACACGACGCATAATACGCATCATCAGAAGAGAAACCAACATTACGCATGCGTGTTATAATGTCAGTGCCATCTAAAAAATTCGTCAGTAGAGTGCGGCATTGTTATGAGTAAAGTACACTGCAGCATCTATGGACCGGCCGTTTCGTCGTGGCCTCACGGAATGACAAGGGCAGGGGTCCTGCAATCGATCAGTCGGAGAATCTCCGTCGCTCACGTCGCTAGCGATGAGATACATATGGTGATAAGATTGAGGCAGGCGGCGGTTGGGCCCCCCAAAGCCTCAAGCTCAACTTTCTTCTGTGTGGTTTTGGAATTCCGAGCTCATTTCCGAGAGTGACCCTTACATTCTCATTGCAATTCATAGGAAGATTACATCGATCAAATGCTTGCTGGTTTATGCACGCCATTGACAAAATGCACACGTACTCATGACTAATGGCAGAGATCTAGCGGCGGATCGGGAGAGACAGGGACCTGGCGAATCACTAGCTGCTGACGGTATGACGGGAGTAACAGCTTCAGGGACAGCCTGCAAACCAACCTGGCCTGCCAAAGTGCCAATGCCATGAACAGTGCAACGTACGAGCCAATAAAAAGCAACCAGTACTAACTTCTTGTTTATTACAGGGCAGACAGTGTTTTACAGGTGTGGCAGTGCTTAATGATTCCATAATCTTTGGTACGGTACTGTACTAGTAGACTCCTTGTGATTCCTTGCACACTGTTAATCCTTCTTCTTCCTCCTCTGGAGCATGAGAGGGAGATGATGATGGTGATGACCGATGAGGTTGAGATCTTGTTTAGTTGCTAAAGTTTGGAGGTGCTAAATTACTGTTACAGCACTGTAGCACACTGTAGCGTTTCGTTTGTATTTTTGAATTATTGTCCAAACATTGACTAATTGGGCTTAAAAGATTCGTCTCGCAAAGTACAACAAAACTGTGCAATTAATTTTTAATTTCGTCTACATTTAGTATTCCATACATGTAATGCAAGTTTGATATGATGGAGAATCTTTTTTTTACGTAGTGTCAAAATTGGGAATTGAGACGAAGAGCAGGTGGTTGTGCCGTCGCTACCGCTGCCTGTGTCAACAACCCACCGAGTCGGCCGCCTCAGCGCTGCAACGGTGTGCACTGTGGCAGCCGCGCCGCGACGCCCCGTCCCGTCCCGTTGCCATGGCTCTCTGTCACTGACACGTGGGCCTCCCGATCAATCAATCAGCCCACCGGCCACCGCCCAGGCCCCAAGGCCAGCTGCTTCTGCAGGCAGCCACCCACTTCAACCCGGCCCACTAGCAGGCCTTCCTGCGGTCTGCGAGGAGGAATAATTACGACGGGCGCTTGCTTTAACGCCACTCCTCTCGAACGGTAGGAGGGAGCCTGGGAGGAATAAATTCTTCGCCCCCTGCCGCAGGAAAGGCACCTCTCCTACCTGTCTCCTCCCCCTCACCTCACCGCCGCCGGAAAAGCTCCCATCTTTGTCCCCATTTGCGACGCCCGCACCTCCTCCTCCTCACCGAGGCCACCCGGCCCGGCGGCGGTCAGGCCCTCTCCCTTCCATCCATCCATCCATCCATCCATCCATCCATCGACGTGACTCCCTCCCCGGTCATCAGACGAGGTGATTTCCCCTCCCCCCGGTCTTCTCCCCACTCCCCTGTTTCGCGCGCGAGGTTCTAAATCCGGCTTCACTCACTCCTCCTGCCCCCGGGGGGAGCCGATTGCCTCGCACTTCTCCTCGCCCCGCGTTTTTTCCTTTCACCCTACCGTCTTTTCTCAGGAAAATCGTTTATTTTTTTTCCTTGGTTCAAGAGCAGCAGCAGCCGCGAGGGCGTTTCTCTTGACGCCGGTGATTTTTTCCTGCCCTTAATTTGGACCCAAATTTCGCCTTCTTCTTGGGCGTTTCATAGATCTGTTCGCGGGGAGTTTTTGGGCGAAATTGCCGGCAGATGCGCCCGCGCGTGATGTCTCCTTCTATTTTTCTTTTTCTTTTTCTTTTTCGATTACTTTCGCTGAATTTTGTTCGTTGATTTTAGGAGTTCCAGTCGATTCACCTGCTGCAGCTTTTGTCGTGTGCAAGTCCTCAAAATTCACCCCTTGTCCTTTCTTTCTCGCAGAAGAACAGGACCTCGTGGTGGTGAATTCCCCCCCTTACGAGTGCTTACCGAGCCGGCCACGTATGAGGAACTGGAGGATCGGGGAGAGCTCCAGCGTCTGGGTCAATTTGGTCGCCGTCCCGGCCAATTTCGCCATCGCTGCTCTGGAATTCGCGCTCTGGAGCTCCGTCTGGTGCTTCCTGGCCGTTTCCTCCATCAATTTCTGACCCGAAATCCCGGAGCGCCCAATCTGTGCTGTGGGGTTGTCACTGCACTAGTAGGTAGGCCACTGGTGCTGGCCCGGGAGTAGTTGCGGCAAAAAGGAACAGGCCACCTTCGCGGGGCTGGGATTAGGTGAGGTCCTCAGCTCAAAAGGGCTCGTTTGGTGGGAACTTTTGCTTCCTTGCTGTCTGCTTGTGCCCTTACTGATGGAGATTGCTGCTGGAATTGGGGTTGGAAGGACATTCTGATTCAATTGGTTGCGGGGATTTCGTCATTCATTGTTTGAGGATGGAGGAGAGGATACCTGAGGCAGGCGCTGGCAATTCGAGGGGGGAAGATGACTTCAGGAGCTGCTGTGGGGATGAGGAGGAGTGGGAGGACACCGAGGAGTCCTTCACGGCCGGTGTCACAAAGGGGGAGCTCGATGAGACCTCAGTGCGCCTGTTCTTCAAGGGCGTGTCAAGCCCTGAGGCAGAGGGGAAGAAATTGTCTGGGATTGGAGTGGTGATGGAGAGGTCGCCAGGAGTGCCTGTTCTCAAGGTGCAGAAGAAGCTGGATTTCTATGTGGAGGAGCTGGTGGCTGAGCACTTGGCACTCATGGATGGCCTGCTGGTGGCGCTGCAGAATGGGATAAGGAAGATCTTCGCCTTCACCAACTCAGAGAAGCTATACTTTCAGGTAAGAAGAGCCTTTTGTCTTCTCATAATTGATTGCTTGTGCAGAATTGGTGAAGTGTGCATCTAGTTCAGTCAGCTCATTGAAGTATTGCTTGCTGCAATAAGACGATTTTTTTTGCATACTGTGCTTTATATTTGGAGATTTCATAGGCTTGACTGGGACTCTTAATGTCTTAGATACGTTATTTAAAAAAAACTAATACACAGATTCTAAATCTGCATTGTTACGTTGTGAGTGGTTGCAAATCAATCCCTCATCAGCTTCGAAGTGCATCTACTTTCAGTCAGCTCGTTGAAGTATTACTTGCTGCAATAGGACTTCGCATAGTGTGCTTTATGTTTGGAGATTTCATAGGCCTGATGCCTGTAAACATGCTATTCAAAACGAGCACACAGATTCTAAATTTGCATTGATAAGTGGTGAGTGGGTGCAAATCAATCTTTCTTCAGCTTTGAAAGTGCATAATTTTATATATACGAATGAATTATGCATATAGTAATTGTCTATGTTGCTGTTGTTTCTGGAGCTATTGGCTGACCCCAAATTAGTTATTTAACCAATTCAATCAGGCATAGGCTCATAGGATATAGTCATGCTGTTGGCAAGTCCAATGGCTAATCGGCTATGTGTACAAATGCTACTGGTTGAGCACTTTTGTATTAAAACTTTACACTCAAGAACACATTGACTTGAATTGAGATGATTAAAATGCTTGAATGGTGGTGAATATGCAAGGACTCGCAGCTGTATGCTCCACGTGCTTCTAATTTTGCTGCTGCTTACGCTTTTGAACATTTAACTGTATGTATTTTGCGGTTTTATACGCTTTTCATTAAAATTTGGTCCCCTTACCTAAAGAGTACTCACTAACCGTCATGCAATTTCAGTTCAGTTGCCTTCCCTTGTGTATGTGCATCAACTTGACATCTGTGCATCTTTTGATAACTGGGCATGTCTTTTTATTGGCTTTTGTTCTGACAGATAGCAGAAGCTGAAATTCTTGAAGACCAGCTTTTGGTAGCTTTAGGCCACAGGATTCTTGAACTAGTTGATAAGCTGGAAGACTTTGATTTGATATTGCTTCCTAGCTTTGAACTTGAGAGGCCCTTGCAGTTGGCCAAAGAAGCGATAGGCATCAGGTATCTTTCTCCCTATGAGGTTGGCACCTGCCCGATCTGCTGTGAGGAAAAACTAGGTTCTCAGATGATCAAGACAGGTTGTTCACACACATTTTGCTATAATTGCCTGGCTGCATATGTTGAAGAGAAGCTACTGACCTCAAAGCGGCCTATAAGGTGTCCGCAATTAAGGTGTAAATATCTAATTTCAGCTAGTGAGTGTAAGTCATTCCTTCCAGTTAGTAGCTATGATTCCCTGGAGAGAGCATTCGCAGAAGCTGGCACCTCAGACATGGAGAGATTTTATTGTCCCTTTCCAAACTGTTCAGTGTTATTAGACCTTAGTCAGCACTTTTCTCGGGCAAGTTCATCAAGTCAGTCAGATCTCAGTTGTGTTGAGTGCCCAGAATGCCATAGAGATATCTGTATCAACTGTGGAGTGCCATGGCACATCATGATGGGCTGTGATGAGTACCAGAGCTTGCCTGTCGAGGAAAGAGATGCTGGAGACCTATCTTTGCATCGGCTTGCTCAAAACAATAGGTGGAGGCGTTGTCAGAGATGTCGACGAATGATTGAACTAACACAAGGCTGCTTCCATATGACTTGCTGGTATGATCTCCATGTTTGCCTTTTACATATTTGCCAGATATTAGAAGACGATAATCTTCACATGTCCTCTTATGTCTGATGCATGGAATGTCTAGAGAAAACTAGACAATTTTATGCATAGAACTGAGCTATACTGTTGTTTAAATCAGTAAGCAGTACTTATTTCCTGGTTTCCTTGGTTTTGTCAAAAGTATCCAATACCTGAACCGAGGTCAGGTTGTCCAAATGCTACTGGTTACGACCCATAAAGAAACGATGATTACGTCTAGTGTACTGTAAGCATTCATAGTTTAGCTAAAAATCCAATATTGGAAGTTTTCCAAAATTAATAGAAATGTGGTAGCTGCTAGTTGTAGAAATGTGAAAGCATGGTTGCTTGTCTTGAAAAGGTTTGTATTTAATTCAGATTGCCAGTTGGTCTTGCATGATTCTGGTTCCCAAAACAATACTGCATATTTGTTGCATGACAAAAATGATGTCATACAAAACTTGTAGCATAAACAACACTGCATATTTTGTGTTGCCGCTTTTAAGTAGTGAAGCATGTTTTGTGTTGCCGTCACACATGACCGTTGCCCCAAAAATGAATGCACTAAAGATGGTTGATTAAAAAATACATGTGCTATTTTTTTTTATCTAGGTACTAAAGGTCACTTTGTCACTTATGCAGGTGTGGGCATGAGTTCTGCTACTCCTGTGGCGCTGACTTTGCTAGCGGTGTACAAACATGCCAATGTGTGTTCTGGGACGATGAAGCCATTGAGCCATCCTCCGCAGCACGATCCAGCCAAGCAGCATCCGAGATCTGGGCGTGGGACACATTTGACTGCATGCCAACCGCTGCCGTCGAGGGGTACTCGGAGCAGGAGCGTGCGCAGCTGGCACTCATACAGAGGTTCCTAGTGGGTGGCTTCAGCCTGGGAGACAACCCCTGCCAATCGCCACCCCGCTGCGCCGACTCGTATATCGTTGACACCATGAAGGACCTCCATCAGCTGCCATGGCTCGAGCGATTTGTCTCGGTGATCAGCGACAGCTACAACGATGACTACATCCAGTGAACAAAAAAAAGGTTATAGATAGCAGTAAAGAAATGGCACATACCGAGTTTTATTCAGAATAATATGTTTCCATGTCCCTGATTGATAATTGACAGAAGGGAAGTGTTATGCTTCCATACACTGATGCTGTTTTACCCCTGCATTACCTACTTTGGTTTCTGGTGCACATCAGCAAAAGAGTTCTCCAGTTGTAACTCTGCAGGTTTAGATTCTGCTATTTTTTTTTCAAGTGAGCCACATATATTTGCGAGGTTCCTGGAATTATCTGTGTTGAATTGAATCAGCAACATGAGCAAGTGCCCAGTTGATGCCTGTTGCACTTTCAAATAAGTCGCATAAATTATTTGTCTTCTGTTGAGGATTGGTTTTATGTTGGTAAACTGGGGCGGACACAATATAGACACTGCGCCAGGTGATGTCAATCCAGGACACATTATACGTTTGCACCAGAGAGCACGAATTTGATATCTCCTGTGTCCACTTGGAACTTTCTCATGATATTGGAACAAATGTAAGAAGTTTTTGTTCCAGTTAATATTCTCTAACAGGCAAACTTTAAGAATGATGGAATCCTAACAGATATGCATGAAAACTTAAGATAGAATGAGCATTAAAATATCATGGTTTATATCATTGTAATAAGGATTTAGAGATGACATTCTAGGAAATTTGAAAGAAAGACGATTACATTGGTGAAGAAGACGCAGGGTTGGAAATTTGGCATGCAAGGACCATCACAGATGTTGAAAAATAGCGGGACATTATTCACCACCACAAGATTCAGATGGTTTTAGCTGCAGCAAGAAGAAAACAAACTTTGGTCAGTGCACTTGAAAGGCCACACAAGATCTTGCAATTGAAGGAAATGAAAATCGATTCACATATTTACTTAGTCTGAAATAAAAAAGATCGTTAAGAAAATGGAATTATCAAATGCAATTTCAGGTATGTCACTATCAATAATGACAGGTTAGCAAGCACGCTGAACAAGAAAGAGAAACTACTAACCATTTAAGAACAATCATAGGTGACTTCTCGGGGAGCAAGTCATCTAGCAAAGGCTCAAGACTACGGTGCTGCAATGAAGTTAAATTTAGTAAGGTATACAGCAGATTTTGCAGCTGAAAGAAAAGGAAATATAGGTCTAAGTAGATTATTTTATAATAACACAACCCCATCAGCGATACTTTGCCGAATCCTTCGCTGTAAGAGGCCTTAACTTGATTCTGTGCGGATATACTCCCTCCGTCCTAAAATACAAGGCATTCTATAGATTTTAGGAAATATTAGTAGGAGTAGCAAAAAACACATGTACCCCTAAATTAATGGCAGTTGCAGATAACTAGAAATTTATTTTTAGTAATAATCCACAAATCAACCACCCTTATCTTATCAATTTTAGGAAGAATTAAATGAGCAATTCTCCAAATGTGGACAAATTTTAAACGCTCAAATGCCTTATATTATAGGACGGAGAATGTATCTTCTGAATAGAACCTGGAGATCAAAAAGAGTAAGTTTGAGTGAATAAGAGTGACAAACATTTAAAACAATGGTTAAAAAACCCTTGCAAAGAGTATAATAACTCTCCAGGCCATGAATCGTTCTGCTGTCTTCAGATAATATATACAATCATTAGGTATGTGATGATATTTAATATCATGATTTTAGGTTAGAAAAAATTATTTGCACAATTTCCAGCTTCATATTGATACTGACAGGGGAACAAATAATGATGTCATATATACTGATCATTGTTGATGAAAACTTCCCCCTTTCAAGTGCCTCGTCCTTGAAACAATCTAGGTTGAAGATATGTACAAAACAACGGAGCAAATGGGGTGTGTGGGGGCGGGCGGTTAGTAATTTTGCATAAGCACACAAGTATAGTTGGTATAAATATAATATAATCATAGTAGCACTGATGATTCTATTTAGGTATAAACATTATAGAGTAGAAGTGACGCTATAAAAAACATTCATTCCCATGTTCCTGGTCAAAATAACAATAATGGGACCACACTTCTATCCTGATCAAACTAAGGTCCTGTTTGGAAGTATTGTATTATTAATCACCTGTAAGTGCATTATTGTATTATTAATCACCTGTAAGTGCATTCCGCCTGTAATTTGCTGCGCACAAGGAGTCAAGGATACAGATGTATAATTTTTCACTGGCAGGTTTTGCTGTTTGGTAAGGGAAAAAACAGCCATGCAAATATGTTGAATACCCATTATTCCAGTAGCGTTGCAATTGGTCTTGGTTTTGCAATTGTTCTGAATTTGCAAACATCTTCGGTCCTTGGAATTCTCATCACATATTTAGGTTCAAGAAGGAAAACCGCAATCGTAGTCATTAGTTAGAATGACCATCATAACAAATATCAGGGTTCAAATGGAGGCTTTAGAAAATTCAGATCCAAATCTATGGGCCTGACTCACCCATCTCAGCAAGAACGTTTCGGGATGGATTGATAGCTCTTAGCCACACCGAATTCAAGGGGTGAAATTCTAGCTAGAGCATGGGAAATCAATCGATCCAAATGAAGGTCATGCTTTCCATTACCAGCATCGAGAAGGGGGAACGCTAGCCCAACAGAAGGAGAGCACGGGGACGAGGACGCGAGGGCGGCTGAAAAAACACGTAGTTATGCTAAATGGATCTATGCTTTGCCAAATCTATTCCATTTCCATCTGGTTGTAACTGTGTCACTGTGATTATTGTTCTCTCCAAATGCTTCTACTTCATATCATCTATAATAACTTAGTACTGCTTCTCTCACACTTCTACTTCATATCATCTATATCTCTCACATTTCTACTTCATATCATCTATAACAACTCATATCATCTATATCTCTCACATTTCTACTTCATATCATCTATAACAACTCAATACTGCTTCTCTCACAATTCAGACTTACAGAGCACAGACAGTTGAATGGAAGATAAATATCAACAGTTTCAATGAATGCAAAAATGAGATTAGCATTCATTTGGCCGATCACTAAAGTTTTGGCAACTCCATGCCCAAGTGCCTCTGAATCAAAAACATACGAAAGGTCTTAGATCTCAGGTACATAGTTAAACTACACCCGTGCCATCACTAAATTCAATAGAGGGTACCAACTGAATTCAGATTTTAGAATAGCAAAAAACCATATTCACAACAGTGCCGCAGGCATCATAGCATTCAACGCACATAGCTCAATAGAAATAAGGTCCAAACCGCACACCTCATCATCAATAAGGTCTTACCGCACAAACACATCATTCTAATCATCATTCATCCTAAAAGTAGGTTTCCCAACAGAAGTTCATCCCACATACAAGTTTCGCATTACAGACATAAGAACCTAACGCAACAATCAATATTGGCGATGACCGGTGAACCACTCCTTCCCAATCGAAGACATGCCCTTGTAGTTGTGCTCCAACCTGTGCTCCAACCTGTTACCACTAGCACCCCCCTCTGATGCAAGTAACACGCTCATACGTTGTCAGTCTTTGAGCAGCCACACGACACCTCTCTTGGAGTCACCATATGTTCAATCTCTAACTGGTTCTTCCTCTCCTCCTCAGCTCTATTCTTGCTCTCTTGTAGAATAGAAAGACTTTTGCAACATATGTCGCCAACCGTGCCTGTCTTATTGCCAACGGGCTCAGTATTGTCAGTGTCCTGCTTGCTGTAAACACCATGGCATACTTCTATCTCTACCCCATACAGGCCCGAGCAAAAGTTGATGCTTTCATCAAGGCTCTGAGCGACAATGTAGCATACTTCTATCTCTACCCCATACAGGCCCGAGCAAAAGTCGATGCTTTTATCAAGGCTCTGAGTGACAGCGCATGGTATTCGTGTAGTTGGGGTTACATGGGAGAGATTTGGTGGCCAAGTAGCCAAAAAACGAGCGAAGGAGGAGAACTAGCTGTCGATCGAAAATATGGTGAGGATGACACAGGAGAGGCGTCGTGTGACTACTCGAAGACTGATACCGTCGGAGCGTCTGAAGTATGGACTTGTTGCAGGCAACTACATAGGTGGGAGCACAACTACAACGGCCCTGTCACCTATTTGGGAAGGTCTGTCTTCTATCGGGGAGAAGGAGGCGTCGGTGGGGTAGATGATCTGGCGCAAATTTCGGGAGGACGACAGACAGACATTTTGCCAAAAAACCCCCTCGGATTTACTCTATTCCTTTTTCGGATCCAGCGAGGCCCCTCGTGCACAGCAATACGTCCGTTTCTTTTACATACACGACCCTGTACTCCAAAATATTCCAATGCCGAGAAGACGAAATTCGTGGACATTTTGCGGAAAGTCGCCCGCCTACCATTTTCTGGGGAAACCCCCCCGCCGCGCCGACGCGAGACGCGCTCCCACCCACCCCTGAGGCCCCGCCCAATTCCCCTCGCTCGTCCTCCGCTGCGCGCTCCCAGCGTCGTCGCCGCCGCCTCCGGTGCCGCGCCACCCGTCTCTGCTGCCGTTCTCTCCTTCCACTCCTCCCGCTCCCGACGCTGCGCCGCCAAAGCAGCCCCCTTTCCCTCTCCCGGTTTTCTCCTCACCAAAAGCAGGAGCAGCGGCGGCGGCGCCGCAGCATCTGAAGGCGGCGATCTCGACCTCCGCGGCAGGGGCAGAGCAGCACGAGGACGTGGAGCACGGGGCCGAGGTGGAGTGCAGGCCCTTCCCTCGAGCAGAAAACGATAATTGAACTGAAATCCTTTTGTAATCATGAAGCAGAAGATCACAGGAATCTCATGACCCAGTAGCACGCCAAAAGTTACACAATATAGTTTCAGATTTTGGGTTGCTCATGAAATCAAGACAGAAAAAGGGTGCAAACATCCAGTTGCTCTAGCTTCGCTATATCATACGTTCATACTGATCCATATCTGATGACTCATTTACTATAAATGCACCCTCAAAGGATAATTACATATGCAGTTGGAAACTTGCACTGCATCTTTCCAGAGCTCAGAGTAGAGTTTCCTTAACAATACAATGGATACACATTATATAGAAACAGATTGATACGCATCAATACAGAATCAAAGTTAGTGCAAAGCTTAGCAGTCATGGCAGATACGGAAGGATGATGTCGTTCATCGATCGAGTCCAAAATCAGCAGGGTTGGGCTCCCCTCCAAATTAACCACCACAAACTCAGATCAACGTTGCTCCCTACCCTCTCTCGGCTCGAATTGATGCTGCAGCCTGCAATCTGCCAGGAGCCCAGGACCCGATCTCCACCGCGAATTATGGAGGTTTTTTGATTTGTTGGAGAAGAAGAGGTAGAAATCCACAGAGACAAGGGTCGCGAGCAAGAGAATCTGGGAACACGAACGAACTCGTCTTGTGTAGAAGAAATAGTATCTATTAATATTGGCTTCACCTGTAGTAAAGCACCAACATATATATTTGCTAATAAACGTAAATTTGACATTGTGCAACCAGAATAAGTGAATCAAACGAATCTGTCTAGACCTTGTTTTTCACTAGTCCCAGAAATACACAAGCATGATCATGTGCTGTAGACACAGGTGAATCTCTGCAGTAAAAATCTAGTATTCACATTTACAGGGAACATGGCAATGAACAAGCAGAAAGGGCACAGGAATATAGCAGCTGGGATCGACAGCTATTTCACAAGATTTGGTGGCATTCTCCGTAGTTGCATACGTACTCCCCTTGGAACTACACTCTACCTTGTGCTTCACGCGCAGCACGAGGAAGAGCTCACCGTCCTCTCAGGTGGTCTCTGGTTGAGGACCATTCCACCCTGTGGGTTCTGAACCTGTTGTCCTTGAAGCAATTTCTTCGCTGAAATAAAAAAAAGTTAATACATCAATCGTAGCAACAGCAGGTAAATGATACAAATGTAAAGAAAACCCTAAAAATACATTTTCTAGTTCACAGCCGAACAACTAGCCTATCTGTGTGTTTCAAATGTTACTCACCAATCTCGTAAAACACATCGTTCACATTGATTGCCGTTTTTGCAGACGTTTCCATGAAGAAGAGGCCATTCTCCTGAGCATACGCCTTTGCTTCCTGTAGCATAGGATCATGTTACTAAGGGAAAATGTAATGTAGTTTGATTTGATAGACATCATCACTAACAAATAAGATGACATAAGTAAAAAAAGAAAAAGAACGAACACTGCTGCTCCCATTCCCCAACATTGCCATGCTCCCAGGGTCCTAGCTTAGTTTGGCATCAAACTGGATGCAAATCAGCCTGTCTCTATTTCTATGTACCTTGTGCGGTCAATAACTCCGGTACTATTTTTAGAAGATGCCAAAACTTCCTATCCTAACAAGGCTGTATCAGAATCAGCAGCCAAACTCAACACACTCTGTTGTGTACATAGTTTTGACTAATAAACAGTAATGAATGCAAAGCATGAGAAATCTCTGAAGAATAAAGATGATGGCAACTACTAAAACAAATGCAGCAGCACATGAATATTTGTTAAACATGTAACTTAGGAAGCACAGTAACATACTTCTGCTGGCACCTGCCTCTCATCTAACAAATCAGCCTTGTTCCCGGCAAGAGCCATTATTGTATTCGGGTTTCCTGCATTAAAACAAAAGGGGATAAATGAGAACAAATACTTGTACACCAGCCCACTTGTTCACATAATACATCCACAGATAATTCTTCCCAATAAATTCCTATCATACTCGCTGAATCGATTTCTTATACAGCTGTGCAACAGGACAAATGGTCCATAAGATCTAAATATCAATATCTTTCTTTTGACGCAAACTCCACCATACAAGTGCAGATTTCTATATGTAGAACACAGAGAAAAAGTCTAAAGGAGTATTGTGTTACCTTGTGCTTGAAGTTCTTGAACCCATTTCTTTGCACGAGTAAAAGAGGCCTATAATGCAGCAAAATAGAAATGAGTGCCGCTATTCATATGTGCTTACCATAATTTATGTATGCTCCTAAGATAAAAGGAGGCCCCTAAAGAAGATGGGATCAAATTTGTTCATGGAGAAAATCAAAATGAATTTAGAGTTGCCTGATGTACTGGGCAAGTCAAGATTGGTCAGTAGTACCATATTATGAGTGGGTAAAATGTGCCTAAGAAACAATGTAGACATGAAGAGAACCCTTGCTAGCAATGTCAAAGATAATACAAGTTCGAACTGAAACCGTTTTGCTATAATGAATGCAGCAAGTCACAAGAGTCTCATGATTAAGTATAGCACCTTAAAAGGTCACAATATCGATTCAGATTTTAGGTTGCTTATGAAATGCAGACAGAAAAAGGTGAAAACATCTAGTTTCTCTAGCTTTGCTACATCATATTGGTTTATTTCTGATGACTCATTTAGTATAAATGCACCTTCAAAGGATAAATTACACGTGCAATTTGAAACTCGTAACACTGCATCTTTTGAGCTCAGAGCAGAATTTCCTTAACAATACATACAATGGCTATACATTACATAGAAACAGATCGATACACATCACTAGTAATGGTACACACAGAAGGATGCATCACATGCGTGCGAACAATTTCCCATAACACCATCTTTCAGTTGCTATTTCAGTCGTACTGACATATTTCGGTTATGGATCACCATTCGGGAAGAAAAGCACAGAAGGTGGCTAGGCCGCAAATGTATTACCCAGCCAAAGAGGAAAAGCAATGCATAATCTACCAATTAATATACCAACATATTTAATGCTATTTCTGGACCGAAGGTTTGCTGTGAGCAGAGGACAGTATAATGACAATATGCTTGCTGATTGAAGTAGCTTTCCTTAACAAAGAAGCACCAAAATGATCCAAACATTTTGCACCGATCATGAAGAAAGACAATGCAGTTTGCTATTCTGATCATAGGAGCAATGGAATTCTTATCTACTACTAGTAATTGTGACTCAAGCTCTCGTATGACATTGTGTCAGTAATTCTACAGTCACTTGTTTTGACACCACTCCTACTTGTAAATTTTAGCAATTGCCAAGTATGACTTAGCAAATCATAACATCAAGAATTTACCATCATGTTCACTATATTATCAGCTCATGTAAGTATGTTTGTGCTGTACTAACCGCATTGGTGATGTCGTAGACAACTATAGCAGCAGCAGCGCCCCGGTAATACATGGGAGCCAAGCTGTGGTACCTCTCCTGCCCTGCCGTGTCCCATATCTCAAACTTCACTGTTTCGTCGTTGACCGCCAAGGTCTGCGAGAAGAAAGCCGCGCCAATGGTCGATTCCTGCAGCCAAATGAAGCAACATATTCAAACAGCCAAATGAAGCAACATATTTTATCCACTCCACTCCACACCACCACCACGGACACCTGCTCAGTTCAGTTCAGAATCCACTTGTGGAGGAGTATGGAATCTTACCTGGAATTCGACGAACTGGCCTTTCACAAACCGGAGGACCAGGCTAGACTTGCCGGCGCCCACATCCCCGAGAAGAACCTGGCGTCACGAACCCAACAGAGCAAGCAAGCGCGTATCAGCATCGCAGAGCTCAAAATCGCCGTACAAGACAAGAATCCCTAAGGGGGGGGAAAAACGCTATCTTTAAACGATCGCTGGTAAATTGGGGAGCAGAGACGAGCGACTTGGGGTCGACGAGATTAGTTGACCAAAAATCCAGACCCACGCGCCACCTGCGGCGGCGGGTGGGATCAAAGAATTTCGAGGCACGACGGAATTCGAGGGCTCGGGATGTTGGATCGCTCACCAGCTTGGCGTTGCGGATCTTGTTGCCGCCGGCGGTGGCCGCCATCGAGTGGATCACGATTTGGGATCGGAGGAACAACGAACCACCGGAGTGAGGGGGCGGAGATGGACTTGGGTGGGTGGGGATCAAATCACGGGCATGCGAGCGAGAGGATCTTGGAACACGAACGAACAAACTCCTCTTGTGCAGAAGAAATTTGGAGCGCGTGGTTTTGGTTTGGCGTGCCGTGTTGGCTCCTCGCCTCTGCTTTTCTTGTATGCAGTGTTCCTTTCGGATTAGCAATTAGCAGGCCTCCCCTTTCCTAACCCGGTCCCTGCATTATTGCGTAATTGCGTACGCGATCTTTGACCAGTGCATCGTGTTTCGAATTCTTACTTGCATCTTTGACCAATATCTTCTTCGGCGTTCGGAATCTTAGAAAAATCAAAGACTTTGACATAGGTTGCAATAGTTAAGTATTGAGGTTGCAATTATTATTTCTATATGTTTCACAGTGAATATTGTGAATATTGTATGAAACATAGTGTTCATATTGCGGTGAGAATTTTCTACACCAGTATCGGACAACGTAAGATGTTTTGTTTTGATACTGCAACGGAGCGTCTGATAAAAAAATTATCATCGGACTTCCGAATGCTATCAGTACCCTAACTTCTCCGAGAACTGAAGTTGTACACCACTGTTCCTTCACTCGTAGTACAAACTTGCTACTCTAGGTTTACCTGCTCCCTAAGCTCGAACGGAGGCCCGTCTAGAAACTGAGAGCAAGTAAAATGGTCAAAGTCAACGGCGTGTTGATGAGTTGGCGCAAATCTATTTGAAGGCAGGGTTCTCTTTGGAAATGTGCCATCTGCCACCAACTGATCCGACACGCCGACACGGTCATCGCAAAGACCTAATTTTTCTTCATTTCTCTGAGAAGGCATGTTCAACTTTTGCACACCGGCCCTGCCATTTGTGCCTCTCATTCATCAGAGTCGAGAGAAGGTGGTGGCAGCTGGTCAATCTGTTTGTCAGGAGTAGCTCGTTCTAGAATGCTCTCTGCTTTGTCAGCCAATTTGTTTAATCCATCTAGCTCTGACAATCTTGCCCTGCTGGCTCGGACTAACAAACATTTTTATGTGATCATCGTCAAAGTACAGGTACATACTACGTATTTGGAGATTGCTTAAGAGTTACTCCCGATAAGCCAACCAATTTTAAATTTAACAAAATTTATACAAATAGTACTAAATATATCATATAATATATTTTCATACTAAATCTATTTGGAAACGTGAATAGTGTTTGACTCATCGAGAAGCGAGGGTTGCATTTTTTTTTGTACGGAGGGGGTACTACCTTTATTATTTCTTTCTTATAATCTTTCAGAAACCCAGTTTGAGAGGGTTGCGAAAAAAAAAGAAGCATAAACATCCTCCTCACAACTCGTAGTAATGAACAAACATCCGGATAGAAAACTATTTTGGTCCAGTAAGGCCTACGGACATAGTAGAGGATAATCAGAATCCAGTAACAATCTGCTGGGAATTAATACGGGAGGTGGGCCGTGTTGCGTCCTGGGCCGCTCCGGAGCGCTTCTCGTCTTGCTGGGCCGCTGGCCTTTTTTCGCTTCTGGCGGAGAATCCCGGCGGGGAAGGAAAGGACTCGGGGTCTGTTTCATCTTTTATACCCGCGATCGAGAGGGAGGGAGAGAGGGACGGCCGCCTTCTGATATCCGCCTCGAGGGAAGGGAGAACATCCTATGGCGCTCCGCAGCCTGGCGAGGGGGACGTGGGGCCCTGCTGCTTGTGCCCTCCGCTGCCGTTCGGGCGCCGCCGGCATGCCGGCGGCAGCGCCCCCTCGGTTTCTCGCCACCATCCGCAATCGGGTTCGTCCCTCCCGTCTCCGGCCGGAATAAGAGGTTTGATGGGTCAGTTTTCCGTATGAGGTATCAAATCCGTGGAATGGGCTTGCTACTTTTGTGTTTCGGTTACTGCTGCAACTGCCGTGATGGTTGGCAAGCCATGAAGCACAGTTTGTTTAAGTTTATGGGTCACGAGGACACGAGCAACTGTATCTGTTTATGTATTGTGAGATCGATCTGCTTGTGTCTTGTGTGAGCACTCCGTGGTTATGGGGACAGAAGTTGTACCAATCTGTTTGTTCCATGCAACTCTTTGGTACCAGTAACAAGTACTCCCTTTGTTTTAAAATACAGATCGTTTTAACTTTTTCAGGTACATAGATTTTGCTATGTGCGTAGATATAACTCTATATTTAGATAAAAAATTCAAAGCGACCTACATTTTGGAACGGAGGGAGTACTGATTTAAGCGCACTTCACTTGAAACATTGCATCGCCAGGGTGTCCGTGTACACGCGTGTGGTTGAAGCATAGAACCCTTTAATGTCATCGTGTCACTAAAATAGTGGAAGCTTGGTTTGGTCAATAAAATATATGGATTCATCTTCAGCGGTACTCCTTCCATCCAAAATTACTATTCGTTTTTACTATGAATATGTCTAGATACGTAGCAAAAGATATGTATTTAGAAAAGCTAAAACGAATAGTAATTTAGGACGGATAGAGTACATATTGATTAAATATTTACGTTTAACCAAGCAAGCTCACCGCGTAATCAGAAGATGTTGCTATCTTTCCAACCTCCAACGGACACCAAAAATGGTAAATTCAAATTGAAACATGAGGAATGGATTGTCAGCAAAGTTTTCTCACAAAAGTCATCACGTTTATCTATCTTTTATCTATCTACAACTACTAAAACTGAAGTGGTGAAAAAACTTCATCCACACGTCCTTCGTCCACCTACTGGGAAACATGCGCCGTTCGATCATGCTCCCACTACTAGATAAATCACCTCTACTACAATACCGATACTAGCAATTCCGTAGAAGAGGGGGTATTAAAAAATTAAAAAAAAATCGAAATCACTCGCCGGGCCCGCACCCCCGCCGCCCCCTCCCGCCGCACTAAGTCCACTTCGGTGGTCCGTTCCGGCGGAAAGCCAACACCGGTCGCACTTAAGCCGACTCCGGTCGCGCTAAGTCCACTCCAGTAACCCGCTCCGGCGCGGCGGAAAGCCGACTCAGGTCGCAGTTGAGTCTACTCCGGCAGGTCGCTAAACCTGCATGGTTTAAACTGCTTAACGGGCTAACTAATCGGGACATTACGTGGGGTTCGTGGGTGGACAGGCCCATTTTGCCATGAGAAGTGCCCCGGTCTTTCGGTTTCTAGGCTAAAGGTTAAGCTTGTCCTGCGCCTTCACGGTGTCAGGGTCGCCTAGGTCTCGGGGACGTTGGTGCTCGATCGGCCTCTAGTCCCAGAACTCCGAGTCCTCGAGAGTTCCGGGCGGCGCATTAGCATAGACGCATAGTCGATCAGGAAAACCCAGCGCTACGGGGAAGGAAAGGAAACGGTCGTCTGTTTTATACCCGCGACCGAGAGGGAGAGACGGGCAGGAAGACGAGGGAAGGGAGAATCTAGGTCTCCGCCTATGGCGCTCCGCAGCCTGGCGAGGGGGACGTCTGTTTGTGCCCTCCGCTGCTGTTCGGGCGCCGGTATGCCCAATCTGCAATCTGCAGGTTCGATAAGATGCCTGCCGTGTGTATATCTGAAATTGACCAATCCATCAACCATATTATTGTGACCAACCTGCGCTGTTATCCCAAGTGCAGTCGAAAGAGAGATTCATTACATGTTTAGATGCTCCCTCCCTCCAGATTATTGGCTTGTCTCTTTGGCTAATTCGGGCTTTTTTGGTTGAGCCTGGAGAGGGAGCAGATAATTACTTGAGTTGAAATATCTGCTAACTTGTCGTTTGCTGTATTCATTACTTGGATTGAACTCTCTGCTGTATTGTGTTGCCTGTACTCTACATACCAGCGGTCACGTTTTTTTTGTTGGTAGAGCACATAGACAGAGGCAACAGAGCTTCATCACTGCAAACTTGCACATAGAGCCCTATTTTCCACTATGTACATGGTTATAAGATAACATTCGCATATGCTTGCATCCTAGGGTAGTAGTCTATAATCGTTGTGCCAGTGACTTCAGCCTGCATTTTGTGGTGGTGTCTCGTACACGCAGGGAACATTTTGTCCTGTGCGCACACTATCAGAGATCTCATCTTCCGGCAGAAATAGATCCACAAATTTGGTATATTTAGAAATATAGGCCTTTTTCAGCCTGTTAATGTCTGTGCAAGTTGTGCTGTTACATTTATCGCTACGATCTCAGGAATACCCTGATTGTTTACTAGCTTCCTAGAAACGTCCAAGCACCGACTCACAGTGCTCCACTTTAAATGTCCTCGAGTTGTTCTTGTCTTTGCTACATTTAATGGAAAGCATGGGTGGCATTTTGATTTATACTAACTAATATCAGTAGATACTTGATAGCAGTAGTTTCAATAAGCATGGTAGCTTCTATTAGCTTCGTTGTTATTTAAATTGTAGGTCAGACAGCACAGCAATGGAACTTGAAAGAAAGCCGAAGACGAAAGGGCCGTTCTAAGAAAAGAGCTGGACAAAGTGCTGGAGACTCTTAGGTGCATTGGCGTGCGATTCATTATTTACCTGATTTATTTGACTCTCGTGATTCCAGACAATTGATTCTTCTTCTCCTTTTTTCCTTTTTCCGTTTCCCTCTGAAAGCCAGCATAGCAAGGATTTTTTAAAGCTTTGAAGCCAGGGCAAGAGGGTTGCCAAGAGTTATGTAGTATCGTTGTTTGGGATATGTACTTACTTGAAATGGAGCAACGGAGACTTTACACAACCTGCTGTACAGGGCACTTCCCATCAATAACCTATATTACCCCTTAGCACTTTGTGTAACATACCCTGTGATGTTGTGCGACATCTTGTATCAGTCAGCTGTACTTTTGTGCCCTGGATAATGTTGGATCAGTGTAATATCTATGCATGTGCCGGATAACGATGCCTTGCTATGGGCTATTTGTGTGGTTGCAATTATATATTGTCGCTGTCATTTGCAAAGCTTAGTGTGTGATAATCCTGCATTTGCATGGCAGGAGCAGATTTGGATGGCTTTCTTGTACTCATGTAGTACAAGTATATGCTCAACTAGTTTTTGTTATGTACTTTTCTGGTTCTGTTTGTCTTATCAGCGCTGTGCTATGTTGCATATAAAGATTTTCTTGAGGCCTGAAAGGTGCTCAATGCCAACAGGTGCACCACCATGCCTGCTCCATTCCAGGGCCTCGAAGGACAGCTGTGGTATCCTGCCACTGACAAGAGTAAAATACTTGAGAACAGGGAAACCACTTCCACGGACAATGGTGCTATCTTTAGGATTTCCGCAAGTTGAGGGAAGGCAGCCCTGCAAGCATTCCAACATCATCCTCCAAGACCTCCTTAACAGATAGAAACAGGTCATCGAGGTTGCTGAGTTCGCCTAACCACTCGGGAAACCCTTGAAAACCATGAGCAGCAATATGAGTGGAATATCTGGAGATGGCAGAAAGAAACAGGTACTGAACCCAACACATCCAAGCAGGTTGATGTTTGAGGTTGCAAAGTTTCTCAAGGCAATTGCGTAAAACTCCTCTGAATTTAGCCACCACCTCATCACTAGATACCAAGTCATCATTATTGAAGTACCATCCGACTTGAAGATCTGTCAAATTGGTTTGTTCTGAAAGAACTTTGATATCATCTTCTGGGTTCTGGGCCAAATCCCATTAGGCACTCTTACCCACCACGGAACAATCAGATGCAATAAGTTTCTCAAATGAACAATATCTGATGGAAGCGCACAAAATGGTTGGCCTTGGCGTGGTAGTACTTGAGTTTCCGGTTGCTTCGGACCCACAATTTTACTAGGTAACACTATATTTTTTTTCATGAATACGCAGCGAAAGCTGCGCATCTTTGTATTAAGAAGAAAAAATTCATACAAAGCGGGCCTACCGGACATACGCACACGGTTTTGATGTTGCAAGTATTGATATTACATAAAAACGTTTATAATGAAAAAACCATCACTATAATGTGGCAGAACCACCCAAATTAACCTGACTAAAGTGTGCTCAACTTCACCTCATATGCGAACCAACACTTTAATCAAGTCAATCTGGTAGTCTGTTGGGTTATACCCGATAAACCACTTGTCTCGGATCGAAACGAAAAGTATGCTCACACGAAGGCGGGTCCAGAGATTACAACATTCCACTAGATTAATACATAGGTCCCACTTTAATTAGTACATCACAATTGTTCAAAAGTATATAAGGTAAATTGTTCAGAGTTTAAGCAGCAGAAAAAGTATGGCAACTAAACATCGAAGCAGACACATCATGGTGAAGCCGACCATGACGTCAGTTACCACGGTCCTCACCGATCGAGGAAGGGTCCCACTGGACCGTCCAACTCGGAGGGAGCTGGGTTGGCCAAGTCAAACTCGCAGCACACTCATTGACATCTACCTCGTTACTTGAAAATAAAGCCACAAGGAAGGCTAAGTATACTAATACTCAGCAAGACTTAACCGTCAGGTGGTAACTACTCCACCAACCTCTAGACCCACAAGACTTTTTGGCTGAGGGGTTTGTTTTGCCAAAAGCATCTAAAATAGATCCTTACTTTCAAGTTTTAGCAACAGGTTCTAGTAGATTAACCATTCTAGGTAAGCACCTGTTCTAAGCAAGCAAGTTGAGCAAATATTTTATTCCAAGCATCATCATTAAGTAATCATTCTCCGTTCCCCTTGTTACTCAGTGCAAAAGTGGGTCAAGCAGTCTCAAACTGTGAGAGGCAGACGATTCGTATTGAGTTTTTTAACTTTGCAAGGTAAACCTAACCCCACGACATTGCGTACCACGACGGGTTCTACACATGCTAGCCGTCCCCATCAATCCCGATGGACATGTTAGGCCCACTTCCCTTGGATACAATGCCCCACGGTCCCGAACGATGCCGTACCATGACTGCACTTGTACCCACATGATGCACCAGGGGAACTTCGTTCCAGAGACAGTGGGGCAGTCTGCTCACGTCCCGGTTCAATCAAGTAATAGGCTTCCCTATCCCATACTAGGTATGAGATTAGTACTTTCAAACACTTGAACACAGCTCTAAACACATTTCGACCTTAGCATCTTTTCCTAGACAGAAAGGGCAAATTCCACCGAATCAGAACTAAGCCCAACCCTGTCCGTCATCCTTATGGTTGTAGTATTAGTAAGCAAGCAACTCCTATAACTCACGAGTGACAGAAAATCACTCGACTTTTACCGAGTTCCTATCTAGCATAGAAACTACTCGGCCTATCATGCTAGTATTCAATCATAAGTACTTGAGATCATGCAACTAAGTTTTCAATCAACTCCTATAAACTTAAATGCACAAATATAAGTAGCATAGATATTGCATGAATCTTTAAAATAGGATTATGCTCCAGAGCTTGCCTTCATGTGCTACGTTAGTAAGGAGCTCGTTGGACGCTTCATTAGGTTCTTGCTCAGCATCGGTGTGGTGCAGTTCGGCAGATCCTTCTTTGGCAGTCGGCAGTAGCTCGTAAGTTCCATCTGTGAGGTTCGCTTCTACATGAGATGCATATGCAATATTCAAGTTTCATGATTTTTGCGAGCAAGATGCATTCATAATTTATTGCAACAGTAAGTAAAGTTGTAACGGCCATGTTCACCTAGATAAGGCATCAACCTAACTTTCTTCACAAGGTAAGTGTTTTCATGTTTTAAACCCTAGGTTGACTTGATGGTGACTGTGTACACTTATATTATTATTTCACTTACTTAACTATAAAAAAAAGGAGGGTGGGTTCAAAAGTGTGTTCGCAATTTAGCTTCTCGGGCTAGACTAATGGTGATTGTACACACCTATATTAAGTTTATCCTTTTTAAACTTCTAAAAAGAAAGATGGAGTCACTCTAGGGTTGATCAAGTTTATTTTGGAAAGTTATCCTGCTTCTCAATTCTTTAATGATCTAGATGTGTTTTTCCCATTTTACCCTTCTTATTAGATATTTATTTTTATTCCATTTTTCCTAGCCATAACTTCAATAATTTATTCTGGTTGCATTTACAAGATATGGTAATGAAAATTTTACAGAGGCTTCTTCACATCATGATTGAGCTACAGTAAAAGTTGTGGCCACATTTGATTTCCACAAAAATAACTAAAAATAAAACAACACCCTAAGGATGATTTCATTTAACTATTTTTAACTCAAGTTCCATTGAGATTTTGGCTCTGAAATGTTTACAGTGGGTTTTATAAGTTCCACCTAGGTTTCTTTAATTTTTTCCATGATTTAATATGAAGGACATCTATTTTCCATATTTTTCTTTTATTTAACTATGCACAAAAGTTTAAGCAAGTTTCACCATGTTTCAAACAGAGACCATTATTTTTCCTAGTGAGACATTTATATCAGGAACTCAACAAAAGTATTTTCACATTTTTCTATGTTTTCTTTCATTTATAATGCAAAAAGAAAGATCTAGCCTAACATTTCAATGTTTGACCTAAACCAGTGAGTTTTATATCTAAACTAGTGCCATAAAATTCATATCTAGAACAAACTCACCACAAGTAAAATAAAATATGTGGATTTATATTTTTATAATTTGTTTGTGATTTATGGGACATTTATTGGCTTAAACACAAAATAAATCCTAGAGAAAAATCTACAACAGTAATATGATCAAAACTATTTTTCAGTGAAACTAGTCATCAACCATAGTCTAACAAAGTTGGTTTTTAATTTTTATCATTTTTTCTACAAATTACTATGCATTTCCAAAATTTCAGCCTTTTTAAACAAAAGAAAAACAGAAAAAGGAAAAACGTTTCGCGCTTAGGCCCCTGGAACTTTTAAACTATCGCAGATCAGTCCTGGATATTTACGTGAGGTACCTTAGAAAGATTTGGGGCCACGCAATTGGGTCCGTGGGCCGGCCGGCGGCTTGCCGGTGAAATCCCCGGCGAGCGATGGCGCTAGAGGGGAAGGGAAAGGCACGGGCGCGATGTTCTGCTTACCTTGATGAGGTGCGCTGAAGGTGTCGGGGGCGGAGATGGCCAGACAGTGGCTGTCCGCAGCGGCCGTCCAAGCGCGGCGGCGGTGAAGCTTCTCCGGCGCCGGCAGGGATACGGGTGGACGAGGGGTGGCGCAGTGAGCTGTGATGGTGCATGAGTGGGGCTTATGTGGGCTCTGGAGGCGGCGGGGAGGCTCGGAGGGGTGTGCTCGACGGTGAGGGAGTGCGGCAACGCTCTGGCGGCGGTGAGGGTCGCGCGTGCGCGCCGGCAAGCTAGAGTTATGGCTTTGATAGCTGGGGGAGCGCTGTGGGGGTGTGAGGAGGGGGTCCTGGTGCTCAACGCTGACTGGAGGAGGAAAGGAGGGCGGCGCTTCACTGGCGCAAAGCTGCGCGAGAGCGGATAGGCGACGGTGGCGTGAGACGAGCACGGGCGATCTCCGGCGATTGGCCGTGGAGGATTGTGATGCCGGGAGGATTCCTTTTGTCTCCTTCAGCGAATGGCCGAGCGGAGGAGCTGAGTTGTCGCATCGCGGTGGCGAGTGGCCGGGCGGCGAGCGCCGGTGGAACGCGGCGACGTGGTGAGCGCGGGCTGCCGCGGCGCGTGGGCGTGGCGCGGCTACTGGGCGAAGAAGATGCGGCGCAGAGGGGTGACATGGCACTGGCGGGCGATTGGGCGAAGGCGCGCGCCGTGCTGTCCCGTCACCGGCCGTCATTGGCGTCCGTGCCTGCGCGATGTGGAGCGTTGCGATGTGGGCACGCGGTGACCGCGCGCTGGCCGTCGCGTGGGAACGCCGTGGCGTGCGAGGCAGCGAGGTTCAAACGGATTTTGCGCAAAATTTTTAAACCAAAGTTGAAAATTTTCAAATATGAAAGTTTCTGTAAATAGTTCAAAATTTATCTTATAGAAAGGCTTCAGTTTCAAATATGGTTTATAAAAGAAGATACGAGCAGGCAAAAATTGGAGGAACGCCGGTTTTAAGGACTTGGGGAATTCTGAAACTAAGTTTTGAAATTCCACTGAACTTAAATCTGATTTTTAAACCCTTTCCACTTCAAATCAGGAAAAACTCAAATAATAAAAGTTGTTTTTTGTGAAACTTTATACAACTTTTATATTGTAAAAAATCTAAGTTGTTATATAAAATTTGAAATTATTAACTGCCCCCCAATTAGTGCCTTTTAGGGTATTTTGGCAATTTAAGTGTTTGAGTTCAAATTCAAATTTACCCTTTGGGACTTTTGGTATGTTTGCTACAATTCCAACCTGGTTTGAGTGTTTTCCATACTTAGCCCTTTGTTTGACTTGGTTTGATTCAAATTAGCCCCTTTTGGCAACATTCCAAGTGTTCAAGTCAATTTGCAATTCAATCTAGGCAAGTTTAAACTTAGGTGCGAAAATTATACCCTTAAACACTCTAATTAGCCTTTTCAAAAGTCTACCAAAACTAGGGATGTTACATATAAGTCTCTAAAGGTGCATTGAGAGCAGCTGCGCCGTGCCTGGCGTCGCTAGTGTCCCAGGCCAACCGATAGCTGCTAGGTGCTTGGCACCTGTAGCACACCAGAGCTCCCCCTCTGTTGAAATCTCCTGAACCAGCGTAGCAACATTCTTGGCAGACGATCGGTTAAAAACGTCATTCCGCTCCTTCCAAAGCTTCCAGGAGATCAGCATAAAAGCTGAATCGAGACCTTTGCGTTTAGTGGCATTGAATCCAACTCGTTTTGGCATCCACCAGTCAAGCAGGGATTGATGCTGTGCCGGGGCAGCATTCTGAATGTTCATCGAAGCACTGATTTCGTGCCAGACTTGCAGCGTGTAGGAGCAACTGGAGAACAGGTGGTTGGCCGTCTGAAGTTCTTGATCACATAGAGCGCAGTTGGCCTGATCATGCAGACCGTGTCTTTGCCTCCTTGCTGCCATCCACAGCCTGTTCTTGATAGCAAGCCACATAAATAACAGACTAGAATCTTTATGTATCTCGACTGAAATAGATGACATATTCCAGTGATGTCAATTAACGCCGCTGATGACCAAGAGCCTCCTGAAATTTCAATTGTTAAAACTCGGAGATGCTTGAGCAGCAGAAAAGGGGATAATATTTGAGATAGCTGGATCGATCCCACCCCTTTGTCATCTTTTGCACCATCCAAGTGGAGGGAGAGTCGACCGATCTTGTCGCAGTGTCCAGCCATGCCCTGTATGTCATCTTCATCTATTACAGTGATAAAATTCTCTTTCCTTGACTTATGTAGGATGAGGTCAAGCATCATATCATGTACCTTGCAAGATCTCACCTCACCATTTTGGTCTATATCTGTGGGTTGAATCATACTCCTGTTGATGAGCTCATTGAAATAGCACTTTGCAACATGCTCTGGATCTGCCCCATGATCTTTACATATAAAGCCTTCAGCCACCCATTGTCTAGCCAAATCATTCTTGTGGATTGTATAGTCCTCTGGATAAACGCATAGATACAGCATGCAAGTCTTCAAATAATAAGGAAGGTTTATGTAGCTGAGGTTCAGTATTTGTCTCATGCCCTTCCAAGCTCGGCCTCACTTCAAAGTTAGAGCCAAAAGAGTTCCGTACATATTTCTATTGCTCCTTCAGTTTGTTCGGCTGACTGGCAAGAAGGCTAGACATTGTGATGATTGCAAGCGGTAAACCACCACATTTTTTCAAAATTTCAGCTGAAACTTGTTTCAAATTTGGAGGACAAGCATCCTCTGAACCAAATACTCTTTTAAAAAAATAACCTTCTTGAGTCCAGGTTACTAAGTGGCTTCATCTTATACACATATTTGTCATGATTTGCACAGCACACTCTGGCCACACTCTCAATTCGTGTAGTTGTTATTACTCTGCAACCCTTTTTATTCTCTGGAAGAGCACATCTAATAATATCCCAAGCAGAGTCTTGCCAAATGTCATCGATTACAATAAAGTACCTGTCAAACATACGCATATGGAAAATAATAACCATCATGACAAAGTACAGAGTACATGAAAGTATCCTAGCTGAAGGTAAAAAATATTCTGAAAACTAAATCAGTGAAACTTTAAAAGTGATTATGTTACCTGGCTAAATCTATAAAGATTGATTATTTATCTCAGTGGAGTTTACAGTGCTAAATTTAGCATAGCTCATACGCCTCGCTGTTTTTTTTAACTTATGAAGATACTATTGCAGCATTGTTCCTTTAGTGCTGCTGAGAACCAGTATGCTAAATTCAGGAACATTATGTGCAGAACGGAAATTCAGGAACATTATTTTTTTCATAGTTTGGTTCACATTGTTAATATGTCCGTACATAGTTTATCTGGTCTGTGTGATATAGAAAAGTATGAAATGATAAAATAAACGCATGTTACATAATTACACATGTTGTTTGTGTGTTAATTAGTTGTATCTACAGAAACAACAGGGATGCTGAAATCTAGTTGACCACAAGTAAACAAGGTCGAAAGAAGAAGCACAGACACATCAGAATGTTGCCTACAGAATATCTTCAAAAGAGAATGTACCTCTTATCCAAAAGGAAGCTTCGCAGTGCACTGATCAGTTCAGCCTCTTCCCATATTTCCATGTTGGCGTCCTTAGAAGCTACAAAGCCAGCTTGAGATAGTATAGTTCTCATGATCTTCCCTATGTTTGGTTTCTGGGACACAGAAACAAAAGCTCGACACTTAAACCGCCTGTCTTTCTTGCGATAAATCTCATTTGCAAGTGTAGTTTTTCCAAGGCCCCCAAATCCAACAATAGAGAGCACTTTCAGCTGATGCGCAGGCAGCCAGGTACAACCTCTTCATCCATCAACTGAATCAGTTCGTCCCTCGGGCCCTCAATACCCACAAGGCCCGCCGTCTCTGCATAGAGTCCCAACAAGCCAAGGTCGACAGTTGTGTTGTTGTTTGGTTTAGAGACAGCATCGTCAACCTTGTACCTCGTGCGACGCTCGCTCACCTCCATGACACGCCTTTTGAGGCCCTGGAACTCTATGGTGATCTTATGCCGAGCATTCATGGTTGTGACCAACTTCATGCTCCTTTCGATGAACCCCTGCTTGATGAGTCCGTGTGCCTTATTGGTACCGGACTCGCGATGAGGTTCAGTCTGTCAGAGATAAGGAATGACTAAATCAACGACCATTCATCTTTTCTCTTGGATTAAGCTGCATCGCCAATCTGAGTGAATTCATATTTACAGCTTACCCTCCAACAAAAAAAATGATGGCTGCTCTCTAAGTTGATGGTGTGTGGTTTTTCTTTTACTCCTAAATTAAACAAAAAAATTGATTCAGATGCTTTAAAAAAGATGGAATCGTCGATCTGGGGTAATACTACTTAGAGTTTGGGATGCAAACAGGAAAAACAGAGAGAGCGTTCGCTGAGGTCACTCACCACCGCAGAACCCATCGGGTCTCCTAGCTTGTGCTCGATCTGAGTTTGACGTGAGCAGTTTCCTTAGGAATGCTTTCGGAAGAGGTCAGTGATGAAACGATTGCAATTGTCAGTCAAACTGAGAGATCTATACGAACTCCGATCCAACAAAAGGACGGGGAAACCAACCTGGTTTTTTCTGAGAAGACGGAAACAAGGGGTGACGAACGAAGCCCCTTGACCTTGACGTGATCTCCCCACGACGTGCAAGCGAGCGAGACCAGAGCAGGAGGGAAGAGCAGTGCGTGGCCGTGGGGATGGAAGTTGGAAGACTTGGAATCGGGAGGAAGAAGATTGTGAGAGAAAAAGCGCGTGGAAAGATAGGCAAGCTGTCGTGAAGGAGGATTCTTCTCATGGGTTCTTCACTTTTCTTGTACGATGAAGGCCCCGCGCAAAGATTACTCTCCAACAATTATTGATACAGGCAATGTTTTTCCGCATTGACCAAGCAGACAGTTTTTTTTTGAAAAAGACAGGAAGAGGATTGCGGTGTTATATTAAATCACTAAAGTAAGGTTTTTATCTTTTTTTTCCGTCCATCCTGATAAGTGGGTCCCACTTGTCATAGAGTGTGCGTTTGCGCCACGTACGGCGGGTGCGCTGGCGGCAGCTGCGAGCTCCTCGCCGCATCGGGGTTCGGGTCGAGCACCGACATCAACGACGGAGGGGAGGAGTCCGCGTCCGCGAGCCGCGCCGCCATCGTCGGGGGTGTGGGCAAGCTGTGGCGGCGGCGGAGGGGGAGGGTGAGCAAGTACCTCGGTGTGTGGCGGTGGCCGTGGGGCAAGTGGGCGACGGAGATCCGTGACGCACACCTCGCTGTGTGCAAGTGGCTCAGCACCTTCAACACCGCTGAGGATACCGCGCGCCTACGACGTCGCCACCGCGCTAAGCTCAACTTCCCCAATGACGCGGCCCCCGCACCCGCACCTTCCTGGGTGCCAACCTTGATGTACCACCACCACCACCACCTGCCGCAGCCACTGCCTGAGAGCCTGCACAAGACCTGCGGGTCGAACGCGTCCTCGCCGGTGCACGTGGCTCTTGCGGCGGCGGTGCCGGCCGGGCAGCACGATGAGAGGCCGGTGCCGAAGGAGCAGGACATCTGGGATGGGCTGAACGAGATCATGATGATGGATGACAGCAGCTTCTAGTGGTCTATGCCATGATCGTCACATTTCCCTCTTGTTTTCACTTTCATTGCTTAGCGGATAATGGTGGTCAGCTGCCCTCTGGTCTGTCGTCAATCACCAGCCATCCATCGCTTTTGTACGATTTTACACTTGCTTTTGGGCTTTGACCACACCTCCACACCCATACGAAATGACTAGCTAGATGTTGATCTACTGCTGCACGCCCTGGTGGGCAGCTGCTCACTCGGGCTGCACGCCCTACCCGCCACCAGGACCTAAGGGTTGAAGGAGAGAGGAGGAAGGGACTGAGTGCCTCCTTGCAGTCAACCAAGTAGAGTCATGTGCCAACGAGGGCATGGCACCAGGGAGAGGGGGGGTGCAGCAGCAGTCAGCAGGCAACACAAATAGGGACGGAGGCCGGGACCTAACAACCCCTTCTCAATGGTCCATCCCCTTCAGATTCGGAACTAAGATCTCCACATAGCAATTTGGGGCTCGATTTTGCACTTGATTGGAACAATTTGGAGTGGATTATAGAAGGGAGGTGGATGGAAACGAGAAGAAGAGGAGAACACACTCCTGCTCATTGCAGCCAGAGGCGCTGTGGCCTAGCACTCGAAGCGGGAATAAGGCTAGGCACAGGGAGGACGAGCGCTTGCCTGGGCGATAGCGAGGACGGCAAGATGCGCAGTGCCTGGATGACGATGAGGATGGGGCAAGATGCGGGTGGCGGCGATGGACGAAGAGGCAACGATTGGCTGGACGACGATGAGTACGGGGGAAATCGAATGAATGGAAAGAGCGGATGTTAAGTGTTGATTTTTTTATTTCCATGTGTGGGTCCCATATAATAAACGATGACATCAAACCACCCACAAATAACTTCTACTACTATAATGGGATAACGCACCAACATATTGTGAAGCGAAGCCAAGATATTAGGAACAAGTGAATAATAACGTGAGGGTAAGTAAGGATCCGTAACAACGCACGAGCATTTCTGCTAGTCTCCACCTTTGTTAGATATTTTCAAACATTGTGTGCTAACCTAAGGGTTACCTAGGAAAGATATCTCAGATGACTGATGGCAATAGCATGGATTAATTAGGGGATGCAGGGATGTTTTGGGCAGATGGCGTTGATGGTTTGCTGTCATGGTGGTTGGGGTGAGGAAGGGATGGAAGGGTGAGGTATTTGTTTGACTTTGTTTCTTTGTCATGCGTTGGTAGGCCAGCAAAGGGAGAGAAAACAGAGGAGAGGGGAAACGTTTGCTTACATGTACCTGGATGTTAGTTAGAGTTTGTTGAAGGATTGTATGTCCTCAGAGTGGTTTGTTGGGGTATTTGGTGAGGATATAAAGACCAAATGGTCAATCCAGCCTCCTTGTTTATTGCATGATTAGACCTGCATGATTAGCATCCTGGTCTTGCTTTGGATCTTCTTATTGGGGGGTAGCTCTTATGATGATACTCTCATCCTTTTTTTTTTTTGCATAGACGACCCAACTGCCCCATTTGATATGCATACATGCCGAATGGATATGGGCACGCACCATGTGGGGAGGTAGCGATGCTTTGTTTATTGTTGCCATGACCGAGCTCTGTTGTTCTCTTCTGTTATCTTGTTGTCAAACATGTGGTGTCATGACACATGAGATGGATAAACGGATTGGCTGGACCATGGGGGGTGCAGGTGCATGAGCAAGTGGACATGAGCAAGTGGGTTGCTATTTCTACTCCATTGCACGAACAATGATTTCAGCAGGCTTGAAGCAACTGTCAATTTAAATGGAAGAAGAAACAGTAAACTCTTCGGTATGTTGACCAGTAAATCAGACTGTAAATTGTTCGATTGGATGAACGGGATCTGATTGGATAAACTTAAACCAAACAGACATTTCCAAGATAAGCAGGCAGCAGACGAAGGCGACCTGACCTCAGAAAAGGGCAAAGGCTTGGTGGCTTGGAGCCTGGAGCAGGTAGAGGCCTGACAGCGAAAGGGCCTGAATCCGCCTGATCGGTAGGAGGCGAATGCAGATGATAGATGAGATAAAAGAAATGGAAAGCGTCAAGTCTCTGATATCGAGGTAAACAAGTGGACCGATCGTAACAGACATGATCATGCAAAGGTTGACGGACACCCAGAAAGTCTCCCTCAGCTAGTATATATAGGGTTGCTTTTGTTCAGTAATTAAAGCTACAAACAGCGTATTAGAGATCAATGGTAGGGCAATTTACCAAAAGAAACATATGTAACTGTTCTCCAGAAAGAGAGAGGTTTTAAGTAGTAAAGATTAGACCCATGCTTCGAAAGAGCATTTGAAAACAAAATAATTCCAACACACAGTCACAGTTAGCAAAAGTTGTTATGATTTTACATAGATGACTTGTAGAGTTAGGCCACATCGTTTGGACGATATAAACTACTCATGAGATCAACACATAAAAAATACCCTCAACGTCCAGGTATGCAGGGCTTTCCCCAATTATTATTTTTTTGAAATTGTGGATCCGGCAAAGATTGCCGGGCTTGTATTAATTAATAGAGAAAAGAGTTACAATGACCTAAGTCTCGCAAAATACTACTGTTTCGTCCCCAGACTAAATCACACGTCAAAGCATAAACGACCATTCGTATTTACAGCTTACCCTCCAACTGGAGCAAGCCATCTACTGAATGAAAACCACCCACAAGAGGTGCTTCAGAGAAAGAAGATCATCGACTAATAATAACTGGTTCAAATTTTGGTGGGAACAAAAACGATCATAGGTGTTCAAATTTTGGTTCGGCATCCGTTATTATTACAACAAAATTAGCCCACAAGGCAAGATGCAAGAAGCAGGTGGTTCTAACTCAACAAACTCACAAGTACTACTGCTGATTCATAACCAACAGCTTGTACAGATTAAGTCTGAAATCAAGGCGCCAAAACATAACCAGGAGTCTTAAACAAACAGCTCGGCGATGCATAAGCCGGGAAGGTGGAGTCGAGATCATCGGTGGCGGATACATCTAGATGTCATCAGCGGCTGCAAACACAACAGCAGGTGGTGGCATGACTGCAGGCTGTTGATGCTCTTGACGCAGCAGAAATCCTAGCCATAACGACAGCAGCACAAGCAACGCCAGGTGCGCTAAGACTTTGTACCTGGCCTTGATCAGGTGCTGCTCTGCTACCCATCCATGCCATCAAATACCCACCGTGCACCTGTCCCACTTATGTTGGCTACAGGACGACCTGGGTGCATGTCCACCGCGTTCCTCAGCGCGGACTCTGCAGCACTCCTGTCGGAATCCTCGGCACCACCCGTACCAATGTGTACAGAGATTTCCTTGAGGCCTAATAAATGCTCGATGCCAGCAGGCGCAGCGCCATACCTGTCCCATTCCTGCGCATTGAGGCACAACTTGAGCCTTTCAAGCTTGGGCATTGCCCCTGCCTCGAAGCTCAGGTATGATATCCTGCGAACTGTAAAATACTTCAGAACTGAGAATAATCCAGTTCCTCCGCGGATGAGAATCTTATCTTTAGATGCTCCTGTGATGTGCAAGCATAGGCGGACAAGGGACTGCAGCTGTGCAAGAATCCCAACACCATCCTGCAGAACCTCCTGAACACAAAGATCCAGGTCATAGATGCTATGGAGTTTGCCAATCCAACCAGGAACCCTCAAAAAGCTGGATCCATGGAATCTTTGGAGATGGCGGAAAGAAGCAGGTATTGGACTGAATGCATCCATGTGGACTTCGGAGTGCCAAATACACAATTTTAGATATTTGAGGTTGCAAAGTTTTTCAATGCAAATGCGCAGAACTTCCCTACCTCGTTCCACCCACTCATGATCAAAACTGGAACCTCGTTCAGAATTGACGAAGCCGATTTCAAGGTCTGTCAGATTGGTCAATTCTCTCAGACTCTTGATACTGCGCAGTGACTTCTCCAAATTAAATTGGTGTAGAGTATGCAATGATCTCATGTTACCTATCCCATCAGGCAATATTGTCCTCGCTGGAACAATCAAATGCAATAACCGCCTCAAATAAATAATATCTGATGGTAATTTCAGAGATCGGGACCCTATAAATCCAAATTCTCCAAATTCTTTCTTCTCAATTTGTACTTCAAACGTTTCCAGTTGCTGCAAACCTCCAATTTTACTAGGTAACACCACAGCATAATCTTCCGCTACAATCTTTAAGCACCTCAACTGAAACAAATGGCATATTCCATCTAAGTCAAGTGATGATGGTGACCCATTTACTTCAATTATTAAAACTCGTAGATGCTTGAACAGCAGAAACGGCAGTAACTGTGAAGAAGTACCAAATCTTGCAAGGGTTCGTGTTTGGGATAGCTGGACAGATCCCATAAATCTAGAATCTATAACACTGTCCTGGTTGATAGAGAGTCTACGGATCTTGTCTATATGTCCTGTCATGTCTTGTATATCATCTATTACAGTTACAAAATTTTCTTCCCTTGATTTATGTAGGATAAGATCAAGCACCATATCATGTACCTTGCAGGATATCACCTCGCCATTATAATCTGTATCTGCAGGCTGAATCATACTCCTATTGATGAGCTCGTTGAAATAGTTCTTTGCAATATCCTCTGGATCTGTCGCGCTAGCTTTATATATAAAACCTTCAGCTACCCATTGTCTCGCCAAATCATTCTTGTTGATTGTGTAGTCCTCCGGATAAATACCTAAATACAGCATGCATGCCTTCAAATGGTAAGGAAGATTTGTGTAGCTAAGACTCAATATTTGTCTCATGCCTTCCAAGCTTGGTTCAAAGTTGGAGCCTAGAGAGTTCCGTACATAATCCCAATTTTCCTTTAATTTGTTTGATTGATTGGCTAAAAGGCTTGATATTGTGATGATTGCAAGAGGTAAACCACCACATTTTTTCAAAATTTCACCTGACACTTCTTTCAAATATGAAGGGCAAGCATCCTCCGAACCAAATATTCTTTTGAAGAACAACCTTTTTGAGTCTTGGTCACTAAGTGCCTTCATCTTGTAAACACACTCAATGTGATTAGTGCTGCATGCTCTAGCCACAGCCTCAATTCGAGTAGTTGTTATTATTCTACTACCATTCATGCTCTCTGGAAGAGCACATCTAATAACATACCATGCAGAAGCATCCCAAATGTCATCAATTACAATGAGGTACCTGCCGTGTAAATACATAGGGAATGTAGCAAGCATTAGGACAGAGTAAATGAACACAGGAATGTATCCTCATTGCACCCAAAAATAATTTATGCTGGTAATGACATGTTTTTGCGCTGGTGGGCCGCATAAGTAACCGCCAGCACAAATGACAATTCTACTTGCAGTTGCTTATGTGGCGCGCCAACACAAATAAAAGCAACCATTTTAAAGAAAAAAATCACAACTTTTTCATCAAAGTTGGATTAACACAAAATTTATATAAAAAATGTAGAATTGACAAAATCTAAAAACAAAACTTTATAGTTGACGCTTTTTTGTCAAGACTATTTACTAGCCCAAATATTAATTATAATTTCTCACATCTAATTCAAAAAATGATTTTTTGAATTTTGCAAATTACCACAGATGAAGATACAACAGGGACAAGCCATTTAGCCATGAGAAACTAAGATCTAGAGAAGAGATCTAGACACATCGTAATGTTGCCTACCAAATACTAGGATTCTAATTTCTAAACAATAATAGCTTCAAAATAGGAAATCAACTAAATATCATAAATGTTCTTACAGCACAATTATTTTCAGAGTACGTACCTCTTGTCCAATAAGAATTTTTTCACTGAACTAATCAGTTCAGTCTCTTCCCACATTTCAATGTTGGTGTACTTAGGAGGTACAAGGCCAACTTGAGATAGTATTGTTCTCAGAATCTTCCTGATGTTTGGTTTCTGGGACACTGAAACAAAAGCTTGACACTGGAACTTCTCCTCAAGCTTGCGATAAATCTCATTTGCAAGAGTAGTCTTTCCAAGACCTCCAAACCCCACAATAGAGAGCACCTTTAGCTGATGTGCAGGCACACCCTCTGCATCCATCAACTGAATCAGCTGGTCCCTTGGTCCCGTGACGCCAACAAGGCTCGCCGTCTCAGCATGGAGCGCCAGCAAGCGAAGATCGATGGCTGTGTTGTTTGACTTTGGGGCAACATCGATGGCTGTGTTGTTTGACTTTGGGGCAACATCATCCATTTTGTACCTCATACGCCGCTCACTCACCTCCTTGACACGGATCTTAAGGCCTTCAAACTCTTTGGCAATCTCATGCCTAGTGTTCATGGTTGTCAGCAATTTCATGCTCCTATTGATGAACCCTTTGAATCCGTGTGGCTTGCTGGAGTCGCGTTTCACGCGGAGCATGAACTCGCTGACACTGTCATCAATATCATAGGACAGCTCGCGTACCTCCTTGGCCCAGTGCTTGTCTTGCTCATCAGGCTCCTCTGTATCTGAGATCTTCTTCAGAAAGACATACATGGTCTCGAGTTCAGCCTTTAAGAACATGATCTGTCCCTTTGCTTCCTGGAGCAGCTTGTACTCGGCTGTGAGCAGTTCACCAAGCTTCCCTAGCAGGAAGCCCATTGCGCCGTGCGACGCGCTCACCACGGCAGCCTCCATCACCTCTGCTTTTATTTCTTGTGGTTGTTCTCTGAGTTGATGGTGTGTGCTTTTTCTTTTACTCCTAAATCAAACAAAAAAAATTGATTCAGATGCTTTAAAAAAGATGGAATCGTCGATCTGGAGTAATACTAGTTAGTAACTCTTTCTTTTTTAACAAGGTTCTTTAGAGTATGGTGATTCGCTGAGCTCACTCACCACCTCAGACCCCATCGGATCTCCTAGCTTGTGCTCGATCCTTAGGAATGCTTTCTGATGAGGTCACGGATCAGTCAAGCAAACGAGACACCAGGGAAGGAGGGGACCGTGGGAGGCGGCGACGGCGGAGACACAGATCTATACGAACTCCAACAAAAGGACGGGGAAACCAACCTGTTTTTTTTTTTTTGAGAAGATGGAGACAAGGGGTGACGAACGAAGCTACACGCTGTCGCCGATGGTGGAAAGCTTGGAATCGTTTGAACTCCCCACGACGCGCAAGCGAGCGAGACCAGAGCAGGAGGGAAGAGCAGTGCGTGGCCGTGGGGATGGAAGTTGGAAGACTTGGAATCGGCAGGAAGAAGATTGTGGCGACGCGAGAGGGGAGGCGATTATTGTATTTTAGTCGTCATAAAGTCCTACAAATGGAGAATATGATGCCCTTTGCACGATGCCAACCACATCTAAACAAAGTTTGCAGGTACGCGTAGCTGTCTTGTAAAGTTCATTTGCTTGACCTAGAGTGATGTGGGTCTCTCAACTTTCTCTTTATATATCATCTTGCCATTTACTACGTTTTCTTCCTCTCACTCTTTTCTTTATTTTGTTTTTGGGGAAACTCAGTGTTTGGTGGCGGTGGGGGATGCAGGGTCCAAGGAGAATGGTGGGAGGAGGAAGAACGAACTTGGAAGTTGCGAACCAAGGAGGCGAAGAACCTATGAAGATTTTTGCTTGCATGCGCGAGTAGATGCAATAACCCTGTGACCTGGGATTGATGAATGAACCCTAGTGAACTGAATGGAGCTTGGATGAGAGCGAAGCTCAGTTTGGGCATATCAATATAGCAAGGATGGCCTATGCTGGGGACTTTCATACAAGGTCGCTCGAAGCGTTCATTGTTCATAATGCATCCTCGTTGCGGGATGCCGTTGGGGCCTGTTTGGCTCCACCCTGTTAAAGTTTAACACCCGTCACATCGGATGTTTGATGCTAATTAGAAGTATTAAATATAGACTAATTATAAAACTAATTGCACAGTTGGAGTGTAATTCGCGAGACGAATCTATTAAGCCTAATTAGTCCATGATTTGACAATGTGGTGCTACAGTAACCATTTGCTAATGGTGGATTAATTAGGCTTAATAGATTTGTTTTGCGAATTAGCACAGGTTCTGCAATTAATTTTATAATTAGCTCATATTTAGTTTTTTCTAATTAGCATCCGAATATCACCCCCAGTGGCTGCTAAAAGTTTAACATTTGACTTGTGATTAATTCCTTCGACCATTTTCGGCGAGAAATGGATCAGAGATGAAGCTCTCGGGATGTCGGTTGCAGGAGCCATGTTTCTCGTCGATGCAGAGATCTCAGTTCCAATAATTCATTATCCGAGATGAAGCTTGGGATAGTCTCGTTCAAGGAATAAGAAAAAAAAATAAATGAGAAAAAATAGTTCCATTGCCGGGATTTGAACCCGGGTCGCCTGGGTGAAAGCCAGGTATCCTAACCGGGCTGGACGACAATGGATGTTGTGACAATTTTGCACAACTGGTAGTTTTCATATGTCGTCCGTCCGAAGAGTGAGTAGGAACGGCATCTGGAGCTCTGCTTATGGTTTGAAAGCAGAGTAGCAGACCGTTCTCTTTGTAGCTATAGTTTTGTTTTTTTTTCCAATTAAATTTTCCAAATAAGTCTACACTATCAGTTGCCGTTTTTGACTCCCACTGTTTAGCTGCAGTGCAGTTTGTATAGCATAATGGTATTAGGTCATCTTCTATTAAAGTTGAGTTACTGTTATGTTCCTATGGTTGATGGGATGCACTCACTATTGTCAGAGAGGAAGAAATGGAATCGGTGTACATTAATAGATAAATGGTATCGCTTTTTCCCTGTGAGCGCAACCTATGAAATGTAAAAAACTTGATGATTTCTTTGCTAGCCAGCAAAGGGCTGCTCCAGAATGCAGACTTAATCTAACATCTCATTTTCAACTCAAAAAACTTGTCCAGGTTACAAGTCAAAACATTTATATGGTCTTCGAACACACATGGCTACCTGAACTCTGTACAACTGTACACCGGTAAACACGTTTGTTTAGTGATCAATCCATCATTAGCATAACTACACCAGGATGTGACTATTAAGTAGGAGTATTACCTTAAGATGTGAACAGAAACACTGCAGCTTCACAAGCACAGCCAACAGCATCCACACCTATCATCATCAGCTTATAAAAATAGCTTGGACTTGTCTATCATCTTGTGATCCTTTGCTTATTTTATGGCTCCTGGTAGTGATAAGGTAGTGACAAGGCGACACATGCATATGCCAGCTCATTGGCTCGCACGCTGACAACGCAACACTGTTGTTAGTACTGCCATGGGACCTACTAGTGACAAGGCAGCACATGCATGTGGACCCGCTGTTGTTGACGGCTCCCTCAGCAAGGACGCTGGGAGCAATAATGGGCCACATCTGCTTCATCATGATCCTTCGCCGATTATTGTTTCAGTCCACATGACAGTGACTCGTGCAGCTGGTACAGAGAGTGACTGATTCCTGCATTCTATTATTGCCTCTTGAATATTCCGTGGCTGTTCAACTGTGTTGTGACGGTGAACATGAAAATTGCTTTTTATATGCATGTATTTTCGTTTGCAATTTGGGCTTTATTGAAGCTTTTCTATTTGTTATGTCCTCAAACTTAAAATCTTTTTTTTCTAACAGCGCACATGATATATCAATGATCTTACTGTCTTGCTTCGGATTAGCAACCTGATAATATGAATTAATTAGGTTTAATAGATTCGTCTCGCAAATTAGCTGCAATTGATTTTGTAATTAGTCTAAATGTTTAATACTCTTAATTAGTATCTAAACATTTGATGTGACAGGAATTAAAATTTAGCCCGTGAAACCATGCAAATCCTGCCATTTTGAAAGGTGAGGCATTAGTTAAATTTTAACACATTAATAATTTTATAAAATAAATTCAAGAGACCTTGTCGACGAAATAAAAGTGGTAGGTACACCGTACACATCATTATTGTCCAAGTCATCGGGCCTATTTGTTTCGCTAGTTCCGGGTTCGCCTACTGCAGCTTTTCCCATATATACATCACTCCACAGTCCATACTGCAACTCTCTGCATCCACTACTAGCTAGCTAGCCAGTGATACTAGTCACGAGAGACAAACTGAAGAGGGCCACCAAGCAAGAGAAAGCTGCTATCTTGGAAGAAGATCGAGCTGTTGTGACTTGCGAGGGCCCTCGGCTTGTTATGTTGCTCGTCCAGACAAGATCGAGTGCAAACACATTTTGGGAATGGCTGGCATCTGGGAAAATGCTCTCAGATATCCCAGATCAACTGGTGCCATGTCCCACATTCTGAGTGTAGCAAACTAGCAACTGCAGCTAGGTGACTGCTTAAGCAACAAAAGCATCCTCTGGATTATTCATGTACAAGCGTCGCGTCGCGTGATCTCTTTTTCGGACAACGCCGACGGTTATTTGGGTTTCAAATTAATAAGAGCATGGTGGGAAAATTGCGAGAATTTTAGAGGAAATTATGTCTTAATTTAATGTGCATGCTTGGATATGATTAAACTTGTGAATAAAAGCTATGTACCATCCTATTTGAACTAACTTACATGGGGAAATTTCAACAAAATTTACTCCCTTCATAACCACGGTGATCATTGGTCAGTAGAAATGTCCGTACGTGCACCACAGAGCAGCTACACCTTTTTAACTACTGCTAGTAGTAATATCAAACGTATGTCTCGGTGAAATCACACATGCCTATAAATATTCGAGAAATCCCATTCTAAGTAAAGTAGTGTCTTAGCGGCTCAGCCTTTTCTAGCTAGGTTTCCCTTCTCATTTCCCCATCTGCTGATCGAAAACTGATTCAGAAACAATCGGGGAAGAAAAACACACCAGAACCAACAAATGCAGGTCCAAAGTTCTTGCATTGTTGGCGTGCAAATAAGGAATAATGGAAATGGGATGCACCGAGAAAAGAATGGTCGCTGGTTGGTACTCCACTGGATTCACGCTGCTCAAGTCAGCTTCATGCGTGTGGTGTGAGAACTGCCAAGCGAAGCGCAGTGGAACTCTGGAACGCGGTGGCAGAGTTGAGAGTGGAGGCTATCGTACATGTTGCGCCGACCGGAGTACGGTGACGCGCCGAGGACGAGGTCATGGCGCAGGTGAGCAAGGATGGAACAAGATTCGCCGTAGCAACACTCGTCGATCCTGATGATGACACGTAAATCATCGATCGTCAACAGAATCAAGGCTTAGAATCCTTTCTTTGTTTTTTTTGGTCCGTCTTTCTCCAGAAACTTGTAATCTTGTAAACAACCCCGCACAACACATTATTAATTACTACACCAACTGTGTTTGTTTGGTTGTTTCTTGGCCAAAGTTAAAGTACGTATTCTTAACGCAACCCCGCATGCTCTTGGCCTCTGTCAGGCGATGAGGGGAGCATTGGAATAATCTGGTTTTCTTATATAGTATATATATACCACTGCAAACTGCAACTCTCTACATCAGCGCTGTTCAGTTGTTGGCTTGTTGCTCGTCCAGCCAAGATCGATTACAAAATACACTTTGAGAATGGTCCAGCCACACAGTATATAGCACTCCCATAGTCCATACTGCAACTATATATGTGCATCCACTAGCCAGTGATGTTAGTCACGAGACAAAGATGGCACCTCTAGCATGAGAGAGCTGGCTTGTTTTTATTTGCTCGTCCAAACAAGATCGAGTGCAAATGGATTTTGAGAATGGCTGGCATCTGGGAAAATGCTCTCAGATCCTACCGACAACAATGCGCCGATGTGGTTGCGAGTGTGTCCCTTGCAACGATGTTGACTTCGACAAAAATGCGCCGCCCTCCCGCTGTCGATTCTGGAGCAACTGTCAAAGATGCATGCCTATGGAGTTTCAGGTGATGAAGCCATGAACGCATGATCGCTGATGCCTGGTGCCAAGCCTTCCCTTCAATGTAATCACCAACTTTATAACGTTTTACCCCCTTTTGTTTTAAAATTGCTGGAAAACAACCAAAGATGTAAAGCTTTTGGCTTGCTCAAAGCCCTTTGAAATGAAAATCAGATGGGGATGCTCTCCCCCGTTGATCCTAAAAAAAAAGGACAAGATGGGAATTTCACCCCCACCAAATTGAGTGTAGCAACTGCAGCTAGGTGACAGCTTAAGCAGCAAAGGCATTGTTCAGATTCATGTGCATGCAGACCATGCATGCTGACGTTCCATGAATATATGCTGTGTGCTGTCGGTTATACTCCTAGCACAAAGAGCCACCACACCTTCTTTATACTCCTAACCCGTCTCGATGGAATCATTTTCCCGTCTACTGATCGAAAACTGATTCACAAACAATCAGGGAAGAAAAACACAAGAACCAACAAATGCAAATCAGAGTTCCTGTCGACATGATGCAAGGGAGAAGGGAATGGGTGGCACCGAGAAAAGAATGGTCGCATGACGCTCGTGTGGATTCGCACTGGCAAAATCAGCATCAAGCATGAGATTAGATAATTGTCAGGCAGGTCGGCCTGAAGATGACTACACAGTTGAGAGTGGAGGCTAACATACAGCGTTGCACCGACCGAAAGCACGACAACGGCGAGCGGAAGAGGAGGTTAGCAAACATACAAGTAACAAGATTCAATGATTCACATCATGGGCTTCTATTTTTGTAGCATTTTATATATAGTTTTGTGAGCCCTACAATTTTTCTCATCAATAATTAGTTAGTTTGATTTCAAGTAATTCGGCTTTGTTGTTCAGTTTCGCATTTGATCAACCCTTAAAATAGTAGCACACTGCAGTATATTGCAACTATGTGCATCATCAACTAGCGGTTCAGCTGTTGGCTTGTTTTATTTGCTCGTCAAAACAAGATCGAGGACAAATACATAGATTGTGCTATGAGAAATTCCTGACGAACCCGTGTGTTGTTGTGAGGGTGTCCAATAGGAAAATTGCGAGAATTTTACAGGGAATCCTGTATCAATTTAATGTGCCTGCTCAGATTATACAAATACATAAAAAAATTACCATCCTATATATTTGAACTAATCCACACGGGAAATTTCAACAAAGTTTACTCGCTTCATAACCATATGACGGTAAGTAGAAATGCAGCACAGAGCAGCTACACCTCCTTAATTTACTACCTATTAGGAGGAGTTAATATCCAACCTAACATGTCTCGATGAAATCACATGCCTATAAATATTCGAGAAAGGAACCCTATTGACCATCTACTTACCGTCATGCGCCCATCTACTAAACACAACAAAAGCAACAAATGAACTCCAAAGTTCTTATCGAGCATGCAAGGGAATGGGAATGGGTGGCACCGAGGAAAGAATTGTCGCTTGGAGCGAATTTAGTGCCGCAACAGCTTGGTGAACAAGAACATCCTTGACAATCCATCCTGTGAGCTGTGTGGCCAGGTGGAAGACTGCAACCATGTCATCTTTCGCTGCTCCTTTGCATCACAGGTTTGGGCGTCGCTTGGCTCTCACACGGCCAACTCCTCTGTCCAAGTTCTCTGGATTGTTCCCCATCCGACAACAGTCCCTGCACGGCACTACAATGGCTTCCTCCTGATCTCATGGATGCTATGGAAGCACCGCAACGACACCGTCTTCTCAAGAGCCCCACCATCTCACGCACGATTCTGGGCGTCCTGCAGGGATGAAGTGCGTCGAGCGATTGCTGAAGCCTTGTGCACTGTCTTTTGTTCAATGTAATGCCTAGTAACTGACTGAATGAGCCCCCTTCCCCTCTCGCTTGTTTTCCTTGCTGAAACCCAAGTTGTACAGACTTTTGGCCTTCAAAAGGCCCTATAATGAATTCAGGTGCGCAACCCCCCCCCCCCCCCCCCCCCCCCCCCCCCCCCCCCCCCCCCCCCACCCGGGTCCCCTGTTGACCCTAAAAAAAAGAATTGTCGCATGGTACTTCTGTCAATCCACACTGCGCCCACACGATTGTAAGGCAGCGTAGTGAGCATGGAACAAGATCCATCATGGGCGTGATTGATTGCACCTCATGACATGACAGAGCTCGTCATCTCAGGCAGTCAGGCTCTCAGCTGCTCTGTACCAGTAATTCCTTTCGAGCTAGAACACATTGAGAGGCTCCATCTCTTCTAGCGCAACCTCATGAGGGTTGTCAATTATTCTCATGAAAATGATGCTCCTCTCACAACATCTCCGTTTTGTGCTAGTGTATGTCTTTTCTTTGAGTCTACACGTTCTTGGCCAATTGCATACTTTTGTTTTGAAACGAGCCAACAGGAGGGCTACTGCTATATTAAAATAGAGGCCAATTGCATGCTTGACACCGCTTTGAACAGTTATGGTAGATATTCATTACCCAAAATAACTCGTCAGATTAGTTAATCCTTTGCTGTTACTGCTATGTGAAGCATGTTCAAGCTTAGCTCTTGTCTATGCTGCACTGATGCAAGATTTTGTAAACGCATACTGTGGTTGTACTGGTATGCATTCCTGCATGACTCTGATGCTGCTGCTCGTCAAACTTACCAGCTCTGTTGCGTTCCTCTGCTGTTGAACCCGTTCTCTGTTTGAGCAGGAGTTGTCGACTTCGAAAGGACACGAGGCAGCACCACGTTGGTTTGTCAGCATGAGTGATGAGGTTTGGGCACTTGCAAAACCTCATATATGCAAACAGGCCATTTCGTTTAAAATATCACTTTTCACATTTAATAATTACTAAATCATCCATAATCATGAACATTTAGATCTTATATATACTATATATACTAAGTAGTAGTATTATGTACCGTAAAAGGGCTTTGCAAACAGATAGAGCATTCATTCTGACGAATTTTGAGAGAGCGAAGAAAACCGATTCATTACTGCCACTACACTGAATCAGAATGAAGATATACCAGGGATGCAATAAAAGAACATACAGAGCCACAGTTCTTTCTGCTAAAAAAAATTGTAGACACTTAATGCAGACATACTCTCTCTTCATTAGAGGGCTCTGAATTTGACACTACCTTGCGTTGTCATTGACAATTTGACACTGCAGTGAGCAATGGCAGAAGTAAAGGAGATCGCTCCATTGAGTTGACCTGAGCAACATATCATTTCTGAATCGAAGTGGAATTATTCATCGCTTGTCTGGTATGAACAACCAGATTCACCATTTCTTTTGAAAAAGAACACGCAAGAGAGCTGTGTATCTTTGTATTAAGAAGAAAGAAGAGATAGTTTAAGGTTACAACGCGGGCCAACTGGGCGTACGCACACGAAACAACTTTGCATCAATGATTACGTAATGAAATGAACAACTAATCAACAGCAAACAGGAGGCAGGTCGACTAAGGATGTGGTCCTCCTGCTGATACTGGCCAACCCAGCAAGGATAGGTGTGTGGCACCTGCGCTGCACCAAAGCTGAGCCTGCTCGACGATTTCAGAAACCAGCCGGCTGGGCTGTTTAGCTTGTGCTCCGTTGAAAATTCGCCATTCCTAAGCCTGAACGATACTTCCCATAAGACGAAGATGGTTTCAGCCGCCAACGGAATTAGTCAACTCTTGCACAGGACCTGTCAATCAGATGTCTTACTGAAGCATCACATGCTCAATTTTACATCTGAACGACTGCCTCACTGCCTCACTGGTCTGCTGCCTAGCACACTGAAACCCCATGTTTCTGACAAAATTAGCTTCAGCTCAAAGATGAAGATTTCAGGCTATTATATTATACCGGGGACTTTTTTGAGTCGTTAACTAGTGTGCTCGTTGTGTGAAAATGTAGGTATGCATTTTGCAACCAGTGCCTGGGTGCGTAGGTCGTAGAGTCGGCATGTTCTTTTTTTCTTGAGATGGAGCCGCTTCTATTGACTTGCCATTATCTAAAGAAGATTGGTTTTCCAGTTCATTGTCAGCAGACTCCATTTTGCTGATGCCTGAACTCTGAAACACGCAGCATTTTCATCAACGCAACAGACAACTGAAAGCAGGAGAGCATCAACCGAAATTTCTCATCCAACTACTGTGAGCAGAATGAGAGCTCCCCCCTCCCCACCGCCAGCCCCCCTCGTTCCGCCGCCGCCGCGCCGCCCACCGCTGCCGGCGTCAACCCAAGCCCACCTCCGCGGAGCCCCAACGAAACTGAACCTCAACCAGAACCCACGACCCGACCCCCATTATCCCCACCCTCAAAGAGAGCCTGGGAGCAGTTCGCCTATGCCTCCCCACCGCCACCGCCGCGGATCCACCGGCGGCCGCCGCCCGAGGTCGATTGGGTGCCGGACTCGCCGGATCCGCAGGTCACCTCGCCGGATCTGAAGATCCCCCTACAAGATCTGCTACCTGCCGCCTCCAGGCTCTCTCCCATCGCGCGGGGCGGGACACGGTCCTATGCGGAGGTCGTCAGAGGAAGAACCTTCAATACTCCAACTGCCCGAGCACCTCTCCGCCACCACGGGGAAGACAGCTCTCCTACCCATGGGAGATGGAGTAAACCCGGCGACAAGACAACCACGCGGCGCATTCAAGACTCCACGCCAGTGACTCCGCCCCCCGGACCTCCGTACGGCGGAGTAATGGGAACATTGCAGCACAATCCGGATCTCCATGCCTGGCAAACTGTGAAGAGTCGACGGATGCGGCGGCAAGCGCGGCCCGAGAAGCTGCGACGCGACGGCGGACATGACCGGCGCTGCAGAGACAATTCAAGACGGCCATCAAGCCGGGCTTTGCTCGCCTTTAAGCGGGCGACCCAGGGCCGTTGCTTCCGCTGCCTCACCCCCAACCACCTCGCCTCTGCGTGCCGCGACCCGGTGCGCTGCTTCCGGTGCCGGCGCCTCGGGCACAGAGAGCGCGAGTGCAGAGCAGCGCGGCCGCAACCTCACCGGAGATCCGAGCTTCGGGAGCCTCCCCGCACACCCACACCACCTGCAAAGCCAAGCGACGCTACTTCTGGCCACCGCCCGCCGCCTAACAACACCAGCTCTCCCACACATCGCCGCTCCTCCAATCGCCGCCCCCACCACCCACTACAACCAAGTGCCACCACAACCAAAATGGCCATAGGTGATCCGAACACGCGGCCGGAAGTCGAGACTGTGTTCGTCTCCACAACTTTCCACCTTGAGCATGATGCGCGGGACTGGAAGCCTGTGCGCTTGTCCCGTGGGCATTACACTTGCCGCCGGACGCCGGCGCCAGGGACATTGCCGCCCTCCTCACCAGAGAGCTCCACCTGCGGCCTGGCGATGTTGCCGTCACACTCCACCAGCCCGAGCCGTACCTCATCAGGTTCGAGCAGGCTGAGCACGCGGCGGAGGCGCGACGGCGAGGAAGATTCACAGGCGCCGGCATCGACATCTGCCTCCGTACCTGGCGAAGCCTCACCCACGCCCTTGGATTCCGCATCTTCTACAGGGTTCGACTCTGCCTCGACGGAATCCCGTCGCACGCTTGGACACCGGAGATCGTCGAGCGCGTCATCGGCCACAAGTGCGCCCTGTAGCACATCGTCACCGATCTCCTTCAACCGGCGGACTCCAGACACATTGAGCTGTGGGCTTGGACAGTCGATCCGAGCGAAATCCCGAAGAAGGTAGGGCTTGCATTCACTCATAACCCAGCAGCAAGTTCATCCACCTTCGCAGTCTCGGCCGAGCCCTTGCAGCTGCCCTGGCAGCAAGGGACTCGGTATGAAGTCTTCATCCACCTGCCCCTTCTGGAGGATTACTCGGCGGCGGCACGAGATCTTCAGCAGGCCATCGACAATCCGCAGAGCATCGTCCCCATCAGGCGTCGCTATGAATGGCGGTACGGCCTTGTCGACGGTGCGCCCTCTGATGCAAGGTCGCGCTTCCCGACGCGACTTCCTTGACCGCCGCGTGAGCACTCCAGCGCGGACCCAAGCGGGGGACGGCGCGCTCCTGCGGCTGGCTACAGAACAGAGCCTGGTGACCGAGCTGTGGAGGATGCTGGGGAAGGCGGACGGCGGCGCGACACCTCCACCCATCAAGATCAACGCAACAGAGAAGACCGCTCCAGGCGTCGGCCGGCGCGGCAGCGCTGCGATGACCGGCCATTCATCTGGCCGTCCCGTCGTGGCGGCGATGACGACGACCAAGAAGGCGACTACGACCACCCAGGACAGGGGCGGCACGTCGACTCCGACTACTGGGGGTGTGCGGGAGCAATGCGCCATGACCACACACGCTCCCCCCCACGGCGCAACTATGCGCCTCCGCACGGACGGCGCCATGAAGCCGACGCACTGAGGCTAACCAACTTAGCTCCATCACAGCTTCAAGCACTCTTCGCGGCGCAGGCGGCAACCCTGAAGAACTACATCCACCACCAGGTAATCGAGGCACCCCCCTCCACTGACATCTCCACCTTGGATGCCAGGACGCGCTTCTGGCACGCCGGCGCCGACGAGTACATCCGCAAGGCATGCTGGCTCGCCGACCGGCTCGGCATCGAGGAGGCGGCGCCGGGGGAAAAGGCCTGGTCCGACCCAGTCCCACTGCCGCAAGTCTTCAACACGCTTCGCACGGCGCTGCTACAGGAACCGGCGACGGCGGCTTCTCCAACAGTCGAAGAGGTCAACTGTGCCCTTGATGCGCTGTGCGTCGAGGCCGGGCAGGACCAACAGCTTCAGCAGGCCGCGGCCCAACCGGGCAGCTCGCCTGGCAAGGCGGCCCAACAGGCAACGATCGGGATGACTGAAGCCCCAGCCCACTTCGGCGGCCCATCCCCGCCAGAACCAGAGCACACGGGCTCTCGCCTGAGGGATAGAGATAACCTGGCCCATCAAACACTGCAAGCACCAATCCTTTACCACCGCCGATCCAGACCGGCCCATACCATAACACCGGAGCGGCCCACACCAATTCAGCCACCCCCCACTGCGCCACCGATTACGCCAGAGCCACAAATTGACGACTTATTCGCAACACCGCCGCCACCAGCTCTACTGCAACCCCCACCGCAACGCACACGTAGAGGCCGCACCTTTGACATGACCAAAGTTCGGCGGAGTGCACGCCTAGCTAAAAAGCCAGCTATGCCAGCAGTAGAACGCGCGCAGCGAAACCTTTACAAAAAACTAGGTGTCGGCACTGATGAGATAATGCCAATTGAACAGGTTCTGCAGGACTTTCTTAACATGTTTCAGGGGCCACTGCTGGACTACATCATCTCTGCCATGACTGCCCTCTTCGACCTTGACGATGAAGCGGTGGACCAAGCAAATGAAGCACTTCTGCAGATGGCTGGCACTGATGTGGGTGAGCTCCAGCAGATGGAACATGCGGCTGCATGAGCTCCTGCCGCGGCAACTCCGTCAAGCGTCTCTTTACCAGTTTATGTATTGCTACCTTTATGTACCTTATCTTTATGCTCCTCACCCTGCTGGCTGCGACCTTCGGGGAGGAGTTCACCCTAGCCCTGCTGGCTGCGACCTTCGGGCAAAAACTCTGAACTATAAACTATGCCCAGCCCACGACAAACCTAAAATGGCGACGCCTTTCCTCATTACTACAAAATGCGCCGATGAACACGAGTCACCAACGACGGCAACTAAGAACACAGAGAAGCGCACCCACGGGATTACTACTCTACAAGCCGCAATGCCATGGCTGCAGCAACTGCAATTCGGCCACTCCACCTTCGTGCGCTACAAACATACCTTCCATGAGTAACAATTTTCAAATAATGAGCTGGAACGTGAGAGGGCTAAACTCTCCTGCAAGATGTCTCACAGTTCGTGAAACTATTGCGGCCACAACATGCCACATTGTATGCCTGCAGGAAACAAAGTTGCAAAATATCGATGCGGCACTAGCAAATCTACTAGGAGGACCTCGCTTAGCTAATTTCACATACCAAGCGGCTTCAGGCACAAAAGGCGGTATACTTCTACTCTGGGATGACGGAGTTTTTGACATACAGGATATCCAAACAAGTCGGTTTTTCATCTCCGCAACAGCAATAGTTAAGCACAGTAACACTCGGTTCCAATTCACGACGGTATACGGCCAGCACGGCACTCAGCCAAGCCTGCCTTCCTACGCCAACTGCGAGCAATGGCGCCTGACGACACCACTCAATGGTTAATACTGGGCGATTTCAACCTAATATACAGCGCAAGAGACGAGAACAATAACAACTTAAATCGGAGGCTTATGAGGAGATTCAGAGCAACACTGAACTATTGCGGACTTAAAGAAATTCACCTACAGAACAGGCGTTTTACCTGGAGCAACGCAAGACATCAGCCGACGCTAACGCGAATTGACAAAGTTTTCTGCAATGCATCTTGGGATGTACAATTTGATGATCACGTCCTTCACGCCCTATCTTCCTCGCACTCAGACCACTGCCCGTTAATACTTGCGCAACACTCGGGACCTCGTAAACCGACACCATTCAGATTCGAAAACTTTTGGACACGGCTACCAGGATTCTATGAAATTGTAAACAAGGAATGGTCAAAGCCGACTACCCATACTGAGCCGTTCCATAGACTGGGCTGCAAACTACATAACACTGCCCGCGCACTAAGGACATGGAGCCGAATGCACGTTTCCGACGCTCGCTTAAAACTGCATATGGCACAAGAAGTCATCCTACGCCTCGATGTAGCTGAGGAAGCAAGAACGCTCACGGAACCAGAACACAACATACGGAGCAAACTCAAAAAACGACTTTTGGGATGGGCGGCCATAGAGAAAGCGAGAAGGAAACAGTGCTCTAGGATAACCTACCTACGAGAAGGTGATGCGAATACAAAGTTTTTCCACCTCAAGGCAAACGGGAGGAGGCGGAAAAACTTCATCCAGCGACTGAAGAGGGGAAATGACTGGGCCGTGACGCACATACAAAAACAGCAAATAATCCAAAACCACTTCGAAAACGTGATGTCCGCTCCTCCTACCCGCACCAGAACCTTTAACTAGGACCAGCTACATTTCCCAGCGGTGGATTTAACCGGAATTGACAACCCTTTTTCAGATAAGGAAATACAAAATGCAATAATTGCCCTGCCCAAAGATAAAGCGCCAGGCCCAGATGGCTTCACTGGGTTGTTCTTCAAGTCTTGCTGGGGTATCATCAAAGGAGACGTCATTGCGGCAGTAAACGCTTTCCACGCCGGGAGATGCAACGACTTAAATTTACTTAACACAGCAGCCATTGTGTTGGTACCCAAAAAAGACGGAGCTGAAAGCATAAACGACTTTAGGCCGATCAGTCTTATACATGCAATAGCAAAGATCATTACCAAAGTGCTGGCAACTAGGCTTCAGCCCTACATGGACAAATTGATTTCGCCAAGCCAAAGTGCCTTCATCAAAGGACGAAGCATCCACGACAATTTCCTGTATGTTCGGAACATGGCAAGAAGGTTCCACAGGCACGGAATGCCGACACTGCTAATGAAACTGGACATCTCAAAGGCTTTCGATTCTGTCCGCTGGGACTACCTGCTTGAACTATTGCAACATAGAGGTTTTTCTGCAAGATGGCGTAACTGGATCATGGCATTACTAGTCACATCAACCTCCAAAGTCCTAATAAACGGAATTCCATCAGACACAATTGTGCATGGGCGAGGCCTATGGCAAGGAGACCCCCTCTCTCCCTTCCTTTTCATCCTGGCGATAGATCCACTGTACCAACTAATACACACGGCGACAGAATTGGGATTACTTCAAAAACTGGGCGGACGCACGCCGCGCACTAACATCTCTATGTACGCCGATGACGCGGCTATCTTCATAAAACCAACAAAGGAAGATGTCACGAATGTCACAAAACTCCTACATTTATTCGGAGAGGCCACAGGACTCCAAACAAATCTACAAAAGACAACAGTGGCTCCCATTAGCTGCAATAACGTAGACCTCGACGAAATCCTATCCGAATGGCCAATCACTCGCACCGGCTTCCCATTAAAATACCTCGGGCTACCACTTGCGATAAGGCTCCTAAGGAAAGTGGACTTCCAACCCCTAATAGACAAAGCAGCTAAGAAACTATCTGGGTGGCAAAATCGCAACATCACACAAGCAGGCCGAGTTTGCCTCGCCAAAGCTGTGCTTTATGCGCAACCTTTATATCTGCTAACTGTATTAAAACCAACATGCGAAGTCCTGGACGAACTAGACAAAATAAGGAAGAGGTTCATCTGGGCTGGAGACAATCTGCTAACAGGTGGCAAGTGCAAGGTCAACTGGATCAAATCCTGCTTACCAAAGGAAAACGGCGGACTAGGAGTACTGAACCTTCATAATTTTGCTAGAGCATTGCGACTCCGATGGCTTTGGCATGAATGGGAGTCCCCGGGGAAAACATGGATTGGAATGGACATTCCATGCGACGACTCTGATCGACGCTTATTCGCGGCTTGCACAGCTATCACAGTGGGAAATGGATGCAAAACAAGCTTCTGGCACTCAGCTTGGGGAAGGGGTACCCGACCAAAGGACATTGCGCCCAACATATATAAGCTATCTAGGGGGAAGCATAAAACTCTCGCAGAGGCATTACACAACAATAGATGGGTGACGGACATAAACATCCACGCCGGACTAACAACGCGACACTTACAAGAATTCGTCACACTATGGCGGCTAGTAGCGACAGTAAGCCTCCAAGCACAACACGAAGACACAATCCGCTGGAAATTCACGCAAAGTGGACAATACTCAACGGCATCAGCGTACAAGGCACAGTTTTTAGGATCCACTTATGCACCGCACAGTAAAACAATATGGAAATGCTGGGCACCACCGAAATGCAAATTTTTCGCGTTGCTGATACTACAGGACCGGGTTTGGACAGCTGATCGACTTGCGCGAAGGGGGTGGCCGCACTCGCCAAGTTGTCCCCTATGCCGAGTACAACAAGAGACAGCACATCATCTCCTGACACAATGCAGATACACCAAACGAATATGGAGTCTTGTTACCACCTGGGCCTCGCAACCCAGTCTACACCCTTCGGAGTGGCCACCATCTGCCAATGCTCTTGAGTGGTGGATAAATATGACTACAAGGACAGAAGCTCCTCGGAAAGGAACTTGCTCTATGGGCCTGCTGGTAATATGGGAAATTTGGAAGGAACGCAATCGACGAATCTTCGACCATCAAGGGATGGCCGCAACCTCCCTGCTGGCACAAATCAAAGCGGAAGCAGACACATGGATTTTAGCAGGGGCGAGAGCACTAGCGCAGTTCTTATCCAGAGAGTAATCGTGATAGGAAAGGGAAACTTTGTATCTCTCCCGTAAAAATCTGTAATTATCTACTTTCTCAATGAAATAGGCACTATCCCGTGCCCATTCATTCAAAAAAAAAATTTCTCATCCATTGAAGCTTATTATGCGAAATTTGCGGGAGGCCCAATGGCTGTTCTGATTTGGTTGCCGTCGGCAGATTAACCGGAGATTCCTCAGCATAAAAAATCAGTCTCAAGTTCCTGCTGTGATGGCAATTCAGCTTCGAATTCAGACAAGCGCGTTCAGTGTAGCAGAGAATTCAGAGTTGTTTTCCTGATCTTCTCCGAAGAGTCCATCGCTGATGTATGATCCATCCCCACATGTATGATCCATCCCCGAAGGACACGAGGGCAGCACCACGTTGGTTGGTCAGCTCGAGTGATAGGTTTGGGGACACTTGCAAAACCCCAATATGTGCAAACAGAGCATTCATTCTGATGAATTTTGAGAGAGCAAAGGAAATCCATTCATTAGCATCACTGCCACTACACTGAATCAGAATGAAGATATGCCAGGTTGTGTGGACAAAAAACACAAAATGGAAGTGGAATTGTTCATCGCTTTTTTTGGTATGAACAGCCAGATTCCTCATTCCTTAAGCCTGAACAATACTACTTCCCATAAGAAGATTGTTTCAGCAGCCAACGGATTTAGTCAACGCTTGGGAAGATTGCACAGGACTTGTCAATACTTTAAGGTCCAAAGAAAGTAACAGACCAACTGAGTCTATCAATGATACTGAGATGCATGCGTCTTCTCTCAGACTATTCCAAGTTATATTAGCAATAATGTTCTAGGGAAGAGTTTTTTTTATCTAATCTAGGAGACAAGGGGACATTGTTGTTTCTACCGGCAGCGATGTTTTACTGAAATATCAGGTGTTTTTTACACCTGAACGACTGCCTTCAAGGACACTGAAACCCCATGCTCTAAGATGAAGATTTCAGGCTACTGTATTATGCCGGGGGCGTTTTTGACTCTTGCAAGTTGCGGCAGCTTATTGTGGCTTTGTTGTATCCTGATCAAGTGCTCTGTTGTGCTTGTACTTGAGTATGTCATGTTCTCAGTTTCAAGTTTCAACGCAGTATGAACGCCATCACCGTCAAACACGAAAACTGATGGAGTTCAGTAACAAAACACTCTGCTGTGCTCACAGTTTTCTAGTCCCTGTACTGCACAGGCAGCAGCCAACATGGAGTCATGTAGACTTCTGAGAAACGACCTTTTGATTGTGTCTGAATGTTCGGTCGCTTCGGCAAGGTTGGAGATGGAAAAAAAATTTCACTCGACCTACTTTGATCTGGATTTCTTCTGCTAGAGCATGCAGCAGAATATGCTGACTTTGGAGGTGAAGCAGAGGAAGAAGAAGACGAGATCGATCACTTTGGTTAGCATGAGTGATCTTATCAGGTTTCATGACGCATGAAGTTAAACAGCCCTGCTTTCCTTAATTCAATAGTAAATTATCACGATGGATCTACTGCACGCATGCAGTGACATCAACTCTTTTGACAGCACCAAAATGTATCTGATTATATTTGCTCTGACCATCTTGCCTTTTTATCTTTGTTGACAACTTCATGGCATGCATCAGAGCTTCAGAAAGGTAGGACCTACGAGTTACTTATCTCTACAGTCTTCAGAGATGGAATGTGTGTTCAACAGAAAATCTTGGTTCCTTTTGGATCATCATTGTTGCTATTATGTGTCATCATTTGAATAGTTTGATCGAAAAAGACATCAAAGTTTGAATAAATTTGGTAGTTGAGCACTTCAACTACTTCATAAAAAAGAAGATATAGGGACCAAAATTTAGCATTGAATTGAATTTTAAACTCATCATTCTTAGCTGAAAATGGACTCTAGAGGCCATGATAACTTTCGCATCCAGTTATAGGACATGAAAAATGATTTTTCACCAGTTGCCATCAACTGAGAATTCATCTATTACTTGCATTGTAGTTTAGACAGTGCTACAGAAAAATAACAAAACAAAGGAAGTTAAAGAGACTCAACTAATTGGAAGATACCTTGTGAAAGAAACAGTTGCGATAGTCTGATTATAATCAGGATCAGGACGAATGCCTACTATTAAAAAATCTCTAAAAACTAAAGATTGGAAAAAAAAAAGTTCCAGAATTGTATGATTGCAGGATATAGAGCCAGCTTAGTTCAACTCGAATAGCCTAAATAATTGTTTCTAATTGTTTCAAAGAGAGCAGAATATATAAGTAAGATACTTCAAAAAGGAAATCATGTGCACTGCAAGATGTATACCCAAAAATAAGTGGAGATTACATGGCTTCCCATTACAAGAAGGATGAAAAATCAGTAGAATCCAGGACCAAAATAGAAACACCACCAACAAAGAGAACGAGAAAAAGCTTATGTTTGATGAAACTGAGTGACAGACAATAGAGGTGTTAGAACTTGTGGGAGCACATGAGAGTTTTATAAGGATATTTTTCTCGGAAATTCATAGTTTTTATTGCAGAAAATAGACCGGATCTTTTTTAACGGAATTATCTTAAACAAACAGGACAGTGTTACGCCGTAAAACATATGATGTACTCATTGTAAGAAAGTCGCGCCCTGCTATCCATACAAGCAACAATTCAGTCTAGATTCTGGAGAGGTCAATTTGTGGGTCCTAAATGTTTTCTTAACCATTATCAAACAAAAGAGGGACTCAGATTTTTCTTTATGCCAAAATTTCCTGGATAACTACGAGTGCCAAGTGTCAGGTTACAAAAATTGTTTCCCTCTTACAAATCCACAGCTGCTGACTGCATTTTTCATCCAGGCTGAAAATGGTGGACTCAACCATCACACTTTTCCAAACCTGGAAATATTTAGCATCTTTTTTCTTTGCTTGGATGGATATGGAGTTATTTTGAAGCAACATGTGTAGGTGTGTCACTTTCCTCGCAGTGACTAAAAATTTGATGGCCAGAGTTTTGTGTCGTATGAATGCTTTGAGATTCTTCAGCTCTAGCAGTACAAGTAGCAAAGGGGGACTGATTTTCTTACCTAATCCGAAGCTTCTCCAAGTTTTGTGGCTCAAAATGTAAGTTACACTTTAATATGAGACAAATCCGCACATCCCTTTCCACCCAACATAAACGGCATTAAAAATTTAACTGTCGACGAAATTTTGTGATCAACCCTTTTCTCAGTAGAAAAAAATATCTACGCACGGTTTAGCTTTTACACCCGGAGCTTTTCTTCCTGAAACTATTTTTTCCTGTTAATTTGAAGAGACAACCGCGGTCTCAAATCGCGACAACTACCGGACAGAGAGAAATTACAACAGTTAACAAAAATGTAGCAAATGTATTCCAAAATCTGATAGTAGTTACCATTCAGATCCAAAATTTAATTTGCAAACAAGCAAAAGGGTCCAATTTGAGGGGAAAAATACCACTCACCCTCGTTTGTGGTAATAAAAGAAAAAAGGATAGCAGATAATTCACCCTGCAAAATTAAAAGGGCTAGATTAAACAAATCAATCACACTCCTACCGAGTCAAAGGGCATGACGACCTCTGCCTTGACTTGGCACAACACAACATAGTATTGATATGCTTAACCATACTCCCTCCATTCCAAATTATAAGTTATTTTTAGAGAGTCAAAACATCTCAAGTTTGACCAAATTTATACAATAAAGTACTAACATTCATGATACCAAATAAGTACTATTAGTTTCTTCATTAAATATATTTTCATAGTATATATCTATTCGGTGCCATAAAATTTTGTGATCCTCTCTATAATTTTGGTCAAACGTAAAATTGTTTGACACTCCAAGAAAGTTAGAATGACTTATAATTTGGAACGGAAAGATTACAAAAGAAAAATCAAACCATCATCTGAAATAGATTCCTAGCTCAAAAAATCAGAACGAGTCCTCAACCATTAAAAAAGGCATCACTGTATGATGCGTTCTAAGTCAAAAATTTGAGTCTTTAGAAGTTTGTAAAGTAGATTAGGTTAAATAATTGCTTAATTACTTCCTCTAATTTGTGCAGGAAATGAAATGAGAAAGTTCAACGTATAAGGCCAAAGTTCCATTGACTTGGACCTGGGCAAAAATTTCTCACATCTTAATCTTTGGCTGTCTTCAATTCAACGTATGACCACTCATTTTACAATAAGGGCCAGGCCATCCAAACATATTAATACAGCGATTAACCAAGTCCGTACACAGCCTCCATTTGGCCACCATCATCACCATGTATGGCATGTAAAGCAGCTATCTTAGCCCTAGAAGCAAGAACAAGCTCCTGATGAAGCCAGCCATGGAGGAGGAGAAGCCATTGTTGGAAAGGATCAAGAAGACAGGCGGCGGAGCCGAAGAAGTCGAAAACGAAGAGGATGACTTGGTGTTCCCGGGGTTCCGGTTCCACCCGACGGACCAGGAGCTCGTGGGCTTCTACCTCGCGAGGAAGGTGGAGAAGAAGGGGTTCAGTATTGACATCATCAAGGAGATCGACATCTACAAGCATGACCCCTGGGATCTTCCAAGTATGTTCAATTCATGTCACAGTCACAGTGTGTTCTTCTTTGATTGCTCAAGATGGAAGCTAGCATGCATGGAGATCGATCGGAGCTGACTGTGTGGAGGTATGCATGAACATGCATGCAGATGAAGCTCGGCATGGGGTGGTGCAGGGTGCATCAGGAGACAAAGACAGGTACTTCTTCTGCCTGCGTGGACGCAAGTACAGGAACAGTATCCGGCCCAACCGCGTCACCAGCTCCGGCTTCTGGAAGGCCACCGGCATCGACAAGCCCATCCACGGCGGCGGCGGCGAGTGCCTCGGGCTCAAGAAGTCCCTCGTCTACTACCGCGGCAGCGCCGGCAGGGGCACCAAGACCGACTGGATGATGCACGAGTTCCGCCTCCCCTCGACGGCGGCGTCGGCGGCGGCGGCGGCGGCCGAGCTCCAAGATGCAGTCAGTGCTAATAATTCACAGATCAACCCTGTAACTCTCAAACACAATAATTCAGATAAACTGAAACACTATTTAATTCTTTTTGTTCATCTCTAATCACAGGAAATATGGACGATATGCCGGATCTTCAAGAGGAACATGTCGTCGTACAATAGGAGGTGCCAGCAACAGCAGCTGAAACAAGAACACAGCAGCGAACGAAGCCATCAGCAGCAGCAACAGCAGTTGCAATATTACTATGACTACCACTATCTCCATCAGCACAGGATTTCCGTGGCGATGGCGAGCAGCTTCGACTTCGATTCGTCAGAGACGAAGGAGGCTTATGGCGCCACTGACCACAACCAGCCGTTCCTGTTGCATGGTTTCCATGGCGTGTCATCGGCCATAACAACAGCAGCAGCAACATCAGGATTGATGATGGGAGCTCCTTCGTTGCCAGCATCGACGTCAGGGTGGAGCGAGCTGACGACCTTGAGAGAAAGTGGTAGCACCTGGGACGAGCTCGGAAGGATCATGGAGATCTAACAGATAGATGCAACCTACTTGGAATTAAATACGGATCACTATTCACTAGCTTTGCATGGCTTTGGCATTAGTAATAGCACTTAACTTTACCTACCCTCGTTGTAAATACGGCTCCTCGTCCTCAACCATGTGCGTGTGCATGGATGGTCCGTGTTGTAAAAATATTTTATCACTTAATTTCTTCTTAATACAAAGATATGCAGCTCTTCTACGTACCAACCCTATGTCGCTTGTACAGTGGTTTGACGTCTCACCATATTGGGTATATAGTTTGCTCTAGATCAGTCCTCCCTCAACTCCTCATTATGCTTCGAAATGTGTCCGATTCACTTTGGAACCCCAAATAACTGGAGTTAGTTTCTCCCTTGCTGAAATTGGCAATTCGGCATTTAATCCAAAATCACTTCACAAAATGAGGCCATAATTCCACGTGGCGAAATTGAGCATACCTCAGCTAATAAAACTCCTTTTTGATGGAACATTGCAGGTATTGTTTGTTTAATTACGGTCTACAGAAGTTGCCTGTGAATGGAGCCATTGCACGTGAATGTTGTCACAGTTTCAAACTTCTAACTTAAAACTAAACTTGTACAATTTTTTTTAATACATGTTGAACACGTTTTCATTAAGAAGAAGAGAATTACAAAGATGTAATTTTAGGAGAAACCCACCTAAAGTGCAAAGTTACAAGAACCACCACCCTGGCAACAAGCAAAACACAAACACAACAACAAAAAAAGAAAACTACACCACCACCACCACACTAATCACGACCTAAGATGGCTCGTACCTGCAAGAGAGAAAGACACCATGAAAACATGCACATCACGTATTGCCTAACAATAGAGAACCAACTGAGTTAGAGTGTGAATGTCATGCAAGATGATGCCTCCAAGGAGGAAGCAACGCCAATACCAACATCATCCATCTGTAGCAGACCAAGTCTTCACATGGCAAAAATCAAATAGATTTGATGGCCGCAACAACACCCAGTGTGGTAAGCTAGATAATAGATAATGTAAATCCATGCGTATTCGAGTGTAGCCTCGAATCTTCCTGTCCCATTCCCAAATATACATCTAGATATCCATGATATTGTTGTCTAGACAATCCAAATGTTCTTCCATATAAAAAAAATAGATACTTTTTCTCAAAAGCAAAATGAGACATGTGCTAAGCGCCCCACGTCGTCTCCCTGGAGGCGACACGGGTGGCTCCACCGCCACCACCGCCCCTCCTGACCTCCTCCCCACCTCACCACCCTCGGAGCAGTGCACCGGAAGCCCGAGTGCCTGCTAGGAAGGCGGCGACCAGCCGGGGACCCGCACAGACTTTGGGTGCGGCGGCGCGGGCTACAGAGGTGGCGGCGACGCCCTGGGCCGACGGATCTGGCGTTCCAGGGATCGGATCCGGCGCCCCCGGGGATGGATCTGCGCGTCATGACGGTGGGTAGGCGGCCGTCCTGGCCTCAAGTCCGGCATCTCGGTGGGCCCAGGACCTGGCGGCGGTGGCTCCTCTGCGGCGACAGCTGGGGGTGAGCGCGGGGTGTGGTGGCGCTCACACCCCCCTTGGGCAGCGGTGCTGGAACTCCACCACGAGTTGCAAACGTGACCGGTGCAAGTGGCCACCACTCGCTCGTGTCTGGCAGGAGCGATTGTGCGGCCAGCAATGGGCTGCGTGGGAGGGGATTTGTGGCGGGGGCGGCGAGATGCAGGTTGGGGTGACGGGTTGCGTGGGAGGGGATTTGAGGTAGGGGCGGTGAGCTGCGAGACCGAGGGTAGCAGCCACGTGGATGCAGGCGGCCCAGGGGATGGCATCCAATCCGCCGTGTGGTTGAACAGCTCGCGGAGGTCGGCCCCGAGCGCAGAGGCGAGGTGGCGCTGTGCGGGGAAAGGAGTGGATCGGCCAGCGGTGGCAGACGGAGTGCGACCAGTCCGGCGTGAGACTGTGCGAGGGCGGGCAAGTGGGGCGAGCAACAAGCCGGGGCACAACGGCTTCTATGCCTCAACAGTGGCAGCGTGGTGCCGCAGCCGGGGTGTCATGTGCGAGGTGTCCCAGTGATGCCATGGAGGCGTGGCAAGGACACCTGGCACAGGGGTGCGCTGGTGGCACCGAGGTGAGGCTGCAGGCGTCATCGGGCCACCTCTCCTCGGCTAAGGAGTTGCGGAGGTGGCAACTGGAGCGGAAGGCGGCTGAGCATTGATGGGGGCTCGCGCCACGTGGAGGAGGCTGCGAGGAGTGGATGTGGCGGCGAGCAAGCGGAGGTGGAGGCATGGCGGCGTGGTCACGTTGGTGTGCGGTGGCGACACCGCCCCGGTTTGGGCTGCTATGACTGTGGTTTGGGAATGTCAAACTATGAGCTTGTGGTGAGGGTTGGGATGCTCAAGGCGAAAGCCCTCGCTGGCGTTTGCTAGTGGAGTTGACTACGACGCCCTAGGGCGTTGTTCTCCCCGTTGGGGGCGTCACTTCGGAGCTACAACCCTACTGCACAGAGTTCTCTGGTTGGAAACCCTATCCAGACCCTGGACAAGCGCCGGCGGCGCCATTGGCATCATGCTCTCTTTGGAGGCATTGTTTACAGAGACCCATCTTGGTTAATGACATTGTTGGTCCATTGGTCATTGGCGGCCGCAGCTGGTGGCAGCATTTCGGTCGTGTGGAAAGCTAGACAGGTGTTGCTAAGGCCACGTGGAGGCGATCGTAGGTACGGCAGCGGTCAGGGGTTGTTACATGGTTGTCGGCTTTGGCTGCTTGCAGCGGACTGCGGCGGCTGGTATTGCTTGGCAACGGTCAGAGCGGTGTGGGACTACGTCGGAGGATGGCACTTGCGGCAACGACAGCGTGGGACAATTAGGCTTGCAGCGGACCTCAGCGGGTTGATCAGCTTGGCTAGGCTATCCGGTGCGGTACATCGTCAAAAAGTGATGCATGCGACTTCTCGGTTTGCTGTCTTGACCGCGGAGGCTTTTGCACGGGTGAAGCAACGAGGTGAAGTTGACCTGCGGCGGCGGTTTTGGTTGTTTGATGGAGATTTGGTGAAGCGGGGCAGCATTGCTCACCACTCTGACGGCAATAAAAGAAACGGATTCGTGACATGGAGTACCACGGTGGGTGAGGCGAGGCCCTCGCGCATGGTGTTTCTTCGAGACGATGAGAGCGAGGTGGAGTCCAACGATGGTTGTAGCGAGGCCCCCATGCGTCGTGTTATCGTGGTGGTGACTGCGAGGCAACCTGTGATATATTCGGATTCGGTGGTATCACTCCGTCAGTTGGAGTATGGTGTTGTAGCGGCACTACGACGGAGGGTCCCGCATGGCGGTGGCCTTCTCGGTGCGGTGCAGTCTACTCCTATCGGTTCCCTATCGACGTAGGGCCACGCTCGGAGATTTCGACAAATTGATGAGCATGATTGTTGCCTTGTTGGTGGATGCCGCCTTGGTGAGTGGAGTGGGGAGGCCGCGTTGACGTCCCAATCCAACCGATCGGGTGTGCCGGTTTTGAGTTGAGTGGTGACCCGCGTTGATATCCCAAACTAGCCAGATGAGTCTTTTTTTCCTTTTCTTTTCCTTTTCCTGTCTATAGCCTCTAATCTTATATTTTCTACTATATTAATAAAACACGCACTATCTTTTGCGTCGTTCTTTGAGAAAGCAAAATGAGACGGAGGAAGAAGGGATGTATCGGGCGAAAGAAATGGGCTGATACGGCGCCGCCCGTAAATAAGTGTTTCGAAAGCGATAAGAGATAACCCGTCACTCAAAGATGATCTTTTGTTAGCTTAGCCGCTGTGTGATTAGAACTGCCATCATCTGTGCCTGGGCCCACACGCCCACGTGGTGTACCGACCAATCATCAGTGTCCCTGTCCTCTCCCTGCGCCGGATAGCTCGCCGCCGCCGGTCCACTCGCCCACCTCGCCCGTCATGGCCGCCGCTGCAGCCGCAGCTGCCGCTCGGCGCGTCCCGCTCCGGGCGTCCCCGCCGGCACCAGCCTCGCCGGAGACAGCTAAGGCCCCTGCTTCCGTTCCGACCTCCTCGGCCGCCTCTGCATCTCCTCCGCTCCGCGCCGCCGTCGCTCCGAGTTCCGGCCGCCGGCTCCCGGCGCCGCCGCTCCGGTGCTCCTCCTCGTCATCGGAGACCTCGGTACCGCCGAGCATCGGCTTGCTTGTGGAGGTGGAGGGGTGAGGGGCCATAAAAATCCAGTCTTTCTACTCCTCAGTTCGTGAATTCCAATTTCCCCTTGTTTTTATCCCAAAAAAGGAGTGCCTTTTCTGCTTGTAGAGCATGGTAGTTGCTGAAGCTAGAGCGGTTACTGGGATTAGAAATGTTCAAATTTAGAATAACTGTGCAGATGTAGACAGTGGCAGGAATTAGTGAGAGTAACGTGTCCTCAGATAATTCGCTGAGACAAATGCCACAATTAAGTAATTTTGTATCTGATTATTTCTGTGAGAATCCATTCTCCATTTTGTATCGATCTAGCTGAACCATGCTTTGTTGTTGAACAAATACTACTGAGTTTTCTTTTGAGCTATTAGCCTATTACGGAGTAGTGAATAGTGATGCCTTTTCTTGCTTTCCTTTGCATTGCTGATATCAGAAGAATTACTGTTTCTGATTGAGCATTTCATGTTTCTGTTCCGCAGAGTTCTTGCAGATGTCTACCGTTTCGGCAATCGTCAGGCTTTCAATGTAGGTGCGAGACATATAAATCTTTCTATGCTTCATGTCCTTATCAAGTTCTATTACTCTTTGTAGCACTTTATTTTTCTTTAATCTATGCCATGCCATGCTGAGGTTGAAATACAAAATAGCAAATAAAGTAGATAAACAATGAAGGGATCTAGCAGAATAGAAGTCTAGCTGCACAATTGTGCATAGTTCTTGCCTGTCTTGATTCTAATACATATTAATATTTTATTCCACCAGCGTTTCAAAGTCTCGGGCTAGATTGTGCAAATTGGACAGAGCCAATATATACTGATTTGGTCAGGTGCGTATTAAGTTCTCTAGCGTCGTCAATCACATGTCCTGCCTCTCCTTCAACACTGGGTTAGCTCTTGGCATTACAGATTGGATCGTGTTCCCTTGCTGTGTTGTCCCCTTTTGTCTAACCTCTTAGTTTGGACTGGACTGGACGGAGGTGTTTCCTTTTCTCTTTATGTTGATTATTATTTTCCTAAAGCTACTTTGTTTTCTAGGAAAGCTCGTGGTGATGAGGAAAGGATGCTGGCATTATTCTTTGACAGGGTATGGTCTATTTCTTCCCCTAGTATGCTTTTTGGTCTTGTAGGAATTAGCAAATCTGGCTACACTACATCGCAAGTCAGCTACATTTGCTTAAAGACATTGGGGGAAAACAGAACATCTAAGCGAATTCTTTCAATTTCTGTAGCTTGTAGCCAAATTTCATTAAAAAATAATTGTTCCTCCCATGTGACAAAATACTTGTTGTGTAATATAGCTTTGTGGATCTGAGTAATTGCATCTGCTGATGCATTTCATTTTTGGAATTTAACCCCTTCCTCTGACTTGACACAGATTGGCTGGCCTACATCTTTGCCGACTAGTGAGAAAGGATCATTTATGAAAAGTGTTCTTCGTGAAAAGGTAAGCATATCAAGCATTACCTGGCCACTTTATGATATATCAGGCCTTGACAGAAGTTAGCTTGAGTTGTACCTTGTTGGTAGTGTTTTCTGATCCTTTTCCTCATCACTGGACTCCTGATTTCACCTAACTTTTATATATGCCAATTGCATTCAGCCAAGGATCTCAATTTCTTTTGTGCATATTATCCATGTATGATTCTACTAAGGAATGGAGAACAAACTAATTTTTATCCAGTGCAGCTGGCTGGCAGTTAGAAAACAGAATGTTTGGATATAACCTGAAAGCAGGGTTACTTCGCTTAATTCCTGTTCTATGCGCTAGTTTTTATCCACCATTTCCTGGCACTAATTTCTAAGTTTGAACCTGATTTCAATCAACCTGATTAATCAGGATCTTGAATTTGATATCAAAATGGACTAGTGTTCCTTCTCTTTCACCCATTTTCATTATAAATATTGTTATATTGACTTCTTTGAGCATCATTCTCTTGTTCTAGTTGAAAGCTTTGGAAGAGTTCTCAGCTTCTGGTAGCTTACCACTGCGGCCTGGAGTTGAAACGTAAGACTTCAATCTTTCTTTTTTTCGAGAATACGCAAGAGAGCTGCATATCTTTTTCATTAAGGGAAGCAGAATAAAAATTGTTACAACATGATCCGCCGAAGCGCTCACTGGCACATGGTTCAAACTACTGACTTATGCTAAGAAAAGAACTACCGGAAAAGAAGAGTAGTTGTGATCTAGACTGAAATAGCATCTCCTGATGTGGGAACTACAGCAGAGCTGAGTTCACCATGTCTTTTTGCTCTGTCTTGGGCCTATAGCCTGATCACCTCACCAATATCACAGACTACTTGAGCGACTGTTGCGTTCTTTGCTTTGGAAGATGCGAGCCTTCCTGATTTTCCATGCTATCAGCATGAACAAGGAGTTGAGGCCCTTAGAATGTTGCTTGTCCATATACCCTGCCTGAGCTGCAGACACCAGTCAATTACTTGTAAATTGTAATAAGCAGTCTCTATAGACGTATGCACTGTCGTTCATTTTTCTCATCCTTAAACTTTTGCAAGAATTACAGGACCATTTAACTAAGTGATCATGTGGGCCATTTGTTGATATCTAAAAGAAGGAACAGAAGTCATAGCATTTCAAATAAAAGTTTCTGTGTGTTCTGATACACATGCTGCATGCTTTGATTTCATCAATTCATGAGCATTTATAAGCAAATTATTTTTGTCCTTATTTTGATCTTATGTATTTTTCTGAACAGCGTTTGCCTCTCTTAAATACTCTGCGCTTGCCATAGGATATGAATGACTCTATCTTGAACTTTAAGTTGCCATGTGTCTGATTCTGTGTATGAAATCATTCGAAGGTTCATTGATGATGCACTTAGTCAGGGTATCCCTGTGGCCATATTGGCTGCATATGGGAGGAATGGAGAAAATATTTCAAGGTACAGTTTGTATAAAAAAATATCTACTGTCTACTCTTGTTATTTATCTCAAACTAATTGATGGAAATGCTGTAATTTGTCAAGATATTTTGTTCTCATTCCTTTTCTATTTGACTCTAGATCCATAGTTAAAAAATTGGGTCCTGAAAGAACATCAAAAATAAAGATTGTTGGAAAAGATGAGGTTGAAGGAAGCTTCTACGGGCAACTTGTTCTTGGTAAAGGAGTCACATCCAGTTTGGATGAGCAACTTATCAGGGAAGCCCAAAAGGCTGGTAAGTATTGCTGAATGAAAAAATTGCAGCCTCGTTCATTTTTGTTTCAGTTCAAGGACCATTTGAAGTTAATTCCAAATGTTCTGTTGCAACAGCTTCCGCAGAGAAGCAGAGGATTGCAGAAGAGGTTGCATCGATCCTAAAGCTTAGCGTTGACATCACAGTGTCTGAAAGGTTATTTCTAACACTGTACCTCCCTGGAAGAATATTATCTGATTTTCATTGCCTAGAATATTATCTAAATTTCACTGCCTAGTCACCATTGTCAGCTCTGAGAAGGTAATAGCGGCTCTGCGAGCTGGGTCTGAATACGTTGGATGCGACGTACGGAACTGCATTCTTGTTGCGGGCAGCCAACCTGGTGTCCTTGCAGCAGAGCGCATTGGCATGCCATGCGTAGTTGTTCGAAGCAGGTAAACTGCCTTTGCCTCTCATGTACATGGCTTATTTCAACCATGATTCGGGTTCATGTTATCTTACTAAAAATCTGTGTCTCCCAGCTTTACTGCCAGAGCAGAATTTCCCTCCGCGAAGGCTGTCATGGATGGATTTGGCGGTACAGACTTAACCGTATCAAAACTACTGAGCAAGAAGTGGTCTTAATAATGTGTCGATTATCAAAACTAAAGGATGGATTGGAGAATGCTATGAATTCGTAACTGATCGAGTCCTGGCCCATGAGAAGCCTTTTTGTAAACATGAGACACTTGCTGATGAAAGCTGTGAGAAGCGGAAACAGTAATTGTTTTAGCAATTGAGCAATAATATGAATCAGCAATTCAAGTATTCAATAAATTGTCAGATTTGTTCTGAGGTCTGTGATCTTTGGCTTTTACTCCTTAGAGTTGAGACACACGTAGAGACTAGAAAAATTAAGAGTTGGCCATTCATTACTAAAATCTTATGTTTCCCTCCCATATTGAATGATCAAGATACATTTCAGATAATCTCATCTACATGTCAAGTGTCAACAAGTTGCAATCCTGATGAATGGCCAACAGATGTTTATTTCCTGGCCCACTTTCATTGAATCCAGTGCTTTGCTGGCCTGACAAGGAGCCCCTAAATTACTCTTGTTCAGCAGTTGAGTCATGTCATTCTTCTTGAGTTCCTGTTCTAGATCTGGGTAAGCAAGAGAAAGAAAAGTGAATAATGCTATGTTCCGATCACAAATAGCAAAATCTATAAATCCAGAAAAGTCACGACTAATAATTTTGGGACCGAGGAAGTAGTACAAGTAAATTTTATTTTTTACAGCTATTGTTGTTTTTTTTATGAAGGCTAGCTAGATTATAATCGTGTGGAGCATATGCATAGAATCCAAAAGTTGCTTCGCATGGAAAATGAAGCTGATGGAAATAGATAGGCATATGAGGTATCAAGAACTTCTGTAAAACAGACTCGGTCACATTTCTAGCTGTAACTCTTGGGCAAGGGAGCCTCCGTGTGTTCCGTACGTCCCGGTGTATCAAAGAATGTAGCGAATATATGAAAAACCATCCAAATTAATTCCAGTTAATTATGTTATCATCTACTGATCAACTCCATTAAGTAAAACTAAATCGGGTAGTACGTGAGATGTGTCATGAGTAGTAGCAAGGATTTCAACACATCCCATAAGCACAAGTCAACTACACATAGCATAGCATGCATAGAGGTTCATCATTACACAACACACAAGGTACCCAGTAGTAATAGTCACTTTTCCAGTAGTGTTCTCGTGCTAGTAGGCCTCGAGGTAACGCCTATTCATGTTATTCCGAGTTTGTTTTCGTCATTGTTACTGTGTGCAAAATCTCAAATCTGTCTGTCATTTCAGTTTACACTTACATATATGGTGAATGTTCACATATGCGAATTACTCTAATATTCTTGACCTCGGAGATCCCCTCTCTACTAATAATGTGCTACATTATCAGTAGTTGTTTGCTGGCCCACTTTCATTGAATGGTGCATACATCCAGTGATTTGCCTCACAAGGAGCTTGTACAGCTAGCACTCAAAAGCTGTACTGCTCTACATCCCTATATATACTAGCACCGTAGTACACCAGAGGCATCGTTATGAGCAGTTAGAGTCTTGTCATTCTTGTTGTTCTAGTTTATTTCCATTCATATACAGTTCATTTCTTTTACACCTATTGTTGTTTTTTAGATGAAGGCCCTAGCTAGATTGTTATTGTGTGGCTGCGCATCATATAAGAGATGCATAGAATCCAAAAGTTGCTTCGCATGGAAAATGAAGTTGATGCATGGTAGCAACAGATAGGCATAGGAGGTATCAAGAACTTCTGTAAAACAGAGTCCCAACAAGATGGAAATGGGATAGATTTTCGCAGCCGTCCTCGGGGTTCCCCTCGACATCGCAGCCGCCCTCGCGTCCTCGTCCCTGTGCTCTCCTTCTGCTGGGCTGGCGTCGAGCGGAATTGGAACCCAATGGTCGATTTTGCCTTCCCCTTTCTCGATGCTAGTAATGGAAAGCACGACCTTCGTTTGGATTGATTGATTTCCTATGCTCTAGCTAGAGCTTCTCCCCTTGAATTCGGTATGGCTAGGAGCTGTCAATCCATCTCGAAACGTTCTTGCTGAGATGGGTGAGTCAGGCCCATAGATTTAGATCTGAATTTTCTGAAACTTCCATTTGAGCCTTGATATTTGTTCTGATGGTCATTCTGAGCAAAACTAGTGAGTAAGAAGTGGTCTTAATAATGTGTCGATTATCAAAACTAAAGGATGGATCGGAGAATGCTATGAATTTGTAACTGATCGAGTCCTGACCCATGAGAAGCCTTCTGTAAACATGAGATACTTAGTGATGAAAGATGTGAGAAGCACAAACAGTAATTGTTTTAGCAATTGAGCAATAATATGAATCAGCAATTCAAGTATTCAATAAATTGTCAGATTTGGTCTGAGGTCTGTGATCTTTGGCTTTTACTCCTTAGAGTTGAGACACACGTAGGAACTAGAAAAATTAAGAGTTGGCCATTCATTACTAAAATCTTATGTTTCCCTCCCATATTGAATGATCAAGATACATTTCAGATAATCTCGTCTACATGTCAAGTGTCAACGAGTTGCAATCCTGATGAATGGCCAACAGATGATGTTTATTTGCTGGCCTGACAAGGAGCTCCTACAGCACTGCTCTACTACCATAGGCACTGTTCAGCAGTTGAGTCATGCCATTCTTCCTGTGCTAGGCCTGGGTAAGCAAGAGAAAGAAAAGAGAACAATCCAAAATCCCAACCATAAATAGCTAGTAGTATATACTACCTCCGTTCGTTTTTATTTCACGTTCAGAAAGGGAAAGTTAGTTTATTTTGTTCTCACTTTCTTGTCTGAAATATATATATTCGACCGGAGCATATGCATAGAAAAGGACTGCTCTACATCCCCATATACACTACGGTAGGTATACCACCATGAGGCATTGTTCAGCAGTGAAAGTCTTGTCGTCCTTGTTGTGCTAGCTAGGAAGAAACAGATAGGCATAGGAGGTATCAAGAATTCTGTAAAATGCAAACAATCACGCTGAAGAGGAGAGGAAGAACCAGTTGGAGATTGAACATATGGTGAGGATGCTCTAGGAGAGGCGCCAGCCGCCGTATGGCTGCTCGAAGGTTGACAATGTCTGAGCGTCTGAAATAGGCAACTATATCAGAGCGTCTGTGTTAATCGTGGACTTCCAAAAGAAAAAAATAATAATAATGCACAGCTGAGAAAGGTCTAGTAGCATGATTCTCATTTTTTTTTTAAAAAAGTATGATTCGTCACATCTCAAATTAACCAAATTAGTGTCCACTTTATAGTAATTATTGTGGTTTGCAGAAGTAGTATACAACGTGTATGGTAAAATATACATGCTCCTAATAAGGCGGCGCTGTAAATATATATATAGAGTAACTTTACTTTTCCCGTAACAAACTACTAGTAACTAACACATACTAAGCGAGGCAGCAGGCACGCAAGTAATGAACAGGAATATACTTTCACTGGTGACGTAGATCGCCTGCTCGGCAGGCATAGCAATCTGCATAATAGCGTCATTTAAAAAAGTCGTTTCAAAAATATGCATAATAGCGAGACTTTTCATATGGACACCACCAGTCAATCTTCTAAGGGATCAGGCCAATTGTTAGCTAGTGATCTGTAAAGTCAATGGTTTCATTTTGAATTTGTGCTTTTCACTGTTACAGTGTGCAAATTAAAATCTCAATCTGTCCATCATTTCGTTTACACTTACATGGTAAATGTCCACATAGATGTGATCCACTTCCATTGAGTGGTGGTGTGCCAAGGGGTAGCAAGTAGGTGCTTGGACATTACTCAAAAAGCACTGCTGTACATCCCTTTCATATACCAATACCATAGGCATATAGAGAGAGAGAATTAGTAGCTAGCACGATTCATTTTCTACCGCTATTGTGGGTTTTTTAGATGGAGGTCTAGCTAGATTATTACTGCGGCTGATGAGTCGCTTGTCCTGGAATTTCAGTTTGAGCGATTGGCATGGAAAATTATTAAGTTAGTACACCATAGTATAGAAATAGATAGGCATAGGAGGTATCAAGAAATTCTGTCAAACACAGTCGAACTCGGAAGTAGCAAATCTGTAGATTAGTGCTAGATCCATGCTGGCTCGAAGTTCGCTGTGTCTCCGTCCCATCCTTGTGTTCGTCTAGCTAGCAGTGTTCCCGACCAAACTCCAAAGTAATAATTAATAAAAAAAGCAACTGATAAAGTTCTAGTAGTATTTTTTAGATAATGGAAGGCATGTATCATGCTTTAGACATTCTCTTATGAGAGTGCATCAGACCAAAATTTTTACAAGAAGTAGCTACTGCCACAAACTTGGACACTTTTTTAAGAGACATGTAACCGATAAGACACCAGAATTTCCTTATGTACACTAGAAAAACAACAAAAGGAAAAAGAAGAAAATAAAAAATCTCCAATTTCCGGCTCGAGTAATCTTTCTTTCACGGCTTAGTTTCATATAGTCGACTCCATTCCAACTTTGCCAAAACTGAGGTGAATGCAGAACGAGCTTGTGCCAAATCCAACATATATAGGTGAAGTCGTGAAGAACTAATTTACCAAAGCGTAGCATAAGTACAATACGTTGTATCATAGAATATACATGTCCTCCAATAGTTTCTATTTCTCCAATAGTTTCTATTTTTCCATCATAGTTGCCTTTTTTTTTGGAACACGGACTCATGTATGTATAGGAACATATCATATGAGAGATCTCCTCGCTACTAATGTGCTACATTATCAACAGATGTTTTCAGGCCCACTTTCATTTAACGGTGTGCCATGCAGTAGCAAGTAGTAGGTGCATCCCATCTAGTGCTTTCCAACCCTATCACAAGGATCTTGTACTACACAATACTCTAAAGCACTATTCTATATCCCTGTATATACCACTGTATGTACACCATAGGCATTGTTCAGCATGCAGTTGAGTCATATATAGAATCCTGCCCTACATCAGAAGATGCATCATGCAACAGCGTGCCTAAAATCAGCACAAGGCACCACCGTACCAGCCAGGACGGACTCATAGAATCCAAATTGCAAAAGCTGCTTGACATGAAAATTAAGTTGCATTATTGATCATAGAAATAGATAGGCATGGGAAGTATCGGGAAATTCTGTGAAACGAAATCGTGGAGCTGAGCCACAGTTTTGATGGTTCTTGTAAAATAGAAGATTAGGCTCGTTTTCTGCGTTAAGCGTGGACTTCCCAATTGTTTTTCCTACAACTGACAAATCTCTAACATACGTACTTCTACACCAATTTGTAAAATCAATGATTCCATTTTGCGTTTGTTTTTTATTGTTGGTGTGAAAAATCTCAATCGGTCCATCATTAATTATTTTAGTTTGAACTTATTACATGGTAAATAATGCTCACATGCCTATATTTGAATTCCTTTAGCATTCGTGACCTCATGAGATAATACCAAATCGGCATATGTTGCCGGTCGGTAGAGCACCTCTACCGTTAAGTTTTTTTTCGTGATCGTGCCTTAGCACCTCTAGCGTTAAGTCTTACTGATTTCAATCACACACCAACCTCTCTTTTAGCAAATTCAGAAGGAACCCTGCATATATAGTTTCTATTTTTCCATTGTAGTTTCATTTATTAGGATTGAGAACTTAGATGTTGAACTTGTGAATAAATATGTATAAGAACAACATGAGAGAGAGAGATCCCGTGCTTTAAAAATTATTCAGCACAAGCCACCACGGGCATTGCAGAATCCAAAAGTTGCTTGCCAGGGGAAATTAAAAGTTGATCATGCATAAAAAATAGATAGGCATAGGATGTATCGGGAAATTATGTAAAACAAGATGGAGGTATCTGGCAATTGCAATGATTATCATGTTCTCGTAAATGTAGTAGTAGTGTTTCCGTCCAAAGTAATTAAAACAGAAACACTGATGTCCTTCTCTATGACATGCACTGTCGCAGCCTTCTTGAATTCTACTACAAGGTTGGACCCGTGTTGTGTCAAGAGTGGAAGCCAAATAAAAAATAAAAATAAACACGCTGCCAAATTAGAGCTCAATTTAGGCCTTGTTTGACCGGGCTTATGGGCTCCAGCTCCAGCTACTGTAGCGCGCAGCTGGAGGAGTCCTCCTGGATGTGAGAGGGAGGGAGGGGAGGAAGAAAAGAAGCTCCGTGCTACAATACTGCTATAGTGATGCTGCAGTGAAATGTCAGGAGTCGGAGTTCCATGGAGCTACACCAAACTGACCTTTAGTATGATTCACATCTCAAATTTAACCACAGTGCCCACTTCATATTATTATTGTGGTTAGCATAAGTGCAAACGTGTACAAGGAAAATTATATGCTCGCGCAAAGGCGCGGTAAACATGTAGAGTAACCTTAATAATTCCCCTGTAAAAATTACAAGTAATTTATATACTGCATGCATGCTAATAAGCGAGGGCTGCAGAGACGCAAGCCACGACGAGCGGCACCACGACGTTGGCCGCGGCCACGCTCCCCCACCCTCCCGCCGGCGCCGCCCCCCAGTAGAGCGGGCCGGTGTACCCGTACGTTCCGGGGCCGTACCCGCCGGGCCCGCCGAACCAGCCGTACCCGCCGCCGCCGCAGCACACGTCGCCGGGCCCGCCGAACCCGAGGCCGTGGCCGTCGAACCCGAGGCTGGACGCGCTGGGCAGCTCGTCGGGCGTCGGCACCGGCAGCGCCGACGCCACCTCCGCCGCGGGATTGTACGGCTCGCCGCCACCGGGGTGAGGCAGCGGGAACTTCTTCGACGCCGTGTCCGCGGCGGTGGTGGCGGTGGCGGAAGACGCCGCGGGTGTCGCAGGCGGTGAGGAGGAGGATGGTAGCAGCGCCGCCGCGGCGGGTGTGGCAGTGACGACAGTGGACGTCGGGACTGCTGCGGGTGAGTCCACCGTCGGCGCCGGCGTACCTGCATGCATGTAGGCACCACATTTCAGTCGTCATCGGTGAACACTAGATGTCTAGACGCAGCGGCGCGGCGACACGTTACTTGCCTGTAGCTGCTGCGGTCGGCAGCGCCGACGACGACGACGACGCCGGCTGCGTGGCGGTGTCGGCTGCCATGGCCGCCGCCGGCAGAAGCGCGAAGGACGCCCATAGCGCCGCCGCTATGAGGAGGGCGACGAGGGTCGACGACGACCTTGCGAGCTCGGCAGCCATTAATACCGTACAGTGGAATAATGGATCAACAATCCGGCTGCATGCGCTGGACCTACACGTGTGGTGACGACGAGCGATGAGGAAGAACGAGGACTACGTGTGCTGTGGTATATATCGCCGGAAAAAGAATGATGGCAGGCCGGGTAGACGAGAAAGGAAGGGTTGGCTACGTAGTAGTAGTGGGTGGGTGGATCGGTAGCTCCATCCATCCATCACTTTGATCAGCAGGTCAGGTCAGGTCAGGTCAGATTCGGTTGATCTAGCAAGTCAAGTCCACTGGTTGGTGGACAAATCATCTCTTTCTGTCCCTGCTGATGTTTGGAATTGCTGGGCCGGCCGGCTGGAAATAAACTGATGGGCTTCTCTACATTGGGCTGGCTTGGCTGGAAACCTCGAGGTGGGCCGCAGCTCTTTCGCAATATTTTTTTTTAACCTTCCAATATTTGAGATTCGTGATGGGCCCCGCAATCCCCGCCGGGACGGTGTAACACCCAAAATTTTAAACAATTCAAATTCATTAAAATTTGCTCAAATTAGGGTGTCATTTAAATTCTAGGCATTTAAATTCATTTTTTTTAATTTAATTAAATTCATCATAGGAGTTAATTGTGCATTCATGCTGGTGCATTTATTTTGATTGCTTGAGTTTGAATCAAATTTTGAATTTCCAAATTTAAATTCAATTTCCAAAGCCATTTCCTTTTTCTTTTCCTTTTTCTTTTTCTTCTTCTCCTCCTGGGCCGCATCTTCCTTTCCTTCCCTTCCCCTTTCTTCTTTCGGCCCAGCCGCAGAATCTCCACCGGCCCGCGAAGCAGCTCCGCCGGCCCCTTCTCTTTCTCCGTTGCCAGCCCAGCTCCTTACTCCCGCGCAGCCCACCGTTTCCCCTCTCCCGCGCGGTCCGCCGCTCACCCGTCGCCTCGCGGCCCGCGAACGTGTGCCGGCCCACGACGCTGCGCCAGCCCGCCTATCGCCCGCTACCGCCGACAGGTGGGGCCCGCCCGTCATCTCCCACCTCCGGTCGGGACTCCGTCCCACAACCGCCGCGCCGCCATCTCCGGAGTCCCGTCGGCCCCCGCTCTGTTTTCCTCGCGCGATTCAAACCCGGGGCCGCTTTATCTCCAAGCCCTCCGCCCCTATATAAGCCGCCGCCCCTCCCGGTCTCCTCCGCCCGCACCCGCAACACCCAAACCCTAGAGCTCGAGCTTCAGCGCCGCCGCCTCCTCCCCGCCGTCAAGCGCCGCCTCCGGTGAGCTCCGGTCGCCAAGAACTCCCAAAACGAGTTCGCCGCGCCCTCCTCTCTCTTCTGGTGCAATCCGCCCGCCAAACCGTGCCCCGGAGCGCCGTTTCGGCCAACTCCGGCGACCCGCCGCCGCTCGCCGTCGCGCACCGCCGCTCGCCGCCGCCGGTCGTCTGTTTACCGCCGCCGCCGCGAGTCATCGATGACCGCGACCGTCCGATCTCGATCCGACAGTCGATCACGAGTCAATCCGGCCACGTACCGGTCAACCGAGCCGCGCCGCGCCGCTTTTTCTCTTAAGCCCCCATCTTTTCCGCAAATCAACCCGCGGTCCAGATCGCGTTGAAAAATATTTACAGATCTGCCCTCGCACTTTTCGGTTTAACCCTTGAACTTTCCAGAAATCAACCCGCCGTCCGGATTTGAGTTTTTGCGCGTTAGACCTTCGGTTTATACGCATAATTACGTATAAGCCCTCGGTTTTCGCGGTTTGGTCCTAAAAGTTTTGTTTTTCTCACAGAAAAGCCCCTGGATCTTGTTTTAATCATATCTTTTGCATCTTAACTCCGTTTTTCGCGTTCTTTTTATCCACGTGCTCGTTTTAAAACGTAGATCAACTTTTCAAGATTATTTTCTCTGTTTAACTATGATTGGTGTACTGTTTTCTTACTTTTGCCCATGTTTGCTTGTATGTGCTCGTGTGACGCGTGTAGACGTCCCGCAGTTCGAGGGAGTTGAAGATCAAGCCTTCGAGGAGTACGAACAGCAGGAGCAAGGCCAAGAAGGCAAGTCGTGTCCTTGATCACTACTTTTTCGTCCTATACACCTTTACTTTCTCGTACTCAACATTTATGCTATGCACATGTTAAGATTAAATTGATGGGACCCAATTAAGGCTCGCCTAGATTGATTTACCTTTGCCTTGACCAACCGGTTTACTTTATGTTGGGTAGCTCATGCTTAGTGCTTACTTGGTACATGGTGGTTTAACTAAACATAATGTTTAATCTTGCTTTACTTCTGTTATACCTTTCATTAATACAAGATCATGTATTGTTAATCGGAACATGGAGAACCACCCAGGAAAACAGTGCTACCACAAGACTAAATGGCTCTGGTCTTGGCTGAATAATTAGAAACCTTAGTCTGGGGTGACCTTACTCGTGATGAGGCAAGAGGGGGGACTGAGTCGTTGCATTTTTGCCTGGGATGGGTGGTGCACGCCAGACACCGAAACCTTAGCGGGTTACCACTGACTAATGAATCTTTGTAAAGGCCTCGTAGCGTCCCTATGAAATCACACCTCGGAAGTGTGGTATGGTGCCTTGCAAACACCACATGGTTGGGTCCAAAGTTCTTTTGAACTTTTACGCGACTTGTGGGTAAAGATGTGCCACCTCTGCAGAGTGTAAAACTGATCGATCAGCCGTGCTCACGGTTAAGAGCGGCCTGGACCCTCACATGATAATATTATCGGAAGATGGATTTAACTTGTTATCATTTCATGCATATGTTGCTTACTTTATTTATGATCATGTTTAATTTCGGGTGGTATGAACTTATACTTAGTTAATTGCTAATAAAACTTGACCAACTTAATTAAAAGCGAATGCTATTTATGCCTTAGCCATACCTTGGTTTGCCTTACACTACACTATTCCCCACGACTTGTTGAGTACCAACAATAAGTGTACTCACCCTTGCAAAACCGCTGATCAGACCAAGCTAATTGGGAAGAGGAGTATCTACACGACTTTGAGGAGTTCTAGGTGTACGTTTCTTCAGTCAGCTGCCTGTGGAGTCGTCATCGTCTTTGGAGTTCCGCTGCGTAATAATTAGACTTTGTGGTTTACTTGAGACTTTCGGTCATGTAATAATGGTTAATACTCTCTTTATTCGATTTAGCACTGTCTTTGTTATTCACTATTGTCGTACATGTGTGTAACTTGATCCTGGCGCACATGTATTTAATGCACTCGATTTTGTCCTTAAAATCGGGTGTGATAGACAGAGCACAGCGATGACGGCAGCGGCCAGCGGCGGCTGGCAACGCCAGGGAGGAGAAGCCGAACCAAATAAAGGGGGTTCTATGCAATCCGTTCATCGCCTCATCGGAGGCGTAGCGCGATCGTTGGTCGTTCTGGGAGCAAGGACATGTAGGCCGTACACACATCTGACTCGGTCGTCTCCGACCTCGGGAGCCACATGGCGGAGGTCACCGGCAGCCTGCGTGCCGCCGTATCGTCGCCGAGCCTTGCCGAAGAACGCGTCCGTCTGCGGGGAGGACGGTCCGGGGGCCGTCGTGAGCGCCCGCTGCTGGGCATCGTCGGCAGCAGGGCCGGCTCTAGGGGAGGGTAGGCCGTGCGACCACCCGGGGCCACGAAGCTGGGGGAGCCATGACCATTTAGTATATATAATTTGATTGGTGCATCTTTTTAAATGGTACGTGCAACTGCTGCCTGTTTTCCATCCGTGCTAATTTGGGTCTACCAAATTGATTGCCAGGCTGCCAAATACGCTTGGCCATGCTGTCGCGGATTCCGATTCGACCAAAGCATCACGCGATCAGAGCGAGCCAGGCCTGCCAAATTGCGTCCTGACGCCTGACGCCCTGACTTTGTGTCTCCAACTCTCCGTAGGCCTGCGTCGTATACGCTCCTGAGTCCTGACTCCATGCCGCCGCCCGCCACTGATCCGATCGTCGCCTCATCGCGCGGGTCAGTGCCTCAGTGGGTGCAGGAGGCGATCAGGCGAGCCCTGCGTCTCAGCGTTTGGACTCTGGAGTGCCCAGTGCTGCATCAGACCGTCAAGGCATCAGGGTTGGATTTCCGAGCGTTGCTTCTGCCTTCTGGAGCAGTGGAGCACGTTTTGATCGCTTGGAGCACCGAGCACGTCAAAGACGAGCGCTTCCATCTTTGTTTTCTTCTACGTCAATTTTGTTAAAAAGCAATTATCTAATTAATATTATTTTAGATCAACTATGTCATAAAAAAGATTGAATGGCTTGGCTATGTGCAGCATTGCGAATGATGTTTTGGACGACATTAATCTTGATACCGTTCTTGAAGATTTTGCATCAAGAAATGCCTGAAGTCAGTTTTTTACAAAGCACCGAAGCATTATATTTTTTATTTGAGATGATCATAATGGTTATTGTTTTTACTTTTTTGTTACACTATTTTTATGTTTTATGAGCTATATATATATTGCAAAGTAATTTTTAGTATTTGTACCGTATACTTAAGTTTTTATATTAAAAATTAGTTCAACGAGCCCTTATTTTCATCCTTGTTCCTTATTTTCTGTTTCTTTATTTTATATTCTCATTTCGTATTTGTTTCCTTTACGTATACTAGTTCTAATACGCTAATATATATTTATCTTTAATATAACATATGAGATACTAATATATATATATATATATATATATATATATATTGCTTGTACTTCATACATACATATTGTGCATACACATATCGTATTTATTATTCCGAAACCGACTCCTTAGGGTGCACCAGATTTGATCCGTCATTATGAAACTCCCTCGCAGGAATTGTGACCTCGTCCAGAAGAAATCCACATAGTTGTTCTTGTATTCCCCTGAAAACTTCGGTCTCGAGGAGTTTATCCTTCCTGATCATTATCTGTATCATTGGCAAATGAATTAGAAATACTTAATCTAAATTTTTTGAACAATTGAAACTTTTTTGAAGTATAAGCAAATGAATTGAAATACTTAATCTAATTGGTACCACACAGTAGGCTCCTGGGACCTTTTTATTTAGTCCGCATTTTGTCCTTTAGACAACAAAATTCAATTAAATTGACAAGTAAAAACCTTTGTTGGCAACTTGGCATCTCTATTTGGGGTGTAACATTAGGGAAATAGAAAAATATCAGTTCAATGCAAATTGAAAACAATCTATAGTCGTGTTCTTAATTGTCCAAGTGTGAGGGATCACTTGGGTTTTTTTTAATTTCGTATTGCGCAAGTGCTGAAACCAGCAAGCCACCACGACAACTGCATGAAAAGTAACTATGTGGGACACTCTTCATGCTTTTTTAGTGATTGCTGAGTTCTTTCCACTATCCCTTGTCAATAATTTCTGGGCACAGTTCACACCTAGCTATAGTCTATAGACGCAAATACTAGTAGCAGTTCACATAATAAAGATGAACTGAAGATAGAAGTGGAGGACCAAAGATACTCTATTTTGCCTTACATATCATTCTCGTTAAGCAGCTTCTTTAGTAGTCATATCTATTCAGAAATTCAAAATGGATAATTAAGTAATACAACTCGACGTGATTATACCAAGGCACCAAAATTCTGTGGTCGTGTGCTGCACCTTTCTCTATTGTAAAAATAATCACACCATATCATTCAAACTACTGCATGGATGCTTTAAGGCGAATGGTATATATATTTCTAGAATGCGGGGTCTCAGGTTGAAGAGGATATAATACACATGAGCAGATTTATGCATTTGATGGTGAAACGACAAATGAGTTTGGTGGGTACCTTCGTAACGAGCATCCAAATATTTATGAGTGAGGTTGTCCAGTCTCTTCTTCAGGGATGAAGGAAGCGACTGTATACCTGGACATGATGTAATTAGAAGATGACGGAGAGATGAGTATGCTTGTGGCCCATCGGGCAAGGATGCCAGGCTTTTGCATTCATTAAGAATGAGGCGTTCCAGGGTTGAAAACTCTCCCAAGCAAGATTCCAATGATCTCAACTCTGGGCATGCACAAATTTCTAGTCTTCGGAGTCCATCCAGCTGGCCTGATAGGAGTTGGAGCTTGCCACACTCCCAAATATCTATTCTCCTGAGGGATGGGGGAAGGTTGAGAACCTCTGACAAGCTTTCGCACCGCTGTATATCTAGAGATTCAAGGCATGGAAGTAGTAAGTGATCCTGGGCTGATGATGACAGCTTCGGTGCAGCGCTGGGCCCTTGATTGAATGTTAGCTCGTCCTGTTGCTCTCCGAATATGGACTTAAGCTTAGGGCAGACGCGCAACTCCATCGTCTTGAGAGATGCGGGGACGTTGAAGACCTCTACCAGACTTTCACAATCCCACATGTCTAGATCCTCGAGACGGGGCAAAACTTGGCTCCTTTCTGATATTGGTTGGCCAGGAGCAGCTTTCGCGTACCCAATCAGACCACTGCACTTCCGAATGGTAAGGTGCCTCAAGGATACCAAGCTCTGGAACTCTTTTTCTGGCCAGTAGACAAGCGCATGGTTGATCCTCTCAATTTTCAAATATTGGAGCTGGACAAAACATGTCCATAGTGCCAGTGGACTTGAGGGGAACAGAAAGTTGCAGCCCCTTAGGTCCAGATGTGTCAGAGGGTATTTATTATTGGCGTCCACCAGCTCAAAGGCGCTATGCACAGTTGGTAAAGTAGTTTCTGTGTCTTCGACTGATAACATCAGTTTGGACAATGAGTTAATAATTGTAGGCACTATTATTGCTGTCAGTTGGCTGCCATTTATTTGTAATACACGGAGCTTTGGTGCTTCTATCACCCCCGGTAGAGTTGTCAACTTGGGACATTTCTCAACACACAGAGTCTCAAGGTCAGGGAATCTCTGCTCTTCCGTCATCCCCAAGCTCTTAAAACTATCTAAGTAACGTAACCGGAGCCCCTTTAAGTTTGGAAATGCTGACCATGCTGTAACATCACTATGGTCAAATGATGGTAATGCTGCCAGTTCGGGGCACGTTTCGATTGATAACCCTTCAAGCTGAGGAAATATTATCTGCAGCCCTTGAGTTGCTTCAGCAGCGCCCCCCCACCTCTGAAACTTTGCTAACCATTTTAATTCGAGTACCTTCAGGACTGGAAATGCCGACCAAAGCTTCCACTCGTCTTGCTCCTTGTAATCTCCACAGCACGATCCTCCGAGAAGTGCTGGCCCTGGTAATGCTGGAACCTTTCCACAATTTGTAATAAACAACTTCTCAAGTTGAGGAAACATTATCTGTTCTCCTTGGACCCAGTTTACTTCACACCATCTATCAAATTCCGGCAGTTCGTCCAGCCTAAGCTCCTTCAGATTAGGAAAGTGAAAGAATGTACCACCACTGCACAAGCTTTCCAGTTTTTTCAATCTTTCCAGACGAAGAACTTGTAGAGCTGGTACACTCCCAAGTGGAGGAAGCTTATTGGACTTGTTACAGTCAGAAAGATGAAGCTCCACCATTTTTGTCAGCGTACCCATCCACGTTGGGAAACTGGTTCCTTGGTAATGCTCTATCCTCAGAGCCTCTAGTCCAGGAGGAGCTTCGATACCCTCCAGCACCTTATGACAATCTTGTTTCTCCTCCTCACTACGTGTCCACGTTAATGACAATTCCCTGAGCTCCTTTTTATTTCCAAGATTGGCCTGTTTTGCATCTGCTGCATTTGTCACATTTTCGAGTTGACTAAGCAGTAGTGGACCACCAAGGTTGTTTAAATGCTGTAGCTCTGCAATACTACTGCAATCAGGGCCTGTACCCACTACAAAATTTGTAAGTGTTTGCAGGGAAGTGAGATGTCCAACCTCTGGTGGCATGCGCTTCAACTCCCAACATCCGTGAGTGTAGAGGTGACGGAGGGCAGTCATGTACTTTATTCCCTTTGGAAGACGGCCAAGTTTCTGACAGTACGCAACATTCAGCGTTTGCAGATTGTACAAAATGCTGATATCTTCCGGAAGTGCCACTATATCACTAAACGAGATATCAAGATACCTCAAGAGATGTAGCTGGTTTGGTTTCAGTAGAATTGTGCTCTTATTCTGCCGAAGTCTCAATGCACGCAGAGAGCTGTATTTTGCGAGATGCTGCAGGGAAATTTCTATGTCCTCACCACATAGTAGTGTTTGCATAGCTGGAGACCTTATATTCAGAGAATCATTCAAAACAGCCTGTGGCTTGCGACATGATAACAATATATGACGACAAGTGTTCTGAAGAAACTCATCACTCTGCTTTGGCTTCTCAGTTATGGTAGCAACTTCTTTGCCCATGACAGATAGTGCCACATCGTGCATAAGATCATGGATTTTACATGTACTTGTAGAGAAATACCAATACACGGAATCATATCTTGTGTCCCCTTTGACTTGCTTCACATCTTCAAAGAATGACCTTGAGACCAGCTCACTGAAAATCTGTTTACCAATTGTTTCATGACGAACATCTTTTTGTTCGGGAATAAAGTCATTTGCCATCCATAGTTGGATCAGAATTTCCACATCAATCTTATGGTTCTTGGGAAACACAGCACAGAAAGCAAAGCACTGCTTCATGTGTGATGGCAGGTCATCGTAACTGAGCTTGAGAATAGGCAGGATTTGATCATCCTTGTTATGGGCGATGCTTTTGCTAAGCACAGCCTTCCATTCTTCCGTTGTCTTGCCACATAGTACAGATCCTAGTGCCTTGGCTGCCAATGGAGACCCTGCACATCTCTCAACAACGTCATCAACCAAGCCAGCTAAATCAGCTGGTTTTCTCTCTTGCGAAATGAATGCTTTAGCCTCAATAATTTCCTTGATGAATTTATTGTCCAAACGTGCAATGTCATGTCCTTTAACTGTACCCATGAGTTGAGCTATTTTTTTATCACGGGTTGTCGTTAGTATGGCGCTACCAACATCACCATGTTTAAGACAGGCATTTAGCTTGTGCCACTTGTTATCATCCTTATTCCAGACGTCATCCAATACAAGAAGGTACCTGTTACAAATAATCATGCCATTAGTGCGTTTCTATTTGAGTACGTCTTTTTCTTAAGTTATGTGAATGCCACCAGAGGAAGCGTAAATGGTATTTTGAGCGTGTGTGAGGGAAAAAAAACCAATGTGCGTGTTTGAGATGAGTGAATCAACATCAAATTAAATTCTAAAAGTACCTCTTGCCAGCGAGTTCTCTCTGAAGCTTCTGCAAGGCATTCTCCAGGTTGCTCTCAGAAGCGTTGCAGATCTTGTTGGCAAGGTTACAAACATCGAAATCATCCGACACGCAGACCCACTTCAGCAGTTGGTGGAAATGCTTCTTCACTTCAGGGTCATTATAGATGAGCTGAGCTAGGGTGGTCTTACCCAACCGACCCATTCCAACAATGGGAACGACCATCGGATCCTTATTGTTAGCTTGTTCTTTGACCAACATTCTAACAATCTTTTGCTTCTCTTCATCTCTGGATCTGCTGACAATCTCTGGATCAACCATGGTGGAGTCATTCTCACGCAGATAATTTATCTGAACCTGCGCTTGTGGCTGTTTGTCGAACCGAAAGTCGCGCATCTGCTTGACAAGGGCCTCAATATTGCGCACAATCTTGCAAAGCTTGTTGCCCATCCTGTAACGGAACTTGATGCGGTTGCCCATCCCGAGCTTGATGTAGCACCCCTCTTTCTTGGCTTGACGATGGAGGGCCTCATAGTTGAATTCATCAAAGACTTGGATGGCCTCGTACGCCGCCACCTTAAGCTCCTGAAGCCAGGGTCTGATTGCTTCTTTGGAGGTTGCCTGCTTCTCTGCGTCAGTGATCCTTTCCAGGATGGCCGGCAGCATGACCTTGAGCTTCTTGTGCTGCTCCTCCATGCCCTCCATCACCTTGTACTGGTCCAGGAGGTAGCTGGACGCCTTCTCCATCACCAGGGACAGCAGTGGCCTGACCACCATGCTGCCCACAAGCTCGGCCATTGGAGCAGTCGATCAGAGCTCACGAGAACGCACGCTGAGAAATGAGAACACACTTTGGAGTGGAGAAGAGGATGGTGGTCTGCGGAAGCGCTTTGGAGGTAAATGGAGACCAACACCAAGCACTGACCTTCTTGGGACGCGCTTAATTTTTATTGGTTGCATCGAAAGCCGTAATACAAAATAATATAATCACGGTCTTCCATGTGCATTCTACAATCACAAATCAAGCCACTTGAGCCGACCTCGAGAGAGCCGTCAACAACAGCCGAACAGCGGTTCTACGTGCATGTGCTGCCAGTGTACAGCCTGGGTCCATTTCCATCGATGTCGACTTGCTTTCCGCTCATGTAGCAGCCACGGAATATTCAAGAGGCAATAATAGAATGCAGGAATCAGTCACTCTCTGTGCCAGCTGCACGAGTCACAGTCATGTCACAAAGGCTCCAAATTTCATCATCATGCATGGATGTTACGGATGAATTTCGTTGATCTCGTCAAATGGCGAAAGCGAAACAGGAGGGGAAAAAACATCGTCGTGTAGGCTTTACACATGTGCTGCTTTACAGAAGATTAACGAAGGGATTAGGTCTCAAATCATGATTCAGTCCAGCATTACTGGCCAAGCACTGACCTTCTTGGGGCGCTTAATTTATTGGTTGCATCGAAAGCCGTGATGATATTATTTTGTATTACGGCTTTCCAGGTGAACTATTATATACCAATCGTCTTAAAGCATCATCGAAAGCATCATTACGGCTAGGTCCCATGGCAGTACTAATTAGGGCGCCACTTCTGTGGACGGTAGTGCCTGATTAGGGCGAGCCAATGGCATATGCATGTGTCGCCTTGTCACGTACCTACGTGTTGCACGGTTACTGTCACGTACTATCAGTCATGATAACAAATAAAATAGAAAGCTAAGGATCTCTTTGAAAGAAATCTCAAAACATAGGAATAGGAAAAACGTAGGAACGAAGTTACATGACATTTCCAATTCTACAGGGATTGAGAATGTAGGAAAGTTTGCAATTGTGTATTTAGATGCAACGTAGGAAAAACAAACAAATGAGAAGGAAGAGATAGACACAAAGAAAAGTTTCCAAGAGGTTTGACACAAAGAAAGAGAAATATGCAGGCTCTTGCCGTGCATATGGATGCAAGCGAAACTCTACGTTGTTGTCCATGGAGTTTCCATGTTCCAATTTGTGTTCCCTAGTTGTCTCTTTAGCCTGTACCCAGAATCCACCAAAAGCAACTTGCCTGCATGCTTCTCTGATGTTGCAACTTGAAGGTGTTGAATGTTGATCTGCTCATTCACGAGTGATGACCAAGGACCATGAGACCGAACAGAATTTTCAGACATGGACACATTCTGAAACGGGCTTGGCATTTAGCCCGGTTTGTCTTTACAAGGAACTGAAGCTGATTATGCACACATCCGACATCCGGAATAGAAGCAGGAAGATTTTCTTCAGAACAAAAGCTGGTGGTAACATAACATCTGAAGCAGACGCACCCCTGACGAGCCATGTCCATCAGTATCCTGCACCTGCACATTATCAGGCACAATGCTTGGCTACGTGCCTGCAGAGCAACCTGGGAGGAGGGAGACCAATGCGAGGTCCGTACCATGTCCGCCATGCCCATCCGGCGCGCGAGCACAAGCGCGTGGCCTCCGGCCGGCGTCCGGTCGTAGCTCCGGGAGCAGAGGGAGTGGAGATAATGCCGGCGCAAGAAAGCTGATGAGGCAGGGATTGGTGCGCAATCCTGATGGGGGCTCGCGATCCCCGGCGGCACAGAGGGCGGCGAAGACGGCAGCGCCCGGCGGCGGCGGGGAGAGGAGAAAGCCGAGACGAACCCGGGGGGCTATCTGCAAAATTCCGGATCGCGATTATTAATTGCGATCCAAATAAGGAGGTATTACGTAAATATTTGGACCAAATTGGGGGCTATATGACAAAACCAAGGGGCTATGTTGCAAATATTTGGATCCTATTGAGGGACCTTTATGCGAATATTTGTTCGGAGCCGGGAGGCCAACAGCTCCCATGGCCGCCGCCGCCGTCCCGGCCGCCTGGTATATAGATCGAGGCCCCGTCTACTCAATGGTAACTGGAACAGCCGTGGCGGGGGTCTCCCCCGGCCACGGCCGTATCTCGCCATCCCGCGGCGACCGGCGTGACGGGAAACCCCTCGTCCCTGTTCTGCTCCGTTGCCGCAGCTCGCCGTCGCCGGTGCGCCGCCGCACACCGGCTGGCCGGCCTCACAACGCACCCCCTATCCTTCCCCGTGGCCGGGCTCGCGGCTCTCACGGGCCCAAGTCCACGCGCCGCTGCGAGTCGATCTGCAAGCTGCAATGCGTCGCGCAACGTTGAGGAAGAGGGTTCAGATTGTTGAGAAAGCAGCAGCCAGCAACGGCACCAATTCAGATCGTTCCGCGCCATGCTTCTGAAACAAGAATGAGACCGGCACATAGCATCCAGGATTCGACACATTTTGAACCGGACTTGGCATTTAATTTTGCACGGTTTATGTGTACAAGGAATTGAACCTGTTGGTTGTGCACACATCCACATCCGGAGCAACAAGATCGAAGCAGGAAGGGTTCTTGGGACAAGAGAAGCAGACGCACTGACGAACCATGTCACATCCTGCAGGTGCAAACGATCGCTGGCAACCACGCTAGCGTTCGTACCCGAGCAACAAGATGGCCGGGCCGAGCAACGCCTTGACGCCTGCGCACCTCGTGTCGCCTCCGCCGCCGCCTTGAGCCGAGCCTTGCCGACGAACGCGTTCCCAGGACTTTGGACCGCCATGCCGGCGAGGACGGTCTCAGGCGTACATGGTCCATCCGGCTGACATTTAGCCCGGTAATGCTCGCATTCGTACCTGAGTCGCAGCAATGCGAGGTGCGTACAATGTCCGCCATGGCCAGCCGATGCGAGCACAAGCGCGGCGTGTCCTGGGCATGGCGAGCGGCGCACGGTGTCCGGTCGTGGCTGCGAGAGCAGGGGAGATTCTGCTGATGCAAGCTGTTGAGGCAGGGATTCGTGCTCCATCGAGACAGAGGGCGGCTCGCCGGAGCGCCGCCACAAACCGGCGGCTGCCCTCACAACGCATCCCTGTTCTGTTCTTCCCCGTGGTGGCCTCGCGGCTCTCATAGGCCCAAGTCCGAAGCAGCAATACGTTTGCAACTGTTGAGAAAACAGCAGCCAGCGACGGCCCAATTCAGATTGTTCCGCACCATGCATGCTTCTGAAACAATGGGTGCCGACTGCCGTGCCGTCGTGCCGACCACCGGGAGCGGCGGGAACGCGCGGCGCTCCGGGGAGCTGATGCGCCAAGCAGAGGGAAAGAATCGCAGGTGGAGGGAGGCCGTAGCCAGGTCGGGGGTGGACGGCATTTCATTTACCGTCCACCCCTTGAGTCCCTGTAGCCGTTGGATCGAGCATGAGCGGTCCGGATGCGGTGCAGATGGAGTCTAACTCGGTCGCCTTCGATCCAGGGAGTCTGATGGCGGAGGTCGGAGGTCGGGTGGCGCGCTACGGCCGCTGCTCAGGCCGGGACGCCGGCAGTCCCGCCGCCGCTACCCTCAAGCTCAAGAGCTTCCTGCGCCGTCAGTGCATCCGTGCTCTCGCGGGGAAACGAGATGGCCAGGCCGCCGCCCGAGCAACGAGTTGACGCCTGCGTGCCGGCATGCCATCGCCGCCCTGAGCGCCGAGCCTTGCCGACGAACGCGTCAGCACCATGTCGGCGGCGAGGAAGGTTTCGGGCGTCGTCGTTGATAGAGAGCCGATGCAATTAAACGGTCGTCAAGGTCGTGGCTCCATTGATTCCTCCTGTGCTGAGGACGACAAGGGAAAGTGCAGCAGTCAACGTTGCCGCGGCGTCCGCAAAGGCCACTATGGCGCGCGCGACCTTGCCTGGTTTCCCGGCAAGAGACTCCAACGGCTGGGCCGCGTCGGCACAGAGCTCCGTCCAATGCCAACTGAAGAATGAAACTGTAGGGGACGAAGCTGTCATGTCTTTTTCTGCAGATATCCGGCATGCCCAGCCGGCGCGAGCACAAAGCGCGGCGTGGCCCGGACACGGCGAGCGGCGCATGCCTCCGGTCGTAGTTTCGGGAGCAGAGTAGCGGAGATATTTCTGGAGGAAGCTGTTGAGCCAGGGACAGAGAGCGCGATCGAGATGGGGCCTCGCGATCCCCGCCGCCGCCGGGACGGAGCAAGGAGATGACGGCAGCTGCCGAGGAGCACAAGCCGAGTCGAATCAGGGGGCTCTATGCATTCCGCTCATCGGCGGGCGTAGCGCGGTCGTCGATCGTTCTGGGAGCAAGGATACGGAGGCGTGTAGCGGCTGGAACGCGGCGGCGCTCCGGCGAGCTGGGCACCAAGCAGAGGAATACCCAGGTCGGGGCCTCGGGGGTGGACGGCATTTCATTTACCGTCCACGCCTGAGTCCCTGGGAGCCGTTCGATCGGGCATGTGCGGCCCGGATGCGGCTCAGTCGCAGTCTGACTCGGTCGTCTCCGATTCCTGGAGCTCCTACGACCCGCCGCTGCTCGAGGTCGCCGGCAGCCTGCGTGCCGCTGTGTCGTCGCCGAGCCTTGCCGACGAAAGCGTTCGCCTGCGGCGAGTACGGTTTGGGCCCCGCCGCAGGTCATCGTCAACAGCCGATCCAAACAGTAGCAAGAGAGAGAGAGAGCAGGCCATTGCTGTGCATACGGAGGGAACTGAAACTTTGTTGTCCATGGAGTTTCCATGTTCCAATCTGTGCACATTTCTTTGTATTCCCTGTAGCCTCTTTAGACTGTACCTAGAATCTTAAAATGCAACTTGCTTGCTTCTCTGAAGTCTGAAGTTGCAACTTGAAGGTATTGATTTGCTCATTCTTGAGTCATGACCATGGAGAGTTGGAGACCGAACAGGATATTCAGGCTTTGATGGAATGCATGTTAGGTACTGCCGTCGAATGAAACAATCTTGTTATTTTTGGTTGTCTGTTCAGATAGCTTACTTTGGTTAGTTGTAATTATTTCATTGAGATCCATGCTTTGTATTTGCTCATATGCTGTGGTCCTTTTGCTGCCTTTTCCTGTTGGTTTTTGTTAGGCTTACTGTTACCTTATTTATTGTTATGTTAGGAGCGGAACTGGGCATTGGCAAAATTTTGGAAATAGTCCTGCAATTTCACTGCTGTTGATGAATTTCAGTATATTAGTATGCTAGTTTTTTTGGTTGGTTTGATGCGTGTGCATTGTTGCACCTCTGAATTGGTTTGTGTTGTTCTCTGTATTTCTCTTGCTCCTGTTATGCAAATGATACTAATGCGTACCTGCTCCTTTCTAGTTTTGTTACACTGCTGTTGACAAAAACAACATGATTTCATATATATATTTTTCCTTTTCTTATGCTGCTAATTTGATCTATTCAGAGGATTGTATTGTTTGGCTTTAACTGGTAATTGATTAGCTTTCATTCACATGCTGTGCTCCTTTTGGTAGGCTTTTATTAAATATTCTCTTTTGGTTTTTACTATTACCCCTGTTGTTAAAATGAGGGGGAGAGTTACAATTTGTCTTGTATTTTGGTCTAGTTAACCAGTCTAGTAAAACAACAAACTTGTCTGCAGTGCACAAGTAGAGTGTCTTAACAACTCTTATACGGGCCAGCCGAGCACACGCACACGATTTTAAGCGCACTAACACTTATATGACTAACTATTACAACCCAAGAACAGAGATGACCTTCTAACAGACCTACTGTCCTATTAGCCGGCCATCCCAGAGCCGCCAAATGCTTGGCTCCGGCCTGAATTCACAGCTGACCTTCCTTGACGATGATGTCCATCAGTTGACTCTCGTTGATGCTAGATTGGTATGGTCCAGGTGATCAACATGACAACCAAGTCCAGGCCCTTCTAATTCAGATTGTTGAGCCCATGCCTTATCTGCAGCCACCAGTCAAGCATGGACGGCTCGGTTGGGAACTGGATTGTTGCTCTCATCAGCATTAGGATGGCATGCCAGACCTGCCTTGTGTAGCAGCAACCAACGAAGAGATGATCTGTTGTTTCAAGCTCCTGATCACACAGAGGGCAGTTTGCCTGGTCCAAATGTGGTGCCGAACGACGAGCCAAGTGAAGAATTTTACCTTTAGTGGCGCCCAAGCTTTCCAAATTGGGCGAACTGCTCTGAGCCAACGAAGAACATGCAATACGCCGAGCGTGCCGAGTATGTCAGCGAGCAAAGCTCATTTGCAATCACGCATGGGGATGCGTCTCCCTTCCAGCGATCGGAGGGCCATGGAGCCGTTGCCCAGGTGAAACATCCCTTATCATTGCCGAGATGCGAGGGCCACGAGGTTTACATGCGCCGAGATGACGACCGTGGCGGCGCGAGGTTGCCGGAGGCCGCAAGAAGATGGCGGCGCTGTAAGGCTGCCATGCGCCAAGATGACAACGGCGCTGCGACGATCTGGAGGCGTCAGATGTCTAACTCAAGACGGTGGCCAAGAACGCACGTCCGTGCTGGACAAGAAGAATCGGCGTACGTATCACGACATGCAAAGCAAGAAAGAACGTTCATGCAGGTCATGCATGCACGTTCGTGCACACGTGCTGTATGAACTGAAGATAGCAACACGAAAGCCTTTGGCAGACGGCGCTTCCCCGGCCTGGCGGCCTCCCTCTAGCAGATGGTGCTTCCCTGCAGTCCGCTTGAGGACCTTGTGACGACCAAGCCGCTGTGACGTCCACTCGGCTCCAGCGACACGGTCATGTATCCTCGACGAACCACTACCACGACACCGACGAGGCTGGACGACGCGGGCGGGGGCAAAAGAGAAGTTCCGAAATTAACGTCTATCGACTTGCCCCAGCGTCCTGGAGCGAGCTGCTTGGACTCGGTCGGAGGGCCTCAATCGATGATGCTGACAGCCGCGCTGACACATGCAGGCTGCCCTGCCAAAGTGGGGGTTGTTAGAATTACGGTTGTAATCAAGGTAGCTTGCCTACCATGCGCCGGCATAGGAGGTCTTGGAGATAGACTCATGTTCGTACGTAATAATTGTGATCTTAAAGATAGACTCGGATTACTTAGAGATATTGCTAGAGATAAATTCTTTTGTAATTCAGATTGTAAAGCAAACCGAGTCCTAGGTGATCACGATTGTATTCATATGTAAAGCTCTTGGTGTTATTCACCACGTATAAGCGTGCAACCGTGACGAGCTAAGATAGGCAACCACGTTTTCTCCTTTTCTTACAAGCGTGTCATATCGTGCCTGCAGGCTGCAAGTTCACCATCCATCGCAACATCATCAACAATGTGGCAGTAACAATCCGCTGCTGTCAAAACATCCTATCGGAACAATCGCGGCAATCTAAGGATGAACAGAAATTTCTGTACAAGGACACCAGCAGCAGGAGTAAACTCTCATCGCTTCTCCCTGCAGGAGCTCATACAAGACAAGGCCGTCGATACTCGATAGAGAATAATGCTGCTGTTGCAGCAGCAGGAAGCTGCACAAACAGGTGAGAAAATGCCGCTCAACAAGTGGCGCGAGGGAACATGATCTTAAACGTAACAGTTATCCACATTTCAGAGGCGTGCCAGCCAAAACTCACATTGCCAAATTGTTGAAATATGCAATGCAAACTTAGAACATACTAAAAGATTATGGAGATCTCAAGAGACTAACTTTGCCATGTATAAGGATAAGATCATGGCAAGATAGGTTCTAGAAAATTGTAGAGAATGCATGAGTCATAGTTGACATGATTAATGGTGAAGTGTAAAATACTCTAGAACTAGATATTTTAGTATGGTAGAAATATAAAAAACTAGATAAGCATGAGGAGAGTTCTAGAGTTAGGATATTTTGTATGGAAGAGTATGGAAGTTGGCACATGGCAACACCACAATGATCATGAGCACATATAAATAGTGGTGCTCCCCTCCCTCGTAGTCATATCATGGCATAGAGTGTCATGTGAGCTATAGGTGAAGAGATGGCAATATTGCCATGTAGTATAGTGATGTCATGGTAGGGTAGCCACATAAAAAGTGTAAGAGTGAGTGTTGTATCAAGTTGTGAGTAGGTGAATAAAAGATTTGAGTTTCTTTGGAGAGAGTTGGTCTCCCGTGAAGATTTCCTAAAAGTAGTGTGGGTATAAGCGTGTTGGTGTTAGTGTGAAGATTTTCTAAAAGTAGTGTGGGTATAAGGTCCTATGAATAAGTGGTGTCATACCACTTTTGTACCACTTCTAAGTTCGGGGCGTCGATTTCTCAACACAGACCATCCTCACAGCCACTACTAGAAAACTCCTGTGCTAGAGGGATTACAGTCTCAGTGTAGTCTGCAAAATCTCCCTCCAACTGAACCCATTGGAGCGCCTTGCCTGTCATTCTACTACTACTGCTTCTAAAACACTCTCTGTAGACAAGTCTCTTACAGGTAGATAAAATAACAAGTTTGTTTCTGTAGGGTTGTTCCACAATGATGCTTTTCTATCTGTAAATTTTACTTCTGAAGTGTGAACCTTGCACTCATGCAAGTGTTCACTAATATTCAGCTTTAACTGTGCAAGTTTTTTTTATGTGCACCTGTGGCTGTTTCGTATGATTTGCCATCTTTTATTTTCTAATGATACCTGCCAAGTGCATTCTGAACATATGAGACATAATTTTAGCTTTGCTTACCGCTGAATCCCACATCTCTCCAAAGAAGAGAGAGAGAGAGACAGAGAGAATGAGCAGGCCATTGCTGTGCATATGGAGGGAACTGAAACTTTGTTGTCCGTGGAGTTTCCATGTTCCAATCTGTGCACATTTCTTTGTATTCCCTGTTGCCTCTTTAGACTGTACCTAGAATCTTAAAATGCAACTTGCTTGCTTCTCTGAAGTCTGAAGTTGCAACTTGTAGGTATTGATTTGCTCATTCTTGAGTCATGACCATGGAGAGTTGGAGACCGAACAGGATATTCAGGCTTTGATGCATTCTGACATGGGCTTGGCGTTTTGCCCCGTTTGTCTGTACAAAGAACTGAAGCTGATTATGCACACGTCCGGGGGGAATAGAAGCCCGAAGATTTCTTCAGACAAAAACTGGTGCTGAAGATCTGATCATCTGAATCAGACGGCACCGACGAACCATGTGCTCACGAGTCATGTCCATCAGCATCCTGCATTCCTGCAGTAGCAGACGATTACCGGCCAGGCGGCCACAATGCTCGCCTTCGTCCCTGAGGCGCAAACTGGGAGGATACCAATGCGAGGTGCCAAAACATGCCCAGCTTGCCCAGCTGGTGCCACGCGCCGGCGAGCGGCGCGCGCCTCCGGCCGGCGTCGGGTCGTTGCTGAGGGATCATTGCTGGTGCTACCTCTTTCCGAGATGAGGCCTCGAGATCATTGCGGGGACAGAGGGCGGCGATGACGGCAGCGGGCAGCGCCGGGGAGGAGGAAGCCGAGACAAACCTGGGGGCTATCTGCAAAAATCCGGATCGCGATTAATATTGATCGCGATCCAGATTAGGGGCTATATGAAACTTACGAGGGGCTATTTTGAAAATATTTGGATCGAGAGTAATAATCGCGATCCAATTGACGAACCTTTATGTGAATATTTGTTCCGAGCCAGGAGGCCAACAGCTAGCTCCCATGGCCGGCCGCACCGCACACACATCGGCTGGCCGGCCGGCCTCAGGACGCGGCCCTTATCCTTCCGCGCGGCGGCCTCGCGGCTCTCACGGGCCGAATTCCACTCGGCGCTGCTGCAAGTCCATTGCAAGCTGCAATGCGCTAATGCGTCGCGAACGTTGAGGAAGCAGAGGGTTCAGATTGTTCAGAAAGCAGCAGCCAGCAACGGCACCAATTCAGATTGTTGCGTACATTGCTTCTGAAACCATGGGTGCCGACCACCGGGAACGGCCGGGCCGCGGCGGCGCTCCGGCAAGCCGAGGCACCAAGCAGAGGAAAAAAAATGATGCAAGAAATGATGCCACCGTTAGTTGTGTTCTCTGCCATCGAGCGTGACCAGCGGAGCTCGAGGCCGAACGCAATGTTCAGGCTCTGACGCATTACTGAAATGGTGATGCATCGGTCCGGGGGGCAATAGAAAGCAGGAAGATTTATTCTTGAGAACAGAAGCTGGTGGTAAGATAAGATCTGAAGCAGACGCACTGGCGAAGCGTGTTTTTTTTTTTACGGTCAACCGGGGGGGCGGGGGGTGTGGAAGCGCCCCCACCTGATTCATTTTCATTCAGGGCCTGTTGCACGCCAAACATCTTACAAGTAGCTTTTCAGCAGATCAAAAGAAAGAAAAAGGCAGAAAACATCTGATGTTGGGGATTGGTTTACATTGAAGCGAAGACAGTGCACCAGGAGTCAGTTACTGCACGATCTTCCATCCAAAACCGTTCGCGTCAGAGTCGGGCTTTCTCTCGACATGCTGACCAGAAATGTTGTCACTACGCCAGAATTGATTTCCGGTGGCGGTCAAAACACCACTGGTCAAAACACCACTGGGCTGGCGGGTGGAGCGCCCGCCACTAACTTGGAGCCAGCACTAATAATATCACCCGCCAGCACAGTGCCCACGGTGCTGGCGGTTGGCTTAACCAACTGCCAGCATAATGCCCACCGTGCTGGCGGGCGGCTTAACCAATTGCCATCACATGTTTCAATTTCTAATTCAACATGAACTTGCTGCAGTGTATCTGAACTTCTGTGTTTATTATGGTTAGCTTGTATTTGTGCTTACTGTTCTCTGGTGGCTCATATGTTTTTATGGTTATTGATTGATCGTTGGCACATGTTTCAATTTCTAATTCAGCATTTTATTCTTTCAGCACGCAGGTTTGGATTCATCCTCTGCCCAGATTCAACTCTCGCCAATTTCCTTCGGGCTCGCTATGTTCAAGTTGGGACGGAGAGGATTTTCTTTGACCTTGTGAGGAGTGTGCGGTATCTGCCCTACTTGGAGGATACCAATCAGCACCTTAGGGTTTTTAAGTGGATTTGAAGATCCTCTCCCACAAGAATGTGACTAAGCTTTTGAACAAATTTAACTATGGCTGAGAACTTAAGAAGTACTGAAACTATTGTAATATAATGTTGCCTTTAGGATTGTCTCTTCTCTAAATTTTCTTTTGTTCCTTCAAGTTTGTGTGATTATACAATATACCAGTTAGCCGGCCAATAAGAGAGAATTTGTATTGCTGGCGGTGGGCTTATGTAGCCCGCTAGCAGAGTGAAGTACTGTGCTCGCGTGTAGTTATGTCACCCGCCAGCACAGATGGGGTGACATGTGCTGGCGGTGTGCTTATGTAATCCGCTAGCACAGTGGATATGTCACCCGCCAGCACAGTTGATATGTCACCCGCCAGCAAAGCTTCGGCCTCGCATAGCCGATGCAAAAGGCATCGCCTTTAGACCAAAAGAAAGAAGGGAAAAGCCAATTACAATTTGAGACATCGTGGCTACTGTACATGTGCCCAACACAACACGAGTTGCCCTTAGAAAAAAAATACTTGCAAATATTTGGATTACAAATAGTTAATGACGTCCTAGCCGAGCCTTGGTTGCATCAATCTCCTTCTGGATCCGGTCCAGTTCGGCTAGAAGTCGGGTACTTTTCTCTTCTACATCTGCCATTTGATCTTCAAGAGTTATGTGAGGAGGAAGTTGATGGCTTCGACCAACCGGTTGCTGCACTCGCCGGCTTGAAGATGCAGTGTCCATCTCATCTAAGATGGACTTGACGTTCGCGGGAACATGTGTTGGCGGTGTGCTTATGTCACCCGCCAGCAGAGTGAACCACTTTGCTCGCGGGTAATTATGTCACCCGCCAGCAGAGTGAACCACTCTGCTCGCGGGTAGTTATGTCACCCGCCAGCATAGATGGGTGCCACGTGCTGGCGGATGCTTATGTAGCCCGTCAGCATAGTAGATCTTTTTGCTGGCCAGCACACCCTGGTGACCTGTGCTGCCAGTAGGCTTCAGATCCTTGCGCATCCTAATCTACCTCATCAATCGGTACTTTTACCTATACATACCAGTTAGCTAGCCAAGATGAGAGAATTTGTATTGCTTGCGGTAGACTTATGTCGCCCGCCAGCACAATGGATTTCTTTGCTGGCTGGTGGTTATGTCACCCGCCAACACATATTGCTGACATGTGCTGGTGGGTGACTACTGTGCTGGCGGTTGGTAACCCGGCACCCCGATCTGTTCTCTATGCTGGCGGGTGCCAATTTCGACGTGCCACTATAAATCGATTTTGGCGTAGTGTGTCGAGAGGGAGCGCATTGCTGGAACACCAGGTCATTCCTATGTTTCCATAACATCCATCCTATGTTTCCATAACATCCAAGGCAGAAGGAGCAAGAAACTGTTATAATGTAGCGCAGGGATACTTGCCGGATGGGGAACAGTCCAAAGGAGTTCAACAGAGGAGTTTGTTGTGTCAGTGTCCAGTGACCTCCAGATGCTTGCCGCGAAAGGACATCGAAACACGATGTGGTCACTGTCCTCGACCTCGCCGCAGAGTTCACATGAGGCATCCCATAGGATGTTCTTCTTCAGCAAATTGGCACGACACTGTATCCTGCCCTGAACCAGGAGCCAAGCGAAGAACTGTACCTTCGGCGGCGCACGGTTCTTCCAGACAAATTTGGCGGAGGGGGATGGAGGTGATCCTGCAGCCAGCATTAGCTTTGCGTAGACTGTCTTGGAGCGCAGGTGGTAGGCATCGTCGATGGCGTCGGACGGCCGCCGGTCTTGGCCATCTCTTGAGTTGTACTCGATTCAGAATGGCAGTTAACTGGTGCAGTTCTTCGCCAGCTCGACGCGTCAGGCGTGGTACCAGGTGCATGCCTAGGCCATCAGCTAGCATTTTCTGGACTGAGAGCTCTGTATTGGCGGCATGGGAGAAGAGTAGGGGGAACATATCACAGTCTTCCATCCGAGATCCATCTATCAAACCAGAAGCTTGTGGATGCGCCATCAGCCACCGCAGAGCAGGTGAGAGCTTGGTAGAGTGGAAGCAAGTCTTGCAGGGCGCGTCAGTGAGCCCCCTCGACATCGCCCTGCAGGTTTGCAGCGTCGACGCGAGTGCTCACCCAATTGGCCCCGGAAGAGTTGTTCGAGTGGTGTAGGCGATGCAGATTCTTGAGTTGAAGGCTCTTATTCTGTAGGGATAGGTCTTTGAGGCCGACACCACCTTGTTCTTTTGGTTGGCATGTCGTTTCCCACGCAACTAGGCATTGGGCACCACTGACGGTTTCTTCACCAGACCAGAGGAATCGTCGACGGCGCTGATCCAGAGCATCTAAAATCCCTGGCGGCAGTAGGAAAGCACACATAGCATACGTAACTTGGCTGTCAACCACGCTGTTTATCAGAACCGCTCGGCCGGTCGTGTTTAACAGCGATGCACTCCACCCATTTAGGCGTTTATCCACCTTGGCGATCAGCGGGCTGAATGCGGAGAGTCTGAGTTTTTCACTGCACTACGGCATACAGTACCTTTGCCGAGTGTCAGGAGCACTCAGCAAAGCCCCAAAAACACTCGACAAAACTTTCACCGAGTGTACACTCGGCAAACAGTACACGACATCGATTTTAACGGCAAAGGACTCTTTGCCGAGTGTTTTCTATCGGATACTCGGCAAAGGCAAAAATAAACTCTCAGCAAAAAAAATTAACGGGACGGCACGGTGACGGCGACTTTGCCGAGTGCCCGACGGAAAAACACTCGGCAAAGCTTTTGAACACTCAACATATCTACTATTTCCGGTAGTGCTGGACAGACACTGGTAGAGAATTGGCCTTTAGTCCCGGTTGGTAGGGTGCATATCTCTCAAAAATCCATCTAGGATAAACCAACCGGGACAAAAGGGGGGGTCTTTAGTCCCGGGTCTTTTAACCGGGAGTAAAGGTCCCCCTTTAGTCCCGGTTGGTCACACCAACCGGGACTAAAGGAAGGACCCTTTAGTCCCGGTTGGATTTCCCTTTAGTCCTGGCTGGATTCCAACCGGGACAAAATGGCGCCTGCATGGCACTGCCGTGGTGCCTGAATTTTTCATGCATGCATCACGTATACATAGTACCGCGGCCCTTTTAATTTGTTAACCTTTAGTAGTTGAGATTTTTTTAGAATGAAATCAACTAGTATTTAAACGAATGAGATTTGTAATTATACAATTACTATATATATACACAATCCTTATACACAATTCATATACACAATTCAACTAGCTTAGTACAAATCGATCATAATTAGCGCGTATTATATATACAAATAAATCAAAGTATCTGTCTACAATCTTCCCGTCGTGGTGTTGCTGATCGGAGTGTCTAATTGTCGTCCATCGTAATAAAATTCTCCTTTTGGATTTACCACCTCGTCCATTATGAATCCAATGAGACCTTCACATATTGCCGCTACTCTTTCTTCCTTAAAGAGTCCTTGTTGAATATTTAACATCTATAATTTGGAAATTTGTGAATGTTACACGAACAAATACATATAAGGAGCTAGAAAATAATTAACTAGTAATAGTTTTATTTTACGTACTTTAAAGTTGTGCGGCGTCATCTTCGGTCCCTTGGGTCCCATAAAACTGTGCATGTGCTCACAGATGTAGTAGCCACATAGATTATTCCCGGGTTCCTGTCTTAAGCACTTCAGTGCGGAAAAAAATAAGTTATGAAATATTTGTGTTATACAATGTAATAAATGTGCAGACTTCATACGTACTGGGAAGTCTGTGTTCCATGTAAGTTTTTCTTTGAATGGACCTTTGTGTGTCCTTATGAATTGTTTCCATGCGCTGCAGATTAGAATAATGAATGATATAGTGTAACAGGGATAAAATTTAGGAAATAAACTTTTGCATAGAGATAAAGGTCCAGAATTATTACAAGCCTAGCATGTCTTGCACTTCTTGGTAGTCCACCGGATCTTTCCTTAACGAATCGAAGACAGTGACGTGGCTTCTTTCAGGCTCAATTATAATAAGGATCCAGTGGAAGCTGCGTGCATAAAATATTCATGCATATTAGAGCTAACTAACATGTAGAGATAAGGAAAAAGACATCGAAAGTAGACGGTATACACACACTTACTTGAAGTTGTATGGAAGTAGTATGAAATCCTTGAATGTTTGTTTGTCTAGGAAATTGTATACTTCCGCAAAGGTTTTTTCCGGCGCTAATTGTATCTGTTGTTGGTTAACTACAGATGGATCCATGAAGCCTACATGTAGGTACGCCTCTCGACGGCATGTCTGAATTAGCATCCTACATGAAATGGAAGATGAAGTTAGTACGGTGACGCACGCCAAAATTTACATGTAGAGATAAACGGACACTTACAGAACCCAAGCGCTGATCAGAGAGACGTCCAGGGCATCATGATGGTACACTTCGTATATATCCTTGAAGTCTAGCCACAACACTTTCTCCCCTTCACCGTGAAAATGTACCATTGATGGAATGCGTACATCTTTGTTGATAGCTTCCGTACCAATGAAGGCTTTACTAGAGGTTTGCCTAGCTCATAAGGCCATCTCGGCTCAGGGGGTGGTGTAGTTGGCGTCTCAACTTGCCCTATGCATTCATCAAGTCCCAGACCTGTTTCTTCCATGAACTTCAATACATTTGCTTGTTGATCCAAGGGCATTGCTTTTACCCGTTGAGCATCTTTTTTTGATAAATAGCTGAGGTCGGGGACAGGATCGCTGGAAGATGACTTTCCTTTCCTTTTATCCTTTTCATCAGTCTTTACTAAAGCCCATTCATAGTTTGACAAGAGCGGTATCCTTTTCTTGGCTCCTTCTTCCATCCTGATAAAAAAGTTTAAATCTCGCCGACTTACTGGCGGTGGCTCCATCTCCCTTGCTTTTTTTTCTTCGGCTTGTTTCTTGAACCACTCACTGGCCTCTCGTTGGATTTCTGCCCACTGTTCCGCATGAGACATTGCCTCTCAGCGTTCCTTACGAGTCACTTCAGGCTCCTTTGTTTTCTTCTTTCTCTGTCTTTGCTTGGGAGGCGGTGCTCGTAACTTCTTTAGTGGTGGTGCAGGTTCCTTCAAGGGGGCCGCTCTTGGTGCCGGCGACGGTGATCGGGGAGAGGTGTTGTTATTGTCGTCGTCACTCCCAGCACCAGGATGTGGTGGAGATGGAGACCTTGATATAGATGGAAGGGACGGTCCTGGAGTAGGGAGATGACGGTCTCGAGGTATGAGGAGAAGGTCGCTGCTGGGGATCTACGGGGAGCGGTCTTGAGCTCTGAGGAGATGGCTCCGTGCCGGGAATAATGATGTAGCGTTTTTGCCATAGAATGATCCCATGAAGTGCATCTGCCAATGTCTTTTCCCCATCGCCTCCCGGGAAGTCGAGCTCTAGACCTTCATACTGGCTATCAACTGTTTGCTCTACGCAGACGCTGGCGTAGCCTGGTGGAATTTCCATGCCATGACTGCTCTGCCCCGCCAGGGTTGCTAACGCACTCCCGTACGCTACCTGTACATATAGCAGAAGTAAACAAGTTGAACTCCGATCTTGAGGCCTAGATCAATTGACAAGATTGCATAAATATTATGTATAAGTATACCTTAATAGTGAGGTTGCCGACCGGTGCATGCAGCTCACATGAGGTCCGTTGTGTGATGGCATCCACGGGGAACCGTTGCTCCTCCACGGGTAACTTGGGCGTCTGCGCATCGGGGACCCCTGTAGAAGCACAACTGCTCAAGAGGCGTTGAGAAGGGCTGGCGGTGTTAGGAATCGGCAATGCTCCAGATTAGGCCAACTCCGCAACTGTGTGGGCCACCCGCCGATTGATTTCATCCATCATTCTTTGTTCTTGTGCCTGCACTTTAGATTCTAGCATCTGCCGCCAGCTCTCCTCGATCTGTTCCTTTCTTCGCTTCCGGCTTCTGTACGAGGTGCTGTCGCCTCGGAAAGCAAACTTCCACGGAACCACCCCGAACCCTCGGCAACGTCCTGGGTGCTCTGGATTACCGAGGGCCAATGTGAGCTCATCATTTTCTCGGTCCACCTTCAACCTCCCAGCCTTAGAATCTTCAATGTTCTTCACAAGATGTTCGGCCTTCTCACGTATTGTGTCATTAAAAATCAACGTCCCATCCTCTTGGCTTAGGGAGCCTCCATGAGCGTAGTACCAATTTTTTGATCGTTCGGGCCATTCAATAGTTGCAGGTACGATTCCCCGTTCGATCAGATCTTGTTCCATCTTCCTCCACTTGGGAATTGCTGAGCCATACCCACCTCACCCCAAATGATGGTGGTAGCCCTTCTGACTAGCATTTGATGTGTTGGTCGTGATCTTTTTCACACCATCTTCACTCCTCTTATATTCAACAAATGCATCCCAGTGGTCCCTCAACTTTGGCCACGCGTTGAAGTCTGGAGTTCGGCCCTTCTTAATGTAGTGGGTATCCAGCATCTTCTTGAATGTCTGGAATTGAGTAGCCATCTTCTTAAGCGTCCACGCTTTGACATCCTTCTTACTATATCCTTCGGGGAATATGAAATGTCTCTTCACGTCTTCCCACAGCATATTCTTTTCTGTCTCCGGGAGGGCGTACGGATTAGTGCTTCTGCCCTTCCATTCTCTGATGCTGATAGGCACGTTGTCCCGGACGATTGCCCCGATTTGACTCACGTACTTCTTTGCTACTTTCTCGGGAGCAACCGGCCTGCCCTCTTCTGTCACTTCCGTGATGACAAGCCTCCCTTCCATCACCTTTGTACGACCTCGGGTATTCTGCCCTTGCGTCGATCCAGAGGGCTAACAGTTCAAGATTCGTTAATTAGTACGTAGTAGTAACGGTGGCGTGAAACAATACAAGAATGGTTATATATACCTCGCCGGAACCTTCCGCCACAGCAAGTTGTTGCTGCGGCTGTTGCTCTTCATTCCCATCGGCGGACATGTTGAGGAACATGTCCGCCTGGGTGCCCTCTTCATCCGTGTATGATAGTGGAACGTTGTCGCCACTACCATCACCAGCGATTATCTGCTCCATGATATACCTTGCGGTCTCATCGTCTGCCATTTCAACTATTGATTGAAACATACATGGAATCATACATGACAGTCATAGAAATCGTCTTACTACAAATTTCTACAAAGTTCTACAAAGTCCGGAATCATACATGTATATAATGAAATCATAAAATAACATGAATCCTACAAAGTCCGGAATATTTATACAAACTTCTACGAATTTCTACGAATTTCTAGCAATAACCACATGCGGTGCCTAGGTTGTGACGGCGGCGGTCAGGGCGGCGGAGGCGGGGACGGTTCCTTGGAACCACGGGTGGTGCCTAGGTTGTGACGACGGCGGTCAGGGCGGCGGTACGGCGTAGGCGGGGACGGTTCCCCGGAACCACGGGCGGTGCCTACTAGGTTGTGACGGCGGCGGTCACGGCGGCGGGACGGCGGAGGGGACACATATTCAAAAATCTAACTTAAAAAAAATCTAACTTAAAAATATAACTTAAAAATCTAACTTAACAATCTAACTAAAAAATCTAACTTAAAAATATAACTTAATTTTCTAACTTAACAATCATACTTAAAAATCTATCATAAAAATATAACTTAATTTTCTAACTTAAAAAAAAGGCCCTCCCGACGCTAGTGCTGGCCGGCGCGGCGGCGGACCTCTCGCGCGCGGTCGTCGACGGTGGCCGGGGCGACGAGGTGGCCGGGTCGGCGGGACGGCGGCGGCCGGGCGGCGGGACGGCGGCGGCCGGTGCGGCGAGGACGGCGGCCGAGGCGACGACGACGAGCCACCAAGGTGCGCAGGACGGCGGGACGGCGTAGGCGGGACGGCGATGAGGCGGCGACGAGGGGCGACGAGGGGCGACGAGGCGGCGACGAGGATGGAGCCGGTGGCCGGAGGCGACGAGGTGGGGGCCGGGCGCGATGGACGAGGAGGATCGAGGCGGGCCGGCTGGGGCGATGGAGGACGACGATGTCTGGGCGCGGTCGGCGGCGGGACGACGACAACCGGCGCAATGGGGGACGACGACGGCGGTGGCCGGCGAGGGAGGCGGACGGGTGGCGACGGCGGAGCAGAACGCGCGGGACTTGGCGAAAATTTTGCTAAGTGTAACTGGCGGGGGGTAGAAGGGAGTACAGTGCCTTTTAACCCCCCCTTTTATCCCGGTTGGTGACGGGACCCGGGACAAAAGGGTGCGTCCGCCAGGTTGGGCTGGGAGCGTACCCTTTTATCCCGGGTGCCACCACCAACCGGGATAAAAGGGGGGGGCCTTTTATCCCGGTTACAGTTGGCAACCGGGATAAAAGGGGGGCCTTTTATCCCGGTTGCTGTTAGCACCTGAGACAAAAGGTCTTTTTTCCTAGTTTTCTTCTCCCACCTGTTTTTTGGAAATGGATTTTATTTTATCTTTTCACTGCATTTCAGGATGAAAAACAAAACCTTCACAGATTTTGTACAAGTAAAAATATATTTAATTAACGAGTAAATTGACAATAAGTATGAATTAATCATTAATTCTATACCAGTTCATTTAGCCTCTAAAATATTTATTTTACTGCATTGCTGTGATCAAGAAATTATTCAATTAAATAATTTCAATGCGCAGAAAAATCCATGTTTGTATGTGGTTAACATTGTTCATGTTTATCTAAAAAATATTCACCTAACAAATTTAAGAACACATGAAATCATACATAGGGTAAATTACAAATTGTATCAATTAATACACAAAGGTCATGTACATTTAACGCATTACAATACAACGTTGTAAAATTTCTTCTTCACAAAAGTTCCTTGATCATGATCGCGGCGTAAGTACAGAGCCTCTTCTTTGGATAGCAGGATGCTTGGATCAACTTCAACGGCGAATGGAGGCATGCCATCAAACTGATCATAATCATCTGATTGGTTTGTTTTATCCTCGACTCCCACGATTTTTCTTTTACCTGGAAGAACTATGTGGCACTTTGGCTCCCATGTCTCTTCTGGATTCCTCTTGGGTTTGCTACACATGTCTTTCACATAGAACACCTGATGCACATCATTGGCAACTACGAATGGGTCATCACTGTATCCAGTCTTGCTCAGTCTATTGTCATTCCGTACTGATCTTTGGTGACGGCAGTTAGCTTCACCCAATTGCAAAGAAATAGAGGGATGTACAGCGGTCCGTATTCGAGTTCCCATATCTCCTGTATGAAACCATAATACGACTCCTTGCTATTATTTCTGTCCATGGCATCTATGCGGATACCACTATTCTGGTTCGTGCTTTTCTGGTCCTGGGCTCTCGTGTAAAATGTGTAACCATTTATCTTATAGCCTTGGAATTTGACGATTGTGCTAGCAGGTCCCCTGGCTAACCAGGCAAGCTGTGGGTGAATCTCAGAGTTACCCATAAGTTGTTAGCGCAACCAGGAGGGAAAAGTTTCCATGTGATGACGGGTAAGCCAAGCATCGGATTTGGTCGGGTTTTTGGAAGCTACCATCTGCCTGTGCTGCTCGATATACGGAGACACAAAGGATGACTGTTGTAGAACAGTGTAGTGTGCCTTGTCGAACAAATCAGTATCATTGCTCAAACTTGATTTCCTTCCAAGGGTGCCCATTCCTCGGAGCCTCCCCTCGTGGCGTGAAGTTGGAACCCCAATCGAGTCAATTGAATCAATAAAATCAATACAAAACTCGATCACCTCCTCTGTTCCATATCCCTTGGCGATGCTGTCTTCTGGACGGGCACGATTAAGAACATAGTTTTTTAGGACTGCCATGAACCTCTCAAAAGGCCACATATTGTGCAGGTATACAGGTCCGAGAATACCAATCTCTTTTACTAGGTGAACCAGTAAGTGCGTCATAATATTGAAGAAGGATGGTGGAAATAACAACTCAAAACTGACAAGACATTGCACCACATCGTTCTGTAGCTTTGATAGCTTGGATGGATCGATTGCCTTCTGCGAAATCGTATTGAGAAACGCGCATAGGTTTACGAGCGGCAACCGGACATTTTCTGGTAGAACACCCCTCAGTGCAACCGGAAGCAACTAGGTCATCAACATGTGGCAGTCATGAGCCTTGAGATTTGTAAACTTCTTTTGTTTCATATTTATTATTCCCTTTATATTCGAGGAGTACCCAGACGGGACCTTCATACTATTCAAGCATTCAAACATGCTACCATTCTCTTCCTTGCTGAGAGTGTAACTGGCAGGACGTAAGTAGTGCTGTCCATTATCTCTCTTTTCCGGATGTAGGTCATCTCATTGCCTCATGGCTTTCAAGTCCTGTCGTGCTTCCAATGTATCTTTTGAGGTTCCATAAACACCCATGAAGCCTAGCACGTTCACGCAAAGATTCTTCGTCAGGTGCATCACGTCTATTGCGTTGCGAACCTCTAGGATTTCCCAATAAGGTAGCTCCCAAAATATTGACTTTTTCTTCCACATGGGTGCATGTCCGTTATCGTCGTTCGGGACAGGTTGGCTACCAAGTCCCTTTCCAAAGACTACATTTACATCCTTCATCATCTCGAACACACGCTTTCCATTACGGTGTGCAGGTTTTTTACGATGGTCTGGCGCCCCTTTGAAATGCATCCCGCTCTTTCTCAGCTGGTGTTGAGCAGGGAGAAATCGACGATGACCCATATAGACGACCTTCTTACAGTGCTTCAAGTACATGCTGTCTGTGTCGTCTAAACAGTGGGTGCATGCCCGATATCCCTTATTTGTCTGTCCTGAAAGGTTACTCAATGCAGGCCAATCGTTGATGGTTACGAACAACAATGCTCGCAGATTAAAGATCTCTTGTCTATCCTCATCCCACACACGTACACCTTCTTCCTTCCAGAGCTGTAAAAGGTCATCAACCAACGGCCTTAGGTACACGTCAATGTCGTTGACGGGTTGTTTTGGGCCTTGGATAAGCGCTGGCATCATAATGAACTTCCGCTTCATGCACAGCCAAGGAGGAAGGTTGAACATACAAAGGGTCACAGGCCAAGTACTATGGCCACTACTCAACTCACCGAATGGATTGAATCCATCAGTGCTTAAACCAAACCTTATGTTCCTTGCTTCACTTTCAAAGTCTGGGAATGTTCTATCAATTTATCTCCACTGTGCCCCATCTACGGGGTGTCTCAGCATCTCATCTTCCTTACGGTCTTCTTTGTGCCATCCCATCAACTTAGCATTCGCCTTGTTCCTGAACAAGCGCTTCAAGCGTGGTATTATAGGGAAATACCACATCACCTTCGCGGGAACTCTCTTCTTGGGAGACTGCCCCTCGACATCACCAGGATCATCTCGTCTGATCTTATACCGCAGGGCTTCGCAGACGGGACAAGCATCCAATTTCTCATATTCATCACCACGATAGAGGATACAGTCATTAGGGCATGCGTGTATCTTCTGAACATCCAATCCGAGAGGGCAAATAATCTGTTTAGCTTCATATGTTGTGGACGGTAATTCATTATTCTCGGGGAGAATCTTCTTGACAATGTTCAACATCCCCTGAAATGCCTTATCGGACACACCATTTTTTACCTTCCATTGCACAAATTCTAGTGTCGTACCTAGTTTTTTATGGCCCTGCTGGCAACCTGGGTACAACAATTTTTGGTGATCATCTATCATGCGCTGCAACTTTGCTGCTTCCTTCTCAGTTTCGCAATCTCTGTATGCATCTCGTATCACCTGACCAAGGTCATCAGTAGGGCCATTTTCTGCAAACTCATCTTCATCAGCCTCGCCCATTGTAGTACCTGCAAAAGCTTGGCCTGCAACCCATCCGGAATGGTGTCATCTTCCTCCTCCTCCTCGCCATCTTCCATTACAACCCCTAGTTCACCGTGCTTGGTCCAAACCAAATAGTTATGCATGAAACCGTATTTAAACAAGTGGCTGTGAATAGTCCCCCAGGAATCCTTTGAATACTCCTTCTTGTTATTGCATTGGAAGCATGGACAACATACGAACCCATTCTCTGGCTTGTTCGCTTTTGCCACTTCGAGAAAATAATGCAAGCCATCAATAAACGCCTTGCTCCGCCTGTCTGCATTATACATCCATTGCCGGTCCATCTGCATCGTATTACGCATGAAAATGGATTACACTTGACAATGGATTACGCGTGAAAATCGATTAAAGATCCAAACAACATGGTACAACACAACAACATGAAGATCCAAATACACATATTTAAATTAAAGTCCCAAACAACATGATACAATACAACAAGCCATCCACTGGTTATTATCAAGGAGGACTTTAAGCATCCTTGGACGGTGAAGATGAAGGTTCCGCTGACCCAACCTCATCCTTAGGTTTATTTGTGCTGCCTGAAACGGTAGTACTAAGTGGACGTGAAACACCCAGGACTGAGGGTGGAGCATAACGACCACCAAAAGGAGGTTCCTGACCCGCGGCAACAGCTTCTTCATGACGTTGCTGCAAATAACGAAGCATTGCTTTTTCCAGCGTGCTCTTTTTCTTCGGCTTATGCTGAGGGCCAACTATGATTGGAACCTTGCCGAAATAGGAACCACGATCGCCCCCACCATCGCCACTTCCTCCAGTAGCAGAAGCTATCTATGTACAAAAATTATTACCTTAACACTGCATAAGTTGTTGAACTTGAAGACCGTGATCATCTCGCGAGGATGTCCTCAACTGGGCGGCACCGCACTTCGTCATGAAAGAGGTTAGATGCTACGGAAAAGGGGACACGGTCATGATGTCTGTATCCACTCTTTCTCGTAGAATCGACCCTCCTTCGTGACATACGTTGCTGCTCGGCGGAGAACATCCTTCGCGAGATGACCACGGTATGCAAGTTCAACAAGTATGGATTTGAAAAACCTTATTGAATTTGATAAGTTCAACAAGTAGCAGAAGTCATCTATGTACAAAAATTCTTTCCTTACCACTACAGAAGTTGTTGAACTTGAAGACCGTGATCATTTCGCAAGGATGTCCTCAACTGGGCGGCACCGCACTTCGTCATGAAAGAGGTTAGATGCTACGGAAAAGGGAACACGGTCACGATGTCCGTATCCACTCTTTCTTGTAGAATCGAACCTCCTTCTTGACATACGTTGCTGCTTGGCGGAGAACATCGTAGCAGAAATGAACACGGTATGCAAGTTCAACAAGTATGGATTTAAAAAACCATATTGAATTTGATAAGATAAACCGTCTAGACAAGGTAGCATCATTTTTAAACCACTGCAATAATGCATACTATATATGACACATCAATCTCCCTCACATTCTAGCTCAAAATACCTCTCCATTTTTCTACTTCATCATCACATTCTAGCAAATAATCTTTCCATCTCCAAAGCATAAATCAAAGCATAACATGAGGATGAAGTAGCAAACCTTCGCAACACTTGTGTTGGCCGAGTGAAATTCCCACGAAAATGAGGGAAAAAACTTCGGGCAGCACCTCCCTTGCTTGCTTCGGCACCACCGGAGAGTAGGTGAAGCTCAGCTCTCTCTGTCAATGTGCTGGACTGGCTCGGGCTGGAGGAGGAAGAAAGTCCTCTATCTTGGCCGTATATAATGGGGATGAGTTTTTATCCCGGTTAAAAACTCCAACCGAGACAAAAAGGAACACCTTTTGTCCCGGTTGAAAGTTTAGTCCCGGTTGGAGCCTCCAACCGGGATAAAAGGGTACCGCCACCGACAGCCCCCCACTAGCCGTTGCAACCGGGACTAAAGGGGGGCCTTTAGTCCCGGTTGCAATTACCAACCGGGAGTAAATCTCCCCTCCATTTTTGCCTACCGTGGCGCACCCCCTTTTGTCCCGTGCCAACTTTAAACCGGGACAAAAGGGGGCGGATCGAAAGCCAATTCTCTACTAGTGAGAGGCAGCCCGAGGTATGTTTGAGGAAACTCCCGAGCTGACACCCAAGTATCTGCTGCAGCTGAGTGGTCATCTGGGGCAGCACAACCATTGGTACCATTGTGCTCTTCTGATAGTTGATGTGTAAGCCAGTGGTCGAGGAGAACAGATCAAGTACTTCCTTTAGCGCTATCAGTGCAGCCACATCCGCTTTTAGCAGAATCAGTGTGTCGTCTGCGTACTGTAACACTGGGCAGGGTTGATCTGTGGTGGCGGGGTGGGGGATGCGGCTATCCTGCTTGATCGTCTGCGAAGGGTGTTGATCAGCATCCTGCAGCTGCAGACGATTACCACCAGCCGCCATGGTCGCCTTCGTACCTGAGACGAAGCCTGGGAGGAGGCAGACAAGTTCAAGGCGCGTACCATGCCCAGCCGGCGTGAGCAGCCGAGCACAAGCGCGGCGTGGCCCGGACACGGCGAGCGGCGCGGGCCCTCTCCGGCCGGCGCCTGCCGTAGCTGCGGGAGCAGAGGAGCGCGCTTCGTCAGAGCTCGGCTACCCAGGGACCTAGTCCTTGGCCGGAGCAAGCGGGCATACACCATGGCTGCAGAGTACCGACCACGTACTGGGAGCAAGGATACACCGCGGCGCTCCGGCGAGATGACGCACCAAGCCGGCGGGCCCGTACCCAGCCCGGGGTGGACGGTATTTCATTTACCGTCCACCCTTGAGTCCCTGTGGTCCATTCGATCGCACATGTGCGGTCCGGATTCGTCTCAGTGGCAGCCTGACTCGGTCGCCTTCGATCTCGGGAACCTGATGGCGTAGGCTGGAGGTCGGGTGGCGCCCCTACGGCCGCTGCTCGGGGACGCCGCCGGCACTCCAGCCGCCGCCCGCAGCCTGCCCCTTCCCTCAAGCTCAGGAGCTGCTCGCTCCGGCAGCCGCTGCCTTGAGCCTAGCCTTGCCGACGAGAGACGAAAGCGTGTCCAAGGACCTACGTCCTCCATGCCGTCGTGAACGCCCTTCTAGAGCATCGTCGGTAGTAGATGCAATGCCTACAAATATGTCTTGATACCAACAACAAATCTCCAGTTTTCCTTGCACACAAACAATTTGGAACCTAGAAAAGTTTCATAGATCGTTTTAACTTTTTTATTTTATAGATATTATTATACATCTAGATATAGTATGTCTAGATGCATAATAATATATCTATGAATCTAGAAAAATCAAAACGGACTATAATTTGGAACGGAAGGAGTATTTGATTTTCCAATCACATTGCTACGACACGTACGAGGACGAATGCAGAATAATGAGGGCTGGGAAAATTGGCCTCCAAGCAACTACTCCTCCGTCCCAAATTGTAAGTCATTCCAAGAATCTTGGAGAGTCAAAGTATCTCAAGTTTGACCAAAATTATAGAGAAAATTATAAAAAATTATGACATCAAATAGGTATAGTATGAAAATAAAATTGATGAAGAATCTAATGGTACTTAGATGACATTATAAATGTTATTATATTATGATATAAATTTGGTCAAACTTGAGATATTTTGACTCTCCAAGATTCTTGGAATGACTTACAATTTAGGATGGATGAGTACTACCATAAGCTGCCTAGCAAACTGCAACCTTATTCCAGACTATATATATAGCAAATACAAAATTTACAGAAACCCTCTTCAACTAATGGCATAAGTTTTGACACTCTTCAACTAAAGTTTTTTGTCTGTAAATTTACCGACGGCCAGAAGTTTTTGGAACCCTCGACTTTCTAGAACATAACTTCTGATTTTTTTGGGGAATTATAATTTTTTGGATCCGATTAGATATTTGAATTGAAAGACGCATCAATATAATGTGTTGATGGAGAAGAACGGTTTACTTGTTCAAAAAATAGCACTAGGTCTATAGTAGCTTTCTTCAATGAATTGGAAAACACTAGCGCTCTCGTGTCCTTTCTTCAATGGAGAGTAACAGGCTACGGAAGAGACCACTGGTGGCTCAATCAAACCAGCTCCACCAGAGTATCAGACAGATACGTGCATTCATGCATTGTGAGGAAACGACTTCCAATTCTTGGAGACTTGGAAGAAGGGACTACAAGACAGAAAACTAGCGGCTACAGGCTGATTGATGGATGGCCTCTCAATTCCACAAGGCACCACATGAGCGTGGATATATAGAAAAGGAATCCAAATCCACCGAATTGTCTGTTCTAGGCGCAAGATGTATTTAAGAAAAATATTCGAGATGGTGGATTGAATATATGCCTGCAGGATATACCGACGCAAGGATCGTTCGAGTATCTAATATATAATTACATATCCCGTTAGCTTCATCCCAAAATAAGTAGTCTTTTAGCAAATTTTAGACATATAGAGTAGTTTGCGAGAAATGACTATATTGCTCCTAATTACTTAGACCCTCATGTCTTTATTATGTGTACAAATCCGGCACTCAAAGCGGTACTCCCTCCCCAGGGAATGAAGGCACGTCCAGTTAGAAACTCCCCTCCCTGACCATTTATTGTGCAGTGGAGTACTTGTATCTATGTCAATTAAAGGGACTAAAAAAGAAAAAAAGTATTCTAAAATTGGACTTAGTAAATGTCAGGATAATGATATAGATTGTGAGTGACTTACTGAAGGACCAGAAAGGTGACCAGAGGAGGGTTGAATGGGAGCCGGTTCAAATTTTCTTCAAGAATTTGGGCTAAAATCCCTCCAACCTCTCTTCCAGCAAAATCAAGTCCACTTAGCTGTGAACGAGCTAATGGACCTAGGAATGATGCTAGGAACCCAATTTGATATAAGCGGAAGCAAGAAAGAGTCCAAACACGTGTCGAAAGAAGATCTTTGAAAAACAACACCATAGTTCAGAAAAATCCGAACAAACCTTTGAAAAATTCTAGATTTTCAGAATTTCCAGAAAAACCTTCAGAAACTTTCGGACCTCCGGAAAAAATTTCCAGAATAACTTCCGGAATATTCCAGAACCTCAAAAAACAACCTTCGTGAGGAGAGAAGAAAAATCCGAAACTTGACCAAACAACCTCCAAAAATCATGAAATTTGAACCATAGACTCACAACAACATACCAAAGGTATTCCCAAAATTTCAAGTTGAAAAAACTCACAAATTGGTCACAAGATTCCATGGATTTGGAGAAGGGCACAAGAAGGGGATTTTTGAGAAATCTCAAAATCTAAGGTGCTCATGCATGGATTTGCTAGAGGATCATTCTAGATGTTCTTGCACATGTCCTAGCACTGATTTGCCCAAAGAAAAACACCCCAAAACGCTGCCAATCGTGAGATCCAAAAATTCACCCAAAAATGCTTCGAAAATAGGGAAAAAGATAAATTTCAGATCTTGAGAAGGAGAAGCAATTGAGCACGAAATTGATCTTTAGATTACTCCACCATGTTCGGTTACAAGCTACTCCTAAGCACAATCAAAGCTAGGATGGCAAAAAGATCAACACAAAGATCTCTCCTCTCTCCCTCTACCAAAGGCTCTCACAAACAAATGAGGAACTCACTACCAAAACAACCAAAAGATGGCTGCCCCAACCAGCCATCTCTCATATACATATATATACATATACATATATATATATATACATATATATATATATATATATAGACACACTTGGCTATTTCCCAAGTTGCCCTTACATGAAGCATACAATTTCAAACCCCCTAGGGGCAAAACTGTCCAACTTTTTCTTCATTCATTGGACGGACTCGACCCCTTCACGACTTAGCTTCGCCTCGACGCAAGCTTTGCGATGGTGCCACACATCCTCCGACTCGACGCCGTCCAGCTGCACCAGACTCATCCCTTGGTTTTGAGGTCAAATCGGTCAAACCCTCTTGCACACCCTGCAGGTGTGGCTCATCCCCGGTTTTGAGGCCAAACCGGACATACCCTCTTGCACGCCGCACCCAACGTGACTGACCGATGTCGACGCGTGTCCGGCCTCCGCTAAGCCTTTGACGCCTCCAAGTCTTTCACTCCCGGCTCCCGGGCCGCCTACTCGACTTGCCTCCATCCCCCGTCTCCATCCCATCCGTGTACTCTTGCTCTTCCGTGCACCATGTGGATCGCCCATGACTCCGCCCGGACTCCTCGGGTCCCTCAGTCCAAACCTACTCGTGTCCACCCTTCACAGCCCTAGTACATCGGCATGAACCTTTCGCTTGACCTTCACCTAATACCGTCAACCGCCATGTCGCATCCTACACCTACACATCACAAGCCAAGAGACACAACACGCAACATACGGTATACTCAAACACCACAACACAACTCACACAACGCAACACATCCAGTTAGCCGTTAGTATAATCATGCACATATGAAATATGAACTCAACCGGTAAAGCCTCTAAAGCCTCAAATCATCTAGTCAATCACTCATCACAAATAGACCAACACACATCTCAACTTGGTCTCTCACTTACTTAATAATAGGGATTACTTGCCTACTATAATATGTTCATTTGTATGAATGGGATAAGATCCAAAGAAGTAAGTTCGGATCCGTTTGTGAAAGAATAGAATAAGAAAGATAGTGAATCTTGTTTGAACCATTAATGAAAAATAGAGGTTGGTACAATAGTTAGAAAAGTAAAATGGGCTTTTTATTGGGGATAGAGGGACTTGACTTGAACCCTCACAATTTATAAAGTCAACGGATCAACCTAAATGTGATTGAAAGGCGTGTTGTCTATTTGGTTTTTCTGGATCCTGAATAAATGCATGTGCATTGGAATCAGAAAAACAACATCAATTTGATTGTTTGATTGGCTTCTCCATGTACTTCTTTTTATTATTGTATCGTGTTGCTTTAATTACATGAGGTTCACTGGGAGTTTAAAATACCACTTTGTGTGGGATAAAATTTGAAGGCTAAAATAACACTTATTTATTTAGAAATGTAGGAAGTAGTCTAGAAACAATGTGATTGGGTACATATGCGATGTACTTGAACCAAAAAAAAAGGGGAAATTGACATGATGCATACATGTGCGGTGACCAGCTTTTGGTCTCCGGAGGGTGGACTGCTGACTTGTGGATTTGTCCTCAAGCCACATGGTGTCCACAGATCTTTATCATGATACAATTCAGCCCGCGGTGGAAATGGAAGGCTATTTTGGATTAGCGTACTATGCATAAAGACAAACATAGCGCGATCTACAGCTGGCTAGCTGATTACTCACTCTGTTCAAATTACTATTCGTTTTAATTTTTTTAGATACAAATTTTTTATATGGATCTAAATGTATGTATATCTAGATACGTAGCAAATGCTATGTATCTAGAACTCAAAACGAATAGTAATTTGGGATGGAGGGAGTACTTCTCTATAAGGAAGATGTAGCTGGAACCTTTAATTACTTCCACGGCTACTACGCGATATTCTTTATACATTTCTAAGAAAATATGTCGATTACTCCTCGTATATATACCATATTTTCGGAAATGGCATGGCATATATAAATCTGTTGAGGAAAAAATTTCAGCACGTCTAGATGAACCATCTCACACATGACACATCGGATTAAATTGGATTAGATGTTATTCTGTACATCTAGATGAAAAAACACTACCATGCATATTTGAGGCTGTGACAAATTATATATAACACACACAATGTAATACGGCAATGAGTCTACTAGATGCAAGGATTATTTTTGGTTTGAGTGAGTTGTGGCGGTGCGAGTGTGCGACCTAGCACTGACAGTCTCGCGGTTTTGTTTGCGGGTTTGTGAAGTGGCTCGTCGGCAGAGTTAAGTCTCGAAAGTCGACACCATATGTCAATTTCCAATTGGCACCATCTTCTCAGTCTCGATCGGCCAACAGTCGGGGGCAACTTTGTTATTTTACACTAGCCTTTACTTTTCTAACCCGTCGTCCTTCCCGGCCGGCCACCTATAAATACGCATGCTAGCTCCCTCTCCCAAGCACACTCCACAAACCATCTCATCACCACCTAAACAACCCATCGACAAGAAAGCAGCATCTTCTACCATCAATGGCTGCCACCTCGGTCCTCTTCCTTCTCCTCGCCACCTTCGCGGCCGGCGCCAGCGCTGCCACCTTCACCGTCACCAACAACTGCGGCTCCACGGTGTGGCCAGCGGCCACCCCCGTCGGCGGCGGCAGGCAGCTCAACCCTGGCCAGACGTGGACCTTCGGCGTGCCCGCCGGCACCAGCTCCGGCAGGGTCTGGGGCCGCACGGGGTGCTCCTTCAACGGCAACAGCGGGAGGTGCGCGACCGGCGACTGCGGCGGCGCGCTCTCCTGCACCCTCTCCGGGCAGCCTCCCATGACGCTGGCCGAGTTCACCCTCGGCGGCGCCCAGGACTTCTACGACATCTCGGTGATCGACGGCTACAACCTCGCCATGGCCTTCTCCTGCAGCTCCGGCGACCGCATCGTGTGCACGAGCTCCAGGTGCCCCCAGGCCTACCTCTTCCCGGAGGACAACAAGAAGCTCCATGCCTGCGCCGGGAACAGCAACTACCAGGTCACCTTCTGCCCATGATGGTGAGGCAGTTTCAATGGTCGTACGTCGTCGAACACAGCTCGACATGAGCAACGTATACCCGTGTGACATCACAATAATAAGTATATCGCATTGTACGAGTGGAGAAATATAATTATATTGATGAATAAGACGACGACGTGAAAACTCGTACATGTGTGCGTCCATGAGCACGCACCGATATGTACCTGGAATTACTTGGATACCTTCAAAAAATAAATATAATGTCTTACACTTTTCAGTAGTATATATATTTTATTTTTAAGTATATAAAACCTTCTCTCTTTTTTTTAAAAAAAATAGATTATCAAAGCTGCTACATAAATCATTGGTGACGAGTAAATAAGAATGGAGGTAACTTTTTTCATGCTTGGTGTAGTCATAAATAAAAATAAATAAATTTTTCTTGCACTCGTATATATAGTCGTATGTCCATATATATTTTTAGGAGCACCCGCTTCGCACAAGCACAACTGACATAACTACATGGAATGCCAAATGTACCTATCACAAAGTTAACATAAAATACCTCCAATGGCTTTGATATGACTCACCTATATATGCTATTATTAAAAATAAAACAAAGTACCGGTAAGAGGAAGAAGAATATATTGTATTAATGCATATGTTAGTTGCACCTAGTATGCATTTTAATTAGAAACCGAAGCTGTAATTAGGGGTGGTAAAGAGTCCTCTAATTTAGCTTCCTAAATTTAAGGATCGAGCTCAATAAGGACCAGGTCATAGAATTATATGATTTTGGACTAAAATAGATAAGGCTAGATTGGATTGTGAAGGAGGCATGAGGACCATGATCCATTACCACCTCTAACTGTATACATAAGCTTTTATCTAAAATGTAAGGAAGTAAGGAAAATAGGAACATAGCTATTAGCTTAACACACTTGATGAGGTGCAAAAAGAAAGGAAAGGAGATACTACCCGCTACAAGATAGGGTGTGTGATTTAAAACTAGAGTCTGCTCAAAGGAAAGACGATATACATACTTATATCGTATTTCCTTTGAGCTTATGTACACATTATATACTTATATCACAAATTTGTGCGTCATATATAACACTTACAAATTTGTGAGAAAATATCTTAATTAATTACAAGTATGCCATATATGTTCTGATGTGATGGCATGAAAATGATTGTTCCTAGCAGTACTTAGGATCGAAGCAAGGCTTTTCAGGGCTTACTCATTGAACAAGCAACATGATTATACCATTGTGTTGTCCTTGTAAAATTGGATCAAGTTTTCAGCACATCTAGATGAACCGTACCATCAGACATGTTCTAACCAATGTGACACGTCAAACAATAAAACCATTTCTACAAAGTTTCAAATTGGCTGACGTAGGCCTATTGACATCCCCTATAGGAACTCAAGGCTTCACACAAGAGAGATGCTACTGTTTCTCGCAAGCAACTAACATGAGCTAAATGCTAATAAGCTTTTGGGTGAATTGACTTTTGATTCAATAATCTACCTATAAATATGTATGCTCCCACCCACGCTTCTCAGCAACTCACCACGTACACAATCAGCACCAATGTGGCTAACCTCGTCGACCATCCTCTTCCTGCTCCTAGCTCGCCGCCTTTGCGGCCGGCGCCAGCGCCAGCGCCGCCACCTTCACCGTCACACAACAACTGCGGCTTCACGGTGTGGCCAGCGGCCACCCCCGTCGGCGGCGGCACGCACACAGCTCAACCGTACCCTGGCCAGACGTGGACCTTCGGCGCGGCTGCCGGCACCAGCCTGCCGGCGTGGTCTGGGGCCGCACGGGCTGCTTCTTCAACAACAACGGAAGAGGGAGGTGCCAGTCTCCAGACCGGCGACTGCGCGGGCGCCTCTCCTGCGCGCTCTCCGGGCAGCCTCCGCTGACGCTGGCCGAGTTCACCCTCGGCGGCGCCCAGGACTTCTACGACATCTCGGTGATCGACGGCTACAACCTCGCCATGGCCTTCTCCTGCTGCTCCGGCGACCGCATCGTGTGCACGAGCTCCAGGTGCCCCCAGGCCTACCTCTTCCCGGAGGACAACAGCAAGGTCCATGCCTGCGCCGGGAACAGCAACTACCAGGTCACCTTCTGCCCATGATGGGGCGGCCAGGGTTATCACTAATCAGGCTCGTAAGTATTGCGTAGCAAGCCTCGCGCTGTACGCGTATACATGCACGTATAATGTTGCTGAATAAGATATGATGACCGTAGTACTCCTCCGATACAATTTGAGATCCGTACGTGCAGGGATAGAAGGATGACTGACTTATGTCATGTCAAAGTATAATGTACGCGGAACCGCGGTACGTGTACAGATACACGCAATACCATTGAAACAGTCCCTAAAACGATCTCCGTCACGGGAGTTTGGCCGGTGTATTTAGCGTTCCGGGAGATTTATACAGTCGTGCGGTGCGGTTAGCCTAACCACGCTTGCCGCGCGGTGCTCACCATCTCCGGAATCCAGCTTATTAACAGGTCAGATCTACTTTGCGTAACCGGTATGGTAAATAAAAGGAGACTTCATAAAAACTCCTGTAACTTTTTCCTTCTTTTTTTTTTGCAAAAGTAACTACCGTATTCTGAAAAGGCCGTACTTTAATTTGTCAAAGTATTTTTTTAGGTCGCATGAACATATGGGCCACCATGCTATGAATTTGCTACATAGACTACTGGCCCCTGGGCTTGGCTAGAAATGGCCCACAAAACTCCTGTATGCATGCGAGGACATACTGCTGACGAGGGCAGTAGCACAGCAGCACATACTCACCTTAGCCCTTTACAAACCGAGATTAAAAGATTCTTCATGAACTACGATATTAGATCGGGAACTAAAACCTTTAATCGTAAATCCAATTCATTTCGAGATTTTCGTTAAGAATCGAAGTTCAGTTTTCTACTTAGTTTTTTACTTAGTGTACGCTAGCCAGTACTAGCATACTATTATTTTTTCTTCTAAACCTAGTTTAGATTCCGATATATGTTCGTACATACAGAATCACACTGATCTTTACAAAAACATGCACGATGCTTAATTTAACAAGAAGATTATTAGCAGTGCAAAGTCATGAAAACATGACTAGCAGAGACAATATATAATTATATATCTGGATTGATCACATCGATATGTGGTCAGGTCAGTACATCCTACACGCGCTAGTGCAAAATTTGGGTACATTTGCATGTACGTGGACAAAGATACGAAATCCTGATGCGTGCACGCGCGCATGCGTACTGTGACAACAAGTCTCCAAAGGCTGACTGCTGACTTTGCTTGACCATTTCCATTCATCCATCTCTTGCCGGTTAGGTCCGCCACCTGCATACTTTCCACGAGTCATTCAGTTTTTCCTCCGCAACTTCCGCAGAAATAAGAAACTTTACAAGCCGGCCAAGCTGAAATTGAAGGCTATTTTGTACACCAGCACAACATACAAATAGCATATATAGTTATATATATACTCCCTCCGTTTCGAAAAAATATCCTGATACTATTTTTATGAAATTTGTGAGCAGCTATTTTTCTATGTGTAGTGTTCATGTGTAAATAATTTAAGTAACGCATGCATATATATCAAATAATGCTAGGCAAAAGGCAAGCAAAGTATGTTCTCTTGTCCATTTATTTCAACAAGCAAACAGTAGTATATTGCACGTGCCGTCCTTGTCACGTAGGATTAGATTTCCAGCGCATCTAGACGGACTACTGACATTTTCTGACCAATGTTACACGGCAATGCAAGAAACTTCTAACAAGTAACAATAGTATATACTCTCTTCATTCTAAATTATAGATTATTTTTAACTTTTCTAGATGCATAGATATTATTATGCATCTAGACATATATAAGGTATATCTAAGTGCATAACAAAGTCTATGAATCTAATAAAGTCAAAACGACCTATAATTTGGAACGGACGAAGGGAGTAGCTAGTATATATAGCGGCTCCTGCAGTTGCGTATTTGCCTAACTTAATTTGGGTGAGATGGTTCATGCACTAAACTTATTTAAAATGCTATTAGAGATAAATGTTATAAGTTAGGTTCAACACTAACTACTGTAATATGATAAAATCACTCCTAGTATTATCTGAACATAAATTAAGGAACATGCTCGACTAAAGGATTTTTAGATGAACTTAAGTCTGCTAGTGCATGAAACTGAAACCGAGATCTCTCTATGTATGGGTCCACGCAGGAAATTTCCAACTGTGCAACATCTCAATCTCGCTGGCTGAAATGAAACAGAGAGGAAAGAAACAAGCAGCTCTCTTTTTCCGCGAAAAAGAAAAAAACAAGCTCTCAATCTCACTGTCAGCCGATATTTGCGACCCAAGGGCATTTTTGTCATTCCACCAGGCGGCCAGGCCTGACTTTTAAGCCCCTTGCCATCTATAAATACGCATGCATCGTCCCTAACTCATCCCACACTACAAGTAAAGCTCTAGCTAAACACATAGACAGCCAAGTAGCAAGCATCATCAGATTCAGGGATCAATGGCGCCCCGTGCTGCCTCCTCGTCGGTACTCCTCCTCATCCTCGCCGCCTTGGCCGCCGGCGCGAGCGCGGCCACCTTCACCATCACCAACAGGTGCGGCTACACGGTGTGGCCGGCGGGCATCCCGGTGGGCGGCGGCACGCAGCTCAATCCAGGCGAGACGTGGACCGTGGACGTGCCCGCCGGCACCAGCGGCAGGTTCTGGGGCCGCACCGGTTGCTCCTTCAACGGCGGGAGCGGCCACTGCGACAGCGCCGACTGCGCCGGCGCGCTCTCCTGCACCGTCTCCGGCCAGACGCCGGCGACGCTGGCCGAGTACAGCATCGGCGGCTCGCAGGACTTCTACGACATCTCGCTGGTGGACGGGTTCAACCAGCCCATGGACTTCTCCTGCAGCACCGGCGTGAACCTCCACTGCCCCGGCGCCGGCTGCCCCGACGCCTACCTCTTCCCGAAAGATGACACCAAGACCCACGCCTGCGCCGGCAACAGCAACTACCAGGTCACCTTCTGCCCATGATCAGGCATGGCATGGTCGAACGACGACGGCGAGAATTAGTGGAGAATAATTAAATAAAGTTGATAAATAAGACGATGTCGTGAAAAGTCGTCCACGTATGCATGTTTACGCATTGTAACTGGATTTACGTACTACGTCCTTCAAATTTTAAAATATGGATGATGATGTATGCCTTTCAAATATCAAATACGTAATATTTTTAGACAGACACGTAAATTGTCATGAGCTCTCTGTTATTACCTTTTGAATGACGACTAATAAGTGTTGTCCCAAATGATGGTTTGGATTCAGTCAATAGGAAACATGTCATCAGGCTATGCTTGATGCTACTGTGATGGTTGATAACACGAAATTAGGTCAATATTCATGAAAACAATGATGGAGGAAGGCCAAAGACTGAGGTGCGTGGGATGCATGACCAAATGGTCGACTGGCTATAGCGTAGAACTGGTCTGATGACGCACCTATAAAGGCTTCAAAGCTTAACAATTCAGTCTCCTATATCTCCAGCCGACTCCTCAAACTTTGACCACTCGATCGGCATGAAGAAGAAACCGAGTCAGTTTTGTCATGGATGCAATGATGCAAACGACCCAAGACCTGATCCTCCTTCCATGCACTACGTTAACTCCATGATCTACGATCAGGCACTTCACTTTGGAAACGTGCCAACCTGGCTAGAAAGTCATGACGTACGACACACAAGTTTTGTTGGGATGCATATATAGAGAGACCTTTCAGTCTTGGATGTTGGATAGCATCAGCCATCATTTAGCTTGGCAGTATTTGAGTTTAATTTCCAGCTCGCTTCTCAGTTTCTAGATCGATCGTCAAAGCCGACAGGAACGGCATTTCGCTCGAGGCTCCAAGAAAGAAAAGGTCAGCACAACAAAATTAACAAAAAAAATTAATTCAACGAGATCCCGTGCGATTGATCAACACAACAATTTAATTCAACGAGAAAAACTGATCGAGTTCTTCAGAAAGTTGAACGAAACTGCACCGATCGATGCGTACACGGCCGGAGATCACGTGCCATACGATCAACACAACAAAACTTATCAATGACATTAAGATGATTAAGATAGGCTGAGGTGACAACAAACAACATACGTATATCATATCATAAACTGAAATCTACTTATTAATTAATTAGGTGGGCACATCAACATCCGTATGTAGCATGCAAAAAGGAGGCAATCTGTTCATTATTAGCAAGGCCTGCTGGGCTTTTAGTATCCTTTTTTTTTTCCTGCAACTCATGGAGAGCCTAGCCCAATCATATAGCTAGTACTCTCTCCGTTCCAAATAATAAGTCATTTCAACTTTTGGAGAGTCAAACCATTTTATGTTTGATCAAAATTATAGAGGATCACAAAAATTTATGGCACAAAATATATATATTATAAAAATATATTTAATGAAGAAACTAATAGTACTTATTTGATATCATGAACATTAGTATTTTATTGTAGAATTAAATTTGATCAAACTTGAGATACTTTGACTCAAAGTTGGAATGACTTATAATTAAAATAGAGCGACTACGTACCTACGCCAGATGGTGGGCTTGCAGCTAGCTATACGGCCGAACCAGGCTCTCGGTATGCAACTACAGCAGCAAGCGAGTCTGTCTCGTGCCGTGCAAAATTTCCTTCTCGCCAGTCGCCTCCCCTCTCCCTCGGCCACCTCCCCTCCTCCTCTCCCTCTCCTCCTCCTCTCCCTCCCTCCCTCGGCTGCCTCCCCTCTCTCTCCTTCTCCTCAAGATCTCGCCGTCCCTCTCCTCCCCCCTCTGCGTGCCCCTCACAGCTCATGACGGTAGTGAGGAGCGGCGGAGGTGGCCAGTGAGTTGAGGAGCAGCTGCGCCCACGACAGCCCGACTCGCGGCGGTGAGATCCAGGCGGGCTCAACTTCGAGGAGCGGCAGGCAGCGAGATCCAGGCGGGCTTGACTTCAAGGAGTGGCGGGCGACTCGCCGGTCGGTGAGTCTCTCTCTCTCTCTCTCTCTCTCTCTCTCTCTCTCTTCCACTCCTCCTTCTTCCCTCTGATGCCCCTCTCCTAGCCCCGCATCCCGCCGGCCGCTGTGACGGCCGCGCCTCCCTTGCCACCCGCTAGCCGGGATGAGGGGTAGCCGACAGGTCCCGGTGGAGGCGTGGCCGGCGCGGCGGCGGAGTGGCCGAGCACGGTCGGCGTGACGCGGGGCTAGGAATTTTTTTATTTTTTTATCCAGCATCACCGTCCGTTCCAGAACCAGCGGTGATGGGGGTGATGGGGTATCCCCATCACCGCCGAATTGGATACAACGTGTTGGGATTTGAAGTCCCAAACAAGTTGTAGAGAGGACAAAGCAAGCTAAGTGAAAAAAGTGTACCAAGTGAACAAATGGCTAAGTGTCCGTTCCTCCAAGCCCTATGACTCTATTTATAGGGATGAGGTGGTGGTTATTTACATTAATTCTATTGGTGGGGTTGTATATTATAGATAGGTCCCTGGATTTTACAAAGAGATCCCTGAATGTTACAACTGAATCCATAACCCTTACAAACAATTCCCTAGACCCCATTTCAGGCCTCTTTTACACAAAGAGAGTCCTTAGCCTTAGGCCTCCTAAGGTGCACCCCCACGGTAGCCCCTCAACTATTTGATCTTAGTGGGCACAACAAGACCTAATAGTTGCTCCTGTTAAAAGAGGCCGACAACTCAAACTCCGGTTGCGAGGAATGCCCTTTGCAACCAACCCGTGTGCGCCTCGTTAAAAACTCCATCCCAAAAATCCAATGGGAAAAAAAGGCAGGGAGAAAAGAGCACGCACACTCTTGGGATTACACGTGCCAACTCTATATATATCCAAGTGCCTGGAATGATGAGCTTCGATCTGCATAGGGCTTTACTTCTAAGCCTCGATCAGTGGGCCTCGCTTCAAGAGATGATGTAGTCGTAGGCAAAGGTAGCTCCAACATATTCAAGCCTTCTCTCACGAGCACCAGGCATCTAGGATGGACTGGTCTTCCAGTACACCCCCTAGCCCCTCTTGGTTGGTGTTCGTGAGAGAAGCTCTTCATGTAGTGGAAGTAGTTGAAGTAGTTGATGTAGTAGCGGTGACCGAGGTTGAATCGCACATGAACACGGTTGCGACGTTGAAGTTGACAATGAGCCCCTCAAGGCAAAGTAGTGATGGCGATGCCGAGGGTGAGTCCCTCAAGCTGATGTACCGGAGGAAAAGTCAAGGGTGATGCAAGGTTGAGCCCCTTGAGCCGATGGAGCGGGAGATGCGAAGTTGAGGATGATGTCAAGGTTCGAGCCTGACACATCGCGGAGGATCGTGTTTGTCGTGGGAGTTCGTTGCCTAGCTTGTCGCCGAGGACCGGAGAAGCTTGCGGGCAACCTCGATGCCATGATATAGTAGTAGATGCTCGTCTTGGTAGCTTAGATGACTTGTTTGCTGACGGATGCGTCCATGTAGACTGCTTGTGGTAAGCTGCATGTTTATATTTTCCTAGCGTAGAGAGGATTTAAATGGAAGCGTCGAAGCTAAACTGCTTGTTCTTGATCATTAACCTTTTTGGAAACTAAGTGTCGTAGCTCTGCACTCTGTTCCCAAATAACTATCATCATTTTTGTGAGTAGAGTAATCTCAATCAGGTTTGGCCAATATAATTTCATTTTGCCACAATAATCTGGCTGGAAAATAACCAATGAAATTGAAAAGGTGCAAAAACTGGTGAAGAAAAATATTAAGTAAATGATTTGAAAGGATACAACCTGCAATACACGGATGTAAATTGACATGATGCAAATATGGTAAGGATGAGTAGTAATTAAAGTGCTTTACAGATACGCAAAGATGCAAAGGACGCAAAGGTTAAGAGCCTATTGGTTAACCTCTCTGTTACTTGTTGCACTTTGCCTTACCTTCGGATGTGCTAACTTCCTACTTCATGGGATTGAGAGACCAGGCCGGAACAGCTTCGATCCGTGATGCCTAGCTTCCTTATGCCTGCATGCATGGGAGGGTAATGCATGCCGGGGTAACAATACTTGTGCGGTTGTGCCTGCATGTGAGGGTAACGCATGCGAGGCTAACAATACTTGTGCCTGCATTCGAGGGTAATGCATGTGAGGGCAACAATACTTGTGCCTGCATGCGAGGGCAATACTTGCGCCTGCTTGGCTTGGCAGCACATGTTAATATACTTAGTTGCCCAAGAGAGTAATTACCTTTTGTGTGTTTAGCCCATGAGGTTAGTTAGCTTTAGTTGCCCACGAGGTTAACCAAGTTGTTTTTATCTTGGAGGTTAGCTGAGCTTTTTAGCTTCGACTACAAGAAATATGACCTCTCATCCCGAGGTTTTGTACCGGTTCAATTTGGATCCGGTACTAAAGGTAGCATTAGTACCGGATCTAAATTTGAGGTTCCCCGGACTGGTACTAGAGGTCTCTAGTACCGGATGGAGCCCCCATCCGGTACTAGAGGGTTTTTTCCCACGCGAGCGCGAGCCCCCTGTCTCCTTTTTTTTTCGATTCCCACACCGCCCGTCTCTCCCATCCTTATCTCCTGCCCAACCACTCCTGACACCCAACACTCTCCTCTCTCCTCCTCCTTCTCCTCTCCTCCTCCTTCCTCCTCTCTCAATGGTGTAGGAGGCCAGGGCGTGGCGGAACGGTGGCCGGAGGGGCGGCAGCGGCGGTGGAGGGGAAGGGAGGGGAGGGGAGCTGCAGCGGGGAGGGGGAGGGGAGGGGTGATGGTGGGGGTGGTGGAGGGAAGGGGGGAGGGAGGGGCGGTGGAGGAGAAGGGAGGGGAGGGGCGGTGGTGCTGCGTCGGGGGCTGGTGGCGGTGGTGCGGGGTTGGCGGCGGCAGCGGTAGGGGAGAAGGAGGCGGCTAGGGTGGAGGGGCCGCCGGCATGGAGGGGTGGTGGGGGCTGCCGGCAAGGAGGGCCGGCGGGGGTGGGAGGTGGGGCTAGCGGGCGATTCGATTTTTTTTATTTTTTAATACCCTCTACCGGTTCCAACCGGTATACTAGAGGGACCTCCCTTTAGTACTGGATGACCAGTACCGGTTGTTAGCTGAGTTGTTTGGCTTTGGGTTTCGTGTTGCGAAGCTTGGCGCTTGCCGGCTGGGTTGTTGTTGCCTAAATAGAATGAACAACCGAGGTGGCTAAACAGTGAAACACGAGGGCTCTTGACAACCTCAAGGGTGTTCAGCTCGTCTTGGAGGTTGATGAGGTTTGGACAGAGACTTGTGTCTTGTTGCGAAGGTAGTAACAAGCCGATATGATCGAGGGTAACCAGCACTTCGCCTGGTGTTTTGGCATGCAATTGATGGGAGGTAGAGCTGTAAGCGATTAGGCAACAACAACACGGTGCCTAAACGGCTGGTCTGCAACCTCACGTCAGGTGTGCAGAGTCAGAACTGCGTGGTGTGCTTGGATGCGAGGGTAATGCATGCGAGGGTAGTGCGTGCAAGGGTAACAAGCCGAGGGTGATGAGCCTCGCTGTAAGCAGCAGGTTTGACAGGGACGCAGCTCATCTCGCAGCTTTTCGCTGCTGAGATCCTTCGCCTTGGTGCCGTAGACTTCCTCGTGTGAAATCCTTGCATGCACCTACGCTGGTTCAACGTTCGAAGGTGCAGCCTAACTCCGTGTTCGGATTGTGTACGGCCACATGAATTTCGTTGGTTACCTGAGCACTCTCAACTGCAGATTATGTATGGGGCTTTGTGCTGGTACCTCGCACCATGACTTGGATATATGATACACTAACTTTTATCTGTGTGGTGGTGGAGCCTCGAGGCAGGCCCAGGTCTCCTGGCTACTTCGGTGCCATGATGGACTGCAGCTTGGGCGCCGAGCATATCATTAGAGCAAGTTCATAACCTCGTCGTACGTATTACTTAACCTCAGGGTCTTGAGCATGCACTCGCAAGTAACTTGCGGCACTTGCGAGTGTAATAATACATGTGCCTGCATGCATGCGAGGTGCTTGCTGCGAGGTTCTTGGCAACCTCGAGGGTTGCTGCTACGAGGCGCTTGCTGTTTCGAGGGTTTAGCTCTTGCTGCGAGGGTTGGCTTCTGGCCGGAGTTTCCGAGCATGATTTGATTTGCGATTTTGCGAGGTTAACTGGTTTTGAGTTGCATGCAGCGTATGGTGATGAGTGCGGCTTGGATCGATGGTCTGCACTCTTGCTTTGCCTTGGTGCCTGGCAACCTCGCATGCATGCAGGACTGACAGTAACCTCGCATGCATGCGTGTGCCTTGGTTGACTGTAATGAGGTTGCCGTGAGGGTAGAGCAACTTGCTGCGAGGGTGGAGCTCGCTGCGAAGCAGCTTGGTGGTATCGAGGGTTCAACACTTGTTGCCAAAGTTCGAGCTTGCCGCAAGGGTTCTTGGCAACCTCGAGGGTTGTGCTTGTTGCGAGCTAGGGTTCTTGCAGTTTGGCACTCGATCGGAGGTTCCTCTGAGGTTAAGTGCTTGTTTACCACTGTTGGCTAAGCACAACAGTGCTACTGCGCGAGGTTACGTGCTTGTTTATCACTGTTGGCTAGGCAGTTTTACATGAGCGAGGTTTCTGGTGTGCCGAGGGCCGCGGGTAGAGGTTGCTGCGAAGTGGCTTGTTGCTGCGAGGTTGCGAGGTTGTCGCGAGGTTACGAGTTTGCGAGGTTGCCGCTGAAAGAAATTTGATGAGCGGCTATTAGCTCTGGGAGGGCTGGCAGGGTTGCACAGCTTGGTTCACGTAAGGTCGAAATTGCAACTCTTGGTTGCTTCAATCGTGAAATTTTAAAGCCTGCAAGGTTAGATGGAAAACAAATATACATTAAAATACTGCAACTTGTTGTTGCCTTTGGCTCTGAATGCTTGAACGAAAAGTAAACTGATGTCGCAACTTGCTGTTGCTTTTGGCTCAGAGCTTATGCTGCAACTTGTTGTTGCCTTTGGCTCTGAATGCTTGAACGAAAAGTAAATTGATGTCGCAACTTGCTGTTGCTTTGGCTCAGAGCTTGCACGGAAATGCAAGTCTTTACTTACGTCAGAAACGTTCAGAGGACAAAAGGAGATGCATGCGGGGGTTAATACATGCACGTGCGTGCATATGGGCTTGTGATAGCTTCGAGCCTTGGACAAAAGACAGCTAGCTTCGAGCCTTGTGATAGCCTCGGGGATGCAATTGAGGAGTACTTGACCTCGGGGAGCATGCACCGAGGGTAACCAACCAGGACTTGACCTCGAGGATGCTTATAATCTCTTTGTCTCATGGTGATCGTGAATTTTATTTCGTGCGAAACCACGATGGGCACTATTGTTAGGATTTGGAATCCCAAACAAGTTGCAGAGAGGAGAGAGCAAGCTAATGGTGCATTTGGTTCCAGGGATGAAGGGATGGGACAGGACGATCCCACTTTGTCCTGTGTTTGGTTTGAGGACGGGTGGGACGGGGACATCCCCAGGAGGGAATATACCCTCCAGATGCGGGACATCCCCGTCCCACCAAAACTGGCGGATGGGGTCATGCCCTGTGCACGCCGTTGCCTCCCATCTCCACGTCTGACAGAGGGGCGAGCTCCGGGTGAGCGTGAATGGCGGCGGCGAGCGTGAACGGCCGGCGGCGAGCGAGCTCCGCGGCGCCCTCCGCGGCCGGCGATGAGTGAGCTCCGCGGGGGCCCATGGCCGGCGGGGGCGAGTCCGCGGGGCGCATCTTCGCATCCCTCCATGGTCGGCGGGGACGGCGCTGCGGCCCTCCATGGCCGGCGGGGCGGGTAGAGCAGGGGCAGCCGCGGCGCCCTATGGCCGGCGGGGGCGAGCAGAGGCGGCGGCGGGGTGGATCAGGGGGTGGGGTTGGAGCAGGGGCAGCGGCGCGGTGGATCAAGGGCGGCGGCGGCGGGTGGATCAGGGGGGCGGGGTTGGAGCAGGGGCGGCGGTGGGGTGGATCAGGGGCGGCGGTGGGGTGGAGAGGGGCGGCACGGCGGGTGGAGCAGGGGCGGTCGCGGCGCCCCATGGCCGGCGGGGGGCGAGCAGGGGCGGCGGCGGGTGTATCGGGGGCGGCAGGGTGGCGTGGCCCAGGAGGAGGAAGAAGATGCTTAGTATGACAGGTGGGCCCCACAAACAGTGTCTGACGGAAGGAGAAAATGGTGCTCGTCCCGTCTGTTGCAATCTCTCCAACCAAACAAAAAAATTAGGACCGATCCATCCTATTCAACCAAATATGAAATGGGATCATCCCATCCCGAAAAACTAGGACGGAACCGTCCCATCCTACATTGTCTCCCATCCAAATACATACTAAGTGAACAAGTGTACCAAGTGAACAAATAGCCAAGTGTTCCCTCCTCCAAGCCCTATGGCTCTATTTATAGAAAGAAGGAGGTGGTTGTTTACATTAATTCCATTGGTGGGGTCTTATATTACAGATAGGTCCCTGGATTTTACAAAGAGATCCCTGAATGTTACAACTGAGTCCATGACCCTTACAAACAAGTCCCTAGACCCTATTTTAGACCTCTTTTACACAAATAAGGTCCTTAGCCTTAGGCCTCCTAAGACGCACCCCCAACACAAGGGATCCCAAACTGGTGGTGAAGGCCGGTTTGGGGCCGGCGTTGATACCACTTTTCTGTAGTAGTGTTAATTATTAAATCAGTAGGAATAAAATTATCGTAGCTTCTGCATCATTACTTAGTTAGAGTTACTTAGTTCTACACAACTAGAGAAAACGCCTCTACTACTGGTTGGGAACTCCCTTTAGTACCGGTTGTGCAACCGGTATTGGCAATTCGATACTAGAGAGAGTCCTTTAGTACCGGTTGAAATAACCGGTACTAAAGGGTATTAAAAAATTAAAAAAAACAAAAATCCACCTGGCCCCATCCCCCGTCGCCCCACTGCTAGCCTCCTCCGCCGCTGCCCCCGGCCTCCCACCACCCTCCGCCATCCCGCCCGCCTCCGCCAGCCGCCTGCCTCCGGCACCATCCGCCCTCCACCCACTGCTCTGCCCTGTCGTCACCGCCGCTCCACCCCGTCGCTCTGCCCTGCCGCTGCCGCCACCCCGTCCCACCTCGCCGCCTGCCTTCGCCGCCGCTCTGCCCACCCCGCCGCCCGCCGTCGCCGCCACCACCTCACCTCGCCCCGCCGCTGCTCCTCACCGCTGGTGAGGGGCGAGCAGAGGGGGAGGGGAAGGGAGGTAGTAGAGGAGGAGGAGGAGCAGGAGGAGACTGTGTGAGGAGGAGGAGACTGTGAGAGGAGGAGACAATGTAGTGGAGGAGGAGGAGGGAGGAGGAAGGGATAAGGATCCGGAGCAGCGCGAGGGGAGGGGGTCTCTAGACGGGAGATTTAGTTCCCACCTGATACTAAAGGGGGTCACAGGGACTTCCTCGCGGACTATCCCTTGGGATGAGAGGTTATTTTTCTAGTAGTGGTAGAACGAATAAAATTATCGTAACCGCTTGCATCAATATGTGCATTCTTTACACTTGAGCGCATATAAGTCAGTTACCAGACCTGAGATGTTGAGCATTAGCATCGTCCTTAGCTTGGACACCCTCGTCCCTAGATGGAATCGAATCGAATCTGTATAGCACTTTTTATCACATTTCAAGTCGAATATGAATACGAATGTGGATGTTCTCGAATACGAATACAAAACGAATATCTTGGATTCGGATATTTATTGAATATTTACTCTGTTTGAAGATAACATTTACCTGTTTTGTTTTTGATGTTTTTTAATAACAAAATCTTTATACAAGTAGAGACTAAAGTATACGTACCTAACTAGTGCAAACAAAAATCGCTCATGAAAATATTACATTAATTAATAATTATTTGAAATAGTGCACTTTATGAAAAAATAATAAATGTATAAATATATATTTTAATAAATATAAATATTTATCAATGAATAATAAACATTGTATAAAAATGTTTTTATTAATAAATAGATAAACTAGAGTATTTAAAATTAAATTTAATATTCACATATATTTATTATTAAATTTAATGACATTGGTCACTAAAATTAGAGATAAAATTTAAATAGTTTGATGGGTACAATATTAGTAATAATAAAACTAATAGTTTCAATGATATACTGTCATTATTAATATTCAAAGTAACATCATTTAACATTAGTTATAGAGATAACTAATAGTTTCATATGGTCGGATACGAATAGTGTCATATATGGTCGGATATGAAAGTGGAATCGGATAGAGAAAATTAAGATAAACGAATTCGTATGTATCCATTTTGGTACCACATTAAATTCAGATATGAATACGGATATCCATATTTGTCGTTTTAGCGAATACCGATTTGGATAATTCGAATATCCATTTCCACATTTCCATCCCTACTCCTCCTGGCCTGCCCCGAGTCCGAGGGCGCCATTCTAGGACAGCTAATGAATTCTAGGCCTCCCCTGGGTCTGAGGGCGCGCTGAGTCACATGCTACCGATAGAAAAATGATGGAATTCTAGGACAGCTAACGAATTCTCTGCCTTCAAACCGTATGTAGCTGATTGCTGACTTGTGGGCGCAAATTTCCATGGAAACGTTGTGCAACCAGCTGTACATACGCGAAATCTTTTGGAAATTTGACCTCTTTACCTTATCCATGTGCCAGTGCGCTCCCGTGTCAAACAGGATCTTTATTTCCACACATCTCTTGACAGAGCATGCCGCCACAAATTCCAGCTGATCTAACACGGAAGTGTGCATGCACAGATTGATTAGCTAGTGGACCAAGTTTTTCCAAACTTTTTAAACAAAGAAACGTATTTCCCTAATTTTCCAACTCAAGCTTTTCAAAAAATTAAATTGAATATAGTAGATGCGCAAACCAAATCTTAAGATGATATACTATTTCATCTATGTTTGAACCTGCTTGGTGTATTTTTAGGGAAAAGTTACTTCGGGGGTGTTTGGTTCCTCCCCCTAAATTTTAGCTCCTGTCACATCAAATGTTTAGATACTAATTAGAAGTATTAAATATAGACTATTTACAAAACCTATTACACAGATGGAGGCTAAACGGCGAGACGAATCTATTAAGCCTAATTAGTCTATGATTTGACAATGTGCTGCTACAGTAACCATTTGCTAATTATGGATTAATTAGGCTTAATAGATTTGTCTCGCCGTTTAACCTCCATTTGTGCAATTAGTTTTATAATTAACTCATATTTAGTCCTCCTAATTAGTCTCCGAATATTCGATGTGACACGGACTAAACTTTAGCTCAAGGAACCAAACACCCCGAAGTCTCGTGAGCAACTTCTCCATGCTGCATCTCAATTATTCCAGCCAATATTCCAGGAAATTGGCATGCTGCATCTCAATTATTCCAGCCAATATTGACTACCCGGCCTCAATTCTCAACTGTACCTAGGTACTATATTATATTGTTGCATTATCGATCTCCCAAGTCCCAACAATGCTGATGACTTTTCGACCCATCCCCTTCGCTCAGCAAGCCTATAAATACTCATGGCAACTTCTCCATGCTTCCTGCAAACACAGCTCACTTGTAGCAGACCAACCAGTAGTTGTCCAGTACCAATGGCGGCCTCCTCTGTCGTCGTCTTCCTCCTCCTCGCGGCCTTCGTCGCCGGCGCCAGCGCGGCCACCTTCACCATCAAGAACAACTGCCCCTACACGGTGTGGCCGGCGGCGACCCCCGTCGGCGGCGGCAGGCAGCTCAACTCAGGCCAGACGTGGACCCTCGACGTGCCCGCTGGCACCAGTTCCGGCAGGATCTGGGGCCGCACCGGCTGCTCCTTCACCAACGGCCGCGGCCGGTGCGCTTCGGGTGACTGCGGCGGCGCGCTCTCCTGCACGCTCTCCGGGCAGCCGCCGCTGACTCTGGCCGAGTTCACCATCGGGAGCGGCGACAAGCAGGACTTCTACGACATCTCGGTGATCGACGGGTACAACCTGCCCATGGACTTCTCCTGCAGCAACGGCAGGAACCTGCAGTGCCGTGCCCCTCGCTGCCCCGACGCGTACCTGTTCCCCAGCGACAATTCCAAGAACCACCCGTGCCGTGGCAACAGCAACTACAGGGTCACCTTCTGCCCATGAACGGTGGTCGAACGATGGTGCAGTAATGCATCATCATGGCCACGTACGGGAAAGAAATAATAAGTTAATGAATGAATAAGACGACCTTTGGGTCGTGCATGCGTGCATGCATCCGATCTATACTATGTACTTTCATGGAACTTCAGTTAATAATTTGCACGTCTTCTACTATCGCTACCCGAAACGGTAGATATGCCGAGTGTTAAATCTTTACCGAGTATTTTATGTCGGGCACTCGGCAAATGCGTCATTTGCCGAGTGTCTCCGTGTATACACTCGGCATACATAATACACTCGGCATACATCCTAGTTGCTGAGTTTTACAGAGAAAACACTCGGCAAAAATTCAGACGACACTCGACAAAGATTTGACACTCGGTAACTCTCCAGCATGTGACTGGCACGTGCGCCGTCCATCAGGGGCTGTGTTGGTCGTTAGAACTTTGCCGAGTGTCCGTTATCAATACTTGGCAAACTAATAGTTTGCCGAGTGTTTTCTCTCGACACTCGGTAAAAGTACTAGTTTGCTGAGTGTTTTCTCATGACACTCGGCAAAGTACTAGTTTGCCGAGTGTTTTTGGAGGCACTTGGCAAAGATAACTTTTTTTTTTCTCCTCTGCCCTCCACACTTTTTCAACTCCCCACATACGACATTTGGTACGACAACGCCGTCACCGTGACAGTCCGTTAATATTTTTTTGCCGAGGGTTTAACTTTGCCGAGTATTTTTTTGACACTCGGCAAAGGCTTTGCCGAGTGTCCGATATTTGACACTCGGCAAACATCTGTTTGCCGATGGAAAATTCACCAAGTGCTGGTTGCCGAGTGTTACACTCGGCAAAGCATTTATCGAGTATTTTTAGGGCTTCGCTGAGTGGCTGGAGTACTCGGCAAAGCTACTGTCGTTTCCCGTAGCGAATACTATGTGTCCATGCCCTGTGGATCGGATGACGAGGACTTAAAAGTCCCAGATGCAACTACCAGGTCACCTTCTGCCCATGAGGGGCGGCCGGTGTTGGTGGTCACGTTGAACGATGCATCCATGCACACAGTACCACGATGGTGTGGTGTATTATATTATCGAATAAGATGAAACATAATAATTAAGTGATCTGAACTAGACAAATAAGACGATGTATGTGAATCGTCCGTGCTTGCATCGTTTGTACTTGGATATATAGTTGGATGTGGACCTTCTAAATTCTAATAAAAACATGTTTACAGAAGCCAAATTTTGTTGCATGACATTGACATCGTGAGACTTCGTGATATTAGGCGTAGGAAGGACATGGCAAAAGTTACATCGTGAGACTTTCGGGCAAGACATGGTTGGAATGTAGAAGATGACAGACGGTAGTGCTATCGTTAGAGTTGGCCGCTCCTTAGATTGAGAGATGGCGTTGCGGGAGATCGACGGCGTGCTCCGGCGTTCGGGGAGATGACAGACATAAGGCACCTTGGACATTCACTGGGAAAAACTGACCTTCCATCCAATCTTTTTTTCAAGTTGACTTTGGATTCGAGACTAAAGGCATTTAGTCCCAGGTCAAAATGAGATACCGAAAAGACACTAATGGGAGGGGCTTTATTTAGTCCCGGTTGTAAAGATCTAGCACCGACCCTCCCCCCTTGTCCTGGTTGGAAATTACCAACCGGGAGGGGAGGCACGTGGCCCTTGAGGTAGTGCTCTCCACCTTATCTCCCTCCCAGGCAGTGCTCTCCACTCTACGCTGGTCTTCTTCACCCTCCCTCTCCTCTTCTCTCCACAGGTGTTTCCTCTCCTCATCCCCACCTCCCTCTTCTCTTCTCCACCAGCACTCCCCTCCTCCCCATCTCTATGCCACCGCCGCCCCCTCACCTCTCGCTGCCACCGCCCCCTCCCCTTGCTGCCCGTCACCTTCCCCTCTGCTCGCCCCTCATTGGCAGTGAGGAGTGGCAGTGGTGCGAGGGCGGGCAGCGACACGGAGCGGGCGGCACGAGGGGGAGCGGCGCTGACGGAGCGGAGGAGGGTGGCGGTGGATGGCGGCAGGTGGAGGCGGGTGGGCGCGAGGGCGGGTGGAGGCGTACGGTGGTGGCAGGCTGATGCGTGCTGCGGTGGCGGGCAGAGGCGGCCGGGCGTGGGCGGAGGCGGAGGCGGAGGTGGGCAGGCGGTGTGGGTGGCCGGGCCTTTTTTTATTTTTTTTCAAAATTGTTTAGTCCCGGTTAGTAACACCAACCGGAACTAAAGTGGGTCTTTAGTCCCACGTGAATGACCCGGGACTAAAGGACTCCTTTTGTCTCGAATAATTAATCCTATTTAGGCATTGGAGAGATATGGCCCTTACCAACTGGGACTAATGCTCAGTTTTCTATCAGTGATCATAGTCGTATATGCCTCCACTCCAACCACCTCTGATATGAAACTGGCAGCGACAAGGCAATGTCTGAAGCACCAACTAATCGTCCAAACATGTTGGGGATAGATCACATACCAATGTAAAGAGAAATGTATATATATGCAACGGCACAGAGATTAAATACATGTAGGTATAGCATATTAACATGTGACACTGGTGCAAAAGTGAGCATTAGTTCCGGTTGGAGAGACACATAGGTCTCAAAAATCTAACCGGGATTAAAAAGGTTCAAAAAAAAGATAGGCCACCCCTGCCATCCTGCCTGCTCCTGCCGTTGCCCCTCCACCGCCGCACCACCTCCTCGATCTCGCCCGCCAAGCCTGAGTCCGTCGGCGCCATGCCAGCCGTCGTAGCCACACTAACTTGCTTGCTGGAGGCCAGGCCTCGTTGGCCGTCAGATCGCCCGCCGAAGGCTGGCCCGTGCCGGCTGCCGGGAGCCGCACGAGCTCGCCCGCCCGTGCCCGTGCCCACGCCGCCTTGCCCACGCCGCCTTGAAGAAAGGGAGAGGAGGAGGAGAGAAGATAAGGAAGTAGAGCGTTGCCTACACGAGATATAGGAGAAAGGGAGAGGGAGGAGATAAGGTGGAGAGAGAGGGGGGCCACGTGAAAAGGGCCTTTTAGTTCTGGTTGGAGCCACCAACCAGGACTAAAAGCCTAGGTTGTTAATTCCAACCGGGACTGAAGGGAGACTTTTAGTCCCAGTTGGTGTTTGCAACCGAGACTAAACACCCCACCAGATTCCCTCGTCCCACTAGTCGTTACAACTGGGACTAAAGGTGGCTCTTTAGTTCCAGTTGATATTACCAATCGGGGCTAAAGCTCCCGTCGTCGGTGGTGGCCGTTTGACCCGAGACTAATGGCCATTTAGTCCCGGGACTAAAAACGCTGGATAGAAGGTCTCTTCTCCACTAGTGTGATTAGCATGAAATTTCAATTGCTTCGGGCAGAAAATGTTTAGAAGATATATACGAAGTACTTGGAGAAAATAAGAAATCCTGGTGCATCTAATGAATTAAAGTGCCTAATTATTTGAGCGGCAGATTTTGAGCTTTTCTGAAAAGTTACTGCTGACTTTTTTCTAAAAAGCCAACACTAGCCTTTAGAAGATGTGTTTAGTTTTCTGAGCTCAAAAAGCTACGAAAAGCTCAAAAATCTAAGAGCTTCTCATATAAACTTAGCTTTTTCGAGCACTTAGCTTTTCGGAAGCTGCACAGGAAGTTGGCTGTTTATTTGAGCTTTTAGCTTTTCACACTAAGAAGCTGCCAGGAAGCTCAAACAAATAGGGTATAAGTCTGCAAACTGTAGCTGATTGCTGACTTGTTGATGTAAATTTCCATAAAAACATTGTGTAGTCTGTTGTACATATATACACGAAAAAACTTGTTGGAAATTTGACCAAATACAGAAAATCTTCACCTTATTGGCGCGTGTCAATGGTCGCTTCCGGGTACGGTTGAAACCAAGGCCTTCATTGTATTTCCACATCTCGATCAAGAAGATCATGCCACAAATTCCAGCTGATCTAACACAGTAATACGGGACTGGACATAAATAGTCGACCAAGGTTTTCCAATTTCTTTTAGACAAAGAAACATTGCCCAACTTTTTCAACTCAAGATTTTCAGTAAATTGAATATAGTTAATGCATGAAAGTTAAGAAGGTACGTTTCTTCTATTTTTGAGGCATGTGTAGTTTTTAGGGGAAAAAAATACTTCATGTCTCTTGAGCCTCTAGATATGATGCTTTGCTTGAGGGGTAATTATTAATGTTCAAGTTTAACCGAAGACACGGTTAAAGTTTAAGCTTTTTGGGTTAGTTTTCTTTTCCTAAGAGTGCCTGGCAATGTTTTTCATTATGAGAAATTACTTGTTTACGACATATATGTATACTAGCTAGTATCTTAACTGGTTGGTGTTGTCGTTGCAATATGTCTTAATCTCCCACCGATGCTGACTTTTCGACCCAGATCGGTCTCTCTGCTAAGTCTATAAATACTCATGCATGCTTAGCACAGTGTCCACACACCTGATCAGCGACCAGCAATGGCGTCCCCAGCTGCCTCCACGGTCTTCTTCCTCCTCATATCGCCGCCTTCACCGCCAGTGCCAACGCAGCCACCTTCAATCTTTTTGCTTTGCTGATTGTTTAGCCAAGATGAAGAGGACAAGAACCATTGATAGTTGGTTTAAGCCGGTTATTGCTAGAGAAAATCCCAATGTCAACAATGATCAAGCTGTCGAACCGGATGAAATGCAAGCTCCAGAACAAAATGCATCTGCACCTTTAGAAACTGAACAAGCTAGAGTTTTAACTACACCATTTGAGAGGGACCCGGGTAAATGCAAACAAATTTGGGAACAAGATGAAGCTCTACGATTCTATATATCAGAGGGTCCATATCAACCTATTTTAACAGAATATCCATTTAAAGGCCCAGAGAGTCTGTAGCAATTGGTTTACAGATTTTTGGTGGCTAGAGTATTCACCCCACACTGATCGTGCATATTGCTGTCCTTGCTTTCTATTTTCAAGAAAACCAGTTGGGAAGTCCGGCTCGGATACATTCACTGTGAAGGGATTTCAAAGCTGGAAAAACGTTAATGATGGAAATAACTGTGCTTTTCTAACTCATATGGGTCAAGATTCTAGCTCAGCTCATAATTGTTCAATCCAGTGCTATAACAATTTCAAAAGTAGATTGGCTCATATCGATCAAATGGTCAATAAACGGCATGAGAAAGTAGTAGCTGATGCAAGACTTCGACTTACGACTACAATTGATGCCCTTAGGTAATAAAAATTTATTTTTTTATATATCATTGCAAATTAGAATCATGCATGTACTGTCAACTAACAATTTGCACTGGTTTGATATTATTAGGTGGTTAACCTTTGTAGCTGTGTTTTACTATTTTATCTAAGATATGAAACTGATTGCTCTTTTTAATGCATTTTTGTAGATATGTTGATGTGACCAAGTCTAGGAACAAGCATGATAACACCACAAGTCTTCACCACTAGAAAGTAGATGTGTTTAATGTGGCAATTGATCAACAGCTAATCGAGTTGGAAGATCGATTCAGCTCTCAAGTGACACAGCTTCTATCTCTTTGTGCCTCTTTGGATCCAAGACTTGACTCCTTTGATATATCAAAGATATGCACCTTGGTAGAAAAATACTATCCTGCTGATTTTTGTAATCAACAAAGAGCCCAATTAGAAGTCAACTTCCACATTTTCAACTTGATGTATGCAACCATCCAGAGCTAAGTACTGTGTCATCTCTTGCTGATATGATAAAAGGACTTTTTAAAGTGGGTAAAAGTTCCCTGTATCCAGTGGTTGACAGATTGTTAAGATTAGTTGTCACTCTTCCAGTTTCAACTGCAACCACTGAGAGAGTTTTTTCAGCTTTGAAACTTTGCAAGACACGTGCACGGAATAAAATGGAAGATGATTATCTGCAAAGTTATACCATCATTTATATTGAGAAGGAATTGGCAGAAAAGATTAGTTCTCTTGATATAATGGAAGCTTTTGATCTAGGTGGTCCTCGTAGAGGTAAATTCAAGTTCAAGTTAATAGAGATGTAACCATGTAAGTCTCATCTGCTCCAACATATCACATATGGTACCTTATTTTGTTATCTTTTGGATCTAATTAGTAGACAATTGTATGGTGCAACTCACGTTGATTTACTTAGTATCAATATAATGCTCGATTCGAGTTAGTATATGTGCGTGTTTATATATCGTGTCGTATATTTGTCACTTGTATTATTGGCGGCTCGGCCCCCTACGTTGAAATCCTTGCTACGCCCCTACCAAAATACTATTCATTTTAGGTTTTCTAGATATATAACTTTTGCTTCATATCTAGATATATGCATATCTAGATATATGCATATCTAGGTCCATAGCAAAAATCTATGTATCTAGAAAAGCCATAACGAATAGTAATTTGGGACGGAGGGAGTAGTACCGTAGGTATTTTGCACAACCTCCTTAACTCAATCTGTCTAGTGAGCTAATTTGATGGTGCAAGAAACTTAAGATAAGCGCTCATATCCACAGTATGTCACTGCTCGTTTTCGTTCCCTAGTACGATTGAAATCAAACCCTTGGGAAATGCATGCATGTCCCAGTCAAAAATAGTATTGATGCATGTATCCACTAAACTAACAGTTTGCATGACTTGAGCAATGCATGTCCCAGTCAAATAGGATTTATCTGGACCTCATCTAGAGATGAACCATGCCACAAATTCCAGCCGGGAGGTTAAAGAATTCCATGCAGGAGCCAGTGGAGACCGCACTTTTGCTTGCACCGTCCACGTCTACTATAGTTGAGTTAGGGAGGAGTTGTGATCCGGCTAGTGGCGCACGTTCGTACGTAGTGGTGGAATGGCACGGTAGATAATGCACATGTGGTTTAAATGGATAACTCTATTTTACTATTTCAAACAATCCTATGTTTAACCCTTAAAAATATTTATCATTTTATTCCATTTGAAAAATGTATTTCAATATAATTGGTCTAATCTGCCTCTAATAGTTGGTACTAGATTAGCACTGAGACAAATAAAAATGCATGCACGAAAATGAAGAACATTATGAGGTCTTTATATGGCAACGACATAAAATGGTTCCTCAGTAATCTCATGCATCAATTAATCGTTCCTCTCTCATCCCTTGTCACTCATCTACATCACCTAAAATCTTATGTGGCAGTGCATTAGATGGCCCATATATACAATGACCATTGTACCACCCCTTAGCGTAATCTAGATATTTTGTAGCTTTAACTTCATCACTACTGACGTGTCGATCTCCTCCTGGCCATCTATAAATACGGATGCTGCGTGCCACACTACTCATCACACACTCTTCCTAATAACCAGCTCACTTGCTAGGTAAACAACAATCGGATCAGCATGGTACCATCCTGGATCTTCTTCCTCCTCGTCGTCGCTTCCTTCGCCACACGCACCAGCGCCGCAACCTTCACCGTCAGGAACAACTGCGGGTTCACGGTGTGGCCGGCGGCCATCCCGGTGGGCGGCGGCACGCAGCTCAACCCGGGGTGGACGTGGACATTCGACGCGCCGCCCGGCACCAGCGGCCGGGTCTGGGGCCGCTCCGGCTGCTCCTTCAACGGCTGGTGGGGCCACTGCGACAGCGGCGACTGCGGGGGTGCCTACTCCTGCTCCCTCTCCGGGCAGCCGCCCGCGACGCTGGCCGAGTTCACCATCGTCGGCGGCGACGGCCACGACTACTACGACATCTCGGTAGTCGACGGCTACAACCTGCCCATGGACTTCTCCTGCAGCTCGGGCGTCGGCCTGCAGTGCAGGGGCTCCGGCTGCCGCGACGCCTACTTGTACCCGACTGATGACTCCAAGACCCATGCGTGCGACGGCAACAGCAACTACCAGGTCACCTTCTGCCCATGATGGTGGCAGTGGTCGAAGAATATGATGCGTGCAGCTTAATTGCCATGCATGAGCCCATGCATGACATAGGCTATGTGTACTGTCCACTCTACGTACACGTGGAATGCAGCTGATGATAAAATAAGACGACATATATGTAGTAAATCGTCTATGCGTGCATGCGTGCTGATGACCTTTGTACTTAACTAGCAAGAATGCCCATGTGTTGCTATGGGTCCTTACTTGCTCTCACGTTATTATTCACTTATTCCTAATATGTTAGTTTTGCTTCCCAATATGTTGGTGCGTTATTCCTAGTAGTCCTCTCTTTGCAAGTACAGAAGTAGAAGACATTTGTGGGTGGTTTGATGCCATCTGTTCATTACATGGGACCCACACATGGAAATAAAAAAATTACCGCTTAACCTCCGCTCTATCCATTCATTCGATTTTCCCCGTACTCATCGTCATCCATCCTCGCCATCGCCCAAGCGCTGTGCATCTTGCCGTCCTTGCCGTTGCCCAGGCAAGCGCTTGTCCTCCCGTGACTAACCTCATTCTTGCTTCGAGCGCTAGGCCACACAGCGCCTCTGGCCGCCATGAACAGGAGTGTGTCCTTCTCTTCTTCTCATTTCCATCCATCTCCCTTCTATAATTTACTCCAAATCGTTCTAATCAAGTGCAAAATCGAGCCCCCAATTGCTATATGTGGAGGTCTTAGTTCCGGATCTGAAGGGGATGGACGTCATTGAGAGGGGTTGTGAGGTCTCAGCCTCCACCCCTGTTTGCGTTGCTTGCTGACTGCCGCTGCGCCCCCCCTTCCGTGGCACCATGCCCTCGCTGGCACGTGGCTCTACTTGGTTGACTAAAAGGAGGCACTCGGCTCCTTGTTTCCTTTCCCCTTCTCCTCTCTCCTTCACCCCTTAGGTCTAGGTGGCAGGTAGGGCGTGCAGCTCGAGGGAGCAGCTGCCCACCAAGGCGAGCGGCAGTAGTCCGTGGTGAGCGTGGGAGGGGTGGCCGCCGACAGGTGCGTTCTGTTGGTAGGACTACAAAAGAACAGGAGCGAAGGCTGGACCTCGGGTCAATTGAAGTAAAGTTTGGAGACCTTTTTGCAAAGTCGTCAAGAACTATTTCAAAGACTGCGGGTTGATTATGAAAAAGTTGAGGGAGTCTTTTGCAAAACAACCATGATGGTATTAGGTAGAGATATGATGTATGCTTATCAACAAGGACTAAGTAATTAAATATTTTTTTCTAAAGTCATGTTGAACAATTATTGGAGAGGCCTATTTCAACAGTTTGCAACAACACACGGGGTTGCTAATCAGCGCGCGCCAGGAGGGCCACCAGCGCTCGATCCCCGATAGCCCGCGACTTTCCTTTTTGGAAAAGTTTAAAATCTCACAACTTTCCATTTTCAGAATATCATAACCTATACACATAACTTTAATACATAACTTCATGATATAACTTTTATGAGATAATTTTTTAGCACAACTTCAATAGTGTGCAGAACTTATGTGTACAACCATGATATACATAACTTATACACGTAACATTTGTCATAACTTTTGAGAGAATGTTGTTAAAAAAAATTTATGCACGTAACTTATACGTAATTTACTTGGTATAGAAAAAATAATTGAAAAGAAAAAAAGAAAAAAAAGGCGCGGGCCAGCAGATGAGGGCCGCGTGGGACCCACCGTCCGCGTCGCGCGCCACAGCGCGCGCGCAGATTCAACATCGCGCAACACATGCCTAATATTGATATATATTTGGATCTGCTGAACTATATTTTCGATTGTGGTAATAATAGTAAATTCGAAATACAAATTTGCAAATAATTCAAAGTATACCTAGGCTACGTTAGATCTTATTTTGTTAAACAATTGTGGACAACGCGCACCGTGCAAGTGATTTTCAAAATGGACATATCAGAATGAGATAAAATGCACTTGCTGTTTGCAAAACACATAAACCTCACGCGCCAACTGATTTGATTATAAGAACAAACGGTTACATATATAACTTAAAGAGTTTATCTCATCACTTAAGTATGCCTATTAGGCCCATTGGGACACTAACAGACTCGGCGAGGGAACAATACTAAACATGAAGCATAGTGCAATAATGTATGTGAAAGCGTGGTGGAACCGTGGAAGGCACGAGATGGCGATTTCATTTCACATGAATTTAATTTGTACTGATAAGATTTAAGGGACTTTTTTCTTGTATTGGCTGAATGGTGCATGCATGTGTAACACAGGTCTTATTCGTATATACATTTGAGTGGAGAACCTCACGATCATCTTATTCATCTCAACTTCTTTTTTGCGAAACACAGGTCTTATTCATCATCTTACTTGCTGCTCCCTCCGTCCCAAATTACTATTTGATTTATGCATTAATATATATTATGTATAGATATGTAGCAAGTGCTATATATCTAGAAAAATTAAAATAAAAAATAATTTGGGATGGAGGTAGTAGCTCCTCTCACGCGGCTTCATGGGCCAGAACGTCACCTGGTAGTTGCTGTTGCCAGGGCACCGAGTGACCCTCCCGCCGTCGGGATTGTTGGGGAACGCGTCGAGGCACACGTGGGGTCCCTGCACACCAGGCCGACGCCGACGCTGCAGGAGCAGGCCATGGCCAGGTTGTAGCCATCGATCAGCGCGATGTCGTAGAAGTCCTGGTCGCCGTCGATGCTGAACTCGGCCAGCGGGCACGTTGAGGGTCCACGTCTGGCTCGGGTCGAGCTGCGAGCCGCCGCCGACAGGAAGAACTGCCGGCCACACAGTGAAGCTGCAGTTGTTGGTGGACCGTGAAGGTGGCCGCGTTGGCGCCGCCTGTGAATAGGGACACGATGAGGAAGAGGACCGTGGAGGCGGCCGGGGATGTCATTGATGCTACCGAGCTCGTAGATTGTCCTAAGAGAATAGACATTCCATGTAGCGTTTTTAGTTCCTGTTGTTTTTATCCAGGATTAGAGGAGTTTTAGTCCCGGGTCTAAATTTATAGTCTCTCGGAGTCCTTTTAATTTCGGTCAGTGGTTCCAACGGAGACAAAAGTGGAGCTTTTAGTCCCGGTTGGAGCCTAAAATTAGTCCCGACTGGAGGCTTCAATTGGGAATAAAAGGTCTTTTTTAGTCCTGGTTGGATGATCCTCCAACCAGGACTAAACATTTTCACGCAGCTCCCCTCTCCCACCTCCTCTCCCTTTCTCCCTTATCTCGCGCAGGCAACACTCTTTCCCTTCTTCCTTATCTTCCCTCCTCATCCTCTCCCTTTCTTCTAGGCGGAGCGGCGGGGAAGGGAGAGGGGGGGGGCACGAGCGGCGCGGGCTGGCTGGCCTTCGGCGGCCGGCGTAGGCGGGCCGGCTGGCCGGCGCGGGTGAGCTGGAGCGGGCAGGGCACGCGGTGGCCGGCCTGCTATGTTTGGCGGGGCGCCGACAGCCGTGGTGAAGGCCATGGAGCGATGCACGGCTTGGGGGCACGGTGGCCGGTGCAACGCGGCCTCTAGCGGGGGGCGCAACTGCCTATGGTGCGCGACTGGTGGCAGGAGCGCAGTGGTTGGGGGGGGCACGAGCGGCCGGGGCCGCGCGGCTGGTGCGGTAGCGCACGGGCCAGCGGGGCACGCGGAGGCCGGGATCACCTTCCGGGGCCGCCATGCTTGGGGCGGCGGGGCACCAGCGGCCGTGGCCAAGGCCATGGAGCGGCGTGCAGCTTGACTCAGGAGCGTGGCTGTGGGGGCCAAGAGCGGCCAGGGCCGTGTGGCCCACTTTTTTAAGTTTTTGAACTTTTTAGTCCCGGTTGTTGTGTTACCAACGGGATTAAAGATGAGAATCTTTAGTCCCGAATGATTAGTTTTGGTTGGATTTTTGAGACCTATGTGTCTCTCCAACCGGGACTAAAGCCTAGTTTTCCACTAGTGTATTTGAACGTCCGGAGATAGAAACAAGGCTAAGAAAAGTAAATTGTTGTGGAAACTGTATCAGTACGCTAGAAACGATTTGTGCGGCACGTCAAAATTAGCATCCTAGCGGGCGGAATCGGCACCCGTCAGCACAAAGGTGACCAGGATCGCCGGGCTAGTGCCCGCCAGCACGGATGGCTCTGTGCTAGCGGGTGATCTAAGCACCCGACAGCATAGATGGGATGCATATGTGCTGACGGGGGCGTTAGGTGGTCGTTAGCACAAATGCAGTCCAAAGTAAGTGCAAGGGAAGCTTTTGATTGGACATTGGAAGCTTTGCATGATCTCCTCTAGGTTCAGGTTATCACAATGAGAAGCTGCTGTTGTTGGTGACCGTGAAGGTGGCCGCGTTGGCGCCCCCAGTGACTAGGGACACGACGAGGAAGAGGACTGTGGAGGCGGCTGGGGATGCCATTGATGCTACTGAGCTTGTAGATTGTTTACGTGCCTAATAAGCAAATGAAATGAGCGTACGTATCAGTAGTAGAGAATAGACCTTCATCTAGCGTTGTTAGTTTGTGTTGTTTTTGGATCCAGGACTAATTGAGCTTTAGTACCGGGTTTAAACCTTATAGTTTCTTGGAGTCCTTTTAATCCTAGTTGGTGGTTCTAACCGAGATAAAAGTGGAGCTTTAGTTCCGGTTGGAGCCACCAGCCACGACTAAATATTTTCACGCACCCCCCTCTTCTCCACCTTATCTTCTCCCATCCTCTCCCTTTCTCCCTTATCTTGTGCAGGCAGCACTCTTTCTCTTCTTCCTTATCTTTTCTCCTCCTCCTCTCCCTTTCTACCAGGCGGAGAGGCGGGAGGCATGAGCGGCGTAGGCCGGCCTCTGGCATCCGGCGTGGGCAGGCAGCCGGCGCAGACGAGCTGGGGCAGGCGACCAGCGCGGGTGAGCTGGCACGAGCGCGGCACGCGGCAGCCGGGACCACCTCCTGCGGCCGGCTTGCTAGGGTTTGCGGGGCGCCGGCAGGCATGGCCATGGCCACGGAGTGGCACGGCACAGTGCAGCCTCCAGCGGGGGCATGGCTCCCCGCGGCATGCTATCTGACTAGCGAGGGCGCGGCTGCCAGCGGCGTGTGACCAGTGGCTGGAGCGAGGCGGAAGTGGGGGGGGGGCATGAGCGGCCGGGGTTGCGTGGTTGGTGCAGTAGCGCATGGGCCGACGGGGCACGTGGAGGTGAGGACCTATATGTCTCTCGAACCGGGACTAAAGTCCAGTTTTCCACTGTATATGAACGACAGGATATAGAAACGAGACTAAGAAAAGTCAATTGTTGTGGAAAGTGTATCACTACGCCAGAATTGATATTTGCTGACACGTCGAAATTAGCCTGTTGATCGGCACTCGTCAGCACAAAGGTGACCGGGACCGCCGGGCTAGTGCCCGCCAGTACGGATGGCGCTGTGCTAGCGGGTGATCTAAGCGCCCGGCAGCATAGATGGGATGCATATGTGCTGACGGGTGCGTTAGGTGGTCGTTAGCACAAATGCCGCCCAGATAAAGCCACCAAAGTGAGATAAGCCTCAACCTAAACACCTTAAAACGGCTGAGCACAGTAGTCGACTTCCATAGTGCATGCCAACAGAAAAATAATGCAGCCACTATCCTTGCTTCCCCTCATCTAAAACCTCGCGCAAGCGCATATGAGATCGATGGGACTGGTAAAACAAATTGTGCACTAATTACACGGAATAAAGATCATTTCATAGAGAGTGAATTGGCTACTTGAGAGGATTATTTACAAATTGTGCACCAAGCATTCAGTTTAGCTAACACAAGGTAATACAACAAGCCGCTGCTCGAGGGGTGCCCCGGCGAGGGCCGGCGGCCGCAGGAGATGCTGAGGTGCATCCATGTCGGCGGTTCAGGGCTCAAGTGTCCGGTAAATTTCACACACAAACAGCAGTACGTACTTCATCTGGATTAGACTGTGTATATTACAAATTTTACGTGCTACAGATCAACAGGACTGCCTACTGCAAGCACGCTTCATCGTCGTACAGACAAAAGAAACTAGAGACAGAGCCTCACACGTACTCCTTGCGCTCATTTTTTATCCTTTCAAAGATAATCAATCAATCAGAAGCATCGGTAGAGGATAATTAAGAGTCCAAACTTATTACAGAAAATGTTTGAATTCTTTATCTCGAACGCCGTCAGCAGTATAAATTGAAGGCGAAACACCCATGTCGCCATCCACAACAATCAGGCAAAGCGCCATAGCATAGCATCCTCCTAGCTCCAACTTCCGAGGCCTCCAATCCCACCACCAAGAGATGGCGTCGCCCAAGCTCGTCGCCCTGTTCCTCGCCTTCGCCGTAGCGGCGGCGGCGCTGCAGCCCTCGGAAGCGGCGAGGGTCCAAGCCCAGCAAGGGTTCAAGCCGGCGGTCAGCCAGGAAGCAGAGAAGGTGGCCGCCCAAGCTGACGGCGGCGTGCCGAGTGCGCCGACCCTTCCCGGCCTCCCCGCCGGCCAGCTCCCCCCGGGGCTACTGCCCGCCATCCTCGGCCTGCTCTTCCCGCCGTTGGGCAGCATCATCAGCATGATCCAACCGCTGCTCCCGCCGCCGGGGTCTCCATCGCAACAAGGCGGCGTCCTAGGTGGCATCTTGCCGGGGACCTCGCCTTCGCCGCCGGCACCGGCGGAGTGCATGACGCCGCTATCGGCCATGATGCCGTGCACGGACTACCTCACCAACATGACCGTGCTGACACCCCCCGGCCAGTGCTGCGACGGGCTCAAGACCATCATCAGGGACGCGCCCATCTGCCTCTGCCACGGCATGACCGGCGGCTTGAACCAGTTCCTGCCCAAGCCCGTCGACCACCTCCGCATGACCGCCCTCCCGCTCGCCTGCGGCACCGTGCTGCCGATCCAAACCCTCTTCATGTGCAACTGTGAGTGTCTTGCATTGTTATTTTCAGCAGATTTTATATGTCCTTGCAAGGAGATCGATCAATTGATGAGATGATGCATGTGTATTTGACAGCGAACCAGGTGCCGCCGATAATGCTGCCCACCCCTGCAGAGCCGCTGATGACGCCTGCTACACCGTAGATAGTTCTGTCGATCGAGATTATCTGTTGATACTGCACCTAGTTTATCCTCTAATTAGTTTTAAGATGGTTTTAGGATAGTTTAGAAACTGAAGTCATCGTAAAGACTAGAGAGTAAGTAGATGGTATGAGTTCATATTAGTGCAGAGTTGCAGTCATGTACAATATAATGATGACTCATCAGTGGATTGGATGGTAAAGGAATTTCTGCCTTAACGTTACATCGATGTCATGATTTGCTTTTCGAGTCTGATCATGTATAGTAACTGCATATGGTAATTATTTCCGCCCAGAGAACCAATACAATGATACCAAGCCATCATATAGGACAGCGTTTTCAGAAGAAAATACGAAATTAGTTCTTTGATCTTATTCCTTACTTTCCAAATAAGATTTCTTACAAAGTTAGTTTTGACAAGCTGAAATATTAACTTGCCTTACAATTTGGAAACGAAATATGAAAATATTTTCTTACAATGATACCAAGCTGCGTGCAGATACAATGAAACGTTATCCTTTGATCTTATTCCTTACTTTCCAAATTGTAAGATATTTTATTAGTTTTGACATAAATCAAACTTCTCTAATTTAAACCAACTAAATTAGTTGCATGTTACATCCATTATATGGGATATGTGTTGGTATTTGTTATTGACTAGGATCGTGCACGTGCGTTGCTACATGCAATTCACATTCTATCTTACCAGAAAGAAACAAATTCAGTATATATGTTTAATTACACTTCAATATGTTACTGATATATGGCGGTCCAAAACATATATATCAAACACCAATCCATCTATCCTATTTCTCTGCCTGTGATGCGCCAAAGAAAATGTTTTACAATGCCCGCTAGTCTTGTCCTCCAGGCAATATTCTTTTATTGCCCATAGCAACACACGGGCACGATCCTAGTCTGAAGTAAATGTTATAGATGCGAAGACAATGTCTGCTGATCCAGCTGCTGTGGTTGAGCTTCCTAACAGAGTTCCTTATGGATTCCATGCCTTCCTTATGGATTCCATGCCTTGTTATTAACTGAGGTAACAATCATCTTTGGCGCTTGTGTTGAGTTGCAACAAATTTCCCGGCCATGTGGATGCCCGCCTGCTTGTAGTCAGCAGGATCGGCGCCATCAGACGGCCGCCATATAAGAGATGACGTGGCCCGGCCCAGAGGTCGCGGAAGGACCCCGGAATAGGGGGTCTTGATTTCCCGCATTCTATAGTCGTCAACTATTAGGTATGGCCCAATTAATATATAATATCCTTGCTTTGGTCCAATTCATCGAAACCCTACATAGACAAGATGGTGTTGTGCGCCTAGGCAGAAGCCGGGCTGCCTGAGGTATTATATATTAATTGCCGTAGTTGCCGTTGCCGTTGGTCCAATCCATTCTATAGCATGCTGTAGTTGCCGTTGGCGACAGGAGGAGCGTCGTCGGCGTCCATCTTTACCAGCGCCGCCACCGCCGGCGGCATTCATGATACCTAGACCTAGATCGATTAAAAGGTTATTGGCACATGATCCAACCGGACTATACGTTTTGGTCCTATATAGCTTCATCCAACCTACAGTCGGCCATATGGCCATATGCCCCGTGGGCCGGCCCAGAGCATGGGATTTTAATTTGGCCCGGTCCAGGCACGCCCTATTGGAAATAGTGGATACGCCGAGTGCTAGGGGTTTTGCCGAGTGCATTCCTTCGGGCACTTGGCAAACTACCTCTTTGCCGAGTGCTGCCAGAGAAGCACTCGGCAAAACAACTCTTTGCCGAGTGCTAAAAAAAAACACTCGGCAAACCAGAACAAAACACTCGGCAAAGAATAGGCACTCGGCAAAAGACCGCCACGTCGACTTCCGTGACGGATTGTGCCACCTGTTTGCACTTTTCCGAGTGTCCGTTAGTGGCACTCGGCAAACAAATAGGTTTGCCGAGTGTTTTCCCTCGGCACTCGGCAAATAGATAGGTTTACCGAGTGTTTTTTATTAGCACTTGACAAATCAATAAGTTTTTTGCTCTTTTGGCCTCAAAACTTTCTCTTCTCTCCACGTACAACATATGGTACTCCATGTTAAAATTTAGTATGTTTCTTGATCTGTTTGCTATATCTAATTAATTTATTGCATTTCAAGGAATTTTTTCCTACTAGTCAAATTTGAACTGCAAGTGATTCAAATAATAGAATAAAATGAGTAGAAAAATGATATTCATATTATAGAGTCCAGTTTGAGGCCTTACCGGAAAATGAAGAGAAATTTCAAACATCTTGTTCAGGAAACATGACCACAAACGTGTGGCCCAATGGTTTTCAAATTCTAAAAAAAGCAAAGGAAGTCCGAAAATCATGAGATTTGTCAGGATCTCATAATAATATACATGGAGGCGGTGGTAAAAAACTGAGAAGGTTTCGTACAATTTGTTACTTACAATGCTTATAAACCGAAGCATCTCCGAAGAACAATCGTAGCATTGAGAAGGATTCGGTAAGATTTGGAGTCAAAGTGACAGTCGAATTGGGGTTTGACTTGAAAACTTTTTTATAGGTGTTGACGCCAGATTTCGACACGAGTAAAATCGGCGTCAGGAGAAGAAGAAATTGGAAGATGCGGCGAGATACAGGGGTGACAGTTGGAAATCGGCCGAATGGCGCTACAATTAAAGATCGGTTGGTTGGTGCTACAGTCAAGGATCGGCCGATGCTACAGTCCAGGATCGGCCGATTGATCTTTAGAATTCCGCCTCGCTTGACCCCTGAAGGTTTAGGATCGGACGCGCCCGGTTCCTGATTGGTTACCCCTTGCCGATGAGGAAATCGGCCGATTAGGAGGTTGGGATAGTTGGGCCGGTATGGGCTTAGAAAGGATTATAAAGATGAAGAGGGAATCAGCCCATGAAGTGCGTAATAATCGACCTAGTACGCATCGTACTTGTAAATATTCGTTTTCCGTTTGAATTAGGGATAGAGTTCTAGTCAGATAAGGAGTCGTCTGTACGGGGCTATAAATAGCCACCTTTGTAGATCTGTAATCATCAACAACTCAATACAACAAACTACTATTTCCTCGTACTTACTTTCAAGCAGGCGACTTCGCCAAATACTTTTCTTCTTTTTCACGAGTTCATACGGGTTGGCGGGGCTGCATCAACTTGACCTGCAGCCGATCTTGTAAGTTCCGTTTACCGAGTAAATTCTAAGCTTTAACTTCGGGCGCATCGCTGTTGTTTCGTTTAGATTTATTCACTAGTTATCGATATTTACTAGAATTATAGGTTTTACCTGTTGTTCTAGTTTTATCACCAGTTATCCAGCTAGGAATAGGCAATATTGGCTTTTCTCATATTTTGTCACTTAATTTACTTATTTTACGCATAGCCAACTAGATCTGTTCCTAGTGTTGCTACTGTAGCATTGTATTGATTGCTCCAGCAGTTTTCATTCACGCTGTCCGGTAATCGGCTGCTTCATAGCCGATTTCTTTATTACGGCAAATCGGCCGATTCGCTGATAAGCTTTCTCGAGATCGGAAACTTAGCCGATCGCGACCTCTGGGATCTGACACGTCTTTTTCCTTGCCAATCAACAGGTCAGATTAGCTGGCACGCCGCGCGAACCACACCAGGGCGATCACCCGAACAGGAGTTAAGCAGATTCTCCCGGGTCGTGTGTTAGACGCTGGGGATTCGGTCAGCCGGTTTCTAGCGCCAACAATAGGAAATAGAGAACACATATTGTTTCATTTAAAATTTTGGTAATTTTTTGGATCCATTTGTTAATTTTAATTTATTAAGTGCAATTATAGAATTTTAATTGATATAAATTAAATTTGAGCTATAACTGCACGAAATAATGGAATAATATTCGTAGAAAAATCAAATATATATTCTTGAGTGAATTTGACAAGGTATTTTCAAAGTGCATCGTAACGAATTGAGAAAAACACGTTATGGAAAAGAAGGAGGAGGAAATGAAAAAAAACGCCTGGTTTGCCGAGTGCCCCTGATCTGGCACTTGACAAAGCTGGGGTTTGCCGAGTGTCAGATCAGGGGCACTTGGCAAACCGCCACACCTGGCCGCACAGTGGTTTAGGGTTTGAAAATAGAATAAAAAGGGTTTGCCGAGTGCCTGTGATCTAGCACTCGGCAAACCTAGCCTTTATCGAGTGCTAGATCATGGGCACTCGGCAAACTATGCCTTTGCCGAGTGCCCGATGGAATGCACTCGGCAAACCAAAAGACACTCGGCATATCTACTGTTTCCGGTAGTGATTCAACCATGACGAACTCAAGAATTCAGCCTTGAGACCATTGCCAATGTTCACTATTGTGCTGGCTCGAGAATGCTAGAGATCTAGCTCATTTACAGGTGCCTCAGTGCCCACCCAGGGACGGTTTGGTTCCTTCCATCGGTACCAAAACCATCTCAGCCTCAGAGCTCGGCTAAACCTTTCCAGATCAAGCATACCCAAACCTCCGTGCTCCTTTGGCCTCTTAACATTAGCCCATTTGATGAGACAATGTCCCCCATTGGCTTCCACTTCCCCCTTTCCAAAGGAAATTCCTTCTGATCTTGTCTTTTTTTATTGCCCATTTTTTCAGCGAAAAACAGATGCGAAGTACACTGGTATTGCTGAAAGCACAGTAAGCACCAATCTTCGTGCCTTGTTCATCAACCTGCCTTTCCATGATGGCAGCCTTGCTGCCACCTTATCAATATTGATAAGGGGCTGAACATCAATCTTTCTCAAAGCTATGGTGTGGAGGGGCAGTCCAAAGTAAGTGCAAGGGAAGCTTTTGATTGGACATTGGAAGCTTTGCATGATCTCCTCTAGGTTCAGGTTATCACAATGAGAAGCTGCTGTTGTTGGTGACCGTGAAGGTGGCCGCGTTGGCGCCCCAGCTGAAGAGGACCGTGGAGGCGGCCGGGGATGCCATTGATGCTACTGAGCTTGTAGATTGTTTACGTGCCTAATAAGCAAATGAAACGAGCGTGCGTGTCACTAATAGAGAATAGACCTTCATCTAGCGTTGTTAGTTTGGGTTCTTTTTGGATCCGAGACTAATGGAGCTTTAGTACCGGGTTTAAACTTTATAGTTTCTTGGAGTCCTTTTAATCCCAGTTGGTGGTTCTAACCGAGATAAAAGTGGAGCTTTAGTTCCGATTGGAGCCACCAGCCACGACTAAATATTTTCACGCACCCCCGTCTTCTCCACCTTATCTTCTCCCATCCTCTCCCTTTCTCCCTTATCTCGTGCAGGCAGCGCTCTTTCTCTTCTTCCTTATCTTTTCTCCTCCTCCTCTCCCTTTCTACCAGGCGAAGAGGAGGGAGGCATGAGCAGCGCAGGCCAGCCTCTGGCATCTGGCGTGGGCGGGCAGCCGGTGCAGACGAGCTGGGGCGGGCGACCAGCGCGGGTGAGCTGGCACGAGCGCGGCACGTGGCAGCCGGGACCACCTCCTACGGCTGGCTTGCTAGGGTTTGCGGGGCGCCGGCAGGCATGGCCATGGCCACGGAGTGGCACGGCACAGTGCAGCCTCCAGCGGGGGCATGGCTCCCCGCGGCATGCTATCCGACCAGCGAGGGCGCGGCAGCCAGCGGCGCGCGACCAGTGGCTGGAGCGTGGCGGAAGTAGGGGGGGCATGAGCGGCCGAGGTTGCGTGGTTGGTGCAGTAGCGCATGGGCCGACGGGGCACGTGGAGGTCAGGACCTATATGTCTCTCGAACCGGGACTAAAGGCCAGTTTTCCACTGTATATGAACAACAGGATATAGAAACGAGACTAAGAAAAGTCAATTGTTGTGGAAAGTGTATCACTACGCCAGAAACGATTTGTGCTGACACGTCAAAATTAGCCTGCTGATCGGCACCCGTTGGCACAAAGGTGACCGGGACCGCCGGGCTAGTGCCCGCCAACACGGATGGCTCTGTGCTAGCGGGTGATCTAAGCGCCCGGCAGCATAGATGGGATGCATATGTGCTGACGGGTGCGTTAGGTGGTTGTGAGCACAAATGCTGCCCAGATAAAGCCACCAAAGTGAGATAAGCCTCAACCTAAACACCTTAAAACGGCTGAGTACAGTAGTCGACTTCCATAGTGCATGCCAACAGAAAAATAATGCAGCTACTATTCTTGCTTCCCCTCATCTAAAACTGCACGCAAGCGCATATGAGATCGATGGGACTCACTACCGGAAACAGTTCTTTTGCCGAGTGCCCCAGGCACTCGGCGAAGGCCCCATTACACTCGGCAAATGGTTTGCCGAGTGTAACACTCGGTGAAGTCTACTCTGCAAAGTTTTTCTCGGCAAACAGGCTGTTTGCCGAGTGTCGATCGTCGGGCACTCGGCAAACCTTTTGCCGAGTGCCAAAATACACTCGGCAAAATTAAACACTCGGCACAAAGACGTTAATGGTCTGTGACGGCAACGGAAGCTTTGCTGAGTGTCTGACGGCCAACACTCGGCGAAGTCTACTCGTTTGCCGAGTGTACTCTTAAAGGCACTCGGCGAAGTCTACTCGTTTGCCGAGTGTATTTTGGCCAAACACTCGGCAAAAATCCATGGTTCGCCGAGTGCCTGCCCCATGGCACTTGGCGAAGAAGCCCCACCCGCCATTTTTATTTTATCATTTGCCGAGTGCATTTTTTGCCAGACACTCGGCAAAAATCCATGGTTTGCCGAGTGCCACGGGGCAGGCACTCGGCGAAGAAGCCCGGCCCGCCATTTTTTATGACCCCTTTGCCGAGAGCTTTTTTCCAACCTGGTAACGGACGACAAAGGTCTAACGGCAAAGGTCTAACGGCCGGCCCAACCTGGTAACGGATGACGCACGTGCGACCCACGCGCTGTTGATTTACCGAGTGTGTCTTCTTTGCCGAGTGTCCAGGAGTTGTTTGCCGAGTGCCTGTTTTTTGGCACTCGGCAAACCTCCTTTTTGCCGAGTGTATTATGTTTGCCGAGTGCCTCATTGTATACACTCGGCAAAGACGGTGTTTGCCGAGTGCCCGAAAAAATGCACTCGGCACACGTTTTACACTCGGCGAATTTACTGTTTCCGGTAGTGACTGGTACAACAAATTGTGCACTAATTACACGGAATAAAGATCATTTCATAAAGAGTGAATTGGCTACTTGAGGATTATTTACAAATTGTGCACCAAGCATTCAGTTCAGCTAACACAAGGTAATTCATATGGGAGTGAGTGGAGCCGCGGGAGCGTGCAGACGCTGCTCGAGGGGTGCCCCGGCGAGGGCCGGCGGCCGCAGGAGATGCTGAGGTGCATCCATGTCGGGCTACTCTGCGTCCAGGAGGATCCGCAGCTCCAGCCCAGCATGGCGTCCGTCGTCGTCATGCTCAACAGCCGCTCCATCACGCTGCCGGCGCCCGACGCGCCGGCGTACGCGGTGCCGGCCTCAGCACTCAGCAGCATGGACGAAGTGGATCGATCAACGAACTTGCGCAGCATGAAGAACTTGCGCAGAAATTGATTTTGCAGTTCAGGGCTCAAGAGTCCGGTAAATTTCACACACAAACAGCAGTACGTACATCATCTGGATTAGACCGTGTATATTACAAATTTTACGTGCTACAGATCAACAGGACTGCCTACTGCAAGTACAGACAAAAGCAACTAGAGACAGAGCCTCACACGTACTCCTTGCGCTCATTTTTTATCCTTTCAAAGATAATCAATCAATCAGAAGCATCGGTAGAGGATAATTAAGAGTCCAATCTTATTACAGAAAATGTTTGAATTCTTTATCTCGAACGTCGTCAGCAGTATAAATTGAAGGCGAAACCCATGTCGCCATCCACAACAATCAGGCAAAGCGCCATAGCATAGCATCCTCCTAGCTCCAACTTCCAAGGCCTCCAATCCCACCACCAAGAGATGGCGTCGCCCAAGCTCGTCGCCCTGTTCCTCGCCTTCGCCGTAGCGGCAGCGGCGCTGCAGCCCTCGGAAGCGGCGAGGGTCCAAGCCCAGCAAGGGTTCAAGCCGGCGGTCGCAAGCCAGGAAGCAGAGAAGGTGGCCACCCAAGCTGACGGCGGCGTGCCGAGTGCGCCGACCCTTCCCGGCCTCCCCGCCGGCCAGCTCCCCCCGGGGCTACTGCCCGCCATCCTCGGCCTGCTCTTCCCGCCGCTGGGCGGCATCATCAGCATGATCCAACCGCTGCTCCCGCCGCCGGGGTCTCCGTCGCAACAAGGCGGCGTCCTAGGTGGCATCTTGCCGGGGACCTCGCCTTCGCCGCCGGCACCGGCGGAGTGCATGACGCCGCTATCGGCCATGATGCCGTGCACGGACTACCTCACCAACATGACCGTGCTGACACCCCCCGGCCAGTGCTGCGACGGGCTCAAGACCATCATCAGGGACGCGCCCATCTGCCTCTGCCACGGCATGACCGGCGGCTTGAACCAGTTCCTGCCCAAGCCCGTCGACCACCTCCGCATGACCGCCCTCCCGCTCGCCTGCGGCACCGTGCTGCCGATCCAAACCCTCTTCATGTGCAACTGTGAGTGTCTTGCATTGTTATTTTCAGCAGATTTTATATGTCCTTGCTAGGGAGATCGATCAATTGATGAGATGATGCATGTGTATTTGACAGCGAACCAGGTGCCGCCGATAATGCCGCCCACCCCTGCAGAGCCGCTGATGACGCCTGCTACACCGTAGATAGTTTTGTCGATCGAGATTATCTGTTGATACTGCACCTAGTGTATCCTCTAATTAGTTTTAAGATGGTTTTATGATAGTTTAGAAATTGAAGTCATCGTAAAGACTAGAGAGGAAGTAGATGGTATGAGGTCATATTAGTGCAGAGTTGCAGTCATGTACAATATAATGATGACTCATCAGTGGATTGGATGTTAAAGGAATTTCTGCCTTAACGTTACATCGATGTCATGATTTGCTTTTCGAGTCTGATCATGTATAGTAACTGCATATGGTAATTATTTCCGCCAGAGAACCAATACAATGATACCAAGCCATCATATTGGACAGTGTTTTCAAAAGAAAATATGAAATTAGTTCTTTGATCTTATTCCTTACTTTCCAAATAAGATTTCTTACAAAGTTAGTTTTGACAAGCTGAAATATTAACTTGCCTTACAATTTGGAAACCAAATATGAAAATATTTTCTTACAATGATACCAAGCTGACGTGCAGATACAATGAAACGTTATCCTTTGATCTTATTCCTTACTTTCCAAATTGGAAGATATTTTATTAGTTTTGACATAAATCAAACTTCTCTAATTTAAACCAACTAAATTAGTTGCATATTACATCCATTATAATATGTGTTGGTATTTGTTATTGACTAAGATCGTGCACGTGCCTTGCTACATGCAATTCACATTCTATCTTACCAGAAAGAAACAAATTCAATATATATGTTTAATTACACTTCAATATGTTACTGATATATGGCGGTCCAAAACATATATATCAAACACCAATCCATCTATCCTATTTCTTTGCCTGTGATGCGCCAAAGAAAATGTTTTACAATGCCCGCTAGTCTTGTCCTCCAGGCAATATTCTTTTATTGCCCATAGCAACACACCGGCACGATCCTAGTCTGAAGTAAATGTTATAGATGCGAAGACAATGTCTGCTGATCCAGCTGCTGTGGTTGAGCTTCCTAACAGAGTTCCTTATGGATTCCATGCCTTGTTATTAACTGAGGTAACAATCATCTTTGGCGCTTGTGTTGAGTTGCAACAAATTTCCTGGCCATGTGGATGCCCGCCTGCTTGTAGTCAGTAGGATCGGCGCCATCAGACGGCCGCCATATATGAGATGACGTGGCCCGGCCCAGAGGTCGCGGAAGGACCCCGGAATAGGGGGTCTTGATTTTCCGCATTCTATAGTCGTCAACTATTAGGTATGGCCCAATTAATATATAATATCCTTGCTTTGGTCCAATTCATCGAAACCCTACGTGTGGCCGCATGTGGGCGTGGGTGTACCCAACATAGACAAGATGGTGCTGTGCGCCTAGGCAGAAGCCGGGCTGCCTGAGGTGTAACCACTTGACAACGATCTTGTCGTGCAGGTCCACGACGTGGAGCGCCTGGAGGTTGCAGTGAAGGGCGGCGACGTGCGGATGGCGCGACGAGTGCGCCCTGGCGAAGAGGGGGTCGGACGTGAGCGACCGCCACGAGTGGCACACCATGCGGAGGTGGCAGAGAGAGTTTACTGGTAGGCAGAGCAAGATGTTGTAGAGCACGTCCGCGGGTAGCACGCCGTAGTTGCCGTTGGCGACAGGAGGAGCGTTGTTGGCGTCCATCTTTACCAGCGCCGCCGCCACCGGCGGCATTACCGATACCTAGACCTAGATCGATTAAAAGGTTATTGACACATGATCCAACCGGACTGTACGTTTTGGTCCTATATACCTTCATCCAACCTACAGTTGGCCATATGGCCATATGGCCAGTGGGCCGGCCCACAGCATGGGATTTTAATTTGGCCCGGTCCAGGCACGCCCTATTGGAAATAGTGGATACGCCGAGTGCTAGGGGTTTTGCCGAGTGCATTCCTTCGGGCACTCGGCAAACCACCTCTTTGCCGAGTGCTGCCAGAGAAGCACTCGGCAAAACAACTCTTTGCCGAGTGCTGAAAAAAAAAGCACTCGGCAAACCAGAACAAAACACTCGGCAAAGAATAGGCACTCGGCAAAAGACCGCCATGTCGACTTCTGTGACGCATTGTGCCACCTGTTAGCACTTTGCCGAGTGTCAGTGTTTTCTCTCGGCACTCGGCAAATAGATAGGTTTGCCGAGTGTTTTTTATTGGCACTTGACAAATCAATAAGTTTTTTGCTCTTTTGGCCTCAAAACTTTCTCTTCTCTCCACGTACAACATATGGTACTCCATGTTAAAATTTAGTATGTTTCTTGATCTGTTTGCTATATCTAATTAATTTATTGCATTTCAAGGAATTTTTTCCTACTAGTCAAATTTGAACTGCAAGTGATTCAAATAATAGAATACAATGAGTAAAAAAATGATATTCATATTATAGAGTCCAGTTTGAGGCCTTAGCGGAAAATGAAGAGAAATTTCAAACATCTTGTTCAGGAAACATGACCACAAACGTGTGGCCCAATGGTTTTCAAATTCTGAAAAAAGCAAAGGAAGTCCGAAAATCATGAGATTTGTCAGGATCTCATAATATCATACATGGAGGCTGTGGTAAAAAACTGAGAAGGTTTCGTACAATTTGTTACTTACAATGCTTATAAACTGAAGCATCTCCGAAGAACAATCGTAGCATTGAGAAGGATTCGGTAAGATTTGGAGTCAAAGTGACAGTCGAATTGGGGTTTGACTTGAAAACTTTTTTATAGGAAATAGAGAACACATATTGTTTCATTTAAAATTTTGGTAATTTTTTGGATCCGTTTGTTAATTTTAATTTATTAAGTGCAATTATAGAATTTTAATTGATATAAATTAAATTTGAGCTATAACTGCACGAAATAATGGAATAATATTCGTAGAAAAACCAAATATATATTCTTGAGTGAATTTGACAAGGTATTTTCAAAGTGCATCGTAACGAATTGAGAAAAACACGTTATGGAAAAGAAGGAGGAGGAAATGAAAAAAAACACCTGGTTTGCCGAGTGCCCCTGATCTGGCACTTGACAAAGCTGGGGTTTGCCGAGTGTCAGATCAGGGGCACTTGGCAAACCACCTCACCTGGCCGCACAGTGGTTTAGGGTTAGAAAATAGAATAAAAAGGGTTTGCTGAGTGCCTGTGATCTAGCACTCGGCAAACCTGGCCTTTATCGAGTGCTAGATCATGGGCACTCGGCAAACTATGCCTTTGCCGAGTGCCTGATGGAATGCACTCGGCAAACCAAAAGACACTCGGCATATCTACTGTTTCCGGTAGTGATTCAACCATGACGAACTCAAGAATTCAGCCTTGAGACCATTGCCAATGTTCACTACTGTGCTGGCTCGAGAACGTTGGAGATCTAGCTCATTTACAGGTGCCACAGTGCCCACCCAGGGACGGTTTGGTTCCTTCCATCGGTACCAAAACCATCTCAGCCTCAGAGCTCGGCTAAACCTTTCTAGATCAAGCATACCCAAACCTCCGTTCTCCTTTGGCCTCTTAACATTAGCCCATTTGATGAGACAATGTCCCCATTGGCTTCCACTTCCCCCTTTCCAAAGGAAATTCCTTCTGATCTTGTCTTTTTTTATTGCCCATTTTTTCAGCGAAAAACAGATGCGAAGTACACTGGTATTGCAGAAAGCACAGTAAGCACCAATCTTCGTGCCTTGTTCATCAACCTGCCTTTCCATGATGGCAGCCTTGCTGCCACCTTATCAATAAGGGGCTGAACATCAATCTTTCTCAAAGCTATGGTGTGGAGGGGCAGTCCAAAGTAAGTGCAAGGGAAGCTTTTGATTGGACATTGGAAGCTTTGCATGATCTCCTCTAGGTTCAGGTTATCACAATGAGAAGCTGCTGTTGTTGGTGACTGTGACGGTGGCCGCGTTGGCGCCCCGCTGACTAGGGACACGACAAGGAAGAGGACCGTGGAGGCGGCCGGGGATGCCATTGATGCTACTGAGTTTGTAGATTGTTTACGTGCCTAATAAGCAAATGAAACAAGCAAATGAAACGAGCGTACGTGTCACTAATAGAGAATAGACCTTCATCTAGCGTTGTTAGTTTGGGTTCTTTTTGGATCCGAGACTAATGGAGCTTTAGTACCGGGTTTAAACTTTATAGTTTCTTGGAGTCCTTTTAATCCCAGTTGGTGGTTCTAACCGAGATAAAAGTGGAGCTTTAGTTCCGGTTGGAGCCACCAGCCATGACTAAATATTTTCATGCACCCCCGTCTTCTCCACCTTATCTTCTCCCATCCTCTCCCTTTCTCCCTTATCTCGTGCAGGCAGCGCTCTTTCTCTTCTTCCTTATCTTTTCTCCTCCTCCTCTCCCTTTCTACCAGGCGGAGAGGCGGGAGGCCGGCCTCTGGCATCCGGCGTGGGCGGGCAGCCGGCGCAGACGAGCTGGGGCGGGCGATCAGCGCGGGTGAGCTGGCACAAGCATGGCACGCGGCAGCTGGGACCACCTCCTGCGGCTGGCTTGCTAGGGTTTGCGGGGCGCCGACAAGCATGGCCATGGCCACGGAGTGGCACGGCACAGTGCAGCCTCCACCGGGGGCATGGCTCCCCGCGGCATCCTATCCGACCAGCGAGGGCGCGGCTGCCAGCGGCGCGCGACCAGTGGCTGGAGCGAGGCGGAAGTGGGGGGGGGGGGGGGCATGAGCGGCTGGGGTTGCATGGTTGGTGCAGTAGCGCATGGGCCGACGGGGCACGTGGAGGTTAGGACCTATATGTCTCTCGAACCGGGACTAAAGCCCAGTTTTCTACTGTATATGAACGACAGGATATAGAAACGAGACTAAGAAAAGACAATTGTTGTGGAAAGTGTATCACTACGCCAGAAACGATTTGTGCTGACACGTCGAAATTAGCCTGCTGATCGGCACCCGTCAGCACAAAGGTGACCGGGACCGCCGGGCTAGTGCTCGCCAGCACGGATGGCTCTGTGCTAGCGGGTGATCTAAGTGCCCGGCAGCATAGATGGGATGCATATGTGCTGACGGGTGCGTTAGGTGGTCGTCAGCACAAATAAAGTGAGATAAGCCTCAACCTAAACACCTTAAAACGGCTGAGCACAGTAGTCGACTTCCATAGTGCATGCCAACAGAAAAATAATGCAGCCACTATCCTTGCTTCCCCTCATCTAAAACCGCACGCAAGCGCATATGAGATCGATGGGACTGGTACAACAAATCGTGCACTAATTACACGGAATAAAGATCATTTCATAGAGAGTGAATTGGCTACTTGAGGATTATTTACAAATTGTGCACCAAGCATTCAGTTTAGCTAACACAAGGTAATTCATATGGGAGTGAGTGGAGCCGCGGGAGCCTGCAGCCGCTGCTCGAGGGGTGCCCCGGCGAGGGCCGGCGGCCGCAGGAGATGCTGAGGTGCATCCATGTCGGGCTACTCTGCGTCCAGGAGGATCCGCAGCTCCGGCCCAGCATGGCGTCCGTCGTCGTCATGCTCAACAGCCGCTCCATCACGCTGCCGGCGCCCGACGCGCCGGCGTACGCGGTGCCGGCCCGCCGGGACGGCGTGCCTTCACGGACACCACGGAAGCGCGGGGCGCCGTGAGGAGCGCCGATCGCGAGGATCGATGGGTGGGGTCACGGGAGCACTCCATCTGGAGCCGCGTTGATAGTTCATCAGCACTCAGCAGCATGGACGAAGTGGATCGATCAACGAACTTGCGCAGCATGAAGAACTTGCGCAGAAATTGATTTTGCGGTTCAGGGCTCAAGAGTCCGGTAAATTTCGCACACAAACAGCAGGACTGCCTACTGCAAGCACGCTTCATCGTCGTACAGACAAAAGCAACTAGAGACAGAGCCTCACACGTACTCCTTGCGCTCATTTTTTATCCTTTCAAAGATAATCAATCAATCAGAAGCATCGGTAGAGGATAATTAAGAGTCCAATCTTATTACAGAAAATGTTTGAATTCTTTATCTCGAACGCCGTCAGCAGTATAAATTGAAGGCGAAACCCATGTCGCCATCCACAACAATCAGGCAAAGCGCCATAGCATAGCATCCTCCTAGCTCCAACTTCCAAGGCCTCCAATCCCACCACCAAGAGATGGCGTCGCCTAAGCTCGTCGCCCTGTTCCTCGCCTTCGCCGTAGCGGCGGCGGCGCTGCAGCCCTCGGAAGCGGCGAGGGTCCAATCCCAGCAAGGGTTCAAGCCGGCGGTCGCAAGCCAGGAAGCAGAGAAGGTGGCCACCCAAGCTAACGGCGGCGTGCCGAGTGCGCCGACCCTTCCCGGCCTCCCCGCCGGCCAGCTCCCCCCGGGGCTACTGCCCGCCATCCTCGGCCTGCTCTTCCCGCCGCTGGGTGGCATCATCAGCATGATCCAACCGCTGCTCCCGCTGATGACGCCTGCTACACGGTAAATAGTTTTGTCGATCGAGATTATCTGTTGATACTGCACCTAGTGTATTCTCTAATTAGTTTTAAGATGGTTTTAGGATAGTTTAGAAATTGAAGTCATCGTAAAGACTAGAGAGTAAGTAGATGGTATGAGGTCATATTAGTGCAGAGTTGCAGTCATGTACAATATAATGATGACTCATCAGTGGATTGGATGGTAAAAGAATTTCTGCCTTAACGTTACATCGATGTCATGATTTGCTTTTCGAGTCTGATCATGTATAGTAACTGCATATGGTAATTATTTCCGCCCAGAGAACCAATACAATGATACCAAGCCAGGACAGCGTTTTCAGAAGAAAATATGAAATTAGTTCTTTGATCTTATTCCTTACTTTCCAAATAAGATTTCTTACAAAGTTAGTTTTGACAAGCTGAAATATTAACTTGCCTTACAATTTGGAAACCAAATATGAAAATATTTTCTTACAATGATACCAAGCTGCGTGCAGATACAATGAAACGTTATCCTTTGATCTTATTCGTTACTTTCCAAATTGTAAGATATTTTATTAGTTTTGACATAAATCAAACTTCTCTAATTTAAACCAACTAAATTAGTTGCATGTTACATCCATTATATGGGATATGTGTTGGTATTTGTTATTGACTAGGATCGTGCACGTGCGTTGCTACATGCAATTCACATTCTATCTTACCAGAAAGAAACAAATTCAGTATATATGTTTCATTACACTTCAATATGTTACTGATATATGGCGGTCCAAAACATATATATCACACACCAATCCATCTATCCTATTTCTTTGCCTGTGATGCGCCAAATAAAATGTTTTACAATGCCTGCTAGTCTTGTCCTCCAGGCAATATTCTTTTATTGCCCATAGCAACACACGGGCACGATCCTAGTCTGAAGTAAATGTTATAGATGCGAAGACAATGTCTGCTGATCCAGCTGCTGTGGTTGAGCTTCCTAACAGAGTTCCTTATGGATTCCATACCTTCTTATTAACTGAGGTAACGATCATCTTTGGCGCTTGTGTTGAGTTGCAACAAATTTCCCATGTGAATGCCCGCCTGCTTGTAGTTAGCAGGATCGGCGCCATCGGACGTCCGCCATATAAGGGACGACGTGGCCCGGCCCAGAGGTCGTGGAAAGACCCCGGAATAGGAGGTCTTGATTTTCCGCATTCTATAGTTGTCAACTATTAGGTATGGCCAATTAATATGCTTTGATCCACTTCATGGAAACCCTACGTGTGGCCCCATGTGTGCTTTTATATATATAAAAAGTGGATGACATGTAAAAATAAGAAGTAACATTTAGTTATTATACATTTCATCATTATACAGATTTCTTTATCACCTTGTTGGCAATGCACGGTGCATCGGTGAGATAGAATTGCACTACGGGAAAGTTAACAATTGCCGAGTGTTTTTTCTTTGGCGAGTGTTTTTTTTCGAACACTCGGCAAACAAGCTTTTTGCCGAGTGCCAAGCCAAAAACACTCGGCAAAGAAAAAACACTCGGCAAATCGGGTCTTTGCCGAGTGTCAAAAAAAAAACACTCGGTAAAGAGGGGGCTTTGCCGAGTGTCAGAAAAAACACTCGGCAAAGATTGGAGTTTGCCTAGTGTTTTTTTTTGACACTCGGCAAAGACATAAGTTTTTTTTATCTTTTCCCCTTGAAAATTTTTCTACTCCCCACATACAACATTTGGTACTCCATGTTCAAATTTGATACATTTTTAGATTTGTTTGCTATATTTAATTAATTAATTGCATTTCAAGGAAATTTTTTGTATATGTCAAATTTGAACTGCAAGTGATTCAAACTATAGAATAAAATGAGTAGAAAAATAATATTCATGTTATTTAGCCAAGTTTGAGGCCTTACCCATGGAATGAAAAGAAATTTTGAACATTTTATTCAGGAAACACAACCATGAATGTGTGGCAAAATGATTTTTTAATTGTAAAAAAAGCATGCGAAGTCTGAAAATCATGAGATTTGTCATGATGTGATGATATCATACGTGCAGGCTGCGGTAAAAAAATTGAGAAGATTTCGCACATGTCGTCACGTACGATGTTTACAAACTGAAACATCTCAGAAGAAGAATAGTAGCGTTGAGAAGGATTCGACAAGAATTAGAGTTAGAGTGACGGTCGAGTTTTATTTTGACTACAAAACTTTTTATATAGGCAATAGAGAACATATATTTATTTCATGTGAAATTTTTATAATTTTTTAAAACCGTTAGATAATTTTAATGTATTAAGTGCAATTATAGAAGGAGTTTGCTGAGTGCCCAAATCTGGGACACTCGGCAAACTCACCACGGGACGCCACCGGCCGACCGGCCACATTAATTAACACACCCGGCGCGCGCCTCCTCCACCCCCCAGCCCCCCCCCCCCCCGCTCCCACCCACCCGTCCCCAAGTCACCCACGCACCGCCCCCTTCCCCTCACTCTCCCAGCCGGCGGCGGCGCCCCTTCCCCTCCCTCTCCGGTGGGCGGCGCCCCTCTCCTCCCTCTCCTCCGGCAGGCGGCGCCCCTCCCCTCCCTCTCCTCCGGCGGCGGCGCCCCTCCCCTCCCTCTTCTCCGGCGGGCGGCACCCCTTCCCCTCCCTCTCCGGCGGGCCGCGCCCCCTCCCGGCCCCGCTCCCCACCGGTGGGATCTGGCGGCCGGGGTGGCCTCCTCCCTCCCTTCCTCCACCGCCGGTCAGATTTGGACGGCTCAAGGGGAGGGGGCTCCGGAGGCGGCCAGATCCGGGCGGCGGCGCACCCCGGCCCCTCCCCCACCCTCTCTGGCGGATCCGGCGGCGCCAGCCCTTCCCTCGCCGGATCCGCATGGGAGGGGCCCTCTCCAGATCCGCATGGGAGGTGGAGCTAGCGGTGGTGGCGGCCGGTGGTGGTGGTGCTGGCGGTGGTGGCAGCCGGTGGTGGTGGTGCTGGCGGTGGTGGCAGCCGGTGGTGGTGGTGGCGGCGGTGGTGGCGGCCGGTGGTGGTGGTGCTGGCGGAGCTAGCGGTGGTGGCGGCCAGTGGTGGCGGAACTGGCGGTGGTGGCGGCCGGTGGTGGTGCTGGCGGTGGTGGCCGGTGCTGGCGGTGGTGGCGGCCGGTGGTGGTGCTGGCGGTGGTGGTTGGCCGGTGGTTGCGGCGGCTGCGAACAGATTTTTTTTTATTTTTTTCAAAAATTGAATGCCGTGTGTTTTGTGGCCACTCGGCAAAGACTTTGCCGAGTGCGCGACACAAAACACTCGGCAAATCCGTGTTCACCGACTCAATATTTGCCGTGTGCCGTTTGCCGAGTGTTACACTCGGCAAACGGTTCGCCGAGTGTATTCTGCCCTTCGCCGAGTGCCCTTGGTACTCGGCAATTTGCCTTTGTCCCGTAGTGTTGGAATGGATCTTTGTGTCTAAAGCTGTGTACGAATTATGAAAATCACAAGTACAGGACCAGAAGTGCACTCCACCTAAACAGAAGTGGACAATGCTAGAAATGTTTGAAAATTTTGTAGCCTATTTAAAATTGCATTACTCGACATCTGAAGGATATGCAAAATGGGACATGGATATTTTATACTGCGCAGTCATCCTGTGGAAATGAGAAAGAGTATGCAGTTCCATTCATCAGATTCCAGTCACGAGATGCAGAGTCGAACCAAGACGGTGCTGTGTGCCCTCATATTTGTTCTCCAAATCTGCTGGGAATAAGGATAAGCCCTCCTGCTGATTTCCAACATTTGCCACAACACAAGAGTACAAGCCTAGACCTTCCTCCTTGCTGCCCCATCCTTGGACCAATGATAGAAGATGGATGTTTATAGCTCCACAGCTAATTAGCTTTCCATTCATATGCAACTTTGAAGGATTTTTTTTCACCAATGTAGCAAGAGTTTCCAAAGCTGCTACAACTATCTCAGGGGCTGATGATGCCAAGAGAAGCTTAAAATGCTGAAAAAAAGTAACAAATTAACATGAGGCAACTAAAAAAATATGGGTGGTTATAACTTGCATCTTCTAAAATCACGAGGAGATAGTAGCACAAACTTTTAGCTCACCTCAAGACCAGCAAAAGAACTTATATTCTGGCAATTCTCCAAAACAATTTGTATAACTCAATTTTCAAGATGGTATTCATTGGCAAAGGATCAGCCTCGGCCATATCGTCAGATAAAAGATCCTTCCTAGAAGAAATGTATGTCTTGAAATATGTGTCAAAATGCATAAATAAAGGCTTCGAGTGGTGTTACCAACCGGGACTAAAGTAGGTCTTTAATTCTGGGAACTAAAGATTGAAACCTTTAATTTAGTCTCAAATGATTAGTCCTGGTTGGATTTTCGAGACCTATATGTCTCTCGAACCGGGACTAAAGCCCAGTTTTCCACTATATACGAACGACAGGATATAGAAACGAGACTAAGAAAAGTCAATTGTTGTGGAAAGTGTATCACTACGCCAGAAACGATTTGTGCTGACACGTCGAAATTAGCCTGCTGATCGGCACCCGTCAGCACAAAGGTGACCAGGACCGCCGGGCTAGTGCCCGCCAGCACGGATGGCTCTGTGCTAGCGGGTGATCTAAGCGCCCGGCAGCATAGATGGGATGCATATGTGCTGACGGGTACATTAGGTGGTCGTTAGCACAAATGCCGCCCAGATAAAGCCACGAAAGTGAGATAAGCCTCAACCTAAACACCTTAAAACGGCTGAGCACAGTAGTCGACTTCCATAGTGCATGCCAACAGAAAAATAATGCAGCGACTATCCTTGCTTCCCCTCATCTAAAACCGCACGCAAGCGCATATGAGATCGATGGGACTGGTACAACAAATTGTGCACTAATTACACGGAATAAAGATCATTTCATAGAGAGTGAATTGGCTACTTGAGGATTATTTACAAATTGTGCACCAAGCATTCAGTTTAGCTAACACAAGGTAATTCATATGGGAGTGAGTGGAGCCGCGGGAGCGTGCAGCCACTACCGGAAACAGTAAATTCGCCGAGTGTAAAAATTTTGCCGAGTGCATTCCTTCGGGCACTCGGCAAAGGGCCTTTTTGCCGAGTGTATTTAACTCGGCACTCGGCAAAATTTTTACACTCGGCAATGAGGTCGTTTGCCGAGTGCCATAAATACGACACTCGGCAAACCTCTCAGTGACACTCGGCAAAATTCCGACACTCGGTAAATCAACGGCGCGTGCATCGCACGTGCGCCGTCCGTCACCGGACTGGGGCGGCCGTTAGTTCTTTGCCGAGTGTTGGACTCCGACACTCGGCAAAGAGGCCCTTCACCGAGTGCCGCCCTCCGACACTCGGCAAATAGAGAATGTCGCCGAGTGGCAGCACAAGACACTCGGCAAAGGTGTCCATTCGCCGAGTGCCTAGGCCTGGACACTCGGCAAACATAGTACTTCGCCGAGTGTAAAATGTTGGCACTCGGCGAACAAAAAAAAAATCCTCCCCTGGCCTCCACACTTTTTCTACTCCCCACGTAGGAGATTTTGTAATCCATAAGAAAAGTTGGTATATTTTGTGGTCTGTTTGCTATTTTTAATGAAATGATTGCATTAATAAGAATTTTTTTATTCATGTCAGATTTTAACTGCATGTACATGAAATGATGGTTTTTAATCAGTGGAAAAATTATATCCATATTATGGAGTCCGGATTGAGTTCTCAACCAGGAAATGAAAAGAAATTGTCAACATTGTTTTTAAAAAACACGACCACGAACGTGTGGTTGAATGGTGGTTAAATTCTAAAAAAAGCAAACGAAATCTGAAAATCACAAGATTTGTCAAGATGTCATGATATTATGTGTGGAGGCTGTGGTAAAAAATTGAGAAGGTTTTGCCCAATTTCTGACATATGATGCTTAGAAGCAGACGCATCTCCTCGAAGGATTCATAGAAGTTAGAGAGGACACAATAAGATTTGGAGTCCAAGTGACACTTGAGTTAACGTTTGGCTTCAAATCTTTTTGCATAGGCAACATGCAACACAGATTCGTTCGTGTCAAAATTTGGAAATTTTTTGGATGAGTTTACTATTTTTTATTGATTAAATGCAATTATAGAATTTTAGTAGATATAAATGCAATTTTCGCTATAACTGCATGAAATAATAGAACATTATCAGTAGAAAAATAATTTAAACATTGTTGAGTGATGTTGACACGATTTTGCCCAAGTATATTAGGAAAAGATCTGTAAAACATGTTGTTCAAGAAGGTACATGAAATATTAGTGTATTTTACCGAGTGCATAAAAGAAAACACTCGGTAAAGGTAGTTTTTGCCGAGTGTTAGATCGCAGGCACTCGGCAAAAAGGGTACACGGGCCCACTGGCAGTGTTCTCGTCCTGCTTTAAAAAAGAAAAACGTGTGTTTGCCGAGTGCCTTGGATCTGGCACTCGGCAAAGGAAGAAGGTTTGCCGAGTGCCAGATCCAAGGCACTCGGCAAGCACACGTTGCCGTTCGAATTTCTTTACTTTGCCAAGTGCCAGATCGCGGGCACTCGGCAAAGAACCGGACTTATGCTATTCCCGAACCGCCGCGCGCGGCCTGGCCTCTATCCCAAAATTTCGAGTCGCCTGTGCAACCCGCCGCCGCCACCCGCTGTCCGCCACCGCCGGCCGCCCCGCCACCCCACCGCCCCACCCCGCCGCCCCGCCACCGCCCCGACTCCCCGGCGCCCCGCCCCAGCGCCCCGCCGCCCCACCGCCCCACCCCGGCGCCCCGGCGCCGCCCCGACTCCCCGCCGCCCCGCCCCGGCGCCCCGCCGCCGCCCGACTCCCCGTGCCCCGGCCCGGCCGCCGCCCACGCCCCAGCCCCGGCGGCCCCGGCGCCCCTTCCCCGCGGCCCGCCCCACCGGCCGGCCCCGCCCCGACCCCGGCGGCCCCGGCCCCGGCGCCCCCTGTCCGGCAGCCCGCTCCAAGGGCCGCCCCCGGCCTGGCACCGGCGTCCCCGGCCCCGGCACCCCTTCCCCGGCCCGTGCCCCCCTGCCACCGGCGTCCTGGACCCTGGTGCCCCGCCCCTGACGCTCCCGCCGCCACCGGACGTCCCATCGACTTTCTAGGCCGGCGTCCCTCACCCTTCCGGTAATGAATATTTCTTTTTCAAGTTACAAATTCAGAATTAGGAAGTAGGTTAAAATTAGAAATTAGAAATTAGATATTGTAGGGCTGTAGTTGTAGAAATTAGAAAATGATGTTTTTCTTGAGAATCTAAGGTATAAGAATGTTTGTGGAAGTCGGCCATCGTGCCGTTCCTTCTTTTGTACATGTGGTTGTCGGCCATCGTGCCGTTTCATTTGATGCAGGTTATGGAAACCTCCACGTGCAGGGGAGGTGCTGCCGAAAATTGTAGTTGACAGTTGTATGTTTTTTTTTTGCAGGAGAGGCTACGTTACCGTCCTCGAGTCGTCACTTTGTACGATAGCAAGGTGAGTTATCCTATACCTCTATTTCCGTATGATGTTCGTATATCACGTAACCTAGTTAGGCGTCTCCCGTTCGAAAGAGATACGGTTGGAAATATGTAGATGTTTGCATATTTATAACCGTATCTGTTTCGAATTGTCCACGTCACTTTGGACAGCACGAGGATGTGTAGGTGGGTTTAGTTTCCATAGTCTACTCCGATCCGAGTTAGAATTTCGGCAGCACCTCCCAATTGTTCTCCGGATACACAATCTCCATTCCAGGACGTGTATTTGGAGAACAGCGGGGAGGTGCTGCCGAAATTCTATCTCGGATTGCAGTAGACCATGGAAACTAATCCCACCTACACATCCTCGTGTGGGATTAGGACCTATCTTCACCTAATAGATAATATAGGAACGTGTAGATGCAACGTGAGTTTTTATATTACTCGATGATATGCTAGAGGATGGAGGATCGTCAGTGGATGTACACGGGCCGATCTAGTCAGAATTCGTTGACCGATGAATGGATAAACAAGACCGATGCTTTCTTGGAACGAGCATTTGCAAGGATCAAAGGAGGAAGAGAAACTTGGTGTCCGTGTAGCAAATGTGGAAATCTGCGTCGGCAAACCAAGTTAGAAATGGGTAAACATCTTGTTAGGCACGGTTTTACCCCAGACTATACCATCTGGATCTACCATGGTGAATTCAATCGTGGGAGAGACGAGGTCATCAAACAACGGATCGAGCAATATGATGATGACGCCGGGGTGGGAGACATGTTAGATGACTATCATGAAGCTCGTAGGGAGGAGGAACCCGAGGCTACCGCAAAGGCGTATTACGACATGTTGTGTGCGGCACAGCAACCCCTTCACGGGCATACCAAGGTCTCTCAATTGGATGCCATTGCACGTCTAATGGCTGTGAAGTCCCAGTTTAGCTTGAGTCGAAACGCCTTCGATGTTATTTTGACAGTTTTTGGGAGTCTGCTCCCGGAGGATCACATCTTGCCAAAGTCTATGTATGAGGCACAAAAACTTCTTCGTGCACTTAAGATGCCGTACGAGCAGATACATGCTTGTCCGAAGGGATGTATCTTATTTAGAAAGGAATATGCGGAATCAAAGTACTGTGTGAAGTGCGAATCGTCTAGGTTCCTGGAGGTAGACTCTGGTGAAGGTCAGAAGGAGCAGCTTGCAATTCCTGTGAAGATCCTTTGGTACCTTCCCTTCATACCGAGGATCCAACGGCTATACATGTGTGAAGAATCCGCGAAACAAATGACATGGCACAAAACCGGACGTCGATACAATGCTGAGAAGCTGGTACACCCATCCGATGGCGAAGCATGGACAAAGTTTGATGCGATTTATCATGAGAAAGCTCGAGAGGCTCGTAATGTACGGGTTGCGCTCGCAACAGATGGGTTCAATCCTTATGGAATGGCTGCCGCCCCGTACACCTGTTGGCCTATGTTCGTTATCCCCCTCAATCTCCCCCCTGGTGTTCTCTTTCAGCGACAGAACATATTTTTATCGTTGATAATTCCAGAACATCCAGGAAATAATATGAGTGTGTACATGGAGCCTTTGATTGATGATTTGGTCCGTGCATGGGATGAAGGGGTATGGACATACGACCATGCTACAAGGACAAACTTCAAGATGCATGTTTGGTACCACTACTCCCTGCATGACTTGCCAGCATATATGGTATTTTCTGTGGTTGGTGTGTTCACGGAAAGTTCCCATGCCCAATATGCAAGGCTTCTTTGAAATTCATTTGGTTGACGAAGGGTGGCAAATATTCTTCATTCGACAAACATCGACAATTCCTTCCTCCTGACCATCCTTTCAGACGAGATATTAGAAATTTTACAAAAGATGTCGTAGTTAACGACCCTCCACCGCAGATGCTTACCTTAGCCGCGGTTCGTGCTCAGTTAGACGCTCTTGAGGTCAACAATCAAGATGGTGGTTTTGTGGGATATGGCGAGCAACATGCTTGGACTAAGAGATTGTGCTTGTGGAACCTCCCCTATTTTGATGATCTTCTTCTGCCACACAACATTGATGTTATGCACACTGAAAAGAACATTGCCGAGGCAATTTTTGGTACAATTATGGACATTCCTGACAAGACAAAAGATAACGTTAAGGCTAGAGTGGATCAAGCAATGTTATGCAATAGACCAAAGTTAGACATGGCGCCTCCCAGAGCAGGCAAGTCGTGGAGAAAGCCTAAGGCTGATTTCGTCCTGACGAGGGCCCAAAGGAGGGAGGTATTACAATGGTTCGAAACGTTAATGTTCCCTGATGGGTATGCAGCAAATCTGAAGAGGGGAGTGAACTTAGCTACTATGCGAATCAACGGGCTCAAAAGTCATGATTATCACATATGGATTGAGCGCCTACTTCCGGTGATGGTTCGAGGTTATGTCCCTGAGCATGTGTGGCAGGTGCTAGCGGAGTTGAGTAATTTCTTCCGCCAGCTTTGTGCTAAGGAGTTATCTCGGACCGTGGTTGACGAAATGGAAAGAATGGCGCATGTGTTGCTCTGTAAGTTGGAGAAGATCTTTCCTCCTGGCTTCTTCAATCCGATGCAGCATATGATTTTACACCTCCCTTATGAAGCACGAATGGGGGGGCCTGTGCAGGGCCGTTGGTGCTATTCAATTGAGAGGTGTCAAAAGGTTCTTCGAACTAAATGTAAAAACAAATGCAAAATTGAAGCCTCCATTGCAGAGGCATACATTCTGGAGGAGGTGTCAAACTTCACAACAAAATACTATGCTGACAACCTTCCTAACGTGCACAATCCACCGCCTCGTTACAATGACAGCGAAGTTGAATCGAGCCTTAGTCTTTTTCGAGGACAACTTGTAAGTGCAAGTGGTGCGACACAAAAAAAATTGAAACATAAAGAGTGGCGCACTATCATGTTGTATGTATTGACCAACCTATCCGAGGTGGAGCCGTACATACTGTAAGTTCTGAACAAACTAGTCTTTTCTGAATTTGTCAGTATTCTTCGACATACTATCATGTTTCTCGTTGGTACAGGGAATTCCATCGTAAGTTCTGGCGTAATTCAAGGGAACCTACCCCACACGAAGCCGAGACTCTTCTCAAAGAGGGTGCAGGAAATGGAATGCCCAATTTCATTTCTTGGTTCAAACATAAGGTACAGTCGATTTTAGCTCGTACTTAGCTTGATTAGAAGTTGAGCGTATGTGCGAATAATATAACGAACCACCCTACTTCAACTTGCAGGCTCAAACCGATTCGTCTATGAATGCCGAGTTGAGACAGGTTGCCGATGGTTGTGCCTACAGGGTCAAATCTTTTACCGGTTATGATGTAAATGGATATCGCTTTCACACAACAAGCCATGAGCATAGTCGGCCCAATCGAAAAACGACAAATAGCGGAGTTTTTACGCCAGGCTTTGATGGTGTAGAGTACTACGGAAGAATTGAAGAGATATACGAACTAACTTTTCATGGTTGCAAAGTGCTTAATCCAGTCATATTCAAATGCCATTGGTTTGATCCATCAGTCGTGAGACGGGCACCTAATCTTGGGTTAGTCGAAATTCGCCAATCATCCGTCTTAGAAGGAGACGATGTATACATTGTGGCTCAATAGGCCACGCAAGTTTATTATTTGTCATACCCGTGCCAATCGGACGACCGTCTTAAAGGTTGGGATGTTGTGTACAAGGTATCGCCGCACGGTAAATTACCTGTACCAAACAATGAAGATTACAATATTGACCCCAACACATATGACGGAGATTTTTTTCAAGAAGATGGGCTCGAAGGGAATTTTGAGATTGATTTAACCGACGGTATGAGAATGGAAGTGGACAATGAAATGGTTGCTGACGATGATGCTGGAGAGGAGGTTCATAATATGAAGGAGTTAGAATTACTTCAACGGTTACAGTTAGGACAGGAGATTGATGATGACAACCATCCTTCGGAACACGAGAATGATTTTATTGACACGCGTGACAGCGATGATGATGAGACTTATGATCCAGCTAATCCTAATCATGACGATTATTTCTAAGACATGTATGGGCCGTACAAATTTATTTAATATTTGTCATACCATGTTATTTATTAAGTATGTTTACTTTATTTTGCACATCTTATACACTATCTGTGCTAATTGGTTAACTCTTGGCAAATGCAGGTGACTCAACAATGGTGGGCGGTACGAGGAAGATTGCAGCGCTTTACGAAAAATTAAAAGCTGCAGCTTCAGGGTCAGGTACAAGGTCAGACGCATCGAGAGGTCGAGGGAGGCGTCGAGGGAGGGGTGGAGGCAGGGGTGATGCACAGGCCGAGGAAACGGAGGGGGCACAGGTCCTTGCTAGAGGCAGGGGTCAGGGCAGGGGTCGAGGAAAGGGTAAAGGGGTGAGGCCCCCCTCGCCTGCGCCTTCGTCGTCATCGGAGGAAGAGGTACCTTCCGCGCACGCCTCTAGTGACGAGGCGGAGGTGGAGCAGGAGCAGGAGCAGGAGCAGGAGCAGGAGCAGGAGCAGGAGCAGGAGAGGGAGGCAGGGGAGGAGGCAGGGGATTCGCAGTCCAAGATCTGGTTGCGAGGTCCCTCGTCCCTCCGGAGGCAACCGATCCCTCTTCATTTACGCCCACTGATTCAACCCACCGGGGCAAAGTAAGTTCCTTTACATATTCTTAGTACTTTTGATATGTTCAAATTTACAATAGAAACTAATAATGTATATTACTAACTTGTGTAGGAGTAGGACTAAGCTCAGTGGGGGTGCCCACAACCGCAAGGTCAACGGCATCATCGGTCTTTTGTGTAGGCTACACTTTCCCGGTCTAGTGGTCTTCGCCGGACAGGAGGAGCCGGCCTACACGTGGGACCACTACGTCGCCGCCGCCGACGTCGGTGATCGTGACCACAGGCAATTTGCGAACAAGGCGGAGCGGGTGAAGGCCGAGCTGTGGGTAAGTATTCGAAGCACTAGATTGCTTAATACACAAGTTTGGCTAGACATTCTTGAAAAAATACTTGTTTGCAATGTGTCTATACGCGGGACTTTTATAGATGCCAAGAGGGATTCGAGGCTAGGGCGGCCTCCGTCATTGAACTAGCCGCAAAGAAGCTCGTTAAGGACATGCACTACGAGGCGCGGGTTCAGGCCATCATCGACTTCTATGCTGAATACAAAAGGATGAGGGTCAAAAAAGAAGAGGCCAGGACAATGAACCTGACGAAGGAAGAATTCATGATGGTACGTACAAAAAGTTAATATTTAGTATTTTTGAGATTAATTACGCTTCACTTCTTTTGTTATATGTCACACACTTGATGATGTAGGTGCCTCCGTGGTGGTGCCGATCCTTTACCCGGTGCTGGGAACAAATGGTGGACGTGTGGTTGCAGCCCGGGTGGTTGGAGAACCACATTGCTTGCCGGGAGCGGCGTCTGCAGATGCCATATGCACCACACCATCAAGGCAGCCTGAGCCTTGATGAATACAAGGAAAAATGGGTACGTGAATTCATTTCTTTATTATCACACATAATGCACATAATACTGCATATTTTGTAATCCTTTTGTATTTTTGCCGCAGACGTCATCACATGAAGGCCAGGAGTGCTCCCGGTTCAAGGCATGGGTTATGTCCAAAAAGGGCAAGGCCTTGGCAGACATCGACTTCAACCCGGAGGACCCGCCCGAGGCATACAGCCATCCCAGCATCCACAGCCGCGTCACCGAGTACACAGCAATGGCGAGGGAGGTTCATGGGCTAGAGTTCGATCCGAGCTCTCAGGATATAGATCCTGAAATTGTGATGAGGGTGGGAGGAGGGAAGAAGCATGGCAGGTACTGGATTGGAGATAGCGTGATCGATACTGCCAGTACTCCCACCCTCTCCCAGATCCGAGCAAGGAGCACTGACTCGAGCCCCGCGATACGGGCACGGCCTACCGCTGCACAGTTACAGATGCAGGCTCTGCAGGTTATTCCTGTTTCTTTAATTTTTCATTCATTTTGTTCATATCTTGGCATTGGCAATAAGACATTGGGATGAAATATTGTAGGCCCAGGTGGAGGTAGAACGGAAGCGCCGGGAGGAACTAGAGGCGAGGATCGAGGCGGATCGGCAGCTAGAAAGGCAGAGGACGGAGCAGATGTTCCAATACATGCAGAGTGTCTTTCACAGTTTAGGTCAGACTCCACCACCTATGCCACCGAACCTATTCCCGCCACCTCCACCACCTCCTGCAGCTACTCCTGTGAGTCACTCTCAACCTTACAATCAATCTAGAGTTAAACTAGAAACTACAGGCACTACAGACTTACACTAGAAAAGTGACTAATACAATCTCTATAACTTTGTGCAGAATCAATTGGCGGCGTCCAATGCAGAATCTTCTTGGGGGCAGTGGCCACCTGCACATACTCCTCAGCCTCCTCATCCACCTCATCCTCCTCATCCTCCTCAGTGACTTGTGAACTAGAGGTGTTAGCTGTGGTAAAACTTGTGAATTACCTGTTTCGACGAGAACTTGTGAATGTTATTTGTGTGCTTGTGATGCTTGTGCTGCAATTTATATGCCTGTGGTGTAATTTATATGCATGTGCTTCTCTGGTTGTTTTTTTGAGAGGGGTCTTTTATACGTAACATTTTTGTTTTGTAGGGGGAGCTCGGGCACTTTGCCGAGTGTTAACACTCGGCAAATAGCCCATTTTCTGTTGTATCGACGTCTTTGCCGAGTGCCATTGTCTTGGCACTCGGCAAAGGTGCCAAAAAAATTTTGCAGAAGGGCCCTTTGCCGAGTGCCAAGGGACGGCACTCGGCAAAACATGCAACTTTGCCGAGTGCCGCAGGCAAACACTCGGCAAATGGCTAAACTAATCTGGCGGGCGGGGCTCCTTTGCCGAGTGCCGCATAGAATACACTCGGCAAAGATTCAAGATTCGCCGAGTGCAATGTAGAAATACACTCGGCAAAGGTTAAAGCTTCGCCGAGTGCAATGTGAAAATACACTCGGCAAAGGTTAAAGGTTCGCCGAGTGCAATGTGAAAATACACTCGGCAAAGGTTAAAGGTTCGCCGAGTGCCATCTCCAATACACTCGGCAAAGATTATAGGTTCGCCGAGTGTCCGCCGTCTGACACTCGGCAAAGGAGCCGTTACCGTCGCTGACCGTTACCATCTTTTTGCCGAGTGTTATACTTTGCCGAGTGTATTGTGGCACTCGGCAAAGAGTTTGCCGAGTGCCCGATGATCGACACTCGGCAAACTCACTGTTTGCCGTAGGAAACTTTGCCGAGTAAACGTCGCCGAGTGTTACACTCGGCAAACCCTTTGCCGAGTGTAATTGGCCCTTCGCCGAGTGCCCCAAGCACTCGGCAAAGTTACTGTTTCCGGTAGTGAGCCGCTGCTCGAGGGGTGCCCCGGCGAGGGCCGGCGGCCGCAGGAGATGCTGAGGTGCATCAATGTCGGGCTACTCTGCGTCCAGGAGGATCCGCAGCTCCAGCCCAGCATGGCGTCCGTCGTCGTCATGCTCAACAGCCGCTCCATCACGCTGCCGGCGCCCGACGCGCCGGCGTACGCGGTGCCGGCCTCAGCACTCAGCAGCATGGACGAAGTGGATCGATCAACGAACTTGCGCAGCATGAAGAACTTGCGCAGAAATTGATTTTGCGGTTCAGGGCTCAAGAGTCCGGTAAATTTCACACACAAACAGCAGTACGTACATCATCTGGATTAGACCGTGTATATTACAAATTTTACGTGCTACAGATCAACAGGACTGCCTACTGCAAGTACAGACAAAAGCAACTAGAGACAGAGCCTCACACGTACTCCTTGCGCTCATTTTTTATCCTTTCAAAGATAATCAATCAATCAGAAGCATCGGTAGAGGATAATTAAGAGTCCAATCTTATTACAGAAAATGTTTGAATTCTTTATCTCGAACGTCGTCAGCAGTATAAATTGAAGGCGAAACCCATGTCGCCATCCACAACAATCAGGCAAAGCGCCATAGCATAGCATCCTCCTAGCTCCAACTTCCAAGGCCTCCAATCCCACCACCAAGAGATGGCGTCGCCCAAGCTCGTCGCCCTGTTCCTCGCCTTCGCCGTAGCGGCAGCGGCGCTGCAGCCCTCGGAAGCGGCGAGGGTCCAAGCCCAGCAAGGGTTCAAGCCGGCGGTCGCAAGCCAGGAAGCAGAGAAGGTGGCCACCCAAGCTGACGGCGGCGTGCCGAGTGCGCCGACCCTTCCCGGCCTCCCCGCCGGCCAGCTCCCCCCGGGGCTACTGCCCGCCATCCTCGGCCTGCTCTTCCCGCCGCTGGGCGGCATCATCAGCATGATCCAACCGCTGCTCCCGCCGCCGGGGTCTCCGTCGCAACAAGGCGGCGTCCTAGGTGGCATCTTGCCGGGGACCTCGCCTTCGCCGCCGGCACCGGCGGAGTGCATGACGCCGCTATCGGCCATGATGCCGTGCACGGACTACCTCACCAACATGACCGTGCTGACACCCCCCGGCCAGTGCTGCGACGGGCTCAAGACCATCATCAGGGACGCGCCCATCTGCCTCTGCCACGGCATGACCGGCGGCTTGAACCAGTTCCTGCCCAAGCCCGTCGACCACCTCCGCATGACCGCCCTCCCGCTCGCCTGCGGCACCGTGCTGCCGATCCAAACCCTCTTCATGTGCAACTGTGAGTGTCTTGCATTGTTATTTTCAGCAGATTTTATATGTCCTTGCTAGGGAGATCGATCAATTGATGAGATGATGCATGTGTATTTGACAGCGAACCAGGTGCCGCCGATAATGCCGCCCACCCCTGCAGAGCCGCTGATGACGCCTGCTACACCGTAGATAGTTTTGTCGATCGAGATTATCTGTTGATACTGCACCTAGTGTATCCTCTAATTAGTTTTAAGATGGTTTTATGATAGTTTAGAAATTGAAGTCATCGTAAAGACTAGAGAGGAAGTAGATGGTATGAGGTCATATTAGTGCAGAGTTGCAGTCATGTACAATATAATGATGACTCATCAGTGGATTGGATGTTAAAGGAATTTCTGCCTTAACGTTACATCGATGTCATGATTTGCTTTTCGAGTCTGATCATGTATAGTAACTGCATATGGTAATTATTTCCGCCCAGAGAACCAATACAATGATACCAAGCCATCATATTGGACAGTGTTTTCAAAAGAAAATATGAAATTAGTTCTTTGATCTTATTCCTTACTTTCCAAATAAGATTTCTTACAAAGTTAGTTTTGACAAGCTGAAATATTAACTTGCCTTACAATTTGGAAACCAAATATGAAAATATTTTCTTACAATGATACCAAGCTGACGTGCAGATACAATGAAACGTTATCCTTTGATCTTATTCCTTACTTTCCAAATTGGAAGATATTTTATTAGTTTTGACATAAATCAAACTTCTCTAATTTAAACCAACTAAATTAGTTGCATATTACATCCATTATAATATGTGTTGGTATTTGTTATTGACTAAGATCGTGCACGTGCCTTGCTACATGCAATTCACATTCTATCTTACCAGAAAGAAACAAATTCAATATATATGTTTAATTACACTTCAATATGTTACTGATATATGGCGGTCCAAAACATATATATCAAACACCAATCCATCTATCCTATTTCTTTGCCTGTGATGCGCCAAAGAAAATGTTTTACAATGCCCGCTAGTCTTGTCCTCCAGGCAATATTCTTTTATTGCCCATAGCAACACACCGGCACGATCCTAGTCTGAAGTAAATGTTATAGATGCGAAGACAATGTCTGCTGATCCAGCTGCTGTGGTTGAGCTTCCTAACAGAGTTCCTTATGGATTCCATGCCTTGTTATTAACTGAGGTAACAATCATCTTTGGCGCTTGTGTTGAGTTGCAACAAATTTCCTGGCCATGTGGATGCCCGCCTGCTTGTAGTCAGTAGGATCGGCGCCATCAGACGGCCGCCATATATGAGATGACGTGGCCCGGCCCAGAGGTCGCGGAAGGACCCCGGAATAGGGGGTCTTGATTTTCCGCATTCTATAGTCGTCAACTATTAGGTATGGCCCAATTAATATATAATATCCTTGCTTTGGTCCAATTCATCGAAACCCTACGTGTGGCCGCATGTGGGCGTGGGTGTACCCAACATAGACAAGATGGTGCTGTGCGCCTAGGCAGAAGCCGGACTGCCTGAGGTGTAACCACTTGACAACGATCTTGTCGTGCAGGTCCACGACGTGGAGCGCCTGGAGGTTGCAGTGAAGGGCGGCGACGTGCGGATGGCGCGACGAGTGCGCCCTGGCGAAGAGGGGGTCGGACGTGAGCGACCGCCACGAGTGGCACACCATGCGGAGGTGGCAGAGAGAGTTTACTGGTAGGCAGAGCAAGATGTTGTAGAGCACGTCCACGGGTAGCACGCCGTAGTTGCCGTTGGCGACAGGAGGAGCGTCGTTGGCGTCCATCTTTACCAGCGCCGCCGCCGCCGGCGGCATTACCGATACCTAGACCTAGATCGATTAAAAGGTTATTGGCACATGATCCAACCGGACTGTACGTTTTGGTCCTATATACCTTCATCCAACCTACAGTTGGCCATATGGCCATATGGCCAGTGGGCCGGCCCACAGCATGGGATTTTAATTTGGCCCGGTCCAGGCACGCCCTATTGGAAATAGTGGATACGCCGAGTGCTAGGGGTTTTGCCGAGTGCATTCCTTCGGGCACTCGGCAAACCACCTCTTTGCCGAGTGCTGCCAGAGAAGCACTCGGCAAAACAACTCTTTGCCGAGTGCTGAAAAAAAAAGCACTCGGCAAACCAGAACAAAACACTCGGCAAAGAATAGGCACTCGGCAAAAGACCGCCATGTCGACTTCTGTGACGCATTGTGCCACCTGTTAGCACTTTGCCGAGTGTCAGTGTTTTCTCTCGGCACTCGGCAAATAGATAGGTTTGCCGAGTGTTTTTTATTGGCACTTAACAAATCAATAAGTTTTTTGCTCTTTTGGCCTCAAAACTTTCTCTTCTCTCCACGTACAACATATGGTACTCCATGTTAAAATTTAGTATGTTTCTTGATCTGTTTGCTATATCTAATTAATTTATTGCATTTCAAGGAATTTTTTCCTACTAGTCAAATTTGAACTGCAAGTGATTCAAATAATAGAATACAATGAGTAAAAAATGATATTCATATTATAGAGTCCAGTTTGAGGCCTTAGCGGAAAATGAAGAGAAATTTCAAACATCTTGTTCAGGAAACATGACCACAAACGTGTGGCCCAATGGTTTTCAAATTCTGAAAAAAGCAAAGGAAGTCCGAAAATCATGAGATTTGTCAGGATCTCATAATATCATACATGGAGGCTATGGTAAAAAACTGAGAAGGTTTCGTACAATTTGTTACTTACAATGCTTATAAACCGAAGCATCTCCGAAGAACAATCGTAGCATTGAGAAGGATTCGGTAAGATTTGGAGTCAAAGTGACAGTCGAATTGGGGTTTGACTTGAAAACTTTTTTATAGGAAATAGAGAACACATATTGTTTCATTTAAAATTTTGGTAATTTTTTGGATCCGTTTGTTAATTTTAATTTATTAAGTGCAATTATAGAATTTTAATTGATATAAATTAAATTTGAGCTATAACTGCATGAAATAATGGAATAATATTCGTAGAAAAACCAAATATATATTCTTGAGTGAATTTGACAAGGTATTTTCAAAGTGCATCGTAACGAATTGAGAAAAACACGTTATGGAAAAGAAGGAGGAGGAAATGAAAAAAAACACCTGGTTTGCCGAGTGCCCCTGATCTGGCACTTGACAAAGCTGGGGTTTGCCGAGTGTCAGATCAGGGGCACTTGGCAAACCACCTCACCTGGCCGCACAGTGGTTTAGGGTTAGAAAATAGAATAAAAAGGGTTTGCTGAGTGCCTGTGATCTAGCACTCGGCAAACCTGGCCTTTATCGAGTGCTAGATCACGGGCACTCGGCAAACTATGCCTTTGCCGAGTGCCCGATGGAATGCACTCGGCAAACCAAAAGACACTCGGCATATCTACTGTTTCCGGTAGTGATTCAACCATGACGAACTCAAGAATTCAGCCTTGAGACCATTGCCAATGTTCACTACTGTGCTGGCTCGAGAACGTTGGAGATCTAGCTCATTTACAGGTGCCACAGTGCCCACCCAGGGATGGTTTGGTTCCTTCCATCGGTACCAAAACCATCTCAGCCTCAGAGCTCGGCTAAACCTTTCTAGATCAAGCATACCCAAACCTCCGTTCTCCTTTGGCCTCTTAACATTAGCCCATTTGATGAGACAATGTCCCCATTGGCTTCCACTTCCCCCTTTCCAAAGGAAATTCCTTCTGATCTTGTCTTTTTTTATTGCCCATTTTTTCAGCGAAAAACAGATGCGAAGTACACTGGTATTGCAGAAAGCACAGTAAGCACCAATCTTCGTGCCTTGTTCATCAACCTGCCTTTCCATGATGGCAGCCTTGCTGCCACCTTATCAATAAGGGGCTGAACATCAATCTTTCTCAAAGCTATGGTGTGGAGGGGCAGTCCAAAGTAAGTGCAAGGGAAGCTTTTGATTGGACATTGGAAGCTTTGCATGATCTCCTCTAGGTTCAGGTTATCACAATGAGAAGCTGCTGTTGTTGGTGACTGTGACGGTGGCCGCGTTGGCGCCCCGCTGACTAGGGACACGACGAGGAAGAGGACCGTGGAGGCGGCCGGGGATGCCATTGATGCTACTGAGTTTGTAGATTGTTTACGTGCCTAATAAGCAAATGAAACAAGCAAATGAAACGAGCGTACGTGTCACTAATAGAGAATAGACCTTCATCTAGCGTTGTTAGTTTGGGTTCTTTTTGGATCCGAGACTAATGGAGCTTTAGTACCGGGTTTAAACTTTATAGTTTCTTGGAGTCCTTTTAATCCCAGTTGGTGGTTCTAACCGAGATAAAAGTGGAGCTTTAGTTCCGGTTGGAGCCACCAGCCATGACTAAATATTTTCATGCACCCCCGTCTTCTCCACCTTATCTTCTCCCATCCTCTCCCTTTCTCCCTTATCTCGTGCAGGCAGCGCTCTTTCTCTTCTTCCTTATCTTTTCTCCTCCTCCTCTCCCTTTCTACCAGGCAGAGAGGTGGGAGGCCGGCCTCTGGCATCCGGCGTGGGCGGGCAGCCGGCGCAGACGAGCTGGGGCGGGCGACCAGCGCGGGTGAGCTGGCACGAGCATGGCACGCGGCAGCTGGGACCACCTCCTGCGGCTGGCTTGCTAGGGTTTGCGGGGCGCCGACAGGCATGGCCATGGCCACGGAGTGGCACGGCACAGTGCAGCCTCCACCGGGGGCATGGCTCCCCGCGGCATCCTATCCGACCAGCGAGGGCGCGGCTGCCAGCGGCGCGCGACCAGTGGCTGGAGCGAGGCGGAAGTGGGGGGGGGGCCATGAGCGGCTGGGGTTGCGTGGTTGGTGCAGTAGCGCATGGGCCGACGGGGCACGTGGAGGTTAGGACCTATATGTCTCTCGAACCGGGACTAAAGCCCAGTTTTCCACTGTATATGAACGACAGGATATAGAAACGAGACTAAGAAAAGACAATTGTTGTGGAAAGTGTATCACTACGCCAGAAATGATTTGTGCTGACACGTCGAAATTAGCCTGCTGATCGGCACCCGTCAGCACAAAGGTGACCGGGACCGCCGGGCTAGTGCTCGCCAGCACGGATGGCTCTGTGCTAGCGGGTGATCTAAGTGCCCGGCAGCATAGATGGGATGCATATGTGCTGACGGGTGCGTTAGGTGGTCGTCAGCACAAATAAAGTGAGATAAGCCTCAACCTAAACACCTTAAAACGGCTGAGCACAGTAGTCGACTTCCATAGTGCATGCCAACAGAAAAATAATGCAGCCACTATCCTTGCTTCCCCTCATCTAAAACCGCACGCAAGCGCATATGAGATCGATGGGACTGGTACAACAAATCGTGCACTAATTACACGGAATAAAGATCATTTCATAGAGAGTGAATTGGCTACTTGAGGATTATTTACAAATTGTGCACCAAGCATTCAGTTTAGCTAACACAAGGTAATTCATATGGGAGTGAGTGGAGCCGCGGGAGCCTGCAGCCGCTGCTCGAGGGGTGCCCCGGCGAGGGCCGGCGGCCGCAGGAGATGCTGAGGTGCATCCATGTCGGGCTACTCTGCGTCCAGGAGGATCCGCAGCTCCGGCCCAGCATGGCGTCCGTCGTCGTCATGCTCAACAGCCGCTCCATCACGCTGCCGGCGCCCGACGCGCCGGCGTACGCGGTGCCGGCCCGCCGGGACGGCGTGCCTTCACGGACACCACGGAAGCGCGGGGCGCCGTGAGGAGCGCCGATCGCGAGGATCGATGGGTGGGGTCACGGGAGCACTCCATCTGGAGCCGCGTTGATAGTTCATCAGCACTCAGCAGCATGGACGAAGTGGATCGATCAACGAACTTGCGCAGCATGAAGAACTTGCGCAGAAATTGATTTTGCGGTTCAGGGCTCAAGAGTCCGGTAAATTTCGCACACAAACAGCAGGACTGCCTACTGCAAGCACGCTTCATCGTCGTACAGACAAAAGCAACTAGAGACAGAGCCTCACACGTACTCCTTGCGCTCATTTTTTATCCTTTCAAAGATAATCAATCAATCAGAAGCATCGGTAGAGGATAATTAAGAGTCCAATCTTATTACAGAAAATGTTTGAATTCTTTATCTCGAACGCCGTCAGCAGTATAAATTGAAGGCGAAACCCATGTCGCCATCCACAACAATCAGGCAAAGCGCCATAGCATAGCATCCTCCTAGCTCCAACTTCCAAGGCCTCCAATCCCACCACCAAGAGATGGCGTCGCCTAAGCTCGTCGCCCTGTTCCTCGCCTTCGCCGTAGCGGCGGCGGCGCTGCAGCCCTCGGAAGCGGCGAGGGTCCAAGCCCAGCAAGGGTTCAAGCCGGCGGTCGCAAGCCAGGAAGCAGAGAAGGTGGCCACCCAAGCTGACGGCGGCGTGCCGAGTGCGCCGACCCTTCCCGGCCTCCCCGCCGGCCAGCTCCCCCCGGGGCTACTGCCCGCCATCCTCGGCCTGCTCTTCCCGCCGCTGGGCGGCATCATCAGCATGATCCAACCGCTGCTCCCGCCGCCGGGGTCTCCGTCGCAACAAGGCGGCGTCCTAGGTGGCATCTTGCCGGGGACCTCGCCTTCGCCGCCGGCACCGGCGGAGTGCATGACGCCGCTTTCGGCTATGATGCCGTGCACGGACTACCTCACCAACATGACCGTGCTGACACCCCCCGGCCAGTGCTGCGACGGGCTCAAGACCATCACCAGGGACGCGCCCATATGCCTCTGCCACGGCATGACCGGCGGCTTGAACCAGTTCCTGCCCAAGCCCGTCGACCACCTCCGCATGACCGCCCTCCCGCTCGCTTGCGGCACCGTGCTGCCGATCCAAACCCTCTTCATGTGCAACTGTGAGTGTCTTGCATTGTTATTTTCAGCAGATTTTATAGGTCCTTGCTAGGAGATCGATCAATTGATGAGATGATGCATGTGTATTTGACAGCAAACCAGGTGCCGCCGATAATGCCGCCCACCCCTGCAGAGCCGCTGATGACGCCTGCTACACCGTAGATAGTTTTGTCGATCGAGATTATCTGTTGATACTGCACCTAGTGTATCCTCTAATTAGTTTTAAGATGGTTTTAGGATAGTTTAGAAATTGAAGTCATCGTAAAGACTGGAGAGTAAGTAGATGGTATGAGGTCATATTAGTGCAGAGTTGCAGTCATGTACAATATAATGATGACTCATCAGTGGATTGGATGGTAAAGGAATTTCTGCCTTAACGTTACATCGATGTCATGATTTGCTTTTCGAGTCTGATCATGTATAGTAACTGCATATGGTAATTATTTCCGCCCAGAGAACCAATACAATGATACCAAGCCAGGACAGCGTTTTCAGAAGAAAATATGAAATTAGTTCTTTGATCTTATTCCTTACTTTCCAAATAAGATTTCTTACAAAGTTAGTTTTGACAAGCTGAAATATTAACTTGCCTTACAATTTGGAAACCAAATATGAAAATATTTTCTTACAATGATACCAAGCTGCGTGCAGATACAATGAAACGTTATCCTTTGATGTTATTCATTACTTTCCAAATTGTAAGATATTTTATTAGTTTTGACATAAATCAAACTTCTCTAATTTAAACCAAGTTAAATGAAAAAATGCACTAACATCTACGGAGTATCTGCAAAACTAAATTAGTTGCATATTGCATCCATTATATGGGATATGTGTTGGTATTTGTTATTGATTAGGATTGTGCCTGTGCGTTGCTACGGGCAATTCACATTCTATCTTACCGGAAAGAAACAAATTCAGTATATATTTTTAATTACACTTCATTATGTTACTGATATATGGCGGTCCAAAACATATATATCACACACCAATCCATCTATCCTATTTATTTGCCTGTGATGCGCCAAAGAAAATGTTTTACAATGCCCGCTAGTCTTGTCCTCCAGGCAATATTCTTTTATTTCTTTTATTGCCCGTAGCAACGCACGGGCACAATCCTAGTCTGAAGTAAATGCTATAGATGCGAAGACAATGAAACGTTATCCTTTGATCTTATTCCTTACTTTCCAAATTGTAAGATATTTTATTAGTTTTGACATAAATCAAACTTCTCTAATTTAAACCAAGTTAAATGTAAAAAATGCACTAACATCTACGGAGTATCTGCAAAACTAAATTACTTGCATATTACATCCATTATATGGGATATGTGTTGGTATTTGTTATTGAAGATGTTAATATCTGCAAAACTAAATTAGTTGCATATTACATCCATTATACGGGATATGTGTTGGTATTTGTTATTGAAGATGTTAATATCTGCAAAACTAAATTAGTTGCATATTACATCCATTATACGGGATATGTGTTGGTATTTGTTATTGAAGATGTTAACGTATTTCTCCATAAATTTGGAAGAGTTGAAAAGTTTTTATATGGGATAATTGCAGTTGCAGCCCATGGGCTTTTTCGTTACAACAGTGCGGACCCAAAACCAAGAAGAAGGTCCGTTGTTACCGCATTAGGCCAGTCTTAGTTTGGGTCAGCCAAATCGGCCCATCAAAAGTACGATAATCCATCATTGTTGATTACCCAGTGGTCAGTGGCGTCGCAGCGTACAAGACTACAAGTGTACATGCATGGGCACGTAGTCCAGCTCTTTGGTCGCTGGTCTTTGCGTGTGTGGTTACGGAACACGGCGATCCGATGCGAGGACGTATACGTCCAAGCTGCTCACTCTCCATCGCTTGACTTTTTAGTTTGCTCCTTGGAAGACTGAAGATGCCGCATCATGTCAAAGAGAACTGGGAAACCTCTTAACATTTTCTGCACCAGAAGCAGATGGTGATGATAAAGTCGGAGAAAAATCATGCATGGACCTGGTTGAGCAACTAGGATCGACTAATCCCATCGCGTAAGGCCTTTTTAGTGTGTTGCGACTATATATATATATATATATATAGTTGTGTACTAAGGGGGTGTTTGGATACTAGGGGCTAACTTTAGTAGTGTCACATCGGATGTTCGAATGCTAATTAGAAGGACTAAACATGATCTAATTATAAAACTAATTGTAGAACCCCTATGCTATTTCGCGAGACGAATCTATTAAGCCTAATTAATCCATCATTAGCAAATGGTTACTGTAGCACTACATTGTCAAATCATGGACTAATTAGGCTTAATAGATTCGTCTCGCGAATTAGACTCCATCTGTGCAATTAGTTTTGTAATTAGCCTATATTTAATACTCCTAATTAGCATCAAACATCCGATGTGACATGTGCTAAACTTTAGCATGGGTATCCAAACACCCCCTAAGTTATCATGGTTAATATTGTATGTTGTAACTCTCTTTTAGGTTTTAGACCATGTCTGTGTTTCAGATTATAATCGTCCATCTAGATTATATAATCTGGATTACTACGGTAAAAAGAACACTATAAGATTATTATGGAATCACAAATAAAGTAGCTTATTTGAGATTATTTATGGTTTTCCAAAGTGGTCCCAGAGTGATCTTTTACCTACACTACTATATATATTCATTGACTGTAATCCAGCTTATATAATTTAGGAGGGAAACAAATATGACCTAAGTATAAAATTGAACTAATAATTAACCTATCTTGCAGACATCGTGCACTCTAAAACAAAGCAGGTAGCACTTCGTAATTTGTACTAGATTACGACAAGAAGAAATAAAATACTTTATACAATGGAGTAATTTTCTGTATTTCTAGTTCAACTTTAAAAGGTTAACTTGATGAAAAAGGGTGGCCAAGTTTTCATACGGTTATTGCTCTATCTAATAATTTGTCTTGTTTTCTGCAAGCAACCCGATCGACTGAGGTTCGTCTCGTCTCCAAATCTGCGTCCTCCGATGCCGACTCTCGGACTCCGTCGTGTTCTCCGACTTCGAGTCGAAAGAGGAGCCCCCCCTCGCTCTCAGTAAATATGGCCAGCCGCGGGCCACCACTCGACATGCAACACCTCACGGTGCAGCCACGCACCACGCCCTAGCTCATCTCTCGCAGCAAATCTCGCCGATCGAGCACCCGCGCACGCGTCCCCATGGCAAGCGGCGGCCAGCAGACGACGTGCACCGTCCGCTCGGACGCCGCCGGCGACGTCGTCGAGAGGGTCGCTAAGCTCAACGCCAACCTGGTGAGCGAGGAAGGCGGCGAGGCGGTGCTCCAGTCGCTCCGGCAGCTGCAGGGCGTGCGGATGACCTTCGAGGCTCTGGAGGCGACCAAGGTCGGCCGGGCCGTCAACGCCCTGAGGAAGAGCGCGCCGTCGGAGCAGGCGCGCCAGCTCGCCGCGGAGCTCTACAGGCGCTGGAAGGCTCTCGCCGACGAGCACTTCGCGACGCGGCGGGCGAGAGCAGCTCGGGGGGCGCCAAAGGTTGATGATGGAAGCGTCGCGTGTCCGTCGTCGCCGATCGAGGCGAAGAAGAAGCAGCAGCAGCCGGCTGGGGAGGCGGCGAACGGTTCGAGCGCCGTGGCGGAGGCGATGCCGCCGCCGGCGATCGTCAAGAAGCAGAGGATCATACGGCTGGTCGTCAAGAACTCAAGGCCGCCTAGCGGCGGCTCCAATCAGCAGTCCTCCGCCGCCTCCACGGCGACGGTGAGCCACCAGGGTCCAGCGGCCGTTGCCAAGCGTGTCTCCCCGGCGACGAGCGCGGCGTCCCTGACCAAGGCTGCTAAGCCGCCGCCGCCGACCGCGCTGCCGAAGCCGAGTGGTTCGGGCGCGTGCAAGCGCAAAGAAGCGCCGCCAGCTGCCTCGGACGAGGCGAGGCTGGCAAGGGCGAAGGTGAGGCTCCACGAGGGGTACAAGGAGGCGTCGACCGTCAAGGAGAAGAGGAAGATCCAGGTCATTGCAGCCGCGCCGGGGAAGCGGAGGCAGCCATAGGGTTTGCCATCGGACGCCGGAATTGTTTGTTGTTGGCTTCGTTTTGTTGTGTATACATAGGCATTTTGTCATCGCTCGTTGCTCTTGCTTTGAGCCTTTGACCAGTAGAGATCATCGGGCCGTTTCGCTCTTCTTGATCTGGAGGCCCACCACCCAACAAGTTGAAGAACTTGTGCATTCACTACTAGAAATAAACCTCTAGTACCGATCCCCAACTCTCCTCTAGGACCGGTTGTTGCAACCAGTATTGGTCATCCGGTACTAGAGGGGTGTCCTCTAGTACCGGTGCTAAAGAATTAAAAAAAAAAAGAAAATCCCCCCACCCCCGCTGCCCCATGCCTCCCGCCACTGCCGGCACCCTCCGCCAGCCCCGCCCCGCTGGCCCCCTCCGCCGGCCCCGCCCCACCTTCCCCTCCACCCCGCCCCCTCCTCTGCTGCCGCCGCCGGCCTCCTCCTCCTCCACCGCCCGCTCCACCGAATCCACCCCGTCGCGAGCCTCCTTCGCCTCCACCCCGCCATCCCGCCAGCCTCCACCGCTCCTCCACCTCCTCCACCGCCACTATCTCGTCCGCCCCTCCTCCACCTCCTCCGCCCCGCTAGCTCTCTCCTCCGCCTCCGCCCACCGCGGCTCCAGCCCGCTCATTAGCTCCTCCGCCTCGCCCGCTCGCCGCCACCTCACCTCACCCCGCCGCCGCTCCTCACCGCCGGTGAGGGGCGAGTGGAAGGGGGAGGGGAGGCAGAGGAAGGGGCCGGCCGGTCGGTGAGGAGAGGGGAAGAAGAGGAAGGGAGAGATGGGAGAAAGGGAAGAGATGGAGGAGAGACGAGAGAGAGAGAGAGGAGATAGAGGAGGTGGAGCGGATAATAAGGAGATAAGGGTCAGGTCGGTGCGTGGAGATGGGACGCGTAAAAAATCTAAATGTTGGCGGTTGGTGACGGGATGCCCCATTCGGTACTAGAGGGCTTCCCGGGAATCCTAAACTTGGATCCGGTACTAATACCCCCTCTAGTACAGGGTCCAATTGTGACCAGTACTAAGTCTCAGGATGAGAGGTCATTTTTCTAGTAGTGATTTGTTCTGAGAAGAATGGAGTGAACATGAACTATATATACCTTAAAAAAGAGAACATATTAGCCCTGAGACCAAAATCAAACTCATCAGTTTCGTCACATGCTCTACTAAGATTCAAATATAATCGCATGGATTCATGCAATTTGATGAGGACATCGCCATGCTGGACACACACGAGTCATGGTTTTCCCCAAGTTACAAGTCGTCACCAGCTCGCTCGTTTCGTTCAGTTCGGATTCAGCCGACATTCCTGCACGGTTTCAGCCATATCTCCCTCGTACGACATCGAAACGAGGCATTCTTTGATGCGTTGGAACGGGGACGATGACGCCATTCTTTTGGTTATGGTCCTAGCTCCAGAAGGTTCATGGATCATTCTATGTGACCACGATAAGGTGCTACATCACCAGTTTTGGGCCAACTTGGCCTTGTATCGTGTCGAGCCTTAAGCTCAAGTTGAGGGCGCCCCCTATCACACCCGATTTTAAGGACAAAACCGAGTGCATTCAATACATGTGTGCCAGGATCAAGTTACACACATGTATGACATAAGTGAATAACAAAGACAATGCTAAAGCGAATAGAGAGAGTATTAAACTTTATTACATGACCGAAAGTCTCAAATAAACCACAAAGTCTAATTATTACGCAGCGGAACTCCAAAGGTAGCAACGACTCCACAGGCAGCTGACTGATGAACCGTACGCATAGAACTCCTCAAAATCGTCGAAGTACTCCACCGGATTATCTTGGTCTGAACAGCGGTTTTGCAAGGGTGAGTACACTTATGGTTGGTACTCAACAAGTCGTGGGGAATAGTGTAGTGTAAGGCCAATCAAGGTATGGCTAAGGTTTAATGAGCATCAGCTTTTAATTAAGTTGGTCAAATTTTATTAGCAATTAACTAAGTATAAGTTCATACCACCCGAAATTAAACAAGAACATGAATAAAGTAATAACATAACCATAAATGAAATGACAATAATTTAAATCCATCTTTTGATAGCGTTATCATGTGAGGGTCCAAGCCGCTCTTAACCGTGAGCATGGCTGATCGATCAGTTTTACACTCTGCAGAGGTGGCACATTTTTACCCACAAGTCGCGTAAAAGTTCAAAAAGAACTTTGGACCCAACCATGCGGTGTTTGCAAGGCACCATACCACACTTCCGAGGTGTGATTGCATAGGAACGCTACGAGGCCTTTACAAAGATTCGCTAGCAAGTAGTAACCCGCTAAGGTTTCAGGTCAAAGCAGAACATAATAGTCCCCTAGTGGGTGTAGTGTCTTAGCAAAGCCCACTTCCCCAGAGAGCGAGTGTTATATCCCATCAACGCCTCCCCTCTTGCCCTTTCGGTAAGATTACCCCTAGACTAGAGTTTCTAATTATTCGACAAGACCAGAGCCTCTAATTATTCGACAAGACCAGAGCCATTTAGTCTTGTGGTAGCACTGTTTTCCTGGGTGGTTCTCCATGTTCCGATTAAACACTTGTGATCTTGTATTAATGAAAGGTATAACAAAAGTAAAGCAAGATTAATCATTGAGTTCAGTTAAACCACCATATACCAAGTAAGCACTAAGCATGAGCTACCCAACATAAAAGTAAACCCGGTTGGTTAAGGCAAAGGTAATTTCAATCTAGGCGAACCTTAATTGGGACCCATCAATTTAATCTTAAAATGTGCATAGCATAATTGTTGAGTACAAGAAAGTAAAGGTGTATAGGACTGAAAAGTAGTGATCAAGGACACAACTTGCCTTCTTGGCCCTGCTCCTGCCATTCGTACTCCTCGAAGGCTTGATCTTCAAATCCCTCAAATTTTTGAACGTCTACACGCGTCACACGAGCACATACAAGCAAACATGGGTATAAAGTAAGAAAATAGTACACCAATCACAATTAAACAGAGAAAACAAGCTTGTAAAATTGATATACGCTTTAAAATGAACACGTGGATATAAAGAACGCGAAAAACGGAGTTAAAATGCAAAAGATATGATTAAAATAAGATCTAGGGGCTTTTCTGCGAGAAAAACAAAACTTCTAGAGTCAAACTGCGAAAAACCGAGGACTTATGCGTAATTACACATATAAACTGAAGGTTCAACGCGCAAAAACACCAAAATGGATGGCGGGTTGATTTTAGAGAAACTCAGGGTTTAAACCGAAAGAAAATAGGACCAAAACACAAAAACTTTTGAACTAGATTGGACTGCGGGTTGATTCGCGAAAAAGTCAAGGGCTTAAGTGCAAAAGAGCAGCAGCGCGGCGCGGTTGACTGGTACGTGATTCAGTTGACCCGCTGCGGGCCGTCGGATCTGGATCCGACGGTCGCGATCGTCGGCGGTAGCGCGGCGGCGAGCGGCGGCAAGGTCGCCGGAAAAACATGAAACAGCGCGTTCGTGGGCGGTTTGGCCCGCGGAGACCCCCAAAAGCAAGAGGAAAGCACCGCGAACTCGTTTGAGTGGATGGGGAGGTCCGGGGGCGCGGCGGAGCTCACCTTTGGCGGGGATTTGTGGCGGCGCAGGGGGAGAGCTCGGGCGGCTGGCGCTAGCTAGGGTTTGGAGGGCGAGGGCTGGGTGCTTGAGGCCGGGGGAGGGCGGCAGCTTAAATAGGGGCGGATGGCGGCGGGATAAGGGTAGGTGGCGGATTCCGTGCGGAGAAAGGGCGCGGCGGTTGCGGGAGGCGGTGGAGTCCGGTGCGGTCGGGGGAGAAGTCCCGGCCGGATACGGCCGGAGGATGGGGATGACGGGTGGGCCCCACCCATCAGACTAGCGGAAGGAAGCGGGCCGCGGAGGAAAGGAGAGGTGGGCCGAGCGGGGAGGGAAAAAGTGGCGCTAGGCTGAAAGAAAAGAAAGAAGCGGAAGGAGAAGAATGCGGCCCAAGAGAAGAAAGAAAAAGAAAAAGAGAAAAGGAAAAGGTTTTGAAAATTAGAAATTGAATTTGAGATTCAAATGTGATTCAAACACAAGCAAACAAAATAAATGCACCAACATGCAATGCACAAATAACTCCTACGATGAATTAATTTAATTTAGATAAAAATGAAATTAAATGCCTAGAAATTTAAATGACATCCTAATTGAGCAAATTTTAGTGAATTTAATTTCTTTAAAAATTTGGGTGTTACACCCCCTCCCTGGTCGCCCCCAACCCTAGTTCATCCCTTTTGATATAAACTCAGTAGCCGCCGTCTTAGAAACTTAGGTTTTGTTTAGTTCTAATTTTCCTTTGAGAAACTGAGATTGATTCATTGTAACTGTGGCAACAAGTCCTTTTATAGTAATCCAGGACCCCTGTTCTTATTCTCCTCGGCTGTGTCGATTAGTCCTTTCGAAATTGAGAGTTTGAACTCTTCTTTACTTCATTCATATTTGCAATATCAGATTGCGTGTTTATACTTTCTTGCTTGTGTTCTTCGATTCGCTTGCAGGGAAAGCCTTCTCGGCAAGGTCAATCAAGTTGTGCTTGGTTGATAACCAAAGGAGCAGTGGTGTAGCGGTTACAGGGATTCGAATCTTGTCTGATTAGAAGCCCGGATCATCAACGTCGAGTCTCCACCAATTGAATATATCACTACCTTTCTACATCACTATTGGCATCAAGAACACCTGAATGAATTTCATACCTGTAAACATCTGCACACAGACGGTAAGTACAGCTACCAATTAGCATGCTCAAAGATAAGAACAAAAACAACCGAAAAAAAAGACTGATGAAACCTTATGACACAACCTATAATGTTCATGATTGATGCTTACATATGCTAGCTTCTACTCGAAATTCATCTGCTATTATTAGTTGGATAAGCAGCAACTGCATGCATGCATGTTCTCCTGCCTGCCAAATACATACATTTCTAACAAGACTAGCTCATTCAGAATTCATTCACATCGTCGCAACAACCATCTGGTATTGGAACTAGCTAGCTTCCAAGATGATGGTTATCTCTATACACACTTGTGGCAAGCAGTTGCAGAGATGGTGATGATCCACTGATCCTTATGTGCTAGCTAGCTGCCGCCAGGATTAGAAAGATACTTCCAGTAGAAGCTAGTGTTTAAATATTTGTGTAACACCTTCAGAAATCCCAAACCTGCCCTGGTGAACAGCTAGTCTTCTAGCATCTAAACCATGACAGACACATCATAAGGGCATCTAGGTAATAGCCTCTCCCCGGCCGTTCAGTCTCCATTTCTCTCTATATAAACAGAGGCATCCATGCCCTGCTCATTTGCTCGAACACCACAAATACTTGCAAAGACAGCAGAATCAACACAGCACCAATGGCGTCTCCGGCGGCCACCTCTCGGCCAGCCATCCTCCTCCTCCTGGTGGTCGTTCTGGCCCTCAACGCCGGCGGTGCCGGCGCGGCCACCTTCTACGTCACCAACCTCTGCCCCTTCCCTGTGTGGCCGGCCGCCATCCCGACCGGCGGCGGCACCCAGCTCAACCCCGGCCAGACGTGGCTCGTCCAGGTACCAGCCGGCACCACCGGCGGCAGGATCTGGGGGCGCACGGGCTGCTACTTCGCCGGTGACCACGGCGGGTGCAGCACTGGCGACTGCGCTGGCGCCAGGAGCTGCGTCCTCTCCGGCAAGCCACCGGCGACCCTGGCGGAGTTCACCATCGGCGGCGTCGACGCCGGCGCCGTGGACTTCTACGACGTCTCGGTGGTGGACGGCTTCAACGTGCCCATGGACTTGAAGTGCCTCACCGCCGGCGGTGACCCGATCCGGTGCAGGGACCCTGGCTGCGCCGACGGCAGCCACCCCGGCGACGCGAGGGTCCGCACGTGCAGGGGCAACAGCGACTACCAAGTAATCTTCTGCCCATGAGTGACTGCTGCTGCTGGTAACTTTACACTAAGCTGGTGTACTAGTGCCAATGTTTTCGGGGATGAATAAAGTTGTGTGATATGCATGATGAGGTCTTCGTTCTCTAATGTTCTCTATCTTTGTGTGTGTTCGACGATAAACCCACATCAAATATCAGTCGTGAATGATGATGTAGTTAGCATTGTGTCAATGAATCAGAGATTGTCATTGCAAAGATTTATCCAAGACAATAACTTGCTGGATTCAGGAACATCCAATTTCTCAGAACAGATTTGTTGGAAACACTGAATCATCACTCGCATTTTTATCATATGCTAACTAATGTTGTCTAAAACTAAATTCTGTTTGTTCCAGTACGACTTAACTGATTCGGTTGCCAAATAAATTTTACACAGAGAAACAAAAACGTACGTGCAGCAACTATACCTGTTGAAATAAGTAACAACGTACTTAACCCTCCCGTCGTTGATCACAAGCGACAAAAACTTCCAATCGTGGCTTCACTCTTCAGAATGCACAGCTACTCTTGCTAAGACTGGCAAATTTTCAGTTCCTCATCTTTTGCTCGGTTGATGCTTTCCAGTTGCGACAACTTGTATTGTCATATCTCTACAGCTTCTGATCGATCAGAAGCTGGAACAGTCAGCACCTAATAAAACTTTGCTTCAGCTATCGAAATGGGGAAAGTTCAAACTGCAAAGCAATTACTTTTCTAAAAAAATGCAGAGGTAATGTAACAAGAGAAACAAGACATGTTGTTTGAATGATCGCTGATGAACTGGACTTGATCCACATTATTGTTCTCAATGGGAGAAAGCACATGGAGGTACAGATTTCAGTGATTTCTACACAGCTCTCAAGAACTTGAACACACAAGTAAAAGGCTAAAACTAGATTTCAGTGATTTTCATGAATCAGCCCACATGCACGCATGTTCTTGGATCATCATCATCCCCACCCCGGCCCCCAACCCATATACAACTATATATATCCTTCCATCGGCTAAAACTACCAATTGGTACTCATATCGATCGAGGGCGATCGTCCCAAAAGGTTGTGCCTCATCATTGAGTACATGTATACCGTTTGATCCAAAGCGACTTGTCCATGCATGTCTACGAGGAGCCAGAGATAGATGCACGAGCAACAGCCACAAGTGAAACATTTTCGTAGAGAACCCCGTACACATTCAATGAATATTCTACCTTACGTCCTTACCAACAAACCAATCAAGCCATATCCAAAAGTACGGTTTCCGCTGTCGATAATCATGACTAATTACTTATGAGTGCACAAGAAAAATAGTTTTAAATTAATTATATTGCAAAGCTAAACAAAAGTTGGAGAGTAGCTATATACATATTGTTATGGCACTAAGCAAGCTCTTTGTAGTTTGGGGGTACTAAGTAAGAAGCAATTGGATGCATTCTCCCATGTCTGACAAAAACATTTCCATCCGAAGCTCATTCATAGGCAAGAACCATCTAATATGGGTACGTATTACGGCGATCCCTATATACATGTACTTGTGGCGAACATTGCACATTAAGTGAGATCGAGTAGCCCACCTTCATCTCACTCATATCTGGGCGTGAAGTAAAACAATGGTACAAACAATCGTAACAAACCATCTGATTTTTCTTTTCTTGACGAGAGCTACTATAGCTAGCTAGATTAAGTAGTCAACATATTTACCCGCCAGTAAAATTCATTTCTGGCGTAGTGAGAGCCAGTTATATATCGTCTCACACTAGAAATTTTGATATGTTGATATATATCAAATAAAGGCGGAAAAAGGAAGCAGGAAAAAAGAAACAGATTGTTATTAATTTGTTGAAACATCTATAGATCGAGTAGTACACATGCTCGCTCCGTATAAAGCTCCGGTTCGATCATATCATATGATGATTGATGCTGAATCCATGATCCAATAATTAAAAAGAAAAAAGAAAATTGCACACTTAAAAACAACGTGCTTAATTAAAACAGTGCAACGCAATAGGGAAAGAAGCAGCTAGCTAGATAGCTTCCTAAAGCCGGAGGAAGTAGCTGAAGGCTAGCTCAATAAGAGACTCATCCCCTGATGCGTGGCGACGGTTAAATAATGTCCCATTTTTGCCAGATCAACCCAGGTACTTGTTCTTGGATCATATGCTCCAATGACCCCAGCTCCCGCAGGGATCCAGAAAACTATCCTTCCATCATCTGAGACCATTAGCGGCCGGACACGCTCAATGCGTTTGACACCAAGAAGAGTCGCCCCCCACCGTATGGAACATCGTTTGGTCCAGAGCGACTTGTTCATGTCCTCTATGAACCAGAGATCCGTGATCAAATCTTTAAGGTTGTGATGAACCATGACCAAGCAGTCACCCAGCTCGACTAGCATCCGGACCTCATCTTTGGTGCTAGGTTGTACAGGCCCTTGGAGTATCCTTGATCTCCACTCCTCGGTAGCCAAGTCGAACGAGGCTATGCTATCGGGCTCCATGTCGGAGCAGTACTGATCCGCCAAGAAGTAGGCAACTCCAGAAACAACCGCTACACGGCAGGAATCCTTTGCAGTAGGTACCGGAGGTTTTCGCATCTCCCTCCACCTCCCGTCGCCACTACCAAGTGTCATGACATGGCACCTGTCCACCATGGCCATGGAGTTGTCTGGCGCCATGGGCATGTACAGGTGAATTACCTTGTACTCTCCGGTGGAGGGGACATGCCCAAGCTTAAATGTGGGCGGCATTCGGCAGCGGCCTGACATGTCGTGCTCCATACTTAAGTCGGCGATGGTTGAACCAGTGCCCTGCTGCAGGCTGAGCACGCAGGCGCCGCGTCGCCATGCTGTGTAGTGGGCGTGGGTGTACCCAACACAGATCAGATTGTGCTGTGCGACTAGGCAGAAGCTGGGCTGCCTGAGGTATATCCTCCTGACGACGATCTTGTCGTGCAGGTCCATGACGTCGAGCGCCTGGAGGTAGCAGTGAAGGGCGGCGACGTGCGGATGGCGCGACGAGTGCGCCCTGGCGAAGAGCGGGTCGGACGTGAGCGACCGCCACGAGCGGCACACCAGGCGGAGGCGGCAGAGATGGTTCGCCGGTAGGCAGAGTAAGATGTAGTAGAGCATGTCCGCGGGCAGCACGCCGTAGTTGCCGTCGGCGACAGGAGGAGCGTCGTCGGCGTCCATCTTTACGAGCGCCGCCGCCGGCGTTGCCGATACCTAGACCTAGATCGATTAAAAGGTTGGCGCATGATCCAACCGGACTCTACGTTTTGGTCCTATGTATATACCTTCATCCAACCTATAGTTGGCCATATGACCATACGCCCGTGGGCTGGCCCACGGCACGGGATTTTGGCCCGGTTCAGCATGGCAGTCGTCGTTCCCGTGCTAACCTGACCCACAACACGGGCCGTACCTGAGCCGTTGCCTCAGCCCACGTGCTAGCCCGGCACGGTCTAGCCCATTTGGCCCCTAAGGATTAAGTGGGTGGCCTGGCCTGTTAAGGCCCGCTCGGACCACCGCGCTCCGCATATAAAAATGGTCCCCCTCACACACCCAAACCCTACCGGCCTACACTCTATCCTCCATTCTGCCGCCGCCTCCCTCGCCCCTCCGCCGCTTCTCCAGCACCCTCCGCGCCTCCCCCTGCCCCTGGCGGCCCGGCTGGCCAACCCTCGCGCGTCGCGCCCTCCACCGCCTCCCCCTATCCCCGGCGGCTCAATCGGCCGGCCCCTCGCATGTCGCGCCCTCCACCGCCGGGCGCCGCTTCTCCCGTGAGGCACGTGCCACACCCGCCAGCCCCTGCTCCGCAGCATGGCCTCCGCCGCCCTTGGGTCCCACCCCACCGCCGCGGAGGTGCCATCGCCCACTGAGACTGCCCTGCGACAGGTCACGCTAGAGGAGGACGAAAAGGCGGACAGAGAACGGGTGCAGGCCCGCGGAGACGTGGAGAGGAAGTTGATGCCGTGCCCGCGGGCTGGCACGAGCACGGCGAGCCCGTTAAGGCCCGCTGAGCCAGCATGCTGGCATGGCCCGCCTAAGATGGCAGTGGGCCGTGCCTAGGCTGCTTCTTCAACACGTGGGCCAGCACGGCCCAGCACATTTACTGTACAGGCCTAAACGTGCCGAGCCCTAAACGTGCCGAGCCTAAACATGCTGGGCTGAACCGTGCTCGTGCCAGGCCGGGTTAGGCCGTCCGTTTGGCCATCTATAATCAACCCACCTTATGGAAGCGGTCGTGGTGAGAAAAAGACATATTGACATGTGCAATTGTTCCTTTATCAACTCTTACAAAAGTAAGTTGCAGGTCAAAATTAAAATTTTAGTATAATGCTTTGGTTAATATAAAAGTTGGGGATGTAGCTCAACTGGTAGAGCGCTAACTGCTAAGCCAAGCGTAGTAAGCAAATCTAGGTTCAACTCCTCGCATCTCCAGTTAAATCATTTTTTAATTTGTTTCCCAAACCAATAAAAATGGGAATCATAGTATACTAATTAGAGGTATTATTATATTTGGAGCCTCTACATTAGTTCTGACAAGTTGCACTAGAAAATGGGATAAAATCAAACCTCTTAAGAAAAAACATCAATTCGCCATATTCAAATTAGCATTGACAATAACAATAATATATAGTCGTTAGATCTATTCTATTTTCTAAAAGCTAACTGCACCTACCATATTATGAAAGCGTTGGTGGTGAGAATACTTTCCTACTAGTTAAAGCACCTAGAATTTTATTAAATTCTAGGTGCATCTATTCATGGGTACGTACACGTGTTCCTTTATTATTAAATTCTTACAAAAAAATAAGTGCAGGTAAAACTCATAAATTTTATAGAATGCTAAAGTTAAGAGTAGTTGGGGATGTAGCTCAATTGTAGAGTGCTAAGCCAGGCATTGTAAGCGGATTGAGGTTCGACTCCTCGAACTAGCAAAATGCACGTGCGTTGCTACGGTGAAATGATGTTGCTTAGCGAGCGATGTTTTTTATCGTGTCGTGTAGTGCACCACATTTTTTATCGTGTTATCGTGAAGCCAGTGCAATTGGTAATGTTGTCATTTTATACTTAGTTACGTAGAATCATATAAAAAACCAAACGAGACCCAAAGAATGCAATCTGTGAACCATGTTGGGACACAAATGCTAACTATGGACGGATGGGTAAAAAAATCAATCAGAAACTATTTTTCATCTTGGTGTTCAAATATTCGATACAAGTTTCAGATCTAAAATTCAAATTATTTTAGATCTGAAACTTGTGTCAATTATTTGAGTATGAAGATGACACCAAATGAAAAAAAGTTTGAACCACAAAGTTGTAATTTCAGATCTAAAATTTGAATTTTAGATTTGAAACTTGTGTCGATTATTTAAGCACCAAGATGACATCAAATTAAAAATATTTGAACTACAAAGTTATAAATCTCGTCGAGATCTACAATTTTCATATAAACTTTATCTCCATCTAAATTCATATCAATTAGTTATGATTTTTTTAAAGTGTACTATTCAGAGGAGGGAAGTTACCGACGGTGGGATCTATTTCTGCAAATTTTTAGATTGATTATTTATTTCTACAAAATTCTTAGAGGAGAGTGACCGGGAAAAGAAGTGGGTCAATGGCCTTCGTCGGCAGAGGAGGCGGCCATGTGGCTGGCGGCAGCACTCTCTCGCAATCATGTGGGCCCAAGAGGTATATAAAAGCAAAAATATAATTATAATGATGATGATAACAATAATAGAATAGACCAATTACATCATTTATTTGATTTTCTCCGCACAGTAGCACAGCTGCATTACTACTACTTAATTAAACGGCGGCACGAGACTTGGATGATGGCTTGAGGTTGGGGTACTTGGGTGGTTCCCTGGTGGTGTGTACGTGTTACGCACAACGAATTCGCAGCAACACAAGTCTTTAAAATGGGGAACAGGGGGCTCCTTGCAGTATACTTTTTCGTAGTGCTTGTGGTAGCTACCGTACCAACGTCCGCATTCTAGGAAGTTACAATTTTTTTCGCTGCATTTATCCGGTAGGATGTCACAGCGCACCTCGCCTGCAAAATTTGTTGGTTAATTAGACGATTTTGGCAAGTCAAATATTGCCAACCAAGCTAAGTGGGTGTTTGGATATTTAATGAGGCTAATTAGGAGGATCATAATTATAAAACTAATTATACAGATAGAGGCTAATTCGCGAGACGAATCTATTAAGCCTAATTAATCCATCATTAGCACATGTTTCCTGTGGCATCACATTGTCAAATCATGGACTAATTAGGCTTAATAGATTCGTCTCGCAAATTAGCCTCCATCTGTGCAATTGATTTTGTAATTAGTCTATGTTTAAAAATTTTTAATTAGTATATAAACATTCGATGTGACAAGAATTTTAGAAGTTTTTAAAAACCAAACATCCCAAAAGTAGGTACTTATATTACCTGCATAGGTTGTGGACAAGAACGTCAGAGATATTGTCGCAACTAGCATACATATAGCAGCAGCTACCAGGCACCCAGACCCCATTGTGCCGCTTCTAGTGGTTGCCATGGCAGGAGAAAAGGAATCAACTTGGATATGTACTTCTGCTTAATTTGATGGTGTTTATATAGAGGCATGGCCTATGGTATAATAAATGATTGGTGTTCTTGTATGTATTAATGTCTGCATATCGCAATAGCATGGTTTGTAATCTTTATATATATATATATATATATATATATATATATATATATATATATATATATATATATCTTGAATATAGATTGGATGTGAAGTGAGGATTCCATGAAGCTAGAAACGGATACATTCAATGTTGAATAGGCAAGGCATTGAGTACCTCAAGGATTTCTTCATAAATGGTATTGCATCTAGGTTGTTCCATAAGATGTGTGTGTGCAGGGAGAGTATACTCGGTGGCCGACCATAGAATAGCTTATTCTATAACCACACCATCTAACCAGCCTGTCCATCACAACTAATATACAGTAAATCGATTACGGTATAACCATAACTAGTTACTCAGATATCATGACTCTAAATTATAGTAACCTCTCGTCCGAATTTATCGTCTCAAATATATATCCCTCATCTTTATAGTATATCAAAGATTCAAGCATAAAAAGGCATTAAACCCTTGTTATGCCCCACTGCATTATTTGCCTACTATATATATCAGCACATTATTTGTACGCGGGAGTTCTAGACATAACATTTGTCAGCACCTGGCTAATTATATTAGCACCGAGATGCTGATCGGGAAATTATTACACGCCTCTGTTATTACTGAAAGCACCTTTATGAAGATTATAGTCACTTATGACTGCAAGTAGAAGAAAGTTCCTTGTTACTGCAAAAAATAAACATAAGCTTTACATAGTTTTATCGATATGAGAGAGAAATACTTATTTTTTTAATTTGTCTTACTGCAAGGTTCGACTCCTTGCATCTCCAATTAATTTTTTTAATTTCTCTCAACAGAGAGAAATACTTATTTTTTTGGACAAAATTAAATGTATACACCATTCATCTAAGCAACCTTATAGTCGAAGTCTCCCTATTGTTAGTTGAACAAGCAGCAACAGCATGCTCCCATGTCTGCCATATACATTCCCAATAACCAAAGCTTCATTAACAAGGCAAGAACCACAAATGTACAAGATAGCATCGTGATGGTGATCTCTGCATATGCACTTCTGGCGAGCAGTTGCAAATTGAGTGATGGTATCTCTTCCACTAGACTAGAGAGGCCATCTCATATCTGAGCATGGCAGCTAGCAGGATTAGAAAGTCATTTCCAATCCAAGCAACCTAGCTTCTGAATCTGAAAGACGCTGATCCAAAACAACCACAGCTTCATCTGGATCCTGAACCCTTAACCCTTAAGCTAGCTACGTGTGCATGAACCATTCACATTCGTAACAGCTTCCCAAATCACCCTGATGAACAGCTAGTCTGCCAAGATTACTAGCATTTGGTGACTCGCGGGCATTTCTGTAATCTCCCCCTGCCCTGAGTGAGTGACCTTCTATGTATACAGGCATCGCGTGTGCCTTCTTTCAATTCTAAGCCTGCCTCTAGCACACATACAAGTGTGCAACGCCAATGGGGTCTCCGGCGGCCGGCTCCAAGCCAGCCGTCTTCCTCCTCCTGGTGGTCGTCGCCCTCGCTGCCGGCGCCGGCGGGGCCAGCGCGGCCACCTTCCTCGTCACCAACATGTGCCCCTTCCCGGTGTGGCCAGCCGCCATCCCGAGCGGCGGCAGCACCGGCGTGCTGAACCCCGGCCAGGTATGGCTCTTCAGGGTGCCGCCGGGGACCAAAGACGGCAGGATCTGGGGGCGCACCGGCTGCCACTTCACCGGCGACCACGGGCAGTGCGCCACCGGAGACTGCGCCGGCGCCCTGCGCTGCGAGGTCCCGGAGAACCCCCCGGCGGCGACGCTGGCCGAGTTCACGCTCGGCGGCGGCGGCGGCGCGGAGGACGACTTGTACGACATCTCGGTGGCCGACGGGTTCAACCTGCCGATGAGCTTCACGTGCGACGACAGGTCCGGCGAGGACCCGGCCCCGATCCGGTGCCAGGACGCCGGGTGCCCCGACGCCAACCACCGCGCCGGCGAGGGGAAGGTCCGCACGTGCAAGGCCGACCGGGTGTACCACAACCACCGGTACTTCGTCGTCTTCTGCCCAAATGAGTGACTTGCGCCATTATCTACTCCGATTGCGATGGTTTTCACGGATGAATAAAGTTGAGTGAAAATTGTGATTGTTCATGCATGATAGATTCAGTGCACAACATACTAATTACTAATTAGAAGTATTAAATATAGATTAATTACAAATCAATTGCACATATGGAGGCTAATTCGTGAGACGAATCTATTAAGCCTAATTAATCCATAATTAGCACACTTTTACTGTAGCATTACATTGCCAAATCATAGACTAATTAAGCTTAATAGATTCATCTCGCGAATTAGCCTCTATCTGTGCAATTATTTTTATAATTAACATATATTTAATACTTCTAATTAGTATCTAAATATTCGATATGACAGGAACTAAACTTCGAACTAAAGAAATAGTTGATAGCACTCGTCCAAACACAAACTTCCCAAATACTACATGTAAATTTTTTGCTTGAGGAGGTGTACCAATTACGACTGACTGACGTGTTTGTCGATACTGTGAATGTTTTACAGGATCGATAAAGAAAGCAGCTGGGTGACGAGGTTTCCTTTCATCTACCATATCTCTGTTCATATTGGACAAACCCAAATTATGAACCTAACAATGTTATGGAATTAGCGAAGTTTGTTAATTTCATGCCAAATGGAGTTAAATATATTTTTCCATGAATTCTACAAATCTATCGAATTTCCGTGCAGTAACAGGTTAGCTTGTACTCAACTTTTTTAAACCTTAACTACTATTGTACCGAGTGGCGGGACAGTGATATATTTCTGAAATTTCCTAGATTCGAAGAATATTTTTGTAATTGCTGTACGAAAATTTATTTAAAAATTAAAAAAATTTACCGGTAGCATTATGCATGTTCGAGTGCCCAGAGTTCTACTTTTACTGACAAACGATGAGCACATAAGTGTACCCGTCTGAATGCTAGAACATGTAAGTTGATAAGATCAAACGCTTCATCCCAATTATGGCGAAACAGCCCTCCTGTAAAAATTCAATTTTTTTCATGACTACCAATTTTTTCAGTATAGAGTGCAAGGCGTCATCTTTTGTTTGGTTCACGTATGCCAGATTGCCAGTTGTGTCTATAGCTTGTTGGAAGCGGGAAAAGGCGGAGATAATAGCATCGCATATTCACACAACAAAACTCAAGATCACTGAATTGAGAAAAGTTCAATCTGTTACACTAAACTGAGAAAAGTTCAAGATCACATACATGGCAATCTAGCAACAGACATTACAATACTAGGCATAGTAAGCGGATCGAGTTTGACTCCTCGCATCTCCAACTAAATCCTTTCATTGCTTCTTAATATAACCTGATAAAAATCAGGATTTTAGCTTACTAATTAGAGAAATTTTGTTTTGGAGCCTCTAGACTAATTCTAACAAGTCACACTAGAAAAATAGATAAACCATAAAACTTCTTAAAAAAACATAAGCATCTGACTATCAATCGATATACTCGAATTATCACTGACAATAATATATAGCCATTGACTATATTCTATTTCCACACCTATCATTATGAAAGATAATCTAGAGCAACTCTTAATTCTTTACATAAATTACCCACCTCTGTTATCGGTATATGATGTTTGACTCCTCGCATCTCCAATTAAATTGTTTTTAATTCTCTCAACAGAGTGGAATATTTCTTCTGTACAAAAGGTTACACACCATTCATCTAAGCAACCTTAGCTGAAGTTCTTCCTATTATTGGTTGAACAAGCAGCAACTGCATGCTCCCATGTATGCCAAATACATTTCCAAATTAAACCAAAGCTTGTGGTGGGCAGTTGCAGAATAAGTGATTATTTCTTGTACCAGGATTAGAAAGCCATTTCCAATGCAGGCAGAATTCTGAAGCCTTAACTCTTTAAGTTCATGTATGAACCATGCACACTACTGGTAACAGTTTCCCAAATCCCAAACATGCCCTAATGAACAGCTAGTCCTCCAACATTATCAGCATTTGATGACTTGAGGGCATCTTTGTAATCTCACCCTGCCCCTGAGCGACCTTCTATATATATACAGGCATCGCATGCCCTGTTCTAAGCCTGCAGGGCACCAATGGGGTTCAAGCCGGCAGCCGTCTTCCTCCTCCTGGTGGTCGTCGCCCTCGCCGCCGCCGGCGGCGGGGCCAGCGCGGACACCTTCCGCGTCACCAACATGTGCCCCTTCACTTCACGGTGTGGCTGGCCGCCATCCCGAGCGGCGGCGGCACTCAGCTGAACCCCAGCGAGACGTGGGTCTTCACGGCTCCCGCGGGTACCAAGTCCGGCAGGATCTGGGGGCGCGCCGGCTGCCACTTTCACCGGCGACCACGGGCGGTGCGCGACCGGCCGACTGCGCGGGCGCCCTGCGCTGCGAGCTCTCCGGCCGGGAAGCCCCCGGCCGGCGACGCGGACCGAGTCCACGCTCGACGGCAGCGAGGACTTCTACGACGTCTCGGTGGTCGACGGGTTCAACCTGCCCATGGACTTCGTCTGCGACGCCAGCGCCGGCGAGGCCCTGATCCGGTGCATGGACCCCGGGTGCGCCGACGGCAACCACCCGCGCCGGAGAGGGGAAGGTCCGCAAGTGCAAGGCCTGCACCGAGTACCACGTCGTCTTCTGCCCAAATGCATGAGGAGTGACGTACTGCGAGTCTGCTGATCTTTTAGTTCTGGATGGCATGATAATTTAGTTGTTTTCGCCGGTGAATAAAGTTGAGTGAAAATTGTGGTTTGTTCATGCATGATGTATAGATTGAATGCACAACGTACTCTGCTGCTGTTGCAACTTCATGATGAGTGAATAACAGAGTAGCCAAGAAAGAATTAAAGAGACAAAGTTCCATGTTAATTACTCCTAACTACACTAGCTGCTACTTGGGCAACGAATCAACGATCGATCAATTTCATCAATGGCGGCAGGCTGGCAGCACCTTGTTGTGGAAGTTGTACCTATTTCTGGTTGAACAATCAGGAACTGCATGTTCCCTTGACTGCCAAATGCATGCCAACCAAAGCAATTTTAACACGGCAAGAACCTTGTAATACGATGTAATGTGGCGAGCAGTTGCAAAGTGATGGGTTATTTCTAACATGCCCTGGTGAACAGTAAGCTAGTAATCTCTCCGCCCTAACCTCTGTATACGCATGATCGATCTTTCTACGCTCTAAGCCAATCACACACACTCAGAGCGTACACAACCACCGCACGCGCTACGCCAATGATGGCGTCTCCGGGCAAAGCTAGGTTCGAAATAACCCTGGTGCACCCTTCTTTGTGTAGAAGAAATCTAGTGCAATTTACATGGTAAAATTGAGTAAACTAGTAGTAAATTTTGCTTCACCCTGGTGCACATAGCTCAACGTAGCTTCGCCCCTGTCTCCGGTGGCCGGCTCTCGGCGGCCAGCCGTCTTCTTCTTCCTGATGGCGGTCGTGTGGCCCTCACCGTACCGCCGGCAGGACCGGCGGCGCCACCTTCCACATTACTAATAACCTGTGCCGCTTCCCGGTGTGGCCGGACGCCATCCCGGCCGGCGGCGGCGCCCGGCTCAGCCCGGGGCAGTCTAGGAGTTATGGATGGACGGCCGATCTCGCTGGACCGCTGAGGAGTCATGGATCAGATGGCTCTCAGAAATACCGTCCACCCCGGACACGGTAGCTCAAATACCGTCCGCCCACTGGGCCGACCGGCGGCAGGGAGCGCCGTCCCAGGCCAGTGGCCCAGAGGCCAGGGTGTGGCCACCGGCGACTGCGCGGGCGCCCTGCGCTGCATGCTGCAGGGGAACCCCGCCAGCGACGGCACCCGGAGCCGGATGGGCATGTACGGTATCTCGGTGGCAGTCATGACCAAGAAGGCTACCAAGAGGCTGCGTCGTCTGCAGGAGCGACACGCGAAGAGACTGGTGCGCGGGCCGGCGGTAGAGTGAGTGTGGGCTGGGCCGTGTGTGAAAATGGAGCCCAGTAGTGCGATAAGCCCGTGTGGCTGCACTGGCTGGAGCTCTGACGGTGGGAGTACTTAACCACCGCCATCTCTTTGTAACGAAGCAGAGAAGAACAATAACTGAACTCTGAATCGTTCGTCGTCTTCCTAGCGACGCGAACATGCTTTTCTGAATTCGACCTTTCATTCTTGCTATCTACCTCAGATTCCATTTCTATCCTAGTGCGAACGTAACAGTGGCGTACGGGTTCAACGTCCCCATGGACTTCATGTGCGGCGCCGGCGACGTCCTCCGGTGCAGGGAACCGGCGAGCGCCGACGCCAGCCGCAGCCCCGACGAGCCTAAGGTCCGCACGTGCGCGGCCGACAGCGACTACCACGTCGTCTTCTGCCCGACGGCAAGAGGGGCTGACGCATCATCTTTTGTTTGATTCACTTATGCAGTTGTGCAACTGGTTATGACTACCTTTATAGCTTATTAACGCAACCTTTTGTGGCAAAAGGAGGAAGTAATAGTATCGCATATTGACTCGACAAAACTCAAGTTCAGCGCACTACCAAAACTCAACAAGTTCATTGCGCTGATAAAAGTTCAATATTTAATAAATTACTTGTCTCAAAAATTATGTAGATATATAACTGTGGCTACCAAAAGGGATTGCAGAGGCTATACTAGAAAACTCTGTACATACATGGTAATCTAACAACAGATATTACAGACATAATCTCAATGATCGCTGATGGACTGGACTAGAAATGAAATTGTTCTTCAGTGACGTCTGTGAGCCTGCAACTGGTGATTCAGCCTAGAAGAATCAATAACTGAATAATAGTTGCTCCTCCAGCACTCCACTGCCAATCATGACGACTCTGCAAGTGATGATTTATCAGTCCTCATTAAGACACAAGTCTATTATGATGGAAAAGGAAAAAGGGCCTAACAATGCGAGCAAGCCTTACCTCAATATGCTTTGCAAGGCAGAAGATTCAGTTGAAATCAAGTGCTCTTGTCAACACTTTTTGTTGATGGCAATGTGCCAAATACATGATCCCACAGGGTCGAAGTAATTCCAAATCCCTTGGTTTGAATTCTGAAGTGATGGTTCAGATGGTATTTCTGAGGTACAGCAGAAAGTTAAGTGTGCCATGAGACGGAGTGGTTGGATAAGCTTCAGAATTCAGAATGAAGTAAGAACCTTGAGATGTTTTGCAGGATCTGATGATGGCTGGCCATGATGCAAGTAGTAATGTGTGCAATCATAGATCACATAACCCAAAAGGCCGCCTCCAAAAATGCCAGGAGTGGTAGAGGGAGTCGAAAATAGCTTGATCAGGTTCCAGAACTAGATAAACAGTTCAGGAAAAAATATTAAAAAATCATCAATGCCCAAATAAAAGTTACCAAAGTTAAAGGAAACCCTGAATCTAACAGTTTTCATGCACCAACAGGTCAGTTAAACAAAGCATAGAGAAAGGACTAGAATGGAAGCTATAACAAATGCAGAAATTTATTTCATCGTTTTGTGGCCAATAAGTCCGTAAACATCCGTAATACATGGGGAATTTCATTTACCGGAAAGCACAAAATAGCTGCTGCAGCAGGTGGAAAGACAAGTCGAAGTCCATCCATAGGATGCTTGTGATGGCATCCATGAAGAAGATAATGCGCTGTGTTCCCCCTGGCACACATCAAGTGGCAGTGATAAGAAAGATGTTCAACTCATCTAGTTCGACTAGAACAATCACTGGCACAACTTACCAGTAACTTTTGGTTTTTATGTGGAACAAGAATCGGTGCAACACATATTCAATCAGTGTCCAAAGACATATCCCAAACACAACCATCATAGCTACTTCTGTTATTGTATGGCCCATCTGGATAGAAGTACTCAGGCACCAACAGACAACAGGCAACCAGATAAGAGGAACCGCCCACCATTTTGTGCGTGTTAAGAACTGAGCAATGAGCCATTCATCAGAACACAGTATTCAGGCTTCCAGACGCTACACAGTGCAATAAATAGAATATATTACCTCCAGTACATCATTTTGGAAAAATCGTGGGCCTTCCTTGCTAACAATCGGCTGGTGAACCCATTCCTGATACTGCTCCTCTAGATGACCAACCTAAGAATTTCAGAAAAGTAATCGTCAAAGACCAGAATTTTCATAGGCATCCCATCACCTATAAAAAAATGGTGCATTGGGAAAGACTGCATGAATCAAGATTTCAAGAGTGACAACTGTAAGGTGTGCTGTGCGCATAGTAGTGACCTCAACGAAATTAAATGAATCACTATTTTCAGCCATGTAAAATAATTGCAAAATTCTAATATGTATTTTATATGTATCAACATGAGAAACAGATAATAGACATCGAAAGTTAGTAACCAATAATACTGGTAACAACCGAACTCTTAGTCATATGTACTCTAGACAGCTGACTAAAGATTATCCGTTTCATGGGAAACCCATCCATATAACAAAGTTTTGATATAAGGTATACTGCTGGTGAGTCAAAAATCAGGGGGGGGGGGGGGTGTACTGCAAGACTTAATTGTAACATGACAAAGATCAAATTTACATTTAAATAAAACTTTAAGGAAGGTAGAGTTATGCTACCTGGAATACAAGAGGCTTGTCCAAATCCACTGTAAAGGCTGCTGCAACCATTTTCTTGGAACAATGATAGCTGTGATTATCAAAAGGTAAAGCGTAAGTGTGTTGCATTCAAAATTCAATAAATTTGGATAAAATAGTAACAGGAAATATGTTTGAGCCCAATTGCCCAAGAATGGAAGAACCTGACAAATGACACTACTCGTGAAACTAGTGCCAGCTATTTTAGTGGTGGGTACTTTGCCCAAATTTTGCAGTGTAATTGACACCCAAGTGATTCCAGACCACCATACTTCCACATCTATGTCATGATTTGAACCCAGAAACCTCATACTGTACCCAATAATCCAATATTAACTAGCTTAGAGTATCTCCAACAGTCTCCCTTTCTCCAATCCAACTACCATAATGGGAGAATTGATAAGAAAATAGTGCTCCAGCAGTCTCCCTTTACATTTCCCTTTTCCCAATAATTATTGGGACAACCCAATAATTCACCCCAACTCTCCCTAAATAAAGTAGGAGTTGTGACTCTCCCAATACGGTAGTTGGATTGGGATGAGATTATTGAGAGACTGCAAAAGCAACTCTCCCAATAACGATGAAAGTGATATTGGGATATCCCTATTAACTAGTTATTGGGAAACATTTATTGGGAGACTACTGGAGATGCTCTTAGTAAGGTTCTTGGCCCACAACTGCTTAAACAAACAGCAAGAGGTCATGACGCCTGGCATTACTATTATATCAGGATCTTGGGCCCCAAAAGGCCAAAACCATGTTCTGTGGCCATTTTAGGCCTGCATATCAAGGTGTACCAGAGCACCACAAATCAGAAAAATCAGACGGTCCAGCACTCACGACCTGGCCCGTGCAGACAAAATATCTAGAGCAAATCCAAACAATCAACTTCACAGACAAGAGCACATGGCACAAGCTATCGTTCATTATATATTCCTGTGCAATTTGACACTGTATTCTGATCAAGTTGAGAAAGAATCCAAAAGAACCACAGCTAAGAACCACCTGTAGGGCATCCCACCGGAATCCAAGAAAAGCTGTGTGCTGCCTGGGGCTTAAACCACTGATGGGTGACCACTGACCACTTTAGACTAAACATGGGACATAAGTGATCCCTGTATCAACTGTTAAAACAGCTAGGATGACCACTTTAGACTAAAAATGGGACGTAAGCGATCCCTGCATCAATTCACAGAGAGAGAAAAGTGAAATCAAGCATCTCAAGATATGACATACATAATCAAGGCACAAATGCCATGAACAAAAGTTGGCCGTGTTGACATTCTAAATGAAAGCGAGCAATGGAGCAAAGCTTTCCAGATCCTTCCCCCCACTGTAAATTAAAATAACTCAAGCATCTACTTTCAAAAACATCAGACGCTATTCCACACCTAGATTCTTTTCTCCTAGCACACTCAACTAGAGTTCATGACGCCCAAGCTGCAAACGTAAGACCTTGGCTCGGAAGAACCAGCATTGTGTTCAGGATTTCAATATCAGAGATGACTACACCCTAGATGTACAGAGAGAGGAGGGAATCGACCCAAATCTTGGGCCAAGCCGCCGCCTCTGAGGTCACAGCCGGTCAATGCGGCGCCCAGGACGGATCTAAACCGCCAAATTCGCATGGATCTCGGACTACGGAGACCCAGCCGAGCTCCAAGTGAAGAAATTGAGGATGGACAGCGAGAGAGAAGGGTGTTCCCGGATGCCAACTCACCAGCGCAATGGAGAAGAATGCCGGCGCCGCCGACGCCCGCGGTTGGGACGAAGAGGGACGACGCGTGCTGTCGGGACGGGGTGCGCGCAAGAAAAAGGGAAAAGACCCCCTCGCCTCCCGCCCGCTCGCCGGCGCCGCTGCTTCGCGTTTGGGAGCTCGGAGAGGTGGGCGAGGAACGGTGTGAGATGGGGAAGCCAAAGGCGCCGGCTTTTGTACACACGACGGCGACGGCCACCACACACCGAGTCCACTACTTAGCTGCTGTCTGTTTATAGATCACCCCCTGATTTTACAGTTTTATTCTCCCCAGAACCTCGTTTTATATCCATGAACAAATTCACAAACATGTCGGTGGTTATCAGTGAAACGGATCGTGAAAGGGTTTTCAGCACGATTAGAGCGGGATATCAAGTTTTTTACCACTCTTCAAATGTTAGTTTTGTGAATGACATAACAATTTTACCACCGGTGAAGAAAGAATTCTAACATATTTGCAAAAATTGCCTACGTGACACGACACGTCCACCTGCTAGCGTATTTATCCCACGTGAAATGTCACTTCTGCCCCCTCATTCTCCTTTACTTCCCCCACCCCCGACCTAACCTTTGACTCAGCCGCAACCTCCTCCTTCTCTTCTCCGTCGCCATCTCCTCCCCCTCCTCGACGAACGGCGGCGGCGCAAATCCCTCCGTGGAGTTCACTTCAAAGTCTTAAACTTAAGAACTGAGAAATGTTGCAGTTGCGTTCGCACGTTACTTGTCCAACATGGACTTTGCATGTGCTCGATCAGTAGTAACCCATCATGCTCCTGTCCAAGAAAGACAACATACACATGGATGGTAGAACTTCCAAAGCGCATCCATTTTTCGAAAACAAGGTTTGACATTGACACGCGCATGCGCCGCCTGCATTTGTTGTTGTTGGAGAGCAGCTCTCTCCTTTTTTTTTCGTCCAAAGAAAATCAGTCACCCATGGGCCATGGCACGATCGAGTGAGTAGCGGGCCCCATGGGCTCGAAGTGTTTAGGCTGGGCCTCGCCTTGTGCTGCAAGTGCTGTTGGGGCGGCCCTTCTCCCCGAAAATGGAAATGGCCCAGCGGTGATTGAACTTGAACTGCCGACGCGTCGCAGCATTTGCCTTGTCCGCCTATCTGACAACAACTGGACAAGCAAGGTCAGAGGATTAGGTGCCCGCTGATTCTGAATATCAGCAAAGAAAAGAAACAGTTCATGTGCTAGCGGCATGGTTTGCATGGGATAACTCGAGGTTCAGGGACACGAGGATCCCAAGACTGAACAGAACAGGGCAACTTCCCGGAAGAAGCATCAACCTTCAAGCATGCTGCTTCAGAGATGAGAATCATTCACCTGGGACTGGGAGACTGAAATCCTGAAACCCAACCACTGACAGCAGCCATACACGCAGACAGCTTCTTTGATCGATTGTTCTCACTTCTCAGGATCACAATCTCCTCATAAACAAATCGCTGTCTCTGACAACCTCTCCATGCGTCGTCTCTCGAGACAAGATCGCTAACCAATTTCTCGCAGATCTCCAACCAATTTCTCAGTTTTTTATTATGTGACTGGTTGAGCATAAAAAAACATCGACATCACATGCCCTAGCAGACAGGCAAGGAAAGCGGCAGCTCCCGTCGCTTCGCCATGGCCAAGCTCACACGAGATCCTCGTGAGACGTATGGATTTCAGATTTTCAGGTGTGTACAAAAGCTCATCTTGATCTGTTCTGCAATCTAACAGCAGAGCTTCTTCAGGGAACTCAGCACATCCAGGAACAACATGACACCAGTTTTTTCTCTCTTGTCATTTCACTTCTTATTCGGATTCAAGAAGGAATGCAATTACAAATGTTCAGACAAAAATAAAAGGAAACCAAGAACATGTGTGCACTTGCTTGTGTCCTCTCCTCTGGCGCTAATTTACAACCAACAACGAACTGAATGAAGAAAGAAAAATCTGCAAGGTTCCCTCGGTTTCGGGGGAATCTGAGGCTCTGATCTCTGAACTCCGGACCGAACGCTTCTGCTACCTCGGATCACTTCCATGGCCACTCGCTTGAGCTACAGATACATCTGGTGCTCTCTCCACTGAGGTGAAGAACACGGCGCAGAGCACGGTGAGCGCCACCGCCGGGAGCTTCCCGGCCACGAGCCCGGCGAGGATGACCGGCACGAACGCGGCCAGAGGCAATGCACCGCCCCCTTGCCGACGGTGGCGCCCATCGTCGGTGACCGCTTCCGGCGCTGGCGCCACCGTCTCCTCGGCGGGGGCGGCTGCTACGGCGGGCTCGGGGGCGCTGACTTCGCCAGCAACCGGGTGCCCGCTCTCGCCGCCGTGGCGGGAGTCCATGCCATCCTTGCCTCTCTTGCCGTTCTGCAGCTTCTTGGCGAGGAGCTTCCGCAGCGACCTCCTCTTCTCCTTCCTCTTGCTGGGGCTGATGGAGCCCGGATCGTCGCAGGCGAGCTCGTCGGTGGTGTCGGCGGCCCAGAGGGAGGAGAACTCGCTCCCCGTGTCGGACGCGGCGGCGCAGCTCGGCCTGGGCGTCTCGGCCGGCGACTCTGCCTCCCGGATCGGCGACACGAGGCCGCGGCCTTGCGAATCGAGCTCCTCCTCCGTCGTCTCCGGCCGCGGCCGCCGGCGGGAGGCGGGCGACCTGAAGGACTCGATCCAGAACAGCGCCACCGACGCGAGCGTCGCCGCGGCCACCAGCCGCTTGCTCCAGATCACCAGCAGTGCGAGCGCCATGACCCCACCCACCGCGAGGAGCTCCGGCCGGACGGTAAAGCCGGCGCCTTTGGGGCGGGACGGTGGCGGTGCCGGCACCGCCCCGTCCTGCTGAGCCGCCCAAAGGTCCCGCCTTTGCTGGGGCGCCAGCTCCGCGGCGGAGGCGGCCACCGGTGGTGGCGCGGGGGTTGCGCGGTGGCGCCGTCTGGGCTTCTTGAGGCGGCCATGGTTCTTGACGACGAGGTCGGCGAGGGAGGTCGGGAAGCCGGTCTGGACGGGGAGCGGGCCCGCGCGGGCCGGCGGGCGGAGGGAGGCGAGGAGGCGGCGCAGGCGGCCGCCGGCGGACGGGCGCTTCAGCGGGCTGGTGGTGGTTGGCATCGCCGCGGCGGCCGACGCCGGCGAGCATAGGAGGCGAGGCGCGTGGTTGGTGAGGGTGCAGGGGAGACAAGGAAGCGGCGATGGCTTTTGGAGGTTTGGGTTTGGGTGTTTTATGCTGAGCGTTTCTTGGTTGATCCCCTTTGGAGTTTGTGAGAGCCGCCAGCTGAAGAAATCAAGGAGTGTTTTTTTAAAGAATGTAAAAGAAAATTGTTCCTTTTTTATTATGGTACTGTAGTAGCAAATGGAGAGATGATCAGATGGTCATGTGAAGAGAAAGGTGAGAATGGCTGAATGGGGGTATATGGATTTAATTTAGATAGGAATAATTGAACACTTTTCTGCTGATTTTGTGGTCAAAATAGAGTGTTTGCAAAGGGTAGTAATGTACTCCCTCCGTCCCACAAAGAGTGTCCATTTAGACTCTAAAATTTATCCCACAAAGAGTGTTCTTTTACCTCCTAATAAACCTCATCAAATTAAAGCAACACTCACACCAATAAAGAAAACATATGGAAAAGCACGTGGAGCCAATCAAATGATCAATTGATGTTATTTCTCTAGTTCCAATTTATGTGCATTTATTTACGATCTAGAAAACTAAACAGACAACACGATTTTCAATCGCAATTAGTATAGTTATTAGGGGTAATATAGATATTTCTCATCATTACTAATGTACTAATGTGTCTGACACTTATTTTGGGACGGAGGGAGTATGTCTACTAATGACTCTCATGTACTTTGGGTACAATAGTCCAATGCTATAATGTGGTTGTGATGTTGGGTTAAATCACACTCACCTGATTAATAGACATGACTGAATTGCGAGCCAGAGATATAGAATGAAAAATTCTCTTGTGATGAAATGTTACTTTCAACATCAATATGAGAACCAATCCCTTGCAATAGACCATAACTGTTGAAAAGGATGCATATCGCCCATAGTTATATCGCCACCGCGTATTAAAAACATGTGGTTTTATTAGTAGGTAGTATGAGATCATGCTACATGGCAAACACACACTCATGAATTCTTGTAGGAAAAAGTTGCAGCAATCACGTGGCCTTATTTGTGTGTGTTCTGCATGTCTTTCAACAAACCATATGATACGGGTAGAAAAGGAAAGGTTTAACTTTGTTTTCCTTGTGTCTTTTGTCCTTTTTTTAAGAGATTTACTCCTCCTCAAATGCTTGATTTTTAGCTATCTCTCGATCACCTAAACTTGTACTAGAAATTGAATTGGAGATTGGAATTTGAGGTTAGGGGTTGGGGGTTCGGGGTGGGGGATTTACTTGTGGCCTTTGGGTTTAGAGGGAGCTCCGGGGAGGCTCGCCGGCCGGCGGTGGAGGTGGGAGAGACGGCGACAGAGCGGAGGCGGCGTGGGCGCCGATAGAGCTGGGCGGTGGGGGATCCTCGGTGGGCGGCGAATGCGGCGGGGGAGTATGGGCCAAACAGATTAGCGTCGAGCGGCAGAGGAGGTGGCCAAGGCCGCCGGAGCCAAGCGGAGGTTGCGTGCGGGGGGGGGGGGGGGAGTCGTACGACTCAGGTGCCACGAGCCCTGTGAGGAAGATGCCGCAAGGAAGACGGACTGATAGAGGGGAGAAATGAAAGAAGAGAGAAGGAAAGAAAGGGTGAATATAAACCCTTGGATGTAGATCCAACGATTTTAGGAAGTGATTGTGAGAAAAGCAAATCTCAAAAGTTTGGCAAGGAGACACATCTTTTTTTTAATGAAAAGGCTGGCTATACTAAGTAGTAAGTATTACTATGTGATTATGTACTTTACCTAAACATAAATGTACTTTGCCAATTGAAATAACAATGTGGCACAGCGAGAGAATCACGTCAACATGACAACCATGCTAGTGCCCCATGGCCTTTGTTGGTTGCATGTCTCCAGTGGCAGAGCCAACATGGCCTCTAGGAGGGCTCTTCTTCTTCCTTCCTCTTCCTCCCTCTTCTTCTTCCTTCTTTCTCCTAAAAATGGAGGGAGAACTCAAGGGTGGCTCCATTATTTTTGGGTGGGTAGGGGAGGCTTGAGCCCCCCCGACCCACCGCTGGCTCCACTACTGCGTGTCTCGTTGACCAAGATGTGACCTGTGACCAAGGACCAACATGCAAGCGTGTCCAAAGCATTATATTCCGCGTGTACTGTAGTTAGATCCACTATAGACTACTCCCTCCATCCCAAAAAGAATGACTTTTGGGGGTTTTCAGATAGATTAGGGGTGAATGAAAAAGACGTATGTACCCTTAGTTAGTTCAGTTTGCATATAGAAACTGGAGAAAATATGTTTCCATTTAATCATGCATGCACGAAATCAACACGTCAGATTATGCATGCATAAGATTTAAATCCTAGAACGTCATTTTGGGATGGAGGAGTACACCTTACTACTATTATTACACAAAAGAGAGAGAAAAGGGGGATAAATAAAGCACTGTCCACAATTCTAGCTTTGTGCCTTGTTATGATGCTAGTGATGAAAAATGGTTCAAGGACCTGGCACCGTGTCCTGGGCATACCTAAAACGTACAAAACTCAACTGGCTCCTCCCTTTGCAAATTTTTAGGAGAAAATGTATTATCCCAGGAAGAAATAATATATTCCTTCTATTTCTTAATATATCCTCCCTTCATCCCAAATTATAAGTCATTTTGGCATTTTTAATTCAAAGATTTTGCTATACACCTTGATATATATTATGTCTAGATGCATAGTAAAATGTATGAATCTAGGAAACTCAAAATGACTTATAATTTGAGACAGAGGAAGTAACGTTTAGGGTAAACTGATTAGATTAAAAAATTAATTAATGAGCTTGTTTTAAATGTTATATATCTAAGAAAATGAAGGGTGTAATTAAATGTTACACGGAAATTGTGCTCCCATTTTTTTTTGTCGCTGATTTTTCATGTAACTGAAAAACGTAGCTAGTCTAGTTTTTTCACAGAAGCAAAGAAAGAAAAAAGAAACAAAACGTGTATACCAGCTTGCAACAACTTTCTAACGGCCGGCACAACGAGGAGGAAACAGCAAGTGACGTGGTGCCGTCTCTTGTGCCACTGCCACTGCTAGGGCCTGGTTTGGTTCTCTTTGCTTATTTTTAAGCAAGTATCACATCAATGTTTAGATACTAATTAGGAGTATTAAACGTAGACTATTTACAAAATCCATTACATAAGTGGAGGTTAAACGGCGAGACGAATCTATTAAACCTAATTAGTCCATGATTTGACAATGTGTTGCTACAACAAAGAGAACCCAATTGGCAACTGCAGTTCAGCCGGTGCAGCTGCAGAGCACGTACAGAGACTTGTGACCGGCCGTGGCCTGCGCGTTGTCCGGCGACACCAAGTGTCGTAGCCTCGTAGGAAACAACAACCTGATCTGATCTGGCGCCAATCACTACTAGACTTTTCTGTAGGATTCACTTGTTGTGTCAGACCATCCAGTCTTTCAGTTCTCTGAATCCTTTTCTTTTCTTTTGAAAGAAAAGTTCTCTGAAATAGTGTCGTTGACACTTGGCTAAGACGTACTGTTGGACAGTCACACATGCAGCTTTGCTCTCGATCATATCGTCAAGCCCGACAGGAGAACAGAGCCACGCACACACATGCGTGGATCCCGTTTGTCCCCTGCTTTGGCATGGTTCACCCTGTTCGCTTCAGCTTATTCAGCCGGCTTATCAGCCATCAAATAGTGTTTTCCTCTCACAACAAATCAGCCGTTTCAGCTTTTCAGCCGGCTTATAAGCTGAAGCGAACAGGCCCGTTGCCATCTCTAGCTTTGTTTCAAAACATGAGAGTGAGATTTGACTAAAATTCCTGCAACTTTTAAGCTTTTTTTTTCCTATTTATCACGTACCCTGCACGATCTCAAAATGAAAGCATGTTATAAAGCATGTCGTGGTTCTTCGTTATCGTCTTCGGGCCTGTGTTGGGAAGGGGTGTTAAAGTTTAACAGGGTGTTAAACTTTAATACCCTCAAATAAGGTGTTAAACTTTAGTATCTTGAGGTATTTGGATGATCTGTTAAATTTTAACACCTTAGGTTGTAATTGACAACTTTGCCCCTCATTACTCCTCTCAATGGCACCCAAATACCCCTCTGGCTTTGCCTAATTTGCAAAAACCGCCGCCCCCACCACCCATCCCTCGCCGTCGGGGACGCTCCTTCTCCTTCTTCCTTCTTCTCCTTCCTCCTCCTTCCTTCTTCCTCCTTTCCTGGCTGCGCACGCCAGGCCACCTCCTGGCTGGCCCCAGGCGCCATTACTCCTGGTCGGACCCTCCCCCTTGGCTGGCCCTCCTCCCCTCGGGCGGTGCCCCAACCGGGCCCTCACCCCCCTCGGCGCCATTGCTCCCTGGCCGGCCCCTCCCCCTGCTCGGTCCATGCCGCGCCCGGCGCCGACGCTGTCGGCCGCACCGTCGGCCCCTTCCCTGCGCCTGCCGCCTCTGGCCCCGCCCCACCGCCGGCGTCCCCTACCGCGGTGCCAGCGGCCGCGCCCGCCTGAGCCCCCACCGCCACCACCGCGCCGCCCGCCGGTCCCCACACCACCGGAGCGGCCTCGTCGAAGGAGCAGGAGTGCGCGCCCGCCGCGGAGGAGCCTCGGGGGGTGCCGGCGCTGATTCCCGCGCCTCGCCCTTCAACCCCGTCATCGTGCTCCGCCGCTCCCCCGCCGGGGACGCCGACGCGGCAGACGCAACGGCCGCGGCTAGCAGCTTCGAGCGCCTCCTCGACCAGCTCGTGCAGATCAAGGCCGGTAGCCTCGCCCGCGCCCGCGACAACCCGCTGCCCGCCGCCCGCGCAGGAGCGGCGCGGACCGGCGGTGGCGCGCGACGGGCGGACCGGCGGCGGCGGGCACAGGCGCACAGCGGGAGGGAGGACACACTGGCGGCGGTAGGAGAGAGAGGAGGAGAGAGAGGGGGGCAACCAGGGAATAAGTGGGAAGAGGGACCACTTTTAACACCTTTGGCACATTTTAACACCCCCTCCGTGTGTTTATGAAAAGAGAGGTGTTAAATTTTAACACCACTCTTTTAACACACCTGTTTGGGAGCTCTAGTGCTAAAGTTTAACACCCCCTTCCCAAACAGGCCCTTCAGTTGTTATATGAGCTTTAATTAGTTTCTTGGGTCTCTTTTTGCGCCCTTTGAAAAATATAAAGCATGTTATCTTCTCATTACGACCACCAACATCCTTTTATGTGGCGTCTTTCATTGGTAAAAAAAGATTGTTATACGACACTCGAGTGAAAATCATCTCTCGCACATCTGAATTTTGTCTCTTCCACCTCTTCCCCTTCTTCTCCACCTTCGGCAAGGTCGGGTGAGCTTTTTAGGGTTCGGGGTTTTTGGAGTTCAGGTTACCAATGTCCGACGGACCTAGAAGGAGCTCCTGGGTGGTAGGAAAGCGGGTTGTGGTGGCAGTGGAGACGGTGGCAAGGTGAGGCGGCGGCGGTGGATCCCCGGTTGGGCGGTGGATGGGTGGGAGCGAGCACCGGCGTCGACTTCCGTCTTCCACGAAGGGGTGGTCGAGACGGCTGCGGCGGCCGCCGGAGACGAGTAGGGCGGCGGTGGCGGGAAGTGGGGGCGAAAAGCTATGAGAAAGAATGGCGAGGTGGGAGGAAGGGAGAAGGGGGGAGTGAGGCAAGTGGGCCACGCTGCCGCCCCAGTGCCGGCGAGGCAGAGGGAGGTGGCGGTGGGGTGGAGGGCGGCGGCAATCGGGAGGAGGACGATGGGCGGGCTTTGAGTGTGCAAATGGATAAGGAAGGGGGGTGTGGGAGATAGTAAAGGTTTCTTGAGTTGATCTGAGCCCTTTGTTTTAGATCCAACGGCTGAAAATTCGGGTGTGAGAGAAGAAAAATGCTTGCCCATACAGTAGACAGCCCAAAAAAAGCTACTTTGCGTGATTATTCATAACTGCACAACCTGCAGTGCTGTTTCTAAACACTTATTCGAACCTATCCACTTTCTAATTTCTCTGCATTGCCTTTCCAGTTCGTACTCCGTATGTACATGCCTAATCGAAGGAAAAAGCTATAGTGCGCAGTCGTGCTGCACGCTAAACGCGCAACCTTGCGCGGCCCGCGCATGACCTCCTAGTCCTCTGATGTGGGCTAATTAGGTGGGCCATACTAATTAATCGTGAGCTGAGCTAAATTATGCCTGGGTGGGTTGCTAACCAGATAAAAGGAGGTCTGTTTAACGGTAAAAGCTACAGGATATGTTACTATACAAAACAGTTAACCTACATGATCTGCTACTATACAAAAGAAGGTTGGGTACTAGTCTATTCAATTTATTTTGGATGGTCACTATTCTCTCATTTAGTATTCATTTTAATTATATTTTCTATTTCTTTAAAATTAAATTCACAAAACAAGACCCACATCATATTGGACCGGCCGTCCAGTTTGTTTTGACGGGCGACGAACCCCGCAGACCGGCCATCCACCGCACACGCCATCTATTGGAACCGCACAGCAGCAGTTTTGACGACGGCGGGCTCCTCTCCATCGCCGTGCAGAGGGCGCGCGTCTCCGTCGAGTGCCTGCACCCCGGCGTGCGCCTCCGCGCGGTCAAGTCCGGTCGCTACGAGAGCCACGTCGACGCGGAGGGCCACACTGCCACGGTGGACGTCGGCGAGCTCTACGCCGACGAGGAGCGGCGCTTCCTCCTATTCCTCGACGTGCCTAGAGCCAGCGCCACCGTCGACGCCACCGAATTAGCGGAGACAACAAGAGTTGGTTTCCCTGGAGGACAGCTCGCCAAGATGGAAGAAGTGCAGGGCCATATTTGTTTTAGCTAATTGGCTTTAGCTAACACCAAGTGAAATAAAATACAATTCTATGTGTTTTTTCACGTATAATTTGAATACGTCTTAGCTAACACATCTTGGCACTGGTCTTAAAAGCAAGCACTTTATAATCTGAATACAAATATTTCGTGACAGACATGGTATTAAATACAAACCTATTGCTATTTGAATACAATGATTTTGTGATTGCCAGCTCATATTGAAATTATTGTGACACGACATGTCCAACATATAAGAACCTCACTGAGAAATTTTGAGCATTCAACAGTTGAAGATCACAAAATCAAAGTGCCCACGAGCATTGTACTGGGAAGGGCTCCAGGAGGGTACTTCACAGTCCACACGCCGAACAGGAGGATGGCAAAGGACCTGGTAGCGAAGCCTCGACAGGTCGACATATTACCCAAGATGGATGTAGGTAAAGATGAGGACGAGCTGTTCTTAGCTTGCTGGCATGCTTGCTCATATCCTCCATCAGGCACGAGTACTTACATCTAAGATGCAGCAGCACATGTGCACCCAAATAAATCTGAAAAAGAAAAGCATATAAAATAATAAAAACTCCGTTGAGGATTAGTCAGACTTGTGATACTGAACAAGTAGATTATTTTAATATATGTACGACTGCGTATAAGACATATAAGCTGGTCCATTTGACATTACGAAATTAGAAAAGTTTCAGATATCAGAAAGGTTTATGAATCACTGCGACATATAGTGACAACTAGCTAACCTAAATTAAAAATGGAGCAAGACATGCATTTCCAAATACGAATCTTACAGCTGAAAATGGAGTAAGTAAAAAAATCAGTCCTACTTTATATTATCCATTGTCCATTTTACACTTCAACTGGTCGGAAACACAAAACAGAGCATCAAGAACACCAGATCAAAAAATGCATACTGTCCTTCCTGGAAAGCAAACATTAGTGCTTCTAGTTCAAAATAAAGCTTTGTGTGCTTCTATTAGCATATTTTCTGATTAGCACCTCAAATTAAAAATTAGAGAAAAATGATTGATCGTCTCGAAAAATGACAGGAGCGTGGATGTGCATTACACCAAGTGCCAAATTTCACTTAATGATACTGGCATCGATCTGAATGGAGAATTCTACATTTTAGGGGTACATATGGTCCCATTCCGAATCTAATACTCAATCTCAAATCAGTTGCAAATCTAATGGCTTATTATAATAAGCTTAATCCTGTGTAGCGAGCTCATAGTTCGCAACCATGTGAAAAAAACGGTTCAGTTCAATGCGGTGGCTTACATTATGCCTGTGCGGTTGGATCGCCTATCGCAATAAGCTGCTGCAACCATGCTGACCACTGGTTGCTGCCATGACCTTCACGTCATATGTCAGCAGCTTGACCGAGCTCCTGCAGTCCAGCTGTAACTGAAAATGCAAATAAAACATGGTCATTTTAAATCTGCCAATATGATCATACGAAACTATGACACTGCATCCGAACTTTCTAGGTAAGAGTAGATTATGAACGAGCAAATGTGACAAAGATGAGCTTCCTAAAGTACACATCTCTGAGCATATATGATCTGCACATTGAATCTTTGAACAATTATACATTGTCAGACTAATAGCATGCTCAAATTGTGGGACTGAGATGCATCAGGCTCCAATTTACTGAGGACGACAAAAAAAACTGAGTGCAACTATATATATCAAAGATACAAGTTAGTAATTAATTCATTGATAAATCGGCAAAGAGATACACGCTATTCGCCAAATAAATGTATCTCTCCGTCAAACACAACTTAATGACCAAAGCATGCCAGCCATCCCTCAATCAACAAATCAAGCAAACCAGCCGCTTGACAGTAGGATTGAAAATAAAACTTGTAAAATGAAAGAACATGATGGACTTAGTCTCTTTTATACCTGAAATTCCACATCCGTGTCTATCGATGCCACCACAGAATCTTGGTGCCGACTGCCGAACCTGGAGAGGAATAATGGGTCGGTGAGATCGATGGATAAGATGCTGATCTCGAGATGAGCATCTGCGGGGAGGTTGTCGAGCAGAAACTCAACCAGCAAGGCGTTGGAGACGGACAGTGGGAGGAGGAAGGCTTGGAGGAGTGATCTGCCGAGGCGCGCGAGCTCAACCATAGGCAGGATACATACGACGGCTGGCCACAGATAAAGAAGGCGACTCCATTGGAGGGCGCGGAGGAGATCAAATCAGGATCATCTCTTGCTGGGCAAACTGGGAATTCAAATGGGGGTGGAGCTCACCGATGGCGAAGACAAGCGGGATCTGCAGCAGCTCCGTTCTTCACGCAACGGAGTCCTTCCAATGCTGGCTTGCACGCTGGCGGCGTTGGGGTGCAGGGAATCGGGTGGCCGAGGGCATGAGGGGCACCTTGCGCCGGCAGCGATGCGTCGCGGCCGGGGTCGGCAGAGCGAGGGCGGCGACTACGGAACCGGCAATGCCACGAACTGAACGGACCGAGGACACACGATCTAGATTAGTTCGGAAACGTGGGATTGCCTGGGAAAAAAGGAGCCGGAAGAAACCGGAAGAAAAAACCAGCGGAAAGCGGTGCGAGCAGCTCGGTGGGAGAGGTCTCGGGTACGGAACAGCTTATTCTGTGCCCAGGGAGGTACTATATATATATATATATGTATTGAAGCTATTTTATTTGTTCCATCAACTTATATGAAATGGTACTGATAACTTATGTGTAAACTTAATAGCGAATCTTTTACATACCTTGATATTAGACGTGATATATAAATATTAATATAATGCATCTATGTATGTCACATGTTATCTACATTAGTTGACAAAATATAAAGTTTAATATTTATACAAGCTGATGCAATATATCGACATAAGTTGACACCAAACAAGCACACGATACTTTTTTTAATAGAAATAGATGATGACGATATCTTTTTGATATATGTGGAACCTATCAATGAATAAGTTGTCACCCATCGCTACTAGTACATACGACAAGTTACCGGTACATATAAAACAATCTTCAAATATATGCAACATTGGTCTTGTTTTAAAGATCTCATCACAAAATGTAATGGTGCAAATGGAATTTAAAATCGATAACGAAAGAAGTAGTAATAGCAACTTCAAGTTTCTAGATAAAAAGAATATGGTTACATCATAGCTGATGTCATATGAAAGTGACATCCTGCTAATATGAATTGGTTTCTCCCCATGTAGGTCTTTAGCTGCCATCGAGTTGGAGGGGTCGTGCTCTTTCCCCGCACGACAGGTCGCGCGTTAGTACGGTCCTTATTCGAACCTATCCAGCAGCTTTTTCTTCTACTTTTGTAAAGCCAGCTTATCGGTCATCCCATAGATTTTCCCTGAATTTTTGCTAATAGTCGTGACCGAGGGCCATGATGCGCTTAAACAACATTGATATAACTAAGAACAAGCATTCGAGCACACACACAATCAATCGAGTGGCTCTTTTTTCGTTGTTGAAGAAATTGTATTTGTCTCCGATAACTATATTTTTTAGGAAAAATCATATTCTTATTTTGTTTTAGACTACATGATATCTCTGATAAGTAGTTTAAAAATAAATTAATTAGCTTGTTCTAAATGTTTATATACTTTAAAATGAGAAGGGAGTATACTATTTCCTTGAAATTTTTACAGAAACTGCGGTTCCCATATTGTGTCAGAGATTTTTCATGTAACTGAAAAACAAAGCTAGCCTTGTTTTTCATAAAAGAGAAGCAATTTAAAAAAGAGTGTATACCAGCTTGCAGCCACTTTCCGATGGCTCAACAGCAAGGAGGGAACAACACAAGTACCAACCCAATTGGTAACTGCAGCTGCAGAGCACGTACAAGGACTTGTGACCGGCCGCGGCCTGCGCGTTGTCAGATAACACCGAGTCCGTCCGTACCAAAAAGATGTAGCATTTTTCACACGGATTTAATGAATATGTAAAATAACACATGTATCCTACAATAGTATTATCCAAACATGCAATGATTACAATCAGTACTGGAGTGACCCATTAAATATTCTAAAGTTCCAAACAACATATCCATATATCCAACAATATTTAAATGGGAGAGACTTATAAGCACCCTACAAAGCTAAATATTTCCAAAAATCCCCAAAGAATATCCCTGAAATATTCCTTTTTCTTTTTTTCTAGATTTTAAACTTTAGAAATTCATATCTTTTTCATCCAAACTCCAAATTAAGTGATTTTTTGCACCCAAATTCTTCTAAATTTAAATCCTATCCAACCACACCTTTTTCATCCACTTTTGTTTCTTTAAATTCTTGTATGTTTGTTTGTTTTGTTTCTGCTCGCGCCGTTAGTAACTCGACGCGTGGTTTTCACGTAGGTTCGACCGTAGATCCATTCGGAAATGACCCCAAGGACCCGGAGTACGCGAAGAAGTCGAAGAAGGCAAGTCCTACCTTCCTTGATCATGTTGAGCCCATTTTTGCAACACTTAAAAACTGACCAACATAAAACTTGATGTGTTAATGTGTATTGCATGTATTTTGAGTACAACCTAAAGTAATTTTGTTGAATAGCTATACCTAAAAATTGTCATAAGCCACACCTTGATGATCGCATAACATAATCGTTGCTCAACATAGGCCTATTCATCATTAACCTTAATAATGATGAGTAACTATATACATATGCCTTGAGTAGTAATATGCTTAGGATAAAACCTGCTTTTAATACTTAACCACTGTATTACAATTCTTTTATTTTCCTGTTTTACAATTGTGAGAAACTGTGTGATTTTTGGTGGTATGAGCGAGTTAAAAAGGGGTAAAACTATTTTAGTGCGGGGGTGAGCAACGGCAGAGTGCCTACTTTGTACTCGTGCTAAGGAGAGCTTGCCCTGGCCGATTAAGGACCGGATCGTTGTGACATCTCACCTAGCCCACACGTCTGGTATAAGACAGACATGGGCTCACACCCCACTGGCTTAGAGCCGCAACTCACCTAGAGGCAGGGTGCAACGGACACCAGGAGCGGACCCGCCGGGGGCTGTGTGATCAAACCGTGGCCTGGCCCGGCAGGGTCTGGACTGTGGCGAGCGGGGTGCGCGAGGAGAGAGGCGGTTGGCGGGGTGGCCTGGGCGCGGCGGGGGAGCGCGCGGCGCAGCCGGCGGTAGAAGCGGCGCGGTCGCGCCCGTTGTGCTGCCAGGCTTGCGGGCTGTCGTGCCCGTCGTGTCGGCACGGCACGGTCAGACTGGAGTGGTACCTTGATTCGTGCCGTGCCTAGGCACGATCCCATCGTGCCGTGTTGGACCGGGTGGAACATTTGGACATATAGTTTCGACCATAATTCGGCATTGCTTGACTCTTTGGGAGTTTACAATTTCACATACATACATAACCGTACACTATATTTGATCTTTCATATTGTGAAAACGGATTTAGGCTGTGCGTCGGGCTTGCGAGCTGTCGTGCCGGACCGGCACGGCACGGTTAGACTGGAGTCGTGCCCGATCATGTTGTGCCTAGGCATGATCCCATCGTGTCGTGTCGGACTGGGTGGAACGTTTGGACATTTATAGTCTCAGCCATAATCCGGCATTGCTTGGCTCTTGGGGAGTTCACATTTTCACATACATAACCATACACTATATTTGATTTTCATATTGTGAAAAAGAATTTAGACACAAACACTACTACAGAGCCCATTAGTCGAGGCGGCTGGGAAGCCTATGCAGAGCTAGTCGCCTCTACCAAAAGGTCTCTAGAAATCAGGGGCGGTGCCCAGCCGCCTCTACAAATCAATCATTCTCTAGAATTTGCAAATCGTGTAAAAAAATAGCAAAAATATTTAAAAATAGCAAAAATATTTTTTAAATCCTAGGGAGGCCCACATGTCAACCAAAACTCACCGCAAGTTACATGATTTTTCACGCAAAATATATGCGTGTGCGGCTGTTGGGATTACCCTCACGTAAGTCTTCACTAACCACTTCACCCTAAAGTCACTTGTGATCAAATATGAGATACTTTACTTTTGTATTCATCTTTCTAAATAGTATAATGAATATTTGAGATACTAAATGAATTCAAATGAAAAAAGTTAGAACTGCAAAGTTTTAGATCTCGTGGAGTTCTACAACTTTAGTTTTGGTCGTTGCTCCATCCGAGGTCATTTTCTACAACTTTAGTTTTGGTAGTTTCTCCATCCAAGGTCGTTTGAAAAATTCAAATTTTATAATATAAGAACTTGAAATAAAGTTTTGATAAACTAAATGAATGCAGATAAAAAAGTTTGAACTACAAAGTTGTATATCTCAAAGATATCTATAACTTTGGTTTTGGTCATTTCTCCATCTGAGGTCATTTGAAAAATTCAAAAAATTCAAATTTCAAAATGTGAGAACTTCAAACAGAATTTTTGGATTGTAAATGATTTCAAATGAAAAATTATCAACTACAAAGTGTAGATGTTTTCGAGAGCTACAACTTTCATATGAGGGTTATCTTCCTCCGAATTGATTTGAAAAAGTTATAAATTTTATTGTGCTGCATCTATTTCTATACGCGGGCCGAATTCCCAGGCGCTTCTGGAAATGGGTTTGTAGAGGCGCCAGCTGCCTCTGGAAATCAGAGGTTACCAGCCACCTCTAGAAAACCATTCTCAGAGGCAGCTGGGTTCGAAACTACTATTTTTAGAGGCGGCTGTAACTAAAAAATGCTCCTTTTTTCAGAATACGTAGGAGAGCTACGTATCTTTATATTAAGAAGGAGAGAATGTTTGAAACGTTACAACGCGAACCAACCGGGCACACGCACACGATTTTAAGCGCACTTGACACTTATACAGCTAACTATTACAACCAAGAACGGAGCCTAGACAGCTAAACCAGACCTCCCAGACCATGGTCACGGCAGTCTATTTGGGGTGGTGTCGCCGCTGCGCCTCCGCTCACTCACCAGCAGACATCCTCATCGCCCTGCGCCGCCTTAGTGCCGCTGTCCTCCACGCTGGTGCCACCTCCGCACCACCGTTCTCCATTGGCGCCGCAGCTGGGCCGCCGCACTTCCTCCACCGCCGGGCCGCGCGCCCGCATCCTGGCACCTCCATCCTGCATCGCGCGGCCTCTTTGCTGAGCTGCCTCGTTTCCGCCAACCGGCCTCATCGCACAGCCTCCTCGCCTGACGCCCCGGCCGCCACTCGCCCCGTGCTGGGCCACCAGTGGTCACCGGGCTGGCAAGGATCTCCTCAACACGCTCCCCGGCGACGTGCTCCCCCTCATTCTCCATTGCCTTCCGTCCGTCGTGGCATCCTCTCCCTCCGCTGGAGCCGCCGCTGGGCACACCCACCGCTGTCCTAGGAGCCGGCATGTGCTTCCGGCAGACCCCTTCGACGCGGCGAGGGAAGGGAAGGGGAGGAAGGGGGGGTGGCGGGGGTGGGCGGTCGCCGCTCTAGTCGCCTGGGCGGGAGCAACGCGGGGCAAGGGGGCTGTTCCACTCCGCTGTGCAATGTGTTATCAAATGTAGCGAGAGTTGCACTTTGAAAGAAAACTATGTTGTAAAGTTCGCAAGAGTGCAGCACGTGGCTTCTGATGTGTTGCCCCCTCTGACCGCAATAGGTCGCAGCAATTCCCTCACGTCAGAGCACGAATCACAAAGCATTCGAACGTCTCCCTACGATTGAACGTCGCGTGTAAAGCACTCACCTGATTTGGGCCGGTCTGCTGGCCCATGCGAGGAGGCCCACTGTGCCGGAAAAACTCAGCACATCGCTAGGCCCGAGTTAGTTTGGGCCGGTCGACTACTGCACAATTACGGCCCGAGGTAGCCACAGCTCGGCACTGTTGGAAGAGTAGGATTGCTCTAGAAAATCTTAGGATCTTGTTCGACTTTGAATTAAATCCGGGAGCTTTTCAACATCCGCATGACCAAAACGATCTTACAAATATGCAAATGTGTGCAGGTCATCGCTGACGAGGGCGCCGGAGGAACAGCGGCGGCGTTGGCTGGACGTGTGCGCCAGGGCCTTCCGATCGTGGGACTGGGTGCCGCTTCCTTGGCCGTGACTTTTTTTTTAAGAACTGACGGGAGAGCTGTGTTATATTAAAAAGAGGATAAAGATTTTAAAAAAGTAAAAAATGTACAAAGTTACAGTATTGCTGAAAAAAACGAAAAGCAACACAAAGGTATTATTCCCCCACCCGTTACTTGGGGGATGCAGCAATAGACATTAGGATCGATGCACTAGGTTTGCCAGGTGCTTTGCTCCGGCCATCATCCACATGGACGCCTCATATTTAATAAGCTGTGTGACCTGCTAAATTGTCGATTCTTTGCAGTCAAAGATCCTAGCATTGCGCTCCTTCCATACTAGCCAACGTAACAGGATAATGAGTGATTTCAGCCCCCGCCGATCCGTGCACACCGTCTTAGCCAGTTACAACCACCATTGATGCACTGAGGCCGTCTGTGGCCAATTGTGCGGAAGCAAGTCGGTTGTGGCTGTCCAATGGGCCATTTCTCCCCAGATCCGCTTGGTGAATCTGCACTCGGTGAAAAGGTGGGCCGCAGTCTCTGTTCTTCTTCTACATAGGGTGCATTTTCTAGAGTTAGCCCATCCTCGAGCTTGTAGTCTATCATATGTCCACATCCAGTTTGGTAGTAGTAGCTATGCAAAGAATTTGCATTTCGGAGGGGCGCATGATTTCCAAACAATTGTTCGAAAGTCTGTTTGTGACGATCCAATGAACTGCGCGCTATAAGCTGAGGTGGTTGTGTATTCTCCATTATTTGTGAATTTCCATCGTATTATGTCCCTTTCGTCCTGCTGCATGTTTGCCTCCCATGTTGCGCGCCACAACGAAATGAATTCCACGAAGTGTTGTGCAGAGAATGAACGGTGTCGTAGATTAATGTCTCTTATCCATTTATTATTTGTTAGCACCTGTTTGAGTGACGAATAGGTGTGGTGCCATATCGCAGGGGCGCCATCCCTGTAACCAAGCGCTAGTCCAGAACCTAGTTGTTGCCCCATCTCTGCTTCAATAGATGTTGCAGCCGCAAATAGCAGTTGGTTATTTGTGGAGCACGGCAAGTCATCATCATCCCAAAGTTTATCATCATCTGACCACCGCCACCACAGCCAGCGTAGTCTGAGCGCTCTTGCGAAGCGCCTGAGGTGTAAAATGCCTAGACCACCCATAGTGGTGGGGCAAGTCGATCTCGTCCAATTGACTTTGCATTTAGCGCTTGTAAGCGCTTCCGCTCCAGCCCATAGGAATAGTTTCCTTTTGTTATCAATTTCTTTAAGGATGCTCCTTGGCACTCATAGAGATGTAAGGTAGTAGATGACCTGCAATGTGAGCACCGATTTAACAAGAGTCAGTTGACCGGCATGACTAATGTTCTTCCTGTTCCAGATGGTCAGTTTCACTGCCACCTTGTCTATTAGAGGTTGGAAATCTACACGCCGTAGTCTCCCGGTAGTTAATGAAAGGCCCAAGTATTTGATTGGGAAGAGGCCACGCTTGGCCGGTAGGGAGCATAATATCTCATCCAAGTCGAGGCCTGCACAGCTTATTGGAATGACCATAGATTTGTGAAAATTTGTGTTGAGACCCGATGCATCTCCGTACCATGAGAGGAGTTCCATCAAGTTGGATATGTCCCATCAAGTTGGATATGTCGTTATGCATTGGGTTGATGAAGATGGCCGTGTCGTCAGCGTACATTGAAACTCTTAGGTCGTTCGTGCGGCCCGACAGTTTTGATAAATATCCCCGGTCAGTCGCCATCTTCAAAAGCTTTTGTAGTGGATCTATAGCAATGACGAAAATAAGAGGGGATAATAGGTCCCCTTGTCTTAATCCTCTCCCGTGTTTGATCAGCGCGCATGGGATGCCATTGAGAAGTACACGCGAGGATGATGTGCGTAGAGGGTTGCAACCCAGTCGCACCAGCGGTCAGGATTCACATGAGGGGTTGTAGGTATTCCCATCTAATAGAGTCAAAAGCCTTTGCAATATCGAGCTTTAGGAAGAGGGCCGGAGTCTTGTTTCTATGGAGGCGCCGGATCTTAGTTCTAACAAACATGAAGTTGTCATGGATGCTCCGTTTTTTTATGAAGTCACTCTGGTTCTTGGAGACAATAGAATTCATGTGCGGCGAGAGTCGTGCAGCCATTGCTTTTGTTATAATTTTGATGAAGGAGTGGATGAGGCTTATAGGGTGAAAGTCGCATATATCTTCAGCTCCTTCCTTCTTTGGGATCAGGATAATGTTAGTAGAGTTTATTAGGCTTAAGCTCGAAGTGCAGAGGAGGTGAAAAGCATTAACAACATTTATGACGTTGTGCTTAATAATGTCCCAGCATTCTTGAAAGAACGCAGCAGTGAACCTATCCGGTCCCGCCACCTTGTCACTCGGTATTAGCTGAATTGCCCATTTGATCTCCTCTTCCGTGAAGGCCAAGTCAAGGTCCTCTAAGTTATGTCGTTGTAAATTTAGGATATCCCAGTTGATGTCATTTTGCCTTGGTAGCAGTCGTTTCATGGCACCCGTGAAGTGATTTGTCACCACCGTTGCCTTTTCAGTATGTGAAAGTGCCCAGCCTTGTCGTGACTGGGCTCACCGCCGATGAGGCGACTCCGGTGACGGGCTTAGTCCATTCCTGCTACTGCTGGGCAGCCCCTTCGTTGCTACCATCCCTATGCTCCGTGCGCGCTACATGCAGTATGAGCCAATGATATACAAACATGCATTCCCATATTATGAAAAGGAGTAAAATGCACCACGGGCTCTTAAACTTGTCGCGCTATGCCAAATAGGTCCATCAACTCTGAAAATATATTTTTGGGTCCCCAAACTTGCTAATCGTGCCAAATAGGTCCAAATCTTTGCAATTTCTGTTAAAACGCCCGTAAACTGCTTGTAAACTCTCATAATCAATGTTTTATAATTAAAAAAATTAACAACGGCCGTCGCCATCCACCCACGTGGGGTCCTGCAGTTCTCCGGCCGATGGCCGCCTGTGCACGACCGCACGCGCCGTCTGCTCATGCTAGTCCGTGGCCTCAGCCACCATCTGCTCCTGCCAGGCTGCCACCGTCCGCTTGCGTTGGGCTCCGACCTCGGCTGCTGTAGCTGGACAGGGACAGACATCGGCCGCCATCCGCTGCTGCCAGACTACCGTCGTCCACTTCGGCGGGGCTGGGCCTGCCCACGCATGGCTGCCGAACACCAAGACGGGTCGCTTAGGGCTCGCTTGGCGTGGTGAGTGGCTCCCCCAGCAAGCACACCTGCGGGTGCGATTGGGAGCGGTGGCGGACGGTGAGCAGGGCCGCGGGCACAACGGGGAGTGGTGGCGTGCGGCAGAGAAGCTCCTCCAGCGGGGGGCACGCCTCACTCGGAGCTGTAGCATGAGGCCGCCCGCATACGGCATGGAGCAAGGGCCTCTACCAGGCGCCGCGTGACGCAGCCACGCGCCGCCACCGCAGTCGTCACGCCCTGGCCCTAGGGCGCCGCCCCGGAGCCCTGGCACCCACATCCCGTGGTCCTGCTTGACATCACCCCGCCGTCGCATCCGCTCGCCGTGGGCCTGTGCCGCCCCCGCGCCAGTCCACCCCGTCGGCCTCCTAGAACTGCGCGCGCGCCGTGGCCTAGGACCGGCCCCACGCTACGCCGGATCCGGGGCTGACCACCACACTTGAGCCGGTGCCCCGCGGCCATGGGGAGCTGAGTGCGGAGGGGCCCAACAGTGACCTCAACCCATTTACCGCATCGCCTGTGCTCCCTTTGCCCCGTCCGCTTCACCACCGGAGCTTGCGCTGTGCGCGCGCGCTGCTCATGGGGGAGTTCGATCCCGCCGCTCAGAGTCGTCACCGTGCCCGCTGGAGGAGCCACCGGCAGCTGTGGATTGGGATGCACGGGCGGACGACGGGACAACGATGAGCGAGCGACGTCTGGGGTGGCGCGACAGTAGCCAGCAACCGGGATGGGGCCGACGCAGGGAGAGGGAGGAGGCAGCTGCCGGCGCTAGGAGAGGGAGGAACGACGGCCGACGTGGGGAGAGGGAGGGGGCAGCCGCCGGTGCGGGGAGAGGGAGGAGCGATGGCAGGCGCGGGAGAGGGAGCAATGGCGGCCGGTGCGGGAAGGGAACGATGGCGTGGGGAGAGAGAGGGAGGGGTGGGGGAGGATGATAGGGATGACGAGAGGGATTAGAACAAATTGGCACGATTAGCCAAGATTTGGACCTATTTGGCACGATTAGCAAGTTTGGGGATCTAAAAATGCGTTTTCAGAGTTGATGGACCTATTTGGCACACCGCGACAAGTTTAAAGGCTCGTGGTGCATTTCACTCTATGAAAAAACATCATTTATCTGAGAACACCATTTGATTGAGGCTAGCAAATTGGCTTTGTTAACTAGGAGCAATATAAACATTCGAACCATTTGAGCCGCTAACACCATGTATCAAGGAGGTGATAAGCGTGATCACCAGCAGGACCTTCAGCAGGATGGCCAGGAACCGAGCATGGGGAGTGAGAGCCACAGCTCTCACTGTTGTGACCATCATCAAGTAGAGCCCGAGAGCTACCGTATAGAAGAACAGGAACCCGAGTGCGCTGGCTGGGCCTACCATTGAGTTCCCGAAGATCACGGTGATGATGCCGCCACAGTTGACAATGTCTCCTGACAACTCAAATATACGATCAAAATGTTGATCATCTTCTTCATCATTACTGGTGTTTTGATCTTGATTAGCTCTCTCAGGATCGGCATTTTGAACAGATTCTTCATTGCCGGGCCTTCTTTGTTGCATAACCCTAAGCTTCAATTTAAGTTGAAGGAGGGCAACAACAATCGGGACCGGCACGAGGAGAATGGCATAGCCATAATACTTGTTGAAAGAGACAAGCAAGAGGTATGACACTAACACTACAAGGAACCATGAGAGGTAGACCAAGGCATTGCCCCACTTTGGCGGCATCAATATTGAGAGTGCCGCATCTGCAAGGAAGGCAGCTCCAATGGCGATCTTGAAAGCTACTTTTCCAATGGAGGATGACGTTGATGCAGAACCAAGGTAAGTGGCCAATATGCTGATTGCGAACACAAGGTTCTTGAGAGAGTATTTGTACCAGCGTTTCCGCTTCTGCTCCAGTTGATCGGCCAGGGCGCCGATGCCATGGACATTAACCTGCAGCATATTCTGAAGAATGGATGAGTTTAGCCATGTTGAAGGGGGGACAAACACGAGAAGTATGAAACGCCAAGCCGGAAGCATCGGTCAACCGACGCATAGAAATCCCAGAAAATTGTCATCTCTAATCATCCTACATGCACCTGCGTCGTGCACGTACTGGTGCCTAAATGATAGTCCGTGCCATGAGACATGAGACCATGAGTGTGAGTCAATGGATCCTCACCTCGCTCGGTTGCTCCTCCGTATCGCCGGTCACCTCCTCCTGCTCGTCGATGGCCTCATCAGCGGCCACCAGAGCCCAGCTGGCGCCGGAGGATAGCTGATCATGGCCATGGTCGCGGGCCCACGGCTGTTCTGTCTGCACCAGTCCGTATTCATCCTTGGGTTACAAGAGGCAAGAAAACCAATTCGTTAGGCAATGTTTACTTTTGAAGTTCTAATGCTTTAAAGCGAAGCCCCTCAATTTGCAAGGTGAATTTCATCAATTATATATACTAGCAAAATGGCCGTGCGTTGCTACGGTAAATGATCATCAATTGTGTTTTTCAAACTACTAAATTTTTATTCCACTTATTAAATGTCTACTTATTGGATGTCTACACATTTACTAGAAAACCAAAAGAATTTTGACTTAATTATTTCCTTCAACTCAAATACCCATTAAATTAAAATATTTTTTTATTCAAGCAAGAGAGTTAAATCAGCCTCCGATGGCCACCGACGGAGGGCTCTTTAGTCCCGGTGGGTAATATCAACCGGGACTAAAGAACCCATTTCTCCCGGTTGCGGCTCTCGGGAATATGTTAGGGAGTTTTATCCCGGTTGCAACTACCAACAGGGACTAAAGGGGGCCTTTAGTCCCGATTGGTGTTTCCAACCTGAATAAAACGTCCTCCTCTTCATCACCATCAGTACTCGAGTCTTCCATCCCTGTCTCAACATCTTCCTGAACAACAATCAAAACAGATTACCTAACAACAAACCACATCCATGATCAACAAGCATTCAACAACTCTGCAAATAACTGTTGCATAATCGTCATTTTGAAGATCTGGTTGTCCCCAATTCCCCATATTACCATCCTCCTAAAATCGTCAAGCGAATCAAATTCAGAGACAAATGCACATGGCACAACAGAGCATATATTTCTGCAGCAGACAATCAGAGCTGCCAGAACAAACCTTTTCAGTAGACTCTTCACTGCTCTCTAGTTCATTCTCCTCTTCATCGTCATCAGTACTTAAGTCTTCCATCCCTATCTCAATATCTTCCTGACATTAACAATCAAATCAGATTAGCTAACCATAAATCACACCCATGATCCACAACATTTAACAACTCTGCAAATAACTGTTGCATAATCATCTTTTGAAGAGCTGGTTGTTGCTAATTTTCCATATTAATACCATCATCCTAAAATTGTCAAGCAAATCAAATTAAGAGACATTTGATTTCCTTAGCCATTTAACAAGTTGTGTACCTCTTCATCCTCATCACTCGAAGAGTCAATGTCCTCCCCAGTATCACCATTTTCCTTATATCAGCAATCAAATCAGATTAAGCAATCAGCCAACGCTTAAAATCTATTTGTTTGTTCATATCATCTTAGCAAATATGCTTGTGCGTTGCAACGGGAATAAACACCAAGTCAATAGTAGGTTAAACAACAACTGCTATTCTACCACTACCGCGGAGCATTGTTCAACGCTTTCAATTCAAGTAAGACAGGCATTAACCAAATACTCCGTCCGTAAACAAACCACTGCTCAATTAAGCATCCAACCAAATACTTTTCATAGTAAAATATCATTGTAACTGGTACAGCAAGAACCATAGACCGCGCAAGTTCATGTTCTGAAATGAAAAATTAATTTGGCTAGCCAATTGCATGCTTGCCACTGCATCGAATGGTAATGGCTCCCAAACAAAAAGCCACAAATCAGGTGTTGAATATTATTCAATGCCCCAGCAGAGCACCGCGCATGTCCGGCGAGTCGATTAGAAAATCATGCAGCTGCAAATGCTGGGATCGAAACCGTAAAAAGTTGTTCAATAAAAACCATCCGCCATTAGCGTGTACCCGATGTTGACCGTCCACTTAAATCCACTCATCCCTCTCTCCATGGCGGTGTAGATGGGCCAGGCCATGAACACAAGCAAATAACAATCCACCCATCCCTCTCCTCCCGTTCTCTCCATGGCTGGCGCCAAGAAGAAGGCCACGCCCGCCCCTGCCGCACCGAGCCCCATGCCGCCGCTGTCGCCATCCTCCTCCACCGCACCTAGCCCCAGTCCGTTGCCATCCTCCTCCGCTGTACCTAACCCCAGGCCGCCACCGTAACCATCCTCTTAGGCCGACGGGCATGAGGCCGCGAGCGGCGGCGGCGCTGGTGTCGAGACGCGGCTGGTAGGGCCAAGCGCGAGCTGTGGTCAGCGGTGGGCACCCACGGCGGCACCCGGTGAGGGCACCCGCACCCCGAAGATAGGCTTTTGGAGCTCAAAAATTGGATTTCTGAAACCGTTTTTGGAGGTTTGCTCTCGCCGATTCCTAAGATTTCTTCTTTATCTCGTCGTTTTCAAGATCTGAGCTTGAGGTTTCTTGGTGCAAAGCAAAGGAATCCACCAAAATCACCCTGAGATTTGGAGCTGAAATTTTTTTGGAGGTTTGCTCTCGCCGATTCCCAAGATTTCTTCTTTACCTCGCCGTTTTCAAGATCTGAGCTTGAGGTTTCTTGATGCAAAGCAGAGGAATCCACCAAAATTGCCCCGAGATTTGCAGCTGTAATAGTCCATCCATGGGTTCTGGGTCCAGCCATGGAGCGGCCGTGTTGGTGTCTTGGCTGTGCGTGGCGGTGGTTGGCGTCAGCGCTGTAGGGGCAAACTGGGGCACGCAGACGAGCCACCTGCTGCCTGGCCTAGGCACCTGTCAGAATGGAGAGAGAGGAAGGGACGGGAGGGAGACGCGCAGGTGGCGGACAGGAGGAGACGGAGCGCATGCGGCGGACGGGAGGAGACGGAGCCCTATGACAAGTGGGTCCCACTTGTCAGGACGGACGGAAAAAAGGAGGCAGAAACCTTACTTATTTTAATATTAGGTAGAGATATGACCGTGGACCGTGGTCAATGTTGATATCCAGATTAGGGTTAGGGAATGGGGGTTTTATTACAAATCACAAGAAAACTACAGTTTGAAACTTGAAGGGCCATTTTGTTTTTCATTTTGGCCTTCTATCCAACTACACTACACACTAAGCAATATCATTAATTCATTAATGATTTCATTCATTTTTTGCTTGATTTCCTACAACGTCATAGTACTGTAGATTATATGAATAGTCTTAGAGAGCTAATTGCCAAAGGGTCTCCAACTGAGTTAGTTAGGGCCTCTTGTGGCACCTCTTCAAGTTCTGAGTTCGACTCCCATGGTAGCGAATTTTAAACTGAGGTTAAAAAAATCCCCTTGTCTGTCTTCGGTCACTCATGCGGGCTACGAGGCACCTATGTAAGCACATATGTAAGGGTGGGATATAGATTCAGAGGTTTTCTCGACTTGCGTGAGAACGTCTTAACAAAATGCTAACCCTCACGCACCCACACCTTGCCATTACATATAAATGTACCCAAAAGCCCAGCGCGTGCGCCTCTCAGGCCACGGTCCAGGTGGCCGACCAGTGCTCCTGTCGTTCTGGGAGAAATCTCCTCCTCCCCCACCCTTTTTCTTATATTTTTTCATTCAGACCTTACGGTCTATTATATATACAAACAAACTTTCAAGTTATTGGGTAATTAAAATTTAAATGTTAATAGCTATAAAATACAAAATTGATTTTCAATCTATTGTATCATACTGCTCTTTGCGATTTTATCTACAAAATAAGATCTCATCTCACTATGTTCGGAAGAAACAAATGACATGTAGCGTCTATATATCATATTAATAGTTCGGTAAATTACAATCAAAACAAAAAAAATCCATTGTTCGCGTTTTTGCATGGCCTCGCATTTTTGTATGGTGCACAATATCGTAAACCAAACATCTTCTTTTTAAAAAAAAATTGTATGGCTATATACATATGTATTATTGTTCTACACAATAATTTATAAAAGATATCAAAATAAAAATAATCACTACTAGAAAAATGATCTCTACTACCGGTTCCCAACCCCCCTCTAGTACCGGTTGTGCAACCGGTACTAACAATCCGGTATTAGAGGGGGACACTTTAGTACCGGTTGAAATAACCGGTACTAAGAGGTGTTAAAAAATTAAAAAAATGAAATCCCCCGCCCCGCCGGCCCCAGCCCTCCCCGCTGCCGGCCTGCCTCCCTCCCCCGCCGCCGGCTCCCGCCCCCGCCCACCAAGTCGCCCCTCCAGCCGCCCCTCCGCCTCCGCCCGCTCCGCCGCCTCCCACCGTCGGCCCCCGCCCCCGCCTCCGCCTCCGCCCGCCCCGCCGCTCCCGCTGCCACCTCGCCGCCCCTTCGCCCGCCCTCCGATGGCCTCGTGGCCCGCCCACCCCCGCCCTCCGCCTCCGCCGCCATCCGTGAGAGAGAAGAAGAGGAGTGGGAGGATAAGGAGGGAGTATGTGTGAGAGAGAAGAGGAGTGGAAGGATAAGGAGGAAGTCCGTGAGAGAGAGAGGAGGGAGGATAAGAAGACGAGAGAGAGAGAAGGGGGCGCCAGCGGTTGGAGCTTTAGTACACTCTTTAGTACCACCCAGTACTAAAGCCTTTAGCTTCCACCCGGTACTAAAGGGTCTCCGGGGGCTCCCAAACATTAGTACCGGGTCCAAAAGTGACCGGTACTAAGCCTCGGGATGAGAGGTCATTTTTCTAGTAGTGAATCTATTGTACTTTTATATCACTTTCATTTATTTTATTTATTTATATCTTATACGTGCCAAAACCTATCAACCTAACCCTTTCTTAGACAAAAATTTAACTTTGGTGAGAAACCAGACACATCACCAATATATTAAATTAATTATAGATTTAGTTTATATCTTATTAAATAATATCATAAAATAAAACATACTATATTATGACTAACCCGCGCAACTGCGCGGGACCTCAGGCTAGTTGATTTTGAAAAATTAACGATTGCTACTTCGTAAGAATATATACTACATTAAGAAACAAGGATGATGATAATTGTTACCTCAGGAGAACTGCCGGCACCAAGTGGGAGTGGGACTAGGGCCAAATTGAGAATTGATCCATCGTGGATGTTGTAATCTTGCAGGGTGCGGTCATCGTCGAGCGGCAATCCATCCAAGACAAGGTGCTGTTGCGTCCGGTGTATACCCTCCTTCTCATTAATCATATCCCTTATTTCGGAGATGCTATGCATGCAACCCACTCCGAGCTCGAAAATCTCGCCGGTGAGCTTCTGAACAAAGATATTCATCCCACCGCCGCGGAGGCGCACGACCAGATGGATAGTCGATCCATTGTGGATGTTGCAATCTGCCAGGGTGCACTCAGTCCTAAGCTGCTGTCCTTGGAACACGAAGCGCTGTTGGTCCGGGGGAATGCCCTCCATATCCTGAATCATATCCTTGACATCGGCGATTGTTTTTGAGAGGTCCAATTTGAGTGTTAGTACACGACCTGTCAGTGTCATGATATGTATCTTGTCCATCTGAAGAAGGAACATAAGCAGTGTATGGATCAATAGGGTGCGTATCTATCTAGTCCATATGGATCGGTAACAAACGAACATAGATGCAGTTTATGGATCAGTAGGGGATAAATGTAGTTTATGGAAATAATAAGCTACGAAACAAGGCTGCTGATAATCGATACCTTAGGAGGAGGAGGGCATCTACCAAACGCGGAAGCTAGCCAAGAAAGGAGAGGCAAGAGATCCAAACGGACCAAGCTAGTTTTTTTCCATTTGAAAAGAGATGGGCAATTAAGCTGAATTACTAATTCATGCTTATTTGCTTGGCAAAAATTGACGATTGCCACCTAGCTAGTATGTAGAAATACTACCGTAAGAAGCAAGGGTGATGATTATAATTGCTACCTCAGGCCGATCGCGGGCACCACTTGGGCCTAGGGCCAAATGGAGAGTTGATCCAGGCCGGATGTTGTAATCGGTAAGGGTGCGGTGGTAGTCGAGCGGCTGTCCCTCGAACACGAGGTGCTGTTGTGTCCAGTGAATGCGCTTCTCCCTATAATAATTAATCCAGTACAAGACATGGAAGATGGTACGCTTGAACTCCACGTGAAGCTTCAAAATCTCACCGGTGATCTTCTTGACAAAGATATCCAACCTGGCGCCGACGAGGAGATGCAGGACCGGTACCGGACTTGACCCGTAGGGGATGTTGTAATCGGCCAGGGTGCGGTCATCGTCGTCGAGCTGCTGTCCATCAAATACAAAGTACTGTTGGTCCGGGGGAATGCCCTCCTTGTCATAAATCATATACTTGACACCCGCGATTGTCTTGAAGAGATCCAATTCGAGTATGAATTTTCGACCCGTCCTCGTCATCCTAACAATTAGCTTCGTCTTCCCCTCGACACGATGGCCCCGGAGCCCATTTGGGGGCATGGGCTCCCTGCGATGTGCTGCGATGATGCCCATCTAAAGAGGAACATAAGTAGTATATGGTTAATAACGACCATATCCTTGGCATTCATGAAGTTATCACTAGAGAACACATAGAAATCCTAAAAATGTCATATATTCTGAAATGAGAGGTAATATTCATGTAAGCAACAAAGATGCTCGATCATATATACTGACTACCTCAGGTGGACCGCCACCGCCACGTCGACCAGGGGCCAAATGGAGAACTGATGAATTCTCCTTGATGCCGTAATCGGCCAAGGTGTTGCTATCGTCGAGGGGCCTTCCATGGATACTGTTCTTCCCTTTACCGTCGCCCAAGTCATTTTTTAGCAGGTGGATCGTTGAACCTTTCTGGATGTTGTAATGGGTCAAGGTGCGGTCGTTGTAGAGCAGCCGTCTTCCGAAAATCAGGCGCTGCAGTGTTGGATGGATGCACTCCTTCTCATAAATCATGGCCTTGACATCAGCTACGGTCTTCAAGCCATCCCATTCGAGCGTTATAACCTCACCGGCAGACCTCCGGACAAAGATGTTGTTCCCTCCAACACGGCGACGCCGGAGACCCTCGTCGTCTCCGGCACCGGCGAAAGCGGCAGGGTGCTGGACCAGGGGCATGCCTTCCCTGCGGTGTGCCTCGGTTCTCTCCATCTGAATGCAGGATAGGGAAGGGGAACACATGTGAATCAGTAGTGAACAAATCCTAAAAAAGATGGCCTAGACGGCGGATGGCGCCTCTCGCGTCTCGTGAGACGCACGCCCCCGGCTCTGGCGCACCTAGCGCTGGCGCCGCTGTGCCACCACCCTCCCGCGCCACCAGAGCTCTCGCCGTGCCCGCCCGACGACGCACACAAGACTGCTGCTCGCGTCCGCAGCCGCCGTCGAGGATGATGCCAGGCCGGGAGCCCGCATGCAGGAGCTGCTCCTCCGCAACTTCCACACCACAGCCGTCCCAGGTGCACTCCCGTCCTCTCCCGGTACTTACCTCTGGATCACCACCCCCTTCCTTGCACCCCATTTCACCCCCTACTACATGTCCTCGGTCCTCTCTTTCCACCTAACGGCCCCACCAGCCCTCGTCCGCGCGCGAGCTGTCATGGCCGGAGTGCTAGGCTCACTAACATGAACGTTGTCAACTTCCTTGTCACGCGTGTGGCCATCTTGAGTTAGTTCCATCGTCAGCTCTTCCGCCTGCACTCGTCCGAAGCTCAGGCAGCGGCAATGGCGGCTGCGCTCAAGGAAGAAGAAACCGCAGTGAATGCCGCCCAACCACCAGCAGTCACTCCCCCGGACAAGCGCGCGGCTCGAGATGGTTCCCTCTCTGGCGCCAAAGCGACACCCCTGGGCAGAGTAGAGCGTCATCAACGGGTACGCCCGGATCCGGTCTTTATTTCCCGCGCAAGCTCTGGTTTGCTCCCCCTGCCGCGACATGACGTGCGTCGTGTGGACAGGCACGGACACCGCACCCACGTCGCTCCCGTCGCGTCAGGCTTCACTACTTCTGTCGCTCCCACCAGCCACCCCTACCTGCAAGCCGCACTCTCGCCTGCTCGCCCTGCACCCCTGCCTTCACTCCGCTACCCCAAACCCATCCCTCTCCACCACCAGGGCTGCCACCGCTGCCTTGCTCGCGACCACTTGGTGCGAGATTGCCGCGATCCCATCTGCTGCCGCCTCTGCCGCGGCTCCGGCCACCGAGGATACGCCTGCCCCATGGCGTTCCCGCGAGAGCAAACATCCCACCCACACCGCCGCCCCACCATCCCCCTACCCGCATGATTAAGGGGGTGTTTGATACAAGGTACTAAACTTTAGGAGTGTCACATCGGATGTTCGGACGCTAATTAGGAGGACTAAACATATTTTAATTATAAAACTAACTGCAGAACCCCTATACTAATTCGCGAGACGAATCTATTAAGCCTAATTAATCCATCATTAGCAACTGGTTACTGTAGCGCCACATTGTCAAATCATGGACTAATTAGACTTAATAGATTCGTCTCGCAAATTAGACTCCATCTGTGCAATTAGTTTTGTAATTAGACTATATTTAATACTTCTAATTAGTATCCAAACATCCGATGTGACATGTCCTAAACTTTAGGAGGTGTTTCCCAAACACCCCCTAATAACGACCGTATCCTTGGCATTCATGAAGTTATCACTAGAGAACACGTAGAAATCCTAAAAATGTCATAAATTCTGAAATGAGAGGTAATACTCATGTAAGCAACAAAGATGCTCGATCATATATACTCGCTACCTTAGGTGGACCGCCACCGCCACGTCGACCAGGGGCCAAATGGAGAACTGAATCCTCCTCGATGCCGTAATGGGCCAAGGTGTTGCTGTCGTCGAGGGGCCTTCCATGGAACACGAGGTGCTGCTGTGCCTGGCGAATGCCCGCCTTCTCCGCGATAATGCCCCTGACATAAGCGACGGTGGTTTCCCGGAGCTCCACTTTGAGCATGATAATGTCACCGGTGAGCTTCTTGACAATGATACTGTTCTTCCCTTTACCGTCACCCAAGTCACTTTTTAGCAGGTGGATCGTTGAACCTTTCTGGATGTTGTAATGGGCCAGGGTGCGTTCGTTGTAGAGCAGCCGTCTTCCGAACATCAGGCGCTGCAGTGTTGGATGGATGCACTCCTTCTCATAAATCATGGCCTTGACATCAGCTACGGTCTCCAAGCCGTCCCATTCGAGCGTTATAGCCTCACCGGCAGACCTCCGGACAAAGATGCCGTTGCTCCCTCCAACGACACGGCGGCGGCGGAGCCCCTCGTCGTTTCCGGCACCGGTGAAAGCGGCAGGGTGCTGGACCAGGGGCATGCCTTCCCTGCGGTGTGCCTCGGTTCTCTCCATCTGAATGCAGGATAGGGAAGGGGAACACATGTGGATCAGTAGTGAACAAATCCTAAAAAAAAGATAGCCTAGGCGTTACCATGACTCCATGAGAGCAATGCAGATCAGTACATACCGTGAATGGAAGGAGATACCGAGATATGATCCGATTTCGAGTTCGAAGGTGATTTCCGCTTCCATTGTTGCCTACTCCTACATAAATAACCCGGCTTGGTAGGAGATTTCCTTATGCAAAGCGCGTCCTGTGGCCGGCACTCGTCAACAGCAACGCCTGCACCGTGTGTGAAGGGCAGAACCCGCCCAATGAAGGGCGGTGATAACAAGGCCTAGTGGAGAATTCGGAGGCCCTTTTTTATTCTTGGCCGGATCAGAAAAATTCTATTTTCTAGGGTTTAACCAAGATCAAGGAAACTTCCGTCACTCTGGGAACTCAGAATAAGGATCACCAGTCTATCAGTCCATGTATGCATCTCCGCAAACTTTACTGTCTTGATATGAAAAGAGTCGTTTGAGGCTAAGAACTAACTATCGTTCAGTTGAATAAAAAAAATAAAAAGTTCTAATCAACCATTGTGAGCCGAACAAATTCTGCATACGTACTGTATTTCTTATGTTCATTATGACGCACGCATCTCTCACTCTCAGCAAATTAGCTAGCCTCGTTTTGTCTGCACCCCACGCCTCTTCTGCCTCCTACACAGTTCCTCCTTCGGGTCACAGCTGCTGTAGGATAACGATCACGAGTTCACGACTACATACATAATTAGGGCAAGTTGCTACCGGTTTGTTGTGTGGTTTGGTCATTTGGATGCCATGATTGAGAGCGTTTGTTTGTTTCTTCGGTTTCATTTAATTTGTCAACGTGAGCGAGAGAGGGATGATGGTCAAATTCAGTGGGCACCCAAAAAAAATAGGCGATAGAGCTGCACTTGTCACATCTCCATGTACGTGGTGCGCGATTTTACTGCATGGTGGATCAAACCGAACGATATACTCAAAAGTAAATCAAAAGAAATCTGTTTGGATATATACCTTAGATTTGAAAAACCATTGCATAAACAAACTGATGTTTTAGAAGTCAAAGCCATGTGTACCACAATCTATAAAAAACAAGTCTCACACAGAGTTTTCAAAGCTACAAAAAGACTATATACAATACTATTGTTATTCAAAAATTTGTCCTGCTACCTCTACCGCTTCCATGTTTTGTAGTTCAGCTGGCCAACAGAAGAACTGGATCACCTGAGATAATGCTTTTGAGGACCAATGGTGGTCACCCTTGGATGATGAGTGATTGACAACGTTGTGTTGGTTTGATGTTGCTCTTGGCTTGTGATGTGCAGGTTTAGGATGCGACGTTGTAACACCCAAAATTCCATCATGAAAATAATGTAAGCAACTCGGTCTAGTTTTTTTTCGTGCTCTAAGGATTAAATAAATTACCTTATTTAAATTACGGTCTTTAAATAATTAAAGAGCACTTGAAATAATTTTAGAAGCAATAAGTGCTTGGTAGAGTTTTTCTTTTCTCTTTTATTTTGGCTTTTGTTTGAATGCTTGCTTTTGAATTTCAAAAGAATTTGAATTGGATTTTAAAAACTTCAACTCTTTTTAAATTCTCAAAAACCCTCCACCTCTCTTTCCTCTCCTTGGGCCGAAATCCCTCCTCTCTTCCTTTCCTTCCTTCTTCAAGCCGGATGGGCCTATCCGCCGGCCCATCTCCTTCCCCCTCTCTTTTCCCCTGCGCAGGCCCATCTCCCCTTCTCTTTTCTCTTGGGCCACCACCTTCCCTCTCCCCCTCCCAACCGAATGGGCCCTTTCCATCAGCCGGCCCATTTTTCCTTTTCCCCCTCCTTTTCTTGCGCCGGCCCAGCTTCTCTTTTCTCTTTGGGCTGCCACCTCCCTCTCCTTTCTTCCCCACCGACCGGCCCAAATCGGCCCAGCCGGCCTGGTTCTTCTACCTCCAGGCGCCAGAAGCTCCAGGGACGCACGCACGGGTGCCGTGCGCCCCCGGTGCGCCGCCAGCCGGGGCCCCCTCGCCTCCCGGTGTCCCTTGGCCTCCCGAGCCCCTCCACGAACTCGCGACGACTCCCCTCCCCTACTCCCGGCCTCAAATCGTCGCCCCATCCTTTCCTCTCCCCGGAAACGGCCGCACAAGCTTGAAGGCCATTAATGGCCGGCCGACCTTCGATCTCTCCCGGGAGCCCCTTCCGCTCCTCCCCGAGGCCTATAAAGGTCACCATCGACCTCGCCCGGAGTTTCCCTTTCCGTTTTGCTACTCACCCGCCACTCTCTCGCACCGCCACACCGCCGCCCAAGCCACACCGTCGCCCGTACTGTCACCGGCGAAGCTTCTGTTCTTCTCCGGTGAGGCCCTCCCCTTCCTTTCCCTCTCTCCCTCCTCTCCCCCACCGAGGCGCCGCCGCCCGCGCGCCGTCGAGCTCGCCGCCGACGAGGCTCCCCCCTCCCACGCCGGCGAGACCCCCCTCCCCGTCGGCCATGCCCCTGTGTGCTTGGTTGCTTGTTGGAGGAAGAAGATGGAGTTTTTGCGATCTAGTCCCTGAACTCTCTGTTATTCCTTTTACTTAATTCTTGTGTCTTGTAAATTTTCCAGAGAAGTCCCTGAAGTTCCTGCATTCTTTTATTTTAACCCGAGCCATGTCATTTTGTAGATCTAACCCTATCTTTCTCTATTTTTTCATGTTCTGTTCAGTATATATTTCTAAAATTCCATGCTAGCCCCTGAAGTATATAGTTAATTCTGTTTTAGCCCCTGAAACTTGTTTATCTCATATCTTCTTCGTTTTAAATCCGATTTCAGCGATTCTCGCGCTCACGCGATCGTCTCTGCATGAACGTTAGATTTAGGAGTTTGTTGTAAGCCTTTGCATATGTTTGTTGTACTGTTTTAATTATTCTTTGTTTGTTTGCCTTGTGTGATCGTGTAGACGACGTGACGTTCGCGGAGGAGCAAGTCCAAGAGCAGCCACCGTTCGAAGAAGAGTTCTCCCAGTTTGCCGAGGAAGGCAAGTGGCCTTCTTCCCCTGCATGTTCTTTTTGTCCCAATAATATCATGATTAAGCACTTTACTTGTTTCTTGTATGTGCATAAATTTGACGGGAATGCCTATTAAGGACTTACCTAGTTTTAATCCTTATTCCTTGAAAACCTGTTTAATCATGTTGGGTAGACTTGCTAGTCGCTTAAATTGGGTTGGTAATGTGATAATCATGAAACATGTTAATCATGCTTTATTTATGTTGCTATACATGTTTAATTGCAAGAACACTTGTTTTAATCGGAACATGGAGAACCACCCAAGAAAACAGTACAACCACAACATCACATGGCTCTGATCTTAGCCGAATAATTAGGCATGTAGTTAGCTGGTGGCTTTACCGAAAGGGCAAGGAGGGGGAAGGTGTTGGGTGCACGATCCGGAGCAGTAGCCTTCGCTAAGGTGCTGTCTCATTAATGGGTTGTGGTCCGCATCGCTACTGAAACTCTAGCGGGCTACCAGTTATCTGCGTGTCTTTGTAAAGGCTTCGTAGTGGACCCCCCAGCCACTCACCAAAGGAAGTGTTTAAGGGCTTTGCAAACCCGGGCGACACGGGGGACCACGAGTTGTGGGTAAAGTGTACGACCTCTGCAGAGTGAAAACTGATATATCAGCCGTGCTCACGGTTAAGAGCGGCTTGGACCCTCACATGATAATGGAACTTAAAGATGAGATTAATCTGTGTTACCTTTACCTTTGGGTTATGTTAATGTTATATGCTTAATTGGGTTGGTATAAACTTACATCTAGTAATTAGGTGCTGCTAATAAAAATTTGACCAATTAAAACGCTAACCGCTTAAAAGCCTTGAGCCATTCCTTGTGAGCCTTGCATGTTTTCCCCCACCTGCTGAGTACCAACCATAAGTGTACTCACCCTTGCCCAAACGCTGTTCAGAAGCTTGTGATGATGGGGAGTTCTTCGACGACTTCGAGGAGTTCTAGGCAGGCGGTCCACCAGTCAAGCCTGTGGAGAAGCTGCGTTGTGTGTGCGTGCGTGTTAAGTTATCGGTGAACGATTAAATACCTTCGTGTCTATCACGCTGAGTGTAATAAAGTTCCTACTGGTTTATGTATGTTTTTGGGCACTGTCTTTGATGTATTCACTGATGACGTCAACATATGTGTGAGAACGGATCCTGGCACACATATGCGATGCATTCGGTTTTATCCAGAAACCGGGTGTGACAGACGTGGCGGTCGACGGCGTGCGGTGAAAGTCAAGCGAAAGGTTCATGCCGATGGACCAAGGGCGGTGAAGGATGAACGCGAGTAGGCTTGGACCGATGGACCCGAGGAGTCCGGGCGAAGTCACGGGCGGTCCACATGGTGCACGGAATGGCAAGAGGGCATGACACGATGGAGACGGCGTTGGTCGAGTCAAGCGGGAGGCTTGGCGGAGGCCGGACACGCGTCAATGGACGGTTTGGGTGGTTTGGGCCTCAAAACCACTACGCAGGCAGGTTTCCCGGTGTGGGCCTCAAAACCGGGGGCGAGCCCGGTGCGGCCGGAGCTTCGAGAAGGAGGGCACGTGGCGTCATCGCGAAGCTTGCGTCGAGGCGAAGCAAAGTCGTGAAGGCGGCGTGTCCGTCCGATGCGCGGATAAAAACTTGGACCAAAATGCTCCTGCGTGGGTAGTTATCTTAGTTGTAGCTATAGGGGTAGTTTAGTCTTTCGTCCTGGACTATAAATAGGGATGGGGGCTGGTTATTTCAGCACCTCCTTGCTTAGCAACTCATTATCTATTTGCTTAGAGGCTAGTCATGTACTTAAAGTGAGAGGAGAGAGGGGGATTAGGGAGTGATTACTCTTTTCTCTTGATTTCTTCATCTTTAGTGGGTGGATGAAGGGAGGAGGCTAGTCCTCATCTTGTATAGAAGATGTTCTTGTGATTTAGCTTTATTTGTTGTCTCAAATCGTGCTAAATCTTTGATTCCCGAGCGTTTTTCTTTTTCCCTATTTTCGGAACTATTTTTGGGGATTTTTCGTTCATCATGTTTGAGCCCGAATCTCGTGAGATTGGTTGAAGGGAAATGTTACTAGGACCTTGGAGAGCATTCGTGATATGATCCCCTTTCAAATCCCTCACGAATCCGGCTTGATTTTGAGTTTTTCCCAAATCGCGTTCTTGAGTTAGGGTTTCGGTTTTCTCTAAAATCCGTGATGGATACTTGAGCTTTTTGAGATCTTTTTCATGGATCTTTTCGCACTTGTGGTTGCGCATCTATAGCTCAAGTTTTGTCTCGATTCATGGAATTTTGAGGGAGTATTTTTAGTTTGAAGATTGAGTGGTGTTCTTGGAGTTCTTGTTTTCCCTCTGTCTGTTCGTGCGCAGGAACAGGGAAGCGAGGCAGCTAGCGAGCCAGAGCAGCACGTGCACGCGGGCCAGCTACAGCAGGCCCAGCAAGGCGGTCCAGTAGGTAGACAGGTGCAGTAGTGCACTAGGCCCAGCTTCGCCAGGTAGCAGCCCAGGACGCGAAGCAGGCCAGCTAGCAGGCCATCTGGGCATTCGAGCAAAGCAGACCTGCAGGCCCATGCACGAAGGAAACCAGGCCAACGCATGCACCAGGCCTACAGACATGCGCCAAGCATTGTGAGTCTTTTTATTTTATCTTATCTTATTTAATTCATGCGACTACCAGTAAAGTTGTTTAGCACTTTAATCACGTTTGTCTTTTGCTAACAATGTCTAGTGGTTAATTAATTAATTCTGTCTCTTGCGTTAATCATTCTTAGTTTATCAATTGCTAATCCTTCCATGCCCACTTAAGTAAGTGATTAATAGTGTTCTTGTTTTGTCTCATCCGTGCAAATTTGATAGAATCGATTCATGCTATATTTCCGCTGTAATTTGTGCATCTCTTATCGTTCCTAGGGTGAGCTAGTCACGAGTTGACTTGCGTCATCTTGACGATTGAACGCACCGTGTGCTTTGGGGTTGCGGTTGGGACATAGGCCTTGTTTTCGTTGAGAATTTTTATAGGCTCCCATTCACCCCCCCTCTGGTCGCCCCTTCGGTCCTTCAGCTTTTCAAGCGAATGGAACACCTGATTGATGCTTTTCAAGTATTCGGATTTTGGTTCACATTCCTTCTTGTATTCGAGCCCTGTTTAGTTCCCTCCAAACTCCCAACTTTGACACTATGCAAAAAGAAGATTTCCCATCACATCAAACTTGCGGTACATGCATGGAGTATTAAATGTAGGCGAAATTAAAAACTAATTGCACAGTTTTATTATACTTTACGAGACGAATCTTTTGAGCCTAATTAGTCAATATTTGGATAATAATTCACAAATACAAACGAAATGCTACAGTGCTATAAGTTAGGGTCAAGTTATTGGCAGGTTATGGTTTGCCTTAAAAAAACACACAAAAGAAATGGATGCTACAGCATGTTGACGGCATGCCACGACAGCGTGGACACTCATCAAGCCAGTATCCAAACAAGTAAGCAGGACGAAGCTTCGTCGAAGGTGGGGTAGCGTGCGAATGAAGCTCTTCACCGTCTCTTACCCCCCTGCCGAAGGGTCGTTGTGACGTCAATGGCTGACGACGACGCAGCCGTCACCTAGGTCCTCGAGCCCGCTCTCGCGTGTTATAAGCAGAGAGCAGAGAGATGTCTCTGGAGCAGGAGCACGACCAAGAAGAAGGGAGCAGGAGCACGACCAAGAAGAAGGCTAATTAAGAGCCAATCGGAGGTGCAGCTAGCTCCTAGATTATTCGCTAATTTTGGTGCTAATTTCCTGTGTATACGTGATTAATTAGCTTATCCTTGGTTAATCTCTCGTCGTGCAGATGAGCACCGTCACGTGCGAGGTGGAGCCGTCGTGCGCCGCCACGGCCGGCGGCGAGAGGGCCACCAAATTCGGCGGCAAGGTGGGTGTCCCACCACGCGAGCCGCAGCGCCGCCTCCTCTTCGCCGTCGCCGGCAAGGGAAAGGGCAGGCGGCTCGGGGATGGCCGCGGAGGCGGTAGTGCTCTTGCGGGGTTCTACTGGTACGGCAACCTGCTGCTCGGCCTCCGACGCAGAGGCGGGGCCGACGGTGGCGGCGGCAGTATGCAGGTCTTCGTCAGGACCCCGGCCGGGAGCACGCTCGCCCTCGACGTGAGCCCGTCCGACACCGTCGGCGAGGTGAAGGCCAGGATCCAGGCCAGGGAGCGCGTCGCCGCGGGCCAGCAGCGCCTCGTCTTCGCCGGGAGGCACCTCGACGACGGCCGCCGCACCCTCGCCGACTACGGTGTCGGGAAGGAGGCCAACCTGCACCTCCTCCTCCGCCTCCGCGGTGGTCTCGCTGGAGGACACACTAACACGGGCACCGCCGCCGCCATCGGCAACCCGCACTGGATGACGACCGTCGGCCTCCTCGCCACAGTGGTCGCCGTCGGGGCGGTACTCCACTGCTGCTTCCCTCCGTCAGCAAGCTGCTGCGGCGGCCTCGGCGGTGCCATGTTGGCCGTCGCCGTCGCCGGGGTGAACCTGATCACCGCCGGCGTCTGTCTCACCAGGGCACCCGCTGCCGAGAGCCTAAGCCGCATGGCGCGGTTCGTGCTAAGCAGGGCGGCCGCCTTCCCGCGAAGGGACGTCGCCGTCTTGGGAGTCGCAGCCGCGACGGGGATCTTCGTCGGCGACGCGCAGGCGCAGCCGGTGCTCAGTTTTGTTTGCTTTGCACTGTTCCTGGTCTCCATGGCTGTGGTCACGATCGGCATAGCGAGCTCCACTCGCTAATGGCCGGCCGGTGGTGGTGAACATTTCGTCGTTGACCTTCACTGACACGGATGATTTGTTGCGCATTTCGGTACAGAACAAGAGATCATGCACCAAGAGGATACATGTTGTTTTGTCATGAATTCATGATCTTCGTCTTGGCTAGCTAGCTGACATACTGGTAGTAAGGAAAATATAGAGTTTTGTGTCGTAATAAAGGTAGCTTCATATATGCGCCTGCCTGAGCATGGGGCTCGCCCGTTTGGCCCGGCCGTGTCATGTGCCCGCGGTCCAACTTGTCTTGTGTCTAGTTCAAGGAGTGTTACGGTGAAGGGATTTGTTGCAGGGAACATGGCCCCATTAAACCATAATTTGTGATTTTGATGATTGAGTGGCAACATATTATATCTTTTCGACTTCATCCTTTTTTATGAAGAGAGATCATACCTAAATTATTAGGTGTAATAGCATAAAAAACTACACATGACCAAGTCAGCAAATAAACCAAAGTTTAAACACCAATACGTAAACTAAAGGACCATCCCATTCAAAGGGAAGAAAGCCATCTCCCCTGAACGGCATGCTGGGTCTCACTTCACTGCCACTTTGGGCCAAAATCTGAGCCATTAATAAATAGATATATATTATATCTTTTTGGCTAGCTAGAGATGTGCTTCCTTGCCGCTTCTTTTGCATATAAAGAAAATGATGTAGACAGAAATAGTAGGCTACATATATTCCTCATCGACGACCTATATTGATTCAGACGGAACGAACGCAGAAACTCGGTGCTCAATTTCATTTCATCAGGCAAGAGGAGATGGCAACCCAAGTGATGTCCTCCGGGAGTGACTAGCCATCACTCGAGTGATTTTTAGACCAATGATATATGATTACACGTTGCAATATTGGGTCAATAGAAATTGGGTGAAAGCAAAACAACAATCCGAAACAGCGGAGGGAAGGAAGCAGCGGCACATATTGCAGTAGCAAGACTGCTGATTTGTCTCATGTAAATCTGATGCCTGCTTTAAATCCTGGAACCGTAGGTAGATGACAAGAAAGATTTCAGGTCGAACAAAACAAATGAAACTGGATTGTCCGAGCTCCGACAATACACATCTTGACAAAAATGAAGAATGAGAATACGAATACTCTGAAAAAAATGAGAGAGAAAACCCCAAGATCCAAGAAACATATATATAGCATGCAAAGTCACGAACCTATCTACTAACCCCATTATTCTTCATCAACCCGTTGATTATGTGCTCGAAATGGATCGCAGTGCACGGGATCCTCAACACGCCACGTTGGCCATACCCAAACTGCTGCTCCGCCAGCTCCAGCAGGGCCTCCATGCACGGCTCTCTTAGCATCTTTACTGGCACCAAGATCCTCTGGCCCTGTTCATCGTCTTCCCCGTCGTCGACGAGCATGACAGGGAAGTACCCTTTTGGGACCTTCCCAAGATCACCACCGGTGGCACAGGCGTACCATGGGGCGGCGGCGACGGCCTCGGCGCATCGCATCTTTGATCCCAAGATTGCCATACCTATGACTATGAAAGTATGTTTTGGTGTCAAAGACTAGATGGATAATGATGCGCTGAGTTTACTGTTTACTGTTTACTGCTATGCAATATATGCGTGAGATGTGCGTATATATAAGCTTGGTGTGTGTAGAATGAAATGGTGTTGATCGATGGTTAGATGTTGTGCTCAATGCAACTGAGCTTATATAGCCTTGCAATCAGGGTAAAATTTGTGGAAAAAAGGACTCATGAACCAGTACGGTCCGGGCCTAAGTAAATAAGACGGTACGTGCACCCGGTGAGAAGTTGGTTAGATTATTAGCAAAGCTAAGCTAGACTTGCAGGTGTGTGGTGATGTTGACATGCATTATTACAGTGATGGATGGACAGAAAGGGAAGAGGAAGACGACGCAGGCTACTAATTACATATAAGCTGCTTGGTCTTACTGTGTTTGCTGGCACATATAAGTTTCTTAAGTGGTAAAAGATTATTTAACTAACCGTTCCTATCAAGGATAAAGACTCTCAAAGGACAAGTCTAATTAAACGTACAAGAAATCCAAAAACAGGCAACGTACTTACGTACGTAGTAATCTTCGTCGTGCACGTTGGGGGCGCGTGTGAACTGATCGAACTGACAGCTCAAGCAAGTAGCATAGCATCACTTCACTGACTGTCTCGTCAGGTCAAACCAACTACTAGTAGAATGATAAGAAGACCATATTCATTAATGGAACGACGTCCGTAGACCAAGTTTTCTACACCGTGCTCATGATCGATATCGCCCAATGTGGTTTTTACAATAATAATTGTTATACCAAAAATGGTGTTTTGCTTCGTCGATCTATCAATAATAATAGAACCCTCGATCGGCCTCCTGACTCCATCTGTCCAAATTCATGTGCTTTCTTCCCCCATATGGCTATGGATATGTTGTTTGATGGAAATGAAATTGATCCGACCTCTTTCTATTCAATTCCCATAGCCTATCTCTCTTCTTCTCTCATGCTTCAGGCCTCTTCTTCAGCATTATGCTCTGCGTGTTCCTTGCCTTGCATTAAGTTTCTGATTTGCTCTTCTGCTATATATATACCCAATCGATTTGGCAATTAAGTCAGTGAGATAATATCAATACCATGTTTATATCAATATAGACATTCTCTTTTCTTCCAGTACAATCTTGGAATGAATGTACATACACTTTCTAAGGAGAGAGATATATCTGCTTATATATACCTTGTTTTGTGTAGGCAATGGTGATCCACCTCCAACGTGCCCGAAAACTGAGAATTTCCTAATGGCTGCGTGGCACAATAATTGATGGAGCCGCTAGTTGATCGACTGTTCCTGCTGCTTCTGCTACTACTCAGCTGCTTAGATATGAATATTACCAATAATACTTTTATGTTCTTTTTATCCATATGAGAACACCGTACCTTATATTAAGTCAAGCGGTCAGCAACATGCATCTACCCTTGCGTTTCTCAATCAGTTCAGCAGGCTTTTACCCATGCAAAGTAAGTGGCATGCATGTGTGCCGAGGAGTGAGGATCGATGCTTCAAACCCTTTTATCTCCTATTAATTTTGCTACTTTGTCGTTGTTTTCCTGTTGATTGGATGCGCCGGTAACTACCAGTGCCCACACATGGCACTCATCTTTTATCGCATTATGTTGTCACTTACATTTGTTTTTTCTGTTTATCTGATAGTCTCTAAAAAGTGCTATGAGGTGCGCATGCATAGAATGTGATCGAAGTAGCTAGGGAGAATTGTGGATAGCAGATCTTCTCTAAAAGTTTTCTTTATGGAACAATGGTGAGCTTTTGCATATTAAATCAGCTGAGACCAAAGTACATGATTTTTTGCAAAAGCTACATAGGTAAAGCTTAAACTACAGGGTCACAAAGGTACACACCATGCATGTACCATCAAATTATTGAGTTATTGGCATGATTAGCATATTGGTTATCCTTGCAAGAGAGCTAAATTAGATTTTACGAAAATGTCATGATTGCGGATGGTCACATGAAAAAGAAAATAGACTGTTACTGCTAGTGATCTCCATGGATTAGTAGGATTGCTTTTTATAGAAGTTACCTCGACTAGTAGCAAAAAATAGTCATGGTGCACAAAGCAGCTTTTGGGTTTCCCCTTATTCTTCCTGTAGATAGTTTACAACACTGAAAGATCTTTCGACAAAATAAACCGATCTCCATAATAAGAATTATGGAACATTTGAATATGGAGTCTTATATTACTAACTTAGAATGTGTGTCAGGGTGTGGCAACGTTTGGCATCATTCTATTGTCTTGCTGATTACTTTGGTCCTAATATTTTATAGTTTGAAAGAGCGAGAGACTGTCCTCCTCGTCAGTGAAAGCTAATGCTGCTAACTCTGCTTGTCCAAGATGTCAATTCGTCAGTGTACGAGTGAAAGGATCATTACATGCGTCCGGTTGCCCGGCTTTCTGCTTGATTAGTAAATTCTTGTTTATATTTATTAACCTTCACGGTCTTGAGCCTTTGCGTCAAGAACTAGTTAATGAACCAATACGTACAGCTAGCACAAGATTAATCTGATATAGAATTGCGTATCTATGGACCTTTTACCTCTTGACAGTAACAGATTGTTAAACAAATTTACTTATGCTACGTGAGCAAACACAACTGGGCCAAATTAACTTGTTAGAACTTGTCTTGTCCGTTCTTTCCCGGCCAGATTTAATTTTATAATGGATGTCAACATCAGCACGCCTATGTAAGTCTAACTAAACTAACTTCTCAAGCAATGCACTGCACGTACCGTCTTGGACGACGCGGGATTACAATTGTACATGAAAAGTACAGCGTAGCAGATCTCTCTCCTACTTCAACTAGCCTGCAGATGCTGCCCGCCTTGGCTATATAAGCTATTGCTTTTCACAAAATAGATCCATCATCCACACCTCTAGCATTTCTTTCTACGGATAACAGTTTAGCAGATACATATCATCATCATATATAGTAGCATACTAGCATATAGCATATCATAATCTCATCGCCATATCATCCTATTCGTCAACAGCATCAATCACAAATGGCCATGTGGGGATCAAGGAAGCAGACTACCAAGGTTACTGGACCGGCAAGGTATGTCCACGCTGACGGTGGTGACTCTGCTGGAAGGGTTCCAAAAGGCTACATTCCAATGGTTCTGGTTGGTGGCGACAGTGAAGACAGCGAAGGAGGGCAGAGGGTCTTGGTTAATGTCAGCATGTTGAGGGAACCATGCATCGCGGCGCTGCTGGAGATGGCTGAGCAGCAATTCGGACATGCTCAGCCTGGTGTGCTCAGGATCCCTTGTAGCGTGACCCATTTTGATCAGATGGTCAATGCTATGATATCCAAAGCTGCCAGCTAGACGTGATGTTGTGTAGGTAGAGGTACTAATATAATTTATTGTTGGATTTTTTTTGCACATGCTTAATTATTTTATTTTACCTAGTGCTTTCCTTTATCTTTTGATGTGGGTGTACATCATTATTCTAGGTAGTTATAATATAGTTCTTTATGGCTCAAGATGTAAATCAGTAGAACTATATATGTGCAATTCTTTCCCAGAAAGATCATAGAAATATAAATGGTTCATGGACAAAAACATTTAAATACCCAGGTTATGCATTCAAGGGGTTTGAATAATGGGCAAGTGTTACCACCACTGAATCCTTGAGTTGATGGATGTGCCAAGAATAATGTCCAACTTTGAGTATGCGGATTTGAATACGGATCAGATATTCAATATATCTAGATTCAAGTACGGATTATCCCATGCATTTAGTGTATGAATCTTTGGTCGAATGGATAATATCAAGTATTACCTTAACATAATGCTTTGATTTCCACCTCTAAAAATATTTAACTAACAATAAAATCTTGTTATTAAAGCTTGTTACTTTTAAAGATGTTTCTAGATAAAAGATTTTATACACAAAAGATATTGATAATGCTACATGAAAATGATAGTGTATATGTTTAAATATGGGTCACGATGAGAACGCTAGTTGTTTTTAAGTTTTTGGTTAGAACAATTATAGCCAACTGACAAGCTAGTGATTGATAGGAACCTTCATTGTAAAAAATTCTGGGACTTGCACGACGTCTATCGAGATAGGTCATGGCTCATGTGAAGAGACGACCAAAATTTAGAAAACCCATGAGTTCCACCCACCACCCGCCGGAGACGACGGAGATCGCCGAAGGAGACGTTCGTTCGTCGTCGAGTCATGATAGGTGCTTCCTCCAGCGTGCCCATAAAAGTAATAAAAGGGCTCTCGAGATATGAATAAACGGAGAGGCCTCTTTTGCGATTATTCGAAATTAGGTGGACTCGTGTTGACAAAAGTGCTTTCTGAAGCGTAGCGCTCCGATCCAGTAGACTTCTTGTGTTGTTGGGTTTCCTTCCTTCCTCTGTTGGCCTGATTTTGTTGGGCTGGCCCTAGATTCCTGGGGTGGGTCCTCTCGTCCGCGTGTTTCGGCCCACACTCATGGCAGGTTTTCCTCGCTCTCACAATTCACGATGGTGAAGAAAGCCCTAATAAAACCATGTTTGTTTTTAGTGCACGAATTAAACCTTCTCTTCTGTTGTTTTTCCAGAGAAGAACCGCTAACATTGCAGAATAAGAATTGAGGACATGTATAGACGAGCAGCTCACAGGCACCATGAATGCAAAATGTGCAGGCTAAAGTGCCCCACATTGCGTGGTGGAGTCCAGTTCGTGGTGGAGCCCCTTGAATCATGCATGCAATGCAAGAGGGTGTCAACAAGGTTGGTGTCGTGCCCTAAAGCACCAGACAAAAAAAAAATCCCACTCACAAGTACATGCACACATGCATGACATTGTAGGGCGTCGTCATAGGCCACATGCCCACACTGCCAAATATATACGTGTGTTCCTCAATAAGCAAATGATGTTGGTGTTGGTCGTCCATCATAACATATGTCTAGTCATTTTCCATACATGCAGCATATCTTTGCTCATCTAAGTGCCGTACACATGTTGTACCACCAAGACAAAAAAAAACAACGAAAGTGCAAGTACGACTGTACCATAAGGTACAACCATATCTAGCACACGGCACCATGCATGCACATATCCACCAATTAAGTGACACGGCACTCTATGCATGTTGCTGAGACGATGTTACAATATACTCTTTTCTTTCCAAATTATTAGCTATTTTTAACTTTTCTAAATTCATAAATTTTGCTATGCAACTAGGTATATATTATGTCTACATGCATAGTAAAAGATATGAATAAAAAAGTCAAAGCGAAGAGAGTAAAAGATACTCCCCCATTCAAAAAAATTATTTTAACTTTTCTTGGTACATAAATATTGCTATGCGCCTAAATATAGGATTAGGTATTAAAAAAACTAAAACGACCAAACGTGAGGAAGTATCGTCAAGGCAATATAAAGGGGGCGTTTGGATCTTTAGTGCTGACTAAAATTTATGTCACATCAAATATTCGGAAACTAATTAGGAGGACTAAATATGAGCTAATTATAAAACTAATTGCATAGATGGAGGCTAATTCACGAGATGAATCTATTAAGCCTAATTAATTCATCATTAGCACATGTTTACTGTAGCATCACATTGTCAAATCATGGACTAATTAGACTTAATAGATTCATCTCGCAAATTAGTCTCCATCTGTGCAATTAGTTTTGTAGTTAGTCTATGTTTAATACTCCTAATTAGTATCTAAACATTCGATGTGACAGGAATTTTAGGAGGTGCTAAAGAAACAAACACCCCAAAGAGGCATGCATGGGCATGGAAGCAAGGTGTAGTTGAGATTTGTTTTCTGCCGAAAGGCATCGCCGCCGCGAGATACAGGGCAGGCAAATAGCAGGCTGCTGCACGTTGATAAGATATTGTTGCTGCGCATGCACGTTAAGTTCGTTAGTGGAGCTTGCATCACCGTGCACGTACGTACGGCCACATATGCGGTTAGTTGCCTTATCTTTGCTTTCCGCGTGTACGGCTGCTAGTCTACTAGTCCTTTTTATTTGCCTTTTGTTTCCAACTGTGTATGCATACATGCTTTATTTGCTTGCTACATCCACCACTGCACTCCCATCACGTTTCAAATAAAAAATAATAATTGCATCATTGTTCATATACGTGCTCTTGGATTAATTTAATTAAATACTGATGGATTGTTATAAATATAATTAAATAATGACGCAATGTAACGCAACCTATAAATAATGATGCAATGTATTGATTAAAAAAAGAATGGAAAAAAAAAGGGTTCTCCGGTGTTGGTTGGGTTTTGTCCATGCATCATGCATGCACACATATGGGGGTGTTTGGGAGGAGGGGGCTAAATTTTAGCCCCCGTCACATCGAATGTTTGGACACTAATTAGGAGTATTAAACCTAGACCAATTACAAAACTAATTACACGACCCCTAGGCTAAATCGCGAGACGAATCTATTAAGCCTAATTAGTCCATGATTTGACAATGTGGTGCTACAGTAACCATTCACTAATGATGGATTAATTAGGCTTAATAGATTTGTCTCGCGATTTAGCCTAGAGGTTCTGCAATTAGTTTTGTAATTAGCTTATGTTTAGTCCTCCTAATTAGTATCCGAACATCCGATGTGACAGAACTAAAATTTAGCCTCCTCCTTCCAAACACCCCCATACTATGTCCTTGCTGTTTGTTGCCTAGTCAGGGAAATGTTTTCATGTCCCCCTGCGTGCCGTCCCATCACTTGATCGAGACCACTCATCAACTAGTACATGACGCGGATAATCACGGATCATTAACCAAGGTGATTATTAACCATGCCATTCAAGATGTGCACATGTGTACATGTGTTATCAACTGAGTAGGACCGGCCAGCCATCTGGCGTAGTACAGTGTTATTGTTGATGGGCGCTGTCATTGTCAGTTAAAAGTCGGGCATCTGCGAGCCAACTAACTGGTTGTCACATGCGCTTGGCGCAGGCATCAAATAAACAAATACTTCTTCTAGTTGAAGAGTGCATGATTGGAATCTCGGAGCATTTTTGGTTGAGTGCGACCCAAATTGCTAGTAGTGAGTTTTTGGTTTAAATTGGTTCAACCGATGATTATTGGAGTTCACGTGATCTTTATTACTCCCTCCCTCCGTTTTAAATTATAAGTCATTCCAAGAATCTTGGAGAGCCAAAGCATCTCAAGTTTGACCAAAATTATAGAGAAAAATATAAAGATTTATGACATCAAATAGATATACTATGAAAATATAATTGATAAAGAATCTAATGATACTTAGTTGACATCATAAATGTTATTATATTATCATATAAATTTGGTCAAACTTGAAATGCTTTGACTCTTCAAGATTCTTGGAATGGACTTACAATTTGAAACGGAGGGAGTATTTAATATAATCGGTAGCTCCTCCGTCGGACTACTATATATTTCATTTCAAAACAAATGGAGAAATATGATTACTAAAATTTTCATGAACTTATTCCAATCTTACAAAACTAGCTCTTGTACATACCTCTACTTTAGTTTGCCACACGCACAACTGCACACATACCCGCCTAACCCGTCGTTATCATATTGAATCAAATACACACGCATGGTAAAGCAACGTCATTGGGGAGCAAAGGAGGAAGAAATACACGCATGGCATGGTGAAGAAAAGGAGGAAGAAGAAGAAGTACACGCATGGTAGCACTAGCAGGAGATGGGAGGATGGCCTATGGGTGAGCCGGGTACGGAAAGTTTGGTAGCCATGGCTCGACAGAGTCCCTTTTGGCCAAACAATTCCTGCAGGTCCACACCACGATTGGAAAGGCCATCGGCAGACCTGCACGGCACTGCACACCGAAAAGCCCGAGAGATTTGCAAATATTCTCGCACTGTTTGTCTATAAAAAAACAGAAGAAAAAAGAGAAAAAAGGAATTAATAAAGAGCAGCAGGAAACTGAAAAGGTGTCGTACCTGACGCCGTACACCCCACTTGTACCCTCCACCCACCCCACCTCTATCTCCCCGACAACCCCACTGAGCTGTGGGCCCAGACACTCCCGGCCCCACACGTCAGTCATCTCGAAGCCACGCGCTCGCAGCGGCTATAAATGGAGCCCTCGTTCCCACACAGAAACGCCTGGCTCACCACCAGTAACCACTCTCCGATCGACAGCAAGCCGAAGAAGCGGCGATGAGGCAGCTGATCCGGCGGCTCTCCCGCGTGGGCGACTGCGCGTCCTCGTCGTCCCCGGCGAGGCGGCGCGGCGGCGGCGGTGGGAAGAAGGCGCGCGCGGGGAGGACGCCGGAGGGGCACGTGCCGGTGTACGTCGGAGGCGGCGGGGAAGAAGGCGAGGAGGCGGAGCGTTTCGTGGTGCGCGCGGAGCTGCTGGGCGCGCCGGCGCTGGCGGAGCTGCTCGGACGTGCCGCGCAGGAGTACGGGTACCACCACCAGGGCCCGCTCCGCATCCCCTGCCCCGTCGACGTCTTCCGCCGCGCGCTCGCGTCGGTGGCCGGCGACGACGACGAGTAGCTGCTAGTAGCTTAATTGTTGGGCTCGTGGGCCTGGGCCTGGGCCTAGGAGGTGTAACTAAATAGCCCGGAATTTTCAGGATTGGGCTTTCGAAGATCTCTTCTCTTCTTCTATATTTTGTCGTGTTAGCTTTCAACTGCATGCTTTTGTTTAATGGACTACTACGAAGGGTTATGTTTTTTACTCTTTGCTCTTTTTTGCAAAAAAAATAAAATAAAGTTGACTCTTTGCTCAACCTTAACTTGACCCCCTTTTGCCAAAAGGGAGATTCAGATAGTGGTTTCGTATATATAAACAAATTTGACCGCTATCTGCACCTCCAAAGAGGATTTAGTATTTGTGTAGACATGGTTTCTTGGACGACCCTAACACTTGGCCAGACATGTCGTCCGTTCGCGCTTAGTATGACCTAAGCATGCCACTAATTGGTTGGTCAACATCTTCCTTTAATTTGTAGGATCAGACCAGATAAACTAGCGCAACTCCATTACCGACGTCAGAAAATCTTTCAAGTACATCTACGGCAGAACCTGTACATATGTACCGTGTTCTTCGATGGATCGTCCTATTATTCTATGGAAAACAGAGGACAGCAACACCTGAACACACAAAGCCGTGCGGTGCTCCATCATATGCATCACATTCTTAATTATTGTAGCTCTTAGTACGTCCGCACGTATACTTGCCGTACGGACTGGCTAGTGCCAGATGATAATCTAGCTTCCATGCTAGCTGCTCCCCTCACTTTCAAATTGCAGATCATTTTGGAATATTTAGATACGTGATTTTTGCTACGTGTATCTAGGTGCATAATAAAAATTATATATTTATAAAAGTTAAAATAATGTATAATTTAAGACAGAAGGAGCACATGTAAACTCTCCAAATTAAATGGATATATAGAAATAGGAGCTAGTAGCACGTGTCGTCCCGTCCGTACGCCAATTATTGGGGGCCGTACGTGCTCGTACGGCAGGCAGTCCTATCAAGTCCCCGCCTAGCTAGGCATCATCGTATCAGGATGCCATGCTGGTAGTGGTCGAGTACGAGCAGTGATCTCTTGCCTCTGCTTGGTGACATGTCACGCCTCGACGGATATCTAATCCCCAGCGAACGGGATCGAATCAATAGCCTAACTTAACCTGCCGGTGGGCGCAGCAGCCAACAATCTTGAAACCCAGCTTTTAAATCTCCTCCGACAACACCTACGGTAGCCCCCCGTGTGTGTGAGATCCCTGTATCATATGCTCGTTACAGTCAAGAAGAGTTTGGAATATTGTCTTTGGACAAACTCAAAGTGTGACCCTTTTTGCGATTGGAGGAGCAGTGGATGGTAATCCATTTGTCATCAACATCTAGCTTATTTTGGTTATTTGCTTCGAAAAAAGTTTATTTTGGTTATTTTTACATGTTACTTCCTCCGTTTCAAATTGTAAGTCATTCCAACTTCCTTGGAAAGTCAAAGCATCTTAAAGTATAAGTTGGAATGACTCACAATTTGGAACGGAGGGAATATTTTTTTAAAAAAAAAGAGGGGGCAATTTTGATCTGGATGTGGTTTTGGACACTGATGAACAACAAGTTGATAATTGGGGAAATTTAGTATCAAAGTACGGTAATTTGCTGGTGGACGTGTCATGTTTGGTGCTATCCACACTTTGCCACACTTAACTTTAGGTAAGTGTAGCAAGCCACAAAAAGTGTGGCTAAGAAATTTGAAATCACACTTTGCCATGTCAAAGAGAATCTTGCTACACATTTTGTCTCGATGACATGTGGAGTCTAAAAAATCTTGCTAAAGATTAGTTGCCCAACCAAATACGTATTTGATCAAACCTTCCTAAAGTTAAATAGAATAGAGAAACAAGATGAAATGACTAGCTCTCTCGAGCTCTTACGTATCTTCTGAAGATTTGAGCTTATATACATTCTAATATTTTAAGATTCGTACTACAAGAAATGAGTCAGCTAAGATAAGATAGGTAAACTGTAAACTAGAGGTCCCTCAGGCTGAGCTGCGGGCCCAGGTCGTTTTCCGTTACGGTGGTTGCAAGGTGGCAGTGGGCCCCAACTTGACCCTACCATGCATCGCGAGGAATCTGGCAACAGATGCAACGAAAGGGCGAGGCCGTCACTACATTTGTCTGCTCTCCATATATGCTAATTATTCTTTCTATTAATCTATGATTCTAAATCATTACAACTGTCGCATCGATTTTACAATGTACATCGAATCGACACACATACACGCGTGAGCCGGCCTTTCTTACCAAGGCATGGCAGCACGGTCGCCGGAGCCTGCGCGCCAGCGGCGGCGGCGGCGGTTTCGCCGGTCTTTGCGGTCTCAGTACGCCAGCGAGTCCTCTTCGTTGCGCGGGTTTTCGTGGGCAGTGATGTGCTCCTTGAAACGAGCCGCGGCTTCCTCCCTCTCGTCGAGCTTGCCGAGATGGTTGTATGCCATCGCCTTCAGATAGTACGCCTCTGCTGCCATCTCATGGTACTGCATACCACACAGGATTTAGTGTTTCTCAATGTTAAAAGCCTTTACTCAACTAGCACAGGATGTCAGTTTCTATGTAACATCTTGAGTTCTAAGAAGGTGCGAAAAGACATAGGCCGGAATCAATGAGCTCACCTCCAGAACTTGCAGGTCTTGGGTGGCTTGGTTCAAAGGATCCAGAACAGCTTCAGGGTCTTCAGGAACTGCAAGAGTAAACGGGTGGTAAAGGGAACTGCAAGAATCTAGGTGCACGTACCAAGCACATCAATATCTTGAAAAGTTCACGGATCAATATGTGGTTGCTAGACCACATTAAGGATCCGCCAAGAGGTCGTCCATGCAATGGAACATTAAAGTACTGCAAAGTACCTGAGAATTTCAGATCAGATAAATGGCACTTTGCCAGAACGATGTGAGCCCGGGCGCGCAGCTCAAGTCCACCATGACCAAGAATCATGGGAAGGCTCTGGTGGACAAGACTCAAGGCCCTCTTTGCATGGCTTGATCCAAGGGCCAGCCACAACTCGGCAAGAGTAAGTGTGGCGGAGGCTTCAAGCAGATCCAAGTTGAATGACTTGCAGAATGATTGGCTGGCTAACGCATAAGGGAGCCCAAGGACCGCATTGTCAGATTTCTGGGAGAATTAGAAAGAAAGAAAGAAAAAGAATATTAGCTTGCTCTGTGCAGGATGCAGCATTTACCAGGCTCTAGTTTAAAAACAAAAAAAAAGAAGAAGGATTGTCTTACTTTGTGTATTTCAGCAAGTAACAAAAGAACACTTGCATTCTCGACTTGCATGTTGTACTTGTAGCACGTAGAGAAAAGGGAATTGGCCACAGCTGCAGCCTGCACGAGGAAGTCAAGTGTCACAAATAGACCTTATTCCGTCAGTTCCATGTATTGGCATGATCAAGAGTATACTCAGGATCCAGAGGACTCCTGACCCCTGTAAAGCCTAAGGGGAGGAGGGGAAATATCTTTCATACAATGTGCTTGGCAAGTTAAATGGGTAAAAGAATATGAAATGCATGCTTCTTGTGTAAACATAACAAGCAAGAGAGTCCAGAACCTGGCCAAACTGTTTTGCAGCAAGTAGAGTGCGAGCACGTCGTACACTAGCTTCTGTCTTTAGCTCAATGTCTACTCCACAAACAGAAGATGACAACACCCCAAACTCATCACAGATTTGCTGCGCAACTTTCAGATGCCCTCTAAATGGATCAATTTTACACACATCAGAATATGGAAACCAAATGTAACTACCAAATGAAGTGTACAAACAGTAGAAACAGCTTTGTACCGATGAAGTGCACGCTCATGTAGTATCTGCATTCTAAGAAGCTGGATGTGCAAACTTGTTGAGGATGGGAACTTCTTTTCAGCAAGCTTTAGAGCACAGAATGCAGCTGCAGATCAATCACACAATATAAAGCCATGAGAAACTGTGGGTACTTATACGGCTCTTAGATGCTGCAGCCTATAGCACATCTAGGTTGAATGAGAACTAACCGGAATATCCTTTGGACACTGCCAATTGTTGAATTAGCTTGACATAAGCTAGAGACAGCTCTGATGAACTGTGAAAAATACAATACCATCACAAATCCAGTAAAACTGCATGAGACAGTTAAATAATAGTGGCAGTATAATTCATAAAGCAGTAAAGGTATTGAACAGTAACTAAATTTTATCACAATCCCACCTTGCAGCATCAGCAAAGCAGGTTGCATAGACCAGAGCATTCATTCGTACCATCGGAGCACTGTGAAGAGGATTGACAAAAAATGAAAATATTAATTTTCTAGAAAGGCTACAGGTAGAATTATAGTCCACTTTAGAATATGATTTGATATGACTAAAACAACCATAAAAAGGTAATGAAAAGAACCTCTAGCAAATCGGCAACAAACAAGACAGATAAGTGGATCAGGGGATGCACTAAAGCTACACAACACCAGGATTGTCCAAAAGGATACAAATAGGCACAAGGCTGATAATTCCTGGTACCAAATAAAATATCAATCGATTGTACCCACAATGAGTCAAGCTCTTTTGAGTTGTTCATCAGCTATGTGCTCTTTCGTAGTTGCAAGAGACACTTGTTCGTTGCTTATCAAACCCTCCCTTTCCACAATACAACACCACTGTACAAGTTGGCAAAAATGGTATGGCAATGACTACGAAAATTGAACCCTTGCATTAACAGAAAACAGATAAGTACCTCCCATAGTGCTCCCATGCGGTGGCTCTCAGCAAATATGATGAGCCAGCTAACTGCAATACTGATGCAGGTATTGGACTTGGTTGTGCATGATAATGGAAATTGTCGAAGTCATTATACAATTTTGTAGATTTCCTAGAATTGCTACGCCATGAATCAGAAGCAGTGGACAGATTCCTAAGCCACGACGTGCTAAAACTACCATTTTCATTTGAAGTAGATAAAACATCTGTACCAAAGTCAGTCAACACACGGGAACTTAATCTCAAATTCTGCAAAAAAAAAAAGGCACAAGAGAAATTATTAATACTTTAATATAGAAGCAAAGGTATACAACTGCTCTTAAGGATGAGCCAATGTATTTGGTTTAGACTTTAGAGTAAGTTCAGCATACCTTACAGACATCTGCAGGACATGTTCTAAGCTTTGTAGATGCATTGGGTCCAAATGAGACTAGTGGCCTTTGGACATGCTGACAAACCAAGGTTTACAGTTAGAAGATAAGGATAGATAAACAAGGATGCTCTGACTCTGAGTTGAAGCACATTGAGTATATTATTAAGTCACATCTAATCTTTTCAAGATCAAGGACTAATGCAACAGTAACAGTAATATAAATACAGTGACTACTACATTGTAAGTTTGAAGCTGTTTCATGTTCAAATGTTGATATAAGTAGGACAGAAGTATGCATAGGAGGATAAGTAAATGAGCTTAAACATGGTGAGGTATTAAAGAGATCTTCCTACAATCAAACAATACCAAATACTAGCAGAGATCATACCTTCAGGTCAAATTTTGCCAAGGAAAGGTGATCAAAGGATAGTAAGCTTGGAAGTTTCAGAACATCAGCTCTCTTGAGCGATCGCTTTAAAAGAACAAGTAACTGTTGCTGAATGGATAATGGTGTGCCCAGTCCAATATTGGTCCCGAGTGAATATGGAGAACTGATTACTCCAACTGTGTTTGACATGCCTATCTTTGATAATAGATTGGAAATGGCTCCTAGTACATAGGCAAGGCATGAATCATCATTATTCTGAAAATAAAAAAGAAATGTAGGATCTGTTAACACAATCGGTGAGCACCTGTTAGTTTGCGTAAATGTTAATATCATTGGGAAACACAGAACACCTCAAATTTTGTTCAAAAATATGTAGTAGAATTTATACCAAACATCCCTAATTTAGCAATCCGAATATTACAAAAATTGTACACTGATGAACCAAGGGGCTTGAACATGAGGATTGTAAACTAAAATTTTGGAGAGATCCATCTTCCAATGATCCTCAGGCCACCTCGGCATTCCAGAAAACACATAGATGCTATATATATTTAAGTTAAGAACCTGATAGGACATACATAACTGAGAATTCTATGAAAAGGACTGCATTTTTCAAGTTATGCTACTATTAAAACATGTTGGGGACAAGGAGTGTCAAATTTCTGAAGACTAATGAAATTTGAAGATATGAGGTGACAAGATTTTATTTATGAAAGTTATTGTGCAATACAGAATTATTTACAACTAAACAGGGAGACTATAATATAATTTTGTGGATGAACAATCTGGCTAAAATATAGGAAAATCCAAAGCACCTGTCCAGAACTATCTTAGCAATAGCAAAATTGACTGTAGCCTTCCTCTTAAGCCTTTAGTAGTTGGATACAAACTTAACTTCAAGTTTCATTCAAAATCATTGGATACAATCATATTTCAGATAGATACCAGTTCAGTAACTTACCATCTGAGAAACACGCACTGCTTCTGCAAATGCCTGGAAGAAAGCAAGCCAGCAGAACATAAACAACATGAACAAGTAGGTCCAAAAGGTGTCAGGCTGATAGTACAAAACAAGAAAACTAAATGAGTTACATACCTCTAGAGCTTTCTTAGGGTGTCCAAAGTAACAATGCAAGTTGCCTAAGCATAGCAGGGCACTCTCATAGTTTCCAACAACAATATCTTGCACTGGAGACACAGAACGACCAAAAAGTCCTTGCATCCCTGCACTACATCAACCAGATAGAATGACCAAATAAGAACATGCTTACAAGAGGTATATATGTTTCCAATAAAAGTTCATGCAGAACATGTCATGATTTCATAAGCTTCTTAACTTGCAGTGAAAGACTCCAAGATTTAGCTAGCAAGAAGGCAACAATGGTTACAGAAATATTGAACAAAACTGAACAATGAAATAAAAGAACCACAATGGTAAATGAATAGTCCTCTGGTGGCTTTACTTCACATATGTGCTTTCATGATCTAGCAAAAGGGCAGGCTCAAGTATCAGGACCTTCGATCTTGTATTATAACAATTTCATCGATCTTGCTAATGTAGAAAGTAAAATAAATTGAGGTAAATAGGAATACTGCAGCATTCTTAAATGCGAACCGAAAGGCCGTGTAGCACATTAAACACACTGGAGATTAGCATTCCTACATTCTGTACATATAACTGGAATACTTGGTTAGTAGGCATTGATTACCTAAAGTGAATATTTTGTGAACAATTGTAAGGAACAGAACGGTGGGCCAAAACATCAAGCACGACCCAGCCATAACTTTGTCACTAAATGCTCAAAACTACTACATAATTACGGAGAAGATGGTTAAAATATGAGGCACACGCCATCATATAATAGGGACAATGCGACTGACCTGTAATCAAAGTAGCGGTGGAGATTATCCAGTGAAGCAACATAGTCATCATGGCAAAGCGCATTTAAGTACTGCAAGAATTGGACCTGGCAAGCAGAAAATGGATACGAAAAAAATCAACACGGTTAGGAAATGTTCAAAGTTCCAGCCCGCTAGAAGATTTAATTCACTGTGGCTTAACTTACACGATGAAGCTCTGGAGCTAATGTCTGAAGCTGTGTCATAGTGGCATTAAATGAATTCAAAGGCACTGAGCTGGGATCCCTGCAACAAAAAAGTAGTCACTAAAGAATTTTATCTTTCATGACCTTTTTAAAGAGCAAAAAAAGTTGGTGGTAGACTACATGTAGCAACGGATACTCACTTCTCGAGAATATCAGCTTGTTGGTTAAGATATGCCTCTAACTGCCACCTCGATCTCAGACAGGTTGGGTTGTCATCCACTTTAAAAGTATTAGCTAGCATAAAAAGGGAAAATATTAATTTAAATTTTTACAAAAGATCTTCCTTTTGATGCCAGATAAAACCAAATTACTCTCCAACAGTGTTACATACAGTACTGAGAAAATGAACTATAAAGTAAAAAAAAACTTACATCCTAATCTATTTGTTAACATAAATTAATTAACTAGCATAAGTACAGAAAAGAAAGATCACAAATTATACAAAAAATTTAACTTGCAGATCCTCCACTCTTTCAGAAGGGTATTTGAGAGAGAAACATGAAGGTGAAGCCTGGTAGGCCAGATATATATATACAATTATATGACAAAAAGGTAAGCTGGAGCAGTAATCCAGTTAGATGCAATTATCTGTGCTGCACTTCTCTAGTATCCAATGCCAATAGTGTAACATGTTAATCCTGGAATCAAAATAAAATACTAGTAACGGATACTGTTTCTCAGAATCAGTACTAATTCAGGCAGTGACAGCCCTTTCCGGGTTGTCATCATTTCTTTTCTTTTCTGTAGTTTGAACAGGAAAATGTCTATGCGATTTATATTATTTCTTTTTTGGCATATTAAGGTAATTGTATGCTTCCACTAAGATCAATGCAGTTATCATGATAGGGTTTAGAGTTCCCATATACCTTCATCAAAATCATGGAGCAACCCTGGTGCACGAGTTAGAGCTGAAGAGCTCTCCCCCATATGGCTGTCAGAGGCATAACCTTGACGATATTTCTCAAATATACCAGCTTGAGAACCTATGTCTGCATCCATCAAGTTGCTCATTTCACTATCGAAGTCCTCATCTTCTGCCAAGTCATATGAAGCATCAGTGGAGTTACAGTACATGACAAGATCTGCCAAAAGATGGCATACACCCTACACAAATTTCAGTGAACACATTAGTGCCTTAAATAAGAAAAAAAAAGGAGCAAGAAATGTGAAGAACAAATTGTTACGAATGTCTTATACTACTTGAAGCACCTCAAATGTCATTGAATTGAAGGCAAGTATGCAGCAGCGAAGGAAAACTCCAAGTTGACTATTTGGATCCAGAAATACGTCCTCTGCACTTGCACCTTCTGGTGCAGTGAGCACACCTGGCAAAAGTCATTTCAGAGTTCAGAGTTAGCTGCCTATTTGGATGTCTCTCTATGACGGAGACATGATAAAGGACTGAAAACATCAGCATATCATGTGACATTCACCTCTTAGCTTATCAAAACAGTTGAACAAATCATCAGGTGAGTTCAGCGCTGACAGGGTACTTGTCAGCTGCTCACAGAGCCAGCCATTAGTTAAATCGTCTACCGCCTTCAGCTGCCTCAAAAGTTCTTCCAGGGAAGGCTCCCGAAAATCATCGCACGACTGCAAGATTAATAAGTTAAGCATACTTGCCTCACTTCTGCGAGAAATGTAAGGAAACAGCGTAAAGAAGAAACAGTGACGATGAAATAGATGCGCGGTCACAAGAATGCAGCCGTTAGAACAGATCCACAGAGCGCCACAATTTCGAGCAAACGGTTAATCAATTACTCGCAGAAAGAAATAGCTTGGTCTACAGTTCAGCACAAGTGTAGATGCTACGGGGTTTCACAGATTCACGGAACTAATTCCAAAATCATTGGCATCCTAACGCATCCAATACAAATGCAGGTAGGTAGCACAGGGCAGCGACAGTAACATGAGCAGCAAGCAGCATTTGGAGGGGGGAGCAAGCAAGCAAGCGCGCGTGTGGGCGTACCCGGGTGAGAGTGAAGAGGAAGAGGCCGAGGCGGTTGTGGTGGGCGACGGACTCGAACGGGAAGGGCGGCACCACGTCTCCCCCGGCCTGCGCCGGCGGCGCGAAGACCTGCACGAGGTGGCACACCGCGACCTTGTGCGGCGTCAGCTCCAGCAGTGCCCTGCCGGTGCCGCCCGCGGACGCCGGGTCCGTGCCCGCCGCGCCGCCGCCGACCCCCGCGAACAGGCTCATGGCGCCGCCGGCCGTCGCCGCCGGCACGAGGGTTTTGAAATTTTCCTCCTCTTTTTTTTTTTTGGCTCGGCGACGAAGCGGCGGAGCGGAGGGAACGTGGGTGGAGTGTGGGGTTTGGGGCTTTGGGCCTCCCCGTCGCGGGCTTCAATCTTCTTCTGGCCTGCAGCCTTCGTGTTGTGGAACTTTTTTTGTGGGCGGTGGTGTGCTTGTGGGCCTTCGCGCTAATATGTTTGGTGCGGCAACTGGGCCAATCGTCGTAAAATAAAGGAAATCGGCTGCAGCAATAGTACAAATTCTGGGGTCGGCGGAAAATAGGCCCTTGTTTACTTCACCCCCAACTCCCAACTTTGGCACTATGCAAAATGAAAATTCTCCATCACATCAAACTTGCGGTACATGCATGGAGTACTAAATGTAGATGAAATTAAAAACTAATTGCACAGTTTTGTTGTATTTTGCAAGACGAATCTTTTAAGCCTAATTAGTCAATGTTTGGACAATAATTCACAAATACAAACGAAACGCTACAGTGTGCTACAGTGCCGGCACAGTCATTTTGGCACTCCCAATTTTAGAAACTAAACAAGGCCTAGAGCGAGGCGGAGGGAGGCAGCGCTGGGGCCGGCGGACGACGGCGCTGGAGCCGTGGGGGGCGAGGCGGAGGGAGGCGGCGCTGGGGGGCCAGCGGGCTGGTAGCGCTGGGAGCTTGCGTTGGGGGCCAGCGCACGGCAGCGCTAGGGGCCGGTCTAGGGGCGGAGGCGCTGGGAGTGGATAAGGAGAGAACAGGGGTGAGGAAAGAGGAAAGAAAGAGACGAAGGAAAGAGGGAGAAAAAGAAGGGAGAAAAAAGAAATGCGAAAGAAAAAGGAAAAAGTGGAAGAAAAAATAATGAAGGGTATTGTGGGCATTTCACAATTTTATCTATTTGAAATAATGGGGAGGAGCTATTTTGTCAAATATTTTTCTAACCAGACAAGCTGGAGTTAAAAAAAAAACTGCTCCACCGGAGAGGTTACAACCGGAGCTGTTTCAGCCACGACCACAACCTTTATCATTTATTTTTTATCGTTTATTTTCCCTTCGTATTATTTTGCCATTCAGCGAAAACTGGTCTACGTGCCGAGACCCTCTCGCCATATCAGCGAACATTGGAGTGCAACGAGCTAATTTGCATGGCCTATATAGCCTATAGGGTAATTTGCACGGCATTATAGTTCAAGCTTCATGGTGCTTTTGTTCTTTTTTTTATAAAAAAGAAACTTTTGTTCTAGTATTGAAGTTCAAGAAAAGCCCAATTAGTCTAAAAGAGCCCAAATAGACTTTCTTTTTTCCTCCTCCTTTTCTTCCTGTCTTCAGGGTTCGTTCCTTCTTTTCCACACTTTTATGGGGTACCCAGAAACTTTCGCCATGGCCCTCAAAACAAAAACAAAAAAGGGAAAACTTGCAGGATGTGCCTCACCCTGCTGTATCACAGGATGTGGCTCACGACGAGGCCTCTCTCCCAGCCACACAGGTGCAGCAATGTCTCATATGCCACTTGCAGCGCGTGCACACTCACTCCCATGGCTCGCCACAGGTAAAAATCCAGCAGATGCAGGGCAGACCACCAGGCATGTATGGCGCTGCATCCTACAGGCAGCAAGATCCGGCTACACTACAAGGCGCCAAATGAGAGACCACAACCAGTTGCGGATCTCATTCCTTCCCATTTCATCAAGAATGCAAAACTTCAGTCAGTCTGATGTACCCAACCACACCGTGTTGAAAAAAAATGCAAAACTAACACCGCCCGTCATTCAAAGAATGCAGGGTTAAGTCAGTCTGATTTTACCCAGAACATAACAACATCACCTGAAAGGTCTCTGAGGTTATCCATAACAAGAGGAATGCTTCTTGAATTCTAACCTTTCTTTTTTCATTACATGTCGTAACAGGAGCTAGCTGAGTATTGAGGGGCCTGAAACGAGTCCCCTGAACTAAAAACTGCGTGTGACAGACAGGCTTATGCCATGCAGGCAGCTGAAGCTGATTATATACAGCAGCCAACAAATCTCCCAAAAATGAAAGGAGCAAAAAAAAAAGGAAAGAGAACCTGAGAGAAAAAAGGAAAACAAAAATAGAACATCTGATATACAGACGGATCATGATGCAACAGCTGCTCTTGCGTATGCAACCGGCAGCGACATCAATTTCTTCGCCTTGCCTACGTAGGCACGCTTGGTGAAGTTGTTGTAATCGTTCGCCTCAATGGCGTCGAGGATCTGCCTGTACAGCCACAGAGACGCGAGAACCTGCAGGAGGAGAATTGTGCAAAGGGTTCAGTTATTCAGAGCCTGTTAAAAAACAACAGTTTTTCCTGGAGGTTCAGATTGTAGGCATAGATAATGCAGAATTTCGAGGTTCACGTACCGGCCATCTGCTCGCAGAGTCTAGATGGGCCACGCCCTTCTCAGCCTCGTCGAAGAACAACCTGGCACGTTTAATCTGGCCCTTCATGAACCCCCTCCACTTATCGGTCACTTTCCCTCTGAATATGTCATCTTCTGTCAGACCTGCCTGTGCAAGCTCGTCCAGTGGAAGGTATATTCTCCCTCTCCTTGCACTGAAATTCCATCCACAACAACAAACAAACTACATTACAATCAAGAACAGAAGAAAAATAATTCTGAACAGCGACAACTTAACATGTTCCTTGCTGACAATTAGACAAAGCAAAATACAGTGCACCTGCTTGCATTTTAAATACTGCGTTTGGCCCTAGATAATACCGCTTAAGTGTTTGATACAAAAATTATTGGGTACCATGTCAAACCCTGATACTGATCCAAAATACAATAATATACTTAGTGGTGGATAAAGTTGGTACTTACTCTTCGCCTACATCTCTGAGAATATTCGTCAGCTGGTTAGCGATGCCAAGAGCTAGCGCAGCATTGTACACGCTCTCAGTTGAGGCCTTTGAGTCCGGGGCGATGCCCATCACAGGAACTGTCATGAGGCCAACTGTGCCGGCGACGTAGTAGCAGTAGAGGTAGAGCTCGTCAAAGGTCATGTACCTCGACTTCCACAAGTCAAGCCTCATTCCTTCAATCATATCTTTGAATGGCTGGAATAGGCCCAATGTTGGGGAAACATCAGTAAATTGCTAATTTTACTATTCAGTATCTTTTAACGGTTCCCAAGACATGTTGTGGCAAATTCAGTTGGCTGATTTACCTGGATATCTACCGGAAACTTGGACACCGTGTCTGAGAGGGCTGCATCGTACATATCATACGGGCGGCCTTCAAAGAGATCTTCTAACCGCTTCTCCCACCGATCAAGAGCAGTCGGTGTGATGTAGGACGCGTTAGGACCATCCACTAGTTCATCAGTTCTTCTGCACCATACTGCAAAATCGAAGGGCACGGAAACATGTAAGAAACAGCGATGATGTCAGAAACAAGAACTAGAACAAGGTTAGTTTCCAAAACTGACAGGAATTAGTAAATCATACCATAGATTGCCCAGACTGCTTTGCGCCTTTCAGGAGTCATAAGCTGTGTGCCTGAAAGGTAAACCGAGGCAAACTAACATGAGCCACCAGAAGCTACATAATACAAATGATGTCAAATCGGAATATTGATGATGAGGATACGGCTACTCCTAGACCCATATGCTCACCGCAATAGAAAAACCACCCCTTTGAAGGTCAGAGATCCCATATGCTTAAAAAAAGTAGAAAACTAGACGGATTAAATCAAGCCCATGCGCCTCCAGATCAATCACTTAAACCCCACCAACCAATCCAGCCCTGACCTCATTCAAGAAATCCATCAGCTGCCAGTAGTCCACCATATCTCTACGGCCGAAAATAAAAAAGCCAACAACCGTTTCGATTGATAAATCCCTTGAGATAGATGGCCAAGACGGCGGCACCCCGCACCCACGTGCACCATCTCCTTACCTACTGAGGTCGGCGCGGATTCTGCTCTCTGAATATCGTAGAACATGTACAGTTGTCGAGACCTGAGGAGCCTCCCTCATGTGAGTTGTAGGATTGGGTAGGGACAGTGAGGAGGGGGCATCTTCCTAATAATTATATAGGGAAGTAGAATGTTGAGAGCTTTTATTCAGAAGTTTCCAGCACTACTGATCACTCTTATGAATATGATACTAGGCAGGCAAAAGATGAGACTATAAAAACCATTGCAGAATCGCATACGCTGGGTAGAAAATGGAACCTAATGGCTCCACTACTAGTTAGCTACTGACTGTGCTAGTGTACTATGCAGCCAACAATTAACAGTGATTGCTAATTAACAACGATTAACAACTGGAGAAGAAGAACTAGCACTGGGCGGGGCCAGCGGCAGGGGGGAGTGAGTGACTGACCGAGGTAGAAGGTCTTGGCGTACTCGGCGCAGACCTCGCCGCAGCGGTCGTAGGCGTCGCCGAGGAGGCCCCAGCCGACGATCCCCTCCTCCTCCTTCTCCTCCGCCCACCGCGGGCGCTGCCGGCGCCGCGCCGCCGCCCCCTCCTTAACGACCCTGCCGCTGCCCTCCTGCACGAGCGCCGCCTGCCGCAGCACGACCTCGTAGACGGCCTCCTCAGACACGGTCCTCACAACGGGCGCCGCGGTGGCGGCGGCGGCGGCGGCGAGGCTCGCGCCCGGCCTCGCGAGGGAGGCTCCGCCCCGCCTCGGGGGAAGGGGGACAAGGCGCGCCCGCGGCCGCTGCGACGGGGACGTCGGTTGGTGGTGGTGGGGCCTGCAGGAGGCGTGTTGCGCGGCCCAGACTGCGGAGGAGCCCGCCATTCCGGCGAGCGGGGGGAGGGATCGGGCGGCGGTGGGAGGGGGGGGGGGGGGGGGGGGGTGGATGGATTCGGTGGGATAGGGGAGGGGAGGGGCGCGTTGTGCGTGAGCGCGCGGTGCCCGTGCTCGTGGTGTTGGGTGGGCTCGGCCTCTCTCGGGTTCCTTGGGTTTTAAATGGCTGGCTGGCCGGGGAGGGGGGAGGACGGGGTAGCCGTTTGGTCCGTTGATTTGGATGCGGACGTGGACGCATCACGGGCCATTAATGGTGGCGGAACTGGAAAGTGCACATGTCCTTTTTACCCTCCTTTTTCCTGCTTCGTTCACTCGCACAAGTGGCGGCTGCTGCTGCACTTGACTAGTGGCTCTCCGTCGGCTCGAGATGAAAAAAAAAACAAAAGAAAAGTAGTGGGCAGGTCTTGGTTTGCATGCCTCCGCGTTGCTACTTTTGAATTCAACCAGGATGTTTGTTCGCAACAAAAAGGAATTTCGTATCATACATAAATCGCTTTTTTATAGATGATTCAGTTCTGACGTCAACTTCTTCTCACTGAGACGGTGTTAAATTTGAGTAACATTTGTTGCACATTGGCGCCAAGTTCTTTTCTTTTTTTAATTTCCATCTTCAGATGTGCTTAATAACTTATAGTTCGAACTGCTTTGTCTCATGTAACCTCTTCTGGAATGCCAGGAAATGCGTATTGTAAACAATCTCTCCCTCTAAGATATAAGAGCGCATCTTTAGTTGCATTATTGACATGGTACCCGTATATGCTCTACGTTATTAATTAAACATATTTTTTAAAAAGAAATTGCCAAACAAAGAACAGCATATATATTTGAAAGAAAGCAATGCAAGTAGCAGGGCTTCGTGTTTTCTATGACGACACTAGACCTACCCATGGTTAAAATACACTAAAGCATCTTAGAAGAAAATAAGGACCGGAATGAGATTCCCTTTGCAAAGAGAGAATATTGACTGGATGAGCTAACAGCCTAACAACGGAGCAAGACTCCAAATGTAGTAGTCTAGAGATTAACTGCGCACGCGCTATTCATGTCAAGCCGCAAAGAATATCACGTGCCACGTGGTTTAATTTCGTACTGAGCTTCCTGTCAGATCAAATCACCAAACACGCTAGTGGCATGGCGATGACCATGGCAACACATGTAACATGCATCTTCATGTCTAGCGCAACAAAGTAACCGATAATTCAAGGGAATCAAAAGTTCTTATTTATTACTGGCCATATATGCACGATCACGTGTCCCTGATTAATACGTATTCAGGCCGGTCTCAATGCACAGTTTCATTGCACAGTTACCAAAACTACAAACTTGGTAACTATACCCGCTGTGTTTCATTTCACGAAACTCATCTCTCATTTCATGAAACCCTATCCTCCCTCTCTTCATAAAAACATTGCCAAGTCATTACTGACGTGGCATAGAAACATTAGGATTAGTCTAATCGGTAGCAGTTTAATTACTTAGGTACCCTGAGAAGAACACAGATCGAGCTAGAAGCACATAGCACATGAAAGTGCGCCGTGTGAAGCAGACAGTGCGCCGCTGCATATTGTATAAAAATTAATTAATATACATATTATTATACATCTCCAAGCGGAGATATACGGTCCAATTAACACGTGAAATCTCGCATCGATAACTGCGCGCGCCTGATGATCCATCTCTCCGTTAGGCTAGTCCCAGTGCAAGATTTCATTGCACTGTTTCCAAGGATGCCACATCATCCCATGAGGTGTATTCTCATGAATAAAACAGGGAGTCCCAGTGCACAGTTTCATTTCACGATTTTATATGATGCCCATGATATGTAATTGTGAGGCATGTGATTGGATATGGTTAGATGAAATGAAACTCTATAGCCCCCAATGCAAGTTTCAATAGGTTTCATAGTCTTGGAAACAGTGTATACACAGTTTCATCCTGATGAAACTCCTTCTCTCTCACTTCATAACTAGCATGCCATGTCGTATGGATGATGTGTTACCGTATTTAATGTGCATGAAACCTCTATGAAACTCCCACTGGAATTAGCCTTAGTCGTATGGATGCTGCTGATTAACAAGGATTATTATAGTAAAGATACTATATAAAGAAAGGAGATTAGTACAAGTGCTTAGCGCCAGTGCGCCATGTCGCGATCGCTAGTAGAATCGTTGATGCCCAAGATCCCTCGGCATGCCATTGTTTAATTATATAATATAATGCTGGCAGTGGTGATCTAGTACTGGACTAGCTAGTACCAAAGTATACTCCACTGGTGTAGCAAAGTGATGTGGACATGCCATTTTACAAACACTACTACGTTGCGTGGCGCCTGATGATAACGTCAACATTGTATCTGCTGTTAAAATATAATGCCGCCTTTTAGTTGCCGTTGGAGTAATTACTTCCTCCTTTTTTTTACTTATCACGTTTAATTTATCCTAATAATTTAAAATTACCCAAATTTGTAAAACAAAACATACAACAACAACTATACTACCAAACACATGTACTGTCATATATATATATATATTGTATTAGTATTGTACATGTTATTATATTTTTCAATAAACTTGACAAGTTGGACTTAGAGCGAAGCAAATGTGACGTGTAAAAAAAACAGAGAAAGTACTGTGAACTCACTTGACAACAACGACCCAAATGCCATCTAGCTAATTCTTGATTTTTTTTCCAAAAAAATGGAAGGTTTTTTTCATCTCAAACAATTACATCAAGCTACATATCTTTTGATTATATATTTCATTTTTTTCCCTTTTTGATTGGGTGGACAATCTTACCCTCGTAAGAAGCACATTATATATATTATTGCATATGATCCAGCTACGTACCTTAGGTTTGCCATGGACGAGGATCATCTTAGAGAGATCATGGAAGAAAAGGATTATTAATCAACAGCCGAACAGAATAATCAAAATTAGACAATAAAATGCGGATTATTTTCCCGGTCTTTTCCATCCATCACTTGATCTTATCACTTAGTAGTAGCTATCTGGTCGCCAGCAGCCAATTAACTGCTCCGATCGTGTCAATTAACCCTTTGGTTTGATCGCTGTTTGGCGTCCTCCTCCGATCAGCTGCTCGCATATGCTTCTCGTCCACAAGGAAGGCGACCGGCCGCAGGTTCAACCACGTCGCCGGCGGCAATGTTACTGTTCACCACCCATGCGTGCATTCTCCCAGCGCCGGCCGGATATGCGTTTCACCAGTGCTTTGGTTGCCTCGCTGTCCAGCGTGTCCTCTTCCACCGGCGTCGATGGCTCCTCCGTTGTTTTGTCTCCCTGTCGTCCGATCCACAAGGACGGCGATCGATCGACGGGCGGCCATGGGCTCCGCCACGTCGTCGATCTCGAAGCAGACATGCATTCCCTTCCCAGCACATGCATGTTTCGGAGGTAGAGAGATACGCTTCTCGTGGCCACCCTTGCTTTGCTTCCTGAGCAAACGCCAAGGAGTGATGGGCTGATGGCTATGTGTGGCGCAGCTCGATCACATCGATTTTTTACTGTGATACTAGCTAGATCATCTCTTAGTTTTACCGTCCGAGGACCGCTGGAGAGAGCTACGTGTCGATGCTTTCATCGTTGTACTTTTGTCGAGGGACAGAGATTTTGTTGGTGCGGTCCTCGAAAGTTGGCCATTCTCTTGGAGGACACGAATGAATTTTCTTGTGTTTTAGTTTCTTCGCAGAGACGGCGTGCTCTCCGATCCAGCCGCCAAGTTTAATTAGCTTGTCAGTTTCACGAATGGTTGCACATCGTAAATGGCGATGACACCGGTTTAAGCTTTGCTAGGAGTAATTATCAGACAACACAATCAGTTCAAAGAAATACAGAACTACATCGTATAATCGTATGTGTGTGTCTATATATATATAGACAGTAACTATATAGCAGCAGGCAGTAGTAGTAAATGGATCGAGACATGCATATATAATCTGCAAGCTTGCAGCCATATGGGTTATTTCAGTACTGGTCCTGCGCAGATCTGCAGATACGTTTCTCGTGGTCGGCATATGCTGCTCTAGCTTGCGGACGAAACGTCAACAATGTCTCGATTTCCTTGTATTTTTCTTTCTTTCTTTTTTTGAGTCCATATATGGTGTTTTCAGTCAGTGGTTCAGCTTCATTTTTGTCTGTGTACAAATGGCTTTTTTGTTGATGGACGCTAGCTGCCTTTTCTTTTTGCTCAGATGGTCCTCGTTCCGCAGCCTGACAAATTTCTCATTGGCCGTCGCTCGGCCAATTCTGAAGAATAGTGGTGCATTTGCAAATGACTAAATCACAATGGTTTGAGCCTAGCAGCTAATTAAACGGCATGTATGTACGTACGTATGTACATATGTATGTATGTATGTACGTACGTACGTATGTACGTATGTGGTGCTGACAAGGCATAATTAACTTGGAGAAGATATGCAGGCATGTGTCAATAGATTATCTAGATATGTGTCATGTGCTTGGGCCTCTGCCGGATTTTTGCTGGGACCCTGCTGTCTCTGTTAGTGGGAGCAGTTCATCTCCTGTCATCCTGATAATAAACAAATTAAAAGCTGCAAACCAAGAGTGCAAGTTAGGCAGACGCATATACAAGATAGATGCTGCGAGCTCTCAGCTCTCGAGCATGGCCACGCAACAGACAAGTAAGCCTATCTACTAGGTAGAAGCGGTCGATAAACAAGCCGTCAAGTAGCCAACTGGTGCACTTGCATGGCTTCACTGCTCCTGCTCTGTCGACGAGCTCATATACTAGTGCACACGACTCCCACTGCGGTCTGGAGGATCTAGGCGCCACGATCCGCCACTGCCGCTCGCCGGAAACGGCCAAGAGCGAGCTTTATGTCCAGATGGCTGACGACGAGGTCTATGGGGATCCAGCATGATGCATGTGATCATCATCAGTCAGCAATTATTAAGAATGATCATGATGTGAGCGCGCCTAATCATGCATCGATCGCCATCACGGTGGCCATATCATCAGACAAGAGTCAGAGAATCCATCAGAGCTAGATGCCGCTTGTGATTCGGCATGAACTAGGGTCCAATCACCCCGTTTTTGTATTGGGCGTCTCCTTGTCATGAAAAGCGAGTGCCCGGCGCTTTTGGACTTCCTCTTCTTCTTCTTCTTCTTCTTCTTCTTCTTCTTCTTCTTCTTCTTCTTCTTCTTCTTCTTCTTCTTCTTCTTCTTTTTTAATTCTCTCGTCCATTTTCTGTTTAGCATGTAGTATTAGGCAATAATCTCCTTTCGGTTCTCCAGCTTGTTCGCCGGCAGCTTGATCATCTCATCGAGACACATCAACAAATGCACTGTGGTAGTATATCAAGTTGGCCACTGCAAAGATTGAAAGAACAATAATGGCCACTACTCCACGCACTGTCCAGTGCAACTGAATATTTGCCGGTACAGGGAACTCTGCATGAGGAGATGTTCTCCCTTTCGTATTCGTTTCGTTTGTTCAGAAGATCGTTGTAATCGACAGATAGGCCCCCAGCTCCCACCAAGATCAAATTTTCAGGAAAGTAAAGTTGGGATATGAGAATATGAATTATCCTCTTGAATTGTGAAGACACATGAGTCCTCGTGTTTGTCTAGATGTAGGGAATCAGAATTATAATGTGAATTCAGAAAGGTAACAAACTTGTTTTCTGTTACGACGGACACAAGGCACCTCGCCCAAAGTTGGGAACTTGTTTTCTGTTACGACGGAGACAGGAACCCGATGCCATCGCCGTCGCCCCCTCGTCGGACAGCCGGCCGTCCCGGAGGAAGAGGAGGACGCCGCCATGGCCCTGGCCCATGGGTTTGGCCTAAAGTATATTTTATATGTAAACCTTAGGTAACATGTCTTTTTTTCTTAAAAAAATAGTTACTCTCACATTTTCTTTTTGTATGAACACCATATTGTGATAATTGAAATCGACATCATATGATAGAGTTTTAAAATACGATTTTTTGAACTCGTATTAAAATCCGGACGAATTAAATGATAATAAAATTGTATGATCTGGTGTAAAAATTCTTATACAAGTATAATAATTGTTGGTTTAGGAAGAAAATAATAATTGTTGGTTTAGGAAGAAAAGGAGGGGTCGCAGAGTTACGGGCCCCAAAGCCCACCACACACCATATTGTTTTGTCGATCGATCCAGCCAGCAGCAAGCAGCAGTGAGAGGAGAAAGTTCATGGGCCTCAAGGCCCAGTATACATTCTACAGCCTAGCGGCCCAACACAGTCTCCGGCACCACCAGAGCGAACACGAGGTGACGCGGCGGCGCGAACCGGCTCCGCTTCACGCGGTTCCCCTCCCCGCAGCCTTCCCGGGGGGAAGCCACCACCGACTCGCTCCCTCCAAATCCCACCACACCCCTCGCCGCCTCCTCCGACGCCGCATTTCACTCCCCGGCACCGCGGGCGGGCTACCCGCTAGGGTTCGGCGCCGCTCCTCCCAGCCGGCGAGGGGTGAGCTCCGGCGGGCCAGCATGGGGGTGGTGCACTACCGGTACCGGAGCGGGGTGCAGACCTTCTCCTTGCCGATTCCCGGCGCCTTCGCCTCCGTCGCCGAGCTCAAGCGGCTGATCGCGGCCACGGGGCGGCACGGGACCGGCCGGACACGGGGCCGCGGCCCGCGGGACGGCATCGCGCTCTGCGACCCCCGCACCGGGGAAGGTGCGTGCGATCTTCTCGTCCCGATTCGAGCGGCCAACACGTACGGGAGTGATCGTGTTGTATAGAATCAATGTAGAGGAGGATGGGGTTTTCTTGATCGGGTCGTGTCGCGAATTGGGGGCCGGCCGGGCATCCATTTCTGTTCGATGCCGAGGTGTTCTCTGCGTTTCCAAGAGGGGAATTTGCTGTACATGTCTTACAACCACTGTAATCTTGATCTGTTCGCATTAGAGTTTCATGATTCAGCTTCTTGGGATGCTAGGTAGTTTTATAATTTTGTTTGGTGAATTACAGTTAGTTCAGTGTGCTCATCTGCTACCATGGTCTTATGCTTGCTTTCCATGATGTTTGCTTGTGGATGCAGAGTACGTTGATGAGAATACCTTGATTCCTCAAAATTCTACAGTGGTGGTCCATCGGGTTGCTGGACATCCGACAGACGCGATTATCACTTCGTACGTACTGTCTCCTCTCCTGACTCCATAACCATCTCGATTTTGCTTGCTACTACTCTGTTTGCGTGGAGGGATTTGTGAGGGTGAATATTTGAGCCAGGCAACTTTGATCAAGGGTGATGCAGGGTGCAGATCATTGCAAAGAGTTCACCTTTGAAACTTGGTGTCTCCCGCAAATCATTACCTTCATGCAGACAAATTCACATTTAAAGTGTATATGTTTCCGGTTCAGTCAAAGATGATTTTATAGTTCTGTAGTGGTAGTGATAAATCAGCGTGCATAATAGAAATAATTGCAATGTTTTGTTGTCCTTACAAGGTCTGGTTAAAATGGCAGAGAGTTTTCAAGGCCTTTTGGGAGTACTCTTAATCTTGCCCCCCGGGCGGATGATAGTGCTGCTGTTCTATAAAGTCTTTTGGATCTTCTTTACCAAACTAAAAATTTGTATCAAGGGAAATCTTGTGTAGGCGATAGCATACTAAAAATTATCTGTATTTTTGTGTAACTGAGCTTGTATTTATATTTCAGGCCCATAGTCTTAGAGAATGATGGGATGGCATCCAACAAGCCAGTTACTGAATCAACATTGAAATCAAGTGGATTTACTGAAGCTGATGATGAAGAGGCAGCAGCAATGAGAACTGTGATTGATGCAGCTGAGATTAAGTGGTAAGATATATATACCGCTGTACCCTTTTGTGGCAGTAGCCTGGAAAACTCAAACAATTTCCTTATGTATATACCTGCTGTAATATTGATTGATTTGCCTTATTATGTAGGGGAGTTTCTTCATCTGGAGGTGGATATGATGGCGGAGGTGGACAGTTGGGCCACCGTTATGGTAATATATAGTTTTAGCATCTACTTCGACACTGCCTTGACATTTACTAATCATTAAGCGCAGCACTCCTGATCTACTGTTCAGTGTTGATGGTATGCTATAGTTAGATAATATTCATGCTAAATTATGATCATTCAACTGAGAACTGTATTTATAAGTGCCTTAAGAGTTTGTTCACAATTTTTCATTATATTTAAGAAATTTCCATGCCTTCTCTGACTCTGAATATTTATTTGAAGGTCGTCCGTTGGAAGGAGAGGCACCGCCTCCTGGCTATGTCTGCCGCATTTGTCATATTCCTGGACATTTCATTCGGCATTGCCCATCAGAGAGCAAGCCACCTCCACCTGGCTATATCTGCCACAAATGTGGAGTCCCAGGGCACTTTATTCATTCTTGCCCAAATTATGGCGACAGGAAATATGATTCCAGAAGAACCAGTTCACTGATTCCCATAATATCTAGCTCTGATAATGGCATCCCAGCAGAACTTGCCCGGGCCATGTCTAGCAGTGTCAGTGATAGCTTGCCAGCAGAACTCCACTGCCCACTATGCAAGAAGGTTATGACAGACGCAATGTTGACAAGCAAGTGCTGTTATGATAGTTTCTGTGATAAATGTAAGTGGTGCAAATTTAGTAAAATGGATTGCATGTGTATCCTTGAAATCTTAATTGTTAGTCATTGCAATATGTCTGTGTTCAGAATTTAGTGGTGTTAGTAGCTCAAATATGGGTATATCGAAGGTACTTCAATTTCATACTGCATGAAAAATAACCCCAACCAGCCTATTTGTTTTTCTGTCATCAGGCATCCGGGACTACATTATTGCGCAATCAAATTGCATTTGTGGTGTCGAAATACTTGTAGATGACCTAATTCCCAATCATACTCTTAGAAGTACAATCTCAAGCATGTTGTCATCAAGGGGTGGTGGCATTTCAAGTGGTACAGGGAATCTTGCAAGCTCCATTAGCAGCAATTTAGATGGCAAATCTATCAGCTTCTCCGCTTCAGCTGTGTTAAAAGGGGACAACAAGCAACATATGGACAGTGCACCATCAATTGCTGCTGAAGGCAGTCTCCTGATAACTGTGTGCAAGAATCCAGTAGGTCATCATGAGAAATTGAAACATTCTGATCTCCAGAGTAAAACTGAAGAGACCGAAAAAGCATCAGTGAAGAAGACCATAGCAGTGGCAGGTGCCATGGAAACCGCTCCAGAACTAAGACGTCAGAAACGGTTGCCACCTGATGGGGTAGTAATAGTTTCAGGGAACCTTCAGCGAAAAGTGGTTAAGAGTAAGTCATCAAAGAAGCAAAAGAAGGCTGGCACAACTGGAAAGGGTGACACCAACTGTGATGATTATGATTGCAACATTCCATTTGAGCCATCATGCTACAACTCTTCATTTGGACTTGGAGGACTGCCTTGGGGAGCTGATCCTTACAGCATGTACTTTATGTCTAATATGGCTTCCAGCGGCTACCCTATGGGCCTGTATAATGTCAATGGTATCAGTAACTTGCCACTGCACGCTCCTGGAATGCAAGGCTACCCAGCAAGCTATTACAGGTATGTAGAGTTGCAGGTTTATATCGAGTCAAAATGATAGATCCACAATGAACTGATAATCACAAGATTATGCTGATTGTACGAATTTTTTTTTGTCCCTGGAGACATATTTAGTAGATTCTCAGTTCCTCACCTTGCAATTCATTGTCCATATCTTAACTCTGAATTGCTACACTGACCATTTCTAACTATTGATTTCTGCAGCAGTGGATTCCAGCCCACAGTTTTCCAGGATCATGAAGCTTCTGCACACGCAAGTCTGTCCAACAGCCACAAGGGCGCAGGTCCACAATCTCCAAAACCAGAGGGTTATCATTCCCGCGCCTCGACTCAGAAAGGAGGATCCAGGAGTGGGGGCAGATCGGTTCCAGAGATGCGGGACAGCAGCACCGAGTCCCATGACTACTATGAGGAGTATCACAATCGGAAAAAGGTCGGAACTCATCCTGCTAGCAGCAGTCCAAGGGACAGCGGTCAGCGTAGACATGCTGTGGACAGTAGTAGCTTTGAGTCCCATGACTACCGTGAGGAGTTTCATAGCCGGAAGAAGGTGGGAGCGCATCCTGCTAGGAGTCCAAGGGACGGTGGTCAGCACAGACGTGCCCTGGACGACGGTGGTAGCTTTGCGTCCCATGACTACGATGAGGAGTTCCATGGTAGGAGGAAGGAGCGAGCGCGTTCTAGGAGTCGGAAATCCAGCTCCAGGCACTCGTACAGGAGGCGCGCGTACGAGGGATCGACTTGGAGCAACGAGGAGAGCAACTTGAAGCAAAGATGGTAGGGCAGGTCAGAAGCAGTTGTTCTGTTATTTTGTATACTTAGTGACGTGCCGTGATTGAACCTCCTGTGCTCGCGGATGGGTATGCGTGATTTTGTATACTTAAATGATCAGAATGATGTTTTCATATGGAGTTTAAACAAAAGCAATTGCTTTATGGTAAGCTCTAAGTATACAGATTTAATGAGAACCTCCATCTAAATACTGTTCCTGGAAGTTAAAAATTCCTTTGAAGATACAAGTGTTTAAAGGGGTTATTTTAACGAAAGATAATTTGGTGAAGAGAAATTGGCAAGGGTGTACTAAGTGTTTTTTCTGTAATTGGGAAGAGACGATCCAGCATCTTTTTTTTTTATTGTCATTTGGCTAGATCGATGTGGAATGCTGTTTACATCTCGTTTGGTATTCAACCTCCCTCAAATATAAAGAATCTATTTGGGTCTTGGTTTAGAAATGCTTCTATCAAGATTAGAAACCTGATTCTAATTGGTGCTGCGGTGCTCTGTTGGGCAATATGGTTGACTATGAATGATGTGGTGATTAAGAAGTCCAAATCTAACTCATGCAATTAATCTTCAGGGGAACATATTGGACAAGATGCTAGTCGCTGCTATCTATAAAGGAAGAGAAGATCACCTTGAATGAGAATTGTCAGAAGTTGGAGATCACAATCATGGAGATTTTCAACAAAGTTTGGGTGGCTGTCCAGGAATAGGATCAGTGCCTAGTTTCTGCTACTTTTGAACTATATTTGTGTTGCCTTGTAGCTTTCGGTGGTCTAAGTACTGCTTTTGTTTTCTTTGGACTGTAATCATTCACTTGTGAATGTGATATTATTCCTTTATTTAAAAAAAAGCACCAGGCAAACACAATCATGCGCCATCGAACGAACTCATGCATGCATGGTTCCAGCGTGCAACTCATGGAAGATGGATGATGCATCATGCATGCATGGAGCCATGGACACTTGCTATATATGACTTGTAGCAACCGATGCATGCTTAATAAAAGCACTACCATGCTATCATATTATCATACATGTACTCCAATGCCTTGGATACCATTCAAAGTGTTACAAGAAGTAGAGAGCAACTTGAACTTCACTGTCAGCAGGGTCTTAACTCTTAAGGAGTCGTCGTGTATTCCTTGGATCTCTGAAGCATTGGAGGGAACCAAGACACTGCTGTGTTTGCATTGTGTAGCTGTGTTCATTCTTAGTAACTTGGCGAGGCATATTACTGCATAGTCTCGTGCTTCATCGTCAGCCAATGGGACGTGCGCAGCAATCGCATGCTTCATCGTCAGCCAATGGGACGTGCGCAGCAATCGCGAAGGCTTCGCCAACGCTCAAGGGGAAGAGTGGTGCAGTTCTGTCGTCAGCCATGACACCCAACTTCCAACCTGTTGCCCGCTCTACATCGCGCAGATGTAGAGAACGACGTTGGCGACGCTTTTACACGGTCGTTGGCAACGCTGTGATATTGAAGGCCGCTCTGCAACAACAATCACACCAAGCGGTAGACTAATTGTGTTCTGTGGCCGCCTAGGACAAACAACCAGTGGCTTGAGAGCAGGATTATAGCCAGCTTCTTCCTTCTCGCGATATCAATATCTAATAACTATTTGATTTCAGAATTCAATCGTACAATTCAGTTCACTTCTTGATGGTTGTCATCGACGCTGAACAAAAATTATTGTACATAAAATTCTGCATTTCGATGTCGCCAATTCTTGGCTGCCCAAATGTCTAAGACTCAGTTCGTATTTCGTAGCCACTGCTACATACACGACGAGCTAGTGGACGATGATAAATCTTTTCGTTCCAGGATGGCAAAAACTGAAGCATGTACAGTACTAAAATTTTAGCATGCAAATTTTCAGGATGCGGCTAAAAATGAACCAGGCTAAACTTTTATATGTTTGTGAGCAAAAAAGTAATTAAGAGTTGAGCTGGATTGTAGAAGAGTACCAGAGCCATGTTCCATTGGATTGGATATATGAACACTTGTTGGATGACTTGCACCCACGGATGCATCGTGAAAATGAAGACTTCATGATGGGTAATAACATTTCTTTAGAGCTCACACGACATTGGCACCCGCCAAATAAAAAACTGATGCATTGTGAAAAGAGCTCATGATCGATGAATGATGTATGAACACTTGATGGATGACTTGCAACCATGCATGCTTAGAAAAATGTTATATATAAATGCTGATATGCTTCCATGCCTTTGGATTCCAAGGAATAGAGTAACATGTGCTTCTCTTTCAGATATATACATGTAGGGCAGGAAACTTTGAAGTATGGGAGGAAACCAAAGTACCCAGTCGACCATCTTTCCTTCCAGTCTTCGTTCACCGTTTCCTACTCCATCTCAGATGCTGGTCGCATGCTCAGCTCAATGGCATGTCTCATATTTAATCCCTGGCTCCTGTTGTCACCTGTTTCTTACTCCCCGCTTCAAAAGCAACTTGGATTTCACTGCCAACTTGCCAAGGTCTAGAGTGGTGTATACTGGCCATGGAACTCTGAATCATTGGAGGGAACCAAAACACTCTGCTGCGTTTGACTTGTGTAGCTGAGTTCACTCTCAGTAACTCGGTGAGGCATATGACTACATTGTCTCACGCTTCATCGTCGGCCAATGGGACGTGCGCAGCAATCCCGGAGACCGCTGGTGGTTCTCGTCGTCGACGCTAGCGTGGTTCCGTCGTCGGCCATGACGCCGAACTGCCTGGCTTTCGGTGCAACCTGTTGGCGACTCTACATCGCGGGCAAGGAGAATGGGCGACCTAGAAATGTCAAAATAACTTATAATTTGGGACGGATGGAGTACAAAATATCAACGAGCAAACCTCTCTCTTCATTTATATACTTGTATTTTAAAATATTATATACAAGAAGGGATATGATTTTATATGGTGCCCTAAATGTTATACATTTACTATCATTTAAAATATTTTATGCATACTTGCATTTCACTTCTCATTGCTTCATTCCGTATATTTTCTTTATACACTTCCATATCCTGCAGATTAAATAAAAAAACATTGGTATAAGATCTAAAAAAATGTAAACACCACAAATTTACATGCTGAAATTACAAAAAAAAGTGTCCAATTGGAGATAAAAGTAAAGGTTTTTTTCTCTTAATGAAACTTACCAAGAAGCTTATGACGGGCTCAAGCACTCCCGGATATCCTTTCTTTCAGTTTGAAAAAAAAATGCTGTTAGTTTAGTAACTTCTTGGAACTCAGAACCCATGAAAGGTCAAAGATTTAATTGTCAAACAACTCAATACTGATGTAATAGACGAAGGGTGCTTGATGACGTGTCTCTGTGCCGCAAGAAAGTACTTCTTGTCTATATTACACAAGATGTTTTACAAGACAGAGAATTCGGGCCTGTTTGGCAACCAGCTGCTAAAGTTTAATACCCGTCACATCGAAGGTTTGGATGCTAATTTGGAGTATTAAATATAGGCTAATTATAAAACTAATTGCACAGATGGAGTATAATGCGCGAGACGAATCTATTAAACCTAATTAGTCCATGATTTGACAAGGTGGTGCTACAGTAACCATTTGCTAATGATGGATTAATTAGGCTTAATAGATTCGTCTCGCGAATTAGCACAGGGTTCTGCAATTAGTTTTATAATTAGCCCATGTTTAGTTCTCCTAATTAGCATCTTGAACAAACTACAGTACGAGGCAATGCAAGAGTCAAGAATCCATTTTGTGTCTATAAATGAAACAAAGACTCGTATTAGATGGTAGAATTAATCTTATCGTTAGCTGTAATTTGCATGTACCGAATAGAATCTAGTACTTGATGTGATCATAAACAAGAGAAAAGGCACCAACCTGCTCACTGAAACACCGACCATGTCGCTTCCCTGAATCTCTTGTTTCAGTTTATCAAGAACCGACGTTATCAGAACTATTTATTGAAAAAAAAGCAAGATCTATAGACCACACGGACACAACTGCAACGCACCGAACCACCGATCGATCCAGCGACAGTGAAATGCAGAGGCCGGCACCGGGGCTGGGGAAGAAGGCATGCGGTCATTGCGGCATTGGGACTGCACCAGATACATTAAAATAAATAGCGATTGCTGGGAGCACCGGCGCTGGGGACGACGCCGGCGGGAGATGCATGTTGGAGTGCCGGCGCAGGGGGTAGCGACGGCGACGGGCGGCGCCATGTCAAGCAGCAGAGCGGCAGAGTGACGCTCTGTTGCGAGCCAAAAGCATGGCGGCCGCCTCCGCTGTGGGCTGTGGCACGTTCTAATTCTCAGCTTAGTCAGGCCAGGCACCATGACATTTTGGCCGCTGCCGCGCCCACCGCTCGCGTGCGAGACTGATCCTCCGGCGGCGGCGGCACCAGTACGTGCCGCCGAGCGCGGCCACACGCCTCGCCCGGTCCGCCCCGGCGAGGTCCGCATATACTCCGCCGACCACATGGAGCGACGAGTACTCAGTCCTTCTCCTCCGGCGATTTGATCGCCGCCGCCGGCGACGCGGAACGCAGAGCGGCAGCGGCGGGGAGCGGCGTGCCCGTGGTGGATGGTAAACGAAACCCCGTCAGTGGGGGACGGTATTTCGTTTACCGTCCGGGCTTGGGGCCTCTGCAGCCGTTGGATCCAAAGACTGCGGCCCTGATACGACGACCTGACGACTAGGCTCTCTGGGCCAAGAGAAGGCCCGTCTACCTGAGCTAATGAGCCCGACCTTTTTAGAGGCCCGCCGAACGGATTTGGCCCGTCAGCGAGGCAGCAAGTCCAAGCGCCGCCGGCGAGCTTTGGGAATCCGATCCCCGACCCTGCCGCCGGCGAGCTTGAACAGCGAGCGGTGGCGGCGGCGGCGGCGGCACAAACTTGGGATGGATTCTGAGGCCGAGCATCAGGCATGATCCTTGATCTGATCGATCTTCAGAAATTCAGTCATACACTTCACTTCACTTATACTCGAGTATCCGACCCATACCCAGGTCGTTTCCCTTCATCTCATATGATTGATCTCTCCATGAGTATAAGCATGAGCATGCATAATGCATTGCCACATTTTCCAGTCAAGATCAGATCAGTGGAATGTGGAAGCACAACCTAGACAAGAATATGGGACATCCTGCAGGAGTGCTATACTCGAGTCAACGCAACTATACTTCATTTATACTTCCATTTCCTTATGCCTTGCGTGGTGTTTGACTATGGCTTCCATTGGGCATCTATTTTTTTTTCTGTCATTCATCTAACTGGAAAGAAGGTCCCAGTACACAGATAGCAGCTTGCTGCAGATAATCATGTAGAATGAAGTTGGCACTCATACTGTGGCAGCTGGCTGATATATTACCATTCAATAAGGAAAACTGGAAAAGAATCAATTCACTGCAAACATAAGCAGAATGCAAAATAGCACAAAGAAAGAATTTTTTACTACTAACCAGGTATCACAATGTCACCAAGGCCAAGCATAGAGAATGGCCGTGCAGCATCTGCAGTTGGAAACAGAAGCTGTGGAAAACAAAGCAGAGCCAGATTAGTTAACGATGAAATGGAACCAACCAACAACGGTATTAACAAAGACAGCTCACTAACAACGAGCACTGACCTTTATCGGAGCATCAAAAGATTTAGCCACACTGACCATAACTGGAGTGAAGAACACCCAGAAAATGTCATACACAAAAAGTCCAGCCTGAAAATGAATTCACATATGAATGTCAAGAAATGAATAGAGAATGAGACAGTGGCACTATGTTGAAACAAACGGCAGAAATCAATTCAGCGAGAACTGATGAAATTGCTGTAGCTATTATTTTCAGAAACAGTGCAGTAAAAAATGCAAGGTCTCGATTACTTCAGAACTATTATAAACCAGTATAAGGTTCCATATTTCAATATTCATGAAACAATGTGATCATAAATCAAAGCTTGCTAATATTACGAGAAAACTATTTTTTTCATAATTCAAGAGGTATGGCAGAGTGCATACTAAAAAGTCAAAGCATAAAAGTTAACTCGCCAATATGTCACCACAGCTAGGACAGATATTGCAGTAAAAAGTCATTTTGGTCAAAGAGGAGAGGCGAGGGGGGAGAACACTAAAAGTATGGTCTGAAATCTGACTCTATGATACACTAGTAAAGATTAGAAAATATATCGAACATGTTAAGAGGATAGGGATACAATTATGACCACAATTATCTTTGACTGAAATTATGACCGCAGTTAGAAACAGTACAAATTTAAATCCATATACAGCACAGCAAGCAGTACTTTCAGTTTCTGTAGTGCATAACAGATAGTTCCTTTGGTAGGCCAAAAACAAACCCCAAGTTACATTAGGCCCTGATGATTCAGATTTATTATTCATATATAACACACTTCCGTTGTGAAAAAAAAACATGATAGTGCAGAGATGATAAAATAAGAACATGTTTATAACTGCAATGATGAGGATGTGTTCTTAGAAGTTATACCAGAAAATAGAAATATCAAATATATGTGTTCAAACCAATGCAAAAAGTCGGTGAAAAAAACTTACCAACAGAATGGCCCCAGTTTTAAATGATCCCAAGGATAACATCTTGATCCCCTACAAAATTGAAGTGTTAAGACTCTGGTGAAGTAAAACTGGTGATGACAACAATCAAATTCAGGAAGGTTTTACCCCATAATCTTTAGTAATGCATATTAATGTTAAATCATAGAAACAAACCTGAATACAGAAAGCGATTCCAAGAACATTATTTGCTAGCCAATGCTTCTTAGACGCATACCACATGCAAAAGAAAAATCCCGGGACTGAAGCAACAATCTGTGACTTTGTGAACTCCACCGAGAGTGCTGAAATAAGCAATTCATGGACTTAAACCATCTTCAAGAATAAAGATTGTAAAGGGAGGCAACTGGCACATGATACATCTATTTCACAAAGAAAATTGAAGCTTCTATATCCATATGAAATGCTGTCAACAAGAATGTATTTCCATGTCAGTATTTTTTTCTAATTACACATAAAAATGGCCGTATCTGGATGGAGCAACATCATTTTGTTTGTAGGTTGAAAACATCAATTGTGAAAAGTTCAAAATCGTTCAGGCCACACAATAAGTTCGTGCATCGACTCTCAGCCACCACATTTTTTTTATTTCAATTACAGCAGTATTGAAGATACAATCAAATAGCACAACAGGATATCTTTAAAAACATAGATGCAGTAACATCTCAAGATCTGCACAACTGGACCAACAAGAATGAACATCAAAGAGAGTTGAGGATCATACAGTGGATAAGTGGAGCCCGCCAAACAATGAGATTATCATTCCATTCTTTTGGAAGAAAACACTTTATAGAAGGAAGCAATGTTGCTCTGCATGACAAGGGAACGAATGCATTCATTAGCTCATAAGTACAGTACTAAGTGTACACATGTCTACAAAAGATATTCCAAGAAAATTTGGACTTACGAGAGAGCAACAATGCCAAGAATGAAGAAGTAAGCAGTGAGCACAGCATTGACCAAGTCTTTTGAAAGAAACTTGAATAGAAGGAACAATGACAAAAGCATAGCACTTCCCACTAAGGGGAAACGCATAGCATGCTCCTTGGACATTGTCTCCTGCATAATAAAAAATGCACAAAAAACGAGTATTTGTGAACAAGTATAAAATGATTATAAAATTGACGACTTTATTAGAAGATAAAAAAGATACCTTCGGGTGTATTGGAAATAAGATACTGACTTACTGAGATCTTCTCGTGTATTGGAAATAAGAGATTGCAATCTTCTAATGCATTGAAAAGGATATTTGTTTTGAGTAGACGTTGCCAGCCATACCGTCAAACGTGCTTGCTTGGTTCACAATGTGCGATTTATTTTATTTTTGTTCATCATAGCAACAACATACATGAATGTCTTGTTGCAAGCACACGTTCTACTGTAGAAATATACATGGCACCCAAAACACGAGTCACGAGATTTTAAATCAAGTTTGGAGTTCCCTGCATTTTTGCAGTTGCACCTTCAGGTTTTACATAGCCAAAACTCAACCACCATAAAGTCACACAAAAGGGAAAACATACACGTAGTTGCAGCACAGGCAATGCCACACTGTACATGCCTTGTTTCTGTAATTTCGTTTACACCAAGTCATGAACTCGTTTGGTATTTCCATTTGTTGTTGATCAGATCAATATCCAGCCAGCAGGTGCAGCAACTCAAGTTCGCCATGCGGCCGACGTCTCCTGATCAACGTTCTCTTCCCACCATGTAGCATTCTGCATCACAGAAACTCTAGTAAAACTGATGCTTTGAAGAAATTAAGTTATGCAAGATGGCACTTTGAATTTCAAAGTTCGAAATTGCAATGGAGCGTATTCGTCCTATCAACTATTGACTGGGATGAGATCTGAACCTTGTATCCTCTTCTGAGAAATTCAAGTGAGCTTCCTTCTTCTTCTTGTAAACCGATAACTCTCAACAGTTCTTCTTTGGCCTAAAGACAAGATGTTGAATGGCAGACGCAACAAGCTCGAACGAAGTTAGTATTTTTTTCTTACTTTTTTCAAACACACACGAGAGCAGGAAAAGGTAAACTAAATTCATTCAAGTAACTTATGGTCTGACCTGTCCTAAAGTGAACCGAGCTGCACTCTCTGCAACACATGCATAAGAACCATCAGCCTGCTTCAGCATAACCTGCCAAGGGCCTGAACAAACAGAAACTTTGTAGGTCAGTAGCTGATGATGCATTTATTCAGTTCGGTCTTCTATTGCAAACCCAGCACGGCAGGTCTATGTTTCAAACCATAAATTTTTCAAGTGAAGAAATCTAAATAAGCCAAAATGTTCTCCAAGATTACCTGGGTATTGGCGGAATACAGCGCCACTGTAATTGACTATGTACGGAGTAACTGCAATTGTCTACACGGTAAAGAAGGGAAACTAGTCACAGATGGTACAGGATGCCAGAAACACAAAGGACATCGCTAGGAGCCGAGGTGGATAGAAGTAAAACAAATTAATACCTTGGAGTAGTCACGCTGCCTGATATAAAATACTGGGGTGAACTGAGAAAGAAACCGGTAATGTAAATCTTTTGGGGGGAATCCCAGAAGCCCCAAGTCAGATCTGGAGGATGAATTACATAAGCCGCTGCCTCATAATGCACTAAAAAGTTTTAGAATCAACAAGTTACTGAATGGAATATATGACACATACCGCAAAGTATCTAATTCAAGGTTAAATAGAAGGGCGGGAACAGATGTGGCGAACTTCTCCTGAAATTAGCAAAAGCACAAAGAAGGAATCAACCGTATGTGATAACACATAAATGCACATTGCCAAGGAAAGAAGCATATCGTATCCTAGACATACCACATACTTCTCTATAGAAGCAAGGTCACGTGTGCTGCTATTGATGAATATATATAATGATGGTGGTTCATCAGATTTCCATCGATCTGTATCCACACCAGAGAACTAGTTATGACTAACTTATTAGGGGATGTTTATATGAGAATTATGATAGGGTCCAAACTGACTGATTGTTCTTCTATGATGGAAATTGAACTTATGCTCTGATGATAGCATCATAATGAATATCAATAATCCGCCTATGCTTGATTCATATGCATAAAGCTGATGCACACATTCACTAATCACTAATCAGTAACCCTTTTATTTTCTTTTTTGAAGCTGTGATAATTCATTAACATGAAAAGGCTTGCCATTAAAAATAAACATTTTAGCATGTATGCTGCTCCTCTATAAAAGAAGGCTACCATGCCGCAGAGTGGTATGAACTCTTTGACATAATAAAATGAGCCACAATTTCATGTTAGACTTGAGGTCGCATAGTTATTGCTTTCAAAATGTATTTGGATCAAGATAATTTACCTTCGTTGTCATCTGAAAAGTCAAAATCCAGTGTATTTCTTATTGATTTGAAGAAGCTGTTGACAGGGTCGGTGGGCACATCATCCAGGGAACTGACAGTTACACCCTCAATCTAAAGAAAGCGGAAACAGAAATCAGAGCATTTAAATGACATGCTACTATAAGCAAGCTCCTACCAAAGTTTCAGGAAAGCACAAACAGAAAAACTGTTTTTTTCCACCCTCTAATAAAGATATTGTTCCATGACGCATTGTTTACCGTGTCTATAGCTGTCTTGAACAACTGTGAGGCCCTGCGCTTTTCAGGTTGATCAGGAAACACCTGAAATCAACTAGAAGAGAGTAAATAAGCATGGCTTTGCACATCTGATGTGTATCTGCATCAGGAATGGCGTATGAAGCTTGAACTTACTATACAGGATCTGGTCCCCTTGAGCTCTTTAAGCTTCCTTGCAACAACAAGAGCAAGCTGGACGTTAGCATCAATGAACTCATCCGAGGAGCCCTGCACAAGTTAAGGTAGGATGGTCACAAACAGTAGTTCATAATACCACATATATGTAGTACTGTAATAGCAGAAATCGACATGATCTGTTCAGGAAAAAAGAAGTGGCGAAAACTAGTAGCAAATCAGTATTGTTGACATGAATCTCTAATTCGATATAATCAATCATTGTGCCTCAGGAGTACAGAAAATTCGAGAATCCAGAAAATTCATAGTGCGGCAACAATTGGTGTCAAAACTAGTAAGAAGAGACGATGCAGGATGAGCACAATGTGATGAGTAGGTGTAATAACCTTGTAAGAAGAGATGCTGCTTGGCAGAGGCCTTTACATCGTCTCAATTCAGAAGCAGAGACACCCACGAACAAGGCGTGAAACAACAAGGAAATCAGCGGTAAGAAGAGAATGCAGGCGATGGGGACAGCGACGGAACAAAGCGAAGAGCGCGCACGCGCGGGGTGAGCTTACGGGAACTCGATCTCGAGGCGGGTCTTGCCGTCGTCGATGGCGCAGGCGAGGGAGCGCGCGGCGTCGGAGACGAGCACGTCGTAGGAGCGCGGCTTGTACACGGACACCCCGGCCCTGAGCGCCTCCACGTCCCCGGTGCCGGTCCCCGTCCCCGCCTCCGCGCGCGGGGAGACGGCGAGGCGGCGGGGCCGGAGCCGCCGCGAGGAGGACGAGGAGTAGGCGGTGGCCGGCAGGCGAGGCGGAGAGGGAGAGGAGGCGGCGGAGGGCGCGCGCGGCAGGCGGAAGTGGCGGGCGCAGAGAGAGAGAGCCGTGGGCGCCGGGGCGGCCATGGCCGTGCGGCGAGGGAGGAGTGGAGGAGAGCAGACGACGAGTGACGACACAGGCCGCTGGCGCGAGACTCCGACTAGGCCAATCGAGTCCTGCTGTATTTGTGAACAATGATTATAAAATTGACAACTTTATTAGAAGATAAAAAAGATATCTTTTTTCACGACCGTATTTCATTAAAACTTGCAGCGTCATCTGGGATTGATGTCCTACTAGCGCATACAAGAGTTAAGAAGAAATAACTGACTTACTGAGATCTTCTGGTGTATTGGAAATTAGAGATTGCAATCTTCTAATGCATTGAAAAGGATATTTGTTTTGAGTAGACGTTGCCAGCCATACCGTCAAACGTGCTTGCTTGGTTCACAATGTGCGATTTATTTTATTTTCGGTTCATCATAGCAACAACTCTGACAAGCCACGAATTTCTGACTTGTATGACTCACGACGCCTCTTGTTTTTAATACATTCCTACGTTCATCAGACATAGATGCAGCTCTGGAATTATCCCTCTTCCTCTTAACCTCCTTAGGATCAAACTCCTGTGGCCTCACCCCTGTAAGCGTGTCACACCGTAATTGCCAAGTTGTCTGAATGGAAGAAGTCGAAGAGCGAATTTTGAGGAGATAAAAATTCGTCAGAAGGATATTGTGCTTTCCATCATAACTGAATGTGAGATTTTAAACACATCAACATTGACAATTCTGCAACACAACGTTGATGAGCTTCACTACCAAGGCAGGCGCTCGTACAGCCCTCACAGCTAGTGCCAAATGCCATCGTCAACACAGCGTTGCCATGTCATAGGTGTCAAAAATCAAACCAACAGACTAAAGTAAGCCATTTTGGCACAGAATGAAGTTTGTTTAAATTGATTTTGTAAAGCCATTTTTGTTGGTTGGGGTAGATTTTTATATTAGGTGTAAATCAGTCACAGCTATCTCAATATATTTATGCAAATGAGTTATGACATAAGAAGTGGTAGTTGAAAAAAAAATAAGGCTGGACAACCAAGGCAAGCCCTGGGGCATGATAACCATGTATTTTCGTGTTATATATCACCTCTGTCCAATGATTTTTCTTTATGCATTAAGTCTAGGAGTTGAATGACACCCACTCTATGCATGACATCCTTGCTGTTTATAAGACATCTTTGCCACATGTTTAAAAAGATATTAACGACTTACTGCTTAGCAATGTTACAGAACCGGTAGAAGTCGAGTGATTTCTTGTCACTCGCTAAATATAGGTTCAAGTGTATTATCTCTCTTTTAAAGTACACAAAATAATAAAATAGAGACAAGGTGGAAATATATAGGTTATAGCAACAGGTTGGGTCCTATGTGCTAAGCCATAGGTTGGGACCTATGTGCTGATTAGTCTCGTCTGTGTTATTTGAGGACCGTCAGTTGTAGGCCCTCTGATCAAGCTTTGGAACGTACTAATCACATGTTGTATTATGGGGCCAGTAAACCGATGTTTTTACCCAAGCACATAGTGGTAGTCTAGTTTACTTGTTCATTGTTTTTTCTCTTTTCTGGCTTAACAGTTGCCATCAACGCATCTGAACAAGAAACACCACCATTTCATGTTTCGGTGTCACCAACAAACACGCTGATGCCATGCAAAACGAGCTCATGATTCTGGTGTGTACTCATGATGGATGAATGGTGAAGAAAACTTGTTGGATGACCTGCACCAACAAATGCATGCTTACAAGGCTATTATATATACTCCCAAAGTCTTGAATGTCACTGAGTAACATGTATTTGTCTTGCAAGCAGCTGTGCACATTAGCCAGAGAACTCCGAAGTGTTGGAGGAAACCAAATTACTATGGTGAATCTTGACTTGTGCAGCCAAATGCATCCCCGTACGCTTCGGCTTGATCAAGTGTTCGGGCTAATTCAAAACGACATCATAACACGCAGACGGCCGTGTGGGACTCCATTGTTAGGAGATGAGCTCCATGTATCTTAATGTCTTCATGTTTACTTTTCATTTTAGTATAGTAGTGTGAGAGAGATAGGTGAATCTTTCTTATGTACAGACTTTTCCTGTAATTTGGAACCTCTAATTCTCTTAAATGCAAGGCAGTACTCCTGCCAATATTTTAAAAAAATGCATCCCTGTAACTCGGCAAGCTTGATGCCATCTTCCGCCCGTTTAAATCATTTTTTCACAATTCTCTACTCTCAGCAGAGTAAGCAAACCTGTTTAGCCAAAAACACTTCTACATATGATGGTACATGTCATTATGGCGGGTGCCTTTTATCGTATCTAAGGTTGCATTAAACAACGGCATGAAGCTCATGGTATCTAATTGGTGCCGGCCGGTATGATGAATTTCTGGTCTCACGGCCGGACGAACAAACTGGAGGAGAAACCCGCCATTAAGCATTTACTCCTGCTTGTATGGTTTGGTTAAGTTTTAGAGACTTGAACCTGGAAGTCTGAAGATGCCGGTTCTTACGGACAGGAGAGATCCATACTCACATTTCCGAGGTGCTCTGATATAACAGCATAATTCTCATAGGATAATGTTAAATGTTACAACCTTGCATCGAAAATGAAGATTTGATGAGCGCTAAGTATGGATTCACATTTTCTTTTCAGAAACTGAGCCTTGCATGTGGAGGTTTTTTGTTTCCCGTCATAAAAAAGAAAATAAAAATAACACGAGAAATTGAAATTGATTTAAGAACATTCGAATTTTGTGTGAATCATTATATTTCACGGTCCATGTACTCTCATGATTTTTACATGAATTGGCAGCATAATTTCTAATAGCTAGGGTAAAATACCAAAACACGAAAAAATGAAATCGATTTCAAGATTGGTCGACTTTTCTGTGAATCATGTGTTTCTTCTCAGCATGGTCTCATGATTTTCGACAAGCTAAACCTTACAGATGATCTTTTCTTAATTCGTGTCATAAAAAAGAAAAATAAAGATAACGCGATAAAATGGAATTAATTTCAAGATCGGTTGACTTTTGTGCGAACCATTTACATGCACAGATGTGCCATGCGTTTCTTCTTCTCAGTAACTGGTGATCTTCTGATCGCTCGAGGGATTCCTTGCTGCGTGTACACACAACACTAGACCACCAGTTCACGATTGCCATTAGCGCCGTCCTAGGCGACGTGAACGCAAGACAGGGTGATCATGGCTCATAAGGAGGGTAAGGGTCAGGGATGTTAGTTGTAGACCTACCCACGTTGACGACGAAAAATCCTTTTATTCAAGGGTGGCAACTAGCTAGCTAGCAAAGCCCGACGAGGCTTATTACTAAAGCATCCGTGTGCATACCATCAGTTAATCACTTAATCTCATTCTCAATTTCCTTCAGGTCACATGACGTTGGCACCCGGTAAAATGAAGCATTGATGCATCGTGAAAAGAGCTCATGGTTCTGGAATGCACTCATGGTAGATGAATGATATGGATGAGCAGTTTGTTGGATGACTTGCATGAACTGCTTACAAGAGTATTTTATATATAAAAACAAACAAACACTCCCATGCCTTGGATGCCATTCAAAATGTTACCAAACATATGTAGAGTAACCTGCGTTTCTCTTTCAAGCAGCTAGTCATGAAGTACTGGAGGAAACCAAATTACAAGCTTTCACTTGTGTAGCCGAATGCATCCACGACAGTTCGACGAGTCATATCAGCATACCCTTCCTTACCCTGCCATATTGCCATATTTCTCTCACCGTCTGCTACAAAATTTAGGGCCAGCAAACACTTCTATATGAGATGGCACGAGCCATAACAGTGGGTGTGGTTACCCTATCAAAGCTTGCACTAAACGCTGGAATGGGGGCCATGTTCATAGTTCTTGCTGACTTGATTGATGGATGGCATGATCAATAACATGATCAAGTTTGCTACCAAGCTGGATCTGGATAAGAGCGCATGTGTGATGTGGTGGTGCGGCACCAAAGTGCGGTGGTCGTTGTCAACGAAGCCATCAATCATTGTTTTTTTAAAAAAAAATGTCGGATTCAAGAACTTCTGTATCTGTCTGACATTGTTCATCTTCACTATACATTACAACCAGCTACACATGCAACTAGATAATGCAATCTTCTATATTATTACTAATCAGAGACTCGTTTTGGAGCCTCCGTGTTAATACTCATGAGATGTGCCATTAAAAAAAGAGATAAATCCTTGAAATTCACATAAAAATAAAATAAAAAATATGAACACGTTTATACATGTATAGTGGTATAAGTTTAGCCGCTTCTTCGTTTTGTTTGCTTCATGTCTCACACGACATTGCTGGCACGAAGCAAACATAACACTGATGACTAATAGGAGAACATTGTAAAGTGAACTCGCGATCCGGAGTGCACTCATGATAGATGAATGATGCATGAACAGTTGTTGGACGACTTGCAGCAACAGTTACATGCTTGCAATCTAGATCAATACCAAAGGCTGCCATATATACTCTCATGCCTTTGTTGCCGTTCAAATGTTACATGGGTAGTATAGTATTAAGAGTAACTTGTGTGCAGGATCTTTTTTTTTTTTGGCAACTTGTAAGAACTATGAACATGGGTGTTTTCTTATTTGTGTCATAAAAAAGAAAATAAAGATAAAGAGGAAAGCGAAGTTAATTTCAAGATCGGCTCAGGCTCAGGCTTCATGCATGTCACACAACATTGGTACCAGGCAAAAAAAAAACACTGATCAGTGATGCATTGCGAAAGGAACTCATGATCTGGAGGGCAATCATGATAGATGAATGATCTGAACAGTTATTGGATGACTTGCAACAACGGTTACATGCTTGCAAGCTAGATCAATATCAAAGACTATCGTATATAATCCCATGCCATGGATGCCATTCAATTGTTATATGGGTAGTGTTATGAGTAACTTGTGTTCATCTTCCAAGGATCTCATCCACATAGAGCAGGGGAACACTGAAGTATTGGAGGAAATCAAAATATCATGCTGAGCGATGGCTTGTTTAGTCGTGTGCTGGTAACACGTCGAAGCATGCAGATAGGCGTACTCTCCTCGGGGCGTCGCAGCCAGCGCCGTGGATCCCCCGGCCAAACGCGCCACCGCATCCACGCGATCGCCGCCGGCGCCGTCTACACCACGGGCCGCCTCCTCGCCGGCTGTGGTCCACGGGGCAGCCACCGCATCGTTGACCAGGGGCGGTACATCTAGCAACATATCTCTTACAATGCCGTCTGCTCCTGATTTCTCTGCTCCATTGAATGTTGAATGTCTGCAATGCCGATGTGATGCAAGAAGCAAGACGAGACTGAAGGAGATCTTCGGGAACCTGTGCTGCTGTGCGTGACAGTCTGAACCCTGCTGTTTGAACTTTGAAGAGGCGAGCTCTCGCCAAATCTGACAGACAACAGAGCTTCATCGTCTTCAGAGTGTTATCAGCATCTTTATCTGAACTCGTTGCAGAGTTTCAGGTAGAATACCTTCAGGTTTTAACATTTATGATAGCCCTTGTACTTAACTAGAGGTTGCACCACAACCTCTGTTGACCACATGGCACAAATTTCATTGACGAATGCAATGCTTCGGGCAAGAAAAAAAAACATTTTCTGTTAACAAAATAACAAGCCTTGGAGGTGAAGGCGCACATGGAGGCTCGCCGGAGAGCAGAGCGGTGAAGGGGGCCGAGTGAGTCTCTGCTTCGTCTCTCCCTTGGCATTGCATCTGATGCCCGGTAGAGTCACAGATCTCTAACTGACGTTCAGGTAGATCTCTGCTTCGTTTTTATCTGAACTGATAGCATAGTTTCAGGTAGAATAACTTCAGGTTTTTCATCCATGATAGCCGTTGTATATGACTAGATGTTACACCACAATCTCTCGTGGCCACATTTCATTGGCGAACCCAATGCTTGGAGCAGAATAGTAACATTTTCTGCTAACCACAAAATAACAAGCTTTTGCAGTCGGTGCTAACTTATTTCGTCATGAATGGTTGCAATCTTCAGGCCTTGCCTGACACTGACAGCAGGTTGATGAACCCTACTGTCTGATGACATCCAAGCCTGACAGACCCCAAAATTGATCGCTGTATAGACTCCAAATCTTCATGCTTCAGGCTTGAATTAGTTCAGTCCATCCCATCGGCGCTTTAATTTGCCTGCAACACATCGGCGACGGTTCAAACATACAAAACCCAAAATGACTTGGAACTTTGTTTCTGAAGTAGTATCAGATCTCTCTCTAAGAAAGTGAAGGAGATTAAAAAAATGAGAGAGAAAAAGATTGCCCAGCGCATGTGTCATGCGCCTGCAAGTACAGATCCTGGTGGCGATGAACTTGCTGGGGTATTTGCTTGGTGTGCATGCCGCACACAAGACCACCAGCCACACGAGGAGGAGCATGTCCCTCGTGCTCCGGGTGTGCCGCCATGAGGGGCACATCGCTCCCTTGCTGGGACCCACATTTGAGTGCATTAGTGCCACCTTGGCTCGCCAGTACGGGACTAATTAACTGAATCATATGCATTCGTTCGTTCGTTAAGGAAGGGTTAATTAAGCACTATATGGACCCATTTCTGCCGTGAAATGAGTCGGCCCACAGCCCATGCCCATCTCTCTGCTGCTTGTTTGCTGAGGCCGAGACGAGGCCCGGCGGCCGTCGTCGCTGGCTCCTCCGGCCTCCGCTGCTCGTCGCCGCCGACTGTGACACTCGCCGGAGGACGCGACGACATGACCGAGGCCCGTACCATGTACGCTCCTCTGTAGTAGTATATGGTACGGGCACGAGCTGCATGCGTGGGATGTTAATGTACGGCTTGTTCGCTTCAGCTTATAAGCCGGCTGAAAAGCTGAAACGGATGATTTGTTGTGAGAGAAAAATACTGTTTGGTGGCTGATAAGCCGGCTGAATAAGCTGAAGCGAGAAATAATGACCATTTTTTTTATTTTGTTTGAAATGAAAGGAGAAACAATGGCTCTTGGAGCATTCCATGGGGCGGCATGCATGCAGCTCATCGATCGGATGCTCCGATGATTGATACTCCCTTGGTTTCAAATTATTAGTTGTTTTTCACATTGTTAATATATATTTTACACATCGATAATGCATTGCATTATTTCCCTCTCTCTGTATATATCTTTCATATGTAATATATATGAGCTTCCAAACAAAATAACATATTACTTGTCTCACAACCTGAGCCTCGATGATACTACTGCCAATTGTCATACATTCATTGGCAATCGATTTTATTTAGACTGCTCGGTTGTGCTACTTGCGACTCGCTGTAGCTGCAGCTGCAGGAGCCAACAAGGCAACAAACTAACGCTATAGTAATTGTAAATTGCTGGCTGGCCAGCAGCCAGCCACAAGTATAGCACAAATTCTCTTCTGGTGAGGAGATCGATCCATCGTCCATGTGTGTGTGGTAACAGCAAAGGAATCTCGTACGGGGTGTTTGTTTCCTAAGGCTAAACTTTAGCTCCTGTCACATCGGATGTTTGATACTAATTAGTAGTATTAAATATAGGCTAATTATAAAACCAATTGCACAGATGGAGGCTAATTCGCGAGACGAATCTATTAAGCCTAATTAACCCATGATTTGACAATGTGGTGCTACAGTAATCATTTGCTAATGATGGATTAATTAGGCTTAATAGATTCATCTGGTGAATTAGCCCATGACTTCTGCAATTAGTTTTATAATTAGCTCATGTTTAATCCTTCTAATTAGTATCCAAACCTTCGATGTGACAAGTGCTAAACTTTAGCCGAGTCACGCCCATATATTATAAGGCCCCGTCTGGTTCTTTAGGAACTTCTAAAATTTCCGTCACATCAAATGTTTAGATATTAATTAGGAGTATTAAACATAAACTAATTACAAAACTAATTGCACAGATGGAGGCTAATTTGCGAGACGAATCTATTAAGCCTAATTAGTCCATGATTTGACAATGTGGTGCTACAGTAAACATTTGCTAACGATGGATTAATTAGGCTTAATAGATTTGTCTCGGGAATTAGCCTCCATCTGTGTAATTAATTTTATAATTAGCTTCATGTTTAATCCTTTCAATTAACCTTCAAATATTTGATGTGATATGAATTTTAGTCCGAACAAGTATCGTTCCCTGCGAGTATCGATCCGGATTTCCCTGTCGGAAATCTGCCGTACCAGGACCAAACACAGCCCCCAGTAATCTGCCGTACCAGGACCAAACATCGTTTTGTATCTGCTGCTGGACACATTGTTCTCTTGTCCTCTTGCTTTGTATCGAAAACAACAACGCGATTGAATTGACACGATGCATGCGACTTCTTGACATGACACGTACTGTGGCCTCGCCCATGTATTCCCTCCCCTGACCGGAAAAAAAATATTTCGATCTTTTGTTTATTGCATATCGAATATTCGGAGGTTAATTAGAATAACTAAATATGAGCTATTATAAAACTAATTACACAGATGGAGGCTAATTCGCGAGACAAATCTATTAAACCTAATTAATCCATCGTTAGCACATATTTACTGTAGCATCACATTGTCAACTCATGGACTAATTAGGTTTAATAGATTCGTCTTGCAAATTAGCCCCCATCTGTGCAATTGATTTTATAATTAATCTATATTTAATACTCCTAATTAGTATCTAAACATTCGATGTGATAGGAACTTTAGAGGGACTAAAGAAGCAAACGAACCTAATTAATATATATATATATATATATATATATATGTATGTATGTATGTATGTATGTATGTATGTATGTATGTATGTATGTATGTATACACACACAGACACACACGACTGCGTGAGCTGAGATGAGAGATGAGCCACGAGATGCTTCTCTCAAAGTCGTTGCAGCAGGTTGGACAGTGCTGCGCATATGCATGGACACGTCATGCATGCACATTCATCATGTCCTCGACCGATAGATGATGAGGTCGCTGCTACCTCCATCAGTCCATCGGTGTTGCTTGCTTAGATGTTTCACCGTCTCCATCTCTCCGTTTCCTGATGTAGGATGAACGAAGTTTCGGATTGGAACGCAACACGGATCATGACTGTGGGCACTGATGTAGGATGACTTTGACTTTCTTACCGCAATGCAATGCAAAGCAACCCTGGTCAAGTCAACCAACACTGTCGTTACTAGCACAGCACGCACGCACGCAGTTCCTGTAGCAACAAGAAACCAAAATATCATTGTTTGGACAAATAAGTTTGATGAAAGCTAGGGCACGTTTGGTTAACGGCCACCATGCGCCACGCCTATACTGCGGCACGCCACGTCCACCTGGCCTGCTGTTTGGTAGGTGAGTAAGCTTCGGCGCACCACAACAATTCAGTTCACTCGCAGTTAAAAAAACTCGCCGCAACTGCGGCGTCGAAAATCGGCGCCAAATCTTCGGCGGCGGCGCCGTAACTGCGGTGTGGCAGACAACGGCTGGGAACCAAGTAGGCTGCTAGTCTACTTGTTGTTCGGGGAAAAAAAAAGTTAGTTTACTTCGTTTCATTTCATTCCATTTATCGCTTGATATTTGGCGAAAAATGAAATAATCAATCGAATTACAATTTACAAGGGAGAAGGATAAGGCCGTGGACGACCCTTGGTGCCGGCGTCCGTTTCCTCGCCGGCCGGATCGGATGGCGACGTTAGCGATGAGATCGTCCTCTCTGGCTCTCCGAGAATGAACAACTGGCAGCAACGAGCCAAATGCTAAGGTTGCTTCATTCGGAACAACCAATAATGTTATCTTTACAGCCAATAACAAAGCAACGTCATCGATCATGTGGTGCATAAAATATTAGATTTTGCTTAGCGGATCGGAACAGGATAGGAAAAGAAGAAGATAACAGAGGGGTGGTGTTTCTTGCCTACGAAAATGACGTGTGTTGTCTACTCTGTACGAACATGGGCGAGGACCCTCTAACAACTCGATCTTTTTGTGATGCTTGGTTGATCATTATAGTAGGAGCAAAGCATAGTTCACAAGACGAGGAGGGGCGTTGACCAATTTGATGTGTATATATATAGGAATCACTAAGTAGAAAACTGAGTATTAGTTCCGGTTGGAAGGGTGCAAATCTCTCGAAAAACTATCCAGGATAAAGCAATCGAGACAAAAGAGAGTGTCTTTTATCCCGCGTCCCTCAACCGTCAACCGGGACTAAAGGGTAATACCAACCGGGACTAAATGGGCTGCCACGCCAGGTGCGGTACATGCCCCATTTTATCCCGGTTAGTAATACCAATCGGGATAAATGGTTTTGCAAAAAAAAATTGCAAAATAAATAAATCCTCGAGGGGTCCCATGGAGGCCCCTCACACGGGCGCACATCGCAAGTCACAAGTCACGTGAAATATGCGCGTGCGCGGTTCGTGGGATTCGAACCCACGACCTCAAGCCTCGCGCGTAGCTTCTTTGCCATCCCACCTACACACCACATCTAATTGTATAGGGGATCCAATCCTTTTATACTAACTCGTGGGGGACCCACCAACCGGGATAAAAGGGTATCCCGGTTGGTATTAAAATCGGGATAAAAGGGTCTGAGGGCTTTAGTTCTTTTTCAGCCACCTGTGAGGGGTCCTTTTATCCCGGTTGAAGTTTCTCCAACCGGGATAAAAGACCCCATTTTATCCCGGTTGGTGTCGTGAGCTTTAGTCCCGAGTGGTAACACCAACAGGGATTAAAAGGGTGACCTTTAGTCCGGGTTATTCTTACCACCCGAGATAAAAGGGTCCCCACGGGTAGCTGATTTTTTCACTCGGGACTAAAGGGTCCCCCATGGGTGGCTGATTTTTGAACCGGGACAAAAGGTGACTTTTAGTTCCGATTGTAAATACCAACCGGGAGTAAAGCTCCGCGCACCCCCTTTTATATTGGACCTACTTTAAACCGGAATTAAAAGGGGACGCATTGAAAGTCAGTTCTAGTGAATATGCTCTCGGCGGCAGTTAAGCTAATAATGATTCTTCACCCTTTTTATAAGTCAGCTCCACCCGAGACAATGTTTTATCCCCATTATGTTGCCTTACATCCATGTTGGATTAATTGCCTCCTAAGTCTTGCATCCCTCTCTTTCCAATTTGGCTTGGTTTATGATGTCTTATATGACCATTTCAAATTTAAATGGTCGAGATAATGTACTATTTCTAAATTTATCCACCTCATTCGAAAAGATAGAAAAAAAAAGATTACATTTTTTTCAATTATTTATTTAATATAAAATATTGTTCAAAATATCTTGGGCCCCACAACCACTCTCATCAATAAAAGCATGCATCCCGCTTTTCTCTCTATGAGTTGGTTTACGCAGAAGAGACCGTATACTCTCTCACATCTTTTCTACATGTATTGTGATATTACAAAGATAAAAGAGCTCGCTGACTCGTCATCGTTGGGGGATGTCTAAAGTCTTGCGCCCTTTCCAATTAGATGTCTTGATCATCTCAAATTCACTGTTTTTAATTCTTTCAACTCTCATTTTTCCCATTAGACTCGATAATACTCTGACGAGTGCTCCTGATGCCGCCCACAATCCTAATATTGTGGCTAGTGGCAGAGTTTTATCGTTGGTTTGGTCATGTCTACCTCGCACACAAAAAAATTTAATAATTATTCATACACGTCCAAATTGTTAGGCCCACCACCCTACCTGAGAAATGAGATATCGACGTGTTGATAATTTTAAAACTCTAAAAACAAGTAGTCATCTCCTAATTTTCTATTGCATCATCTAGAACACAAGGAATTCAAAGCTCCAAACTTATTTAAATCCAGCATCGTACTTGCATTGCTGGGTGTAGCATGCGTGTGTGGCGCACTCCTCCATGGCTTGGACCAGGGTAACGCCGCCGGCGCCAACCGCCAACTCCGGCTGCTCTCCGTATGCTCATCTCCGTGAACGCCGTCCAGGTTCAACGAACGCCGTGTCCTCCGTCCCCCAGCCGTCGACGGACTAGGTGCACCAGATATCGGAGGCACCTCCTTGGAAGGCCCCACCTTCAGTGACAAAGTCTACCGTGAACCGGGTCTTCTTTCTACCACGCGGACCCCCTCCTCTTCTCCCCAGCCTCGCCTGCATAAAGCCGCCACCCCTCCAGCGGCTTCCCACTCCAACAACAGCCGCCGGTTCCAGAAAACCCCCTCTCCTCCCCCCGCAGCAAAAGGATTCCTGCGCCAAATCCGTAGGTTTTCCTCTTGCTATCCCCGCCAATTGGTGGAGAAACCGATTGTGCTATCTATTTAGGACTAAAGATTTATCCTTTTTTTCCTTGGATTTTTCAGCTGCGTGACCCAATGGGAGAGGCCTCGTCGCCGTCGATCGCCAAGGATGTCACCGAGGTGAGCACCCACCCCGTCCATTTCCGCTCGATTTCCGCCGGCTTCTTGTGGGCGGGGATTTGGCTGGTGTTTGTGTGTGGCCCGTCCGTAAAAACTGAATCTTTTGTGATGCGCAGTTGATCGGGAACACGCCGCTGGTGTACCTCAACAAGGTGACCAATGGGTGCGTCGGCCGCGTCGCCGCCAAGCTCGAGTCCATGGAGCCCTGCTCCAGCGTCAAGGATAGGTGGGCTCTTCTCTTCTTCTACAAAGCTTTCTCACTCCTTATCCTTTTTACTGTACAACGGGTGATGGATTATGTGAAACAGATCGGTTCTTTCTGCTGACTGAAGTTTTTTTTTTTGTCGCGACTTCAGATCGATGGTTTACTTGAGTAGAATTTCAAGTTTTTCCTTATCATTTGAGTATATTTCTGTCAATTAGGTGCTTTGTGGTTGTAAGGCTTTGTTCTTCCTTTACCTTCAGGACCTTCAGCTAAAAACTCACGCTGTGTGTCGTTGTTTTTGTGCAGGATTGGCTACAGCATGATCACCGACGCAGAGGAGAAGGGCCTCATCACTCCAGGCACGGTGGGTGACTGAACCTTTTGGAGCATTTCCTTTGTTGTTCCAAGGGAAATAACTTGTTTTCTTGATTTGCACACTGTCCATTGCCTTAGCTCAGACATGTATGTTGGATAGGAATACTAATTCTTATACCATCAAATCCAGAAGCATGTGCTCCTCCATTTTTCATTTTGACAGATCTAGTCTGCATAAGAAAGTCATCTAATGTGCTGGTCTGCATGTTCCATATCTGGTGGTTGTTATTTTGTGAAGTAGACTATGGGATTAATATATTCTGCATTCTTTCGTGCCTAGTAGTATCTGAATGGAGCAGATGCTTAAGTTAAAAGTATTTGCTCTGATCTGTAATGTGGTGAAGGCACAATAAATAAATTGGTGTCACTAGTCTTCAACCGTTATATAGTGCAGCGTTTACATCATTAACATAGTGCTTTGGTCAGTATATATTTAAGCACAAGAAAAAAGCTTTACAGATCATCTTAGATGAGGGCAAAGCAGTTTTTATTTCTCTCCATTCGACTGCATGATTATAAGTTCATAACGTACAGTTGTTGGATGGCTCCCTCCCCATCCTATGGCTCCCTCCCCATCCTACAATAGCGTAGCTGTCCTAGTCCTCGATGGAGAATCCCATTAGCATTATTCTGCAGCTGAAATGTCCTAATGATTATTGCTTGTGCCTAACCTGGCCTTGTTAATTCCATCTTACACATAGCATTTTCAATTGATCCAGCACTAAACTGAAGCCATTTGTTTGGCTTCGATGGTGCTAGTATCAGCTACTGAAGTGTCTATCTAATTTTGACCATTTATAAGATTAAAAATAGTTGTTTCCTTGTTTTAGAAATAGTTTAACTGAATCTCCATAGCGGCAAGGGAATTCAATTATGGGGTTGTCATGACTTTCAGTGAACTTCTTTTAAATCTATATTCGTATAAATTCCAGAATGTTAATATTGGATTTACTAATATTTTGCTTTCCATGTAAATTGTTGCCAGAGTGTGCTGATTGAACCAACTAGCGGCAATACAGGAATTGGACTTGCCTTTATGGCTGCTGCCAAGGGTTACAAACTTATACTCACGATGCCTGCTTCCATGAGCATGGAGAGGAGAATCATATTGAAGGCTTTTGGTGCTGAACTGGTCCTTACTGACCCACTCCTGGGAATGAAAGGAGCTGTCAAAAAGGCGGAAGAGATTCAAGCAAAGACACCCAACTCATACATCCTTCAACAATTTGAAAATCCTGCTAACCCAAAGGTGCAGCATAATATAGCATTTATATTTGGGGAAGATGCTGTTGCTCTTATTGATATCTACTTTCTGATATCTCATGCTGAAATATGTTATGCAGATTCATTATGAGACCACGGGGCCTGAAATCTGGAAAGCTACAGCAGGAAAAATTGACGGCCTTGTATCTGGTATTGGGACAGGAGGAACCATAACTGGAACTGGCCGATACCTCAGGGAGCAAAATCCTAATGTCAAGGTAAGTATGCATGGCAGTTTTAGCTTATATAATAATTGCATTTGTTTCCTTTATGAAACAAAGTATCTGATTTTATTTGTTTATCTTTATGTTAGCTCTATGGTGTGGAGCCAGTAGAGAGTGCTATTTTAAATGGTGGAAAACCTGGTAAAGTTTGCATCTTGAATATATTCCTCTGTTCCAAAGAACATAGTTTTATTATCATTTTTGAGTTATAAGTGTTACACTGCTAATAGTACTCTGCTTTTAAGTTTCCCACAATTACCATTATCTGAGGAAAAATCCATAAGAGTTTCCCTTTTATCATTTGCATTGGTTAGGACTTGGTCATGTGAAATATTTTTTGTAAATGGAGATTTAAAAGGTGCTATTTGGATAGATGTGTTTGAAATAATTATCAGATGGCTAATAGGTGATGTGAACTTGTAAGGAAGCTTATGTTTTGGTTCAACAATACAAGTAAAGATAACCTTGGAACCATTTTGCACTAACAAAATATTCTTGATGCTGCTTGTTTTGGACTCATTTAGATTAAATGCCCATAATGCAGGGCCACACAAGATTCAAGGAATTGGAGCTGGTTTTATTCCTGGGGTCTTGGATGTCGACCTCATTGATGAAACTCTGCAAGTATGTTCTCCTCTATTAAATTGGATCGTAGAAAGGACATATTAACTCTGATCTCAAGTATTTAAGTCCATTTGAGATTGTTGATTCAACCTTTTTAGCTTTGATTATCAATATCTAAAGAAAGAACCATATAGATTGGTATCACTTTATAAGATTGGTGCTGCTAGATTCATCACGAAAAACATTTTCAGAATATGCAACCATTTCTACTTGAAACGATATATTTTGATATAATTAATCAAGTGTTAAATTGGAGACCATGTTAATGTCGTTAGAGACCTATTTCTGGGATCAGATGAAATGCGTAAACAAGCACACTATTTTTTTACTCATTTTGGTTACAGTACCCTACTCCTCCCCCAACCCCAACCATTAACAGAAGTTTGTGGTTGATCCACATTTTCACGCACTCGTGTGTCTTTTAATTCACCTTCTACCATGGCATCACCTTTTTGTGCCTTCAATTGTTTCCCAGGTTTCAAGCGATGAAGCTATTGAGACTGCAAAGGCTCTTGCATTGAAAGAAGGGTTGCTGGTAAGTCTTTTGTCTGAAATTTACTTATTATAATTCAGAACTAGTGCTCTCATTGTTTCTTTGAGCCTCTCTACTTCTGGATCATTAAGATGGTGTTTGCATGCCTTGGCCATTGATGATGTCAATTTTTGTAGGTTGGAATCTCTTCTGGTGCAGCTGCGGCTGCAGCCATTACGCTTGCTAAGAGGCCTGAAAATGCCGGAAAGCTATTTGTTGTAAGTGTTACATCTCCTCCCCATGAATTTCTAGCACTTGTAGGTTTACAGCTCTTTCAATTGCATGGGTCAGTTATGGAAATTTATCTGATCATTAATGAAACACAAATGAACACATCTACTCTACATTTGAACATTATTGCCCTATAGGAAGACAAACAAAATTTGCCCATGCAACATATGTACTTCTCAATTCGTGTGGCAGACAAATGAAATATGAAACTAAAATGCTTCAATAATTGAAGGGAAGATTTTACTTGCAGCAGTTTAGATAGTGTCCCATTACTATGGACTGTGGTTCACATTTGCATCCTATGGTGAGCATCCTAGTCTTGAAATATTATTTCAAAATCTTGACGTTATTTCCTATATGTAGGTCGTGTTCCCAAGCTTTGGTGAGCGCTACCTCTCGTCGGTGCTTTTCCAGTCCATCAAGAAGGAAGCGGAGAGCATGGTGGTCGAGCCCTAGAGCACACAATTCCAGCAGCTATTTTGAGAGAGGGTCTCCATTTTCACTGAAATAAAGATTCGGTGCCTCTTACTTTTGCTAATTAAAGCATACATCTGTCTGTCGATGTCCAGTTCAGTGTGGCCATGTTCATTGAAGAATAACATCGTTTGAGACTTCTGTTTACAGTTGGACATTCTCCCTGTTCTGTATATCGCATCAGCCAGTGTGAAATAAAGCGTTACAGTGTGTTTCATGCCTGAATCCTTGTTTGTAGATTTCTTGTGGAAATCCTGCAACAATGAACTCGTCTAAGACGTGCCAAATTGTTGAATTAGTTGAAAATTTTCATCCCAGAATTGCATTGAAGAATACACAGTACTGAAGGACATTGATGTGCTTAGTCCTTGCTGCAGCAGCAGTAACAGGTTAAAAACGGCCAAGAGTGCCCAACAAAGTCAAAAAGGTGTATGTAATGCTGCAGGGCTATGCTCATGCGTTGCAGAGTCACTACTGTACTGCCTGCACTGTAGTCTGTAGGCAGTGCCAGAACAGAGTACGTACAGCCATCAACATGAGCGTTGCAGCACCAGTTACTGCAACCATGTTCTTGCAGCCACAGAGACTTGACCAAAGCAAGTCGTCAGAACGTATCGTTGGTGCCCTGGACCTGGAGTTGGAGTAGCAATAGCATGCCCACCGTCAAAAATGCAAGCTAGGGTTTTGTTTGGTGCTTGTACGGACAGTCCTAGTCCCTAGCTTCAATTCATCACCGGGGTGATGACGATGCTTTGTTGGCATGGTACTTTATGTCTCATAAGCCATTGTTGCAATTGACCTAAAAGACATGCCTTCCATGCGCAGCAAAAAAGGTGAAAAGGCACCTATCATAATGAGTGAACAGGATGAACTTGTCTCTGCTATCTAACCCCAAAAGCAGCGCAATAAACAGATATCTTTGTGTTCTGAACCTGCTGGGACTTAAACTTGCAAGCCATTGGTTCAAAGCATTGAACTACACCTGAAGGTCTTGCTGCTAGAAAGGCCATTCATATGGGACGAGATTGCGCTAGGCAATGTACATTCCCAAATCTAGCAGGAACTTATGGGCTTCCAAAACACAGTTATATTTACATTTAACTTCAGCTACCAAAAATGATATGGAGCATACACAGCACAAGGCTTCAACTACCAGGTCTATGATGTGCCTTGCAGTTCATGCTTCTCTTCTCTAGCAAGACTTCTGCACAAGATATGACATACTAGGGGTAACCATTCCCAAGCATGGATCTGATGCAAGAAAACAATTTGAGAGGCTGCTCAATTTCATCCTTGCAAACAATCCAGAGAGGGCCAAGAAACATAGCACAATTCAGGATAATATCGCAGCAACCACCAGATGGTATCGAATCCAACATCTAAAACACCTAACAAATTGGTTTCTCAACCAGGACACTGCTAGAGCTAATAAAGAGGCCTACTAACCAGACTCTGCTCTCATCTTCTGAGCACCAACTAAACTACAATCTAAGAGACCTACGCTTCCAATGCAACAGATTGAGGAGAAATTCTTGGCCATTGTTCACTCCTTGTATGCAATGGCCTGCCGCATCTGCATGACCTTCTTGTGAGAGTTGGAGTGCAAGCAACTAACAAAAGTTGGGCTGTTGGCAGGTCTATACTCCGGCAGCAGCCTGCCGGACTTGTACCTCACACCGCAGGCATTGCATAGGGTCTTTGGACCCAACGGACCGCTCCTCCACTGTGGGGTCTTGGAGGACATGCAATGGGTGCACCTCTTCTCTGCCTGCTCCGATGAAAGCTCCTTACTCACATATGTCTTCTTGATCATCTTCTTCTTCTTATCTAGCCGTTTTCCTGGCTCTTGTTCTTTCTTGGTTTCTTGGCTATAATGCTCCTCAGAAATGGTGGCGAACCTGTTCTCTGGCTTAAGCCTCAGGCCACACGCATTGCACAGCATCTGAATCCCTGATGGACCATTCCTCCATCTCGGTGTTTCGCAGGACAAACAATTGCTACACCTCTTCACCAGCCGCTCTTGTCGGGGCACCAATGCACCCTTTTCACACTTCTCTTCCTCCTGTTCTTGTTCTTGTTGCTGGCAAACTTCTTGGTCTTTGTCTTTCTTGGGTAGTATCAGCTCACTCTCAGCCATCCAATGTTTCTGATCAATTAGGAGTAGCGGAGGCTCAACATACAATGGGATGATATACTGTTGATCATCGTCGTTGCCCATAACAGAGGCCAGGCTCCTTCTCTTTCTCCTGCCATTGGAAGGCGGAGGTGGTGGTAACTTCGGTTTTCCAGCACCTTGGTTTGCCATTGTAGGAGCAGGTCTTGCGAAGACAGGATTTGTGTAGGATGTTGAGCTAGAAAAACAGTCCTCTACATAGCCAGAGAGCCACTCTAGGTTGCTCTCATCACTCTCCTGAAAAGTAAAAAATAGCATGGAGTGGAAACAGTTAGTAAGAATGCAGTGGTCAGAATTACTATCTATAGATAATAGTCATTCCAGAATTCAACGTTACATAGCTTTAAAGTAACTTCAATTTTACAAAGTTCTGGTTCTATATTGTTGGCTTGGCGCAAGCAAAAATCTGATAGGATAGATAAACACATGAGGAGAATTTCTAGTTATAGAACATATAAACAAGTGTAAAATGCTCAGCTTGGGATTATTCCTATATATGGCTTCCAGACAGAAGAATTGAAATATTGAGTTATCATTTTCTCCTCTCCAACACATTTCTGATGAAAAAACTAACATAGATCAAATTCTTGTAGCTGATATCATGAATGAAGTATTTAGCATTAGGAGCATCTAGGGATTAATGGAAAACAAATTTGCAGAACAAGCTATTTGAACAGAGAAGTCCTGCACTTACAATTGTGGCTGTGCCATGAACAGAAACAACTATGGCAGTTTCTCAGTTATTACAATCTAATTAAGTACTACAGTTGGCACACAATACAATGAATAGCCGTAAATGCTAGAAACAGACTGGACTAAATGAAAACCTCAAACCGTGTTTTGTAAACAGAAAAATGTGATGAATTCTGAAATGGGGGAGCAGGAAAGAAAAAAAAGGTATCTCCTTAATTCTACAACTTCAGAATTCCACCCAAAAGTGAATAATTCTCAAAGAAACCACTGTCATTGTCTCCAGTGGTAAAGTTTCCACTCGAATTGACACATAACCAAAATATCGCCATCGCAATCTCGCATAAGCATCATAGCACAGGGACTAAAGAGTTTTAAACAATGGTTGCACTTGAGCAACGACCATGACAGGAGGGAAGGAACATATGCACATCAACAATAAAAGTCACAACAGCAACATCACACATTTGCCCCCCTTCTTCTTTTACATGACCTCACAACGAAGAAACAGCCAAAAAAGGACAGCTTTCCATTGCTCAATCGCCAGAATTTGATGAACACCGCGTAAACCCTAGCGAAAAATAATAAGGCCGCAAAATTGCTCGATTGCCCTGATGGAATAGTTCTTCCCCAGAAAGCTGCTTTTGTTTTCAGGGGCCGTGACAGTTCTTTATAGAAAGAACAGTTGAATTGCACGGTAAATTTCTTCTATCAGAACGAAAGAAACCGTCCAACATGAGCGAAAATTAAACAAAGCGCGGGGAAACTGTTCCAAAATGAGGATTAAAGCAGTTAACGGCCTAGAGACGAAGGAACCGTTTCTTCCCCAAACATGCAAGCCAAAATTGCAACCACGGGAAGAACACCAGGGCCTAGGTTTTCCGCGAACAACAACCTCAAGAAACCGCACAATAGACCCCAAAATTCTTGAACAGGTTGCGCCTAAACCCAGGGTTCTTGAGCGCAAGAACCAAGAAAGAAGAACGCGCCCTATTCCAATTCCTTTCTTCCAAGAAAGAACACCGAAAACCCCAGTTCTTGGCGAAACAAAACCCTAGAACGAAAATACTCGGAAAAAAATCCCCGACCAACAAGGCACGAGAAGCTCTAGCGGGGAGGGGAGGCGGCCAAGAAACTGACCAAGGCGGCGGCCTGGTGCGGGAACAGGTCCCCGAGGGAGTCGGCGGCCGCATTCGCCGAGTGCACGTCCATGACGGGGGGGCGCGGCGGCGGGAGGGAGCAGGAGATGCCGGAGCCGGAACGGCAGGCAGGCAACCGCCGGGGAGGCGGCGCTGCCCAGAGGGAGTTGGGAGGGAGAGGAAGGCGGAGGAGGGAGGAAGAGTAGGTGAGGGGATTTCGGGAGGCTTTTGTTTTTTGTTTCGGAGCGATTTGGGGGGGTTTTATGGGAAGCCGCCGCGTTTCTTGGTTTTTGTAGGCAACAGCTGTGAAAGGGCTACAAATGGAAATTCTTTTTCTTTTTGGGTCCCTTTTTACACCTTTTTCTTGCTTCGTCTCTAGGTTTCGTGCTTCATGCTTTTCTGGGTCGGTTATATCAAAGTTTGAGTTTGGAGATTTTTTGTCATGCTTAAAGGTTATCTTGGAAGTGAATTTTAGGGTAAAAGAGGAAGTTCCATGAGGGAACAGATTTTTGTTGGAAAAATTGGTGTTTGCCTTTTCTTTTCTTTTTTTTTGAAAATACCTATATTCTAAAAGGTAGTATTCCTTAGGGTGAAGCACCCTATACGACAATCCAAATCAAAATCTTAGGTGATTCTAAATATCACAGTCAAATATATTAAGGTGATTCTAAATATCACAGTCAAATAAATTAATATAGATAGAAAAAAGAAGAAGCTGTTCATGACATGTGTCTATCGATTGCAATTAATGGTGAAAAACATATGCAAATATTGTAGATAGGGCTGGATGCCGAGCTAACTCGGCTCAACTCGTTAACAAAACAAGCAAAAAGGCTGGCTTAGCTCAGCTCGTTAGTAGCTCGAGCCAGCTCGTTAGGCTCGTGAGCTGGATGTAAATTTAGGATAACATCTCAACATATATAAAATATAAAAAAAATAATTATAAGTTTCAAACACTAAAATTCACCATGGAGCACCTCTACTGGCTTGGCTTGGCTTCAACAGCTAGGCTTGGCTTCCTATGTTGGATAGCTCGCGGGCTAGCTCGTTACAAAACGAGCAAAAATAGTTGTTCGACTCGTTAAAAAATTGATCGAGCCGAGCTACAAACAAGCCGAGCCACCTCGTGAGTGTTGGCTCGCGGTCTAGCTCTAATTGTAGACATGCGTATATCAATTTCAATTTATGTTGGGCAAAATATACGTATATGCAACAATTCTCTTTGAAATACCATAGACATACATATATCTATCAAGCTTAAACTATATGTTTGAAGGTGATTTTGGGGGCAAAATATGAAGTTCCATCAAAGAAGATGCAGTTTTGTTTTTTTCTTATAAATGTGGTGTTATGTTTTCATGAAAAATTTATATTCGGAAAATGCAATCCTATTTCTTTAGTGGTGAAGCATCCTACCATGACAACAAATCAAATTCCTAGGAATATCAATACTATCAACTATATAAGGTGAATGAATCAATGAATGAAAAAAAAGAAGATATGTCTTTCAAAAAAAGAAAAAAGAAAGAAGATATGGCCGATATATGTCTATCGATTTCAATTAATGGTAAAAACGTATGTAACATGTGTCTACCGACTTCAATAACTGAGGAATCCAAACATATACAATATCGTAGACATGTGTATGTCGATTTCAATTAATGGTGGGAAAATACATGTATCTACTACAGCAATTCTCCCTCCAACCTCGTTTTGGTGCCGGGCGCGTGGATTTGAAACGAATACAGTGTGCCGGACTGCCGGTTGCTTTTCAAGTTTCGTACTGCTCTCCCTCCCTTCTCTTTTCTGCTGGTGCGTGGCGTTTCAGTTTCGTCTGGTCCTAAGCTGCTGACGCAAACGCAAGCCCCCAAAGCTAAACATGTGTGAGCTACCCTCCCTCCCTTTATATCCTTTGCATCCATTCCAAAGAGACACCTGACATCATTGCCCCCAAAGCTTGTTGCAAATTGTCATTCCAATGTTCATCTTACATTTTTTTCATGAACTTTGGTTCCATGGTCAAGTTCATCCCTCAACTATTAAATCGGCCAATTTAATCCCTCAAATTTTGTTTATGGGCCAAATTCGTCCCTCAATTTTCAAATCGGCCAATCTAATCCCTCAAATTTTATTTTTGGGTCAGACCCATCTCTCAAAAGCTCAAAAAATCTATATTTGAATATATTAATTATCTCCATACACTTTTATGTTTATGTTTCCTACAAAGATCGTTTGTTTTATTTTGGGGAGCTAGATGGTAAGTCTGGGTAAGCATTCAGATTAAAGTTTGTGAAAAATAGTGGACAATGTGGCAAAAAAGTAGTGACTCATCGGTATCTGTTGCGCATAAAAAGGTTGAGTTAAGCACACAATTCGCAATAGATACAATTAATATAAGCATTGGTTATGATAATCGATAGATGAGATAGTTAAAAATAAATTAGCGAACAATATAAACTTGACTACCAGCTACCTATGAAAAAGTGGTTTTGCGGAATAGTAAAATGAGTAGAAAATAAAAACTTGAGGGGCGGGTCTGATAAAAAAATAAAATTTTAGGACTAGATCGACCAATTTGAAAGTTGAGGAACGAGTTTGGTCCCGAAACGAAAATTGAAGGATTAAATTAGCCGATTTGAAAGTTGAGGGACGAATGCGCCTATTTTGCCTTACAGTTTCCCTAAAGTTTCAAATTCAAAGTGCAAATTATTGGCAAACAACTAAACAAGTACTAACTGATACTTTGGAATGGAATGGAAGCTTGCTAAAAATTTACTGTAGAACATATGGACTACATAGAAAAATGCACGAGGGTAAAAGAGGAGAAACCAAATAACCAATGCTCTTCTCCTATCTCCTCCATGCTGTCATCATGACTTTTTGGGAGCACAAAGCCATGTCGTTCGTCCTTCCTTTCTGGCTTTGCCAATTTGACCAGACGTCAGTTCATACTGGTTGCAGTAACAGTGCCCACTTTATCCAGGCTTTCTGCAAGAATGGCATCCTAGTTGAAACAAGTACATGAGCATGACGACGACATTTCATTTCAGAAAGAAACAATGTCGCAAAGAATGATGTCTCAGTTGATCCGACAGATTCATCAGCAAAGAATGAAGGTTCCTGGCCTGTCATTACTGCTACTGAATATCAATAGGAAATTGCTGTACGAGACAGCCGGAATTTAGAAACATTCAGTCGCTCCATGCACCAAGGCTGAACAGCCACAGCAAACGGCAGCATGTCCATTCTTTTGCATATAAAGACCAAGGATGCCAAAACATGGGAAAGCAAACAAGGGGAAATGAAACGCCTATGCTTCTTCAGAATACAACAGTTAGCAACAGTCCATGAAAAAGTTCTATTCTTTTAGTATCGTATAACATGTCAGGGAGTACATACACTGCATTGCCTTTTAATCATCAGAAACATTCAGAAAAGACATCCACGAATCTGCACAACCATTCGAAAGCCAGGACAAAAACTTGCTTTCCAGTTTTATTGCCATTTCATAGATCATCGCAAGCTACAACTGATTTCCAAGAATCTGCACAACCAAGCCCAATCCGTGACAAATACTTGAACCGTCAAAGACGTGTGCCACATCAGAGCTCAGGAGATTGATGTGCAGCATCATGTCCTCCAGGCCTCCCAGTCCCAGGTCCAGATTATATATGTACACTTGGAAGTTGGAGCTGGCAACCAGCAATAACATCCTCCCATTCTGCATTTCTGCTTTACTTGCAGTAAGTTATCTGCACGTGAGTGGCAACCATAAGTTCTCTGAAAACGTGATCAGCCATAAACAAAATGATAAGGAATCACAACCACTAAGCAGAATAGTACAATAACAATCCTATTAAGGCAAGCTCATTGAACATGTACTTAGGCACCACATACCATTGCTGGACTTTTCTGAACTCTGTGAGGACAGGATAAATATTTTCAAAGGATGTGTACGTCTCATCTCTCACCTAGAAAGAGAAAAACTTAGATATACTCTAAATAAAACCAGGAAAGAGAATAGCTTGGGTATACTCTGATACAATCAGGACAAACGAACATATGAGAAATGACTTCTAACCTTAGCTCCAGTCAGAACAATCTTGCCTGAAACAAAAATCAGCAGGACAATTTTCGGTTGCTTCATTCGATATATTAAGCCAGGGAAGAGCTCTGGTTCATACTGCGAGGGGGAGCCAAGCAAAACATCAGTTTCAGACGACAGGTAGGAAAAATGAAGAAATAAAGGAAGGTGGCAGAACTGTGGTTAAGTCATAGATTGCAACTTACACTTGAGAAAGCACCATGAGAGTATGCAAGACCCTCAAGCCTGATCGGGAATTTGACATCACAAGACCCAACAATGTTCTGAATTTTGAAGTCCTGACAGCATAGAATAACTAGTTCAGTGACAAATGATTATCAGAGAATTAAACCACACGTCTTAAGAATGGAATATGTACCTTGAATTTTGCAGGAAAACCAAGCTTCTGGATGATGCGAGCATACTGCAAACAGCAAAACACATACTGTTCAGACAGCCTTCAGCAGATTAAGCATATTTACATGAAGAGGGAACTACAAAATACCTTTCTAGCTGCAAGTTTAGATTGTTGTTCACTTTTTGCTCCAGTACAGACCTGATAATTCACAAAAAAATGTTTCTTTATATTAGCTCAAAAGTAGCAGAATGACTTCTCAGATGGAAAATAGATAAGGAAACAGTCAAGAAAAAAAGCGATAACTCAAAAACAACCAATCTGTATCTACAAGGTGTTCACATCAAATTTCAATAGCAAAACATCTAAACCACAAATGGCTTCCAATTATCTCATCTCGTACAGACTTAACCCTAAAAAGAACATGCACAACATCAGTTGTAAGGAGAGGTTAAAACTTACCATTTTTCCAGATGCAAATATCAATGCTGTAGTTTTCGGTTCTCTTATCCGCATGATAACCGCAGCAAAACGCTGTTTTCAATACGGAGTTAGCAGAGCAACCACAAAGTACATTGCTGAAACAACATATGCAGCATAAAAACAGAAAGCATGACAATGAAATCACATATGTAAGAACTGAATGCGATGATGAGCTAATATCAAGTATCCCGTATCACTATTTCCTCAAAAAAGTATTCCATATCAGTAGACATGCAGACATAGTAAAAGTAATCATATGCACATCACAATGATGCATATTAGCTGCACAAAAGTGAATTATTAAAAAGATTCATCTGAATTGTAGGAACAGGTAGTTTTTTTGCACATATTATGTAACCCAATACTTAAGAAAACTGAGCGGTAAAATTTATTTGTTCAGACTTCAGAGGGATGTTCTGTATTCTCTTAGAAGTGTACAAGGTGATAAGCATGAATTTCAAAGAGATGGTTAAACAAGTGGATCGACATATCACATGTGAAACAATAAAATCCTCATTCCAGGTTATTCATCATCCAACAAACAGGGACCACAAATATCAGATAAGTAAGAAGCATACGGAAAAGAAAAGTTCAATGGTATTACCCAGACTACATGTTAAAACAGATCACACTGGAAGTACAGCATTATGATCCAATCATTTATCGAAAACCATAAAACAGACGACCAAACATGAACAAAATACTTTTTTGAGTCGTAGCACCAGAGATTACTGAATACTTGCAGAACCTTGGCAACATAGCACTACATGCAAATAAAATATCATTGACACAACAATCCCACCTTGGGGTTATATTCTGCATTCCGCGCTTGAAGGGCTATTGCTTTGAGGTCCAATTTACATTCCAAATTGACCGTCGACACAATATTCCTGTTACCAGACAAAAACAACAGAAAGCAAAATACAGCAAGGAACATCAACATTTCTGCCTTGAGTACAGAAAGCAACAGCACAAGCAGAATCGCTCCAAAGCAGTGAAAGCCAAGATGGAAACAGAGTAAGACGCCTAGCTAGGCGACACCGATGCTAGCAGCAGACAATCAACTCTGTTCAATTCGCAACAGCCTACCAAAGTAGTGCAAATCGAGAGCGCTTGACTGCTTAACTGAGTACCAAGCTACTGCATTCTTCAACAACATAATTGGGTCAAACAGAAGCACAGAAGGACACAAACACAGGGCACCTAGTAAGCTTGCAGCTAGCAGCTTAGCATTCAGCAAGCTGATGAGCCGGTATCATTTCAGAAGCTGGAGAAGAACGGCACTAATTAGCAGACTTTTACATTCAATGTTAAACATCAACCTCGTCTTCTAGTAACATCCAGACCCAGCTGCATCATTCATGCCCCAAATAGCACCAACCCCGAGCTTCCAACACTAAATCCAGCTTGATGTTAGCTAAATCCAGCTTGATGTTAGTTAATCCAGCTCTAAAGGGAAATTGTTTAGGGGAATATGGCAGGTTAAGGCAATATCATGAGCTTTCACTGCACAAGAGGAACTGTATTCCGTCCTTGCCAGTTGCCACACCACCCTGGATCTAGCCCCGACACAAACAAGAGGTGAAACACTGAAACCTTCAGGAGAGTCACCCCATCGACCAAACCCATCAAGCCCGGTCAGCTGAACCACGACACAATCGCTCGGAAAACAGCGATAGAACCCAACGAATCAGCCAGATCCCGGCCGCCGCCGCCGGTCAAACCTCGGGCACCTCTCATCCCCACCCAACCCAACCCAACCCAACCCAACCCAACCAAAAATGTAATCTTTGGGGGCGCGCAGACCAGCAAGACCACTTACTGGAGCGTGGGGACGATGCCGGAGGGGTGCTTGGTCAGATCCACCGGCTGGCTCCCCTCCAACGCCGGCTCCGCCATCCACCCCCAGGAACGATCCCCCAACAACAACAACAGCAGCAGAGGGTCAACTCAAATCCCGCTCAACCCGGGGCCGATTCGCGCGGGAACGAGAGGCCGTTGGGGAGGGGATCCCGCGGAAAAAATTTCGAAATCCGCGGTCTTTTATAGAGAAGATCGGGGAGCGGAGGCGGGGGTGGATCCGGGCTGCAGCCTTGCGAGGTCTCCGTCGAGGAGCGGGGAGGTGGTGGGTAGGTAGGTGGAGGCGTGCGCGGCGCTTATATTCGGACGGGGAGCTGGCGGTGGCGGCGGGGGAGGGGTATTTATAGCCGCCGCGGGGTGACCTGCTGCCGCCGGTCGCCGGCGCGTGGGCGGATGCCCGCGAGGGGTTTGGTCACGTGGGGTGTCGGGGGTCAGGGAATGACGGGTGGGGTAGGGTGTTTGGCGGGGTCCGCCTGGCAGTGGGCGGGGTGGTGTAACGGGAAGTGGAATGGGAGAGGGACTTGGGAGACGAATGAGCGATTCTGGAAGGTCCGTTTCGTGAGTTGTGGTAGTGGTGTGCAAATTTGCGTGTGCATCCTTGCAAGACGTGATGTGTGCAGGTTTGGCCTTTGAGCCCGTTACAACTTACCACTTGGATGGAAATTCGCGCGAGAAAAATGCTAGTATGCCGTTCTTGTTTCAGCACTAAATTCTATCTTTTTTTATCTTTTTTCCCTTAGGTTCTAGTATGAAGGTTCAAGCAAGATTCAAATGTGGGCTTGCACTGTAAAAAAATATCTTTTATTTTTAGTTAATCCATGAGACTTTTGATCGAGTAGAGCTCCTAAAACACCTTCTTTTTCTCATTTCTTGTAGGTACTACGTACGATCTATACCGAATATTAAAGTGCGGTTGTTTCTTCCCACCATCGTGATTGTTTTGCAAAAAATCCTTGAACTTTACTAAAATCAACCCATGATCCAACTCCATCGACTGTTTCAGTCATCCATCATTGACCGTCGACGACTCCATCTCAGTTCCCGCATCAACCGCGGACTGCTCCCGCCCTGCTTACGAGTTCGAATCTCTATCTGTTATCCTGGTATGCAAGCTCCCCTTCACCCTATCCGGCGCCGTTAACCGGCCGCATGGAGTTCGTCAACCTTCCTTCTCCTGCTTCCCGCGCCGCCTATCTGCATCTCACATGCCTGCATGAGGACACACAACACAGCAGTAGGAGATCAAATTTGGGAGCTGCAGCTGCACGCTTGTCCTGCACGCTTGTCCATATGCAGGTGGATTGGGGCTTATCTGATTTCATTGCTTGATTTGAAATACAACTAAGAGGGATCAGAGAGAAGGAAGATTCGGCGTGCGTGAATTGATTGCTTGACCCGGATTTGGTGGGCTCGCGTGTTCCTGCTAGAGAAGAGGAGCAGGGAGGTGTTAGCTTTACTGCCGCTTACCGAATCGAGTATTGTCGGCGTGAATCAAGCTACAGGCTACAACAACCGTGGAATTGAGCACCGCCGCCCAACCGCAGCCATGGACCTGCAGCTCGACCACCGCCCCTCAGCAACTTTGCCTCCCTGCCTGATGTGCTCCTCCGGCACTCCGCCATGCGCCATGGGCCAAAACATTGAGGCCCTTGACCTGCACGGCGGTGCTTGCCGCCCAGGAGGAAGAACGCGACGGAGGGGAGGCAAGGTGAGGGGCCAACCTGCAAAAGTAATACTGGGAGCTCTAGTTTGTTGGCCTTCACCGGCCCCGGCACCTTGCTCGCCAGCGCTGCTCACAATGGTGCCGGCCATCGAAGTGGCGGTGAGGTATGTGCCTGGATAGATGGTTCACAATTGTAGAAAATGGACTGTGGAAGCCTGGCAGAGATAAGACTCAGCACGTTTACGTGAAAGCTCCCGTAGTTGTTATGAAATATGCTACTGACTAATCCTAAAATGCAATTTCGAAAAAACATATTTAAAAAGATCCTAGGTTTCTTAATATTTGAGTAGAGGAATTGGTTTCGTAGCCGCAACAAACATATATTATATGTCATATTTTTCGATCATATCAATTAAAATCTAACGGTAAATGAATGCTCCATCATTTTTTCTCTGAGGATAATAATCATGCGATAATATTATTTGCACAAATATATAATTATTTAAGCAGTTCATTTTAAATTTAATATTTTTTTCCGTTGCAACGGGCATATTTCCTAGTCAAAGTTGTAAAGCAAGGAAAAGATATGTTGGCCTAGCGGAGGGTAGCTATCCAAACGTGCCCTTTGGGGCTGTTTGGTTTTAGCCCAGCGCAACCCTGCTAAATGTTGGCACACTGACACTGAGGCGGTCGATTATGGTGCCAGCAGCTCACCAAATCATGGGTGGGAAAATGAACTGCAACTCTGCTGTCGCGGGAGCGGGCATGCAGGCGCGCCAATGCGTGGGCGTCGAACTAATCAACGGCCAGTCACGCGTGGGCGAGCCTATGATTGGCGGGGCGGTTTTTGGAACCAATCCAAACATGCCATTTATTCTTTTATGTTCTCCCTCTCTTCAATCAGTTTTCACTCCCACTCCCGCTGTACAATTGTTCGGCACGAAGGGAGGCCTTTTATCATAAGACTCCTCCTCCGGTCCTCCTATTCCATTTTCTCCAGGAATCGGTTCGCCGTGGAGAAATGGAAAACCCAAATCTAGATCATTCGCAAAAGACTTTTGTAATCCTCACACCGGTCATATGATTCTTATGCACATGATAGAATTGGAAATTTAGGCCATTAATCAATCTATCCTTCGTCTACATATTTTTTTTAAAAAGATTTGCTCTATGGTTTTCATGTTCTTGGGGCGTGGACTAGGGGTGAGCTCGTCAACTTGTAATAACAAAATCTATCCATGTCAACGCGTTGGTAGCACGGTAGTTGCGCCACCTATCGAGGGAGCGCACCCATCCGAGTTCGATTTTCTACGGGAACGGCTAGGTGTTGCACCATGATTTTATTCCCAAATTTAATTCTGTAGATCCTGGACGTATGCGTGAAGCCACAATGGTAATCATGACGTGCTCGTCATGTACGAAGCGTTGTGCGACTTCATCGATACTCGGAAGGACGTCGTATGTGTATAGTTTGTAGGTTTAGCATGTGCAAAGGGGTGTGCGTGGAGTGTGTGGGGGTAGCATGTGTTGTGTGTACATTCAGATAATACAATGTACGTAGTTGTCCAGGCTAAATCTATCCACGTCAAAAAGAAAAATAATCTACTCCCTCTGTCCCAAAATATATCTACGTTTAGACTTTTTCAAAATTAATTTTTTAATTTTGACTATAAATAGAGAATTAATCTTAGAGTTCAATAACATTAAAAATGTATAGTACGTGGCCTTTTCTATTTAAAATAAATTATTTTTATATCGGGCCTCGGGCCTCACCAAGTTGGGCTGAAACAGGCAGGGCCCAAAGCGAATGGCACTGGACGTCCAGACCTCAAAAAACTCGAACTCGGAACTGCCGCTCAGACCGCCGCCTTCCGCTTCGTCCGCGGCCGCGCCGTCGAACCCGCCCCCACCCACCAACCCACCACCGGAGCGTCCAGCGGCGACCCACCCCGCCGCAAGAACTCTTCGCTCATCGTCGTCGTATCCCTCCGCTTCGCCGGTCTTGGTGGGATTCGCCCGTGCAGTGGGGATTCGCCCGGATTCGCTGGTGAGGAACCCTATCTTCCTCGGATGTTTTCTTTGTTACCCCCCAAAGCGTGGATTGTACTCTGTAGGGTGTTTGAACTGACGTGGGAAGCCTAATCAAAGTCTTCGTCTTTCTGGGTGCGGGAGATCTGGGACTTGCGCGGTTTCTTGCTTCGTTTTGGTGTGCCAATCGAATCAACCATTGACGGTTCTTGACTTCTTGTTCGGTTCGATTGGTCTATCTTTCTTCTTCTTCAGCGCGCGCAGTATCGATTGGTCTCGTTTTATGTGCCGTACCAGTGGATTTCCAAGGCGGGGTGCCGTTTATTTCGAATTCTTGGGCGGTTGAAATGCGGTTTCAGGGGGTTAGCCATGCTCCACGCCTCCACGGCGTTCTGCGGTCTGCCGATGAGGATCGGCAAGTAGTTAATCGAAGATTTTGCGTTGCGTACATACTGTGCAGGACGACGCTGGGACCATGTCTTTGAATCCCAGACCGAAATGCACATTATTAGTTTTGTTTTAAACAAGTTAATGCCTAAACGCTGGATATTCTCTTCCCTTCTTAGTGGCAATCTGTGCTCTACTTCTTGACTTCTTGTGTTATGTAAGCATGATTTGCATATATTGCTAGTGGGAGGCAAATCAACTGAAAACTCTTAGCAAATGTTTATGTTGTTGTTTTAGTATGTTTTAACTGAAGAATCCATCACGCATAGATTTGCTGATCCATTTATTCGCTTCCCAATACCGCATACTGCATTTACATTTGCTGACAGCTCTTCTTTTTTTTGTTTTTTTAATGAATCCAGTGTATGCAATGGCTGGAAGTGTTGGAGTGGGTGAATACTCAGAACTGGATGATTCTATGATGGCTTCCATTGACCACAAGCCTTCCTTCAGAGGCTTGAAACTGTATGTGAAAGATCTTGATTCGAACACACTTCCTCCATTTCTGGCCCGTGTGTGCGCCTCTGATAAGCCAAGCTCGTACTCTATGGAGGAGATCTTATGCATTTTTGAGACTGCCGCAGAAGCTCAAGGCCGTAACATTGTACCATACATCGGGCAGATTGTTTCAGCAATCGTCAGGATTATGTCATCAGGGTCCTTGCATAGTGCTGGTTGCTCCAAGGTGGTTTGCACATTGTCCCGCTATGGCATTGATCCTCTGGGTAGGGAAGAAGAGAAATCTGAGATTATTAGCTCCCTTTGCCGTCCCTTATCAGATTGCTTGATGAACACCAACAAGAGCATCTCTTCTGGTTCTGCTCTTTGTATCACTGCTCTTGTCCAGTCCAATTATTGGCAATTCGCATCCAATGAGTTGGTCAATGGTGTCTGCTTGAAGGTCTCGGGGGCTCTAGAGGAGGCTCACTGTCACACTGTTATGCACTTAAGCTTGGTGGTTGCTCTGTCAAAATATAATACTTTGACACTTGAGCCTTATGGGCGATCATTGATAAGATCTGGATTACAGATATTGGATCATAGCACTAAGGCTAGCAATTCTCAGATGATTATGTCATCCATTCAAATGATACATTCCATCATGAAAAGGTTGAATATGAGGATAATATCTTCAGAGATCAGCAGCATTATCCAAGCTTTGGAGCAATGCCAAGGTGGCTATATTCCAGATATCTGCACTGCAGCTTTTCAGGCAGCCGAGACTGCTAAGCTACTTGAGAGGCAGGATGAATGTGGAGATCGCAAAAAACTTAGTCCATTGGTAAACTGTAGTGGGAGGCATAGCAGGAATGGGTCAAATTCTCCAATTGATGATGCGGATACTAGAGACAGTGGCTCTAGTGAATCTCCTTGTGAGGTGCAATCTGTTCGTTCATTTAATGACTTAGATTCTCAGCCGCCACTTGGACAATGTGCTGATATTCTTGGAAGCACACGTGCAAGGCGGCGCCTTTGGAGTAGTGGATCTCACTTTTCACATGCAATGTCGGATGATGAGTTTTTCCACATTTCAGCACCTGATTGTCGTGATACTATGGGTACAATAGGACAATCTAATTCTTCTGGACTTGTTAAGGCAAGTAGGAGGTGCTCAGATGTGTTGACAAGAGTTGGTGACCCATGTCCTACTTGCTTAACACCTCGAGCTACTAATCAGGTATATGGCAGATCATCATTTAAACTGAGCAATTTTAGATCTTTGATATACTTAGCATGTTAAAGCATAGCATATGAGTTACTATCATTGCCCTTTGGAATATTATCTGTATTCACGTTGTTCCTTGAATGATACTGAAAATGATCACTTGAATTTTGGTGCAGAAGCAACTGATATTTTCATTTCCTTCTGTATTCATAAGCTTCTTTTATATGTGCAATAAATATCATCTACATCTTCTTGAGGGTGGGCTATGGTAATTCAATAGATGTGTAAATATTTGTGTCGATGTCCATTTTTCAGAACTTTGGTTTGCGCAATGAAGTTTCAGAATATTACAGAGTTTGTAGATTAAAGTGAATTCATAGCTCTTATTTTTGCCGTGAACCCAGGTGTACAGGCGGCAAGCTTTATCAACTCCAAGGAAGCAGGTCTGCTCTTTCACCTCTTGCAGTGATTCAGAAAGAGAGAGCCACCGCCTACCTAAAAGCCTAGCTTTTAGGCAGATACAGTGCCCAGATCATCTTTTGGTTCAAAAGGATGGTGAATTTGAGGAAAGGAAAGGCTACTGCAAGTCTATTCATCAGAGCAACCAATGCCATGCACAGAGTACAGACTTGCTGACCGAAGACCTGAAGTTCCCAACCAACAGCAGGCGTTCTGATAGTGCGCGGACTCCATGTGAAGAACGCAATGCTGATGCTGCTGAGAATCAAAAGATGAGTGGAACGAAGAAAAGTGAAACAAACAGTCTTCTCAGTCGATTAATTCCTTTCATCTGCGTTGTGTTAATCATTGTGTTGTTAGCTTGGTGGAAGCAGCATCCCAGTAATGAGCTCTATTTCGTTCCTACATAGCATCTGCCTATGTGTTACCATGCCTCTTTGTAAGTTCTTTTAGTTTCTGTGCCATTGTACCTCTGCATCAAGCCATTGGCTTGTATGATGTCATATCTTATACAGATCCGTCAGTATACATGTGAATGTTGTAGATCGGTCCTTAGTGAAAATGAATCAACTGTTGCAAAGCAGTGCGAATTGATTGGAATTCTGTTGGCGTACTTGTCTGTGCTTCGGAATGTAGTTTGAGGAGGTATGATTGCTGGGACCTTCATTGTGAAAGCTAGCAAATATGCATACTGATTGCTGAATCTTCAGATGTGTTAATTTCATCATTCGACAGAAGGAACATTGCTATTAGCATACTTGCTGCATTTTTTTAAAGGACGCATAAGGTGTATTTGTTTACTATGAATAAGCAAGTAATTTTCTCGTTCACCCACTAATATTTGTTTGTATGTAATGATGGCATTTTTCAGCCATTCGTATTGTCTTCTGAAACAGCAATTGGTACTAGTCGCCATGCTAATCTTTCTGGTTTGTACTTTATGTGTCCCGTGGATTATTATGCCAAGCTCCATGAAAAAAAAGACTATTCAGCATTATAGCATATTAGCATGCACCAGCATTATTGTTTTTGCTTGGAAATTAAATTATTCAGTTTTTGCTTGGGTTTAAACTCCAATGCTTCAAACGCCAGCACTCAGTAAGCTTCAAATCCACATTGTATTTGAATGCTATTTACAATATACAGAAAGCAGTCAATACAACCAGGTGTTAGAAATTGATGTAACAAATTGCATGGATTATTCACTCCAGAGCTTGATGCAAGGATCACATCGGCTGCTACTCCAGTTTCACATCTTACATCTAGTTCATCATAGGATCCCATCACAGTTGCTACTAGCACAATACCATCTCCGGAGATTTGGAAGCAGAAAACATTAATGCCATGAGCACTTTCATCTCTCTACTGTATTTCTACTGAGTCCAGAACTAAGATGTAACTCAAGTACCAGTTTTGAAAAGTCGGTGACAAAAAATACAGGGATATGGGCCATTTACTCTAGATGGCTGGGAATACTGAGGGACCTGATGTTAATGCAGCAAAGCTTTCAAACTTGAACTTTGCAATACCATGCATTGCTGGAAACATCAAGATTTAATCCTTTCAGTACAAACAAACATATATAGGGGCTGAGGAAACAAATATTCAGAGATAGCAAGCACGCAGTCACATGGAAAAGAAAAGTAAAGAAAGTGGACAGGGATTATGATTCTGGAAAAAGTGAAATACAGAGCGTAGGAACTTGGAAGTCCAAACATCATGCATTGTGCAATTGCCTACATATTTAATGGTAACTTACACACATGCCTCAAGTGTTTGCTTTTAATGTACAAAAGGAATCAGAAGGTACCATCGAAGCACCATCAGAGCACATACCCTAATTCTACAGATATAGCTCCTGTCTCCATACTTGGAACATCAAATTTGACCAGTACCTCACAAGGCGCAAGATCAGTGCTTATTAGCAAGGGCCGATGACTCCGCATAATAGGGAACTAATGGGAAAATATTCTGAGGGCCCACCCCTAGAGTGTGGAGAGTACACACTTCCTTGCTATCCATGTCATATGATTTCAGTTGCAGGTCCCAGTGCTGAACAAAGAAGATCAAATTGCGATCCGGGTGAATGGCAACCACACTGTAGTCAAATTCAACTCGGCAATTCATTCTTCCAAACAGCTTGAAAAAATCCACACTGTGCTTCAGAACCCATTCTTCTGCATCATAGTCCCGAAGGACCCAAATGGACAGTTCAGTCATCTGGCGAGTGTTGTCTTTATGTTGACTCACGCAATGCACGAGTCCTTGGGATTCACCAACAAAAGCAACATCGAAACGCTTCCCCGGCCCGCTGAGGCTCCTACAATCCTTCCCTTCCCCATTAACTGCAAGTATTAGATCCTGGTGTGTATCAAAGCTGGTGACACTGAGATGCAGCATGCCATTAACAACGGCGCTCCCTGCGAAGAATGATATGCCGCAATCTGAAGACCAATCGCTGTCACACCATACCCCAGTTTCAGACGAGTATGCGCGCACCTCTTCCACGCATACACAATCGTCCGAAATGAACTCGACCAACTGAAAGTGCAAGGACACAGCAGGGTCAAAAATCAAATAGGTGAAAGCACATCCAATTTCATTGTCGGAGTCAGAGCCAGGGTCCTCGCCCTCATCAAATAAGGGAAGTGGTTTAAAGCCGGAGCTGGGGACGGCCACCCATTGCTCGGTGGCGGGGTTGCAGACGATATAGCCCAGTGAATCGTAGGTGTCTCCAGCCCTTCTGTGCCCGAAGAGGAGGAGCCCGTTGCAGGAACGCAAGAAGCCGAATTCCTCAATGCCCGGCTGGTTCCCCAGGAAGGAGACGGAAGCGAGGGGCACGAATCTACCCAACGTGTTGATGAAGCGCCCGACGACGCGATCCGAGCCGTCATCGTCGCTGTCACCGCCGTGTATCTCGTCGCCGTCGTTGACAAAGAACCCTGCGAGGGTTTGGGGGAGCTTCTTGCAGCGGAGGCGGTCGGCGATGAGGTCGCGCCAGGCCCTGGAGACGCACTTGAACCGGCAGAGGGATTTGGCGGGGACGCGGGAGAGGATCTCCACCAGGGCGTCGTCGGGCAGCAGGGGAACCGCCGCCGCTCTCCTCTGTCTCTTGCCGCTGCGAACGGATAGAAGGAGCAGGAGGTGAGGGGATGAGCCGTGAGAGTGAGAGAGGAGTGCGGCGCTCGCGGATCTGGGGAAGCTTACCGGCCGCCGGGGACAATGGGGATCGCCGGGCGCAGCTGCAACCGCCCGATCCTGATCCCTCCGCCGGAGCGGCCCGAAGAGCGGCCCGACGCAGCTGCCTTGTTGCTGAGCATCTCGATAGGCTCAGCTCCGGCGAGGCGTGCTCCCGGTGGCCGCCGGCGACGATTGGGCAAGAGCGGCGGGGCCTGGAACTAAAATTAGGTCTGGGGGTCTTGTGGGCTGGGCCGCATTGCAGCAACACGAAGAACTAAACACGAGGCACGAGCCCGACCCAAAATGCACCGGGCTGAATATCTAAGCCTGAGCCCGTGCGACGTCCAAGCTCGGAAAACCTAGAGGGCTGATTCGCGTGGCCCGTGCGACTACTCTCACTGGACGTTTCGCCTAGTTCACAAATCGGAGGTTTCCACCCATATACAAAACTTCTACTCCTATGTTCAGATTTAGTTCGATCTCTTTGTTAGATATGTTCGAGCTGACAACGGGACAGAGTTCGATAATCTTACTCTCCTCTCTCTTCTCCTCTTGTGGGATTCACTCGAGGTTGTCCTGCCCATACACTTGACTGCAGAACGGCAAAGCTGAACGCATTCTCTGCATCCTGAACAACATCAGCCGCACCCTCTTGTTTCATGCACACATGGCACCCATCTACTGGGCTGAGGCCCTTGCCATGGCCACCTACCTTCTGAACAGGCGTGCCTGCTCAGCTATTTCCCAGGCCACCTCTTTCGAACTCTATAGGAAAGCCCATGATTACAACCACCTGTGCGTCTTTGGGTGCCTTTGCTACCAAAACCTCTCGGCCATAGCACCACACAAGCTCGCTCCGCGTTCCACTGCTTGTGTTCTTCTCGGCTACCATTCATCTCAAAAAGGGTACCATTGCTTAGACCTCGTGACTAGGCTCATCATCATCTCTCGCCACATCGTGTTCGACGAGTCCTATTTTCCTTTTGGCCAACAGCCGTGCTCGTCTTCCGGTCTTGATTTCCTCTTGGCTAGATGTGCCGCGTCAGAGCCATGCACTGCAGCAGCGGCGCCCTTCCCCGCAGATGTTCCACTGCTTGCTGATGTTGAACAACCGTGCTTGTCGCCCCCCACTCCAGTCGAGGAGGACCCCACCATCATCCTCCATGAGCCGGGCCTCTCCAGCTCCTCTACATCGTCTCAGCAGGGCAATAGCTCTATCCCTGCCCCTACAAGGAAGGGCACAGGCGTTGGGCATTCGTCACCAGCACCTCCCCGCGGCAGCAGCAGCTCCTGCCCCTTCCACGCTTGCCCTGACACTGGCTCCAGCGCCACCTCCGTCGACTTCAGCTCCTGTTCCTGTGACCCGCTCACAGACCGAGACGATACAGCGGGTGTGGTACAGGAACCTCTCCGCCATGGCTTCGTCGATCTCGCCACTCCCGATGAACTACCGCAGCAGATTGGCCGATGCCAACTGGCGTGCGGCCATGGCTGATGAGTTTTAGGCTCTCATTGACAACGGAACTTGGTGGCTCATCCCCTCGGCCAATATTGTGATGGGCAAGTAGATCTTCAAGCATAAGTTCCACTTCGATGGCTCCCTTGCCCACCACAAGGTGCACTGGGTGGTTCGTGGTTTCTCCTAGCGCCACGACATCAACTACGATGAGACGTTTAGCCTGGTTGTCAAACCAACGATGATCCAGGCTGTTCTTAGCATCACCACCTCCCGCGCTTGGCCGATTCACCAGCTGGACGTGAAGAACACCTTTCTTCACGGCCATCTCGACAAGACGGTGTACTATCAGTAGCCTCCGGGTTTCGTTGACCCCGCCGCCCCTGAACACGTTTGTCTGCTGCAGAGGTCCTTGTATGGTCTGAAACAGGTCCCGCGCGTGTGGTACCAGCGGTTCGCCACCTTCATCCGCCAACTTGGATTCGTCGCCTCCACGTCCGACACCTCCCTCTTTGTTTACAAAGTGTGGTGGAACCGCCCTAATTAACTTAGCTAAAGCACAATTAAGTCACCTGACACGCGATCATATGTTTTAATCAAGTTAACTCGGTAGTTCGTCGGATTTCATCCGATAAACCACTACACAGGACCGAGAAAGCAGAGCTCACATGAAGGTGAGTGGTTCCAGAGAATATAATAGATCATCCAAATTAAACAAGTACATTAATTTATTACAACATCAGGTTCGAAATTCAAACAAAGTTTGCAGAGTTCTTAAACAGCGGAAAATAAACTAATGGAAGCTAGCGCCGAAGTCAGACGTCACGACGAGGCCGATCATGACATCAATGAGTCCTGTCCTCGCTGTCCGAGGAGGGATCCCACCCGACCGTCCACCCAGGAGGAAGCTGGGGAGGCCAAGTGCCACAAGCAGCAAACTCAAGGGCTTCAACATCACCTGAAAGATATGCCACAAGCAAGGCTGAGCAACTATACTCAACAAGACTTAACCGACCGGTGGTACTAATCCACCCACGCCTAGACATGCAAGCTCTTTGGCTCTAGGGTTTGTTTTTGCCAAAAGCGACTACAGTAGGTCCTTACTTTCAATATTGTAGCCACAAGTTCTACGTTCAATTACCAATCGAAGTTAGCAACTATACTAAACAAGCATAGTTTCCAAGCAATTAAACAAGTAACAATATTTAGATCACCATCATCTTCCATTCTTACTCAGTGTAGCATAACGATCAAGCAGTCCCAAACTGTGAGAGGCAGACGAATCGATTCGAATTTCTTAACCATGCATGGTGAACCTAATCTCACGACATCCGCGCACCACGAGGGGTCGCTTCACTTGTCAGCCGTCCCCATCAATTCCCAGGCGCGTGTCAGGTCCAAACCGCCTTTGACATGCAATGCTCCACAATCCCGGTCTCTACCGTACTGTGACCGCACTTGCACCCTCATGATGCACCATGGAAACTACGTTACAAGGATAGCAGGGGTATAAGCCACTTGCCGGTTCAATCAGGTACTAGACTTTCCCATCCCATACTAGGTATGAGATTAGTACTTTCAAACACTTAATCACAAACACTACACTTTCCGACCTTAATCCAATTTCATGTAGACAGGCGGGGCAATCCACCGACCACCAAAATAGTTCACAGAGCTCTGCCCCGTCCATTGTCCTTATAGTTGTAGCAAGAAGAAGCAAGCAACTCCTATAACTTGCGAGTGACAGAAAATCACTCGACTTTTACCGAGTCCTATTTAAGCAAGCAGCTACTCGGCCTATCATACTAGCGTTCAGATCAAAGGGAATCTAAGTCATGCATCTACAGTTTCAATCAACTCCTGGAACGTAAATGCACACACATAACAACAGAAGGTATGCACAAGTTTAGAAAAACTGGGTTATGCTCCGGGGCTTGCCTTCAAGCGGGGTGGTAGCGAATTGGTCCACGGTGAGCACAGGCTCGACTCCTGCAGGCGGCGGCTCAACTACGACTTCGTCTTCCGGCGGCAGGTGAAGCTCGTAGGTGCCGTCGGCGAGGTTCAGCTCTACACGAAATGCAATGCAAGGGTAAGACACTTAGACGGTGATTTCAACAGCATATGCAAGGATTTAACCCAAAAACTGTAGCAAAACTACAGGAAAAGGTGTGAAATCCACTTTATTGGATTCTACTCAGAACGAGGATTTCAACCAAAGTGATTTCACATTTTTCCGATTTTTCCTCGATTTAAGATGTAATTTCCAAGCTTCTGTCGATTTAAAACAAGTTAAAAGAGTCGGATCGGGAAAAACTTACAATCTAACCCTTAGACTTAAGGAATAACTGCACCGGGATTCTTAGATTTAATACAGAGAAATCTTTGGAATTTTACACAGATACCCTCGGTCCAAAAGAAAAAGACACAACCGAGCCCTCGGGCGAGGCGGACAATACTCGGGCAAGGCGGATAGGGTCGAGCGAGGCGGACAACACTCGGGCAAGTCGGACAGGGTCGGGTGAGTTGGACAGGGGTCGACAGTCTCACCTCTAGTCCTACTGATGAGGTCTCGGGGTCGGGAAGAAACAAGCCGAGGCGGAACGCGGAACGACGGCGTTTCGGCGGTGGTGGTGCTTCTTGTGGACAACAAGCAAGCTCTAGCGCTACGCGAAAGGATGGCGAAGTAGCTGGTGGGGTCGGCAAGGCGCGGTGTTGGGCGAAAGGGGGAGCTCCATAGAGAGCTCAGGCGGCGGTGCTTGAGCGCGAAGCAGAGGAGTGTGCGGCGGTGAGTGCGATGGAGAAGAACAGAGCAGGTAGTGTGGCAAGGCGGTGGTAGTGAAGGGAACTCCGGTAAGAGGCTTCGGTACCCCTTTTATAACTGCGCGGAAGTGCTCGGAGGAAAGAAACGAGCTCGAGCGGCGAGAGGATAAGATCGAGGGAGAAAAGGAGTGCTCTGCCGCGGTGGCGATTGGTCGGCGTCTCCATTGGCGAGCTCGGACGCAATCTTGCCCTGGTTGGGTAGCAAGGATTTTGGGGCTGGGGGCAAGCGGGTTTGCTGGGCACGCGGATCTGCTAGGTCTGCGCGTGTGTGAGGTCACGGCCTTTGATGGTGGCGGCGCCATTAGCGGACAGGAGGGAGGGAAGGGCACTGCAGTCGAGGACGCTGCAGGTGAGGTGACAGGGCGAGCGGTGTGACTCAAGCATGCGTGGGACTAGCGGCTCTGCCGGGGCACGCTACTAGCGAGACGGGGGAAGGAGCTGTCACTGCCTGCGCGGTGGTTGGCAGAGATGGTAGCGTCGCGGGGCGCGCGCGCGGGCAGCGCGGCTGGGGTGTGACGGGAGGGCCGAAAGGCGTTGGGACGCGCGGCCGGGGATCCGGGTGAGGCGGATGCGCGCGTGAGGTGAGGCGGTACCGGCGCGGCAGCGGCCGATCTTCGGTCGTAGAGTGGCTGGGGCGACGGCGGAGCTGCGGGCAGTACGCGTGGCGCGATCAGCGAGGCCTCGGGCGAGACGAGACGGGATAGAGCGGAGGACCGCGGGTCGTCATCGCGCGCGACTGGGGAGCGAGACGCGTTGACCCATCTTGTCATGGCCGGCGACTGGGCGAGGTGGTGCTCACCAGCGAGGTCACGCCACACGGCGGCGGTGCTCTGGAGCGCGGCGCACGCGCGCTCTGGCACTGTCTGGCCAACCGATCCGCGAGATCCTTTGCCGAGCCCATCTTCAAGCCTCTTGATCTCCCGATTTTCAAACTGCGCCACGTTGACTCCCTTTACAAGTTGTAGTACACAGACCAAGGTCCAACTCTTGTAATTTGACCGAGTTCAAAAACATGATGGATTTGGAGATTCAAAGCTCCAAAGTTTGGAGGAACGCCGGTTTCCGGGACTTAGGGAAAAACGGCGGTTTGGCTGGTTTTCAAGGGTCGCGGCTGATTTGAGCTGCAGATTTGGGAATTTTCCGAGGTGAATTGGACCAAGGTCCAATTAGCAAGGTTGTTGTAGGAACTTAGCTCTCCAACTTCTATAAAGGGGTTTCTTGATGTTTTGCTCAACTTTCCAAAGATAAATCCGCCTCAAGGCGCCAGGTCGGGATGATATCCAGACTTAGCCGGAATGGCTAAAGAGGCTGAGTTGACCAAACTAGGGAACTTTGACCTAGATTTTGAAGGCTTTCGGGCAGATTTCAAACTTGCTCCTTAAAGCAAAGTTGTTAAGGTCCCAAAGCTCTAAAACTTTGGTATAGGGCTTAGCTCAAGATGACATTGGAAACCTCTAAATAGAGAGTCCCAAAGCTTGGACTTTGCCCAAAAGTTGCCAAAGCTTTTTTTTAAGCACAAAGGACCTGCTCTTAAGATTAAAACACCGTTTAAGCACCCAGGCTGTTACACAAAGACGGTGCGAGTGTTTCCTACTTGCTGTTGTACGTTGACGACATCATCCTCACCGCTTCGTCCTCAACATTTCTCGAGCACGTGGCTGCATGGCTACAATCCGAGTTCGCCATGGCGGACTTGGGTGCTCTCCGCCACTTCCTCGGCATCTCCGTCACGCGCTCTGCTAATGGCATGTTCCTGTCTCAGCACCAGTACGCCCTGGACCTCCTTTAGCATGCTGGCATGGCCTAGTGTCACTCCATGGCGACCCCTATTGACACTCGCCTCAAGCTCTCGGTGACGGATGGTGCCAAGCTCAAGGACGGCTCCGAGTACCGGAACCTTGCAGGAGCTCTTTAGTACCTCACCGTGACTCACCCCGACCTAACGTACGCGGTTCAGCAGGTGTGCTTCTTCATGCATGATCCCTGCGAGCCTCATCTCACGCTGATCAAGTGCATCCTATGCCACATGAAGGGCACTCTGTCCTTCAGGCTCCACATCGGCACCAGCCCTATCCAATCCTTGGCCGCATACTCTGATGCGGGCTGTCCGGACTCTCAGCGTTCTACCTCCGACTTTTGCGTCTACCTTGGCGACATTCTGGTCTCTTGATCCTCCAAGCGATGGACCACCGTCTCCAGATCCAGCGCCGAGGCGGAATACTGGGCTGTGGCACATGTAGTTGTTGAGTGTTGCTGGCTGCGCCAGCTTCTTCGGGAGCTCCACGTTCCACTTGCTTCAGCCATAGTTGTCTGTTGCAACAATATGAGTGCTATCTACATGACAGCAAACCCGCTCCATCATCTGCGCATGAAGCATATCGAGATCCACATCCACTTTGTTCGCGAGAAGGTGGCCTTGGGGCAGGTTCGCGTGCTCCACGTTCCGTCCTCACACCAGTTCGCGGATATCATGTCCGCGATTCTCCCGCTATGACTGTGGGCGGGTATTAGAGATTGTATAGCCTTTTATATACTTTCCATGTATACTTGATTATATTCCTTATATACCGAGCCATATTGGCTATAGATATATATATCTAAAGGTCACCCCGGTGTGCTGTGTTTTCCTAAAACCTACCTCTCTACGATGAAAAGTTAGTTCATACTGGCACTTGTATATTCAATGGTGCTATGAGATGCACGTCGATGTCCCATTTTCTCCTTGGAAACTTGTGTCACCGTGGAGCCCGCTCCTGTCTAGTTGTTTTGGTAATAATGCAACTGAAGACCCAAGCCATTTTCATAGTCAACAACTGTGGTCTTCAATTTCCTCGTCTGCCTCTTCACAGGGATTGGCAACTCTGGATATTGAATTTCGAGTTACTATTCACTGTACTATTTAAAATTATTGATTTACTATTCAAATTGAGAGGCACTATTCAAATTCAGGTTACTATTCAAAATAGGAATATGAACATCGCTCTCACCGCGAGTGGGTGGAGCACCTCAAGGTGAGCAAAAAATGGCAGCACTATTCGCTCACTATTCCGCACTATTGAGCAACTATTTGGAGGTCGCTTTCAGCAACTATTCAGCAGATATGATATGCACGGGTGCGTGATTAGGCGTATAGCTTAATTATATTGATTCGCAGGATCTTTGCGGGTTGGCGAGACCAAGAATTAAGCATAGCAGCACAACCGGCTGAATTCTTGGTCTTGCCAACCCACAAAGATCCTACGAATAAATATAATTAAGCTATACGCCTAATCACGCACCCGCGCATGTCATATCTGCTGAATAGTTGCTGAAAGCGACCCCAAATAGTTGCTCAATAGTGCGGAATAGCGAGCGAATAGTGCCGCCACTTTTTGCTCATCCCGAGGTGCTCCACCCACTCGCGGTGAGTGCCCGAGCGCTGTTCGTGTGTGTCTATATATATATATATATATATATATATATATATATATATATATGATGTGTTTTTCCAAAACCTAGCACTGGCACTTGTATATTCAATTGTGCTATGAGATGTCGATGTCCCATTTTCTCCTTGGAAACTTGTGTCACCGTGGAGCCCGCTCCTGTCTAGTTTTGGTAATGATGCAACTGAAGACCCAAGCCATTTTCATAGTCAACAACTGTGGTCTTCAATTTCCTCATCTGCCTCTTCACAGTTAGGCGCCATGCCTACAAATATATTCAGGGATGGGCAACAAAGGATCCACAGTCATATATACTCGTGCCTGCTCTGTCTCGTGGCTGCAGTGGCATCCTCGTCAGCTATTTTTCCCATCCAGGGCGGGCGCCGTTGGTGTGCTGCTCCTCTCTCCGGTGGCCTTTGAGCTGTGAGCTGTGAGTTTCAGCATCTCCTGTACCTCTCATGTTCCTGTTTTGCTGTTAAAACTTGATGTTCCCTCAGTAATTGTTTTGAAATTTATATAATTATATGATTTGCGGTTTGCACACATGCTATAAGTAGCTGCATGAAACTGATTATGGATATGTTTACGCTGGAACAGATTTGATCAGCACATCAGTTATCTCCTATGTACCTTGATGCTTTGGTTTTCTAATAGTCTGATATGAAAATTAGAGTGTAAATTAGTTCTTTTGACAAAATGAAAGATAAACACACGAACCTAATTTCCCATCCAGAAAATCTACTTTTAGATGATCGAGAACCAAATTCAGAATAATGACAAGTTAGCAGGATATCCTTTTATTATTACCGTTGACCTTTTTGTTTCTGTCTGTGTATGTAGTGAAGAGCAAAGTTCAACCAACATAGCTAGCGAACAATGAAGGTTATTACAACTGTGCAGATTGTGTTGGTGCTCATGACTTGTACTGAGCCTATCGTCATATGTGGCTTGTTATACCGAAACGAAACAGATGAGCTGTCACTGCTTGATTTCAAGAAGGCAATCAGTCTTGATCCACAACAAACCTTGATGTCCTGGAATGATAGCGTTCACTTTTGCAACTGGGAGGGTATCCGGTGCAGGGTAAAAATTCCGCGTCGTGTCACCTCTCTTAATCTTACAAATCGAGGTTTGGTAGGACAAATCTCTCCTTCACTTGGAAACCTTACATTCCTAAAATTTCTATTCCTAGACACTAACTCATTCACTGGAGAGATCCCTCCATCCCTAGGTCAGCTGCGTCACCTGCAGGCTATCATCTTGAGTAATAACACATTACAAGGAAGGATACCTAATCTTGCCAACTGTTCCAGCCTCAAGGTGCTATGGCTTAATGGCAATAATCTTGTAGGAAAAATCCCTGCAGATTTGCCTCAAGGCTTTAGAACTTTGGAAATTTCAATCAATAATCTTACTGGAGCTATACCTGCTTCCCTTGCCAATGTCACAACTCTGAGAAGTCTTCACTGTCAGTATAATTACATTGTTGGGAACATACCAAAAGAGTTTGCAAAGATGCCTGGGATGCTTTCCGTGCAACTAGGTGTAAACAAGTTGGAAGGTTGGTTTCCAGAAGCCTTCTTGAACCTTTCTACTCTTACTGAACTTAGCCTTGCCTACAACTATCTAAGCGGAGTGCTACCATTTAATATCGGTAACTCTCTACCCAATCTCCAAGTGTTACGATTGGGCAGCAACTTATTTCACGGCCATATCCCATGTTCATTGACAAATGCTTCGAAACTGTACCTTCTCGACATGGCTATCAACAGTTTCACTGGAGTTGTGCCTAGCTCAGTAGGAAAACTTATTAAATTGTCTTGGTTAAACCTTGAAATGAACAAGCTCCATGCACATGACGAGCAAGACTTGGAGTTTATGACTAGTGTAGCCAACTGCACTGAGCTACAAATGCTCTCCATATATGGGAATCGTCTGAAGGGCATTGTGCCGAATTCATTCGGAAACCGCTCCACTCAACTCCAATACATACACATGGGACGGAATCAATTATCAGGGAGTCTGCCTTCTGGCTTAGCAAACCTTCCCAACTTAATTGCTTTAGAATTGGGTGGTAACCTATTTACAGATGCTCTTCCAGGTTGGCTTGGATCTCTGAAAAGCTTACAGATACTAGCTTTATATAATAACCTTTTTTTAGGGTCCATTCCGGCATCTCTATCCAACTTATCCCAATTGGTACATCTTGAGCTAAGTACAAATAAGTTGGATGGATACATACCCCCAAGCTTGGGAGACCTCCAGATGCTTGAAGTGCTATATGTTTCCCATAACAATCTTCATGGTAGGGTGCCAAATAACATCTTTAGAATTCCGACAATCTCAGTACTTTGGTTATCGTTCAACCAACTTGACGGAGAACTTCCTACTGAAGTAGGCAATGCCAAGCAACTCATGTATATGCACCTTTCGTATAATAAACTGTCTGGTGATATTCCACATACTCTGGGAAGTTGCAAAAGCCTGGAAGATATCAAGTTGGACAGGAATGTTTTCAGTGGAAACATCCCCACAACTTTGGGCAGCATAAGTAGCTTAAAAGCGCTTGACCTATCTCATAATAACTTAAGTGGGACGGTACCAGTGTCTCTTGCTAACCTGGAACTTCTTCAGCAATTAGATCTGTCATTCAACAACCTCGAGGGTGAGGTCCCAACGAAAGGAATATTCAGGAATGCAACAGCTATACATATTGTTGGAAATCGGGAGCTTTGCGGTGGAGTACCTCAATTACACTTGCCAACCTGTTCGGTCATGCCTTTGAACTTAACCAAGCACAAGCATTCTGTTGAATTGAAAGTAGTGCTCCCAGTTGCGAGCATGGTGTCACTTGCTATAGTAGTATTTGTCTTGTTTATATGGAGAGGGAAGCAGAGGAGAAAATCTATTGCTTTTCCCTCATTTGATAGCAGCAGCTTCCCTATAGTTTCTTATAATGATCTTGCTAGAGCAACAGATGGATTCTCAAAATCTAAGTTAATTGGCAGAGGAAGACATGGTTCTGTGTACCAAGGAAAACTTTTTGCGCGTGAAGCTGTTGCAATCAAAGTCTTCAGTTTAGAGATAAAGGGAGCACAAAACAGCTTCATAGCAGAATGTAATGTTTTGAGAAACGTGCGGCATCGCAATCTAGTTCCTATCCTTACTGCATGCTCAAGCATCGATGGTAACGGGAGTGATTTCAAAGCCTTAGTGTATGAGTTCATGCCACGTGGTGACTTGCATCTATTACTGTACTCAACTTGTGAGGATGAGAACACTTCAAACCATATCACACTGGCTCAAAGGTTAAGTATTCTGGTGGATATAGCAGATGCGCTGGAGTATCTCCACCATTACAGTCAAGGAACTATTGTTCATTGTGATGTTAAGCCTAGCAACATTCTTCTGGATGATGAGATGACAGCTCATGTTGGAGATTTTGGGCTCGCAAGATTGATGATTGACTCAAGCACATCAACTTTTGCTGACTCGGCTTCTTCAACAGTTGCATTCTGGGGAACTATTGGATATGTTGCTCCAGGTAATGCCATTTCATATTGCGCCATGTTCTTCCTTTCCAATTCAGAATGGCTGCTTTTGTGCTATGAGCTGACTGAACTACTGTCATGCCATGTATGGTCTTCAGAGTATGCAACAGGCGGAGGTCAAGTTTCAACTGCTGCAGATGTTTATAGCTTTGGAGTTGTTCTTCTCGAAGTATTTTTACGGAAGAGACCAACGGACAATATGTTCAAGGATGGCCTGAACATTGCAAAATACGTTGAGATGAATTTTCCTGACAGGATTGTGGACATCATTGATCCTGAACTCCTGCGAGACTTGCGATCTCAGGAAGCTCCAATGGCCATGAAGGAAAACTGTTTGGGGTGTTTACTTTCGGTGCTGAACATTGGGCTTTGCTGCGTCAAGACATCCCCGAATGAGCGCGTGGACATGCAAGAGGTGGCTGCAAGGTTGCATGGAATCAAGGATGCATACCTCTGTGAACACCAGTAATATAGTAGTTTTTTTTTTGACAATAGTCTGTTTACACTAGGTTGCAAGGTTGCATTGTAAGGGTTCATATTGTTGATCTCTAGGTTCTGTTTCAGATACTGTTGGTCGAGGTCGAGCTGTGTTCCCGCCTTCCAGCCAAGTCACTGGCATCTACAGGTTGCATTGCATAAATATTCAGATGAAACAGGCGCACAAAAAATGTTCATACGGAAGACAAACCTCATGCCAAATGTGGTCAACCAGTTTCATAAGTATAACTAAACCTCATGCCAATGTAGCAATTCATGCACAGCCACAGCCCTAGAAGCTAGATCAAAGGATCGGAGATACTCACAGGGCAACTGCAATTGCATCGTGGTACTAAATGGATATACCCGAATTCATTTTTTATTAATTTTTTTTCGCGACCGTGCCTTGGCACCTATTTCATTAGGAGGAAGGGAGGAGAAACAGTTACACAGTTACAGAGTTACAGTGTTATCTGGAGAGGTGACCTCGTGAGCATTTCAGAGAGAACCTGCTGTTACATGTACACTGCAGCGCAACCCAAACTAGCAGCAGCATTTTGATCAGTACCTAGAGCAGTAGCAACACTCAAACCCAGCATAGCAAAAGGAGCTAAGCAGCTGAAATGAGCAGAAACCCACACCGAAGCTTCCTCTGTGATCGCCTGCATCAATTGCCTTCCTCTCTGTTCTGTTAAAGGTACGAGCGTTTCATTCCAACCATATAACCTAGGCCACAATTATGATCATCGAGTCGAAAGTTTTCCTGTCAGCCTTGTGCACACATTTCCTAGCTTTCATCCACCAGGCGGCCGAAGTTTGTTTTTATTGATTTTCTCTATCCATGCATCACCGCAAACTCCGCAATAGCGATTGGAGACACATTGAGGAAAATTTTCAGAAACGGTTGTGCTGCTGATGTAGTAAACTCCTTTCCGTGGGTGGACGTTTGATTTTGATTGATTCAGTCCTAAGTAGTACACCTATGTTTATGCTATCCTTTTTTTAGATACCGATGGGTGTTCTAAAGAAACTAGATTAGAAACTACATTATTATAGATCTAGATTTTTTTTGGCGAAGTGATGAGCATAAAAAGAAATATAGGCTAGCTAAGTGGAGCGTGGTTTGTACTCCAAAAGATCAAGGAGCATTGGGGGTCTTAAATTTAAACGTTCACAACAGGTGTCTACTTAGCAAGTGGTTGTTTAAAGTAACTAATGGGGACAGAGTCTGGCAGAATCTGTTAATAAGGAAATACTTAACGGATAGAACTATCACAAAAGTTCAACATATGCCGGGGATTCTCAGTTTTGGGCTAGCCTTACGAAGGTTAGAGATGAATTCTTTAATCCAACTTCACCTTGGGGAAGATGTAAAAATTCCTTCTTGTTGCACCTCATCCCTTGCCTTACGCTGCCCTGCCCTTCATGGACCTGCAGAGGGGGGATGGGAGCAAGGAATGATATTATTGTGCACACTGTTGTATTGCTGTTGCAGGAAATGGAAGAACACGGCAAAGACATTATTTTTTAATAAAGTCAACGTGTTAATAATGAAAGGGGGAAAAAGTAACTATTAGTCTATTACAGAACAAACAACCAATGAACGACTACACTTGAAGATCAGGATTACGAGCTCGTGCTCCCTGTTACTTATTGCAGCAGACTCATTCCAGCACTGCTGCTCAGCCTGCAGTGGCTGTCCAATATGATCACATCTTCCTTGGCTGTCATTGCAACATCACATGAAAATCCCAGGGGTCCTTTTCTCTAAATATTTCCTGAACTTTGCACATTTCTAAAACTTCATCGCAATGAGATCATGCAGAATTTGTGAACATATAGCAATGAATTATGAAGAGTTTTGTTTGGCATTGAGATTCAGTTAAAAAGCCCTGGAAGTTAACAAGTATAATGCTGCAGATAACTTTGTGAAGTTGTAAGTAGTTGGTGAAAGTGCCATCTCTAAATATTGTAGTCAATTTTTCACAGCGCTGTTATTATTATAGACACACGTGAACGGGATGTACAGGTAAGATCTTCCCAGCCCAAACTATCAAATTAAAAGGTTTTGGCTATTCTTCAGCAAATAAGGGAAAAATGTGTCTGGAAGCTAGACATACCATGTAATAAACATCAGCTAGGCAGCTTTTGATGTTAATGCGACAGTTCAAATTTTAACTTTGCAATACCATGCATTGCTGGCAATATCTACGAAGATTTATCCTTTCAGCACAAAAAAAAACATACAGAGGGGTGAGGAAACAAATATTCACAGTTAGTCAGTAAACACCCAGTGGCATGGGGAAAAAATGTGAAGAAAGTGCATACAACAAATATGATTCTAGAAACACAAAGTGCGGGATTTGAACTTTAACTTGATTGAAGTTGAAACATCATACATTGCGCGACTTAGGCAATTGCATACATATGTAGTGCTAATTTACACGCATGCCGCAAGTGGACAAAATGCACAAGAAGGAATACATTGAAGTACCATCAGATACCTAATTCTACAGATACGTTTATGTTGCTAGCTGCTCCTGTGATCCACACTTGGAACGTCAAATTTGTCTAGTACCTCACAAGCCACAATTTCAGTGCTTACCAGCAAGGGCCGATGACTCTGCGAAATAGGGAACATATGGTAAAATATAATGGGGGCAAACCCCTAGAGTGTGGAGGGTGCACACTTCCTCGCTATCCATGTCATATGATTTCAGTTCCAGGTTCCAGTGCTGAAAGAAAAAGATCAGATTGCGATCTGGGTGAATGGCAATCACACTATAGTCATACTGAACTCGGCAACTCATTCTTCTAAACAGCTGCATAAAGGTCACACTGTGTTTCAGAACCCATTCTTCTGTGTCATAGTCCTGAAGAACCCAAATGGACAGTCCAGTCATGTCGCCTGTGCTGTCTCCATGTTGATTCATGTAATGCAGGCGCCCTTGGGATTGACCAACAAAAGCAACATCACAAAGTTTCTGCGGCCCGCTGATGACCCTACAAATCCCACCTTCCCCATCAACTGCAACTATTAGCTCCTGATCTATTTCCCATCCGAAATAGCTGGTGTTACTGAAATGCAGCATGCCACCAACAAAGGCGCTTCCTGCAAAGAATGCTACGAAATCATCACCCCACGTGCTTAGCCTCTCACACCATACCCCAGTTTCAGAGGAGTAGGTGTGCACCGCTTCCACGCGCGAAGTATCGTCGACCCAGAACTGTACCAGCTGAAAGTGCGAGGACGCGGCAGGATCGAAAACCAAATAGGTGAAAGTACAGCTAGTTTCAGTGTCGGAGTCAGAGTCCTCACTCTCGTCATTGTAATCAGGTCCCCAGCCGGAGCTGGGCACGGCCACCCATTGCTCGGTGGCGGGGTTGCAGACGATGTAGCCCAGTGAATCATAGGAATCTCCAGCCCTTCTGTGGCCAAAGAGGAGGAGGCCGTTGCAGGAGCGCAGGAGACCGAATTCCTCGATCCCCGGCACCTTCCCCAGGAAGGAGAAAGACGCGAGGGGCGAGGGTTTACCCAGCGTGTTGATGAAGCGCCCGTGGACGGCGCGATCCGGGCTCACGCCGCCGGCATCGCTGCTGCCGCCCTGCGTCTCATCGTCGCCGTCGAAGACGTAGAAGAAGCCCTCGAGGGTTTGGGGGAGCCTGTTGCAGCGGAGGCGGTCGGCGATGAGGTCGCGCCAGGCCCTGGAGACGCACTTGAAACGGCAGAGGGATTTGGCGGGGACGCGGGAGAGGATCTCCACGAGGGCGTCGTCGGGCAGGGAGGGCGCCGCCGCCGCGCTCCTCTTGGGGTGGTCCATGCCGCTGCGAATGGACAGGAGGAGCAGTAGGTGAGGGGATGAGCGTGAGAGAGGAGTGCAGCGCTCGCCGAGCTGGGGAATCTTACCCACCGCCGGGGACGATGGGGATCGCCGGGCGCCGCCGGAGACGTAGCGGCGCGGGTGCCTGATAGATCTGAGGGGAGAGAATGGGATAGTGTTTTGTGGGCTGGGCCGCATTGCAGCAACAGGCAGGAGGATATCAGGTCCAGTTAACCTAGTTTACAAGCCGCATCTGCGTATCCGAGGTACAGGTACAACGACAAGCAAATGTAATACTCTGAATGTAAGCAACATTACTTGTGAGATCATGCACAGTTTGTGAACATATACGAATAAATTATGAATCTGTTTGGCATTTGAGATTCCGTTGAAAGTCCTGGAAGTTCACAAGTACAATGTTGGAGATGAAGTTAACTTGTAAAGTTTTAAACCAAGTAGTTGTGAAAGTGCCACCTCTAAATACTGTAGTCATTTTTCACAGAGCTGTTATCATAGACACAGGTGAACATGACCTACAGGTAAGATCTGCCCAGTCCAAACTATCCAATTAAAAAGGTTCTACCTACTCTTCAACAGCGTAAACGAAGGTAGGCAGTTTTTGATGTTATCGCACAATTTAAATTTGAATTTTGCAATACCATGTATTGCTGGCAACATCGAGGAAGATATATCCTTTCAGCACAAGAAAACATATATAGGGGCGAGCAAACAAATATTCACAGTTCATGAACACCCAGTGGCATGGAAAAGAAAAGTAAAGAAAGTGCATGCAACAAATATGATTCTGGAAACACAAAGTGCCCAGTTTGAACTTTTAACTTGAACTCCAAACATCATACATTGTGCAACTTAGGCAATTGCATACATATGTAGTGCTAACTTACAGGAATGCCGCAAATGGACAAAATGTACGAGAAGGAATACATTGAAGTACCTTCAGATACCTAATTCTATAGATATATTTATGTTAATAGCTGCTCCTGTGCTCCATACTTGGAACATCAAATTTGACCAGTACCTCACAAAGTCACAAGGCACAATTTCAGTGCTTGCAAGCAACAGCCGTTGACTCCGCAAAATAGGGAACATATGGGAAAATATGCTGAGGACCCACCCTTAGAATCCGGAGAGTACACACTTCCTTGCTATCCATGTCATATGATTTCAGTTGCAGGTCCCAGTGCTGAAGAAAGAAGATCAAATCACGATCCGGGTGAATGGCAACCACATTGTAGTCTTGATCTCGGCAACTCATTCTTCCAAACAGCTGCAAAAAGGTCACCCTGTGCTTCAGAACCCAATCTTCTGTATTGTACTCCTGAAGAACCCAAATGGACAGTTCAGTCATCTTGCTAGTGCTGTCTGTACGTCGACTCAGGTAATGCAGGCGTCCTTTGGATTGACCAATAAAAACAGCATCACAACTCTTCTCTGGCCCGACGATGATCCTACACCTCTTCCCTTCCCCATCAACTGCAACTATCTGCTCCTGGTGCGTATCAAAGTTGGTGACGCTGAAATGCAGCATGCCACTGACAAAGGCGCTTCCAGCAAAGAATGATACGGCCTCATCTGAACTCCACTCACTTGTCTTCTTACACCATACCCCAGTTTCAGATGAGTAGGTGTGCACCTCCTCCACGCACACAGCATCGCCTGACCAGAACTCGACCAACTGAAAGTGCGCGGACACAGCAGGGTCGAAGATCAAATAGGTGAACCTACAGTTAGATGATTCATTGTCGGAGTCCGAGTCCGAGTCCTCGCTCTCATCCCAATCCCATAGGGAGAAAGGTTTCCAGCCGGAGCTGGGCACGGCCACCCATTGCTCGGTGGCGGGGTTGCACACGATATAGCCCAGTGAATCGTAGGTGTCCGAATCCCTTCTGTGCCCAAAGAGGAGGAGCCCGTTGCAGGAACGCATGAGACAGATGGTCTCAACTCCGAGCTGCTCCAGCAGGAAGGAGTAGGAAGCGAGGGGCACGAATCTACCCAACGTGTTGATGAAGCGCCCGCGGGCGACGTGACCCGGGCTCACACCGCCGCCGCCGTCACCCTTGCCACTGCCATCGTCGCAGTCGCCGCCGTGTATCTCGTCGTCGTCGTCGCCGTCGTAGGCGTAGAAGAAGCCCTCGAGGGTTTGGGGGAGCCTCTTGCAGCGGAGGCGGTCGGCGATGAGATCGCACCAGGCCGTGGAAACGCACTTGAAACGGCAGAGGGATTTGGCGGGGACGCGGGAGAGGATCTCCACGAGGGCGTCGTCGGGCAGGGAGGGCGCCGCCGCCGCGCTCCTCTTGGGGTCGTCCATACCGCTTCGAATGGACAAGAGGAGAAGTACGTGAGGGGATGAGCGCGAGAGAGGTGTGCAGCGCTCGCCGAGCTGGGGAAGCTTACCGGCCGCCGGGGAAGATGGGGATCGCCGGTCGCCCCTGGAGAAGTGGCGGCGGGGGTGCCTGAGACATCTGAGGGGAGAGAATGGGATAGTGTTTTTGTGGGCTGGGCCGCATTGCAGCAACAGGCGAACTGGCCGGGCCGATAAAAAACAACCCGGTTAGTTTCGCCAATCTTAATATGGCTTCCGGTGCTTTAATATTGGTGCACACCAGATGTTCCGGCCGATCTCCTCTCCTCCCCACGCCCTAGCTTCTGCTTGTCCTCATGCGCCGCCGCCGTCCACCTCGCCGCCGTTCCACCGGTGCCCGAGGTCGGAGGGGTGGGTTGTGGGCAGGAGCAGCTGGCGACGACGGTGGTGGTCGAGGTCGGGAGATCTTAGGGTTAGGGTTTTGGGGTGTCGGGGGGCTCCAATGCCCACCGGCCTTAGAAAGGAAGGCCGGCGGGAGTGGAGGTGGCGGGTTGGCCATTGGTGGAAGTGAGGCGGCGTGGGAGTACCGCCGGCCGGGCAGGGCTGGCCATCCGGTGGGTAGTGGTCGGTGGCGAGGGTGAGAAGGAGCGTCACCAAATTAGGTAGGTATTGACGCAAAATCTGAACTTCAAGCTCCTATGTTGAACAACACGGAGGACCTAGGAGATCTGCTTAACTCTAGTGAAAGCTCCAAATCGGGTCGCGAGTGGTGCAAGGCGTGCCGGTCAATTTGACCTGAAAATTGAAAAGGTAAACATTAAATTCCTTAGCCAATCGGCGGCGAAGCCTTTCGAACTCATGGTAGACATTCTTGGAATAAACACCACAACAAATAGATATTTAATGTAAACATGCGGTGTAAATAAATAAAATATTAATGGCATGTGCCATCGGCTATGTCAGCCGACGGGATAAGATAAAGTATTGTAACACAATAGCCATAAACGGAACCCTTGTTAACCATGCACGCATTAGATAGGTTAATAGATTTAATATCTTGATAAGTGTAATTGAACTTAGACAAGATAACACGAATGAGAAGGCATTGATGTCAATCTATTAACCTAAAAGATTAGAGCACAACAAACAAGGACCTCTTTCTTACCACTTACAAGCTAATTAAGTTAACGAAATTTAATCAATGTCATGACCGTGTAATTGAACTTGGACAAGGTAACATGGTGAGAGGGCATTAATTTCGGCCCATTAACTCAACTAGACGAGCTCGCAGTAGCAAGTCCTCGTACACGCCCCTATCGGCTCAATGATGTCATCATGACTCGACTGAAGCATCAGCTCTCAACAGTAGCGTGCTGACGTCAGGGGCTTGATGGTTAGCAATACGAGGGGCAGGGGTAAAGATATATCGGACCTAGCATATATAAAGCAATAAAAGAATGCAAAGTCTACCAGCTGATACAATCTGATAACTATGTATGTCTAAACAAGGTAAGGGAGCTGATGAAGACAAACTAGCCAGATCTAGCCGTTCGATAACTATGAGTGCTCAGGAACAACCAAGGAGCCGATAAAGACAACCTAGATAGATCTAAGCAAACTCGATAACTATGAGCAACATCGAAGACAAGTAGAATATTAGACAAAGCCTGCAAAGTTCTACTCGCAATCTAAAATAACTCGATAACTAGCCACACAACAATATCAGAATATAAAACTTAACTCAGAAAGTTTTGATAGAGGTCGTAATGATCAGATGGTGGTACTTACAAGCTCGCTTGAGATTGAAGCCGATGCAGCTTTGCGCGCTAGAAGGAACTCGTCGAATCTACTCTACTCCTACTCCTAGGGTTTTGGCGGCGTTGCGTCAAAAGGTTATATTTGATTTATTGATGATTATTTACAAGGCTCATTAGTTTATATTTATACCTTGGAGCAAGTTAAAATCCTAGTCGATTACGACATGACTATTATAGCTATTCGGTGAGTCAATTTCACTTCAAACTGGGCCCGCCTGATCTTCCATCGGCTTCTAGAATCTTGATCAACTACAGTTACATCCACATACCCTTTTCTCCCTCCTTCATCGGCTATCAGAACTTTATCCACAACGGTTGACTCTGGTAAAAAACCGGTGTCAATAGAAGGGCGGGCCAAAGGGCAGCGGTGGTTGGTGGACGGGCAGCGCGGCTTGCCACCACCGGCCGGGGTAGTGGAGGTGGCAGCGGGAAGCGGAAGCCTCGGGAAGAAGGTGACTCTTCGTGGAAGGGGGCGGCGGCGAGGGTGAGGAGGAGCGCCACCGGGCGGGTTGGAGGGGGTAGCGGCAGAGGAAGGGGCGGGTAGTGGAGTCTCGCGGGGAAGAAGAGGAAGCGGTGAGGACGAAGAGGTGGTTGTGGGCTTAATGGACCTCTAATCCATCCTCCCTATCTGGCACACGGAAGTCAGATAGGAGCCCCCGTTAGTTTCAGGCCTAAATTTCGTGTCCACAACCATTTCATGTTTATTTTCTATTATTTACTTATCTTCAAATCCTTTTCTTATAATCCTATTCATTTCTTCTTCTTTTGTTATCTTTTGTTTTTTTCTTTCACTTTCTTTTCTTATCTTGTACTTCCTCCGTTCCAAATTCCGTTCCAAATTGTAGATCGTTTTAGCTTTTCTAAATTCATGTATGTTTGTATGCATCTAGACATACACTATATTTAGGTATATAAATTAAAAAATCAAAACAACCTAAAATTTGGAGCAGAGAAGTATACATGTATCTGCTGGCAGGAGCAGGCATGCAGGGTGCCTGGCCGATGGTGAAGAAAGGGTGGTCGATGATCCGACCACTGGGCTGGTGCGGGGCAATCAAAATAATAATTGAGATCGCCTTCCCATCCATCCACCACGTGTGCCCACCGCACGCTTGCAGGACTAGGATCGAGCTCGTGCTCCCCTGTCGCATGCAGCAGGCTCATCACTCGTTCCAGCGCTGCTGCTGCTGCTGCTGATGGCACTGCCACTGCCAGCGGTAGTATGCAATCTCGAATATAATCACACCGGCCATTCTCTGACCATGATCGGATCCTGTTGATTGTATGAATTGTACGAAGAACGATATGGATGGGCCGGTCGGTGGTCGTTGGGAGCCGCTGCTCCTGCTGGCTGGCATGTCTTGTCTCGTCGATGGATTGCAGATTCAGATGCCTAGCCCAGCTAGCCTTGCTCGTGGATGGACACTTGCAAAGTAAGCGAGATCCATGCGAGAGGATCCCATCATATCGGACGGGCTTAAAAATAAATTATATAATGTGGTTTTTGTAAGAGGAGAAATCGCAGTGACCATTGAGCACATGTAGACTGTAGTGCAGGTGTCTCTGATACGCAGTGGCAGTATACTGTATACAATGACCTATATCGTCAGAGATGGATGATCTACTGCTCTTTCTTGTATGTATCGTGATGCATGTTACGTAACTAACATGTCTCCTTCACAATCCAACTCAGCCCTTTAAAATTATATAATAGTATGATCCAATTTTTATTAAACCCGAACCTAGACTAAATTAGAATACGTGCTGCATCAGTGCATGACATATACAGTATAGTATATGCATGCAGTTCGTTGACAGTACCTGTGTAGCATTCGAGAAAAGATGAGGATCAAGCGGGAGGGGTGGTGCCCAGCCCAGTTGACGCCACGCGCCATCAGCCCATGCATGCCGTCATGCCCATCTCTCTGCTGCCGCAAACATGTACCTGCAGGACCGGGCGTGGCAATAATGCAGCTGGAGGACCGAACTGAAAGATAGGCAGATCATTTCGGAATCGCGACAGCGCAGCGCCCTCGAGATCCGGGACCGAACTAGGGAGCTGCTGCATGGTACCCCTAGAGCGCAGCATGGAGGACCGCCATGATCATTTGTACATTATGGGAGAGAGCAATTCTTCTCCCAATCAGAACAATTTCATCCAGTTGCCAGAGTCTCAGAAAAGAAGGACATGCATGCTGTTTAGGACTAAGAGTCTAAGACTGTCTGGACCTGTAGCGAAGATGGAAGAAGACTTAGTATTGGGTACAAAATAAACGTATGCGGTTGCTGAAAAGTGCAAAAAGGAAAATGCAAAAGAACATTGCACCATAGACCACTGGCGTGCTTGCTATGTCTGCTTTAATATTTTTATATTTCACACAAATCGTTCGATTCTTTGTGTTGTTCATGAAACAGCTCTCCTTTCCCCGGTTCTCCATTGTGCCAACAATGTCAATGTGGTTCTAGATGATTGAGCCTTTGCTCTGGTCTTATCTAAAACCTTTGGTCATACAAACACACTCGTTCCTCCGCACTCTACGCTAGGCAAATTGCCAACCTGAACATGTATTAAGATATGCTTAGCGTTTGCAACAAAAATTACGAAGCATGGAAAAAAGAAGAAGAAGAAGAAGGAAAGATGTCACTCGGCCGATCGACACGTACATGCATGCACACCGGACCAGGGACCCAACAATAAGAGCAATGCATATAACTCATCCACATGCATGTATGAATGCAGCAACAAGAGACAAGATGCATGCAAGCAGTGTCGTCATCAGGCTTGCCTATCAAATAATGTCCATGCCGACAGACATATTGTGAGACATCCTAATTAAGGCTAGCTTCATCTACTGGCTACTCACATGTCATTATCATCATGATCGATGATATTTGGCTCTTCATTCTCTAAATCATTTGGGTCTCATCAACCAACAAAACATATGCAACTATAAGTGAACTAATCCGGATTTCGAAAAGCAGGAGTCGAGAAACAAATAATGCCGTTTAAAAAAAACAGTTGAGAAAATAATTAACCTCGCAGTCTTTATCGGTGCCTAATGTTAACATGTAAAAAGTCAACCTATATAATCGATCAAAAACTTACATAAAAACACCATTTAATTAATACGCTATACATGTACATTTGATTTGAAGAGAGAAGTTCTTGGCATGGTACATCATCATCATCGATCAACAGCTCTCTATGCATCATATCCAATCCAACAAAAAATTGACGTCCCAATAAATCGACCATCACCACCACCCAATTATATATGATAATATACAACCACCCCAAAATTAATGATTAAATAATAGCAAAAGAAAAAGATCAAGACCCTCCGAGCGAGACCAGCCTGACGGCGATGAACGCGAGGTAGACGACGAGGAGGCCGACCCCGAGCACCCGGTCGAGCCGCATCCCGCGGGCGGGGAGCACCACGATGGCCCACACCAGCGCCGCCGCAAGGAATCCCGCGGCCTGGTACGCCGACGCGTCCGCCGGGATCGCGTACGGCCGCGGGTACCGGGCCGCGGCGGCCATCGTGAGCGACAGGCCCAGGCCCACCACCGTGTTGAACGCCGGGCCCGCGTAGCAGCCCGACACGGCCGTCTGGGCCCCGCCGGCGCCACCGTGCATGGCCATCGCCACGTCCGCCACCAGGTCCCCCAGCGAGTTCCCCCACGCCAGCACCGTCGCGCCCAGCACGCTCGCCTTCACGCCGGCGACGAGACCGATCGCCACCAGAAGGGCGACGAGCTCGCGGGCTAGGAGGTAGGACCAGAGCACCGACATCAGGAACCCGCCGGCGAGCCACGGGAGGCGCCCGCACCGGGTCTCAGGAGGGGAGGTGGAGGTTGTTGTGTGGGCAGCCGCGGCGGCCAGGAGGGCACCCGCCGCCAAGGCGGAGAAGAGCGCGGCGGGGCTGGTGGGGGAGGAGGTGGCGGCGAGGAGGAGCGGGGAGAGAAAGGCGGACGCCACGGCGTAGCGCTTGGACCACCGGTGCGCGGTGATGTCCGGGATCGTCAGGCGCCGGGGGAGGTACAGCGGCGACTGGAGCGCGTCCATGGCGCGCTGGGAGAAGGTTTTCTCCGGCGGCGGGGAAGTGGTAGACTTGTTGAAGGAGATGGGGAGCGGAGGTGCTGCGCCGCCGTCGCCGTGGACGTTGAGGAGGAGAGGGGCGGCGAGGACGTCGGAGGAATTGTTCGCGGCGGCGGCGGGCTTCTTGCCGTCCTCCAGGAGCGGGTCGTCGTCGTCCTCCGCTCCGGCGGCCGCGCAGCAATGGGAGAACCAGACGATGAGGACGTAGGCGGCGTAGAGGGAGAGGAACGACGCGGCGGCCCAGACGGTGACGGTGCCGGCGAGCAGCACGGCGAGGAGGTAGCACAGCGCCACGAGCAGGAAGCACACGTCGCGCACGAACCCGCGCCGCTCGATCACGACCTCGCCCCGGCTCTCCGCGACGACGGCGACGACGCCGGCCACGACCGTGGACACGAACAGCGCGCCGCCGAGCACGCTGCTGAGCCCGACGTCCCCGGCGTCGCCTCCGCCGCCACCGCCGGTGCCGGCGAACGCGACGACGCTGGAGAGCACGTCGGGCGCGCCGTTGCCGAGCGAGAGGAGCGTGACGCCCGCGATGGCCGGCGGCAGGCGCAGCGCCTCCGAGAGCCCCTCGAGCGACGCGCAGAAGTAGCGCGACGCCGTGTCGCCGAGGAGGTAGAAGAGGACCAGCAGCCACAGCGCCATCGCGCCGGCGCCCAGCCACGGCGCGCGGCCGAAGTCGCAGTAGAAGAGCCGGAGGTAGTCGACGTACGCCCCCGGCGCGCACGGCGGGTGCCCCTGCCACGACAGGTACCGGCACCGCGAGCCGTGGTCCGGCAGCGACCGCAGCGCCGTCTCGCAGCTCGTCCCCTCCTCTTGGCCGCCCAGCAGCAGCAAGGAAGGCGCCGCCGAGATCGCGGGAGAAGCGCCGGAGAAGAAGACCATCGTCCCCGCCGCGTCGCCGTCGCGGCGCGCGGCGGCGAGGAGGACGGAGAGGACGAGGACGAGCAGGAGGAAGGCGGCGCTAGCGACGGCGGCGGCGGCATTGCGCCGGCACTTGAGGAGCCTGTACAGGAACGCCATGGGAGGCGGGGAGTGAGCTGAGGTAGGTAATAAGCTTGTGGAATTCTGGACTTGTGGTGGTGGTGAACTATGGTACTATGATGGCATGGGTGATGGATGCAATGAATGAATAGGGAAGAACCAGCCGATCCACAGCAACAGCTTGTCCTCGACCTGGTCCCCGCCGTGTCTCAGTCTCTGTATGCGTTCCTGGCTTGTTGGTCGGGAGAGAGAGAGAGAGAAGGAAGGGAGTTTCGATTTGTGCTCGTGTGGAATTTGGCAGGAAAATGTTGGTGGTGGGGAAGAAGAAGAAGGAAGGACAAGTGGCAGCTCACGAGGTCCCCTTCTTGCAGGTGAGCTGCTGATTCAGCTCGAGCTGCCTGACCGGCCTCCCTGATCTCCTCCATCATTCCCCTCCTCCTTCGCCCCCTGATCTTGTTCTGATTTCTTTTCTGGTAATCCGTGCCGCTTGATCGCTTGTTGATCGTGTCCAAGCGTGGAGCGCCAACTGACCACGTGTTCATGTAGCCGCTGCTTAAAAATCTTTCTTTTTGTTTAAAAAAAAATAAAAAGTTGTAGCCGCTGCTCCCAATTTGATACTAGGTCAGTCAATCAGTTCAGTGCAGGCAGAAATAAAAATGGTTGCTTTTTAGGAACATTGTAAACTAGACATGTCGCTATCCTTTTCTCTTCCTTCCCAAATCTTGCATGCAACACTCTCGCATTAATACAATTGTTGAGGCTGGCTTCTTGCCTGCGGTAGCACCTCCCAGAAAAAAAAAATGGTTGCTTTCGTCGGCGCCGTTCGTCCAGGGACGGGACCATGGACATGGAGGCGCCGCCTGAACTGAACGCTAAGCGACAGCGCTATGGCTCCATGGAGGATGTTTTTACTCCTCTGATCGGTTTGATCTTGAACGGTTCAGAAGTTGAGACAGGGACTGCAACACGAGCGCCTAAAAGCTCAGCAGAGACTGATCATCCGAGCTCCATCCATTCCATGCATCTTCCAGAGTAGCAGACTAGCAGTAGTAGTGGACGAGACGTCACTCGATCGTCGATTTGGATGTGTGTACAGCTGTGGATGGTGGCGTCTTGGAACGGAACGTGCGAGAGCGGCTTTTTTTTTTCCCTTCCAAAACGGCAGGTCGATGGACAGAGATGCCGAAAGCGGTAGCAGCAACATGACACAATTGTAGCGGCAATAATCCTTGTGTCTCGTGTGTCAGTGTGGCACTGACGCTCCCCATGACTCTCGACAGTCAAGTCGGCAAGTCGTTGCTGCCAACCGCCGGCGAAGGTTTCAGGCAAGAATGGCTGCGCGGCAGCAGCAGAGGTAGGAGCTACTACGAGCCTAGGAGACGACCATGGCCAAGCCAGGCCATCCGCTGCTTGGTGGTTACCGAGCAACCTTGACCTGTCTGTATCTATCTTCAGATTAGCCTGACGACCTTCCCTTCCCGCCATCATCAGATCCCGTCAGGACTAAAGAGTCAAGAGGACTCCTGCTGCTTATTAGTTGCGAACGCGTCATCAACCTACTAGGGTCAATTCATATTTGGTCTTTGCATCTGCACGTGTCTTTTTTCTTCTTCTAGAATTCATATCTGCACGTGTTCCCGCATGAAGGGAATACTCATCTAGAGTTGTGTTACGATACGATTATCTGAGGCCTGAGCAAGGGAGTTTTGCTTTGTGGTCGTCTCTGTCGAGAGCTTGAGCTTTTGATATGGTGTGGGAACTCGGCAGGAAAATGGTCACGATGCCCCCTTCCTTCCGGAAGCCGCTGATTGCTTGCTAATCAAATCAGGCGGTTCCCGGCCATTGCATGCATGGACGACACGTCTCGCGCTCCTAAGGCTAACCCCTCCCCTCGCCATCCTGTCAGTCAGCAACCATCAGGTCTCGTCGTCTCACGTCTCACCGTCGACCGCCCGCGCCTGACGACACTGCCACGCCTTTCGTTTCAAAAAAAGAAAGAGTGAGAGCTGAAAGCCTGAAAGAAGAAGCTGCATGGTGCTGCAGAGGATGCAGACACCAAAAGCGGCCAGGGACCAGAAGCCAGGACAAGCGGGGCGGTGACCGGTGGCCATCCAGAGCTTGGCTTATCCCAAGGAGAATCAACGGTGACCACCCCAGCGTGGTTACAACTTAAGTTTCCCTGTCAGGCTGTCGTGTGTTCTTCCTAGCCAGGACTTGACCTATCCAACCTGTTCTTTGCACGTTGCTGCTCCATATTCAACAATGATTCAGAATTTTCAGATCCAGTCGTAAAGTAGTAATGAGTTGGTAGGATGGGGGTATCGTCAGAGATCGAGTTATCAAATCGAGTTCGTGATCGTCCCACGAGCTTATCTCCCCGGCCGGGAGGTGATGCGTGTGTGAACGTATCAGCTAAACCGCTGTGCTAGTACGATTACGCTGGTAGTAATATGATACTCCCTCCGTATCAAAATATTTGTCGCTGTTAATTTTTTCTCGTGATATTTGACCATTCATCTTCAAAAATTTATTGCAAATATATAAGTCAAGTTTATAATACCTTTGATGGTAAAGTAAGTCACAAACAAAACAAATGATACTTGCATAATTTTCAAATAAGATCAATGGTCAAACGTCACGAGAAATAGTCAACAGCAACAAACATCCTCATAAAGCTTATCAGATCAGACTAAAAAAGCGCAAAGATTCCTCACGCATGCTTGCCCCAACGGCCCACCAACCACTGTGATCTGCAGCTGCAAGCAATTATAAGCAATGAGGTCAGGAAGGTGACGCAGAGACTACCAGCTTCTTAGATTTTTTTTGTTCTTGGCACACTCTGCAGCAGCAACTTGGAAGGGGCAGCGAGTTTAAGCTGGAAACGGGCACTTGGAACTGATCTTGCTAGCTCGTATCGACAAATGTTCTACCTGCCTGCCTGATTTGAAGTGCATGCAACGGTTACGTGTAACTTTTTTTCTGGACAAGTTGGGGGTTGGCTTGGCAGATGCACTTGCAAGTTAAGTACCCTCTCTAATCATGGTCAAGTAGTTTTTTTTTTCAGAAAAGAATCATGCTCAGGTGATTTGCCACTAACCTGCTGCCATGACTTTTACTGAAAGACTCTCTAGCTTGTGTGTGCCATTAAATTAGTGAACTTTGTGTAGTACCTTCGACTTCAGGTCACATAGTCGGTTAAGGAACCTTGCTGATTCGAGTCTCAACTCACTCAACTCTCGAGTGCCGAGCTGAAAAGAAAATTGCAAAACGTAAAAAATAAAAAGGGGTAAATTTGGACAACACGGGCTTCATCTTCCTACAGGCCCACGTGGCGCCACGGTGGGCCAGCGCTTCTTTTGCAGCGTAACAAGATGTGGGCTGTGGGCTCAGTCAGCTTATGGGCCTCTGCGACTCGGGGATTCATCTTCCTCGCCGGATCAGGGAACGACGATGGCAGCGGCGCTACTCTCGCCGTCGCCGGATCATCACCGAGCAGCTTCCGCAGGCGGCGGATGCTGCGACTCTCGTCTGAGGCCAGGCGGGTGTGGCATCTCTCCACGAACACGTACGTCCAGGGTCCGCCGCGGACCTTGCCGTGCCCACCAGCCCAGTCATTTTGCACATAATCGTATCGTGATTAATAGTCGCAATCCAAAATGAGAGATTAAATGAAAATAATAGAGGATATTTTATAAATAATCGGATCGCGATCCAATCCGACCGGCGATCCGATCCTACGCCGGGCGTCCCTTCTCTTGATGAATCTTCTTCCTCCTGCCTCTCTCACATGGCATTAGCCCCAGATTGCGCAGAGGAGGCAGGTCAGGATGCTGCTGCACGAGTGCAGGAGGAGGTGGCGCCGGGGGCGTGTTAGTTTCAGCCATGACTACCACGGAGAAGAAGGCCATGACGACGGGCTCCCGACACGCACCAAAAATAGTGCTAGTAGTGGGTTTTGAACCCAAGATCTCCTGCATGGGAACAAAGTGAACTACAATTCAACCACCATGTCACTTGTAACTCATATGATATATATATCTATTTAACTATCGCCTACGGTTCCCACCATTTCTTTTTTTTTGTTTTCTTTATATTTATTTCTTACTCCTTTTCCTTTCGTTTTCTTTTCTTTTTCTTTCCTTTTCTTATCATGTTATTACTTATTACTTTTTATTTTTTCTTATTAATATATTATTATAATAATTGATTATTGTATTATTCTTTTTTATTATTTCCTTTTCTTTTAAATTTAGTATTATTATTTTATTTCTCTTCTTTTTAGTTTTCTTTTTAATTTATTATTAGTTATTATAATGTTATCTGTTTCATATTATTTTATCCTTTTATTTTTCCTTTGGATACTGAATTGTTTTGTTTAGGTGTATTCTTTTATTCTATGAGTTCATGCAATTTGTTCTATGCACATGACTGTTTTGTTCTGTAAGTTTATATAAATTGTTCTAGGTTTATAGATTTTTGTTCTATGAGTTCGTATAATTTATTCGACGTGTATAGATGTTTTGTTCTATAGGTTCATATACTTTGTTCGAACTGTACACATCTTATTTTGTAAACTCATATAATTTATTCTAAGATTATATTTTTGTGTAATGCGTACTTATTTATTTCGTGATATCCATTTTCTATTATGTTCTATACAATAAATTGTTCATGATTCTAATTATTTTAGTTCACATTGTGCTATTATTTTGTTCGTCACGGTTAATCATTTGTTTACTATATTTAATTATTTGTTTGTAGTAACTAGAATTAATTATTATGTATTAATAATAATAATTTTTTAAAATACCATCGAGACATAGTTAAGTGGGATCTTATTTTAAAAATCTTGGTGTAAGCAATTCATTAGTGTAATCGGAATTTAATTTGCATTGATGTCATCAATTTTGTCATGTTTGATGCACCGAATCTCTATTCTATTTGCTATTAGCGACCCATACCACTTTCCTATTGGCTCATGATGCTAATTTAACTATCCGCACCCTGCTCCAATGCTTGAGGTGATGATTCTTTTTTTTGTCGCCTCTTGCGACGTATAGACGCACCTCACTTTCAGGACCATCACAAGTTCAGAACAAGTTCACAGGCAGGCAAGGGTTTCACTAACTTGATGTATGATCTTTCACCCATAGACGTTGCTAATAGCTTGCCGGCAAAGGCAATAGCTTTTCAAAAGGTACAGTACAATATGCTCAGCTAATTCAGGAATGAAATATAATCTTATATTGCTGAAAATATCTATATTTTTTTTTTCTTTTAGAGGCTACTCTATAAACATATTGGCCTTCCCATGGGCACTCACCTGCTCGCTGATTGTTGATTCAGGTCTTCCAGAAGAAGGTACCATAATTCTTCCATCTATCATTTCTGTGCTCTGAAGCTCATGATTTCTAAGCGAAGTATCACAGAAGATCACTGGACTTCCAATTCCGAGTGTTGCCAAAAGGATATTGTCAAATATACCATGAAGAAGCCACTTACATGGACAAAAGAGCAACATCTACTTAGGTGCTGAGATATCCTGCTGCATTGTAGTTTGAAATACATTGGCTAAGAGATTCATGCAACTGTTGCTTGAGATTCAGTTCCTGTCAGCAAGTCATCACAGTTAATTACTTTTTTTTTGGTTTGTATCATTGTTACGGTGCTGCATGGAGACGGTGTTATATTTGATTCAAATAATTTATCCTGCGCCACTTTATTCTGGTCAATGAAAGCTTAAGATTGCACCAGAGTTTTGCCCTAATTTATGCTGTCATTGTAGTGATTCAACGTCTTCCATTCCCTCTGCAATCAATTGATAAGATACAAAAATTGATAAGATACAAAAAACTGATCATTTGTCAAATAGGAAGTCTATTGAAAGACGCAATCCAGTACAAGAAACAAAGCACCGACAACTGAGTGCTAAAAAGAACATCAGGTCGAAAAAAAGGCCTGCTGTCAGGTGAAGACGGAATGCAGCTTGAGCATTAAGCAACAGTGTTATGCAAGTAGGAAAAAGAGTTGGGAGTACTAGGGACTGAGCAAATTCAGTCATCGAATTTGTCTTGACAATTTCAAGTGACAGCAAAGATCACCTCTAATAAGCAGCTCTGAGCTCACCGCTGTGCGTTGCTGCATTGCCCACAACCGCATGACCTATCTCCCGGATCAGGACCGACGACGGCAGCGGCTAGTCTCGCCGGATCATCACCGAGCAGCTTTTCTGCACAGGCGGCGGATGCTGCGCGCGATTCTCGTCGGAGGCCAGGCGGGCGTGGCATCTCTCCACGAACACGTCTCGGGTCCACCACCGCTGGAGGTCGCCGTGCCCAATACCAGGCGGTGCGAGCTCGGCCGCCCTGCGAATGCCGCGCTTCCGGCGGGGGCGGACGACGGCGGCGCCTTCGCCGGACGGGCGGGAGGAGGACCCGATCCAAACCAGGGGGCTATGTGAAAATAGCAGGTGTCCTATTGCAAATAATCGGATCGCGACCAATAATCGCGATATATCCAATTAAATGCAAAAACTAGGAGGTATTATGCAAATAATCGGATCGCGATTAACAGTCGCGATCCAATCCGGGGGCTTTTGCAAACTTTTCAATCCCGGTCCGGTCCTCCGCCCGGAGCGCCGCCTAACGCCGGGCGTCCTTCCCATGTGTGCCTCTTCTTCCTCCTGCCCATCTCGAAGCAGCCCCAGCTCGCGCGGAACGAAAACCGTGTTTTCAGAGCCCCAAGGAGCGGCCGGTGTTCAGGCTGGCAGAGAAAAGGCCGTCTCTGGTTTCATGCCGCGCGCGGCTCGCCGGAGCGGCGCCACCCTCCGGACGTTGCTCACTTCCAAATGCCAGAGTGAAATCGCCGGCGGAGTGGACGCGGTTGCTGTCCACCACCTCCTGCAGTGTGGCTGACTGGCTGTGGAGTGGATTTCAGGCAGGCACTTGCAGGGACGTCACAAGTTCAGAAGAAGAAGAATCTGAGGAGCAGCACTGACTGCCCTATAATCCAGATCTCTTGAGCCAAAAGGAAAATCTTTGCAGAATTCTAAAAGGTAGCTCTAGCTCCAAATGTTTGAGTGTGTAGCAATAGAACAAGGCAAAGAGATCGAGAAGATTGCCCCTAGCTGAGGCCCTGCCGGCAGTCACAGCTGCTAGCTCCTGCAGGCATACAGAAGCACTTTGTTCTCTCCCTGTCTTTTTTGGCAATGCATGTTGTTGCGGAGGAAAAAAAAAACTAGAGTTATGTTTGTTCTTGAGTCAATCGCCTCTTGAGCAACGCAATGAAGAAAGGGAATAACTGGATCACGATATGGCCTGGTCAATCTTCAGCTCACCATTTCACGTCAGAACTCGATGTCTGCTGCCTGTCTGATAGCAATAAGAATTAGCACCTTGCTATCATTATACCTCTGCATTCGTAATTCACATATCTTTAATGCGGTATTGATTATGTTTTTAAGGCCCCCTCTGCATAGTGTGATTTTGGAATGAAGCTTTATAAGAGTTCAAATATTTTTTTTAAACCCTAATACAAAGTGTGTGCCTGAGCCCTGCAAAGAAATGAACCCATGCCATGCTTAAGGAGAGGAAGTTTAACAAGCTAGCTCAAGTCTATAGCCCCGTCTGCCATGATCTTTCTCCCCTTTTATGTTCTCCTAGAACAGCCGTGTGATTTGATCTTCTTTTCGTTTCAATGTTAGAATTCCTAACCGTAGGTCTTTGTCTTGAGATGCAATTAGCACAATTCTTATGTAACACCATAGAAGTATATCCTCGCAACATCTGAGATGCAATTTTGTTCTATATTATGCACGCAATGCACAACAAACTTATGCATTTGTTGGCCAAATACTAAGGCATAATAGTTATAAATAGCTGCAAATTCCTATGGCTTTGTCCGCCAACCTGACTAGTTTATCAAATGGCCTAGGAAACAGAAATGAAATAAAGCTGGAGTTGACTCGTAAAGTCCACAAAATATTATACTGCTGCAACAGTTTCTAGATCTCGAGCAAAGAGTTGACCCTGATCTAGATCAGGACGTTGGATCAACTAGTCATCGAAAAAAGTTATTTAGTGATATGAGACGTGAGGCGGATTATTCTGCTGATGAACCCATGTGCTAGATGCTACTTCCTCCTCCGTTCCAAAATATAGGTCATTCCAACTTTCTTAGAAAATCAAATCATTTTATGTTTAATCAAAATTATAGAGAGAATTGCAAAGATTTATATCACCGAATAGATATATTATGAAAATATATTTAATGAAGAATCTAATAGTACTTATTTGATACAATAAATGTTAATATTTTATTGTATAAATTTGATCAAACTTAAGATGTTTTGATTTTCCAAAAAGTTGGACTTGCGATTTGTAACGGAGGAACCCGAGGGAGTACCCAGTAATTTTGAATGCATGTACAGCTGTATATGCCGCGCATCCACATGTAGCAAGAGAGTTGCCGGCCAGGTGAAATGAATGGCCATGTTTAGTTACCTCCAAACTCCCAACTTTGACACTATGCAAAAAGAAGATTCCCCGTCACATCAAACTTGCGGTACATGCATGGAGTACTAAATATAGACGAAATCAAAAACTAATTGCACAGTTTTGTTGTACTTTACGAGACAAATCTTTTGAGCCTAATTAGTCAATATTTGGATAATAATTCACAAATACAAACGAAACGCTACAGTTGCGCATTTATGGCAAAATGCCAATTTTGCTACTCCCAAATTGGGAACTAAACAAGGCTAAAGAGCTGCCTCCTGGCCCAGTTCTGTTTAATATTACTACCTCATTTGACATTTTGGCTTCTGGATCTACGTACCCACAGCATCAGTATTCATAGCCTCTACCATCATATCCCAGACTAGCTCGATCCACTGCACACAAAGCAACTTAGGGTTGCTAATGGAGGCCACGGTGCTGAGCGTTGGGAAGTCCGTGCTTAATGGCGCGCTTAGCTACGCCAAATCCACCATAGCTGAGGAGGTGGCGCTGCAGCTTGGAGTCCAGCGTGACCAAGCCTTCATCACCGACGAGCTCGAGATGATGCAGGGCTTCCTGATGGTTGCCCATGACGAGCGAGACGACAACAAGGTGGTCAAGATCTGGGTGAAGCAAGTCCGCGACGTCGCCTACGACGTCGAAGATTGTCTCCAGGTAGGGGTGCAAACAATTACCTTTTTTGGTTTTTTGTTTTTCTTTCAGTGTAACAAAAAAATAGGGGGGGGAGGGGGGATTTCTTAGGCAAATACTCTTATTCCGCTGCCTATGTGCAAATTGATATCTTATTTTGGCTGGCGTTTGGTTTCTACTTGCTTATTTTTATAGACTAAACTCCCCTTTAGTCAAGTTGTAGGGACTAAGGAGCATTAAATGACTTGAACAATGACCTTAGTACCCCTAATCAATGTTGCTCCTGCCCTTTTCCCTCATCCAGCTGCTGCTCCTTCATCCCGAGTGCTGCCGCATCCTTCTCCCTGTTCCTTTCTTGTTCTGCACTGCGCGAGTCTCTGCACCGCCGCACGCCTGTCTGCCCGTCGCTTGGCCCCTCTTGCGCTGCACCCTGCCTCCTACCTATGCCGCTCGTCCCTAGCCCGTTCGCCCGCCGTGGCCTGCCTCCTGCGCCCCACACCCCAGCCCACCATGTTGCCTGGCCCCATCGCCACCGCGCCCTGCCTCGCCGCTCGTCGCTCGGCCACGCGCTCTACTGCCGCACCACCACGCCACGAACCGGAGATGCTGTCGCAGACGACGACACCGACAACCGCGAGACGAATCTGGGGGGCGGAACGGGGGTGTGGCGGTGGAGGCGTTGGCAGGAGTGGGGACGCTAGCGGGAGCAGCGGGTGTGCCGGCAGCGGGGAATGGAACGGGAGGCAGAAACAGATCGGGACGGGTGGGTGTGGAGGGGTGCGGGGGAGGGGTCACGGACATGTCATAAATGAGGGCAGGGGGTATCCACGGTACACTTTAGTCCCCATAAGCAACCCCTTGGGGACTTATGGACTAAAGTTTAGTCCCCATAAGCAAGTTTGTTTGGCACTTTAGTTAGGGACAGAGCAACTCCAAGAGTTCCCCAAAAAATTCTTCCCCAAAATGATGTATTGGGGGCTATGCTAAAATTTTCTTTCCCCAAAAACATGTCACCTCATAGCAGAACACCAATAACTACCCCCAATATTTGCTACATCATCATAATTGGACCTACCTCCAGAACAAAAAGGCCCCTCTACCTCCAGAATAGAGCTCCATCGCTCCTTTGAGCAGAGCTCGCTGCCGGTCAAATCCGCCGTATCTCGGCCGCCTCCATTCGATTCCTCACACTACCAGCTTCCCCTCACCGTCCTGTATCTATTTCACCCATCACCGGCTCTGCATCACAGCAGTTCCACTGCGCACACGAGTTCCGCATCACAACTGGAGAAGCAGACAAGCCCTCCCGATGATTCGACGAGGAAGAGGTCCCAGGGCGGGAGGAAGCCGAAGGGAAGCTTTGTAGCGGACGTGCAGGGGATGCTGAGCACGCTGCAGTACGGCGGGGAGTGGGTGCCGCCGCCACCGCCCCTGGAGAAGGTGAGGAGGCAGGGCCCGTGGGAGGGCATTGCGGCGTGCGTGGCAAGGAAGGCCAGGTTGCAGAGGATGGCCTCCTAGCGGCGGGAGACGGGGCGGAGGTGGAAGAGGAGGAAGGGCGGCACATGGGCGAGCACCTCGAGGAGCAGGTTGTCGGGGAGCCCAGATGCCAGCGTCCATCGGCACGTCCACGTGGTGGTGGTGGAGGAGGAGCGCGGGCGCGACAGAGGCGGAGGAGGCCTTGCCCTTGCGAAATGTTGGCGGCGCCACGGTATCCTCACCGAACCCCCACGGCTTGGTGTGGGGCGAGTGGTGCGGGCCGAGTAGGCAGCAGCCGGCGCGCATGGCAAAATATAGAATGAGCGTGAGCACTTCTGTTTTTTCTGCGGATTGGGGAAGGAACGTGAACGCTAAAATATACGCGGTGGGTGGCTGTTTTTTGGCGTCGTGAAAAGATTGGGGGAGGTTTTGAAGAACTGTTGGAGTTCTTTTTTTTTTATTTCTCCCCTAAAGAAGATATTAGGGTAAGATTAGCAATCTTCTGAAGTTGCTATAAAAGTGAATAAACTTTAGTCGCTAAAATTTAGAGTTGAAATAGACAGGGCCTGCATTGTTTGGCTTGAAATTTACCAGTTCCGAGAAGGGGTGGCACTCCGCGGCGCGCTAGGGGATAAACAGGGTCTTTGTGTGTATATGCACAAGACTCCTGTGCGGCTTCCGCGAGGCCCATCAAGGCAGACGGCTTCTTCTTCTCCTCAATGCCTTCCAGCCTCAACGTCTCGCCTCCTCGTCCACCACCATCCAATGTGGCGGCAGCTGCCTCGCAGCCCACACACCCACCATCTGCCACCCCCATTCTCATGGCCCTCCTACAACAACCTCCTCCCCCCAACACACACACCCACGAGCCATCGGCCACCACCTTCATTGTCGGCCGAACCACCGCCACCGCCGAACCTACCGCCGCCCCAACCTTCTCCATCTAACCCGAAAACCACCAAACCCAATCCTAACTTGTACATACTAGTCCATCAACCCGTGCTCCCGCACGGGCTAATGTTTTTAGAAGCTATTGTATTTCAAAATTATTTAGAAATTAAACTCCTAGCTAATAATCAAAATTGTTTACCTACCACTCTCTAATTTTTCAATACTTCAACATAATACTTATATAGATATATGTATCTATCTTTGTTTAGTTGTGATTGATTTTTAATTAATAATTACTCTATGCACGTTTTCATCCATATTCGTACTTTTTCCATTTTGTATCACACCTCCAATCCTCCATACATTATGTTTAGTATACAAACCAATATTTTTCATGGATTCCTCACATACATGTATAAATAGTCTAAATGGTGGCACTCATCATGTGTATATACTTTAACTTAGTATTTTTATATTAATAATGACATAAATAGGTAATTTAGAATCATATATTAGTTTACTTTTTGATATTTCTGTATGATGCACATGAAGATAATTAGATTAATATTTAGGTGTTTACTTTAGGTTATTTTTAATAATGGCACATATGGGTAACATAGATAAAATTTTAGAATGACATTTTAAGTTATGCTTTATAATTATGTGTATTAGTGAATTGGATGAAGATTATGGGGTTACTTTAGATTATTTTTTATAATAGCTGAGCTCGGTAATTTAGATATAGGTTTAGAGCTCATTTTTGAATATTTTCATAATGACAGTGGTGGGTAACTTTTTAGAAAATATAATAGATCAATAGCTATGATTATTAGAGTTTACAGGATTGGCGTTTGATGTTTTTAATTTTTATGAGAATTTGTCTCTTTTTTCTATCTTGTCTCGTGGGAACTATTGTGGAGTCTCCAATGGAAAAAAATAAGACTACACTGCTACAAAACTATTACCATAAGCTACCTCTCGTTTGTTAAATCTTCGAACACAATATTTATGTACATATATACTTAATATCTTCATCCAATTGTGATCGATTTTAGTTAGTAATTACTCTATAATATTTTCAACCTTATTTATAATCTTTAACTTTTCACTTTGCATCGCAAGTATGCGCTTGAATTTATTTAATGAACCCTAAGTTTGAGATACAATTTTAGCATAGAAATCTATATTATCATCATTTTATATCCCTATAAACGGTGACACACATCATGCGTATATATCTTAATTGTTATATCATATACCAATAGTGAAAGATATAGACGATTTAGAATCATTGCTTTATATTTTTAATTAAGGTTATTTGATTCAAATGTAGGGTTACCTCATGTTATTTTTAATAATGGCATATGTGGGTAATATAGATGCAAATTTAAGGGGTTACTTTAAGTTTAAACTTAAGTAATAGTGGTAGGCAATTCAATTGCAAATTAGGGGGTTATTTTAAATATTGTTTATAATGGCATAAGTAGGTAATTTGGATAAAGATTAGGGGGCTACTTTAGTTTATTTTATATAATGGGAGAGGTTGGTAATTTATATATAGATTTAGGGGGTTACTTTAGGCTATTTTCATAATGGCATAGATGGGTAATTTTTTAGAAAACATAATAGATCCAATGGCTATGATGGTTTCAATCTATCGATTGATGGTTGGATGTTTTGCTTTTTTGTGAGAATTTCTAGGATTTCTTTCTTTTTCTAGAGTGTCCACCTAGGAATCCTAGATGGCTTCACCTGGAAGCTTCAAAAGGAGCCTCCAATTAGTAATAGTAAGATGGTCCCACCTATCACCCATCCCTCCGGACCCGGCTCCTCGCCGGCGCACGCACGAGTGAGCAGGAGCGCATGCCAAGCAAGCAAGCGATCCTAGAGAGAATAAGGAGATCGAGCAGCTGACAGCGGCCACACGAATCTCAAACACCGGAAGAAATGTAAGGAAAAATCTTGTGGAAGATTGATAGGATTTTTGATATACACATGCCTAATTAGTTGAAAGATACTAGTTCATTGAATTCACATTTTTTTTCATTGAAGTAAAAAATAAATGGGTAGATTGATTAGTTAAGTTCGATATGATTAATGATCAGCTATCAAATTATATATATATTTGCATCTGTATTCGTAATTTATCAGCATTCATATTGATGATCGGTTGACATACATACTTCTAGGATTTCGCTGTCCGTCTAGAGAATCGATCATGGTTCTGCTTCGTTGGCAAATTTCTAGACCGGCGCCGTGTGGCCAAGGAGATGAAGGAACTTAGGGAAAAGGTGGAGGATATTAGCAAGAGGAACCTGCGGTACCGCCTTATAAAAAGCTCTGTCTCCAAGCCAGCTAGCACCACCTCTGAGCAGTTCGTGATCAGTACTGAAGTACAACTCGAGATGGCTGAAGCTACACGCGCTGCACTGCAGGAGAAGAAGAAAGTGGACCTTGTCGAACTAATCACCAAGGGGGAGGATGAAAATAGCCTCAGGGTGATGGCAGTGTGGGGGGCAAGCAGCGATGTTGGGGTGACATCCGTCATTAGAGCTGCCTATGAGGATCAGAATGTGAAAGGCAAGTTTGAATGCCGGGCCTGGGTAAGGCTGGTGCATCCCTTCAATCCAGATGAATTCTTTGGCAGTTTGGTGAGGCAGTTTTACGTGCATTCATGTGAAATAGAAACTGGGAAAACAACAGAAGTGATGACTGCAGGGATGGGTGCTATGAAAAAACTGAAAGAAGATGAAAATTTGGTTGATGCTTTTAATAAGTATGTTACCGGGAAGAGCTACTTGGTTGTTATTAATGGTGTATCTACCATAGAAGAGTGGGACTGGATAGCAACATATTTCCCAAGGAAGAACGGAAGCCGGATTATCGTGTCCACGCAGCAGTTTGAAGTTGCGAGCTTGTGCACTGAGCAGCCTTACATGGTATCAGAGATAGACCAGAAATGGTCATTCGAGAAGGAATTTTATGTCTTCTACAAGAAGGTAATGGTCCTCACTTTTCGATGTAGTTGTTGTAAGTTTTCAACAATTATACGGATGAACCGATGCTAGAACATAGGAAAACTAATTCGACTTTCAAAAACTGATTCAACGAAAGTTAAATTATCTGCACAATGAAGAAAAGGGACTGTCTACACGCAATTCGAGCGAAATAGAAGTGTAGCCTTCTATGATGTTTATTATAACAAACTACTAAATTTAATCCAACCTGCGATTCTCCTGAAGGTACTAAATTTATAATTATTATAACAAACTACTATATGAAATAGAAGTGTAGCCTTCTATGATGTTTATTTCGTGAGAAATTGCAGCCTTTATTCTTATTAGGAATTTACAGTCCTGAAAGCGAAGGTGTCTCAAAATTTATACTTTGTAAGCAAAGATAAAGTTATATTAGTCTTCTCACGGCATTAAGCTGACACACCCCCAACAAGATTGCATTTGGCCTCCCACATCCGTAGATACGCATGTATAGGCATACTTTATTACAAGACGCAAGAAAAAGACCTTCGATATAGACCGGCTGACGCTTGGCTTATATTTCTAGTAGTCCATCAACCCGTGCTCCCGCACGGGCTAATGTTTTTAGAAGCTATTGTATATAAAAATTATTTAGAAATTAAACTCTTAGCTAATAATCAAAATTGTTTACCTACTGTTCTCTTATTTTTCCAATACTTGAACATAATAATTATATAGATATGTACCTATCTTTATCCAATTGTGATTGATTTTTAATTAATAATTACTCTATGCACTTTTTCATCCATATTCATATTTTTTCCATTTTGTATCACACCTCCAATCCTCCATACATTATGTTTAGCATACAAATCAATATTTTCAATCGATTCCTCACATACATGTATAAATGGTCTAAATGATGGCACTCATCATGTGTATATACTTTAACTTAGTATTTTTATATTAGCAATGATATAAATAGGTAATTTAGAATCATATATTAGTTTACTTTTTGATATTTGTGTATGATGCACATGAAGATAATTAGATTAAGATTTAGGTGTTTACTTTAGGTTATTTTTAATATCGACATACGTGGGTAACATAGATAAAATTTTAGAATAGCATTTAAAGTTATGCTTTATCATGATGTGTATTAGTAAATTGCATGAAGATTATGGGGTTACTTTAGATTATTTTTTATTATAGCTGAGCTCAGTAATTTAGATATAGGTTTAGAACTCATTTTTGAATATTTTCACAATGACAGTGGTGGGTAACTTTTTAGAAAATATAATAGATCAATGGCTATGATTATTAGAGTCTACAGGATTGGTGTTTGATGTTTTTTAATTTTTATGAGAATTTCTCTCGTTTTCCTAGTTTGTCTCGTGGCAATGCGGAGTCTCCAGTGGAAAAAAACATGAGACTACATTGCTACAAAACTATTACCATAAGCTACCTCTCGTTTGTTAAATATTCGAACACAATACTTATGTAGATATATACTTAATATCTTCATCCAATTGTGATAGATTTGAGTTAGTAATTACTCTATAATATTTCATCCATATTTATAATCTTTAACTTTTCACTTTGGATCGCAGGTATGCGCTTGAATTTGTTTAATGAACCCTAAGTTTGAGATACAATTTTAGTATAGAAATCTATATTCCCATCACTTTATATCCTTATAAATGGTGACACACATCATGCACATAGTATAAATGGTGACACACATCATGCACATAGACCTTAATTATTTTATCGTATACCAATAGTGCAAGATATAGACGATTTAAAATTATATATTGATGTATATTTTTAATTAAGATTATTTGATTCAAACATGGGTTACCTCATATTATTTTTAATAATAACATGTGTGGGTAATATAGATGCAAATTTAAAGGGTTAGTTTAAGTTTAAGTAATAGTGGTAGGAAATTCAGTTGCAAATTAGGGGGTTATTTTAAATATTATTTATAATGGCGTAAGTGGGTAATTTTGATGAAGATTAGGGGGTTACTTTAGTTTATTTTATAAAATGGCAGAGGTGGGTAATTTATATATAGATTTAGGGGGTTACTTTAGACTATTTTCACAATGGCATAGGTGGGTAAGTTTTTAGAAAACATAATAGATCTAATGGCTATGATGATTTGAATCTATCGATTGATGGTAGGATGTTTTGCTTTTTTTGTGAGAATTTCTAGGATTTCTCTCTTTTTCTAGAGTGTCCACCTAGGAATCCTAGGTGGCTTCACGAGGCTTCAAAAGGAGCCTCCAATTAGTAATAGTAAGATGGTTGTTAACATCCATGTACTCATGGAAGGGATAATAAGTTAATGGATGTTTCCCTCTTTTTCAATGGATATTATATTAATCATATGATGCACACGTATATACCTTGTTAGTAGCAGCACAAAGTTTGAATCAGTATAAAGTACCAACTTTTGTTTGTGTTCAGGCGAATCCTCCTGCGTCCAGTTCAAAAGATGAGATCAGTGATGCTAGTAGCTCAATGAATCCTGGCGAGGAGACACATGTAAAGAAGCCTACTACTCGCGCCCGTACGGTGGCAGCTGCCCTGGAGGATGATCAGCTTATCGACCGGAAGGAAGCAAGAGAAAAGATTAAGGGATTAATTGGTCAAGCAGGTTGCTATGTGATCGCCATTTGTGGTATAGGTGGCCTTGGGAAAACTACTCTTGTGAGGAGTGTCTACCAACAAGAACTTGATGACACGTTTAACAGGCGCGCTTGGTTAACCGTGTCGCGCTCTTTCAAACATGAAGAATTTCTTGAAGAATTGTTCCGGCAATTACGCCGCGATGACAAACAAAAGACTGATACGCCGCAAAATGATGAGCCCAGCCACACAGACCATAATAAACGAGAGAACAAGAAAGAACTGGCTGAAAATTTGGCAGAGCTTTTCCGGGATAAGAAATGTCTCATTGTTTTGGACGATCTATCATCCACTGTGGCAGTCCAGTGGATACTTGTCCTCCTACCAGAAAATAGTTCAAACCGGATTATTGTCACTACCCGGAACGGCGAGTTGCTACAAACTCTTCCGGAAGAAACTAGACGTGTATACAATCTCGAAATGCTAGATCGGAAGGAAGCTATTGGCCTATTTGAAAAGAAGGTACGACGACTATAGACATCTGGGATACTTATATTATTTCTAAATAGTTTTCTTTATACTTGTTATTCTTGTTGGGTGCCAACATTATAACACTTACGATCTTTGCATCTTTAATTTCCTGATCACTTTCATCAAGCCCTCATTATATTTTGCATAGAATATATATATAGAGGGCTGAAATCATGCTAGTGCCACAAATTAATCACAGCTAGTCCAATAACAAATTAATTGGTGTTCAACATGGCAACTAGTCTCGTGATTCTTCACTCCAAGCTCCTCCCTGTTTCCTACCACCATCATGCCTTTCTCTCCGTCATGTTTCTTTCGTTCCCTATGTCCTCCTAGGCACTAGGCTATGAGCCTAGTAGGACGGGTCATTACCATTGGATCAGAACCCACTTACATCTACCAATAGTAGAATAATGGACGAGAAAATTTTCTCGGGTTTTAATTTCACTTTAGAAAGTAACAATGAAAAAATCATTTGCTCTTATAAAAAAAAGGAATTGTCTGTATTGGGCCAACTGTTCTGTTCTCGTTTGTCAGCTAATGTGGTAATTGATATATGGTTAGTACATTTTTATAGCTCTTTTGTGGTGTAAAAGTAATAAAATAAAAAGGTTGTTTACCTGATCTGAGATTCTAAGTTTTGGAATTGCAGGTATTCAAGAATGTTGAGGAGAAACAAAACATTGACAAGTATCCAGACATGATTGAGCAACGAAACCTTATCCTAAAGAAGTGTGGTGGCCTCCCTCTTGCTATATCCACTGTAGGCAGTTTCCTTGCAACCAAACCTAAAACCGCCATTGAGTGGAGAAATCTGAACAAACATATTAGTGATGAGCTGGAGAGCAATTCAGAGCTTGGGATGATAAAGACAGTGCTCACCTCGAGCTATGATGGCTTACCATATTATCTGAAGCTCCCCTTCTTGTATTTATCGGTTTTTCCTGAAGATCAAGACATCAGATGGACACGTCTAATCAGAAGGTGGATTGCAGAGGGTTACTTGAGGAGAACACGGAACACAAGTGCAGAGGAAATTGGGAACAGCTACATCACAGACCTTATAAACCGGAGCATGGTTCGGCCATCAAAAGGTGCAACGCATAACACTCGGAGGGTTGGCTTTTTGCATGTCCATGATCTCATTCGTGAAATTGCAATCTCAAAGTCGGTAGAGCAAAATCTTGTTTTTACACTAGAGGAAGGTTGCAACCTCAACAACCAAGGCAAAATCCGTCACCTTGCTGTAAGCAGTAGCTGGACAAGAGACAAGACGGCATTTGAGAGTGCATTGGACTTGTCTCATATACGTTCGCTAACAGTATTTGGTGACTGGACAGCCTTTTTCATTTCTGATAAGATGAGATTCCTTCGGGTGCTAGATTTGGAAGACACAAAGGGTTTAAGAAATCATCACCTCCATCAAATTGGGCTGCTCTTTCACCTTAACTACCTTTCCCTACGAAGATGTGATGGAATTTGTCGGCTGCCAAACTCATTGGGTAATCTGAGGCATCTGCAAACACTGGATGTCAGAGACACGCGCATAATCAAGATACCAACAGCAATTATCAAGCTAAAGATGTTACAATATCTTCGTGTAGGCTTCTTACCAAGCAATGATAAGGAGCAGAGAAGATTTTGTGAAGCCGTTAGCTTGATCCGCTATTGTTTCAAGTTCTTCTACTATTGGAGGTGCTGCACATGCTGTGTCGTCCAAGATCAGGACGATGACTGTGTCAGCGCCCGGTGCCTGCTCGAACTATGCTGTGACCTACTCGACGTCTTCGTGTGCCCCTTATTCGGATGGCTGAGGACTTTGCTAGCAGGCTTTGGCTGTATGTTCTTTCTCATAGTGTTTGGCCCCGTCTACTTGTTGTCTCTAATAGTGCGCATCCCATGGGTAGTTTGGAGAGATGGTTTCAACGGGTTGGCTTTCTCATTCATGCGGGAAGTGGATCCACATGGTGTCAAATTTCCTAGTGGAATCCGGAAGCTGAGGGCCCTGCACACAATGGGTGTTATCAATATCAATGGCGGAAATGATATTCTCGAAGATCTCCAATTTCTTACTCAGTTGCGCAAGCTAAGAGTGACGGGTCTCAACAAGAAAAACTACAGGAAGTTCTTATTGACCATCACGAAACTCAAGTGCCTGGAGTCCTTGTTAGTGCGGTCAGAGGGATACCCTGGTCTATCTGGCTGCTTGGAATTGGATGAACAGTGCCCTCCTCCAGAAAACATGCAGTCTCTCAAGCTGTATGGCAACCTAGTCCGAATCCCGAAATGGATCAAGAAGCTTAGGAATCTCGTGAAGCTGGAGCTACGGAGCTCTAGGATATCGGAGGACAGTGCAGCTATGGATATCCTAGGTGAGCTACCAAACCTTGCCATCCTACGTCTACAGCAGTGGTCGTTCAACGATAAAGGCGTACATTTCAAAAGCCCAGCTTTTGAACAACTCGTGGTGCTCAGGCTTGATTTGAGGGGTATCAAGTCTGTAACGTTTGACCGAGGAGCAGCCCCCAAACTTGAGCAGCTGCAGGTCACGGGTGAGTTGATATCTGAAGAACGTGGCTTTGCTGGGCTAGACATTCTCCAAAGCATCAAGGAAGTCTTGCTCGATGTTAGCTTTAGTTGGGATAAGGCGAAGCTGGAAGACAAACTGAAGGAGGAATTACTGGCCCAGCTTGCTGAAAATCGAAACAACAATAACCCGATTCTGAAGGTCCAGTGAATTCGAAAGACAGGACATATTTTGTATAACCTGTACTACTGTAATGTTATGAATTGGAAAGGGCACATTGTGGCCCTGCCCAAGTGACTGCCATTCTATTTTGGAGATCCTTTTTTTCACTCTTCCATCATGTATTTCCATTCCTGCTGCCTGTGTGTTCTTCTTAATCTGTATGAAAGATAATTAAGATGATTGATGCGCATGTTTTGGGACTTTCATGCAGAGAGTTTAGCACTCTTTTGTCTTAATGGCTCTCACGGACCAGCAGCCAGCGAGCTAGGCTCCGGAGAAACGAGATCCAGTTTCGTTTCTCGGGAGCCAGGTTGAGTGGTGATTTCTGCACGCGAAGGCACGAGCCAGGCGGAGATGCAAGCAACCAATCGCCCTTCAGTTGCACGTACGGAGCTTGACTAGCGGTGCTGCAGTCAACCAATCACTCGTCGGATGCATGCGCCGAGCCTGGTCAGGCCGCATACAAGCAACCAAATGCGCCTTAAGGTGGCCACACGTATAATTAATTTCGGTGCTGATTACAGGCCTGTTCGGCAGGACTTATAAGTCGGCTGAAAAGCTGAAACGGCTGATTTGTTGTGAGAGAAAAATACTGTTCGGTAGTTGATAAGCTGGCTGATAAGCTGAAGCAAACAGGCTACATTATCAGCCCGCGGCTGTTCAAGGACAACAATCCGTCAAGGGGTACATGGGATGGTAGATTGGTCGGGGGAAGACGGGAAAGAGCTTCGTCGAGCTAAGAGTTTGATGGTTGTTGGTATTTTAACGATGTGAATAAATCCACAAGCACATGGATACCATTGTAGCTTTTATCTCAGAATATTCTAAAAGCATCAAATCCATGGCCGTGTGTGTATATCTATATATCCAAGGACAACCAAGGTAGATGAAAACAAGAGTAAAGAGGAATTATATAATTAGAGGTGGGATTATATTGCAGCGTTAACCAACTAGGGATTGGGTGAAAACAAACGGCGTTAATTTGATTACGTTACATTTAGCCGAACCAAACACCGCCGGTACTTGTCAATCAATCGACACAATGTGGGCTACACGGCCCAACATATCTATCTGTAGCGTCGAATCCTCTTCTGGGGCCCGTCGTTAGTCGGTGTAAATCTTGTACGGGCCTAGGCCCATATATTGTCTTCAAATGCATTTTACGTCCGTAGATTACTCGGATAGGCGGCAGAACATCATATGCGCGAATGAGTAATCGCAACTGAAAAATGAAAACCAAACCAATCATTTCCATTTTCTTTTGTTAATGAGTTATTTAAATTAGAAATTTAATTCCTAATCCAGTCACATCGAATTTTTCAATACTAAATACTAATTAGGAGTATTAAACATAGGCTAATTACAAGATTAATTACACAGATGGCGGCTAATTCGTGAGATGAATCTATTAAACCTAATTAGTCCATGATTTGACAACACGATGCTACATTAACCATTTGCTAATGATGGATTAATTAGGCTTAATAGGTCCATCTCGCGAATTAGCTCAGGACTTCTGCAATTAATTTTATAATTACCTCTTGTTTAGTCCTAATTAGCATCCGAACATTCAACGTGAGAAAATCTCAACTTTAAGCCAAGGATCCAAACATCGAATGTTAGATACTAATTAGGAGTATTAAATATAGGTTAATAATTTCTTTTCAAAAAAAGTTAATTACAAAACCAAATCAGTCATTTCCATTTTTCTTTCGTCAATGATTTATTTAAATTAGAAATTTAATTCCGCGATAGGACATTAACTTAAGACCGGTAATGCAAGCCACGTGCTTTGATCTTGCCTCCATTTTCAGCTAGCACTCCACTACAGTGGCAGCTACTACCATAGCAGCAGAGCAGAGCAGAGCAATGGAGGCAAGAAAAAGAAAGGAACCATGTCCTTGCCCAAGCAAGGAGGTGACCCAACACACTCACCTCACTCCATGTCAGCTCCTGCCGCCGAGCATCCCCTTCCTTCACTCTTCCCCCTCCCAGCTCCACCATCCATCCATGCCTCTCAAACAGGCCGCGGTTCCGGTCGACGGCACGCCATGGCATTCCTTCCTCCTCCCCGAGAATATATAAACACGAGAGAGTGACGAGAGGACGGGTGTCGCTGTCCGTGCACGCGCGCTCGCCGCGAAAGCGATCGAGCAGCTTGGTCGCCGCGCCGTACGCCGTCGTCTCCGGCGCCGACCATGGACAGGCGGCGGGGCGCCGCCGCGCGGGAGTTCGAGGACTTCGATCCCGTCGTGGAGTGGAAGCTGGCCGGCGAGGTGGACGTGGTGGAGATCTCGCTCCCGGGGTTCCGCAAGGACCAGGTGAGGGTGCAGGTGGACAACCACGGCGTGCTCCGCGCCACCGGCGAGCGGCCGGCGAGGGGGGGTCGGTGGGCAAGGTTCAAGAAGGACCTCCGCCTCCCCGACAACTGCGACGCCGACGCCGTCCGCGCCAGGTTCGAGGGCGAGAAGCTCATCATCACGCTCCCCATCGCCGTCCCGGCGGACGGGACGCCGTCGTCGCCCGGGACGCCGCCGTCGCCGACCCCATCGCCGCCACCGGGACCGCCTCGCTGGCCTCCTTCATCCAACTCTAGGCCGCCGCCGCCGCCGAAACCGCGTACGTCACCGCCGCTCCCACCGCCACCTCGTCGTCCTCCAGGCTATTCCGAGTCGACGCAGCCGCTGGCACCACCTCGTGCTCCTGCTTATTCTTCGGAACGGCCGCCGCCACAACCTTCATCACCACCGCCGCCGCCGCCACCACCTAGAACTTATTTTCAGCCACCACGTCGGCCTCCATCGCCGCCTCGTGCTCCAACTGAGCCGCCGCCGCCACCACCTAGAACTTATTTTGAGCCGCCACGTCGTCCTCCATCGCCACCTCGTGCTCCAACTGAGCTGCCGCCGCCGCGTCGGCCTCCATCGCCGCCGCCAGCACCATCGCCACCTCCTACAAAATACGACCGTCCAAGACCACCTCGGCCGCCTCCTGGTCCAAGTTATCCCAACCCTCCACCCCCACGCCCGCCGCCGCCGCCGCCTCGTGTTCCTGCTCGCACTGAGCTGCCGGCGGCGCAGGCTCCACGTCCATCGCCACCGCTGGCACCACCTCGCCCTCCTATTTATCCAGAGCCACCGCGACGCCCGCCACCGCCACCGCCACCGCCACCGCCGCCACCCGAACCCCCTCGCGCTCCTGTTTATTCAGACCTGCCACCGCCGCCGTCGCGTCCGCCGCCACCGCCTCCACGATCAGCTCCGGCGAAGCCCACCATTCACGATCAGACAAAACCCACCACCGCAGAGCCGAAGCCGTCGCCGCCGCCGCCGCCGCCGCCGCCACATGGGACGCCGGGTGCCGTTCCCGGGCCAATAATGCCAGGGAGGGCAATCTCCGTGTCACCCCCTTCTCCGGCACCTCTGCCTCCTCATCCCGCAGAGGAAGCGCCGGAGAAGCAACTGCAAGGCGGCTCTTCTCCGGCGGCGCTGGCTCCTCGTCACGGAGAGGCAGCGCCGAGGAAGCCACTGCAAGATGCCAAGGTACCAGAGGAAGACGGCAGGGTCAGTAGGGCGCTACCGGAGACGAAGAAGAAGAGCAAGAAAAGGACGGGTGGAGAAGTGAGAGGTAAGGTGGAGGAAGCCAGAACGACGCCGGGGAAGAACCAAGCTCAGGCGGCGATGACGACGACGGTGCCGCCGCCGGAGCCTGCAAGGCAGCTGCTGGTGAACACTGTTGCGGCGGCGGTCGTGCTCGCCGGGATCGTCTGGTCGGTGTGGCGCAACCTCAGCAGTTAAGCTACATGTAACGGATCGGAACTTGCAAAGGGCTGCTTGTAATTATTATGTGTTGTTCTGAACTTGCAATTGCGCACCACTGGATCAGTGTGCATGTACTAGCTCGCAACGAAAAACAGAGGATCAGTGTATAAACATGTAGATGCAGCTCCCAACGAAGAACAGTGCCTTGAAGCAAAATATGTTGTATGAAAACGAAAACAGAGTGACTTGTGGGCACGTGAAATATCAAGTTCCAATCCTTTGTGCCACGAAGCAAAATCTCTTGCATGAAAACCACCAAATTCACGAAGACTGACACAGGTATGAGCTGCAGGGTGCGATCATCGTGCCAAGAAAAATACTAATCTAACCACAGACGGAGCGGATGCACACGATCCATATTGTTCAAGACAAATGGCTTCTTTGATGGCACCCTCCTTGTAATTAAAGGAAAAGCCGCTGCAGGGGCGCTGGCGAGCTGGGTGCGGATGAACCACGTTGGTTAGGGCGGGCTTGACCTCGGTGTACTTGCGGGTCTTGAGACAGAGGATGTTGGTGTCGAGCACCGCGAGCATCTTGTTGATGCGGTCGGCAATCTCCTCAGCTCGGTGGACGGGATCTGTTAGCATATTGTATATATAGTAGGTCCCTTAATTGTGGATGTAATCACGCGCCTGTGCGGTAGGCTTGCATGCCACCCCGGCTGCCCTATATGTACTCTTGTACACGTATGGAATACAACCAACTATTCCTACACTTTCATGGTATCAATCGCGGTTCCGATCCGCTACCCTTCCGCAACCCTAACCAGCGCCGCCGCCGATCCGATCGCCACCCCCGTCGCTGACTACATGTCGCCGGGTGTGTCGCCAGTCTCATCGCCCGCGCTGCCGATCCCATCGCCCGCCCCGTAGCTTCCCTCGTCACCGGGTGTGGCCGCCGATCCGATCCTGCCTCCGCTCCTGATCTTCTATTGTACGTGCTGTACGTCTCCTGCCCGCCGCCGTCGTCGTCAACGTGCTGTACGTGCTGTACGCGGCTGTACATCCTGTACGTGCTTGGAGCTGCCCACGTCGCCGGGTGTGCTGCGTGCTGTACGGGCTGTGCACGTGCTGTACGCTTGCCTGCTGCCCACATCGCCGGGTGTGCTGTTGATCGCGCCACCGGGTGCGGCTGCCGGTCCTGCCCCTCATGGCGGACGACGATGATGCTGCCCGTGCTGAGAAAGCACGCCGCGCCGAGGAAGAGCGCCTCCGTTCCGTCGCGCTGGACGAGTACGAGGCCGCCCACGTAGCTATCTGGGCGCAAGCCACCGCCGTCGTCAACGTCAAGGCCCTGATCCCCGTCATTCTCGACCAGGCCACCAACACCTACACCAAGTGGCGCGGCATGTTCCTCACCGTCCTCGGCAAGTACGCGCTGACTCGCCACGTCCTTGAGGATGAGGCGTTCCCCACGCGCCCGGCGTGGGTGCAGGCCGACTGTGTCGTGTTGACATGGATACACGGCACGGTCTCCGGCGATCTACAGCAATCGCTCATGATGCGGCAGCGACCTGCACGCGAAGCTTGGTGCTACCTCGAGGATGAGTTCCTCGGTCAGCGGGAATCCCGCGCCCTCCTCCTCGAGACGCAATTCCGCAACTTCCGCCAAGACTCCCTGACAATCACAGATTATTGCCGTCGTCTCGAGTCCATGGCTTCGTCACTTGCCGAGTTCGGCGACCCCATTGGTGATCGGCAACTAGTGCTCACCCTCCTCCGTGGCTTGAGCGGCAAGTTCCGCCACATGGTGTCCATTCTCAAGATGCATCGCCCGTTCCCAACCTTCGCGGAGGCTCGGACGCACCTCCTCCTGGAGGAGATGGAGATCGACGCGAGGCCACCCTCGCCTCCCGCCGCACTCGTCGCCGCGCCACGCCCGGCGGCAAACACTGGTGGCCCTGCCGCGCCGCGCTATGGGGCGCCCACTCCTCCTACGCGCCCCCATGGTGCGCCCTCTGGTGGACAGCAGGGAGCACCCACTGGTGGCCAGCGTTCCGGCCGACGTCGCGGCCGCGGTGGACGTGGCGGCCAGCAGCAGCAGCAGCAACCTGCTGCTGGCGCCCCTCCCGGTTTCAGCCATGCATCCCCAGGTATGCACCCGTCATTTGCACACCCCTGGGCCGGCACCCTCCAGATGTGGCCCTATGGGCGTCCTCCACCGGCGCCACCAGCGTTCACTGCCGTCCCGCAGTACGGCTACGGCAGCTCCTTCAGCGGCGTCCCGAGCGGTGGCGCCTATGGCTCCGGCTACACCGCTCCGCCTTCACCGTACGTCTACGGGGGAGCAGCGCCAGCGTTCCAGGGGCCCTCGCCGGCCTACCAGGTGTCACAGCCGGCACCCTGGAACCCCGTCCATGGAGGCTCTTGGACTCAAGACTCCCTGGCGCAGTCGTTCAACACCATGACGCTCACTCCGCCGGCACCGTTCGAGTGGTACGCCGACTCCGGTGCTGGTTCTCACATGACCGCGGATGCTGGTAACCTCTCCACCATTTCCCCACCATCATCTTTTACACCTTCATCTATCATTGTGGGCAATGGAGCACTCCTTCCTGTCACTGCCACCGGATCACATATTTTTTCATCTCCACATCGTAATCTTGTTCTTAACAATGTTCTGGTGTCCCCCAACATTATTAAGAATTTGATTTCCATTCGTCGTTTTACCACCGATAATAATTGTTCTATTGAATTTGATCCGTTTGGTCTTTCTGTGAAGGATTTGCAAACCAGGAACGTGATCGCCAGGTGCAATAGCTCTGGCGACCTCTACCCGTTCTTTCCACCCGCCACCAGCACCTCCGCACTTATCGCTGCACCCACCTCACTTTGGCATCGTCGTCTCGGGCATCTTGGGCGTGAAGCTCTGTCCAAGCTTATTAGTTCCAGTGTTATCTCATGTAATAAAGATGATCTCCACCATATATGCCATGCGTGCCAACTTGGTCATCACACACGGCTTCCTTTTGGATCATCCAGCTCTAGGGCTAGTCATAATTTTGATTTGATACACTATGATCTTTGGACATCTCCTATTGTTAGTGTGTCAGGGTACAAATATTATCTTGTTATTCTTGATGATTGCTCACACTACATTTGGACGTTTCCACTTCGCCTAAAATCTGAGACGTTTTCCACTCTCTCAAATTTTTTTGCCTTTATTCACATGCAATTTGGCACCACCATCAAGAGCATTCAGTGCGACAATGGCCGTGAATTTGATAATTCCACCGCCCGCACGTTCTTTCTCTCCCACGGTGTTGCACTCCGCATGTCGTGTCCATACACTTCTCAGCAAAATGGCAGAGCCGAGCGCTCCCTTCGCACCATTAATAATATTATGCGTTCTCTGCTATTTCAGGCGAGTCTTCCTCCGGTTTACTGGGTTGAGGCCCTCCACACTGCCACCTATCTTGTGAACCGCCTCCCCACCAAAACCCTCGCCTCCTCGACACCTTACACCCACCTTCATTCCACCCAACCCTCCTATGACCATCTCAAAGTTTTTGGGTGTGCTTGTTACCCCAACTTGTCCTCCACAGCACCCCACAAACTTGCACCTCGTTCTTCCCTATGCGTCTTCCTTGGCTACTCCTCGGAACACAAAGGCTATCGGTGTCTCGAGCTCCAGTCGAATCGTATTATTCTCTCTTGACATGTTGTTTTTGATGAATCTTTTTTCCCTTTCGCCGACATGTCGACCACGCCCATGGCTTCCTCCGCCTTGGACTTCCTCGTTGATGAGCATGATCTCACCGCTCCACTTCCTGGAGTTCGCGTTGTGCATGCAGGTACCCCGGCTCCTCCGACGTCGCCCGCCGTGCATGGCACTGTGCCTGTGCATGCGCCTGTTGCCAGGTCCTAGTCCGCTCTTGCACCGCCGAGCCCTGGAACACGGTCGCCCAGCTCGCCCCTGACCGGCGCTACTGGCCCTGTGCATCCCGCACAGGCTGCTGCCAGTAGCGCCCCGGTCGCCTCGCCGACTGCACCATCCGGTGCTGCTGCCCCTGTGCCATTAGCACGGGTTGCTGCCAGCAGCACCACGGTGCCAGGTGCTGCTGCCCCTGTGCCATCCGCACGGGTTGCTGCCAGCAGCTCCACGACAACCGGCCGCACCATCGCCACTCGCCCGGTCTCCATCACCCCGGTCACCAATGCGCACTCAATGCGCACGCGCAGCAAGGCTGGCATCGCCCAACCTGTGGATCGCCTCAACCTCCACACTGTGCCCATGTCGCCTTTGCCGCGCTCTATTCGGGACGCTCTGTCAGACCCCAATTGGCGCTCCGCTATGCAGGCTGAGTATGATGCTCTTCTTGCCAATGACACTTGGAGCCTTGTTCCTCGGCCGCCTGGTGTCAATCTTGTGACTGGCAAATGGATTTATCGTCACAAGTTGCGGGCCGATGGTTCCCTTGATCGCTACAAGGCTCGCTGGGTATTGCGGGATTTCACACAGCGCCCCGGTGTTGATTATGATGAGACTTTCAGCCCACTGGTCAAGCCTGCGACTGTCCGGGTGGTTCTATCTCTAGCATTGTCTCAGCAGTGGCCCATTCATCAGCTGGATGTCAAGAATGCATTCTTACACGGCACCCTCACTGAGACAGTATACTGTGTTCAGCCCAGTGGTTTTGTTGACTCCTCACGTCCGGATTATGTCTGCCGCCTCAACAAGTCTCTTTATGGCCTGAAGCAAGCGCCCCGTGCCTGGCGCCACAGGTTCGCTTCACACCTTGTGTCCCTCGGCTTTGTTGAGACTCAGTCTGATACTTCATTATTCTCATACCATCGGGGTTCAGATACTGCCTATCTGCTGCTGTATGTGGATGATATTGTTCTTACTGCCTCCTCCGCCAGATTTCTCCAACAAATTATTGCAGCTCTCCAGCGTGAGTTCGCCATGACCGATATGGGATAGCTACACCATTTTTTGGGCATCTCTGTGACACACTGTGCTGGTGGCCTTTTTCTCTCTCAGCGGCAGTACACTCTGGATGTTTTGGAGCGCGCCGGGATGAGTGCTTGCAAACCTTGCAGCACCCCTATTGACCTTCACTCCAAATTATCTGCAGATGGGGCTCCGATTGCCGACGCCACACAGTACCGCAGTTTGGCTGGTGCTCTACAGTATCTGACTTTCACCCGACCAGATATCGCCTTTGCAGTTCAGCAGATTTGCTTATATATGCATGATCCTCGTGAGCCCCACCTTGCTGCACTCAAGAGGATTTTGCGCTACCTGCAGGGTTCTCTCTCACTTGGGCTGACCATGCGTCGGTCACCACCTGCGGAGCTAGTTGTCTACACTAATGCTGACTGGGCCGGCTGTCCCGACACTCGACGTTCCACCTCCGGTTACGCAGTGTTCCTTGGGGACAATCTGGTGTCCTGGTCCTCCAAGCGTCAGCCAACAGTCTCCCGGTCCAGTGCAGAGGCCGAATATCGTGCTGTGGCCAATGGTGTTGCTGAAGCTACTTGGCTCCGCCAGCTGCTTACCGAGCTTCGCCACCCGCCTCGCCGTGCCACCCTGGTTTATTGTGATAACATCAGTGCTGTTTACCTCTCTAGCAATCCGGTGCAGCATCAGCGGACAAAGCATGTTGAGATTGATCTTCACTTTGTCAGGGAGAAGGTCACCCTCGGTCACGTTCGGGTACTTCATGTTCCGACGACATCACAGTACGCCGACGTCTTCACCAAGGGCCTTCCTACCTCGTTGTTTCAGGAGTTTCGATCCAGCCTGAACGTCCGCCATGCTCCCGATCAGACTGCGGGGGAGTGTTAGCATATTGTATATATAGTAGGTCCCTTAATTGTGGATGTAATCACGCGCCTGTGCGATAGGCTTGCATGCCACCCCGGCTGCCCTATATGTACTCTTGTACACGTATGGAATACAACCAACTATTCCTACACTTTCAGGATCCTCATACTTCAGACGGAGAGGAGCTTCTCGTCGGACCGTGAGTTCTCAATGGTGATCACATCAGCATCCATGTTGATGATGGAGTGGATGATGGAGGCTCGCCATGCACAAGCACATCGATGTCAAGGTCCTCTTGGAGCTTAACAACCTTGCTGATTTCCTCCTCAGAGATCCTGCAATGCACATTTCCAATAAGCAAAACCGCCAACGTAGAGACAAGTAAAGCATTAGAATTAACTGTTACTCACTTCTTTGCCTTGTACCCTCCTGAGCTCCACAGTCGGCGAGAACGAACCAATTGTGGTTGTGGGAAGGACTGGAAGGTTCAACTTCTTCTGCTGAGCATCCAATCTAGCACTAACGTTGGTAGCTCATCAGGCCACCGCCCGAGGACGATGCCACTGCCACCCGTCGTCTCCATCCGCCGCCGCTGTGTTGGGCTCCGACGGGGAACGAAGCATCGAAGAAGCAGCTCAGCAGAGTAGTTTGGTTTGCTCCAATATTTCAAAATTCCCATGGTTGGATGACTTGTAACATAGGGAATATGGTATCCAAAGGCATGGGAGCATATATATATGCGCCACTCATCCAACAAGTGCTCATGCATCATTCATCCATCATGAACATTTTACACGATCCATCAATTTTTTCATTTGCCAGAGTTGCCATGCCGTACGTGTGTCTACAAGGAAACGAAGGGGATGAACTTGTGCAACTATATATACATGCTTAAGTGAATCTCGTCAGTTTTTGACCTCCGCCGGGGTGCTCTCATGGCGGGCACGGCGAGCGAAGGCGCAGCGAATCAGTGCTGCTGCCTCAAGGCGACAGCGATTGCGGCAGACGCAGGCCATCCTCAAGCCTCACGATGCTGTCTGGATCTCCGCACGGCTGGACCCGCGTTGCGCCTGGTCCGCACGGGACAGCCTCCCGTCCCGAGCTCAGGTCGTGAACCGATGTGGCTCATCGGAGAAGGGTGCCGGCATCAACTCGTGGCGGCAACATCATGCCATGGGTGGCCGTCGGTGGGAACCAGATGTAGGTTTCTCTTATCCTCAGGTTAGGGTTTCTTGATGGATAAAATTTGAGGATTTCTCATAGGATTTTGGGGATTTGCTGATGGGATTCAATTTCACCTTCTCCCCTCCTTCTAAATGCTTGTGCATGTGTCAATTTCAAGAATCGAGGACTAATTGTGCCAGATTTGGGGAATTCAATGCGAATTTGGGGAGGAACTGATGAACCCTAACCCTAATTTCTGAAATTAATCATTAACAGGGCTTAATTAACCATGAATTAACCTTAATAGGGCACCGATAGGCATGATTAAGATCTAATTCGGTACTTTCTTGACTTAACAGATCAAGGATAGACTTAAAACTTTGAACTTAAGCATAAAACCGAAGTAGATTAAAACTGATTGCACATGAAAACACACTTAAAACTAACAGTTCTAATTTTGCATCTAATCACGTATAAACTTGAACAGAGTAGATGCATGCCAATTGCTCACTTAATCTCGATCTAAACAAAATTTTAGGACTCATTATTAGGCTAAACCAGCTCTGGTGCCAAATGTAGGAAAATAACATGACTGATTCTTAGGATCTAATAGCCTAATGACATGAACACCTAAGAATTTAATTAATTAAGGACTTAGTGGCACTTACTTGTACATCAGTAGATGCCCCTAAGGCTGCTGATGTCCCATCACAAGAGGACAGTGGTTGACGCAGATCATCTAGTCCGTGCCCATACCGATATGATTAGCCTAATCTCGTTGGGATCAAGATTCCCTTCTTATAGTACGGGCCGTCCTAAGGACCAGGCCATTAGTTGGGTTTGTTGCCCCTTGACCAGGGCAACGTGGGTGGCCGTCAACTCCTTAGGACTCGGTCCTCTTTGACTAAGCCAAGATCAATTCCAACAGATATGGGTTGGGTTTGGTCTCGATGCGTTATGTAGACCGAACCTAGATCTGTGTGATCCATAAGAACTTAATTAAAATTAATTATCTGATATCTTTAAGGTTCTTACAATTCTTATAGAGAGGACTATCTAAGCAAAACTCAATATTGAAACTAGAATCCATCTGGCTCCTAATAATTTTGTTACAATTTCCTGTAAATTTATAGGTCGTTTTGACTTTTCTAGATTCATAGATATTATTATGCATCTAGACATACACTATATCTAGATGCATAATAATATTTATGCACCTAGAAAAGCCAAAAGGACCTACAATTTGAAATGGAGGGAATAGCTCGCTAGATACCCCTCATCTTTGGTTGAATTTTGTGCCGTATAGTCCTCTTGTAATGTAATATGCGTGTGTGCGGTGCCTACAAAGGACCGCGTTGTAAAAACCCTATTCCATTCTTCTTAATACAAAGATGTGCAGCTCTCCAATGTGTTCTCGAAAAGATAGGAGTGGTGCTTTGAGTCAACTTTTTTTTTCCTAGAATACGCAGGAGAGCTACGTATCTTTATATTAAGAAGAGTAAAAAATGTTTTGTTACATCGCGGGCCTACCGAGCGCATGCACACGGATCAAACCTCAATGGTAGTTACATGAATGCACAATACAACCGTAAACTACTCTAGCAACAGGAGGGAGCAGTTTCATATGAAACTTGCTGACGCCGGCCAACTGAAAGTGGCAAGGAACTTGGCTCCGGCCGCGCACCAGAGATTGGCTTCCTCTGAAATGGCACGAGATAGCTCTGTAGGATTCTTCTCCGTTGCTCTATTGAAGACTCGATCATTGCGTTCTTTCCAAATTCGACACGAAACCAGCATGAAGGTGGAATCAAGACCTTTTCTTTTGGCAGCATTGAGTCCTTCTCTCTTTTGCAACCACCAGTCCATCAGAGAGGCGTTCTGAGCCGGTGCAGCGTTCTGAATGGTTAGAAATGAACTGACAGCGTGCCAAACCTGCTGGGTGTAGCAGCATCTTGCAAAGAGGTGTTCTGAAGTTTCGATTTCCTGATCACACAGCGCACAATCTGCCCTATCTTGCAGCCCGTGGCGTTGCCTTCTCACCGCTGTCCACAGCCTCTCCCTGAGGGCCAACCACATGAAGAACTTCACCTTGAGAGGTGCCCAGGCGCGCCAGATTGATCCGGCAGCAGGAAATTTAGGGCCTGTTTGGCTCACTAGTGTTAAAGTTTAACACCCGTCACATCGGATGTTTGAATGCTAATTAGGAGTATTAAACATAGGTTAATTACAAAACTAATTGCACAGATGGAGTGTAATTCGCGAGACGAATCTATTAAGCCTAATTAGTACATGATTTGATAATGTGGTGCTACAGTAACCATTTGCTAATGATGGATTAATTAGGCTTAATAGATTCATCTCGCGAATTAGCATAGGGTTCTGCAATTAGTTTTATAATTAGCTCATATTTAGTTTCCTAATTAGCATCCGAACATTCGATGTGACACTGTTAAAGTTTAACACCTCGTATCCAAACACCCCCTTAGTTGAGCCAAGGAAGAATGCTTTGTATGCCGATTTAGCTGAGTAGATGCCTGTGCTCTCCCATCTCCAGGACACCCTGTGTTCAATTCCTTCGCTTAGCTGGATCCCTGCAATCGTGTGCCAGAGATGTACATACTGGGAAATGGCGTTCACTGTTGCCCGTCCGGCAATATCCCGGATCCACCGTTTGTCTTGTAGGGCGTCAGGCGTCAGCTACTGTCCTGGTTTTTCTGATTTTGGGCCTGATGAGCTGACAGAGATCAGGAGCAAGGATGCATGGAGAGGATTGGCGTAGCCAATTGTCCAGCCAGAACAAAGGTAGATTACCATCACCCAAGTGGACTTGGATAGAAGCCTGAAACATATGATGGAGGTTGTTTTCCTGCCCAAAGTCTGTCGGTAGATTTTTCCATGGCCTGTTGGCATCTGTCTTCTTGAGCCACAACCATCTCAATCGGAAAGTAAAGGATGCAATGCGCAAATCTGGAACTGCAAGGCCACCAAATTCAGTTGGCCTGCAAGCCGTCGGCCAAGTTACCATGCACTGGCCAACATGAGCCTCGTTCTTACCTGCCCAAAGAAATCCTCTCCTTCTCTTGTCAATTTCTTGCAGGACCCAATCAGGTATTTTCAGAGAAACGAGTGTGTGTGTGCATATGGAGCTCATTACTGCTTTAACCGTTGTCAACCTGCCAGCCTTGTTCATAAGAGGAGCTTTCCAGGTGGGAATGGTGGCGGAGACCTTATCAATCAAAGGTTGGAAATGTGTCTTTTTCAGATGTCCAACAGTTAGAGGCAGGCCCAAGTATTGGATAGGAAATTCAGTAACTTGTGCAGGTATAATATTCCTGATTCTGTTAATTTGATCCTCAGAGCAAGCTATGGGCGCTATCAGACTTTTGTGAAGATTAGTATGAAGGCGTGATGCATTCCCAAAGAAATTCAGCACCTCCTTGATTGTGAAAAAAAAATGAGTGAGTCAAGGTTTTGCTGTGCCATCTTGCTAACAATGCAGCAATCCATGCACATCCGGCGATCATCACTCATTGATATACACATCTGAAGGACAGAGCCTTCCATCTCTCCCTCACATAAGAGAGCTTGTTGTTTTTGTTTCCCTTGTCGTATGCCTACTTCTTTATCTGTGCCTTCCATCTCCTGAGCAATGAGCATGCCACCTGAAACTGACTGGATTGATACACGGATACGGCAGCATCAGCTTCCTCCGATGAAGAGCCATGTGTGGAGCGAGCATCACGAGGCTTCCTCCTAAATGGTGCTAACTGAAATTTGTCAGGTTTCAGAATGCATTCCATATGGTGCGGATCGGAGGGTAACTGAAAATTATCAACCTTCTTCTCTATTTACCTTGGATTAGATAGATCCTAGGATGTTTTCTTCCTCAAGACATGGCAGCTGTGAAAGTGTCATCATCATCAGCGTGCCCCACCCTGCTGCTCATGGCACTCCTCTTGGCTCCAAGTAAGTCCATATTCACATAAAGTTCATCCTCAAGAACAGCACTGGTGGCTTCGAAAAGCCCTTCTCATATTAAACCGATGGAAGAAGCCTCGCGCTATTGTCCACACTGCGATTTTAGTATATTGACTAAGTATGATGAAAAGTGAGGTATCAAGGGTACTCCTTCCATCCTAAATTATAAATTATTTTAGTTTTTTTAAATTTATAGGTTTGCTATGCACCTAGTCCTGATAGTCCTGATACAGAAGTAAAAAGTATGAATCTAGAAAATCGAAAATAAATTATAATTTGGAACGGAGGTAGTAGTAACAAGTAATCCAAAACGAAATTTGTGAGCAAACGCCGCATTCCAACCATGGAGCCGAATAGGCTCAATAACCTATTCCATTTGGCTAGGTTAGTTAATTGGTTAGTTGTGGACTTGGTGACCACGTCCAGCTCACCATGACCGCGTCTCCTAGTTTGTTTAGTGTACATGCAGGCACGATCCAGCTTACCCTAGATCATAGATCCGTTGCAATTAACCGTCTATTGCAATCCTTGCTGATATATAAAAAACACGATCAGTGAGAGGATCAACGCGTTTTTTACGGTTGTTTCACTAATTAAAACAAAAAACAAACTAATTAACAGCTAATATGGAGCACCAACCGGGTGGGTACGAAAGGATGACTTATTGACAGGTCAATGCATAGTTTTTTTTTGGCAGAATGCATTAGTGCACATCTTCAGATTGACGATGTCACCGTATGGATAACGAGCACACCTCTCGTTGTCGAGTGTCGCCTACCAGCAAAAGAATAATTAACCGAAAAATACTCAGAACCCGATGAGTGCACGACAAGCAAGGTATTAAATATAACCAGCTGAGCTACGCCCTGTACGCATACATTCATTTAGAGAGTAGGATAAATAATCACATGGAGCAAGAGGGAAATTAAAGAACTGGGCGAAGAAAACAAAAAGGGTTGGAAAACTGATGAACCAGCTGACCAAAGGACAATACACGCTGGCATGATTACTTGAATACTCGCTCCGTGGCAGTTGAACCGTGGGCGTAGTGGACCTTATAAATAATGTTCCTGGTTGTTCCGCACCGCTCAGCTCGTCGATCACCTCTCATCTCCGCCGGAATCGCTTGAGCTCTCCATCCTCGATCGACGTCTGCGCCGGCGCCCTCCCGCGTTGTGGTTCCTTTATTTCTTGCTTGCGGACAGTAAGAAACATGGGACCTGTGGGCTAGCATCGATCGTGTTCTCGACACAACTTTGGCGATCAGATCCTGCTCGTTTCTCTGGCTAGATTATTGGTGAGTAAGCATGTAAAGTTTCCTCCTGCAGCAACATCAGCATCAGTATTGCTCGGTGGCATTCGCTAATGGTGGTTTTCTCTCCTTTGCTTGCAGACGCATCCTACTCAGAGTTCTTTTCGATCCAGTGGTGGCTGGTGAGGATGGCGAATGCCATGGTCAGCGCTGCGTTTTCGGTCGTGGGCAAGGCGCTGTCTCCCTTGACGGGCAGCCTGCTCAAGGACTGGGCAGCCAGCGTCGAGCTCGGCTCCAACGTCCAGGCCCTCGAGCTCGAGCTGCTGACCGTGAAGGCTCTGCTTGAGCACGCCATCGGCAAGGACATCGACAACTCGGCGCTCAAGGAGCTCCTGGTGATGCTTCAGGAGCTCGGCTACGACGCCGAGGATGTGTTGGACGAGCTGGAGTACTTCCGCATCCAGGACGAGCTCGATGGCACCTTCGATGCCGCCTACGAGCATGCCAAGGGTGGCGCGCACAACCTGGCCCTTAATGTGCGTCACACCGCGAAAGCTGTTGGCAAACGGATTTGGTTGCCCGCATGCTTGTCTCCTGGCGCCAAGCGGGAGGCACGCAACAGCGACGACACCATCGTCTCCTCACCACAGCACACCAGCCAGCAGGCTAATCGAGAGCTCAACGATGGACGCAGGGAAAAATTCGCTTCCATAGTGTGCAACACCGTCGTCCACGCTGTTGGTAAATGCTTCCCTTGCTCATCTCTGCCACCTGCTCGTGATGATGATGACAATGACGACGACAATGGCTTCTTTGTTGAGGTTGATCAGGGCATAAAGATATCACCACATATTGTCAGAACAAGCAGCCATCCACAGCCACCCCATCCCACGCCCCGCGGTCCAGGCCTTTCGCTCACTCCGCGACCTCGTATCCTCCCCTCCCCCCGCCGCCGCCGCCGCCGCCGCTATGCTGAGCTTCACAGCTTAGGTTCCTTTTTTGAGGAAACTGGCATAATGCACAATTATTCATGGCAACAAAACCAAACAAATGATCCACCAAAGCTGAGCTTTAATAGGGTGGATGCCTCAACAAGAATGCAGCACATTGTAGAGCAACTGAGACTCGTGAAAAAAATGGTGTCTGGCATTATTAAAACGTTAGGTCCTAACTGGAGTGCTGCCCCAAATATTGCACGTCTTATCACCACCTCTGAAAGTACAGAACCCAAATTGTATGGGAGAGATCATATTATGAATAGCATCGTACATGATATCACACAGGGTAAACATTCTGGTGAGGTCCTCACAGTCATTCCAATTGTTGGTCCAGGGGGCATAGGAAAAACAACTCTTGCACAATATATTTATCACAGTGGACAAGTGCAACAATATTTTGATGTCAAGGTTTGGAAATGTGTGTCACTCAACTTTAATGCGAATAAGCTGATAGAAGAGATTGAAAAATATATACCTAAAGTTGATGGTGAAAGTACTACAGATACTGCAGGAGAGTTGATTGGACAAAGATTAAAAAATAAAAGGTTTTTGCTTGTATTGGATGATATCTGGGACTGTAGCAGTGAGGATGAATGGAAACGGCTACTGGTACCATTCAAAAAATCACAAGTACATGGTAATATAATTCTAGTCACAACTCGGTTTCAAGCACAATCACAAATAATGATTAAAAAGATTGATCATCAAATAAGTTTGAAAGGTTTAGAGCATGAAGAATTCATGGAATTGTTCCTAGATTTTATCTTTGATGATGATCAATCTAGAGAGGCCCAACCTGACCTCTTACTCGAAACTGGGGATAAGATAGCTCAGAGACTAAAGGGCTCCCCTCTTGCGGCAAAAACTGTTGGTAGATTATTGAAAACCCAACCTGACCTGGTTCATTGGAATAGAGTACTAGAAAGTAAGGAATGGGAGCAAATAGACGGCAAGGATGATGACATTATGCCTGCACTGAAGTTGAGCTATGATTGCCTACCTTTTCAGCTGCAGCAATGTTTTTACTATTGTGCTTTGTTTCCTAAAGATTACAAATTCGATAGAGAAGAGCTAATTAACTTCTGGATAGGACTAGATATTTTGCACTCATCACATGGTGAAAATAAAAGGGTTGAAGATATAGGCCTAAGCCATTTGACACGATTGGTAGGACATGGATTTTTGGAAAATGAAGGAAAAAACGATGGAAGTGCTTGTTACATTATTCATGATCTCTTACATGAATTAGCACGGAAAGTTTCATCTCGTGAATGCCTTAGCATAGATAGTTCTCAATCTCAATTGAACTCCTTACAAGTCCTGCCATCAATTCGCCACTTGTCTATCAACATAGATGGCACAAGTGTCAAGGATAGATTGACCCTCAAAGGTTGTGTGCAGGATTTCAATACATTGGGTAATAAAGGATTAAAAGTTGAAAAACTATGGTCTTTCATGTTATTTGGGGAACACCATGGTTGCTTTGTGAAGGCTTTTGGTGATTTATTTAGGGAAGCAAAGGCCCTTCGTGTTGTTTTTCTATCCGAAGCTTCTTATGATGTGGAAGATTTGTTGCACAACTTTTATAATCTTGTCCATCTTCGCTACCTTCGGATTCAAAGTTCTTCTCTAGGCCGAATAAGATTTCCCAACAAACTTTCTAGATTTTATCACATGATGGTCCTAGATGCAAAACACTGTGATATTGTTGACTTACCAAGAGACATGAGCAACCTTATCAAACTACGTCATTTTCTTGTTCAACATGATGCAACACACTCTAGCATTGCTGATGTTGGGAAATTGAAATCATTACAAGAGCTACGAAGGTTTACGGTAAAATACGCGTCTCAGGGTTTTGAATTAAGGCAGGTTGGACATTTGGCAGAGCTTTGTGGATCATTATATATTGGTAATCTTGAAAGAATTCAAGAAAAGGAAGAAGCTGATGATGCAAAATTGATACTAAAGAGCCGCCTACATGAGTTGATATTTTGTTGGGAGAATATTTGGCGATCTACCAATGACTCTACATTAGAAGAACATGTCCTTGAAAGGCTTAAGCCAAGTAGCAACCTTCTCAAGCTATCCATTATAGGGCACAGAGGAGCCACTTGCCCTTCGTGGCTTGGTATGGACCTCTCAGTAAAAAGTTTGGAATCTCTTTGTCTAGATGGAGTAGCTTGGAAAACATTTCCACCTATAGGAGAGTTGTGGCTAGTTAATGTGCCTCATGAGGAAATTTCAGGCAGTATCCCAGATAAAAAGTTTGGAAATTTGAGAAGGCTAAACTTTGAGAACCTAACAAGTTTGAAAAAATGGGCTGTACATGCCCCTTGTCAATTGTTTCCTTTCTTGGAAGTGCTTGTCATTAGGGGTTGCTCTAACCTTCTGGAGTTGTCATTCTCACATTCTGCTTGCTGTCAACAAGAGAAAGTGGCATATGCAAGTTTGTTTCCTAGACTCTCGCAGCTCGTGATTAGAAACTGTCCACAGCTATTGTCATTTCCTCCTGTTCCTTGGACTGAAGCTCCACGCTCCATTGAGATAGAAGGAACTGGCTCTTCATGTCTTCATAAATTGGTTTATGCAAAAAATTCCAATTCTGAATATTGTTTGACAATTGAGGGAAAGGAAACTCCTGGTAGCACGTTTGTTGATGTGCTGGCTTTTCAAAATCTAACTAGACTGAAAGAGTTGAGGATGCTCAGCTGCCAGCCTATGGCACTTCATCACTTGCAAATGCTATCATCCCTAAGGACCCTAAGGATGTCTTGTTCGAATACAGCCTTTCCATTTGCTGAATGTGATAGCCATGTCAAATACCAATTTCCAGTTGAATTCTTGACCATCGATGGGTGGAGTGCTAGCGGGAAGGAGTTAACACAGCTACTCACCCACTTCCTGAAGCTATCAGAACTGAAGCTGTGGTCTTGTGAGAAGATAACAGGGTTGAGTGTGATGGGACCGCTCGCAATGGCAACAACCAGAGCATCATCTTCAGCTAACAAAGAGGACAAGGCACAAACCGAGCAGGATGCAAAAGCAGAGGAGGAAATAGTCGCATTAGCAGCAGAAGGGCTGTTGCTTTTGCCTCCCCAACTGCAGGAGTTGAGTATCGTCAACTGCACAGAGTTAAGACTCCTCTTCAATCCCCTCGAGGACAAAGAAGATGGACGAACCGGGCAAGGAGTTGGCCTCCAAGGTCTGAGCTCCCTCCAACGGTTAAGCGTCATGAATTGCCCCAAGCTACTCTCCTACTCGTCTTCATCCTCCTCTTGTTTCCCCTTACCCAACTCTCTTGAATACATCCGTCTTGAAGGCACGGTGGGCATGGAGACGCTGGAACCTCTATCAAACCTCAGCTCTCTCACAAGTTTATCCACAGCCGGATGTGTGCTTCTAAGAGGCGAGGGATTGTTGTCTCTCGTTGCTCAAGGTTGTCTCACCAGATTATACGTCGCAGGAACGCCCGCTTTGTTTTTTGATCACGAGCCCTCATGGGTGCAAGAACAAGAACACCAATCCCGTTCCTCCAAACTGCAGGAGCTCAGCATAGATGATGTAGCTGCAGCCACTGCTACACCCATATGTAGTTTTCTCCTTTCCTCGCTCACTTCATTAAATTTTTTCGAGGATCAATTGCTGGAATGCTTCACAAAGGAACAAGAGGCCCTTCTGTTCGTCAACTCCCTTGAGGAAATCAGTTTTATGCTCTGCAGCAGACTGCAGAACCTCCCTGAACGGCTACATAGCCTTCCCAACCTCAAGAGATTATACATCTGGGAGTGCAAAGCCCTCCGGAAGCTGAACGGCCTCCCAAGTTCACTGCAAGAGTTGGTTATCACTGGTTGTCCAGAAATCTCGTCACTGCCCAGCCTCCCAAGTTCATTGCAAAAATTAGTGATCAAAAGCTGCCAAAGAGTCGATAGGCTGCCCAAGGTGGATGAACTTCCAAGCTCACTGCGCGAAGTAGACGTCCGTGATAGCAGAAGCGAGGAGCTAAGGAGGCACTGCCGCGAGTTGATTGGAATAGTTCCGATAGTCAGAGCCTGACAAATCCAAGGTAACAAAGAGGTGGAACTTCTCACCCACCAATTTCCCTTGCTTCCCCTTGACTCCATAAACGTCAGTCATTCTTGTTTTTTTATTTGACCTGGATAACCCACTTGTTTTCAACTACTGTGCAGGGCTCTTCTTCTGAATTGTCAAGCATGAGCATCTTAGCATGTGCCTTCCACCTTGTACATCAACTGTTTTAGTATATGGAAAATCACACTCGTAGTCTTATACATTCTTTACATGTCCAGCCTGTTGATTATTTTTGGAATCAGTCTTCTTTGCTGCTGTGCGGGTAAGTCCAGAAAACAGATAAAATTTATAACCTTTTTCATGAATTTCAGACAATTTGTTGTTCCGCTGTATGTTGTGTTCCTGTTGTTTCCTTCTAATAAAACTTGCGGCAAATCTCTTGCTGCCCTTTCGGAAAAAAAAAATTCTGCCAATTTGGTTTCTTCCACAGTATGGAGCATCCTTGTGATGCATTTAACAACTTGCCAGCTGAAACTAGAGCTGATTTTTTGTGTCCAGATCACCAGATGCACTGATTTACTCAACTAAAAGGAGGTCAAATTTGCATTCGACGTATTTGGAGTGATGATTGCCAAACAGGAGTGTTGCTTGGAGCCAAAGTTTGCCAAGCAAATTGCTGTGCCATCTTTCTAACAATGAAACAATCAATGCATGATGCACGTCCAGTAATAATCAATCATCGAATTATCAGTATACAATTCTGAGCTCTCTGCAACCGGAAGACAGGAGCCTATGAGCACGGTAATCATCCTGTTGTTTCCCTTGTCTTGTGCTTACTACTTTACCTGTACTTTTCTGAGGATGCCAACTTTAACTGAATGAATTGATACACGAACATTGCAGCATCTTTATCCCATGCGGCACAAGCGTCATATGTGCAGCAAGCATCATGAGGCTCCCTACTAAATGGTGCGAACTGAATTTTGTCCGGCTAAAATGCATTCCATGCTAAAGGGTAGCTTTATGGTAAGCCTTCTTCTGTTATCTTTTTACCTTGAGATGAACCGAAAGCATCCTTGTGGGTTATAAGAAGGATTTCCATTGATTACAGATATCTATAAGGTTTCTTCCTGGAGACATGGCAGCTGTGGAGGTATCACCATCACTGTCCTCAGCCTGCTGTTCATGGCACTACTCTTGGCTCCATGTAAGTCCATCTGCAGACGAAGAGAGCTCAATTACACAGAACGCTCTACCCATCAATGTCAAAGAACAAGATTAATTATTTCTTAAAAGAAGAACAAGATTAATTGCTTGCAAGCTAGTCTGTGGTTCTTTTTTTGGGTAGCAAATGAAATTAAGTTGCAACTACTGATGGTAACTTCTTCTTCTTTCTTTCTCTTTTTTGCTTTCCTTTCAGGCTGTGGGGCCAACGCGGCATGTGACAAGTGGCTGAGCGACAGATACCAGATTCTGCTCCTGTGCAGTAGCCATACATGCAACGAGAACTGCATCGCGCGAGGGCGAGGGCACCATCAGGGGGAAGTGTGGCTTACTCATCTTCAGGTCCTGCTGCTTCTGCGCCAAAGAATGAACGTTCCAGCATAGCTACGACTACGAAGCCTTCCTCCCGTATACAAAGTCATCCACTTCTCAGCTGAAAAGAAAGAGGCCGGGTTTGTGTCAAGGTGCACCTACACTGTTTAGTGAAAGACGGGAGCACTCATGGCAACATGTTTGTCCCTTGCGGTCCATGTCCATCATCTTTGCATGAACTGCCATTAGGTGGAAGCAATTCTGAATTGTCTGAATTTCATGAGACCTCCTGCTGCTGGGATAGTGGAATGTGCAACTTGAATTTTGTCAGGTTTCAGAATTGTGTAATAGCATTGCATGCTCACAACCAACTGTACCCTCAAAATCTGATCAAACTATATATTGACATGTAATTCATGGTGTAGGATCTCTAATCTGTAAGGTCTTTTATGTCTATACCCTGACATAAGAATAAATGAATGCAATTACGCATGAATGGCAGCACTGACCTGTCCTCATCAAGTTTCAGAGAGCCTTCCAATGTAGAGCCTTCTCTTCTCTGCTGCTGCTCTGCTTCGATTTGGTTGCGGAGGGGAATGGGAAACCCCGGCACTCCAACATCTCCACGCGCGAACGCCATTGCGCTTCGGCTGCCTAGCACAGCGCCTAGAGGTTGATGGACGCCGACGCCCGACGCCACCACCGGCCCCCATCGGCCGTTGTTCTCGTCTCCGACCCTTTTCTTCTCGCTAGGGCGTGGGGTGGTCCGCGATGGCGGCGAAAGGCACGCTCTGTCCGGTCGGCAGGGCGTGGATAGGAGGAGGCTTGAGCACTGAAGCCGGCGGGCTCGTCGGGGGTGGGTGACCGGAGCCGCAACGGGCCCACGGCCAGTATGGCAGCTTCCGCCAGCCCCAAATGTTTTGCAGAACACCCCCCTCAGTTGGATTGCCATTACAGATGAAACCTCCTCATTTGGACCGTGATTATTAATCGCAATCTGATTATTTGCATAAAACCTCCTAACTATTTTTCAATTGGTCCCTCTTTGTAGTCTTGTGCTCCTGTTATCCTTCTTCCCCATTGCTCCCGCGACAGTGACGGCCGCTTCGTTGCGACGCATCAATGGGCTTCCGGCTGGGTGCAGCTAGCTATCGCCGCAGGCGACAAACCAACGGATATCACCCGCAGGACGACCCATTAACATCCGGCCTAGAAGGACGTCGTTTTCCTCGCGACGAGTTTGTGACTCCCGTACGCCGCCACCTTCTTCGATTCGCGCCGGCATTCGCCCCTGCGCCACCCTTGACCTCCGTCTCCGGCGGCTCCCGCCGGCCACCGCCGCCCTAACCCGACTCCACCGGGAGCTCGCCATCACACCCCCGCCCCCTCCGCCGCCCACTAGGTAATCCTCCACCACCCACGACCGGCGGCACTCGCCGTCTCGCCGCCCCCCAAGCCGCCCCCCCCATCCCCGATAGCCGGGACTCACCGGAGACCCTATAGTTGCTAACTTATAATGACAAACAACAGTAGAACTGGTGGCTAAAATGTTGAAAGTAAGGACCTACACTAGTCGCTTTTGGCAAAACAAAACCCAGAGCTAAAAAGCTTGCATGTCTAGGTGTTAGTGGATTAGTACCACAGGTCAGTTAAGTCTTGTTGAGCATAGTTGCTCAGCCTTGTTTGTGGCACCTCTTTTCAGGTGAGGATGATGTTCCTGAGTTCGCTGCTAGTTCTGCTTGGCCTACTCAGCTCCCTTCGGGTTGGACGGTTCCTCGGACGGTGAGGACAGGGGTCAGTGATGTCATGATCGGCTTCTTCATGATATCGTGCAATGAAGTTTAGTTTCCATTTGTTTTATTTCCGCTGCTTGAACACTCTACAAACTATGTTTGAATTTCTGAACTTTATGTTGTAATCAATCGATGCACTTTGATCTGGATGCACTTTGTTTAATCTGGATGGACTGTTGTAATCTCTGTAACCACTCACCATCGTGTGAGTTTTGCTTTCTCGATCCTGCGTTACGTAGTTTTATCGGAAGAAATCTGATGGATGACCGAATTGACTTGTTTAAAGTACATGATCGCGTGTTAGGTGACTTAAGTGTGCTTTAGCTAAGTTAATTTAGGCGGTTCCGCTACAACACCTCAATAGATCCTAGAACATGTTTAGGAGTGTTTTAGACAGATTTTTTTGAAATGAACGCATCCAATCTACCTTAATAGACCGTGAAACATGTTTGGGAGTGTTTTGGAGCATTTCTTAACTAAATGAAAAATGATGCGAAACGGGTGCATTTCGGCACCCGAATGTAATGTTTCCGTGTAGCAAACTTCCGATGGATTTTTTCATAACGAACGCATCCAATCTACCTCTTTAGACCCTAGAACATGTTTGGGAGTGTTTTGGAGCATTTCGCTACTGCAGTTAAAACGATGCGAAATGGGTGTGTTTCAGCACCTGAATGCAATGTTTCCGGGTAGCGAACGTCCGACGGATTTTTTAGCAACGAATGCATCCAAACTAACTCATTAGAACCCAGAACATGTTTGGGAGTGTTTTGGAGCATTTCGCTACTACATGAAAAACGATACGAAATGGGTGCGTTTCGGCACCCGAATGCACTATTTAAGGGTAGCGAACTTCAGTTGTTTTTTTCACAACGAACGCATCCAATCTACCTCAATAGACCCTAGAACATATTTGGGAGTGTTTTGGAGCATTTCGCTACTGCACAAAAAACTTTACAAAACAGGTGTGTTTCGGCACTCGAATGCAATGTTTTAGGGTAGCGAACTTCAGACGGATTTTTTCGCAACGAACACATTCAATCTATCTCAATAGACCTTAAAATATGTTTGGGAGTGTTTTGGAGCATTTCGCTACTGCACGAAGAACGATGCGAAAGGAGGTAGATTTTTATGCAAGTTTTTTGTTCAGTAGCAAAGTTCACATACCAGTTTGAGTCATAACGATAACCAGTAGTAGCTGCCCCTGCTATCTTCTGATTTTGTTGATCTTCATCATCATAATATCTATACCAGCAGCGATTTGCTTCATATCCTACCTTCTTGCAATCTGACAAACTGTCTTGTTATTGCGACCACCTTGCTTGGATGCGTTGGTATTGTTAGAGCCGGAGCTATTGCTGCGGTATGATCCTCCACGCCCACCATTGCTACGACCACAAGCACGGTTGTTGTTATTGCCATGACCATGACCACCATAATTATAGCCGCGTCCTCTACTAGCCATATTACCTGATGATTGGAATTGACCTTCTTGAAACATCTCCAATGTTGATCATAGGTGAGCAATTGATAATACAAGTCACTCAGGGAGAGAAAACCAACGGGACCAAGCATAGATGACACAAAAGGGATTATAATCATAGCCAAAACCATTCAAAATAAAGTGAACCATCTCATTATCATCTATAATTTTTCCAACTAGCTCATCTTTAAAAGAACACATCTTGGTGAAATAAGCTGAGGAGGACATGTTACCCTTCTTGGTTGTTGAGAGTAGGACATGCAGATTTGCAATCCGCGCCTTGGAGTGTGATGAGAACATCCTCTCAAGTGCCCCCCATGCTCCATCTGTTGTAGTCGTTGTTGCCACCGGTGCTGGTGCATCCTTGGTGAGAGAATTCAGCAGGTAGCTTAGTACTTGCTGATCTTTTGCAATCCAAGAGTCGTGCTCAATATTGTGAACAATTTCCTTCTTGCTGTCCGCCGTGACCACCTCCAGAGTCTTGGGCGGCTCAGGGATAGATCCATCTAGGATCCCCATGAGTTGAGCTCCGCGTATAGCATGAAGAAATTAAGCCTTCCATTGGACGTAGTTGTCTCGAGTTAATTTCTCGGAGACTACTCCTAGTAGCACTAGCGCAGGGGCTGATGACGATGCTATAGATTAGTTTGGGAGGTTTGTGGAAGAGGAGCTGATGACGATGCTATAGATTAGTTTGGGAGGTTTGTGGAAGAGGATGCTCTGATTACTATGTAAGAGGATGAGGAAACGTGGTTGTCTATCATGGTTCGTCACGGTTATGTGTTTATAAAGGGTAAAATTCACCGAGAGATTTACATGGATACGGTCGTTGTAATCATCTACGACTCGATGCTTTGATTGTATTACAAGAAAACCCTATCTCTAAGCCAAACCGAGTCCATCTAGACCACAACCTGCGCGCGCACACACGAACCAGCGCACATATACTGTTTACACGTTTATCTCTAACATTGGCATCAATGTCAAAGCAGACTGTGATCTGAGGAATACCCCTGGGGGGTAGGAGGAATGCCAGAGAGGTCGAACTTGCCCAGCAGGTTGTTGTCACGGGTCCCAGTCCTCTCACCCTCGTACACCTGGATAAGAACATACACCTGCTGGCTGGTTGTCCGAGCTAGTATGAAGAGAAGACCTGCATGCTCCGGTCGTTCTTGGTGGCACTCCTTGGAATAAAAACAGTCATGACAGTGAGCTCACTAAGAACATACGCACATGGTGGTACGAATTGCACGTGACGCCGCTCGAGATCTACGATGGTGTGCAGAGACTGTCTACAAAGCACTGACGAGCTTGTTATAGTTTACCGTTCCCCTTGTCTGTTGTCTTGTACGCTCCCTCGATTATTAATTTTACATTAGCAATACATCATGCGTGCACGTGACTTTTCCTGCGATTCCGGGGCTAGGATAGACGCGCATGCAAATAAATACACTGTAAAGGACAAGTCATTCATTGGACATGCCAAACTATACTCGCTAAAAAGAAAAAATATTGGAGTGGTGGAGGGATCGACATTGGAGTGGTGGAGGGATCGTCCGGATAAATACTTATGTATAATTCTGACTCGTACGAATAGCATGTGACGCCACTCGAGATCTACGACGACTGTGCCCCGAGACTGTCAAAAGACCGGCCGCAATAAACAATGAGAAATTAAAATTATAAGCTATGGAGTTGAACTCAACCACCCATCAATCCTTCATTCTTTCCTCAAGCACAATCGAAGAGCTGAACCAGCAAGGTGCGTGACTTTAATTTGGCTCCCCATATCTTATCTACAGTTCTTGCTTAATGGCCTCGATCTAGATTTCTTTCTTTCTTTTGAATGAATTGTCCTCAGTCATTTTTTCTTTTCTGGCTTCCCGTCTCCATGCTTCTCGTCTGTGCTTTAAATCTTAGCTGGCAGGTTTCACAATTAATTAGCGTGCATGCGTAAATTTCTCTGAGTTGCTCTGTTAGAAAGGTTGATGATTAATTCGGGAACGAGAGCGTTAGCAAAGGTTGTAGGTCCTTCTGAAGGAAAAAAAAGCATGAGTAATCAAAGATCATACACAGCAGTTGTTTTTCATTGCTCCTTATTAGAGCCCGTAGAGATCTAGTATCAGTGACGCACTGCTACCACCTTGCTACCGTTCTTACACATATATATTGATATTGGATTGCACTTGTGTCAACTTGATGCATGCCTGGGTGAGTCCATAATCATCAGTTACTGTAATGTTTATTGCATATATCTCCCTTTTGCACCCCTGTTGACTAAGATATATAAGATATATGAAATTAGTCCACCAGTGCTTAGTTATCTTTATTCGATTGTGATCACTTTTTCATCCACATTTGATATGTGTTTATTACAGGAACCTTTAGTTTGAGCTATGTGTTTGGCATTAAAATCTTCATTTTCGTCACTTCTTTTCGTACATGTATACACTGTCTATACAGCGATAGTCATCACGCATACATACATATTTCTCTCACGTGTTTACTGTCAATGGCCTTGTATGCTTGCAGGTGTTTACATGTATTAATGCTGAACCTGTTATATCAGCTCTGCACATGCCAAGCATATTTTTTCATCTCAAGAGCTAGGCATGGATCTTGTGGCCGGGGCGGTAGGCAGCGTCATCGGCAAGCTCGGCGAGCTGCTCCAGGCGGAGTACAAGCTGCAGAAGGGCCTGCCTGAGCAAATCGAGTCTCTGAAAAATGAGCTCGAGAGTGCGCAGACGGCTCTCAGCAAGGTGGGCGAGGTGCCGCCAGAGCAGCTCGATCCCCAGGTCCGGCTGTGGGCTAGCGAGGTCAGGGAGGCGTCCTACGACATGGAGGACATCCTCGACACCTTCCTTGTCAGCATCGTCGACGTAGACGCCCCAGCTGAGAAGAAGGATGGCCTGCTCAAACGTCTCCAAAAGAAGATGTCCAAGATGTTCAGCAAGAGCAAGGCGCGCCACACCATCGCCGGCGCCATCGAGGACATGAAGAAGCGACTCCAGGAGGTGGCTGACCGCCGTGACAGGTTCTCCGTTGCGGTGGCTCTGCCTGCCCCGGCGACGAAGCCGGATCCTCGCCTTGCGGACATGCACAAAGAAGCGGCGCAGCTCATCGGCATCGACAATGCAAGGGCGGAGCTCATAGCCATGCTTCTGCCGGCGTCTCACGGCAATGGAGATTCTGACGTCTCTGGCAGCAGCAGCAGCAGCAGCAGAAAGATGAAGATAGTTTCTGTGGTTGGAGTTGGGGGACTGGGCAAGACGACTCTTGCCAAGGCAGTTTACGATGAGCTTGGTCCGCGATATGATTGTGGAGCCTTTGTTCCCATTGGTCGGACACCTGACCTGGCGCAAGTCTTCAGCAACATATTGTACCTTCTCGACAAAAACGAATACACGGCCATTCACAATGTAAAGGACCAATCCCTGCTCATCGGAGAACTCCGAAAATTCCTCCAAAACAAGAGGTATGCATTGATTAGTAGCCACTTATATTAATGCTCTTAGCTAGATGACAAGAATATCACATCAAATTAGTAGTTTCTCCACTTCATCTTTTTCTATGCCACACCACTTGTGTGTGATTGCCATTGGAAGCTTACATTGTATAGAGTTATGAAAATGTTTCTGTTTCCTTACGAATTTTTAGTTGAGCACAACTTTCACAAATTCGAGGCTTCAACGTGAGCACCAAGCGGTTGTTATTCCTTAACTATATCGTAGCCATAGACTATCCCAATGTAGTCTTTGATATGCCATCTATTGGGATGTAGACATTTAAAGTTACTCCCTGATAGGCTATCTATCATTATACTAAAACAATTGAACTTTAAGGAATGAGACTCTATTGTAGATAAAACTCTCCTGTGTTTATAAAGATAATATTTACTTTATAAACTACAATATTTACATCAAGATCATAAATATAGAGTAGATTCTAGATAATAAAATACATTACATTAGTAAATTTTCCCTAGCATTTTTAAGATTTTATTCTATACTTTGTCACTCTTCTTTTCTTTTATACATTCTCAACAGTTTATCAACTCTGGGTATTGATTTGTACTGTCATGTTGCCAGGTACTTCATTGTTATTGACGATGTATGGGACATAACAACTTGGAACATAATCAAATCAGCTTTGGTTAACAATGACACTGGAAGTAGAGTAATCACAACTACTCGCAATCGAGAAGTAGCCAGCAAGGAGGAGGTTTATGAGCTACGCACACTTTCCCCTGATCACTCAGAGAAATTATTCAAAACGAGGCTGTTTGGTGTTAATGGTGAATATCCTACTAATCACCCTGCTGCGGCATCTGAAAAGATTCTGAAAAAATGTGGTGGTATACCATTAGCTATCATCACAATGGCCAGTTTGTTGGTGGGTAAATCAAGAGAAGATTGGTTTGATGTGTGCAACGCTCTTGGTTTCTATCGTGGTAAGAGTAACCAGCAAGTAGATGATACTGAGTGGATATTGTCTCTTAGCTACTATGATCTGCCTTCTTATCTAAGGACCTGCTTACTGTATCTAAGTGTGTATCCAGAAGACTATGAGATTGAGAAAGATTCTTTGATATGGAAATGGATAGCTGAAGGTTTCGTGGAGAAGAAAAGAGGGACCAGCTTGTTTCAGCAGGGAGAGGAATACTTCAATCAGCTCATAAATAGAAGCATGATCCAGGTGAACGAGTCAGATTACTTGAGCATAGTATATGGCTGTCGAGTTCATGACATGGTGCTTGATCTCATCCGTGACTTGTCATATAAAGAAAACTTTGTGACTATCTCAAATGATGATGGAGGAACATCACCACATCAGAACAGGGTGCGCAGGTTAGCTCACCAGAACAGAATTATGAAGCAAACTCAGCAGGACGATCACATGGACATGGCACAAGTGAGGTCATTGGTTGCCTATGATTGTCATCTTGAGAGTTGGGTGTCGTTGTTGCATCCAAGCTATAAACTCTTGCGAGTGCTGGATTTAGAGGAATGCAGTGTACCTTGGGAATGTTTGCTGAATCTTAAGCCCCTTGGAAATCTGCTTCATTTGAGGTACCTTGGTCTACGACGTACAAGTGGTATTCACGAGCTCCCGGAAGAAATAGGAAAACTGAAGTTTCTACAGACACTTGACTTGAAAGGTTCTGCCTACATGGTACTGCCATCATGCGTTTGCCAGTTAACGCGGTTGGTCTGCCTACGTGGTGGCAGCCTCTCTACGTGCGTGCCGGATGGGCTATTCCTTAGGAAGGTGACGTCATTAGAGTGCCTGTGTATACGTATTGATAATCTAGATGAGGAGTCCCAGCGGCAATTTATGAAGGACGTTGGCAACCAGAGCGAAGTCAGGGTGCTCGACATTTATGTCGGTCGCTTCAAAGGGATGGTGCAGTCAGATCTAGTGCATTCACTAGGCAATCTCCGCAAACTCCAGCATCTGGCACTGACACATTATAAATCGAATCTTAGTCGCTTTGGAATTGAAGCTGCAACGAGGGAGTGGGACAGAGTGGTGCTTCCGCGGCATCTCGGGTATTTGAATTTACAAGCTATACTGTTCCATCATCTGCCATCGTGGATTAGTCCCGCGCGTCTCCCCATCCTCCGCTACTTGTCGTTGCATGTGGATCATATCGACGAGTCAAGTCTGCGAAACTTGGGTGGGTTGCCAGAGCTTCGTTTCCTCCAGTTGTCCACGGTTCGGCCGTCGATGGCTTGCATGGCAACTGTAGCTAATATAAATACTGCGGTCGATGGCTTCTTCCAGAAGTTGAGATGTTGCGGTTTGCATGGCTGGATGGTCCAGTTGGTGCTCAACGAGGACTCCACTGGTGTTTCATTTAGCATCTGGAATGGGATAGGTGCTATAGCCTTTGGTTCCAAAGCAAAGGACGAGTATAACAGATCAATAGCACCACCGCCCGTGATGCCGAACCTCCAAGAGCTTCGTTCTAACGTTTCCGTCAGGGCCTTATATAAGGATGGAAATGGTAGCTGTAGTGATCTTGGGCTGGAGTACCTCCCTTCGCTTCGCAGTGTCGAAATAGGTTTCCACGGTGAGGGTGCCTCTGATGATGATGTGGAGAAGGCAGAGGCTGAGCTGAGGAACGCAGCACAACTCCATCCCAACCGTCCCAGAATCGAATTCCATCGATATTTCATCCCAACGGTCTCAAAATTTACAGTCCAAGATGACAAAGAGGTACGTGCGTGGTAACTTCCAACATGCAATTCAACTTTTTTTTTACTAATAAAATTCCTTCCCAGTTCCAGTCCGACGATGGTGATAATGTTTCCGCGAAAGAAGAGGAAGGCGGGGCCTCAGCAGCTAGCGATGAAGTTGTTGTCACGGAATCAGGAGGCGACAACCCCGCGACACCTAGCTGTTAAATCTGTTCAATGCAAATCAGTCTTGCCTCTTCTACGTACACATGTACGCGCAGTCTCTCCACGCTATTAGCCCATCCTAGAATCCGTTACTACATGTTTAATTGTTGCTCACTTCGTTAGCATGATGCATTATGCCCTATTTATAACTCCTCCAGTAATATATATATATATATATATATATATATATATATATATAAAATCTTTGCACAGTCAGTACTTGGTACTCCCTCCATTCCAAATTGTAGGTTATTTTAGTATTTCTAAATTCACAATTTGCACTATGTTTATAGATATAGTATATATATAGATGAATACCAAAAGCTATGAACCTACATATGCTAGAATGACCTACAATTTGGGTTGAAGATAGTACCTTTTATATATATTGTTCGGTAGTATTTTATATATTGCATTTGACATTTACATACGTACATATATCCATTCTTGTGGCTGAGTTCCGTTTCCGGTGACTTGTTAATATCGGCATGCAACTTTTGTTGAACTAAATAGATTTTTATTTTCCTTGACAGTCCTCACACAGGTTAAGCTTGGCTTGCTCGGTGGGAGGAGTTAATTTCAAGATCATGGAATGGTGGCAGTGCGTGTTACCTGGCACATATTTGGTTTGAGATGCCTGTATTTGTGGCGCAAGTACATTCTTTTAAATATCATGTGCACAATATTTTCATTGCTTCTTAGCCAAGAAAAAACAAAAAAAAATGCAAGAAAAAAGTAAAACCTGAAAAACTACAAAGAAATTTCTTATTTCTATATTTTCGTTTCTTTTGAGTAGGTGGGTAGAGAACTCCGCCTATGCAATTTTAAGGTAACACTTAATTTCGCATAGCTAGTCCCAAGCCTAGAAAAAGGAAGAGGGGCTACCCATAATTGCTGAGATGTTATAAAACTCTGAACCTTTGGTTCTTCTTATTATTGTGTGTTTCCATTCGTGACATTCATAACAGACATGCTCAGGTTTGAACAGTGCTGCATCCTAGGAGGAAGGATCGTTATAGACAATGTCTTTGATAGTATTTTTATGATGCAAATGTCAATCTGTTGGGCGAGTGACCCGCCATCACACCTCTGCCTGCCGCCCGGTCCTGCTATGCTTGCAAACAGTGGTGTGGAGACACCTCTGCCTGCTAGTGTGTCTGCCGCCCGTCCTGCTGTGCTTGCACCCGCCGCTGTGCTTGTGCACAAGGAGGGTGTGGCCCAAGCTGCCATCGAGCAACAGATATTAAGGAGGTCATTTCCTTAATTTTTCATCTTGTGAGTTGTTATATTACTATTTGGTTTACACTTCATAGCTAGAAATGGTGCTGTGCACTAGCACTTTGCTAACGCGATGTAATACTAATATCTGTGCTGCAAACGCTGTTTTAAGATTTAAAGCCTGAGGTCTGAAAATTGTGCCTCTGCTTCCTACTTCATGGAAAAAGCCTTCAAGGTCTTCTTCTCCTCCGCCGCCGGATATTTCTTGTTGCGTTCCCTCTCGTGCTCCGTCTGTCTTCTCACCAGATGTTCTGCTCCGCCTTTACCGGGCATTGGGTTAGCGTAGGATCCCTCATCCCTGTCGCTGCCGGCGGTAGAGGTGGCGATGGCCTTGCGGCAGTCGTTCGGTTCTTGGACTCCTGCGACGTGTTAAAGTCTTGCTTTGGCCTGGAGACGTCCTGGATAGATTGGAATCAGATGGGATTGTGCTGCGAGGCTTGTTGTTTCCCTTGTCTTATACCTACTGCTTTATCTCTGTTTTTTTCTGAGAACTGAAACTGACTGGATTGATACATGGCCATGGCAGAATCTTTATCCCATGGGGCACATCAGCTTCCTCTGATGAAGAGACGTGTGGAGCGAGCATCATGATTCATGAGGCTTCCTACACTAAATCTAAATAGTGCTAACTGAAACTTGTCCGGTTTCGGAATGCATTCCATGTGGTGTGAAGTGGAGGGTAGCTACATGATCATCAAGCTTTCCTTTTCTCTGTTCTCTATTTACCACAGACTAGACTGCCTAGAAGGTTTCTTCCTCAAGACATGGCAGCTGTGAAGGTGTCATCAGCAATCTGCCTCACCATGCTGCTCATGGCACTCCTCTTGGCTCCAAGTAAGCCCATCTTCAAACAAAGAGCTCAATCACACAACAGATCGAACTCTCTGCATGCCAATTTCAAAGACCAAGATTAATTGCTTGCAAACTATCTGATTCCTTCTTGGTAGCAACTATTGATGGTGACTTTTTTTCTTCCTGCCCTTTGCAGGCTGTGGGAGTAAGGAGGTGTGCGACGAGTGGCTGAGCGACACATACCGTATGCTGCTCCTGTGCAGCAGCTACATATGCAACGAGCACTGCATCGGCGAGGGCGCCACCAGGGGGAAGTGCGGCCTGCTCTTCGTCAGGTCCTTCTGCTTCTGCACCAAAGAATGCGACTGAATCCAGTGACCTCAGCTGTGATGGTGACTTTCCATTTTTCAGCTGTGATGGTCACTGATGAATAAGAGCACAAGGTTGTGATCCAAGGTGGTTGCTCAGACCTTCAGATCAATCAATAAAGCATTTTGCCAAATATGTGCACCAAACAGTTGGTGGTTTTATGCATATATATTGCAGTAGAAATCGGTTGTTAAACTTTTGTTTTGATTTTTTTAGGCGTTGGTGAAAAGTCACTCGTGTGTGGTTGGAGGGAGCAGCAATACATGATATCCCTATTGTGTTTTGAACAGCGGTGACAAATGTCTAGTTGAGCTTTGTTTTCTCGAGACTAAACACACATTTTCAACAAAATGAAATTTTCATCGTGGGCATGAAAAAACTCTTCAGCAAAGAAGGTATGCGTTGCTCTCTGGTTCAGGCAATGCTGCTGCATCTTCTCAGTCAGATTGCCAACACTTTGCTGTATTCAATAAGACGATCGCACACTTGCAGCAATGTCAAACTAAACATGCAGAAGAGATGTTTGATCTAGATCCCAGAGTCACCAGCAATCAGCAAAGTGCTACGCACGGTTTCCCAATTGACTCACGTCAGAAACAGCAAGCTTTTTTAGGGAAAACAGCAAACTTTATTGATCAATCCTGATGTTCAGACATAGTTCCACAATGATCATATAGACAAACTGCTAAACACAGGTGGTTCAGACACGTTTATCACTGTAGTTACATTTTGCATGAGCTCACTTAATAAGATCATCAGCGATAGCACAACAGAGATGCTTCAGATCTTCAAAAGCACCATCTTGGAGTGATGCTGAGGCCATTCTGTTCGAAATTTCAGTCTCAGAAGCATTGTCAAATTCAGACCTGGTGTGGTACACGAAGTAGCCACCACACTCCCAGGCAGGCAGAGAGCAGCCAGCAACCAGATTTTTAACCTTAAACCAAAAGTTAAGATATTCATATGTTTCCATTCCTTAGTTGCTCAAACAAAATTTGCTTAGAAATAAAAAAACGGTTTAATAAATTTCACCTGTGGAAACAAGAAAACCTTTGTGCCATTGTTGGAAATCAGCAGGCTGTATGCAGCAGTGTTGTCATGCAGAGAAAAACATATCTCACTGACAACATTGACAAGTGCTTTTAGGTTGTTGCTGGTGAACACAAGAGCTTTTAGGGGGTAGTCAACCGTTTCAGACACAATAATGTCCGATCTGGCTTTTCCATCATGTACTGCAACAGTGGAGGCAGACTCCACTGGTAAAGGGTTTGCAAAGTAACAGGCCTGCAAGATTAGATTAAATTATATGATATTGGATTCTCCTCTACAATATACTGCATGCAGCCAAACAGGTATTTCTACCATCTAAAAAAAATCTTACTACAGAGAATTTGTCTACTCAAAGATTTTTTATTATAATAGGATTTTAGAACCATTGCTTGAACCTATGCCAATCTGCCTTATGAAATTTTACACATGTTAGAATTAAAATAAAAGAACATTTCGATGCAACAAAAGGCAGACATATGAGGTACGCTGTAACGACTCATTGTGGTACAGACTGCATAACAATGGTTTAATACTTTGTGATGAGTTTATGCTGACAAACAGCTCGCCTCTATGAAATAAGAAATGTAATTTGACATGTGATAAGTCAACATATAGATGAAATAAGGTGGAGGTCATAGGCACTGGGAATAGGCAAATGTTACCTGAAAAAACATGCGATCTGACATTACAGATGTTCCACCATCAAAGAAAACCCTGAAGGCAGCATTGTTTACTTCAAAGGCAATTTTTGTAGCCAGTCCAAACATCCTTTTGTCCCAATAGCAAGAAAGTTGATTGACTGCAGTTGGGACCAAGAAGATATGACCATATTCAACAGGATATTCCTTCAGGGAGAAAACGTCCATCAGAAGGGAACAAGCACAATGCGGATGCCAACTAGCATAGAGCAAGGGAGGGTAGGCAGTTACTTGCAGCAACACTAAAACATACATTTGCAATCAGGAGTAGTCCATCCTTAGGTGGTGATGCCAAAGGAGCAACCTCAGGTCTATCCTTCTCTCCTTGTGCAATGCACAAAAGCAATCCCTCGTAACTCTTCATACTATTTGGCTTCAAGCATCTGAAAGACTCAAAGAACTTGTCGTATTCCTGGGGGGAAAACGAATTCCATTTACTGTTCAGCTGACCAACAAAATTTCTTCCACCTTCGATGACCTGTACAGCCATTCAATTTCGATGATTCCAAATAAACTCAGGGCATATGCGTAAGACCTAATAATTTTGTAAGTAAGGTCAATGGCCCAGTCATATTTTTTATGGGGAAATATATTAATAGCATTTCAATTTCAGAAATTGTCAATGATATATATCAAAAATATTGTTTGATAGTTAGCCAGCTTAAAATTTCCAAAATTGCAATGTGCTTCCAAGATGTGGAAAGTGATAACCATTTGTTAGTATATTTCCTTTATTTTAATTCTTACCACCCTATTTTCCTGCCAGCCAACACACCTTTCACATCCTATCCACCCACAAACTCTACTGCTGGCCTACTGCCATAGCCAATTCAAAATTTAGTACATGTATAGGATTCACAAATAGATCACACAGTCAAGCATTTGGCCTTAGACGCCAGTACAATTGTAGATAATCTCCTAACAACCACCACAATGGCAGTGGCAGTGCTGGTCAGTAGGAGAGATGACAATCTGAGCAATTGTAAAACCGCAATGGCATTAGAAGCATAAGCAAGAAAAATATAATTCCAACATATAGGGGTGTGAAAGTCTGGCAAGATATTAGGCTGCTACCATGCCACTGCGTTAATGATGTGGCCAGAACACTGCTACTCTGCAACATACTGGTAATTCACATCTGGGGTAGGTAGTGGGGTGGGGAAGATCATGCAAAAAGGTGTTTTAACTATCACTACATGTTAAAAAAGCAACACAATGTTGCATACTACAAACTGATGTGAACAAACAGACACCATTTAAGGAGTTCCCTGAGCTCTTAACAATGGAAGAAATGAATAAAGCTTTTATTTGGATGACCTTAAGTTGGCAAGCTGTAACGTCATAGTCCAAGTGGCCCTTCCAAGCAAAATTATCCCACTGGCACAAAGAAAAATCACAGGTTACATATGGTGTTATGAGAATTCACAAAATGCGCCAACTCTTGGATTTACAAAACCTGAGAAAGAAGGATTGTATCAAGCAAACTTGGACCACACTGTTCAGAGCATACAAAGCTTTTAAGGTTATCATTTCCATGTTCTACACTGAAACAATATAGATGTGTCTTCACACCTGAAGATGCAAAGAGGAGTTTAGGAATTAGGACTAACATCAGTACAAATGAAAACTGAATATGTGACGCAAATACCAGTGAGAGAATAGTCAATTTGGTTCTGCAAAATTGTCTAGATGTTGTATTCCAAACCAACCTTTCGAGAATCAAGTGGGCACATATTATGAACTGAAACCGCGACATAACTAACTGATCTGACTCACGTAACATAGAGTTTTACTACAGAGAAAAACAAGTTAGCCAATTTATACAAGCTTTTTTGGTACTATTTTATTTCCAGTGCTACAATAAATGGAAGTATAGTGACATGGAAAAGTAGAATATTTTATTTAGGATGAGAAGATGGAAAATCAGTAATAAATGGTATAAAACCATCTGAAAGAAACTATTGCTAACCTTCAGGTTGATCCAGAGGAGAGTTCTTGCGCAGAAGCGAATATTCACCTTCTACCTTGGAGGCTGACACCATACTTATGATGCTTTATATATGTATAAATGTAACACTAGCTGAATATCTAGTTATCTACAATCCTAATTCAGGCTTCAGCAGAACCACCACCAGCAAGATATGTCAAATCAGAAGGATGCCCTCCAGCAGAGGGGAGGGCACCACGACCACCGTGAAAAGAAGGGGATGCAAGCAGAAACTTAGGAAAACACTGGGCACATTGTCTTCCCCTTCTTGGTGTAGTCCGGGATCCTATCCTTGGAGCCGTGGTTGATCCTCTAAAGCCAGCCCTATTGGACCAGCTATCCACCTTTGCAAGTCCAACTTGGTTCTTCTTAAGGAGCTTCCAAAAGGTGCTTGGATCGTAAAATGCAGCACCTGAACATGAGCAAATTTGAGTCGAAAGATCCAAAATTAGTATAGGTCTTAAGAGAGTACAAAATACGACTGTGTTAATAATCTCCAATTTTTTCACAACTTTTAAATTTGTGGAGGACCAATAATAAAATATGTCTAAACAAGTACACAGCCAGAACACATCAGACAGTAGAAATATTGTCAGATTCACAATCACAAGTAAATATTCCAATTAATTGGTCCATAGGTGATTTTTTTTAAGTCTCATGCTAAAACATATTCCCGCACACTGAGGAATTTCTTTTAAGTAAAGGATGGAATCACAAATGCATATCCATGTCAGCCTATGTTTGCACATGTATGATGCCAACATGTACAACATATTCCCCTACCATTGCAAGTCTAAACCTTGTAAAGAAACAGTTAAGCTTTCTTATCACTGATAATATGGTGCATGCACACCTTCCCATTCTTCCAAAATGGTAACATGAACCGGGCGATTGCCAACCAGCTGGCGATTCGGGGGAACAGAAAGCATGTATTGCCCACTCCATGCGCACACAAGCCCCCAAGAGCATGCCTCTAATTCCATCACACGCCCTAAAGAACAAGCAGACTAAAATCCAATGCCTTCATCCGAAATGCGTGCCTCATAATTCAAGAGCACATAAGCCCCCAAAATCCAGGACTACCGGATAGCTCTAAAACGCCCAAAGGAGTGATTTTTTCCTCCTCCATCCACTTTCCACCGCTCCAGTACGAGCAATTCCATTGAACCAGCACCCTGAATCGGGGTGCTACCGCCATCCACCACCAACACGGCAGCAATCCCCTCTAACAGCACGCATCGCCCAAGAAACAATGCATGCACGCGGCGGAATCGAGGGGAAGAAGAAACACCTAACACACACTTCGCTACAGGGAAGGAGCCAATCGCACAAGTATGAAGAGAGATTGCAAAGAGATCAAAGCAGATCAAAAGAGGGGCGGATGGGGGGAAGAAATCGGTACCGAGAAGCAAGGCCGTCGGCTGGGCGCGTCCCGTCCAAGAGTGGAGGAGATGGTGGGGACTGGGGAGGAGAAACGTGTGGAGACGAACGCCTGCGGGGGGAAAGTGGTGGTGAATTGGCACTTGGCTTCTCCTTGTCCTTGTTCAGAAGGCAGTCACGTGAAACTCACCAACCTGATAGAATCTCCGAAAAATGTCATACTTTTCAAAAATAATTTTTAAAAATTCTAGTGTCTTATTGAGTTATTGTATAGGAGTGTGAATGGTGGCTCGATGAACATCAGAACATGGATGGTGAAGAAGTCGCCTTGGGGATGTCTAGGCATCTGTTGTCTGGAGAAAAGGTAGTGTTCTGCATCTGTATGATATTGAGTAAGGCATGTTTTGTTGTTTCTTTCTGAAGTAAATGATTTTTTTTGGACAGTGAAGTAAATGTTTTGTTGTTTCTACTGACGTATGTGCATTGCTTCTTGTGGTGTAGGTACATGTTGACATGTTGTGGTGATGCCATATGTTCTTCTTGAATTGACAAATATAATGACTTTTTTCCCTTTAAAAAAAAGGTAGTGCGTAATGAGTGGAATTATCAAATTTAGAATTGAGAACTAATGTTCCATTAAATATTTATTATGAATGTCTTTTAAATTTAAAGTGTTTGTTAAATATATGGAGGGAAGCATCGATTTTTTTTGTAATTTAAAATATGTTTTAAAAAATGTTTATACTTCATGAAGTCAAACCAAGTGCCACTTCATTTTCAGATCATGAATCTACTGGTCAAAAGTATTATGGTCATGTCCATAGGTACCTCCTTCCACCAAACGAAAGAATCTTCATATATTTTGGACTGCAGCAAACAACTGGTACAACACATTTTTACTGCCCAATACAAATATACAGCACAGGACCACAAGAAGCTACACAAATTGAACAAACTATCACCCACATACAACCTAATTAAAACTGCAATCGCTACAGATACATACAATTATGCTACCCAATACAAGTATCAGAATCTAGAGTCACTGAACAAGTCATTGCCCACTTGCATCCTAAAACTGCAATGACACGAATTGACCTTTTGAATCTGTAATCTAAACGCAACTATAACTGCACACTACCACAAATGAAGCTAACAAAGATTAAATCGGTTACTCTGGCAATTGAATAGTCATGGCTACCCTTTCTTTTAGCACAAATAGTCTAAGTTAGCAAACTTCTTTGCTGTGCGTCGATACAAATGCTATCCAACAGCATATTGTATCGAAGTTTTGTGACTCCTCGGGATTTTGCACGTGTTTGTATGGACATTAATTTGTGAAGATTTTTCTAGGTGGCATGGTGCTAAATATTTTCTCCTTTCAACACCTTCTGCACAAGAATCAAAATCTCTGTAACCTGCAAACATAGAAAACGTTATATCCTGTAAAATCTCAGATAGCGAGAGACATGAATTTATATGTAGAGTATTTTTCTTACCCCAGGGTAATGCTTCAAAACTGGAGAATAATGATCAAGTGCTATATAGATTTTCCCCAGGACACTTAGAAGGGTGTCAACTTCATCACCAAGTATATCAACCTGAATTACAATAGGAAAAGAAACAGATGCTCTCATTACATGGGAAAGAAACTAACATAACAACGGTTTAGAGCCAAGGGTGAATGTCCTTCACGAGAAATGGATAAGCAATCAATGGGCAGTCATTCCTTTCTATGTCATCACTTTGTGAGGCTTTAACATCTCAAAGCAATTATCATTGCCTGGAATTTAATTCACCATGAACCTAAAGTTTCTTTGTTCCATTTTTGTGTACTATGGCAAATGTAACTTAGCAGGTCAAAAAAAAGAATGGCAGAAACTTCGGAAACAAACTAACCTCGGCTTCTGCTTTCCGAAGATTTGAACATTTAATCTCAAGTATTTGCTTATACCAGAATTCTTTTTTCCTTAAGACAGCAACTTGCTGCACCAATGGGTTAAACTGACAAATCATACTAGTCAACCTGCACAGAAAAAAATGAACAATTAAATATTACATACTGAATCTGCATGCTTAAAATACATAAAGTGATTACTTAATATGCTGAGAGTCAACGAGCCTAGCTGAGCAAGTGTGGTCCTAGATAAAATAAGGAACAATAGAGAAATGTGAAAGCATTTTAGCTAACTTCCACACCTGGTTTCATTTCTTTTCATAGTTTCTGCTAATCTGCTTTCAAAATCACTGTATGCTTTTGACAACTTCTCGATACTGGCAAGATCAGATTCCCCTGTCTGTTCACTATGCCTCCAAATGCTTTGTGCTGGTGTTTTCTTCATTTCCCGGATGGTGGCATCAAGTGAGCCATTCTGTTTTTTGGCTTCATCCAAAGCAATAGCCATAGAAGTTAAGTTTTCAGTCAGCTCAAGTATCTCTTGCTTGCATACTTGGATTTCCTGCATAGCCTCATACAAACATCTTTTCATTGAGTTATATTCGCTCTTTGACTCTAATATCAGCAGTTCTTGCTCACAGACTTTCTCCTTGAACATCAAAATCTCATCATTAACCAAGTTGACTTGGTCATGATGCTGCATTATTGATCCTGCAATTGATACTAGTTGATTATTTTCATACTTGAGCTTTTGTCTATCTTCATATATAATATTTAACTGGTCTTCTTTTTCATCAAGCAACTCTTTGAGGAAGGACCCCTCCTGATTCATATCATAAATCTGATTCTCGTAATCATCAAAAGCTTCCCTGAATATAGACGAATCCAATAAATTGTTCAATTGTCTCTCAATCTTTACATCTTCAAGTTCAACCCTAAGCTTCTCGAAATTATTCAAGAGGTTTGCCTCTGACAGTGAGTGCTGAGCTATTTTGCTCTTTGCATCTGAAACTTGCGAGGAGAAGTGCTTAACCTCCTCTCTTTTATCAGCCAGCAATCCTCGGAGACGATTATTTTCATGAAGTAACATGCCGATCCTGTCCTTCAATCTGCACATATCCTCACTCTCATTACGCTCAAAACAAGAATTCTCTTTCCCCGACGCTATCTCACCCAGCTTAGAAATGGTTTGGAGCAACTTTGATTTGATGAACTCAAGCTCTCTCTCTTTCTTAAGAGGCAATGAAGCTTTAGCTTTTGCATATTCCCTTTTCACCCTGAACAGCTCTTCTGTCTTCTGATGCAGCTCAGACTCATGCTGTCTTCGTAGTTTTAGCCATTCTGTCTTGAGAAAATTAGTGATTTCTTCACTTGGCATGTGTTTCAGGAGAGAAAAATCTGGGATCTCAAGCATAACCTCACTTGTATCAGTAGCTTTCTCTGTTAGAGGAGGCTCATTATCATCTTTCACCTTCACAACGATCTGGTCTTCTGGACTACTGTGGGATTGGTGAGGATGCATACCAGATTCCGAACCTACTACAACACTCAGAATACTGTGAAGCTCATCTCGCAGTACCCCAATCTCAGAAACCTTCTGTTTCCAATTCCTGTTCAGAGTGCTGATACAGTTCTGATGCTCCCATACCTTCATCTCAAACTCCCGTTGCAAACCGCAAACATAGTCCTGAATCATGATGTCAGAGATCTCTCTCTGCAGTTCATACTCCAACTGAAAAATAAAAAAATATTTGACCATGCGAGTCAGTCTAATTAGTATAAGATGATTTCCCAAGAGATATAGCAGCAAGTAATGCAGAATGCAGTCAATTAGTCCTTCCAAATTCCAAGAACACCACGCATAATTGTCAGAAATAACTATTCTCCTATGAGAATGATGAGCTGTTAGCAGACCTAATACACAAAAAGGTTGAAAAATTGTTGTCCAACCCATGTGAAACTAGCAACCAAAAAGGTGAGATTTTTCTACCAAAAAGCAGACACTGCCAAGTGCCCGTCGATGTTGACCACCCAAACACACGCCCTACAGTCATTTGCCGCGTCAAGAAGCAAGAGGCAGAAATAAAAACATCTCCTTTAAGCAATTACGACTTCACCTCCAATCCAATACTGACCAGCGGTAGCGGTAATTATCCATCGACATACAACAATCCAATTTACTGAAAGAAAAACAATGTGCAAACTGTGGACCACAACTAACGCATGGCATGGAACCAACACAAGAAACAAATGAATGAACCGGACCATTTCTGCAAATTCCTCTCTGTTCCTACCGCACCAAATCCAGAACCAAACCAAAATTCTAACAAGACAAATAGAAACAAATCGACTGCATAATCTCAGGCTACTAGCACCGGCGGCAAGGGGAAGCATTGAAGCGGAAGGAGAGATTGTGGTGAACTCACGGGGTCGGCCGCCTCCATCTCCGCCGCCGGACGGAGACCCTCTGCTTAGCTCCTCTCCAACCGCCACGAACAACGCGGCGACAAAGACTCCTCCGCTCCCTCTTGCTCTCGCTCCGGTTCCGAAGTTGCGAGGGGCGCGGCGCGGGAAAACGAGAGCAGGCGCGGCGCGGCGAGATTCAAGCGAAAGGCGAGGCCTTTTTCCTGTAAAGGCGCCTCCTTTTCGCTGCGCTGCCGCTGCTTAATTGAGCAATCATCGAGGCCAAAAACACTGCAGGCGCCGCACTTGGGCGAAATCGGCGCCAAGCAACTGCTCGTTCCTGTGTCTGTGTCACTGTGTGTGGAGACTGGTGAGAGGGAGCCAGGGAGGAACCAAGGAGGAGGGGTGGTTGCTGCTTTGGCGTGGGTTCAGACGGGACTGGGAGCGGACAGGTAGGAAGACGGCGACGCTGACAGGGGAGAGGGGAGGCGTTGCGTTGGGTTTGGGGATGGCGCCTAGCTGGTTGGTTGGAACGGTTTGTCCGGGGTGCCACGGCGTCGTTGCTGTCGACGCTTTACTCCGGCGGTCAGCCCAGCCGGGACGCTCCGCTCCACGCACTCACGGGGTGCCCCGCTCCTCACCGGCTCCACTGCTTCGGGAATCGTGCCAACGGGACAAGAAAAGGTATCTTTTTCCCCCACGTTTCAGCCCTTTGTTTCAAACTATTTCTAAAATAGAACATGCGAGGAAAGTACAGAAGATAGCAAAAACGGATGCGACCGTACTGCTTACTTGGTCGTGCTGTACGTATACTTGGATTTGGGACTCGTACTCTGCAGAATGAGAGAGAGAGAGAGAAAATCTGATGACATATTTGCAGATTGAGCGTCTAATTGACGTGTAGATTGGTCATCATATAAGGTTGTAGATTTTTTTTTTTGAGAGAGAGAGAGGATGTAAGGTTGTAGCTAATGATCAAATCTGATGACCACACGTGATTTGTTGCAGTTGATGAAATGCACGCAAGATTGTTCGGGGAAAAAAATGAAATGTACGCACGGCTTTTATTACAAGATCAAAGGAATAAACAACCAAATTAAACATGGATCAAATGAACTGTGAAGAAGCCGTAAACATGGATCAAATTAAACATGAGGCATGTGTTATGCGAACGCTAGGCATCAGGATTACCTCAGGCCAACCACCTTCCACTCTAGCTGGGATTCGAACCTAGGCTGGTTACTCCACGGATGGGGACCAACTGATTTAGGAAATTTAATTCTAATTAGGAGAACTAAACTAAATGATTTAGAAAATACCATTAGTTTACAAACATTTCATGAAAGACCGGAGGGTTGGCAGGTCGTCCGTCAGGTCTACTTTGAGTTTGAAGTGGAGATGACAATGGTCAAACATTAGGATTTGCCTAGCGTCCCTTTTCGATGCGCTAGTGAGCTGTTTGGTAAGGTCGGCGCTGTCTTCCACAATCATGGCAACGCCTTTTTAGTAGCTTAAAAAATTGTTTCATAAGCAAGCGCTAACACTGCTAATAAACTCCACGGGAATGCTTTTGCTTGTCTCTTCTGCTCTCCACCCATAAAAAAAAAATGTAGAACACACTAGCTAATCTATCATCTCCTCTTCAACAAGAAAAATACTATTTTATTTTTTTTCCTAGCATTTGGTTGCTCCTTTTGCTGTCCTTTTCTTATCCCTAGTACGTAGATCTTTTCTCACTGGCGAGTGGTGACCTCCTACTGTTTCTTTATTTTCCTGCCGTGTTCCCCCTATCCAATACGATCGATGGTAGTGGCTATCCGTGCTCTGACTCCTTCCCTTCCGATCCGTATGCCACCACAAATCTTCCCTTGAATTCCCTCCTGAATCGCCGATGTAACGGCCATGTTTCTACACTAAATGATTTGACAACAAGAGATCATGTTGCCTAATGGTCGTGTAGCATCAGCACGAGGTTATCCGTATGTGTCGTTGACTTCCATGTATTTGTGTGAGCTTAGCATTTTGGAATTGAGCTCTACCTGTCTGATTAAAGAAAGGTGGTTGCTGTGATGAATTGCCAACATGATATCGGCCGTACGTCAGGCCAATTTGGAGTACAGTAGCCATGGCATGTGATACAGCCATGCAGGTTACATACGACTTTATTGCCAATCTTGCAAAAACTTTCGGCAACATACGAGCTGGCTGGGAGGAGAAAACAAGGAGACAGCTTATTCCACAATCTTTTATTGAAAACAGCTAGCCATTCATGCCCTTTATTTAGCATCAGCAACAAAACACCAGGCCCAAATGGATGGATGGATCATGGATGGACAATTGCACAGGATGAAACCTACAGCCCTACAAGTTACAGCAAGATATGTTCTAGTTCCCAGCATGAAAACCAACCGGTACACAATCTCAATGTATCAAACCAAACTACTCCCTCCGATTCCAAATTATAAGCTATTCCAACTTCCTTGGAGTCAAAACATCTCAAGTTTAACCAAATTTATAGAATAAAGTACTAACATTCATGATACCAAATGAGTACCATTATTTTCTTCGTTAAATAAATTTTCATAGTACATCTATTCGGTGCCATAAACCTTTGTGATCCTCTCTATAATTTTGGTCAAATATAAAATGGTTTGACTCTCCAAGAAAGTTGGAATAACTTATAATTTGGAACGGAGTGAGTAGTAATCTAAAATTACACCACTTTTGGGAGCCCCGTGACCGAATCGAGCAACGCTTGGCTTTCGTCAACGCTTGGCTTTCGTCAGCGACAACGTTTATGCCAACCCCAAGCCTGCTGCAGATGAAGTAGCTAACGTCGCCCTTGAATTTCTGGTCATGTATCTTCATCTCTGGAGGCGCCGGGAGAGCCTCAACATCTTCTAGGGAGTGCAATCCAGCATCGCTTAGAATTGATTTGTCGCCGACCAAATAGCTGCGAGGTCATGTTGATCGGATCAGATAGATCCATAGACCTCTAAAGCAATACAGTCAGTGATATTGAGTGAATTTAATAGTGAATATCAGACAGACCTGCTCAAATCCTTGTCTTGTGGAGGGAAATAGTACAAGAGCTTCTGGAGGAGAAGTGCAGCGGTTTTACGGTTTCGCGCAATTAAAACAGCGTTAGGCCCAGCATCAAAGGTGTAGGCAACCTGCCATTAGAGAGGCTCATCATGATTAGAGGTGCCTACTGCACACTCATAAATGATCTCGCTATCACATCAACTGCACCAGCTCAGCAATGATAGCTTTGTAGTATGGATGAAATGCATATCAGACATCACAATGAGTCTATATAGCAATTGCTAGTGTCAAAACGACAGCAATGTTGGAGGAGAGAAGGGTTAAAAACTGGAGAATAAGCTCATTTTGGCACTGCTTTTAGACACATGCTAAGTATTATCTTGAAGTTAAATTATTCAATCCAGTTATGCAAGTAAAAAGTGCTTTGGCCAGTGCAGTAAAAACTTCTCGAACTGATATATTCATGAAATTGCAACAGAACCTATTGGATGTGTTTTGTGCTATTGTAGCAATATTCACTAGGAATGGGATACAACAACAGAATTAACTGTATTCACTAGCAATATTCTAAGATAGAGTTCAGGATTTTTTTAAAGAAAAATTGCCAACAGACGTTCATCAAGAATAATAGAAATACCTGTGGGCAACCTTCCAAGTGGTTCCACTTTTCCACAAGACTAATTATCCTGCAATTAGTTGAGACCTAAATTAACTATGGTATTTCGGGAGCAACAGAATTCAAAAGCAATACATTGCTAAAAACATACCTGTGTGATGTATCATTCATATAAAAGATGGGAGGGCTCGTATCTAAACATACAGCATGAAACTGATTGCTATCTGCACAAGTTAACTTGGCAAACAATTCAAAATCGCGATTCTTGATAGCCTCTTCCATTTTCAACACCCGACTTGGCACTACAGTCTGAAACAAAATAACAACCAGCGCAATGCACAATAAGAACATGGGAAAATTATTTTTGAGAAATTTAAGCTCCAACAAGTAAACCTTTTAATCAAGTTCAAGTTCAGAATGAGAACATAATCACCTGGGCCCTGTACTGCAAGAGGGGACTTGTTTCAACACTATCCCGCATCCCACTGGTGCTACTTGTTTCCTTCTGCTTTGAACTGACCTGATTCACAGATGTGCGTCAACTATTTACGATATCAGGTAGAGCAAAATTAAGGGGAAATGTACAGGTAAGGAACATGAAAAGGAGTTACTATGCAATTCATAATTGCTATCACTGAAGCCACATGACAATGAGAAGAGTGTGTAGCAGGAGGTCATGTTGAATATAGATCACATACCACTGCAATAATAATTACAAGATCCTTCCAATGTGCTTCATCAGCAAGCTGCACCGCAATACTGTCACTTCCATCATCTTTCTGTGAGCATACAATAAGGCCTCACTTAGACTTTCTGAACAGGAAAAGCATGCATTTAGCCTACGTTGTTTCTCTGTCATAGCCACAGTACTGCTCACTTTTCCCATACACCATTTCACAAATCCACCATAAATACTGCGGCATGCACTCCCAGATCCCTGCCTGCTTGAAGTTTGACAAATATAAGTTTAGGTTTACAAGACACATAATTTACTCGCATAATGATTGGCAAAATCCTTGCACTGTCTCAAGGGAAATGCGCATGAAAAGGACAGCACGAAAATGTTGGAAGTATTGTATAAATATAACATGCACAGACCTTGCTATTGAAGAAAGTTCTCCATAGTCTTCTTTCACATTCATTAGCTTTCCAAGAGTGAAAACTGCAGATTCGATAATAAATTATTATGCTGTGATAAATGGTTAATGAAAGAAAGAACATGAAGAAATATTTATGAATGACTAAGAAACAGCAGCTAATTAAAAACATAATAATGGCATTAGTAAAATCACCATAAAGTTACTTCCAAAATATTACAAATCTACAGTTTTTACTAGTGTAAATGTGTAACTGTTAAAAACAATCATTCAGTGCACTAGATAATGAGAAGTGAACACCATTTTATTTTTTAGAACCTACAAGAACATCATGATGTCTGAAGAGACTGTACCGAGGCAAGCAAAGCCAGCAGCCGAAGAGGCCAAACCAGCAGCGGTGGGGAAGTTGTTGTGCGAAGCTATGTGGACATGCAACTTCTCCCAATCCTCTTTCTTTATCTTGATCCCCTTCTTCTCATCCTCAAAATCACAAGCACGCTTCCTGATCTCTCTCAGGCAGCTCTGAAACCTTCCTCCTGACAACGAGATCTCCTGCTCAATTCAAACCAGAATCCTATGAAAACTATGCCATACAGAAGGATGATCAACTTTTCGATGATGTGTTTCATCAAGTCCTATACTACGTACTAGGATTCTATATATGCCAGTTAGCCAATGTCCAAAGTAGCAATCCTGCAACTACTGATAATAGACATACAGAAACCAAAAAGGCTGGGCATTTTTTATTTAACAAACGACAAAATTTTGGAGCTCTAGAAGCTACTTCGATCCAGATCCAGATCGAGGCAACAACGGCCACTTCGATGAACTGAACACAGGCATCAAAGGCCTGCACTAGCACACTTGAAGTGAGTCTGTGAGTGAGCAGGCGAATCCCGGTGACGCACCTTGCCGTTGAGCCACATGCGGTCGGAGGAGAAGGACGGGCTGACGGCGACAGTGGTGGTGGCGGAGAGGTGGTCGGGGTCGAGTGTGACGCTGACGCTGTCGTTGACGGGGAGGATGAGCGCCTCGTCGCGCTTCCCCCAGTACTTGATCACCGCGATGTTGGTCGGCGACCGCCCCGTCGCCATCAGCACCCACTGCCCATCCTCCGCCGCCGCCATCGGAACCTCCTTTCCTAGGTATCCTAATTCCTAGCGTATCGCCGAAGATCGCCGCGAGCGTGTCCGCATGCGGCGGGCAGCGGAGACTACGAGCCGATGGAATGCCGCGAGTGCGAGAGCTTGAGCGGCGCGGCGAGAGAGCCCACAAGGCAGCCTGCGGGGAGCGCGGGAGGCGGGAGCGGCGGCGGAGGATGCCGTGGATGGCGAGCACGGGCGGCAAGGAGGAGCCCGGACTGGAGCTTGCTGGCGGAAAACGGCGGCGCCGCTGCTTGCCTGGATGCAGCGGCTTAAGTGATACAATGGGCCGGCTTGGTGGGCTGGGTAGGCTTGACAGCCCACTTGTGGCTTTTCCTCTCTCTTTTTAGCAGCCCTTTGCTTTCTTTTTTTTCTTTTTTTTTTTTTGCGAATAGCCCTTTTCTTTCCTTTTCTTTTACTATTTGACATGTACGTGTGCTTCTTCCTTGAATATATCTAAACACAATTTCAAACAGAATAAAGAAGATCATCAAAAAGTCTAATTTTGCCTTCCAAATAATTGTGTGCATGCTCACGGATGGTAATCTATGCCGCGTACCAAATGGTTCGAAGGCTCACACTTACACGAGGGCCTTCTGGTGGTAGGGAAAAAAGACACGAGAAGTATATTTGTCCGTACGTTGTTTCAATCACTACAAGGAACTCAATTGTACGTGACAAATTTAAAAAGCTAAATATAGCTATATTTTAAAACTGAGGTATTTTTTTAATATATACCGTGTTTAATCACTCTCACACTATCGTTTCTAAAAATACTTGTCTCAAATTTTTCTACCCACTTCATACTTGCATGGGAATGCCTTACATAGATTGTGTATATTTCAGATTTCTCAAAAGGTTTTGTAGATGGTCTCGTTGCTTCTCTGGGAAAAAAGGTCTTTGTGCCTCTTGCTGCATTTAGCTTATGTGTGAGTCCTTCTGTTTTCTCTATTTTCATATTGTCTTGTTGATCTTAAATGGACTAGTTTTTTCTTCATCTTCTCTAGTGAAATGGCATGTAACCATGTTTGAGAAAAATCGATGTATATATAAATATTTATCTTTTGAGATCTTGTCATGATTAGCTTGAGATTGCACAATTTGGTACGGAGTGGTGTATTTATATATTTATTTAGTAGCGCTGACCATTTTTCTATTAGTCTTAGCAAGTATTGATTATATAAGGTAAAGAGAAATAGTACGATGTACTCTATAAAAAAAGTTTGAATGCAAGGGGAGAGGGGGCATATGCCCTGGCGTTTAAACGAGGCTATCATACACAATGTTGCTGGTCAATGATCATTGCTATAGCTACTATACACAATACTATAAAGACACCCTCGCAATCCATTAACAACATTCAGTAACAATATCGAGGACATCTTTTTGATCACCCTAATTATAGAGGCGACACCATTTTGAAAAAAAATATACCTAGAAAATGAATATTCCCCAAGGTGAATAAGAAATTCGTAACTCCGGTTGTGCCTCTATTAAAAAAAATTGAATACAAGCACAGAAGGGGGGCATATGTCCTGGGCATCTATAGGATGCTTAAATTAATCTCATCATTTATGTTAACTTGGTGACGTGTCACGGCATAGTGAAGAATATGTACAGTGTTAGTTTCATCTTTCTTTCATGGTCAATAGTGCATACCTTTTGAAACCCTTAGGTATAGCGACAAGCTTTCTCGATCATTTTGATGCATTTAAGCTTAAATTATTCTTGAGCATGCGTTTACCTACTAATAACACCATATAGTTTTTGTGATTCTCTCTTGGTCCTCAACATATACAACAGCACCTCCTCTTGGAAGAAAATATTGTTCAAGCATTTAGTTTCTAACCATTTTTTGCCGCTGGACATAATCCTTTCTCTCACTGGTGAGTGGTCACTGGGGAGCTCTCATCTTCTGCAATGCCATAGTCTACCGGTGTTTTGAACCTTCTCTTTTTGTATGCCATTGCCATCACATCCTTTAGTTTCCCCTTCATTACTCATGTAATAGCAGTGTTCGCCTAAACGGTGTCTAAACAATGGAGGAAGGTCTTTGTTTAGGCTGTAAACGGTCCATTAAACGGAAATGGGTTTAAACAGTCAAAAAAGGATTAAACGGGCTAAACATCCTAAACAGAATGGAATTAAATGCCATTATACATACTAAATGGTCGTTTAACACACTGTTTAGGTGAACACTGTCAATTCCACTTGAATTCTTACGTCCATAAATATATATACTTTAGTTTTTCCATTGATAAATATTTATATATAGTTTGTTGCATGCATGAATATATATACTTGGTATTTTATATGCATAAATATATATACTTTCTAAAATACTTGATCTTTTATGGGCATGATTATATATAATTTAATGATAAAGTGCAAAATTGTTTAGACCGTTCAATTTCATCTAAACACCATTTAAATTGTCTACCTACTGTTTACCGTTTAGAATTTAGAATAACACTGTGTAATGGACTTTGTACACTAAATAATTGGCAATAATTCTGACCGGTAATCTCTTTCTTCGAAACCTGAGCCAAGCTCAGGCAATACATTGGGCCACGTCATATGTATATTGCTAGCCGTGGGATCCCGTTTGAGTGGCTCAGATTTCTCTAGCGTTTAGCATGGCCCGTTAAGCGCCTGCAGTGAATATCAACATTTTAACGTAGCATTTTCGAGACCCTTCTCTCCTCGATCCATGCGGCGGCGCGGCGCGTCCCTTCCGCCGCCCGAGCAGTTGCGCCCGCTGGGGAGATGAACCTGGAGGCTTGCGGGCCTTGCCTCGAACGCGGGGTGAAGCAAGACCGGTGAAGCATGAGCGCGTGCACGTAGGGAGCCCACCCCCGGCGGTGTTGGCTACCTCGCCGTCGCGCGCAGCGGCGAAGCAGCCACGCTTGGCAGGGGACTGCGCGGGGCAGCCGCAGTAGTTCCCGTCGTGCGTGAGGGGAACGACGGCAACTGACCGACGACGCGTAGAAGCGTGGCGTGAGGCCAGAGGCGGGATGTTCACCGGTCACCGCGTTTGTGACCTTGGTCCCTGGGATAGCATTAGCAGTCAGCAAGCTTGCTATCAGTTGCGACTGCTCCTTCAGGGTCTACCGTCCATCAAGTACTACCAAGCTGTAGATTCGTAGAACTCTGTTGCTATGCTCAAATAGCTGCCGTTCACCATATGCTCGATGAAATCTCCGAGTGGGAATTGCATTGTGGTTGCTGTTTCATTCAAAGATTAATACTGTTGGTTTGGTTCCTGGTCAATTAAGCATGCGCTATTTCTTCCTTAACAGTGAGAAATATGGGCTTTGCTTTTCATCTGCAGTGAGAATTGGCTGGTCATCAGCATTGCTAACAAACTATGATCACCATATACTTTTTTTTTCAATTTTGATATACCATTTTCGGTAGGAATGTGCATATAATGTAGTAACAATGTAAAAATATCCTAATTTGTGGATTTAGCTATGGTTTTTATTTACAACTATTTATTTCAGGTTCACGACAATTTGATTTTATGATGGATCTAAGCATGTATTTATATATGGTGTCATGTATAAAAGTATCCTAATGTGCATGTATTTATTTAGATATGGCTTGAGTTGGCCAGTGTCCTTAGTCTTCGATGTAGTTGGGTTCAAGATTAACAGGAGATACACACTGGCCCAACTCGTGTCAGGCACACTGGCCCAACTCAAGCCAAGTGCGGCAACAGCCGCGCCATGGGCCTATTCGGCTGGACTTAAAAGCCAGCTGAAAAGCTGAAACGGTTGATTTGTTATGAGAGAAAAATACTGTTCGGTAGCTGATAAGCCGACTGAATAAGCTGAAACAAAGGGCAGACACCCGAGGCATTCTTTGACTTCTATGCATGACCATACCATCAGCCAACGCTTCAACAGTTGTATAACCCTTGCTTGTCCATTTTTTCTCATGTTTCTTCGCGTACAGAAACCACAATTAAAGGTAGTATATTATTATTATTATATACACACATTTTATAGAAATTAAAATATACACTCAGTACGTACGTACGTATATACACATATCCTCATGGAATTATAGTATTATACATATACATCGTAAAATACGAACATGCTACGTATAGTATACTCAACCAATTACCCGGCCGGGTCTCTCTCGCTCATTTGCAATTTAATTTATTTATTTATAGTATAGTACAAGCAAAGGCAAGCAAGCATGCTAACTAATACTACAAGGAGGTGGATCCAGCGATTCCAGCATCATCCATGTAATGGAACAGTAGTAATGGAACGACGGCGGCCACGTGCAGTGAAGAAGAACAAGGGTCGCTGGACGGTGACCTTTCCGACCATGCCGGCGCCCTGGTGCGGCGAGCAGTAGAAGCCGTAGGTGCCCGGCACGGTGAGGGTGACGGAGTAGGTCTGCCCGGGCGCGTTGAGGAGCTCCTCGTCGCCCTGCGAGATCGCGGCGGCGTCCGGGCACCTCGTCGTCGTCGAACACCACGTTGTGCGGGCCGGAACGTGATGGTCTCGCCGGACGTCACGGTGAACTCGCTGGGCACGAAGGCGAGCCCGCCGTCGTCCGTGCCCAGCATGCAGCACCTCCTGCGCCATGGCGGCGCCGGCGCCGCAGACGGGGAGGGACAGCAGCGCGCCGGCGGCCGCCACGGCCACCGCCGCGGTGCCCGCCGCCTTGCCGAGCGAGGCGCGCGCGCGCACTGTGGTGGCGGGCCTCCTGGTAGTCACGGTGGCGCGGGCTGGCGCGGCCGCGAAAGCATGGGCGGTCACGGCGGCGGAGCAGGAGAGGGAGGCCACATGGCGTGGCGAGCTCTTGTGTCTAGCTAGGGTGGTGCTGGCTGGGAGTCGAGAGCAGGGAGCAGCAAGCTCTACTAGTAGTAGTACTAGGTAGAGGGTGAGGCCACCTGGTCAGGGCAGCAGCGGCGAACACGAGAGGATCAGGCATCAGGCAACAGGCAACAGCAACGGACAATTGGTGTAGTGTTGTGTCGTGGTTTGTTTGGTGTGTGTGTGTGGTGGCTTCGGCTGCCTACGCTTCCAGACCCTCGTCGTAGCTGCATTGTTGTATTCTGTTTCCTTTTACTAATGAAAAAATGCATGGTCAGACACTTTCCTGAAAAAAGTCCAACGGGTGGCTAGCGATTTTTTTAAAAAAATTAATGCTAATTAACTCGTTATTTACATAAACAAATCACGAATATACAAAATTGGCATGTGTCAATGTATGTGGCTCCAGTTTTCTTCTTTCTTTCTTTCTTTCTTTCTTTCTTTTCTGCAAGTTATTGTCAGGATGTTAGGATGGAGTGCACAGGTCAGGTTTTATCTAAAGAGCAAGGCATGGCAAATTTGACAGCAAAACAAGTGAAGTAATCCATAGCAAAGATACCCATTCATCACGCCGAGCACAGACGTGGCAACACAAGTGTGCTTTAGTGAACGAGCAGTAAAAAAAAAACAAGAGAGAGAAGCCAAATAAAATGGTGAGCGAGAACTGAACCACTATTACCACCAGACCAGAACGGGAGAACGCATCCACAGCAGTACCTAGAAACAGGCAAAAATAACAGCACTGGGAACAAGACTTCTTTTACCACCAGAGCAGATTATCAGTAGGAATAAGAAATGGGCAATGGTTATAGTCCAGAATTAGACCTATATTATCACCTTAGAACGATACAGAACATGCTGTCAGAGTGTTACAGCAGAGAGACCTTGATTGTGCAAGTCTTTCAGAGGATTAGGTTTAATCAGTATACAATGTTACAAGCAGTAAATTCCAGGTGGGAGCTTTTAGTGTATTTACAGCCAGTCACTACTATCACCTCCTTCGCTTCTCCAGAAGATAATACCAGAAATTACTACTTTGACTAACATGAACATCCCTTCATATCTCAACCTTCTTCCAGTCCAGGCATGATGTTTCGGCGGTCTTCCAAATGTCGATCCCTAAACTACTGAAGTTAATACATCACAGAGACACCAGTGTTTGATCATAGGATGAATAGCATACTGTTTTGCAGCTAAACTCGTGGGATGTTAGCAGAGGGAACCAAGTTCAACAGTGAGACTTGTTACACCTATTCGTTCGAGTGTTCCTTTTACGTCCTGTTTCTCCTTTCGAACAAAAATTAGTTGCCCGCCCAGGCAAATTGTTGGTCAGTCTATTTACATTCACGAGGCCTTGCGTTATCGCCTTCTTTCCAAAGCGTGGTCACCCGAGACCCCTGCTGCATACTGCCATACCCTCATGATGATCTCCGCCAACTTTTAATCCCCTTTTGGGGCAGTTTGAATGGGCTCCAGCTTTTCCTGCGCTTTGGGCTGTCAGCAAAGACGCCTGATGCCAATGCCTGCTGAAGCCAGAGCTCAAATTCATCCTCAGGGATCATCTCCGCATCCAAGCTGAAGGGATACCGGGAACTGTAGGATCTCTGAGGCATCCTATCTGCTCCAACCATGTTCACCATAAAAGTTGGACCATGAGTGTTAGGCTTACACTCCATTCCCTGGTAATCAGCAACAGAAAAATGAATGAGAGAAGTAAATTTGCCTCTGCCTGAAGTAAATTGTGTTTTCCTTAATGGAGCAATGAAGCATTTCATGAAAATAAAACCCACATCTGTAAGCAATACATCAAAACATAGATCAAGCTAGAGACTCACCTGGCAGGTAGCCCACTCAGACACATCAAATATTTTGCTCTCAGCACAAACAAAAGCTCGGGGTATTTCCATCTGAAGTGAAAAAATGCACATTGCTCAAATACAAAGAACTAAAAAACTATCTGGGGACATTTCATTAGGAAAATAGGCATGCTAAAACTGAATAGCTTCCAAAAGTGCTTTGTATTCAGAATTAGAATGATTCTAACTCGTGTGAAGAAGAAATTTAATAGAGATTGAAGCTGAATGACCAAGACCAATGTACTTCAGGAATCCACCTATAAGGCTATAACAGCCTATAATATTTTCCTTCAGTAGCATAGTCAGATGCCTTACATACTTGGCCTATTACACCTAAAATGAATAAACCTCAAACAAAAATTGGCCTCAGAAAGTATAAGATTAGCTTACTTCATTTGTCCATCACACTGGCAGAATCATAGAATTCACATAATTGTTAATTGTGCTTTCATTTACTTCATTTTCCATTTGTTTGAAACCACTCCATACAAATTTTTCAGCAGTTTAATTACCAAAACCAACACTGTTCCTAAGTTCCTCCATTTAAAATTTAAATTTATAAAAGCAAGACATCAAAGTACCTTGTAGGAGGTTGAAAATCTGGTTTCAACCCATCCATCTCCATCCTTGGCTTGATGATACTGATCACAACCCTACAGCGACATGATTTCAAATAATTAGCTGCAGTGATACCCAATCAATCAAAAAGTACCTGAAAAGTCCATGCAGGGTGCCAAACCTGACAGAATCTTGCTTTTGTTTTGCTTCTCTTGGTGCATATCCATATATGGAAATTACCACACTTAGTGCATTGTATACGCCTGGACTCTTCGGAAAGAAACTCTACCCCACCCTACAAAAAGTTGTCTATCAGGTAAGTTTATTTATTACTATCCATTGGATCACCCAAGTTGAAAACACCATGTTGTGTCTCTGACATGTGGACCCAGGGCCTACATGTCAGCCTCACGAGTAGCAGCATTTTCCCAGTTTGTGCATCTATGCAATGGCACCTAGCTGGTTTTCTCAATAAGTTACAATGTACTCCCACTGTTCCAAATTGCAGGTCGTTTTGGCTTTTCTAGATACATAGCAAAATCTATGTGCCTAGACATAATGTATATCTAGATGGATAGCAAAAATCATGTATCTAGAAAAGCCAAAACGACCTACAATTTTAAACAGAGGGAGTATGGGATACTTGATTGGATATATAGAAAGAGTAATATAAATTGCATAGTAACAGAAACAAGATCACCTGTTGAGAGACAACACGTGATCTTGGGGTCATTTTCTGTGATTCTTCTTTCCTCAGCTGTTCATCGTAGATGTTTCTCTTTGTGAAATCAGAGAGGACCTGCATGGAGGTGTGAACACACAAGTTACCTTCATTGATATTAGAATAGTGATAAATAAAGGATACACTATGGGACTGAACAATAATCTAGACAAATAAAAGCCAAAGTATAAACATAAGAACACTTGCCTCGTAAGCTGATTGAAGCTTTTTGAATGATTCACAAGCCAATGGATTCCCCATATTTTTATCAGGATGTACAAGCAGGACCTAGACAAACAAAACACAAGACCATAAAATTAGAGAACAACGACACGAATTTCTCTTTTATAGGGGGTTGTGACGTATTACCATTCTGTGGTATTCTTTTTTCAGGGACTTTTGATCAATGCTTCTATTCCGAGGTATGCCCAGAACTTCATAGTGGTTTGAACCATCCATTATCCTCTTAATCTCATCCAATGAACTAGAATCAGATTTAACTACTTTACTAGGAGGTTCCTCTTTTTGTACATGTAAGACATCTTGGGTGGGTGATGAGCAATAAGGCTTTGCAGAAGACACGGTCTCAGGTTCACTGTCAGGAGCAGGAGGGAATTCACAGCTACGATAGAACTCATCCATAACTGGATCAGAATCCTTCATATCTTCAAATTTTTCTTCAGTGCTTTCCTCGTATCCTTGCAGTAACTTATTAAGAAGATCATTTGCCAAGAACGAAAGGTTGAGTGTCAAGAAGACTCCAAGCCACCCAACACGAACAGCCACACAATAAATAGCATATGTGGTCAAAATTGGTATCACATATCGAGCATGTTTCAGAGAGCACATACAACCTGCATTACCACATAGAAGCCTATTATCAGGTGAAAGAGTCAGATAATATGACTAATTGGGCAAAAGGAAACAGGTTATGGAGTTGTGGGAAATAAGCATTCTCAGGAGCAGATATATATATATATATAAGTTCAAAAAACAAACCTCCAGCAACTAGAAGCATTCCTGTAATCCAAAAGTAGCCATACATCCACATAATCAATATCCCAAACAGCCCAACAATGAAAAGGCCAGGTGTATAGCCCATATAGTGAACAACTGCACCAGCAGCCCCCTGAAATATTGAGCTATTAAGAAATTAACAAGCAACATATCTTCTGAGATCTTTCTAAATATGAAATCATGTACCCTTACTTGCAAGTTAAAGCTACAAAGCATACAAGTACATTTTGATGACAATGAAAAATGCAGTCAGCATCAAAATGTCAAAACCTAACAGAGAGAAAATATCTGGGGACCTAGCACTAGGATTCTTCCCTTTATTTTATTCCATTTATACAGTTTGAATTTATGCTATTAATCATAAATATTAACCTATTAATGAATCAAACAAACTGTAGTTAATTCAGCATGATGCATGAAACAACTGAACATCAACTTTGTAAGTCTCTTGCTGAGATGGGGTTATACGTTACTCCCCACAGGGTACATATTTACAGATATGGTGCATTATCATAAATAGCAAGCCAATTTACGAAAAATAGGGTAGCATCATGCCACAGTACCAAATTGATTAATTGATCAATCATATATTCTGAAACTGATTTCATTATCATAGATTGCACTAGTATTGCGCGATGTATTCACATAACAGGATTAGGTCACGTCATGCTCATCCAAAAGTTGTGCTTCATCACCATCCTACCTTTGGCAGCAAAACAAACTAGATAGAACTAAGTAGTGGGTGCAAAAGAAGCTTAAAAACGCAACGAGCAGTTCATGCTTCATACAGATGTTACTTTGAGATAGCATAGAAGAAGAGTACTACTAAAAGCTTCACACAAACATTTCGCAGCAGCAACATGAAGCCAACCAATGCTGCCACAGTTTAGGCCATCCTATCCTACTTTTTTCACCATCCATCAGGTAACACTTTAACTACACTTTTGTAAAGAAATGTAAACTCACATGCACCCCAAAGTTGGATAGCAAAAGCAGCACATGGCAAGATTTAGAATCTGTCACACATAAATCCTTATCCGGTAAATCTGAGCTAAAGTGAAGTAGCAACAAGACAAGCTGCATTTGCAGAGCACGAACCAGGAGAAGAAGCGCGAAGAGAGCCCACGCCGGCGAGGTCATGCACACGAAGAAGCTCCAGAGGATCACGAACACGGCGGCAGGGCCGAGGCTCGCCACCGCCAGCACCCCGCGCGCCATACACCCGCGCCATTGCAGCAGCGCGGCGAGCGCGAGGCGCGAGGAGGTGGCGCAGGCCCGGGACACGGCCGGCCAGTGCCGATCGACCAGGAAGGCGAGGCGCTCCCGGCTGCCGCACGCCGCCGTGTGGGCCCACGCCAGGATGTGCTTCTGGGACAGCACCCACCTCCACGCCTGCTTCCACAGCCCCAAATCCGCCATGGAAGCCCGCAAGAATCCGGCCGGAATGCTCAATCCAGAGAGCGCAAGAACCCCATCTCCCCCCCAATCGAATTCAAAAAATCGACCACAAGAGCCGCAGCAACAGCCCGCTGGACTCCCGGTAGCAAGAATCACCTCCCCCCAAACCAATCGAATAGCTCCAAGAAGAGGAATAACCGCCGCAACTAGCTCAAGAACTCGCCAAGAACCACCGCACCCTACGGGGCCGGGCCAGATGATACCCGCGCACACCGGATCGAGCTCTAAAACCACTTGCCGCCACCTCAGCAGAATTGGCCGGAGCCACTGGAAACCGCCGCTTTGGGGCCAAGAAACGACGAGAAATCCCCGGAGGCGGCTCAGAAAGGCGCCATCTTTCGCGGGGATTGCGAACCGCCGACACCTGCGGGTGGATCTCGCGCCGGTGAATCGGCGGGGAGATGGGGTAAAATAGAGGGGAATCCGAGCTTTGGCACAAGCGGCGCCCTCCCTTTTGGTGGTGCTGTGCTTGCTTTTGCGGCTCTCGGCTTGGCTCGTGACAAAAGAGGGATTGCGGTGGAGTTAAAAGGGAAAAGAGAAGACGAAGAAGAGATCTTGCAAAAGAGGGGAGAGAGAGAAATAGGGAGAGGGGATTAGGGCTGTAAGAAGCTTGGGAGGAGTGAGAGAGAGAGAGAGTGAGGGAGAAGAGTTAACTGTTGCTACTGTCTATGCAATGGGGGAGGTATGGGCAGTGCAGCCTGCAGAGGTGCTGATGGATATGGGGTGGGTGGGTGGTTTGAGAGAGATTAGAGAGGGAAAGAGTGTTTTGTTCTTCAGAGGAGAGAGGGAGAGGTTAGAGAAGCTGCCAATTGAATGAGCAACAGTGACAGCAGGAGGATGAGTGGTGATAGTGACTTAAATGTTGACAATTTTATGAGTTGGGAGTTTAATCTCTTTTTGGTTAATGATGAGAACGGAAATTAATACTGGTTCAAAAATGGGTAGATAGTGAGAAAATTTGGTCGTGGTAACAGAGTTCATTTATGTTGTGCTTAGCCTTAAATTTGAGTTATTAATCACGGAAGATTGGAGTGGTTAGCTGCTTCAGAATTACTCATCCAGAATGGTGGCAATGAACGGAAATCGGTAAGGTTGGCAGGGGTAACTTGGGTATTGTGAGGTGTCAGCTACTACTAGTAAAAAAAATTAAAGGGAATTTTTCCCCTCTTGCCAAAGTTATGGTATTTTGAAATTGAGAGAGTAAGAAATGTTTATGATCATTCTTTACTTTGTTTAGAAAATACAATACAGTAAGCCTAAATTACCATGTGTGAGGCACGTTTTGCTGCCTTGAGAAAACACAATTTCACCATCACCTGAGCATGATTATGCTTGCAAAAGTAATGCCAACCTCTCGTGCCTCTTCTTTTCCTCTCGTCCGAAGAATTCCGTAACAATGTAGGAGTTTGATAGCCTTTTTCTCCCCTTTCTTTCTCCATCTTATTTTTCTCCCCTTTTCCTTTTATGTGGGTCCATGCATATATGCAGCTGGTTTCTCCCTTCAAAGTCCAACCATTTGCTTTCATCTGCCTATTCTTTATACTGCTAAAATTGCAAAATACAGGTGTCCACATGGGTACCAAACACAAGAGAACAAAAAATGATATCAAGTCGAGAATAAAAGAACAAAAATAGACAATTCCTTTCCTGTCCCTGGTCATTACAGTTTGGTACCAAAACAGTTGGGGCGTGTTGGATCAAACATAGCAATTGTGCGTGGATGAGGAAGATGAACCACCAGAACTAACGTAGCGTCCAAAAGGTTACAAACTTGAAATTTGTCCTCACTATGCAAATGGTGCATTGCAAATGTCCTGACATTAACCTTTTTGTTTGAAACCTGCAAGAGAACATTCCAAGAGTACAATCTCTGTCCTTTCCATGCAATTTGGCATGGTCCGGGGGTGATTTTGCAAAATGAAATCAGTGAGTCACATGCTATCCACATGCCTAATTATTGGGGCAGGTGCTAGTAGAATTATAGGGCTGCATGGTAAAGATAAAAGAAATCGTTTTATATAAAAAAAAAGATAAAAGAAGCATGCCTCCTAGTTGACCTGTGATGAGATGAGATGAGATGTGAGATTCTGGTAGGTCAAGAAGCGTCTGCATGACCCCAACCAAGATTTGTTTTGGCCTCCAAGCAAAGCGACTTGGCATTTTTTTTATTTCTCTTTTACCCTTTTCTTTCTCCCCTCCTTCTTTCCTTTTTCTTTGCTTATTTGATTCATTCTGCATAGCTACTAGTATGCATTTGACCAAATTTTGGTTTACAGATCACAACTCACTGGGGGTGATTGCATCATGAATCTGAGATCAGATGGCAAAAGAATATGGTTTTGCTTCTCAATGATTGCATGCATTTGCCATGGCACAAGGGTAGCAGACACAGATACTTTTGGACTGCAAATCTTGACTTGGCAATTTAAATGTGCATTTGGATTTTGCACGGGTTTTGTAACATTATCTGCAGTGGCAAGACTAGTCTACCAAACCGGCATGATGTAAACATTTCTACCTTGACTTGGTGCAATTTGTTTTCAATTGTCATTCTATAATCTGCAATCTACAACAAAGAGAAAGTCAGATGAAGTACTCACATTGAACTCCGAACAAGCACATCTCTTTTCTCTTGACCTGACTTGGTGCTTGCTGTTGCTTACACAACAACCCTGCAAACCTCACCATCCGTCACATTCCCTCCCTGCATGTTTTCTAATCCTTATGCACATTATGATCCCCAAGTGCCCATTTCTTTCCACGGGAATGAAAAGTTCAGAAACGTCAACCTCCAAAATATCGTGTTTTCCGACAACAAAACCAAAATGATGCAAATCAACTCTTCTAATATTTGGCACAATCATCATATGGTCCAACAGTAGCACTGCAAATTGGTGGATAAACAAACCAAACGACCGGGTTGGATCGACAACGATGGGTGAGGTAGATGAACGGGAGAGAACCACTTCCTTCACAACTCACAAGCCGTCGACTTGCCATGCTACCTGCTCATCTGGAGGTAGTCAAGGAGTTGGCTAGAGATTGCATAGAAGTGTATAGCTTTTTGCCAATAATTTTATCTGCAAAGATGAGCAAGATGAGACGGCATCTCATGGCCCCGACATTCCCTTTCAGCGACCCCCGTGATGGAATCCTTAGTGTCACGTCTCATGATTTTCAGAATATTTTTCAAAGTAAAATAACTCTAGTGCTTTTCTTTTATTACCATGGATAAATTAGTGAGCACGGACTTCGAAAATGCTATGAGTGAATCATCAGCGGATCAAACTTGCATCATACCATGACTAGACAAAAGTGCAGAACAGAATTATGAAGCACAGAAGAATTCTACCTGCCATGCTAACTTGTAAAGCAAATAATCGGCGATTCAGCCAAAAAAACTGTTACTGCAGTGTAACGCTATTATTAGGTACTCCCTCCACAAAAACTGTTACTGCAGTGTAGCGCTACTATTAGATACTCCCTCCAATCCTCCGTTCCAAATTGTAGATCGTTTTAACTTTTCCAGATTCATAGATATTATTATGCATCTAGACATACACTATATCTAGATGTATTTATGCACCTAGAAAAGCCAAAATAACCTACAATTTGGAACAGAGGGAGTATTTCTTCTACTTTGTTCGTTCAAGTTCTCTGGGACAACTAAAAAGAATGAAAAGAAATAAAGCATGGACTTCATCTTCATAGAATTTACCTGGAGATGGATCCAAAGGAGGGAACAAAAAAGAAACAAATTACAAAAATAATCGCCTGGCCCACGGCATCAATCAATAATGAAACACACAAAGTGGCGTGTGGGCGGCGGAATAATCTTGGACGCCACAAAAGTCTCCACTTTAAATCACAATCATCACCCAACACGCTGCAAAACAAGTGGCCAAATACATGCTTCTGAATGCAAACTGCCACAAGAGTCTTGTCTATTGTACAGCTTCCTTGGGCAGATGGACCATGGATCGGTCCGCAGCTTGGCTTTGGCGAAATATTAGCTCGCATGCCTAAAGAATTATATTTGATGATTGACTTTGCGCTATATCATTGTCACCACCAGGCTTAAACTTCAAGTGATAAGCTCCGAAGAGGGGCAATGGTATGAGCTGTTTGCTTTCTGCTGAAGCTAGCCCAGACTGATCCCATTATTTACATGGCAAGGTCCTGACAAACAAAGGTAAAACGAGACAAGGATTAAATACTGCAAACACACAAAAGCAGTGGTGCAGCATTATACAAACAACAAAATTTTGCACAGGACAACTGAGAACAAAGAAATAATCCAGGGAAACACAAACAAGCAGAAGAGGGATTAGGTGCTCTGAAGAGTTTGTTTATATTGGCCTCCGTAATGTAATTTACTGATTCCACGGAGTTCTTTTTGCATGTGAATTATGTTCAGCTACACCATGCCACCATATTGCATGACTGTTTCAAAGCTTGAACTTGCCATCAGTTCAAATATAGATAGTTAAGATGCAATTCCTTATGGACTTTGTCAACACAATTCCCATCCAAAAACATGTAATGATAGAAAGCCTCTGGTATCTAAATTATGACCGTCACAATCATGCAATTAATTTTCAATGAGTGAAAATTCTACTGGAGAAGTTAGCAACAAGAGCAACAAAATTGAGGACTGAGGAGTTTACAGGGGACTAAATCTCCAACCAAAATAAACAAATGGAACAAGTAACAAATGCATTATTCTGATCTTGCAGAAGCATGGTGGTTGGTCCCATACCATGCCAAGAAAATGCTTCACTGTGTGCAAGCACTAAAAAGGTGTTACTCTTTTTTTTTTGAAAAATTAAAAGGTGTTACTCATGAAACTCTCTAACAAAAGTATGTTACATCATTACAAACTACAAGGGTATCAACAACATAAAGCTAAATAATATGTGTCAGTAAATTCTTATGAGTCTAATAAACAATTGTTCAGTTGATCAGTGCAGAAAATTGAGTCAAAGACGCAAGAGAAAACACGTGAACGATTAAAACTAAGACACTATCCAGCTAATGTATAAAACTGCTGCATTGTATCCAAGTCACTAGTGACATGATTCTTACCAAAGTCTAAGCGGGGAAAATTCGCCCCCAAGAACTACATCAACATCCATGCTTTGGTGTTCATCTGCGATATCCTGTTACAAAACGCTTGATTTCTGCGAAGTCTAATACTGCCTCCACATTATGAAAAGAAGAACTCCACTTTGTGCTTATCAAATCAACAAGGAACTCAGACTGCTTATTGCCATTAGTCTGCCAAACACAAACATAGAGGTATTTGAGTGTTACATTTCTTTGGAGCAACAATAACAATATAACAAGATTTGCAAAGCAACATGAACTATGTGCATGTCACTTTGTAAGAAATGAGTCAAAGCTTAGTAAGGGGACAGGATTGGGGTAGTCACGAATCATAATGGGTGCAGAAGCAACAGTTTTCTTGTCTCATAGCTTGAGATACTTCCATAAGAACATCAAGTCTTTTAAACAAATTCAATGTTGCTTTACTAAGTGATCATAGCAATTAAAGTTCCAATTCAGTTATATAGGAGAACATCTGGAAAGGAAAAAATTTAAGTTTCCAAATAACATAAACATGCTGAATTCATGAATCATATGTGCAGTGATAACATAACAGACTTTGAGAAAAAGTCTTGGATGATGTTTACCTCAAAAACAAAGAAACCTCCAGGCTTCAGAACTGAAGATAACCCTTCACAAAGATGGAGCAGATGCTCAAGGCCGTCCTTGCCTCCGTCAAGCGCCAACTTTGGTTCATGCCAACCAACCTCAGGTTGCAGTCGAGGTAGATCATCAGTTGGTATATATGGGGGATTACTAATCACACCCATGAGTTTTCCTTTCACATCTTCCAGAGGTTCAAACCACGAACCGTGCCTTATTTCAACTTTATCCTAATTTCAACATAGCAAAACTCTAATCAACAGTGAGTTTCTAGTACTTCTGCAAGGTCAAACAAATTGAACTATGCTTAATAATTATAAACCCGGAGCTTGTTGATAGTTTTCCCTTTTACTTCCCAGACCTTTATTGACACTACTTAGGGTGTGTTGATGTGTCGCTCATAAATCTTTAGGTGGATAGGCTATCAGAGAATGAGAGATACAGCATGTGCCGAAAATGCAAGCTGCAAATTAGCAGTTTGACACCTCGAACAAACATTTGAGCCGCGTTCTTCCTCAATTTCAAAGGGAAACACAATCCCTAGGCTCACGCTCACCTGCATTCCGTACCTCTGGACGTTGAGCCGCGCGACCTCGATGGCCACCTCGCTGACATCAACTGCGAACACCTTCCCCTCGGGTCCGAGCTCCCTCGCCACGGCCACGGCGATGGCGCCGCTCCCGGTGCCGAGGTCCGCCCACCACCCGTCCGCGAACCCCTCCACATTCCTCACCATGTCCACCACGGCCTCTGTCTCGGGGCGCGGGATGAGCACGCCGTCCCTCACGGCCACCACCAGGTCCCGCCAGTGCTCGTTCCCGACCACGTACTGGAACGGGCGCCGGTCACGCACGTGGCGGGCCCACATGGCCTCGAGGTCGCCCAGCGGCGCGCGGAGGAGCGCCGGGTCGGAGGAGGGATCGGCGGCGGCGGCGGCGGCGGCGAGGAGCCAGCGGAGGTGGCGGTGGAGGTGCGGCGCGGAGGGCGGGACGAGCGCGGCCGCGCGGCGGCGGAAGGCGGCGAGGGCGGCGGCCGGGGCCGGGTGGGTCGCCGGGCGGAGGAAGAGCGGGGTGGGGTCGGCGTCGGGGGGCGGGGTGGGGTCGGAGAGGGGAGTTGGCGGCGTGAGGGCGGAGGCGGAGGTGGAAGCGAGGGGCTTGGGGCGGAGGAGGCGGTGGAGGGGAGGGTTGGGGCGGTTCGGGCGGAGGGAGGCGAGGGGGCGGGAGGAGAGCGAGAGCATGGCCATGGCGGGCGGCGGCTTCACGGGGAAGTGGCGGGTGCGGCGAGGAAGGAAGGGGACGGATGTTGATGGGCTGGCTGGGTCGAGCCCGACCGAACTCCACGCCATTCAGCCCGTCATCGTCGTCATCATCACAAGCCCACCACGGCTGCATTGACAGGCCCACGGCCCGCAGTGCATCTCTCCATTGTTCATGACCACCTCAAAGATGATAGTACTAGGTCTTTAACCTAACACAAACTGCAGCAGCAGCACTGTCTGGATCCATGGGGTACTGAAACTTAGAACACAACAGGAATAACAAACATTTCACGTCTCGATTCGTTACAGCAGCACAGCATGACATAGCACACAGGATAGGTTGCATCCTGAATCCTCCTATCCCCTCTTCTGCCCTCTTTTGCTTAGCTACTCTCAATTTTTCATGCCACCCCTTCTTTCTCGCCCAACCCACGCTGAAAAACACAGTTCGACTGAAAAATACACTGGTCCGACAACTCTGTGGACACTTCATAGCAGTGAAAAGTGCAAATCTCCTTCACATGAACTGGCAAATACCAAAGATAGATCACTTGCAAGCAGATGTAAGCTAGTAGGAATTATGCATTTGATATAAAGAGTGACTGACTGTGGTCTTCATTCACCTGGCGCCCTCCAGGCTCCAGCTCCCAGTTCAGTGTAGTCAATCAAACAGAGGCACATGAAAAAATGAGGAAATTTTGAGCAACACAGCATCAAGCATTCAAGCATACTTCATCAACCCATTCAGCATAGCACAACATCACCGAAACCATGCATGGTCAATGATCCATACATCTCACAGATGATTTAGTACTAGGTCTTCAACCTCACACAAACTGCAGCAGCACTTGTCTTGATCCAGAAGATACAGAAACTCCAAACATAGCAGGAATAGCAAACATTTCAGGTCTCGAGTCATTACAGCACACATGATACAGCAGCACATAGGTGCAATGCAAGCAACTAGGTAGTAGGATACAGTCACCATCTGATGGTGGTGATGAGGGCTTCGTCCAACCCTTTGCTCTGGCGAGTGAAGTCGAAGCACAGGAGCAGCAGCATCAGATGAAGGTCCAGTTGACGAGCATGAGCGCCAGGCCCTGCGGCGCACCGTCATCGCCCACCACCTTCCAGGCCACCGCCTGCTCGTACGACGCCTGCCGCCCCATGCTCGACCGGCACACACCGCCAGGGAGGTACGCAAAGCCCTGCCCAGGAGAACAGACGCAGCCACATTTTCAGACTCAATGTCTTTCATCATGCATGCTGGGAAGGGTACAACCCTGGTCGATCAATACCTGCTGCATGATCTTGGGGAGCTCCGAGAACAGTAACTTCCGCCCCTCTTCGTCAAGGACCCCCTCCAGCGGCATGTCCTGGATGTTCACCATCGTCGTCTCTAGGATGTCAAAGCCGGCGCTGTTGGCGAACTTGAGCATGAATGGAGGCTGCAGTAGTCGACAACAAATCAGTGCCCGGTTTCAGGTTATGGCATAAGGTAGCAATTGGATCATGAAATCAACAGGCATTCACCAACTGACCTTCAGAGAGCAGCAGAGAATTGCGTCACTGTGCTTCCAGAAAGGCATTAGGGGATTGTCCACGCCTTCAGTGTCCGACCAGCGGATCTCCGATCCAGTGTGCACCCTGTAATTTTGAAATCATCAACAACTTCGCAACTTTATAACACAAATTCCAGGATAATGCTTCGATGAACACAACACTAATACATGTTATCGATGAACAGAACATTAATAAATTCTATAGATGATCAGAACATTAACAAAACCAGTGAGTGTGCATCAAACAAAGAACGCTCAGCTAGCTGAGAAGTAAGGTTCTACCTGTAGCTCCTGCCAATCCAAGTAGCAAGTGCAAGTGCCTCAGGAGAGCCCGGAGGATGCGGGTGCTTCAGTTGGATATGTGAGCCAAGGCGGGAGGGAGCAATTGCCATGGCCACCCTCTGCACAGATGCCATCACACCCCTGACATACTGCCTGGCCATTGCTGCCACACTTTCACGTAGGTGATTCTCGAATGAGAACTGGAAGGCGATAGTCAGGACTGATCGCGTGGTGCATGAACCCGACGCATCACTTGGGGAACGTGAGCCTGCACCTGATCCAACCTCAAGCGCTGAAGCAAGGTCTAGTGTGCGTGTGGCAGAGGGCACATCCTGCAGTTTGAGTGCATAATGAATAACCAGTGTGACAACTGGTAAGGCCAAGAAATTGGACTCTAAGATTAACTAATTAAATAAAAATGTACTAACCATTTTATCATCCAGTGGTATAACACGGAAGCCTGAGGGTAGCAATGGCGCATCATCAGCAAAAGATTCATCAATAGGTGCAAAGACAAGCTGTGCACATGCACCAGGAGCACTCTCATCAACCCCAGTGCAAAGCTGTGATAACAGGTAATATACATGCGATCAGAAGAATATAGAAAAGGCCATGGACCATAAACCAAGAATCAAATTGGAAAGGCCTAATACCTGCAGAAGGAACATATCTCGAGACATAAGCACCTCATCGTGGCTAAAACCATGTCCTTCAAGCCTAATAACCTCCAAGGACTGCAATCAAAATAGTTAGTTAGATGGACCTTATATTGGCTCTTCATAACAAGAGGGTGAAAGGGGGCGCATTTAATCAATTACCTCATCATGCTCCAATGTTCGTGCAAGGGGTAGTATAACCTGGTTGCCCATAAATCCACCAGCCCTTAAACCTGGCACAGCATAAGGGTTGGCCCTCAAAGAGGCGGCAGAATATGCATCAACACCAGGATCGGCCCATTCAGAGCGATGCTCCCTCAAGAATCGCACAAGTAAAGCAGGTGGCACATTCTACAATATCCAAAGAAGTACATTGGAGTAAGATCAAATATACAAGAATAATTTTATTTAAGCAAACAAGCATGAAGACTGTTTGTTCAGTCAACTAGATGGAGTATATATGGTTACTTAGAAAGGAACATGATCGAGCGCATGAACAAACCTGCAGTAGCATTGATGCTTTTGCGCACATAATGCCACCCCCTATAGCAGAAAAGAATGGGGAGGGGCTGACATGAGACCCAACAAGTTTGTTTGGAGATGAGTTGACTGTAATTGTAATATCCTCAGGGCCATCACTGCTCAACAAAGGAGACCAACCATCATCTGGAAAACCACTCACAGCATCATTGAAGCCTCTGCAAAATTAGAGTTTGGATTTCAGAGCAGTAATAGAGTAGACTAGCATGGAATGCTATTACAAAACAAAGACACTCTGGGAAATGCTTTTAAGAACAGAGAGCTATTCAATCTTTGTACATACCTGCTGAGTCTTTGACTGAAGGTTCTGAGAACAGCTGGCTGGCGCCCAGCACCATAGGGGATTTCACCACTTGATTCATGTGCAATTTGCCTAATGTGTCGCAATGCCTGTACACGAACCAGTACATGTCACTGGTGCATCAGTAAAAACTACAGATTCAGGAGTACCATAAAAAGCCCAACAAGTGCATAGCAACAATAAGAATGAACAGTGAGACATACCGCAGCTGTCATCTTCTGTGCCAGTATCTTAGGAGATTCATAGAGTGGTCGAAGAACCTCAGGCACACTCTTAGCCTGTTGTAGAAACGCAACATAAATTAGACACGCATCTCTGCTCACCAAAAAAGAATAGCTGCATAACTTACAAAACTAGTCAAGTGCAAACTTGTTAGTATGAAAGACTCGCTGCTACTTACATTCAGATCAACATGATCCACAATGTAAATCATGGAGCCTCCCCCGTCACATGGTCGAATCAGATAACCACTAGGAAGGACCTCAGCTCTGATAAAAGTCGGAGCATTAGGTCCACAAGGACCTCCAGTAGACTGAGTCAATGACCTTTCACAGATCTACAGAACAAGACACAGCAACATTGTTACCAATACTGTGGGTAAGGGACAAATATAATGGTAACGCAAAAGAAGTGTCAGTTAAGCACCAATTAGCACAATGGTGAAAAGAAACAATTTACAGCAGCATTTGCACAACTGAGAAAAGGGCATTAAAAAATTAACAGCAGGTAAGTTAAATCCAACAAAAGATTAAGCTTCGTCGGAGCACAACAATGAGAATAGAATGGCAGCAGGTAAATCAAGTAGGTAAGTCATACCACAAGACTGCCATCGTCAAGGCCACTAGTGTATCGGAGCGTCCAAAAGTCGCGCGGTCCCGCCAGAGTTGTCAGTGCATAAGTCTATAAAGTAAAACAGAAATTAACACTGTCAACAAAATCATAGCATACAGGTACATAAACAAGCACATAAAAAACTGAACCTGTGCAGACATTGAGACATATACCTGCATATATATCAGCTCAATCGTTCCACCATTACCCGTAGGGATAACATGGAGGATTTCAACATGCCGACAATCGCGATACCACGATGCGCGATCCTTAAGGATCTCAGCAACCTAAATGGAAATTCATTAGGAAATACCTTATGTCTGCAGAAGCTAAAAGAAGTCAAAACCAAGGAGAATCAACACACCTTTGTGGGCTCAAGGCTCACAAGGCCACAAGCTCGTGCTGCTACGCCACTGCAGTTGTGCGAAACAGCGATGATTCCAACGGAATCCGGACCAGGCTGTAATCAGCATAACATTTGAAATGGTTAGAAGTATCAACAACAGGTGCGTCATAAAATTGTACAGTATACAGTGTGTACAAGCACATTACCTTCATCCCAACCATTTGCACCCAGTTGACAGCAGTTCCAGTCGCCTTGGACATGAACTCTGCCAAGGTCTCCTCAGCAATAGCGAGTAGACTGCACAAAAGGAAAAAAATAACGTTTATTAAAATCACATAGAGCAAATGCAGCCTTGAAAAATGAATGGAACCAGGTTTTCCAGTTACCCTGCTGGGTTGTTCGCATCCCTTTGTGGAGGATGCGGAACTGCTGGGTTTTGCTGTTGATACTGCTGACCACTTGTCACCACAGACTCACAGCTTGTATCTGTGGTGGCTACAGAAGGCTGTCAAATTACAAGCAAATGTTACAGCAAGCAAACAAAGATAACACAGAAACTGGAAACAACAAGGCATAGAGTAACACACTATTGAATCAAGAATGCAGCAAATGTATTCTTGATTCTAGTTCAAGCGAGGTAGCATGGAAAAAGAGAAAGAGAGCTCACACTGTGGAGTTGATTCTTCATATACCCGTTGTCATAGACGAGCCGGGACACCTGCTTCTGCAGCCGGTCATTCTCCTCCATCAACAGCTTATTCATCGCACTCAGCTTCCGGTTCACAGTTTGCAGGCGGGATGCCTCCTTGCGCTGCTTCTCCCGGCATCTACCAATCACAAGAAAGCACGGTTCAGTGGCAGGCACAACTACAAAGGCAAAAGTCTATACAAACAGTGGCTTCCATTACACAGGATTCCCTCCTGGTTCTTGATTGGCACAGACCGAGAATGAAGATAAAGCATTTCGGTAATATTCTCTTATGAGATGAGCGGGAGATCATTATACAGGAATGTATGGAAAAGGTGCAGCAAAAGAGACAAAATGGCTACTACTATGTAAGAACCGATATATGTGAATCATTGCCTAATTGAAAGTGATGTGTGTCTGCATCTATGAAGTCTGGTCAAAATTAGCACTTCCTGAGCCCAGGGTGAAAGATTCTTGGTTCCTTTTACCCTTCACGAAAGCTTTTTTCTTAAAAGGTGTCGTTATTCTCATTCCTGCATAGTAGCACCACTAAGAACAAAACTGTTACCCAGCTTTTAATCAACTGAAAAAGAAGGCAAAGTGATATAGCCTACGAGTTGATGTTCAGAGGGGCCTGAAGCACAGTGAACAAGAACACCGCCACTTAGGTCGAAAAGACGGGCCTCAACTTAGAATGCTGTTGGATTGGTCAACACCGGAACACACAACGCTCGTGGGGAGAAAACAAGAACCCAAGGATTTTGTGGTGTGGCACAACACAACTACCACCTGCTTCTATTTTTCTTTCTCGTGTTCTCAAATTCAAGTTACAAGTACCATGATATAGAGGTAACCAACACAAGTGACCCTACATTCTTGACTTCTTGGCAGTTGGCACAAGGAAAAAGGCACCATCCTCACATTCACCCTTATGCTAGACAACATGATTTAGTTCTAACAGAAACAAAGAAATTCCAGGTAGCAAGTCATTGTCACCACGAGTGGCAGCACATTTGCAAGAACGCATAAACCAAAAACTCCTTCCCAATAAATCTGACAAAGATTGTTGCGTTAGCTCCCTACCTAACCCAAACGATGCAAAAAGTATGTGGCACTAGTACTGGAGATACAGGAACCCAAATCATTGTGCAAAGCTTCTCAAAATCTTTTTTTAAGAAAAAAACGAAGAGTATAAGCACAGATTCAAGCGAACCAACAGGGGGCCTCATTTCACAAAATCTCTGAAGAACAGACAGATTTACCCTGGGAAAATGACCCCATTGCCACAGCAAAGAACACCCAGAATCACTAAATCACTTCGAAATGTCCCATTTTTCTTCAACCCAACATGTTAAATCTGCTAGACAGCCAAGACTCCAACTTTACAGATACAAAGGCCATGAACGGAAGCCCATTCCACAAACCAAGCAAAGAAACCGTCCAAAAATCAACCCAAAACCAAATCTCTCACACCGAAACCGCAAAAAACTGCTCCTTTCTGCGCAAAAAGTAAATGCAGGGAGAACAACAATAGATCGAGCGGGGGAGGCGAGGGATGCTGCTGACTGACCTGCGGTTCTGGAACCAGACCTTGATCTGCTTGGGCTCGATGTTGCTGAGGATGGGGCAGTCCCTGATGAGCTGCTGGCGGCGCAGCGAGCTGGGCTTGGGGCACTCGCTGTAGACGCGCTCCAGCGCCTCCACCTGCTCCGGCGTGTACCGCACGTACTTGCCCGTGTCCACCTGCGGCGCGGCGCCCGGGGAGAGCCTCTCCCTGCTCGCAACCGCCGCCATCGTCACCGGCTGAAGCACGCTAGCACGAGGAAGAAGAAGGGGAGCTGGAGCCGCGAGCTCCCGTGGGCGCTGCCATGGCGGGCGCTGGGCGTGTGTGTGCTTGGGGGGAGGAGGTTGGTGGGTGTGGGGAGTGATGGAATGGGAGGAGGAGAGCTGGAGAGTGGAGAGGAGGGCAACAAAGCTCTCTGGGCTTGTTTAATAGAGTACTGCACTACTGCAGCAGCAAGGACTAGTTTTTTTTTTTTTCAGCTTGGCGGGCGCCAGGCGTGTGCGGCTTGGTCTTCCTCTCCTCCCGTTTCAGTGTTCTAGAGCTGATTGGTCCGTTGCCAAAAATTTGGCATGTCAAAATTTTGGCTTGAAAAACTTGCCAACATTGTGGTAGGATAGATGTGAGACATGATCAGCTTTTTGGCAGCAAATCAAGTGGTGGCCCAAGAATTGGTTTGCCAAAATTTTGGCAGCAAACCAATCCGACTCTTACTCTTTTGTATTTGGATTTTCTTGTTCATTCTGAAAAATAAGAGATTTTCTACGGTAATTTCATTATAAATTGGTATCACGAGTCATTTGAATTAAAAATTTTAGTGTTCTAAATGAAGATATATATGTTACTCTTTTAGCCCTATTTGAGAGAGTTTATATGGGCTTCAAATTCACATATTTTGCACAAACTGAGATACTGTAGCATCAATTAGATTTGCAAATCAAAATAAAAATATATTAGAAACTTAGTAAAGCTATTTTTTAGTTTTACCAATTTTGACTTCATTTATGAAGGGAGAAACCCTTCCAAACGGTACAAGACATCATTGGAAAAAATGTGATAAGAGCGTAATGTCATGTTTGGAACAGGAGATATGCTTAATTCTTCCTTAGTTTGTCTAGACCTTCTCTACTTTGCAAAAGTTCGTGAAACCGTTGCATAGCATCCTGTTTGAAATGGAAATCAGCATAAAAATGCTATAAATTTCTTAAAATAAAGTTCTTCTAGAATGACTTGAATATATTTTTGCTTGTTGGATGCCCTAACCTACAAAATTTGAAGTACATGTTGCCATTCGAACTGTTCAAAGTTGGAGCACCGTGCTGTCCGAAACAGAAAGGTTTGGTAGAGTTCACAGGATAAGCGGCAGCTTTAAACAGCATAAAGCTCTGTCAAAGCGAGATTCTTTTGGCATTAAGTATTTTTACATCACGCTTTTTAGAAGTCTGTGTGACTGGGCTTATTTTTTTCCCTCCTGGAGCATGGCTTCTATTCTTTTCAAGATTTCGGCTCTTTCCATGAAAAAAATTATATTGCACGAGAGCATAAACACAGTGCCTCATAAACTACACTACAGTGAGTCAGTGACAGTGAAGTGATGGCACTGTCAGCTCAAATCAGCCTCCGCAGTGATTTCAAAAATTTTCTTTTTCGGACCATGTCTCTGACTGAGAAAATGGAAATGGCAATTGGCAAGGCATCCGGGTTCTGAACCTTTCAAATCCGTCTCAGCAGTCAGCAGCACATGTGCAAGGAGGAGATGCTGGTGTGATTGTGTGAAGTGTGACCAAAACAAGGCAAGAAGCAAAAGATTGGATTTCAGAAGATTCATGAGAGGCAGAGTTTTTGAACTTCCTTTTCTTGTGCAAACTTATTAACTGCCTTCAATGTAGAGATGGACTGGCATTTGGGCAATGGTTGGGCAGGGGCAGGGAGTGAAATGATGCCCTCCCTCTCCCTTCTGCTCATCGAGCAAGCCACAGTAAAAGCCTTCAGAGCTCTCGCACACTGCACACGCCATAAAACTGTTGCGTCCTCTGTGCAGCTCTCGCAGATCCAAACAGTGAAACAAACTGTGCCTTCTGCAAGGGTGAACACTGAAGAGTGAACAGTGAAGACACACCGCTGCGAGGAGGCAGTGGAGGAGCGGCCGCAGAGGATCCCTGGCTGCTGGTCCCCTGCACGCCACATTGACGCTGGACCCGTACGCGCACTGGCTGCACGGCGCTCTGAGCGGACCCGGATTGACCGGTCTCCGGCCGTCCGATCTCGCACGGACGGCCGGGATCGGAGCTGCCGTACTTCTCGAGCGCGATTCGTCCGTCCTCGCAGTCGCAGCGGCGAGGATCTCGGTTGTCGTTTTGTCAGCCTGCATTATTCGCTGCTGATCTCTTTGTAATTATCTGAGCTGGGGATTTGAGAGCTCGTCGTCGATTCCCATGGCGGAATCAGACTTGACTCCTGAGAATGCATGCATAGCCATAGCTCGGTGGAGGCAAAGCGAAGCAAACAAAACCCTAGGTCCTGCGTGCTCTGTTCTCTCCTCAGCTCCGTATTGCTGCCGTGCATGCATGCAATGGCCGCCGCCCAGAGGAGCCAACAACGGCCACGTGTACCACGGCGCATGCAGGTGCAGTGTCTGGTCTGGGGCTGCACGCGTACGTCGTTCTAGCTAGCCCGGTGGTACAGTGTAGACGACAAGACGACGGCACGGGGATGCCTAGGAGCCTGCTGAAACTGAACAGTGTTGATGTGATGCGACTCTCTACTGAACATCCCCCTGCACTCTCTGCAGCAAAAAGTATGCCGATGCTCTGTGTGCATGGCAGCTCCAGCAGCCTTTCATCATCAGGCAGCAACAGGCATCAGCCGTGTTCATTCGTGGGTTCATTCCATCGGTCCCGGCCTGTGTCTGTGTGCGTTGCATTGCAGTGCATCTCCGCGACGTAGCTCGTGACCGCTGGGCGAGCTTGGCGACCCAAATGCATGCATGCATGCATTGCTGTATGGCACAAGAAAAGAGCCGGTGGCAGGCATGGGGTCATCTTGTATAATGCGTGGATCTTTTCTTGTGTTGAAAAAAGATCTGGAGAGTGGATATACTAAGGTCTGCATGGTTCGGAGAGAGAGGAGCGAATGGGAAAAAAGGGCACAGGCGGGGAGCAAGTGACGTTGGAACGAAGATTTAATACTCTAGGGTACTGACATAGGTTATATCCTGTCCACCCATACCAGCAAACAAAGCTTTCGATCATCAATCCTTCATTCTTCTACTCGAAACAATCACCGGCATAAACATACAAGCAAATAAACAAGTACAACTAAGAACAATACACCAAACAAGAAACGCTTAAAACGGAACTATGTTTGAAAAGACAAAGCTAACGAGAGATTATTATCAAACAACTAAAGACTATGTGCTAGATATATTTTAACTCAAGAAAATCATGTGTAAAGGTTATTTCATAGAAACGCCTTATGTTAGAATTAACACAAATTATATTAATATCTCAAAAAGCTGCAATAAAACTTAATCAAATTTTATTTGTAAATGTGTATATATAAATTATACAAATTAAATTTATTCAGAAAATAACTTAGGTGAGAACATCTAAGCGCATAGCTTTCTTATTCCTGTTGAACTAACCAAATTTAATTTAAAAACACATTTATATTCATATTAGTCAATTTAACATTTAATTATGAAAACTCAAAATATAACCTACATAGCTTTTATTTATAAAACAAATTAAATAAACATTAATCAAATTAAATTTAAATTATGAAAAATCGAGGTATATCTCTAATTAGCTTTTAGTCGGAAGAGTTGTTTAAACAAGCACTAACCAAATTTACATTATTTATGAAAATACGAGGTTGAACTCTAATTAGATTTTAGTTAGAAAAACAAGTGTATAAGTACTTAATCATATTAATATTTGAATAAATTACAAAACAGAGAATATGATCAACATTGCTTCTAATGCGTAGTTTAAGTTCATAAGAATCTAATGCAACAAGAACAAGGTTAAACGGAGCTAAAATGAAGGTTTGGTGGACTAAACAAGGTTGCAAGGACTTAGATGCGATAACTAAAGATCAAAAGGGCTGGCATAAAAGATTGGCAGGACACATGGAATAGTGTTCACCATTAGGTCAAAGCCTAGGGTTAGATCTGTTAAAGAGCTCAGGTTGGATCTAGTTGTGAAGATTGGTAACTCCTTGGGGGTTATCTGTGAGAGTTGCAAGACACAATAGATCTTGGAGGAAAATACAAAGTTTCTTGAGGTCTAATCTGCAGAAGCTCAAAGCTTTCTTCCTCATAGTTGACGGCGGCATGGGCGGCCAAATCGCTGGCGCTTCGGGCGGCGAGAGGCTCAGGCGGGTGGCGCATTGCCGAGGGGAGCTAGAGAGTATCGATGAGGTGTGCTCACCGAAGGCGGGGAGAGACAAAGGTGGCTGGAACCGAAGTGAATCGGTGTTGCATCGATGGAGATGGCGGGCAGCTTGGTGTGGCGGTGCGGAGCTGCTCCGACGACGGGATGTGGATGGCGACAGGTGGAGAGCGTGCGTCTCGGCGTCGTGGTCCTCTTGGCGGTGTTGATTTGCACCAGCTGCGTCCAGGAGCGACAGAATGGGCGGTGCTCGGTCGGTGGTGGCGCACGGCGGATGGTGACTCGGCCTTCGTGTGGTGGCGGCGCTCCGGTGTACGACAGGCGTCGAGGATAGGCAGAGGAGATGCGCGACGTCCTGGGTAACTCCTCGTGGTGGCCGCTTGCTCCAGGAACGTCGGGGTACGGCGAATCGGAGCGGTGGAGGCAGCAATGGCGCTCGGCTTCGGCGGTCGATGGTGTGCGGCGCTGCGTGAGTAGGTGGGGCAAGGCGAGGCGCAGGGCGAGCAGCAGGGGCGCGGGGTCAGGTGCTCGGGCGGCGGCTTTATAGGGCACGGGGCAGCCACGGCTTGGCGCGCACACCAAGGCCGATGGCAGCGACAGTGCAGCCTTGCGGCTCTGGAAGAGCTACTGAGCAACTAGGCCGGACTGGGCACGGGGCGTGCCTTGCGGGCTCGGCCTGAAAGGAATGCGAGGCCCACCTGCAGGAGAGGAAAGGAGGTAGAGCCAGGTAGGGTTAGAGTCTAGTGGGTTGCATTGGGCTTGGTTGAATCCGACCCGATAAGGATTTTAGTTTTTATTATTTTCCAAAATATAATTTCCAGTGCGAAAATAAATCCAAAATATACTAGATAATGTTTTGAAAGAACTAAAAAATATCCAAAAAATTCCAAAAAATCCAGGAAAATTCTTAGAGATAGATTGGGACACGAGGAGTCCAAATAAAATACTTGAAACTCGTAAAAAAGAATTTAGAGCCTTAAGTAGATTTAGCTCTAGAAAAATGAGAATAATTTCAGAAAAAGCTAAAAAATTCTCGGAAGGATCTGGTCATTGACTCAACGTATTTTAAAACCTTTTTTGCACTCAAGAAATACCAAGATGCATTGGCATGAATGCAACACATAGAACAACTACCAATTATTTTCCTATACTAAATTTCCTTCAAGAAAATAAATATTGGAAAAAAATTTAAAATTATGAGAAAATTATTATTTAATTATATTCGTTTTAATCACATCCTGAAAATTCAAAAATTTCAGTGTGTGACAGGTGCGGTACGGCGTTGCGGGGATGACAAACCATGCGCTCACCACCATCAACCGGTGAATTTTGATTTTTTTCAGTAGTGAATTTTGATCCTAGCAATCTAACCGGTCAATCAGCATGACCCCTTTTTGAAAGTTTGGATGTCATAAGGGATATTGTTGCCGATTTGTGATTATGTTACTACTATCATTCTGTCGTTAGGATGTATGATTTCAGCTTTGTATCTTGAATTTCAGTGTGTGATTCGGTAGCATGGCAGTAGAATATTCTTAATTAAGAACTCTGTTGTACTCTGCTTATAGAGCTCCTGAAGATAGGCTGATTGATATTGTGATTTGTGAGGGATGCAAATCGTAGAGAGGTAGATGCATGTTTGGCTGACATGTGGCCATAATTAGATCACATTACCATTTATTGCTGAACCACGATGGAATTCAGACTTCACTCTTTTCATCTCTTCGAATTTACTAGTCTGAATTATGCTAAGTCTAACCTTGCTTCCTTAACTCGTTAAAAATCTTCATCAGAGGCAAATGTCCCTTCAATTTGCCTAAACGTGTCCCTAGCTATATTAGACTAATGTTTCTACTATATTTCTAAAAAATATTAAGTCTTATTATATGTTAAATCATTTGGGATAATCCTTATGCTTGCCCAGTTCTGGTTGATGTTTTTATTCAAACTAGGGACAGGTCTATATGTATTGTGACATGTAAGAAGTACGCGTGTTATATGGTTAATCTATAGGTTCATATGTTATGTGTATATATTCTCATTGATCCTTTTATATTTTGTGCATGGCTAATGTTTTTAGCACAGCAAATTAACAAAGAAAATAGTACTTTTAGTGGTGTAATTTGTTTTGTCAAGGTACCTTGAATTACATAACATGCATAGTAGTGGCTCACATTGCACATTTTTCCAAGATTCCTGTCACTAAAATAGGCAGTTTTCATTATAGCATCAGGCATTCTGTGGTATGTGAACAATTCTGGTGGTACATAAACGGTACACTTGACATTTGATCATGTAACCTTTCGGGTTTGTATAAACTAAGCACCAAAATATTCTGCGTAGTGAGCTATATGTACCATTGATGTATGCTATGTCTGACTAAGTACATAGGCGAACACTTTACTATGCAATATACCTAAGAAAAAATATCATTGTATTTTTGTTTCTTTCTTACGGGTTGTTTTATTTTTTGTTTGGTACAGCCTTGCCTCCATACAATGACAAGTGCGATACATGTGTGGTACATGTTGGTAGCAAGCCAAACTCTTGGCACGACGTGCATTAATCTGGAGGTATAAAGAAGCTCTATACAGGTGTGGTACTCGTGACATTGGATGGTAGATCTTTTAGGTGTAAAATTTGTGCATTTTTCTCTCAGTGTATCTAAATGTTATTTGTGTTATTAGAAAGTAAGGAAAGAGTACATATTATATAGACAAGATGTATGCAATTTGAGTCAACATACATACATTGTATTTTTTGAGAGGTGGTACATGTTCCTTCAATTGTATTATTAAGTACATGGTACTGTGTTTTTAAACATGTACCCGTGTTCAAAATGAAATAAATATTTTTTTATTCTACCTTGGATTCAAAATTTGAATTAACGGATGAGGTTAGCTTTGATATGAGAGGTGGCAAGAGTTATTTTCTTCTGCCTTAGGTTCAAAATTTGAATGAGCGGTTGTCAAACAGGAACGAGTAGTACAGGTATCTAACACAAAAACAAAAAAAAATTCATATATGTTGAGAATACATCTACAAAAGGCAAAATTGCACATATCCCTTTGCGAAACAAATGGTCACGGTAGAATCTATGTCAACTCGCGCGAGTAAAACGTCCTTTTCGGTGATGTTGACCGTGCATGGGCACAGGGGCACTTCGATGGCGTCTACAGCGCTACCACCAGCTGCTGGCTGCTGCTACCAGTAAACTAGCTCATCGGCAAGCCGAAGCCTGTAGGTTGCGGCGTGCGTGGGCGAGCTCTGCCGCGTCCATTATTCCAGCCTCTCTCTGCAGCCGCAACCCGCAGGCCTCGTACTTGCATTGCACTGCATGCGCGAGGAGGAGAGGGATCTCTCTGCATGCTTGCGTGCGTGCGTGCCGACCTGGACCTGCCGCCGTGCCGGAGACCGGTGGCGGCAGTGAGCTGTCCGTGTGGGTGGCCGGCCAGCGACCTGCTGCTGCTGCTAGCCGCAGCTGCAAGCTACTCTCTGCTATAGTAGTAGAGTAGCGAGCCAGTGTACAGGAGGAGCTTGCATTGGCATTGCATGCTTGATGCTCATCTCAGCTGCATCGTAACAGCTTCCGTCCATTCTGCCGGGCCGGCCCCCGGCATCGGCAGTGACCTGCCCCTGCCGTGCATCGATCCATCGCTGAAATAATAATCGCCATGGACCCAATCACACACGGACCCGCACGTCGGTGGGGTAAGTTCCTCCGAGGTAAGGTAACAGGTGTCACTGTTCTTTCCTGGTTTACACCCCAATGCAGGCCTAATTAATTACTTTCTCACTACTCTAACAGGTTGTTTGGCTCAGGAGGCATGTCAGAGATTTAGATACTAATTAGGATTATTAAATATAATCTAATTACAATACTAATTACATAGATAGAGTCTAATTCGTGATACGAATCTATTAAGTATAATTAGTCTATGATTTGATAATGTGGTGCTACAGTAACCATATGCTAATGATGGATTAATTAGGCTTAATAGATTCGTCTCGCGAATTAGTCTAGGGATTCTGCAAATAGTTTTATAATTAGTTCATATTTAGTACTCTTAATTAGCCTCCAAACATTCGATCTGACAAAACTATAAACTTTAACCTCTGTTATCCCAACACCCGTGACATTAACCGTCGAGAGGAGAGGGAAGAGAAGGACCATCGCGGTGCTGCGTTGGCAAAGCTCTGGGCTTGTTGCTGTGGCTGTGCCTTCGGGAGGAGTGTCCGTGGCTACCTCCATGCCTGGCTGTGTCTCGTCGCGTATGTGTGTATCAGTGTACTCCGTATGTGTGTGTAGGAGCCTAAGCATACACCTGCATCGGGCCACGGGCCGTCTCTCTGCGGCGCGGCGCAGGCCGAGAGGTCGGTAGGATGCGCGTCGCCGCCGGCTTTTGCTGCGCCCACGGGCGACAGCGCCGCACGCCACCGAAAAGCCAACCCCTCCTCCGTCCGCCGCCCGCGCTCGCTCCTGTCCTGGCTAGTCTTGTGATGTTTCCTATCAGTGCGTCAGAGATGGTCGATCTCGCCATGGGTGTTCGAAACTTCAAATTTGAAGGTTTTCTTTGAAAGATTTTCGAGCCTGGAGGAAGTTTGTAGGATTCGAGATCAAATGTAATGTCGATCAATTTCGACAGTTCTGGGCCATTTCTACTTGGCTTGCTACCTGCATCTGCATGCATCAGCTCTCTCGTTCTTGGGGCGTGGTGCCGGTGCTTTGTCAGGGTCATCAGCTGAGCTCAGGCCGGCTCAGGAGGGCATCGGCATGCCACGCAAACAGAGGGTTCCAGGACCACTTTGCCATGGCAAAGAGAATATTTGGATACGGGGCATCATGGACCTTTCCTGTGGGGCTCTGCCCCTGCTTGCCGCTTTGGTCCATTCCATCTCGGCTCAGTTTCAGACTTTCAGCTCTAGTAGTAGTAGTAGCATTGCAGGATGGTACTAACACTTGCATCGCAAAATTAAACAAGACCTATTTCAAAAAAAAAAAACAAGAAAAACCTACAATAGATCGTGACACAAGATGTATTTAGTACTAGGTTTTCTTGCTACTGTAGTCAATAATCCTAAAACCACAAGAAAAATTTCAAATTCTTCAATGCCCTGGAATTCGGAGTCCACTGCCTTTCGGTCTGTTCGCTTCAGCTTAGGGGGTGTTTGGATATGAGGTGCTAAACTTTAGCAGGATCACGTCGGATGTTCGGATGCTAATTAGGAGGACTAAACATGAGTTAATTACAAAACTAATTGCACAGATGGAGTCTAATTCGTGAGACGAATCTATTAAGACTAATTAATTCATCATTAGTAAATGATTACTGTAGCACCACATTGTCAAATCATGGACTAATTAGGCTTAATAGATTCATCTCGCGAATTAGACTCCATCAGTGCAATTAGTTTTGTAATTAGACTATGTTTAATACTCCTAATTAGTATCCAAACATCCGATGTGATGGGTGCTAAAGTTTAGCATGGGGGAGCCAAACAGGTCCTTATTCAGCCGGCTTATCAGCCACCAAACAGTGTTTTCTCTCACAACAAATCAGCCGTTTCAACTTTTCAGCCGGTTTATAAGCTGAAGCGAACAGGCTGGGAAGTGGAAAACATGACGACGACGACGACAGCGATCCATGGCATTGGCATCCAAGGCGCGACAGGTTTATAGACGACGGGCTTTTCAGAGCCCCAAATGGGCGTAATTAGTGGGGCTGCTAGGGGATATCATAGTTTTATCACCTCTATCGTGCTCTCTGCCCTAGTGTTAGGGGCAGGCAGCGCGTGCGCGTGCGCGTGTGCATCACCTCGAACCAAAACCTGTCGACGAGTTGTGTAAATGATATAAGAATTTGCATCTTTTTTGTTAGAATTTTAGTGTCTTTGGGCTTTGGTTGGTAATGTGGCTGGCTTGCACCCAAAGGGATGCCACTTGCTCCACGATTGCAGGCTTTAATCCATGATCACCAACACCAAAACGTGCTTCAGATTTAGAAAGAAAAAACTAAGAATTTCGGCGAGAAAATGCGTGCGTAGCGGAGGAAACGGGGGAATAAAATAGGTAAAGCACGTGGTCGAGAATGATACGGGATCCGTCGTAGGTTTAGAGATGCTACACGGTCCGTTTTCAGAAGGTTCCTGAAAGTGCATCAGAAATCTGTACTCTGAAATTGCCCACTCCCCTCTCATCAGGACAGTGGGTTATGTGAAGTACTCTTTTTAGAGATCTTGATGATCTTGCTGTAATTTGCTGAAATGTGCAAAGATTGGGCACAACTTTACACCGGAAGGACGACTGGTGACCGTCCATGCATGCCACCTCCATCATCACTCTTCAAACCCTTGTATCTTGCAAGATCTACTATCCTTTCACCAGCAACAGCAAGGATCTGAGATGAACAACCAGAAGGAAACTGCCCTCAAGATCTTTTCCAGGTTTCCAAACTGAAGAAACCTGCACCCTTCAATTCATCAATGCACAACAACAACAACAACTGCAAAAGGTGATGTGCATTCAAACGAGCCCCCAAAATGTCAAACCCTATCTACAGGCCAAGATTTGCTCTTGCATCGGTAATTCAGAAAGAGGCGCAGGCCGAATTTAACTCCAGCGAAAGTGCTAGGCGCTGTTTGCTTCAGAATGGCAGGCGAGCTGGTGGCCCTGCGCGGCATTGAAGCACCTGGTGCAGGTCAATGGCGGTGCTCATGGATCATGGATGGGAGCCGGTTCGAGTGCTCTCTGCTGGCTTTGAAATGGAAAGCTCGAGCTCTGTCTCCCTCTGATGCATGACTGACAGAGCGCATTCAATTTGGTCGCTACTGTTGCAAGCTACTACGGAGTATGCTGCACTCTGCGTATACAGAGCACTGTTTCAAGCTACTATGCTTCAGTTCTTATGGATCTGATCTGATCTGGCCAATCACATGTCATTTAAAGTAGAGTTTAGGGTGCACTAACTGTGTTCATGATTGAGGAGATGCAGTGATGCAGGCCATTGACTTCAGCTCAACTTGTTAACCACCAAATTGTTTTTTCATTGTTTGCTTGCAGGTACATCCAGACATCACACACACTTGTTTTTGAGAGCTCACGAGTTTGTGCTTTCTGATGGACAGCTTTTGTTAGAAGGTAATAGTAACAAAAAGGAGAAGCTTTTGGCTGAGTGGCATGGAAAATAAGGTCATTACAAACAAAAACAGCCTTTCAAATCCACAACAAAAAGCAAAATTTGTCAAGATCATGCAGCCAAAGGAGCACCACATTTTAGCATTTGCTGACCATGGCATATCTGATCTGGTTAGTGATTAGTGGTGTACAATCGCAGCCTTAACCCCTAAAAACCCTACCAGGAGCTCTGCTTTAGTTTGTCCGGAAAGCCACTTTCTTGGCATGGAGTGAGGGGGGCACCACCAACAATCACTTTCCAATAAAATCCTTTCCCTCTTCTCTCTCTATCTCACTTTAATCCTTTCATTCCTTTTTGTTTTTCTCTCTCTTCCATTCCACGGGTGACAATTCAGAGTGCTGGCCACCCATCTCCCTTCACTCCCAAGCTTGTCACTGTCTTTATGCACTGAAAAGAAGAGAGAGAACAATTGAAGAAAAGCGCCATGCTACTTTCCAAATTCTTGATGGCATTTTAGTTTTGTCTAAGGTTGACATCCACAGCAAGCATGCGTGGCAGTATTTCCTTTTGTGCTTTTTCATGAGTCTCATAGCCAATGCATCCTTTCAGCATTTCTTTGTCAATTGTCAGCCGGGGACAATCATGCATGCTGCTGCCAGTACTAGACATAGTGGCATGTATGTCATATCACTTTGTAAATATGCTTGCAATTGAGTATCAAGTAGCAGAGGAAACAACAAAAGGACCAAAGCCACAAGAACACTAGAGAATGGTACTGCTAATATTCTTCAGGTCACCCCCAATCTTGTAAAGATTGATAAGACTCTGAGTGAGATGTAGCCCCAGGCTTTAGTGTCTGTACTTGCAGATGGTGCATGCATAGCCAGTAATTGAGTGCACATACACATACCTCCGACTACTTCATGTAATCTCCAAGCTGCTACATAAGTTAACATCACTACAATCTCATTGTTGTCATCCAAATAAACCATGCACTTATGCCAATACTACTGGGATGATGATACGCAGTTGCAAACTGCAATGAAACAAGAACGTGGAAGCACAAAGTTGCAAGCAAGGAAACAACAAGTGTAGCAACAACCACCAACCATAACAGCGCAATTAATGAATGGGACATGATGGATCTTGAGAGAGGAGAGGTCAATGTGCCTGGCTAAAGGATCAGACTGCCTCACTCTATCAGCAGAGTGCAATGCAATGTGCCAATGCATGCTTGTGGCTGTCTAGTCTGTTTGGCCCTGCTTGCCTTGTCCCCCCTGCAATGCCATGATGATAAGGGCTCATCTCACTTTTCACATGCCTCTCACTTTCCTTTCCTTCCTAGACCACACCAATTACATGGCAAGAATCAAACAAAAACAAATGGGAGAGAGATTGCATGGAGCATGGTGCAGCAGCACTCTTGGAGTTGGGGTCATGGGCCCTGGTTTTGTAGTGCAAGCAAAGCATGTCAAGAGGCCCTTTCACTGTTTCTCGAACGGGGAGCTCTACTTGTCTCCTCTTTTTCTATACCAGTTTCCTTTTGGGATGTCTGTTTGTCTGTCCATGGACACATCTTGATCTTGGCCTGTCTATCTCAACTAGCACTATTCCATCAGAATTCAGAAATGGACAACGTGGTCTTAGATTCAGAGAAGCACCTTCATATGCACTGACGACAGTCAACCTGTGTGGAAATCCTATGTAGCCAACGAGACCCAGCTTCACAAAGCAAATGCATGCAATTTCTTGTTTTTCTTTTTCAAATCTGAAGATAGAGATGGATCAATCAACCTAAACTTGCATGGGATGGAAGCATGATTGGTGTCTGTACGTGCATACAACTTTGCATTGGTTTATACTTTCTTGTTATCTTTTGCATAGATACTATGCTGAACATGTTCAGATTTGTGGTCACTTGTCATGCACAATTATTCAGATGAGGGTCCAATTTGCATGTCAGTTCCCACGCATCATTGGTGTGTTAAACCCATGTTAGTATAGTAGTAGCTTGTGGTTTAAGCTACAAGTACGGTACGGTGTCGGGCGTGGCCATTTGTTTAAGAACTTGATATGATCACGGTAGAGTGCTTGGTGTCTAAGATAATCACGTGGGGCATCAATGTCTGAATAAGTAGTAGTATTCAGAGTCTCAGAAACATTGTGCCAGAGGTTAATTTTCTGGATTTATGGTACTGGAACTTCACAATCAGAACCATCCATGGACAGTTTCATCTATTGCAATTGACCCCAATTGAACTTGCTAGAGATTCCTAGAGATTCAGTTCAAGGAAACCTAGCTCTAATGATTCATTTTTCAAAGATATGCTTTGGTTCAGGTTTTTTTACGAATCATATGCTAGAAATTCAGTTTTCAGAAACATTTTGACTGGAAATCCATTTTCAGGTCGTTGGGACCGTTTTGGGGTCACATGACCGAGTTACTAAAAACAAAAACATGTACTAAAGAGGTCTTGTATGTGATTTTCAGAAGAAAAAAAAATATCTACAAAGGAGCTACATTTGCGCACGACCGAGCAACCTTTTTCTTCTTCCGCAAAAGCATTTTCCTGAATGCTCAAAGCTGTCTGTCAGTGCAGAGATACAGGCAAGTTAAAAAGAGTCGGTGACGATCCATGAAGAAAGCCCCAGGTTCAGGTCTAGCAGATGCAGCTCTTATCAGCAGAGACGTTATGCACTTTCTTGCATCGTGCATAATACCTTTTTGTTTCCTTTCTGGTCTTTCCAAGCGAACAAAAGGTGAGATGTGCTCGTGCAAGAAAGGGTGCAAAATACGCTTGGGAGTTCTCGAGAAAGTGTACCCTGCAACACCCGAGAAAGTACATTCTTCTTGGTAATCGTTTGGCAATATTTCAATGCTCTCGAGAAAGGCCAATGACAGAATGATGCAGTTGCCAAGGCCAAATGTTCTTCAGGTCATGCCAATAGCATCTGGCAATCATCAAGCAATTCGATGGACAACAGATTAACGCAAACACCATATGTTAGGAGGCCAAAGAGTGGGTCTCTCGATTTCCAACCAATTGTGATGGTATCATGTGCAGTGAATGGATGAATGTATGCATAGGAAACAAAGCTAGATTCAGATGAGGTCCTCACATGTCCTACATTAGGGTTTATTGTCATCAACATACACATAGCCAGGGATTACCCAAATGATGACGCGGAACAGCAGGTTATGAACACCCAAGTTTCCAAGCAAGCAAACAATGGGCCGATATGCTACAAAGGCTTTTTCTGAATAACTGACTGAAGCTATCCATGAGAACACAATGCTACTCAAATTGTACAGAAAAGGTGAATAAACTGAGGACCAAACCAAACTGCAAAACCTGTCTGACTTGTCTATGTTTTTTCTATGGAACATGTCCTACCACAACCAACACCATTCTTGCTGTTGCCCGCTAGCAATTACTGTACAAAAATGTTTGCCATATCTAGCGTCAGGGGCTTAACTCTCTTGGGATGTGAGTTTTCGAAGCCTCATTCATGACTGTCTGCCCGATTAGCTGAAGATGCACCGTTAGGAGAAGGAGGGGTTGACGGTTGGCCACTCTTGTGGGGCACAACTCCGTTCTGCTTCTCTTTGTGACTGGAGTCGGAGTTCTCTTCCTTCTCATCTGACTTTGAATTGAGAAACCGGCCTCCAGCTCCCCTAGCCCTTTTCAGGGCATGCTGATGCCGTGATTCATGGAGATAAGGCTGTGCAGCACGTGTATCAAGTTAGATACAAGAAAGCAAGTAACTACAGGATCATCAGAAATAAAAAAAATTACACACAAAAGTAAATAAACATTCAAGTTGTTTTTTTGTTCCAGATCACATTAAACAGTATGAAACGTGTAAGCAACTTGCAGTGAGATCATCTAAGATTCTCAGAATTGAAAGCTGCATGATTCTCAGAATCCGGCTTAAAAGGCAGCAATTCAGACTTGCTTACATATTCGGTATTGCAACTTTGTGAATGTGTGGCATCCAATTTGTATTCCTGAATCCTTTACCCTTTTTTGTGTGATAAGCAATGCTCGTGCAGGCATTAAAAAAATGTTGTATTTTGGAATTTCAGATATCATAGATGTTCACCAGTAGTTTATAGTACAACGTGGGGCAGATCGATCTTCAGGTAGAAGTAGGGAGGGTGGATTGAAGAAATTTGCTTGATTATTTGCTCTAGCATCATGGACAGAAAAAGCTAATTAAAAGAATCCAGTTCATATCGCACTGCAGGAGATAGTTACAAAGATTTACCTTACGGCCCTTGACAAGCTTCCTTTCTGATTCAGCTTTAGCCCGAGATTGGCGTCGCCTTAATATGGCATTGTATTGTTTTGCATTTACATACACAGGCTCTTCAATTGCATCAGTAGGCAGAGGTAAGCCAGTTGGATGCATTCCGACCAACGGTGGATGCATCTGCAAAGTTCATCAATTTTATTAACTCCAACAGATCAGCATAAACAGAGAATGTTAATAGCATAAGAAGATCCATGGTGATGCAATGATCCTTTTTTTTTGATTGATTGCAAATCTGAATAGGCAATACTAGCAAAATTTGTTATTGAACTACCCTTCTTGAGGCACCCAAGCATGTTTAGCTGTACTTTGTACTACCTCTGAGAGACTGACTGCAACTATTGGTGGCTTGAGGTAAGCCATAAGAACTAAGGAGTCAAGTAAGATGAACTTGGTGACCATCAATCATTTCCAAATTTAGGTAAATCATCAAAAATATTGAGATGAGGCACGACCCAATTTCCATTAACAAGAATAACGGAAATACATGAGTTTGAGAGAACAGGTAAATCATAAAAGTTCCACAAAATGGAAAGAACCTAACATTTGAGGAAAGATTTTATTGGATCACAGTGACTTGTGTTTGCTAACAGAGAGTGTGCATAAAAGCTTACCATTGGCTGTCCACCATAAGCTGCATAAAGGCTTCCATAGTATGGGTCAATATTTGGGTAGGCGTATTGACCCTGCCAGACACAAAATATGAGATTAGCCAACACAGTTCTCAAAATATCCCCCAAAATAATGCATAAATCTTTATGGAAACCTGTAACAAGAAGGTAACTGAAAGGACAAAAAAACTGCAACATTCATTCCAGTAAAGGACTAAGAAAATGCTGAAACTATAGCAACAATTATTAGATTAAAAATAATAAAAGCATTCACATAAATAAAAAAGAATATACCAGAAAAACACATGCAAGGTAACAATTTAGACTAATAAGTAGGAAACTAATATTCATTAGGAAAAAATTGGTACCACAAAGGTGTGTGAATTCTCAACGAAGAAGCTTTGATATTTTAACAGTTGAATGTGGTAGGCGATTTAGTGACAATAAGAGATGAAGAAGTAACATAGCAGAAATTTTGAGATGGGGTATATAACTGATACGAGCAACAAAAGGTCTGAACTAAAACCGGAAATATTTTTTGTTTCACTTAAACAACAGGGGGTGCATTATGTTGTCCTCACCACTTTATAGGAGCTTTGATCTTAGTATGTTCTGTTACTTTTGAAGTAGTATTTGAAACAGGGGACGCGATTTGATACTAATATGGTATTTCTTACATAGTTACATGCCTCACTACGACCAAAACCTCAACCTTTTTCATGGACACAAAATTCAAAAGGAGAACTGGAGAAGACCAAAGACTGAGAAGAACCCAGTTACGCTATTACTTATCAATAAGTGAAAAGTGACAGGTGCGGTACCATTGCATGGCCCATGTCATGAGGGGCATAGGGAGCCACATAATCCGATGGTGTGCCCACTGTTGGTTGACTATCTGAACTAGTAACTGGTGCTTCTTGCTGATCCTCAGGTTCAGCTTGCTTCTGCTGTTGATGTTGATCCTCAGCTCTGTGGTCACCTGCCCAGGAAGGTACACAAAAAATTGAAAAACAAATGATTGACTTAGATGTCCGTACGTGTTAAAAGATGAAAGAAATAGCTGGTACTGGATGCACCATCATTCATCACGTACTAACAAGTAGCAACAGTACAATATAACATTTTATATGGTACCAATTGTTATATATGGCGCAGAGGGCACTGACCAAATTTCCACCAGCTATAAATCTATTCAGCAGCACTGGATTACAGCTGCTATACCATATTACCATGCATGCATGCCATCACTGATACAAACTAAATAAAATTCCCTATTTTATTCAAAGAAAACTGCTTATGTTGTTTGGGAAGCACAAAAGCAGTGAGCATGCAGTAAATTCTGATAATGAATAGTACAGAAACAAGTGGCACGTGTTCCAAAAATAGTACACCAAAACTAAAGTTACAGTTCAACAAAGCAGTACTGCAGTGCATTAGACTACAGTGTTACTGTGAAAAACAACACGACACAACATTGGATCAATCAAGCATACCTGAAACACTGTGAACAACAGAAGTCATGATTCCTTCCTTCGCAAGGCAAAGCACGACACAACGAAGATCAAGCACAGAGCAATGGCAGACTAACTGGGACTATTCATGCGATGTCTTCAGCTCTTCATGGATGAAGCACACAAAAACTTTCCTGAAACCAAGCGCAGAGCTCATTAATTAGTAATACATGGATGAAGCACAACGAAAAAGATTCTAAATCCAACTGTAAAGCATCTCCAGAGAGGCAGAAACAACACATGGTGATGTTTTTTTTAATAATAAACGACCTTTGAGAAGACCATGCCGCAAAAGAAAATTAAGTTTCTAGATGGAAATAGGAGTTTTATCATTGATCCCAACCATAAAAACAGAGATTGAACCCCATCGCAGCAGGAACTTGAAAGGGAACAATTGAAATGGATGCAAGTCAGAAATACTCCAAGTGCCCTATATAGTACCAAGGCAGAGCAATCCTTACAAAAGGCCCGGGAAGCTGTATCGGCATCTAATTTGCAAACAGCAGAACACGTACTCTACAACCTCCAGCCACCAAAGTTGACTAGCTGTGTCTAGGTAGCCCGGTTGGCATAATAAGTTAGTAATAACCAGCAATTGCCTAGAAAATTTAGGGTGAGTGAACTTCCCTCGGTTCCTGTGCCAATTTGAACTAGCTGTTTCAAATGAAATTCCTGTGTTCGAAACAGGAACCGATAGATGCTCAGTGAGTGACAAACCACAAGAATTCCCAAACGGGCGTGGGGGCACGGCGGTTTGAATCGAACCCCATACAGTTTCTGGAAGACAAACCGCACCGCACCGCACCTCGGCCGAATTGGTCCCGCGCGGGCGGCGAATTAGAAGAACCTTCTCGAATTACGCAGGGATTGGGTAGGCAGCGCACCACGGAGCCCACGAATCCACAGGAAATCGAACAATTAGTGCGAATTACCCGGATTGGACCGCCACGGGACCTAGGAAACAGCGGGGAAACCACCGGGAGCGAGGGCGGGGTTGCGGATTACTCACCGACGTGGGGGGAGGAACCAACTCGCGGGCCCGGGTGGATCTCTCTCTCCACCCGCACCAGACCGGACGCGGGGCCTGCGGGATGCGGTGGCGGCGGAGGGCTCGTCGGAGCGAGGGAGGAGGAGGAGGAGGAGGGGTGGCCGGCGGCGTGGCGATGGGAGGGTGGTTAGGACCTCAAATTTGAGAGCAGGGGTTGGAGGCGGCTGCGTGGTGGGGCGCAGGGGGCAGGCTCGGTTGCATCGCAGCCACAATTTCATGGCCAATTTGGCTTTAGTTTACTCGCCTTTTTTATTTTAACAATAATTAATTACCACATGGTAGACTTCCTTTTACTTTAATTTTTTTTTATTTTTACTTTATTGGTTTAAATACAGCACACTGTCAATAATAGAGTCATCTTATTGGGTGGCGCGAGAATTTGAGTCCAGCGACACTTCACCAATGGATGCTTATAGTAGTACTATATAAAAATCGGTTCCGGACATAGTTATGTGCATTTTTCAAGTAACACGGCACGATTTTAACACGATTGCCTAATCTATGTAAGTTTGATGTCGAAAAAGCAATTTTTCATAATTATAACCTCCAACATTACAGAGGCATTGCTCGTAGGAGTTTGGGAAGTTTGGGATGTTTACCTCAGAATTGACTAGGTTTAAAAAAATACTATTTTGATACATTAACTATCCAAGCAAAAAAAAAATTGACCTGTCATTGAAAAGAAAAGAAAGAAACTGGAACACAAAAACCAGAATTTGCCTAGTAGGCTACTAGTAGTAAACCAAACCAGCCATTGTTGGTAATAATTAATAAAACCCTGGACGGGCACGTGATCAGGGCCGTCGGCTTGCGGTGGCGGCGGACGGACGGCCAGCGGGCGCCCCACGCACCGCGTGGTGTGGGGCCCGCTCCCCGGCGTGACGTGTGGCTGCGGCGGTCCCTGTCGCGCGTGGCCGCCCGGAGCCACTCGTCTCCTCCACCTCAGTCGCCTTTTTTGTCGTCTTCCTCCTCGTCCCGGACCCGTCATCCCAGGGAACGTGTCATCGCCGGCGGTTAGGCTTTAATCACGCGGCTGACAGCGACGACACTCTCGCGCTCCAGCAGGGGTTGAATTGAACGGATCCATCAACCAAGCAAGCAGGCTGCATGAGAGCCCATTTCAGAGACCGCAATGGATGCATTGGGCCCACTAGCAGTAAGCTGGGTCGAGAGTATATTGGAAGCCCAGCCATTCTTGTGCCCAGTTAAAAGGAGAAATGGCAGCCCAAGCAGTTAGGGGCTGTGGATTTTATCATTTGCACCAGGCAGAAATGGCAAGGCCAATTCACTGAATATTCCCGGTACTCCATGAATGCATGTATGCGAATGATCCTAATAAGTCTCCACGAGTGTCGCCAAGCACCACAGCGACCTTATTGTGCTCCTACATTTTCTGTGCAGACCACGATCATATATAAAAAAAACTCGACCCATTAGCGGAAGAACCCTTCGAAGACATTATGTTAAAGATAGAAGGCAACCTCGATCATGGGTGGAGAAAATCCCCCGAACCCCGACTTTTGATAGTAGGGGGATTTTTCTTTAAACTCTAGCCTCGTAAATGCACTCCTCCGAAAATTCAAACCCAAGTCTGTTGACCTAAGTTTGAGTGTTCTAACCACTAGACTAGGCTACAGGTGTGAGGTCACTTCGCAAACCATGATTACATAAGTTAATGGTATAGTAACAAATAATAAATTTTACTGCACACGCACAATATCTCCATCCATTGGCTCCGGCCACTGCCTATGCAAATGCCCTCCTTACGTTTGTCAAGTTGATAACCATCGCAAAAGTGGTTGAAAATATTCTAATCGGCATAGATCTTCGCTTAGGGGTGTTTGATACCCCGTGCTAAACTTTAGCACCTGTCACATCGGATGTTTGATACTAATTAGAAGTATTAAACATAGTCTAATTACAAAACTAATTGCACAAATGGAGTCTAATTTGCGAGACGAATCTATTAATGCTAATTAATCCATCATTAGCAAATGGTTACTGGAGCACCATATTGTCAAATCATGGATTAATTAGGCTTAATAGATTCGTCTCGCAAATTAGACTCCATCTATGCAATTAGTTTTGCAATTAGCTCATATTTAGTCCTCCTAATTAGCATCCGAACATCCGATGTGACCCTGCTAAAGTTTAGCACCTCGTATCCAAACACTCCCTTATAGGATCCAATTTTAGTTCGACACAACCAATTTTGCACGGGCTTGGAGGGGGCATTTGCCCCTCAACCCCTACATGGCTACATTCTTGCTCATGTTTCTCTTTCTTCTTTGTTTACAAGGTGGATCCACCACGCTCTGTGACTTTTCTGTGGAAGTGGTGGACACTCTTCCAAAGTTTGATACAATATAGTCATCAGTTATACTGGTGACTACATCTCTTCCTCAAAAGAATCCACTCCACTTCTAGTTAAGAAATAACTATCTACAGTGTATTATGTAACTCCCTCTAGCATCAGTACCATCATAACTCTCCTAGTGAGACCAAAATTAAAATTTTCAGCTATTTAACAAAAAGTAACTATCTTACTTTGTTGAGTTTATTTAGGAGGGGCGATGTCGTGCCATCGTAGACTCACGAATGTTACGTCACCATGTTCTCATGCACATTCATTTACAAAATCTTGTGATATCATGAGATGTGATTATTCCTACAAGAATACGTGTTTTGTTTGTTTTGTGTCTTTGAAATGCTTGTCATGTTATTCATTATTGCCCGAGTTTATAGGTTATACTTTGTTGGCATCTAAGCAGGGCCATTATTCAACTTCAGGAGTCCCTTTAGTTTCGCTATTTTGTTGGTATTATATGACTTGGAATAAGGAGGTACGGCGCATATGAGGCATGATGTTGTAATTAATTAATAGAAGCATTTCATTCTCCAAACGAAAAAAAAAATACAAGGATCGAGAACGTGATGGATGAGGCATAATCTTCTTGGCCCTGCTTAGCCCTAGTTTTTTTTTTCTAGACAAGTCCGCGATTTTTGAGTAAATTGAAAACTCTTGGGATTTTTATCTAGGCCCTTTCAATAGGCGGCCCGTTAGGCCCATTAACCAGATGGATCCATCGGGCCCACCTTAGGCCCATTTCGTATCGGAGTGCCGGGCCACACACTAGAAGCACCACCAGTTACTGGAGAAGATTACGGCATGAAACTATTCTAATCCCTAAAAAAATCTTCAAAGAGGCATATAGCAGTGACCTTATTAAGCAAGCTACATTTCTTATGTACACACGGCATGATTGCTCAGTTCTCAGTTGCCGCCGTCGTCGACCGCCTTGCCCGCGCCTTCCTCCACCCGGGCGGCGTCGGCCTCGCCGGCGAGCGCCTTGGCCGTGTCGTAGGACGCGTGCAGCCCGAAGAGGAAGTAGTAGGCGAGCAGCGCCGCCGTCCACACCCCGAACCGCACGAACGACGCGGCGTCGATGGACCCCAGCAGGAAGATGTTGATCAGGATGGACGCCGCCGGCAGCCATGGCACCAGCGGCACCCCCCACGTCCTCGGCGTCCGCGCCATGGGCACGCCGACCTGCAGGAACGCCGTCGCGGCGAGCCACGCGGCGCCCGTCACCGCGTACGGGACCCACCCACTCGCCGCCATCCCCCAGCACACCGCGGTGGCCACCGACGAGGCGAGCATCACGGCCAGGCACGCCGCGAGCTTGTTCCGGTCGGCGGTGGAAGTCTCGCCGGCGACGTAGTAGCGGCGGACGAGGAGGGCGACGGCGACGAGCATGAAGATGAAGAGCGTGGAGATGGAGAGGAGGTTGGAGAGGATGCCGAGGTCGGTGAAGAGCGCGATCACGGCGGTGGCGATGGCCATGACGACGGTGGCGTTCACCGGGGTGCCGAACCTGGGGTGCACCGCCGCGAGGCACGGCGGCACCATGTGCGTCCGCGCGATGTGGGTGAGGTATCTGGCCTGCCCGACGGCGCTGACGAGGAGCACGGTGGTCATGCCCTTGAGCGCGCCGAAGGCGACGATGTACTTGGCCCAGTCCATGCCGGCGGCGGTGAAGGCGACGCTGAAGGGCGCGTCGGGGTCGAGCTCGGCGTACGGCTGCATCAGGCAGAGCACGAGCGCGAGCACGCAGTAGACGACGGTGGTGAGCGTCATGGCGCCGACGAGCCCGATTGGGATGTCCCTTGCCGGGTTCCGGGTCTCCTCCGCCATGGTGGAGACGGCGTCGAAGCCGATGTAGGCGAAGAAGAGCACGGCGGACGCCGCGAACACGCCGCGGGCTCCGAACGGCGCGAAGTCGGCGGTGAGGTTGGATGCCTTGGCGCGCGTGAGCCCGGCCACGACGATGAAGGCGATGACGGCGAGGTGGACGATGGAGAGGATGTAGTTGAAGCGGGAGGAGCCCTTGGTGCTGAGCACGGCGAAGAGGCAGATGAGCAGGACGACGGCGACGGCGATGGGGTCGAGCCGCGAGTAGTCATCGGCGAGGGAGGTCGCGTGGATGCGGAAGTCGTTGGGGTGGTGGTTGAGCAGCGTGGCGAAGTAGGACGTCCACGACCGCGCCACCGCCGCGCCGCCGATGCAATACTCGAGGAGGATGTTGCCGGCGGCGATGAACGCCATGAAGTCGCCAAGCTCCACGCGGAGGTAGGCGAACGAACCGCCTGCATGCATCAATGGATGAATCTCTTAACTGATTAGCATTTTCTGCATACTGATCGATCGATGCATGTAGGCATGCAGATTTGATCTCTCGATGCATTCGTCAATGCAGTGCAGGTGTGAGATCGATGGGCGATCTGATCGGCTGGTGCGGAAATGATTTAGTACCTGCGACGGGGATCTCGACGGCGAACTCTGTGTAGCAGAAGACGGAGAGCATGGCGGAGACGCCGGAGACGGCGTAGGAGACGACGACGGCGGGTCCGGCGGCCTCCTTGGCCTCCTGGCCCGTGAGCACGAAGATCCCGGAGCCAATGACGGCGCCGATGCCGAACCAGATGAGGTCCCACCACGTGAGCGTGGGCTTCATGTCGGCGCCGCTCCGGCCGCGCACCTCGTTCACCTCCGCCGAGTCCAGCGACCGCGCCGTCACCCGGTCCCGCAGCCGCGGGCCCGTCTCCAGCAGCGCCCGACCGTACGCCGACCAGCTGCGGAACGACTCCTCCGGGAACAGCGATCCTCCCCCGCCGCCACCGCAGCAACCGTTGCGCCGCCGAACCTCGCCGCTGCCGGCGGACGCCGCCATGGTGGCCTTGCCGGCGAGAGGGTCAGAGGGGGAAGTGGCTGGTGGATCGGCGCGCGCGCGGGGTGGGGGTTTGAGGGGACGGTGAACACGTGTGCGCAGCGCATTTATAGTGGAGGCGCGTGCCCTAGCGGTGATCCCCGCCGTCGGGTCGTTCCTCCATCGACGGCGGGAGGCGGTTGAACGAGATTCTGTTGCAGCGCCGCTCGGAACTGCCTAACAAGACTCTGCTGCGGATCAGCGGACGCGGTGAATCTGCTGCTGGCGGGCCGGGCAGAACCGCTTGCTTCTACGCGCATATGGAATCTGAATCTGGGCCGGGATGCCTAGGAGGAGGCCGGCTGCTCAGCTTCTTCTCAGGCCTGGCCCAGGATCGTGGCCCGTATTGTCAACGTGGCCTTTCATCAGCTGTCAAACAGTCCCACTGAAGGAAAAAGACACGAGCGACGACGAGAGAGAAAAATGAGCACGGTGATGCTCTTTTTGATGTGCTCTTTTTGACGCAGGTCCCACACGTAAGTCGCATTGCAAGATTGTTCGTAACTCATTAGCTTGCCAATGTCTAGTCTAGGGTTGCATTTGATCGCCAAGATGAGGGTAGATTTGCCGAAGAAGCGTAGAACAAACCAGCAAAATCTAAATGTACAATCCAAACAAGCCGAATAAGCACACTTGATATGCATTGTTTTGCCTCTTGACAACAGTTAGGTTTTGACATATTACACTGTTATTACAAGAATTTGGCAACACACAATGTACATCCTTTTTTGACACACATTACATTCTTCTTCGACGACTGAAAGGAAAACAGGGTCTTCACACACTTTTTTTACAATTAGAATTGAGCTAAGCACCAATAAATTGATGAACGTAACCAAAAAAAGGTCATACTACTAAAGAAAAAAAACCCATAGAACACAATGCTTTGGGAGTTATCAAGGCTTAGTACATATTTTAAGAAATTGATTCACAATCAAAGTTTCCAAACAAGACCTAGAGCCGACCTGCCGGATTCGAACCGACCATCAAAGGAAAGCATGGGATATCTCATCCTTTAACTTGACACCATTGCTCACCTATGCTCTTCCAACAAAGAAGGCCGGATACAGTGATATACAAGCAAACAGTCACATCTAGTGGCCTGTAGTTTTGAATTAACTGAAAATGACCCCGGGATAAACTAACTAGTGAGGACACGAGTCACCTAGGCAGATAGGGTTGGATCCTTACCAACTTTATTAAGAGCCAGGGGGGGAGGGGGTGTTGAGCCCCCCTATACCGCCATGAATTTCATGGAGCCCCCCTAAGCCCCCCCTACAAATTTGAGGTGGAAGAAGAAGGAAAGGAGAGAAGGGAGGAAGAAGAAGAAGAAGAAAAGGAGAAGGCTCTAAGCTTCAATCCTGCCTTCGCAGCGAAAGGCTAGGGGTACATCTCAACCCCCTGTCAAGTTGCGATTTATGGGCTTATGGCACTTTGTTAACTCGTGCCTATTTGAAGCAAAGAAATTTCATAGCAAGCAATACAATAGTACCGAGCAGCAGTAACAGTAGTAGTTTGTCTGGTCATGAATAATCGATGGGACAAGAGCTAGTTAAACATGTGAAAAATTGACTATCATTAACTTTTAAGACGTTTAGCTTACGAGCGTGGAATCCTAATCAAGTACTCCATCCGTTCCAAAACACTAGTCGTTTTAATTTGTCCAAGTCAAACTTCTCTAACTCTGACAAAATTTACATAAAAATATATTACCACTTATATACCAGTAATTATACTATGAAAACATATTTCATGGTGAATTTATAAACTAATTTGATGTTATATATTTCGATACATTTTTCTGTACACTTGACTAAATTTAGAGGACTTTGACATAAAACAGAACTATAACATGCATTTTGGAACAGATGACGTATTTTGACCTAGAGGGAAATATCTAGGAGATGACAAGTTTTTAAGCTTCATGTGCAACCGCGCTCACTTTTGTTTTGTTACTGCACACCACCGGGTTCAGTAGTGTTCTTTTTAGTGTCCAAGAACTAGGCCCAGGAAGAAATTCATAATCCCTGGTCCACACCCAGGCCCAAAAGTTAAACTACAACTTAAGTAACGAAGGCCTACTCTATCGTCCAAAAAGTTGCAGGTACAACTACTTTATCTCCTCTCCAAAAAAAGAAAAAGAAAAGAAGACGAAAAGAAAGAGATAACTACTCTACCGATGTACTGAAAGAGTGTGCTTCACATGTCACCGAAAATGGGCCTGGGTTCTCTACAGAGTGGACTTCAGCTCCAGCAGCAGCTAAGTCCAGCAACCTACACCACGTTTGAAGAGCTTAAGTGATCTAAGCAACGCGTCCATCTTTCAAGGGTGATAGCGAATAAGTGAAAGCCAATCAATATCTCCCATTCGTTTGCTCCTTAGAGCATGCCACGTTTTCAGATCCCTCTTTTGCTTGCCTCCTGTGTTCATGCTCTTCTTACTCTCGCCTTCATCAGCCCGTGCAGGCTTGCTAAGATTTGGCTAACCTTAAGGGTTTCTCACTTATTCAGATTGTAAAATCTCTCGAAGAGGTGCCTCCATCATATCACATGCATTTTTGGGGGGTCAATCCTTTGGCCATGTTGTCTAGGCAACCAAAATCTTGGCCATATGGTACATGGCTAGTTCATGCACATTACCAAGTCACCAAGGAAGCGTGCACGGGCTCGATCAGCGAATGACACACTTAGGCTTGTGGATCCATTGGCATGTATACGTCCGAGCAAGCAAGCTGCCGAGCCTAATTCTGTGGCTAACACAAAACAGTGTAAATCAGAGGGGTACTGTTGGTGCTTTCATGGTACAGAAAATGTTACTGCATCCGGTTAAAAACACACGTGACATGACATGACATGCTCTACAGTACAGTGTATGCTTTTGACCACTGCTTCCACCCCAAATTGTAGGTCGTTTTAGCTTTTTTAGGTGCATATATGTGCAAACATATATTTCTATGTATTGTTTCCATTGTAATGTATCACATAATCTAATAAGTTTGTGAGATTACAAAGTATCTTTTTTAAGACAAATCCAAACTTTTCTATTATGATGTATCCATAAAACCTAATAAATTTATATATTATAAATCATCTTTCCAAGAGAAATTGACACGTGGTTTTTATTGTCTCTGAGCTAAATATTTTAAGATCTAATAGTCAACGTTTCAGAACTTGCTTGTCCAAAGCAGAGTGTTTGTGCCCGGAGGGAGTGTTACTGGCTCCAATGCTATGATCAAAATGCACGAAGGAAAGTATATGGAAAACCAATCAAGAGATGGAACACATACCACACGCATTTGGAAAATTCGTGGACGCGTACATGCATCACCTCATGGATGAATCGACAGGTCTGCGCAGCTTTATACCTGCAACAACAGGAGTAGGTCCATGAATAAACACTTGCACCGCTTTACATAAAGATACCTTGCGCCCAAGTGCACTACCTATTATTTGCACAAAGTGACAAAACAAAATATGAAGGGTGCAGTAAAAAGCTCCTTTCACTCATCAACAAGCACATGAGATAACACATTTCCTCCTGGCCAGACCATGTGTGTTATAGGTATGGATGAAGTGGCTAAAACCGAAAGCCCAAAATGTTGCAATTCGTGTAGACCCGGGATACAAACAAAGGTGATGCTGTTCTTGTATTTCAAGAGTACATGACAAAATAGATCAAAGGTCCATGAAGCAAAGATTGGAGATGCCTCTCATGTGCAATCGAGAAGGGCCATCCAATAGCTAGTTTCACACTGCCGTCCATGCATCCACATCAAATAGGAGGCGTCCATTCAAGTCAAGTTGATCAACAGAAGAGCAGGGGGCATCCGAGCAGTTCAGTTTGGTGCTCACACTTCTCACAAGAGGATGCGAGTACTACGGTATTGGCTTTTGTGTCATCATTAACAGCTAATTAAGTACTCAAGTGACGAAGAAGAGAGAGAGAGAGAGAGAGAGAGAGAGAGAGAGTTTAAACCAGTTTAACTTTAACTTTAACCATTTAATTACCACCATGTAAACTGACAATGTACTAAGTCTGCGCCTGTACAAGAGTTTGCAACTCTACCCGGGTGTGAGAAAGAACAATAGTATTAACCTTGTCAGAAAGCAACGATTTACTAGCTCAGCTCATCCTCAACTGATCCCTCATGCCCACCACCTCCAGAAGGCAGCGGCGACATGACAATGTATCGGCCCCTTACACCATCCTCGGGATACCTTGAAATTAATCTCATCTACCTCAGATAAGTAGAATGTGCAGTTTCTTCTTGCAGTACAGCATGTTCCACAACCCCGCACTTCGACAATTATATAAATCCTGCAAAGTAGACACAGCACACTCTAATTAACAGAAAACATTTTTTTGAGTTCAAATTGCAAGCTGTTGTCTTTAGCATGTTTTATTAAGCAAGACAGCGCAAGGTTTGGTCAACAAAGCAGAGATGGTCGTGTTTCCTATTGGGTGATTTGTTAATACAATGGGAAGTAGGAGTTGCGTTCACCACCACGATAATAATAGATCTAAATGAACATTAGAACAACTTGGCCTTGAATCCCTCTCTACCTCTCCAAATTTGCATGTAATGGTCAATTAAGATTCCAACAAAATATATGGGGCATCAAATTCTTGGAAGTATGAAAAAACAACTGATTTCATCAATCGGAATCCTCAAGCGAGAAATTCCAACATATAGCATGCAACTATGCAAGCCTGTACTGCAAAGTACACTGGATGGAATTTCCAGGTGACCATGGCATGCCCTTTCATGTATTAGATAGGTGGCATGAATCATGATTATAACCAGATGACGTCAGAAATATTTAGCACTGATATCAGCATGGTCATTAAAGGCGTAGTCAGGGTCATGGATAGGTATCAATACACACATACAAAAAGACAGCAAGCTTTTTATGTATAACAGTAACAACTGAACCATGGAGTACTGGGGTCAGGGGTACCTTCCAAATAAATCTGAGAACGACACTTGTATGCCAAAAGTCCAATACAATGCAGTTTAATCCACATCCACTCATCACACCTATATACCAATTCCAGTCTAATCCCTGAAAAAAGAAATTATCAGAAACTGTGGTACAAATTGGAGGCAGTTTGACAAGCTAAATGTCCCATTTCCAATTCAACATGGTGCGAAAATATATGCCAAATAAATTTGGAGAAACATGGGGCCCTTTGGATTGAAGTATTTTCAAAGAATGTTCAAAAGGATTTCAATCCAAACAAAATTTTCCTATGATGCTGGTTTGGAAAAAAGAGAAAAAAGAGATCAAGGATATTCATAAAGGATGACTTCTAATGCCCATAAATCTGTAGGAATGTAACATTGAGCTTGGAAAAATTCAAATGACTGTGGACACATCTTATTGCAAATTCTTGTGGTATTTTGTCCTAAAGGATTGAATAAGCTACAAATTAAGGGTGTGATGACGAACGAAATCCAGCATTCCAAGTTAAAATCACAAGAAACATGGCTCAGGTGAGAGAATTATATGAAAACTAATATATGAGTTTCATACTGCAAAAAAAGGAACTCATGAGGACTAATCTATTTCACACAGCCAAAAACTCACAAGTGTTGCAGTTACCTCAAAGGATGGCCTTACTTAATTCATTGATCCACGGCACCTAAGCAAAAACTGGATAGTTAGGACAAGAAGATAGAGTAATGAAACAGAAGTAATCTGAAAGCTAACAAAATCATGACCATGAGGACCACAAGACATTTATAACTTTTAAACATTAAAAATCATGACCATGAGGAACGCAAGTCATGAATAGGACTAAACGACAGTGATGGCCGAACTTAATACCAGTAAGTCCATTTAAAACATATTATCTTCATGAAATAGACCTCAACTTAGGATAGTGATAGCAGATTAGCAGATTTACCTCTGGGAACCACAATAGCACGGGATCTTTTTTTCCTCCAGAGGAAACTTGTAATTATATGTAAGTTCCTCCCCAGCATATATACGCCTCTTTGCATAAATGTAAATCTTCTTCTGGCCGTCTACAGTGATCACTTTTGTATAGCAATTTGGCTGACACAGAAAATAAGAAATCACTACTTAGCATGTTACAGGTATCACAGTTGATTTTCTTTTCTTAAACACTTACTTCACAGGAATGATTTATGAACCTTGCTAACCCACCACGCTTAGTAGCATCGACCTGAATAAATCAAGATATTTAATGAATGCTAAAAAGAAAAACACAAGGAGCAGTAAAAGAGTTTTTGTTCATCAAAAGAAAAAAAATATGTCCAACCAACTAACGATTTCCTTTATGCTCTAGCTAACCATTTTCACATAGTTTGCTCATCCTGTATCGCTTTGAACAATATATGACTTTCTTATTTCCGTAAGCAAAGAAAAAAATTTCAAGACACCAAAGAAACACTGCATTCAGAGGATGTAAGGTATGATCTGTATCACCTACCACATAATCATCATCCAACCGAAAAAGGTAGCTGCTTCCAATCCCACTCTTCTCATATTGAGCCTCACGTATGTCCGAAACCTGTAGGGTACAAATCAATCTCTAACACATTGCTCAAAATTAGCACATCAGTTAAGGAATGGTTGATTGAATAATGTATAGTTACCCGCTTGCGAATCAGGTCACCAACATATTCTATAACAAAATCTTCTGCTTCGATCAACTCAAGGGCGACCAGACCCCAATCATGGATCTTGCTCCTCTGAAAACGTAAACGCTTTTTCCTTGCCTACACATCAAGAAAGTCATAAATGAGTATGATCAGAACCTCATAGAAACAGAAATTCATGAAATATAGAAGTTCAGTTTACCTTCATTTGAGTAATTTTCAGCAGCTCAGCACCTGTATAGGCTCTTAACAGCCGCCGCAGCTTAACCCGATTTGTTCTTGCAGATGAAACCATCTTGTCTTGAGAATTATTCCACAACTTCTTATTTGAGGCAGAAAGAATAGAACGGACACGATACCCTCTCACACGAGCTCTTTCTGATGGAGTAGCATTTCGCGCCCAGTTACGCCACTCCCATCCATTAATCGAAGCTCTAGCACAACCATCTGATTCAGGACATGAAATCATCAGGTCTACCTTCAGACTGGCCTCGCTGGAAATGTTCCTGCCCTTTCTTTTCTTGACAGGCTTCGTGAGCATACTAGTATTCATGGCATTATCGTTCACCATAGGTGTTTTGTTAGCAACCACCTGCTTCTTCGTTGGATGAGATGACCTGGTTCCTGGAAAGGAAATGCATATCAGGGATTGGGATTTCGTTCTTTGAAAATTTTCGGTCCCAATCGGAAAAAAAAATGAATTTTGTGAAATTCCAACAGAAATTTGGACTAAAAAGTGTATCTTTCGATGAAGAAAGTGAATTTTTGGGCAAAAGTTAATTTCGGTCATCACCAAAAAAGACCGAAATTTCACAAAATTCATGAAATTTCGGCTGAAATTTTGAACACTGATGTGTATCACAAACATACAAATCTACGTATGATGTATCAGAAGGACAGGAGGCAGATTAGAAGACTTACTTTTTGGCACCTCGCTGGAAACAAGTTTCAGATCTTGCTGGATATTCAAATTATGAGCGTTGTTAGCAATAGCCAGAGTCTTGGTTCTTTTTTTAGAGGGCTTGTCCACAAATGAAACTCTCTTTGATGTTGAAGCTTTGTTCGATTCCTGGATATTTTTCACATTAATCTTGTGGTCAACAAGCTGACAGAGAGGTTTTGAAAGCTGCTCGTCCATTGAAAGTTCTACAGGTTTTTTTGATGATGTTGCTTGACAGGTTTTCTTGGATTTCCTCTTCCTGTAGTATGTATATTCTTTGAGTTTTGATGATCCATCTGCAATTTTAGGTACAGCATTTTGCCTATTGTACCATGAGTCCAAGCACTCCCTAATTGTATCTGAGAAGAGAGATGTCCACTCTCTCACAACATTCTCATGTAGTCTTTGCCGGAAGAGAGCCAAGGTCATATATCTAGAAATCACAGGAATAGAGTTCATTGATCTCAAAGGCTGATATACGATTTTCTCCTTAAGTGGTAAGGGAACTAAGCCAGTCTCCACTCCAGGAGGCACTTCATCAAAACTCTCATCCAACTCTGCTGTCATACATATATCCATCTTTTCAAATATCCTTGCATAAGACACAAGGGGTAGGCGCTCTTCTCCTGCACACAATCAAGGGGATAAGAAACCAAGCACAACACAGGCAGAATGTAACAGAAGGATGCTGCTAATTTACCCTGAGAACTGAGCATTTTATCTGTTGTCATTTCAGCAGCACCCAATGGTTCATCTGAAGTCGTTTCAATTGAATTGGCTCTTGTAGCCACAGCCATTTGAACAATATTCAGCTCTTCATCTGCAGCCACTTCAACGGTATTCAGCTCTTCATCTACACCCATTTCAATTGGACTGGTTTCTATGGCCGTAGCCATTTCAACAGTATTCAGTTCTTCATCCACAACCACCTCAACAGGACTGAGTGTTTCATGCACAGACACTTCGGCTGAAATCGGTGATTCCGGTGCATGAATAGGCGTACCAATTTGTTCCTGCAATGCACATTTACCGGGAAAATGAGTGAATTCAGGGATATTAGTAGAAATCAAGATAAAATTCCTAATTATCAACTCGCCTGATCAATACTGCTTTCGAGTCCATAGCATAAACAATTTGTTATCTCCTCTGCAATGACCTCCTCAAAATAGTGAAATAAAGATTGCTTTGATGAGATATATAATTCATTTGCCAGCATCCTCTGGGCTACTGCTAAGGGGTCAGAAAATAAAGCGGTGCTTGATTCACACTTCCTATCAATATTGGCTTCTAGTGAGGATCGAGAGAGGGAGAGCCCAGCAGATTTTGGTTCAAATCCTGGTGGAAATTCCGTTTCACATTCAGTGGCGTCTGAATCCTAAAAAACCATTAAAGTATCACAAGGTATCAGTTGTGAAACAAGAAACAGAGGTTTAAAACACTGAACCATTCTATCAGGAAAGAAATGCATTTAGCCCTAGTGAAAACACCTTTGATGACATTTCATGACTGTCTTGGGCTTTTATGTTATCAGGGGTGACAGAAATAATCGTAGAGGGCAGATTCAACTGACAATTTCTCTGAAACCATACATCACTGTAGTCCATAACAGGGTCAGACAGTATTCCGTCCCATATATTCTTCATGGCTTCATAATAAATTGTTTGCCAAACTGCTGATAGTATATCAGCAAATGTATCATGTACTGCTGTAGATTGAATGGCCACTGAAGAATCCACTGGGGCTCTATTCGAGTTGCCATTTTCTGGAATGGTAGAAGGTTTGTTAATTTTGACCTTAAGTTTGGAAATCTTCATGTTGCTCACACTGTCAGGCTGCAAACAGCACAATTAGGGCATGTTATTAAATATCGAAAAGGAATAGTAAGATGCAACACAGCTCCCTTGTTAGACAAACCCCTGATAGATAAAACAAACCTTAGTAGCTTGGTTCTTCAGTTTTGCAGCCAATTGCTTCTCAGTCTTCTTGGAAGCAATTAAATCTGGAAGTACACAGCTGAATATTTCATCAATTAAAACCCTGCGAGCTGATTTCATTATCCCCGCATGCAGCTGATGGCTGACATCACCAACTATGTCACCCACTAAGCCATTTAATGATGCAGAATCATTAGCAGTAGCTTCCGAACGTTCTGCGTGTTCCCCACTCCACGAACCAATTAGTGACACAAGTGTGAATGGGCCAAATTTGCCATCAACATGGTAAATCTACAATAAAAATATCAGAGTAATTCAAAATGTGGACTGTGATGAGAATTGAAACTTGTTCATAAACAAATATGTGCTTGCAATTGGAGGAAATGTGCAGCATGAGTGTATGACAGTGCGAAGGATCTAAACGCACACCAACTTTGTAGCTTATCTTAAATCAGGAACAAAATGCAGGGAAGACTTCCAATAGGAATTTCAACAGAATATTATCATAGATTTTTCTCATCCATTTCATGCAAATCTAGATCTACACCTCAAATGGTATGTGGAATTAATATGATGTTCAGCCTGGCTGAGCTACCGGATTCTTTGTCCTTGCCAAAAATGGAAATAATGTGAAAGAACCTATTCCATTGTGATATGCTAATCTAATATAAAGTGCCAAGGGCGTTCAATGCAATTATTGAACCAAATTTCAAACGGGTTTTCCAACCGGAAGAAAGAGACTGGAAGAGAGAGAAAATCCTCTAACGAAAACCCATTAGCATATCTAACAGACTAATATTCTTGAGCCAGTGACAGATATGATCAAATTGCAGCAAAGTACTTCTCACAATGGAATTGCTTAGCTACACAGAAGCAAACAAGAAGGCGACAATTTTCAAGTGTACACACCAGTTTTGCATGCACAGAGCACTAGTGTGATTCAGAAAGAATTTAGTAGCTGATTACCTACCATTGAAAGATCCTGGATATAGCTATTGTGATGCCAATAGGAAAGTTCAGCAAGAGAATGTGGCCCTTGTCGGCAGCCTTCCGCATCCTCAAACATCCAGCATGATTCTTCACTTGAAAGATCCTAATAGGGAGAAAGCAGAGACCAACGAATTCAGGAAGGCAGGCAGGCAGGCGAAGGATGAAGCAGAAATATAGACAGAAAAGCAAGCATACATCTGGAAGGACCATTTTAGCATGGGAAGGGATTTTCTTTGTCTCCATGTATGCATTTGGAGTGGAAACCGTGGCACCAAAACTCCGTTGTGAAAGGAACTGATTCAAAAAGCTTAAGGGCACAGGATCAGCCGTCTTCCCACCAAAAACAGCATAGATAGCAAGGTCTTGAGGCAAGAAACCAGTGGACAGCCCCTCATACAGCTGTTCAGGTGGGTAAGGTCCACACATCTGCCCATGCTCGTTCATATACATGCAACCTTCCAAGTATTGATGTTGGAGGTATGCACCATATGTTCCATTTTGACCGGCTGAAAAGCCGAGCCCAGATTTTGGATAAACCACACCGCTGTTAGCGGTTGTACAAACACTTTCCTGCATTGCAGGAAAGACACCAGTATTCTGTGTTTGGTCACCACTACTGGAAGCCACTTGATGCTGCTCCAGGCACCTGATAAATCATGCAGGAAAGCATTAGCAAAGCTCTAACTTTGAATAGAAGGAAAGAGAAATGATGAAGAGATGCAATGGTCAGTGAAGCTTTGTACCAGTCGAATAAGTTCCCCCCTGAATCATCACATGCTGGCACGGAAGAGACCTGGGGTTCACTATCCGATGACTCAGCCACCAACAACTTCAGACGCTTCCTTCCAGTGACAGGATAAGAGCAGCGGAAGCCTGACAACATTGGTTCAACATCCAGGCCCTGATCACAAGAACAATGACACAAGCACAATTGTCACACACAGATCAACCGTATATTTCAGAAGAAGAAAATCAGTGGACAACTGGACACCATCAACATTGCCAAAAATGTTGCAAAGCAAGGACGATGGTTGGAGCACAACTACTAAAACCAGAATGGATTGGCAGTTCAAAAACCTGGGAATCAGAATCCTCGCAGGTCTGTTGTGGCTGAAAGACCACCCCTACAATTGAACCACCTTAAACCGGTGAAACCAGTTAGACCGCCCGATTCAAACTGCCTAGAAAACACGGTTGCTGAGTCATTGTAGGATGAACATGATGCCGAGGATGATGGACATGACCACCCCTACAATATGTCATTTACTCGCCGTCTATACTTTGCTTTTATGTGATTTCAACACAAATATGGCACGCTGCATACAGTTAGGCGTCTGCCATGCACTTTGCCACAGCAATTCTCGACAAAAGGCTTGGTAGCCGAACCGTTTGACACCAGTTGGGCGTGCTGAGCTCACCAGAGAAGCCATGACAGAATCGATACCTCGTTGCACAGGAAATCGACCACCATCCTATTATCCCCTTTTCCAGGTGCTGATCAAAAGAAAATCATTCTTGCCCTCATAAAAAGGAACAATCCTCCTGCTCCCCATTCAGTTCTCGACCCTGAACAGACCCCGCTCCCACATTTGGATGGACTAAAGTATCGGCCTACTCGTACCTGCGGAGGGAGGAATCGCTGCCAGCCTACGTCGGGGTTGCGCTGCACGACTACACGATCATCGGAGGCAGAGCAGCGTCGCGAGAGCTGGGGAGCACGCGAAGAAGGCCGGGGACCGCGGCGACGGCAGCTCTAATCGAGTAGCAAGCGTGCGCAGCACGGCAGCAGGGACGGATCTGCGGATTGCTCGCGCGGACTGAAGGCGCTCGCCGGCCTGAGCGGCGGGCTTGCGAGCTTGGGCGACGACGTGTGCGTGCGCAGGACGACGGACTCGCCGGATCGGAGGGGAGGGAGGGGGACGGGGGCCAGAGGACTCGCCGATCGGAGCTGCGGCGCGCGGGGGATTAGAGAGAGAGGAGGGGGGGGGGGACTTACCGGATCGGAGTGGTGCGGCATGCCGCCGAGTTTGGGGCCCGCCCCGCCGGCGTCGGGCGGCGGCGGCGAGGCGCTGGATCGCGGTAGGTGAGGGTGGATGTGACGGGGGGATTGGGAGGGAGGGGGACTGTGGAGTGGGGAGAGATGGGGACTGGACAGAGAGAGGCGAGGGTCGGAGGGTGGAGGACGTCAGGACGAGACGAGGGCAAATTGGTCAACCAGCGAGTGGGCGCGGGCGTCCGCCTCCCGACCGCGCGCGAGGAAGTGGTGACGGCCTCGGCAGTCGTGTGATCCTTTCCTTTTCACCGCGCGCTTCCGGCCTCGATCGCCGCGCATCCACCGTGTTTGAACCTGGCGCCGTGTTTGGAAAGAAGGACGGCGTTCCCCGGGGGTTTAATGGATGCAATGCAAGGGGAGGGAGGGAGGTTTGGCAATGGTGGCGGGCGAGATGGCGGCGGCATGGGTGAGGCGGCGAGCGGAGGTAACTCGATCGGACGATCTCAAAGCGGTAGCGGCGGAGATATCAATAGAACGAGGTAGAGCGATCGCCCTATCTAACGTCGGAGGCGAGATCTCTTACCTAGTATTGATGCTAGAGCATATGCCGCGTATGGGAGTCTTGGGGAAGAAGACGACCAACAAAGGCGCGAAAGAGGTACACTGCATGCTATAGTGGGCCGGCCCAGATGTCGGGTGAGGATGACGATAAACCAACGGCCCAATGTGGCTACGTAACCGTTGAACAAAAGATTAATTAGATCCATACCATGGTAAGTTTGTGCTATTTCAGAAAATGCCACTACAAATTTAGAAGCTATTCATCACCAAAAAATGGAGAGGTTGTGTGTGTATTATGCGTATTGTTGGAACTCCTATCATCCTTTAACCTAGGTATATAACGTGTCCATCATCTTCAGCCTAGAATGTCGATGTCTTCCTCAATTCAACTCGATCGCGCAGCCATCTCCTCTATTCACCCCTTCTTCTCCATTTATATGGAACGATAAACATTTATGCAATTCGTACCATATGGTCACAGAAGCAGCATTACATCACACGCATGGGGTGCTTTGCTGGGCTGGGCTGTGGCCCATGGAATTTGTGTTCGGTCAGGTGGGTTGGGAGCACATGCGATCCACTAGTAGCTCGTCGCGTCTGCATGGGACTCACGCCGCCGCTTCGGCGCTTCCTTCAGAGTGAAAAAAAAACAGATGTAGGGTGTGTTTGGTTGTATGGATGATCCTGGATGGTGAGGTTCATCCAATTTACTTGTACCATATGGTTCACTCTTAGTAGTAAAATAATGTATTAAGTAGGATGATTTCATCCTGGATGGGTTGGTACAATTCACCCAACCAAACAAAAGGATCATTATTATTTTGAACCATTTTATACATGAATTAAATGATACAACCAACCAAACAAACCCTAAGCGACCGGGATCCTATCCAACCGCTGGCTCTGCCAACAGAAACTTGCCTCACCTGATTAAACGAGCTGTGTGTTTCTACCTGGCCTGGTGAGGCATGAAAGGCTTCCCAGAAAAAAAAAACATCTCCTTCCTTCCTTCCTTCAGCAAGCTCCACCTCTATCCCACCGCTGCCATGGCGCCGCTGCAAGTGGACCAAGGTAGTTTGACTCAACTGGCCCGCGCGAATATAAAATCTCAAAATCTGCTTGCATGGTGGGTCTAAGCGCACGTCCTCAGGCAAGATGTGCGGAAAATTTTTTTACGAGGACAGTCCCTAGAGTCCCTCCCATGCGGACCTACCATGGATTGTTGCCGCATGCGCATCCCAGCGATCCTACGGCAACTGCTTTTATATCGGCTCCACCATCAGTCCAACGTGGCGGCTCGGCTCCCCAGCGTAATGTAGGCAGCTAGGCTCATCTAGAGCATGCGTCGGGGCGATTCGACTCCTCAAGTTGTCTCCTACCCAAGCGCGCTGCCCAGTTGCTAGATCTTGCAGCCGCCGTACCTAGGTCCACCATCGCGCTTCGGCAGGCTCCATACCTAGGTCGTTTTCGCTTTTCTAGATGCATAATTTTTGCTATGCATTTAGATATAATGTATGTCTAGATGCATAATAAGCTTTATGAACCTAGAAAAATAAAAAATGACCTACAATTTGGAACGAAGGGAGTAATGTTCTTTTGGTAGGTTGTTGAATTACCGAGGGCTAAGAGAGCACTTTCTGCCATAAGTCTCATCTTCAATGATCTGCTAGTAATATCAAACAATGTTCCGTAGGATCTGCAGTTCTGCACTACTCAAGTTAGAAGTTATCTAGAAATTTTGCATTGGCATGATCAATTGTCCACGTATGATGTGTACCTGCTCATGCATGTACAAAGATTTTGTAATGACAAAGTGTCCATGTAGAGAGATCAGTGTGCACTGTATCTTTTTATCTGAAACGGATTTGGATTCTTTGAAATCTGCAATTTGATGGATATGTTAAAAATATGAATGTTTCTGGTTTCTTAATAATTAGCAAATAAAATCAAGTGGTATCTACATGTGTAAAAAAATGACAGGTTTATATCATTTGATGGACAAAAGTTAACAGGTTCATGTGAAGAAGAGAAGTGGTTCAGTAAAATTGTTTTGAAATAAATACCTTCATATTCTAGATTAACTGGCATAGTGCTATTAGTTCAAACTGGATTCAGTAGTAACATTTAGACGGATTCCAATCAAAAGCATCTTCTAACTTGATTCCGGAATTCTTGATTTAATGGGGTTCTTGTATCTGCAAATCTGCATAACAATCATCATGCTCTGAACTCTAAAAACAGATTTCTGAACATTCAAGTATGAACTCATTTCAAAAGTTGATGAATGTACGCAACGCTACTATATGCCAACAGCATAATAGTTGATTCGTTGATCGCAAAATCAAAGGGCTCCAATCTTGTAGCATTTTGCAGAATTGCTAGCAGGAGCATCATGTATTCATGTGTACAGGCAGGCATTATAGACATTGCGATGACTTATGCATTGAACCTCTATTCTGAATAAAGCGTGTCAAAGCGGCAGCAGGGGCGGCGAGGGAATGCTGCCGGCGATGAGGGAGGCGGCGAAGGTGGTGGCGGCGGCGACGTACATGACCTCGAGGAGAGATCCGCGTCACCGTGCACCTTCGCTTGGAGCCGAGTGAGCCGCGTCCTCCGGTGGAGCCGCGTCCATTAAAGCGTCTGGAGCCGAGTCCGTCATGAGCGTCGGATTGCTGGAATGCGCACGCGCCAACAATCCACGGTAGGTCCGCAGATCGAAGCGCGCTCCGATACCCACGCAAGACGCTAGGGCTTCCGATCCTCCAAAGCGCCCATGGAGCGGCGGCCGCGGCAACGGCGCAAGAACAGGAACCCGACGGTGGAGGAGTCGCGGAGGAGCATCCACGACGTCCCCGACGACCAGGCTCCTCCTCCGCGCGGCGTGCGCATGCAAACGATGGCGCCGCGTCGTCTTCGCCGGCTCCGACGACGGCGGCCGCTCGTTCCTCCGCCTCGCCCGCTCGCGCCACCCGCCCGTCGCCACTACCACAACAATGACGTTGGTCGTCCGATCGTGTTCGCTCCCTCGTCGCGGCCCATCGACGGCGGCCGCTTCTCCCTCGACACTACAACATGACTGAACATACAAGGCATTTTAAAACGCCTTTAAAAGTGGCAAAAACGCTTTAAAAGACTTTTCCAGGCATTTCTGAAAATGCTGGGGAAAACCTGGACGTAAAAGTCTTTGGTGTCATTTTTCAGAATGCCTTCAAAGATCAGTAATAAAGTCATCTTCAGAATGCCTGTATTACTTCCAGAGGCATTCTGCGAGGTGCCTTTGAAGCTTCTTAGCGCATTTTCTAGAACGCCCTCAAACACAGATGGAGGCATTTTTAAAAAAAGCCTTCAAAACTAAATCACCCAAGAAGAGCTTGCTGGCAGTACCAATTCAAGATATTCCATTTGAAAATGAACCGATAAAATCACACAACCATACTAGATACATCCAAACACTTAATATTTAAGATATACATGATTTAGTATCCATATCTATAAGTAAACACAGTCGATAATGCTAGAAAAGTAGCAAATATCCATCTCCAAATAATGTTCCAGTTCCAATGTTTGTATCCTGACTCCTGAATGAGACAGGCTGCTTGCTCACTTGAAGAGATAAAAAACTAGCTTGTTCAATCACAGATATACATCTAACTATAAATGTGGAATCAATAGATCTTGACCCATAGCCTGCCTTCCTATCATCTCACTTGGTTGATGCTTCCTGCTTGGAAGCAAACATGCATGGATGAGTACAGAATGGATAAATACATCTTGACAAGAAAAAAAGTGTGCTTGGTGCACAAACCAAACAAAAGAATTTTCAACCAACTAACTGTACCATGCACTGTATATGTGAAAAAAATACAGTTTTGCAAGGGAGTTGTATTTGCTAACTTAAACAGATGTTATTTGCATCAATGATGGTAACAAATGACTAACTAAAAAGAGTGGGAAACTTACTTACTTGGTCTTTTCTTTAGTCATCTTCCTTGCTGACTTGCTTTTAGTCACAGTTTGTGAAGCACCATGGACATTATTCAACTTGGGTTTCATGATCTGCAGGTTGGTTAGAACAAAACAAACTTGAGTTTCATGAATAAGAAGTAATCAAATAAACCACCTAAGTGCAGAGACCATACATTTCCCGAGGCCATGCTATACAACGGGCAGTGGCATTTCCCAGCTTTTGAATCTTCCCATGCGCACGAGGCAACATGGTCATTTGGTTAAAAACAACGCTGATAAGTACCTCAACACAATCAGCCAATGGATGTCCATCACTACCTTTAGCTTTGCTATCTGTTCTCTGAATGGTCCCCATTGCCACCATCTTTTTACTGTTTGGTGATGCCAAACCAACCCCCATGCCACACTTTATACCTTGCATCTCATCCTACAAGGAAATTAATTAAACTCCTAAGTGTTTGATCTATCTGCATATTAGGAAAATATTAATACGAGAAAAAAGTATACCTCACTCACCTTATTAAGTGGTGTCTGAAATTTTCTTGGTTTCTTTACTTTCTCCTCAAGGCTTTGCGGACTTGGTTTTTTCCTTTAGTTTTTGCTGGACAGTATGTTGTGATGTACTGCTCTTTGTTTTTTGCTGACATTGGTAACACAACATTGCTTGTTTCCTGATGATTGAAGAGAAAATAGTCAGCAACGGCAGCTGATTATAGTAAATAACCTCAATAGACATATTTTACCTCAGGTTCTGTTCTAGGTCTCCTGTTTGGATGTAAAATTGAATCTCCTTGGTTATATTAGCACCACTCGCTTGCAAATGATCTCTAGGTACTGGATCAACTTTTGGACTACTTTCAACAGAAGGGCACCTTATTTGTGGTGCTGAAACTTGACTTTTCAGTTCATCATATTGCTGCTGCAACTTGGTTTGATTTGACATTAGAGTTTGCACAACACTCCAAAGCTTCTTTAGCTCCTATCAATTAACACAAATAAACTTTGCAATGCAATGACATTCTTGTAAAATTCTGACTTGGCTGTTTGTACTGCACTATTTAGGGTACAGACATTCCCAAGTTGCTCACTGCTTCCATTTTCTTTGTGCAAAACTTCGGGAAGGAGCAGAACAAGAAGAAACTTAAGCAAGATTACTGTAAAGCCGCGGTGGTCAGTAGATTAGCTAACTTTCCTTTCAACATTTTCTTTTACTATTTTTCGAGTCGGAGCTTGTGGCTTTTCTTTTGCCATGTGTTGCTCTGAGCTAAATTTCAAGTACCTTTACTAACGTATTGTGACATCTACTCCACTATAATCATGCATTTCAAATTGCATGTACTAACAAATTAAGATTTAGCATCTATAATCAAGTTGAAATTGCGTACCCAGCTCTGAAATCCTACCTTGCAAAATTTGCATATTGGGTTACAAGAAACAAATGATAGCAAAGTTTTACAGTAAAAAATTATAAAGATTGCTCGCAGAAAAAAAAAACTCCATAGCAACGCAAGGGCATTGTGCTAGTAAGCACCAAAACCAAGTCTTTACATGGGCTGTTTTGCTGGGCCGGGCTGCGCTGCGGCCCATTAAAATTGTGCTGCGTTGTGTCCGTTTCGGGTGAGCAGCACGGGACAGGCGGGGCCAAAAGCTCGTCGCGTCTCCGGTCTGCATCGTTGGCCGCCACTTCTCCGATCCCTCGCTCGCCGTTAGGGCTTCCGATCCTCGAGTGCGCCCACGGAGCCGCGGCCGCGGCAATGGCGAAGGAAGGCGGGGACGGAGGAGGCGGAGGAGCCGAGGAGCATCCACGACGTCCCGGACGACCTGCTCAGGCAGATACTCCTCCGCCTCGACTCCCCGCTCTGGCTCCTCCGCGCGGCGTGCGCCTACCGGCAGTTCCGCCGCGCCGTCGCCAGCGCCGACAGCGGCCGCTCCTTCCTCCGCCTCGCCAGCTCCCTCCACCCGCCCGTCGTCGTCGGGCACTACCACAACTGCAGAGTCCGCCCGATCGCGTTCGTGCCCTCACTATCGCCGCCGGCGCCACCCATCGACGGCGGCCGCTTCGCCCTCGACTTCCTCCCCCGGAGCATCACCACCACCACGGATTGGGAGGTGGCTGACTGCCACGGCGGCCTCGTCGTCCTCTGCAACAGTCAGAACTCCCCGTCAAACCTCATCGTCTGCGACCCACTGACACGCCGGTACCAAGGGATCCCCCATCCGCTGGAAAAGCTGGCCGGCTTCGTCGTCGCGTTGCTCGACGGCGACGGCGACGGCAACATCTCCATATCGAACTTCAGGGTGCTGTATCATTGCTTCCACGGAGACGGAGCACCACGCCAGGTCTGCGTGTTCTCCGCCGCCGATGGCGGCGACGGCTGGCGGTTCCTGAGGCGGCCGTCGGCAGGAAGCTACTACATTGGGCACGTCGCCGGCCGGGTCGATGGATCCATCTACCTGGGCTCGGTGACCGGCAACGTCAGAGTCCTTGACAACGCCAGCATGGAACTCTCCGAGGTCTACTTGCCCATCGGCATTGACAAGTCGAAGGCTCCCCGCATATCTACGTTCACCGTCGTCCATGGCGCCGGCGCCAATCCCACATCGCCGCCGTCGACGTGGATCATCCACGTGCACGGCGAGGAGCTGGAGTTCTACCGCCGCGTCCGAGGCGGCAGCGGCAGCGGCGGCGAGTGGGTGCTCGAGCACAACATCCCCAAGCTGTCTGAGGTTGCACGCGGGCTTCTAGCCGGCTGCCCGGAGGAGAGACTGGAGGTGTACGTTATCGCCGTCGGCACTGGGACCGCCGTCTTGTCGGCAGGGGACCGTGACGAGAGGAAGTTGCTCTTCTCCATCGACATGGACACGAAGAAGCTGGCGCCCAAGGAGAGCTTATCGCCGGACGAAGGGGACTCTCACCAATTCACCTACACGCTGCCATGGCCTCAGCTCTTGCAGGCATGCCCTAGCTAGCTGGCATGGCAAAGCGACTACTCTCCACGGTCAGATTTATATTTATGTCGTCGTTCAACAAATTATATCGCATGAGTTAGTAAACTTATTTGATCTCTGAAATTTTGCTTTGCGATGTTGTTCATGCAGGATGGAATATGAGTTTGGAGTACGACTTAAAAGTCTTTTGTTTTGTGTTATTCATGGGAAGTTTAGGGACTAACTCTCATGAATCTCTCTTATCAGGTTTATATTGTTGGTAATTGAATGTGAAGTGTAGTTTTAAGTGAAAGATGGCTTAAGTTATAATGTTCACTCCCAAACCCACAAACCAAAACATGGATAAGAGCTCCCTCTCTCAAAGTCCTCCTTAATTCCGATGCGTACAAAATAGAGAGGCTTAATTCCGTTGCGTACGAAATAGAGAGGCTATAGTGACGCTATAGCGGTTGATGCTAGCTGCCGCTACAACAGCGTTGTACTAATTAGCGAGCTATAGCGGCGCTACAGTGAGTTATAGCGGAGCTATAGCGGTTGAGCACAGCTCTATGCTAAATCCCATAACCTATTTTGTACATTGGTTGCAAGTCAGATAAAGGACTAAGACTATTCCTTGTTGCTCAAACTTGCTACAGAAGGACATAATTTCGCTACTCTTTGCTGAGGGCATGCATTTGATTGCTGCAGCATGTAGGTTTTGCTGTGACCAACGTCCAACTAAGTCTGAGGCATGGGAATTTTGCTACTGCTGATGCGACATGCATACTGTTGCAGCTACATGCATATTGTGAACGTGATCGTGTTGCGTATTGGTGAGTACCTTGGTGAGTCTGGAGCCTGCGACTACTCGGTCCTGGACGAGAGGGTAGTGTGCTGGGTCGGAGGAACTAGTCCATTGATCCTTTCTGTAAAAGGTGATTGGCACCTCGGACCACTTGAGGAATGTAGGTGTTGCTTCAATGAACATAATCTCTCGGAGGGCTAGTTTCTGGGATCGCTTAGTAGCAATACTCGGTGTGCTGCTGAAGATGACGTTGACGGTATTGGACGAGTTTTGAAATTTCCCGTTATCGCCTGTCGTCTTTGTCTTCTTTGGCCCTTCCCTTATCCTTTGTTCCAGAAGGTTCTGACAGATCTTTCATGACTTTGCGTAGACTATAGCAATCCATTACAGAGTGCTTACTATGTGGGTGTCACGGGCACTGCTTCTTCAGGAGCTCACTGAATGGAGTCCTTTCTTGATTCCTGCCACCTTTCTTGGAAGACTGGGACATCACCGCGACAGTATTGTCTGGCTTCCCCTTGCGATTTTGACCAGCCGAGTAGTTGCCTCGGTTGTCATTATTGGGTCGATCATTATGGTTCTTGTCATTGTGTTGGCCATTACTTTGATTGTTGTTGTTCTGGCTCCTGTTATGACTAGACTAAAACCTCTCGATCTCTTTGTCTTCTTCCTCTGTCCAGGCTTGTATCATGATCTTGAGAGACTTGATATCTTCCGGACGTCTCCCGCCAAAATCTTGGAACATACGGCGGTCGTAGAGAGTTTTGGAATCAATCTATGGCGTCCCGCTCTATGATGTCCATGATAGTGGCCTTCTTGTCGAAGAAACAACGTAGATAGCTACGCGGGGTCTCTCCTAGTTGCTGCTTGACTTGAGACAAGTCGATCCTGTTGCCAGGACGTTGCATTGCTCCCACGTAGTTGTTGGTGAACGCCGTCTTGAGGTCCTTCCATGAATTGATGGAATTTTTACCAATGATTCGAGCCATGTGAGTGGTGCTGCCTCCATGCAGATGGGGAAGTAGATGACCTTGGTGTTGTTGTTTCCCCCAGCTACTTGTACTGACAGCGAGTAGCACCGGAGCCATTGGACTGGATCCTGCTTGCCGTCGTACTTGGTGATGCCCGAGGGTTTGAACTTCTCAGCTGGCGTTGTCCTCCTTACACGTTTGGAGAAGGCGGGGAAACCATCACTGTCATCTCCTTGGTACTCGACTTCGTGCTCGCGGCATCGTCCTTCAATGATGGTACGGGTGTCGCGACCGGCGTTGATCTTGTTTTGGAGGTCTTCTACTGGACGTTCAGGTTCTGAGTTAGGCCCAAGGTAGCCGCGGCCTCTCGAGGGTCCTGCTTGACTAACTTCAGGTCCAGCTTGGCTTGGTCTGACACTTCCGAGTTGTCAGGATGAAGGGCCTCTATGGTTGCTGCCATGTTGACTTCGCTGAGATGGAGTGCCTTGAACCGACTGTATCGGGCCTCGCTGATCGAGTTGGAATTGTAAGGCGAACGGGTGAAGGAAAGGGGTAGGCTGATCGGCTTGGATGGGTCCAGGCCGTCGGCCTGGCCCTTCCTTTTACCACCTCGCTTCCAGCTTCGTCGCCAAGTCTTCTTCAATGTTCTGGAACCTTATTTTTGTATACGTGTGGGCCTGACACGTCGGTAGTTTCAGGATGAGATTGATCTTCAATAACTTTTCAAATCTCCGCTTGATCTTCTTTGATTCCTCCTTGATCCCGAAGCGATCCTTGTCATATCTTCACAAACTTGATCCTTAAGTCATCTTGGAGGATTGCTTGCAAAAAATGAGCGTCGGTGGAGGCTGAAAACCTTAGGCCGATTGGCTTGAGGGGCACCAGGTCGATCGGCCTGGACCCTTTTTGTGCCTCCTGATCTTCATCTTTCTCTAGTCCATTGCTCGTTCAAGGCTTTATCAAAAAATGCATATTTAGCCCAATTTCCTACAAAAATATAATATCCTTTAGAATGTCTTGCATATGCGAAAATGAGGTTATTTCATGTGCAAAGTGGTGGGTTAGTATAAGTTAAATAGCACGAAAAGTGTGTCAATAACGAGCGTCAACACTTAGTCAAACTTAAGATACTTTGACTTTCCAAAAAGTTGGAATGGCTTAGAATTTGGAATGGGGGGAGTATTTTTTTTTACGAAACACACCAGGAGCTTACAAACGTACATAGACTCGCTCATACGAACACACGCATGTATACCCTACCCTTATGAGTACCTTCGAGAGATTAGGATTGCTGGATCTTGAGATTGATAAAATCACCGCTACGTACCTGGACAACACACGGACCGGCTAGAAGTAGACTAAAATATAATCTTAAGTTGTAGCTCCATGCCAGATTTTGGTTAGTGGGTTAAAATAAAATTCTTTACACATTTATTTTGGGACCATATAATGGTAATACGCCCGCTCCAAGAATTCTTGACTCTGCTAAACCCTCAGATCGATCAAGCCAGCCAACGTTATTTTTTCCATTAACTGTTCTGGTATTTTAATTAAAATTTTGGTGCAAAAGAAACGAAAAATTGACGGTGCTGGCAAGCACAAGCTATGGTGGCGACTGGCGAGGTCTTACCCGTCGTCGCTGAGCGCACGACTTTACAGGTCTCGAGTCAGTCGTCGTTGCTAGCCATGTGTTACCACAACTAACCTTAGGTAAAATGTGGCAACCACAAAAAGTGTGGCTGGCGGTTAAAAACCTAATCATGAAAAATATGTGAAGCAGGAGATACGACACATGGTCGCTTTCATTTTTCGTTTTTCTTTTCCAAGGGTACGTGTCTTGACGATTCAATAGGCGAGAAAAGATATATAATTTCTGATTCTAAGTTATGTGAACCTTTGAATTGTCTCAGTTTTCTGTTTTTATCACTTGTATTTTGGTTGAGGGACTCTCAAGCCTCTGCTCTCAACTTGGGTAAGCACATCAGATGACCTCTTGTATATGCAACGAACTATCTTATACTGCAGCTGCATATACAAGTTTTCTGTTTTATTTTTCTTTTTTGACGTGAGTAAGGTGTGCTGTTTGTAATTGGAGGGCTGCTGCCTCATCAGTCTTTCTTCACCGTAACTCCGTTGCCATCCTTGTATACACAATTGGCAAAGTAAGAAAAATGAAAGCTATTAGGTGTCCTTTGTTTGATCAATATCATCACATGTTTTGTATTGAAGGAAAACTACTCCTGTGTTTATGCGTGAAGGTAAGACTTAAGAGAAGTCCATTACACCTTCTTCACTACTCCAAGTCCAACAAATTAATAGGCAAGGAATGTTACTCAAAATTCTCATTTGTCATTGAACAGTTACCCACATTAATTCGATAGAGTACTGGTAATTTGTTAGGGAAAAACCGTAAAATATATACATATTTGTGGTCATTATTATGCATTGACCTTGACCTGTTCTAGACCCCACAGTTATTCCTGTTCTTCAAAGAGATGTGCACAATCTGAACGTGTGATATCTGCATTTATATACTCCACTAAAAAAGAAGCAGCGATCACATACATCGACCAAGCACAAGCGGCGGCAAGGCGAGCTATAGCAAGTGGTGATCCTGACCGAGATGGCGTCACTACCCTGCCAAGCTCCAAGCAGGGCCCCGGCGCCGGCGGCGCCGGTGGCGGTGGCGGTGGTGTCGCCGCTGTTCTGCGCGCCAGACCTGGTGCAGCTGACGGTCCAGCCCCAGGAGTCCAGTGGCTACACCGTCACCAACGCCTCCGGAGCCGTCGTGCTGAAAGCCAGGACCAAAACTCTGAGCTTCCACAATCGCCTCCTGCTCCTCGACGCTGCCGGCCACCCCATCCTCACCTTGAAGGAGAAGGTAAAAAAGAGTAGTTTAGCTAGGCCGACCTAGATGGGCTAAAAGATGCGTCTTTCTTTGATCTGGATGTCAATTTGATGGCGGCATCTGAATCGTTGGAAATTGATGCAGCTGGCTTGACTGACCACTTGAGTATGGGTGACATAGCAACAACATACTGTACTTTTATTTCCTGCTGACATATAATCTCTATCACAATCTAAACTTCTTCTCCCTCTAGGTCCGAATTAGATGTCGTTTTGAGGTTGCCCTAATATAAGTCAACTATTTCAAAATTTGACTGGAAAAATGATTTTGATGTATTGAGTTTGGATATATGAAAAATGTTATGAGCAGATTTGTCTTGACATGTAGTTTCACAAAAGTATATTTTATTCATATTTTATAGCAATGCCAATTATTATGGATGACCTGACTAGAGCGCATGCATGCATTACCAGAAACTTACTATGCACCACAGATGGGAGGTGTTCAGAGGGGATAGCTCCAACGCTGGCGATTTGCTCTTCTATACGAAGAAGAAATCTGACACGGAGATGGACGTCTTCTTGGCTGCCAACACTATGCACCGTATTTGCGATTTCAAGATGCAGGTTGACTACGACGGCAGCAAGGCTTATTGTGCCTTCTATCTTGGCAACACAAACGCCATTATCGCTCGGGTCGTCAGTACGTACGTACGTACCGCAATTATATATTTCAGACGAGTTCATTCTCCAACTGTTTCTTAAACCTTTTTATTAATTTGCCACTTGCATGGTACGACTGCAGATGATGAACCGTAAGCACGGTTTCTCCACTGTGCTGCTCGAGGTATTCCCTCACGTTGACCATGTGTTCGTTGGGGCTCTGGTTATGATTCTGAATGAGATTCACAAAGAGGATTGCAGCGAATCCATCGACTTCCCATCTGAGGATTCTCCCGTGGAGAATTGCCCAGCTGAGCATCATCCGGTTGAGAATTATTCAGCTGAGCTGGTCCCGTCTGAGGATTCTCCCGTGGAGAATTGCCCAGCTGAGCATCATCCGGTTGAGAATTATTCAGCTGAGCATTACCCAGCTGAGCATTATCCGGTTGAGAATTATTCAGCTGAGCATTACCCAGCTGAGCATTATCCGGTTGAGAATTATTCAGCTGAGAATTATGCGTTTGACTTTTTTGGATAATAAACCCAATTCCTCGCGGTACTTAATTTTTAGGCCATGATGATTGGCGTCTGGACCATGTTCCTGCTCCATTTCCATGGAACTGTCATGCAAGAAAGCCCTAATTACCATGTGAACTTGATGTAAATTCTTTTCTATGTAAATTTGGACCACATTTGTACTGTTGACCTCCCTAATTAGTTGTATCTTAATCCAGTTTTAAGTCTTGATCCTTTGTTCTGTGCATTTTTGAGCTCAGCTGCATGGGGTAACCTAGGGCACTTCTCCCTGCGCAGGCTACCAAACTGCCATCTAACAAACACCATCTAACCCTAGCTCATGGGTCTGGCTGGGCTGGCTCGAGCCTAGCTCACGGCATGGCTGAGGCAGTCTAGGCTGCCAAACACGCCCAAAGGGCAAAGGGAGAAAGAATCTGTCGGAGTTGCTCTAGCATTGACGTGGTGCGTGGGCAGAATCATCAGTTGGTATCTCTGTTAGAAACTTGTACAACGACGTGTTCAACCTGGAGGAAAGCGGTAAACGTAATTCAGTATACAATGCTGGAACGACAAGGGCCCACATTTGGTATTGAACTCAATTTAATACAAGGTCTCCAATATCTACATCTAAACGGACCCTAAACGTAATTCGGTATACAATGGTGGAACGACAAGGGCCTATATTCAACTCCGGTCGATGCGCCAAGCGTAACCAGACAGGCCATAAGCCTATACGTGGCATTCGTGGAATCCACACTTGGGTTAAAGGACCAGCTCGTGCAGATCACTGCTGAGGAGGGTAGACAGGTACTGAAGCATGCCCCGGTGGAGCCTGCTGCTGTGGATTGATCACGCATGTATTGCAGGAACTTGCCAGAAGTGATTGCACTACGTAGATCTGGCAACCTGCTGCACATAAGGATCGGGCATAATAGCGTCGGCGATGAAACTGTATCAGCAACGGTAAGAATATAATGGTGGAGTTGGTTGACGGTAACAAGTGCAAATGTGATGTTGCAGATTGCTGCTGACCTTGGAGTTCTCTCAATGGGACAAACTGGACGTCCTCCCAGTTGCATTGAGCTCCCCAGTCGCTTACCATTGTCAGCGCCCAGGATCTGCAGGCTGGGATTGTTAAGTGGACCGAAAAGAAGATCACAGGACAGTGCATTGCAATCCAATAGCCTTTGTTTTAGCATCAGACTAGAATAAAGTACACCATAAGTAGACAAACTTTCTGGCAGATGCAATGCAAGTGAAGGTGTGCGGTGCGGTTGTAGATTCATCGTATGGATGGTATACGTACTACACGTGCAATTGAAAAGCTGCAGAGCCGTGCTGCGATAAACCGCCAGACCAAAAGATACAATATGCAACAGCTCAGCTTGAAAAAGCAAACATTGTGAGGTGTTAAGGTGAAATTCCTCCACGTTGAAGGCAATTTTGCAATTATGCATCCAGCTACAAACTTGTCGGATATCTCAAACTTAATTAAGCTGCTCAAGATCCTTCACAATGCCGTACACCTCATGCGCATGCTTTACCATAGAACGGTTGTTCATCATCTGATGAGGTACAATTCACTTGTTGCACCATACTTTATAACCAAAGCATCCCACGACTCTTTCGCATCTATCGAGTCCACATAGATATCGACTAGACGGTCAGAGAGCACGCTGATGATACATCCCACGAAAAGATTATTGGCATCTGCGAACTTCTGCTGCTGCTTAATATTCAGTTCGCCTTCTGGTTTGCCTTTTCTTGTGTCCCAGATGTGCCTCGCATTAAGTCAAAGACGAACCTTTGATTCCCATCTCTTAAAGTTTACACCAGAAAACTTTTCTAGCCTTAGTGACTCAGCAAAACTAGCCATCATAAAATCAGCAGATTGCATATTATAAGATTTTTGGATAATTAGGCAATTGCTGTATTAATTTCTGAAATAAATAAATCATGACAATAGCAAACCCAAGTATGCAATTCTCTAACATACTAGGCAATAGGAACAACATAATAATGATCTCAAAAAACATGATTAAAAACCATATCAGATCACAACATATGTACTAAGCAGATGCATATTGTCGTTGTCAAGATTAGCGGATCAAGACTACGGCTAGTAAATTTCTTTTATGCGCGTAAGGCTTCGGATGGTGGCGTGAGAGGACACGGGGTTAGACTGGTTCGGGCAGGAAAAGCCCTACGTCCAGTATGGGGAGCTGCTCGTGTTACTCACGCGGGGTCTGTAGTAGGGGGTACAAACGGGCGAGAGAGGGAGCCGGTCCCAAGTCTCTTGGGTGTGCACTGATGCTCTAGAGGTGAGTGTGTGGGTTCTGTTGGCTTCAGAGTCCTCCCGGTATTGGGGCCCCTGGTTCTCCTTTTATAGCGCAAGAAGGACTCAGGGTTACAGGTGAACCGGGTGTGGGTTCTGTTGGCTTCAGAGTCCTCCCGGTATTGGGCCCCTGGTTCTCCTTTTATAGCGCAAGGAGGACTCAGGGTTACAGGTGAACCGGGTGTGTGGAGAAGTAAAAGAGATAAGCCAAGCAAAGTAGAGTACAAGGAGAAGGACCAAGTCCCCGGGCCGCCGCCTCCTGCTCCGACCTTCGGCCCCTGTCAGCGCGTCCACCGGAGGAGGGCAGCTGTCTTCTGTCGACGATCTTCCTAGAGGCTGTTGCCGCCAAGCATGATGATGGTGTTCGGTCATGGCAACTGTGCATGTTGGGGGAGACGGCTGATCCATGTTGTTCTGCTTACGGTCTGTGGGACACGGACGTCGCGTCTCTGTCGTCGGATACGCGGGGCGCGAGAACGGGCGGAGCTCCCTCCTGTGCCGGGCGGCGCATGCCATGAGTGCCTTATGATGAATTAGGGGGAGCCACGGCCACTGTAGCATGTGCGGTCGTGGTTACAGTGGTCCGCCCGGGTACTTGTGGCGATCACGTCGAGGGGCGCGGGCGCCTTTCTGCGCGCCAGTGCCGCGGCGCATTTATGGCAAGATCGGTGAGGGGCCCACGAGATCCATGCCCTCGTCAGCCGGTCTGTGCCCAAGGCGGACCCTTGTCTTGTGGGCCCGGATGAGTCCGACCCCTACGCCCGGGGTCGGGTGAGGCGGAATCTTGCAACGAGGGGTCGGGCGCATCCGACACTGGGACCGTGGGTTGGGCGAGGCGGAGTTTTGCCATCGAGGGGTCGGGAGTGTCCAACCCTAGGACCTTGGGTCGGGCAAGACGGAGCTGGATGTTCCCTTCCCATGCCGGGCCGGTGGCAATCGCATCACCGCAAGTGGGCCTGGGCCTTTATGATTGTTGTTTTAAGGGGCATTAGGAGGTCGTTGATATTTCCTCCAACAGTAGCCCCCGAGCCTGTGGTGGAGCAAGGATGCTCCTCCAGAGGTTGTTTTCGTCGTTCGTCAGGGATCTCTGCTCGTCATGCAAGCTGCAGTTAATCAGAGATAGGGAGTGTTGTTTGCTCGGCTTGGCCGGAGAGGTCGATCAGGCGAGGTGTCCTGGAGACATCGAATCGTGACCATTCGCGTGGTCATTGGTTGCGGAGCTAGCCCCCGAGCCCCCGCGCGTTACAGGAGACCGGTCGGGAGGCTAGATCGACTTTTGAACGTTACCCCTCAAGCGTCCGTTCGCTAAGACGGAGGGGGCAAGCCGTGCCACGCTATCCTCGCTGGACGAACCGTGGTGCTTGTTGAGCTACAAATGGGTTGATTCGAGTAGGGTCCCGGTCCCCGTTTTGGGGGGGAGGGTCCGGCTCAGGCCAAGCTTGTGGCGTACCCCAGATTTCGGCCAGCCAGTTCATATAGTTCCCGAATCCGTTCGATCGGATTCGGGGGCTCGTTGCCTTTCTTCGGGGAAAAACCTTGAACTTTGTTGCCGGTTCGGACTCGAACGTGAGGTCGGGATGCCCTAGGCTGTCGTGCACCTGGGTGATGGCCGCTAGCGCACTCGTCCCTTCTCACCCCTCGCTCAGGGTTATCCTGGGGTGGCTGTTGAACCCTTAGTGGGCCAGCCTTCGAACCCCTGGACCGTAATGGGCCGTAGGAGCATTTTCAGCCCCGTATCCCTTTTTACCTATTGGTGGGCCTTGGGTCGGACGTGGAGAAGGTCGTGCGCACTCGCTCTCTGGGAGGTGAAGTGGCGGAAGGAGCCGGTCCGTGAAACGAGGAAGGAGGGGATGTTTTCCTACAGCAGGTCGTGCGCACAAATTCCCAAAAAGGCGGGCATGATGGGGCGTACCTGGTGCTGCATTAACTACGACAGGGCCGCCCGTTTCTCTTCCCACGCACCCGCCTATAAGATGGGGGGTCTGCCTCGCTGGTTCCACCTGCAACTGCTCCCAAATCCTTTCGCCTGCTCGCGCATCCTCTGCTTTCCTTCGTGCCGTCTGCCTTCCTCTGCCTAGCGCAGCAGCTTCCCTCACCCTCCGCCGTCGAGCTTTCCACCCCTTAGCGAAGGAGTCCTGGTCACGCTCGAACTTTGGGACCTCACGCGCCAACGGCCTCATGAGGAAAGGCCTCCTCTGCGAGAGGACCGAGAGGGGCGAATGGCGGTTCCCCGAGAGGGAGGAGGTGCCGAGCCCGCCCGCTGGCTACGTCGTCTCGTTCGCCCACTTCCATGAGAGGGGGTTCGCGACCCCGCCGAGCCACTTCTTCCGCGGGCTGCTGCACTACTACGGGCTCGAGCTACAACACCTTAATCCCAATGGGATCCAACACATCGCGGTGTTCGTTGCGCTGTGCGAGGGGTTCCTTGGCATCGAGCCCAACTTCTCGCTCTGGAAGTACTTCTTCACGGTCAGCCTATACCAGAAGGGGAGCCAGCAGTGGGCAATCCCGGTGCCGATAGGGTGCGCCGCCATCCACCTCTGCCAGACCCGCGGCAAGGAATATATGGCGATGAAGACCGCGGCGTCCCACAAGGGGTGGCATCAATAGTGGTTCTACGTGAAGAACTATGCTAATTCCCCCCTACCGGCGTTCACTGGCCGCGTCATCGAGGCGGCGCCGGAGCTATGGTCGTACGGCCCGGTGGAGAAGGAGAAGAAGCGGATCGCCGGTTTGCTTCAGGCCATCGAGCACTTGAAAGGAAAAGGCCTAACCGGGGCCGGAGTTATCGGGGCGTACCATGCTCGGAGGGTGGCGCCGTTGATGCTTCGGATTCGCTCGCTCGCCAACATGGTTCCCGATGTGCCGATCGAGGGCACCGTCCTTGCGACGGGCGCGCTTGCCAACACCGAGATCCGGCGGCAAGTTCGGGAGGCGCTGGATGGCAAGGTTGCCGATTACCCATTGCCCGGTCACCCTCCAATGCGCCCGGACGAGAATTTCGTCGAGCTGGTGAGGATTTCGCGCTCTTGTTCTTTTTTCCTATGTTTCTCGGTTCGTTGTTCTGACGTGGAGTTTTTGTTTCTGCAGGGCCACATGACCAATGTCGTCGACTCGCGCCCGCCGGTGCTAGAGGACGCTGAGCGGCGATAGTAGAACTGCCTCCCCTCCGAGAAGCAGAAGAGGCGTAAGGACAAAGAGACGTTGACGAAGAAAAAGAAGGCCGCCAAGGAGCTCCAACGGCGGCGGCAGGGCCAGGTCGTGTCGGACGACGATGACGACGACGATGAGGAGGAAGAGGAGGAAGACGAGGAGGAGGAAGAGGAGGAGGAGGAGGAGGAGGAGGAGGAAGGGCATCGCAGCCGGGAATGGGGCAGGGTCCGACCCCTGCTCTGCCTTCTGCCTCCGCGACTGACCCTGCAGGATAGGGCGTTGCCCCTGGGGTCCCTCCGGCCGGCGAGGTGAGAGACCTCGACGACGAGGCGAAGGAGGAGCCTGCAGCTCCGACGGCGATGGCGGAGATAGGGGCAGTTGCCCCAGTGACCGCGACGGAGACGGCGGTGGCGACGGAGGAGGGAAAGTCCGCCCCGGCGGCCACGACGGGGACATCGGCGGCGGTGGAGGTGGGGGTACCTGCCCCGGCGGCCGCGACGAAGGTGGCGGCGGCGGAGGCGGGGGTGCTTGCCCCGCAGCCATGACGGAGGTGGGGACGCCTACCTCAGCGGCCGCGACGAAGGCTGCGGCGGTGGCGGGAACAGGAACGCCCACTCCGGCAGCCGCGACGGAGACAGTGGCGGCGGCAGATGGAGCAGGATGCGCGTCAGTGTCGACGACGGTCGCAACGACTTTGACAGAGACGACGACGCATGTGCCGGGGCCGTCGACGAGGCCGACGGCATCAGGGGCGATGGCGCCTGTCCCGGCGGTAGCGTCGGGGACGGCGGGGCCGGGGTCGGCTGGAGCGGCCTCCACCCTTGGCTCGGTTAATCCTGTTCCCAAGGCGTGGAGTGGGACTACCCTGCGCTGGATGTCCCGTGATGACCTGTAGAGTCCTTTCTTCGTGCTGGATGACGCCAGGGAGTGGGGTAAGTGGTAGGCGGTGTAGGGCAGGCTTGCAAACGTCCGCGCTGCCCTGTCTTCGGTGATGGGGAGCTGGACGGCGTCGTCGTCCCCGGTGGCCAGGTAGGGTGTTCTCCTCGGCGATTGCTTTCCTCTCGTCTCTCTGTTGCTGAGTATGAATTGTTTTGTAGGCCCTCCAGGAGTGCAGCCGGGGAAAGTCCGATTTCCTCCGGCTCGAGCGGAGGCTCTGGGATTGCTTCTCCACGGAGAGGCAGTGGACCGGGGAGCTGACCACGCAGGTCGCCGCCGCTTAGCAAGTCATGGACGACCTGCGCAGGCGCGAGCAGGCGGCACGGGAGGACGCGCGGTGGTCGAAGGACAAGTTCCAGGCCATCGTCGAGAAGGCTCGCCTCGATCTCGAGGAGTTCCAGGCTGCTGCCGAGAAGGCCCGCCTTGATGCCGAGGAGCTCGCACGGCTGAAGGGGGACCATGAGGCCCTCCAAAAAACCGTCGAGCGTATCCGGCGCGAGCGGCAGAAGGCTTGGCAGGAGCGGGACTTCGAGGCGACCCAAAAGGCTGAGGCTGAGAAGATATCAGCCGAGCTCGGTGCGGAGGTCAGTCAGCTCCACGTGCAAGTGCATGGGCTTCAGACCGCCGTGACCGAGGGGCTCGACCGGGAGCATCAGCTGAAGCCTCAGTCTGAGGGTAGGGATTTTGCTGTCCCTTTGCTTTTGTGGTGTTGTGATGGTTTCTGACTTGGCAGATGTTTGTGGATGGGCCTCACAGACGAACTCGCCCGGCTGAGGGAGGTCCTCGATGCGGAGCGCGCCGAGCACAGCAACCTGCGGGACGCGGTCCGCGTTGTCTGCGACGGCCTCGGCATGGTCCAGGGGAAGGGGATGAGTTCGTTGGCGGCTCGTGTCCTTGGGACGTACCGGCGGGCCCGCGAGATCGCTCGGGAGGCGCTCCACATTGGCGTGAGGTGAGCCTTCGGCGTCTTCGGCTCCCACTACTCCGACATCAACGTCGTCGGGATGAGCGGGGGGTATGCCTCCAGCTACTCTGAGGCCGAGCTGGACGAGATCGATGCGTCGGTGCTCAACCTAGCGGAGGCCCTGGCGAAGCTTCTGGAGGATGAAGCCGTTCCGCCCGAAGACCCAAGGACGAGTTAGCGGGCTTAGACGCCCCAGAATGTAAATATATTAGTTAACTTTGAACTTGTTTTTGTGATGGCTGCGGAGGCCTTTTCTATAACTTTGTCGAAAAATGTTTTCGATCCTCTTTCTTGTTTTTTGGGTTTGGAAAGTTTAGAGCGCGGGTTGGGCGCGTCAGTAAGCGCTGATGAGCGAAGACACCGTAGCCGCTAGGGCGTAGGTTTTTTCGCAGTCCGATCAGTCTTGTTTGAGCGTCGTTCGTGCACTCTTTCCTTTTCACGCCCAAACGTTTAGGAAGAGGGTCGGTTCGGAAAGAAAAGATGTTTTGAGAAGGCGTTGAGTGACTTGGGCCGGAGCCCCTGATAGCCCCCGAGGGATATGCAACCCTGGGTAGAGCCAGGGTCGGATATCCCTGAGCTCGGGACGAGACTCAAACGAGATCGACTCAAAATTATCTTTTTCCATGAACTAAAAAGTTACAGAAGTATGTATGTACAAACTTGGAAACAATAACTAAGGGTAGAAGCATCTTAGCTGCTATATGTTCCAAGCATTGGAGAAGATCTGTCCATCGGGTGTCGCCAGCTTGTATGTGCCTGGCTGTAGTACTTGGGCGACGATGAAGGGGCCTTCCCACGGAGGGGTCAGCTTGTGGCAGCCTCTGTTGTCTTGGACGAGGCGAAGCACCAGGTCGCCGATGTTGAAAGCTCAGCCTCGTACCTTGCGGCTGTGGTACTGTCGTAAGGCTTGCTGGTACTTGGCCAAGTGTAGCAGGGCCACGTCGCGTGCTTCGTCGAACTGGTCTTGCGCGTCCTCGATCGATGCCTGGTTCCCTTGTTCATCGTACGCCTTGACCCTCGGTGACCCGTACTCCAGGTCGGTGGGGAGGATTTCCTTGGACCCGTAGATCATGAAGAACGGGGTGAAGCCAGTCGTCCTGCTGGGGGTCGTCCTTAGACTCCATAGGACCGTGGGGAGCTTTGCAACCCACCTGCCGCCGAACTTTTTGAGGCGGTCGAAGATCCGTGGCTTGAGACCCTGGAGTATCATACCGTTGGCCCGCTCGACCTACCCGTTCGTGCGGGGGTGTGCCATGGCCGACCAGTCCACTCGGATGTGGTGGTCGTCGCAGAATTGGAGGAACTTCTTCCTGGTGAATTGCGTGCCGTTGTCCATGATGATGGAGTTGGGGACTCCGAAACGGTGGATGATGTCGGTGAAGAATTGTACCACCTGCTCTGACTTGATCTGCGCGACGGGCCGCACCTCGATCCACTTTGAGAACTTGTCGACGGCGACAAGCAAGTGGGTGAAGCCCCCGGGCGCCTTCTTAAAAGGTCCGACTAGGTCCAGTCCCCAGACTGCGAATGGCCACGTGATGGGGATGGTCTGGAGCGTCTATGCGGGCAGATGGGTTTGGCGCACGAAGAATTGGTATCCCTCGCAGGTACGCACCACGTGGGTGGCGTCGACTACTGCTGTCGGCCAGTAGAAGCCCTGCCGGAAGGTGTTCCCGACGAGGGTTCTTGGCGCGGCGTGGTGGCCGCAGGCCCCGACGCGGATGTCCTGTATCAATACCTTTCCCTGCTTGATCGGGATGCAACGCTGGAGGATGCCGGTGTGGCTCGGCTTGTAGAGCTCCTGGTCGATGATGATGAAGGATTTAGTGCGGCGTGCCTCCGTCTTGTTCATCGGTAGTGTCTCGCGGACGAGGTAGTCGAGGTATGGGGCTCTCCAGTCAGATGGGGGGTCGGACCCCGCTGCCAGGTTTGTGTCGATCTCCATGACCTCGGAGTCAAGGGGGTCGGCCTCGGAGTCCAGGATAGGTGGCGTGTCGCCGACCCCTCCCGGTTCGGCGCCCGAGTCCGGGACAGGTGGCGCGCTGCCGTCCTTTCCCGGGTCGGCGCCCGAGTCCAGGACAGGTGGCGTGTCGCCAACCCCTCCTGGCTCCTTGTAGTTGATGGAGGGCTTGTACTGGTCGCTGATGAAGACGCCGTCAGGGACAGGCTTTCGGCCGGATGCCGCCTTCTCCAGTTCGTTAGCTGCCTCGTTGAAACATCTTGCGACATGGTTGAGTTCCAGCCCGTCGAACTTGTCTTCGAGTTTGCGGACCTCGTTGCAGTACGCCGCCATCTTGGGGTCATGGTAGCTCCACTCCTTCGTGACTTGTTCGAGGACTAGTTGGGAGTCGCGTCGGATGTCGAGTCGCCGGATGCCCAGCTCGATGGTGATGCGAAGCCCGTTGAGGAGAGCCTCGTACTCAGCGACATTGTTAGATGCAGGAAAGTGGAGGCGGATCATGTACCTCATGCGCACGCCGAGAGGAGAGACGAAGACCAGACCCGCTCCGGCGCGAGCCTTCATCAACGACCCGTCGAAGTACATCGTCCAGTACTCCTGCTTCTCTGGTGCTGATGGCGTATGGATCTCTGTCCATTCTGCGACAAAGTCGGCGAGTACCTGGGACTTGATGGCTGTCCTGGGGGCGTAAGTGATGCCCTGATCCATAAGCTCGAGTGCCCACTTCGCGATCTATCCCGTGGCGTCCTAGTTCCGAATCACTTCGCTGAGGGGGAACGACGAAACGACCGTCACCGGGTGGGAGGTGAAGTAGTGGCGCAACTTCCTCTTCGTGATAAGGATTGCGTAGATGAGCTTCTGGATCTGAGGGTAGCGAGCCTTGGACTTGGACAGGACCTCGTTGAGTAAGATTTAGCTTTGGAAGGCCACACAAATTCAGTAATGTAAATTTCATTATCATTGTTGTTCGTACTATCAGAATCAGACTCGATGGCATGCATATTGGACCGACAAGGCTTGAAGCTATCTTTTTCCTTAGCAATTCTAAGTTCCATTGTTGAGGCCTTCATTAGCACTTGTGCAATGGTGTGAAGCTCAAAACCTTCTAGCCGATCTCTAATGGAGGATTTTAAACCCTTAAGTGCAAGATCGGCCAAATCACTATCGGTAAGTGACAAATTAAAACACTGGTTTTTTGTTTCTTTGAATCATCTTATGTAATCAAAGATAGATTCTTCTTTTCCTTTCCTAACCAATGTCAAATCTGTCAACTTCAATTGAAAGTTCCCGGTATAAAAATGATCATGAAATTTTTGCTCTAATTGTTCCCATGAATCAATAGAGCCGAGAGCTAAGGATGAGTACTAGGCGAAAGCGGTTCCCGTTAATGACAAAGAAAATAAACGGACTCGCAAAGCATTGTAATAACCCGCCTCACCTAATTGAGCCAGATATTGACTAATATGTTCCCAAGTGGTCCGGTTGTCCTCGCCACTGAATTTAACAAAGTCGGGCATGTGCCAACCGACAGGGTAAGGAACATAATCAAAATTGGCTTGATACGGCTTTTGATATAATTTTGAACTTTCAGTATCTATGCCGTATTTGCTTTGCATCAAAGGCAACACCTCCTCTCTGAATTTTGTAATCTCGCAAAGGTTAGGAGAGACCGAGCTAGGCACGACAGCGATCAGCATGGGCATTTTGGGGACGATGGTTAGCGGGCCGGCCTGAAAGGCCTGACCAGTCTGATCCGTCGCCTGGACCGGTTTGACCGCTCCAGCCATGCTCGGCTATTGCGGTTGGATCCAAGGCGGCATTTGTCCCGAGTAAAAGTTCAACAGCATGCCACAGGCAGGGTTCTCGATGGCCCCCGTATTTGCCGATGAACCTATTTGTGCAGCCCCACGCGAGTCGACTCGCGGAAAATCATTTTTATTATAAGAAACAGATCTATTCCCCACAAGTTGATCTACTCGAGCCATCAATGTATTAGTGATCCTATTCTGATCAGCAAGGCTTTTACACAGCTCATCATTAATGGCAGCCTGGTTGAAGGGGAGATTACTTACATTGTGTACTTCCTCAACCATGCTATCCTTCATCTTGATCGCAGGCAACTCGAAGTCTTGCGTTCTCGTCGTCTTGTCTTCACGATCCTTCTTAACGCCCATGAGATATTGCGTCTTGACGTATTCATGGAGCATAGCAAGGTTCTGCTCCTCCTCCTTGCTGAGATCTTCCACGGAGGCCGTGATGATGTTGTCTTTGTCGATGTCCATAGTAGATCCTATCTTGCTAGGGCTTTCCGGAACGGTTGTAAAACCAGATCGTTTGTCCCCAGCAGAGTCACCAAAATGTGTTGACGCTTTTCTGTTCAACACATGAATGCTCTAGCTCGCGCGCGCGTTCAGCAATCACCTCGTCGGCGCCTCTGCACCTAGCCGGTCAGACCGATCAGGCAAGCCGGTCAGACCGGTCTGCTGCTGGGCATTGCGAAAACCTAAGAACGCCACCTTGGGAGGGACCCCATCGGAGATGGTGCACCTAGGGTTGCTCTGAGATTGGTCAGGCCACTCAGAGCTTCCTCAACTACCGTTGAGACGAAGGAGGAAAGCAAAGGGGTTGAAAAAGCTAGGGTTTAGAGATAAAAGTAGAAGATTTGTTTGTCGATTGGGTGTTAGCCCTGAATTGGCCAGAGCCCTTTAGTCATGCAAGAAAGTCCTAATTACCATGAGAACTCGATGTAAATTCTTTTCGATGTAAATTTCGACCACATTTGACCTCCCTAATTAAGTAGTTGTATCTTAATTCAATTTTAAGTCTTGATCCTTTGTTCTGTACTTCTGTGCATTTTTGAGCTCAGCTGCATGGGGTAACCTTCACCCACGCATGCGCGTGGTGAGGGCACCTCTCCCTGCGCACGCAGTCTACCAAACTGCCATCTAACAAACACCATCTCACCCCAGCTCATGGGCCTGGCTGGGCTGGCTTGAGCCTAGCTCACGACCTGGCTGAGGCAGTCTAGGCTGCCAAACACGCCCAAAGGGCAAAGGGAGAAAGAATCTGTTGGAGTTGCTCTAGCCTTGGCGTGGTGCTTGGGTGGAATCAGTTGGTATCTCTGTTAGAAACTTATATAGCGATGTGTTCAACCTGGAGGAAAGAAGTAAATGTAATTCAGTATACAATGCTGGAAACAAGGGTTCAGATTTGGTATTGAACTCAATTCAATACCAAGGTCTCCAATGTCTACATCTAAACGGACCCTAAACGTAATTCAGTATACAATGCTGGAACGACAAGGGGCCTAGATTCAACTCCGGTCGATGCGCCAAGCGTAACTAGATAGGCCATAAGCCTATACGTGGCATTCATGGAATCCACACTTGGGTTAAAGGACCAGCTCATGCAGATCACTGCTGAGGAGGGTAGACAGGCACTGGAGCATGAGCCTGCTGCTGTGGATTGATCCCGCGGTCGCGCATGTATTGCAAGTGTAAGCAACCAGGATAATTATGGAAGTGTTCTCACCTCCGTAGAGGCCGCGTACCTTTGTTTATATAGGAAGGGAAGCACCGCTTGCGTGGTTTACAAGATTGTGATCTCAGGTAGTTGCTGAGGCTAATTCATCTAGAGATATCTAGCTAGTTTGTTACAACAACTCTATCCTCTATCTACAACAAAGAGTCCTAGATGAATCGGCTACAATCCAACCCGGTTACAACTGTTACAGGATATCCTGTATATAAACTGTTCTAGCTTCTTATTTGTAAGACCCATCGGCAGCTTGGTCATGAGTAGAGATAATCGAAACCTCTAACAATCTCCCATCAGCAACTTGGTCATGAGTAGAGATAATCCGAACCTCTAACAATCTCCGAGCAACACGTTCCCTGACAAAGTGAAAGTCAACCTCAATATGCTTTGTACGAGCATGAAAGATAGGATTTGCTGTCAAATAGGTAGCCCCAATGTTGTCACACCAAAGTCTTGCTGCTGGAGGAGTGGAGACACCTAGTTCCTTGAGCAAAGTTTGAATCCACATCACTTCTGTTATTGCATTTGCTAATGCCTTGTACTCAACCTCTGTACTAGATCTAGACACTGTGGTTTGTTTTCTTGCACTCCATGATACTAGATTATTTCCGAGATACACAACAAACCCCCCAGTTGATCTCCTATCATCAACATCACCTGCCCAGTCTGCATCAGATAAAGCACTTACAAGCATAGAGGGAGATTTCCTTATTTTTATTCCAACATATATTGTAAACTTCAGATATCTTAGTATCCTTTTTACTGCAGACTAGTGAGTTGTTGTGGGAGAATGCAAAAACTAACAGACCTTGTTTACTGCAAAAGCCAAGTCCGAACGAGTCAAGGTCACATGTTGTAATGCACCAACAATACTCCTGTAACGTGTTGCATCTTCATGACCAAGTGGTTCTCCTTCTTCTAGCGTCAATTTCTCAGAAGTGGACAGCGGTGCATATTTGCTTTGTGACGGATGAATACCATTGCATACCTGTTTCACTTTTGTCCCGAGGAAGTAGTGGAGTTCCCAAGCCCTTTAGAGAAAAATCAGACTTGAGATCCTTCAAAAGTGTTGTTACTACATTCTGAGAAGAGCTGGCAACAATAATGTCATCAACATAAATCAGCAAAAATATGGTAATATCACCCTTGTTAAAGAAGAACAACGAAGTGTCGGCCTTAGTGGGATTGAAACCAAGTTGCTGTAATTTTTCACTTAACCTCGAATACCATGCTCTAGGGGCTTGTTTCAAACCATATATTGCTTTGTCCAACTTGCAAACATAATGCGGCAAGTCTTTGTCTTCATACCCTGGTGGCTGTCTCATATAGACATCCTCCTCAAGAACACCATGTAAAAACATATTGTTTACATCTAGCTGCCTGAGACACCATCCTCTGGATACTGCTATAGATAGAACAACTCTGATAGTAGCTGCCTTAGCTGCCTTAACAACAGGACTAAAGGTGTCTTTATAATCTATTCCATATCTTTGTTTGAAGCCTTTTGCTACCAAGTGAGGTTTATAGCTGTATATGCTGCCATCAGATTTCCTTTTGACCTTATATACTCACTTACAGTCTATGAGATTTCTGCCCTTTATTGGTGGAACCAAGTGCCAAGTTTTATTAGTTTGCAAAGCACTATATTCCTCATCCATAGCTAACTTCCAACTACTATTAGTAAGAGCTTCATATAAATCTTGGGGTTCACCGTTAGCAGCTAAGCAACCATTCCATACATCACAGTGACATCTGTGTATTGTTTTGCCTTCTTTGTTCCAGCTTCAAGTCTTGTGCATGGGTGACTCTGCTCTGTCACAGGTGACAGCAAAATTGTGTATCCAGGGACTCCATCCGCATGCAGTGGTTCATCAGTAGAAGTTTGAGCTGTGCGTGCCCCCGCCGACGGGGGTGGCCGCTGGCCACACCGTGAAGCCGCAGTTGTTGAAGGTGGCGGCGCTGGTGCCCGCCGCAAAGGCGGCGAGGAGCGGGAAGAGAGAAGAGGATGGTCGACGAGGTAGCCATTGGTCCTGATTGTGTACGTGGTGAGTTGCTGAGAAGCGTGGGTGGGAGCATACATATTTATAGGTAGAGTACTGAATCAAATTGAAGTCAATTCACCCAAAATCTTATTAGCGTTTAGCTCATGTTAGTTGCTTGCGAGAAACAGTTAATTAGCATCTCTCTTGTGTGAAGCCTTGAGTTCCTATAGGGGAAGTCAATAGGCCTACGTCAGCCAATTTGAAACTTTGTAGAAATGGTTTTATTGATTGACGTGTCACATTGGTTAGAACATGTCAGATGATACGGTTCATCTAGATGTGCGGAAAACTTGATCCAACTTTACAAGGACAACACAATGGTATAACCATGTTGCTTGTTCAATGAGTAAGCCCTGAAAAGCCTTGCTTCGATCCGCAGTAACAATCATTTTCATGCCATCACATCAGAACATATATGGCATACTTGTAATTAAGATATTTTCTAACAAATTTGTAAGTGTTATATGTGACGTACAAATTTGTGATATAAGTATATAATGTGCACATATAATATGCTCAAAGGACTTCATGCGCATGCATTGGTTCATCAGTGCACGGGTGATAAACCATAGATTCTACTAACACAAGTTGCAGATTTGAAACATACATGTTAAATGGAAACTAACAAAATTAGTTTCACAATTTTTAGATCACCATATGATTTATAAAGCATTTAATGTCTTTTAGATAAAATAAATCATAGCACTAGATACAAGATAGTAACATACACAAAAACAATTCTGAAATAAACTAGATGTCATCAGGAACTCAACAAAACAAGATTCACATTTTTATCATTTTTCTACACATTTCTATGCATTTTCCAAGTTTGCAGCTATTTAAATCTAGGAAATAAATCAAAACCGAGGTCGACTTGCAAAATAACCCTCAGATCTAAAGATTCTTCGTACAAAGGTCCCTAGAATCTTCCCCATAACCCCTACATGTTTTCTTGTTCCTCCCTAACACAGCACACCCACGCAACACAGAGACAGGCAGGGGCTCGGCTTTGGCCGGCCATGGCCCTGGGGGCTGATGGCAAGCGCGCGGGGTGGAGGGGGGGTAGCGTCGGGGCTGCACCCCAAGGCCAAGGGTTAAGGGTCGGCGACAGGAAACGGGCGGCGCAACAGGAGCCCCACGGAAAAAGATGGGGGCGAAGGACTTCACCGGCGGGAGCACCTGCCTGGCGAGGGAGGGCAGCGGGTAAGTGGCAAAACGGATGCGCAGCATCGCGAGGAGGCTTGAGCATGAGTAATCGGCCCGGAACTATTTTGCCAGCAAACAGAGGCGAGCTTGGAGGTGGTGGTACTGTCAATGGTTGAAACGAAGCAGTAGGGTTTGGGGAGGGGCAACGCTCGGGCTTTACAGGCACGGGAGCAGCGTGGCGCTGGCCACGATGGCCAATCGGCGACGAGCACCGCCGGTGCGGGCCAACGGGCGAGCACCACCGGTTTTGCCCAACCAAGAGCGTGCAGGCGTGGAGAGAGGTGGAAAAAGACACTGTTAAGTGGGTCCGGTGTGTTGCTTGCGAGAAGCAGTTAATTAGCATCTCTCTTGTGTGAAGCCTTGAGTTCCTATAGGGGAAGTCAATAGGCCTACGTCAGCCAATTTGAAACTTTGTACAATTGGTTTTATTGATTGACGTGTCACATTGGTTAGAACATGTCAGATGGTACGGTTCATCTAGATGTGCTGAAAACTTGATCCAATTTTACAAGGACAACACAATGGTATAACCAGGTTGCTTGTTCAATGAGTAAGCCCTTAAAAGCCTTGCTTCGATCCGCAGTAACAATCATTTTCATGCCATCACATCAGAACATATATGGCATACTTGTAATTAAGATATTTTCTAACAGATTTGTAAGTGTTATATATGACGTACAAATTTGTGAAATAAGTATATAATGTGCACATATACTATGCTCAAAGGACTTCATCCGCATGCATTGGTTCATTGGTTCATCGGTGCACGGGCGATGAACCATAGATTCTACTAACACCATAGATTCTACTAACACAAGTTGCAGATTTGAAACATGCATGTTAAATGGAAACTAACAAAATTAGTTTCACAATTTTTAGATCACCATATGATTTATAAAGCATTTAATATCTTTTAGATAAAATAAATCATAGCACTAGATACAAGATAGTAACATACACAAAAACAATTCTGAAATAAACTAGATGTCATCAGGAACTCAACAAAATAAGATTCACATTTTTATCATTTTTCTACATATTTCTATGCATTTTCCAAGTTTGCAGCTATTTAAATCTAGGAAATAAATCAAAACCGAGGTCGACTTGCAAAATAACCCTCAGATCGAAAGATTCTTCGCACAAAGGTCCCTAGAATCTTCCCCATAACCCCTACATGTTTTCTTGTTCCTCCCTAACACAGCACACCCACGCAACACAGAGACAGGCAGGGGCTCGGCTTTGGCCGGCCATGGCCCTGGGGGCTGATGGCAAGCGCGCCGGGTGGAGGGGGGGTAGCGTCGGGGCTGCACCCCAAGGCCAAGGGTTAAGGGTCGGCGACAGGAAACGGGCGGCGCAACAGGAGCCCCATGGAAAAAGATGGGGGCGGAGGACTTCGCCGGCGGGAGTGCCTGCCCGGCGAGGGAGGGCGGTGGGTAAGTGGCAAAACGGATGCGCAGCGTCGCGAGGAGGCTTGAGCATGAGTAATTGGCCAGGAACTATTTTGCCAGCAAACAGAGGCGAGCTTGGAGGTGGTGGTACTGTCAATGGTGGAAAAGAAGCAGTAGGGTTTGGGGAGGGCCAACGCTCGGGCTTTATAGGCGAGGGAGGAACGTGGTGCTGGCCACGATGGCCAATCGGCGACGAGCACCGCCGGTGCTGGCCAACGGGCGAGCACCGGTTTTTCCCAACCAGGAGCGTGCAGGCGTGGAGAGAGGTGGAAAAAGACACTGTCAAGTGGGTCCGGTGAGCTTAAAACGTGTTTAACTTTCCCCACTCAAATGACCCAGCTATAGGCAACTAAAAATCTCCCAAAAATACTTATTTTAAAGATAAAATCGCAAAGAACATGGTGCCACAAGAATCACCTCAAGATCTGCTCAGGTTTTCACACAATTGACAAAAGAAAACAGCCAAAACTGAAACTTTAATGAATTTTTAACACAAGGAAACATCATTGAAAAATTAAGTAAAAATATTGTAAAATCATCTGTTTGCATCTAGTATTTAAATAAAATAATAGGAGGCACAGTTGCATAGCAGAAATCAAAGTTGCATCACAAGTTCTAATTTGAACAATAAACAACAATTATGTGAACTTAAACAATGCATGGCTAGGATGCTCAATATGGCACAAATGATGCTCATGATGCTCAATTATAAAAGTTGCTCCATTTGAAAAGATCTACCACTTTTATGTTGGCCAAAAATTACATTCTTATATAAAATTTGTTTTTATTTGCTTTCCAAGTACTTTAGTACAAAGGTGTTTAACACTTAGTCGTTTAGAGTTAGCTTCGATTTATTCATTAACCACTTTGATGTTTTTTTGATTTAGTCTCTTAATTACTAGGGATGTCACACTAAGCACCAAATAACTACTCGATGTGGCTCCTACGACTCACCTGGCGCATAAGCTCGAGGGCTGGAATCCAAATGACTACTCGAAAGATGACTAGCGTGAAAACTAAAATCATTCCAACGTTTAGGGGCTGATTAGCTACACCCAACAGTTGTTTTTTTCAAGACGGAGAAAGAAGATTCAAGATTTTAGTAACCCTCAGCCTAATTCTTCGATTCGACCTAAGGCTCGGGAGCTACTCCATATGGAGTGCGACTTTAGCCGCCCTTCATATTACATTCCAAAAATGAAAATTACAAAATCAAGATGATCAAGGGCTTAATCACACCATAGTCTCATGGCAGCTTTAAGGAACTTTGAAGATTCAGCCAGACAAAATACTCGAGAAGCACTAAACTACTCGGCGAGGATCCGAAAAGTACTCGAAGACTGCTGCATTCGACTACGAAGCGCTCGGGGGCTTGTCGGGGATAGATCCCCAGTACCCGGAAGGAAGAAAGAAGATGGACTCCTACTAGGATTCCTCTGTAATCCTACTAGGACTTATACCTTATAATCCTACTAGGACTCCTTGTAACCGACTAGTAATCCCGCCCCCTGAGTATATAAAGGAGGGCTGGGGTCCCTGGATCAGTAGGCAAAGATCTCATAGAACCACAATAGAGCACCAAATCCTCAACACCAAACAACATCCAAGCACAAGGCGCAATATACAACACCCCAAACAAGACGTAGGATATTACACTACTCTGACGGTCCGAACCTGTATAAATCGGTATCTTGAGTCCTCGCTTTTACCTTCGAGTTCTACGTTCGGCGATCCCCCATCAACCAATCTACTACATCGGGATACCCCTCGGTAGGTTGCCAAGTATAAAACACCAACATATATCTTTATACAAATTTCTACTGAACAAACAAGATAAATTGCTAGTTCTAAAACATACATTATAAAGTGCTATACCGTTTGAATATAAGTTATTGCATGGATACAATATAAGTTGACATTTGCAAAAAAATAGTTTCAAAACATATTGAAGATGGATCTTATTTTTAGATCGTGTCACAAGAAATACGATGGTGCAAACGGATTTAAAAGCAGATGTTTGATGGAAGATAATTTAACTCGCTGACATCAGTGATGATGTCATGTAGATAGCGACATCCCTGCATGCAAGTCTTGCTTCCTGTAGTGCCTCTACTATAGCATGAGAGGGGTGCGCGACCGGCCGCCAGGTCGCGCGACAGCGCGGTCCCTTGCAAAAAGATGGAAAAGGAAGTTTGATCTACCACATCACACGGAGAAAGTGCAATTTATGCAACTCGCAGGGAAAAAAGTGCCACTTGCTCATGAAATGAAGCAATAAGCCGAACACTTTCTTTGCTGTCCACGTCAGGCCTGCCAAAGTGCCAAAATTTCAACACAATGGACGTTTAGCCTGCTGCGCTAGCTGCAATCCGCAGAAAACCGAAGCCAAAGCAAACGATCGCGGAACCAGGAACGAAGGCTCCTTCCGGCGATGGAGAAGAGCAAGGTTCTAGTCGTGGGCGGCAGCACGGGCTTCGTGGGCAGGCGGATCGTCGCGGCGAGCCTGGCGCAGGGCTACCCGACGTTCGTCCTGATGCGGCCGGAGATAGGCCTCGACGTCGGCAAGCTCCAGGCCCTGCTGTCCTTCAAGGCCCAGGGCGCGCGCCTCGTGGAGGCGTCGCTCGACGACCGCGCGGGGCTCGTCGCCGCCGTGAGGCAGGTGGACGTGGTCGTGTCGGCCTTGTCCGGGACACACCGCAGCCAGACCATCCTGCTGCAGCACAAGCTCGTCGAGGCGATCAAGGAGGCCGGGAACATCAAGGTTATTCACCACCACCTCTCCTCTTTTTTTTTGAGTCCTAACGTCGTAGAAACAGAGGACAATGGTGACCTGCAGGCAGTGAACAATAATCATACTGAAATTGTGGATGCAGCGTTTCATACCGTCGGAATTCGGCATGGACCCATCCAGGATGGGGCATGCTCTTGAACCAGGAAGGGCTATATTCGACGAGAAGATGGAGCTACGGAGGGCAATAGAAGCAGCCAAAATTCCCCACACCTACATTTCTGCCAATTGCTTTGCCGCATACTTTTGTCCAAACCTCGCTCAAATGGGTACTCTTCTGCCTCCCAAGGACGAGGTTCGTGTATATGGAGATGGCAATGTCAAAGGTAAACAAATATACTTCTTGAATTCCAAATTACGTCCCAAATTATCCTAAATTATAGTTCATTTTAGTATTTCTAAATTTATAGTTTTTACTAGGCGAAATAGCCAAGATCGTCCCTGAACTTTCCACAATGGGTTAAGTTCATCCCTAAACTTTCAAAAGGATCAAATTTAGTCCCTCAACTCTCATTTTTCGGGTCAAACACATCCCTGCGCTGATGTGATGCATGAGATGATAGTGCAATGTCCGTTTTGCCCTTGGTACCGAGAGCTTCTTTTGCTTCTCATCTTCCTCTCGTTGGCGCCGGTGGCCGACCCCTCCAAGTCGCTACTCTGCTAGCCACCACCGCTCTCTGTCATCTTGGCCACCGACACCCCCGCGCCACAGCTGGAGTGGGATGCGAGTAAAAGAAAAAAGAAAAATCCTGATATGTAGGTCCCACATATCATTATGTAAGAGCTAAGGGTAAAAGAGACATTTCACATTTGTCTCATGCCATCATGCAGTGCCACGTCAGCACAAGGATGGGTTAGACAAAAAAAAGTTAAAGGACTACATTGACCCTTTTGAAAGTTCAAGAACGAACTTGACCTCTTGTGCAAAGTTAGGGGATGATTTTGGCTATTTTTTCTTTTTACTATATACATAGACATAGTATATATATCTAGATGAATAGCAAAAGCTACAAATTTAGAAGTATTAAAACGACTTACAATTTAGGACGGATGGAGCATTTTGTTATGAATCTGGTATCGGGAAATCTAAGGAACACTCGAGTGTTACAAACATCACCAATACTCGATTTTTCTGCCGTCTGATTTGCACACCAATCAACTCCGATTCGTCCAATTAGCACTCAGGGGTTCGCAGTTTGGGTTTTGAGGGTGTGGTTTCCTTGCCTCCCGGGCATAGCTGGCGGTAGGCCGGACCGGTGGTGGTGGTGGGCGCGGGGGTGGCGAGGCGAGGCGGTGGGGACGCCGCCAGCCGGGGCAGTGGAGGAAGGTGGTTGGGTAAGGATAGGGCGAGGGCATCACAGTTATAGCCCGGCGAAGCTAGGTTAGCACGGCGGTGGGCGGCAACGGCATATTCGGTGCACGGGGAGCCACCGGAGATGAGGAAGGCGGGCGGGGTGGGGGTGAGCGCAAGGCAAAGAGCAGCAACCAGCAGGTCTGTCGACCATGGTAGTTGGGAGCTGAACAGATGGAAGAGAAAACAGGAAATTGTCTAGGTTGAAGAAGGAAGGAGAGCTGTCCGATCTTGATCGTATGGACAAAAAAATCGTGTTCTCAGTTGCTCCCAAACACTCGAGTCTAGAATAGATAAGCCCATATGGTATTGATTAATTTGGGATGGAGGGAGTAGTTTCTTATGAATCATGTATTGATTTCCATATTGGCTGATGTATGTTGCATTCGTCTCGTTGTGTTTTGTTGGCTGATGAGAAGTAGAGCCACAGAGCACATATTTGTATTCTCAAAATGTTTATATATATACAGCCGCACTAATTTTGTTTCGAGTTTCGACAGAACGATATGTTTTTTAGTTGCCCACTTCTAACTATATATAGTCCTAATATGCTGTGCAGTAATATTTGTGGATGAAGATGATGTGGCATCTTATACAATCAAATCCCTTGATGACCCTCGCACCTTGAACAAGACAGTTTACCTAAGACCACCAGAAAACATCCTCACTCAAAATGAGCTGATCGCGAAATGGGAAAAGCTCTCTGGAAATGTCATCGAGAAAATTTACATTCCGGTTGACGAGTTCTTGGCTTCAATGAAAGGTAAGAAACAAATGTGTGTTTCGAGTCATTATCAAGGATGAAGCATCTAATTTGCAGTAACATAAAAAAAATGGTACAAGGATCACATCAAATGATCAAATTAAGGATTACTGAGTGAGAGAAATTAAGGTATAAGGGTATTATATTCCAGTTGCAAAATAGAGTCGTCTAAACGCATAATAACCCTCCAAAAACATACTAACCTAGTGTGGTTCCTTTTCTTTAAGATGGGTACCAGATATCACTTTACAAGGCTAAGCTGGATATAAGCTTATAGCTATGATGTAGCACCGCCACTATAAAAGTTTGAGTGTGTTGGCCTTTGTATTTGTCACATAATCCTCATTTGAAAATCTCATTTTATACCTCTTCTCTTCTTTCCCGGTTAAATATACATCGTGTGTTGAACATGTTAAAGCAGATATGGATATTGGCGGCCAAATCGCAGTGGGACACTTTTATCATATTTTCTATGAAGGTTGCCTGACAAACTTTGACATTGGGGAGGACGGAGCAGAAGCTACTCTTCTGTACCCGGAGGTTGAGTACACCCGCATGGATGAATATATGAAAAGATATCTGTAATTTGTAAAGTTTTCTATGACCTATCTGATCATATAAGAAATTCAAAAACCATGGGCACCATGGCTGGAAATATATGGTGTTAGTGTTACATCCTGCACTATGGCATAATACTCCAATATGTAATCAAGCTCTCCATAATGGGATATAGACACTTACAATCAATATGGTGGGTAGTTCTTGTCCTGCATTCCAAAAACTTAACCTACATTTTGCACGTAGAAGTCCAAATATGTACCTTGCTTATGGATATTGGTCCTGCAGCATGCCCTGACACATACCACTACAAGTTCTAACAATGAAGTTGTTGATGGAATTGCAATATGGGCATGCGGTCGAACTAGGGCCTTAGGGCAGATTTCATAGCTGCACAGGAAAATAGAAACAAATCACTCATGACGTACACCGGTGAAACCTAATTTGAAGGGTCACACAAGTTACATGGCTCGGGAGATGGAATAGTATTGATCTCACCTCAGGACGACGGCCGACCAATTGCAATATGCTATAGTACAATTGTTGTTTCCTCTAACTGATACTACTGCACAATGGTCTCCAGGTAGCATACTCACTAAGATTCAGTCAACTGTTTGCAAAGGGTGTACAACTGATTTGCAAAAAGATGTAAATCGAGTAGCAAATAAATACAATACCTATTATTAGACTTGCAATAAGTTGGTGTTCGAGAAGACTTGCAATAAAATGTGAATGATGGCATCATCTTTGATCAGATAACTTGATTGCACACATAGCTTCCACCTAGATAACAAAGAAATGCAATTTCACATGAAAATGAACCCCAGCCATTTGACAAAGAAAATGGAAAGGTCATTCGTGTTACGTCATAGCATGGAAACACGGTGCTGCCATTGCTATGCCCCAACAATTAAGGTGCTGACCACATGAGGCCTCGGTGATCATGCAGCAACACAGCAATTGGACTCCTGCAACCACTGAAAAACGAAGCAGAATTTACCTCCCCCCTGAGCCACAGAAATACATCTTGAAGAGATGGAGAAGTGCAGAGTTTTAGTCGTGGGTGGCACGGGCTTCATTGGGAGACAGGATGACGGCAAACCTGGTTCAGGACCACCCTGCCTATGTCCTGATGTGACCGGACTACCGGAGATCAGACTTGATATTAGACAAGCTCCAAAGGCTGCTGTCCTTCAATGCACAGGGAGCCCAGCTCGTCGAGGTGTCGCTGGACAACCACACGAGCCTTGTCATCACCATGTCGACCTTGTCCAGGAGCACAACCTAAAGCCCTCCTGTAGCTACGCTATACTAGTACTAGATCAGCACGTAAAGATACTTTTTGACATGATTTCAAAAACATGTCTGACTGCTACGATATTAGACAAGCTTACAGTGTTTTTAGTCATATAAAGACATTTTTTAACACGCTATTGAAGTCGTCTCAAAATGACACAGAGTTAGACACGCTTTAAAGCATCATTATCCTTTAAACATGTTGTAAAGCGTATCAAACAATTGTCTATAGCCAGGTAAAGATGCTTTCTGACTTGATTAGAAAAACGTATCGTATTGATACAAAGTTTGACATGCTTTAATGCATCATTATCCCCTAAACATATTGTAAAGTGTATCAAACAATTGTCTATAGCTAGGTAAAGATGTTTTCTGGCTTGATTAGAAAAACGTATCGAATTGATACAGAGTCTGACACGCTTTAAAGCATCATTATCACCTAGACACGTTGTAAAATATATCAAACAATTGTCTATAGCCAGATAAAGATGCTTTCTGACTTGATTAAAAAAATGTATCAAATTGATACAAAGTTTGACACGCTTTAAAGTGTCATTACCCCCTGGACACATTGTAAAGCGTATCAAATAATTGTCTATAGCCAGGTAAAAAATGCTTTCTTACTTGATTAGAAAAAACATATCGAACTGATACAAAGTTTGACATGCTTTCAATCGTGAATAGCATGTAGACAAGTCGTAAAGTATATCAAATAACCATCAATAGGCACCCACGGGCAAAACAAATAAACAATTACAATATATTATAGTTGTCGTTTGCTATTGAGCCTTCACTATTGAAAAAATAAAATTGGATAGGGACCTAGATAAGACAAACTGGACGAAAACATTAGCATACACTTTGCAACAATATAACATGAGAAAATTATTGATACAAAGCATTTCAAGCTTGATCGATTTAGAGGAAAGCAAAAGGCAAGTGTTGAAAGAAAAAGGAATGAAATCCTTCCAAACATATCCTATCAATTAGACATGCTCCAACAGAAACAAAAGCAGGTGTCAGACCAGAGGTTGTTATAAAGTAAATTGCAATAGTAGATAGATGAGAGACCACTAACAAGTTTCCTAACTGCTACTACACAAAAACATCCTTGATTGTGAGCAAACAAAGTACAAATAGCGTGTTTCTGCATTACATGATGAAAGTGTACAACAAAATTTTTTTAAAAAAGGGAAAATAATGGTCTGCTTGCTGGAATGTCTGTCAAAACTGAAGTTAGCATAAATCTGGACATGAAACCTGCAACAACTTTTTGTGAAGGAAATAAACAGAAAGTAACATTTCATCTGGATGCGCTGTACCTGATCCACAATTTGTTCAACAACGTCATAAGAAAGAAACAGATCTGATTCATTCAGAATAGCTCGTCGGATACAGGAATCTACTATATAATATAAATAAAATAGAAAATAAATTAGAGGCGAAAGAAAGGACAATCTTAATTTCCCAGGAATAAAGTGTACAACAGAATTTAAAAAAAAGCAAAATAAGAAAGAAAGTACAATCTTAATTTTACAGGAATAAAGTGTACAACAGAATTTAAAAAAGGAAAATAAGGAAAAAATCATGGCTCCTACGAATCAAACTGCCACTAGTAGAGAATTGACTTTAGTCCCGGTTGGTAGGGTGCAAATCTCCCAAAAATCCATCCGGGATAAACGGGGGGGGGGGGGGTCTTTTGTCCCCGAAATCCCGAGCTCCTAGGAGGCCCCCCACACGCACAAGTCACAAGTCACGCGATTTTTCACGCGAAATATGCGCGTGCACGCTGCGTGGGATTCGAACCCACAACCTTCAGCCTCGCGCATAGCTTCCTTGCCATCCCACCTACACACCACATTTGACTATATAGGGGATGCTATCCTTTTGTATTAACTTGTGGAGGACCCTTTTATCCCGGTTGGAAACACCAACCGGGATAAAAGACCCCATTTTATCCTGGTTGGTATTACAAACCGGGATAAAAGGGTTCGAGGGATTTAGTCCTGTTTCAGTCACCTCGTTGGGGATCCTTTTATCCCGGTTTGAAACACCAACCGGGATAAATGACCCACTTTTATCCCGGTTGGTATTACAAACCGGGATAAAAGGCTCTCGACCCTTTTATCCCGGTTGGTGTTACCAACCAGGATAAAAGGGGGGTCTTTTATCCCGGTTGGTGTTTCAAACCGGGATAAAAGGCCTCTCATGGTCTTTTTTTCCCACTAGCCTTTGCAACCGGGATAAAAGGTCCCGGTTGGTGAGCCCCCCACCAGTGACCGAGCTTTAGTCCCGGTTGGTGAACCTTTTGTCCCGGGCTAACTTTAAACCGGGACAAAAGGGGACGCATCGAAAGCCAATTCTCTACTAGTGTGCGGCTGCCAATATGAGTCTTGCAGGCTTACCATTGAGCTAGCAATGTATATCTATCAAGAGTCTAAATAAAATTACTTTTGACTGAACCAAACCCACCCAGGCACCTGCAGCCCTAATTGGCAAATCTATCCGGCCTTCCGTCCCAGACATGTGCGCCGCTACCCCTAGAATCCACTTGCGCCGCCGCCCCTGGAAGCCCCCGCCGCCGCCCTGTTAGCCCCAGGTCCCGCCGCCTCCGCCCCTGCAAGCTCACGTCGGCGCCGCCGCCCCTGCGAGGCCCCGCCGGCGCCGCCCCTGGTAGCCCCCACCGGCTTCGCCCCTGCAAGCTCCCGCCTGCGCCTCCACCCCTGCAAGCCGCCTGCGACGCTGCCCCTGGAAGCCGCGGGCGCCGCCCCTGGAAGCTGCCTGCAAAACCGCCCCTGGAGCCACTGGTGCAAAATTCAGGTAATTAGGAGCCTGGGACTTTTACTGCTTAACATCTTGACGTTTAGGATTAAAAGCCTATTATGACGTGCAGTATATACTCGATCACATTGTGTTCCTTTTCCTTTTCTTCTTTTGACACATACAAGAACGAGAGGGTTCAGTTGTCCTTGTTCTGAAAAGGGCTATAAAACAAGGAGACAGTCGACAGAACAAAACAAAAAAATTTGATAGTTTTTGAAAGATTAAAACTTTGATAGTAGGGCAGAATAATTTCTTGCAAGGAATATTTGTGTTGAATATTTTCTGCATCTGCTTGTTGGACGTGCATTTCTCCTCTGGCCACACTATTGCAGTGTTTTTTCTATGCCATTGCAATTTGCACACGAGTGTAGAATTATTTCCAGCATGTTTTTGCGCAAATTGTTATATGTAGTAGTACTCACTGTTGTAGTGCTATTTGAAAGCACATGAAAGCTGTAGGAAAGTGCAAGGAAGTTGAACTTTAGAGTACTTTCCATTTCTTTTCCTTGTTTTGTACACACACAAAGGCAGGCTTCAGTTGTCCTTGCTCTGGAAGAAGCTGAAGAACAAGTAGACAAAGCAGCACAAGTGAAATTTGATGCTAACATTTTTGTCTCTGGAACAACAAATTTGACGAAGTTCAGTGGCCATAAGTAGTACTGATATAAATTATATTATCTTTTTAATTATCCCTTTGTTGTGCACAAATAAAATCCGATGGTGATATTTGTAGATTAGTTTCCTGCATTTTCTTCTCGAGCTTGGCCAATGGCCACAAGTATGTAGGTTAATTTGCTGGCATTTGCTTGTCGACGACTTTGGCCATTGCAACAAAGCTGTAGGCTTCGGAATAGTCACTAGCATTTTCTTGTAGACTAAAATACTACACTTCAGTATATACCCTACATATTACTCAAATTACTCTGCATACATTTTGTCTTGCATAAAGATGGAACTCCGGTTCAATGCATGCATATTATTGGCAATGTGGCAATATACTGAAATTTTTTGTATTCAGTGTCTGCAAGACTGATCTCATAATTCTGACAACATTAGGGCTATTAATAGACTGAGCATAGTGGGTCTGTACTCTAGGAAGCATTGCTATGTCAATAATAGGCTTAAAATCTTGACGTTTAGGATTACTTGTTGCTTATGTTCTCTCATATTTAGCATGCTGATGGAACTTGTAAAAAATTGCAAGCAATACCACAGTATTTCAAAACTAAAGCATGTACATGAATTTCATATTACTGCAAATTAAAGCAGCTGATATGTTTTATTTAAATTTAACAGCTCCTTACATAGGGTGATGGATCGAAGTTGGATGAAAAAATCAAGATGGGAGACCGCATATGAAGACGGTGTTGAAGAATTTTTGGCTTTTGCTTACCGGGACCTTCCACATGATAGCGAGATATTGTGTCCGTGTAAAAAGTGCAAGAATAGAATAACCCAAAGTCGTGATGAAGTTAAGACACATCTGAGGTGTGACGGTATTCTTCAAGGTTATACTACTTGGGTTCATCATGGTGAGAATTATGACAGACCATCAATTGCATTTGTTGATATGCCAAATATCAGTTCGTTGCCTGCTTCGGGTATAGTACAAGGTCGTCGGGATGGAGAATTGGATAGCATGCAAGAACTGCTACATGCTGCATTTGGTAGGGCCGCGGGTTTGCCTCAAGGTGAAGCAAATGATTTTCAGTCAGGATTTGTAGATATGGAACATAATGCCCCAGAGGATTTTGTGAATCCAGCTCAAGGTGATGATTTGAGGAGGGATCAGGGTATATATGGAAGGTTCTTGAAGGATGCACACGTAAGGTTATACCCTAGTTGTAAATACTCAAGGCTGTCATTTTTGGTGCACTTATTGTCGGTGTTTTAGACCGGCAACCCGCCTAGGGGGTACCCTAGGTGGTCTTTTATGCGGTAAGAGCCGTCGAGAATCAAGGAGTCAATGGTGACGCAAGGAACACGATTTAGACAGGTTCGGGCCGCTAGATCGCGTAATACCCTACGTCCTATATGTTTGTTTGTATTGATTGTAGATGTACTTGGAGTTGTTCTATTTGAGGGGGGTCCCTGCCCGCCCTTATATACACGGGAGGGCAGGGTTACAAGTTCCAGTCCTAGTCGAGTACAATTATAGAGTTCTACTCGGTTGGGTCCGAGTAGTTTCCATACTCCTACTTGACTAGTCCGAGTGGGATAAGCCTATCCCCTTGTCTTGATCGTATCCGAGTACATCCCTTAGTGGGCTGTTCAAGGTTTACTCGTGGGTCTGGGGTGCATGCCTGACACTTATATCACTTGAAGTACTTAAATGGTTGGTCACAAGAATCTTTTGGAGCACTATTGGGACTACTATCTTCTACACTACCTCCTGAAGCAAATCTACATAAGACATGTTATGAAGCGAAGAAGATCATTCGTGGATTAGGTCTTGATTATGTGAAAATCCATGCATGTCCCAAAGATTGCATGCTATTTCGAGGTGAACATGCCAAAAAGGATGTTTGCCATGTGTGTGAGAGCTCTTGTTGGAAAGATGTTAAGGAGAATGCTCATCAGCTAAACCTAAGGGGAAAAGGAAACCAGCAAAAGTGTTGCGGTATTTTCCATTGATACCTAGGATCTAAAGGTTATTTTCAACTACCAAAACTTCAGATGATATGCGATGGCATGAGGAGGGCCGTACGAAAGATGGAAAACTACGACATCCAGCATATGATGAAGCTTGGAAAGACTTTAATGCTAGGCATCATGAATTTGCAGAAGATGCTCGTAATGTTCTCCTTGGTCTTGCAAGTGATAGATTTAACCCCTTTGGGAATCAGAATTTAAAGCACAGTACATGGCATGTAATGCTCGTTCCTTACAACCTACCACCTTGGATCTGCATGAAGCAAACATCTTTTATGTTGTCAATGATCATCCCTGGACCAGATTGTCCAGGTAATGATGTGGACATATATTTGCAGCCCCTGATTGATGAGCTTTTACTGTTGTGGGATGGAGTTGAAACATTTGATGCCTCTTCAAAAAAAGGAATTCTCTCTCCGAGCTGCACTATTGTGGACATAAATGATTTTCCAACATTAGATTACCTATATGGATGGAGCACATGTGGTACATATGCATGTCCTTCTTGTGGTCCAGCGACAAAATCAGTTCGCCTGAAGAATGGTAAAAAGTCGTGCCATATGGGTCATTGTCGATGGCTGCTAGAAAATCATAGATACCGAAGGCAAAGGATGCAGTTTGATGGCTCGATAGAGACTGAACTTGCACCTAAAACAATGAGTGCCACTATTGTTCTTAAAATGTTAGAAGGGAAAGAGTTTGTTCTAGTGAAAAAGGTGTGCACAGCAAAGAAGGACAACAAGATAGGCAAGAATAAGGAAGTGGCGGCTGAAAGTGCTACGAAACGCAAGCGTAAAATAAAGGACAAAATAAGGAGTCAGATGGGAGTGGTGCTAAGGAGAAGAATCCTAAAGATTGGTTGAAAAAGAGGTCAATTTTCTTCAAGCTACCATATTGGGAACACAATAGATTAAGACACAATCTAGACGTAATGCACTTAGAGAAAAATGTGAGTGACAACTTTATCTCAACTTTGTTGGCTATTTGTCATAAAACAAAGGATGACCTTAATGCATGACTAGATTTAGTTGAACTTGGAATTCGAGAGGATCTTCATCATGTTGTAGATAATGAAGGAAAGCAGTCGCTTCTTGATGCACCTTTTACCATGTCTAGAGAGAAAAAGGAGATCCTTTACTCAGTAATTAAAAACCTTAGGACTCCTGCTGGATATGCATCAAACATGTCTAGGTGTGTGAACATGAAAGACTTTACATTGAGTGGACTAAAGAGTCATGACAATCATGTTTTACTACATGACATTCTTTCAGTGACGCTCCGATCCTGTTACCCTAGCAAAGATGGAGGATAGTGGTTGAATTATCTAATTTTTTCAAGATGTTGTGCTCCAAGGTGATAGATGTGGATTAGAGTATTGTGATGACACTATATGATATGGAGAGAACTTTCCTGCCATCATTCTTTACTGTGAGCATGCATTTGGTAGAAGAAGTTAAACTTGGTGGCCTTGTTCAGTACCGGTGGATGTACCCCATGGAGAGGTATGCAACTACATTTAATTTGCATTGTCAATAATTGTTCAATAATTTTTGCAACTTACATATGTCCATAATTGCATATAGATTTTTTGTTCAGCTAAAGGCACTTGTGAAGAATAGAGCTCACCCAGAAGGTTCAATTGCTGAAGGATATTGCATGGAGGAGTGCCTGGACTTTTGTTTGAGATTTTTAGAAGGAACTACACATTTTACTAAGCCATCTAGAAATCCTGAACCTTCTGATGAAAAAAAGGCATGTACTTGTTTGATAGTGCTGGTGAACCAATTGGAAAGCATACCGTTGTCAACCTTGACAAGCATCTTCTTGTTCAGGCGCATCGATATGTCTTGCGATATTGTGATGAACTTGAGGACTTACGCAAGTTTGTTCATATAGTGCTTCATGTTATGTTTATTTTTGTAGTAATTTGATGACATGACACTGATTCGATTGTTGTAGAGAATTCTTGGAAGAGGTGAAAAGCAAAATGGGTCCATCATCTAATTTGACATCTTGTTCCATAGAGCAGTTGATCGATGAACACTTTCCTGATTGGTTGGAGCAAAAGATGTGGAAATCTTAAATTGATGCATTTTAGCCATACCATTAATAGATGGAATGGATCTAATATAAATCCTTATACAAACAGATTATCCTAGGGGATGTAACAAGCATCACGGCAAAGGTTGGAGCATTGGCTGCAAAACCTAGCAGATGTGGTGTGAGATGTAGTGGATACAGTATTAATGGTTTCAGGTTCCACACTATGAGCCGTGAGGCTGCATGCTTGACACAAAATAGTGGCATAGTGAACATCTCACATGATGGTGTGAATTATTATGGTAGATTGTGAGATATAATTGAATTGTCATATGTAGAGTACAAGGTAGTGCTTTTCAAAGGTGAATGGTATGATGTTCATCATCAAGCTGGGTTACGACAAGATGAGTTTGGATTCACCCTTATGAATTTTTCTCAAAAGATACACACAGGATGAAAATTAGAGCATGATCCTTTTATTTTCTCTTCACAAGTGCAGAAAGTCTTTTATGTCCAAGATCCAAAAGCTCAAGCATGGCACACCGTGGTGAGAGTTATCCCACATGATAATTTTGACATGGGTGCTCAATTGTTGGTTGATGAAACAGATTAGAACAATATAGTCTTTTGTACCACTGAACATCATGTATTATTTTATCCCTAGTAGTCCTCTCTTTGCAAGTGTAGTAGAAGACATTTCTGGTTGGTTTGATGCCATATGTTTATTATGTCGGACCCACACATGGAAATAAAAAAATTCAACGATTAACCTCTGCTCCATCCATTCATTCAATTTCTCTCGTACTCATCGTCATCCAACTACTCGTTGCCTCTTCATCCATCGGTGCCACCTGCATCTTGCCCCATTCTCGTCGTCACCCAGGCGTTGCGCATCTTGTCGTCCTCAACATCGCCCAAGCAAGCACTTGTCCTCCTCGTGCCTAGCCTCATTCCCGCTTCAAGTGCTAGGCCACAGCACCTCTGACCGCCATGAGCAGTAGTGCGTCCTCCTTTTCTTGTCGCTTCTATCCACCTCCCTTCTATAATCCACTCCAAATCGTTCCAATCAAGTGCAAAATTGAACCCCCAATTGCTAGATGTGGATGCCTTAGAACCTAAAGGGGATGGACATCATTGAGAGGAGGGCGTGAGGTCCCAGCCTCCGCCCCTGCTTGCGTTGCCTGCTGACTATCACTGCGCCCCCCCCCCTAGCGCCATGCCCTCGCTGGCACATGGCTGTACTTGGTTGACTGCAAGGAGGCACTCGACTCCTTGTTTCCTTTCCTCTTCCTCCTTTCTCCTTCACCCCTTAGGTCCAGGAGGCGGGTAGGGCGTGCAGCCTGAGGGAGCAGCTGCCCGCCAAGGCGAGCAGCAGTAGTGCGTGGTGAGCACGGGGAGGGTTGGCCACACGGGCGACGGAATGGTGGCGCACGTCCTGCGCCGCCGCCAGCAAGCGCGCTGTGTGGGCGGGACAAAAGAACAGGAAGAAAGGCTGGACCTCGGGTCAATTGCAGTAAAGATTGGAGTACTTTTTGCAAAATCATCCAGAACTATTCCAAAGACTGCGGGTTGATTACAAAAAAGTTGAGGGACTGTTTTTGCAAAACAATCATGACGATTGGAAGAAACAACCACATTTTAATATTAGGTAGAGATATTGGAGGTAATTTAATGTGAACTGTAGTTTTAAGTGAAAGATGGCTTAAGTTATAATCTTCACTTCCAAACCCACAAACCAAAACGTGGATAAGAGTTCCCTCTCTCAGAGTCCTCCTTAATTCCGTTGCAAGCAATGTACGAAATAGCGGGGTATAGTGAGGTTATAACGGTTGATGCTAGCTATCACTACAACAGCATTGTACTAATTAGCGGGCTATAGCGGTTGAGCACAGCTCTACGCTAAATCTCATAGCCCGCTATTTTGTACATTGGTTGCAAGTTAAATAAAGTACTAAGACTATTTCTTGTTGCTCAAACTTGCTACAGAAGGACATAATTTCACTACTCTTTGAGGGCATGCATTTGATTGCTGCAGCGTGTAGGTGTTGCTGGAGGTGTTTGGATCCTGGAGCTAAAGTTTAGTCACATCGAATATTCGGAGGCTAATTAGAAGAATTAAATATGAGTTAATTATAAAACTAATTACACAGATGGCGGCTAAACAGCGAGACGAATCTATTAAGCCTAATTAATCCATCATTAGCAATTGGTTACTGTAGCAGCACATTGTCAAATCATGAACTAATTAGGCTTAATAGATTCGTCTCGCCGTTTAACCTCCATCTGTGCAATGGATTTTGTAAATAGTCTATGTTTAATACTCCTAATTAGTATCTAAACATTCGATATGACAGTGGCTAAAGTTTAGCCATGGGAACCAAACGGGCTAAGTCTGAGGCATGGGAATTTTGGGTTGGGCTCACTAGTGTATAATCAGTCAATTTTGCTACTGCTATGCGACATAGGGGGTGTTTGGGTACCAGGTGCTACACTTTAGATGTGTCACATCTGATGTTCGGATGCTAATTAGAAGGACTAAGCATGAGCTAATTATAAAACTAATTACATAGATGGAGTCTAATTCGCGAGACGAATCTATTAAGGCTAATTAATCCATCATTAGCAAATGGTTACAGTAGCACCACATTGTCAAATCATGGACTAATTAGGCTTAATAGATCTGTCTCATGAATTAGACTCCATCTATGTAATTAGTTTTATAATTAGACTATGTTTAATACTCCTAATTAGTATGCAAACATCCGATGTGATAGGTGCTAAAGTTTAGCATGTGGGAGCCAAACAGGCCCATAATATTTGTTGCAGCCACATGCATATTTGATGCACTACGGGATTCAGGAGCTTTGCCGATTGCCCAAAAGCACTCGGTAAAGCGTTTGCCAAGTGTTATACTCGGTAAAAAATTTGACGGCAAACACTCTTTGCCCAGTGTTTTTTGTCGGGCACTCGGCAAAGACTTTGCCGAATGCCCAAAAAACACTCGGCAAACATTTTTTTCAAAAAAAATAAAAAAACAATGATGCACACCACCTCCACCAACCACGCCACTGCACGCCACCTCCACTAACAGCACCGCCACCATCGCCGGTGAGCTCATCGCCACCCCGCCACCACCGCCTCGCCCGCGCCTGCCACCGCCACGCCACCACCACCACCACGCCACCTCCACCAAGCATGCCGCCGCCGCCCGCACCACGCCACCTCCACCAAGCATGCCACCACCGCCCACACCATGCCGCATCCACCTCCGCCACCACGCCTCCCGCCACCGCGCCACTGCTCTCGGCCAGGGGGCTGCAGCTCGCCTCTGGCCCGTGCCACCGTCCCCTCTGCCGTCGGGCCCCCTCCCTGGATCTCGCCGTTAGGGGAGGGAGGGAGGGAGGGATTCGGCGGCCCCTGCCGCCGAATCTCGCCGGTGGGGGAGGGAGGGAGGGGGCGGCCCCGGTCGCCAGATCTCGTCTGTGGGGGAGGGAGGGAGGGAGGGGGCGGCCCCAACCGTCGAAACTCGCCGGTGGGGAGGGGGCGGCCGGAGAGGGAGGAGGAGGGAGAAGGAGGGGCTGCCACCGCCCAGATCTCGCTAGTGGGGGAGGGAGGGAGGGGGCGGCACCGGCCGCTGGATCTCGCCGGTGGGGAGGTGGCGCCGGGAAGCGGGAGGGGAGGGGCTGCGCCAGGGAAGAAGGGAGGGGAGGGGGGAGTTGGGGAAGAAGGGAGGGGAGGGGGCGGCAGGGAAGAGAGAGGAAGCGGGGGGTGTTGATTTATGCGAAATTTTTTGTCGAGTGTGCCGATCTGGTGCTTTGCCGAGTGCCAGATCTGGGATACTCGGCAAACTTTTTTATCATTTTTTTCCTTTTCCTTATTTTTCTTATTTAAAAAATACTCTTTGCTGAGTGTTAAAAAAACACTTGGCAAACATTCGTTTGCCGAGTGTTTTTTTTAAACACTCGGCAAAGAGTTTGATTCCCGAGTGTTTTTTTGACAACACTCGGCAAAGAAGCTCTTTGCCGAGTACCTGAGGTAATGCACTCGACAAATATCCGGATTCCGGTAGTGATGCCTTTCAGTTGGTAATCTGGGCAATGCTGCTATTATTAGTACAGAATGTGTGGTTTCTTTCCGCATCAAATGGAATTCAAATTGTGGCCCGTTCCACACAAGAGTATCCATTGCGAATTTTTATTTTATTTTTAACCTTTTTAAATACATTTTTAAAAATAACTTCAGCAGAAGTTTATTTGCAGCGGGTGACCCTTTGCTCGGGCCAGACTACCAGACTCGGCAAGAAGCCTCTGCTGCGCCACATGCACTGGGAGGATCCCTCACACGCCTATAAGCAGCCTCCTGCTTCTCCTCCTCGATCATTCTAGGTGGGTTTGGTGGAGGAGGAACCCAACACCTAAACTGATGGTATGGTTTAAGCTCTGTGCTATGGTATGGGAATAGGTGGATTCTAGGATCATATTTGTCGGGTCCATCTATCCACTGAAAGAAATCACAAGGCGCGGCAAGAATTGGATCAAAAATCCACTTGCACACATAGAAGGCTCTTCCGGCTCACCTATGCTTCCACGCCACATCTACAAAGAGGTACCGGAAGGGCAGGAGTTACGGGAGCACCAGCATTGGACTCGCCGACGTAACGCACATACCACCTACGCCGCTTGTATTCACAACCGAACAACATCATCTCACCTACACATCAAGTGCCAGTAAATTAATACACAAATAAACTTTAAACATGTAATTCATCTAACTATATACATCAATTCGACAAAATACAAACACTCCATCTATAAAATACAAACACTTAACCATATCAGCTATAGCAACTATATTAAGGAACAAAAATATGACACAAATTAATTGAACATATTGCAAAAAAAACGTCATGTACACTATGTCATGTACACTACACAATTTCATGCCAACTTACACAATCCCACCATCAAACATACAAATTAAACAATCCATCTGCATAATACAAACACTTCACCATATAAACTATATTGTAAACTAAACATATTGGACATATTAATTGGATATATTGCAAACAAAAAAATACACATGTCATATACACTACACAATTGGATGAATATATACCTAAATCGAAGCATTCAACAATTTCTACACGTCAATATCACGGGCAGAGACTCTGTTATGTCTGAATTACGCATCATCTAACACATAACAATATTGCATTTCATTCAAAATTGAAATCATCAACCTAACCCTATGTCACCTAAACATCCTCCGATCTACCAAATGCAACACTAAACCAAGGGAAAGAGTAGGGGATACCTTCCACACAAAGCGTTGACTAATCCTAAACTTTCCCCCACCGAAATCGCCGGATTTTGGGTGGATTTGGGGTGGGGCAGCGGGCGGCGGCGGCAAGAAGCTCGGGCGCGGGTGTTCTGGAGGAAGAAGAAAGGAGGGAGGGAGGAAGGAGCCGGCACGTGTGTAGGGGGGCTCTGCCGCGCCAGGCGGGCTGGCGCGTCGAACGCCTGCCCACGTCAGCGCCTGCCTGGCCCGGCGCCTCTGCCGCGTCTGGCGGTCTAGCGCGGGCAAAAGGGTCACCCGCCACAAATAAACTTCCGCTGAGGTTATTTTTAAAAATATATTTAAAAAAAAAGTTAAAAATAAAAAAAATTCATCCATTGCAGACCACAGCAAAACCTTGGAGCTACTCATCTGTCATGATTCGTGAATGCTTTCTTTTTTTTTGAAAAAGAATGATTCATGAATGGTGACGATGAAGATGGATCATCATCGGTTTTAACGGAGACCCAGAGGCCCTCTTTGAATCCAGTCCATCCATTCAAAAAGTCGCAGTCAAAAGTCGAAGCCTGTTGCTGATCGATTCCACTGCAGCACACCCTCTTCAACAATGGCGGTCAAGATCCTGCCAGGCCAGAGCTAGTCAGGAGGAGGTGTGCCGCTGCAGCAACCTAGCTACTACGGCTAGCAAAGCCTAACCTACGCAGGACAAGGACGCGTCGTCACCTCCGAGAGATCCATATGTCTTCTTCTTGACTTGCTGCATCCACTGTAGCCATGGCAGCCTCGTGTTCGTCCTTGGATTGGGTGGCCTTTTCTCTTCTGGCTTGCTCTTCGCTCTCCCTTTCTTCCTTCTGCGATTCACAGGTCGCCATGGATGGATGGAGTTTCTTCTATTCTCTGTGTTGCAGGGCACATGAAAGAAACATGGATGGAGCATGTCAGCATATGCCTCTTCGTGAAGCGCATGCATCAGCTAGCGCAGAGTTGATGATGATGATGATGCAGGAACGTTGACCGGAAAGAGCCTGGCCTGGCCGGCGTCGCGTTTTCAGGTCACAAGATCTTGGCCCGTGACCGTGAGTAGTGTCTTCATATCGTTTGGCAGCTAAAAATAAGTTTTTTTTTCTCTCTATACAATGAGAGTCAGTGACTGATGGTTGCCGTCAGACGTCTGTTTACCTGGAACTAGGCCCTTGTTTACATCACCCCCAACTCCCAACTTTAGTATTATGCAAAAAGAAGATTCCCCATCACATCAAACTTGCGGTACATGCATGGAGTACTAAATGTAGATGAAATTAAAAACTAATTGCACAGTTTTGTTGTACTTTGCGAGACGAATCTTTTGAGCCTAATTAGTCAATGTTTGGACAATAATTCACAAATACAAACGAAACGCTACAGTGTGCTACAGTGCCAGCACAGTAATTTAGCACCTCCCAATTTGGCCAACTAAACAAGGCCTAGTTTTGACTTCTGATTCAGCACAGCGAGCAGTAACCAAAGTTTTTATCGTCAGTTCCAAACCAATTGCTGGTCCTGTCACATTGAATATATTAAACATAGACTAATTACAAAACTAATTACATAGATGGAGGCTAATTCACGAGACGAATCTATTAAGCCTAATTAATTCATGATTAGCACATATTTACTGTAGCATCACATTGTCAAATCATAGACTAATTAGGCTTAATAGATTCGTCTCACGAATTAGCCCCTATCTGTGCAATTGGTTTTATAATTAGCTCATGTTTACTAAGCATTCGATGTGACAAGGACTAAACTTTAGTTCGTGGAAAAAAAAAAAAGCTCCTCATGCTACCACTTACCACTTGTCCACTAGTATTGCTAAACATTCATGGCTCTTGTTCTTTGCCTGCCTTCATGCTTTGCATATGGAGTCCTTGTACACAAACTTTCTTGTGTCTTCTCCAGCCATTGCAAGAATCCAATCCACTCCATTCAAACTTAGCAAACCACTTTTCAGTTATGAGAAAGGCAACATCCAACATTCAATAGCACCGCCTTAGAAATGCGGGTTTGGTTTAGTTCTAGTTTTCCATTAAGAAACTGAAATCGATTCATTGTAAATGTGGCGACAAATCCTTTTACTATGATCCAGGATCCTATTCTTATTCTTCTCGACTGTGTCGATTAGTCCTTTCAAATTGAGAGCTTCAAATTCTTAGTTAGATTTATTTCATATGCATCTACAATTTCAGATTGCGTGGTTACACTTTTTTGCTTGTGTTCTTCGATTCGCTTGCAGGGAAAGCCTTCATGGAGAACACAAAGGAGTGAAAGGTATAATTTTGTATTCTGATCCGGTACTAAAAGCGGATTTTCTAGTAGTGAAAAGCATACTTTTGGATTTGTAACATGGACCAAACAAGTTAACTAGCTCATGAAATAAAATCGTTCAACAAAAATGGTAGATAATTAAGTAGACGCTGTTTCAAGTAAATTTGACCCTGGGGTCCCCAACGCTTTGCCCTGCTACCTAGCTAGGGCAGGCCCGCAAGAACTGAGGCCATGGTAGCGTGTAGGTAAAAGTCCGCTCCTCCGTCCCACCATAAGCCTTCTGCTGGCGCACCACCTGCAACTCCTTCGTGTCCATGTTGACAGAGAAGAGCCACCTCCACGTGCAATGGTTCCTTGCTGACAAGACGGCGATCCCAGTGCCGACGGCGATAACGTGCACCACGGTCCGCTCCAGTCTCTTCTCCGGGCAGCCGGCTTGAAGCCCGCGTGCAACCTCAGACAGCTTGGGGATGCTGTGCTCCAGCACCCACTCGCCGCCGATGCCGCCACGGACGCGGCGGAAGAACTCCAGCTCCTCGCCGTGCACGTGGATGATCCATGTCGACGGCGGCCATGTGGGATTGGCGCCGGCGCCATGGACGACGGTGAACGCAGATCTCCAGGGAGCCTTCGACTTGTCAATGCCGAAGGGCAAGCAGACCTCGGAGAGTTCCAGGCTGACGTTGTCAAGGACTCTGACGTTGCCGGTAAGCGAGTCCAGGTAGATGGATCCATCGACCCGACCGGCGACGTGCCCCATGTAGTTGCTGCCTGCCGACGGCGGCCTCAGGAAGCGCCAGCCGTCGCCGCCATCGGCGGCGGAGAACACGCAGACGCCGTGGAAGCAATAATACAGCACCCTGAAGTTCGATATGGAGATCTTACCGTCGCCGTCGAGCAACGCGACGACGAAGCCGGCCCGCTTTCCCGGCGGATGGGGGATCCCTTGGTACCGGCGTGTCAGTGGGTCGCAGACGCTGAGGTTTGGCGGGGAGTTCTGTCTGTCGCAGAGGACGACGAGGCCGCCGTGGCAGTCAGCCACCTCCCAATCCGTCACCAGTAGAGAATGCGCTGCAAAAAAAAAATCCCGAGCTCCCAGGAGACCCCAAACGTCGCAAGTCACAAGTCACGCGATTTTTCACGTGAAGTATGCGCGTGCGCGCTACGTGGGATTCGAACCCACAACCTCCAGCCTCGCATATAGCTTCCTTGCCATCCCACCTACACACCACATCTAACTATATAGAGGATGCTATCCTTTTGTATTAACTTGTGGGGGACCCTTTTATCCCGGTTGGAAACACCAACCGGGATAAAAGACCCCCTTTTATCCCGGTTGGTATTACAAACCGGGATAAAAGACCCCCTTTTATCCCGATTGGTATTACAAACCGGGATAAAAGGGTTCGAGGGATTTAGTCCTGTTTCAGTCACCTCGTTGGGGACCCTTTTATCCCGGTTTGTAATACCAACCGGGATAAAAGACCCCCTTTTATCCCGGTTGGTATTACAAACCGGGATAAAAAGCTCTCGACCCTTTTATCCCGGTTGGTGTTACCGACCGGATAAAAGGGGGGGTCTTTTATCCCGGTTGGTGTTTCAAACCGGGATAAAAGGCCTCTCATGGTCTTTTTTTCCCACTAGCCTTAGCAACCGAGATAAAAGGTCCCGGTTGGTGAGCCCCCCACCAGTGACCGAGCTTTAGTCTCGGTTGGTGAACCTTTTGTCCCGGACCAACTTTAAACCGGGATAAAAGGGGGCGCATCGAAATCCAATTCTCTACTAGTGCGTGGTGGTGGTGATGCGCCAGTGGAGGAAGTCGAGGGCGAAGCGACCACCGTCGATGGGCGGCGCCAGCGGCGATGATGGCGAGGGCACGAACGCGATCGGGCGGACGCTGCTGCTGCAGTTGTGGTGCCAGCGGTTGTGGTAGTGCCTGATGACGACGGGCGGGTGGAGGGAGCCGGCGAGGCGGAGGAAGGCGCGGCCGCCGTCGGCGCTGGCGACGGCGCAGCGGAACTGTCGGCAGGCGCTAGCCGCGCGGAGGAGCCAAAGCGGGGAGTCGAGGCGGAGGAGGATCTGCCTGAGCAGATCGTCCAGGACGTCATGGATGCTCCTCGGCTCGACGGTGGTGTATCAAGAGTCCCAACTCTCTTTATGCTGACGGTTTAGAGGATTTGAACAGAGTGTCAAAACTCGCAAAGAGGAACAACAGAGTCCCAACTCCCTTTTTTTTTCCTTTCGATTCCTAAGAGCATCTCCAACAACATACGAAAAATTGCTGACCTAAAATCAGTTTTAGGTATAGGAGAGAAAATTTTCATGAAAATTTTATCCAACTCTCCAACAGCATACCTAAACTTGGATAAAACTTGGATAGGTATAAAGAGTTACATGTTTCCAGGGGGTTCGTAAAAAAGCCAAGACACAGAAAAACTATAAAAAAATTACATGTTTCAAGAAGGATCTTCCAGCAAAAGACCATGTCCATGCAATGGCGAGGGCAGCCCAAGAAGCTAAAAAATATTTTGGGGGGGGGCATGTAGGGGGCAGGGGCATGTAGAGCTCCCCATGTAGATCCGCCCCTGTGTGCACGATAAGAAGTCCCCTCCTACATCGTCTCGTTCGATCTCTCATCGTTCTTCCTCTGCGTATCCTCACATCCTTCCTCCTCCTTCTCATCGACCTCGGCCCCTATGTCAACTACCCCCAAATTGTTGGCGCTCGAGCTCACCTAGGCGACATAGATGGCAGCGCGGCGGTCGCGCCGGGGCACCGCTGCACCCCCGCTGAAGCGCAGGATTGATGAATCAAGGAGGTGTAAGGTTGGCAGGGATCAACAAATCAAGCTCCAAATCAAGCAAATCAAACTCTAAATCAACTTGTTGAGTTCCGAATCCATGGTCTCCGGGCAGTGGGCGGTGAGCTTCGGGTGGCCTATCTCGCAATGGCGATGCCGCTCCTCTACCCGCAGCGCCAACCGCACCGCTCTTCTTCTTCCCGCTTCCCCGTGCCACCCGTGGATGTGCCGGAGCCCTTGCGTCGATGGCTGCGGCGAAAGCGCCATGCGCCTTCCGCTTGGGGGCAGTGGGGGCGGTCGGAGATGGGATGGGGTAGGTGGTAGGCGGAGGAGGGGCTGTGGGAAGGGGGCCGTCCCCTTCCAGGGAGGCCCTGGCAGCCAGAGGTGTGGTAGCCAGAGGTGGGGAGGGCGGTGGCGGCGCAGGAATAAAGGAAGAGCAGACTGTGGCGTCACGAGGGACGAAGGGGAAAGAACAGAGCGAAAAAACGATTGGAGGCTCCCACCAGTAAATGGAGATTTAAGCAATCTAGTGTTTGGATTTGGTATATTTGCATATAAGAGAGAGAAATTTAGGTGATATACTAAAAAAATAGGGATAGAAATCCATACAGGTATGCTATTGGAGCAATTTTTTAGCTGTTTGGGTATCCTGATAGTTTTTAAGGGCCTGTTTGGGAGCACTCCTCTCCACGAAAAATTGCTCCACTCCACCAACTCCAAAAATTTCACAACCAAACGCATCTAGCTCCAGTAACTCCGGCTCCAGAAAAAAAGGTGGAGCAGGGGGTAGATCCATGTTTTTCGTGAAGTACCTTAAGAGGTGCTCCAAAAATCCCCTTTTCAGACCTCCTCGTGGAGTTGGTGGGTATTTGCCCACCATTACCACTCGTTACACAACTTACCGATTCGCGAAACAAAAAGAATCCTCCCATCACCCCCTCCCACCCTGCCCGCCCCGCCGCCCCTGCCTTCCACCGCGGTTGGCCGTACCCACCGCGCCGCTCACCCCTGCCCGCCGCGCCGCGCCGCCCCTGCTCGCCGCGTCGACCCTGCTCACCGCGCCACCCACTCGTGCCCACCGCGCTGCCCCTGCCTTCCACCGTGGCCGGCCGTGCCCACCGCGCCGCCTGCCCCTGCTCGCCGCGCCGCCCACCCCTTCCCGCTGCGCCGCCCCTGCTCGCCGCCCGCCCTGCCCGCTGCACCACCCCTGCTCGCCACACCACCTACCTTTGTCCACCGCACCGCCCATGCCTTCCACTGCGGCCGGCCATGCCTACCGCGCCGCCCGCCCCTGCCCGCCGCGCCGCCCCTGCTCGTCGTGCCACCCGCCCCTGCCCGCCTCGCCACCTTTGCTCGCCGCCCACCCCTACTCGTCGTGCCGCCCTGACACCCAGGAAGTAGAGTTCAATGGACTAGTTGCGCGACTGCTCCTGGCCTTCGTTTCCCTACGAGCAAAAGAGAAGAAGGGGAGAACTAAAGGAGACTGACAAGCAGGACCCATTCACATGGGTATATTGAACTTTACACAGCAAGACCTTTTGTTTCCGGAGCTGGATCTGTGCATTTTACCAAACATGTGGACAGCTCTGGTATTTTTTTGGAGTTGGTGGAGTGGAGCTGCAATGTGGTGGAGTTGGTGGTATGGAGCTCAAAAAATTAGAATGGAGTACTGCAAAACAGGCCCTAAGTATCATTTTTTAGGGTAGCAATCCATTTTACATTTTACATAAGCTGTGGACACGTAATTTTCCTTCTTCGATGCTACCTAGCTAGGCACTAGGCAGTTCTTAAAAAAAAAGAATAGTTTGGTTTGTACGAGGTATATATCTTACCTATTAAGCAAGGTTTCTGCTCTTAATTTTCTGGTTTGTCCAACTAATCGCATTGACGGATTGATTTGTTGCGATTTCCATCACTGATAGGTGGGCCCAGTCGAGTTCGTTTATTCCACGATGCTTCTTTTCCGATCTGCTTCTTCCCCGGCCCATCCCTCGTCGGGGCCCAAAGCTCGTCGCCTTGTGACCGTGTACAATTATAACGGGACAGGCGGGGCCAAAAGCTCGTCGCGTCTGCGGTCTGCATTGTTGGCCGCCACTTCTCCGATCCCTCGCTGGCCGTTAGGACTTCCGATCCTCGAGTGCGCCGACCTTGCTCACCGCGCAGCCTGCTCCTGCCCGCCGCGCCACCCCTGCTCGCCACACCGCCCGCCCTTGCTCACCACGCGCGCCCACCCCTGCTCGTCACGCCGCCCCTGCCCGCCGCGCCGCCCGTCCTTGCCCACCACGCGCGCCCGCCCCTGCCCACCGTGCCGCCCCTGCTCGCCACACCACCCGCCCTTGCCCACCACGCGCGCCCGCCCCTGCTCGCCATGCCACCCCTACCCACCGCGCCGCCCCTGCTCGCCATACCGCCCGCCCTTGCCCACCACGCGCACCCGCCCCTGCTCGCCGTGCCGCCCTGACACCCAGGAAGTAGAGTTCAATGGACTAGTTGCGCAATTGCTTCTAGCCTTCATTTCCTACCAGCAGAGGAGAAGAAGGGGAGAACTAAAGGAGATTGACAAGCAGGACCCATTCACATGGGTATAATGGACTTTATACAGCAAAACCTTCTGTTTCCGGAGCTGAATCTATGCATTTTGCCAAACATGTTGACAGCTCTGATATTTGTTTTGAGTTGGTGGAGTAGAGCTACAATGTGGTAGAGTTGGTGGAGTGAAGTGCTGCCAAATACCAATCCATTTTACATAAGTGGTTAGAGATAGCTATTTTTTTTGACACGTAATTTTCCTTCTTCGATGCTACCTAACCAGGCACTAGGCAGTTCTTAAAAAACAAGAATAGTTCGGTTTGTACGAGGTATATATCTTACCTATTAAGCAAGGTTTCTGCTCAACTAATCGCATTGACGGATTGATTTGTTGCGATTTCCATCACTGATAGGTGGGTCCAGTCAAGTTCGTTTATTCCACGATGCTTCTTTTCCGATCGGCTTCTTCCCCGGCCCATCCCTCGTCGGGGCCAAAAGCTCGTCGCCTTGTGACTGTGTACAATTACAACGGGACAGGCTGGGCCAAAAGCTCGTCGCGTCTGCGGTCTGCATCGTTGGCCGCCACTTCTCCGATCCCTCGCTCGCCGTTAGGGCTTCCGATCCTCGAGTGCGCCCATGGAGCCGCGGCCGCGGCAACGGCGAAGGAAGGCGGGGACGGAGAAGCCGAGGACCATCCACGACGTCCCGGACGACATTCTCAGGCAGATCCTCCTCGGCCTCGACTCCCCGCTCTGGCTCCTCCGCGCGGCGTGCGCCTGCCGGCAGTTCCGCCGCGCCGTCGCCAGCGCCGACGGCGGCCGCGCCTTCCTCCGCCTCGCCGGCTCCCTACACCCGCCCGTCGTCGTCGGGCACTACCACAACCGCAGCGTCCGCCCGATCGCGTTCGTGCCCTCACCATGGCCGCTGGCGCCGCCCATCGACTGCGGCCGCTTCGCCCTCGACTTCCTCCCCCGGCGCATCATCACCACCACTGATTGGGTGGTGGCTGACTGCCACGGCGGCCTCTTCGTCCTCTGGGACAGTCAGAACTCCCCGCCAAACCTCATCGTCTGCGACCCACTGACACGCCGGTACCAAGGGGGCAAGGGATCCCCCATCCGCCGGGAAAGCGGGCCGGCTTCGTCGTCGCGTTGCTCGACGGCGACGGCGACGGCAACATGTCCATATCGAACTTCAGGGTGCTGTATTATTGCTTCCACGGAGACGGAGCACCACCCCAGGTCTGCGTGTTCTCCGCCGCCGATGGCGGCGATGGCTGGCGCTTCCTGAGGCGGCCGCCGTCGGCAGGCAGCAACTACTTGGGGCACGTCGCCGGCCGGGTCGATGGATCCATCTACCTGGACTCGGTTGCCGGCAAGGTCAGAGTCCTTGACAACGCCAGACTGGAAGTCTCCGAGGTCCACTTGCCCATCGGCATTGACAAGTCGAAGGCTCCCCGCAGATCTTCGTTCACCGTCGTCCATGGCGCCGGCGCCAATCCCACATCGCCGCCGTCGACGTGGATCATCCACGTGCACGGCGAGGAGCTGGAGTTCTTCCGCCGCGTCCGTGGCTGCAGCGGCGGCGAGTGGGTGCTGGAGCACAACATCCCCAAGCTGTCTGAGGTTGCACGCGGGCTTCTAGCCGGCTGCCCGGAAGAGAGACTGGAGCGGACCGAGGAGTACGTTATCGCCGTCGGCACTGGAACCGCCGTCTTGTCGGCAGGGGACCGTGACGAGAGGAAGTTGCTCTTCTCCATCGACATGGACACGAAGAAGCTGCAGGTGGCGCCCAAGGAGGCTTATCGTCGGACGAACTGGACTTTCACCTACACGCTGCCATGGCCTCAGCTCTTGAAGGCATGCCCTAGCTAGCTGGCATGGCAAAGCGACTACTCTCCACGGTCAGATTTACTTGAAACAGCATCGTCGTTCAACAAATTATATCGCATGTTAGTAAACTTAGGGGGTGTTTGGATACTATGTGCTAAACTTTAGCAGTGTCACATCGGATGTTCGGATGCTAATTAGGAGGACTAAACATGAGCTAATTATAAAACTAATTGCAAAACCCCTATGCTATTTCGCGAGACGAATCTATTAAGCCTAATTAATCCATCATTAGCAAATGGTTACTGTAGTACTACATTGTCAAATCATGGACTAATTAGGCTTAATAGATTCGTCTCGCGAATTAGACTCCATCTGTGCAATTAGTTTTGTAATTAGTCTATGTTTAATACTCCTAATTAGCATCCAAACATCCGATGAGACATGTGCTAAACTTTAGCATGGGGTATCCAAACACCCCCTTAATTGATGCCTGAAATTTAGCTTTGCTTGTGTTGCGATATTGTTCATGCAGGAGAAGATCGATGGACAATTTGACGTACATGGTGCGTTTGGTTGAGGGTATTTGGTTAGATGGAATATGAGTTTGGAGTACGACTTAAAAGTCTTTTGTTTTGTGCTATTCATGGGAAGTTTAGGGACTAACTCTCATGAATCTCTCTTATCAGGTTTATATTGTTGGTAATTGAATTAATGTGAAGTGTAGTTTTAAGTGAAAGATGGCTTAAATTATAATGTTCACTCCCAAACCCACAAACCAAAACGTGGATAAGAGCTCCCTCTCTCAAAGTCCTCCTTAATTCCATTGCGTAAGAAATAGCGGGCTATAGCGAGGCTATAGCGGTTGATGCTAGCTGCCGCTACAATAACGTTGTACTAATTAGCGGGCTATAACGGTTGAGCACAGCTCTACGCTAAATGCCATAGCCCACTATTTTATACATTGGTTGCAAGTCAGATAAAGGACTAAGACTATTCCTTGTTGCTCAAACTTGCTACAGACGGACGTAATTTCACTACTCTTTGCTGAGGGCATTTGATTGCTGCAGCGTGCAGGTTTTGCTGTGACCAACGTCCAGCTAAGTCTGAGGCATGGGAATTTTGCTACTGCTGATGCGACATAATATTTGTTGCAGCTACATGCATATTTGATGCCTTTCGGTTGGTAATCTGGGTAATGCTGCTATTATTAGTACAGAATGTGGTTTCTTTCTGCATCAAATGGAATTCAAATTGTGGCCCATTCCACACAAGAGTATCCATTGCTCACCACAGCAAAACCTTGGAGCTACTCTGTCATGATTCGTGAATGTTTTCTTTTTTTTGAAAAAGAATGATTCATGAATGGTGATGATGAAGATGGATCATCATCGGTTTTAACGGAGGAGACCCAGAGGCCCTCTTTGCTGATCCAGTCCATCCACATTCAAAAAGTCGCAGTCAAAAGTCGAAGCCTGTTGCTGATCGATTCTACTGCAGCACACCCTCTTCAACTATGGTGGTCAAGATGCTGCCAGGCCAGAGCTACTAGTCAGGAGGAGGTGTGCCGCTGCAGCAACCTACTACGGCTAGCAAAGCCTAACCTACTACGCCGCCGATGCAGACGACAAGGACGCGTCACTTCCGAGAGATCCATATGTCTTGACTTGCTGCATCCACTGTAGCCATGCCAGCCTCGTGTTCGTCCTTGGATTGGGTGGCCTTTTCTCTTCTGGCTTGCTCTTCGCTCTCCCTTTCTTCCTTCTGCGATTCACAGGTCGCCATGGATGGATGGAGTTTCTTCTCTTCTCGGTGTTGCAGGCACATGAAAGAAACATGGATGGAACATGTCAGCATATGCCTCTTCGTGAAGCGCATCAACGCAGAGCTGATGATGATGATGATGCAGAGCATTGACCGGAAAGAGCCTGGCCTGGCCGGCGTCACGTTTTCAGGTCACAAGATCTTGGCCCGTGACCGTGAGTGTCTTCCTATCGTCAGTGGGTTTGTTCTTTAGTTCTGGCAGCTAAAAAAAGTTTTTTTTCCCTCTCTATACAATGAGTCAGTGACTGATGGTTGCCGTCGACGTCTGTTTACCTGGAACTAGTTCTGACGTCTGAATCAGCACAGCGAGCAGTAACCAAAGTTTTTATCGTCAGTTCCAAACCTCCAACACTGATAGAAAAAAAGCTACCAGCAACTTTCTACTGCTCCTCATGCTACCACTTACCACTTGTCCACTACTACTGCTAAACATTCACGGCTCTTGTTCTTTGCCTGCCTTCATGCTTTGCATATGGAGTCCTTGGACACAAACTTTCTTGTGTCTTCTTCAGCCACTGCAAGAATCCAATCCACTCCATTCAACATTCAAAAAGGGCAAAAAACTATCAGCCTTGAATCCTGGTCCTATTGCAGTATTGCTGCTGCTGCCTCTGCTGCCGCCACCAGCCACCTCACATCACATTTGTTGCCGCAATGCAACCCTGCAACATTGCAGCTAGATTGAGTGGGGTTTCCAACATGTGTGGTGTGCCACAATGAGAGGTGCTGGTACACCTTTTGCAGGCCTTTCTCTTGGATTGCAAGCAAAGCCGCAGAAAGAACCCTAGCTAGTAGTAGCTACCCTGCACTGCTGCTGCACCAAAAGTCATGATCACATCCAAACATTTGTTATTACTGTCAATCTAGCATTAGCATCAAAGGACACACCTCATATATTAGGGCATGGCAGCTTTGGAATGATCATACATAGCATCCTTAAAAGCGTTGCAATAGCATCCTAAGATCTACACCCTGTAGAAAATGGTCTTTCTATGCTTCTAGCTAGTGGCATAGGAGAAGAAGCACTTGCACGCCCTAGTGGGGTCCTGCCATTTGAAATGTGCAGTTGGCGCCAAAATTTAGCAACGCGTGAGAGATGAGACAGGGACAAATTGGAATTCCCTTGGCAAATCAACAACTCCAAGTTGAAAGCAGAGCTTGCTGGTGGAATCTTGTCATCCTTGGAGTTGGATTGCAAAAGCAGACGATCAGTGTTAGGTCATGTTTAGTTCCCTCCAAACTCCCAACTTTGACACTATGCAAAAAGAAGATTCCCCATCACATCAAACTTGTGGTACATGCATGGAGTACTAAATGTAGACGAAATCAAAAACTAATTGCACGATTTTGATGTATTTTGCGAGACGAATCTTTTGAGCCTAATTAGTCAATATTTGGACAATAATTCACAAATACAAACGAAACGCTACAGTTGCGCATTTATGGCAAAATGCCAATTTTGCCACTCCTAAATTGGGAACTAAACAAGGCCTTAGATTACAGGGGCATCTGCATAAGGATGACATCAAGCATAGGGCAATGTGACCTCAAAAACCTAAACTAAACAACTGTGAGGCTAAACTACACATTGGTGAGGCTAACTAGAAACGTCAGGACAAGACACCATGCACAGGGGCCTCTGTGTGTGTGAGGCCTACATACTACAATCCACAGTAGAAAAAAATGTCCAGGAGACAGAAAATGGGTTTGGTGGACAGATGCAGGCAGGGGTGTGTGGTGAGGACATGAGCTGAGCTGATAACTTTGGCAAATCCAAGGAGAGGTGTGGCCTTGCATTGTGTTTGTTGTGTCCTCTGAGGAGGAGCAAAACGAATTAACAAAGCTGGATTTGTGTTGTGGCTCCATTGTTTTTTAGGGTTCTTGCTCTCGTCTCCTGTTGTTGGGGTTTGGGCTTTGGAGCCTTCTCTCCCTTCCCTTTCCTCGTGGCTTTTTCTTGGGCCTGCATGCAATGCGTGCAAGCGTGCATGGGGTGTGGTGCTGGATAGGGTAGGGTGGGTAGGAGGGAAAGATTGAGAGTTTGAAACATGTTTTTTTTTAAAAAAAATCAGGTGTTGTTCTTGCAACTTGTAGTGAATTTAGCAATCTTGCTTTATCTACCACTCTACCTGTGTCCTTCGAACTCAAAAGTCAAGATGTCGTGCAAGCAGCAGTCATGAGGTGAATTCTTTTGAATGGAGATCGACGGGGAGCAATATTCATTGACTGAAGAAACTGTTGCCGTGACTTGCGATCACAGGACTCTGCACATCATATCACCGAAATATCATGGACTGTTTGGAATAGTGGTACGGTGAACTAGCACGTACTGGACCTGTCGAATCCATGGCGGCAGATGGAGCAGTAAAAAGAAAAGGAAAGAACAGAAAAGAAAAAGGTTTCTATGCAACGCAACGTGTGAAGTACAGGAGGAGGCAGTGAGGCAGGGCCTTGACCGCACGTAACATCCATGGCGATAGCCTGATAGTAATAGTAGGAGTAGGCTACTGTGGAACTGGCAGCGGGGCAGTGTGAAGAGCTTGAAATCCGAGGAGGGACAGGCCGTAAAGAAGCCGCAGGAATTTGCCGGTTTGAATTGATTTTGTTTTGAACGAACGTGGATGGGTTGGTTCCGTGTGGAGGTGAGCCTGAATCTGTGACGCTCCTCGGGAACGACGATGCAATGGGTGCGCATCGAACAAGGAACAGGATGAACAAGCATAGCAAAATTTAAACGCAGGATTTGGACTCATGATCTCGGTCGAATTTGACGGTTTGGACTCATGATCTCTGTCGAATTTCGACTGAATCTTCGTAATAACCCATCGAAACGCTCGTGCAGTCGTGTACTCGTTCTCCCGCCACACGGCCCGAGCAAAGGGGAACGGAGGCACACCGAGGAGCGGGCCCCGTGGTGGCCCCGCACTCGATCCCGCACGCCCGGCGAGCCCCGGCGTCGTCTCCGATGGCGACGTGCTCGTGCTCTGTGTGTCTCTCTCCGTTTCCCTCCCTCCTCTGAATATAAAACTCTCTTCCACGCCCAGTCACTCTCCATTTGGGGAGCTTCCCTTCCCTTGAGCAAGGACCTCGCCCGCAACCTCTCGCTGGCGCTCCTCCTCCTCCACCACCTCCATTTCGCTGCTGGAGCTCAGAGCTCTCACTGGGAGAAGACGAGGAGAGTCGGAGAGGCGCGCTAACTACTGACCGGGTGGCAATGGGGTATGAGAGGATACACAAAGTCCAGGTAACGCACGAACCATCAGCAGCTCACCATTGGTTCCATGCTCTCATCATTTCGCCTGGCTCTGCTTGCACACTGTAAGATTACTAGGTGATTTGATAGTATGGCGGTGATACTTGTGCTTCAAACTTATCCGTTCTTTCTTCAGTTAAATTCCTTCAGTGGTTCACTTGAAACTTGCAGTGATCATTTTTGTTGTGGTTGAGGTTGGGTCAAACAGCTCTTGCTGTACTGTAGCAGTATAATCCAGCTGATAGTGTTATTTGCAGCAGCAAGCCGCAAATTTAGCAGCTATTTAAAATGACATTTAGTACTTATTAGTAGCAATTGAATACTACTACGTTTTACAGCTTTCCTTGATTCTCTCTGATCAAATCGCTTCCAATGCCTCGGTAACTGCGCGTTTGACCACGTAAAGAATTGGTAGTGCTGTGTTCTAGTGGCGTGATTATTCCTTGGAAACCAAAATTTTTACCCATCCCTCCTGGTGTTAAAATCCTTGGTCTTGTGCGATCGATCCTGGATGCAGATGGGTGTCGTATCTCCAACCAAGCTCAGGATGAAGCTGCTGGGCTCCCATGGCGGCAACAAGGACGAGGCCACTCGCAAGTCGCCGCGGGCGTCGCCGTCGAGGCTCGAACACGACGACGAGGCAGACCACCCCAAGAACAGCCTCCTGCCTCAAGAGCTCGACGAAGGTGCGTTTCTCTTATGGTTAAAAAATATTCATCTTTGCAATCATCAGCGTTGTGCAATTCATTCTGAATTTCTGATTTACATGAGCTACTGGATCGCCTGCAGAGTACCCAAAGGACCGGTCGGATTCGTCCCGGTCGCGCTCCAACGCCAGCCACGGCAGGGCAGCGCGCAGCGGCGGCGGCGGGAGTGGCAGCGGCTGCGACAGCGGGATCGAGAACGGCGGCGCCGGCGGCAACTTCGAGTTCTACAAGGAGGAGAGGGCGGCCCTACAGCCGCCACCGCCGCCCGCGGTGGCCGTGTCCGGGCCGTTCTTCCGGCAGGTGCCGTCCAAGTGGAACGACGCGGAGAAGTGGATCGCGGGGCGGCACGTCGTGCACTCCAACCCCATCTTCTCCAAGAAGCCTGCCGCCGCCGCGTCGCCGCACGGCACCACCGGCGGCGGCCGCGTCGCGCCGGAGTCCGCGGCGTCGAAGGCTGGCGCCGGCGCTTGTTGCGACAGCCAGAGCTCCCGCGGCGGCGGCGGCGGTGGCGCCGTCAGCGCGATGACCGAGCTGTCGTCCAAGTCCTCGTCGCCGTCGTCGGTGAGCGGGCCGGCGAGCAAGCCGCCCCACAAGAGGCTCCGTTTCTCGTCGGCGGGCGCGGCGGCGTCGGTGTCGGTGTCGATGCGGGACGTCGGGACGGAGATGACGCCGATAGCGAGCCAGGAGCAGTCGCGGAGCGGCACCCCCGCCGGCGCCGCCACGCCGTCGCTCAGCCCGCTCTGCTCGGTGCCGTCCAGCCCGAGGGGTGGCGGCAGCGCGTCGGCGTCCTCCTCCGCGTCGGAGCGGGAGCTCCGGCTCAGGACGCGGCGGGAGATCGCCGCGCTCGGGCTGCAGCTGGGCAAGATGAACATCGCGTCCTGGGCCAGCAAAGAGGAAGGCCTTCTCGCCGCCCATGCCGCCGCGTCGCCGGAGGAGAGCACCGTAGACATCGACGAGGATATCAAGAGGAAGGAGTTCGAAGCGCGCGCCAACGCCTGGGAAGAGTCCAAGAAGTGTAAACTCGCCTCAAGGTGTGCCATTTTTGTTTTTTGAAAAAAAAATTGGGAATTGGGAATTTCATCGAAAACGCTTAAATCGATGTTTTTCCGAAAATAAGTCGATGTTCGTAAATTGGGAATAGTTCGTGAACTGTTCTGCTTCTATAATTGACTTCTGAATCGTCTATCGTGTCTGATGCTGCAGATACAAGAGGAAGGAGGGGGAGATACAGGAATGGGAGAGTTGCCAGAAATCCAAATTTGAAGCCAAATTGAGGCAGGCTGAGGTCAGTTTCAGTGTTTCGGTTTCTGAACTTTTTCATTGTCTAAATGACCGATATTGTTGCATTATTCACCAACAAGTGATCACAAAAGAAAAGTGCTGCATTGTTCAGTGTAACATCGATGGCCCTGACAGACTGAATTGCGCAACCACCTTGTGTTTCAGGCGCAGGCTGAGCAGATGAAAGCCCGGGCGAAGCAGGACCTGGCCAAGAGGCTGTCCGCCCTGAGCCACAAGGCGGAGGGCAAGCAGGCGAGGGTGGAGGCTCGCCGGAGCCGGCAGGCGGCCCGGCTGGCGCGGGAGGTGGAGCGCATCCGCAAGACCGGCCGTGAGCCGTGCCGGCTCCGGCGGTGCTGCGCATGGTTCCTGTGATCGGCGCCGGGCTTCCTCCCGTTGGTGCAGATAACTGAACCCTGAAGGTCCCGAACTCTCTGTCAGATGAATGCTTGGGGACGGGACAGCATCATGGCATCAGCTTTGTACATGAAACCATCGTCAAATCTGTCACATGCTGTGTGCTTCTGCACAATTGAGCTATTTGTTGTGGTGTGGATGCCATTGCCAACTGCCCTGTGAGTTGTGAGTTGTGACATGCTCTTGCTGAACTTGGTGCTGCAGCTAGCTCATCTAGACCTGATGTGTTAAGACAGTCTCTTGTTTTGACTGCTCAGCATTACAGAAGCAAAGAGAAACCCCTCGCCCAGTTTGTTGTACACAAGGATGCCAAGAGAATTTAGAGTAAATTCTGAATCAACATCCCTCTCGCATCTTGTTCGCTTCTTCATAAACTCTGCTCTTGCGTTGTCTGAACTCTGAATCTCTGAGAGCAGGCAGGTTTCAGGAATTGTTCAGTTGCTACGCTTGTCACTCAATTTGCAGCAATCTCTGAGACCAGGCCAACAATAACTGTTCTATCCGAAACTCTGCTTAGTGCTTACTGTCAACCTGATCTGATGCCCAACTTGTAATTCCTGGAAAAGCTACCATCAAGGCTTCCACAAGGATTTGGACTTGGACTTGCGATGGCGGTGGGCTCATGGCTTCCCCTGCACAGGCCGGCGTGCACACAGGCTGACGCCGTGCGCTGCACCTCCTCCTACCTGGCTTGCACACAGGCTGACGCTGCTCCGGGATTGTGAGGCGTCTGTCGCGCGGCGCCGCTGCTGATAGGGGTGGGGAGGCTCTCGGCTCCTTCCCATGGCTTCCCTCGCCGCCTCGCGGCTGGCCGGCGGGCGGCGTTGGCCTCCCCTCGGCCCTCGCCGCCACCACGGGGGTGGACGGTATTCCATTTACCGTCCACCCCCAGGTACCTGCGAGCCGTTTGATTCTCAGCCGACGGTTGTGATTTAACAAACGGGCCGTTGAAAGCACCGGGCGCTCCACCGCCCTCTCGTCGTCCCGCCGCTCTGCTTCGCCAGCCTCGCCGCCGCCCTCCGGCGCCATGATCTGCACCGCCTCCTACCTCGCTCGCCGCGTGAACGCAGCGCACCAAGCGTGGCGGGGTCGGCCCCTCCTCCCGAGCGACACCCGACGCGGCGACGCCCACCGTTCGCTCTGCTCCTCCGACCTCACCGGTCACCACCGGCACCATCCACTACCTCTGCGAGGTGCCTGCCGCTGACGCCGCTGCTGGTAGGGACGAGAAGGCTCTCTGCTCCTCTCCATGGCTTCCCTCGCCACGTCGCAGCTGCCGGCGGGAGGCGTTGGCCACTTGGTCTCCGCTCGCCGCGGCCAGGGGGTGGACGGTATTTCAGGTAGCTGTGAGCCGTTCAATCCTCAACCGACGGTTGAGATTAAGCAAGGGAGGCCCAATACCATGGAGCAGTTGAATGGGACCTAGCGCTTCGCCGCCCTGTCGTCGTCCCGCCGGCCGCCGCGCTGCTTCGCCGGACTCTCCGCCGCCCTCCGGCGAGCTCCAATACCCAACTAAATTAAGTTCAGTACTAAGCTCCCGTCATCCTGCTGAAGAGATGATGCGAGCTGTGAGAAATGTGGCGCTTGTTGCCGTAGATGTTGTTAGGGCCTGTTCATGACTAAAGGTGTACTGTCACCTTGAATGTTTATATTCTAATTCTTAGAGTATTAAATATATGTTAATTATAAAATCAATTGCATAAATGAAGGTTAATTTGCGAGATGAATCTATTAATCCTAATTAATACATAATTTGATCATGTGATGCTACAGTAAATATGTGTTAGTCATGAATTAATTAGGCTTCGTAGATTTGTCTCGCGAATTAGCCACGGTAATTGTTTTATAATTACTTCATATTTAGTTTTTCTAATTGGTATCCACGTGACCCAAAAGTTTTCAATCCAAGCAATAGTAAAATCATCATCCAATAAATTGCTCTGCTTCAGCTGCAGGGAAATTTCAGAGATTCTCCCTTCAACAGTTTGAGTCCAACATTCTTAGGAGGTGTTTGGATACTCCCCTATAAATTTTAGTACCCATCACATCAGATGTTTGGATCCTAATTAGGAGTATTAAATATAGTCTAATTACAAAACTAATTACACAGATGGAGTCTAATTCGCGAGACAAATCTATTAAGCCTAATTAGTCCATGATTTGACAATGTGGTGCTACAGTAACCATTTGCTAATGATGGATTAATTAGGCTTAATAGATTCGTCTCACGAATTAGTATAGGGGTTCTGCAGTTAGTTTTATAATTAGCTCATGTTTAGTCCTCCTAATTAGCATCCGAACATCCGATGTGACCTCTCCTAAAGTTTAGTACCCCGCATCCAAACAAATGGCACCACATGGATCTAACAAGAAGCTAAATGACCCCACATAAAAAGGGTACCTGTCTCCTATACTACACCCTGATTCTATGGAACTATGATTTTAGCCCTAGCACATGACCACCACTCTCCATAAACCATGCAATGATGCAAATTGGCATGAATCCAGGCAGAATAACAGGTCACACACTGCTGAGCTATAAACAGGGCAAAATTTTGACTTGGTTGACATGCAGCAATATAAAACTACCGCAATTTGAGGGGGAAAATTGAGGAAGGCGACAGGTTTGAATGGTTTAGGCTCCACATGGAACCATCAGTTTTAGATATGATATATGTATATAGCTACAGGGCTAGGTCACCTCTACAGTGAGTGCCTGCATTCATACTTCCATAGAGCAATTCTTGCCTGCCATCTAGAGCTTAGGCTAGGGCTATCGCATAGCTACACCAGCTATCATAAAACATGTCCATTACCATAGTGATACAATGGATCATATCTAGCTATACTAACGACTAGGTTATTCCTCGCGAGCGAACGGGACTAGAGAGAAGACCACAGGAAATGCGGTGACTAGCGGATGGCAATCCTGCGATGCCGAATTGCTGGTTTGGTTTGGATTCCGGTCTTCATCTCAGTAGTCTAGGGGAACCACAGGTGCAATGCTGCCGGTGAGGTTCTGCATGCTGTGGCCTGCAGAATAGTCATCGCAAGCCACACTGCTCTGTAGCATCGTTGCTCCAGGTGTAGACAGAAGGTCGTCCCCGCCACGGACCATCTGCTGCACGTCTTGTGGCGAGAGGATCTTTATGCACCACACGCTATTCACAAACTCCCTGGAAATTGTGCATCCGACGATCATTGTTAGTTGAGTGAAAATTCAGACAGAACAGAAGAGGAGCATAGTTCTGGATGTACGTACTGCCACGGGTCGTCGCCGACGAGAAGAATATCATTTTCCCGGTCGACGAATACAAGCTGCCAGCCTGATCTTACAGGGTCCTCCAGTTGGCCTTCAAGACCAAATAATCGCTCGAGCTCGCTACGTAACTCGTAGTAGCTGCTGAATCTGGTGATATCGAGCGATCTCCCGAGGGACCCTGATTTGTAAACCTAGGGTGGAAATAAAAAGGCAACAGAAGTCATCAAAAGGATGTGATTGTTAATCCAAGCATCTAATGCGCATTCTAAAGTACAGAACTTTAACATGTAATTGACTGCTTGGCTACCATCAACCCACTAAAAATGGTCTTTTGACTCCATAAAGTGAAGTCTATTGCAGCTACCAACTTCACAAGCTCTCTTATCAGTTTAAAGGAATATACAGCAAGTAGGAAATACATACCTTCACAAAGGTTCCACCTTGTGATGGGTTCACGCCACAAACATCATCAAGAGAATTGAAGGTTCCTGATTCACCCAAACAACTGGAAGTTGCTAAGGAGTTTTCAGGTAGCAAATTCACATCACTATATCTTAATGAAGCTATGGTTATCGCATCAGTTCCACTGCCAACACCACCACTCCTGACAGTTGTCATGCCATCATGGATTGCAAATGATGAAGAAAGCAGGTGACTCTGAACATTTGTACCAAGTGCCTGGGCACTAGAACCATCTCTTGCTGATAGTGGTGCCAATGTGCCAGAAATGTGAGACACATTACTCTGGTGACTCACTTTCTCAAGCTTGTGCTGCACAGATTGAGCTTCAAGATTAGCAAGGGGTTCCACAGCCAACCTTTTTGAAGGCCATCCCTCTGATGCCATTAATTGGCCACTTCGAGGCAGATTAAGAAGGTTTGAGGCTTCTTGGCTCGAAAAGTTCTGAAAACTGTTTTGCAGATGCAAACCTGGGCTGCTGTTTCCTTCAAACATGTTCTGCTGGTAGAACGAGGACACAGGAAGCAAAGAAGACTGTGATTGAGAAGCAGATCCAGCCTCAGACATGCTAGAAGCTACATTGGTAATATCATGACAATTAGATGAGAGGTGCTGTTGCATATCCTGATGAGATTGTTGTTGCAGAACTTGCTGTGTTTGCTGCTGCTGCTGTGGTGCTGACTCCTGCTGCTTTTGCAGCTGCAGCTGCTGTAGCTGACTTTGAAGGAACCCAGAGTTGCCTGTGTTCTGGCCATAACCTTGCTGCACAGCTTGCAGGGGTGGCTGCTGAGATTGGAACTGCATCTGCTGTAGAACAGGATTTCCATACAGAGGATCTAATCCACCATTCAAATTTTGAGCCTGTTGGACTGGCAATAGAGAAGATGTCTGCTTCAAATGATCCCCACCTCTAATTTCTTCCAGTGCGGCAGCAGCCATCTGCTGGTAAGTATCTGGCTTCAGACCCAGCAATGGATAATCTATTCTCGGCTGAAGCCATGGTGACACTCCAAATCCCTGGAAGTTCAAAGACTGGGCCCCTCTGTTTCCATCTCGAAGCCACATGAGAGAAGAATAACGAGCAAACTCATCACTCCTCCCGCCTGCATATATAAAGAGAAATTAGTTAGAGAAAAGACTGAAAAAAACTGTTACAATGAATACTGGTGTTCTGGTCAACAATCAGTCTACCATTGAACATGGGCAGTCCCGAAGCCCACGGGCGCTTAAGTCTTAAAGGAAAAGCAGTAGGGTACATCGGAAAGGTTGTCAATGGCTCAATCTCCCAGAGTGAAACCCTTGGTTGCTTATCACCAGCTGTAGACTCATCCCAACCAACCTACATTATCACACACCCAAAGGGGAAGAAACCATCATTAAAATGCAAAAATGTTCTCACAAAGGGATACATAAAGCATGTGACAGAAGATTTGGCAGAGAAAGTTGAACTAAATAAGATACAATGCTTTCCAATGACAGTTTTCAAATGAATTCACCTTCACAGAACGCCAGTGTGAGTTTGGCCATCGCTCTGAGTCCAGATCACTTATGCCTGTGATCGTACCCATGTATCTGAAAAAAGAAGCAACCATAAGGTGTGCATTATTTTCAACTTTTCATGCTGTGAACACAGTTTCAACTCACCGTCTGACACTTGATTCCTCTGTCTCAAAAAGCATACGGAATCGCATTCCAACAGACACACGTGTGTGGTAAACAGCTTTCACATACTTAGCCAGTGGAATGACAAACTCAGAAGGGCTAGCCCTGACAAAAGATGACCATGTTAATTAATTGCAGAAGCAAGGTAAGCAAGTATAATATGGTATGATCATAGTATTCATACCGAGGATTATAGAAAATAGTGAAACGACTGTTTGTGGCTGCAGCATGAGCTGCTGCTGCAAGAAGACCAATATGCATGCTATCGCTTGATAGCACAGACGAGGGCATAACAGTCTGTGGACGATTTGCACGACGAATTCCCAAAAGAAGTTGGTTATTGTCGTTCCTGATTAAAAAGCAAAAAGGTCTTACCATATCAGCAACATGTGCAACCTCTGAGACTTTAAAAAGTAGAAGGATGGGGTTCAGTTAAAAAATAAGAGTAGAAAAATACCAGATAAATATGATAGAATCCCCTGCTACTAGTCTTTTCGCACTTACAAATACACTCCAGCCCGTCGTCAGGAGATGCCTTTTTGGCTGACCTGCACAACACATGCAGGGCCAAAACATTTCACAATTAAGATACAAAAAGAATTGCCAAGACATCCCGAAATATAAGTTGAAGTACCAACAACTTTACAAGACAGCTAAAGGAGGTAAGGAAACATTATCAACACAACATTTTCCAGATAAACTATACTAACCTAACTACCTAAGCCAAATCACACTAGTCTTGATGGCAAAAAGATGGAACCTTGATATACGTAACTAGTGGAAGCTACTCCTGCACAGTACACATATTCACACTTTCTTATTGACAATTAAAGTTCCATTCCCTTGTTCATAATCAACCATAACCATCTCTGCATCATCTACCATAGTTTAAGTACATACCACGAAAAATGTGGCGAAATTTCCACTCGTTGTCATGCAGATCTCTTGCAATCAGCTCCTGCACTGGAGGTTGTTGTGAAAAATCCTGCAGATGCTCAAATAAATTAGTTTTTCCAAAAGAACACCACAAAATCATTTCTTATATCAAGCTTAAAGCAATTAAATTTCTAGTTAAAGTCTTCAAAAGACAAACCAGTGGGGGGAAGACTTTCTCAGCTGCTCGGCGCGGAACAGAGAATCCACCATGAGTACTTGTATCACTTGCAGTCAATGTCTTGCAGAAGTAATTAGTTGGCTGCTTGCTACCAGCACCCAATTCAATCGGAAGAAAAGGTTCCTTTTGCTCTTCCTGCCCATGGAATCACTTGATGAATGAATAGCCATTGTAATACCTTCTGAATGAACCTTTTATGAGAATTCAGATTACGAATTAAAGCTAAGTGGACATTGGTAAAATACCGGACTCAATGGTTGCAGTGTCATCTGGGCATAAACTTCTTCAGTCTCTGCATCAGCCTGCATTAGCACAAATAAATTATTTCATAATCCTTCTTAAAACACTACATGATGATCCATTAAGTTCAAACTCACATGCATGGTGACATTATGAAGCTGGCAGATTAACTGCGGAGGTAGATTTGGGTAGTTCGGGATCTGAGCATCAACTTCTTTATTAGTTGATGCAGCAACCTGCATGAAAATAAAAGTACGAAAGAACCTCTTAAGCACAAAGGCACAAGCACAAGTGATTCTCTACAAATGATTTAATGTAGAAAACTAAATTTACTTAAAAATGACTTCAAAGGGAATCAATCTTTAAAAAAAGTTGATTATTTGAATAATAATATTTTTATGGATATAGTTGGGCAAACTAGTTTTTCAGTGGAACCTTTGGTGCTGTTATGTTTAGAATCCATTGGTATACAACCAGAAGAACCGGAAAGGCACCAGCACAAGTTAAGCTTTTTATTCCTTGTTTGCAAAACCTGAAGTCAACAAACTCGGCCATGCCTAGTTTATTCCAAGATACTGCTGCACAAACTAAGTGACCGACCTGCTCACTATGGCCCTGAGGAAAGTAGACGACCCGGCTCCCAACCATAGGCAAGGACACAAGGGGCCCAGCGCATGCATGCCATAGCTCGGAGTTCAGACACCTTTGTTCCCCTGCAAAATGCCAAACACACATGAGCGGAACAGCAAGCAACCAGAAAGCAGAGTTCATGTGAAGCTACTATTTGTACTTGGCTACAGACAAGTGGAGGTTCAGTGTATGTCAATAATACTAGAACATGTGAAGCCGAGCAATGCAAGAACTTTTTCTTTTGTGCAAATCAGCAAAGAAGATGAATGAATGTAATGTAATAATGCACATACAATTTTGCTAATTTGTATGGAAACATCAACCCACAATGCACAATGACACACTGCACAATCCACTAAACAATGCAGACAGTAACGCAAGCTGAGAAATTCTGGACTGAATCGATACCAAAAGGGTGATCCGGGATATACCATCACTTTCCGGCGAGGGCTCCGGCATCTTGGACGGGGAGAGATTCATCTCCACCACCAATACGACCCGGAACAAGAACACCTAGCTCCACCGCACCGGAGGACGACCGACTGTCCTCCTCAGCACCTCACCATGCTCCCAACAACAACGCCAACCTGCTTCCCTTGCGCCCAGAACATCACTTCCTCTGCTGCAGGCTGCTGCTGTCTCCTCCCACTTTCCCTCGGAGCAGCAGCCACCTCCGTTTGAAGAAAACCACTACCCGAACCCCGGACTGTCACGGCAAGCACGAGGCATTGCTTACCTCATCGCCCCGGAACCCACAGCTGAGCTCTCCCGCCAAGCACCGCCTCAAAGCTCCAACCTTTCCCCAAAGAACCGACGGAAAGCGCCGAAACAAGCACGGCCTGATCCAAGGAGCTGGGTTTCCGACAGCCGACGGAGCAAACACGCGGAGAAACCGAGGCACGCCGCCGGCCCCGAGCTCATCAGATCACGAAGCAGCCGCAGGCCACTCCTCCCCGAGCTTCAGCCCCACGAATTCGCTCCACCGGGAGACCACCGCAGCTCGCCGCCTAAAATCCCCAATGCACGCGCGGGGCCCTCCGGACCAAGCCCCGCGCCCTAAACTCCCGCCTCAGGCAGCGCCGCACCACCGCCGCGAGCGCCCCCGAGAGCACGGGAACCCGCCGCCGAGCTCAGGGAACCCCCGGCCTCGCCGGCAGCGCGCGGTCACGCCAGTCTCCGAGCACCGCGCGGCCTCCCATTCGCCACCGGCGGCCGAATCGGGCGGCGCGACCACCGGGCTGGAGCAGAGGGAGCGGCGTGAGGCGCCTGGGTGTGGGCTGACGGGGAACCCTAGGGGGCCTAGGCCGCCATGGCTGGATCGAGGACGGGGAGGGGGAGGGGGGAGTGGAGTGGTGTGGGTGCGGTGCTTCTTTCTTTCCGCCTTTTTCTTTCGGTTTATGGGGAAGCCAAGAATAGGAAGAGGGGAGCTTCTCGGAAACAGTAAAAAAATATCTGGAAAAAGGGTAGATTTATATCTTCCGCTTTATCCTCTTTAGAAAAGGGTTATTTAATTTGTTCTGTGGGTTTGAAGGTTTTGACTGGGTTTATGCTTAGAAAAACTGGATCTATGAGGATTATTTTAGAGAGAATCCGCTGTTGCAAGTGGATGCTTATACGCTTTTAGTACGGTGGGTTTTTTCCCTCTTAGCCGTGATGAGTGGTGACTGTCAACCGCAAGTAAATATTAAAATATGGGCCAACAAATTTTGACAAGTGAAATATTCATATAACTTTTAAATATATGATGTTTAAAACAAGGCACTAAATTTATTTATAAACTAATCGTTTGCTCTACACGTCATTTAGCAATAATTAAATATGCTTGAGTATGGAATAACTGAGTGATTGGCATTGGAAATTTAGACCAGCTGCTCTACTTATCAGATGTCAAATGTGGTATATTAGATAGAATGCTGGTTGTCTAATTTAAGTAGGAGTAAGTGCCAACGAAAACATCTTTGAAAACATGCGCATGTCCGCGATCAACTGTTTGATCAACGTATGGGGGCATTACATACTGCAGATGTAGATAGAAAACTTCTTGTAAAAGTAATCTTCGAGATAAGCAGCTATTAGAATATCAGATGTCACGTTTGCAAATCCTTTTGGTAGACAGTATAAAATATCGATTTAGAGAGAACAGTATCTATTTGTTTCTACACAATTTGCACTGATCCAATTTAAAATTGCTTATTTCCCACAAAAAATCCAAATTGCTTATTAATAAATCTATAAAAAAACAACTTTCGCGGGAAAACAAAGTGCATAATAAACCAGGTACGAGTCCACGCGCACAGAGAGAAACAAGGGGGACACGGTTCGTGACGGCAACACTAATCAAGTAAGAAATGACCATTACACCCTCGCGTTGTCGCCTATTTCACAGTATTTGCCCCTGCCGGTGCCGGGCCCGCTCCGGAGCGCGGACGGCCCAAAAGGCCCTGAGCCGACGGGAGCACGTGCGCGGAAGGGCAGCACAGTCATTTTCGCTGTGCGCCGTGGTCCTCTCCCGTCGTACGAGGATTCGTTCCCACTGGCCACTGGGATGATGGCGAGCCACCCGTGTGCCGCGCGTGTGGTGGGCTGATCCGGGCCGTCCGACGGGGGATCGACGGGTGGCGTTGCCCTCCAGCGTGGCAGCAAGCGACTCGTGCAGTACAGGTAAAGCCAGAAGCCCAGCCATGCCGTCCAAAGCTTTGTACGAGTACTTGTACTTGTATACGAGTATTTCGTCCTACAGGAATAAGTTTTGTACTTACTGGAGTAGTAGCAGCAGTAGGGGTAGCCACCCCGTAGCCGTGGCAGCACGCAGCGAAGACCAAGTGCTACGTGGCGGTACAGCAAGTGCTGCGACAGAGCTGCTGCCGTCGTCGTCGTCGTCGACTCTTTCTCCGGTCGCCGTGCTGGCGAGCTCCGATCTGGCCCGTGCCGTGACGCCGGCGACCAAGGGCACGCAGAGCTGCTGCGCCTCCTGGTGGAGTGCACGCCGGGGCGTTGACTGTTTTACGGAGTACTTTCACCGGCACGGGCCCCGCAACCCGCTGCTGAAACTACCGACTTACCGACCGTAATAAAAGCCTCCGCCCAGACGTCTCATTCCCATCCGCGCATACTCCCCCCCCGGGCCCACCTGTCTGTCTGGCTCGGCTCGCTTCTGCGTGCGCTGCGCTGCGCCGCCCCGACGACTCGTCTCGAACTCCCAGCTCCGACGCCGCCGCCCCCCGCCTCGCTGGCCGCGCCCACCTCGCCGCGCGCCTACCCGGCCTCCTCCCATCCGCTGACCAGCCGGCCCCACCATGCCAACCCGCCACCGCGTGGGCTTCGCGTCGCTGGGCGGGCGTGGAAAGCCGGGGGCGAGGGGACGGGACACGGCGGTGCCGACACGACGGGACCCGACGCTGCGCCGCGCAGCAGCCGCCGTCCGATGCGCGACGGGACGGGTCGTCGTCTGGCCCTGGCTGGCCGGTGCAGTGCAGGCGTGCAGCCGCTCCCCGTCGGCCGCCGTGCGGCGGTGCCCAGTGACGCCGCCCAGTGAGCGAGAGCGAGCAGAGCAGAGCACGCACGCGTGCCGGCCGCCGGTGGGTCCCGGCCGGCGCGCAGCGGCCGGCGGGTCTACGGGGAGCGCCTGCGACCTGCGGCGGCTTTTGCGAAGCTGACGGCACAGGAGTGCAGTGCCGGACGCGGTGACGTGTCGGGCGTGGGCCGCGGGGGCATCGGGTAGGTGGACTGACTGCTGCTACTGCCTGCATACTGCTGGGTGGGCTGCTGGGAGGAGGAGCCCGTGTTGGGCCGGCCCAGGTACGGGCGGCATTATGATGACGATGAGACCCACTCACTGCCTCACAGTATGTGCGGTGCCCGTGTGCGCAGTGTGTTGTGACGACCGGGGACACGTGGCCAGCTGCTATTTGGCAGGGTCTGATAGGGAGGGAGCGAGCGACGACGACGGCCGCGTCTTTCTGGCAGCAGCAGTCACCCCGGGCCCACTGGCTCCGTTGTTTACGCTTCCGTTCGTTTGACTAGAGAAGACCCCGCGGCGATGCTCAGCACTGAGCTGAAATTTTTGTTGGTGTTGGGTGTTGACTGCCGTTGAGGCATGTTCGTAGTTCATCAACGTTCCTTGAACTTGAAAAAAGCCGGACCCTTCTCCTTCCCAAGCGAGCATCAATATCTAGTGCCGCTCGGTGGCCTCTCCCGTCTCCGGCGTTCTCGCCGGCGGCCGGAAGGAGAGGAGACACCCCGAGGCCCCAAAGCCTTTACTAGCTACAGTTTATAGGTTTCTAGAGCTTGATTGGTTTGAAGCCAAAATTTTAGCATTCCAGGATTTTGGCAAGCCAAAAGTTGGGTAAAAACTTGCCAATATTTTGGTATAATAAATGGGAGATGTGGCAAATTTGTGTACCAAACCAAATAGTGGTCAAAATGTTGGTTTGCCAAAACTTTAGCATGCCAACATTTTGGTAGCAAACCAAGGCTAGTTTATTTTTTTTTTCAGCTGTTGCTCATATGAGCATTTCCTCCCTCTTCTTCCTAGCTGCCGGCGCTATGGTGGCGCTCGTTGTCGTCGCTGGTTTCCACGACACGTACCACGAAGCTCCAAAAGGTAGAGGTGAGTGCCAATAAAATAAATCCCAGCGCATCCCCTCTCCATCTCCATACTGTTCCCCCTCCATCCGTGTCGCCCTGCCCGTTGGAGCCTTCTTCCTCACCGAGACTCGGCAAGAAGCTGCTCAAGGGAGGGAAGGCTGCTCCTCCACGCCCAGGCCTAGATCCGCCTCGCGCCCACCTTATCGTCCTTGCTATGGATCTGGACTTCCCACCATTGCTGGCGATGCAGCTGACTTCAGCTCGCCTAAGTCAGTCATGCCATCTCTCCAACGCCACCCATCCTCGTGCAGCGGAGCTACTACACATACAAGCGCTCCAGGACCTACGTCAACTTCGACAACATCGTCACCAGTCGTGCTCTCCGTCGGTCACCGCGGGATTCCATTGAGCCCATCTACTACACCCTGACGTCAAGCTCCTTCAACATACAACCTCGTCGGAGATGTCTTCCATGGAAGGTTCCTGGGCCTACCTTAACCTACGCTACAAGCGAGGCCCTTTCACCCCAAGTTGTCCACGCCGATCTACAACGGTTTGCTCACCGGTGTTGGTGACGTTGACTACAGTGACCTGTTCGGCGATACATGTTTTCTTTACTCCTTGGTGTTGAATACATGTCTCGTGTACGTGCCCGATGCGAACTTGGTTTGTTTTCAACACCTTCTTTGAAGGTCCTCTTAACCTTTTGTAACCCTGCATTATGCAATATATAATATATATATTCTTTATAAAAAAACGTTCTACCAACTTCGTCACCCGTAAATGTACTGCCGAAACATGCATTGCAAAAGCGAGCCATCACAATTTTTTTAAAATAAAAGAGAAAAAACTATTACTCGATATATCTTTGTTCGCATGCCATCAAATTCACTCCCTTGTTAGGACAACACGTACTCCCTTATTAGGACAACACGTACTTAAAGATGTAAGTAGAACGTTAGTGTTACATTATGGTCTTTTTTCGCATTCATATCTTCAGAAATTAAACGCCTAATCATTTCTAAACAATATACTTAGCAAATACACGAGTGCACAATCTAACGAAGACGACTATTAACTAAATCGTAATTGATTGCCGTGCGGCAACCACAAACTCAATTCAGTAATAAAAGCCCAAATTAACTCGAAGTGAACACCCGTCTAACTCTAAACTCACGTGATTAATTAACGTAAACCTGCACTAGAAACCCCACCCGCGAGACACGGTCTTAAGTAACCGCCAGGTCAGCATCAACGCCTTTTTTTTTTCTTTTTTGAAATCAGGTCAGCATCAACGCCCTAGTTGGCAATGGTTATCGCATAACCACCTGCCCTCCCTTTCCCTTCCCGTCCGTCCCACCCCCCTCCCGGATCCTCCCAGACCCGCCAAGCGCCACCGCCGTTTCGGATCCGGGCCCGCTAGCGGGTCCGGGAACACTCCCACCCGCTCCTCGCCGGCGACCCGGCGCCGCCCCCGGAGCCATGAAGCGCGCACGCAGCTCCGAGGTGTTCGTCGGCGGCAGCCGGCTGCGCGCGCGCCGGCGCCTGGCTCCCCTCCTCGCCGCGGCGGCGTTCGCGTACCTACTCTTCGTGTCAGTCAAGCTCGCCGGCTTCGGCGGCGCTGGGCCCGCGGGTGCCGTCAGCCGCCTGTCCGCCGCGGGAGCGGGCGCGGGCGAGCCGCTGCGGGGGAGGGTCGAGCAGCCGGCGTCTCCCCGGGCCCGCGCGCGCCCCGCGGCGGCCGTGTCCGGGTACGGCCGCATCACCGGCGAGATCCTCCGGCGGCAGGAGTCCGGCGGGGGGCGGCGGAGGCGGTGGGGCCAGCTGGGGAACTTCACGGAGCTAGAGCGCACGGCCGCCGAGGCGTGGGCGCTGGGGGCCAAGGCGTGGGAGGAGGCGTCCGCGTTCGCCGGCGACGTCGACTCCATCGCCTCCCGCGACGCGGGGGAGTGCCCCGGCTCGCTGGCGCTCGGGGGCGGCGGGGAGGCGGCGGCGTTCCTGCCGTGCGGGCTGGCGGCCGGGTCGGCGGTGACGGTGGTGGGCACGCCGCGGGCGGCGCGGCCGGAGTACGTCGAGGCGCTGGAGCGGAGCGGCGCGGGCAACGGGACCGTGATGGTGGCGCAGTTCGCGGTGGAGCTCCGCGGGCTGCGCGCCGCAGACGGCGAGGAGCCGCCCAGGATACTGCACCTCAACCCGCGGCTGCGCGGGGACTGGAGCGGCCGGCCAGTGCTCGAGATGAACACCTGCTTCAGGATGCAGTGGGGCAGGGCGCAGCGCTGCGACGGCACCCCCTCGAGAGATGACGCTCAGGGTAAGAAACGCGCTCCAACATCCTTTGTTTCGAAATTCGGATTAACGACAACAATGCAAGTAGCAACCTTGGCATGGTTAATTGCACAATGCAAATGCAAGCACCCTGTTATTGGGAAATGTCAAGAAGCTTGTAGCCTGAACTGAATGGAACAATATGCCGTCAAGACACCTACTTCAGTGTTTCCTATCATTCCAGGCAGAAAACTTGTGAATTTTTCACCTGTTAAGGCAATTGGCTTGTGCGTCTATTCTTGCTTGCGGTGGAGGCTTTGGCTGAAAAATGGAAACTTTGGTGCAAGGCTGCAAAGGTGCTGAATCAATATGTGTATTAACCAGTGGCCATGCATTCCAATTTTTTCATTTTCACGAGTCATGTTATCTGCTGCTATGTTATGGCTACTTCGTTTGTACTTATCCTTGCAGTCTGTTGACTTTGCAGTTGATGGATTCAGAAAATGTGAGAAATGGCAGAGACGGGACATAGTTGAATCAAAAGAAACAAAGACAAGCTCATGGTTCAACAGGTTTATCGGCCGAGCAAAGAAACCAGAAATGACATGGCCATTCCCATTTTCAGAGGGCAAGATGTTTGTTCTCACTATCCAAGCTGGTGTTGAAGGATACCATATCAATGTGGGAGGCCGCCATGTTGCCTCGTTTCCTCATAGGATGGTAAATTTCAGTTCCATTGCCAAAGAATTTATTGCATCACAGAGATACTATGAGGTTCTGGCAAAGAAATCACTGGGTGCTTCCTTTTTATTGTAAATGTTTATCAGGGATTTGCTCTTGAAGATGCTACAGGTTTAGCCGTAACAGGGGGCATAGATGTTCACTCTGTGTATGCAACAGCACTTCCGAGGGCCCATCCTAGTTTTTCTCTACAACAAGTCTTGGAAATGTCTGAAAAGTGGAAGGCTCGCCCTGTTCCAGTGGAACCAATTCAGCTTTTCGTTGGCATTCTCTCTGCTACAAACCATTTTGCTGAGCGCATGGCTATTAGGAAAACCTGGATGCAGTTTCCAGCGATCCAATTGGGAAATGTGGTTGCTCGGTTCTTTGTCGCACTGGTAAGATTAGTTCTCATGATTTCACAATGGTCCAATCCCTTATGCTTGCATTGTGTGGGCTATGCTAATTCGGATCTTGATATAGCAGTGACATGATGAGCCTTTGACCTGTTTTCTTCTGTAGAGCCATAGGAAGGAGATAAACGCAGCACTAAAGAAGGAAGCAGAATATTTTGGAGACATAGTCATTCTGCCATTTATCGACCGGTATGAGCTGGTGGTTCTGAAAACAGTTGCGATCTGTCAATATGGGGTTAGTCATCCTACATTCGTGTTAAATAGCTATTGCCAATGTGTCCTCTAGCATCGGCAACTGGTGACAGCCATTTTTTTATATAGGTGCAAAATGTTACTGCGGATTATATCATGAAGTGCGATGATGACACCTTTGTGCGGCTTGATATAGTATTGCAACAAATCACTACCTACAACAGAACCTTACCTCTTTATCTGGGCAACTTGAATCTCCTGCACAGGCCTCTAAGAAGGGGCAAATGGGCCGTGACCTATGAGGTACCTTAGCACCAATGTTAACATCATAGTTTTGCAATTTTTTACACACATATATATGCTCTTAAGTGTATGCCTACAGGAATGGCCTGAAGCGGTGTATCCCCCGTACGCCAATGGACCTGGTTATGTCCTCTCAATCGACATTGCAAGAGATATCGCATCCCGGCATGCAAACCACTCCTTAAGGGTGAGGTTTACTCTGAATTGCAATGCATCTGTTTCCGCCCTGCGCCTACCACTAACACCTCCCAGTGGCGATCATCTACTGGCAGCTGTTCAAGATGGAGGACGTGAGCATGGGAATGTGGGTGGAGGACTACAATGCCACTGCACCGGTGCAGTACATCCACAGCTGGAGGTTCTGCCAGTTCGGCTGCGTGGATAACTACTTCACGGCACATTACCAGTCTCCCAGGCAGATGCTATGCCTCTGGGATAAACTGTCAGCCGGCCGAGCACAGTGCTGTAACTACAGATAACGCGACGCTCCAGGGGTGCAGGTGGAATCAGATGGCTATCCATGTGGTATCCTTTGTCCCACGATCATGTACAACAGGAGAATTTCAGGATCTCCACTGCATCCTTTGGCTTCAGCTCCATCCGATCCACTAACCCTAGAAACCATTTTGACATCTCATGTTCAATTCTTTGATCTTTATGAGATTTATAGGTGTGGAGATTTATAGGTGTGTGGGTGTGATCAACTGCTTCACCTTCATTGAGGTGGATGCAAAGATGAGGGAGGAGTAATGGAATCCACGTTGGCTGCTTGTACAGGGGCAAGTTCATTTGTAAAACTGCAAATCTGTATCCACTATTGGTGGACAGTAAGTCAGCATGACGGCATGAATGGAATGAGAAACTGTTTCCCTATATGCGCATCTTATGTGCGTGTGCTTCGGCATTGATATCTATGCATTCATTCAGTAGTGCACGAATCTTAATGCAATTTCTGAAGATGATGTAAGAAAACCATCCTAAAGAGCAGCTGCTTAACTACGGTAGAATGTCCTGCGCTGCATGTTGCTGCTTGCAAAAAAAAAAAAAAAAACTTAGGACATACAAATGTCAATAGAAACGAAAGTAAGGGCCTATCTCCTTCATTTACCGTTGATCATAGATCTTAAGCTGCTGTGCTAGTGATTGAGAGGGCGTTTGGTTCCCTTTGCTTATTTTTAGCATGTGTCACATCGAATGTTTACATACTAATTAGGAGTATTAAACGTAGATTATTTACAAAACCCATTACATAAGTGGAGGCTAAACGGCGAGACGAATCTATTAAGTCTAATTAATCCATCATTAGCAAATGTTACTGTAGCAACACATTGTCAAATCATGGACTAATTAGGCTTAATAGATTCGTCTCGCCGTTTAGCCTCTACTTATGTAATGAGTTTTGTAAATGTTTACATTGAATACTTCTAATTAGTATCTAAACATTCGATGCGACGGGTGCTAAAAATAAGTCACTAGAACCAAACCAGGCCTGACTTTGAAAAAAATCAATTTTCTAAGAGTAAAAGTCATGCATTTTGATTGACTATTTACGCACCTCGTGACATGACCGTAGAAACGACATAACTTTAACAAAATAACCGTGCTACCATAATGAGTAATAAATCGTTTTTTAATAGGTTCAACCACTTTGAGTAGGTGAAACCAAAGATACTCTATTTAAACCACAAAATATTAATAAAGTGATTTTCATTATCATACGCCTCTACCTAGAATATTTTCAGTACCAAGCCACTCACTTAATAAAATGCCTAAAAATAAAAATAACATGTACTCCTTCCGTCCCAAATTATAGGTCGTTTTGAATTTTCTAAATCCATAATTTTTACTATGCATCCAGATATAATATATACATAGGTGTATAGCAAAGTCCCAAATTATAGGTCGTTTTGAATTTTCTAAATCCATAATTTTTACTATGCATCCAGATATAATATATACATAGGTGTATAGCAAAATCTATGAATAAAAAAAAGCTAAAACGACCTATAATTTGGGACGAGGGAGTATGTGTATATAAATAGTTTGTGTCCTCACTAACTGAGCATTCGCGTTAGAACTGTTTTGAAAAAAATAGAAAGAGGTAGTCATGAAAGTAGTTTCTCCGCTCCATCAAGGGAATAAAGGGTTTATTGACTTTGCTAGATTGATAAGCTAGAGAGGTAGTCGGGAAATTGGTAGTTATGGTCGGGAAATCATCCTTGTAAAGTATTTTTAAAAAGAAACGTATCTGGTGCAAACCATCTAACTTTTTAAAAAGTGCGAAGAAATGCGAAGAAATGTGGAGACAACAATCGAATCTAGAAGAGACGGTACATGAAAAACAACATTGATGTGTTTTGGTGTCTCGTGCAGTTTTCTTGGACAATTGAGTACAACATCTCTCAAATGTAAGGGGGTGTTTGGATACCCCGTGCTAAACTTTAGCACCTGTCACATCGGATGTTTGGATACTAATTAGGAGTATTAAACATAGTTTAATTACAAAACTAATTGCACAGATGGAGTCTAATTCGCGAGACGAATCTATTAAGCCTAATTAGTCCATGATTTAACAATGTGGTGCTACAGTAACCATTTGCTAATGATGGATTAGTTAGCCTTAATAGATTCGTCTCACGAATTAGACTCCATCTGTGCAATTAGTTTTATAATTAAACTAGGTTTAGTCCTCCTAATTAGCATCCGAAAATCCGATGTGACAGGTGCTAAAGTTTAGCACGGGGTATCCAAACACCCCCTAAGTCCACTTTTGATATATCTCCATATACTATGTACATGGATACAAAATTTGCTATATCCGTTCATGGCGACTGAAGTTGTGATTGCTAAACCAATCAGCTTTACAGAAAGAAAACCTCTTTGGTGGTTTTGCTTATCATGCGAGACCTTGCCCTAACGAGAATAGTTCTAGTGCTCCCGTAGCATCACATGCTCCCATGCCCTGGGGCGTTGCGCATCATTGGATGCACATCGGATGGTGCAGCTAGGGGACGTTTGCTGGAGTACACGAGAAGAGAAAAGGGGATGATGATGAGAGTGAGAGGAGAGATGAGTAAAAATTTATTACGGTATCTCGTACGGAACTGTACATTAATACTTTTTTTAAACATGATGTCTTTTGATATGGCAGTATAGACGGTGTTCCTGGAAATCCTGAGTTGGGACTGCCCTAGTTCGGGAGCGTCTTTATTAATTCATTGTGAAAACGTAAACTCTAAACCCGAAGGCATTTACGTTTCCGCACGGCGCAGGCGCACCCTCTCGTCCATCTTACAGGCGCAAATCCCCTCCCCTACGGCCCTACCGGCCAGAGTTCTTCTCCACAGCCAGAGACGCCTTCTCCGTCCGGCCTCCGGCGTCCGTGCTCAAAGAACAGCTCTCTCCTCTCTCCTCCGACGATTCGTGCCCGTCCTGGTGGGTGGTGGTAGACGGCCGGCGACGAGGTGGGTCCTCCTCCTCCTCCTCCTGCTCCTGCTCCTCGTTCCTCTCTCGGATTGAGGCATGGTGGTGGCTGGGTTAGGGTTTCTGGTTCGGGGTCGTCGGGGGAGGGCTCCATGGCCGGCGGGCGGGCTTAGAGGAGCGTCCCGCGGCGGCGGCGGATCGAGGGTGGCGAGGTGAGGCGGCGTGGGCGCCGCGGGCGGCGGACGGCTACCGGCAGGAAGGGCGGACGGCGGGGTCGAGCTACTTGAGGGTGGCTTGTGGGTGGCGCGGCCGGCGGCGCCATTGTCAGAGGCATCATATATATGAATTAGCATAGTGGCATGCTGGTCCTGTGTGGAGTGCTCTGTTTTGCCCATTGTGGTACTTGGGGCAATTTTTTGCCCTTCAGCGCTGGTGATTGCGCATGAGATTGATTGTGTGATTGGCACTCTTCTGCCTAGTGTTTTCCCTATCTTTGAGAGATGCATTCAGCAGACTAGCGCAATGGGGATGGTGATATAACTGGAAACAGAAGCCCCTCACGGCCTCACTGAAATTCATCTGCTTCAGTTTTTTTTCCTTAATGCTTTTCTCCAGTCCAAATGCTGTACCATAACATGCCTCATGTAACACCCTAATCCCAAGATGAAAAAAAATAGAGCAGAAACTGCTGGCCCTGTAGTAATTGAGCAAGTATCAAGCTGCTATTTTGTGGTTACATGAACCTTTCTGAACTTCAGTTTATTTTGCTGGAATTTGGAGCTAATTTGAGTCAAACTTTAGAACTTCTTAGTTAACAGCTTGGGTCAGCTAGGCATTATATCACACAAGAATTCTGTATCCTAACATAGAGATGCTACGCAGCCATGCTAAGTTTCTCTTTTACTCTGATTTTGCTATATCAATCTTGGCTCTGTTACTTCATGATCATCCAAAAAATGAAAAGAAAATACTAACCCTGGGCAGAATTCGTCACTTGGTGTGCTCCATTTGTAACATATGGAGCGCCCTTACCTTGGTACTGCATGGAACCAATTAAAGAGTTTTCACAACACCTACTAGCGCATTCCATCCGTACTTAGTTTGATTAGGTCTTTTTTGTTTAGCAAGCAGGGTCACTTTAGACGCAGTTTGTTTTCCAGAATTTGGTGGCTCAACTGAATTCCCCCAAATCCTAGATTCGTTCCCGGTTACCGGGTCTGTTTCTGTAGTAATTGAGTTCAGGGGTATCATTCAGGGCTTCTAGTGATGGTTGATGTTCTGTTATCATTGGTTGCCTATGCTGGATTCTGCTGGTAATAATGTATGGTTGCACTGTTCGGAGCATTGGCATACGGAATAGGCCTGTCAATGCCTTACTCATGCTGTTTATTCAGGCGTGCAAGCCTGGTACCTACTTATCTTGTCAGAGGCGTCATATAGGGAACTAGCATAGTGGTATGCTGGTCCTGTCTCTGTAGTGCTCTGTTTTGCCATTTGTGGTACTGGCAGTTTTTGCGTGCTTTAGCACTGGTAACTGTACATGAGATTGATTCTATGATTGGCAGTCTTCTGCCTATGGCTTTCCCTATCTTTCTGAGATGCCTCTAGCAGACTAGCACAATGTGGATGGTGATACAAGTGGAGACAAAAGCCCCTCACTGAAACTCATCTGCTTCAGTTTTTTTCTTCAAGCTTTTCTCCAGTCCAAATGTCTCATGTAACACCCTAATCCCCAGATGGGGTTGGAGAGCAGAGACTGCTGCCTCTGTTTTGATAATTGGGCAAGTATCAAACTGCTATTTTTTCATTACATGAACCTTTCTAAACTTCCAAGTTTGTATTGCTGGACTTTGGAACCAATTTGAGTTAAACTTTAGCACTGCTTAGTTCACAGCTTGGGTCAGCTAGGCATTATATCACATAAGAATTCTGTATCCTAACATAGAGGTGATATACACCCTTGCTAAGTTTCTCTTTTACTCTCATTTTGCTATGTCAATCTTGGCTAACCTTTATGAACATGCAAAAAAGGGAAAAGAAAATACTTAGTACTAACCCTAGGCAGAATTCTTCACTTGTTGAGCTCGATTTAGAACATATGGAACGACCTTACCTTGGTACTGCATCGAACCAATTAAAGAGTTTTCTCAACATAAAATGTCGCTTGCAAAAAAAAAAGTACTTTACACATGACATGTAAGTTAAGCATTGGAAAGAAGAGAAGAAACCGGTCCAATTCTTTACGATGATATCATAGGTCGTCATGCATGTCTGTTGATGTTTTCATAATCATGGGATCAAACATGTTTGTGTGGTTGAATATGTAGATATATAGTAGTGTCAGTTTCTAGGAACTGGGATAAATTGAATATCATGTTAATTCATTGCAGAACCATTTCAATTTACCTTGTTACACATTTGTTGTTACATTTCTGCTTATCTAAATTTCAGGTGAAGATGCACTTCAGGTAGATCAAGCTCCAATCTGATGGATTCTGATGAAAAGAAGTTTGGAAAAGGTATGATTTTTGTAAGACTCAGAAAACTAAATGTGTAGTTGTAGACAAAGAAAGAATTAGAAAAAAAAATCATTAATATGGGTTGTTGCCCTTTTTTTGGGTTCCTGACTCCTGAGCTCGTGCATAAGCGATATGATAAGACCTAAATTCTAACCATAGATTACAAAATGGAAAAATGCCTGTCCTCAGCTGGCACAAACTGCCTCCCAGTTGTCATTACCACTTTCACACGACCAAGTGGCACCATCCTGAAAATTCTGATTGTGGAACTGGTATTATGGACCAGAATTGGCTGGTTATACTTATACTCCGCTGGCACAAAGCAACAAACTGCCTCCCAGTTGCCATTACCACTTTTATACGGACCAAGTGGCACCACCTGAAAATTCTGATTGTGGGGCTGGTATTATGGACCACAATAAATTTATTTGATGGAAACATAGAATTATTCTTTAATTCATATAATTTAAATGCAAAAGTTTTGGATTTCGAATCTCCAATTTATCAGTAATGAATCTGAAATCCTAGTAGTCATATGCTTAGAATTTAAATGCAAAACTTTTGGGCTGATGTCTTTTTTACCAGTCTAGGTTGGTATACCTGGTAAAAAGACATGAAGTTAAAATGCAAAACTTTTTACTTGTTTTTGGCTTATTCGTAGTTTAACAGTATGTTCTGTTGGACAGTATGTATCTTGTGATGTGGCACACAGGAAGCTGCTCTCTGAACCTTAATAATGCATCTAGTGTTTGTTGTAATCTAGAATGAATTTTGCTACATAAACTTGGCCCTACTGTGCATGTTTGAGTCTTCTTAGACTGCTTTATTCTTAATATAGTGATGTGCAGTTCTCTTGCACGTTTGGAAAAAAAGAAGTTTGTTACATGGTTTTATACATCTATCTTTTTTCGAACCCTGTTTGTCTGCTATGCACACATTCAAATAATATGATTTCTGCATTTCAGGGCCTAGGGAGCTCACTGGTGCTGTTGATTTAATCAACCACTACAAACTGCTGCCGCACCATGATTTCTTTTGCAAGAAACCTTTGCCACCGGCAATCTCAGATACACATTATCTTCACAATGTTGTGGGAGACACTGAAATTCGCAAAGGAGAAGGGATGGAGCTGGATCAACTTGTTCAGAATGCATATATGAGGGATAAGCCTGCTTTTATTCAGCCCTTTGATATGGAAATACTGGGGCAAGCATTCCAGCTTCGAGAAACAGCTCCAGTAGATTTGCCCTCTGTAAGATCCTTTCTATCATCCCAGTTCCCATATTATGTTATTGGATTTGCTCGTTGTACTGTTTACAACATTTATCATATCAACAGGCTGAAAAGGGTATACCTACTATTTCGGGTAAACCGAAAAGTGAGTCCAAGGACAAAGAGAAGAAACATAAAAAGCACAAAGACAAAGACCGGGATAAAGACAAGGAGCATAAGAAGCATAAACATCGGCATAAAGATCGGAGTAAGGACAAAGATAAAGACAAGGACAAGGATAAGAAAAAGGATAAAAGTGGGCATCATGATTCTGCAGGCGATCATTCAAAGAAACATCATGATAAGGTGGGTTCATTTTCTGATTGTTATAGCTCCAAGTCTTTATCCATCCTGTCAAACTATGTACCTTATGATGGGCAATGTCCACGAATTGTATCAGAAGAGGAAGCATGAGGGAAATGAGGATTCAGCGGATGTGCATAAGCACAAGAAGAGCAAGGTAGTACATTGTCATTGTTTCCTTGCTGGTGAGCATATTTTCTTTTTATTAATGTGGCTGATCAACTCATGGCAGCACAAGAGTTCCAAAACCGATGAAATGGGGAATGGACTTAGCTAACTACACTTCCTAGTTCTAGTTGTCAATCCTTGTAATTTGCTGTTAAAAGGGAACTCCGATGGTTCCTGTCATAAAAACACTGTGCAGAATACTGGTACGTGCTTCTTTACTTCATTATTGGATTCAGTTTGTTTTTCCTATAACTTTGCTTTGATTTTGTATGTTCAAGGATAATTCGGTTGCATAGCTTTATCTTACTTTTGGGTGCTTTATGCTTATTGGTTAAAACATGAAGATACAAATGTTTCAGTTAGGGCAAGGGCAATGGTAATGGCCCAACTGCACCTTAAGGTGGGTCCCAGACAAAATCGGCAATAGTTGATGCCCGTGACACAATGTGTGAGTCTTAACGCGGGACCCATGCTACAATAAAAAAACAGCAACCTTCCCAACCGTCCCTATCCTCTCCCATCGTCCCCCCCTGTCCCTCTTGCACGCTCTGATGCTCGTTCCCCTCCATCAGAAGCCAAATCCTCTAGATCCTCTCTCCACAACAAGACACATAGCTATATTGTTTGCTGGAATCGGAGCTTCAACTATCGGACCGAGTTGCCCTCCTGCTGAATCGAGCACCACTTTCTTCTCTCTGCTCGGTGGAGGAGATTCAGAGGAGGGAGCGAGTAGAGCAGAGACTGGTAGTGCCATGGGCGTGGGCATGGCCGAGCTGGGTACGCGCTAGGCGCTTGCGAAGAGGTTTGCTTGGCCAGCTCCGCGTTCCGCCTTGTCTGCCCTTGGGTATCGTGGAGCTCGAAGGTCGCAAGCCCTTCCAAAGCTCGTGTCGTCGGGTAAGTCCTCGTCCCCGCATGGGCATCGAGTTCTCGGCAAGAACAGCTCTCCATTGAGCTCGCCATGGTGCAAGGGCAAACGCGGCGAGCTCCCGGTAGTGGCGCGAATACAACAGCCGCGCACGAGATGGAGGGAGAGGGAGAGAAGAAGAGAGAGAAAATATATTTTTTTATTGCTTATGTTCAGCCTTAAGCTTACGACGCACCTTAAGGAATCTTTTTCTATGGTGCAATCCTACAATGCATGTTGCTTTCAAACAGTGTTGCATTTATTGCCTAATGCTAACTTTGTGCAACATTTTGGCTGCCCTTAGAGGTGCATTGTTAGCTTGTGCTTTTAAGCCAGTTTCAGAGGTTATATCTATTGTTAAGCTTAATTGATGAATAGTTCGACACTCGGTGACTTTATTTGTCCATGAGGTTGATAAGACTTGCCTTTTGCTTGATATCCATAAGATCCTAACATCAGTCTCACATTATTTTTATCTGCATCTCTGGAACATCTGAATATGCAATGGCAGAGAGTTACACAGATTCTTTATGGACACTTAATTTTGACTTTTAACCTTTTCCTTCGTGGTTCACGCTCACATGCTAAAATGGCAGTTATATCTTGTACTATGTTCCTTTGATGATTGGCCCTAGCGAGTAGCGACACAACCTTGATGAATTTGCTAAGATGCCTTACATCATGGTCTGACTTTCATCATAGTGAAGCGGTACGCTAAACCATAACACATACCAATTGCTATGGATCATAGTAAAATATGTCTAAGAAAATGCTTTGCACCGCACTTGTAACTTGTGTATGCATAAAAAACATGTCCATTGCAAGTCACCGGTAACGGGTACTTTTTGAAATACACTGTAAATCACTGTATTCTGAAGAATATGCTAACTTTTATGCTTATTTGCATGGTGCAGGTATCATGAACTGAACCTGTTTGATAAGAACACCATAATGAGGCCGTCTTGCGGCGTCCATTCTGAGGGAAATTTGAATTTGTTAATAGGCGACTAATCCATTGTAGCATTGTGACTCTGTTCCTCCCTGAAGAACAAGTGGATGTAGGAACGCTTGAAAGGACTTGTGATGAGATTTTTTTCCCCGATTGGTAGGGCTAATGCACTCTTCAAAATTAGGCTTCTGATTGAACTCCAGATGTAGCATGAGTACATTTGAGTAGTGGTGGATGGAGATTGAGTGTGCGGTCCACAGATAGTAGTTCATAGCATGGAATGAAACCATTTATGTGTTATTCGCGCCGATCTTGATTCGTAGAGAGTAGAATGATGATTTTCTGTTTAACCAGTAGCTAATGTTGGCCATCAAGTGTGCTTCGGGCTGATCTAAGTGGAAGATGAGCCCAATGCTCTTTTGTTTAACCGTGAAGAAGATTTCATTAATGATGAATGTATTGCAAAGTATAGTTACTAGCTAGTTTGTGTCTTGATGCTGCCTTTCTTGTAGTATCTCGAACCAACTTGCAAAGATGGTTTTCTTTTAATACTCAGGATGTTAATCCAAATCATAGGCAGTTTTCAGAGATGAGGCTGAATTCGCCCCATTGAGCATGCAGTGGTGCTTGGCGCACCGGGCATTGTCGATGTATTGCCTGAATGAGGATTTCCTGTCTTGTATTGTCTGTGTTGTCCTGCATGAAAATTCCAATGCCTGCTTTCCTCGATCTGTTACCTCTGGTATCTTGCTCTCGCTGCATCTGCGTGTACCCGTACACCATCCGGAGGAGCCTGGTTGTGTATGGGCGTTGCTGGTTGCGTCCTTGTAGGTGGATTGGTGGTGTTGTTTTGCTGATCTTCAAGGGAGAATCTAGTGATAGTGTGTGGAGGTCCAGGTCTTCTTGTTGAATCTTTGGTCCTTCATTCCTCGCTTTCCGGATGAACCAAAGGGTGGTGAAGATTGCAATCATTTTGTGTGGGTGCACCCATAACATGGAATAATACTACATCGATTTTCTACTGCTACTAGTACGAGTTATGCACATCTGTGATTGTACACCAGTCAAGATGATCATGGCATAAATTTTGCGCATCTGAACTATACACTCAATAGGTTTACATTGCGACACACAGAATTTACAAACTCATTAACACAAATCCAAATACACAATCCATCCTGGCAAAAGAACCTTCGGTTATTAGCTAGGATGTGTCACTTTTGGAGCTAGAAGAAGGCAGCATGTGGGTGACAGCATTGCCAGATTGTCATTGTTTTCTCCATAGAGTAAAACACTGATTATTCTTAAACAGCAATAAGAATAAAATCATTATCACAACCATGTCAAAGCCAGCCTTAACTGAAAAAAATGGAAAGGTGAACACACTATGATACTCCACTGAGAGCCTGAAACCAAAAAAAACGTGGACAAGATCTGCAAAATTGAATCACATTCATAGCTAATCCTGTAAATGTAAAGCGTACGTAGTATCTACCAATAGCATTTCTGTACCAATTTAAAAGTAGTCAAGCCTGGGCATGCTTTTAGCTGATCCTAGCTACATAATACAAAATAGTTTATCACTGTACCCAGTGCTATTAACAAAAGCAAAAGGCCTATGCTGTTCCATATGCAGCCTCTAAAATGTCCAACAGTTTAAATAGATTTTCTGCTGCCAAAACAATAGTATAATAGAAGCTCAAGAACAAGGAGGAATGGTATTCGATAAAGGACACTAACTTTTGGATGTTAATTATATAGGCAAAAGTAAAAGTAACCAGAACTAAGCATTGGGTTTCCAAGAGAAAATTAGAAGCCTAATTTCAGACATGAAGTTACTTTATGCTGAATTTTTTTGGTTCAGGTCATTACTGGAGATGCATTTCTAGAGAAATGTGGAGATCGCAGCGATACAATAACAGTAAATTATCAAAAAAGATCACACACTGCGACTTCAACTGTAAGCTGACACGCTCAATAAGCAAAGCAACTTATTCAATACAAACCATGTATTGTCAATTTTGCATCAGAACTCCCTGACTCCCTCCTGAACTGCACGTAGCTCCTGGACTGAAACGACAATTAATTAAACCTTAGTTAATCAAAATTAACTTCATTGACTAAAAATTTAGCTAGATTGACTAAAAATGTTTCAGGAATTTGATTGACATGGAGGCAGGAATTTGGCATCTTGTTCGTTTCTTCATAAACTCTGCTCTCTTGCGTTGTCTGAACTCTGAATCTCTGAGAGCAGGCAGGTTTCAGGATTCTTGGGTGTTTGGTTCCACGGACTAAAATTTAGTCCCTATCACATCGAATGTAGATACTAATTAGGAGTATTAAACATAGACTAATTACAAAATCAATTGCACAGATGGAGGCTAATTCGCGATACGAATCTATTAAGTCTAATTAATTCTTTTAGAAATTCGTGGATCTAGCCATCTATTTGAGGTAAAATGTTTCATGAATTTGACTGAGATGGAGACAGGTAAAAAAAAGGAATTTTGCATAACCAATCCCATTTGTTTTTACATATAGTATAAAGCAACCAAATTAATGGAACAAACATTTACATGTTCTTTTTACAGGTACAATACCATAGTTTACATGCTAGCCATAGTATTTACAGGTTTCAATGGTACAACAAGCATTTCCATTTCCATATTGGCTTGGCAGTTTATTTTACAACACACAGCAGCAGAAGCTAAGGCAGTAGAAGGGAGCAACCAGTCGAGGCGCAATGTGTCGGTATCAAAACAGAAGTTGAAATGGGCCACGGGCATGAAGCAGTTCGCGGTTGAGCTGTCACAAGCGTATAATGCTCCATCTTCTCCAGTACCTTAGCGGAGGAAAACATTGAATCGTAAATAAGATTGAACATCCAAAGCAAACGGATCAATGGAGCAAATGATGTATGATTGTAAAAAAAAAAGAATCCTCAAGTTGTATACCAGTAGAAGCTTCACCTTTGTTTCTCCTCAGGGATCCGAAGCGCAATTCAATTGATGTACCTCCAAGGGATATGGGCGATCTTTGGCCAGCTTATTCCGTCAGGTTCTCGGCAGTCCTTCGACAAGAGTTTACAATTGTATATGGTTATTTGCTTGAGGGAACTTGGCAGATCCGGTAAGGATGATATGTTTGGGCACTCCGCAATTTCAAGCTTCTCCATACAGGAGAGGTCCTTCATATTTTTTGGCAGTGCCTGAATTCTGCATTCAAAAATTACCAGCTCCTTGACAGACGTAAAATTTGCAGATGCCTCAAAAAAAATAGATGTCTCGTTGCAACTTTGGATTTGGACCTGCTCTGGACCTGTACAGCCTTCAGCTGAGAGCAAGTGGTTGAGGATATCAGATCTGCTAACACGGAGTGATTTCTGGACGCAGCACTGCGAGATGAATCCCGCAGACAGCTTCGGGACATCTATCAACTCTACATCCTGAAGTTGCAGCGAAGACAATCCTTCAAGCATGCATAAATCCGGAACATTATGTAACGAAAATGATTTGAGGGAGGTTAGATGGCCAATTGACAAAGATGCAGAGCTTCTACACCTATACATGTGCAGATGTTTCAGATGTGTCAATCCATTGCTTAAGAAATCAGCTGCAAGCACAAAGCCATCTATGCTAAGCGTCTCAAGAGACAACGGCATAGATTCTGCTCCGCATGTCAGCTCTAAGGAAGGGCAGCAATCAATAGAAACTTTGGTAACAACGGTAGCCGCTCGCAATCCCCCTAATGATCTGAGACACCAGCAAGAATCAATCCGCAAGTCGTCAAGTCTTGTCAAATGTTGGAAGACCTCTTCTGATGGAAGTGCAGTTAAAGTCATTATCCTTGTTAGTGACAGTTCTCTTAGTGAAGTGAGGCTGCCTAGGCAAACTCCTAAAGCGCCATTTGTAATACTGCATGAAGAAAGACTAAGGTCATCCAGAGTTGATGGCAGAAGCAACTGTTGCCCAATATTAGTCCCATACAAGAGTTTTATTCTCTGCTCGTGGCAACATAACCATGCCTTGATGATTGTTTCTTTATCATATACTTCATCTTTTTCTTGTTCAAGGGTCCTGCTGATGGTCTGAAGATGTTGGGATATATCAGCATCCACCAATGGTGTCAGTTGCTTCAAAGATGAATGTTCTTTATGAATGTTGCTCTTAATCACTGGATATGATCCTGAATCAACCTCCCAGATTAAACAAAGCTGAGACACCAATTGCTCTGGCATCACAATCTTTTCTCTCTTATCATGTTCTCTCATCTCGTTGCTGGAGATAAACATAAGCAGCGGGCATCCTTCAATTGATACAAATGCCATGCCTTCTGGCAGACAAGGTAATGTCTTCAGGTTTGGTACGTCCCAGATCACCAGTTTGGAGCAATGCCTAAAGACCTCGGTGTTGAGTGGTAGACCTTCTAACGCAGTGCAATCATAAAGTCGAAAGAATTTCAAATTGTCAAAATATGAACCCTCCAGTAACCAGCTTGGGTATCTGTGAGATTTGTAACCCTCGATTGCAAGGCCCTCCAATTGAGCCGGTGGCCTCAGACCTTCTAGAATGTCCAGATGTAAACTATCCTCAGCATGCGAGTCACTCTCACTGCTCCAGATAAGATCCAAATGTTTAAGATACCTTTTCTTATGCAGCATCATCTCTGCAGCTTCATCCTTTCTAGTGACATTCTCGAGATGTGTAATAGATAACGTGCCACCAAGCCCATTCATGTCCCTCAGCTGTCGCGGCTCACATCCTTTCTGCTTTTGCACACGGAATTCATCAAGATTTTGCAGCGAAGTTAGCTTGCCTATGTAAGGAATTTGAGGCAGCTCTGCATAAGGTCTCTTCCCGTAGAATGCTTCACCATATGGTTCAAAACTTAGTAACTTACTTAAATTGCATAGTTTCTTAGGCAAACTCTGAACTCTGTAACTGAACAGAAGGATCTGCAAGTGGTAAAGAGTGCACAAAGATGCAGGAAATTCTGATATTGTGGTTTGAATGACGTTCAAATACCGAAGGTGCTTCAACTCACCAACAGATTCAGGTAATTTTTCTTTGTTGTAAAAGCACATATAGAGAACACGTAGCCTCTTCAGATTCTGCAGTACCTGATGGAAAACATCATCTGCATCATCCACCAGACGACCAATACAGATAACAGTGCGCAGATGGCGTAGCTTGCAGATACTTTGCTTATGCTGCTTCATGCTCTTAACATGGACTGAGAGATGCCGAACGGTGCAGGGTATTTCTGCCATATCATCATCTTCTAATCTGAAGCAATCATCTCTGGAGAGTTTTTCTGCCAAATCATGTAAGAGGTCATGCATGATATAACATCCAAAACCAAATCTATCAGAACCTGGTTGCAAGAATGAACAAGCGATCAACTCATTCAGGTAATTTCTGCCAATATCTTCCATTCTTCTGCTCTGGCTACTCAAATCGATAAAACCCTCTGCTGTCCAGAGGTGAACCAACTCCAGATCTTCATACTTGTGCCCTTTTGGAAATAAGCTGCAATACAGGAAGCACCTCTGCAGACGAGGATCTAACTTCTCGTAACTCCACAGCAGAGCTGTCATAGGCTCACTTAAGTTGTCACTCCTTAGAGCAGCTGTCCATGTAGTAACATCCTTTTTCCTACTCAACTGTGAACCCACAGTTTTTGCTGCCAAGGGAGATTGTCCAAGCCTTCTAGCTATCTTCTTTGCAATCTCTTCAAGGTTCATACGCAACTGCGCGTCTCTGATTTCAGCACCAGAGAAGGCATGCTCTCTGAGGAGTGTCAAGAATGCAGAATCTTCCATGTCTTGTAAATCAAACACCTCTTGGCAGCAAAGAGCAGCTGGGAATACATTGCGCCGAGAAGTCACCAGAATTTTGCTTCCCCTCTGCTTAGAAGCTAGGGGAGCTAGAAGTTGCTCCCAGTCCCTTTCCACGTTGGATTCATCAAACCACACATCATCCAATACAAGCAGGAATCTCTCTGATTTCTGCAGAATGTCCCTTAACTTGTACTGGAGAGTATCAAGGTTATCCACAATTGGGCACTCCCCCTTTTCTGCGGACTCGATAATCTCCCGTGTATGGCGACGGACATCGAGTTTGCGTGAGATGCAAACCCACATCCTTTTACCAAAGTATTCCTCTACCCTCTTGTCATTGTAAACATATTGTGCCAAGGTGGATTTACCCATGCCTCCAAGCCCAACAATGGCCAAACTTGAGATCCTTGCTGAACCAGACCCAGAAGAAGCCTCATCATTTAAAAGAAATTGTATTATGTGATCGCGCTCCATGTCGCGGCCCAACACCTTGGATGTGGGAAATGATGTTGTTGCAGTTGCAGTTCCCTGTGACTGTGAACTATCTCCCACAGCCGGCAAGACGCCAAGCTGCTGGCGGAAGCTCTTGGCCTTCACCAGGATGTCCTTCAGCTCATTGACCTGACGAAGAAGCCTTCTGTTCCCTGGGTGCAAGTTGGCAAGCCTGCCCGGCGGCCATGAGCCGCCGCAGGCCATGGCAGCCCACTTGCTCTGCTTCGCGTTGCGCTTGAGGTTGTTGTACTCGTGCTCATCCAGCACGTCCTCGGCGTTGTAGAAGGCCGCTTTGAGGTCCTGGAGCCATTTCTCCAGCTTGCCCCTGTAAGGGCTCTTCTCCGCCGCCTCGATCACCAGCTCGAACTGGGGCAGGATGGTGCTCTCCAGTTCTTGGAGCTCACGCGGCATGTCCATGCCAAGGTAGGCTGAGGCGTCGGCGAGGAGCTTGTTGGCAATTGGCGATGCCACCCATCGTAGGCTGGCCAACGCCATCTTCACCATGAGCTTTTCATGAGCCATCTCTCCGTGCTACTATCCGCTTCTTCTTTTTTTCTTGCAGGATGAATGTGTTTCTGGATGACAGAATGCATGCACCCGTATAATCCGAATACTGCCAGGAAGAAAACACACAGGAAATTGAGCACCGAATGTTGGGAGAGAAGTAAACCTAACCTGAGCACCAAGCAGGGAATATATGCTTTTGCATACCAAACGAGCAAAGCATACTGATCATGATGGAAACGAGATGCCTTTCACTTTGAGGAGATTCTTTTGTGTTTTCTGAGCTACATAATTTAAGGTAACGTATGTGCTGTGCTTTGCTGTTGGGCAAGCTGAACGCCGACACCCTGCCACAACCCAAGTACAACTGTACAAGTGCTCTGTTTCTCGCCTGCACCCATCTTATCACTACGTGTCACCATTCTTCTCCTGGTCCGCAAGCGGCAACTGTTATTTATCACAAATTAATCCTGTGAACAAAAGTATCAAGAGCATATATATAGTGTCTTTATATCAGCACATCTAATGTTAGTTCCCCTGCATTTATAAATTCTCAGTTTCAGAGACTGCGTATGCTCAGGAGGCATCGGAGGCTGTATTCCTTGCTAAAATGGTAAGCCATCATTCTGTGAAAAGATCCATCCAGTCATCCAGATGAAAGCACGGTGCCCCCTCGAAACTCTTTATCTTCTTCAGGAGATGAAAAACTGTGATACATGCGATCAATGCAATAAACTAGATGACATTCAGAAACCAGAAGAGGAACCATAGGCGCATGTATATCCAAACACTGAAGTTCCTTCCTCCTTTTTTTTAATCCAAGCATGTCCAGCCAAGGAGGGGTTTTATCTGATTGACATCAAGGTACTGCACTATACATGCTGCCAGTGCCAGCTGCATGTGTGTTATTCTGACGAAATGCTTGCCCTGGCTGGGGTTGTGAATTTCTTTTGGCCAATTGGGTGGGATTTGGTGTGATCTCTTGGCAGTTGAAGAGTCTGAGAAACAGGTGCAGCTTGCAACTGCAAGTTTATTCCTCTTGGCAAATTTATTTCTATGGACGAATCAACGAGAACCAAATTGCTTCAAAATTCATGAAAATTTTGGTCAGGTTGACATAAAACCCGTGGAAATTGTCCTTCCAAGGCTGGATTTCTTCACGTGCCGCGATACCTGAACAATGCACTGCATCAATGTTCTGGAGCAAACTGTGAAGGATGGGCAAACACAACAGTTGGTGAACAGATATAATCATCTCGTGCAATCCAGACAACTACAAACATCGCCACTGGAGCATGACACAGTAGGATCTCCTGCAAGAGACCATGGAATCAGTCCTCAACATGAGAACTCAGATAACTGAGCCCTGTCAATCATTCTCCATTGGAGCAGCCAGCAGGATGAAGACCAGAAGTAATTACCTAAATGCTCAATCCACCAAGGAATGCCCTGTATCATACATCCGCAAAACAATATATATGGCTGTACCAAAAGGCGCAAAAGAAAAACAAGAAGAAACCAAAAGGGTGACTGATGATAACACTCGGGCTGAGGACCTGTAGTCCTGGACCGCACCACCGGCACAACCATCACACTGATAGATCAGATCAGCCTAACCTGGCTTTGCTGGTCATCATGTTTCAGTTCCAGGAAAGGGAGGCCAACAGGAATATTCATCAGGTTAGCCACCTGCAGTTCAGACACAGTACTAGCATGTCGAATGCACTACGAGAAAAAGGAAGAGTGGCAGTTTTTACATCAGGACTAACACACTAGATATACTGTATATACAGCTAGTGCTACCTACAAACACCAGCTCAAAAGGTACTAGAACTTCAGCTGCTGGTTAGCCATTCAGCAAAGGAGTCCAAGTTAACGCCTCCTGCAAAATCTAGTCCACCATAACGTTAGTGCTACAGATGCTGAAATCCAGACAGCTAATGTGTCACTCGAAGAGAGGTGTGACAGTTCAACGTTCACAGAACCTTGGTTCCAGAAACATCACCACAAGAAAAGGCTTCAGATTCACAGCAGATGAGGCTATGCCACATTGAGTGTTAGAAATATCATATAAGCATTGTAATCTTAGAGATAAAGGTTGTTATGTGGTTTGGTTTAGCCGGCTAGATTAGAGATAAATCTTGTTGTATTTAAATGCCGGCCAAACTTATGTGTAACCTACGCTGTAATTTGTTGGGACTTCACCCCTATATAAATGTGCAACCACGGCGAGTCAAGATGGGCAACCGTGTTCAATCTCTTTTACATGATAATCAGAGCACTCCTTCCATGGATTACATCTATCTGCACCATCTTCTCGTGGCGCACGTCCAGGCGCATACAGCGCAGGCTCGCCAACGTCCAAGTATCCGTCGTCTAGCGCTGCTTCTGTCACAGGGGGCAGCACGCCAGCAACACGTCCAAGTTTCTGTCGCCTGGTGTTGCTCCTGCTGCAGGAACAGTGCGCCAGCGCCTGTGAACGCCTTGATGCAGCTCGCACTGTACCTGGCACACGTCCATGGCGTCATCGTCTGTTTCATCTACGGCAGCGCCGCTCGGGAGCTCGTGTAGCTGAAAAGCTTACACGGGAGAATTACGTCTTATGGAAGGCTCAGTTCTTGCCTGCTGTGCGTGGTGCGTAGTTGATGGGAATCCTAGACGGATCTGTCAAGGAGCCGGCCAAGATCATGGAACTTGTCACACCTGATTTTAAGGATAAAACCGAGTGCTTTCAATACATTTGCGCTAGGATCAAGTTACACATATGTATGACAATAGTGAATAGCAAAGACAGTGCCATAACGAAATAAAGAGAGTATTAACCATTATTACATGACCGAAAGTCTCAATAAATCACAAAGTCTAATTATTACGCAGTGGAACTCCAAAGACTACGACGACATCACAGGTAGCTTACTGAAGAACCATACGCCTAGAACTCCTCAAAGTCGTCAAAGTACTCCACCGGATTATCTTGGTCTGAACAACAGTTTTGCAACGGTGAGTACACTTATGGTTGGTACTCAACAAGTCGTGGGGAATAGTGTAGTGTAAGGCAAATCAAGGTATGGCCAAGGCTTAATTAGCATCAGCTTTTAATTAAGTTGGTCAAGCTTTATTTAGCAATTAACTATGTATAAGTTTATACCACCCGCAATTAAACATAAGCATAAATAAAGTAAACAACATATGCATAAAATGACAACAAATTAAATCCATCTTTCGATAATATTATCATGTGAGGGTCCAGGCCGCTCTTAACCGTGAGCACGGCTGATCGATCAATTTTACACTCTGCAGAGGTGGCACATCTTTACCCACAAGTCGCGTAAAAGTTCAAAAGAACTGTGGACCCAACCATGCGGTGTTTGCAAGGCACCATACCACACTTCCGAGGTGTGATTGCATAGGGACGTTACGAGGCCTTTACAAAGATTCATTAGTCAGTGGTAACCCGCTAAGGTTTCGGTGTATGGCGTGCACAACCTATCACAGGCCAATGATGCAACGACTCAGTCCCCCCTCTTGCCTCATCACGAGTAAGATCACCCCAGACTAAGGTTTCTAATTATTCAGCCAAGACCAGAGCCATTTAGTCTTGTGGTAGCACTGTTTTCCTGGGTGGTCGCTCCATGTTCCGATTAAACATACATGATCTTGTTTTAGTGAAAGGTATAACGAAAATAAAGCAAGATTAAACATTGAGTTTAGTTAAACCACCATATACCAAGTAAGCACTAAGCATGAGCTACCCAAGATAAAAGGTAAATCCAGTTGGTCAAGGCAAAGATAGTTTCAATCTAGGCGAATCTTAATTGGGACCCATCAATTTAATCTTAACATGTGCATAGCATAATAGTTGAGTACGAGAAAGTAAAGGTGTATAGGACGGAAAGTAGTGATCAAGGACACGACTTGCCTTCTTGACCTTGCTCCTGCTGTTCGTACTCCTTGAAGGCATGATCTTTAAATCCCTCAAACTGCTGAACGTCTACACGCGTCACACGAGCACATACAAGCAAACATGGGCAAAAAGTAAGAAACAGTACACCAATCATAATTAAACAGAGAAAACGTGTTTGAAAGATTAATCTACGCTTTAAAACGAACACGTGGATATAAAGAACGCGAAAAACGGAGTTAAGATGCAAAAGATATGATTAAAACAAGATCCAAGGGCTTTTCTGAGAGAAAAACAAAACTTCTAGGGTTAAACTGCGAAAAACCAAGGACTTAATCATAATTACACGTATAAGGTTCAGCACGCAAAAACTCCAAAATGGACCGTGGGTTGATTTTTAGAAAAACTCAGGGTCTAAACCGAAAGAAAACAGGACCAAAACACAAATATTTTGAACTAGATTGGACCGCGGGTTGATTTGTGGAAAGGAGAGGGCTTAGGTGCAAAAGAGCAGCGGCGCGGCGCGGTTGACCGGTACGCGATCCGGTTGACTCGCTGCGGGCCGTCCGATCTGGATCCGACGATCGCGACCGCTGTCAATAGCGCGGCGGCGGCGGAACAGAAGGCGAGCGGCAGCGGGCCATCGGAGTTGGTCGATTCGGCGCTCCGGGGCTCGGTTTCGCGCGCGGAAAACACCAGAAGCACGAGAAAAACAAGGCGATGCTGTTTTGGCGGTTCACGGTGATTGAGGCTCACCGGAAGGCGGTGCTTGGCGGCGGAGTAGTGGCGGTGGCGCTGGAGCTCGCGGGGCTAGGGTTTCGGGGCGCAGCTGTGAGATGTTTGAGGCGAGGGGGGCGGCGGCTTAAATAGGGGCGGCACGCTTGGAGATAGGGGCGGCCCCGGATTTAAACGCCCGAGGGAATCGGAGCGGGGGTGAGGTTGTTGCGGCGGCGGCGGCGCGCGGGTTGCGGGAAGAGTCCCGACCGGAGGTAGGAGATGATGACGGGGCCCACCCGTCGATGGCCGCGGGCGGTAGGCGGGCTGGCGCGGCTGTTGGGCCAGCGCGGCTTCACGGGCCACGGAGGAAGGAAGACGGGCCGACGAAAAGGTGGAGCGGGCCAGAGGAGCTGGTGTGCGGGTGGGCTGAGGGAAAAGGTGGCGCTCGCTGGGCCGAAAGAAAAGAAGGAGGAGGAGAAGAATGCGGCCTAGGAGGAAAAAGAGAAAAGGGAAAAAGGAATGGTTTTGAGAATTGAATTTGAATTTGAGATTCAAATTTGATTCAAACACAATCAACCAAAAATTAGGCACCAGCATGAATGCACAATAAACTCCTGTGGTGAATTAATTTAATTTGGAGAAAATGAAATTAAATGTCTAGAAATTTAAATGACATCCTAATTTGAGCAAATTTTAGTGAATTTGAATTCTTTAAAAATTTGGGTGTTACAGAACTGGTGAAGGCCGACGGCAAGAAAGAATTGGTCGCTAACCCAAAATATGATCTATGGGTGGCGAAGGATCAGCAACTGCTGAGTTATGTCCTCAACTCCATCACCAAGGAAGTGCTAGCACAAGTAGCGTCAGAGACGACTTCTGTTGGAGCATGGAGTGCGCTGCAGACAATGTTTGCGGCACAATCAAGAGCACATGTGACAAATCTACGCATGCGGCTATCTACTCTCAAGAAGGGTAGCATGACTTCATCAGCATACTACACCAAGATGGTGGCTATCAAAGATGAGCTGGCGGCTGTAGGAGTCATTATTGATGATGGTGAGATGGCATCTTACATACTTAATGGTCTTGATTTTGAATATAATCTATTTGTGTCCTCGATGCTTGGCCGAGCCGATCCCCTCTCTCTCTCCGATCTGTACTCTCATCTGTTGTCCTATGAGATGCGCCTGGAAGCATATAATGAAGCAGGACAATATACATCTTCGGCAAACTCAGCTTCCCGCGGAGGATTTCGGGGACGCGGCAACGACAGTCGTGGTACTGGAGGGCGCAACCGTGGGCGCTCCAGCGGCGGCCGCGGTCAAAACCGTGGTGGTCAGAACAACAATGGCAGCAGCACTCAGCCCAAGAAAAGTAATATGTCAAATCTGCAAGAAAGCCGGTCATGAAGCACCAAGATGCTGGTACAGATACGACGACGATGAACAAGAAAAAGTAGCCGGCGCTGCAGCTACAAGCTATGGTTATGATACTAACTGGTATGCAGACAGTGGCGCAACCGACCACATTACTGGCGAGCTTGACAAGTTGACCGTCAAGGACAAGTACAATGGTCGAGATCAAGTGCAGGCTGCTAACGGTACAGGTATGAAAATTAGTAATATTGGTCATTCAATTTTACATACCCCGGGTAGAAAATTTCATCTAAATAATATCCTTCATATTCCTGCTACTTACAAAAATCTTGTTTCCGTCCATAAATTAGCTTCCGATAATAATGCCTTTCTTGAATTTCATCCAAAATTCTTTTTCTTCAAGGATCAGGAAATGAGGAAAATCCTTCATCAAGGTAGATGCAAAGGGGGCCTTTATCCGTTAGAATCCATCTCGTCAAAACAAGGTGACGGCAAGAGAGCTTTTGGCGCCATCAAACCATCTGCTTCTAGGTGGCATAGCCGCTTAGGCCATCCTGCTTATTCTATTGTTCAACGTGTGCTTAGTCATAATAATCTTCCTTGTGGCAGTACTAGTTTTGAGTCGGTTTGTGATTCTTGTCAAATAGCTAAAAGTCATCAACTTCCATATTCTAGTTCAATAAATTCGTTAAAAGCTCCGCTTGATCTTATTCATTCTGATGTTTGGGGGCCTACACCTAAATCTATTGGTCGATATTCCTACTGAGCTTTATTGATAATTATAGTAGGTTCACTTGGATTTATGTTCTGAAAAAGAAATATGATGTCTTTCAAGTGTTCAAAGAATTTCAGAATCTCATGGAGCGAAAACACAACAAGAAAATTGTATCCATGCAAACCGACTGGGGAGGTGAATATGCGAAGCTCAATTCCTTCTTTCAACAAATTGGTATCGCACACCGCGTCTCATGTCCTCATGCCCACCAGCAAAACGGCCTGATTGAGAGAAAGCATCGTCATATTGTTGAAGTTGGCCTCGCCCTTCTCGCACATGCTTCTATGCCTTTAAAATTTTAGGATCAAGCGTTTTTGACTGCCACTTAGCTCATTAATTTGCTCCCTAGCAAAGTTCTTAATTTCGATACTCCTACAAAATGCTTGCTCCAAGAAAAGCCTGATTATAACTCTCTTCGTATTTTTGGGTGCGTTTGCTGGCCTAATTTGCAGCCCTATAATACTCGCAAGCTAGCTTTTTGGTCCATCAAATGCACTTTCCTTGGTTACAGTTTTATGCATAAAGGTTTTAAGTGCTTAGATCCATCCACCGGCCGAATCTATATTTCTCGAGATGTTGTTTTTGATGAATCGATCTTTTCGTTTACTCACTTACATCCTAATGTAGGCACCCTTCTAAGAAAAGAAATTCTCCTACTACCTGATCATATTCGTAATCCGGGGGATGTAGATTGCATTGACAATAATACTAATTCTACTAACCGATTGGATGTTAGCAATGGGCAGAATGTTTTTCAGGAGGAAGCTTTACCCGGCGCGCAGAATCCGCCAGCCGCGCCTGCCCTATTTCCTCTGGCGCCGACAGCATCTGTTTCTCCGCGTGGTCCCGCGTGTGGCTCAGCACCTACAACCGGCGCACAGAGTCCGTCGCATGGAGGGGCCATAATTGCGCAGGACACTCTCCCGCCCACGCCTGGATTCCCCTGCGCCAGCCTCTGCTACACCAGCTGGCGAAGGATCCTCTGTGGCCCATGGTTCTGGTGCGGCTGCACCTGATCAAGCTGGTACTGGTGCTACTGGTACTAGTGCTCCATCTAATCGATCTGCGTCGGCTGCTCCTGTGTCGCCTGGTTCACTGCCAAGACGACGAACACGGCTCCAGAGTGGAATCACTGAACCAAAACAGTTCAAGGATACGATCAGGTATGGGTTATTCACAGCTTCTGGGGAACCCCATAATTTTCATGAAGCTCTTAATGGTCCTATATGGAAAGCAGCTATGCAAGATGAATTTGATGCTGTCATTAGAAATCAGACTTGGCACTTAGTTCCTGAGATAAAAGGCAAAAATATTATTGATTGCAAGTGGGTATTTAAAATCAAGAAGAAGTCAGATGGTACTATAGACAGATATAAAGCAAGACTAGTTGCAAAGGGTTTTCGGCAGCGATATGGTATTGATTATGAAGATACTTTCAGTCCAGTGGTTAAAATTGCAACTGTCAGACTTGTACTTTCAATTGCTATTTTGAAAGGGTGGTGTTTTAGATAGCTAGATGTACAGAATGCGTTTCTTCATGGTATTCTGGAAGAAGAAGTTTATATGAGGCAAACCCCAGGGTTTGAAAAAGGAGGCTTGCATCTTGTGTGTAAATTGGACAAGGCTATCTATGGCTTGAAACAAGCCCCGCGGGCTTGGTATGCTAAGTTAAGTTCCAAACTCATTGCACTTGGATTTTTTGCATCTAAATCAGATACTTCGCTATTCATTTATCAAAGGTCAGGCATTATAATTTATATGTTAATCTATGTTGATGATATAATTGTGACGAGTTCATCTAGTGAAGCTGTTACATCATTGCTTGCTGATCTTAAAAAGGACTTCGCTCTAAACGATCTGGGGGACCTCAGTTATTTCCTGGGTATTGAAGTGAAAAGAGAAAAGAATACTTTGCTGCTAACACAAGAAAAATATGCAAGGGAAATCTTGGCACGAGTCGGCATGGAAAATTGCAAACTATCGTCTACGCCATTGTCAGCTAGTGAGAAGCTATCGAAACATGAAGGGGAACTATTAAGTTCGGATGACAGCACAAGATACAGAAGCATCGTTGGCGCACTGCAATATCTCACTCTTACTAGATCGGATCTGGCATTCTCTGTAAACAAAGTGTGCCAGTTTCTACATGCTCCGACCATGGTTCACTGGACTGCTGTAAAAAGAATACTTCGTATGTCAAGGTCACATTGGATCTTGGACTGAATTTTCAGGCATCATCCTCCACTTTGGTCAGTGCCTTCTCTGATGCTGATTGGGCAGGAAGTATTGATGATATAAGATCTACTGGAGGATTTGCAGTGTTTTTTGGTCCAAACTTAATTTCTTGGAGTGCTAGGAAGCAAGCCACCGTTTCTAGATCAAGCACAGAAGCTGAATACAAGTCTATGGCAAATGCAACTGCGGAGTTAATTTGGCTGGAGTCTTTGCTAAAGGAACTTGGTGTTCAACTGAGACAAGCGCCATGTTTGTGGTGCGATAATCTGGGAGCTACATACTTGTCTACAAATCTAGTTTTTCATGCAAGAGCAAAGCATATAGAAATTGATTTTCATTTTGTCCGAGAGCATGTGGTGAATAAGCAGTTACAGGTGTGGTTGGTTGCTTCCAGAGATTAGCTTGCAGATGGGTTCACCAAGGCCTTGCCGTGTGGTTTGTTAGAGACGTTCAAGAGCAATCTAAATCTCAAAAGGAAGAGAAGTTTAGATTGAGAGGGCTGTTAGAAATATCATATAAACATTGTAATCTTAGAGATAAAGGTTGTTATGTGGTTTGGTTTAGCCGGCTAGATTAGAGATAAATCTTGTTGTATTTAAATGCCGGTCAAACTTATCTGTAACAACCTGCGTTGTAATCTGTTGGGACTTTGCTCCAATATAAACGTGCAACCACGACGAGACAAGATAGGCAACCGTGTTCAATCTCTTTTACATTGTGGAACTCCTCTGGTAGTGACAAGGGATCAAGCTCCAGATAGCCTCGAAGCTTGCCACCTTTTTCATGTGTCAGGTGAAAGCAAGGAATCTGGAGAGAGAACTTTGGGTACTCGTCCTTCCTTATTGTCTTCAACGATCCCTCTGCCCTGTACGGCATAAATACCGTCCTGTAACCATCCACCTTCCTCAAAACCTGAGCTTGTATGGACGAATTAGTATCGCCAAGTATCTCCACCAGTTCATATTCACATTTTTCAAAGTCCCTTGCAGTCCATCCAGTCCTCCAATTCTTGAAAATAGCCCATATCTCACCAAGATGAGGAATTATTTCATATTCACTTTTTTTCCAGTAGATCTGGCCTCTACATGTTGAGAAAAGGCATCTGTGCCAGTATAAGTCACAGTCATAACTCATGGGTGCTGTAAAGCCTAAAGGTTTCACACCCAATAGGCCGTTCTTCTTGAAGCAATCTTATCTCCTCTTCTTCCTGAGGGCAAACATCAAGCCATCTAACTTGTACCGTATCATTCTTGAGATCAACTTTCTGTATGAAGCCATAGTAATTGGGGAATTTATCCACATCACTATAGAGAGCCCAGATCTGCCCACATGAAAAGTTTTGAAGCAAACTTTTTTGTGAAAAATCATAGAATTCTGAATCAGCGCGTGCATATTCTGTTTGGCAAATATCATCGGCATCAACATCTGTAATTCCAGCAGCACAAGAGTTATGCTTGCTATTCTCTTCCTCTGGTGTCTTCGCAGTGATCCCTGCATTCATGCACGCTGTATGTTGCCCCTCCCCGACATTCATGAATCCCTTGCCGCTATTTCTACTGGACAGACCAACATATTTGGCATCACTTTGCTGACTTCTTACTGAACTACATTCTGGGATAACAGAAGGAAAAGCCTCCTCTAAGTCAAGGGGAAGAGCTGCAGGATCGAGATCAAGGGATCCTTCCGGAACGCCTTCTTTTTCAGTTCCGCTCATCACATGATGTGGGACGCAATGGGAAAACCTTAGTGCGTCTCCCTGAGGTATCGCGTATGGAGCTGCCTCTTTAGACAGCACAGATAAGCTAACATAACCTTTTATCTTCATAAGCGGCATGGCAATGATGCTAGTGCTCGCGGTGAGATCAGAGAGGACTTGAACCACTTCATACTGATGGCTCCGATATTTGTGATTGTCAGCATCTGAACTCCAACCAATATCCCATCCCTTAAAAAGAGCCCAAACTTCATCTTTCCTTAGATAGATTTCATAGGAGTTTCTTGTCTTGCTTTTCTCAAAACGATATAGTTCGGGAGAACATACCAGTTTCTTTGATTGTCTCTGACTCCATGCTTAAAGCGTCCACAGGCAACAGGCAGACCCCCGTAAGACCATACCTCCTCCGCTTTATTTGTGGGATCGAACTCCAGCCAAATAAAATGCAGCATAAACTCTGGAGTAGTTCTTGTTAGGAATAGCATTTGTATTCGTAACAGGGGCACTAGGCTCACATATATATACAGGTACACGGAGGAGGAAATATACACAAAATTCCCTAATAGAAAAGGTAAAATACCAACAATACATATACATCTAACACCCCCCTCAAACTCATGGTGGGTCAAGAACACTGAGTTTGGAGAGATAAAATCTGTGCTGAACACGGGTCTATGCTTTTGTAAAGAAATCAGCCAACTGCAACTCTGAAGGCACATACTGAAGAGCAATAATCCCATCCTGAACCTGTGATCGTGTATAAGAAACATCCACACCAATATGCTTAGTAAGCTCATGCTTTACCGGATCATGGGCAATACTGATAGCTCCTGTCAGACAAAAGAGGAGTCGGCACAGAAACTGAAACACCAAAATCCTCAAGCAACCACTGTAACCAAGTCACCTCTGCCGTCACAAGCGCCATAGCACGCAACTCAGCCTCAGCACTCGAACGAGAAACTGCTACCTGCTTCTTAGTCTTCAAGAAATAAGGGAACTACCAAGAAAAACACAATATGCAGAAAGAGATCGACGATCAGAGGGATCACTGGCCCATGTAGCATCACAATATGCTTGGAGATGTAAGGAGCTAGAGCGTGGAAAGAATAGACGGCGTGAAAGAGTCCCACGAAGATAACGTAAGACATGAAGAAGATGACTATACTAAAGATGAGTGGGAGCTGAAACAAACTGACTCAGGATATGCACAGCATAGGAGATATCAGGATGAGTAACACCAAGATAAACAAGACTCCCAACAATATGTCGATAACAAGTGGGATCCTCAAGAGACTCACCATCAGTGGCTCGAAGATGAACATTAAGTTCCATGGGAGTGTCAACAATCCGCTGATCAGTAAGAGAAGCTCGATCAAGAAGATCTTGAATATACTTTTCTTGAGATAGATAGAAGCCCTCATATGTAGAAGAAACCTCAATCCCAAGAAAGAAACGAAGAGGACAAAGATCAGACATAATAAACTGCTCATTGAGACGGGCCTTGACAAAGTCAATATAATGAGGATCATCTCCAGTAATGATCATATCATCGACATAAAGAAGGAGAAGAGTCCGACCACGTGGCGAAGTGTGGACAAAAAGTGCAGGATCATGAGCACTAGTAGAAAAATCAGCAACAGTGACCACAGAGGCAAAACGCTGAAACCAAGCATGAGGAGCCTGTTTTAGGCCATAAAGCGAGCGACGAAGATGGCAAACCATACCCTAAGGAATGGAATACCTAGGCGGCTGCTGCATATAGACCTCCTCACGCAGCTCACCATTAAGAAAGGCATTCTTGACATCAAGCTGAGAGATGGACCACTCATGAACAGAGGCCATAGCAAGAAGAGTGCGAACAGTGGTCATGTGAGCAATAGGGGCAAAAGTCTCATCATAGTCTCTATCATGCTCCTACTGAAAACCACGAGCAACAAGACGAGCCTTATAGCGCTCAAGAGAACCATCAGAGCGGGTCTTCACCTTATAAACCTACTTACATGTAATAGGGCGCACATGTGCAGGACGAGGAACAAGATCCCACGTGTGAGTGTGCTTAAGAGCGGCAATCTCCTCAGCCATAGCGTGCTGCCATTCCGGATGAGGAAGAGCATCACGATAAGATGCCGGCTCTGAAAGACAGGAGTAGCATAAGTAGAAGGAGAATAATAATCAGGACGTCTACGAAAACAATGACTACGATGAAGAAGTTGCTCAGGAGAGGAATCCTCTGACAAAGAGGCCTCAATAGGAGAAGACGGCACAACAGAAGAAGATGGCACATCAGAAGAAGATGGCACATCAGAAGTCCGAATACGACGAGCATAGACATGTGTCACTGGTGGCTTCACAGAAAAATCAGGAGCCACAATAGGACAGTCCAAAGGAGTAGACGCTGAAGAGAGCACATCAGCATGATGGATAGGTGAGGAGACTAAAGGGGGAGCCACTGGAGGAGGTACCTGACGTGATAAAGGTGTGATAGCAATAGAAGTATCAGGTAATATTAAGAAGGATAGTGAATCAATCAAAGATGCAGGAGAAACATCAAAAGAAGGACGAGGATAAAAAGGACAAGATTCATCAAATACAACATCTCGAGAAATCCGCATCCTACGGCCAACTGGGATCCCAACAACGATATCCCTTATGCTCAGAACTATAGTCGAGAAAAACACACTCAGCAGATTGAGCAGTCAGTTTCGTGTGCTCATGCGGTCCAAGAAGCACATAGCACACACAACCAAAGAGATGAAAACTGGAATAGTCAGATGACTTATTCAGAAGACGCTCAGAAGGAATCTCACCACGAAGAGCAGAAGAAGGTTGAATGTTAGTCAAATAAGTGGTTGTAGACACAGCCTCAGCCCAAAAATGAGGTGGAACAAAAGAAGCAAGCATAAGAGCATGAGCAGTCTCAAGAAGATGACGATGCTTGCGCTCGGCCACACCATTCTGAGCATGGGTGCCATGACAAGAAAATTGAGCAAGAGTGCCTTGCTCAGAGAGAACCTGACTAAGCGCTACAAAAAGATACTCACCTGCAGAATCAACACAAAAAATACAAAAATAAGTGTCAAAATGAGTGCGGATCATAGAAGTAAAATTCTTGTAGATAGATAAGGCCTCACTATGATGTTTCATAAAATAAATCCATGTATGATGAGAAAAATCATTTATGAATATAATATAGTAGCGATGGTACCCTTTAGAAACAAAGGGAGCAGGACCCCAGACATCCGAATGAACAAGATCAAAAGGACGTTGTGACACAGACTCACTAGAATGATAGGGAAGCTGAATCTGTTTGCCCAACCGACAACCCTAACATTGAGCTAAAGACTCATGACCTGAAACTAACCCTAGAAGACCACGACGAATCAAACTAGACAGACACGAGCCACATAGATGACCCAAGTGATGATGCCACTAATCGAAAGACGAGGTTGACGAAGCAGCCAAAGCGGAGCCAACTAATTGACGGGCGCAGCAGAAGGAATACGAAGCCAGTCAAGCTCCCAAAAACAATGAGAATCATGACGACGAGGGCCAATACCAACCAGCTGACCCGTGCGACGATCCTGAACATAACAAAAATCAGGATCAAGAATAACACAACAGTCATGATCAGTGAGCTGGCCAGCGGACATGAGCTGCATGGTCAGATCGAGAACATAAGAAACATCAGAAACATGAAAAGAGTAAGATAGGAGAGTGCCATGTCCGACAACAAGAAGAGAAGAACCATTGGCTCTATGAACAGTGGGAGAATCAGGTGGAGAACGTATGGAAGAAAGACAGGTGCAATAAGGAGTCATATGAAACGAAACACCAGAATCAAGAATCCATGGACAAATACCTGGAGTAGACGTGGAAGGTGGTTCTAGAGTAGAAGACTGAGAAGCAGCAGCAGAACCTATAGGTGCAGAAGGCTGAGTCACAGAACCCGTAGCTGTCGGTGGCGTAGAGGAAACAAGGTGACTGAGCAACCTGATGATCTCCTGTGTCTCAGAACTAGCAGAACTCCTCTGAGGACCTCCAGAACCAAAACCACCAGTACCACTAGTACCTAGCAAAGAACAAGCAGAACCATCGGTAGCACTAGTACCCTGTGAAGAACGTCCACCGTGGCGAGATTGACCCTCACGAGACTGAGCCTTCTTCTTCCTGTAACAATATGCCTCCACATGGTTATCCTTGCCACACCGGTCACATTTAAGACCTCCACCCCCTCGACTCTCAGAACAAGGCACCACAATAGGAGGAACAGCAGGACGAGCGGAGGAGCTGGCGGCCAAAACTGAAGAGTACCGCATCAATCCAGCAGCAAGAAGGCGAGTTCCTCATTACGAACATCAGCAAGAGCCTCCATCAGGGAGACACAAGGATGGCGAGCAAGCAGCTGTGCACAAAGTGGCTCAAACTCATCCCAAAGACGCGTCAAGAAGTCATAGGTACGGCGAAGCTCAATAGCCTGCTGCTGACCCAGGCAGGACTAACAAGTGCTAGGTGACAACTGAGAACCAAGAGTGTCAAGATGGCGCCAAATAGCAGAAATCTGAGCATAGAAATCATCAACTGTACCATCACCCTGGCGAACAAGTTGCTCCTGACGGATGGCTGCAAGAAAAGTAAATTGACTAGTGGGCTCATAACGCTTGGAAGAAAAACCCACATCTGATGTGCAAAATCAAGCTCAACAATATCAGTCGAAACCCTATCCTCTATGCTAGCAACAAGAATAGAAGTAGCTCGAGCATCCTCATCAATCCATGTCCGGTATGCAGTAAACTGAGACTCATACGATGCAAGACCATCATCATAGTCAGCAAGTAGCTTCGCCACATCCGCATCATAAGCAGCAAGCAACTAATCCATCTCTGTAGTCGAAGCCTTCTCTGAAATCACTAGCTTCTCAGGAATCACCGGGTGTGTAGGAGTAGTAGGACGAGGTGGACAAGGCAACTCACCAGTAAGAAACTCCTAAAGATGAAGACCGCGCATATGAATCTGTAGACGAGGAACCCAATCTCGATAGTTGGTGCCATTGAATAACACCGGACAACGTAACACTGGGATACCACCAGATGAAGAAGCCGAAGAAGGAGCCATGGCGACGGTGAGAGTGAAGCAGCAGCAAGCGACGGTGAGAGCGCAGACGAATACCGGCGCTAAGTTTTTTTTTCCGCTACCGGTAGTCAAAGCCAACCGTGCGCTGCACAAACAGAAGCAGTGCACGAAGGAAGCAGCAGAGAGTACGTAGAGCTTTTTTTTCTTTTTTCTGTTTCCTTTTATTACAGGTGCCTTATCCCTTCACAGAGGACCAGGCAACCGCACAAAAGAGACCGAGCCTTATCCCACCACGCAACCGCACGGAGGAGTCCGAGCCGTATCCCGAGCGAGCGAGTCCTAGAGCTGGACCGGCGGAGAGGTGACAAGCGGCCGGCGGGGGCCGGAGGCGACGACGAGCAGCCGCCGCCGGCGGCGGCGGCGATTGAAGGAGCCGGCGGAGACGACGAGCGGCCGGCGACGACGAGCAGGCGGCAAGGGCCGACGACGACAACGAGCGGGCCGGCGGATCCGGCGGGTGGATAGCCAGACGGGCGGTGGCCGTAGGCGCGGCGCAGGCGGGTGATGAGTCCCAGGCGCGGCACCAGGGAGACAAGCGGCGGATCCGGCAGCTTCCAACCCAGAGACGAGGGACGAGCAGTGAGGGATCCGGCGGGGGAGAATAGCACGCAAGTGCAATGTGCATTGGAAAAAAAAGGAACCTTAGGGTAGATTGAGAAGATACCTAACCCTAGTTTGGCTCTCTACCATGTTAAGAATAGCACTCGTATTCATAACAGGTGCACTAGGTCCATATATATATACAGCTCTAGGGAGGGGGAAATATACACAAAACTCTCTAATAGAAAATGTAAAATACCAACAGTACATGTACATCTAACAGTTCTTACCTTCTTAATCCGAGCATAAGATCAAGGCATACAGCCTTGATCATCATAGGCAGCCCATATCTGTTTCTAGGAACTGGGATAAATTGAACATCATGTTAGTTCATTGCAGAACCATTTCAATTTACCTTTTTACACATTTGTTGTTACATTTCTGCATATCTGAATTTCAGGTGAAGATGCACTTCAGGTAGGTCAAGCTCCAATCTGATGGATTCTGATGAAAAGAAGTTTGGAAAAGGTATGATTTTTGTAAGACTCAGAAAACTAAATGTGTAGTTGTAGACAAAGAAAGAATTAGAAAAAAATTTGTTAATATGGGTTGTTGCCCTTTTTTTGGGTTCCTGACTCCTGAGCTCGTGCATAAGCGATATGATAAGACCTAAGTTCTAACCATAGATTACAAAATGGAAAAATGCCTGTCCTCAGCTGGCACAAACTGCCTCCCAGTTGTCATTACCACTTTCACACGACCAAGTGGCACCATCCCGAAAATTCTGATTGTGGGACTGGTATTATGGACCAGAATTGGCTGGTTATACTTTCCCGCACCATGATTTCTTTTGCAAGAAACCTTTGCCACCGGCAATCTCAGATACACATTATCTTCACAATGTTGTGGGAGACACTGAAATTCGCAAAGGAGAGGACTTTTTTTTTATTTTTAACCCTTTTTTTATTTATTTTTAAAAATAACCTCACCCGGACTTTATTAGCGCGGCGTAACCCTTTTGACCGCGCCAGACCGCCTGGCGCGGCAGGAACATGCTGCCGCGCCGCATGCACTGGCGCGGCGGTCCCTGCCACGCTGGCGCGGCGAGTCGCGGCGCCAGGTGGGCGCTGACGTGGGCGGGCGTTCGCCGTGCCAGCCCTCCGGGCGCGGCAGCGTTGACGCGCCAGCCCGCCTGGCGCGGCAGGGCCAGCACTAAATCCGCGCGCCGGCTCCCTTCCTCCTCCCTCCCTCCTTTCTTCCTCCTCCAGACACCCGAGACCGAGCTCCCTGCGCCGCCCCCCGCCACCCCACCCTCAAATCCACCCAAAATCCGGCGTTTTCGGTGGGGGAAAGTAGTGGAAATCGATCCCTGCTTCGTGTGGAAGGTATTCCCCTACTTATTCTCGTGTTTTACCGTTGCATTTGGTAGATCGGAGGATGTTTAGGTGACTTAGGGTTAGGTTAGTGATTTGAATTTTGAATGAAATGCAATGGTGTTTTGTGTTAGATGATACGTAGTTCATACGTAATTGAGTCTCTGCCCGCGATATTGACGTGTAGAACTTGTCGATTTAGGTATATATTCATTGAATCGTATAGTGCAATGTATATGTGTATTTTTTGTTTGCAATTTGTCCAATATATGTAATGTGTGTAGTTGATATGTTGAATATGTGCAATGTGTAGTGTATATGACATGGTGAAATGTTTGTATTTTGTAGATGGATCGTTTAGTTCGATTTTTTGATGGTGGTGTTGTGAAACAAAATGGGGAGTTAGAGAATATGAATGAGTCAATTGAATTCTTCGATGGTCCTCCAAGTTTTAGTGATTTAGTTGACCGTGTAATGAGGAAGTATGGATGTAGAGTGGATGAGATCAGTTTGAGAGGTCGTTTTGATTGTGGGAAAGCTAGAGCTCATTATGTTCTCATGAAGTTAGCATCCGATGCGAATTGGAAGCACTATAAGGATGTTGTGCATGAAGCTAATGTTGCATGTTTGGAGGTTATAGTCGAAATTGTTCGTATGCCTAGCCCAAATGTTGTCATGAGGGAGGAAGTGGCGGTAGTGAACCATAATGGTACCCAGGAGTCAGAAATGTTGCATCACGTGTTAGGTGAAACAGAACGTGATTTTGACTTGGCTATTGCTAATGATGATTTTCCCAATAACATTTTTGAGAGGGATGAAGCAAATATAGATGTTGATAATGTCTCTATGGGTTCCGAAGATTGTGAATTGGAGGAAGATGGGGTAGTAGGTGTGGAGGTAGAGGAGGAATCACTATTTGAGAGTGGTGGGCATGAATATGAGAATGTCGGGGTAGAAAATGAAGAGGATGGACCGCAATTTGACACCGCAACCGTGCATGATGTAGAAGGCATTCGTCGTATGGATGATTGTTTTTCTTACACCCAGTATGAGTTGCGGTTGTTAAAAGAACGTGATGTCGAACTGCCATCCGTTCCCAATGATAAGGATATAAGTATGGTTCACAAAGCAATATGTGAATCTAGTATGGTGAATACCGAAGGGACGTCCATTGGTGAGAGTCCAGTGATTAAGAAGGGGATGAAGTTCAATAGTCTTGAGGAGCTGAAGTTTTTCTTGGCTGACTACGCGGTGAGATTACATAGACCTTTTAGCGTAGTTCACTCTGACAAGAACTTAAGATACAATGTGATGTGCAAGCAAGGATGCCATTGGCGTGTATGGTCTCGGCTCATATCAAGCACCGGACAATGAAGAATTTCAAATGTTGTGCAATCACATACTTGTCGGTCGTCACAGCCGAAGCGAGAGCATGTATAGTGCACAGCAAAGTACCTTGGATGGCGTATCCTAGGCATTATCCGTAAAGACAACGAGACATCGGTGCCATCACTCGTGGAGTCCATCTTCATCTTTAGTGGGTATCGTGTGAAGTATTCGAAGGCTTGGCGGGCGAAGCAACATGCTGTTGCCCTGCTTTGGGGCGACTGGAAGGAGTCGTACGGCATGGTTCCTAGGGTACTCTCAGCTATGACCTACTACAATCCCGGAGTTAAATGGTGCATCGACTCATGTGGCATGATGCTTCCTGACAATGGAGTTTTGAAGCATATACTGCAAAGGGTATTTTGGTGCTTCCCTCAATGTAGTGAGGCATTTCAACATTGCCGTCCTGTGATACTTGTGGACGGTACATTCTTGACTGGCAAGTACAAGGGTACATTAATGATGGCAGTTGCTGTAGATCCAGAACAACAGCTTGTGCCTCTTGCTTTTGCCTTGGTCGAGAGTGAGAATAATGAGAGTTGGTTATGGTTTATGAAACTTGTTCGGGTACATGTTCTTGGACCTTCACGGATAGTGTGTATGATATCAGATAGGCATCATGGGCTCCTAAATTGTGCGAAGGACCACATTGATGGTTTTCCACCGCTTGTGCATAGGTGGTGCACGAGGCACTTTGCTGCCAACATGTCGCGTCGGCAGAAGAGCAATCGTGTGATTAGGAAATTGAAATTATTATGCAAGGTTCATACAGAGAGAGAATTTTGTGAGAAGTTAGAAGATCTAGTGAAGGACTTGAACGACGACGCAAAAGAATGGTTGAAGGGTGAAATGGAGGACAAGGATAAATGGGCGCAGGCTTTCGATGAGGGAGGGATGCGTTGGGGTATTATGACCACGAACTACTCGGAATCACTCAACGGAGTTTTCAAAGGCATCCGAAGTAGGCCCGTCGCTGGAATTATTGAATACACATTCGAAAAATGCAACGCCTACTTTGTGAACCGATGGCGAAAGGCACGTGAAATGTTGGATCAAGGCTATAGAATTGGGCAAGTTGCAGATGATTATTTATCAGAGGCTGAGCTTAGATCCGTGCACCACTTAGCGGAACCGTACGGGCCAGAAAGGATGGTGTATTCTATAAGAAGTTACGGTACGACTAACATTGGGGGTGAGAGTCATGGAGGCCGACACTACAGAGTGGATCTGCACGAAGTTTCGTGCACCTGCAATGTTCCTTAATTGTTGCACCTTTCATGTTCACACTTCATTACAGCTTGCAAGGCAAGAGGTCTTAACTTTGAAAGCCCCTTGTACATGTCACCGTTGTACTCTAGGGAGCACACCATCAAAATATGGGAATCAAGCTTTCAACCTTACCTAGATCCTTCACAATGGCTGGCATATGTAGGGGCAGGGTACGTGCCTAACCCCAGTTTAATGAGAAATAAAGTAGGAAGGAGGCAGAAGAAGCGTTTCACAGGCGACATGGACGTGTCGGAAGGGAGGCTTTCTGCATATTATGATACTGGTGATTTTGATATTGACAAGTCGGAAAATCGTTGCTCCAAGTGCCACAAGATCATTAGGAATTGCACGTGTCGCAGTAGAAAATCAAAAGGCACTAAATCTAGAGCGAGCAGTAATAGGCCGCGTACTTCGAACAATTGGGTATGTGCGTTGCTTGTATTTTGCATGGCTATTATTTTATCTTTTTTATAGTAGTACATTATCATAGTTACCGTACTTATCATATAATGAAGCTTTTTACTAACGATCATTTTTGTTGTTTCTTTAGGATGGCGGCCCCGGGGTACCCTCTTCTTGAGGCTGCTTACGACTTGCAGCACCGTGCCCACCACCTCGCGGACCTAAATGAGGTATAACAATGGTTGCTAATTTTTGCTGATGAATGCATACCTTAGGATGAGAATTGCAAGATTTTCGTATGAAATGTTCTTATAAATTGAGGATGTGCCTATCGTTACTATTCGCTTGTGTACAGTGTAAACAATTTCATACTGCAAATGTCATTTGTATCATATTTGTGTTACTTACCACTTTAGTAGCCCGTTATTCACAATTGGATTGACTTCTCATTTTTTAATAATCTTATAATGTTTTGCAGAATTTGACACCACTCAGGGCTAGGGTGCACTCACCACTTAGGTGGGATGAGCGGTACGCCTAGTACCTGCAGAGAGCAGGTTTCTTGGATATAGCTGTTCAGGTCGTGGGGGGTCTCCCTCCAATGGACGGACCGCTGTTGACCGCTATGGTCGACAGGTGGCGTCCGGAGACTCACACGTTCCACCTGCCCTTCGGAGAAATGACCATCACAATGCAGGATGCGGCTATGATACTCGGCCTTCCACTGGATGGGCAGCCAGTGACGGGTATTATACAGAATGAGAATTGGCGTGATATGGTCGAGATGCATATTGGGATTAGGCCGCCAGAGCCAGAGGGCGGAGATAGCTCGAAGAAGACGTCCGGTGTCAGCTCGGCATGGTTGAGGGAGCACTTCGATGTGTGTCCTCCGGGAGCAAATGACGAGGTCGTGCAGCGCTATGCTCGAGTGTGGCTATGGCACTTTGTCAGTACATTCCTCCTTCTAGATGCAGCTGGGAACACAGTTTCGTGGATGGTTCTCCCCATTCTAGGTCAGGTTTGGGAAAACATAGCCGTTTACAGTTGGGGCTCAGCGGCTCTTGCCTGGCTGTACAGACAGCTATGTGAGGCTTGCAGGCGCACAGCGAGAGATTCCAATGTTGGAGGGTGCACTTATATGCTCCAGATTTGGATTTGGGAGCGAATGCCCGTGGGTCGACCTTCTCGCCTCCGTGTCGATGTAAGTCACAACGGCTAATTCCTTTTTCTACTTTAATGTTCGAAAAACTATTGTATCATGTGACCAATTGGACTTACTTGCAATTTCAGCCATGGCATCGAGACGATGCTCGTCCCACGTTCTATCATGTGTGGAAGCATGTGCGGCCCGTTGTGGCAATCCGGATAGGCGCTACAGGGCCTACACAAACGAGTTTGATGTTCTCACGCAGCACCAGGTAATTTGCTCACCATAGTTTTTTAAGCTAACTTCCGTATAATGGTAGATGAAATAAGTATTGCGTGAACATTTTTGAAGGTGGAATGGAAACCGTATGAACGTGAGCAGCTTAGCCATATCGTCTTTTCACCGACGTGCTACAGAGACAGAGAGCTGTGGAGGTGCACGACCCCACTGATATTGTACTACGTGGTAGAGTTTCATATGCCGCATAGGGTGATGCGGCAGTTTGGGAGGATGCAACCGTGCCCTCCTTTTGAATTATCGACTTCGCAGCAGCTGCACAGGTACGCAGGAATAAATAACTATTGGAGGCTATTCAATTAACGCACTTAACAAGTTATACTAATACTTCACTAATTTCTGATACAGTATCGACCGCAGAAAGCGGTACAAGGAGAATGATTGGAGGTTGAAGCATGGCCAGTACCTCCTCCTGTGGCAGAACAAGCAAGGATGCGATCCTGAAGGTGGACCGTACTGGCGACCAAACAATGAGTACATACGATGGTACTGTACTTCGACGAGAACCAAAGTGAAACCATCTTGGACTAATGTGCCCATTGAGGATGCACCGTCTGAGGATGACGCTGACATAGCTGACGTGTACGACACGGTGACACGCTATGGGACACAGCCTGAGCGTGCACCTCTCCACGACTACATGGTAAGATTTCGGTTTGTAATTATAGTATCGTAACATTGATCACTCATGGAATGAAAACTCCTGCGTACAGGGACAGCAGCTTGCAAGGCTCTCAAACGAGGCGGGCGTGATTATGGAGCACGCCATCGGGGAAGGTGATGGTCTGCTTCGTGCTTTTGCAGAGGTAGAAGCCCAAACTAATTTCCACTTATACTCGTACTACCTTTGTAACCATCAATAACATAGTCGTGAATATATGCTGCTTACATGTGGCAGAGGGTTCGCAAAAGCTGCAGGCGAATGGCCATGAGGATGAACTGCATGACGTCCTCAGATGTGCACCACGGGGGCAATGGCCAGGGTACTTCTTCGGGATCACGTCGAACTCCATTGGCGACTACCCCCAGGGCTGCAACACCGTCCACTGCTGCAGGTCCTAGCAGGAGATCACGAGGCAAGGAACCCGCATCCCCTCAGGAAAGCGAGGACTCTGAAGGTGAGCAGTCTGAGGATGACGACCCTACATATGGTGAGGAACTGGAGATTTCTCACGATGCTCCACCTGTGACTCAGACGCAGGGAGAGTCCAGCCAGGTATATTCACAAGTTTCTCCAAATTCAATTATAGATTTTAATGTTCACTCCTGAAGTGTCATACAAATTTTATGCTTTGTGCCCAATTATTCCATAGGAACCTGCACCTCGTACCCGGTTGCCACGCCGGCGTCGTCGTTCCCGGGACCACACAGACGTTGGCAGCGCCAATGTGCTGCCCACGCATCCAAGGAGGGAGCGTCGCCCAAGAGATCCTTTTAGCCCTCCGGATGAGCGGCGGTCACGACACTGAACCTAGCATGTCTCAAGACTTTTGGAACCGTCACGTGTGTAAAAGACTAAGTTGGTTGTTAGGTTTATTCATGTCACGTTTGTAAAAGACTACGTTGGTTGTTAGGTTTTTTTCTGTCCGTACAATGTTATATATTTGCTCCATGATGTACTTGTATTTCGTGTATTTTTTCGTAAATGTTCAGAATAAAAATACGTTTCGGATTGTGCAGCGCGCTCCTGACGCCCCACCCCCCTTGCCCGAAACCTACTGAAAGGTTACTAAAATTGGCGCGGTAGAGGACCCCTGCCGCGCCAGGCGGCCTGGCGCGGCAAGGCCCTCCCCCGGCCGGAAACCTACTGAAAGTGTGTTTTAGTTGGCGCGGCAGCTCACTCCTGCCGCGCCAGGCCGCCTGGCGCGGCAAGACCTTCCCCCGGCCGCAAACCTACTGAAAGTTCATTTCGTTTGGCGCGGCAGCGCACTCCTGCCGCGCCAGGCGTATTGGCACGGCAAGGCCCCACCAACCCCACTAACCGTACTGAAAGTTCGGTTCGTTTGGCGCGGCAAGCCCCCTCCCCTACCACCAGCGCATTTCTGCTTCGCCAGGCGTAGTGGCGCAGCAAGCCCATGGTTATGATAGAGAATAATATTTATTAGTAGGGGAGGGGGCTTGCCGCGCCAAACGAACCGAACTTTCAGTACGGTTAGTGGGGTTGGTGGGGCCTTGCCGTGCCAATACGCCTGGCGCGGCAGGAGTGCGCTGCCGCGCCAAACGAAATGAACTTTCAGTAGGTTTGCGGCCGGGGGAAGGTCTTGCCGCGCCAGGCGGCCTGGCGCGGCAGGAGTGAGCTGTCGCGCCAACTAAAACACACTTTCAGTAGGTTTCCGGCCGGGGGAGGGCCTTGCCGCGCCAGGCCGCCTGGCGCGGCAGGGGTCCTCTACCGCGCCAATTTTAGTAACCTTTCAGTAGGTTTCGGGCAAGGGGGGTGGGGCGTCAGGAGCGCGCTGCACAATCCGAAACGTATTTTTATTCTGAACATTTACGAAAAAATACACGAAATACAAGTACATCATGGAGCAAATATATAACATTGTACGGACAGAAAAAAACCTAACAACCAACGTAGTCTTTTACAAACGTGACATGAATAAACCTAACAACCAACTTAGTCTTTTACACACGTGACGGTTCCAAAAGTCTTGAGACATGCTAGGTTCAGTGTCGTGACCGCCGCTCATCCGGAGGGCTAAAAGGATCTCTTGGGCGACGCTCCCTCCTTGGATGCGTGGGCAGCACATTGGCGCTGCCAACGTCTGTGTGGTCCCGGGAACGACGACGCCGGCGTGGCAACCGGGTACGAGGTGCAGGTTCCTATGGAATAATTGGGCACAAAGCATAAAATTTGTATGACACTTCAGGAGTGAACATTAAAATCTATAATTGAATTTGGAGAAACTTGTGAATATACCTGGCTGGACTCTCCCTGCGTCTGAGTCACAGGTGGAGCATCGTGAGAAATCTCCAGTTCCTCACCATATGTAGGGTCGTCATCCTCAGACTGCTCACCTTCAGAGTCCTCGCTTTCCTGAGGGGATGCGGGTTCCTTGCCTCGTGATCTCCTGCTAGGACCTGCAGCAGTGGACGGTGTTGCAGCCCTGGGGGTAGTCGCCAATGGAGTTCGACGTGATCCCGAAGAAGTACCCTGGCCATTGCCCCCGTGGTGCACATCTGAGGACGTCATGCAGTTCATCCTCATGGCCATTCGCCTGCAGCTTTTGCGAACCCTCTGCCACATGTAAGCAGCATATATTCACGACTATGTTATTGATGGTTACAAAGGTAGTACGAGTATAAGTGGAAATTAGTTTGGGCTTCTACCTCTGCAAAAGCACGAAGCAGACCATCACCTTCCCCGATGGCGTGCTCCATAATCACGCCCGCCTCGTTTGAGAGCCTTGCAAGCTGCTGTCCCTGTACGCAGGAGTTTTCATTCCATGAGTGATCAATGTTACGATACTATAATTACAAACCGAAATCTTACCATGTAGTCGTGGAGAGGTGCACGCTCAGGCTGTGTCCCATAGCGTGTCACCGTGTCGTACACGTCAGCTATGTCAGCGTCATCCTCAGACGGTGCATCCTCAATGGGCACATTAGTCCAAGATGGTTTCACTTTGGTTCTCGTCGAAGTACAGTACCATCGTATGTACTCATTGTTTGGTCGCCAGTACGGTCCACCTTCAGGATCGCATCCTTGCTTGTTCTGCCACAGGAGGAGGTACTGGCCATGCTTCAACCTCCAATCATTCTCCTTGTACCGCTTTCTGCGGTCGATACTGTATCAGAAATTAGTGAAGTATTAGTATAACTTGTTAAGTGCGTTAATTGAATAGCCTCCAATAGTTATTTATTCCTGCGTACCTGTGCAGCTGCTGCGAAGTCGATAATTCAAAAGGAGGGCACGGTTGCATCCTCCCAAACTGCCGCATCACCCTATGCGGCATATGAAACTCTACCACGTAGTACAATATCAGTGGGGTCGTGCACCTCCACAGCTCTCTGTCTCTGTAGCACGTCGGTGAAAAGACGATATGGCTAAGCTGCTCACGTTCATACGGTTTCCATTCCACCTTCAAAAATGTTCACGCAATACTTATTTCATCTACCATTATACGGAAGTTAGCTTAAAAAACTATGGTGAGCAAATTACCTGGTGCTGCGTGAGAACATCAAACTCGTTTGTGTAGGCCCTGTAGCGCCTATCCGGATTGCCACAACGGGCCGCACATGCTTCCACACATGATAGAACGTGGGACGAGCATCGTCTCGATGCCATGGCTGAAATTGCAAGTAAGTCCAATTGGTCACATGATACAATAGTTTTTCGAACATTAAAGTAGAAAAAGGAATTAGCCGTTGTGACTTACATCGACACGGAGGCGAGAAGGTCGACCCACGGGCATTCGCTCCCAAATCCAAATCTGGAGCATATAAGTGCACCCTCCAACATTGGAATCTCTCGCTGTGCGCCTGCAAGCCTCACATAGCTGTCTGTACAGCCAGGCAAGAGCCGCTGAGCCCCAACTGTAAACGGCTATGTTTTCCCAAACCTAACCTAGAATGGGGAGAACCATCCACGAAACTGTGTTCCCAGCTGCATCTAGAAGGAGGAATGTACTGACAAAGTGCCATAGCCACACTCGAGCATAGCGCTGCACGACCTCGTCATTTGCTCCCGGAGGACACACATCGAAGTGCTCCCTCAACCATGCCGAGCTGACACCGGACGTCTTCTTCGAGCTATCTCCGCCCTCTGGCTCTGGTGGCCTAATCCCAATATGCATCTCGACCATATCATGCCAATTCTCATTCTGTATAATACCCGTCACTGGCTGCCCATCCAGTGGAAGGCCGAGTATCATAGCCGCATCCTGCATTGTGATGGTCATTTCTCCGAAGGGCAGGTGGAACGTGTGAGTCTCCGGACGCCACCTGTCGACCATAGCGGTCAACAGCGGTCCGTCCATTGGAGGGAGACCCCCCACGACCTGAACAGCTATATCCAAGAAACCTGCTCTCTGCAGGTACTGGGCGTACTGCTCATCCCACCTAAGTGGTGAGTGCACCCTAGCCCTGAGTGGTGTCAAATTCTGCAAAACATTATAAGATTATTAAAAAAATGAGAAGTCAATCCAATTGTGAATAACGGGCTACTAAAGTGGTAAGTAACACAAATATGATACAAATGACATTTGCAGTATGAAATTGTTTACACTGTACACAAGCGAATAGTAACGATAGGCACATCCTCAATTTATAAGAACATTTCATACGAAAATCTTGCAATTCTCATCCTAAGGTATGCATTCATCAGCAAAAATTAGCAACCATTGTTATACCTCATTTAGGTCCGCGAGGTGGTGGGCACGGTGCTGCAAGTCGTAAGCAGCCTCAAGAAGAGGGTACCCCGGGGCCGCCATCCTAAAGAAACAACAAAAATGATCGTTAGTAAAAAGCTTCATTATATGATAAGTACGGTAACTATGATAATGTACTACTATAAAAAAGATAAAATAATAGCCATGCAAAATACAAGCAACGCACATACCCAATTGTTCGAAGTACGCGGCCTATTACTGCTCGCTCTAGATTTAGTGCCTTTTGATTTTCTACTGCGACACGTGCAATTCCTAATGATCTTGTGGCACTTGGAGCAACGATTTTCCGACTTGTCAATATCAAAATCACCAGTATCATAATATGCAGAAAGCCTCCCTTCCGACACGTCCATGTCGCCTGTGAAACGCTTCTTCTGCCTCCTTCCTACTTTATTTCTCATTAAACTGGGGTTAGGCACGTACCCTGCCCCTACATATGCCAGCCATTGTGAAGGATCTAGGTAAGGTTGAAAGCTTGATTCCCATATTTTGATGGTGTGCTCCCTAGAGTACAACGGTGACATGTACAAGGGGCTTTCAAAGTTAAGACCTCTTGCCTTGCAAGCTGTAATGAAGTGTGAACATGAAAGGTGCAACAATTAAGGAACATTGCAGGTGCACGAAACTTCGTGCAGATCCACTCTGTAGTGTCGGCCTCCATGACTCTCACCCCCAATGTTAGTCGTACCGTAACTTCTTATAGAATACACCATCCTTTCTGGCCCGTACGGTTCCGCTAAGTGGTGCACGGATCTAAGCTCAGCCTCTGATAAATAATCATCTGCAACTTGCCCAATTCTATAGCCTTGATCCAACATTTCACGTGCCTTTCGCCATCGGTTCACAAAGTAGGCGTTGCATTTTTCGAATGTGTATTCAATAATTCCAGCGACGGGCCTACTTCGGATGCCTTTGAAAACTCCGTTGAGTGATTCCGAGTAGTTCGTGGTCATAATACCCCAACGCATCCCTCCCTCATCGAAAGCCTGCGCCCATTTATCCTTGTCCTCCATTTCACCCTTCAACCATTCTTTTGCGTCGTCGTTCAAGTCCTTCACTAGATCTTCTAACTTCTCACAAAATTCTCTCTCTGTATGAACCTTGCATAATAATTTCAATTTCCTAATCACACGATTGCTCTTCTGCCGACGCGACATGTTGGCAGCAAAGTGCCTCGTGCACCACCTATGCACAAGCGGTGGAAAACCATCAATGTGGTCCTTCGTACAATTTAGGAGCCCATGATGCCTATCTGATATCATACACACTATCCGTGAAGGTCCAAGAACATGTACCCGAAGAAGTTTCATAAACCATAACCAACTCTCATTATTCTCACTCTCGACCAAGGCAAAAGCAAGAGGCACAAGCTGTTGTTCTGGATCTACAGCAACTGCCATCATTAATGTACCCTTGTACTTGCCAGTCAAGAATGTACCGTCCACAAGTATCACAGGACGGCAATGTTGAAATGCCTCACTACATTGAGGGAAGCACCAAAATACCCTTTGCAGTATATGCTTCAAAACTCCATTGTCAGGAAGCATCATGCCACATGAGTCGATGCACCATTTAACTCCGGGATTGTAGTAGGTCATAGCTGAGAGTACCCTAGGAACCATGCCGTACGACTCCTTCCAGTCGCCCCAAAGCAGGGCAACAGCATGTTGCTTCGCCCGCCAAGCCTTCGAATACTTCACACGATACCCACTAAAGATGAAGATGGACTCCACGAGTGATGGCACCGATGTCTCGTTGTCTTTACGGATAATGCCTAGGATACGCCGTCCAAGGTACTTTGCTGGGCACTGTACATGCTCTCGCTTCGGCTGTGACGACCGACAAGTATGCGGTTGCACAACATTTGAAATTCTCCATTGTCCGGTGCTTGATATTAGCCGAGACCATACACGCCAATGGCATCCTTGCTTGCACATCACATTGTATCTTAAGTTCTTGTCAGAGTGAACTACGCTAAAAGGTCTATGTAATCTCACCGCATAGTCAGCCAAGAAAAACTTCAGCTCCTCAAGACTATTGAACTTCATCCCCTTCTTAATCACTGGACTCTCACCAATGGACGTCCCTTCGGTATTCACCATACTAGATTCACATATTGCTTTGTGAACCATACTTATATCCTTATCATTGGGAACGGATGGCAGTTCGACATCTCGTTCTTTTAACAACCGCAACTCATACTGGATGTAAGAAAAACAATCGTCCATACGACGAATGCCTTCTACATCATGCACGGTTGCGGTGTCAAATTGCGGTCCATCCTCTTCATTTTCTACCCCGACGTTCTCATATTCATACCCACCACTCTCAAATAGTGATTCCTCCTCTACCTCCACACCTACTACCCCATCTTCCTCCAATTCACAATCTTCGGAACCCATAGAGACATTATCAACATCTATATTTGCTTCATCCCTCTCAAAAATGTTATTGGGAAAATCATCATTGGCAATAGCCAAGTCAAAATCACGTTCTGTTTCACCTAACACGTGATGCAACATTTCTGACTCCTGGGTACCATTATGGTTCACTACCGCCACTTCCTCCCTCATGACAACATTTGGGCCAGGCATACGAACAATTTCGACTATAACCTCCAAACATGCAACATTAGCTTCATGCACAACATCCTTATAGTGCTTCCAATTCGCATCGGATGCTAACTTCATGAGAACATAATGAGCTCTAGCTTTCCCACAATCAAAACGACCTCTCAAACTGATCTCATCCACTCTACATCCATACTTCCTCATTACACGGTCAACTAAATCACTAAAACTTGGAGGACCATCGAAGAATTCAATTGACTCATTCATATTCTCTAACTCCCCATTTTGTTTCACAACACCACCATCAAAAAATCGAACTAAACGATCCATCTACAAAATACAAACATTTCACCATGTCATATACACTACACATTGCACATATTCAACATATCAACTACACACATTACATATATTGGACAAATTGCAAACAAAAAATACACATATACATTGCACTATACGATTCAATGAATATATACCTAAATCGACAAGTTCTACACGTCAATATCGCGGGCAGAGACTCAATTACGTATGAACTACGTATCATCTAACACAAAACACCATTGCATTTCATTCAAAATTCAAATCACCAACCTAACCCTAAGTCACCTAAACATCCTCCGATCTACCAAATGCAACGGTAAAACATGAGAATAAGTAGGGGAATACCTTCCACACGAAGCAGGGATCGATTTCCACTACTTTCCCCCACCGAAAACGCCGGATTTTGGGTGGATTTGAGGGTGGGGCGGCGGGGGGCGGCGCAGGGAGCTCGGTCTCGGGTGTCTGGAGGAGGAAGAAAGGAGGGAGGGAGGAGGAAGGGAGCCGGCGCGCGGATTTAGTGCTGGCCCTGCCGCGCCAGGCGGGCTGGCGCGTCAACGCTGCCGCGCCAGGAGGGCTGGCGCGGCGAACGCCCGCCCACGTCAGCGCCCACCTGGCGCCGCGACTCGCCGCGCCAGCGTGGCAGGGACCGCCGCGCCAGTGCATGCGGCGCGGCAGCATGTTCCTGCCGCGCCAGGCGGTCTGGCACGGCCAAAAGGGTTACGCCGCGCTAATAAAGTCCGGGTGAGGTTATTTTTAAAAATAAATAAAAAAGGGTTAAAAATAAAAAAAAGTCCGAAAGGGTATACCTACTATTTCAGGTAAACCGAAAAGTGAGTCCAAGGACAAAGAGAAGAAACATAAAAAGCACAAAGACAAAGACCGGGATAAAGACAAGGAGCATAAGAAGCATAAACATTGGCATAAAGATCGGAGTAAGGACAAAGATAAAGACAAGGACAAGGATAAGAAAAAGATAAAAGTGGGCATCTTGATTCTGCAGGCAATCATTCAAAGAAACATCATGATAAGGTGGGTTCATTTACTGATTGTTATAGCTCCAAGTCTTTATCCATCCTGTCAAACTATGTACCTTATGACGGGCAATGCCCACGAATTGTATCAGAAGAGGAAGCATGAGGGAAATGAGGATTCGGCGGATGTGCATAAGCACAAGAAGAGCAAGGTAGTACATTGTCATTGTTTCCTTGCTGGTGAGCATATTTTCTTTTTGTTAACGTGGCTGATCAACTCATGGCAACACAAGAGTTCCAAAATCGATGAAATGGGGAATGGACTTAGCTAACTACACTTCCTAGTTCTAGTTGTCAATCCTTGTTTTTTTCTTCAAAATGGGGATTACCCTGGCCTCTGGATCAATTGATGCACACAGCCTTTTTTATTGCATAGTTCAGAAGATTTCAAATATTACAATCATGAATCAGTTAAGGTTGAGGTATGAATCAACCATCTAAAAATGAAAAGCAACAAATAGCTATCCATTTGCAATTCTCCTAGTGTGTTGCCACCTAGTAACCTGGAACTGTGCAACCGTCAGCAGGTTTGCATCCAGTAACCATAGGCTCCCGCTGATCCGTCGGGAGGAGGTGGGACCATAATTGTATCCAGTGCACCGCCATACGAATAAGCTGCAAAAAATTAGTACCTGTTTGTTTGTTAAAGATAAAGTTATTCCTGCAGTTCCAAATGGACCAACATAAAGCTGACACTCTAATACGTATCCTAGCCTTATTTTTCTTATCTACCCCGTTAAGCCAATTTCCGAACATATTTTTAATATTGGAAGGGGGTGGTATATTATAAGTGAAGTAAACTATACGCCAAATAATGCAAGCCAAAGGACATGATAAAAACAAGTGTTCAACGGACTCCATTGAGTCACAAAAGCAACACTTTTGACATCCGTTCCAATTCCGTTTAGCCAGATTATCTTTTGTTAGCAAGACTTATTTTTAAGGAACCATATGAAAAGGGAACTCCTTGTAATTCGCTGTTAAAAGGGAACTCCGATGGTTGCTGTCATAAAAACACTGTGCAGAATACAGGTACGTGCTTCTTTACTTCATTATTGGATTCAGTTTGTTTTTCCTATAACTTTGCTTAGATTTATTGCCTACTGCTAACTTCTTGCAACATTGTGGCTGCCCTTAGAGGTGCATTGTTAGCTTGTGCTTTTAAGCCAGTTTCAGAGGTTATATCTATTGTTAAGCTTAATTGATGAATAGTTCGACACTCGGTGACTTCATTTGTCTATAAGGTTGATAAGACTTGCCTTTTGCTTGATATCCGTAAGACCCTAACATTAGTCTTACATTATTTTTATCTGCATCTCTGGAACATCAGAATATGCAATGGCAGAGAGTTACACAGATTCTATATGGACACTTAATTTTGACTGTTAACCTTTTCCTTCGTGGTTCATGCTCACATGCTAAAATGGCAGTTATATCTTGTACAATGTTCCTTTGATGATTGGCCCTAGCGAGTAGCGACACAACCTTGATGAATTTGTTAAGATGCCTTACATCATGGTCTCACTTTCATCATAGTGAAGTGGTACGCTAAACCATAACACATACCGATTGTTCAACCGTGAAGAAGATTTCATTAATGATGAATGTATTGCAAAGTATAGTTACTAGCTAGTTTGTGTCTTGATGTGGCCTTTCTTGTAGTATCTTGAACCAACTTGCAAAGATGGTTTTCTTTTAATACTCAGGATGTTATTCCAAATCATAGGCAGTTTTCAGAGATGAGGCTGAATTCGCCAACATGCAGAAGTGCTTGACGCACCGGGCATTGTATATGTACTGCCTGAATGAGGATTTCCTGTCTTGTATTGTCTGTGTTGTCCTGCATGAAAATTGCAGTGCCTGCTTTCCTTGATCTGTACCTCTGGTATCTTGCAATCGCTGCATCTGCGTGTACCTGTAGTCCTGTACACCATCCGGAGGAGCCTGGCTGCGTCCTTGCAGGTGGATCGGTGGTGTTGTTCTGCTGATCTTCCAGGAAGAATCTAGTGATATTGTGAGCATGGAACAGAATCGCGGAGGTTGAGGGAAGAAACGCCGATCCGTCCATGCGCACAATTTTTCTAGCCTGCCCACATGCTAGCTGTGAAGATCGTCGGGGCCTGTTTATTGCACTGGCGTGCCGCCGCCGCCCGCCTGTCATCGAGTCCGGGGCCAACACTGTTTCGTCTCGTCCGTGGAGCAGAGGGCCTTCGCGCAGCTGCGGGGATGCGGAGTAGCAGGGTCCGGCCATCGGTCATCGGGAAATGCCAGAAGATCTCTGAAAAATTCAGGCATAAGGGAGTTTAGAAGCCTGCCTCTGCCATGTTCGTTCTACGGTTTTTTTGAAACGTAAAAGGGCAGGAGCACTGCCATATATAAGACAAGAGAGATTGTTTGTCTTACATAATTTAGATTACATGAAAAACAATTAAAACGCGTAGCTCATGACACATGTTTGCACTAAAGAAACACTATTATACGCTCGGTGCGCCGCAAGCACTTTGCCATAAACCAACCTCTTCCTTGATCAGGTTGAACACTTCTGGCGGTGAACGCCGGATTCCTTCAAATATTCTTTGATTCCGTTCCTTCCAGAGATTCCAAGTTGTGTAAATTAATATTGCTGCCGTTGCCCCTCCTCTTTTCTTTTCTGACGGTGTTGATTGAAGATGACCACCAATCATGATGGTTCATGTTCGCCATTGGCACAGAAATCATTCCAACGGTCCAGCTAGCAACCTTGCTCCAGACCAGCAATGCAAAAGGGCAGTGAACACATATATGGGTAGTAGTTTCAGACTCATTGTTACATAATGGGCAAACTGGATTGCAAGGTCAATTTCTTGCCATAAGTTTATCAGCAGTCAGAATTTTCCTTTGAAGCAACAGCCATGCAAAGAACCTATGTTTGCCTTCCACTTCTACCCTCCATACATCATGTGCTTGAAAAGAACAATACGATCCTTTGAATTGGGCCAGGTAAGCAGTTTTGGCGGTGTAATTCCCATCTACTATCCATTTCCACACAATGTCATCTGGCAAATCAGTGAGTGTTATGTGCTGCACCAAGTCTCACAGTTGTACAAATTCAGCCATTTCAGTTGCTGTGCTCATTCTCAAAAGTCCCCTTGTCCAACTATGGTCTTGTACCTCTTGTTGAACCGATCTGTGCTTTCTCCAGGCGAGCTTATAGAGGTTGGGGGCAATATCTCTAGGTGCCTGACCATTTAGCCATGTAGAGTTCCAAAATTCTGTTGTTTGGCCATTTCCAACGTTTACTCGTGTATTGGCTCTAAAGAGTTGCAAGTTAGTTTCATGCACAGGCGCTTCATTTCCCACCCATGGCCGATCAGGCTCTTCCCATTTGTACCACACCCACCTGAGTCTTAGGCTCTGCTGAAACGTTCAAGATCAAGAATTCCTAGCCCCCCAAGCTTCTTAGGCTTTTGTATATTAGTCCATCTCAACAAGCAGTGGCCACCATTAACATCATCGGCTCCCTTCCATAGGAAGCTTCTTCTAATTTTATCAATTCTCTTGATAGTCCATTTTTTTGGAGCAAAGACTATGAGGAAGTACGTTGGGATTGCAGATAGAACTGAATTGACAAGTGTTAATCTTCCTGACTTGTTAAGCAGCCTGCCTTTCCATGAGGGTAGCCTCTTTGCTACTTTATCAATTAGAGGTTGCACATCCACCCGTCTGAGGGCTCTTGTGTGCAAAGGCAGTCCCAAGTAAGTACAGGGAAAAGATTTGATAGGGCATTGGAAATTCTGCAACACCTCTTCTAAGTTCAGACCAGTACAGCGAATGGGATATGCTGCACTCTTGGTCGTATTCGTCACTAGCCCAGAAGCCATGCCAAATTCATGCAGCACATCACTTATTACTTTCATTTCTGCACTGTTGGGTTTCAGAAAAAGAGCAACATCATCGACATACATGCTTATTCTTGCTGTGGTGGAACTATGTTGTATTGGCGACAACAGGCCTTCTGCTTCTGCAATTGACAACATCTTGTGTAGTGGTTCTATTGCAAGGATGAAAAGCAAAGGACTCAAAGGATACCCTTAGCATAAACCAATTTTATGCCTGAACCAAGGCCCTCTTGCTCCATTCAGTAACACTGAAGTGGTTGTTGTAGAGAGGAGGATTGTCACCCATGCTCTCCATCTCGGCCCAAACCCCATTTCTTGCAGAACTTCTATCAAGAAATCCCACCTCACACTGTCAAAGGCCTTCTTAATGTCTAGCTTCAGGAAGATTGTTGGTTTTTTTGCTCTGTGTAGATGTTTGACAAGATTCTGGGTGAAGAGGAAGTTGTCCTGTATACTTCTATTTTTTATGAAGGCACTTTGTGTTCTTGAGACCAAATACTGCAAGTGTGGGGCCAATCTGTTATCTAGAAGCTTGGATATGATTTCTGTCACACTGTGGGTCAAACTTATAGGTCTGTAGCTGCTCAGACACCTTGCATCTTCAGTTTTTGGGATAAGAACCGAATGAGCTTTATTTATCTGCCCAAAGTGTTGTCCATGTTGCCTATGGAAGTATGAGATTGTAGTTATGACATCCTGTTTAACAATGTCCCAGGCAGATTTAAAGAACACTCCTATATATCCGTCTGGTCCTGGAGCTCCTTTTCAGATGCCATATTTTTTATCATATCCCACACTTCCTCCTCAGTGAAATCATCTTCCAGATTATTCTCTTGGAGCCTATTTAACTGAATGAGGTCCCAATCTAAGATGTGGGATCTTTGTGTGACATGCCCAAATTGGTTACTGAAATGTTGAAAGATATATTCCTCCTTTTCCTCATGAAGATGTATGGTCATGTCTCCTGTATCCAAGGATTGGATAAATATTTTTCTTCTTCTGCCATTTAAATGCACATGGAAAAGCTTGGCTTGTGCTTCTGCTGCTCTGATGTGTGCCAGCCTAGATTGTTGTTTGGCTCTAATTTTTTCAATGGCTGTCATTCCTAGAATCCTTGCTTTTAAGTCTCTTTTCAGTGCCACCTCTAGCTCAGTCAGGTGTCTGAAGTCTTGCACCACATCCAGTATTGCTACCAACTGTTTTGCAGGCTTGCAGCACATAGCAGTAACCTGTTGTTGCCTACTTTTCCTCTTGACCATTTCCTGTGTGCTTTCCCCAATCTTTCCATCTTAATATGAAGCCTTAGAAAAGGGTTCTGAACTTGGACTTGCCTTCCCCATACTTCCATCACCACCTCCCTGAATCCCTGTAGTCTTGGCCAGAAAGATTCAAAACGAAGACCTCTGTATTTTTTTACTATGGAATTCCCCACAAGCAGTAGTGGACAGTGATCTGAAACTGATGATGAGGCAGCTTGTAGGGTACAATTTGGAAGCATAATGTCCCATTCTACTATGCAAAGGGCCTTATCTATTCTTGTTTGTGTGATGTCATTGGACCATGTAAATTTCCTCCCTCTGAGCTTCAGTTCTTTACTTCTTTTAATTCCAGATCATTGACCAGAGTTCTGAATTCCCCCATTAACCTTCTGTTCAGGTTGGTATTGCTCTTATCTTCAGCAGCTAGGATCATGTTGAAATCACCAATGAGTAGCCAATTATCAGACATTTGTTGCTTAATTTACCTTAGCTCTCGTAAGAATTGCAGTTTCTCACTGTCTCCCAGTGGACCATAAACCACTGTCACCCACCATTCTGCAAGTGTGGTTGTGGCCTGGATCTTTGCTGACACTGTGCGGGTTGCAATTATAGAGTCAACTGTTCTGTAAAAATCTTGATGCACTGCCAACAGGGCTCCACCTCTAGTTTGCTGGGCTGGCAGAAACACAAAGTGTTGCTGGAATTGATAGCCCAATGTGTCATTTATCACCTCTAAATCAACATTCTAAAGTTTGGTTTCTTGAAGACAAGCTATGGAGCATCTTGTGTCATAAGCTAGGTCTCTAACCACTCTCCTCACTGGGTTGTTTAGCCCCCTTACATTCCAATTTAACACAACACAATTTTGACTATTCATAGTAAAAACTACAACATCTCCAACACAACCCTCTTCCAGTTACAGACATCAGGAAGAGTAGCCCACAGATACGATGAACACCTACTGAAACACTCAGTCCGGAATGTGGGGATCAAACACAAACTCGAAATAAAAGACAGGCACACACCAACAGGATTGCACAAACACAGGCTGAGCCAGAGAAGCCAACACAATGACAGCAACATAACACAACATCCCCACATCCCAGGTTTCACCACAGATTCAGGCTTCTGCATCAATTGCAATGGTGCCCAAAAGATCAGCACCACCTCCCTCATTCAGGCCAAAGGTCTCCCTGAAGTTACCAACTGTCTGCTACTCAAGGGGTTCAGCAAACTTCGAACTGAATTTGGCTTGTGTTTCAGAATCTGGCATCTTATTCTCCTGCAGGAAACCACACTTCCTCATCAATAGTGCAGTGGCCTGTTCCTCCATTGTGAGGTCTGACTTTCCCTTGCTAGCAATTCTTGCACTTTTCCTTGAGGATGGTGTTTGAGCAGGTTTACTCTTCAGTTTACTATCTTTGCTCTGAGTGTCAGCCCTGGTTTCTTCTGTGGCCACCTGCTGCTGGAGCAAAGGTTCTGGCAGTTTCTTTGCACATATAAGTTTCCTCTGAACCGGTGGGCAGTCTGCTTGCAGGTTTTCATTTTGTAGGGATGATAAACGAGGATCCATCTGTAGCTCCTGCCCATTTTCATCAACCACCCAATTTGCATCTTCCAAGCTCCCCTCCCTTTCTGAATTAATCTGCAGCTTATATGTAATCTGAGTTTCAACAGTTTGGAACTCCAGCACTGTAGGCTGTCCGAAAACGGGCTGCCCATTTGAAATTGGTGCCTCCTCCTGCACTACAACCGTTCCCTCGCTCTTGTCAGGTTCTGGGCTATTCTACACCACATTTGTCCTCACTTTCTCATCCTGTAGCACCTTGTTGACTTCCACGACCATTGGGTCCATGTACTGACACTGGGTTTCAAATCTATGAGCAAGTGTATACTCAATCTCTTCTGTGCGACAGTTGTTTGGCTCTCAAGCACCCCCAACCTGCTGCACGGCCTGACCCTGCTGCTTCATCTTGCATAGGGTCCATTGTATGCTGACCCGACAGTGTTTCACCAAATAGGAAACTGTCTTCTGCATCTTGTAAAGGCGGATGGACTTCTTTCCCAGCGCTCACCGAGAGTGTGTCCACAGTGTCACCACCCGGCCCATGCTGTGGGGTTGGCTGCTGGCTGCCCATCCATTGGCCTTCGCCGGAGTCATGCCAGCGACCACCATGACTGCCGGCTGCACCTCGCCGTTGACCAGCAGGACCTTGACTTCCGGGCACGTCGCGCCAAGTGGCGGGCGACATCTGTTGGAATGGCCGGCCTCCAAAACTGCCTGAACCTCCACCTCCCGGCGGCGAGCGATCTCGGTGCCCCCAAGCCTGGCGTGCACTGAAACACGGTCGCCCATGATTGGCAGCCGCTCACCATCCGGGACGCCTGGGTACCAAGCAAAGTGGTGACACACCGGCCACTCCTCTTCCGGTTCCTCATCAGGGATTCCGCTGATATCACTCTCATAACTTGCGTGCGATGGGCTGTTGGGGAGAGGGGCGTAATCCAGCACACGATCCAGGTGAATGAGCAGTTTATAGTCCAATGTGCGCGCAGCCTCATTGCGCACAATGGGCAAGCCGGATGGACCTACTCTCACATAAGGTTCTTCAATCTTGAGGATTGCTTGTTTTGTCAATCCGTTGGGGTCAGCCATCCATACCCAGAGGTTGAAGCAAGATCTCTCCACATCACGAACCACCTCATAATCAATCTCGTCTATGAATGAAGGAGAGTTGAACAGTTGCTTTACCGTGTCAGGATGACATGCGTGGCTGGGCACTCCCTCTAGGCAAACGCGCGCTCTGTACCGCAGAGAGCCCACTGTGGCGCGAGCTCGCTTGCTCCATGGCATGAGGCGAAGCCCAGTGTTGCCCGTCGGCAATGCGCGCATCGCCAGGACGGAGTTCCGCAGTTCCGGCGATCCAAAGCGGAGGAGGAACGTTGTTGGCCCCATGGTCTGAGCTTCTAGAGCGTGGTCCGGGATGTGTAGCTGCTGTCGAACATCCCGGGCCACCTGCCCGGCGCCTATCGGCACCCTGGCATCAATCTGTACGCCGACGAGAGCGTTAATCTCGCGTTGGCGCTCCGCCTCTCTGATGTCCTACGTTCTCGCCGCGCACGCCACCACCCACCGCGGGCGGTTCTCCGACGCGCCTGACACGAACTCAGGAAAATCCATCACCTTCCGTCCTTGTTGCGCTTGCTTCTGTTCACCTGAGGCAGATGAACTCGCCGGCTCCTTACCCCTGCTCTTGGTCTCCCTCGAAGGCGCAGCTTTGCAGGATCTTGCTTTGTGGCCGAACCTCAAGCACAAGAGACACTTGGGAGGATCTCTACACTGCGCTATTTGGTGGTCCGGTGCAAAGCAGTTGAAGCAGCGTCTCCCTGCTTTAGCTTTCAGCAGCACGGGAAGATGTCCTTCCCGTGGGCGTGGTTGAAGTCGCCCCCGTACGCTTCCTCCTCCGAGCCTACCGCCATGAATGTTGGCGTGTTCCTTACCGAGCCGGGACCACACTGTTGCCCGGTTGCTAGTGCTCTTCCTCGACTGAACTTCATGCCATTGATGAACTGCGCTCGCCGAGCTATCAGTATGGCGTGGCTTGTAGGTTTTCTTCCGCCGCAGTGTGTCTTTGTACGAGACCCGGTGTCCCGCCGCTTGATTATGACGGAGCACAGCGGCTGCTATCGCACAACACCTTTGTCGCGGGATTCGCTCACCTTTTCTTTGCTATCCGTCTTCAATGCCGTTGCTAGCGAGTCCTCCGTCTTCTTCTGGGGGTGTTTGGATACACCCCTGTCACCCCGGATGTTTGATGCTAAGTAGAAGTATTAAACATAGACCAATTTGCGAGACGAATTAATTAAGCCTAATTAGTCCATGATTTGACAACGTGGTGCTACAGTAACCATTTGCTAATGATGAATTAATTAGGCTTAATAAGATTCGTCTCACGAATTAGCACAAGGTTTTGCAATTAGTTTTATAATTAGCTCATGTTTAGTTCTCCTAATTAGCATTCAAACATCCGATGTGACACTGCTAAATTTTAGCATCCAGTATCCAAACACCCTCTCAGTGGCATATCCTCGAACTCCGGGGAGGAGTAAAGGAGAAGGTCGATGGCATCCTCAGGGTTTGGGTGCAGGGTGCGGGATTGTGGGGTAGTTGGGGAGTGAGGTTCTTGGTTTAGGTTGGGTGTTGCTGACGGCGTGGTGCCGGGCAGCAGGGTGGGCGTTGGTGAGGTGGGTGGGGGAGAGGTGGGCAGGGCGTCGGGGATGGCGGCTGGAGCCAGAGCGACTCCCAACAACATCCTCTACAGTTTTTTTGCTTTCTGGGTTCTGCTATTTCTTTTTCCTTGAAGCTATTTTGTCTGGAACTCTGGATTCTGTCATTTCCATTTTCTTGATCTGGATTGGAAGTTTTCTGCAGATTAGAGTGTAATTGATCGATGATTTTAAATGGAATTTAACTCAAATATGATAGCTGACAAGAGCCCAGACAAATCACATACCGGTAATGCGGCACTATTGGGCTGAAAATAACCCTCGTCGGCGCACGCACGCTCCTCGGCCCACGGGGCACTTCGCGGGCCACCTTTCACGAAAGCACCGCGGCGGTCCATCTAATAACAACTTTGAGCCCGAACCTCGCGCTGCCGGCACCGCTCCTCGTCGACGTCGTCATCGCCGCCGACTATGCCCAGCGGCCAGCGCCGCTCTTCGCTATCGAGGTCGCCGCAGCTCGACAGATCAAGTGGAATCGGCAGGCGGGGCAGGCTCCTCGCGCTCGGGATCTTCTCCTAGCTCATCCCACGCTCACAGCGCAAGGAGCAGCCGGCCAACGGGGCCCCGTGGCATTGGCTAGTGTCGTCTCCTATAATTGGTACGCTCCCTTGGCACATGGCCATCTCAATGGAATGTACTGCTTGATTTATTGACAAAATGGTTTGGTACGAAATATTCCGAAGGTAGGTACTGATCCACACGCGCTCACATGGATTTTCTATATTTCTATATGCAGAACAGTCGCATATGTAGTGTTATTAGCTAGAGTGTACTTTTCAAATCAGCAAATGGAATTCTAAAGTTCTCTGTTGGCCGATATACTTTACGCCGAGATTTTTCTTGCAATCCCCATCTTATCATTGCAGCGAGTGAGTACGTAAGCGAGAGCCGCGGCCCCTTCCAGCACCGCCTCCCCTCCTCGCCGTCGCCTGAGCGGCTGCCGGAAGTCCATGCGGCCGCAAGGAAGGCGACGGCGGGGCTCCACCACCCTCCTCTCCTGCCCCCCCCCCCCCCTCGCGCTCTTCTTGGTGGCGTCCATGGCGGAGGCGGCGGTCGCCGGCCATCCACGGCCGGATCCGCGCCCTCGGCCGCCGGATCCGCTTCCCCCGGGCCTCGGCGTGTAGGGTTTGCGGCAACGACGGCGTGCTTGGGGTTGGCCGCACGGATCTCCGCCTGCCCGAACAGTGCGGTGGCCTTTCCTCGCCGCGGGCGGGGTCCTCTTCTTCGAGCATGGCGTGCGCGGCCTCCTGTTCTGCTCCGGCCGCCGCTCCAGCGCTATCCGCGGCCACCGCCGGCTTGGGCCGCGGCTCGGCGGTCGCCTCACGGTCGGTGACAGCGTGAGCGCCCGTGGCGGAAGGTCGGCGACGGCGATGGCAAGAACGACGGCTGCGCCAGCGCGGGCCATTTGTTCGTCGCAGTGGCCCGCCAGGATGGAGCTTCGGCTGGGCGGCGGCGTCTACGGCCGTGGCTACGATGGCGTAGGCGGCCGGTGCGGGTGTGGCTGGGGTGTCGACGGGTGGGGGCCCTGCTTTGGCGGTGTGCCCCGCCGGTGGCCTCCTCCATGGCCAGCGTAGCCTTGGCTGGGCCACGACAGCGCCGGCGTCTGCGGTCGCGTCCGCGGCTCGGCTGCAGCGGTGTCGGCGGCCGGTGCGGGCATGGCTGCGGCTACCTGCCATGGCGGACCGTGCGGCCGACGTGCGGGGACAGGTTGCGGCGCCCCGCTGGGGCGTCACGGCCTGCACCTGCAGCGGGTGGGTTCCATGTGCTGTGCGGCGGTGTGTTGGTGGCGCCGTGGTGGTGTGGTCAACATTGGTGTGCTCGGGCGCATTCCAGCGTTGTTGGATGCGACCACGCGGGGGCCCACCAGCAGCGCCATGGTGGTGGGGCTGGTGGTGTCGGCCGTCTTTTCACCGCGACGACGATACGGGTGAAACCCTATCCCTCCTTGGGATGGCGTCGATGGCGCCATTGGTGTCATGTCCTTCCTGAAGGCGACGTCGGGCATCTCTTGCACAGGCTTTGGCCCCTGTCTGGCCTCCACGTCGGCCATCCTTTCACCGTGATGACGATGCGGGTGAAAACCCATCTCTCCTTGGGACGGCGTCGATGGCGCCTCTAGCATCATGTTCTTCTTGAAGCAGGACGTCAGGCATCTTTTGCATGGGTTTTGGCCCCTGTCTGGCCTCCTCGTCGGATGAGGCGGGTCACCTCCACTTCGGTGGTCATCCACGAGCCTCTTCAGAGATCCACCTTCTGATCTGTATGTCTTCGTCCTCTTGGCGCTCCTGCTCCTGCGGCCTATGTGACTGGCCTCTTGGTTCCCTGCTGCTAGCATCTTCCGCAAGCCAGTGAGAACACTGCTGGTGCCTCTGCTTCATCGCCGCATTCCTTGTTGATGGTGCCATCAAATCAAATGCTGGGGTCTTTTCATGGTTGTTGGCCTTCCCTCCTTCTTGATTTCCTCCCCTTGAAGGGCGTTGGATGGTGGCAAGTGGAACCTGGATGTGCTGTGAAAGGTGTTGCCATTAGCTTTAGGGGAGGTCGGTGTCTCCGGTGAGCTTCAATCGGTGTGGTTCCTTCACCTTTAATTCCCCCTACGTTGGGTGGTCCCTTCATCCTTCGTGGATTCCTCCCCTCGTCGGACGTGGAAGGGCGATAACGGTGTGGCGCAGTGACGACAGGTGTTGGAAGCGCATTGGCCTTGGCCAGCCGGCAAGTATGTTACTCGGGGTGGTGCCCATCGGCAATCGGTGGATGTTTCCAAAAGGTTGCATAAGTTTGCTCGGTCCTTCAGGTTGGAGCCTCTCTAGGAGACTCTGCTGTTTTCCTTATGTTTTCTCCTAGTTCCGTATTTCTTTCACCCTTTTGTTTGTTGTTGTGCTGGTTCGAGTTGTACCTCTGTGCTATGTAATCCGTGGTTTACCACAATCTTTAATGAGAAGTTCAGGTTGGCGCTTTACCAGCCGTAGGTTACTAAAAAAAAATTCTCTGTTCAACACTTTTCAATACTGTCACATGAAAAGACATGCAACGGAAGAGTGAGGTTCCTATTGTCCTGATGCCGTCATGGCGTCATGCCAGATCTTTGAGTTATGAGTGTCACTTCATAATAATCATGCTAATACTTTGCAAAAAGATGCCGTAATATGTTGCAGCTTAAATCATATTCCGTATATCAGTCAGCGGTCTACTGGAACCACCTATTAAGCCACTGGCAATTTATACCCAATTGATAACCACAACAGTTTTCTTATACAAGCTTATCTTTAGTACAGTGACTTATGTACAAATATAAAACGTATACAACAGTAGCGGTCTACAATATATTGTACACGTGAAATGCATCTATGTGATATAGTATCATCGAAAGGAAACTAATATAATGTGAATCTTCAATAAAATACATGATACCTCAGATGCATTATATTCAACATCCAAGCAAGCCATCGGTTATCTTGCACAAATGTAATTAGCGTGGCAAAGATGCAAATTCTTGCTCCAAACTGTAGCACCCAGAGCTCCCAGCATTGACAAGATCGATATGCCCATATAAGTTCTTATCTTGTGGGCATAACAAAGGCTCAATATCTGCATCTTTTTCAGCTAAACCTTTTCTAAGTCTCTTTGTTCTTAGAAACTGCAACCTCATCTCTACTTCTTTCATTGTTGGTCTCTGTCCTCCTTTGTCCCTTAAGCATGCTTCTGTAAGTGAGGCAATGTCATTAATCTCTTCTTGGTCTGCCTCTTCCACAATACGTGAATCTATTATTTCCATAACAGCCCCTTCATGAAGCCCTTCAATGAAGTAACGAGACAAGCTTTGTTTCGCGCCTACAGAGTTGATAAAAATTGGTTTTTTCCTTGTCAAAAGTTCCACAAGTATCACTCCGAAACTATATACATCACTCTTCTCAGTTAGTTCACCAGTATGATAATACTCTGGATCCAAGTAACCGAATGTTCCTTGTACAATTGTCACCACACGAGTTTCTTCAAGTGAAAGAGATCTTGAAGCACCAAAGTCCGAAACCTTTGTGGTGAAATTTTCATCCAAGAGTATATTGGAAGACTTGACGTCTCTATGAAAAATTGGTATTGCAGCAGCTGAGTGTAGATAAGCAAGTGCCCTTGCTGCTTCCATTGCGATCCTTATACGATCAATCCATGATAACAAGCATTTTGTTGTAATATCTGTGTGAAGAAGGTCATATAGTGTGCCATTTGATATGAATTCATAGACTAGCAATGGCACCTCATCCTCTAGGCAACAACCAAAAAGTTTCACCACATTGCGGTGTATGATTTGAGACAAAATAGCAACCTCATTGATAAACTGGTCTATCTCCGTTTGCTCCACTACTTTAGATTTTTTTATAGCCACAACACGCTGGTCTGATAGAATTCCTTTATATACTGTGCCATGTCCTCCACAACCAAGAACACGAATAGCATCAAAGTTGTTGGTCGCCTCCTCTATTTCCTCCAAGGAGAATATCTTTGTTTTGTTTGTAGTGCTTTCATTTGAGATCAGCTGCTCCAAGAGTAAACCTTGATTTTTCTTGAAGTATGCTCTTCGAATTCTCCTTTGGATGCCTTTCTTCCACTCCCGGGTGAGTACGATTGCACCCAATGCAACAGTTATGGAGCCAAGGCCGCAAGCAACCCCAATTGCAATACCTACAACCATTAAATGTGGTCGTGGAGGTGCTGGTGGTGCAAGTGGACGCATCAGGATTTTAAATTACTGTGAATAACATGTGTGTACTATTGCGGACTTGCGGTTCTTTATAATATTTTGAAAAATGAGATACTGTTCAAATATAGTTTAGGAGAGAAATATACCTGTACAATTGTTTTGCAGGTATGGATTTCCATGGAAGCCATCATTACACCTGCAGATATACCCATGATTTGTTTTCCCTCGCGTGACATCTTGGCAGTTACTGTTGTGGCTGATACACGCATAGAACTTAGCAATATTACTTTGCTTAGCTTGTTGACAAGTCAAGTTTGCAACAACCCACTTTATTACTGTTTCATCTTCCTGTGAGAAATCATAAATACCATCCACAATCAACTCATAATAAGAGGTACCATCATAGTTGGAATTGACTATCCTTTCCATGTTATTGGAGCTTGTGTCATTCAGCATGTTGCTAACAGCCACAACCCCATCATCAAGTGATATACGAGTCACACGATATTGTGCGTACCGACGGTCAAGAACGGTGCCGGCATCACTTGTGCAGTTGAGTCGAAAGTTATCATTTGCATAACAACCTTCTTCAATCCCAAATGGGAACGGAATGCTAATGTTCCCACATGATCTTGTACACTTCTCTTTGGGCGTTGAATCGTAACCTGCTTCATGACAAATAAATAAGGTGAGGAAGTAAGACTAAATCTAAAGAAATTAATAAGGCTACTTTAGAAGAAAAAGATTCTTCTGGTTTCACAAGTTCTGTGAGATGTTGCTAGCAACTAGAAAATGTGTAACATGCCGCAGCTTATCACAAGCAAAACAATAACCTTATTTTTTTATAGCAGCTGCACATTTGGCGTGGCAACGGCAACCAAACGAGGTAGTAAATCTGGAACCATATATGCTGAATTATTTAAAATATCGTGAAAACAACAAGAAGCAACGAGGTATGGACCTTGGATGCAGCCATTTACGATGTAGGGGTTGCCTTTCCCGTAATAATTGTGGCATGAGCAACTGTAGCCTCGTCCATATTGTAGATCTTGGCAGTTGCTTTCATTATTACAAGCATAACTATCCTTGTTCACTCGGGCACGTTCACAATTTGGTTGGTCCGTGATGGCGATCTGAATTCTTGTATCATCAACATTGCTTGTGTTTACCCAACTCGAGTAAAGATCACCCAAAACGAATCTATAATACTGTGGTAGTAAAACCTTGACATCATTTAGTTGTGCTCTTGTACCGTTGCGACGGACGAGTTTAACCATAAAGGCTGGCAGGTCCCTCGTCAAATAGATGTTGCAGCAGCCAATCCCATCATTACAGGAGCCGAAAACATTTGCCCTCTCCATGGTCCGGTTATCTGCGCATATGCTCATGCAAGAACCAATGAGGTCAGTCCAGTTATTACCGAACATGTAGACTTCGAGACCGCATCCAACGACATACAAACCAAAGTTACTTTCACTGATAACAGCGCCACCATCAGGGGTACCCCAGGACTTGCTGTACGTGTCCACACCTTGCCCCATGGTGACGTTAAAACCAACAGGAGAAGCATAAACCATATTGCTGCCGACGTATATAGAAGTGATCTGAGTGGTACTGTTTCTGAAGAAGAGCCTAGGAGGACGAGCTGTCTGGTTGCAGGTGAGCTCGAAGCCTTGCCGGAAGCAACCAGAGCCTATCCCGAAGGGATAGGAGATTTCGACATCCCCGCAGTGGGTGGGGCAGCCAGCCAAGGAGACATTGGAAGGGATATGCAGGATGCCGTTGCTGCTAGCGTGTCCATGGACGACCGCGGCCAGCGCTCGCGGAACAGCGGCCAAGCAGGCGAGAACAACACACATGCCAACTAGAACTCCGGCGGAGGACATCGTTGTATATATGGGTGACCTGTAAGCTTCGTGTGTTTGTGTATCTGTGGCTGGTGTTGGGATCGGTGGGTAACAAAATGAGAGGCAGCTTGTGGCAATGTGCACTGTCTACACCATATATACTATTGTTATCCTGAGACTGCAGAAGCAGTAGAGCCTGCGGTTTGTGCTGTTAATCCAAGGAGGAAGTGAGCATGGAATTCCAGGGGCAGCAGTCCCATCAGATGTTACGGTCGTCGCTGGGGCCAAAAACATACAAGACTCGCCAATAACCTGCGTTGTTGACTCCACGCTTACTGCTGACGGGCCATGTGTTTCGATCTGATATCTTCTCACTTCATCAATGGGACCGGAGTAATAAAGATATCCCTGTCATCCTAAGCTAAACGTTCTGATTAACTATAACCTCACCTACTGGTAAACTTGATGCTAACATATTGTTGACGCTCAAAAGTGGCAGCGCCGCCGATCAGGCTCAAAAGCCGATCTGGTAGGCAAACCGGTCTGACCGGTTGCCCTGACCGGTCAGACCGGTCTGCCCAAGTTCGAAGCGAAATTAGGAGTCCTGGTCGAATTGGAGTTAAAACGGGATTTCCTTGCAGGAAAAAACCTTCCACCCTATAAATATAGAGGGTCCTGGCCGATTGAAGGCTAAGACCCAATCATCAAACAAATCTTTTTACCTTTTATCTCTAAACCCTAGCTTTTCCAACCCCCTTGCTTTCCTCCTTCGTCTCGACGGCAGTTGAGGAAGCTCTGAGTGGCCTGACCGATCTCAGAGCAACCTTAGGTGCATCATCTCCCACGGGGTCCCTCCCGAGGTGGTGTTTCTAGATTTTTGTGGCGTCCCTGCGACAGACCGGTTTGACCGGCCAGGGGTAGAGGCTCCGGCGAGGTGATCTTTGGTGTACGTGCGAACCAGCGCATTCGTGTGTTGACCGAAAAAGGCGTCAACACATTTTGGCGACTCCGCTGGGGACAAAGATCTGGTTTTGTAACCGTTCCAGAAAGCCTTAGCAAGATGGGATCTACTACGGACCTCGACAAAGATAACATCATCACGGCCTCCGTGGAGGATCTCAGCGAGGAGGAGCAGTGGAATCTTGCGACGCTCCAGGAATATATCAAGATGCAATATCTCATGGGCGTCAAGAAGGATCGCAAGGGCAAGGTGACGAGAACACAAGACTTCGAGTCGCCCGTGATTAAGATGAAGGACAGCATGGTCGAGGAAGTGTGCAATGTAAGTAACCTCCCCTCCGACCAAGCCGCCGTTAATGATGAGCTCCGTAAAAGTCTTGCTGATCACAATAGGATCACTAATACATTAATGGCTCGGATAGATCAACTTGTAGAGAATAAATCCGTTTCTTATAATAAAAATGATTTTTCACAAGTTGACTCACGTGGGGCTGCACAAACTACTTCATCAGCAAATATGGGAGCCATCCCTGAGAATCCTGCATACGGCATGCCGTTGAACTTCTATTCGGGACAAACGCCGCAACAGCTGAGCATGGCTGGAGCGGTCAGACCGGTCCAGACGACCGGTCAGACCTTTCAGGCCGGCCAGCTGACCGTCGTCCCCGAAATGCTAGTGCCGCTTGCTGTCGTGCCTAGCTCGGTCGTTCCTAACCGTGTTGGCGAGTTTGGTATTAATCCATCCTCGTTTAACACGATAGCGTACACGTTACCCCCAATCCCCAACAACATTGTTGCATCTAGAGGGATTTCAAGGGATGTGGTTTCTGATTTGCACCGCATTCAGAATGGCAACCCACCCCATGCGAGCACCGTGAATACATCAGCCCAAGAGCATTTAGAGATACCCTCCCTTCGCGAGATTAGAAAATTCAGAGAGGAGGTACTAGCTTTAATGCAAAGTAAATATAGCGTAGATACTGGAAATTTGAAATTATATCAATAGCCGTATCAAGCTGATTTTGATTATGTTCCCTACCCAGTCGGTTGGCGCATGCCCGACTTTGTTAAATTCAGTGGTGAAGATAACCAAACCACTTGGGAGCATATTAGTCAATATATGACTCAACAAGGCGAAGCGGGGTATTACAATGCTTTACGAGTTCTCTTATTTTCTTTGTCATTAACAGGAACCGCTTTCGCTTGGTACTCATTCTTAGCTCCCGGCTCTATTGATTCGTGGGAACAATTAGAGCAAAAATTTTAAGATCACTTTTACACCGGGAACTTCCAATTAAAGTTAACAGATTTAACATCGGTTAGGCAAGGTAAAGAAGAATCTGTCTTTGATTACATAAGATGATTTAAAGAAACAAAAACCCGATGTTTTAATTTATCACTTACCAATAGTGATTTGGCCAACCTCGGGCTAAAGGGTTTGAAATCCTCTATTAGAGATCGGCTAGAAGGTTTTGAGCTTCATACCATTGCACAAGTACTTATGAAGGCTTCGACAAAGGAACTTAGAATTGCTAAAGAAAAGGATAGCTTCAAGTCTCGTCAGTCTAATATGCATGCCATCGAGTATGATTCTGATAGTTCGAACGATGATGAAAATGAAATTTACATTACTGAATTCGTGTGGCCTTCTAAAGCTAAATCTTACTCCTGTGCATCTCTCAAGCCAGCTCAAAAGAGTTGGAAGGAAGAAGTAAAGTTTACTTTCGATGTCTCCAAGTGCGACCGTATTTTTGATGAATTGCTTAAACTTGGACATTTGAAAATAACTCATACCATGCCTCCGCTTGAAGAATTGAAAATGAAAGCATATTGCAACTTTCACAACAGTTTTTTCCATGCTACTAACGATTGCAATGTGTTTTGTCGATAGGTTCAATCAGCTATAAACGAAGGCTGATTGACTTTCCATGAAATGCAAGTGGACAAGACACTGTTCCTTGTCAACACGATGGATATCCAGCAGCCCATGGTGTTGGTTCGGCCACATCAAGCTGAAGTGACTAAGGGTAAAAATGTGGTGATAAGGAGGAGAAACCCGATTTGAGAGGCAAAGAGTTGACAAGGGAAGTGGTCTATGAAAAGACCCCAGGTGGCAAGGAATCATTCAAAATTACTGTGCAAGCCTCTGGACATGGGGGGCAGGCGTCGCACTCGGAATTTGGTCAAAGGCCGCCTGAGCCTACTGATCAGGCTGGACCGGTCAGACTGGTTCAAGGGGCCGGTCAGACCGGTCTGACGTAGAGCCGTCTTCGAATGTTGAAACCTAAGCGTCTAGAGATTGGGACTTGGAAGCTTAACGTGGCAAAGGATTAGGGGAGCAGCCCCAGGGAGAAAGTTACTTTTGATATGCTCCTGGACAAGTATATCAAAGAAAAGGCCGTTACAAGTGATCTACCGGTAAAAAAGAGAACGAGGTCACCTACTCACCAAGAAAGACAAGGTTCGCTACCAAGAGCAGTTGTTAGATAGAGAGGTGACCAGGTGAAATCAAGGTAGTACCTCTCCACATCTTGGGCCCCTCCGGTGTCAAGTCCTCCGCGACCAATATGGGATGACAATGGTGTGATGTGGGTGCATTATCAATCCATGCAGTAGCCGTCTTTCCATCTTGGATGGGGAGGCTCTAAAAATTCAGTTTCGGACAGGATCTTGTGCCCCGTGCAAGGCCGATGGATGCCCCGCCCATCTGGCTAGGGTCATCAGACCCGACCGGTCAGACCGGCCCACCTTGACTGGTCAGACCGGTCTGCCTAGGTGCACCGAGTCCTCCCTCCAAAGCAAGTGTATCATCCTAAACAGAGGGAGGAAGAGATTCAGAAAATGGAAGTGGACTCAGGGAAGAACAGAGAGGAAGCTACGGTCCAGATTGGGTCTATGAAAATTCTAGTCGAAGTTGGTACGGAAGGACCGATTGGTACAAACAATCTAGTCAAATTCTCTATTCAGAAAGTGCCCACTGCTAATGATCATGAGGCCAGCAGCAGTGGGTCAAGCTCCAAGTACTTCTTGCCAAGATGGTGTCCTCTCAGGTTGACTCGCACACAAAGGAGGAAATTGCAGAGGTTAAGGTTGCAAGAGAAAAGGGAACAGGAGCTAGAAAAATAGAGGGATGAGACGTTTAACAAATACAGACCCATAGCACCGTAGAAGAAAGAGTGGAGAGCAAAAGACGACACCCCAGCTCCATCGGTCAGACCGGTCGAGGCTCCGGACTAGCGCCTATACTAGTCAGACCGGTCCAGGAACCGGTCAGGCTGGTCTCATCAGAGACATCGCTCAGTTTCGCTCTTTCTGACCCCAGGGCTTGTGATGACGAGTCGACATTAGTCCATGACTCAAAGGATGATGAACAACTTGTTGATTACAGTTCTTCGCTTGTGGGAATGACGCCGGACATAAATGTGATTCATATGTCGATGGACGGCTATGTACTCTCGGAGGAGGATTTGGCTCACCTTGACTTTGGGCCTAAGGAGGCTGTGTTCCAGAAGCCTAAGGTCACTGAGAATCATCTGAAGGCGCTGTACATGCGAGGACACAATAATGGGAAGGCAATTTCTCGGATGTTGGTTGATGGAGGGGCAATTGTCAATTTAATGCCCTATTCTTTGTTCAAGAAATTGGGAGGTTTAGATGAGGAACTGATCAAGACCAACATGACCATCAGCGGTGTGGGAGGAGGTGAGCCTATAGGAGCTAAAGGCATCGTCTCTATGGAGCTCACCGTAGGGAGCAAGACATTGGCTACTGCTTTCTTCGTCGCCGAGACCCAAGGTAACTTTAGCTTAATTTTGGGTCGTGATTGGATTCATACAAATTAGTGTGTTCCTTCTACACTGCATCAATGTTTGATCCAGTGGGTTGGTGATGAAGTGGAGATTGTGCATGGTGATACGTCGGCTTGTGTTGCTGTGGCCAATAGTTCTACCATGAATGCTCATGATAATGTTAAGGGCTTGTCTGGTGTGGATCTTTGTGATTGTGAGTACATTAGTTGTACAAAGGATGGCTTTGTCGCTGCTATGTTGAAGCCGATTGACGATCGGCTAGCCTATCGCATATGATATAATGGATGTAAATCTGGAATGGCTGCAGTAGAGGCTAGAACACTATCGGGCGCAAAAGAACGATATGTGTGAGGCCATTGAGGATCTTGATAATATGAGTAAGTTAGGACAAGGGTTTATGTCGGCCGATCCTTTAGAGAAAGTGGATATTGGTGATGGTGTTGTACCAAAGCCGACATTTGTAAACAAAAATCTTGAGCCTACTTTTAAGGCCGATTTAATAAAATTGTTGAAAGAGTATGCCAACTGTTTTGCATGGAATTATACTAAAATGCCTGGTTTAAGCTGCAAGCTAGTTGAGCATTGGCTGCCTATCAAATCTGGTTTTAGGCCTCATAAACAACTTGCTAGGCATTTCAATCCTATTATTTATGACCAAATGAAAAAAGAAATTAATCGGTTACTTGATGCTAAGTTTATTAGGCCTTGTCGATATGCTAATTGGGTTTCTAATATTGTGCCTGTTGAAAAGAAGGGTACGGGCAAGCTCTGTGTATGCATTGATTTTAGGGATCTCAATAAAGCTTCACCTAAGGATGAATATTCTATGCCTATAGCCGATGTACTTAGTAATGCTGTATCTGGTCATAGAATGATTAGCTTTCTTGATGGCAATGCTGGATACAATCAAATCTTTATGGCCAAAGAGGATATATCCAAAACGGCTTTTGTGTGTCCAGGATTTGTTGGTTTATTTAAGTGGGTCGTTATGATGTTTGGATTAAAGGATGCTGGTGCTACTTGTCAAAGGGCTATGAATTTGATTTTTCATGATTTACTTGGAGTGGTACTGGAAGTATATATTGATGACATCGTTGTGAAATCGGTCGGATTTGAGTCCCACTTGGCTGATTTGAGACTTGCATTGGAAAAGATGCGCCGGTATGGTCTAAAGATGAATCCGCTCAAATGTGCTTTTGGTGTATCGACTGGGAAATTCTTGAGCTTTGTGGTGCATGAGAAAGGCATTGAAATTGATCCTAAAAAGATTGAGTCTATCAGAAAACTACAAGCTCCAACCTGCAAAAAAGAGTTGCAGAAATTCTTGGGCAAGGTGAATTACTTGAGGAGATTTATTTGCAATTTGTCCGGGAAGGTGAATGCGTTTACTCCTTTACTTCGGTTGAAAGATGAAGCTGATTTTACTTGGGGGGCAAAACAACAAGAAGCATTTGAGGAAATTAAGGATTATTTGTCCTCACCACCCGTTCTTCAGGCACCGAAACATGGTATTCCTTTTAAATTATATATAGCTACCGAAGAAGGTGTCATTGGGGCTGTTTTGACTCAAGAAACCGAAGGAACGGAGCACGTCGTTACCTATGTAAGTAAAAGGTTATTGGACGTCGAGACAAGGTATACCTTTATTGAGAAATTGTGTTTATCACTATATCATGCTTGCACCAAGTTAAGGCATTATTTATTATCAAATACTTGCATGGTGGCTTGTCAAACCAACATAATTAAATATATGTTGCAAAAACCTATTTTGAGTGGTAGAATCGGCAAGTGGGCGTATGCTCTCATTGAATATGATTTGGTTTGTGAATCGTTGAAATCAATGAAGGGTCAAGTCGTAGCTGATTTTATCGTTGAGCATAGAATTGATGAGCAACTTGATTTAGATGTCAGTTATATCACTTGTACCCCGTGGAAGTTGCACTTTGATGGATAGGTGTGCAAAAGCGGCTGTGGTGTTGGTGTGGTGCTGATTTCGCCTAACGGGGCTGTTTTTGAGTTTCTTACGATTGGATCACAAGTGTACCAATAATTAAACTGAATATAAAGCTTTGTTATTCGGTTTGAAATTTTACAAGAGATGGGTGTGAAACATGTGAAGGCTTATGGTGATTCCTTACTGATGGTACAATAAATATCCAAGGTATGCCAGTGTTTGGATGGATTTCTAAATGCTTACCTTGATAAGTGCCTAAACATCATATCTTGTATGGATGAATTTGCTATTTATCATGTACCAAGGGAAGAGAATCAGAGGGCTAATGTTCTAGCACAGCAAGCGTCTGGCTATAACATATGGAAAAGGAACTTTCATGAAAGAAAGCTGATGCTTTGTGAAGTCGAGTGTCACACCCTGGAGGAACTGGTTCGACCGGCCTCTGAAACCGGTATGACCGGTCCAACCGGTCTGACCGCCCAGCCAACCAGTCTGACCGGTCTGTCTGAGGAAAATTCTACTTCGGCCGTGGATCACCCAAAAAATGCTAAGGACGAAGTGGATGATTGGAGAGTACCTCTGATTACTTATTTACAGAATCCTAAGTGCTCAGTTGATAGAAAAGTCCGACGATGGGCAATTAAGTTCACTTTGATAGAAGGTGACTTGTATCGTCGGACGATTGATGGGTTGCTTCTAAAATTCTTAGATTCTGATTAGGCCAGATTGGCAATGGCAAAGGTGCATGAAGAAGTTTGTGGTACGCATCAATCGACTCGTGTGATGAAGTGGCTCCTCAAGCGAGCTTGCTTTTATTGGCCTAATATGATAGCCGATTGTTTTCGTTATTTCAAAGGTTGTGAAGAGTGTCAGAAGTTTAGGGATGTTCAGTTGGTGCCTGCTTCATCAATGCATTCAATCATAAAGTCGTGGCCATTTAGAGGATAGGGATTGGATTTTGTTGGTAAAATTCATCCTTCTTCATCAAAAGGACATTGCTTTGTGATTGTGGCTACTGATTATTTTACCAAGTGGACCAAAGCAATTCCCCTAAAAAATATGACACATCGAGAGGTTATTGGGTTTGTCAAGGAGCATATTATACACAGATTTGGTATTCCACAAACTTTGACTACGAATCAAGGGACTTCATTCATATATAAAGAGGTGCGTGAGTTCATGGAATCTTATGGTATTAAGCTGCTCAATTCATCTCCTTATTATGCTCAAGCCAATGGTCAAGCTGAGCCTAGCAACAAGATATTAATTAAGCTCGTTAAGAAGAAGATAGAAGACAATCCTAAAAGATGGCACGAAGTATTATCTGAAACTTTATGGGCTCATCGTATTTCTAGACACGGCACAACTAAGGTTACTCCTTTTGAGCTTGTCTATGATCAAGAAGCTGTTTTGCCCATTGAGGTAAATTTGGGTGCGTATAGGTTGGCTAAGCAAAATGATCTCGACTTTGATACCTATTACGCCTTGATGATGGATAATATTGATGAAGTGACCGACAAGCGGGTGGAGGTTTTGGTTAAGATCGAGAGGGTTAAAATCCGAGTGGCTAAAGCATACAACAAGAAAGTTAAAGATAAAGTATTTTAGGTAGGAGATTTGGTGTGGAAAATGATTCTACCTATAGGAGCTAAGAGCAATGAATTTGGGAAATGATCTCCAAGTTCGAGGGGCCATACAAGGTTACAAGTGTGCTCCGTGGTAATTCTTATATGGTGGAAACTTTAAGTGGATTTCAGCTACCTAGAGCATTGAACGGGAAATATTTGAAGAAGTACCATCTAAGTGTTTGGCAAGACACATAGAAGCGGTATGGCCAATATGTTGAAATATCGCCCTTAGGACAAATGGCTGGTGGAATCCATCTTCCTTAAGTTTATTTCTTGGTACACAAGCTTTACCAAGAAATAGGGGGGCATGTGTTGATGCCCAAAGGTGGCAGCGCCGCCGATCAGGCTCAAAAGCCAATCTGGCAAGCAAACCGGTCTGACCGGTCGGTCACACCGGTCTGCTCGAGTCCGAAGCGAAATTTGGAGTCCTGGTCGAATTGGAGTTAAAATGGGATTTCCTTGCGGGAAAAAAAACCTCCCACCCTATAAATATAGAGGGCCCTGTCCGATTGAGTGCTAACACCCAATCGTCAAACAAATCTTTTTACGTTTTATCTCTAAACCCTAACTTTTCCAACCCCCTTGCTTTCCTCCTTCGTCTCGACGGCGGTTGAGGAAGTTCTGAGTGGTCCGACCAATCTCAAAGCAACCTTAGGCACATCATCTCCGACGGGGTCCCTCCCGAGGTGGTGTTTCTAGATTTTCACGGTGTCTATGCGACAGACTGGTCTGACCGACCTGCCTAACCCAACCTGCCTAACCGGTCTTTGATGTACGGGTGAACCAGCGCATTCGTGTGTTGACCGCATATATCAACCGTGGACTGACTACATCACCTACATGGTCTGTCTAGTCTTCTCACGAGTTAGCATCGACTGCGATGTGATCGAGAAAATCCAACTCAAAATAAATAAAAAGGAAGTGTCTCTACGCTACGCATATCACAATCCTTACAGCTAGCAGGGGTAAAAGGGACTGAATACCACCCGGCGTATATGGTCCATGTAAATTACCCGTCATCATCAATCAAAAAACCTCACAAGTCAGTCCTGCAGCAATCACGGGGACTGAGTCTAGTACGGGACAGTATTTCCTACGAGCAAGATAGCAGGACGAAAGCAATACGGTCACTAGAATGTACTGTACTAGTATTTGCACGTGAGACGGTGAGAGTTGATATTTGCGGAGCGGATGGAATTTTCAGTGGACGTTCCTCCTCTGAAAATCCCATTTCGTTTTCTCGTGGAACGTGCAGCAACCGCTAATCACAAGTCGACCGGTCAAGTGTGCGGTAATCCGAAAATTTTGGCCGCTCCTGAGCGCTCCCAATCGCGGATCGCCCGCCAGTTTTTTCGCCTCCTTCGTGTATTTCGTCGTGTGCGCAATGTTTTCTCCCTCCTCGTTGCGTGCTGCGCCTTGCGAACACCACATGCTTGCCGCATCCGGCTGAGGGCACCGGCTCCGATCAACGAGTCGAGGACGGCGTCTCTGTACTTGGAGTTGAGGACAGCGCCTACGTTGGATTTTGAATTGCTCCATCCGTTTATCAGGCGGCAATCGAGAAAAAGAAAACAAAGGTTGTGACAAGAGAGGATAACGTGGAGAAGAGACGAGGCTCTGTAGTTTTTCACGTGGAAAAAAACCAAGAGCTGCAGGCCCGGACCCATGAATTGATGACATAGCAACACTTTAATTTTTTTGAACCAAACTTTTTTGGAAACTGTTGGGTAAGAAAGTCTTTTTCCCTCCCAATAATTTTTGTCAAAGTCCAAAAATCAGTTTTTTGGACTTCTATTTTTTTTGTCACTCTTGGAGATGCTCTAACGTCCAAAATAAGTTTTAAAATAGTTTTGGAAACTGATCCAAAAACTCTTTTTCCAACAGCGGCCCGATCACGGTGCCAGAATTCTGCACACCCAAAACCCACGGTCGCGAGAGCCAAATTTCATTTCTGAAGAAGGATCGCGCTCCCAATGGTGGAGGTTGAGGGAAGAAATGCTGATCCGTCCGTGCGCACAATTTTTCTAGCCTGTCGGGCCGACTTTTTTGTATTTTAGCCCTTTTCGTGAAAAAATCTCACAAATAGGCCCCTGGCGAAACCAATTCCGAAAATGGACCCTCAGCTTGGCGCCAGCCTGGCGCCAAGGTATAACGTCTTGGCGCCAGCACGGCTGGCGCCAAGGTCCCTCCGCCGCGCCTCCACCGTGGCGCCGGCCCGCTGACGTGGCGCCGAGGCTTGGCGCCAAGATCTGTGGCGCCAAGCCTCGGCGCCACCGTCGCTGGCGCCAAGCCTTGGCGCCGTAGATCTTGGCGCCGAGGCTCGACGCCAGCCTCCCTGGCGCCAAGCCTCTTAACACTATACCGGGATCCCTTTCCTTTTGCACGTCCGTTTGCATTGTTTCGAATCGCGCCGCCGCCGCCCGAGGAAAACCGCCGCCGTCGCCTCGGAGTCCGCCGCCGCCGCCGCTCGGAGTCCGCCGCCGCCGCCCAGAGGCCGGCCGCCCCCGCTCGGCGCCCGCCCGGCCGCCCGAAGGCGCGTGCCCCGTCGGCCGGCGCCCGTCCGCCTGAAGCTCCCCGCCGCCGCCGCTCGGAGTCCGCCGCCGCCGCCGCCGCCCAGAGGTCGGCCGCCCCCGCCCGGCGCCCGCCCGGCCGCCCGAAGGCGCGTGCCCCATCGGCCGGCGCCCGTCCGCCCGAAGCTCCCCGCCGCCGCCGCCGCTCGGAGTCCGCCGCCGCCGCCACTCGGAGGCCGGCCGCCCCTGCCCGGCGCCCGCCCACCCGCCCCCGCCCAACGCCAAGGCCGCCCGAAGGCGCGTGCCCCGTCGGCTGGCGCCCATCCGCCCGAAGCTCCCCGCGTCCGCGCCCGGCCGGCCCGAAGCTCCCCGCTGCCGGCCGAAGGCCGCTCGACGGCCGGAGCCGCCCCGGCCGGCGCCCCCCGCGCGGACCCCCGCGGCCGCGCCCCCCCCCCCCGGTCCGGTGGGACCTTGCCCGCGGCCGCCGGCGCCCGGAGCCAGCCGGCCCGACGCCCCCCGCTCGGGGTCTCAAGGTTGCGCCGCTCCCGTCATTGCCCGCGGCTGCCCCTGCCGGTGGCCTACGGCCCGTCGCCCGCGTTATCCACGACCGGAGGTCGTCTGACCCCCGCTCGGTGCCCGCCTCCACGCCTTGCCGCCAGTGTTCACCAGTGAGAGGTAAAACTCTAAGAAGAGTTATAGTTAACTAGATAAAATAGTTAGATAGATGAATTAGAATTATATTGTTAGGTAGAATTTAGATAGGTAGGTAGAATTGGTAGATGAAATAGTTAGATACGTAAATTAGAATAGGTAGATAGATTTGTTAGATATGAAAATTAATCTTTATGAATTGTAACGATAGAAAGATTAGAGGATACTCATGACACTATTTAACTAGATGCATGTCCAATTTTCTTTACGTAGTTAGATGTACAGTTAGTTACATAGTAAACTAGTTATTTAGTTAAGCAGTTGTATAGGTACGTACCTAACTAACTATTAGGTTGCATAGTAAGTTGCTTGTCTGACATAGTTAGTTAGATGAATTTGGTAGTTAGTAGGCAATTGATAATATCTCATTTCGTACTGGAGATGTTGTAGTTAGAATGTTTCATTTATTATGGACTAAATGAATTGTGCGTCATTATATTGATATACTAGATGGAGAATGTAGTGAGCATATATTACGGAGGCACTGTGGAAAGGGATGAATATGGATATGTTAAGTTTGTTGGCATGCAGTGCGAGGTTGTCATATTCGATGAGAAACCATCGTTTAATGAGTTGGTTGCAAGGGCTCGGGAGGAGTTACATTGTCATGAAAATGATGAAATCACAGTCGAGGGCATACTTCACCTAGGTTCCCCTCTCAACATTCAAAGGAAGATGGTCCCAATTCGGTGTGCAGGTTAGTGGGAGAAATATGTGAGGACGGTTATGAATGGTCATTCCCCAAGTGTTGAAGTGGTTGTTCGTCCGGTGGGAGTTGATCGAAATCCTCGTCGGTTTTCCCGACCAATGGGTCAACGGGCACATTTCGATCCTCCCGTCCCAGAACCTGTTATGGACGTGGATGTTGCACCTACTATTCCCGATGCTGAATCTGCCCCTAAATCAGCTGTGTTGTGCTTCCTATACCGGCAGCTGTGCGAGGCGTGCCGTCGGACTTCGGGCTCCCCGTCAGTTGGTGGGTGTGTCTACCTGTTGCAATTATGGATGTGGTCCCGTATTCCTGTTGGTCGGCCCGAGATTATGCCGCGTCGACCGTGGTTCCCAGGTGAGCCGCCGAGACGACAGCCGACATAGGCATATATTTGGGATCAGGTTAAGGTTAGCCATACGAGGTTGGACCGCGCGTACCTGGATTACATCAACGAGATAGACGCGCTCACTGCTCATAGTGTAAGTGAATTTTTTTTTAACATGCTTTGTAATCTTTTAGTATAACAACTAACGTTTTTGATTCAAATTTTGCAGGTAAATTGGCAGCCTTACGACGGAGACGATCCACTTCCTTTTCCCCTTAGCTTCATGTGTGCGACGGACGATGATATTTATAGGATGGTGTGCCCTCTTATTTGCTTCTATGCTGTCGAGTACCACCTGCCACATCGAGTAGCATGTCAATTTGGGATGAGGCAGATTTGGCCACCACAGGCGACCTCGACTAGTATGGAGTTACACAAGTAAGTCTTTTCCTATTTCATATATTTCAATACTATTAACTAAATTTTGGCTAACAGTAACGTGTAACGTGACGTGCAGCGTGGATCGAAAGAAGAAACGGAAGGTCTCTGAGTGGCCGCGTTCCACCACGCGTACATTCAGGAATGGGACCAGTTTGAGGAGAACGTGGATGAGAACAACGAGCCGCACACAAACAGTGTGTACAGGCAATATCAGAGCTGGTACCAAGGTGCAACGCGGCACAGGTTGAGGGCAGCGTGGACGGAAGATGACTACGCCGATATCCACTCATCCGACGATGAAGACACGGTGTACGATCAGAGTACTCGTGCGGGAAGGTAGGTGGAGGCAGGACCAATCCTGGATAGGATGGTAAGACAATTGCTTCACTTTTCTATGTTCTATGTTAAGTTACTTAGAGATTTAGTTAGTTAGATAAGGACTTAGTGATCATCTGACTTAATCATTTAGTCATTTAGTGACTTAGTCATTTATTGCTTTAGTGACTTAGTCATTTGTTGCAGGGGCGTACCCTACAAAGCTCGGTTAGAGATATAAAGCATATCCGTCCACGAGTTAGGGACCCCGAGATTGGGAGCTTCCTAGAGGTAAGTCTCAAATTATTCTTTCTAATACTTTATTAATACGTTACATTCTTCATTTGTGTAACTTGTTTTTACTACTGCAGCGATTGTCAAATCGGCTTTGCCGTGCCGCTGCTTGTTGTGGTTGCAGGACTGCCACGACGCGAGACGTGCACGTTCCATCCCTGCGCGAAGGAGGCGTCGGTACGTCCAGCCAAGGCCCCTCAGGTTCGAAATCAATTGCATCCGAGGAAGTTGACGACGACGACGATGACGACGACGATGAGCAGAGGGCCGAGGAGATTGGCCCGTCTCAGCTCCAGGAGGCTCCATTGACTCAGCCTACACAGGTTGTAGGGGGCACTAGACTACGTCGTCCACGTTCTCCTTACACTCCAGGCACCGACGCCCTTGGTCACAAGGGTAAGGGTAAGACTAGGAGGCAGTGACGATTCTGATTGCGAACTTTGTATCATATGGACTATTTGTATATATATGGACTTTCATTCTGAACTATTGTGGATTCTATTCTGAATGTGTCATATGCTTGTGTCATATGCTTCTATGCTTGTATTTATATTCACTATTCATCTCGTAATTTTTTATGGATTGCATCAACAAGTAGGGGAAATTCTGTCGAAATTTCGCTAACAAGTACCATTTTATTTTCTACGGATATTTCAGTAGACTACGACTTCGAAATGCATTACATCGCAAAATGAACATATGTCGTCTACAAATTGCGTGTCCATACTTAAAGTGCATTATTACATGACAACATAATAAAAGTCTCACAGTAGAAAATATTGTTCATAAATAGACCATAGAACTAGAACCTAAATATGGCTACTGAGTGCAACGAGGCCACTTTCCCTTCCTTAAGGCATCGGGATTCTCCTCAACCGCTGCTTTCGCTCGGCGTGCCCGCTCAAGCTTCTTCTCTCTCTCCTCCCTGTTCGCAGCAACCCGCCTCCTTTCCTCCTCTTCCTTGTGCTCCTTTTCCGCAGCCTCCTCTATGAGCCTCTTCTCGTACACCTCCTTCCTCTCTGCATCCCAGCGCATCATATACTCCAAAAACTCCTTGTCTTCAGGATTGATCTCAGTGTCGATCCACTGCTCAAAATCACACAGCGGTGGAGGGGTCTACAACAAATGCAATTGTTATAAAAAAAAATTATGGACAATAATTATAAGACAACAACATTTCCTTACCAACATGTTAATGCGGCGCTGACGAAGTGTAGGTTCAAACGCAAAGTTGGAACACATCCAATACCTCTGCCTATACGTGGCATGTTCTTCGGACTTGGCTACCTTGCAAGGATCACCGCAAAAGCACATCGGCACTGGAACACCACTAGGCAGAGGCAATGGATCGAACACATTTCCGGTCTTCTTTGCGCCATAACTACAATTTTGTTTATTTCGTTCTATGAATCAAACGCACTTAAGAATAAACCTACAATTAAGGTTTTTTCATTTGATCCACAACAATGAGTATATAACATAACTACGGGCGTTGAGATTACCTTAGTTTCTTAGCTTTTCCACGCCTCGGCATCCTACATTTGCATGAAACCCTAAGTTCAAAAATGCAAGAAATATATAGCGAATCGATGTGAAAAAAAGGTACGACGGAGAGAGGATACCTTGCTCTTCAGGATCCACGGATCAAATGAAAGTTTCCTAAGCTACAATGTCGATTCGTAGTCTAGGGCAAAGTAGGGAGAGTGAAAACCCGAGAGAGTGGAGAATAATGAGGAGGAACTCTCGGGCAGGAAGAAGAGGCGGTATATATGGTTGAAGGCTTGGCGCCAGGGAGGCTGGCGCCGAGCCTCGGCGCCAAGATCTATGGCGCCAAGGCTTGGCGCCAACGACGGTGGCGCCGAGCCTTGGCGCCACAGATCTTGGCGCCGAGGCTTGGCGCCGTGGATCTTGGCGCCAAGCCTCCACGCCACGTCAGCGGGTCGGCGCCACGGTGGAGGCGTGGCGGAGGGACCTTGGCGCCAGCCGTGCTAGCGCCAAGACGTTATACCTTGGTGCCAGGCTGGCTGGCGCCAAGCTGAGGGTCCATTTTCGGAATTGGTTTCGCCAGGGGCCTATTTGTGAGATTTTTTCGCGAAAAGGGCCAAAATACAAAAAAGTAGCCCTGTCGGGGCTTGTTTATTGCACTGGCGTGCCGCCGCCGCTCGCCTGTCATCGAGTCCGCAGCCAACACTGTTTCGTCTCGTCCGTGGAGCAGAGGGCCTTCGCACAGCTGCGGGGATGCGGAGTAGCAGGGTCCGGCCATCGGTCATCGGGAAATGTCAGAAGATCTCTGAAAAATTCAGGCATGAGGGAGTTTAGAAGCCTGCCTCTGCCATGTTCGTTCTACAGTTTCTTTGCTGTCTGGGTTCTGCTATTTCTTTTTTCGTTGAAGCTATTTTGTCTGGAACTCTCGACTATGTCATTTCCATTTTCTTGATCTGGATTGGAAGTTTTCTGCATATTAGGGTTGTTGACGCCTTTTCCGGTCAACACACGAATACGCTAATTCCGGGGTAGATCAGGATGTCACCTCGTCGGGGCTTTTGCACCTAGCCAGTCAGACCGGTTAGGGGTCCAATCAGACCGGTCCTCGCAGAGGCTCCACAAAAGCCTACGTTCACCACCTCAGGAGGGACCCTGTCGGAGATGGCGAGCTTAGGATTGCTCTGAGATTGGTCAGGCCACTCAGAACATCCTCAAACGCCATCGAGACGAAGGAGGAAAGCAAGGGGGTTGGAAAAGCTAGGGTTTGAAGATAAAAGGTAAATATATGTGTTTGGCGATTGGGTGATAGCCCTCAATCGGCAGGATCCTTTATATTTATATGGTGGGAGGTCTTTTCCTGCAAGGAAGTCCGGTTTTTAACTCCAATTTGACCAGGACTCCTAAATTCATCTTGGACTCGGGGTGACCGGGTCAGGACCACCAGTCAGACCGGCGGGTGCATGCCGAATCGGCTACAGAGACCCCGACCGGTCAGACCGCTTGGAAGAACCGGTCTGACTAGCCGGTCTCAGCCTGATCGGCTTGCTGCTGTTAATAACCTTGGAATTCAGAATGATGGAGATGCTAATAGTGGAGACATATATATATATAGAGAACATATGGGCTATGAGCCTATAGTATATGGGCCTTAACACCCCCCTTCAAACTCAAGGTGGAAAAGGTGGATTTGAAGCATTGAGTTTGAGCAAATGAAAACGATGCTGCTCTCGAGTCTGAGACTTAGTAAAGAAATCTGCCACTTGTAGCTCAGGGCACATACTGAAGATCAATTGTTTTCTTATGACAATGAGACCGAGTAAAAAAAGCATCAACTCCAATATGTTTTGTAAGCTCATGCTTGACAGGATCATTGGCAATATGTATGGCTCCATTGTTGTCACATAGAAGAGGCGTGGGGGCATCACAAGATATACCAAAATCACCTAACAACCATTTCAGCCATACGATCTCTGAAGTAGTAGTGGCAAGGGCTCGAAGTTCTGCTTCTGTGCTGGATCAAGACACGGCCGCTTGCTTCTTGGACTTCCATGCAATAGGAGAAGAACCAAGAAGAATACAATAACCTGTGACAGAATGACGATATGTAGGATCACTGGCCCAAGTAGAATCTGAGTAAGCATGAAGCTCAAGTGGACTATCAGAAGCATAGAACATGCACTGAGATGATGTTCCCTTTAAATATCTTAGCACACGAAGCAAATGTACAAAATGGATAGAACTAGGAGCACTCACAAACTGACTCAAAATATGAATTGCATGAGCAATATCATGTCTTGTGACCGTGAGATAGACAAGACTTCCCACAATATAGACCGTGGAAAAGGCAGATTTCATTAATGATGAATGTATTGCAACTGTTCATGTCTTGTTGTTGAATCCTTGGTCCTTCATTGCTCGCTTTCCGGATGAACCAAAGGGTGGTAAAGAACCCTTTGTATTTCCTGCAGATTGCAATCGCCACAGCGATACAATAACAGTAAATTATCAAAAAAGATCACACACGGCGACTTCAACTGTGAGCAGACACGCTAAATAAGCAAAGCAACTTATTCAGTACAAAACCATGGATTGTCAATTTTGCATCAGAACTCCCTAACTTCCTCCTGAACTAGGCAAGGGGAGGTCCCCTACTTGTATTTGTTTTATTAAGATTCGTATATGTATTCTTTTAGAAATTGGTGGATCTAGCCGTCTATTTGGGTTAAAATGTTTCAGGGATTTGACTGAGATGGAGATAGGAAAAAAAAGATGGAATTTTGCATAACCAATCCCATTTGTTTTTATATACAGTATAAAGCAACCAAATTAACGGAACAATGTCCTGTGCTTTAATGACGCAACGAACATTTACATGTTCTTTTTACAGGTACAATACCATAGTTTACATGCTAGGCGTAATATTTACGGGTTCCAATGGTACAACAAGCATTTCCATTTCCATATTTGCTTGGCAATTTATTTTACAACACACAGCAGCAGAAGCTGAGGCAGTAGAAGGGAGCAAGCGGTCAGAGGCGCAATATGTCGGTATCAGAACAGAAGTTGAAATGGGCCACGGGCATGAAACAGTCCGCGGTTGAGCTGTCACAAGCGTACCTTAGCGGAGGAAAACATTGAATCGTAAATAAGATTGAACATCCAAAGCAAATGGATCAATGGAGCAAATGATGTATAATTGTAAAAAAAAGGAGTCCTCAAGTTGTATATCAGTAGAAGCTTCACCTTATTTGTTTCTCCTCAGGGATTAGAAGCGCAATTCAATAGATGTACCTCCAAGGGATATGGACGATCTTTGGCCAGCTTATTCCGTCAGGTTCTTGGCAGTTCTTCGACAAGAGTTTACAATTGTATATGGTTATTTGCTTGAGGGAACTTGGCAGATCCGGTAAGGATGATATGTTTGGGCACTCCTCAATTTCGAGCTTCTCCATACAGGAGAGGTCCTTCATATTTTTTGGCACTGACTGAATTCTGCATTCAGAAATTACCAGCTCCTTGACAGACGTAAAATTTGCAGAGGCCTCAAAGAAAATAGATGTCTCGTTGCAACTTTGGATTAGGACCTGCTCTGGACCTGTACAGCCTTCAGCTGAGAGCAAGTGGTTGAGGATATCAGATCTGCTAACACGGAGTGATTTCTGGACACAGCACTGCGAGATGAATCCCGCAGACAGCTTTGGGACATCTACTAACTGTACATCCTGAAGTTGCAGCGAAGACGATCCTTCAAGCATGCATAAATCCGGAACATTATGTAACCAAAATGATTCGAGGGAGGTTAGATGGCCAATTGACAAGGATGCAGAGCTTCTACACCTATACATGTACAGATGTTTCAGATGTGTCAATCCATTGCTTAAGAAATCAGCTGCAAGCACACAGCCATCTATGCTAAGCGTCTCAAGAAACAACGGCATAGATTCTGCTCCGCATGTCAGCTCTAAGGAAGGGCAGCAATCAATAGAAACTTTGGTAACAACGGTAGCCTGTCGCAATCCCCCTAATGATCTGAGACACCAGCAAGAATCAATCCGCAAGTCGTCAAGTGCTGTCAAATGTTGGAAGACCTCTTCTGATGGAAGTGCAGTTAAAGTCATTATCCTTGTTAGTGACAGTTCTCTTAGTGAAGTGAGGCTGCCTAGGCAAACTCCAAAAGCGCCATTTGTAATACTGCATGAAGAAAGACTAAGGTGACGCAGAGTTGATGGCAGAAGCAACTGTTGCCCAATATTAGTCCCATACAAGAGTTTTATTCTCTGCTCGTGGCAACATAACCATGCCTTGATGATTGTTTCTTTATCATATACTTCATCTTTTTCTTGTTCAAAGGTCCCGCTGATGGTCTGAAGATTTTGGGATATATCAGCATCCACCAATGGCGTTAGTTGCTTCAAAGATGAATGTTCTTCATGAAGGTTGCTCTTAATCACTGGATCTGATCCTGAATCCAACTCCCAGATTAAACAAACCTGAGACACCAATTGCTCTGGCATCACAATCTTTTCTCTCTTATCATGTTCTCTCATCTCGTTGCTGGAGATAAACATAAGCAGCGGGCATCCTTCAATATCAACATATGCAATGCCTTTTGGCAGACAAGGTAATGTCTTCAGGTTTGGTACGTCCAAGATCACCAGTCTGGAGCAATGCCTAAAGACCTCGGTGTTGAGTGGTAGACCTTCTAACGCAGTGCAATCATGAAGTCGAAAGAATTTCAAATTGTCAAAATATGAACCCTCTAGTAACCAGCTTGGGTATCTGACAGATTTGTAACCCTTGATTAATAGGCCCTCCAATTGAGCCGGTGCCTCAGACCTTCTAGAATGTCCAGATGTAAACTATCCTCAGCATGCGAGTCACTCTCACTGCTCCAGATACCTTTTCTTATGCAGCATCATCTCTGCAGCTTCATCCTTTCTAGTGACATTCTCGAGATGTGTAATACATAACCTGCCACCAAGCCCATTCATGTCCCTCAGCTGTCGCGGCTCATATCCCTTCTGCTTTTGCACACGGAATCATCAAGATTTTGCAGCGAAGTTAGCTTGCCTATGTAAGGAATTTGAGGCAGCTCTGCGTCAGGACTCTTCAAGTAGGATTCTCCACCATATGGTTCAAAACTTAGTAACTTACTTAAATTGCGTAGTTTCTTAGGCAAACTCTCTACTCTGTAGCTGAACAGAAGGATCTGCAAGTGGTATAGAGTGCACAAAGATGCAGGAAATTCTGATATTGTGGTTTGAATGACGTTCAAATACCGAAGGTGCTTCAACTCACCAACAGATACAGGTAATTTTTCTTTGTTGTAAAAGCACATATAGAGAACACGTAGCCTCTTCAGATTCTGCAGTACCTGATGGAAAACATCATCTGCATCATCCACCAGAGGACCAATACAGATAACAGTGCGCAGATGGCGTAGCTTGCAGATACTTTGCTTATGCTGCTTCATGCTCTTAACATGGACTGAGAGATGCCGAACGGTGCAGGGTATTTCTGCCATATCATCATCTTCTAATCTGAAGCAATCATCTCTGGAGAGTTTTTCTGCCAAATCATGTAAGAGGTCATGCATGATATAACATCCAAAACCAAATCTACCAGAACCTGGTTGCAAGAATGAACAAGCGATCAACTCATTCAGGTAATTGCTGCCGATATCTTGCATTCTTCTGCTCTGGCTACTCAAATCGATAAAACCCTCTGCTGTCCAGAGGGGAACCAACTCCTGATATGTATACTTGTGCCCTTTTGGAAATAAGCTGCAATACAGGAAGCACCTCTGCAGACGAGGATCTAACTTCTCGTAACTCCACAGCAGAGCTGTCATAGGCTCACTTAAGTTGTCACTCCTTAGAGCAGCTGTCCATGTAGTAACATCCTTTTTCCTACTCAACTGTGAACCCACAGTTTTTGCTGCCAAGAGAGATTGTCCAAGCCTTCTAGCTATCTTCTTTGCAATCCCTTCGAGGTTCATATGCAACTGCGCGTCCCTGATTTCAGCACCAGAGAAGGCATGTTCTCTGAGGAGTGTCAAGAATGCAGAATCTTCCATGTCTTGTAAATCAAACACCTCTTGACAGCAAAGAGCAGCTGGGAATACATTGCGCCGAGAAGTCACCAGAATTTTGCTTCCCCTCTGCTTAGAAGCTAGGGAAGCTAGGGGAGATAGAAGTTGCTCCCATTCTCTTTCCACGTTGGATTCATCAAACCACACATCATCCAATACAAGCAGGAATCTCTCTGATTTCTGCAGAATGTCCCTTAACTTGTACTGGAGAGTATCAAGGTTATCCACAATTGGGCACTCCCCCTTTTCTGCGGACTCGATAATCTCCCGTGTATGGCGACGGACATCGAGTTTGCGTGATATGCAAACCCACATCCTTTTACCAAAGTATTCCTCTACCCTCTTGTCATTGTAAACATATTGTGCCAAGCTGGATTTACCCATGCCTCCAAACCCAACAATGGCCAAACTTGAGATCCTTGCTGAACCAGACCCAGAAGAAGCCTCATCATTTGAAAGAAATTGTATTATGTGATCGCGCTCCATGTCGCGGCCCAACACCTTGGAAATCGGAAATGATGTTGTTGCAGTTGCAGTTCCCTGTGACTGTGAACTATCTCCCACAGCCGGCAAGACGCCAAGCTGCTGGCGGAAGCTCTTGGCCTTCACCAGGATGTCCTTCAGCTCATTGACCTGACGAAGAAGCCTTCTGTTCCCTGGGTGCAAGTTGGCAAGCCTGCCCGGCGGCCAGGAGCCGCCGCAGGCCATGGCAGCCCACTTGCTCTGCTTCGCGTTGCGCTTGAGCTTGTTGTACTCGTGCTCATCCAGCACGTCCTCGGCGTTGTAGAAGGCCGCTTTGAGGTCCTGGAGCCATTTCTCCAGCTTGCCCCTGTGAGGGCTCTTCTCCGCCGCCTCGATCACCAGCTCAAACTGGGGCAGGATGGTGCTCTCCAGTTCTTGGAGCTCACGCGACATGTCCATGCCAAGGTAGGTTGAGGCGTCGGCGAGGAGCTTGTTGGTAATTGGCGATGCCACCCATCGTAGGCTGGCCAACGCCATCGTCACCATGAGCTTTTCATGAGCCATCTCTCCGTGCTACTATCCGCTTCTTCTTTTTTTCTTTCTGGATGACAGGATACTGCCAGAAAGAAAACACACAGGAAATTGAGCACCGGCAAAGCACGATAGAAAGTTAACATTCCCGTTAAAGTGAGCGGATGACCGAGCTGGAGCCCGAACCTGAAAAGGCTAAACGCCCCTCGCCAACGGCCCCCGTCGAGCAAGACACCGAGGCCGCCGGGGAGGGGGCGCATCCCTCGCCCCCGCCGGAGTCTAAGGAGCAGGCGGATACCGCTGCTGACGTGGAGGCGCCGGGGCCGGAGGAGCAGGCGGATGTCGCTGCCGGTGGGAATTTGCGGAGGATGGAAGAGGAGGAAGGGGAGGATGAGGATGAATCCGAGGACGCGCTCTACGACGAGCAAGCACGGGACCGGAACGTACACGCCAATCGATTTGTGATGGTACAGGGAAATCAGCGTGCTGGTGGGGGCGAGCATAAAGAATTGTCGGGCTGGCGGGAAAGCGTCCGCTAGCACAGTAGCCACTAAGCTGGTGGGCGACGCAAGCACCCGCTAGCACAGGTCACCCCATCTGTGCTGGTGGGTGACATAACCACCTGTCAGCATAGATAGCCACTGGCGGACGACATAAGCCCACCACCAACATAGATGAGTGACCTGTGCTGGCGTTTGGCTTATGTCGTCCACCAGCACAGAGAGACATTGTGCTAGAGCACAGTGTAAAAGCTCCTATTCATCTTTCTCCTCAGGTAACCTTCCAATTTGGCGCTTGCACGAGAGGAGCTTGGGAAAAGCCAAAAAATACCTAATCTAAAAACACCTAATCTAAGGGGTTACGTCTGGGAAATGTTGGTCATCGATGCTAACATCCAGTTCCGTCGGGGAAATGTTGATGCTTTCCAGTTGGCAGATGGTCTGCAATACACGTATTCTCTCATGTTGACTAGCTAACTGGTATATGTATAGGTACAAGTACTGATTGGTATGGCAGATTAGGACGTGCAAGGATCTGAAGCACTTGATATATTACATGTTGGAATTAAAGGACCTGACTATAGGTTTTGGGCTTCAATGTGGAGAGTGTGGCTCTTCTTCCTTCGCGGTATTGTCCTATTATAGGAGTGCTGGTTGGGTAATCTGTTGGCAAGGCATATTTGGTATGCCTTGCCAACAGATTACCCGACTAGCACTCCAATAAGCACTCGCGTCTTGGCAACAGATGGTCTGCCTTGCTTCATTTTGATTTGGAGCTTCGTGCTGCAGTTATACAACAAAGGTCACTATGCTAGCAGGCAACGTAAGCACCCGCCAGCATAGGTCACCCCATCTGTGCTGGCGGGCGAACATAAGCCCACCGCCAGTATAGATGGGTGACCTGTGCTGGTGTTTGGCTTATGTCGCCTGCCAGCACAGAGAGACACTGTGCTGATGGTTGGCTTATGTCGCCCGCTAGCATAAAGCACAGTATAAAAGCTTCTACTCATCTTCCTCCCTAGGCAACCTTCCATTTTGACGCTTGCCCGAGAAGAGCTCGGGAAAAGCCTAAAAACACCAAATCTAGAGGGAGAGGTTTTGCTCTTGATTTCCTTGGAGAAGTTCTTGGAGGAGGTGGCTATATAAGGTGAGTTTATGCTATTCCAACCTTCATTAGCTTGTCATCTAGATCTAGATCTAGATCTAGGAGAGAGAGAGGAGGCAAGAGAGAGAGAGAAAAAATAAGTGTAGAGAGATAGAATATGAGGAAACACCACACACCCTAACGAGAGGGGTGACCTTTAATATACAGTCAATATGACTTGGTATACAAGGAATACAATCAAGTATACATGAAAAACTATAAAATAACTATATATGGCTATACATTGCCTAATACCCACCTGCAGTCACAGCGGAAGGTTCTCGAACGCAAAGATTGAACCTATAGTTAGTGAACAGCTGTACCAGTAGACCTTTCGTCATGATGTCCGCGAACTGATGGGACGATGGCACACGAAGGACTCGAACATATCCCAAGGCGACCTTCACGGTAACGCATGCACATGCACATGCATAGACGATTGATTCAGAGGTAGTACCTTTGTATTGTCTTCCCGGAGCTGAGTGATTAGTTTCCACGCTGTTGAAAATTGTGTTCGTTCATCGTGAATAACATGGGTTACGCCAGCTCGGCATTTAAGTTGATGCATGCACATTATCGTTACGAAAATGATGTCGACATGGACATGCATGTCTATCTATCCAACGCACATATAAATCCAGCGCTGCAGTGCCGGCATGTTGGCAGCCGAATTAATGACCGGTCACATGCATGTTGAAATAATTGAGCAATCAATCTATACGCCAACACTCTCCCAGCACAATCATCTGCCGCATGTGGTGTGTCATCGGATTCGCTTGTTGGGTGAGCCTATCGTTTCTCCCGTGCTCCACTGGCAGATGTACGTAGCCATTGTTCTCTAATTATGTGCTAGACTGTAACGTACATGCTCTTGAGCGTAGTACTGTAGTAGTGTTCACCAAATTAATTATTAATAGACAAGTAAATTAAATTTAGTGGATGAAGTTAATTTTGAGAACAGGTTCTTGTTCCTCGGCCAGTTCGATCGGTCGCTAGTCATCGCATCTACTGCTGATGGGGTGCATGAGGTGTGCAAGCTAAATTTTAGCAGTATCACATCGGATGTTCGGATGCTAATTAGGAGGACTAAACATAAGCTAATTATAAAACTAATTGCAGAACCCTGTGCTAATTCGCGAGACGAATCTATTAAGCCTAATTAATCCATCATTAGCAAATGGTTACTGTAGCACAACATTGTCAAATCATGGACTAATTAGGCTCAATAGATTCGTCTCACGAATTAGACCCCATCTTTGCAATTAATTTTGTAATTAACCTATATTTAATACTTCTAATTAACATTCAAATATCCGATGTGACAGGTGCTAAAGGTGTATCAAACACCCCTAAGTGATCTTTGTCTTGTCAACTGCACGTATTGCCATCACACCAACTTCACGACAAAACTTGGGGCACGTACAGCACGTAATTAAATGGAGTGGACAACCTGCCCTGCTTCTTTCTGACGCGCGCAATGGAGACCGGACAACTCCTTGCATCGTCCAATTGGCAAAATCACGGATGCCCCTGCAGTCATTTCAATTGGTATCACGGACAACTCCCAGCTGCCTGACTGCGATCTTTACGCCGAGGTCTTGTTTAGTTCACCCTAAATCCCAACTTTGACACTATGCAAAAAGAAGATTTCCATCACATCAAACTTACGGTACATGCATGGAGTACTGAATGTAGACGAAATTAAAACCTAATTGCACAGTTTTGTTGTACTTTGCGAGACGAATCTTTTGAGCCTAATTAGTCAATATTTGGACAATAATTCACAAATACAAACGAAACGCTACAGTATTGCTACAGTAATTTGGGCACCCCAAAGTTGGGCAACTAAACAAGACCCGAGTCCGCTTGGCCGCGGCCCCGAATTGATGACACGATGCGAGAGAAAGGACACTTAGCTGGCTTCCAGTACGCGTTGATAGGCGGGCTTGCGGTGGGGCGGGCGGGGAGCTTCCCATGATTTTATGATTTTTTAAGGAAGATCGAAGAAGAGAGGGGAGGGACGGAAGGATGATGGAGAGGAAACTCTCCTAAGCTCAGCTTGGAGCCACATCCGCCACGAGTACGTAACATACTCCCGAGTCTCGCCAACTCTGACGGCTAGCTCGACTCATCCACCTCACAAAGGTGTGTAAACGTGAGGCCTTGCCTGGCATGGGCACGAATTGCATGGCCTATCCTATCTTTGGTGGTTTTTTTTCATAAAAACTTGTGGACGTGTACGTGCGCCCGCACGTGATAAAAAAAGATTACATACAAGTGTTAATAAAAATGCATGTAAAAAATTAAAAAGATATTAAAGTAAACTGTAAAAACATCAATATTTCTCGTCATCCATCATGCAAAAACCTACTTCACATTAACATGAAACTATCATTTAGAGTTAAAAAGGTGATACAAAATACACATTCTATTAATTTAAGAGTAAAAAGGAGCCCAACCACTTGGAATATGCACAACTTGCTCTGGACAGCCGACAGGAGAGAAATGCTTCGCCCACAACCTATATAAGTCAGGTTTTGGTGTTGTGGGTCTTACCAGCTTGCCGAAGAAATCCTTGAGTCCAGGTCCCCTCCTGACAGTATGGAAAGGGCCATGTTGACATTGGTGTTGTCGCCCAAGATCTCCTATTCATTCTGCTCTGTTGGTTGCTGATCTTGTGCAGGATTAACTAACATCATGACTTGATCTTCTTTAGCCTCCTGAACTGGAAGCTCCTGGACATGGAGGTCTAGTTCATCTTGTTGAACTTCTTCTTCCTAGTTCTCCTCTTGAACTGCTACATCATCAACTTCTGGCCATGGGTATGCTTCAGGCATGGCCTCATCGGGATTTGCATTCAGGTCAGGCAATGCTGGGTTGACGTTGAGGTTTAGGGGCCCAGGAGGGTGAAAAGGAGCAAGCAGTTCATCGGGGCCCAGGAAGCCAAGGACTATAAAGTCATCCACAAAACCTCAGGGGGAATGTCTTCATCCATCAGAAGGTCACCCATCATGCTGTGTTGAATGATCTCACACTGAACTATCTGGGATATTCCCTCGAGGTCATCTCCTTCAGACATTATTAGATAATGTGCAATATCCACCAAATCAGTAGTTCTTACTTTGGTAATGACTCTGGAAAGTACATTGTCCCTCTGCCACAAGATGAACCTTCCAAAGGACTTGATGGTGTCCTCAATCTTTGCTGTTGAGCGATTATCCACTGGATATCCTATCAACATGAGCTAGCATTCTCTATTAAAAAAAATACCCTTCTAGCATTGGCCCCCCTGTTGTGATTGACAAACTCGAAACCTAGCCCTTCATGAAAGTGCGGACTATGGTGAACCAAAGCATCCCTGTTTGAGAGTCAGTCCAGACGCACAAATGCCTGGCCTCCACCAAATGGGCATCACTGAACTTCCCGGACCACCAGACCATATTCATCTACCAGAAATTCTAAAATGCGGTGACGGAGTTCACCAAAGGGAATCTCACTGGGGGGAGATTGGAGACTGTGTGATGGCAAGGTCCTCGTTGCTGGGTCTTGTTCTTGGGGTAACCACATGTGCGAATTGTTGCCGTCCCTGGATTATCCTCTCGAACTCCGGGAGCATCATCGGGGAAGGATCGATGTTGAGCAGTACTGAATAACCGGGTGTCTAATACCTTTCACAATTAATCAATATATACCTTTCATAAATAATACCTTCCAAATACATACTAGAATCATACCTAAATAGGTAGTACACTCACATGGAAAGTACAGTTTCATGAATAGCTCTGTTATCATCTCTTCCCTTTCCCTCACAGCCCATGTTGATATTATTTAATGCTGCATTTTTCTTCAAAAGAAGTCGTATAGATTTCCAGTAAACATAAATTAAGTACCAGAGGCCTTCATTCAAAATATAATATCTCATTTGCAATAGACTTTGCAACAGAATTGTGAAAATTGGCAATAGGCCGATCAGATTGTCCTGTATGTCTAGTGGATGTGCAGATGCGCACACACATGATAAAAAAAGGATTGCTTACCATATATAATGTAATAATGGATAGTTACTATATTATTGAAACTGAAATAACATATAACTAACAATCCAAATTGAAATATTTATTAAAAATTAAACAAACTACGTTCATAGGTGGACACTCCCACAAGAATTTTAGATATGCAAAACTGAAACTTTGAAAAAAACATTTGGACATTCCTAGTGACGCGTCCTGTACTCCTCGCACACGGAACCCTTGTTGATTCCTTCACCATTAGCTCTATTCTTCCTCATATTGCCGCACATCCTGAAGAGCTTTCTCATGTTCCTCTGCAAGAACTTGAAGTCATCCTCTTGACGGCAATAATCGACTTCAACCTTTCGATTCAGAGCTTGCAATTTATGCTTGATGCCGTCGATGGCGTCGAAGAGGTAGTGGATGTTGTTCCTGCAAGCGGTACAACACGTACGATCATGCTCCTCCGGTTCTGGCCCGTCATCTTCTAGATCTTTCTCTTTGCCCTTGTCTTGATGGTGTTCCTCTTCCTCCTTTCTTTTCTTCCAAGAAACAGCCCAATCTCAGTACGTGTTGGAATCTTCTTCTTCATCACGGTCTGTAGCACCCTACAATCCGAGGCACCTATTGTCCTCCTAGTCGCTATCACCTACATAGTCAGCTGGCAAGTACTCGAGCGTCTTCTCCATATAGCTCTTGTGCTTGATCCCGCAGACCATTGTTCAATGCCTTGTTGGTGCGACTACAGTAATTTTGCTCGGCATCGTCGGTGCCTTGTTATCACTTGAGAAGATGACGAACTTACGATCTGCGAGCAATCCAGACGGTACCTTGCCTCCAACCCTGATGCAATCATTGCGAGGGCCCCTTGGCGGAGATTTGGGATGAAGATCGTACCTCTTCACCTCCACCCAAACGGGGGCGCCAGCAGCCACCAAAGGAGGCTGGGCCAATTGGCCTGGGAAGGGCAGCCTGATCGGCATCGCCTCCCCTTTGGTCTCGAGTTTGAATCCTGGCAGGTGCAATTAAATAAAATAATTGCAACCCACTCCAATTTCCACATACAGCCTGAGGGAGCCTGCATTTGGGTTGAATTGGTTGGTGCATGCAACTTAATAGCTTTATCTTACTTTTGGGGTGCTTTTTTATGTTTATTGGTTAAAACATGAAGATGCAAATGTTTCAGTTAGGGCAAAGGCAATGGTAATGGACCAACTGCACCTTAAGGTGGGTCCCAGACAAAATCGGCAATAGTTGACACCCGTGACGCAATGTGTGAGTCTTAATGCGGTACCCACGCTACAATAAAAAAACAGCAACCTTCCCAACCATCCCTATCCTCTCCCTCCCATCATCCCCTCCGTCTCTCTCGCACGCTTTGATGCTCGTTTTCCTCCGTCCGGAGCCAAATCCTCCGGATCCTCTCTCCACAACAAGACACATAGCTATATTGTTTGCTGCAATCGGAGCTTCAACTATCGGATCGAGTTGCCCTCCTGCTGAATCAAGAAACACTTTCTTCTCTCTACTCGGTGGAGGAGATTCAGAGGAGGGAGCGAGTAGAGCAGATACTGGTAGGGCCATGGGCGTGGGCATGGCACACGCCCATGGCCGAGCTGGGCACGCGCTAGGCGCTCGCGAAGAGGTTTGCTCGGCCAGCTCCGCATGCCGCCTCGTCTGTGCTTGGGTATGCTCAAAGGTCGCAAGCCCTTCCAAAGCTCGTGTCATCGGGTAAGTCCTCATCCCTGCATGGGCATCGAGTTCTTGGCCAGAACAGCTCTCCATTGAGCTTGCCATGGTGCAGGGGCAAACGCGGCAAGCTCCCGGTAGTGGCGCGAATACGAGATGGAGGGAGAGGGAGAGAAGAAGAGAGAGAAAATATTTTTTTATTGCTTACGTTCAGCCTTAAGCTTAGGACACACCTTAAGGAATCTTTTCCTATGGTGCAATCCCACAATGTATGTTGCTTTTAAACAATGCTGTATTTATTGCCTAATGCTAACTTTTTGCAACATTGTGGCTGCCCTTAGAGGTGCATTGTTAGCTTGTGCTTTTAAGCCAGTTTCAGAGGTTATATCTATTGTTAAGCTTAATTGATGAATAGTTCGACACTCGGTGACTTTATTTTTCCATGAGGTTGATAAGACTTGCCTTTTGCTTGATATCCATAAGACCCTAACATTCGTCTCACATTATTTTTATCTGCATCTCTGGAACATCCGAATATGCAATGGCAGAGAGTTACACAGATTCTATATGGACACTTAATTTTGACTGTTAACCTTTTCCTTCGTGGTTCATGCTCACATGCTAAAATGGGAGTTATATCTTGTACTATGTTCCTTTGATGATTGGCTCTAGCGAGTAGCGACACAACCTTGATGAATTTGTTAAGATGCCTTACATCATGGTCTGACTTTCATCATAGTGAAGTGGTACGCTAAACCATAACACATACCGATTGCTATGGATCATAGTAAAATATTGTCTAAGAAAATGCTTTGCACCACACTTGTAACTAGTGTATGCATAAAAAACATGTCCATTGCAAGTCACCGGTAACGGGTACTTTTTCAAATACACTGTAAATCACTGTATTCTGAAGAATATGCTAACTTTTATGCTTATTTGCATGGTGCAGGTATCATGAACTGAACCTGTTTGATAAGAACACCATAATGAGGCCGTCTTGCGGCGTCCATTCTGAGGGAAATTTGAATTTGTTAATAGGCGACTAATCCATTGTAGCATTGTGACTCTGTTCCTCCCTGAAGAACAAGTGGATGTAGGAACGCTTGAAAGGACTTGTGATGAGATTTTTTTTCCCGATTGGTAGGGCTAATGCACTCTTCAAAATTAGGCTTCTGATTGAACTCCAGATGTAGGATGAGTACATTGAGTAGTGGTGGACATAGATTGCCACTGGAATTGACTATAGTGAAAGGATGGTGGGTCAGATCTTCCAAGCCCATAAACAAAACAGATGTGACTGCTATGGCCCGCATTATAGCATCATCTGCGTAAGGGGTCTAGGAGGAAAGAAGGGCAGCCGTGCTCGTGCAGGGAGGCGGCGGGCGGCCGACGAGAGGCCCGCACGGAACCCACCTCCGATCCTAGAGATGCACTTGTACTGGAGCGGAAAGGACAAGTTGAAGAGCAGGATTAGAGGTAGGTATTGCAACTATGCAAGTTTAATTTGTTATATATTTCATATTTACCTCAAATTTATTTGTGATCCGTTTCTTAGTTTCCTTACAATGGGCCTCTCGCCACACCTCAAATTTATCCAATCCTCCGCCACTAGGCAAGGGGAGGTCCCCTACTTGTATTTGTTTTGTTAAGACTCCTATATGTTTTCTTTTAGAAATTGGTTGATCTAGCCGTCTATTTGGGGCAAAATGTTTCATGAATTTGACTCACATGGAGATAGGAAAAAAAAGGATTTTGCATAACCAATCCCATTTGTTTTTACATACAGTATAAAGCAACCAAATTAATGGAACAAACATTTACATGTTCTTTTTACAGGTAACCAGCTTGGGAATCTGTCAGATTTGTAACCCGCGATTGAAAGGCCCTCCAATTGAGCCGGTGGCCTCAGACCTTCTAGAATGTCCAGATGTAAACTATCCTCAGCATGCGAGTCACTCTCATTGCTCCAGATAAGTCGCAAAAATTTAAGATATCTTTTCTTATGCAGCATCATCTCTGCAGCTTCATCCTTTCTAGTGACATTCTCGAGACGTGTAATAGATAACCTGCCACTAAGCTCATTCATGTCCCTCAGCTGTCGCGGCTCATATCCTTTCTGCTTTTGCACACGGAATTGATCAAGTTTTTGCAGCGAAGTTAGCTTGCCTATGTAAGGAATTTGAGGCAGCTTTGTAGAAGGTCTCTTCCTGTAGGATTCTTTACGATATGGTTCAAAACTTAGTAACTTACTTAAATTGCATAGTTTCTTAGGCAAACTCTGAACTCTGTAACTGAACAGAAGGATCTGCAAGTGGTAAAGAGTGCACAAAGACGCAGGAAATTCTGATATTGTGGTTTGAATGACGTTCAAATACCGAAGGTGCTTCAACCCACCAACAGATTCAGGTAATTTTTCTTTGTTGTAAAAGCGCATATAGAGAACACGTAGCCTCTTCAGATTCTGCAGTACCTGATGGAAAACATCATCTGCATCATCCACCAGAGGACCAATACAGATAACAGTGCGCAGATGGCGTAGCTTGCAGATACTTTGCTTATGCTGCTTCATGCTATGCCGAACGGTGCAGGGTATTTCTGCCATATCATCATCTTCTAATCTGAAGCAATCATCTCTGGAGAGTTTTTCTGCCAAATCATGTAAGAGGTCATGCATGATATAACATCCAAAACCAAATCTATCAGAACCTGGTTGCAAGAATGAACAAGCGATCAACTCATTCAGGTAATTGCTGCCGATATCTTCCATTCTTCTGCTCTGGCTACTCAAATCGATAAAACCCTCTACTGTCCAGAGGTGAACCAACTCCCGACCATTATACTTGTGCCCTTTTGGAAATAAGCTGCAATACAGGAAGCACCTCTGCAGACGAGGATCTAACTTCTCGTAACTCCACAGCAGAGCTGTCATAGGCTCACTTAAGTTGTCATTCCTTAGAGCAGCTGTCCATGTAGTAACATCATTTTTCCTACTCAACTGTGAACCCACAGTTTTTCTGCCAAGGGAGATTGTCCAAGCCTTCTAGCTATCTTCTTTGCAATCTCTTCGAGGTTCATACGCAACTGCGCGTCTCTGATTTCAGCTCCAGAGAAGGCATGTTCTCTGAGGAGTGTCAAGAATGCAGAATCTTCCATGTCTTGTAAATCAAACACTTCGTGCAGCAAAGAGCAGCTGGAAATACATTGCGCCGACAAGTCACCAGAATTTTGCTTCCTCTCTGCTTAGAATCTAGGGGAGCTAGAAGTTGCTCCGAGTCCCTTTCCACGTTGGATTCATCAAACCACACATCATCCAATACAAGCAGGAATCTCTCTGATTTTTGCAGAATGTCCCTTAACTTGTACCGGAGAGTATCAAGGTTATCCACAATTGGGCACTCCCCCTTTTCTGCGGACTCGATAATCTCCCGTGTATGGCTACGGACATTGAGTTTGCGTGATATGCAAACCCACATCCTTTTACCAAAGTATTCCTCTACCTCTTGTCATTGTAAACATATTGTGCCAAGGTGGATTATTTACCCATGCCTCCAAGCCTAACAATGGCCAAACTTGAGATCCTTGCTGAACCAGATCCAGAAGAAGCCTCATCATTTAAAAGAAATTGTATTATGTGATCGCGCTCCATGTCGCGGCCCAACACCTTGGAAGTGGGAAATGACGTTTGTTGATGCATGCACATTATCATTACGAAAATGATGTCGACATGGACATGCATGTGTATCTATCCAACTGGAAGCCTGAGTGGATCGGATCGAGGTTCACATGAAATGCGTGTTCAAATTACTATAGCATCATTGTAAAGGGACGGCATGATGGCAACAACCGAATTAATGACCGGTCACATGCATGTTGAAAAAATTGAGCAATCAATCTATACGCTAACACTCTCCCAGCTTGTACGCAATGGAGACCGGACAACTCCTTGCATCGTCCAATTGGTATCACGGATGCCCCTGCAGTCATTTGAATGTGAGAGAAAAGGAAAGGCAAGCGGCAAGCCGGCAGGAATGCATGAGTGCCGTCCGAGTCTGAAGCATATACTCGAATGGGCAGACCATGGGTAGCAGTGATGCCCACGTCGTCGTCGTCGTAGTCAGTGTCGCTGTACATGTCCGACTCAGTTAGGCCGGCGAGCTTGCTGCTGGTGATGGCCACGCCGACACCCACCACGGCCGGCACTGAACCTCCAGCGAATGCCCGAGGAGACCACTCGAAGTGAGGCGCTGCGGGAGCAACCACGAGGGCGCGCTGGAGGGGAGGCGCTTGGCGAACAACGGCCGGAGCGCTCTGCTGGAAGGGAGGTGCCGGTTGTAACGGACTATTGTGCACAATTGCAACCAGCAAGGTATTCCAGTTGGAACCGGCTACCGTTAGGTCCGTTACATCTGGTTACAATTGGTTTAGTGCCTCTGTTGTAACTGGTTAGATAGCTCCAAATAAATTAACCATCATCATCGCTAGCAGTTCGTCAGCTCACACTATCTCAATTTAACCATCATCATTGCCACTAAGTGATTGCAACTAGCATCACGTGCAATTAGTTTAGTGTCACGGTTGCAACTGGCACCCGTTGCAATCACTTAGTGTCCTTATTGCAACTGGTTAAATGTACTCGTTGCAATTTGAAGACCCGTCCAATTGCAATTGAGTTTAAAAATCACAATAACTCCAAACAGGCCCCCACATGTAAGGTTATTTTAACTCAGTCTATCCTTTTCTCGTACGTCGTTTCCAACCACACAATGCAAACAGAGAGCTCCTAGACTCGAATGTTTCGCTGTTTGTACCAAGCCTTTGGGTACACGATGCGTCCGCCTCGCTGTGCTAGTACGTCGTTACCTCTGTATCTGAAAAGTGCTAGCTAGAGGATTCAGCGGTGCTCCATATGCCTCCTGCTGGTGTTTATATCTGACGAACTGCTAGCGATGATGATGGTTAAATTGAGATAGTGTGAGCTGACGTCCTTTTACTTGACTTTGCTCTCTTGCAGGAAAATGAGATAGTGTGAGCTGACGAACTGCTAGCGATGATGATGATTAATTTATTTGGAGCTATCTGACACTTCTTTTCAGAGGCGTCACGCCTAGCTGCAATCAATGTAATCAGTTGTAGCAACCGGATGCAATTCTATTTAGTAGGAGTTGGAAGCATATCTGCTTGCAATTAGTGTAGTAATTGTGTTGCAACGTAATAGTGACTAATTGTAACTAGAAGTAATCGGGATACACCAGGTTATAACTAGTTGCAAGCAGTGCTACTTAGGCTACAACCAAGATGCAATTATATTGTAGTTGTGCTTGCAACTCATGCTACAACACATATGCAACTACATACTTTTAAAAAAAACTTCGTCAAATATAGCATTCATGGATCTCGTTTTGTTAAGCACATTTTTTTCAACAACCTAGTTCAAACGAATTTAAAATTGGATCTGTCATTTATGAGATATCACATTTTTCGTTTCGAGCGAATTTAAAATTGGATCTGTCATTTATGAGATATCGCATTTTTCATTTCGAGATTCCTTGCATGCATGCATCCTGGTTGGTGGGTTAACCTATGATGTGGCATCATATGGTTGGTTGCCTCCATCTATTTTTTTGCATGCACGAAACGTGGAGCTGGTGTGTGGTACGCGTGGAGTCTGGTCCGGGCCAGTACGTCTCGTGCTCGCCGCGCTCCGCGCGTCTCATCATGTCCTCCCATGAGCCTGAGGAAATCCGACACATCTGATACTATCCATCTCCGAAACCGAGAAAAAGAACAACTATATATCATATCCTTATATACTCGTCCATATACTATGATGTGTTTACATCTATGATGGTTGAAGTGGTTTGGTGGCTCATTCCAGGAACACCGTCGGTCCCACAAAGAACACAAAGAATGCAATTCTAGCTATGTACCTGGACAAGTACTTATCGAGATACATAGCTAGAATTATATTCCTTTTAGGATGGATGGAGTACCTGACTAAGGCATGGATGGACCTGGGTGGTCACTTGACTTACACAAGTGGAAAACATTGGTTGAAAAACAGTGGTATGCAAAACATTTCTACTGGCAGTTAACTTATTCGCTCACTTACTGCAAATAGACTTTCTACGAAGGATCAATATCCGCCAGTGGAAATATATTTCTATTGGCAGCTCATTCTTAAGAGATTTGCTAGCAGAAATCATTTTTCCATTGACGGCTCACCCACAAGTGGAAATGGATTTTTTTTCAATTAGTTATGGTGTAATGCAAACTAGCTTTAATTTGCCTGGAAAGCTAGAACTCTAGGATTTAACCTTTGTTAGTATCAATTGATCACCACGGTTTGGTGGTCAATTAGGCAAGGTTGGATGCATTTGCTCATATTTAAGGATATGTCTTGGTCAATCACTACTGCAATAAGGGAATACCGACAGTTCAAAATTTTATTTTTTTGTCAGAACTTTCGAACCGGGGTGTAAATATTTATATCGTCGGTTACAAATATAAATCCGACTCACTGTACAATTTCTGATCCGAAAGATGACCTGCCGGTAAAAAGTACTTGGACATTTCCACCGGTACCGTGATGCAAATTTCATGATAATGTCACTAGAAAGTTGTGTATCGCTCTCCCTTGGCTCATCGTTACTTCGTTAGTTCCTTTCGTGAATACAGCTTTCACTACCGGTTCTTGAATCCGCTGCATGCTTACTCATGGTATGAAAATCGGTTCCAAAAGGGGCCGGGGTTACAAACTAGTTTTATAGAAGCCAGTTCTAATAGGATAGTAAATTTAGATTATGATGAAGAAAGAAGTTCATTTTAATCCTATTTTGGCAAAATGTGATATACCCTGAACCCTAAAATCCACATATAAAATAATAATTCTCAATAGAAAGGCCGAGAAAATGTTATTGTATGTAATTCATTACATTCTATACGAGCAACATGCCATTATAAATTATTTCTTTATTCTCTATGTAGGCGACACCGACCTTTCCATTCAAACATTGATCACTCGCTTTCTATTCGAGGCCGCGGCGGTACACGGTGGGCACGAGCACGAGCGGCGTCTTGCGGTGGCAGACGAGCCTTCCTTCTTCCTCCATGCTCACATCGTCCGCCGCCCTCCCCTCCGGGAGCGCCCACTGGAAGCCGAAGAGCAGAGTGGCGAGCGTGAACTCGACGGTGGCCATAGCCATGGACATGCCCGGGCATATCCGCCGCCCCGTGCCGAACGGCATCAGAACAGGGTGCTCTCCCTTGAAGTCCGCCTCGTTCGTCTCGAACCTATCCGGGTTGAACTCCTCCGGGTCGTCGGGCCAGTTTGCCGGGTCCCTGCCGATCACCCACGCGTTGACATAGATCCTTGTCTTCGCCGGCACGTCGTACCCGCCGATCTGGATGTGCCGCATGGTCTCCCTCGGCAGTAGCAGCGGCGCCGGCGGGTGCAGCCGCAGGGTCTCCTTCACCACCATCCTGAGGTAGCTGAGCTTCGTCATGTCGTCCGGCTGCACCCTGTCCCCGCCGCCCACCGCAGCCCTGATCTCGGCTTGCGCCTTCTTGAGCACGCGTGGCTTCCGGATCAGCTCCGACATCGCCCACAGTATCGTCGTCGCATTCGTGTCAATACCGGCGACGAACGTCGACTGCTCATAAAAAAATGTCATGCATCAGGGTGACTAATATTATTATTACTAGCTTTGATCGATACTTTTTTTCTTTCGTAAAAAAGACTGCTAAGTGTGAAACCGTGTACTGTACGTACAAAAATTATGGCCTTGACGTGGTCCTTGGTGAAGTTGAACGTGCCACAGGGCTTCTTCCACAGGTCGATGAGGACGTCGACGAGGTCGCCGCCGTTCTCAGGCGGCGCGCGCTTGGGGTCCAGGTGCTGTTCGATGACCATCTCGAAGAAGGCGTCGAGCTGCCTGAAGATTCGCTCGCGGCGGGCGATGAAGCCGGTGAGGCGGTCCACGAGGCGGCCGATCGCTTTGGGGAGAAAGTCCTCGGCGGAGGAGCCCGAGCCGGATAGCATCTCCATGACATCGTCGAGCGCGTCCTGGAAGTTGTTGTTCTCGGAGAACTTGTCGCTGCCGTAGATGTTGCCGAACGCCACCATGCCGATGATCCCGTCGGTGAGGCTCAGGACGTGCTCGTCCAGCGCCACCGGCTTTCCTTCCGCACGGCTCAGGGTGCTGACCAGCTTCTCCACCTGGACACGGCGCGCGTACCATGCCGCCTTGACGCCGCGCGCGCTGAGGAGCTCGACGGTCAGGAGCTTGCGCGCCTCGCGCCAGTAGGGGCCGTAGGGCGCGAACGACACGTTCTTGAGGTCGTAGGTGAGGCGCTTCGTCCCCGGGGACACGGGCCGCGTGCAGCAGTCGAGGTCGTGCGCCTTGAGCGCCTCCCACGCCGCCTCCGCCGACGAAATCACCACCGCCGGCGCCTTGCCGAGCTGCAGCTGCATCACCGGCCCGTGGACCCGCGCCAGGTCCCGTAGGGCCCGGTGCGGCAGCGGGCCGAGCTGGTGCAGGTTGCCAAGGAGGGGCACCGTGGCGGGGCCTGGTGGCAGCTTGAGCCCTTTCCTCCCGGACGTCCGGATCCTCGTCAACAGCAGGAGGGAAATGGCGGAGAGAAGTGCGAAGAGGACGGGCTGCCATTGTTGGGGTAGGGAGAGGAGCAGCAGCGAGGTGAGTGAGATCGCCATTTATTTTTGGGCAACTAACTATCCCGTGTACGCGTGTGTCGGTGAATTTTACTCCAAGTATGTTGAGCAAAAGAACACAACGGATTTATAGGCACGTATGATTGCGAGCGAGCACATCACCGGACTGCAGCTAGCTAAGTCTAGTGCAACGACTTGTTGACAAATATAGTCTTTTTACCGGCTGGTCGACGCATCTGTTGACCCGATTCTATCCATGCCATTCAGTCGGTAGTAGGTACGTGGAATGAGCCAAGCCCACGGGCCACGGCAGCCACACACAGCTCCCCAGTTTTTTTCCCCCTTCACTGCCAGCAGAAACGAACAAGAGAGTTTTCTCTTGAACGCGTTACTCCAAGACAAAAGCAAACGATTTGCAATTTACAGTTCACGAATACCAATCGATAAAGTACCAATGAGGCACAGAATTGGTTAATTTCTTGCGCAACTGCTACTTAGCTTGTTACTATCAAATGCAGTGATCTTTTCTTTCCATCCACTTTTTCTTAAGAGAATCAAACATGGTATAATATCTGCAACGAAAATAATAGGCGGTATCACCTCCTCTTAGCGAGCCGGTGCTTTTGCAAAAACCACCTCCTCTTAGCGAGGCAACGTCCCGTGCTTTGAGACGGCAATAGATGGTGCAGCACCGTTGTACAGCCTCGTCTCCGTGGACCGCACGCTCGGATCCCGTGTGGATAGCAGCTGATTTGGGCGCGCGTGGGAGGCTGCTCTCCTACGTCCAGCAAGCTGCTCGCATGCTCACGCGGGCCGCCAGGAGGAGCTCTGCCGCCGATTTGACCTCCGCAGGCGCTGAATTGAGCTTCGCAGCCGCTGAATCGACCTCCGCCGTTGTCGATTCGAGCTCCGTAGGCGCCAAATCGGCCTCTGCCTTGCCGAATCGGCTCCCTCTCGTGCACCATGGCCGTGCTGGAGCTGCTGGTTGCTGGCCATGCGCGAGGCGCTGCTGCTGCACGCTGCGCCAGGCTGCGCCGCCACCGCATGTTCCCCCCTTCACCGTCCCTAGCTTGGTGGGATGCTGAAAAGGATAACTTAATGTTACAGCAACTGTTTTTGGGGAACTTTGGAAGCTGGAACCATTGTGTGAAGAGAAAAAAATCAGGTGAAGAAAAGAAATGGACTGATTGCTGTCTCCTACAACTTATATGGTGGAGCTGGTTCCGACGAAGCAAAGTGGGGCTGATGGATGCACATTTGAGGTGATTAGTCTACGAATGAAGTGTTCCTCAAATCCTCACCTTATATCTTGTTACAAAGTAAAATAACTCAGTCTTATTTGGTTATTTTCAACTGGACCATGCAGATTATGACTCCAAAGGCCCGTTCAGATGTTCATGTGAACCTTCCTGCTCTTTAGAATCTTGATGCGATGCTCATTGTACGTTGTCATTGTCTGTGTTACTACATTCATAGTTCTAATTAGGACAGTTTTCATTTCTGCTTGGTGGCATAGTTTCTCTTCATTCTTACTGGTACATTTTTGTATTTAGTAACGGTGTATAACAGTGCGCAGATGGCGTAGCTTGCAGATACTTTGCTTATGCTGCTTCATGCTCTTAACATGGACTGAGAGATGCCGAACGGTGCAGGGTATTTCTGCCATATCATCATCTTCTAATCTGAAGCAATCATCTCTGGAGAGTTTTTCTGCCAAATCATGTAAGAGGTCATGCATGATATAACATCTAAGACCAAATCTATCAGAACCTGGTTGCAAGAATGAACAAGCGATCAACTCATTCAGGTAATTGCTGCCGATATCTTCCATTCTTCTGTTCTGGCTACTCAAATCGATAAAACCCTCTGCTGTCCAGAGGTGAACCAACTTCCGATATGTATACTTGTGCCCTTTTGGAAATAAACTGCAATACAGGAAGCACCTCTGCAGACGAGGATCTAACTTCTCGTAACTCCACAGCAGAACTCTCATAGGCTCACTTAAGTTGTCACTCCTTAGAGCAGCTGTCCATGTAGTAACATCCTTTTTCCTACTCAACTGTGAACCCACAGTTTTTGCTGCCAAGGGAGATTGTCCAAGCCTTCTAGCTCTCTTCTTTGCAATCTCTTCGAGGTTCATACGCAACTGCGCGTCTCTGATTTCAGCACCAGAGAAGGCATGTTCTCCGAGGAGTGTCAAGAATGCAGAATCTTCCATGTCTTGTAAATCAAACACCTCTTGGCAGCAAAGAGCAGCTGGAAATACATTGCACCGAGAAGTCACAAGAATTTTGCTTCCCCTCTGCTTAGAAGCTAGGGGAGCTGGGAAGTTGCTCCCAGTCCCTTTCCACGTTGGATTCATCAAACCACACATCATCCAATACAAGCAGGAATCTCTCTGATTTCTGCAGAATGTCCCTTAACTTTTACCGGAGAGTATCAAGGTTATCGACATTTGGGCACTCCCCCTTTTCTGCGGACTCGACAATCTCCCGTGTATGGCGATGGACATCGAGTTTGCATGAGATGCAAACCCACATCCTTGTACCAAAGTATTCCTCTCCCTCTTGTCATTGTAAACATATTGTGCCAAGGTGGATTTACCCATGCCTCCAATCCCAATAATGGCCAAACTTGAGATCCTTGCTGAACCAGACCCAGAAGAAGCCTCGTCATTTAAAAGAAATTGTATTATGTGATCGTGCTCCATGTTGCGGCCCAACACCTTGGAAGTGGGAAATGACATTTGTTGATGCATGCACATTATCATTACGAAAATGATGTCGACATGGACATGCATGTCTATCTATCCAACTGGAAGCCTGAGTGGATCGGATCGAGCTTCACACGAAATGCGTGTTCAAATTACTATAGCATCATTTTTACTGTGCTAAAAGATTGAAAATAATCTGAAATAAGCATATCTTGTGTAGCTTATGGGATTACGATAATCTAGGGGTATAGATTATATATATGATCTCAATTATAATCTATGGTGTTTGTTGTCTATGCATGTGAGATTATATAATCTAGGGATTATAATCTAACAAACAGGACCTCATTGTCGGCACAAAGAAACCCTTGAGCTCCTGATTGGGGGATACACAGAAGGGCAAAGGGCCGGCATGTTGGCAACAACCGAATTAATGACCGGTCACATGCATGTTGAAATAATTGAGCAATCAATCTATACGCTAACACTCTCCCAGCTTGTACGCAATGGAGACCGGACAACTCCTTGCATCGTCCAATTGGTATCACGGATGCCCCTGCAGTCATTTGAATGTGAGAGAAAAGGAAAGTCAAGCGGCAAGCCGGCAGGAATGCATGCGATGGCTCGAACTACAATTCTTGGTGTGAGGTAAGATGTCAACATGGTGTGAGGTAACCTTTGACTTCGAGCCACTCGCATGCGATGGCTTGAACTATAATTCTTGGTCAGCTCATATTTTTTATATATTCAGGACCTTGGGTCCTCAAATTGAGCAAGTTGTATATGTGAGCATTTGTCCTCCGAATCTTGAATATTCCAAACTAACTCAAGAGGAAAGTAAATGCTCACAACTTAACTCTCAAGCAACTTACATTTTGACTCATGCTTTGAGTGAAGAGGTATATGAAGTATTAGATGCTCTCATGGATGAGGATGATGATCGTTACATAGGCCTTGATGCACATTGCGTATGGATCACTCTCAAGGAAATGTATGGTATAGGTTCCAGACAGTAACCGGTCAGACCAGTTAGACAAACCGGTCAGAGCGGAGCTGTCAGCCCCATGTGTAACATGGGTGTTCATCAAGAATCAAGTCAAGATTCATCCCCTCCTGAATCCACCTCATCAAAGAATGAAGTTTACATGTGCTTGATGGCCAAGAAAAGTAAGAAGAAGACCAAGAAAGGAAAAAGTCAAAAGATTGAGTTGTCAAGTTCTTTGGTTAAAGAACTTGAGCTTCTCAAATCCGACCATGTCTCCTTGGTCTGTAAGTATGATTCATTGGCAAATGATTATGCATGTGCTACTAACTCTCTATCTTGTATAGCATCTTTAGAAAAAGCCAATGAAGTGCTCAAAGCTCAACTTGACAAGCTCACTAGTGAACATATGGCTTTGCAAGCTACCCACAAGGAACTTGAGTGTTCCCATGAGAAGCTTGTGAAATCATATGCTATACTAGATATAGCTCATGAGGTTGTTATAACATCGGTAAAATCTATTCAACCTCTATCACACACATGCTCATGCTCACAAGTTAAAATACATTCATCTTGCACTAACCTTTGTTGTTTTCAAGCAAGCCAATCTAGCATTGAGCATGTATTTGTAGAATATTGTGATGATCTCATTGCCTAAGAAAATGATGAACTAATACAAGAGGTTGAAAGGCTCAAGAAACACTTGAGTGAGTTGAAAGGGAAGAGTCAGGTGCAACCTTCTCAAAATAACCGTGAATACATGGTGAAGAAGCTTGAGAAGGGATCAACCGCCACTTGCTCAGCTCCTCAACTATATCTCAAAATTAGCAAGACCAAGATTCAAGAAGAGAACAAATTTGAGCACATCAAGTGCTTCAATTGTTCAAAACTGGGGCACTTTGCATCTACGTGCTCCAACAAGCTCAAAGGGAAGGAAACTCTCTCCAAGAGGCAAAGAAGTCATCCCAAGCAAAGAGTATGCTATAAGTGCAAAGAGAAGGGACATATTGGTGCTGCATGTCCTATTGAAACTAATGGGGGTGAAACTGACCTAGACCGGTCAGACCGGTCAGGGTCAAAAATACCCCCCTCACTGCAGCATAAAGAAGGAAGTCACATCTTTGGCCAGCATGCCCAGAAGCAAGCAGAGGCAAGAAAAGCAAAAAGATACAATATCAAGAAAGGACAAAACCCGTATTTGCTACACTTGCAAGCAAAAGGGTCACATGGGTAAGGATTGCCCAAATAGTAATGCTGTCAAATCAAACCTTGTCCATTACGATTTCAGTAAACTTAGGAATGATAAAATTGATACTTGTGCTACAAGAGTGATTGATTCACCTCAAACTAGCATAAGAGCCATTTGGGTTCCTAAGCATCTTGTGGCTAACCTTCATGGACCCAATAAGGTTTGGGTACTAAAGAATGTTTGCCGAGCTTGCAGGATCAGCGAGATGCATTGGATACTTGGCTAAGATCAAGAAAATCAAAAGTGTATCAAAATTGCCAAAGTGAAAAGCTATGATGTTAAATTCCCTTAACCAATGTCATCTCAGTAACTAGTGCTTAATATCATGTCCTAGTCACTCTTATCATGTTGTGAACTTCTGTGTGTTGCAATTCACAAACCTTGAGCATATGAAACTCATGAAAGTGACTTTGACAAATTTATAAAATTTATTGTCTTATGCCATGTGATGCTTTTAATGGCTCTCTAGGAGAGCATGTGTCTTGTTTGCTTGTAGAAGATTATATATTGGTCAATTCACTAATTCTTGGAGCAAGACACAATCAAGATCATCAAAGTGATCTGTCCCTGGGTCAACCGGTTTGACCAGCTTGTCTAACCGATCTGACCGGTGGGGACCTGAACAGAAAAGATTCAAGCCACAAAAGCTTTGATCATCACATGGGACTTTGGTGGTTATGTATCAATGACAGTAAGATCGTTGGCACAATATTAGATTAATAATATAATATATGTGCCTTGACCAAGATTGTGAATAATCTCCTTTTGTCTTTCAATGGATAATGTGCAAATAACAAGAAATTCAAATACTTCTTGCACAAATTAAGGGGGAGCTTATTCCAATTCTTGTGTCGCTCGTGAGACTAACAATTTCTTCTAGTGATCTTGTAGTCTCGTATACTTGTGCACTCTATGCTTTCATATATCTTATGTGCTATGTCTAAGAAACATCAAATGAAAGCTAGTATCGTGTGTAAATTAAAATATGCACAACAATAAATGGCTAAGGCAAAAGGTATGTTTCCATGAACTATTATGTTTTTACCTTTGTGCATCTAGGCCTCATCGTCATGCTAGTTTGTGCATTTGCATGTAATCACTTCAAGTTATATTTAATATCTCCTTTTAGATATTTAGTTGATACCTTCCTTAAACATGACCTCACGTCATGTGCCTTTATCTAGTGTAAGGTATGAGCTAAATATACTAAATTGTTCCTTAACTTGAATTGGTTGCATGCTCTATGTGAAATAGGATAGAATTTTGAAAAATTCAACTAGCATGCATAGGAAGTGTGTTTTTCTTGAAAATATTTGGCTCTTGGTCTTTGTGACTCAATTGACCCGCTTATGACTATTGTTCACCTTGATTGATTGATGGCTAGTCACAACTGGTGAAATTTTATCAAGTCAAGTCCATAATTCTGTGTCTTTCTCTCACATCTCTCTTGGAAGAAACAAGAAGTGACGACATACTTGGATTGTCAAAAATTCCTCTAAGACTCGTCAAGTTTGGATTCTTATCTATCCAAAATCCTATAACCAATCGTGTAAGAAAGAGGTGGATCAAAATCAATCTTCTTAAATCATACTCTTGTTCCCTAGGACCAATTGATCTGACCGGTTGGCTAGACCGGTCTGACCGGTCACCCAGGAAGTTTTCACTTTTACCCCTCCGTGGTTTTAACTATCTATCCTATCCTCCCATATCCTTTCACTCCTCATTTCAACCAAGCCTATCTCTCCCGTGTGCCCCATTGCCGGCCTCCTCTCCCCTTGGGCGATTTGAAAATTCACCCAAGCATTTGCTCCTCCCTTTGAAGGATTCATCTCTTCCAAGGTGGCCTGACCAGTTCCCCAACTGGTTATTTGGATTCCTCTCGAAATCTTCTCTCCAAAGGTATTCAAATCTTGTTCTTGCCCGATCTATCAACTCTTTGAGTAGATTTGAAATTCCATTGGTGAATCATCTTCTGGGAAACCTTAGAAGCTATGCCTATGATTTTACTCAATTCTGTTGGCTACATTGTTGGGAATCACAATTTAGGGTTAATCTGCCTGGACCGGTCTGACCAGTTAGGTAGACCGGTCTGCACAGTCAAACCACAAATTGTGTTTTCTTATGTATGATCAACATTATCTGCATAGGAATGTTTCTAGCACTCAAAGTTATATATATTCCATTTGATATGGCTGCCAGGATTGGTATCTAGGACCATTGGCATATTCCTAGGTGCAATCGGTCTGATTGGATGCTCATACCGGTCTGAACGTCTGGCCCAGAAATATGCGAATTGTTCTAGTTCATGGCTCTTCATCTTTTTATCCATCCAACCTAGTTCCTGGTGTCTTATAGTATCTTTATCATATATCTGTGACCCAAGATCTGCAGCCATACCTAAGGGACCTCATGCCGAAAGAATCAAAAAAAGAAGAGAAGAGGAACCAGTTGTCCATGGAGCTAGCTCTCGAGGTCGAGAGGATAGAAAAGAGCTCCTGTAGATGATGATATTAAGGATGTTGAGGAGAGTGATCATGAGACTAGCAATGATGATATTGAGGAGGAAGAGTATACCATTTAGCACCGTAGTGGCAAGGAGCCAGTGGGCAGTGATGGGAGCAGCAGTAATGGGGAGGATGATGATGAGGGTGCTGATCATGGTAATGATGGTGGAGATGGTGATGGTGATGTTGATGATAACCGTCAGATGCCCGAGATTCGTAGGCCACCCTATCTTATGTCCAGAGGGCCTACAAACTATTTTGGGGATGGTATGGCCAAGATAGCTAAGAAGCTAAGGAGAGAGGATCCCTACAGTGTGCCTAGAACCACTCATGATTATAGATTCTGGAATCTTTTTCAACAGGACTTCTATGCCATAGTTATTCTAAAGAAATCCAAGATCACTTATGAGGCACAATGGGTTGATTGGGAGTACATGAGGAGAAAAAAACATCCCATCTTTAATGAAGTCATGAAAGTGTGTTCCAGCAAAAGGATAAAGTATCTCATGGGCTTCAAGCATAGCTGGAACAGGGAAATCATTGCCCAGTTCTGTACTAGTCTCTAGTTTGGATATATTGAGAATGAGAGGGCTATGTTTTGGATGACAGAGGGTGAAAAGCATCATATCACCTATTCAGCCTTTGCCACCTTGTTCAGAGTTAGAGATGGAGATGATCTTCCAAAGCTTCATAATGATGGTGTTCTTGAGGTTTCCAAGATGCACTTCATGTACCCAAGGAATAGGAGAGGAGATTGGGGGAAGGTCAAGAGTCTTTACACCTACTATGCTATTCTTAAACAGCTACTTAGGAAGACCCTCACCCCTAGAGATGGAAACCCCTCTGATGTGATACTCTATCAGAGGAACTCAATGGCGGCATTGAAACCATGGGAGCCTCAGCTTGATGTATGTGACTTTATTTGGCATGAAATCAAGAGCCTCTATGAAAATCCTCAGATGATTTGCAGCTATAGTCCATACATAATGATTATGATCGAAAAAGTGATAAAGACAAAATTCCTTTATGATGTGAAGCACAAGACATTGAAACCGCCTATGAGCAAGACCCTTAGGATCCCATCTCTCCCACCAGAACAGCCTGAAATTCATGAGCAAGGGGCAGAGGGGAGAGAGCAGCATCAAGCTGCTATCCAGGCAGGGACCAGTCTAACCAGTTCCCCTGATTGGTCTAACTGGTTTTGATCTGGGCAGCACAGCCACTCACAGAGGCCCTCTTCTCCCTTGAAGAAATTCTTCAACCTTTTAGTGGGCATTTGTAAGGCTCAAAGGGACACTGAGGTGGAACGACAACAAGATAGGAAGGCCAATAAGAAATTGAGAGACTCAATAAAAATGTTGCATAACCAAATGAACCTGTAGCCTCCTCTCGGTCTCCCATTTCTCCTTCACCTCCAGAAATTGAAATCCCATCAGTTGAGGCAAGAATTGGGGAATACATGGCATCCGGATACTTTGATCAGTATGGCAGCATGCTCTTTCCGGATATGAGAGGCTCATCCTCGGTTCCTCCACCCTCACAGCCACCCGTTGGAGGTTTTGATGCCTTCGTGTCAGATGTTGGACCAAGAATTCATGGTGGTGCATATCCCTTCTATCCAGGATTAGCTTTTATGCCCTTCACATGTGCTTCTTCTTTAGCAGGAGCTAGTGGCATGCCCCCAGCACATCCTCATGCAACAGCTCCTACACGTTCTTCGGATATAGCTGATGTTGCAGCACTAGCTATCTTTGGTGCTCCTCCATTTCCTCCTCCACCTTCTTCCACCATGGTATGTCTTATAGCACTCTTGCCCCTCTTGAGGATATTACAATGCCAAATTCCATTTATCTTATGTCTCCTATGCCTTGGTTGGATGATTGAAGGACTTCATTGGTCGGAGGACTCACCTGAGGATTAGTGATCAGCTACACCTTCTCCAGGCCCCTTTTATGGATGATTGATGACAAAGGGGGAGAAAAATTGGATTAAAGCTTCATCTTCAGGATGTAGTGTAGCTAGGCTGTTGTGACCGGTCTAACCAGTCAGAGGGACCGGTCTGAGTACGGTAGTGATCCAAGTCTATAATAAATGTTTAAATTCTATGGTTTGAGAGAGACAGAGTCAAAGTCTGTAAAACTTGATCTCATTTCCTATTTATGGACTTGATACCTTGTAATGTGTGCTACTTTATGTAGAACCTTATTTATGCACTTAAGTAACTTTGTGTTAGTTTGTTTTGCATGATATGATTGGTGATTGTCCTATGTGTGTGCTGACTGGGCAGACCGATCTGACCCCTGACAGCACACACACTTGTTTTCCTTGTCCCATATCATATGCATCACGTGTTATTTGTTCACACACTTTTTGCACTGCACGGATGCAAAGATTTAGGGGGAGCTCCAAGTTTATCTTGAAAATGTGCAAGTTGGCATTTTAGGGTAAAGTTGATAAAAATGAAACCTATGCACATGCTAAGGGGGAGCTCTATCTAAATTTCAGCATTCAAAAGCTTTATTGATATATCTTATGTAAGTTTTAATCGGATTGTCATCAATCACCAAAAAGGGGGAGATTGAAAGTGCATCTAGACCCTTAAGTGGGTTTTGGTGAATTGAATGACAAAACGATTAAAGGATTAACTTGTTTGTCTAAGACTATGAGCAGATTTTTATTCTTATACTCATGTTGTAATATTGACTGATGTTGTGAATGAGTATCATATGGCTCACAATGAAGGTAGCAAGCAAGTGTGTGATCCCATGATACAAATAAAAGAACAATAACAAGCAAGAGTAGAGTGAAGATTGGGGATGTGCTCTTTGATGATTGATCTATAATTCTCCAAGTCATATGATAGCTTGTTTGACAAAGAGAAAAGGGGTCATTAAGAAAAGAATGGAAATATTCATAAGAAGGTAGTTGCAAGACTTCATGTGCATATAGTAAAAGGGACATGTGTTTTTGAAGTTATCTATTGTATTGTTATTGAAAGCTTGCAACTCATAAGAAATTCTTCATCAATCAAGAAAAAGCATTTGAAGCGGATTTCAAATGGGATCTTATTGTTGATGTCAAAAGCAAAGCTAAACTCATAATGGCTTGAATGGTTGAAGTGATCAAGCAAGGGATTTGCAACGAGGTACTAAGTAAGGTTTGGTCAAGTGGTGACTTGAGCCATGAACGATGCTAAGGTGAAGTGGCTATCTCTTGGGAATTTCGAGGTATCAAGTCAAGCCTTATGGAGAGAAGCAATGCAATGCATCTAATCCATTTTGGTTGCTAAGATGGAGTGGCTTAAGGATTCAAGTATGTCTTTCATAAACAAAGGAGAATCCTAACTCACTAGCTCAAGATGGATGCGCTCAAGATGATGGCTATGTTAAAAGCCCTCAAAATAACTATTGATCAAAGTATGGCATGGATGAAGACTTTCAAGCTCAAGCGGATGATATAGTGTTCATATTTATTCTTGAGTATAGGTTTGCCGTACTATCAAGAGGGATGCAACTAGCTAATTGACAACACCAAAAGTGCTTTTAGTTGACCCATGAGAGTTTTGTCTTGAGAGGAACCCCTGAGTGAGCTAATTGTTCCATATCAGCTAACAATGGTTGGCTCATCTTTTGGGCCGAACAAGGGTGAGTGTTAAAAGCTTTGGGGCTGACACAGCCAGGCCGGTCTGGGAGACCGGTCTGACCAGTCCAGGTGTCCTGGTGATGCTAACTGAGAGATCCAGATTATTCAGAAGTTTCGGAGTTTTTCGAAGAAACTTGCGGAAATTTTCGGATTGGTGACCCAACGGTTAGTTTTCAAACTAGACCGGTCTAGCCAGTGTGTATAACGGCTAGTTTTTAGGCTATGGGGTATTTATACCCCACGACCTCCTCTTTTGGAGGTTGCTATTCCTGTGGTTGAAATAGGGTCCCTTATTCATTCTAAGGCAAGCCAAAGCCAAGAAAAGCTCTCCCCAACCCCTCGCTTTTCTCACCAACCCCTCTTTGTGAGGTTGTGTGATTCTTGTGACATCTAGTGAGTTGGGTGGTAGAGAGAAGTCAATTGAGAGCTTGTGTGAGCTGAGAAGAGCAATCCATAGCTTGAGCACTTGTGGTTGACGTCAAGAAATCATTGAAGCATTTGTTACTCTTGGAGGAGTGCCTCCTAGACGGCCGTCGCCGGCTAGCCCCCAAGGTGTGGTGAGCAGCGGCAAGTTTGTGAGGGCTGCGATCTTGCCTCCGCAAGGAAAAAGATCAACTAGTGGAAACGAGGGAAGTGATCCAAAGGGACCCAGCTTGTTGGAAGAGAGTTGAAATAGACATTATTTCAATAGGCATCTCAACGGAGACGTAGGATTCACAGGGGTGAATCTGAACTTTGAAGAAACAAATCCTCGTGTCTCCCTTTGGTTTGCCTCACTCGTTCAATTCTAGCATAATATTTGTGCTTCTGCTTCGATCTACTTGGGTGTTCTTTTCATGTGTGCAGGAACTGTTATCCTGCAGGAAATTACCCACAAGCTACACTCCAAGTCTTGTTGGTGCTACAAGTTGAAGAGGGGATTGAGCTGCACATTGGTGTGTATCACTGCACCTGACCGGTCTGACCGGTCAGCCCAGGCAGCAGGATTTAATTGGGTTGAAATTTGTATAAGTTGTCATTCGCTATTCACCCGCCCTCTATGTGACATCAAGATCCTTTCATCCCCTCCTGGCAGTATGAAAAGGGCCATGTTGACACTGATGTTGTCGCCCAAGATCTCCTATTCATTCTGCTCTGTTGGCTGCTGATCTTATGCAGGATTAACTAACATCATGACTTGATCTTCTTCAGGCTCCTGAACTGGAAGCTCCTGGACGTGGAGGTCCAGTTCATCTTGTTGAACTTCTTCTTTCTGGTTCTTCTCCTGAACTGCTACGTCATCAACTTCTAGCCATGGGTGTGCTTCAAGCATGGCCTCATCGAGATTTGCATTCAGGTCAGGCAATGCTAAATTGATGTTGAATTTTAGGGGCCCAGGAGGGTGAAAAGGAGGCAACAGTTCATTGGGGCCTAGGAAGCTAGGGACTATAAAGTCATCCACAAAACCTCTAGAGGGAATGTCTTCATCCATCAAAAGGCCACCCATCATGCTGTGTTGAATGACCTCACACTGAACTGTCAGGGATACTCCCTCGAGGTCATCTCCTTCAGACATTATTAGATAATATGGAATATCCACCAAATCAGTAGTTCTTACTTTGATAATGACTCTAGAAAGTACATTATCCCTCTGCCACAAGATGAGCCTTCCAAAGGACTTGATGGTGTCCTCAATCTCTGTTATTGAGCGATTATCCACTGGATATCCTATCAACATGAGCCAGCATTCTCTATTGAAAAACACCCTTCTAGCACTGGCCCCCCTGTTGTGATCGACAAACTCGAAATCTAGCCCTTCATGAAAGTACGAACTATGGTGAACCAAAGCATCCCTGTCCGAGGGTCGGTCTAGACGCACAAATGCCTGGCCTCTACCAAATGGGCATCGCTGAACTTCCCAGACCACCAGACCATATTCATCTACCAGAAATTCCAAAATGCGGTGACGGAGTTCACCGAAGGGAATCCTCACCCGGGGGGGAGGGGGGGATTGGAGACCGTGACGATGGCAAGGTCCTCATTATGCAAACTGTTGTCGTCCCTGGATCAGGACCCTCTTGAACCCCGCAGCATCATTCCTCGCTTTCTGGGTCTGTCCAGGTCTTGTTGTTGAATCCTAGGTCCTTCATTCCTCGCTTTCCGGATGAACCAAAGGGTGGTGAAGACCCTTTGTTATGCACAGCTGTGATTATACACCCAGTCAAGATGATCATGCCATAAATTTTGCGCATCTGAACTATACACTCAGTAGGTTTACATTGCGACACACAGAATTTACAAACTCATTAACACAAATCCTAAATACACAATCCATCTGGGCAAGAGAACCTTCGGTTACTAGGATGTGTCTCTTTTGGAGCTAGAAGAAGGCAGCATGTGGATGACAGCATTGCCCCATTGTCATTGTTTTCTCCATAGAGTAAAACACTGATTATTCTTAAACAACAATAAGAATAAAATCATTATCACAACCATGTCAAAGCCAGCCTTAACTGAAAAAAAGGAAAGGTGAACACACTATGATACTCCACTGAGAGCCTGAAACAAAAAAACGTGGACAAGATCTGCAAAATTGAATCACATTCATAGCTAATCCTGTAAATGTAAAGCGTACGTAGTATCTACCAATAGCATTTCTGTACCAATTTAAAAGTAGTCAAGCCTGGGAATGCTTTTAGCTGATCGATCCTAGCTAAATAATACAAAATAGTTGATCAGACTGTACCCAGGTGCTATTAACAAAAGCAAAAGGCCTCTAAAAAGTCCAACAGTTTAAATAGATTTGCTGCTGCCAAAACAATATAGTATAACAGAAGCTCAAGAACAAGGAGGAATGGTATTCGATAAAGGATACTAACTTTTGGATGTTAATTATATAGGCAAACGTAAAAGTAACTGGAACTAAGCATTGGGTTTCCAGGAGAAAATTAGAAGCCTAGTTTCAGACATGAAGTTACTTTATGCTGAATTTTTTTGGTTCAGGTCATTACTGGAGATGCATTTCTAGGGAAATATGGAGATCACAGCGATACAATAACAGTAAATTATCAAAAAAGATCACACCCTGCGACTTCAACTGCGAGCTGACACGCTCAATAAGCAAAGCAACTTATTCAGTACAAACCATGGATTGTCAATTTTGCATCAGAACTCCCTAACTCCCTCCTGGACTGCACGTAGCTCCTGAGCGTAACGCCAGGGTGTTCAACAGGTCGCCGGCCAAGCTATATGGACAGTTGATCCAAGAGATTTCTGAGCAAGCTCAATTGTGGTGCACTGCGTGCGCCAAGCATCTGTCCCTCCTTGGGTGGCCGGCGGCAGTAGGCCTACTAGGCGCTTAATTTCTCTCCTCTCCTTGCTTGCTGTTGGTTGTCGTGTGTTTGCCCCTAAGTACAACCTTTACATAAGATGATCCATATGCATGCGTCCGGTTGACTCGCGTTGTAATTTAACGTTCTATCGTTATTCCTTCTTAATACAAAGATACGCAGCTCTCCTGCGTATTCTCGTAAAAATAAACCTCAGTTAATCAAAATTAACTTCATTGACTAAAAATTTAGCTAGATTGCCACTGGAATTGACTACAGTTAAAAGGATGGTGGGTCAGTCAGATCTCCCAAGCGCATAAACAAAACAGATGTGACTGCTATGGCCCACATTATAGCATCCACCTGCGTAAGGGGCCTAGGGCAAGGGGGAAAGAAGGGCAGCCGTGCTCGTGCAGGGAGGTGGTGAGTGGCGGGCGGCCGATGAGAGGCCCGCACGGAACCCACCTCCAATCCTGAAGATGCACTCGCACCGCAGCGGAAAGGATAAGTTGAAGAGCAGGATTAGAGGTAGATATTGCAACTATGCAAGTTTAATTTGTTATATATTTCGTATTTACCTCAAACTTATTTGTGATCCGTTTCTTAGTTTCCTTGCAATGGGAGAGGTCCCCCACCTGTATTTGTTTTGTTAAGACTTGTATATGTATTCTTTTAGAAATTGGTGGATCTAGCCGTCTATGTGAGGTAAAATGTTTTAGGAATTTGACTGAGATGGAGATAGGAAGAAAAAAAAGGAATTTTGCATAACCAATCCCATTTCTTTTTACATATAGTATAAAGCAACCAAATTAATGGAACAAACATTTACATGTTCTTTTTACAAGTAAGGTACAATACCATAGTTTACATGCTCGGCATAATAGGCATAATATTTACAGGTTTCAGTGGTACAACAAGCACAACAAACAGCAGCAGAAGCTGAGGCAGTAGAAGAGAGCAAGCAGTCGAGACGCAATGTGTCGGTATCAGAACAGAAGTTGAAATGGGCCATGGGCATGAAGCAGTCCGTGGTTGAGCTGTCACAAGCATATAATGCTCCATCTTCTCCAATACCTTAGCGGAGGAAAATATTGAATCGCAAAGCAAACGGATCAATGGAGCAAATGATGTATGATTGTCAAAAAAAAAGAATCCTCAAGTTGTATACCAGTAGAAGCTTCACCTTGTTTGTTTCTCCTCAGGGATCCAAAGAGCAATTCAATTGATGTCCCTCCAAGGGATATGGGCGATCTTTGGCCAGCTTATTCCGTCAGGTTCTCGGCAGTTCTTTGACAAGAGTTTGCAATTGTATATGGTTATTTGCTTGAGGGAACTTGGCAGATCTGGTAAGGATAATATGTTTGGGCACCCCAAAATTTCAAGCTTCTCCATACAGGAGAGGTCCTTCATATTTTTTGGCAGTGCCTGAATTCTGCATTCAAAAATTACCAGCTCCTTGACAGACGTAAAATTTGCAGATGCCTCAAAGAAAATAGATGTCTCGTTGCAACTTTGGATTTGGACCTGCTCTAGACCTGTACAGCCTTCAGCTGAGAGCAAGTGGTTGAAGATATCAGATCTGCTAACACAGAGTGATTTCTGGACACAGCACTGCGAGATGGATCCCGCAGACAGCTTCGGGACATCTACCAACCCTACATCCTGAAGTTGCAGCGAAGACAATCCTTCAAGCATGCATAAATCCGGAACATTATGTAACTGCAATGATTCGAGGGAGGTTATATGGCCAATTGACAAGGATGCAGAGCTTCTACACCCATACATGTACAGATGTTTCAGATGTGTCAATCCATTGCTTAAGAAATCAGCTGCAAGCACACAGCCATCTATGCTAAGCGTCTCAAGAGACAACGGCATAGATTCTGCTCCGCATGTCAGCTCTAAGGAAGGGCAGCAATCAATAGAAACTTTGGTAACAAAGGTAGCCGCTCGCAATCCCCCTAATGATCTGAGACACCAGCAAGAATCAATCCGCAAGAAGTCAAGTGCTGTCAAATGTTGGAAGACCTCTTCTGATGGAAGTGCAGTTAAAGACATTATCCTTGTTAGTGACAGTTCTCTTAGTAAAGTGAGGCTGCCTAGGCAAACTCCTAAAGCGCCATTTGTAATACTGCATGAAGAAAGACTAAGGTCATCCAGAGTTGATGGCAGAAGCAACTGTTGCCCAATATTAGTCCCATACAAGAGTTTTATTCTCTGCTCGTGGCAACATAACCATGCCTTGATGATTGTTTCTTTATCATATAATTCATCTTTTTCTTGTTCAAGGGTCCCGCTGATGGTCTGAAGATGTTGGGATATATCAGCATCCACCAATGGCGTCAGTTGCTTCAAAGATGAATGTTCTTTATGAAGGTTCCTCTTAATCACTGGATATGATCCTGAATCCAACTCCCAGATTAAAAAAACCTGAGACACCAATTGCTCTGGAATCACAATATTTTCTCTCTTATCATGTTCTCTCATCTCGTTGCTGGAGATAAACATAAGCAGCGGGCATCCTTCAATTGATACAAATGCCATGCCTTCTGGCAGACAAGGTAATGTCTTCAGGTTTGGTACGTCCGAGATCACCAGTCTGGAGCAATGCCTAAAGACCTCGGTGTTGAGTGGTAGACCTTCTAACGCAGTGCAATCATGAAGTCGAAAGAAGTCCAAATTGTCAAAATATGAACCCTCTAGTAACCAGCTTGGGTATCTGTCAGATTCGTAACCCTCGATTGCAAGGCCCTCCAATTGAGCCGGTGGCCTTAGACCTTCTAGAATGTCCAGATGTAAACTATCCTCAGCATGCGAGTCACTCTCATTGCTCCAGATAAGTTCCAAATGTTCAAGATATCTTTTCTTATGCAGCATCATCTCTGCAGCTTCATCCTTTCTAGTGACATTCTCGAGATGTGTAATAGATAACCTGCCACCAAGCCCATTCATGTCCCTCAGCTGTCGCGGCTCATATCCTTTCTGCTTTTGCACACGGAATTCATCAAGATTTTGCAGCGAAGTTAGCTTGCCTATGTAAGGAATTTGAGGCAGCTCTGCATAAGGTCTCTTCCCGTAGAATGCTTCACCATATGGTTCAAAACTTAGTAACTTACTTAAATTGCATAGTTTCTTAGGCAAACTCTGAACTCTGTAACTGAACAGAAGGATCTGCAAGTGGTAAAGAGTGCACAAAGATGCAGGAAATTCTGATATTGTGGTTTGAATGACGTTCAAATACCGAAGGTGCTTCAACTCACCAACAGATTCAGGTAATTTTTCTTTGTTGTAAAAGCACATATAGAGAACACGTAGCCTCTTCAGATTCTGCAGTACCTGATGGAAAACATCATCTGCATCATCCACCAGACGACCAATATAGATAACAGTGCGCAGATGGCGTAGCTTGCAGATACTTTGCTTATGCTGCTTCATGCTCTTAACATGGACTGAGAGATGCCGAACGGTGCAGGGTATTTCTGCCATATCATCATCTTCTAATCTGAAGCAATCATCTCTGGAGAGTTTTTCTGCCAAATCATGTAAGAGGTCATGCATGATATAACATCCAAAACCAAATCTATCAGAACCTGGTTGCAAGAATGAACAAGCGATCAACTCATTCAGGTAATTGCTGCCAATATCTTCCATTCTTCTGCACTGGCTACTCAAATCGATAAAACCCTCTGCTGTCCAGAGGTGAACCAACTCCTGATCATTATACTTGTGCCCTTTTGGAAATAAGCTGCAATACAGGAAGCACCGCTGCAGACGAGGATCTAACTTCTCGTAACTCCATAGCAGAGCTGTCATAGGCTCACTTAAGTTGTCACTCCTTAGAGCAGCTGTCCATGTAGTAACATCCTTTTTCCTACTCAACTGTGAACCCACAGTTTTTGCTGCCAAGGGAGATTGTCCAAGCCTTCTAGCTATCTTCTTTGCAATCTCTTCGAGGTTCATACGCAACTGCGCATCTCTGATTTCAGCACCAGAGAAGGCATGTTCTCTGAGGAGTGTCAAGAATGCAGAATCTTCCATGTCTTGTAAATCTAACACCTCTTGGCAGCAAAGAGCAGCTGGAAATACATTGCGCCGAGAAGTCACCAGAATTTTGCTTCCCCTCTGCTTAGAAGCTAGGGGAGCTAGAAGTTGCTCCCAGTCCCTTTCCACGTTGGATTCATCAAACCACACATCATCCAATACAAGCAGGAATCTCTCTGATTTCTGCAGAATGTCCCTTAACTTGTACTGGAGAGTATCAAGGTTATCCACAATTGGGCACTCCCCCTTTTCTGCGGACTCGATAATCTCCCGTGTATGGCGACGGACATCGAGTTTGCGTGAGATGCAAATCCACATCCTTTTACCAAAGTATTCCTCTACCCTCTTGTCATTGTAAACATATTGTGCCAAGGTGGATACACTACCTGTTGCCTTCTTCGTTACCGCATCGGCTGTCCTGTCTTCTCTTGACGCTGACTCCGACATGTGTTAAAAACCGGCGTCAACAGACCTATAGCACATGATTTCATGGTCGAAAACACGTCTGAACGCCATTTTCACGTCTTCGGTCCATCCCCCATGATTTCGAACCCGATGGCTGGTGTGGCCGTTTTTGAGCTCCCATGACCTATAGCACACGATTCCATGGCTGAAAACGCGTCCACATGCCGCTTTCACATCTTTGGTCCATCCCCACGTTTTCGACCACGGTGGCATGTATCGCTGTTTTCGGGCTAACCGTGACCTATAGCACACGATTTCATGGTTCAAAACGCGTCTGGAGGATATTTTTCACATTTTCGGTTCATCCCCCACGTTTTCTGTCACAGTGGCTGGTATTGCTGTTTTCGCGCTAACCGTGACCTATAGCACATGATTTTATGGCCGAAAACGCGTCCGGAGGCCATTTTCACGTGTTCGGACCATCCCCCAAGTTTTCGACACCCGTGTCCGATGTGGCCCTTTTTGGGCTACTATGACCTATAGCACACGATTTCATTGCCGAAAACGCGTCTGGAGGCCATTTTCACGTCTTCGGTCCATCCCCCACATTTTCGGCTCCGGTGGACGGTGTGGCCGTTTTCGGGCTCCCATGACCTATAACACACGTTTTCATGGCCGAAAACACGTTCGGAGGCCATTTTCACGTTTCCAACCCCGGAGGTAGGTGTGGCCATTTTCGAGCTCCCGTGACCAATAGCACATGTTTTCATGACCGAAAATGGGTCCGGAGGTCTTTTTCATGTCTTCGGTCCATCCCCCACGTTTTCGACCCCGGTGGCCGACATCGCTGTTTTCAGGCTAACCGTGACCTATATATCACAAGCTTTCATGGCTGAAAACGGATCCAGATGTTATTTTCACGTCTTCGGTCTATCCCCCAACTTTTTGAACCCCATGTCCGGTGTGGCCGTTTTCGGGCTACCATGACCTATAGCACACGATTGCATGGCCGAAAACGTGTCCGGACGCCATTTTGACGTCTTCGGTCCATCCGCCACGATTTCGACCATGGTGGCCGGTATAGTTGTTTTTGGGCTAACCGGCACACGATTTCATGGCCGAAAATGCGTTCGGAGACCATTTTCACGTCTTCGGTCCGTCCCCCACATTTTTGACCCCCGTGTCCGATGTGGCCGTTTTCAAGCTACCATGACCAATAGCACACGATTTCATGGCCGAAAACAAGTCCGGAGGCCATTTTCATATCTTAGGTCCATCCCCCTTGTTTTCGTCCCCCGTATCCGATATGGCCTTTTTCAGGCTCCCGTGACCTATAGCACACGTTTTCATGACCAAAAACGGGTTCGGAGGTTATTTTCACGTCTTCGGTCCATCCCCAGGTTTTCGACCCCTGTGGCCGGTATCACCGTTTTTGGGCTAACTGTGATCTATAGCACACGATTTCATGGCTCAAAACGCGTCCAGAGACCATTTTCACGTGTTCGGTCCATCCCCACAATTTTGACCACAGTGGCCGGTATTGCTGTCTTCGGGCTAACCGTAACCTATTGCACATGATTTCATGGCCGAAAATGCGTCAGGAGGACATTTTCACGTCTTCGGTCCATCCCCCATGTTTTCGACCCCCGTGTCCGGTGTGGCCGTTTTTGAGCTCCCGTGACCTATTGCACATGTTTTCATGGCCAAAACGGATCCGGAGGTTATTTTCACGTCTTCGGTCCATCCCCCACGTTTTCGACCCCGGTGGAAGGTGTGGCCGTTTTGGGCTCCCGTGACCTATAGCACACGTTTTCATGACCAAAAACGCGTCCGGAGGTGTTTTTCACGTTTTCGGTCCATCCCCCACGTTTTTGACCCCGATGGCCGGTGTGGCCGTTTTCGTGCTCCCGTGACCTATAGCGCACGTTTTCATGACTGAAAATGTATTTGGAGGTTATTTTCACGTCTTCGGTCCAGTCCCACGTTTTCAACCCCGGTGGCCGGTGTTGCAGTTTTCGCGCTCCCGTGACTTATAGCACACGTTATCATTGCCGAAAATGCGTCCGTGGGCCATTTTCACGTCTTGGGCTCCATCCCCCACTTTTTTGACCCCGGTGGCCGGTATCGTTGTTTTCGGGCTAACCGTGGCCTACAGCTCACGTTTCCAAGAGCGAAAATGAGTCCGAAGGTTATTTTCATGTTATCAGTCCATCCACCACGTTTTTGACCCCCTTGTCCGGTGTGGCCGTTTTCAGGCTCCCGTGACCTCTAGCACAAGATTTCATGGCCGAAAACGCATCCGGAGGCCATTTTCACGTCTTCGGTCCATCCCCCGGATTTTCGACCCTGGTGGCCGGTATCGCTGTTTTTAGGCTAACCGTGACCTATAGCACACGATTTCATGGCTGAAAACGTGTTCAGAGGCCATTTTTATGTCTTCGGTCCATTGCCCACGTTTTTTACCATGGTGGCCAGTATCGCCGTTTTCGGGCTAACCGTGACTTATAGCACACGATTTCATGGCCGAAAACGCGTCCGGAGGACATTTTCACATCTTCGATCCTTCCCCCACGTTTTCGACCATGATGGCCGGTGTTACCATTTTCTTGCTAAACGTGACCTATAGCACATGATTTCATGGCCGAAAACACATCCGGAGGGTATTTTCACAACTTCGGTCCATCCCCTATTTTTTCATGTCTTCGGTCCGTCCCCCACGTTTTTTACCACGGTGGCTGATATAACTTTTTTTGGGCTAACCGTGACCTATAACACACGTTTTCATGGACCAAAACGGGTCTGGAGGGTATTTTCACGTCTTCGGTCCGTCCCCCATGTTTTCGAGCCCGGCGGCCGGTCTCGTTATTTTTGGGCTCCCGTGACCTATAGCACACGTTTTCATGGCTGAAAACGGGTCCAGAGGTTATCTTCACATCTTCGGTCCATCTTGGACCCCAGTGTCCGGTGTGGACGTCTTCGGGCTCCCGTGACCTATAGCACAGGATTTCATGCCAAAAAATGCGTCCGGAGGCCATTTTCACGTCTTCGGTCCATCCCTAACGTTTTCAACCATGGTGGGCGGTATCGCTATTTTCGGGCTAACCGTGACCTATAGCACACATTTTCATGGACCAAAACGGGTCTGGAGGGTATTTTCACGTCTTCGGTCTGTCCCTCATGTTTCGACCCCAGTGGCCGGTTTCGTTATTTTCGGGCTCCCGTGACCTATAGCACACGTTTTCATGGCTGAAAACGGGTCCGGAGGTTATTTTCACGTCTTCGGTCCATCCTGGACCCCGGTGACCAGTGTGGCCATTTTCGGGCTCCCCTGACCTATAGCACACGATTTCATGGACAAAAACGCGTCCGGAGGCCATTTTCACGTCTTCAGTCCATCCCTACGTTTTCAACCACGGTGGCCGGTATCGCCAATTTTGGGCTAACTATGACCTATAGCCCACGATTTCATGGCCAAAAATGCGTCGAAAGGCCATTTTCACGTCTTCGATCCATCCCCCATGATTTCGACCCTGGTGGCCGGTGTTGCCATTTTTGGGCTCCCGTGACATTGCACACGATTTCATGGCTGAAAACGCGTCCGGAGGCCATTTTCACGTCTTCCGTCCATCCCTACATCTTCAACCACAGTGCTAGTATCGCTGTTTTCGGGCTAACCGTGACCTATAGCACACGATTTCATGGCTGAAAATGTGTCTGGAGGACATTTTCACGTCTTCGGTCCATCCCCCACGTTTCGGCTACGGTGGTCAGTATCGCTGTTTTTGGGCTAACCGTGACCTATAGCACATGATTTCATAGCCAAAAACATGTCTGGAGGCCATTTTCACGTCTTCGGACTATCCCCAGGTTTTCAGGCTAATGTGACCTATAGCACACGATTTCATGGCTGAAAACGTGTCCGGAGGCCATTTTCACATCTTCAATCCATACCCCACATTTTCGACCTCGGTAGTCGTTGTGGCCCTTTTCGGTCTCCCGTGACCTATAGCACAAGTTTTCATTGCCGAGGACGCGTCCGGAGGCCATTTTCACGTTTTTTGACCCTGGTGGTCGGTGTGGCCGTTTTCGAGCTCCCGTGACCTATAGCACACGTTTTCATGACCAAAAATGGGTCCAGAGGCCTTTTTCACGTCTTCGATCCATCCCCACGTTTTCAACCCCGGTGGCCGGTATCGCTGTTTTCGGGCTAACCGTGACCTATAACACACGTTTTCATGGCCGAAAACGGGTTTGGATGTTATTTTCACCTCTTCGGTCCATTCCCCACGTTTTTTACCCCCGTGTCCGGTGTGACCGTTTTCGGGCTACCGTGACCTATAGCACATGATTTCATGGCTGAAAACGTGTTCGGAGGCTTTTTCATGTCTTTGATCCATCTTCGACCCCGGTGTCCGGTGTGGCCGTTTTTGGGCTCCTGTAACCTATAGCACACGTTTTCATTACTGAAAACATGTCTGGAGGCCATTTTTCACGGCTTCGGTCCAACCCCACGTTTTTGACCCCGGTAGGCGGTATCACTGTTTTCAGGCTAACCGAGACCTTTAACACACATTTTCATGACCAAAACGGGTCCGGAGGGTATTTTCTTGTCTTCGGTCCATCCCCCACGTTTTCAAGCCTGGTGGGTGGTCTCATTATTTTCAGGCTCCCGTGACCTATAGCACACGTTTTCATGGCTGAAAACGGGTCCGGAGGTTACTTTCACGTCTTCGGTCCATCCTGGACCCCAAAGTCCGATGTGGCCATTTTCGAGCTCCCGTGAACTATGGCACACGATTTCATGGCAACGTGTCCGGAGGCCATTTTCACATCTTTTGTCCATCCCCCACGTTTTCGACCACGGTGGTCGGTATTGCTGATTTCGGGCTAACCGCGACCTATAGCACACGTTTTCATGGCCGAAAATAGGTCCGGAGGTTATTTTCACGTCTTCGGTCCATCCCCCATGTTTTCGACCCCCATGTCCGGTGTGGTCGTTTTCAGGCTCCCGTGACCTATAGCACACGATTTCATGGCCGAAAACTCATCCGGAGGCTATTTTCATGTCTTCGGTCCATCCCCCACATTTTCGACCACGGTGGCTGGTATCGCCGTTTTTCGGCTAACCTTGACCTATAGCACACGATTTCATGGTCGAAAACACGTTCGGAGGCCATTTTCACGTCTTCGATCTATCCCCTGCATTTTCGACCCCGGTGGCCGGTATTGCTATTTTTCAGGCTAACCATGACTTATAGCACACGATGTCATGGCCGCAAACGCATTCGGAGGCCATTTTCATGTCTTTGGTCCATCGCCCACGTATTTGACCACGGTGGCCAGTATCGCTGCTTTCGAGCTAACCGTGACCTATAGCACACGATTTCATGGCTGAAAACGCGTCCGGAGGACATTTTCACATCTTCGATCCTTCCCCCACGTTTTCGACCACGGTGGCCGGTGTCGCCATTTTCTTGCTAACCAAAACCTATAGCACACGATTTCATGGCTGAAAACGCGTCCGAAGTCATTTTCACTTCTTCGGCCGGTGTCCGGTGTGGCCATTTTTGGGCTCCCGTGACCTATAACACACATTTTCGTACGCGACCGTAGGCCATTTTCACAGCTTCAGTCCAACCCCACATTTTCAACCCTGGTGGCCGGTATAACTTTTTTCGGGCTAACCGCGACCTATAACACACGTTTTCATGGACCACAACGGGTCCGGAGGGTATTTTCACATCTTCAGTCCGTCCCCCACATTTTTTAGCCTGGTGGCCGGTCTCGTTATTTTCGGGCTCCCGTGACCTATAGCACACGATTTCATGGCCAAAAACGCGTCCGGAGGTTATTTTCACGTCTTCGATCCATCCCCCACGTTTTCAACCACGGTGGTCGGTATCGCTTTTTTCGAGCTAACCGTGACCTATAGCACATGTTTTCATGGTCGACAATGGGTCCGGAGGTTATTTTCACGTCTTCCGTCCGTCCCCCATGTTTTCGACCCCCGTGTCCGGTGTGGCCGTTTTCGAGCTCCCGTGACCTATAGCACACGATTTCATGGCCAAAAACGCGTCCGGAGGCCATTTTCACGTCTTTGGTCCATCCCCCACGTTTTTTACTCTGGTGGCCAGTATCGCTATTTTTGAGCTAACCGTGACCTATAGCACACGTTTTCATGGCCGAAAACGGGTTCGGATGTTATTTTCACATCTTCGGTCTATCCCCCACGTTTTCGACCCCGGTGGCCGGTGTGGCCGTTTTTCGGCTCCCGTGACCTATAACTCACGGGTCCGGATGTTATTTTCATGTCTTGGATCCTTCTCCACGTTTTTTACCCCGATGGCCGGTGTGGCTGTTTTCGGGCTCTCATGACAGCACATGTTTTCATGGTCGAAAACGTGTCTGGAGGCCATTTTCACGTCTTCGGTCCATCCCCCACGTTTGTGACCATGGTGGCTGGCGTCGCTGTTTTCAAACTCCTATGACCTATAGAACACATTTTTAGGGCTTAATACGCGTCCGGAGGTTATTTTCAGGTCTTGGATCCATCCCCCACGTTTTCAACCCTGGTGGCCAGTGTAGCCGTTTTCAGGCTCCCGTGACCTTTAGCACACATTTTCATGCCCAAAAACGTGTCCGGAGGCCATTTTCACATCTTCAAACCATTCCCTATGTTTTCCACCCCGGTGGCCAGTGTGGACGTTTTCAAGCTCCCGTGACCTATAGAACACGTTTTCGTGGCCAAATACGCGTCCGGAGGCATTTTTTCACATCTTCGGTCCATCCCTCACGTTTTCGACCCCGATGGCCGGTATCGCTATTTTCGTGCTCCCACGACCTATAGCACACGTTTTCATGGGCGAAAATAGGTCTGGAGGTTATTTTCACGTATTCGGTCCATCCCCCACGTTTTCGACTCGGTTGCTGGTGTGGCCGTTTTCGGGCTCCCGTGACCTATAGCACACGTTTTCATGGCCAAAAATGTGTATGGAGGCCATTTTCACATCTTCGGTCCATCCCACATGTTTTCGACCCTGGTGCCTGGTGTGGCCATTTTCGGGCTCCTGTGACCTATAACACACGTTTTCATGGCCGGAAACGGGTTTGGAGGTTGTTTTCACGTCTTCAACCCAACCCTCACGTTTTTGACCTCGGTGGCCGGTGTGGCCATTTTCGAGCTCACATGACCAATAGCACATGTTTTCATGGCCAAAAACGTGTTCGGAGACCATTTTCACGTCTTCAGTCCATCCCCCACGTTTGAGACCCTAGTGGCCGGTGTCGCTATTTTCGGGCACATGTTTTCATTGCTGAAAATGCATCCGGAGGTTATTTTCTTGTCTTGGATCCATCCCCCACGTTTCTTACCCCGGTGGCCGGTGTGGCTATTTTCGGGCTCTCGTGACCTATAGCACACGTTTTCATGATCAAAAATGTGTCTAGAGGTCATTTTCATATCTTCAGTCCATCCCCCACGTTTGTGACCCCGGTGGCTGGTGTCGCTGTTTTTGAACTCCCATGACCTATAGCACACATTTTCATGGCTTAATATGTGTCCGGAGGTTATTTTCACATCTTGGATCCATCCCCCACGTTTTCGACCCTGGTGGCCCGTGTGGCCGTTTTTGGGCTCCCGTGACCTATAGCACACATTTTGAGGACCAATGGTGGTCACCCTTGGATGATGAGTGGTTGACAACATTGTATTGGTTTGATGTGCTCTTTGTTTGTGATACGGAGGTGTTTGAGCTCGGAAGCGGTGATCAATGGCGAGGTGAAGGTCAAGTAGAGACGGGCTGTGCCGATGGACCGGGAACGGTGAAGGACGGACGTGAGGCTTGGACTAAGGGACTAGAGCGCCGGAGGATCACCCGCGGTGGCTGACACCTTGGGACATCGACAAGTGCAAGTGTACATGAAGGAGTGACCGTGTTGACCAAGTCAAGACGGAGGACGTGCAAGTCGAGCGAAGGCGCTAGAAGACTTGGCGGTCGGGCAGTCGAGTGGTCGAGGACGGCGGTGACACATGTCGAGGAGCGGGTTTAGTGGTTTGGACTGCAAAACCACTAGCGGATGGTTTCCGGGTTTGAGCCGCAAAACCCGCGCGGAGGTTCCGATGAGGAATAAGGAGGCACATGGCAGCATCACAGACGTTGCATCGAGGCGAAGCAAGTCTGTGCAGGAAGTGTGGCCGTCTGATCGACCGAACACATAGATGGACCAAAATACCCCTACGCGGGTAGTTATCTTAGTCTTAAGTTGTAGGGGTAGTTTAGTAACTAGGTTAGGCCTATAAATAGAGAGGGGGGCTGGTTGTTTTCAACACCTCTTTCATTATCTCTTGAGCACTTCTCTAAGCACCATCTATCTCTAGGTTAGCACTAGTTTAAGGTCTAACCACTTGAGAGGTCCTCAGATGTTTTGAGCACCGAATCTTTGTATTGAACCGCGTCTTGTTGTGGGAATGGAGTCCCTAACCTCCTCGTGTCCTCGTTGCATTGGAGGATGACGGTTTTTTGCAAATCTCTTATGTTCTTCGCGTTCTTGTTTTCACTCGCTTTTCCCTTCTCATGTTTTTGTTCAATTCGTGATTTTTGGGGAGTCTTGACTCAAACCGATTATTTGGAAATGAACTAGGACGTGAGTGAAGCCTTTCCACCAAATGAATTCATCTAACTCCTCACGAGTTCATAGATCGAGGCGAATCAAGTTGTAGGGTTGAAAAAGCGGCGTTCTTCACAAGATATTTAATTCTCTTTGATTGGCTGATCGTTTTGAGGAGATCTTTTGGGAATATATTTGTTATGTTATTAGGAAGCTATGAATAAAATTTTGTAATTTTGGAAGGTCGTTTGATCGACTTTCGGATTTTTCTTCTCTCCTTATGAAGGTTGATTTCTATGTTGTCGGAAGGTCCAACGGAAACTTCCGAAGGGTGGGAAGTTTCGATACTGTGTCGGAAGTTCTGATGGGTTAATTGCTGAAACGGGCGAAAACCTCTGTCGGGAGTTCCCCGGTACCTCCGATAGGTATCGGAAGTTCCGATAGAGTATCGGAAGTTCCGACAAAGGTGTTTGAGCTCTGTTTTATCTCAAATCTTTAAAGTTTGCTTCCAGTTGTTTCTCAAGAGTCCCGCTATGTCTTTTGGTTCCTATCAAAGACACCCAGCCACCCAGTTGGCTTGTGGATCTCTCATCTTCCACTTGCTTGGACATGGGGTTTAAATTTGGGACAAAGGCCTAAGATTTTGAAAGATATATTTGAGGCTCCCATTCACCCCCCCCCCAACCTATGGTCGCCCGTTTCGGTCCTTCAATTGGTATCAGAGCCAATTAAGGTTTCTCAATACCCTAATCGGTTTCAAAATCCAAGATGGCGACCTCTAAGCGTTCTTCCTCGACCGATGCACGTTACTTTGATGGGACTGACTATAGATACTGGAAAACTCACATGAAAGCCCACCTTAATAGTAAGGGAGTAGGGGTTTGGAAAATCACTCAGGATGTGAATTATCTAATTCCTGCTGCTCGTGTTTCTCAAGATGATAGGGATAAGTATCACGCCAACAACAAGGCAGTTGATATTTTGTTTGCGAGTCTTTGCCGTGCTGAGTTTGACCGAGTCGAGGATCTCATTCTTGCTCATGAGATTTGGTCCCGATTTCAGAGTTTCCATGAGGGAAACAGTAAGGTAAAGGCTAGGCTCTTTGAGACCTACAAGCATGAGTACGAGAACTTTGTTCATCTTCTTGGAGAGTCTGCCGATGCTTTGTTTCAGCATTTCTTGGCTATTGTGAACAAGATGAAAGCAAATATCACCGTCCTACCCTACACTAATCATGATAGAGCTTTAAAGCTCCTGCATGCTTTGGATCATGATGTGTGGGGCACGAAGGTTGATGCTACCATCGAGTCACCAAATTATGCGACAGTTTCTACCGATGAGCTCTTTGCTAAGTTGAAATCCACAGAGGTTGACAAGAGGCTCCAAGCTAAATAAGGGAGCCCTACTGATCCAAATAGTATGGCTCTCATGTCAGGCTCTAGACAGCATAAGTCTTTGGGTAGCTCTTCTTCTATGTCATTTGCCTTGTCTTCTTTGGTTTCAGTGTCCGAGGAGCAGCTGAAGATTCTTGATGATGATGAGCTCGCCTTGATCACTCGGCGATTCATGCGCTTCAACGACAACCGCAAGAGCAGGCGAGGGAACAACAACACCTGCTTCGACTGTGGGAAGCCAAGACACTTCACGCCAACTGCCCTGACAAGAACAAGTCCAAGAACGGGTACGACTACAACAAGCACAAGAACAAGGACGGCACAAGAAGAAGAAGAAGAAGTACACCGATCACGAGAAGAAGGAGAATTGCAAGAAGGCCAAAGCCCACTCCTTCATCGCCTCCCTCAGCAACGTCGACTCCGACACCGATGACCACTCCAACTCAACCTCAAGTAAGGAGGACGATGACTGCAAGGCGAAGAAGAAGGACGGCAAGAACTTCAACGGCCTCTGCTTCTACTCCAGCAAGAACCGCGATGGGTACTACGTCATGGCCCTCAACGCCAACAACAAGAAGGATGACAGGGAGAGCGACTCTAACATGGAAACTGAGGTCGGAGGCCTGGAGAACACGTGGCTCATTGATTCCAGTTGCTCTCGACACATGACCGGTGATCATAGATGGTTCTCCAACCTCATCCCGGTGATGACCTAGGAGTACATCACTTTCGGGTCTAGAAGTTATTTTCACGCATTCGGTCCATCCCCCACATTTTCGAGCCGTTTGCCAGTGTGGCCGTTTTTGGGCTCCCATCACCTATAGCACACGTTTTAATGGGCGAAAATGGGTCTGGAGGTTATTTTCACGTCTTCAGTCCATCCCCCATGTTTTTTACCGTGGTGGCCGTTGTGGCTGTTTTCAGGCTCCCGTGACCTATAGCACACGTTTTCATGGCCGAAAACATGTACGCAGGCCATTTTCACGTATTCAGTCCATCCCCCATGTTTTCGACCCTGGTGCCTGGTGTGGCCATTTTCGGGCTGCCGTGACCTATAGCACACATTTTCATGGCCAGAAATGAGTTCAGAGGTTATTTTCACGTCTTCGGTCCAACCCCCACGTTTTCGACCCCCAGTGGCCGTTGTGGCCGTTTTCGGGCTCCCATGACCTATAGCACACGTTTTCATCGCTGAAAATGTATCCGGAGGCTATTTTCACGTCTCCAGTCCACCCCCCACATTTTTTACCCCGGTGGCCGATTTGGCCGTTTTCGGGCTCTTGTGACCTATAGCACATGTTTTCATGGCTGAAAACGTGTCCGAAGGCCATTTTCACTTGTTCGGTCCAGCCCCTACATTTTAGTCCTCGGTGGCCGATGTGGCTATTTTCATGCTCCCGTGGCCTATAGCACACATTTTCATGGCTGAAAATGCGTCCGAAAGCCATTTTCACTTGTTCGGTCTACCCCCTACATTTTCATCCTGGTTGCCCGGTGCAGCCGGTGTCGGGATCCCATGTCCTACATAGCACACGTTTTCATGGCTGAAAACGTGTCCGGAGGTTATTTTCACGTCTTCAGTCCATCCCCAAAGTTTCTAACCCCGGTGGCCGATGTCGCTGTTTTCGGGCTCCCGTGACCTATAGCACATGTTTTCATGGCCGAAAACGCGTCTGGAGGCCTTTTTCATATCTTCGATCCATTCCCCACGTTTTCGACCCCGGTGGCCGGTGTGGCCATTTTCGAGCTCCAGTGACCTATAGGTGTGTCACGGGAAACCAAAAATAGTCACACTGGCTACCAAGGATGATAATGTAGGGGCTAGACCGAACAAGTGAAAATGGCCTCCGGACGCGTTTTCGGTCATGAAAATGTGTGCTATGTCATGGGAGCCTGAAAACGGCCACACCGGACACCAAGGATTAAAATGTAGGGGCTGGACCGAACAAGTGAAAATTGCCTCCGATTGTGTGTTCGGCTAAGAAAACGTGTGTTATAGGTCATGATAGCCCGAAAATTGTGACACCGGCCACCGGGGTTGAAAACGTGGGGGATGGACCGAATATGTGAAAATGGCCTCCACACACATTTTTGGCCATGAAAACGTGTGCTATAGGTCATGGGAGCCCGAAAACGGCCACACTGGCCACCAAGGACGAAAATTTAGGGGCTAGACCAAACAAGTGAAAATGGCCTTCAGACGCGTGTTCGGCCATGAAAACGTGTTTTATAGGTCGCGGGAGCCCGAAAACAATGACTCGGCCACCGAGGTTGAAAACATGGGGGATGGACCGAAGACGTGAAAGTGGCCACCTAACGCATTTTCGACCATGAAAACGTGTGTTTGTCACAGGAGACCAAAAACGGCCACACCGGCCACTAAGGACTAAAATGTAGGGGCTAGACCGAACAAGTGAAAATAGCCTCCGAATGTGTTTTCGGCCATGAAAACGTGTGCTATAGGTCACGCGAACGCGAAAACAGCCACACCGGCCACGAAGGACTAAAATGTAGTGGTTGGACCAAACAAGTGAAAATTGCCTCCGAACACATGTTCGACCAGGAAAATGTGTGTTATAGGTCACGGGAGCCTGAAAATAGCAACACGAGCCACTGGGGTCGAAAACGTGGGGGATGGACCAAAAATGTGAAAATGGCCTCCAGACGCATTTTCAGCCATGAAAACATGTGCTATATGTCACAGGAACCCGAAAACGGCCACACCGACCACCAAGGATGAAAATGTAGGGGCTAGACCGAACAAGTGAAAGTGGCCTTCGGACGCGTGTTTGGCCATGAAAACGTGTGTTATAGGTCACGGGAGCCCGAAAACAGTGACACTGGCCACCGGGGTCGAAAACGTGGGGGATGGACCGAAGATGTGAAAATGGCGTCCGGACGTGTTTTCGGCCATGAAAACATGTGCTATCATGGGAGCCCGAAAACGGCCACACCGGCCACCGAGGATGAAAATGTAGGGGCTAGACCTAATAAGTGAAAATGGCCTCCAGACGCGTTTTCGACTATGAAAATGTGTGCTATAGGTCACGAGAGCCCGAAAAGGGCCATACCAGACACCGAGGACGAAAATGTAGGGGCTTGACCGAACAAGTGAAAATGGCTTACGGACATGTGTTTGGCCATTAAAACGTGTTTTATAGGTCGCGGGAGATTGAAAACAGTGACACCAGTCACCAGGATGAAAATGTGGGGGTGGACCGAAGTCGTGAAAATGGCCTCCGGACTCATGTTCGGCCATGAAAACATGTGATATAGGTCATGGAAGGCCCAAAATGGCTATATCGGCAACCGGGGACGAAATCGTGGGTGTCAGACCAAAAAATTGAACATAGCCTCCGGATGCGTGTTTGGCTATGAAAACGTGTGTTATAGGTTACGGGAGCTCCAAAACGGCCACACCGGGGACCGGGGATGAAAACGTAGGTGTTGGACGAACAAGTGAAAATGGCCTTCGGAGGCGTGTTCAGCCATGAGAATGTGTGTTATAGGTCACGGGACCCCAAAATAGCCACACCGGCCACCGTGGATGAAAATGTGGGGATAGATCGAAGACGTGAAAATGGTCTGCGGATGCGTGTTTGGCCATGAAAACGAGTGCTATAGGTCATGGAAGGCCAAAAAATAGCTACACAGGCAACCAGGGATGAAATTGTGGGTTTCACACCGAATACTTGAAAATAGCCTCTGGATGCATGTTCGGCTATGAAAACATGTTCCAGAGGTCGTGGGATTCCGAAATCGGCAACACCGGTCACGTGGGATGAAAACATGGAGATGGATCGAAGATGTGAAAATGGCCTCTGAACACGTGTTTGACTATGAAAACATGTGCTATAGGTCATGGAAGGCAAAAACAGGAAGGCAAAAACAGCTACACCGGTCACCGGGGACAAAAACGTGCTCTGTCAACATATTTGCGCTTGTTTAACTTATATTTCTTTTTCAAATATGACGAAGAGCATTTAAAGCTTGTATTATCTATATTTTGTTATTCTTTGTATAGGAATCCCATGTGTTCTATCTCGAGTTCTTGCTGTCTTCTTCCACAAATTCCTCTAGATTCTGCTATCTTTTCCTTCCCGGCTATCCAGGCCCATAAATATAAACGTTTGTCGACAGGGTATACTGAACCCGAATCAAGTAATGGTCGGGAATCATGTCAAGTAAGAAGATTGTGAGATTCAACACGGTAGTAATCGTTTCTACACACAATCTGCTATATATACTAGATAAGTATAGATTCTAACTGGACGGATTCTGCCGACTTTTTTATTTTTTTTTTTACTTTTTGGAAAGATTACCACAAATAGGTCTCTGGCGGAACCATTTCAAAATCTAGACCCTTAGCTTAGCGCCATCCATGCTAGCACCAAGTTTACACGTCTCGGCACCAGCCTTGGCGCCGGTCCATGCGCAGCTGCTGACGGGGCTTGGCGCCAGCCATCGTGGTGCCAAGCTTGGCGCAAGTTTGGCGTCGTGGATCTTAGCGTCAAGCTTGGCGCCACGATACCTATTCCCGTTCAAAATGAAACAAGTATAATTATTCCAAGAAACATGCAACAAACTATATTGCAGTTCAGCTGGTTAATACATGAGCTTCTTAACCCAAAGACCTAGGTTTGAACCCCAGCTATGAATCTTTTTTTTACTACATTTTATTTTTTTCTCCCTCCGCGTCCAGCAGCTCGACGTCCGCCCTCCGGCTACCTCTCCCTCGACGTCCGTCACCGTCGTCGCCTCCGTGCAGTACCGCACCCTGGCCGACAGGGCCTACGACGCCTTCTACCGCCTCAGCAACGCCCGGGAGCAGATCCAGTCCTACGTCTTCGACGGTCAGTAATCGATCAATTGATTGAGCAAAGATTTCTTTCCATTCTGCATGCGTGTGTTCTTGTGATGGATGATGTGTACCGAGAGCAACTAAATGATCTCTGGGCGAGCGTGCCGAACATGAACCTGGACCAGGTGTTCGAGCAGAAGAACGACGTGGCGCGGGCGGTGGAGGAGGAGCTGGCCAAGGCCATGGACACGTACGGCTACGAGATCGGGCAGACGCTCGTCGTGGAGGGAGGGAGAAAAAAATTAATGTAGTAAAAAAGAATATTAGAGCTAGGGTTCAAACTCAAGTCTTTGGGATAAGAAGCTCACATCCTAACCAATTGAACCATAGTGTAGTTTATTGCATGCTCCTCGGAATAATTATACTTGTTTCATTTCGAACGCGAACAGGTATACGGTAACAGCTCGGCACCAAGATCTACAGTGCCAAGCTTGGCACCAAGATCCACGGCGCCAAGCTTGGCGCCACGATGGCTGGCGCTAAGCCCCCGCCATGTCGGCATCTGCGTCAGCAACTGCGCATGGACCTTGGCGTCAAGACGTGTAAGCTTGGTGTCAACGTGGATGGCGCCAAGCTAAGGATCCAGATTTTGAAATGGTTCCGGTAGGAGCGTATTTGTGAGAATCTTTCATAAAAAGGGTAAAAAAACGAAAAAGGCAGATGGATTCTGACTGTGGTACATATATAGATACTACATAAAGAAGAAGCTAAGAAAACAAGGCCTCTATCTAATCTGTAGACAGACCAGCCTTGCTCCTCAGTGTTCCATGATATCGCCTTCCCACCCGGTCACCGCCTGGTTCTCACACACCCAGATCTCACGAGCGACCTGGTTCATCAGCCTCAAGTCATGGCTAGTCTTGGTCATCAGTGTGGACGATGATAATTGATACACTCTTATCAGCTATTGATGATCTTGGCCCCAAATTAGTGCATCATAACGAATTTTTCAATCAGAGTACCTTTCACTCACAATCGCAAAGACTTTGACTGGGTCGTTAATCCTTTTCCCATTCTTCGCACGCCAAAAGCCCACTGGCCACATCTTATAAAAGTCCACATGTTGAGGAACCACACCATATCCGAGCCTGAAGCTCACACACACTAACACTAGCACAGACAGAAATGGTTCACTCCTATCTCCTCCTTCTAGTCTTCCTCTCTTTCATCTCCAGCTCGCCATCCATGGCGCAGATCAACTCCGGCGACTACGAGACACTCCTAACTGTCAAGAAAGCCTGGGGCAGCCCTTCTGCTCTCAGCTCATGGACTTCCAAGAACTCTTCCTACTGCAGCTGGGCAGGGGTAAGCTGCAACAATGGCCGAGTGACCAAGCTCTCCTTTCCAAATTCCAACATAACCAATCCGATCCCAGCTTTCATTTGTAGCCTCAAGAACCTGTCCTACCTAGACATTCCTACAACAACCTCACCGACCAGTTCCCGACGGTGCTCTATGGCTGCTCGGCTCTGAGCTACCTCGACCTGTCCAACAATCTCTTCTCCTGTGCCCTCCCGGCCGACATCGACAAATTGTCGTCGGAGAGGAGCACCTCAACCTGTCGACCAATGGCTTCACAGGAAGCGTGCCATCAGAAATTGTTGTCTTCCCCAAGCTCAAGTCCCTTGTTCTTGACACTAATAGCTTCAACGGGACATACCCGGCCTCGGCCATTGCAGAGCTCAACGAGCTCGGGACGCTAACTCTAGCATATAATCCCTTCGCGCAAGGCCTGATCCCTGATGAGTTCAGCAAACTTACCAATCTGAAGACGCTATGGCTGTCAGGGATGAACCTTACTGGTGGCATCCCCGACAAACTCTCGTCGCTCACTGAGCTGACCACGTTGGCTCTGTACAGCAACAAGCTTCACGGTGAAATCCCGGCGTGGGTTTGGAAGCTTCCGAAGCTTGAGATCCTGTACCTTTACTCGAACAGCTTCACCGGTGGGATTGGGCCCGAGGTCACGTGCTTCAACTTGCAGGAGCTCGACCTGTCGGCGAACTTGCTCACCGGAACGATACCGGAGGCGATCGGCAAGATGAAGAACTTGACACTACTCTTTTTATACCAAAACAACCTCACCGGGTCGATTCCTCCGAGCATCGGGCTGCTCCCCAACCTCTTTGAGATCCGGCTATTCAATAACATGCTCTCCGGACCCCTCCCGCCGGAGCTCGGGAAGCACTCGCCACTCGTCATCCTGGAAGTGCACAACAACCTGCTCTCCGGCAAGCTCCCAGACACCCTCTGCTACAACAAGAAGCTGTACTTCCTCGCGGTGTTCAACAATAGCTTCTCCGGCGTGTTGCTGGCGAACATTGGGGATTGCCACACACTGTACAACATCATGGCGTACGACAACAACTTTACCGGGGAGTTCCCAGAGAAGGTATGGTGGGCGATCCCTAAGCTGACCATTGTCATGATACAGAACAACGGCTTCACCGGCACTCTGCCCTGTGTGATATCCCCCAAAATGACACGGATTCAGATCCGGAACAATCTGTTCTCCGGTGCCCTGTGTTAGAGATATAATGTTTTGTAATCTGTTCTCGTAGACCACAAGATATGCTTTGGCCAGTGTTGTAGTCTATCTAGGAGATAGAGTTTGTTGTAACCAGAATTGAAGAGATTTTGTATAGTTTGCTTAGAGGTCAACGCATATCTCTAGGTGTCTATAATTGCACATCTTCAATCAACACGCAACTGTCGCATCCAAGGACCAGGGACGACATTCTCCCATGCTTAGCACCTATAAAACTTTACGTGGTAATCAGAGCTTAAGGTTGATTCCATGGCATCCAGTTCAAGCGCCTCCAACCCATTGCTAGGCGTCCAGATCACCGAGAAGCTCGCCAAGACCAAACAGGCGCTTTGGAAGGTGCAGGTGCTCACCGCTATATGCAGTATGCACATGGAGGGCCATGTCACCGGCAAGGTCATCGCTCCAGTTGTTGAGAAGAACAAGAAGAAGGCTGACAACACTGTCGTTGCTATGCCAAATCCGGCGTATGAGTGGTATGCCCGGGACCAACAGGTCCTAGGGATGATCTTCTCATCGTTGGGGAAGGACGTCCTCGCCCAGATTGTTGCTGCAAAGACAGCGATGTAGGCATGGGATGAGGTGGAGCCTATGTTCTCTGCCCAGACCCATGCCAGGACAATGAATGTGCGATTTGCACTTACAACTACCAAGAAAGGTAACTTGTTCATTGTTGATTATTTCGTCAAGATGAAAGGATATGCAGATGAGATGCTTGTTGCTGGGAAGCCTATGGATAATGAAGAACTTGCCTCCCACATCTACAACAGCCTTAACTCTGAGTACAACCCGGCAGTCACCGCAAGAGTTGAGGCAATCTCGATCCCTGAGCTCTACTCTCAACTGCTCAGCTTCGAGACCCGTCTTGATCTCCAAGATGCATCCGGCTCCTCTGCTCATGTCGCCAACAGAGGGGGTCGGAGCATACCCAACAACCGTGGCTCCTCTGCTCATGCCCCTGCTATAAACTAGGACGATACGGTGGTACATGCACACTTATATCGCTACTAGCTTCGCAATTGCACAGGGCACTCCTCTAGTTATGCACAGACACCGGCAGGTGGGACTGAGATACTCCTATAGAAGTCCTATAAAATCAGCTTATCCGCGTGGGTTCCTCTGTTTTTCCTGAGATACTCCTATAGAAATCCTGGTGAAATTTCAAACGGGGTCTAAAGTAATTTGACAATCTGGTACCAAGGCTTGCTCTAGGCTTTAGCTGAACTTGTCTGTTAATAAACAGTTTACAATCCTAGCCAAACAAGTTAAATGAGAATACGAATTGCAGTCATTTATGGTTCAGTTTTTCAGCCTTTTCCTACTGTCTAGAGAGCAGCGACTGATTTCAGTTTTGCACCACTGTAGAATCTCGCCTAGCAAAATTCTTCCACTGCCAGCTCAACCGTTCACTCATGACTACGGCTTGGCCATTTAACAGTTCACTCAAGATGTTTTCGATCCCGGTGGCCGGTGTGGCCGTTTTTGGGCTCCTATAACCTATAGCACACGTTTTTATACCAAACACGCGCCCGGAGGCAATTTTTACGTCTTCGGTCTCTCATAACCTATAGCACACGTTTTCATGGCCAAAAACATGTCCGGAGGCCATTTTCACGTCTTCGGTCCATCCCCCACATTTTCGACCCTGGTGGCCGGTGTCGCTGTTTTCGGGCTCCCGTGACCTATAGCGCATGTCTCTTGGTCGAAAACGCGTCCGGAGGTTATTTTCTCATCTTCGGTCCATCCCCCACGTCTTCGACCTCGGTGGCTGGTGTCGCCGTTTTCGAGCTCCCGTGACCTATAGCACACGTTTTTATGGCCGAAAACGTGTCTGGAGGTTATTTTATCATCTTCGGTCCATTCCCACATTTTCGACCCCGGTGGCCATTTCCGGGCTCCCGTGACCTATACCACATGTTTTTATGGCCGAAAACACGTTCGGAGGTTATTTTCACGTCTTCGATCCGCCCCCCACGTTTTCGACCCCGGCGGCCGTTGTGGCCATTTTCCGGCTCCCGTGACATATAGAACACGTTTTCATGGCCAAAAACACGTCCGGAGGCCATTTTCACGTCTTCGGTCCATCCCCCACATTTTCGACCCCGGTGGCTGGTGTCGCTGTTTTCAGGCTCCCGTGACCTATAGCACATGTTCTCTTTGGTCGAAAACGTGTCCGGAGGTTATTTTCTCATCTTCGATCCATCCCCACATCTTCGACACCGGTGGCAGGTGTCGCTATTTTCGGGCTCCCGTGACCTATAGCACACGTTTTTATGGCCGAAAACGTGTCTGGAGGTTATTTTATCATCTTCGGTCCATCCCCACGTTTTCGACCCGGTGGCCGGTGTGGCCGTTTCCGGGCTCCCGTGACCTGTAGCACATGTTTTTATGGCTGAAAACACGTCCGGAGGTTATTTTCACGTCTTCGGTCCAGCCCCCGCGTTTTCGACCCCGGCGGCCATTGTGGCTGTTTTCCGGCTCTCGTGACCTATAGCACACATTTTCATGACCAAAAATAGGTCTGGAGGCCATTTTCACGTCTTCGGTCCATCCCCCACATTTTCGACCCCGGTGGCCGGTGTCGATGTTTTCGGGCTCCCGTGACCTATAGCACACATTTTCATGGCCGAAAACACGTCCGAAGGTTATTTTCACGTCTTTGTCCATCAACCACGTTTTCGACCCCGGTGACCTATGTGGCTATTTCCAGGCTCCTGTGACCTATAGCACATGTTTTCATGGCGGAAACACGTCCGGAGGTTATTTTCACGTCTTCGATCCATCCCGCACGTTTTCGACCCCGGTGGCCAGTGTGGTCGTTTCCGGGCTCCCGTGACCTATAGCACACGTTTTTATAGCCGAAAACGTGTCCGGAGGTTATTTTCACGTCTTCGGTCCATCCCGCACGTTTTCGACCCCGGCAGCCGGTATGGCCGTTTCAGGCTCCCGTGACCTATAGCACACGTTTTCATGGCCCAAAACGTGTCCGAAGGCCATTTTCACGTCGACGGTCCATTCCCCACGTTTTCGACCCTGGTGACCGGTGTCGCTGTTTTCGGGCTCCTGTGACCTATAGCACATGTTCTCTTGGCCGAAAACACGTCCGAAGGTTATTTTCTCGTTTTCGGTCCATCCCCCATGTTTTCGACCCCGGTGGCCGGTGTCGCTGCTTTCGTGTTCCCGTGACCTATAGCACACGTTTTCATTGCCGAACACGCGTTCGGAGGTAATTTTCACATCTTCGGTCCATCCCCGACGTTTTCGACCTCGGTGGCCGGTGTGGCCCTTTTCGGGCTCCCGTGACCTGTAGCACACGTTTTTATGGCCGAACACGCATCCGGAGGCAATTTTCATGTCTTCGGTCTGTCCATGACATTTTTTACCCCGGTAGCCTGTATGGCCGTTTTCGAGCTCTCGTGACCTATAGTATAGCACATATTTTCATGACTGAAAACGCGTCCGGATGTTATTTTCACGTCTTCGGTCCACCCCCCTCGTCTTCTACCCCGATGGCCGGTGTGGCCATTTTCGGGCTCCCGTGACCTATAGCACATGTTTTTATGGCCGAAAACGCGTCAGGAGGTTATTTTCACATCTTCGGCCCACCCCACCCCCCCCCCCCCCCCCATGTTATAGGCCCCAGCGGCCGGTGTGGCCATTTTCGAGCTCTCGTGACCTATAGTATAGCACATATTTTCATGACTGAAAACGCGTCCGGATGTTATTTTCACGTCTTCGGTCCACCCCCCTCGTCTTCTACCCCGATGGCCGGTGTGGCCATTTTCGGGCTCCCGTGACCTATAGCACATGTTTTTATGGCCGAAAACGCGTCAGGAGGTTATTTTCACATCTTCGGCCCACCCCACCCCCCCCATGTTATAGGCCCCAGCGGCCGGTGTGGCCATTTTCGGGCTCCCGTGACCTATGGCACACGTTTTCATAGCCGAAAACGCGTCTGGAGGCCATTTTCATATTTTCAGTCCATCCTCCACGTTTTCGACCCCGGTGGATGGTGTCGTTATTTTCGGACTCCCGTGACCTATAGCACACGTTTTCTTGACCGAAAACGCGTTCGAAGGTTATTTTCTCGTCTTCGGTTACATCCCCACATTATTTTCTCCCGTGACCTATAGCTACTTCTACCTAGACATTACTACTCTTCTACCTCCCCTTTTGAGATAAGCCAGCGTTTGTTGTTGAGATGTGAGGGGGGCGGAGCTCTCACATCATCTAGTGTGTTTGGATACTGGATTATTAGGTGAAGGATCTGGTGATTTGTGATGACTTCACACCTCGAAGAGTAGTAATGTCTAGGTAGAAGCCAGCTGCCTTTGAGCTGCAGCCTGCAGCTAGTAGGTTGGCATCGATCCTGGCTCGGGAAACAAACAAAGTTGTTATATATCCACCTGACCTGGTTCCCGACTTCCCGTACGTACGTGTAGCTGCTGATATGATGCTCTCCCTGGCGATCTCTCGACGACCTCGTCACCAGGCTCTCTCTGCTCACGTGCATGCGCCCCCGATATATATGATGTGCGTGCCGCCGGCCGGGGCCGTGTGTCCGAACCGGATCAGCCGATCGTCCGATCCCAGCAGGCATCGCGCGCGTCGATCGTGCCGTGTACGCGCGTCACGCCGCAAAGTCCGGGAGCGCCAGCGGTGGCCCGCACCGGACCCACCCGTCATCGCACCATGAGTTCCGCGCTGATCGTGTAGGCGCTGCCCCGCGCGCGCGGCCGGAGGCCAGTCCGCCGCGCCGACCTTCTCTTGCGCCACCGATGGATAGATGCCTCGTGGCCGGGCTCAGCTAGCGCCGTCGGCATCCCAACTGGGGGTGGCGCGACCACGTCCCTATAGATCTCCAAATGGGCCAGGTCCACTGGGCAGCCCAAGATCCAGCACTAAAAAGCACGGCACGAGCATGGGTCCGGCACGAGGTGAATAGTGCCTAGGCCGGTCCGGCACGAGGTGAATAGTGCCTAGGCCGGTCCGGCACGATGATAGTGTCGGGCCTGGGCCGCATCCTCGACATGTTGGGCCAGCACGAGCTCGTCACGATTTTTGGCGAACCCGATAAGGCAAGTATATATATGGAAAAACCTTAATTCATTGCCCTCCTCCCCTCCCCCAACACCCAGGCGAGCAGTCGGCGGCCTCCCACCCTCTCTCGGTCTCTACCGTGACCCTTCCACCACCACCCCTCATTCCCGTGAGCCGCGCCCGCAGCCGGAGGCACTGCGGGGGGCTGCCTGGAGCCCAGAGCCGCCGGCCGTCGCCGGGGAATGCCTGGAGCCGCTCGCAACCGCCAGGGCCCGCCACGCTCGCCGTCGGGGGCACCGCGGGGTGCTGCCTGGAGCGGCCGGAGGCCGCCGCAGAGGCCGCCTGGAGCCGCTCGCCCTAGCCGCCTCCTCCTCCTCCGATCCACCAGCAGCGTCGACGCCATGGACGCATCTACCGCCTCCGCCATGCGCCTCCTCCTCCTGGAGCCCGCCATGGGGTTCGGCTCAGCGCGCCTCGTCATGGCGCCCGCGACCGCCGCCGGGGCTCGCCTCCCCGCGGGAGTCCGCGCCCTCGAGGTCGTCGCCGTGCCCGCGCCGTTCGCCGGCTTCGCCTCTCCGCGCTCCACCTCATCCGCTTCGCGTCGCGGGTCTCTCATCGTTGGTGCGCTGCCCAGAGCGTTCGCCGACGCGCGCATCGGCTTCGCATCTCCGGGCTGTTCCTCTTCCTCCAGGCGCCGCGCGTCGTCCTTCGTTGTGGGCGCGCTGCCCACGGGCGGCCGCGCCACCAACTTCTTCGGAGAGGCCGTGGGCGGAGCGGGGAACGCGCTCGATTGCGCCATCGCGGCCGCAGTCGCCGGAGCGGGGTGGTCGTTGTCAAAGGGCCGCTGCGGCGTGGTGGCGAGAGGAGGAGCTCTCACCAACATGTCCCCGTCCGACGACAACAGGCGCGCTGCTGAGCAGCTGGTGCTCTCGTACGATAACATGCGGTCGGCGAAGCACATCGCCGCGTGGGTTGAGCTCGCCCGCCTCAAGACCACCTTTGAGGTCTCCTTTGATGCCGTAAGCACCTCGCGTCCTCGCCTTCTTTCCCATCTACTCCTTTCTTCGCTGAGTTTTTTTTGATTCTAACGCCAGATCGTTTCCGCAACCGCATCACGCGTGTTCTGTGCTGCAGGGTGTTCTTGAGTCGGGCCGCGATCTGAGGAAGTCGCTGGAGGAGATAGGCGAGCTCGATCCCAGTGCCAGGATCTACCCGTGGACTACGGAAGCATGCCTCGGCAGACTCCGCGCAGTGATCGGGAGAGAGAAGCTGGACATGCTGATGTTGGCTACTACACCTAAAGACGACGAGCAATTCTTGTGGAGTGCAGAGAAAGCGGAGGCTCTGATTCAGGCCATCGAAAAGTTAATGGTAACCATACATCGCCTCGGTGTTCTCTCTTCTCCAATCTTCTTGGCTCTTATTTCTGTTTGGTCTGCGTTAACAGTATCATCAGTAGGTCTGCTGTCTGCAACTCTGCATACATCGGGCAGTAAGGTCCAGTAGTAGCAGTAGCATTTCCCTAGACCACCGTTGCTAACTGAGCAGGGGATCTCGTGGGTTAGAATTGGTGTTTTTTGGTTGCCATCCATTGTTTGAATCAGATGCATAGGGATCTTTTGATTTTTTGGAATGCCTAAACCAAATCAGTAAATATCTGCTACCTTATGATACTCTACAAGCGTTGTTGAATGCTGATTGCTGAACCAGCAGAGTAAGATTTTTGATGTTGCGATTTGTGTGCTGTATTTAACATTCCTCTAGTGCATCCTTTTTCATGGACAGTATGAAGTGCAAATAGCTCCCCCATTTTCAGTTGTGTCAGAACTAGCATCACGACTGCTGATCAATTATAGTTTCTGTTTGGTCGGCTTGCAATAGCAGACCATGAAAAAAAGATGATCTCAGTAATTTGAATGGCTTGTTTGAATCAGATGATTACGGATCCTTTAATTATTTGGAATGCCCAAACCGAATCAGCAAGGATTTGATGCATCTGATTCGAACAAGCCATTCAAATTACTGATATCATCTTTTTTTCATGCTCTGCTAGTTTCTTCCGATACGATATGCCTCCTACAATGGTATGCGCTGGTTGAATTTCTTTGTTGTTGTTCTTCTACTTGTGGAAGCGCCTACTTAATCATGAACTTATTTGCACAATGTGGGAGTTACCGGGTGAAAATCTTGCTGTTTCGTTTCTTCTTGTCATAACAACTATACTCACACATTTTATTTCATAGGCAACACTACACTCAGTTGTAATTCTCAATGAAGGTTGGATGAGGCCATCTCCCCGCTCTTTACTATATGAATCTTGTCCTCTGCTCCTCAAGAGGGTATGTGTGTGCGTATTCATTATAGAGAACATAAGTCAACAATCTAGTGAGAGTATATAGCTGACATATGTTGATACTTTCTTGCTTGCTGGCAGCTATTGCAGTGCCTGCAAGAGTTCAGTGCAATTGTGGAATCCACTAAATTTAGAAGGTATTTATCTACGCATAATCAAATTAGTTACAGTCATCGAGTCGTTCCAAAGCCTAACTACTATTTAATCCTTCTTCTTGTACTGCAGGACTCAAAACAGTATCCGTTACAGAATGCTTGAAGAGCATGCTCTTGCACTGGAGCATGTGTATGCTGTAGCTCTGGACATATTCCAGGAGGTGTCACCCCCCACTGGGCCTCAAGAGGAATCACAGGACGTCGGGAAGGGCTTGAGAGACAGGAGAATCGCCCTGTTCGAGCAAGACGTGGGATTAACTGACTGCATGTCCGCCATCGGCGAGAGGGACTCAAAATTGGTGATCCAGTGCCTTGAGCACACCATCTGGGAGGTCAGGGACAGGGTTTTAGGGCCTGATTCGCAGCTCTTGGAAGGTTAGGGAGTGGGTCCTAAGATCTATCAGACTACTTTGGGGACTTAGGGAGGGTGCCAGGGTGAGAAAAACAGTCGCATTTGTTGACGTCTCATGTACTACTTTGCTACTCTACTACATTACATTTTCAGCATTTAGATTGCTTTGACAAACATGGTATTTTGGTGGTCATGAAAAATGAAACTGCTGTAATTACCCACGAGAGAGTGCACCGCAATGTTTGCACAAGTTGCAGTAACAGTGGCAGTAAGAATTACTAGGTACTTATTACTTATAAATCAGGTCATCCATCTAGAATACAGCGAGAATATCTCTTCCTCCCTCTCATAGCAGTTCGGCACCTTGACAATACAATTAAACTTGAATCCACGCACTACTACTCTGACCCAAGTTTGCAGAACTTCAATGGTTTTTCCCTCATTTGATGTTCCCCCAGCCAATCGATCAATCTCTTCACTGTGTCATCACTGCGAGATCTGAACTCTTTAATCACCATGGCATAATCTTCCTTCTTTTCACTTTGATCCGGGTCTCTACCCTGCTTTGATAGAAAAAAGAAGTCATTAAAAGCTCCCATACTAAAGTGACTCATATTTTAATAAATGGTTGCAATAATCTGTATCTGTTCATTTATGCCTTGTTATTTAATATTGTAAGTGGTCACTCTAAATTCAATTTTCCTAATATTAAAAATAACTATAAATTCACAAATGTCTCCCCCAAATAAATTTTAAATACAAATTCTACCAAAATTTATAAAATAATACATCAGAAAAATTAATAATGCAACAGGTTCTGTTAAAAAAATAATGATGCTGCATGTAAAAACATATCTGTTTGCACATAGCTCAAATGCCCGATCAATTTTTAAAAATAATACAGAAAAAATTAATACTTTCCAAGAAAGTATCAATATACTCCAGAAATTGATATTAGTGTGACAATGTCAAGGCATGCAATGAACAGAAGGCAATACACCTAAATTATGAATCCTGCATGCGAAATTAAAAGTTTACCTTGACAGTATGGAAATCTGAAAACCTTGAAATCCTGACACAACAATTCGATGGCGAATTTTGAACCTTTTCATGGTTGAAAGATGCATTTTTTGCAAAATCTGTAGTTACTTTCAGTATTTGTTGAACAATTACATAGACAGCCACAAATCGTTGGAAAGGATCCTGCTCCAATAATAACAATCTCCATTAGGCGTAGACAGTAGAAGCTGACAATTTTTAAGGGACGTGATGCTTATGCTACTGTACCTGAATGTGAAAGGAAGTCAGGGAATTTTCTTTGGTGGCAGTATACTTATCAAGATCTGAAACATGCTTTCCCAGAAGTGAGACACTTTCCTTGACCCTATCATTTGATGTTAAGAATCGGAAACTACTCCAATAACTGATTCCTCTTTCGAGAGTAGCAAGATTGATGGCAATGTCACCAATAATGATATTCGCAAAATTTACAATAGCATTTTGTAGCAGATCTGAGCCCTCGTCAGACAACCTGCTGTAGTTCCAGATCAAATCAAATAATGTTAAACTAGACAAACACAGTAGCTCTCAGTTAAATTTATAAAACAGTTTCCAAGCTAACAAAGTACTTAGATGAAACATAAAGAATTGGTATAAACAAACAGTATCGTGGTTAGCTTAAAAAATTCTAGAAATAACGGATCAGTATCATGGAATGCACAATGACCAGTCCAAATTATACACTAAAACTTTGCCTAAAAAAATTACGCACTAAAACTGAGGTGAATAATGCAGAGCAGTACTAACATAATTACTTCTTTAATAAAGCATAAACTAGATGATATATACAGTGCATCCATAAAAAACAGAGTGTTTGAACTATTTTTTATAAGTGTGTATCAGCAGTCTGAATGTTCACGAATCCGAGAAAAGTAAAGTTCATTGGGTAGGGGATAAATTTCTGCAAGTAATTCATGGGTGGAAATCCACAAACTACTAGAAAGAATTCAAACAGAGATATGTTCAAATGTTGGTCAAAGTCCAGTTAAAACATGAGATACTCAGAACTTCGTTCAGAGTGCTCATTTGTTTCCTTGATGCACAACTGTATTCTCAACATATAATCTGCCGTACATATGCTTCTACAAGTCAAACTTGCATTTCGAGATTGAACTAAGTCTTATCCTGTGCTTTTGTGGTAAACATCAAACGAGCATGCTAATATGATGAAGGGCTAAAAGTCCGAATTAACATTCCAAGACAAACAAGAGATTTATAAAAATAACATAACCAAGATGACCTTGGAGGTGCAGTTTTCTTAGAGAAGTAACAAATAAAAATGTATGACCTACATTATAATTCAGAAGTAGACATACATTATAGAAGGTGAATGTCTGACCAATATATAACCATGTGTAAGCAGTCCAGCATGACAACTGTCTATGAATCATCAAGCGGCAAAATTTCCTCAAAATTAAATAAGAATCATGGGTGGACATCCACAAACATAAAGGGATCATAGATCATCCAAATGCTAACACTCACGTATCCTAATCTGCTAGCATATGTTTCTACATGTAAAACTTATACATTTTGAGGCCGAACTAATATTAATCATGTACTCTCGTGACAAACATGAACACTACGAAAATAAATAAGCATGCATAGAAGATGGATGGAGTAGGCTAAAAGCCCAACTGTGCATTCCAAACAATGTAATGAAGATGATCTAAAAAGTGCAATTTCCTTAGAAAAAGAGCAAATATGTGTAACATACATACACTGTACTAAACACATGAGATTAAACTATCAAAACTCAACTGTCATAGGGGAAAAAAAGTTCCAAGAAGGAAGAATTCGGAAGCAAATCAAACCTGTCTAGACATCCATCAATGCTGGACAAAGGGAAGGTAATGAGTAGTGTAGAACCAATCATATTTTTGCAGCTACGAAGTCGAGAAACATCACTTTCCAGCTGTTTAACATCAAATTATCACATCAGGATTTTCCTTGTGCATGGAAGACAACAAGATGGAATAAAGATTTATTGTTGACATAAACAATACATAAATCACAAGTATGGTAAACTTTTGAGTTGAATATATATTGTGGGAAAATGAGCCCATATACCTTAAATATGGTGTGAGTTTATTAGGCTCACATGTGTTTATGCCTTTACAGTTTATGAAACCTGAAAGGATGCCCACTACTGGAAAAGTACCTATTAGTACCAAAATGTATCTGGTGCATCAGGGCAGAGCAGGCACATTTTGGTATAAGTGGTTGCAGGTAAATGAAGTAAATGGATGCACAAAGTAAATGAACTATGGTTTAAGTGGTTACAGGTAATTTAGACTACTATTTGAGTTTGCATAAATTTAAACATATGTCAATATCATCAGGGCAGTATAGAAATATGATGCGAGCCTTCCATTCACTCCGACTAGTAAAACAACATTCAAAGTTTCTTTATACACGAGAATTACCAGCTCAACTTGAGACAATATAAATTCTCCAAGTAGAATCCAATCAGTACGGCGACAAATGAGAGGCACAACAAATTCCCAATTTCTTAGTGCTAGCAAAACCAGCTCAACCTATAATATTCACAGTGAACCAAAGTTGGATGTCATCATGCATAAAATTAGCACTAAACAGAAATTTCATATTCAGTTTCAGAACTTCAGAAGAAACTTAAATAAAAATTATTGTTCATGAGTTGTGGTATCAAATACAGTAGCATCCTTCAGTTTGTGACGACCCAATAATTCATCATAATGTCAACAATGGGACAATTTCTATTTTTGACGCCATATATTATTCTTATAGAACCATTACTGTCTAATGCATGTATATTTAACTTCTGTCTTCCATGCAGATTCAGGACATGGATATAATTGCACTTGTTTGTTTGTAACATGGCAAAAGGTTGCATTTGAGGACACTTGATAAGCCACCCAACTAGTCTATCCCTCTATAACTGCACAACATTTAATTCATAAAATTTGCATCCTATTAGACAAGGACTAACAACTAAGTAATTTCCACATTAAGCGTCAAAAAGAAGTTAAGAAGATTACTTAATTATTCATGCAGAGTGAGGAAATTATCTCATACAATCTGATGTCATAGTATTGCAATATTCTTCTTAGATAGTGTGAATAGTGATGAAGTTAGATAAACCAAATTCTAAAAGCTAGCAATCCAAATTGCTTTTAGGCCAAAAAACAAGGTGCTATTTCATATCACAGTACAGTAGGGCATGAAAAGTATATAGTTCAGCTATCCCTAGATGTAACAAGAAACTAATGGTAACGGTAATGGAATTATACGCAATGCAGGAAGCAGAAGTTCATAGAAACAAAGAAACAAGTTTACAAGAATAGCTGCATAGGTTAACCTGAAGCTGTTCTATTTGAGTAAGAATTGTATCTGTAGAGTTGTGGAACCATAATCGGAGGATTGTTAGCTTTTGAACATATTGACTTATTGTTACATCGAGCTTTCTTGCCGGTTCTCCAACTCTTTCAATGAGTGCTTCAACAATATTACTTCGTACATCTTTATTTTCTCTCCACTCAAACCTTCCTTTTGCAATATCATCTTCTATTCTTTCAAGACCGTTTAGAATGTCATCTCGGTTATTACAAGATATGAAACCCTGTAAAAATGTAGAATCATAGAAACAGTATGAGATTCTCAGGTAGTAGGGTCAGCACCAGCGCATGAAAGAAATTGGTTAAGTTGGCTTTTCTGGACCCCAAAAGACATGATTAATGCCTCAGTTTTAACAAATTGACAGGAAGTACTACAAGATGAAATTTCAGTACCAATAGAACACAAGATTTCAGAATATATATATATATAAGGCATGATTTTGGTATTGTACAGGATGTAAGTCTACTTTGTCAATTAGGACAACAAACTAATTAGCTTGTCCTGAACATTATTTATTTCTATAAAACGGAGGGACTACTATTAATGGAAGTAAACCTAATGAAACATTGAGCCATCACGGACAAAAGAAACTAAATCGAAACTAAATCACTCTTTCCTTGTACAAGCAATATGCACATAATATAGGGAAAAAAACGTAACTTTACAAGGTATCAACAAAAAGTATCAAGAGAATACCAGCTCCACGATCATATTGGTGTTTTCTTTGCAGGCAATTATAATAAACTTGTAGTATTCCTTCTCTGATGAAACAAACTGTATGATTCCATCCACAAAGTTTCTAGCACACTTCTGTAGAGCCTTTTCATACCGCTCGTCCTCTTCACGCATTAGTTTCTGCTGCAGTGACTAAAACATATCGTGCAGTTAAATTCGTGACACTACAAAAGGCATCTAAGCAGTTGAATTTGTGCCTTATTAGGCTAATGTTATCAGATTAACATACAAAAACTAAAACTCTCCTTGTTTCTACAGTATGGTTTGTTGCCTATTGTGCACAAATACGAATGCTTATAATTTACATTTTTTTCAAACATGTAAAGTTGACAATACATTGGTGCATATGAAAAATTCAAGTATTCTAGTAAAATTCAGCGTTAACCATTCATAGTTGTAGCACAATGCACGAAACAAAGGGCTACCATGATGGAAACAGCTAGCATACTTAATTGCCCAATTTAGTACAAAGATGAAGAGAGAGAGAGAGAGAGATCAAAATGGTACCGATGGATGGCGTAGCCTCAATTTGTTGAGGACATCGATGTAAGAAGTTGGTGTCCGAGGATCAACAAAATCTGCATCACTGAACAACTGTTTGCAACTTCGCGGCACCTGGTCCGGCTCCTATACTCGTACATGAAAAACAGTCTTATGTAAATATCTTATTGTCAGAATCTATGACAATAAAAAATTTAAAAAGTACATGGTAGTATATATAGCCTTTATCATAAATCACAATTAGAGGACTCAAAGGCCCCTATTCAACTGCTGGAACAATTGTAGATCAAGTCCTCCATCGTTTATCAACAATGATCTACTCTGACAATATGGGCAACAGAATATATGCAAATGATTTATGAAAGCAATCTTGTCAGTAATGCAGATACTCTAATCAACCATCATTTGTTAAAAAGCAATCTTGTCAGTCCTGCTATGTACATGTACCTGGGCTTTCAACCTCCTGCGCCGTCTGTCGTCGCCGCCTGCGCTCCAGGCTAGAGACGGGAAGACGCCGCCGCGCTGCTGCAGAGGATGGTTGCGCGGGAAGCGGACGAAGCTCCGCGGCTTCCTCGCGGAGAGGAAGGTCGTCGGGCAGCCAGCAGGCCCTTGCAGGGAAACATTCACCGGCGCCGCCGCCATCGTGTATCCGATCGATCCCCTCCCCGCCGGCGGAAGGGGAATAGCTCTGCTGAGTTACCAAATTAAAGGATGAAAAAAACGTTTTTAAAACGAGGGAGACGAGCAAATCGTTGACACCGGATCGCTGGATGCGACGTATTATCCACCCACACGGAGGCGGAGGAAGCAGCGCGCGCCTCACCTCCTAGCTAGCGCAGCTAGCGTGATTGATCAGACGCGACGAAGCGAGGAGAACCCCGGCGTGCGTGGGAGGAGGCAGGCGGCGCGGTGGGTGGAGGAGAAGCGGCGGAACCCGAGAACCTTTCCGTCCCTGTCTAAGTGAAAGTAGTTTTGGAGGTGCATAGCACGTACGTACGTGTGTGTGTGTATATATAGGCGAGGGTCCTAGCCTCGACCAATCTACAACCCTGGTGGCAGCCCCCTTGGAGTCCTAGCACCCCGCGCTTGGAGTCCTGGTGCGCCAGGTATCAGCCAGGGAGCCAGCCGTATGGGCCTAGCTGGGCTGCCGCCCAAGTACACATACACATTCTAACACACTCCCGCAGTCTAATCGTTGGGACCACGAACGTTTAGACTGGACCGAAACTCTGTGAATACAGAAGATGCATGGCAACCCCTTGGTGAAGACATCGGCGGACTACGTGGGAATGTGAAGGACCCGAACATCCCCAACAGCCACGCGCTCCCGAACGAAGTGAAGATCGATCTCAATGTGCTTAGTGCGCTGATGCTGAACCGGGTTGGAGGACATGTACACCGCGCTGACGTTGTCACAGTAGACCAGGGACGTGTGCTGAAGTGGTGTATGGAGCTCCTGAAGCAATTGGCGCAACCAGGTGGCCTCGGCTACTGCATTGGCCACGACGCGATACTCGGCTTCGGCTCTGGACCTGGAGACGGTTGGCTGTCGCTTGGAAGACCAAGAAATCAGATTGTCGCCAAGAAAGACCGCATATCTGGAAGTCGACTTCCGTGTGTCAGGACAGCCTGCCCAATCCGCATCAGAGTAAACCACCAGGGAATCCTGAGCTGAGCAGGGTCGCAGATGAAGGCCAAGGTGCAAAGTCCCACGAATGTACCGCAAGAATGCACTTCAGGGCAGCAAGGTGAGGCTCCCGTGGATCATGCATGTGGAGGCAAACCTGCTGAACGGCATAAGCAATATCTGGCCTTGTGAAGGTGACGTACTACAAGGCGCCGGTGAGATTGCAAAACTCCGAAGCATTGGTGACAGGAGCACCAGAAGTTGCCGACACCTTGGGATTGGTGTCGATGGGTGTGGAGCACGGCTTGCAATCGGCCATGCCTGCCCGCTCCAAGATGTCCAGCATGTACTGCCGCTATGTCAATAGAAATCCTCCACTGGCTACTAGCTGCACATGCATTCCCAAGAAGTGATGCAAAGATCCGAGGTCCTTCATGGAGAATTCTCGCTGTAGGGCCTGTATAATCTGCCACAACAATGTAGTCGACGAGGCCATGAGAAAAATGTCATCCACATAAAGCAGAAGATATGCAATCTTAGCACCACGATGATAGACAAACAGCGAAGTGTCTGACTTGGCCTCCACAAAACCAATAGACTGAATATAAGCCGCGAACCGACTGTACCAGAAGCGAGGAGCTTGCTTTAGGCCGTAAAGGGACTTGTTGAGGCGGTAGACGAAGTCAGGGCGAGCTGGATCCTCAAAACCAGCAGGCTGAGCACAGTAGATTGTCTCAGACAGGGTGCCATGGAGGAATGCATTCTAGACATCTAGCTGGTGCACAGGCTAGTGTCAAGAGAGAGCCAATGAGAGAACTGGCCGCATAGTAGCAGGCTTGACGACTGAAGGTCTCGTCGAAATCAACTCTAGGGCGCTAAGTGAAACTGTGAAGAACCCATCTGACCTAGTACCGCTCAAGAGACCCGTCTGAATGGAATTTGTGCTTGAATATCCATTTACCGGTGACGACATTGGCACAAGCGGGAGGCACAAGATCCCATGTGTTGTTCTGAAGAAGTGCGGCGTGCTTCTCTTCCATAGCTGCCCGCCAGTTTGGATCGACGAGGGCGCTGCGGAATGTCTTCGGAACTGGCGACAGCGGCGCGGTGTAGAACAGGGCAGGCTGTCGGAAGCCGAGCTTAGCACGGGTCGTCATGCCGTGCTGGTTGACGACGGGCTGGACTGGGATGGCTCCTTTGGGAAGAGGCTGTGCCGGAGGTGATGGCCCGACGTCACAGGCCGGCGACAGTGACAGCAGATGAGGGGCGACAGAGCAGCGAGTGTACACGAAGCACAAGGGCATCAAATTGAAGCCAGGCGGGCTCCGCGGCGCTGGGAGGAAGGCTGGAGGCCGTGCTCTAGGGGATCCGCCCAACTGTGTGGCGGAGGCGCCGATTGGTGTGCCTGCGGCACGGGAAGTAGGAGCACCCGATGGAGCACCAAGGGCTGCTGCAGAGGTGCCAAGCCCCCTAGCAGCGCCTGGGTGAGCGCCAGCAGCAGCGCCCCTGGTGGCGCCCAGCAGCAGCAGCCACGGGCCGCCGCCAGGTGGTGTCGAGGAGGTGCTGGGCGACGATGGCGCAGCGGCTGGAGCCGGCGGTACGGCGTCAGGGAGTGCAAGGAGGGGCACCGGAGCAGCGCCGATAACGTCGGGAGGACCTGCAGGCAAAGGAAGTTGTGCCGTTCGCATAGGAAACGACATGATGTCAGTGTCATCATCCAAGAACTCATAGGCCGCTGGTGGGGATGGTGGGAATAGCTCGGCGTAGGGAAACAATGACTCATCGAATGTGATGTGTCGAGAGATGATGATACGGTTAGAATCGAGATCAACGCAGCGGTACCCTTTGTGATGAGCTGAATAGCCTAAGAAGATGCACATGGCGGAGCGAGGCGAGAGCTTATGAGTAGTTGTGGCGGAAAGGTTTGGATAACAATGACAACCAAAGACCCGTAGGTGCTCATAGGATGGCGCGGCGCCGTATAGAGCCTCATGTGGCGTGCGGGAAGCTAGGGTCTTGGTGGGAAGCAAGTTAAGCAGGTAAGTCACGGCGTGTAGAGCTTCTACCCAATAGCCGGGGGAAGACTTGCCTGGAAAAGGAGTGACCGAAGAATGTTGTTCGCTATACGAATGATGCGCTCAGCTCAGCCGTTTTGCGGCGACGTGTACGGGCAGGACATGCGGAGGTGGACGCCACGAGAGAGGACGAACGTGCGGGCGCTGGAGTTATCGAACTCACGACCGTTGTCGCACTGGACGGCCTTAATGTGGTAAATGTGTTAGATTTCAGCCGCAGCGGAAATGTCCAGGAAAAATGTGAGCAATCATCGAGAATGATTAAATAGTACTTCAAGCTCGAGATGCTAGGAACAGGAGATGTCCACAAATCACAATGAATGAGATCAAAATTCCTAGACGCTCGAGAGGATGACACCCGAAAAGGAAGACAGGTGTGTCGACCAAGCTAACACGCATGACAAAGAGACGAGCTAACGTCTTTATTACATGAAGGTAAAGTGGGCGCTAGACGGGTGAAAGCGTCCTGCCCGAGATGCCCGAGATGAAGATGCCAGATCGTGGAGGAGACACCAGCAATGAGAGCAGCAGCCACAGTAGGAAGGTGCAGGGGGTACAGTGGTCCTGAACTATTGCACCTGACGATCACGTCCTGAACCGGAGATCCTTCACAGAACAACCAGATGGGTCAAATTCAACTGAGCAGTTGTTATCGGTGGTAAACTAGCAAACAGAAATAAGATTTTTAATAAGGTTTGGGGAAACAAAAACATTATTAAGATATAAAGGGCCAGGAAGGACAGTTGCGCCAGAGGAGGTGACCGGGAGTAAAGAACTGTCACCGACAACAATAGCTGAAGGAAAAGGGTACCGCTGGGAAAAATTATGTGAAAGAAATTGAGGATCGGATGTCATGTGTGAGGTAGCACCTGAATCGAAGAACCACTCATGCTGCTACGGCTGGTTCAGTGTCATAGTGCTGAAGGTGGAGGCAAGGGGTTGCTGATCCCATGACGGCATGCTGATGGCGGAGCTGGCGACGGACGACTGGTACTGCGCCTGCTGGAGAGCCATAGCCTGAGCGGCCTGGTACGCCTGAGCCTGAGCCTAAGCTGCCTGTGCTGCCTACACCTGAGCGGCCTGGAACTGGGCTGCCTAAAGGGCCTAGAGCTGCGCCTGCTGGGCTAGTGTGTGGAAATGGGCCAGCATGGCCTATGGCACCTCGGGCTGCAGAGTCTGTGAACTGGGCCACATCTGGATGGCCCCAGTCCACGGGTTGTGGAAGGACGGCCAGGGCGCGCAGTTGGAGGCCCCCTGAGGGGCGCCCTGCTTGGCGCTGTTAGGGGGGACGCTGGCTGGTGCTGCCGCCCTCGCTTCTGGTGCTGCCTTGATTGCCACCTTTGGAGCGGCTGCCGGAGCTCCGTTTGCGATGAGGCTTGGACGAGCCACCCCCGAAGGCTGAGCCACCTCCAGAACGAGGCTGCTGCGAGGCCTGGGGCGGCCGGGCTGACAAGGAGGCACCCGGCATGGCGGCGAGGAGGGCAGTGGAGGGCATCGAGGACGGCTGCGTGGAGGTGAGTTCCTCAAGTAGCAGGTCATTCCAAGTCTCCAGGAACGTTGGAGCAGTCGGCTGCGGCGAAGATGAAGGCTAATGGCGGCGTACTTGGGTTGAGGCCGCGGATGACGTTGATGACGAGGGAACGGTCGGTGACCGGCTCGCCAAGCTCGTCGAGAGCATCGGCCATGGCCTTCAGACGGCAGCAGTAGTCGGTGACGGAGAGGTCACCCTGGACGAAGGTGCGAAACTGCGCGTCGAGAAGGAGGGCGCGTGTCTCCCAGTTGCTAAGGACTCGACGGCGAGCCAGACGGAGCGGGCGGTGGCGCCGGGTGTCATGACGGTGTCAATGAGGTTGTTGGAGAGAGTGCCGTAGATCCAAGACCGGATGACATGATCCATCCAAGCCCAGTCAGGGTGACCAGGAAGCGGGCTGTCCTCCAGGACGTGGGCGTCGAGGGAGAACTTCCCGACGGTGAGCAGGAACTGCTCGTGCCAGCGGGCGTAGTTGGTGAAGGCGACGTCGAGGATGAACGGGACAAGGCTGCGTATGTTCTGGACCGCAACAGCTTGGGCGTGCAGGTTCAGAAGGGGCGGCAGCTTCGTGTAGCAGCATGCCGTCGTGGATGGGGGGGATGGCACGACTCTTGTGGTCGTCGTCGTTGTCGATGGTAGGGGCGCCGGGTGACGGGTCGGCAGCCTCGGCGGCGCCGTGTTCCCGGGCAGCAAGGGCTAGGGCGTCGTGGAGGCGGGCATCGGCGACATCGCGCTCCTGGACGCTTGACGACTGGACTGAAGGTCTCGTCGAAATCAACTCCAGGGCGTTAAGTGAAATCGCGAAGAACCCATCTAGCCTAGTACAGCTCAAGAGACCCGTCTGAATGGAATTTGTGCTTGAATATCCATTTACCGATGATGACATTGGCACGAGCGGGACGAGGCACAAGATCCCATGTGTTGTTCCGAAGGAGTGCGCTGTGCTCTTCTTCCATAGCTACCCGCCAGTTTGGATCGGCAAGGGCGCTACGGAATGTCTTTGGAATTGGTGACAGTGGCGCGGTGTGGAACAGGGCAAGCTGTCGGAAGCCGAGCTTAGCACGCCCGTCGACACCCAATCCCAAGATGTTGGCAACTTCTGGTGCTCCCGTCACCAATGATTCAAAGTTTCACAGTCTCACTGGCACCTTGCAGTACCTCACCTTCACAAGGCTAGATATTGCTTATGTCGTTCAATAGGTTTGCCTCCACATGCATAATCCACGGGAGCCTCACCTTGCTGCCCTGGAGCGCATTCTTCGGTACATCCGCGGGACATTGCACCTCGGCCTTCATCGGCGACCGTGCTCAGCTCAGGATTCCCTGGTGGTTAACTCTGATGCGAATTGGGCAGGCTGTCCCGACACACGGAAGTTGACTTCCGGATATACGGTCTTCCTTGGTGACAATCTGATTTCATGGTCTTCCAAGCGACAGCCAACCGTCTCCAGGTCCAGTGCCGAAGCTGAGTATCGCGTCGTGGCCAATGCAGCAGCCGAGGCCACCTGGTTGCGCCAGTTGCTTCAAGAGCTCCATACACCACTTCGCCGCGCGTCCCTGGTCTACTATGACAACGTCAGCACGGTGTACATGTCCTCCAGCCCGGTTCAGCATCAGCACACCAAGCACATTGAGATTGATCTTCACTTCGCTCGGGAGCGCGTGGCTGTTGGGGAGCCCCCTGGAGTCCTAGCGCTAGGTATCAGCTAGGGGAGCCAGCCGTATGGGCCGAGCTAGGTATCAGCTAGGGGAGCCAGCCGTATGGGCCGAGCTGGGCTGCAACCCAAGTACACATACACATTCTAACATAAAGTATAGGGTAATTTTGGTAAACGTGGTTAGCAAACTCGCATCCCACGATTTTATGTTATATAGGCGCTATAGGCATAACAGATTGCATAGATATAGAGTTTATAAAATATTTTAGCCGGATACAACTCAACCAATGTTTATCTCTACCTCTGGTCTATCTCTAACTGACCGAGACCTTCTTCCTGGTGCAATACTCTAGCCTGCGCCTAAGCTTCTAGAAGGAGCTTTCGTTCGGCCTCTTGATCTGATCCAAGACCAACACAAGTAGTTTATCTAACAGCCGCTCTTAATCTTAATCTTAACTCGCCGCTCTTAATCTTAGCTCGATTTCTTAACCATATTAAGATTGCTCCTGAACCTTAACATGGTTAAGAACCATCCCGGCGTGGTGGGTGGAGGAGAAACGGCGGAATCAGGGGCGAATCTATGGCCCAGGCTGCTCGGGCTGCAGTCAGAGCGAGCTCACGTAATCCCTTTAACATATGTGGTGTTTAGTCTAACAAAAGAAAGTTCAGGAGGTAAGATCAGACTGTTTTGAGTTTGAATCAGCAGCTTAGTCCGAGGTGCAGCCCTATTCGGATCCGCCCCTGGACGGAACCCCGAGAACCTTTCCGTCCCTGGTCGTGCTGCACGCCGGGACGGCGGGCGGCTCGGGTCGTCGCGCCGCCATTTATCAGTGGAGCAGAAAGCGGGCGGGTCCGTCACGGCCGTATTTTTGCCCCAAAGTCCCAAGTCACAAAGGCCTGACCCAAATTAATTCGCGGCCCAATTGAGCTTGACGAAGAAGGCCGGCACAAACTATGGAGCCCATTTGCACCCCAATGAGTCCGTCAGCATCCCCCGCAAAACCCTATACCTCGCGCCGTCTCCGTCGCCGTCTCTTCCGTGCCGCCGTCGCCGGCTCGCCGCCTCCTCAACGCGCGGGCCGACGCTGCGCTTGCTCCCCGTCGTTCCTCGCTTGGAGCAGCCCGCCGGTCCAGGGGCGCGCCGGCGCCGCCTCCAATCCTCCACTTGGCGCACTCAACTCCGGCGCCTGCTCACTCGATTGGCTCCGGTGGTCGGTGGTTCTAGGCGGGCAGGATGTTCTCGCTGAGCCTGATTGAGCACGACCTGCCGATGCCGCCGCACCTGCTGAGCCGTCCCCTCCCCGACGCCATCAAGGCCGAGTTCGAGAGGCTCTTCTTGGACAACGTTAAGCGGATTTTGTTTTTCTTTAGCCGTAGAATCAGCATTGTTGAGCAAAATTTGCTCGGAGTGTCAGAAATAATCGATTGAGCCCTTTTGCTCCAATGTTGGTGGTTCCTAAATGTGTGTTATCTGTTTGCGTTTGGTGCACGAGGCAGGTTATCGCGAACCTTGGGCTGTGCGTGTCTGTCTATGATATCCAGGAGAGGGCTGCTCGATCTATAAAGTAATGCGTGCCTTACTTTTGTTTATCTCTTAGAGTTCTTGATATATTGTGCTTGCCTTATAATGTTTTGTGGAAGGAAAATTCGGGAAATACTGCAATTCCCAGACACACTTTAATTGTGTGATTGATGTCAAGATGTGAAATCCAAGTTGTATTTAGCTTTTATCCTGTTTCGTTCTTGTTGGTGCTCACTAAATTACTCAAAACCATTTCTTAGTAGTCTTACTGTTTGGTTGCTGTGCTTGAATGACCATTCCTTAGTTTGCTTACCGTTTGGTTGCTGTGCTTGCATGAAAACAGTAGCTTTTGTGGTTGATCCTAGAAGCTGTGTTGTTATGGTGGTTACTTATCCTGTCAATAGCTTTTCTTCTGTTCACGTATGAGTATGATAGCTACTTGCCCATCACTTGAACTTGAAAGGGAAAATATGCCCAGTTTCCTGGCATTCCTCTCTTTCCGATAGCCTTGCCACAGAGGCACTTACAATTTTATTTCAAACCGTGATGATTCCCAATCGGTATTTTCTAATTGATCCTTTAGTTTTCATGCTAAGACCCAGTTCTGTTTGAGGGTGCTAGGCCTTGTATTTCGATACTGTTACAATCTGTGGCAAATGAAAGTAGCTTGTGGTGTCTAGCTGGTGCTTCAGCTGTCCATGAGCTAGTCATCACTCATCAGGCCGCTTATCCTTGACACTGGTCAGGTTGTGTATGGTCGAGGTCGAGGTTCTAGTGTACATGGCATGTTTGCGATTGGACATCTCTGGGAGTTGGCTGCCGGCCTCCCCTTGTTTTCTTTTGTTGTTAATAAAATGACACACAGCTCTCCAACATCTTTCGAGAAAAAAAATATATGCTAAGATCCATTTCTTCCCTTTGTCGAAAAACAATGTTGATTATTTCTTTGATGTGAATCTGTACTCTATTTGTTTTGAGTGTTGCTACTTGCTAATGACTTGATTTCAGCAAAGTTATGATAGACTCTTTATAACTAGAATTGCGCATCTTTTTAACAGCATGTCCCTTTCTTCCAGTATTGTATAATTATAAAATATCTGATCTCTGTGAAGTCATTGAGTTCAATCCCAAGGCTTCCTACACTTTGCAAATCATGCTTAACTGCTTACGTTTCCTTGTTCCTGTTCTGGATAGGTTTCATTTCGTCTGCTGATGTTCAAGCCATTTAATGGGGAGGTTCTTGTTGGGAGAATTAGTGGATACAATAATAAGGGGTTGCAGGGTGAGTTCACTTTGAAGAACTGCTTGGCAAGCAATCTCTTAATTCGTAATTGATTGAACTTGTCTAGCGTACTTTCTGATCATGCATTGTAGTTTTCTGTATGATTTTGCTCTGCAGGACCAAATCTAATCTCTAAGCAAAGGACCAAATGTCTTGGTTCATGTATAATCCTTGCCATGCATGAATATACTTTAAGCCTATTGGCCTAATACTTCCACTCTAGTATTTCTGCTTGGAGATATTAATATCTTTTTTATGAGCATTGTATATTTCCTGGTTGCTATGAAATTGGAATGCTCCATTTCTGTTCTGACAATTAAATGAGACATCAAATACATATGTTATCATCGTATAACTACATTGGTTTTAGCTAACAGACCTCCTTTTGCAGTTTCTCTTGAATTCTTCAATGACATATGCATCCCTGGACATTTGATGCAGTATGGCACAGTGAGGTTGGGCACAACCCTATTTGTTAATTTATTGTTGCAATACATAAATAACTACTGTTATTTAATACTGAGGTTATTATGTGCTTCAAGAGTTATATCATACATTTTAGTTTTAGTTGTCCGTATTAACATTTCATTTATTCTTCATTTACATCTCAAGTGTGACCTAAATCATGTAAGTTATCATGTCAGTGTACTGCATTCGGCCATGATTGTGTGGACTGTAATGCCATGACATTCTCATGAATCCCTGAGAAACTGAAATGAAAAATTACTGGAAAAGGAGAACTATGCTAGCTCTTTCCAGGAAGTAGATAGCACTTTCATAGAAGCTAAAAGAACCTTAGCTTAACTAATTGCATTGATGAAACACTGATCTTTTCCTCTGCTTCCGAAGAAAGTATTTCCAGTGTAAAGTTCAGTATATTTTCTTTACTTCTCATCTTTTGTTCAATGCCCATTGGATTTCCAGGGGACCAGATGGTAGGTGGATGCTGAAGACTGAAGATGGTGATGAGCTATATCTAGATCTAGATGATGAGGTTTTTTTTAGCTCTATTGTGTTTTTGTTTATTGCAAAGCAAATACTACTTCCTCAGATTACTGCACACACCAAACTCATGACCAATGCAATCGCTGTGCAGATAAGGTTCTTGGTATCTGGCACAAAGTACCCGCCTATCCCAATTGAGCAAAAGGCAGACGACCCACCATTTTCCCCAATGCAGATTGTTGTAAGAACTGTTTCCTGTATTCATATAGTACATATGCCCAGCTTAGCTCTGTTTATATTCATGAATAGTCATTTCTGTCTAATATCATGCTTTGGATAATGATTTCCATGGTTTCATCTACATTCAGGTCATTCTGTACGATAAATTCGTAAGCACCGCTTCAAGTTGTATTTACATAACATTTATTTGTTGTTATATCTTATAAGCTGTGCTTCTGATATGTTACATCCAATTTGGTGGCCTGATATGATATAGAACATATGTTGGAGTGAAGCCCATGTGGGCCTTATCCCTTGGCCCACTAAGTCTCATGTCTTTCAGTTTTCATGAGAAACATTAATCTCAATTCCCAAGTTGCCAACGCATAGCACTCTGTGTTTACATATAGGAAGTGGAGAGGTCACATAAAGCTTGTGATTGATGGCAAGGCAAAGGCTATTCATACAAACATGCTGGCATGCTTTTGTATTTTTGGGTGCATAATTCTTAACATGTGTCCGTATCTGCATCACTTCTTGTCATTGCCATGTGGAACGTCTCATCATGCCATGTCATCATGCATGGTGTCAAACCTAACATGCTTAACACATGATTACTTGCATATTCTATACACCGAAGTCACTGTTATTTGCTATGCATTCCATGTCATCATGCACGGTGTCAAATCTAGCATGCCTAGGACACAATTCCTTGCTTGCATACGCTATATAAATAGCATAATGCACAAGTTTTGTAATGGTGACAAAATCCCATAATCTGAATCGTGTTGTGCTTTGAATTTTGATTCCTTTGATCTGTCAAACATAGCATCTTTGTGTGCCTTTTGAGAGAGTTATTCTTTTATCATGCTGAAATTTGTCCTTTCATGCTTTGGTGAGTAACTGCGGTAGTAATGCTTTTGCAGGGAAGTATTAAAGGAGATGGTCTTGGTCTTCTTGCTTGGCGGGCAGCTGATGAAGAGGAGGGGGAGGAGGTGGCAGAGCAATAGCATCATGTTGCTTCAGGGATATCTCTGTGTAGTTTACAAGCTCAGCCTACTAGCATGTTAGGTAATTGTATCTAGTAGCAGAATACGGCATTTTAGAATCTATATGTTTTATTGCTTCGAGCCATTTCATGTAAAAACTGCATATGAAAAGTAGGTCAGATTCTTAGGGCAAAGCATGCATGTACTACCCAGAAGTTTTCTGAACAATTCTGTGTCAGATGTGTAATCTGATAACGGGGAACGCTCCGAGGAGCAGACCAGCACCAGGGAAGTTCAGTTTCAACCAGGGTACTTGGTGTTACCTCCAGCAAGCAGCCGGGTAAAGGATCTGAGAGTGATGAAAGCAACATTTGTTGTATAATTTCCTGTGAAGTGTAAACTGGTGGACAATGCAATTCCCCAGCTGCAGTTTGGCCTCTGGAAAATGGATGTTTGCGATATATTCAGAGCTTCTAGTTGGGTCAAATGTTTGGTGTACCTGGCCTCTTGTTGAACAGACCGTTGTTGTATTTGGATTCTACCGTAGGTGTCTCGTGGCCTGGCCTGCTTTGAAACAAATTTTTGTGGTGTCTGTGGCTGTGCCATTGCTGGATAACATCGCAAGTGCCAAGTCGTTAGAATCGTCTGTATAAAGACGTACAAAAGTCATTGCGGTCGTTAGAATCGTCTGTATGAAGAGATACAAAAGTCGCTGCATCGCTGTAAACTCGTTGCAAGAGAAACTGGAGAAGCAAGCTGATAGATCAAAGTTTCAGAGTAGCAGCTGTTAGCACTCCAAAATTGTACTATTAGTATAGAATAATACTGAGTAACATACACTTATGGTAATGGTGCCCAATAAACAGTCTAAACTGGATGTCGCCGTAATTTTACATGTTGTATCTTCAATTTTCAAACTGTTCTCCATTCATGTGTGTGTATTGTTGGTGCTGCTGAATGAGATTGAAGACTGGGGGGCCTGTTGGCTTGTTGGCTTCAGTAGGTGACCCTGACGCCGTTGTATCTGAGGATCTCGCCGACGAGCTCGCCCTTGCCGGAGCCGACGTAGCGGCCGACGATCTTGCCGTCCCTGATGAAGACAGGAACTGCAACTGCAACAACATCATTTCCCACTCCTCAAATAGACGACAGTTCTCTTAGTAAAGTGAGGCAGCCTAGGCAAACTCCTAAAGCGCCATTTGTAATACTGCATGAAGAAAGATAAAGGTTACCCAGAGTTGATGGCAGAAGCAACTGTTGCCCAATATTAGTCCCGTACAAGAGTTTTATTCTCTGCTCGTGGCAACATAACCATGCCTTGATGACTGTTTCTTTATCATATACTTCATCCTTTTCTTGTTCAAGGGCCCCGCTGATGGTCTGAAGATGTTGGGATATATCAGCATCCACCAATGGCGTCAGTTGCTTCAAAGATGAATGTTCTTCATGAAGGTTGCTCTTAATCACTGGATGTGATCCTGAATCCAACTCCCAGATCAAACAAAGCTGAGACACCAATTGCTCTGGCATCACAATATTTTCTCTCTTATCATGTTCTCTCATCTCGTTGCTGGAGATAAACATAAGCAGCGGGCATCCTTTAATTGATACATCTGCCATGCCTTCTGGCAGACAAAGTAATGTCTTCAGGTTTGGTACGTCCCAGATCACCAGTCTGGAGCAATGCCTAAAGACCTCGGTGTTGAGTGGTAGACCTTCTAACGCAGTGCAATCATGAAGTCCAAACAAGTCCAATTGTCAAAATATGAACCCTCTAGTAACCAGCTTGGGTATCTGTCAGATTTGTAACCCTCGATTGCAAGGCCCTGCAATTGAGCCGGTGGCCTCAGACCTTCTAGAATGTCCAGATGTAAACTATCCTCAGCATGCGAGTCACTCTCATTGCTCCAGATAAGTTCCAAATGTTCAAGATATCTTTTCTTATGCAGCATCATCTCTGCAGCTTCATCCTTTCTAGTGACATTCTCGAGATTTGTAATAGATAACCCACCAAGCCCATTCATGTCCCTCAGCTGTCGCGGCTCATATCCTTTCTGCTTTTGCACACGGAATTCTTCAAGATTTTGCAGCGAAGTTAGCTTGCCTATTTAAGGAATTTGAGGCAGCTCTGCATAAAGTCTTTTCCTGTAGGATCCTTCACGATATGGTTCAAAACTTAGTAACTTACTTAAATTGCATAGTTTCTTAGGCAAACTCTGAACTCTGTAACTGAACAGAAGGATCTGCAAGTGGTAAAGAGTGCACAAAGATGCAGGAAATTCTGATATTGTGGTTTGAATGACGTTCAAATACCGAAGGTGCTTCAACTCACCAACAGATTCAGGTAATTTTTCTTTGTTGTAAAAGCACATAGAGAGAACACGTAGCCTCTTCAGATTCTGCAGTACCTGATGGAAAACATCATCTGCATCATCCACCAGAGGACCAATACAGATAACAGTGCGCAGATGGTGTAGCTTGCAGATACTTTGCTTATGCTGCTTCATGCTCTTAACATGGACTTCCTCGACGGAGCGGCGCCGGACTTGCGCGCCAGGAACAGCTTCTTGAGCAGCCTCAGCATCATGAGCAGGCCCATCCTCCGCTGCCGGACGACGGCGTGCTTGCGCGTCTCCGCGGCGCCTTCGTAGCCGTCGCCAGCGAACCAGGACTCCTTCGTCGCCGCCCACGACGGCGTCCCCTTGGTCAGCGGGCACGGCTGCGCGGCCCGGGCGAGCTCCTCGTTGAAATCCTCCCACAGCATGTCCATCTTGTCCTCCACGGCGAACCTCGCCGAGCCGTGGTGGTGGCCGTCGTATCCTCCCAGGTGATGGTGGTGGTGGTCGCTGCCGGCGGCGTCTTGCTACTCCACGGCCGAGAAGCTCCTCCATTGATCGTACCCGTGTAGTTGGCCGCCTCCCGTGCTCGAATCGACGATGGCCTCTTGGGATCTGGCGGCAGCTAAGAGAGGGAGAGGAGAACAGAGGCGGTAGCCTCCTGGGCGTCGGGAGGATGACGACGGGGACACGGAGAATAGTGGGGCGCCTGTCGCGGCTGCGACCGATGGGTTCTTTCGTAATTAGATCATGCTGAATATTCAATGCGATACGGATTAAACTTTAGCTCAGGATCCAAACACCCCTAAATATCCCGTGGAAGACCGGAAATGATTTTTGCTGGTGCTCCCGTTCCAACTAGTGCACAATTGAAATTGAATTTTCAGGTAAATTCCACCCCACTCGTTGTTGGTTCGCAGCAACTTGGAAGAGAAGCTGGAGGCCCAACCGTAATAATGGGCCATGGATGGAGAGGAAGAGGAAGGAAGGGAGTTAGTGTGTGGGGCTAACCTTTTCTTCCTTCACATGTGGGCTGCTTTTTCTTCCTTCGCTCCCTTCTCTTGTGCCAAGGTGACGACCGTTTGTCATCGATTTTTTTTTCCTTTTGGAGCTTTTTTAATTTGCACACCTGCAATGCAAACAAAACTGGCGTGCAGGCAGCAGCAGCATCACGCTGAAATTTGTCCTTTCATGCTTTGGTGAGTAACTGCGGTAGTAATGCTTTTGCAGGGAAGTATTAAAGGAGATGGTCTTGGTCTTCTTGCTTGGCGGGCAGCTGATGAAGAGGAGGGGGAGGAGGTGGCAGAGCAATAGCATCATGTTGCTTCAGGGATATCTCTGTGTAGTTTACAAGCTCAGCCTACTAGCATGTTAGGTAATTGTATCTAGTAGCAGAATACGGCATTTTAGAATCTATATGTTTTATTGCTTCGAGCCATTTCATGTAAAAACTGCATATGAAAAGTAGGTCAGATTCTTAGGGCAAAGCATGCATGTACTACCCAGAAGTTTTCTGAACAATTCTGTGTCAGATGTGTAATCTGATAACGGGGAACGCTCCGAGGAGCAGACCAGCACCAGGGAAGTTCAGTTTCAACCAGGGTACTTGGTGTTACCTCCAGCAAGCAGCCGGGTAAAGGATCTGAGAGTGATGAAAGCAACATTTGTTGTATAATTTCCTGTGAAGTGTAAACTGGTGGACAATGCAATTCCCCAGCTGCAGTTTGGCCTCTGGAAAATGGATGTTTGCGATATATTCAGAGCTTCTAGTTGGGTCAAATGTTTGGTGTACCTGGCCTCTTGTTGAACAGACCGTTGTTGTATTTGGATTCTACCGTAGGTGTCTCGTGGCCTGGCCTGCTTTGAAACAAATTTTTGTGGTGTCTGTGGCTGTGCCATTGCTGGATAACATCGCAAGTGCCAAGTCGTTAGAATCGTCTGTATAAAGACGTACAAAAGTCATTGCGGTCGTTAGAATCGTCTGTATGAAGAGATACAAAAGTCGCTGCATCGCTGTAAACTCGTTGCAAGAGAAACTGGAGAAGCAAGCTGATAGATCAAAGTTTCAGAGTAGCAGCTGTTAGCACTCCAAAATTGTACTATTAGTATAGAATAATACTGAGTAACATACACTTATGGTAATGGTGCCCAATAAACAGTCTAAACTGGATGTCGCCGTAATTTTACATGTTGTATCTTCAATTTTCAAACTGTTCTCCATTCATGTGTGTGTATTGTTGGTGCTGCTGAATGAGATTGAAGACTGGGGGGCCTGTTGGCTTGTTGGCTTCAGTAGGTGACCCTGACGCCGTTGTATCTGAGGATCTCGCCGACGAGCTCGCCCTTGCCGGAGCCGACGTAGCGGCCGACGATCTTGCCGTCCCTGATGAAGACAGGAACTGCAACTGCAACAACATCATTTCCCACTCCTCAAATAGACGACAGTTCTCTTAGTAAAGTGAGGCAGCCTAGGCAAACTCCTAAAGCGCCATTTGTAATACTGCATGAAGAAAGATAAAGGTTACCCAGAGTTGATGGCAGAAGCAACTGTTGCCCAATATTAGTCCCGTACAAGAGTTTTATTCTCTGCTCGTGGCAACATAACCATGCCTTGATGACTGTTTCTTTATCATATACTTCATCCTTTTCTTGTTCAAGGGCCCCGCTGATGGTCTGAAGATGTTGGGATATATCAGCATCCACCAATGGCGTCAGTTGCTTCAAAGATGAATGTTCTTCATGAAGGTTGCTCTTAATCACTGGATGTGATCCTGAATCCAACTCCCAGATCAAACAAAGCTGAGACACCAATTGCTCTGGCATCACAATATTTTCTCTCTTATCATGTTCTCTCATCTCGTTGCTGGAGATAAACATAAGCAGCGGGCATCCTTTAATTGATACATCTGCCATGCCTTCTGGCAGACAAAGTAATGTCTTCAGGTTTGGTACGTCCCAGATCACCAGTCTGGAGCAATGCCTAAAGACCTCGGTGTTGAGTGGTAGACCTTCTAACGCAGTGCAATCATGAAGTCCAAACAAGTCCAATTGTCAAAATATGAACCCTCTAGTAACCAGCTTGGGTATCTGTCAGATTTGTAACCCTCGATTGCAAGGCCCTGCAATTGAGCCGGTGGCCTCAGACCTTCTAGAATGTCCAGATGTAAACTATCCTCAGCATGCGAGTCACTCTCATTGCTCCAGATAAGTTCCAAATGTTCAAGATATCTTTTCTTATGCAGCATCATCTCTGCAGCTTCATCCTTTCTAGTGACATTCTCGAGATTTGTAATAGATAACCCACCAAGCCCATTCATGTCCCTCAGCTGTCGCGGCTCATATCCTTTCTGCTTTTGCACACGGAATTCTTCAAGATTTTGCAGCGAAGTTAGCTTGCCTATTTAAGGAATTTGAGGCAGCTCTGCATAAAGTCTTTTCCTGTAGGATCCTTCACGATATGGTTCAAAACTTAGTAACTTACTTAAATTGCATAGTTTCTTAGGCAAACTCTGAACTCTGTAACTGAACAGAAGGATCTGCAAGTGGTAAAGAGTGCACAAAGATGCAGGAAATTCTGATATTGTGGTTTGAATGACGTTCAAATACCGAAGGTGCTTCAACTCACCAACAGATTCAGGTAATTTTTCTTTGTTGTAAAAGCACATAGAGAGAACACGTAGCCTCTTCAGATTCTGCAGTACCTGATGGAAAACATCATCTGCATCATCCACCAGAGGACCAATACAGATAACAGTGCGCAGATGGTGTAGCTTGCAGATACTTTGCTTATGCTGCTTCATGCTCTTAACATGGACTTCCTCGACGGAGCGGCGCCGGACTTGCGCGCCAGGAACAGCTTCTTGAGCAGCCTCAGCATCATGAGCAGGCCCATCCTCCGCTGCCGGACGACGGCGTGCTTGCGCGTCTCCGCGGCGCCTTCGTAGCCGTCGCCAGCGAACCAGGACTCCTTCGTCGCCGCCCACGACGGCGTCCCCTTGGTCAGCGGGCACGGCTGCGCGGCCCGGGCGAGCTCCTCGTTGAAATCCTCCCACAGCATGTCCATCTTGTCCTCCACGGCGAACCTCGCCGAGCCGTGGTGGTGGCCGTCGTATCCTCCCAGGTGATGGTGGTGGTGGTCGCTGCCGGCGGCGTCTTGCTACTCCACGGCCGAGAAGCTCCTCCATTGATCGTACCCGTGTAGTTGGCCGCCTCCCGTGCTCGAATCGACGATGGCCTCTTGGGATCTGGCGGCAGCTAAGAGAGGGAGAGGAGAACAGAGGCGGTAGCCTCCTGGGCGTCGGGAGGATGACGACGGGGACACGGAGAATAGTGGGGCGCCTGTCGCGGCTGCGACCGATGGGTTCTTTCGTAATTAGATCATGCTGAATATTCAATGCGATACGGATTAAACTTTAGCTCAGGATCCAAACACCCCTAAATATCCCGTGGAAGACCGGAAATGATTTTTGCTGGTGCTCCCGTTCCAACTAGTGCACAATTGAAATTGAATTTTCAGGTAAATTCCACCCCACTCGTTGTTGGTTCGCAGCAACTTGGAAGAGAAGCTGGAGGCCCAACCGTAATAATGGGCCATGGATGGAGAGGAAGAGGAAGGAAGGGAGTTAGTGTGTGGGGCTAACCTTTTCTTCCTTCACATGTGGGCTGCTTTTTCTTCCTTCGCTCCCTTCTCTTGTGCCAAGGTGACGACCGTTTGTCATCGATTTTTTTTTCCTTTTGGAGCTTTTTTAATTTGCACACCTGCAATGCAAACAAAACTGGCGTGCAGGCAGCAGCAGCATCACGCTGAAATTTGTCCTTTCATGCTTTGGTGAGTAACTGCGGTAGTAATGCTTTTGCAGGGAAGTATTAAAGGAGATGGTCTTGGTCTTCTTGCTTGGCGGGCAGCTGATGAAGAGGAGGGGGAGGAGGTGGCAGAGCAATAGCATCATGTTGCTTCAGGGATATCTCTGTGTAGTTTACAAGCTCAGCCTACTAGCATGTTAGGTAATTGTATCTAGTAGCAGAATACGGCATTTTAGAATCTATATGTTTTATTGCTTCGAGCCATTTCATGTAAAAACTGCATATGAAAAGTAGGTCAGATTCTTAGGGCAAAGCATGCATGTACTACCCAGAAGTTTTCTGAACAATTCTGTGTCAGATGTGTAATCTGATAACGGGGAACGCTCCGAGGAGCAGACCAGCACCAGGGAAGTTCAGTTTCAACCAGGGTACTTGGTGTTACCTCCAGCAAGCAGCCGGGTAAAGGATCTGAGAGTGATGAAAGCAACATTTGTTGTATAATTTCCTGTGAAGTGTAAACTGGTGGACAATGCAATTCCCCAGCTGCAGTTTGGCCTCTGGAAAATGGATGTTTGCGATATATTCAGAGCTTCTAGTTGGGTCAAATGTTTGGTGTACCTGGCCTCTTGTTGAACAGACCGTTGTTGTATTTGGATTCTACCGTAGGTGTCTCGTGGCCTGGCCTGCTTTGAAACAAATTTTTGTGGTGTCTGTGGCTGTGCCATTGCTGGATAACATCGCAAGTGCCAAGTCGTTAGAATCGTCTGTATAAAGACGTACAAAAGTCATTGCGGTCGTTAGAATCGTCTGTATGAAGAGATACAAAAGTCGCTGCATCGCTGTAAACTCGTTGCAAGAGAAACTGGAGAAGCAAGCTGATAGATCAAAGTTTCAGAGTAGCAGCTGTTAGCACTCCAAAATTGTACTATTAGTATAGAATAATACTGAGTAACATACACTTATGGTAATGGTGCCCAATAAACAGTCTAAACTGGATGTCGCCGTAATTTTACATGTTGTATCTTCAATTTTCAAACTGTTCTCCATTCATGTGTGTGTATTGTTGGTGCTGCTGAATGAGATTGAAGACTGGGGGGCCTGTTGGCTTGTTGGCTTCAGTAGGTGACCCTGACGCCGTTGTATCTGAGGATCTCGCCGACGAGCTCGCCCTTGCCGGAGCCGACGTAGCGGCCGACGATCTTGCCGTCCCTGATGAAGACAGGAACTGCAACTGCAACAACATCATTTCCCACTCCTCAAATAGACGACAGTTCTCTTAGTAAAGTGAGGCAGCCTAGGCAAACTCCTAAAGCGCCATTTGTAATACTGCATGAAGAAAGATAAAGGTTACCCAGAGTTGATGGCAGAAGCAACTGTTGCCCAATATTAGTCCCGTACAAGAGTTTTATTCTCTGCTCGTGGCAACATAACCATGCCTTGATGACTGTTTCTTTATCATATACTTCATCCTTTTCTTGTTCAAGGGCCCCGCTGATGGTCTGAAGATGTTGGGATATATCAGCATCCACCAATGGCGTCAGTTGCTTCAAAGATGAATGTTCTTCATGAAGGTTGCTCTTAATCACTGGATGTGATCCTGAATCCAACTCCCAGATCAAACAAAGCTGAGACACCAATTGCTCTGGCATCACAATATTTTCTCTCTTATCATGTTCTCTCATCTCGTTGCTGGAGATAAACATAAGCAGCGGGCATCCTTTAATTGATACATCTGCCATGCCTTCTGGCAGACAAAGTAATGTCTTCAGGTTTGGTACGTCCCAGATCACCAGTCTGGAGCAATGCCTAAAGACCTCGGTGTTGAGTGGTAGACCTTCTAACGCAGTGCAATCATGAAGTCCAAACAAGTCCAATTGTCAAAATATGAACCCTCTAGTAACCAGCTTGGGTATCTGTCAGATTTGTAACCCTCGATTGCAAGGCCCTGCAATTGAGCCGGTGGCCTCAGACCTTCTAGAATGTCCAGATGTAAACTATCCTCAGCATGCGAGTCACTCTCATTGCTCCAGATAAGTTCCAAATGTTCAAGATATCTTTTCTTATGCAGCATCATCTCTGCAGCTTCATCCTTTCTAGTGACATTCTCGAGATTTGTAATAGATAACCCACCAAGCCCATTCATGTCCCTCAGCTGTCGCGGCTCATATCCTTTCTGCTTTTGCACACGGAATTCTTCAAGATTTTGCAGCGAAGTTAGCTTGCCTATTTAAGGAATTTGAGGCAGCTCTGCATAAAGTCTTTTCCTGTAGGATCCTTCACGATATGGTTCAAAACTTAGTAACTTACTTAAATTGCATAGTTTCTTAGGCAAACTCTGAACTCTGTAACTGAACAGAAGGATCTGCAAGTGGTAAAGAGTGCACAAAGATGCAGGAAATTCTGATATTGTGGTTTGAATGACGTTCAAATACCGAAGGTGCTTCAACTCACCAACAGATTCAGGTAATTTTTCTTTGTTGTAAAAGCACATAGAGAGAACACGTAGCCTCTTCAGATTCTGCAGTACCTGATGGAAAACATCATCTGCATCATCCACCAGAGGACCAATACAGATAACAGTGCGCAGATGGTGTAGCTTGCAGATACTTTGCTTATGCTGCTTCATGCTCTTAACATGGACTTCCTCGACGGAGCGGCGCCGGACTTGCGCGCCAGGAACAGCTTCTTGAGCAGCCTCAGCATCATGAGCAGGCCCATCCTCCGCTGCCGGACGACGGCGTGCTTGCGCGTCTCCGCGGCGCCTTCGTAGCCGTCGCCAGCGAACCAGGACTCCTTCGTCGCCGCCCACGACGGCGTCCCCTTGGTCAGCGGGCACGGCTGCGCGGCCCGGGCGAGCTCCTCGTTGAAATCCTCCCACAGCATGTCCATCTTGTCCTCCACGGCGAACCTCGCCGAGCCGTGGTGGTGGCCGTCGTATCCTCCCAGGTGATGGTGGTGGTGGTCGCTGCCGGCGGCGTCTTGCTACTCCACGGCCGAGAAGCTCCTCCATTGATCGTACCCGTGTAGTTGGCCGCCTCCCGTGCTCGAATCGACGATGGCCTCTTGGGATCTGGCGGCAGCTAAGAGAGGGAGAGGAGAACAGAGGCGGTAGCCTCCTGGGCGTCGGGAGGATGACGACGGGGACACGGAGAATAGTGGGGCGCCTGTCGCGGCTGCGACCGATGGGTTCTTTCGTAATTAGATCATGCTGAATATTCAATGCGATACGGATTAAACTTTAGCTCAGGATCCAAACACCCCTAAATATCCCGTGGAAGACCGGAAATGATTTTTGCTGGTGCTCCCGTTCCAACTAGTGCACAATTGAAATTGAATTTTCAGGTAAATTCCACCCCACTCGTTGTTGGTTCGCAGCAACTTGGAAGAGAAGCTGGAGGCCCAACCGTAATAATGGGCCATGGATGGAGAGGAAGAGGAAGGAAGGGAGTTAGTGTGTGGGGCTAACCTTTTCTTCCTTCACATGTGGGCTGCTTTTTCTTCCTTCGCTCCCTTCTCTTGTGCCAAGGTGACGACCGTTTGTCATCGATTTTTTTTTCCTTTTGGAGCTTTTTTAATTTGCACACCTGCAATGCAAACAAAACTGGCGTGCAGGCAGCAGCAGCATCACGCACTCGTCCTTCCTCCTTCCCTGGCCTGCGTGTGCAACAGTGCGCGTGACGTCACGGGAGGAGGCACACGTGTACGTGCTCCGTAGCTCGCTCTCACCAACAGTAGTAGTAGTACAGTCTACTCGAGCTGAGGCAGGCACGAACGGCGTCCATGGCTACAGGCGGAGCCGGCGGATTCGGTGACTTTCCTTCCACCCTCCAAATAGGACCCGGTGGCTGCGTATCTGATAAGCTAGCTGCAGAGGACCTGCTGCATTCATCTTCCCCTACCCATGGCCGGCCAAGCCAACGAACGAGTCCTGCGCTCGTTCTTGTTGGGAATCCAACTGGATTAATATCTCAGATTGCTTGAAGAGATTGGTGGAATTGGTCATGATGAGGCCAAGTGACTGATCCATTCGTGTCACATGTAGATTGGGAGCTCGAATCTTGGAGAATTGAGGAAGAAGTGACGAGACCAGCTTGAGGAGCTCGATTCATGGCGTGCAAGCGCTCGATTTTGACGATTCGCGGCACTACTGGCCGGATTAGTGCGTCAAGAACTCCATTTCGGCGGCGCTCGTCTGCGGCGACCTAGCAAAGCTTGCCCGTGCGGGAGCTGCTGTTGGCCTTGCTGCCAGTGTTGCGGGCTGGAACGTGGAGGCGGGCGTCGTCATGCCAGCGGGCCGGCAGCAGCCACGGCCACGGGGGACGACGCCTTGTAGAGGATGCTGCGGCCACGACCCGGCGGCCGGCGCCGGCGTCGAGTCCCGTGCGCCCACGGTTGAGGCGCAAGATGGCGTTCAGGAGCGGAAAACGACTGCGGGAGCTCGCCGGGGAAGGGGATTAATGCGGCGGCGATCGGCGGCGAGGAGAATGACAGAGCTGCTGGGGAAAAGGATAGGTCCTGGGCATATTTCTTGGAAACGTCTGGAGCCGTAGGATCAGGATTGAACGTCGGATATGGATGGGTAAGTTACGACGTGACTTGCTTGAGGAAAGTTACTGAATCTCACTCCGCCACAGGCAGCCCGCCACGGGGAGCTAGGAATCGGCAAGCCGTGCGCGCGGCGCAGGGCCGGCCGTCCGGGTCCCGCCGCCGGCACCGATTCTTTCCCATCCCACCCACTAGGCCACTAGGGCTGAGCCCAAGTTCGGGAGCAGAGACGACGACAGAGGCCCGGGGCCGCGCCGCGGTCGTCGTCGCGTCAGGTCATCAGGTAGCGGGGGTTCTCGGCGGCGGCGCCTGGCCGCCGCACACGCCTTCGCCGCATCGCCTCGTCTCGTCTCGTCGCTCCGGCGGCCTCCCCGGTTCTGGCCGCCGCTGTAGGAGAGCCCCGAGCCCGCACGAGCGTGACACGGCCGGCCGCCTCTGATGTCTCTTCTTTCCAAGTGCGTCTCTTCCTTCTTGGCCTCGGAAGCTTCGTTCGGAGCTGAGACGACGCATGCTGCAGGCGTGCATGCACGTACGGATGGGGAAATTGAAAACAAAAGGAAAGGAAATGGCATGCGTTGGAACTCTGCGAAGCTTTCCGATCGCAGCGGCTTCTTTTCCTCGGGATTCGGCCGGGGTCCGGAGCACGGCATGCAAGCAGGTCGTGATTCGTGATCGCCCCTATGGCTGCGAATCTGCTTTTGGGGGTCCCAGTTTGACCCTAGCCCTAGTACGGAGCCAGTACTGTGCCACTTGCTTTGGAAGGTGATAGCCCAACCATTTGGACATGCAACTCAAGGAATTGAACGAACACTCTTGACGAACGACAGACAGCTCATAATAATTCTCTGATCATGAGACATAATTGTATAGATTACGGCATCACGTGACGTGAGTAATACTAAGTGTTTCCCCATATTTCAAAATTATTTTTGTGCCAAAAAAACCCAAATAGGTTTCGAAAGTAGCATAATTTGCTTAATTTTAATTTTAAAAGTGCGGTTTTAAGTAAAAGAAAAAGGGATGTTTCATAAATTTTAAAGATGATTTTGTGATCGTTTCGTCGGACTTAACTAACAAAAGTGACGAAAAATATCAAATAACGAATAAGTTAAAACTTGACATGTCGACGAAAAAATTTCCGTAACCAAAAAATAAATCGAATTATCTTTACTGTCAAATAAGGAAAATTTCTTATATTTTCAGGCCGTTGAACATCCTTCAGTGTCAAAAATATCTCTATTTTTTTTTAAAAAAAAGCACTCCATCCCCCACATATCAAACACGATCAAATACAATAATCTTTACACGACTTTTATACTTATGACACCCTCTATATGGAACACCGAACAGTACATGCTAGCACACGCCTGCATGCATTAAACTAAAATAAAGCACGATCACGATGTGGCCACTAACGCGATCGAGTTACGCGACATGAGCAAAGCACGCAGCCAGTACCCAACATTCAACACTAGCACATGACCTAGGCCTCGTTTACTTGCCAATTTGGGAGTGGTAAAATTGGCATTCTGCCATAAATGCGACACTGTAGCGTTTCGTTTGTATTTATGAATTATTGTCTAAATATTGACTAATTAGGCTCAAAAGATTCGTCTCGCAAAGTACAACAAAACTGTGCAATTAGTTTTTGATTTCGTCTACATTTAGTACTCCATACATGTACCGCAAGTTTGATGTGATGGGGAATCTTCTTTTTGCATAGTGCCAAAGTTGGGAGTTGGGGGTGAAGTAAACAAGGGCCTAGATCAATATAGTCCATTAATTGTTAATTTTATCTTCAGTATTAGTACCGTAATGCATGGAAATTTTACGTATCATGGAAATTAAAAATTCTGAGCAACGGTGTAAGTAGAGGCTAAGAGCTCTCTAGCTTGTGTAGGAGCCATGTGAACATGTCTGTACCTGACCATTGATGCCTCCTAATTTGAAATCCAAGTTTCTTTTTTTAAAAAAAAAAAACTATTAGAGGACGAACAGCAGCTAAATTTTTTTAAAGGAAAAGAAGAGTGCAGAGACAAAGCAGGGGGCATGCAGGCTCAATCAGGTTTTCAGAAGAGTACAGAATTAAGTATTGACAAACTGCGACGCTTTGCTTAATGGTGTAGGGTTCTTAGGTAATCCGAGATACGTACACTGATCAATATACAAATTATTCTTCTTAGCATGTGTGTTGGCAGCTAATTAAGTGATGGTCCACTGATGACTAAGGATGTTGTTCTTACTCGATCTGAACATGCAAGTACTAATCTTTGCTTAATCAACAAGTCGCGGTCCTTGTGTGATCAGGTCGTCTACTCTTCCGTTAACAGTCAATTTTTTAATCAAATTGCAGCAGATTATTAAGAAATACTAGTGCCGTGCTAAGAAATGAGAGAGAGAGAAGAGAGAGAGAGATTTTCAGACATATGGTACAGATGATGGAATACATGTCTCTTTTTTTTTCTTTTTTCCGCTCCTTTTTCAAAGCATTTGAATCAGTTTCTTATTTGTGGGGTGTCCAACTGTCCATACATGTGCATCGTACTATATACAGTGTAGTACTGTATAGGTCCACTAGGGCAGCAGGAACTATTCTGTCTCAACTTTGTTGAGCCGCCGAACCATGGGCCCGGCTGGCCGGCTTAGTTTCAAGTTTTAACATCTCGCACACATGATTGAGTCGAGTCCCCGTAACTTAATCTCTGACTGAATCGGTTGCACAAACTACGCATGACTGCTCATCACCTTCCTATCATGGGGAGCAGCAGCTAGCTTTGCTTTTGCTGACACTTTTTTGGCATTGTCGTTTGGCATCAAAATTTGTCCAATACTCAGTTGGAAGCAGTCGATTGCGATCATGATGGCGATCTGCACTATCATTGCAAATGGATAAACCCTGTTCATGTTTTTTTAAGAAAAATAAAAGGAGCCCCTATAGTAACTGATGACTGAAGTCCTTTGGCCTAACATGAATGGACTTTGTACTCCCTCCGTTTTAAATATATGACGGTGTTGATTTTTTTGTTTGTTTAACTATTCGTCCTTTCTACAAATATTTTTGCAAATAGATAAACCTACAAGTTAAAATCTAAAGTACATTTGACTATAAATATAATGATACACATTTTATTTTAGTTAACTAACTCGTTCAATAGATATTGGTGATCAAAATTGGAGTAAAAAGTTAATAGCATCATATATTAATTTAAGAACGGAGGGAGTACTAGCTAGCTTTTCATTGGCATTTGTCCATACAAATTGTTCTCCCCAGCCTTTACTGAACGGCAAGATCATATTAGATTAGATTAACTGAGAACACACTGCATGCACGCAGGTCGTTCTATCTGAATAAGAGTTCACGGATCCAAGAAGCAGGAGAAACCAAGAAGAAGAAGAAGAAAAATGCATGGCAGCTTTGGAACTCCATGAAGCTTCTCACGCAGCGCCTTTATTTCTTTGTGAATTGGTCGAGCCTAGGAGATCGATCGCGATCGTGATGGTGCGGCCACCTTTTCCGTTTCGGCTTACTTAACTCAACGTGCATGTGTTCTCGCCGCTGAAAGCTCAAACATTTAGACTCTCCAACCGATGATTTCACAGTAACCTCCACGCATTTTGCGCCGCCGTACGTCCTTGGCATCAAAAGAAAAAAAACAAGAGTACATACTTAGTATATAAACAAGAGTGTTCGTACTCATTATTCAATACTCATCACAAGTTCAAATTGCTGACTGTCGAGTACATACTTAGTATATAAACAAGAGTGTTTGTACTCATTATAAAAAAAGAGTGTTCGTACTCATTATAAAATAAGAGAGTGTCCGCACTCTTAGTGCATTTTACTGTGTAGCCAGTTAAACTAAACTGAATAACCAAAGCAAAGGAAAACAATGCAACCACCTACTAAGTATTTTTTTTTAAGAAAAAAGAAGTTGCTGAGACAGACTAACAGGCTCACTATCATACTCCTCCTATGATTTCAGGAGATTCTTCTGATTTGAACAAAGTGCCGATGATGCATTGCTTAATGGTGTAGGGTTCTTAGGCAATCAGAGCAGGCGTGCGTGTCATCTGCGCCGCGCGCGGCCCTGTCCCCCTACAAGCCCAGCGAATCTTGTCGCGCCTGTCCCGTGAGCTTCTCTGATGAGGATTCTCTGGGATTCCTCCTTTGCTAGGCTGCGCTATCAAGTCTGAACCAGGATACACTAGGTCATGCGCATGTATTACTCCGTGATTATGTTATTGTATCGTGATCCTGATCTTTGCAATGCCCCCATGCATGCATTTACACAGACACATCTAGCTTGGATCTTCTCTAGATGCAAGGTGACAGAAGGATTAGTCTAGCTCTGCATTGGTTGCGTCGATCTGCAGGTGCCACTGTCCAGGTTAAAGAAATGAGATTACTTCTAGTGCTTCGTGGTGACGGCAGAGACAGTCATGTGGTGGCAATGTGAACATTTCTTTTGAGGTTATGGTCCAGTGATGACTTGGGATGTCCTTCCTTCCTTGATCTGAGTATTAATCTTGCCCAACAATGTACTGTGTAGTAGTGGTCCATGTCTGTTTCGTGTGCTAAAATAAGCAAAATTCAAAAAACAAGGTGTTGAGCAGCATGCATACATACGTACGTACGTACGTACATATTGACAAGAAGTCTAGTATGTACATGTTCAGAAGCTTCTTCATTCCGTGCTCTATCTTTAAATTTTGCCGCTAGTGTGTTCATCAACTTCTTATCATGTGGAGGTGAATTTTGTTTTCATTTTTTTCCCCTCATCTGGCATAAAAACTCTGTCCATTTCCAATTAATATGCATGAAAAGGTAGCTAAGGGAGTGAGAGATCCGCATGGTGATGTGCAATATAATTGCAAATGGAGAGCCGATGATCCCTGTCTCAGAAAAGGAAACCCCTAGCTAGAGTGTTTAAAGAACTGGGAAATTGAAAGAAAAAAAAAGGTAGCAATCAGCCGGTGATGAGTCCTTGGCGCGACGTGGCGTATGTACTTGCTCCTGCTTTTGGTCGCCATTTAGCCAGACAAATTATCCTGGCAAAGTCTTCATTGAAACTAATCATGTGAAGGTAGCAGTCCTATTATCACTTCGACAGTGCTGCCATAGTTTATTAAAGATGTGTTTGGTTTAGCCGTGATTTTTGAAAGAGTAGTTGTGAACTGTGTGCTGTGGAAAAATAGCTTCGAGTTACGTTATGAGGTGTGGGTTGTGGAAAAGCTGTTCGGTGGAACATCCGCGGTTTTTAAGAAACACTTACAAGCGGAACCCACGTATCATTCATAGTTCACCCCACTCAACCCTTTCCCTCTCTCACTGACGCCCTTCTTCTTCCTCCGGCAAGACGCAGCGGCGGCTGATGTAGTTGGGCGCAGTATGGTTGGCCGACGTTGGGGAGGGGTGCCGCCGACAGAGGTGGTGATTGACGGCCGCCGCGAACCACCACCCAAATTTTCACCCTTCGTGAGACGAGAAGGAATCAGCATCGATCGAAGGTTTGCCGACCGGGCAAGATGTTGGGCGCTCAACGGTGGCGGAGGCGTTGCCGTCAAGGCCTCGCCCGTCGACACGCTCATCTTGGCCACCCATCAAGGCCTCCTGCGCCTCTTCCTTCTGGATCCGCCAGGCGCCAGCCACTAAGAGGACGCCAACAGCACCTGCTAGCTGCTGCTGCTAACACGGGAGGAGGAGAGAGGGTGTCGGAGAGGGTCGCCACCGGAGTGGGAGGATGTGGCGGAACCGCCCAACTTAAGCTGGTTTTAAGTGCGCCTAATCGCTGTCGGAACAGCAATTATCCGAAACGCACCTAAAACAGCATAAGTCCGGTAGTCCGTCGAGTGTCCCTAGGACTCCTCGAAAGATCCACGATGTGTCTCATAGCCATACATCAGGATAGTATCCGCGATGGGATAACATCAACAAACATTACATTTTTACATACATATAAAAGGTACGAGTTATTACAGAATATAGATTGAAGCAAACTTAGCAGTGCAGTGTTAGACAGAGTTCTAAGATTTAAACATAAACAGTTCAGGAGGAGATGTGCATGTAAAACTTCTTCTTCTCTAGGGTATTGTGAGACTCAGGACAATACCCTAGGGCTTCGGGGTTTCTTCCTCTGTAGACTCCGGCAGAGCTTCTGAAAGATAGCCACAAGGGGAAAATTCTGAGTACGGGGTACTCAGCAAGTCTTACCCGACTAACCAATATAATAGCTTTCTCTGGAAGTGTATGCTAGCTTTTTGGTGTACTTGGCTAACACAACTTTTGCCGAAAAGCTTACTACGAGTGATGCCTTAGTTTTCTCTTTTATTTGGGTTAAGTTATTACCTAACCATTCTAAATGACGAACAGAAAGTAAAAGCAACCATAGATATTAAGTCATACATCAACATTATCAGATAGATATATTATTCATGAATTTATACTACGATGCTCAACAGTGATCAAGTGCATTCATAACCGAGAATTGCGGCGATCCGGATCCATTTACATCCTGCAGGAGAGTACCCTGATCACCAGCTTTATACGACTGTCCAGGTCGTACATAACAACCTCTTGATTAGCAAAATCAATGATTAGGAATACGACTACCCGGACCCAGGGATGCACCCCCACATGGGACCCCACGTCTGGCCCGATCACCATGTGAGTTTCAGGCTACACCCCTGCCAATCTCCAGCACGTCAAGCGCGGGTACGAAGTATTCCCGATCATAGAGTTTACTAACCTACTGGGCTTTACTGGTCCCATACCCAGTAAGTGATCAGATGCTTATCACTTGATCAAAGGTTAAGACAACGAATCGGGCCTTAACCAAATTAATCTAGCAGACAGACTACATCTCTAGCTCTGTCCCCTTTCAACTTTCCAAGTTATCTTCCATAAGCAACATGTATGACTCAAAAGGTTTCCTTAAGGTTGGTAAACCAAGCATTTAAGCAACTAAGCATTTCTAGACTTGGGTTATCTTCTAAGGTTTGAACAAGTGGCAAAGATGTCCTTAAAACAAGGCATGATCATACACAAGAATAGGTTTCAAGCAACTCCTAGACTTAGTGCATACACAAAGCAAATAACCGATAATTGGACACATGAAATAACGACTCCAAAATAGATAGGTATAAATGCATCGGGGCTTGCCTTGTTCGCTTAAAAAGTTAGTATTCTCTGACGGGTTGGCTTCATAGGGGACTAATTCAAAAACTTCTTCGAACTCCGAAGGTCCTTCTGAAAATTCCAAATATTCTCCTTCTGGTGCTTCGGGATCTATAGCATAACACATGCAGGGGTTAGGAATGTAAATTTTTGAATACAGGACTATACAACTTTCCTTCATGATAAAGTTGCAAGCCAACAAGGACTATACAATCTATCATGATAAAGTTGCAAGCCAACACATAAAAAACCCAGAAAGATTAACCCACACTTTTTATTTTCGTACTTAACCCTACCTAAGGCTTTTTCTTTTATTTTTAGAAAAGGTTATAATTATTTTCTAACTTGAAAACCTAATTTCCTATGAGTTAAGAATAATTTGTGATTAAGGAAATGTTATTCATATTTTATGCATTTTCTAAAGATTAAGTATTTATTTAATTACCTTAAAAGAAAGGCATTAAATAAATACCTAAATTTTTATTATTTTTCTAGGGTGTAAAAATTTTAATGCATAAAGGAAAATAAAACAAGCCTAACAAAATTAGTTTCACTAATTTTGGACACTCCTAGAAATTTTTGTGATTAAAATGGTGTAATTCGGATTTAAACTAATTTCTTTCTAAAGGAAATCTAATTTTTCCCGAAAAATACCCTGGAAAACTTTTCTTACGCAGCCCGACTCTACCCCCTCTCATGCGCACTGGGCCCCACGGCGCGGACCCACCTATCCCTATTCCTTTCTACCCGCCGGCCTTATTCTCCCCCTGACGCGCCCTGTGGGCTGTTTTCTTTTTCTTTTTCCTTTCTCCGGTCCGACACCGGCCCACGGCCCTTTTTCTTTTTCTCTCTTTTTTCGCGAGCGCGGCCTGCTCGCCACTGGGCCTCCGACGTGCCAGCCCAACAACCGCCCGCGCTCGGTCGGCCTGCTCCTTTCACTCCTCTGACTCCACTGACACGCGGGCCCGCTGCTCCAGACGTTTCTTCCTCCTCCCGCCAAAACGCGCGCGCGACAGGGGACGGCGCGACTCGCCGGCCGGCGCCCCACCGGCGGCGAAGCTGGGTCAGGACAGCACCCCTATGCCTTCACGCACCTGTGCGCAGCAACAGCTCCCCGGGAGATGGCCGGAGCCATTCCCTCCACGGCGACGGGCGGCGACACCTTCGGCGGGTCGCGACTACTCACGACGACGGCACAAACTACTCGAACGACTACTCTTACACCATCCTGGCATCCTAGGGACTCGCCTACGACTACTTAAGAAAGAAGAGAACCGGCGCAAGGTAGTGCTCACCGTGAGCGGGAGGCGCGGCGACGGCGGACAGAAGCGGCGGCGGTTCAAGGCGTGACGGCGAAGAAGCTGGGCAACAAGCTGCTAGGGTTACTGGTGGGGTGTGGGCGGAGGTGTGGATGGAAGGAATCGACGGGAGCTGCGGTGTGGCGGTGGAATTTTACTCGGCGGCGGTGCTTGACAGAGGAGGCGGCGGCGGTAAGAAAAAAGACGGCGGTGAAACGGCGGCGCGGGAGCGGTAATTATATGAACGGTTTACCGCGCGCATGGGCGACACCGTGGCCTACTCGTAGGCTTGCGTGGTGAGGAGGTGGCCTAGCCATCGTGCTGGCGAGCGACCGAGAGCGGCGGCGGCGACACGTCGAGCTTGCTCTGTCACCGCCCCTCTTTCCTTCTTCTGGCGCCCGTGACTTCAGAGCTAAATTGCGGTCGATCTTCAATCCAACGGTCCCCAAGTGCCTTAACAGAAGTCGGAGATAAACTTGAATCCTTCACTTTTTATTTTGGCTCTGACCCGAGATAATCATCAAACCTGGCTGAATTTCGAATTTGTTTCTCGTGTTTGCCTGAACTTAACTGAAATCGGCATTAAGTTCGTCAGGAACACGACAGTGATATTTGCCTTACTTTGTGATTAAATTTTGTGATCCAAATCCTTCTTTTCCAGTCCAACTTCTTCCCATTCGTGCTCTACCATCTCCAAGGTTTCCATTTTTCTCAAGAACACCTACCCCTCTTGATCTACATTGCTCTGAATTCAAGTCCAAAGTCGACCCTATGCTGCTGGTTTCAGACTTAACCATTTTCAGGGTGACAGTGAACTGTGACAATGTGCTGACTTTGAGCTCAATTTCGAAATTGTTCCCTTCCATATTCCTGGCCAAAAACACCCAAATCTTGTGGTCCAAAGTCCATACTTTAATATGGTGTAGTTGTTCTTATTCACTTATTTGAAAAATTTATTAGAATTCAATTTCCAAAATGGACTCTGAGGCTGTTTTTCTGAATTTCTGTTTTCAGACGAGGAACAGTCACTTCAGTTTTCTTTTTCCTTTCTTTAATTCCTTTGAGATATTTTGGACCAATTCTACTCCAAATTCTTGGTCCTTAAGTTCTAGTTACTCTTATACTTGTATTCCACATTTTTGCCGAATTTTTCTGAATTTCAAATTCAAAATTCAAATTTTGGTCAAATTTGACCCGAATTTGATTTTCGACCAATTTCTTTTTCTTTTCTTCTCAATTTGCTTTTAATTCTTCAAAGTCACTTAGATGACTAAATTGGCAGCTGTTACAGAGGACGGCTACCGCTTCGACCCCCGTGCGTCGCCGGTCTCCTACGCTCTTGCTCCTGATCTGCCGCCCGCCAGCCACGTCTATCACCGCCGACCCATGCTGCGGATGTTCGTCGCGGGAGGAGGAAAGAGGGGGCCGGAGAGGGCTGCCGCCGGAGAGGGCCGGACGCCGGTGTCTGACTCCATGCGCTGCCGGCGAACAAGGCCCAACGCTAGCGTGCTTCTGGTGGTGTGCTACTCTGCTGAGAGGAAAGGGGGGAAATGATAGGGAAAGAACAAAGGGGTACGCCCTATAACCAGTGATAGGTGGGCAAATTTCGCGAAAAGATTCATTCACAGCCGGTCACAACAACTTCTATGCTGTGAAAAATTAACTAAGCAGCTTTTGGCTGTGGCTTTGGGTGGAAGCCAAACCCTTTGGTTACCTTTTGACTTTTGAAGAAGCCACAGCAGGTTGAAAAGTCCAACTAAAGGGACTCTAAGTACTCCCTCCATCCATAAATATAAGCATTTTCGAAATAGTCATCTTGTAATCCGTGTGCGTGATGATCCAAACTCGTTAACCTAAATTTGCGGTGCAAAATCAGTAAATGTTGGAGAAGCAGATTTCTGTCCGGCCTGCCACTGGGAGGTTATAGGCAAATCCACTCTTGTTCACGCCCAAATCCAAATAATTATTATCCACTTCTTATCTTTTCCAATCCCACGCATATCCAATGGATAATTAACTCTATACTACATATATATACATATCCAATTGATTGATCGTACCCTCCCCGTACCCTTCCCTCTTCATTTCTAACGGGTATATAGTTTTGTACTCATACCGGTATGGATTTGGAGGGAGGGTATGGATACCCAGTGGACGCCTATCCGTAACATGGTTTAACCGCTTTTAATAACCTGAGATCAGGTGCCCGGTCCGAAACCGTGGACTCCCGGATCCGAGGAACGAATCGATCTGGCGTCGCAGCGCGCGCATGTCTCCCAGCCAGCGCGCCACTTGCCGCGTGCGTGGCCGCGGCGGTGCCGCCCGCGGACACCGCCGGCGCCGCGCACATGCGCGGCCGCTTGCGCGCGCGCGTAAACGTATAGCTCGCGGCGGGTGGCGTCACCGGCAGCCGACAGCGCCATATATGGCCGACGACGGGGCAGGCGAGGCGAGGCGAGGCGGAGCGGGCGCCGGCACGCCGGTCGGGACGCGCGTCCGCGAGGACGACGTCTCGCCGGACACGCGTACGCGCGAGCACGTGCTCACTGTTCGATTCGATTTTCTTTTTTCTTTTTGTCAGTGAGCAGAAGCAGAGGTCGTCGGCTGACTCTTGTGCTAGAAAGCTCAATCTTTGACCGGATCGGAGGAGCCAAAGGAAAAAAGAAAAAAAAACACGTCGGTGCCTGCACGCCCTGGCTGGCCTCTTGCTCTTCTTCAACTCCCAACGGCTCGTGATTCCCGGGCGGACGGAGTGCGCTTGCCCATGCCATGCATCGCCATGTCCACCGCACTACTACATCCCATCCGTCCATCGATCTTTGGCAACACTGGTGCAGATCATACGCATGGACGACGACAACGGCGACGGTGAGCTAGCTGTTGGTGTTTCTTCGTCCCCGTGCTCTCTGCCATCACTCGACATAGCCAAGATAACGTTGGAGCCGAGTCCGGGATTTGCAACCTTGGCACCTACCTGCCGTCTCATTTCACTTTCACATGTGCTCTTTACAACCACTCGGCGCCTAATCCCCGGGGCGCCGGAGGAGGTACCTCTGATACGATCTCAACTCCATGTCGTGTACCTTTGATACCAGCAAGAAGATATCCACTCCCAGTTTCAGGATCCATGATCCATGTCAGGGGGAAGCAAATTATTAAAAGCTCCGGCCGGATTAAGTTGGAGGAGGAAGGGAGAAATCCAATACCTATTGGGCAATGCCTGCTTAATTAATCAATCAATCAATCAATCATCTGCTACTACTAATATTCCCTCCGTATCAAAATATTCGTTGCTGTTGACTTTTAATCGCGGCGTTTGACCATTCATGTCATTTAAACATTTATTGCAAAAATACCTTTCAATGGTAAAGTAAGTCACGAACAAAACGAATGATACTCGCATAGTTGAATAAGACGAATGGGAGAAAAAGTTAGCATTGACAAAATAATTTGATACGGACGTAATACCTTTTTTTTTTGGCTTTGATTAGTGCGTACTGCGTAGTAGCTAGCTCTGCTGATGAAGCTGTCGCGGCCTTTGGAAATAGGGATAGGTTAATGGTTCTTCCAGACTAAAGGTAGCCGATTAAGGTACAGTAGTGATCACTGATCAGCATGCACCTGCTAAATATAATGACAGGTAGGCCGGCGGGCATGAGCCACCAAAATTTCTTCTTCTTTTTTTGAAAGATTTTTTTTTGAAAAAAGCAAAAATTGAGCCAGCAAAATCTGACCCAGCCATCGTCCACGTAGCATAGCACTCCTACTACTACTGTATTGTACGAGAGCTGCAAAAGGTCCGGTATCCCAGGTCGCTACCCGAGCAGATCGTATTTTCTTGCTTCTCCATTCGAGGCGAGTTAACAATGTGGCGCTTTTGACCTCTAGGCTGCTTTAAATCCTAAACAATCCGATGAACCCACGGAGCGGTGCCTTGTGGCTCACTCACTCCGGACCCCGGAGTCGAGAGCCCAGACTTTTACGGCCGATCGGGCCGGGGTTGACGCTGACAAAGTTACGTACCATCAGTTAACTAATGATGCTAGAATAATCACCCTGCTTAATTACGTGCGCAAGCAACCAACCCCTGTCTGCTAGCTGCTTGCACCCACGTACGCACTTGCAGTACAGTTCTCGAGCTTTACACGCTTGCCTTCTAGAATGCTGACCGGAATGGCAACGAGGGTCGGGGGCATGCGTGGAAACTGGAGTAGAAGAAACCAAGACAGAAGACACTTTTGCTAGTCGGCTGTAAAGATCGCACGATGGCTGCTTTACAGTGGAAATAACCAACAGGTTAGCAGCTCTAAAGTCTCGTGCAGCTTCTCCAGCAGGCAGCGTCGCCATCCTACAGTCTGCACGTACTCATCCAGTGATCAAGCAGCTCGCAGCAGGCTTTTGGCCAGCCCGGCATGCAGCGCCAGTAATCTGGCCTCAAATCTTGGACACAGGTGTCACCGCTCATCGTCTACCTCCATGCCGGACAGCACCCCGGAGCCCCCACCGACCGGTGGTTGCCGCTCCGGCCGCACGGCCACCGCCCGCAGCGGATCCGGTTTGACCTCGCCGCTCCCACGCTCGCCCCACCTCCAGTAACAGCGCGCCTCACTTCACTTCACTGCGGTAATAAAAGGCTGCGGCGCCGTGCAATGACGGATCTGCCCCTGCCCCGCCCCGCCCGCCGGACACGCTTCGCCTCGGAGCCTGTCCTCTTCCTGGCTCCCAGCGTGCGCGGCGGGGCTGCGACCACGAGCCCTTCCCCACCTGCCGTTACCCGAGCCGCACCGGCCCGGCCACGTGACAGCGCGCGGGGCCCGCGTGTCGGCGACGGAGTGGCTGGATCCGTTCGGTGTTTGGACTCCTGCTGCGCGTTCGGGGGGTCCGGCGGTGGGCTCGGCTCGCCGCTGGTATAAAGCGCCCGCGTCACCAACTCCCTTGGCCGCACGCACCCAGGAAATCTCAGCCGAGCGAGCCAGCGAGCCGGGTCACTCACAATTCTCGGCGAGCGAACGAGACAGAGACCTGTGATGGTGGCCGCGGTGCGCGCCGCCCCGGCGCTCGCCGACAAGCCGCCGGGGCTCGCGATGCTGGAGGTGGCGGCGGCGGCGGGGGAGGACCGGCTGTCGGACGCCGAGACGGCGTCGTCGACGGCGGCGCCCAACTCCAGCCTCAGCTCGGCCAGCAGCGCCGGAAGCCTGCCGCGGTGCTCCAGCCTCTCCCGCCTCTCCTTCGACTGCTCCCCCTCCGCCGCCCTGGCCGCTGCCGCGTGTTCGCCGCCACCCGCGCCGACGGCGTCGCGGCCGCACCGGTCGGGCGACGCGGCGTGGGCGGCGATCCGCGCGGCGTCCACGTCGTCCGCGGCGCCGCTCGGGCCACGGGACTTCAAGCTCCTGCGCCGCGTCGGCGGCGGCGACATCGGGACCGTCTACCTCTGCCGCCTCCGCTCCCCCGCGGCCGCGGCCGGAAGGGAGAGCCCGTGCCACCTCTACGCGATGAAGGTGGTGGACCGCCGCGTGGTGGCGAGGAAGAAGAAGCTGGAGCGAGCGGCGGCGGAGAAGCGGATCCTCCGGGCGCTGGACCACCCGTTCCTGCCCACGCTCTTCGCCGACTTCGACGCCGCGCCCCACTTCTCCTGCGTCGTCATGGAGTTCTGCCCCGGCGGCGACCTCCACTCGCTCCGCCACCGCATGCCCTCCCGCCGCTTCCCGCTCCCGTCCGCCCGGTGAGCACACTTCATCCTAGCTGCTACTTCGTTCTACACTTGGCCGCAAAGATCGAGTTTTTCTGTCATGTCCAGAGCGACGGATGCTGACCGCCGGCGGTACGTGCAGGTTCTACGCGGCGGAGGTGCTGCTGGCGCTGGAGTACCTGCACATGATGGGGATCGTGTACCGCGACCTCAAGCCGGAGAACGTGCTCATTCGCGCCGACGGCCACATCATGCTCACCGACTTCGACCTGTCGCTGGAGTCGACCTCCTCCCCGTCGCTCGAGTCCGCCGCCGGCAACGACGCCGCCGCCGCCGCTGGCGACGCATCCACCTCCGCGTCCTGCTTCCCGGACCACCTGTTCCGGTTGAAACGCCGGCGTCGCCGCGCCGCCGCGCGACAGACGACGACGTTCGTGGCGGAGCCGGTGGAGGCGCGGTCGTGCTCGTTCGTGGGCACGCACGAGTACGTGGCCCCCGAGGTCGCCCGCGGCGGCCCCCACGGCGCCGCCGTGGACTGGTGGGCCTACGGCGTGTTCCTCTACGAGCTCCTCCACGGGCGCACCCCGTTCGCCGGCGCCGACAACGAGTCCACGCTCCGCAACATCGCGCGCCGCCCGCTCGCGTTCCCGCCCGGGTCGGGCTCCTGCGGCCCCGCCGACGCCGCGGCCAGGGACCTTATCGCCCGCCTCCTCGACAAGGACCCGGCCCACCGCCTCGGCTCCCGCCGTGGCGCCGCCGACGTGAAGGCGCACCCCTTCTTCAAAGGCCTCAACTTCGCGCTCCTCCGGGCCTCCCGCCCGCCCGTCGTCCCCGGCTCGTCGCCCCTGCACCGGTCCCAGTCCTGCCACGCGGCGCCGCCGCCGACGACGACGACGCCGGGTTCTACGCTGCCCCGCAAGAAGCCGATGCCGACGGCGGACGCGCGGTTCGACCTCTTCTGACCGACCGTCCGGCGGCGCCATTGCCGGCGGGAGACACGCCCCCCCGGCCGCGACGTCACGCATTGACCTAGCGAGCATCAGTCACCATTGTACACAGCGTTTATAATCTAGTAATAGCAAGTAGCTAGTTTAATCCCTTGTAGTGTGCCATCATTAGTCTAATCGAGCACGAACCCTCAAACCCTTGAGCTAAATCAAACTCTGTCGCTGGTTTCCGAGGCACGCCGTGGTTGATGGCCGAGCTGACTTGGCATCAACGATCTCCAGCTGATTGGAACAGGGGTCACATGGGTGTTGGACTTTGTCCGGTAAGCAGGGCGCTTGGGTAGGCGATTACATTAATGGCGGGTGTTGACCTGTCTCCCGGAGACGCCTCGTCCAGGCTTTGCTTGGGTTGGTTGGTGCGCCTGTCGGGGGCAGCCTGGCCTGGGTGATGGAGTAGTTTTGCTTGCTGGGGAGATTTGCGGCAGTCCCCAGCAAGGACGGGTAGTTTACTGCTGAATTTCTGACAATGTTTGGGTAGTACTTCCTCGTTTATCTTTACAAAGATGTGATACGATTTGACACCGGCGTGTGATATGATTTGATATGTCTCCTAAATTTCGAAGTACGCTTTGATTATAAATCTAACGATGTTAAGTTTATATTTAAAAATAAAAAAAATGTTAGTTAAATTATTGGTAAAAAAATTGTAAAGTTTCAATCTGGATATACGTGTGAACCTTACAAAGATGTTTGTACATCTTTGTCTTGATGCAAACCAGTGCATTGAACGAACAATCATTGTAACTTTTGCTAAAGAGGTAGCAGGAAAAGTTATTGCAAATTTGTTATGGGCTACTCCGTCCGTTTATAAAAAAAAATACTCCATCTATCCCAGAAAGAATTACGGATCTGCACGAGTGCTTAGCCATGAATAATCAGATCGATATTGGAGATGATTGGTTCAAGGCAGTTAGTTTTCAAGAAGAAACATTGGCCTGCCAAAACGATACATTCAATTGTTATTTGTAGGTACACTGGTTCTAAGTTTCTAACCAAAGGATATATTCTCTTCAGAATATATGTGGACTTCTAGTATTTTATTTTGTTTAAACCCACTAATACGGCCCTGTTTGATACTTTCTTACTAAAAGGCATTTAATAAGCTGTAAAAAGAACTATTTACCCTTATTAAAGGTGCGCAGGATGGGGGAGACAAGCAATAAATGAGAGATATAGGTTGTCCAGCCCACCTTTTAGCAAATTTTAGCAACCAAAAACTTGCTAAAGTGCTAAACTTTAGCAACTCAAGTTTAACAAGTTTTAGCAAGGGTGTTTAGCAGTTTAGCAGCTAAAAGTTGCTAAATTTTAGCAACTAAAGTTTAGTAAGGACACTCCCTACATGTGACTGAGGCACTGGTCAATACGTCAATACGTGGGGAGAGTTTCTTTTCTTTTTGTTTTTCTAAAAGACGGTGAGAACTATTGCTCTCGGATGAACAGGTTGGTTAGAGATAGCCAAGGGCTGCGTGGCGATCACGTGCCGGGAGCGGCTGCTGCCTGCCTGCCTGCATGCCCTGCAGGGGGGAGGGGCCCCATGGCGCGGCGACCACGCCACGGCGCTTGCAGCTGTTGCGTGTGCCGGTGCACCAGCTTGCCGCCGCAGCTGCAGGTTTCAGCTCAGGCAGGCAGGCAGGGGCGCCCGCGAAGGACGGGACCGGTGGACGGGGACCGATCGGGCAGGTAGCAGCGGTTGCCGATGCCGGCGGGCGTCGCCGTCGCGGAGCCCTTTCCCCGGCCGATCGGTCCATCGTTGTCGGGGGGCCCCGGGGTCGCCGGCCTACGTCCAGCGACCAATCGGACGGCTCGCCGGCGCCGAACGGCCGAAGCATCCGAAACGGGAGTTCCGGTGGCGTGCCACGCTAGCACCGTGCTTGGAAGTGTCCTCTCTGCATTGGCCATGGACTGGAGCGACCTCGAGATCCAGCCATGGCGAACCCTCGGGGCTTGGGCCAGTTGTACTTGGCCGGCTCCTCCACTCCAGACTCCAGAAGTGCAGACCACACATGGTGAGCTACTGAGCATCCATCCGACATTAATCCGGAGCTGCAGACAGCAGAGGCTTCGCACAGTGCTGTGACGTGACCCGCGGCTCATCCCAGCACGAAGCAACCGCCATAAGCCTGCGCCAACGCGCCAGCCCAGGCGGCCAGGCCCCGGGCCTGCTGGCCATGCACGCGAACGGGTCTGTCTGAACTCTGAAGCTGTGCTCTGATGTCTGCTGATCCGCATGCGCCATTGGTGCAGTAGCAGACCTGCATGGGGTTTTGACCCCAAACCCGGTAATGAAATTCGCCTGGATTGGGGCCGCGGCGAGGACGGGACGGGACGGGACACGGGGCTGTGGAAACTTCACTTCGCGGTAAAAGAAGGCGGCCCTGCGTGTGATTTTGACGTGCGGCTGCCTGTTGGTACGGGGTAATTTTCTGAAGGTGCGAATCAGCGAGTGCGATGCTGCTTGAGAGCTCGATGAGCAAACAATGGCGGTGGGAATTGAAGGTTAAAAGCTGCGTGTTACTCCGGCTGAATTGGCACTCGATTGGGCTTGGGCAGGCATTTATAACCGAGCGGCTAGGTGCAGGATCGCTTTTACTGGAGCTCCAACCGGCATCGATTACGACGGGGCAGAGGCTCGTCATCGAGCTCGATCGCCATGGCCGCAGGTCAGTTTTGCTGGCGCGGCTGGTCTCACTGCTACTCTTAGGAGAAAAGGACAAGCACTAGATTGCGGTTCCTGATGTCATTGCATGGCCGCAGCAGCGCGAGGCAGGCGAGGCTGCCTGTAAAAAGCTCGCGGCGATCGATCACCATGCAGTGCAACGCCTGGCGCAGGCCTAGGATCAGCATCAGCCTAGGAACGCAGGCAGCTCGTGCTGGATGGAGTAGAGGAGGAAGGAGCTCAGCATGCTCATCAAAAGTCTGAAGGCACGGCGCGGACGCAGCCCGCAGCGGCATGCGGATAGGAAAAGCCTGCTCGCCTCCTCACGTCCGACCTCGAACCCTGCGCGGCTGCGCAGAGCACAGTGCACAGAGCACGGAGCAGAGCTTCTCCACCCATGACCCCCGGCCATCTCGACTCATTGGGCATGCAGCAGAGCCAAAAAGCTGCATGGGAAGATGAGAGGAAACTGGAGCCATGGCGCGTTGCTTGAGCACGTCGCATCATCAGCTAGGCTACCAGCCTTCTTGGCGCTAGCTGCTACGTGGAGTACTGTGCTGTGCTCTAGTACCCAGCAGGAAAGGATCGTAGGCGTAGACGCGTAGCCTAGGGCTGCGCAATGACACGTTCGTACGCACGCGCGGCTGGGGCTGGGGGGTAGGGCCCGGTAGGGGCTGACAAGGTGGACCCGACGCCTGTGACGCCATTACCAATCCCCAGGTCGAGCGGCGAGGTCAGCATGGAGGTCGGATCGTGTTGTCCTGTGCGATCCATGGTCGTCGGATGCCATTTGCCATGCTTCTTGCTTAGATGTTGGCACCACAGTGAGAGAGTGCTGGCTGAGCTTTTATGGAGCGGACTTTGGGCCGGAAGTGCAAGGCCCAACCCAAATATCATAACCCAGGCCGGCACAGCAGTATCTGGCGGCCCATATTACACTGATCTTCGGAGCCAAACTCCATCAGTATACAAACCTTCTTGTTTTTCTTGAGGGCATCCATCAGTATACAAAGAGAGCAGGTAATTTCCCAGGCAGTACAACCACCTTCTTCCCCATCTGTTCTCTTCTCTACCGAACATTTACATCGAAATGTTGCCCAAAAGGATTTTCTACAACAAAAGCGTCAACAGGCCTCTCAAAGATGGAAGCAAAGCCTCTGTTGCTGTTACCGCATCCAGTTTTAGTTTACAGAGTACAGATACTGACCTTCGGTAAGGACGATTTTCCCTTCCGAAAAAGGTACTGCAGGATACTTCTGAAAAGGCACTGCAGGATACTTCTGAAAAGGCATGGCGCACCCTTCGCTACAAGATTAAGCAAAGAAGATCCAATGTGCGAAGTGCAGGCAATTGTTCTCCCTTCAACCTCGTGTTACTTGGCTTCCTGAAACAAAGATAAATAAAAAAATTCAGAAACATCTCTGCATTTACAGCACAGAATAGAGCTTGGCCATTGACGACGAAACCAAATCAAGATATGTCCATTTGTCACACGGTTGACTTAACCACTCATGTTTGAATACTTCTCTTGTTCCATCTGTTTCTGTTAGCAAGTGGGATCCATAGAAGATTGTGATTGCATCCATCTTTTACATTTTCTTTCTGTAAAAGTCTCTACGTGTTAACGTACTCTGATAGTACCGCTTATGGTAATTAGCTTACACAGTAGGAAGACTATCCCGTACACAACCCTATCCAAGACGGTATTATACTACAACTTGCTATGACTTAGTCGCAATAGAAAGTACAAGGCAAATTTCCTATCGTTTTAAGCCAGTCTGATATGCCGTTTGCAGACATGGATCATGAGCAGATGGCATTACAGTATTAATATCACACTAGGTGTAGCTAATAGACTGCCAAAGCAATTGATCTCCAGCCATGTATCCAACCATGCAGGAACCAATTGTCCTAGTACTCTTCATACTATGCATCTTCTTTCCAGCAGAGGTTATGCCAGATGGAGCCTCTTCTGGGCCCTCTGTGTCATTGCCAGGCTGCCCCGACAAGTGTGGTGATGTGTCCATCCCCTATCCCTTTGGCATCGGCGAACAATGTGCGGCAAGAAGCATAAACAGCTATTTCATCGTCACCTGCAACGACACCTTCCAACCACCGCGGCCAACAGTCGGTGAAGCAGTGGTTGAGGTCACCAACATCTCACTGGAGTACGGTGAGATGCGTGTGCTCAGCCCCATCAGCCACATCTGCTTCACGTCGAGCACTTCTTTCACCAAGTTAATCGGGGGTTATGAGCTGCAGTCCACCCCCTTTCTCCCCTCCCCTTCACGCAACCGATTCACAGCCATCGGTTGCAACACCCTAGGACTTATCGGCGGGTACCAGGGCGCCGCAAGCCAATATGTGGCTGGATGCTACTCCTACTGCGAAGGCGTCAACAGCACATCTGATGGCGCACCGTGCGCTGGGATGGGCTGCTGCGAGGCTGCCATCCCTGCGAACCTCACTTCCTTTGGAGTGATGTTTGAGATGAACCAGAGCAAGGTATGGGGCTTCAACCCTTGCTTCTATGGCATGGTTGCCGAGGTCGGGTGGTACAGCTTCAGGCAGCAGGACCTCATCGGCCGCCTCGCGTTCATTGACGCTAGAGCCAAGAGGGGCGCCCCCATCATCGCCGACTGGGCCATTAGGAACAGCTCGTGCCCAGTAGAGGGGAAGGAGCCACCACCCGGCTATGCCTGCATCAGTGCAAACAGCTACTGCATGGGTGCAAACAATGGTCCAGGGTATCTATGCCAATGCTCCAAAGGATACGAGGGTAACCCTTATATTCTGAATGGCTGCCAAGGTATGTGTTTACTGAAGTAAAATTGGTCCGGAGTTTCCAGGATACTCCTCTAAAAATCTGATCAAGCTCTGAATACTATCCAGTTTTTTACTGGCATTGAGGTTGAAATGTCTTAATAAACCTCCACAAAATCTCATGAACAACATCAATAAACATTCAATCAAAATTTCACCTTGTTTCAGCTACTGTCACTGCTAAGAAAAACACAAAAAATTGCTGGCAAGCATGACACGTGTCATCATTTTTTTTACAACAGGCCATGCATGTCATCAATTTGTTTGTTTTTTTACTTCTGAACTGGTAACAGAATGAGTCAACACTAGTGTAGGTTGCATATTCATTTCGCAATATTTAATTTCGGGAGTAGTTATGGAAAAGTTATTTACATCATTACAGAGTCAACTGACCTTTTTTACTTGTTGAAATTTTCTAACCTTCCATCCATTTGAGTTTAGTTTAACTTATCTGATTGCTTGTGTGTTTATTTGTATCTTCAGATATAGATGAGTGCTTGCTGCGCACGCAAGATTCCAAGTATGAAGAATTGTATCCATGTAGAAAAGGGGTTTGTCACAATACACCAGGAAGCTACTTTTGCAAATGCAAAATGGGAACAAGATCTGATGGCACAAATTTTGGATGCCAATCTATACATGCTTCATCCAAACTAGTTATTGGTAAGGACTATGTGTATACAATTCAGTTCTGTTTAATCTACACTAGGATTTACATCGTGATAACAAACATTCACAGGTAAGAAATTAAGTATTAACCTCAATGAATACCATAACAGATGTTCTACTGAAATTCTATTTCCTAAAAAAAAGAATCTTTACAAAATCCCTTTTAATGTCTGTTCTATGGACCTGGGAAGAAATCAGGATTAGTATACATCCTAAGCAAGGAAGACTGCATTCTAAATTTGTACTCAATGTTTACTAGAATCTGTTTTCCTTTGTTAATTTTTTTGCAGGCCTCAGTGTTTCAGCAATCATGTTGATGGCTTTGGCATGCTTGTACACCATGCAATTACAAAGGAAAAGGCACATGATGGAGAAAGAAGAATATTTCAGACAAAATGGAGGTCTCAAGTTATATGATGAAATGAGGGCAAGGAAGGTTCACACGATTCATATTCTTACAGAGAAGGAGGTAAAGAGAGCCACAAACAATTATAGTGAAGATCGAGTACTTGGATGTGGTGGTCATGGAATGGTCTATAGAGGAACTTTGGATGACCACAAAGAGGTTGCCATAAAGAAGTCTAAGATAATAAATGATGACTGCAGGGAAGAATTTGTCAATGAGATAATAATTCTATCTCAAATCAACCACCGAAACATCGTGAGGTTACTAGGCTGTTGCTTGGATATAGATGTCCCAATGTTGGCGTATGAGTTTGTCTCCAATGGAACTTTATCCAAGTTCCTTCACGGTGATGATCGTACATCACCAATCCCCTTGGATCTTCGCCTGAAGATTGCTACACAATCAGCAGACGCTCTTGCTTACTTACATTCATCAATATCTCGCACCACTCTACACGGAGATGTCAAATCTGCCAATATCCTGTTGGATGATCAGCACAATGCAAAGATCGCAGATTTCGGAGCATCAGCACAGAAGTCCATGGAGGAAAGTGAGTTCATCATGTTTGTACAAGGAACACTTGGCTATCTTGACCCTGAGAGCTTTATCAGTCATCAGTTGACAGAGAAAAGTGATGTCTACAGTTTCGGAGTAGTTCTTCTGGAGTTGATCACAAGAAAAAGGGCTATGTTTGCTGATAAGTTCAACGAAAAAAAATCATTGTCTTATATCTTTCTCTTAATGTTCCGTCATAATAAGCACCGAGTTATGATAGACACTGAAATTCTAGATGAGGCAGTTATGGAGGTGCTTGAGAAGCTGGCCCAACTAGCAGTGCGCTGCCTATGCCCAAGTGGAGATGACAGGCCAACAATGAAGGAAGTTGCAGAGCGCCTACAAATGTTGAGGAGGCTCCACATGGACGCAAGTAGTGATTGCGAAGACAGTCATTATGCAAACAACCATGGAGGATCACCGTCACTGGTTGCCCCTTTGGACGAAATGACATACTCCAGCATGGAGACATCTACGCTGATCTTTGCATAGATCTTGCAACACGATACTTCTACACCTTTTTCTTTAAAGATACTGCTACTCTGGATACTTGTGTATGGTACTTGCTGATGTATGTAAAATTATAAAAGTACATAGTAATTATTAAGCTGTTTCCACAACACACTGCGTAGGATATGATGCAACATTTACAAAATTCTGCCTTTTGAATTGATATGTATGATATATCACTGCAAGCATACAACTGCCCATGTTGTTTTATCATGTATGATATCTACATGTAGTAATTTGTACATGAATACCCACTTACCCAGCTTGAGTTTTAACACATCTTTAGGTGAAAACCAGCAATGACCTTACCATCTGCGAATTTAGAAACAAAAGGGAGATGCCTGACCTGGAAAGAGAATTTTGTTTGGCCCTTGGGTCAAATCAACTAAAAGGACTGCATAATAAACATTCATCAATTCTTTTAGTTCGGATAAGTGTCTCCTTAAATACCTCTTCCAGACTAAGTGGGACTCCTGCTCTTAAAAAACCTTGCCATTTCAACATTTTCAGATGAACAGTCAAAGTGAAGTTATTTCTGCAGTCTATGCACCGAACTGAGTTCAGTTTGTTTTTCCTGATCAAGGTAATTCTATTGTTTTTTACCAAAAACAAAGCCTTTTAGTCCCAAGCAAGTTGAAATAGGGAACTCTATTGTTCCAAATAGTAAAAATGTCTTCAGTTCTATACCACAGAAGAGCTGTTTATCTGGATACATGGAGCAAATTTACCTGGCTTGAAGGCTGAAGTGTGCGATTCCTTAAGCTCCTTGGTCCACCTGGACTCCTGGAATCTTGCTTGGAGTTGGAGCTCCCAGGCAACTGACATCACATCTGTGCCTCTTCTTCATGTGGGTGGCTAAGCAGCTTAATTTCCTCCTCGCTATCCAATCATGGGTTCTGAGTTGCAATCCAATTGCGTTACTGTTACCACTGTGATCAACTCAACATCTCAGTGCTGCTTCTCTACTGCAACAAGAAACACATGTTGCACAGCTTTTCAATAGCTTCACACACATAATGCAAATTCAATAATCAGCAAACTAGATCATGTATGGTGAAGTCATTAAATTTTAGTTTTGAGACACCTATGTTGCAAAATTACCACAAGCTTTCCATGGTGGGAGTATGGTTTATCTCAACTACTGATTAAGGGAGTCATGCATGATTAAGAGCAGCCTAAGCAGTGAATGTTTGGTACTTGCATCGCTTTGAAGTTACATACCCATGTGGGACAGGACCAATGTGAAGAAACGCATGTTAAAAATCGTCGAAGTGTATCCGTTCCTGACCAGCATGTTTTGCAATGAACAATAATCAAGGAATGACAGTACCATGAAGCACCACACTGCTCTGCCCTACTGTCTTCTTGATTCCAACCTCTTGCATCACCTCTCCCATTCTTGCGCCAGCATGCCAATTCCCATCTTCTAAATAGACATTCCTAATGGTCACATACCGACCAGATTGCTGGGGGCCAAGAGCTATCAGTTTCTGCCCAATCTCCACAGCAAGTTCCATATTTCCATGGAGCTTGCAAGCCCCAAGAAGAGCACCCAAAACAGAAGCATCAGGCACAAAGGGCATCCTCTCTATAACCTGAATGGCTTCCACAAAGCGGCCATCACGGCCTAGGAGGTCCACAAAACATCCATAATGGACCATCAATGGTGTCACTTTGTATTCGGCAACCATTGCCTCGAACCAGTATAACCCAACCTCCACCAACCCTGCACGAGCACAAGCCGTCAGAAGGGCCAGGAACGTTATCTGATTTGGCAAGAAGTCTTCAGCCCTCATGATGTCGAACTTCACCAGCGCTTCAGTCTCCATCCCATGATTAGCCAGTGCCGACAACAGCGCATTCCATGTGCAAACCTCCTTCTTGTGGACAGCATCAAAAGCACTCCTACAGCAGCCAAGCCTCCCATGCTTCCCATACATGTCAACCACAGCTGTGCCAAGGAACGCTGTGAGGTCAAGCTCATGACGGACAAGGTATGCGTGGACAGCCACCCCCGCGGCAAGCCCCTCGGCACCATCAAGGTTGGCACAGGCCGAGAGCACACTGACCAACGTGGCCTCCCCGAGCCTCCGTCCCATGTTATTCTCAAGTAAAAATCCTCTGAACACCTCGAGAGCGCACCGGTGGCGGCCGCCCCGCGACAGCCCAGATACGAGCGTTGTCCAAGACACGGCGTCCCTCGCGGCCATCCGCCTGAAGAAGGTCTCCGCCGCTTCGAGGTCCCCGGCAAGGCACAGCGCGTCGAGCAGGGCGTTGCAGGCGGCGAGATCCGGGCTCCCCTCCATCTCGTCGAACACCTTGCGCGCGTCGCGAGCCGGGCGGCCCGTCCGGCCGTAGGCGCTGACGAGCGAGCAGGCGACGAAGCGGTCGGCAGCGAGGCCGCGGCGGAGGCACTGCGCGTGGAGCGCCCCCGCGGCGGCGGCGGAGCCCGAGGCGGAGGCGGAGGCGGAGGCGGACTTGAGGAGGGAGGGGAAGGAGTGGCGGTTCGGGCGCGCGCCGCGGGCGAGCATGGCGGAGAAGAGGCGCAGCGGGGCGGACGGGGGAGAGGATGAGGAGGCAGAGGGTACACGGAGGTGCGCGTGGGCGAGACAGTTGTAGGGGAAGGCAGTGATGGTGGCGGCGGAGCGTTCGGGGTCGGGGAGCAGCGCGCCGGAGGTGAGGAGGAGCGCGTGCAGCTGCAGGAGGCGGCGCGGGAAGGGGAAGTGCTCCCGGAGGAGGCGCTCGATGACGGCGTACGAGTACGGGGACGCGCGCCGCATGGGCGCACGTGCGCTCCCAGAAACCTCGCCGCCGGCCGGCCGGTAAAGCGAGCATCCCCCCGCCACCGCTCGACGGCTCCTCCGCAGGGAGTGCGCTGCGCGCGATCTCCGCTGGCCGGACTGGACTGGGCCCTTAACTACGATCGGCCCAATAAACAAGCAGCTCGAGGCTCGCTTATGGATCGAATTGTGGCCCAGATATGGATCGCCACAGAATTTTCGGGCCGTTGTTTTTTAGTTCTTCTCCCCCATCTTCTTTTCATTCTGTGGATATCCACCGTAGTCTCGCCATGGTGACCTGCTACCAATCATCTTAGCTCCAAGTCTATTTGCGCATCAAAATGTATCGGTGCCAATTAAGAATGCAACAGAGCACATAATTCAGGATCAACAATACGCTACAAGAACAATATAGTGAATGAATCAACATGCCCTTTGTTAAGATGAACGCGTCTCCAGTTAAATCAACAACCAGTTAGAGTCTTTCCTTTACACGGCGTGACACTTGTAGTTATATCTTACTGAGTCCTAGTGGAGTTTTTTTTTCTCCATAAGGATGTAGGGCATGTACAGTTTTTTTTTTACTTGGCCTGCAGGCTTTCCTCTTTTTTAGTATAGCAGTAGCTCTCCGTTAGGCTTTTCTCTTTTTTAATATAGCAGCAGCTCTCCTGCTGGCTTGTTTCAAAAAAAAAAATCAACAACCAGTTTATGCTTTCAAGTTTTTCAACGCACCAAAGCTGACCTTCAGCCACTAGATTGTTTTTTGGGTTACCCAATCCCAGAAGAATAAATCTCACATCATCACATGACATTATAGGTGAACCCAACATATCTCATTCAAAACTACAAACTGGATCAGTTCAAGATGTGAACTCTCCTTGTAGGATATATCGCCAGGTTCAAGCAAAACAATGTAAAATCTGCCAGACCAAAATTGCGCCGCCTTTGATCAAGCCTTGCACCAAACTTGGAACTGTATGTGCTGCTAAATCTACTGCTGCTTATACCATCCACACCAACTGCAGTGGTTGCAGGGCAGGTTGCACAGACAGAAGATGGTCCAAAAATGTAATTTCTCCGCCGAGGATAAAAGCTAACACATTGATGATGGACATTGTAGACTCCAACTGACCAAACAGTGTCAAATATTTCTCCTGCCTGCTACCACAAGATTACTCTGTTCCCTGAAACAAGATAAATACAATGAGTGAAAAGGTAAAAAGACAGACGCTGGATAACAAAAGTTAGGATTTAGTCGGCTGACAAAAAACAAGAAATGTCCATTTGTTGCGTGCTTGACTTTCATGTTTAATAGTTTTAGTTATATTTCGTTGATGTATGTTAGCAAGTGGGTTTCACAGACAATTCCCGTTACTCACTACCGGAAACAGTAAATTCGCCGAGTGTAAAACGTGTGCCGAGTGCATTCTTTCGGGCACTCGGCAAACACCGTCTTTGCCGAGTGTACACAATGAGGCACTCGGCGAACATAAAACACTCGGCAAAAAGGAGGTTTGCCGAGTGCCAAAAAACAGGCACTCGGCAAACAACTCCTCGACACTCGGCAAAGAAGACACACTCGGTAAATCAGCAGCGTGTGCGTCGCACGTGCGTCGTCCGTTAACAGGTTGGGCCGGCCGTTACACCTTTGCCGAGTGCTTGCCGTGCGACACTCGGCAAAGTGTGATTCGCCGAGTGCCAGCCACATACACTCGGCACACTCAAAAGTTCGTCGAGTGCCTCGTCCGGACACTCGGCAAACTCAACACTTTGCCGAGTGTCATCCTAGAGGCACTCGACAAACTCAACACTTCGCCGAGTGTTTTTGGCGGCACTCGGCAAACAAAAAAAAAATTTCCTTCCAACAGCTTCCACACTTTTTCTACTCCCCACGTAGGACATTTGGTTATACATATTAAAAGTTGGTCTATTTTCGGGTCCGTTTGGGATTTTTAATGCTTTGTTTGCATTAATAGGAATTTTTTGATTGAAGTCAAATTTTAACTGCAAGTACTTGAAATAATGGATTGAAATCAGTGAAAAAATCATATTCATATTAGGGAGACCGGATTGAGGTCTCAACCAGAAAATGAAAAGAAATTTTGAACATTGTTTTTAAAAAACACGACCACGAACCTGTGGTTCAATGGTTGTTAAATTGTAAAAAAACCAAATGAAATCTGAAAATCACAAGATTTGTCAAGATGTCATTATATTATGTGTGTAGGCTTTGGTAAAAAATTGAGAACGTTTCACCCAATTTCTGACCTATGATGCTTAGAAACCGACTAATCTCCTGGAAGGATTCATAGAAGTTAGAAAGGAGCCAATAAGATTTGGTGTTCAAGTGACACTTGAATTAAGGAGTGCCTTCAAATCTTTTTGTACAGGCAACATACAACACATGTTGGTTCATGTCAAAATTTGGAAATTTTTCGGATGCATTTGATATTTTTTATTGATTAAATGCAATTATAGATTTTTATTAGATATAAATGGAATTTGAGCTATAACTGCATGAAATAATGGAATAATTTCGGTAGAAAACTAATTTAAAATTTTTTTAGTGATTTTCACACGATTTTGAACAAGTATATTAGAAAAAGGCCACTAAAATACGTTATTTCATGTAACATTTGCCGAGTGCACCCAGAAAACACTCGGCAAAAATGGTATTTTGCCGAGTGTTTTCTATGTGCACTCGGCAAACTAGTTGCACGGGCCCACTTTCTTCGGCCTTGCTTGAAAAAAAAAATCCCGAATTAACTTTGCCGAGTGCCCTGGATCTGAGCACTCGGCAAACACTAATGCTTTCCCGAGTGCCCCCGATCTGGCACTCGGCAAAGCCTTGCCCTGCGCGGTTTCGGTCCTTTGCCGAGTGCAAGATCGCGGGCACTCGGCAAAGATTCGAAGTTATCTCCGGACTTAGCGTTTCGTCGATTCATTTCCGCGCCGCTGTTGCCCCGTCCGCCGGCCCCCGCGCCCGCCTGTCTCCCGCCTCGTCGGCCGCCACCGCCTCGCCGGCGCCCACCGCCACCGCCCCGCCGGCCGCCACCGCCCCGCAGGCGCCCACCGCCACCGCCCCGCCGGCGCCCACCGCCACCGCCCCGCCGGCGCCCCTACCCGGCGCGAACCCGACCGGCCGCCCCGGCCGCCCGTCTCCCCTGGCGCCTGCGCTCCGTGCCGCCCGACCGCCAACGCCCCGGCCCCGGCTCCCCGCCACCGGCGCCGCCCGACCGCCCGCCGACGCCTCGGCTCCGGCTCCCCGCCACCGGCGCGCCATCTTGCCCCGCCGGCCGCCCACGCCCCGCCCCCGGCGCCCCTTGCCCGGCGGCCCCGGCCCACCGGCCGCCCCCGGCGCCCCTTGGCCGGCGGCCCCGGCCCACCGGCCGCCCCAGCCGCCCCCTGCCCGACGGCCCCGGCCCACCGGCCGCCCCCGTTCCGGCCCCGGCGCCCCCTGCCCCTGCGTCCCGGCGTCCCTCACCCGGTAATGATTTTTTTTTGAATTTAGGAAATCTGAATTAGATAGTAGGTTAAAATTAGAAATTAGAAATTGTAGGGCTTTAGTTGTTGGAATTAGGAAATTGTAGAGCTTTAGTTGTTGAAATTAGGAAATTGTAGGGCTTTCGTTGTTGAAATTAGGAAATTGTAGGACTTTAGTTGTTGAAATTAGAAAATGATGGTTGGCTTTGGAATTTAAGCTATAAGAATGTTTGTGGAAGTGAGCCATCGTGCCATTCCTTCTTCTGTACATGTGGTTGTCGGCCATCGTGCCGTTTCATTTGATGCAGGTTATGGAAACCTCCACGTGTAGGGAGGTGCTGCCGAAATTTTTAGTTGACAATTGTATGTTTTTTTGCAGGAGAGGCTACGTTACCGTCCTCGAGTCGTCACTTTGTACGATAGCAAGGTGAGTCATCCTACACATCTATTTCTGTATGATGGTCGTATATCACGTAACCTAGTTAGGCGTCTCCCGTTCGAATGAGATACGTTTGGAAATATGCAGATGTTTGCATATTTATAACCGTATCTGTTTCGAATTGTCCATGTTACTTTGGACAGCACGAGGATGTGTAGGTGGGTTTAGTTTCCATAGTCTACTCCGATCCGAGTTAGAGTTTCGGCAGCACCTCCCAATTGTTCTCCGGATACACAATCTCCATCACAGGACGTGTATTTGGAGAACAGCGGGGAGGTGCTGCCGAAATTCTATCTCGGGTCCGAGTAGACCATGGAAACTAATCCCACCTACACATCCTCGTGTGGGATTAGGACCTATCTTCACCTAATAGACAATATAGGAACGTGTAGATGCAACTTGAGTTTTTATATTACTCGCTGGTATGCTAGAGGATGGAGGATCGTCAGTGGATGTACACGGGTCGATCTAGTCAGAATTCGTTGACCGATGAATGGATAAACAAGACCGATGCTTTCTTGGAACGGGCATTTGCAAGGATCAAAGGAGGAAGAGATACTTGGTGTCCGTGTAGCAAATGTGGAAACATGCGTCGGCAAACCAAGTTAGGAATGGGTAAACATCTTGTTAGGCACGGATTTACGTCAGACTATACCATATGGATCTACCATGGTGAGGTAGATCGTGGGAGGGACGAGGTCATCAGACAACGTATCGAGCAATATGATGATGACGCCGGGGTGGGAGACATGTTAGATGACTATCATGAAGCTCGTAGGGAGGAGGAGCCCGAGGCTACCGCAAAGGCGTATTACGACATGTTGTCTGCGGCACAACAACCCCTTCACGGGCATACCAAGGTCTCTCAACTGGATGCCATTGCACGTCTAATGGCCGTGAAGTCCCAGTTTAGCTTGAGTCGAGACGCCTTCGATATTATGTTGACAGTTTTTGGAAGCCTGCTCCCGGAGGGTCACATCTTGCCAAAGTCTATGTATGAGGCACAAAAACTTCTTCGTGCACTTAAGATGCCATACGAGCAGATACATGCTTGCCCGAAGGGATGAATCTTATTTAGGAAAGAATATGCGGAAGCCAAGTACTGTGTGAAGTGCGAATCATCTAGGTTCCTGGAGGTAGACTCTGGTGACGGTCAGAAGAAGCAGCTTGCAATCCCTGTGAAGATCCTACGGTACCTTCCCTTCATACCGAGGATCCAACGGTTGTACATGTGTGAAGATTCTGCGAAACAAATGACATGGCATAAAAACGGACGTCGATACAATGCTGACAAGCTGGTACATCCATCCGATGGTGAAGCCTGGACAAAGTTTGATGCCATTTATGATGAGAAAGCTTGAGAGGTTCGTAATGTACGTGTTGCGCTCGCAACAGATGGGTTCAATCCATATGGAATGGCGGCTGCCCCGTACACATGTTGGCCTATGTTTGTTATCCCCCTGAATCTCCCCCCTGGTGTCATCTTTCAGCGACAAAACATATTTTTATCGTTGATAATTCCAGAACACCCAGGGAATAATATGAGTGTGTACATGGAGCCTCTGATAGATGATTTGGTCCGTGCATGGGAGGAAGGGGTATGGACATACGACCGGGCTACACGGACAAACTTCAAGATGCATATTTGGTACCACTACTCCCTGCATGACTTGCCGGCATATGGTATTTTCTGTGGCTGGTGTGTTCACGGGAAGTTCCCCTGCCCAGTATGCAAGGCTTCAGTGAAGTTCACTTGGTTGACCAAGGGTGGCAAGTATTCTTCATTCGACAAACATCGACAATTCCTTCCTCCTGACCATCCTTTCAGAACAGATATTAGAAACTTTACGAAAGATGTCGTAGTTAATGAGCCCCCACCGCAGATGTTGACCTTAGCCTTGGTTCGTGCTCAGATAGACGCTCTTGAGGTCAATAATCATGAAGGTGGGTTTGTGGGATATGGCGAGCAACATGCTTGGACTCAGAAGTCTTGCTTGTGGAATCTCCCCTATTTTGACGATCTTCTTCTCCCACATAACATTGATGTTATGCACACTGAAAAGAACATCGCTGAGGCAATTTTTGGTACAATCATGGACATTCCTGACAAGACAAAGGATAACGTTAAGGCTAGAGTGGATCAAGCAAGGTTATGCAACAGACCAAAGCTAGACATGACGCCTCCTAGAGCCGGCAAGTCGTGGAGAAAGCCTAAGGCCGATTTTGTCCTGATGAGGGCCCAAAAGAGGGAGGTATTAGAATGGTTCCAAACGTTAATGTTCCCTGATGGGTATGCAGCGAATTTGAAGAGGGGAGTGAACCTAGCTACTATGCGAATCAACAGGCTCAAAAGTCATGATTACCACGTATGGCTTGAGCGCCTACTCCCGGTGATGCTTTACGAAAAATTAAAAGCTGCAGCTTCCGAGTCAGGTACACGGTCAGACGCATCGAGAGGTCGAGGAAGGCGTCGAGGGAGGGGTGGAGGCAGGGGTGACGCACACGTGGAGGAAGCGGTGGGGGCACAGGTCTTGGCTAGAGGCAGGGGTCGGGGCAGGGGTCGAGGAAAGGGTAAAGGGGTGAGGGCCCCGTCGCCTGTGCCTTCGTCGTCGGAGGAGGAGGAGGAGGTACCCTCCGCGCACGCCTCTAGTGACGAGGCGGAGGTACAGGAGGAGCAGGAGCAGGAGAGGGAGGAGGGGGAGGAGGCAGGGGAGGAGGCAGGGGAGGAGCAGTCCAAGATCTGGTTGCGAGGTCCCTCGTCCCTCCCGAGGCGACCCATCCCTCTTCATTTACGCCCACTGATTCAACCCGCTGGGGCAAAGTAAGTTCCTTCACATATTCTCTGTACTTTTGATATGTTCAAACTTACACTAGAAAATAATAATTTATATTAATCACTTGTGCAGGAGTTGGACTAAGCTCAGTGGGGGTGCCCACAACCGCAAGGTCAACGGCATCGTCGGTCTTTTGTGTAGGCTACACTTCCCCGGTCTAGTGGTCTTCGCCGGACAGGAGGAGCCGGCCTACACGTGGGACCACTACGTCGCTGCCGCCGACATCGGTGATCGTGACCACAGGCAGTTTGCGAACAAGGCGGAGCGGGTGAAGGCCGAGCTGTGGGTAAGTCTTCGCAGCACTACATTGCTTAATACATTCTTGATATAATAATTGTATGCTTGCCGTCTATACGCAGGACTTTTATAGATGCCAGGAGGGCTTCGAGGCTAGGGCGGCCTCCGTGATTGAACAAGCCGCTAAGAAGCTTGTTAAGGACATGCACTACGAGGCGCGCGTTCAGGCCATCATCGACTTTTATGCTGAATACAAAAGGATGAGGATCAAAAAAGAAGAGGCCAGGACAATGAACCTGACCAAGGAAGAATTCATGGCGGTACGTACATAAAGACTATATTTACTATTTGAGAGATTAATTACGCTTAATTCCGTTATTTATATGTCACACACTTCATATAGGTGCCTCCGTGGTGGTGCCGATCCTTTACCCGGTGCTGGGAACAAATGGTGGACGTGTGGTTGCAGCCTGGGTGGTTGGAGAACCACAATGCCTGCCGGGAGCGGCGTCTGCAGATGCCATATGCATCACACCATCAAGGCAGCCTGAGCCTTGATGAGTACAAGGAAAAATGGGTACGTGAATTCATTTCTGTTTTCTCAGACATAATACTGCATATTTTGTAATCATTTTACATTTTTTCCGCAGACTTCATCACATGATGGTCAGGAGTGCTCCCGGTTCAAGGCATGGGTTATGTCCAAAAAGGGCAAGGCCACGGCAGACATCGACTTCAACCCGGAGGACCCGCCCGAGGCGTACAGCCATCCCAGCATCCACAGCCGCGTCACCGAGTACACAGCCATGGCGAGGGAGGTTCACGGGCCAGAGTTCGATCCGAGCTCTCAGGATATCGATGCTGAAATAGTGATGAGGGTAGGAGGAGGGAAGAAGCATGGCAGGTATTGGATTGGAGATAGCGTGATCGACACTGCCAGTACTCCCACTCTCTCCCAGATCCGAGCAAGGAGCACGGACTCGAGCCCCGCGATACGGCCACGGCCTACCGCTGCACAGCTACAGATGCAGGCTCTGCAGATTAGTTCTGTTTCTTTAATTTTTCATTCATTTTGTACTTACCTTTTGCTTGACAATAAGTGGTTGGGATGAAATATTGTAGGCCCAGGTGGAGGTAGAACGGAAGCGCCGAGAGGAACTAGAGGCGAGGATCGAGGCAGATCGGCAGCTTGAAAGGCAGAGGACGGAGCAGATGTTCCAATACATGCAGAGTGTTTTCCACAGTTTAGGTCAAACTCCACCACCTATGCCACCGAACCTCTTCCCGCCACCTCCACCACCTCCTGCAGCTACTCCTGTGAGTCAATCTCAACCTTACAATCAATCTAGACTTACTTCCACTAGAATTACTTGTTTAGACTATGAAATCTCTTTACCTAAATTTGTGCAGAATCAATCGGCGGCGTCCAATGCAGAATCTTCCTGGGGGCAGTGGCCACCTGCACGTCCTCCTCATCCTCCTCAGTGACTTGTCATTTCTGTGTTTGTGATGCAAAACTTGTGAATTACTTATTTAGACGAGAACTTATGAATGCTATTTGTGTGCTTGTGAATCCTGTGGTGCAATTTATATGCTTGTGCTGCAATTAATATGCCTGTGTATCTGTGGTTGTTTTTTGAGAGGGGTCCTTTATACCTAACATTTCTATTTTGTAGTAGGAATTAGGACACAACACTCGGCAAAGAGCCCATTTCTGGTAGTAGTAGACGGGTTTGCCGAGTGTATTCTTCAAACACTCGGCAAAGGGGCCAAACATTTTGGCGGAATTGCTTGTTTGCCGAGTGCCATAGGGTAGGCACTCGGCAAACAAGGTCATTTTGCCGAGTGCTTTGGAAAAACACTCGGCAAAGGGGTCATAAAAAATGGCGGGTCGGGCTTCTTCGCCGAGTGTATTTAATAAAACACTCGGCAAACAGGTAGACTTCGCCGAGTGTATTTAATAAAACACTCGGCAAACAGGTAGACTTTGCCGAGTGTATTTAATAAAACACTCGGCAAACAGGTAGACTTCGCCGAGTGTATTTAATAAAACACTCGGCAAACAGGTAGACTTCGCCGAGTGTCGGCCGTCAGACACTCGGCAAAGCTTCCGTCGCCGTGACAGACCGTTAACGTCTTTGTGCCGAGTGTTTAGTTTTGCCGAGTGTATTGTGGCACTCGGCAAAAGGTTTGCCGAGTGCCCGACGATCGACACTCGGCAAACAGCCTGTTTGCCGAGAAAAACTTTGCCGACTATACTTCGCCGAGTGTTACACTCGGCAAACCAGTTGCCGAGTGTAATGGGGCCTTCGCCGAGTGCCTGGGGCACTCGGCAAAAGAACTGTTTCCGGTAGTGACTAGTACCTCTTGTCCTTTGAATCTGGCTTCCACAGCGAAATTGGGGGCTTGCCTTTCTGTTTCTAAAAGTAAAACAGCAATGCTCATTTATAAAAAGCAAGGCAAGACCCAGTTATAATCTTCAAAAACACCCAGTTATAATCAATGTCACTGTACGCGTTAACGTACTCTGATATTATCCAAAGTAGTTAACGAACTAACGTACTCCCATAAGCAACTGCAGTCAGCCAGAATAATACTACAGCTTGCATTAACTTAGATGAAATAGAACGGCCAAGACAAGCCTGCTTCCTAACATTTTAAGCGAGCCTAACATGCTGTTAGCATTCATGGAAAATGAGTAGGGGGACAGTAAGCTGCTAGGTGTAGCAAGGGACTGCCAAAGCAAGTTACTGCATCCAACCATGCAAGAATCAAAAGTCCTAGTCCTCGTACTGTGGATCTTCTTTCCAGCAATAGTGGTGCCAGATGGAGGCTCTTCTAGGCCCTTGGTATCATTGCCAGGCTGCCCAGACAAGTGCGGCAATGTGTCCATCCCCTACCCCTTTGGCATTGGCACTCATTGTGCAGCAACCCATTTTAGTAGCTACTTCAATCTCATCTGCAACAACAACATACACCCAACGCGGCCAACAGTTGGGGACAGCGGGGGATATACTGAGATCACCAGCATCTCACTGGAGTACGGTGAGATGCGTGTGCTCAGCCCCATCAGCCACATCTGCTTCACGTCGAGCACTTCTTTCACCAAGTTAATCGGGGGTTATGAGCTGCAGTCCACCCCCTTTCTCCCCTCCCCTTCACGCAACCGATTCACGGCCATCGGTTGCAACACCCTAGGACTTATCGGTGGGCACCAGGGCGCCGCAAGCCAGTACGTGGCTGGATGCTACTCCTACTGCGAAGGCATCAACAGCACATCTGATGGCGCACCATGCGCTGGGATGGGCTGCTGCGAGGCTGCCATCCCTGCGAACCTCACTTCCATTCGAGTGATGTTTGAGATGAACCAGAGCAAGGTATGGGGCTTCAACCCTTGCTTCTATGGCATGGTTGCCGAGGTCGGGTGGTACAGCTTCAGGCAGCAGGACCTCATCGGCCGCCTCGCGTTCATTGATGCTCCCGTCATCGCAGACTGGGCCATCAGGAATGGCTCCTGCCCAGAGGAAGGGAAGAAGCCACCGAGCGACTATGCCTGCCTCAGTGAAAACAGCTACTGCATGGCTGCAAACAATGGTCCAGGGTATCTATGCCAATGCTCCGATGGATATGAGGGTAATCCTTACATTCAGAATGGATGCCAAGGTACGTTTACCCAGACAAACGTTAACTTGGGTCTGGAATTCCAGGAGCAGTACTAGGAAAAACTACTGAATTCTTAATACTGTCTAGTTTTCCTGCAGTTCAATATGAACTTTTACACAAAATTATGAACACACCTTTTTCATTCAAGTTTCACCATGTGAGTTAGCTCCAGTGACTTTTCAAAACAAATCCTCCAAGTTTTTGTTTAAAGGTGTGCCAGCGATTTGATTTGGTATTTAGCCCAATATGATTATACATATTGCGATGCTTAATTCTGGGGGAAGTTATGGAGGGGGAAGTTAAAATATTAAAACCTGAAATGATTAGCTGCATTTTTACTGGGATGCTTATTATCTTTTTGTTGACATCAACAGATATAGATGAGTGCATGCTGCGTAACCCATGCAAAGACAGGGCGGTCTGTCAGAACATACCGGGAAACTACTCATGCATATGCAAGAAAGGAAAGCATGACGGCAAAATTTCTGAATGCCCGCTTGATCATGATAGTGACAATAGAATTACATTATTTATTGGTAAGCACCCTGTACATACAGTTCAATTATGTTTAATCATGAACGGAGACAGAAATCTATCCGGGGGTCAAATAGCAAGAACTAAATATTGGCAGGTGCGAAATAAAAACTTCTTTCTATATGAAAATTTTAGAGCCAAATAGAGGAGCATATCAAATGTTAAGATGTTCCTTGTGATAAAGACTCACGCATAATAGCAAAAGAAGTATAAACTTTAAAGAATATCATACCTAATGTCGTACTGTTTTAAGCCTTTCAATTTTCTTGAAGAAAATTATCAATTTCACTTTTTGTTATATACATCCTATTGGAGCTCCAGATTGGACGAACTCAAGATTAATATCTCTCAATGCTGGGAAGATATTGTAATTGATATTTACTAGCACCTCTTTTCTTTTGTCAAACACAATTTTGCAGCCATCTGTGTTTCTGTAATTGTGGTGATGGCCTTGGCATGCATTTTTACCATCCAATTACTAAGGAAAAGGCACAAGAAGGAGAAAGATGAGTATTTCAGACAAAACGGAGGTCTCAAGTTATATTACGAGATGAGATCAAGGAAGGCTCACACAATTCGTATACTTACAGAAAAAGAGATAAAGAGAGCCACAGACAATTATAATGAAGATCAAGTCCTTGGATGTGGTGGCCATGGAATGGTCTATAGAGGAACTTTGGATGACCACACAGAGGTTGCTATAAAGAAGTCCAAAGTAATAAACGATGACTGCAGGGAAGAGTTTGTCAATGAGATAATAATCTTATCTCAAATTAACCACCGAAATATTGTGAAGTTACTGGGCTGTTGCTTGGATGTAGATGTCCCTATGTTGGTGTACGAGTTTGTCTCCAATGGAACTTTATCCGAGTTCCTTCATGGTGCTGACCATAGACCACCAATCCCTTTGGGTATTCGTCTGAAGATTGCAACACAATCAGCAGAAGCTCTAGCTTATTTACATTCATCAACATCTCTTACCATCCTACACGGGGATGTCAAATCAGCCAATATTCTGTTGGATGATGAACACAATGCAAAGGTTGCAGATTTTGGAGCATCAGCACTGAAGTCCATGGATGAAAGTGAGTTTATCATGTTTGTCCAAGGAACACTCGGCTACCTAGACCCTGAGAGTTTCATCAGTCATCATCTTACAGACAAAAGCGATGTCTACAGTTTTGGGGTTGTCCTTCTGGAGCTGATGACAAGAAAGAGGGCCATGTATGCTGATCAGTTCAGCGTAAAGAAATCATTGTCATATAATTTTCTCTTGATGTTTCGCCAGAATAAGCACCAAAATATGCTGGACTTTGATATAATAGACGAAACAGTTATGGCAGTGCTTGAGAAGCTAGCAAAACTCGCCGTGCACTGCCTGAGCCCAAATGGAGAAGACAGGCCAACGATGAAGGAAGTTGCAGAACGCCTACAGATATTGAGGAGACTTCACATACATGCAACTAGTGGCCGCAAAAACAATTATTCCACACAGAACCATTTAGGATCTTCATCACTTGCTGTCCCTTTGGACGATATGACATATAGGAGCATGGAGACGTCCACGCTGGTTTGGGCATAGATCTCAACAGCATGATACTTCTAAACTATATTCTTGTATGTAAGCAGGGTCTTAACATGCTAAGGGTGTTTCGGGTATTGTACTCTAGTCTAGGGTTTGGTTGTGCCTTGTGCTATACATATGCCCTTTGGGTTCTTGCAGTACAACAAAATTTCCCTAATCTGTCTCTGGCTCTCTGCAACAGACTATTTTTGAAATGATTCAGTGCTTATGGATTTCATCTTATGTGTGTATAATATTGTGTGAATATGATTTCGACATGATTTAGCAGAACCAGAAAGACAGCCAAGAAACATACTGTTTGAGAATTGTATAAGCATATGGGAGGTACATGTACATAAAAGAGGGAAGTTAAGTCTCCTTTGGGTCAAATCTGAAATAAGAACGCTAACCCTCCCCATTTGGCTCACGGGTTACAACATCATTCTCTGCATCTCTCTCTTCTACTTCATCTTCATCATCTTCTTCATTTTGCTCATCAGTACTCTCCACACCTTCCTCGGCTTCAACTTCAGCACCTCCCACTTCTTCTGACTATTACACCCAACCTTCATGAACACTTGAACATACAATATGAGCGGTAAACCGCGCTTCGTGCAATCATTTACATAAGTCTGATAGTTCTGGGTTTCTTCAAGCGGGATCAGCTCCCAAAAATTTATGTCAAGCCATCTCATTACTACAGCCCTAACAGACAGATCTACTTGATCTCTATCAAGATTGAAAGCCTTATAAAGCCACTTTGCATAGTGAACCCCAAGTTCTCTCTTTGCTCTTGGTAAATACTTGCAGAATGACTGAAATCCACTCAAATCTACCCCTTCTGGACCATATCTAATCTCCCCAGACCATAGAACACTTGGAAATATAAAATTTCTGACATGCCTGCCAACAATATACACAACACGAACAGTGGAAATTACTCCCAATAACTTAAATCAGTTAACTAACGATACCTACATTTCAATATACAGTACAAACATCCAATTTTATCATCGACAGTAATAACCATTTTAGAGTAATCTAAAATTACGAACTAATTCATTTCATTTTACATGATCGATATACACGATACTATCATAAGCAATTACTAAATATTACTACATTAATCTAACCCTAAACAACGGGTCAATATACACGACAAGAATAAAAGTTTTAACTAAATCTAATAATTCCAACTATCCCTAAAATAACTACATTTTGAATACCTATACATAATATAACCCTAGTATTGCGAATAATATTCATCTAAAATTAATCTACATAAATCAATAAACTAATTTTACTATCAACTAAATATCTAACACTAAATATCTAAGCTAAATCCGCTAAACTGACTAAGCTAACTAAGCTACATTTTTTTATATCTCAAATTCACTAAACTAACTAAACTAACTACTAGATTTATCTACTACGAGCTACCTAAACTAGGGATTAGAAAAAATACCTCTAACGAAACGAGGAACGGGCCTTCAATCTCCCCTCCCATCCTCCCTCCCTTCCTTCGTTTCTTTCCCTCGTCTCTCGCTGGCGCTCTGGCTCGCTCTCGCTCGCGCTGGCGCAGGCGCAAATGAAAGGACCAAGCGTCTGGGCAGCCGCACAGCTGGTTATATAGGGGGAGCTATTGCCACCTCATTTAGCGAGGCATGCTTCTGCCAAACGAGCCGGCGGAAGCGCCTCGTCCCCCACGCCGCTTTGTTTCTGTGTGCGGCCCGCCAGGTGGGAGGGCGGTAAGGTAGCTATCGTCGTTTCACCCGGCGGTAGGTAAGGGGCCGGTTTAGACGGCGGTAGCCTGTTGCCGCCGTTTCAAGCGGCGGCATAGCTCTATTTATACAAATTTTTCATTCAACTATTTATTTCTACAAAATTGTAAAAGGAAATTATAAAAATAAAAATATTCTGGAACCGGCGGCAGCCGGCCGTAGACGGCCAGGAAACACAACTGGGCTGAGGAGCCCCAAATTGGGAAGCGGGCTTTATTACCAGGCTGAATAAGCCCACACAGTACATGGGCTCTCCTAAATGTTAGTATGGCCTCTTCTGGCTTTGTCACCAAGGCCCATATACATATGCTGGTCGTGACTCGGATGCCCTAATTAACCTCGTCGGCGAAGCCGGCCGCCGGGCGGTTGGCATCGTCCCCAGTCTGCCCACGCCCGCGCCACCGCGCTGGGCTCTGCTGGTGTTTGGATTCTTCCTAATCTTCGATCCCTTGATCGTTTATATGAAATTCAGTCTCCGGCCGGTGAAGAACAGGCCTGCATCAGGAATGATGCATTTCATTTATTTGCTACGCACCGTACCTCCGATCCTGAACTAATGCTAACCTGAAATATTTTCTTCTATCACCAGTCTTCATGATTATTCTCGTTTGCAATCACTGGCTGTTTGTTGGATTATTATTGAAAGAAGAAGGTTGCAAGGAAGCATCTGTATGTACGCACTGTACGCTTGAACATGTCACTCCGGAGTTTGGATGCACGGATTCATCAGGAGTTCATTTGAGATGTTCTTCCAGGTAACGCTCTTTTGAGACATACTTTGTTTTAAACAAAATCTTTTGAGACATACTATGCCATGCATCGCTTTGAGGTCTATTCCCTCCGTCCCTTTTTATCTGTCGCTTGGGAAGCGAGCGACGGCTATTAAAGAACAGAGAGAGTATATATTTACATAAGGAAACATATGGACTATCTTCGAGGCATGTATTGATATCTCTGTTGAAAAATGTTGGTCAAAGTTTGTAACTGCACTCATTTTAAGACCATAGATCGATATTGCCATATTTGGAATGTCTATCAGGGGCAAATACTGCTCCGCTCTTGACACGAATAATCTTTCACAGTTATACTTGCTCATGGATAGTTTGAGTATGGCATCCTGAACTGCAACTATTGTACTCTTTCCACACACTGATTTCGCCTTCTAAGTTGAGAGAGGGAACTGTGGAGTGCAAGTTTGAGACCCTGAGAGATCTTGTATTTAGCCATGGTGACAAGTTAAAGAATGAAATGTGGTCTCTGGATTCTTAACTAGGTCCACAAACTAAACTAAGGATATGGGTCATTAAACTGCTAGTAATTCACTCCAGTGAGAATCTGGATCCTCTCTCATTTTAAAAGTTTATAAGAACCTATATTCTCACTTGGAGTGAACCACTGGAAAAGATTAAGGACACAGTCCTCATTTTCAGATTCTATGAATCTATAAGTCAGAATCAATAAAATTTTAAGGACTCTATTGCATTTCCCTCCAAGATATAAATACATTTTCTTAATTTAAAAACTTCCCTTATTTCCCCTATTATATTGGTTTGCCTGTTGTTTTCCTTTTTGGTTTTATGGTTGGAACCTATACTGTTACTATTCAGAATGCGGATTATTGTATGCGCACTGAAACTGTTAAGCATTTTTTTTTCTTGCTCGACGTATTCAAGCTACGTACCTGGCGAAGACTATTGTGTACGATACTATACTATGTCTATGCCGTAGCTGGTGGCGAAGCCATTGACAAACGAGAAGTGCTACGCGCATGTTAGGTCACATCAACCAAAAGACAATCACATCGGCCGGAATGCCATGCGTGCCGGGTATATGCTGTCCTCTTCCTGCAGCACAGAAGAAAATCATCTTGTTAATTAGATGTGAAATGAGATTTGCAAAGTAGTGAAAGATGAAAATTATTTTAATTATACGTGAAGTGAGATTTTCAAAGTAGTGAAAGGAGTTAAAAAAAGGTAACCGGCCATTTGCCTTTGCCTACCTGGCTATCTCCTAGGAGGAGCATCTGTGGTGCTTTGCTACTGATGCATTGTATTGTCCATCAGTAGTGCTGCATGAGTTAGACATGCACGCGTGCATCTTGGACTAGCTTCATTTATGCATGCGCACTACTTTAGAGCGAGATCTCTCTTGGTCTCTACAATTGAGAGACATTAGCTTTTAACATGCATTGCTAATCTCCTGCTGCATTACACATGTTTCTATTAAGGTATATAAAGAACTCAACAAGGTGCGTGGTTGCAGTAAGCTAAACAAGGTGCGTAGTGTTATTAACCAAAATCAAGTTATTATTAGATGTCGTGAGCGTAGAAGAATCAGCTTGAAGTGGAAAAGTATCAACTGTGGGCAATGATAATCTGCTTGAAAGTGGAGAGGTATACATCCACTGTAGGCAATTAATAATAATGCACCAGTACTCTTTGACGTACGTACTTGTGAATTTGGAGCAGTAGTACTGGTACTCCGATCCGCATCTCGCCTTCTTCCTCCTGCGCCGCACCTGCACCGAAGGACAGAGATAAGCGGCCACGTGGCGGGTGCTCGAGACGACGGTGCAGGAGTTTGTTCCAGCTTCTCTCATGCCTTTGTCCCATCTGCAAGTGTATGTAGGCTGTAGTAACTTTTCTTCTTCTTCTTTTTATTACTGCTACTATATATATGAGATTGGGATCTCCTGACCTAATTAAGCGGATAATGTATGTTATCGATTGGTTGGAATTATTATGTTGCGTGCATAATTGGGTTTTTGGTTTGGATAAGTCCTAGAGGCCGGATGAAAAGAAGTCGTGGCGGATGGTTATTGGCCCACGACATGCATGGCTCTTCTTAATTATCGTCCGGCACGTGCTTATTTATCGCTGATAATGAAGTTGACCATTTCTTGGCGTGTGTTATAGGTCGTCCACTTTACAAATTTCTTATCATTACTTTCTTCTTAATGCAAAGATACGCAGCTCTCCGACGTATTCTTGAAAAAAAAAAGTCGTCCACTTCACGCACTTGGATAAATCGAGATTACAAGATGATGCACTGAGGCTGCTGCAAGATGCTGCTGCAATGGCAAAGTATAATCCTCAAATAATGTATAGCCTTGCTTGGGAAAATGCAAACTCAATGCAACTGTTGAAAATGCAACAGAGAATGTCTTGAAATGGTGATGGGTGGTTCAGTTAGTGCCTGGAAGTTATTAATTCTTGTATACATTATCTGCACAGCAGAATTTACAAGAAGCCGAAGCAGTAGCGGATATTGCCATAGATGAAGCTGATCGAGAAAGATGATCAGTTGGATATTTTGAGGCTGAAGGCACAAATTCAGGCTTCCCGTGGACAATATTCAAGCCTGCAGTGGAATCTTTTCTGGTTTAGCTTTGGTCGCAAGCAATCTAACCGTATCCTTCCTAATAGCGTTTATGTGATACAGCTAACAACTTTGGCTTGGTGCTGCTCGTAGAACACAAGAACTACTGTACCTGGTTAGTTTATGCCTTCATTATTTCTTCCGATCCAAAGCTATGCATTTCCTTTATTTTTTCCAAAAAAAAGGAAACCAAAGGCTACCAGTCGCACACCAAGTTGAGCTGCTGCCTATGCTGTCTTAGGTTCAATTCGTGCATGCACGTATTTTTCAAAAGTGATCAGTGATGCTTCTGTGTTTGGGATGCTTAGCGTTTGGACATATGTGCGCCAGTGCGTGTGTGAGAGGGAGTGGGTGCGTAATGCTTAGCTTTTGTTTGGGAATCGAACATGTTTGTCAATCAGGATGTCCATTTTCTTCGATTCAGACGACATACCCTCACTCCTCAGAGGCTCAGACCTCAGTCAAAAGGACCTGATACGATACTTTGATGCATTGAAGCAGGCTAATAATCTTGTGAAGCACGCATAACGTAACTCCACTACTAGCTAGCAGAGCTAGAGAGAGAAGAGAAAGAGTAGCGTTGATACACCGTCGAATGAATCGGAACCGAGCATCGCCATCCCCCAGCCCCATGTCGGAATCGGAACCTAGAATCGCCATCCCCCAGCCCCTTTCCACTCTCCTCCCATCGATGCTCTTTCGGTGTCTTATTTTTGATTCGGAACTAAAACTATTTTAGTCACGGACTAATTTTTCGAGACTAATTCTCCAATACCCAACAGGGACTAATTTTTCGAGACAAAAAGAGTTCCTGCCTCATTTTTGACCTGGGACTAAAGCTACTTTAGTCACGGATTAATTTTCGAGACTAATTCTGCAATTCCCAACTGGGATTTAATTTTTCGAGACAAAAAGGGTCCCTTAGTCAGGTCGTCCACCCGGGATTAAAGGTTACCTTTAGTCCCGGTTGGTGTTATCAACCGGGACTAAAAAATTTTGAAAAAAAAAACCGCCCCAACGCCCACCGGCCGCACTCGCTGCCTCGACTCCACTCCGCCCTGCCCCGCCATCACCTCGGCTCTAGCATCGCTGCCTCGGCCCCGCCCGCGCCCACCTCTGCTCCAGTGCTGCTTCGCCGCCGCCCCACCTCGGCCCTGCCCGCGCCCTCCTCCGTGCGTCCGACCGCTCGCCTCCATGCCGTCCGCTTGCGTGGAGAGGAAGAACAGAGGATAAGGAAGGAGAGGATAAGTAATGAAGGAGAGGGAGGAGAGGAGAGAGTACCTGTGCGCCTGTGCCTACGCTGCTAAGGACCCTGTGCTTGCGAGGATTTAATGTGGAGAGAGGAGATGGGGGCCGCGGGGACGTTTTGTCCCGGTTGGATCCTATTTTGTCTCGGTTGGTAATTCCCAACCGGGACGGGGGAGGGGGGAGGGACGTCGCTATCAGATCAATTCCAACCGAGACAAGGGGGGACGTCGCTATCAAATCTTTTCAACCGGGATTAAAGCCTCTCCCGTCGGTGTTCTTTCGGTGTCTCATTTTTGACTTGGGACTAAAGCCACTTTAGTCACGGACCCAATATTAACCGGGATAAAAGGGGTAGGATGGAAGGTCAGTTCTCTGTCAGTTCTTTGCTAGTGCCCCCGCGTCCACTGCATACTACTGCGTGATTGCACGAGTGGTACGTGAGGTAATTGTCTGACATGGCATCGATGGTGGCGACGAAGGTGAGGGCGGTGGTTATGGCCGTGTTGCTGATGCAGTGCTGCAACGTGATCCTAGCGGCGAGGCCGTTGCTGGATGCGGCGACAGGGGACGGCCACGCGTGGCAGCTGGGGCACGGCGGCGAGGCACAGATCATGCAAGCGCCAAAAGGCCCGGGCGGAGGCAACTGCGACTTTAAGAGTCCCCAACACCCCCACTGTAGGGGGGGCGGGGGTGATTAAGTTTGCTTTAATTTGTTATATATTGTTGTATTATTTGCACCACGTTTTATAATTGTATGCGTATCTGTTTCCACGGGCGATGAAGATGACAAGAATGAAGAAACCAAAGCAGGAATACACTCTCCTGTGTGATTGGGTACAGCTAGCATCAGCTATGTGACAAGGTTGAGAAGGTTCAGATATCAAAGGGTTCAAGTTCTTCACCGTGTGTTCTTGAATCTGTCAAGTATGGTTGGTCCACCAACATGCAAAGTTGTAGAATGAGATTATCATTTTCATAGAATCACTGTAATGCCGTAGCTGCCCATACTTGATCGCTGGCTGAATGCTGCTTCCTGTATACTGTAGCTTTCTAGGGCTTGCTTCCATGGAGAAATGGATTCTTTGGAACAATCTGTTTATAGTAGATCGATATGATAGTTGATTTAGTGTAGATAATGGATTTAGTGTTAGAAACCAAGCAGGAATACACTCTCCTGTGTGATTGGGTACCTCATCTTCCGACGAAGGCAGAGGAAGCTATCGATCAGGTCCCAGCTAGCTGAATGCTTTGTTCAAACCCACATGAATGCTTGTCTTGACTGTGCATGCTGCGAGGCAAGCCAAGGCAGCAGGCCGCCGCCGCCCCCACACCGCGCGCGCGGCCGCCGGCCCTGTACGAGGTCGAATACGCATGCTCAGGAGTGGCGCGTAGCGAGGCGCAGGCGATCGAGCTGTTACGGTCTTATCACGCTCGACCGCAACGGAGAGGGTAAGAATCACAAATTCAGAGGCAGAACTCACGATGAACTGAACCAGCAGACGAAAGGAAGAAAGGAAGGAACAGGACAGGGAACGGAATTCACGGAGAATGATTCTCTGATTCGTTGCCTTTGTCTCATTGACGAATCAGGGCCCACACACGAGACCCAGCTCTTTACGCAACAAAGCGCTGACAACAGCAACACAGATGACACACGTAAAGCTACTGATCAGGCCTCCGCCGGAGTCACAGAGCTAGTAACAGGAGGCAGGCAGGCATGCACAGAGACGAGGAAAAGCTAGGCAGCATCCGGGCCCACACGGCCTCTGACCGTCGAGGAATTCCATGGCACAGCACTACAGCAGGAGGGAGACCGGCCACCCCGTTCGCGGCCTGCCTACATGCACCTATATTTGCTGTGCCACCATACTAGTAGAGATAGAAACATGGCCTTCATTCTCGGCCCTGCTGGGGGAGAGGAGCAATGCAATGTGTGTGACTGGCTCATGGGGCACGCACAGGAATGGCAGCTGCTTCATGTTCTAAAATGCAGGAATTTATACTTACATGTCAATTTCTAGAGAAAATATGTATATAGTATCCTCGAAGGGGGGTATATATCTGATGAGCCAAGCACAAATGAACTAGGAACTTCATTCTTTAAAAAATTAACAAATTTGAGTTTATTGTATTAGTGACAAGAAGAGATGCATGACATGCCCATGAAAGGACCACAACTGAATAAAAAAAATGCGCATATATATCTTCTCTCACCAGATTTCTATGACTAGAAACTAGTGTAGATCCTACTTGGGTTCCCTTTGGTAATGTTATGTGTTTGAACAAAAGGGCAGGCAATTCTAAGCATAACTACACACCTAGAACTTTACCCTAACATTTTAGATTTCTCACATGAGAAATAATATTAATGGATTCTTTATCAAAAGTCATCTACCCGTAGCAATTTAACTTATTTTTTGAACTTATTACCAAAAGAATAATGGTGAATGTTTTGCATAGGAGATTGTGCCCATGTCCTAATAAAAACAAGATAAAAAAAATATTGCCTGGAAGTTATTAATTCTTGAAATGCAATGGTGATGCGTGGTTCAGTTAGTGCCTGGAAGTTATTAATTCTTGTATATGCTATCTGCACAGCAGAATTCACAAGAAGCCCAAGCAGTAGCTAGCGGATATTGCCATAGATGAAGCTGATCGAGAAAGATGATCAGTTGGTATTTTGAGGCTGAAGGCACAAATTCAGGCTTCCCGTGGACAATATTCAAGCCTGCAGTGGAATCTTTTCTGGTTTAGCTTTGGTCGCAAGCAATCTAACCGTATCCTTCCTAATAGCGTTTATGTGATACAGCTAACAACTTTGGCTTGGTGCTGCTCGTAGAACACAAGAACTACTGTACCTGGTTAGTTTATGCCTTCACTGTGTGTGAGAGGGAGTGCAGTGGGTGCGTAGGCCCCGGGGGCCCCCACCTGATCTCCGTGGTTCACTCCTCAGACCTCAGTCAAAAGGGCCTGATACGTACTTTGATCGACATTAAAGCTAAAGCGGCCGGAAAGGCCAAGATTGATGCATTGAACCAGCTGGCTAATACATGTGCATAACGTAACTCCACTACTATATAGCCGGCTCGTATCCTCGTCTGCATTGCGTGATGGCGAGGGCGGCATAGCGTAACTCCACTACTAGCACAGCCGGCATCGATGGTGGCGACGAAGGCGAGGGCGGTGGTGATGGCCGTGTTGCTGATGCAGTGCTGCAACGTGATCCTAGCGGCGAGGCCGTTGCTGGATGCGGCGACAGGGGACGGCCGCGGGTGGCAGCTGGGGCACGGCGGCGAGGCACTGATCATGCAAGAGCCAAAAGGCCCGGGCGAAGGAAATTGCAACTTCAAGAGTCCCCAACACCCCCGCTGTAGGGGGGGCGGGGGTGATTAAGTTTGCTTTAATTTGTTATATATTGTTGTATTATTTGCACCACGTTTTATAATTGTATGCAGGAATTTATACTACATGTCAATATCTAGAGAAAATATCTATATAGTATCCTTGAAGGGGGTATCTTATGAGCCAAGCACAAATGAACTAGGGACTTCATTCTTTTAAAAATTAACAAATTTGAGTTTATTGTATTAGTGACAAGAAGACATGCATGACATGCACATGAAAGGACCACAACTGAATAAAAAAATGCGCACATATATCTTCTCTCAGCAGATTTCTATGACTAGAAACTAGTGTAGATCCTACTTGGGTTCCTCAAAGGTCTTGCTAAAAACTATTGATATTCCCTTTGGTAATGTTATGTGTTTGAACAAAAGGGCAGGCAATTCTAAGCATAACTACACACCTAGAACTTTACCCTAACATTTTAGATTTCTCACATGAAAAGTAATATTAATGGATTCTTAATCAAAAGTCATCTACCCGTAGCAATTTAACTTATTTTTTGAACTTATTACCAAAAGAATAATGGTGAATGTTTTGCATAGGAGATTGTGCCCATGTCCTAATAAAAACAAGATAAAAAAATATAAAGATGAAGTGATGGAACCAATCTTATAGGTGCTGAAATCCTCAACATTTCTATTAAGAAACAACGGGTAGGGTTAACATATTACAATCACCACCTCAGCAAAAAGGCTTTATATTACACATGATGAAATGTGTGTGTGTGTGAGAGAGAGAGATGGTGGTCCTAGCCTATAGCTATATTTGTATAGAATGTCTCAGAAGGAACAAGCTTCAGTTAATTGATTCGCAATGGCCAATGGGCTGTATATAGCTAACTTGCACTCCCCCGTATCTATGTATTTTTTTCGGTTCCTAAACACATGCTGTGTTTACAATACCTTCTGCATCGATCATTCCTATTGTACCAAACACATGCAATGAAATCACACATTTTACTTTCAAATTAATAATGTCACGCATAGATCTTTAGATTATGCACAAGATAAAATTAATGTCCGCCGTCTTCTTTCTATCTTTCTTTCTTTGGGGCAGGATTAGTGGTGCGGCATTATAATGCATGTCTCCCCTTTATTTTCATGCATGCTCGCTTTTCATGCATGTCTTTCGATGCTTCTTCAAATGCATGACCTCCTCCTGCATGACCCTTCATTCAACCACTAACTAGGAATTAATGTGCCTCAATGACATTAGTAACCTGCTGATCCAGATAAATACCAAGTACAGTATGATGCAAAAAAAAAAGTTCTGATGGAACGAACTAAGGGACTTCTTGACAACAACTTCCCTATGGATCGGTAGTAGTAGCTAGAGTAGTAGTATATTGCTCAACATATCTATATATGATCTAGACCATGTTCTCTAGACCATCCGTTTATTTGCTCAAATGAAGTACTATACGTCCCAAATTACTATTCGTCGTTTTAGCTTTTCTAGGTACATAGCATTCGTTACGTATTTAGACATAATATATATCTAAGTGCATAGCAAAAGTTATTCATCTAGAAAAGTCAAAACGAATACTACTTAACTTATAGCGATCTCCCTATCAAAGTCTGAGGCTTCATCGTACGTCCATGTGACTGCCACCGTACGCAGCAGCCGATCACCACATATTCCATAAATCGCTGCGCTTTTCCATCTGTCGCTGCACACTTGGTGGCGTTCTTCTCTCTCTCACTTACTTCTCTTCCCCATCAATCGATCTGCATGCGATGGAATAACAGGAACAGCAGACCGGCCGGCCGATCGGAAAGCTGTAACTAACGGCACGCCATGTTCTTGGTGTGTCAAGCAAAGCCGCCGCAGCCGATGATCGATGACTTGCCTTCTCGTCCGCCAAGCATGTAACGGCATCTCCCCGAAAGGGCACTTAACAATAACAGGATAATAAGCTTAGGGCAGCTGTTACGCTTGTGCCGTACAGGTGTGTAAAATACAGTGTGTGGCCACCGATTGGTCCTCTCGATCCTCTCCAGGTTAGCGTATACTAATCATGGTAGCTATACTCCAACCGGTAGTGAGGCCTCTAGAACTAGGTAGCTAGCTCTAGCTGCTTCCATCCAGTACACTTTAAGCTATCTCTGCATCTTTTTCTGAATCTAGCTACAAGCAAGTATAGTATATACTTGTATTTATAGTTATATGATGCAGGAACATACGAGCACACCGTAAAGCGGATCCAGATCGACGTACGTGTTCGCCGGAGAGAAGAAACGGGGCGCAGCAGGCCAAGTTGCAACGCTGAATTGGGCGCTGTCCGATCGACCGGGCGCCGCCAGGACCCTAGCTACCACCACCATCACCAGCTTAGCTGAAAAGATATGGCAGCCTCTGAAACTCGACACGTAGCTGCAGGCGATCGCTGTCAGGGCGACGAGGCAGAGAGGCGATCGAGAGGCTTTACGTACAAGATACACCAGGTACAAGCACAGAAGCAGCTAGGACGCACATCGGCGGCCTTGCACTCGATGGCGTTTAGGGCTACGAGAGAGGATCTCCACTTGTAACCTGTTGTGCCATCGCGCACGAGCACCTTCTGACAGTCGAACGGTTATGTTTACATGTGGCATGGCAGGATGAGTAGCTTGCAGTCAGGGAAGGAACGGGCACAGACGTCTCGACGGCCGGGGACGACGGACACGTGGTGCAACCACAGCGCGCGCTAGCTTGTTCAGTATATGATCATGCAGAGATTCAGAAAGCGAAGGTGAAAGTAAGCAAAGCTCAATCATGTAGCCAAAACAGTACGTGTTTCTTTGCCTTCTTGTCGCTAAAAGCGCCCAGATTTTTTCCATGCATTCAGGTATGCCTTTAGCCTGATTGCTGCATATGCCTCTCTAGAAACTCTGGGCCGGGACCGGCGAGGGCAGCAAAGTCAAAAGCGGTTCAGAAAGAACTTTCGGATGGAGCGAGCGTACTTTTCCGGTGATGTGACAAGCACTGCCTGCAATCGATTCGACAGGTTCTTGATGGCCTGAACAACCTTCTTCCCTGAATCATGCTGCATGTATATACTATAGGCAGTGGCGCAGCCCCTCGATTTGCATGCGTGTGCCATCGATGGATCTCTTGGACTAATGACCGGCGGCATGATCGATCCCTCCATCGAAATTCTCCCTAGCTCATGACGACGAACAGACTAAAGAGACGAAATGATGTGGTTCCTTGCATTGTAACTTTTCTGGTTCTCGTAGGTCTATGATCTCTCCATGCATGCATTCACACATGCGGCAACACACGGCTTCTTTGGTGAAAAGACGGGTCTGTTAAAAGCAGATGCAGGTAGCCGTAGCTTCTCCATTGATGAAGATGATAAGAATGAAGAAACCAAAGCAGGAATACACTCTCCTGTGTGATTGGGTACAGCTAGCATCAGCTGTGTGACAAGGGTGAGAAGGTTCAGATATCAAAGGGTTCAAGTTCTTCACCGTGTGTTCTTGAATCTGTCAAGTATGGTTGGTCCACCAACATGCAAAGTTGTAGAATGAGATTATCATTTTCATAGAATCACTGTAATGCTGTAGCTGCCCATACTTGATCGCTGGCTGAATGATGCTTCCTGTATACTGTAGCTTTCTAGGGCTTCCTAGGGCGAAATGGATTCTTTGGAAAAAAGCTTTCTAGGGCTTCCATGGAGAAATGGATTCTTTGGAAGAATCTGTTTATAGTAGATCGATATGATAGTTGATTTAGTGTAGATAATGCGACAATAAAATAGTCTCTGACGTAGCTGAACTTGCTACCATGTTGTACAGTTGATTAGCTAGGTGATATGATCGAGGCGACTTAGGTTATTGATTTCCGACTCAGAATAATAAAGATGCCTTATATGGTTGTATTCGTTCGTTATCCTTTGTGCAGGCAAACATTCTTTCTTCTCCAAATAAGTAATGGCTTTGTTTGCAAAAAGAAAGTCTGTGTGATGACAGCATGGCTTTGTGCAGGCACCTGCCGCAGCCAGCTCTCCACTCGCCCCTGTCTGGTGCGTTACACCCCCACCGGCTGTCGCTCTCCTCACGCGCCGTCGAAACACCGCCAGCGGCCGCTGCAACCGCTTCGGGTCGCTCCAATCGCACAGCCACCGGATCCGGCCAGCAACGTATCGGATCTGTGGCCACCCAGCCTCCAGCGTGCGTGGGGCGCCGCCCATGCTGGTGAGTCCCTTGGTGGCTTGGCGGCCACGCCCGCCCAGATCCGCCGAAGGAAGAGGAAAGATGCCCTGCCGCCGCCCTCTTGGCGGGCTGCATGGGCTTCTGGCAATCCGCTCGGGCGGCGGCGTGGCAGGGGCGGTCATCGGTGGAGGGGCCGCGGCGGGGCGGCGGTGACCCACTTAGTTGCCCATGCGGGGGCGACGCGAGCGTCCTAATTTGTTTGTACTGTAGCTTCATGTATGTGCCGCTGGTTGCTGCAAGCACTACGTCAGAAACGATTTGTGCTAACACAGGCAAATTAGTGTGTTGGTGGGCATGATTGTCACCCGCCAGCACAAAGATTCATCGGGCCGGCGGGGGAGCGCCCGCCAGCACAAATCACCCCATCTGTGCCGCACGTCCTGTTCCAAAATTTTGCACAGACCCCAAGCACACTATCTACCTTATCCCTTCTCCGCCTCTCATCCTTTTCTTCTCCCTCTCTCTCCACTAACGAAAAGAAGAGCCTCCAGACCCCTCTCCTCCAGACCCCTCTCCTCTCAGGGGCCCGAGCAAACAACCTACTCCTCCCTCCTACACCTGGTGTGGGGGCCTACCATTTCTTGGATCTCTAGGCGGCGGGCGGGCGTGGGAGCGGCGGCTAGCTGGGGGAGGGGGTGCGAGCGCAGGAGTAGCAGCGACGGGCACCCAGGCGCGGGAGCGTTTGATGGCAGGAGGGCAGGCAGCCATCAACAGGGACGAGTGGCGGCGGGCGCGGGGGGAAGGGGGAGGGGCGTGGGAGCAGCAGCAGCCACTTGTGGCGGCAACGGTCGGGTGGGGGGTGAGCGTGGGGCGGCAGCGATGGGCACCCAGGCACGGGAGTGGTCGATGGCGGGCGGCTGGCAGGAGGGCAAGCGGCCATCGTCGGGGACGAGTGGTGGCAGTTGGCCACGCGGGATGCTTTTTTTAATTGAAAAATCAACTGTGCTGGAGAGCCACTATGCTGGCGGGTGGTTATGCCACCCTCCAGCACAGAGCGATTTGTGCTGGCGGGTAGACCGTCATTTGTACTGACTCAAAGTTGTTGGCGGGTGTTAGGCCAGCTAGCATAGTGTCCTTTCACCTGTCAGTAAAAATGGACTGTGGCGTATTGAAGCCTGCAACAGCTCATGACACTTTCATGAAAGGAGCTCACTTGCAGCTACTGCTTGTAGTTGCTGTCGTCGCCATTGCAGTTGTATTGCGAATTGGTGCTATTTCTCAGTAAATTCTACATTGTGCAGACCTCCATGCTCAAATTGGTCCATCATCCAAGCAGATATCCAACGCGCTGTCGCAGTCCCTTGAGTTCTTGACTTCTAACACTTGTACAGCCAATATTTGGGCACCACAAATGAATTGAGACCAAAAGCGTGATCAATCTCCCAATCAGCACCATGGAAGTGCTGGTTTGTATTCAGTTGCATCCTTTGTAATAAGCAGCGGAGGACGATTATTCACCACTCCACAGTAGGAAAATGATCAATGTTAACTGTCTATATCATTCAAATTTCTTGCCATATAAACCGTCTCATCAAGTTAACTCCATCATTGCCCTAATCTAGCTAGTTTCTTATTGCAGAGGAATATTTCAAACCACGGCGATTCGACCAGCGAATCTCGTGTGTGTTGTGTTTTTCAGGCACAGCTCATAGAATGGGCAGTAAACAAGTAGTGCGACTTTGAGTACCATATAAGTAAGTCTCAAGGCTAGTGTTGATTGGCCCAGGTTTTTAACAGCGATGGGTTACAAAGGGGATTTTTTTTCCCATAAGGGCTACAAAGGAGCTGACTTTCACAATTTCCAAGGAGCTTTTCAAGTCAATCATGTAAATCAACCAACTACTCAGCTTTTGATTCCTATTCTACATATTGTGTGTTTAACTTAACCTTTGAAGTTTGAATTTAAAGCAGCAGTAGCTCAGGTCAAAGTCTTAGGATTAATGCTGATCTCACCAAGACTAGTCAAATTCACATTTGTGGAAATCATCTGTACAATAACAACAGTTGTTATACAATGCATCGGCATCAATCTGAAAAGGAATTGTGAGCCACACCTACTTCATTATTGGAGTACTCATCATCTAGTCCAGCCTATACATCATCCAAGACGAAGAACCGCCACAGCAAGCGCGGTGACGGCCGTAAAGGGCGCTCCAGCGCTCCAGGCTCGAGCGGCGCCAGCGAGCAGTCCAGCAGCGCCGGCGGCGCTGCCCCTGGTGCTGGAGGCCAATCGTGGCCTTCGCTCCAGAACCCGTGGACCGGTGCCATACAAATGTGGCCCGGCCCAGGAACGACGCCTCAGCAGCTCCAACAGCTCCAGGCGCTTCAGCAGCTTCAGGCGGCCCAGCAACTCCAGGCGCGCGGTGCGCATCCTTCAGTCCAGCAGCAGGCGTTCCTGGGCCAACAGGCCTACGCCCCGCAGGCTTACTTCGCCGGGCCTGTAGTGCCGCAGGCGGCCCACCCTCCTGTCCCTGCACAGTGGGGTCCCCCTGCCTACCTCAACCCGGCGACTGAGCTTCAACCTTCAGTACGATGATGCTGAATCAGCCTCAGCACAATGAATGGTACTTCGATTCAGGTGCTTCCTCTCACATGACCCCTAATGCCGGTATTCTTTCACACTCATCCAACCCGCAGTACCCTGTTCTACTTCTATTGTTGTCGGCCTCAGCCTCAGCACAATGAGAAGGATGAGTAATTTCAAACAAAATGGAGGCTTGAAATTATATGATGAGATGAGATCAAGGCAAGTTGATACCATTAGTATACTTACCGAAGAAGAGATAAAGAAAGCCACTGATAACTATAGTGATGATCAAGTTCTTGGATTCGGTGGTCATGGAATGGTCTATAGAGGAACTTTAGATGACAACAAAGAAGTTGCCATAAAGAAGTCCAAAGTGATAGATGCTGACTGCAGAGAAGAATTTGTAAACGAAATAATAATATTGTCACAAATTAACCACAGGAACATGGTGAGGTTACTAGGATGCTGCTTGGAGGTAGATGTCCCGATGTTAGTGTATGAGTTCATTTCCAACGGTACGCTCTTTGAGTCCCTTCATGGCAATGATCACAGATCACCAATCCCATTGGACTTAAGATTGAAGATTGCTACACAATCAGCATAAGCTCTTGCCTACATTCATTCATCAACTTCACGCACAGTTCTGCACGGGGATGTCAAATCTCTGAATATACTCCTGGATAATGAATACAAACTTGCGTACATTCATTCATCAACTTCACTCACAAGTTTGATTGTCACACCCGATTTTAAGAACAAAATCGAGTGCATAAAATACATGTGCGCCAGGATCAAGTTACACACATGTACGACAATAGTGAATAGCAAAGACAGTGCTAAATCGAATAAAGAGAGTATTAACCATTATTACATGACCGAAAGTCTCACATAAACCACAAAGTCTAATTATTACGCAGCGGAACTCCAAAGATGACGACGACTCCACAGGCAGCTGACTGAAGAAACGTACGCCTAGAACTCCTCGAAGTCGTGGAAGTACTCCTCTTCCCAATTAACTTGGTCTGAACAGCGGTTTTGCAAGGGTGAGTACACTTATGGTTGGTACTCAACAAGTCGTGGGGAATAGTGTAGTGTAAGGCTAATTCAAGGTATGGCTAAGGCATAAATAGCACTCGCTTTTAATTAAGTTGGTCAGGTTTTATTAGCAATTAACTAAGTATAAGTTCATACCACCCGAAATTAAACATGAACATAAAGTAAGCAACAAATGCATGAAATGATAACAAGTTAAGTCCATCTTCCGATAATATTATCATGTGAGGGTCCAGGCCGCTCTTAACCGTGAGCACGGCTGATCGATCAGTTTAACACTCTGCAGAGGTGGCACATCTTTACCCACAAGTCGCGTAAAAGTTCAAAAGAACTTTAGACCCAACCATGCGGTGTTTGCAAGGCACCATACCACACTTCCGAGGTGTGATTGCATAGGGACGCTACGAGGCCTTTACAAAGATTCATTAGTCAGTGGTAACCCGCTAAGGTTTCGGTGTCTGGCGTGCACCACCCATCCCAGGTAAAATGCACGACTCAGTCCCCCCTCTTGCCTCATCACGAGTAAGGTCACCCCAGACTAAGGTTTCTAATTAATCAGCCAAGACCAGAGCCATTTAGTCTTGTGGTAGCACTATTTTCCTGGGTGGTCGCTCCATGTTCCGATTAACAAATAATGATCTTGTCTTAATGAAAGGTATAACAGAAGTAAAGCAAGATTAAGCATTGTGTGAAGTTAAACCACCATGTACCAAGTAAGCACTAAGCATGAGCTACCCAACATAAAGTAAACCGGTTGGTCAAGGCAAAGGTAAATCAATCTAGGCGAACCTTAATTGGGACCCATCAATTTAACCTTAACATGTGCATAGCGTAAATGTTGAGTACGAGAAAGTAAAGGTGTATAGGACAACAAGGTAGTGATCAAGGACACGACTTGCCTTCTTGGCCTTGCTCCTGCTGTTCGTACTCTTCGAAGGCTTGATCTGCAACTCCCTCGAACTGCGGGGCGTCTACACGCGTCACACGAGCACATACAAGCAAACATGGGCAAAAGTAAGAAAACAGTACACCAAACATAGTCAAACAGAGAAAACAAGCTTGAAAAGATGATCTACGCTTTAAAACGAACACGTGGATATAAAGAACGCGAAAAACGGAGTTAAGATGCAAAAGATATGATTAAAACAAGATCTAGGGACTTTTCTGTGAGAAAAACAAAACTTTTAGGGCCTATCCGCGAAAACCGAGGGCTTATACGTAATTATGCGTATAAACCGAGGGTCTGACGCGTAAAAACATCAAACCCGGACGGCGGGTTGATTTCTGGAAAGCTCAAGGGTTAAACCGAAAAATGCGAGGGCAGATCTGTAAATATTTTCAACGCGATCTGGACCGCGGGTTGATTTGCGGAAACTGCGGGGGCTAAAGAGCAAAAGCGGCGTGGCGCGGCGACGTTGACCGGTACGCGGTCTGACTTGACCCGCGTTCGACCGTCGGATCGAGATCGGACGGCCTCGGTCGTCGATGACTCGCGGGCGGCGGCGGAAACAGAACGGCGGCGGCGGCGAGCGGCGGCGGGTCGCCGGAGTCGACCGAAACGGCGCTCCGGGGCACCGTTTGACGCGCGGGTTGCACCAAAAGAAGGAGAAGAACACGGCGATCCCGTTTTGGGGGTCCTCGTCGACCGGAGCTCACCGACGGCAGCGGTAGACGGCGAGGAAGAGGCGGCGGCGCTGGAGCTCGTGGCGGCTAGGGTTTTGGGGCGCGGGCGCTGGTGGAAGAGACCGGGAGGGGCGGCGGCTTTTATAGGCGCTAGGAGATAGCGCCGGCGCGGGTTTAAATCCCCCCCGGAGGAGACGGAGCGGATGGAGTCCGGGGCGGAGAAGGCGCGCGGCGGTTGCGGGAGTCCGGCCGGATTCGGCCGGAGGAGGAAGAAGGCGGGTGGGGCCCACCCGTCAGTGGACGCGGGCGGAGGCAGGCCGCAGCGGTGTCGCGGGCCGGCGCGCTCGTGGGCCGCGAGGCGGGGGAGCGCGAGCGGGCGGCGAGCTGCGGAGGTGGGGAGCTGGGCCGGCGCAACTGGGCCGCGAGAGGAAGAAAAGGAGGAGGGCCGGCGGAGCTTCGCAGGCCGAGGAAGAGAGCGGAAGGCAGGCCGCGGGGGTAAAGGAGTCGGGCCGAAAGAATAAAAGAAAGGAGAAGAAAAGGGAGATGCGGCCCAGAAAGGAGAAGAAGAAAAAGAAAAAGAAAGAGGAAAAAGGAATGGTTTTGGAATTTAAATTTAAATCTGGAAATTTAAAAAAATTCAAACTTTGATTCAAACTCAAGCAATCAAAATAAATGCACCAGCATGAATGCACAAATAATTCCTATGATGAATTAATTAAATTAAAGAAAATGAATTTAAATGCCTAGAATTTAAAGAACACCTTAATTTGAGCAAATTTTAATGAATTTAAATTATTGAAATTTTGGGTGTTACAAATCCTACCCCCCTTAAGAAGAATCTCGTCCTCGAGATTCGGAAGATCCTGCAAAGAGATGGGGAAATTCCTTCTGCAACTCATCCTCTCTTTCCCAAGTTGCCTCGTCCTCTGTATGGTGACTCCACTGAACCTTGCACATTCTGATCGTCCGATTCCTTGTAACCCTTTCCAAAGTATCCAAAATCTTAATGGGGTATTCCGTGTAAGTGAGATCATCCTGAACACTTAATTCCTCCATTGGCAACTGTTCCTCGGGAACTCTGAGGCACTTCTTAAGCTGTGAGATATGGAACACATCGTGTACATCCGACAACTGATTTGGCAACTCCAATCGATAGGCTACTTGTCCCACTCGCTCAAGAATCTTGAACGGACCGATGAATCGAGGTGATAGCTTTCCTTTGACCTTGAATCTGCGCATACCCCTGATGGGCGATACCTTGAGATACACATAATCACCTACCTCAAAGGTCAATTCTCTTCTCCTGGTGTCAGCATAACTCTTTTGTCGAGACTGAGCAGTTCTCAAGTTTTCTCGGATGATCTGGACCTGTCTTTCTGCCTCTTGTATAATTTCTGGCCCGAATAGCTGACTCTCTCCTGTTTCACTCCAATAAAGGGGTGTTCGGCACTTTCTACCATACAAAGCCTCAAATGGTGACATTTTGAGACTGGCTTGATAACTGTTATTATAGGAGAACTCTGCATAAGGTAGACTCTTGTCCCAACTACCTCCATGCTTCAATGCACATGCTCTTAACATATCCTCCAATATTTGATTTGTTCTCTCGGTCTGTCCATCTGTCTGAGGGTGATAAGCAGAACTGAAATTCAACCTTGTGCCTAGAGATTCATGCAATTTCTGCCAGAAGCGTGACGTGAACTGAGTACCTCGGTCAGACACAAAACTCTTCGGCACACCATGCAAACATACTATCCTTGACATATACAATTCTGCTAACCTTGCCCCAGAGTGTGTAGTCTTTACTGGAATAAAGTGTGCTACCTTTGTCAATCTGTCGACAATAACCCAAATCGAGTCATAACCAGCCTGAGTGCGGGGCAATCCAACTATAAAGTCCATGCCGATTTCTTCCCACTTCCATTCAGGCACTTTCAATGGTTGAAGCAATCCAGCTGGCCTCTGGTGTTCAGCTTTAACCCTTTGACATATGTCGCAAACGGCTACATGTGCAGCTACATCTTTCTTCATTCCGGGCCACCAATACTTCTGCTTAAGATCTTGATACATCTTGGTGCTTCCGGGGTGGATGGAATAGGCTGAATCGTGAGCTTCTTTCAAGATCGTCTCACGGAGATTTCCCACATCGGGTACCCAAATCCTTCCTTTGACCCATAAGGTTCCCTGAGAGTCTTCTGTATAGTCTGTGGCTCTTCCTTCTTTAACCATCTCCTTGATTTCCTTGACCTTGGCATCCTCAAGCTGTCCTGCCCGTATCTCTTGCTCTAGAGTCGACTCCACTTCCATCGTTGCTCCCTCAGTATGCGCAACAACGCTCAAGTTGAGCCTCTCAAATTCTTTCATCAACTCATCAGGTAGCTGGAATGCTAAGGCTAAGTTAACATGACCCTTCCGACTCAAAGCGTCTGCAACCAGATTAGCCTTACCAGGATGATAGTGAATCTCCAGATCATAGTCATTGATGAGCTCTAACCATCGTCGTTGCCTCAGATTAAGGTCCTTCTGAGTGAAGATATACTTGAGACTCTTGTGATCAGTATAGATCTGACACTTAGTCCCCAGAATGTAGTGTCTCCAAATCTTTAAGGCATGAACCACTGCGGCTAGCTCCAAATCATGAGTCGGGTAATTCTGCTCATGTTTCCTCAATTGCCTAGAAGCATAGGCGATCACATGACCTTCCTGCATCAGAACACAGCCTAAACCCTGTCAAGATGCATCACAATATATGTCGAACCCCTTATGTAGATCTGGCATTACCAATACTGGAGATGTGGTCAACCTCTTCTTCAGTTCCTCAAAACTTGCCTGACATGCCTCTGTCCATTTGAATTCCCTTTCTTTTTCTAGTAGCGTAGTGAGGGGCTTCACTATCTTGGAGAATCCCTCAATGAATCTGCGGTAATAGCCTGCAAGTCCGAGAAAACTCCTGATCTCAGTTACTGTCTGCGGCGGATTCCACTTCAAGACATCCCTAACCTTGCCTGGATCCACTGAAATTCCACCATCGGAGATGATATGACCAAGGAAAGAGACTTCCTTTATCCAGAACTCACACTTGCTGAATTTCGCATACAACTGATGTTCCCTCAATTTCTGAAGCACTAACCTCAAGTGTTCCTCATGTTCTTCCTCACTCTTGGAGTAAATCATAATATCATCAATGAACACCACAACGAACTTATCCAGGTACTCCATAAATACCTTATTCATCAGATACATGAAGTAAGCTGGAGCATTTGTCAGCCCGAACGACATTACCGTGTACTCGAAGAGACCATATCTGGAAGTAAAAGCGGTCTTGGGTATGTCAGACGGCCTGATCTTCATCTGATGATATCCCGATCGCAAATCAATCTTGGAGAATACCTTGGCTCCTCTCATCTGATCGAACAAATCCTCAATGCGAGGCAATGGGTACTTGTTCTTGACGGTCACCTCGTTCAGTGCTCTATAATCCACACACATCCTCTGAGTACCGTCCTTCTTTGGCACAAAGATAACCGGTGCTCCCCATGGTGATGAACTAGGCTGAATAAACTGTTTTGCTGATTGTTCCTCTAGTTGTTGTTTCAATTCTTTTAATTGTTCAACCGACATTCTATAAGGACGTTTGGAGATAGGTGCAGTACCAGGTAAAAGATCAATAGCAAATTCAATGTCGCGGTCAGGTGGCATACCTGGTAAATCGTCGGGGAACACATCCGGGTAGTCACACACCACTTTGATATCTTCCAAGGATTTTCCAGCCAACTGATTAACTGCACAATCTACCGCTGAGGGTAGAGTAGCTACAAACTCCACTTTCTCTCCATCAGGGCCTGTTAGCAGAACTATCCTCTTGGCACACTGAATCGTTGCATCAAAAGCGGCTAACCATCTCATTCCCAGAATTACATCAATTCCACCGGACTCAAGGACGATAAGATCAGCCGGAAATTCTATACCCATTATTCTCAGCTTGACTTGTGGACAGATGTATTGAGCCTTCATTGACCCCCCAGGTGAACTCACTAGCATATGACGCCTCATGGTATGCATGGGTAAATTATGCTTTGCTACATAATGGCTAGTGACAAAAGAATGCGATGCTCCAGAATCAAATAAAACTGATGCGGGGGCAGAGTTGACAAAGAACATACCGAGCACTACATCTGGAGCCTCCTTAGCAGTCTCGGCTTCCATGTGGTTCACCTTGCCACGAACAAAGCTTTGCTGCCCCTGATTGCCTTGTGGGGTCTGGTTCCCGTTCCTCGGTTGCTGCATCTGATTCTGCCGAGGAGCACTGCTGTTCTGCACGGGGGTAGCTGGTCCACCTCTCTTAGGACAAGAGCTGGCATAGTGACCAACCTCGCCACACTTGAAGCAAGTAGGACCCACCGGAGCATTGGGCCTTGCTGGAGTGCCAGTAGGGGTCATCTGGCGGTTCTGCGTAAAGCTTGGGCGCGGAGTTTGCATAGTCTGCATCCCTGGACGCTGGAACTGAGGGCTAGGGCGCTGGAATGACTGCTGAGCAGGGCGCGGGAATGACTGCTGCCCAAAATTCCCACTCGGACCCCCTGCGCGGAACGGCGTCCCTTGCTGTGGAGCAAAGCGAGGGCGAGTGTTGCTTCCTGAAGACGACTGGGAATTAAATTTCCTCTTCATCTCCCCGAGCTCGTTCCTCTTGTGTTCCAGGCCAATTGCCTTGTCTAGCATCTTCTGGAAACTGGGGAAGGTGTGCGACATAAGCTGGTATTGGAGCGGTCCAATCAACCCATCCAAGAACAGCTCCTGCTTCTGCTCATCATCAGCAACATCCTCGGGAGCATATCGGGACAACTGGACAAACTTGTCCCTGTACTCTGCCACTGTCATGTTCCCCTGCTTAAGAGCAAGGAACTCCTTCTTTTTAAGCTTCATTAACCCAGAAGGAATATGATGACTTCTGAAGCTAGTCCTGAATTCAGCCCAGGTAATGCCATTAGCATTGGCATGTGCGGCGGTGTAAGCATCCCACCAATCAGCAGCTGGCCCTTCCAGGCATCCTGAAGCGTACAGGACCTTCTCCCTGTCAGTACACTGGGCGATATTCAGCATCTTCTCCACTGTTTTCAGCCAGTCATCAGCATCTAATGGATCCGGAGAGTGTGAAAATGTCGGGGGCTTGTGGCTCATGAACTCCCTGTGCTTGTCCCTTGGCGGCGGTTGCTGCTGGTTGTTGTTATTGTTATTTTTGTTGTTCAGCTGAGCTTGTAAGGCTGCCACGGTGTTGGTTAGTCCGGCGAGAAGCTGAGTCTGAGCTGCTAGAAACTGCTCCATCCCTGTAGGTGCTTGCTGGTTCTGCTGCGGAGCGGTGTTGGGATTGCTGCTGTTGTCCCTGTGGCGATGCACTGCGGGACGGTCAACTCCTGATCCGGACCTGGTGTTTACCGTCTGAGCGTTAGAGACAATAGATTTAGATAGATGTGTGAAAGAATAACTGAGAAAGATAAAGCGACAAGATGTAAAAGTAAAACAGATTCTGTTAGCTCCATTTAATTAGGTGTGGTCGTCAGAAGAAGTGTCCATAAATACTGAAAATTTACCAAGTCGTATCTTATTAAATTTGTAAACCAACCCAACTGGAACCGTCTCAATCGGACTTCTGGATCTCGAGTTACAAAATTAACAAGCTGACAGTGTCGGTCGACAGTTTCAGATTCTGAGTGCTTTACTAATTCGCATACATCTCCCAGACAGATACTCCAAAAATTCTGAAAAATTTACAGAAAATTCTCCACGAAGTTCTGAAACTAACCCCACTGGTTTCATGTCATTTGGACTTCTGTATCTCGAGATATAATTACAACAGTACTGGCGTGTCAGTTAATGTCGAGAACAGGATCGATTGTCGCTTAGCTTGCATGATAGATAGATTTAGGCGGAGGGTAGATTATGATTAAGGAAGATTAAATACTGATTTAGAACAGAAATAAACCCAACTAAGCACTTTATTTATTAAGACCAGTATCGTGTGGCAATTGCCCCACATACCGCACTCATTACAAAATTCAACTCAAACATGTAGCACAAAACCAATCATCTAAGCACACTTTAACTAACACACTCGAACGACGTCTAACGATTACAAGAATTTAAACTAAAACACTCCTAATTCCCTAGAGGTCTTCTGTGGCGGCGCCGGGCGAGTCGTAGCGGGGACGCTTAGGCGACGGCGACGAAGCGGGATGAACAGCAAACTCCTGCGGCGGCGGTGCTCCCGTCGCGGCAGCCATATTCGCATCCCTCTCCCACCGGAGTTCCTGAACCTCCTGTTGAAGCTCCTGGATGTGGCTGTTTGCTTCATTCAATGCGGTGAGAGCTGCCGACGTGTACTTGCGGAGGAAGTCTGTAGCCATGTCAACCCCATCATTAGTAGCGATGAAGGTTCTTGCTTCCCCACTAGCTCGGTAAGGAAGGAACCGATGGTAAGTGTGCTGCAGTCGCGGCCGTTCATTGTGGGAGACGACCTCAAGTGCCCTCCTGGCGGCCTCGGCAATGCCGGACTCCATGGTCCTCCTTATGGTCACATCATGGTGAATAGCCTTCACCTCCCATCCTCCTTCGTGCTCCTCACGAAGGACAACCTTCACCTCCCAAAAAGTGGGATAGCGAGGGTGGGTGAACCGGGAGCACTTGTAGAGTGGCCTCATGCCGTACCCCAAGCGGTGACAAGTCCACCTGAGTATGTCGGCCATGTGCACTCCTTGGCCATAATCTTCCTTCACCCATTTGATCCATGTCTCGGGCTCGGGATCTACTTCGGGCTCATCATCCGTCAAGTCGACGACCGGTACGGGCGTCGGGGCTGGTGCAGGAGCGGGCGCCGGTGCTGGTGACGGCGTGGTCTCCTGCTCCACGATCACGGCGTCCTCGTCAGTGTCATCCCCCGGATGCTGGAAGATTTCTTCCTCTTCTTCCTCGTCCCAAGGATCCACGGGGGCGTGCGACGGCGCGTTGCCATGACGCGGCGGACGGTGGCTCTTGCGTGCGGTCAACCGGGTGCGAGCCATCTAACAGAAAGAAAGAAGAAAATTTTAGAATAAAATTTTGAACGAAGCTAGATAAAAGGTTAAAATAGCAACAAGGATGAGACAAATCAAGTTTAAGAATAATTAAGTAGATTTAAAATAAGAAAGGTGGAAATGGCTACTAGATTATTATAATCCTTAAATACGACCATTTTCTAACTAGGCTAACGTCCTACAGTCAACACGGCTCTGGTACCACTTTTGTCACACCCGATTTTAAGGATAAAATCGAGTGCATTAAATACATGTGCGCCGGATCAAGTTACACACATGTACGACAATAGTGAATAGCAAAGACAGTGCTAAATCGAATAAAGAGAGTATTAACCATTATTACATGACCGAAAGTCTCACATAAACCACAAAGTCTAATTATTACGCAGCGGAACTCCAAAGATGACGACGACTCCACAGGCAGCTGACTGAAGAAACGTACGCCTAGAACTCCTCGAAGTCGTGGAAGTACTCCTCTTCCCAATTAACTTGGTCTGAACAGCGGTTTTGCAAGGGTGAGTACACTTATGGTTGGTACTCAACAAGTCGTGGGGAATAGTGTAGTGTAAGGCTAATTCAAGGTATGGCTAAGGCATAAATAGCACTCGCTTTTAATTAAGTTGGTCAGGTTTTATTAGCAATTAACTAAGTATAAGTTCATACCACCCGAAATTAAACATGAACATAAAGTAAGCAACAAATGCATGAAATGATAACAAGTTAAGTCCATCTTCCGATAATATTATCATGTGAGGGTCCAGGCCGCTCTTAACCGTGAGCACGGCTGATCGATCAGTTTAACACTCTGCAGAGGTGGCACATCTTTACCCACAAGTCGCGTAAAAGTTCAAAAGAACTTTAGACCCAACCATGCGGTGTTTGCAAGGCACCATACCACACTTCCGAGGTGTGATTGCATAGGGACGCTACGAGGCCTTTACAAAGATTCATTAGTCAGTGGTAACCCGCTAAGGTTTCGGTGTCTGGCGTGCACCACCCATCCCAGGTAAAATGCACGACTCAGTCCCCCCTCTTGCCTCATCACGAGTAAGGTCACCCCAGACTAAGGTTTCTAATTAATCAGCCAAGACCAGAGCCATTTAGTCTTGTGGTAGCACTATTTTCCTGGGTGGTCGCTCCATGTTCCGATTAACAAATAATGATCTTGTCTTAATGAAAGGTATAACAGAAGTAAAGCAAGATTAAGCATTGTGTGAAGTTAAACCACCATGTACCAAGTAAGCACTAAGCATGAGCTACCCAACATAAAGTAAACCGGTTGGTCAAGGCAAAGGTAAATCAATCTAGGCGAACCTTAATTGGGACCCATCAATTTAACCTTAACATGTGCATAGCGTAAATGTTGAGTACGAGAAAGTAAAGGTGTATAGGACAACAAGGTAGTGATCAAGGACACGACTTGCCTTCTTGGCCTTGCTCCTGCTGTTCGTACTCTTCGAAGGCTTGATCTGCAACTCCCTCGAACTGCGGGGCGTCTACACGCGTCACACGAGCACATACAAGCAAACATGGGCAAAAGTAAGAAAACAGTACACCAAACATAGTCAAACAGAGAAAACAAGCTTGAAAAGATGATCTACGCTTTAAAACGAACACGTGGATATAAAGAACGCGAAAAACGGAGTTAAGATGCAAAAGATATGATTAAAACAAGATCCAGGGACTTTTCTGTGAGAAAAACAAAACTTTTAGGGCCTATCCGCGAAAACCGAGGGCTTATACGTAATTATGCGTATAAACCGAGGGTCTGACGCGTAAAAACATCAAACCCGGACGGCGGGTTGATTTCTGGAAAGCTCAAGGGTTAAACCGAAAAATGCGAGGGCAGATCTGTAAATATTTTCAACGCGATCTGGACCGCGGGTTGATTTGCGGAAACTGCGGGGGCTAAAGAGCAAAAGCGGCGCGGCGCGGCGACGTTGACCGGTACGCGGTCTGACTTGACCCGCGTTCGACCGTCGGATCGAGATCGGACGGCCTCGGTCGTCGATGACTCGCGGGCGGCGGCGGAAACAGAACGGCGGCGGCGGCGAGCGGCGGCGGGTCGCCGGAGTCGACCGAAACGGCGCTCCGGGGCACCGTTTGACACGCGGGTTGCACCAAAAGAAGGAGAAGAACACGGCGATCCCGTTTTGGGGGTCCTCGTCGACCGGAGCTCACCGACGGCAGCGGTAGACGGCGAGGAAGAGGCGGCGGCGCTGGAGCTCATGGCGGCTAGGGTTTTGGGGCGCGGGCGCTGGTGGAAGAGACCGGGAGGGGCGGCGGCTTTTATAGGCGCTAGGAGATAGCGCCGGCGCGGGTTTAAATCCCCCCCGGAGGAGACGGAGCGGATGGAGTCCGGGGCGGAGAAGGCGCGCGGCGGTTGCGGGAGTCCGGCCGGATTCGGCCGGAGGAGGAAGAAGGCGGGTGGGGCCCACCCGTCAGCGGACGCGGGCGGAGGCAGGCCGCAGCGGTGTCGCGGGCCGGCGCGCTCGTGGGCCGCGAGGCGGGGGAGCGCGAGCGGGCGGCGAGCTGCGGAGGTGGGGAGCTGGGCCGGCGCAGCTGGGCCGCGAGAGGAAGAAAAGGAGGAGGGCCGGCGGAGCTTCGCGGGCCGAGGAAGAGAGCGGAAGGCAGGCCGCGGGGGTAAAGGAGCCGGGCCGAAAGAATAAAAGAAAGGAGAAGAAAAGGGAGATGCGGCCCAGAAAGGAGAAGAAGAAAAAGAAAAAGAAAGAGGAAAAAGGAATGGTTTTGGAATTTAAATTTAAATCTGGAAATTTAAAAAAATTCAAACTTTGATTCAAACTCAAGCAATCAAAATAAATGTCCAGCATGAATGCACAAATAATTCCTATGATGAATTAATTAAATTAAAGAAAATGAATTTAAATGCCTAGAATTTAAAGAACACCTTAATTTGAGCAAATTTTAATGAATTTAAATTATTGAAATTTTGGGTGTTACATTGATGTGATGGGGAATTTTCTTTTTCATAGTGCTAAAGTTGGGATTTTGGGAGAACGCATTAGCTCCATTCGTTTTCTGGCTTTGATGTCAAGCCCTTGTTTAGTTCACCCCCAACTCCCAACTTTGGCACTATGCAAAAAGAAGATTCCCCATCACATCAAACTTGCGGTACATACATGGAGTACTAAATGTAGACGAAATTAAAAACTAATTGCACAGTTTTGTTGTACTTTGCGAGACGAATATTTTGAGCCTAATTAGTCAATGTTTGGATAATAATTCACAAATACAAACGAAACGCTACAGTGTGCTACAGTACTGTAACAGTAATTTGGCACCTCCAAACTTTGGCAACTAAACAAGGCCTTGGATTCATGAGTCTCGGGTAGAAACTTTGTGCAAATCACAAACTAAATGTAGGTACTTTTGCCATGTCTCGATTTGTTTTCCCAGTCTAAGACCAATGTATTTATTCTTGCAAAAGTTCATGTGTTGGTGCAAGCAATACCCCCTCCCCTGCACCGCACGTGCAACGTTCGGTGTTTTCGGGAGATGATGAGCTTGAGAAGGTAAATTCATACTCCAACGGAAGACAAATGAGAGTCAAGATTTACCTGCACTAGCGTGCAAATCCAACTGCGCCGTGAGAAATCCGTGTAAAAGTGGGAAGTGCACTCCGTGCAAATTCAAGAATTTCTGTAAAAAAATCTTGCACAATTATTTCAAATCAATCGTCCATCCGGTTAAACTCTGTCTCTGCTACTGGTAAGTCTTCACATCGACAAGATTTTGATAGCCAGGAATTGAAAGATCACCACCTCGCCTTCCCCCTGCAGAGATTTGTGACAGTGCTCCTGATCAGAAGAGCAAATCTCATCTGGATCCGTATAGAGCTTTTCAAAAAAATAAAAAATCCAAAAGGATGCGCGATACAAATATTACAGCTCCCTGGACTTTAACTTTTTTAATACTTATTTTAACGTTAATTTACATGCTGGCATTTCCAGCTCCCTTTCCTCGCACCGCACGTCCGCAGCACCTATCCGGCACGGGCGCACGGCTGTCCCCTCCCCCCTTCCCCACCTATCCGAGGCCCTCCCGCGTGAGCGCGGCGGCCGAGGAGGAGGCGGGGCCGGCGGACGAGAAGGCGGGAAAAGGCGGCGGTGGCGAGGGCCCCGGCCGCGCCGGACAGGTCCATCCACCTGGTCCCCGTCCTCACGCTGCTCTGCTTTTTGCCCCTTGAAGCTGGAAGCTTCCCGTGGACAATTGAAGCTGGAAGCTTCCCGTGGACAATTCAAGCCTGCAATGGAATCTTTTCGGGGTTAGCAAGCAATCTAACCCCTTCCTAAAGCGGTTATGTGATACAGATACAGCTAACGTTCTTTGATTTATCGACATTAAAGCTAAAGCGGACCAGATAGATGCATTGACGAACCAGGCTAATGATCTTGTGACAGGAGAAAAGGTAGAGAGAGAAGAGAAAGAGCAGCGTTGATGCAAGAGAAAAGGTAGAAAGAGATGTAGCTAGCAGAGCTAGAGAAAGAACAGCGTTGAAAAAGTAGAGAGATCGAGAAGAGAAAGAGCAGCGTTGATGCACCGACCGTCGAATGAATCGGAACCCAGCATCGCCATCCCGCACCCCCTTTCCACTCTTCATAGTAATAATGCCCTTTCGTACACCATAGTCCTTTCTCTTCATAGTAATAATGCCCTTTTGATGCTGTTACTGTTCAGAATGCGGAATATTGTATGTGCACTGAAACTGTTAAGCATTTTTTTTTCTTGCTCGACGTATTCAAGCTACGTATACGTACCTGGCGAAGACTATGGTGTACGATACTTACTATGTCTATGCCGTAGCTGGTGGCGAAGCCATTATTGACAAACGAGAAGTGCTACGCACATGCATGCATCAACCAAAAGACAGTCGCATCGGCCGGAATGCCATGCGTGCCGGCCGGGTATATGCATGCATGCTGTCCTCTTCCTGCAGCACAGAAGAAAATCATCTTGTTAATAATTAGATGTGAAAAATGAGATTTGCAAAGTAGTGAATTAAAGATGAAGATTATTTTAATTGTACGTGAAGTGAGATTGTCAAAAAGGGCCATTTTGCTTTTGCCTGCATCTGGATATCTCCACTGGTTGCTATTATCTCCACTGGAGAGGAGCATCTTACTATCGTGCTGCAGGCGCTAGCAGCTGCATGCATGGTACTGTCCATCAGTAGTGCTGCATGACTTAGACATGCACACGTAGATAATGACGTGGAGGTATGTATAGTAGTCGTAGAGATCGATGTCTCGTATGACGTGGAGGAGGTAGAGCCTGCATTCTTTGTAGTGGGAAGGAATTAAAACAGCAAATGCGGTGGCCATTTTCTTGGTATGTGTCATATACGGACCTTTTCAGATTATATTATTAATTAAATCGGAAATGCCACGTACTACTAGATCATATTATAATATAATCTTTTGAAGCCTCTCCACTGCTATATAAACGGCTCGAGCTCGTACCTAGGCCTCTGCATTGCGTGGTGGCGAGGTGCGGCGTAGCGTGACTCCACTACTAGCATAGCCGACATCGACGGCAGTGACGATCGATGGGGAGGCGGGCGTTGGTTGTGGCCATGCTGCTGCTGATGCAGTGCTGCAACGTGATCCTAGCGGCGAGACCGTTTCAGGATGCGGTGGCAGGAGACGGCGCCGGCCGCGGCTATCAGCTGGGGCACGGCGGCGAGGCACCGATCATGCGAGCGCCGCCAAAACTCCCGGGCGGAGGCAACTGCAGATCGTTCCAGGGCCCCGACCACCCGCCGTGTGAGGCGGTGCCGACCGTCGGGGTGGGCGGCGGTGATTATTAACAGCGTGTTCGGGGCGCTGCTTTGCAGCTGCTGCTCTCACCCGAGCAGCAGCAGGCAGCGTGCAGCGGCAGCGGCAGTCGTTCGAACATGCTGTAAGTTTGCTTATATACAAGGTTAGTTTTAAATCTAAGGTATTTAGGGGATGATCTTTAAATAAAACAGCTATAGTGGAATTAAATATGGCTACAACGGGCTATAGCTGTAACCTTGGTTATATATTGTTGTAAGTTTCAACCTCTGTAACCGGAGATTTAAAACCTTGGCTATATATTGTTGTGTTATTTGCACCACGTTTTATAATTGTATGCGTATATGTTTCCACGGGCGATGAAGATGAAAAGAATGAAGAAACCAAGCAGGAATACACTCTCCTGTGTGATGAATGCAGTCATCCTTTCCATCGGGACCTGAAGAGTTTAGGAGAATGTGCTCCTGTGTGATGAATTAGTTTTACAATTAACTCATATTCAATCCTCCTAATTAGCTTCTAAATATTCGATGTGACACGGACTAAGCTTAGTCGGTAAATACCGCGTAACGAAGCTCACGAGCGTCCCATCTCCGATTGAACAGTGAGCGTGTCTCCTGTCGCCGATGTACCCATGTACTTAAAACCATGCATGGTCACATTTGCGCAAACAGTGATTTATGAGAGTCGTTGGATCCGGCGATCACGCAGAGAAGGGGCAAACTTTACCATCTTCATTTTGCTCGTAGAATAAAAGCCGGTTCCAGCTCGCAGTGAGGTTGTATCGATCTCTTCTTACTATTGCTGCATGGAACCAGGCTAACAATCTTGTGAAGCAACTCCGATCCTCCACTACTAGCAGATCCATATGATAGTTGAATACACTCTCCTGTGTGATTCCATGGAGAAATTAATGGATTCTTTGGAAGAAGCTGTTTATAGTAGATCGATATGATAGTTGTTTTAGTGTAGATAATTAATGCGACAATAAAATAGTCTCTGGCGTAGCTGAATTTTCTACCATGTTGTAAAGTTCATTAGTTAGGTCATGTGATCGAGGCGACTTAGGTTATTGAATATATGGTTGTATTCTTCAATTCGTTCGTTAAAGCAATAATAATTATTGTATTCGTTCGTTAAAGCATAAAGATGTTAATAGATGAATTATATGGTTGTATTCGTTCGTTATCCTTTGTGCAGCAAACATTCTTTATGGCTTTATTTGTTTGCAGAAAGCAATCTGTGTGATATATGACGTACGTCATGCGGCATTTAGTTTGTTCCAATTGTTTTATTGCAGTATTCTCGATGCGTCACAACTGGCTCCATCTTTTCCTCTTCTTCTGGTGATTAGCTCATGAATCATGACTTTTATATTTTTATTTTTGATGACAAGTGACTCAATATTGCAATATGCGGCTCCATCATTCGTTACACGGAATCCATTTCTCTAAAAGCTAGCTGAGACTAGCTAGCTCATAAATCATGACTTTTAGATTTTCTCTTAATGAAGCATGCATGGGCATGTTGCCGCACGAAATTCATCCGCGCTGTGACATGGCCGACAAACGACAAACGATTGCTTTCCGACCAAAGCAACAAAGGTACCTCCCATTGGACTTCAGATTGAAGATTGCTACACAATCAGCAGAAGCTCTTGCCTACATGCATTCATCAACTTCACGCACAGTTCTGCACGGGGATGTCAAATCTCTGAATATACTCCTGGATAATGAAATACAACGCAAAAGTGTCAGATTTTGGAGCATCAGCACTGAAGCCCATGGACAAAAATGATTTCGTTATGCCTATCCAAGGAACTCTTGGCTATCTTGATCCTGAGACTTTTGTCAGTCACCATCTAACTGACAAGACTGATGTATACAGCTTTCGGGTTGTTCTTTTAGAGCTAGTTACAAGAAAGAGGGCTATATACTTCGATAATCTTAATGAAAAGAAATCACTATCTCATACTTTCATACTGATGTCAACCAGAATAAGCTCTGGGATTTGGTGGACTGTGAAATAATAGACGAAGAAGTTATGGTAGTACTTGAGAAACTAGCTGAGCTTGTCATGCATTGCCTGAGCCCAAGAGGAGATGAGAGGCCAACAATGAAAGAAGTTGCAGAGCGCCTACTAATGCTGAGGAGACTCCAGATGCAGTTAGTAACCAAAACGAAACCTATTAGAGTGCGTTACTCTCATGAAAGACCATCGAGGCCTGTTGCTTCAGATGGGACAAGGTACCAGAGCATGGAGACAACCAAACTAGTGTTTGATGTAGATGCCTGAATATAGTAGATGCATGGTATTTGGTAGATCACTTTTATTTTGTAATATCACTGTGACACATAGGGGGGGCACTGGCCACTGTACAAATGCAGTAAAGTAAAGCAAATTATCGATGAGTTATGAGTACGCTCTTCCTCTCATGTTTTGATGCGTCATGGCCTTAATTTCTACAACAAGACCTATATGCACACGCAGAATTTCTTGTTGAAGATGTAGAGAGGCTAGGTTCCGCGAGAAAACTTGCAGTTGCAGCTCATTAACTGTGCAAGGACTACAAAAGACCGGAGACATAAGAGAAAACGCATAAGCAAAACAACAAAGAACAGACATAATGGACAGCGCATTTTGAACTGAACTCAAAATCCGTTTCGTTGTTTCCAAGACAAATCATGTTCAATAGAACGGATTAAGCAGCGTACTGTATACCTTATCATATATACAGATCCACCAGCTGTCCAGATGTGCAAATTGTCAGGGCTAGCTTGTTTCGAGTCATCCACTCCCTGAACACACAAAAAAAAAAGTAGAGCAAATAAGTACGGACACCAATAAGGAATCTCGATAAAATTGTACAGTGATCATCCTTAAGACTGCAACAGTCCTCAATTGAGGAGGAGGGAGAAGGAGGAGCCTGCGGGCTTGGGGCGCGCGCTACGGGCGAGCCTGCGGAGAAGAACCGAAGCGGGGGGCGCAAGAGGGAGAGGAGGTTGCAGGGGAGGGCCGGGGCCGAGGGGAAGGGTCGGAGAGCGCGCCAGGCATTGCGTGTTCGGGGAAGCTCCGCCACCGCCGCTGTGCCTGTGCCGGCCGACGGCGTGGAGAGAGAGAGAGGGGCGGAGCCCAGGAGCACTGGGCCCGTCGCAGCACATCGGGGAGGAAAGGCCGTTTTATGGGCCGAGAAGGTCAGCCCACCTTAACAAAGTTTCGGGTCGCGCGTGGATAGCGATCCGCATTTGGGCCGGATTGTAATCCGCATACTGGGCTGAGCGAACGAACGATGAGTACGGCCCAAGGAAGTTTGAATCGTCCGCACAAAAACATTCGCCACCGCGCCAATATTCTCCATCCAAGCAGCAACGACCAATATTCAATATTCTTGATTATATAAAAAAAGATCAATATTCTTCTTTGTGTTCTTACTCCATTGGATGATCCATCCTGACTGCTCATACTGACAACCCCCGAATGCACGATCGTCGACTCGACAAAACTCTCCCAAATTCGCGGAGATTACGTGGTGCTGCTCGATTCCATTGGATTTATTTTCCTCCACAAGCAGCAGAAGGCAGATACGGTTCTTTCCTCCGGGAAAGCAAAAGGATCAGTTACTCAGAACACGTGACTGTTTGAAGATAGCAAGATACAAATCCGCAGTTGAAAAAAAATGATCCATCAGTGATGCACAACTTCAAGTTCCTTGCCGTCTAATCTCTCTCAGCAAGCTGATCCAAAATTGCGTTTTGCTTCCTGTTCAAACCATAACAATTCCTCAAAGTAGAAATCCAGCACGCGCTCGTACTTATCAGACATGACTTGCACATGACTAGAGCTCATACGTGGTGCTGACTTCTCCAGAATTAACAACCTACAAGGTACAAGTGATCAAGAAGTAGTCAACTTTGTGATTTCAGAGAAACTTCCTGACTGAATAGTGACCACTCAGAATTTTGAATTGTATAAACTTTGAACAGTAAACCAATATAAAAGCCAGTTCAAAGACTCCAGTTTACACTGATTTCACAAACTCTACTCGAAACAATATAATTCAATGCGCCAGCAGAGGCATTGCATCATCTTCCATATAGAAATAATCTAGCACAGTGTAGTAGGATGCAAAATCACAACATAACAACAAAAAAAAATAATAGAGCACCGGCTTTGCCGCAGTGCCGCAGCAAAGTGTAGCCACCATACCTCTCTAGCCATGCAAGAAGCATTTATCCTCCTGGTGCTCATCATCTTCTTCCCGGTGACACAGGCGTCGGCCACGGCCACCTCATCTGAGCGTGCCTTATCAAAGCCGGGGTGTCCCGACAGGTGTGGCAACGTGACCATCCCTTACCCCTTTGGGATCGGCGAGGGCTGTGCCGCGAGCAGCCGGAATCCCTACTTTGTTCTGAGCTGTAACAACGCCTCCCAGCCACAGCCACCACGGCCTACGATCACTGCCACTTTCGAAGCTGTAGAAGTCATCGACATCTCCCTGGAGCATGGTGAGATGCGCGTCTACAACAATGTCAGCTACAGATGCTTCGCATCAAACACCACCATATCGGACAACTACACCGCTGGATTCATCTTCCTGAACAACACGCCATTCATACCCTCCACCCGGAACCGCTTCGCTGTCATCGGCTGCAGAACCCTGGGGCTCATCTCCGGTTACACTTACACGAACAGCTCTGACCTGTATGGGACTGGCTGCTACTCTTACTGCCAAGGACTCAACAGCACGTCTGATGGCGCGCCATGCACTGGGAAGGGATGCTGCGAGACTGCCATATCCTCCAATCTCACCGACTTCGTGGCGGATCTATCGATCGATCAGAGCAGTGTGTGGAGCTTCAACCCATGCTTCTACGCGATGGTTGTTGAGGCCGGGTGGTACAGCTTCAGGAAGCAGGATCTTGTCGGGCACCTTGGGTTCATCAGGGAAAGAGCCCCAAGAGGTGTTCCTGTCGTTGGTGACTGGGCCATTAGAAACGGTTCCTGTCCAAAAGATGGGGCAGAAGCGCCTAAAGACTATGCTTGTGTCAGTTCAAATAGCTATTGTGTGAGTGCAAGCAATGGGCAAGGTTACCTGTGCCACTGCTCCCAAGGCTACGAGGGCAATCCTTACCTTCTTGAAGGCTGCCAAGTTTAAGTATTTATTCAACTGAACTTGCTGTAAAAGTAAGATTGGATATAAAGATCATCACCTACTGGAACGACTTTAGCCAACTTTCTTCTACATTTTGACTGTTCAACATTTTTTTTATGCATACCTAATATATTGAAGTAGTTGACATTTTGACTTTTTTCTAATAAATCTTAATATATGTTAATCTGTTTAAGCTTTCTTCAGATATAGATGAATGCAAGCTACGCAAGTTGGACTTGAAGTATAAGAAGACATATCCATGTGAAAATGGGGTCTGTCTCAATAAACCAGGAGGCTATACATGCAAATGCAGGAGGGGAAAACGATCAGACGGTACAACTTCTGGATGCCGACCTGTGCTTGGCCAAGATGAACAAGCGGCAATAGGTAAGTTTGATATCTGATACAATACCTGGTCTATTAAAAGTACCTTTCCCAGCAACTGATATCTTGAATAATCTTGAAAACCATTTCGCAGGCCTCAGTATATCTGCAGTTGTGATGAGGTCTTTGACATGCTTATATGTTATGAAATTACAAAGAAGGAAGCATATGAAGGAGAAGGATGATTATTTCAAACAAAATGGAGGTCTCAAGTTATATGATGAGATGAGGTCAAGGCAAGTTGACACCATGCGTATACTTAACGAGAATGAGATTAAAAAAGCCACATACAACTACAGCGAAGATCATGTTCTTGGATGTGGTGGCCGTGGAATGGTCTACAGAGGAACTTTAGATGATAACAGAGAAGTTGCCATAAAGAAGTCCAAAAGTAAAGGATGATAACAGCAGAGAGGAGTTTGTGAATGAGATAATAATCTTATCACAAATTAACCACAGGAACATTGTGAGGTTATTAGGATGCTGCTTGGAGGTAGATGTACCAATGTTGGTGTATGAGTTCATCTCCAACGGTACTCTCTTTGAGTTCCTTCATGACAATTATCAACAAACACCAATACCTTTGGATACCAGACTGAAGATTGCTACACAATCAGCAGAAGCTCTTGCCTACATTCATTCATCAACTTCTCGCACAATTCTCCATGGGGATGTCAAATCACTCAATATACTCTTGGATACTGAATACAATGCAAAAGTGTCAGATTTTGGAGCATCAGCACTCAAGTCAATGGATGAAAATGATTTTATTATGCTGATCCAGGGAACTCTTGGCTATCTTGACCCTGAATCTTTGGTCTGATAGAAGTTCCTGTTAATTCTATCATGGTCAGTCACCATCTAACTGATAAAAGTGATGTATACAGCTTTGGGGTTGTTCTTTTAGAGCTAATGACAAGAAAGAAGGCTCTATACATTGATACCTCTAATGAAAAGAAAGCACTATCCCATACTTTCGTACTTATGTTCCACCAGAATAAACTCCAGGATATGTTGGACAGTGAAATAGTAGATGATAAAGTTATGGTGGTGCTTGAGAAACTAGCTGAACTTGTCGTGCACTGCCTGAGATCAAAAGGAGATGAGAGGCCAACAATGAAGGAAGTTGCAGAGCGATTACAGTTATTGAGAAGACTCCAGATGCAGCTAGTCACAAAAACTCATTCTATTCATGCACAGTATTCATCTGGAGGGCCATCAGTGTCTGTTCATTCAGACGAGATGGGATACCAGAGCATGGACACAACCAAACTGATACTGGATGTAGATCTCGCAAGGTGAATAAGTGCTATGTCACTCTTGTTTTTATGTACATTGGTTTATCTTTGTAATGTACAAAAACATCGTTGTAAGTACTAAGCTATTTCGCATTAAAACCGCCATTGATGTATTACAGTTAAATGTACTAAATTGCTCAAATTGCACCAACAGTTTAAACTATGTTTGGATGTTAACTTACTTTGTCAACATGTTAAAGAGCTGCATGTTTTCTTTGCATATTCACTAGAACAATCTTTCTCCAGAATGAGCATTTCAAAATATTTAATTAAGATAGGTTGAGTATATGTGAGCACTGAGTTGATGTAGGTTTATTTAACCAAATTCATGCTGTATTGCTACATTCTGACAATTTTTTTCCAAAGGAGGCTGGGTGCTTTATGGATCCTCCATGGAGAACATCAGTTCATTCACCATGCCGTATCCTATTTTGCTCAAACAAAAATGAGTACAATAACAAAGCAAAGCAGCAAAAAAAAAAACTTGTGGCCCAATTATGCACCATACTTTATCATAGATCCAGATCAAATAGATATACAATCAACAAGACCTAACTTCATCTGTGCATTCTCTGCACAAACAATTTACACTGCATGAGTATGGATAGCTTTCAGGGCACTTACCAGAATTCGTGCACCCAATATATTATGGTGATGATCCTTATACTGCATTAGTTTAATGTTAGGCTATGACAATGTGCACTACCTACATAGAAACATGTTGTTTGCACAAAAGCACGCATATAAATTCATCCAGACTTTCCCCAGCAATGCCTACCTTAAGAGTCATTCTTCAATCTTGAGCTGTCCATTTCATGCTCCATCATCACAAATGCTCTTCCAGGAAGATCTTTTCAATAGCATCAAGCATCACAACTCCCGACATCATGAGAAGCTGTTCATTATTCAAATACAGAAAAGGGGGTATCAAAATGTTACAGAACCATATTTGTTAATCCTATTGTAATAGACAGAGAAATTGGTTTTGCATGCGCATTATATCATGCAACGAGAGAACATACCGGAGAAGGGCCCAAGCGGGGAGGCAAAGGGGAGCAGAGTAGGCGGAGGCGGAGGCGCGCGTGGGCGAGGCGGAGGCGCGCGTGGGCGAGGCGGCTGTACAGTAAGGCGGCGCGGGCTGGGTGATGGATCGAGCGTGTCGGGCGGGGAGGCTCCGCCACCGCCGCCGCTCGCCGAAGCCTTCCGTCGGCCGACGAGTCGACGTCTCGAACGGGAAGCGGGCGATGGCGATCCACCAGATGGGCCGACGCGGCCCATCTCGCGTCGCAGTCGCGAACTGCACATCCCACCTACGGCCCATATGGATATGAATTTGGCTGGACTGGGCCGATACGATCTGCCCAAGCTTCTTCGATGGTTGTTTGGTAGTGTTGGTCCAAAATGGATATTTTCTCATTCCACACCAAAGGGCAAAGCCCGGTTTAGTACATGTATAGGCAAAGAGGTAAAATAGGCTAGAAGCTTTTACATTAAAAAGGAAAGCATAATTGCTGATAAGGTGCACATAGGCACGAATCACCCATGGATAATAGTGCTCACACGCACAACTAACACTACTAATATATTATTCTAAGGCCTCTTCCTGAGCGTTGATGTGGTTGCCTTGATGCTCCCTTCCTCAGCAAAGTTGAGCGGACTTGCTATCCAGCGTCCATCTGCATGCGCCAGGTCACGTGTCCCTCAGCCTCTACGAAGGAGTGAGACTCACCCACGGCACCGGTCCCATCCCATCCCGGCACCCGTTCTGACATCGGTTGGTCGCCAAGAATGTTCGGTGGAAGTCCGGGGACTGGGGTAGGCACGCTCGGCGAAGAAGAGCTGCCCACTCCCCCAGCTCCCTCAAAGTGAATGTAGTAGCGGTGCCCGTCCACCATCTTGCCTGCACCATTTCCTTGGTGCCAAGCTGTGCCATCTTCGCACAGAGGATGTAGAGGTTGTGATACGGAGCACTCCATTGTCGATCTCCACGCGCGACCCGTTCTCATCCAGTTGCCCGAGGCTGATGATCGAGTTCCTCAGCGCGGGAATGTAGTACACACCGGTGAGGAGCCGATGCTCGCCAGTCTTGGTGGCGAGGACGACGGAGCCAATGCCCTTGATCTCTACGGCCGAAGAGTCGCCGAACTTGACGGAGCCGTGTACGTCGACGTCCAAGTTGAAGAAGTACTCCCTGCGCCCGGTCATGTGGTGTGTGGCACCACTGTCGAGGAACCAACCGTCAATCTTGTCGTCGCTGGTACCGTTACCGAGGGAGACATGCGCTCGTGGCTCGTCGAGGTGGAGGAGAGCCGTTGAGGCCGATGCCGCAGGAAGAAGCTCGATGGTCCCGTGAGCCAAAAACAGAGCCGGCTCCTCCTCCTCCTCTACAACCTGCGCAACATGGGCCTAACCGCGCCTCAGCTGGCGGCACTCCCTGGCCCAGTGGCCAGTCTTGCCATAGTTATAGCAGGTGTCATCTCGAGTGGGCTCGCCCTCGCCGGCGGCACCGCCCTGGGCGCCTCCTCGCGCCTTGGGCGCCTTGCACTGCTTGCCGCGCTTGCGACCACCTGTCGATTCCCCCTCCTTCCGTTCCTTCTGGCGGGCGAGCCACCTCTCCTCAGTGAGGTGTAGCTAACCACCGAAGATGATCTTCCCACCAGAAAAAGGCTCGTCGCGGTCGTCAAACGCCTTGAGTCACCCCGTCAGCTCCTCGATCGACAACGTCGAGAGGTCGAGCAGCGTCTCGATGGAGATCGCGAGTTGCGAGTACTTCTTCAGGACGACGCGCAGGAACTTCGCCACGGCTTTCTCCTCGTTGATCTCGTCGTCGCCGAACCGCTCCAGCCGCTGCATCAGGCTGGAGAGGCGGAGGGCAAAGTCGTCGACGTCCTCGCCCGGCTTGAAAGCCAAACGCCCACTCCTGCTGAAACTTCTGCAGAGTGGACTTGCAGGCGCGGTCGCTGCCAACTCGAGCCGCAGCGATAGCGCCCCAAGCAGCCTTGGCAGTCCTTTTCCCCGAGAGGTTCGCTGCCATCTCCATCGGGACCGCGGCGAGCAACGCCTCGAGCGCTCGCCGGTCCTCGTGGCTGTCGACGTCGCTGTACCGGACCACATCCCACATGTCTCGCATCTGGAGCTTCACCTTCATGACCAAAGACCACTCCACGTAGTTGGTCTTTGTCAACATGGGCCACTGCGTGCTGCCGAAGGACTCCCGGACGATGGTCTTCACGACCCTTAGGGGTCGATGCCCAGAGTCGAGGTCGGAGTCGTAGTCGGAGTTAAGGCCAGAGTCGTGGACGGAGCTCCTCCTGCTCGGAGGACGCCCGTCGTCCTGGACCCACTAGTCCACCCCCACGTTTTGCCACCGGTTCGCCTCCTCCGACTCGGGACGATCGCCCTGCACCTCAGCACCGACGCCCTGCACCGCGCACCTCAGCTCCATCTCATCACGACGTGCCATCTCGCGCGTCGCCTCCGCCTCCTCGCGTAGGCGTTTGGCCTCCAAACACCGCTGAGTAGCGGCTGCCTGTGCCTCCTCCATCGCTAGGTGGGCTGCCTCGGCTGCACGCGCCGCCTCGGCCTCCACAGCCGTCGCGCGTGCTGCCCGAGCTGCAGCCACCTCTCGCGCCTCAGTGTCGTGCAGCCATGTTGCCGCCGCCGCGGCCTCCAACCGCAACTCCTCCTTCTCCTCGCGCACCGCAGCCGCACGCCGTGCCCAGCGCCGCTCTGCTGCGGCCTCCTCCTCGGTTGCAATGCGTTGCTGCTCCTCCTTGGCCACCACCCTGCGGCACCGCGCACTGCTCGTGGTCGAGCAGTGGGAGGAGGTACGGCGGGAGCTGGCTGGGAGTACCGGCACCATGCCGGCCAGCGGTGGCGCGCCGACCACCTGAGCCGCGGCGTTTGCAGGGCCCGCACCACCCGCGCTCTGCGCATCGACGCCGCTTGCGCCACCCGCGACCATTGCTCTCCTAGAGCGAGCCATGGGGAAGGTGAAGAAAGCCGGTCGGGGAAGAAGTCGAGGGAGAAGTTGCTGCTGCTCCTGACCGCCACGCGCTGCACGCTTGCTGCCGCTACGCTGCCCCCCTGGAGCCGTGCGAGCCGCAGTTGCTCTGCGCCTGCTGCTACACACCCTGGTCGCTGCAGTCGCGCACCAGTAGCCTGCGGGCTGCTGTCCGCGGGCCTGCCTGCTCCGCGCCGCCTCCTTGGCCTCGTGCGCCTACTGCTAGCCGCCGCGGGAGCCTACCGCTGCCACCCGCTCATGCCGCCGCCCCTAGCCTAGCCACCCGCGCGCCGAGCTGCTTTTGCCGCACGCCGAGCCACGCAAACGCATGCGTGAGCAGCCCAGCACCTCCTCCGCCGCCCACGGTCGCACGCGCCACCCGCCTGGAACCGAATCGCGCCGCTGCCGCCCGCGAATTGAGCCGCCGCCACGCTCGATCCGCTGTCCCTGCCTCGATCCGCGTGGGCCACCGCCGGATCCGAGGGGGGAGGGGAGACTACCAGCTGCCGGATCTAGGTCGGGGATGAGCGCCACCGCCGCCGGCAGAGGTAGGCCCGCCTAGGGTTTCGAGGTTGGGCTGAGGAGCACGGGTGAGACACGGGAGGGAGGGGTGGGGGGAAGAAAGGCTCTGATATCACTTGTTGGCTCAAAATGGATACTTTCTCATTCCACACCAAAGGGCGAAGCCCATTTAGTACATATAGAGGCAAAGGGGTAAAATAGGAAACTAATATAGCTACTAGACAGATCGTTCTTGCCCGGTAATCCCAGCTTGGCTTCCGGTGTTTGAGATTCGTACGCGCATCCTCATCCATGGGATCTCCCATCTTCTCAGCCCTAGCACTCCTGTTCTCTTTCACCGCTGGACGCCACCACCATCCCGCGTGCGCTACCTACCCCGCGATGCCGTCCCACCCCAGCTGCTTGCCGTTGTCGTTGCTGCTACAGTCGCCTCTGCTAGGCTACCAGTAGCAGTGTTTCTTAGCATTGCTCCAGCCTTCGTAATTGTACCTTGGTGTTCAGCAGGCTCCTCGCTCCAAAACGGGGTACGCTTGCATCAGATGCCCAAACAAATACATGTGCAGAGAGAACCCACTCAAGCACGCCATGGGAACATGGAACCGGACACCATTGCACTCTTCACATAACGGACAGACGCAGAGGCCCCTCTTTTATTCTTGACAGACAGTGAGAACTGCATGAAAACAGAAGATCAGACAAGTCAAATCATCCGCAGAAACAAAGCACACAAGCGACGGCTTCAAGCCTAAACATATTCAAATCCGAAGATGAAATGATCAACTAAACATGATTATCCTTCGGCTTTGCTGCCACCTGGCCTGCCTCGAGTTTCAAAGTCAATCCTTTTGTTGCTTGTTCCAACCAGTTTGTTTGTTCCACAGGAAGGCTTCGAACTATATAGCTGACTCCTCGAGAAGACTAGGCTTTTCAAGATTTAATAAACCTGCGACAAACCAATAAGAATAAACCATTTGCAATTTCAGAGGAGCGAGTACTTTGATCTTTGTATGCCAGATCATTTTCAACTTTGAATAGTAAAGCATTATGCAGCTAAGTTCAGTCAAAGTCGTTAGCTTAATGCTAATATTGCATACATTAGTTAATCACCAATCGTGGAACTAACAACAGACAGATCAGCAGTATACATCATCTGAAAGGGAATTCTGATTTACAACTACTTTATATAACCTAAGGATGACCTAGTCTAATATGGATAATCGCATCATAACCTACAACAACTTCCATATAACCTAGGATCTTGCCCTGCTAGTATGCATAATCACATCGCACTGGCTTAGCTAGGTAGTTAGAAAGACTGCCTTAGCAAGTGGCTACCTACCTCTAGCCATGGAAGAAGCATTAGTCCTCCTGATTATCGTCGCCTTCTCAGTGATAGCGCCGGGCACCTCTTCTGGGCTTACCATATCATTGCCAGGGTGCCCCGACAAGTGTGGTAACGTGTCCATCCCTTACCCCTTTGGCATCGGTGATGGCTGTGCTGCAACCAGCCTAAGCCCCTCCTTCACTCTGATCTGCAACAACAGCTTCCAGCCACCAAGACCAATGTTTAGTAACAGTTCCAGGCCTGCAGAGGTCATTGACATCTCCCTGGAGCATGGTGAGGTGCGTGTTTACGGCAATGTCAGCTACTACTGCTTCACGTCAAACACCACCATATCAGACAATAACACTGCCGGGGTCAGCCTGGAGAACACGCCATTCATCCCCTCCATTACCCGCAACCGCTTCACAGTTATCGGCTGCAATACTCTGGGGCTCATTGGTGGCTACACGCACAGCAACTCTGACTTGTATTTGGCTGGCTGCTACTCATACTGCCAAGGTATCAACAGTACAACTGATGGAGCGCCGTGCATCGGGATAGGATGCTGTGAGACCACCATATCCCCCAATCTCACTGACTTTGCAGCTCTACTGATCAACAACCAGAGTAGCGTATGGAGTTTCAACCCATGTTTCTATTCGATGCTTGTTGAGGTTGGGTGGTACAGCTTCAGGAGGCAGGACCTTGTCGGGCACCTTGGGTTCATAAAGGAAAGAGCGAAGAGAGGCGTTCCTGTCATCGGTGACTGGGCTATTAGAAAAGGCTCCTGTCCAAAAGATGGGACAAAAGCACCCAAAGACTATGCTTGTGTCAGTACAAACAGCTATTGTGTAAGTGCAAGCAATGGGCCAGGGTACCTTTGCAACTGCTCTCAAGGTTATGAGGGAAATCCTTATCTTTCCAACGGCTGCCAAGGTTAGTTATTTGTTCCAATGAACTCACTATTACCTAGAGAGTTTAGAAGTGAGATCAGAAACTGCAGGAGCAATGTTAGCACACATGGTAATAACTAACTCTTTCACTGAAAGCACAGCTTAAAAGACTTTTTTTTTTGTTTACTTGTACAACTTTTATTTAGGATACTTCATCATATACTGAACTAAATCGCATTTTGATCTTCTTTTTCCTTGAATTTATATTAATCAGTTTTCTTGATTTCCCTCCAGATATAGACGAGTGCAAGCTACGCAAGCAGGACCTGAAGTACAAAGAACTATATCCATGCAAAAATGGGATCTGTCGCAATATACCAGGAGGCTATATATGCAAGTGCAGGATAGGAACAAGATCAGATGGTAACAATTCTGGATGTCGACCTGTGCTTACCCAAGCTGAACAGGTGGCCATAGGTAGGTATCATACATGAGTGTAAACTTTAAATCTATCTAAACTGAATTTCTAGAATTTGAGGCATTCAATCATAAGAACATCATTGTGCAGGCCTCAGTGCTTCTGCAGTTGTAGTGATATCTTTGACATGCTTATTGGTTATGAAATTACAACAAAGGAAGCATAGGAGGGAGAAGGATGCCTATTTCGAACAAAATGGAGGTCTGAAATTATATGATGAAATGAGATCGAGGCAAGTTGACACCATTCAAATACTTACAGAGAAAGAGATAAAGAAAGCCACAGACAACTTCAGTGAAGATCGTGTTCTTGGATGCGGTGGCCATGGAATGGTCTATAAAGGAACTTTAGATGACAACAAAGAAGTTGCTATAAAGAAGTCCAAGGTAATAGATGATGACTGCAGAGAAGAATTTGTCAATGAGATAATAATCTTGTCACAAATAAACCACAGGAACATTGTGAGGTTACTGGGATGCTGCTTGGATGTAGATGTGCCAATGTTGGTGTATGAGTTCATTCCTAACGGTACTCTCTTTGAGTTCCTTCATGGAACTGATGCCAGATCACCAATACCCTTGGATCTTAGATTCAATATTGCTACACAGTCAGCTGAAGCTCTTGCCTACATTCATTCATCAACTTCTCGTACAATTCTGCATGGAGATGTCAAATCCCTAAATATACTATTGGACAATGAATACAATGCAAAAGTATCAGATTTTGGAGCATCGGCACTAAAGTCCATGGACAAAAATGATTTCATTATGCTTATCCAAGGAACTCTTGGTTATATAGACCCTGAGAGTTTTGTCAGTCATCATCTAACTGACAAAAGTGATGTATACAGCTTCGGAGTTGTTCTTTTAGAGCTAATGACAAGAAAGAAGGCTCTATACAGGGATACCTCTAACGAAAAGAAATCACTATCTCATACTTTCATACTGATGTTCCACCGGAATGAGCTCCGATCTATGTTGGACACTGAAATAGTAGATGATCAAGTAATGGTAGTACTCGAGAAACTAGCTGAACTTGTCATGCACTGTCTGAGCCCAAAAGGAGACGAGAGGCCAACAATGAAGGAAGTTGCAGAGCGATTACAAATGCTGAGAAGACTCCAGATGCAGTTAGTCACAAAGATGCATCCTAATCAAGCACATTATTCTTGTCAAGAGTCATCAATGTCTGTCCCTTCAGGCATGGGATACCAGAGCACAGAGACAGCAAAACTGGTGCTGGATGTAGATCTTGCAAGATAATGCATGCAATCTCACTCTTCTCTATGTATACTGGTTTATATTTGTGTAATCTGTAATGTATAAAAATTGTTGTAAGTACAAACTAACTGTTTGTGTGTGAGAGAGCTTGTGCACCTCAAAATCATCACTTATGTACTGCAAAGTCGAAGGTATGAACCTTATGTTAAAGAGCTCGGGTGTAGAACAGTCTTTCTCCAAAACTAGCATTTCAACACATTGGGTTATGATTGATCGACCGTATGCAAGCATTGAGTTAATGTAGTTTTACTTAACTAAATTCATGCTAGATTGCTTTTTGTCATTTTCCCCAAAGGGCACTGGGTGCTACATGGAACTTCAATGGAGAAAAAACAGCAGTAAAAATGCATAACCAATTGAAAGAGAGAATTTTGGATCAAGCATCATACCGTTTCATAGGTCCAGATCCAATAGATGCACAATCACCAGGATCAAACTTTAGGCTATCCAGTCCCTGAGCATACAATTTACATTGCATGAGCAGGTTTAGCAAATTGTGCAAGGTAAATATACGATTATTATCATTATGGTGTACTAGTTAACTGCAGTTTCTGCAAAGAAGTGTATTACTCACATAGAAACATGTTCCTTGCACATAAGCCTGCACATAGATTCATCTAGACTGTCCCGCAGGAAGGCCTACCTTACAAACCATTCTTTCAATGTCCAGGGCCAACGTTTCAAAAAAAATGTCCAGTTGGCCATTTACAGTACATCTCGTGGGTCAATTCCAATGAGCAAATGCTCGTTGAGAGGAAACCTTAACAGCATCAAGTGTCACATCACAGCAATTGCACAAACCAAAAACATATCATAGAGGCCAAATTGAAAACAACTGCTTGAACTGTGGAAGAGGGAAAAAAAATATCCTGCTGAAATTGTGTACATACAGCAAAGGATGCAAGAATACATTGATAATTTGATACAGAAATATTAGATAACTGTATGTGCTGATAAATGCAATGCCTTGATAAAATTACCATTTATGGTTAAAATTGTTAGAGCAACTGATTTTCATGCACATATGCCATGCAATAAAACTAGAACATCATCAAAGGTCAAAGCATAAGAAGAATAAAAAAGAGGAATCCAAATTAGATACCATCCCAAATAAAAAATGCTCTTTTTGCAGAGCTATCGGATACCATCTCTATAATCTGCTACAGAGGTTCCACTCAATGCTCAAGAAACTGTGGAGATTTTGAGATTAACCCATGTCTTAATATTATTACTTCCCACAAATATGAAAAACAGTAAAAGAAGTGCATAACACCAGATAGATAAAAGGTAAATACAAAACAGACATGAAGTGCCTAATTAATATAGAGAAGACTAATTCAGATGATGGCTATCCTCTCTTCCTTGCAGCTCAGTTCCCTTCACTCAGATTGGCATGCCTTTGGGTACAATCTGGTCCTTTATCCACATGTAAATGGGCACCAGAACATAGTATGCAGCACATATCGTTCCCATGAGGAAGCGAAAGAGGAAGGTGATGGGATTCACCGGCTTGCTGACATCCTCAGCCTTCGGACCAAGCTGCATTGAAGATAAAATGAAAAAAAGTTACACCAAAACCCCTCAACATCTACTGCCGGAAATGAACAATTTAAAGTCTGAAGGAGGTATGAAAAAATTCATTGAGTTATGTAATTGTGAATTTGACAGCAACACTTTCTATTAGCAAAGGGAAAAGAAAGGTACCTCCAAAGGAGAGTCCCCGCGTTCTCTCTTCACACCTGTGACAGAGCATCCCATGATCAGGCCATGCCTCCGGACACCACGATACCACTTTGGTCCAATTCTCTTCAGCTTGACATCCTTGAACCCAGCCTTCTTGAACCACTCGATATACTCTTCTTCCTTGGGGAAGAGCATCCACATGTCGGCGAAGAAGCGGGACAGCCAGAAGGTTGGGTACACGGGGCCAATCACACAAGCTGTCCCACCCATCCTCAGGACCCTGTACGCTTCCTTGATTCCTCTCTGCGGATCAGGCCAGTACTCAATGCTGCAAGATATCACGACAGGACAGGGAAATCAGCAACCTCTACATGACTAGCTATTACTAATGGAATGCACAATCATCAGATACAAGCTGTGAAGATAAGTGTGAAGCGAATCGAGCAACGGAGCGTCAGTGACCTGCCGGCGGAGATGTATCGGTCGAAGGTGTCGGTGGGGAAGGGCAGGTCCTCGGCGTCGCCCTCCATGATGGTGACCCCCTTGAGCGCCTCCTTCTGCCTGGCCTTCTCGAGCTGGTGCGGGGACTGGTCGAGCAGCGTGACGTTCTCCGGGTTGACGTGCTTGACGATCCCGAGCGTGGTGAAGCCCGTGCCGCCGCCGACGTCGACGACCTTGAGGTAGCGGCTGTAGAGGTCGGCGGGCTCGAGCGCGTCGTCGCGCATGTCCTCGGTCCAGTGCCCCGGGTTGATGACGTGGTCGTAGACGATGGAGAGGAAGCGGTAGAACCAGAAGGCCTCCTTCTTGTGCTGGATGAACCGCGGCGCCGTCACGGGGCGCGCCGCCGACGAGGAAGACGCCGCGCACCGCAGCCTGGCGCCGGCCGCGACGGGGCTCCGCCTGGCGAGGGCGAGGGGGCGGGGGAGGCCGCCGAGCCTGGTGGGGCCGAGGCTGACGAGCCCCACGGGGCCGCGGACCCTGGCCCTTCCCGGCGCGAGCGCCCCCGCGCCGCCGCCCGGCGCGTAGGTGGAGGCCATCGCCATTTCGCGTTGCGCCGCCGCCGCGCCGCGACGAGGAGGGGGGAACGGGGAAGGGAGCGAGTGGATGGGGGAGGCGGCCAGCGAGTGAGGACAGCGGAGGGATCACGGGGATGGCCGGATGGGTTGGGTGGTGGGTGGGCTGGACGGATGGATGCGCTGCGCCGTGGCATCCTTCTCTGACACACGGCCGCACGCGGGCGTGGCCGACTGGCCGTGCGCGCGGCGGCGGGCCCGCCTGACTAGGATCAATTTTGGAAGCTACCAAAGCGATGTTCAGTTCTGTCATCTGTGTGTGGTTTAGCCCGGCCCAGATGGAGAAATGAGGGCCGTGCAACAACAATGGATGGCACCGTAAAATCGATCTGAAGAAGCCAACATGAACGAACCCTGCAAAAGGCACAGTTACTCGGGGGTTGGATCTTGAAGCTAAAATTTAATCCGTGTCATATCAAATATTCGGAGACTAATTAGAAGGACTAAATATGAGTTAATTATAAAACTAATGGAACAGACGGAGGTTAAGCGGCAAGACGAATCTATTAAACCTAATTAATCCATCATTAGCAAATGGTTACTGTGGTAACATATTGTCAAATCATGGACTAGTCTATGTTTAATACTCCTAATTAGTATCTAAATATTCGATGTGATAGGGACTAAATATTCGATGTGATAGGGACTAAAGTTTAGTTTAGTCGGGCGATCCAAACACCCCCCTATACTTCGTGGAAAAAAAATTGCAACCATCTCCATTGCTCTTTCACTAGCTGGCTTTTCCAGGGATTGTGCAACCCAGCCAGCCACCAGGAAGTTTTCTAGACATCCTTCCACAGAGCTGCTTTCAAAATTCATTCGAGGCCACGCTTCTCTCGGAAGGCAATACTGGGCTACAACTGGCTGGCAGTTAACATCAAGATGCATACGGTGCAGTTTGGCTTCCAAATTGACAAGAGCCGTTCAATTGCTTTACCAAGGAGATGGACAGCAACTTGTGGGGGCAATGAAACAACTACTTACTTTTTATTCGAATCGCGTGTTGACTATTCGAAATGTAAATAGGGACTATATATCTACTGGTATCACACGAAGATTGGTGCGCCAAGTCAGTTTGTACTTTCTTCACAAGAGGGGGCTGAATGTTAACAGCAGCAGGAAACCTAGTACAGCTCACTGAGTATGCAATGGTCCTGATATACAAAGAAGAGTTGAGGGTCAGTGAACAGCAGAACATAATATGCAGGTATGGACGTACATGAACGAGTTTGGACAAACTGGAACACAATAAAATCTATTGAATGAACGAAGCAACATGATCGATCCTTGATCGCTATAGTTGAAGCAAAGGCGGAGACTTGTACCTTTCACGGCTACAGATCAATGTAGACACGCAAGCCATCATGAGCTAATTGCACATCTATCCCCTCCCTGCAGTTCCAAATGACAGAGCATGAGCATGCAAGCCTTTAGAAATTTACAGTAAAGCAAGTGTTTTTTTAACAAATTACAGTGCACCAGCATGCATGCCTTTCCAAGATAGTAATGTGACAAAAGAAGAAAAAAAGGTGGTATTACTTTCATTTCCATGTGTTCTTTTCATGTTGACTTATGTGGTATGTATACAAACAAGTGTCTGCACAGATCTACACTATCTAGGAGGAAGACCTTACCTCCTGGACCATTCTTCCAATGTTTGGTTGTCCTTGTGATGGTCCATCTCATGAGTCATCCCAATGAGCAATGCTCTTTTGGGGCAAATCCTTTTAACAGCATCTAGAGTCTGCATAAGATCATAGGGTTAGCATAAATCAGACACATGGAATATATAAGAAAAGGGAAACGAAACCAATTTGCTTAAATTGTGAAATGAAAACCAACCTGGTCCCAACAAAGGTGCACATTGTGAGAACCTGTCTGTTGGCGCAGAGGGTGTCAGAGTTGACAACAAATTAGTAAAGATAATGGCAGAACATAACATTATTAATTATTGACAAATGTTCTTCAACAAGAGCAATTGTGTTGACATGAATTGCAACAAAATCAACTTCCTATGAACTGATAGACTCTTGTCTCAGAAGCTACTAGTTAGGAGCTAAGTAAAGAATTACTTCCATAACTAAAACTGACATTATCTATGATTTTATTGGTAAGGAATTTTTACTCGTACAAAAGACAGTTTCCAAATATGTTCAATACTATCATCTATCTTTACATTTCAAGAGTACAAGAATAGGAAAATTTAAGAAATGGTGTTTTCCGTCTTTCTACATGTTCATCTCAGTATTAAAAAACATCTGTCCTTGTGCTGTAATCTGTAGTGAGCTGTGGATCCATAAAAGTTCCCAAGTTTAAATGTGGACCCAGAAATAAATACAAAATACAAAATTAGCAGCAGAAAGGGGAAAACACCTGTATAGACAACAGAAGGAACTAAAGAAACTAACCCTGTATAGGCAGTCCAAGATGAGCAAATCCAGTTGGCCCTCTCCAGACTTTGAAATTGCTGAAAGGTAAGTACATGTACAGGCAGCAATGAGGATCCTGGGAGGCAATCAAGCAAGAGAGGACAGGAAATAAATCTACAAAACCTGCAGCTATTCTCAAAGCAAACAGTGCCACCCATGCATGCAAGCATTCCTAAGGGCACGGAAATGAAGCAGGGGAAAAGCAAACTAGCAAAGCACTCACAATACATCTATGCAATATCTATGCACAGATATTTATTTCCCAAGCCCCATGTCTAAGTTTCAAAGGTCCATATATCAACATTAATATTAATTATATTATGTTGCACAGCACCTTCTGCTGTAGGGAATTCCTATGTATTATGGTGAGTACCAAGCAGAGATATTAACAAACAATACCACAGAACACTAAAAAGGTAATTCACCCAATCACCTTAAGAAAAATCTAGAATGAGTCACCACACTCTGTTCTCCTGTAATGGTTTACTTTATTCCAGAAAAGCAAGCAAAGCAACATGGCAACATAAGATGATTAAAAACACTACTCATAGAGCAGCATTAGTGGACACAAGGTTTACCATATTCAGTGCTTGGAGGAAACCGTGAAACATCTGATATGTAAGCAACTTTTGATTTTCTTCCGAAAAGGAAACCCAAACAAATGTAGTCTTCACCATGGATCACCTGATAGGAATACGAAATAAGAAAAATGCATAGCAAAATAAAATGCAGTTGAATGCAATGCTTCTTATTACCGGCAAGGGAACAAACTCTAGCCCTGAAGTTGTAAATGGTTTCTGAAGATCACTTTCAATTATTCTCCAGTCCAGTTGAGCAACTCGCCTGACCTCCTCCCCTTCCTTTAGTTTCTTTTTGACCAAATAAGGGAACTTTTGGGAGATGCTGTTTCACAATGAACATTGTTAGCACGAATTCTCACCTATTGTCCTAACTAATAACTACATATTAGCTGTAAGGAAATGGTGGAAGTGAAACATAAACCCCTTACCAGATAAGAGGCAACAGTGCTAGAAAATGTTTTACAAGATTAGACAAGAGCAGCATTAAAAAAAGACATGCAGAAATGGTAGTCCAAGAACAAAGAAATTCGCATGAGTATAAACATGGTTGTATGTGTCAGTTACTATATCAATGTTTATTTAAAGATATTTGCTATCCTTCACTGACGTACTTCTCATGAAACATGCTAAAGTGGTAAATTATGTGCAGGAGGAGTTGGTTCCTCAATGCATATTGTGAGAGGCAGTCAGCTAACTGCAGCATAACCATGAAAAAAGTCAAGTGACATGCATTCTTGACTGAAATTCCTTATAATTCTCAAAAGAGCAGTAGTGCAGTACCAATGCCTAACGAAGTTCTAACATAATTACCTGTCCATAGCAAATTGAGAGAGATAAATTGGGGTTGGATCAATATCATTTGTGGGACTAAACGGCTGTACGACCCGAACATCATCAAGGCCTAAGATTGCATCTGCATGCTCATGAGTCAGAAGAATCTGTTACAAATAAGGAAGAGGTGTTAGCGTACCATGGGTATGCAAAACAGTGAGTTTTCTTTTATATCATAGTGAACCCTTAGTTGGCCTTTTGGTTATTTAATAAACATTAGAAAAAACTAAACCAAACATGAGTATATCAGGGACTCACAGAATCAACACAAGGGATTTTGTGGTGAACAAACCATCGCAGAACTTGTTCTCTGAATGTCTTCCCAACATCTATTATAATATACTTATGTGCACCTTCATCTTGGCAATAATCAATCAAAAGAGAAGTATTGCACCTGCAAGGAACCAAGAGTAAGTCTAGTAACTGGAAATGCACATTTTAGCATAATTTAAGCTATCGACCTTGTTCAGGTGCATCAGTATTCCAGAAACATTTCAGAATGAAGTTTCAATTGACCTGGCCTCAAGTGAACATAAACAAGCAGTTTAATATGATCCTAGAGAAGGTATTGACCAAGAGTATGAGGTATGAGCACAAATATAGCCAGTATTTTATTTTATTTTATTTTTTGTAATCTACTGATCAGATATCCTGGACCAGATAGACAGTTCACTTATCGTACTTTCACGACATCATGCAACTGCATGTAATATATCCACCGTCTTCTTTTTTCTAGCTACCGGTTTCATCATGTACATGATTTTTCTTAAACAAAAAAATAAGAATGTCCCAACCTCACATAATTATATATAATCTAAGCCTCCACAATACTACTCCATCTCCTGCGTACATTAGGAAGAATACTAACTGTAAGGTTGAGAAAGAAAATGCAGAAAGCGCACTGTGATTTCTGCTGTAGGGGGCCAATGCAGAAACAAAAATTGAAATAAGCAAGTTGGGAAGAAGTCAATTAATCTCATCCATGTTCTATGGATAAATGGGAAACCTGACCAAGTAGCATGTACATAAAACTGCACATAACCTTTGTGTCCAATTCATTTGATTTCAAACATATTTGCTATCCTACGGAGGATTCTAGGTCGATTCTGACCTACCAGATTGATTGAAAATCGAATCTTATGCATCCCAACTTTTTCCATATCAAAGCATTCCAATTACTGCAACAGTCCTCGTATTGCTCGAAATGCATGTTGCGGACAATTAATGAGATATATGCAAATGCAGAAACGACACAACAGCTGCTGGAGAAGACAGGACACAGAACGATAGATTTACGGTGTCTAAATTCTGCTCAAAACTAATCCCATCCTGTATTCATCTAACCAACATTTCTCAAACAAAACCAAACTAGCAGCGGTATCGTCCCATATCCAGACAACACCTAAACGCCCGAAGCATGTATGATTCCGTCCGTAAATTTAACAACAATAACCTTATAACCAGGCTAAAGCTCCCCGATCTCACTCCTTCACAGATCCGCACCGACCTCGTGAAAAACACGCAAAACACCTGACGCCGCAGCACGACGGGTATCCTGACCCCGCACGAGGTTCGGGAGGGAGGGAAGAGGCGGCACCTGTAGTTAGGGTTTAGCTCGGGCGGGACGGAGAGGGACTGGGAGCAGACGGGGCAGGGCGGGTCGGGGGGCTGGATCAGGCACCGCGCGTTCGGGACGGCGCTCGAGCACCCCGTGCCCAGGAACACCAGCGAAGACGAGGAGGATTGCGGGGCCGCGTCGTCGCTGGAGGCGGCGGCAGGGTGGCCGTTGGGGACGGCGGCGGCGGCCATTGTGTTTGCCGGAGCGAGGCCGCGAACGACCGGGACGAGGCGGGGGATGGTGGGGGAGCGAATAGGACGACGGGATCAGTGGGCGGAGCCGCGGAGGTGCGTGGAACCTGTTTGGAACCGTGCGATTTTTTCCGTCGACCCTCCGTTGAAAATCTATAGTTGCGATATTAAAAAGATATACGGAAAGAAAATGACTATGTTGTTTGACTTCGGAATAGAAAATTCTCACCGTAACATAAATATTTATGTTTCATGCAATATTCGTCATAAAATATGTGGAAATAATAGTTGCAACATCGATATGTAACTATTGAAAATATATGTCGAGGCGTCCAATTTTTTAGATTCCGGATGTTCGTCGTTGTGCATAGGCACGTGTTTATTAAACTATTTCCAGTCCTGTGATTAAAATTAGAAGAAGAATCATTTATTAACCATTATTAGATAAAAAGATTGGTCACAGCTTCAGCTTAAAACCATAGAGAAATTAATCGATGAACAATGCACGAAGGAGACAATAAGAATCAAGTACCTACTACAGAAGCTAGACATTTTTTTTAGATGAAGATGTGACATTGATAAAATGAGATGTTAAAGTAAGGCCATAAAGTTGTTTATTACCCGTTGTAGATAAAGATTGACCACATCGTCACCTTAAATCTTATAGAAGTTAGTCAGTGAAAAATGCACGAGGAAATCAATAACAATCCAGTACTTGCTAAAACATTAGATATATTTTCGAGAAAGACGTAACGTTGATAAGTGATGTGATAAAATAAGGTGGGTTGCTGAACTCGTCTAGCATGCGAGATGGACCTCCTGGGGTAATAGAAAAGAAAAGGAAGACGTTAGCAAGGATAGTATATTCATTAAAAAAATATAAAAAAGGTATATGTGGTTTAAAGATGTGTCTAACCTGCTGCAAAATATTGCAGCAATCCTGCTCTAATATAATGAAAGATTGAGAAAAGAGAAGAATGGAGAATGAGAAGAGTAACATGACATTCTAAATTAAAAAATATCTAAAATACGTCAAGATAAAGTGCATACATCTAGGTTGGAAAAAATATGAATACATTCAGTGGTTAATCTTAAACCGTTTTCACCAGTTTAATCGCTAAGTAGGTGGTGGCGAGTGGCGACAAAACTATGGTTTCAACTTTACGCAAGGGGGAAAAAAAGAAATGCTACGCTTACTAATGTTTGGTTTCATAATTTTCTTGCAACCGGTGGACTTTGTAGCAAAAGTGTCCTGACCGGCTGACCCACCGGCCACCGCGCGCGACTGACTCCGCTCGTGGCGGCCGCCGGCGCCGGCATCCTCCTGCCATTTCCGACTATACTCTCAGAATCACCAGGCTCTAGCCTCTCGTGTGCGCGAGCGCACGCCATGCTCAGACGCCTAACCAAGAACCCATTGCTCCCGCGCCGACGGCTCCTCCTCCTCCTCCAGCCCCGCCGCCCCTGCGCCGACGCTACATCCTCGGCGGCCGCCGGGGAGATCGCGCCGGCTCCCGCCGCAAATGAGGCCCCCCTTGAAGATGACCTCAGGGAGGAGTCGCGCAGCCGCCTCGTGCGGGACATCTGCAGGCTGCTGGAGCTCCGGGACTCGTGGAGCGCGAAGCGGGAGGCGCAGCTCCGGCACCTCCTCCGCGTGCTCTCCCCGCCGCAGGTCCGCGCCGTGCTGCGCGCGCAGGCGCAGCGGGACGCCCGCGCCGCGTTCGAGTTCTTCCGCTGGGCCGACCGCCAGTGGAAGTACCGCCACGCCCCGGAGGTGTTCGACGAAATGCTCGCGCTCCTCAGCCGCACCAGGCTCCACAACCCGGCGCGCCGCGTCATGCGCCTCATGATCCGCCGGGGCATGCGCCGGGGAACTCAGCAGTTCGCGCACCTCATGCTTACGTACAGCCGCGCGGGGAAGCTCCGCTCCGCCATGCGCGTGCTCCAGCTCATGCAGAAGGATGGGTGCGCGCCCGACATATCTATATGCAATGTGGCAGTGAACGTGCTTGTTGTGGCTGGCCGCATCGACAAGGCTCTCGAGTTTGCCGAAAGGATGCGGCGTGTTGGGGTTGACCCAGACGTAGTCACGTACAATTGCCTGATCAAGGGATTATGTGAAGCTCGGCGGGTCGTTGATGCACTGGAGATGATCGGTTCAATGCTGCAAAATGGGTGTCCACCAGATAAAATTAGCTACTTTACGGTGATGAGCTTCTTGTGCAAGGAGAAGAGGGTGGTAGAGGTGCGGAATTTGCTTGAGAGGATGAGGAATGATGCAGGTCTATTTCCAGATCAGGTCACGTATAACATGCTCATTCATGTTCTTGCAAAGCATGGTCATGCAGATGAGGCATTGGGGTTCCTGAGGGAGTCAGAGGGGAAAAGATTCCGTGTTGATGAGGTTGGTTATAGTGCGATTGTACACTCATTTTGCTTGAATGGTAGGATGCCAGAGGCAAAGGAAATTGTAAGTGAGATGATTTCAAAAGGATGCCGCCCTGATGTTGTAACATATAGTGCAGTTGTTGATGGATTCTGCCGTATTGGGGAACTCGATCAAGCAAGAAAGATGATGAAGCATATGTATAAGAATGGTTGCAAGCCAAATACAGTCACACATACTGCTCTTTTAAATGGGCTTTGCAAAGTTGGGAAGACTTCAGAAGCATGGGAATTGTTAAACAAGAGCGAAGAGGAATGGTGGACTCCAAGTGATATCACATACAGTGTTGTTATGCATGGATTTAGGAGGGAAGGGAAATTAAAGGAATCATGTGATGTGGTGGTGCAGATGTTGCAGAAGGGTTTCTTCCCCACAACTGTGGAGATTAACTTATTGATCCATGCTTTATGCAAGGAAGGAAAGCCAGCAGAGGCCAAAGACTTAATGGAGCAGTGCCAAAGCAAGGGCTGCTCCATTAATGTTGTTAACTTCACAACTGTAATTCATGGATTTTCTTGCCAGGGTGATTTGGAATCGGCGCTCTCTTTACTGGATGACATGTATCTGACCAACAGGCACCCTGATGTTGTTACGTACACTGTTGTTGTCGATGCTCTAGGAAAGAAAGGTAAAATGAAAGAAGCCACAGAGCTTGTAAAGAAAATGCTTAATAGAGGTTTGCTCCCTACACCTGTCACATACAGAACAGTGATACATAGATATTGTGAAAGGGATAAAGTTGAAGATTTACTCATTCTGCTGGATAAGATGTTAGCAAGGCAAGAGTTTAGTAGTGCGTACAATCAGGTCATTGAGAAGCTATGTGCATTTGGTAAACTTAGTGAGGCTTACAATCTCCTTAGCAAGGTACTAAGAACTGCCTCAAAAAGAGATGCTCAGACATGCCATGTTTTGATGGAGAGTTTTCTGAATAAAGGACTCCCACTTCAATCATATAATGTGGCCTGCCGCATGTTCCAGAGAAATTTAATTCCTGATGTTAAATTATGTCAAAAAGTTGACAGTCAGCTGGCTCTAGCGGGAGAGACACAAGCAGCCGGAAAGCTTATCATTAAGTTTGTTGAAAGAGGTATTCTAAAACAAAAATGCTGAGTTATACCATGGTCCTGGTGTCCTGTGTTTGCTAATAGGACAGTTAAGCTTTAATAAACAGTCAATGTGGTGCAAACAGGACCATTACATGGCCTCGTACCTTGTACAGAGACTTGTGCTCAGGGCTCGTGGCATGAGTCTTAAATTTACAGTAACATGTCACCAACTCCTCCAGGACCTGGATATCTATGCGACTTGATGTCAGTACCAGATCTTCAACTTGGTGACCGGTGAGCATGAGCGATTGTATTTTTGTTGTTGGACTGCAGCTTCAAATTGTCGAATGAAAGTTAGAGCATAATCATTTTTTCTATTGATATGTCCTCTTTTTATTTGAGACACGGAGATGGAAAACAATAGGACTAACTCAATGGAAATATGACCATTTCTGTCAATCTTGTCAGTGTTCAGGCTTGCAGTGCTTGAAACTGCTGCTATATAGTTCACTTATACAGTTACACCCATATTCTGGTGACTGGAGGAATAATCTAGTAATAAGGCCAGCACTTGAAGTTGACTTGATTCCTTTCGAAAAAAATATGGTAAACTGATCAGTAGGTTTAATGGCACCCACCATTATTTTTCTTGTAAGACAGCCTGAAAACAGTTCAACTCTCCTGATGGGTGATATAGATATCTCTGATACAACTATAGCTTATGGTGGAAATCTGGAGTGTAGTCTGACTTGTTTTCCTATGAAATAAAGTCACGTACATAACATCTGGTAGGTTACTAAAGCTCTCTTGTAAGCTGCATCACCACTTGCTATTCACACCTACCACGTCAACCGTTCCACCAACCTCCTCAGCCAGCAAGTTGACTGGTAGCTGTGCCCCAGGAAGGTTAGTTGCCTGGCAACCAGGGAATCAGGAATGTTAGAAGTTATGGCTACAGGTCATATGCATATATTAGCATCATAACTTATTCCATTATAGAGTGAACTCTCAACTGAGTGCAGAACTTACAGAGAGGAGACAATGGGGGAAGGCAGCAATGTGATGGTACCATTGCTGGACATCAACGAGTCGTCGGGTGCGTCGGAGGAGCTGCTGCAGCGGGAGCCTGTACCATGGGGCGTGCTGGCACAGCTGACAGCGTGGGAGGCAGGCAACCTGTGGCGCATCTCATGGGCATCCATCCTCATTACGCTTTTCAGCTTCATGCTCAGCCTCATCACACAGATGTTTGTTGGACACCTCGGTGAGCTTGAGCTTTCTGGCGCCTCGATCACCAACATCGGTATCCAGGGCCTAGCTTACGGCATCATGGTACGTAACTGCACGTGCTTCATGCACTCTCCAGTCCTTTGCATTTACTCAAACATAACGTCCTGTTGCAACACTTGTTGCTCTCATGCACTATGTGTGCAATGCAGATTGGCATGGCGAGTGCAGTGCAAACTGTCTGTGGCCAGGCCTATGGAGCCAGGAGGTACACGGCCATGGGCGTTGTGTGCCAGAGGGCGCTCGTGCTCCAGCTCGCAACAGCTATTCCGATCGCCTTCCTCTACTGGTATGCTGGCCTGTTCTTGCGGCTCATTGGGCAGGAGGCAGATGTGGCTGTGGCGGGGCAGCTGTACGCTCGTGGGCTGCTGCCACAGCTGCTTGCTTTTGCCCTCTTCTGCCCAATGCAGAGGTTCCTGCAGGCCCAGAACATTGTCAACCCCGTGGCATATATCACACTGGCGGTGCTGATCTTCCACACCCTTGCCTCATGGCTGGCAGTGTTTGTGCTCGGCTCAGGCCTCCTTGGTGCTGCGCTCACACTGAGCTTCTCTTGGTGGGTGCTTGTGGTGTTGACATGGGGTTACATTGTCTGTAGTCCAGCTTGTAAAGAGACCTGGACCGGACTCTCCTTGCTTGCCTTTAGAGGCCTCTGGGGTTATGCCAAGCTCACCTTTGCCTCAGCCATCATGCTAGCGTAAGTGATCTGGAGCTAGTTCTTCTTAGTTTGTTAGGTGCTTTTGATGCTTCTTGCTGGTTTATATTATGTCTTGCTTTTCTATTCTTAAATAGATTGGAGATTTGGTATGTGCAAGGATTTGTGCTTCTTACTGGATTCCTCCCCAACTCGGAGATTGCACTTGATTCCCTCTCTATCTGGTATGAACATCCTCTTTGGCAGCTCATGATCATGCATTTATATTCAGACGTAACTTAGTACTGCAATCTCTTCGTTTCAGCATCAATTACTGGAACTGGGACTTCCAGATCATGCTTGGCTTGAGCTACGCAGCCAGGTCAGTGTACAAGGCTGAATTATACCTCTAGATTTTATATACCCTCATGATAAAATATATTTTTTTGTCAACTTCGTCTGCAGTATTCGTGTTGGCAATGAGCTTGGTGCTGGCCATCCAAAGGTAGCAAGGTTCTCAGTTATTGTGGTTGTCATGGCAAGCATCGCCTTCAGCATTTTTGTGATGCTTTTAGTCATAATTCTAAGGTATCCACTGAGCACGCTGTACACGAGCAGCACCACAGTAATTGAGGCTGTTATCAGTCTGATGCCATTGCTGGCTTTCAGCATCTTCTTGAATGGGATTCAGCCAATCCTCTCAGGTACTGTCGTACTGAAGGAATACATGTAGCACAGATACCGCCTAGTTTGTGTTCATCAAACATCACACAACTCGAAACTATTTTGAAAATTATGCAGGAGTTGCCATTGGGAGTGGATGGCAAGCAATAGTTGCTTATGTCAATGTTGGGGCCTACTATCTGATTGGGCTTCCAATTGGATGCGTCCTAGGATACAAAACAAGCCTTGGGGCTGCTGTAAGTTCCTCAGCGACCCTTTAGAATTGTATAACCCTTAATAACTAATACAGTTTTCAGAGGAAGGTGGTGATCAGTTCCAGCCTGTCTTTGTGTTCAGGGAATATGGTGGGGTTTAATCGTTGGGGTCAGTGTGCAGACGATAGCCCTGATTGTTCTCACAGCCAGGACTAACTGGGACAAGGAGGTGAGTGCGCTTTACTGTTCTCCTGATCTTGTTGAGTGGAAGCTTTTGCTTCGACGTATTTTTGATTGTGTCATTTTCGTTGTGAAGGTAGTGAAGGCAATGCAACGTCTGCAGCAGACAGGTGTGATTCCGGTCAACGACATCATTGCATGATCTAACTGGGAGTCAACCTGGCTGACACTGGAGCTCAGTTCAGTGGCAGAGCTGTTCCTACTCCACTGCTACGGAAGGGTAGCTTTAGGGACTTGGTTTTTGAGTTTGTGACAATAAGCTAAATTCGGTCAAGGAACCTTTGGTTATCTCATTGTCAAGCTGAAAATGATTTGGTTTCTTGGAAGATGTAATTTTTGTTGCTCCGTGAGCTTGATATCCCGAATCATGTACGCATTCACAGGTGCCAATGAACCTCAAAGTTGGATGAAGACATCGTGTGCTAAGCGTTGATTTAACAATGTGGTTTGTGTTGATTTTTACTCTCCTCATTTGGTGTCCTTGTTCTTAGCTTGGTACGGCACTTGCTATGGTTTCTTGAGGTTGATAATGACATGGGTGTTTTTTCACCTTTCTTGATCTGGTGAAGGAAGAGCTGCATCAACTTTGTTCGGGCATGTTTCGCACAAAAAGTTGTGCCCATCCCTATATACCCGTGAATTTTAAGGTGATGACGTATATAACAACAAAGGTCACAGCATTGCACCTGCACATCATTTTTGAACATTCTGCGGTGATTCAATGCCCCACCGATGATATGGCAACACGCACACATAAAGAGAGATTTACAGAATCTACAAACATCTAGGTATAGATTAGTGCATTACACATTTGAACATTGACAAATAGCAGTTTTACAAAATATGGCATCATAGATGCAAACCATAGGCACTCAACAATTCCGCTGCCACAACGTATAAAACATGCAACAAGTCCTCAGTTCCAGTCAAAAAGAAAAAAAAAAGAAGAAAGAGGATGCTTATGCACAAGGTGCCACTAAAGTTATTCAGGTGGAGACTTTGCCCATTGGTTGAAGAAGCACCCACAATGAGATCGAAAGTGCCCTGCGCAGCAGAGAAAACACCATAGTTTATGAGAAAGGACCAGTATTTTTCCAATAATTATGTTAGACCAAAGCACCACAGAAAATATCTATTTCAGTAAAATAGCAGGAGGAAACCATCCATTCCTGCTGCGGTTTTGCCGAGGAGAACAGAACACAAACGAATACGAAAATCCATCACACGCTCCAAGCAGATTCGAATAAATTCATCAACCTAGCAAGCATATTGCTGTGGTTTGTTGCACGCTTTTCTTTGAATGTAACCAGAGCAAATTTTATATAAGGAAAATAATTTTCCTGTCAACCGAGGTGAAATGAGCGATTCCCAAGCCATATGCGTATTGCTCTTCAAATCTACAGTGAATGAAACCATAGGGACACTTAGATGCTCAATTTTATCAAATTATTCTGCTAGGTAGTGATCACTGCAATCACTTCGCAATCAATTATAGAAAAAAGCAGAACAAATTCAATCGAACACTAGCATTCTGACATGGACGAATTTGAGAGTCGAATTCAGAGCTGACGAAACAACCCAATAGGGTAATGAAAAGAACATGAAAGAGTTACAAATCAGCAAACATACCTTATCACTAGTGGTCACTCACACTGAAGCTGTCAAATGGAAATCCAGAGCCCTCTTGACCGTTCTCGTACACGGCACTTGTTGGGTGCCTAAGATCAATGCCAACATTCCGGCAAGAGTTTAGACACATCTTTAAATCAGATACACAATCAACAAAGGTTATTGAAAATGAAACTATCTTATTTCTTCCACCAATACATTTTTATTTTCATAATTAACCAGCAAATATTCGTATTATAGATGTCATGTAAGAATTTAATGTGCGATATCAATTGGATTAAATTTATACCATTCTCATCACGCTGTAGTGGGCAGCAAACGAATTGCTTTCCTTCCTTTGTGGGTTTGACTTCGGCGAAGAAGAGCTGATAAACCCAAGACCTCTTTTCTCTCTTTTTTCTGAGGTAAAAGGAAGAGAACATCAACATTCTTGAAGCAGATAATTTCATGAAAAGGTAAACACTCAACAGGCACCACATATTTCCTAGTAACATCCTGTAATAGAACGGCAGCTTTCTCATTCAGTGGAACTGTACCATTTCCAGTACTGGCTGTTGATGTCCTAGTCCACTTTTCCTTTGTGGGCCTCACACAATCTGCACCGATTGTCCTCACTCATTCCTTTTAAATGGTATCCCCAAACTTCATGCACATGTAATAAAGTTTTCATTGGCAGGTACCTTATCATATTCATTACTTGGGCTATAAATCCTTCACCACATCTTGACTTCACTCCTGACAAGTTTTCGCAAGTCACTTTAGATACAAACAGCACATTTTCAGTATGTAGATTTGGGCTGACTGCCTCGCAGAAGATATCCAAAAGCTGCACTTTGTCATGTCTTCCAGCTTCATACAGGCACAAGAGAACAGAACCCCAATCTTTTTGCAATTTCAACAGCTTAGAAGGTCCTTCAACCATATTGTTGCTAGAATTGCTCGAGTTCTTTGCACTTGCACACGAGGGAAGACCAAAAGCATATTTCAGTATCTGTTGAGGAAGTGCTTCAAACTTATCACGCCAAAATTCCTCACAATCTTCCTCAAGCATTCCAAGGCACAAAAAACTCAGAGGTTCCAAGGAGAAGTGCTTACTGCATGCAAGCTTGAGAGCACTAATAAAAGAAGTTATTGTTCCATCATGCCTAAAAAAGTAATTTCGGAGGAACATCGCAACTTCATGGCCGATGCAGAATCCAGCGCATGGTTTAACAAGGATGACCTCCACAAGTGCATTCATTCTATCCAACGGAGATCCCAAGGCAAGTTTACAGGGCTCTAATCATTGGAGAGCCTCTGAGCACAGAAGCTTCTTAGGTGCATCAAGGGTAGTTGCTATCCCCATTACAAAGAAGATTGGAATTTTAATTACCCATTCACTCAGCATCATCACAAGCTCTCCCAGCACACCACCTGAACAGTGCTCCAAATCATCAATTATGACAATGATAGGCTGATCGTAGTTCTCAGTTTCACAATACCAAGATGCCAGTGCAGGTAAATCAGCAACATCAGGAACATCGGATAGTAGCTGCCTCAACAGGCTCCTATAGCAACCACCAACTCCATGTTTTGCCGATAATTCAGCTGCTGACAGCTTGGCTAGGTGACATCCATTGGACTCCAGATGCCTCGCAAGATCCCGAAATGTGGTGATGTCATCAACGAACTCTGCATTCTTGATGAGGATGAACGCCTGGGGATCCTTTTGCAGATCACATCAGTCAGGAGAGGTTACAACTGATGGACTTCAGTGTGGCGTGGTCTCCCAATGGCACGAACCAAAGAGATGGACTCCTTCACCCACTGCAGCACCTGGTCGAACAGCTTGAGGTTAATGCCCTTTAGGACCTTATCGATGGTGGACAGAATTTTGGACCAGGTTTGGTGGAAGGCCTCAAGGCGGAGCTTCTCATACAGCTCTGCATCCCCTTCATCCTCATGCTCCTCACCGGCTGCATCATGGCATCTGTCAGCCAATTTGGGATTGGAGGAGGATGGTTGTGAGGTCTGAATCCGGTGCCTAGCACGGGACGATGGCACCAAGGATGCAGCAGCCTTGTGAAGGACAAGAAATGGCTGAATGTTGCTAGCCGCAGTGAGCGGGGTGTTGCTGGCCGGCACTGACATGACTGTTTCGATTGGACCGCAGTCGGTAACTGTTCCAACGACAGTGGACGGAGTAGCTATAAGGGATGAGTCTCTGCCTAATTACTGAACATTCGGTGCATTCGAGGTTCCCATCTTCGTCTTCATCAACAATAGCACCTCGACGTGGACAATCTGTAAATGTGGGGAAAAAATCAGGGATACAAAAACCAAAACTAACAGTCGATCGGAATGTATTGGTCTTCTTCACTGAAAAATATGTACTGTCTCGCCACATTTTGTAATCATCATGTTAAAGATGCAACAGAATTGGTTTCAGATTACGCTTCACTAAACCAATGCGCTAGCTCCTGTTGAATGCTTGAAAAACTACCGTGCAAAACTACAGGTGATTTCTAGGAAGCCAAGAAATTTACCTGGCAAGATGCTCGGCTGCTTCCAGTCTGCTTGCTCTCGTCCTCGCCTCCTCCCGCACGGACGGCACGGCGGCGGGGTGAGCGATGGCGCGGATGTGAGAGAGACGCCGCGACAAAGCAAAGCCGCCTCGGCCGGGCGACGGGCGGCGCGGGTGAGGTCGCGAGGAGGCGGAGCCACAGAGTTGGGGAGAACCGGGAGAGGCGAGCGGCGCCCGGCGGGTGCCACGCTGATTCGCCTCTGCTAATGCCTGCCGGGGTTGAGAGATTCGCCGGCGGCGGCCGCGCGCGCCCCCCGTGCTCGACGTGAGCAAATGAACCGCCCGCCGCCGGTTTGTGGGACCCGCTTGACAGCCCTCGAAGGAGCTCGTCAAGATTCGTGCTGCGCCAACCGTTGACTTTGTGGGCCCCACAAGTCGGCGTCACGAAGCACCCGAGTCTCCAACCCCAAAACCCTCCTCCCCTCTTCTCTTCCCCAACCAACCCTCACACCGGCGGCGGCGGCGGCGCAAGAGCTCCCTTGCTCCCATGGCTCTCGTCGCCGGCTCCTACGAGCGCTTCATCTGGGGCTTCTCCCTCAAGACCCTAACCTCCTCCACCGCCTCGTCGTCCGAAACCCTCACCCTCGCGCCGCTCTTCTCCTACCAGGCCCACACGGGCCCGGTCCGCTGCGTGGCCGCGGCGCCGCGGGCGGGGCTGGCCGCCTCCGGCGGCGCCGACGACTCCGTCCGCCTCTACGACCTCCCCACCGCCGCCGACCTCGGCCCGCTCCTCGACCCCACCGCCGCCGTCTCCGCGCTCGCCTTCTACTCCCGGGGCCCCGTGCCGCGGAACCTCCTCGCCGCCTGCGACGACGGCGCGCTCCACCTCTACGACGCCGACGGCTTCGCGCTCCTCTCCACGCTCCGCGCGTTCCCGCGCCACGAGGCCGCCGAGGGCCTCGCCGTGCACCCGTCGGGCCGGGTCGCGCTCGCCGTCGGCCGCGCCGGGGCGCTCGCCATGGTCAACCTCGTCCGGGGCCGCCGCAGCTTCGCGTGCCGCCTCGAGCGCCCCGCGTCCGCGGTCGCGTACGCAGAGGACAGGGACGGCGGGGATCGATTCGTCATGGCCGCCGAGGAGAAGGTGACCTTGCACGACTCGGAGGATGCCAGGATCATTCATGAGATGGACTGCGGCAAGAGGGTGCTCGCCTTTGCGCCTGCAAAGGTACTACTACTACTACCACTGGCTGCGCATCCTGTTGATTTGGCCATGGGCATGTTTAGGATTGAGCTCTTATGATTGGATTAGTGTGCAATGGCTGATAACTTGTTGAAATTTATCATCTTGCTGAATGCAAATCCAGCTTTCATCGGCTTTTTGGTTGCCCATGGCATGCTGAATTGACATCTTGGTGCAGCTTCGCATCATGATTTTAGACACTATATTACAATTTCCTGATTTGTACTCCCTCTGTTCCAAATTGTAGGTCGTTTTAGCTTTTTTGGTTTCATAGATATTATTATGCATCTAGATATAGTGTATGTCTAGGTGCATAATAATATCTATGAACAAAGTCAAAATGACCTACAATTTGGAACGGAGGGAGTATCAAATATGTCAGCTCAGATACTCCATGTGCCCATGTCATAGCCTGACCTTTTGCACTTTGCTCACATATTTTTGGGTAATTTTCAGAATGGAGTCCTTTACACTGGAGGAGAGGACTGTGGTATTACTGCCTGGGATCTGTCCAGCGGCAAGGTCTCCTCACGCATTGAGGGTGCTCATGCAACTCGTGTAAAAGGGGTTGTCGTTTTTGATAATCGGAAGGATGGATCAGAGCTCTCCAATCTGATTGCTTCTGCTTCATCCGATGGTGTCATAAGGATATGGGATGTTCGGACAATTGGGAATGGAAAGCCGACTCCATTGGCAGTGGCTAACACAAAAGCAAGGCTAACCTGTCTTGCTGGGACATCATTGAAATGTAAGTACTGAAAACTTCATACTCTAGTGGCTGTTATACTCTGCTTATCAAGATTGTAGGGAGAAGATACAAATGAGCATGTTGTATGGGATCCCTTGAGTTGGTTACATGGCCAAACTGTAGGATGATTTTAAGCCTGCATTATATCTACTGAGGAAATGCATTCCTTTTATTCTGTCAGTTTCTTCCTTGTTTGTCACTGTTATTCTTTCTATTACGTTAGTCGTTAAGAGTATTAATGTGTTTGGTAGAAAGATGTGAAATCGCATGCCTTCTTCAGTTAACTTCAGACAAATAGGATATAGTTTGGCAGTGTTTTCACATGTGTTAGCTTAGCATTTATGATTCTTAGGACAATAAGTTTCTTCCCCTTCTAATTAAATGTTATATTTGATTGTTGCCGAAAATAAACTTAGGCAAAACTTCCCCACAGTGCTAGGCTTTTAATTGAAAAGGAGTGTTGCGTGTTAGTTCTCTAGAGAAAGGCAGAAACAAACAAGAAAAGGGGGCATTTATGATTGTTTCCCTATATGAAATCAATGGGATGCACAAAATTCGTGATGCTCTTTTATTCAACTTTTTACATGTAAATGTTTGCAAATAATGCGGGCTGTATCTCTGTTGATTTTCTTACTTTTGTGTTAATTCACTTTGTGTTTTTGATTCTGCATATAATGTGGGCTGTGGCTTTGTTTAATTTGCAGGAGTGGCAGAGTTCAAGTGAAGAGCAGATGATGAAGCAAATCATTGAAGGGCCGCTGTGCTTGTAATGTGTAGTTCAGTCCATATAACGGATTGGTACGAGAGAACTGGGATGAAGGAAGGATTTAAGCTGGAGATCTGTCACTCAAGCATTAGCATTAGCTGGATGCATTTGAAAATGTATGATAGTCATCGATTATACATAACATAGTTTGGCTTGAGTGCGTGAACTGAACTCAATATGAGATTGTGTGATTTGATTGTACCTCAGTAATGACCATTTCCAATGTTAACTGGGCCGTTTGCATCATCGTGTTGCCTTTCAATCTTTTCCTAAAGAACCTTATAAAAAAAAATCTTTTCCTAAAGAAGAATCGTACTCAACCGATGTTTATCTCCAAGCGTGATACCATCTCCCCGCGTATACAATTAGAAAAAGGAAATTTTCTTGACATGCCACTGTAATCTTTCTTAATCCTGTAGGGAAAATATACAGGGACATAGGAATCCTCCTAATATAGAAATCAGCACAAGAGTACAAGACATTACCTGAACACACAAGTTGGAAATTCGTAAACCTGATAGTGATCAGCGTCTGTCTGACATCAAGCACCATCAACCTCTAAGAAATTTAGAGTTCTCTCACAATACGTGAGAACTCACAAACTCAACACCTAAGATCAAGCACCATCAACCTCTGTAAGAAATTCAGAGTTCTCTCACAATAAGCGAGAACTCACAAACTCAACCAACCTCTATAAACACCTAAACTTCCTACCAATCTACAGACTTCTTTCGGCCTAAGCTGATGCAGCTGACTCGAGTCTTCAGAAGTTCCTGAGGCTTGTCCCGTTGTTCCATCCCCGCTCCTTGTCCCTTTTCTGCTGCACCCTCTGCCCAGCACCGCCGCTCACAGGTACTCGCCGCGCCGCCTTGCGCGCGCCGTCAGTGCCCTGTGTGGTGGCGATGGCACTGGCTTTCCTGCCAGCCTGCGCTGCCACTGACGGCCTGATGATCACCTTCTTCTGCAGGCTTCGGCGCAGGATGCTGTTGATCCTCTTGCTCCGGCTTCCCTTGTCGTTGGAGACAACCGGAGGAGAGCATAGCGGTGGTGAGGGCAGCTGCTCTGTGATCTTGTCGAGCGGTGGTGGCGCTGCTGCCGCAAGAGGTTTGGCTGTGGGCAGTGGCATCAGCGAGTTCCTCCGTGGAAGTGGTATCAGCGATTGTCGGCGCGAGGCCTGGTTCATTGGCTGCTGGTAAGCTCCACCGTTGCACAATGAGACTCGTCTCGCTTTTGCCATCGGCGGCAGTTGCCCAGCTTCAGGGTTATTCTCCTTCTCCTCCCCGAGAGACAACAGCTGCTTGAAGCTGTATGTGTCAGTGTTGCTGTCAGAGAACATCTGCTTCGCGATCCCAAAGTCTTTGCGTCCTGCTGATGGCTTCTCTGCTGTCGAGTTGAGGTTCCTCTCGGCCATTGGGCTTCTCAGGTACGGGCTCTCTTCCTTCATGCTGTGCTGCTTCTGCAGATGATCTTGAGCGATCTTGTTGTCCACATGCTGCCGTGCTATCTTTCTTTCAACTAGCAGCTGTGATTCCAGCTCTTTGATCTGCAAAGAGTTTAGAAGTAACGGTAAATATGTGTCACTTCTTTATTCTAATTCCAATTTTCCCATAAACACGTCATCAACTACAACAGATTTCACAAACTTTGCAGAAGTAATGGAATAATTGCATCATCTATGAGAAAGAATAACAGTTCCTATGCATACTGGTTTCAAGTTAACATCCATCAGTATTATCATTGTTGGGAACCTTCTAGGGTCATCATGGCATCAAGATATGGCATAAAAAGATCATTCGAAGAGGTTTTATGATGTGCAGCAAATTACTACTCTTGGCAGATGTTGCAAAAGGAAGAAGCTAATGGCATCAAGAAGCTATGCCTGATGTACCTTCTCTTGGAGATTCATAGTGAGCAAGTCTTTGGCCTTGTTCTTTGCTTCAAGTGATTGGATTATTTCTTCCATGCTCTTAATCTGAGCATCTTTGTTCTTACTGTCCTGCTTGGCTTTCCCAACCTAGCAGAACCGATAGCGTGTTACAGTTGAACAGAGTTAAAACAAAAGGGCTTACATAACATGCAGATATTGGCAGAATACTACAGTACCATGAGCTTGTATCTTGACAATTCTCCAATATCGACTTGCTTTCTTGCTTGCCCAAGCTCTATTCCTCGCACTCTGCTTGCGAAGTTCAGTGAGCAAAGAGTTTCACCTACGTCATTCTCATTAGGACTGATTTGAACAAACATCAAAGTCTTGGAATCTCCACCTGCATTGCTTACACTGAATTATAATACTAAACAAGAGCAAATGATTCTACCATCCTAATGAAGAAATAGCCTACATACTTAGTGAGTCTTGCAGCAAGTGTGTCAGCTTCGAATTCCTGTAATTTGAAATATAACCACCAATGTAAGTTACAGCTGAGAATTACAATTTAAATAAAGGAGTAAAGTTTAAATACCTAAAAGGTATATGCGAGGTCTTTGTTGCAAGAGCAGATATGACATCACCGAGTGCAGAGAGTGATTTGTTAATGTTCTGTGCTTCTTTCAACCTTTCTCCTTGCGCATCTGTCTTTGCTACCCGCTCACTCCCAGCGAGGTCAATTAGCCATAATTTGCTCTTTGTGCATTCTCCATTGACCAAGTTTTCTCCTTTGACCATTACACAGTGTATACTGAAATTCAAAATCACTTACGAATTTAGGATAGAATTTACAATCTACAACATAGCAGAAGCGCATGAAATTCTTTGGCTACGAACCAGTGTGATCGACTGCTATGTTCGTTAGCATTTGTGGAACCAACAACTCTAGCTTTGCTTCCAGTTTGCAGGACCTCCCAAGCCTCATTCATGTTAGTCACCCGTGCTTCAACAAGTCCAGGTACATGGTGAACCCCTTCTGCAACTTGTCTTACTTCTAGCCTACAAAATAATGTTTCATGTCATACTAGAATTTTTGCTGCTACAATAATATGTTTCATGTTCACGAGTATCATTGTACCATTTATCATGTCTTACTAGGACTTTAGATTGTCAATATAAAAATATAAATCACGAGTGCCATTATACCTTTTGGTTGTTGCACCTGGTTGAGACCCTGTCAGGAGCAAATCATGGATCTGCTCGTTGTACACCTCCAAAACACTGACAGTAACCTCGTACAGGAAAATGCCCTCTCTTTCTTTTATTATCCGAAAGAGTTCCTCCAAAGTTCTGTAGTTGACCCCCCGAGCACCTTCAATTCCTTCCATGGTAAATGTTTTACCAGTGCCGGTCTGTCCGTAAGCAAAGATGCAAACATTGAATCCATCTAACACCGAGGTTGCAAATGGCGCAGTTTTCTCAAACACCTTTTCTGCACATAGATTGAATAAGATACGTTGTTAGAAGTGTGGTTAGGATGCAATGCAAAGTGAGTAATTGCATTTATGAAGTGGGTTACCTTGGTCTTCTTCAGGGCTGAAGACAGAATCAAATTTGAATATTTTTTTGGAAGATACGTGGCCTTTAACAATGAGCTCTCCATCTTTTGCTGACTCAAAATCGATGGCTGTTGAAGCTCCTTCAGCTATTTCTTCTGCATTAAGTGGCCGACACCGGCAGAACACTCTTATATTACCTAAGCAGTATGCCAAGTCACTGTTAATTTTGTCATCGCCATATCTTGCAACAAAAATGTATACGCAGAGAAAAGAATAAATAACTAACCCTTCAGCTCTATAAGCTTGTTGTATAAATCCTTCCGTTCCTTTGCCTCCTCACTGAACTTTTCTTTGAGGTCCTTAAATTCACGTTCCAGAGTTGCATATTGATTCACTGTTTGAATGAATGTATCATGTTACACTGATTTCTAGTAAGTGGAAACAAATAAGACAAGTGAAGAATGTAGATAGGACAAGCGTACCATATTGCTGAATTGTTGTGGACATTTGTGTAGCATCCAACACACAATTTTTATATTCTAGTGATTCTTGGCGTAAATTCTGGTACTCCAACTTCAAGACCTGTAGAGGATTGTAATAAATATCATACCATTTATGACATTCAAGCCAAAGCACTGGTGCTTGTCTATAGTATGTAAACAGTGAGTTCTTAGCAGAATACCTTGAATTTTTCACTCAATTCATTGACAAAATGACACAATCGACTCTTCTCCTTCACTTGCCCTTCAACAGCAGAGGCTGCAGAAACAATGAAAATTTCAGAAAGCATTCTTGATAGGACAAGAAAGCCTAAACGACTCTTAGTATTAAATAACATGATCCTTCTCTGGTCACAAACTCAGTGAACTGGAACCATGCTTGGGTTGCAGAGTTACCAAATTCCCCGAAATCAGCCAATACAAGTGCTAATCTCTTTTCACTCCAACCACAAATGAACTTAATTTGCTGCTACAGTCAAACACCAAACAGCCACAATGGACCTAATCTTATCACCGGATCTTACCTAAGGAGCCAACGTGCATTGACTTCCTCATGAGCTCCATCTGCAGATCACGAAGCGACTCCTGCGCTTCACGGCATTCTCTGGTCTTGAGAACGTTCTCCCTCATCAGGTCCTCCAGAAGCCTCCTGCATTCCTCCTTCTCCCGCAGGAGCAAAGCGTACTGCTGTTGCAGCAGGTTACAGCAACCGGATTCGCCCTGCAAGAGACATGAGGATCTTTGTTCAGGCACACAGAGAAGAATCCAATTTCCTCGATGAGATGTTTGGCTGCTGTGGATGTGTAACCTCTTTCGCTTGCAGAATTGGTTGGTCGTCGATCCGACCACCACCACCCACGGTGTCGCCCCCGCGCGCCCCGCCGGCGCTGGGCACGCCGCGGCCTTCCGCGCCGGCTGCCACGGCCTCAGCGCCGGGCGGCGAGGTCGCGGCGGAGAAGAGCTCGAGGGGCGCGACTCCCCGGTGCCGCGCGGCGCCCCTCCTGATGTAATCCGGCGTGTCCTGCAGCACCCCCTCGCACGGGACGCCGCCGGGCGACGGCGGCGGCGAGCCCGCGCCGCTGGCGTGGCGATCCAGGGCCCGCGTCGCCGACGCCGCGGAGACCGACGAGCCCGCGGCCGAGCCCTCCTCTGAACCACCGCAACAAAAAACCAACCTCGGTGAGGAATTGAGCACCGATCGAGAATCGATCTGCGGGGGGGGTAAAGAGAAGAGGCACGGAATGGAGGCGCGCCGCGCACGTACCCTCGGCGATGGCGAAGAAGCCCTGGTGGTCGGCGGCGTAGGAGGGGATGATGACGTCGCGGGCGTCGGACATCCTCACCGTCTTCCTCGCCGCCGCAACCGGCGAGGCGAGGGCGGGAGGATCCGCCTCGTCGCGGCCCCGGCCGCCGCCGCTTGCCTCCTCTTCCATCCCGCGCTACAGACCCACGGAACCCCGCGCGGCGACGGCGAGGAGGAGGGAAGGATGCGCGCGAGGCGTTGCGGTGGTGGTGAACTGGCGGTGGCTGGCGACCGACTTGGGCGATCGATCACGTCGCTCCCGTGACGGCGTTGGCGGACGCTGGGAGGGGAGGGGAGGGGAGGGGAGAGGGGTTCGAATTTGAGGCGGAGGGAAAAGCCGAAAGGGGAAAGAGCGGCGGCGGAGGAGGAATCGATCCACGAATGGTGCGCGATCCGTTGGATCGGGGGGTCGGCAGTGAGGAAGGAGAGAGACGACCGTTGGGCCTGGGGGGGATTTTTTTTTCGAACGAATTCGAAACGCGTGCGTGCCCTCCCCGTTGCCACCTAACGGCGGCGGCGGGATGGCTGACGAGTGGGACCGGGTGTGCCCGATTTGGCCTGGTGAGCGCAGGCCGGGCCCTCCTGTCAGCGTCCCGCGGCGGCTGTGGATTGGCCCACGAGGGGAAAGGGAAGTTTTGTCTCGGCCCGGCGGGCCCCGCTGGTGCTGGTGTAGGCTGTAGGCTTGCGGTTGGTCGGTATGCAGGCAGCCGTAGGCCGAGGCCGTGGCCGTGGCCGCCGTTCCATTCGTTCCGGCGAGGCCGCCGGGCATGACTGTATTTTCATTTGCATCTGACAACAAGATCGTATTTTCACAGTATACGTACGCGATCGAGGGAGCGCTACAGGCCGGTGATCATCCTATACACCGAGCACTGTTTCTCTGATGCTAGAAATCGGCAGGATCGTAGTTATACGCTACCGGCTCTGCTCTCGGGGACGAGTTCCAGCGGCAGGAAGGCCAGACGGCGCCGACGCGGCCGGCGACGAACGCGGCGAGGCGGCGTGCCGAGCGCGCCACGAACGCGGCGGGGTCGTCCACGCACCCCAGCTGCCACGAGCAGGCGCGCATCAGCAAGCGCCCGCGCCCGCCCCGCCCGCGCCGGCCTCCCCCGGCGCCGGCGCCGCCGAAGCCGACGCGGCGCCAGAGGCGGGCCAGGCAGCACTCCTCGTCGCGGCCCGCCGCGACGACCACGGCCGACTGCAGGTACGCCGACGCCGCGTGCTTCAGCAGCTGGTTCCGGATCCCGATGTTGGACGGGTCGAAGTCGTGGATGTCGTGGCACGAGTACTCGGCGCTCCCGCTGCCGCCGCGCCACGGGTGGTGGTCGCCGCCGCCGCCGCACTCCTCCTCCAGCACGTCGCAGAGGCTCGTGTACTCGATACTGCCGCTACGCCCGATGCTGCTGCTCAGGCTCCACGGCCGCGACCGGCGACAGCTCCCCGCCCGCGGCGACACCTCCAGCGGCGACGCTTCGGCTGCCTCCATCGTCGTCGCCATCTCCCATGCATGCAACGGCACGACCTCCCTCCCTCCCTCCCTTCGGAATTGGAACCTGTATCTTGAGATGAGAAACGAGGCGTTACCAGTGAGCATCTCTCTCACTGGTTCTGCTTGATTATAGGATCCATGTCCTAACTCTGACCAGGCCAGAGATAGCACTTGGTGATAGAGACTGCATGCCTTAAAAAATCTTTGGTGATAGAGATAGCACTTGGTCAGGATCAACAGCATGGCCTGGACACCACAGCTCTTTGTGCAGTGCAACTAGTTTTGCAAGACCACAGAAAAACACTCAATTGAAAAGGGAAGATCTACACGGGGGAAAAATCTGCCAAAAAAGAAATCGCAGAATGAACCATGGGTCCATGGCTAGTGACAAAGTGACCACATGTTGGCCATCAAAATTGGACAAAAAAATCAATGTTAAATGGAAGTAAAAAAAAATATGATGGTTCATATTATCGTTTCAGAATGCATTATTCGAACAGAGAACAAGACCATCCCCATAAACATTACACATGCCTTCAGATTTGGATCGGCAGCAAGGCCAACAGAGCTCATGTGCATTGCTACTGATTGCAATTATTTAGTTGAGCAAGTGTTTAGTAACCTATGTTCACTCGTCGAACAACTCTACTCGATAATGAAATTCTGAAATGCAAGTTCAGTAACTCTCGATGAAATTTTGTGAGTTTAGACTGCTGGGACTATTCAGGCACATGCACCCTCGCTCTGAGTCGAATTCACGCTTTAAGCCGCCGCCTCCTGACCCCATCGTGCGCCGCCGCTAACGGCCCTGCCCCGTGTGGAGATGAGATGCTGCCCCGAGGCCGGCACGTCGAGAGCACGCGGCGCCCAGAGACGGTTGGGGCTCATTGTCGCCGGAGTACCTCGACGAACGGCGAGGCGGCGCCCGCTGAAAGAGTTTGTCGCGCGGTGCTCTTTGCTCGCCATTCTGAAGCTCAAACCGACTATCCACGTCACAGACCCCGACTGCAACTGACCAACCGTGCAGCAACATATTGGTTTCTCAGTTTCATCCTTGGATCAGATGCCCCGTCGGGAGATCAATTTCGCTGGATGCTTGGATAAAAAAAAATGCTTTCCCAATGTCCCATGAACTACTCGCTGAGTACCGGGCAGGTGGCTTCGGACTTCAGAGGTATATGTGTAAAGATGTTCAGAAGTAGTTCCTCAAATATTCAGAGTTGAGAACATGAGGCTATGTGAGACCATGAAAAAAAATGTGATGCGTGAGATCAGCATTCAGGTAGTTCTAGTTTCGATTAGAGATGCTGAGTTCCTAAAGAACACTCGTATGCAAATACCATGGCTTCCTTCAGGTGCAAGCGAGAGTTTTAGTAATGAGTTACTGATGATCAGAAGATGTGTGAAATTCAGGCAAACAAGGTGAACCTCCAGGTTTGTCAGTGTCAAATTACCAGAGTACAACAACTGATGAAGGAAAGATAACAAATGGTATTTCATCACAGCAACGGATGACACAAACAAGCAGCATGCTCTAAGAGAATCACAAATGTAAGTGGCAAATGAATGATACGGTGATACATTCATTTTTTGAATATCTTCCTCACGCTGGTATCTTCAGTTCTGGCGCCTTTGTTGTTCAGATTTTGGTTTTGCTGTTCAGCCATGGTTCGGTACAGCAGCAAACATAGTTCAGTCGACTCTGAATAATTTTTGAAACAAGAAATTCGTTAGCAAATGATGGCTGTACAGAAAGTCAGCAGAGAGAATTTAGTGACGAAAAAACTTCGATAAGATAATATATTTGTGATAGCACAGTTAGTGATTGTGACCTGTTGCTTATGTTAATCGGCTAGTAATGTTTGTCATGACTCGGCTCCGGAGGTGCTGATGGAGACTGACCATGATTCTGATTTGCAGTGACCCAGACACGAATTAGTTTCCCGCAGAGTTACAGATTCTGGTTACAAAAGAAAAGCTCTTGGAAACAGCTTTGCTTCTGAATTAACTCTGCACTTGCGTTGTCTGAATCTCCGAGAGTAGGCAGGTTTCAGGAATTCTTCAGTTGCTGTGCTTGTACTGGGACTCATCTATCAGATGCCACTCAATTTGCAGCAATCTCTTGAGACCAGGCCAACGACAACTGTTCTATCCGAAACTCTGTTTAGTGCTTACTGTCACCCTGATGCCCAACTTGTAATTCATGAAAAAGCTACCATCAAGGATTACACACAAGGACTTGGACTTGCAATGGCGCTGGGCTCATGGCTTCCCCTCACCACGCCGGCACAAATCCATGCGGCTCATCCGAGCTCGGCCACCGACGCTGTGCGCTGCACCTCCTCCTAGTCCTACCTCGCTCGCCGCAGTAGCAACTCGATCGGAGCAGCCATGGTCACCGCGGCGCTGCTCCGGAATTGCGAGGCGCCTGTCACCGGCGCCGCTGCTGATAGGGGTGGGGAGGCTCTCGGGTTCCCTCGCCGCCTCGCGGCTGGCCGGCGGGCGGCTTTGGCCTCCCTTCGCCGCTCGTCGCCACCAGGGGTGGACGGTCCACCCCAGTTACCCGTGGGCCGTTTAATTATCAGCCGACGGTTGTGATTTAACAAAGGAGATCGGGCTGTTGAATGGACCGAGCCTTCACCGCCCTCTTATCGTCCTTCTGCCTCCTGCCGCTCTGTGCCGCCAGCCTCGCCGCCGCGGCGCCGCCCTCCGGCGAGCTCCGGTCCCGCACTAGCTTAAGCTCAGGCACTTTCGCTGTCTGAATCTCTGGGAGCAGGCAGGTTTCAGAAACTTTCCAGTTGCTGAGCTGCTGAGCTTGTACTGGGCTCTGGGACTCGTTTTTTCAGCTGTCACCCAATCAGTTGCAGCAATCTGAAACTCTGCTTAGTGCTTACTGCCATGTGAATTGTGAATGCCCAACTTGTAATTCCTGAAAAAGCTGCAGCCACGGCTTACACAAGAGGACTTGGGCTTGCAATGTCAGTGGCCTCATGGCTCATGGCTTCCCAGCACTGGCCGGCGCGCACACCGGCGCTGATCCATGCGGCTCACTCTGGACCTCGGCCACGCGCCACGCGGCTTAGCAGCCCATGGTTCGGTCACCGCGGCGTGCCTGGCCTACCGCGCAGCGACGCTGCCTCGGACTCACGAGGCGCATGTCGCTGGCGCGGCCGCTGGTAGGGGCCATGTCGCGGCTCGCCGGCGGGCGGTGTTGGCCTCCTCCGACCGCGACCGGGGTGGACGGTATTTCATTTACCGTCCACCCCAGATAGCCGTGCGCCGTTAAATCCTCAACCAACGGCCGAGATTAAGCAAGGGAGACCCAGTACAAACGGACCGAGGGCGCTTCGCCGCGCTGTCGTCGTTCCGCCACGCTGGTTCGCCAGCCTCGCCGCCGCACTCCGGTCCGATCCCACACTAGATTCAGTTCAGCGCTAGCTCCCGTGATCCCGGCGCTCTGGTTCGCCGTAGCAAGAGGCTTGCATGAACGCGCGCGCTCGATTGCCAATTAAAGTAGCTCGCGTCATCCTGGCACGCCGCCGCCGTCCGGCTTAACGTCGGCAGGTTTATGAACAGGACAGGACCTCAAGGCAAACCAGACCATGGCGGGCTGTGTGCGTGTCCTGTGTTCACACCAATGAAATTGAATCTTTTGCTTTTCGGTGTCCGTGTCCTTGATGTCCGGCGTCATGCATATGAGCATCTCTACTGAGCTACGATGCAAATATCTCACGTGCTTTTAGAAGTCAATGGAAAACGGAGGCATCAAAGTCTGAGTATATACAGGCACATCTCACACTCTGATTTGAAGTTTTGAACTCACACAGGCAGATGCAGAGGCAGTAATTCAGAGCTCAGGTCCAGAAGACTAGAAGAGTTCATCATAATTTCCTCAACTCAAACATTCAGTGCCCAAGCATGCCAAGAGTCCAAGATGATGCAAAAAAAGCATCTCTCTTTGTTCCAGCACATCTTTTGTTCTAGTTTTTCCTGTGTCAATCAGCGATGATCAAGCAGAGTTGTGCGCCAGCTATTCGGGATGAAATTACAGCAAGAACAGATAGCAGGGGAGGATTATTCCTGCAGCGATTCTCCTCAGAGAGCTGCGAATTATTCTAGTTTCCAGAGAAAGCAGTGTCAGCCTAAGCATAGAGGTACGAAGTAGCAACCGCGTCAGCCACCATGCCCGGAGCGACTGTTCGCTCCGCTCGCTCGGAGGGCGACGACGACGAACTGCGCGAGAGGTCTCAACGGAGGGATTGAAAGAGGGTCGGGAATTGCGGATTCCGGCAGCTAGGATGGCCATTGCGGCGGCGGCCGATGGCCGTCGCCGGACGGGACGAGCCGATTCAAACCAGGGGGGTCTTTGCAAACTACCGGGGGCTATATGTAAATAATCGCGACCCAAAAATAGGGGGTTATTCGTAAAATATAGGGTCTTATATGTAAATATTTGGATCGCAACTATCAATTGCGATCCAAATCGGGGGGTGTTTTGCAAATATTGGCGGTCGGCGACATTGTTGCCCCCGGCGAGGTCGTGCCGCCACCGCTGGCCTCTGCGAGCCCCGCGCCGCGCCGCCATGCATCCCTTGCTCGCTGTAAGTCGAATTCATGCGCCAAGCCGCCGTCTCTTGACCCCCTCCCACGCCGCCGCTAACGGCCCTGCCCCTCCCGGATCAGAAACACCTACTGCAACAGATTGGTTTCTCTGGTTTCATCCTTGGATCAGATGCTAGTATTTCGGTGGATGCTTGGATTGTAAAATGCTTTTCCTACAAGCTACTCGCCGAGTACCAGGCATGTGTAAAAGAGGTTCAGAAGGAGTTCCTCAATATTCAGAGTTGAGGATATGAGGCTATATCAGAGCAGGAAAACATGTGATGCGTGCGATCAACATTGAGACAGTTCCAGCTTGGATTAGAGATGCTGGATTTACTAAAGAAGTTTCATACGCAAATACCATGCATTTAACCTTCAGGTTTGACTCTTAACGGACTCTGCGGTTGCGCTGTCTGAATTGGTGAGAGGCTGAGAGCAGGCAGTTTTCAGGAATTGTCCAGTGCTACAGAAGGCTGTGCAAGGCAGAAGGAGCTGTGAATCAGTGAATGTGATGCATGCCGTTGCCATCAGCGTTCAGATAATTCACCTTACATCAGCGATGCAGTAGCCCCTGAAAAATTCATATGTAGGTACCTTGGTGTGTGTGAATTTCAGCACCGCGTTTGTGACGGTAACATCCGTATGAAAGCCAGGCAAACCAAGCATTTTGTGACAGATAGAATCCATGTTACGTAGCTACCAAGCTGATGCGAAATGAACTCGGCAGACTTCCTGCAGCTTGGTAGCTTCCTGCATTGTGCAGTTCGAAACCCTGGAGTTGCCTGCTGTATTTCTGTCTGATCTGCAGAGATCCATACATGAGTTATATCCTGGCTCAAAAGTCAAAAAGCTCTCGAAAGCTTCTGGAAAAACTCTGCAATCATTTTATCCTGAAATTCTGAATCTCTAAGAGCAGGTAGATTCAGATTCAGTCGTTGTCTGAAACTACTTAATCAGTTGCAGACTTGCAGCAATCTGAAACTCAGGTCTTTCTGATCTCCACCTTTCTATGCCATTTGTATTATCGTTGTGGTAGTGTAATGTAAGCTAAAACATATCTAAACCTGTGTGCATGTGCCCGGATAGGCCCGCGATGTATGAAAACTTTTTTCTTCTTAATACAAAGATACGCAGCTCTTCTCTGTATTCATAAAAAAAAACTCTACTTACTCAAGAATATGCAATGGCAGTGGGCTTATGACTTCCCCTGCACTCACTGGCCGGCTGCCGACGTGCACACCCAAATCCTTGGAAGCCTGGACCTCGGCCACACGACCGCGCCCCACCGAGGCCGCGATCTCCCCGCCTATTACCTCGCTCGCCGCGTGAACGCACGCACCAGACGTGGCGGCGTCAGCCCCTCCTCCCAAGCAAAACCTGACGCGGCGACGCCCACTGTTCGCTCTGCTCCTCTGACCTCACCTCACCAGTCACCACCACCCACCTCTCCATACACTATGGCGCGTCACGCCGGCCCGAAGTGGACGCGGCAGAAGCAACGGCGCCCTTGCTACTCGACGAAGCCATGGCCGATCACCGCCTATACCCGCGCGGTGCGCCTGGACTGCCGCGGCGACGCTACTCCCGATCTGCGAGGTGCCTGCCCGCTGGCGCCGCTGCTTGTAGGGGGATGAGGAGGCTCTCGGCTCCTCTCCGTGGGTACCCTCGCCGCGGCACAGCTGGTGGCTGGCGCCGTTGGCCACTTGGCCTCGCCTCGCCACGGTCAGGGGTGGACGGTATTTCATTTAGCGTCCACCCCCAGCCTAGATTTCCAGATGGGCTAGGCCCACTGGACAGCTCGAGGCCCGGCACTAAAAAGCATGGCACGAGCACGGACCCGGCACGAGGTGAATAGTGCCGGGCCTAGGCCGCATCCTCGGCACACTGGGCCAACACGAGCCCAGCATGATTTTTGGTCAGCCCAATGCGGCCCGATGGCCTGCTAGCAACCCGCAAGTGTGTGTGTGTGTATGGAAAAACCCTAATTCATTGCCCTCCTCTCCTCCCCCAACACCCAAGCGAGCAGCCGGCGGCCTCCCACCCTCTCTCGGTCTCTACCGTGACACTTCCACCACCGCTCTCCTTCCCGTGAACTGTGCCTGCCACCGGGGCCGCCATGCCCACCGCTGGAGGCGCCGCGGGGGCCTGCTTGGAGCTCGGAGCCGCCAGCCGCCATCGGGGAACGCCTGGAGCCGCCCACCGCTGCTGGGGGCCGCAGGGGGGGGGGCTGCCTAGAGCCGGCCACCGCTGCTGGTGCCGGGCCGGGCACTAGCACGGCAGGGCCCGTCGTCCCAGCGGGCTGATCCGGCCTAATAAAAGGTCGTCAGGCTGGGCCTAGGCCGCCTCCTCGGCACGTAGTGCCAGCCCAGCCCAGCACGAAAACCCTTCGGGCCTATTAGTGCTGGGTCAGGCTGGGATAGTGCCGGGCTAGGACCGGGCGGCCCATCTGGAAATCTATAACCCCAGGTAGTTGTGAGCCGTTGAATCGTCAACCCACGGTTGGGATTAATCAAGGGAGACCCCATACGAACGGGGCTTCGCCGCCCTCTCGTCGTCCCGCGACCCGCCGGCCGCCGCGCTGCTTCACCGGCCTCAACGCCGCCCTCCGGCGAGCTCCGAGTTCCGGCCTATTAACGTCAGCAGTCTATGAACACGAGCTCAAGGAAACTGAACTTGGGAAACCAAACCATGGCGCGCGTCCGCTGTCCTTGATGTGCAAATCTACCTCGGGTGTTTCTGGCGTCATGCATCTCTACTCCAATGTCGATGGCCACTTGATCTGAACAAGTCATGGAATTCCAGAAGCTACAGTTGCGAGCCGCCATGGCCGGGCTCCCCCGACGTGAAGTCAAGCTCGCGGGCGCGGCTGCTCGCTCTGCTCCGCTCGGAGGGCGAAGAACCGCGCGCCTCATGTCCTTTCCTCTCCCGTACTTGCTGCGGTAGGCAGCGGAGCGGAGGAATTGAACGGGGAATGCGGATTCCGGCAGCGAGGACGGCGCCGGCGGCCGGACCGGACGAGCCGATCCGGACCAGAGGGGCTTTCTGCAAAATACCGGGGCTATTTGTAAATAATTGGATCGCGACCATCAATCGCGATCTAAAATAGGGGTGTATATATAAGTTACAGGAATCTATTTGTAAATATTCGGATCGCAATTATTAGTCGCGATGGGTATTTTGCAAATTCTTGGCGGTCGGCGACATTGCTGCCCCCGGCGAGGTCGCGCCGCCACCGCGGGTCTCCGTGAGCCCCGCGCCGCGTGTCTCCGTTCATCCCTTCCTCGCCCTCACTCGAATTCACGCGCCAAGCCGCCGTCTCCTGAGTCCTGACCCCGCTCGCGCGCCGCTGCTAACGGCCCTGCCCCGTCGGGAGACGAGATGCTGATGCCCCAGAGACGGTGAGGGCGCATTGTAGCCGGAATAGCTCGACGAACGGCAAGGCGGCGCCATGCGGAATGTTTTGTCTAACGGTTACCTTTGCTCGCCATTCTGAGTTTCTGACGCTCAAACTGAGCTGTCCTGATCACAAACCTCCTCTTCAACTGTGCAACCGCAAATCCCTACTGCAACTGTGCAACAGGTTGGTTTCTCATGTTGCATCCTTGGATCAGATTCTAGAATTTTGCATTTTTGCTGGATACTTGGATGAGATGCTAACCCGGTTCTGTTGCATCTTCTTGTCTTCTGAACTCGCCGAGTTACAGGCAGGCATGGAAGCATGGGATCAGACTTTGGAGTTTCAGAGGTTCAGCAGAAGTTCCTCAAATGTTCAGTGCTGAGAATTACTGAGGCTATGTAAAGGCAGACAAACAATGTGACAGCACATCCGTATAGTTCATGTCTAGATTAGAGATGCTACAGTTCCAATGAATTCTCAAATGCAAATACTATGACCTTTTTAGATGCAAATACTACAGTTTCAATACCGAGTTCGTTAGAAGTATCATTTAAAAAAAACAGTTTCAGTGCTGAATTGCTAACGATCAGAAGATGTGTAAAATCAGGCAACGTAGTGAATCTTCAGTTTTTTTTTTGTCAAATACCAGGGTAAACAACCCGTGAAGAAAAGCTAACATTATGGGTTCTCATCACGACAACAGAAGTCAAGAACAAGCTGCATGTCGTGAGCAACTGACAGATATATGTAAGAATGAAAGATGTGGTGATAAATTCATTTCTGCATATCTTCCTCTGCTGGCATCTTCGGTTCCCTCTTTGTTGTTCAGAGGTTCAGCAGAAGTTCCTCGAATGTTCAGTGCCATTCTAGATCACAGATGCTCCAGTTCCAACACGATTCTCAAATGCAAATACAATGACATCCTTTTGGTGATTGCAGTAAGTCGAACGTAGATGATTGCAGTAAGTGGTCTTGCATGGTGCACAAAGACATTGTAGTTCGATCAAATAATGTAAACTTTTATTTTCAGTATCCTTGTCCTTATCCTGGGATGATTGCGACATCCCCTGCTCGCAAGCTGACCATAAGCTCTTTGCGGCAAGCACGACGCTAACGATTGGCGATGGCAACAAAATATCCTTCTGGGATAGTGGAATTGATCGACGGTCAAAGGTCCAGGGACATGGCACCTAACCTCTTCAACATCTCAAAAAGGAAGAACAGATCGCTATGTGAAGCCATCACGGATAATGCTTGGGTCATGGATATTGACCTCCGGCACCACCAGGGGTTCTCAATGACATACTTCATTGAGCTTCAGAATATCTGGAACGCCGCATCCTGCGTGCAACTCCAACCAGGAGTCCCGGACACCATTCGATGGAAATTAACGGCAGATGGACAATACACCACACAATCAGCATACCGAGTGCAGTTCTTTGGATCGACGAACACCAATTTTGAGGCAATCATATGGAAACCCTGGGCACCACAGAAGTGCAAGTTCTTCGGCTGGTTGGCTGTTCAAGATAGAATATGGACAGCGGATCGGCTGCAGCGTCGGGGATGGCCATGCAATCCACGTTGCGTCCTCTGCGAAGTGGCTCATGAGACGGGGCTGCATTTGTTCACTGAATGCAGTTATACAAGGAATATTTGAACCCAATTGAGTACATGGACCAGGTGCGAAGCCATGGACCCGAGTTGCTGGACTTTACACGACACCCTGCATGAATGGTGGACAACTTTAGCGGGTGTGCAGGACATTGATGCAAAAGGATTGAGATCTCTTATCATCCTAGTGCTGTGGGAGGTATGGAAGGAACACAATGCACGAGTTTTCCATCGTCAGGAACAACCCCTCTCTCGATTAGTTGAGTGTACATAGGGTGTCTAATCGTTTTTTTTTCGGGTTTCAGCCGAGTCCACAGTGTACAACATGTAAAGTTTTCTTTCTTGTTAAGCCCGTCGGGCATTCCTCTTTATTAATAAAGCGGCAGCTCTCCTGCTAGCTCATTTTAAAAAAAAAAGTATCCTTGTCCTTGATGTGCAAATTTGTCTCTCACGGGTGGTGGAGTGTTTTGGTGTCATGCATCTCTACTACAATACCGATGGTCACTTGCTCTGGCTGTCGGCTGCAACCTGCAAGGGAGAGAAGCTGAAAAGGTCATGGAACGTAGCCATCAAAGTCTGAACATATACAGGCACAATTTGTGCTTGTTTTGGCTCTGTCAGGCCCTGATTTCGCTCCCTGCAGGTTCTGCCTCTTCCATGAATCAGATGTACACTGACTCTTCTTCACTCTGCTTGTGCCTGTCGGTGCAAAAAGTTTAGTGCCAAACCAATCCTGGTTTTCAGTTACGTCACTTCAGAGTACCCTCCCTTCTGCAGTACCACAATGCACAGGCAGATGCAGAGCCAGGAATTTGGAGCTCAGGTGCAGAAGAGTTCCGAGAAGCTCCTCAAAGATTCAGTGCTGAGGTTCCTCAAAAAATATTCAGTGCTCAAATGTCATACCTTCCTGACGATGGCTTCTTCAGTTCAGCAGAACTTTTTTGTTCTGATTCTTCTTAGATCAACAAAGCGATGACTTGGTACAGCACCAAACGGAGTTGGATGCCTAAATGTCTAATTGCCTACTCCTCTGGATGAAATTACATGGGAGGATTAGTTCAGCACCGATGCTCCTCAGAGGGCTGTGAATTATTCCCAGCTTTTCAAATCAAGCAGTATGTGCCTAAGCATAGCGGTATGAACTAGCAACTGCATCAAGTCAAGTCACGTGCTAAACAAGCTACAGGGCCGCCATTGCCGGGCTCCCGGCGCAAAGTCGAACTCGCAGCTGCTCCCTCATATCCTTGCTTCGGTAGGCAGTGGAGCGGAGGTCTGCACGGAGGGATGGAACGGGGAAGGCGGATTCCGGCAGCGAGGATGGCCGCGGCGGCGCCAGCGGCCGTCACCGGACGGGACGAGCCGACCCGAACCAGGGGGCTCGTTGCAAAATACCGGGGGCTATATGTAAATACAGCGAGATGCTGCCATGCTGGAGTTCCTAAAGAACACTCATTCAAATACCATGGCTTCCTCTTGGTGCAAGCATGAGTTTCAGTACCGAGTTACAGAGTTTACTGTGATCAGAAGATGTCTGAAATTCAGGCAAACAAGTGAACCTCCAGGTTTGACAGTGTCAAATTACCAGGGTACAACAACTGATCAATGAAAGATAGCAACGGATGTCACAAACAAGCAGCATGCTCTAAGCGAATCACAAATGTAAGTGATGAATGAAAGATATGCTGATACATTCATTTTCCATATCTTCCTCACGCTGGTATCTTCAGTTCTGGCGCCTTTGTTGTTCAGCTTTTGGTTTTGCTGTTCAGCCATGATTCGGTACAGCAGCAAACATAGTTCAGTCGAGGCTGAATAATTTTTTAAACAAGAAATTCGTTAGCAAATGATGGCTGTACATTAATCGAACAAAGAACAACAACATTCCCATTAACATTCCACATGCCTTCAGATTTGGATCAGCAGCAAGGCCAATAGAGCTCATGTGCATTGCTACTTTTCAGTTGGCCATGAAAATGGGACAACAATATTCATGATCAATGGAAGTCCAAATTGTGATCCATCACTACTCACCATAGTTCGAACTCTCTTTTCGGGGTACATTATTGAGATAGAAATGGCCAAACCCAACCGTGAAATACGCTAACATCACGCTTCAAGAGAGAAGAAAAACATCCCTAGAAACATTCTTTAAGGGAACTGCCACATTCATTTCACTCTGCAGAACAAACAGGCAGGTACCTAAGCAGGACGACATCTCAGACAATGTGCTCAGCCAACGCCAGGATCTTGAGGTGCTTCTTCTTCCTGAGCTCATGGGGCACGGGACCGAAGACACGGGTGCCGATCAGCTCGCCCTTGTTGTTTACCAGGACTATCGCGTTGTCGTCGAACTGGACCTCGCTGCCATCACTGCGTCCTTTCTTCATGGCAGCACGGACGACCACTCCGTAGACGACGTCTCCTTTCTTCACCTTGCCACGAGGCTGGGCTTCCTTGACAGATCCGATGATCGTGTCCCCAAGCCTTGCTCCATACTTCCCCCTCTTGGCCTGAATGCACATAACCCGCTTGGCTCCAGAGTTATCCACTACCTTGAGGTTGGTTCTCATCTGGATGAATGTTCTGATTTGCTGAAAATGGGATAAGAACTTGTGTTAACATTCATTTTGTTTTCTTGGAAAATACCCACACTAAGATGTGCAACATTCCAATAGAAAGTCACTCTACCAGCAATTATCTTGTTAGCTTCAGACCATATAGCAGGTTGCATAGAATATTTAACTCAGAAAAACACTTTTAATACTTTGTCAACAAGAACATCTGAAAGAGTGCCTTGTAAAGCAATGTAGTTTGAAGTAGGAACTATTTATAATCCCACTAAGTGCTAAAAATGAAAAAAAGGCACCTGAAGAAGGCTCAGATACTAAGAAAGCTATTGAAGTATTCAAGTATATGACGAAAATTTACAGACAGCCAAATAACATACTGGATCACGGATATCATGGGGAAAATGAAAGACAAACATTAGAATGTCCGTGCAAGCTACCATATGGATTAAAAGAAAGAGCAAATTGATTTGCTGGCCAGCAGTTAATCGAAACAATGTTTACATGCTGAGGTTAATGAATGTTTCTTTTGCTTCTTTCAAAACATCTGTGCGGAGATATGCAAGCATTTCAAGAGAACTTTTATATTTCAGAAAATTATCCCATAAGATTCATAAATAGCAAACAATTCAGAAATTCCTTCCTAATATTTAGCTGGTTTTCATCAGACTGATGAATGAAACACACTCTTGAAGTGTGCCTAACAGTCTACCTTGTAAAGGTATATAGTTTGTCATAGGGATTCTGTCTCTAATAGGGTCTAGTTGTAGTCCTACTGCCACAGTTCAAAATAGCAATGAAAAAGGCTCAGGTATTATAATACAAGCATTCAACTGTATGGAGCAAGGTCACTGATAATCAAACAATATGATGGATGATGGGTATCATGAGAAAAATGAAAGTCACACAACTGTTTGTTGATCAAATTATTAAGAATTTCATTGTAAGTTATCATATGGCTTTAAAGAAGAAAACATTGGTTTGCTCTCCAGCAGCTTATTCAAAAAAATGAGTATATGTTGTCAATAAAATGACTCTGCATGATAGAACCAGTTCACCTGGCTGATAGCATCACAATGAGAAGGTCTTGTCGCTGCCTCAACAGATGAGCTGGCGGCTCCATACAAATTATTCCCAAGGCTTCCCATCAGAGTACGTCCAACTACATAGATCAAGAAGCATTCCAACAATTTGGATTAGAACAGCATCAATATCACGGTGAACGATTCAAACAGAAGCATAATTGTCTAAGGCCTAGACACTAGACAGTTTCTTATAGCTAGGCATCGGCTGCATCTGCACACAATCAGTAGTTCTAGTTTTGTAAGCATCCAACGATAGGAACCAGATCATCATCCACCACTAGATCATGTCTATTCAGCTTACAATAATCGGTTACAAGGCAAGCACAGAACATTGCCAGAACTTGAACCTGGCAAGGCTCAACTAGCAGTCGTGACTTTCTTTCCAAGGTTAAAGATACACAATGTCAGACACAATTTTTTCCCCGTACCAACAGCATCAACCACAACGCACATGAGCAACTCCGATTCTAAGATAATTTAAACGGAACTACTTTTACCATCTAAAGGAAGATGCTACTACGTTATACGTCCTTGTTGCAAAATTGAAACCTTTGAGGTGGCGAAACTTATACCTGACAAACACTTTGACCTCAGAAACGCCGCCATTTCCTGCTGCCCTGCTCTTCACCCGAGCTTTCCTGCAAGTGATACACGATGCGTTTAACACGGAGCACAGCAAAGAAGTAGCAAATCGAAACAGGGCCAGCAAAACGAAAAATTCCTCCGAAAATCGTGGAAATCCAGCCGAGAGCGATCCAATTGCAAGACAAACCAAGCAGGGCTCGGACGCGGGAGGGGGGAACCGAAGGCGATCTAGCTCCACGCCGAGTGCAGCGCGCCTATCCTGAGCACCAGAACCTCCGCGGGCGCGTCCATTCGAAGGGGTCAATCTCTAGCAGGCGGGGACAGGAGGAGAAGAACCCTGCCGTGCAGAGCCGAGCACGGAGCCCTAAACCCCTAACTAACTAGCGCCCTTCTGCCGCGACTAACTCGACATGGTAGGAGGCCCATCGTCGCGGGGAACGGGGGGCGGAGATTCTCACCTTCTAGAGCGGGCGCGGGCGAGACGGCGGCTCCGGCGGCGAGAGAGCTAGCGAGGGCGAGGCAGGAGAGATGGATGTGTGGGTTGTGGGGGGAAGAAAGGAGGTTGTGGGCTGTGCCCGTGTGTGTTTGGGGGCCACTCCGTAGTTGGGCCGCATCATCTCCGGCACGGAGATAACACTGGGCCTAGATATGGTACGGCGACCCTATATGGGCCCGAGTCCCTAGCCCACTCACCCCACGGAAATTGTGCACAGCAGCGAGCAGGTGGGGCAAGCCAAGGCCCAGCCCAATGCAGCCGCGTCAGGCGTGGTCTCGACACGTGTCCCGGGCGCGGGCCAGTGGGAGGTGGACAAGTGCCCCTGCCTACCCGCGCGGCAACCAAGGGGTTTCCCCCTTTGTTTAGGACGTCGTCTCTTTGTTTAGCCCCTTCGTTCTTGAGGCCTGATGGGTCCATCTGCCCCTACTACATCCAACCACCCCCCTGAGCCACACGATCCAATTCAGCACACACGGATCAGTTCGTTGCAACTGCTCGGATAGTTTGGACAGTACTGTATGCAACAAGACGCAGAGGACGGCATGCGCTTGAACGGTAGATGGACGGATGCATGCGAGCAGCTTCAGTTTCTCCGAAGAAGAAGGCATCCACATGATGAATTTGAATCCCCGCAAAGGGTTTTCGCAGAAAATTCTTCAAATTCCTACCTGTATGGTTTGCCAAAAAAAAAAAGGATAAGGAGATTACTATTTACTAGTATGTATTCGCCCAAACATGGCACGAAACGGAGTTCCAAAAGTGTCCTACGCCGCGGTGGGTGGGTGGGGGGTGTTGGTTTCGCGGTCAAGCCCCTGCATGCTACTGTGCGGTCGGCAGCCGCGCCGTGCGGAAAAAGTCCGAGGTCCCTTTTTGCATCTATCTATATACTCTCTCTCACTCGCAGTCCCAGTCCCCAGCTGCGCCAGCGGTCTCTGCTCCGGCGGATAAGCAAGCCCAAGCACTAGCAGGAGGCGGTCCAGCTGTTGCAGTTGCAGGTCAGGCGCTGAGCTCACCTGCTCAGTCTCACACCTCGGCTGTTTCTTCCTTCCCCTCCGCTTCTTGCCCAAATCGATCCCCCCCCCCCCCCCCCCCCCCAGGCTCCAGCTTCTTCAGATTCAGGTGAGCACCCATGGCCATGCTCGATTAATTCCTCTCCTCCGAGACTCCGATTCCTTTTTTTTTTTCCTTTCGCCGACGATTTGGTCCTCAGTAACGAACGAGCTTGTGAAAACCGCATCGATTGGCCCTCGCCTTGTCTCCTGCTGCCGCATTGAAATTTCCTGGGCGAGATTCGAATCTTTGATGATGTCGTCTGCAAACTGCCCTGGGGAGTTCTTGGGTAGAACAAATCAGCTACCATTCCACTCCTCAATTCTTCCTTGTGACTGAGCAGTAACTGCGTTTTTTTTTTGCTTCTGTTTTGTTCCTTGCAAATTTACAACTCTGCAAAATCTTTGCGACATAAAAAGCACTCTCTTCAGCTTGCCAGATTTGACGATAAGATGTTTACTGGAGAGGAATCTTCGTCTTTTTGCGTGCTTTTTCTAGCAAGTTGTTGTGCTGTAAAACCAGTGGTTACTGTAAAGTTAAACAGCTGGAAAAGGGCGCCGTGAATTCTTTCATGAACATCCAGATTCCGGCTGCTTTCAGTAGATTCCGCTCGCAAAGCTGTTGCCTTTTTTCACTAGTTGCACTTAGCAAATGAGATGCAATGTTCTAGGAAGATTTTTATTTCTGCAAGATTTTCTGCAGCGCTTGAACTCTTGGCAACCATTTTGCAAGAATTTTGTTTAAATCCACAGTTCCAAAGCTACAGTTTTGCCGGATTTGCATTATTCCCCTCTGAGAAAGATCAATCTGTTCGCTAGATTGGTGCGGAAGACTCAACCTGTTTCTGAATTCCATTTCCACCTGCAGATTGAGCAGGCACAGCCGCACACTGAGAACTGGGGATGAGCGAGGCATGGAGGAGGTAGGCATGGAGCGCACCACCTGCAAGCGCCAGCGCGCCGCGCTGGACGGCGGCTCGTCGAACGCCGCGGCGGCGTGGCGGACGTGCCGGGTGGCGCGCGCGGCCGCCGGGGGCAAGGACCGGCACAGCAAGGTCGTGACGGCGCGGGGGCTCCGGGACCGGCGCGTCCGGCTCTCGGTACCCACGGCCATCCAGTTCTACGACATCCAGGACCGCCTCGGCGTCGACCAGCCCAGCAAGGCCATCGAGTGGCTCATCCGCGCCGCCGGCGCCGCCATCGACGAGCTCCCGTCGCTGGACTGCTCATTCGCCCTCCCCGCAGCCGGCGCCGCCTCCTCTCCGCCGGCAGCCGGAGACGACGCGGAGGTCAGCACCTCCGAGACCAGCAAGAGCTCCGTGCTCTCGCTCGCCAACGCCCCGGCCGATAACGCCTCTGCCAGCGCTCACCAAGCCAACCATGCCTACAACGGCAACGCCGGCGGCAGCGGCGGCGCGTTCGCCGAGCTCCTGCACTGCTCCAACGACAGCAAGCCAATGCAGCAGCAGCAGCAGCCGACGCTCGCCTACTATGCCTCGCAGCTTCCTAGCTCGCACGCCGCGCCGGCCATGCCCTTCGAGACGATGCCCCAGCTGGCCTTCCTCCAGGAGCAGCCGCACCCCGCCGTCGGCTTCGACCGGGGCACACTTCAGTCCAATGCCGCCATCGCTGCGCCACTGTGGCCGCCATCTCAGCAGGCGTGCTTTCTGCAGAGGTTCGCCGCTGCTCCGGCTGATGCCGCTGGACTGCCGTTCTTTCTTGGAGGCGGCGCTGCTGCTCCTCCGGTGACGGTCAATGCAGAGCCGAGGCTGCAGCTCTGGGACTTCAAGCAGGAAAGAAAGACCTGAAATGTGGCACCTCATATGACTATTTCTTGGAGGTAAGAGTTTGATTTACTCCCAAAATTTGCATATTTTCCTTATGGGCAGCAATAGGCACTAGCTGGTAGAGAAACTGCAAAAGTAAAAATCTTCTGATTACGAGAAAATGGAAGGAGCTGCAATGAAACAAAAACTAGTTGCAGTTTTTCTAAAGTTTATGAGTTTGAACTCTTTTAATGGTTTCGTGAACAGTTGCATTATGACATTGATATTTTGATATTAATAAATCTTGCAGCAATTTCATTGATATATGGGATAAAGATCCAACAGCATGTTCATAACATTTGAATTTATGAGAGTGGAAACAAAAAGAATACACTGCCTTGCTAAATTCTGGAATTTGTACAGATTAAAATGAATGATCTATGAACTCACTAAAGCTTCTATTCTTTCAGTACCGATTGACATTCCTATTAGAATCAGCTGGCCATAGTGCATAGATATTTTCAGAAATATAATGCGTGCACTGAATACCATACTTAAGATCATGCTAGTTTAAAAATGCTAGAATGGGTCATTGTTATGTACTGACTTCCTACTGATAAGTTTATAGGCTCTTTTTCAGACTGCGCTATTCGTAAACTTGTTATATAGATTAATCTGGATTATGTTGAAAAGTAGCTATGGCGATTTTAGAACTCAAGCAGTTCAGTAATGTCATGTACAAACAAGTTACATGGCTACCTTACTGATTTGTGATATTAAGCGTTGTTCAAATCAAATAGCTTGGATGGGTTAATAGTCTGCCTCGTCGTGCTTGGAAAGTTAGAGCTTGTGTTCTCAAATAATAGCATGTCTTTACATAGGGAATGTCTTTTTTCAGAAAGTAGAGCATGTTTCTAATAGACTATGCGTGCATGAAATTCGGTGAATTCTGATACATTTTGACATCAGTGTGTCTTGCATTAGTATCCATGCTCATTGTGGAAAATATTTTAGGTAGTTTATTTTATAGAAGAGTACATTATAAAACAGCTATGGATCGAAGTTGGAAAAGATAGCTCTATGCAGGTTCATGTAACGACACTCCTATTATTGCTTGACCCTCTGATCCAACAAAAGAAATGATTTGAAACTTGAAGCCACAGTGTATCCTTGCTCAGATCAAAATTATCTTCTGAACTGGTTTTAGTTCCAGGATCAGGAAGGCCAAATATATTAACTACACATCATAAGTTATAATCTTCAAAATTTTATCACACTACCGTATCTTTTGCACTGTTCAAAGACTACTTACTGCAATTTCTTATAATCTTCAAAATTTTATCAAACTTACCTGATGAGTTCTCTCAATGTCTTATCGAAGTCTTCTGTGACATTATCTGTTTGTCATCCTAACATTTCCTCTGCTGACCATAAAAGTAATATCCCCTCTGCTGACATTCTATACAAACCTCATTTGCTAATGAATTTCTTGTTTCAAACTTTCAGAGTCGACTGTAACAGTGTTTGCTGCTGGCCTGCTGTACCAAGTCATGGCTGAGGCTGACCAGCAAGACCAAAATCTGAACAACAAAGACGCTAGAACTGAAGATATCAGCATGAGAAAGATATGCAAAACTGAATTGTATCACCATATCTTTCATTCGTCACTTGTGTCATTCACTTACAGCGTGCGGCTTGTTTGTGACTTCTGTTGCTGCGATGAGATACCATTTGTTATCTTTCCTTGATCAGTTGTTGTACTCTGGTAACTTGACACTGCCGCCGCCATCCTCGCTGCGGGAATCCGCATTCCACGTTCCATCCCTCCGTCCAGACCTCCGCTCCGCTTCCTACCGAAGCAAGACATGAGGCGCGCGGTTTGTTGCCCTCCGAGCGGGAGGGAGCAGCCGGGAGCTCGACTTCACGCCGGGAGCCCGGCAATGGCGGTTCGTCCTGTTCTTGTTACCTTGTAGCTTGTTTGGCACGTGATTTAACTTGACGCCGTTGCTATCTCATACTGCTATGCTTAGGCTGATACGGCTTGATTAGAAAAACTGGGAATAATCCTCTGCTGCTATTTTTTTCCTTGCTTTGATTTCATCTGGAGTATAAGGCATCCATTCTGTTCGGTGCTGTACCAATTCATTGCTTGTTGGCAGAAGAATCAGAACAAAAGGTTCTGCTGGAACTGAAGAAGCCGTCGTCAGGAAGATATGCTCGAGCACGGTGCATCATCTTCTATTCTTGGCATGCTTGAGCTCGAGCGCTGAATCGTTTCGAGGAGATTCTCTGAACTCTTCTGCACCTGAGCTTCGGATTCAATCCTGGCTCTGCATCTGCCTGTGCATTCTGGTACTGCAACAGGGAGGGTACTCTGAAGACGTAACTGAAAACCAGGATGAGTTTGATACTGAACTTTTTGCAGCGCTGGCTCAGGCATAGTGAAGAAGCGCCAGTGTACATCTGATTCATGGAAGAGACAGAACTTGCCTGGAGCGCAATCAGGGCCTGACAGAATCAAAGAACGTTGAATAATGTGCACAGGGAGCTGTTCAAACAGCAAACAAGCACAGCTGTGCCTGTATGTGTTCAGACTTTGATGTCTAAGTTCCATGACCTTTTGAGCTTCTCTGCCTTGCAGTCGACAGCCAGAGCAAGTGACCATCGGCATCGTAGTAGGGATACACGACACCTAACACACCCGACCACCGTCTGTGAGACAAATTTGCAAATCATGGGCATTATGACAAGGACACTGAAAACTAAAGCTTGGAAGCGGCTGATGCCGCTGGATTGCGGTTCTTCCTTGGAGGCGGCGCTGCTGCTTCTGCTGCTGCTACTCTGGTGACGGTCAATGCAGAGCCGAGGCTGCAGCTCTGGGACTTCAGCAGCAGGAAAGGAAGACCTGAAATGTGACACCCGGAGTTTGGTGCTTGAGATGACTATTTCCTGGAGGTAAGAGTATGATTTCCTCCCAAAATTTGCACAGTTTCATTCTGCAAAAGTAAACAGCTCCTGAATACAACAAAATGGAATAAGCTGCAACGAAAACAACTAGTTGCAATTAAAGTTTGTGATCAGGGAAGTGAGTCTGAACTTTGAGAATGGTTTCTGAATCAGTTGGATTGTACTAACGATCTTGCAGCAATACTATCGATGGTCTGAAATACGCATCCAACAGCTTGTTCATAATAATATTTAGAAGTTATGAGAGTGGAACAAAGAATACGCTTGCTTGATAGGATCCAAGGAATTTGTAAAAATAAAATAAAAGAAAAGATCATTCGTCACAGAGACCAATATGAAGGTCTTCTAACAAACCCCATTTGCTGACCACTTCCTTGTTTTTATTTCATCCAGAGTAGACTGCAACTGTGTTTGGTGCTGTACCAAGTCATGGTTAACCAACAAAACCAATTCTGAACAACAAAGAGGCCAGCCTGATCCGGTCGATTCCCCTAATAATGAGATAAAAACTGAGGTTTGGAAGATACCAACAAAGATACCGAGGAAGATATGAAATAATGAATGTATCGCCATATCTTTCATTCTTAAATACATTTGACAGTCATTTTACAACATGCAGCATGTTCTTGACTTCTGTTGTTGTGATGAGAACCCATATGTTAGCTTTTCTTTATCGGTTATTTTACCCAGGGTACTTGACACAAACAAGCCTGAAGCTTCAGTTTGTTGGCTGATTGTCGCACATTTTCTGATCGTTAGTAAATCAGTACTGAAACTTTTATTTTTATAAGGAACTCGGTATTGAAACTCACATCTGCACCAAAAGGATATCATTGTATTTGCATTTGACAACTCTGTTAGAAATGGAGCACCTGCGATCTAGAATGGCACTGAACATTTGAGGAACTTCTGCTGAACCTCTGAAAGTCCAAAGTCTGATCCCATCCCATGCTTCCATGCCTGGTTGGCATCTCATCCAAGCATCGAGCGAAGCATCTGATCCAAGGATGAAACATGAGAAGCAACTCTGGTGCCATAACATGGAGATGGACAGCCAATGGGATCTACAACACTAAGTCTGCATATTTGGCACAGTTTCATGGCTCATATTGCTCCTTTCAAGCTAAACATGTATGGAAAGCACACGCAGAAGGAAAGCACAGGTTTTTCACATGGTTGCTGCTTATTGACGGCCGATAAGCTCATGGCTCGGAACTGGCCTTGTAACCCAGTCTGTCCTTTATGCAACAACGAAGCAGAGACAGCAACACACATGTGTCTTCACTGTCCCTTCGCATTGCTAGTTTGGAGTAAAGTTGCTATATGGACAATGGGGCTAATATCCGTACCTACAGCAGACAGTAACCTCCAAGAGTGGTGGGCAAATTCAATCACCATGGTGCCGAAGGCTAAAAAAAGGACAGTGGCAGCAATGCTAATCTACACAACTTGGAACCTTTGGAAAGAGCGCAATAGAAGAATTTTTGAAGGAGTCCGGTGCTCGCTGCTGCAGGTTTTCTCTCTGATCAAAGAAGAGGTAGCATTGCGGCAAAGGGCCTGTGGCGCGCCCATGATCGAGTAGTTTTTTAGCTACCATTTACTTATGCTACGAGAGAGAGATTTCAGGCTCATAATGTAATCAATCACATGTAAACCGGATATTTCTTTCCCTTCTTATATGATATGACAGTGCTCCTGCCCCTTTACATTTCAAAAAAAAAAAACTCTGGTGCACAGTTGCAGTCTTGCAGTAGGCGTTTGTGATCTGGACATTCGGTTTGAGCTTCAGAATGGCGAGCAAAGATCACCGCACGACAAACGCTTGGCGCCGCCTCACCGTTCGTCGAGCTACTCCGGCGAAAATGCGCCCTCGCCGTCTCCGGGCGCCGCGTGGTCTCGACGCGCCTGCCTAGGGGCATCAGCATCAGCATCTCATCTCCGACGGGGCAGGGCCGTTAGCGGTGGCGCACGAGGGGGTCAGGAAGCGGCGGTTTAAAGCGTGAATTCGACTCAGAACGAGGATGCGTGGCGGCGCGGCGCGGCGCGGCGCGGGCGGGGCTCGCGGAGGCCGGTGGTGGCGGCGCGACCTCGCCGGGGGCAGCAATGTCCGACCGCCAATATTTACAATATGACCCCTGGTTTGGATCACGGTTAATAGTTGCGATCTAAATATTTATAAATTCACCCATGTAATTTACATATAACCTCCTAATTTGGATCGCAATTAATAGCGTGATCCGGTTATTTACACATAGCCCCCGGTAAAATCGCCTCGGCTCGTCCCGTCCGGCGGCGGCCGTTGCCGCCGCCGCCATCCTCGCTCTGCATTCCCCATTCCCCGTTCAATCCCTCCGTTAAGCTCTCCAATCCGCTTTTTTAGCGCAGGAGGTCAAGAAAGGACAGGAGGCGCGCGGTTCGTGGAGTGAACAGCCGCGAGCTTGACTTCACGCCGGCCGCCGGGAGCCCGTCAATGGCGGCTCGGACCGTAACTTGTTTGGCACAGGATCTGGCCTGATGCATTTGCTAGTTCATACACCTATGCTTAGACTGATACGACCCTTTGAGCATCGGTGCTGTTTTTTCTTGCTGTAATTGTGCCTGTATATGTTCAGACTTTGATGGCTACGTTCCATGACCTTTTCAGCTTCTCTCCCATGCAGGTTGCAGCCGACAGCCAGAGCAAGTGACCGTCGGTATCGTAGTAGAGATGCATGACACCAAAACACTCCACCACCTGTGAGAGACAAATTTGAACATCGAGGACAAGGATACTGAAAATAAAAGTTTACATTATTTGATCGAACTACAATGTCTTTGTGCACCATGCAAGACCACTTACTGCAGTCATCTACGTTCGACTTACTGCAATCACCAAAAGGACGTCATTGTATTTGCATTTGAGAATTGTGTTGGAACTGGAGCATTTGTGATCTAGAATGGCACTGAACATTTGAGGAACTTCTGCTGAACCTCTGAACAACAAAGCGGCCAGAACCGAAGATGCCAGCAGAGGAAGATATACAGAAATGAATTCATCACCACACCTTTCATTCTTACATATATCTGTCAGTTGCTCACGACATGCTGCTTGTTCTTGACATCTGTTGTTGTGATGAGAACCCATAATGTTAGCTTTTCTTCACGGGTTGTTTACCCTGGTACTTGACAAAAAGAAACCTGAAGATTCACTACGTTGCCTGATTTTTACACATCTTCTGATCGTTAGTAACTCAGCACTGAAGCTTCTTTTTTTTTTGCGGTAGGGATTTGCGGTTGCACAGTTGAAGTAAGGTTTGTGATCACTGATCAGGACAGCTCAGTTTGAGCGTCAGAATGGCGAGCAAAGGTAACCGTGAGACAAACGCATTCCGCATCTCATCTCCCGACGGCCGACGGGGCAGGGTAATTAGCGGCGGCGCGCGAGGGGGTCAGGACTCAGGAGACGGCGGCTTGGCGCGTGAATTCGAGGGAGGGGGATGCACGGAGGCGCGGCGCGGGGCTCGTGGAGACCCGCGGTGGCGGCGGGACCTCGCCGGTGGCAGCAATATCGCCGACCGCCGAGAATTTGCAAAATACCGTAGTTTGGATCGCGACTAATAATTGTGATCCCGACTAATAATTGGGATCTGAATATTTATAAATAAAATTTGGATCGGGATTAATACTCACGATTCAAATATTTACATACAACCCCTGGTATTTTGCAAAATTCCCTTCTGGTTCAGATCGGCTCGTCCGGTCCGGTGATGGCCGCCGCCGCCGTCGTCCTCGTTGTCGGAATCCGCATTCCCCTTTCAACCCTTACGCTCCGCTTCCTACCGTAGCAAGGATGGCGCACGGTTCTTCACCCTCCGAGTGTAGCAAAGCGAGCAGACGCGAGCTTGACTTCATGTTGGGGGAGCCCGGCCATGACGGCTCGTAACTGTAGCTTTTTTGCACCTGATTTAATCTGATGCGGTTGCTACTCACTTGTTTGGAAATTGGAATAATTTCCTTTGTTTTGGTTGCTAGAATTTCATTCAGAGTAGCAGACATGCAACTCTGTTTGGTTATTACAGTAGTTTATTTGGACAGCTAGAGCAAAGAACACACATGTTGGATTGGAGCTGAATAGGCTTGCCAAGGCTACAACTCGACAGCTTGGAAGAGGAGATCAATGAAGAAGAGGTTCATGAGGTCATTACTGATTTGGCTAGCGAGAAGGCGCTAGGGCCGAATGGTTATATTGGTTTGTTTTTCAAGACAGCCTGGTAGGCCATAAAGCATGACATAATGGTGGCAGTTACTTTCTTTTACCAGCAGCGTGGCCAACATTCAATCAACTCAACAAAGCACACATGGTTCTGATCCTAAAGAAAGCGGGCCACATTCAATCAACTCAACAAAGCACACATGGTTCTGATCCTAAAGAAAGCGGAAGCATACAGCATAAATTACTATCAGCCTATCAGTTTAACACACAACATCGCTAAGTTGATCTCCAAGCTAATGGCTAACTGGTTGGCACTGCACCTAAATGAGTTGGTGTCAAGAACACAAAGCGCTTTCATTAAGAGAAGAAGTATACATGACAACTTTCTGTTCACATAGAACCTGGTGAAGGTCCTGCATCGATCAAAACGTGCAGTACTTTTCCTAAAGCTGGATATAGCAAATGCGTTCGATAGTGTGAGGTAGGATTTCTTAATGGAAGTGCTAGAGCAAATGGGATTTGGATCAAGATGGAGGAGCTGGGTTTCTATATTGATGTCCACTGCCAGTACATCTGTGCTGCTCAATGGATCAAGGGGACCTTGGTTCAAGCATAGGACCGGACTATGGTAAGAGGATCCTCTCAACCCACTGCTTTTCATTCTAGCAATGGAACCACCGTAGAGAATGTTGAACATTGCAACTAATGAAGGCTACCTATCACCAATTCAGAACCGGGTAACAAAGGTTAGGATGAGCATGTATGATGACGATACGACAATCTTCCTTAATCCAATCAAAGAAGAAATCAGCATAAGAAATGATATACTGGACGAGTTCGGGGCAGCCTTTGGGCTACTGACCAACAGGAACAAGAGCGTTGTATACCCAATCCAGTGTGATGGCCTTAACATTGAGAATATAATGGAAAATTTGAGTTGCGGAGGCAAATGGAGGGCACCGCCTTGTCAGATGGGGAAAGGCTATCAGATCCAAAAAATTTGGAGGGCTGGGAACTATGGATCTTGATCTGTTTAGCCGGGTACGAGTGGTAGGACCTTGATCAGTCTTGGGTTGGCAGTGAAGCACTAGTTAATGAGACAGATAGACAACTCTTCAGAATGAGTGTTGTGGTAACCGTGGGGAATGGTTTGAAAGTAGAGTTCTGAAATTCTTCCTGGTTGCAAGGGAAAGCACCACGAGACCTAGCGCCGAGTCTGTACAAGCTTGCTTGGTGTAAGCACAGGAACATGTATGAGGAGATGATCAACCACAACTGGACAAGAGGGTTATGGCGAATGAGCACGACTGTAGAAATGGCGGAATTTGTGCAATTATGGGATTTGATGCAAAACGTCCACTTCACAGATAGGCTAGATGAGATATCCTGGAGATGGGCGCCGGATGGAGAGTACAGTGCTAAATCAACAGTTCAGTTTCAAAGCTCATTTTGTTCTTTTGAAGCCACATCAATTTGGAAGGCATGGGTGGAAGGGAAACACCGTTTCTCGGTATGGTTACTCATCCAAAACAAGATACTAACAACGGACAAGCTTGCTGCAAGAAATTAGCCATGCAATCCGGTGTGCTCGCTATGTCAAGCAGAGCAAGAAACGGCAGCAGATCTCTGTTTTGCACTGCCCACATGCAATATAGGTGTGGTCGCTGATCAGGAGTTGGACCAACAATTTGATATCTCTACCGACACCGGGATGTAACGTAGAAGATTGGTGGATCACATCACTACAAGGCTGAACAAGAAGCAATGGTGTACAAGTGCGGCACTTCATCTACACAATTTGGAATATGTGGAAGGAGAGAAACAAGCGCATCTTTGAAGGAGTACTGGCTTCCCCAACTTAGGTGCTGTTCTTCATCAAGGAAGAAATTAGCTTGCGATGGCAAGCACGTGGTCTCCGAGTGTTGATTAGTTTTTCTTTTTGTTAGAATTTATCTGTTTGAGTAATGAGTTTATGGGAAATCATGTAAAAGAACTGCATTCTCTCCTTCATATCGGGCTCCTACCTAAGTTAGTTTAAAAAAACTGTGTTTGGCACTCTACCACGCACCGCTGATTGACATAATAAGAATTTAGTTCTCCAACAGAAGAAGCCATCATGAGGAAGATATGCTTTTGCATTATCTTGGTACGTCAGAAAAACTGAATCTTTGAGGAAGTTCTGATGAACTCATCTACGCTTGAGCTTCGAGTTCCTGCCTCTGCATCTGCCTGCTTTATGGTACTGCAAATGGTAGGATCACTAGCTTTGATGCAGAGTAATCACTGGAACTAGTTAACCTACTTCAGTAGAAAGTGAGCACTGCCGCTTCCTCAACACTTGCCAATGGAACCTGTAGAGATCGAAAGGCATGTTTACACTCTAGTACTATATACTACAGGACAAAGATTGTCATGGTCGCCTTTTGGGCAACACAAAACTGAACTTCTGCAGTGACAGGCACAAGTAAGTGAAGGAAAGGTCAGTGTACATCTAATAATTCATAGAAGAGACAGAGTTTGCAGGGAGCACAACCAGGTCCTGACATAACCAAGCAACGTTGAATGACGTGCACTGGAAGAGTTCAAATCAGAGTGTGAGATGTGCCTGCATATATTCAGACCTTGATGCTTACGTTCCATGACTTGTTCAGAGCAAGTGGCCATCGACATTGTCGTAGATATGCATGACGCCAGAACACCCGAGGCAGATTTGCACATCAAGGACAGCGGACGCCATGGTTTGGTTTCCCAAGTTCAGTTTCCCTGAGCTCGTGTTCATACACCTGCTAACGTTAATAAGCCGGAACGTGGCGGCGAAGCGGCGTGCCAGGATGACGAGGAGCTACTTGATTGGCAATCGAGCGTGCGCGTTCGTGCAAGCCTTGCTCGGCTCTCGGGAGCTCACCGTCGCCGGACGGCGGCGGCAAGGGCGGCGAAGCAGGATGACGGGACCTAGCACTGAGCTTCAGTAATCTGGTGCCGGACGGGAGCTCGCCGGAGGGCGGCGAACGGGCGAAGCGCTCTGTCCCATTCTAACAGTAACAGCCCCGTTCGACGTTCGTGTGGGGTCTCCCTTGCTTAATCTCAGTGCCGGTGTGCACGCGTCGAGCGCGCGAGTTCATGCAAGCCTCGCTCGGCCCTCGGGAGCTCGCCGTCGCCAGAAGGCGGCGGCAAGGGCAGCGAAGAAGATCGGCAGGATGAACTTAATCTAGTGCGGTATCGGAGCTCGCCGGAGGACGGCGTAGAGGCCGGTGAAGCAGCGCGGCAGCCGGCGGGTCGCGGGACGACGAGAGGGCGGCGAAGCGCCCGGTCCCATTCAACCACCCCTTTGTATTGGGGCTCCCTTGATTAATCTCAACCGTGAGTTGAGGATTCAACGGCTCACAGCTACCTGGGGGTGGACGGTAAAATGAAATACCGTCCACCCCTGGCCACGGCGAGGGAGGCTAAGTGGCCAACGCCGCCCGCCGGCTGCTGCGCCGCGGCGAGGGAAGCCACGGAGAGGAGCCGAGAGACTCCTCGTCCCCCTACCAGCAGCGGCGCCAGCGACAGGCACCTCGCATATCGGAAGCAGCGTCGCCGCCGTAGTCCAGGCGCGCCGCGCGGGTGGGCGGTGATCGACCATGGCTTCGTCGATCGAGTAGCGAGCGCGGCGTGGCGGCGTGACCGCCGTCGCTTCTGCCGGCGGCTGGACTCGCCGTAATGTATGGAGAGGTGGATGGTGGTTACTGGTGAGGTGAGGTCAGAGGAGCAGAGCGAACAGTGGGCGTCGCCGCGTTGGGTTTTGCTTTGGGTGCGCACGCCGGCGGCCGGCCAGTGCAGGGGAAGCCATGAGCCCACTGCCATTGCATATCCTTGTGTAAGCAGGGTTTCAGATAACATCGTTGTTGCTGGTCTGGTCTCAGAGATTGCTGCAACTGATCGAGTAGTTGCAGTTCCCGACAGCGACTGAATGTACATGCTCTTCGAGATCAGAACTTGAGGATAACACAATTTCAGAGCTTTCCCAGAAAAGCGGTGCTGAAATTCGCGCACACCAAGGTGCCTGCATATGAATTTTCCAGGGGCTACTGCATCGCTGATGTAAGGTGAATTATCCGAACGCTGACCGCAACGGCATGCATCACGTCCACAGCTTCTTCTGCCTTCCGCAGCCTTCAGTAGCACTGGACAATTCCTGAAAACTGCCTGCTCTCAGCCTCTCACAGATTCAGACAACGCAACTGAACAGTTCATTAAGAGGCAAAGTTGTTTCCAAGAGCTCTTTTCAGACCGGAATCAGTAACTTTGTGTCCAAAATTAGCTCGTGACTGTGTCTGGATCTCTGCAAATAAGGTTGAAACCTCATGGTTAGTGCATGGTATTTGCATATGAAACTTCTTTAGGAAATCTAGCATCTCTAATCCAAAATGGAACTATCTGAACGTTGATCACACGAATCACATGCTTTCCTGCTCTGATATAGCCTCATATCCTCAACTATGTATATTGAGGAACTCCTTCTGAACCTCGGCGAGTAGCTCATAGGAAAAGCATTTTATCCAAGCATCCACAGAAATACTAGCATCTGATCCAAGGATGAAACCACAACTCTGCGTACAGTTGTAGTAGGGGTTTCTGATCCGGACAGTCAGTTTGAGCGTCAGAATGGCGAGCAAAGGTCGCCGCGCGACAGCCCGTTCCACATGCGCCGCCTTGCCGTTCGTCGAGCTACACCGGCTACAATGCCCCTAACTGTCTCTAGGCGCCGCGTGCTCTCGACGCGCCGGCCTTGGGGCATCAACATCTCGTCCCCCGACGGGGCAGGGCCGTTAGCGGCGGCGCGCGAGGGGGTCAAGAGACGGCGGCTTAGCGCATGGATTCGACTTACGGCGAGCAAGAGATGCACGGCGGCGCGGCGTGGGGCTCGCGGAGCCCAACGGTGGCGGCGCGACCTCGCCGGGGCCAGCAATGTCGCCGACCGCCAATATTTGCAAAACACCCCCCAATTTGGATCGCGATTAATAGTCGCGATCCAAATATTTACAAATACGACCCTATTCTTTACGAATAACCCCCTATTTTGGATCGAGATTGATAGTTGCGACCCGAATATTTACATATAGCCTCTGGTAGTTTTCAAAGACCCCCCTGGTTTGGATCGGCTCGTCCCGTCCGGCGACGGCCGCCATGGCCATCCTCTCTGCCGGAATCCGCAATACCCGACCGCCTTTCAATCCCTCCGTTGATTCCTCCGCCCTGATTCCTGCTGCGGACAGGAAAGGACATGAGGCCGGCGCGCAGTTCGTCGTCGTCGCCCTCCGAGCGGAGCGGAGCGAACAGTCGCTCCGGGCATGGCGGCTGACCTGACGCGGTTGCTACTTCGTACCTCTATGCTTAGGGCTGAAACTTCTTGGTTTGGAAACTGGAATAATTCGCAGACGTTTGAGGAGTAATCCTCCCCTGCTATAGTGCCATCTGTTCTTGCTGTAATTTCATCCCGAATTGCAGGCATACAACTCTGCTTGGTGCTGTACCAAATCATCGCTGATTGACATAAGAAAACCTGGAACAGAAGATGTGCTGGAACAAAGAGAGATGCTTTTGCATCATCTTGGACTCTTGGCATGCTTGGGCACTGAATGTTTCGAGTTGAGGAGATTCTGATGAACTCTTCTAGTCTTCTGCACCTGAGCTCTGAGTTACTGACTCTGCATCTGCCTGTGCTTTGTGGTACTGCAAATGGTAGGATACTTAGAAGGCGTAACTGGAAACAAGGATTAGCATCTGATTCAGTTATTCAAGGTATTACTAGCTCTGATGCAGAAATAGAACCGGAAGTAATTACCCACTTCAGTAAGAAGTTAGCATTGCTGCCGCTGCCGCTGCTGCTGCCTCTGCACTAGCCAAAGGCATTTCAAATCGTCATCACATATGGTGGCGGTTGTCACTGCCACGTCACATCTTGTCTCATGGCCAAGATATTTAGGCACATGAGATTGGATGCAAGCACCCATATGTTTGACATGTTCAGTATAGGGCAAAGATTGTGATGGTCGCCTTTTGCCTTTTTTGCGCTAGTCAAAACTGAACTAGTTTGGCACTGCACTTTTGTAGCGACGTCAGGCACGAGTAGAGTGAAGAAGATTCAGTGTACATCTAGCTCATAAAAAGAGACAGAATTTGCAGGATCGCAGTCAGGGCCTGACGGAACCAAATAACGTTGAATGTGCTAGCAGCAAACAAGCACAGTTGAGTTCAAATCAGAGTGTGAGATGTGCCTGTGTATGTTCAGACTTTGATGCCTCCGTGTTCCATTGACTTCTAAAAGCACGTGAGATGTTTGCAATTGCAAGTGGCCATCGGCATCGTAGCTCAGTAGAGATGCTCGTATGCATGACGCCGACCAAAACAACCGAGACAAAATTTGCACATCAAGATTCAATTTCATTGGTGTGAACACAGGACACGCACACAGCCTGCCATGGTCTGGTTTGCCTTGAGGTCCTGTCCTGTTCATAAACCTGCCGACGTTAAGCCGGACGGCGGCGGCGTGCCAGGATGACGCGAGCTACTTTAATTGGCAATCCAGCGCGCGCGTTCATGCAAGCCTCTCGCTCGGCCCTCGGGAGCTCGCCGTCGCCGGACGGCGGCGGCGAAGCAGAGCACCAGGATTACGAGAGCTAGCGCTGAACTTAATCTAGTTTTCAGTCTCTCAGAGTTTGCTGCAAATTGAGCGACGTCTGATAAATTGAGCGCAGCAACTGAACTGTTCCTGAAAACTGCTTGCAGGCTCTCAGAGATTCAGAGAACGCAAGTGCAGAGTTTATTCAGAAGCAAAGTTGTTTCCAAGCTTTTCTTTGAAACCAGAATTTGTAACTCTGCGCGGTCGCTTCCGGGTCAATGCAAATCACGAACATGACAAGTTGCCAACTGACGATATCTGTGGTCTTATTAAGAAGCTGTAAACCTATGCGACTACCGACTCGTCCATGGCAGCCGACTAGCAGTAGAGGCAGAGTTGAGTTCAGACTTGACAGTGAAAACCTTGCACACACTTCGCTGCGAAAAACTGCAAATAAGGGCATCATACATAGTTGAATTCAAAGTGAGATAGAATGATAGATGCGCATTGTCCTTTATGGAGAAAAGGTGAGATTTGCCTTGCGCATGTATGTTCAGACTTTGATGCGATGCCTACTACGCTCGTTGACATCTTCAGTTGCCTCTATCTTTCCATCCCTCTCCGTCAGCCATCACCATCAGCATCTCCGGAGCCAAGTAGCCATGAGAAAGATTACTCGCCGATTAACATAAGCAACAGGTAGACCCGCGTTGTAACCGAACTTTCTATCGTTCTATTCTTCTTAGTACAAAGATACGCAGCTCTCCTGCGTATTCTCGAGAGAAAAAAATATAAGCAACAGGTCACAATCACTAACTGTGCTATCAAAAAATCGTGATAGCTCGTGGTAGAGATGCATGGCGCCTAAACGCCCGACCAGAATGGAGGCGTACACTCCACCGGCCAACAGACCAAGTCGCATAGCAACATAATGCAAATTCTCAACATTCATGTCGTTGCATCTCAACCGCCGGTTTTCAAATTCCTCTCAAGTTCATTCAGACGTTGTTCCTGATCACAGCAAGATTTGGTCTACCCTCTTCAAGCAAATACAAGGCTATAGTAGCATCTCAACCGCCGGTTTTCAATTCTTTCTCAAGTTCACACGTTGTTCCTCACAGCAAGATTTGCTTTATAATTCAGCGGAACTTAACTTACTCGCAACCTCTTCAAGCAAAGACTAAGGCTATAGTAAGGTATGTTCAGTCCAGATTCCTAAACATTCATCAGAAATATGATAATAGGAAGATGCATGCATGGCTCCACACCTGTGCTTATCTGCTGATCTGCAAAGGATTACAGGTCATGCGAAATGCGTGTCAATTTGTGCCATTTGTTATTCTAGCACCGTACGTCATGTGCTTATCTGCTGATCTGCAAGAAAATGTTTTTCTGCTAAAATTGGTACTCACCAGCGGACATCCTGATTATGATTATGATTATGATTAGCCACCACACTAATAAGGATGCATGATACACGGGCAGATGATGAATCACTGACAAGTTCTTTAATCAATCCATCGGTTGTTTGTTTCCTTGAGGAAGCAACAAGCAACACAGGAGAGATAGGCAGCCAATAGAAAAGAGTGGGTACCTTCTCGATCAGAAACTGAAGGTACTATGATGATGCATGCAAAGAGGTTAGAAAGTCAGAACACGGCGGCAGATGATAATGGCGTTTCCTTATGGTCTTATGGATAGTTTTTTTTTTCTGCAATCCAAATGTACGGTTGATTATTTACAATGATCATCTGATTACTTGCACTAAACCCGGCCACGTGTGATTATTAAAGGTCTAGTACAGAAGCTAATGACGTGTGTTAAGATCCATTATTGAAGGTTGACATTGTCTTTCAGCAAACTATAGAACAATTGCTTTGATTATTGAAGGTTGACTTGTGCTAATGACTTGTGTTGTACAAACTATAGAACAATTGCTCTCATCATATAAGCAAACTCAGATTCTCCGTTCCTTCCATCAAGCAACAATAATGCAGGATAACAAATTGACGTCGTTGACAGAGGTATCCTTGTCTGCAGAAAAGGTCAGAAGACACGTCGGATTCGAGGTGGCAAAGTCAGAAGGGGACGTCGCTGCCACACCCTAGCTACGCGCCAAGAAAGTCCAACACCTCCGTACGCACACAAGTGTACGACGACTAGCGAGCGTGGCCGCGTCACCCGTATATGCACGCAGCGGTACCGACCGACTAGTGACTGCAACAATGTAATAATGAAATTAAAGGATTATTTGTACATTTCCTGTTGTATACGACTGGGATACTGTTATTCCTTCATCCAAATATGCAACGCGGTTGCGCACGAGTGTTACATGTTTAGTAAGTTTATTAGGAACGTGGAGTAAGCAAACTAGCAATGTAATCAATGGATGATTATCAACTGCAATTTTCTGTTTAGTCCATCCTTCTCATCAGAAAAATCTGACCAGCAACTGTGTAAGTCAAATATTGTTCAAGTTTTTGGTATTTTTTGCATGCCATTTTCGTCTTGCGACTATGCCATGGCATGTCTAGAGGATTAGTTAGGCAAAAAAAATCTTTATTGCAGTTTTACAAAATACATCTAATCTGAGTACATAGTATTGGAAGTTTGTTTTACATACTATTTAATCTTTTGTTGTTACATGTTTGTATGTACTATGTGATATATGCAGAAATGCCCGTGCGTTACTACGGATCTTTACACGCTCTCAGGTTATTATTCTCTTGTTTCATGTATGCTCGCTTAGCTTCTATATTGATGTTGTCACCTCCACGCCACCACCCGTGCTTTAGCCAAAGCCTACGCGGATAGCGGTCTGTATGATGGTGAAGAGCCACATGAGAGGTTGGGGTTCCGTTGCTGGATGGCTGGACCACCGACTATTGGAATTTCATGATTTTCTTAGAGTTTCTCCTTTTTAGGAAGATTTAGAGCACCCAAGAGAGAAATATATTAAAATAAAAGACCTCATGATGTTGAAGTTTAGATAACTTGATATTGAATACAAAGGTAACTAAATAAAGCTATAATGTGAAAATGTTAAATCACCGAGTATTGCACAACGAAGATCGTCATAACTGGTAAGTAACTCTCCTGGGAAATATACAAAGATACGAAATGACATTCACGTGTAGCAGCCTAATTATCTAATGCAGCCCAAACTGGCCCACCACACCCAACCGGCCAACTCCCTGAATTCCGCAGCCTTGGTATCCCTCACCTCTTTCTCTCGATCTCCCTCGCGGCTCGCGCCGTCACGAGCTCTCCGTCCCCCACTACGACTGGGTGAGGAGGCCGTAGCCATGGTGAGGAGCTCATCCAGCGCCATGGTATCTCCCCGCTGTTCCGCCCTCTCGGTCTCTCGTTTCTATTCACGTCGGGATGCTTGAGTCCGATGTGCCGCTAAGGTTTAGCCGGCGGCGGCCGCTGCCCACTCTGAAATCCTCCTCCCACACGCCAGCGACCCTCCCCCCCCCCACGCCATCGCCCCTGTCCACCTCCTTCCACCCTCCTCCTCCCCAGCGCAGGACCAGGTGCGGCCGGCGGTGAGGCTCCTGCCCGGTGGCGCCCCTTGTCGGCGGCTCCCAGTCATCCCTATCACGGAATCCGATGGCATCCACACCCTCACGGTAGTGCCCTTGTCATCCTCCCTCCGCCCTCCTCCCAGGAGATCTGTAAGTGGCCCAAATTAATTCCTCCCTTTCTGTTAGTGACCAAAACCGATTGGAATATACACAATAATATGTAAGAATTCTTTTATTTAGCTTTGTCGTCACGGTTGTTTTGCTGCCCACATGCACAGACTGCGGGTTGATTCCATGAAAGTTTAGGGGGCTTTTTTGTAAAATATGACGATGGTTGAACTAATCCAAGGACTGGGGGTTGGTTACGAAAAAGTTGAGGAACTTTTTTGCAAAATAACCATGATGGTTGGAAGAAACAACCACACTTTAATATTAATGTATGTGTGTGTATGCTCCCTCTATTCTTAAATATATATCGTTTAGGGTAAGCAAATTAGTAATTTTATTAGGAACGTGGAGTAAGCAAATTAGCAAGCAACGGGGATTATTATCAATTGCAATTTGCAATCCAGTCCATCATGTGACCTTATCACCAACAAAAGCTAACCGCCAACTATATAAGTCAATTTTTTTTCAGGTTATGGTATATATTTTTGTCTTTGCTTCGTCTTGCAACTATGTGTTTGGCATGTGTTCCACAAAAAAAAACTATATTTTGGCACGTCGAGAGGATTAATTAGACAAAAACCTTTTATCGCACTTTTATGAAATACTATTTAATACTCGTTGCATAGTATTGAATCTTTAGTTACATACTAGAAAAATTTATTGTTACACAACTCTATGTATTATGTGTATCATGCTATATTTAACGGAAAATGGATATGCAACCCAGACTTGTGTTACTTGTTATCACCATATATAATTAAGTTGACACGGTTAGCCAATGCTCTTCTGACTCCTCTCAGATACCTTTGGCCTCCATCTGCTCATCGATATGTCATTCAGTTGTTCAGTTTAGTTTCTTGATTTCGCAATGTCAGACCTCAGGAAACACTGGATAATTTTATTAGGAACATGAAGTAAACAAACTAGCAATGTAAACAGTGCATGATTATCAATTGCAATTTTCTGTTTAGTCCATCCTTCTCATCAGCAAAATCTGACCAGCAATGGTATAAGTCAAATATTGTTTCAAGTTTTTGGTATTTTTTGCATGTCATTTTCATCTTGCGACTATGCCATGGCATGTCTAGAGGATTAATTAGGCAAAAAAATCTTTATTGCAGTTTTACAAAATACATCTAATCTTAGTACATAGTATTGGAAGTTTATTTTACATACTATTTAATCTTTTGTTGTTACATGTTAGTATGTACTATGTGATATATAACACATGCAACCCAGACATGTGTTACCTGGACATGTGTTTACTTGCTATGTTGATATAAAATTTGACACGGTTAGCTATTGCAACTTTGACTCCTAGGCTGTGTGATTGGTAGAGTGCATAGCCCCTATCCAGGCTTGTGTAATGCAGCCCCTTGGCCTCCATCTCCTCATTGATCTATCATTCAGTTGCTCAGTTTGGTTTCTTTGGTTTTACAAAGTCAGACCTTAGGAAGCACTGGACATTTTTATTAGGAATGTGAAGTAAGCAAACTAGCAAAATAATAATCAAGGGATGATTATCGTCAGTTGCAATATGCAGTTTAGTTCATCCTTATCATCAACAAAGTATAACCACCGCACCTACTACGTAAGTCAATTTTTGTTCAAGTTCCGGTATTTTTGCCTTCATTTCATCTTGCAACTATGTCTTGGCATGTCTCTGATAGAATTAATTAGAAAAAAATCTTTTATTGTAATTTTACAAAATACTATTTAATCTTAGTTCCGTAGTATTGAATCTTTAGAAATGGAGGAGTCGCATATGCAACCATGTAGTTGGGCAACGTACCTTATCACCCTTTACCCGCGTTACTTGTTCATAATATAACATGGATATATAAGTTGACCCTAAGCTAACTTGCCAGCAGGCCAATAGATCTGTGCACGATCTTGCAAAGTCAGAGCTAGGGATGAGAAAACAATCAATGGATGATGCTTCCTTCAGTATTAATAGTTTGAGACGTCCAATTTAATTTATTAATTCACATCCTTATCTGAAAAAAACATTGAACATCCTGTACTCATGTGCATATGCAGGTCCGTTTATTTGATCGATTTTGAAACTTGGTTTCCATGACAAATTTGCTGCAGGTAAATGCTCCAGCGCTAGTATTTGCTGCAGGTAATTCAGTGCATATCACGGCACTGAATTAGTTTTATAAGTTTTTGGTTCTGAAGTTATATAAGTTTCTGGTTCTTCTTTGCCAAAGCTTTAGTACTTTCTGTCTGCTAACTGAAATATCCCATGCATGATAGGCAAGACGATTCTCTTGGACAAGTCTATCTAAGTCGTTCCGGAATTTGTTTTGGTTAATTGTGCACCTCTTGTCGCGAGCCAAATGCTGAATAGTCAAATTCGTGCAAATCAAAGCCAAGATGACTAGTCAAATTGAGTAGAGATTGGACTCTGCACCGTACATAAAACATAGTCTTGATTCACTGCAGACGTCCATGTGACAGTGCTGGCATAAGATTGCAAGCAAAAACGTGAAAGCAACGTACACCACCTACGCCAAGTCTCCAGTGTACAAACGATGAGAGTTGTTCTTCACATGCAATGGGTGTTTTATCGTATCTTTTTATTCCAAGTGTGCCACGATGATGATAAGCTGCCCACGTACAGCTCATGACTGACATGAGGGTTGAGCGCTTATATATTGCTCAAAAGTCTGCCCTCCCCTGCTTGCAATTCATTATATACTCAATTTTCAATTTAGTTTTTGCAAGGTCATACATCGGAAGAATAAAACACAATATATTACGATGCATAATGTGCATATGGTAGTATATTTTAGTATGACAAAAGGCCAACTCTCTGCTGCTGGTTTTAATAATCTGTTTGTCCATTTGTGAAGGCAACCACTGGAACACATCCAGTTGACACCAATGCACTGACTAGATAGGATGGCCAAGCGCATCATGGAATATAATTTTTGCCCCCTTAGCTTGTTATGAACTGGTACGGCAAGTTACTTTGCGGCTACGAATTCGATGGAGTACTTGGCATGCAGCCAGTAGAAACAAATTCAAACGTCAACTCTTCAAATGCATTATTGCATTGTCCAAAGACAATCACAAGGAGAGGCAGCCTACTATTTTGGTTCAATTATTTTTCCTTTTCGACAACGCATTGAATTATTATTTGTTACATCTTGCATAAAAAAAGGTAATGGGTTTGGAGACGTGCAAAATTATCAAGGTATTTGGATTCAATATATGGAAAGTGATATGTGTTACGTTTTATTTTACTGCTAGTAGCCTTTCTCTTTAATTTAGTTTTTCGGAAAGCCAAAATTTCATGTAAAGCCACTTTGATGAAACAAAAAAGAGTCTACATCGGCCAACATAGAGTCTACATCGGCTAGGGAATGGAGAAATGCTTTGGAGCCCATTTGGGAGGACTTTTACCGGCTCTAGCTTGACCTATCTTCACAAAATGTGACATTGTAGCGCAAAGCCATTTCACAAACCGAGATAAAAAATAAAATAGAAGTTGGGTGAAGTTTTTTTTTCTTCACCGGCTCTGATTTTACTAGTGAAGCTATTTCATAAGAAGTCCTCCCAAACGCCCGCCCCCTTTCCTTTAGCAAGTGTAGCCGGATTGTCCTCGTGTTGCAACAGATTTTTAATAAAATTATTGGAAGTTCTGATAATAATTGAGAGTTACTCATTATTCCAAAATATAACATTAGGTGTCTTTTTTACTACTGCTCATATCGTCTGGGATTTCGAATCTCTCTTTAACTATGAAACTTATAAACTTTTTCAAAACGAACGGGTGTGCTAATTCTGAAAATTATACATAGATTATTTAGTATTGCAGCACCATGAAACTTAACCACCTACTTTCTTTGTTTCTTAAATATACATGTTTCGGCCAGTCTAATTATCTTTATAAATATCATATGCTTAAGAATGCACTAGGGGACTAAAGTTTAGTCCGTGTCACATCGGATATTCGGATGCTAATTAGGATAACTAAACATGAGCTAATTACAAAACTAATTGCAGAACCCCTAGGCTAAATCACGAGATGAATCTTTAAGCCTAATTAATTCATCATTAGCGAATGTTTACTGTAGCACCATATTATCAAATCATAGACTAATTAGGCTTAATAGATTCGTCTCGCGATTTAGCTTGGGGGTTGTGAAATTGATTTTATAATTAATCTATATTTAATACTCCTAATTAGTGTCTAAACATTATAACAGGGCTAAAGTTTAACCCGGAATCCAAATACCCAATCAGGCCATCACTGTACTGCCGTTGGCTAGGCGAGAGAGAGAGGTCACCATCGCCCACCACCTTGGCTTATGGCTTCCTATATATGCACTGATACACACGCACCCATGCATAGTACGGACCCGCACTCTTGGCAGCCAGAACGTGGTCAAGTCATCGGTGAGCTAGGTTGTCCAGGTCTCGAGGAGTTGGTATCGATGGCGAAGGTGGCGTCGCACGGGGCGTTCCAGGGGGAGAACCCGCTGGACTACGCGCTGCCGCTCATCATCCTGCAGATCTGCCTCGTCCTCGTCGTCACCCGCGGCCTCGCCTACCTCCTCCGCCCGCTCCGGCAACCCCGCGTCATCGCCGAGATCATCGTAAGCGACGCCGGCCTGACCCCTCCCATTTTTTGCTCGATCTCCGTCGTCGTCCTCCTCCTCCTTTCCACATAGCAGATGGCTACATATTGCTGTTGCTTTGGAACGTACGACATCGTCGCCGGACGTCGCCGTGGCCACCGCGGCCGCCGGCTACCATGCACCGTCGCCAGCTGCATAGCCTCTGCATGCATACCATATGATCCCTCTAGCTACTATCATATCATATGAAGGCCCCTCTAGCTAATATACAGATTTGACAGTTTCTATAAATGTGTTAATATTTTTCTCATTGCCGGCCTAGTTAGGATAGTATGATTTGCACTTTATTTGTCAAAGTAATATTTGCACACCGACCAATCTAAGCACCTTGTTTTGACTAGTACGAGTACACACAACAGTGCTTGCGTAATCACTAGAAAACAAGATCCACACTGATGGCTGTGTCTCAAAGAAGCTTGGACTGCATGCGTGTGTGTGTTTCTGATCGACTGGCAATGGCGGTGTGTGCAGGGAGGGATCCTGCTAGGCCCGTCGGCGCTTGGCCGGAGCACCAAGTTCCTGCACACCGTCTTCCCGCCGGAGAGCATGACGGTGCTGGACACGCTGGCCAACCTCGGCCTCCTCTTCTTCCTCTTCCTCGTCGGCCTCGAGCTCGACATCTCCGCCATCCGCCGCACGGGGAGGAAGGCCCTCGCCATCTCCCTCTCCGGCATCGCGCTCCCCTTCGCGCTCGGCGTCGGCACCTCCTTCGCCTTCCGCGCCACCATCGTCAAGGACGCCCCCCACGCGCCGTTTCTTGTCTTCATGGGCGTCGCGCTCTCCATCACCGCGTTCCCGGTGCTCGCCCGTATCCTCACCGAGCTCAAGCTCCTGACCACGGACCTCGGCCGCATGGCGCTCTCCGCCGCCGCCGTCGACGACGTTATGGCGTGGATCCTCCTCGCGCTCGCCATCGCGCTCTCGGGCTCCAGCTCGCCGATCATCTCGCTCTGGGTGCTCCTCACCGCCGCCGCCTTCGTCGCCGCCGCGTTCCTGCTCGTGAGGCCGGTGCTCGCGTGGATGGCGCGACAGTGCCGCGAGGGAGAGCCCGTCAAGGAGCTCTACGTCTGCGCCACCCTCGCCATCGTCCTCGCTGGCGGCTTCCTCACCGACGTCATCGGCATCCACGCGCTGTTCGGCGGGTTCGTCGTCGGCGTCGTCGTCCCCAAGGACGGGCCGTTCGCCGGCATGCTCATCGAGAAGGTCGAGGACCTCGTCTCCGGGCTCTTCCTCCCGCTGTACTTCGTCTCCAGCGGCCTCAAGACCAACGTGGCAACCATCAGCGGAGCCAAGTCATGGGGTTTGCTCGTCCTCGTCATCGCCAACGCGTGCATCGGCAAGATCGGCGGCGCGGTGGCGACGGCCCTGCTCGTCAAGATCCCCGTCCGGGAGGCCGTCACGCTCGGCTTCCTGATGAACACCAAGGGGCTCGTCGAGCTCGTCGTGCTCAACATCGGAAGGGACCGCAAGGTTCTCAACGACGAGGCCTTCGCCATCATGGTGCTCATGGCGCTCTTCACCACCTTCATCACGACGCCGATCGTCATGGCCGTCTACAAGCCGGCGCGGCCGTCGGCGCCGTACAAGCGCCGCACGGTGGCCGGCGGCGACGACGCCGACGAGCTGCGCGTGCTCGCCTGCTTCCACTCCAGCCGCGACGTCCCGACGCTGCTCAACCTCGTGGAGGCGTCGCGGGGCACCGGCCGCCGCCGCCTCGCCGTGTACGCCATGCACCTCGTGGAGCTATCGGAGAGGTCGTCGGCGATCACCATGGTCCAGCGCGCCCGCCGCAACGGCGTGCCCTTCTTCAACAGCGCCGACAGGGGGGACGGTCAGCTGGTGGTGGCGTTCGAGGCGTTCCAGCGGCTGAGCTCCGTGCGGGTGCGCGCCATGACCGCCATCTCCGACCTCGACACCATCCACCGCGACGTCATCGACAGCGCAGCCGGCAAGCGCGCCGCCATCGTCGTCATGCCCTACCACAAGGCGCTCCAGCCCGACGGCTCCCTCCAGTCGCTCGGCTCGGTGTACCACGCCATTAACAAGCGCGTGCTCCGCGAGGCGCCCTGCTCCGTCGCTATCCTCGTCGACCGCGGCCTCGGCGGCCCCGCCCAGGTCTCCGCCCAGAACGTGTCCCTGTCCGTCGCGGCGCTCTTCTTCGGCGGGCCCGACGACCGCGAGGCGCTGGCCTACGCGACGCGCATGGCGGAGCACCCGGGCGTGGCCGTCACGTTGGCAAGGTTCCGGACGAGCCGTCCGCCGCACTCCGACGAGGAGTTTGCCGACGACGAGGCGGCGGTCGAGGCGTTCAAGTCCAAGGTCGGCGGCGTGAAGGACGGGTCGGTGCGGTTCGAGGAGCGGGAGGGGTGCAGCAAGGAGGAGGTGCTCGAGACCATCGGCTCTCTGGCCAAGTCCAACGTGTTCGTGGTGGGGCGGATGCCGCCGGCGCCGGCGCTGGTGGAGAATCCCGACGAGCTGGGCCCCGTGGGGAGCTACCTGGCGTCGCCGGAGTTCAGGACGTCGGCGTCGGTGCTGGTGATCAAGAGGTACGACCCGGCGACGAACCCGAAGAGCAGGAGGTTCGACCCGGAGGCGAGGCCGCCGGTGGCGACGGAGGAGGACGTGCTGGACGAGGCGGAGATGGGCAGATCCAGCGTGGTGCCGGTGACGTGGTCGCCAGGGCCTGATGCGCATGGCGCCCAATAAAGAACCGCACTTGCTGGGAGTGCTTGTTGAGCTTTGTTCCTTTCCTTGTGCAATCTTCAAGAAATAGAGCAGGTACGATGCAAATCAAACTTAGTACCTGATTGTACATTATCTGATTGTAGGCAAATTCGCAAAACAATATGTAAAAAATTACTACACGAGTGTTTTTTTTATAAAGTCAACCACAGCGGGTTAAATGCCAGCCTGAACTTTGTATTGCAACGTGAAAGTTATTGCGTACATGTTTTTATAAAGGGGGAGAGAAAAGGAATACAGATGTTATTTCTAGTCTATGTTACATGAGAGATTACTCCACTCTTTTAGGCAATCCGTCCACTTCGGATTGCCAAGTTGTTCCGAGAGATGCTCATATCTTGCTACTGTAGATCGAAGCGAAACACATGAGCTGGGTGAAGCGGAAGCCTATCAAACACCACAGCATTGCGGCTTTTCCAGATGTTCCAAAAGGAGTGTCGTGGGATGTCCGAAGGTCTTCCAAAGAGCAGAGAGGTAAGGAGAATGTATTTAATTGTAGAATTCTACACTTTCTATCAATTAAGTATACAATATTCAATTAAGTTGTCCAATAATGTGTTTGATTGGCTCTAAATACATGAAGAAAAAATAAAGTAAAAATAAGAATAAGCATTGCCATACCTCTTTCACTCGCTAAATTACCATAATCGAGTAAAATTAATTGTCCGAAAAGATTTATATCGTCAAATAGTTTGAAACAGTCTGGGAATTAGAATCTATATAGAGACAGACATGCAGATTTTGACTAAAAGATTCAAATTTTGAATAAACTATTGATCCGTCTAACAATGAAATTTAGAGTTTCTGGCTCCATACCCTCTCCGACATACTGGCTTCTTGTGATGGCCTCCCTTTTTTTTTTACTGGTGGACCTGCTTGCATGTCTCAGAATTTCTCAACCCAACCTTAATGCCGGCAATGCATACACGGGATTTTTTTTTGAAAAAAAATTATACTAGAGCTTATAATTTGTAAAGATCCGGAGTTGATACGATCGCATGGAAGATTGTAGAACGCATATTATTCTTTATTTTTTTCCCCCTGTGTTTGCTGCCGATGGAGCAAGGCTATAGAACACATATGTTACACACATGTCTGTTTTGAGAAGCACTCGATCGAGGATGCATCGTCGTTGACTTGGGCACCGATCCTCATTGTTTTCTTTTGGAGAACCAGCTCGATCGATCCTCATGCACTGTGAGAGACCAGCCGGGCTGCTGGGATGCCAGATAAACTTAACCAAACGGTTAGCTAGCTGTACATTGGTTCCCACGAGTACCTGCCATGATTGGTATAAGCCAAAGTTGATTAAGGTCGTAGCTACCAGTCGGCTCAAGTCGAGTGGAGAAGAAGAAGAAGAAGAAGTCCAAGTCCACGCACATCCACACGTGCATACAGTCTATGCACGCCCAGCTGCTAGCTCCCGGAACGAACCGACAACCGACTTGGCGCGGAAAGTCCAAGTCCACGCTCAGCCAAGTGGACATGGAGAGGCCCCTCCGACGACTAACTGCTGCTAACCCTTCTGTTCGGTCTTAACTTGTCCATGTGCACAGTACGCGCCCGCCAGCAACGACTTTATGCGTGGCACCGGTACGAGCACACCTTTCATCCAACCATTTTTGTTACCATTTTTGTTTTGGATAGTTTTGGATCCGGGACTAAAGGATATTTTGTCCTGGGTTAAAAATTCACCACCGACGAAGGACTCTTTAGTCCTAGTTGGTAATAACAACCGGGATTAAGGAGCTCCTTTAGTCCCAGTTGTAACGGCTACTGGGTTGAAAAAAAAATCTGGCGGGACAAAATGTCCCGCCTAGTTTTACCAACCGGGACTAAAGGGGGTCTTGACTCGGAACTAAAGGACCACCTTTTATCTTGAAAACTTAGTTCCGATTGGATTTTCAAAATCTATGACCCTATCCAACCGGGACTAAAGTTGTATTTTCCAGTAGTGAGTGTGCGTGGACGATCCAAAAAGAAATCGAATTCTTTTGGTGTTTTGCGTGCACACTCTACTTACCACCTCCTTATAAAATATAGACAATTTTAGTTTTGTTCTAAATCAATCTTCCCTTAACATTTGTCAAAAAAAATCTTCTTCAACATTAATTTGACCAAGTCAACATAAATAATCATCAACTTGTACAACGTCAAATTAGTTTCATTACATCCAAAGTAATATATGCGTCTTGACAGTATTCCTGGAATCAATTTAAATATTACCATCCAAAAAGTTAGTGTAAATATGTATAAATCATGCTTACAGTACATTAATGATAAAAACAAGGCACGATATAATACTCACATTGGTTTTCAATAAGACACAATATAAGGGGAATAATCTTGATGGTTGTTAGAGCAACTCCAAAAGGTTGCTAATCTTACCCTCAATATCTTCTTTAGGGGAAAAAAAGAGAAAAAAAGAACTCCAACAGTCCACTTAAAACTCCCCAAAAGATTAGCGACGCGAACAAAACACCCTTCGCCCCGCATATTTTCACGACGCCCAGTCTTCCCAATCCGCCCGTGCGCGTTTTTTTCCCGGCCACCCCGCAGTGCCCGCTGGCCGCGCACCTGAGCAGCCGGACCTTCCTGCACACGCAGCGGTGGCGGCGGGGCGAGCAGCGGGTGAGGGGCAGCAGTGCCGGTGGGGCGAGCTGATCCCCAGGTTGCCGAAGGAGGTGGCGAGGGAGTGCCTCGTCCGGGTGGGCTTCGACCTGCTACCGTGGTTTGCTGCATCTTGTGCTGGTGGAAGTCGGAGGTTGCTGCGAGTGAAGCTTCCCGATTTCCGATGATGTCGAGGCGCGGCAAGGGCGGCAAGGGTCTGGGCAAGGGCGGCGCCAAGCGCCACCGCAAGGTGCTCCGCGACAACATCTAGGGCATCACCAAGCCGGCAATCCGGAGGCTAGCTAGAAGGAGCGGCGTCAAGAGCATCTCTGGCCTCATCTACGAGGAGACCCGCGGAGTGCTCAACATCGATGCAGTGTTGCTCATGGCTCTATGTTGTGTACAATTGCCTTGTTGTTTCTTTGGAGAACCCATCAGAACTAATCAACCTGCAATCTGAAGAACCGCAAGAATTATATGTATCTGTGGTGATTTTGAATCTGTTGGTCTCCATGGTTCAATCTGCAAAGTTGCGTTCCGGTGCTGATCGATGCTTGTTTCAGGCTTCAATTTGCGCCATTTGCTTGGTTTCTTTCACTGTTTCAGAGTCTGGAAACATTATGTTCTCTACAGCCAATTGATGGGTGCTTTTATGTAATGTTATTCTAGACTCGTTTGTAAGCGTAAATTCAGAAGCTGCAAACTGGAGAAATGAGTATACTGGCGTTCACAAAGCGAGAATGGAACAAAGGTCAAGGGGTACGGGTGCTTGTTTCAGATCTCTACCATTTGCCTGGAAGTTTTGCATTAGTAGACATTTAAATTGGATCTCAATGGCCTAGCGGGGACCACATGCCTCAATGGACGTGAATCCTTACTTTGATCCGGCGTGACTTGGAGGTTGCAGGACGCAGGGGCTGCCGGCGTGACTTGTCCTCCGTGCGCAGCCCGGTGTGACTAGAGGGCGCAGGACTGCTCCTCCGTGCGCAGGGGCTGCCGGCGTGAGTCCTTCGTGCGTAGGGGCTGGCAGCATGAGAGGGGTACCGGACGGAGGATTTTGACGGGTACCGTGTGTGCAAGGGCTAGCGACACGAGGGGGCTCTTGGTCACGGTGGTGGGAAAAAAGTAACGGATCTTAATGAGCCCAATACGATGACGTGGCCTGTTTTGAATTATTGAGGAGTAGTTTTTAATGTCTGTTGTGAGCTGATATGTTTTAGGGGAAAAAAATTTAGCATAGCCCCCAATACCTCATTTTAGAGAAGAAGTTTTTGGAACTTTTGGAGTTGCTCTTAAGGTTATTAGCTTACCTCAACTATTTTTTGTAGCTTATATATGGTAGTAGCGGATCGAAACGAGGTACTAGCTTACCTCAAGTATGCGAGAATAACGCGCGGAAGGTAGAACATACATTGTATATATCTATATGCATGGATTGATTTTATGTTTGGCGCCGAGAACGAAGCTGTAACACATGTTACACGCCCGAGTCAAAAGATCCACAGTATTTGATGGAGCTCCTTATAGTTAGAGACCAACCGGTCGGCTCTGATCACCATCCGTCAAGTCCTACTTCTTCGCACTCTCTTTTCTTCCATGGCCAAAATGAATTTTCTTTTTTCCCTATAGTTCAAAACATGGGCGCTCAATAATCAACTAGCCCTGCCATTCGTCACCTATGACGTCGTCTGCAGAACGAGTTGCTCCGAGTGCTATACCACTAGCTAGTTGCCATCTCCTCCTGTCCGCGTGTCGTACGTACGTTGGAGGGCCGGCCGGGGTACTATAGTATACGTGAGAACAAGTGGTCTTGTTAATTACGATGATGATAATTAACCTAGATGTTGCCCATAACCTATACACACACAATCCCCATCTACGGCCGCAAATGTGACATTTGCTCACTTACTGGCCTTGTACTTATTTTTATCCCGTTGTGATTGATTTTTAAATAGTAATTACTCTATACACTCTTTCATCCACATTCATACTTTTTTCATTTTGTATTGCACCTCCATACCATACATTGTGTTTAACGTAAAAATCAATATCTTTCATCACTTCCACAAATACATGTATAAATGGTCTACATGGTCACATTCATCATACCTATGTACCTTAACTTAGTATTTCTATATTAATAATGATATAAATAGGTAATTTAGAATCATGTATTAGTTTACTTTTGGACATTTCTGTATGCTACACATGAAGATAATTAGATCAAGATTTAGATGTTTACTTTTATAATAACACCATACATGGGCAACTTAGATACAAATTTATAATAATATTTTAAGTTATGCTTTATAATCATATGCATGAGTAAATTGGAGGAAGATTATGAGGTTACTTTAGATTATTTTTTTATAATGGCAAAGCTTGGTAATTTAGATATAGGTTTAGGGTCTATTTTAGAATATTTTTATAATGATAGTGGAGGGTAACTTTTTGGAAAATATAATAGACCAATGACTATGATTATTAGAGTTTACAGGATTGATGTTTGATGTTTCTAATTTTTGTGAGAATTTCTAGGATTTTCTTTTTTTATATAGCATGTCTCATGCGAACTAATGCGGAGTCTTCAATGGAAAAAATGAGGCCACATTGCTAAAAAGTCAAAACTATTACTGCAAGCAACTTCTCATTTGTTGAATATTCGAACACTATACTTAAAGTATAGATATATACTTATTATCTTCGTCTGATTGTGATAGATTTTAGGTACTAATTACTCTATAACATTTTCATCCACATTTACAATTATTAACTTTTCATTTTGCATCGCAGATATGCACTTGAATTTGTTTAATGGACTCTATGTTTGAGCTATAATTTTAACATAGAAATTTATATTCCTATCGCTTCTTGTATATCTCTGTAATTGGTCACCCATATCATGCCTATATACTTTAATTATTATATCATATACCAATAGGGTAAGACATAGACGATTTAGAATCATATATTAGTGTATATTTTTTAATGAAGGTGATTTGAATTCAAATGTAGGGTTACTTCATGTTATTTTTAGTAATAGCATACGTGGCCACATGGGTAATATAGATCAAGGGGTTACTTTAAGTTATTTTTTAAGTATTAGTGGTGGACAATTTAGTTGCAAATTTAGAGGTTATTTTAAATATTGTTTATGATGGGAAGATTAGGAGGTCACTGTAGTTTATTTTATATAATGGCAGAGGTGTGTAATTTAGATATGAATTTAGGGGGTTACTTTAGTATATTTTCATATTAACGCAGGTGGGTAATTTTTCAGAAAACATAATAGATCCAATGACTATGATGACTTGAGTCTACCGATTGATGGCTATGATGACTTGAGTCTACCCATCGATAGTCGGATGTTTTGCTTTTTTTTGAGAATTTCTAGAATTTCTCTCTTTTTCTAGAGCGTCCATCCAGGAACTATAAATGACTTCATCTGGAGACTTAAAAGGAGTCTTGAACTAGGAAGTTAGTAATCAGTAATAGTAGGATGGTCCGATGATGATGAACTTGTACGGGGGCCAAGAATTCAACGAAGAGTCCTCACGAGACGTAACGCAGCGCTCTCTAGTCTGTAGTTCCCCGGCGAGGTTGAACTCTTTGCCCTCGTACTGTCGTAGAAGTTCGTCGTCATTACTATTACTAATTACTAATTTAAATCCCACACCCGGGCCGCGCCCCTCGGCCTATATAAATCCCACACGCGGCTCCTGTTGCGGCAACCGTCTCCAACTTCTCCACCGTCCTCCAGTCACGCGTGACTCGCCTCGCCTCTGTCCACATCGACCACGCCGGATCCACCAAGCCGCGCGCGGCGGCGCGCAAGAGGGGTTTAAGGCCAGCAAGCAGCGCGTGGTGATCTGGTGATCCGAGATCGCTGCTGCGGCGATGGCGGCGAACGCGACGGCGAAGTGCCCGGGGCCGATGAAGGCCACCTCGCAGGGGGCGTTCCAGGGGGAGAACCCGCTCGAGTACGCGCTCCCGCTCGCCATCCTCCAGATCTGCCTCGTCGTCGTCGTCACCCGCGGCCTCGCGTACCTCCTCCGCCCGCTCCGGCAGCCCCGCGTCATCGCCGAGATCATCGTGAGTTCCTCTTGTTCTTTTTTCCCCGCTGTCTCGTTCCTCTTCCGCGCGCCGCCTCCACCCTCTCCCGATTCGAAGTTCTCCCCGCTCGCCCTTTCGCTTGATTTGTCGGGATGGGCGGATTTGGGAGCGGCGGTCCGCTCCAACGACGCTAGGGCTTTGGTTGTGGACTCCAGAGGGTCCCCGGCCGTCTCCTGCCGCGACGCGTACGCGCGGGCGGCGCCGTGCCGTGCGGACACGGGTCTCGCCGGGGGCGGCGATAGGGACGCGCCCACGCACGTTCGGCTTGCGGGTGCCGATCCAACTGCGGGGGAGGAAATTTTGTGACGGGACCATGCCCTTTGTCCTTTACTCATTAGCAGTTTCGTCCCTTGTTCCCTTCTGATGCACGACCCGCCCATCTCTCCATTTTGGTTAGTAGTTCAGAGGTGGGGACATGCATCGGCTGACTGAACTTCCTTGGATTTTGTGGGCCTCCTGTGCTCACACCTTCAGCCGTCAGTCAGCCGAGTTGAATCTTCCGGGGATCATGCTTCATGCAGTTAGATGCATGGAACTGACCAATTTCATGTTCCAGTTACCATTTTCTTGGGGGAAGTTCCTTTTGACCATCGCAATTTTTTTTCCTGACAACAGCTGGTGATGAGCATCCGAGTAGAAATCGATAGGGGTTGGTATTCGGTGAGAATTTGCTTGGGGGCATCTCACCCTTCCATTTCAACCGCTCACTGTTTCAGACTGCCACAGCCTTTTCCGGTTTAGGAATTTGGCAGAAATTTCAAACAAGACTACCCTGAGCGCTGTGGACTCACTCGGCCTTATGAAAGGATATCCATTTTCCTCAACAATTTCATAGTAAGTACGTGGAATAGACAAAAAGAATGGACCAATTCATTTAATTTCCTCACCGGCCCTTCTGAATAAAGGAAGAAGAAGATCACTGTGATAAGCAACAGCAAATCCGCTGCTTAGTACGCGGTGATTTGGAGCCAATAATCAATCATACACCCCAAATTAGCTACTGTGACGATTATTTTATCCCAGCTTGCTCCTCAAATCGTGCGGTGCTACTAAGTAAGGTAGCACCGAGCCATACAACTCATCACATCACGTGGTATACACAGCTAGTAGTCAGTAGATTCAGGCGGGCCGGATCCCAAGTTCCCAACTCCCTGGGGGAGGCCTGCCCCAGATAGCCCTGCATTCAGAGATCGCCCACCAGTCTCAGAATTTTATAGTATCCGTCAGTCTAGAGATTAGCAAGGATACTTTGTTTGCACAGGAGAAAAGGAGGCTCCAAGCATCTTCTTAGAGATAAACAAAGTCCAAAATGGAAGACTTGTACTCAACTCTTTGCTTGCACCACGTTTGGGGGACACCATTTTTACCATAACAGCTTATCTTCTGTTTTTGAAAAAGATTCGAGGATCTGATTAGAACTTGCATATATTCATGCTGGTAGGATTCAGTTGCCAATCTGCTGTCACCATTTTTTTTCAAGAAAAGGGGGTATTTCGATTCAATTCACAGCTTTACCTCCATGGTATTCACAGTATCTGCACACGCATATATCAACATCAACAACCTTGCGGCTTCCCGCTTCGTCGCTCAAATGTCCTACTATTTGACTAACTGAACCACCCGTTCCCCACATGTTCAGATGACACACCGTATTTTATTGTAGATTCTTGAATCGATCAAGAAATGAACGAGGGAAGGTTATAGGGGATGGTTCATCTCACCGTCTTTTGCTTGCCCTGCTTGTCTTTATTTTAGTCATTAAAGTCAACACTAGTTTATGGAGGGTATCTACAGAAACAAATGTATAGGGAAACCAAGGCGGCATTTTTAAGTGTATTATTGGAAGGATGCTTAGACTTCTTGCAGCTACCTGCCAACCTAGCTGTCAGTGACCTGCAGAGATTACTTAATCAAGAAAAAATGATACAGATACTACTGCAACAATTACTAAACGATGTTTTATTAGTAGTAAGGGAAGTAACGGCTATTGGCACACATAGTATATATTCCTTCACATACTTTTCAAACATTTTTTTTGTTGCTTCCATCATTATCGTCAGTCAAGTGACATTGTACGAAATTACTTTAATTGTCAATAGCTCTAGTTCTATAAACAAACTACTAGGTACGTTCTAACATGTCCCTATGAAGAATGAAGGGTCGTCCCTGTTATCTCACTATATAATTCATATACTGGAGATGAGTTGAGGTCTTGAGGAACGTGGAAAAATCTGCGCTTAGCCGCTATATATATTTCTTCTGGAGTGATGGAGTCTATATTATTGTTTCTTCCTCACAATTCATTCGCAGCAACAAACATTGATCCTAAGTTCTAACTAAAATAGATATTTCATAGTTTGTGAACACAATTGACCTACAATTTTACACACATTTGAATTCGTATTTTTGACATCTGATTTGATGAACGATGCTGAAACTTGGTCACTCACATGCCTTGCTTGGTTTGCCTGAATGATGATGCAGGGAGGAATTCTGCTGGGCCCGTCGGCTCTGGGCCGGAGTGAAAAGTTCTTGCACACCGTGTTCCCAGCCCAGAGCATGACAGTGTTGGACACGCTGGCCAACCTCGGCCTGCTTTTCTTCCTGTTCCTCGTCGGCCTCGAGCTCGACATCTCTGCCATCCGCCGCACTGGCAAGAAGGCCCTCGCCATCGCGCTTGCTGGCATATCTGTCCCGTTCGCGCTTGGCATCGGCACATCTTTTGCGTTCCGTGCCACCATTGTCAAGGGGGCGCCACAGGGGCCATTCCTTGTCTTCATGGGCGTCGCGCTCTCCATCACCGCCTTCCCGGTTCTCGCCCGTATCCTGGCCGAGCTGAAGCTTCTGACCACTGACCTTGGTCGCATGGCCATGTCTGCAGCTGCGGTCAATGACGTTGCTGCCTGGATCCTGCTAGCACTTGCCATTGCTCTCTCTGGTTCTGGGTCACCGATAGTTTCCCTGTGGGTGCTGCTGACTGCTACCGGCTTCGTCATTGCAATCTGCTTGTTCCTCCGCCCGGTGCTGGCCTGGATGGCACGTCGGTCACCTGAGGGCGAGCCAGTCAAGGAGGTCTACATCTGCGCCACCCTCGCCATTGTCCTCGCTGCTGGTTTCGTGACCGACATCATTGGCATTCATGCTCTGTTTGGTGCCTTCATGGTCGGCATCGTCGTACCGAAGGACGGGCCTTTCGCTGGTGTGCTCATCGAGAAGGTGGAGGACCTCATCTCAGGGCTCTTCCTCCCGCTTTACTTCGTCTCCAGTGGCCTCAAGACCAATGTGGCCACTATCAAAGGGGCCAAGTCCTGGGGCTTGCTCGTGCTCGTCATCGCAAACGCATGCCTCGGCAAGATTGGCGGCACGGTGATCACGTCCCTGTTCGTCAAGATCCCCGTGCGGGAGGCTATCACACTCGGCTTCCTCATGAACACCAAGGGGCTCGTCGAGCTCATCGTCCTCAACATCGGCCGGGACCGCAAGGTGCTGAACGACGAGGCGTTCGCCATCCTGGTGCTCATGGCGCTGTTCACCACCTTCATCACGACGCCCATCGTCATGGCCATCTACAAGCCGGCGAGGAAGACGGTGCCGTACAAGCGCCGCACCGTGGAGTGCACGGCCGGGGACGCGGAGAACGAGCTCCGCGTGCTGGCCTGCTTCCACACCAACCGCCACATCCCGACGCTGCTCAACCTGGTGGAGGCGTCGCGGGGCACCGGGCGCCGCCGCCTCACCATGTACGCGATGCACCTGGTGGAGCTCTCGGAGCGGTCGTCGGCCATCAGCCTGGTGCACCGCGCCCGCCGCGACGGCATGCCCTTCTTCAACAGCAAGGAGCAGCGCACCGAGCAGATGGTGGTGGCGTTCGAGGCGTTCCAGCAGCTGAGCTCCGTGCGGGTGCGGCCCATGACGGCCATCTCCGACCTCGACACCATCCACCGGGACGTCATCGACAGCGCCGCCGACAAGCGCGCGGCCATCGTCATCATGCCGTACCACAAGGCGCTCCACCACGACGGCTCCTTCCAGTCTCTCGGCTCCGCGTACCACGCCATCAACAAGCGCGTGCTCCGCGAGGCGCCCTGCTCCGTCGCCATCCTCGTCGACCGCGGCCTCGGCGGGCACGCGCAGGTGTCGGCCAAGAACGTCTCCTTCTCCGTCGTGGCGCTCTTCTTCGGCGGGCCTGACGACCGCGAGGCGCTGGCCTACGCGACGCGCATGGCGGAGCACCCGGGCGTCGCCATCACGCTGGCGAGGTTCCAGCCGAGCCGCCGGCTGCAGTCGGGGTCGGGGGAGGAGGAAGCGGCCGACGAGGCGGCGGTGGAGGCGTTCAAGGCGAAGGTGGGCGCGGCGAAGGACGGGTCGGTGCGGTTCGAGGAGCCGGAGGCGTACACGAGGGAGCAGGTGCTGGAGACCATCGAGTCGCTGTCGGGTTTCAACGTGTTCGTGGTGGGGCGGATGCCGCCGACGGCGCCGCTGGTGGAGAGGCCCGACGAGCTGGGACCCGTGGGGAGCTACCTGGTGTCGCCCGAGTTCAGGACGTCGGCGTCCGTGCTGGTGATCAAGAGGTACGACCCGGCGACCAACCCCAAGAGCAAGAGGTTCGACCCCAAGGCGAGGCCGCCGGTCGCGACGGAGGAGGATGTTCTGGACGAGGAGGTCGGGATGGGCAGCGCCGCCGTAATGCCCGTGACGCAGTCCCCAATGTGAGCGACATCGCGTGATCGAGATGAGCAATGGAAGCCGTGACCGTGAGAGCTGCGCCGCCGGCGCAACCTTAGAGATGACGCTTTGCTGAGGTGTGCCGTGTGTACGTGTTACTGTTGTGTGTACCGTCGTCTCGCCGAGCATTCGTGGCGACCATCCTAGCTTTCAGCCACCAGCTGATATGATAAGTTCCGTGTGGCCGGATGATGCCTGATGGGGGGATTGCTTGCATTGTTGTGCTCGCGTCGTGCGGCCACACCGGATCAAGTGTATATATACGTGATGTGTTTTACTGGAATACTCGTACACCCAGCTGTATGAGTAGTGACCAGTGACTAGCGTGTTGGTGTGTGCTGTTAATTACTGGCATTGTCCGTAATACATTCTTCAAGACATAAAATGCTTTTTTATTGTTATAAGATTGGAAATTGGCCACTTCTACCGTGCTGGATCGGCGAAAGCTCTTGAAGCTATTTTTAAAATACATTTTCAAATCTTAAAACTTGACACCCATCGCTAATAGCAATGCTTCCTCCTTACTCGCTGCCTTCGCAACTACCTTATGCCAGTGATCACGCATGTGGAAGGCAACTACCTTATGTCAGTGATCACGCGTGTGTTTCTTGACGCTTAATTGGTGGATCTTAAAATGCACTTCGAGAATGTAAGGACTCTGATGGCAACATCCTGAGACAAGTTGGGGGACGTGAAAATATATTTTGAGCGTTTAGGGATCCAGATGACATCTTGAGACAAGTTCATGGACCTGAAAATGCATTTTGAGAGCTCAGTACCTAAATGACATCCGATCCCATGACAAGTTTAGAGACCGCTTATTTATTTTATTCTTATATATGCTTGTATAAGTTGTATGTACAACCAATTTAGTACAATTCGAATTCAACTCAAGAAGCCATTTCAAAAAAAAAAGAATACAACTCGAAAATGAACTAGATGGTTTAAATGCGAGTTGTTAAGAATCAGTATGTTTTACTTCCTCCATCATAAATTGCAATTCCTTTTGATTTTTCTAAATACATTACTTTTTCTATATATCTAGATATGAGTTTATATCTAGGTGCATATCAAAATCTATGTACTTAGAAAAGTTAAAACGAATAATAATTTTTAAAACGAATAATAATTTGAAAAGGACGGAGTATTTGCTTGGTTAAGTAAGAAAGGTGTCTCGTCCATTTACCTTGCAGGCACAAGGTTTGCCGACTATGGAGGAGATAACCCCGATTACTTCCATTTCGAGACGAGATTTGTGAGCGAGCTCTTGTGATTATTCAAGCGCGGGCGAAGCGCGCCAGGCAGGCGGTGCGTGCAGCGTGTCGACGCCGGACGGCGGGTGCGAAACAGCCGCATGGGCTCCGTGGCTGCCGGCGGCGTGGAGGCACGGAGGTCGCGCCGCGCAGGCGCGTCGTCGGAGCTGGCGACCGCGTCCCGGCGGGGACGTGTGCTCTCGTCGCCGTGCCCGCCTGTCGCGGCGGTGCGGGACAGCAAGTCGCCCGCCATCCCTGAACGGCAGCCCGGAGCTCCGGCGCGGTAACCATTCAACTCCAGGGGCGCCGGCGCCGGCCGTCCTCGTCATGCAGGAGCGGGAGCGGCGCCGCGGTGTTGCTCGTACCACGTCGCCGTCGCCGCCTCACCTGCTGCTATGTGCTAGCTAGCTCCCCTGAGGCTACCACCGAACACCCAACAGCCAGAGCATCTCCGGACGAACTAGAGCCCCGGGAGCCCGGGACGCGCGCGTTATCGATGGGGAAAGCGCGGTCGAGCGGAGCTGCGGAGTCCGACGCCGGCGCCGCGCGCGACCTCGCCAGCTTCCATGTCGCCGGCCGGCCCGAAACATTTGCAGAACGCTTCCGGTTATTGTTTCCAATACGCTGATTTGGATCGTGACGAATAGTTGCAACCTGAATATTTTCACTTTACCCCAAATATTAACATATAACCCCCTCTATTTAGATCGTGATTAATAGTCGCGATCCGATTATTTCCATTTAGACCCCTATCTATTTTCAAATAGCTCTCGTCGCGGTCCGCTCCTCCTCCAGCCGTCCGGCACCGCCGCGGTCCTCCACACCGGAATCGCAAATCCACCGCTTCGGCCAGCAATCCCAAGCTCAGCCCCTCGCAGCATCCCACACCATTCTCTCCACCCGAAGAGCAGCGCAGAGCGAGCCGCAGCAGGCGGGCATGGCAGCAACCACGATTGCCATTGCGATTGTGATTGCGGTATAGCACCCAGCCATCTCTGCGTTTCACCTTCATCCAACCAAGAACTGAGCATCACGACAAGCGATTGTTCAGACTTTCATGAATGGGCGGTGGATTTGGAGCTACTTGTACAGTTAGTTCTAGGCAATTCAGACTTCAAAGCTGAGGATCTTCTTGGTCTTTCAGTCCTCGTTACCTCACCGGGTCCCGCATCGCTCCCAGGGGCGACTCGGGTGGCTCCTCAACCCGCGCCACCAGCCACCTCCTCCAATCTCCCCAGTTGCCTCACCACTGCCAGAGCGGGCTGCCGGAAGTCTGGGGCTCGCGAGGACGGCGGCGGCGTGGCAAATTAGCACAAAACCCTCTCCTTCCCCTTCTCCTACCTCTCAATTTCTAGATCCGGCAGCCATGGAGATTGATTTTCTTGGAGAGAAACTCACGAAGGGAGCGATTTGCTGGCACGGAGTGAGGCGGCACCCCGGACCAACGCGAGACCCGAGCACGGCGGTTGGGCGCGGCACGACCCTCTCCCTCCCTTACACTCCCCCTTGCCGCCGGCTGTTGACGCTCGTTATTGATACACTTTTAGTGCCATTTAACTAGTGTTTTCAGGCATATTCTTATACTAACCCGCCACTTGGCACCTAAAATAACCCCGTATTTGCATATGTGATGTGTTTTGGACCGTATTACAAAATCACAGGAAATACGACATAAATGAAAGATTTTTCTACAAGTTGGATTTGGGCCCAAACTTTGGATATTGGAAGACCCATACACGAACATTGAACTGCAGGCCCGCAAGGGGAGCTGAAACTTGCACGGACCATATCTTTTTCATCCGAACTCCGATTAGGACGAATTTACAAGGAAAATTGCATAGCTCGACGAGATCTACAACTTTCGTAAGAAACACTCGAACATTGGAGGCCTAAACAGGATAGGCCAATCGGCCTACAAGTGTCCAGGCCAATCGGCCTGGTCCTTTTTCGGCTTCGATCGACCTCCCCTTTCACCAGGAGGATGCCCGCGAAGTCTCTAGGGTTATTTTCCAGATACTTGGCCTCAAAGGCACCCCAACTGAAACTACCAACTATAAATACCCAAGACTTTCAACAAGGAGGAGGATCTCGACGAGTTTAGACCTAGCCGCCACCACCGCCACAAGATGAAAAGCAGGGATTAGATTAGATCACCACGATGACCAATGCTGGCGGGAGTCAGGAGGCACAAGGAAGCCCTCAGGCCGAGGCCTAAGGAGCCCTAGGCCGATCTCCTACACCCCCTTGCCGCCATCTTCGGTGATGACGTTCTCAGAGTCTCTTTTACCCATTTTTGCATCAATCTCTGTAAGATGATGGGTAAAGCCTATATTCATCCCTAGGATTGTTTGGATCTTTGATATGTAACTGTTACATGTACGTTATGCCTATCAATGCTTCATGGTCTATGTCATTGCAATGCTTTATTTACATATGTGAGCGCTTCATATGTCCTTAGTAGAGTTTGTGGTAATCTTGGTGATTAGCTTAACTCTGCAGATGCTTTGATATATATATGTGTGAGCGGAGTTGTTGAGTATCCCTAAGTAGTGACAATATGCAGGAGGGAAAGAGCTGAGCGAGCACATAATTTCTGTGATAGCTAGTGAAGGCAACACCTATTTGTGTAGTAGATGCATATTCATGTGAACCAAGATCCTAGGGAGGGAACACATATCTATCTTTGTTTGCCATCTTGTATCAACTTTTGCTTCTTGTTTAGTTTAGATTAGTTTGTCTCTCTACACAACTCATATTGCTTGGTTTCGTTGGTAAGATTAGTATAAAGTGAGAGCTAGCAATCCACTTGTTCCACGGATTGATAAACTTTGGGGGAATACTCTAAGAGAAAAGCTACAACTGATCCGTGCGCTTGCGGTTCACCAACTGGCGCGCTAATTGCCGTCAACACCGCCGGAGGGGGCGATCTACTGGCGGCTTCGGCAGTGGACGACGGCTCTGGTCTGGACACACCCGGATTTGGCACGCGCATGCCTGGATCCGGCATTCCCCTAACCTTTGAGGCGGATTCTCTCACGGATCCGCTCCGGGGGGCACCAGCCAGGGTGCAGCGGTGATGGGCTCGCCGCGTTTGAGTCGAGTTCACGCTCGTGGACCGCCCTAGACGGCACTGCGTGCAGTCCTAGCATTGCGGACCGTGTTGGCTCGTAGCCACCGGCAGCACCAATGCTGGTGCTTGCCTGCGGCTCCCCCCTCCCCTCCACCTTCACTCCTGCGGTCGACCGTGCGCCGCACCGGTGCTCCACCTCCTTTCCGGCACTCTCCATGGTCAGAACCAGCGTCCTCGGAGGATTGGGGCCTAGGAAAAAGCCTTTGCCCGCCTGACGGGCCGATGACGATAACGCTCTAAGTCGCCGTCCACCTTCTTGGAGGCATCATTGAATGGCCTCCTCTCCTCTGTGCCAATGCCGCCACCGGCGACCACCGTCCTCGCCTCCGTGTTTGCAGCAGAACTAGAAGGTTGTTGGTGCTCCTTTGGATTTTACTGTGGTTCCGTAAGTGTCCACCGCTAGCGCCTCTACTTCGTCGGTGCTCTCCTTGTTGATGGAGATACCAAATCAAATGTTGGGAGCCTTTGCCGGCCCTTCCTCCTTTGGAGCTTCCTCCCCTCAAAGGATGTTGGATGGCGGTATGCGGCACCTGGATGTGCCTCAATTGGTGTTGCCTTCAGCTTGAAGGGAGGTCGTCGTTTCTGGCGACATTTTGGTCAAGTTGTTTCCGTGACCCTTAGCCCCCGTTCTGTTGGCAAACCCTCCCGAATCATTGGAGGGTGGCCACAGGCGGCGTAGCTGCGAGGGGTGTTATGGTGGAACTTTGAATCCAGTGAACCTGGCAAGCAAGTTGCTTGGTAGTGGCTCCCATGGACGATTGGTAGATTGCACTTCGGCTTCGTTAGGCACCTGTTGCGTTGAGCTTGCACCGCTCTATGGATCGGCTTGAAGATATTTCCTGTTTTCTCTTATGTAACTTCTCTTTACTTCTAGCCACGTGAGAACTTACGTAATCTCCCCCTTATGCCAGAGACCAGACTTGTACTGTGCCATCTTATTTTCGATCAAGGGGATGTTTGGATACCAGGGGGTTAAACTTTAGCTCTGTCACATCAGATGTTCGGATACTAATTAGGAGGACTAAACATAAGCTAATTACAAAACTAATTGCGGAACCCCTAGGCTAAATCGCGAGACGAATATATTAAGCCTAATTAATCCATCATTAGCGAATGGTTACTGTAGCACCACATTGTCAAATTATGGACTAATTAGGCTTAATAGATTCGTCTCGCGATTTAGCTTAGAGGTTGTGTAATTAGTTTAGATTTAATACTCCTAATTAATGTCAAACATTCGATATGACGGGGGTTAAAATTTAGTCCCCTCCTCCCAAACACCCCAAAGAGAATCAAGTAGGTGGGATCTTCCCAAAGTTGTTCGAAAAAAATCTTCTTGATCTTATTGGTCTTTCGAGAAGATCGAGATAGCAGAGGATCTTCGAGAAATGAGCAGAGCTTGCTTGTGCCGCTGCTTTCTGAACGCCGGCCTGATCCAACTCCGTTTCTTGCTTCTCGCTTGCCGTCCCTGGCTGGCCAGTGGCCATGGCCGGTGCAAGGCAACGCAATGCAAGACGGCGCGGCGACTAATCATAGAAGGCGCCTTCAGAAACCCGCTTTCCAAAGAAGTAGACGTAGCCACCTCATATCTGCCTTCGCCCCACTGCTCCAGCCTTTGCCACGTCATCACTCAACAGATAGCGCGCTTCCAACTGCGATAGCCTGCCTCGCCGTTCGCAGGGAATGGCGCTGCGGCCGCTGCTCCACCACCTCCTCCCATCGCCTCCCCACCGGAGCCCCAGCCTCCCTCCACCACCGCCTCCGGCCTCGCTCTCCTCCTCCGCCACCACTCGCCGCAGCTCCGCCGCCGCGCTTCTCCTCCTCGCCGCGTCCGCGGCCGCCCCGGCGCCTCCGCGGCCCGCCCGCGCCGCCGACGAGGACGTCGACGAGGCCCGCGTCGTCCGCCTGTTCCAGGTGCGCTTTCCCTGTCTCGTCTTCATAGCCCCGGAGCCCTGACCCCAGGATGTACGCAGGAGGCGTCGCCGTCGGTGGTGTTCATCAAGGACCTCGTCGTCGCGGGGGCGCAGGGGAAGGGAGGTGGCGGGGAGGGGGGCGACGAAGACGAGGAGGAGGGCGGCGCCAAGGTGGAGGGGACCGGGTCCGGGTTCGTGTGGGACTCCGCGGGCCACATTGTGAGTGCTTTCCTGTTGGCATTTCTGTTCGGATTAACCAGGAATTTCAGAGATGGAATTAGTGCGCTTTGGATTACTGTTAGACGCTGATTCGCTACAGACATAGATATTGGTTTCCGTGTCAGATGTTATTAGTGGCAATCACAATTCACCATCGTGCTGGGAAACACTGACACTAGAATTTTGCTCAAATTACTGCAGTATATTGTAGTTTTCCTAGTCTATCGCAAACTGAAATGTGATTGCTAGTTACATCTGTTTGGTGTTTCATCGGCTTACCTGCAACTGTCCCACATGAAAACCTACATTTGGACTAAGCGAGGTTTCCACTTTGGCCATCCAATTTGTCTCATGCTCATCAATGTTTCGTCATGCACTATGGTTTTGATATGTGCCACCTGATACATTCAGTTATTTCAATAGATTTTCAAACATTCTATATAATTGTGTTCATCTGTATCCTTTTACCTTGCAAGCTTATTTGTATATTTAGCTTGATCCTTTGAAATTTGTGTTTTGCATGGGATTCATTGAGATTTTTCTTTGAGTTTCAATTTGAATGCTTGAATTGGCGCATCAGGTGACAAATTACCATGTGGTTGCAAAACTAGCTGGAGATGGATCTGTGTTTCATCGCTGCAAGGTTGCCTGCTTGTTTCTTGCACTATCAACAGCTAATTACTCACTAACGATAATACTTCTGCTTATTTACGCTTTTAAACTGGGCTTTTTATGGTGTTTCTAGGTGTTCTTGGAGGATTCTAGTGGCAAAAGTTACTCAAAGGAAGGGAGGCTAATAGGCTGTGATCCAGCATATGATCTTGCTGTACTGAAGGTTTGGGATTGCATTATTTGTGACTGAAGTTTTAGTGATGTGAAATTGGGTCCTAGTCGCTATCGTTGAATTCATATCAGTGCCGCAGGTAGATGTTGATGGTGACAAGCTGAGGCCTGCTCTGATTGGCACATCACGGGGGTTGCGAGTTGGGCAAAGTTGCTTTGCCATTGGGAACCCTTATGGATATGAACACACTCTAACTACTGGGGTAATGATGCCTTAAAAGTTGTTCAACGTTTGTGTTAAGTACATTCTAAGAGTCCTCTGTCCCATAGTGAATGCCTTATGTAATTATGGATAATGCTACTGTTCTGCACCCTTGTATGACAAACCTAGAATATTTTGATGGTGTGATCACTGATGTTTCTTGTAGGTGGTTAGCGGATTAGGGAGGGAGATACCATCACCCAATGGGAGAGCGATTCGTGGTGCTATACAGACAGATGCTGCTATAAATGCTGGTACTGTCTTTCTTCGTTTTGTATGATGTGTAGTATTATCTCCAACCATCTTTTCTAAAATGAGTTCAAGTTCACTAACTGACTTTTGGTACAAGATGATAATTATTGAATTCGATGAAGATAACTTTTCATTTGTTTTGTTCACTAGAGCTCCCTCGAGGTGTATTTTATTGTTTAGTCACGAGTGACATGCTTTCTTGGAAGAAATTTAGGTTATTTAAGTGCACTCAGGCATCTCAGATTAATGTTTTGGCCCTATGCATCTAATTTTATCTTTTTGTTCCTGTGAATGGATAAGGCTTACGTTAGTATGGTTGTGCATTGATTTTATTGCAAGGTAAACATAGGGATTAGGAAATGCTCTTTCTCCCTATGGAGAATAAAGAAAAAGCACCACTGCAAGTCTTGTGAGATATTAAGCAGGGCGGAAAACCGCTTTTCTTGGAACCTAGGAACCTATGAGCAGTAAGAGTGGACAACAGATAGCAGTTCTTGGTGCATTGCACATAGTTTAGGCCAAGCCTCTTCGGGCCTGTTGGATGAAGTAGATTTGGCCCAACATGGAGTCTCCTTTGGAGATGAAGGCATAAACTGGAATACTAAGGGAACCCGGATCTCTCCTTTGATTAGGTAGAGTAAAGAGTGCATAATTTTGAATTCTTTCTTGGCAGATTAGTATACTAGATCTCACACAGTAATTAATTAATTATGTTGCTAGATAAGCTGCGACTGTGAGTACACGATTGTAGTTATAATAGCTACATTGTCCTGTTGGCTTGTGGTTTTATTTACACTAACTCTCAGTAATTGAATCACATATTAATTTACCGCTATGTACTGGGCTGTGGCCTGTCATTATATTCCATATATGTTCGGGTGTGAGCTTAATATGAATGATTAGCATGAATATATGTTCCATATTTACAATTTTTCTTACTGTCAGGTAACTCAGGAGGTCCACTTATTGACTCATATGGCCATGTAATTGGTGTTAATACAGCTACATTCACACGTAAAGGTAATTGTTCACTCAATTTTCTGCAATTCGTATTTCTTCAGTATCAAATCATAAATGGCTCATGACATTTGGTATGCATCTTTTTGTCTTCTGTAAGAGAGTACCGCTTTCTCTTTTGTCAGTTGTCAGCTCATACCATACTGTATGCACATCTCGAGAAGGTATACTTTAGTCCTTGTGAAAGTTTTTTTTTGCGGGAAAAAACTTTTGTTTGGAAGAAACGGAAACTGAACCTTTGAAGAACCAAATACACTATAGTTCTAACAGTTGCCACGGCATTTCATGACTTTTGAGTCATGTTCCTTGACTCCTGTATGACGAAAGGCATGGTTGACAGAAGACTGTCAAGATCGAAATAAATTCTCCCTGTGATGGTATTCCCTAAGCAGCAGGCAAATTGTTATCACCCCATGGTCAAGACCCATGGTGGATGATCACGTCCGGCTTTGCCTTAGTTTGTGGGGAATCTTTGATTTTTCTGTATGAAGTCCCAGGTCATAGTCATACTAAAATGGTGCTGTTAACTTGACTATTTGGTGCTCCTTATCCCCCGGAACTTAAAGATAAGTCTATGCAGGTCAAGTGAAACCCCATGCTTCAGTGTTCTGTGTTCACACTATCTATTTCGTGTCGTGCCACTTTTATGCCCCTCAATTTAAGAAAAACAAGCTGTAGTGTTGTACACCTTAACACCTAGAAACATAGTTGCGGATCTCAGATGGGCCGTGATACCTGTGTCTCTGGTACACTTTAAGGAAGAAGATCCCACGAATTGAATTGATCTTGCATTAATCGTTGCTATATATCATCCGAGCGTGCAAGATACTGTGCAGAAGATGTACTGAACGTTGCTCTGCCAAATCTTCCTTGTGCAGGATCTGGGATCTCATCCGGGGTGAACTTTGCCATCCCCATCGACACCGTCGTACAGTCAGTCCCCAACCTAATTGTATACGGGACCTCTGTGAGCAACAGGTTTTGACGGATCTGCTGTACATTATCCACTTCAATGCATGCTCTCTTTGCTGCGCTCACAGCTCACTATTCGCCAATGTACCTGTCGTCTAAAAAGGATATGAATTATCAGATGAGTCTGGTTAGAGATTCATCCTTCAGAATGATATTTCTTCTTCGTCGTCCATAAAGGGAGTCAAAGAAAGGAACTGCCAGAGAAGAACATAGCGGAGGGTCAATTCGAAGCAACGAGAAACAGAGGAGGGTAAGGGGAACCTGAACATGACACTACGACAGGTGACGTGACTGAGGCTGTCAGGATTAAGAAACCATTCTCTCCAAGATGAATATTCATTCGTATATACGAATAATCGATCGTATTTCATCTCGCTTTCAGTCAAAGCAGGGGGGCCTTTCTGGGTTCTTTGAAATCACTTTCATTTAGCACTGTCAGTTACTAATACATTATGACAGCGAACAGTTTCTCCCTTGCGCCATTTCTCCTCTTATGATTCGAGAGCCCAGGAAACAACAGCCATCATTGAGCAGGAAACAACCATGACTCTGATAGGACACCTACCCCTGACAGATCGATGGATCGATCAATCTGCTCCCTTTCCCAGTTCCGAGCTCCCCCTACATTCCTTTTGCCATCCTCTAAACTTTGTTCATCAACAGGGGGCCCCGGCTGCACGCGCGGACGCTTCTAGAGCCTCCGGCGCTGGCGAGCGGCCGGCCGGCGGGGCCATGCACCGGCGGCGGGTCCCTGTCCGGCGCATTATTGTGGACGTCGTGTACCGGTCGTGGAGTGGTCGCCTTCGGCCGGCCGCGTCGCCGTCCCAGATATTTCCTCGCTTTCAGCTTAGCCCGTAGCCCCGAGCGGCCGAGCTTGGGAGCTCGTGGCCGTCGCCGGCGCCAGGTGTGCGGCGGCCGCGCTCGTCGCCACATGTGCGCGCTACGAGCACCGAGCCACCGTGGCCCAATGCCTTTAGGAGATTCGTCAGAATCCATAGGGTTGCTACGTCTGAGCGAGCATACAACGGCTTGTAGGCTACTTTCAGGTCCATGTTTGCTTCCATTGCTCCCGAAGTTTCACCCCAATTCGTCCAAAAGCTTAGCTGACGAGGTAAGGTGGGCAATACGCTATGACACCGAGTTTCCAAGTAGGGATGTTACAATTGCTCCACAATATTGACGTGCTAACCAATGGGCGAGAGTCGCAAAAATAAACATTTAAAGAAAAAAAATCACTGGCGTACCAAGATGAACTAAATACGACGACGATGATGGATTCATGATTACTCCGAGCGATGAGTTGACTGCTACGGCATGTTCCAGACCCCTCTTCCATCATGAGGCTTTGAACTCCAGTCCTGTCCCGGGTTGTCCACGCCACGCGTTGCGGCCACATTGTATCGAGTTGAGCTGCTCTCTCGCTAAGTTGCTAGGGACAAATTTGGTAGATCGTGATGCTGGATACTCAAGAATGTTTGCAAATACTTGTCACTTGTTGGGTCATGTATGAGATCAAGCAATAAGACAAGTTTTTAAAACCTAATAGCTTTGTATTGTGATGAAAAGTATAATATTTCATGGGCGTGGTTGTTTATTTTTTGACAGGCAACCGCTACTAATCAAGGTGGCAGTCACCTTGACGCCATCACACTAGCTAACTCCTAGTATCTTAGGGGTGGGTGGCCTTTCTTTCACATCTCCACGACGTCCCCAGCATCGTTGTATTTTTTTTTCTCGTACACTGTCTAGTGGTATATGGTTCCGCACCCGAATCACATCTTAAATAGAGGATAACAGATAATTTTTTTTTGATTCAGATATAAAGTTTCAAACTGAAAATTCGGATTTCAGGCTTGCATGTGGCACTACAAGGTGGAAATTTTGTTAAATTCAATTATTTGGTGTTGGTAGCATTTGACCATCATTTGTAATAATTGTGGATTGATTGAGGTTGAACTCGGAACTTTCTTCCATTATTTAAAAAATGTGGCACTACAAGTTGCAGCGGTTTTATTTGCAAAACGCTCCAGGAAGTTTAGATTGACGAAGTCACCACAAGTGCTATGCTATCGATGGGCACAGAGTTTAAGATTTGAATATAGGTTGGTAGGTTCCACCATAGAAAAACTAATCCATTGGCAATGGTCTGAAAAATGTGACTCGTTACAAGCCTTGATGAGTATGGCCGGTTGCAAACTGTACAAGTAATAGGTGATTGGCTGAACTATATGCCTGTGTATGAACTGGGTTTCTTCACAAGCCGGGTACCTTTGCAGCCACATGTTGCTACAATAACTTGCTGCACCCCAAGATTTTCCTCATAATCATGTCATGCTGTGAAGATGCTTCAGGTCACTTTCTTCTTCTTCAATTCCTACTACTTTAGCTACCTTTCCTTCTGCATTCTGCTGAAAAGTGAAAACGATGGCGTAGAGGAGGCCTGCATCTACACTCGGTAGTCCGTACAAACCAGCTTGGTCCATCTTCTCTCTCAACAGGACTATATTGCATCTAGCTACTGACAGTGACCGTGTCTCATGCAATGCTATGTTTCTTCCTCTGAAGCATTGCCTCATGAATCCGGTGGATTAATCCTCCAAAGTGTAGTCATGAGATATTTATATTTTGTTTGCATTATTCAACATTGGAGATTAATTGGCACCCGCGTTGACAGGTAATTTGCAGTAGTTATATATATTACCTCGTTGCAATGCAACCCGATGCACCCTAGCTCTCGCCTTCTACCTTTAACAGCTTTGTAGAAATATATTTGACAACATCCTTCTCGGAAGGTACAATTCGTTATCAAAACCAAATTCAAAACACCAGAAATCATACAATTATTTTTAAAAATTAGTACAAATATAATTTATCGATATAGTCAGAGGGACTCGAACTGTGATCACTACCACCGCACGACACGGTAGGTGAAACCTCCGAATGGTCGCATGTCACACCCTGACATTTTTTTAATTTCAGGATGCGATTAAAAAAAATAAATAAAAAATAATTTTCTCATAATTTTAAAAATTTTCCCAACATTTATTTTTCTTTATAGGAAATTTAGTATAGAAAAAATAATTATTTATTTTTCTAAAATTAAATAAGGTTGTTCCGTGTGTTGCATTCATGCCAATGCATTTTGGTGTTTCATGAGTGCAAAAGTAAATGCGATTAGATGATGTCCAGACCCTTCTGAGAATTTTCCAGCTTTTTCTAGAATTTATTCTCCTTTTTCTAGAGCTAAATCTAATTTTTGGAAGGCTCTAGAATCCTTTTCACAAGATCCAAGTATTTTATTTGGACTTCTCATGTCCCAATCTATCTCCAGGATTTTTACTGGAATTTTTGGAGTATTTTTCATGAATTAAATGAATTATCTAGAATTTCTAGATTTTTCTATCATGGGAAATATAATCCTTCTCTGGGCCGGGCCTGTGAGCCCGACCCACTCTGGCCCAGCAACCGGCCCACCAAGGTCCATCTGGGCCCATGCGTCGCCGGAGCCCCTAGCCACCGCCGGTCTTGGCTTCCATGCCATGCCTAGGGCCCCGCGCCCCATAAAGGGGCGAGCGCCCGCCTCGCCCTGCTGCTGCTGCTCCCGTCGCCCGCAACCTCGCCTCGCACGGCCACCCCACTCACTCCCACACTTCCCGAGCGCCGCGCCACCGCCAGCATCGCGCCTCCTGCTTGCGCCACGCGCCTCCGCCGCTAGGCGCCGCCTCGCACCGCCACCCGACCCTGCCGGTTGCACGGCGGCAAGACTTCCCTGTGGTCTGGAGGTTGAAGAAGGTAAGGCGAGTTTACGTTTTAGACCCCGAGGAATCCTATAATTTCTATGGGTTTCCATGAGTCTAGATCCTTTTGCACAAAACCCCTTAGAACCTTATAGATCTGTAGATCCGGCCCAAGTCATGAGCTTTTCTGGATCTAACCCTGAGGATTCGTCTATTCATAGTGACTATTCACTGAGTCTAGAGTTCTTCTCTGCTAGCCCCTGAAGTCTATAGTTAATCACATCTAGATCCTTCCAATCTTGTTTAGCTCAAAAAATCTATGTTTTAGCTCCGTTTTAATCCGTTCAAGTTGCGTTAAATTCATGAAAACATAAAATACACGTTACTGGTGATGTTTTCCTTCGTGCATGTTTTTGAAAATAAATTTGATATTAATTTGATTAATGCCTGATAAGCATGTGTCTTCTCTAAATAAAAGTTATTTAGAGTATACACCGCTTTTCATAATAAACATCAATTTGATTAATGCTTACTTCATATCCTTTTCTAAATAAAAGCCAATCAGGTTATATATCAGTTTTTCATAAAATTAATGCCTAGTTGAATTTCTTTTCTCAATGAGAATTTAAGTAGGGTTTACATCAGTTTTTCACAATTAATATTAACTTGATTAATACTATTTAAATGAGTTTTCTAAATCAAATTAATATAGAGTTATACCTTGATTTTCATAGTCAAACTTAAATTGATTAATGTTTATTCAATTTGCTTTCTAAATAAAAGTTACATAGGATATATCTTGAGTTTTCATAATTAAATGTTAATTTGGCTAACATAAACATGAATGTGTTTTTGAATTATAATTTGGTTAGTCCAACCCGAGTCATAAAGCTATACGCTTACATGTTTACATATACTTTATTTCCGAATTAAATGTTTATTTTTATAAATTGTACTTGAATGTTTATATATAAAATTTGACTAAGCTTTACATAGTCTTTTCATATGTAAATATGACTTGATTAATTATAACTAAGTATATTTCTCTGAAATATCTTTACATTATTTTCTCAACTAAAATAAATGAAGCATGTAGCTCTTGTCTATTCTTTTTATAATTCAAATCTCTCTATAGCTTTATCTTTTCGACCATAGTTCCGTTTTAAGTGTTTCTTACGTTCACGTGATCCTAAAATCGAGCCCTATCTTTTAGTACACTCTTTTAAAGCTTTTATTTTATTTTGGTGTATTGTTCTTAGTTGTACCTGTTTGTTTGCTTGTATGTTTATGCCGATGATTGCTTCGAGTAGAAGGATCGCTGTTCGAAAGATTTGAAGATTAAGAGTTTCAGGAGAGTAAGAGCCGAAGAGCAGTTAGAGTAATTTTTCGATAGAGAAAGGCAGGTGTCCCTAACCACCTACTATCTATGCTTATTAATAATACCATGATAATGCTTAATTGGAATATGGAGAACCACCCGGGAAAATAGTACAACCACAAGAACTAAATGGCTCTGGTCTTAGCTAATTAATTAGAGATTTTAGTATGGGGTAATCTTACCGAAAGGGTAAGAGGGGGGATTGAGTCGTTGTATAACCCGGTCCTCTTGGGAAAGGAGCTTTGCTAAGACCCTATGCCCACTAGGGAGGTTTATGCGCGCTAGACACCGAAATCTTAGCGGGTTACCACTTACTAGGGAATCTTTGTAAAGGCCTCGTAGCGTCCCTATGCAATCATACCTCGGAAGTGTGGTATTGTGCCTGGCCCGCACAACATGGTTGGGTCGAAAGTACTTTTGAACTTTTACGTGACTTGTGGGTAAAGATGTGCAACCTCTATAGAGTGTAAAACTGATCGATCAACCGTGCTCACGGTCAAGAGCGGCCTGGACCCTTACATGATTAATTAAACTTGAAGATGGACTTAAATAGTTGTTCTGGTTATTTTTGTGGTCTTGTCGAGTACCAACCATAAGTGTACTCACCTTTGCTTATTGCTGCTCGGAAGAGGAAGGTGTGTATGAAGTTTTCTGAAGATGATGCTGAGTTCTAGGTGTACGCAGCCCCCCAGTCGATTGCCTGTGAAGTTTGGAGCCTCCGTTTCCAGGATAAAACTGTATATCTTTGATAGACTCGTAAGTCTTTATTTATAATCCTTTACGTGATATTGTTGCTGTTATTCACTAATGATGTCACTATATGTATGAAACTAGATCCTAACATACATATATTCACTAATGATGTCACTATATGTATGAAACTAGATCCTGACATACATATAGGTAGCACTTGAATTTGTTTTAAAAATCAGGTATCACATCACAAATATCTAGTAACCTTGGGAATAAGGTATGGAGGAAGCTAAGTGTGCGCGTAGGTTCTTCCAACAAGATGATCCAAGGTTTGGCTGCAATAAAATTATGCAGGCGTAGTGGTGTACGTTTGTCTCCGTCAATGGAGGCATGGCCAGGCTCTGTGATTGAGGATGATCTTGCTAGGAAAAGCGAGGCCAGCTAGCGGCCGTGCCCAGCATGGCAGGCACTGCACCAACTTGGCCAGGGGCCCTATCGCCTCGTGCCTCGCGAGCGTCCAGGTCAAGTCACAAGAGGGCGGCCGGCTGCGCGGCACGTGTCGCCACCCCATCCGTCCAGGGAAATCTCGATTCAAGTCTGTTCACCCCCCCCCCCCCCCCCCCCCCCCCTTCTTTTTACAAATGGGTAAATTTGGTTGGATGCTCATGTCTATCATTGACCAATCTTGGGTATGCTACATCCTCTAGTGAATTGCTTCATTTGGCAATAGAGGAACTTTTCAATCTCTAGCGATCATTTCGTGGCTGAATTTCGGCACTTCAGCATGTGGCCATGTGGGTGAACATGCTATGCTTGTAAATTCTACAAGCCCCTCTTTCGGGCGAAAAAGGAACAAGTGGTGAAGCAAGCCTATGCAATACATGCACCATGCATAGACTTCAGAATTTTAAGCTGATCTATTCCTTGTACCACCTTCAAGATATTCTCAAAAGTTAAAATCATTAAAAGGATGGTTAAATCAATAATCGACTACTTAAGAAGTGAGCGCGGACGGACGCCGAGACGAGAACAGCTCGTTTAGAGGTATTTGACAAACAATTAAGAAATTTCAACTCATTACAACATGTTGATGGCCCTAATTTCTGTGCTTGATTACGATGTGATCAGCTTTCGTTCCTAGTTTCAAGCTACATGTAGCCAATAGGCTACTGTTGCCATTGTACGCAGGAAATAAGATTTGGTTGTCTCACAACACTGACAGCTCCAGTTATAGCCACACGCAATTAGTTGTCAAGGCAAGTCGCTTTTAAGCCAGGTGTGCTCTTAATTGGCATCAAGAGTCTAACATATGGGCGCCAAGTTTCACAACGTGTCCATCTCTAGATTGTTTCAAACCCAAGCTAGAAAGCATTTGAAGCAAGGATCAGAAACAATGAACCATGCATCAATTTCTGAAAACAGAAGTGCGATTTACCTTTCTGAAGATAAACTAAATAATTGTGCACTTTGACACTTTCTCCGAGTAAACAATGCAAAAGTATCACCACCTGGTAAGCAAATTAGGTTATTGTTAGGTTAAACTACCCTGTCCTTTTTACCTTGCTCCAATCATGTGTGTATCATCACAATCGAGTGTGTGCAATGGGGTCAAATGTAAAGATACCTCTCTTGTGGAAGGTAGTCAAGCTATAAGATATGGACGCAAAAGCATGCTGTCTCGTTGCTTGTATGCTTGTGTCCAGTTAAACAATTTCAACAGATGGAGATTGCAGGAGCATGGGTCTTGTACCTTATCTCCTAGGCAGCCATGGATGTGTACGCATGGGATGAGGCAAGCATTATTCAACTTGAGCTTTTACAGATCCATCAAATCAGCCTTTTGATCTCAACATGATATGGTCTGGCTTGCTAGCTATGTTATATGAATGATCTGAATCCAATTTTGTCACATGCTTAAGCGTAGCGTGAGATCTCAACATGATATACGACGCTGAAACAAAGGTTTATTGAAAATAATAAGTTTTTTCCCCGAGGTTAAGTACCAGTGGTACTTACAGGTCTTACCAAAAAAATTAAATAGATTTACACATAATTAAAAGAGTATCATAGTAATTTTTCACTATTTTTGGTACTTGGTCCCACCAAATTGGTATTTCTTATTATTTCTCTTTAGTTACTTCATGGTACTTCGTTTGTTTCCACCGTTCGATTTTGTCATATGGACGGCTCTCATTTTTTTCAAGCGCTCTAAAATTTTTCAACATCCTAACCATCTACATAATTCTTAAGAAATTTCTTGTAAGAATACTGAGGGTCTGTTTGGTTTCACTTGCTTATGCATAAGCAACTTAAAATAAGCAAATAAGTTGCTTATGAAACCAATCACTCTTGCTTATGGGGTTGCTTATTATAAGCAAATAAGCAACTCTTGGGTTGCTTATGGTTGCTTATGGGGACTAAAAGGTGCACTTTACACCTCCTACCCTCATTCAATGCACCCTATCCCCCCTCTCTCCCCCCTCTCCCGTCACCACTCAGGCACTCACCACTCCCCTTCCTCCGCGCCACCCGCCACCGCCGGCCTCCGCGCCACCCGCTGCCGCTCCCGCCTGCCGCCGCCGCTGCGCCGCCCGCCGCCCGTCTCCGCGCCGCCCACCCGCTGCCCGCCTCCGTGCCACCCGCCGCCTGCCACCCCGCGCTCCGCTGGGCGCTCTCCGGCGCCGCCAACCCCTGGGTCGCCGCGCACGGGGACCTGGAACGCCGGGGTCGGGCATGTGCAGGAAGAAGAAGGGTGGGGAGGCAAATTGGAGGGGTAGCAACACAAGGGGCAAATATGACAATGTCCATCTCATTCAATGCTCAAACAGCTTAGACTAAAAATAAGCAACTTCAAATAAGCAACTTTAAGTTGCTTATAATAAGCAACTCAAACCAAATAGGCCCTGAACCATCCTTTTTAGCAAGATATATGCACAAATTGGTTAGCTCACAACTTGCATCTTGTTGGTTGAAACGAATCGAAGAATTCGCATTAATAACCTAAACGATCTTCTAACTATTAGTATGGCAACCAAGGTGCCACGTGTTCCTATCAAATCGCTCCAAACGACGACGCCTTAATCTGTTTATTAGGACCAATAGCATCAAAACACGTACCAATGGAAACTTGGTGCTGGACACTTCCAACTTGAGGTGAATGATTTGAAACAACTCAACTCAAGCTGGAGAGTGAATGATTACTGCCTATAGTTGAAATCAAACAAGCTTACTTAGAACTATAGTTTCATGTGACACGAGTATATACACCTAACGTGACAGCTAGGGGGGTAGTAGCAGTATGTCAACGCTTCTCTTCTAGATTATTAGAGTTGGGTGATCATACATGTTGGGATAACTACTACAACTCTCCAGCAAAGTTGCAATCAATCATGAGCCAAAAAATTATAAAGTAACAGCTAGAGGTAACTGGTAACCAGTGTGTGGTTATCACTGTTCCTTCAGAACAAATCCAGTCTGCTGCATCAGGATCCCCATGCCTTGCCAAAATTAACAAGAGAATACAAAATAAGGGATTTAGATTCTATCCCCCGGATCGGAGCCATTAAAAAATTTCCGTACTCGCTCAAGATTATAAGAGATCACGAGCTCAGAGGTTCAGAAATAGTACTGTAGTGGTACTGTTTGATGTGATCTTCAGTTGATTGCTGAAGTAGATCCTCCATCTCTGCTGCGAACTGCAAGTCTTGAGTCTTGACGTGTGGTTTTATATTTTTGCCGGGAGAGAGAGAAAAAAATGATTTAAGTAGTGAAGTGCAATTTTGGATTCTGTTCTACTCAACATTTAAATTATTCAACCGTTACTTTTTCTTTGCTCGTTCATCTTTTCTCCTTTACGGAGATAGTAAGGTAAAGTTTTCAACATATCAATTCTGAATTCTGCAGGTTTTTCACTTGAAAAATTCAGTCCGTACAGAATTTGCCAGAACAAGTTCAAATTTGACGTTTCAAACAGGGCTAGAGTTTTTGCAGTGGGTCCCATCTCTCCTTGATCAAGTGACCCTCCTCCTCCAACAGCTACAGGACGAGGCGATCTTGGAGCAGGACGTACGCAGAGGACACTTGCAGATAACAAAGCCCAGCCACACCAAAGCTTTTGATTATACAACTCTCGACAATTTTTGCTCTGCATCTTCTTTACTTTATTCCCCACGCACGCGTGCGTGCAAGATCCAACCAAAATCCTCACTCATGGCTGCTACACGTACGATCTCGATCGATCTTGGAGTGCTCATCGTCGTCTCCATTTTTGATGTACAGATCTCCATGTCCCTCTCTGCCTCTCTCTCACCTCACTGTTCTGCCCTGCAATAGCAGACTACCAAGAGGAGCCATCGGAGAAGAAGCTACTCCAGCTACTAGCTACCAGTACAAGAGCAGAACACACACGAACAAAAATATCCAAGGTCCTAGCAGCTAGCAGCATCTACACATGGACATGGCATGGAGCTTGAGCTTGAGAGCTTTGATTTTCATGGCGTCAGGGCGTCATCACTCATCAGGCAGCTGCTGCTTGCTCCATCTCGACCTGCAGCCTGATCTCCCGGTTGAACCTGGTGATGAACTCCTCCACGCGCCGGTTCAGCTCCTCGTCCGACAGCCTCGAGTACTCGCTCTCCTTTTCGTTCTCCTCCTCCGGCGACGGCCGCCTGTCTGTCGCCGCCCGGCGGAGGCGCTTCTCCTCGCTCACCACCACGCTCTTGTCCTGCACGGGGACGAGCGCGTGCGAGTGCGACGGCCTGTGGCCGTGGCCGTGCCGCCGCCTCGTCGCCGCCGGCCTCTCCTCCCGCGCGGCAAGGCTCCGGCTCGCCGTCAGCCTGCTTCTTGGCCTCGTTCCTGGCAAGACCGCGCCGACGTCGACGTTCTTGGTGGCCACGACCTCAGCGGCGGCGGACGACGGGCTTATGATGATCTCCCTGCTCGCCGGTGTGCTCGCCACCACTCGTTCTGCTTGGTCTTCCCTCACGACCAATGCGTACGCGAGGTCGTCGTTCTCGGCGATCACCGGCAGGTGGTCTCCGCCGTGCTCCATCGTCACAACCAAAGCTTGGTCCTGGACGACCACCTCGTCGGAAACGACAGATACGCCGCCCATCGACGCGTGGCCGCTCTTGACGCCCGCCGACGGCTCGCCGCTGGAGACGACGGCGAAGGGGATGCCGCCGTCGTCGGCAGATGAGGAGGAGCCGAAGAAGAGCATGCCGGAGTCTGCGGCAATGACGATGATGATGGAGTTGGACATGAGGAACCAGAAGGTGGTGTCCCTGAAGAGGGCGGCCGGCGGGACGTGGAGGAAGGAGACGTAGAGCACCGGCAGCGACATCACCAGCACGGAGATGGACACCGTCCTCATCAGCTGGTGCGGCGGCTTGCCGCTCTGTGGAGGAGGAGGAGGAGCTTCCATGTTCAGGAGAGGGAGCATGAACTTGCTTGCTGTGGCCTGTGGGGATTTGAGGTGCTGGAGCTTGTGCTTGTGTGTGTGGGGTGTGTGTGTGTGTGAGAGAGAGAGGAGGCTTGTAGAATGTTCAGTGCGAGGGAGGGCGTGTGGCATGGGAGCTGCTTTTATAGCAGGGCACAGGGCAAGAGGAGGAAGAAAAAAATTTGGCCTAGAGAAATCAGAGATATGGAACCACTTGTCAAGCAGCCAACGGTGACTGAAATGCATGGCTTTGAGATTTGTGTTGTGGTCCAAACCTTCTCGCTCGCTTCATCTGACGATGGTCACACGAATCTTAAAGTTAATTTAGCGGTACTAGGGATAACGAATGAAGCAAGACAAATGTCAAATACTCCCTCCGTCTTTAAATACATGACGTTTAGAGCGTCTTTAAATACATGACGTTTAGAGCATCTTTAAATACATGACGTTTAGAGCAAGGTAGTTATCTTAGATTTGAGGTTCACGTGAAACCCTCTCTACTACCACATCTGTACCACATCTGATCGGCGCTCGCACAAATTCCAAAGCCAATTCAACGATATAAGCATTATAGTCGGTTGCTCATCCCAGTTGCAAAAACAGATTCTTCTATGCTAGTAGTAAATGCTAATTGCTGTGTAGTTGCAGGTTTGTGGTTGTCTTTGTGTGAGGATGATTGGTGTCTAGAGAGTGCAAGCACAGATATTGGGGGCAAGAGTGCCATCACCGGCAGTGGGCTACCAGCCCTTGTAATCCTGTGGCTGGAAGTGTGCATTGCATTGTTGCATTGCCTGAATAGGGAGGGCAGCTGCTGAATTTGGGCATGGAGTACATTTTTTTTTAAAACGATGTGGTCATGCAATTTGCATAGGCAGGAGCACCCACTGTTTTGGTTTGATGAGACCAGCAGATCGATGGGTCTGTTTGAAGAAGTACATGTTGGCCGGCAGGCCAGGACAGCTACTGGTCATGGTCACTTGGAGGGTTATGGCCCCCATGGAAGTGCAATGGGAGAAAAGAAAAATCATGGCTGTGGCTTCAAAAAGGGAGTTAGGAACACACTTGTGTGTGTCTATCCACACAACCTAACAAGGCTAATGATCCAGGTAGCATGGATCAACTTTGGTCCTCGTTCCTCAAACCATACGGAGCTGGTGTGGATAGGGATGGCAACGGGGCGGGTCGGGGTCGGGTGAAGCTTCCGCGGACCTGCCCCCGAAACCCGAGAATAAAACTCGCTCCAAACCCGAACCTCATTTCGGGTGACAATGTGCACCCGCCCCCGAAACTTGCGGGTGCCCGAAATCCGAGCAAGACAACAGTTCACAGGCGAGGAGCGGGCGGCCAGCAGCGCTCGGGTGAGGGGCGCGGGCGAGGGCCAGACGGTGGAGTGGGTGGAAGAGGATAGGGTTGGGAGAGTTATATATCTAGAGTTTCCAATTGCTTGTTGGGTTGGGCTACATCTAAATTTTAGGCTGGAATGTAATTCAAGGCCCATGGGTTACCCGCGGGGGATTAGAAACCCGCCCCCACCCCGCCCAGTTTCGGGTCCCTGAACCCGCAAACCCACGAGGGGAAAACAGACCTGCCCCCACCCCCATCAGGTATAAAACCCGCGGGTTTCGGATCCAAACCTGCCCGACTGCCATCCCTAGGTGTGGAGATAGGTTATTGGTTGAATTGTGATTAACTTTTTGAAAGGAGATTGCTTTTGCTTTTTGTTTCCTCCCTCTCTTTTTTTATTCCGATGGTTTAGTTTGCTCTATTTTGGGATATTAATTAAAATGATAAGATCAAATTCAATATGTGAGATAGAATGTCACATGACTCTCCATTATCTAAAAAAGAATGTCACATGAGTCCTGAGTTTGCAAAGCCTGAAACATGAAGTAAACCTTCCCGTGTTAATTAGAACGATGTCGATTTGCGGAAACTTCTCAATGAACAACAATCAGCAACCGATCTGAAAGCGTACTTGACGACTCTAAAACCACTCGAAGACAAGGCTCATGACATCTATTACCACGACATGAGACGCCTTTTGCACCGACGGCTACTATTTCACCCATGTGGTTAGCTGCTAGCAAAAATAGATGTACTATGAATAAAGTCTCTCGCCAACTTTGCTGAAATTCATGGGGGCAGCTGTGGACACCGAGCAGACTCACACACATCCGATCAGAGTGGGATGCCTCAGCCGATTTGCCACACAGTACAAGTTTTGCAAGTTCGTGGCAGAAACAAAATAAACTAACCTAGCTCTAGGTTGATGAAACCCGTTTGTGTGCACACATCACATAGTCAGTCACTCATCACAGAGCGAGGCCGGGGTCGGTCGAAAAGACCCAGCAGGCGCTGGATTCTCGTGATCAAAAGCCCAAGGGCACTGCTTCTGGTGAGAATGATTGTGAGCAGCAAGGGTTAAGGACAGAGCCAATCAGACAAATTATGAGTAGCAACAGAAAGGTTAGGAGGAGAGAATGATTAAGTTCTAGAGACCAAGGCAATGCAGTTGACATCACCTATAGAATGGGCTCCTTCCTTTGTTTTTTCTCATGATGGATGGATCGACGTACAATAATTGGGCCGGAAACTGAGTATCTGATATTAAAAAAGAAAAACTTGTGTGCTCCATGGAGACAAGTGTCGCTCTATCTAGGGATTAATAATATGATAGCCTACTGTGCCGGAGCTCGCATCCTGGACGTTGGTGTCAATTTGGAAATCCAGGATCCATTTATTTGGATATTTATAATCTTGAGAATATAAATATTATTTATGTCATTCGCTACTCTCATCCAACTGCCGTGTAATATTTTTAATTGCTTCTATTCCTTCTCGACGAAACACGTGCATAACTTGTGTTTAGGAAAAGAAATCATAATATTTGCATGATAGTTGTTTGAGTATTTCCATCATCATGCATGATGGCGTCGTGCTCAACGAATCTCGACACCATTTTAACGATACATTTTTTTATTTTTTTAAAGGGTCCCTTGACCCAGCCTTCTTTGGAGGCTTTTTTAAGCTAGGTTTGAGTATTTAACCTGAGTATTTTTTTGCGAAAGAAGAATTATATTAAATTGTAGATGAGTACACCCTCATGTTACCAGCACTCTGAAAAACAAAGATTACCAGTGTATCCATAAACTGCTCTTCATCTTTAGGGTAAAAAACATATAGCTCCAAATCTCAATTTCAAGCTTATATGAAGATTCATATGGATGACCGCACAAGCAAACACTCAACAAACAGAAGAGATGCCCAAAGAATGGCAGCCAACATTCCTGTAGGTGAAATTGAGTATAATCTTCTTCTTTAATTTCTTTGTCTTCCTTCTGCCACCGAAAAATAAGGAAAACCGAGCCTTGGCTGGTTGAGTGGCTGGCTTCTCCACTTGAAGCCTTGCCCAACTGCACTAAACTAACCTATTTTAATGATACATATAGTGCTAGTACTCCTTGTCCGTACATGCGATTAGGAGGAAAACCAACAAACTAAACTAACCAGCAGTAGTGAAGTAGTAGCAGCTAGCTAGCTGCAGCAATGTATCTGCATTACCGTAACCTCAGGCACGCACGCCACTACGTGTACAGTACGTGCCGGTGAGCCCATGTGGACACACACTGACACAGAGGACGCGTGACAACAAGTGATTGGTTCTTGGTAATCAGCGTGGAGCACAGGTGGCGTCCGGCCAAGTTTTGGTGCGGATATTTGGGCCAGAGCGGGCCACGCATCGTTCGTGGTTAGCACGCGGCGAGCCGCAGGCCGCGCGTACTAATCAACGTGTGTGTGGCTACTCCTTCTAGGTTGTAGTGTCGACGTGACGGTGCCCCCTCTGTGATTGGCCGTCAGATTGTTGTGTCGAGGATGATTGAGCTTCCAAAGTCGTCGGATCGCGTTTGCTACTATGTGCTAAACTTTAGCAGCGTCACATCGAATGTTAACATGAGCTAATTATAAAACTAATTGCAGAACACTGTGTTAATTCATGAGATGAATCTATTAAGCTTAATTAATCCGTCATTAGCAAATGGTTACTGTAGCACCACACACTATCAGATCATGGACTAATTAGGCTTAATAGATTCATCACGCGAATTAAACTCCATCTGTGCAATTAATTTTTTAATTAGCCTATGTTTAATACTTCTAATTAGCATCAAACATCCAATGTGATAGATGCTAAACTTTAGTGGGGTGTATAACACCCCTTAAGCTTATTATATTAATTATGATCCACGTCACTGGTTCAGTGTGCTGGTTTGCCTCTACGTGCGCGTGATTTGTCGAGGTGGCTTGTCTCCGAATTTCCTATCCATCTTCTTGTAGATACTCCTCCTTTCAAACTGTAGGTCGTTTTGATTTTTTAGATTTATAGATATATCTATGAACTAAAAAAATTAAAACGACTTACAATTTAGAACGGAGGGAGTAGATAGCTAGTATCTATAACCCAGCAATAGTTCAATAATTAGCTTATAAGGACCCAACGAACTATCTCAACATTTTAGATGAACTATCTCAACATTTTTTACATAAAAAAGTTAGTGAATGTCAAAAAAAAATTGAGAAAAAATGTTGGCAAGTGTAAAAAGAGTTGGTGTATGTAAAAAAATTGTTGAGCAATAATGTTGGCGAATGTAAAAATTTTAAAGAAAAATATTGGTCAATGTCAACAAATGTTGGTAACAATAAAGTTAGATACCGTTTAAAAAATATCAAAGAATGTCAACAAACATTGATGGATGTTAAAAAATTATTGTACATGGGTTTAATATGAGGTTTAAAGATGAATTTCTTATCTACATTCCAGAAGACATATATGAGCGCGCAATCAATGAAATATGCAAGTGTTGCCTCTATACCTCACATTCGGCCCACGGCCCACGCTGCCACGCCACGCATCCCCCTAGAGGGCCCATGCACAAACCCTAGCCCCAGCCACCTCTTTCAAATTCAGACTCGCTCACTCACTCTTGCAGTCTCGCTATTCACTCTCGCTTGTCTCCGGCGCCGCCGACCGCCTAGCTCGCCACATATACCGTCGCCTTTACTCGACTCGTAGCTCCCTCGTGCACGCCCCGCCTTCTCTGAGAGGATGAATAAGCGCAAGGCCATGCTGGAGGCGCTGCAAAGAATACATAACCGCAAGAAGCAGAAGCTGCGGGTGGTGCGGGCAACACCCTAGCCTGAGGATGTTGCGGCTAAGGTAACTTTCAACATATTGCTACTCTTGTTTCTCTCCGGATCATGTGTGAACTATGTGGGTTGTGACCTGCGAGTCACCAATCTCTGCGTGCTTGGCACCTGATTTCATAATGGTTTTATATACAATTCTAGCTGACGGATTTCCCTGTAACTCTAAAAAAACTTCCACATACTGAGGTTTATTATGCAAAGTTTTTCCTTTTCTCATTCCAAGCTATAGTGAAGTAGAAAGAACCACATTTTTTGTTGCCAGTTTCTCAATGTGGATTATATCAAACAAATATATTTCTCTTGCCTAGCTCTAAAGATCAATCTTTACTTGAGCTTAGGTCCCAAAGCCTTTGTTGGCCCAGCAGATGCTCCGTGTCATCTTCTTATCCGCTGCTAATAGCTTTTTCGCTTGTCGTCTATGTGCAATGCATTGCATTAATTGCATGGATGATGTATCCATCTTGTGTGTGTGTGTATGTGCATGTGTGCATCTTTTTCCGTACGGGTCTCATCTGAGTACGAACGACGAGTATGCTTACGTGGACAAGGCCGGTTTAGGATGACAATCCCATGCTACGTTCCATCCTCCAAATCGCATCGACTCATTATCCGCTAAAAGTCCAGCTCGGCTCGTCTCGTCGCGAGCTCGGCCTGGCTCATTAAGCTCGTGAGCCAGGGCAATAAGCAAGAGCATAAATCAGAAGGCAGAAGATATTTTGCAACCAAAACAAGCTTCTGGATCATGCAAAACCACTACAATTTAAACCTTAATTCAAACAAAAAAAAGACCAATGGATGTCGATGAATCAAGTAGAATCTAGTCTAAAGAACTAAATAAAGCATTTGGATTTTTTTTTATAAACACACACGGTTTGTCTAAAGCATGGATGCAGCAGGAGCAGATGCAGACAAGCAGGGAGCGGCCGATTCGCTGCAGGCCGATGGATTAGCAGCGGATGATGTTGCACCTCGTCTTGCTCCCAGTCCCAGCTCCCCCATGAACTGGCAGTTGGTGGTCGGGACTGGCAGAAATCGGCACGGCAACCGCACCAGAGCAACACGCTCTCTCGGCGGCGGCGTCAGCGTGCAGTGGATGCGAGATCCAGGCCGCGCCGCCGCTGAGTGCTGCGACAGGCGAGAGGGGCAGAGGGTGCCCTTGCATTGGAGGGTTGGGCTGCGCTGCAGAGATCCTGGGCTGGGCTGCTGGCTATTAGAGCGTTGGACTGTTTAGCGCTGGTCTGTCACGCAATTCTATATGGCTTGCAGTAGCCAGTTTGTTATATAGGTTCCGGTGTAAACCATGAGGGTATTGTTAAACGGTATTCAATATAAACAAAAAGATATGCATGATGACCCAGCATCTTCATTACTTTTACTAGACAATGAGGATCACCGCCCCAAACTTCTAACAGTAGCTATACACGGTTACTAAGTTTTGCAAACCTTCCAAGGATATTATTACTATACATGTATGCGAAAATGCTTCTTGTAAAGCAAACTACTAGGCCCGTGTATTATATTTTTTATTTTTAGTCGTACATATTTTAAGTAAATTTCCGATTCTTCAAAACCTTAAGAAAGTTTGTTTTATTTCTAAACCATTTATCGCAAGTCAGTGACAAGTATTTCTAACTATTATAGTAGCATCTTAGTTTATTTCTAAACATTTTGAATTGTTGCTGGAATTATCTGGCATTTTTGTGTCTTACTTGAATTCCACCTGTGGAGTTTAGTTGGATTTCCTCTGTAATATGGAAACGACAAATAATTTCCAAATTCCTTTTCTTCTTTGGACTGAATCCCCCCGTACCGGCGGCCTATACTCCCCTCTCTACTGGGCCGTAAAGTGCAATCAAAGCCCGCGCAGATGGATCAGGTCCATCCAAAAACAGGAGGGCGGAGGCCGGGCGATGGAACCGAGGCTCGCACCCACCCATCTGCACCCGGTCCACATACGCCTCCCCGTGGGCCGTCGTGAGCTAGCCGTCGCCCTCCGCGCATCTCCGCCGTCCAAGTGGGACCCCGACCTCTCGGTGCATAGACCCCGTGCACGGAAGAGCTCCCTCTATCCGCCCTCCCCCCCCCTCGCCGCCGAGAAGAAGCTGCTCGTCGCGTCGCCTCGTGCTCTCCGCCTCCCCCACCTCGCTTCCTCCTCCGCGCCCCCTTCGCCGAGGCCACAGCGTGAGCGTATAAAGCGCCGCCCCCACCGCGCGCGTCCGCACCGCCACCGCCACCTCCACCTCCAACGCCGTCGCCGCCGCCCGACCCCTCTGCTAGCGCGAGACGAGACGGGACCAATGGCGGCCGCTGCGTCCTCCACGCTGCACGGCGTCGGCGCCGTAGCCTCCGCCAAGCCCAGATCCGCCGCCCCAGGTACGCACGCCTCCGCGAGACCTCCCCCGACTGTCCCCTCCAGCGGTTCGTGGGGCTTCTCGCCCCCCGCGCGAACCGGGCTGACGAAGCGGCCAGAGACTGACTGACCGACCCGATTCTCGCTTCGCATCGTTTCTGCAGCGGCGGCGAGGAGGAGCGTGCGCGTGGCCGCGGCGGCGAAGGGAGGAGCGGGCTCGGCGCGAGGCAGGCTGGTGGCTCGCAACGCCGTTGCAGTTACGTGCTGGCTTCATCCTCGCTTATCTGTGATGTGCTCGCGCTTGCAGCGTTGCGCTGATTTATTTGCTCTGTGGTATGTGCAGGCGAAGGCGGATGAGGCGGCCGCCGAAGCGGGATCCAAGTCTGGCGGGTAAGATTCTGAGATGTGTGCTGCCAACCTGAATTCAAATCTATCATAATTGGGTTTGTGCAAAAAATTCGGGTTGGTTTAGACGTCACTATGAAATTTAGCCTCGGATCCACCGTGTGAGCAGGCATAGCTTTCCTGGTTGCTGTCTATTGTCAATGACTTTTGATTTATAATCAATGATAGACTCGTATTAGCCCTGTGTTTTTCAGCTGAAATGGATGCTGGCATGCTGTTAGTCTCAAATTTTACTCCTTAGATGCTGCTTCCCACATATACTTTAGCTTCGGTGGGAGTAATATTGGAATTGTGTGATTTAGATGTTCAATCCCATTAACTGGGATCTGGGAGAGGTGAGCAGAGAAAAGTAAGGCTGGGCTCTATTTCTTAATTTAATGCTTTTGCAACTTATAAACTTGGAATTGGGTACAAATTGGATAGACTGAACTCCACCAGTTCGATTTGCTCAGTAACTGTGGTTATCATGACCATCTTCTAATCAAATAATCAATCCATGTTTGAGAAATCCCAGTTTGAGTAGATACAAATTTGATGTGGTTCTCGGTAATCAGAACAATAATAGCAGCTTTATGATATATCCTCAATGAACACTGCCTTTTACCTGCAAGCAAGAAGCAAATGTTTGGTGATTTCTATCTAGCTAAGTTGGAATGTAAAACTGGTGGATTGGATCCTACTGGTTAACCAGTAGAATATTAGAATTATAACAATTTGTTCTATGCCATATGTTATATAATGATCAACTAGAGCATTCTTATTGGCAGTAGAGCTTAAATTCTATGCTGGTATATGGTTCTTGGTTTCTTTGAAACTTGCGTAAACTTCTTTCCTTTGAGTTTAATGCAAATATGGTATCAGGAGATTTGACATCTGACCAAGTGACCATTATTTGCGCTACATTTGATGAGGTTTAATCCAAAAGAGTTTAAACACTGTCAATTCCTGCATGGTGCGTAGACCCTTTTATTTATTTTATTTTTTGGCGTTAGAAATGAACTCGCCTTCAGAATACCCCAAATGTAGTTAAGTGATTGGTTAGAAACATAAAAGTGCCTATTTCTTTAAGCGAAATGTGATGACAAGTTTTAGACTCGTGTTCGATTTGGGTCTTATTACCTGGTGCTTGTATCTAGCAGTACCAAACAAACCTGTCCTCATGATTATGTCCCTAATTCATTAAGACTCCTGTTCTGCAAAACTTGTGTTTGGTGTGTTGGTGTGTGTAGGTGTCAGGCTGACAGTGTGGTGTCCTTTTTCAATTTGTACTTTTTCCTTCTTAAATGAAATGATGTGCAGCTCTCCAGCATATTCGAGAAAAAAATTGAACTGCTTCAAAGCCTACTAGCAGGGGACAATCTTGAACCTTGCTAGACTCACTAAACTTGATACTCAACCATGAACATTGGAACACTGGCAAAAGAACAGCATACACTAGTTTTTGAACCAATCACTGTACTACAGTTGCCAGCAGTATTGCAATCAGAAACCTGTTTACCTTGTTAAGCTCTGCTGCAGTAATAAAAAATATGCTACTGGCCTACTGGTTAAAGACATAAATGAACATAGAATCTTGTTCTCTGAACTGCAATTTGTGTCATATGATGGCTATTGTTGCCTCTATGGATACAGGATGTTGAAATTCAGTTTGTGTTTGATTTCTGTTTCTTGTGATGATCTACATATACCTGATTATGTTGACTTTTTCTTATGTTTAGCCATGAGTTGCTGATGTTTGAGGCCCTTCGTGAAGCCTTGATTGAAGAGATGAATTTGGATCCAACAGTGTGTGTCATGGGTGAAGATGTTGGTCACTATGGAGGTTCATATAAGGTGACCAAGGGCTTGGCTGAGATGTTTGGAGATCTTCGGGTTCTTGATACACCTATTGCTGAGAACTCTTTCACTGGCATGGGAGTTGGAGCAGCAATGAAGGGGCTCAGGCCAGTTGTTGAAGGCATGAACATGGGTTTCCTTCTCCTTGCCTACAATCAGATCTCGAACAACTGTGGAATGCTTCACTACACTTCAGGCGGTCAGTTCAAGATCCCGGTTGTGATCCGAGGCCCTGGTGGTGTTGGTCGTCAGCTCGGTGCTGAGCACTCACAGCGTCTTGAGTCATACTTCCAGTCAATTCCTGGCCTTCAAATGGTTGCTTGCTCTACTCCTTACAATGCGAAGGGCCTGATGAAGGCAGCTATAAGGAGCGAGAACCCTGTGGTGCTGTTCGAGCACGTCCTCCTGTACAACCTGAAGGAGAAAATCCCAGATGAGGAATACATCTGCTGCCTGGAGGAGGCTGAGATGGTGCGCCCAGGTGAGCACGTGACCATCCTCACGTACTCCCGCATGAGGTACCACGTGATGCAGGCTGCCAAGACCCTGGTGAACAAAGGGTACGACCCTGAGGTCATCGACATCAGGTCGCTGAAGCCGTTTGATCTGCACACGATCGGTAACTCCATCAAGAAGACCCACCGCGTGCTGATCGTGGAGGAGTGCATGCGGACGGGTGGCATCGGCGCCAGCCTGAGGTCCGCCATCATTGACAACTTCTGGGACTACCTGGATGCACCCATCATGTGCCTGTCATCACAGGACGTGCCGACCCCGTACGCCGCAACTCTGGAGGACGCCACCGTGGTGCAGCCTGCACAGATCGTGGCGGCTGTCGAGCAGATCTGCCAATGATCGCAGTATCACGACATTGCTAAGTTACATCGTTTGTGGATTCGTAAACACCGTGTTCTATTTGTTTTGCTATGTAGCGACACTTGATTGTGGCGTAGACATATGTTCTATTTCCCAGTGGTGCATATTTTGCAAAATTCAATGCCCTGTGCTGGTCCTTGTTCTCCAATGTTAGGTTTGAGCATTTGTTTGCCACTTTGCCAGTGATCAGTTCCCATAAACATTCTGGGGGTATAGTGACAGCCTTTAATACGTATGAGAGTTGATTCCATCCGCTGAAGTTTACACTCCTGCATCTGCTGATTGCATCTCTGCACTGACGCGCTGTGGCTAGTGAATACTGACACGGTACTGGGAGCTTCTACTACCTCTCTCTTTTTTTTGGCATGTTTTGCCTGATTTCGGCGATTCTTTTAGTTCTATGAACTTTGCATTGTTCAACGTGTATCTTGTGCTGGCAATGTTTCATTTCACGAAGTTCAACGTGCATCTTGTTCTGGCAATGGTGCATTTCACAAGCTTACAGGAAGAATAGGTAGGTGGTCAGTGACAATGCGAGCTGCCATGGTGAGCAGAAGCAGCAGATCGTGATGCATGCACGGGATTGGTCGGTCCATGTGTTCTTTAGTTTTTATCCAAAAACATTTTTTTTAACTCAAACGAAGCAACAGTTTACTCTTACAGAGGGGATGTGCATGCATTGCAAGAAGGGCACACAGGTCGACGCCAGAGAAAGATTTCACATCAACTTGACGCGGATTGACGCAGCAGCCTGCAGCTGAACGAACACGGCCAAATTATCTTCAGTAAAAAGCACTACTAGAGTAGTAGACTAGTAGCAGTAAAAACTGGAAAAGGAAAAAATCTTACTGCTAGCATGTGAGGACTGAGGAGCAAAAGTTACCACGAGTGCTGGCAAGGCTTGCCGTTAATGGTAACGGCTGCCCGCGGGATCCATAGCCATATGTGGGCATAGTCGTAGGAGGACACCACAAATCCGGCCTCAGTGGCCGTGCAGAATCATTCATTTCAGGACCTAGAGATGCTCTCAACTGGAGAGCCGAAGGGATGGCAACGGCTTGGATCAGAACACGTACCCTGTTTATGAAATGTTGCACCCGCACCCGTGACCAGCGACACCATCCATCAGATGTGCTAATGGCATAACTAGTAACATATCACAATGAATGCATCAATGCGTACCGTAAGGATTTAGCACACAAATTAACATATGTAAGCAACAAGCACAACTAAACTACACATAGAGTATTCGAAATCAAATTTGTCACGATGACACAAAAGATAAATCCAAAGTTCCAAACTCCAAATGACTAAATTAACTAGGTAATACCATTTATTTCGGGACCAGCTAAGCATCCGCGGGTGACCCCTATCTATTAAAATCCATGGGTGCGGTCTGACACTTGCCTGCACCTACCTATATACTACTTGTGGGTGTGTCACTGTGTATCAAGTGACAGAGCCATAGGAGGGGGGCATGCCCCCCTAATGCTTTATTATTTTTACTATAGGTCATTAGATTAAGGGTCTATTTGGATCCAAGTGCTAATGGGTGAAAGTGCTAAAGTTTTACAGCATCCCGCATTAGCTTATCCAAACATGAGTACTAATGGGAGTGCTAGACTTTAGTCCACCCCAAAAGTGTAAAATAGGAGGTAGGTGCTTTTTACAAAAAGGGGAGGTGAGGAGATAAGGGCAAAAGTGACATTTTATGAATTTTAGCTCCATCCATTAGCCATATCTTTAAGTGGGAGTGCTAATGAGTAGAAGTGCTAAACTTGAGTAATAGCCCATGCAGACAGGCCTAGGAAAAAAGAACTAATATTCTGGCGTTTGCTGCCCCCATCTCCCAATCCGAACTCCATCCCTGCATGGGTCTGACCGTCGCTATGCGATAGGCTAGCCCTTATCAAAGTGGCGGAACTTGAACGTTGCATCTACGAGCTTGTGCATTTTCAGAAAGTGTACCTATGGGCTATTGCTATGTTTTGATATTCACTTAATCATTTTGATGAGCATCTGCGAACGATCATATGGTGGGCACCCATAATCTAAAATGTAAGTTGCTTTAAGCAGACTGCTCTACTTTTAAATGATAATCGCCTCTCTGACAACTAATCTGTGTACGCACGATCGAGTCGTCGTCATTCATCAAGATGCTATAGAAAAGACAGTTTATGAGGGAAGCATAAAGTTAGGGTGAACTGCGGTTGGAAATGTGACTTTCGTTACCTCACATTAGCAAAGTATGAAGACCATAGTGAATGCGTCGTTGTACACCGGCGCACGATGAGCTGCGCCGGAGAGCTAGCGGACCGTACGGCAACCGGAGGCTGGTGTCCGAGCTGGCGAGGTGGCGAGTGCCACGTCCGTAAGCTTTGGTGTCAGAGCCTTGTCTCCTCTTGGCGGCTTGCGCGGGGCCGTACGGCCGGCGGAATCTGTAGACTCAGCAGTGCCCTCTACTGCAGCTCGACAGCTAGTGCCATGACCTACTGCCATCACTCCGGCCAGTCAGCAGTGCGCCATGACATGAACTCATGTCAGCGGCGGACGTAAGTACCGTAGGGTATGCTAAAAAAAATCTCATACAATTTGATAAAATCATTTAAAATTTGGTAAAATCATATTCTAATTCGGTAAACTACATGCACTAAATAACATGATAAGTCTTAAATTCGAAGATTAAGTAGAAACAATAACAAATCATAATATAAATAGTTCAAATGAAATACGGATAGTTCGAAATATAGCGCAAAAGAAGCTTACAATATTACTTGTCTACTTTGTTTACCCGCCGCTTTTTGAATGACATGAATGGCTTGATTATATCATCTTCATTCACTTGGAAAAAAATATCCCGCTCAATGAATATGACTAGACAATCGTCCAAAACACTATCACCTAGCTTATTCCTTGACTTTTTTTTCACTATAACCAATGCAAAAAATACCCTTTCAACACTCGCTGTTGCCACTGGTAAAAGCAATATCAATTTGATAAGCAAGTAAATCATATCATACACTTTGTGCCTTCGTGTTTGAACAAGCTTAATCGAGAGATCAACGATGTTGTCTAGACCCTTGAGGCTATCATCTCGTCGCATGTCATCAATATAATTATCAAGTTGCAATTCAAGTTTTAGCAAATCATTGTTGGAGAAATCCTTAGGATAAAATTCAGCCAATCTACGTACCTTTTGTGCATCAAACGAAGCAAATGAATTGGAAGGACTGAAGGTTGGCATACAAGAAAGTTGCTCCATATTGATCCCATCAAACCGATTATCAAGCTCTTGACTAATTTGATCAATGACACCAATATATACTTCTCTTCTAAAATGGTCATCATTTGTTTGGTTTCGGGCATGACCATACCTTGCTGATTTTCCATATAATCACATTGAGAACTGGACTCATCAACGATGCCTAAAATTGATTGAAGCCGTGCACGTGGGTAGGCCCGGTGGGATATCGTCGACTCCTCGAGGCATAGGCAAGTTACACCGCGTAGCCGAATCGTCAAGCGTTGGGTGTATACCAGGTAAATTGATCGTTATTTTTTTACAAATAAAATATATATTATATTTCACTTATAGCTGGACCCAGGGTATGCCGTGGCCCACCCGGCATACCCTATGGGTCCGCCCGTGACTCATGAAGAGAGGACGGAGTGAAGGCATCAGGCATGGACAGATAGCAAAAGTGGAGTCATCGTGGACGAAGGCAGAGAAGAGATCGATCGCCATGGCTGGAACCTTGAGCATGCGGCTGTTACTGCCAATTGTGCCATGGCTGGCCTTCAGGTTCATTGATTGAATTGGCTGGGAACGAAGAGCAGTGGCACTGAAAAGCATCGGCAGTGGCAGAGGTGAGAGATCCGCATGTCATTGGATCGGCAGATCTCCGGACACGACGAGACGTCTGCTTTTTTGTTTGTTGGGGGAAAAATGAATGCATCCATCATGCAAACCCCTGCTCTCTTCATCTCCGATCCTTGATTACAACGGAGAATTGGTTACCACATGCATTCTCAGTGATTCGATGAGATGCTACGGCATCCAAGAATACGGGCGTATCCCGTATCCGCAGGAGGAGAACTGAACAGGTCACGTGGCGACAAATTGAAGCAGATTGCAGTGGTCATGGGGAGATCATTCAGCTCAGGACGCAGAAACCAACAGCTGGGGAGCAACAGCAGAGTCTGCAGGAAAGCTAAGGGCGGTCACTGTGATGTGGGCCAGACTCATGTGGAGTGAGTACTGAGTAGTGAGCCCTGTACTAGCAGTCAGTCAGCAGAGAGTAGTGTTACTGATAATTGATGATACGGCACGCTAGCATGCATTGGAGCACCGGCGTCACAACTCCATCTGTTTATAAACATATAATTTATTTGCTCTTCTTTGTAAAGCTAATTAACATTAACATCTGTACAGTACAATCCGCCTTTGCGTTGAACTCTTATCATCATCATAGCGGTGTTATTGCCAATGGTGTAATGGGATGCTCCAAAGTCCAAATGCATGCTGTTGTGTCGTTGATGTGGGCTTGATCGATGAGAGGGTGTCCATATGACTTGCATGAGTAGTCCGAGACTGGAATCGGCACCATTGGTGGTGTTTGGCTATTGCCACACCAATATTGGCACAAGTTGTTGATGCGGCCTCCATCATCTCCACCATCTGAATTAGCAGCAATTGAGGTCCACATTAACAGAACATGACAAGCAAGTTTGGATCCACTCAACTAATCCATTAGCTAGCTAGTTTAGAAAAGATTTAACTTGATCCACCTTAATTAGCTGAAATTAGCTAGTACCTATCAATTAGCTGGCACCTGGTTTCATGTCCATCTATGATTTCAACCAACAAAATCAAATTACTTGTAGAAAGAGGCCTATGGGATATTACCAGTGGCGGAGGGAGGGGGGCGCCCAGGGGCCAGCCCCCCCTATGGTTTGGATTTTTTTCACTATAAATTTTGAATTTGATCAAATCTTGAGCAAACTTAGCACTGCTGCCCCCCCTGACAATGAAAAAAAAAGGGGATTCCTGGCTACTTACTACAAACGGTTTGTTTCTAAAACTGTTCATGAAATCTCTAGTCTTTCCACCTGGTACGAGTTATGGTTCTTGGTGAGACTGTGGACGATAATGTTATCACATTCCATTCTTTTGATTAACCAATTGTGATATCTTGCATTGTCACCCTTGTGGCGCTTTTCGTAGTAATGCACTTGCGTCGCCATATGTGAGTCGTTGTTGATCAGTTTCACTACTTAAGTTTTATTGAAGAAGCGTGTTTTGTTTTCCAAGGAAAAAAGAGAAAAAAAAATGTAATGGTTTGTGCACTATTCGTGCATGGTGTCCATGCATGCATGATAGCAAATGACTTAACAATGTGAAAGTGAAGCGATTAATTTGTGTCATGTCTAAATATTAGGTTGCACAGATGAAATCTCGACACATGAATGGTGCTCCAGCAAAATTGGGCCCACGTATCGAGTAGATCTTTGGGAAGGAAATGGCAACGTACGATGTTCCATAATTGTCCGACCCACAGTGTTGACCTTCTGAAAAGCACTGCTACTGTTAAGTTGAATTGCATTTTTTTAGTCCGTGTAATTCCTTTTCATAACTGTTACAAAAACTCACTGAGAATCCAATAACTAGTGAAATGAAAGTGTATTTCCCAAGTTTTAAGCATCAACTAACGCATCGGAATCCCAGCAAGAAAAGGCCACAAGAACAGTGCGCCCTATTCACCATCATTTTTTTTTCATGTTACCAAATATTACCTGGTCAGGCAAAACTTTTGTGACAACTGTCAAAAACATTCTTCAGTCCACGATAATTGGGTACTTCTTGGAAACTTGGAAGACTGAGAAGCTCTTGATCGACAGCTCAATGGAGAGATCAATAAAGCATTGGCAGTAGATTTCACATACTAAATTAACCAAACACCATTTTTTAGATTAAGGAAAATGTTCCAGCCTCCGCAATCAGAAACTGAAAGCTTTGCAGCTGTAAAATAACCAAACACCATAGAAGCATTGGCTTAAAACATTACACATGTGTTCCAAAGTGTGCACAATTCCCTGGCCCCAGTCCCCAACAAACTGTACCCCAAGCAGGCAGGGCAGAGGCAGCATCATGCAACTGGACAACAGCTTGAGAACAAACATTTTCAATAAACCGTTGTGCAATCGGCACAAGTACGTACTTTACACACTAGTTTTAAAAAAAAGGCAACAAAAATAAACAAAGAGAAATCAAAAGTACAAAATAATACCTCACGCATTCAACATGAGCAACTCAGTACTAGTAGGTAGCTAGAGCTTGAGATTGAGATCAACATGCCTCTGCTTCTCGTCCCCGCCAAGCGTACACGATCGGCCGCCCTCCGCATACCACCACCCTGATAAACCACTACCATCACCATCCGTGGCGTAACGAGGCCCTCCAAATGTTGCCGCATCATCGCGGTGTACTGTGCGTTGGGAACGGCACGAGTGCGAGACTTGGATGGGCACCATAGGAGATGTTTGGCTGATCGGCGTAACTATGCTGGGGACGGTGGACGTCTCCGGCGAGAGGTAGAGGTGAGCGTTCCATCCGACGCTCCTCTCTTTCTTGTGTGCATTCTGGTGTCCCCCTAGCGCCTGCGACTTGAGGAACTTCTTGTTGCAGAAGAGGCAAGGGAAGAGCCTGACACCACCTCTGCCGCTGCCACCACCTCCTCCTCCATCAACACCACCATCACCAGTAGCCGCGATCGCGGCGGCATGGTCAGGGGAGGAGGGTTGCGGCGAGGTCGGGCCCAGCGTCAGCGACAGGTTGACGATGTAGTCGTCGTCGTCATAGGTGGCCGTGGCTAGAGATGAAGGAGGCGCCTCCATTGGAGAGCACGGCGAGCTCTGTCTGAAATGAAGCTTCTTTGAGAGAGGCTGCGCTCTAGGATCAATGGAGAAGGGTGGTGCGAGCTGCTGCTTCCATGAGCGACCTGAGCTTGAGCTCTTGTTGGGTCTGGATGGCGAATGAGTGTGCTATGATTTTTGTGAAGGATCGGATCGGAGGAGGTATATAATAGGGAAGGATAGCCAAGGATTGTGGCAGAAATGGCAAGCCCACCATGTCCTAATTCTGAAGTCGCATTATTGCAAGGGTGAACACTGCGCCCAACCACGGTGGGGCCCACGCCAAACAGCCATGGGAAAGACGACAAGCAAGTTTGGTGCTTAGTGTGTTTGGTTCTTTAGACCTTCTAAAATTTATGTCACATCGAATGTTTGATACTAATTAGGAGTATTAAATATAGACTAATTATAAAACTAATTGCACAGATGGAGATTAATTTGCGAGACGAATCTATTAAGCCTAATTAGTTCATGATTTGACAATATGGAGCTACAGTAAACATGTGCTAATGATGGATTAATTAGGCTTAATAGATTCGTCTCGTGAATTAGCCTCAATATATGTAATTAGTTTTATAGTTAGCTCATGTTTAGTTCTTCTAATTAACGTCCGAATATTCGATGTGACAAGAATTTTAGTCCGGACTAAGAACCAAACACCCCCTTACTCTCACCCAAAAGGAGCTCGAGATCATTGCCACAGAGATCATAGTTGGTGGTAATCAATATCACACTCATGTACTGTGTAGTTGCAGGTCCTCCACATGTGATGTTCCAAACTTGCCATGGACAAAATATACATAGGTAACGACATGTGATATGGTAACATGTGAAAAATAATTATGGGTTGGGGTAAGTTAATAGATGGCTCAGTCGTTCTTGCTTCGTGTAAAACATGACGTTACCATCGCCAATCTCTAATTTTCCAATGCAAGTTTACTCGAAAATGTCGAGCTCGTGCTCTCATTGTCGATCAGCTTTCCGAGCACAGTACACATCATTGTAGAGCATGGAGCATATCACACTAGTTGGGAGTTGGGACAGTAGTTATCAGTGATTAAAGAAGCAATTCTTAGCTAGTGTGTGGATCCCATGCATGCATGCTTTGTGATGTGAACAATGTATAATCCTTTTTTTCTATTACGTGACACAGTAGTAAAAATCATCAACAGAGGAACGTTACTGGCCATGACACGTACGGCAAAGTTGAGAGGTGGTCGTCGTTAGCGGAAAAGGAAGAACACAGAGCATATGTGCACTGGTCTTTCGCAACCTTTCAGACCTCTTCTCCTTTCTCGCGTCACGTCCGGAGCCCCAAACCCGAATGTTCATGTGAGCATGTCCGGCCAAGGAGAGCAGGCTTGTGAAGTGTGTGATTGGTCAGGGGCAGCTACCAAGGAGCACGTGCGAGCGTGCCGCGTGGTGTCGGCACATAATAGGGAACCCCAACAGGAGCGGTTTCGATCTCAAAGGGTAAAGGAACCAACAAAACCTGTGAAAACTACTGCTGGGCTTTGCCTTTGATGATGAGAGGGGTCCAAGGCCATGTTCTCTCCTCACATCAGCATCTATGAACTTTGATCAGGTAGGTGTACATGGTGATACTTTGGAGAGAAAATGGTTGGGGTACTTTTACAATGTTTTTCTAAGATTCGATGATTTTTATCCTTTGAAAGATGGTAAAAGGCTTTTGAGTATTGTCCACCAGTATGCAATGCAAGCATACGGCCGGGTTTGAGCCTTGGTAGGCGTGCTATGGAGTTTGCAGGTAGGTTAGGTCCTTTTTTTTGTTTCAAATTCAGATTGTGAAAAGGCAGCTTTTATAAGCTGACTTGTGAAGGAACAGGCAGATTCTTTTTCTCAACCCCTACAATTTACCAATCTAGATTATCACAGTACCCTCCACATGTATAAGTAACATAATAAAGTCAAACAACCATCAACTTTTTTGGACTATCAAGATTTTCACAATTCTCCCTCTTCTTTTTAATATAATCAGCAGCTCTACTACCCGGTTCGTTTTGAAAAAAAAAAGATTTTCACAATTCTATCACTAATTCTTCTTTCGAGAGTAGTAGACTTGCGTTTCGATAATGAGACGACCATGCAAAGATTGGATGTGCATATATGTGTGTCCATATAGATGAATATAGGTGAACACTTGTATCTCTAATAACGTACCAAAAAAACAGTTTGAGGATGTCCAAGGAGATCGATCGAGGATAGACAGAACAATAGGGATCCCAGCTGGTTTGGTAACATCTACCCCCGACGCATCATGCAGGTACCACATAGTAATCAATTGATGGGGATTAGACAAGCGGTCACACCATACCTGTTTTGGCCGATGCAGCACCTCCATCTAATAAGCCCAAGCCTCTCCAACAGTACGAATTCGAGGCTCGACCCAGAGGAAAACATGGAAGGCAAAGCCAACGAGAGGCAGAGGATGAATGGATAATGTAATGCATGAGCATGATCCCTCATCATCCACGTCTCCTTGCGCCTGTGAGCATCTTTGTTCGGCAAAACCATTATTCATTCAATCACCAAACACCACGCCGTACCAGTCTTGTTCACAAGTCAGCTGCTGCTGGGTGGCACAGCAACAGCGGCCATGAACTCCACAGTGTAGATGCCTAGGTAGGAACTCTTCAGAGTTGGATGAAGCAGGTGGCTGGGAAAGCAACAGAAAAAAGGTAGGGATGGCTTTCCTTGAACAGAGAAACGAGAGAAGCTTTTCAACTTCTGGGAGATCCCCAGGACCTTGGTTCTGAAACCACTTTCAAATTTACAACCAGTTAAAAACAATTACAAGCGAATTTTGGATCCTCGGAGGAAAAAAAAACAAATTCGAGTTCCATGGAGGTTCATGGACAAAGAACATGTGAAAATGCAGCGTACATGTTGCTACATCTGCAATCTGCAAGACAATAGTCGACCACTTGTCAGGGTCTCGTCTAGTTCTTTCCTCCGGTCAGATTATATTAACAAGGGGAGCTGCCATGGCAGACCTTTGCTCCCAACAGCTTGGGCAGAGATGGACGCCAACAAGACCCCAAATTGACAAATATGGTTGCCATTGCCAAGTTGACACGAGATGGAAAAGGAGAAGATAAAGAAATCCAATAGCTTATGGGCAAACTGTCGTTGGAGAGCTTCCCCGAGAACAATCATGTCGTCGTCTACTCGTGCTGATCCAGCTGAAGATCCTGTCTGAGCAGAGGCCCAGGCAAGGCACGCTCCAGGACATGGACGCCCAACAGTGGCAGCAACAATATCAGGCTTTCAGAGATTCAGTCGTGCATCACGTTTCCAGACAGTTCACTGACAGGCGCCTGTCCCGGGGACCGACGGCTGCCTGCCGGAGACGACGGTCCCGATCGGCGTAGCAAGGCGACAACAATGCTGGGGCTCTCCTCTGGCTCCGGGCAAGCTGAAAATAGGCAGCGTTAAAGCCGAGCGCCCTGGCAATGAGCCCTACCAAAGATGCCCATTAGTGTTTGTCATTAAACAAGGACCATGTATAAATCGCTTTCCATCCAACAGCAACTGCACAATTGCAGTGATCCACAGCACCAGCAGCCAAAAGGAAGTCAAGTCGAGCTCGAGTTAGATGATTGGATGAGCTCTAAGACAACTAAGGGAGATAGATCTAGCTCGTAGACATGATATTATCAAGTGTAGGATCCGTTGCTGTGGATCAACATTGAGGTGGGCAATGGCTGCACTGCTGGGCATCTCTTGCTGGTGGCAGGAGCCAGGAGGCCTGTGTTCGCGCATAGCACCGAAAGGTGACCAGAGATTGCAAATGATGACATAATGACGACGTTTCCAGAAAATGTAAATAGGGTCAGGTGGAGGTGTGGGGGGCAAAATGCGCAGAACTAGGGTCGGACTTATGAACTGAAACCGATTATTCGTGCTAATTCATGTTTGGTCACTTCAGTCGAGGATAACAATTATATGGGTACCAATCAACCATCTTTGGACACCAAGAACACTGATTTTCTTAGGCTGAGCAAAACCTGTAAACACAATGCTGCTTGGTTTTTAGCATCTGTGCACATGTAAGGCTTCTGCTCCGTGGCCCGTTCTACGTACAGTCAAAACAGCAATCCTTGCTGGCAGGAAGTTGAAATTGAAACAAGCCTAAATGATTTAAGTACTCCAAGTCAGTGCAACCGACCAACTGTGCAGTGCAGGTGATGAACACTACAGAATTTCAAATAAAAGGAAATAAAAACATCACCAGGTGACATGAGGTAAATCGCTGCCCGAAACAATTCCTCTGAAGGTGCTTATCATTGGATAAAATGTTGTGTGTGACGGTGAGAAAATTAGAGAAAATGGTAGAGAATAGTGAAGCATGCTCGTATGATACAAAATTACAACTAATAAGAGAATAGTATCAAACTTCGATTATGTTGGACAGAGTAATAGTTTATGTTCCCATTACCAATGGCGAATGCAAAAAATGGATTACTTTAACTCAACATATAAAGGATTTACAGGAGAGAACAAACCACTTGATGTTTGCTATGAAATATAAACATATGCTCACACCACCACCCTACTATTCCCACTAAGGCAGCAAAACCTGCTTAAATTATCATACCTTGAATTAAAGAAGAAAAGAAAACTGTGGCTTCTATATCCATACGTGCTCCCTGCGGTACTCTCGTACAATGACTGGTACACTAGTAGGTGGGAGCTGTGACAGAAAAATATGTTATCAATTCGATGGATCAAATGGCACACAGTTCAACTTAAATATTGCAAAGAAAACAATATGAAGATATTTTATCACTAGGTTACCTGCTTGCAATAGAAATTTTAACATAATAAATGTGTCCGAATAGTTATGGCCTTATGGGCAAAAAGGCATCCTAAGAAAATAGAGTAAAACCGGGCATGCTAGTCTACTAAATAGACTAGTAATGCTTTCATAATGGAGGAATGACAACTAATCTAAGTAAATAGATTCGAATATGTTCTCCACATCAGTCTTGATCACCACTCATGCAGTACGAAGCATGCATCATAAAACATAATAGTGCATCTATATTTTCAAAATGTAAGGGAAAAAAAACATCGCTCAGTAAATAATAGTAGTAAACTACCGATGCTACAGCAGGGTTGCAACAACCAGAATATGTGTGTTTGTAGGAAGGGTACCACATCGTAACTAATTAGCATCTTCGCATGCACCTGATTAACTGGAACTCGACATATGATTATACATTTCATAATGGCAAATTTTAATGTGGGGCTTATACTTCATCCATATGATGCACATTGTGTACAGCACAAGAAATGCAATCAACTAACTAAATGTGATTAGCAAGTAAAAATAATCAGTTGAAGAAATTAATGGAAAAGGGACTGTTATTATTATGGCTAACATTATGAGGTTGTGTTCAAAAGGAGAGACAAATTTGCAGCTCAAATCTGTAAAATCAAAGTGTTTCAAAAAAAAAATCCCCTTTCCAGTTGACAGCTTGTTCAGAATACGGTAAAAGGAACATCACACTGAACTGTTAGAACTTAGAAGCATTAAGCTGGCTGCAATTAGAATGAATGTAATACAATTTGCTTGTAAACACAAAGAGTTAAATGAGAAGCTGAAGCACATCTTACCATTCCATAATCTGTTATGAGCATTGAAACATAATCAGAAGGGGTGATGTCATACCTGCAGGTTCATGAATTAATTTGATTATACGCATATTAAGAAAGGATTATGAACTACAGCACTGCACGAAAAAACAGACATACTTAAGATTCAGAATATGAAGATTTTCGTTCTCAGCCCAGTTTTTGAGATGACTCAAACTTTCACCCCTGGGAACTCTTGAAATAGCATCTGGGTCACCTGAGTAGATAGCATATCATGTCTCATGCAGTTCCTTACCAGTAGACTAATCAAATAATAACCTTTAGTAAAAACAGCAACAATTGCATACCAAGTTCATTGAAGCATATAGAATCAAGTTGAACCCTCTCATGAAACTTGTATGCCTCACAACACATTAGAACAGGAACTCCAAAAGCATGTGCAACCATAGCTACAGAAGCTGTCCCGACTCTGGAGTAGACAGTACCATTTGATAATACTGAAGAGGCGCCCAAAAACACTCTTGTAGCCTCATGCATGATGTATGATACAGCATTTATGTGTGTGTATGTGCAGCTAATACCCTTGGCAACTAATCTGCGCAATAATCCTTGTCCCTCAAGGTTTGGACGAGAATCTACCACCACAACACGAAATTTCTTTCCAAGTTCATGAGCATGGTCAAAAATCATTTCGACGACAGAGGGTGACCCATATGTCAATAGCACATCATCATCTCTGATTTTTGTGACAGCATGACTAACAATGACCTTGCCTGCAACTATTATCTTCTCACTTATAAAGCGATCGATGTCAGATTGAAGACTAGCTTTAGCTTCTGACTCTGACAATGCAAGTGGTAGCTTGGTAATCCTGTTCTTCAAAAATCTAATAGCATTACCCATGCTGATTGAAAGAGGCCTGCACTCAATGAGAAATGACACGTAGCTACTGATTTTAGCAGTAAGATCTCTACTGAGAATTTTTTCTGCAGGCGTGGAGTAATCATTTATTGCCTCTCTGAATGCAAGAAGCATTGCTATGCAACGAGCGTTGCCACCAGATATGTCACCAGACAAATATTGAAGACCAACCTGAAACATATCCCAGGGGGCATAAGCTACTTGGTGTTCACCATAACAACAAACAATTAAACAGTCCTATCAGATAAGTACTCTACTCAAATACATACGAAAAGAAAAAGAAAATTCTGCTTACACCTATCTGTTTCATGTCAGTTCTATTGTCCACAGAATCAGCAACGTAGGATGGAATTAATCACCATTTCAAGGTTTCTCACTATATTCTTTATTTTTAATTTATTTGAAGAGAACTATTTACAGTGTATTGGTAGAATTGTAGTTAGAGTTAATAATTACCTTATACACAGAAGGATGCATTAGATCAGGTTGAAAAAATTTGGACTCAAGGTCAGGAAGCTGAGTGCCATGTGCATATTGAGGCAGATGTCTGAACAGTTCAACTCTGTTTTGAGCTTCTGATTGGTTCACAACTGAACGCTTTTTTGCTTTTACCACCCGGTGTACATCATCAAATTGCATACGGGGTTGAGGAAGATCTTTTTTTCTATCTTTGTCAGGTGGGCGTTCATCCGTCTTTTTATCAGAAGCAACTGGAGGGTTAACTTGGGTCACGTCTTTCTTTAGAGATGCCTTTCCTGCCTTAGGTTGCTTTGATATTTTGGTGTTCACATCTGACTCCTTGGCTGTTGATTTTAAACCTGCAATTTTCACAGAGAGACATAAAGTTCATTTCTGCAAACAGGCCAGGTGAGTCACTCTGAATCCGAATTAGAACCATAGCACGCAGCCCTTCCATCCAAAACAAACTCCTCATTCTTTTCTTCAAGTAAAATACTTCCTTAGTTTTATTTCAAATTTCCATGATAAGCTGGTCCAGGTTAAGTGTCTTATGTGGGTTCTATATATTCACTGTGACAATCAGATAACATAAATAATGAAAACAAGTTAACTACCTGCCTCCTTTGCAGCAGCTTTGGCGGCACGCTGAGCTTCCTGGATAGCACGTCTCTCTGCTTTAGAGAGCTTTGGTTTCTGTGGAACTGAAGTAGGATCGCCTTCATTCTTTGTTTCAATGAGGTCTCTCTTGTTTGGTTCTGAAACAAATAACAGAAGAAAATTATTCAATTCATGCGCACAAGTAATTCTTGAAATCAAATGCGGATAAAAATGTTATGCACTTTAAAATCTGTAGCAAGCATGTGAATTGTTAACAAATACTACATACTAAACAAAAGGTGGCTGATCATACAACACAAACCATTTTCCACAATACACACTGCACATGCACACAGGCAATATTGCATATTTAAAACAGAACAAATGATTCATAGTCTGTCTTGATAGCTATCAGCAGCGACTATTTGGTAATATATCCCCATCATGATTCATTAAAAACCCGAATGATTGCTTAACATGCATGGAAATTTGGTCTGACTTTCACTACTATCTCTATGACGACCATATCTCTGACTTTAATCTTCATAGGTAACATGATACTAATTTGCCAAACATGCTACTGGCTTTAACAACAGCAAACAGCAACTGTCAGTCAGGCTGAAGCAACTAGGTTTCACCATTGACCAACACAATATACTCCTACAATCATGCTGCCCTGCGTCAGTAACCTTTTTCCCCACACAGGAACCTTGCAATTACTAGTGTTTCGCAGTACAACTATGTATGTAACTGCAAAATGTTGCAAATACCTCCAAAAATGATACAATGATACACAACCGTCTCAAAAGCATAGGAATCGCGCGTTGGGTAGACAGCAAAGTTGCGGAATCACATAGGTGTACTGTACCAGGCAGGGCGGGCGGGGGCGGGCGCGCCCAGGACACGTCGACGTCGTCGTCTTCGTCGTCGTCAAGGTCGGAGACGGCGTCGATGCGGGACGACGAGGGCGGGGGCGGGGAGGACGGCATGAGGGACTCGGACGCGGGGACGGGGACGGGTAGGTGGTCGGGGATGAGCGGGGGCGGGATCATGACGGGGGAGAGCCCGTCGGAGGCCGTCGGCGACGCCGCCGCGGGCGCCGCGGGGACCGGGGCGGCGGCGGGCCCAGGCTCGGCGGAGGTGACGAAGCCCACCTGGCGGAACCGCGGCTCCACCCCGCCCGACGAGGAGCGCGGCGGCGGGCGGCGGATGTCCATCGCCGCCGGCGCGCCTGGTGGGAGTGGGGGAGATGAGGTGACGGCGGCGAGGGTTTGGTCGCCGGGGTTTGCGCGCGATGGCACGGCTGCGGGGCGGGGCGGAGGCGACGACTTGCGTTGCGTGCGAGGAGAAAACCGGCGGCGGGGGAACTGGGTGGGGAAACGAGGCGAGATCGTGCGGCGTCGGGATCCTCTGCGGGCGGGAGTGGACGGCGGGATCGTCGTCGTGTCTCGTGCCGCGCGCGCTGTGCCTCGCCGTGGTCCGCGCCGCGGGCGTGCTGGGCCGTGTGGGCGCGCGAGGAGAGCGATTCGACGGCCCAGTAGCGTGCGAGTACGATGACGGACGACGGATGGGATGGGGGAGCAGGCCTTACATCATTGTAGCCCAGTGAGTTGCCTGCCGCTGAAGGAGAGTAAGCAGTAAAAGGCAGGCCCAATCTTAGAGCCCACCCTATCATAATACGCAGCAGCGATCCATTTCCACACATTGCAGCCCACTTGCACATGATTGTAGTATAGCACAGTGATCTGTATAAGTAGTTCCACACCCATTATGGTTCGTTCGGCAGAGCTTGGTCGATTCTTATTATCTATGGAATGGAAGCTAATTCTCTGAGAGAAGTGATTCTGTACTGTACTAATAGTGATTCTCTTTGATTCTCTAGTATAAATTTTTAAAATCAGGATGGAGAATCACCTCACAAAATTAGGAGAAGCTACTTTTTTTCAGCTCCCAGCCTCTTAGTTCATTTTAGAGAATCATTTTCCAGAATCAGCAAAGAATAACTTCTCTTTAAAAAAATATTTGGCAGAGATGCTGATTCCAGCAGAGAATCAGCTTTGGGAACTCTATCGAATCGCACCTGAGAGCAACTTGGCAGCGTCGGTTTGCGATCTCAGCCAAGGGTCTGCAATGCATGGCATGAACAAAAATAATGGACCAGCTTGGAGGTCGGTCAATGCTGACTGACCAACAGTCCCAGCTGCGCGCATAATTGGTGTCACAAAGAGACACTAGTGGTGGCTGGAGACGACGGTGCGGTGCTCCGTATCATTGGCGCGCGCGACATGAGCTCAGGCCTCAGGAGCTCCAGTGACCTATGCATAGCAGAGCAAGCTATCACCGGGCAGGGCCGCCGTACGTCCTGCAAAGTCGTCTGGGCACTCTTGGCATAAACTAAACAGAGATCGACTGACCTATCCAACAGTATCCATCAGCCTTTAACACTCCTCCTCGGTATCTACGCTGCCATGCGTACCTATTGTCACCTTTTCACGCTGACTATGGTGTGCCGAAAGGCTCTATGGCTGGCAGCGTAGCACGTACGAGCCAATGGGATGCATGCATGCATGTACGCACGTACTTGCACAGTGCAGCAACTGCCGGCCGAGGCTTATCCACTTCTTATCTCTACACATGTGTGCGCCGGCCGATGAGGGCTCGCACTCGATGGATCGTACGTGCATGCATGCATGGTGGACCGAGACCGGAGACATATGATGCCATGGCCGAAAGCCTGGGCGAGCAGAGCACGATCGACGATCGACCAGCTGGCCGGGCGGGTCCAAATGGATATTTTCTCGACACGACTCCAAAGAGGATGAAGGTGCGTGCATTCATCGGCCAAGCTAGCACATGCCGCCCCGGCAGGACACCGCCTTATCCACAACAGTACGTGGCATGGTATAGATGCACACAGCTACATGACGCATGCCCCCGGCCGACACGTGCGTACGTGGCAACCTCCGCTCCGCAGGCACTGCGCGCGCCTGCCTGCTGGAGTACGTACAGTACATGTGTGATGGTTGATGGTTTCAGAGTTTCAGGTCAGGCCGACACCGCCTTATCCACAACAGCCAACAGGCGAGTAGGCGACACACATTTGGAAGGACGTCCGACGTCGTGCCTGCATGGCCCATGCAACGCACGCGCGCACTGCGCGTAACGTACGTCCACGCGGCCCGTGCCTGATGCTACAGCTCGCCACATCTTTTAACTTCTCAGCTTTATTCGTGCGCTGCATGTGGGTTCTGCGACCGTGCGCTGCCACGTGGCACTTGATTATCGATGATCGGGTTAAACACCATGCACGGGTGACGGGACGGGGCCCAGCACACTTGTACTCCATTCTCTCTCGCACCGCCACGCGCGACTAAAAGCAACTGCTCCCTCCGTTCGTCGCTAGCTAGCTGCAGCACCTGCTGCAGGGTTACCAATAATGGGCGCAGACAAAGTGCAAGTTAGACGTACGTACCAACTACTGTTGTTAATTAACTGCTTGTTTATAAGCGTGGATATTGCCGTTACGCACTGTGGGTTAGCTCACACACGCTAGTCGATATTCAGCTTTGGAATTAGGAATTGGTATCGGCTAACTCCAATACCTACCGTTTGGATGGTTTGGAATTCGAAATTGGAAATGAAAGTCCAATGCCAACCGGTATTCACCGCACCGGCAGCTCGTCACCCTCAATACCGAGCCCCGCCCCTCCATTTTACGCTGAATTTGCCTCCTCGTCGAAAAGAAACAGTCGTACCTCCTCTGATCCGTTACCCCAACGTCCACCGCCATCGCCACTTCTCTTCTTCCTCACCGGCAGCAGCTCCTTCTCTTCTCCCTCGCTAGCGACACCCCTTCTCTTCTCCCTTGCCGGCGGCAGCGACCCCCTTCTCTTCTCCTTCGCCGGCAACAGCGCCTCCTTCTCTTCTCCCTCTGTCGAGGATAGATCCTTAGTACCCGCAAGGAAGGAAGAAGACGACTCCTACTAGGATTCTTCTGTAATCCTACTAGGACTCATACCATGTAATTCTACTAGGATTACTCCTTATAACCGACTAGTAATCCCGTCCCCTGGAGTATATAAAGGAGTACAGGGATACCTAGATCGGCAGAACCACAACAGAGGACCAAATCCTCAACACCAAACAACACCCAAACGCAGGGCACAATATACAACACCCTAAACAGGATGTAGGGAATTATGCTACTCTGGCAGCCCGAATCTGTATAAATCCGCGTCTTGTGTCCTCACTTTTACCTTTGAGTTCCAAGTTCGTCGATCCCCCACCAACCAATCTACTACCTCGAGATACCCCTCGGTAGGTTGCGGGGAATAAAACACCGACAGCTGGCGTGCTAGGCAAGGGTGATCGTCGTGATCATCGGGCGAGCTTGAAGGACCTCATCTTCAAAATCAATCTACTCCACGAGAAGCAAGTCGCCGAGTTCCAATTCGAAGCAGAGTCGAGAAGCTTGGGAAAATAATTGGATCGTGGGCAATTCCATCCACATAAGCCGCCAGTCCCTATCCAAGTTGAATCTGACAAGGCGGGCGGGCGCTGCGTCAATCTTTTTGCGGTGTCATGCAAACACGGGGTACGTCACGCCGAGACAGAATCCAAAATGGAGTCTCAATGTGCTCCGTGTCCCAGGTCAAGACGGAGTCCGAATCAGAGCCGAACTGCAAGCATCAAGTAACAGCACACGTATCAAGATGGGACAAAGCATCGAACTGTTGTTGCGGCTAGAAATTCAATTCAAGCAAAATTACTACGCGGACAAGGAAGATATACTAGGGAAGCTGCCATGTACACCAAATATCGTACCAAAGAAGATGAAACATCTCGCACGACAACCCCTACAATCGGCAAGCCGACACGCCAGCAACAACCTCGACTACTCGTCTCAACTAGAAAACTAGTCGAGGCAGACTTCACACCGTCGACAACTAGTCGATATCGACTCCGACTAGTCGGCTTCAACAACAACCGTCGCGGCTTCATCAACAACCGTCACGGCTTCATCGACAATTGTCCATGAATCAAGCTAAGCTACTAGGATTCCTCTTACTTGGACTTATACCATGTAATCCTACTATAACTCATACCATGTAATCCTACTAGGACTCCTCCTTGTAACTGACTAGTAATCTCGCCCCCTGAAGTATATAGAGGAGAGTAGGGGTACCTAGATCGGTAGAACCACAACAGAGGACCAAATCCTCAACACCAAACAACACCCAATCGCAGGGCGCAATATACAACATCCCAAACAGGACGTAGGGTATTACGCTACTCTGGTGGTCCAAACCTGTATAAATCCGCGTCTTGTGTCCTCGCTTTTACCTTCAAGTTCCAGGTTTGGCAATCCCCCACCAACCAATCTACTACCTCGGGATACCCCTCGGTAGGTTGCCGGGTATAAAACACCGACACCCTCGCCGGCGACGGCGCCTCGTTCTCTTCTCTCACCAGCGGCAGTGGCCCCCTTCTCTTCTCCCTCGCCGGCAGCGGCGCCCCTTATCTTCTTCCTCGCCACCGCCGACGGCGACCCCGTTCTCTTCTTCCTCGTTGGCGCCTCCTTTCTCTTCCCCCTTACTGGCGGCGACCCCCTTCTGATCTCATCTCCCTCGCTGGCAGCGGCCCCCCTTATCTTCTCTCTCACGCGGATTTGGCAGGGGCAGCACCGCTCTCCTCGTATCCATGGGCGACGGTTCTTGGTGGTGGTGGCCATGGAAGCCTCTAGCTCCATGGCCGGCGAATCTAGGTGTCAAAGCCGTGGAGCTCAGCTCCCCTCCATGCTGCTTCACGAGTTGTTCCTCAATAGGCTCCACCAGCTGGGCGACGAGGTGAGCGGTGGGCAGGAGGAGAACCCCATGCACGGCGGCAATAGCGAGGGGTCGCCGTACTTGCACAGTTTGCACTTGGAGTAGTGGTCGTTGTACATCCAAACATGAATTGAATTGCGATGCTTCTTAAGATTCCAACAGCCAATTCGATGACATCCAAACAACAGAATTTGAATTGCATTACATTTCAATACCATGGCTGATTTGGTATTGAATCCAATTCAATTCCATGCCCTCCAATATCGACATCCAAACAGAAGCTATAGCGTTGGCCCAGCAGGCCCGCTAGCTTTGCCAATCTCTCTCTCTCTCTCTCCAAGAGCGAGATGGACACTCCACCAACAGCTCACTCAAAAAGCATATTGACAACGTGATAATAATGTGCGCCATGTATATATTCCCACATGAAACAAGTGCACCCGTCCGTACATGCACAAATATATCCCATATATTCAATTCGTCAAAAGTTCGCATCCAATTAAATCGACTGATGATACTAACATATGTAGTGTTCTTGTACTCGTTCGTACTTGGTGCCAAAAATTTCAAGGTCGGCGCTCGGCGCGTTCCGTTGGTTCGTTCGTCCGTGTATATCGAGTTATTTGGTGGCGGCGCGGCCGGCCGCAGGAGTCTGCTGAGACGCCGCCCCGGGCATCACCGACCATGCCGGCCGTACGTGCGTGCGGCGCCGCGTGGGGCCGGGGGCCAGCGGCGTCGTCGGTTGCAGGCGTCGCTGCCGTCGTGTGGGCCTATCTAGCTAGCAGAAGAAGGGATCGAAAGCGGGAGGTCGTGGGCCGGCCGGGCCGAGTGAACTTCCCGTTCCGTCGAATGGGAGGCATCTGGGCCCACCCCACGCGAGTTAAACATGCATGCAGACGCCGCAGGTGCATGCATGAACGGAAAAGAAAAAATACATGACGACACGTCCGGATCACCATGATGCGTCATGCGTGCACGGTGCACGAATAATAATAATAATATAATATACCTGAAGAAGATATCCGGAGCGGCAGAAAATAGCATCATGGCACGTTTCCAACGAGTGGGCAGGTCGGGATTGCTGAGCGCATGCATTACGTGCGTGCTCGTATGTTCCCCTTGTTTGCTCGTATACGTTTTACCTTCCTGCGTCGCGTTGACCCGTTTAGTCAGCCTAGGGTTTGGCTTGTCCTTCCCAGTAAGTGATGCGTCCATCATGTTGACCCGTTTAGTTTTTTTTTACTAGGGTTTGACTTGTCTACTCTACCTGCAGGGCTATCTGCTGCGTCCAATAACGTAGCGGACCGCGAGAGATCGAGTCGATCGACGTGGTCTACGCTCCGGTCAGGAACGGTCGTCAACAGGCCAGCATCATCCATATTTTCGATAGATCCTGAGTTGCTGGCTCGCTCGCTAGCTCTCCAAGCAAGAAACGACAGAGCCGCCCCCCATGCATGCACTTGCACCACCAGGTAGCCATCCGCGACGGCGATGCATCGGCGATCACACGTTGGTTAAGTTGGTCGCCTGAAGAATGTGCTCCGACTCCGACCATGCACGCCGCCGCCGCCGACCAGTGCAATGCAACAATCTTCCAGCTCCGGCCCGTTGACACCAGTTTTTATCAGAGTCAACCACTGTGGATAAGGTTCTGACAACCGATGAAAGAGGGAGAAAAGAGCCTGAAGTTTGTACCGTGTTGACCAAGACTAGCCGCAGTTGACTAGGGTTCTAGAAGCCGATTGAAGACCAGGCGGGCCCAGTGCGAAATCGACACCACCAAAAAAGGAAAAGCGTGGAGATTTATTTTTAATAGTTTTTAGAAGTACCTGTAATAGTTCATGTCGTAATCGATTAGGATTTTAGCTTGCTTTAGGGTATAAATATAAATCCGTGAGCCTTGTAATGATTAATCATCAATCAATCAATACAACCTTTTGGCGTCACCCCCAAAATCCTAGGAGTAGGAATAGAGTAGATTCGACGATTTTCTTCTAGTGCGCAATGTTGTATCAGCTTCGATCTTGAGCGAGCTTACTGTCACCCAATCATTACAACTTCTATCAGAACTTTCTAAGTTAAGTCTTATTTCTGATATTGTCGTGTGGCTAGTTATCGAATTATCTTAGATTGCAAGTAGAACTTTCTAGGCTTTATCCAATATTCTGCTTGTTTTCAATGTTGCTCAACGGCTTATATCTAGTTAGGTTGTCTTCATCGGCTCCCTTGCCTTATTTAAACGTTCACAATTATCAGATCGTATTGGGTTGGTAGACTCTGCATGCTTTTACTGCTTTATATATGCTAGGTCCGATAAATCTTTACCCCCACCCCTCGTATTGCTAACCGTCAGGCCTCTTACGTCAGCGTGCTACCATTGAGAGCCGATGCTTCGGTCGGGTCTTATCCATGTCTCATGAAAGCATGATGACGTCATTGAGCCGATAGGGGCACATGCGAGGCCTTGCTGCTGCGAGCTTGTCTGTTAAAATTCTGACAGCCGATGAAAGAGAGATAAAAGAGCCTGAAGTTTGTGTTGCGTTGACCAAGGTTAGTCGCAATTGATCAGGGTTTCAGAAGCCGATTAAAGACCAGGCGGGCCCAGTCCGAAGCGAAATCAACTCCACCAAATAAGGAAAAGCGTGGAGATTTATCTTTAATAATTTTTAGAACTACCTATAATAGTTCATGTCATAATCGACTAGGATTTTAGCTTGCTTCAGGGTATAAATATAAACCCATGAGCCTTGTAATGATTAATCATCAATCAATCAATACAACCTTTCGGGGTCACCCCCAAAACCCTAGGAGTAGGAGTAGAGTAGATTTGATGATTTTTTTCTAGCACGTAAGGCTGCATCAGCTTTGATCTCGGGCGAGCTTGTAAGTACCGTCACGTGGTCATTATGACCTCTATCAGAACTTTCTAAGTTAAGTCTTATATTCTGATATTGTCGTGTGGCTAGTTATCGAGTTATCTTAGATTGCAAATAGAACTTTCTAGGCTTTGTCCAACATTCTACTTGTTTTCGATGTTGCTCAAGTTATCGAATAGTTTAGATCTGATTAGGTTGTCTTCATCGGCTCCCTTGCCTTGTTTAAACGTTCACAATTATCAGATCGTATCGGCTGGTAGACTCTGCATGCTTTTACTACTTTATATATGCTAGGTCCGATAAATCTTTACCCCCGCACCTCGTATTGCTAACCGTCAGGCCTCTGACGTCAGCGTGCTATCATTGAGAGCCGATGGTTTGGTCGGGTCTTATTCGTATCTCATGGAAGCATGATGACATCATTGAGCCGATAGGGGCACATGCGAGGCCTTGCCTCTGCGAGCTTGTCTGTAAAGATTAACGGGTCGAAGTTAATGCCTTCTCAGTGAGTTACCTTGTCTAAGTTCAATTACATGGTCATGACATTGATTAGACTTTGTTACCTTAATGAGCTTGCAAGCGGTAAGCAAGAGGTCTTTGGTGATTGTGCTCTAGTCTTTTATATTGTCAGATTAAGGTTAATGCCCTCTCATTCGTGTTATCTTGTCTAATTTCAATACATTTATCAAGACATTAATTATGATCTGTTAATGTATGTGGCTTATGTACAGTCAGCATCGGCTGGTCCTTGTTGCTATGTTCTTATCTTTTAAGTTGGTAGATTCATGCCAAAGCCCTCTCATTCGTATTTTCTTGTCTGAGTTCAATACACTTATCAAGACATTGGCTAGATCTGTTAGCTTATGTGATAAGTGTGTGGTCAATGAGCACTCCATTTTATGGATGTTGTGATACAATGCTTTATCTTAGCCCGTCGGCTGATATAGCCTTATGGCACATGCCATTAATGTTTCATTTATTTACATCGCATGCTTACATTAAATATCTATCTGTTGTTATGTTTATTACAATAATGTCTACCCATGAGTTTGAGAGGCTTCGCCGCCGATCGGCTCAAGAATTTAATGTTTACATTGTCAATTTTCAAGTCAAATTGACTGACACGCCTTGCACCACTCGCGAGCTGATTTGGAGCTTGCACTGAAGTTAAGCAAATCTCTCAGATCCTCCGTGTGTTCAACACAGAAGCTTGAGGTCCAGATTTGGCATCAACACGGCCCTAAGCAACACATTACACATGCATGCGTCCAATGCTCGTGAGTCGTGACGCACACGCTTACGATCGACGAGCTCATACCGAACACGATCGAATAATTGGAACGAAGAACAAGGTCTCGGGTCTATCGATCGAATCTTTTCGCCGTCGCTCACAGTCAACGCAATACAGATTCACCGATCGAGATCGAGGGCCAGCAGATTTTCATCATTTGCATGCATGGCGACCAGCAGGTCAAAAGCTCAAGGCAATGATGTCGATCGGTTATTGCTATGCACCTTGTCGTTGCCGCAAGAGCACGCATGAGTTACATGTGTGCATGGACAGCGTGTGTGTGTTTTTTCCCCCCTTTTTTGAGGACTGTGCCTGGACAGTGTTAGGACAGACAGATTTGGGTAAGAGTCAAAAAGGCAACCACTACACAGACATGGGCAAGTTAAGCCTACTACGTACGACGCCTCGAGGAGCTTTGTGTGACTGACGTCTTGCGTCAGCTATCAGCGTCGATCATGCATGTAATTAAGAACGATCAAGATCACCGGCCGGCTGGGTTTGGTGTAAGAAGCATGTCGGCAAAGCATGAGTTATTGGCCTGCAGGAGAATCTCACCATGGCAACCACGCTACGTAAATTCGGCATGCATGCATGGATAAACACGCGTAAGTACGTATCTAGCTTGTATAAATTATTGATCTCAACAAAAATATTCTCATTTAATCTGATCAATCGATGGGTCGGTCGATTAAGCAAGCGATGGCAATTTCTATAGTTAACAGGATTTGGCAGTCTTGCATATTCTTTTCAAAAGATATAAGCTGGTAGGTACAATATTCCAATCTTTAGTTTCTCTACAAGTATTTCAGTTCGGCATTGTTATCCTTTGTTTAGCAACTAATCCAATCATTATCGATCATCGTTAGCAATGATATAACGGCACAAAGTTAGTCAAGAAAATAAAATGGCCGATCGATCAATCGATCGATTGAGCTAACAAAGGTTGCCTCAGGGCCCACATCCGTGTTCACATTATAATCATGATCAGTACTTGCCCTTTGGGACAACAATAAGAAGCCACAAACTAACTAAACCGCTAATGAATCACAAACTAACAACCTTTTGTTTCTCTAGAAAAGAATCACAAGAAAGAGGCTCACACCCAGTGAGATAGTACTTGCTCTTAATCACAATTATAAGTACAATTAGGTTTGTCCTAAGTTAATTTTTTAAAAACTTTAACTAGCAATATCTTGTCAATCTTTGTACTAGAATCTTAGATACTCGGAAAAAATATATTTGACTTAGGACAACTTACATGCATAGTCTTGTAATTAAGATGAAGAGGAATGCATGACCCATCGTTCTAACCAAACGACTAACCGGACAATGCCAATCATCTACTAGGGATATGGTTACAAAACAAGTGGATTATTGCTAATTTGGCAACTCTTCTTTTATCATCTACTCCCTCCGTTCCAAAATAATGTAGGTCGTTTTGGGTTTTCCAGATACATAGATTTTGCTATGCACCTAAATATAAGGTTATGTCTAGATACATAGCAAAATGTATGTATCTAGAAAAACCAAAACGACCTACATTTTGGAATGGATGGATGGAGTATTTAATTAGTGCTTTCTTTGTTGACAACTATAGAAACATGTAGGGATCGATTGAACATCCTCACGCCACCACAGAAGCTATGGTCAGTCAAGAGCGGCATCAAAATCCCGCTCCCATCCCTCCCTTGACACAACACGTGTGTCTATCCACGCGGATTGTCATCTCGGATGCAAAGCATGCATATTTTTTTTTCTCTTTATTGCACCATTTAAAAATATCCCCACACATTATATTGTGATGATCCAAGTGCAAGTTGCACCCACAATTAACGAATCCATGATTAGTCCTGCGTGCACACACTTGCTGATTACTATCTCTAATCATGCATCATTCGGGCATATGCATGTGTAACTGAAATAAACCAGTCAATCGCAGGCAATGCACAAGCTCAACCACATGTACACATGCAAATGCATTTGGGCATCGCGGCGCATCGCCATGTGATCTGTTCATGCATGGACGTCGATCGATATCGTGTGCCCTCCATTGGTACATATGACACGTGGGCCCACGCAGGCTCTGGCCCACCATGTCAGCTACCGGGCAGGGCCATTGCATGCTCGATTTATATTAGCAAGGTAATACTGTGTGGTAGTGGGTTAGGTTGTTGAATGCTGGGACGACGGGCATGTCATTGTTACCACTAAACCACACGAAAGCCAATTTTCTCGTCGACATGTTTCATCTGACCTGCACAAGCTAAGACCTAAGAGAGAACATATGTTGCTTTGATTGACAAGTTAAATAAACAGAAATGTGCATGTATCATGTATGCAACTTGCATTATCAGTCATCTCTGTCCATGTATGCAGACATGCATGTGTGTCCATGTTCCTCTCTCATTTCTCCCTGCTGACCAATCATCGGTGGTCAGTACTACTATACTGGTCATTGGCCATCAGCAAGCCAGTCAACTTTTGTCACTAAACCTACTAGCAGCCACCTGCAGGCTGCAGCATATCTACCTTCTTGCAGGCATGGCTGCTATATAGCTCTTCTTCAACGGCAAAGAGTCACCATGATTGACAACATGAACACCACTTGCTAATGTAACCATAGCTACTGTACTTTATTACTAGTAATTGATTAACTATGACCAAATAAATGAATAAATAAAATTCAAGGAGCAGGCCATTGCATGCTCGATTTTTAGCGAGCTACAAGTGTGTCTGTGTGGTAGTGGGTTAGGTTGTTGGATGCGTGGGACGATGGGAATGTTACCACAAAACCACACGAAAGCCAATTTCCTCGGTTGACATGTTTCATCTGACCTGCACAAGCTAAGACCTAAGAGAGAACATGTTATTTCTTCATTGACAAGTTAAGTAAACAGAAATGTGCATGTATGCAACTTGCATTGCACTGCCCTACGCAACTTGCATTTGTGATCTCCTAGCTTGCTCAGTCATCTCTGTCGTCCATACATTGCATGTTCCTCTCTCATATTTCTTCCCTGCTGACCAATCATCGGTGGCCAGTACTACTACTGGTCATTGGCCATCAGCTAGTAGGCCAGTCAACTTTTGTCACCGTAGCTGCCTACCTTCCTGCTGCAGGCCGGCGTGGACTACTACTCTATAGCTCTTTCTCAACGGCAAATTAAGCTAGATAGAGTCGCCAGGATTGACAACATGAACAGATGCCAATAATTGTCAATATAGCTACACATACTGCAAGCACTTTTGCTCAATTAACTATGAGTCTATGACCAAATGAATAAATAAAATTCAACGGCTTCCATGCACTGGGATGATGATCGATCTCTGATTATTCTCTCTGTACCTGTCAATGGAAATCGATGGATCGATCTTCTCGTCACATGTAAACATCGAAGTGAGGTGTTTGTTGTTGCACAACGATCAAAGCAAAGACATAAAAGAAGTTTGAAGCTCAGTCTTTCTAGCTTCCTTTCTTAGTTTATTTCTTTCTTATTTTCTGTCCTCCTCGGATTGAGGCTTCAAATCTAATTACTCGTGTATCTTCTGGTTACGTGGCAAAATTAGTTACTTTATAGTCATAGACATTCACATATTCACATGTGAATGTTCAAGACCGCATATGTTTCTTAATTAAAAAATGTGAACATCGATCAGATATTCAGATGCAACAGTTTCCATTCATAATGCAGGGTTCGTGTGCTGTGCCATTGTTGGTCAAGTGATGATCCTAGTATAATATACTAGTATTAAAGAAAGCAGTTGAGAGAAGAGATGGATGGATCGGACCGGTAGGTACCGGCGACCGGCCGGCAGTTGGCAGGTTTTTCTGGTGGCGATGGCGATGATCTTCGTGCATGCATGCGCGCGTGGGCCCGGCCGGGAAGCGGATGATCAGAGGAGTCGATCAGATGATGATTGGAAAGGATGAGATCGCAAGATTCCAAAAACCTCGATCTCCGTAGGGCCAGATATATGCCAATGTGCAGAGAGAGAAAGAGGAGAGAGAGAAGAAGAAGAACCAAATGCCCATGTCAGCTGCAACGGCCACATGCATGATGATCAGCTTAACTAGTTAGTTTGCTATACTAATACATGGAAACATACTTAAAGAGGTGATCAATAAACAATACACACACAGGCATCTAGCTTATCAACCTGCTTTAGCATTGGCTTTTGGACTAGAATAATTGATGATCCATGTGGATTCCTCAGAAAAGGAGAAAGTAGCTTGAGTTCAAGTGGGGGCGATCAGACGGCGGACGCGACGACGACATGCCGAGGAATCTGGTGCGGTGGTGCCATGCATGCATCATGATCCGACCAGCCTATGCATGATGATCATTAGATAGATGGTCAGGGGAATAAGATCAAAATCTTCTGCAGCACAGAAATTGCAGCCACTGCCATGCATGCATGCATGCAGTGGTACTGATCGAGATCGAGCACTGAAGACTGCCAGGGAGTGACCGATCTTCCGGCCAGTGAGTCGTCGTAGAATAATGAGATCGATCGATCTGCAGGAGGTTAGCAAAATCTTGCGTGCACGGAGAGGAGTTTGCGATTGCAGGGTGGTGATGCATGTGCAGCCATGTGCGTGCCGTCGGTTGGCCGGCCGGCCGCCGCAGCGGCCCACGGTCCCCCGGCCGGCGTAGACAATAACAAATGCCCAGACTGCATGCACGTACGGCGCCACGACAGATACACCTGCGTGAGTGTGATCTTCTCCTAGGGACCAGCCTGAATAGTCCACGGATCGGAAAGCACGAGAATATAGAGGATTATTAGAGGTCGCTCCCGCCGGCTACACTGCCTAGCTTAATTACTGGGTTCGCCGCGCATAGATGAACAGGTGCACGAAATATTATGTTCAATGCACGAAAGACTTGAATCCACTGCAAGAAACTTAACCAACTGCCCGTAGCTCTGTTTGCAATGACAAATATATTGATTGTTGCGAACTGAGCTAGCTCAGCTGATAAGGCTCCTTCTGGTGGAACATGATCCCAGGATTCGAGTCCTCAACTCAGCACATGTGCTTGCATTTTTCTGAATTTATTCCATAATTTAACCGGCGCTATTTTTTCAGTGGTAGGTGACGTGCCCGTCACAGCGAGCGCCAATGATGACTTCGTCAATCTCGAGGATTTGCCGGCTCAGTCTTTCGGAGGTGCTAGGAGTAAGGTTAGTTGCGTGCGTGTGTTTGTAGGGGTGAGTGTGCGTGCGTGTATGTGAGCATCTGCGTCCATACTGTGCGATTGAAGAAAAATACTGCTTGTCAAATGGACGAACAAATAAAGATCGACCAAATAAAAACGACATGCCTGGACACACACATATTTCATATATAGTACAGGACAAGGTGTCGGTTCCACACCATAATCTTGGGCTTTGGAGGCCTCAAATTAGCGAGCAATTATAGTGTAACAGAGAATATACACCAGTGGTAGTAGATATAAAACTGACCGAATCCAGTCACGTACGACGTCCGGTAGCGCCGGCAGACTGCAGCCAAACTGATCGACCGATCGATCTGCTCCGGGCGGCGGCCAAACTGACCGTTAGTGGTTCATTCCGACCAAAAGGAGTCCGACCATGCAAAAATTAGGTTATGCGTTTGTTTGATTAATGTACTCCTGCTCACTAATCAATCACTGACCAAACCCTAATAACGATTGAGTATCCGCTAACAAGGCCCTCACAAGACGGGCAGTTAGCGATTGCGTTCCATATTGTAGATCGTTTTGATTTTTTTAATTCATATATATTATTATATATCTAGATGCATAGTAATATCTATAAAATAAAAAATTAAAACGATCTGCAATTTGAAACGGAAGGAGTACTAATACTTGCTAGAGAGGAGTACATTATTGTCTTGTCAAGAGAGTGTATACACTTGCTCGAACAATTAATGTGACATTGCTAAAATAAGAATTGGCCAGTTGGATGCAAATTCCAGTAGTAATTTGAAGTATATATGAGTCAACTGCTCGTCTTTCCTATCAGCTTTTAGGCATTTGAGTTGAATTTAAGTTCTCATCAACATTTGCCTTGAATTTACTAAGTTCTTATCGATCGACACTTGCCGACAGGGTCTATACATAGGCATTAATATTGTGCTGGATCATCCTCCTGCCAATGATATTGCCGTTTATCCAACAATCACTGAGAGCTAACTCGTCTGTTACCGGCAATCGAGAGGTGGTTTGCACGTGTCGAGGCCTCCATGGGATTATCATTTTCGCCATCATTTTTTCAGTGGTGCACGAGTGGTGGAGATGATAATGCATGCAGTACATGAAAGTGAAACGAGTACTACCACACACATATTTTGCATACATTGGCAGGACACCACACCTGTGCTTGTTTTGCCGTGAAGAAAAGCGAGAAAATTTCAGAAAGAAAGAGCTAGTTGCGGCTCATCAACTGACCTTGTACTACGTGGCAAGATGGCTGGTGCTCAAGCTAGCCGAGCTCTAGCACACTTTTGTTGATAAGTGATGCTCATCATACTCGTTACGTAAAGTGCTCTAACCACTGCTGAATTCCCCTTGCTTTTGCAATGTAACCTTGGATCGGTCAGCTCCAAAAAGTGGCAAGAATGAGTGACTTTTTTCATTCCAAGCGTCTCTTTTCACACTTTGCGACAACATGTCAACGGACAAAGCGTTTGCTTTTTGTTTCTCTTGTGGAACAAATGTTGGGCGCACGTTTGTTGGATGTGCTGCACGCCATGGCGATCCAATCGGTTCGCGCCAGGATTAATTCAACCATGGATAGGTCACAATAATGGAGGAGTACTCTTCACAATTTTATTTGCCTTGCTCGTCAACTGCTTCCACTTTCTCTTCCTAGCTCGTATACATTATCATGTTTCTTTTCGCGAGATGTTATCATGCCTGTTCCCCTCTAGGTAATAATTATTGACAAGCTGCCTGCTAAATCACATTCTTTCAATTGTTTTGCTAGTGTATATATACATTTTCTTTTTAATAATAATAAAAAAATCAGATAGCTAGGGGCCTCCTCTCCGGTTTCGCTTGAAAAAGAAAGCAGTACGCATGAGAGCTGAGCATGGTGGTAGTATACACAAAAAAAAAAAGAAAAAGGGAAAAAATTAAAGAAAGTTACCAATTGTTTTTACAAGATTACGGTAGAAATTAAAGCGTTCTGAACAACCGACATCATAGAAAATATACGTGCTTGCTTTTGATCGAATCAACATGGAATATCTGATATGCTAAGTTGCTAACTATAATTATAGGTTGCAACTCACTCCAGGTGATGCTGGGCCATTCACAATGATTTGGCACCTACCCACAGTCCTGGGGCCCATTCTAGGCCGAAAGGATTGCTCACAGTGGCCCACAGAAATTATCAAAAACTAGAAGTATATATTCAGCACCTGGATTATTATGATGACCAAAATAAAGTGCAGGCAGGATGAGCAGCGAACCTAGCTGTGTGACCAAAAGATGCATGGGGCAGAAGGGGTTCCAAACTCCAGAGGATACGACCCAGCCAACCAATATACGCGGGGCCTCACTGCGTTTCGTTACCCAAAGCTACTAGCTTTGTTCCTAATCTCATCTGTTAATCTTGTGTGGAGGTGAAAATGAAGCATACCACGCACCACCGCGCGCGCGGTAATTAAGTTTTCCCACTCACTGATGCGATAAAAATGGTTTCAAGTGTGAGCGTAAAAAAATACGTAAAACCTGAGCTCTCAAATTTTGGCAGTTTTACATGCCTCTCCATCGACTGAGCTCAGACTCCGTTCCTTGACTTTCCTGTGGAAAACTTCTTGCTGCAACCTGCATGGATGTTGTACCGGAAATGGTGCCGTGGCAGCATATCACGGACAGCAGGTAGAGGTAGCTACACGCAGGTAACCCATATATTAGCTGCTTAATCAGGAAACAGAAAACTTCACTCTCCGATTATTAACTAATCCCTGCGTGCGGGGTAAAGTAGCTTTTATTTATTCGACCCTATCATGGTGTGCGTGTGTATATATATATAAAAATGCTAGCTATATCGACCGATAAGTGTTACCATCCGATATCGATCGCATGATGTTAGGAGGGCCTACTCGTCAGTGACTGTTCGCAACGGGTTTTCAAATACGTTATCTTATATATGTTTGCAGATGGAATTATGCAAGGAACTCCTTTCCAAAAGCACGACGCATGCAGACGTCTTGTCATACGTATCATCACACGTTTTCCCTACTTTTTACAACCCTCTCCATGGAAGATACGCTCATATGCTAAGCGGATCTGTTGCTGCCCGTGACAGTGCATTCGTGGAAAAATGATCACTCCATAGAGACGTCCGGGCATGCAAAAAGGATGGAAAAAAGTGACGCCGACCAAAAGTCTCTCTCCCTCTCTCTCTTGCTCGTTTAAAGGCAAGCAATTAACTAATTAAGTCTGCAACGAGGACCAAAAGGTGGCGTGAGACGTGTTAGCACTAGCTAATACGTACGCAATTAGGACTGTAATCTCCGGTTACCTTCTAGTTACTGACACCTGGGACTAAGTGAATCCCCCTTGTCCTCCTATGTGTCCAAAGTTGTTCAAACATATGGTTTCCATATGGTAGTTCTAGAAGATTTGAGCAGGCTGCATGGTTAGCACAAGCTAGCTCATCAGGTAAATTTTTTTTTGGGTTAATGCATGATCTCCAGCCATCTCTGATATGATTAGGAATAATGGTCTCTAAAAAAAATGCGTCATCAGCTATGTGTTAGGCTGGTTAGATTCACCTGTGTCTGTCACTGACCATTTTTTTAAGTTTTGAACTTCCACATCAATCTAGTGGGAAAGCAAGGACACTGGCCATCGGACGCGTGTCCCGGCAGAACCGGCCACTTGGAGCATAAAAGAAACAGTCCCCGAATAGGCGCCGGACACGTGCCCCCTTGCTCCCCCAGGCAAAGTAACTTAGGTGGCAGTCCACGTCATTTTCCACGCTTCATAGTTTAATCACCTTTTTTTCAGGGGGGAGACATAGTTTAGTCGCCTTGTTATATGCATGCCTGCATCCACAAGATCAAGGCAATGCAAAGATCTAAGCTCGGGTCATTAAATTTTTGGGCACTGATAACTACCCTTTACCAAAATTAGGAACAAGGGAAAAAAAATATTTCGATGGCTCGGATTTTTCTGAGGAAGTGAGAAGTCCGGACGTGTATTATTTGGTTATTAGTTTTATAGCTTGAGAGATATGGCTTTGACAAAGATTTGTGCTAGCTTGACTGATGGTTAATTCCTTACTTGCACGTCTGACCGACTACATCTAGCTGCTGTCACTCGATCCCGAGGCATGCATTTCAGGGTGGAATTAGGCGGTGCGATGACAAGGCATTGCTAGGGAAAAAAGTTAGCAACAATCGTCACTCGGCAATAATGCATCTTCTCCAGGAAATGTTGCAGAGACATTGCGCATGGGAGTCAGTCAGGATCACTATTTTTTTTTCCTTCTATTTTGAGGCGTTTTGTGTTCGGAACACATGGAATTTCATGGCAATTATGGCTGCTTGTAAAACTAAACGTTTATTCGGCCCGCCTTTGTATTGCAATACATAAAAGTGTTTGGTTAGTCGCGAGCACATGAAAAGTTTTCATTTTAAAAAAGGAAGAAATTCTTGAGGCCGACCACCACATGATCGAAAAGGTTTTGGAGAGCCGTCTTTGTTCCTTGCAGAAACGGATTATTTTCTTTGTTTAGAGGGGACTTTATCGATCGCCAGGCAACGAATGTTCAGCAGCGCCATTAGCTAAAATGCTTCAGAACAACACGTACGACAAGCTCATTGACGACCGACCGGTCGATCTCCTCACTGACACGATCGATCGACGACGAGAGACGTACAGAGAGGCGGTTACTACGTACGTACGTAGCGAGCTTGCTCGCTCATTGGTTAGTTGGTGCTTATCATCAGGAGTGTTCTTGCAGAATAGGGCACCGATCCATTCTTGGCACCAATGCAGTAATATAATGTGCTGGTCGATCTGATGTTCTGATACTGCGCCTAGCTAGCTTCAACGAACACGGGTACACGAGCTAATATTTTTAGAAGCTATTGTATTTAAAAATTATTTAGAAATTAAACTCCTATCTAATAATTAAAATTGTTAACCTACTACTCTCTTATTTTTCAATACTTCAACATATTACTTATATAGATATGTACCTATCTTTATCCAGTTGTGATTGATTTTTAATTAATAATTACTCTATGCACGTTTTCATCCATATTCGTACTTTTTCCATTTTGTATCACACCTCCAATCCTCCATACATTATGTTTAGCATACAAATCAATATTTTTCATCGATTCCTCACATACATGTATAAATGGTCTAAATGCATGTGTATATACTTTAACTTAGTATTTTTATATTAACAATGACATAAATAGGTAATTTAGAATCATATATTAGCTTACTTTTTAACATTTCTGTATGATGCACACGAAGATAATTAGATTAATATTTAGGTGTTTACTTTAGGTTATTTTTAATAACGACACACATGGGTAAATAGATAAAAATTTTAGAACGATATTTTAAGTTATGCTTTATAATGATGTGTATTAGTAAATTGGATGAAGATTATGGGGGTACTTAGATTATTTTTTTATAATAGCTGAGCTCAGTAATTTAGATATAGGTTTAGAGTTCATTTTTGAATATTTTCACAATGACAATGGAGGATAACTTTTTAGAAAATATAATAGATCAATGGCTATGATTCTTAGAGTTTACAGGATTGGTGTTTGATGTTTTTAATTTTTATGAGAATTTGTCTCTTTTTTCTAGCTTGTCTCGTGGGAACTAATGCGGAGTCTCCAAAGGAAAAAAAGAGACTACATTACTACAAAACTATTACCATAAGCTACCTCTCGTTTGTTGAACACAATACTTATGTAGATATATACTTAATATCTTCATCCAATTGTGTTAGATTTTAGTTAATAATTACTCTATAATATTTTCATCCACATTTATAATCTTTAACTTTTCACTTTGCATCGCATGTATGTGCTTGAATTTGTTTAATGAACCCTAGTTTGAGATACAATTTTAGCATAGAAATCTATATTCTCATCACTTTATATCCTTATAAATAGTGACACACATCATGCGTATAGACCTTAATTATTATATCGTATACCAATAGTGAAAGATATAGATGATTTAGAATCATATATTGCTGTATATTTTTAATTAAGGTTATTTGATTCAAACGTAGGGTTACCTCATGTTATTTTTAATAATGGCATGTGTGGGCAATATAAATGCAAATTTAAGGAGTTATTTTAAGTTTAAGTTTTTTAAGTAATAGTGGTAGGTAATTCAATTGCAAATTAGGGGGTTATTTTAAATATTGTTTATAATAGCATAAGTGGGTAATTTGGATGAAGATTAGGGGGTTACTTTAGTTTATTTTATATAATGACAGAGGTGAGTAATTTATATGTAGATTTAGGGGTTACTTTAGGCTATTTTCATAATGGCATAGGTAAGTAAACTTTTAGAAAACATAATAGATCCAATGGCTATGATGATTTGAATCTATCGATTGATGATCGAATGTTTTACTTTTTTTGTGAGAATTTCTAGAATTTCTCTCTTTTTCTAGAATATCCACCTAGGAATTCTAGGTAGCTTCACCTGGAGACTTAAAAAAGGAGCCTCCAATTAGTAATAGTAAGATAATTAACGGGCCATCATATTGTTAAATGGCTTGTTTAAAACATGAGAGATGTATATATGAAAAGGGTTGGAATTAATATGTATGAAAAGTGTCGAACTGCACTCCAAATGTACAGCCTCTCCGTGCTTTTTTGTTGGGTGCAAGTTGAATGAACGGCAACTCTTTAAAAAGGATCCAGGTGAAGGCGAGGATAAACCACCTGATGGGACCTGTCCATGAGCGAGGTATAGCTGCTGCGGTTGGCAATGGCATGCCCACAGTTGGCGTCATCAGCTCAACACGATGCCGCTGCAGTGCGTGCAGTGTATGGGTTTGCTCGCTCCTGGAGCTCCTCCATGCAACGTTTTGTACGCTGGAGTAGCAATCAACGCGAGACTCCGTTGCAACGAACCACGGGCTCCGGCGATGTGACCCGTCTCCGAATCTCTGCCGTCCGAGGCGCTCATGAGGCTCGTCTCGTCCCGTCCCGGCCGACGGCGACGCGCGCGCGGCTCGACGGCCGGCAGCGGCGTACGCGTGCCGCCACCGCGCCACACCCGCGCGACGAGCGCAGAAAGGCAGCATGTGGGCGCGATTTTGTACACATGCGTCACTTTCAAGTCAAATGGCTAAGCGTTTGGTTGAGTAAGGCGGTGGCATGGCACGTTCAATTCGCAACGCAACACAGCAGGTTGTGAAAGCGGAGGACCGGGTTTCGGGCGACGACGGCGGCGCACCGGCAGGAGCGGGAGTGCGCCGCCGGTTTTTGCAATGCTCCCTTCCCGGCGGCCCGGCGGCCACCCGGAGGTCGGAGCCGAGAACGCGGCGCGGGGCGGGCACGCGCTCGCTGCTGACGGGACGGCATCACGGGGCCCCGAGCCCCCGATCACGACCCAACCGACCAACAGCCGCGGCCGCGCCGACCCGAGCGACCAGCAGCCGCGCGCGGATCGGAGCTGAGACTGAGAGCCCACCCGCCATCTCGCGCTGCCTCCGCGCCAGTGGGCCGTCCCGGCCGGCGCGCTGCTGGAGCTGGACCAGCGGCCTACGCCGCCGCCGCCGATACCTGGTCCGTTCTACAGTCTACACTACCAACAAGAGTTCACAGCGGTGGTTCACATGAAGTACTCGCTGGGACTTGTGACTACGAGCCTGATTTTCTGATTCCAATATTTGTCCAACTAGCTAGTCTTAGTGGGGAGTTTCATGAGCATTAAATTCTATAGGGAAGTTTCATCAGATGAGAGGGAAGTTTCATTCCCATGAAACCTATCTGGCTCGGTTACCAAGTACCCAATCTTGGTAACAGTGCAATGAAATTGTGCACTGAGTCTAGCCTCAATTGGTTCATTACCAAGAATTTGACAATGCCAATATTTTTAGCCAAATCCATAGCAAGATATTATAAACTTTTTAAAGGAAAAAGTATAGGTTGTCATATCTTGACACTAAACAGAGTGAGTTCCTAAATTTCTTATCCTAATTTTGGCATGCCTTAATTTTGACAAGCCCTGATTTTAGCATACCATTCATTTTGGTTGGGCAAAAATGGGAAGCAAACTAATCACGCTCTATTGCCATGCAAGAGTTTTCGGTCTTGATGAACTCGCTGTTGTTTCTCGAGCACTATGCATGGTAACTTATGACCTTCAATTCAAAGCTGACAGGAAATTTTATTTCAAAAGTTTCCGGAAATGTATCAAGGAAAAAACATCCGCAATTGGTACCACTGAATCAGCACATTACTGTGATCCGTTTGCATACTTAGATCTTGTTTGTTTGTTTGTTTGAGCCACGGTTTTTGGAGTTTTTTCTGAAAAGCTGTTGGCTTTTGGTGCTAAAAAGATAACAATACCTTTTACTCCCCCCGTTTTAAATTATAGGTCATTTTGACTCTTCTAGATTCATAGCATTTACATATACATCTAAAAAAAGTTAAAACGATCTACAAATTAGGATAAAGGAAGTAAAATCTAACTTTTCAGTTTTTTATATAAACTTAATTTTTCTGAACTTTTAACTTTTCGAAAATTATATGTGAAGTTTGCTGTTTGTTTAACTTTCGGACTTTCACCTGATGTCTGGAAGCTCGAGCAAAATGGGCACAAAACGGGAAGAGAAAAAAAAGAAGGAAGATTTGGTTGGGAAGCAAAAGGGGGGAAATGAAGAAGAACCGGTCACAGTCCAATCTGCAGTGCTCTGTCACCTGGCCTCTCTCTCCCCTACCGGAATCCACCACGTGGTCTCCCCTTTCTCTCTCCTCCTCACTATGTTGTTTCTCCCTCCCTCCCTCCCACTCTCTCTCCTCCCCTGCTTCTGCTGGTCTCCCCTCCCAAACTCTATATATACCCTTCCTCTCCCCCTCCTCACCATCATCCCCTCCCCTCCTCCCTCCCCTCTCCCACTCCCCCCCCAACGGCCACCGCCACCTCCCACCTCGCCGCAATTCGCCACCTGAACCGTCGGATTGCCATCACCTGATCCCAATCAGCGACCGACCAGTAGCGATGCAGACTCTCACAGCAAGCTCCCCTGCTTCTACCTCCTCCATACACCGCGGCGGCGGGTCGAGGACTCCGCGCAGCTCGGCGCGGTTCGCGCCCCGGGCCGCGGCGGCCGCGGCCACGAACTCGGTCCTCAGCGCGCCGCCCGCCGTGCGCTACGTTCCGCCTCCGAAGCCCGTACCCAATGCCGCCGCCCCCGCGCCGGCGCGCCGCGGCGACGCGAACCACCACAGGGCGGGCGACGAGAAAGGCTTCAACTTCCTGCAGCGCGCGGCGGCGGCGGCGCTGGACGCGTTCGAGGCCGGCGTCATCACCAACCTCCTCGAGAGGCCGCGCGCGCTGCCGCGGGCGGCGGACCCCGCCGTGCAGATCGCCGGCAACTTCGCGCCGGTCGGGGAGCAGCCGCCCGTGCGTGCGCTCCCGGTCTCCGGACGCATCCCGCCCTTCATCAACGGCGTGTACGCGCGCAACGGCGCCAACCCGTGCTTCGAACCCACCGCCGGGCACCACCTCTTCGACGGCGACGGCATGGTGCACGCCGTCCGCATCCGGAACGGCGCCGCGGAGTCGTACGCTTGCCGGTTCACGGAGACGGCGAGGCTCCGGCAGGAGCGCGCGCTGGGGCGGGCGGTGTTCCCCAAGGCCATCGGCGAGCTCCACGGCCACTCCGGGATCGCCCGCCTCGCCCTCTTCTACGCGCGCGGCCTCTGCGGCCTCGTCGACCCCTCCCACGGCACCGGCGTCGCCAACGCCGGCCTCGTCTACTTCAACGGCCGCCTCCTCGCCATGTCCGAGGACGACCTCCCGTACCAGGTCCGCGTCACCGGCGACGGCGACCTCGAGACGGTCGGGCGGTACGACTTCGACGGCCAGCTCGGGTGCGCCATGATCGCGCACCCCAAGCTCGACCCGGCCTCCGGCGAGCTCTTTGCGCTCAGCTACGACGTGATCAAGCGCCCCTACCTCAAGTACTTCTACTTCCGCCCCGACGGCACCAAGTCCGACGACGTCGAGATCCCGCTCGACCAGCCGACCATGATCCACGACTTCGCCATCACCGAGAACTTCGTCGTGGTCCCCGACCACCAGGTGGTGTTCAAGCTCGGCGAGATGTTCCGCGGCGGTTCACCCGTGGTCCTCGACGGCGAGAAGACCTCCCGCTTCGGCGTGCTGCCCAAGTACGCCGGCGACGCGTCGGAGATGGTGTGGGTGGACGTGCCGGACTGCTTCTGCTTCCACCTCTGGAACGCGTGGGAGGAGCCGGAGTCCGACGAGGTCGTCGTCATCGGCTCCTGCATGACCCCCGCCGACTCCATCTTCAACGACTCCGGCGACGACCGCCTCGAGAGCGTGCTCACTGAGATCCGCCTCAACACCCGCACCGGCGCCTCCACGCGCCGCGCCGTGCTGCCGCCGGCGAGCCAGGTGAACCTGGAGGTGGGCATGGTGAACCGGAACATGCTGGGGAGGAAGACGCGGTACGCGTACCTCGCCGTGGCGGAGCCGTGGCCCAAGGTGTCCGGGTTCGCCAAGGTCGACCTCGCCACCGGCGAGCTCACCAGGTTCGAGTACGGCGAGGGGCGGTTCGGCGGCGAGCCCTGCTTCGTGCCGACCGAGGGCGCGCCGGCGCGCGGCGAGGACGACGGCTACATCCTCTCCCTGGTCCGCGACGAGCGCGCAGGGACGTCGGAGCTCCTGGTGGTGAACGCCGCAGACATGCGGCTCGAGGCCACCGTCCAGCTCCCCTCCCGCGTCCCCTACGGCTTCCATGGCACCTTCATCGGCGCCAAGGAGCTGGAAGCCCAAGCCTGACTGAAGACGAGAACGATGACCATGGTTCCTTGATCGATTCCTTGGTTCTTTATCACACCGGCCGGCGGCGCCGATCCATGGCTGCTCCTCCTCTGCTCTCTTTTCCCGGCTTCTTGGAGCTGGAAGAAGAAGCAGGGGAGAAGCAGGGGAGGAACTGGAGGGAAATGGCTTTACCAGAGGGAGCCTGAGCCGTACATAGGAGGTCCCCGGAGTCATGTCCCCCCTTCTTCCACTGCACACAGTTACTTCTTGTTTTTCTTTTTGCCATGTTTTTTTTACATGGTTTAGTCTTAATCACGCTAGTGATGACAGTCATTAGAGAGAGAAGAGGGCCACAGGCTGCAGCTTGCTGGTCAGCTGAGCTCAGCTGCTGGTCTCTGTTTTCACCTCCTCCCAGTGACTTCTGTGCTGGAGGTGGTAGTAATTAGTAATTAGTAACTAGTAACTAGTCTGGTAGATATTAGTGGTATAGGTCTTAGCAGCTACGCTGTTCAGTTTGTTTGTGTGTTACAGATTACACTGCTTGCTTATTGCTAGCAAGCAGATGAATTGGACCCACCCAGTTGCTGCAACTGAGGTGCTATTGTTCTCTCATGTATTTAACTGAATCTCTCACTGTGTATAGTATGCTTACCCTTTCTTCTTCTTCTCCATGAGTGTGGTGTTATCATCATCTGGTCTTCAGATGCTATAGTGTGGTGGTAACAATAATGAAGGCTGCCTGGTTCTTTTTGTTTGTACATGCTACATGCCTGAATGTGAGTGTCCTCTTGTGGGACTTGTGTTGGACTGCTGTTCCTGCTGCATTATTCTGTGGAGGAGATGTTGGTGCCACATTAGTTTATAGAAAAGAAAGGCTTTGGCTTTCCCCAATCCGATCATTGCCCCCATCGGTGGGGGATGCTCTTCTACCGGTTCTTCAGTTCATTCAGATGTGCTTGTGCTTGTGAGTCATTTGGCTCTAATTTCAGGTGAACTGATCTGAGGAGCCCTGCAGCTATAGGTAGCTCCATTCTTTAGGGGTAAGTTTATTTTCAGGTGGAGAAATCAGTGTGAAATGAGCTGAATTTGATGGATGGAAATGTAGTACTAAATCTCTACATTATTTTTTTTTTACTTTATACAACAAGACACCTATTTTCATGCTACTACTATGTAACTACTAGTAGTAACAGACCAAATTTAAAATGACCTTCAGTAAAAAAAAATTTAACTAGTTTCATCATGAACTTGAACTGATGGCATCCAATCAAGGAACGAACGGTGGCTGGTGGGAAGAGCACTGATGATGAGCAGCCGTCACTGCCTTTTCTCTAGCTGGCGTCCCTGCCTAATTCTGCAAGCCTAAAGCGACAATATAATACCCCTCTGATAATCTCGCTGCCGTCACAGGCCATCGATCTCTGCAGCATCCTCGACGAATTCCAGTCATGGCCGGCTCCATCGGTGACGCTGCTGCATTGTATTGGACGTTAATTTTTTTTTCCCCTCCAAAATGCAACGCTTTCACACAGGTTATTGTGTCCTTGTGGAAACTGGAAACATCTGGGAAGAAGCAACAGAAAGAAAGAAGCAGCCTCTGGGGTACTACACAAACCATGCACCTTCCTTGTTCAGCTCCTTCCTGCTTGGTGCCCAAGCAAGCAAACAAGAACATGAGAACTTGAGTTCCTCTTCTGTTAGTAATTACTCCTACTCACTACGTATTTGCTCTCGAAAGGATTGTTCCAAGATAACACTAGACCAAGAGCACGAGAAAGGACAGAGAAAGACATTGGCTCTGACGGAACACAACACAACAGCCGTGAATGAAGTCAGAATTGATAATGTGGCCGTCGTGGAAGAAGGTTCAGAGACCTGTTCAATGCGAGCTAGGGCATGGGCAGAGAATGTGTGGAGGCCGGAAGGTCCCGGACGCCGTCAAGCAAGCTGCCAAAGAAGCTGATTTCTTAATTCCAGGCTCATTCTCTGTCAGAGTGTCAGTGGCTTACATTGTAACCGTGGTTTGTCAGGGTATAGGACAAACGATCTTGCACACTTCAACTTCAGATGAACGGGGAGGGAGACATGGTTGGCGGCAGAGGTAGATCCAGGGCACAGCTTTTTCTCCCACGTCAACTTCCTTCGTCTCAGCTCCATCCAGAATCTTCTCCAGCAAATCGGAAGCCATGGAAGAGGAAGAAGACGACGACCCAATTGGAAGCCATGAATGAGAGGCTCACGAGGCTGACATGTTGTGTACGTGTGCTATACGCGCCACCGTATACTATACGCTGCAGCTTCTCTCAGTGCATGGTTTGCTGCAAAGTCAATCGGTGACCAAGTTCATGGATGCTTCTCGACAAGTGGTGGCAGCTAGCAGCCTCTCCCTCCCAGTGGCGTTGGCGCCTGCCTTTTTATGTGTTTCTCTTTTGGATGCCGCATGCATGATGGAGCTGTGTGTTTGAGACATGGAGATCAGAGATCATGGAGATCGTCGGACGTGTGAACAATGTGACGGAATTTGCTTCACCTGGATTTGTCGTTGCTGCTGACCTTCTTCTTTCGTGGGTCGTCGTGGAGTGGAATGGAATGGATGAATCCAAACAGCGACAGGAAAAAAGAAGAAAATCTAGGGTAGTATCTGCGTGCTTTTTCTTTCCCCTTTTGATCTGGAACGGAGGAGGACGAAGGCTGTGTCTGTGCGCAAAAATATCTTCTTCTACCGACAAAAAACATGGGTGCACATTTGTCATGTGCAAAAAAAAGTTTTTTTTCCACCAAAAAATGGACGAAAAAGGAGAATGCGCACTAGCTTAGCTTGTACTATATCCAGATGGAAACTGCGGTCAATAATGTATAAAAAATTGGGACACATGCGTGTGCATGCAGTAGCACAGCGCGCTGCGTCACTGTCACTGGCACTGGAGCTAACAGTTTAGGATTGGAAGAACCATCCTGTTCACCAACAATGACAGGCCTACTAAACATTTCAGAAAACATTTATACCCATAACATTACGCGCTTTAAAGAATAGTATTATTTTTATTTCTTTTTAAAATAAAATAGTGTGTATGTATATGCGACTGAAGGGAGCACATGCTTCACTGGTTTTTGTGCGTCTCATATCATGGTGAAGGATTGAACTCTGAAATGGTGACTTGGTGAGGTTCATTCCTTTATCCCAAGCAAAGAAGACCATGCATGTCACGTCACGGCCGATTTGTTTTTGGCCTCAAGTATGCGTCATCAGTAAACAAATGCTTTTATTCTTCTTCCCCGTGCGGACACCATGTCGAGCCCACAGCGCAGCACGAGCCCGTTCCGTTGAGCTCACCGTGTCGCGCACGAGGTCAGGGCGTGGGGCGATGCCACCTGTACAGGTCCTGCTGGCTACCTCCTTGTCCTGTTGCCCCCACAGATAACTGTCACGTACATAGCTTGGTCATCCGATCGTCGACCATTGGTAATGGGCGGGGCCACCCTGACAATTCCATTTTTGGGCTTATTCCCGTCCTTTTCTATGCAGTGATCTTGCCATTACAACTTTCCTATAGCCAAAAGGCTCCTGTGTATATGTACTGGCTCTGTTTACAAGCAATAAATTCATATCAGTACTAGTTTATCATACATGCTTCTGTGGAATAATCTTGGCATTTACTCATTACCAGTGACTTCTTACAGAAAGGTTAAACAGCTAGGCATCTGAGTCTCTGACTGCCTATGTATATATTTGCTTTGTTTAGACAGTGACAATTTTATAATAATTTATTTAGAAATAATATATCTCGTTCCGACCACAAAAAGAGTGTCTTTTTCGAACATGGATACATCTTCAAACTTAGTTCACACATTAATACTTGTTTGGCCATGGAGACGAAGGAGCAGGACCCACAACCACATGGAGACATATCCAAAACGATTGTTTCTCAGACACTCTGAGACACTCAATTGAAATAAAGGGCTCACTCACATGCTGTAACGTTGCTCAAGTTGCGACGCCGAGAGGTTGACATCCACCTTGCCGGCTAGGGAACCCGAGCTCCGGATCAACCCAACAGGACGTAAACATGCCAGCTAGCACGTTGCATGCCGAGAATTGGATGCCTATGTTCTCGACTGGATGCAAAGTGACAATCCATCGGATGGTCACTATCAGATTCCACCGCCAGAATCACGTCCATCGCACCATCCCGTTCACTGCATCAATTCCGTCAGCTGAGTAATTCAGTCGATCACACATGTATGACCAATCCCTATCGCTTGCAACTGATAAGGACCGGGATAAGCCGTGACCCGTTGCGTGATCCTTGCTCCTCACTTAATCATAAAAGGACAATCAGGTGAGATAAAAATGTGCATGCATGCAACATTAGATCATTCATTAATAAAAAAGACATGCAGACCAGAAAAAAAAATTCATGCATGCATCCAAATAAGAAGGGGTCCAGCGAAATGTCGTTATCAGGATGATGTGATCATGATGTTTTGTTGAATGATCATAGCTCTATCATCAAATTTTTATTTTTTAATCCATTTACATTGTTGCGATCTTTAAAATATGATTTACAAAATAAGACCTACATTGCATATGTTTGGTATGTAAGGTGCAACTTATATTGTATATATAGTAGCAAGTTTTATGTATTGAGTGCATAGTAACTTATGTTGTATGTCTAAGTAGCAACTTGTGCGGAGAAAAATATCAACTTTTTTTTGTACGTTTGAACGACTTGTGCATTGATAGGTAGTGACTTAGCATGTGTAGGATGTCTAGGCTCCTTGCCATCATGCTTAGCCAAAAACCACAACATCTGCCAAGGATCCTTTGCCACCATGCTCAACCTCTTCAACCTTCAGGATATTATAAGTAAATAGGCAGGAGAGAGGAAAGAGAAGATAAGGCAATAAATGCCCCCATCTTATGATGTTGTATGTAAGAAAACAATTCACATAAAGATTTTGTAGCATCTTATTATGTTGCATGCCTGTTAACAACCTATGTAAAAAAATGTTAGCAAGTTTACACATAAGTTTCAAGCACCATTGCACACACTTTTCATTACATAGTATTAAATTCAAAACATATGCAATGTGTTGTGTTTTGTAACTCACCCCTAAGGATAAAAATTGTACATATGGAATTAAAAATAGAAATAATTAGATACGGGAGTAGCGAACGTTAATGTAAATTAGATGGCAAGAATTTTGTGATGTCGTGCATCGTACTCTAGGCTTATTACTTCTTCTAATATGTATTATGTTGTTCCTATCTCAGCTCACGTCAAAACAAGAGTTGATCCTCTCAAAAAACAAGAGTTGATATAGCCTATGCTTGTGCGCTGGGTTGACCCATGGGCGCGGGTTGTGCTCCCGTGCACCAATATGACATGGTGCTAACTAAAGTTATTGAACTAATAAATAAAAGGTAGGATTGATATATCTAGGTATGTATTGCTCCTACTCTCTTCATATTAGAAGATAAATTAAGTATGGGTCAATCTACATATATCACTTGAGTGATGTGGGATCCCCAAGCCTGAATTTCTTCTGACAATACTTTTTTTTTGCCTTTGTCACTCCTACTATCACCCCACACATCCTAGCCCCATCACCCGCCATCATGATTTTTATACCAACTTTCTACAATCTCCTTCCTTGTCGTCATCGCATATGAGACCTCGCCATGTCCCTCTATCGCCTTCCTCAACTCTGTCTAATTTCTTATCAATATCGCCCCTTTCCTTGTCTCTATTGGCTCTTGTGACTAGACTTGCTCGAATAACCTATTTTTAGTGGCTCATCGGTTAATTAGTTCCAATCCCCTCCTTAAACCCTGGGCACTATCCGGGGGCAGGGTTATAGGTCGATTACTATAGTTTGGTTAGTTGTCCCGGATATAAAATATTGACACTATTGTTTCTCTATATCTCAGGACTAGCCAGTGAAAGCCCTGATGCTACCTCGCTACTCTATCAAGCCTAAGGCCCTAAGGAATCTTGGTTCAAAGCCCCGAGGCTCCATTTGGGAGGGCTTTTGTCGACTCTAGCTTCACTTGCTTTTTTGCAAATTGAGACACCGTAGCATGAAAAACCATTTTACAAATCGAGAAAAAATGAGTTGAAAGCTGGTTGAAGCTATTTTTTTTTTGCTTCACCGGTAAAGCCATTTCGGAGAAGCCCTCCCAAACGACCCCTAACTCTCTAACCCTAGCTTGCTGGAGTAATTTCACCAAACCAAGGTATTGGACGGATCAAGTATCTCAAAGCACATCATATTCTCCAAATTAAAAATCAGGGCGCCGGAAATCCAAAGAATAAGATGAAAAAGGAAGCAATGCAACAACTCCACTGAGCTCGAACAAACAAAACCAATATCGCATGCAGGAGGTGTGACCGGCCAGAAAAGAAACCAAGCAGATGCTGCACATTGCATTGACCGGAACACGAGTGAGCTGAGGTGGACTAGCATTACACTGAGAGCTGATCGTGTGTTGACCCCGCCGGCTAGCTCCTAATATAAAGCACACTCGTGTCAGTGGATAACGACAGTGACCGCCGGGAAAATGTCAACCCACCGTGCATGAACACTACCAGCTAGGCCACGCCCGTTTCCACTATCCAAATGCACAGCAGAGACCTTTGACATTACACATTTGCTGCCAAAAGCTGCAGCAGCCAACTCCTGGCAGACTGGTTGACGACTAAACAAATTTGGGATCTGATAGCACTTCTAATGAGCGCCACTAACAACTAACAAAGCACAGAACTTTTTTGCCGACGCACAGTGCCCACGGACATATAGAATTGCATGCCTTATCTCCTGGTCAAGGAAGACCAGGCTTCCATGCTTTTTTTTCTTCTCTTTTTCGAGAACACGTAGGAGATCTGCGAGTCATTGGTTAATTAAGATAAGATTCACTCAACTCCGATCTTCAAGAAGCTCAGTTAAATTCTCATCTTTGCTCGTATTTGAACTTATAATTGCCAATATAGGTTTCAAAGAATCGTGCATTTGCAGAGGTTGTGCAGAAATGTATATCATATCGCTAACTAATCTAATCAAATCACCGAGCTCGATAAGCATGCACAAAGTTGATAACATACAATACACACAGCAGATGCATTAAGGTGGAGTCCACGTACGCAGCGAGACACACACTAGACGCATAAACTACACTTGAGACATCGCCCATCTTTTCCAAGCGAAGGTTGCAGCTAGCGATGACGACCCTGTGGCCAATGCAGGAAAGGATAATGCGTGGTAGCAAATAAATTCGGTGCCGATCACGCGCCGGCTAGCTGATGAGTGCAAACAAATAAAGGGGCACAAACTTTTCCCATGCAACTTGAGGATTCAAAAAAAGCACAATATGTCAAATGTGCGCTAACATAACGTAACATCCACACAGACCTCCAAAAGAACAAAAAAGTTAAAAAAACAAGCAGCGTAATCCTCCTAGCTACTCCTTCCGTCCCAAATTATAGGTCATTTTAGCTTTTCTAGATGCATAGTTTTTGCTACGCGGCTAGATATAGTGTATGTCTAGCCTTGAAAAGTCAAAGCGACCTACAATTTGAAACGGAAGGAGTAGTATATGTGCTGGTTGCTAGGGCGGACCTACGTAGACGCGAGCGAGAGCAAAAACCCTCACTCAAATTTTTGATGCTAAGGTAGTCAGTAAATAAACTTTAACCATGTTCAAAGATTTCCGTAGCTAGCTAGGTCGCTGCCTTGTTGGCACTAGAGATGCATGAGCACTCGATCAGTGATCGAGTGTACGTATACGTCAGCATGCACATCGGCAATACGTGTGCAGAACAACATAGCCATATATAGCCATCAACAATTTGCTCGACCACGTACACGTACGTACACACACGTACACGTCACAGCGTAGTATGTGTGTAGGTGGTCGTGCCATGTATCTCGATCTCTGGAACGCGTGGCATACGGTCTATGACCTGGCGCCCACGGCACTATAGTACACCGCAACGTCGTGCACACAGTCCTCTGTCCCCAGTAGAGCCAGCCAGTGAGAACTGAGAAGCTACCGGAATCAGCTGTGGCCGCGTGCCACGTACACGCTCGCCGGCGGCAAGTTGCGAGCAAGCAGCTGACACTGACAGTGAGCGCCGGCGACGGCGACGGCGACAGGTTGCTGCTATATATAGCTCCATGCAGAGCATCGAACCATCCAGCCAGCCATCGATCGGCTGCTACTGCTGGAGCAGTGGCGACGACGCGTCGCTTTCTCCCCGGCCGCTCGACAGCGACAGGAACAGGTAAAATGATTAGCTGTTATGTGCCGCGCGCGTGTCTAATTAATGATAACGAATTTGTTAACTAGTGCTCTTTCTGGTCGCGAGCGAGTGGTGCTTTGGGTCGCATGCAGTCAAAATTTTGATTTCAAATTACGCTGATAAGGTTAATCTATCACCGTCGAGTTCGTGTTCTCAACTCGGCACACACTACTGGAATTACAGCGGCATAGGTGCTCGTATTTTTCTAAATTTATTTTAAAGTTTAACCGACGTTATTTTTTCAGTGATAGATGACATACTCGTCGACACCGAGGCATCGATGGTAAACTTCATTAATCTGGAGAGAGAGAGAGATTACACGCGTGTATTCATATATTAGTGTCACTTTTTTTTTTCTTTTGTACCAGGAGGAACAATACTGAGAGAGAGAGAGAGAGAGTTGACCCGACGTGGACGTCACCCATTGTGGAATGATTAGCAGGACCACATGAACACACACTAGATTCTCCATCTCTGCAGATTACTATAAGATAAACCAGTTAGCCAATATGATCAGGCCACCAAACGATCTGATCAAGATAAACAAGTACACTGTGGTTGCTTGCGAGTTTTTCAGTGGGGATCGATCGAGAAACCCCCCACAAACATGGAGAGGTTTTCTTAGTTTAGTCCGGCGAAGCGTGGCAGGCATGGCGACTTGTTTTCTGTACCTACGTATAACGCGAGACATCATCATATATTTATATGTATATACAAATCGTGAAATGACGCATGCAGTGATGCCATGAAGCAGCGGGAAAAAAAAATCAAATCATCAGTAGCAAGGTGGCGCCATGGAATTGTTGGCTATACGATCGATCGATCGATTAAAATTAGATGAACAAGATGATGATCTGCACACAAGTTTATATTGAATTGCTCCTTTTAAAAAATTGGTACCGATAGATAAAGAAACCAGATGCATGGGCGTACGTACACTTAGCTTGATCCCGTCAGAGTTTTGTATGTGTACTAGCTAGAGAGACCAGTTTGTTGTTGCATCGTGTGTCAAATTTAAATCTGAAAAAAAGGTAAACTGTCGTGTCCTTGCTGCCACGTCCGATGATAAGGTAATGTGGTGTGTCCCCTTGATGAGTGAGTAAAGTTTACCTTCTTGTTGAGACATAGAATATGCTACCATGCATCTAAGAATACCTAGCTAGTTACCTAGAAATATCTTGCAATGGTTTTCTACTTTCGAGGGAAAAAAGCAATAGTGCTGGTGGTACGAATGCATATAACATTGCAAAAAGCAATAGTAGCAGTAGTACAAACCCAACATAAACAATCTTCATGATCTGCTTGAGACCAATGTAAAAACTGTCATAAAATGACTAATCTAACACTTGCAAGGACGATAACCTCTGGCCACGTACAAGCTAAGGAGATGCCGTGCTAGCTGCTAGCTGCATGCCCTGGTTTTAAGTAAAGCACACGTAGCAACTAACAAGAGCTAGACTAGGCTACCGATTATGTGTCACCCTTAACGCATTATTTTATCGTCAGCTTCTCTCTGGAGACATCTCCATCCGTCGCAAGCTGTAGGGGGGCAACGTGTCGAATCTTTGCCTCGTTCGAGGAAGCTTTTCCCCGGATTAAGAAAACACTCGAGATGAATTTGTTGGTGACAGAAGAATCCAAGCAAGAATTGGAATTGAATTTGGTGGATGCATGCGTACGTATCCATATCCCTTGGGATTTTAGGAAGAGACTTTGGCTCTCGTATGAGGTCCGGTGGTGTTCGATTTAAATAACTTGCCGCATGTCACTGCATGTTCTGTTCTCCCAATATTTTGGAGCTAGCCTTGCATTTTTTTTCCTTTTATGCTAATCTAAGAAACTGATGGTACTACTAGCACTTATCCTAAGTTGTTTTCAACGAGTAACTACACCGAATCAAGGTTTGCATGAAATTATATTGCTAAATATGCAATCTTTGCAGCTACTCCCTCCATCCAAAAAAAACAAGTCACTCAAGGAATTCTTACGCTCAAGATTTTTACACAACATGCAATCATGCATCACACACAGTTCTTCGACAATAATCTAAACATCTGAGGACAGAGTTTATTATACATATAGTATATCGATCCTGCGGCGTCAAATAGATTCTAGGTTCATACGACCTAAGACAAAACAGGCAGAATAGATCCACTAGTTATCTATGAATTGATCGAGCTGTATGCCATGTACAAGCGGTCAAGACTACAAGTTGTTTGTGAGCAAGCATGCATGGGTCAGTAGTCTCTGCAGCACAACTCCTCAAATGGTCGGAGGGGCAAGCCGGCTTGACGGCGCCTATAGTCCTCGACGCGAATCCGACCACGCATGGGTATCGTGATTCACATGCATGCTGTGAACCTGCCCAAAGCAACGAGAGAGCGGCAGTTGGCTGTTTTAGGTGCCCTTTGGCACGACTTATGTACCAGCTTCAGGAGCAGCTTATGAGCAAGCCGTGCCAAAGGGTGTCGCTCAACTCGGCTTCCAGGCATAAGCCCCGCAAAATATGGACACCGGCTTGTACTATAGGGGTGAGCCAGTTTTCGTAGCTTCTTGCGGCTCATCCTAGCTTGCCTTACTTCGCGTAAAGACGCATGTGCCCATGGGCCGGGTTAGACACAACGCTAGGGAGAAATCGGAGAGAAAAAACGAAGGACATAGTCCTAGACACAATGCTAGGGAGAAATCGGAGAGAGAAAACAAAGGACGTAGTCCTCTCCAGCACTACAGCACTGCCGATGAAAGAAACCGGAGAGAGAGAAAGAAAGGAGGGAAAAAAAAGAAAAGAAGGGGAGAAGGAAATAGAAATAAGAAAGGAAAGAAGAAGAAAAGAAAAATAGGAGAAAAAAAGAAAAGATGATGAAAAAAGAAAAAAAATGAAAGATGAAAAAAGAAAGATAAGGGTACAATGGACAATTGACATCTTCTATACATTCTAAAAAATTAGGAGAAGCCGTTTTGCCAAACGTTTTCGTACAAAATAAGCCAGAGTCAGAAAAAGTTGCTTTCCCATATGAGCCAGAGCTGTTTTTTCACGAGCCAAAGCCGTGCCAAACGGGGCCTGGTCATCATATGCTCATTAAAATCTTGTTCGAATAGCAGTGGATTAAAATAAAATAGGAGGGATTGGAGGAAAAATTAATTTATTTTAGACTCAATCCCTTCGTTCCGTCCAATTCCTTTCTACTTCCTCCATTCAAAATGTAGTTCGTTTTAGTTTCTAGGTACGTAGATCTTGCTATGCACACCTTATAAACATATGATTATATTTAGATATATAGCAAAATCTAAATCAATACATCCTGCATTTAGCGAGTACCAAACAAATCCTAATTGATTAACCAATACGGCCTGCACTTACGTGTTCATCAAACAAGCTACCGCAATATACAGAGTATATGTGTACATGCATGCACGGCCCACAGGATCCACGTCGTAATGAAATGTTTCCCGCGCTCCATGCACGCACATGCACGTACCACGTGTCCGCGCCCCAGCGGCACTCGAGACAGCTGCCGTTTTCGCGCGCGCGCACACGCCCGTGGCATCACCGAATGCGTCATTTCGAAGCTCATGATTCCGCCTGCACGTTCTTGCATGGGGCATGCAGCCACGTGGCCCTGTGCGGGACCCACGCTTGACATGGACCAATGGCGTCATGAGCTCATAGATGTAACATGTCGCTAGGGCATAGTTTATGCATGGCGAGTCGCCAATCGCCATGCATGCATGGACCTTGGACCGTATGGTCACTAGCTATCTGAGCAAGGAATGCAATGCAATCCCAGCAGCTAGCTGCAAGTGTCGTCGATCATTGCTGTCTGGAGGTCTCTGCGTATACAGTTGAAGCTTGTTTGTTTATAGAACGTAGTCTGTGCCACTGTCTGCCTAGGTAAGATATGTAGACGTTGATGACGACCGATTATTAGAGCTAGCAGCAGGGGATAGGACAGAAGATTCTTCAGTTTGTCAGTATACACGGGGCCAGTGTACACTCATGCCAGAGGCGGCGGAGTAGGGGTGACGTTGACGCTAACTGTGGATGCATGGGTCAGAAAAGAGTCCTACAGAACTACTATACAGAAGCCACCACCAGCTATTTTTTGAAGATATATGTAGTACCAAAATGCATGCTTCAACTCTAGCTCTAGTTAGTTAGATCATACATGCACTGTCCATGCGAGCAACATGTTTACAGCTAATTATCGGTGAAACAAACAATGGTATAATGCTGATCACTAGGGGAAAAAAAAGAAATTAAACTATATACGTACTGCAGGTAAAAAGAACGCCAGCAGTAAAATTAAAAATGGTGATAGCAACCAAATATGTGGAAGTGGAATAATGTGGGTTTGGCTGGTCAATCCATACACACGCAAGAGACCTCCATCCCAAGATGCACATGCCTAGCTAGCTATGGCTCCCTAGCTGGAGGCCTTCTGATGTACGTACACGTAGTCTCCAGAAACTTGGCCAACTAGCAGCTACCGGATACCCAACGATCTAAACAGAATTCACTGTACACAAGCCAATAATTGTGCGCGCGCATGCATGGGTCAACTGATGGTCAGTGCACACGGTATGGCATCGGTATGTATAGTATGTTATTGTCACCATGGATAATTCAAGTCCCACAACTGATTTTTTTTTGGGGTAACTTCAGATTGCGGTTTTAAAAATTAGTAGCCCAAATTAAGCAGCACTTCTAGTGTTGTAGCATATTGTAAAAATATACGCTGTTGTTTTGATCACAAAATAAAACGATTTAAAGCCTTGGTACGGTAATAGATTTGTAGTTCTTGATGAAGTGACACTTGAAGTTAGTTTTCAGAAAAGGTTCTAAAATGTGTAATTCTGCAGTAGTTTTTTTTTCAAATGTAGTGTAATTTGTAAAATTCACTCTAAAAAAATATCCGAATCCTTGTACCTCCTAATGAACAAATTAGATTTGAACATATGGGAACCATATACAATTTGCCACCATTTTTCTTAATTACTCAACTTTGCTTTACATTATTACCTACCTAAAGTGCTAATCAAAATGTTAACTTAAATGAGAAGGATGGATAGAATGGAAAAGCTCTGGCCGAAATGTCGACTATTGTTTATTAAGCTACTCAGGCAAAACAATAGCATGTTAGCCTTTTCTATATCACCGTGTCTAATCTTTTCTGCTTCTGTCAAGGGAATCTTCAAAAAGGATCACTAGCAACCAAATGGCCAATCTTGTTGAGTCCACTGCACTTCCATCGGTGATATACAGTTAGTTACATACAAAAATGCATGCACACCACTCATGCAGCTACATACTTATATATACATTGTCATATACGCACATCACTAGCTAGAAAGTAGAAAGATTAGTGTCCCACTATAACCCCTGGGATAAGATTAACAATCTTTTGTTCAACCTTAACAGGCCACCTTAATCCCAAGACTGACCTGTAATCTTAGTGGGTGACATTGACCATGCGCATGTCAACTTGTTAAGGTGAACGAAAAAGAGTTGACGGATCAAATAAAGCATCAAGGCATTTTTAACGAAACAATAGGACATCTACACTTGTCCTTCTCCACTGCACCCCCACTAAGCAATGACCAAAATCTAAAGGGCCTGGCTACAAATGAAGAGCTGCCACTGCATGCATGTGTCTTGGTACCTAGATCACTAACTAGCTGCATTAAAAAGGCTAATCTACGCTATGTGAGAACATAAATAATTGAACTTTTCTAAGCATGTGACACTAACGAAAAAGAAAGAGACGATATGCTAGAATGAAAAGAACTCTGTATCCGTAACCAGCTATGTTCATCAAGAGCTAGCAACTAACATTGCTTAAAAAGCAAAAATGAAAAGGAAAAAAAAGGGTAACAAGAGCAACAAAAAGTAGCAACTGCTCAGCTGCATGCTCTCTGCTCAGGATGTGTGTATGCGTATGCAGTGATGCCATCACGCAGAGAGGAGAATAACTTAATACCATCATATCGATTGTTAACTTTGTTTATATAAAGCAAATAAACCATCACATACCAGAATCAGCATGTACCAGGAGCACTAAGCAGTCTGATAAAACAATAAGGCCATCCATCCATCCATCCACCACTCTGAACTCGTTGCCTTTTTACAAGAACAGCGCGAAAACGCAATGCAAGAGGGGCTAGCATCCAGTCCCAACCACACACGCGTCACAGGCGGCTAAGCGACAGGTGTAGCATGCAGGTGAGATGCATGCAGGAGATAGATGCGAGTCTCCCAACAGGGCTGCCCTTTTGCGTAGGAATCGAGTAACTCTGTTCTTGTCGCGAATGGCCACGAATTCTGTATCTGTCCATGGCATGCAGTTAGCAGTGTAGTCAAGAGCAGCAGCACCTTTTTCTTTTTTTTTTCAAAAAAAAGAGCAACAGCAAGAGCTAGCTGCATACGGGCATACGGCTACTGCTACTAGGCTTGCCCAGCCTCTCGTTCCATCGTGTCTCTTGTTAACTCTTATCATGGATCCTTTGGTGATTCTGCTGCCCGTGTGCAGCTTCTGTCCAAGCAAAACCCCATGCCCGAATTGATTATACACACATGCAAAAACACTCTGTGTGTGGCTGAGAAGTACTTCTTGACTAAACATGGATGATCGCATGGCTATAGACCTATAGTTCTGCAGGAAAAGTCCCAACAGCTAGCAGCGAAAATGTGACCGGCCGGCCTTCCTGCATGTGATGTGAGAGCAACACACGTTTTTTATGCAACTCATGCTCTTTTGCTACATGCCCTGTCTTCTTCAGTGTTGGCAGCCACCAGTTTGAAGCTGAAACTGCTTTGCTCTGATGAATGAATGCAACAGAAACCCTCCTATCCGTCTCCATCGTTCCATACATCTCTAGTTCTATCCTACAGGCAGCAGTATCCTCGGAATCAATACCAGCCAAGAGAATAATGCATTGCTTTTGTTGTGTTTCATTTGTTATCGATCTGCTCTCGCATTTGACATTTCCATGGGCGTTAGGTCAGTTCAGAGCTGAGCTAGTGGTGTGTGTGAGCAGCACGTGGATTGCTACCTTGCGGCAGGATCCCTTTCTCATGGACCTAGCATAGATTGCAGAGGTCACAAGAGCCACTAATAAACTGATCGATGAGCTTTGAGCTCGCCTCGTCGCGTCAGTTGGATCGGATGCAACCACCCGTGATGCTCCTCGATCGATCTTGTGGCCATGAATGAACATGCGATCGATCGATCATGCAAAAGCTTCGTCGATCTTGCTGATATTACCATTCACCCTATATATGGAGCTTGCATTGTGTGGCCCAGGAAAGGTCGTCTCTCCCTGGCCAATTCGGCAGCTGCATGTGTTCTGTGATAGCTGAGACGAAAAGTGCACTTGATTCCCATCAGCTGAATGACTGTTGTGATGCCACAAGATTACGCAAAAGTTGAGCGAGTGCAAAAGCGTCGGATTGGGAAATTTTGCGATTCACCAGATCGAGCTTTGTGGCCAGAATGTTCTAGGGGAGCTGAGAAGTTGCACTTTTTTTTCCTTCAGCTAAATGCATGGCTGCTGGCGTCTGATGTGATGGAGATATAGGCCCTACTAGGTCAGAATTTTTTTACTGTAGTCTAGCATGGTAGACCTGCTTCATTCCTAATAATCTAGGTTATCGTGTTTTCTGATTGTTGAACGTACGTGAAGTGGCAATCAGTATGACTTCTGACAGTGCTGTAACCGACTGATCAAAATTGGTCATTGTCTCATCATAGAGCGTGGATAAGGGGCCGTGTGGTTGCAGGGTTAAACTTTAGCTCCCGCGACATTGAATGGTTAGGTAATAAATATAGATTATTTACAAAACTTATTGCATAGATGGAGGCTAAATGGCGAGACGAATCTATTAAGCCTAATTAGTTCATGATTTGACAATGTGCTGCTCCAATAACCATTTGCTAATGATAGATTAATTAAACTTAATAGATTTGTCTAACCGTTTAGTCTTCATTTGTGTAATTAGTTTTATAATTAATTCATAGTTCTCCTAATTAGTCTCCGAATATTCGATACGATACGGAAGCTCTAGGATCCGAACACCTCCTAAGTCCATGCTATGCAGACATGCACAAGAGGCGCAGAAAACAGCAACAGTGAAGTTAGACGTTGTGGGCTGAATGTTAATTTGAGCTTGATGTTGACCCATGAACATCGGACTTGGGAGGCCCATGTGGGCATGTGGCGGGTGCGGTCGGCCCAAGTATTTTCGGCTCTAATTATTTAGTCAAAATAGTTACGTGGGCTGATTTTTAGCTGCTGAATTCTCATCTCCACAACCTTCCTTGCCGTACGTAGCCGCCGCCGCCGCCGCCTCGCCGCTCTCACTTTAGCACCCGGAACGACGTGTCGGCGCCCTCCCTCTTTGCCTTACTCGTCGCCACCACCGTCCAGAGCGACGTCGCGCCGCCGCCGCCCGGCTCAACTCCGGCTAGCTCCCCGCCCCCGTTCACTTCGTCGATCAGCCCCTGCATTCACGGTACTCCCTGTTGCAAGTCCAAGGCTAGCTGCATTGATTTCCCTCTGTTGATCTAATGATACGCTGAAATTTCTGTGACATACTAGTTGACTGAATAAGTTGATACTTGATTGTTGATACTGAATTTTAGATTTGTGCGAAAATGGAGACATTGTATAGACCCTTTCAATTGAAGGATAAGTTTGTGTCATGAAATTGTTGTCTACTTTATTTTTTTTACTGTCTCTTCCATTTTTTAATTCAGTCAGAGTACCAAGTATGAGCAAATTAATTTAAGCCGCTCATTTCTTGCATTATTTCGAGTTTGGCAAACAACTTTCTTTCCTTCATGGAAGAATCGGGTGAAGGAAGCGAGAGCTGACTGAAGAAGTGAAGATGAGTTGCCAGAAGTTCAGCCGTCAGTATCTGCATATGGTGTTAAGTGCCGGGCGTGGCTTGTATGCTCTCAGCCACGTGGACGTTTCGAGGTTGTTCTACCCATCGAAGGAAGAAGCCAAAGCAGCACATGCAGAAGACAAGAAGAATGGCAGCAATATGCTAGGAGGGATTGGGAGCGCTGGGAGGTTGCCGGAGCCTACTATCCACTATGAACCATTCACTGCAGCTATATCTTATCCTGACAGATCGAGTGGTGTCTTCGCACTCTTCGGCAAGAGCAACTTCTTCTGCTCCGACTCAGTTGGCCATAGCAGCATCTACAACACTGAGCCAGAGCCACAATGCTTTCTGGGCTTGCCGAGGTTGGACTTACCAAAGGGACCCAAACATATCACTATCTGCATCCCACGCACTGAAGCCCACGTCAGGTCCGACTACGAGGTCACCCCAATCTGGATTTGGATATCTTCACTAATAGACGCGACAGCAACCACATGTACAACCTCTACATCATGGACATGGACCCTTACAGCCAATGCAGCTTCGAGGCGCTCATGTACTACCCTATCAGACGCTTGCGTTGGCGCCAGCTCCCACCACCAGCATCCTTTGGCGACGCTAACTACAGGGCTTGTGACAATGTGCCCTGCGGTGGTTGATGGCACTAAAATCTGTATATCATCTGAAACTGCCACCTGCTACTTTGACACGGTGGCCTTTGAATGGAGCAAAGCAGGTGATTGTGTGCTGCCCTTTCGTGCCAAAGCTGAGTATATCCCTGAGTTTGGCCTGTGGCTTGGCTTGTCTGCTCACAAACCCTACAACCTCTGTTCCGTGAATCTCTCTGGTGTCACCATAGGCTCTTGTGACACACAGCCACCGGCACAGTATGTTGGGCAAGATGTTGACCTGCCAGGGGACTGCTCACTGAAAAATGCTGCTCTGGTGAACATGGGCTCAGGCAGGTTTTGCATTGCCAAGTTCTTCGATCGTATCCATGACCATGACAACCCTCAGGTGGTAGTCTTGACTGGTGTGGAGCTAGACCCTGATGACCATAAAGGTGAAGGGGCATTCGGCATTACCAAGCACAAGTCTGAATGTCTCGCTTCAGATTCCATCGTTTGCGTGCTCTAAACTGAAGATTATCTCATTGATACTAGTGTTTCAAAAAGGAACACCGAATAGATCATTTGTATTGCTTTTATGTGTGCACACCGAATTGAGTTTCTGAAACTTTGTTTTTATGTGTGCTATGCTTCATTGTTCACTGATGGTATTGCTTTCGTTGATACAGAAAAGGAACAACGAATAGATAATTTGTTGTGCGTTGGCCTTTCTGAGGCTTTGAACTCATTCACTTAAATGGCTGTTGGTTCAAGTGAGCTACAGCTGAACATTCTGTTTTTATACGGAACTACGACAAGCAATTGCTCGCCTCAACTTTCATTGAACGGATGTAGAACGCAGGTAAAGCGTTCAGTGCATTGTGAGGTTAGGGTGGAGAGGAGAGTATACACAGCTAGCTATGCTATGTGTTATGTGTTGGCGCCTTTTCTCGCTAACACGAGTGCGCTAAATTGCGCGGGTCGCGAACAGACCAAATAGCAAATATGCTGCACAGGTCGGTCAGACCGGTCCAACAACCCGGTCAGACTGGTTTCCTGAATTTGGCTCGAGTCGGTCGCTCGAGGGGGTAACTACCACACTTACGTGGTGGGGATGGCTAGGTTTACGAGCAAACCAGCAAAGGAATAACTGACGCACTTACGTGGCGAAGAACGACTAGTTTACGAGCAAACTAGCAAAGGTTGTCGAAGCTCTCGCCTGGGAGGGATCCCATCAGGGCGTGGACGTCGCCGGCGTGCCCTAGGTTGACTAGCAAGCCTAGAACGTCACCTATGGCCGTGGAGAACAGTAGATGAACAACAGGGAGGTTGGAAAAGTACTAGGGTTGAAAAGATAAAAGTAAGTTGTAGATTGATTCGATTGGGATGCCCTCAATCAGCCGTGGCCCTTTATATTTATAGGGTGGGGAGGTCTTGCCCCGGTAGGAATTGAAGGTTACATAAATCCCGTATCAAAATACAACTCCTAACTCAGATTAGGTTGGGTAGACCAGTTAGACCGCCCATCCCAACCGATCTGACCGGTTAGCTTAGGACTGAATCTTGTCGAAGCTATAACTCTCTCATCCGGACTCCAAATTAGGCCTTCCACATATGCATTTCGATTGTCTCGACGAGATCTACGTAATTGTGAAGTACAACTTGCATTTTGAGTACTTTGATCTAACCGGTCTGACCGGGCCGTGTCAAACCCCGGCTGGTCTCAGCCTGATCGGGTAAAGTTGTGTACCAAGAAATATTTATCAGAACCTGATCTGCACAGAAACAATGTAGAGTACAAGTGCATTAACCATGTTTCAGTTTTAAGGACGATAGTGTCTATCGGCCATATTACTTGATTCTGCCCAATATGAAGAAATCATCTTGTTGTTGATGTTTATACATCTTGTGCGAGTGAGATAAGCCTGAGTACATACTGCCTCGGCTATGGATTCTTGAAATACTAATTCAAAGTCATTCTCACACTCGCAAGTTATCGTGGATACATAAAGCGACCAAATTGCTATAATGTCAATTGGTCTTTACAATACTTCTCAAATTGAGAATGAAGAAAGATAAAATGATTCAACATTGCACCCACAAGTCATTTCGACCATAAACAAAGTAAGGTGAGTAATCAACCCAAAAGGTGAATATGACACAATTACCTTGGAATTGATGATGGCCAAATTACTCTTGAACCCCTTTTGTTCACTCTTGCCTCATCTTTCAATGCATCTTATATTATGCAAATAAACGACAACAAACTTTCCCCAACTACTAACTTTGGCTCCAGCAAGTTTCGAAACTTTATTAGCCAAAGTGGTAGACATACCGGTTAGACCGGTCTCAATGGCGGTCAAACCGGTCTGCCTAGGATGTGCTCTCTAACATTGCCTAACATCGACCTTTAAATATAAAAGGGTCCCCATGGATGTTATAGTCTGATGTTTGTTACGCCAGAGTGTTAACTTCTGATTCTTACGCCCAGGTACAGGATTGTACTTATCAAATATGATCTCTAGGCTTTTACTAAAATAGACATTCAACGATCCATTTACACATGGATATCTTCTGCACTACTAGCAATGAATCACCAAACCTCTGCATGATTTACGCTCATGGATTGCAAACTTTCTAGCTCGAACCGAAAAATTCAGATTCGGCTTAATTCCTAATATTAAAGCTTTTAACCGACTAAAGATCAAAATAACATCATGTGATGAAATAAAGATATCACTAATGTGTGAAGAAACCCTTTGAAAGCCGATCGATCATAATCTTCATGAGGTAAATCAGCCATACTGGTCAGAACGGCCTCAGATGACGGTCAGACTGGTTGCCTAGGATGTACTCTCTGATATTGCTAAAGATCGGTCTTCTCTCATGAGAATGTCCTTTTGGACTCTGCGACCTGATGTTTATTGTTCCAGAGTAACGATCCCGAATTTCTAATGCCTAGAGACATGACACATAATATAATTAAAATGATCCTCTAGATATCTACTAAGAAAAACATCTAATGACTCATTTAAGCATAAATATTTGCCACACCTTCAGCAACAAGTCATTAGATACTTCAGCATGCTTTCCAACCATGGATTCCAAAATCTCTAATCTAAAAAGAGAAATTTCATATTCAGCTTGATTACTGATGTTAAATACTCCAACTGACTAAAGGTCACAAAACAACACCATTTGGTGAAATAAAGACAACACCAATATTCTGAAAACACTTTGCAAGCCGATTTAGTAAATACAAACTCCATGGTGGTAAATTACTCATTTTGCTAAAATCTTGCCCCCCGAGTACTTAAGGCACCAATAAGGTCATAAATGATCTCTCATCGGGAAGCTATTACTTTAGGACGATGATCAAAGAGATTCATTGGCCATATATATTGCCAAGGACGATAATTCAATATCATCCATGATGAATCCATCCATATGAATATGCACAGCCGAAATAAAAGTATACAGAGATATATAAATTTAGTAATTAACACCATCTCTAAGAACTAAATATTTTGACTTCTGAAAAATCAATAGCAACACCTATTGCAATCTAATCAACGTGCATAGCAACTTGGTGATAACCCTCCATGATATAAATATCCATGTGGAACCCAAGGATCAAAATAAGAGTGTGAGGGATAACCAAACATATCCAAGGATGAATTCCAAGATATAGGCACATATGGCACTGGTAAAGCAAATGGATGAGGTAATGACCAATAATTTTGATGATTCGGTGCAAACCTCAGTTTTGGAGATCGTCTCTAAAACTTCGTCTTCTCCTTCATTTGTGTTGCACCCTTTGCTTGGTCATCATCCTTGCTTTGAGATTGAATGTTTCTTTTAGGAACCCATGCCATGCCCTTCTTTTTCAGTTCTTGAGCACTAAGCCTTTGCAACTTCTTCTTCTGCCAATTTGATAAACCAAGTGGATAGCTTGGCTTTGCTTCAGTTTTAGACAACAGTGCTCTTTTCTTGTTTTCTGCCTTCTTCAACTTCTTTTGTTCAGATTTGGCACTTGGAGGATCAATGGCTGATTTTTCCTCATCTTTGCCATTACTAGCCGAAGTACTTAGGCCCTGTTTGGTAGGGCTTCTCAAAGTGCTTCTCCACCGGCTTTTGGTGAAGCCCTACCAAAGGGTCAATTTCAAAACGGCTTCACCACCAAAGCTGGGGAGAAGCCACAAAACGGCTTACACTAGAGAGAAGAAGCCGAAAAAAGTAGCTTCACCGGCTTCTCCTCTTTCTCCAAGCATTAAGTGATCATAAAATTACATATATTGCCATTGAGAAGCCGTTTTACCAAACGTTTTGCAAAACGGCTTCAGCTTCACTAAAAAAGCCACTCCACCGAAGAAGCCGAAGCCAAAGCCATTTTATGAGAAGCCGAAGCTCTACCAAACGGGGCCTTAATATGTTAATCGGCTTTTCACTAATTGGATTTAGATCTGAACTCTTATCTTTGCGACCATCTCTTTTCACTCGATAAACTTGCTTGACAACCTTTTTCTTCTTTTGAACATTAGACCGATCCTTTTGCTTAAAATGATCATTTTCAACATATGGTTGCCTTGCACATGATGGTTCTCTAGGTGCTGCATACTCTACATGATATGGTCTAAAATGTGAAGGAGTATGTGCCCATGGATCATTCCACCCCCATGATGAGTAAGGATGAAAACTACTGGGATGTGGAGCATATGGGACTGGCATTGATGGCCCAAAAGGAGGACAGGATGCTGCTGAATGAAACTTTTCTCCTTGCCAATTCCAATTCCCAGAATTATGCTTAGGAGGCAATCTTGATAATTCAACATCTTTTGACCGATTAGCACGCTTTGCCTCATTATCCCTTTGATATTTAGTCAGAAGTTCATCGAAAGTGAGCTTTGGCTTTTTACCATTGTGCTTAACACGATCTTTACCTCCATTCACTACAGGATGCTCAGGCCTCAACACTTCTGAAATTTTTAGACCTGAACCGATCTGACCGGTTTGGGAGACCGGTCTGACCTATTGGTCCAAATCAGTCAGACCTGTCCGCCCAACCAGTCTGACTTGTTCGCCCAGCACAACAGGAGTAACAGGTTCTTGATTTGATGGAGAAAAGTCCGTTTGCCCCCAGTAACTTCTGGGATTTTGATAGGCTCATCATCCTCAATTGTTGCATGATCTTGCAATTCATGGACGATGTCATTCTCATCACTTGGGAGCTTCGAATCTTCCTCTTTGGCAATTAATCTTAGACCTTTAAATGAATCAACTGACTCTAACCGATTTAATGATCCTTTGCCATCACAACCAATTGCAACCAACTGGTCATCCTCTTTTGTTTGAGAAAATCTCAATCATCCGGTATTAATGGTTGATTGTCTAAGTTGACGAAATATATTGCAATCACTAGTATTATGATCAATGAATTATGCCACTTGCAATACTTTTGGTTTCCTAATTCAAGAGGTGATGGAATAACTTTGTGATCAAATAATCTAATAAAATCATTCTCCAGCAACATATCAAATAGATCATCACACAAAGTTAAATCAAAGGTATACTTTATTTTTTCCAACCGATGCTTTTGTGGAGAAGGCTTCAAGGCCAAGCAAGCAAATGGTTCAGATTTCTCACCGACCCATTCAGCTATACCTTTCCTTGTGCTTCTCATATTCGATACTTTAGAGCTTACAGCTATATTAGCATCGGATTTCACAATGGCTCTTGATCTTGATCTTTTGCTTTTAACTCCAGAACAACCATGAGTAAGCCATGTAGATAAAAACTTTGGCAATGATGATGAAGAGATTTTAAATGCCAAAGTATTACTATGATCAGCCTTTCTAATTTTTACAATGCATTGGCTGATACTATCTGAAGGCATACTACTACTAGCAAGTAAATTACCATCCTCAATTGATCTCTTGGAATTATGTGACAAAATCACTAATGGATGAATTAATAAAGATATAGGATCTGATTGGGAATTACTTGCGAAGTATACCTTATCAAATATGTTGGAGAGGTGAGAAACCTTGATGTGGATGATATCATGCTTCTCCTCTTGATGGCAGCCCACTGCCATGGAACTGGTTAGACCGGTGCTTCTAGGATTGCTGGAAATCACCGAGCGTTAAGATGCCACTATTTTCTTAATGCCTCCATTGTTACGTTCCTCAATAGTCTGATGTTCCAAACTGTTCTCAGCCATAACTTGTCGTTTAATGATGCGATAATCACTATCAAAATGCACGACACCTTCGGCTTTAGAAAAATCAAGCATGGCTGTTTTCTTTTGCTTAACACACTCTTGTACAGCTAGACTTGACACTTTTGGCATAACGGATTTAGAATATGCATTATTTGGTTCGGTTGTTGTAATAACTGAACTATTGCTCAAAACTGATTTCAACTCCTCTATTCTCATTCTGGACTGTTGTAATAAAGCTCCTATTTCCACTAGAGCAACCGAAGGAAAATTACAACCATCCATTCCATCTCTAATAGATGATCTTAAGCCCTTGAAAGCAATATTAGCAAGATCCTTATCAGAAATCGACAAGTTAGAGCAACGGTCCTTAGTTTCTTCGAATCATCTTATATAATTAGAGACCGATTCATCTTCACCTTGCTAAATGTTATAGAGATCGTACATAATGCTTGAGAATAACTGGCCAAATAGCTAGAATCAGCATGGCCAATCTTCTTATTCACCGACGTGTTTTGTGGTGTGATCACATATTGTGAATTTGCAACCGATGAATAACCAGTTGAAACACCTTACTGAATATTATTGAAATTACTAGCATAGGATGTCTCATAGAGGTTGGCGGCTGAACTTACCATGTTAGTTTGGCCTTGATAATTTCCCACCGGCTTTTGAACTTGTTGTACAGCCGATGTGTGGGGGTTTAAAATTTAAAGCATGCATATTATTGAGCAATGGCTTTTGCATATAACATTCAAAATTATAATTTGCATAAGTAACTCTATCTGAACAAATGCTAGCCGATGCAATATGACTACTAGTATCATATCTAGCAACATCAACATGAGGAATCATCATGGTACTTGCATAATTACTATTATTATTATGTAATGTATTTGCAATTTGTACCTTGGGCTCATTGTAGTAGTATTGTTGTGGAACATAAGGATAGCCCACCATAATAGGTCTTGATGCTTCTGATCTTGTGGTAAATAAATCCAGATATTGTTGGTAATCCAAGCCACCAATGACCAATACTTTGCTTCTCTTTTGATCTTCAATTTGTAGCAGCAAGCAAAACACAATGCAATCGACTTGAGCAGCCTGATACAAAGTCACAAGTATAAATGCAATCAGTCCAAAAATACCAGATGCAACTACAGCGGCGAATTGAAATAGTGGATCAATTAGATATTTGGCTAGGGTTTGATAGAACGGTTTGAGCAACTAGATCTTTCTTCCCAAGCGGAGTCGCCAAAATGTGTTGGCGCCTTTTCTGGCCAACACACGAGTGCGCTAGATCGCGCGGGTCACGATCAGATCGAATAGCACAGATGCTGCACAAGCCGATCAGACCGGTCCATCAACCCAGTCAGACCAGTTTCCTAGGATTTGGCTCGAGTCGGTCACTCAAGGGGGTAACTACCACACTTACGTGGTGGGGGATGGCTAGGTTTACAAGCAAAGTAGCAAAGGGAAAACCGACGCACTTACGTGGCGAAGAACGACTAGTTTACGAGCAAACTAGCAAAGGCCGTCGAAACTCTCGTCCAGGAGGGACCCCGTCAGGGCGTGGACGTCGCCGGCGTGCCCTAGGTTGACTAGCAAGCCTAGAACGCCATTTATGGTCGTGGAGAACAGTAGATGAACAGCAGGGAGATTGAAAAAGTACTAGGGTTGAAAAGATAAAAGTTAATTGTAGATTGATTCGATTGGGATGCCCTCAATCGGCCGTGGCCCTTTATATTTATAGGGTGGGGAGGTCTTGTCCTAGTAGGAGTTGAAGGTTACATAAATCCCGTATCAAAATACATCTCCTAACTCGGATTAGACTGGGTAGAGTGGTCAAACCGCCCATCCCAACCGGTCTGACCGATCAGCCCAGGGCTGAATCTTGTCGAAGCCATAACTCTCTCATCTACACTCCAAATTAGGCATTCCACATATGCATTTCGATCGTCTCGATGAGGTCTACGCAATGGTGAAGTCCAACTTGCATTTTGAGCACTTTGATCTGACCGGTCAAGCCCATCGGTCAGACCGGTTGGCCATGTCAGACCCTGGCTGGTCTCAGCCTGATCGGCTTGCTGCCACTTTTGGTCGTCAACACTATGCTACATACATCCTGTAGTCTTGCACTCCAAGAATGAGTAAAAGTTCTAGCTACTGGCTTGCGGATGCGATCTGCCCATATGTCGATGGAGTGTAACACCTGCGCTGGTGACCTGTGGGCGGCATTAAAGACCATGTCATTTATATCCTTCCAAATGTTCTATAAGAAGGCCACGATCAAGGTTCTGAACTGAGGAGCATGTAGATTGTCTGGAAATGTGTAGCTGATGGTAATGTACAAGACATTCATTAAGCTGTATGGAGAGAGGTTGAGTGAACTGCATTTTGGGTGTATTGATCCTGCGGTGAGAACTGCATTGCCTGTCCAGTGGCTTTGGCAGCTGTTGTTAGTGGAGACAAAGCTTTGGTCACTGTCATAAAATTGGCACTATATTTTAGATTAATGAATGTAATTTGGTTCTTACACCAATGATGTTATGTACATGCATTTGTTTGCTGATTTGTCAAAAAGAAACAGCAATACATTCAGATGATTAGACGGATTCTGGGAAATTTAGACATGTTTTTTTGTTGTCCACAACAATATCTATTATTGATTCCTTTTTAGGTAAAATAATTGTAACTCTGTTACTACAGTGATGCTTAGGTAACATAATTCTGAACTTCGTTGCCATTAATTGTAGGTCAATTGTATCCACAGTTTCATTTGTTTGCTTGTCTCAATAATTTTATACTTCCTTCGTCCCAAATTACTATTCGTTTTGGCTTTTCTAGATACAAAACTTATCAAAGATGGAGTATTACTGAGGGAGTACTTACGTTAGATCGATTTGACTCAAGTGGATAAGGAAATTTACTCTTTTGTTTTGCATCAAACTGCCAATGATTTTGAATTATACTCATGCCCGTGTGCTTTGAGATGATTGAAACTTAAAGTAGGTAATGTTAACTGCTGTGAGTCCCACTTTAGTTGTGAAATACATACCTGATACGGAGTTTTTTGTTCTTTTCACAAGATTTTGCTGTACTAAAATAAATTGAAGGTACATTGGGTTTCCCTATTTAATACTCCATCTTGCTATTTGTGCCACCAGGTTTAGAGATTAGGCAAGTCTCAATGCATAATTTCATTGCACTGTTATCAAGACTGCAAACTTGGTAACTGTGCCTACTTAGTTTCATGGGGATGAAACTCCTCTCTCATTTCATGAAACTCCATCCTCTCTCTCCTCATATGCCAAGTCAGCAAAATTGTTGATGTGGCATAGAAATTAATGCTGATGAAACTCTCTATGGGAGATTCTCTATGAAACTCTCATTGAGACTGGCTTTAGAAATCAACTTCAGTCCTTGTAACTTAACTCAAAGTTAATTGTCATGCAATGAAATACTACAAAGGATCAAAGTTCAGTATGTCTATTTGCTCAAAACTGGAATGGAGTGGCAAGCCGGAGGCGCTCTAGTAGCTGTAATAGCTCTGCAAAGTGCCTTATCCTAGCGGCACCGTCTCCCAACCGCTATAGCCCCGCTATTTCGTACATTGCTGTTTAGGCAACAGTCAAATTTCTTCTTTCACCCTTCATGTTTTGAATCAGTGAATGGAACGAAAAAGAAGAGAAAGAGCAAGTGATAACGTGGTTACGTGATTCTTCTTGGCAACGAGTCATTTGAGGCTTCTAGCAAGATGGATGTTTAGCTATATAGTTGTGTTGTGTATCCACGGCTAAGTGAATGAATAGACGTAATTGCAACATTAGGAGCTTTCACGCCTGTTGTATGGTGGGCCCCCATGCTCTAGTTTGCAGAACATAGGAAATGATGGACTTGTCTGATTGGGTTTTATGTTCCCGCAGTAATTTTTCTCGGGTGTATTTTGTGGCAGGGGCCCTACCTCAATCGTAAGAATTTGCAGCGGTTACTGTTACCTTCATGAGATGCGATTGATGAGACACCGCATAAACTCGCAAACAAACAAGCATGTTGGGGCATTTCATTGAACGCCTACGAGTAAAGATGGCAATGGGTAAATTCCCATGGCTACCCTAAACCTATCCCCATTTTTATAAGACCATCAGAATTTCCATACCCGGCTGTGGGTGGGGAATTTCCCCAGACTCATACCCGGTAGGGTAAATCATACCCGACGGGTCACCCGTACCCGCCAATAGTTTATTTAAACACATGAAAATCAGCACTTCAGCAGCAACCACTAGTCCCAGAACACATAAAATTAGACAAATAATAGCATATAATAATCTCTACCGCAACCACCAGTCACATAACACCATCACACAACTCATTCTTCGGATCCAATGCAGGAGCGCCGGCGACGACGTCTTCAGCTTGGGCCTCCGGATCTTGCAGCTTCAGAGTGTTCACGGCGTCAACGAGCTCGGGATTTGGCAACTTCAGTAGGTGGTCAGCGTCCTCCTCCTCCTCCATGATGTCCCTTGACAGAGTGAAGGAGCTGGTTAGTGCGGAGTGAAGGAGCTGCAAAGCATATGAAAGGGAAGCAAGATTGTTACCATCCGTTGGCGCTATCGTGCTCGGTCGCCGACATGGCGTCGGATGTGACGATTTCTGGTCGCTTGGATTTGGAATGGAGCGAGGGGAGCGGGGTCTGTTCGGCTGTTCTTGTAGCATGTTGGCTTTTTACGACGAGCAGGGATGGGAATGTGGGGTTGGGAGGGGTGGGGGAGAGGATTATATACTTAGGGTTTCACCTTATGGGCTGGTACCTGGTGGGTTTCTTTACTTTTGGGTCGGGTATTTTTCACCCACGGGTCAACGGGTATGGGACTGCTGGAACATACCCATACCTGCGTACCGATTAGTGAAGGATTTGGTCCATTTATGTACCTGTAGGTAGTGTGTTTAATCCATATTCAAATCCTATTAGAGTAAATACCCATCGGGTATCAGATCGCGTTCCATAGCCATCTTTGCCTACGAGGAGGCATAGTAACAAGGCGGAGTAGGCGTGGTGATGGAGAGATAGGATTGTCAACTGTGCAGTGGGCGGCGAAGGCGAGCGACCATCGAACCGGTAACGGGTGACGTGGCCAGCGCAGAATGCTTGTGTTATAAATTGCCAGATTTGTAGGCGATTAATCCAGATTTGATGGCTGCTGGATGTGAGCTAAATAATTTCTTTCAAAACCATGGCCACAAGGCCCACAACCACCTGTCACAACTCACAATACATCTCACAGACACTAGTCTAGTATTACTCCAGGAGGATTAAACAAGTCTGCAGGATTAACCAAACATCCTGTCTCTTAAGAATATACTTCTCCAGAAGATTAAACAAGAACAGGGAAAACGATAAAGCAACACCCGGCCACCTCAAGGTTGACCAAAGGTGAAAATTATTGATGATCTCTTCAGTTCAGAGCACCTGCTCAATTTCATCTGTGACGAGACATTCAGACTTGTGATTAACCATGCTGAGTACCCCTTCCTCTTCATGTGATGGCGCCACCTCCACACCGGTGAAGACAACCGCATGAGATTGATACTCGTCGTGGTCATCAACAACAACGAAGAACCTGGCGATGCAAAACCTGCCTGAACCCAAGTTCACCACGGCCGCATCCATCAGCTTCCAGTACTTCTGTGGCAGATCAACATCCAACCCAACATGCTGCACTACCGGAAGTTCGTCGCAAGAGCCCAAGGCAACAGCAGAGAGGTCTACAGCACACAGCTCGCCGCAGGGGCTGCGAGTTGAGATGCCAAACCACATTTTAAGCTCAGTGTCATACTCCAGTTTGGAGAGGAAGGGAAGCACCCAATCGCCTGCCTTGCTCCACTCCATGGCCACCGTGTCGAAGGAGTAGGTTGCTCTGTCAGATGATACCAAGATCCTGGTGCCACCAACCAAGGCGAAGGGGATGCTGTCCGGGGTCCTGTACTTGGGGTCGCTGTGGAATGGTGGCGGTGGGAGAGGACGCCAACGCCAGCGACTCTTGGGGTAGTACGCGAGCATCTCAAAGCTGCACAACTCACCAGGAACCATGGCCATCATGTAGAGGCTGTCGGTATGGTTACCACGCAGCTTGTCACCAAACATGGCAGAGTCCACATCTGGGTGGATCTCGAAGTCAGCCATGGCGTGGGCAGCGTACGGGGGATGGAGATGGCAATGTACCTGGCTCCCTTGGGCGAGTTCAGTTCAGGCACGCTCAGGAAGGAGTGTGACTCGGCGTTGTACATGGTAGCGAAGCCGCCGGCATCGGAGCAGAGGACCTTGCTCTTGCCGAAGAGTGCAAATGCGTCCTTCAATCTGTCAGAAGCAAGCTCAGATACAGGTGACCTGAGTGGTGAGTAGTATATGCTTGGCACAGGTAAGCTCCCTTTCCCTACTCGCAAGCTGCTATCCTCCTTAGATTTTGTCTCTGCTGCCTTGGCTTCTTCCCGTGATGGGTAGAACAGCCTCGAGATGTCCATGCTGGTCAGTGCGTGTAGGTCACGACCAGCGCGTAGCACCAGATGCAGAGACTGACGGCTCAACCTTGGCAAACTCATCTCTGATTTAGTTCACTTCGTTCACCTGATCCTTCAATGGTAAATTGAGAAAATTGTATCAGACTAACAAAATGATACAAAGAAAATTGTCCAACTATAACAGCAACAGCAAAAAGAAAGACCTGACAAAAATTCTTTGCTAATCATGACGAGTAGTCGAGCAAACAATTTCATCACACGAACTTATACTTCAATTCAAAGGGTTTATACATTATCTCCATTTTTGCACGAATCTAAAAAAAGCAAGCCTTGCACGCGAATTTTACCACATACCAATTCAATTCAGTCTGCTAGTCTGGTACATAATTTCAGCTTATCATCAGTACTGACAGACAGAGGGAGATCAGTGCACCAGAACTAGCCTTGGACTCGCCACAGGGAGAGAGTAAAATGATTGGAGTATGTACCTTGAATCAGTGGCGGATCTAGGAGAAAAAACAATCTTATGCAATTCGATAAAACCATTTACAATTTGATAAATTCAAAGGTTAAGCTAGAAACAATAACAAATCACAATATAAATAGTTTGATAACAAATCACAATATAAATAGTTCGAAATATAGCATAAAAGAAACTTATAATATTATTTGTCTTCTTTGTTTACCCGCCGCTTTTTGAATGATATGAATGTCTTGATTATATCTTCTTCATTCACTTGGGTAGGGGTGGAGGTCCGTCGGGAAAGGAGGAGGAGGAGGTGAGATGGGCTTCACCATACCTCCTATCTGATTTCCACAAGCTAGATAGGAGCCATTTGCAGCGAGTTGCTAACTCTTTTACCATTATTCTCTTTCTTCATCGTCCTTCGCATATTGTTATGTTTTTAATAATAATAGCTAAATAAAAAAATGTTCATACCTTAAATTTAGGCAACTAAACCTATTTTGATTTTTTAAAAAATATTTTGATGAGATTTTTGGAAAAATCCAGTACTTTTCCTTATTTTATTCAAAGATAATTCGCATATTTTATTTTAGCTTCTTAATTTCTTCAAAGGATAATAAAATTAAAAATAATTTGTTTTCCCCTTCTAATATGAAATATTAAGCACATGTTTGAAATTTTAATTCAAAAGTTCACACATATCCTATACATGTAGGTTTTATGCATGCACCTACAAGACTACATAAAACAAGCTATACCAATTAAATTGTGCTCTCCTACTATCATTAATTCATTATTATGTTGGTCCGACCTTTTCGATGTTGGCTATTAACCCAAGTGTTACGCACATAGCTGTGACATGATACTTTAGCAAATTATAGCTGAGCGAACAACATTTTCAAAATGCTCTTATCTCATCTATATTTCGTACACATATTTGCATCAGAACCTAACTAGATAGTGGAATCTAACAAAAAAAATACTTTTATATATTGAGCTAACATTATTATAGAAATTCCATTAATCAATGTGCATAAACAAAATTGCCGGCCACTTTTTGTGTGTTCCACGTCTTGCAGCTGAGTCCAATTACTAAAATTAAGACCCATAACCTAAAATAAGCCACAAACCATTTTCTAGGTAGGAAAGAGAAATTGTGGCAAACAGGCTCCACGTGTAGCTAGCTTCCTCTTCCCCGCTCACGGCCTTCGCCTCCTTTCACGCGTAGGCATCTCCGGAGGATAGCACTAGCTGATCGGCCGGGCGATTGATCTGTGTTGGAACAGCACTCGCGGGCGCGTGGATCCTCGAATGGTGGTTGACGATGATGTCCCGTAGCCCGGGATCACGACGATGTTCGGCTGCGGCGGCTACCGGACGCAGTTCATCAACGGGCGCAGGGACAAGTTCGTGAGGCTCGACGACGCGGCGTCGTCGTCGTCGGCGGTGTGCTCCCCGCGTGTGTCCTTCTCGGCATCCGGCGCCATGGACCACCACCACGGCGGCCACGGCCACGGCCACGGCGGCGGGTTCCACATGGACAGCTACTTCTCCGGCAACCCATCCGCGGCCGCGGCCAAGTTCCGCGCGCGGTCGGTGCGCGTGGCCACCGGCGTGATGAACCGCTCCGAGCGGCTCAAGAGCATCGGGCTCGTCTTCCAGGAGGACTTCCGGAAGATGTCCCAGAAGGTGTTCGACCCGCAGGACGCGTTCCTGGCGCGCATGAACCGTGCCTTCGTCTTCGCGTGCATCGTCTCCGTCGCCATCGACCCGCTCTTCCTCTACCTCCTCGCCGTCAAGTACACCGACAAGAACACCTGCATCGGCTTCGACCGCAACCTCGCCACCGTCGCCACCGTCGTCCGCACCGCCGTCGACGCCTTCTACCTCTCCCGCATCGCGCTCCAGTTCCGCACCGCCTACATCGCGCCGTCCTCCCGCGTGTTCGGGCGCGGCGAGCTCGTCATCGACTCCGCCGCCATCGCACGCCGCTACCTCCGCCGCTTCTTCGCCGTCGACCTCCTCGCCGTCCTGCCCCTCCCGCAGGTCTCCATCTGGAACTTCCTCAACCGGCCCAAGGGCGCCGACCTGCTCCCCACCAAGAACGCGCTCCTCTTCACGGTGCTCGCGCAGTACGTTCCCCGCCTGGTGCGGTTTTACCCCATCACCTCCGAGCTCAAGCGCACCACCGGCGTCTTCGCCGAGACGGCCTTCGGCGGCGCCGCCTTCTACCTCCTCCTCTACATGCTCGCCAGCCACATGGTGGGCGCGTTCTGGTACCTCCTCGCCATCGAGCGGCTCGACGACTGCTGGCGGGACAAGTGCACCAAGCTCAACTTCCACCAGTGCCGGACCTACATGTACTGCGGCGGCGGCAGCCAGGGCCAGTCGGGGTTCCTCGAGTGGCGCACCATGATCCGCCAGGTCCTCCAGCAGGAGTGCGCACCCGTCGACAACTCCGGCACCGGGTTCCCCTACGGTATCTACACGACAGCGATCCAGTCCGGCGTCTACTCCACCGAGAACCTCACCGCCAAGATCCTCTTCTGCCTGTGGTGGGGCCTGCAGAACCTGAGCACGGTGGGGCAGGGGCTTGAGACGACGCACTACAAGGGGGAGCAGCTCTTCTCCATCACGCTCGCCCTCGTCGGGCTCATCCTCATGGCACTCCTCATCGGCAACATGCAGACCTACCTCCAGTCTATGACGCTCCGGCTCGAGGAGATGCGGCTCAAGCGCCGGGACTCGGAGCAGTGGATGCGCCACCGCGTGCTGCCCGACGACCTCCGGGACCGGGTGTGGCGCCACAACCAGTACCGGTGGCTCGAGACCCGCGGCGTCGACGAGGACGCCCTGGTCCGGGGCCTCCCCAAGGACCTCCGCCGCGACGTGAAGCGCCACCTCTGCCTCCGCCTAGTCCGCCGCGTCCCGCTCTTCGCCAACATGGACGAGCGCCTCCTCGACGCCATCTGCGAGCGGCTCAAGCCCAGCCTCTGCACGGAGTCCACCTTCATCGTGCGCGAGGGGGACCCCGTCGACGAGATGCTCTTCATCATCCGGGGACGGCTCGAGAGCTCCACCACCGACGGCGGCCGGACGGGGTTCTACAACCGGGGGTTGCTCAAGGAAGGGGACTTCTGCGGGGAGGAGCTGCTGACGTGGGCGCTGGATCCGAAGGCGGCGGCGAACTTCCCGCTGTCGACGAGGACGGTGAGGGCGATCTCGGAGGTGGAGGCGTTCGCGCTGCGGGCGGAGGAGCTCAAGTTCGTCGCAGGGCAGTTCCGGCGGCTGCACAGCAAGCAGCTGCAGCAGACGTTCAGGTTCTACTCGCAGCAGTGGAGGACGTGGGCGTCGTGCTTCATACAGGCCGCGTGGAGGAGGCACCTCAAGAGGAGGGCGGCGGAGCAGAGGAGGAGGGAGGAGGAGGCCGCCGCCGACGAGGCCGACGCGGCGGGGGCGTCCACCAGCAGGATCAGGACCACGATGCTCGTGTCCAGGTTCGCCAAGAACGCCATGCGGGGAGTGCAGCGGCAGAGGTCCGTCAGGGAGGACACCCTCATCATGCTGCCAAAGCCGCCAGAGCCGGACTTCGCCTCCATGGATTACTAGCTGCTCCATCGTCGAATTACCTGCTGTAAGTTTTATTCCACTGAAACCAAACATTTATACAGTAGAGAGAGAGAGTAGAGACATCCCCTGACCTGGCACGATTCAGCAACTGCTGAATGATGTGCAGAGATAATAAACAAAGATTCATAGATAAAATCATGAAATCAACAATGTTAAAACTCAATCATGACTTCAACGACTCCTAGATTACACTGTAAAAATAGCCTCACCTGGCACGATTCAGAGACTGCTGAATGATGTGCAGAGATAATATATAGTTTTTCTTTTTCATGTATATAAATTTTGCTACTGGAATGTAAGGTCTATTATACACAAGTAATGTGGTGCAGATATGGTACAAGAATGTTTCTGTCAATCATAATGTATGATACATGTACATGCACAAATTGTCCTATGGAAAATGCTATTATGAATTATGAAACATCAATAACCCGATCTGACATTTGCCGAGTGCGTGCGCTCAGCTGCATTAGCAAGTTGCATGCTTCCCAGCGTCAATTTGTCGGATATAAATTTCTTCATCTGTAATGGGTTTATGATTGGTAATCCATTTGTCACGGCATAAATTCAGATACTTCGGTCTTAAGAAGTGATCCCCATCTGCGACTGTGTTAATGAATGGAGATCCATAAATCACAAACTCTTAAGTCTTCGGTTCTGATGCATGGAAGCCACAGGAGCTGCACGATAAAAGTGCTGCTTCTGATCGGCCTAGGAGTTACCTATGAACTTGATCCTAGCAGTTCAAATTGACTAGCTTCCTATCTTCATTCCGACATGTTCCTTGCCATTACGCAGATTGATCAATCATTTCCTTGCTTGCACCGGAGGCTTCATCAGTTTCGTCATCAGCTTCCAATAGACAATATCTCACACCATCTGCAGAATCTATCCCATCAAAGTCATATCCTGGCTGGTCCTTTTCCACCTTCATATCAGGTATCCGACTCCCCACAGGTGGTTTTATTATGTTTAAATTTGGGCGGCTACTTAAGCTTAGTGACTGCTCCTGGGCTATCATTCTTGAACCGTTCCCATCGCTCTCCACTAAGTCTGATACTCTTACCTGCTAGAAAATAATTAATTCATATGGGAAATGAAGATTCTATGATTTTGATATTGATTCCAAGATTTCAAGAACCTGAAGAGGCATCATGATATCAAGTTCCTTGTCCCCAACGTCTTTTAGTGCTTCTTGAGCTTGTACCTCCATTGAATTTCTCACAAGCTTACTCAAGAAGGATACATCATCAGACATGACGCCCAATCCTCTTAAAAGTAACGAACCTAACTGCAAGCTAGTCTGCAGGGAAAGATTGGCAGGAAAAAAAAATTGACCAAACGAATTCTTCTGTGCTGCTCGGTAAACACAAAACCTGTTTCAAAAATTACCTCAGCATTTTCTAGGACAACATCTGTTGCCCCTGCTTTCTTAAGATCTAACAAATGTGAGAGGTCTTGAGCCCTAGCATATATCGGAACCTGTAAAAACAAAAGATAATGTCAACAGTCTTCTCTCCAAGTCTCTTTCAGTTTCTATATCAGAAATCAGGGGGTCTCCATCCTAACTCTAACGGACAGTGTTTGTTTCATATTGGAGATTCTCACCGCAGTGAAAGCTTGCCGCAGTCTGTTTACAGACTCAATAGTTTTTTCCTTCCCGGTGTACATAACCATGATAGCTTTTGGAAATGTTATGCCGGCAGATTGCAGAACCCCAGGGCGTGAACCATCTCCGTATAGCACAGGAAATCCTGATTTTCTAGCTGACTGGTTGGAAAGAACAAATAACCTTAGTTAAACACATAAGACACATCAATCCACTTTTTCAGAAAGAAGGGAAGACACATCAATCGTTATACTACCAAAATGCTTTCTTATTCCAAACCTTTACAACAGCAGGATTTAAATCAAATGCAACATATGGCCATCCTTCTGCGTCTTGGTCAAGCCCAAATGATAGTGGTGCAGATAAAAAATTTGCAAGGACCTGCACAAATATGGTAATATATAATCTGTACTCGCAATGAAGTAAGAAAAATATCATGCAAGATACCTGTCCCATCTCTCCAAAACCAAGAATTACAATAGGTTCAGTGGCACCATAATTCACCATCTCGGCAGGTTTCTACAAAAGAGAATCTTAAGAGTTCAGAGAAGAACTATACTGATGCTCAACATGAATGTAAAAATTATTGCAGCTACATACTTCTTTTTCTTCAGCATTTTCATCAATGATCCCTGCTACTCTTCTTCCAACTTCATTGAGTAGCGGAGTTAATGCCATTGACAGCACAACAACAATTATGAGCAGTTTGTTTAACTCAAGTGGTAGGACACCAAGCCTGTTTGCCAAAGAAAACACCACAAACCCAAATTCGCCTCCTTGAGAAAGTAGCAATCCTATCCTTACACTTTCTTGAAGAGTCAATCCAACTCTTGGCCCAATTGCGGTAATTATCAATGTCTTGATTGCAATAAGACCTCCCAACAGTGATAGAACATTAGGCCACTCCCGGATGAGAAGCTACAATCATGAAAAAGGTCATGATGGATCAGTAAGGATCTAAATGGTGTTTTCTTAACGAACAAAAAAACACAACACCACCACTTCAAATATTACTTAGCAACTGCCCAGTGAGTGGAAAATGGAAATGAAGGGAAAGATATGGATTAATGTTCACGATTACAGAGTGTGACTCAGTCATCCAACCTCATTTAGAAAACACAAACAGTCAGTACCTGCATGTCGATGGAAGTTCCTGTAGTCACAAAGAACAATCCAAGCAACAAGCCTCTGAATGGCCTTATGTCAGCTTCAATTTGTGTGCGGAAATTTGTTTCTGCAAGAATGGCTCCAGCCAGAAATGCACCTAACTACATAGGATGATATGAGAAAGTAAACAATTAGCAAACATGAAAACTGGAAGAGCATAATCTGAATTTTGAATTAATTTTCAAAGAGGACATACTGTATCACTAAATCCCAACTGTTGGGTGATAAGTGACGTCCCTGCAACTGTTAGAAGACAGAGTGCAACAAATGCCTCTGAACTCCTTGACTCTGCAACAAACTGCCCGAAGAGTAATTCAGTTTCTTTTCCATACTAAACCAAGAGTTTATTAAATCAAATGTAAAGTAGAAAGTAACAAACCTCAAAGACACGTCTCATGAGGTATTTCCCACCAAGGGAAAGTAACCCAAGTCCTCCCAGTGCCTTTAAGCTTTCAGCTAGTAAAATTGGCCAAACACTTTGCTCCACGATATTCTATAATAAAGCAAATAAATGTCACCGTATGAGTCAATGCAATGTGAAGGCAGTGCTGCACGCTAATGCTTAGCAACCTGTGCAATAGCTGAATAAGTAGGATGCAGTAATATGTTAGTGATTATTTGTATGTTTACGTGTCAACCTTTTTACACTAAATTTGCAAATATTATTAGCTCATTAGTGTCGACCTTTTACCTCACTAAATTTTAGAACTACAAATCATTTAGGGCGTAGTGCTAATCCTTAAAGGCGTATTGTAGCATAATGAAAAGGTATATTAGGTTCATATCTTGCAGAAGAGCTTTCATGTAGTTTGATAAATCTAAGTTCTAACCTTTTGCATACCTGACTCTCTAGCACAGGGAGTATGACCAACAGGGGGACAACTGCAATGTCCTGTGAGTATCAGCAGAATATATCCTGGAATTAGTACACCTTACACTCCTTGGAAGATTCACGAATAAGGGCAATATGAGAGACAGAGAAAGGATGTAGAGCCTCAATCAAACACCTGCAGGAGGAGGATTCCCAGTGTAGCTGAACCAAATCGTGTTGGAAGTTCACCTTTCTCAGCAAGAAGCTGCAGGCGACATTCACAGGCACTTCACATCAGTCTCATGTGCCAAAAGTAAAAAAAAAAGATAACGATTGTAAAGCATGACAAGTTGCTTGATCAATTTGTGTAACTGAAATGCCACTGTATGCATAGTTGTTAGTGTGCATGTCATGAGCTAAGCCATTACCCAAAATATACTAGCTACAAATATGAAAAGCATGGAGAAACTTGATACATTAAAGAATGTTTGCTGAAATAGAAATTTTAGAACACTTTGAAACTTTCAGTAGTTCCTAAACAGAATGCACACCTGAAGAACAAAAGCAGATGAAGATAGTGAGAGTGCAGCTCCAATTACTATTGCTTCGTCAATACTTCTGATGTTCACCTACAGATCAAATTCGAGCAACTGAATCAACACTGACAATGGAACATTAAACATCGGAATGTACTACAGAAGACAATATGCTTCATTTTTCAGTTCACAGTACAACTTACCAGATCAGGCCTTGAATTAAATAGGAACTGCAAGATCTTTGTTCCTATGGCACCGTTAGGAGGGAGCTCGAACGCCGTGAAAGCGAGGGTTGACAGAAGAACCTTCATGGCATTGAAAGGTGCTGTAAATCACCTTTCCAAAATTCCATATGAATTGAACTAGGTTCTTGGCATCACAAGCGTCAGAATCCGTTATCACAAACCAACAGGCATGCATATATGTAGCACAAGGATGCATAAGCGCGTACCTGAGGCAAGCCCATCCCGAAGGCGAACCTCGCAAGAGCCTTGAGACGAGACAGGGAGAGCTCAAGCCCCATCTCAAACAGCTGCAATGGTGGGGAGAGAAGCCATCGAACCACTCAGTGTCTCAGTTCAGTGAAATCCTCCAAACTACGATCGTGAAACGGGAACATGGAATTTTACCAGGAAGAGAATCCCCCACTCGGACAGGAGCTTGACGTCGGTGAGGTTCCTGATGAGTCCGAACTGGTTGAGCACGACGCCGGCGCAGAAGAAGCCGAGAATCTGCAGCAGCAGCAGCAGCATTTGGAATTCGACGCGTGAGCACGGGGAGAGCGAGGGGATGCGGCGAGGAGGCGAGGGGTGGACGGGGGAGAGATACTTCACTGGGCTGGCCCGGACGACGCGGAAGGCGGGGACGACGATGACCGTGACGCCGAGGAAGGTGAGCGTGTCGAAGCCCAGGTCGTTGATCACCTCCACGGCGCCGCTGGCGAGGTCCATGTCCATCCCCGCGCGCGGCGCCCGGAACCGGGAGCGGGAGCTGGCCCAGCCTCCTCCTCTCTTCGACGCCACGAGCCGCGCGGGCGCCGCGCGGCGCCGGCGAGGGAGCAGGACGCAGCAGACGGACACGGACGCGGGCGCGGCGCCGTTCCGGGCGCAGGAGGAGGAAGGCGGCGCGGGGGGGAGGAGGACGTGGTGCCGCGCCAGCGCCGCCGCCGGAGCGGCAGCCGCCATGGCGCCAAGGTGGGCGACGCGCGTGCCGAAGCTACCTGAGGAGAGCGCGGGTCGTCGGGGCGCGTACGAGGACCGGCGGGAGAGGAGGTGGGCGGGGCCGCGTCGCGTCGACGCGCCGCGCGTGGTTTTTTTATCTGGCTGGGGGACGCAGCGTGCTCGGAGATAAGATGTTGAGGCGGGGCGGGCGGGGCGCCGCGCGGGCGTTCGTCCGCCTCTCGCTGTCCCCAGCGCTGCCGCCGACGTCGCCGTCACCGCCAACGGCCAAAGTCCCCAACTCACCCTCACCACCACTTCTCTTGCTTGCTCCCCGCTCGTGGTTTTTATCTGGCTGGGGGACGCAGGGTGCTCGGAGATAAGATGTTGAGGCGGGGCGGGCGTTCATCCGCCTCTCGCTGTCCCCCGCGCTGCCGCCGACTTCGCCGTCACCGCCAAACGGCCCAAGTCCCCAATTCACCCTCACCACCACTTCTCTTGCTTGCTCCTTGCCCCAGTACAATAGGGCTTCCCAGCCATATTATTCCACTCCATTCGTTTTAAAATTAAACACGTTTTGGCTTTGTTGCAAGTCAAAAAATTTCGAACTTTGATAAGTTCATTAAAAGTACACCACCATCTACGAAACTTGAATAAAATCTACAAACTTAATTGATAATAGAAATTTTAACTTCTGATAAAACTAAAACGTCTTACATTTTGCAACTTTACATTTTAGAACCGAAGAGGTAGAGGTAGCACTACGTTGAAGTGATAATTGTTACTCAACCCTGTATTCCGGTGATATTTGAATTGTTTTTCATACTTGGGGTAGCAATATACAGCATGGACGGTGCACCATCAAGTAGTAAATCGTAAGAGATGGCAAGAGCAATATATATCCAAATCTTGATTTTCGCTGATACGCATGACAGAATACAAATAAGTTTTGTGGCGCACATTCTGTCACGTTTCCAAATAGCAAAAAACGAGAACATATAAATCTCAAAATCGAACCCTTATAATCCAGCTCCAATAAATCAAATCACCAACCCGTTCACAACCCAAAACCAAGACAAGAATGAGAAATATATTGTACACATCAGCACCGGTGACGGAAATTACAACAGGAGGGAGGTGTGAGGTGTGCTGACTGACTGCTAGGATCAACAGGCGACGAATACTATTATACAAGACCTGACAGACGACGGACCACCGCCACATAATCTTACCGCTTTTCCCACTCCAAACTCTGCAACATGAGAATAATCTACAGCGAAAAAAGAATATACCTAGTACAATGGACACACTATCCCTTTCGATGCTCGACCAAAAAACAAACACATACAGGAACCCCGCTTATCTGCTGGCATCTGAGTATGTACAGGCGCGATCGCAGGCAAGACCCTCCGGTTAATGAACACCCGGTTCTGTTCTTCTACTTCTCATGTTTGGGAAAGGATTTGGAGAGCGCTGTTGGTGGTGACTGGTGAATCTTCTCTGGCCTTCGTCTTCTGAGCGCTTGGTTTCGCTCCCTGAACGGTTTTCCTTTCGCCGATGTTTTGGGTTAGCATGTGCTTTCAACACAGGCCACCTGCCTGTGTGCAGACTGGATGGATATATAGCCTCGAGCCACTAGGGAGACTAGAAATGGGTTGTTCAGAATATGGCCAGGCTGCTATATCCAGGCAAGGGAGCCTCGGTCATTATTGGGCGCTTGAGGGCGGCCCCTGGTTGGCGTTGGCGGTCTGTTGGCATTCAACTCCTGAATTTTAATCAAAGATGGTGTTAGAAGGGGACAGAAAGCAGTAACAGCTAATACGAATGCACCCATATCTAATACCAAACCCAACATTACCTGCATCCATGTGTCCTCAATATGATGCTCTGGAGAGGTCTCAGGTGATGTAATGGCTGGCGGCAAAGGATGGATGAGCTTTGGAACAACCACCAGATCCCTTCCGAGAACTAAGATTGCACCTGCGTTGTTTGCCGTTCCTGTATGCATACCATGCTAAATAACTGAACAATCCAGGTGCACCAGAAGACCAGAAATGGGTCAGACATCTGAAAGCGTATCCATACCGCAGTAATTTGTAGCTGAGAAAAGAGTGATCAGGTGACCTTGAGCGAAACGCTCAAAGCCATCCATCACACACTCATGTGCTCGCACGATCAACTGCAGGTCATTGTTGTTGCAGAACTCCATAACTCTATCAGGCTGTGGTGACAATGCAAGTTAATCTCATAACCATGGAAACCAGCAAGAAAAAAGGGCTGAAGAACAAATAATACTGACCCCAAAGGTAACAAGACCAGGGCCCCGTGCATTTGGTCTGAGTCCTTCTACACTATCATTCTCAGTTGGATCGGACCTAGAAGCATCAAACAGATAAATCATGAATTCCTGTCATCAACAAATGATAAACAAGGATCTAACAACAATAGTCTGACAACACTAGCTGTTGAAATGCTGACCATAGAAGATCCATCAGAACAACCGAGCCTGCTTCCATTGTAATTGGCCTTTGAAGATTCTCAATTTGCTCTACGTGGTTGATGGACCGACCAATACCACCATGCATACAAATTATTTTCTTTTCTATTAGTGCAGCCAGAGGAAGCCAATTAAATAACCTGTTCACACGGTGCCAGGTCCAGATTCCATCCCGCTCACCCTGTTAGTTGCAAATAACATAACAGATATGACATGTAAGCAAAAGATAAGGCACAGGCATGTGGAGGAAAGCAAGATTGAACCACTAAGTCATTACCATTCGCTCTATGCACTCTATTCGGAACCCAAACAGAGCATTGATATCTGCTGCTTCATGATTCCCTCGAATTAAATGTACATTGTGAGGATATTCAACCTGAATTATACAGTGGAAATGGTTTCAGTTTTTTAAGAAAGAAATAATGCCTGATGAAAAAGTGCTGCTTCAATGCATATTCGCAGTCTAGTAATACTACCTTCAGTGCAAGAAGAAGAGTGATTGTCTCCAGACTATGCTGACCACGGTCCACATAATCTCCTAAAAAGAGATAATCAATGTACCTGCATTTTTATTTAAAGAAAGTACATACAAAGTCAGGAAGGCCAGCTACATAAATATTAATATTTTTAATGATTACGCGTTCAGGGAGTATTGGAATCCAAAATAATATCAGTGAAATCCATGAAATAGGAAAGAACAAAAAAAAACAAATCAGAGCAATCCAAAATCACAAAGATACTCACGCAATGTCTCCAGCTGTTGAAGGAGCACCGTACTCATCAAATAAGCGCATGAGATCACCAAATTGACCGTGCAGATCACCAAATATCTTAATGGGAGCTTTAAGCTGTAGGACACTTGGTTCACTTGAAAATATTCTTTCAGCGCTATCGCATAGATCTGCAATCTCATTGCAGTCAAGAAAGAACTGCCTTCGCACAGGGGGCTTCCAACCACGAGGTTTCAGCAGAGATGCAATTACCTGGATGATTGGGCCACAAAAAACAATAATGTGAGTAATCAGCAAAGGAATATTTTCATCTTAAAGAAACATCATCATGTGAACCGCTTGTTTTTCAGCAGCTCTTTCAGGTACAAGTATTTCTAGCATGTAATGATTTTGACAGATAGCCTTACTTATGCATAGCAGAATACCTTTTTGGGCACACTATTAATAGACATTTGACGATCTAGTAATTTCCTTGCTGCAGTTGCATTCTCAGGGGTGCCATAAATGACCCTTCTTCCTTCATTCTCAAACTGGTCAATTGAGAGTTGCCTAACCATGCCACCTAAGGCACCTCCAGTTTCTGCTGCTACCACAACCTACAAGACCAAAAGATGTTCAGCTACTGTAAAAACAAATAGAGCTATTTCGCAATATGGACTCTAAGATAAACATATCAAATTGAATGTCTTAACGAGAATAGAATCATTAAATTAAAATAACAAACAGCAAAAGTAACTGCATTTGCAACTCACTGCTCTATGGTGCAACCGAACCCCAGGAGGTGGTGTTGAATTGTTCAAAAGGGCGGGATCTGGTTTTATGAGGCTTGAAGTTTGCTTGCCACTTGATGCAGCATCTGGAGACTGCTCCCTGTCAGGTGAATGTTCCATCTCACCATTGACTTGCCTAGCCTTTACAGCAGCTAAAGTAGCACTGATTGCCTCAGCTTCTGCAGCTGAAGCTTCAACCAAATAATCAACACCTTTGCTCAATCTCCTGCGCAAAAATAAGTTTGAAACACACATCTCAATGCATAGCAGCTATGAAGAGAACTCAGTTCAGGTCTAGGAGATAAATGATCCAAACCTCTGCCCCTGGATAATAGCATTCTCGGGACTAATATCAGTATACATGTCCCCATTGACCGGGGGAGCAACTGGAGTTCCAAGAACAACAGCTCCATCAGGACTTGAAACTGTAACTGTTTGTCCTGACTGTTCATCGTTGTAGGCATATCTACCAGGTTCTCTTTGTACGTTTGCTGATGCAGCAACAGCAGCTGCATGATTAGCAGCGCTGGTTGTTTCAGCAGCAGCAAGATCTTCAGCAACTAGGAGGTCATCCAGCAGCACACCTGTGGAGCAATTATGTTAAATTTGGCATCAATAGACAAAGATAACAACCTATGTATCTGAGACTAAAGAAATGTCAGAAAGGCAGTTCCATAAGAGTACAAAACCACAATTCAGCAGTCTAACTCTGAGGAGTTTGCACAGTGACAAGCATAGTCAAATTGTAATTATGTTTGTGCTAATCACTTGTTATCCTAAATTCCTAATCTCTACGCAAAGAAGAAAAACATTATAAGGAACGCGCATCCAACCAGCATACCAAGTAAAGATGTCTCAGTGAGTAACATTTAAAGGAAGTACATGTGTTTGAAGCCTCCCAGGAACATGGCAATTTCTTAAGCTTCATGCACAACATCACTTACGTGATCAAAATAAATCAAGCCACAGAGGAAAACAAACTATACAAAACATATAACATTGAACGGTGGAATCAATGTTAAGCATGGGTTGATAATTACTACTATTACTGCCGAGGATCCATGTCAGCAAAATAATCAATACATGAGAGTAATGGTTACTCAACAATCCAAACTTGGAAGAAAATTGCAGACAATTAAGTGCAAAGTTAACCTTCAGTTCTCTTAAATCTTAGTAGTATCAAATTTGGTAAGTAACAAAAACAATTCAGTAACTAAATATCTGGCACTGTAAATGACCAATATCTCATATATAACATTAGTGAATAACTTAAGTTAGCTCAAAATTACTAATGAAGATATGCGCATCAAACAAGAAGCAGATAGCATTCAAATAGACTAAATGTCTATATGTGTAGTCTGTACCACAATGGCCATTCCGCAGAAATTTAAAAATATATAATGCAAGGGCAGTTCCAGATGATTATCCTTAATTTATTTATCTGCTTTGAATCGATAACAAATATTGTTTCTTCAACATATTTGCTCTAGGTTAATTTGATTGATCAATTCAGTAATCAATGCAATGCAAATGAGAAAACTATTTTTTTCTTAACAAAAATAGGACAGGTCAGTAAAAGAAAACAAGACCCACATGGCAAAAGGGGGAGAAAGGTGTATGATAGTTTATAGTAGAGATTAGATGAGCTAAGAGACTGGAGTGTGTTACCTCCCCGTAATCCTCCATAAACAAATATCAAATCACCAACTGCTGCAGCTGCATGCCTGCACCTCCGTGTAAGCTCTACAGAAGCATCACCACCCGCTGCATCTGCACTATATCTTCCTGTCCTTGGAGTTGTAACTACTGATTTGGTATCGCACCAAACTCCAGCAGCAGTGTCCAATACTGAAAAAGCAGAATGGAACAGAAACTAAGAAAGTAGGCAAAGATTGAAATAGAAATATGCTCTTACATAATAACATGAAAGATTGAGTTACCAATGCTGAAAGCACTGACCATGTTCTGGTCTTACAAACCATATAATTTAACATGTGCATTACAAGTAAGCAGTAATGACACACACAGCTATTTACAAATCAATTTATCAATAATTGAGCAATTTACCAAAAACAAAGAATCCAACGTTGACTTGTTGAGCTTAGTAAAAGGTTGCAATTATTTCTAAATACTCTTCTGCTAGAAACCTTCAAAGCAACTGAGATCTATATGTTTGCTTGTCGTAGAAGTGGTACAATTTTCTATTAAACACCACAAAAATGAGCTGATCAAAGAAAGTTTTAAGAGACGGAACCTGCAACACTTGAGGAATCTTCTACCATGCGACCACCTCCAAGAGCCCCTCCTGAGACATGTAGGCGTGCATTGACAAAAACCTAACAAAACAGAAGGAAATAGTGTTACACGGACAATATAACTGGATCAATCTCAACATTAAATAAATAAAGTAAAACTTAGGGGATAGATGTGTTGACAACTTACAGCAGCGTGTTGATATCTCGGTGATGGAGACACGCCAGGGGCAATTGCCCACTCCCAGCGCCCATCTCTATGTTTTGCAAGCCCATATGCACTTGATAGAGGCTGATAATCAGAGTCAAGAGAAAAGAAAAGGTCAAGAATATTATATCTGTGACTAAGTATGCTTGGAGTGATATTATAAAGGAAATTAGACACAGGGGCCACTGTGGCTCCAAAATCCAGTGCAATTACAAAAAGGCCCATCTTAGATACCTTAATTTCAATTCACCAGTAGCATGATAATCAAGTGGATCCAGATTCAGTGTCCAGGCCAGGTGAACTGGATTTTTTGGACTGATCCAAAGTTCATTATAGGATACTATTTTGCAAGTGAGTTGGCTCAAGCATACCATTATGGAATCCTTAACTTAAAGATCATGAAAAAAGCACTCATCCAATGTCACAAAGACAAGGATGTAACAAGACTAAATGGAAAAGATGCAGTACAGAAATAACATACAATGCTTCTAACATTATTCATCTAATTACCAAAAATGCCACTTGAACCCTCGTGCAACTTAAGGTGCCTTAAACACCAAACAAGGCAGGCAAATTAATTCTATGTTCCTAGTAGAATAAAATTATAAATGGTCAAGCAAAAAAAATATCCCTAATCACCAAATCATAAATTTTGCTGCAGACTCTAGGAGATGCTACTCCAACAAATAACTGGCACTTACCACACTATTGGCATCCCTTCCACCGCAAAGCAAAAGGAGGCCATCAGAACGGGCACTTGCAGTTGCATACCTGAGCATCACCACGTAATACAGTTAATGGAGAATACATAGGTAAAAGACATATTTATGTTCAGCAACTTACAAAAAAGGTATAATTCAAGCAGATAAGCACATTATCTCAATACAGCAAACAACTAGATGTGGAGTATTAATTACTAAACTAGGCCTAATTGTGCCAGAACTGGCTAGTGCATGTGACATAGAATGATAGAATAAAAAGGGAAAGTAAATCACTGAGAGCTTTACTACAAATTATGAAGCAAGTTAGCATGAATAAAAAGCAGCTCATTAGTGTACATGGCAGCATCATGCCAAGAAAGCATTGCAAGGTTTGAACTTTTAAGTCAATGTAAAAGTGTTTCAAGCTCATTGATTTAACTAGAATCCAAAAGGACGAATGTTTCCTCATTATTTTTGGGGCACTTACATGCACGGTGGTGGCCCTTCACCTTCCGGCTCAAGTTTTCTCCATTCATATGGCTTAGCCGCAGTATCAAGGGCCCATACATCTGCCAGGGGGCGCTTTCCTGAAACATCGGGCAGTCTTGCTATCAACATCGGTTATCTGGAACGATCTGCAGGTAGCTATAATCTAGCCATGACAAACACTGAAACACATAAGCAATTGCCTACCGTCATTGCCACCAATTGTCAATAAGAATCGCTGCCCAACCAAGGCCATCACATGTCCATACCGTGGACCAGGACCAGGGCCTTGAACCACCACTCTGCACACAAGACATAGAATCTCCTCAGCAGACAGTGAAATTAAAATTCCAAAATAAACAGTAGAATAGCAACCACCTATGCCATCGCGGTCGTTGTTGTGTTAGATCCAGAACATGAAGGTCCTCAGCAGATAAGCCAGCTGGGCCTATTCCACCCTAAATGAGAACAAAACACCAAGGAGTAGATTATCATCATTGTTGTATCAGCACTCATCTGTCGTCTGACAACAAAATGGACACAGCTAAGCTAGGTACCTGAATGACCACCATGGTTCCAACAGCAGTGGCTACATGCGCAGCCCTTGGTGAAGGAGGTTCACCAAGTGGTGTAAGCCTGGCAACATTACATTTTGGTCAAATAGAACTAATAAGTGCTACTAAGATGAACATCATGCTATCCAGAAACAGAAATGGGCATAGGATCTAACAAAATTGGGAAAAGAAAATGACAAAAAAATCGCATATAAGCACCACATTGCATGGAATTAAGACAATTGCTGAAAGCCTGAAACACTATACCTGGTCCACTTATTTGATAACACGTCATAACAGTGGACGTCTGCAGTGGCACCAGCAAGACCTGTGATCAAGGAAGGTTATGGTAACTGGTAAGACTTTCTCAACTTTCGCATCAAAAGGAGTTAAAATTCTATTTCGATACTAGCTAAGGTCCTGCACAATTTCCAATTTGGCTTTTGAGTGAAATAAATGGTGCTTGGTACAACAAAAGGTGTAACCCTAACGTTACGCCTCAGAGAACCTTGAAGACATCTGATTTCATTTCAGGTTAACCTTTCAAAGCAGTACAGTTCATCTAGTTAATAACTGCTTCAAACCTATCCTAGGGTGTTTAATAGACCACCGTAATGTCTGACCACATCATAATTTCATATAAGCATTCCACTATGGAGCATTGAATATTGCTTTTAGCACACAATCATCATGCTAAAGCAAAAAAACTGGCAACAAAATAGGGCATTAAAGGGAACAACTAACGTCATACTTATTCTAAACACAAGAATGTCCTACAACTGTAATAAATTTCTATTTTGATACGAAACTGCAACAAGAAAGTACTAGAGTGTTATTGTTCATGAACTAAGTTTGGCACTTAAAATCATAGAAAAGCACCATACGTGGCCCCCATGTAACAGCCTGCACACGTAAGTTACGTAACAATATAGCATCTAGACATCCCACTAATGATTACTCTCCAAATCAGGTAGCAGTTCAATTCCCAGTCAGTTTTTTGTTTTTAACCTAATCCCGCCAAAATGTGCAAGCCCACCCAATAGCCAATACACTGGATCCCACCTTAGAATGAGAAACTGAAACACTATAGACACAACCTGCTCTAGTATCTGCACTAAAACAATTTATCCCGAAATCAGTTTCCTCTGCTCCTACTCCAAAGCAAGATTAACAATCAAAGTCGTTCCCTAGTGCTCCCTTTCTATCTGCTTCAAACTCTAGCTCTGAAGAAACTACAAAGTAGCACCCTAAACAATCCATGAAATCATCTGAAACAATACAAGTTCAGGTTGAAGGGGGGCGTACGGATCCCGGCGCTCCCAGCCGACGAGGGCGGCGTGGCGGAGTTGCCCTCGAGCGCGGTGGCGCCGCCGAAGAGTATGAGCCGCGGGCCCACGTACCCCGGCGAGCCCTCCTCCCCGACGGCCGGCACCGCCGTGAGCGTGTGCCCGCACCGGCACCCGGGCCCGTCTTCCTTCTTGTCCATCGCCGCGTCCACCACCGTGTACCCCGGCGCCGGCCTGGGCCCCGCCACCGGCCCCGGGGACGTGGCCGCGGCCGCGGCCGCGGCCGTGGGCGTCCCGGGCGCCGAAGGGGGCGCCGAGGGGGTCTCGCTCCCGGACCCCGACCCGCCGCCGCCGCCGCCCCCGCCGCCGCTCCGCGCGTCGGAGTCGGAGTCCGACTCCGTCGCCATGCGCGCGTCCACTTCCATCGCCGCCAGCCCCCGCCAAGCCTCGCCTCCTGCTGCCCCCCCTAGGGTTTCGCGAGCTGAGCACGGGGATCCCCCACGCGCGCGCACGAGCTCAGCCTCGGATAGCCGCTGCACTAGGAGACGGTCGAGCTGGCGGCGGGCGGCGCGGCCGCCATCACCCCGAGCTAACCCTAGGCTTCCCCGCTCGCCGGCGGCGGCGAGGCGTGGTGGTGGTGGTGGTGGTGGTGGCGCTCCGCGACGAGTCGCGACTTGGGTCGGGTCGAGGCGAGGGGCGATGGGATCGCGAGGAGGGGAGGTAAGCGGAGAGGCCCCTGGGAGACTTGAGAATTGCGCGGGCGAGTGGTGGTGAGGTGACTGGGGTGTGGGGACTGGGGAGTGGGGGAGGCTGGAAATGGGAGTGGGAATGTGGGGGAGGTCGGGGAGTCGAGTGGAAAAGGAGCGCGGGGGAAGAGGAGGCGGAGACGACGGACGGAGAAGGCGGCGTGCAGTGTGAAACAACTTTTGTACTACGGATGGGTTTTTGTCTGGTCGGATGTTTCATTTTGGCCCTTGAATTATTTAAAGAAAATATTTATTTTTAATAAAAACATAAAATCCTTCTGATTTCCAATGTGATGGTCAATCCAACTTCTTAAACTTGATAAATCCATATATATAAAATTCTACATGTATTAACAGCACGCAGTTGATATTAACATATTACTAGTGTAAATGTTTTATAATATAACTTTCTCTATGTAAACCAGTGTGCGCGTACACAGCCGTTTAGCACGTTTACACGCCGTTTACATGTTACACAGTGCCTAGTTGTGTCCATTTAATCAATCATTTAGCTCGTTTAATAGTTGTTTAACCCGTTTAATTGGTTATTTAGTTTGAATAAAGAGCTAAACGGTAGGTGACCGACTGTTTAGCGTTTAGGTAACATTGGTGTAGACGATACCAACCTCCGTCCTGAAATATATGTGATACAAATATTCAAAATTTCATCATCAAATATAAAGCACTCAAGATGTATTTGGAAAATTACTCATTTAATTTTTTTTGGCAAATTGATAGAATTAGTTTGGCTGAAGTGGGCTCCTTGTTATGTAATTGTCATTTAAACAACTAGCCAACACCCACGTGATGACTCAATGGTATGTGCACCTTTTATCTTCACCATTAATCTGTCCTGAAATCTCTAAAATATCTTATATTTTTCAAGTCAGAGAGAGTATGTTTTGTGTTCTACCTTTGACCACGGTTACCGGAAAATGCATCAACATCTATAACATCATGTTAGTTTCGTTAGATCCTCCCTATAGTTACACTAAGTTAGTAGTGCATTTTATTTTCGTAGATGTTAATATATTTTTCTATAAACCTGATCAAATTTATAAACGTTGGCTTAGAACAAAACTAGAACACCTCACTTAGAATGGAGTAAGCACATTGTCAAAAAAAATGAAAGTATTACCTATATCCATCAAATAGGATAGACAAGTTTAAAAAAAGGATTAGAGTATATAGGCATCCTCTAGTGTCAAAGAACTTTGCACTCAATCCCACATGAGCACTGTGAGAAGAGGTGAGGTGATACGATGATGGCCTCCTCACACGTATGAGAATGGTTTAGATTCTTCAAAAATCATATATTTTCTCTCTAAAGTTATTAGTATTCAAAGTAATTTAAAAAATCCATAGAAAATGACAGATCTAAAGTGCATATGCACTATAAGTAATTTGTTGTCTGGTATGTTCTCAAGAAATAGGATGGCGGCTATGTTCATAAGTAAGAAACAATTATATATGTTGCATGTAGGTAACCTCTTACTTGTTTTGCTCATGAAACTGCACCTTTTAAAAAAACTTAGGGTCTATCTTCTTTTTATCAAAACATCGGACGTGTGTGCACTCATCCACGTAAATATATGCATGCACAATATATTTTTATACAAAGACCCCCGCGAGTACGCCATGGAGTGCCAAGCAGTGGCGGCGCCAAGACCCGGCCACCCTGGGCCATTGCCCGAGCTCCCCGGCTACTTGCGCTTTAGGTCCAAAGGCCAAGTATAAAGCAAAAGGCCAGTGCTGAGGGGCGCCGCCGCTGCTTTAGACCCAAAGACTAAGTATAGAGCAAAAGTCCAGACTCTCTAAAATTCTTGGCTCCGCCGCTGGTGCCAAGTGTGGCCGCTGCGAGACCTGCACCCGAGAACGCTCGCGTCCCGGCTACCGATCCCCGCGGCGGTCGACGTGCCGCCGGTGCACGTCGGCGGCAAGATGTACTGGCCCGGAGAGCCACGGTTCGGGGCCGATGCCGCCGGTATCTTGGCGTTCGACATATCCACGGAGACGGTGACTGTATGGATCAGGAACGATGGCGGAGGATGGATGACGCAACATGCGATGCAGCTTGAACAATGGCCAGAGTTCTCGCCGCGGTCGGCGGAGCTCGTGGTCCCTGTCGCCGTCGACCCTGGAGATGGTCGCCGGGTCCTACTGGACACCGGCAAGGCGCTTGGGTACTACGACGCGTGCACCGGGAGTTTGGAGACGGTGTACTCGCTCCGATCCAAGATGCTGCTCGGTGATCACTACCGTGTTGACCATATGTTCTTCATCGCGGCCGTGTGCGAGGACAGCTTGTTCCGTCCATACGATAGGAATTGCAGACTTTGGTGACTGTTGTTACCAGTTTAATTCACACTTAACAATTACAAATTATGTCTGCCTCATTTTGTCTGCTTCACTCGTTTAGCAGATCATTGTAATCATAAACATTGTTGCCAGACGTTGACAGGACTTGGATCTCCCTCTCTTTTCTTTTTGTCACGTTTCTAGTTCGGACTACACCGAGGAGCACATCTTCGTGCCCCGCCGAGCAAGAAGACGAGGGAGGAGACGCCGCCGCCGGCATGCCAGCAGTTACAACAGCTTCTCCCAGATGAGGTGATCGAGGACATCTTCATACGGTTACCAGCCAGGTCCGCCGCCCGCTGCCGCTGCCTGTCCCGATCCTGGGCCGCCGTGCTCTCCTCCCGCGGCTTCATCAGCCCTCAGCCGCCACCTCGCCGCCGCCGCTAACAACCGCCTCTCCTTCCCCGCGGCCCTGTCGGCGTGGTCGCGGGAGCACCCCGACGCCGAGCCGCTCACGCGCTTCTCGTGCCGCGGCCTCGGCCTCCTGAGAAGCGTCTCCGCGGGGGTCGTCTAAGTCTGCAACCCGTCCACGGGGCAGGTCGCCTCGCTCCCCGACGGCACGGCGACGGCGACGGGCGACTGGATCGACCACGACTACGCGTGCTTCGGCCTCGGCTACGACGCGCGCGCCGGCCGCCACAAGGCGGTGCACGTCTACTACCACGGCGGCGGCGGCGGAGGCGGCGCCGGGTGCGAGGTCTACGACGTCGGCGGCGCGAAGCCGCCCTGCTTTGTCGTCGCCGGCGTGCTCGACACGGCCGGCGTCTTCGCGCAGGGCCACGTGTACTGGCTCGCCGCCGCTGCCAAGGCGACGGCGTACGACGAGTGGCCCCCCAGAGCGGACTCCGTCTTGTCCTTCTCTCCCGGAGACGAGACGTTCGCGTCCACGGCGCTGCCGCCCCGCGCCTGCGTATGGAGTGCAAGGTGTGGAGGCTGAGAGACGATCCCACGGCGAGGTCGGTGCCGGCGCCGCCGGTCCTCGCGGACGTCGACGTGCCTCCCGTCTACATAGACGACGACGGTGGCGGCGGCAGGATATACTGGATGTGCCGCTCGCCGCGCGCGATCCTGGCGTTCGGCATACTCGCCGAGGCCTTCGACATCGTGCCGGCGCCGCCTCCGGGCTCGAGCGGCGGCGGAGTCGACGACGGAAGCACGGAGGGGCGCTCCGCGTCGTGCAGTCGTGCCCGAGCACGGCGACGGTGACGATATGGTCGCCGTCCGCGGCCGGGGATGGAGAATGGACCAAGGAGCACGTGATGCAGCTGCAGCGGTGGCCGGAGTTCTCGCCCAAGACGGCGGATAGAGCCGGTGATCCCCATGGCCATCGAGCCCAAGGACGGCGGCCGGATCTTGCTCGACACCGGGAGGTCGCTGGGGTACTACGACCCGGTGCGGCGGACGGTGGAGACGGTGTACTCGCTGCGTTCCAAGCTGAAGCGGTCTGACCAGAGATTCTTCGCCGCCGCGTTGTGGGAGGAGAGCTTGGTTCGTCCGTACGATCGGGGTGAGCGATTCCAGTGCTAGGTGCTTGATGATCTGGATAATGGATGAGCATTTTGCGGGAGGAGAGCTTGGTTCGCCCAAAATAGTGGATGAGCATTTTGCGGGCTGAACGTAAAAAAGGTCCATTGGTTTGGCCCTTAAATTTGTGTCCAAGTCCGGTTGGTTTGGGCTGGCAGGTGCTATGGGCCAGCGAGCGGGGATGACATGGGCTGTCAGAGCAGGCAGCGAACCGCCGCCGCCGACGACGAGGAGGACGACACCGCCGGTACTCCTATGTGGCTTCCGGAAGCTAGGAAGCTATTTGGCTTCTACTGCTTTAAGATTCGTGCGGGCACCAGAGACCGTCCAACCCTCTTCTCCTCTTCCCCTGCTCTTCTTCTCTCCCGACGCCGTCGCTGCCTCGGTCGAGTCCGGAGGAGCGGGCGGGAGGTGGGGGGACGAGGTCGCCGCCGGCCGGGGTGGTGGACGAGGCCGGCGGTAGTTAGGGTTAGGGTTAGGGATTCGGGTTTTGGGGGCTCCAACGGCCGCCGGTCTTAGAGAAGGAGGGCGGCGGCAGCGGCAGAAGCCCGGCGGAGGTGGCAGGTTGACCGACGGCGGAGGCGAGGCGGCGCTCGGCCGGGCGGGATCAGACATCCGGTGGGCAGTGGTTGGGGGCCGGGGCGAGAAAGAGCCCCGCCGGATTAGGAAGGGCGGCGCGGCGGTGGTTTGTGGATAGGCGGCGCGGCGGCGCGCTCGCCGGCGGGAGGAAGAAGAAGAGAGCCAGTGCATGGGCTTGATGGGCCTCAAAGCCATGGCTCCTATCTGGCTTCAGCCCCACACACCGCCGCCAGCATTGACTCCTGGAAGAGAGGATCTTCCTCGTCGCCTGTTGCTGCAACCGGTCTGGGGCACCACCAGTTAGCTTCGGCTGCGAATGTAGATAGTCTACTGATGATTCTATTGATTCATGGATCACTCTGTGAACATGATGGCCAGTGCAATAAAGTTGCACATACACATGTAACTATGGTAACCAGCGGTATAAACTTGCACACTCCTACACAAGATTGCTCCTTACACAGCTTCTGGCAGTTGCATGCTATCTTTTTTGGCATTTGTATTAAGAATGTAGATCAATACATCAAAGGAAAGGGTTTGGAACACAGTCCGACCATTGCAAGCATCAACCATCAATCACAATATGTAGTTATATCTGCTGCTATGAGAGACATGGAAAAACAAACGATACACACCACCACCGTATGTATCTATCGCGCTACAACTCACAGCATATGGAAGGCTGCAAGGCGTAACACAAAGTTCTGGAAACGACTATCAGGTTTGTGTAAGGTTTTACAAGCTGTCATGCAAAACCACCGCAGTGTTACTCTTGTCCCTTCCACTGAAGAAGCCTCAGCCGTCGGCGTGCAGTAAAGAGACTCAATGCCCTGCCCATGTGTCGTGTGGTTGTGCAAAGCAGTAAGTTGAGGCACTAGACCCTGCCGCTTGCATTGACAGCTGGCAAATTAACAGCGGGCTTCTGGAACACCCTTACGACTGCTGTTCCATCGCCGCCATCATTGCCGACCCTCCAGGACCGATCCTTCTTCCGCTGGGGCTTCTTGTGGTGCTTGTGGGACGTCTCTTTCTTCTTTGTGGCGGTTTTAGATCCTTCATTTGCCAGGTCAAAAGATTCAAGGTCATCCAGGACGTCTCTCATGTCCGGTTCTGCTGGATCAGCTGTGTCCTCATCCTCTTCATCCAAATCATCAGCATCTGATTCATTTGCTGCTGATGTAGTTGGACCTTCTGATATGGCGATTACTTCACATTCTGTTTCGATGTCTGTTACACCAGGAGGGAGTTCAAAGTGCGGGATTTTGCCATCAATGTAATCCTTCAGTATCTGTCGAGCAGCCCTGGTCTCATCAGGCAGCCCAGCATGGCTGACATGCCCTCTGGATGAACAGTAGGCCCGCAACAGCTCCGCTGCAGTTGGTGGCCGAGACTGCGACTCGTACGGCTTCGGCTTTGGCAAGGTGATTTTGTAAATCTGCTCAAGAATATTTCTTGGGACACGATCTGCTACCACCTGAATAGCTTCCCGATGCTTTGTCATCCTATCAATCGGCAAGACACCACATGCCACCATCTCATGCCTTGAGCTTGAGAAAGAAGGGAAGACCAGACCAGGGCAATCACACAGAGTGAGCTCTTCAGAGATTATCAGTGTCTGGAAATGTTTAGTCTTGCCAGGTGTGTGAGTAACACCAGTCCTCTTCTCACCAACCAAAGCATTTATGGTGGAACTCTTTCCAACATTTGGATAACCAACAAACCCAACAACTACATGCTTAGCCACTGACGAAACAGAATCTGAAGAACTGACATCATGATCCACTTCAGCAGTTAAGGTCTTCCTTTGTGCTACAATAGATTCTGCTTCAGCTTGCAACCTCATCAAGAGTTCATCCCTGCCATATACCTTGGTATCCAAATCAAGTGAAGCAGATTCTTCTTCAGAGTATCCACTTAACTTTTTGCCTTCAAGTGTGGCAGTAGCGGCTTTAGCTGACCAGAAAACATAGAGAATATCATGTGCCTTAAAATACTCAGCCCATCTCTTCCTGCATTCAACAAACGCATAATGATGTCAGTTCTAAGGCAATAAAGGTAGCATACTTTCGCTAAAAAAAAAAAGGTAGCATACAATCAAAATCAAGTCGTACGGAGAAGGTGCTAACCTGACATTTAACGGCAGCAGATCAGCCTTGTTAACTAGAAGCATTGTTCTCTTGTGTTCATCAATTTCCTTTGCGTATGCCTAGAACAGAGAAAGCCATGTTATAAGTCAAAAGTGATGCAGCACAATCACCAACGAAGCATACAGGGTGTGAAACTTTGGAACTGAAAACAAATCTTTCAAGAAAGCAAAACAATGTTCCATATACAAATAATTTACATTTCTAGAAAACAGAAGTCATGGCAAGTCTGTTCTAATGTAGAACAAGGGGAAAAAACCCGATATAGACATGCTAGCTTAAAAGAGTAAATTTGACGGGGAACATGGCTTTCATTTGCCGCGAAGGTTTAGCTCGACTTATTTTCTCATGACCAAAATACTGGTTTGCTTCTCCCATAAATACAGGTAAAACATAGCCCTCCAGTTGGATAGAAATTGGAAAAGCACGGACACTAATGAATATAGGATCTCTTAAAAAAACTCATGGACAGGTCTTGTAGAGCAATTTTACTAATACTATGCAGTTGTGCACACTGTAAAATTGAACAAACTTTAAGCAGGGACAAATGGACTAGCCACCACCATTTTGGTTGGCTTACGAGCTACTCCAATGGGAGTTAAAATGGCTAAACTAAGAAAACGATAAGCAGTACCTCAAGATCAGGGCAGCGGTAGAACAAGGGATCTCGAGCATCAACCACCATAACCAGCTTCATGGAAGAAAAGAAAACAGTCAGTAATTTGCATAGCAAACCAACATCACAGGATATTACTCTTCGACCAATATAGCATGAACATGATCTAGGACAGCAGAGCAGCATATTTCAAGTAAATCATACAATAGTGCAGGAGAACACAAAATCAGCACCAAGGGACCCCTAAATTCTGTGTCAGTTAGAGTATGTTACTTTCCTAGATGCTAGAGTAGGTTAACAAATAGTTCAGTATGAGGACTGACTCGGACAGAAAGATTAGTAAAAGCAATCAACCACATTTGACCATTGAGGATAACTCACCAAATCACTGCGTTCAAGCACTCTCCAGAGCTGTCTCCAGATGTCAATATTCTTCTCAAAGGGTGTCAGCACAAGTTTGTCATTCTCTTCCAATCTGCAGAGAAGATTGTTCTCATCACCTACCTACTCAATGCATTTAATTGAAAATTGATGCTTGATGATGCATAAAGAAACTCCAGGTCAAGTTTTACAATTAGCATCTTCAGATGATATTAAGTATGGCAGAAATGGTCTAAAAACTAACATAGTAGCAATATCAGAAGTAAAGGTGCATCACGCTCACATGCTTACTTATGCACTTGACGATAATACATAATTCAGTAGTCATAGTGCACTCCCCAAATGTGTAATCTTACATACAAGAAAATATCGTCCCACTAAACAGTTCTAAGCATCATCAACAGAGTAAAGTAACAGTCCAACTCGGAACAAACCTCGCAAGATTCCTGCGCCACACAAGGAACGCCCGCCTCTCGTTTGCATCAAGCTCCTCTACAGTCATCTGATTATGCCATGGCGGACTGCAATAACACAAACAGGTCTCACAATCAGAAAAGGAACAATCCTAAAACCAGACATAACAGCAACAGCATCGATGATAAAAGCTGCTCACCGCCGCGGGACACTGAGGCTGCTAGCGTGCAGGGCCTCCTGCTCTTTCCGCAGCCGCCGCCTCTCCTCGTCGGTCTCCCCCGTCGCATCCCTGCGCCCAACAAACCCAATCCCATTAGGCGAGCACGCGAATTTCGCAACACCAACAGAACGAGGCGCCGGATTTCATTTCCCCCCACGGAGGTGGGAGGCGGCGGGCGGCCCACTCACAGGTCGATGACGAGGTCGGAGTCGGAGGAGACGGACGCGGCCTCGGCGAGCTGGTCGGCCTCCGCGGCCCGCTGCAGCACGGCGTCGATGTCGCTGACGTCGATGACGGACTCGAGCGGCATCGCGCGGCGGCGCCCGAAGGCCAGCGCCTCGCCGCGCTCCTTGGCGGCCGCCGCCGCCTTGTTCCGCTGCCGGATCAGCGCCCGGCCCAGGCCCTCCCCATTCTCCTTCTTCCCGCCACCCGCCATCGCCTCGAGCCCGCGGCGCGGCACCAAAAACCCCTAGCCCTTGATGCCTCGGAGGGAGAACCTGGAGGCGGAGGGAGCGGTGGCTAGGGTTTTGGCGGCGAGGCGGAGAAAGGAGACGCCGCGACGAGTGGGTGCGGGGGACTCGGAGGAGTTCGTTTTCTCCACAGATTCAGTCGCTGGCGCGCGGGACCCACCTGTCTGGATGGCGTACGCGGTGACGTGGCCCGCCTGCCTCTCTGTTCCCATTTCCCCGTACAAATGGATGGAATTGGATGGACATTTTGCAGGGCTCATGATTCATTCAAATTCAGTCAGAATCCATTCAAATTCAGCTAAAAATGAATCCATTCAAATTCAACTGGATCGGGCAATCTCACAAGAATGATATGCAGGTCTGGGCTGCAACGCTCGGTGTCCCTGCAACAGAAACTTCGAATTCGGCAAAAATATTGGGCATACTGGCACTTCCGTACAGGCAAAACTTTTCACGCATATCAAACGCGCATGCCAACCAAATTAACAAAATCCAAGATTTGATGCCATTCATAAACCAGGTCCATACAGCCATTCAGTTTAGGCATACTCCGGTCCGGCATACAGCCTTATTAAGAAAATTCCACCAAAATCCAAGGAACTAGGTAGCATTGTAAATAAGAAGAAATAGGTCCGAGTCCAGGTGAACTCCAACCTGGGAGCTGGGCTCAGCACATAGCCTTATTAACCAAACAGGTTCAGAAACTTCAGAAAATCTGAGAAACTGGAGTCAGGACACAAGCAAAAGAGAACAGATAGATAGCCATCAACGAGAGAACTGATAAGCAAGCCTACATTATAAGGCTGCAAAACGATGGCAGGGGCAGGCCTAAGAGGGACCTGCCGCTGGTTCCCACCCTTGTAACTTCGCCATTACTTTGTTCACATCATAGTGGCCGTCGTCCGCGGCCTCATCATAGCCAGCGTTGTTCATGACGGTCAGAAGGGTGGAGAAGTCAGGAGCCTGGAGGCGCGCCACGTTTTGAAACTGCTCCGAGACTGGGTCGGTGCTGTACCTGTTCCCCATCATGATCTTGAGGAGCGTGGTGGGATCAGGCGATTCCAGGTTCAGGATGCTGCTGTAGGCGAACTCGCCCATGTTTTCCTCCTCGTCGTTGGTAGCCACGATGGGCCAATAGAAGTCTCCTGCGGTGTTGCTGACAGGAACCTTGCTGCCAGAGGTGGCCTCATCGTATCCACTGGTTGCGGTGAAGGGCCGAAACATGACCTTACCAATGTTTTCCCCGCCTTCATTGGTTGCAATAGAGGGCCAATAGAAGCCCATTGCAGGAGTGCTGCTTTGCAGCTCGCTGCCAACAGTGGTCACATCCTGGTAGCCATTGGCTGTGATGAAGCCTCTTAGCGGGGCGCTGAATGGAACCATGATGCCTCCATTGGTACCTTCTTGGTTGCCCGTGGTCTTGACAAAGCGCCCTTTAGGATCTCTTGGAATGTGCTTCTGCATCAACAGATAGTAGTTATAGAAACGATAGAAAGAAAACAAAGGTGGGAGCAATATTGATACTTCACTATGGGCAAATCAGGACGCTGCCCAGAGTTACATGGGACGTACCTTAACTTTGAGCCCCCTTCTCTCCCTTGCTTCTTTGATACGACGGCGACGTTCACGCAGCCGAATGATAGCATCATACTGCCTTTCACTGACAAAAGCTGGTGCATCACCTGCTGTAACAGGTGGGAGCAGCTTCCGGCCAACAGCCTACATTTCAAAAAAGAGAAATCAACAAACATCGAAGGATTATTAGCGATCCAAACATCGCTTTGACAGATAGCACCTCCAACTTATACTCCTCTACTCTCATGATATTAAAATTTGAAAGTACTCATGGCAGGATATTACTGGAGGTCATCCCTTTACCTTCTCATGTTATTGGCAAGTCATGACACTGCTAAAAGAGAAGGGTGACCTAAAGGAAGAATAAAACTATCAATGAACCTAACTACACATAGACATGTATCAACACTGAAACAAGTTTCTAAGTTTGAAATAATTTGGATGAATCAGTATGAAATGTCTGCATTTTAAAATTTGAGTTTGTGCTAAAGTAAGCTTACATATATACATCCTTCTATCACGACAGTGTTTGCATACATCTAATGTTGAAAGAAGCTCGCATAAGTTGAATTTAAGGAAAATTCAGTGATCTTACTTTTAATGTATTCTACATGCTACTATTGCACACAAGTCGAGAATCAAGCCTGTCACATACTCATTTAAGGTGATTACATCTTAATTAACTTAAAATAAACGTTCATTAAAAGGAACTTAATAATCATCTCATTTAATGAGAAAGTAGGCCATATTGCTTATCAGAATTAGGATAGTTGTTAGAACCATGAACCAATAATTCAGTAAAAAACGGACGTTCAGAAAAGAATTGCATTATGCCTGCAGTCCAAATGTAGTTGACTTTGTCTATTCAAGAAAACAAGGTCGACGGAATAACTTACCATTGGCTGACAAGCACCCATCTCAGACGAACCATTATACTCCGCAGACATATTTGGTATTGCAGGAGCAGAGCACTCAGATGCCTTTGCCATGTTCCCTGGATCAAAATGCCAGAGCAGCTACTGTTACATTTCAGTATCCAAAAAATCCATCAAGGGTCATTACTGAAAAAGAGGTGAACTACATCAAAGAATAATTAAGTAGATAGAGATAAAAAAAATCCGTCCATGCATGACAAAAATCTCAATAATCACCATGAAAAAGAAAGCTTTCCAAAAACTCTGATCAAGCCGATTATATGAATCAATTTGATGCTTTATGTAGAGATTGTTTCCTACAAAATATACTGAGACAATTAATGGAAATTCATGATTTTAGTATCTAGCTGACCATCACTAGTATTATCTTGTGCTTGTGCATGCGCCTAGATTCATTATAGTCTAGCTAGTCAAATCTATGCTGACCATCAGTACTTGGATGAAGGTTCTGGATTATCTCCTTTTATTTTCTTGGTTACAAAAGTCATCATCATTGGGAAAACTGTACAACAGATAAATTCAATGGTGAATACGATCTATGATATCAGATCAGGGCCTATTTGAAGTGCAGGAAATTCTTGACAAACAGTTAAATACATTAATTCCTACCACGAGTGTGACTACAGGTCAGTTCAGACATGGAACAGAGTGGATATAGGTCTGATCCGAAGCAGCCATAGATCAACTAATGAATCGAATGCATAAAGAATGAAAGTGACAATTTTATAATGTACTGGATTGATGATAATTAACACAAAAAAAATAAATCGCATGTGTCATACTTCACGAGTTCACATTACAGTGAGTCAATGATCAAAATCCATAGTAAAGGATATTAACATTTCACAGATGAATCACCTTTTATAAAATATCCAACTTTTAAATTTATTGGCTACTGAATACAAATAGAGTAGATATTGCTCACCCGTATCTTGAACCAAATCCCATAAAATTCCATAGATGAATACACGACATACAACACACTAATCATTGTTTAGAAAACACATCCTATGCAGATTTTTCCCATTTCTACTATTGGGTCAGACATAAATCGTTCTTCTCTTTTTTTCGCTCCTAATTCCAACTACCTAACTGTACCCATCATCCATGGTCTACGTATAAAAGTACAAATATGTATTAAAGATAGAGATTACAGGCTCCTCACCTCGAGACAATGATAGAGTAACAGCTTCAAATCCAGTCCGCGAAGCTCACCATCTGAGTTGCATAACCACGAGAATGCAAAAAAAAATCATATAGTAAAATAATGAAAAAAGTATGAACAGAGAAGCGGTATGAAAAAAGAGATGCATTAAAAAAACTCCGGATACTGCATAGAATGTTGAAATTTGGGAGTTGTCATCGCACAAAAAGGATCAGATGGAGTTTGGAAACATATAGTGTAAAATACGGCCAAGCTAGGCATGATAACCCCAACATCGTAACAGAAGATATCCAAGACGTGCAAAAGAAGGTTAAGAAAGCAAGTACCACTACTGGTAAGGAGGCAACACAGATTTTGGGGCAAGCGAGACAGAGAGGACGCTGGTGGATGCGTATATATAGCCAGTGATGGCCTAGGAGTGGTAATGTTCGCCTTCTCAAATAAGATCCACAACAATCTATTGCAGATCCGCTCCTTAATTCTCAATAACAATATCATATCTATTTAGAACACCAAAATGTCGTTAGTATATATATGCGATGGGTAGAACGACACTGGCAAGAGAACCTTCTGCGTGACTGATTAAATGCTATAGATAGAAGATACACATACGACAAATGGAAAATATTCAAAACAAGAATGATAATGGCGTCTACAATCTAGATAGCTATTGTCTATTTATTGTATCCAACAATATAAAACCGAACCGAACTGGATACGCTAGGTTTAATTTCAAAAACCCGAAATAAGAGTTTCCTATTTTAACGAGCCAGAAGATGGGACATACTGACTGATAACGTTTCCAGTTGACTTGTCTAATATTCTTAAGTAAACTTTTAGATTGCCATATGTACGAGTAGATATTACAATGTAGATGCTCTATTGAATAGTGATGCGCTATCATTAAGTTTTAGCTATCGTCTAATGGCATCGTTCATAATTAACTTTAGCTTTAGGTCCTTGGTGCTATGTGAATGTGAGTATGTTGTATCCCTGCAGGTAATATTACAATGGAACTCAATGTTACTGTTGTGTTTCATGTAAATTTGTAAACAAGCATTTGTAGGCTCCATGCCTAGTTAATTCAGCAAAAGTCCACAAACTCCAGATACGCTTGCTGTGTAAACAAGATGTCATACCATCACATTGTGAGCTGGATTGTACTATCATTAATTACAAATGCAAGTCGTTTCTTTGACCTTGGATGACCATGCAACATGACACAATTATTGTTTGGTCATTTTGTGTTTGAGGTTCAGTGAAATGACCAATTCCCGCTTATTTGTAAACTTGCAAGAAACCTTTCATAACGAATTATCTACTCTCACTTAATCATGACGCAATTGAAGTCCATTTTTGCAATTCAAAATGCATGAATATCTATTATCAATCCTTCTTCTACACTTTCAAGTCTCTTATTATTGCTCTTTGTTGACAACTTGGAAAATTACTCTGGTCCCATCATATTGCATTTCTAAAACTATCGACCGGTTACTACAACTTATCGCACGTCCTTTTTCAGTTCTCAAAGTTACAAAGAAACCAGTACCATGGAAATGCCGAAATGATGCAATGAAAATCTCAGTTCCCTGCTAACCTCGTAAACATGCTCCGTTAATCTACGTAAGATTGCCATTTGGCAGTGCCAATCTCCTCTGAGCTCATCCAGGTGTTCCATAGCAGGCAGCCTGCAAGCAACAACCCCGAAAATTCTATCATCCAACAATGTGAAACCATTCAGAAACAGACGATCACAACTGAACTGCCACTACCATGGATGCCGGTCAACCGGCGGCCTCATGCCGCCTCCCTTCCCAGTGCCCAGCAAATCCGATCCCAATTCCCGAAGAGGCGGGGTGCTTATGCCGCCACCGGCGGGAAGGTGAGCAGCGCAAGCGCCCTCTCCGGATCGGCGACAGCACGCCATGCTCCTTCCGCCGCCTGACCAGAGCGCGGCCCATCCGCGCACACCATTCCTTGCCTCCGGCCGCCGCCGCTGCCACCAGCGCGGGGTGTGGAAGGCTCTGGCCCCAGCATTAGCGCGGAGGCAATTTTTTTCCGGCAAGATCCAGCATTTGGCCCTGGCCCCAGCTAGTACTATCAACAATATTTTTCCGGCAAGATCCCAGAACTAATGTTTCCAGGAGAATTAGGCGGTGAGTGAAAACAACCACAGTGCCTTCAGCAAAGAATGAAAATGAATTGCCTACCAACAGCCAAATGGTGGGAGGGAGGGACGATCCCTGACCCAGAATTGGTAATGCCTGGCAGCTTTTGCCGGTTGTGGCCAGTTCCTAGCATTTGGCTGTCCGGTAACCCCTCTAGTCAAGCTCTGAGGAGGTCACAGCAGCCCTCAGAGGCTGCTGGCCACTTGAAGGGGTTACCGCCATGCTCACCAAGTCATCGTCCATGATGCTCGAGAGCGGGTGAAAAACGGAATGCAGAGGTGATGAAAGCTGTGGTAGTGGTCCACATCTTCATGATCGTATATGCTTGACACCTCCGAGCCCGACAGACTTGAGACGCTGCTCAGGTTGCCCAGATCTGACTGCTGGATCTCTGAACTTGGAGATGACACCTGGCACATAAGCGGATAGCTGACCATTGCTTTGCCATTGCCAGGGTCCTTGCCGTTGGACTCTTTGTGTTCAGAAAACGTCCACCAGAGCCTCTTGCACGACACAATGCATGCAGATGGCGCGACTCCTGGAGATATGGCTGCATCAACAAAGATATTTGACATGAATGGCAGCAAACAACAGAAGATATGTTGCATGGCATGGTGATATAGGATCAATCAGTCAAAGGTGGCAGTTAAGGAGTTCGATTAATAGTTTGAGATGTGACTCATTCAGTCATGCAGATATGGCTGCATAATTAAATGTACTAGCATCAATTTTAGAAGACAACAGAAGATTTGTTGCATGGCATGGTGATATAGAAATATAGAATCATTCAAAGGTAACAATTAAGGAGTTCAATTAATAGGTTGAGACGTGTGAGATACCTTTCTGGCTTTCACCAGCCTATTTACCCTCTCTGTTTTGGCACGGGCACGGCGCCAACGAAAGATGCCTTCAAATTGCTTCGCATGTTCAGTGGTATCCGCATACACCCTCCAGGTTGCATCCACAAATATAAATGGGGAAAACAAGAGCAACTCACGAATATTCTACAGATTTCCTACTTGACAAATGGCAGCATCAAATAAAGATATTTCCTTTCTGTATTCTCATTAGGATACCAATTCCACAGAAAAGATTTGGCTTCCAGCCCCACATTTATAAAAGAAAATATCACGATACTATAGCTAATACACCTGCTCATCCATCGCCAGTACACTTATCTCCTGGATTACCTTGTCTTTGTTCTATTTTTTTCATGGTTCAATATTATAGTGGCCAATCTCCTTTTATTTATTGATGAAAACATATAAGCACTTAAAGGATGGGGCACAGGTGAATTTCATGTTCATAAACAGTTAAAAACAGTTTGAAAAACAGGGAAAATCTGAAAATAACTAATGCATGAATTTCCAAAAATGTGGAATTTAGTCGATCACTAAAATAAGTTTTCGTTTTTACATATATGTATTGGTTTTGTGATATGTTACCACAACTACAAATTCAGTCAGAAATTCCATAGATGTCTGGTCTGAAACTAATACAACCTACCGTTGCTCCCATGGGAAGCGGAGAAAGCAGGCCATAGTGTTGCCCAGCATAAGGATTATTAGCAGAAACCTAACACCACAAAAATCAGTCACCAGTCAGCAGCACGGAATGAAGAAGCATTTTGAATTGTTATGTCAGGCAAAGTAAATTTTAATCGCAAAGAAGTTGTCTCCATACATATGCATACACAAAGTAAATGGACAGTCATAACATTGATTGACCAAGGCCCGGCTCAAAACGACCATTGTAGACTGCGAACGGTGGTTGCAAAGCAACAGTGGCAGAGTGTTCTGAACCTTTCTCCCCTTTACCTGAAACCAAATGAAACAAAACACAGAAGCTCTCAGGAATGGTCCTTTGGCTCTTTCTATCCCAAAATAAAAGTAAAACTGCCATAGATCCAACATTCAAGTTGCTAGAGCCAAGAATCTGTTTACGGATAACTAAAATATTGGATACTAAGAAAAGAAACGAATCAACACAAGTAAATGGTAGTGCATATGAGAAGAACATCATTCATGAGTCCCTGTACCCATGACATTGTAATTTACGGTGTTTGATTGGAAACACTACACGGGTGCAAGTATAAAAAGGATCAAGTTTATTAAGCAACTAACAGTATCTTATTTTTGGAAATCATTGTTTGATTGCGTAGCAAATGCATAATTCAGAAGGTTATGGTTGTTTCTGGGGGTTCAGACCAGCTCGGAATGAGAGGGGAAAAAATACTTATCATAAAAAATCAATATTCTCTGGCACATATTAAAGGCTTGGATCTTATATCAGGTGCCTGTCAAATAAGAGAAAGCAACTACTCTACTCCAGGTGTGTATGAAGAAGGTACCAACAATCTTACAGTAGCTATACTACTTCATTGAATCAAACCGTGGAGAAAATGTAAATGTGCTATACTATGACCAATGAAGAAGAGCACATCATGACCTTTGGAATCCTAGAAAATGCTATCCGAGGATATAGGGACAGGTCAAATTTAGAAGCAAACATGAAGTACATGTGTACCAGGTACCAAGAATAGATGAAATCATGGAAACTTTCTATCCTAGGCAGTTGCCAAATGTAATGAAAGATGGCATACAGGCAAAACAGACGATCGCAAGTGAACTGCTCACTACCATGGATGCCGGTCGACTCGCGGCCTCCAGCCGCCTCCCTCCCTCCTCCTCGTCCACCAGAGAAGCGGGATGCTTACGACGCCGTCTCCTCAAGAGCCAAATAGCGGCGGCGGGAAGGTGACCAGCGCACGCCCCCCCCCCCCCCCCCCCCCCCCCCCCGCGCTTCTGATCAGCGGCGGCATGCCATGCTCCTTCCGCCGCCTGACCAGCGCGCGGCCCGTCCACGCGCACCATTCCTCGCCTCCTGCCGCCGCCACAAGCGCGGGTGCGGAAGGCCATGGCGCCAGCATTGGCGCGGAGGCGAAGCGTGAAGCCCTCGGGTCTCGCGGGGAGGTGGGTGGAGACGGCGAGGCGGCGCGGCTGAGCGAGCCAACGGCGGGACCAAGGCGAGGCCGGAGGCGGCAGGCGGCGGCAATAGTAATTTTGCAAAATGGACCCTAAATCGGATCGCGACTATTCATCGCGATCCAAGTATTTGCAAAATAGTACCCTCGTATTTATATATATAAGTCCCTGGTTTGGATCACGATCCGAATATTTTCACTTAAACCCCTAATTTGGATCGTGACTATTAATTGCGATCCGAATATTTTCACTTAACCCCCTCATTTGGATCGCGACTATTAATCGCGATCCAAATATTTACAGATCAGTCCCTCCGTTGGGCGACTCCCCTGGCTCCCGCCCGTCGTCGTCCGGCGGCGGCGGCTCGTCGTCGAGGACGGGCTCGCAACCGCGGACCGAAGCCGTCGCTACCGGCGGCGCTGCGTGGGGACCGACGGAGATGGCCGCCGCCGTCGCCCGCCCTGTCCGCCCCGCGCGGCAGGCCGCGCCACTGGAGTAGCTCTGCACGAGCATCGAATCGTCGTCATCTTCTCCGGTACCGTCGTGGCGCCTTCGCTGCGTGGTGGTCGCACGCTTATTGGCTCCCGCGCCGGCGAGACGGCATGATGATCCTCTACAACTGCTCGTGCCCGGCACTCAGCACCAAGAAAGTAGCGTCCTATCTGGATTTTCTTGGCCCATAAAGCCTGAAATGGCTTGATTTCCATTGCAAATCAAGCCTGAAAACCCGAAAGGTTTAGTTTGAGTTTCCAGTCAATTTGGCTCAACGGTCTGGATTAATGAAAATTTAATCTGCACATTCACATCAGACACAAATTAGATGCAGGAGCCTGATAGGATTTCCACATACACAATGCCTTTTTTTTTTTGCAGATTCGGCATATCCAAGCATATAGCTTCAAGCAGCATCCATTCTTTGCCCCTGCTTTGCAAGAGACATGCAGTGCAACACAGCAAAATACAAACCAAGCCCAAAGTCTCAGTAGTCAACACATTATTACATTACCAAGTTCAAGCTTTCAACACACCGCATGTTACAAGGTCCACACAAAGCTTCAAGCGCACCACAATACAATCACACACAAATCCATAGTCTTCACACTCAATCAGACTCCAAACATACTCCACTAGTCCACTTCCAGTACCTCTGAAGCTTCAGACGAGTCCGAAGTTTCAGGCTTTATTCAGAAAACTACATCGAAACCTGCTAGGAGTTTGGTGTTGGTAGCTAGTACCACCAACAATTTTTTTCGGGGGGCAAGGGGTGTTCCACTCACCACAAGATCCCAGAAATTGAGTTTCTAGGAGAATTAGGCGACGAGTGGAAACAATCACCATGCCTTCAGCCAAGAATGAATTGCCTACCGACAGCCAAATGATGGGAGGGACGATCCCTGACCCGGAGCTGATAACGCCCGGCAGCTTCTGCCGGTTGTCGCCAGTTCCTAGCATTCGGCTGTCCGGTAACCCCTCTAGTCATGCTCTGAGGAGGTCACAACAGCCCTCAGAAGCTGTTGGCCACTTGAAGGGGTTACCGCCATGCTCACCGTCCATGATGCTCGGGAGCGGGGTGAAAAACGGAGTGCGGAGGTGATCAAAGCTGTGGTAGTGATCCACATCTTCATGATCGTATATGCTTGACACCTCCGAGCCCGACAGACTGGACACGCTGCTCGGGTTGCCCAGGTCTGACTGCTGGATCTCTGAACTTGGAGATGCCACCTGGCGCATAAGCGGCTTGCTGATCATTGCCTTGCCGTCGCCACCAGCATCCTTCCCATTGGACTCTTTCTTTGTGTTCAGGAAACGTCCACCAGAGCCCCTTGCACGACGCAGTGCATGCAGATGGCGTGACTCGTGGAGATATGGCTGCACCAACAAAGATACTTGACATTAATGGTAGCAGACAACAGAAGATATGTTGCATGCCATGGTGATATAGCATCAATCAGTCAAAGGTGGCACTTAAGGAGTTCACTTAATAGTTTAAGATGTGAGTGTGAGATTCATGCAGATATGGCTGCATCATCAAATGCCCTGGCATCAATGGTTGAAGACAGCAGAAGATATGTTGCATGGGGGCAGGGATATAGAATCATTCAAAGGTAACAATTAAGGAGTTCAATTAATAATTTGAGATGTGCGAGATACCTTTCTGGCTTTCACCAGCCTATTTTCCCTCTCTGCTTTGGCACGGGCACGGCGTCGACGAATGATGCCTTCATATTGCTTAGCATTCACATAAATTGGTGCTTCTGTTGGCATATTCAGTGGTATACGCGTGCATCCTCCATTCTGCATCCACAGATATAAATGGATGAAAATTAAGAGCAAATCATAAATATTCTACAGATTTCCTACTTGACAAACAACAGCATCCAATAAAGATATTTTCTTTCCGTATTCTCATTAGAATGCCAATTCCAAAGAAAAGATTTGGCTTCAGCCCAACATTTATAAAAGAAAATACCACCATACTATAGCTAATACACCTGCTCGTCCATCGCCAGAACATTTATCCCCTGGGATTACTTTGTCTTTCTTTTATTTTTTTCATGCTTCAATGTTATATTAACCAATCTGCCTTTATCTATTGAATAGGATTGACAGTTAACATGTTGACTTGTTGAGGCACAGATAAAAAAAGTCTGAAAGGAACTAATGCATAAATTGCTGTGCTGAAAATGTGGAATTTAGTTTACCACTAAAATAAGTTATTGTTCATATATGTATTGGTTTTGCAATATGTTACCACAACTACAAATTCAGTCAGAAATTCCATAGATGTCTGGCCCGAAACTGATAGAACCTACCGTTGCTCCCACTGGATAAGGAGAAAGCAGGCCATAGTGTTGGTCAGCATAAGGATTATTAGCAGAAACCTAATACAACAAAAAATAGTCACCAGTCAGCAGTAGAGAATGAAGATGCATTTTAAATTGTGATGTCAGGCAAAATGCACTACAATTGTAATTACAAAAAAGTTGTCTCCATACATATGCATGCACAATGTAAATAGTCAATCATACCATTGATTGACCAAGGCCCAGCTCAAAACGACCATTGTAGATTGCGAACGGTGATGGCAAAGCAACAGTGGCAGAGTACTCTGCACCTTTCTCCCCTTTACCTGAAACCGAATGCCACAAAAGACAGAAGCTCTCAAGAATGGTCCTTGGCTTCTTCTATCTCAAAATGAAAGTAAAGCTGTCATCGATCCAACACTAAAGTTGCTAGAGCCAAGAATCTGTTCACAGATAACTAAAATTGTGGATCCTATGAAAAGAAATAAAACAGCATAATTAAATGACAGCGCATATGAGAAGAACATCATTCATGAGTCCCTGTACTCATGACATTATAATTTACGGTGTTTGACTGGAAACACTAGACATGCAAGTATAAAAGGGATCAGGTTTATGCAGCAACTAGCAGTATCTTTTTTTTTGTGGAAATCCTTGTTTGATTACATAGCAAATGCATAATTCAGCAGGTTATGGTTGTTTCTACAAGTTCACGGTAGCTCTGGATGAGAGAGAGAGAGAGAGATAAAGATGGCAACGGGTAGAAAATATCCGCGTGCCCATGGATATGAAACCCGATGGGCACGGATATGGGTCTAAGTCTGTGCCCGCTGGCACGGGAGTGGGTGTGACCCTAGACCCAACGGATATTTGCTCACGGCGTGAAAAAATGATATCCGCACCCGCAAACCTGCCAGACCCGCTCCAATGTCTGACATGTTGCCCCAACCCCAATACCATGTATATAAACTCATATTAGGGTTTCATTTTCTCCCTCCTAGCTCCTGCCGCCACAGTCACTCGGTCCCTCACTCCCTCCCGGCCTCCCCCCTTCCCCCATCTCCCCTATGGCCCCGTCCCGACTCCCGACCCAGGCCACCGCCCGCCAGCCGCCGCCCCTTCCCGCCGCCGGCCACCCCCGGAGGCCCGAATCCGCCCCTATCTCCCCCCGTCCCGCCGCCCGCCAGGCCGCCGCCCGCCGCCCCTTCCCGCCACCGGCCGCCCTCGGAGGCCCGGATCCGCCCCCATCTCCCCCCGTCCCGACTCCCAACCGAGTGCCACCACCCGCCAGCGCTGCCCCTTGCCACCATCCCTTGCCGACCGATGTTGCTATACGGGCACACGAGCATGCCCGCAGGCATGCGCTATCCACGGATAGCGGGCACGGGCACGGTTTTCTGCCCGTGTCGGGCGCGGTTTTTTGCTCACGGGCATGGATATCTGGAGCTTGTATCCGCGCGGATTTTACCCGTTGCCATCTCTAGAGAGAGAGAGAAATACTTATCATCAGGAAAAAAAGCTATATTTCTCTGGCACATATTAAAGACTTGGATCTTATATCAGGTGCCTGTCAAATAACCACTCCAGGTGTTTATGAAGAAGGTACCAACAAACTTACATTAGTGGAGAAAATCTAAACATATATTATGACTAATAGGGATACTTTTCGAATCCCAGCAAATGCTATCCGAGGATATAGCCATATAGGGACAGGTCAAATTTAGTAACAAACAGGAAGTACATGTGTACCAGGTACCATAAATAGATGAAATCATGGAAACTTTCTATTTGCTACTGACTCCCTTTTGTCCTAGCCTCCTACTCCTAGAAGAAATTTTGCCACACTCCTAAAAGAGCCTGCTTTCAGTGGAGTGGAGTACAGATAATCTGTAGTAAATATTAACACTATATTGCCCTTGTATATTATGCTTCATTGATTGTTGTACCAGTGTGAAGAAAGAGTTCCATGGTACATGGCATTCAAAAATCCATTAGAAGGGTAACCAATTCTACAAACACTTGAGTTCTATGATGGACTATCCCTAACTGTGAATAAGGAATGCAAACAAATGCTGCCAGATTTGCGATCGAACCTAGATTATTGCAATCTTAATCCTACACATGTGCCGCATCCCTCCCAAATCTTTTGTGCAGATTAAACTAGCCACTACTCCCAGTCACGTCCCTCGCATCATCTTATACTGACAAACAAGCACAAGCACAGAAGCATCCTCACCTTGCGCCACGGAGAACTTGAGGACTTCAGGGAGGCTGCCCCTCTCTGCGGCGGAAGCCTTCGGCGCCGGCGGCACCGGAGGATCCAGCAGCGCCTGCGCTCCCGGCACGACCTGGAACCGCGGCTCCCGGCACGCCGCCGTCGCCGTCGCCTCCGGCGCCACCTTCCCCTGGCCCAGCGCCTCGCCGTACAGCAGCAGCTGCGGCGCCGGGGCCCACCACGGCAGCGAAGCCCCTCCGTTGGAGATGGCGCCGGCGGGGACCTGCCCGAACCCCTCGTGGCTCCTGAAGCTCATCATCCTGCCGCGCCGCCGCACCTCCTCCTCCTCCTCCCAAGAAAGTCAGAGGCCGGAGCAGCCGAGAGCTTGGCTGGGCTTGGAAGGGCGGCAAGGCAACCACCTCAGATGCTGCGTCCGATGCTCGCCGGGGTGGATGTAGTTAAGCACCTAACCGAACCACCGACTGCAATCATGAGCAGCAAAAAACAAGTGGAGCGCTTGAGCAACAGATCAGGTGGTGGTGGTGGTGGTAAGATGCAGGGAAGAGAGGTGAATGAAATTGACTGTAAAAAGAAATTGAAGGGCAGGTGGTCAGTAAAAGGGTAAACAAGTGAGGAGGAAGAGTCTTCAGCAACAAAAACGTAGAGAAATGGATGGGGAAAATGCAGAGCAACAGGGGAGATGAAGCAGAGCAGAACCGAGGAGAGCAACTCTTCCAAGAACCAAATCAAGAATCGAGAAAAAAAGATTATATTTTTCAGAAAACAAAGCTGAAAAGAAGAGAGAGCAGAATCATCATAGAACTCAAAGGGAAAATCACGTGAATAGGGGGAAAACGCAAGATTGTACCGCCCCAAATGCAGATTCCACCACAGGCACAAAACCGGGGGGCTGAAGAAGCTATCAAGAAGAAGAAGAAGAGGCCATGCATGAACAGCAGCGGCAGCAGCAGAGGAAGCAAGAATCTCCGTGGGCGCAAGAAGGCACCAAACCGGAAGGATCCGGGATGAACAGAGCGCAGCGCAGGCGCGGGATGAGCAAGGAGAGGAGACCCACTCACATTTCAGCAGCAGGGGCAGGGAGGAGGAGGCACAGCCAGACGAGGATGGGGCCGGAAGAGGACGACAAGAACACTGCAGCAGAGATGGAGTGGTGGGAGAGAGAGAGACGAGGCGGAGGGGGGAGGGGGAGAGAGAGAGAGCGCGGGGGGGGGGGGGGGGGGGGGGGGGGGGGGGGGGGGGGGGGGGGGGGGGGGGGGGGGGGAGGGAAGAGGAGGAGACGGGACGTTGGGGGAGGCGCGTATAAATGGGCGTCTCTCACTGACACCGAGAAAAACCAAGGCAACAGAGGCAGGCTGCAAGTTGGGCGCCACGTCGGCCAGGGGATTGGCACGGGCGCCACTCACTCCCCGATGCGATGCGAGCAAAGCAGAAGAGGGCAGGGAGGTGGTGGTGGTTTTCTAAGCATCAGTACTTTACATTTTTTACTCTCAAATTGAGATTTACCCCTATTTAGTTGCAGTGACTAGAAAACATTATATGAGTTGATCAACGACTAAGGGGGCGTTTTCTTCCCGTGTCTTATTTTTAGCACGTGTCACATTGAATATTTAGATACTAATTAGAAGTAGTAAATGTAGACTATTTACAAAACCAATTACATAAGTGGAATCTAAACGGCGAGACGAATCTATTAAGCCTAATTAAGCCTAATTAATCCATCATTAGCAAATATTTACTGTAGCAACACATTGTCAAATCATGGACTAATTAGGCTTAATAGATTCGTCTCGCCGTTTAGATTCGTCTTATGTAATGGGTTTTGTAAACAGTCTACGTTTAATACTCCTAATTAGTATCTAAACATTCGATGTGACGGGTGCTAAAAATAAGTCAGTGGAAGAAAACGGGACCTAATGGGTGTTTGGTTAGCCCCCGCCACATCGAATATTTGGACACTAATTATGAGTATTAAATCTAGACTAATTACAAAACTAATTACACAACCTCTAGGCTAAATCGTGAGACGAATCTATTAAGCATAATTAGTTCATGATTTGACAATATGGTGCTACAGTAACTATTCACTAATGATGGATTAATTAGGCTTAATAGATTCGTCTCGCAATTTAGCCTAGGGGTTCTGCAATTAGTTTTGTAATTAGCTTATGTTTAGTCCTCCTAATTAGTATCCAAACATCCGATGTGACAGGGCTAAAGTTTAGCCCCCGGTATCCAAATGCCCCCTAAGTTACCCCTCATCATTGTTGCCTCTTCCTTTTTTTTTTCCTTCTCTGCCTCCCACGCAGGCACGCACAGCACACGCCCGAGCCCCAAATCCATGGCAGCTGCTCCCCCTCCTCCTCCCGTCACACAGCACACTCCTGCTCCAACTCTTACTCCTCCTGTCGTGCACCACCTTCACCGAGGACCTCCGCGGCGGCCGCGGCGCGTCCCTAAGCCTATGCTCGCAACCTCGCGAGGCCCCTCCCGGCGGGCGGGAGCGGCAGCGGGCGTGCGGGAGTAGCCGACGGGCCAGGAGCGGCGCGCGGGGGCCGGCGGCAGGTGGTCGGGGGCAGCAGGACGGGTGGGGTGGGGTGGGGAGAGGGAGGCACAGGCAATAATGAGGAGCGCAGGGTGTTCAGGGTACCTTCTAGTCACTATAAGCAACCCCTTGAGGACTAAGGCCCTGTTTGTTTTGCCGTTACTAAACTACTTTAGTCTCTCTTAGTCCCTAAATTGCCAAACAGGGTGACTAAAAGTTGCTAAACTACTAAAGTTTAGCCCTTTAGTCCTTAAGGGGTTGCTTACAGGGACTAAAGGTACTCTGGACACCCTGTACCCCCCATTAATGCCTCGTGCCTCCCTCCCCCCACCCCACCCATCCCGTCGCCAGCCCCCGGCCTCTCGGCACCCGCCCCACTGCCAGCCCCTGCTCACCCCACCGCCGGCCCTCGCCCGCCGCTCCGGCCCGCCGGCCGCTCCCGCCTTCATCTGCTTTTTCTCCATGGAAACGCTTCTGGACTTGGATCGATGCATTTTGCTAGCTGTGGCTAGTTGTTTCTAGAAACGTTGACCGGGCTACCGTCGCGTGCCACCCCCGTACCTGCGCCGTCGCCCTGCCCCTTCGTCGCCTCCGTACCCCTGCGCCGCCGCTCTCACGTGTGTTGTGCGTGCCTGCATGGGGAGGCAGAGAAAGAAAAAGGGCAGGGCAGGCAGTGGTTAGGGACAGATTGGTCATTGTTCAACTGCTTTAATGCCCTTTAGTCACTAGAACCAAATAGAGGGGCTAAACTTTAGTCCCTGTAAGTGGGACTAAAGTTTAGTTTAATCTCTAAAGGAACCAAACAGAGCCTAAAGGGCTAAACTTTAGGTAAAGTTTAGCAACTTTTTAGTCATCCTGTTTGGCAATTTAGGGACTAAAAGGGACTAAATTTTAGTCAGAGGCAAACCAAATAGGGCCTAAGTTGCTCATTCCAATAGACTATCCGTTCCTCACTCTCTGAATACCAGCGGCTACCTTTAACTCTCCCCCTCCACAACTGATGTGTTGGTCCTGCATGTCATCCCTTTCCTCCCTCCTTCTTTTCCTCTTCTTCCCATCCCCCTCCCCATCCTCCTCATGCCTCCGCCGTCACACCACTTGCACCCCTCTCCCATCCCCCTCTTGCACCTAGGTCATGGAGCTGCTGGCGTTGGAACTCCGCCAGGAAGCGGTGGCCCGCGGGCCCCGCCGGTCCGACGCTGATGGGAGAGCCGCCGCCGCCGCCAATGTGACGTGGGGAGGACAATAGCGCTCGGTGGGGAGCTTGCCGCCCGGATCCAGGAGGCACTCGACCTAGAGCACCACGGTGTGGCATCCCTGCGGTGGATGGAGGCCGCCAGCTAGCTCCTCCTCATGCGGCCTTTGCTGTGCCGCCCCGTCCTCCCCGCCGGCTCCTCCCCAAGCTCCCTTTGCTCCGCCTCGACCGATCGACGGTGGTGCAGCGACGGCTTCCGAGAGGACGCGGTGCATGAGAAAGGGAAAGATGATGTGGCTGATGTGGGATCCACGCTTGGCAAGGCAGATGGGAAGGCATGTTAGGTTACCTAAGTTTGACCAGCGGGAGACCAGCGGGAGGAGGAATTTGGCCATTGGGATGGGCCAGCGAGGAAGATGTCGGCCTTCGCTGCGATGGAGTAGTATAATTACCTCCAGTGCGCAGGCGCAGAAGCAGAAGCAAGTGGTGGGGGATTAAAGCGGCTCTAATCATGGTGCTTGGTGCCAAATGACATGAAAGTACGCTGTGCAGTATACAGTATACTAAGATGGGTAAGGGCGCAGATTTTGTAGGGCACAGACAGTGGGCGAGTGACGGGGCGTCATCACTGAGCTCTGCGCAAGTAGTAGGAGTACTAGTCCAGTAGAGTGGCCAGCCGCAAGTTGCCAAGGTGGAGGACATGGCTGGCTCTAGTACGTCGATCGACCGGAGCTCACCGGCACACGTGGCGCTGCATGGCCACGGAGCTTTGACGCATTCCAACGCTATACATGCTAGCTGCATGAGTAGAGTAGCCTCATCTCCTGTAGATCGAATTTTTTACTGCCCAGTAGAGCGTAGAGTAGTAGCAAATGCATGTGTCAAGTCTGTGCTTGTACAGGAACCGGTTGACTTGACTGCTCAAGCACGTGCCTCTCAGGCGAAGCCAGTCAGCCTCAGGCAGGCTCCCCAGTCCCCACTCACTTTTCCACCTTGGCCGCTGCCGAGTCTTTATACGCTACCGATCTGTGGTCTCGTATCGTACGGATCGACGCGTACATGCACGTACGGCCGGCCATTCTTGGGTAACATACATTTATGCCTCGTGTACGTGCAGTCGTATACACGTATCGCGTGCGTGTACGTTCCTTTCACACGCTTGTACGTGTACGTACACTCGTACAGTACACTACTAGTAGTTTTTAGCAATGCCCGTAGGAATACACCCCTAAAGCTGCTGGCCAGTAGTGTACCGGTATTCATTGTTACCCATGCATGCATGCGTGTGCATTAACGGCGCGCCGTCAAGTCTCTGCATGGGAAACTACACTCGCTTTTATTACTGGTTGAAAAAAGAATTTCTAGTCCCGGCAGCTTTTGAAAACGAAACGGCTATCTGTTCATCAACGGCATAAAATGGCTACCCCTGTTTATCGAGGAAATGCTAGTTCCATGCAAAAAGTAAGTGCGAAATGGTACGGCCATTTTTTCTTCTTCTTCTTTCAACAATGTATACAGTAAAAAAGACAGTGGAGCTGGATAAAAGTATTTCTATGATTACATTTTTTATATTCAGGGTTCTCCATTTTGTTTCCACCTTTTTCGGTCCTCATCGAGATCACCGAATGAAATTAGCAAAATTTTGGTCGAAATTCAGGTTGAAAATGTGACATTTCGGTGAACAGTACTTTCGGTGGTGGTCACCACCGAAAAACCGAAATTTTGTGAAATTCGCGAAACTTGGGCCAAAATTTTTATCACTGCTTATATATCTCCAGTGGACTAACATTGTGAAATGGTTTCTTATCTCCAACTGTTTGGACTAACCTGCGTCAGCACGTAGTAACAAACAAAATAGGCGAGCCATTCGTTACTCCATTGTTATCGTAAAAGGCATGAGTCATTAGCATAATTATATCAAGGTTAGTGCTTCAGGAGTAGGATTGCTCACCGAGAGTTAGTGCATTGTCACACCCTAAAATTTTTGAATTTTAGGATGTGATTAGAAAGAATAATTAAACAATGAAATGAGCTAGTGAAATCAGAATGAAAGATAAGTAAAGTTTACCGGATAAAAAATGAATTAGAGATGACTAATGAGGCAATTTAGGGTTCTATAGTGGTGATGTTGTGTTGGAGTCCACATCACTTTGAGCTGGCTTGTTAGCTACATGTGAATTTCACATCCTTGCAAAAAGGTAATGAGAAGTTTCCCTCTGATAATGAGCAAGTACGGTGACATCAGCTCGTATGTGCAATGTTTTGAATTCTCCTTTGATAATTGAGTTGACGAAAAAGAACATATATGTATTCGTCAATCTCAGTAATAAGCAATGATTTTGTTAAGGAAAAAGAGAAATACTGTTAAGCATTGGAGCTTTCATCTTTGATTTGAGTTTCGAGACGGTCATGGTCATGGAGAATGTTTTTTTAAACGATGGTCATGGAGAATGTTGTGTACCATGTCATTGGAGATGGACTCAATTTTCACCCCTAAGAATATCTTAATAGTGATACGCATATCTGCGTTCACTGTGGTTTTACATTATCCATGTAGATCGGTCTTAGAGAATTATTTTAGTTTTGAAAAGGCATATAATGTTAATCATCTCTGTAAATGAACCCCTAAGGACGCATGAACCACAAAGAACTTCAGCTTTGATTTGAGTCATCTATCTTTAATTTTTCAATGATTTCAGGTTACATGCCTTTTGCAGGCCCTAAAAATCAGATCACCGAATGCCTAAATTGGTTTTTCAGAGGACCCTATCCATAAACCTAACTTACTTTTCAATACAAAAGGAAAAACAAACAAAGTGTTTAAAAATACCAGGAGAGATCACCACCAAAAAAAGGTGATCTGAAAAGCCAGTTCATTAGTGGAGAGGCAACTAGCAGCCAGACTGGTACGGGAACACATCTACCACATTTGCAGCCGATCGAATCCAGTTCTGCCTAGCCTTTCTAGGAAGAGTATAGCAAATTTCTTATTGTCATCTTCAGGGAACAAAGGAGTATGACCCAGTAATGTCTTGACAAGTAGGGGTGGTCTTTTGCCCCAATGCATCTTGTAAGCAATCTTTTGACTTGTTTAAACTTTCAGCCTCAAACTATGAGTTCTCTGTAGATTATGCTTAGTGGAGGGCTATGAGTTCTTTGCTTCAAAAGTTGCTGGATGGCCACTTGGCCCATTACATTATGCTTCTGCATACATAAGCTCTTACGTTAATCTCCGTGCCTCGTTCATTTCCATTTTGCTTTTGGAGTCGTCTGTGTTCTCTTCGACATTGTCTAAAACCTCTTTTCCTCCTTAATTGATTGGAGAGCTCCAACCAACTTTCGTCAAACATTAGGAGAGAAAATAAGGAGAGCCATTCGAATATTATCAACATGATTATTTTGAAATACCTCAACTAATTTTAGCAACATAATTATTGTCTGGAAGGTAAACGTCTAATCCACATTGCGCACATGCTTCATGGTTTTTTTCTTCAACTTATGAGTAACTGTTGATTATTTTAAAAAAACAACTATTGTTCATGGGATTTTATATTGTTCTTATAGTTCAAAATGCAATTGTAATTTTTGTTTAAAAAAAAGCATGAGGGCTGTTGTATCATTGAAGAATGAAGCATGTGAAGTTAGTGTGCTTTCAGTGTGCAGTGTAGTGCCTGCCCTCTTTCTCCTCTACTTCTTTTTTCTATACCTCCAACTTGTTCTTATCTTCTCCCTCTTTCTGAAAAAACCCTTTATCTCCTCCCTGTTTCTTTTAACGCTCTTTGTTGAGTTGCTTCTTTCCAGTGCCTTTTGATAACACCGGATTGCCTTTTCAGAGGGCACTGAAAAGTTGGATCCATTTCATACAAGCATTTTTTTGCTCCCACGTACAACTTCAGCAACATGTATGATAAGCTCCAAACTCTGAAACTTCATCCTTCAGATTGAGGTTCAGGTTCAGCCTGCGACACCTTAGCCTGTCTCCTGCATTTTGCGCAACTAAGAGATTTTGCAAATCTGTAGAAATGCTAATCCTACTCTTAATGGTTGATCGAATGTAAAAAAGGATGATGAACAACAGGATGAAAGTGCAAACTAGTAACAAGAAGATTCAACTAAAGCAACAGGCACATGGATCCAACACAAGGAAAATAGCAAGTCAATGTCTAAGATTCATGTATATTCTAATTCCAAGATGGGAAGATTCAAGTCGTCGGTCATATCCCAATTTGTTTACGCAACCAAATGCAACATGGTTGTTGCTGGAATGGAGACAGCAAAAGAACAAATTTTTATTTGCCAACAAAGTCAACTACTTCTTCGCTCTTGTATCTGGCTAGCTGCACATTATGATCTAACTTGCCTGACTATTCCTAGTGTTTGGTCATTAACATGTCAACAACATATAGTAGTGAACAAATTGCAGCTAGAAAGATTCGCACAGATCAGACTGGTTTTGAAAGAGAAGTGACCATTTAGAGATGGCCAGGTAGAACAGTGCAATGCCTCACCTTGGACGAAATTCCATTTTAAGAGCGCAGTTGAAAAATAAAAGTTTCATTTCAAACGATGAAAGATTCAAACAAAAAAAAAGGTACCTCCTTCCTGTTTCTTGAACTCTCTACTACTGCTTTGCAGTGCCTTATGTTAACATTGGATTGCCTCTGACAGGCACTGAAAATTTTGGATGGATTTCATGGAAGCATTCTTTGCGAGGAAGATTCATGGAAGCATTCTTTTTGCTCACACATCTAAAGCTCAGCAGGGTTCTCCAGCGCCCAGTGGATTTCATGTAGGCTTTAAATGGGCCGGATATCCAATCTCTCTGAGCCCGTTGTATGGAGATCAACGCATATGGGCCGTTAGATCTCAAAAATTAGTTTGCATTCAACGACCAAAGTGGTTTGGTGGTGGGTGGCCCATGTTTCACTTCGCTCGTTGAGTTTCGATCGGACATCAACATCGAGTGGTTTTCAATACAAAATCGTGCCGAATTTCCGGTATAATTGAAGTGTTTGAGGCAGACAGGCCACCAGACTGTTTTGAAAGCACACTCTAGTGGCATCATTCTATTGTTTTTATTTGCATATACATAAATAATGGTTCAACTTACTAAATATTATTATCTCTTGCAGAATATATAAGGAGTGGCCTTTCGGTGTTGTTCGTCATGTCCTCTTTTTGTTCGGCGACATTAGCCAAAGTCTCGCAAAACAAAATAAAAGTGTGAACTAAAACATGAAGCAAAGAATAAGTTCCTTTTTCACTTTTTTTTAGCCGGACCTTTTTATCTTTTTCTTCTTCTGGGATAGAGCAGTGTGAACGTTCACCGTATTATCCACTGCACCAACCACTGTTCATCGTCTGCCAGTCTTGCAACATATCTGTACCATACACCTGTCAAGATACCAGCCCTTTAAAAAAAGATTCCCTGGCAAATTTGACAACACTTGATTCAAAATCCTCTGGCAAAACATGAACAGCATGAGGTGAGACCACAATTTACGATTTTTCACACCATGCAACACATAAATCTTTCCACAAAATACTTAGGTTCAGATGTTTCTTTAAACGGCGGCAAGAGCTTTGCCGCAGGTTTTGCATGACTGATTCTGTCATACTCATACCTACCTAATTCTGGCACATCTGCACTAGTTGAAGTGTTCAGATACTGGAACTCAAAAGTCTGCGGTACATACCAAGGGCGTGATCGGTAGCGGGGAGGGATCCGTAGCGGGGAGGGGGTCGTCCTAGTCCATCCGGCATCATTTCGTGCACTTGAACCTAGTTTGGTTCCCCCACCCGTACCATATGCCTGCACCGCCTCGTTTACTTGCCCTTTCTCGTCCCGTATCCCTTCGTCCGCAGAAATATCCCTTCCCTCGCGAGCCGGGATGGCTTGGTGCACGTATGGTGCATGGGTCCATGTGTCAGTCACATAGAACTTCGATACTTGCATGCATCCAAACAAAATCTCATGATCAACAGTAAAAACAACCAATCATGACTACCTGCACGAGCGCATCCTGGCCACAACCAATCACGCCCTAAGTGCAATCAAAAGATTGCACATCATATTACAGGATTCAGCTGAAAGCATGGAAGGTTACATTGCATCGCTGCCATCACCAGCTCACCACATTACTCCAGCATCACTGCAGTACCAATGCAACAGAGACAGGAAACCTACCTTGACATTATGATCACATTCTCATCATGCTGCTGTCATGAATTAGTGCACACAAAATCTCCTCCCAAGGACAAAGTTGCCGGCTTTATGGTTGTTGATTGAGCCCATCAGCATGTATGATAGTATGAAAATGCTAGCCCAGTGTCCCTTTCCATGCACCCACCTCCCTACCAAGAAGCAACCAAAAAGACAAGAAAAACAAAGGGAAACAAGAGGAGGAAAACATGGAAAAGTGCAGGAATCCACTTTTCTTTGGCCTAGATCTATGGTACGGCATATGGACCACTTAAGTTTCAAAAAAAAAAAAACATATGGACCACTATACTGGCTGCTTGCTAAGTAGATATAAACTAACTGAAGGTTTAAGATTTGCATTCTTCTGAGTAGATATAACTAGCAGAAGATTTAAAATTTATCGCAACAGATCAGAATTCAGAACTACTGGATACATCCAACATAAAACAATGATACTTTGAGTGTAATGGGTCGCCTAATGCTTGCTTGAGTTAGTTGTTTCATCGGTATTGGCATTGCACTTTTTAATCTTCAAGCTTTAAAAAAGGGCATCCCGTGCAAAGACAGGTGTGAAGCTGCAAGACCTTAGCCACATAGTTACAGATGACTTGAAAGGCAAGCCAATGGTATGACTTCAAACGCAAGCCAATGGTGCCATGACACAAATGATACATTTTAAGAAGGCGTGATATTGACATATGTATATATATAACAGACACTACAAACCATCACTGCATGTATCCACAGATTCTCCATGCTAATACACAGGATGATCATACTAACTACGACCTATTACGTGCCAACTTCTCCCTCATCTTCTGCCACCAGAAGCTCAAATTGGGGAAAGAAAAGAAACAACAAGGACGCACACAAAAAAAAATACTCACAAGAGGCAGCTGGGGCCCTTTCGCCACCAACAGCACCATCATACTCTCTTGAGGCGTGGCACCATCTTTTGCCAAAGATCAACTGCAGGAACAAAGCAAAGTCGGCCTGATGCTCATTGCTCCTGTCTGAAGAATTCCAAAGGGAATGGATGGATAAGCTTACGCTTGTTCATCACATCACAACCCTGCAGGAGAAAGGGAATTTTCATTAAATTCAATTCTTGAATAGAATCCATGAGGGTCACCAGGAAAAAAGAAATGGGGAAGTATTTACAGCAGGAAGCATGATCTTGCAATGAATTACAGCAATGCCTTGTTCTTGTACTTGCAAGATTTTGGCTTAGGTATTGTGAAGATATCTGTTTAGGTGTTGTTAAAATATGGTACCAATAAGATAGTCAGTGACCCCATGATTGTCAGTTATCCAAAAACAAATATGAAGTCGCCTGTTCCGAATCAAATGCAAACTAAATACAATTAAATTATTATTCTTTCAGGTTAACAGTTGCAATTTGTGAATCGGAAAGGTGGAGTATGTCATTGTGATTATATGTATCACCTTACCTAATAAGACAGCCATGTTAACAGTTGCACGTTTCAAAATGCTATCCGGAAAGATGTACAAACCCACAAGTTTTGAATCAAACAGAATCTAATATGAATTGCCCACTGATTACGATCAATTTTTCTTTTATTCTTGCTCTATATTTCTGATGCAGCCTAACTAAGCTTGGCACACTAGAAACTGAAACAATGGACCAAGAAGAAATGTTAATTACCTCAGTGCTTTCAGCTCTGCAAACGGTCACAACCAGGCTAGTCACGCAGGATGACAGAGTCGGCAATCTTCATCAGCGGCCCAAGGCACTCGGGCGCGAATTTGCGTGCAAACATGTGCGAGTAGGTGCCATTGGATTTCCTGAGCTCCCTGATGAGCTCCCCGGACACCTCCTCCGGCTGGTAGGTGTGCGGATGTCCGTCGGAGGAGTCGGTCCAGTTGACCCTGGTGAGCGTGAACTTGGTGGATCCGCCGGGGTCCTGCATGTCCAGCAGCGTCGGGAAGTAGTGCTCCTCCGGGTAGCACGAGTACTTCCTCTTGACGAGGCAGGGCATCTTGAACTTGTTCCAGAGCCTCCTGTCCCTGACCACCATGACGGCGTGCCTCCTGGTGAGCACGAAGAACTGCGAGCCGACGCGGAAGCTGTCGTACGGCACCTCCGGGAGCATGACGTCGTCGCCGCGGGCGTAGTAGCGGTCGTGCAGCGTGGGCTCGGCGTCGAGGATCTCGATGAAGCTCCGGTGGCGGCCCTTGGGGCCGCCATTGTCGCCGGTGAGCGTGCGGTAGAGGGACGGGAACGGGTGCAGCGGGACGCAGGACTGGGAGAGCAGCGCGAAGAAGTGGTTGGCGGGGTCGTCGAGCAGCGCGGTGGCGAGGAGGCGGCGCGCGGCGGATATGAGCGTGGCGGAGGCGCGCTGGGTCGCCTTCCCGGGGATGACCCGTCCCCTGAAGGAGGGCGTCGGGGGCGAGGTGAGCGCCGCGGCGGGGTCGGCGTGGACGTAGACGTTGAGGAGGCCGTGGTGGCCGGCGAAGAACTTCTCCCAGAGCGGGGCGAAGACGAGGTCGGAGTTGGTGAGGAAGAGGAACGCCACCTTGGGCTGCTGCCTCTTCTTCTTCCTCCCGTAGCCGCCGAAGAAGGAGGTGGTGGCGGCGCCGGCGGGGTCGGCGGCGGTGGCGGCGGCCTTGGAGGCGGGCGCCGCGGAGAGGAGGACGGCGCGGCGGAAGAGCGCGAGGTCCTCGGTCTCGTCGGCGTCCGGGATGGCCGGGAGCGTCCGCGGCGGGATGAGGCGCGGCGCGAGGAGGAAGACCGCCGGGATGGAGAGCAGCAGCAGCAGCAGCGACAGCACGTACGGCGAGGCGGCGTGCGGCGTCGCCATCCTTCTTCTCTCTCGAACGGGAGGAAGGTGATCCCCAGACCCCGATCAACCGACAGGAGACGACGGGAATGGAAACACCAAGAGCAATCAAAATCCCCGCGATTCAGGAGGGGTTTCTTTCCCTGCTGGGATCGGATCTCGCGGGCATTAACCGGAGGAAGGTGGGAGGAGGGGTAAATCAGGGAACCCCGCGGAGCAGAGCAGGATCAGGAATGGAAGGGGAGAGAAACCGCAGCGGCAGGCTCAGCGAGACCAGCAGCAGCCGCATGGAACCGAGGAGCACCGGCAGGACGGCGGGGAGAGGAGGAGGAGGGCTGGGAATGGCGAGGCGCGCGGCGGATCCGGCCCAATCGCGCGGCGGGGGCGGGAGGAGGGAGGAGTGGAGAAGAAGAAGCGGAGCAGGGGGTTGGGGAAAGAGAAGGGAGTGAGGGCGCTCTGGCTTTATGGGATGGCTAATCCCCCAAATTAATTTCTTAATTGAATGGACGTTAAATTAGGACATAAATTTCCCATTTCGACTCGTGCGAAAATCGAATCGTTTCATCTCACGTTTCCTAAAAAAACCGTAATATTACATTCCAAATATGTACATATATACTATTCCAAATACGCTCAGATGTACTCCCTCCGTCCTAAAATGAATGTTTTTTGCTTTCAAATTTATCCCACGTAGAGCGTTATTTTAACATGTAGTAAGTCTCGTATAATCAACACTCACATCATGAATGAAGAAGTGCATGGACCAATCAAATAATCAATCGATGTTATTTCTCTGGATCTAATGTACATGCATTTATTCAGAATTTAGAAAATCAAGCTTTCAACCACAACTAATATGAGTAATTAAAGGTAACATGGTCACTTCTCACAACTACTGATGTATCTACAATTTTTTATACCAACACTTATTTTCTAAATAAACAAGGAGCTCAAGTGTTGGTTGATCAATCACTGGACTATAGAAAACCAAATGACCTACTTCCTCGAATATTTTTTATAAAACAAGATTCAACAATTGTACCGGCAGTCACTTACCAGAGTTATGTTTTAGGACATCAATCACGGTTGTACTACAACAAGACAATGAAATTACGTAGCCTATCAAAATCACACCGTTGCGGCATTTATATTCAAAAGCAGTGTTCTAAATTTCGGACGAAATTTGAGAATTTCGTGAAATTTCAGTATTTTCGATAGTGTTCGAAATCACTGTTTGCCCTAAATTTCATTCTCTTCGTCGAAATATTCACTTTTTAGTCCAAATTTTAGATAAAATTTCGCGAAATTTGGTGTTTTCGCCAAAATTCAAAAAATGAAATCCTAATCCCTGTTCAAGGGGTGGTTCTTCTTACGCTGCTTTGTAACACTAAAAACTTAACGTGCGAAAACTAATTCGTAATAGCTTGGAATTGTTTTTGAATGGGATGGGCGGATGCAACCCATGCCCGGAATGGAGTGCACGCATAGAACATTTGCTCTAAGGTGAAGTATGAAAAAGTTGTTTGGGACTTGCTCTTTCCATGATCGTTTTAAATTTTTAGATTTATAGATATTATTATGCAGCTAGATATACAATATCTATAAAACTAAAAAACTAAAATGATTTACAATTTCGAACGGGGAAGCAGTAGCAAGCCACTCACTTAGCTTTGGTCACCAGTAGCTTCTGCGGAGTATTCGCCCTCCCTTCGTTTTCAAATGTACAGTACTCTTCTTTACACGAATTTGAGCACGCGCGTGGTGCTGTTGAGATTGGACTTGGACAGGATCATCGTCAATTCATCATCAGGCAGCCACGTAGAGTGGAGACGGACGAGCCGATGGATCGGAAAGATGTGTCCTGATTCGACGTGTCACTTTTTTTTTTTAGAAAAAAAGTAAAAATCGACGTGTCAGCAGCGCGCGGCGCAGGGTTCGTGGGTGCAGAGAGGGCGGCGCGTGATGACCCTTTTTTTTTTTAAAGTTGAATTGCCAACCATGTTCTGGTCAAAGTTACTGGTAGGTAAATAGGTAATTAGCACTACTGGACACAGTATTTTTCATTTTTTTTAATAAAAAATATGGATATTGCTCCGCGAGTGGCTTCTGCAGGGAAGTGATGAAGAAGAACTCATCCGGAGGAGTGCTGAGCTGGATCATCCATCAGCTTCCAGCGGCTGTCGGTGGGCACCCGGTAGAGACTCCATGGATGACGTTGACCTCATCCTCAGCTCAGCTCAGCTGCATCACCAACTTTTTTATTCGCCCATTATCTTTTCTTTTCCCCTGTCTCGACACCATTACCATGTGACTGCTACTCTGCATTTCTGCAAGCAGCATCAGCTTCAGGGTTCAGCTCAGCTGGGGCCATTGGCTCTGCTGCCTGGGCTTGCTAGTGTACAGCACAGAGCTTCCTCCTGGCTCTCAGGATAAGCTGACAACTTTCCTCCGTTGAGGAGCCGGCCCAGTCGTCGGTGCCTGCATTCATTCAGTGATCAGCACTAGCAGCCATCCATGAGATCCAAATCTTCCGGCTCGGATCCGAGCCGATCGCATCGAGCTCAGGCCAGAATACGAGTACGGTTCCAAATACGGTATACGGTTCGAATCATATGCGGTGCTCTTTCACCATCACAAACACTGGTAGACATGCAGGGCTACACTTCTCTTCAAAATTTCTCTTATATAGGGGAAAAAAAGGTGTAACAGTAGGAATTTGGGACAACGACATGCCTGCAGGACAACGACAGCACGCTATCACCTGCAAATATTGGATCATGCCGGGAATATAATGCCACGTATTTTTTTTCTTCTTCTCAAGTTCAGTAAGAGAAACACCGTTTTTCATAGACTACGAAAATGGAATCATACTAGCCTCTTCACAATAAAATGCACACAAACCGTTTGGGAAAAATAACAAGAAGATTCAGCTGGTGGTAAAAACAAGCCAATTGCTCACTTGCTCTTCTTGATTTTTTTTAAAAAAAGAAATCCAGTTAAGGCAGTAACCATCTCATTTTCAGTGATGAAATGGATTGAATTGATTCATGCAGAAAGTGCAGATAGGTGATGGATCGATATGGACTCGTCAGCTGCACTTTTTTTTTCTTTCCTTTTTGATCTTTTTCAGGCCCCAATGAGTCCATGTCCATGAGACCATGACCAATCCACTTCACATAGCTCAGCTCAGCTCGAGCATTATCCTCTCCAGTGTAGACATCTTGCATTGCATCACCAGCAAGGCAGCAACTACACCAAGCTAGCACAATCCACAGGTGGGTCTGTCTGCCAGGCCAAGAAGTAGACACACACGGCGATCTAAATCCGGAGAGAGAAACTACATAATTCGTTCGAAAAAAAGGTTCGCAAACAAAAATTATTATTATACTGGTACGGTTCCCTCATTCGTTTTTGGTCAACACGCACGCATGCCAAACACATTAGATTCTGTTTTCCTCCCCCGTGTTTGTCTAGAAAAATCAGCGACAATTATCTGTATCTTTCGGCTAACAACAAGAGAATGCATTCTGCATATGCTATGATTATCAGGCTGTAGGTTGACTGAACCTCTCTATTGCAATGAGTTTTCTTTGCACAATACTCCGTCCGTCCCAAATTATAGGTCGTTTTTGGCACTTCTATACACCTAGATGGCTAGATTTTACAATCATATTAAGATACATGGTAAAAGTTATGAATTTAGAAATGCTAAAACGAACTACAATTTAGGATGGACGGAGGAAGTATTCTGATTAGAGGCAAAGCTAGCTAGCCTATAGACACTACAAATTAAAGCCGTGGAAAGTTAAAAAAAAAAAGAGTCCCAAAATCGAGAATATTTGGAAAACTCCCTACACTTCACATCACGTTTGGTGCGCTTTTACCAGCGGAGCATGAGACTGCAGAGACATTTCCCCTCTCACGGAGGCTACAGTTTCGAAATCGTTAGCAAAAAAAGTGCAATCGTACGAATTTGGTTGGGCGACGTGGACGTCTATGTGTGTCTGGGCCCACATGTCTGCCGAACAACGACGGAATATCACCACCCACAAATATTGGGTGATGTCTTCTTTCACATAAAAGAAAGAAAGATATTGGATGATGCCGGAGAATATTACGTGTGCCGTGGACCTGTCCAAGTCCAATTTAGCTTGCATTTCCATAACACCAATTGGCTAATCTTCCTTTCTCCTCCATGGTGTCACGATCATCCTCTACATTGACTTTCCAACAACCACTACAAAAAAAAAAAGGAATCTTGGCAGCAATTTTGAAGCAATTTAGTCTCACTTAAAAAAATCATGGCAGCCATCAAATTAATTATGATAATCAATATTTTTTTTTATCCAGCATATATGCTTTTCAGACGCCTTGGACAGATGCATGCAACACATAGGGCCATCAGCACAGCAGAGCACAGACATCTGCCTGGTCAAAGAGATAAGCAAGTTCCTAGCAGGTGGCACACAAGGAGGCCTCACCTTTCTGTTGGGGCCCTAAAGGGACCTGCAAAGAAGGCCTCTTTGATCTGCATGATTGCTCTTGAAGGTCCATCATATCGCCCTGCTTTGCAAACCCACTGAACACACATTGCACCACTTTATCATACAGAATACACAACTGGGGAACCAAATGGACACACACTGTCCTTGTATGAAATCTTGTGTGCCCCCATCAGGAAGAATCTGGATGGCCTTTACATGATGAAGGAAGCTTGGAGAAAGGAATAGGCAATGAGAACATCTAGACTTGTATTGTATCCATACCACCAACCATCACTGGTGCTGAAAGACTACAACTGCATCATGACATTTGGAAACATGGATCTCAAAGTTTCATACACCAAGCAATCTGGAAGGGACATACACAGTGGTAGGTAACAGCAACGCAAATGATGTACATCACTCTAAAGACAATGCTACCAATCTCGCACAATTGTAGAATACAACATAGCATCAGTTCAGATGCAGAGTTTGTTTCCCGATTTTATGTACACAAACACAACAGCACGCATGACAACATGGCATCAGTTGAAGCCTGAATGAAATGGGAGTGATTTGGTCTCAGGCTTGTGCCTCAGCTGGCTTCACCGCTGTGCTAGAAGGCTTTGGCTGGTCTCTTGATTCAGACTTGGACGCTCCTTTTGACGCATTCTTCGATCTCGTGGCCTGGGTTGTCCGGTTACTGTTGGTAGGGCGCTTTCCTACTCCCCCGTTGGCTGTTGCTGCACCACAAGTGACGAACATCAGTTTCAAGCTTCAACTGCTGATGCCTGATGGTATTGCTCAAATGCAGTACTGCAGGACATAACACTTCGCCAGTTCTGCTATATACAGTTTTCTGGAAGAGTGTTCAGGAAATGTGATGCCAATAACACAAGAGACAGATGATTTACCATTGTTAGGAAGGGATAATCGCTTCTTCGCTGGTGCATTGACTTGTGCTGGCCTTTCTTTTGGATTGCTCGTGGATCGGGAAGCCAACTTTGAAGGTTGAGAGCTGACTTCATCAGTTATTTCGTCTGATGGTTTCTCTTTTATCTTGGATGAATCCAAAGAAGCAGTTGGTTGCACGCTTGCAGATTGCCCCGATGAAGAGCCACTTACATCAGAATGTGACTTCTTGTGGCTTGTGCCTTTCTTGTGCTGTTGTCCATTTGCTTGTGTGGTTGAAACAAGTACTTTTCCTTTTGGTTTGTTTGGAGCTTTAGTCTTGTCTTCCTCAGCCACTTTGTCATCACCAACTGTGACACTCTCTTTGGCATTACTGTCAAGTAACCTGTTCTCCCATGGGCGTGCAGCCATCCACCTCTCTAACCAGTTCCGCCCCCACTGATTCTCGTCTCCTGCGAGTCCTTGGTCTTGGAGGCTCGCTGCTTTCTGTTTCCTTGAACCTGCCTGCCACTGCCAGAGGAAAGTACATATTAGGAAGCCTAGTGCACTATGTATTATGACCGTCAGTTTTCTGACAGTGAGCTCAGACCCAAGTAGGCAAACATAGCAAGTTCTTCCTGCAGCAAAAAAGGATAAGCCAAAAAGGAAAGTGAAGTGTGATCTTTTCATGTTTGTTGAGATGTGGCGCATTAGTCTAGGTGCCTAGCAACCAGATTTGGTGAACCCAGATTACCTTATCAAGGTCATTTGTAGAATATGCTGAGCAGTTTACCCACAACCATTTGCTAGAATTTTCATAAAGATCAAGGTGCTATTCCACTGTCTAGCCCCCCTCAAGTGGAAATCAAATATGCAATATTGTATACGACAACAGAATGCCTATTTACCCAAGGCATGTAATGAGATCCATATGCACCCACAAGACAAAAAGCCTCAAATATCCTTTCTGATTGCAAGTTTGTAACAATACACTTTAAACAACAGAAAAGAAAATAAGCAAAATAAAAACTCTCCAGAGCTTTACCCTAGATATATCTTTAGTCTTTCAAGCATCAATGCAAAGCTAATCAGTCACAAATTTCAGACAGAACAATACTATTTGAAATTACCTGATGTGTCAAAGCATATGCCATCGCCCTTTCCCGCTTAGCTGCAGCTTCTTGCCTTTTTAATGCCTTAATTTTCATTTCTTCTACTGAGCCTACACTGCCACACCAGTCTTCCTGCATATCATCGATAGTCAATAAATTTTCAACACATTTACTTCAATAAACATATCCCAGATTGTTCATTACTCAGGATAAATTGGCAAAAGGTCAGAAGCCACAATAAATTATTCAAGCCATGCTTGATTAAACACAAAAATATTTGAATATTGCCTAAGTTGTAGTTAACATTCTGTTCCACTGTCTTCACATAAGGCTGGGGACACCAGAATTTTTTGTACATGCCTTTACAGAGCAAGCTTAAGTTTCTTAAACTACTGTTGACAGCATATGCTTTCTGAAACAGACAAAATGTCAACAGTTTACATGAAAACGTGTGGATCATGCCAACAATACAACCTGTTCATTCATGACAGCATGGACCAGCATGCACTTATTTCGCTTTTCCTTGATGATAAATCACTGCCAAGGTCCGGTTTATGTAACTATGCACATGAAGATTAAGTATTTATTAGGGATATGTTCGACTTCCATTGGCATGATATACATCCTAAGCAAGTAATTATAGGAATGATTACATGACACCAACATCTGGAGGAAGACTGTTTCTCACCTCGATATCTCGAACATGGTCCTCATGAACATTTTTTTCAGGTGGTTTCTTCTGGGTCCCTTGGCTTTCCAAAGAAACACGGACTCGTCTTGCTCTGACACGAGCTTGAGCTCGCACCAGCGCTTGCATGCACTGAAGTGTTTCTGCTGCTTGCTTTCTCACAGCATGGCCCCTAACAAGTGCCTGGAGTCTAACTAGTCCTTTTAACGCCCGTAAAGCACGTCTAGCCTGGTAAATACGGACATGAAAAAATATCCGCCTACTTTTAGATCTGCACACTACTAATGAAGAAAATGACTAAAAAACATGACTTTGAAAACTTTTCATATGTGTATTTCTATGCTGCTTGATTGGTTAGCACTTAGCAGTAGCCTTATCTTCACAACTTCACAAGTGAAGAATTAACCAAAAAATCTTATCTCAGCCCTTATAACATTTTTCAGAAGTTAATTTTTTTTGGATAATTTTGCTCAACCAGAACCTAAGTTGGAAAGCTAGACTCCTCTGCATAACAGTTCAATGGTTTTCTTAGTTTTGGTAACAAGTGATAATTAAAGTATGCTTATAATACCAGGAATGCTCGGAATGCAGACTGAATAACTACAGCAGCCTGATGCTCCTTTGTATCATGTTCAGTCTGAGAAACTTGAAGATATGTGCTTGGTGAGGAAGCGGAATATGATATTGCCTCTGTGCTCGCCTCACCAGCCAATGGTTCAGCTTGTACTCTGAGTTCTTCGGCTGCAATAACACCTTCTGTATCTACAGAATGATCCTGTTTGTCTAGCAACTGGGTAGCAGAGGTCCTCTGCAATTTTCAGAAAGTATGATCTTGAAGCAACACAATCAATCAACAATAACTAAAAAGAAGAGCAAAGAGTGTTTTGCAGAAATATGTCCAGCGTACTGTCATGGAGTATGGGATGTGGCAACCAAAAATACAGCAGTGCTATTCTGTTAGCATCAGCATAGAACAGCTTGAATTGAACTATGTTTAATCCTTTAGGTGTTGCTCAATCATGGAATGGATGTAACTAAGTTATACAAATAAAAAGATACAGAACAAGACTATGGTATACGCTTGATGAACCCGCTCATCATTTCAGTAAACTGAGTTTAATCACATCAGCATAACATCCGACACATAAACTAGAACATTTCAAACTGAAGAGTGCAGTTGAGTAGTTGGGTAAACTCTTCCCCCTGCCATAAACTCATATAGTGATATGGGAGGATGGAAGAATTGTCAGGCTTGACAATATTAACACATTATCAGAAGTGAAGATACCTATGAAGCATCAATGCATGGCCTCGAAGAATGCTGGAATATACTTGACCTACTACTCACGAATGTAAAAGCATAGTGGGACAACAACCCCTATTGGGTATCAGATGACAACGACATGCCAACAATAAAAGCGGTTCCAACTTCAGATGAGTTCAGGTAAAACATCTGCGTAAGCATAAGCAAAGTATCCCACAGGAATGCAGACTAAATCTCAGGCTATGTACAGCTGCACAGTGACTTACCGCGGTGCTGCATCCAGCATTTCGCCCCTTTTCATGCTTTCTTATCCCAACAAGTGATTTTATCCACTTGGCCGAAATCCCCATGATATCCCTTTCAAGTGTGTCCAACAGCTAGCACCTGCAAAATAGTTGCGCAATGTAAGTGACATTGCTGAACATACACATCAATTGCTGCTCCAATAGCCAGAAACAAATACGAAGCGGAAATCCCTCCTAATCTAAATACCGAAGAAGGCATGAAAAAGCATGTGCACAGCTAACAAAGATACAGTCTTGCGAACTTCTGAACTTTAGTGCAAGGAAACAAGGGGAAGGGGGACAGCATTGCCAGCGGTACCCAAATTCCTGCAACTCTTTGCAGCAGGTACACAAACAGAGCAAAAGCGCAGGTTCATAGCGGGTACACTCGCGCAAACGAGCAAAAGTCCACGGGAGGAAGAACAGTATCCGGATAACCGAATCGAAGGGAAGGCAGAATCTCGGGCGAAATGCGAGCTAAATTCACAAACAGGGGCATGGATCGGGCAGAGCAATCCACGAGCGAACCCAACCACGGATTCACAGCGGCAGTAACCGCCACCCAACAACAACAAAAAGAAGCAAGCAGCCCATGCGCAGGAATTTCATCGAGCACACAGCCTGCGCTGTGCTCCAAGAAACTCCTCTGCTCGCGCCGAATCAAATCGAATCCTAGTGAAATGAATCGGGAGGACCAGCTCGACCTGCAAGAATGCCCGCAGCGAGGCGTCGCAGTCGCCGCCGACCAGCCCGACCGCGCCCTCCACTCCCCCACGCTTTCGCCTCCGCTTTGGATTGATTGAGCTCCCAACTCCGCCGTCCGCGCTTTTGGATTGTACTTCGCGACGGATTTCTTTTCGGGGTACAAAACAAAAGCTGTTGCAGTTGGTGGCAGAGCAGCTTTTTGCGGAAAGGTCCCCTACGTCCTTTTCTTTTGCACGGGGCAGGTTGTTTTAGAATATTCTGACGCGGTTGCTGCAGTTGAGGGGGTTTTGTGAAGAAACGCACCATCCCGTTGTGATCGGGCTCGATCTGGGCCGCGAAGGGTGTGGATCAAACGGCTGGGAGAGGCCAAAGGCATTTCTCATTCAGCTCCCTGGGTGAGTTTTTTTTCCTCCGTCGGCGAGCGAACACCCTCCTCGTCCCGCTGCGGCGGGCGGCGGACGACGGTCACCACCGCTCGCCGGGCGGCGAGCTCCTCCTCCGGCGGCGGCCGCCGTTCGCTGGATGGCGGCGGCCCAGTCCTCCGCCGCAGCGAGATGACTCCCGAAACCACTTTCTCGGCCTCGCCATTTCCGCATACGCCGGTTTCACTCTTTTAATGCGGGGAAGGAGCCTCCGCGGACTCTTCGCCGTGGCCGGGGAAGGCGGTGGCCTCGGCGGCGAGGGCCAGCTTCATCTGACCACAATTTCAGCGCTAGAATTCTCGATCTACAACGATCTACAAGCACAAACATTTGTCCGGGGTTGTTTGGCTTTCTGCAACTGAAAGATTATTATACCTCATCAGAAGTGTTTGCGATGATTACTTTCTAGGAATTTTCTCGCGTCAGTAGTTTGATCACTTGGTAATAGGATGTCAGGCTATCCGGTTGAACAAAAAGACAGCGAGGCACGTTTGGATACAACAAGTGTGCTGCTTAGAAAATGGCACTTGGTGTTGACGCGACCTGCGTGCTCTGAAGTCTGCACAGGCTGTTTCCTTAGTTTTTGCTTTGCACGACAGAAGAATCTATGCTTTCCTGTCTGAATAGAAATTTAGTCTGACTTTGATTAGATGAGTCTGAAACCACACACCAATTCCATCTGTGTTCACCTTGTTTGCTTTGCACGACGGAGAATCTATGCTTTCCTGTCTGAATAGAAATTTAGTTTGACTTTGATTAGGTGAGTCTGAAACCACGCACCAGTTCCATCTGTGTTCACTTTGCTTAGAATTGGATGGGAGTGCATCTCATAATGCCGGCAAATAATTTGGGACTCTTATTTGAGTATATAATGAGGACCATATGAGAACACAGTGGATATGGGGGAAAACGTGGTTCCAACATAGGCCATAGCTGATAGCTACTTCTATCAAGATCATGCATTTACTGTACAAATGGACTGATTAGGTGGGCACTCGAGCACAGCAGTTTCACATCTCTCTTGAAAGAGTGAAAGCTACACTAGGAACAATGAATTTGGAACAAGTAACCTAGCTACAATCGAATTCGACTGCTTACCTTGCACATTGCATTTATACCACCGTGAGTCCTACACTGTCACACAAAGACCTCAAACACAAAGTTGAATAGCAAGCAACCATGGGGAGCAGTAGCAAGAGGCATGGCCTCTTTGGCATGATCAGTTCCAGATACATGCTCATCACCAGTTGTCTCATCCATGCCGTTCATGTCCTTCCTATATGCATAGCTCAGCCTTCTGATGAGCAAGCACTGCTTGCGTTCAAGTCCGCCATCTCTGCTGATCCGAACGGAGTGCTTGCTGCATGGACACCCACCTATGGCAGGGTGAATGCAACGGATAACATCTGTGGGTGGAGCGGTGTGTCATGCCGCTCCCGACGGCACCCTGGCCGTGTCACGGCGCTGGAGCTCATGTCATCCAACCTGACAGGTGTGATCAGCCCCAGCCTGTCCAACCTCTCCTTCCTCCACACACTCAACCTCTCTAGCAACCGCCTCTCTGGCAGCATCCCCTCGGAGCTTGGCCTTCTGCGGCGCCTCCAAGTCATCAGCCTCGGAGGGAATTTCCTCACTGGTGAGATACCCACATCTCTCACCAATTGTGCACGTCTCACCCATTTGGAGTTGCAACGGAATGGGTTTCATGGTGAGATCCCAGCCAACTTGAGCTACTGCAGGGATCTCCGGGTTTTCAACGTTAGTGTGAACATCCTGTCAGGTGGTATTCCTCCATCATTTGGGTCGCTGTCGAAGCTCAAGTTCTTGGGCCTTCATCGGGGCAACCTCACTGGTGGCATTCCCCCATCGTTGGGTAACCTCTCATCACTCGTGGCATTTGATGTCAGTGAGAACTATAACCTTGGTGGTTACATACCCGATGGCCTAGGGAGACTCACCAAGCTGAACTTTCTGAGGCTAGCTTTTACTGGTCTCAAAGGCACCATCCCAGCCTCATTGTTTAACATGTCTCTCCTTATAACACTGGACTTGGGAAACAATGAACTATCTGGTGTGCTGCCGCCCAACATTGGTGTCACTCTGCCAAGAATCCAGTTCCTTTCTTTGTACAACTGCCAGATTGAAGGGGTCATCCCATTGTCGATAGGCAATGCTACAGGACTTCGTTTTATCCAGCTCCAAAGCAACGCTCTTCAGGGTACCGTGCCCCCGGACATCGGCAGGCTGAAGGATCTCCAAGTGTTGAACCTGCAGTTCAATCAGCTTGATGATAAGTGGGACAAGGATTGGCCTCTGATGGCTGCCCTGGGGAATTGCAGTAGGCTGTTGGACCTGAGTCTTTCTAGCAACAAGTTTCAGGGTGTGCTCCCCCCTTCTTTTGTTAACCTCACCATTGGGATACGGCAGTTATTTATGAATGCAAACAGGATAAGTGGCATAATCCCCCCAGAGATTGGCAAGTTCAGCAGTCTTCGTGTTCTTGCACTTGCTGACAATACCCTGGCTGGCACCATTCCAGACACCATTGGCAGTCTTCGCAACATGATCGCCCTAGATGTCTCCGGCAATAACATATCTGGTGAGATCCCACCTATGCTGGTCGCAAACCTCACTCAACTTGCTATTCTGGGCTTGTCACGGAACAACCTGCAAGGAAGCATACCTGAAAGTTTTGAGACCATGAGCAATATTGCAATCCTGGACTTGTCTTACAATCAATTCAGTGGCATGATACCAAAACAAGTTGTCAGTCTCTCCTCTCTAACCCTGTTCCTCAACCTGTCTCACAACCTTTTCTCAGGTCCAATACCTTCAGAAGTAGGTAGATTGAGCGGCCTTGGGGTTTTAGACTTGTCGAACAATAGGCTCTCAGGAGAGATACCACAGGCGCTCTCTCAGTGCCAAGCGATGGAGTACTTATTTCTGCAGGGAAACCAGCTTGTTGGTAGGATTCCGCAATCACTCGTCTCACTGAAAGGGCTTCAATACTTGGATATGTCACAGAATAACTTGTCTGGTTCTGTTCCAGATTTCTTATCGACATTGCAGTACTTGCGTTACCTGAACTTGTCCTACAACCAGTTTGATGGACCAGTGCCGACAAAAGGAGTGTTCAATGATTCAAGAAACTTCTTTGTTGTTGGGAACAGAGTTTGTGGTGGTGTTTCAGAGTTGCAGCTGCCGAAATGTTCTGGTACTGATAACTCTGGTAAGAGGTTACACAAATCAAGAACTGTACTGATCGTGTCTATCACCATAGGGTCTTTCTTGGCCCTAGTCCTCATCACATGCACTTTTGTGGTGTATGCTCGAAACCGAGTGAATCAACAGCTTGTGCAGAGTAATGAGACGCCTCCTGTGCCAAAGTTGATAGAGCAGCACTGGAAATTATCCTATGCTGAACTTCACAGGGCTACTGATGGGTTCTCTGCAGCTAATCTCATTGGTATTGGAAGCTTTGCCTCAGTGTACAGAGGAACACTAGGCAATGAAAGGCAGGAAGTCGCAATAAAAGTGCTGAACCTCCTACAGCATGGCGCTGAGCGGAGTTTCCTAGCTGAATGCGAGGCGCTGAGAAGTATCCGACACCGCAATCTTGTAAATGTCATCACAGCCTGTTCGACCATAGATCACAGTGGGAATGATTTTAAAGCTTTGGTGTATGAGTTTATGCCTAACAGAGACCTGGACAAATGGCTTCATCCATCCATTTGGGAAGGTGAGAGTTCCTCTCGGACGCTAACCATGACTGAAAGAGTGAGCATTGCACTCAATGTTGCTGAGGCTGTTGACTATCTCCACCACCATGGCCATGCACCAATTGTCCACTGTGATCTGAAACCGAGCAATGTACTTCTCGACAATGACATGGTTGCCCATGTAGGAGACTTTGGGCTGTCACGGTTTGTTCAGGGAGCGAACAGGATCCAGCACACGAGCAACACAGCTGGGATCAAAGGCACCATTGGATACATTCCTCCAGGTAACTATGGCCTCTGAATTTGGTCTACAGTTTCGTCTCACACATAAATAACATTACACCATTTTGATTGATGACTTTTACCCCATTAATTTTTTCAGAGTATGGAATGGGCGGTGAAATTACAGTGGAAGGCGATGTCTACAGCTATGGGATTCTCCTGCTCGAGATCTTCTCTGCCAAGAGGCCAACAGACCCCTTGTTTCAGGGAGGCCAAAGCATCCGCAGCTACGTTGCAGCGGCTTACCCTGAGAGAGTCATGGAAGTTGCTGATCCAATGCTGGTGAAGCACGAGGAGAATAACATTGGTGATGGTAGTTTAAAGGAGTGCCTGCTGTCAGTGTTCCGTGTCGCGCTGCGATGCACGGAGGAATCACCGAGAGCAAGGATGATCACTAGAGATGCCATCAGAGAGCTAATCGCTGTTAGGGATGCTTGTGATGACTGATGAGTTAGGTAGCCGCATGCACACCACTGCTGAAACTGTTGCGCAACAGATTGTTTGGTGCTAAGCATAGCATGAACAGAGTAGCATAGCCACCAGAAATGAATCAAAGTTTCCTGATCGGCATAAGCAGTGTGAACAGCTATGTTGTTAAGTCTGAGTACCGTGTGTACAAGTGTGGACTTGCAATCTATAAAGTTGAGCTCAGAAGACTAGATGGTTCCTTGACAAGGAGCAGAGTTTCAATGGCGCTTTGCCGTCTTCTCCACAGTCCAGATGCTGGACATTTGCAGTCGCATTTCTGAGAAGTGTGAAGGGTAGGGAAAAGGAGTCCGTTTTGGTAGGTGGCGACGTGCCGACGTGTCGCGCGCCTGATAACCGACGTGTCTATCTGGAGACTGGAGACTGGAGGCGGGCGGCGGATCCCCTCCGCGCTCCCTCCCCCTCATCGACGAGTCCCTTCCCGGAGCTGGCCGGCTGGCCGCCGGTGACCAGCTGCCTCCCTTCCCGGAGCTCTCGGCAGGGGCGCAGGCGCCGACGCGACAGGCAAGTTACCGCCCAGTCCACTAATTTGATTCAATATTTACTCAAGAATCGACTAGTTACCATTTAACTATCATCAAGCCTCGCATATTCTTTTTTTACAGTAGCGGCACTGCCATTTTTACTCAATCTTAGTTCACCCTCGTTATTCACGGCAGCTACGTTTTTCCTTTCTGTTCTTTTAGCAGCGAAGAACTTCGTGGAAAACAATGATTTCTTGTCCTGATTTCGACATCCGTCGTTGTCCAATTGACAGGTTCGCAGGAGCAGACTCGACCTAGTCCATGTGAGTGAGCTCCAGGTCACCGATGACGCCACCACTGACCCAGCCATACCGTGCAGTTGAGCGTTTGAACTCTACCGAGAGGCCTGCCTGCCGGCCAACATCGAATTAATGAACTCGCACGACTCTGGTATGTGCAGCCCCAGCTCTGTGTATATAGGATGTTCATAGTAAGACGAGATATTTTGAACTCTTATATTCAGTTCAAGGATGATATTGCTGAAGAATCGGATGCGAGAATCCATGGGCGTGCTACTGCTACTCCTTGCTGCTTCCCTGCTGAACAATGGCCAACCCACCGCACATGCCGTTTCCACCTCACCTCCATCAGCGGCGGCGGAGATAGCCGCCGATGAGCAGGCTCTGCTCTCCTTCAGGGCCCTCATTACCAATGATCCTCACGGGGTTCTTGCCTCATGGATCGCCGGCAATGGGAGCACTGCTGGTGGCAACATGACCACCGCCGGCGCTTGCAGCTGGAGAGGCGTGGGGTGCCACTCGAGCCGGTACCCTGGACGTGTCACCTCCCTGGAGCTGAGGTCCTCCAACCTGTCCGGTACCGTCTCCCCCTTCCTCTCTAACCTGACAGTCCTCAGCACGCTCAACCTCTCCCACAATTCCTTCTCTGGCAACATCCCGGAGGAGCTCGGTTTCCTGCCTCGCCTCTTGTACCTGGACCTTCGGCACAACTCCTTGCAAGGCATGATCCCAGGTTCCCTTGCTCGTGCCTCCAAGCTCCGGATATTACAGCTGGAGTACAACAGCCTCGTGGGGAAGATCCCGGCCAACCTGAGCAACCTGCAGGATCTGGAGGTCTTGGATGTCGGCTCAAACCAGCTGTCCGGTGAAATTCCACCGTTGCTCGGTTCACTATCGAAGCTCACATACCTGGGGTTGTACCTGAACAATTTATCAGGAGGCGTTCCAGCATCTCTTGGTAATCTTTCATCCCTTGTGGATTTGTTTGCGGACACTAACAAACTCAGTGGCCAAATACCAGACTCCTTGGGACGGTTGATGAAGCTCAAGTCTCTTGATTTAGCTTACAACCAGCTTAGTGGCTCAATCCCAGCAAGCTTGTTTAACATCTCATCAGTTTCTACGTTTGAATTGTCCGGCAACAATGCCCTTTCAGGCGTTCTCCCTTTTGATATTGGTGTCACTCTGCAAAACCTCCAAAATCTGATCCTCAATGACTGCCAGTTGAGTGGTCAAATTCCCCGCTCCATAGGAAATGCGTCGCGGCTCAGGTATATACAGCTTGATGACAATGAGCTTGAAGGAACTGTGCCATTGGAAGTAGGCAATCTGAAGGATCTTGAGGTGTTAACACTGGGAAACAATCAACTGGAGGATAAGTGGGGAAGTGATTGGGAGCTGATTGGGTCGCTCTCAAACTGTAGCAAGCTTTTTTCTCTGTCTCTTGATTCTAACAGTTTCCAAGGCGTGTTCCCGCCTTCTATCGTGAATCTCTCCAACACGATGCAAAAGCTTCATCTAGCACACAACGAATTCCGTGGAGCAATTTCTTCAGACATTTGGAAACTTTCGGATCTCGATACACTTAGTCTCAGAGGTAACTTCCTCAGTGGTAGCATACCACCAAGAATTGGGGAGCTTAACAACTTAGGAGCTTTAGACTTGTCCCAGAACAACATTTCTGGGGAAATTCCTCCTACACTGGGTAACCTAACAGGCCTTTCCATGCTTTACCTCTTTCAAAACAACTTACAGGGATCCATACCCACAAACTTAGGGAACTTGCAAAACATTGCTAGTTTAGTCTTGTCATTTAACCAGCTTAAAGGCACCATACCGGTTGAAGTCATTAGCCTCTCCTCTTTAACCAGTTATCTTGGTCTTTCGTACAACTTTCTCTCTGGTCCAATCCCATCAGAGGTAGGCAAATTGACGAACCTTGTATTACTGGACCTGTCAGTAAATAAACTGTCTGGAGATATTCCCCCGACACTAGGCAAGTGCGTCGAGCTAGTACAACTTCAACTGAATGACAACCTTCTTCAAGGTGTCATTCCACAGTCCTTGAGTAGATTGCAAGGAATACAAAAACTAAACTTTGCTGGCAACAACTTATCTGGCTCCGTTTGGGGTTTTTTTAGTGATTGGCCAAACCTGACGTATCTGAATCTATCGCACAATAATTTTGAAGGCCCCGTTCCAGTAAAAGGTGTCTTCAGTAATGCAAGTGCATTCTTCATAGATGGTAATAAGGTCTGTGGGGGTATTCCAAGTTTAAATCTGCCTCAATGCCCCGTGAAGGAATCTGGTGTGGAGAAGAAGAGACCAAGGAGAGTGGTGCTTATAAGTATTGTTGCTGGTGCTTTTTCTTTGCTTCTCGTTATTCTCATATCCGGTCTTCTCTTATTCATCATGCGGCGGCGGCAAAGGGTCCCTAATGTTCCGTTCATGGAGGATCAACATTGGCAGGTCTCATTTGAGGAGATACAAAAAGCTACGGATCAGTTCTCCCCTAGTAATCTCATAGGCACAGGAAGCTTTGGGTCAGTTTATAGAGGAATTCTGAGCCCAGGTGCACAGCAGGTTGCAATCAAGGTCATTGATCTTCAGCAACATGGAGCTGAGAACAGTTTCTTGGCTGAGTGCCGTGTCCTAAGAAGCATTCGGCATCGGAATCTTGTCAAGGTCATCACTGCATGCTCGAGCATCAACCACCAGGGGAACGATTTCAAAGCATTGGTCTATGAGTTCATGCCCAATGGGGACCTTGACAAGTGGCTGCACCAGGGTCTTGCAACACAAGACAATGTACCTAAAACCAAGAGGAGGCTGACCATGTCTCAGAGAGTGAACATTGCGCTCGAGGTAGCTCAGGCTCTTGACTACCTGCACAACCATGGTCAGGTGCCCATTGTCCACTGTGATCTGAAACCGAGCAATGTTCTTCTTGACAATGAAATGGTTGCACATGTGGCGGACTTTGGGCTGGCACGGTTCATTCGCAAGACTGCGAGCAACTCAATAGAAGAAATCAGTACTTCAATCGGAATCAAGGGTACCATTGGATACATCCCTCCAGGTACTTCAAAATCTAGTGCATTATCAGCAGCTTTCTCGTTCTATTCCTGATAACCAAATAAAAGGTTCTTAATTGCACTGTCTGATGAGTTTCTTATGACCTGCAGAGTATGGAATGGATGGCAATGTTTCCATCCAAGGCGATGTATACAGCTACGGGGTTCTTCTGCTCGAGTTGTTCACCGGAAAGCGACCTACAGATGGTTCGTTCCAGGGAGGGCAAACTCTCCAAAGCTATGTTGCATCATGCTATCCTGACAATATAAAGGCGATAGTCGACCCAGCTCTACTGCCTTTGGACAACGGATTTGTGGGCAAAGGGGACAATTGTTGCGATGATATTGATGCTGAGAAGCTGCAAGAGTTCATGGTGTCGATCTTCCGAATCGGTTTGCAATGCTCCCAGGAATCCTCCAGAGCAAGAATGCATATCAGGAGTGCCATCAGAGAACTTGAGGCAGTCCAGGATGCAATGCTGAACGACTGAGACTGACTGGAGTCTCCCGGCAACAGAAAAATCAGGTATATGCAGTGCAACATGACGAAAAGTGATCGTTTTATTAAGTGTGTACATACGTTGATTTGGTTGAAATTTGTACCAGAGATGTTGTGAGTCACTGTATATGGCGAGTGTTATGTATGTCAGATAAAATTTCTGCCATCCAGTCATTCAAATCACAGAATGTCTTTTAATTGTCAGACACCAAATTGCTTCAGATAGTTGCATAAACATTTAGCCGCACCTGCGAAACCAAAGAATTACACTGCAATCTTTCATAAACAGTTCCTTTTCAGACGTACAGATTATTGAAACATGGTCAATGCACGCTCGTGGAAAGCAAAAGGAAATGGTCGATTTCCTAACAAGAAAAATGAAGCAAGTTTCATGTAAGAACAATTTCAGACTTGCTCATGCGTTTGATTGTGGCATATGAAAGTTTAAATTAGGTTTCAGAAAATTCTTGAAGTAATATTCAATTTTTTGGGCTCATTATGAAATCTAGACAGAAGTGAGTTAAATAGACACCGGTACAACAACTTTACAAGTACAAGAAAATAAAAAAAATCATAAAAGCAAACCGTGGGCTGTTTCTCCCATGGTGGGCTGCGTTGGGCCTTGCGGGCTATCGGATGCCTGACTTCCCCAATCCCGGCGGCAAAACCCTACTACGCGACAGCACCGTCTCCGGCCGCCGCCGCCGCCTCCCGACGTCGCGCCGCCCTCGCGTGATCCGGTACGCTCCCCATCCACCTCGCGCCGCCGCCGCCGATCTCCTCTGAGTCGCGCTGATTTTTCGCCCCTGGGCTACCGCAGGAACCTGCGTGGTAGGCGGTTGGTTGCTCGCTGGAGGCGGTCTTGCAGGATGCCGCTGGGGCTGGTGCTGGGCTCGCTGGGGCGGGCGATGCGGCGGAAGCGGTTGTCTTCGCTCGACATCCTCTCCTCCAAGCGGGCGCCAAGGGATTACTACAAGGGCAAGAACTGCAAGCCCACCGGGTTCCACACACGCAAAGGTAGCATTACCATTCACTGCCGCTCTAGCTGTTACAGCCTTCCATGTCCTTAGGGCTGTGTTTTACTGCAATTCGCCGATCCGTCTCAGCCTGCTTACGAGATAGTGATCGTTGATCTATAGGAATGAGAATTCGTAAGATAACAAACAATGCGATTTGATTGTTGATCTATTGGAATGAGAATTCGTAAGATAACAAACAATGCGATCATTGTAACTTGATATATAGACTAAAATTAGATGAAAACTGAAATGGTGGCGTTTGTCCACACTGTCTGTCCGTTTGAGTAATGCTGTTTGTGACAATCAAACATGAAGAAATTACTCCGAGCCTATCTTGTACGGACAAAACAAGTACATCAATGCTTGGTTGTAACTTGGTGTTTATGCTATTTAATATATTGATTAATATGCAATAGTGCAAGATAACCAGACGGCCATACTCATGTTTGTTAGAGTGTAACAGAGACTGTATGCATTCCCCCTTAAAATTCAGGCTTGGATTTTAGGGCTATATGGTCATCTACTGTGGACATCTTATATTGCATTGCTTGTTCATTTGATATTGTACAACCATGCTTAACAGAAAGGGTTCTTTAGTAAGATTTATTCAAATAGACATAAACACAGTACAAGTGATAGAAAATAATGCAGCGTCAAATTCAACTTATGAATAGACACATACTGACGTACAAGGTTATTTGAAGTTAAATGTTTGCAATTGAGTTACCGCCTTGGCCAATATAAGGCCTAGCGCTGAAGAAAGAACCATAATGATGTCTGCTGAAACTTAGTATAGTTTTAAGCCATGTGAACCAGAGATGATATGCTTAACAAAGGGGGGGGGGGGGTTCAGCAAAATCTTCGTTGTTTTAATAGTTGTAGTCATGTTTTCCAAGTTCATTCTTCATCCACGTACACCTACCTCTTTTATGTTAGTGCCTTTGTTCGTTTGAGCCTCGGATGTTGCATAGTTTGTAACCACCACACTGTAGCTGTAGAGATCCTGTAAGTCATTCTTTCCACCACATTATTGATTTTACTTGATTAAGTCAACATCATTTTCATAGCACATAGTTATAGTTCCATTCAATCCTTTCTCATCTGCGTGGGTAAAGAATTTTACTTAAATTCTTTTGTACATTATCTTAAAATTTTATATGCTTTTGCAGGTGGATATGTTATTGTTGATGAAAAGTTGCCAAGATTTGTGGTCCCTGACTTGACTGATTTCAAGGTAATTGGCATAATACTTTTTGGTTCACACTTTACTGACTTATATAGCATGTTTGAGTTAAATATGAAGCATCAAAATTATTTTCTTCACTCCACAATTTAGTTGACCAAACGAAATTTCAAGATATCTAATGTATTTTTAGCACTTGGGATTGGGACTTGGAGCACCAATGGGCTGATGTAGGTGAAAAATATGAATCTGCGGAAATAAGGAAGTAATGCCAAAGAAAAAATAATAATAACGTGAAAAAAAATCTACCCCCACTAAATAGATATCTAAAATTGTAAGTTGATGTTATGAAATTTGTTACCATAGCAAAGTTGAGTTTAGGGCTGGGAAATTGGACCAGAAAATGGAAATTATTCACCTGTATCCTCTTATGTGGCAAAGATGAGTTGAGTCACAATCTTTCCCTGCATTTTCTTATCAATTACTCCATCCGTCCCAATTTATAGGTCGTTTTGGCTTTTCTAGGTGCATAGTTTTAGCTATGCACCTAGATATATGCTTATGTCTACATACATAGTAAATACTATGAACCAAGAAAAGTCAAAACGACCTATAATTTGAAATGGAGGGAGTACTATGACTTTGATAAATGTCTTGTGTGAATTGTTGCAGCTGAAGCCATACGTGTCACAAAGCGCCAGGGACCTCACAGCATCCACCGCATCCTCTACTTCAGCAGAAACTACTGAAAACAAGAGCTGATCTTTATGCAACTTCTTTAGTCTTTGCCCATGTTTTGCAAGAAGGCAGTAAAACTTTGCAGTTATGTCCTCCTAGAGAGTGCCCATGTTCCAGACGATGTAGCACCAGCATCCTAGCTACATATAGACATTTCAGATAGCTTTCTTGTAAAGGAAAACCTTATGGTGCAGCATAAGTTACCTCAGAAGTTTTCTGGTCTTACAATAGAGTGTTCATTGTCACTGTTTTAATTCATTTCTGAAGTAATGGATATTTGGGTAATTGGGGGCATTTCTCGCGACAAGATTGGCGCTGAAAAGGTTCAAACTGCATGTATCGATCTTCCAAGTCGGTTTCAATGCTCCCAGTCTCCCAGGAATCCTCCAGAGCAAGAATGGCAGAATGCATTTCTGTGAACTGACTTGGGTCAATGATGTCTTGCTGAGCTGACTCTCATCTGGCGTTTCTTAGAATCAACGGTATTTGCAGTGCGACATGACATGAACTAATATCATGTTATGAATCAAATTATTTGTATATGTATATGTTGGCTTGGTTGAATTTGCTAGATAACAAGATACCCCCTTCCTATGACCTCTGGAGATGTCAGCAGAGATCTATGACAAGTGGTTGAGCAACTGTTGTTTCCAGCATGGCAGGTATCGTATCTTCCCATCCAGTCACATTCCGGTCAGATTTTTTTTTCTTCTGATGGCAAGTTGCATCAACAATTGAAATAAACAATGATGAGTTACATAAGCTTTTAGATTCTTGCTGCATCTGAGATGATTGAGCTCCAAAGTCCAATCTTGTTGAAAAGGATCGGTTGAATCTGCCAAACACACCCAGGTATAAACAATTGATTCAAACCTGTTTACACTACAACCTTGTTGCATCAACAACTCGCCATTCTTTTTTCAGAAAGAAACAAATGACTGGTCATTGTCAATGCACGCTCGTGGAAATACCCAACGAACGCTCCTATTTTCCCAGCAAGAAAGAAGACAAGTGAAGCAAAGTTTCAATAGAATTTAGAGATTTTTGCTCGTGCGGTCCAGCGATCGGTCAAACGAAAAGGTCCAATGGCTTGTCGCCAACTGCAACCTCAGGTATTGTACCGGGTCCATCACACGTTCATACAAACCGTCAATTTGAAATGCTTTTTGGACGGTTTCTCTCCCATTTGCACAAGCAACAGCTATGCGTATGTCCATCTAAACCAGCGACAAAGCATGCATGTTGGATTGAAAATTGAAATAGTCCACATAGCACAGCTCCAAGGCTATGGTATGGCCAAAAGAAATTAAAGAAATTCCAATGATTTTAATTTTAGGCCTCGTTTGAAAGGCAAATATTTGTAATACAATGATTTTAATTTTAGCCACGGAGCTAGGATACGGTTTCCTATAAAATTTCATGTTCCAAAAAAAAAATACTATTGTACCACCCACGTGGCTGCGCGAACTAAATCCACGCGTGACGGGATTTGAACCATGGTCACCCAGGTGCCTAACCAGTTGGACACTTGGACTTTAAAGCTTAAACTTTATTTTGCTGACGGTTAAAAAGATCATCAACCTGTTAAGTGCCCAAGAATCTTGATTGTAGAAAAAATCTGAAAGGATGAATATTCATTCCTGTCAGATCAAGCTACAGAGATCTCATTCCCTGCATAATTAAGTGCGTGCTTTGCCGCCTTAATCGCTCACTTAAGCACCCAGTTCTTCCATCATTGTATATAATAGTAGTAGCAATAATAATTAATAATAATGTAGGCCAAGAGGCACCCTTTTTAGCTGCCGTGTCTCCATTCGTAATTCGACACGAATACGCTTCAAACACATATAAAACCTAGGCGAATTCGACAAGGCGAAAAGAGGCCGTAGTAGAGAGTTTAAAATTCGGGAGCATTTCGGTGACGATAAGGCAGGTGGTTTCAGGAATAGCTCCCCCGGGAAGCAACGAACAAAACAGAGGTAAATTCCAAAAAAAGAGATTAGCGACTATAGTTAATTAATCACCCACGTAAATATGGTCATTAGCGCGTGTTGACGATGCCCATGTAATCGCGCCAGATTGACTGGATCACCATCGCCGTGGCCCGTGCCACGCGGATCTCGAAGCGTGATCGACGGCTGGGAGGTGTCGTCTGGCGCGGGGGTGGCAGCACGAATCTTGGCGCGTGAAGGGGACGCCGCCGTGTGCGTATAAGACGAGACGGGGAAGCGACAGGGGAGGAAGGAGAAAAGCAGCGACGTTTGAGGAGGTGAGGGACATAGTAGCTCGAGAGCTGCCGACCGGAGTCGATGCTGGCGGCACGCGCGCGGCCATGGCCAAAGACTACGTGCTGATCCTCGCCTCCGTGGCGGCGCTGGCCGTGCTCTCGGCGGCGACCTTGCTGTGCTCCTGGCGGCGGCGGCGGCGGGCGCTGTCACCGTCGCAGCGGCGCGCGGCGGCGGGCGACGTGGAGCTCGGCCAGGGCGCGGCCGGGATCGACGAAGCAGTCCTGGCCCGGTACCCGACGCTGGTGTACTCGTCGCCGTCGCAGGCGCCGGAGAAGGACGAGGAGACGGCCGCGGGCGCGGGAGCACCGGCGGCCGGGTCCGACGCGGCGCGGTGCGCGGTGTGCCTGGCGGACTACGCGGACGGCGACGAGCTCCGGCGGCTGCCCGACTGCCGGCACGCGTTCCACCGGGGCTGCATCGACCAGTGGCTGCGCCGGCGGCCGACGTGCCCGGTCTGCCGGGCGTCGCCGCCGCCGCCGCCGGGGAAGGCCGTCGTCGTCGCCGCCGTCGGCTCGTAATTAATTTTTGCTTATTTTTTGTTTTTTTTATTGTACATAGCTTGTGCAGAGTAGATCATCATGGACACTCTCATTACTTCTTTCGGAAATGCTCATGCTTTTCCTTTGACGAAAGAACAAAAAAAGCTAGGACCATAGTGCACCTGTGAGACGGACACGCAAAGACACCGGCCCGTGTACGATGCTGAACGAACTGCAAAGAAAATATACTCATTTTTTTCTCATGTTTAATCCTCTTTTAACGATGCCTTAAGGTCAAATCACTTTTGAGTTTGATGAAGAAATCTGTTTCCAACCTCCAAGAACCACAGACCTGGTTGGGCCTGTGTTTCGGCCCATGTGTTCTTATCCTCAGTCTCTCGGCTCGAACGGTGTCGGTCGGTTTCCAGCCCACAGTTTCGCCAGCCTACATCCCGGCCCGCTTGCGCCGAACACGCCTTCATTTGGATTCGCGACTTTGTTTTGCCTCCGCAACATGGATTCTGCTAATTGGTATTAGCTAAGTAGTGGACAATTTCCTTTTTAAGCAATTATTTTTAACATATTTCCTTTTAGGATGTTTCTTTCTCTATATATTTTTGTTGACTAATTTTTTTAGTGAACAGAGGTGATAGAGTAATTGAGCTTGGGCCTTTGTCTTGTCCATTATCCCTGGTGGACTTGGACAAAGCAAGCAGTTGGACAAGAAAAATAGAATAAAACACGTGCATACCTTATGGAGTCACACGCGAGGGTAGTCCTCTTCTCTCTCTCTCTCAAAAACTGTTAAGGAGAACCTAAATTCCACCGCTTAACTAATGACCAGAGCACAAACTACCTCTAGTTAGGCTCCCTTGCGTTTGTTGCCAAACTTACCTTCAGTGTCGTCGTTAAGTGTGCAAGCTTGATGAATCTATCCGATTGAGAGCTCGAGCTCTGGCTTAAGATTGAGGTTAGTAGCTCAAGGCGATCACGAGACGAACATAAAGAAGAATCAATCACACAAGAGTTTGTTATTGCTGAGTTTTGGCTCAGGATTGAGGTTAGCTCATTTTTCAAGGTGATCACGAGATAAAAACCAAGACATAGCAAACCGTGTAGCTATGAGAACTTCTCCAGCATGCTGCTGTCGGCCTCAGGTCACACACACGGTGGTCATTCTTGTGTGTGAAAAGGAATGGAATGGAAGAGCGAATTATATTCAAGTCAACCACGTGGCCACAGCAGACAAGTACGTGGCCACGGCAGGAACATCACGTCAGGACGGGCAGCATGTTTGGATCAGAATCATCTTGACTGGATGGTCAATCAAGTACACAACCAAGTGCCAACCACCTACCCGTATTTTTCTCGTATATTCCTCGTATATTGAAGGTGTCACAATCACAAGACTACAATATGGCTAATAAGGCACCCTATTTGACAGCAAGTTTGTGTTCTGTTTCTTGCCAGAAACAGGATAAGCTCTGCGTGGCAAACGGACAGTTTGGTCTTTGACTCCTGCAATGCAAGAATAGGGAAGAAGAGTTTTTTTTGTTAATTTTAGAATATTTACTACAATATGAGATGTTCCTTATGAGAATCATCTCTCTCATCTAGCATATGCAATCTTCCAGTGATCCGTTCTAGCCAAACCATTACTTTAAAAAAAAAAAGTGATTCTGATTCAGAAGATAAATAAAAACATTGAAGGGAAACTAGAAAAATCTGACACCGTTTGGAAAACATTGTTTAGAACATAGAGTGTCAAGAAAATTACTTTAGCAGGAGAGGGTTTGATGTATGAATGCAATGTGTTTTATAATCAAATATTTGATTTACATTCTGTAAGATAAGAAGAGTGATAAACGGTGAAGAAAAGGGAAAAGGCACAGCATCTAGGACCCAGGATGGTTTAAACGGGGCTGGGCAGAGATAAGGTTTGAGAGCAATGGCATTTTTGTCCTTTCATGTGCTTGGAAATTGGAAAAAGGAGATAAAAACAATAAAATAGAAAAAATGGCAAGGAAATCAAGTTATTAACTATTCAAGTGGCAAGTTTGCAAAGCCAGCTTTTATGATTTAAATATAAATTAATCTAGAATATATAATCTTTAAGGGTTCTTAATAATTTAAAAAGTGGAGTATATATGTTAGACAACATAGCAAGACATAGAGAGTTAGTGCCGGTAGCGGTGCCAGAAACTCAAATTTTACCTTGTTACGGCTCCTGATTTTTGCCTTAGTGGCCGCGCGTTGGTGAATTTAAATATTTACCATTCACAGCTAGTATTATTTGGCAAAAGAACACGGAACAACCAATGAATTTGAAAGAGCTCCTAGACCCGATCCAAATAAAAGTAGATTGCAAGTTCAGTTGACATGACGGAGTACCAACATAATCTCTTCATCAGTTCATCAGAGAACACAAATGGATGTAATCTGAGACGAGGCATTTGGTCTTGTGATGAGGACCCGGCGTTCTCCATCGTGCTGTCCGCCGTCACCGGCGGTCACCATCTCCGCGCCGGCGAAGATGGCGAGACCACGTGAGGATCATGCCCGTCTTTTTCGTCATCAATAACATCATAGAACTTGGCGACGCAAAACCTGCCTGAGCCTAGGTTCACGAGGGTTTGATTTGCCAGCGACCAGTTCTTGGGCGGGTCAACAAGATCCAGCCCGACGTGCTGCACCGCCGGCGGCGAGCCCATCCCGGCGGCGGCGAGGTCCACGGCGCACACGTCGTGGCGGCTGCCACTACTGCCAGCCGACATGCCGAGCCAGAGGCCGAGCACGGGGACGTGCGCGGCCTCGCCGTGGAACGGCAGGACCCAGTCGCCGGCCTTGCTCCACGCGCGCGCCACCGTGTCGAACGCGTAGGTCGCGGCGGCGGCGGACACGCAGATCGTGGCACCGCCGCCGACCACCGCGACGGCGGCCTTGTCGTCAGGAGCCCTGTACCCGGGGTCGTGGACGAACGGCGGCGGCGGGAGCGGGCGCCACCGCCAGCTCCCCACGGGGTAGCAAGCGAGCACGTCGAAGCCGCACGGCCTGTCCGGGGCGGCGCGGGACGTAGAGGCTGTCGGCGTGGTCGCCGCCGGGGTTCTCGGAGAAGACGTCGGCGTCCACCCTCGGATCGATCTCGAAGTCGGCCATGGCGTGGGCGGCGGTGCGGCGGGCGGCGACGGCGACGTGCTTGGGCCCCACGGGCGGGGTCGGCCGCCTGGGCATTCCGACGAAGGAGCCCGCCATGGCGTTGTGGTTGTAGACGACGGTTTAGCCCGCCACGTCGGAGCAGAGGAGCTTGTCCTCGCCGAGGCGCGCGAACATCTCCGGCGCCCGGCCGCCGCCGGGGTAGGAGGAGATGGAGAACGCCGGCCTGAACGGTTTGTAGTGTACGCCATGGATCGGCTCTGGCATCTGCTCGATGTTCCCGGTCCATCCTGTTTCGCTGGCGCTGCTCGTGGTCTTGTTGGTTTTGGCCTCTCCCGCCGCCGCTACTTCTGCTTCTGCCGTTGATGGGTAGAAGAGGTTGGAGACGTCCATGCGGCTCAGCGAGTACAAGCCACGGCCGCCGCCGCCTAACACCAGATGCAAGGACCCAAAGTTAGAGGAACCTCCCCCTCAACCCCCCCCCCCCCCCCCCACACACACACTAGATGATGGTGAGATTGCAGTGGCCACACCTCCAAAGGCCAAAGCATTGCACCCACGGAGCTCCCGCTGCGCACCGCCGCCGCCGATCTGGGTCACGAGCCGTTCCCGTTCCCATTCCCATTCGCATCGTTCGACGCATGGTCGTGGATGCTGAACTGCGCTAGCCACCATCCCGCTTGCTCCCATGCTGGTGGCCGAGCCATGCGCTACTCCCGTGCATACCAGGAGGAGGTCCATGGAAGGGGAAGATGGATGTAGCACCATGACTTTATGAGAGCATTTTATTGTGATCCGGAGGAAGAAGACTCCACGTTTAGAGGCACCAGTAAGCTACACACTGAAATTTTTCGATGTTGCAGTTGGTATTTTTGAAATGCTGGGATTAATGTTTGCTGATATTTTAGTCGTATATTTTAATATTAAAAAAAGCTAAGTTTTAGTGTTGCGTACTCTGTTTGCTCGTGTTACAACGGACCGTCCGATGGGAAGATTTCCGTCGGACGTGCAGATGGCTTCAGAAAACGCATCGATACCTTTCATTAAAAATTTTATACTCCCTTAAATTCAGGCACAAACCTAATAGTATATCTTTTACAAACGGGTTGATGTGCTAGGATTATTATACTATATAAAATAACCTGCTCAAACAATTAGTAGGCTTTTGCCATCTAACGAAACCCGTTAATCGCGCGATCGAGTTGCATGAACCACCTGTTGCGAGGCTTGGTCTCCATCACCAGCACGGCGACGTCGCACCTCACGTTGAGGCGGTCGTCCTTGATGAGGAACGGCGCCGTCTTGATGAGCTCCTCCGTGGCGACGAGCTCCTCGACGCCGTTCCACCTCGATCCATGGCGGTCGAAGGCGAGCGGCCCTACGATCCGGCTGTGCACGGGGTTCCCGGCGTAGTCGAGGATGCTCACCCGGTACGACGCCGTGGCGCCGGCGCCGGCGCCGGCGGCGAGCGCGAGGTCGACGGAGACGAAGCCGCGGTGGATGTGGTTGACGCCGTTGGGGTAGTAGAGGAGCTCCCACTGGTGGCCGCCGACGTGGAACCGGCTCGACCTGATGGCCGTGCCGGCGGCGACCGTCCCGTCGACGAGCGAGTAGCCGTCGATCCGGTGGAGGTGGGTGCCGGTCGCCTGCCGCGCGCGCGTGGCCGAGCCGGACAGCGCCCCCGGCGCGAGGCGGCCGAACGGCAGCAGCGTCGGGGCCGATACCGACGGCATGATCGATGATCGATGATCCGGCGCCGGTGTCGTCGTCGGCGCAGACGAAATCGAATTCCTTTGGGTCACGCGCACGCATGTAGCAGTAGCACAGAACATATATGGCCATGGAATCTCAAGTTGTCAACACAAGCACGCCAGGATCGTCGACTTGCTCAGTAGTGAAGATTGGCACCATCTCAGCAGAACCATGCTGTCAGTTGAATCAAAAGCTCGGTCGACTTTATTCTGTCCGTCCATTTGACGACGTTGCTCTCACGTTCACTGAGAGCGATGATCTGTCTCATGACTTTGTATCTCCTTCGCAAATGGCACTAAAATTTGCATGCCTCTTCAGATCCTTGCTGTTCTATTCCATTTCAAAAGTGTCTCCTCGTATTCTCACTTCACTGTTTCATCCACTATATTTACCATCTAAACACAATCATGCTATCTTATTACTTCTCCTCTCATCACACCTGCAGATCCTAACCAGAGTCAGAGTTCCTCTTCTGGTTCCAATAGCTAATTGGTGCTCGCGATCTCTGCCTTCATTCCTCACCTCTTTATTATTCTTTGGGGGCATTTGTGTTCTTGCCCCTATTTTGAAGTGTAATTGTAAGTTTGCTTTGTGATTTCGTCCTTGACAACTCACAAGTTAATGCGATTTTGCCCCTAGTCAACGGTCAAAACATGGGCAAATACGCAAAGACCAAGGGCAAAATCACAATGAATTGTGAATAGTCGAGGGCAAAATCAAAGTTAGAAAAATGAGAGTAAAAACACAATTGCACTTCAAAGTAGGGGCAAGATCACCAAATATCCTTTTATTCTTTTGCCACGGATGAGCAATGAGCTTCTTAACCTTCTTTTGAATATAATCGGCAGCTCTCTTGCCGGTTCATTTAAAAAAAATAATTAGCTTCTTAGTAATTATTATAATCAGCATAGTAGATTCCTTCTTTGCATGTCTATTTTATTTTGCATGTCAATTTCCTGCCACAGTAGTGCACAATAGCACTACAGAACCGGAAGCAGGTGAAGCCGGAGCTCGACGGAGCCTTGCTCAACACAGCCTTAGTTCTTATACATACGCGTGCGTAGCAGCAAGAAAAGTAGATCCAGACGCCTCCTATTTCCAAGCTCACACTAGAGTAGTTTCTGAAATTCCTCTTTACCTCCTATGTTCTCTCTCTTTCTTCACTGCACTTTCCAACCTCAGTGAACTGCTTCACCCTCTAGTGTTCCTCTTTGGATGTGTATGTGTTTACATGCAGAAGTTGACTTTTTATTACCGACTCATGCAATGTCATTACTGCCAAGGACAAAAATATGGAGCGACAAAAATTTACTATATGAAGGGAAGGACTCTCTGAAAAGGAACACATGATCAAGTAACTACGCAGAGATAGTAGTCAGTACGTGTACAATAGTACCACATTGGAGTTCACCTTTTGACTTGATCGAATTGGTCAGGCATAGGTCAATATATACTAGCTAGGCCTCCAAATGTTAGTCCGTACCTGATTTTTTCCCCCCTCACAGAAATGGTAAACGACACTCACAACACAAACTCACCATCTTGGCTGGAACCAGGCCATCATCAAACATTCGAGGAAGTCTAATTCTGAACGAGAGAAACTGGTGAAACTAAATTGAATTCCACTCTTTTCTGTCTGTGTGCTTAGAATTTAGAAATGAGCAACCTATATATCTAGATCATTCACCTGCCACTGCATCTCTCCTAAAAGCCAGACTTGCCATTGTCCGTGACTACAATTTCTTGGGGTGCATGCTTGGGGTGAAGATTTTGCGAACTAGGTGCAAAAACAACCTCCGGATCTCTTTAAGAATGAAAGCTCAATCTACAAAGGTGATAATGTCAGCATGTTCGTTCATAATGTGGATGATATGCATGTGAGGTTGTTCCGGATGTCTCCTCCTCACAACGCAGTGCCATTCCTTCCTCATTATTCTTCAGGCTCACACATCAGGGCTGAGACTTATAAAGGTCAGGTCATCACATGAAGAAGGCTACAAATAAGAGGCATATATGGTAAAAATGGCTGAGGAGCGTGTCGTCGGTCGTTTATAAGAAGTGTCTTCAAGGCCTAACAGTACAATGTTAGGCTGGCAAGGTGGGTGCCCTGCTACTGAACTTTGTTCTTCATTGACACCCTATAGATGCATGATCCACTATATCCTGCAGTACAAAAATTCTGGTGCACTCATGCAGTTCAATGGCCATATTCACGCCTTAAAATGGTATAGCTAATTTTTTTTTATCTTTTTTTGAACAAACAAGCACGAGATTGTGCCTATTTCATTGATAGGGAGGCTAATTTTTTTATCAGAATAGAGAAATCTTCCGTTGATTTGTTTGAGAGTGTGAGTGAATGAATGTATTATTTGGTGTTTGATGGCAAAATTGTTAGCACTAACTGCACTTGGGTGTGGTGTCCACTCAATTGACTGCAGACCACCAGGGGAAAAGCAGATGCAAACATAAGTCATTTTGGTACAGTCAAATGGTTTACAGCAGAATATTTCCCTTCAACGGACTCTTAGGGAGTGTTATACCTGCCCTGTAAAAGCAGGATAAATGTTGCAAGTGTTATAGCTGGCCTGTAAAAGCAGGATATATGTTATATATAAGCATAAATTCATGATGTGCGTATGCTGCTATTTGAAGGAAAATGGTTACATATAATGCCCAAGATGAGAGAAAAAAATGTCTAACAATGTGTGTCCACTGTCTAATAATCATTACTAGATTTTTATCTTTTGCTGATAGTTACAATTAAATGGCCGACGGTAACTTCATTTCTATTATTTTCCCCTCTCCAATGGGTGACGGTATTTTAGTATTAAAGCAGTATTTCCTGAGAGTATAACTGAACTCCCTACTGACTATTGCCGACCAACAATTCCAGACAACGTGGACAAAAGCAACTGAATTCCCGTCAGCTACTTGCTGATCACTCTCAGCATATATTATAAATCTTGTAAGGAAATAGCGAGGGTATAGCATTTAATTACCAAGTTCATACTGTCCTCTCATTATTGGATCTGGAGTTAACGTCTTTGCCAAAGGATCCCTATGAAGGCTTCCTATGCTCAGTAGTGTACTGAGAAATACCCGAAGAAGTGGTGCCATTCGACCCACCTGCAGCAGCGATACAGCTAGCCTCCGCGGTTCCCCATCTGGCAATTTTCTACCCACCTGTAGCAGCGATACAGCTAGGCTCCGCGCCTATGAATCACCGATACACTACGGGAAACACTTAATTTGCCAAGTGCCACAGGCATTCGGTAAAGACCCAAAAACACTCGGCAAAGGCTTTGCCGAGTGTTACACTCGGCATATAGCACACGGCAAATATTGTGTCGGCAAACACGACTTTGCCGAGTGTCAAAACTCGAGCACTCGGCAAACATTTTGCCGACGGCCAAAAAACACTCGGCGAAAAGACACACTCGGCAAAATTAGCGTTGACGGTGTCGAGGCTAACGGCGGCTTTGCCAAGTGCCAGATGGTAGGCACTCGGCAAACACCACCGCTTTGCCGAGTGCCAACACACGGCAAACACGACCAATTTGCCAAGTGTCAGCACACGGCAAAGCCATGGTGTTTGCCGAGTGCCTACACACGGCAAACACGGCCACTTTGCCGAGTGCCGTGTCCCTGACACTCGGCAAAGGAGTGCTGTTTGCCGAGTGTTTTGGCTTTAACACTCGGCAAACACCTGGCGCCTGGAGGTGCAACTGCCACCTTTGCCGAGTGTTAAAGCCAAAACACTCGGCAAAGGCTCCTCTTTGCCGAGTGTTACACTCGGCAAAGTGCCCAGTACCCCTTTTTTTCCCGTTTTGTCACGTATAACGGACCCCTCTCAATTCACAATACACATCATCACAGGCATTTGTAATAAACAATCACATGCATAATTCACAACCACCATTAGAAACATTATTCACAAACATCACAGGCATAATTCAACATAAGCACGAAACAATCCATAAATCCAAGTTCAAGTCACAATTTAGTTTCAACCAAGTTCACAACCAAGTCTAGTTCCGTGGAGGCCAAGGAGACCACTGCGACAAATCTTGATCTTCATTATTCGAAGCCGCCGATTGATTCTGCACATAGGATAGGACATTCTGAGCTAACATCTAAAGTTGTCAAAATTAAAGTATTGAATCTTAAGCACAATGTGTCAAGTGACTCACAGGAGTAGTTGTGGGTGGCTGAGGCGGAGGGAACAGCATCGGCGGTGGCGGAGGCAAAGACTGATCCATGCTCGAAGCAAAATTCTGCATGTACTGGAACATTTGGTCCATCCTCATCCGATTTTCTTCCTCCATCCTCCGCCGCATGTCCTCCATCTGCGCCACCATCTCCTCTTGTTTCTTCCTTGCTTCTTCCACCTGAGCCTACAATATTTCATTGCAATGTTATAATGCAAAGCTAAAGTATAACAACAAACGAACGATGAATGGAAGAGAAAGAACCTGAAGAGCCTCCATCTGGAACCGTGCAGTGGTGGGTCGTGGTCGTATCGCCGGGCTCGAGTCCGTGCTCCTAGCTCGGATCTGGAAGAGAGTGGGAGTAGAGGCCGTGTCGATTACGCCGTCGCCAATCCAATATCGGCCATGCTTCTTGCCTCCTCCCACCCTCATCACGATTTCTCCATCAATGTCCTCGGAGCTCGGATCGAAGTCTGGCCCGTGAACCTCCCTAGCCATCTTTGTATACTCGCTGACGCGACTGTGTATGCTAGGATGGTTGTACGCCTCGGGCGGGTCGTCTGGGTTGAAATCGATATCGGCCGTCGTCTTGCCCTTTTTGGAGAGGACCCATGCCTTGAGCTGGGAGCAAGGTCGGCCATCATGTGACGCCGACTGCGGCAAAAAATACAAAATGATTAGAAATTATGTAGAATTGAACATTAGAATAAAGAATTGAAGTTGCGTACCCATTTTTCTCTATATTCATCAAGGCTTAGGCTGCCTTGATGGTGTGGTGCAGTCGGCATCTGCAAACGCCGCTGCCGGCAAGCAAGGTGGTTCTCCAACCACCCGGGCTCCAACCACACGTCGACCATCTTCTCCCAGCACTGGATATGCGCACGACACCACCACGGAGGCACCTACATCATCAAGCGTGTGACATATGAAAAAGAAATTGAGCCTAATTAATCTTAAATAGTAAGTATCAATGTTCTTTACTTACCCTTATGAATTGGTCCTTGGTTAGGTTCATTGTTCTTGCCTCCTCTTTTCTAACCTTCATCCGTCTGTATTGAGCGTGGAATTCGATGATAGCCTGGATGCGCGCCTCGTAATGCATGTCCTTCACGAGCTTCTTGGCGGCTACATCACAGACGGCCTTCGCCTTGGCCTCGAATCCCTCCTGGCATCTATAGAAATCCTGCATATAGACGCGTATACAGTTATTATTTCAAGAATGTCGAACGTAGGTGATGTATTGAGCAATTTAGTGCGAGGAGTACTTACCCACAGCTCGGCCTTGACCCGCTCCGCTATGTTGGGGAATCTCCTCTGTTGACGATCAGGGACGTCGGGGGCGGCGACGTAGTGGTCCCACGTGTAGGCCGGCTGCTGCTGTCCGGCGTATACCACCAAGCCAGGGAAGTGAACCCTGCACAAAAGGCCAAGGATCCCGTTGGCCTTACGGTTGTGGTCACCCCCACTGAGCTTAATCCAACTCCTGCACAAGTCATTAATATAAATTATTAGTTTTTGTAACTTTCAACATAAGAACATTATTGAGAATATTTAAAGTTACTTACTTGGTCCCAACCGGTTTAATCAGCGGGCGTAAATGCTCAGGTATCGGACGCTTCGGGAGGGATGAGGGACCTCGCAACCATATCTTGGACTGGGCATCCCCTGCCTCCCCGTCCCCCTCCTGCTCCTGCTGCTCCTCCTCCTCCGCCTCCTCCTGCTCGTCGTTCCCAGAGGCGTGTGCGGAAGGTAGCTCCTCCTCCTCCACCTCATGTTCAGGCGACGGGGGCCTCGCTGCTTTACCCTTCCCTCGAGGCCTCTGGACCACCTCCTCCTCCTCAACCCTACGTCGAGGCCTGCCTCGACCGCTCCCTGAACATGACCCTGACCCTGAACCAGTCCCTATAGCGGCTAGTCTCTCGCAAATCGACGTGAGCTTCCTCATACCGCCCACCATTGCTCAATGACCTGCAATTAAAAAGAGTAAACCATTCAGCATAGATAAACAAAATATAATTACAAATATATGCAAATTATAAACAAATTATAACTAAATTAGTACGACTCATACATGTATTAGAAATAATCATCATGATCGGGATTAGCTGGATCATAAGTCTCATCATCACTATCACGCGTGTCGATATAGTCAAGCCCATGCTCCGAAGGAGGAATGTCGTCATCACTGTCATTAGCTAATTGTAATCGTTGAAGTAATTCTAAGTCCTTCACATTCTGAACCTCGTCTCCACCGTCCTCTGCAGCAACCCTTTCGTTGTCTACTTCCATTCCGATCGCTTCGGTTAAATCTATCACAAAACTCCCTTCGAGCCCATCTTCTTGGAATAACTCTCCTTCGTACGTGTTGGGGTCTATATTATAATCTTCATTGTTTGGTACAGGTAGTTTACCGTGTGGCGATACCTTGTACACAACATTCCAACCCTTAAGACGGCTGTCGGTTTGGCACGGGTATGACAAATAATAAACTTGCGTGGCCTGTTGAGCCACAATATAGACATCGTCTCCTGGTAACATGGATGACTGTCGAATTTCGACTAGCCCAAGATTAGGGACCCGTCTCATGACAGATGGATCAAACCAATGGCATTTGAATATAACTGGATTAAGAGGTTTGCACCCATGAAAAGTTAGTTCGTATATTTCTTCAATTCTTCTGTAGTACTCGACCCCATCAGAGCCTGGCGTGAAAACTCCGGTATTTGTGGTTCTTCGATTGGGCCAACTCTGCTCGTGCCTTGTTGTGTGAAAACGATATCCGTTGACGTCATAACCGGCAAACGACCTGACCCTATAGTCACAGCCATCGGCAACCTGTCTCAACTCGACATTCATAGACGCATCGGTTCGGCCCTGCAAGTTCAAACAGGGCGGTTCATTATATTAATCGTATGTACGAGAATGTCCGAAGAAATTGGATTGTACCTTCTGTTTGAACCAAGAAATGAAATCAGGCATTCCATTTCCCACACCCTCTTTGAGAAGAGTCTCAGCTTCGTGCGGGTACGGTTGCCTTGATTTACGCCAGAATTGACGATGAAATTGCCTGTAGCAACAAGAAATATACGTTTAGGCAAGAGAATGGTGACTACTTCGAAACAAGTTTGTTGAGAACTTACATCATGTACGGCTCCACCTCAGATAGGTTGGTCAACCCATACAACATGATAGAGCACCACTCTTCATGGTTCAAGGTCTTGCGGGTCGCACCACTTGCACTTCCGAGTTGCCCTCGGAAAATGCTAAGGCTTAATTCATCTTCGCTGGCATTGTAACGTGGAGGTGAATTATGCACGCTAGGAAGGTTGTCAGCGTAGTATTTTGATGTGAAGTTTGACACCTCCTCCAGAATGTATGCCTCTGCAATGGATGCTTCAATTTTGCACTTATTCTTACATTTAGTTCGAAGAACCTTTTGATATCTCTCAATTAAATAGCACCAACGACCTTGCACAGGCCCCCCCATTCGTGCTTCATACGGAAGGTGTAGAATTATATGCTGCATTGGATTGAAGAAGCCTGGTGGAAAGATCTTCTCCAACTTATAGAGCAACACAGGCGCCATTGTTTCCATTTCTGCAACCACAGTACGAGATAACTCCTTCGCACAAAGCCGGCGGAAGAAATTGCTCAACTCCGCTAGCACCTGCCACACATGCTCAGGGACATAGCCTCGAACCATCACCGGAAGTAGGCGCTCAAGCCATATATGGTAATCATGACTCTTGAGCTCGTTGATTCGCATAGTTGCTAAATTCACTCCCCTCTTCAAGTTCGCTGCATAGCCATCAGGGAACATTAACGTTTGGAACCATTCTAGAACCTCCCTCCTTTGGGCCCTCGTCAGAACAAAATCGGCCTTAGGCTTCCTCCACGACTTGCCAGTTCTTGGAGGCGCCATGTTTAGCTGTGGTCTGTTGCACAACGTCGCTTGATCCACTCTAGCCTTAACGTTATCCTTTGTCTTGTCAGGAATGTCCATGATTGTACCAAAAATTGCCTCGGCGATATTTTTTTCCGTATGCATTACATCAATGTTATGTGGAACAAGAAGGTCATCAAAATAGAGAAGATTCCACAAGCACGACTTCTGCGTCCAAGCATGTTGCTCGCCGTATCCCAAAAAACCACCTTCTTCATCATTGACCTCGAGAGCGTCTAACTGAGCACGAACTGCGGCCCCTGTCATCATCGGCGGTGCGGGGTCTGTAACTACGACATCTTTGGTAAAGTTCTTGATGTCTCGTCTGAATGGATGGTCAGGAGGGAGGAATTGTCGATGTTTGTCGAACGAAGAATATTTGCCACCTTTCGACAACCAAATGAACTTCAAAGATGCTTTACATACTGGGCATGGGAACTTCCCGTGAACACACCATCCGCAGAAAATCCCATATGCCGGCAAGTCATGCAGGGAGTACTGGTACCAAACATGTATCTTGAAGTTTGTCTTTGTGGATCGGTCATATGTCCATACCCCTTCCTCCCAAGCATGGAGCAAATCATCAATCAGAGGCTCCATGTACACACTCATATTATTCCCCGGATGCTCTGGAATTATCAACGACAAGAATATATTATGTCATTGAAAGAGGACGCCAGGGGGGAGATTCAGGGGGATAACGAAAATGGGCCAACAGGTGTACGGGGCGGCCGCCATTCCATAAGGATTGAACCCATCTGTTGCCAACGCAACGCGTACGTTACGGGCCTCTAGAGCTTTTGCAGGATAAATCGCATCAAAGCTTTTCCAGGCTTCAGCATCGGATGGGTGTACCAGCTTCTCAGGATTATATCGACGGCCGTTTTTGTGCCATGTCATCTATTTCGCGGATTCTTCAGTCATGAAAAGCCGTTGGATCCTCGGTATTAAAGGAAGATACCGTAGAACCTTCACAGGAATTGCGAGCTGCTTTTTCTGACCGTCACCACAGTCTACCTCCAGAAACCTAGACGATTCGCACTTCACACAGTATTTTTCTTCCGCATACTCTTTCCTAAATAAGATGCATCCCTTCGGGCAAGTTTGTATATGCTCGTATGGCATCTTAAGTGCACGAAGGAGTTTCTGTGCCTCATACATGCTCTTTGGCAAGATGTGACCAACCGGGAGCAGGCTTTCAAAAATTGTCAACATAATATCAAACGCGTCTCGACTCAAACTAAACTGAGACTTCACAGCCATTAGGCGTACAATGGCATCTAGTTGAGAAACCTTGGTATGGCCGTAAAGGGGTTGCTGTGCCGCAGACAACATTTCGTTATAAGCCTTAGCGGTAGCCTCTGGCTCCTCTTCCCTACGTGCTTCTTCGAAGTGTGCTTCATGATAGTCATTTAACATGTCTCCCACCCCGGCATCATCATCATATTCCTCGATGCGTTGTCTCAAGACCTCCTCTCTCCCACGGTCAGATTCACCATGGTAGATCCACCTGGTGTAGTCTGACGTAAATCCGTTCTTCACCAGATGTTTGCCCATGTCTAGCTTAGTTTGCCGACGCATGTTTCCACATTTGCTACACGGACACCAAGTCGATCGAGCTCCTTTGACACTTGCAAATGCCCGTTCCAAGAAAGCATCCGTCTTGTCAATCCATTCATTGGTCAACGTATTCTGACTAGTGCGACCCGTGTACATCCACTGGCGATCCTCCATCCTCTAGCATATAAGCGAGTAATACAAAATTCACATTGCATATACACGTTCCTATATTGTCTATTAGGTAAAGATAGGTCCTAATCCCACCCGAGGATGTGTAGGTGGGTTTAGTATCCATGGTCTACTCCGACCCGAGATAGAATTTTGGCAGTACCTCCCCGCTGTTCTCCAAATACACGTCCTTGATAGGAGATTGTGTATCTGGAGAACAACAGGGAGGTGCTGCCGAAACTCTATCTCGGACCGAAATAGACCATGGATACTAAACCCACCTACACATCCTCGGGCTATCCAAAAAACATGGACAATTCGAAATAGATACGGTTATAGATATGCAAAGATCTGCATATTTCCAACTGTATCTCCTTCGAACGGGAGACGCCTAACTAGGTTACGTGATATACGAACATTATACGGAAAGAGAGGTGTAGGATGTCTCACCTTGCTATCCTGCAAAGTGACGACTCGAGGACAGTAACGTAGGCTCTCCTGAAAAAAAAATACTCCTATCAAGTTAAAATTTCGACAGCACCTCCCCTGCACGGGGAGGTTTCCTACACCTGCATCAAATAAAACGGCTCAATGGCCGACAATCACATCTACAACAACACAACGGCATGATGGCCGACTCCACAACAAGCACTGATACATAATGCATGACAATATTTCAAGCATGATAATATTGCAGATAATATTCAATTTAATCAACTCACCTTAGTACCGGGACTGGGGGCGGCGCGTCGGGGCCGGTCAGGGGTCGGGATCGATCGGGGGGCGGCTGGGGGCTAGCCGGGGGCCGGTCGGGGGTCGGGGCCGGCCGGGGCCGACCGGGGGTGGCGCCGGGCGGCTAGGGCCGGCGCGGGATGGGCCGGGGGCGGCGTCGGGCGGCCGGGGGCCGGCGCGGCTCGGGTCCGGCGCGGGGCGGGCGGCGCGGGTCCAGCGAGCGGCGCGGGCGGCCGGGGGCGGCGCGGGTCCGGCTGTGGCGCGGGCGGGCGGCGCGTGCGGTGCGTGTGCGTGTGCCTGTGCGTGTGCGGTTGTGTGTGCGTGCGGGACTTAGGGCCGGATTAATTTCCAGTCTTTACCGAGTGCCCCCGATCTAGCACTCGACAAAGGCAGTTTTCAGCCTTTGCCGAGTGCTAGATCAGGGGCACTTGGCAAAGGATTTTTTTCCCCCCGGATTTTTGACTGACAATGACACGTGGACCCGCGGCAAGCTTTGCCGAGTGTCCGAGGGATGACACTCGGCAAACATATTCTTTGCCGAGTGCCTCACTGCGACACTCGGCAAATCAGTACTTATATTGCATGTGCAAAGTAGTTTTAGTAATTAAAAGTATGTAAACTTTGCAAAAACCTAGTCAAATTCACTAAACATTGTGTATTTCATTTTTTAAGTAATATCATTCCATTATTTCATGGATTTATTGCTCATATTGAATTTATATCTATTAAATTCATATACTTGCAATTAATAAATAAAAATTATCAAACGGATCCGAAAAATTCCCAAAATTTGACATGAACCAATCTATGTTCTCTATGGCCTATAAAAATAAATTTGAACTCAATGACAAATTCAAGTATCGATTCGACTCAAAATCTTACCGGATCCTTCCAACTTCTACGAATCCTTTCCGGAGATGCTTCGAATTCTAAGCATCATATGTCAAAATTTGTGCGAAACCTTCTCAATTTTTTACCACAGCCTCTGCATATGAAATCATAGCATCTTGGAAAATCTCGTGATTTTCAAACTTCGTTTGTATTTTTGAGAATTAAAAAATCATTTGGCCATACGTTCGTAGTCGTGTTTCCTTAACAAAATGTTCGAAATTTCTTTTCATTTTTCGGGTGAGACCTCAATTTGGACTCACTAACATGAATATGATTTTTGCACTCATATTATTTCATTATTCCAATCACCTGCAGTTCAAATTTGACTTAAATCAACAAATTACTCTAAATGAAATTAATTGATTAAATATAGCAAACAGGTCAATAAATAGTCCACCTTCTACCATGCAGTGCCAAATGTCATACATGTGGAGTATAAAAAGTTTGGAGGGTGGAGGAGGGAAATTTTTTTTTAGTTTTGTCGAGTGTGTCAAAAAACACTCGGCAAACATGGAGGTTTGCCGAGTGTCCCGCCTAGCACTCGGCATACCCTGAGCTTTGTCGAGTGTCTCCCGTCGACAGTCGACACTCAGCAAACAGCTAACGTCCGTCACAGGCTTCACCGGACGCCGCACGTGCAGGTCACGTGCTCAAGAGTTTGCCGAGTGGATTTTGTTTGCCGAGTGTCCCCCGTGAGTTTGCCGAGTGTTTTTTTTAGCACTCGGCAAATGGTATTTTCACCGAGTGTATTATGTTTGCCGAGTGTTACGAGGAATACACTCGGCAAACGCGGCCTTCGCTGAGTGCCCGCAATAATGCACTCGGCGAACAAATTACAGTTGGTGACTTTAGTGTTTCCCGTAGTGATACTTCACTGACCCTGCCGTACCGGTATCCGATACGCCGATACTTGCGTATCCGATACTTCGATACTCCGATACTCTCTCTATATGACCACTGTGTTGTTTTCCAAAATCGCGTATCACCGGCGATACATAGCTCCGCGGTTCCCCATCCCCATCTGGCCGTTCCGAAGACATGGAGACCTCTGACAAGCTGCTAACTTGTGTACGTTTCCGAAACACAAGCAGTGGGGATCAGCAAGCTGATAGGACATTGCCGACTGCAGCGGTGCGGCAATAGAGAAGAACCAGGAGAGCGCCGCCGATGGGTTTCTCTTCCGCGGAGAACGAAGGACGGTACGGATTAGAACCTTCAAGGAGACCCCGATCTTCCTGATCTCTCCTATTCCTAACGATTATGCGCTGCATCTTCATTGCAATCACAACCTGTGTATAGGTTTTTCACCACCACTTCCTCTCGATCAACGCAAAATTCTCTTGTACGTACCAACTGATGAAACAATGCGTTGGTCTCGGGCTATCAGGCTATGTGTCTACTACATACTCGGTACTGTTTGCATTGGCTCTGAGATACTAGGTCGTCACACATAAGGACACAAACTTTATAAGATAGCTAGGCAGCGATCACAAGAAGACTACCAATGACAGATAGTATGGTATAAAATGTTCAAGGCTCCTTAAACAATGGGACTGGGAGGTTGGTAGTTGTTGCACTGCTCCTGCAACTTTGCTCTCCATTAATCCATAGATGCATGCATGATTCTCCATATACTGTAGCGCAAAAATATTTGCAGAATTCATGCACTTCAATTCAGTGCCCATGAGGCCTTGAAAAGAGGTGGTCAAAGTAATGAGCCTTTTTAGGAGTGAATGAGCCAGTGAGCTCACGACCGTAGCATGCATAGGTTAAGTTCAAATTTTGAGAATCACCTCTGAAATTCTGAATCTCTCTGATAATGACGACACATGTTTACAAAATTTACTCCACAAATGGCAAATAGACAACAGATTCCTCAAACATGCAGATGGCACATCCTATATAGTATATACTGTCCACTCGATGCATGTCTATGCATATATTATTTTCCATTTTGCGATGATGTTTGTAAAAAATTGTTACTCTGAAGCAGTTTCAAAGAAACATTCAAAGCACACTGTATATCACCTAGCAACCTAAAAGCATCCTATATAGTTCTTCAATGCTAAGGAACATTCAAAGAAAATATGGTCTACAGTTTCATCCATGAGACGAGAAAACTGCATCTTTTATCACCTAGCAACCTGTAGATGACACATCATATATACACAATCTTACTCTGAAGCAGGTGAGGTTGTTCCGGATGCCTCCTACTCACAGCACATTGTATTATTTGAGCTTCAGCTATCCAACTGTTAGTTTCTCTGTCTGCCATTCCTTTCTCATTCTACCGGCTTAACGTGTTAATTTCTCACACATGAGGACAAAGAGGCTTATAAGGTTGGTGCAGGTCACTGGAAGCAGACTACAAATGAGAGGAATATATGGTAAAATGGGCGAGGAAGTGTGTCGTTTATATAGAAGGGTCTTCTGAAGCCTCTAACAGTACAATGGGAGGTTGGCAAGGTGGTGTGCTGCTACTGAACTTTTTCCTTCATTAACCCACATAGATGCATGACCTGGAGACCTGCCATATCCTGCAGTACAAAAGATGTGCATGTAGCAGTCATGCAGTTTAATGGTCATAAGGACCGCCAGGGGAAAAACAACTTCAACCATTGGTCATTTACTCATGGATACAGTCAATTGGTTTGGTTTAACATAACATTTTCCTTCAAGGGGCTCTGACAGAGCGTGTGATCCCTGTACTAGCTAGCAGGAGAAATGTTGTTAGAAATAAGCAACCCAGATGTTCTTCTCTGACATAAGCTAGCCAATGTTCATCTAATCCAGGGAGTTGAAGACCGAGTCTTGTGGAGACAGGATGCCTCTGGAGTCTATTCTGCTCGTTCAGCCTACCGCGCCTTCTTTTTTGGAGCCACAAAGTTCGCTGCCGCTAAGCTGATTTGGAAATCGTGGGCACCGATGAAAGTGAAATTTTTCATCTGGTTGGCAATTAAGGAGCGGTTGTGGACGGCTGATAGAAGACATCGACATGGGTTACAGGGAAACGTGGAGTGTACATTCTGTGAACAGGAACTAGAAATAGCAGTGCACTTGCTAGCTGCTTGCCCTTACACAAAGGAGGTTTGGCACATCGTCTCGACAGTGCTGCGCATACAGAACACCACCTCATTGTCTGAAACCTCTTTAACAGACTACTGGGGGCATAAGCGGCGAGCCATGAGCAGATCACTAAGAAAAGGGATGGACTCCTTGTTTATGTTGATCTCCTGGACAATTTGGAAACAGCGGAACGACAAAAACTTTGATAGAGCCCCAAAAAGAAATCCTCTGCAACTGATTGAGCTAATCCGAGAACAAGCTGCTGATTGGTGCGCGGCAAGAGCCAAACACTTAGCAATGTTCCAGTGGCCGTGATAACAGCATGACGACGCTGAAGCAACGTTACCTTAGTGGTTTATTACCCTGACCTTTGTGTGTAAACGGATGTAATTAAGTTGTCATGTAAGCTTAAGCTACATTTCAAAACCGTGTGTGTGAGCCCGGTAGGCTCGCGTTGTAACAATTCTATTCATTCTTCTTAATACAAAGGTACGCAGCTCTCCTGCGTATTCTCGAAAAAAAAGCAACCCAAATCATCCCCCCACCATTGCTTATTTCCCACCATATTTGCCATTGTTGGTGACTATAGCAGACTTGAGTCATCGACCTAGAAATCATGGAGACGATGTGTGCATCCTTAGTCCCTCGACAAGAGCTTTGATCTTTTCTGAGTGGAAGAACAAAAACCACCTCTGAATCTTTCCAAGAACTGAAAACACTATCCGCAAAACTTCAATCTATGCAGGCAGGCACATATTTTTCTGTTCAGGGTGTAGAATACTTTTTTAGATAATGGATAAAGTTCCGGCTTCAACCTTCTCAAAGAGAAGGATCGGTCCAAAATTATTACAAGTAGTAGCATACTACTACACTCACACATAGAGTTTTTAACTAACGAAAGATGACTCAAAAACCAATTCTCAAACTAAAGGACCATCCATTCGAACTGAAGAAGCGAAGCACTGCCATCTCTAGGGACTGACATGCTGAAATGAAGAGTTCAGGGTGTAGAATACTGACAGGTGAGATTGTTCAGGGTGTAGAATACGATGCATTTGGTCTCGGTTTCTCAGGCTGTGTGTGTACTATAACACACTGTATATAGTCTCTCTTCTACCAACTCAGTTGATATATAGGCAGAGCTGCAGACTACCAATGACAGGTATGGTTCAAAGTTTTGAAGCTTCAAGCCTTAAAAAATGGGAGGTTGGTAGGTGGTGCACTGCTTCTGCAATTTGATCTCTATTAATCCATAAGTGCATGATTAATTGTACCCTGTACTACAAAATATTTGCAGAATTCATGCACTTCAATTCAATGACCAGGAGCCTCGAAAAGAGGTGGCCTGAGATATCTTTCGTTGATATGTAACTACTGACTATTAAGTGGTGCTTGGCTGTTCATAACAAGCTAGGTGCATATCAGAAGGATGTATCTAGAAAAGTCAAAACAAATAGTAATTTGGGATGGAGGGAGTCCTCTATAACAGTGCAACTAATCTGCATTTCAGTGTGATGTCTGGTCACTCGATTGACCGCAGAATCGTTAAGAAATATATATATATATATATATATATATATATATATATATACCTACTGCACTATTAAAGGCAATAAAACAGTTTCAAGTACAAGTCATTTGATAGCATAAATTGGTTTAGGGCGTTTCATTTTCCTTCAAGGGTTGCCTCTCAACAGTTGCGATGCAGGATAAAAGATGTCAAGGGCATGACTTTCTTATGCCATTAGAAGGATAAGGGTGCGATACAGAATCATTTGTTCTATTAATTCCAATGCCTTTTAACTTAATTATATGTCAACATTGAATAAACTTACTATTTACTAGGAAATTTAAATAAACCCCTGCACTCCATGTCACATATCCTTGCATGAAACCACTGCCACAAAAACATACCCACTTGTTACACGCAGTATGTGTATCCTAAGACAGTATATCTTACACCATGGCACCATGGTGAACCGTACCTTTGGACATGGCGGTCGACGACAGTAGAGAAGGGGAAGGACTACCGACTGCGTATATTCAGCGTCTGGATGAGTGAGTGAGTGAATGGTTAATTGGTTCATACAGATGCACAGCACGTCAGAAATCACATGACAATCTGCATGCACATAATTCGGAAAACCAACTGCAAACTCAGACAGCAACAAATTAAGTTAGATGTCAGGTATTATTAATCAGCTACTATAGTTTAGACATATGTATCCAATATTTGTTTTCATTCAGGCAGTGTGAGTGCGAGGCAAGAAGTGTGGTGGCCGTTGCAGGTGTGGATGGCCAGTGAGGCGGAGCTAGCTAGGGTCAAGATCTTCCGTTATAGGACAGGGTCATTATCAGTTATATATAAAGAGTGATTTTCTTTAATTTGTAATGTAGCCATAATCACTTAAATTTCATTGGGTTCTTCAGCCAACTCATTAACCTAGTTACTCATATCTTCGAGGAGATAAGAAATAGCACGCCGTATGCACATATGAGGCAGCCTTAGAGGGCGATATAGCGTTGTAGTTGAGGTCCACCGGCTTGGCAACAGGCCCTCTTTGGCACAGTTTTGGGGAGCTCCGGATTCGCTACTGTAACAGGGGAGCTGGTGGGGCAGTTCATTTTGTGCAGGTGAGGGTGGATCCTCTCCCCACTACAGGTCTACACAGCAGTGCACTACATTATCAGGAGCGCATGAAGCCGGTGCTCAAATTAAAGGAACTCTGCCAAACACATCCTTAATTCTTCTACAGAAGCATGCCTTAGAAGTAGTTCCGGATGCCTCCTATTTCCAAACTCAGAGTAGTTTCTCATTCTCATTGTCATTACTGTCCGCCTCATGTGTTCCCCTTTCCAATCTCATTGAAACGCTTTACCCTCTAGTGTCCCCCTTTGTATTTGTATATGTTTACATGCATGTCACCTTGGTCAATCTATGTTTTTTTCTCGATTCACTATCTACTTATAATTGTATAGCTGTATGGACAGGTAGCCTAACGATATAGAGCTAAGATGACGGCACCTATATATAGGCAAGACTCTATACGATGGTGTATATAAATATATTTAAATATAATTTATTCATTTGATAAATAATATAATGTGTTTAAAATGAATATAATTAGCCATATTTAAATTAATTAAACTTTATCGTTATATATCACTAGTAATATTAGGTTAACATAATTAGTCATTCGTCACAAAGATAATTTTTAATAATTTAAATGATGCAAATAATTATTTTATTAGCAATATTACAACTAACACCATTTTTAATTAGTCTATAGTAATATAAATAAACTTCAGATGGCTTCATTGGGAACTTTTTTCTTCGCGGATACGGATAATGTCGGATATTTCATATTTTTATTGAATACGAATCTAGAATCAGATAGAGAAAAAACACTTATCAGATCCGGATACATCCATTTGAATCCATATTAAAAATAAATATGAATACGAATTTCCATATTAACGTTTTAGCGGATACGAATACGAATAATTCGGATTTCTAGACATCCGTATCCATCCCTAGGAGACACACGACCTGTTCCTTAGACTTGGAGAGGATTCATCCTGTATGCACCAACTTGTATAGAGCTGCAGGTGATGTTGTTCCTGATGTCTCCTACTCGCAACTCACAACATGCAGTATCAAGCTTTGGCTATCCAACTATTAGCTTCTCTGCGCCATTCCTTTCTCATTCTACCGGCTTATTAACATGTTGCACTAGTTTTGAGCTACTAGCTATTCACACATAAGGACAAGGACTTATAAGGTTGGAACAGGTCACATGAAGGAGACTACAAATGAGAGGCATATACGGTAAAAACGGCTAAGGAAGTGTGCTGTTTATGAGAGTTTCTTCAAATCAAAGCCTTTAATAGTACAATGGGAGGTTGGTGAGGTGGTGTGCTGCTACTAATTAACTTTGTTTTTCATTAACCCCACATATGCATGATCTGCCATATACAGTAGTACCAAAGATCTGCAGCACTCATGCAGTTCAACGGCCGCATTCTGCCTTAAAAATTAAAATGGTATAGCTATACATCTATCTTGTTTTTTATCAGGGTACAGAAATCTTTTTATTTGTTAATATGTATGAGACTGTGAGTGAATGGATGTGTTATTTGGTTCGGCTAATATTTTAGCATTTATCTGCTAATCTGCACTTGGGTACTCATTTGGCTGCAGACACCATCGGAAAAAATATAGTCACTACCAGAGTGTCAGTTGCTTTACAGCGTAACACTTGGCTTCGATGGCCTCTTACGGAGTGTAATTCCTGTCTTGTGTAATAGCAGGATAAATGTTGTTAAGATGATGAGTTCATGATTGCGTTTGTTATTTGAAGGAAAATGATACATACATGCTAAAGATGAGAGAAGAATGTCTACTAATGTGTGTCGTCCACTGTACCAATTACTGAGAAAACAACGAGGGTATAGCATTTAATTACCATATTTCTGGTGAGGTACTTCTTTGAACCTCGAAGGAGCTCCCGATGATCTTCCTAACCTCTCCTATTCCTAATGATAATGCACTGCATATCTTCATTGCAATCACAGCTTTTTCTTTCACCACTACGTCCATCCTCTCAGCAAATTCTCTTCTACCAAGTGAAATGATGCATATTGTCGGGCGATGTGTCTACTACAACAAACGCTATATAATCTATTTTCAACCAACTGTGATATACAGGCAAAGGTCACAAGAAGAAGCTAAGACTACCAATATATGACAGATACTGTAGAGAGTGTTCAAGGCAAATACTTCAAGCCTTAAACATTTGGAGGTTGGTAGGTGATGCACTGCTTCTGCAATTTGCTATCCATTAATCCATAAATGCATGGTTGGTCGCATCCTGTACTGATCCGCACATGGGTGTGGCGACTGGCGTCCACTCAACTGCAGATCAAACACGGTGTGCTAGACGCACTCGTTTCTCCGGTGGTGCCAGCAGCAAGCATTAGCGTCAGGCAACAGTTTCTGGAAGCACTGAGTTGCTATTTTGTTGTTGCTATTTTGCTTCGCCTCCCACCGCGCGTGGACGATCTTCTGTTCCCTATGCGCACAAAAGTCGGTAGCAATGCCGACGACGGCTCTTCCCACGGGATGGCAGAGATCAGGAAATTCAAGCTGAAACGGACCCGAATTCCTATTTTTGAGAATTCAAGCCCACGCACCTCGGTGATAGTTCCAGAAAAACCATCACGAGCGAATCTCTGTCACGGTAGCAGCGAGAGCCAAAGTGGACTATGTTATAGTAGTTCGTGTGCAAGCGGTGGTGAATCTAGTCAATGACGCTGTTGTTGGAAGCTAGAGCAGCGTCCAAGGTCTCAACCAACTCCTCCTAAAATGGACGCTCTCAACCAACTCCTCCTTCTCCTTGAGCTTGGCGTTCTTCTCGTTGATCAGCTTGTCCCTGACGTGAATCGCTTCCTCCATGCGAGCAACCCTCGTCTCCAGCATGGCGATCTTCTGGGCATCACTGTCGTCATACGGGTCCGGTGCGGCGTTGATATCGTCGCGGAGGCGGCGGTTCGTCTGGTCCAGCCGCTCCAAGCAACGAGAGCCCCTCGATCTGTCCCTCAAGTATGGCGTTGTGCCCGATGCAGTTGTCCCATCCCTTGCGCAGAACCTCCATCTCACGGTCGTAGTGGGACAGCGTGACGTCCTGCCTCAGGTGTATCGCGGTAGACTTCGAGAGAGTGACCCAGGAGTACCACCCTGGTCTTCTTGATCTCTCCTATTCCTAATAACAGTTCACTGCATCTTCTCATGTAATCCCGATCTGTACATAGTTTCTTCTACCACTTCCTCTCAGCAAAATTCTCCTCTACCAACTGAAATGATGCGTTGGTCTCGGGCTATGTCTCGACTACATATAGAGTTATTATAAAAGAGGCAGAGGTCGCATGAAAAAGCTAAGAATACATACCAATGACGACAGATATAGAGTACAAATGTTCAGGCAATGCTTCGAAGCTTTAAACAATGGGAGGTTGGTAGGTAGTGCACTCCTTCTGCATTGTTCTCTATTAATCCATTAGATGCATCATCGACCGTATCCAGTGTAGTACAAAATATTGGCAGAGACTTCAATCCAATGGCCTAGAGCCTTGAAAAGCAAGAAAAGAGGTGGCTTCCGATATGTTTCGTTGATGATCGAGAATGTGACTGTTATGGTTGCTTGACGGTTCATACTTCGCAACAGTATAACTAATCTACACTTGGGTGTGATGTCCAGTCACTCACTTGACAATGGAATCATATCGTTAAGAAATATATACCTGCACTTTCAGAGAATAATAAAACAGTTTCAAGTATCAGTCATTTGATTGGGTTAATTGGTTCACATTGTAATATTTCATTCAAGGACTGCGCGCCTCCAGATTTACGATCGATACATGATAAAAGATGTAAAGGGAAAGTTCATGATGTTCTTATGTCATTAGAAGGACATAAGTTTTACGTACACATATATAATATGCACATCGTTTGGTATATCCCCTTGCATGAAATTAAACCACTTTTGCAGAATGAAACATCCCCACATGTCATGCAGCATGTGTATTTGAGTGTATCCTATAGGACAGGATATTTTACAGTACACCAAATGCATGCAGCAGCACTACGGCCTCAAGCTCCTCAAAGACGTACGTGCATTACTGACCCTGTCAACATCTATCGTGCAGAACTTCCACAAGAGGCTGATAGGGCTCACCAGAGCGCAAGGGTTGTAGTTCCGGACGCCTCCTATTCCTGTTCCTATTCCTAGTGCACTGCATCCTTATAGTGCAATCATGCTTCCTCACTCTCATTTCTGCACTACAAAGTTCTCTCTTTTTTCTACCGGCTCAAACTATATATCTACTAAGAGCTAGCTTCATAGAACAATAATGTTTTTTTTAATTATTTAGCATACCAAAATAAGGGTACACCCATTGATGGCTGGGAGGTCTAGTGTTTTACACGAAGGAGTTGAAATACAAGAAATGCGCCATCATACTTAATTCACGCATGGCGTTTGAGGGTCCATGTATATATTCATGTCTTGAAATACTTTCATTTATTTTGATGGTTGAGAGGACTGAGTGAGTGAATACAATCCAAGTTGTTTAGTTGGCGATGGTTTGGTTCATACAATCTTTCTTGCCTTTAATTCAGTAAACAACAGACAGAGCAACCAAGTTAGATGTCAGGTCTTAATTAATGAGGCCGTCAGCCGACCCATTAAACTAATTACCCATGTCATTGAGGAGATAAACAAGGCCATCCTGCAGCATCTAATAACCTGTTGCATGCATACATGAGGCAGCACTTGGATGCAATGTCACATTGTAGTTGAGGTCCACCAGCTCTGCGATAGTTTGTTCTTCTACGTATGCACACAAAGCAGCAGGAAAAGTAGTTCCAGATGCCTCCTATTCCAAGGTCGTAAAGTAGTTTCTCATTCTCATTGGTATTCGTCTCCACCTCCTATGTTCTCTCTTCACTCACGACCACTTTCCAACCAGCTCATTGAACTGTTTTACCCTCCAGTGTATGTGTTTAGATGGGTAGCCTAACGATATGGAGCTAATATGACTGACATCTAGGAAGAATGGATATTAAGACTCTAGACGATGATATGTGTAGGGGCGGAGCTAGAGAAGAATAAAGGGGGTGCGACGCCTTCACAACATAAATAGACATTTAATTTAATATTGTGAAAATTCAGAGGTGATAAGAGACTATAAATTTTCTCTGGGTGCGGCCGCACCCGGCACTTGACACCTAGCTCCACCCCTGTGTCATACGTGCGTCAGGCGCCTGCGTCGTGACGGGGAACCCCGGCTCCTGGTGATCAGGCACAAGTTGGAATGCTTCGACAACTGAAGAGACCACCGGCGCTAGACCATCCCGGTGACCAGGAAGTTGTTTGAGATTATAATCGTGGAGAACAAACCTGCGAGATTAAGGCCCTATTTGTTAGATTATATAAGTTGGATTATAGTTCATAGGTACTATGGTAAAAGATCACTTTGGGATCACTTAGCTTATTTCAGATTGTTTGTGGTCCCATCACTAAATGACCTCTCATCCCGAAGCTTAGTACCGGATGCATTTAGATCTGGTACTAATAATGCTAGCATTAGTACCGGTTCCAAATTTGAGATCCTGCGGACCCCCTCCAGTACCGGTTGGAACCACCAACCGGTACTAGAGGGTTCCCCCGCCCAACACTTAGATTTTTTATCTGCCAATGCTTCTTCGGTCCACGCATGCTATCTTTATTTCTCGTGCGCATGCCCCCTCCCTCCCTCAGATCCCACCAGCCTTATCCTCCAGCCGCCCCCTCCCTCCTCCTCTAGATCTCCACCGGCGCCCCTCTCCCCCCTCTCCCTTCCACCAGTGCCAGCTCCCTCCCTCCCTCTCCCTCTCGCATGCCCTCCCTCGGCCTCCCCACTCCTCCCCCATACGGTCGCCCCTCACCTCGTGCCTGGGGCGAGGAGCACCGGCGGGGCGAGGCGCGGCGGCGGCGGCTTGGTCGCACGGCTCGGGCGGGCGACGAGCGGCGGCGGTGACTTGGTGGCTCGGGCGGGCGACTTGGTGGTTTAATTTGTTGCATGCGTTTGTGTTGTGCCTGTAGCGGCGACGGCGGGAGCAGCAGCGGGGGCCTGGCGGGAGGGGTGGCAGAGGGGGCCGGTGGCAGGCAGCGGGGCAGCGGGGGAGGGTGCTGGCGGAGGAGGCCGGAGGAGGGAGGAGGAGGGGGCGGAGGAGGTGGAGGCAGGGCCCGTGGCGGTGGGAGGCCGGTGGCCGGCGGTGGGCGGAGGAAGGCTGGGACAGCAGGGGCCGGGGCTGGCGGGGGGATTCAATTTTTTTAACACCCTCCAGTACCATTTATTTCAACCGGTACTAGAGGACCCCCTCTAGTACTGGATGGCTAGTACCGGTTGCACAACTGGTACTAGAGGGGGGTTTGGAACCGGTACTAGAGGCTATTTTTCTAATAGTGCATGATAGTCTTTTACCTTACTACCTTTGGACAATAATCTAGCTTATATAATATATGAGGGAAACAAACAGACCCGAAATTCCAGTCAATTTTTGTGTGCTTAGAATTTGGAAGCAAAATAAGTCACAGGTCATTTAACTGGCATTGCATATTTCCTCGATGCTTAGGTTTGCCATTGCCCGTGTGACTACAAGATTGCGAGTCCACGACCTAGTCAGTAATCGTGGTTGTTCCGGATGCCTCCTACTCACAGCACACTGCTGTATTATTCGAACTTCAGCGATCCAACTGTTAGTTCCTCTGCCAATCCTTTCTCATTCTATCGGCTTAACCGTGTTACTTTCTCACTCATGAGGACAGACTGATCGACAGAGGCTTATAACATAGGAGCAGGTCCCAGGAAGAAGAACACAAATGGGAGGCATCTATGGTAAAATGGGAAAGGAAGTGTATCGTTTATAAGAAGGGTCTCAAGCCTCTAAGGCTCCAACGGTACATGGGAGGTTGGGAAGGTAGTGCACTGCTCCTGAACTTTGTTCTCCATTAATCCCCCCATAGATGCATGCATGATCCGCCGCATCCTGTAGAAGTTCTGCAGCACTCATGCAGTTGAATGGCCATATTCACGCCTTAAAATGGTATAGCTATAACTTTTTCTTAATCAGGATATATATAGAGAAATCTTGTGTTCATATATGTTTGAGGTGTGTTATTTGGTGCTTGACGGCTAATATGGCAGCACTGATCTGCGTTTGGGTGTGGTGTCCACTCACTTGGTTACAGACCACCAGGGGGAAAAACACAGTTGCAAACATCAGTCATTTGATGTACTGTAGTCAATTAGTTTACAACGTACGCAACATTCCCCTTCGAGGGCCTCTCATAGAGTGTTACTGATCCTGTAATACCTAGCAGGAGAAAACTTTTGGCGTGCTGAGCTACCTCTGAAGATTAAAATCTTTATGTGGTACTTAAAAAAGAGGTAGTGCCACTAGTAGAGAACTGACCTTTCATCCACCTCTTTTATCCGGTTAATATTTGGCACGTGACTAAAAGTGGCATGCCACCGAAAGCTAGCGCGGTGGGAGGCTCTTTAGTTCCGGTTGCAGGGACTAAAGCCCCCCTATCCCGGTTGTAACGGTCGGAAAATTCCCACCGACACCACCCCTCTTTTGTCCTGGTTGGAAGCCCCAACCGGGACAAAAGTCTCACCCTTTTATCATGGTTGGAGTTACCAACCGGGACAAAAGGGTGAGTCTTTTGTCCCGGTTGGAGCTTCCAACCGGAGTAAACTACCAACCGGGACAAAAGGGGCGAGGGCGGCGCTCCAGGCTCTCCTCTCCGCATTATCTCCTCGTCATCATCCTCTCCTCATCCCCAAGCTTCCCCTCTCTCTTGCAGATCTCATCTTTCTTCTTCTCTCGCGCAGAGCTCTCCCGCCCCCTCCCCTCCTCCTCCTCTTCCTCTCCCGCCTCCTCCCCCTTTCCTTCCCCCTCTACTCGCGAGAATCAGGACATTACCGAAGAATCAGGACTCACGAGAATGATGATGGACTTCTCCTCGGATGAGAAGTAAGAGAGGTACTGGTCAGAACTTTTACCATGTGTTTGGATGGGAGACAATGTAGGACGGGACAGTCCCGTCCCAGTTTTCTGGGATGGGATGATCCCATTTCATGTTTGGTTAGAGGGACAGGGGCGTCCCTGTTTTTTGTTTAGTTTGAGGGATAAACGTGGGATGGGATGATCCCGTTTTCTGTTTGGATCGAGGGATAGTTGGTTATGATAACCTCCTGCACAAGCACGGTGACATTACCTCCTACCTCACCTCCTACCTCTCATACCTTCCTTCTTTCTAACAATAATTGCAACTTTCCTTTTGATACAAATAAAACTTTCAATTTTTTGTATAAACTACTTCAAATTTTTGTATATTCTAGATGTAGTGAACATTTACCGTCAAATGGCATTCATATACAGATAGCATTCATATACAACTATCGGGTTGTGTTATCAGGTTACACAATATATATAGTCTGAATCATATATAATTCATTTACCATCAAATGACATTCATATATACAGATGGCATTTACCAGACTTCCATTATATCTAATTCATGCCTTACACAGTATAGAAAGTTCAAGGCATACTATATGATAGGCCACAGTTAGCAAAAGAGATATGACTAACAAAAGAGAACTGTTACAACTATCAGGTGTAACAAATATGGCCTAGTTAGCAAAAGAGAAAGCTTTACCACTATCACTAGTTGTATGTTCCAAAGCACCCTACTGTCTAGGGAACTTCTCACTAACAAATATGGCTATCCAATGTAACTGGTGCTCAAATGGCAAGCCACAGAAAGCTTTACCAATGAGAGGATTGGCCACCAGATGAGCATAGTACGTGGATATCTGAAGATCATTAAAGCCTGAAACTGAAAGGCTATTCACTTTGGCAAAGAGATCTTCTGGCAGCTCATCGTTTGATTTAGCAACCTGCGTTATAGCCATGGCAAGCTTGTCACCAACTCGGTTAAACGCACCAATCAGCCCATCCTCTGCACTTTCAACAATCTTAGCCCTCTTGTTAGGTCTTGCATTAGATGTTGCCCCTTCCTCAAAAGCACTGCTAGGATCCTCTTCTATACCATTTGCAGCCCCATCTTCATTTGCAGCCCCATCTTCAGTGTCACCTTCTTCTGTACCAAGAGGAGCACTTGAATCCTTTGCAAACTTGCCTATAGCCATATCCTTCCCAAAAATTGTTTCCATCTCAGCATAGTTCTCAAGAGGCTTGTTTAAGTACTCGGCATCAGCCTTGTGATCCTATAATGCAATAGAAATCAGTATGAAAAATATGATAAGAACAGGACCACAAAACGATAGAAACTAGATTACGTGCACATGGCCATTGTAGTGCTCCTCATCAAGGATGATGATGTAGTTATCTTCAACGAATCCAGATGCACTCAAGCTCTTGAGTCTTGTTATCTTTGCCCACTTTCTTTGCCATGTCTTCAGATGATTCTTAATCTGCTCACTATTGAGCGTAGTGTTGAATTTTTCATTGACAGCTCTAGCACATGCATTGAAATAGACCTTTTTGAAGCCCTTTCCTGTTTTAACACCACTAGCAACCACATTGGCAAGATTTTTCAGCATAAAAGTGGACATTGGCGATGTCCAGGCAGCCACACCAGTACCTCTCCCAAGTCCCTCAACATGGCCATCCATTGCCTGCCATGAAATAAAAAAACAGCTAGCATTGGATGTCAGTTAACTGGATTTCAGCACCAAATACAACAAGTATTGTATGTCATTTAACTGGATTTCACCACCAAATAAGTCCTTGCAAATGAAATATAGCAACAATAAGTGCATACAACTGAAATATAGCAACAATAAGTGCATACAACTGAAATATAGCAACAATAAGTGCATACAACTGAAATATAGCAACAATATGTTCATACAACTGAAATATAGCAATAAATATGTCCATACAACACAAATACAACAAGAAAAATACCTGAAATACATCAAAAAACTAGTGGGTACTAATTAATATTGTTGTCTTGATGGTCTACCCACATCTGATCAGCAATGCTTTGCCTGAAATTAACCATCTCAGTATGCTCATTTGCTTGTCCACTATATGTTGTAGCATGGTTATAACTTGGCAAATTATTTTCTTCTATGAAGAACTCATCAAGTCCATCTTGTATAACCCAATTGTGAATGATGCAGCAAGCAACAACAATGTCTACTTGAGTTGGGAAAGGAAAGAAAGGAGTGGCATCATCGAGAATTTTGAATCTTCTCTTTAGACACCCAAATGCACGTTCTACTGTGATACGAAGAGATGAGTGCCTAAGGTTGAATAGCTCCTTCTCGTTTTGTACAGGATTATTCCCCCACTCATTCAAGTGATAATGAACACCACGAAAAGAGGGAAAGAATCCTGATTTTGCTCCATATCCGGCATCAACTAGGTAGAATTTGCCTAAAATGTGATGGAAACTTGATCATATTTCTATTATATCAGCGATTCATATAGAGAATTTGATATGCTATTAGTGTATTACCTTGTGGCACTCGAAGTCCATTCTCACGCTCCAAAGCATCTCGTAACACTAGTGCATCATGTGTTGTCCCCTCCAACCAGCCAATACATAGGTGAACCGGAGATCAAAATCTACGGCAGCTATTACATTTTGAGAGGCATATGACTTCCTACCACGAAAGGATAACTCCAAATCCTTAGGAACAGAGGCTCTTACATGTGTACCATTGATGGCTCCAATACAATCCTTAAAGTAAGGATCCCATCTGTGGTTCCCTTGTATTTTGGTAGGAGTTTCCAATGACGGTGGCCTAATTAATTCCCCTCGTAGCTCACCAACAGCACGAAGAACCCTGTTAAAATAACGGCTGACCGTTTCTCCGGATCTATCAAAATTAGTCCCAACTAATCTGTTCCTAAGGTTGTGCCCCACGGTATTTAGAAATATTGCCACTTGTTGCTCGACACAACAATGGATGGTATCTTCAAGCAAACCACGATCCCTGAATAGGTTGCAAAACCGAAAGAACTTGGCTCTATTGAGTCTTAGCATGTTCACACAAACTGTATCATCCTTCCAAATTTTGTTGTTTAGGTACTCAAGTCTCATCCTATCCCTTTCATTGATAAGCCCATAAGTAATACCTTCTCTCCTTGCAGCTCGCTTATGTTTTCTAGACTCAATAATAACCATAGCCATCATTGACAACAACATATATGCAGCAGCAGTACAAGTAACAACCTTGGTTTGTTGATCCATCTATAACACAAAACACCAAAGAATTCAGGACTATATACCACCAACTACTACCAGTACAACCATATGAAAGCACATCATAAAAATACATTGAATCCTACTGCACACACGCATGTAAGCAATACTGTCATTATTGCACAAATGTATTCATTCAGAAAATATGGTCGCACAATACATGCAAAACCAATCCCATAGCTGCTTCATGGATCAGATCGAGCACACATACATACACATGGGTCAGTGGGTGCTAGGGTTTTCCATACCTTGGGGAAAGGAAGCCAAGGTCCTGTTGGAGGACACGAACGGGGAGGGGATGGCGCTGGGCTCCTTCTTCCTGTGGACCGAGAGGGAGGAACATGGTGAGGATCTGGGAAGGAGAGAGGCAGGACAGGGAAGGGATGGAGGAAGGATGTGGATGGAGGGAGGGATGGATGATGCTTACCTTGTGAGGGAGGATGTGGCCGGCAACGGGTCCTGCGCCTAGGTCACCGAGATCTGCCAGGTGCCGCGATCTGCCAACGGTGGCCAAATCTCCGGTACCGGCGGCGCCCCTTTTTCCGGGCACGGGAGGAGCTGGGAGCGGTGGCGGGTCGCCCCTTATTTCGCGCACGGGAGGAGTGGAGCCACTGGGATCTGCGGACGGTGCCGCCAATTTGTTCCACGCGAGGAGCCAGGAGCGGTGCTCTTTTTTTTGCGGACGAAGGAGTGGAGCGGTGGCGGTGAAGGATTTTAACGCGCGACTCACGTGGATGGGGCGACGGGGAACTAGGAGGATTTTCACGCGTGGCTCACGTGGATGGGGCGACGGGGAACTAGGATGCCCCCGTCCGCTCGATTTTGCTGGATGGGGGTGTCCCGCATATTTGGGGTATATTCCTCATTCGGGATGTCCCCGTCCCCTAAGATTCACAACCAAACACTAGGATATCCATGGACCGTCCCGTCCCATCCCATTCCATCCCATCCTTGGAACCAAACGCTACCTTAGGGAGCCCCCCGTCTTCCTGATCTCTCCTATTCCTAACGATAATGACCTGCATCTTCATTGCAATCACAACCTGTATATAGGTTTTTCACCACCACTTCTTCTCAGCAAAATTCTCTTCTACTAACTGAAACAATGCATTGGTCTCGGGCTGTGTCATCTACTGTAACACACTACACTATATGTCTATATATATAGTCTCTCTTGTACCAACTGTGATAGGCAGAGGTCACAGGAAGAAGTTGGCTACAAATGACCAATATGGTACATAAACAATGGGAGGTTGGTAGGTGATGCACTGCTTCTGCAATTTGCTCTCCATTAATCCATAGACGATGTATGATCCATTGTACCCTGTAGTACAAAATATTTGCAGAATTGATGCACTTCAATAATCAATTCAATGGCCAAGAGCCTTGAAAAGAGGTGGCCACATAGCAGTTGAGAGTGTGACTGCTATGTGGTGCTTGACGGTTCATGCTTCATAAGAGTACAACTAATCTGCACTTGGGTTTGATGTTCAGTCACTCGCTTGACTGTGGAATTGTTAGGAAATTAAATATATACCTGCTGCACCTGCACTATCAGAGGGAATAGAACAGTTTCAGGTCTCAGTCATTTGATAGAGTTCAACGGTTAATGGCGTAACATTTCCCTTCAAGGATTGCCTCCCCAGAGTTGCTACACAGGATAAAAGATGTAAAGTTCACAATGTTTCTTATGTCATTAGAAGGATAAGGTTTGCATAGTGACAGTCTGACATACATGTCCAAGATGAGGGAAAATGTCTACCTGGTTGTCTAATCATTGAGAAAATCACACAACTTCTTTCATATGAATTTAGATGGAGATGATCACGTATATCTGCCGCATCACCTTGAAGTGCCCAACCTGGTGGAGGACTGGTGGGTGGGTAAGCAGGCTGTGCCGAACCTGGGCTCGGGGACTGACCTTTGTTCTCCACTCACCCCCCTCATAGATCTGGAGCGCTCATGCTGATCTTTTGTGCACTTGCATCCCAGGGCACCATGCCTGCAGCAACACATCAAGCCTCCGTCGTTACCTGTCCGGCCGATCCGGAGAACTGGGAATCAGTGACAAGCCGGTAGCTTATAGGACATTGTCAACAGCAGCGGAGCAGAAATCAAAAAGGACAAGAAGAGCACCGCCGATGGTTTTCTCTCTCCAGGAGGAGGAATGTAGTGATTTGAGGATTAGTGGAGACCCTGATCTTCCTGACCTCTCCCATTCCTAATGACAATGCACTGCACCTTCATTGTAATCACTAGATAATTTTTTCACCACCACTTCCTCTCAGCGCAAAATTCTCGATCTTCTACCAACTGAAATGATAGCTAGATTGGTCTTGGACTATGTGTCTCCTACAACACACACTATATATCTTCCCTTTTCTACCAAACTTTGGTATATAGGCAGAGGTCACAACAAGAATTAAGAAGCTAAAAGACTACCAATGACAGATATGGTACAAGGTGTTCAAGGGCAATATATGCTCCTCAACAACAAATATAAAACCAGAAAAAACCAGCCTTAACTGAAGAAATGGTGATGCATAGGTTGTACATCGAGTATAGTAGTTATGTACGCATACCTTCCAGCTAGCTTTATCAACATCGGAGAAATTAAAAGACACTGCTGATAATGTTAGAGAACTGCTACAGAAAGCTAGCTTTATCAATCCTGGCTGTCTGATCTAAGAAATACCCAAGGGTATAGCATTCACCATTTTCAAGCAGAACCCTCTCTATCAAATCTGGAGTTAATTTCTTGGCCAAGAGACTGATCCCTCTGAAAGCTTTAGGTTCTTAATTAGTAGAATGCTGAAATCTAAAACCTAAAAAACTGGCCCGGACCAAAGAAATGCCGATACGTATATGGTACATCAGATTGGTTCAGCAACTCGTTACATACCGATATAGTAGCTCTATGTGCACCTTACAGTTTGATCAACATACGCGCATACGCTCCATGCTCGTCAATCTCTAGACACTCCATATATGCATCGTTTGGTGTTTAAAATGAACGAGTTGAAACAAAAGAAATGTGGCAACATATTTCATCCATGCGTTTCCTTGGCCATATTCATGTCTTGAAATACTTCCACTGGTTTTGATGGTTGAGAAGGGTGAGTGAGTGAATAAATGATCTATGTTCTTTAGTGCAAGATGGTTATTGCTTCATACAAATACGGTATCTCACAAATCACATGACAATCTGCATGCACTTAATTCAATAAACCAACTGCAAACTTACAGAGCAACTAAAGTTAGATGTCGGGTCTTAAAGAGCTAACTATAGCCTAGACATTACCTCTTATCAAAGGAGGCAGGCTCAGCAGCCAGCCAGGGTGACCACGTTGGCCGAAATTCTTTCGGCCATCGGTTGGCCATCCAATGGTTGGCGGTCTGCTCATGGCATTTTGTATTAAGGTCCTTATATTATTAAGAAATCACTCGCGTTAAGGTCCTCGTATTATCATCATCCGGCGCTTCCAAATATATTACCTCTTACGAAAGGAGCTGGGCTCGGCAGCCAGCCAGGGTGGCCACATCGGCCGAAATTCTTTTGGCTGTTGGTTGGCCATCCAATGGCTAACGGTCTAGCAATGCTCATGACATTTTGCATTAAGGTCCTCAAATTATTAAGAAATCATCCCGCGTTAAGGTCCTCACATTATCATCATCCGACGCTTCCAAATATATTAATATATATACTTCTTATGAAAGGAGGCAGGCTCGGCAGCCAGCCAAGGTGGCCACGTCGGCCGAAATTCTTTCGGTTGTCGAATGGCCATCCAATGGCTGGTGGCCTAGCAATGCTCATGATATTTTACATTAAGGTCCTCACATTATTAAGAAATCATCATGCATTAAGGTCCTCGCATTATCATCATCCGACGCTTCCAAATATATTAATATATATGAAACCTGCAGCCAACCAGGCTAGCCACATCAGCCGAAATTCTTTCGACCATCAAATGGCTCCACGCTTCCAAATATATTACTATACAATGGCCATCCAATAACTAGTGGCTTAGCAGTACCAAAGGTATTTTGCGTTAAGTTCCTCGCATTATCAAGAAATCATCCCGCGCTTCCATCAAATAGCCATCCAATGGTTAGTGGATTAACAGTGTCCCAGGCATTTTGCATTAAGATCCTCGCATTATTGAGAAATCATTCCGTACTTCCAATTATTCTTTCGGCCGTCGAATGGCCATCCAATGTCTAGTGGCTTCGCAGTGTCCAAGGTATTTTGTGTTAAGGCTCTCGCATTATCAAGAAATCACTCCGGGCTTCCAAATATATTACTAGGCATTTTTATGTTAATGTCCTTGCATCATCAAGAAATTATCCCATGCTTCCATATATACATTACTATAGAATGAACATCCAATGTCCAGTAGCTTAGCAGCGCACAAAGAATTTTTGCATGCAGGTCCTCGCATTATCAAGAAATCATCCTGCGCTTCCAAATATATTATTAGATACTTTGCATTAAGATCCTCGCATTATCAAGAAATCGTCCCACACTTCCAAATATATTACTATGAAATCATCCCATGCTTCCATATATATTACTATTGAATGGTCATCCAATGGCTAGTGGCTTAGCAGCGACCAAGGTATTTTGCGTTAAGGTCCTCGCATTATCAATAAATCATCCTGCTTTCCGAATATATTACAATACATTTTGCGTTAAGGTCCTTGAATTATCAAGAAATTATTTTGCACTTCCAAATATATAACTATATATGAAATCGGCGGCCAGCCCAGTTGGCCACATCAGCTGAAATTCTTTCAGCTGTCGAAAGGGCATCCAATGGCTAGTGGCTTAGCAGTGCTACAGGCATTTTGCGTTAAGCTCATCGCATTATCAAGAAACCGTACCCTGCTTCCAAATATACATCCCACACTTCCAAATATAGGTGTCGACTTCTCGTTCGCCTAGAACTCTCTTGACCCCAACTGCTTGTTGTCCACAGTGGAGAAAAAATCTCACCCTTCCTCTCTTCTCCGACCAACACCACTTTCCTCAACGGTGGGTGCAAGGGGTCTGGCTAGGGTACGTGGGTAGACAGTGGCGATGGCGGCACACAAGAGGTGCAACGGCGGGTGCACAGCGACGGCGCGCCTCTCCAGGCCTCGCGTTCTGCCGCACCTGACTTCCTCCACCCGCGCGATCGTGATGTTCACGAGGTAAAGATTAGTCCTTGGTATAAGAATTGTTTCTTCTAGCACATATATTTTCTTTTTTTGTCAAGGATCTCACTGCTGTTTTGGCTTCTCAAGCTGCGGGATTCAGATGGAGCGGATGTCATGTTTCCATGAAGCTAGATTGGAACCCTGCATGAAAAGCTGTTGTTTCATGGATTCTGGAGGTGCAAATTGCTTCTTCTCTAGGCTGCATCATAACTAGCGATAAATAATTGACTCTGGTATATTGTCGTATATCGGGATACATTAACTAAAAGAACATAGCCTTTCTATGCACGCAGAACTTCTTGGACTGTTAACATTTTGCCATTATCCATCGGTCCATCACCATACTGATAGCACTATGTAGCATCTGAATTTTGTCATGATAATAATTTAATTCAGTATTTTAGTTGTTATCCCTTGAACTGCTTCCGAATTTTAGGAGTCCTCAGCTTTGTATTAAGCAACAATATTCCATTAAAATCTTCAATTTATGTATCAGTAAGGGTTTCAACGATTTTGCGAGAGCTTATATAGAAGGCTTAAAGTCTGCAATTTTAGCCTGTGTCTAGCCAAAGGAAGCATTATACCTCGAAGTTTCGCTCCATACTGTCATCTACTTACTATGTAAGTAAAATCTTGGTTTATGTGCTTAGTAAAAGATTAAAACTGACGACTCTTTTAAATTTTGATTGTTCAACTGAAACTTTCAATTTCCGCGTGATAAAGGGATGATACTCTCAAGGTGTAGCTTAACCAAATGTGTCTTCTATATTTTAATTTTTTATGGTCCAATAACGGCTTATGCTCATCAGTGAGTCGTTAGCTAGGCTTTACGCGCGCATGGGCGTGCGCAAATCACTAGTGTGTATACAATTTTGCTTTTCAATCAGCCACGGTGTAAGGCAAGGAGAAGTGTGACGCGGCCATTGCGGGTGGATGACCTGAGAGGCGGAGCTAGGTGACAAGAGGACTGGAATCAGCTCTATAGAGGGCGCTATATCGGGGCATGTCGAGCTTTGGAATTTATAGCTAGAGAAATCTTCGGAAATAACGGACGGCAGTTTAGTACTTTTAATATGTCCAACTTATTTGGTTTTCATTTGGAAGAAGTGTGCTTTTATTCTTGTAATAATGGTCGGATATTGACTTTGATGTAGAGGTCGGAATATTTACTATTCCTTTATTTAAAAAGCATCATTATTAGAGGACGGGATCATTAGAGCTAGAAAGAGTGACTTTGGAGAGTAGCTATACATGAGGCTGAGCGGTCTTCTATGGAATTTACTTAAATTTCATTGGGTCATCGATCAGCTGACCGCATTAAACTAATTACCCATGTCATTGTGAAGCTGATCAGCAAGGCCATCTGGCAGCACCTAATAACCTGCTGCATGCATGCATCATGAGGCAGCCATAGAGGGCAATGTAGCATTGTAGCGTTGAGGTCCACCAGATGACATATGTTTCTAGGACCTTTTTTTGGCATGGCTTCTGGGTGCTCTGGCTCCGCTGTTGTAGGAGGAACCGAAGAAGCCCAAACTTTTGGCTTCACTGGTCGCGCGTTAGCGCTACAGTACCAGGAGCGGGTAAAGCCGGAGCTCAACGGATCCCTGCCAAACCCAGCTTTAATTCTTGTACATGCGCATGCCTATCACAAGGAGAAGAAGTAGTTCCAGACGCCTCCTATTTCCAAGCTCATAGAGTAGTTTCTCATTCTTATGGCATTCACCTCTACCGCTCCTATGTTCTCTCTCTTCACTCACAGCCACTTTCCAACCTCATGGAACCACTTTACCCTCTAGTTAGTGTCCCTTTGGATGCGTGTGTGTTTACATGTCGCCTTAATCTATGTTTTTTTTTGTTCTCGAGTTGCTATCTGCTTATAATTGTATAGCTATATAGACAGGTAGTCTGACGATATAGAGCTAAGATGGCGGGCGCCTATATATATAGACATGCAGGTCATGAGAAGAACAAATAAAACTCTAAACCCTACTATAAGGGAGGGATATATATATATATTATATATATTATATATATATATTATATATATATATATTAGGCCTCCGCTATTCGGTACCCGAGCCCCCCACGACCCAGCGCGCGCCTCCCTCCCGCTGTCCCGCCCGCGCCCGCTTCTCCCTGCCGGTCCGATTTTTTCAAATCTACTAGCACGCGGCCGCCGCTCGCCGCTCGTGGCTGCCCCTGCCTCTATCGTCGCGCTCATCGCTCGCAGCCGCCCCTACTGCCGTCGTCGGGCTCGTCGCTTGCGGCCGCTGTTGTCCTTCTACTGCTGCTGTCACCTTGCCGTCATCATGTTTGCCGCTCGCGCGCAGCCGCCACTGCTGCTATCAACATGGACGCACGGCCGCCGCTCCTGCTATCAGCATGCACGCATGGCAGCTAGTTGTTAATGCTAATTTACCCTCTTCCCAGCAGTTCAGCACCATTCAATTTTGTTTATTCCCATCTTCAAATATGAAAGTTTCAAATCCAACCTATGTTACCCACAAAATCTCAGAAAATTGAAGTCTGTACTAGCACTCATCCGGTTTTTGCGAGATGACCAGCAGAAATTGAAAATTTCGGATGGTTTTTTGTGCACACTGGAGTCTGAGGGTGTCGGTCAAATAAAACCAGATTTTGATGGAGGCAAAATAGTTTCTTTACCCCATAGAAACCTCAGTTATTTGCATCCAAAGTAGCTTGAGCACAAATAATACTATGCTGGAACACAAGAGCTAACAACCTATGCATTGTGGCATATACTTTTCTATTCACAAATGATGACGCATGTGAATGGAAATAGCTTATATTGCAATTATATGCAAAGCAGATAGCAGTTTGCAGGATCCATCTCATGGAAAAGCCATAACAAAATGAATGGGAACTGAAGAACAACAGACTGGCAACAATAGAAAACCAAATCAAAGCTGAACCTAACCTAAGGTCATTGAAGTTTCGCAAGAAGATGGTCCTGGAGCTCGAGAACAGTGCAGAGGGTGCTCTAAAATGACAATTGAACTGAGCCCAATGTTTAATTTAGCCACCATTCCAGCTATGCAATCATGCTGACACTATTGAGGGACTCGGTATTAAGAGTGGTGCCATCAAATTTGAACACCTATCACCTGTCAAAATCATTTGAAACTGGACAAGTGGAACTGAAGAGACTCACTCTTGGTTTGCACATAGCATGACAGGCATTATTGCAGTATGGAACTTGTTTGTTTCAACTAGCCGATCGTAACAGAATATACAAACAACAATATGCAGATTGTAACAGAATACATCAGTTGTCACTTTGGAATTGCAGGCCTCCGCTAGCATGCAGTGACAAGATTTATTGACGACATATAGCATGACTATATACGCAACTACGGATTATGATGTTTTCGTAGTCTAGGAAGTGGATGCTGCGGCCTCCTCCAGCAGCTGTTTCACTTTGGTGATGTAGTCGGTCATTGCTTCATCCTTGGATTTTCCTGTTCAGACAACAATTGCAAGGACGCACAATGGTCAGTTGGGAGTTTGGCAGTGAGAGATTGCGCAACAGGTATGAACAAACCTTCAACAGCCTTCCAAGGATCCCATTTGGCTCTCTTTCAGGCTGAAAATGCCAGGACACCCTAAGAGACAAAACAGGAATGTTCATTATAGAACTGTTACTAGCCAAAAAGCAAATTCAGCTTGCTTCGGAATACAGATGTGTGCTTTGATGTTCATAACATTCATAGATGAGAGACCCTAAAATTCAGCTTGATTTCCCAGTTGATCTATATTGCATATTTACAATGGGAATCTGAACAATTATGATCAATAGCTTCTTTTGGCCAATATAGATCATAAAATTATAACAATTATGCAAACAAATCTGAACAAAGATGAGTGAAACAAATCTGAACAAATCTCTATAGGCTCATACTCTATCGTCAGACAAGAATAAATAGACCTATGACAGAACCCCGTATCAACAAAAGATATTATATTTGTACAGGAAAATAGACATGTGCAGGTCAAGTAAGTTTCAATGTTTCATTGACAGCGGCTCAACTGGCCATATGACCGCCTTGAAGTTACCATTCAGACAAAGTATAACAAAAACCGCTGACAATGGGCTATTCTGCCACATAAAGGAGATTCAAGCAAAAAAATGAAAGAAAATGTCAAAGAAGGTTTGATCAAAAGGCATTTCAACACATTTCACGGTTAAATGTACACAGGTCAAGGAAAACATAAGTGCACATATAGGTTGTATCACTTGTATCACCAAACAAATTCTCCATTGAACCGCACTCTTAGGTTTTTAATCCAACCAGCAGGGGCATTAACTCGAATACGAAGTGTGCATCAACATTGTTAGTAGTTCCTCAGTCAAAAATAGATACACGCAACATGCAAGAAATGTTGGTGGTCAGCGCAGTCACCTGACTGCCTCGGCCACGGAGCTATGGTGTCGGATGGCAAGGAATCCCTATAAGGAAAAAATCATTTATCAGAACATTGAATGATCATGCAATGAAAAAAACACCAGGTTACAGCAAGTATAATTTCACCTGAAACTTTCTAATTGCAAAATAGTCTTCAATCAATATTGTACTCTCTTGTCTATTTCTCCTTCATGAAGTATGCCCCGAAATATTTCAAAATAGCTGCATGGATCGATACACAGGTAAATGTTTTTTGAATTAAGACAGAAATAGGAGGAAAAAATTAACATCATCCCTCAAAGCATTAAATTCTTATCCACAATGGTCGAATCAAGGATGAATTGAGTTTGTAGTATTTAGAAGAAAACATAAAAATCACATTCAGCAAACATGAAATACTCCCCGAAATCACAAAGAAGTATTGCTGTACACAGCATTCAAAACAGAAAAGTAAACATTAATCCCTATTTTAATATAGGTGACAAACATTAATGAATAACAATGCTCCAAAAGTAATTTGTGTTCTCCTTAGCATCCGAAACCAAGAACATGATAAAAGCTGAATATCTAGGCATCCACTGTCATCTAGTTATAATTTGTGGGTTCACAACAATACATCTTACAAAGTTAAACCTAGATAATTTTCATGTTTCACCGAAACCTAGATAATCACATGGTTTGCAGGGTCTTCTAACAATAAATGTCGGAGCAGTCTGGGAAATTCAGAAAAACAAGACAAGAAATATTGCAAGACAGAATGTATACAGAAGCTAATTGAGATACCTCATGAATTGCTGTGTCCATAGAAGCTGCAACGTTTGAGTCCAGAAAAATTGGTTGCCCAGATGAGTAAAATCCATTATCGCAGCAAAAACCTCAGGTTTAAGGTAATCCCAAGAAGTTTCTTCTGATCTTGTAACAGTTACAAAATCAGATCCGAAGAATACCCTGGTGAAGGGGTGGCGAGCGGCGGCGGCGGGGGATGGCGAGCGGCGGCGGCTGGGAGGGGTGGCGAGCGGCGGCGGCGGGGGATGGCGAGCGGCGGCGGGGAGGGGTGGCGAGCGGCGGCGGCAGGGAGGGGTGGCGAGCGGCGGCGGCGGGGGATGGCGAGCGGCGGCGGCGGGGAGGGGTGGCGAGCGGCGGCGGCGGGGGATGGCGAGCGGCGGCGGGGAGGGGTGGCGAGCGGCGGCGGCGGGGGATGGCGAGCGGCGGCGGGGAGGGGTGGCGAGCGGCGGCGGCAGGGAGGGGTGGCGAGCGGCGGCGGGGAGGGGTGGCGAGCGGCGGCGGCAGGGAGGGGTGGCGAGCGGCGGCGGGGAGGGGTGGCGAGCGGCGGGGGCGGGGGATGGAGAGGGACGGCGCGCGGCGGGGGTTGGAGAGCGGTTCCTGCTAGGAGGAACGGGAACAGGATGATAATGACCCACGTTCGGTATAAAAATCGGAAAACACCAGTTCGTGAACCGGCCGTGCATGAGCGCACCGATAGGCTCGGGTACGGAATAGATTATTCCGTACCCAGGGTATTGTATAGTATAATCCTATATTATATATATATATATATATATATATATATATATATATATATATATATATATATATGCTCTTCACGCTACTATAGAACTTGGTTTTATTGTCCAATGACATTAATGCCAAGAAAAAAAATGCAGCGACGATAATTTATTATGTGAAAGAAGGACCCTCCAAAAGGATAACATGATCAGAACTACAGTCCCGTTTGGATACCCCTGCTAAAGTTTAGCATCTATCACATCGGATGTTTGGATGCTAATTAGGAGTATTAAATATAGCTAGGTTAATTACAAAACTAATTGCACAGATAGAGTCTAATTGCGAGATGAATCTATTAAGCCTAATTAGTCCATGATTTGATAATGTGGTGCTACAGTAACCATTTGCTAATGATGGATTAATTAGGCTTAATAGATTCATCTCGTGAATTAGCACAGGGTTTCTGCAATTAGTATAATTAGCTCATATTTAGTCCTCCTAATTAGCATCCGAACATCCGATGTGACACTGCTAAAGTTTAGCACCTAGTATCCAAACACCCTCTACGTAGAGAGAGGAGCCATAGTAAGTGTACAAAAGCGTCGTATGCATGGATGAACAGCCCAATCAGAGTACCTAACGTAAATGGTAAGCGACAGGCCAGAACACAAAAGTCACCATTTCGGAATTCAGTGGCGTAGCAAACTTCACTTTTTGAAAGTGGTACTTTTTCTTTTTAGGCGGGCATAACAAACTTCATTTGTATTGCAAGCGCGTGGCGTCCGTAGTAATGAAAAAGTGGATCGTACATGCTGTCAAACTCGATCGACGCATTTTGTACGTGCACATTTTGTTTCCTTTTCTGAGATGATGATCGTCAAAAAAAAATTGTTTTACAGCGATGACTTTTCGAACCTTAATGTGCGCTAAATCGAAAAGAATATTGTTTTACAGCGATGGATTTTCGAACCTTAACGCGTGCTAAACCCAAAAACTAAGTTGTTAACGACAGCAAAAGCTTTGCTGTCCAAATTTATTAGAAGAGAGAACAAAAAAATATGAACAAAAACTAAGGGGGTGTTTGGATACCCCTGCTAAACTTTAGCACCTGTCACACATCGGATGTTTGATACTAATTAGGAGTATTAAACATAGTTTAATTATAAAACTAATTGCACAGATGGAGTCTAATTCGCGAGACGAATCTATTAAGCCTAATTAGTCCATGATTTGACAATGTGGTGCTACAGTAACCATTTGCTAATAATGGATTAATTAGCTTTAATAGATTCGTCTCGCGAATTAGACTTTATCTGTGCAATTAGTTTTGTAATTAGATCATATTTAATCCTCCTAATTAGCATCCGAACATTCGATGTGATGCTGCTAAAGTTTAGCACCAGTATCGACCAATCATCGGAGTCACAGATTCTGTCACTTCCACCTCACCGCATCACAGTCATCACTGTCGTCGTCACCGGGTGCCATCAGCGTCGGCAGGGCATGCCCGAGGAGGGCCGAGGCTACGGCTACCCCATGTCCCCACCCACACAAGCAACCACTGATCGGCGTCAGCTCGTCGCACTCGCCCCCACACCGCACTCGCACACGCAACGAAGCTCCAGCTCACTCGCTCATCAGCTCACCCCCGATGATGGTGGAGCCGGAGGCCGCCTTCGCCGTCCTCAGCGTCCTGGGCGTGGTCACCGTCGCCGTCCTGCTCCGCGCGTGCTCCCGCCGCGCCGCGCCGGCGCCTCCGCGCCGGAGGGAGGAGGCAGGGCGCCGCCGCCGCCGCACGGTCGACGCCTTCTTCGTGGGCGGCGTGGCGGGCGTCGAGGCGGGGCTCGACGACGCCGCGCTGAAGGCGCTGCCCAAGGTCATCTACGGCGACGCCGACGAGGAAGCTGCTGATCAGGCGGGGAAGAAGGCGAACACCGCGGCGTGCTGCGCGGTGTGCCTGGGCGAGTACGCCGGCGGCGACGTGCTACGCGTGCTGCCTCCATGCGCGCACGCCTTCCACCAGCGCTGCGTCGACCGCTGGCTGCGGCTGCACCCGACGTGCCCCGTTTGCCGCTCGCCGCCGGTGCGCAACCCGGCCGCGACGCCGCCGGCCGCGCCCACACAGAGGTAGCTGTAAAGTAGAAGCATTTTAGCATATGGAATACAAGAGCTACCCCAGGAATTCAGCACAAAACATCACATCACAAATGGCATCAGGTTCGGATGAGATCAAGAGGAACATCCTTGTTCCTGACCAGGATGGGCATCCACAGCCAAGTTAGCCAGTCAGCGGCCTTTATTTCTCATAGATAACACACAACTGGTTATGCAGGTTTTGAGTGACAGCATCCAGCACAGGTACAGACTACAGATTCAGAGAGGAGAGGAGTATACATGTCCTAAAATTAACATGCTTACACAGTTAGGTACAATGCAACGAAGATGTCATGATGGATGGATACACACATACAAATAGCTAAAAACGCAGAGCCTAATTTTTAACTTACCGACTTGTCACCCAGCAGCGTCAGACTGACTAATTAACATGCTTACCGGTCCATCGATTTTTGACTGACTGATTACAATGCGGAATGCAAATGCAATTTGTTCCTAAAATGAGATACACGGCGCCGGAAGGCTTCCTTCCGGATCCAGCTTCAGGTGCACTTCACCGCGGAGGGTGGCAGCTGGCCGTTGTTGACGGCGTTCGGCTGGCTCTCCTGGCTAGCGCCTTTGTCAGCGGAGTTCTCTACTGGAGCGGCGTCTGGTTTGGTTCCAGATGCTGGAGCGGCGGCGGCAGCGGCAGCATCTGATTTGGTTTCAGGCGCTGGAGCAGCAGCTGCAGCAGGCTCGGCGGGAGCAGGGGCCGAGATCTCAGTAGGGTTGCTTGCTGGAGCTGGAGCAGCAGCTTCAGCCTCAGCAGGCTTTGCATCTTCCTTGTTCTCTTCAACAGCGTCTTTCTTCTCCTCCAATGGAGCGGGAGGAGCGACAACAGATTCAGCAGGTTTCTCAGTTTCCTTGTTTTCTTCTGCTGCTGGTGCTGGAGCAGGAGCATCAGCCTTGTCCACAGCATTCTCTGCACCTTCAGTTTCAGTAGGAGCCTCCTTCACCTCTTCAGCAGGCTTCATCGCCACATCAGTGTCCTTCACTGCATCTTCACCAGGGGCCTCCTCTGCTGCATCCTTGCCAGCTTCAGCATCTTTGGCTTCTTCAGTTTCAGGGGCCTCCTTTTTCTCCTGCCTGCCCTTTCTGCCAGTCGAGTTCCTGCTGCGTTTCGGGATCTTCTCACCTTCTGGGCTATCAAAAACCTTGACTTTCTCACTAATGCGAGCAGAACGTCTTGGGGTGTCACCTGTTTACAGAGTATATTTTAGATGGAGAAGAAAAGACCTCTAAATTCATGCAGACTTCTATTACAGCCAGGGAGATATGAAGAAATAAAAAAAGGAGCAATAAGGAAAGGTATCTACCAGTTCCCCAATCAAACTCAGAAGCAGCAGGGCCTCCGGGGTGTGCCTTTAGGTACTGGCTTAGTTGCCTCTTGTTCTTAATTTCTTCTCCAGTTGGTGAAACAAAAACAATCTCAGATCTTCCCCCTCTCTGGGGAGTAAACTGTAACATTGAAAAAGAAAGGATATTAGCACATACAATAAAATGCAAACAAATAGTAAAAGAAATATAAGCCTAATGACAGCTCTTTGTAATTCCTTGCAAAAAGAACCAAAAGAAGCATTTCTATGCAACATCAGAAAAGGAAAGGCACACATGAACATGCTCTCAGGAAAATATTTTTGTGCGACAGTACAAGCCTTGATGCCATCCAGTGCTTGGTTGTTCATCTATCTCCAGAGAATTATATACTGAAAAGCAGAGGCACCACTAACTGAGAAATTGCTGGCTGAACCAGCAGGTAGCTATTAACACTACTCAGAAAACTGCCGTGATGTAAACAATGAGAAGCAGAAAAACAACTAGGGAGGCAAGCTAGTAAAGGGCAGGATGCTCAGAGACAGTGGAACACATACTTGCCAATTTACTGCTAGGTTTAGATGGTTAATGGAAATCCTACCCAAAAAAATTCAAAACTACCCTCAGACTACTATCAACAAAGAAGAATTACACTGTTACACAAATAACATAGTACAGAACTTTTGCTTCACGATTTGCTGTTGGCTTCACCACCATAATAAGTGTCATCCTCCTCTCACATGAACTAGAGTGAAGTATGCTAACTAATTACTGACCCTCACAGGAATAGAACTTAAAAGCAGGCAGAACATAGCCTCAAAAGGATACTTATCAAACTTACTGCCTATGAAAATCGACCACATAGATTCCATATGAATTTTGGGTGTGAAATTTTAGGAATAGCCTAGCAGAAATAAAGTGCCACTGGATAAGCTTCTATAGTTACTAGCAGCTTTGCCTCTGCACAGTATTGACAGACATGAAAGAGAAAAACAGTTATTTCACAAAGTTAATATAAGTGGTACAGATTTATTGAATATCTTCTTAGTAGAGTAAGATTCCTAAAAGGTTATCAATAAAATAAATGAATGCCTTTGTAATGGGGAATTTTAAAACCATAGAAAACTCCAAAGGAGAGTAACAAAGTGTTTCATGAGATATTTGATAACCCTTATCACAAACTTCGAAGGAGGATAACAGCCTTGTACCCACTTCAGATACAATGCCATCAACACATATATATACAGCCAATTTTGAATAACACAAACACAACAGAAAGCTGCAAAACCACAAAAAGAAAGGAAATATGCAAAAAGTAATTCTATACAGGCATGTGCACATATTATCTTTTGGTATTAGAAAACATTTTCACACTTTGAACACCAAAAAACAATTCAACACAACAACTGACAACAAGAAACCTAGTGACTACTGACTAGTTTAGCACCGCCACGTGTCTGGTTGCTATATGGCCAACAGATTGTACCCTAGCTGCCCTAGAGCATGACAAAATTGCATACAGTTAATAACCGAATCGCAAAAATAGGTAGCAAACAAAGAAGTAGAACGTCACCTCAAACGGTCAAATTATTGTGGTAACGTAAGACATTAAAGGCAAATTCCTCAATCCACAACAACTATGTCCAGCTCTAAGAACTCTTTTTGGATTATTCCAAGATTGAACTCTATCAGGCATTCAAGTGTCGGTTTCCCCAGCTAAAAACAGAAATAAATCCTGCTAGACGACAAGCCATATCAACTGCCTGAGCTATTCAATGCTTCCCACCAATAGAAACACTAGATACTCCAACCGTCAATTACATGAAAAAGTGCACCCCAACCAACAATATGAGGACCTCCAACAGCAAATCTTAAGCATCATTAATCTCCGGCTAAAATAGAAACTAACCATGTTAGACTACCCAGTAGAAGCAATTCCCGGACTATTAAGTAAGTTTGGCACATTTCTGTTATCCAGTTCAAAACCTGGATACTGAAACCAGCACATCCGATAATAAACTAATAGCATATTCCTAAACTCAAATCTTGAACCTTCGAGACTTTCAGGAGGGTGATAATGCAATACAAGAACATCTGAGCAGATGGGGTTTTCGTAGTAGCCCATACCAGCACAGCACCGCCCTGTTCTGTTGCAGCGTGCTTTCATTTTTTGCATGACTCAGCACAACAGGCACTCATTCTAAAATTTTAGTACTAATCACAGCAAAATCAAACCCATGAATCAATATATGCCCAGATTCGCTAAAGCAGAAACCATCGAATAATCAACATCGAACTAGAAATGGGTAAGCCAAAACCCTATTACCAGCAATTGCTACAGCTCCAAGCTGAGAAACATTCCCCATTCCAGCTACTCTACAAATACAATACTACTCAAGTAACATCAACCACCTGAATCTGAAATAACAGCCGAAGCATTTCACGCCAAACAGAACAAAATGCTGGAAATTGTATCCTATCATCAAATATTCAACATTGAATTTGAAACGGGTAAGCTAAATCCCTATTAACAGTAACTACCACAGCTCTGCAGGAGATATACCCCAATCCAGCTTCACTACAAATAGACTATGCTAAGTAATTTCATGTACCTGAATCTTAAATACTAGATGAAGCACTTCAAGACAGAACTGAACCCAGCACTGGAAACTCTAACCTCAAATAATCAGCATCGAATTAGAAATTGCTAGGCTAAAGTCCTATTGAGCAGTAATTGTCACAGCTACAAGCTACAGAAAATTCCCTACTCGAGCATCACCGCAAATACACTACCACTAGCAGCCAAAGAGAAAACACCGCTTCAGTATGAACAAAAAGCTGACCCATTTCAGTCCAATTAAAGCACTGGAAAGTCTAACCTATCATCAAATAACCAACATCGAATTGTAAATCGGTAAGCTAAATTCTTATAGAGCAGTAATTGACAAGCTAGAAGCTGCAGAAAATTCCCCCATTCAAGCTTCACTGCAAATACAGTGGACAAAAAGCTGAACCATTTCAGGTCAACCAAAGCACTAAAAACTCTAGCCCATCATCAAATAATCAACACTGAATTAGAAATGGTTGTGCTAGACCTAAATCCTACCACCCCTAATGGCATCAGCCCCAAGCCCCCAACCTGCAAAACATTCCCCATTCGAGCTTCACAACAAATGCAGTACCACGAGCAAACGAAGCAAGTCAACAGCCTGAATCCAAGGTCGAAGGTCAAGCGTTTCCACTCCAAGACAGACCAACAGAGCCCTGGGGTTAGGAGTAGAGCCTAAGTCCACCTATCCTGATTCCTGAACAGCGACAGGACCCGGCCAGATTTGGGAATTTCCCCCAGGCCTGCCTCGACAAGCCCTAGCATAGCGCCTAATCGAGCTCCGGGACTAAGAATTATCGCCGTATGCGTCCGGAATAGGGCGCGGTTCGCCGACCGCGACAGCCTGTAGGGGCAGGTAAAGGCCGTGGGCGACCTACACCAACCATAGCAGAGAGCTCGGACACTCCCCGCCGAGCCCACGAGCCACCTACTCCCAGCACGAATCCAGCTGCATATGCTCGCGAGGCCACCACGAGCACCACCAATCCGAGACGAATCGCGCGCGTTCGCCTGGCCAAACCAAACCTGAGAAACCCTAGGAACCCCAAACGCAAAAATGGAACCTCTCGGACAGCAGAAACCAGCTACCGCCGAGACCACTGGAATTCGGCGCGAATTCGCGCCGGGGAACCCGAATTCCGCGCGCCGGCGACCCTCAACCCCGCGAATTCCACCCCGGAACCCCGAAATTCGACGCGAACGGAGCGGAGCAGAGCAACGCAATCGAGCGGTCGGAACGGATAAGCATAAGCACATAGACACACACAGCTGGTACTCCACCTTCTTGGTCCAGCCCTCGGGCGCGGGCATCTCGACGGACACGACCTCCTCCGCCGGCGGCGCCTGCTGCTGCTGCTCGCCGTCCGTCGCCATGGGGGGGATGGATGGATGGTTCTCTCGCTGTCACGAGCTCTCCGCTCTCGCCGCTTGGAGGTGGGGGGGGGGGACGCGACGGGCGCGTGGGGATTTTCGGGCCCATTTTTATATCCCCTCCCCACGGGGTTAATTTGGATAACGGCTCCTTTCCGGAGGCCGTGAGAGGACGCCACCCGCCGGGTTGCGCTACCACCGTCGCCGACGCGTGGGTCCGTTTCTCGTTGGTCGTTGTGGGACCGGGGAGTCAGCGGGTGCGGAGGGAGGGTGGTGGCGGGGTGGTGGGGAAGCGGCGTCGTGACGGACGTGGAAGCGGGGAGAGGTGGCCGTCACGCGCTGCCGACGACGTGGGGGGACGGGTGGGAACCGTGTGGACGCGGTCCATGCACCGGTAGACCGGATGGGGTCTGGTCGTGGTGGGACTTGGGAGGAGGAGTGTGTGGACCGGGCGTAGGGAGGCGGCGCGGCGGGCGAGGGAGGACAGGGAACGGCGCGGGACTGAGAGACAGGCCGGGCGGGCAAAACCGGATTGCACTCTGCGCTGTTGGAGTCCGGCGCGGTCGCCCAGCTCATGACGAGCGGGGCCCACGTGTCGCGGGCCCGGGGTGTCTGCTGTCGGGATCTGGGCCTGCGCGTGAGCCGTGCGCGAAGTTTTCTGGATGCAGGCTGCAGCTACCTCGAGGGGTGCGCGGGGGCGCCACGTGGCAACCTCGGCGTGGATAACGATCGCGGAGCAGTAGAGACGCGGCGCGGCGCCGTGCGTGCGGGGCACGTGACAGGCTGCGGTTAGCGGGCCGTGGGGCTGGTGCTGTGGCGGGCCGGCCGGCGGGGACGTGGACGCGCCGCAGCGGCCCGCACGCGCGCATCCGTCTCGATCGGATTTTTGCTTTTGTGCTATATTTTATCTATCTATTTATTTATTTATTATTTATTGGGGGAAAAGGCGCGTATGACCGACAACCACCTCTCCCTCCTTTTGACTCGTGTGTTCAGCTCGACTGGGCCCATTCTTTCTCTGCCATGGATGTACTTGCGGACCAGGTTGGCGGGCTGTAATGTGATAGCGGCGAGGCCATGACCGAGAATGTTGGTCTGGGCCAAAAGTAGGAAACGACCACGATCACGGCCCATACGAATGAACGAACTCTCTGATGCATCCTTGGATTCCTTGGCGGGCCCATTTGCTCTGCAGCAAGCAGGTCCTGCTGCTTCAGCAACAGAGTTGAGAACTAGGTCCGCAAGTACAGATTCAGACTTGCCTGAAAACTCTGAGGCCCCGTTTGGATCATTGGAATTGAATTCCATCCTAATAATCATAATTTAGACATAAATTAATTAAGCTAATATAATTGTATGTGGAATATAGTTGTATATTATAGTTGGTGATAGGGAGAGATACTTATATGCTGCACTTCTACTATAGAGAAGCGAGTCTAAGAGCGTGCTATAAGAATTGAATTCCATTCTAATAACCATAATCTATAGAATCAATTTCCATCTCCCACCCCATGAATTTAAGATAGGCTTATATCTAAACTTTGGAAAGTTGTGGAATGCCACATTCCAACATAAATTAGCCTACTCCATTAAATAGATTCCAATTCCTTCAAAATGAAGGGACCCAAACAAGGCCTGAACAAAATCTCACTGAAAACCCTCAGGGATGATTGAACATGCTTACGGTGCTTCTGTCTGAACGATGATGGTTCGCTGGAACTGCAGCGAGTGCCAGAAACATCGAAGCGGTGCGTCGCTCTGAAAACGGCGAGAAAGAAGCTGAGACCAACGGACCAGCGATTAGTGATGTCTCAATCAGGTTTCCTTTCTGTTGTCTCCGGACGGGAGCTACAGAGTTTCAGAGCGTGTGTGGAGGCTCCTTTGTCTGTCCCAGGAAAGCTATCAGCAGCAGCTCTTGTCCCTGTTGTTGTACCAGGCCACCACCAGCTCTCCTTTTCAGCACCTGCAAACGGACGCAAATACTGCGTCCTCCTAAAAAATACTTTTGTCTCTTGGTGTGTCTGTACAACACAATTTCTGAAGAAATCTGTCTTCAGATGCTCTCCTAGTCTTCATGAATGATCTTGCCAAGATTTCAGGGATCCACAGAAGATTTCAAAGGAAAAGATTTGGTGAAGCAGGTACTGAACCCACTTTGATTTCTGAAGCTCTCAATAAAGCAGCCATTGGTCAGCAAAAAGGGCTTGCATTGTAGTTGTAACAGCTTTTCAGTCCTGCAATGGCCGTGGCAAGTACTACGACTCCAACGCTTTATTTAATCCAGTGCCGAGCGTTTGGTGCAGCTTGGCTGGTTGGTGAAGCTCCGAACATTTCTGCAAGCCTGCGCACAGATCAGCAGGGTCAAAGGACTACAAACAACAGCCTGGAACGATTCAGTGATTCTACTAACATGTGCAGTCAAGACTCTGGACCATGGAAGGCGGGCTCTGTTTATCATTCCTTTTTTTCCATCTCTTCATCAGACAACTCTGAAATTTAATTGTAGAATCTGGGTGTGAAATGGTGTATCTTTGGTTGGTAAAGCTCTGAACCTTTCTGTCTGGAATGACAGTCAAATGAACACATGAACCTGGTTTGATTCAACTGAAAGGGTATAACTCAAGTGAGTCAAGTCGTTTTTTTAAAAAAAAAACAGTGAGCCAAGTCGTGCAAGGTGTTATCTGTTACTACCGTTTTATGAATTTCACATTTTATTTCATACATCACTCTTTAAAATTAGAGCACGATAAAAACTGAGCCGTCACTTTCTTTCCTTTCTGCAATATTATCCCATCTTGATCGCCTCATCTGTGGGCCATGTGATGAACGTATACAAGTCATCGTTGACCAAGAAAAGAGAAGGGAGTGCCAACTCACACTTGCAATAAACTACGTGTCTACATCACAAGGACCAAAAATTAATTATTTTAAAAAAAAGTGAAAATATGAAAGACTTTATTCCATGTCGAACCCATTTATCCATATGGCTCTGATTGGCTATTAGGCTACATCCAAATATGCATCTTTTTGACCTGCCATGAACCCATGACACACAAACACATACTACACCACAGTTCATGCACCTTAGGATGGACGGTGTGTTTATCTATCTCTGCAGTGGCAGAGCAGGTCACCTGTCGCATTCACCAAAAACATATGCTCACCAACAATTTCATTCATTTGTTTGACAGTTTTTGGCCTTCTTAAGTGTGTGAGCTTGCTTGTGGTGGATCTGCGCCGGAAAAGTAGGGCTTGACAGTGAGAGGTCTGCTTTGGCATAAACCTTTTCACTGATGGAGACATCCAACCATTCGTTCTCCAACGATTTTGCTTGGTTCAGAGACTATTAGTCCATTTGTGCGGACGCACTTGGTGATCTTGTCCTAGTTCAACTACAGTGCATTTCAAATTCCATATCATTCAAGCACACATTACACATTTCAAAAACTTTCGGATTGCAAATAACTCCGAACTAACAAGACCAGAATACAAATGTTTAGAGCAGAACAGGGAGATAATTAACATAATGATAATATTGTAGGATTACAAGTCCAGCAAACTCACTTCACAGGTAAAGATGTGCAGGAGCAAACACCCTTTCTCTCTTTACAAAATGATGGGAGCTCCCAAAAGCCTGGAAGAAGTGAACAAACACACACACACGCATGCCAAAAGACAATTAAGCTATACTAGTCAGTTCATCTTAATTAGAAAGCAAACGGAGCAAACTAGAAACGAAGCCAAATCTTCGATCTGGTCCACTTCACAATTTGCTCTGAAAAGTGCGGCTCTATATGTTAAACTAAGCAGCTGGTGCCCTAGGTCTCAGCAGCAGCTGTGGCCCGCTATACAACGGCAACAGCACGGGTTACTGCAACCTCCATGGGTGGTGGATGGGTTACCACGGCCTCCATGGCAGGTGTTGGTGATGGTGGCTCAGGCCAACAGAACTCAAAAGTGGGGAATTGAGCAGGCATGGTCATTTCGGCAGGGCATGATTCTGTGTAATGGAACTCGATCTGGAGGCGGTGGTGCAGTGGAGTTGATGCCATGAGACCCTTCTTGATGTCAGCCTGCAGCTCACGTATCGGGATGGCAGCCAAGAAGCTTTTGATGTACTCCTTGCAGGCATCCTTGCCCTTCAACACGAGCTCACACTCTTCTGTGTCAGTTCCACTGTCCTGCTCAGTTGAGGAGCTCTCTGAGGAATCCTTGAGGCGTCCACTGGAATCAGGATTAGCTTCCTTCTTTTCAGCCGGTACTTTATGAATCGTAGTGTTGTCATCAAACTTCAAGATGTATGCTTGGTTGCAACCTTCAGATAGCCTCTCACCAAGTGTATCAATGATGTAATAAGCATTGGCGTCAACCTTTAGGACAAAAAAGTGGTCATTCCAACTGACAATGTATAGGGTAGATTTTCCAGTGGAGCACTCCGCTGCTCGGCTTATCTCATCCCAGATGTTATCAAATGACATAGCACCATCAAGGAAATCGAATCCACTTACATCCTCAGTACCTTCAGGATGGAAGAACCCAATGAACGACTTGCTGGGAGCAACTGTCAGTGGGCGGATCTTTGCATGCAGGACTGTTTCAAGGTCAAAGTGCTTGTCTGGAAAGCGCTCTCTGTAGGTCTCATTCTCGCAGAGTTTCCTCCATTCTAGAGATCCTTCTCGGATGAGGTTGTCGAACTGTGATCTGATTGGCATCAGGTCCTGGTTTGCTTGGAACCAGTCTGCAATAACAGCCACAAGTGCTGTGCAGGCACTCTCCCCCGCAGCTCGTTCACTTCTCTGGTCAATTGATGCAAAGAAGACCTGGGTAGAAAGCTTCAAGTGGCCATCACGACTAAATACTTCCTTCAACTCCCAGTTCCCCACAACAAAATCGTCATCACCAAATACTGACACCATACTATTAGTAGAGCCATTTGATCCCTGCAAACAAAGATGATATGCTGTCAATTAACCTCCAACAGTAACACCAATGCAAAAAAAAGAAACAAAACTAAAAATATCTAGAGATACTGAAAACATACCTCTGAAACAGATCCATCAGAAGGGGTCAACAGCCGACGATCATAGTCAATATCATCACCACCCTCTTCTCCGTATGGCTTCAACAGAGGCTCCCCTTTGGCCTTTGGCAATTTTGTCTTTCTCCATCGAACTGGAAGTATGCTCCTCTTTCGCCGTACAGGGATGGAAGCATGCTCCTCAGCAGTGGAGGATGGCACTTGCTCAACATGATAACTAGCATCAGAATTTCGGTGACTGTAATGTATCCAACCCTCATCATCTCCATCAATCCTAGGTGCATAAAGCAGGGCACCAACATTCATAGTCTGAAGTGAGCCATAGCTGAAGGATTTCCTGACAGTTGAACCCTCCAAGTCATCATCCTGCTCTCTGTCATCCAGATCATCATCGAGGGAGTCAGTATCACAAGAAAACTCCGCACCATCACTATGAACATAGTACTTCTCCTCGGTGCCATCACAGTTAGTCTTTTTGAACCTCCGTGTCGACACTAGATCTCTTAGGATTTTCAGATTTCTCAGGCCCACTTTAATGACAGAACCCTCATCTTTTCCAGAAGGAACAGAGTCACCAGAGGAAGGTGACAATGGGGCAACAACAACAGAACGCTGTGAAGCACCAGGTGATTGTGGAGAAACTTTAAGTTCTGCCAAGCTTAAAGTCAGCTGGAAATAAAAATAACACCAAATGTCACACAATGGTTTACTATCTGATGAGAATCAGGAACCAAAATAAATATTGGTATTCCAATACATGGAGCCATATATTTGAGAAGAAACATACATGAAGTGATGGGGACAAGTCAGTTGAACCACTAGTCGCCGACAATGGTAGGATTATCTCAATTTCCTCTTCAGCAGCAGATGCGTAATCTGCAAGGTTCAGCGAAGCAGTTCCTAGAACAAGTTTGTTCTTTGACATTTTATTCGATTCCTGCAGGAACAAGAAAAATAATGTCAAGGAAAGGAGGTTCCAAAAAAACAGCAGGAGTTAATCCAAACAACCAAGAAAAGTCAGATACATTCTTCCCTAGCTCTTCTTGTTTAAAAACCCTAAAAACTTGATTTTCTTTCCCATAAAAATTTAAATATCTTTCACGAAATAAGCTAGTGGAAATAATGACCCCAGTTTTAGCTTCTGTGATCTGTTTGCATGAACTTGGGTGACAAGCTCTACTAAGAATCACAGTGTACTTAAAAGAAAATAGCTGATACAACGGTGAATCGCCAACGACAAAGTACCCAAAAGGAATGACACGGCAAAATGGCAGTTCCACGGAGTGCGAACATGTCAAAGCAAAACGACAAAATGGTATCCTTGTAACCATAAAAATGTTAATGCATTTCTGTTGTCTCAAGTGTCAAGGGGCACAAGATAACAATGCAAGACAAGGACAACAAAACGAAACAATTCATGAAAGCCAATTTCTCCTGAGTTTACGGGGCAACAGGAGCATAAACTATAGGTGCTTCCTGGTTTGCCATCTCTACTTCTAAACAGATGATACTGCACGTTGAACTAGTCTACGCCAGGCCAGACTAGCTAGTAATCAGCAACAGGATTATTTGTTAGTTTGAGTGTTTGACAGCTGGACTATTACATATTCAAATAACTCTGATTTCAAAACCAACATAATTTATAACAAAAGTGTTTCACTTTTCTTCCTAATTAAGTTAACCAAATAAAACTAAATAAAACAGGAACCAGAAGAAATAACACCATCCAGTGACATCTACACGAAAAAAATAAAAGGAGGCCATGCAAACATCCTAACAACAAAAAATGAAACAGAATTAGAATCAGCAGCAACTTTCAATATATATGTAGATTCAGGGCTACAGGCACAATTTTGCTAAGGCTCCTAAAATGATGGGCTTTATAGAACGTATATATCTATGTAAAAAGGATTAATTCCATCTAGATGCCTTCGTCGGTTCAAGCATCATTTTGATTCCCTTGAATTTTCTCCCCCTGTGAAGACAAGACCCAAAGGAATTTTAATAACACATAGCTTTCTATGGTACCAACAAATAACCAATTAGGCCTGACCCTTTCGAAGCAAAAGTCAAAACTTTCACCATCAATACGACCAAGATAAAATGCTTAAAAAATCCAAACGAGAATTACTGTAACACCGATGGAAAAATTAATCCAGTGTTACAATCAACTCAAACATCAAATCCACCAAGCCAATGATCATAATGAGAAGAGGAGCATATGTAACCATAAAAAAAATTACTCGTTCTGTCACAAGAACAAGCTCACAAACAGATTTAATCCAGCTCAGATGCGCAGGCAAGATGAAGCCGAAACAAGGGAGAGATGCTCACGCTGACGACGGAGAAGGAGATGTCCCAGGGTTGGAACGCGGTGGCCTCACGGTGCGACATCGCCGTGAGCGCCGCGTCCCTCTCGAACTCCTCCTCCCAGGCCACCGCCACCATCGTAGGCGCAGGGGCGGCGGCGCCATCCTCGACGTCGGCCGGGGTGGCCGCGGTCCCGGCAGCCGGCAGCGCCTCCTTCCGCGTCTGGTTCCTGGGCGGCCGCTGGGCGCGCCGCAGCGAGCTCAGCGGCGACATCTTCGGGCCCTTCCAGCACACCTCCACAAACACCTTCGCCTCCGCCTCGGGTGACCCCTCGGGCGAGAGGGGCGCCGGCGGCGGCGGCAGCCCCTCCGCCCGCCGCACCACCAGCCGGACGCGGAAATCCCGCGCCGGCGGCGGCCGCGGCCACCGCATCATCCTCGCCACCATCACCGGCGGTCAAAGAACCAGGCGCCTCCTCCGACGAAAGGAAGAAAAAAAAAACGGGCCTTCCGGCAAGAAACCTCCCCGGCGACCGCACTTACCAACAACCCCCAACCGAAAATCCGAAACCTCCACAGAAAGATCGTGCCCCGCACCCAATTGCAACCAACAATCTTCAGCTCGGCCCCAAGAACGACGCCAAGCGAAGACTCGATCTCCGCGCCCAAATCGATCCTCGAATCGGGGGATGAGGACGGCGCAAGGTTTGATTTTGGCGCCGGAATCGGGATTAGCGGGGCGCGGATTTGTGTCGGGGCAGGTCGGGACGGGAATTGAGGAGGAAGGGGGTTGGAGATTGGGACGGGAATATACGAGGAGAGATGCACGCACGCGACGAGGAGGGAGGGGGAGTAGAGTGAGGAGAGGAGAGAGGAAATAAATAGGGGGAGCAAGAAAACGTTTTACCTGTTCATTTGTTTATTGTTTAGTTTTTGTAATGCATGTAATTTTCTGGGGGGGGTGGATATCGCGGAGGAGGGCCCACCAGCCCTTGGTGTCATTTTAATTTTGATTTAATTTTTGTGGATTTTAGTTTCCGGATAATTCTGAGTTAGTTAGTTAGGTCCGTTAATCGTGGGGGTGTTTCTTTATATATTTTTATAATCTGCTTGGGCTAATTTTTCGGTTAACTTTTGATCCGGTTTCTTCTTGCACTCCGTGTAAGTAGAGCCGTTGGATCATTGACCGAGGATGCCTCGATGCTGCATGACGTCTTTCGTGGGTTTTGTTAGGTTAAAGTTGTGACCAGTTCACACAACAAAAGGTAAAAGGCATATCTAACATCTTTTTTTCTCCATTGAATTGATGATATTAAAAATATGGTCAAGCGTGCTTGCTAAGGGGTGCCCTTGCTAAACTTTAGCACCTGTCACATCGGATGTTTGGATACAATTAGGAGTATTAAATATAGTCTAAGGGCCTGTTTGGATCCAAGGGCTAAATTTTAGCTCTGCACTTTTAGCCCAAAATTTAGCTCTTGGGATCCAAACAGGAGGGCTAAAAGTGACAAATAGCTAAAATTTTGGAGCTAAATTTTAGCCCCCAAAGAGGTCCTAAAAGGAGCTAAAAGTGAACTTGAACCACAAATTCCACCCCTGCCCCCTTTCCTCTCTCCTCCGCCTCCCACACGCCCGCCGCCTCCGCCCGAGCCCGCCGCCTCCGGCCGGCCGCGCCGCCTCCGCCCGAGCCCGCCTCCTCCGGCCGGCCGCGCCGCCTCCGGCGCCGCTCGAGCTCGCGCGGACGAGAGGCGGGAGGAGCTGGAGCGCGCCAGCCCTCGGATCTCGCTGCTGCTGGTGGTGGTGGTAGTGGGAGTGAGGAGGGAGCAGCGGCGCGGCATGATGCGTGTGGTGAGGAGGGAGCAGCGGCGAAGGGGAGAGGAGAGAGAGGGAGAGGAGGAGGAGGGAGGGCAAATCAGTCATTGTTTGATGAGGACTAAAATTTAGCCCATGGATCCAAACACCCCAGCAAAACTCAATTTTAGGAGCTAAATTTTAGTCCGTGAACTTTGTATCCAAACACCACCTAATTACAAAACTAATTGCATAGATGGAGTCTAATTCGCGAGATGAATCTATTAAGCCTAATTAGTCCATGATTTGACAATGTGGTGCAACAATAACCATTTGCTAATGATGGATTAATTAGCCTTAATAAATTTATCTCGCGAATTAGACTCCATCTGTGCAATTAGTTTTGTAACTAATTAGCATCCGAACATCCGATGTGACCCTGCTAAAGTTTAGCACCTCGTATCCAAACACCCCTAATACTACCCATGTGATGTGAAATTTACCTATGCTTAGCAATCACAGATTCAAAATAATTCATTCAATTTTCGAGGTGCTACAATTGTTAGAGAAATCACCATGCAGATTCAAATAATTCATTGAATTTTCGTGGAAATGACTCAACAGCTGCAAGTACATGGGGGTGCAGCTGCATTAAGGAACAAGAAGACGACCTTGTTGGAGCAAGACAAAAAGCTGGGGAGGTCAGGTCACATAACTAAACTACATTATGTGGGCAACTGCTGTGCTTGGTTTCTCAATCATGGCGCCACAAAGTATGTCCGCACGTACAAAGAGCCAAAAGACCAGGCATTATTCAAAGCAAAGCGTGTCTATGTGCCTGTGTGTACGTCTTGCTACTCCTACTCTTGATGGTGATCTTCGCCAAGCCAAGCCATTAAACTATGTAGCATGGCTAGCATCACAAGTTTTATTTGGGTGGACACATCGAATGATTACGCGCCCTAAGGGGCCATGAGAGAGTGGATTACATTAGCCACCCCACGCTAACGACCGTAAAAACAAAACACAAGGTGATGAAAAGTTAGCCTCCATTTCGTTAACCTTAGCTAAACACTTAAAATACCGCTCCCTCCTTTCTAAATTGATTGTAGTTCATTTTGATTTTTTAAAATTCATAGATTTTTGCTAGCCACCTGAATATACGATATATCTAGATGCGTAGCAAAAGTTACGAAGCTAGAAAAGTCAAAATGATTTATAACTTTCGGTGAATTAGCCAGTGTAAAGTTGGTAGGAGTAAAAGTGCACTCGATAGAAAGAGAAATTAATTAAAGAAGAAAAATAAAATGTACAAGTAGTAAATTTTCTCTCTCTATATATGCATATATGGGCTTGTCCGACGATGGTCCAATGGACGCGATGAGAGATGCTAAAGCTAGGGTGGCAGCCATGTGCGATGTGCCGAAGAATTTCTCATCCCTTGGGCAACCCTTCCCAGCTAGATAGAAGAGATGGGTCATGGATGGAGAGAATATGCCTGCGCACAGCGCTGCAAGTGCAAGCAAGCAATCCCGTGGCAGGGGAATTTCCCCAAGTGTACGTGACTGCAAGCATTTCCAGCGATGCAGCGTTATACACACTGTGCATTGCAAACGTCGTGGTTGGAAGCACGCAAAATTGGCGTATGGCTCGAGATAACATATAAGCAAATCATCTTTGGTAAATAGCGCCATGTCTCTGCACGTCGAGCTTCTAAAAGAAAAGCACAACTCTACATGCCGGGTGTTATTTCCCCATACTAATGGTGGATATGTTTTCGCTTTACCAAATCCATACTTTTCGTCGTAGACAATAACAAATAGAATTGTCGTTTATCAGACGCCTATAATAACTAAGCTAAATTATGTAGGAAGAAATATAACATAAGCCGACTTGCGCAGACATCACGAGTATACTTATGTACATATCTTTGTCCAACTCCATATATCCCGGCAAAACTATTCAAACCAAACACACGCTAAGTCCCCAGCTCTCTTCTCCCCGCGTGTTTCACACATGTACAATACTCCCCATTTTCCGCGGCCAGAAAAAAACATAAACCACGGAAAGCGACGCTACACCCGCGTGCGCGCAGCACCCACCCAAGTGGCTCGTGCGGCGATGTCAACCGCTGCAGGCGTGCCCAAAAGTCAGCGTGCACTAGCGCTAGTGTACACACCACCGCCACGATCGACGACCTGATGACACACACTGTGGATGTGTCAACAAGTACCTAGCTAGCCGCCTAGCCCGAAGATGTGGTATTGCTTGTGGGACTGTGTGCAAGGTTTGGACTTTGGTGCAAGCACATCGATCCTTAGCTTTTCTTTCTTTTTCTTGGGGATTTTCTTGTTCATGTTCAGCATTCATCAGTTTCTGCAAAAGATAAGGGTCGTCGATGCTGATGCTGATGGGTTGGGTGGTGTTTGCCAAATGGAGAGAATGGCTACCTAAGCTTGTGTCCTAAGAAATACTAGTGGACGCTGATGAGCCATTTAATTGTGCTGTCCACGTCTTTGATCATGCGTCTCTCTTTTCTCTGGCCCGACGGACGTCTGTCTCTTCTACTTTGTTGTGACCGGATCTGTGGGTCATGATGGTGTGCACTGCAGCCGGACAAATGGTGGTCATTGACAGTCTCATCAGCTACAGGTTGTTGAGGGTTTTCAAACACCCATTAACATAATAACCCAGCTGACAGTTCCACTGACATTATATTCACACACACAGCTAGCTAATAATATTCATGCCTGGGCTAGCTCCTGGCCGAAGCCAAGCTATGTGGGTCGGTCTGCAGCAGCAGTGGCGATGCACATGTCCATCCATCTGGGCATGTGGCTACAGAATTGGTGGTAAGCACTGGAATGATGCTGTCCACCTCAATCCATGGCCAAAAATTCTCTGAGCTCTTGTCCCGTTCGCCAAAAAATGTGGACACTTGCTCGTCTCGTTCTTTTTTAAACAAAGACCGACCATTTTAAGCTCTGATCTGACGCATACATACCTGTCCATTGCCATCACCGACCTTGCACATTTTTTTTTATAGCCGGCCACAAACTCAGAGCACAATTGCTTGGCCGGCCGCCCCATTGGTTCATGTCCCAGACCTAGAATAATGTGGGGACCATCAACACATCCATACACAAACAACTTACCATTTTCTTTCGTGACCTGTTTGGAACCCAGAAATTTGACGCATTTTTGGGATCATGGAAGAGGGAACAAGGTATATGCCAAAGCAGAGAGTTTTAGCATTCGTGTGGATCTCTGATCCTAATGTCTGATGGAGTTTTTTGTATCTGAAATTCTGAATGAACAATTGGCACACGGAGGTGATGATATACACAAGCAAGAATCCAGAGCCACTTGGTTGGGAGAAAATTAATTGACCACCACTTCGTTCCATTGGGATGAAAGCTGATAGCCACACATGTATATGCTATAGGGCAAGTTGAAGGCACCATCAATCCATCCTGCGCACAAGTCAAAAAGCCCAAAGAGGAATGTAATGTATTTTCTTGAAAAAAGAGATTGTATTAAGCAACTTGTGCTCTTTGATGCCGAGGAAAGTGCTTAACAAAAAAAATTGCAAAAATTAAAATATTACTGTACTTTCTGATTGCAGCACGCTTCATGATTTATATTAGTTTACACACAAGTCGTATTCCTTTTGGGAGCCGTACATCGGTGACGCATTGGGCGGTTTGGGATGACTTCGAACCTGTTTGGTTCCCACCTCCTAAAATTTTAGTGATTAAAAAGTTTTAGTCCCACTTTAGTTTACCTCCTAAAGGCTGTTTGGTTCGAGTGACTGAAACTGTCTAAAAGCAATAAATCATGCGCACAAGTCAAAAAGCCCAAAGAGGAATGTAGTGTATTTTCTTGAAAAAAGAGATTGTATTAGGGGGCGTTTGGTTCCCTTTGCTTATTTTTAGCAAATGTCACATCAAATGTTTAGATACTAATTAGGAGTATTAAACGTAGGCTATTTACAAAACCTATTACATAAGTGGAGGCTAAACAGCGAGACGAACCTATTAAGCCTAATTAATCCATCATTAGCAAATATTTACTGTAGCAACACATTGTCAAATCATGGACTAATTAGGCTTAATAGATTCGTCTCGCTGTTTAGCCTCCGCTTATGTAATGGATTTTGTAAATAGTCTACGTTTAATACTCCTAATTAGTATCTAAACATTCGATGTGACGGGTGCTTAAAAATAAGCAACCGAACCAAACCAGGCCAAGCAACTTGTGCTCTTTGATACCGAGGAAAGTGCTTAACAAAAAAAATTGCAAAAATTAAAATATTACTGTACTTTCTGATTGCAGCACGCTTCATGATTTATATTGTCTTGTTTAGTTGGCAAAATTGGGAGGTGCCAAATTACCGTTACAGCACTGTAGCACACTGTAGCGTTTCGTTTGTATTTGTGAATTATTATCCAAATATTGACTAATTAGGCTCAAAAGATTCGTCTCGCAAAGTACAATAAAACTATGCAATTAGTTTTTAATTTCATCTACATTTAGTACTTCATGCATGTACCACAAGTTTGATGTGATGGGGAATCTTCTTTTTGCATAGTGTTAAAGTTGGGAGTTGAGAGTGAAGTAAACAAGGGGTTAGTTTACACACAAGTCGTATTCCTTTTGGGGGCCGTACATGCGGTGACGCATTGGGCGGTTTGAGACGACTTCTAACCTGTTTGGTTCTCACCTCCTAATTTTAGTGACTAAAAAGTTTTAGTCCCACTTTAGTTTACCTTCTAAAGGCTGTTTGGTCCAATGACTAAAACTGTCTAAAAGCAATAAATGTTGTGGCAAAATGACCATGCTGCCCTCCCACCAGTTGCTCCTCCCATCTTCAGCTCCTCCCACCATGCTCATTGCACCACCGTGATGATGGCCTCGATGTGCTCGAGGTTGACGACGACGGCGCGCTCGCGGACGAGGATGGTGGAGGGGGAGGAGAGGTCCGGGTTTAGCACACAGAGGTCGCACGTGGGCAGCCCCACCATCTCCATGGTCCGGTGCTTCCCAAGCTCCACCTCGTGGGACTCCCCCCCACCGGCACCACCATCCACTTATTCCGGCTCGTCGTCGCACCCTTGCACCGCACCGCCGGCGCCAGGGCGGCTGCTTAAGCTCCATGGGACCCCCGCCGCGGCAGGCTCATGGCTGGCCTAGATCCGCGGGACTGTAATCTGCCGCCGCCCGCGTGGAATCAGCCGAGGCTGCCGACATTGGATGAGAGGGAGGGGGCGGATCCGGCGGGGAGCTTCAGGGGTGACGGATCCGGCATGTGGAGCTTCAGGGGTGTCGGGGGAGCAGGGGCGCCGTGGCCGGCCCTTGCGGCGGCACGAGGGAGCTCTGGCGGCCAAAATTGACGCCGCGGCAGGAGGACAACTGGGGAACAGGGAAGCGGGGGCTGGCGTCGGTGCGCACGGATGGCACGGAGGCGAGCGCTCGAGGGTCGGCGTCGCCTCAGGTGCCTGGCGGCGGCGACGGGTTGGGGGATTACGAGTGGGAATGGTCGGGGGTGGGAGTGGTAGGGGGAGGGTGCGGGCCTGCGGGGGCAGTGCGCGTTAAAAGTGGGTTTTAGGAGGTTTTAGGAGGGGTGGAGCTCCTAAAGGAATTGAAGCCTCCTAAAAATTTTTAGTCACTTTTAGTCAATGTGTTTAGTTCTTTAGTCACTTTTTAGGAACTAAAGATTTTAGGAGGTGGAACCAAACGTAGCATTGATCTCACGTCATGTGTACATCAAAATGATGTGATGTTGCAGGACGCACATCGGAAATTCACGGCGCCAAATTAAACTATGCTCCTCGATCGCATTTTGACAAGTAATAGATGAAATAAATGCTTTCGTTTTAAAAGGTTTTCACAAAATAATGTATTCTAATTAAAATGTGTTAAAATATTATTCAATCGTGCTAGCGCTAGCTACCATAGAGCTAAATATAAGTGATTATATATATTTCCACAACTTTTTTTGGAAATTCCATAAAAGCCATACAAAAATTGCTATTTAAAAAAGTCCCGGGAATATGCGGCGATTTTCTTTCCTTTCCTTTTCGCGGTTGAAAAGTAAAAAGGGAGTGAAATAAAGCCGAATGAGACTCACCCTGAGCCACTAGTTGCACTAGGACGACCTTGTTTTCATTTGCTTGGTGGAGAGCAAGACAATGATAGCATCACCAATTCGCCATTGACTTGCTCATTGACAATACAACCACTAGTTGCTAGGAATTGTTGCTAGCTGTTGGATTGGGTTTGGTTGGGGAAACCTAGCTCTCTGGATGAGTGAATGTGCATTCCTAGCTAGCTAAACTTGGCGACCACGACGATGTGTTATTACTTGGTTACCAGTATAGCCACTAGGAGAAGACTTTGGCATATATTGTATGGATCAAGAGGCAGGTGTATGCTCCATCCATTGTGAATAGGTTGTAGCCCGGCACTCCTGAATCCATGTATCCTTGCTTCAGATGTTCAATGCTAAACAGCCTTTTTGTTTGCTGCTACTTTGCTGTTCAGAAACAAACAGTTCAATGAAGTTTTCAGAAGCACTGTTATGTTGCAACCTCCCAGGATCCCACCAAAACGTTGCTGCCAAACAGTTGAGGTGTCTGCTGTTCCTTCATGATTTAAAATCTAGCGATGCAACTATGCAAGTGTGTGTTCATGAACCAAAATAAGATGTGGATCGCGCGCAAAAAGAAAACATATGAAAATGATGCATAACTAGGGTTGGGTGGCAGGCAACTGGCTGACTTAAAGTACCTCCCCCAAGTAATTGCAGCTTAAGCTTGCTGCTGTATGAGTTGAATCAATGAAGCATCTCATCCTAAAAAAAATTGTCACAACTTAAACATAGGAAGGCAATACATTAACAGAACTGCAGTTGAGTGTACACATCATTAAAACATATAAGGCAAAAGAGTCACAACTGAGTTAAATTTAAAGATACTAACTCCTTATCACGACATGATTGTAGCATCTTACAGCCAAAATGCCACAGGGTACCCATGGAGGAATCTCTCGGTGGTTTGTTTAGGCACCTTGTAGCATTGCACCTGGCAAGTCCCGCCGGTCGTCAGGTCTCCATTGTTGTCATAGCTGAGAGAGAACGTTGTCAAACGATAAAGATAGCGACTGCGTCGGGGCACCTCTCCACTCTCCTTGAGCTTCTGATCAGCGTTGCCATGTTCAGCAGAGACGCACTGGACAAGGCAAAACTCATTCCCATCTCCATTCCCGTCTCCCATATAGATGAGTGTAGCACCTACATGGGTCTCAGCTGGGTCCTGGCTGAACAACTTCTTGCAAAGCTTCAGCTTACCGCCGGTGGCGGAGCCCACCAGGTGGCCAAGGGTGGCCGGATCTTTGGAGAGCCCGACAATGGTATCCAGGCAGCTGACAAAGTACCCGCGGCCGGTGAATGGCAGCGTCCACTGGTTGCACAGTGGCATCCACACAAGCTCCTCCGAGTCGATCTTCCCCGCATCATCAAGCTTCCCGATGTCCAAGGTGAAGGTGCCCTCGTTGGTGCTGACCACGATGGTCCGACCACCAGGTCTCACAGCGTAGGAAGTGACATCCAGCCTGTCGAATGGCGGCTCCGGGAGTTCGCGCCACGACCACCCATCGTTGCTGCTGCGACGAATTTCCAGCCGCGGGGGCCAGAGCGGCGTCAAGGAGAGCATCCTGACGGTGCAGTTGTCCAAAGCGAACAACCCATCGTAGACAGGGAGGTAGATGGGAACATCGTGAACCACCTGGCCAGGGCCAAAGGTGACGCCCCGCGAGCGGACGTCGACGATGGGCTAATTGGGCATGAAGCCACCGGGCACCGAGCCATCATCCCAGGGATCTCTGGGATGCGTCGCCACGACACTGGTACCAACGGCGGAGAAGAACAAGGGGTACCCCGCGGTGCCTCCAAGCGGATGATACGCTGAGGCAAGTGCCGCTCAGTGCCTTCGCTGGAGGCGGCGGCGCCTTTCTGTGATGAAGCAGCCTTCTGACTGGTGGAGACGCGCAAGTCTATCTCGCGGATGCTGTATCCCCACGGCCAGGCATCAAAGATGAGGTAGAGCCGGCGGCGCTCCTCCAGACGCTTTTTGCCGCGTGGAGACTGTCACCATCACCGGCGGTGCGGCGAGCCTGGCGACGGGTGGCAGCGCCGCCTCTGCTTCACTTCTTTCTTCCGATTCACAGTTTATGCTCGGCCCATATATCGCAGCCCAGCCCGCTAACTACCATGCAGACAGAGGTGGGCCTTCATTATATGGCAACGAGATCGGCCATCTTTCGTGGCCCCCCGTTCAACGAGTCGTCGAACCACGAGATGGCGGCCTCGGCGGCGCGCCGGATCGCCGCTGCGCCAGCGGCGGCGCATCCACCCTTCCCCGACGAGCTGTTGGAGGAGATCTTCCTCCGGCTCAACGACGCGGCCGACCTCACCCGCGCGTCCGCCGCCTGCGCGTCCTTCCGCCGCGTCGTCTCCGCGCGCGCATTCCTCCGCCGCTTCAGGTCCCTCCACGCCCCTTCCGTGCTAGGGTTCTTCGACGTCCACGGCTTCCACCCCGTCGCGCCGCCCCACCGCTACGCCCCTGCTGCCCGTGCCCTCGCGCGGCACGCCGACCTCGCCTTCTCCTTCCTCCCCGAGCCGAGGCGCTGGGGCTTCCTCGACGCGCGCGATGGCCTCGTCCTCCACTCCCGGCGGATCACCGGCACCAACGGCTTCGCCGAACTCGTCGTCTGCGACCCCTTGTACCGGCGGTTCGTCCTCCTTCCCCCGATCCCCGAAGACCTGGCGGCCTCCGTCTCGCAACGTTACTGGTCGAGATTAACCTCCTTCCTGGCTCCACCACGATGCGAGGACGTCGACGGCGATGACATAGAGGATATGAGATCGCCATTATTCTCGGTGATCTCCACCACCGTTGAGAGCGAAAACAAGGTCGTGGCCTTTGTCTTCTGCTCCGGCAACGGCAAGTGGCAGGGCACCAGATACACCTCATCATGCTCATTGCCATTGCCCCACAGGCTGTTTAGTTGTGATTATCAGCGCTCCTATGCGCACGGCTGCTTCCACTGGATTGTTGATTCGGGCTACTCCTACTCGCTCGTGCTAGACACACGTGAGGTGAAATTCACAACCATTGACCTCCCGCTCCCGTCGAAGAATCGTTCACGCCTCCGCGCCGTTGTGGAGGCAGGGGAAGGGATGCTTGGGCTGTTAACTTTTGATGATACCACAATACGCCTCTCCCGCAGAACTTGGCGAAACAATGGTGTTGGTGAAGAAGAGTGGCAGCCTTACAAGACTGCCCCTTTTCCCAGAAGCTCCAATGGGAAAACCTACGAATGGTTCAGTGCTGGCGCAGCCGACGAGGTCTATTTACTCATGATTGCACGTGAGTCCCGGGGTCCTTGTTCACGGTGTAATTCGCATTATCACACGCTGGACCTTAAGACGCTGCTTCTCGAGAGGCGTATAGTGGTATTATCTAGTCACCTCTATGCAAGGTTTCCGCCACTGCTAACATCGCCAGGTATATCCGTATATGAAAATGGTACAAAAACATTCCGGCCTCCTTGATTATTCCAGCCATTGGGAAATAGCTTCTCGTTGGTGTGCTACTTAAGGCTAATTCGAGTAGGAGTTTCATAGAGGTTTCATGCACATTAAATACGGTGACACATCAGCATATGTGATGACATGGCATGGTAGTTATGAAGTGAGAGAGGGAAGGAGTTTCATCAGGATGAAACTGTGTATACACTGTTTCCAAGATTATGAAACCTATTGAAACTTGCATTGGGGGCTATAGAATTTCATTTCATCTAACCATATCCAATCACATGCCTCACAATTAAATTTCATGGGCATCCTATGAAATCGTGAAATGAAACTATACACTGGGACTCCCTGTTTCATTCATGAGAATACACCTCATGGGATGATGTGGCTGTAACGACCCCGGTTAAATCATTCAAGTTAATCTTAATCCGAGTTCCCAAATTCCTGTCTCAGCTCTTCTCGAGCAGGAGTGCTCCGCTCTAGTTCCCGGTCCCGACCCCTGAAGAATCTAACCCACCCCGCCGGTTCCATCTAAGTCTCCACAACAGTGTCCCTTTCAATCTTGAACAGAGGAGAAACCGAGACTGACGGGTGGACCCGCAAATCTTTTCCCCAGATCTCCCGATGCAGACGCACTCGAGCAGCCTGCACCGCTTCAGAGCTCCCCCGCCGCGTGGCTCAACTTCCCCGACGCCCGCCGCTTCGCCCAGTCGCCGGCCGCGACCGGATGGATTCTCGTGCCCTCCTCCCCACTCGCAGCGGAAGCCCCTCTGCAACCCTTTCTGCAGCACCTCGTCTCGCTCGCGCCCTCGCCAGCCGCGCCTTGGTGCTCCGACGCCGTTGTAGCAGAGTTTTGCCGCCTGCTGCGTCGACTCGCCTCGTGGCTCGCGCCCATCATCACCTTATCGGATCTCCGGCTGCAAGGCCCGATGCCTTCCGGCTTTTCCGCCGCCTCTCCACAGTCGCGCCGCCCCGAACTCGCTACGCGACGATTCCTCCCTCGCCAACCCCGACTCCGGCAGCGACAGCTCCTTTTCCGCCTTGCTAGAACTGTGCCCCGGCAATGCCGCTGTTTCGTGCTCAACCGCGACGCCGTTCGCCCTGTCTTCTCACCTGTGGCAACCTCGCTTGTAGCGCCGTTCTCCAGGTCACACCAATCAAATCCGGTGCTCGACGACGCCCGCCTCCGCCAAACCTCAACCACCGGCAAACCCGCGCCTGCGCCGCCTTATCTCCAGTGCCCAATGGCCAAAGACGCTATCTCCGAAGTCCTGTTCCGCCGCCCTCGCCGCTCAATCGCCGCTATGGCAGCGCACTCCATCCTTTTCTTCCGGTCTTCGTGCTACTCCAACTCTCTCCTTTCCGCGCCGCTATAAAAGGGAATGCCAGAGTTCCACCGGAGTTCCTTCGCCTTTGCTGTTTCGCCATCCCTACTCTGAGCACACTTGAGCAATCCCACGGAAACTCTTGAGAGTTCCCCTTCTCCGCTCAGACCCGCTTCTCTCCAATCCACCCAGCCGCCTGCTCCTCCGTGCTGTGCTTGAGCGTCCTTGTTGCCCACAAGAAGCTCCGCCGCCGCTGGAGCACCGCCGGACATCGCCTCCGCCCAAGCCTTAGTGCTTAAGACCTTCCGCCTGAGTCTACCCCATCCCGACCCCAAAGCTTCACCTATAAACCGAAGGTAAGCTGCCGACCCCTTTTCCGTCTCGCCCGACCCTATCCGTTCGCCCGATCCCTTTTCCGTCTCGTCCGACCCTATTCGTTCGCCCGACCCCTTTTCCGTCTCGCCCGACCCTATCTGTTCGCCCGACTCCTTTTCCGTCTCGCCCGACCCTGTCTGTTAGCCGACCCTTATCTACCTCGCCTGAGGACTCGGTTGTATCTTTTTCCTTGACCCGAGGGTATCTGTGTAAGATTTTGGGGACTTATCTGTGATAAGTCTGAGGAACCCGGTACAGTATTCCTTGAGTTGGAGGGTCAGATCATAAGTTTTCTTCCAATCTGACCCTTTGTCTTGTTCTCTATCAACCGAAGCTGGAACCTCCACAGTTTTTCCGTAGCTTGGCTACAAGTTTCTGGGCTAGAACTTGCAAGTGTTGCTATTGAAATAACCGTCTAAGTGCTAACTCCTGCATTTGCATTCGTGTAGAGCTAAATCTCGCCGACGGCGTCTATGAGCTGCGTCCGGTGCCAGAAGACGGAGCAGTAGCTGAGCCGTCGACCGCAGGAGTTGCAGCAGAGCCCTTAGAGGACCAGTTTCCCTTCCCTCCGCTTGAAGGCAAGCCCCGGAGCATGAACCCAACTTTCTAAACCTACACATGCCTTCCTTCATTTGTATGTGCATTTACGTAATAGGAGTTGTTTAAAACCCTAGATGCATGACTTAGTTCCCTTGATCTGAACACTAGTCCGATGAGTCCGAGTAGTTGCATTGCTTAATAGGACTCGGTAAAAGTCGAGTGATTTCCTGTCACTCGCGAGTTATAGGAGTTGGTTGCTCTCCTTCTGGTTACAACTATAAGGACGATGGACGGGGCAGGGCCTGGTGAACTCTTTTGGTGGTCGGTGGATCGCCCTGTCTGTCTATATGAAATTGCTTAAGGTCGGAAAGTGTTGGTGTTCGTGATCAAGTGTTTGAAAGTACTAATCTTATACCTAGTATGGGATGGGGAAGCCTAGTACCTGATTGAACTAGGACGTGGCTTATACCCCTGCTGTCCCTGGAACGAGGTTCCCATGGTGCATCATGTGGGTGCAAGTGCAGTCACAGTACGGTAGAGGCCGGGACTGTGGAGCATTGCATACCAAGGGAAGTTTGGACCTGACACGTGCCTGGGAATTGATGGGGACGGCCGACACAGGAAGCAACCCTTTGTGGTGCGCGGATGTCGTGAGATTAGGTTCACCGTGCATGGTTAAGAAACTCGAATCGATTCGTCTGCCTCTCACAGTTTGGGACTGCTTGATCGCTATGCTACACTAAGTAAAGATGGAACATGATGATGAAATGAACCCGATGCTTGCTCTATACTTTGATTGTTGGAACTATGGTTGTTTAGCATAAGTCGCCAATATAGACTGGTTAATGAACTTAGAATCTGAAGCTAAAATATTGAAAATAAGGATCCAACATAGTCGCTTTTGGCAAACAAACCCCTTAGCCAAAGAGCCTTACATGTCTAGGCGTGGTGGAGTAGTTTTACCACCGGTCGGTTAAGTCTTGTTGAGCTTAGAAGCTCAGCCTTGTTTGTGGCTTCTCTTTTCAGGTGAAGTTGCAGCTTCAGAGCTTGCTGCTGGCTCTTGGCCGCCCCAGCTTCCTTCTGGGTAGTCGGTCGAGTGGGATCCCTCCTCGGATGATGAGGGGATGGATCATTGATGTCTTGGCTGGCCTCACCAAGGACATCCGACCCCGACGAGTAGCTTCCGCTTGTTTTATCTTCTGTTGTTTTCTTTAGAACTGGTAAAACTCTGATTTCTAACCGAGGGTGTAACAACTTGTTAATCTAATGGTGGACCTGTTGTATTTTCTGGAACCGCTCACCTTCGTGTGGGTCATGCTAACTCGGTCCAGTTAAGTGGTTAAATCGGAGGAAATCCGACGGCACTTCGAGTTAACTTGACTAAGGCATGAGTGTCGCGTGTCGAGCGGCTTAACCGTGCTTTAATCAAGGTAATCCGAGGTGGTTCCGCCATAGCATGTGACATCCTAACCCAAGGCTTAATAGGATTGATAGAATACTCATACCAACAAGTTGCAACTTCTTTTCCGGAAGCTCATCCTCAAAGAACTCCGGGGTTAAGCGTGCTTGGCCCGGAGCAATTTCGGGATGGGTGACCGATCGGGAAGTTCTTCCCGGGTGCGCACGAGTGAGGACAAAGTGCGTAGAAAAGACTTGTGCTGGTCTGTGAAGGAATTCTTGATATCCTAGAGAGCTGCCAGGTGTAAGCGGGCCCGGCCCCGGGGGGGGGGGGGGGGGGCGGGACGCCACAGTGGCATCCTTGGAAACAGTGCAATGAAACCTTGCACTGGGACTAGCCTAAGGGATGTTTGGATACGAGGTGCTAAAGTAGTATTTGGATACGAGGTGCTAAACTTTAGCAAGGTCACATCGAATGTTCGGATGCTAATAAGAAGAATTAAACATGAGTTGATTACAAAACTAATTGCAGAACCCTAGACTAATTCGCGAGACGAATCTATCAAGGTTAATTAATCCATGATTAGCAAATGGTTACTGTAGCACCACATTGTCAAATCATGGACTAATTAAGCTTAATAGATTCATCTCGCGAATTAGACTCCATCTATGTAATTAATTTTATAATTATACTATGTTTAATACTCCTAATTAGTATCAAACATCCGAGGTGACTGGTGCTAAAGTTTAGCAGGGGAGCCAAATAGGTCCTTAGCTTGTTAGGCCCATGGTTCACTTACACCTGGCACATCCAACTTTTCTCCATCCATCGTTAGTTTCACCATGATGCTCTTCTGCTCCTTGCGATTTATTCAAGTTATATTGCCATGCATGTGTTGCTTTGAAAGTTAATTAGTCAAATGTACGAGTGGAAATACAGAGAATCTATGTATATAGCAAACCAGTTGTTTCAATAAGTAGTTTCTTAGTATTGATGGGATGTGTTGTCGCTTTGACATCATTGGTGTATTGTTATTTGACAACATTATATTGTTTTCCCTGTCACCTGTTTTTATGGATAGGTCTGCAATCTTGACATGATCCGGGAGCGCTCTTATGGTGACAAAGCAGCACAGTTGTCTACATCGATCTATTTGATGGATTAACAACGTCGTTCACACAGATCAGAAGCTACTAGGTGGTGGTGGTGACATTTATCTGCAGCATGACCTGGTGTCTTGTAGCCGTTTAGTTTCTGCAGTCTTATTGGTCCTTTTTGTTCTTCTGATGTGTTTTGGAACTATATGATCCACAGTCATGTTAGTCAGGAGGCCTTGTCAGTTGTCACTGGTTTGTGCTCTTAAATCTCTGTAGTCAAGGCCCTTGGAGCTTCGATTTGTATACTCCATCCGTTCTTAAATATATGACACCGTTAATTTTTTTCATTCGTTTGACTATTCATCTTTTCTACAAATATTTTTGCAAATAGATAAACCTACAAGTTAAATCTAAAGTACATTTGACAATAGACATAGTGACACATTTTACTTTAGTTAACTAGCTCGTTCAATAGATATTGGTGGTCAATGTTGAAGTAAAATGTTAACAGTGTCATATATTTAAGAACGGATGGAGTATATAGCACCATAAGATATTATGTATTTCTATAGTGGTTTAGTTTCTGCAGCCCTGTTCCTCCCTGTTGATCCCGTGTTGTACTTTGGGATTTTTTTTTTGAAAAGAGCCAGCAGGAGAGCTGCTGCTATATTAATAAAGGGGAAAGCCCGATAGGCAAAATAAAATGAAGTTATGTACACTCACATCCCCGGCTAGGACTGGGGGAAAGGGAACAGGGTGACACAATATACAATTAAGTACGCCTCACGACCTCTATTAACTGCCCTAGGTGTTTAGCTCCTGCTGCGACCCATGTATTTGCTGCCCTAAGTGATTGTTCCTAGCGTTGGAAAATCTGTGCATTGTGCTCCTTCCATATCTCCCACAACACGAGGATGATCAGTGTTCTCAAGCCTTTCGTATCGACGACTTGCCCACCCGCTAAAGTTGACCACCAATCGTGGAGCGTGCTGTGCGAAATCCAACAGTTTGGATCCAAGGCGTCGCACCTTGTCCATACACTCACTCGAGACCAAATAGTCCTCGCAAAACTGCATTGAGTGAACAGGTGAATTCCAATCTCCTGAGTCACGTTGCAGAGAACGCAATGTGGATTACTCTGCCATCCTCGGTGCGCCAGTCGATCCGTCGTCCAGATTTTGTCCTGAATGGCCAGCCAGCTGAAGAACTTGCACTTTGGTGGTGCCCACTATTTCCAAATGAGTGCCTCGAAATTAGTCATCATGGATCCAAAGAATTATGCTCGGTATGCTGATTGCATGCTGTACCGCCTGTCTGCCATCAACTTCCACACTATGGTGTTCTGGACTCCCGGCGTGAGTTGTACTTGGCTCACTGCCATCCATAGCCTGTGGTACCCTATGAAGTGTGTTATCGAGAGACCATGGTGAAGGAGGTCTAAATCAGCGATCCAAGCATCATCAGTGAGAGCATCACATAGTGTTCTATTCTTTCTTCTTGATATGGCAAAAAGGTTCAGTGCCATGTCTCTTGGCCTTTGGCCGTCTATCCATCCATTGTCCCATAAAGATATTTTGTTGCCATCACCAATTGTTAAGGCCGTGGCTGCCGCGAAGAGCTTACGGTCGGCTTTTGTGCAGGGGACGTCACCGTCATCCCAAGGTGTACCCTCGTTCGTCCACTGTTGCCATAGCTAGCGTAAACGTAGAGCTCTGGAAATTTTTTCCATATGTAGCACTCCTAGTCCACCTTCTTTCTTGTGTCTGGCTGTCAGAATCCAGTTGACTTTGCATTTTCCGCCGGTTAAGTTTTCACTGCCGGCCCAAAGGAATTTTCTTCCTCTTAGCATCAATAATCTTCATGATCTCCTTCGGTGCATTTAGAGCTGTGAGAAGATAAATGGGTTGGGCGGTTAGCACCAACTTGACAAGCATCAATCTCCCAGCTGGTGTCATATTTCTAGCACTCCAACTGCTCAGTTTGCCAATTGCCTTGTCTACTAATGGTTGAAAATGCACCGCCTTTAACCGTGTCGTAGAGAGTGGTAGACCCAAGTATTTGACAGGGAAGGTGCCAATCTTTGCAGGGAGGTTTTGCAGCACTTCTGTTAGTTGTATTCCTTGACAGCGGATGGGTAGCGCAGTTGATTTCTGGAAGTTTGATTTGAGTCCCGTTGTCTCGCCAAACAAGCTCAGGATGTATTTCTTGCTCGGATGTTTTGCTGCCTTCTCAAGATCATTTTATTGAGTTTAACATGCTGGCTTCGGCGATGTGAGGAGACTGAAGCATCTGAAAGTTTTCGTGTGGATAACACATCAAATGGTCTTCAAAGTTCTCTGATCGCTTAAAAGTTCCTTTTATCTTCTTCAGTAGGTCACATTCTTTCATGTGTACTAGCTAGTTTTTTTGCTTAAGAATAAACATGTAGTAGATGTGAAGCAAAATGAGGAAGCTACACCATCTGAAACTAACTGTGCTGTTGTCTGTTGATGATTCTTGGATGGTCTTCAAAGTTCTCTGATTGCTTTCTCTATCTACCTTCTCTCATACAGTTGATGCTTGTTGGTCCAGTACTCCAGTAGTATTCAAGCTTCTTAATTACGTCATCTGAATTTGGTCCTAGTGATGCTTCATGTTTGGATCAGAGCTGATGTGTATTAGTCATTTAGAAGAAAAATGAGGGGCGCATGTAGTTCTCTGATTGCTTCCTTTACCTACATTTTCTAATCCAAATGTCTTTTTTTTTTTGGAGATTTGAAGAAGTAAAATGAGGAGGTCATATGATCTGAATTGAATGTTGATACATCCATTCATGGTCTTCAAAGTTCTCGGATTGCTTCCTCTACCAACATGTTACACTGTTTTCAGTGAAATCATATTAATAGTGTCCATCCTCAGTTTTGTGTGTGTTGCTTTAGCTTTACAGTATTCATAATTACGCTTGAGCAAAGCTTTAGTGTTTAAGATGTCAAACGAAGCAAAATGAGGAGGTTTTATGACCTGAAGTATCTGATGTTGATACATACATGGTCTTCAAAGTTCTCTGATGCTGCTTCCTGTGCATGTATTTCCATCTAAGCTTCCTGTGCAGGTTTGTCCCCATTGGTAGTATTGTTGTCATTCCTTTTTCATGAGTTCGTTATGAACCAACATGTTGTCATATGCTTACCTAAGGCATCCCTTTGTCTCAAGCAAATTTGAACTAAGTGTGACGGTCTCCTGGACAAATATATGGTTTTCAAGTAAATATGTCAGCATCCCTATTTTATCCTTTCTGTTGAAGAGCGAACAGATTGTACTCCATTGCTCTTAACATTTCCAGAATGGTTGGTAGTGCCAACAAATTTGTTCTATAAAATGTCTAGCTAGCTAACACTTGGTCATATTTGGGAATTGATAGCGGGTTTTGCAACAGACTGCCAAAATGAACAGTTCTGTATTGGTTTGTTGATTGTTCTGACATACCCATATCACAGTACCAAAGTATGCTGGCAAATTGTTGCGTATCGCACCAGGTGTACAAAGTCACAGCTCTGCAATTGGTCATGGGTGAAATTGGTTGCTCTAGTAGATGCATCGTGCATCAGATCAGTGCCTAGAGACAATATTGTACTTAAGAGAGGAAGAGTTCTTTACCCAGGTCATCGTCTGATCAGTTCCATAATTTTACGGATCTCTTTTGTAGCAGCTACCTTGTTGTATTCAGTACTCTATCATGATGTATGATCTGACACTTGTAATGGGGTAATTCGACGTATGATGTTGTATTTGTTCTGATGAATGAACCTCGAGTATGCCAAGTTATATGTTTACAGCAGTTGGGCTCGTCTCTTCATTATATGTTCTCTTCGTCGGCACCCCGCACAACTAGTTTGCATGTAGCACGTCTCAGAGAAATCTTGTCCATTGTGCATCATTCAGCACATGATCCATCAGCTGCCCTGAATGGAGCTAGCTTAATCAGAGAGTTAGCACATAAGCAGCTACAAAAAGACAACTATATCCTTAATTTTAACATTTGTGATTTCCAATTTAATACATAGCATCTATTGGGAAACAAAATCAAATTTCTCAACAATATACACAACCAACTTGTTTTCGAGATGAGATCAGAGAACCAGTTCCAACGTTGCCATAATCTTAACGCGGACATAAATTTACTCCCATACAAACAAAGCATACAGTTCAGAGCAATACATTGCTAATAAACATAACCCAAACACTGTCGAGGGGCCTCTACAACATTGATCACTTTACCATAGCGTTGCGATACACGACGAACCCAATCACGAATCTTGTACTCAGGTATGTATATGTTCAATGAGTTCTTGCCGTATAGCGTCACCAATGGTTGGATGGTCACATTCTCAAGCGCAGTGCCATTTTCCATAATGCCACACAGCAGCTCAACCTGAGGCCGGTAGCAATGGAACCAGGTGTGGTAAAGGGTCCTCTAATTTAGCCTAACAAATTTAAGAATCGGGCTCAATAAGGATCAGGCCATAATATTATATGATTTTGAACTAAAAATAGATAGAACTGAGTTGATTAATGTGAAGGAGGCACAAAGTCCATGATCCATTACCACCCCTAAATGGAACCCACTCATGCAGGCGATCAAGGCGGTACATATGGAAGGAGGCTTACTCACCATGCCAGCAGTGGCTACCACCCGCCACAACATAAGACATCTGTTTCCAAAAGAATGATAAATGACATGTTAATCTGGCTAAATTGATGGGACGATACTGTTCGTAACCAAAGGAAGAAAAGAAAAACAAAAGCAGGAAATTACTCACATGCAATTGCAGTGTCTCCAATCGGGGTGCAGGATCTAGATAGTGAGCCAGCAGAAGTCTAGCGTGGTTATTTGAACCCCTGGTGAAAATAGTTATTCTACAAGTCAGATGCCTCAAATTCAAAAACATGCATGCCGATCTTGTCAACTTGTGCACCTGAAACATGACCAAAACAAATAAGGAAACATTTACACACCATTAAAATTACGAGGTGAGCAAAGATAATGATAAACAGCTGGTACCTGTGAGGACCAGACTGGTCGATCTTCCATCATTTGTGTATGCACGTTTAGCACCTTCGCTGTGGAAATACTGGGAATTCCAGTGATGGCATGACTCAATGCTCTATTATTGTCTCGGTCAAATAATGCATTGTGAAATTTGAGGGTTACCTCCTCTAGTGTGTTGAGCGACCATGAAGCACTATAGGAATTACATCACCTTGGTACTCGAAATGAGAAAGATCAGGAACACGAAACTCAACCATCTGGACACATATATTGGAACGAATTAGCAAATGTCTAAGTTTATAAAGTTGGTGTGGTATATTCAGATCAGTTACACCCGAGCAGGCGATGAGCTCCAAGTCCTCAAGACTAGAACAATTTAATAGCAAGCCTGGAAGATCTCCAATTATATGAACACGGTGCAAATGAAGCTTCTTGAGTCTCATAAAGCCACAAATAACCAAGTGTGGCTCAATAGAAACATTGGTGAGAAACAAGGATTGGATAAAAGGGCCATCTTGAGCATCTAAAGCCTCAAGAGGGAAGCGATAAATATTTCTGGTTGGTCCTACATTATTCCTCTTCGGCCACAGGTTCATATCAATAATCTTAGCCTTTGATGCAGTTGCAAACGAATCCACCTATCAATATGATCTGAGGAGTTGTCCCGAAGGCTGCACCTGATGCTGAACTTATTGAGCCCTATTCCACTGTGCTGCTGAATAATAGAATTTACTGTCTCGATGAACACTGCGCTTTCTATTTTGATACATCATCATTAGTGGACCGGTCGTTGGCGCCATCAAAACAAAGGTTAGGGAAACGTGTCCAGAGCATTCTCCAGTTTCTCGAAAGAATGCTTATCCTTGCAGCCTCTTTTAGTGGCAGCAGTGACAATACAAGTTGAATTTCCTGTGACAAGAACGGACAATAAAGATCGAGTTATGATCAAAACTACCTGATAGTCATGATAATCGTAAGTACTCATGATTCATGACAGACAACGATTAAAGTATGTATACCAAACTTCAGTGAGGTTCTAATTTGTTGCAAGGAAAATCTAAGCACACAAAAATCCAACAGTGAAACTGGTAATACAGTGCAAAGGAACCAAAATACTAAAAGAAATGCATCTACCACCACCAAATTCAGCTAGGATGGAATTCTGGAGCCCAGATGATTTTACATTTTACCAAATTCCTGGCAGCATAGTGAACAGAGTGAAGGTAAAACTATGCCCGATTGTGCTACGAAGAGTTAGACCCATTTCAGAACAATGGAAATAACCAGGTTGAAATTTGGACATGAGATGCATGGGAGAACCATATGCTGAAGGACCGAAGGGGCGACCAGAGGGGTGGGTGAATGGGAGCCTATAAAAATTCTCAACGAGAATTAGGCCTATGTTCCAAATGCAACCCCAAAACACATCGCGTGTTTTATCGTCAAGATGACGCAAATCAACTCGTGACAAGCTCACCCTAGCAACGATAAGAAACGCTCAATTCGCAGCGGAAACAAATCATGAATCGACTCCATCAAGTTTGAGCGAATGAGATTAAGCAAAGACACTACTGATTGCTAGCAAACCTCACTTTGACTAATCATGCAACGATCTAATAAAAATACTTATCTAACAAGCAAGGATTAGCAAAGGGAAATGCTAAATAAATACCTAATCAAGTTACAAGGATTAACTAGCTTAGTGCACAAATTAACAGGGAGGAACAAATTTAGCTCACTGTGCTTAGCTTCTTTCCATGCGTGCTTGCTGTAGCATGGCCTGGCAGCTGCATGATTCACTTGCTAGCTGGGCCTTTGCCTGCTCCCGCAACTGTGCTGGGCCACGGCCTGGTTCATCAGCTGGTCGGCCTGCTGGCTCCTCCTGGGCCTGTGTCGCTGTTGGGTCGTGGCTGGTGGGCTGCCTAGCGATGGGCCACGAGCTGCAGCTTTGCAGCACCACCGTTGGACTGCTGGCGAGCTGCTGCTCCGCCTGGTTGCCTGCGCACACGAACATAGGTTGCCTGGCTAGAAGAATTCTAATCGCTTCCAAACGGGTAACAAGGACAAAGGTTTCCTCATAATCAATTCCCTCTTTTTGGCTAAAACCTTGGGAAACCAACCTCGCTTTGTTTCTCACAACCAAACCATCCTCACCTTATTTGTTTTTGAAAATCCATTTTGTTCCTATAGGATGGCAATTTGGAGGTGGTTCAACTAAGACCCAAACCTTGTTTTGCTCAAAGTTCTCCAACTCATCATGCATGGTATTAACCCAATTTGAATCAAATAAAGTGTGTCCAATATCTCGGGGTTCGAAAGAGGCAACAAATGCAAAATGTGCAAAGTGTGAAATCTGCCTAGAGTTGTGCCTAGTGGTGCGTTCATGTAAGTTACCGATCATCTGTTGTGGAGGATGACGACGCTGAATGTGCCGTGGAGCCTCTCGCTCTGAAATCGCCTCCCCCTCAATAGCAGCTGGATCACTCCGATCTTCTTCTTCTTCATCCTATAGTGGTACTGGTTGATGGCTCGAAGTAGTGGAAATAGAGGTAGGGCTATCAAGTCTCATAGTAGAAGTAGAAGGTACAGGTGCAACAGCTGGAGCTCGGTCAATCTCATCATCCTCTTCCTCACTACCATCTACACGCTCTTCCTCTTCCTCAAAGATGCTTTGCCCCATTTCATGTTCACCTGCAACTTCAAATACAGGAGTTGTGCAAGGCATAGTTTCATCGAATGTAATCTCACAAGTTTCCACGATCCGTTTAGTTTCAAGGTTAAGCACACAATAAGCACGACTATGAGAAGCATAACCAAGAAAAATCCCATCCGTAGAACGAGACTCAAATTTGTGCAAATTCCCTTGCTTGAGAATGAAACACTTGCAGCCAAACACCCTCAGGTGACTCACTTTGGGGGAACGTCGATTCATTAGCTCATAAGAAGTTTTCTTCAGGAAAGCTCACAAGAAAATTTGATTGGAAACATAGCAAGCAGTGTTGATGGCTTCGGCCCAATATTTTCTAGGAGTCCTATGTTCATCAAGCATCGTCCTAGCCATCTCACAAAGGGTCCGATTCTTCCGTTCAACAACACCATTCTGAGGAGGGACATAAGGCGATGAAAACTGATGTTCAAGACCAAGATCATTGCAAAAGGTTTTAAAACGAGCGTTTTTGAATTCTGTGCCATTGTTACTGCGGATAGCTCTTATGGCATCTTTTGGTTGCTCATTTCTCAACCTCAAGATCAAATCTCGAACAAAATAAAATGCCTCATCCTTAGACTCTATGAAGAAAATCCATGAATACCTCGAAAAATCATCAACGATCACAAGCACATACAACTTCCCACCAACTGAGCAAACACGAGTTGGACCAACAGTGTCCATATGTAACAGCTCGCATGGATGCTCAGTCATCACCTGATTCACAGGTGGATGAGAAGCGGCAACCATTTTGCCATGATGATAGGGAGCACAAACAAGATCTTTCTGAAATCTTAATTTAGGCAAACCTCAAATAAGATCAAGAGCACTTAACCGAGAAAGCAAATCAAAGCTCAAATGACCCAATCTTCTATGCCATTTTCAAAGTTCAGAAGATGAGCCAGCCACTAAACACCGAGAGAGACCAAATAACTTGGAAAAATCAACTCAAAACACTTGACCCTCGGGGACGATCATACACACAAGATCGCCTCGAGAGTCTAAAATCCTTGAGGTTCCTTGCTTAAAACGGACCTCAAAACCATCATCAAGCAGTTGCGACACAGAGAGCAAATTGAAACCAAGAGAATCAACAAGAGCAACTCGCTTGAGCATGAAATTCTCACTCACCTTGATAACACCTTCAGACAACACCATATCTTTGCTATTATCCCCGAAAGTAATGTACTCCTTGGTCATCACCGAGGTGAGGCTGGAGAACCATCTGTGATCACCGATCATGTGTCGAGAGCAACCAAAATCAATAAGCCACGTGTTTTTCAGGCCTCCGACCTGCTCAAACAAAGGGAGACCAAGGATGAGCAAATGACTCAACACTGGGGTTAGAAAAACAAGTAGAATACCAGTGTCGAACCATTTGCTCAAGAGTGGGGTTAGCAAAATCAACCATCTCTCGTCTCACAAGAGGACTACGACCAAAGATAGGGGGAAAACGTGGTTTGTTATAACTCCGAGACTCAAAACCATGGCCATGCTGTCCTGGACCATATTGATCATGGCGAGGAGCATGCCTGGCAAAAACACGCGAAGGAGCAACACGCACACTATCCACACGACGAGGTGGAGGAGCTGCTCTAGGCGCATGTACACCATGAGAAAGGTGGTACATGTCCCTGTTGCCCCACTCACGCTCATGCCTCAAAGCCTTCTTCTTGCGAAAACAAAACTCCTCAAGGTGATCCCATCTCTTGCAATACTCACAGTGGAATCTAGCAGGTTGTTTTGGCTGTGGATTCACTCTAGGTTGGGGCTTAGCTTAGGGTTTTGGTGGGGGTTTCTTAGGAGTAATTTCCGGAAGTGTGTCAAGCTTGTTCTTGAGGTGGTTTGGCTTTTCCACCCAAATGGCTTTCTTGGGTGCTTTGGGTGGTGTCTCAATGAAAACTCCATCTCTCACACACTCAGACAAGTTTTGCTCACAAGCTGGATTGGGTTGCTCTCTATTTTTAGTGGGTGACTCTCGAGGGGTGTAGTCAGTTGGTGGCTCACACTGGTTGTAGCTTGGTTTCTTTCTCTCACCACTGTTTTGACCCACCTTCTCACACAACCCATCAAAGAACTTGTGCAACCCATTAAAATGACAACCCTTCATAACAGACCCAAGCCCAAAACCATCAGCCCTTTTGAACTCCTGAATCATCATGTCTAGCTGAGGTTCACTACTTGACACCCAACTAAGAACAGTGCGCAAGTAAGAGTTTTCATCCTTAGCATGTTGCAAATTAAGTTTGAGTTCAGGACAAACAGTGCATTCAGGAAGTTTAGATCTAGCAATGAACTCAGACTTCTCTAAATCACTAAGCTTAGCACATGCATCATCCAACTGAACTTGCAAAGCAGGGCAAGACTTACATGCACCAAGCAAAACAGGCCTAGTCTTAACCTCATCTAAAGCAACCCTAGTCAAATCCAATTCATCTACCAATAACGCATGCTTAGATTGTAAAGATGCAAGACTAGCCATATGAACACCACATTAATCACACTCAACAACATCAGAAATAGTAGGAGCAGATTTAAGCATATCTATCTCAATCAAGGCACTTTCTAACTTAGCCTTAAGCTCAACTCGCTCTTTAGCAGCCTTCTTAAGCAGTTTATCTTGATTGATCAGGCAATCATTAAGTTCTTCTACTTCTAGAGCAAGCTGTTCAGTAGTAGGCTTTACCTCAGTTTCTATGTCGGAGTCGCTTTCCTTGTCATCCTTCATAGAGTTGAGAGCCATGACACAGTACCTGTCGCGGTTCTTGCCGGAGTAGAAGCAGAGGCCATTGAAGTTCTTGCCGTCCTTCTTCTTTGCCTTGCGGTCGTCGTCCTCCTCGCTTGAGCTTGAGTCGGTGTGGTCATCGGTGTTGGAGTCGACGTCACTGAGGGAGGTGATGAAGGCACGCACTTTGGCCTTCTTGTGATGCTCCTTCTTGCGGTTGGTGTACTTCTTCTTCTTCTTGGTGCCGTCCTTGTTCTTGTGCTTGTTGTAGTCGTACCTGCTCTTGGATTTGTTCTTGTCGGGGCAGTTGGCGGCGAAGTGTCCTGGCTTCCTACAGTCGAAGCAGGTGTTGTTGTTCCTTCGCCGGTTCTTGCGGTTGTCGTTGAAGCGCATGAATCGCTGAGTGATCAAGGCAAGCTCATCATCATCAAGAACCTCCAGCTACTCCTCTGAAACAGAAACCAAAGAAGACAAGGCAAACGACATAGAAGAAGAGTTACTCAAAGACTTAGGCTGTCCAGAGCCTGACATGAGAGCCATACTATTTGGATCAGTAGAGCTCCCTTGTTTAGCTCGGAGCCTCTTGTCAACCTCCGTGGATTTCAACTTAGCAAATAGCTCATCAGTGGAAAGTGTTTCATAATTCGGTGACTCAATGATAGCATCAACCTTCGTACCCTACACTTCGTGATCCAAGGCATACAAGAGCTTTTAAACTCTATCATGATCAGTGTAGGGTAAGACGGTGATATTTGTTTTCATCTTGTTCACAACAGCCAAGAAACGCTGAAACAAAGCATCGGCAGACTCACCAGGCAAATAAGTCTCAAAGAGTCTAGCCTTCACCTGACTGTTTCCCTTATGGAAACTCTGAAGTCGAGACCAAATCTCATGAGCAAGAGACAGATCTTCAACTCGATCAAACTCAGCACGACTCAGACTCGCAAACAGAATATCAACCACCTTGCTGTTGGTGTGATACTTATCCCTATCATCCTGAGTCAGTCGAGTAGCAGGAATCACACAAGTCACATCCTGAGTGATTTCCCAAACCACTGCTCCCCTACTATTTAGATGGGCTTTCATACGAGTTTTCCAATACCAATTATCAGAGCCATCAAAGTAGGGTGCAGCGGTCGAGGAAGAACGCTCAGATGTCGCCATCATGAATTTTGAAACCGATTAGGGTATGGAGAAACCTTAACCAGCTCTGATACCAATTGAAGGACCGAAGGGGCGACCAGAGGGGGTGGGTGAATGGGAGCCTATAAAAATTCTCAACAAGAACTAGGCCTATGTCCCAAATGCAACGCCAAAACACATTGCGCGTTTTATCGTCAAGATGACGCAAATCAACTCGTGACAAGCTCACCCTAGCAATGATAAGAAACGCTCAATTCACAGCGGAAACAAATCATGAATCGACTCCATTAAATTTGAGCAAATGAGATTAAGCAAAGACACTGCTGACCGCTAGCAAACCTCCCTTTGACTAATCATGCAACGATCTAATAAAAATACTTATCTAACAAGCAAGGATTAGCAAAGGGAAATGCTAAATAAATACCTAATCAAGTTACAAGGATTAACTAGCTTAGTGCACAAATTAACAGGGAGGAACAAATTTAGCTCACTGTGCTTAGCTTCTTTCCATGCGTGCTTGCTGTAGCATGGCCTGGCAGCTGCATGATTCACTTGCTAGCTGGGCCTTTGCCTGCTCCCGCAACTGTGCTGGGCCACGGCCTGGTTCATCAGCTGGTCAGCCTGCTGGCTCCTCCTGGGCCTGTGTCGCTGTTGGGCCGTGGCTGGTGGGCTTCCTAGCGATGGGCCACGAGTTGCAGCTTAGCAGCACCACCGTTGGACTGCTGGCCAGCTGCTGCTCCACCTGGTTGCCTGCGCACACAAACATAAGCACGAACGCAAGAACAGGAAGAACAAACCGGATAAACACAAGAACACCCGAAACTTCAAACGAGAAATCCTCCTTCAAATCTCCATGGATCGAGATGAAACTTGAAACAAGGATGCAATACCCCTAAGGAAAATAGATCCATGAGACAAATCACGAAAAACTTAAGTATTCATCGCAAATCTTGGAGAAAAAACCCTAACTCAAGAATGCGATTTGAAGAAAACTCAAATTCAAGCCGGATTTGTGAGGGATTTGAAGGGGTATCATATCAAATACGCTCTCCAAGGTCCTAGCAACATTTCCCTTCAACCAATCTCACGAGATTCGGGCTCAAACGTGATGAACGAAAAACACCCAAAAATAGCTCCGAAAATAGGAAAAAAGAAAAACGCTCGGGATCAAAGATTTAGCATGATTTGAGACAATAAACCAAGATAAATCACGAGAGCATCTTCTATACAAGATGAGGACTAGCCTCCTCCCTTCACCCACCCACTAAAGATGAAGAAATCAAGAGAAAAGAGTAATCACTCTCTAATCTCCCTCTCTCCTCTCACTTTAAGCATATGACTAGCCTCTAAGCCAAAAGATAATGAGTTTCTAAGCAAAGAGGTACTGAAATAACCAGCCCACCATCCCTATTTATAGTCTAGGACTAAAGACAATACTACCCCTACAACTACAACTAGGATAACTACCCACGGAGGGGGTATTTTGGTCCAAGTTTTTATCCGCGCATCGGACGGACACGCCGACTTCACGACTTTGCTTCGCCTCGACGCAAGCTTCGCGATGACGCCACGCGTCCTCCTTCTCGAAGCTCTGCCCGCACCGAGCTCGCCCCCGGTTTTGAGGCCCAAACTGGGAAGCCTGCCTGTGCGGTGGTTTTGAGGCCCAAACCACCCAAACCGTCCATCTTTGCTTGGCCGCCACACGACCTCCTCGATGTCGACGCGTGTCCGGCCTCCGCCAAGCCTCCCGCTCGACTCGACCGACGCCGTCTCCATCCCGTCATATCCTCTCGCCATTCCGTGCACCATGTGAACCGCCCGTGACTTCGCCCGGACTCCTCGTGTCTATCGGTCCAAGCCTACTTACATTCATCCTTCACCGCTATTGGTCCATCGGCATGAACCTTTCGCTTGACCTTCACCGCACGCCGCGACCGCCACGTCGCATCCTACACCTGCACAACACCAGCCAAGAGCAACATCAAACTAACACAACGTTGTCAATCACCTATCATCCAAGGGTGACCACCATTGATCCTCATATGCTGTATGGGGAGAATGTACTAGATATGGCGCAGGGATCTAAAACACAGTTAGGAACAACCAGGTTGATAGTACAGATGAGGAAATACTGGCTTCTCATGAAGTCATCCTCAAAGGCTCAAACATTGGAGAATCCAAGATAATAACTTCATTGTTGTTTTTTTTTCTCCTACAGCCCCAATCCATTCGGATCCAGCGAAGAGGAGCGGAGAGATGGGAAGGAGCTTACCTCGAGGAGATCCTCCAGGTGGAAGGAGGAGGAAGGGCCGAGTGCATCCCTGACGCTGCGGGGGTGCACCAGCCACCTCTGCTTGCCCGCCGCGTACTCCTCCATCCGGCGCTACTGCTGAAGGCGAGCAAGGCAGCGGGGCTAGCGGATATCCATCTCCAATCCGGGATCCCTTCTTCTACAAACGTTATTTGAAGGACCTGACCACATAATTACATAAAAGTTTTCAAGATAAAACAAAAAGGACCAGCTCCAAGACTTTCACTGTCATAATCTTAACACGGACACAAATTTACTCTCATGGAAACAAAGCACGTACAGTAAACAACACACTTTTGCTCACTCACTCAACCCTAAGTAAATACAAGTTGTATGCACGGCACTACAACCACCGCTGTCGATGGGCTTTTACGACAGTGATGGCTTTACCAAAGCGTTACGAGGCACGGTGCGCCCATTCACAAATCTTGTCCTCAGGTACACCTATGTTCGCGCTATGCTATCAACATACAGCGTCACCGTTGGTTCAATGGTTACATGCTCAAGCGACAGCACTATTTTCCAGAATGCCATGCAGCAGCTTGACCTGAGGCCGGTAGCACCGGAACCCGCTCGTGTAGACTGTCTTGAGGTGATCTAGGCGGCGCATAGGGAGGATTCCCTCACCAGGCCAGCAGTGGCTGCCCATCACATGGTATTGCATCTGTTTCCCAAAGATTTGATAAATTGCATGTTAATCTGGCTGAATCGACAGGAGGCTAATGTTCGTCTACAAAGAAAGAAAAGCAAAAAGAAAACAGCAAAGTACTCACATGCAGTTTCAGTGTCTCCAGTTGGGGTGCACAATCCAAACAGTGAGCCAGCTGAAGAATTCCAGTGTGCGTATTTGGGCTATTGGTGAAAATAGTTATTTCACAGGTCAGATGCCTCAAATTCACAAACATGAATGTCGGTCTTGTCATCCTATATATGCACCTGAAAACATGACCAAAATAAATAAGAAGACATTAACAAACTGTTTGAACAATTATGGGGGCAAGTAATGATAGACACCAGGTACCTGTGAGGACCAGATCGGTTGGTCTTCCTGCATATAAGCACGTATGTTTAGCTCTTTGACTGCCGAAATACTGGGAATTCCAGTGATGGCATGGCCCAGACCTTTATTGCTGACTTGTTCATGCAACGGCATCTGAAATGTGAGAGTTACCTTCTCTAATTTTGTGCAACCATGAAGCACTATAGGAATCACATCTCCTTTGTATCCAAAATGAGTAAGGCCGGTAACATGAAAATCGACCTTGTGGACACACATATTGGAAATTAGCAAATGTCTAAGTTTAGCTAGTTGGTGTGGTATATTCAGATCAGCCACACCAGAGCAGGCGATAAGCTCCAAATCCTCAAGAATAGAACAATTTAATAGCAACCCTGGAAGATCTCCAATTATTTGAACATGGTCCAAATGAAGCCTCCTGAGTTTGGTATAGCATTGAAGAACCAGCAGCGGGCCTCCCTGTGGAGTATGCGTCCATCGACATACCAGGTACCTGCGGCCTCCAAGGATGCGTGCCTCAGTATTACTACTACTCTGCATCCTCACAACACAATAATGTTACGAGCGAGGAAGCCAAGATCTCGAACGACAGTCATGCTCAGAGTGTGGTCGATCAAGTAATGGGCGAGTTCAAGGCAGCTATCGACATGATAAAAGCGAAGATGCATAGGTACCCCGCATGCCTTGGAGATGTCGATGAATCTTACAGCATGCCGAGGATTGTGTCCATCGGCCCCTACCACCACGGCCGCGACCACCTCAAGCAGGCGGAGAAGGTGAAGCACGCGGCTGCCTGCCACTGTGGGAGGCGGTGCTCGAGCTCCGGCTGGATGTGTGGCGGCTGTGGTGAGAAACGTGACTACGACGAAGAACGGAAAGAGAAAGAAGATTAGATTGGGAGGCTGACTAGAGGGTTCCACGGATGACGTGTGGGTCCCTTGCTTAACGGTGACAAAACAGCCTCCATTTAACGTGTTCCTGTACCTCCAACCAATAACAAACAGGAATGGATCCGTCCCTCTTAACCAAACACGAGACCAGACGATCTCATCAAAAAAAATAAGGATGGGACTGTCCCAACCCACTTTACTCTCAAATGAAACACACGCTAGCAACCGGTGAAGTTCTTTTGACTTATCATCAAATTAATATTATGATTACTACGACACGTGCATGGACCCCACAATTAAGTTTAAAATGTTGGCCATATAAGTTTGATATTTTAAACGTACTATTTTATAAATATTTTAGCAAAATAATAAACCGTTGACACTGACTAGGAAAACCAAAAATAGAGACCTATCACCGGCCTGTCCTCTGCTCCTCATGCGCGCGGGCATGGCGGCTATCGGCCTCCTCGTTTACGCGCAACATGATACCAAATACTCTCTCCATTTCAAATTATAAGTCATTTCAAGTTTCTCGAAAAGTCAAAAGCATATGGAATTTGACCAAATTTATATAATAAAGTACTAACATTCATGATATCAAATAAATAGCATTAGTATACCAAATAAATATCATTAGTTTCTTCAGTAACTATATTTTTATAGTATATTCGCTGCCATAAATCTTTATGATCCTCTCTATAATTTTGGTCAAAGATAAAATATTTTGACTCTCTAAAAAAAGTTGGAACAACTTACAATTTGGAATGGAGGGAGTATTAGAGTCGACATGTATGGAGATGGTGCTGTTGCGCAAAGAGAGCCAGTGCTCAGAGTCACTTTGACACCTTGCGACAGCATCGCAGCAACTTGGCCCTCTTGCTTGTACTCCCTCCGTCCCAAATTACAATTCGTTTTGGCTTTTCTTGATACATTTCTTTTGTTATGTATCTAGACATGAGTATATATCCAAGTACATATAAAAATTATGTACCAAAAAAGCCAAACGAATCGTAATTTGAGACGGAGGGAGTACTATACTATGTGTGCATCACAATAATATATTCGGTTTCAGATATAGCCATTCTTTTTTCTGACGTTTTTTAGGTGGCCAGGGCTTCCTATTTTTGGATATAGTAAATTTTATCCCTTTGCTTCTTTTTATATTAAAAAAATGCAAAAACTACTGGAGTACCGAGCACTCAATTCCACGGAAGTAGATGGGGACAATAACGGCTGATGCAGTCATGCTTATATATAAGCATATTTGTTACGCTCCTGATGTGCATTATTGTTGCCTATCGTTATTGATATGTTCCTGATCAATTTTTCCTGATATCTTAGGCCATTTGATTCGATGGCACAGTTGAGAAGGCTCTCGCATCTTTTACAAGGCACGCAGGATGAATTCATCTCGCGATGAAATTAGTCCAGTGCCCAAGCCCATGTTTCTTAATGCATTTTTGGCAAAGCTTTCCTAGGGCTGTTGCGCAACATTGGGCTGACTTTATTTGCCTGCGCATAAGAATCTTTTAGGTCTTGACATGCTTAAGCTTTTCAGCTAGTCTGGTGGTCGTTGAAGACAATCGCCGAACTTTTTGGCTCTTTTGCTTTGGGTTTTCTGTGTCTAGAGGGTGTTCTAGAGAGTGTCAGTAAGCTGCCTGTCATTTCTGCTCTTCATGGTGTTAGCTTGCTGTATGAAAAATACTAGACATTGTAAGATAGTAACCCTAGCAACAAAATGTTTGGTTTTAATCAAAGCAGGGCCATATGGCCTTTTATCTAAAAAAAGTTCTCCCACTATCATTAAATATGTATGGTTGTCCCTCCTCCTTTTTCTGGGCTTGGGACCAGCTATGCAATCGTAACTGCATAGGCGGAGTTCCCCACCATCCCCCCACCCCACCCCACCCCCACACACACCTACCAACAAAAATGTAGAATACTAAATGTTTTTATATATTTTGTTTTTTTCTCCTTATCTAAGAAAGAAATATTGATGTTAGAAGAAATGATGAACAAAAAATTTGGTTTTCCCAAATTAAACAACAGAAGACAAGGTGCAATATTTTTGTATTTTTTGTTTTGTATTAAGCAACAAACTACTAAGTGTAATATTTTTTTGTATTTTTTACTATTGAGGATTTTTTTTCTTTTTTAATAAGCATGACAAAGACGCAGCAAACATTCCCTTCTTTGCAAAAGACGAGTTGACCGTGGAGCTTGTAGTATGATTGCAGAAGTCTACAAACCTACAAAGGGTTTGTAGGAAAAAAAATATATATAAGGACGACAACATAAATTAGGAACACGTGCGCACACACTCACATGCGCAAGCACAAACACAAATAAAGCTAAGCTAGAATATTGTGGTGAAGGCGATGCAGTACGGTGGGAGGAGCTACCTAAACTTGGTATTCAACCGCCGTTAACTATGAACTCTGGAATCTTTTAATCATTTTCATTTCACGAAACAACTTGATCGTGATGTTGCTGGTTATAAGCATCACCCAATCCAGTGGTTCAAGTTCAAAGCAGAGGTTTTGAATTAGCAAGTTATGTTTTCACATTGAACACCAAAAGCAGAAAAATTCATGGAATTTGAGTGCATGCAGTTTTATAGTACTCCCAATCTCTATTCTGCAAAAAATGAAGGCGTAAATTTTACGAAGAAAGAACTCCCAATCTTTATGTATTCTTTAAACTATCAAAAACTCTGAACTTGTCTGTTGATGCAGAGAGCATAAAACAGAGCTTGGGACGAAGTGTTAGCTCGGTGCTGTATAAACTACTTACTGAAGTAGAAAAAAAAATGGTGATAAGGGTTGAGACTGGAGAGTTGCAGATGGGTACTTTATTTGCAAAAGAAAAAAACAGTTGCAGATGGGTAGATACATAGCTAGCATTGGAGTACGTACCTCCATGCTCCTCAGCATCGGCGACATTATCAGATATCTTGAGCTCAGCTTTCAGTTCCTCCACGATTGCGGCCATTCGCTTATTTTCAACTTTGTACAGCTCGAATAATCGTTCCTGAAGCTTAATATGTTGCATCTGGAGTACAAATACGTAGCCCAGAATGGAATCAAATTAAAGCTACATGGACACATGAATGGAATCAAAGTACATCAATCCTTCAGATAATTACATCAATCCTATGTGGATGGGCACATGAATGGAATCAAATCAAAACTACATGGGATGCGATTTGTGTCCATGCATGTGGAAGTGAATATACCAGTTGATCAGGGTCTGACGTACATTTATCGTTTGAAATGTGTCGGCAAGTTGCTTTCGGAGCGCCACCATCTCCAGCAGGGTTACCGAGGACCACTGGATCTGCTGTAAAAATGGCTCCATAGTAGCCCCGTTAATTACTGGCCATGCATGCATGTAAAGCTATGGTAGCATGCATCTGATAACTCAGATCGGCTAAAACAGAACCGTGGAAACTTTAGATATGGTACGAACATTGTATTAACCATTCACATGATGACCTGACGAGATTACCTTTGCAATGCTGGGATGCCCCTCCGGTATGGAATGCGCCATTTCTTGGGCCTGACTATACAGTGTGCTATTACAATTGTTCTGAACGTCGATTTGGTCATTGAGCTTCTTGATTTGCTCACTGAGCGTGGAATCCCGCAACATCTGATCATTAAAGGAGATGTTAGAACTACATAATTAACCAGATCAGAAGCAGCGAGAGAATAATCGATTACCTTGTACATGTGCCGAGAAAATTCCCTTGAACCTGCATCCACGGTCCCCATTTTGTCCTCATTCATCCTTTTCACTAAAAGTGATGGATGTTTGGAGTGGATGTCAACAGCGTGCCTGATCGCAGCCTCTGCTTCCTCCACTTCCCTAGGACAGGCATCCGCACAGTCCACGCCGACAGTCACAGACTGAAGAGATGAAAGATTTTCCAAGCCGAAGTCGAAACTGATGTTGGCATCCACCAACTCAGACACCATGACACTAAAAGTGATGTCTTCAAGCCTTGGCATTGCTCCCGGTACAAACTGTAACGATCCACCGAGATGTAAGAATCTCAAATTCTGGAATCCGCCACACCCACAAATAGTAAGTTTTAATTTGTGGTTTTTTATATCCATTAGCACGAGGTGGCGGAGCTTTTGTAACGTCCCAAGAATTCTCAGGTCCTGTTCGTCCGTATTACTCACCAGCACCTTCAACTGGCAGAGGTTGGGAAGACGTTGGCCATTCATCCATGCCGGCAGCTTTGAGAAATGCACATTCAACAGTTGAAGCGTACGGAGGCTTGAGGAGAGGGCAAAACTAGGTTCTCTACCCACATCTATCTCTAAGTATGCCGTCAGTAACATGGATATGTCTTGGATCTTGTGGAGCTTGCTTAGAGACGCCAGAAAATCTCTCCCCTCCTCTTGATCTTGTAGTTTAATGCCAGACTTAAGTACCCTGAGATTTATCAGCTTGCCCAATTCCTTGACAAACTTTCTTGTAGAGCACTTGTTGTCGGCACCACTGTGCATCTCTTGCTCCTGTACGCGGGGTGCCTCCCTAAGAAGAAAGTTCGGCAGCAATTCGTGGTACATCTCTAGCTCCACTAGGGACGTCATCTCCCCGATCCAATCCGGCACTCTTGTCTTCTCATCAGCTCGCAGGCACATCAATTGTTTCAGCAAGCGTACACTGGCTGGCAGTTCTTTTATCCCGGTGTCATCCAACAGCAGTGTTTGCAGAAACTTAAGATTCCCTATTTCTTTGGGGAGCTTACGAACAGGTGTATGCGATAGCGCAATGTACCTCAGATGGAGTAACTTAGCAATATGTTTGATAGGATAACCTTTCATACCAATACAATACTCCAGAACTAGGACTCGCAAAACTTTAAAGCTGCACACTGGGGGAATCAGTTTTGTAAAACATATTATGGCATTAAAGGACCTCACTCGTGCCAAATTATCCTTATAATTAGTTTCTTCTGTTAACGTTCGGAGGGCTAAGCGACGAACTTTGTCTTGTGCAACTGATGACCGTTGGTCTTTATCCAGTACAACAGCAAAGTTCTCTTCAGTTGACAATTGTCTTATGAGACGATGTACCATGTCATGGACACGGCAACCTCGTAAAAGCCCTGAGCTTTTCTCCTCTGTAGGTATGACCAAGTTCCTATTCATGAGTTCACGGAGATAGCTATCTCCGACATCAAAAAACGCTTTCCCTCTTTCCTCGTAGATAAAACCTTCAGCTATCCACCTCAATATCAATTCCCTTTTATCTATAGAATATTCTTCTAGAAATATACATAGATACAATAAGCAGGTCCTTAGATGAGGATCTAAGTCGTAGTAGCTAAAAGATAATATCTTTTTCATATCTTCAACTTTGTTCTCGTCAGGACCAAAACCAATCGAGTTGTACACATCAGACCACTCCTCTATTGGTTTCCTAGCCAGCACCCCAGCTATTGTAACAATGGCTAATGGTAGGCCACGACATTTATGTATGATTGTATCCGAAACCATATCCAAATTATCACTACAAGGACGTTTTTCTTCCCCGCCGAATGTTATCGAATAGAATAGCTTTTTGGAGTTCTTATCAGAAAGTTCATCTAATTTATAAACTTCACCAATTTCCTTTGAAATTTCAGAGTTACGCGTAGTTGTGAGTATTCTACTTCCACATTTACCGTCAACAAAAGCAAGTTCAACAAATCTCCATGTTTCTTTCTCCCATATATCGTCGAGAACAATGAAGTACCTATGCACATGATCGACGAGACCTATGAATCAGTAAAATAATCTAGAACATGTAAAAAGGCACAAAGCATGCACGCCTATCTTCCTATTACTAATTGGAGGTTCCTTTTGAAGCTTCCAGGTGAAGCCACCTAGGATTCATAGGTGGACACTCTAGAAAAAGAGAGAAATCCTACAAATTTTCACAAAAAAGCAAAATATCCGACCATCAATCTATAGATTCAAATCATCATAGCCATTGGATCTATTTTGTTTTCTAAAAAATTACCCATATATGCCATTATGAAAATAGCTTAAAGTAACCCCCTAAATCTATATATAAATTATCCACCTCTGCCATTATAGAAAATAAACTAAAGTAATCCCCTAATCTTAATCAAAATTATCCACTTATGCCATTATAAAAAATAATTAAAATAACCCCCTAATTTGCAACTGAATTGCCTACCACTATTACTTAAAAAACTTAAATAACCCCTTAAATTTGCATCTATATTACCCACACATGCTATTATTAAAAATAACATGAGATAACCCTACGTAATATACAACAATATATGATTCTAAATTGTCTATATCTTGCACTATTAGTATACGATATAATAATTAAGGTCTATATGCATGCTGTGTGGTACCATTTATAATTAAAGATATAAAGTGATGGGAATATAGATTTCTATGCTAAAATTGAATCTCAAACTTAGGGTTCATTAAACAAATTCAAGCGCATACATGTGATCCAAAGTGAAAAGTTAAAGATTATAAATGTGGATGAAAATATTATAGAGTAATTACTAATTTAAATCTATCACAATTGGATGAAGATATTAAGTATATATCTACATAAGTATTGTCTTCGAATATCTAACAAATGAGAGGTAGCTTATGGTAATAGTTTTGTAGCAATGTAGTCTCATTTTTTTCTATTAGATACTCCGCATTAGTTCCCACGAGACAAGTTAGAAAAAGAGAGAAATTCTCATAAAAATTAAAAACATCAAACACCAATCCTGTAAACTCTAATAATCATAGCCATTGATCTATTATATTTTCTAAAAAGTTACCCCACCACTATCATTGTTAAAATATTCAAAAATAAGCTCTAAACCTATATCTAAATTACCGAGCTCAACTATTATAAAACATAATCTAAAGTAACCCCATAATATTCATCCAATTTACTAATACACATCATTATAAAGCATAACTTAAAATGTCATTCTAAAATTGTATTTATGTTCCCCATGTATGTCGTTATTAAAAATAACCTAAAGTAAACACATAAATCTTAATCTAATTATCTTCATATGCATCATACAAAAATGTCAAAAAGTAAACTAATATATGATTCTAAATTACCTATTTATGTCATTGTTAATAGAAAAATACTAAGTTAAAGTATATGCACATGATGAGTGCCATCATTTAGACCATTTATACAGCATGTGCGGAATCGATGAAAAATATTGATTTGTATGCCAAAAATAATGTATGGAGGATTGGAGGTGTGATATAAAATGGAAAAAAGTATGAATATGGATGAAAAAGTGCATAGAGTAATTATTAATTAAAAATCAATCACAACTGGACAAAGATGGGTACATACCTATATAAGTATTATGTTGAAGTATTGGAAAAATAAAAGACTAGTAGGTAAACAATTTTGATTATTAGCTAAGAGTTTAATTTCTAAATAATTTTTAAATACAATAGCTTCTAAAAATATTAGCCCGTGCGGGAGCACGGGTTGATGGACTAGTTACAGTAAACTGTGATCGGCTTTATCAGATGCCAAGACATAAAACACTTATCAATCAGGAATAATGTGTGGATGGTCTGTACCTTTTTCCTTCAAGGTGCCCACGGAGTGAATCGATGAGCTGCTTTTCATCCAATTCCTTTAGATCACCAAGAAGGCTGAGCCTTCTATTATCAACAAGAGCATTGATCATATTTGACGTCTTGTTGAGATCAATAAGAATGTCCCTTAAGGTTTTCTTAATGTCTGGTTTTGGTCCCACTGGAACAAAAGCACCGCAATCAAATCGTCCATTAATCTTTGTAAGCTTGTCGTACACTGCCATGGCAAGGGTGGTCTTGCCCAATCCTCCAGACCCGACAATGGAGACTATCTTCTTCTCCTGCCCACCTATGGACAGCATCTCAATGAGGGCATCCCTTGGCTCGTTGATGCCAACGAGCTGTGAAGGCTTTGTGTAGAGAGCCGAACAGCTAGGATCGATTGTTTTGGATGCAGGCTTGACCTTAATGGAATCATCAATTTTGTACCTGTTACGCCTCTCGGCAACCTCTACGAGTTGCCTCATGATGTCTTCTATGTCGTTGGCAATGTCATGGCGAGCCTTGACCTTGGCGAACAAGTCACCCATCTTGTGCATGGCGCGTTTGAGTCTGCTCGGATCGGCAGTCTCAGGGCCCTCCAATTGGACGAGCACGGTGTCGAAGACATCCTCCACGTCGTAGCACTTGTCCCTGACCTCACGTGCCCAGACTTTGGTCTGCTCATCGAGCAGGTACCACGGCACGTTGGCGACCGTGTCGAGGAAAGGGCGGATGCTCTGTAGCTCCGCCGAGAGAGACTCGACTTGCTTCCTCAGGCCTGTCGTCTGCAGCTTGTACTCCTCGCCGAGTAGCTGGAGCAGCTTGGAGGCGAGGCTGCCAACTGCTCCAGTCACCAGATCCATGCTGGACTAGCTGGGCGCTATTGCTAGCAGCTAGCCCACTACTTCGGATAGCTCTCAAAGGTAAACTATTCTCTCTGCATCGCTTGCTTTCTATGCTGTGGAGTGGTGCGCGTGGGCGTATATATAGTCTAAGCTCTTGTTTAGTTCACCCCCAACTCCCAACTTTAGCACTATGCAAAAAGAAGATTCCCCATCACATCAAACTTGCGGTACATGCATGGAGTACTAAATGTAGACGAAATTAAAAACTAATTGCACAGTTTTGTTGTACTTTGCGAGACGAATCTTTTGAGCCTAATTAGTCAATGTTTGGACAATAATTCACAAATACAAACGAAACGCTACAGTGTGCTACAGTGCTGTAACAGTAATTTGGCACCACCAAACTTTGGCAACTAAATGGAAATAAACTAGCAACATAGCTCAAGTTACTCCCGCTGTTCTAAGTAATTTTATCAAACTTCTCTAACATAAACTAAAACTTTTGATGAAAAAAATTGACATCAACAAGTTCAAATAAAAGTAATATCAAGACATATTTCCCAAAGGATAGTATGTTCCAAGATGCACCCATGTCTAAAGCTAATCCCAAGGGATAGTTTCATTTCCTTATTTGCCAAAAGTGCCACGTCATCTTGAGCTATTTGAGTTGTTGAATGAAATAACCCTCTCAAATGAAAAAGCTTCATTTTGTTATTTCTTAGGAAGACAGTAGTATTTAATTATATTCCATTATTTTCTTAGGAAGAATTTCATGAGCATTAATTTACATGCCATATCACAAATTTTGCTGATATGGCAAGATATTTATAAGGAGAGAAGGAGTCTCAAACTCCTGTGGCATACTTACCTAATTAACAGTCCAGGTAATCGTGCAATGAAATAAATGGATGCAACATGCAATCATTATGCAACTTTGTGTGCGGTCCACCACATACTCCCTCCGTTCCATTTAAGTTTAAAATGTTGGTCATATAAGGGTCTGTTTGGATCCGTTTGCTAAACTTGAGTTGCTAAATTTTAGTCATGGTTGTTTGGATCCATGGGCTAAACAACATTTAATGAGGTGTAGAAAAACCTGTCTGCCCTTGTTTAATGTGGAGAGGAGAGAGAGGGTCCAGATAAGCAATAATGAGGGGCAAAGGGTGTCCAGCCCTAAGTTTAGAAAGATTTAGCAACCAAAAAGTTGTTAAAGGGCTAAAGTTCAGCAACCATAGTTTAGCAAGGGTGTTTGGCAAATTTGTTGCTAAACTTTGCTAAACTTTAACTTTAGTTGCTAAAGTTTAGCAAGGGGTATCAAACACCCCTGAGTTTGATATTTTAAACGTACTATTTCACAAATATTTTAGCAAAATAATGAGTCGCTGACACTGATTAGGAAAACCAAAAAATAGAGACCTGTCACCGGCCTGTCCTCTGCTCCTCATGCGCGCGGGCGCGGCGGCTATCGGCCTCGGTTAAGGGGTGTTTGATACTGGGTGCTAAACTTTAGCAGTGTCACATCAGATGTTCGAAGGCTAATTAGAAGGATTAAATATGAGCTAATTATAAAACTAATTGCAGAACCCTGTGCTAATTCGCGAGACGAATCTATTAACCTAATTAATATGTCATTAGCAAATGGTTATTGTAGCACCACATTGTCAAATCATGGACTAATTAGACTTAATAGATTCGTCTCGCGAATTAGACTCCATCTGTGCAATTAGTTTTATAATTAGTCTATATTTAATACTCCTAATTATCATCCAAACATTTGATGTGACAGGTGTTAAACTTTAGTGGTGTATCCCCTTACGCAACATGACAAGTTGGCCAGCTAATCCATGCAATCATTACGCAACATGACAAGCTGGGGAACTATGCAGGGATCAAATGGATGCAACGTGACAAGTTGGCCTAAGCTAATGCGTGCAATCATTACGCAACTTTGTGTGTGGTTCACCACATACTCCCTCCGTTCCGATCCTCATTATCCACTGCATGATTTCAGTAATTCGTATCGCTAGGTTTAGGGTGACTGTTAGCCTAATTATTATCCAGTGCATTCTTCTCATTTACTTAATGTTTTCCGATCCTCTCCTTTCTATATAGAAAATTCATAGAAAAGGTGTCTCTTCTATGGAAGAAATTTTTAATGCAAAGGTAAAATCCACACAATGCAACACCCTAAATTCTCAGTTTTGCAACTTATTAAAATTTATTAGAATTTTCTAAAGTTTATTTGAGCTGGTTTTCTTCTTCTACCTTAGCTTCTTCTTCCTCTGGCTAAATATGTATGGTTGAAGCATCGTGCATTGGATGCTTCTCCCCTTGATGAAGTCTCCTTCGTTTGGAGCATGGTGGTATCAGTCGATGGAACGAGCGCTTTGGAGAAAAGCCCTCCTAAACTTGAAATGATTGGTGCAGTGGGACTAAAGGAAGGAAGTTTTTAATAATGCAACCTGGATTGGAATAAAAAAGAACAAGATAAACAGCATTGGTGCGGCTGCTAACGCTCTGTAAAGCTTCTTGCATAATAATATTTTTCATTGAGAACCCTTGCATGAGTTGATGACAACGATAACGATAAAAATATTAAACGAGCCTATATAATCAACCTGCAACACTCTGTAAAGCTTCTTGCATAATAAAGTTTTTCATTGAGAACCATGCTGCTATTATTAATATAACCAACCTGCAACGCTCTGTAAAGCTTCTTGCATAATAATATTTTTCATGGAGAACCCTTGCATGAGTTGATGACAACGATAACGGTAAAAATATTAAACGAGCCTGTATAATCAACCTGCAACGCTCTGTAAGGCTTCTTGCATAATAATGTTTTTCATTGAGAACCCTTGCATGAGTGACAACGACAACGATAAAAATATTAAACCAGCCTACAGGAGATCCCGATAGGGCAGAACAACACCCAAACTGGGCACAACAGTAACAGCAATAAACACCGACTGGTTGGATTGGGACATCAACACGACCACGTAACTTCACTCGAACTCTGCTCAACAAAAAAGTCGGTTGGATTGAAACATCAACATGGCTGCAAACTCAACTCAACTCCACACCAAACCTACACAAACCGGGAAAGAGCTGACAAGTCACCCTTATCGCCAGCGCCATCATCCTCGATGAGGTCCTACGCCAACCAGCTGCTACCATGCAGGACTGGCCGCCGTAGTCCGTTGCAAGCTAAGTAGCCACCACGACTCCTCCACCATGCCACCGTCACCTTCAAGTCACGCACACATGATCATCAATCTCCCAAATCCCAGCCAAGCATTGGCAGAAGTATGAGGAGAAGCCCACTGCACCACACCGAAAGAGCTGCCGCCATGCAGTGCCTCTTGCCGAAGTACCGCTGCAGCACCATGCACGCCAAACAAAACAAAGCACCGCCAGATCCTGGATCTCCGAGATAACTCAAGCGCATGGGAACCTCACCACATCCACCGCCGCACACCACTCCTCGAACACACCACCTTGAAGCGCACAAGGGCCTCGCCACTCTCGTCGCTGGACTCGCCAAGGATCCAGGGTTGCTTTGCCGTCGGTGGTGTCATGGAACCACCGAGCTACTCCAAAAACCTCACCTTCGTCGTGCCGTTACCGGAATCACAAACACCACAAGCGCGGATATAAAGCCTCCAAAGACACAGCCCACCACCTCTACCTAGGTCGGATTGGACATCGACCTCGATCACAACTCCCCCTGCCCGGTCGGATTGGGTCGTCGACCGAAGCCTCCGTCACTGCGCACAGGTAACACCGCCGAACGGACCACCGCCCTCACTGCCACAAGTTGAGACAGGTCTCAAGAAGCAGCGCCGAGGATGCGACGCCAACAACACCGCCGTCGCTCGTCCAAGACTGGACATGGTTTTCACTCCAAGAACCCCGTGCTGCAAGTCTTGGTGCCTCGCAATGGCACCCCTAACAGGGAAACGACGCCCCAAGGGCGCGGCCACCATCGCTATCGGCAAGAGTGCCTGTGAAGGCTTTCGCCTGGCGCACCACCATGCCCGTTGCACGCTCACGACCTTGCGGCAGTAACTCGCTCCCTGCCGCCTCCGCAACGCCCCTACCGGAGAGATGGCTCGGCACAGCCCATAGCACCACGCCACCACCTCGGCGCCACGAATGTACCCCTGCACTGGGTGTCCAAGACGCGCCCAGCACAGGCCACCCCGGCCCCACCACCACGGCGGCGCCGAACCTGCATCGCCGTCGAGGAGAAGAGAAGGGGAACGCCAGCCACCTCAGCTCCGCTCCCATCACCCGCACGCGGACCGTGCGCGCACTGGCCGCATGCGTCGCCGTAGCCGGGCACCGCCGCCGCTGCCTGAAGAACAGCCGCCGCGCGCCGGGACCGTGACGTAGAGCCATCGCGCCTCGCCAGGCCGCCGCTGCCGCGGGCGCTGAAGACGCCCCGCCTCCTGCACCCTCACGGCACCGCCGCGCACCACCGCCACGACGCGCGGCCTCTTCTTCCCGCGCCCCGGGGGGCCACCACCGCGCCGCAGGTCTGCCAATCGGCCACCGCGTGCCCATGTGCAAGCGGCACCGGGCGCCGCCTGCCCCCTTCCACTGCGCCCGCGTGCCGCCTCCACTATGCCCGCGCGCCGCCGCCGGCTCATATCCGGCCGGGTCTCGCCCACCAGGTCTGGGCCAGCCAGATCTGGGCTCCGGCCAACTGAATCTGCACGTCCCTCGCACGGATCTGGGCAGCCACAGGAAGAAAGGGGCTCCTCTCCCAAACCAGCTGCAGGAGAAATTGGAGGGGCGCCGCAGCTTGAGGCCAGGACGATGACCCCCGCGACGGCATGCGGCACCACCTTCGTGCCTGCATCGCTGGAACGGCGAGCGCTCGCGACGGCATGCGGGGGTCGCGGCTGCCGAGATCCCGCACAGCCCCCTTGCCATGGCCAGCAGGCCAGCAGCTGCAGCCCCGCCGCCGCATTCATAGCAGCTGCACGGGCTTCCGGCGAACTGCTCATGGGGCGGCGAGGAGGGAGGAGATGGGGGTGGGGGGCTCGATGGCGGCGTGGCAGGGTCGCCGCCCGTGTCACGCTTGGGGATTCACAACGATAAAAATATGGTTGACAGTGCTTTGGGTACACATAATGGGCATCATAATAAACTGATAAATGAACAGTCTTTGTACTGTCATAACGTGGGTACGTTGCGTAAACCAATAATTGGCTGAGCAACGTCAGATGGTATTCTGACGCAGTTAATTTGAAGCTCTGATCTCTACTTACGAGGAGCCTCCTTACTCCAAAAGCTAAGGGGCAAGTATATTGGTGTCGTCTAATAGGCAGTCTCATGTATTGACACGTAATCTTGAGACGATTTAACAGGCAACCTGTACAATGGGTTGTCCTATAAGTTGTCTGGTAGTAATATATAATTCCTTAATTTGTGCATAAGAAAAATAAAATATTATGAGTTGCATGGCAACAATAACTCGTACAATGGTTGTTAAGTTGTCTCGTAGTCCTACAATTTAGCTCATGAGGTAGTTGTTTCGCGAAGCAACGACCTCTTTCTCTCTCCTCGCTCTCTCTCCTCCACATCATCAAAAATCCTACGTGGCACTGCATGAGATGACTTATAAGACTGCTGACGTGTAGCAATGTACTTGCTCTAAGGCTGTACCTGTCTTCCTTTTTCTTCTCTCCTTGGTACGTCTCTCTCGCTAGACATGATGTTTCTTAATTTTGATCACAAGTTTTAGGATTTATTTTTTATCTTTCTAGCGTGGCTGGTGAAGATTAATTATGTGAATGCTTCGTAATGAGGCTGCAATTACTGCTCCTAAGGTACATTATTCGGTATATAATATGGTGTTTCTCTCGTGACAAAAGGACCAGGACGGGTGACCAGAGGGGAGGGTGGGAGCTTCTAAAAAATTCTCTAGCATTATTTCATAAATTTCAGCCTTAGCATGCTCAAGTTCATCTATACATGTGGTGTGAGTCAAGTTGGTTAATTTCAGCAAGAAAAGACTCACAAGAAACGCAAAAGAAGTATTAGACTTCAACAAAGCAATTTCATCTCTAGCCTTATCAAGATTACTATTCAAACCAACACGTGAATAACATGGCATAGATGCATTGTATTTCAACAAGTCATTCTCATCTTCACAATCATCAATACGATTGTATAGAACCATGATGCATTTGACAAGCGTACCTTGGCTCATGTCTCTTAGCACGCGGTAGACCTCACCCTTCATGAGAACACCATCCTAGTACATATCGAGGTGATTCATCACCATCTTCACTTTTGGTTCCAACTTAATCTCCGGACTACTACTCCTACCTGAGGACAAGGACATACAAGAAGAAGAGCTTGGTGCCATAGCTCAAAGCACCAGTTAGGATTAGGAAAAACAAGCTCAAATCACGAAAACCAAATCCGCAAATAAAAGCGCCCTTTACCTTATCGCCCCATCGATCACAAAGGCGATTAAGGTGGTGTGATCCTTAACCAGGCTTTGATACTAATTGAAGGACCGGAACGGGCGACCGGGGGTGAATGGGAGCCTATAAAAAATTCTCTCCGAAAACAAGGCCTCTATCCCGATTGCCACCCCAAACACACCTTGCGTCTAATCGCGACACAAGTCAACTCATGACAGGCTCACCCTAGGAACGATTAGAAAAGCTCAAAGCATAGCGGAAGCAAAGCAAAACAAGGCACTAAAACGTTTGCACAAGAAAAAGAGCAATGCCACCACTAATCTCTTACTTGATTAAGCATACAAAGATTAACTTAACACTTGGCCATGAGCATATATCCAGAGCAAGATGATGTATGCAAGGGAAAGATTTAATTACTTGCTCATATAACCAGGCTACACGGCATGCCAGAAACAGCTACCTGATCGTTCAAATAAATAAGCATCTGGTTGCAGTACAAAGAACTGGTGAACAGAGTAGCATGCATGTAAAATCTACTAGCACACAAGCTGGGGTGTTTGGATACGCACTATTAAAATTTAGCACATATCACATCGGATGTTTGGATGTTAATTAGAAGTATTAAACATATGCTAATTACAAAACTAATTGCACAGATGGAGTCTAATTCGCGAGATGAATCTATTAAGCCTAATTAGTCCATGATTTGACAATATGGTGCTACAGTAACCATTTGCTAATGATAGATTAATTAGGCTTAATAGATTCGTCTCGCGAATTAGCACAGGGTTCTGCAATTAGTTTTATAATTAGCTCATGTTTAGTCTTCCTAATTAGCATTCCAACATCCGATGTGACACTACTAAAGTTTAGCATCGAGTATCCAAACACCCCTGACACACCTATTGAATAAACAGACAGTAGAACAAAGTACTGTTAGCAGGCAAAACAAAGCAATTCACGAGAGCTATTTAGAGCTGAGAACAAAGCAGCCGAGACAAGCTAATCATCAAAGTTTAAATAATAAACTAAAGAACTTTGAATAAAAATCCTCCCTCAACACTCCGCGGTTTCATAGATCCATGGAAAAAATCTCAAAAAGCTCAAGTATTCACCGCGGATTTTGGAGAAGACCGAAACCCTACCAAGAACTTGGGAAAAGAGGAAAACTTCAAATCCAAGCCAAATCTGAGAGGATTTTGAAGGTGAATCACATGATATATGCTCGCAAGGGTCCTAGCAACGATTTCTCCTAACAAACCTCGCGGGATTTGAGCTCAAACGCAAAGATCGAAAAATCTCCAAAAATACCTTCGAAAATCCCGAAAAAGAAAAACGCAGATTCAAAGAGCATGGAACAATTTGGTACGAAATTGATTCTTTGATTACTTCACCATGTTCGGTTACAAGCCACTCCTTAGCGCAAATAAAGTTAGGATGGCAAAAAGATCAACACAAAAATTCACTCCTCTCTACCCCTCTCACCTCTCACCCAAATGCTCTCACAAACAAATGAGAAGCCTACCTCATGCCAACCCAAAGAGATGGCTGCCCACAATAGCCACTCCACATATATATAGACATCCTGAAAATGACCAGAATATCCTTACATGAAGCATACAACTCAAATATCCTCTAGAGGCAAAACTGTCCAGTTGATTGTAGAACACGCCGTCTTCACGACTTTGCTTCGCCTCGATGCAAGCCTCGTAATGCCGCCGCGTACCCTCCATCTCGAAGCTCCAGCCGCACCGAACCTACCCCGCACCAACCGCACCGGGCTTCCCCGCATTTTGAGGTCCAAACTGGAAAACCTACCTCCAGTGGTTTTTCCAAGCCCAAACCATCGAACCTCCTGATGGTTTTTCCATGCCCAAACTATCAAACCTCCTTGACCGCCGCACGGCCTAATGTGGACACGTGTCCGGCCTCCGCTAAAGCCTTGACACCTCCAGGTCTTTCGCTCCCACTCCCGGACCGCCTACTCGACTTACCTCTATCCTGCTTGACTTGACCGATGCCGTCTCCATCATAGTGTACTCTTGCTCTTCCATGCACCATGTGAACTGCCCATGACTCCGCCCGGACTCCTCAGGTCCCTCAGTCCAAGCCTACTCGTGTTCACCCTTCGCCTCTCCCAGCCCATCAGCATGAACCTTTCGCTTGACCTTCACCACGCTCCGTCGACCTCCATATTGCATCCTACACCTGCACATCACAAGCCAAGAGACACAACATACGAGAATTGTTTTACACAAACTCCACAACACAACGCACTCAACACAACACCTCCGGTTAGCCGTTAGCATAAACATGCACATATGAACTATGGAGTCAACCGGTAAAATCTCAAATCATCCAGTCAATCACTCATTATATATAGACCAAGGTATATCTCAACTTGGTCTCTCAGTGTCTCTAGTTCTCCCTTGATCAACTTCCAGTTGTTACCGTGCAGTTCTTATTCATCGCCGTAAATCCAGAGGTAGCTTCACGATTATTGTTGGAACATGGAACCCGCCGAAGCCTGGGGACCTTGCCAGCAGTTTCAGCTGGCCAACTGGACCGTGGAAGAACCAGCTGCTGGCTTCCCAACGGAGTATGCTTCCATGGACATTTTTGATACCTACAGCCTCCAAACATATGTGCCTGCTGATGGATCTAGCGGAGGGCAGCAGCAGCTGGTCGAGCACTGCTACTATTCTGCAGCCTCAGGACATGATCCTGTACAAATAATTTCTGTCAGAGATGACATGAAATCGGAAGTAAAACCTGTGCCAATTCATGGCTAAGCAGGTCTCCGACGACAGACTTACTAACGGTGTGTTCAAACATGTAGCGAGCGAGTTCGATAAGGCTGATATCGAGGTCATGGAGAAGAAGATGCACAGGTACCCTCCATGCCTTAAATCCGTCGATACATGTCACACCGTGCCGAGGTTTGTGGCAATCGGCCCTTACCACCACAACCGGGAGGCCCTCGAGCCGGCGGAGAAGGTGAAGCACGTGGCTGCCCGCTACTGCATCACCAAGGGCCATACAGTGGAGGAGGTTTATGTCAAGGTTGCTGAGGCCAAGCCCGCGGCCTCTACGACAAGAATGTGATGGCAGGTATCAGCTATGTGGACTTCCGGCACATAATGTTCTTTGATGCTTGTTGCTTCTTGGTGCAGTTCATGATTCTGCGGTGTGGTACTACGCGTTACAAAAGAATACAAGAGAATGACGACGACGATGATGATGGCAGCTGGAAAGATTTCTTGCAAGGTTTTTTGAGCCCTAATTAAGCACTACGACATCCTTCATGGCATCATGCTGCTTGAGAACCAGATCCCGTGGAATGTGGTCGAGGCTGTCTTGAGCTTCATGCCCGCATGTCATCGGTGTCCAAGGACTTCGTTAGAAAGATGAGGCATCTTTTGCTGCCAGACCGTCAAGACGACGTTGGCCATGAAAAACCCTTTCTCTTTGATGAAAACTACACACCGGCGCCGCATCTCCTTGGCCTCCTCCGGCACCACATTGTAGGAACAAGCCAAAAAATTTACACCGGAAAACATGATTCGAAAGCCAAGACCATATCCTTTTCTGTTTGTGCCATCGAGCTTGCCGAGATAGGCATCACGGTCACAGCCAGCAAGTCGACCAAGCTCACTGCCATGAGCCTCAACACGGATGGGTACCTGTTGTAATATTCCAAAAAATTTAAAATATTATCATGGTTGTAATTTTCTCAAAATTTAAAAACTTTTGTGTATGCATGTGTGCAAGTTTAAAAACTAATCTATCTCTCTCCTAAATCTCTATTTCAAACTTGTGTATTTGATTTGGAGTTATGGATCTTTTTGGAGTTATGGTGTCAGTGTTGATTAAATGCAAAACTTAAACTCTAATTCAAATACAAATCAAATTCAAAGGAATACAAATAAAAACAAACTAAACCAACAAATCCTACCCTTACCTTCCCAGGCCTGCCTACCGGCCCAAGCCTTCAGTCGGCCCAGCCAGCAGCCCGCTCCCCTCCGCTCCAGCTAGCAGGCCACCCTTTCCCTCTGGCGATTTTTTTATTTTTTTATTTTGTTTGGATTTTGCTGAAATATATAGTCGAATCAAAGATTTGTAAAAATGGGTTTATGCCGTCGGTTGATACGACGATAAGGCTCTTACCGCCGTATGAAACGGCGGTAGGGTGCCGGCAGCCACATGGGGGTACGCCTCGCCGGCTGGAACGGTGAAAGGCTCCCATTTCAGCCAGCCGGCGGTAAGGCAACTTCCGCCATTTTAGCTAGCGGTAACGACTTGGTCACGCTATAGCCGATTGAAACGGCTATAGGGACCCTTTCTTTTTTTTTACTTTAACAAATTATTTGTCCTTCCTTTTTATCAATTATTTCAATTATATAGTTCTAATAATTTTTTTTGAAATTGTTTAGAGAGGTATAATGAACGCATGAAATCATTGAAAATCATTAAACTCCCGATCTAGATGGAGTAGTCCATCAATGAACACACATCGTACGTTACACAATCATACACATGATAAAACATACAAGTGACCCTACGCACTAAATGCATCCTCGCTTGAAACAAGGCTCACCGCGACCACGACCACGCCTCGCTGCCCGCTGCGCTGCTCTGTTCTGCTGCTGGTCGTACGTCAACGGGTCTGGTGGGGCAACGTTGCGAGTCAGACGTCCCGCTGCGGCCGCAGGTGGTGTCGTGAGGTCCTGGGTCACGCCCTGTAGGACCCTGCAGAGCATCAGGCAACTGGGAGGGACCGATCACGTCAGGCTCGGCTCTGAAAAATTCGTCCACCCAAGCATGGGCGCTGGACCTCTGTCCCTCCTCCTCGATGGAGTCCTCAGAAACCCATCCGCGGTATGTGAACCCTATTATGTAACAAAGGAAATAGTTTTGTTAGTTTCATTGCGTATTTAAAATGGAATAGAAAAATGTATTCATCACGCACGTAGTGTCGTAGCTCTGTGCTTGGTGTAGCTGAAGAGGGCCCCGCTCCACCATAAGCACCGTACATTTGCGGGGCTGTGTTAATAAATTATTAGTTAGTGAGGCGAATCGAACAACATTTCATCAATGATGTACGACAGAATAACATTCACGTACCTGTCAGGGCCACGTACTGCGGAAGGGTGTCGGGATCACGTACTATGGAAGGGTGGACGGCCCGGCTGTGGCATGCCAAGACGGTGGTGGTGACGGTGTGGCGAAGGACGTCCCGGCTGATGGCGGACGAACAGGTGGTTGAGAGGACATACCGACCTGGTGTGTAGGAGATGGAGAGGACGAACGGGGTAGGCAGCCCGTGGTGGAAGGATGATGTCCCCGCGATCGCCATGACAGTTGATGGCCCTCATGAACCTACTGCAGGCACCCAAGGCCCTCCTATACAGCATCCGGTGCTGATGAGTAGTCATGTGCTCGTAGTGCTCGATGTTGTACGTCAGCTCAGTGGCTACCTCTGCAATAACATCATACTTTTGGGATGAGGAAATGGTTGAAGTTAATCACACCACATGATGCAAGTTGAGTAACAAAGATAATGTAGTAGGTTACCGTGTAGTCTAAGTTGACGTCCCTCGAGCGTGGCTCCATCTGTGTGATAGGCGCGGTCTCTATCAGTGGTTGTCTCGGAACATACGTGACCCGCGTCCTGGTCCTCGGCAAGAACCACCAAAGGTACGCTGCGAAAGCGTCGTCGTCGTGTGCACGGTCCTCATGCACCACCTCGTCTAGTGCGGTTGTCCACATCTCAACCCACTTAACCATCCTCAGAGCCCACTGGACCCCAGGACCACCACCACCATCACCCTGACGGCTAGCCCTAAAATAACCATCGTTATGTGAGTTAGATTAACGAAAAATCTATATTGCTAGGAGAATCAAAAGGGTGGGGGTGTACCAGTGAACGGCGGTCGAGACTGCAGACATAGCCAGAAGTGGGGAGTGCTGGTACAGGCCGAACTGCCTCATGACACGGTGAACCGCGTAGTCCTCGACGTGGATGTCATAGACAAGTAGCCTCATCGTCCTCCAATACTCCATGTCTCGATAGCACAGCGAAGAGAGGCCATACGGGGCACGAGCCTGCACCTCCTTGAAGGTGTAGGGTCTCCACCTCACATCGGTGTCAACAACAGTGTCGAAGTGACCGACGAAGTCTGGGTAGGACTTCTTCATCTGCACCCCAACCCACGATACCTACAACAAATAAAATCACAATTTGGCAGCTATGAGTATGAAAATTGCAGAGCATAATACGAATCAAATAATTGTAGTTGAAGCACCGTACCTTCCTCAAGCACCACAACGACCCCATCGTGGGCCTGTCGATGTCGTCATGGTTCGAAGGCAAGTCCTGGTAGGGGGACATGTCAATGCATGGTCGCCCTATCAGGAACCGCTCGTACAACCACAGCTGAAGTAGCAACGGGCAGCCAAGAAATATTGGCTCCGCCGAGTCAACCTTGCAGCAGTCCGTGCAAAGACCCCTATAGGTGGCTACCAATACAGATAAACTCCAGCTGTAATGTGGAACGTCGTCGAGCGGGGCCTCCACAATGGCCCTCGCGTAAGAAAGTAGGTGCTTAAGCACCGAGTTCCCCTGCGATGTGCACAACAAGATCCAGCCGAAGAGCCACAGCAGGTACGCCTCCAAGTGTCACGCTAATATGGCGTCGTCAGCATCAGCTCTCATGTACTCGGCCTGCAAAAAAATCCAATTTGTTCAAAGATTATGAATAGTTACACAAAATTATTTGGACATGCAGTTAATTAAGTACTCACACTAAACTGCAGGAGCCACGCCTTCGTGGGCCCGTGTGTGGAGCTAAAAGTGTGGTACGGCGGGGCACCATCTTGGCGGTGAACGTCCGCAAACCGGCCCAGCAGCTCATCAGTTAGGTGGGACGTCCACCACGGCTACGGCGGGCCCGGCATAAGGAAGGCCAAGTAGCATGGAGACGTCCTCAAATGTGGGGGTCATCTCACCAACCGGGAGGTGGAAGGTGTGTGTCTTCGGCCGCCACCGGTCCAGCAGAGCTGCTAGCAGTGACATGTTGAAGTGGAACTGTGTGGACCTCTCCCCTCGTCGTGCAGCACCGTCGACTATGCCACCCTCCACTAACCTGGCTACAGGGAGAAGGCCCGCAGCACGTAACCTGTACCATGCATAAAATTAATTAGTTCAAACAAAGTAGTCTTTGAACTTAACATATAAGTTTTACTAAGTACGATATACCTCGGGATCCAACGCGCATAGATCGGCATTGTTGAAAGCGGGTTACGTGCCCAAACACAGAGTGGAACCCCGTACAGCTGACATGAACGACCTGTGAAAGCCGTCCAAGGAAGAGTCAAGCAACTTAGGGGTCTGGTACCCCTCTGGAATTGGGTGCGCCGTACCTGCAACACGAGTAGTGAAAAAATAATGACTTCAAGACGTAAATGAAATAAAACAAACAGCATATGAGGTATTGCAAACGAAAGCGTCCATGATACTACATTACATGGTCACAATAACACAACTTAAGTTAAATACTACATTACATTACATTAGGTCCACAACTTAAGTTACAATAACACAATGAAAGCGTCCACTTCATGAACTTAAGACACAACGACTAGACAAACTTAAAACATAACGACTTCATATGAATCACAGAAGCCCGTCATTGTTGCTACATCCACGATGACCACGACCTCGTGTAGCAGCATTTCCGTCATTGCTTGATGGACTAGCTTGGCTACTCGCACCTCCATATATCGCTACCTTGCAGTTCTTGTAGGTGTGACCAGGTTCATGGCACTTGGAGCAGAGGCGAACATCAGGACCTGCTTCAGATTGATCCATGTCATTTCGGATACGCCTGTTCTTGCATCGCCCGACCCCTTAGTACATTTCTGGATCAGGGTCAGGAATGTAGTGGGCGGCATTCCCAGGATTGTTGACAAAATCTCCTAGTAATCGATATCCATAAATCTCGTTCCTCCAAGTTTGCCACATGGTTTCCTTCAGAAAATAGTGCGGCACCTACTCTTCAAGTCCGGCTATAGAAGTTTGCACCCATATGCCTCATGCACTGTCGGTGTTTTATACCCGGCAACCTGCCGAGGGAGTACTCGAGGTGGTGTTTTGATTGGTGGGTGTCGTCAAGAATCAAGGAGTCGATGGTGACGCAGGAACACGATTTAGACAGGTTCGGGCTGCTAGATCGCATAATACCCTACGTCCTGTGTGTTGTATGTTCATATGGGATTGAACTTGTTTTAAGGGGATCCCTACTTGCCCTTATATATCCAGGGGAGTAGGGTTACAGGGTAGTTTGAGTATAAGAGTCCTAATCAAACACAGGTCAGAGTCCTACTCTAACTCAGTAGAGTAGTTTCTTTGTATCTGACTAGTCCTTATAGGAGTCCATGTAGTCTACGTTGCCCTATAGTGTAGTCTCCATGTCCTGATCATGTCCGAGTACATCCCTTGAGTGGGTCGTACAAGGTTTACTCGTGGGCCTGGGGATGTATGGCCGACAAACTCCCGAGTACTTTGTAGTCAAATGAAACAGTTTCGAGTACTCAGCAGACACTACTCGACTAATCTTAGGTGCTTGTTGAGTACTTTTGTTGTGGCTGGTCTTCGAGTACTCAAGCACTGTCATGCGGCTGGAAGGTACTCTCCGAATCATTCGGTGTTGCTTGGAGTAGTAGTCTTGTAGTCTTTATATGGTATTACGATGAAAATCGCATTCCATATGGAGTAGCCCCCAAACCTTAGGTTGAATCGAAAAATCAGGCTGAGGGTCAATTTCGAACTCTTATTAATCTCTGATGAGGAAAAAGAAAATTTTGTCCAACGGGTGAGGTATACGCAGTCTCCGAGCACTTGATCGATTACTCCCAGTCGGTGAAGTAATCAACATTAGTCAACATGACCATTAAGCATTAATCTCACGATAAATCTTGAGCGAATCTTGATCGTCGCGATTTTACTAGTCGTTTCCCTAAATTTTCAGAGCCATTTTTATTCATTGCGATGTTATAAAAGATAAGGCCCAGCATTGCTCCGCGGTACGCGTTCATTCAGATCTGCCAGAGCCCAATCTTGCGACCATAGTGCCGCCTCTGCTGCTACCGCCGCCATTGCTGCTGCCCGCCTTGCCTTGGCGAGCTTTGAGAGTAGTCGCGCCTCCCCCACCTCCCCTACGCAACTGGAGTGAATACCTAGGAAAACGATGGGAAGGAAGCCCGAGGCGCCCAAAGAGAAAGCCACTCATACGCCGAAGAAGGGGTCTAGGAAGGGGAAAGAAGCGGAGCTTCCTCCGCCCAAGTGCGGCCCCATGAATCAGACCACGCCACCGCCTTCAGGTGCGACCTGGAAGATGTCGATGATGAAGAAGCCAGCAATCCAAGATTTGGTGGTTGCGAGTCTGTTGTAGTCAAAGGAGATGATATCCTGGAGGCTCGCGTACGCGAACGCCTGGCAATTCGAGGAGCATCCCAAGGAGACGGTGATTTGTGCACAATTCATCAAGAGAGGCCTCGCCATCCCTACCTCTGACTTCTTCAGAGGTATCCTCGAGTACTATGGTCTTCAACTCGTGCATCTGAACCCGAATGGAATTCTACACATAACTATATTTGTCCACCTATGCAAGGTGTACCTGGGGATTCCGCCGCATTTTGAGTTGTTTAGGAAGCTATTTCGCTGCAAGTCGCAACCGAGTGCAGTGAGGACAGAGGTACTCGGAGGAGCCGGGTTCCAGTTGAGAAACTTAGAAGTGTATTTGGATTACGAGTTGGCTAATTCCCATGGAACTTGGAAGAGAAATGGTTCTACATTGGGAACCACGAACCTGCACTGCCAATAGTCACGGGCCATGCACCCAAGCACTCGAACAAATGGATCGAGGAACCAGCCGAAGACAGCCAAGAAGTGCTAGATTTACTGGTGACGATCGTGGAGTTGAAGAAGTCAGCACTGACTGGTATCAATGTGGCTACTAGTTTTCTAAAGCGCTAAGTTCAGCCACTGAAGCTGCGCGAGAACTTGCGCTATGAGTACACACGGTTTGAGGATCCATCTTATATGTCCTCTAGAAATATATCTGATGATGTGGTGGAGACACTGTTGGCTAAATTTTTCAAGAGTTTTCAAGGAGTGCTAGTAGTCGACGAATCCATCAGCAAATTCGATAGCTAGTATGAACCTAGAGAGGTAACTTGCTTTACTCAATCTTTATTTTGAGTACTCATGGTTGCTAGTAGTCATTGCTGCCAACTAATGCTTTTACTTGATTTCAATTTTATCTGTGTAGTCCCGAGTGTTGAAAGGGTACTCAACCGCGCCCAGTGAGGGCGAAGAACAAACTGGAGGTGATGGTGAAGACGTGCCTCCAGCTCCTCTAGCCAAGAGACACTGGACAGTGGTGCGGAAGAAGCCAACCATCGAGCATGTGGTGACCTCGTCGGTGATCACTTCCGCAAGAGTGCGACAAACTGAGGTATGAGTACTTATAATGTAATGTTCAGTAGTCGAATTGTCTGTAACTATAATTATCCTTTGTAGGTTGTCGAAGATGCTGACGATAGCATCGAGAGGGCCTCTGCCGCAGTATTTGACAGTGAGGAGACTACTTCTGCTGAGGTAGTCTAAATAGCCAAGGATGCGGCCGTAGGCGTCAGCACCACATTGGATGAGGCGCCCGTGGATAATGCGCTACCAGCTCCTGAACCTACAGCCTCTGAGCTGACTACTGCGCAACTAGTCGATGAGGCTGGGGTTGCAGGTGACGGAGTAGTAGACTCTACAGCAACAGAGTTGGCTGATGTTGTGAAGATGCCAGAAGCAACTGCCGATGCCACGATGGTTGATGTTGATGTTGGCGGTGAGTACGCAAACAGTGCTTGTAGTCGCGCATACACAGTCTAAGCTCTTTAGTTCTTTCAGGTCTTGGTGAGAATGTTCAAGACCTGCCTCCTGTAGCACCGACCGAGCCAGCTGCGGGTTTTCAGTCGGTGCCTATCGTGAAGAAGCGTATACGAGTACCTCCCCGATCAGCCTGGTAAGTACTCATATGTTGTTGTGTTGGTTCATGGAGTACCATATGCAGTAACTGATTGATTGTCTTTTGTTTGGTACAGAGTCACAGAAGATATTGTTCCAGATACGACGAGTACTGCGTTGGTTCAGGGTCCGTCGGCAACAGTATCGGAGATTGCGCCTATGGTGGATTTGACTGCCGAGGATCCACCACAAGTCGAAGCTACAGGTTCTACTGGTATTGATGCTGCAATGCTGCAAGATGCCATTAAGTCTCTAGAGGATCTTACAGCGCCAGCCCCCAAGAATGTTGATACCGCCCCTCCTCCCGTGAATGAAGATGTCACAGCTTTGACTACAACGACTACAAATGAGAAGGCCATAGTCATTGCAGAGAGTGTGGTGCCATTCGAGAAGGAAGGTATGGTACTCGATGAAGTGGTGAGTAGGGGTGCTTCCAAGGTTGGAGCCTCGTTCACCCAAAAGCTTGTTTTTGCTCCAGTGCAGAAGACTGGCGCAAGTGAGGTGGTGGGATCTCAGAAGATTGGAGTAGTCGAGAGCCCCCTAGCCGAGTTGCTGCCAGAGTCCGAGATTCAAGGCATGATCGCTACTGTCCAGGTATGCTTGTGGTGCTAGTTTTTGAGTATTTGTACCCTTGTGGTCCTGGCACTTTTGGCAGTAGTCTTTGCTTGATGTTCGCGGAACTTGTATGATAAAGCTCAGAAGAATAGTCAAATTCTTTTGGAGCGTAGCGAGGCTGCTCAACGGGTGGCGCAGTTGGAGAAGGATCTGGTTGACGAGCGGTGCCGCACCATCGAGTACCTGAAGAGCCATGAGAAAGTCGTGAAGTACTTTCAAATCGAAAGGCACGAGCATGAAGCTAAGAGGAATCGACTGGAAAGCCGCTACGAGTCGTTGCACCACAAGTTTATGGGTGAGTACTCATTTCCTTTATAGTTGAGTACTTCCATGTAATCATAGTCATTGCCTGACCACTTTGTTATCTGATGCAGAGCTCAAGGGTCAAGAGGCCAGATTGAGTAGCGATGTGCTGGATTGGTGAAATGCTTATAGTCGCGCTGCTGACGAGGTAGACCAGCTTAGAGCCCGACTGGCTGTAGTCAAAGCCGAGCGTGACAAGGTAGAAGATCAACAGAAGAAATTCGTTCTCATGCTGGCTAAGTCTATGGTTGGCGCCCGGACTCATGCTGGTTGAGTCTATGGTTGGCGCCCGAAGCAGTGCTGAAAAGCTCAAGACATTGACTAAGGCAACACAAGCAGTAGTTGACACCGTTGACCCACCCGAGGACGGAGTCAAGACGCGCCCCTAGTTGAGAGGCTGAAGGATGCACCGGCCAAGGTTGCCAACCTAGCCAAGACCATGTGCAAGCAAGTGTTGGTGGTCGTGAAGTCGTACTACCCAAGGGTAGACTTGGCTACGGCTACGGCTGCGAATGGAATTGCTCGGAACTGCAGCGACGAGACATATTCGCAGTATCTTGAAGAAGCAAAACCCATTGCTATGAAGATGGTCGATTTCATACCTTAGAAGTAGATCAGCCGTAGTCGGTGTTTTATACCCGGTAACCAATACCAGCTATCTTCAGACTCCTTCTCCTCAAATACGATCGCAAGCGGCAACACATGATTGTTGCTGTCGGACCCAATAACTGTCAATATTGTTTCTTTGTACCTTACAGTCAAAAATGTGCCATAAATGCAAATTACTGGTTGACATAGCTAGAAAGCCTAAATGCAAGGACCCAACATGAGGAATGCCCGCTGCAGGACCTGTTTGCCTGGAAACTGAGCACATGGATGAGTTTTCACGTCGTAGAAGCTTTCAGGGTTCCTCTGGCATATAGTGTGCAACAGGACAGGGAGGTTATCATAGGATGCTTCGAACATACCCGACTTCATCTCCAGCGCTTTCTGCTTTGCCCGGTAAACTTTGTTGTAGCTGATTTTATATTTGAACTTCTCCTCCATGGCACAAATAATGGACTTAGGCTCGAATCTAGGATTTTGCACTATCTGAGGATACATGTATTGAGCAACAAAATCAGCAGTGAGGTTACGGTGTGTTCCTTCCAATTCAGCCAACAAGCATTGGTGCTCAACCACTCTAGTCACCTCCCAGTAATCCTTCCGTTTCCCCTTGTATGCGTACACTCTGAATGGGCAATTATTTCACACACAATGGATATCATACACCTTCGGATTACTTTCCTCCACCCTGAACTGACGCTGCAAAAATAAAGTGAACTATCTCTTAATAGCCATCTTCACTTCATCCCCACTTGGGTACAAAGACCCCACATATATCTCATTCTCCCTATACTCCCAAGAGACATTTTCCCCTACATTGACCTGTAGGGTAGAATGGTCATAATTTGACTAGCTCTGCGGGACAAGATAAGCATCTTCCTCATCGGACGAGTCATCATCCATGGAACCATTAGCCTCCTCTCCTTCCATCTCAACCTGCTCTACTAACTCAGAAATCTCTTCCCTCATCAGCCTCCCCATTTGGCTCACGGGCTACAACATCATTCTCTTCATCTCCCCCTTCTTATCCATCATAATAAAGTTCTTCATTTCCACCCTCAATACTCTTCACATTTTCCTCTGCTTCAACTTCAGCACCTCCTATTTCTTCTTCAATGTGACTACTAGATGCAGTCTTTGTGAACATTTGAACATACCATACGATCGGTAAATCCTTCCTCATGCAACCATTTACATATACCCGGTAGCTCGGAGTTCCTTCAAGCGGGAGCAGCTCCCAAAAATTTATGTCGGGAGTCTTTTAACAACAACCCTCACAGACACATCCACTTGATCTCTATCAACACCCAAATCCTTACAAAGCCACCTGCATATGCCCCCCAAGTCCTCTCTCTTGCTTTTGGAATGCACTTCGTGAAATAAGAAAATCCACTCAAATCTACCCCTTCAAGACCATATCTAATCTCCCTCGGACCATAGAACACTTGAAAATATAAACTATCCAACATGTCTACCAATATACACGAAATAGGCAATCCAAATTACTCTCAGTTAACTACAATGACGATTTCAATTCAAAAAACTAACAACTACGTAACACTAAACCAACCTTACGAACTCAATTTATCATAGGCATGTACCCAAACTAATATATGCAACAAGTACAAAGGTTCTCACTAAATCTAATAATATTATCAAAAAACTACATTATAAATACCTAAATAAAATGTAACCCTAATAATGCAAATAATTTTACTAGATATTTCATCTACATACAACAACAGACTAAATTTACTACGAACTAAATATCTAAACTAAATCTATTATACTAACTAAGCTACATTTTCCTATATCTAAAATCCATTAGATATTTCTAAGTCTTAGATCCACTAAACTAGATACTAGATCAATGCACTACTACATCTATCCACTACACTACATTACCTAAACTACGAGATTGAAAAAAATATCTCAAAGGAGCAGCAGCGGCTCCGGTGCGGGAGGGGGAGCGCGCCGCGCCCTTTATAGTGGAGAAGCCCCGCCGGTTCAGACGACGGGGATTCCTCGATACGCGCGCACAATAAATCGATGGGTAGCCGTTGAGCGGTAAGGCCCTACCGCCAGTTGAAACGGCGGTAACGGCGGTAGGGACCCCACCGCCGTTTCAACCGACAACATAATCCCATTTGTGTATATTTTTTATTTGACTATATATTTTTGCAAAATCAGAAAAAAAATATAAAAATAAAAAAATGCCGGAATCGTCCGCGCCGGCCCAGAGCACAATTCATGAGTCGGGCCAAAACTCATTACGGCCCACCTCTTACACCTCTCTTCTTTTGGGCTCTCCCGCCGGTTGGCACTGCAGCCCACCACCACCACCACTAAGTGTTGTACGGGCCGGGTCCAGTAACCAATCCGGTCCCGAGAGAGCGGGGTGAACTTTTTTTCCTCACGTGTGTACGGTTGTTTCTGGTGAGGTGAGCGCCTGAGCCCAGAAGAAGTCCAGCACCATGTCGTGTGGAGGCCCGGCCCGCAAAAAGATGCTGCACAGCAAACAACAAGTCACGAGCGTGTCACGAGCCCAGTCACGTCACGACACGTGTAGCATTATCCGCTCCGGGATATTCCCGGGAGAAGAGAACGTCAGAGCGAGAGGAGGCTGCTTTCTCATCAACCTCTCCGAGAGCGACGCGTGCCTTGGATTTCGTTTTCCTGCCGTGCTACAACGCCGGAGGGGTATATGCCTCTGCGGATGCCGCGATCCACATGGCGTGCAGGTGCAGCGCCCCCGTCTTCGTCGCTGCTATCGCCACCCGCACAAAGTGGACTTCGTCCCAATTGATCGTATGTCGTTTTAGCTTTTTATAAATTTTATAGATATTGGAATGGAGATATATAATAATATCTATAAACTTAGAAAAGTCAAAACAACCTACAAATTGGAACGGAGGGAGCACCTAGATTATAGATCCTCGTAGACACATGCAAGCATTACACATTGTCGTCCTTCACTTTGTAATCCATGTAAAAGCGGTTTGTGATATTATGATATGCACAAATACTATCACGAAACCTTGTAAGAGATCATCATCCAACAATTCCGCGTCAAATGCTCGGAGAGTTTTCTAAAAAAGTACATATTTGGAAGGATAGTGCAGGATGTTAATTGCAAGAACGTACAAGAAGCATAAGAGCCAGCTATGGAGAAGGATAGCTAGGACCATGAAAGGTGGCATGACAAGCAAGATGAGAAAGTGACATCAAAGAGCTACGAATTTGTTTTTTCAAATACTTCTACCTTTAGCCGACTTTAACTTGCAAGCTACACATAAGGCAAACTGCATGATCTAATTGTAAGCATAGAGTTGGCCTATGCCGGGTTGCTACTAGAGCTTAGTTTCCTTAGATCGTTCTCATCCATCTAACACGGCGGTGAGAATTAATTTGGCTTTCCAAACGAAGCATATAGTTCTTTTAGGACTAAGATTGAACTGCCTCATTGCATTTGTTATTATGTGGATGGACGTTTATAGACACATTCTTTAGTGAGGAGTCCTTTTTATTATTGAAAATGATAGTACAACTTTAACGAGTTGTTCACACGCGACATGAAAAAGAGAAAGGGAAGTTGACATCAATCCTATATACACTTAGCCATATCATATTGTCGCATAAAACATATGTAGAACACACCATACTAGTTAAAAGGAACAAATATAAACCCACACCGAAAATCAAAGATAGGGCACATGCACGAAGATAATTTGGGTGAGCTATAAATCTTTCTACTTATATATGCCAACTCTAACACAAAAGCTATCACTCCCAAGGATCATGAGGTAAGGGACACATTTGAGTTTGTACAGCTAACTAAAGTGCTTAGTTTCATCGCATTACACTACCTTTAGAGTTTAGAACACATAAATTGAACTAAACGGTTCCTTTTGGGTGCAAAGCTAGCTTACAAATCGAACCTCACTTGTTTGCATTCAGCATAATGTTTGCGCTCATCGTGAAAAAAAGAGGTTCTCTGCTACTGTCGGCTGTCGCGCACGGTTCCTTACACGTGCAACATGCAGCAATCCTCTACGGCTCTACGAGTTTATATTTGAGATTTTATAGGATGTTCAAGCTACGGTACGTGTATTTATAGCATGGAACATTCGTATATTCGCCTACAAAATACCGCGCTTACTGAAAACTCTCAGCAAAACCAGCGGGCACAAGCATTGCTGAGATAGACACGAGGGGAAAAGATAGAAATGAAAACGACTCGCGGGATGTACTACTGCGAGGAGGCTGACACGCGGGCCCAGCCCGAACAAATCCCACTGTTTTTCCCTTTTCTTTTTATTTCAGTGGCTATCGTGGTCGCGGGATCCAACTCGACACCGATCCGATCCGACCGGACCGGACCAGATCGATCTCATCCCATTCTCATCTGACGAGCCGCGCGGCCGCACCGCACGCGACTCTCACTTGGCTGGCTCCGCTCCTCCTCATCAACAGCTTTCTTCTTCGGACCCGGCTCGCTGCCCCTCTTCTTCCCCTCTCTTCCGTTTCAGGTCCCGACGACGACGATCCCAATCCCGCACGCCGCGCACCACCCCGCCGCGGGCATCCGCAATGCCCGCGCCCCCGGACCCTCCTCCGCCTCCGGCCGCCGCCGCCGACGCCGAGGACGCCCCTCCCCTTGCCCCGGACCCGGATCCCGCACCCGCGCCCCCGGCGCCCTCGCCGTCGCCCCCGCCCGCGGCAGCCGATGAGGAGGACGACCGCGTCTTCCTCGTGCCCCGCAGGTGAGCACCGCGCACCCTGAACCCTAGCCCCGCTCCCCGATCGGGGGCGCGGCGGGCTAACCCCCCCCCCCCCCCCCCCCCCCCCCCCCCCCCCCCCCTCAGCCCCGCCGCCCCGCGGTTACCTGACGCGACGAGATGCGCGCGCAAGCAGGTGGTGGAAGGAGGCGCAGGAGGGCGCGGCAATCGAGGCGGCCGGGCTCCCCTACGCGGCCGCGCCGGCGGGGCCGTCCTCCTACGGCATGAGGGTGCTCAGCATCTTCATCTCCGACCAGACCTACACGCTCCGCCGCGCGGACGACCCCCTCAACCAGGACCAGCAGCAGGAGCGGCAGCAGCAGGCACCCGACGCATCGGCGGGGAGGAGCTACGCGCTCGTCGCCGCCGACCTCTTCACCAAGGCGCGGGACTGGTGAGACTGGCAGCCCCGCCACTTCCCTTCTTATTCTTCTTCCTCCTCTGTTCCCTGGATGGTTGTCGCCGTTATATGCCCTGCGAGATTTATTTTTGGATGAGCTGCTTGTGTGGTGGTAGTGGTAGACGGCAATGCGTAGGGTGATCAGTGATTCTGCATTGCAACAGTAGTCCTGCTATGCGATTTGGTGCATTGAATATGGCGATCCTATGTTGGAGTAGTTTCGAAATGTTATTACACTTGCTGCAGGAAATGAGTGTGGTGGATAGGTTCTTTTTATGTGGATAATTTAGGGTAACTGTTTATTATTGCCTCTCTTCGCGGTCGGCGCCGCCGATGATTGGTTGCTGTGCATGCCGACATGACGTTCACTGGCGCGCCAGTGAGCTGTTTTCTGGTAGTACGTACGGTCCTACGTGGATGGGTTTCATTCAACGACTTTGTAGTAACAGCTCCTGCACACAATCTTTCCGTTTTATTTCTTGGATTGCATGCAAGCATGGTGGGCACTGGAGGTGGCGCTCCTTGGGTTATTTGGAAAGTCGGTGGAAACTTTAATGGCCTGTGATGGGTTATTAAATGTCCAGGATCCTTACTTATGTTGCCATATTTTGTTTCCACAAATCTTTCTCAAAAGGCACACCGATATTAACTTTCATAAGGAGACCATACTGCAATTCTAGACTCCGTTTTTGTTTCCTTTTTGCTGAGCTGTGCTATAAAGCCTTGGCTCATCCACACATGTTAGTACTTAGGATGTTTGATGCGATCATTTTAAACACAACTTCTCATGGAGATTCTTGTTGAAGCTTTATGTGGGATTAATAGCCTGTGGTTGCTTCAGAGTTTATATCACCTTGATGGAATGCATCAAAGTCTCAAGCAACACAGAGCAATTAATCTGGTGTTGCTTTGAGGCTTTCATCAGGATGGGTGGCTTAGAGCAAGAAATCTGGTGCTACCTTTGTGAACGTGTTTTTTTAGTTTAAAACCATTGAAACATATCTTCCTGAATGGGAGAAACCCGTTTCATGTTAACGTCTTATTAATGCAGTGTTGCATTTGATAGTTAAGGCTATGGGTCTTTGAACTATATGCTCAGCTGCCTGGGTTTGGTTCTCTTTTATTTTGCTTACATGATGATTCTCCTTTTCCCCATTCATCACAGCTTGTCTTAATTTTTTCACATAGGCATATTGATTCTGCCAAGTCCGCGGGCAATACGTCACTTACTGAAGATGGTGGCTCAGTAAATATTTACCCTGTAATGCTAAGAGTCTCAGTCACCCGAGATAATGCACTTACAGTGAAGATTGGCAAAAAGGTACATGCAACGTGTTTACGTTCTGCTCTATCCTTTTAGTTTGGAAGAGGGGTTTCTTAAGAAAGTTTCTGTGCCTTAACTGTTCTTTTTTTTAAGTATTGATGTTTGCTTCTGTAATATATCTCAACTTCGACATATCAGGACAATTCGGCTGAGAACTTTAAAAGAGCAAACAAGATTCTGACTGCAGACTCTGAGCCGGTATTTTTCTGAGAATCCTTTTACCTACTTAGTTATGGTAGATTCCTGAAGTTATTTTCCTCTAATTGCATGCTCATTTGTATTTAGGTTCACATATGGGATTTTTCTGGGCGAACAACATACATATTGATGAATGCATGGAACCGAATGTCCCACGACTCAAGATCTGCTGATCATGAGGTATCTTCTCCATTTAGTCTTCCATCTTATTACATACTGCTATAAATTTTATGGGATTGTATTCTTCTAATAGATACTTTGATCTTTTCTTGCATAAAATGTCAATGATGATGTTTTCCTCTCATTAGTTTAGTTCCGCATACCACTTGCTGCTTAAAGTTTATGCTGTCAAGGTGTTCTCTTCTGAAGTAGACATTAATCATTTCTAAATTATATACTGAGCATGGATGGTCCCTTCAATATCTCTCATAGCTTTCTTGATGTTCTTGTAAAGTTCAATGTATAATTGTACAAAGGATACATGTTCTAGAGCCCAAAAGAAAGGGCCAGCATGCCTTAAAGGTGCACTCAGCTCATTATGTACTTGCTCTTTGTGGTATCTGTGTCTAGTTACTTGACCTTTATTTTGTCCTTACAAATTTTCTTCCACATTCTTGAAAGCTGTTCATTTCTCCTTTTGGCTTCCTAACAGCATATTTAGAAGTTATAAGTTATATAAGAAAATATAGAGTTATATGATTCCAGTGTAAACTAGGAATGTTGTATGACTAGTGCATGAGCTATATTTTTTGCAAGTTCCCATTGTTTTCTTAATTGGTGCTTGGATGTTAGCTGTCAACCACATACATTTTTATTGGGGGCTTTGACCCATAGTCAGGGCTATATATGACTTGGTTTTTGCCATCTTATCCAGAGTGACCTTCTTCTCCCTGTTGTTTTATGAGATTATCCAGCTTGTATTTATTCGAACGTAGCTTTCGAACAGCATCACTTGTGATTGTATGTCTCTCATATAGTGTGCACTTTTGTAGTACGTTGCTTATACTTTACTTTATTTTCAGATGCCTCTAGAAATACACATTTATGATCTGTCAGAACCTGTGGTCAATGGTGCTGATGGGAAAAGAGATGGGTTAGCATTAACGTTGGGTGGTTCGGTTTTTAGCAATGGCAGTAACACAGACATGGCTCTGGATTCATCAAGTGGAAGCTTTAAGCAAGTTGGCTCTGGTTTAACAGGATTAGATAATCTTGGAAACACATGTTTCATGAACAGTGCAGTACAGTGCTTGGCTCATACTCCAAAGCTGGTTGACTATTTCCTTGGTGATTTCTGTAAAGAAATAAACACACATAATCCACTGGGGATGAAGGTACGCATTCTTTCTTCAGTTAATACAGTGTATTTATACTTAGAATTTGATATTTTCTCTTTTAACTCAATTGGAAATTTTTTCTTAAATAGGGGGAACTCGCTTACGCATTTGGCGATTTGTTGAGGAAGCTATGGGCTATTGATAGATCCCCAGTCGCTCCACGCCACTTCAAGGCCAAACTTGCACGCTTTGCTCCCCAATTCAGTGGCTTTAACCAACATGATTCACAGGTCAGTTAGCTTTTTCACTTCTGAAAAGACGTTGATCTTGACTCTTAAAACACACACTCCCAAAGTATTTCCTAAATTGAGCCCCATGCCATAGCTGGCTATAGCCAATTGATCCTACTAATATTGGCTTCAAGATTAAGTAGCTTGAACCCCAAGATGTGGTGCTACTGTGTCCATCGTGTTGCTGTCTTGCAATATCCAAGACTTATGGTGTTTATAAAGGGTGATTTTATTTTTTGGGGATTTGTTTTTAGTTACTTGACTTTTTAGCAATAACTTGTATATTACTTATTTACTTTCCTAAAATGATTTGCAATGCCAATGGACTGTTCCTCAGATTAGGTTTGTGTGCTGTATGTAGGAGCTTCTTGCTTTCCTATTGGATGGACTCCATGAAGATTTGAATCGTGTTAAATGTAAACCATATTCTGAAGCAAAGGATTCAGATGGTCGTCCGGATGAAGAGGTTGCAGATGAGTACTGGGGCAACCATTTAGCACGAAATGATTCTATCATAGTTGATATCTGCCAGGTTAGTTTCTAATGTGTGTAGTGGCTCTATTTTCAACACATGCAACCATTTAGCACGAAATGATTCTATCATAGTTGATATCTGCCAGGTTAGTTTCTAATGTGTGTAGTGGCTCTATTTTCAACACATGCACATTCTTCTATAACAAAGATTGCTGGTCCTTTCTATATTCTCTATTACTATCACAAATTAGTATGTACTCCCTTTTTTCTTGGTATATTCCTTCTATGTTCTCGCAAGCAGCTTTACAAATCCTGTTGTTTGCATTGGGGGGGCACCAGAGGGAAATTATGGGATATCAACTAGGGCATATACAGCTGTTTCTGGAACATTGAATCATCCATATCTATAATGCCATTTTGCAGATTAGATATGTATGCGATCTAGGCAAGGAGCCCGTGATAAAATAATTTTTCAAGTTTCAGCACAATGAGGTGCAAGATCAGAAAAAAGTTGTATGGGCTAACATTTTATTGCAGTTCATCTGTGTGCCCGCAGTTGAATGAAAGTTCTATATTTTCACTCCAAAATTAGATGTTAACAAATTTGTAAAAGAAAAAGGAGATTCAATGCTATACGACACCAACTCACCAAAGGTCTTACCACAGTGACTATTTGATAGACCTTCTCTTCAAACTATACCAAGTGCCTCTTTCTGTACGGTCCAATGCAAACATGCCATTCCCTCAATTTATCAACCTTTGATCCTAAACAGATAATGAGATTACGAGCCCTTGAGTCTGAACATATTAACACCCTCTGCAGACTTCTTGTTGTTTACAAGAACTTCTCCTGATACAATTAATTAGTTCATGGCACTTATACATCTATAGCCGTTATTCTGGTGGACAGACAGGATATGTGCTGGACAAAAGCATAACCCCTTTCCACCCACATGCAATATCTGTGCAGGCTCTGAGATATGTCATGCCTGTTATTTCTGTAGTGTTACGAATGTGCATAATTTGACAGTTGTTTTTTCCTATGTATGTAAGTTCTTTTATCATCTATTGATTGTCTTTGGTGCTTCAATGACAGGGTCAATACAAGTCAACGCTAGTGTGCCCTATCTGCAAGAAAGTTTCTGTAACATTTGACCCATTTATGTATTTATCTTTGCCCCTGCCTTCAACAACAATGAGAACAATGACCATAACTGTCTTCAGCACTGATGGGACCACTGGGCCATCTCCTTACACTGTTAGTGTGCCAAAATCTGGAGATACGAGGACTCTTATCAATGCATTAAGCAACGCTTGTTCGTTGAGAGACGATGAGCGCCTCCTTGTTGCTGAGGTATTCATCAAGTATTATTTTCATCTCGAAAGCTGCTAAAAATGCCCAGCATATTTCCTTACTGTTTAATGATCAACATGTAGGTCTACAATAATTCCATTATCCGGTACTTGGATGAACCTTCTGAAGTCATCTCCCTGATTAGAGACGGAGATCGTTTGGTTGCATATAGACTTCCAAAAGACAGTGAAGATGCTCCTATTGTGGTTTTCAGAAACCAGCGTATGGAGTAAGTAAAATCTTTGCAATTTCTATGATGTGCATAATGCATATCAATCAAATATAGAATGGTTGAAAGTTTAGTGAATTTGCACCAATATATGTCCATCAAAATTTCCCCAATTTTTTGGTTAGGAAATATGTCAAGAGCTCTTCTCACCATCTTTGATATGCAGGTCATCCCTGTCCAGTTTTGGCAGGAAGTCGTGGAAGAGTTTTGGCACCCCACTCGTGTCAAGCCTTCCCGATACAGTAACTGGAAGTACTATCTCCAACCTTTTCCTGAAGGTTATGACTCCGTTCAGAGTATCAAACAATGATGTTTCAGATGCTGATCAAACAATTGGCGAGAGCAATTTGGCTAATGAAACTGCAGATACCGATATGAGCATTGATGCCTCAGAGCACACCAGCTTAAACAACAATAATCTCGAGGATGAAACAGGGAGTGAAGATGCAATGCAATTTTTCCTGACTAATGAGAGGTTCCCGGACCAACGCATGAAGATAGAAATGGATCAACCCATTACAGTGAAAGGTCCGCAGAAGCGCCTGCATGTGGCTGTGTGTTGGCAGGACAATGGACTGGAGCAGTACAACCTTGCTTCTTTGGATTCTCTTCCAGAGGTTTACAAAGCTGTGTTATTTTCAAGGAGACCACAAGACACATGTTCTCTATATGCATGCCTGGAAGCTTTTATCAAGGAGGAACCATTAGGCCCAGAGGACATGTGGTAATTTTCTTTCATCACTTTTCACACTCTCCTTTGTAATGTCAGCTCCCAAAGCTTTGTTAGAAGTAGAACACTTAGCTATTCATTGTTTGAAACACTGGTGATTTAAGGGGGAAAATGTAATCACAGTGATGGTTAAACTTACAGAATTACACCCGCAGTGTTATTCTTGTCTGTTCATTATTTCTGAGTTTCTTCTATTTTACAGGTATTGCCCAGGCTGTAAAGAGCATCGGCAGGCCAGCAAGAAGCTAGACCTTTGGAGGTTACCGGAAATCCTTATAATACACCTTAAAAGGTTTTCGTACAGCCGATACACCAAAAACAAGCTGGAGACATGTGTGGACTTCCCGATTCATGATCTTGACCTGTCAAAGTATATCGGTCACAGGCGCCAGCAGATTCCCCACAATTATCGACTGTATGCTATCAGCAACCACTATGGAAGCATGGGAGGCGGTCACTATACAGCTTATGTTTATGTAAGTACTCTTTCCCCCCTGCCTTGCCAGACTGGTTTAGGATGCATCTGTTTACATCATTGGCAAGCTCATGGCCTGGTTTGGTTCCTCTTGCTTATTTTTAGCACCCGTCACATCGAATGTTTAGATACTAATTAGGAGTATTAAACGTAGACTATTTACAAAACTCATTACATAAGTGGAGGCTAAACGACGAGACGAATCTATTAAGCCTAATTAGTCCATGATTTGACAATGTGTTGCTACAGTAAACATTTGCTAATGATGGATTAATTAGGCTTAATAGATTCGTCTCGCCGTTTAGCCTCCACTTATGGAATGGGTTTTATAAATAGTCTACGTTTAATACTCCTAATTAGTATCTAAACATTCAATGTGACACATGCTAAAAATAAGCAAAGGAAACCAAACGCCCCCCATGTACTGTGTTAGAGGTGCATATGATTTACTTTCTTCTTTGGTGCAGGATGAAGTGAAAAAAGGGTGGTACGACTTTGATGACCGTCATGTGGGTCCTATAACTGAGGACAGCATAAAGACATCGGCAGCTTATGTTCTTTTTTACCGGCGGATACAGGAGGATAGCTTAGATACAGGTACAGACATAGATTCTGATATTGCAACTTGAGGAGGCGGTGGCGGCGAATTTTGAGCCCAGTCCCGGACAGTGTATAGTTCATTGGTTGGGGGGACAGTTCTGGTGCAAAGGAAGAGGAGATAGAAACAGAGTTAGAAGTGGAGGTTTGGGGCTTACTATGTCCAGCATCCAGAATGAGGCGGAATTGCACCGCAGGAAGGCTGTTGTTGGCTGATATATCATACATGTTTTGTGACCCTAGATGCTGTAGGGTTCAGAGGGGAGAGATAACTTATCCTTGTAGTTCCCATACAAATCCCAGTCCCTTTTTTTCTTCTCCATTTTATTAACAAATCTGTAATTGATGGTGGTAAATTTTGGTTCCTAACATGAGGAGAAAATCAGCCGAGATTGTCAACAGTTGCATTTGTTGGAAGTTAAAGACTGGTGCTTTCTTGTGTCTCTGGAACTGAACTTGAGAGGATGACCCTCCAGCTGGTGGTGGTTTCGGGCTTTCGTCTTGAGCAGGCCACCATGTGCAAATCTGAAGAACGAGCGATTCATCCATCCTGAAATTCTTGCCAGGTCTCCGTGTTCTGGACTTGTGGTTGCGTAGGGCCGTACTTTGTTTTAGAGAATGGGAAATTATGTTTTTGGAGATGTGGAGTACACTAACTCGTATGTGAAAGCAGAGGGGGGCAGAGGTACAGTGGCTGGCTGGGGTATCCGTTGACTTGTGAGTTGTGACTTGTGTGGTGCCACGGCTTGACGTATGACACCACGGAGGGAAGGGCCGAGCCAGGTCGCGGCCGACCCTGCCTGCCTGACACTCTGCGTGAGCCGGCTGCTAGCTGCTTCGTTTGTCCGGCAGCCTAGCTCTCCCTGTAGGCCAGGGTAGCCCAACCAACCAGAAGAAGAAGAAGAGGCTGACCTGGCGAGGGAAGCAGCAGTACAGGGGAGGCGTCAATGGCGACGTGACCCGTCACAGCAACGGCAAAAAGCTAAAGCCGCCTTCCGCCTTGGTTCGTCTTCCTTCCGTCGCCCCTCGCCTCCCTCTCAGTCTCTCTCCCTCTCCTCTGTGCTGTCACGCACGCACGCGTGCCCTGTCCCATCCCATCGCATCGATGATGCCCAGAGTGCCCAGAGGGAGAGAGAGAAACGCCTCCTAGGCTCTCCTTGTTGCGAAAAGCCTATTTTGCTCCTTGTTGCCTCGTGCCTCCATCATCGATCTGCTACAGTGAAACAATAGTACACACTGCACTAAAATACTAGTAAATCTCCAACAGTGCACGTCCCGCTCCTTTCCCTTCTTCCCTCCCTTTTCTAGAGAGAGAGAGAGAGAGAGAGGACAGTCACAGTGGAGGGCGACATCGTACACGGCGAGGCCTCTTGATCCTTTCGCTTTTCACTTGCCAACTAGCTAGTGAAATTTACAGGTTCGGTAAATTGACAAGTACTTTATGTCACTACGGGTTACATCTTTGCTAATTTGCTACTCCGATCCCCCGTCCCGCCGTTTTTACTTATGCATTTGTTTTGTCATAAGTCAATCTTGTCTAACTTTGACTAGGTTTATAACATCAAATTTGTTTACAACATCAAATTTGTTTCATTGAATCTACCATGGATTATATTTTGATAGTGCATATGTTTGTTTGGCATTGTAGATGCTATTATATATGTTTTTTATAAACTTGGTCAAAGTTGAATGAGATTGACTTAATTAGGATAAAGCAATAAATGTGACATGTAAATAAAAGCAGAGGGAGTATAAATCGTTCTAGTTTTGTCCAAAGTCGAATTTATCCATCTTTAACTAAGTTTAAAAAAATATATTAATATCTATAATATCAAATAAATATGCTATGAGAATATATTTCGCAGTCTGGTTTAGTTTGATATTTTATATATTTAGTATTTTTATAGACTTAGTCAAAAACAAAAAAAAACTTAGCGTGAAAACTTGAACGACTTAGGCCCTGTTTGGTTTGCCCTTGCTAAACTTCAGGAACTATTTAGCCCCCTTTAGTCCCTAAATTGCCAAATAGGGTGACTAAAAGTTGCTAAACTTTAGTTCCTAAGGAGTTGTTTATAGGGACTAAAAGGTACTCTGGACACCCTGTACCTCCCTCCCCCCTCCCCACCCCACCCGTCCCGCCGCCGGCCCCCGCCACCCCTAGCCACCCGCCCGCCGCCACTTCCGGCCTGCCGGCCGCTCCCGCCTGCCCCGCCACCGGCCCTCGCCCTCCCCGGACCTCACCCCGTCGCCCCTAGCCACCCGCCCGCTGCTCCCGCCCTCCTCTGCTTCTTCTCCATGGAAACACTCCTGGACTTGGATCGATGCCTTTTGCTAGCTGTGGCTGGTTGCTTCTGGAAATGCTGGTCGGGCCCCCGTGCGCGCCACCCCCGTACCCACGCCGCCGCTCGCCGAGCTGCCGCCCTACCCCTGCGCCGCCTCCGTACCCCGCGCCGCCTTTCTCTCGTGTGCTGTGCGTGCCTGTGTGGGGAGGCAAAGAAGGAAAAAGGGTAGGGGCAGGCAATGATTAGGGGTAGATTGGTCATTGTTCAATTGCTTTAATACCCTTTAGTCACTAGAATCAAACAGGGGACTAAAGTTTAGTTTAGTCCCTAAAGTAAGTCTTATGAACATATAATTATACGGTAAACATATTCTGACAGAAGCTGAGTGTGGCATGCACAGCTCTGGTCCAGGCCAACAAGTTGTATTTAGGGACCGTGTGCCGGTGTCCAGACCGACGACACTTGTGGGCGAAGAGCGCAGCTGCCATCGCCGTCCACCATGAACTGAGTCATACCTGGAGCTCATTAAGGTCTCAAGTGGCCCAAGTACTTAAGGCTGCGGCACCTGCTCGCCCAATAATTTCTCCCGATGTCTGATTTGATTTGATCGTCCCCCGTATGGTCATGTACCACGTGCCTTGCCAACTTTCTCATGAAGTACTCTTTTAGCACGCCCCATTGTATGGTTGACCCCCCCAAACGAAAAAAAAAAACAAAGGGGGTGGCCTCATCTGGCATTTTGGTGCTACACTGCTAGAGTGCTAGTGGTTGATGATACCACAGAGGTAAAACCTTCCTAATTTCCTTAGCGTTTAATTAGATAAAATATTCCTCTAAAGTATGAATTTGCACTGGTTATCCATCGTGCAAAAAATAACTACTACCTATAAATCTCAGATTGGTTAGACAGCTACGGTTAATTTCACTTTTGCTTTTGTTATGTATGCTTTTTTTTGCATGTAAAACTCTTTGTAATCCTTTCTTGTTTTTGTATAATAATAATAATAATAATAATAATAATATACAGTAGGGGCTTGCTCCTCCTATTTCCTCTAAAAAAGATCCTCTTTTTGCAAAAAAGAAAACATCCTCCAATTTGATCACTCACCTAGTAGTTATAAATACTGGTTGCAGACCAATTATTCAAGAACAAGGGAGTGAGAGCATTTTTTTTTCCTTTGTATGTATTATGTATATGTGGCTTTGTAGCCCAAGCTATTTTTTCTAATCACATGCATGGTACTTCTTTTTTATAGATATATGGTTTCGCAAGAAGTTATTTTCGTACATTATATATGATAATCACCCTCAACAAAATCCAGTGCTACTTGCGGCAGCATGTGTGGAGGACATTCTTCATCCATGGACCAATTTTTGATCCCATTTATTGGCATGGAAAAGACATCCAGTCCGGCCAGGTCCTATGCAAATTAATGGAAAAGGGCCTACAGTGCTCTGAGCATACATGCATCCACGTCGGCACGTTTAGCATACAAGAACTTGATGATATATACGGACACCATATCCAGCAGGGACTGTGATGTGTATGCATGCTCCACACAAGAATCCCTGCATTATTCCAAACCAAGCTGACAAATTAAGGGGCTAACATAATCAATGCACATAAAATGCAGATATATATAGACATTACTTGTATATATACTCCCTCCGTCTCTTATTATTTGTCGCTCGGGAGGCGGGTTTGTGAGGAAAACACGGTTTTCTAGAGATAGGTAAAAAGGATATATGTTTATTATCTTTATAAATATGCCAGGGAGAGAGTGAAATGATGATCACAGCCGTGCTCAGCGCAGCATATATAATATCATTGCAGAGAGATGGAGCACTGAGCAAGAGGGAGACGAAAGGGTTCGAAACTGTCGTGTCGAGGTGACGCATCGTGGGCTGGTTTCGTACTTGTGGCAATGTCACCAGTCACCAGCGTGTGCCAGTGCCAGTGAAGGGCTGGCCGTGTCGCTCTCTGCTCCATGTGCCCTGTGTGTGCTGATGTGCCCCAGGAGAATCTCCGGCTAGCGTCTAGAGTGTAGCCCTGCCCAGCTAGCTGCTGCTATAGTGCTTGCTACTGTGCTGGATTTGATGAGGGAAAAGCAAATCGATCCAACACACTTTTTGTCCCCTTAATTTCTTTTTCTTTCTCGATCTCTTCAATGTTTAAGAGCACATATACTGTATATATTGATGTTAAAGCTTATTCAGCGTTCACTTTCAGTCTTAGCTTTCACTATTTTTTGGTTTAATTTGCTTCGTTTCAAAATTCTTTAAATACTGTTCAAATATATCATGTGATGTTTCCAGAGAGAAAAATGTACCTGAGATGATCAGTCAGTGTGTGGCCCATGTTATTCAGATGAGTGACCTGATCAGGTGCATAAGAGTGTGTCATCTTCAACAGCAGCTTATACACTGTTTCTGTCTTTAGTCAAGATGCTGTCCATCTTGTGTGGCCTCCACGGTTGATTGCAGCATTTTGATGTGATAAAACTTTTGCTGTGGACAATGTAATACTTACCCTCATCCCAGCAAAAGCAATATAATTCCTCGTGTGGATATTCTTAGCCTCAAGGTGTGTCTGTCGTCCACAGGGATCAGACTGTGAGAACGTCATCCACACATACATGATGACAATGCATAACTGTATGTTGATCTCAACAGTTTCTGATGATGCTTTGCTTTATTACCTTTCTGTTCGTGGACAGAATCCAAGGATTTGATGGATCATTCGATCAATGCATGATGAAAAAGGGTCAAATCATCGCGATCGATTCGCTTCATCCGAATATTTATCATTGGCAGTCAATTAACCGTTGACACGGCTACAGAACGCGATATCAAGTCAACCAAGCATATACGGCCGGCTTGTGCGCCACTAACTCGATCAGCTGCCGATTATAAATTTATAATGTGGTAGCTTCAATTCACCATGATCATGATATATTCATCGATTCATTGGCCGGCAGATCAAATTGAAGCGCTGAAATCAAGCATATATCCTGACAAAACAGCTTTTCCATCCTCAAAGTTTGGCAAGAAAGTCAAATTTGACAAGTACATGAAAACAGAAGCAATACATAGTACGTTTGACTTGCTGCTACTCCCTCCGTTCTAAATTATAAGTGATTCCAACTTTCTTGGAGAGTCAAAACCATTTTATGCTTGACCAAAATTATAGAGAGGATCACAAAGGTTTATAGCACCGAATAGATATGCTATGAAAATTTATTTAATGAAGAAACTAATGGTACTTATTTGACATCATGAATGTTAGTACTTTATTGTTGGTCAAACTTGAGATGCTTTGACTCTTCAAGAAAGTTGGAATGACTTATAATTTGGAATGGAGGGAGCACTATGTATCCTTAATTCTTGAAAGGAGGAGGCTTGCAGACATGAATGATAAATTGACATGGGAAATTAAGCTGGGGGTAATAGTAGCTAGTAAAAGTAAAACCCAGCTGAGAATCGAACATGCATTGCAGCTGGGGTACTGAATTGGGGTACATGAATTGGGCCGTGCATGCAACATATGATTAATCACATGATCGCTGCGGACAGCCGTACATTTATGGCTAGCAGTTATGCATCCTGACGCGCGATCAGACTGACACATTCATTATTCAGTCAATTTATGAGATTCAGTTAGCATGCATATGCAATTATTATGCCCTCCTCCATCAGCAGCTAGCTAGCAGCACATATAAGGCATATCTTAGAATGCAACCTTCTAAATAATTAAGGGTCTGTTTTCTTCCACTTGCTAAACTTTAGCAACTAAAAGGTGCTAAACTTTAGCAACTAAAGTTTAGCCAAACCTGTTTTCTTCCCTTTGCTAAAAGGCATTCAATGAGAAGAATAAAGACATGTTTGCCCCTAATGAATGATACCCTTATTTTCTCTCTCATCCCACTTTTCTCCCTCCTCCCTCCTTCCTGGTTGAACTCCAGCTCCTTGGCGCCAGGTCCTTGGCGCCATTTCTCCCTGGCGCCATGCACCATTCCTTCCTGGCCCATTCCTTCCTGGTACTCATTGCGCCATTTCTACGTTGAGCCAAGCAATAAAATGGAATGCCAAGGTGCTGGCAGCCATTTTTTTATTGAAGCCAAAAATTGTTGTGCAGCCCAAAAATTACATTATTACAAAAAAAATAAAGGATCCTATGTCCTATTGAACAATCCATCGGCTATCCAATCCCGAAACTGGTTCATGCTTTGATCTCATCTCCATGTTGGGTAGCACCTTCATTTGCTTCAGATGATGCTCCTTCCGAAGGTGTAGCATAGTTTTCCTCACGATCCGCACTCTCAAAATCAACATCACCAATAGCACTCTCTCTAATGAAATTATGAATTGCCAGGCAAGCAATAATTATTTGACTTTGCTTTGCCATTGGATAAGCTGGTAAATCGCGCAAAATACGCCATTTGTTCTTCAAAACTCCAAATGACCTCTCGATGACATTTCTTAATGATGAATGTGCATAATTGAAATGCTCCTTTTTACCTCTTGGAATTTGTCCGGCTCGAAATTCTAGTAGATGATACTTCGTACCCTTGTACGGGGCAAGATACCCAGTACGGTTTGCGTATCCAGAGTCGACAAGATAAAACTTCCCTGCACATCAAAAGTACTCGTGTTACATATATGCAGAAACATTCGTACTACGTGAAGAATTGTAGCATAGAAGAAGTAAGTACCTTCAGGGGGGTGTGGAAATTTATCGCCATACTTGTTCAATGCATCTTTGAAGACTCTCATGGAGGTGGTCCGGGTCCCGGCGACAGAGGAGGAGACGGAGACGGCGGGGATGGCGGAGAAGGCGACGGAGGAGGAGATGGAGACGGCAGAGACGGTGGCGGCGGCAACGGAGACGGTGGTGGCGGCAACGGTGGCGGTGGCGGACAGGAGGCTGCATTCTTCCCTCGGCCACTGCCGCTGGTACGATGCGTCATGTGCCACCACCCTACTGCAATTTACACCGGTTGTTGCAGTAAGGTGTTCTGCTTCGAATGCGTCTGCGGCTGCCTACAACCCGCTCGCCAGAATCTACCTATGTCAGCGCTCTATGGAACTAGCTTAGCCGCCCTTCAAATTCACCAGCATTTCTTCGTGCCTGCCTTGCCATGGATGCTCATTAGAGGAGTCCGCTTGGGATTTAGGATCATCTACTACTACGCTAGAACCTATCAGCTGTTCGGCAACTATCAGATTCTGAAAGTGCGGATCGACAACTTCAAGGTTCAGAATATTGAGGGGTCGACCAGAATTCAGGAGGTGACGAGTCAGACAGTGCTGTTGCCACGGGCTAACATCTTAGCGCCTTAGCTGTGAGATGAGAGCAAATTCTTCTATTTCGCTTGTGTCGTGATGTTTGTTGAGCAGTTTGTGTTTCCTGTGTGTGAACTCTGATGCCTTTGTGCTGGAGGTGGTGTGTCGTTGCCCATGTCATGCGTGTACACCGTTGTTCACCTATTATGACTTGTGACAGTTTGCTGTGATGTTAAATTGATCTCGCTGTTGAAACATCATTATTATTTTTTTCACCTGTGTGGCTGTGGTAAACCGTGCATATCAAGCCAGTTATACTGTAATGGTTTAGCTGGGTTTTTACTGTTACAAGTTACTGAGAAAAATCAATGATGTGTGCTGATGTGCTTACTTGTATTGCACTGCAATGGGCATGGCCGCATGGGAAGCTTGCTTGAGTCCAAAATAAAACTTGAATCATGTTTGGATCCTATAAAACTTGAATCAACAAAGATCTAAGCAAATAGAGTGGAATGGAGTTTGCTAAACAGTAAAAATATCAACAAACGTTGGCTAAAAATTCTGAAATACCAAGGATCTAGGTTCAGTTTTTGTATTTATTCTGGCCTAAGTTGTATGAATGTCAAATGTTTTCTGAAGTGAAATACGTGTTTTCGATCCAATTATTGCTGCACTTGGAAGTTGTTATGTTTTCCTTTTGTTATGGTAAAAATCACAACAATAAAAAGTGTTTACCTTGCTGTTGCAGTGCAAAGGGACATACAGCTTGCAAGGCGTATCGGGGGAAGGTTTTGGTGAATGGTGATAGACTAATCATATGTTTTTGTGGACCCTACTGCCTGATGTAGGACATGAAATATGTGTGGTTGGCCTTAGTATCTTGGAGTGTAATGTAGATGTATCTTAAGTGCCTGTTTTCTTCCACCTTGCTAAACTTTAGATGCTAAAGTTTAGCAACTTTGAGCTGCTAAACTGCAAAACACTCTTGCTAAAACTTGCTAAAGTTGCAAACCTGTTTTCTTCCCTTTGCTAAAAGGAATTCAATGAGAAGAATAAAGACATGTTTGCCCCTAATGAATGATACCCTTATTTTCTCTCTCATCCCACTTTTCTCCCTCCTCCCTGGATCCCTCCCTCCTTCCTGGTTGAACTCCAGCTCCTTGGCACCAGGTCCTTGGCGCCATTTCTCCCTGGCGCCATGCACCATTCCTTCCTGGCCCATTCCTTCCTGGTACTCATTGCGCCATTTCTACGTTGCGCCAAGCAATAAAATGGAATGCCACGGTGCTGGCAGCCATTTTTTTTATTGAAGCCAAAAATTGTTGTGCAGCCCAAAAATTACATTATTACAAAAAAAAAAGGATCCTATGTCCTATTGAACAATCCATCGGCTATCCAATCCCGAAACTGGTTCATGCTTTGATCTTCATCTCCATGTTGGGTAGCGCCTTCATTTGCTTCAGATGATGCTCCTTCCGAAGGTGTAGCATAGTTTTCCTCACGATCCGCACTCTCAAAATCAACATCACCAATAGCACTCTCTCTAATGAAATTATGAATTGCCATGCAAGCAATAATTATTTGACTTTGCTTTGCCATTGGATAAGCTGGTAAATCGCGCAAAATACGCCATTTGTTCTTCAAAACTCCAAATGACCTCTCGATGACATTTCTTAATGATGAATGTGCATAATTGAAATGCTCCTTTTTACCTCTTGGAATTTGTCCGGCTCGAAATTCTAGTAGATGATACTTCGTACCCTTGTACGGGGCAAGATACCCAGTACGGTTTGCGTATCCAGAGTCGACAAGATAAAACTTCCCTGCACATCAAAAGTACTCGTGTTACATATATGCAGAAACATTCGTACTACGTGAAGAATTGTAGCATAGAAGAAGTAAGTACCTTCAGGGGGGTGTGGAAATTTATCGCCATACTTGTTCAATGCATCTTTGAAGACTCTCATGTCATGAACCGATCCAGGTCATCCCGCAACGACGAAAGTAAATGTCATGTCGAAGTCACATATGGCTAACACATTCTGGCTAGTGTACCCATGTCGTCCCGTATGTTGGACATCCTTATCTGCTGGCACAACAACAGGCACGTGTGTCCCATCTATAGCTCCAATGAAATTGTCAAAGTATGGAGAGAACCGTGGTGATCTCAACTTCGGATGCACAGTACTAAATGTTGTGTCAACTGGTCTAATGATATCCCCTGCTAGCTTGCAAATACTGTGCAATACTTTATCGAACTTCCTACTACATGTGCAAGTTGACCTAACAAAACGGTCTTCGGCTTGCCTCATGCTTTGGGGGGCACCACACATCCATAGGAATAAAGCTAAAGACTCTACTGATGTCATTCTCCTTGTAGACTTTAATCCATAAGACTGTACAAGGAGATTATGAAGCCTATCAAATACATCCCTATTCATCCTGAACATGTTGTAACAAGATGATCTATTTCCTAAAGTTTTGATAACCCATTCATATCCTGATTCTGTAGGAACCCTATATTGTGATCTGTTCAAGTGCGTGTGATAATAGTACATACCGAGGAAAGCACCAACGACAACAAGTTCTCTTCTTATCCTTTTCCTCTTCAGAAACCAGTCATCAACATAATCAAATAAGTCAACCTGTACAGAGAATCAAATAGTCCACACATCAGCCATGAAATAGTTCTCAACAAGGCAGGAAATCACATCTCACATGACAATCAAATAGTCCACACAACATCTAAATTTTCCACACATGACAGAAACATAGTTCACACAAATTTATTAAAAGTTCTAACATGACTAGCAACACAACATGACAGCTACTTGTTGTTGCCTACAATTCATGACCGGCCAAAGGTCTTCCCACACTTAGTTTGCAACCATTTCAACCTTGCTTCCTTTGTCTTAAATGTGCCAAAAGCTACTCTGTTAAGTCTAATGGTAAACAACTCCATAGCAACAAAGTACTCTTCTGACTCTTCTGATGCTCCACACTCCTGTGCCAAAAGAAGGCTTGCTTTGAACTCATCTTCTTCTTTGTCCTGAGAATGCCTTCTAAATTCCAACTCCAGCTCCTTTTGCTTCAGTTGTTGTTGCAGTTCCATTTCCCTCTGCTTCAACTGCAACTCCATCTTTACCCTCATGGTATTGTTATCTTCAGAGCTGCTAGCTTGCATAGTGTCTATGAGGCCCTTGAACATGCGGAAAAAAGGACTTTTACTCTTCTTTGGAGGGCTTGTTGCTGTATCATTTGTACTGGTACTCCTTTTTCGGCTGCCATTACTCAAAGGGCTCTCTTCAGGGTACTCCTCCTCATCCACCTACAAGTCATCTTCTTTAGGGAACTCCTCCTTATCTTCATCCACATCTCCTGGTATGGTCGATGTTGATCCATCAACAACATTTTTGTGGTACATCTCATACAGCAGCTCAAGATAGTGAGGTAGGTACTTGCTAAATTTACGGCATTCTGGGGACTGCAATCCAATGACACAGGAATTCAGAAACTATATGTACTCTAGGCACAAAACAAAAAGAAAACAGCACAAACAAAAAAACAATCTACCTTGCTATTTTCTTTCCACCAGTCTTTATCAGCTGAAATTGCTCCATTATTTTTCCTATCTAAATCTGATTGTTTCATCGCCAAAGAGTAAAATTCATATAATTTCTTGCATTGATCCCACCTATTTCTAAATTGCTTGGGTTCATGCCTGAGGTTAGTCCTCTCCGTGAATTTGGCAGCTATTTCCTTGAAACCTCTAGAATTGACCACCCCACCTGTTGCATTGCCTATACGGATTTGTTCCACAACTAATTCACAAAAAATTCCTATATTTACTTCGCTCCAGTTTGCTTTGTCAAAATTGTTCTACCAGAAAATGGAAAACATAAATAGACAAACAAAACAGAGAAATGCACACTACACAGTGAGGACAGGACGCTTACATAACGATCGTCCCCAGTTTCCTCATCCAATTCTTCAACATCCTCTGTGTTCATGGATGAAGAAAAGGCGGCAGGGGCTGGGCCTTGTCTCAACCTCCCCCGAAGATGTTGCCGAATAGGAGGACTTGCATCTGAAATGTAAGATGAGCAACAATCAGAACCAGCAAGCTTGCAAATCATCAACAACAACCACCAATTCAGTAGCTTGTACCTGAAGGTGGTGAAAGTGAAGCAGTACCTCGCCTTCCCCGGCCACGGGGGCCACCACGTGCGGTGGCACCCCTTCCCCGGCCGATTGGCACACCACCATCGGTCTGACGGGGAGGTTGAAACGAGCCGAGACGACCACCATTGCCGTGTCCTCTTCCAGACTCTAGAATGTCGGTGTACTCATCGAGGTAGGGGAATGCCTCATCCTGGGAGTTCAGGTCAAGATCCTGCATGTTAACCCTCCCAACCGAGAGAGATGGAGCCGCCCGAGCGCGCGACGGGCCTTGGGACAGGAACTCCAACTCGTCTGGATCGGGTATGGCAGCAGGATTAGGGAACGAAGGGGCCGCCGAGGATGAAGCACCCTGCGATAACCAATCACGGTATCCGGCCATTGCTCGGAGCGGTTGCGGTGGGGATGGGGTAAGGGGAGTTGGCGGTGGCGATAGGGATTTACCAAGGGGATGTTGGCGGCTACGGTGGGGATGGGGATGGAGCAGGGGGATGTTGGCGGCTGCGGTGGGAGGGGGGCAAGGGGAGGTGGCGAATGCGGTGGGTAGGGGCGGCGAGTATGGCGGATCCGGGAGTTGCGGCGGCGAGGATGGCGGATCCGGGGTGGGAATGGGGGGAGGGGGACGATGGGATGGCGGATCCGGGGTGGGAGTGGGGGGAGGGGAAAGATGGGGCGGCCTCCAGGAGGGGGCGGCGGCGGCGGGGCTGGACTCCAAGAGCCGGTGGCGGCGGGGCTACACTCCAGGAGCCGGCGGCGGTCGATGCTGTGGGCGGCGGCGGTGGATGCGTCGCGGCTAGGGCGGCGGCGGGGCTGGACCCCAGGAGCCGGCGGCGGTCGATGCGTGGCGGCGGCGGCGGATGCGTGGCGGCGGCGGGGGTAGATGCATCGCGGCGGAGGCGGTCGGTGCGCGGCAGGGACGGGGAGTGGATGCGAAGAGCAGAGGAGAGGAGGGCGTGCGCTGGCGAGTGCGGGAGGGGTATGCGGGTGGGGTGCGTGCGGGAGTGCGGGAGTGCCAGACAATAATGAGGGGTATAAGGTGTCCAGCCCACCTTTTAGCAAGTTTTAGCAACCCAAAACTTGCTAAAGTTCTAAACTTTAGCAACTCAACTTTAGCAAGTTTTAGCAAGAGTGTTTTGCAGTTTAGCAGCTCAAAGTTGCTAAACTTTAGCATCTAAAGTTTAGCAAGGTGGAAGAAAACAGGTACTAAGATGATTTTTTTTGCCATATATGTCTCTTTGTAATAGTATATTGTTATTAGTTACAAAGTCATAATAATAGGAACTTACATTCAAATATATATGAATCTAGTGGTACCATTTGTGGATCACTAAATTCATGCATAGTTATTAGGCCAAACAACATTGAAAGTTTGGATTTCAATATGCATGTCCCAATAACCGGCCGATATTTATTTGTTGTTCTATCCTTTCTTGATCTTTTCTTTTTTTTAATATAATCGGCAACTCTTCCGTCCGGTTTGTTTTAAAAAAATTCAATACCCATGCAAGTCTTACATTTATGTAATGTACTAAGCTGGGAGGGTTATGTACATATGCTCTCGGCTTAAATCTATTGCAAATGTGGGCACAAATGACTACAAAAGCCACTATGCTATAGTGGTAGCTAGTTGCAGGTGCATGTATAATAAATAGTCCTGATCTTATCATATTATGCTAGGGAAATCCATGCAGCAGTTGCATACAAATGAAATGAGTTAGGGTGAGTTCCCACAGTGCAAGAACTGAGCCTTGCTCATCATTTGGTGTTCCCTTTTGGTGGCTTTGCTAGTGTTGAAAATGAAAAGAACAGGTATAATACTGGCCACTACCAAATACTGGCCACTACCATGAGCCCGCCAAATTATAGAGGCAATATGATGTTCACCTTTTTCTAGGAAACATGAGGTATTGATCAATGATTTTAACTTAAGCATGCAGGAGAACTCTCAACTTGAGTTTTTTTTCAACCTTTTAATTTTTGAACTTGAAAACCAGACTATGAGCTTCAAAAATGAAACCCCTGTGATGGGTTTAGTGTTAGTGTGGTCAGGAGAGGATGGGGTTGTGGTGGGAGTGGTGGTGGGGGATAGAAATGTGGCCCCCGGAGCTGGTAATTAATAAGGTGTGTAGCTCATGATTAGGGATTCATGATCTACTTCCTCCGTCCCGCAAAAAGTGTCCCTTTAGTTCTGTTCTAAGTCAAACCATCTTATGTTTGACCAAGTTTATATAAAAATGTATCGGTGGTTTTGATGTCTAGCAAGTTTCATTAGATTCGATATGAAATATATTTTCATAGCATACCTATTTATTATTATAAATATTGATACTTTTTATTGTAAACTTGGTCAAATTTAAAACAGTTTGTCAAATTTAAAGGGACAATCTTTGTGAGATAGAGGGAGTTGATAAAAAGGAGGACAGCAGTGGGCGTGGACCACATTAGACCCTGCCCGAGGAGTTCGACAAAATCTCCATCTAACATGGAGATGAGAGCTGGGCATCCAGAGAAAATGTGTGGGACCCATGTGACAGAGAGATCATTTACGCTCTCTCCTTTCCCACGCACACCCCCTCTATCTCTCTCTCTCCAACCGCACCAAGCGGCGTGCTCGTAGAGAGCCGAGACCCAGCAGTACTAGTGTGGGGAGAGCACGAAAACCCTGACTGCGAGCAGCACTATCGCGCCCTTCCGCCGCGAAATCCACATCACCGCCATCTAATAAACTCGGCAGCGGCCGCGCCGCTTTCGCTCACGCGCCCAACAGGCCGCCTCATCCTGCCACCGCTACGCTCACTGGAGCTAGCAGCCAAGCTCACTGAAAACCATCTCAACGAGCACGTTCGACTTGCTGGTGAGCCCAGCGGCGGACGAGCATGATGGCAGGGTGTGGCGGTGGCCATACCTTAACCATTTTTGCTGCGATCGAGTATCAGGTCTTGTCATTTTTCCTATGCTGTGCACCAGCCATCGTGGTTCAGAACTTGGACTTAGCTTGGAACACGGGAGGTGCAGGGGGTGCGTGGGGTCAGGAGTCACGGCATCGAGCGAGTTCGTGAGAGGTGAGACAAGTAGCGTTGGTCGGAGGACGCATCCGCCGAGCAACGCATGTGCCCCGCAGGGTGCACGGTCGCCCGGCGATTGGATTTAAATCGTACAATATTCATATATAATTTTGCCATACCTTAATTCTATTTCGTCCTCCGCCACTGGGTGAGCCCACTCATTTAGGGGAACACGCTAGTAACTGATCGATTATTACTCACTAGCGCGGATCTTTTCATCGATTCTCTCTCCTTCACCTCAGCAAAAATCCGAGTCAGCTGGCGATATTGTCCCTGTTGAGGGTGACCTTAGGAGCATATGTTCTAAGTGCTGATAAATAAAATTTCAAAAAAATTTAACATTAATTTTTTTTGTGCGTTGAGTGTAACGAAACATGTGTATCCATATTGTAATTTCTCTATTTAACAAATGTTTATATTTATATACGTGGATTTTCCGTGTGTGAAATAAGCACACAGATTATAGAACTTTGTCCTTGTCGTAGTTGAGATGATGTTCAAGGGAACTAGGGACAATATATCTTTCTTTCACACTGATCTCTTGTGAGCTTGGAAACTGAATGACGCAAAAAGCTGAAGAGATCAAAGTTAATTCATAAGTAACCAATCAAGTAATCAACTGAAATGTAATAGATGCATCAATTTGAGTGACCTTGTAGCCTCTCGTGGCGTCAAGATCACTTAACTGCATTGCAAATAGACATGACCTTATTAGTGAGCATGCAGACAAGGAAGTCCCATTGGTGTGAAACTAACCACTTCTATCTGTTTGTACGATGAGAGCAATTAATGTTAGCCTTAGCTTGCACGATTAAATTTAGAGAGACGGCTCATGTAAAAGTAATTTAGAGTAGTGGACTTCAATTCATTTACCAACTTTTTTAGCTAACTAACAAACTGCGTGTGCGTGTGCGTGTCTGCAATATGTTACAAAGTTACCAACGCAATCGTGTAGGATATATGACTAGTTTGCGGTGAATATCGATGCCGTCTTGGAGCAGAAGAACAGATCGATGATCTAACAACAAGTGCACCACTCATCACATTAAAGTACATGATAATTTCTAACATCAAAGGAATGTAGCACACTACAGTTGTAGAAAAATTTTGTCAAGAAAATGGCAGCTGTAGGATATGTAGGCTAGTTATCAATCTAGCAGCTTAATGCTTCTGATTTGTCAAATCCAAGGTCTGGACTGGACAGGAGCCGTGGTCCATAGGTCTTGCACATGACAAGAGGTTCGATAGGGTTGCATGAACGTCTTGTGAAGATCACTTGCCATATTTGGGGACGGGAGGCATCAAAGTCTTCCTTGGGTGTTCCTTCTTGCCAACAAACTTTCCTATTCCAGCTCCAGAGGACAAGAGATTCGTTACGACTGTGACATTGCATCTGCGTAACTCTCAGGGAGTCTTGATCAAGATTGTCATCCACAACATCGCGCTTAAACCGCAACCACACAAGTCTTGCATTGACAAAGGCAAGACAGAGGTGCACCCATTCTCTTTGTACGATATACCGAAGCATTTATTTTCGCCGGCTCAACCTCCCCCCACATAGGTTCAGCAAGAAGTTATTTTTACTAGCTAGTCTGTGAAACAATTATCAGCTACATTCGATTTCCCTACCAACAGCTATATATGGCACTGATACATTTTTTGAATTATAATAACATTTTTGTGGCAGTTATAGAATAATTCATCAACAAAATAATTGCCTATAAATTCGCCGATAATCGTACTGACAAGATGATGCATGGCACAACATGAAAAAAGAACTCTGAGAAGGTACTTACATATACTACAACCGTTGTCACTATGAATATAGCTGGCAGGAAATATTTAAAATAATATAGTAGTTCAACATTCTTATTAACTTATTTCTCTTACATAATATAATTATTAATTAAAGGAAAAAGTCCAATTTACTGCCTTAAAGTATGGACTAGGTACTAAACCGCACATAATTAAAATCGGTTTTGCTGACTTGGCCGGTTTTCCTTCTAGGTTTGCTGACGAGGGATGACATGTCGGTTTTTGCCCACGCACTATCATGTAACTGGGGATGTACCGAAGGTGCTTATTCTTGCCTTTGTCCAGTCAATTTGGTCCACCATGTATCTGGGAACTTGCGGAGGGTGCCTTTTCTTGTCTTTGCCTAAATTTTGTAGCATCCCTAGCATCAGGTTGTAGCGTTCTGGTGTGTCTACAAAGACACAGCATGCGGCGGCAGGGCACGGCCGGGTGCCGCACAGGGCACAGCTTGGTGTCGCTCAGGGACACGGATGCCGGGAGCTCATCGCAGCAGGGCCAGGTGCCGCTCAGTGGGCGGGAGCTGCTGGGAACAAGGCATGCCGCCACCGCCGGTGAATCTTGACCGAGCGACGGCGAGGGTATACGAACGAACTGTTGGAAGTATATCCCAATTCAGATTTGAAGGGAAGGGGCATTCTAGACCTGAACTTTATTATGCCACGTGGGGCAGCTGACATGTCATGCCCACTCAGCAAAATTCGGAGGAAAACCGGCCAAGTCAGCAAAACCGATTTTAATTATGTGTTAAAAGTGTGTTTTGATCCGGTTTAACAAAAGTAGGGGTCATTTGGACATAGCTCATACTTCAGGGTAGTAAATTGGATTTTTTTTCCTTAATTAAAAATGAATTGCTGCTGTGCATATTATTCATCAACTTGCAGTACCGGATCCATGAAGTTATGGCATCGACCAAGTGCAGCAGGGGAGCGAGGGCCCACCTGGGAGAGGCAGAAAGGGACTTCAATCTACACCATGTGGTGGTGCCTGCAGTCGTCAACGTACCACCGGCATGGGCAGTGATCCAATGGATGGATACGGATCATGTGCACATCTTAGCCTACCCTAGCTGATCGACCATCAGTTGGGCACAGACACTACACAAAAAGCCATGTAGAGAGGCCAAGAAAAGAGGAGCACAAAAGATAATGTAGCTAGGAATGATAAATGTTTGCCACGTTTGTGGAATGTTGTACGCGCACGAGATATACTATTTATGTGGAACGGTAACTTAAGAAATCCCATGAATTACACGGGAAATGGTAGCGCAGAGCGTACCTGAGGTGTAATATAAATCCATTCGTCTCTCGAAACGTATCATAATTAGACAAGCAACTAAAGGGGATACAAATAATTAATTCTTTCATGCAGTTCCAAGTCTTATAAAACAGAAAAGTTGCTTGCCTCCATAATTAATTTAAGACCAGCAGCAGTTAGTTATATAGCCAAACAAGCTAATGTCACGTTACATTGATAGGTCACCCACTTGTCCTCCCCTTTTACCCCAAACAGTCTTATCTGTCCTTACATTTGACACGTATGTATCCAACCCTTCAGCCATTCAGTACCATATGTACCCGGCCTACTATTTCCCATTCTATTTTGTTAATTTTTATTTTTATAAAACATCCCAAAAAGCTATCACTGGCAACATAATAAGAGTGGGACAAAAACCAATAGGCATAAAAAGCTATCTTACATATTTTTTTATTATGCATGATTCCTTGATCTAACTAATACATAAGCAATAAGCATAAAAAGCTATCTTACATATTTTTTTATTATGCATGATTCCTTGATCTAACTAATACATAAGCAAGAGAAATCAATATTATGCAAGGCTGCCGAGAATTCTGCATATGACTGGTTGATTTTGTTTCTTTTTAATATAAGTTTTATTGTAAATCAAACTATATGTGAGGTCCTATTTTTTATATCTATCTTTATTTGTTAATGCAGCCTGCGAGAAACCGGTACTGCAGACTGTAGCAGTGAAAATTTAGCGAATGCATGCATGAACAATTTAGTGACTGCATGCGTGCAGATCTTTTTGCAGATGGACAATTTATGAGGGCGTGCAGGATACTGATGATGTATACATGTTTGTAGGATAGGCATTGCATGATAGGAGGGTATCTCCCACCCACTCATTGTGGCAATCATGACATTTCTCAGCTCAGCTCAGCTCATCCCCTCTCCTCCCTCCTCTCTCTCTCTCTACTCCTGCATATTGCTGCTTCCACACACATGAGCCACCACAACAAATAAAACCACTGCTGCCTACTCTGTTGCTTTGCTTGCCCCCACACGCCCTCTCTTTCTCTCCTCTCTCTTGAGTCTTTCTCTCCTCTCACTTTCTCAACGCGAAAAGAAAAGAGGAAAGCAGCGGGATAGCTCAATCTCTCCTTCCTCACCCTCTCTCTCTCTCTCTAAGCACACATACATACTCGAGATATATATATCGGTAGGATGTGCAAACCTAGCCTGCTGCCTCTTCCTAGCTGAAAACTTTACCTGTTCGTCTTCCTCCTCCTCTTCTTCCTCGTTGCTGCTTGCTGGGAGAGTACTGTTCTTCACAAGGCGAAGCGAGGCGGCGGCGGCGGCGGCGGCAACCGATCAGAAGGAATGTCGGCCCATATCGCGCCGGCGGATCATGTGTGCTATGTGCACTGCAACTTCTGCAACACAGTTCTCGCGGTAAGATCTATGTATACATGCTGCCTGCATATGATCTCTCTCGTAGTTAACTCTTTCCCTCTTTAGCTCTCTCTTTCCCTTTCTCTGTCTATGTAAATCTGCTTTCAAGACAGAGATTAATTGGTGAAGTGACTGCACTGGGAGAGTACCACACAATTAATTATTGACTGGTTCTTCTTGATTTGCGACACTTTTTGGTTTGATTTTCCGTGATTCTTTTTGGTCAATTGGTTGGAGAAGAGTCTCAACAAGAACAAAAGGAGAGAGAATCATACCTCAGATGGCTCGATCTCCTGCTGCATGCCGCATGCCTGCTTCTTCAATTCCTTCAAATTTCGTTCCTAATTTTCTCTTTGAAACTCCCAATTTTGTGGTTTCTTTGTTTGACGCCAGGTGAACGCATACGCATCGATTAAAATCCTCCAAAAGTTTTCTAGATTTATTTTGGGTGCTCTGTACATGATATTTTGTGGGATACAGCAAAAATTATGCATTTCCCATGTGTTGCACCCTCTTGAATGTTGATATTAATAGCCTGAAACTAGTGGAGAACAGTGTTCCACTATACAGAAATCAAAGCAACTGTAGTACTGTGTATACATGCATGTACAAGATTGAATTTTACTTGCATATGCAAAATCTTCCAAAAATAATTATACACTGCTACTTGTGCATAACTGCACACATCATGTAGCTAGACAGGTTATAAATAAGAATCAAACTGTTTAGTTTCTTGTTGGTTAATTCATTCCTTTCTTTTCAAGTTCTTAAATTTTAATGAAATTTTTTCAAATTTATTTCTGATATCCCTTTTGTTACGTATACAATTCCTTTGTCTAGTTGTACACGTATACAATTTGAATTGCCCACAATTAGTAACATGGAATGATAAAAATCATTAGTATTATGTAGCTACTTCTGAAGTTAATCAAGTATCCCTGCAACTCCAGCGATGCTTTTGATTTATTTCCTGCACAAACTTAAACGGAGAAATAATACTTGAATCGACCTAACCTTGCTGCCAATTCATCTTCCATGCATATATCTGTTGAATCAGCTAGCCAATTTTCAAGAACTATGATTAAGGTGCTGTACATGCATATATGCCGTCTCTCTACCCCCTCCACCCCCGCCCGCAGCTCTCCTTTTGCAGTGAAACTAATATCCCTTTTGGTTGATTATTTTTTTCTTGATCTCTAGTTTATCAAAGTTTAGGTAGACACAAAGCAAGACTACACTGTGCCCTATACATGATATTTGAGCGAAATAAGAAAGATAGCCTCAGAGTTTTGATTATTAAGCATACAATGAGGAATTGTGCATATAGTACTACCACTGTACAAATTAAAAGAACGAAAGGAAATTAAATAGAGTAATATAGAGAGGATTTTTTTTCTAGATCATGCTGCTTCACGCGTCCATGTATATAAATGTATCTTGAGGTGCAATTATACTGGTACGTATGGATCAATGTTACTCCACTTGATTTGTTGCTAATAATGTATTGCCATTTGTATCGACCTAGCTAACTTTCCACAGAGGCCAAGGTTTGAGTTGATCAAATAATCATTTATACCTTCAGTAACCTATTTGTGCTTAAGATCATGCATGCATCAAGTTACGAAAGTTGATAATATGCCATGAACGTACCATATATATAACTCATTTTTTGCCTTCATGATTCATCGATTTATGCTGAATTGGCATGAACAAAGTAATATGGTGACACTTCAGCAGTATGTGCAGTGGTTCCCTGAACAATCAGAGCTTAGTCTATAATCAGATATGATCGCTAGCTAGTTTGTACATGAGGTACTAGGAATACACCTTTGCATGCTTCATTAGCTTCATAATAATGTGCAGTGAAGTACTCGGGGGTTTCAAAAAAAAGAAATACACCAAGTTTAATTTGGCAATATCTCTTGGGAGCAATGAGAGATGATGGGTGCCCGGTAATCGTCAGAGCTAGCCCTTGAGGATGTCTAATATGTCTAGCTTGGGTTTAAATTGGACTTGCCATCTTGTCACTAATTAATAAGATGAACTGAATTCAACTAAAAGCTAATTAATGTTCAGCTTATAAACTGAATTCAACCGACGCTAAGTGTGCTAGGGCGTGGCTTGCTGGAAGATCGATTTATCGTCAGAAAATTCTGCGAAAAGATATCCTAATCAAAAGTTAACTAGTAAGCTAACTATTCCCCGGAAAATAAAACAGCTGTCAGCTAATTAGCTATCGTACTGAAATTATTACAAGCTTATATTAATATAAAGTTGCTTTTGACAAGATAAAAGTAAATAAGTTTCTAAACCAGATCAAGCAGCACCTTGTACTGTATGTGTAGCTGATCCAACTAGCAACTGCATGTGAGTTTGCGTGAAGTGGTTTTGCATGAAGTGTCACTATCTTTGCTTCTTTCCTCCATTGCCTTCACTATTTTGTTATCATTTCTGTGGCCAATGAGCATGCTTAATGTGTTTCCTTGCATTATTCAGTGCTATCTAGTACATCATATCACTCACCCTCTCACTCTCTTAGCTTGTGTCTCTGATCAGGCGCACACACAGCAGCATGGCAGCAATCCATCCATCTTGGCCTTTTGTGTGTGTACATGTGCATGGGCTAACACACCTACATACACAATCATTGGTACGGGTCGTCCATGGCCATTTGTTTATTCATTCTTTTGGGAGTGAGTGCCCAGAAAGATGGTGAATAGATAATATCAAACTGAGCCATGATTTCAACCTGGACTACAAGATTGTGTTTGAGATACTACCAAGAGAGAAAAGCATTGCAAACAAGAGAACAAAAGTGATCAGCATGCTGGGTGTTAGAAAAGTGAGAACCCATCAGCAGGCAGCAGCAATAGCAACAAGCTCTGATAAAAGTCATGTATTGGACCAGCAGCATGCAGCTTGATGCTGCTGCAGCTGGTTAAAGTGACAACAACAAAAGTAGGGATAGAAAAGCTACCTGCTGGTGTGAATCTCACTTCAGTCCTTTTCGATCTACCTTGATATTTGATTTTTCTCATCTGTTTCCCTTTGGTGGTCATGCACACGCTCTTTCTTCTCTGGATGCTGGGACTTGCATTGTTACTGTTCAATAGAATACTCTCTCTCTCTCTCTCTCTCTCTCTCTCTCTCTCTCTCTCTCTCTCTCTCTCTCTCTCTCTCTCTCTCTCTCTCTCTCTCTCTCTCTCATGCTGATATATGTACCGTGATTGCAGGTGAGTGTCCCGGGGAATAGCATGCTCAACATCGTGACAGTCCGGTGTGGACACTGCACAAATCTATTGTCAGTGAACCTGAGAGCACTGATGCACTCACTCCCAGAACAAGACCATCAGCTCCAGGTAATACATTTGCACGAATTTGTCAGGACAGTTTGGACACCCACACACATATACTGAAAACATTACTTAATTGTTTTTATTTTCCTGCATTTACACCCAGTGGCATTGAGTGAAAACTTTGCGGTGAAGTACAGCAACAGTTGCAATGTCTCTGTACAGAACAGTGTCTGAAAGATCAGCTTGATATAGAGGGGTCCTATGCGTGTGGGACGGTTGTCCACGGGCGATTGAGAGAAACAGGGATTAACCCTGCATTAATCCATGTTGCCGTCCGCGCTCACAGCGTGGCAATACTGGCCAAACAAAACTCTCTAATTGGCCTGCCATAGCTGTTGGCTGCTAGCAGAACGAAACGCTACGCATGCACAGGTCACTTCGATGTCTTTTCTGAACAGAGAGCTACACGTACGTACAAATGAAAATGTACGAACACTGCTACGTTTAGTACATTTTGTCTAGCTTAGAGAAGAGAATTTTACAGCTAGCATCAGGCTCTTTCCAATTTTACGGTAAGTTGGCCTCATTATTGTGGCAACATAAGAACCTAATTAGCTAGAATTTCTTAAACTTTGCCCCAAGTACTATTTATACTATTTTGAGATTAACTTGTGTTAAATTCAGTTGTTCGATTCCCAGGAGAACATCAAGCATGGCATCAACGGCAATCATTTGGAGTTCGGTTCTTCATCCTCAAAGTTCCGTCTGCCTATGATGTACTCGCCACAAAACGAACACCACCTGCTGCAGGAACAGACGCTAAATGCTCGTCGTAAGTTGCATTTCTTGATTTGGACTGAGCATGTAAAACGTTAGCAAGTACTTATAAATATATATGGACATACTTGTTAGTTTACAGCTGCATGCAATCATGATGGGTCAATCATTTTTGATTTTTTTTTTCAAATCGTTTCTTGAAACAACAGCTCCAGAGAAGAGGCAACGGGTTCCATCGGCGTACAACAGATTCATCAAGTGAGTTGAACTTTAGTTTCATTCAATTCATCGATCTTGCAAGTTATATAAATAAGAAACTTGCATTATTGTATATTTTTAAATTTGTCTATGGAGAGACGACCACATGCTACATAGCTTTAAGTTCGATTGTATTAAGCATTGTACGCATTAATAATCACGCAGGGAAGAGATCCGTAGGATCAAAGCGAACAACCCCGACATTAGCCACAGGGAAGCCTTCAGCACAGCAGCCAAGAACGTAAGTGCATTTTGTGTAATGTATCCATTCGTAAATACTCCTCTCATCTCATTCTAGCTCTAAAATTTTCTTTTCTAAGCATATCTCACACTAGTCACAGAAGAACTTGTTATTATGTTAAGTATTGTAATGGAATCTAGGCTTACGCAAGTTTGGAACGTCCTGTCCTATGGCATGCATGGTTCTGACTTTTGAGAAAAAAATTTACTTGTCTCACCTTATATGTCCGCATAAACCCTCTTTAGTTGAGCACCTCAATTTCATCCTTTCTTTTTTATATAAGCATGCATATTTACGTGTGTACCATCGGTCAAGTACTGAATTTATAAGTGTCACTTGAGAAAATTCAATAAAAGTATGAAAGTAAATTAACTAACATTAATCCTTTTACATGTTTTTGCAGTGGGCACATTATCCAAATATCCATTTTGGGCTCAGCTCCGGCCGAGAGGGTGGCAAGAAGCTTGTAGATGAGGCTGTCTCAGTCACTCCGCCGCCTAAGAAGATCCAAGGTCTCTACTGATAGATGTGTGTGCTCATCAACTGGAAGCAAGAATCAACACCACAGATTAAAATATATTGTGAGTAAAGAATTAAGAGGAAAAAGGGGAAATTAAGTTACTGCTTATTAAAGGGTGAAAAACTTGTGAAGAGGTGTAAGTATATAGTAGCGACGAGTGATAAATGGTGGGAAGTGAAACATACAATCACATGAATTGCTATTAGGCACTCGGTTGAACTGAGACGACTTAATAAATCATTTGACCATATTATTATTTTGTGCGACCTTCGTTTCAAACTCTCTCTTTCTCTCTCTTGATATAGAGAGATTCTCATAAAAAATGAACTGATTGTTCAATGTAGCCCATATTTTAGGTTTTAGCTCATGTTTATGGAACTATGTACTGAAAATTCAGTCATTTTCTGTGTATTGACAGCACTCACACATTATTAAGTACTATATGCAGGCAAAAATTCTATAGTACTTTACTATTTTTTTCGTAGCACTTAGTGCTATTTGTCGCCTTCTTTTTCAAGCACATAAGTGCTGTGTCAGATTTTTTATAGAACAAAAGCCAATATGCATGAAAAAGTTTTACATGATACTTCTAAAAAAGGTTTTAAACAATACACACCCGCGCGCACCAATTTGTGGCTGGTTGATTAGAAGGGACTAGACACGCACTAGCAAGCTATCACGTCTAGCTGCATTCCTTTCTTCTGCCAGCTGATGGTTAATAAACATGGCAGGAATGCTGTTCATGTACGTCCATCAGCTAGCTGTTGTGTTAGCCAATACTGAAATCAAAATTGTGTTTATTTGTTCATCAAAGACCAAGACATTTTTTTTTTGGCAAAAAGAATGAGAGAAGGTACTATACATATACCAAACCTTTCGCAAACGAGGAGATCTGGTGATTTTGGTAGGCTTAAAAATTATGTACGCTCTCGCATATGGCTGTCCATCGATGACCAAGATGCGTCGTTAACTAGGATGAAGAAGCAAGCAGTAATCCTCCTACGGCCTATCATTTCATCTGCTACAAATTTTAGTGGATGACTGGACCACGTACAGATAGCACGCGTGCCTTCGTGCGTCCATCTGACGTGTGGGCTAGCTGCTAGCTTCTGAAGTCTGAATGGGCAGAGCGCACCATCCTGAAGCAGCTAGTGTGCGTGGCAAGTTGGTCCCAGCTAGACCTACTGCAGCGCAGTGTTCAAATTATTCCCGGAGTGATTAAGAGATTCAATCCCACATTTTCAGTGCATGTGGATTATCGATCAGTAAAGCATGCATGCATCCTGCTTTTTTGTTCATACAGAAATAGAAAGAGGAGGTGACACCAGTCGTAGTGAGTGTCCAAGTGGCGATCGATCAAAATGTTCAGTATCCAGCTAGTCACTATCTCACTGACTCCATTATATTGCCAAGGTTGCTCTCGGTTCTCCATGCAAGAACCAGACTGTCAGAAGTGTAGTACCTGCAATAACAAATAAGGGCAGGCTTTGGTTCATCAGGTATTCAGGTTCAGTGCTGCTCCTGATAAGGTTAATTCCGGCCAGGGCCGGGCAGCACATGGCATTAACGCCGGGGCATCTCCGGCCAGCCGGACGGCCGGCCGGGGCCCCTGCAGGAAAACTTCGTGGGCTTCCGCGCGCGGCCCCCGGGCGGCGATCGACGACACATGCTGGCGGCCGGAATTCTGAAGAAGATGCCATGTCTCAGAGGCTGCGAGCAGGTCTCGAATTAAAATGCCCGGGCTGTTGCAGAACGCAGACTTGCATGCAGCAGCTGCAGGAGATAGGTAGCCAGCGCAGTGAATTTGCACCGGTATAGTTGTCGAATTCGGAGCATGCAGGAGAGATGGGTCGTCGGTAACTCGGTACTAGTGATATCACGTGCATGCATTCAAGAACGTTGCAATGCATGGACTTGGTTTGTACGGCATGTTACTAATAGGATTTTACTACCATGTACTCACTCATCCATCCCAAGCTACAAGTTGTTTCAATTTTTATCCAAAGTGAAACGGATTTAACTTTAATTATAAGAGATCAGGAGGCTCTAATCGATGGCATGCCGCGCATGGAGATGATGACTGCCTTCAGGGTCATCTCTATTGCAGCAATGGGATTATTACTAATGATGAACAGTATTTTCCATTGTATTAGCAAGATTTTATAGGGGTCGGCTGACCCCGATGAAACCACCTAGCTCCGCCTCTGACTGCCTTGCGTTTCACATGAAATGGATGCAAGGTTTATGGATTGGTGTTTAATTTTTTTTTATTTGCAGACTTGATCGTGCGAGTATAGCTTTTGTGCTATTACTCGTAATAATTAAGGTCTGGTTCCTCTTCTATAGAAGAGGGTGAAGCCAGATGCTTTTTTCATTATCTAAAAAATATAACTTTAATTAAACTTTTAGAAAAATAGAGTAACATCCATAATATCAAACAAATGCATAATAAAAAAAGGCGTACTAGTTTGATGTTGTGTATTTTCCTATAAATTTGATGGAGACTAAAAAAATTTAACCTTGAACAAAGGTAAGATTTATAATTTGAAACGAGGAGAATACTACTATGTAATGTATTAAGAGAGTAGCTAGCTACACCCCAGAACTAAAACTAACAATACGGCCTGCCGCGCTGCAGAGTGTTGGAAAGCTTTACGTCGAATCCGAAGAATGATGAGCGACGTGACGCTTCGTGCGATCGAGACGCCCGACTTTTTTGTTTTTTAGCCCTTTTTGCGAAAGATTCTCACAAATAGGCCCCTGGCAGAACCAATTCCAAAAATGGACCCTTAGCTTGGCGCCATCCACGCTGGCGCCAAGCTATAACGTCTTGGCGCCAGCCATCCTGACGCCAAGGTCTATACATAGCTGCTGACGCGGAATCCGACGTGGCGGGGGCTTGGCGCCATGGATCTTGGCGCCAAGCTTGGCGCCGTAGGTCTTGGCGCCGAGCTATCTACACCGCCCTTCCACGCATTTCGAACTAAATAAGTATAATTATTCCGAGAAGTATGCAACAAACCAAGCTGTGGTTCAACTGGTTAGGAGGAGGGCTTCTTATCTTGGAGACTAGAGTTCAAATCCCACTATTGCACCATTTTTTCTACATTTTATTTTTTTCTCTGTTCTACAGGTAAACATGCACCAGTTCAACACTGGGGTCAAGCTCGGCGCCAGCATCCTTCCACATTTTTTTTTTTGAGAGACGAGATAAAATGGGGCTTTTTTAGCTTTTGACCGCCATGCGAAACGTGTACAACAGAGAAAAAAATAAAACAGAGAAAAAAAAGTACAATAGTAGGATTCGAACTCAGGTCTCCAGGATAAGAAGCCCACCTCTTAACCAATTGAACCACAACTTAGTTTGTTGCAAACTTCTCGGAATAATTATACTTGTTCAGTTCGAAACGCGCGGAGGTACGGGGTAGATAGCTCGGCGCCAAGATCTACGGCGCCAAGCTTGGCGCCAAGATCCATGGCGTCAAGCCCCCACCACGTCGGATTCCGCGTCAGCAGCTATGTATAGACCTTGGCGCCAGGATGGCTGGCGCCGAGACGTTATAGCTTGGCGCCAGCGTGGATGGCGCCAAGCGTGGATGGCGCCAAGCTAAGGGTCTATTTTTGGAATTGGTTCTGCCAGGGACCTATTTGTGAGAATCTTTCAAAAAAGGGCTAAAAAAATAAAAAAGTCGGTCGAGACGCGATCGATCGATCGATGGGCATGCATGATGGCCGGAGGTGACGGCCACGGACGTAGTACGTGCATGCAGGCCGGTGGCCGGACGCATGCTGCTGCAGCAGCCACGTCTGTCGCGCGTGAAGAAGGCCGGCGGCACGCATGATGAGATGACGCGGCCGGCCGGCGCGCTCAGACCATGGCAGAGCGTCTTGTCAGTGTGTGCGCGGCGGCTCTGGGCTCTGCTGGCTGCACTGACATGAAAATCAGATCAGTGCAAAATGGCCTCTCCTGTACGTGTAATTGTTCATCATAAAAAAAGAGGTTTGAATGTAATAAAAAAAAAGGTGTGGCCCGAACAACCCTAGGGCCCAAGTTCACGGAACCACACACAACGGGGCCTAACGACAAGGCGCGCGCACTCCTTTTTCTCCACCAGGAGGGGCCGGCCGACCCGCCTCAGAAACGGGCCAGCTTGCTATTTTAGCCCATCATCGGCCCAAAATTGGCTTCAGGAAACGTACTACTACTCATCAACTGCACCTTGATACAGAGCATCATCAAGCCCAACACGACAAAGTGACCCGATCCGTTTTTTTTTAGAGGGAAGTGGCCCGATCCTACTTTGTATCCATCTTCGTCAGGTTGTATCGATACTATCAATATCAACCGACGTTTCAGACAGGGCGGATCCAGCGCCTACTGCCGCTCGAATAATGGAGCCCCCTTAAGCCCCTTCATAATTTTAGAAAGAAGGAAGAACAGAAGGGAGGGAATGAAGATGAAGGAGAGGAAACCCCTACTAAGCTCACGGGCCGCATCCGCCACTGGTTTCAGACAGCCAAATTGAGCTCTAACAAAGATTAACCTTTTGCATTTGGCCATTTTTTACCCAACCGATCGAATTGGTGGTTGTTGGCGATCGATTTAAGTCGCTTCCATATATAAAACATCTCTAGCCGTGGTAGGTTTGTGCAATAACCAAACGTACGCCTCTTTGAGTTGACCACAGATTTCGTATTCTCCAAAGGATCAGATCCGCACACGTTTAATTCCTGCGTGTATATACTTGGCATTCAAATTCACAGGTTCGTTCTTGCGCAGCCGCACGTCCAGAGGCTAGGTCAACGCATGCCATGGGGCCACTGCAAGTGTGGGACGTCGCAGTCGATGATGCATGCATGGCGGGTACTAATTCTTGGAAGATCTTATTTTTAACGCAACCGGTTGAATTTTGGATCGACAAGCATGAATTCAATCAGGGTGAATTTGGATCGGCAATCTTTGTTTCAAACCTGTATACTGCTGCCTGCGCCAAAAAATCCACAATGATCTCTCCAGTTCCCAACAATTTTAACCCACAACACATGTGCAGTTGGCAATCAGCCATGGATGAATGCATTCATGACTGACTTTGTATGTAGCATATATCCGTAACCTCAACCAGGATGAACTGAATGTCTGAATCAAATCAAATGAATCAAAGTACCAGAAATTTCCTCTTTTTGTTGTCACTCTGGATGTCTGAATCGAAGAAACAGAAATTTCCTCATCGTGTTGTCACTCATCCTGTCTATCCTTTTTACAGTTTTGTTTTTGTTTGTGCTGATGGATCGTGTGTAATATATATTGTACATATGTACACACTAAACGTCAGAAATTTTTTCCAATAATCGTTCAGCCCTGAAATCAGAAAGACGAGCACGCAGCAAGCACAGATCAAGATGAAGCAGAAATTCTGTGTCCTCCTCCTCCTTTCTCTAAGCATGCACGGTTTCTTTCTCCTCCCATTGAACAAAAATTTGGAAAAAAGAAAACACGAGCAATAAATCTGGTAATAACAGCGGTCGTTGTTGCTGCAATAATCTGCAGCAGTCGATTAATCGCAGGAGTTCATCTTTTTCCTATGGGGAAATTTGGTCGGGTTGGTGATGGTGACGGATCGAATGCAAGAAACCGGACGATAGATAGGCTGCAGGGAGAGACGGTGGCGGCGGCGATCACCTCCTTTCCTCGCGCTGCGACGGGCTCCGCCAGAAACCGGCGCCCTGGAAGCTGGCCCAGACCTCCTCCTCGGCGTCGGCGAGGTCGTCGTGCTTGGGCAGCCCCGCCGGCGGCCAGTAGCAGAAGTCCATGGCGTCCCCGTTCCTGTCCTTGGCCGCCGCGGCGATCGCCTTGGGGGCGGCGTCCGAGGCGACGAGGTCCTCCAGCTCCTTCTTCTTGGCCTGCGCGGCGCGGGCCGCGCGGCGACGCCGCCTCCGGGCGCGGAGGGCGCGGCGGCAGAGCGCGGCGGGCACGCGCACCGCGGCGAGGACGACGAGCTCGACGACGGCGCAGGGGAAGCAGCAGCACACGGCGGCGCACTCGGCCGCCGTCCCGCCCGCAACCTCCCCGCACCGGGGCTGCTCCCGCGCGCGCCGCCGCTCCCGCTCCCGACGCGCCTCCACGGGCGGGGACCGACGCAGCCGCCGCTCCTCCTCCCGCGCCGCGGCGGGCGACGACGACGGCACCCCCGCCGACGCCGCCGACGCCGACGCGCACCGCCGGTGCAGGCGCCGCTGCTGCTGCTGGCCGTCGTGCGCCCTGGGCTCCGACATCGTCTGCGGCGATCGCGCTCTGCTGCCCGTCTCCATCGTCGTCGTCGTCGTGGTCACCGCCGCCGCCGCCGCCGACGCCGCCGTCAGAGACCGCGGCGCGGCGCCATCGCTGGCCTCTAGATTCGTGCGGGGGAGGGGGAACGGACGGCCGCCGGGGAGGGGAGTCGCATCCACGCAGGGCGGCGAGAGACGGCGGAGAGGCGGTTGCGGCATGCGCGTGGCGGTCGGGGCGTATATAAGCGGGTTCCGGGTCCCGTTTTGGTGGGGCCCACAAGATCCATCCGGGTTTCGCGGCTGGGAACCCGTTAGGCCGAAGGGGCGCCCGTCTCTAGTGGGGAGGGGGAGCTGACATGTGGGGCCACCCCTTCTTTTTAGTTCCTGCCTTGACAACACTAGGCACCTGATGTTAAAATTAGCTCCTGTGTCATTTTCTTTGCATGAAAAGCTTAGCATCAATCTCCATTACTTCTTCCTAACCCTAGTTACATAGAGGTTAGCAGAGCACCGTGTTTCGATCGACGGCGACTTCTTCATCAGGTATGTCACGTGCTATTTGTAAGCTCTGTTTGGATACAAAGGATTGTGATGCAGGAGAAAGTAGTCGATAGAGCAACCTCTCATCTCCGAATAGTATTTTGTGCATCTTGTTTATAAATTCTCCAGTCCCGAAATAACAATTTACATGTCTTGTTTATAAGTTCTCCGGTCCCTCTCCTTTGCTCCATGAATTTTGGATTTGCTCTTCTTCTACCTGATATATGAATGGATTTACAAATTTGATCGGATTTTATGGATTTGTTTGAAGCATGTAAAAAAGATGCTGGCTGGGGAGGGATTTGTTGACCTGCGCGCACGTTGCGATCATGGAGGTAAATAATTCGGGGGATCGATCGGACGTGGCGGCCACATACGTGATGGATTGACGTTGATCGATGCGCTATGTCTGGCCCGCAGAAGGACGACGGCGTCGGCGGCGCGCGCGGGCGGCCGGCGATGGTGGATGCCGGCGGGGCGCGGGAGATGGACTCGCCGCGGTTCCGCGCGATCCTGCGCGCCACGAGCGGTCGCCGGAAGCGCGCGCCCGACGTGAAGAGCTTCTCGCACGAGCTCAGCGCCGGCGCCGGCGTCCCGGCGATGCGCAAGATGGTGCGCGGCGGCGGGCTCGGCGGCGGCGGCGGCACTGGCACCGCCCCCGAGGAGTTCATCGGCGCCATCCGCACCAAGTTCATCCGCCTCAAGCAGGAGGTGGACAGCGAGCTGGGCGTCTTCGCCGGGGACCTCGTCGGCGTGCTGGAGCGCGGCGACCTGCCGGAGGACCGCCGCCTCGCGCTCGAGGACCTCCTCGTGGCGGCGCAGCGGTGCGCCGAGATGAGCCCCGAGGAGTTCTGGACCCGCTGCGAGGGCATCGTGCAGGGCCTCGACGACCGCCGCCAGGAGCTCCCCGCCGGGTTCCCCAAGCAGGACCACACGCGGATCCTCTTCATCCTCACGCGCTGCACCCGGCTGCTGCAGTTCCGGAAGGAGGCCGCCGCCGCCGGCTGCCGCTACGCCGGCGACGATGGCAGCTGCAGGCAGCACGTGCTCGGCCTGCATCAGCTCAGCGACCTGGGGCTCTTCCCGTCCCGCGCCGATGGCGGGGACCTCGGCCGGAACAGCACGTCCAGCCTCACCGAGCTCAAGGAGCGGCTCATCCGGAGGCGGATGCTCGAGCACAAGAACCTCACCGTCGACTTCTCCCCGGCGAGGATCTTCTCGTCCGGGGACGGAGCCGCCGGCGCTGCTGAGCAATCCCCCTCCGGAAAGATGGCGTCGTGGAAGAAGCTCCCTTCCCCCGCCGAGAAGAACAGGAGTGCCGGCGCAGGCGGCGGCGACGACGCCGCTCCTTCCGCCGACGAGAAGAAGAAGCCGGTCATCACCCGGCCGCAGGGCAAGCCGAGCGTGGACGAGATCGTGGAGCGCGTGGACGCGGCGAGCATCCACCCCGACGGGCTGTCGTGCCTGGCCGGCGGCGGTGGTGCGGCGGCGGTGAGCCTGGAGGTCCCGTCCCAGTTCCCGGCGGCGCAGCAGATCATCGTCGACGGCAAGCCGCGGATGATCTGCCGCATCTGCGACTTCGAGATCCCCATGGCGTGCGCCGAGGGCCACCTCGTGGTGTGCACGCTCGCCGACCGCTGCGACGCCAAGGGCCACACCGCCGACCAGCGCCTGCTAAGGATCGCCGACGTGATCGGCCGCGTGCTCGCCTGCTTCACCGGCGGCGGCGGCCGAGCGAGCACGTCGTCGTCCGAGTCCTCCAACCCCGACCACGACGCGCTGTCCCACCTGCTGGCCGTGCCGTCCGCCGAGCTCTTCTCGGAGGGCGCGTTGTCGCCGGCGCCGGCGCCGACGCCGGGGAGCCTGCCGCACTCGCCGCTGCTGACGCCACGCACGAGCCACGCCGAGTCGCAGCTGGCCCGGCACTTCCACGCCGGCGTCGGCGAGAACTTCCAGCAGATCGAGAGCCTCCTCGCCATTGCCCGCAGCATCGAGTGCATCAAGAGCTCCGACTACAACTCCCTCGAGGACCTCAGCTCCTTCCTCGAGGACCTCAACGCCGTCATCGACACCCGCAAGGTGGACGCCCTCGTCGTCGAGACGTTCGGCCGGAGGATCGCCAAGCTCTTGCAGTAACAACCTAGCTTTCCTCCATTGGAGTACCATCATTCCATGAATTCAGAAGGAAAATCGAGATCCTCCCATGAATGTTTTGCAGGGAGAAGTTCATGCAGCTGTGCGGGCAGATCGACGACATGAACGCCGGCGAGCAGCTGCACGCGATCGACGAGGAGGGGCCGACGGAGAACAGCAGCGTGAGCTCGAGGACGAGCCAGGCGCTGAACGGGAACGCCGCCGCCACCAAGTTCAAGGACCGGACGTCGATCGAGGACTTCGAGATCATCAAGCCCATCAGCCGCGGCGCCTTCGGCCGCGTCTTCCTGGCCAGGAAGCGCGTCACCGGCGACCTCTTTGCCATCAAGGTGCTCAAGAAGGCGGACATGATCCGGAAGAACGCCGTGGAGAGCATCCTTGCCGAGCGCGACATCCTCATCTCCGCGAGGAACCCCTTCGTCGTCAGGTTCTTCTACTCCTTCACCTGCAGGGAGAACCTGTACCTCGTCATGGAGTACCTCAATGGCGGGGACCTCTACTCCCTCCTCAGGAACCTCGGATGCCTCGACGAGGACATGGCCAGGACGTACATCGCCGAGCTTGTATGAGTTTGTTTGATGCCACCACCAATGGCATTTAACTTTTTTATCCTGTTGTTGATCCTGATGTCGTTTTGCTGCAATGTCTGAAAATTTACATCGATGATCGATGGCTTCGTTTCTGAAACAACACTGAATGTCCGAATAGGTTCTTGCATTGGAGTACCTGCATTCCATGAATGTGATCCACCGTGACCTGAAGCCTGACAACCTGTTGATCGGTCGTGATGGCCACATAAAGGTAATTGCTTTTTGAGGGTGTTCTCTCATTATCAGCCAACGAATGAATAATGTGCAGATTCAAACTGTTGGTTTGGATGATATGCAGCTGACCGATTTCGGGCTATCAAAAGTTGGCCTGATCAACAGCACGGACGACCTGTCAGGACCAGACGTGAGCAGCGTCCTCGTCGGCGACCATCAGCCGGCGGACGCGGAGCAGCGCGCGCAGCAGAGGCAGCAGCGGCAGAGGCAGACAGCCGTGGGCACGCCGGACTACCTGGCGCCGGAGATCCTGCTGGGCATGGCCCACGGTTCGTCATCGTCTGCTGAATCTTCTACTCGTAGCTTCAGTGCTTCTGCTTCATAGAGGGAAATGTGAAGTAAAATTCAGTGACATGGTCTGTTTGTTCTTTTTTCTCCCCAAATGCAGGTCCGACTGCAGATTGGTGGTCAGTTGGTATCATCCTCTTTGAGCTGCTTGTTGGGATTCCGCCTTTCAATGCCGAGCACCCTCAGGTAGTATGCATCATCTGTCGGAAATTTCCTGTTTCTGTTACACTCACTGTGGAGTGAATTTGAATTTGGAAGTCTGTTTATGACTGTGTGAGTAGAGTAGTTTCAGAAATACACGTATAATTTTCCCAAGATTTTTTCAAATACTGATATGATGTATTGGCACCAAATCTTCCTTTCCTCCCTAAATTTAATTGTAGTATACTACTCCTAAGTACCAGTTGTTTGTTGGGTCCACAATTTGTGGAGTTAATAATAAACTAATAGATTTAGTTCACATAGATGGTGGATCTAAAGTTGATAAGTTTCTGAAAAGAAAAAAGAGGAAGGGTTGTTTTTGTTTGGCAAACACAGATCATCAGGTTTTTCTTGAATTACATGAACAGACAATGCTTCTCTTATGTTTTTTCTGTCAACAATTATGTTGATTAACCAATAACAATATCGGTTGGCTGCAGATAATATTCGACAACATAATGAATCGAGAAATACCTTGGCCTCATGTACCGGAGGAACTGAGTTTTGAAGCGTATGATTTGATTGACAAGTAAGCCTAAAACAACATACAAGGTTTTACAAATTAATAATCATATGCGCATATTAGGTCTTCAGGCTGCAAATGTCATTTTGACTCATTCTCACTATATTAGGTTGCTTATGGAAAATCCAGTACAAAGATTAGGCGCCACCGGTGCTGGAGAGGTACACCCTTTTCTTGTTCTTCTTACTGTAACTTTTGCAAAGGACAAGTCTTGTGCATATGGTACTAACTGAAATATGCTATTAGAGCAGGTAAAGGCTCATCCGTTCTTCAAAGACATCAACTGGGACATGCTTGCCAGGCAAAAGGTTACTACTATGCTAAACGACAGTCACTACTTGCATGAAGATTCAGAAAGCTCAAGAAACTGCCTCCATCAGTCCCTTAATTTCTTACCTTCATCTTCTTTGTAGGTTGCATTCATCCCTTCTACAGATGATGAGTACGACACGAGCTACTTCGCCTGCCGCCACGCCTGGGGCACCGCCGACGAGCATGTCAATGCTCCCTGTAATGAGTATGACGACAGGAGCGAGACCAGCAGCATGAGCTGCTGCAGCAGCCCACACAGCTGTGACTACGAGGAAGATGTATGTGTGCCGGATCATAAGATGATCCCTCTTTTAATCAGTTTCCCCCTTTTCGATTGAGATGTCCAGGCCATTTTGTAGCTCTCAGCCTCATGAATTTACTTTGATTTCCTCGTGGAACATTCTCAGGGTGATGAATGTGGCAGTATGGAAGAATTTGGCGCGCCATTGTCGGTGAAGTATTCTTTCAGCAATTTCTCATTCAAGGTAACCAATTATCTGAAAATTTTCTTGTTGTGAATGAGTTCTTCAGCTTTATCTGGATTTTATAACCAACATTACATGATCTTTTCTTGATGACTGAATTTTCTTCCTTGTGTGACCTTGTTGCTAATGAGTTCTTCAGCTTTATCTGAATTTTACAACCAACATTACATGATCTTTTTCTTGATGACTGAATTTTCTTTTCCTTCCTTTTTGTGACCTGCAGAACATCTCACAGTTAGCGTCAATGAACTACGATCTGATAACAAAGCACAATGAGGACCCTTTACAGTCTTCGAAATCATGAGAGCACGGATTCACTAGAGCAGCATATCCCCCAGAAGCCACAAGGTAGGCAATGTCCCATTGCTGAATGATGTCAGCCACTGAACATTGAGTAGAACTAACACTAGACATGCTCTCTTCAGTTCTGTTAGTCAGGTACTGTACCTCTTCGCTAAGGTTCCGATCGATGATGTTGTGTAGCAATGAACCTGCACATTTCATCTGGAGCTTGCTCAGCCCAGTTAGTGAGCAGACTAGCATACATTTACATGGTGAAATGCATGCTTTGTTTCAAGAAAGAAAATACAAATGCATGCTGAATGACCAAGAAGAAGTAGTGGTGAGATGAAGCACAGTGCTAGTCACTGAGGCCAAGAAGATAGGATGGTATCATTCACTGTTCCAATCTCTGGCAAATGGTTGTAGATTGATATCCTTTTATTTGTAGAGAGATACCACACTAGATAGAACTTGTGATAGTCAGTGTTGAAGTGAAAACTTCATGTACAAAAGTAACCTGACATGTGATAGCAATTGAGAGGTTCTATCAGGTTGCAGCTTCAGTTCTCCTTTTTCAGAAATCAGAAGCCAGCCAGCTCAACCCAAACTTTTATCGCAAGAAGAATCTATCAGGAGACCTGAGACCCCAAGAATCCAGTCTCCCCTGCTTTTGGCACTTGTGCTCTGTCAATCTGTCTCTCTCGCAGTTCCCACACGTACGTGCCAAACAAAATGCGTATCAACTCTGAACACCAGAGAAACCACACCATTCGACCATCCTAATTAACTCTGCGTCGAGTTAGTTAAACTATTCAAATTTTGATCAAATATCAATCAAATCAGTAGATTTGCCGCCTCCAATTTTCTAAATATATTGCAGTAGAAATTAGCAGTCAAAATTGTGGACTAGAAAGGAAAGGAAAACAACCACGAAAAATGTAACACCCTAAATTTCCAATTTTGCAACTGAATAAAATTTATTAGAATTTTCCAGAATTTATTTGAACTTGTTTAAGGACTTAAGGATTTTCTGAGGTTTATTTGATTTCCTAGGCATTTAAATGCTTTTCTGAAATTTAATTAATGAATCATAGGTTTGCATTGATGCATTTATGCCGGTGCATTAATTTCTGTTGCTGAGTTCAAATTTCAGATTTGAATTCATTGCTTGAATCTCTTTTGAAAATGGGCAAAATTCCTCTTTTTCATCTTTTCTTCTTCTTGCAGCTTGGGCTTCTTCTTCTAGTCCGTCCAGCCTTCTTCTTCCAGCCCGCCGGCAGTAGCCAGCCTGCCAGCAACAGCAAGCCCAACACAGCGGTAGGTCGGCAGCCTAGTGCAGCTCGGCCCAGCTGCTGCTCCGCGCGCGATGTCGATGGCGCCCCACCTGAGTACGCTACCGCCGAGCCGCCGACGGATGGACCCTGCTTGTCATCACCATCCTCCCCTCGCGCTGCGTCCGACTTGGACCCAAGTCCTTGCCACACCTTGGTGCGCCTTCGATTCATGGCACGCAAGTCGAGGTTCATCGCCCCCTTTTAAACCCCGAGCCAACCCTCCGCGGTCACCTTTTGCTAAAAACCCTAGCGCACGCCAAGCCCTGTAGTGCTGCTGCTAGCTAAACCTAGCCGCTCACTCGCTGTCGTCGATCTGCGCCTCCGCCACCTTCACGTCACCGTGAGCCCCACCCAGAGCTTTGCATCGTGGTAAGGAAGCCCCATGTGCTACTCCTGATTGTTTCCGTGGCCTCCTTGGGGGTTGTAGCTCGCCGGAGCCGCCCCTTCGCTAGCTTCCGTTGCCAATCGCCGCCGCAACCTCAGCCACCCCTAGGATCACCCTAGCTTGCTTCACGTTGCTTCCAGCTCGCTCCCGAGCCGGTTCCTGAAGTTTTTGGTGGCCGGAAGCTCAAGTTCGAGCAACCTCCGACGAACTCCGCCGCTGAGCGTCGCCGCCCGCAGGCGTCTGCCGTCGCCTAGCGTCGCCAGTCGTCCGGTCTGGCTGAGACAGCTCAGATTGGGTCTGACTGGAGTCAACCGGTCAAGCGTACCGGTCAACCGCCGGTCAGCCGTGCCGCTTTTGCTTAAGAGCCCCTGTAGTTTCTTGTTTTTGCACCCGAGGTCTTGCCACTAGTCAACTGTACGTGAAGTCGTCGTCACTTTTGGAGTTCCGCTGCTATAATAAAGACTCATTTTGCTATTCGATTTAAAGACTTTCGGTCATGTAATAAATTTAATACTCTCTTTACGCTTTGGTACTGTTTATGGTATTTACTGAAGTCGTTGCATGTGCGAAACTTGATCCTAACGCACATAACTGATTTTACCTTTTAAAACCGGATCTCGTGACGGCAAATCAACATGATCGCAGAAGAGTGCCGAGTGAGTGCTCGGGTTTTGGACACAACTGAATCTTTCGATGGTCCCTCAATCTGATTTGAATTGTGCTATGACCACCCCAAACGGAGCCCTAATTCAAAAACACAACTGAGATAGCGATTGCATGGAACTTCTGACTTGCAAGGAAACAGATAGGCTTTTGATGGAACTACCATTCCTGTAGAGGTTGCAGGGCAGAATTGCCTATTGCGTTGACTCTGGAGCAATAGAAACATAGACGAAGATCTCCGAAAAGAAGAGACATTTTGCTGCACTGGAACCGGAACTGATCCCAGAATTCATTAGGACCTTAGTCTTCTTTCTTTCTTCTTTTCTTTTCTTCTCGACACTCCTTTTTTCATTTTTTTTCACATGTGTACGACATTTCTGCATGATGATCAGTATAAATTAGGTAGAACGGTAGAAGTCCGCCCTCCTGACTTTCTAAAAAGAGAGAGAAAAGAGTTCTCGGGTGTTCAGAAGAGCCAGCGTGCACGCAGCCGACGCAAGATCACACTTGCATCACCTCGGGGCTTGCGTCGAAAGTAAATTCATTGTCTCTTGTGCGTGGCGCCACATTGGGCTTTGTGACTTGGAGCCTACTAGGTTCCATCAATCCCTCAAGGGACACGCATACTAAAGCTGTGGTGTGCCACGTTATTCATCTTTTTTCTTGGTTCACATGTGTACCACATTTTGCATGATTAATAAAAGTTAAGTAGAATTTCCTTTAAAAAAAGAGAATAAAAGAAAATAGTGCTCGAGTGGAGCCAGAAGGATACGCATCAATCTCTCCGAGGATACGCATGTTAAAGTTAATATGTCGTGTATGTCTTGATATGTATTTGTGTTGTATGTTGGACGGTGTGCGGTGGCGGTTCATATAGCCTTACAGGCTTACACACTACATGTGTGTCTATACGTAGTTGAGGATCCCCAGAAGCAACTGCATTCCAGATGGCAGGCACATTGCGATATCGGTATGACCGTTTTATTACATCCCCCACTGGAGGAAAGCTTGCTGACAACGGAAAATCTCTGAGCATGGCATGACGACATGTCACATGTCTCTTAATTTGCTCTAGGCGTCCAGGCTACCACCAGCCAGGCGAGACGCGACGGCGGCTCACGCTTGCCGGCATGCGTCGGGCTCCGGCAACCGGACGGTGCGCCGCCGCATCGCGTGGGTAGGAGCCGGCAGCGCGAGGAGGGCGTCGCCGGTGCGCGGCGGCGGGCCGCGGCTGAGGCTGAGAAGCTCTTCGTCCACGCTGCCGCCGGCCGCGGCCACGGCGCCGCCGCTGATCGTCGTCGACGACGACGACCAGACCCGTCGCCGGTACTCCTCGTTGTTCGACGACGGCTCCACCACGTCGTCCGCGAACCGCACCTTCTTCATGGCCTTCTTCGTTCCGCGGGGGCGGCGCCGGCGCCGGTCCTTGTCTGCTCCTCCCTCGCCGACGATCTTGTCCTTCATGTTGGCCACCAGCCGGCGGTGGAGGTGGTAGGAGATGAGGATGATGCTCGTCGACACCGCGGCCACCGCTGCCAACCCCAGGCAGCTCCCCGCGCCGCTGCCGCTCCGCCCCATCGCCGTCAAGCCGCCGCCTTTCTGCTCTTCCACCACGCCACCACCAAAGCTTCAACGAAAGCTACTGCTACTCCGACCTGTTGGTTAGTTTATATAGGTCGGCCATGGAGGAAAGCATTCGAGAGGAGGGGTTTGAGACAGTCGATAAGGGCTGTGACGGAGGGAAGGCTGTTTTTAGAAGAAACAAAACGCATGGGGAAAGCTGTGTGAACCTGGTCCACGAGCCAAAAGCAGGGCTTACAAACTGCGGAACACGTGTCTCTTTAACCTCGTGACTTTGTGTCTAACCCGCGTGCTCCTTATTTACACATGGCAAGTCTAGAAAAGTAATCCAATCTGATGTGTTGATGAATATCGCAACGTATTTGAAGCTTATCTACAATGTTTGTTTCGACTCTCTTTTATTGTATATGGTAACATGTGAGAATATAAAAAAGCCATGCATCATTTTCTGGAAAAGTGTGACATAAAGATTGACAAAGTAGCTTTCAAAGGTATTGTCATGTAAATATGCTCCTAGTTGAATTATAAAAAGGATTAGTTATTTCTTTGGATAAAATGTGAATTTATGTAAAAAACACATGACTTACATATAAAATATGATTTTGGATAAAATATGAATTTGTCCTCTTTTACGTATAAAACCACATGTGCAAAAGAATATGCATGGCGATTTACATATAAAGCCATCATTTACTGAAAAAAGGTATCACAAAAAGATTAATAAAGTACCTTTGAAACTTGAGGCATATACATTGTTGTGTAAATAAGCTCTATATGAGATCTAAAAAGAACTAGCAGGACTTATTTTATGGAAAACCTAGAATAACGTGGATATACTGACTCATTTAATAACTCGTGGTTTATGTATATATTTGCGATAATTTTCTGCCGAACTATCTATTGATCCAATTTTAGTTATGTTTTGAGCAATGCACATGAACCATTTCTGAACTTCCAAACTTACTATCCTCGAAAGAAAAAGAAAATGTTCAGGCGAAGAAAGGTGGCACACAAACTTCTAGTCCATGGTTTCGGTCCACATGGACCAAGCCCACCAGTTCTCTGGAATCATTAGCAGTTTAGCACACGTATTCTCTTGAGGTGTGAGACAGAATGTGAAGCCCTTGGATAGCGTTGACCATGTTATTCCCGTGCAACAACTGACCATGTCGTTTTATTATGCTGGGCATCTTTTATTTGCTTGCGGACATCGTGCTCAATTACCTGTGTACTAATAATGCTGTTTATCGGTCGTTGCAAAAAAAAAAAAACTGGCTACGTTGCACTCTAATTAGCTGTTCACGATAATGTATCAATGAGTATCCTACTAAACACTAACAAATGCATCTCAAGTAAACAATGAAGGTGCTCTTAATTTTTTTTGTACAAATTTGTTTACGTGAGGATAATGAGGCGTGGCACATTCAAAACTCTAAGACACGCACACACATTCAAAACGTGGCTACAAGTGGACTTGTGACAAGTGAGAAGGGCTCATCATTCGTCTCTGTTCTTACGATTAATCTAGAAAATAAAAAGGATGTTGAAAGGAAATGAAGACCAAGGGGGAAGAAATGGTGTAGTCAATATTCTTGCCTTTATTTTTATGCACGATTGATTGAAGTTTTCTCGAGAGGGTGCATTAATGACGTATATACGCGTTTGATTAAAGTCATTCTTTTAAAAAATTTGCCGCACAACACTTACGCCAATCTCGGTAGAAGTTTCATGGGTATTAAATTTTATACCACATCAGTAATTTTGTTGACTTGGCAAGGTCTTTATGAGGAGAGAAAAGGAGAGTTTCATCATATATGAGAGGAATTTCATCCCCGTGACACTCAACAGGCACAATTACCTAGTTCCTAAACTTGGTAACAATGCAATAAAACTATGCATTGAGACTAGCCTTACCAATCTCAGTGCTTAGTTTTATCACACTATTACCAAGACTGCCATGTCCGCTTTTCAATGAAATGAAATTGTCACTCTCAGTATAAAGTTTCATTGCACAATTTCATAAACAGACTGCAGCATTTAATTCTTCAATAATGTTATGATCAAATGTGTCATGGGTTGAAATGAAAATGATCTCAGTGGGTGTTTCATCCAGTTTCATGATCTTGGTAACTGTGCCGGAGGAGTGCCATGATCATAAAACTCTATTATTCTCTCTCCTCATAAAAATACTGCATGAAACCCCTCATGACATCTCTATTGAGACTGACCTTACACCACCCAACATGCACGTACACACGTGCGTGTGTTTGGAATGTATTGGAAGAACGTAGACCCTTATTAATTTATCAAAAAAAAACATATGCATGCATATGTATTTTTAGTCATTGAACAGGAACACTGACCTTAAGATTAATTCGAGCCAGTATATAAAACGAATCAAAGTGACGGTATGGTGCCCCATTACAAAATTCATAAGCGCCTTTCAAAAAAATATATTCATAAGCAAGGCCTGTAATAAGAAGATGAACAAAACAATCAAGTCGTTGCTATATTACCAAGGACACCACCAAGTCCCAAGAACTATCTGCGGTTACTTTTCTTAAAATGGAAATTTACGTCTTGTTGTTTATTAAGTGCTCAGTCCTTGCTCCATGCTATGAAACTCTCGATCACGATCAGCAATGTTTGTGTCATCTTTTCCTATTCAGACTAAGTTCGTGCCTGTACGTTGCTACGGACAATACAAATTATAGATAAATGGCATTCTAATCTTATTGGCAAGCAATCAAATTAGTAGGCAATGTAAACATATATGCATTACATCTATATTTATGTCCATGCGCTTGCCACGAGAGAGAAAAAAGATTTCAATGTAATACTACGAACGTGAAAAACATGGTGTTTTGAACAATAGGTTCTACCTGATCTTAGCAACATAATGTTTTGAGCTACAAAGAGTATTAATTTTAATGGCATTACCAAACAAGAATGAACAATGAACACTAAACACACAGTTGAGACAATGCCATAAATATAATTTCTTCATTATGCATAATAGAACATACAGCGCCTAATGCACACATAATTTGTACACAATGAAGCTTAATGGAAACACCTGATCATACAATTGTCCTGCATATGAGAACATATAAACTTTATATATAGAATAGGAACTCACTGCAGCATATGCCACAATACATGATCGGAAGGTTTCTTGAGTTCTTAAGTGCCATACAGTGAATCAGTGAGACAACGGCTGGCATCCCAAAATAGATGCAGAGGATAATTTTCCGCATGTTCAGTCCTCCCTGAGCATGTGTAATGTCATCACGGTTTGCATCATTGACCATTACAAGAGAGCCTTGTGGCATGGTACCAAGACATTGGAGTGCTTAGAAATATTTAGAGAAACATTAGGTCACCAGCACTTGAGCTTTTCACCGTAGTTGGAAACCATTAAATCCTAATTCTCAACAACCCTTGCAAAAATAGCTTTACATAGTTTTTTTTTCTAGAAAAAAATAGCCAATATATTCAGACAGCACATCTGCAATGGCAAGTAAAAGGACATGGCCATTTGAGTATAAGGTTAAAAACAACATCAGAATTGGGCATAATATCGCACATGTACTATAACTTAAATAGCTAATTTCATGTTTTGACTACATTGTATGGCCCAAGAACAATCCTTCCCTACGAGGCGAAGCAAACAACATGACAGGTAGCATATAACTAAGCTCAAATCATGGCCTATTGCACTTTTCCCCAGCTCAATTTCTATGTGGATTCTCACAATTTAACTAACCACACAGATGTAACAGCAAAACTATAACAAGTCATGAGGCAACTAATCTCACATTATGGTTAACTATTCAACAATTCAAGGCCACCATTCTTTGCACTAACTTAGCAAAAAGAGACCAAATAACCATTATGCGTTCCACAAGAACCGATTTAATCAAATAATCAACATATTGACATTCCAAATAGATGAACTTTGTACAAAAGAAAACTTACTTGATTAGTTAATTAATTTTAGGCTACAGTTTTTTTGGCCAACTGGTCTTCTTTTTATGCTTCAGATTTGCACCAAAAACTCAGTTTATAAGCCTTAACTCCTGCAAAGAAAACCAACAAATTGCTGGTTATTCAGAACACTTTTTCAGAACTAAGTGGCTAATATAATTTCCATCCATGGGTGCTTCCTGAACTAACTCACACTTGAACAGTGGCTATACAATTTTACTTGGTAAGCATAAGTACTAAGCCGGCAGTACCTAACTATTTTTTCCCATGTAAATAACATTTGCGAAGGTGGAGGAAGCACACATCAACAGGGGCTAATTGAACTAATATATCTATACTATTTCGAAAGATATCATTACGTCTACTATTGCACCACACATGAGTGTGATACATAAAAAATACAGCATGCTCAATGTTGCCCAGCTGACTGAAAACCAAATAATCAGAGAGTTATGAAGCACATGTTCAGAGTGTAAAAGACAACAATTCACCAAAAAATCATCGGTACTTCATAATAGGATCTATCTGAGATATAAGCATTTAGACGTGAACGCTCAGTATAGGATAGCCTTTTGGTATAGCAAAATTAAAAAACCCTCAAGAGAGTATAAGAATTTTTTCTGTCATTGTCCAAGAGATAATTAATTCAGAATTTTTTGGATTCTGGTTCAAACATTCAGATATTTGAGAGGAAACTTTCCAGGTTTCAGTTCTTTACAAATCCATAAGCAATTCAGAACTGAAAAAACAATAGTCATTCCACTAAAAAAGAACAAAAAAAAACACAGTACACATTCCCTTGCCCTGTCTTTTTTCACTGCTATATTCCTATCCAGATGTTTGCACATGCCAAAGCTGCTCATCTTGATGCCCCATAAGAGCAAAATCAGAAAAACAAAAATCAGGTCTGTATATATAAGCTACATCGAACTAAAGACTCGATCCAAGAAACCCAAATTGATCCCTGTGTAAGAACTACAAGAGTTACTCGACCTTGAACTGAAAAACTCCATAATATTAAGAACTGTGAAGGATGTTGAATACCCCCTACATTGGGAGAGCATGATAGTTTAGCCACAGCAATCTGCATATATTTAATTATCATCCATATCAAACGTATTTGCAACCTATGCTACAGCGCACAACAGTATGACATGCTCAAAGATCCTTGAACATGCATGCCATCATATAATATCTCTGCTATGGTTTTACGCCAACAAGAGGAGCATGAAACAAACATGGTGTTTTGAGATGATGAGGCACTATGGCGACATTCCGTAATGTAAATCAAACAATCAAAATGCAGGTCTATATAAAACAAAGCTATGTTTCATATTTGCACAATAATATATAACACAGGGCATTGTTTTCTTAAAGCTATATAGCTCTATATGAGCAGTTTTGTTAGTGAAGCAGTCCGGAAGAAGTATTTCAGTTGGTGAAGAGCATGTGCATATGCTGAAGTAGTATTTTAGTTAGTGAACTGTACGTGAATATAGTGAAGTAGTATTTCAGTTGGTGAAGCAGTCTGGAATATGAAGTGTTTCACCTCAGACCATGCCATTCCTCTTCCCCAAAAAAGTCCTGGGCACCTTTCCAGTATAATACATGAACAATTTTAGGGCTCTCTGATTTTATATTTTTAACACATGCCCTGAATAAAAGCCTGAGCATTTATCTACAGTGAATTTTAGCCTTCCTAAGCATGCAAAATAGTCTGTTGCACAATAGAATCACTATTTCATCAATCAGGTGTCTTGCCAAAATAACAGTATATCACTTTGGTATATAACTATTGATTAGGCATATACTTCCAAAAATCTACTTTGGTTTTGATATGACAGGGAAATCAATGCAATTATTTACAAAAAGAAACATTTTAAAATGATGGAGACATGGAGTGGTAGGGGAAATGGCTCCATCTGAAGATTTCAAAGATAAATAAAATGATAATGCAGGCAAGGGAGAGCCTCACCATTCTGCTGGTCCGTTCCAATCCAGAGCAAATGGAAATGCCATGTGATGAGGAAAATACACCACTACCACAGGCAACAAATACATGGGGGCAGGGCACATGCCACAACTCAGAATTTAGGCCTTTGTGCTCTTGCGCTTCTGAAAAGCCAAAAGCATGTGGAGCTATCAATCAGACTCAAAGCCTCCCAGCTCTAGTCAAAGTAGCTAGGACCTCTGCCATTTGTACTCTAAATATCTATATTTATCTTAATACTACATTAGCATGACAAGGGGAAAGAAAAAGTGCAGATCGATGGTCACTCCTTGAGCTCAGTGGTTGCAGCAATCTCTCACTCTCCTGCTAATTTATTTCTCAGCCCAGTTAGGGAGTAGCTCATGAACAAATGCGATGTACTCCAGCACAACTTCTTGTGTAGGCATAGCACCAAGCTTATGCCAAGCATTCCTGGCATATTGAGATCACAAATATGCATTATAAACTAAACTGACTTTTCAAAATTAATAACAGCAAAACAAGAGTAGTATGATGCCAATATAAGAGTAGATATATCAGTTCAAGTGCTTGCTGTTATTCCGAAACACAGCGCCAAGGGATATCTTTCACACTAAAATATTTAAGCATTGCAGAAGAGCTATGCAGTGTGATGATCAGGAGTTCAGGACATGCTTTGGATGCAGAGCAAAGACACTGAATCAAAGTAAATCCATGCTCAGGTGATATTTCATACATATTTCATCTTCTGACAACACAAGAGATAAAAAGACATTATGCAGCCCAAAAAACATATCTGCAAGCCTCCCAACTGAACCAAGAGCAAGAGCAATGTCAAGCATTCACCTGTGCAAATCCCGTCGGCGCACTTGGAGCAATCACGGCCAGGGGTAAAGCTGCAAGCGCCGCCAAATTAAACACTATCAAATAAAATTAAACAGTGTAGGGGCACTCACGATTGGAAAGGGATGGGAGGCAGGAGGTGGAGCCCCAGCGCGTGATTGACGAGAGATCAGGAAAGGGCGGATGGACCTTGCCGGCATGTCCGTGGATCAGATGACGCCGAGCGCTGCAGCGGGGACGAGGGGAACGAGGATGCAGCGGGTGGAGCTCTAGAGATGGCGGCGCATCGAAAGTAAACTAGAAAAAAAAATTAAGAAAAAAGGAGTAACAAAAAAAGAGGACATCGAAAGAGTTCTGATGTGCCTCCCAATATAATGGGCCTCACAGCAAGGACAGCGAGCGAGCGAGCGAGCGAACGGCCCAGTTCCATAATGCTGGCCCGCTTTTACTTGGACGGTCCCGCATCTCAGCCGAAAAATCTCGCTGGGCCAGGCAGGAAGTCATGGACTCCGTTGACTAGTACTAGTAGCTGCAAGCAATGGGCCCACCCATGGCTACGTGGGTGGACACGTCGGCGCCCACGTGTCGGGCGGCGCTTGCATGCATGCGCCGCGTCCATCACGCTGCGGCTCTCTGCTCGCTCGCCCATCGTGGCTCCAGTCACCAGTCTTATCGGCATTAACCACCTCGCCCCGCCGGCCGCCGTCGCCGCGCCCGCGTTCCCATCCAGCTCACAGCTGGTAGCTATGCCGCCGGCGGCTACCACCTTTACAAATAGCAGCGGCCTAGGCCGACGTACCGCCAGTCGTCGTCGCCGGCCGGTCAATTGATATCGTCTAGCTGCTTCAGCTTCACCGATCTGGGTGCCCTATTCTAAAGAGAGATGGGTTTGGGGCAGCTGGTGTACGGGCTGGTGTTCGTGGCCGTCGCCGGCGCCTTCTTCCTCGCACTCTATCTCTACCTGGCGCCGCTGCTCTACCTCACCTCCAACCAAGGTAATAAATAGCGAATAGCGGATTGGTAGCGGATTGCGGATAGCGAGCGATATTGCGGATGATAAGTTCCAATAGCGACACCTAATAATCTCACATAATTTTAATTATATATATCAGGAATGATAAGTATAAATAGATATTTAATTGCATACAAACCACTGATGTCTCACATGCTTAAATTAAGAGTGTAAGATGGTGAAGGTTCACGAGGATCAGGAGGAGCGCGAGTACCTGACTACCGGCGGCAGCGGGCAACCAACACGAGTGGCGGTAGCGTGTTCTGGATGGCGAGGTCGAATGGCCGATGGGGATGCATTGGTGGAGTCTGTGTGGGTGGGCTGGGCTATTAGGATTTTTTTTCCATACTATTGCGGTCTGCTACCACCACTATTGCGACTCGCTATAGCGCAATTGCGGTCGTAAACTTCTAAACCGCAACCGCCCGTGGTAGCAATAGCGGTAATAGGACGTTACCACTATTGTGGTCGCTACCGCCGCTATTTAGTACCTTACCTCCAACAGCTATCTACATATGTGCGATCGACGGCCTCATCAGCTCGATCGATCGTTCGCGGAATGCAGATTGACGACTGCAATCGGCTGTTTCTCTTCGATCGCAAAAGCTGCTGGAAGCCTGGAACTGGAACACAGGAAGTTCCGTTTCAGAGAATTCGAGAGCAGCACAGTGGTGATGGTGAGTTCCCAATTTTTAACGGATCACATTTCACATACAGTATATATTTACGTCCCTTTGTTTTCACTTTTGAGCATGGATAATTAATCTTAATTTGCAGTCCATTAGTTCCAATCATGATTCTTAAGATATGTATAGCCTAGCCCTATTATTACAATTCAGTAAATGAACTATCTTGTTCCCTAGCTAACAAGTGAGCCGGTAAAATACAGGAGAAGCACATCGACTCCGGCGACCGTACGTTCTCCGCGATTCCGCCACACGTGGTACGAGCGACGGAAACCGAGCTACCATCGGCAACAGCAAAGACAGTTCCTGATGCCTCCTCCTCCCAGCCAGCAATGTAAGTTAAGAGAAGACCGGCCAGCTATGTACACCGGCCGATCGATCGTCTGGGGGACAGATTGTTGTGTAATGGAAGTGCTGGCACGATGCTTGTGCCTTTTCTAAATAAGGAGCCAGGCCATCCATGCTTTTTCTAAGCTCATGTTAATTACCTTGGATGATCACTTTATCACTTTGCTGGCATGAATATGTTCTTGACATGTCTTACTCTTATAGACTTCAGCACATTGCACTCTAGCAATCAAGAGAATTACGTACGTTTCCCTCAACACATTAAGGTTCTTCCTGCCTAGACATGTGCTGTAGGAGAATGCACAAGGTAGCTAACTTCAATGCATGACCATGCATAAATAACAAGTTACTCTCAGAAAGGCGGTAAATGACAATACTTGACTACTATAAAAGCAATCGAACGAAAGGAGCATCACACTCCCACTAAAGCCAAGCTAAGCCATTAGTATCGATGCTGTGTGGGTCAGAACTTCTAGCTCTCACATGTTGTCACCTAGGATTGAGAGACATTGGCAAGTTTGGGGAACCGAGAAAACAAGAATCTGGTAAGAGAATCGTAGCCCCTAGTTAGTTCATCATCCTAAACTTTTCATTTCAGCTAGGTTAGGTAGCGAAAAAATAAACACAACACGGGGATGATACTACGATAGATGCATGAGAAAATTGCAAGAAGTCTGATCGTATTTGCTGCTTTGCGTTATTTTCAGCTGGAGTTGCTCGTGGAGCGGTCTGTGATCCCTACTCTGATCGGCGTCCCAGCAAACTCGATCGTATACACTATTGCTTTTTTGTCACTCTAACAGGGCCTTCATCAGCAAATCGATGGTGCATGGCTTGAGTGTTCGCATGACCCACCCCCATTGCTTAATAACAACCCCCATTGTTATGACTTGATTTACCCTATGAAAACGGAGAGATGTAAAACAAATCAAAGTCTACTTATACCTAATTAAACAATGTTTCAAAATGGTACATGGCAAACCGCCTTCCCTATAAATACAATTGCATACAAGACAACAATGTTATTAAGCCTATATTTATGTTTAAGTCTAAACAAGACAATAACTTCTTATCAAAAAAATTATCCATTTGTTATTGCAAGAGAGGTGCCATTTCTAGTTGACTCCGCTAATTGCGGAGTAGGAGAGACCGTGAGAGTGCTACAGTTATGTACTCGTGCAAAAAAAAGATAATGTTGACTCCCATTCCCTTGTATTAATTCCCTCAAACCAACACATCAAGGTTCTTCGCCCCAAGAAATATATGTGCTGTAGGAGAATGCACCAGATAGCTAGCTAGCTTCAATGACCATGAATAAACCAATCATTTTCAGAAACGTGTGCGGTACATGGCAACGAATGACGTCTATAAAACCAATCGCATGAAAGGAGCATCACAATCCTTTTAAAGCCAAGCTCACTAGCTTAGCTAATCCTTTTGAGTTTTCATGGAAAATGGAACCCAGGAAGTTCCGTTTCCACGAATTTGGGGGTACGGTGTCAACAGGAGATGAGGAGAGCGCCGCAGTGGTGATGGAATGATGGTGAGTTTTCAACTTTTGATAGATCATTTCAAACCATTTCGATTAATCACAACAATCTAATCCAAACCACCAAGCCGATCCGAACATAACATTAGATCAAGCCAACCCAAACCAATCACTTCCTATCACCACAGGTTCTGTTAGACACAGAGTTGCTGTCTTCAGCCATAGCAAAGTTGTGTGCTATGACTACGATTCTGGCGCACGTCTGATGTTGGTACAGCAAAGACAGTTCCTGATGCCTCCTCCTCCCAGCACCCCTGGTATATGTGATGACTCCATTTCATTGCAATGATGCTATGGTAAGAGAAGGCCGGCCAGCTACATAGTTTGGGGCAGATAATTGTGGGAGCAATATATATAATGCAATTGCTGGCACGATGCATGTGCCTTTTTTAATAAAGAGCCAGCCACATGCTTATTAGTTTCACTCGGTGGCACCACCGCCAGTGGCGTAGTACTGGTGCATCATATTTTGCTGCATCCCAATTATAGTACAGTACTGCTCGATGCATTACATCTTTCTGCACAAAATTAAGGGAACGGCGCTCATGGAGTCATGCATAGTCTAGTAATATATACAGTAGTAATCTAGCAAAGAGCAGTGTCCTCAGTAGACAATATCTTAAGTGTGCTCTACTTTTGTATGGAATTAGTGAACAGCATAACATTGATTTTGTAATGTATTAATTCAGTGTCACAGAAGCTGGTAGATAATTCACTAGCTTACCAAGTATCATCAATGCAAATAGCAGCTACAAGCGGACTTTATATAACGAAACATGGTATACACCCATTAGGATTCAGTTTATTGGCCGTTCTAAATGTCTGACCCATCACAATAGAAAACTGAACATAGAGAAAGCTCTGATAAAATGTTATTATGTGCATGGGGACAGCAGTACTCCCGCAGGAACAAGAAGGGCAATCTCCCAACAGGACCATGATCACGCCAAGCGGAGCAAGATCAGGCCCTTTAGCCACCTCAATAAGGATAGCATTTAAACGACGTCGTTACATTCGCATTCCATGAAATGAATCTATTATATATCTCGGACAATATATGCAACCGGTACCAGCTGTGACGCGTCGACTTGCACGTACCTCGACGCGGGTTCGTACGTGCAAGCTAGAGGCCCGGACCTCCTGGTTGCTTTCGTCTCCAGCACAGGCGTACAGCCCCCCGCACCAGCCATCGCGATGTCTTCTCGGCGAGGTGGATGAGGCCATGAGCCCATGACTGTGCGCCTCGGCTCCGTGAGCTGTTGGACGGAGGACATCTCGCTCATGTCCATTCGACGTCACATGCAGCGCACAAGGTAATCTGCATGGATCAGCGGTTGTCAAGACGAATTGGATCTTGTACATGCTGGAAAAATAGTTCATGGACTTAAATGTAGGAGACTCTTATTTCTCTGAATGTGTAACTGAAAGAGAGAACGGAGCTTGAGTTACACAATGTACGTACACGCGTATTCGCGTTCCTTTTCACGTAACCAACCACGTGATTTGTGACTTTTGACGTCTGCATGCATGTAACATGTGACAAGGGTCATTAGAGGTGATAAGCACACACAGTCAATGCCTTAATCCTGAATTAATTAGGGAGTTACTACTATCAATTAGTAGGACAATTTTATAGTGGAAATGGTTAGTAGAGGGCAGCCTTCCCTATACGAGAAGTCCTCCAGGAAAAGGACACACGGAAAACCCACGAACTATTTCTTCTTTCCTTTTCCATCTTGTGATCTGTGTGTGTGGTGAGCTGTTGAATCTCGTCGGCTCTTCTCCTTGGCATGCACCGAGGAGAAAGGTGAGAGCGGTATCTCCGAGCCCTTGTCGTCAGGAAGGCTACATGAGAGGCGGCAATAAGATTTCTGGGCAGCGTAACTGCGTGACCACTTGAATCGATCAATTACGTTTAGCGCTGCCTCACTACGATCTGCATGCGTCTAGTAGCCCTGCATCTAATTCTGCACGAGGACGGAGCGCTGACTTTTAAGTTCACAGATTTAATCTATTACAATTATAGGTTACATCATGTGCAGGAAGGTTACATAGTTGCTGGTCATGGTTATATGTGCCCTAAAAGGGGAATTTAGGAAAAGGAACCCATTATATCTGCTGCTTTTACACACTGTTGACTTTGTTATGGATATGCCTGTCTGTTTGAAACTATAATTAAGTTACATAGTAGTAGCAATAGTTTACGTAATATACCTCATATTTAAATCCGGTAGATTTAAACCCATATTTCCAAAAATCCAAGTGGCGGGAGGTAGCAAATGCAGGCGAGAACAGGAGGGCCATTTCCCTCGACCCCTGACTCCGTTGCATGCAGTTGGTGTTCACTATATGAAGAGAAGAAGCTGTACATACATACCACTACTTACAGTAAATGCATCGAGAAGAAGAGCGCCTTTCCCCACGATGGACAAACAGATACAGTTCCTGATGCCTTCTCCTCCCAGCACCCCCTGACTCTGTCCCATCATACCGTTGGTGTTAACCAGAGGGAAAAAGAAGAAACTATACACGGTAAGAGAAAACCACTCGACCAGCTACAACGATTTTTTATTTGGGTACTATCGCCATGGGCAGGTTGTGGGAGCAATGCAAGTATGCTGCATGTTTCACTCAGTCTCTCAGTGGGTGTACTTCAGTACTTGTGCATTTGCTGAATGTCAATGACACTACTCGATGATGATCATAGTGTATCTTTATGCACAAAAAGGATCAGCGCATTCATGTACTGCAATCAATGTAATGGTGTATGCTGCCATCTCTAAGATAATCGGATGGAGACATTATTTGCTTCTTTATTTGTTTTCCTGTGGCTCGGCATAACTCCAACTGTAACCAATGACCAACAATTCATGGCGTCCAAGCAGTCGAGCACCCAGCGTGCAAAGGACATGTTGTCATTCCTCTTCCACACCAACACAACTGGATTAGGTGTGGCATTGCTAACAAGACTTTTAGAATTTGGAAAACGATGCACCAACTGCAGGTTCACAAAACAACTACGAGCGGTACGGTACTCCTCCTTGAGGTCTGTACACTGCAGGTTTTCTTCTTCTGAATAATAATAATGTAACGAGAGGAAAAAAACGATTTTGAAACCCTTCAATAATCGACACCAAAATGCAAGCATGAAGCATTTTCTTTTTCAAAACGAACTACCAGAAGAGCTATCTGTTATGTATTAAAAGAAGTGTGCAGACGAACCATCGACATCGTGGCCCTCATGGCCCTGTGCAACAAGCGCAAGAAAACTCGAAAATGATGGACCGAAGCTCCCAGGTGCGTTTTGGACCTGCCGCCACCCACGAGACGCCACAGGTCCTTTAATTTTCTCTATAATAACCTGTAGCTTGTGTTTTTATTTCTTCTCGAAGATTCTCGCATTTTGTTCCGTCCCGTTGGAGTATAAACTTTTAGGTTGAACTGGTTCGTGCATGCGGTTAAACACCTCAAGCCTTCCGTCTCTGGGAGACACGGGATTCCCGCGGAGCTCGCCCACCATCAATCGCTCGCTGGCCAACGGGCACGAAGCATGTATCTGCTCCGGTGACCGTTCTCAACGAGGTGCACGAGACTACGATTCCGTTGCACTTGTGCACTTGGTACGAACAGTTGGGGTGTAGCTAGGTATCTACCATCTGCTAGAGCAAAGGAAGTTCCTGATGCCTCCTCCTCCCAGCCCAGCACGTACCCCTCGTCAACTCCATTAGCCCATTGCATTGCATGCCGTTAGTACACGTCTATATATATAATCTCTTGCTTTCACTCGATGAACCGCCAGTGGGTGTGTAGTACTGTTGCATTATATTTGTTGGGTCCCAATTATTATTACATTACTCGACGATGATCGTACATATCGTATCTTTTCTGCACAAAATTAAGGGATCGATCAGTGCATTTGCCGGATCTGAATTACACACTAATAGGTGATGATTGTATCGTATCTTTCTTCACAAAGAGAGATTGGGGTTCTGGTTCATGTGCTGCAAACCAATGTAATGGTCTATGTACCAGAGGGACAGCCGATGGCCATGTGTGCTGCCGTTCGTCCTGAGATAACCGGACGAAGACACATAATGCTTTTCTGTCTTCGATCCGTATGGTTGCAGTTCCTCTGTCTCTGCATAACTACAGCCGATCCCTATGGTGCTTTCAAGTTGTAGTCTCGCTCCTCGTCGTCTGTAACCGATGAGCAACAATTCATGGCGCCCACGCATGCAGTCGAGAAGCCAGCGTGCGAAGGACATTTCGTCATTCTTCCGCACAAATTTAAGCGATAATGTGTCAGAACAAAATTTTCAGAATTTGGAAAACAATGCACCAAAGTTTTCTTTCAATATTTTTGAAGCTTGTTATCTGAGAATACAATCAATAATTAATCCTTTGAATCTTACGTTTATGATAGAAGCTCATCCTATGAAAAAAAGCATATCATAATAGCAGAAAAAAATTTTAATTAGCTACAGGAGAGATGCCCAAATGTATATCCTGATGTCCAAATAGCAGGAATAAACAGCAGCAGCAGTTTGTGTAATTCAACATTCCATATGTGGCAACTTGAGGTCCTTTTTAGCAAGAAATACAGCACTACCAGTCACAAATTATGTACCACAAAGATTCAGAATTAGAGGCTATCTCACCACTACCGATGCTGTAGCAGGGCTGATGTGTTTCGGAGGAGAGACCATGGCGCTTGGAGTCGGTTTGTCTGGTGCGTCTCATTAAAACTACTATACCGTGAATGCCTTAGAAACAATTTTTAGTTACTAATAATCAGATTATATTCTTTTAACGCTATCTTTAATTTGGTAATTAGTACTTGGATCGATCGCTACGCCATCCTCATCTTCCGGTCGCGTCCCTGATGGTGGTGAGCATCTGATCATGTAGGTCGTGGTGGTCGCTCATCTCCGATTTGTAAACAGCCACTAGAATGCGGTGACGGTACAAGATCCGCGCGAGAAGGTAGCAGTATGCAGCCGCTTCCTTAGCAACATCAGCTGCTTCCTTCCCAATGTCTCCTATTCCCACCACGTAATGTTCACTCGCTCACTCCCTCCGTTTTCCTTTACGTTAACATCTTCTGTAAGAAGAGTGAGTGTATATAGGCAGTTTGGAATGACGAAGGATGAAAAATAACAATTTTTTTATGTATGTTCAGGTGAAGTGCAGAGCAGTGCATAGTACATATATAGGCAGTGAAGTATCATTAACATACGTGAATCAAGGTTGTTGGCGGCCACTATTAATTTGTTTTGGCTTCATTTTATATTGTGGTACAACACGCACCATTACGTACATATTTGGGTGACGACTCGCACCATCTCTTCTCACCGTATGCACGTGGTAGTGAAGAATATTATGGCCCCTATGGTCAAATTCTGTGTACTCGTAAATGTTGTTAGTCCTATGAGTTAGTATATATATTGTCACACAATCGCCAAAATCGCTAATGGTCCATGTTAGATCCATTTTCCATACAAGTATAGTTCCAATGTAGCCGGTACTATACATCATTTATCCATGGGAAAAGGTGATAACAGCACGAGTTCTTCTTGCTATCACAGACCGCAATTTCCTTGAATCTATATTTTTATTTGAAGGTAGGGGAGTAATTCAGTTCAAGAGTGATTTGGGAGAAAAAAAGGAGAACTTTTCAACCTTACAGCACGCTTTGATTCATTGGTAACGATGTCTACTGCGTTAGTCTCCGTTGGCCATTGCAGTGCTGTGAGATCATTGCACTCCATTAATGATGTTGATCGCCAATAAGTGGATTGACTTGCCATGGCAAATCTGCTTGAAATTGTCGTTCGGCCAAGCATTGGCAACGTTCAAACTGAGGCAAAGAGCACCCTCTCGTTCTACAGGAAGACACGCGATGCTAGTCTGCGTGCATTGCCGCTGGTGCCGGCTGCGGCTGCTGCTGCGAAAGGGTAAGGAGAAAACGGATGCAAGCTCCACATAGCAATACTAGTTTTATTTCCCCATATCTCATGTTCCCGCGGCTTTATGCACTATCTTCACGTGCTTGGAACCGCCTTTCCCATCAGCGTCTCCTTTTTCTTTGTAATTTGTACCATACCAATACTAACATTGTGGGTAGAAAAAGAGAACGATATATTCAAGTGAATATGCCTCAAGAATTATATATACATGCACGAAGCATTGTTCATATAGGCATGGTTGGTGAGCTATTTATTTGTATATATTGTGCTTGTTGTCGAGTATATACAGCAAAGATCCCAAGTAAACCTGAGCAAAACTTGAGTTAGGCCTGAAAAAAAAGCCTAGTTCCATTCGGACCTAAAATTCGTGCCCACAAACTGTCCATGAGCATCAGTCGGGCTTAGTTTTTCAGACTGGATTTGCTCTTTTCGTTCTTTTTTCTTAAAAAAGAAAGAGAAGATAATAAAAAATAAATGATTTGGGCCGGGCTCATTTCTGTAGCCCTCTGCCAACAAAGTGCCGTAGGCCAAGCCTAACAGGAAAAAAAATTGTTCAGGTCAAGGATCCAGTTTTTTTATATTAGATTCTACATTACCAGTTTTTTTATATTGGATTTACATTACATCGAGTTATTTATATGGAGACTCGTGGGTTGTTTATATACGGTATAGTACATGCCCGCGGCCCATCATCCGCTCACGGGCGGGGGTCGTCGTCGTCACCGGCTGGCTGCGCCAGCGCGCGGGCGGGTCAGCCAAAAATCGAAACGCCCCCCCGTCCCAAAAATTTCGGCTCGGTTCCCACACGATCCCTCTGTTCGGTCCCGCGGGGAATTACCCCCCCCAAGCGGTCAAGCAGGCAGGCTTTTCAAATCCCTCCTCCCCCCAACCCCCACCCCTCTTCTCTCTCCCTCCCCTCTCTCGCTGCCACCACCACCTAATCCCCGCCGCTCGCCCCCGCTTCCGGAACCTCCCAGAAGGTCGCCGGGGGCATCCGGAAGCTTCCGCCGTCAGGTCAGTCAGTCAGCGCCGTCCCAGGGCCTCGTCGCCACTCGCTCCCCATCGCCGGGGCCTCCCGACCGCGTCGCCACCGGTGGCCCCCGATCCGCCACCGCCCCAGTGCCCCCACCCTTCGCCGCCGCTCCGCCTCCGCCTCGCACCCAGGCCGCCGCCGCCGCCGCCGCTTCCTCCTGCCACTGTAGCACCCCAAAACCCTAGCTTCACTCCCGCCGCCGCCGCAGCGGGCCGCTGCTCCACCGTCGCAGCCCCGCCCCGCACCAGGGCCGTTGTGCCGGTGCTGTCCCCACTATCGCCGGTGGATGCGGCAGGGAATGCGCCTCCATCCCTTCCCACGCCGCATAGCATTACTTTGAGCCTCCCTTTGGGGCTCAGGCGTATTCGCGTTATTTAGGGGGCCAGATCCAACGCGCGTGCCGTTCTATACCACGCTTTCAAAAAAAAAACTATATCGGTGTGCGGTTCATGATCCGAATGCCTCGTTTTGTGACAAGTTAATTAGTACAACATCAAGCAAATCATACCCAAGTTTATGTTTCCGATATGTATGTGTGTGTAGGTTGAGGAGCGGGCAGTAGGCGCAGGGAAGGAGGGAACAGTGGGGGAGGGGGGGTGGATGTAGAGATTGTATGCTACTACAATGGCGCAAGCTGCTGTTGAGTCCGCTCTGAATGGTGACTCGCTGATTGGGAGGCAGCCGGTGGTTCCGAGGATGAAGAGGAAGACGCCCTCCGAACTGAGAGTAACGCCTTGCTTTCCTCGATGTTCTTATGTCCATTCAACTATGTGCACTTTATTCTCCCGAGGAATGCACAGTAGAATGAAATGTTTAACGGAACATTAATGCTATTTCAAGAGATCTCCAAGCAGATTGCTATAACACAAAACATGAAGTAGTTCCTGACATCTCAAACCTGCCTTAGTACATGGGAGTTCAGATGTGATAAAATGCACTGTTTAATCTGAACGGATTTATCATTGTTAATTGATTGTAGCTTTGTCATTTCTCATGGGCTTAGTTCAAAGAACTAGTGCACCAGTACATAACAACAAATGCAGTTCATATTTTCTTTTTTGAAGAATTGAAGAGACACATTATTCATCCACTTTGCATCTTTGTTACATAGCTAATCTGATAAACTTCTGATCGGGTCATCACTATTTGAACAACCATGATGTATATAGGATATATGGGGAAATTCATGGCTGAGCTTTTTGAGGACAATCTGCTTGAAACCTGACTAAAACCTGCTACTTGAACACATCCTGATGTAGCATTGTATGCCAAAGATTTATTTATGAATAGTGAAACTATCCACATCCTGTTGTAAGCATCATGTAAACATAGCTGGACAGTAACACTGAGAGGTCTCACATTGTATTTTAGAATATCATTTTACAAAGTGCAGATAAACACTGAAAGTGTGTCAAAAATTATTTGTTGCAGGGTGAGCAACTGAAGCGGCGTACGTCCGAAAAGCCTGCAAATGACCAGTTACCTTCTTCTGCTGCATTTGATAGGTAGCTTTCCTACCTTGTCTGAGTTTCTCTTATGCTCCTTTTCTTTTGTCTGACAAAGTTGACTATTATCTTAGGTCAAGCAATGGACTTCGGAATACAGAACAACAGAAGATATCCAAATACATCAGCACACGTGTTACAGAGGTCTTCCCTGTGAGAAAAGCAAGAAACCATGGGAAGGAAAACTGTAAGGTTAGAATTCGATTTCATTTATATGGACTAATTAACTCTTAATCGGTCTTCTAGCACCATGTAAGTTAGTTGGTTCATTGGTTAGGTCCTAAATGTGAAATATCCTGCAGGATGCCTTGCAGAGCAATGAGAAGATTTGTAAGTCTATTGATGCTACAACGGCTTCAAATTTCGCATCATCTTCTCTTCCATGGTAATAATCGGACTGTATAACTTTGGGTGCATGTTTTTTTTACTATAACGTTCTAGCTCTTATTTGGCTTCTCTACCATGATTCAGTGGTAATGGGGACTCTGCTAAGTCGGATTCTTCTATGCCATCAACGACGGAGGGAGCAAAGCCAGGTTTCAAGAAAGTTGAGAAATGCAGTGAAAATGCTCTGCGGAGTGTATCTGAGCTTCATGTTGGTGATGAGAAGCAGACTGGTTCTAACAAATTTGATATGGTAATAATCATTCATCTATTGCAATTTAGTGTATCTTATCATTTCAGCTAATATTTGTACCACATAATGTTAGGAAAAAGTACTTAAAGGGTTTGGAACTCGTGATGCTTTTGTGGCTTCTGGGCTCAGCTCCTCTACTGTACAAGTTGGTGATGCTGTGTTGAAGTCTTCAGACTTGTGCCCTTCTAAGATCACCATTCCAGGGAAAAGAGCTCCTTTGGATTTTACCTTAAAGACTAGTTTGCAGTTTGTTTCGTCGTCGTCTGTGAAATGGTGGGTGTGCACTACCTTGACTTGCATCTCTTTTGTATTCAGATTTCATCAATTAGAAATCACACTCCTTATAAATCTCACGTGTCTGTTTTGTTTTAACCTATAACATATCTTTAGTAGGCATTCTGAAAAAATGTATTTGACAAATGATTACACGGTGATTATATACTCTTCAGGTGCTGTACTTGCTAATACTGACAATCAATAACTCCTATTACTTGTAACAGGTGTCACAAGCTCAATACAAGTTTTGGCAGGAGCAGCATCACTGGAGCTATAGGTCAGACTTGTCCTCGTGGGTGTCAAAATTTAGAGTGCCCAAAGCCTGAGAGCAAAAAAGAATTCTTGTTCTCGAAGGCACTACAATCATGGGTATATCCGCAATCTTTGCTGCCTTCCTCCATCATATCTGCTATGCTCTCATCAACTGCACGAGGAGGTAACAATAATACCCGAATACTCCTTTTTATTTTTTGTGAACACAATTCCATAAGAGTGATTTACTCTTTGGCCTTGTAGAAAGCGACTTTCTTCTCAAAAGGCATCAGGACTGGGAAGATTCATTTCAAAATCTTTACTACATGTTCCGGAAGAATATGCTGAATATATTCTATGGTACCTTCTTACTCCACAGAACTCATATTGTTTTATATCCAACCATGTATGTACGCCTATATGCACACAAAAAATAGCGACATGCTCTTCTTTTTAACAAAAAGCAGTAGCTCATTATAATTCATGCAAATACCTATAACCTACCTGCCTTGAGTTTTCTTTGCTGAAAACTGGTTACCTACTTGTAATTCTGTAAACAATATGATTTTATTTGTGCATTACACTTTGTTTGAAATATGAAAAGAGCACGCACTGATACATTTTGCTCAAGGCCACCTCCATCTGCAGTTCCATTTTGTGTGCATTGGCTGTTTTGAATTTTATTATTCTATTAGACTACTGTTCTCTGTCTAACTGAGCATCACTTTCTTGTCAGTTTATACGACACAATTTGTTGCTCTCTTCATTGGTGGAAGCCATTTGGAGAAAAAACAGTCCTGTAATGCTTACTTGTCACAATCTACACGTGGCCTACGCGCATTACTGCGGAAACATGTGAGTTCATTCTGATTTCAGTACCACTTCCACAGGATTGATTCCATATATTCTGCTTTTGGGCACATAACAAACACTGACAAAAGTGACTTCGTAGTTGCTGACCAGCAATGCCACTGTATGTTTTTACTAGAATACATCCGGCTGTTTTTATCAATGGATACCTAAGTTTGTTAGTTGAAGTCATTTGTCTACTGTTGCTCGGTATCGAAAATGTGCTTGAATTAAGAAGATACCTCCAGCTGTTTTATCAATAGATACCTATGTTTGTTAGTTGAAGTCATTTGTCTACCGTTGCTTGGTATCATGATGGGATCAGGATCGTGGGACTGCCACATTTACTCCAGATATTGGTCTCTGTATGCATAAAAGGATTTGAGATACAACAACAACAACATAGCCTTCGTAGAAGGATTTGAGATAATCCAAGCTAAACTAGTTTTTGAGATACCAGGTTCATCACTGTAACAATGTGACCTTGCATTGTTGTAGGGTGTTTGCTTTTCCATGCCTCTTTGCAATACTGAAGTAGAGCAGGCTACTGAAGATGACCTGATTGAACTTTCAGAAATCCAAAGGCGCAATCTTGGCCAGGTTTAATTTGCTTCCAATTTCCCTGGTATGCTTTAATTAATATGCAGCAAAACTGACTAGCTGTAAAAATGAATGCCATTTAATTTGCAGGCACTCCATTTAGATGCTCTATCTGATGTGGACAACACCACACAGTCACTCCTTATGTTTAGTGGCAATGAGAGTGTTCATGGCTTATACGACATTCTGTTGAACTACAAGTAGGGCGATTCTCATTATTCCCTTATCTCATTCTTGTTTTGATACAAACATTTTCTTCCATAATCTGATCTTGTGATTCTTCAGGTCCTTGCTGAATTCTTTATCTGCTGCAGACGTCCCAGTTTTATATTCACCGCAGCCATTTCAAAATGGCTGTCTACATATTCCAGAGGTCATCTCATTTCTGTTATCTTGTTTAATTTTACTTATTTTCCTTTGAGGTCCTTTTGGTACAACACTACTTAGTAAAATTCTTGAGTGTTTTACGATAAAAAGAACCCTGTTAATGCGCTTCACTATTGTACTGTAAATGCAAACTTGTTCGTTCAAAAGCCTTATTGCTTTGACATGTACATGCACCTGAATAAGAATTTTCCACATAGTGTATTTTACTGTTTTGATTCCTGAACAATCAGGTTTGTTATGACTGTCTTAAGTTGCTTTGCATAATTGTGAAATCTTATCATCTGCATCCTATGTATTTGGCAGGTGAAATGTAGGGAGATGAGGCGAGCAGACATGGGGCTGCTCTCTTCGGGTGGGTTTGACACAGAACCGGGATCAGCATTTGCCTCCACGGCTGGCAATATCTGCTACAGCATGGAAATAAAGGACCCGGTCCTCCCGCCCTGGGTCGTCTCAGGAGTCTGCGCCGTGATGAGCTCAGACGCAAGGAGCTTCGATTTAACGTGAGCACAAACCATCCCGCCTGATGTGTCCAATTTGCCTCATGTCATGTGCTTAGCCTTACCATTTTCCCCTTCCCCTGCAGGATCGCTACCGAGCCGTCATCCATGGGGTTGAACGCTGCCCTCAAGTCCATGACCACAGCTCCTCAACCTGAGACGGTGCCCTCCACGGATGGTGGCGCACCAGCCGGTGGCATCCCTGACGCCATCCTGGTCCCCTCCTTGCACTCTGGCTCGCTCCGGCGGCTCAGCTACACTGACGGCGAGTATGTGGCCTACACAACTGTGTGAGCCCGAGCTCCAAAGAACTGCAGCGCCCCGGAGCATCTGGGTGGCAGGGGAAGGGATGGCAAGTGCAACTACTTTTGTTGTCCGGCGGGAGAAGGCTGCCCGGCTGGGATCCACGTCAAAGAAGCCTCCTGCATTCTTCAGAGCTGGGTGTGTATTATGAGGGTCTATGTGTAATTTTGGAGGCTGTAACGTTCGCTTGGATGGTACAGTAACTTATGAGCTCTGGTTCTGGGGCAGAAAAAGGACAGTTGCTGCGTTCATCAGCGTTCACCCATGCGTGCTTGGTGCTGTAGCTCTTTCGATGACCTGGTTGCCTCTTGTTTATATGTTGATTTTTACATGATTACCCATGGCCTAAAATTTGATGATGAGAGTCCCTTTGTTGCTGTAGATTTCTTTTTTCCTATAAAGGATTGTTGGTGCAATTTGGATGGATTGGAAGTCAAGGGTTAAAGGTCGTGTTTGTTTCAGCTCTCCAGCTTCAGGAAAGTTGAAATAAATAGTTCAGTTATTGGGTTGGTTTTCGGAAAATTGGAAAACTAGTTTATGAGAAAATGAACTGAAAGCTGGAAAGTTAACTCAGATGAGCTTTTCCTAACTTTTAGTGGGTTGAAAAGATAAAAATTTATTGAAAAACCAATAGCGAAATGTCAGCAATTAAAAAATTAGCTTTCAGAAAGTTAGTTTTCCACCATTCAAAATCAGAAACTCAAATAGGACTACATTTTTTACGCGAGGCGCCTTGTCTGCAGCCTTCAGGGGAGGGAGGGAAGCGCAGGGGTTTGTTTTGGCTTTGGACGCAACTTTTACTTGCTGGATCAACACGTTCAAACAAGAAGGGTGATGGTCCAAAGGCAATGTGCTGTCAGAAATGGAGACAGTTTGATGCTGACATTAGAACATGAGATGAGATAATTTCCTGCCTCAACAGATCCGCCTTTTCTCTGCCAGTTTCAGCATCACCAGAAAATGCAACGCGCGGGAATATAAAAATACAAAATCGACAAGGGAGTATGCTTTTTTGAAAAATCAAGTCAAGTCAATGGAGTCGGTTGCGCCTCTTGTCCTCATTCCAGGGATCAGGGATCAACGAGGAGGGGAGCGGCAGCGGCTGCTGCGTGATCATAGCACGGTCATCGAGGCACCCTCCTCCTCCCTCTCTGCAGTGAGAGTCTGCCGCAACGCGACGAGCGGCCGGAACCGCAAAAGCAACTGCCACCTCCACAGTGGCAGCCTTTGGCTTCTCCAGCTCTCCTCTCCTCCTCCCTTTCCTTTTTGATTTTCTTCTTCCCCTCCAGACTCCAGGCGCCGCCTCGCGCAAAAGCTTTGTCCTTTCTTCATCTCTCTTCTCCCCGTCCCGTCGTCCCCTCATCGGCTCCTCCTCCTCCTCCCCCTCGTGAGTGCTCTGCTCAGCCTCGCGTCGCGGCGCCATGAGCACCTGCGGCGGCGGCGGGGGCATCATCCCCGCGTCGCGCTTCCTGCGCCGCCGCGCCGCCGTCCGGGACCTGGGACGCGACGCCGCCGCCGCCGACCTCGACGCCTTCTGGGCCGCCGCGCCCCGCCTCTACGACTTCTCCCAGCAGCAGCAGCTCACGCGCCCGCCGTCGCCACCTGCGGCCGCGCGGCGCTCGCCTCCGCCGGAGCCCGAGCCGTGCAGCCCCGGCCCCATCACCCTGCTGCAGCGCCGGTCCCCGCGCCCGCCGTCGTCCCCCGCCGCGCGGCGCTCGGCTTCGCCTGAGCCGTGCACCCCGTGCCTCCTCACCATGCGGCAGGACCACGAGCGGTCCCCGCGTTCGATGTCGCCCCGGGCCGCGCGGCGTTCGCCTTCACCGGGCCCGGGCACCACCTGCCTGCTCCTCGCCGTGCAGCGCACCTGCGTGGCCTGGGGCGCGACGCGGCGCGTCGAGTACCCCAGCCGGCACCGCCCGGCCTCGCATGGCGTTCCCGGCCAGGCAACCCGGGCGGCGGCGGCGGCTCGGTGCGGGGGCGAGGACCAGGAGAGCGCCAGCGGCGGCGCGAAGAAGAGGAAGTGGCTGGAGGAGGTGGAGAAGGAAGAGGAGGCCACGGCGGAGGCGATGCAGGAGAGCGGCCGCGAGGACAAGCCCGTGGTGCCCAACGCGGGGAAGTCGAGGTCGAGGAACAGGAGGAAGGCGAGGTGGAGTAGCCTGCACCGCCGCCGCGGCGCCGCCAGGCGCGCCAAGAAGGTCCCGCGGGTCGTGAAGGAGGAGCAGAGAGACGAGGAAGCGGAAGCGGAAGCGGAAGCAGAGAGCAGCCAAGGCGTCAAGCCCGCGGTGGTGGAGGCGGAGAAGACGACGAGGGGGAGCAGGAAGAGGGCGGGGTCGAGTGGCCGTGGCCGTCGCCCCGGCGCCGCCAAGCGCGTCAAGAAGACCCCACTCAAGGAGGAGAAGGTGGTGGAGGAGGAGTTGGCGGAAGAGGAGGAAGAGGCGGAGAGCAAGCCCGCCGCTCCCGCTCCCGGCCCTGCCTCGCGGCGCGGCAAGGTTGACCGGTGGACGGCGTGGCGGTACGCGGCGGGCGAGGCGGCGCTGCTGGGCATCCTGCGCGCGCGCGGCGCCTGCGCCGGCAAGCCCGCGCCGCGCGCCGAGCTGCGGGCGCAGGCGCGCCGCCACATCGGGGACACCGGCCTCCTCGACCACCTCCTCCGCCACGTCGCTGACAAGGTCCCAGCCGGCAGCGGCGAGCGGGTGCGCCGCCGGTACAACCCAGCCGGCGGCCTGGAGTACTGGCTGGAGCCGGCCGAGCTGGCGGCCACGCGGCGGGAGGCCGGCGTGGATGACCCGTACTGGGTGCCGCCGTCCGGATGGAAGCTCGGTGACCCCGTGACGCCGGAGGCCCGCGCGCTCGAGGTGCAGAAGCAGGTGGAGGAGCTCGCCGGGGAGCTTGACGTCGTAAAAAGGTCTCCTTTCTCTTCTTCTTCTTCTTCCCCTCTCCTATCTTCGATTGCAGTTTCTTCTTGCAGTACTCATGAATGATTATGCTACTTTGATTAGTTTCTTGAATTCAACAAGCGGCAATACTACTTTTGTGCTGAAATTGACTTGTGATTTCTGTGTACTGAAGGCAAATGAAGCAGCTCGATTCCAATATGGTGCAAGTGAGCAAGGAAGCCTACATCTCATGGAAGGTGATCATACACATACCTTGATTTGAATCTCATACCAGTCTCACATTGTCCAGCATTTTAGTAAACTTCTAGTGCAAAACTAAATGGGATATCCATGTGTCACGTGTGACACTCCCTCACATAGTTATGCTGTGCTCTGCATTTGTAATGCTGTGCATATGTCTAGTTCTGGCCGAACGTTGGTGTTTGGTTTGGATTTTATTAGCTACATTTGTACTCTGCAGAAAAGAATATTAAAGCAACAGTATTTTTTGCTTGGCATTGGTCCACTTATAACTCTGTCACCTCTATGAAGTTCTCAAAGGCACTACAATTATGCATGAAATTGCATACAATACATATATGTTATTTACTTCTCACATTGCTTCATTCATCCATTGTGCTTAAAGTGGATGGATGTACAAATGACCTTTTAGTCTAAATTCTGCACATACATCAGAACAACACTTAGTGTTAAGCTGCATATCCGTTTCCATTGTTCTTGGATGAACTTGAAGAATTCACACCAACCTGGAAATTTGTTTCCATTGTTTTTGGAAGAACTTGAATTTCTGTTGCAATTTGTAGTGTAGCACTTAAAATGAGATATGCATGTGTGAAGCTCTCTCCCTTGTAGTTATGGTTTGCAGATGTTGTAGTTCTCATGAGTAGCAAGTTTTGATTTGAATTTTGTGAGGTACATTGTGTTGTGCATAGACAAATTGGCGTAGCAGCAGGATCAGATTGTGCTTTGCAGTAGTCCATTTTGTAACTCTTTCTGCCTGAATTCGCTGCACTTAACACTGGATGATCACTTGCACAGAGATAGTCTTGATATACAATTCTGTTTCCATCAGTAGTGAAAGAACTTGGATGATGAAAAGTTCATATTTTTTTTTGTTCAGTGTAGCATTTTAATTTAGATATGTTCAGGAATCATGATGATCTTGTTTGCAGGGGTATGACTGTATGGTGAAGGCCAATGGCAAGCTGGAAAAGGAGGTGCTGTCCTTGGAGGTATGCTTCACCCTTACCGCTTCCTGAGTTTAATCTGATTTGATGCAAGGTTTATCTTTCTGATCCTAGCCTACCCCAACTTGCTAGCTTAATTTGGTCATGCCATAACTTGTGGTTTTTTTTTTTCAGGAGAAGTACGAGAATGCGACACAGGTGAATGGCGAGCTGAAAGAGCTGCTGCTGTTACTGAAGGTACAACACTACATTCAATCAATCTTCACAATTTGCGCCTCATCAAACTAATAAGTTATACTATGTGTTTAATAGTGTTACCTTCTTGTATATATAAATCTTCTGATAACATTTGGTAGCTGTGTTAATTATGAAGTATTGTTCTGAATTCTGGACTGAAGTTCTGGATCTGTTTTCCAGGAAAAGTATGATACTGTGCTTGAGAAGAATGACAGACTGGAGGAGCAGATGGTTGCCTTGTCCACTTCTTTCCAATCCATGAAGGTACAGTCACTATTCACTGCAATTCAGCTGTAGGATTTAGGAGACCCCTGCTCTGTAAATTCTGTTTTTTTGCCACACTTTGTGATGTCCCTGATTGCATATTTAGCAGTTATAGTCTGCAATCTACTACTGATGAAACATTGCTTGATGCATTGGACTGTATGTGCAGGAAGACTTGCTCCTTCAGAGAATTGGAGAACAACCCATGCTGATGTTAGAGCAAGAGCCTTGGGAAGACAAGCAAGAAGCCAGTGCCGGCAATGCTGCTGCCGGTGCAGGCAACCAGCTGGCTGACTCTGACGCCATCAACGGCAGCTTCAGCAGCAATGGTGGCGCTTCCCATGGTAGCGCAAAGAGGGCTTTGAGGAAGTGCAGCGTGCACATCTGTAGGAGAGATGGGATGTTGCAGTTGCCGAGGACTGCGTCCGGTGACACGGCCACCAGTCCTAGGGAGCTGCCAGAGCCGCTGACACCTGGTGGGGACTTGGTCGTCGCCGACTTTGACGCCGTGATCAACAGGCTCGCGCCACCGTCCATGGAGGAGTACCTGATGGCTGAAGGCCTCCCCACGCCGACATCCGCCTCGTCCACCAATGCCTCTCCCAAGCTCCCGCTCCTACCCACCCCAGCCTCGCCGGTCCAGGTCCAGTCACCGCCACGGCAATCAACGCCACGGCAATCGACAACCATGACCATGGCAAACCTGCAAGCGGCGCAGCCATACTCTGGCGACCTCAACCTGCAGCTCCGGTGCATGGTGAGCAAGTACATGCCCTGGTTCCTGTCCAAAATCCTCTCTTGATCATCTACATCAGGTTGCAGTAGCACGCAATTGATCATGAAGACGACTGACTGACCTCTGCGTGACCATTGGTACTGCCTGCAGGACACGTCATCTTCGTCATCAGGGCCGTGCGGTGCCAAGGCGCTGAAGCTCGACGCCGGTGCTGGCGGTGGCGGCGTGGGCACGGAGCTGGCCCTGGCGACTCCCACTTACTGATTCAATCAATGCTGACGAGCCCCGAAGAATGAACATATCTTCCCACTGAAGTCTTGCCACACCACCGTTAACAAAGCAATAGCGGTAACCCATCTCAGAACATAGCTCACAGGTCCACAGGATAGCTGAAGACAGACAGAAGAACACCAGAGAAGATAGATTACATTTCACCTTTCTTAGGCAGTGCATTTAGCTAATTTTCTCCGTTAATTGCCAGTAGTTATCACTGGTTTCAGTTGGAACTTAGTTGCAGATGGGTTTGCTTACAGTTGAGCACCATGCTGCTGCCTGCTACTTCATTCCTAGTTTGTACTTATGCTTGGAGAACTTATCTGACGCTCTGTGACTGTTTAAGTCTGACTGCTCGGGAGGAGTAAGGTTTCACAGTCGTGCCGTTCTTGATCTTGACTTTGTGATGAATTGCACAGTGTTTCCGGATTAGCATTTACGAGAGAGTTGTTGTTACTTGTCGATTGCCATGGTAACTTGGACTCTGGGAGCTCTGCCAGTCCAGCATTCCGTCGAACAGCATGCTTGTGCACGGTCGCAGCGCGCCAGCCTTGATGTATCCGTCGAGCACTCGAGCGTGAGGTGAGGGAGACCTAGAAGCATGTCGCAGGCTCGCAGCCCTTGAGCCGGAGGCAGGCTGACCATGGTGGCGTCGGAGACGACGGCGATCGACCACGGTGCGTGCGGCGATGGCGAGGCTGTCTTTGGCTGGAGGACGGACGTGGCGACAACAGGCGCTTTCCACTTTCCAGGCGGTGCCGTGGAGGCAGCCAGGCAGGGGAGCAGACGGCACTACGGCAGCGGTAGATAGAGCCATAGAGGACAGGGAGGAGTACGTCGCCGGCGCCGGCAACGAAGGACGAACCGCGCGGGGTCAAGGCGCAGGAGTTTTCTTTCAAATACAATTTGGACTAGGATCGTGCTCGTGCATTGCTAAGGGTAAAATTACAGAAGACAACATGATAAGACATGACATTATACAGTAAGCAGCGGAAGTCAATGCAACTTCATAGCTCCATAAACAAAGATATAATGAATGAACTGCGTATGGAGGGCTAAAGGTGCAATCCGAGAAAATACATTATGATCTCGAACAGGCTATATATGGAATATTTCAGTCATCCTAAGTGCATAACTACACCATATATGTAAACATGCATAGTCCACGGCTTTTTCACAGGAGGGGACAATCTAGCTAGACCTATTTAACTTCTCTAACATGGTGAAGACGAATCGGATGTAAGGGTGTTGTATAGAACCACTGTGCTACATTGGCTCAAAAAGGATAAAAGAAAGAAATAAAATTTCCTATGTTAATTAGAAGAACACGATGAAACTGTTACAAGACAGCAAGCACAGGTCTAAACATCAGATGATGAGTGTAGCAAAAGGAACATACAAACATTACCTTCAGTGTCATCCATGTCACAAATGCTCTGCAACACAAGCATGATTCTATTAATTTGAAAGCTTGTCAAAAGGAATTAAAGTGCAGCTAGCAGCCATGATCTCCCTAAATAAAATCCTGCAGCACAAAAAAAGTAAACTCCACGGCTCCAGGCAAGAATCAGGAAGAAAAGAACAAAAATGTCTTGGCAGGCTATAGTGTACATCATGTCAACATTGTCAAGCCGTGCCCTCCATTTTTGTGCTGATCTTGAAGACAGAAAATTCTCACTCAATAATTCAGACCAAATATACGATTATACGACACCTTCAAGACTAATGGATACATTTTAACTTTCTTTCTATAAAAAATATAGAATGAATAGTGATTCATGTTATGTAATGTACTTGTCCTAGCTCCTGACTCATTTACAGCAAAAGAATACCATTGCCAAAGGCTTGTCTAGAAACTTTGTACATGCTTTGTACAGGTTTTGTTTGGAAGAAAGTGGCAGACTAAGGCAGGAGCAGATGATGGGAACTCCTGGTTGGAGGTGGGCATTCATCTCTGACATCAGAACTTGTGCCGTGTACTTCGCCATTGCGGCCTCCTCATCCATGGTCCCTGCTCCCTGTGACTTGCGCCGTCTCTTTGCCAGTCTCTCCTTGAGTTGTAGTGATATCAGGACATGACATAGGTATGAACCTATCCATGTGTGACATGGCTATGAACCAATCCATGTTCAGATACAACAATAAGTCAATAAGTGGAAAGGCGCAATACTGCAGCAACTCGTCCAGATACTTATGCAGCAACTCCTCCGATGCTGACTGCAACACCACAGTCCAATCTAACCCCATCAAACCGAGAACAATAAAAAAAATCATGCAAAACCCCTCGTGATTATGTCTTAAGCAGTTGGACCGAATCTCAAGCATGTTTTCAACTCAGCGAATGAGAACAAAAGGAATTGATCAAAATCTCAATAAAAAAATTACGGATACAAGACTTGTAGAACCCAAATCCTGGAGATGATTTGGGAAACGAGGAATCCAAATAAAATACTTGGAGCTCCTGGAAAGACTTGTAGAACCATCCAAAAATTGGATTAAGCTCTAGAAAAATGAGAATAAAATTCTAGAAAAATCTGGAAAATTCTCAGAGAACCTAATCACTGTATGAACGCATTTTTAAACTTTTTCACACAAGGAATAAGAAATGCAACCAGCGTGAATGCAACACATCTAAACCTATGGTTCATTAAGTTAATTTTAGAAAAAAATTTTAATGCCTAATAAATTCAGAAAGACACTTTAAGACCTTAAACGAACTCAAACAAATTCTAGAGAAATTCTAATTATTTTTTTATTAACATGCAAATGATGAAAATTAGGGTGTTACACGCACCCCACTACAGTCTCCTTTAGGTACTTTGCAACTAGATCTTTGCCACGAATTTCACTAGCCAGATTCCTGACACAAAACCATATATGGTCTTGTAACCAAATAGCACGCCTTGTGCCACTGCTAAGCTGTAGAGGACTAGTAGCGCCGACTTCTGGTTTGCACTCCCAACATTACCAAAGTTGCTGTCTATGAGACGCCATAAAGAAACTCCAGCAGAGATATACAAGCCAAGCATGTAAAGAACCCCAAGAGGACATAACATAATACCAAGCACAAGTCCTTGAAATGGCTAATTTGTTGTGAGAGAAAACACTGTTCAGTGGTTGATAAGCTGGAGCGAACAGAGCTGACTTTGTTTTTTCCTTGAAATTTTCCTTCTCTGTCGTCTTTGACCGTGGTAAATACAGTAACCAACAATGCACCATGTCACTTAACTTTTCCTTTAAGGAAATCAACGACCCTGTTGTGTACATCGCAAGTATCAAGGAAAAATCTGCTATATACCCATCACCGGGTTGAAATTTAAAAAAATGGCCTGTGAACTGAAAGTTTATCTCCCTAGGGTTCTTATGGTGGAAAGTTAACCTTTATGTCCGAGTTTGAGATTCAGCATGTGTACTCGATAGAAATTGTACATGAACAAGCTGGCCATGTTTATGCTGAAGGCCCATGTCCATGAAACGGGTGTGCATGGCCTCGAATCTAGTTTAGTTTTGGCATGCGCTATATATGTATTGTATGGCACACCGATATGGATGTGTGCGCACGCTTGAGTGCAAAAACAAAAATTAAGATTAGCCCAAAAGCCACTAATCGTGAAGTTTAGATTCAAAATACAATTGATCTAAATATAATGCGTATTATAAAAAACAATTCTTTACCTGCTTCCCCACCAAAGTAAAGTTCTGCAATGAAAATATGGTCCCCCTTAAACAGAATATCTATGACTTACTATGATATACTACTAACTGTCTGGTTCCTTTCCTAAAAAGGAATTGGATTTCTATATTTTGTTCGGCTGAACTAGAATAAATATATTATAGGAAAAAGTTCATTTTACTATCTTGGTTTTGGTTTGTCCACTTGACCCCAAAGCAAAGTTTTGCCTCAGTTTTACCCCTCAAATTTCTTAGGTTTGCCAATTTCACAGGTACATATACCAAGAGGTCACTACTAGAGAAATTGCCTCTAGTACCGGTTAGAAGCCCCCTCTAGTACTGGTTATGCAACCGGTACTAGCAAATCAGTACTAGAGGGGGCCTCTTTAGTACCGGTTGATATAACTGGTACTAAAGGGTATTAAAAAATTAAAAAAAATTGAAATCCCTTGGCGCCGCCAACCCCCGACCGCCCCGCCGCCCCCTCCCGCCGCCCAACCACCTCACCTCCGCCTCCGCCACCTCCGCTCCGCCTCCCCTCCCCTCCCCTCCGCCACCTCACCTCCGCCCCTCCTATCCGCCTTCGCCGCCATGGCTCCACCCCACTTGCTCCTCCGCCTCCGCCCGCGGCCCGCCCACCCCGTCGCCTCCCCTCCACATCCGCCGCCGCCTCCGCCCCTCCCATCCACCTCTGTCGCCGCGGATCCACCCCGCCACGCCCGCTGTCACTTTGTCACCTCGCCCCGCCGCCGCTCCTTGCCTTAGGCACGAGGTGAGGGGCGAGCGGAGGAGGGAGGAGAGGGGAGGCCGGGGAGGGAGGGAGGGGGCTGGTGGAGAGGGAGAGGGAGCGGATGGAGATGAGATGAGGATGAGGGAGGCGGAGCGGAGGGAGATGAGGAGATAAGGGAGGGGCCGGGGCGGGTGGCGCGTGGAATCGCGCGCATAAAAAAATCTAAGTGTTTGCGGTGCGTGGACGGGGAATCCTTCGGGGGATCCCAAACTTGGATCCAGTACTAATGTTAGTGACCGATACTAAGTCTTGGGACAAGAGATCATTTTTCTAGTAGTGGGTACAACTTACTATAATGTAACAGGTGCATATATACCTACGATGCCAGACATGAAGTAGTAATTTATGTACCGTGGGAGCAGCAGCTCGAATATGTGTAACAATTTAACTTTATCAAGATGCATGAAATAATTTATGTTGAGGAGACTGACCGAGCAGTTTGGACGAGTGTAATTCCTGTGAGACACCAAAAGTCCACCTTCCAGATCAGACACAAAGCCACCGAGCAGTTTGGACGAGTGTAATTCCTGTGAGACACCAAAAGTCCACCTTCCAGATCAGACACAAAGCCACCGAGAAGGACGACAGTGGTCCAATAACAATCAACACGCCCAACCCCCTTACTCCCATACTCAGGTACCCAATGAACATGGCATACCCATTGATAATCTTCACTTCATCCCACTCAGGGGGTGTTTGGTTCCCACCTTGGACTAAAATTTGAACTAAAATCTGTATTTTAGATGGACTAAAGTCCCAAACACTTTAGTCCTCTAGTCCACAAAACCCACCTAAAATGGACTAAAGGGTGCCCTGGACACCCCATACCCCTCATTTACTGCCCTCTGCCCACCCACCCCCACGCCCTCCCACCCCCGCCTCCTGTTTCTATTTGCAGCACCCCATCCCCCGCTGCTCGCTCCCCCTCGACGCCACTCGTTGCTTGCTCCCCCTCGACGCCGGCAGCCGGTCGCTCCCCCTCGACGTCGGCGGCCGCTCCCCACCCCACTCCCACCACTCCAGCCCGTCCCGTTTGCTCCCGCCGCTACCTCCCCTCCTCGCTACCTCCACCACCTTCTTTCCCCATTCCGGCCGCCACCACCGCTCCTACTTTTTCCCCCGCTGGATCCGCTACCCCTGAACCTCCCCACGCCGGATCTACCACTTCCGCACCTCCCCATATCGGATCCATCGTGTCCGCTTGTCCCCACGCCGCCACACCCGACCCTCCCCACCACCACACCCATGGACCACTACCGAGATTTCTTGTCTCAGGCGTCTTCATCCGCTACCCAAAGCTTCCGCACTTCCCAGGATGATAAGGACAAAGACGACTTGTTCCTGTTCCTGACTGTTTTAGTTTGTGAAATGATTACTAACTTGTTCCTGTTGCTGATTGTAGGAAGAAGAAGATGGGTCCGATGATGATCAATGGGAAGAAGAGGATGATGATAGAGATGAATATGATCGAAGAGTACAAGCCTACATATTGGAGTGTCAGAAGAAGAGGAGAAAAATCATGACTATGGCTACTGCCATGATGGGTATGTACCATTTTAACACTTACATGATCAAAGCAGAATATAGAGTAGCAACAGAAAGTGGATTTGAATGGGTCATGAAGACACTAGAAAATAGGATAACTTACTTCAATATGTTTAGGATGAGTCAGGATGTGTTTCTGAGGCTCCATAGTTTGCTAGTTGAGTCATATGGATTGAAGTCAACTAGGAGGATGTCATCTATGGAGGTTTTAGGGCTATTTTTTAAGGATATGTGGTGCACCTCAATTTGTTAGACAAGCTAAAGACCATTTCACTGGGTCACTAGAGACAATATATAGGAAGTTTGATAAAGTACTACAGAGTGTGAACAAGCTAGCAGTTGATATCATTAAGCCAAAGGACCCTGAGTTTAGGACTGTGCATCCTAGGTTGCAATCCCCTCGGTTCACTCCGTTCTTTGATAATTGCATTGGAGCAATAGACGGGACACATACTCCTGTTATAGTACCAACTAGCAAGGTAGTACAACATATAGGAAGGCATGGATATACAAGTTAGAATGTGATAGCCATATGTGACTTTGATATGAGGTTTACTTTTGTGGTGGCGGGATGACCTAGGTCAGTTCATGATATGAGGGTGTTCAAAGATGCCATTGATAAGTTTGGAGACAACCGCATCCACCTGAAGGTAATGACGAGTTCTTATATATGTGACTTACATAATCCATGCATTATGAACATGTATGCAAGTTCTACCTTGTTGACTCGGATTACCCAAACCGATCGGGATATCTTGCACCATACAAAGGAACCAAGTATCATCTGCTAGAGTTTAGACAAGGGTCAATGCCAAGAGGTAAAAAAGAACAATTTAATTATGCACATTCTTCACTTCATAATGTCATTGAGCGGCCGTTTGGAGTTCTAAAGATGAAGTAGAGGATACTGCTTGATCAAACTAGTTATCCTATGCCAAAGTAAAGTCAAATAATTATTGCGTGCATGGAAATACACAATTTCATTCGAGAGAGTTTTTTGGAGGATGCGGACTTTGATTTGGTTGATCATGATGAGAACTATGCTCCATTCTCCGAAGGATCATCTTCTCAAGGAAATGTATCAAATACACGCCATGGAGATGAAGATCAAAACATGAATCAATTCCATGATTGGATAGTCGATGGTTTGTTTAGTAGGTCATAGATGTGTATGAACTATGTTGTATGGACGATTTTTTCCGAGTGCATGAACATTTCTATGATTGTATCACAATTTTAATTATGTCACATGCGCAAACTGGTTGACACATACGGTAGAAATGCTAGAGCAGGGAAAACAGAAATTGTTCTTGGTGCCAGGGAGAAAACAGAAAGATTTGGCACCAGAAGAAAATGGAAAGCAACCGCTGCGGTGTTTTGGCGCCAGGGAGAAAGCAAGAAGCAGGGCAGCGGTGCTTTGGCGCCAGAAAAATTGGCGCCACGCTGCTAGGCGCTAGGGGCACGCTAGGTGGGTTGGAAAAGGGTAGAAGGGTTTTCTTCCACAATATTTAATGACTTTAGTCCATTTTAGTCGAAGGAACCAAACAGCTACTTTAGTCCATGGATTAAACTTGGACTAAAGGAACCAAATAGGGTCAGAGTCGTTGACGGACGGCATACTGGGTTGCCATATGAATTAATTGTCCCCCATCAACAAAGAGGAGCAATGATTCATACTCGTGCCGTTGTTGATCTTGACCTTGTGATGAATTGCGCAGTGCTTCTGGATTAGCATTTGCGAGAGCAAGTGTTATTGTTACTGGTTGATTGCCACGGGGAACATGGAGCTCTGCCAGTCCAGCTCCAGCATTGCATCGAAGCGGTCTCCATGGTTCATTATCAGAAACCTACGGACATCAGCACTCTGTCCATTTTCTGATCAAAAGTATATATGTTTTGATCATAAAATGAACAGAGTGCTGATCAGAAAATTTATATAATGAACCGGCATCTCCACGACAGAGTAACAGCACCAGCCTCCTTTGGTAAAGTCTTCCGACCGAACATTTTTTCCAGTAATATGACAATCCAGTCTGGCTAGATCATGTCTCATGAACTGAGCCTCTGATCCAGCAAGTCCCAATATTGCTTGTCTGGATTGGATCATATATCTGCTAGTGTGTTCTGCCCCAGCGCGCCGAGGTCGTCGTCGGCATTGAGCTGCAACGTCTCTGTCGAGGCAGGTTGGACCATCGACTGCCAGAATACAATAGAAAAGCATAGTCACCTAAAGCCACCGAGAAAAGCATAGGCACCTAAAGCATACTCCAGTTTGGGCGACACAAAGCCACCGAGAAGGACGACAGTGGTCCAAGTAACAATCAACACGCCCAATGAACGTGGCATACCCATTGAGTAATCGTCACTTCATCCCACTCAGAGTCACTGATAATCCCTCACGCGTCTTCTCCCTCACCGTCTTATCCCGCACCCCGCACACCAGGCGGCCGCCGCCACCTCCCCGAGACCCCGAATCCCCCTGTCCCCCTCGCTCCCCGCGAGGCCGCTCCGCCGCCCGCCCTCGCTCCCCGTGAGGCCGCGTCCTCTTCTCCTCGAGCACACCAAAGCAAGCATGGACCAAGGAAGTTCTACGTGTTGTTGCTTCTCGGCGCTCGTGTTGCTGCGCGGCGCCGAGGTTGCGGCGCGAGCGGTTCTGAAAGAATCCCTCCGGCTGCCCGGCGCCCGCATGGTCAGGCGGCAAGCGAGCTGGACCAAGGACGCAAACAAGGAAGACATACCGGAGCTGGTGCTGAACCGCTTGCTGGTGGCGGAGGTGTTCCTGCAGATGCTCGCGTCGGGGTTGGGGACGGTCGCTCTCGTCTGGGCTACAGTGGTGCTGCTCGGCGGATTCTCCACCATGCTCGTGAGATTGGATTTCTGGCTCACCACAGCTATCGTCTTTGTAGAAACCGCCAGGTAACGTGCTCGCATATATGCCTTGCTATTCTTTTTTTTTCCTTCCCTGGACCTAGTGTTTTTCTTGATTTTGGAACAAATTTTCTTTTGGAGGATTTCGATCGGATATCGCGCATAACTTTTTGCCTGCCATATTACGCTCGTTTTTAGTGAACATCTACATATTATATTCTGCGAAACCAGATTACAAGATTTAAGGAGAAAATCCCTTGCACATAAAAACAACAGAAGATGTTCTTTGTGAACTTTTTACTTTTTCCCCACAAAACAAATTTTCCAAATTAAATGAACTAGTCCATCAATCCGTGTTCTTGCACATGCTACTATTTTTAAAAAATATTATATTTGAAAATTATTTAAAATTAGACCCTACCTATTAATAAAAATTATTTACCTTACTACTCTCTCATTTATTTAATACTCTAACACAATACTCATAGATGTGTACTTATTTTTATCCAGTTGTGATTGATTTTTTAATTAGTTATTAGTCTATACATTTTTCCATCACTTCCTCGCATACATGTAAAAAATTATCTACATGGTGACACCATCGTGTGTATATACATTAACTTAGTATTTCTATATTAATAATAATATAAATAGGTAATTTAGAATCATATAGTTGTCTACTTTTTGGACATTTCTATCATGCATAAATAGGTAAAGAATCATATAGTTGTTTACTTTTTGGACATTTCTGTATGATGAACATGACGATAATTAGATTATGGTTTAGGTTTTTACTTTAGGTTTTTTTTAATAACAACACATGTGTAACTTAGATACAAATCTAGAATGGTATTTAAGTTAACTTTTGTAATGATATGCATGGGTAAATCAGATAAAGATTATGGGGTTACTTTATATTACTTTGTATAATTGTAGAGTTGGGTACTTTAGAGTTGGGTTATTTTCATAATGAGAGTGCCAGGTAACATTTTAGAAAAACATAATAGATCAATGACTATAGTTATTAGAGTTTACATGATTGGTGTTCAATGCTTCTGATTTTTTTAAAAAAATTAGAATTTATATATTTTTTCTAGCATATCTTGTGAGAATTAATGCGGCCACATTGCTAAAAAAATGTTACCTTGATGCTTGAGTTACCTCTTATTTGTTAATATTATAACACAATACTTATACATACATATAGTTCATCCGATTGTAATATATTTTAGTTAGTAATTACTCTATAACGTTTTCATTCACATTTATAATCTTTAACTTTTCACTTTTGCATCGCAGATTTGTACTTGAATATGTTTAATGAACCCTAAGTTTGAGCTATAATTTTAGCATCTAAATCTATATTCTCATCACTTTCTTTGTGTATTTATAAATGGTAACATATATCATGCATATATAGCTTAATTATTATATTATATACTACTTCCTCTGTTCTTTTTTATATGTCACATTAGGTTTTGTCCCAAGTCAAACTTTTCCATTTTTGACCAAATTTATAGAAAAATATAACAACATTTATAATATTAAATTTCTTTCATTGAATTCACTATGGAATGTATTTTGATAGTGCATATATTTGGAAGTATAGATGTTTTATATTTTGATATAAACTTGGTTAAATTTGAAAAAATTTGACTTAGGACAAACCTAATGTGACATGTAAAAAGGACCCAAGGGAGTAATAGTGTAAGAAATAGACAATTTAGAATCATACGTTGATGCAGATTGGTGTATATTTTAGATGACTTGGATTTAAATTTAAAGTTACCTTATCTTATTTTTAATAATGGAATATGTGGGTAATATAGATGCAAATTTAAGGGGTTATTTTAAGTTATTTTTTAAATATTAGTGGTGGGCAATTTAGTTACAAATTTAGAGGGTTATTTTAAATTATTTTTTATAATGACATAAGTGGGTAAGTGGGTAATTTAGATAAAGATTAGGGTGTTATTTTAGTTTAATTTATATAACGTCATAGGTGGGTAATTTAGATATAGATTTTGGAGGTTACTTTAGGCTATTTTCATAATGACATAGGTGGATAATTTTTTAGAAAACATAATAGATCCAATGGCCATGATGATTTGAGTCTACCGGTCAGATGTTTTGCTTTTTTTGAGAATTTCTGGGATTTCTTTCTTTTTCTAGAGTGTCCACCTAGAATTTTACGTGGCTTCACTTGGAGGCTTCAAAATGAACCTCCAATTAGTAATGGTAAGATTTTCTAGAGTGTCCACCTAGAATCTTAGGTGGCTTTGCTTGGAGGCTTCAAAATGAGCCTCCGGTTAGTAATAATAAGATAAGATATCAACAATCCTAATCCCATGCATGGTTCATTAAATACCAATGCTGCACAAAACACGAGCTTAACTAAAGGTCCGTTGTCAGAATCGTCGGCTACAACTCGGCGCCCGAGGCCAAATTCTTCGTTGATGTTCCGGCGTCAGCTTTCTTTGGAAGGAACATTTTGCAGATCGGAAGTGCGACTGGTTTTGTAGGACTAATCACTATGGGGCCAGCACTGATTGCTCTTGCTCCAATTTTCGCAGCCTCTGCCTGCATGACGCTGTCAATTTGGCGTCTGTTAAGCATCGATGGTTACGGTGGCTCCAGTACTGAATCCAGCAATGCCAATCTAAAGCCAGCGCTCATCTTGTTCTACGCCCTGGTGCTCAGTCAAGGTGTGTTGTTCCTGATGTGGTTCGTAGTTGCTATGAGTCGTTCAGCAAAAGCTAAAAAATTGCGTCAGTACTTCAAGAACGAAGAGACGATAACTAACAGATTTATTGCTAGCACACTCGACACCTGCGTCGAGAAGGGCGTAGTTAACACCTTGAATAGGACTGTAATCACTTTTGCGGAAGAATTGCTGCAATCTGAACAAAGTGGTGACCACGGTGTTGCAGTCTCAGTGCTACACGTTGTTGTGATCGAAAGGAAAGAACGCAGAGCTGGAGCAATTGAGCAGATTTGTTCTTCTGAACAGTTGGTAGGCATGCTGTTTCGGTTGCTAAGCTCGAAAAGCCCCCTCGATCTCGATACCAGGACACTTGCAGCAAAAATCGTAAAGAAGCTATCAAACAAACTGTATCTAGCTAACATACCTGGAGCAGCCAACGTGTTATCATCTATGCTTGATGCGTGCTTCATGGAAACAAGAGCGCAGACAAGCCACACAACTGGACAAACTCTAGTCAGCATCAAAAGTGATAATGGAGAAATTATTGTTCATGGCCTTCAGATTCTTTGCAAGCTTGCTGATGACCCAGGGAACTGCACAGAGATGAATAACACCAAGGATCTTGTGTCCAAGATAATAGCGTCACTCACTCATGGGCTGCATAAAGCCATTGCCAGTGAATCTGCAACAGTTGAGGTTGTGATAGCATCCTTAGGTTTGTTAGTCAAGCTTACCAGCAGGACAGGTGAAAGCAGTACAGAATTACGCCGTACAATATTGGATGATAGCAGAACAGTCGGCAACATTCTTTGGATCTTGAGCAACAGTAGCCACACAGACGTGAAGATACTAGCAGTGAAAATTCTCACGACGCTTACTTTGGGTCGATTGTCGATAAAGAGAAAAAGGCTTATCTTGGGTCAGGTAGGGAGCCCAGACCTTCAGCAGCTGGTCACAATGTTGAGTGATGATGGAAACTCCAAGGAGAACAGAGCTGTGACAGCACAATTGTTAGCACAACTGTGTGCAAATTCCAGAACAGATCATGACAGGAACCGCCTCAGACCAATCTCCAGTGCATTGTCCACGGTAAGTACATAGTACCAATTTAATTTCTTGATAGATTTTTTGCACTTCAGTACCTGGGTTCAATATGAAAGATTCAGATTCACGTTTCCCATATTCCCATGTGGTATTTCTTTTATTGTTAATATCTGTAATCGAGAAATGTTAATCACTGGATTAGTCCCAACATGTAGCCCCCAATACAGTATTCAGTTTAACCTTCTGTTTTCCAGTTTAGTCCAGAGCAGAATCAACCTGACCAGAGGTAACAACATTCACGTCTCATGCTCACTGAGACAAGGCTGAATAAATTGAAATGTCTATTTTGTGAGAAATATAGATGCATGCGAATGAAATGATCTGAAACATAGCATGTATCTGTATCATAATTTTCAGTAGTATTTCATAATGTAGTTGCTTTGATAAGTCGAAACATTTTTCTGTTACCCAGTATTTATAAAAGTAATTAATTCTTTCTTTGCTGTTGGTATATAGGTTCTGAAAACTATAAGCAATACTCAATGTACAAATGATGATGCCGACACTTGGAGATTTCTTGGGTGCTTCTTAGGCCTCACCATGCAGATTTGTGTCAATCTTGGCGTTGGTGCAGATGCTTTTGCTACTGCGGTCAAGGAGATTCCAGAGGAGGACCTTGTCTTGGTAAAGAAGCTGAAGGAGATCGTTGATACTTGTATTGAAAGATTATCTAGAAATAGTTGTATGGACGGCGAGAATGACATTTCCTTAATGATCATGAAGGCCGCTGCCAAGTTAGCTACGTGGATGATGAAGATGAACCACCATTACATCACGCATTTTTGCCAGGTGAACATTCTTCAGAAACTGGAGGACGCCACGAACGCCATGGCAAAACTGGAAGAGTACATGATCTTAACCGGAGGTTGTCCTGACGGGTCTGGACGCCACGAGACGCTTTCATCACTTGTGAAAGGCGTCAAGGATTTAGTCTCGCAGCAGCAGGCTTGGGCGCATATACGTCAGATTGTCTGAAGGCCGGGCTATTGAATGTACTCTGTTTGCCATGCATGTTCTGTTATCTCTGTATTTTGGTTCGAAAGGAAACCAGATAAAGAACTAGTTTACTGTGCGGCATCTGAGATTGAGAACCCGGCGCAGACACGGCCGGCGGTACAAGCGAGGAGCAGCGGAGGCCGGAGGCTGCGCGAGAGGTGGAGGCGGTGGACCGGCGGCCGCGACGAACGGGCAAAGAAGGGGGTAATCCAGGAAATAGCACCGGTCTCCGACGGTGTTCACGAAACAACACTCTTTCTCATTTTCTCTCTGATTGCCAAAGAATTGATGTTTGTTACAGGGAGGCTAGGAGGCCAAGAGTATTTACAGTATAAACTTAGTATGTAAGATAAAGTGGACCTTAAGATAATGGATATATTAAGTAACATGAAATCTATTATATCTGAAATTCATGATTCCATTTTTTTACTGTACATAAGAGGTGGAAACTGGAACCCAACAATCTTGAAAATGACCAGTGAAAGTGCACGTAAGGCATGCACGTGATATAAAAAGTGATTACGTACAAGTGTTAATCAGTATGCATATAAAAAACAAAAAAGATATTTTTAAGTAAACCTAATTGTAAAAACATCAATACTTCTCGTTATCCTTCCTGCAGAAACCTACCTAACATTAACATGAAACTATCATTAGAGTTAAAAAGTGATTAGAGTTAAAAAGACGATACAAAATACACATTCTATTAATTCAAGAGTAGTGCCCACCTAATGCAAGGACTAATTGAGCATGACAAACAAAAGTTAGTGAAAGCCTTGCATGCTGCGGCCATGGTGCTATGCACCGTACAACAGGTCTGCTTATGTGCCTGACACCAGACGTGCTTAGGAACGACAGTCCTATGTTATAGAATGGAGCAAAGTGATGCTAAAAAATTAACGCCGCATAGCTCTAAGATTTATTATTTGAAATTGATGTGAATTAAAAAATAAATAACCTCAAAGAATGACATTATGTAGCTGGAGCTTCACTGTTTCATATCTGCTGAGCTCCATGAAAGACAAAGCAAGCTGACAGATACTAGTGTCCTAGTACCAACTATCCTGAACCCGCATTTCTCCACGGATAGAGGCTACCACAACTAAGAACACGCAAAAAAACCCATATTTTTAATAGTTAAATCATGGTTCATACCCAAAAGAAGTTTTCATTAAAATCTATATTCAATTGCTCACGAGAAAGAATTACCATGAAGAAATTTTGTTTCTACACCAGCAACGCAAGAAGAGTAATCCCCTTACTTAATGCTGCTTCCTTGAACACACGTGCCTTTGGCATCCACATCTACATCCTTGTCCTGCCATATCCGTCCCAGTGCCACATCAACCCACTCTTGCAGTTCACCAAGGTCCTCACCAGCTACTCTAAAAAAAACGGTCCTCGCTGGCCACACCGTGTCCAGTGCACCGTCGCGTTGAGTTGATGTGTAGGTAGAAGTCCATCTGCTCGTTGATGTGTAGGTAGAAGTCCATCTGCTCCATTGATGTATAGCTAGAAGTTGTAAAAGCCCTTCGCTGCATCCAATAGCTTTTTTTTAAAAAATTGCGTCCTTTAGTGTTTCTTTCATTTCATTTCTATGTTGTTCTATCTGAACTATTGAAAGGAGTCGTTAGTTATAAAAATCTTCCAGTTCAAATGTTCGTTTCTTTAGCTGCAGAATTTGCTTAACACTAAACGTGTCGTTTTAACTGGGTCCAGGGTTTTGTTCTTCCAAAATAGTAAATACAAGTGATTGATTAGTTCAAAACACACCAGAGTGATAGGTAACAGAAACTATTGAGGAAAAAAAATAAAATATACAAATCTTAGATCCTGTTTGGCATGACTCCAACTCCAAGACGGAGTTGGTGGAGCTTTAGTTCATTTTCTTAGAGCACCTCTTTCCTAGCTCCAAACCCCTTCGAAATATACCGGATGTGAAGTTGGGGGCTGCCGCTCGTTACAAAAATCAGTTCGTTTTTCTTTTCGATCCATTCCGTCGACGCCTTATCCACCGACGCTATCATCCACCCTAAGCCTCCTCTCCCATCCTCTCCCTATGCGCAGCTCGGGTGGCGGATGAAAGAGCAGCAGCCCACGGGGGGTTGAAATGGTTTTTATGGAGCAGGTTGTAACGTGGGTGTATTTGAATGGGTTAAAATGGATTTTAGTATCTAATGGTCTCAGAGTTGGGTATATCGCAAATGCGAGTTGGGGTGGGTTGGAAGTGGTTCTTTTTTTGTTTGAGTTCGTATGGGTTTAACCCATAGGTTTAAGTTTCAAGTTTCGGCTCTTGACGTCGGATACATATGTGGATTTAGTCACAGTACTTTGCACAAAATAGCGGACTGTCAAATTGATTCATCTTCAGCAAATTTTGATCAATTTCTCTAAAATTTTAAGATGTGAACGCGAGATTTTAGTTTTAGGGTTCGGCTCTTGATGCGGGGCCTACATATAAGTCCAGCCGCACTGCCTTGCACAAAGTAGTGGTCTGTCAAATTGATTCACCTCCAGCAAATTTCGATCAATTTCTCTAAAATTTTAAGGTGTGAACGCGAGATTTTAGTTTTAGGGTCCGGCTCTTGACGTGGGCCCACATATAAGTCCAGCCGCACTACCTTGCACAAAGTAGCGGACTGTGATTCATTTGCAATAAATTTTAGTCAATTTCTTTAAAATTTTAAGGTATGAACATGAGGTTTTAGCTTTAGGGTCCAATTCTTGATGTGGGACCCACATATAAGTCGAGCCGCACCACCTTGCATAAAGTAATGGACTGTCAAACTTATTCATCTGCAACAAATTTCAGTCAATTTCTCTAAATTTTAAGGTGTGAACGCGAGGTTTTAGCTTTAGGGTCCAACTCTTGACGCGGGACTCACGTATAAGTCCAGCCGCACTACCTTGCACAAAGTAGCAAACTGTCATCTGCAACAAATTTCAGTCAATTTCTCTAAAATTTTAAAGTGTGAACGCGAGGTTTATATAAACTCATAGATTCATATATCAAACCTATAGGTTATATCAGTTGGTGTGACGGGTTGGGTTAGGTTTAGACAATAGAATTATAGAGCGGGAGCAGGATGGGTGAATGAGTTAATTTATTGTGGGTTGGGAGGGTTTGGGCGGGTTTCAACCCGTTAGCAGGCCTAGGCAGCGGCGGGCGCCAGCCGTCATGTGCCACCATCCAGCGCGCCGGCCATCCTGTGCCGCTGTCCTGTGCGCCGGTCGTCCCGCGTTGCTGGCCCCTTGCCGCAGCAGGGTGGCGCCGGCACTAAGGCTAGTCCCAGTGCAAGGTTTCATTGCACTGTTTCCAAGGATGCCACATCATCATTTGAGATGTATTCTCATGAATGAAATAGGGAGTCCCAGTGCACAGTTTCATTTCATGATTTCATAGGATGCCCATGACATTTAATTGTGAGGCATGTGATTGGATATGGTTAGATGAGATGAAACTCTATAGCCCCCAATGCAAGTTTCAATAGGTTTCATAGTCTTGGAAACAGTGTATACACAGTTTCATCCTGATGAAACTCCTTCCCTCTCTCACTTCATAACTACCATGCCATGTCATCACATATGCTGATGTGTCACCGTATTTAATGTGTATGAAACCTCTATGAAACTCCCACTGGGATTAGACTAACCCCGTCGCGCGTAGGGCTCCAACTCCCGGGGAAAATCGGGTGATTTGGTAGTTACAGAGTTGCTCTTTCTCCAATCCAATCAGAACTACAGAGCAATTCGTTCTAGTGTTCTGATTTATTTATCTTTCTCCTTGTTTATCGTTCCTTGAACGGCTATTATATGATAATGGCGTCCAGCCTGAATGGATTGTCTATTGGAGATTCACTGCCTGACAACATTACGAGTCCCCTGCGAGGTTAGGACTGCTTCCCCGCCACTGAACCTGTCACGCACACCGCCGGCCAGGCCACATGCCCGGCCGAGCGTTCCATCTTTTGAAAAGGAGAATGGCAGGTGGGGTCATGAGCTGGGGGCAACAATGACAATCCATCTTGAAAACTTCCGATCAGTTTCACTCTCCGGACCTCATTCTCCGCGGTCATCCGTTGCACTCGGAAGTCGGAACCCATCGATAAGTTCGTATCTTGCCTGTCACGGTGCCACTGCCACCTAGTCATCCTTTGTGGATCGCCAAGAACCACCGCACCACCACCACCGCCCACCGGCCGTCCAATCGTCCATCCATCCCGTCAGACGACGGACGGTGAGTCGGCGATGCGGTTTTTCTGCGGCGTCGCGTCACGGACTCGCCGTCGGCAGAGCGGCCTGCAACGGCAAGGCACGGAGCTGAACAACAGCGATCGCCAAGGGACTCTAGTGCTCTGCTTAATGAACGTTAAGTTCCGCTGCAATGATTCAGACTTTCAGAGGGGCACGGCAATTAACGGCGACAGCGTCCGCGGCACCAATCATGGGAGCAGCCGAGCAGGGCATTTCGAAATGGAAAGACAGTGAAGTGGTCGCCGAAGGCCCGGGCAGCGCGCATCCCCTCCGCAGGTGCGCGCGGTTGGTGCTGTACTGCTGCGCCCGTCACCACAAACGCTCCGCGAATCCTTTGCCCGTCACCGGAGGGCGGAGGCGCAAGCCTGCCGGGGGTTGCCTTTCTCTGCTCGGGATGCCTTTCGCTGATGCCTTCCACGAATCCTTTGCAGCTTGCCAGGTGCACCAACTTGTGGGGGGCGTGCGTCAATGGTTGATTTTGATTATTTTTTTTCAGTGGCACCTCCTGGCTTGCAAATACCATTCGAGTGAGTAGCCTGTGATTTGTGAAAGGAACGGAACTACGGGAGACAGGTCCTCCGGCCACTGGCCAACCCAGCGCCCTGCGGCCTTCAGGCTTCAGAAATCCGGAACGGCGTCGTGCGTGGTGTGGGCGCGTGGTGGTGTCGAGACTGGATCACTGGAGGAGAGGCGGCCGGTGTGTCCGTGACGTGAGGAGTGGGCTCGCGTGGCACACTCCCACAAAGCAAGAAGGCTGGTAATTGTTGGCAGGCCGCTAAGGGGTCTAGAGCCGAGCTACAGCCTACGACGGGTCATGGGCTCATGGCCGCGTCGCGTGCCGCGGCTGGCAGGCCGCCGGTTGAGCGGGCCATGCAGTACTTGGCCCAAGGATCGGGTATGGCCACGATCTGGTAGTATTCTGGTGCTGCTCACAAGTCCGGAGGCTTTTTTTTATTTTTAACCCTTTTATTTATTTATTTTTAAAAATAACCTCACCCGGACTTTATTTGCGCGGCGTAACCCTTTTGGCCGCGCCAGACCGCCTGGCGCGGCAGGAACACTCTGCCGCGCCGCATGCACTGGCGCGGCGGTCCTTGCCACGCTGGCGCGGCGAGTCGCGGCGCCAGGTGGGCGCTGACGTGGGCGGGCGTTCGCCGCGCCAGCCCGCCTGGCGCGGCAGGGCCAGCACTAATTCCGCGCGCCGGCTCCCTTCCTCCTCCCTCCCTCCTTTCTTCCTCCTCCAAACACCCGAGCCCGAGCTCCTTGCGCCGCCCCCACCGCCCCACCCTTAAATCCACCCAAAATCCGGCGTTTTCGGTGGGGGAAAGTAGTGGAAATCGATCCCTGCTTCGTGTGGAAGGTATTCCCCTACTTATTCTCGTATTTTACCATTGCATTTGGTAGATCGGAGGATGTTTAGGTGACTTAGGGTTAGGTTAGTGATTTGAATTTTGAATGAAATGCAATGGTGTTTTGTGTTAGATGATACGTAGTTCATACGCAATTAAGTCTCTGCCCGCGATATTGACGTGTAGAACTTGTCGATTTAGGTATATATTCATTGAATCGTATAGTGCAATGTATATGTGTATTTTTTATTTGCAATTTGTCCAATATATGTAATGTGTGTAGTTGATATGTCGAATATGTGCAATGTGTAGTGTATATGACATGGTGAAATGTTTGTATTTTGTAGATGGATCGTTTAGTTCGATTTTTTGATGGTGGTGTTGTGAAACAAAATGGGGAGTTAGAGAATATGAATGAGTCAATTGAATTCTTCGATGGTCCTCCAAGTTTTAGTGATTTAGTTGACCGTGTAATGAGGAAGTATGGATGTAGAGTGGACGAGATCAGTTTGAGAGGTCGTTTTGATTGTGGGAAAGCTAGAGCTCATTATGTTCTCATGAAGTTAGCATCCGATGCGAATTGGAAGCACTATAAGGATATTGTGCATGAAGCTAATGTTGCATGTTTGGAGGTTATAGTCGAAATTGTTCATATGCCTGGCCCAAATGTTGTCATGAGGGAGGAAGTGGCGGTAGTGAACCATAATGGTACCTAGGAGTCAGAAATGTTGCATCACGTGTTAGGTGAAACAGAACATGATTTTGACTTGGCTATTGCCAATGATGATTTTCCCAATAACAATTTTGAGAGGGATGAAGCAAATATAGATGTTGATAATGTCTCTATGAGTTTCGAAGATTGTGAATTGGAGGAAGATGGGGTAGTAGGTGTGGAGGTAGAGGAGGAATCACTATTTGAGAGTGGTGGGCATGAATATGAGAACGTTGGGGTAGAAAATGAAGAGGATGGACCGCAATTTGACACCGCAACCGTGCATGATGTAGAAGGCATTCGTCGTATGGACGATTGTTTTTCTTACACCCAGTATGAGTTGCGGTTGTTAAAAGAACGTGATGTCGAACTGCCATCCGTTCCCAATGATAAGGACATAAGTATGGTTCACAAAGCAATATGTGAATCTAGTATGGTGAATGCCGAAGGGACGTCCATTGGTGAGAGTCCAGTGATTAAGAAGGGGATGAAGTTCAATAGTCTTGAGGAGCTGAAGTTTTTCTTGGCTGACTACGCGGTGAGGTTACATAGACCTTTTAGCGTAGTTCACTCTGACAAGAACTTAAGATACAATGTGATGTGCAAGCAAGGATGCCATTGGCGTGTATGGTCTCGGTTAATATCAAGCACCGGACAATGGAGAATTTCAAATGTTGTGCAACCGCATACTTGTCGGTCGTCACAGCCGAAGCGAGAGCATGTATAGTGCACAGCAAAGTACCTTGGACGGTGTATCCTAGGCATTATCCGTAAAGACAGCGAGACATCGGTGCCATCACTCGTGGAGTCCATCTTCATCTTTAGTGGGTACCGTGTGAAGTATTCGAAGGCTTGGCGGGCGAAGCAACACGCTGTTGCCCTGCTTTGGGGCGACTGGAAGGAGTCGTACGGCATGGTTCCTAGGGTACTCTCAGCTATAACCTACTACAATCCCGGAGTTAAATGGTGCATCGACTCATGTGGCATGATGCTTCCTGACAATGGAGTTTTGAAGCATATATTGCAAAGGGTATTTTGGTGCTTCCCTCAATGTAGTGAGGTATTTCAACATTGCCGTCCTGTGATACTTGTGGACGGTACATTCTTGACTAGCAAGTACAAGGGTACATTAATGATGGCAGTTGCTGTAGATCCAGAACAACAGCTTGTGCCTCTTGCTTTTGCCTTGGCCGAGAGTGAGAATAATGAGAGTTTGTCATGGTTTATGAAACTTGTTCGGGTACATGTTCTTGGACCTTCACGGATAGTGTGTATGATATCAGATAGGCATCATGGGCTCCTAAATTGTGCGAAGGACCACATTGATGGTTTTCCACCGCTTGTGCATAGGTGGTGCACGAGGCACTTTGCTGCCAATATGTCGCGTCGGCAGAAGAGCAATCGTGTGATTGGAAAATTGAAATTATTATGCAAGGTTCATACAGAGAGAGAATTTTGTGAGAAGTTAGAAGATCTAGTGAAGGACTTGAACGACGACGCAAAAGAATGGTTGAAGGGTGAAATGGAGGACAAGGATAAATGGGCGCAGGCTTTCGATGAGGGAGGGATGCGTTGGGGTATTATGACCACGAACTACTCGGAATCACTCAACGGAGTTTTCAAAGGCATCCGAAGTAGGTCCGTCGCTGGAATTATTGAATACACATTCGAAAAATGCAACGCCTACTTTGTGAACCGATGGCGAAAGGCACGTGAAATGTTGGATCAAGGCTATAGAATTGGGCAAGTTGCAGATGATTATTTATCAGAGGCTAAGCTTAGATCCGTGCACCACTTAGGAGAACCGTACGGGCCAGAAATGATGGTGTATTCTATAAGAAGTTACGGTACGACTAACATTGGGGTGAGAGTCATGGAGGCCGACACTACAGAGTGGATCTGAACGAAGTTTCTTGCACCTGCAATGTTCCTCAATTGTTGCACCTTCCATGTTCACACTTCATTACAGCTTGCAAGGCAAGAGGTCTTAACTATGAAAGCCCCTTGTACATGTCACCGTTGTACTCTAGGGAGCACACCATCAAAATATGGGAATCAAGCTTTCAACCTTAACTTGATCCGTCACAATGGCCGACATATGAAGGGGTAGGGTACGTGCCTAACCCCAGTTTAATGAGAAATAAAGTAGGAAGGAGGCAGAAGAAGCGTTTCACAGGCGACATGGACGTGTCGGAAGGGAGGCTTTCTGCAGATTATGATACTGGTGATTTTGATATTGATAAGTCGGAAAATCGTTGCTCCAAGTGCCACAAGATCATTAGGAATTGCACGTGCCGCAGTAGAAAATCTAAAGGCACTAAATCTGGAGCGAGCAGTAATAGGCCGCGTACTTCGAACAATTGGGTATGCGCGTTGCTTGTATTTTGCATGGCTATTATTTTATCTTTTTTATAGTAGTACATTATCATAGTTACCGTACTTATCATATAATGAAGCTTTTTACTAATGATCTTTTTTGTTGTTTCTTTAGGATGGCGGCGCCGGGGTACCCTCTTCTTGAGGCTGCTTACGACTTGCAGCACCGTGCCCACTACCTCGTGGACCTAAATGAGGTATAACATGTTGGGTTACGAGGTAGGCTACACTAGCGCAAATCAAAATTTCTACCGCGTAAAACCAGGAAGAACTGCCGTATAAGGATCACAGGATTACCACTCGACGCACTACTGGTGCGGAAGATGTAGATATGCGTCGATGCAGTGAAGACAAACACGTAGTCGTACGTAGTCGATCAACGTAGTCGTACGTAGTCGATCACGTCAACGTCCAGCAGCTCCTCAGCAGCTCGTCCACGTGCAGCAAGACCGCCTCCCGTGCCGCGGCTCGTCGGCGGCTCGTCGGCGGCTCGTCGGCGCCTCGTCCAAGTGCTGCAGGCGCAACACCTCCAAGGTATCCACACGTGCAAGGTTCCTAACGGGCCTCTGGGTCCGAGGCCCATTAGTACTTCTAAACCTAATTCAACTCGGATCAGATCCGAATTGGGCTTCCAGCCCCTTAAGTGTGTGACCCTATAGGTTCGGATACGTATAGACATGGCCCGAGTACTCCTACTCGGCCCAATAGTCGGTAGCGGCCTCTAGCAAGACGTGCCAACTCCTATACGCACACGAAGATCATATCAGACGAACCATCACAACATAATATACATGCTATTCCCTTTGCCTCACGATATTTGGTCTAGCTTCAAGCCGACCGCTCTTTCTCGATCCTGTGATTCGGAATCCCTTTGTAGGTAAACTCTTAACCGTACGTAGCATGGCCATGCATTTTCGGATCCGATCACTCGAGGGGCCCAGAGATATCACTCTCAATCAGAGAGGGGCAAATCCCATCTTGATTGACCATGTCTCATAGCATGCTTCTTGACAAACCCGAAAGCTACCTTTATAACTACCCTGTTACGGCGTAGCGTTTGATAGCCCCTAAGTAGGTCGATCCACATCTTGAATACATGCGACAATCTCAGGTCTAAGGACAAAGTGTATATGTTGTTTAAAGAGAGAACTACTTCTTGTGTTGGGTCAGTCCTAGCACATGTCTCCACATGTGTTTACACTATTAGTTCAACATCTCCATGTCCATGACTTGTGAAACATAGTCATCAACTAATACATGTGCTAGTCTAATATTCATGTGTGTCCTCACATGAACTCCGACTAGGGACAATTTTAGAATAACCATACAAGTAAAGAGTTTCACATACAATTCACATAATTGCAAATCAATTCAAGTAGCCTTTAATGGATATTCAATGAACACAATATACAAATTATGGATACAAATGGAATATCATCATCTCTATGATTGCCTCTAGGGCATACAGTATCGTGATGGTTCTCCCCATTTTAGGTCAGGTTTGGGAAAACATAGTCGTTTACAGTTGGGGCTCAACGGCTCTTGCCTGGCTGTACAGACAGCTATGTGAGGCTTGCAGGCGCACAGCGAGGGATTCCAATGTTGGAGGGTGCACTTATATGCTCCAGATTTGGATTTGGGAGCGAATGCCCGTGGGTCGACCTTCCCGCCTCCGTGTCGATGTAAGTTACAACGGCTAATTCCTTTTTCTACTTTAATGTTCGAAAAACTATTGTATCATGTGACCAATTGGACTTGCAATTTCAGCCATGGCATCGAGACGATGCTCGTCCCACGTTCTATCATGTGTGGAAGCATGTGTGGCCCGTTCGTGGCAATCCGGATAGGCGCTACAGGGCCTACACCAATGAGTTTGATGTTCTCACGCAGCACTAGGTAATTTGCTCACCATAGTTTTTTAAGCTAACTTCCGTATAATGATAGATGAAATAAGTATTGCGTGAAAATTTTTGAAGGTGGAATGGAAACCATACGACCGTGAGCAGCTTAGCCATATCGTATTTTCACCGACGTGCTACAGAGACAGAGAGCTGTGGAGGTGCACGACCCCACTGATATTGTACTACGTGGTAGAGTTTCATATGCCGCATAGGGTGATGCGGCAGTTTGGGAGGATGCAACCGTGCCCTCCTTTGGAATTATCGACTTCACAGCAGCTGCACAGGTACGCAGGAATAAATAACTATTGGAGGCTATTCAATTAATGCACTTAACATGTTATACTAATACTTCACTAATTTCTGATGCAGAATCGACCGCAGAAAGCGGTACAAGGAGAATGATTGGAGGTTGAAGCATGCTCAGTACCTCCTCCTGTGGCAGAACAAGCAAGGATGCAATCCTGAAGGTGGACCGTACTGGCGACCAAACAATGAGTACATACGATGGTACTGTACTTCGACGAGAACTAAAGTGAAACCATCTTGGACTAATGTGCCCATTGAGGATGCACCGTCTGAGGATGACGCTGACATAGCTGACGCGTACGACACGGTTACACGCTATGGGACACAGCCTGAGCGTGCACCTCTCCACGACTACATGGTAAGATTTTGGTTTGTAATTATAGTATCGTAACATTGATCACTCATGGAATGAAAACTCCTGCGTACAGGGACAGCAGCTTGCAAGGCTCTCAAACGAGGCGGGCGTGATTATGGAGCACGCCGTCGGGGAAGGTGATGGTCTGCTTCGTCAGTTTGCAGAGGTAGAAGCCCAAACTAATTTCCACTTATACTCGTACTACCTTTGTAACCATCAATAACATAGTCGTGAATATATGCTGCTTACATGTGGCAGAGGGTTCGGAAAAGCTGCAGGCGAATGGCCATGAGGATGAACTGCATGACGTCCTCAGATGTGCACCACGGGGGCAATGGCCAGGGTACTTCTTCGGGATCACGTCGGATTCCATTGGCAACTACCCCCAGGGCTGCAACACCGTCCACTGCTGCAGGTCCTAGCAGGAGATCATGAGGCAAGGAACCCGCATCCCCTCAGGAAAGCGAGGACTCTGAAGGTGAGCAGTTTGAGGATGACGACCCTACATATGGTGAGGAACTGGAGATTTCTCACGATGCTCCACCTGTGACTCAGACGCAGGGAGAGTCCAGCCAGGTATATTCACAAGTTTCTCCAAATTCAATTATAGATTTTAATGTTCACTCCCGAAGTGTCATACAAATTTTATGCTTTGTGCCCAATTATTCCATAGGAACCTGCACCTCGTACCCGGTTGTCACGCCGGCGTCGTCGTTCCCGGGACCACATCGACGTTGGCAGCGCCAATGTGCTGCCCACGCATCCAAGGAGGGAGCGTCGCCCAAGAGATCCTTTTAGCCCTCCGGATGAGCGGCGGTCACGACACTGAACCTAGCATGTCTCAAGACATTTGGAACCGTCACGTGTGTAAAAGACTAAGTTGGTTGTTAGGTTTATTCATGTCACGTTTGTAAAAGACTAAGTTGGTTGTTAGGTTTTTTTCTATCCGTACAATGTTATATGTTTGCTCCATGATATACTTGTGTTTCGTGTATTTTTTCGTAAATGTTCAGAACAAAAATACGTTTCGGATTGTGCAGCGCGCTCCTGACGCCCCAACCCCCTAGGCCGAAACCTACTGAAAGTTTACTAAAATTGGCGTGGCAGCGCACCGCGCCTGGCGCGGCAAGGCCCTCCCCCGGCCGGAACCTACTGAAAACGTGTCGCGGTTGGCGCGGTAGCTCAGTCCTGCCGCGCCAGGCAGCCTGGCGCGGCAAGGCCTTCACCTCACCCGGGCCGGAAACCTACTGAAAACTTATTGCCGTTGGCGCGGCAGCTAACTCCTGCCGCGCCAGGCCGCCTGGCGCGGCAAGGCCACCCACCGGCCGGAAGCTACTGAAAGTGTATTGCAGTTGGCGCGGCAGAGCTCTCCTGACGCGCCAGGAGGAGTGGCGCGCCAAGGGCCACCCTAAAAATTTGTCTTGATTTGCGCGGCAAACCGTGTCCATCTAGAGTCTACCAGCGCCGTCCCATCACCCGCTCTACCAGCGCTATGCCTTCCTCCTCCTCCACCGCCCACTCCTCCTCGTCCTCCATCCAAATCATCAATCCCATCGAAGCTACTACTATTTCTTTCACACTCTAGCGCTGACTACTAGCTCGGAGAGGAAACTTTGATGCGTTTGGACATAGTTTTCTCATAAAAGAACATAGTTTTCACAGCTACAGAGAAACATGATCCAGCTACATCAACACGTTCATCTAGTCCGAGTCACCTTCATATAGTAACTCGTCATCATCATCATCATCATCATCATCATCATCATCATCTCCGGCAACAACAACTCCCTTGCCTTTCTTATCGACATTAACCTTACCAACAGGTAAATCGACAACAAGAGCCTTCATCGTCTCCATCTGTGCCTCTTCCGCTTTTTATTGTAACTCTTCCATTTCAATCCTTCTCTTTCTTGCCCTAACTTGCTGCAAATATTCTTCCCATGAACCCTTAGGGTATTTCACATTCGGATCAACCACATAACCTAAGCGATCTCTTTCCTCCCTCAACCTTTGTTTCTCCAACTCCCTCTCCTCCTGCAACTTCCTCCTATTTTCTCTCTTCTCATTTTCAGCTAGAGGTCGTGGATACTTGGATCTATTTTGCCTCCAATACTTAATAATAGTTTCCCTTGCATAAAGTCCTTCAGGTTCCACTCCAGTCTCATGCACCATATCTTGATATATTTTCCCCCAAAGCAAGTCGTCGTCAGGAATAGGCACATCATACTCCTTCCTAATCTTTTCTTTAATTTCTTGTTGTTTCCTTGACTTCCATGGTTCCGATGTATTTCCCAACTTTAATAACAAATCATATCGACCACAAAAATCTTCCCAATCACATGTCCTTTCCTCCTGCAACAACAATTCAATATTCTTACAAATTTGAAACAACTTCCAACCTTCATAACACATAAGAGACGAGTAGTTACTAACCCAATAATCGCCATGTGCATTTCCACAGAACGAACCATATCCAAGTTCAGAAGGCACCACACCTTCTGTTGTCAATATACCACACTTGCATCTATCACTAGGAGAGGACACACATGGCCACGGTGCCTTTCCACTTTCAAACTCCCGCACTTGCTCCTCTGTTGGCCACATTGCCATTGGACCGTATATATACTCATTGAAATCACACAACGGCCACCCATCCTGCAAAAAAACCGTGACGTGAACTACTCATATGTAAAGTAACTACAAAACGCTGCTCCAACTTCCAAGCAATAACATCAAGTAAAAGTATGAATAATATACTGCAAAATTATAACTGCTAGCTAAACGACATACTAATATTCTCGTAATATACTTACATGAGTCTTTAGGGAGCATCGAAAGAATGGAGTAAACTTAGGTGGATCCCCTAAGTTAGGACGCATAAGCTTAGCAGGAACACCACACTTGCACATGGGAGGATCCCTCACACGCCTACAAGCAGCCTCCTGCTTCTCCTCCTCGGTCATCCTAGGTGGGTTTGGTGGAGGAGGAACCCAACGCCTAAACTGCTGGTATGGTTTAAGCTCTGTGCTATGATATGGGAATAGGCGGATCCTAGGATCATATTTGTCGGGTCCATCGATCCACTGAAAGAAATCACAAGGTGCAGCAGGCATTGGATCAAAAGTCCATTTGCATACATAGAAGGCTCTTCCGGCTGTCTTTGGATGCCTTGATTGTTTCACCTCTGCTTGCGCGCCACATCTACAAAGAGGTACCGGAAGGGCAGGAGGTACGGGACCAGCACCATTGGACTCGCCCACATAACGCACATACCACCTACGCCGTTTGTATTCACAACCAAACGACGTCATCTCACCTGGACATCAAGTGCAACAAATTTAATACACAAATAAACTTTACACACGTAATCCATACGAGCTATATACATCATTTTGATAAAATGTAAACACTTGATCTACAAAATACAAACACTGAAACATATCAACTATAGCAACTATATTAAGGAACAAAAATATGAGACTAATTAATTGAAGATATAAAAAAAATACATGTCATGTAAACCACACAATTGGATGAATATATACCTAAATCGAAGCATTCAACAAGTTCTACACGTCAATATCGCGGGCAGAGACTTAATTGCGTATGAACTACGTATCATCTAACACAAAACACCATTGCATTTCATTCAAAATTCAAATCACTAACCTAACCCTAAGTCACCTAAACATCCTCCGATCTACCAAATGCAACGGTAAAACACGAGAAAAAGTAGGGGAATACCTTCCATACGAAGCAGGGATCAATTTTCACTACTTTTCCCCACCCAAATCGTCGGATTTTGGGTGGATTTGGGGGTGGGGCGGTGGGGGCCGGTGCTACAAGGTGATGGTGTGTCTGGAGGAGGAAGAAAGGAGGGAGGGAGGAGGAAGGGAGCCGGCGCGCGGAATTAGTGCTGGCCCTGCCGCGCCAGGCGGGCTGGCGCGGCGAACGCCCGCCCACGTCTGCGGCCATCTGGCGCCGCGACTCGCCGCGCCAGCGTGGCAGGGGCCGTCGCGCCAGTGCATGCGGCGCGGCAGAGTGTTCCTGCCGCGCCAGGCGGTCTGGCGCGGCCAAAAGGTTTACGCCGCGCAAATAAAGCCCGGGTGAGGTTATTTTTAAAAATAAATAAAAAAGGGGTTAAAAATAAAAAAAAAAGGCCACAAGTCCGCCAGTGTGTTGCCGTAAACAACTAAAAACATCAGTAAAACTTCGACGATGAGTTCATTTCATCTCAAGGGGGACCTACTGAGCTGCTGTGGACCTGCGGCGGCGACTGGATGCTTGATACTTCCAAGGTTTGCACTTCAGCTTGGCTTGGTCGAGTGCAATGTCATCCGATTGCTACGGACACCCAACATCGCGCCTCCCTCAGGCCATGCCCATCCCAAACCTCCTTGTCTCTTCGGTGACCTGATGGAGCCATCCAATCCAACTGCAGTAAACATTCGACGGCGCCGAACATCTGTGCCGGCTGTCCATGTACAGAAACAGGGAGACGGGCAACAACAACTCAACAAGCACTGGAGCTCAAAGAAGTATGCTGCTTCCTACATAGAACGATGATCTTAGCTGGAAATTTCACGTTCCGGAACAGAGCATTGCCACTTCAACGACGTGGCTGAGGATCGCGGATACACAATTCGTGACCGGCGATAATAGAGCACATGCATGTCAATCACAATCCACGAACGAGCAGACCCGACACTAGAAGTCTAGAACGGCATTGACAGAGTGTTTGTGTCCCGGGACTAGATACCTAATTTCCCGGATCATTACCTACACGCCCTCTCATCTCAATGATCTTATCACGCCTGTTGCAAACAAGTTGCCCGCTCACAACTTTCCGGCGGTTTTGTTTCGAAAATATATGGCCCAAGTATGACGGTTACCTCCAAACTGTCGAGGAGGTATGGCAATGCTCATGGCCAGAAGCTGATGCTTTTCGCATCCTGGACTACAAACTCCGTAACACCGCGGTGGCGCTCAAATGCTGGAGCGCCAAGAACGTAGGATCCATTCGTCTCCAGCAAGCCATTGCGCAGGAGATAGTTTACAAACTGGATCACGCGGAGGATCACGACCCCTGGTGCCACATGAACAAAACCTGTGCAACAAGATGAAGATGAAATGCCTTGGACTTGCATCTATGTTGAGAACGGTCCTGAGGCAGCGGTCGCGGGTTACCTACCTTGCAGAAGGTGATGCAAACACAAAATTTTTCCATATGCTGGCATGCAACAGAAGCAAAAAGAACTTCATTCACGCGCTATCTGTTGATGATTTGGAGGTGATTCATGAGGAAACCAAAGCAAATATGATCTTCCAGCATTACAATGCTCTACTCGGGACCCGTCCTCACCATTGATCACTTTGGACTTCTAGAGGCTGAACCTCCTGACAGTGGACATGAATTTGACTGATTATTGTTTCACTGAAGAAGAAGTGTGGGAAGCAATACAGGAACTTCCAATAGACAAGGTGCCGGGTCCTGATGGCTTCACTGGCTTGTTTTATAAAACGGCCTGGTCTATCATCAAACATGATGTTATGCGTGGATTTCAGGCTTTATGGTCTTTGGATGGTCGCAGCTTGCATCATATTAACCAGGCATACATGGTTCTTTTACATAAGAAGCCAGACGCTCAGCACATTGCGGACTACCGGCCAATAAGTCTCATACACAGTTTCTCAAAACTTTTCACAAAGGTCTTAGCTAACAGGTTGGTGCTCAAATTGAAGGAACTGGTGAGGCAGAATCAAAGTGCATTTATCAAAGGTTGTCTTTTACATGACAACTTTCGGTAGAGCTTCAGGTCTCCAAACTAACATGGACAAATGTGCTATATCCCCAATCCAATGTGACCTACAGGAAACAATCACCTTGCTCACTTGCTTCCCTGGTCGCCTGCAGGCCTTCCCTTGCAAATACTTGGGGATCCCAGTACCCATAGGTAAACTGACAAGGAATGACCTACTGCCTTTGGTTGACAAGATTAATAAGGGCTTGCCAACATGGAAAGCTGGATTCCTAAGCAAAGCCGGTCGAGCTGTCCTGGTGAAAGTAAAGATGTCTGCAATTCCTATTCACACAGCAATTGCAACATCGATATCACCGTGGGTCATTAAAAACATAGATAAACGCAGACATGCGTTCCTCTAGAGAGATACGGGGATGGTGTCAGGTGGACATTGTCTGTTGGCATGGCCCAAGGTATGTAGACGGCTTTGGTTGAAACGAACAGGTACATCACACCCATGGTTCTCGTTACCTGAAAAAGTTGAATCACCAATAGCACAACTCTTCTATTACTCAACGTCAATCCAGATTGGTGATGGCAAGCAAACGCTGTTTTGGACAGACAGGTGGATCCAGGGATGTTCTATAGCAGAGATCAAATGCTCGCATGTGATCCGCCCTGATTGCAAAATGACAAGGTACGCATAGTACCCTCGTGCGTCCTCTCGGATACACTCGCAATAATGAAGGCACAAAGGACAAACGCACAGTACTCTTGTGCGTCCTCTTGGGTATGTTTGCAATAATGTAGAGAAAAAGGATGACTATTTCCTCTATGAGGCTATGAGAAGTAAGCTCCCACAAACTACTCATAAGCCAAGATCACAAGTCAAGTCAACGATAAAATGCTCAACAAAGTACTAATAACCATCGTGGCTGCAACAGTCGGAAACTACAGTACAATATTTTAGTTCCTCAAAAACAGCATTGTTCAAAGATACAAAGTTTCAGGAACAGTTACAACTATTATGAACCCAGAGAACTACTGCATATTGATAAATTTGGCTACTTCCATGGCTATGGGATCCAAATCCTCCAAGTATTGCTGATAAGTTTCGTCCAAGCAATCCGCAGCAACACCCTCCGCCACTGGAGATAGGTTAGCCTTTGCATAGAAAGACTTCACGAATCCCAGCAGCTGCTTGGACACCAACTTGGCCATACCCTGGACTAGACTATTAATCTTTGCTGGCGCATCCCTAACCCTATCCAGCAGGGGACGAGGCTCTACCCATTCCTTGGGGGGATCCACCATGTCAGCCAGAAGTCGTGCCGCTTGAGACCACTCCTGGAGAGTAGTCATGGCCCCAACTAGGCCAACATCACCGTCTCGGTGCATTTTGGATTCCTTCTCCAGATCGCGCTCTGTTTTCTCCAGCCGAGTTTTGAGCTCTTCATGCTCCTCTATCGGCCTAGAGAAGGCATTCTGCCAGTCAATGATTGTGTTCTTCAACACAATCTCCTGACTTTTCAACTCTACAAAACAAGTAATAGATAGTTAGAGGACAGACCACATACAACAGACAACTCAAAGACTGCATGCACTAGTACTCACCTTCAATTTCAATTTTATGATGTAAGGACTTGTTGCGCGCAACGATGCGGTTCTTCTCACCTTCAAACTCCCACCACTCTACCTGGAATGATGCAACGACTTTATCATATTGCTCCAAAAACTGAGCAATCCACCGACGCTCCTCGCTAATTTCCTTCTCCAGAAGCCCAATACGACGTGCAGCCTCGCTTTGCTCCCATAGAAGTTGGACATTTTGGCGAGACTTCTCAAACAGATCCTGAGCATAGAAACATCAGTACTCCTAATGGAAAACTAGTCACTCAAATCAAGCAAGAAGGTTACAAGAGCTGAACTCACCTTAGTATACGCCGCAACACGCTAGTTCATCTCCAAGATGGAGGATATGGCCTGCGGCTCCAACAGGGGGCTCTCAAAAGCCTTGGTCTCCCTCCACGGCAACGTATGCTCAGCCGCCGATCTAGTCTTTGCGCTGGGTACCAAGCCTAGTTCCCGACTAAACGACGGCCCCGCCTCCGAAGATATCCCTCTGCCGCAACAGATCCAAGGGCGCACGCAGGGTCAAGCTCGGGGGCTTCAGTATCCGCCGAGTTGAGAGGAACGACACCCAAGACATCCGTCGCAAATGGTTCTTCAACTAATATGGCCTCAGGCAGCAGTCCGGGGGTAGTAGACTGGGGAGCTGCTGGCGCTGTGTCCTGGAGACAACCAATCACGTCCCGTACCAACGTGGCCGTCAATGACGTAGCGTCTTCTTCGACCACCGGAGCTAAGATCTCCTCCGATACGATGACAGGCGTGGGGGTTGGGTTCGCAGTTGAGTGGTCTGCATCACCAATTGCTGGGCCTGTGCGTGTTGCACCAAGATCAACACTAGAAGATGACCTAAACACAAACAAAGCATCAGAAACAGAGAGCAACTAATCGATACAAATTCAATGCTCAATTTACAGTGACATGGTACTCACCTAGTTGACCGACGAGGCACCAGAGGAGTTGTATTCACCAAGCGCATTGGCAAGGTACAAGGAATTGGCACACTCGGAGCTCTAGGGTTGTCACCAATACCCGCAGCAATTACTTGGGCAGCGACAGCCATGCAATTGCCACTGGCGCCCACGCATTCTCCACCGCCGGAAACTTCAGACAGAGCAGCATCAGACACAGCCTCCGACGTTTTGACTACTCCACTCATATCCGTCTCCATCGAACCAGCTACACCGCCGGCATTCACTGTTGCCTCCAAAGTCACGCTTGGAGTAGTTAACTCCGGAGCCATGGTCATATCACCGGAGACCGTGCCCGCCGCATCAGTCCACTTGACGACAGCTGTTTCTACAACTTTGCCGGCATCGTTGGTAGCCACCTCTGTGGCATCAACATCATCATCATCAGCTGCCCCTATGGTCTCAACTACTTCACTAGTAGTTTGCAGAAGAAAGAACTCAAAGAGAAGTGGTCAAAACTACAATAAAACAAGTATAACAGTACTCACACCTCAAGGCCTTGCCCGTCTGCAAAAGTTATTACCGGTGGGGGGCATCATGAATGCAAAGATCGCGTCTAGTGCACCTCTTGGGCACAACAGTTCACTGCTTCTTTGGCGATGGCGCCAAATCAACATTTACATCGTCACCGGAATGGCGTCTCGGCGCAACAGAAGTTGACTTGTCCTGTTTCGAGACGCATGGCTGTAGTAAAAAGAAACTCTCACTGTCAGAATCAGAGCTGTCAACAGGATCGGTCTCTTCATCCTCCCCCTCCTCCCCTTCCTCTTCTGAGGAAACCCAAGGCAATTGCAGCGAATACATTGGCATTGCGTTCTTTGCGACATCCGCACCGGGAGGAGGAGGAGGCAAATAATACATGAGTACATCTGCCTGCACAAGAAGAAACAAGTCAGAAAACAACAAGATCAAAACAATACAAGTACTCGAAGCAGAACACTAACAAACACTTACTTCATTTGGCTTGTTCCTACTGTCAAACTCTTCAACCGCCCCAGGTTCGCCCTCAAGTTCTTTGAACATCCAGCGCAGTCGGGCTCCGACCTCCTTATCAGAGATATCATCAGGCGACATCCGCGAGGGATCATCAAGCCCAGAGTACCTGTATGCAGGAGTCTGTTGAAACTGCAATGGCTGTAGTCATCTTTTCAGAAAGCTAGCAGCTATGACTACCCCTGTCAAACCCTGCTTCTTCAATTCAGCAATCTTGTTCAACAGATCAGGTATTTGAATACTTTTAGCAGTGGTTTGTTCATCAAGCCATCGACTGTTGTACTTTGGACGATGTCCAGTAATCTTTGGCAGAGGGGGCCTATGATTTTCAATATAAAACTATTTCTCCTTCCAACTACCATGAGATTTCACAAGCTCATACTCCAAATACAGATCCAAGTACTGCTCACGGATCTGGAAGCCAGCACCTCCAATAACCTGCATATTCTCCCGACTGGGCTCCGGCTTCGGACGAAAGATCTTGCAGAAAAGACCAAAATGATTCACACACGTAAACAAAGATGGAGATATGCAAGATGCTATTGGGATTGAGATGGATGAGTTGCAATGAATAGTACTCCAAGACGCCCCGGAAGAAGTTAGAAGTCGGAATAGCAAGCCCACGCTCCACAAACCGAGCAAATATTACCGTCTCATTGGGATGCACTTCAAACATCCAAGCATTGCCATAAGAGGACCTCCAGCCCACGACCACCTGCTCCTGTAGCAGCTTTGCATCCACCAGCTCTTGGATCTTCGCATCCTTCATGATGGATCGCTTCCATGCCATCGCCTGATTGGGCGGCGCAGTCTGGTTGGTCTCTCCACACTTCGATGCCGATAGTTTGGGTTCATTCCCTTTCCTGGAAGTTCCCCTCTGGGAACGCTCCTTGGGTGCCTTCTTGGCATCCTCCTTGGACCCCTTCTTCGAACCTTCAAGCTTCCTCCCCATCCTGATTGTTGCCTTGGACTTCACTCGCATGCATTCGGGGGCTTAGAGGAGGCGTCGCAAATGACTAAGCGGATCAAGATAGGATCGCGGTGGTGCTGGGAGCTAGGGTTTCTCAACCAAATGACAGGTGCAAATGGCAGAGTAAAAGGCAGGGGTAACTCCCCAGTAACTTTTATAACCGCGACGGAGTCTCCGGGGTAACGACTCGATATTTTCGCTAATCAGCGGCAATTACGGCCTTATCCATGCAAGACAGGTATTTTCCAAAATAGCAGAAGATGAAAGGTCACAGTAACATATCAGAGGACCCTAATACCTCCCAAAATCAATCAGGTAACGGTTCAGAGGCTGCGTGCACCGTGCTCGTCGGATAAAATTTCTTTTCTTTCAAAGATCAAGACAAAGATGGAACAAAGCTAGATTGACCCTCAGACTGATTCTTCGATTCAACCTGAGGCTCAGGGGCTACTCCATATGGAGTGCAATTTTCATTGCACTTCCAGATAAGGATTTCAAGACAAACTACTCAAAACTACGTTGGATGAGGCTAGAGTACCTTCTAGCCACATGGCAGCGCTCAAGTACTTGAAGAACTCAGCTCCGACAGAAGCACTCAAAAAATACCAAGAACTAGTTGAGCAACATCTATGAGTACTCAGGGCTGTTGCATTTGACTACAAAGTACTCGGAGGCTTGTTGGCCATATACCTATGGGCCCACTAGAAGACTTGTATGGACCCACATCAGGAGACGTACACCGAATCGTATCAAGACATGGAGATTGCGGTACAGGGTGACATAGTCTACATGGACTCCAAGGGACTAGTCGAAGATATGGAAACTACTCCTTCGAGTTAGAGTGACTCTCTAGTCGAATCCGATTAGTACTCCCGTATGACAACTACCCTGTAACCCTGTTCCCCCAGTATATAAGGGTGGGCAGGGACCCCCTCAAGACAAGTTCAATCGAATACAAGCAAACAACAAATAGGACGTAGGGTATTACACGATCTAGCGGCCCGAACCTGTCTAAATCGTGTGCCTACGTACACCATCGAGCTCCTGATTTTGGCGACACCCACCAACCAAAAACTCTACCTCGGGTACTCCCTAGGTAGGTTTCCGGGTTAAAACACCGACAGGTAGGGACCCCCTCAGACAAGTTCAATCCAATATTAGCAAAACGACATACAGGACGTAGGGTATTACGTGATCTAGCAGCCTGAACCTGTCTAAGTCGCGTGCCCACGTACATCATCGAGCTCCTGATTTCGGCGACACCCACCAACCAAAACTCTACCTCGGGTACTCCCTTGGTAGGTTGCCGGGTATAAAACACCGACACTAACCATTCTCATACAAGGCTCGAAGCAGCCTGGCATCGATATAGATGTTTTCCTTGAGCCATTGATGGAAGATATGCAGAAGCTTTGGGAAGATGGGGTTCGGATGTGGGATGAGTACAAACACGAGCACTTCACACTAAGGGTCATTATCTTTGTTATCATCAATGATTATCCCACCCTATTTGCCCTGACCTAAAAGGTAAGATAGCATGCGTAGCTTGCCTGGATGGAACATCATATGTGTACCTTAAAGGGATCTACGAAGACAATGTTCATGCGGCATAGGCGCTTCTTATTGAAGACGCACAAATACCGCAGGATGAAGGACTTTTTTGATGGCACCAATGAGAATGACTTTGCTTCAAAAACCGGCTACTGGTAAAATAGTATTTGAAATGTACGAGAAGGTCAAGTTTAAACTCGGTAAGAAGTCATTAGGTGGTGCTGATAATTCGAAAAGGGGAAGGAAGCAAACTGAAACTACAGACGTCGCAGACCGGCAGACGTGCCGTTTAAGAAGATGTCTATTTTCTTTAAGTATTTGCCATACTAGCGAGAGCTGACGGTGCGTCATGCCATTGTTCAAAATTAAGAAAGTGACGTCTCCAGATTTAAAACGCACAAGTGGAGAAAAATCAGACGGGTGGCAAAAAAAAATGAAACTAATGGAAGTGTTGATGCAGAAACACGCCAAACATCGAGCACGCAATGTAGAAAACAGATCAGTGTGGTTTGCTGCAATGCTGCAAATATTAACCAATGAGACTTCTTAGTTGGATGGTTTGGTCTTTTCTATATTGTAGCATCCGATCCGTGATTGTGCCTGGTGTCATTGACTTTGCAACCCATGATTTGGTGTGATGACTACTTACTTTTTTGTAATTGATCAAGGTTAAGCTGGGTCTACGTACTCTGCATTACAAAAAATGAAACGTCAGCATAGCAACATTATCATAGATCAGCATCTATTCTTGGTTGGACAACTGATGATTTTTTTTACACCTTTTCACATGGCCACGTCAGCATCACAAAACTATCCCAAGCATGGACGTTCCGATATTCGAGCTGCTTTTACTGAAGTCTGAACAGGCTGTTTAGTTGGCACAGGCTGTCCACCTGCTTGCCTAGTCCAAAAGTATGAAATGAACAGGCTGGCTGTTCGAATTAATTAGGAACGATGACCTTGCGCTCGCTGTTGTTCAAGATCTAATATCGTTCTCAGAATAAATAAACTGAGGCGAGCATGCCTCAGCCTCGCTATACAGCATATAAGCGAGGTTTGCTAAGTTGCGGTCTGCCTCATCAGCTCTTGACGGGAACAAAGCAAAGGTTTGCTAGGTTTGCTAAGTTTAGGCCGCGTTCTCTTCTCCTCGAGCACACCAAAGCAAGCATGGGGGATGTGGTGCTGCGGGGGGCGTTGCTGGTGGTTGCCGCGCGAGCGGTTCTGAAAGAATCCCTCCGGCTGCCCGGCGCCCGCATGGTCAGGCGGCAAGCGAGCTGGACCAAGGACGCAAACAAGGAAGACATACCGGAGCTGGTGCTGAACCGCTTGCTGGCGGCGGAGGTTTTCCTGCAGATGCTCGCGTCGGGGTTGGGGACGGTCGCTCTCGTCTGGGCTACAGTGGTGCTGCTCGGCGGATTCTCCACCATGCTCGTGAGATTGGATTTCTGGCTCACCACAGCTATCGTCGTTGTAGAAACCGCCAGGTAACGTGCTCGCACATATGCCATGCTATTCTCTTTTTTTTTTCCTTCCCTGGACCTAGTGTTTTTCTTGATTTTGGAACAAATTTTCTTTTGGAGGATTTCGATCGGATATTGCGCATGACTTTATGCCTGCCATATTACGCTCGTTTTTAGTGAACATCTATACATTATATTCTGCGAAACCAGATTACAAGATTTAAGGAGAAAATCCCTTGCACATAAAAACTACAGAAGATGTTCTTGGTGAACTTTTTACTTTTCCCCACAAAACAAATTTTCCAAATTAAATGAACTAGTCCATCAACCCTTGTTCTCACACAGGCTAATATTTTTAAAAAACTATTATATTTGAAAATTATTTAGAAATTAGACCCTATCTAATAATAAAAACTATTTACCTTACTACTCTCTCATTTATTTAATACTCTAACACAATACTCATATAGATGTGTACTTATTTTTATCCAGTTGTGATTGATTTTTAATTAGTAATTACTCTATACATTTTTCCAACCACATTTACATTTTTTTCATTGTGTATCGCACCTTCATACATTGTGTTTAACATAAAATTAATATTTTCCATCGCTTCCTCACATACATGTAAAAAATTATCTACATGGTGACACCATCATGTGTATATACATTAACTTAGTATTTCTATATTAAAAATAACATAAATAGGAAATTTAGAATTATATAGTTGTTTACTTTTTAGGAAATTTCTGTATGATGAACATGATGATAATTAGATTATGGTTTACGTGTTTACTTTAACTTATTTTTAATAACGATATACGTGAGTAACTTAGATACAAATCCAGAATGGTATTTAAGTTAACTTTTGTAATGATATGCATGGGTAAATTAGATAATTATGGGGTTACTTTATATTACTTTTTATAATTGCATAGTTAGGTTATTTTCATAATGATAGTGCCGGGTAACATTGTAGAAAACATAACAGATCAATGACTATGATTATTAGAGTTTACATGATTGGTATTCCATGCTTCTGATTATTTTAAAAAAAAATAGGATTTATCTTTTTTCTAGCATGTATCGTGAGAATTAATGCGGCCACGTTGCTAAAAAAAATGTTACAGTTACCTCTTATTTATTAATATTATAACACAATACTTATATATACATATATTTCATCCTATTGTAATATATTTTAGTTAGTAATTACTCTATGATGTTTTCATTCACATTTATAATCTTTAACTTTTCACTTTTCCATCGCAGTATGTGCTTGAATATATTTAATGAACCCTAAGTTTGAGCTATAATTTTAACGTAAAAATCTATATTTTCATCACGTCCTCTGTGTATTTATAAATGGTAACACATATCATACGTAGATAGCTTAATTATTATATTATATACTACTCCCTCTGTTCTTTTTTATATGCCACATTAGGTTTGCCCCAAGTCAAACTTTTCCATTTTTGGCCAAATTTATAGAAAATTATAACAACATATATAATATTAAATTTCTTTCATTGAATCCACTATGTAATATATTTTGATAGTGCATATATTTGGAAGTATAGATGTTTTATGTTTTTATATAAACTTGGTTAAATTTGGAAAAATTTGACTTAGGACAAACCTAATGTGACATGTAAAAAAGACGCAAGGGAGTAATATTGTAAGAAATAGATAATTTAGAATCATATGTTGATGCAGATTGATGCATGTTTTTAATGAAGATGACTTGGATTTAAATTTAAAGTTACCTTATCTTATTTTTAATAATGGAATATGTGGGTAATATAGATGCAAATTTAAGGGGTTGCTTTAAGTTATTTTTTAAATATTAGTGGCGGACAATTTAGTTACAAATTTTGGGGGGTTATTTGAAATTATTTTTTATAATGACATAAGTGGGTAATTTAGATAAAGATTAGGGTGTTTTTGTAGTTTAATTTATATAATGGCATAGGTGGGTAATTTAGATATAGATTTTGGAGGTTACTTTAGGCTACTTTCATAATGGCATAGGTAGATAATTTTTTAAAAACATAATAGATCCAATGACCATAATGATTTGAGTCTACCGATTGATGATCAATTGTTTTGCTTTTTTGAGAATTTCTAGAATTTCTTTTTTTTTCTAGAGTAGATAGTTTCACCTGGAAGCTTCAAAATAAGCCTCCAATTAGTAATAGTAAGATTCTCTAGAGTGTCCACCTAGGAGATCCTAATCCCATGCATGGTTCATTAAATACCAATGCAACCATGCACAAAACACGAGCTTAACTAAAGGTCCGTTGGCAGAATCGTCGGCTACAACTCGGCGCCCGAGGCCAAATTCTTCGTCGATGTTCTGGCGGCAGCTTTCTCTGGAAGGAACATTTTGCAGATCGGAAGTGCGACTGGTCTTGTAGGACTAATCACTATGGGGCCAGCACTGATTGCTCTTGCTCCAATTTTCACAGCATCTGCCTGCATGACGCTGTCAATTTGGCGTCTGTTAAGCATCGGTAGGCATGGTTACGGTGGCTCCAGTACTGAATCCAGCAATGCCAATCTAAAGCCAGCGCTCATCTTGTTCTACGCCCTGGTGCTCAGTCAAGGTGTGTTGTTCCTGATGTGGTTCGTAGTTGCTATGAGTCGTTCAGCACAAGCTAAAAAATTGCGTCAGTACTTCAAGAACGAAGAGACGATAACTAACAGATTTATTGCTAGCACACTCGACACCTGCGTCGAGAAGGGCGTAGTTAACACCTTGAATAGGACTGTAATCACTTTTGCGGAAGAATTGCTGCAATCTGAACAAAGTGGTGACCACGGTGTTGCAGTCTCAGTGCTACACGTTGTTGTGATCGAAAGGAAAGAACGCAGAGCTGGAGCAATTGAGCAGATTTGTTCTTCTGAACAGTTGGTAGGCATGCTGTTTCGGTTGCTAAGCTCGAAAAGCTCCCTCGATCTCGATACCAGGACACTTGCAGCAAAAATCGTAAAGAAGCTATCAAACAAACTGTATCTAGCTAACATACCTGGAGCAGCCAACGTGTTATCATCTATGCTTGATGCGTGCTTCATGGAAACAAGAGCGCAGACAAGCCACACAACTGGACAAACTCTAGTCAGCATCAAAAGTGATAATGGAGAAATTATTGTTCATGGCCTTCAGATTCTTTGCAAGCTTGCTGATGACCCAGGGAACTGCACAGAGATAAATAACACCAAGGATCTTGTGTCCAAGATAATAGCGTCACTCACTCATGGGCTGCATAAAGCCATTGCCAGTGAATCTGCAACAGTTGAGGTTGTGATAGCATCCTTAGGTTTGTTAGTCAAGCTTACCAGCAGGACAGGTGAAAGCAGTACAGAATTACGCCGTACAATATTGGATGATAGCAGAACAGTCGGCAACATTCTTTGGATCTTGAGCAACAGTAGCCACACAGACGTGAAGATACTAGCAGTGAAAATTCTCACGACGCTTACTTTGGGTCGATTGTCGATAAAGAGAAAAAGGCTTATCTTGGGTCAGGTAGGGAGCCCAGACCTTCAGCAGCTGGTCACAATGTTGAGTGATGATGGAAACTCCAAGGAGAACAGAGCTGTGACAGCACAATTGTTAGCACAACTGTGTGCAAATTCCAGAACAGATCATGACAGGAACCGCCTCAGACCAATCTCCAGTGCATTGTCCACGGTAAGTACATAGTACCATTTTAATTTCTTGATAGATTTTTTGCACTTCAGTACCTGGGTTCAATATGAAAGATTCAGATTCACCTTTCCCATATTCCCATGTGGTATTTCTTTTATTGTTAATATCTGTAATCGAGAAATGTTAATCACTGGATTAGTCCCAACATGTTGCCCCAGTACAGTATTCAGTTTAACCTTCTGTTTTCCAGTTTAGTCCAGAGCAGAATCAACCTGACCAGAGGTAACAACATTCACGTCTCATGCTCACTGAGACAAGGCTGAATAAATTGAAATGTCTATTTTGTGAGAAATATAGATGCATGCGAATGAAATGATCTGAAACATAGCATGTATCTGTATCATAATTTTCAGTAGTATTTCATAACGTAGTTGCTTTGATAAGTCGAAACATTTTTCTGTTACCCAGTATTTATAAAAGTTATTAATTCTTTCTTTGTTGTTGGTGTATAGGTTCTGAAAACTATAAGCAATACTCCATGTACAAGATATGATGTCGACACTTGGAGATATGATGTCGACACTTGGAGTTATGATGTCGACACTTGGAGATTTCTTGGGTGCTTCTTAGGCCTCACCATGCAGATTTGTGTCAATCTTGGCGTTGGTGCAGATGCTTTTGCTACTGCGGTCAAGGGGATTCCAGACCTTGTCTTGGTAAATAGGCTGAAGGACATCGTTGATACTTGTATGGAAAGATTGTCTAGAAATAGTTGTATGGACGGCGAGAATGACATTGCCTTAATGATCATGAAGGCCGCTGCCAAGTTGGCTACGTGGATGATGAAGATGAACCACCATTACATCACGCATTTTTGCCAGGTGAACATTCTTGAGAAACTGGAGGACGCCACGAACGCCATGGCAAAACTGGACGAGTACATGATCTTAACCGGAGGTTGTCCTGACGGGTCTGGACGCCACGAGAAGCTGTCATCACTTGTGAAAGGCGTCAAGGATTTAGTCTCGCAGCAGCAGGCTTGTGCGCATATACGTCAGATTGTCTGAAGGCCGGGCTATTGAATGTACTCTGTTTGCCATGCATGTTCTGTTATCCCTGTATTTTGGTTCGAAAGGAAACCAGATAAAGAACTAGTTTACTGTGCGGCATCTGAGATTGAGAACCAGGCGCAGACACGGCCGGCGGTACGAGGAGCAGCGGAGGCCGGAGGCTGCGCGAGAGGTGGAGGCGGTGGACCAGCGGCCGCGGCGAACGGGCAAAGAAGGGGGTAATCCAGGAAATAGCACCGGTCTCCGACGGTGTTCACGAAACAACAATCTTTCTCATTTTCTCTCTGATTACCAAAGAATTGATGTTTGTTACAGGGAGGCTAGGAGGCCAAGAGTATTTACTTACCTAGAATTTAGGAGTGGCATCATAACTTTATGTAATTCTTTCCTTTTTGTTGTTTCTGTAAAACTTATTTTCTATTTATAATATATAACTAGTAAGAGCAACTTCAAGTGTTCCTAAAATGAGGTATTAGAAGATATGCTAAAAAATTTCCCAAAAAATATATCAGGCCACAGCAGAACGCAAAAAACTATTCCCCAATATTTGCTACGTCATCGTAATTGGACCTACCTCCAGAACAGAGCCCCCTCTACCTCCAGAACAGAGCTCCATCGCTCCTTCAAGCAGAGCTCGCCGCCGGCCAAATCCCTCCCGCCTCTATTCGATTCCTCGCACCATCAGCTTCCTAAGGCAGGCGTGGTAGGTCCCAAGCTCCATTGCTCCTTCAAGCACCAGCTCGCCGCTGGTCGCTCCATCACTCCTTTAAGATGCTAGGCGGGTGCGGTCGGTCCCAAGCTCCTCGGACCGCAAATTTGGCTCCTCGGCGTCATCAGTGGCAGCCTCTGGCTCCCCAGATGTGCAGCGTCCGTCATTGTCCAGCGCTGGCCGGTCACGAACCATGGGCTCATCCATCCATGGCAGCAGGCACAGCTATTCCCTGGGGGACTGACGACATGCGCGAGGGGCGAGCGGCGGTAGGCGCGGGGCGAGTGCCGCGGGGTGACCGGCGCGGCTGGAGCGGGGTGAGCAGGTGGCGGGGTGAGCGGCGCGGGGCAAGTGGCGTGGGGTGACTGGCGGGAGGCACGGGGCGGCCGGCGCAGGGCGAGCGGTGGTGGCCGGCGCGCTGCGGGCGGTGCGTGCGCGCAGCAAAAAAAACGAGCGCGGGACGCGCGCGAGAACGGAGCTCGAGGGGATTGGGGAAGATCGCGCATCGCGAAAATATGCGGGGCGGAGGGTATCTTTTCACGTCACCAATCTTTTAGGGGAGTTTTGGGTAAACTGTTGGAGTTCATTTTTTCTCTTTTTTTCCCTAAAGAAGGTATTGAGGGTAAGATTAGCAGCCTTTTGGAATTGCTTTAAGGGGTCACCCCCTCCTGTTTAATAAAAAACAAATAGAAAAACAAGACCAAATAATCTTCAAAAATCATGAAAATTTGAACGATAGCTTCCAATCGTGTCAGCTTGAGCAACATCTAAGAATAATTAATGAAAAGTCAATCAAATAGCCTCCAAGATTCATTAAATTTTAACTATAGTTTTTTTTTCTAATCATGACGAGTGTTTTCCCAAAAGTTCTCCTAAAGAATAACAAGACTTTCACCACAAATTTCAAGAATTTGGTAAACAACCCAAGAGAAGGGTGATTTGGGCAAAATTCAAATTCTAAAGTGCTTGTGCATGGATTGTTTTTAGGACACATGTCCTAGCATTAAGTTGCCCCAGGAATCTCATCCAAAAACACAGCCAAACTCGAGATAAAAAGTCACTCAAAAATATATAGGTTCGAAATCTCCCTCCCCCGTAAAAAAAGAATTGAAACTTTTCAAATATAGAGAGGAGCACGACACTTGAGCATGAAATTGATCGTTGTATCACTTGAAGATGTATTTATTACAATTTACAAGTCACAACTAAGCTAATCAAAGCACTGAATGGAAAAATTCAAATACAATAGTCTCTCATCTTTCCTTGTATTTAACCCTAAGAAAGCCATCTCTACCACACAAATGAAAGTCAGACCCTTAACGCAACAGGTGCCCCAAAGGACATTGCACGCATGTATATAGGTGTTTGATCAAAGACGTAAACGTCCTTACACAAATCACTCAACCCGACCACCCCCTTGGGTTAAAAGCATAAAACCATTAAACAATTTTGTTACTTTGGGGGCGCCTGGTTGCTGGCCACAGCCCGCCACGCTACAACCTGTGACAGTCTGAATAGGTGCCACAGCTTGTGGCACGGCCAGCTGTGGCTGCCGACCAAACAGGTCCTTTATCCGATGGACACCACCTTTTCACGATATTGCTTCGTCTGAACGCAAGTTTTATGAGAACACAACATGTTGACAGACTCGTCGTTGCCCGGTTTTGAAGCTCAAACCAACAAACCCAGTGATGGCCAATTTGGAGATTCCAAAATGACAAACCCGTACCCGCCGAGTCCCAATTTTGAGGTCTCAGGTGCAAACCCTCCGACGAGTCATTTTGAGGTTTAAGTGCAAACCGCTGGCAGCCATACCGAATCCATAGTTCTGCACATCATAAGCCAAGAGATATTTTCTCCAGCACCTTCTGATTAGCCAAAGCATAATCATACATACACACATATGCAACATGTTATGCACCACGGAAATTAAAAGCTCCAAACACCTCAACACAATTGCTAATCATGTAGCATACATGGAGTTGACCAAAGTACAACAACAAATTACGAGAACTTAGACTACTGCATCCCTCATACGGGAAGCCTGCGCACCCATGTTTTGTGGGTGCGCGGTGACGTGGACGTGATGTATGTAACTAGAAATGGATAAGTAGACGACATAGATAACGTACGGTTTGTATATGGCAACCACAAATTACCAGAACTTGGACTAGTGCATCCCTCAGACGGGAAGCCTTGCGGCCTCCTCCTCCTGGTCCAGCGCAATGACGTCGTAGAGGAGGTAAGCCGCCGCCGCAGTCCCGAGCCAGACGGCGACGGCGGTCCACCAAGACAAGCCGGCGGTGAAGTTGTAGAAGAAGGAGGAGGAGAGGAAGGCGGCCAGCGCGACGGCCGCGTTCCTGAGGCGGCGGCGGAGCCCCGGGCGCAGCGCGTGGAGCCTGTGGAAGTAGAGCGCGGCGTAGAAGAGCGCGGCCGCGAGGTACATGGCCATCCACAGGGCATCGAGCCGGCCATCGTGGAGGATGACCATGGCGAACAACAGGTGGACGAACGCCACTGCTACTGCTGACAGCGACATGGTCGAATCCATCACAGAGGTTGAGGCAGCTACTCGAACGAGATTGATCGACTTCGACTACTCAAATCACAGAGGTAGCTAGAGTCAGTTCGGGTCCTTTTTGGAAAGTGCCGCGCTCGTTTTATAGGCCGTTAAGGCAGGGCTCGCGAACGATTTTGGGCAACAGGTGCCCAAAACTTGTGGATACAGTTTGGATGTAGGTGTCATTTTCCCCCCCGATCGGATGTCCCTTTTCTCGTTCCGCGGATTGGGAGTAGGTGGGAGGGGTGCAAAAATAGCTCTGGTTGACTCTAGGATTGAATTTGTGCCCAAAAATTAAACACTGATGTAGACAACTGTTGGAGCAATATTTTTTTTATACTAGTACCTAAAATCGAATTTTAGGAATATATTTTGGGTACTTTTGGAGACGCTCTGATGACTTTAATAGAACAATGAGGCAACTGATGGATGGAAAAAGTAGACGGGACAGTTTGGATATATCAACAAGTGCGCACGCATTTTTCATCAGCGCCATTGCCCATCCATGGTGTCTCGAGGTAGCTGATGGATGGGCTGACGGGGGGCCGGAAGGTGGCCGGGGATGGCTAGTCATCATCGTTACAATCGAGGGGACACTATCAACAACCTTGCTCTCGGGAGTGTCGATGATCCCACGACAGTAAAAGAATAGCAAGGTGATGCAAATCTAATATCTTACGGGGGGAAAATACACAGCACCAACTTAATTTTGATTACTTGAAGATCTCCACGCACATATATATTATATATAGAACACCAAAAAGTAGAGGAGGTCAAACACAAACGGACAAAGGATAGGCAGCAAAGACACAAACTGCACTCGATGCGGGGCAGGGTGGGTGACGTCACGACAGTCGGAACGATGGAGGGATGTTTGGATATTAGGTGCTAAACTTTAGCATGTTCGGATGCTAATTAGTAGGACTAAATATGAGCTAATTATGAAACTAATTGCAGAACCCTATGCTAATTCGCGAGACGAATCTATTAAGCCTAATTAATCCATCATTAGCAAATGGTTATTGTAGCACCACATTGTCAAATCTAATTAGGCTTAATAGATTCGTCTCGCGAATTAGACTCCATCTGTGCAATTAATTTTGTAATTAGTCTATGTTTAATACTCCTAATTAGCATCTAAACATCCAATGTGACATGTGCTAAACTTTAGCAGGGAGTATCCAAACAGGACCTGAGTTTGCACTTCACCACGGGACGGCCGACGGGAATGGGAGCCTTTAAAGCATTCTTCCCAACAACAAGACCAAGTCCCAAAATCAACCCACACATCTTTCTTCTAGAATTGTCAGATCCACAAAGCCAAGGGAGATGTTATTGGACCTAGGAACAACACTAGAAAGCTCTTGATACCTAGCGGAAGCAAACACGGAGAGAGTAAAAGAAGAACCACAAGCTTTAGAGAAAAACCGGAACCACTGGAGCTAAAACTGTAGCTTCCTCTTTTCATCAGACAGCCTACAGGAGCTCCAAGGAAAATAGCAAAACTCGATCAAATGAAATTCAAAAATTACGATATTTGAAACCTTGACTTTCCAAGACCATCAAGAGCCTATTCCCAAGAGATCTTCCCAAAATAAGAAAGTTGCAAAAACCAAAACTTCTTATTTTCCCTACGCAGGTCAAGATCCAAAGAAAAGGTAAACTCGATTAAATGATGTCCAAACTTCACGAAATTTTAGCCAGAGGTTTGCCCAGAAGCGGTGAGTCTTCCTCCAAAAGGTCTCCTCGAAAAGATCAAGACTTCATCTTGGATTTTATGATTTCGGTCAAAAGGGGAATTTCAGGGAAATCCAAATCCATACCAACTTAGTGAGGGATTTGAGGGAGAATCAGGTTGCTCACAAGGATCCCAGCAACAAAAATCCCCAACAGATCTCACGGGATTTGAAGCCAAACGCGAAGAACAAGAAATCCCCAAAAATACCTCCAAAAATACCAAAAAAGATAAATTTCAGATTCAAAGAGGATAGAATAAGTGAGCACGAAATTGATCTTTGGATTGCACTCCTACCCTACTCAAGCTTTGGATGGCAAAAAGATCAAATCAAAAATCCTCTCATCTCTCTCCCTCTCTCTCACCCAAAGGCTCTCACCAACAAAATGAGAAGCCCACTACCAAAGAGCCCAAAAGATGTGTAGCTGCCCCAACAGCCCTCTTCACATATATATAGGCATCTGAAAATGACCAGAATACCCTTACATGAAGCATACATCTCAAATACCCCACAGGGTAAAACTGTCCAACTTTTTATTGGTACATCGGATGGACCCGGCGCCTTCACGACATCGCTTCGCCTCGACGCAAGCTTCGCGATGGTGCCACGCATCCTCTGACTCAACGTCGTCTGACCGTACCGAAGTCGCCCCCCTCTCATATGCCCCACAAGGCGTGACTCACCGATGTCGACGCGTGTCCAGCCTCCGCCAAGCCTTCGACACCTCCAAGTCTTTCGCTCTCGATCCTAGGCCGCCTACTCGACTCGCCTTCGTCCCGCTTGACTCGACTAACGCCGTTTCCATCCCGTTCATGTACTCTTGCTCTTCCGTGCACCATGTGGATCGCTCATGACTCTGCCCGAACTCCTCGGGTCCCTCGGTCCAAGCCTACTCGTGTCCACCCTTTACAGCCTTATTTTATCGACATGAACCTTTCGCTTGACCTGACTTCATGCCGCCGACCGCCATGTTACATCCTACACCTGCACATCACAAGTCAAGGGACACAACACACAAGATATATTTTACACACACCATAACACAACACAACACACACAGCACAACACCTCCGATTAGCCGTTAGCATAATCAAGCACATACGACATATAGACTCAACCGATAAAAGTCTCAAATCATCCGATCAATCACTCATCATAAATAGACCAAGATATATGTTAAAAAATAGAGGAGGTCAAACACAAACGGACAAAGGATAGGCAGCAAAGATACAAACTGCACTCGACGCGGAGCAAGATGGAGTGACGTCACGGTCAAACACAAACGGACAAAGGATATGCAGCAAAGAATTAGATTATTCAGTTTTTTAAGTACGTTACTATTTTGAAAGCCGTTTGGTATGCACACGGGATTCATTCGCCGCCACCTTTTACCACAAGACGAAGTGTTTAACCTAAAAAACAGCTGGGTACTGGCGCATGCAGGAAGTTTGCTGGAAAGCGGTAACCAAGCAAGTCAGCTCCACTCGATCTTTTGCGTTTCCTAATGGCCCCATCAGGGATCGATCAGGTCATTTCTGCCCATCAGGACAGCTACTAATTAGCGCATAATACTTTTTCTTGTTAGCAAAACCCGCGTTCCTGTCCTGTCACGTAGAACGAAACAACTTTTCCTAGACCCGGTCAGTGCGTGTACCAGCCGTCAAATAGAAGCAAGTTGTTGATAGAGTATTATACTATTAGATACTATTTACTTACTCCGTCCTAGATCGTTTTGGATTTTCTAGGCGTATAATTTTTGCTATGCACCTAAATATAGTGTATGTCTAGATGTATAATAATAATAATAATAATAATAATATCTATGAACGACGTACAGTTTGAAAAGGAGGAAGTACCATTTAATATTAAAGAGTCTTCCACGGGTTAATTTAAAAGGAAAGTATCTTTTATGCAAGTCGATGTGTTGTGTAGGTGAAATGTATAAAAGTTACGTGCAAGGTGAGAAGTACGGTATTTGAATCGTACGTACCGTATATATTTCACATGAAAATTTGAGTGACTTTGTAACTTGCGTGTGTGCAGAGCCTTCCCTGAATTTAAAATAATTTATTTTGACGAGTTGGTACATTGATGGGGTTTTGGAAAGCGATTTCCAGTAGTAATAACCTCTTGCGGCTTTAATTTGTGATCGAACAGCACCCTCTCAGGAAGAAGATGACGATGTTCCAGTTTCCGACTCGTCCGGGGATCGGAATCTTGGACCCAAACCAAGTGAAGACGGCACTGTTCCAGCGTCATCAGGCGAGCCCTCAGTATGGGTGCGTGATGCTGGAGGAGGAGGAGGCCATGGCAGCAATGGAAAGGTAATTGCATGCTGTGGGTCTCATCTATATGATTCTGGAAAGCATGCATGCATGTGCAAGAATTGACTAACACGGATGTAAAACAAAGAGACGACAATGTAAGCTCTAACTTTTATCTCTTGGCTTTAATTCCTCAACTCTGGGTGTACATGTGCTGTAGTGCAGTATAATGTTCAAACTGCGTGCAGAAAGTAATTAATCAATAAGCACGCTAAGAACCAAGAAACCTTATTACTCCCATCCTCCGTCCTAAATTACTATTCGTTTTGGCACATATTATTGGCACATAATTTTTAATATGTCTAGATACATGGTAAAAAATATGTATATATAAAAGTTAAAACGAATTGTAATTTGGGACGGAGAGAGCAGCAGCTAGTGTGCTTAAAAAACAAATATATGAGAATTCGATTCACAACCAGAAATGATGAGGCCATAATACAACTTGGGCGGCGGCAGCGGTCGTCAGATTGGAAGCCTCACTTGGAGCTGCACCTGCACGTCGGCCGCCAGCTCCTCCCCGTCGTCGAAGTCGAACATGACGACGTCGTAGAACAAGGACGCCGCTCCCGCGAGGCCGATCGAGCCAGACGGCGGCGGCGGTCCACCACGACATGCCGGCGGCGAAGTTGTAAAGGCCGAGAGGAACGCGGAGGTCGCGGAGGCGGAGGGTGGCGTAGAAGAGCAGGAGGGCGACGTACAGGAGCCATCCACCGGGGCTGGGGCCCGCTGTGGAGTAGGAGCGTGGCAAACAGCAGGTGGATGAACAGCACCGACAGCAGCATTGTCGATCGAGTAATCCATATATGGCATGAAGGGGGGAGCGAGGAGGATGCTGATGGCTTGAAGAAGAACGAAGTTGCTGTTGTTATGGGTGTCGGTGCTACGATGGAGAGGGCAGTGGGTGCTTTTATAGAGCTCCGGAGTGGAGCTACGTACGTGAACCGACGATGACACACAGTATATGTGTAGTAGTTTGTAAAACTGTACATTATTCACACGGCGGTTGTGTTGGGCACTGCACGTACGTCTAGAATATATGCTCGCCCGTCACGAGGTCAGAGATCGATGGTGATCGTCGACGACGCTCGTTTGCTTGAATGCGAGAGGGGTCGTCAAAGATCGATGCAGGCATAAGCATGGAGCCAGTTCTGCACATGCATGGTGCCTCCTGCACAAGCAAGAGTGTTGAGAACAAGACTTTGCTCTGGTCATCAGTAGGATCGTGACATTCTTGTATGCAAGACTTAGGTTTGTGATATGCTCCTGTTAGTTTGCAGGTGAATGCCAACGGCCAAGCTTGGAAGAGAGGAGGGGAAAATGTTCAAGCGTTCGGCTGTTGGGCCTGCACTTTCGGCCCATGGAACAGATTTTTTTCGCTTAAAGAGGAGAAAAATCTGTGATGTAGTAGCCCGCGTTCCCCTCGCCGAAAATACTACTGCTTGTCCTGAAGCTGCTCAATAAAGCTGGTAGAATTGCACGACGTACTGTGTTGTCATGTTCTTTTTTGTGTGTGTGTGTTGTGACGTAGCTAGTCTGGTTAAAATCTTGTGTGCTGTTAATGTATACTCAAACTCAGTTGCAAAGGTGAATTTAATTGCACGAGCAGAAGCTCTTCTGCTCATGTTATGTTCATCGTATTTCCAATTCCACCTGCTTGTATGACAAACAACAGGTGTAGAGTGGAGTTGCCTCCTACGAGACCACACTTGGTATTATCCACTATATTTTATAAAACTTTAAGACCTTGAGCACGTTATGCACCTTTCACTCAGGCCTACTTTTTGGATAGGGGACTAGAGGTACAATTCTTGGAAATTTGGAGCAAACTTGTACTAAACCTTACACATACCTTCCTTCTCTAAACACCTGAAGTAATAATTCCATCTATAATTTTAATATTTACATTACTCCGACTGAGGAGCACACGTATGGTCGTGCATCACAATTTTATACACGTACATTTTAACAAGAAATTGACATATGAATTGAATTCTTCAAACCCTTGCCTGCAATGGCTTTATAATAGCTCAAACAGGGACTTGCTCCAGTCAGGGTCCTTGAGGTTCTGCGGAAAGCAGTTGAGCACATAGCTCAAGATAGGCTTCGACAATGTCTCTTTCCTTCACTCCTTAGGCCACAAAACCTGAAGAAGATGATGACCCGTATATCTCGTTCGCCTGAACCACAGGGACGTACACAACGTCCGTCAATGAGCTGTGGCTGCGACCGTAGAAGATGTACACGAACACCCCCATCACCAGCCACACCCCCACTCGCATCCATGTGCCGCCACTGAAGTAAGGCAAGGGTGAATCAACAAGTTCAGACATGTGAAACCATGTATCGATTCTGAACATGTAGTTGACAAGTTGGAAAGGATCAGACACTCACCCAAGGTTGATCAACAAGTATGTGTTTATCAGAATACACATCACTGGCAGCAACGGAACGAATGGGCAGATGAATCCTGCAGCAGCAGCAGCAGCAAGATATGTAAAGGCCAAGTAAATTTACAAATATGATCTCTAGCCAGAGAGTGGCCAAGTGTGCTGTGACAAAGTACCTCCAGAATGGCCAAAGGAGTGTCTCCCATCATCTTGGTCGATCCAGCAGAGCACGCCCAGACCAGTTAGGAGGAGTAGGCCACCAAAAGCGCAAACGAAGCATCTCACCAGGCTGACATGGGCATATGTTAGATTGTTGAGTGTTTTGCTTGTATGCAGGATAGTTTACTGTGGGAGTTAGCATAATAAGCTGAGTAGTTGGTACTTACAAGGGCAAGAATGTAGCCGAGGCTGAAGTTGTGAGGACCAGAACTCCTATGCAGACAGCTGCAATGCTGCAAGCAGCGATCTTGCGCCGCTTTGTCTCATCCAGCTTGCCTAAAAATCACCAGGCAGGTTTATTAGCTACCTTAACTGAAATAGAAATTTAGAGCATATTAAGTCAGACATGCAGTTTCCCATACATACTTGCGTACAGCTGCTTCTCAATAAGGGGGTCCTTAACTGATTCTACTACAACAACATCGCTAATTTCAGATGCCTCTTGTTCATGATCCTCATCTCCAAGAGTATCCCTCAGCTTTTCCTCATCATTTCCTTGGCTCAAACGGAATGATGAATGCAGGGAAGATGGCAGAGGTACCTCATCTGGAGGAACATACCTGAGAATCAAGATGGACACAGCAACTATAGTGAATGCGAGGAGCGTGCCTACACTGACCTGCAACCAAAAACAAACCCTTTTAGCTTCAAGCTACATTCTTTACTAATGCCTACACAGGCACATGCATACATTACTATGATCTCTGCCATGTTCTCCCCATTCTCTGGGGCGAAGGTTCATTCACTAAATTAACCTCAGATGAAGTACATATATAAGCCCGAATAACATGTTTTAGTGATTTGTAAATCCATACCATTCCAGCCAGTTGAGAGACATCCATGAAGAAAGCGAGAGAAGCTGCACAGATGCCAGTCACAATTGTGCTTTTGACTGGAACTTGTGTCGTCTTGTGGACATCAGAGAAGAATGATGGTAACAGGCCATCTCGTGCCATGGCCATCAATATTCTTGGCTGTGAGGGAAGTAACATGTGGAAGTATAAATATCCATAGCAGCATAAAACGAAGTTGTCATACATATGCTGGTTGAGAGAACAAATAAAGCAGAACTGATAATCTATATCCAGATCATATGCCAATATTCTTCAGATGTTGTCTAGAAAGGGTGCAGATTGCAGAATACGAAGGTAATATACAGTTAATCATTTAAAGCAGGTCTTATACAGTTGGCTCATTTTCCATTGACCAGAATTGCAGAAAAAAAAATGAATGATTCATTGACTAAGATATGTCAGTACCTGTGGCAATATAGATCCCATCAAGGTTGAACAGAGGGCAAGAACGGCACCAGTTGTTACAAGGTACCTATAACAATACAAGCACAGGAACAGTCTCAGTGGGATGCACAGTTGCACACCAGATCATCCATGGTGAAAAAGGAAGCAGTCCTTACATTGCCCAGTGCATTCCATGTCTCTCGAAGGCTGATGAGATAGGGGTATCTGGGTCCATAGCAAAGTATGGTACCAGACCAACAATAACAACTGAAACCAGCATGTACAAGGAACAGCAAATCGACAATGCTGTTCCGATTCCCAGTGGCAGATCTCTTTGCGGATTTTTCACCTGTCAGAAATTAACATAAGGTAATTAGATTTTTTCATTTTTTTTTGGATGAAAGAATTAGATTATTCATTGTTACAGTATATATGTCATGTATGCGTGTGTATGTTGGGCCTGAGCCCAGGCATTTAGCGCTGGCCTGCCCGGGTTGGTTGGAGGGATATGAGGAGATCTTGATTGGTCCTGTTTCTATAAACCTCAAGATCTCCTCCCCCCTATATATATGTACACCTATCCCTCTATCAATCCAATCTACTATTCCACGCAATCTCATTGCTTTCATTCATTTGATGCCAATGATCCAGTAAATAAGAAGTGCCAAATCAATCAGGGAAACATGACGTCTCCTAACCTCCTCAGCAGTGCTGGCAACTGAATCGAAGCCTATGTAGGCAAAGAAGACAGTTGCTGACCCAGCAAGCATTCCATTCGCTCCATAAGGGAAAAATCTGAAATCAATGTAGTATAACTGTGTAAGTGCCCTACCTGCGGGCTTGAGAAAAAAAAAGAAACCAAAGTATCAGGATTTTTAGCATTACCCGCCAGCAACCTTGTAGCCAACCCATCCTGTTTGAAAGCCGATGTAACTACCGGCTATAATAACAAATAGCATCACAAAGCAATTCAGGACTGTCACAACTCCTTGCACAAATGAACTCTGGATAAAAAAACCACAGAGGAAAGATCAGAGATCATATTGTTGGAGACGGAGTTGATAGCTATTGCTGAATCAGAGAATGTAGCAACCTCTTTGATCCCCACGCATAGCAGACCAGTTACAAGGAATACCAGGAATGCAGCACAAGGATCAACAACAACATCAAGCCATGGGATCTCATGGCGTGCTAAGATCCATGGCAGACTATCAGATCCTCCGAAAAATAGGGCCTGAAAACAAGGGTTAATACTTTTACTGTTTGTAAAGATAGATATGGAAATTCAACCATTGATCAATGTGCCATGTGAACAAGTCAGATGCAGGGGAAGTCCCACTTACTAAATTGGGAGATATGCCACGGGCAACAGCTGATCCACCAATTGTATATTCCAGTATCAGAGCCCAACCAATCAACCATGCAACTCTGGGTAATGAAAAATTGAAGAATGTGAGCACAGAACAGCAACTCAACAGCACAAGACATGCTCGAAATGAACAATGTTAACTCCATCATATCAGTAAATTACCCTTCGCCAACGCAGATGTATGAATAATGGTAGGCACTTCCTGCAGACGGGCAACGGCTAGCAAGCTCTGCATAACAGAACGCTGAAAGTGCAGCGGCTATTCCAGCTATCAGAAATGAAAGAGTCAATGCTGGCCCAGAATGCTCCCGAGCAACTGTCCCAACAAGAACATACACCCCAGCTCCAATCGTTGAACCGACACCTGAGGCATAACAGGATAACACAGGCACCATGATCAACACTTCCATTAATGAGATACTACAATTAGTAATAAAGACAGATGATCTTTTTGGCCTAAAATAGTTAGTCCAGCAAACGAGCCATCCCCGCATAGGTCTACAAAATTGCGGAAAACACTTAGCGGATATCAAAATCATGTTAACATTTCTACAACTTGCGGCTTGCGCTGCTTTATGAGCTAGATGATTTACATGATTAGCATAAGTGATGCACCATGGGCATTTACATAATCGGGATAAAAATGTCAGGAACAGTAAGAGCCCAAGAGGCCAAATGGGAAACCACCCACCACTGACCCAACAACTACCAAGTCGAACAGGTACACCAAGAACTAGAAAAAGCAGTATCCATTTCAGAATTCAGATTCCTTTCAACCCTTGCTCATGAGTAAGAATCAATGAAACATGAACTGAAAACTTTCTAAGTGTAATCTCAGAGTAACATAAATCTAGCTCTAGTTCAGTACGAACAGCTCTCGAATTCAGCAACTCATAGCTATATAACCTGCGTCGTTCACTCTGATTAAAAAAAACTAATTCACAAAAACACAACAGGTTCTAATGCAGAGAAGCACCAGGATCCAAGCACAAAAGACGCAGCAGAGCAAAGCTCGCGTCTTTCCAGATTCCGACAAAATCCCAGCAAAGATCCACTAAAAATAAACCAAACAAAGCTCAAAGGAAGAACTGAAGAAGCAAGAGCTCGAAGAGAGGCCTCTACCGATGGTGACGAGCTGGATAACGGAGAGCTCCTTGCGGAGCTGGTGGCTGCTGCCGCCGGGGCGCGCCCGCTCGGAGTCCACCTGCTTCCGGCGCATCAGCGCCCGGACCCCGCCGCCCATCCCGCCGGCCGCCCCCTCGAACCCCGTCGGCCCGCGCGCGGCCCCGCGAGGCACCAGCGACAAAGGCGCGCCTTTTACCGCGCCGTTCGCCGGCGGGAGCTCGGGGGGGATGGAGCTAGCTGCTCCTCGCGCGGGCTGCAGGCCTCTGCAGCTCCCCGCCGGCCGCCGCCTCTCCTCTCTCCCCTTGCTTGTTGAGCTCGAGCAGAGGAGATTCTTTGGACAGGATTGGGGGAAGACGGAAGAGTCCTCGCTGCTGCTGTTCTTGGATGGCGTGCCGATGGTGCTTGTGTCTTTATACGGTGCGCGGAGGATCAAGCCGGACTAGTAAATTCCAAAGCTTTGATTGGCAAGCAACGCGTACACTGCGAAGGATGGAAGGAGAATCTACGGCAGCTTGTGTACATGGTTAGGATGGTAATCAGGTCTCTTAATCAACTCTTAGCTCTGACTAGTGTCTCTATAAAATATAAATGCGAGTACGATGGCAGCTGATCGTCAATTTGTATTTCTGATTAGTGGAGTAAGCCAAGTTCATGAGCGTTGTCGATTTGAATTTTTTAGTATAAGGTATACTTATAGTAGTATATATTTGTGATTCTCAAATTTTTTGTAATTGTTTTTGTCACTACGAGTCTACTACGACATCCAGGTCCCAGCACGTTTGGTTTGATTCTGCCTAGCTAGCTGGGAGGCTCCAAGGTAAATGATTTCACCATGGCACTCTATGTAAAAAAGAAAGGAAAAACGAATGATGTCATGTGAAACAATTTTGTAGAGTTTGACAAGTCATTGCATTACAAATTTGCAACTGCAAAGTACACGTGTGCTGGTAGTGACGTGGCCAGAATCTACGCTGATAACCCAATACGCTTTCTTTCTCTGCCTGCTTTCTCCTTGCATTGACCTTTTTAAGACACACACCCCCGATAGAAATGCCGTGTTGGCATCTTATCTTTACCCCAAAAAAAAAAATACAGTCTATGAAAGGTTTCCAAGTACGGCAAGAAAAGATATTTCAGGGAGAGGTTGGTTGGAGCCCATAAACAGATTTTTCCAGTAAATGAATAGTGCCAAAAAAAAACGTCCAGTTTGGTCGCCCAACTGGGGTTCGTGTGGCACGTGGAAGTTGCCGACAGGGACCCGTGCAAGTTCGTACCCAAAATTTTTTCATATAAAAACTGTGTAAAGTGCGCGCGTACGGAGAGGTATACATGTACGTACGCATTTTACATCCTGAATTTGTAAGAGCAGATTTTATTTTACCTGTTCAAATGTTCAGGATTTTTGAAATCGTCGGTTCAATGGTTATATACAAAGCACGAATTAAATTTTCCATTTGGGTGGCGTGCAATGCAACCAACTGGATCGTGAGTAGCTGTTACAAGAAATTTAGCCAGGCCAGCATGTTATTTTTCTATCCTTTCATGATCACAGCTCATTGGCCATGGTTCAGCCTAACTATATAATTGGCCTGAAAAGATACAAATTCACTTGAAATTTAAGCAAGGGGGACGAGCCATCAAGATCAAATGTACCGTGGCCAAATGATTCATTCTTATCCAATAGGAGTCTGCTGCATGCAAAACTCTAGAATTAATCATGACATCTACAGCTGATTGCTGATTAACTCATGTCCCTGTCCTCCCCTACTATGCCATAGTTGCTCCAGCTGTTCCCACTTCAGAAAATATTGATTACTCGTATTCGCAATTATTTCCCATACGAACTAACCAATTTCTGCAATGCACACGTCTTCAATTTCCATGGAAAAAAAAAGTCAATCGTTGCAAATAAATTTTGCAGGAATATTTTTCTGAAAACATTTCATGTGGTCAGAAATCAAAATGGACACCTATTATGCGTGTGAGGCTAGCTAGAGCTGACCGAAATTCTCTGCAGTTCCTGAAAAGTGTGCAGTATGCAAACACTTGCCATTTTAAAAATGGCAATAAAACGCGTAATACGGTCAAAGAACGCAAGGAGAGGTAGAGCCGTAGAAGCTTTATCTTATTTACATAACCTTATGGGTCAGACACAATATTATACTAACCATTAGATTGCTTAGCAGCTATGTCAGCAGCTGTGCATCTCACATGGCATGTACCAACAAGATCTCCAAAGAATTGGTGCACAAGGTTAGTTCATCTGTTCAATCAATTATACCCTGTGCCTTGTCTAGCAGTTTATTTGCTCTTTTACATTTTCCTAGCCCTGTTGTTTGTGTAGAGAATAAGAAAAACTCTTCTTCTTATTTTTGGTAAATAAGAAAAACTCTTAGGCAGCTCATTCTTTTCTAAAAAATCAAAATAAAAATACAGCTCAATCTCAAAACTAAGTAATAGCAATCAAATGATAATCTCAAAACTCTTAATAGCATATACAAGGAAGCAACATTTTTAGCTGTTGGCAAACCAAATTTCTCTTCTTCCGACAGCTGCATTCCGGAATCAAAAGGAAATGCAGTTATGCAAGCAATGAAAGAGGAATAATTAACGGTGATTGTATAATATATAATACATTTTCATTAAAAATGATAGTATAAATATATCTGCCTTTATTACTGTGTAGGCAGGCAATCAGCAGAGAGGGACCTTATAAAAAAAAATCAGCAGAGAGGGAAGACGAAAACGACGCCTTGCGTTGAAAAGCAGGGATAGACGTCGACAAGTGTAGCCAAAAGAACATGGAAAGCGAGACATGGACGTACAGCGACCTGGCCGTCCAGAACATGTGAGTTTGAGATCTAGCTTGTTCTTTTGCTTGGGAAAAAAAATGATTGGATTGGAAACAGAAAAGATAACCATGGAAACTTTCTACACCTCAATTAGCAACCATTATCCGTACTCAAATATTTACTGTAGTCACTTATGTCCAGATTTTTATCGGTCTGCTTTGGTTCAGTTTCGTATATGATGATTTAGTTTTCTTTAATTTCGGAACTAGTGTTTGTTGCGCCCCCTGCGCTCGTAGTGTTGCACAATTTGTTCTTTGTTGTATGCGAGACGGTAGAAATGGACAAAAGATCAATGAGAACTTATTAGATAGACATGTTCACGTAATAATATTGTTCAAGATAAGTTACATGACGAGGGTCCCATAGTAGTTTAGTCCGAAGAAGCACATATAGTTTACAACATATAGCTACGGACAGATACAAATATTCTTTTTTTAACGTAACTAAGTGGCAGTCTTCTATGGTTGAAAAGGATAGATTTGATAGCATGGATGGAAACAGTCTTTGAGTGCTATTACAACATACAGACTTGACATGATATAGGAGCTCCAGGGGGCTCTCAGACAGGTATTGACTAGCTTACCGAAAAGCCAACCATAGCCTGAGATCCTGCAGAGAAGAAGAAATTTTTGTAAATAATTCAAGCTGGAAGCAACAGCAGAATCATCAATCTTGTGGCTAAAAATCTTGGCCTTTTTTTTTTGCTCTTCATTTTACTTAGGTTTAGAAATGACTGGGAAAAAGGCAGATATGATTGGACACTACCCTTCATTGGAGATATCTTGGTCTCTAATACCTTCATTAAGGGCAGGCATCCCAAAATTTCTACGGAAAAGAAATGAAGTTCTCAAAATGATATATACTCACAGAAATATACAACCAGCAGATTGATGCGAGTTCCTATCATAGTTTAAGTGAAGAGAAAGAAAACTTAACAACACGAATTGGCAGTTTTAGCATAGTTTGCTTTCAGGGGATAAAATAGCCAATCCTTGGAAAATATGGTCCACTACACAAGTAAATCAAAAGCAATAGCAAACCTGCATATGTAATGCACCGAGGATAAGCATGACAATATAGTACTGGACCAACATTACAATTCAATTTGCTATGGGAAAATATGAAAACGGTCAGTTTTGCTTCAGTTAGGGTGCCTAACCTGAGAGATGGCGTCTCAAATTTGTAACTTTTCATCCCAAATAAAATAATCAAGCATCAAGGTTTTTGTCACATATATCGAATATCTAAAAACTTCCAGAATCTCTTCAAGTATATGCAGCCATTTTTAATAAACTTGAAAATAAATATGCCAAGCACAACTGTTAACATGAAATGGCATTTAAAAGTAAAATGTTCATAAATCAACAAAAAATGTTTGCCTAAGGAAAAGAAAGGTATTCTTGGCTGGATTTTTCATTGTTAAAGCTCATTTTCAGAGGTATTCTTCCAGCACCCAAGTCATAAAGGGACAAGAAGACGCCCTCAACCAAAGGAAGACGATCATATACTTTTGCATTATATTTTCAGTCCACAGAGATTTACTTCTATAATAACATCTTAAAGGCCTAACTAATGTAAAACTATATATTTCAACTTCTAAAAATAGATATCAAATAGAAAATCTTGTATCAAAATTAAATTCAAAAGTCAAGCTGTACCTTAATGGATACTTGGACTTCTTCAATGCCTCCAAAGTTCATTGTAACAAATTCGGTGTTAGAATCTGCAAAGAATGCCACTCCCAACTTGTTAGGAGGGAAACGCGACATGAATTAGGCATCTTACTCCAATTCTGAAAAAGTGAAACCCCAAGCCAAAAGAATAAGAAGGATATGGAGATCGAGGTGCAAACCAATGAAATTCAGTAATAACATTGGCAGTGGACTTTTAGAAAGGTAATCTGTCAACATCATGCTTGCGATGATCTTTGGTAGTGTTGTGATGGCATGAATATAACCAGGTACCCTAAGATCCCAACAGCTAGGTAAAACAGAGTGAGGTTCATAGTCAAATATTGCAAACCACAACAGTAAAGTAACCAATCTTGTAGGCTGTAGCTACACAAAAGACCCTGACTTTTATGTTCTTCCTTTTAGATTAGCTTTAGGAATGACTGAAAACAGCTAGATATTATGACAATATGATGGAACATCACCTTTCTTTTGAGCTAAAATTCTGTTCTTTAGTACCTTAAGATGTTGGTCAGTTAATCCAAAAATTTCTAGGGAAAAAAAAAAGATATGAGAAGAAAATTTATTTGCAGGAAAAATACACTGTAGTTCTTTTCAGTTGCAATTAAGATGTGCTCTTCCTTACCTTGAGGTTTAAATCCCAGACACCGTTTCTGTATATAAAAGCTCACAGCAATACCTCGAGCCACACATTATATACACAACTAATTTACAAGTAAACAAGGAACTGAAGAGATTCGAACACCAAAAAAAGACAGTTTACCCTTTCTTGTTGCTACAGATTTAGTTCCTGCAATGAAGCAAGGAACAGTAGTGATATTGATGAGTAAATGTTGGCAGAAGTAAACCTATGAAATATATGATTTACAGAAGTTAACCATAAAAATAAACCCGAAACCAAACAATTTATGACATTGTCAAATTAAGAACTAATCCCTATCTATGAGGTAGAATATTGGCACTTTCTATCGTCACTGAATTGCTGGTTTTTCTTTCCCCAGTAACACTCTGCACTGAGATTAACTGCACTTAAAGCCAGAGCCCTGCTATGAGACACTAAAAAAACTGCATATGGGATAACCAGCATTTTTATTTTGCCAAGCAGTAAAAACTGGTTAACAAGGCACAAGCACATTCTAAATTACTAAGTATCATCATCCTCTGTTCTTTCATTCAAGTAAATCGAACAAACATATGATTCCAAACCCATCAGTTTCTAAACAGAATTCTATAACAAAGGGATGCTCACTTTTGGATCGAAGATGCATACCTTGCCGAGCACATACTATCCAGAATAGAAAATAGACGTGCTGATGCTCCTGTAGTAGAAAGCAATGTATCAAAGCAAACTAAAAGGAAATCAAATTATGGATCACAATTCATAAATATTGATATCATGGCATAACTTTTATTGCTTTGCTGATGAAAACAGTGATGTCTTGGTATTATCCACTGATAAAGCAGAATAATGCAAAGCCATCTATTTAGAATATATACTGTACAATGATGAGGACCAAACATTGTAAACTAAATAGAGCACATCCCGTACAGTGATAATCTACGTAGAGCAAAGGTAGAATGTAGCAATGGAAATATATATCTGCAAATCCTAACCTCACAAAGTTATAGGATTATGGCATAGAACACAACAATGAGCACTAAATAAGAGCCAAGGCAGCTAATAATATAATCTCACCAAGATGCCGTAACCAAATATTCGTAGTGACTCCGAATATTGAGAGCGGAGCAAAAATCACAGGTAAACCAAACCAGCTAACCAATATTGTGTATAATTAGACAAGGGGTGACAAAAAGCAATGTGGAACATGGAGATGCAGTAGCAGGTCAAAATGAACAGATGATGGAACGCAGTGCTACTCACCAATGATGAAATCTCTGTGAATACCACCAGGACCTCTCCTGCGAACATGTCACTGCAATGCAAAGATTCAAATGAAACAAATCGGTTAGTGAAGAATAACAGAAGGAAGAGTGGATTGCATCAATAAATCCTGGCAGCCAAAATCTCCAAACCAGAATAGAAGAAGAAAGCCCAAATCTTGCCAATAAGACCAGAATAGAAGAAGAAGAAATCAATTGTGAGGGAAAAAGGGCCCTAAATCAATTCACCTTGGTGGTGACGAAATTGGCAGGAGAGAAAATCTCCAAACCAGTGGGGGGAAACAATCGCCAATACCAAAACCCTAACCACCATTGAGTGGAGGGCGCTACAAATTCAACAAGGTGCCTCAAGATCGATCTGTTCAGATGGGAAAGAGAACATCACCGGAAACGTGGAATCACAAACTGGAGGGGTAGAAAATCAGGGCCGAAACTCGAGCGGCGCGAGATGGCAGGGGACCTGCGTGTGGACAACAGCCACGGAGATGAGACGTACTTGGGCAATGGCCGTGCAGAGGAGGGGCGATTTTTTTTTTCCTTCGGGAAGGAGGCGGAGGCGTCGGCGCTCAGCGCTGCTGGAGGCTGGAGCCTCGATGTTTGACGAGGGGCGATGGGAGGAGGCGGAGAGGCCGCACTGCGGGCGCGGTTTCTCGGTTGCTTCCCCGTGATAGGTTCTGCAAAATCTGCGTGCAGGCATCCCACGAGTATTCAAATTCGAAATTAAAAAGCTATAAATCTTAAACTAATTATTTAAATTAAATTTTGATTGGATCGTTAAATTTTGATTGCATCGTTACATTTTTTATAACAAGATGTTTAAAATAAGATCCTACTTGACTATGTTTAAAGAATTTTAAAAAATACTTTTTAGATACGGATTAATTAGTTATAACTACTGCGAACAAATGTTTGAACACCACAAATAAATAACTATTTTCTGTGAACAAAAAACTTAAACATGACGAACAAAAAATGTATAATGCGAAAAAAGATTGAGCATCACGAACATTGGATCAATAAGCTGTTATACACATGCAACAGTGTCAGCTCACGAGAGAGAATTGCTTCCATGTGATTGATGATATCATCCCACATGCAAAGAAAGATTTCACACTAAAAAAAACTATAAATCTTAAACGAAACATCCAAATTAAATTCCGATTGCACCATCAGATTTTTGAAAATAAAACCTCCAAAACAAGACCCCACTTAATTATATTTGAACGAATTTTATTTATCACTGTTTTTAATCATTTTCAAAAAAATCTGAGGCATGAACAAATTATACGAATTCAAAGAACAATCTAAAGACATTGAATTTATCTTCTGAATAATTTCATCATGGGAAAAGTCGACCATATGTTTATTAATATAAATACAAAAGATTGATTATATGAATTATGAAATAAACCATCTAAAGAAAGAATATATACATAAGAATTAGATCAATCGAAAAGAAAGGGAAAAGAAAATAATCTAGAAAAATAATTAAAAGGGAAAACATTAAACAGAAAGAAATAGAAAAATGAACAAACACAAAGAAAGAAAAGGCCAACTCAGCCTTAGCAAGTAGCCTTAGTCAAGGAAATAAAGGAAATAAAGATATGCGAGAGAATTAGAAGGAATTAATGAAAAGGAAAGAAAAAGAAAAATAGAAGATCAAATAACTAAGATATAAAGAATAAAGTATATGCATACGAATTAAAATAGAATATATATATATATAAAAGGTTCAGAAATAAAAAATCAAAACAAATGAACGTGGAAAGAAAAAAACTAACCCTAGCATGCATGCGTTGCAGGTGAGGACACAGGGCTACCAAATCTGTATTGAGCCGCCTGACCCTCTTGATGGCCCATATAAATGCTTTAGGTCATAAGATATTTTTCATCGCATATGTGATATATAGTCCCCACCCGCGCTGCTGCTGGTTGTAGTTTCCCGAGATCGTGACGGGGTAGGAGCGGAAGCTAAAGAATGTACACCGTAGAAATCCAACGGTGAAAAAAATTTGGGAAGTGCTAGCCGGGGTGGAAGGGCGCGACGCCGTCGAGGTGGGGAGGAGGACGCCGGCGTGGGGCGCGGGTGGGGGACGAGGCCGCCGGAGTGGAGGAGGAGGATACCGGGGTGGAAGGTTGAACAAGAAAGAAAAGGGATGGGGAAGAAAAAGAACCGTGAAAATGGATAGGAAGCGGAGGGGAGCGGAACGACGTCCGACGCGTCCGGACGCTCGGACGGTAGCGTAACCTATCGATCAAGACGTCTTCTAGTATTATAGGTCTTCATAGTGCATCCATCCCCTTCATCAAGGAGTAGAAACTGATTATTTGAATGATAGGAACTGCTGCCATCAAATAGTAGAAACTGACACACCTTATTGCTGTTTAAAATGGCAGTTTCAATCACATTGAAGCGCCATTAGGCTCAGCAGTTAAGCAGCAAATAAATCATCAGGCGATGTAATATTCTGACGGTTATGGTTACTGATTGAAACAAAAGTAAATGCACTGCTTGTTAGCAATAGCAAGACATAGAATAGCTTTACATGTAACCAAACAAGGAAAGAATAGCCAACATGTATTGGATTTTTAGTGCAGAATAACCAAAATAAGGGTGTTGTTACTGCAGAAATATTGGAATTTTCATCAATGGCGAAGCAAATTTGTACAAATCTGAAATATTGGAATGGATGGTTATCCTCTCTGCGTGGCCTGGCTGAGCAGCAGGAGGCAGCGAGCTGCCGGCGGCCCGGTACCGGCGCACGGACGCAGTGAACGCCGCGACGACCGTGGCACGCGCCGCGTCGGCGGTGGCAGCCTGCCTCTCCAGCGCGGCGACGAGCTCCTCCTCGCCGGGCCTCGCCGCGAACTCCGCCGCGCCGCGCCGGAGCCCGCCGGCGAGCGCGGCCATGCTCTCCTCCATCCGCACGGCGTCGTCCTCAACCTGTTGTGCCAGGGCCAGAACGTCGGCATCCGGGGCCTCGCCGCGCGCCAGCGACGCGTCCGTCTCGCCGGCGATGTAGCCCAGGAACGCCGCCATGGCGGGGTCCACGGCGTGCTCCGCCGCCGCCACCCTCCGCAACTCCTTCTCCCTTATCCGGCGCGTGGTGGCGGCGAACCCCTCGGCGTCGGCGCGCTGCGCGGCCGTGGTCACGGCCTGCCGCCGCAGCGCCGCGACGAAGGCCTCGTCCTCCGGCCCCGGACGCCGCGAGAGCAGCGACAGGGCTCGCTGGATGTCCGCCGCTTCCCTCGCCAGCATCTCCGCCGCCTGCAGGGCCATGGGCTCGGCGCTCTCGACCCAGTCCCAGGACTCGGGGTTGAGGTACTCGGCGTCCTCCAGCAGCGCCGCCTTGGACCGTAGGGCCCTGAAATCGTCCGACAGGCCTTGGTTGTCGTCGTTCTCCACCAGATCCCTCAGATTCGCGAGCATCTCCTCCTCGTCGTAGAGGCACTGCGCCGCCGGGATCTCCGCCATGGGATCTCCTATCTGCCGCTGGTTGCGTTCTCTTGGCGATCAATTCAATATATAGACGTGAGGGTGTCGATCTAATCTAATCGGAGTCGGTTGCGTTCGCGTATCGCGCTGACGACGACCCTGCTGCCCTCGGAACCGCGTGGGGAGTCACGGCCCAATAAATTTCTGATAGCCCACCAACGCTAGCAGGCCCACTATAGGGTAATGATCGTGCGTTTTTTACTCGTCGTGGGGCAGGTGTTTGGAAGTTCGTGTCACATAAAATATTCGGAGACTAATTAGGAGGATTAAATATAAGTTAATTATAAAATTAATTGCATATATGGAGGCTAAAAGGCAAGACGAATCTATTAAGCCTAATTAATTCATAAGTAGCGTTACTGTAGCAGTACACCATCAAATCATGAAATAATTAGGTTTAAGATTCGTCTCGCCGATTAGCCCTCATCTGTGTAATGAGTTTTGTAAATAGTCTATATTTAATACTCCTAATTAGTATCCAAATATTTCATGTGATAGGGATTAAAATTTAGACACGGATCCAAACACCCCTCGTACGTTTTTTTTTCTTCCGTGTATTTTTTTACCGCTTGCTTGGTTCTTTTTTTATCGTCCTTTTTCATAATATTTTGTTCCGTGAGTTTGCATAATATTTTCCAGGTGCACATGTCTTGTAGAAAATATATCAACTCAATAAAAATTAAAAATTGTTAATAAAAAATTATCTGAATATAGTCAAGTGAGATCTTGTTTTGAAGGTTTTATTGTAACAAACTCATTTGTGTAATTGAAATATAATTTTGATGTTCGGTGTGAGATTTATGATTTTTTAAATTCCAAACTCTTTTGCATGTGAGATGACATCATCAGTACATAGCTATTATTAGTAGTCTAAAATATATATAGTTGCAGTCTATTATTAGCACGTCGATGCGCACTTGGACCATTAGCGCAAGGAGGTCACAAAATTTTTCTATTTTTTAAAAAATATTTGAACTTAATAAAAATATATATATTTAAAAATATATATATTACCCCAAAGGTTGTCCTTGACCAACAAATCCGCACCTTCAAATCCGGTGCACGCCGAACTCAAAGGTTGACGAGGCGCAACAGCAAGAGATTCAGCGCAATGAGTGGGAAGGCGAGCGTGTAACAGCGTAACCTATCAACCAGGACGTCTTCTAGTATTATAGGTCTTCATAGTGCATCCATCCCCTTCATCAAGCAGTAGAAACTGATCATTTGAATGACAGAAAATTAAATAGTAGAAACTGACGCACCTTATTGCTGTTTAAAATGGCAGTTTCAATCACATTGAAGCGCCGTTAGGCTCAGCAGTTAAGCAGCAAATAAATCATCAGGCGATGTAATATTCTGACGGTTATGGTTACTGATTGAAACAAAAGTAAATGCACTGCTTGTTAGCAATTGCAAGACATAGAATAGCTTTACATGTAACCAAACAAGGAAAGAATAGCCAACATGTATTGGATTTTTAGTGCAGAATAACCAAAATAAGGGTGTTGTTACTGCAGAAATATTGGAATTTTCATCAATGGCGAAGCAAATTTGTACAAATCTGAAATATTGGAATGGATGGTTATCCTCTCTGCGTGGCCTGGCTGAGCAGCAGGAGGCAGCGAGCTGCCGGCGGCCCGGTACCGGCGCACGGACGCAGTGAACGCCGCGACGACCGTGGCACGCGCCGCGTCGGCGGTGGCAGCCTGCCTCTCCAGCGCGGCGACGAGCTCCTCCTCGCCGGGCCTCGCCGCGAACTCCGCCGCGCCGCGCCGGAGCCCGCCGGCGAGCGCGGCCATGCTCTCCTCCATACACACGGCGTCGTCCTCAACCTGTTGTGCCAGGGCCAGCACGTCGGCATCCGGGGCCTCGCCGCGCGCCAGCGACGCGTCCGTCTCGCCGGCGATGTAGCCCAGGAACGCCGCTATGGCGGGGCCCACGGCGTGCTCCGCCGCCGCCAGCCTCCGCAGCTCCTTCTCCCTTATCCGGCGCGTGGTGGCGGCGAACCCCTCGGCGTCGGCGCGCTGCGCGGCCGTGGTCACGGCCTGCCGCCGCAGCGCCGCGACGAAGGCCTCGTCCTCCGGCCCCGGACGCCGCGAGAGCAGCGACAGGGCTCGCTGGATGTCCGCCGCTTCCCTCGCCAGCATCTCCGCCGCCTGCAGGGCCATGGGCTCGGCGCTCTCGACCCAGTCCCAGGACTCGGGGTTGAGGTAGCCGGGGTCCTCCAGCAGCGCCGCCTTGGACCGTAGGGCCCTGAAATCGTCCGACAGGCCTTGGTTGTCGTCGTTCTCCACCAGATCCCTCAGATCCGCGAGCATCTCCTCCTCGTCGTAGAGGCACTGCGCCGCCGGGATCTCCGCCATGGTATCTCCTATCTGCCGCTGGTTGCGTTCTCTTGGCGATCAATTCAATATATAGACGTGAGGGTGTCGATCTAATAAAAGTGCAGTTGTATTGGATCAATTGAAGATGTGTGAATTGTTCACCGCCGCCACACCCGCTTTGGAAGATGTTTTGCTGGCGCGCACTCCATGAGCGACACCGAAGAAGAATTCCAGAGGAGAGAGGATCACAGGTTTTCGCCAAGACTAGGGTCAAATTCCAAGTGCTCGTGAAACACACACACACACACATGCACATGCATATCCATTATTCTAAACCATGTCATAATACACTATTTTCTTAAAAAAATCTATACAAATGTCATAATTTCCATTCTAGCACTCCGGGGCCCAGGGGCTCTCTTCCAAGGTTGTGACTACATAGGATAGGGGTGATTTCAATGGGTGGCAGGACATGCTTCCTTTGCGACATTGGGCCTTGGGTACGCCCCTGCCGGGGCCCTAGCTATGAATCAAGCGGCTCTCAATGAATTGTTTAATTCAGTCTAGTACTCTAGTGTGTGGAATGCTTTGACACCTAAATCGAATTACATAAACTAGATATGATTATCTAAAGTGTTAGTTGGCTTTGCAATTGCTGGTGGTTGCTACACGGCTGCATGCAAAGCTCTGAAACACTGCCTCCTCCTGACCGAGAAGTTGCAGCCAAGCAGTCAAGCACCATGGCCGAAGGCAAGCTAGGCAGGTTCCAGCAGCACTGGGCTACAGACTACGGAGAGGCATGCAGGTGCTCATATTCACTGCTTTAATTTTCTGGCCTTCGCAGCTGGCAATCAAGAAGATGAGTACAGCATCAAGATGGCAAACACGCATGTATGATGTATATCAGTGTACTCTCTCCGTCACGAAAAGAATACAATTCTGACTATGTATTTAGACAAGTATTTGTTTAGGTACGTAACTAGAATTGCATTCTTTTTGCAAAAAGAGAAAGTATGTGATATCATAGCAAAATCTTTAGCTCATTCAGAATAGAGGATGAAATGAACAACAAAAACTTGTCTTCCTCACAAAATTTAGAAACATATATAAAAATAAAAAACTGCAAATACCTTATTACCTGACCAACCATTTGGAGATATGTTCAAGAGAAATCAGTAATATACAAAACAGAAACCTCGAACAATGGAAGCGACATATAGCACTACTGGAGAACCGACCTTTAGTACCGGTCAGTAACCCCTCTTACTACCGGGCGCCTGACCGGTATCGCTTAATACCAGCCAAAATGTCCGGTACTAAAGGGGGTTTTAGTACCGGTCGGTATTACCGACGTATACTAAACGTCTTTATGTCCAAAAAATAAAGAAAAAAATCGACGAACAACCAGGACGCCCCCGCACACGCGCATCATCACAAGTCACGCGAATTTCACGCATAATATGTGCATGCGCGGTCCGTGGGATTCAAACCTACACAACACATGTGATGGAGTTAGATATGCTTTCCTTTTCAAGTAACCTATGGAGAGACCTTTAGTATCGGGCAATAACACCGTCCGATACTAAATGTCACCATTTAGTACTGAGCGGTGTTATTGCCTGGTCCTAAATGGTACCCCACGAGGTACTAATGTTATTACCCGGCAATAAAACGTCTCCATGAGCCGAAAATTTCTACCCGGTACTAATTTCTCACGTTAGTATCGGACGAAAAGCCGTCCGGTACTAACGTTAAGGACGAATGCTCATATTTCTAGTAGCGTAGAACAATAGCACGGAAGGTCAGGGTTAATCTTCAGTCACAAGCTTTTATTACCTCCACAAGAATGGAGTCACCCTCAACCTTACCGGGTTCATCTGACATCGAGCTCCCTTCAATCAAACAAATCAAAGCCCGGGGTGACTTCAAGTTTGTTAACGTCGTTTCCTTAGCTCGATCGTGCTGTATATTATAATATTGCTTGTTAATGACGTTTCCTTAGCTTGTTGTATCTTATAATGTTAGCATATCCATCGCCTGTGTGTCAAAGATGAACACAACATCAAAGATGGAAAACACACACATGCATATGCGTGGGCGTGTGTCAGACACTTCTCCAGTGATCTTGCATCTTTTGTTGTATGTCGTAGCATGTCGCTCGGAGAAAACCACCGTACTTAATCGATGCTGAATAATGTGGGCCGCCATGGACCATATGTCTCTGTAATAATGTTCGTTGGTTAAACTTAATCTGCTGTACTAATAATAACAGCTATCTTTAGTTTGGTTTGCAAATTGATTGTGCTTCCTGGTTCTTATAGGCACTTAAAGGTTTAAATTCCATCCTCATTTGGTGGTTTGCATAGTTGGAGAGGATACCTTGTTATTCTATTGCAAGGCTTGCATTGTGTCTTCTCTCACCAACAAAATTAAGGTCCGTTGTGGCCGTCTTCTATGGATTCTACTGCATAGCATACAAATACAACTGTAGATATACTGTGAAGAACATGAACACTGCATCAAGATGTGTGTGTGTGTGTGTGTGTGTGTGTGTGTGTGTGTGTGTGTGTGTGTGTGTGTGTGTGTGTGTCAAACACACATGCATCAGTAATGTGGTAGCAAAATCTGCTCGGGGGATTATTCGTAGCCCAACAATGTCAATGTCATGCATTCTGAATAGAGGATAAAATGAATGGCAAAAGGTTATCTTCCTGCCAAAAGTCGAAGCCAAAAAGTTAGAAACATATAGTAACTGAAAGCTGCAATCACGTCAGTACATCACCAACCATTTGGAGATCTGCTCGAGAGAAATCAGCATAAACACAACTAGAAACCTAGAACACATGGAAGCGATATATAGAACAATCCGGTAGGAGGTCGGGGTTAACATTCAGTTACGAGCTTTCATCTCCATAAGAACAGAGCCAAAATAAAGGCTTCCCATGGATACCGTACGGTTACTCAGGACCAAATAAAAAACCATCCATTTATCCTTGTTTGTATCACGGCTTTGTTCTTGATATTGGTCTAAGCCGTTTAAATTACTTTCCGATGTTGCACTTGTGCCAACAAAGGAATCTGCAATACACAACTTTTTTATGTGGCAAAATGTTCGATACACTTGGGCAAATCAAAAGTGTCCTATCCACATTCAGTAAGAGCATGCATGCATGCAGTTCAGTTATTGATCACACAAGCCGAAAAATATTAGCTCCTAGTATTTATGCAATTCGTTTTGTTGAATTCCAGAGTCCTAGCTGAGTGAAGTCAGCTAGCACTACTAGAAACGGAAATATCCCCGTGCGGCGAGGCATTTCTTTGACGGGTACATGCAAAACCTATGGGAAATTCCTCTTCACTGTCGGGTCCGAAGTTTTCCTCCATTCCGCTTCATTCTGCTCGTCTGCGCCCCTCCCTCCCTTTTCTGTGCGCACACTCTCTCTCTCTCTGGCCTTATCTGTTATCTCTTCCTCCAACCTAGCACCTCCCGCTCCCAAATCCAGAATCTCTCTCGCATGGCACACAGCACTCAGCAGCCACCTCGGCATGGGGGGCATAGCGTCTCGACGACGCGGGATGGCGAGCGCCTTACGCGGGGGCGAGGGAGCCTCGTACTCGCCATCAGCCATGGCATCAACACCACACCGCCTTCACGCTAGGCGCTGGCGCCATGGCCGTCCCTGCACCAAGCTCCTTCCGCTGGCACGTTAAAAAAAATGTGTTCCGTGGGGAGACTGACATTGTCGAGCTATCTCTGACGGTATTTGCCTGTCGGTTTCCCATCGGAACACATTTTCTGACGGTTTCCTATATTTCCTTGACGGTTTTTGGTACGTAGGAAAATTCCCGTTTCCATTAGTGTAAGGTTGAGAGTCTATATAACATATAGAGGGACGAACATAGAAGGGGAACTAGTTTGATTGATTCTTGCTTTACTTCGATACTCTGCATGCCCCATTATATAGAGAACCCTAACAGCTCATCTAACAAATCAATTTAATCAACTAATATTATCCCTAAGACCCCCAACAACTCAACTGATTAATCCTATCTCTTGGTGCACGTGGGATGGCCAATGGCCTATCCAGGCCCATAATCCTATCTCAACTGATTAAGCCATGATGATATTTGATGGGCAAGCAAAAGGAGGCAAGTTAGTAATAATTTAGACCTAGATTGAGGCACAGGTAACTATTCAAACAATAATATTTGGCGTGAAATAAAAGGAAAGTGCTATGGGACTGCATACACATTGCTATAATAATCTATACACATTGCTATAAACGTTGCCTATAAACCTTCTAGCCCCCAAAAGAGGCCTCAGTAGCATAAACAGAACACTCACAGGCAATATACATATATTATGTAGTTAAACTAGTTATCATGATATAGTTCATGAATGGCAATTACAAGCAGGTACATAACAACCTAGTAAGATAATTTTTGTGATGGAGGCAAAACATTTCACCTAAATAGAATAAGTATCAACAATCTGCAAATGAGATACACATAATGGAAAAAATAAACATGATACAATTCTAGATTACCTTAGAAGTTAATATTACACCAGTGTTTGCAGTCATTCGACAAATCCTGAGCAGAAATTTGCATGCCAGCCCCAACACAGGCTACCCTTGTAGGTCTAACATTCAGACCAAATATTGTTGATCTGCAATAACAAAAAACATAGTATCAGGAGAAAGAGCAATTTTCAGAATGCTTGGGTTTTTACACCAAATAGTTTTCGCATGACAAAACAAGGTACTAGAATCAACCAAAATGAAGTGTCCCTCTGCCCAGTCCATCAATTTAAAGGCGTATTTTGTAGGGGAAAATTCTTATGAAGTAGATTTTGACCTTAATTTCCCTTACTATATATATTCAATTGCTGCAAAATTAATATCATCTTATTATCACTTTGGATGCAAACCTATTGATGCAACTTCTATACAAGAAATATACCTATAATTTGACTGATTGTTCATCAAAATCTATGAAGTTTGACTTTTCCCCTGTCAGAATATGCCTTACATTGATGGATGGAGGGTATAGTGGACACCTGACACGAAAATGGGGAGAAAATGTCAAGAAGAGAATACTCAAGAATCCTTTATGAGAAGGATAATTTAGGCTTAAAAACGTACAATGGTAAGAGTTGCTATGATAAGAGAAACAAAGGTAGATATGTAGTAGGTAAGAAACATAACAGAATTTACCATTTTAGATAAGATATAATCTGCATATCGGTGAGAAGTGGAATGAAATTAAGAAACGCCTTAGAACAGCATGGCACAGGTCCACAGATCGATCGTGCGATCGTAACTAGCTGAGTCCTGACACCCGAGGACATGCATCAACCGGGTAGGAGTAGATAGAGGTACTGAACGGATACAAATGATGAAACGATCCATCGACAGGGGACACTAGACTGGATTGGTACTAGTTGCAGCTAACTTTCAGATTTTCCTTTTTTTCTCGAACTTCAATCTTTTTCTTTGCTGAAAGATTCTTTGGTTCTTTAGTATATATGGAAGACTATGATAGAAGACATACGGATCATGAAAGATCAGAAGCTATTAAAGTCAGATACAAAAGAAGGCAGGAAATATGGTATTGTAATACAAAATAATCGATGTGAATCTATAGCATCTTAGGGACTCAGTTATATAACTACTGTACAACGGATATTTATGATATCTAAAGAAGCATATATGATTATAGAGACAAGTGGCAAGAGCTGTGTTCCGTGCATTCCATGTAAGAAATCAAGTATTGAAATCATATAGTGGGTCCCATGTGTGGAAAAATTATGGCTTACTGAGGTCCTAAATGCAGAAATAATATATGAGAGCAAAAGGCAGTTACATGTATTATTGTCAGATATTTAATGTGACATGATTACATCCATGTAAGAAGATGGCATCCATCATGCCAAGAATTTTTACTCATTATATTCTAGATCTAGAGTAGCCTGCCAAGCCTGCAAGAAAACAGATATTGGAAATTGGATGGCTTCATTCACCTGGGCACAAGGTCTAATATTTTCAGCAAGAGATCTACACCTACAAACAAATCTGAAATTACTCTTAGATTTTCTCCTATTTTTGTGAACAGAGAAGCATGAAATTACTTTTATTCTTTGCTCATATTATTACTAACTAGTAGAATTCATATGGACTGAAAGCAAACTTAACTGAGAATTACCATCAGTTCATTAGGACCGCTCAGACGACCAGACTGTAAGGATGAAATAACGACATTTGTTTTCCAAGTGGAGTTCAATCAACTTTATAACTCCTGTACAGTACCTTTCATAGTCAATACGTGAAACCAAAGCCTTAGCAGAGGAAGGAACCGATCTGATTACCGGAACCAAGGCAACCAGAACGGGTATCTCCATCGATTTCATGAAGAAGCTTATCATACCATGAACGAAAATAGAAAACAGAAAAGTTTCTCAAACTAGAGTAGGAATTCGATCAATCGCTATCAGTACCAGGAGGCAGATAAATCGCTATGAGAACCTTTTTACCTCAGTAGGAAGCAGTGGATGAAAGCTGGAGGAAGGTTGAAGAGAGAATATCCAGTCGTGTAGGCAAGTGGCGGGTGGCTGTGCTCAAAGCAGTCTGCAAAATCCATTTCAGTAGAGTATATAATGTCGATGGCCTGAGGTGGCTCCATAGCAGGAAATTGTAAATTCTGTCAAAGGAAGTCACTCGCATAAATTGCTTTGGGAAGGCATGAAGAAACTAGTGTATTTAGTAGTCTATTGCTATATCTATCATCACAGAGAGAACCAACCAAAGTGAAGTCTAGCTTAAAGAAACCCTAGTGGTGCAACTACAATAGGGAATATAAGATCAATATTTTACTTTACACATATATGGTTAGCTACTTATATACAGTGCCTATGACAACCAGAAAAGCTGGAAGACAACTATTTAATTTGTTGGTGCTGAAAAAAAAGTACACTGCTGCAGACCACAAGTTTTTGATAACAAATTAAAGCACATTATCTCTCTCTGTTACATACAATTAAACCAGGCGATGATCATGAAAACAATGTCCAGATAAGAAAAAGGCCGATTAACTAGTTATAGTTGAAGTTCAAAACAAAAAATGAGGCTAAGTTTGACCAATTTTTATAATACAAACTAAAATTTGCACAAGAGCCTCATCTTATTAGGCTCCACGCAATTGTCAGTACCACACAGGCTGGCCAGTGTTGTCGGTCTCCATTTGCAACTTACAAGAACAATGATACAGAGGGAAATCACAGTGTTCTCTAAATATCAGGAAGTTACAGCATACAAACTCAGTGACAAAACAGGGCAGAATTAATCAAAATGAAGCTGGAATATATGGTAGGAGAATGTGGAGAAAAAGGTCAATTTCGGTGCGTAACATTTTATGAAATTCCATATGTGTAGCAAGATTTCAAAAGAACCACCAGTAAGTGTTTCATAGCCGTTATTTATTGCACTCCTTGCACTTAGAAAGAACAAACATGTGCTCGGCTGAACTGGAAAGCACATAAGAGAGCGAACAAGAATGTGGTGTAACCAAACATGCATGAATGGACCGTTGTATTTGAGTTAGCACTGCATCTACGTATTATCAGAATATCTCAAAGCAGTAAACAAAACATGGCAATTGATCTTCTATGATAAGGAGGAGCAAAGGTACGTAACGTAGATTTGTATCACATGCATGCTGTTTCGAGTTTCCACTTTGCGCTCTTCATCACAGCTGATATACCATGCTCTTAACTGTAACCGATAGAGTGTAAGAGATGAAAGAATAGGCTGCAGTCACTTGCAGCTAAAGCAGACAGCCCTTTTCATTCTCTCCAACTAGCTTTGCAAGAAAAAAGAACAACAGTGCTTTAGTCATTTTGGACGCAAAGGCAGGCAGGAATGCATATATATGAGAGATGAAAAACAAAGCTGCCAATCGCAGAAATCAGAACTCGGACACGTCCCATTTCGAGAAAATTGCTAACCCTAGCACCGACTGACCCGCCTCTGGAAACTAATCCTTTTGCAAGGGAGGTAATGGTACGACGGGATCTGATCGAAAAATTGAAGGGGCTAACAAGCGACGTTGCTTGTGCTCTCACCTCCGGTGGCGGGGCAGCCGCCGGCGATGAGGATCGGACGACGCCTCCCTGCCGTTCTCCCAATCCCCGCTTCCCGGAGGAAGGGAGGATCTGTACGGGAGCAGTAGTCCGCCGGGAACGAGCTGGATCTGCTCCGATCAGCCTAGGGCACGCCACCGGCGAGCGACGCCGGCCGGTCGGATGCGGCGGCATTTGCTGGTGGGCCGGTCGAATTTCGCTTGGTTAAGGAGCCTAACTGCATTGTGGGCCTCGAATAGCTTGCCGACATTATAGCCCACGACAGCACTTAGCCCAATTTCAACTAGGCCGGAACTTCAACTTAGCCCACGACAGTAATAGGTTGCACATGCTTTTAGGGCTCACATCGACACGTCCCAGAAACAGACAGGCCCAGTTATGAAATTGGACCCACTCCGCCCTCGCCCTCGCCCTCGCCTGATTGATATCTGTTTGGCAATCGCCGACCTCTGGCCGAATCGAAGGAGTCTCTGTGCCCCGGTTGGTGATCGAGGGTAGAGAAGAAGGCGACGAAATGCCAAGGCGGCGGCGGCGGCCGCCGTACGGGAACGCCGACGGGGCTGCGCCTCTACCTTATCTTCGACGACTGCCCGTGGGGTACAGCATCCACGAGCTAGACTTATCACCCGGCTCTCCCTGTCACAAGGCTACCGGCGGGGAGCGGCGGCGCTTGCCCCGTCCATTCATCCGCGTCGACGCCCAGCGCAGGTTCCCCAGTTACTTCGCCACCGTCGGCACCAGGATCGTGGCAACCATAGTAGAGAAACAACTTTTGATCCTTGGATAAAAATTTCGGAATGAATGGGATCCAGGACTAAAGATGCATTAGTCTAAATTTTGTAGTCCCTTGGAACCTTTTAGTCCCAATTAGTAGTTCTAACCGAAATAAAAGTGGAGCTTTGGGGCACGTATTAACCATAGCTGATGCCGTCCCTGTAGTGCCACGGGAGCGTAATCATCCGACGTGTACCGTAGTTATTGAAGAGAGAGAGACGAGCCGTGGCCCGTGCTCCCAGAACTAACTGACGGGTCGGCGCGCGTTGCAGGAATCGTCTTCTCCATACGACGACGCCAGTCGATCCGCTGCGCCGCGCGCGGAGAATCAGAGAGGGCGCCCGCGCCGTGGGTCAGGCTGCCGAGCTGCTCGCGACGCGACGCTTGCCGGGCCCGTGTATGCTCCGCCGCCGCCCATGGTTCATGGAGCCTCAGCCTCCTAATGAAGCGGCCGCTGCACTCTTGCAATGCAACAAGGATTAAAGAAAAAGAAAAGTGGAAAGCAAAAGATCTATAAAAAAGAATCACGAACAGAGCAGCTCATTGATGCTCTAGTTTGCACTCTGCAGCCCGCCAGCCCCTCCCGTCAGAGCATCGTTTCCTCTACGCAATGTTGCTGCTCGCCAGCCGACGCGTTGTGCCTCCCGCTCACTGCCCCCATCTTTGATCTCTTGATTTGAGCAAAAAGGGTTCCATCGAGTGAATGGATTTGGTAGAGGGGGTGAACAGCAACCAATTTTTGTGGTCTGATTATGCAGGGGACATGGCGGATGGAGTATTTGGTTGGTTGCCTTTTATCTCGGGAGAGAGGGGAACGAGAGACTAGAGGTACGTACTCTTTTGACATGCGCAGAGGACATCAAATAAAATTAAAAGTTATGCTATAGTCCTTGAGGTAGGATTTAATTCTCTTCAACGATATACACCATTTGTCCTCAAACAAACAATAAAATAGTATACAAAGATAAAATTTATACTTGATGAGGATAGTTTTATGTGTCCATTGATGTATTAAATACCTTGCAGACAACTCAATAGACAAATCATTGTATGACTTATCTGTTTTACTGTCTATATTATATGTGATATGGTATTGTTCGCAGACAGCAGCTGTCTAAACCGTTGCACGTGCCCTTATTCTCGATTGGAGCCACCAACCGGAATAAATGGATTTAGTCTCGGTTGGAGCCACCAACCGGGACTAAATCCATAACACCAGTCTTTATCTCTCCGATTCCTCTCTCTCTCTCTCTCCCCCTTATCTTCTCCTCTCCCTCAGCACATGCAAATGGCCAACGCTCCTCCCTCTACTCCCTCCTTTCCTAGGCTCCTCCCTCTGCTCCCTCCCTTCCTCCGCACCTCCTCCTCTCCTTCTGCTCCCTTCCTCCCCGCCTCCCCGGCCTCCTCCTCCTAGCTCCCTTCTCGCAAGATGGCCGGCGCAGGCGGGTACGGGCGGAGTTGCCTGGCCCGGCGCACCCGCAGGCGGCCTGGTGCGGCGCAAGCTACTAGGCGAGCTGCCAGATTTGATTCACCTCTGTTTGTGAATAACTAGTTTGTGATTTTTGCTGGTGAATTCATCGTGTGTTGTGAATCAAATCGAACTCATGTGTCGTGACTTGTGAATTAGATCTTGTGTGAATTGATTAGTTGTATACTCTGTTCCTTGTGTGATGGTCATGTAAGATAGCATGTTTCTTGCTTCAATTTGTGAAGGTCAATTGTTTCTTACTCTTGATTTGATTATCTCTGCGGTGGAGTTGGAGCTCGAGGAGATGGTGGTCGAGGCGGAGTTGCAGCTAGCGGTGGCGGCGTGAGCAGGCACAACGGGGGCGGCCCGTAGTTTTTTTTATTTTTTTAGAAGTCTTTTATCCTGGTTGGTAAAGATAAACTTTAGTTCCAAGTAAGATACCCGAGACTAAAAAAGGAACCTTTCGTTTCCGATAATTAGTTTCAGATAATTAGTTTCAGTTAAATTTTTGAGATCTATACGTCTCTCCAACCGGCTCTAAAGCCGGATTTTCTACCGGTGGACGCACAGCAGGAACCAGGTGTCGGTGCCCGACGTCTTCCAGCCCATCGTCAACGTCCGGTCGCGGGGCGTCACGTTCGGCCCCGGCCTTTTGTGCCCGTTCCTCCCCATCTACCTCCCCGTCGGCGACGACGAGGTGTTCGCGCTGGACACGAGCTCCTCCTTCGCCGTGCTCTCCCTGGCGAAGCTCTGGCCCCCGCGGCTGGAGAACCAGTGCCACCGCGACATCAGCGAGTGGTCGTGGCTCACGCTCCCGCCGCCGCCGTTCGATAGGCTGGACGTCACATCCTACGCCGTGCACCCCGATGAGCGGTGGACCATCCTCGTCAGCACCGCCGCGGCCACCTTCGCCTTCGACGCGACGGCGCGTGTGTGGGCACGGCGCGGCGAGTGGGCGCTGCCGTTCGCCGGCCGCGCGCACTTTGTCCACGGCCTGAACGCCATCGTCGGGCTCTCCAAAGACCCGGCCTCCCTCGGCCACCTCTGCTCCTGCAAGGCGGCGGCGACCGGCGACGGCTGGCCTACATGGAAGCTCGGCAGGGAGAAGCTGTTCAGCGAGGACCCAGCTGAGCGCCACGTCGGCGCTACTCTCCTCTACTTGGGAGGAAGCGAGTTTTGCCTTGTGCGGAGCGTCTCCATTGGAGGCGGCAACAACACTGCTGATGAGGAGGAGCTCGAGGAGGAGGGAGACGGCGGCGCTGACGAGGAGAGAGAGGTGCCCCGATGCGGTAGCTTATCTTTATCGTTTGATGACATTCTCTCTTGGCTATGACAACAATGGAGACCTGACGACAGGCGAGACTTTCCGGGTGCAATGCTACAAGGTGCCTGAAGGAACCACGGAGGCGTCCATCCTCGCGGATCCTGTGGCATTTTGGCTGTAAAATAATGTGCTAAAACCATGTCGTGATAATGAAGTTGCTATCTTTACTTTCACTCGGTTGTGGCTCTTTTGCTGTTCTATATGTTTTGATAATGTTTACACTCAACTGCAAACACACATGCAGAGCGGCTTGAAGGAGCAGGTAGCTCATCGTCGCCGGCGGCGAGGTAGATGGGGCCACGATCCTGGTGCCGACGGCGGCCAAGCAACAGGGACACCCCATTAAGCCCAATAAATGTCTAAATCAACATTTTAACACATCATATTCAACAATTTCTAAAAATCGGATCAATATTTAAATATACCACATTCAACATTTTTTAACATAGATCAACTTTTTTGTAAAAAGATATTGCATTCAGCATTTTTATAGCATAGTTCAATATTTGAAAAGAAGGATTCAACATTTTGACGAACAAACATCAACAATTTTTTTTTTGTTCTTCTTCTCCGGCGACGGCGCACGCCCCTAGCAAATCACGGAGGCGCGGGGCACCGCACGACTTGCGGAGGCGGCGGCGAGGAGCAAGGCCGTCGCAGCAACGGCGCGCGAGGCCGGCGGGAGGCGCGTGGAGGCCGGTGCGGGGGCGCCTCGCGGCAGTAGCGCGCGGAGGCTGACGGGGAGGAGCGCGGGCGGGCGCGCCAAGGCCGGCGGGGAAGCGCGCGCGGGAGCGGCGCGGAGCAGACGAAGCGCGGGGGTATCTCGCAAGGTAGGGTTAGAGGGACCCCATCCGACGGATCAAATTACCCGCACGCATCTCATACTTGGGAAGCCACATAACGAAAAAAAATTCTGGAAGCGTTCGACGCCCGCACGGCGCCTGCATGCAGAAGAACGTATTGTGGGCCTTATTTTAGCTTGCGGTTGATTATAGCCCGCGACAGCACTTGCCAGAATTTTTAACTGGGCCCGTCTGTCTATAGAATTTGTGTATATGCTTGGCCCAGGCCGACAAGTCGGCGAAACACAGACTGTACACACTTTGGATAATGCCATCCCAGGCCTGGTTTAGTTCCAAATTGAAAGTGGCAAAGTTTGCATTTTGCCATAAATGCGCAACTGTAGCATTTCGTTTGTATTTGTAAATTATTGTCCAAACATTGACTAATTAGACTCAAAAGATTCGTCTCGCAAAGTACAACAAAACTGTGCAATTAGTTTTTGATTTCGTCTATATTTAGTACTCCATGCATGTACCGCAAGTTTGATGTGATGGGAATCTTCTTTTTGTATAGTGTCAAAGTTGGGATTTTGGGGAACTAAACAGGCCCCAGAGTTGGTAAAGCAGACAGTTTGAAAAGTCCGAGGCTGTCGTCTACTGAAATTTTGGTTGAAAAATCGATCATTTGCTCTCTCTTTTTTGTTTCGCTAATCATCCTAGTGAAAATGATGCCTATACTACATCTAGAACGCATATCTGCAAGAGCGTTCTCCACATGGTCGCAGAACAGTTTGACTTGCATTTACGCCCGCATATAGTTCGTTTATGTGTACAAGATAAATGAATGCCCTTCCACACCTTGTTAGGTGTCATTTCCGTTCAGATGTCAGGACTCAGTTTGTGAGGGGACCTACTGTATGAAAATTTGAACTTTGACAATAGTTCATCACAGGATAAAAACAGTCAAACAGTTGAAAATGATGTCTACATTTTATATTTGTAGAATGTGTTTTCGCTGACTTCTGGCTTGCATTTTAGAATTCACGGTTCAGATTTCAGAATTCACAGCATGGAAAGCTACTTGAAATAAACAGTCAATTCCGAACACTAAAGAGATATAGAAACGAAATTAAATCTGTGGATTATCTATGTATTAACTAAGAACCAAGAACAGGAAACATCCATTTAAAAAGAAGAAAACGAAGCATAGGCCAGGAAAACATCTAACAACAACAACGCCGCGTGCACAGAGGCAAGCAAGCATTCTGTTTCTCGCCAACTGGTGGGAGTCTGTCTGCGAAGGCTCATGGCTTGCTGCTAGTGCTATTCACAAGGTCAGGAACTCAGGATGATCCTGCCATGATCAGTTGGACATCAGTTAGGTACAGTACAGCTACAACCGGAGAGAGCGGGCGTCGGTCACTTGTCAGAGATCGGCGGGCCGCCGTAGTGGACGCTGCACATCTTCAGCTCCCTCGGCATGTCGATCTCCTTTAGCCATGCCAGATGGCCTTGATCTTGCTCCACGCTGGCGAGGTCAGTGGTGCCGTCTGCCGCTGCAAGCAGAAACACAAAACAAGCTTCTGTGAGCCTCAATACAGTTGCGAGAACTCAATACACAGCTGGTAATAATTACACGAAAATAGTGACAGTAACATCCAATGAGCAACTGAATTCAATTTCCAGGTTTGCCTTTATTCAATTAGCACAAACAAGCAGCATTGCAAGATACACGGTATTGCAGTTCATGTGTCTAATGTCTTAAGGGTGAAGCTAGATTAATTTATACAGGAGGTTCCAACTGGCACATGAGCGCGAAACTGTGTGCTTAAACCGCTGATCACGTGCCCAGGTTGCGAGATGGACTGTACCTGAGTTCTTAAACAAAGCCATCTGCATGTTGTTATTTAACTAGCAGAAACCTTTCCCTATCCGGTGGGCTGCTCCATGAGAAACAACTGTTTTTGATAAACTATGATTAACTACATGATTGCAGATCATGCCTAAACCGTCCACAGTTTTGTGATTAAACAAGTACAGAAATATCTAGCATTGTGCATGTTGCCAATACCATAAATCCCTCAACCACCAACTTGGCTTTTGAATATAGTTGATGACGGGACAAGCCTTTCAAGTGCCAATATGGTACATTTGTCGAAATTAAGAGGTAGTAATGAATGCTGAAAGCATTCAGATTTCAGAGGTAAAAAGATGTGGCTACTTACTCGAATGGTGTGTATTTGGAATATCAGTGTAGTATGTGCAATCCCTATCCTCTTCTATGGAGTAAGGGGGGCCAAGAATGTCAAGGATTGCGCAAGGCGCAATGGCGGTAAATCGATGCATGTTTCCTCCTGTCGTCGGATACAGGACTGAGGTGTCACACGGCGCTGTAAAAACACCATCCACCACCAGTTTAGCCAATCTCACTGCAAAGCAAACCTTTAACATTAGAAGCTTTGCACTATATATGGAGGGTGGATGACAGTAAAGATAAAGCAAAACTGATGACAAAATATATAGACTGATCAAAAGCTTACATTGATCATCAGCTGAAGATGAACAGCTGCTCGCTGATGGATCAGAATCAGCATCAACCCAGTCATATGACTTGATATGCATGGATCCGAGGAGCAGCTTGCTGAATACCGTCATTCCAGGGTGATTGTGGAGAGGGATGACCGCGTTCTGCGGCAAAAATAAGATAACCATCTGCCAAGCAAAGCACGGACATCAGTTAGAACAAGTCTTTCAAATGCTGCGGTTCAGCTAAGAACCCTAGACATCGCATATTCGCATGGACAACTTATTGATCAGATTTACACTCAAGAGTTAATTTCCACAGCATGGCATGCTTACCGAAAAATTTGGGCATTTGTATATTGTCGTGTGCGTAATGGTGGGGGTTCCTTGAGCGGCATCTCTAGCCCTGAAGAACTTGAGATCTGGGCTTAGGCCGACATCTTCCGGCTTCATCCTGTCTGCAAACATTATCACCGGCGATTCAAATTCAGTAAATCCATGAACAGGACATAATATACATATGCTGAGGCAGAGACTCTTATGCATGCTTCCTACGACAAGACGGCTCGAATGAAAATTTTGCTAGTCTCCTGCGTTTCACCAAACACGCTAAGCAGCAACAATCAGGACACTGCAGGGTAAAACCAGAAGGAAAAAAATATGTGTGTTCCTGCAAACAATTCCGGTTTAATCTGTTCCTGCTCACACGAACCCGTGTAACTAACGAACTTTCGAGAGTGGGTTATCGCACCATGCTTCAAAATTCAGGAAATTTTGGGGAACCTTTTGACACGCTGAACTGGCTACTACTCATATCTTTGAATCACATACACGAACAGAGGAATGCAGAGCAGCAGAGGTAAGTAGTGGTGTGAGTAGAGATAACGCACCGAGCATGTCGCGGAGCAGTCGGACCTCGTCGGGCCTGGGCACGGTGCCGGGCCCCCTGAAGACGTCGCGGCAGGCCTGGAAGAGGCGCTGCACGGCGGCCGCGTCCGCCTGCACCCGCCGCCTCCTCCCGCGCCGCGCCACCCCGGGCCGCCTCACCCCCGCCGGCTCCGCCGCCACCCGCCGCCGCTTGGCCGTGCGCTCCCCGGCCGCCGTGCCGGCGGGCTTCGCCACCTCCACTCCCCCAGCAACCACCTTCATCGATCAACCACCGTACCAACAGGCCGGTGATATTAATTACCTCGCAGGAAAAAAAAAGCGATCCTTTGGCGCGATAGCGGCGAGGAATCGGAGAAAGGAGAGGCGATAAGGACGCGGTGCGAGGAAGAAGAAGGGAAGCGGCAGTCGTGGGGAAGAAAAAAGGGCCGGCAGCGCGCTGCTATAAGCAGCGACAGCAGCGGCTGGAGGAGGAGGAGGACGGGGCAGAGGAGGTGGTGGTAGCAAAACCGTGGGCTGTGCCATCAGGAAGGCAAGGGGGTCTGGACCGAGGCAGGCAAGCGAGCCCATCGACTCGCTCGATCGGGAGGGGTGGGGAAGAGGCTGTGGGTGTCGCGGCCGCCGATTCGGGTTGGGGGGGGAGGCGGAAAGCGATGCGCGGCGGCAGCAAAACCGACGGCGGCGTGGGAGGGTGGCAGGCGGGATCCGGTCGGTTGGGTACACGGTTTCGTTATCCGCACCGGTGAGGCCGACGCGTGGGCCCGCGCGCCACGGCTGACTTCGGCCTGCTGCTTCTTCCGGACGTCAGGTGACGACGGGATTTATTCGGTGGATTTTGTTTTTTTTTCCAGCTTGGGTAATGAACCGTGACGTCACGTTAATCAGGGTAGTGTCCGCATTCATCCATCCATGCCTAGAGTGGCACGTACGTGGCGATGTTGAGACTCGAGAGGTTGCAATGCAATGCAATGCCAGCTTTTTTTCTTTTCTTTTTCTCCTCCCCCTTGGTTGGAAATTTCCACGTTCTGTCTGCCACTCTCACTACCTCTGAATCTCTGATGAAGTATCGAGGCTTCATGCAGCAGCAGTTCCTGTGTGGTGCAGGCAAAACAAAACGTGGGGGGTCCTTGAGCCAGGTGTCGGCCAGTAACCACACCCCGAGGAGACCGTCTCCACTCTCTAGAAAGAGAAGGACCGTACCACTTGGCTGAGAAAGGAAGAGGCAAAGCATGATCGATCCGCCTGTTTGTTCCCAAACAGTGGGCACGGTATCCGTTCAGGCTTGAGATATTTTCCCGGGCCTGCCGGAAAAGGCAGCATGGGTTTATTGGAGATGCTTGATGCTTTGCAGTCCAACTGTCCAAGCTCCTTCCTAGCAGTACTTCTTTATAATAAAAAAAAAAGAGAAGAAGAGCTCCTTCCCACTGTGCGTGCAGTACTGTGTGTGATGGTGATCCGCAGAAAGGGCTCCTTGAATTGTTAAAGCCGGCCAGGGCGGGCCCCACGGGGCAGCCCCTTGCTCGGCAGGCAAGCAGTGGGCGCTTGGCAAGTGATCCGGCCCGGTTCCCCAAATTCCAACTTTGACAAGAAGATTTCCCATCACATCAAACTTGCGGTACATACATGGAGTACTGAATGTGGATGAAATAAAAAACTAATTGCACAGTTTGGTTGTACTTTACGAGACGAATCTTTTGAGCTTAATTAGTCAATATTTGGATAATAATTCACAAATACAAACGAAACGCTACAGTATGCTACAGTGCTGACACAGTGATTTTGGACAACCAAAATCAGGTAACTAAACAAGGCCCGTGTGCCCCACTTTCCTTGAGTAGAGTACCAACCAACAGGCAAGTGTCGCATGAGAGTGTTTAAGGTCATGTTTAGTTCCCCAAAATCTAACTTTGGCACTATAAAAAAGAAGATTTCCTGTCACATCAAACTTGCGGTACATGCAGAGAGTACTAAATGTAGACGAAATCAAAAACTAATTGCACAGTTTTGTTGTACTTTGCGAGATGAATCTTTTGAACCTAATTAGTCAATGTTTGGACAATAATTCACAAATACAAACGAAACGTTACAGTATGCTACAGTTCTGGCACAATGATTTTGGTTGTCCAAAATCGGACAACTAAACATGACCTAAGATCAACAGCACGAGCCGGAGCACGGAAATGTTTGTTGATGAATCAAGTGGCAAAGAAATGTTTAATATAATAACCGAGTGGTTATTGGAGCTGCAATGGTTAGGCTAGATGTGAGCTACAAGATACATGCATGGCTTAACCATCTTGTGAAATAAGAAAATATGTTATTTTGCATTTTGATACATGTCGCTAATTCCTGGACAAATAAAAATGTTTAGTCCAAATCTTTGCTTGCAGTGCAAGAGTTTGCTGCCAGTGCGTGCAAGCGATGACGACGCAGCACGATACATCTTTTCGTTCCAGGGCAGCAAAAATCGACGAGATTCACTTAAGCGTGTATAGCACCACCACCAGCTGTTCATCCCTTTATTTCCTTGAGGTCACTCGATCGACATGGCAGCTCTCAGCAAATACGAAACTGATGCATCGTGAAAAAGAGGTCATGGTTGATGAATGACACGTGTAGTGAACACTTGTTAGATGACTTGCACCAACAGATGCATATGCTTTTATTACAAGGAACAATAATATTATATATATTATTGTCCCCGTGCAGCTATACACGGCGGTGGTGTGGTCCCCGTGCGGTGGCCACAGCTGACGACGTCGAGCGCGATGGCGGCGACGAACTGCTGAACCGTGCGCGCGCGGCGAGGGAGAGCGACGGCGCCGGCGCTGGTCGGGATGGACAGTATTTCATTTACCGTCCCGGCCTAAGATCATCTGGACCATTATTGGATCCGTACAATGAGGCATCGATGCAACCAGGCGGCTTAATGTGCGAGCAGTTAAGGGTGCGATTGGTTCCTTGTATCAGGCTAGATGCGAGCTCTCCGCGTGCGACCTCCATACGATTGGTTGCCTGCGCTGCTTGCTGGGCCTGGCTCGCGAGATGCAAAAGGACGTCTAGAGCCTGGCTCCCGCGATGCGATCAAATTCTTCATATCTCCAGAGTCAGGCTCTCGGGATGCAGCGGCGATGGCTCCCGCGATGCGATCAAATTCTTCGTATCTCCAGAGTCAGGCTCCCGGGATGCAGCAGCGGATGCATGGATGCAGCGTGCAGGCAAAAAAAACGCAACGAAGCAGGCAACCAATCAACTTCCCACGCGAGTTAGGTTGTATGCAAACATCAACCAATCAAAAGGGAGTTGCATCTGGCGAGGCTGGCCGACGGGAGCTGGGCGGGTGGTGCGAGCTAGGCTCAGCAAAGAAGGAAACCACACCCTAAGTTTCTGGGCCTCGAGGAAGCCCAGTTACAGGAGCCCGCTCTTTCCTGCGGCCCATAGCCATCCAACACGCAACTGAGCTGCAGGGTGCGCGCATGCACCGCTCAGGACTCTGGCCTCGTTCGGCAGCCACCTCCGGTGATCGTCGCCGGCGGCTGACACCAGTTCGAAGGCCAGCCGCCGCCGCTGCCGTCGCGATCCCTAATCATCGTCCGGTTGCAGGCTTCCAGCTCAAGGATCAATCTCGGTTTAGCTCTCCTCTTATATGTAAGTACTTTGAGTAGTAGTTTTGGTGTGACTGAATGTTCTTAGCTAGGATTGCAAAAGCAAAACTTGAATGTTCTTAGCTAGGATTGCAAAAGCAAAACTGATGAGACTCGCACACAAGTAACTGACCTTCCATCTAATTCCTTTTGTCCCGGTTAATATTGAACTCGTGACTAAAGCGCCTTTAGTCCCGGGTAAAAAATGAGGGGCTAAAAGGACACCGCGGGAGGGCCTTTAGTCCCGGTTGAAAAGATCTGGGAGCAATGCTCCCCCCCTTTTTGTCCCGCTTGGAAATTCTAACTGGGACAAAAGACCCCTCCTTTACCAACCGGGACAAAACGTCCCCGCGCACCCTCTCCCCTCTCTCCACATTAAATCCTCACAGGCACAAGGTCCTTAGCCACGCAGGCAGTACAGGCGCACATGCCACTCTCTCCGGCCTCCTCTCCTCCCTCCTTCCTCCTTCCTCCTCCCCTCCTCCTCTTCGGCATGGGTGGCCACCCCCTCCCCCTGCTGCCCCTCCCCTTCCCCCTCTGCTCGCCCCTCACTAGAAGTGAGGAGCAGCAGCGGGGCGAGGGCAGGGTTGGCGCGCGGGGCGGAGCGGGCGGGCACCGGCGGCGCGGGGCGAAGCGAGGTGGAGGGGAGCCGAAGTGGCAGGCGGGGCTCGGAGCGGCGGCGCGGGGCCGGACCGGAGGTCGGAGCGGACTCCAAGCGGCAGAGCGACGTGGAGGTCGGGGCCGGGGCGGCGAGCGTGGCCGGCGGCCGTGCATCGCTTTTTTTTATTTTTTGTTGAAATTTTTTTAATCCCGGTTGGTAACACCAATCGGGACTAAATGGGGCCTTTAGTCACGGGTGCCTTTTGTCTCGAAAAATTTATCCCGGATGATTTTTAGATGGATTTGACCCCTACCAATTGAGACTAAAGATGAGTTTTCCACCCGTGGCATGCAGCCATGTAGGTCACAGAATACCAGTATACGACGCTGGCACCAGGGGTAAACACAACGCTGATGACCTGGAGTGTCCTCACACGATAAATGAATGATACATGGACACTTCCTGGATGACTTATAGCAATGGATTCATGCTTTCACAAACTATATATATGTAGCCAGGATGAACTCAACAAACAAGGATTACCTACCAACTGTGTTATTATACATATATATGCTAGTCCCATGCAATCTGAAATGTTGTACGATGAGTTGCTGATAGAACTCTTGAAGTATTGGAGGAAACCAAAATACCTTGTTGAGCTTTGACTTCTTGTCATCTTGATCCCCTCACCTGGTCATGGAGGTTGTGGTCGCCGTGACTAGCCGTCTTGCCCCTCCGCCTCCGCCTTGCTCCTCTTGCATTGATCGCCGGAGCCTCCTCCTGCCCTCTCTCCATCTCGTACCTAATTGGTTCGGCAGCAGCAAAGATTGGTGAAGAACTGCAGATAGATGCAACGACGCGTGTAGCAGTGCACTAGTACTGCATGCAGATGTACGATACGCGGTTCTTGATCGATCGGTTCCCGCGAGCACCGGGACGTGGTCGTCCAAGAGGGCTTTGCCATTATTCATGGCTAGATGTGAGCTACAAGATACATGCATGGCTTAACCATCTTGTGAAATAAGAAATTATATTATTTGGCATTTTGATAGATGTCGCTAATTCCTGGACAAATAAAAATGTTTATTACAAATCTTTGCTTGCAGTGCAAGAGTTTGCTGCTGTGCAAGCGATGACGACGCAGCACGATACATCTTTTCGTTCAGGGCAGCAAAAATCGACGAGAATCACTTAAGCGTGTATAGTACCACCACCAGCTGTTCATCCCTTTATTTCCTTGAGGTCACACGATCGATATGGCAGCTCTCAGCAAATGCGAAACTGATGCATCGTGAAAAAGAGGTCATGGTTGATGAATGACACGTGTGAACACTTGTTAGATGACTTGCACCGACAGATACAGATGGTCAAATGGGCGGCCCGGCACGGCCTGGCACAAGCATAATTTGGCCCGGCACGGGTAGGCCCGCACAGTAATCGTGCTGGGTCGTGCCGGCCCACGTGCCGAAGGAGTGGCTCAGGCACCGCCCACCGCCTTCTTAGGTGGGCCATGCCAGCATGCTGGCCCGGCGGGCCTTAACGGCCTCACCGTGCTCGTGCCGGCCTGCGGGCACGGCATTCAACCACCTCACCCCTCCTCCTCCGCCTCCGCCTTAGCAGCAGCAGGAGGAGCAAATGCCGATGGTGATGGTGTCATTCTAGCTGCCGCGCCACCAGATCGACCGCATCAAGGAGGGTGCGGTGGAGCAGGGGCTGGCGGGCGCAGAGCAAGGGAGGGCGCAGAGCAGGGGCTGCGGAGGGCGCGAGGGGCCAGCGGGGGCGGTGGAGGGCGTGGGGGAGGCGGCGGGGGCAGCAGCGGAAGGCGCGGGGGAGGCGGTTTTTATATGCGGGCCGAGTGGGCCTTAACAGGCTGGGCCACCCACTTAATACCGACGGGCCAAATGGGTTAGGCTGTGCCGGGCCAGCACGTGGGCTGAGGTAGCGGCCCAGACATGGCCCATGGTGTGGGCTGGGCCGTCACGGGTACGACGACCGCCGTGCCGGGCCATGCCTGGATCGGACCAAAACCCCATGCCATGGGTGGCCCACGGGCCACGGGCCACATGGCTAACTATACCAACAAATGCATATGCTTTTATTAGAAGGAACAATAATATTATATATATAAAGTAAAAGAAGTTCCACAAAGTAATATCAAGAAAGAATATACTATAAATAAAGAAATCCAAAAGAAACCTAATGATATGTATCTTTTGGAAAGTTATGAAGAAAAAGAGAAAAATAATGCGCAGAGTTACAAAGATTTTATAAACTCTCTAGGTAATGATGAAATACATAATTTAGAAAATGCTACGGATGCATTAGAAATAAAAAATAAAAAAACAAGTAATTCAAAAGATGCTAGAATAAAATTAATAGATCAAGGAGGAGATTGTGAACATGATTGGATAAAAGGAAGAGGAGACTATAATATAAAATGTGCTTTCTGCATATATTACCCTAGTCAAGATAATAGATTTACATGTAGTATATGTTTAAAGCAAGCATGTGCTTCATGTTTAAAGAATACTAATCAGAAATGGAGACAAGAAATAGAAATAGTAGCAGAAGATAAAATATTAGTAAGTAGAGTTATAAATTTAGAAAATAGGATAAATATTTTAGAAACTGAGTTAGAAGATCTAAGAAGTAGAATTGAATTCAATGATAAGATTGAAGGAAATGGTAGTGGCAACACTGAGTTAAACAATCAAGCTATAATTGATAGAAATAAGGATAAGGCACTGCAATTAAAAGATGCCATAATTAATTTCGGCAACAAATATATAGTTAGGTTACCATTTAAAGAAATTATAGGAATAAGAATACCTGTAAAGGTAAAATTAACACCTACCATCACTTACAAAATATTAGCATTAGTAGATATTGGTTGTACAAAGAATATTATACATGATGAATATTATGCAAGATGTCTAGAAATAGTGCATACGATAGATCAAGATAAAGCAGAAATATCTACTGATATGTCAGGAACAAAGAAGCTTCATAATCAGTTAGCCTATAATATTGAAGTACAGATAAATAATACAAAATATATAATGGACAAAATCACAATAAGAGACCTATCCATGATAAATGATGATGTGATATTAGGATTGAGATTTTTGAAGTTTTCCTTACAAACAACGATTATACATGAGCAAGGAATTACCTTCATTCCTTCTCAAGATAATATTCCATACATAACAGAAGTGCAAAAAGCTATAAGTTCTAATGTAAGAAAATCTAAACTAGAACTTCAAGAAACTGATGATAATAAGACCACTGATAACTTTATAGGCGAAGAATTAGGTGAAAGCATAGAAGAATTCAACGTAGCAAATTCATGCATAGAATGTATCAGTCTGCAATCACTATCACCAAACTGGTATAGAGATATAAATCTAAGAAAGATACAGATAAAATAGTACAAAGGTTAGAAGAAATCGAAATAATTGGAGAAATACTAATGAAATATTGGGATAAGAACGGTATAGTATGTAAACTTAATATAATAAATCCTGATTACATAATTAAGACAAGTCTTATAGAAGCAACATCTAAGGATATAGAAGAATTCAAGATGCATATTGAATAATTATTAAAGCTAGGAGCTATAAGAGAAAGTAGGAGTCCTCATAGATCAGCTGTCTTTATAGTTAGAAATCATGCTGAAATAATTAGAGAAAAGTTAAGGATGGTTATTAATTATAAAAGACAAAATGATAATACTATAGACGGTGGATATAACATCCCAAATAAGCAAGAATGGATAATAGAATACAAGGAACCAAATATTTCTCAAAATTTGATTTAAAAGTTGGGTTCTGGTAAGTAAAAAGAATCAATAGGCTGGTTTGTATTCACATGTCCTCAAGGTCATTTTGAATAGTTGGTGATGCCATTAGGTTTAAAAAATGCCCCTGCTTTACTTCAAAGAAAAATGCAAAAAAACATAAATTTTCTAGGCCATGAAATAGGTGAGGGAAAAAATTTATTTACAAGATCATATAGCAAAGAAAATTTTGCAATTTCCTGATACTATGAATGATAAGAAAACCTTGCAGCAACTTTTAGGAATAGTAAATTATGCTAGAAATTATATAGAAAACTTAGCAAAATTGGCTGGGCCATTATATGCAAAGTTAAGAAAAAATGGGCAAAAGTATTTCAATTCTGAAGATATAAAGCTAGTAAGAATCATAAAAGATAAGGTAAAAGAATTAAAACCCCTAGATTTACCTTTAGATGACTATTATTTTATTATAGAGATAGATGCATCTGAAATAGGATGGGGTTCTATATTAAAACAAAAGCCACATATATACTCTCCAAAAACAGAAGAGAAAATACGTAAGTAGGCTTCAGGGAAATATAAACTAAAGGCAATTCGATGCCCATTCAGAGTGTTACAATGAGTAAGTACCATGTGCTTCTCTTTCAAGCAGCTATACATGTATTAGTAGTCATCCATCTAAGGGAACTTTGAAGTATTGGAGCAAACCAAACTACTCTGGTGAGCTAGCTGCTTCTTCCATGCTTCGTTCCTGAGTGGCGGGAGCGCAACGCGCCTGTGGCAGGTAGAGGCGACGGACAGCATTGGCTAACTGCTGCGCGAGCAAACAGGATGAGGAGCGTAACAAAGAATGGGCTCCCTTGAGCGTGCGCCATCGATCCGCCAGCTCTCCACTCAAGTTTCTTTTGATTTCACAGAGGTGCTAACACACTGACACTGACATATATGGGTCATGGCATCCAATTTGTGCATACAGCGATCACACAACTCTACAAGTAGATCACAACATCGAGTTGGTCTCAGCAAGTATTGTCAAAGCTGTTGGAACGCCTGAAGGAAGTCACGAAAAAAAAATGTGTGCGCATGCGTGAGTGTCCATCATGCTAGTCGATCTCTTCCTACTGTGGTTGTTGAGCATCCATTTCCAGTACGATCGTCATGGAGGCATCGACGATGACCGCTGCATTGCCAATTTCAACAAAAAACATGTTATTTGAAGCCGTTAGTTGCTGCAGCGGCTGCAAACTTCTTCCATGCATGGCGCGAGGAAGAAGAAATCAACAATATGCAACGCACGGCACGGCAGGCACTGCGCGTTCATGGATTGGTTAGTTGTGCTACCTCTGTTCGGATGGAGTTCGTCAAAACGGTCTCGTCTCCACAAAGAAACAAGCTGCAGCCTTGCTGTCTGTACATGACCTGTGCTGGCACGCGAGATGTTTAAGAGCAAAAGCATGAGCCGGATCGAGGGAGCACGGCCACCTAGCTCAGGCGGTCTGCCCCGGCGACGACGTCGTCCGGCGGCCTACCACGAGCTGGGCGCCGTAAGATGATCAGCGGGCAGCAAAAAGGCCGCGGCTTGCGGTGCCGGGCGACACAGGCTCTACTCCCGAACACCAAGCATCATCTTTCTTCTGATTTCAGAGTTCATGTTGTCAGCAACCCATCTGAAGAAGAAATGATATTATTTTGCATTTTGAGATGTGGCCCATTCGTGGCCAATTGTTAGTCCACTTCAGTTCGTCCTCCGATCCATAGCCATCAAGGTGAAGGGTTTGCCGCCGGCGCAACATCTTTTCATCCCAGGGCGGCAAAAATTGAGGAGATTCACTTAATCATGCATGTATAGTACCACCAGTTCATCCCCTTCATTTCCTTGAGGTCACATGACATGACAACTCGCGAGTAAGAAACTGATGCATCCTGAAAAGAGCTCATGATGGATGAATGATGTATGAACACTTGTTGGATGACTTGTACCAACGGATGCATGCTTTCACAAACTATGTATATGTAGCCAGGATGAACTCAACAAACAAGGATTACCTACCAACTGTGTTATTATACATATATATGCTAGTCCCATGCAATCTGAAATGTTGTACGATGAGTTGCTGATATAACTCTTGAAGCATTGGAGGAACTCTTGAAATGTTGAGCTTTGACTTGTATACAACTGTATCGCTTGGTTCGATGGCCTGACCCTACCACCTGCCCCAACCCGCAACGGAGAACTTGCATTGTCTCAGGGTGGCTTCTCCGGTGAGGTTGGTGAAGTCCATGGCGGTTCCTCTCATGTTTTGTAATTGGCGATCGTGGATTTCTTGCCGTACCTGGGTACGCTGCTGCCTGTGTTTGGCGGCTTGGCACGACGGAGAGGTGCCGGTGCCGCCGGAGTTGAACTAGCGCCCGGAGCCGAGGCCGTAGTGTGGGCTAAAGAAGCAGCCGCCACCGCCCCGCGCGTGAAGTAAGAGGCTCCGTTTGACGAAGACGCCGCCCCGCCAGTAGAACCCGACGCCGGCGCGGAACCATGCGACGCCGCGACTAGGGGCGGACACGATATAGGTCCATAGGTGTACACTTGTACACCCAATACTTTTAATAAAATAATATTAGTTAGCATGCATAAAAATATGTGTGCTTACAAGATTGTGTAAATTATTGAACCGAAATAAAATAAATTGTCTCATTGGACCTAACCTCATTGACATGTTATATTAGGTGGTTGCTTAGCGTTATGACACTTGTCCAAGGTGGCAGGAACAATAAACATGCCGAACGTCCGGACCAAATTCCCCTTCCGTTTGCCATTCGCCTTTTCCTCCTCTCTCTCATTCGCTCTATGATTCATTCTGCTAGGATTCGACATGCTTGCACATATATCTTTTTAATCCGTAAATTCATATACATGAAGTGGGAAGTGGGGGCATTCAGGAACACATATATCTCTGAAACTTAAATGACTTATATTGTATAGAACAATGCATAAATATCATGACTTTTGAAAACGTACAAAAGAGAAGAGCAAGTGCAATTACTTGCACTCTATCATTTTAAGATTGTGCAACGTTGAAACCAAATTACAATTATGATATCTTAAAATAGCATGCCAATTGACACTTCTATTTTTTTTACTCTACTAAGAAAATTTCTAGCTAGAATATAATTTGAATCAAACAGATATATAATCTTTACGAGATAATATAAAAATCTTATAAAGCTCGTCTCTTTTGAAAATATCTATAGATAAAAGATTTAATATACAAAAGATATTTTTGTTACTACATAAAATGGTAGTGTGTATGTTTAAATATGGTTATATGAGGGCATTAGTGAGTGTTGATATTTTTGTGAGAACAACTACAATATGACTGTTATATACTATAAAAGCTAAGGGACAGCGAGTTCCTCACCACTAAAGTCTAGGAGTAAGCTCATGACATATGTTGCAACATAAGTGAAGTTAGAGCAAGTACATAAACTCTCGTAACTTGCAAAGTATAAAGACACTGCATGCTTCTATGTCTTTAGGATTGTTAGTTTATCTATGGATGGTTAATAAAACTTTGTTTCATTTGAAAAATATAAGTTTGATTGAAAATAAAATAGTGTAGTGAGATATATTTAGGAAAAAACATGAATATTATGTACACTCAATTCTAAAATCATTTGTCCGCCACTTGCATTGCTCGCGGAGCCTCCTCCTACCCTGTCTCCATCTCATACCTAATTTGTTCCGTAGCAACAAGATTGGAGAAGAACTCAGTTGCAAGAAAAAGAGCAAGATTGGGGAAGAACTCAGTTGCAAGAAAAAGAGCAAGATTGGGGAAGAACTCAGTTGCAAGAAAAAGAGCAAGATTGGGGAAGAATTCATTGCAAGAAAAAGAGCAAGATTGGGGAAGAACTCAGTTGCAAGAAAAAGAGCAAGATTGGGGAAGAACTCCTTGCAAGAAAAAGAGCAAGACTGGGGAAGAACTCAGTTGCAAGAAACAGAGCAAGAAACCAAGAACTCGATCTATCACCAGCAGACAATGAACTCTTTCCTCACCAGCAGACAATGAACTCTTTCCTCGATTCTTGATCCGGGTCACCTGGTCACGGAAGAAGCGGTGGAGGTGTCGTCCCGTCCTGGTGCTCCACCTCCCTGACTTGGCTGTGTGGAAGGGGTGCCCTTGATCGGAAAAGGGGGTTTTATAGTAGCAATGCCAGGAGGAAGATGATGATGGCTGAGCGAGTGGGAGCTGAGGTGGTTGGGTTTTCACTGCTCTCGAGGAAGTCGTGCGCTTCCTCCGTGTGGTTATGCATGTGTGTGTGGGCCAACCAAATGGGGTCCTTATCATCGGACCCACTTGTGCGGATGCACAAAAGTGGCTGCATCGTGGCAAATCGGTAGTGCAGCTGCTCATCATCATGTTGCAAGGAGATGACAACCCACACATTGCCAGAGATTGCCATGGCAAAGCCCTGGGAGCTCGTTTTCTAAAAATGAACATGGACAGTCATCTTATTAGCAAGTTGGTCTTAGAAACACACGTTTAACATGTGCACGAGTACATCAATATCACACATCTATAAGTAAAATTTTAGCAGACTTGTTCGGTTAATCCTCTCCCCAATAAAATTGAGAGAGAATTGGAGGAATTTTTCACTTGCAGAGGATTTAATCCTTAACAACCTCCTCCCATCATTTTCGATCCCCTTTAAACTAAACAAACTCTTAAGCTTAACTCTTGACAAGAAAGGATAAGAGTATTCATATTTATCCATGCTTCAGCCTCTAATATAGAGACTTTATTTGGTGACCCACTTGGAAGAAGTGGTGCGCCCTCACAGGAATGAGATACCTACCATCCAGGATGAAGAGCACAAAGAAAAAAAAGTTCAAACTACTTTTCTTAAATATAGACAAAGTCTAGATAATCCACTAAACTATGTCTTAGTCTAGTTTACTTCTGAACTATGCAAATTTGGTTCAATTTACCTCTTAAATAATTTAGCTTTTTTGTTTCTCCATGCACAAGTGGAGTTTTAAATTAAATTTTTGCAAGATGATAGTAGACATCATAACACATGTTAGAAAACTATATCATGAATTTTTTTATCACTATTTCGATAGGATATGACATTTAATAATAAATTGATTCCTGGAATACAAAATTATAAGAAAAATAATTATGACAATTTTATATTATATTTTTTTGGACATATATTATGATGTCCACCACAATCCTGCAAAATTTAAATTTAAATTCAACTCGTGTATGGAGAAAAAAAGAGATAAATTGCGTTAAGGGTAAATTGAACCAAATGACATAGTTTACGAGGTAAGTTGGACCAAAACATAGTTTAGGAGTTTATTTGGACTGACTGTACTTGAGGTAGTAATTTGGAATTTTTTCCGAGCACAAATAACTTTGATGTCTCCAAGGGAACCGGCTGGCTTGATTTTATTCGGATTGAGGTGAAGGGTGACCATACCTGATGATGACTAGTTAACCCAATGGGTATGGGAAACTAACTGATGGTTAATGATGCAAAAACTGGATGACGACATAGATGGTTATCCTCCATGCATGGCCAGGCTGAGCAGCAGGAGGCAGCGAGCTGCCGGCGGCCCGGTACCGGCGCACGGACGCGGTGAACGCCGCGACCGTGGCGCGCGCCGCGTCGGCGGTGGCGGCCTGCCTCTCCAGCGCGGCGACGAGGTTCTCCTCGCCGGGCCTCGCGGCCTCGCCGCGAACTCCGCCGCGCTGCGCCGGAGCCTGCCGGCGAGCGCGGCCATGCTCTCCTCCATCCACACGGCGGCGTCCTCCACCTGGGGTGCCAGGGCCAGCTCGTCGGCATCCGGGGCCTCGCCCCGCGCCAGCGACGCGTCCGTCTCGCCGGCGATGTAGCCCAGGAACCCCGTCGTGGCGGGGTGCACGAGGTGCTCCGCCGCCGCCATCCTCCGCAGCTCCTTCTCCCTTATCCGGCGCGTGGTGGCGGCGAACCCCTCGGCGTCGGCGCGCCGCGCGGCCGTGGACACGGCCTGCCGCCGCAGCGCCGCGACGAAGGCCTCGTCCTCCGGCCCCGGACGCCGCGACAGCAGCGACAGGGCTCGCTGGATGTCCGCCGCTTCCCTCGCCAGTATCTCCGCCGCCCGCAGGGCGATGAGCTCGACGCTGTCGACCCAGTCCCAGAACTCGGGGGAGAGGGCGCCGGCGTTCTCCAGCGGCACCGCCACGGACCGTAGGGCCCTGAAATCCTCCGCCAGGCCTTGGTCGTCGTCGTCCTCCAGGGCGATGAGCTCGACGCTGTCGACCCAGTCCCAGAACTCGGGGGAGAGGGCGCCGGCGAGCATAGGGCCCTGAAATCCTCCGCCAGGCCTTGGTCGTCGTCGTCCTCCACCAGCTCCCTCAGCGCCGCGAGCATCTCCTCCTCGTCGTCGTAGAGGCACTGCGCCGCCGGGATCGCAGCCATGGTATCTAATATCTGATCGGAGTCGGCTGCGTTCACGCGTACGCCGTATCGGAGCAGAGTCCGCTCCGCCGAGTACGTGCGTTCCTGTATAACCGGATCTGTACCCGAAGGCTTTTATACCCCATCTTGGTGACTTGTTCTTGACGTTGTATGTCCTTTTAAAACTTTACTAGCACGATGCATGTGCGTTACCGTGGTGAAATACTGAAAATATTAATTTTATTTTAAACCCACATAATATTTATTTTTAACATTATACTCCCTCCATCTCAAATTACTATTCGTTTTGATTTTTCTAGATACGTAACAAAAGCTATGCATCTAAACATACATAATTGCAAAAGCTAGGTATCTAGACATACATATTTTGGGGTTCAACAGCGCATAATTGCAGATGCAAGCTGAAAAACTGGCAGAGTTATCTTTAAGCAGGCAATCCCGCTTAACCCTGGGGCTAACATCTTTATCAATATTCCCATCTTTACGTAGCATCGCTCCCAACTAACAAAAGGTGTCTAGTTTCCACACAACCTTCCAAACTAACTTCTCCCTCCTCGTGTTGAAGCCTGCATGTTCACTGCAGGCTGCAGCCTGCATTGAAGCAAGAAAATAATAAGCTTGATAAAGAAAATTTCCATGTACAATCACAAAGGGAAACAAAAGTATACAATATACTAGTGTGAATTGGTGGCATGTGCCACACAATGTTCCAATCGGTTAAAAGACTTGCTTAGGAATAACCTTACTGACAGTTCAATATCCGGACTGCAAAGCTTAGGAATAACCTTAAGCTTAAGAAGCTGGGGGCGTTACTAAACAGCTGATTCACTTGAGAATTAAAACAAACCTCTGCTTGCACTGTGGTTATATGAGTTAATATGCAAGAAGACAATCATGCATCATATGAGAAAAGTGAACTAAATGAAGTCTCATACATAATATATTCTTCAAAAATTTAAATAGGTATACAATAATGCACAAAGTGCGACACAGTTAACATGTTCAGATTAAAAAAATAAACAGAGCTTACTTTTTAAACATTGGTCGTTGCCTTGTATAGAGGTAGAGCCAATCATATTTTACCGGATCCTAGGGAAGACTGAAATCACTTATGGCTTAACTGGATTTCCTAGGAGAGCAAACCTTTGACTAGAACATAATTCATACAGTGGCATCCATACTTCAGTACTCATCCGAGACAGAAAACAACAATGCAGGAGTATGTCAAAGACCACCTGATCGAGAACCATATAGGTTTATTGTTACACGCAAAATAAAAGGCATTAATGAAGGAAAAAGTGCATACAAAACAAACAAGCATCGAATCAACAGGTGGAACTTTGCAGATAATTTATGAGACTGTGGGGGTGATTTTACATATACTAACCGTTTTGATGTACAGGGTGGAAGTCACATGCTGAGATTTTCATGCTTGACAACTCAGAACTGTGCATAGATAGGAGAGAATCTGGAGGATGGATTGATGGAAGAATCTACTATTCAAAGAATAGCCCTGCACGGTAGTTGAAAACAAGTGGCTTATTATCCATCAGAAAACAGTAACAGAGTTCAAATAAACAAAACGAGAATGAGTGTTGTTTATGGGGTTAGGGGAAGCAAGCAAAATTTTGGTGGTTGAAAAGTTCCACCTCTTTGTTACCTTGGGTTAGTCACGGATTTCGACTATTGGAATGATTCCTATTAACTTGCGGCAATGCCTTCTTAGCTCCTTGCTGCTGTCATACATGACATGTAGTTCTCGCAGTGAACTTGGAAGGTCATCCACCTTGGGCAGCGACTGGATGGCTGGGCAGCCACCTATCACTAATTTTTGCAATGAACTTGGGAGGCAGTTCTTGGGCAAGGATTGGATTTCTGGACAACGGTCAATGACCAACTCTTGCAGTGAACTTGGGAGGCCATCCTTGGGCAGCATCTGGATGGCTGTACACTTCCAGATACTTAATCTCTTGAGGCTGGGAAGGCTATGCAGCCGTGCAGGGAGGTACTGCAGGCTGCTGCAGAACTCAAACCTGATTACCTCAAGGGAGTTGATGAACAGGAGGGCCTCTTGCTCCTCTGTGAAGTGTTCCACCTTTGCATCCCTAAAAAATACCAATGTGGTGAGCGAGGAAAAGAGAGAGCTACAGATGGGTGCAGCAGTGACTCCAGCCACATCATCCATGCTGAGCTCCTGCAGTGTGGAGGAACGAGATGGAAGCACTTGTTCATGCACGCGTGAGGGCTCAGAATCAACAAAGAAATTGGGTGTTTCTGTGACACGTAATGTGGTGAGATGGCCCTGGGCTAGGAGAGATAATAATCCCTTGACTCTCAGACCGTCACATTCGCATATTGATAAATGTGTGAGAGAGCTGAGGTTTGATAGAGGCACTATTGTCTCCAAGCCCACCACGCCTTCAAGTTCAAGGTATTCCAGGGAGGTCGGTAAGGGGAAACAAGACGAGTGGTAGGAAGAGAGGAGCTTGGGGCAAGTTGATATGTCCAACCGTCGGAGGGAGCTCAGATCTTGGAGCCCACCTCCTCCCCCGGTCCGTCCATCTTCTTTGTTGTCATTAAGTGGATTGGAGTGGAGGCTCAGCTCCAGGTAGTCGCATATCAACAACTCCTGCAGTTGGCGAGGCAAAAGCAACAGCCCTTCTGCTGCCAATGCGACTATTTCCTCCTCCGCTCTTGGGTCCTGCTGCTGGCCCACTTTGTGACCTGGAGATGATGGTCCAGGAGTTGCCATTGCCTGGTGCCCCATCACACCAAGCCCTGTTATCTTCTCAGAATACCACATCCGCAGATCTGAGAGCTTCGGGAAGTAGGTGAGTAGCTGTGTCAACTCCTTCCCACTAGCACCCCACCGGTGGATAAGCAAGGATTCAACTGGAAATTGGTACTGGACATGATTATCTCCTTCATCAAATGGAAAGGAGTTACTTGAACAGGACATCTTTAGGGTCCTCAGGGATGGTAGCATTTGCAAGTGACGCAGTGGTAGAGGTTTGCATTTGAGCATGTCCAATTCTGTGAGTCTAGTTAGATTATGAAAATCCAGCACATTCCAAAACGTGCTACCTGGAATATCCTTTTCCTCAATTGTCAAACAATATCTAGAATTCAAACTTTTTGTACAAACCAGTTTTTGAAGACCTGAATTGCCAGTGCCTTCTATCTTAATGGAGCAGGGAGCTTCAGTCCAAGGAACAGGAGGAAATGACAATAGCTGCGGACAATTTCCAATCTTGAGCTCCGAGAGTTTAGGAAATGGCAGTGCTTCTTTCTCCTGTTGACAGCAAGCAGAATGTGGAAATGACAACTCCACAAGGTTGGAGCAACCCCTAATGACAATCACTTCCAAATAAGGAAACAATTGGCAAGGGGCATGTACGGCCCACATTTTCAACTTTGGTAGGTTCACAAGTTCTAACCTTCGCAAATTTTCAAACCTTTTATTGCGGAAATTGCCTGAAATTTCCTCATGGGGCACATTAACTAACCATAACTCCCCTATTGGTGGAAATGTTTGCCACTCTACACCATCTAGACAAAGAGATTCCAACATTGTGACGGAGAGGTTAATACCAAGCCATGAAGGGCAAGAAGCTCCTCTGTGCCCTATAATAGATAACTTTAGAAGGTTTTGACTGGGCTTAAGCCTTTCAAGAACATGTTCTTCTAGTGTAGTTTCAGTGGTGGATCGGACAATATTCCAACATAATTTCAACTCCTGTAGGCGGCTTTTTTGCATCAATTTTGCTTCATCTGCTTCTTCCTTCAATTGAACATTTTCAAGATTATCAATACGCAGTGATCCACAAAGCTCTACCAAATGTCCTAATTGCTTCAATTCAAAACCTTGTCTGACCACAAATCTTCTTAACTCCTGTAATGATTTTAATTTTCCAACCTCAACAATGCTAGCATGTGTTTCATCCTCACAAACAAGAAAATGGCGTAATTTTACAAGGTTGCTCATATCTCTTGGTAACTCAATGATATCTTCATAATGTTTAGCATCTAGGACCGTCATGTGATAAAATCTGGAAAGTTTGTTGGGAAATCTTGTTTCATCTGGAGAAGAACTTTGAATCCGAAGGTAGCGAAGATGGACAAGATAATAAAAGTTGTGCAACAAATCTTCCACTTCATAGGATGCTTCAGATAAAAAGACAAGACGAAGGGCTTTTGCTTCCTTAAATAAATCACCAAAAGCCTTCACAAAGCAACCATGGTGTTCCCCAAATAACATCAAAGACCGTAGTTTTTCAACTTTCAATCGTTTATCCAATGTATTAAAATCCTCCACAGAATTTTTGAGAATCAATCTATCCTCGACTCTTGTACCATCTATGTTGATAGACAAGTGGCGGATTGATGGCCGGATTTGTAAGGTGCACACTTGAGATTGAGAACCGTCTATGCTAAGGCATTCATGTGATGAAACATTCCGCGCTAATTCATGCAAGAGATCATGAATAATGTAACAAGTGCTTCCATCTTTTTTTGCACCCTTTTCAAAAAATCCATGATTAACCAATTGCTTCAAATGGCTTAGCCCTATATCTTCAATCCTTTTATTTTCACCGCATGATGAATGCAAAACATCTAATCCTATCCAAAAGTTAATTAGCTCTTCTCTTCCAAATTTGTAATCTTGAGGAAACAAAGCACAGTAGGAAAAACATCGTTGGAGCTGAGAAGGTAGGTAATCATAGCTCAACTTCAGTGCGGGCATAATGTCATTCTTGCCATCACTTTTCTCCCATTCCTTACTTTCTAGCACTCTAGTCCAATGAACCAAGTCAAGCTGATTTTTCAATAATCTGCCGACAGTTTTTGCTGCAAGAGGGGAGCCCTTTAGTCTCCTAACTATCTTATCCCCAGTTGCAAGTAAGAATGTGTGGTCCTTTCTAGATTGATCATCACCAAAGACAAAATCTAGGAATAAATCCTTGAATTCTTTATAGTCTAAACCTTGCAAATATACTGAATGATCAATTTTTCGAACCATTAATTGTGCTTGTGCTGGAAATCGAGTTGTGACTATAATTATATTGCCCTGTACTTGTGATTTTTTGAATGGCACCAGTAGCTGTTCCCATTCATCCTCATTGCTACAGTCCCATATATCATCCAGTATAAGCAAAAAACTTTTCTTTTTTAACCTTTGCTGAATCAACTGTCCTGCAGTACCTTTGCTTTCACCATCAATACCAGGGATATCTTTTTCAATGTCTTCTATCAGCTTATTCGCATCAAAGTTGAGTGATACACATTTCCAAGCCTTGACATCAAAATGTTCTTGCACTTCTCCACTGTGATATACATGTTGTGCAAGAGTTGTCTTTCCTATGCCCCCAGGACCAACAATTGGAATGACTGTGAGGACCTCACCACAATGTTTATCCTGTGTGATATTACGTATGATTTTATTCATAATGTTGTCCCGCCCATACAACTTCGGCTCTGTACTTTCAGATGTGGTGATGGGACGACTCTGTGCAATATTTGGGACTGTGCTCCAGTCTGAACCTAATGCTGTAATAATGCCAGAAACCCTTTGATGCACGAGCTGTAATTGCTTTACGATATGCTGCATTCTTTTGGAGGCATCCACCCTATTAAATCTCAACTTTGGTGGTTCCTGTGTATGGTTCCTTTGTGGCGAACTGTGGGTGCTATTGCCATCTTTGTCGTCATCATCACGAACAGATGGCAGAGATGAGCAAGGGAAGCGTTTACCGACAGCATGGATCGGGTTGCAAGCTCTGAAAGTGAGCTTTGCCTTGCATCCGTTGACCTCTCGTTTAGTAGTAGCAGCAGACAAGCATGCTGGCAAACAAATATGTTTGCCAACAGCTTTTGCATTAAGAGCCAGATTATAGGCGCAGCCCTTGGCATGCTTGTCAGCAGCATCAGAGGTGTCATTCAGCTCGTCCTGGATGCGGAAGTACTCCAGCTCGTCCAGCACGTCCTCAGCATCGTACCCATGATCCTGCAGCCGCACCAGAAGCTCCTTGAGCGCTGAGTTGTCTATTTCCCTGCCCAGGGCAGGCTCAAGTAGCGCCTTTACGGACAGCAGCTCTAGCTCGAGGTCCTCGACATTCTTGCCGAGCTTAGCGCTGGCTGCCCAATCCTTGAGCAAATCGTCCGTGAAGGGAGCCAGCGCCTTGCCCACCACCGAGAACGCTGCACTGACCAGGGCACCCGCCATCCTCGCGTTGATGAGTTTGTGCGTGGAAGATCTCGGAGTTTGATGCGTCTGCATGCACGGACCAAGAGAGAAAACCATCATTAGCAAATGCCACTAAAAAGCAATATTGATGCTGCAGGTGCTGTAGAAAAACGTCTACAAATTTACTCACCAGCTAGAGAAACGTGCAGAATTCGATCTCTGGGGTTGTGTTGAGAACACAATCGGTGCTTACTGCCTGCAAGCAAGAAACGATCCGTAAGCAGGTGAGACGGTGTGGCACAGACGAGGAGAACTCGAGATTCCCGTGGTGGAGGCAGCCACCAGCCACAGGTGGTCGAAGAGCTGATAAGCAGTGCAGATGCCAAACCCAAACGCAAGCAATCAGGAACATTACCGACTGAATCCTATAAAAGCACTGAATCTGCATAATAATCTTCTAACAGAGAAAGAGAAACATAAAAATCAAAAGCACTGAATCTGCAATCTCTCGTGTCCCAATGCAAAGAACAACATGGCATTTCTCTACGCTAATCTGCATTCTGGGACATAAGTAGGTGAATGGTTGCACAATTGCCTTTCACTTGTGTCCCCTAATCCGATTCCTCACTCCTGTCTTGCCGCTCCTCCCATGGATCCCAACTTTTCAGAGCAAGATGACTCAAAGCAGTGAATGCGCATGCACAAGGGAAGTGGAATCACCTCAGCGACGACGAGGAAGACGGGAGCGCGAGACCTCGCCTAAGACGAAGAAGAGCTCCTCGCAGTCGCAGCAGTTCACAGCTCACCGGCCGGAGGCGATGACTGCGACTCGGCTCTCCAAGCCCTCGGCGAAGGAGTAGGAGGGGTTGTGGCGGGGATGGGAGATCTGGCGGCGAAGGGAGAGGGGAGAGCCTGGATGGAATCCGCCCGCGACGAGGCGGCGGCCGCCGGAGCGGAGCAACGGGGAAGAAACGGAGCAGGTGCACGAGAAGGATTTTTTAGCAAAAAAATCGGGGTCCCGATAGGGGGTTTTATGAAAATAACTGGATCGTGATTATTAATCGCGATCCGAATTAGGGAGTTTTATGTAAATAATCGGATCGCGGTCCACATCAGGGGTCATGTGAAAATGGTAAGGGGTAATATTGCTCGCGCCCGGCTCCACTCCACGCCCCGCAAGCCTGCCAGAGCACTCCTTTCCCAGTCAGGGAATGCCCGCCCCCAAACGAGAAGTCAGGGGAGGACGCCGTCGCGGCGGCGGCGGCGGCCATGGAGCTATCGGCGCCGCAGTGCAGCCCAACTGCTCAATCTTCTCGCGCGCGATCTTGGGAGACTCACCGGAGCTCCGGCGCATGGATTCTTGCTTCTGCAAATGGAGGCGCATGAGAGGGAGCGGTGGTATCGATGACCAATCCTGAAGCATTACTCAGAACTCGCAGTAAACTTGCGTATGGCTAACTGATGGCACACCTTGGGAACGGATACTATTTCGTTCGTCCTCGGTGATCAGCTTCTCGTCAGCCTCGCGAGGGTCCGCGCTGTTCATCCCGCATCGCCCCATGTCGCACTGGACCATCTGAAGAACCAAAGACAGCATCGCACCAAACAAGAAAATGTTCAGACTACTGTTATTTTAAAGCAGTTTCTGAACTAGATAGTACATGAATGAGGATTACGCTACGATTTACAGACAAGTGAGGTGATCTTTAATCTGTATATTAATCAAAGAGAGTAGTAGCTCAGAACCTTCAGGGTCATGACAACCAGTTCACTGACACTAACAGCATTTGATCAGCAAGCTAGCTGCAGAAAGATGAGATCTTTTTTTCCAGACAAGACGACCATCTATGTCTTGTTATGACAGAGAGGGTCACATCTATGTCTTGTTATGACAGAGAGGGTCATGCAATGCACTAGTGCTGTTCTGCAAGACAGTATGAAACTAAGCTCAAGGAGAGACAGGATTGTGCTCACATTGATTTACCTTCGACCTTACAAATTAGAGATCATGCGCTATGTAATTGAATCAGATTTAGGTCATTAGAACACAAATGATTTAGGGCATTTCCTCCTGCCTGGCCATTGATTGTTCAAATACCAGAAATGAAATTTAAGCAGTGACCACAGCCAACAAAAATCTCCAGCAGTTTGCAAAAGAAAGATCAGGATAAGAAATGTCCTCAAACGAAAGCACATGATTCTTCCTTCATATTCATGCGTGTTATGCCTTCATGATAAGGAGGAAACTTTATTCCATCTCTTGCTAGAATGCTCGTTTGCGCAAGAGTGCTGGATCTCTAAGCCATATTCCATCTCCCCCTCCTGTTTTCTTTTTTAAAAAAAAAGAAAGATCAGGATGAACACAAGATGTGCCAATTTCCTGTAGCCATTTTAATCGTATGTCATTTGCTGTAAATTCAGGGTTGAAAAGCCCATGACTACAGATACATGGTGAAATTGCCATAATTCCTCAAATACACACAAAAATAGCTCCTAGCACCCTATCTAAAAGTAATACTATTTCATATCAAATAAAAACACCTGTTTCCGCACATGAACAACAGTATTGCAGCTAAAAGAAATAGTGTTGATTAACAAAGCTAATTTCACTCAAGCATCCACCAGGAACTAAGAATTTAAACTTGTCTGCATTCTTGATCAAATTGGAAGGCAGATGCTGATTTTGGTATGGGTCCCATAGTATTGAAGAGGTCCCTGAAAGTTTACTCTTGAGCCAGCATGTCAAACGGGTCCTCTTGAGCCAGCATGTCAAACAGGTCCTCCCCACTGACCCGCTGCGCCTTCGCCCGCCGCGCCCGCCATGAGAGCACCCCGGCGGAGGTCAAAAACTGATGAGATTCACTTAAGCATGTATATATAGTTCCACAAGTTCATCCCCTTCGTTTCCTTGAGGACACACGTACGGCATGGCAACTCTGGCAAATGAAAAAATTGATGGATCGTGTAAAATGTTCATGATAGATGAATGATGCGTGAGCACTTGTTGGATGAGTGGCGCATATATATGCTCCCATGCCTTTGGATACCATATTCACTATGTTACAAGTCATCCAACCATGGGAATTTTGAAATATTGGAGCAAAACAAACTGCTCTGCTGAGCTGCTTCTTCGATGCTTCGTTCCCCGGCGGAGCCCAACACAGCGGCGGCGGATGGAGACGACGGGTGGCAGTGGCATCGTCCTCGGGCGGTGGCCTGATCAGCTTGTGGCGCCCAGCGCGACGGCGGCGACGAACCGGGTGCGGAAGCCCAGCGGTCTTTTCTCGTTCGCCGGACTCTTACTAGCCGCGGACGTTCGCCACGAGGGTGGGGTTGAGCCACGTGTCCGTGCACCGCCAGCACCGAGATTTGATTGTGGAAGCGTGCCTACCGCGGAGGCAGGGCACGGGACCGCGGCGGCGGCGCCGACCGCTCCTGCGGCACCGGCACAGCTCCCTCGTGCCAGGACGCCAAGCTCCAGGCAGCAGCGTACCCAGGTACGCCAAGAAATCCACGATCTCCTGCCGCAAGATCCGCTAATGATCGGTGATGATTGCACATTTATGCAAATTGCGGTTGCGATACAAAACATGAACTGAACCGACATGGACTTCACCAATCTCATCGGAGCTGCCGCCCTGAAACAAGTTCTGCCGCCCGACACTAACTTTGGAAGAGACAATCTGGGCGTGTACAGGGCCGTGCGAAACTTCATCGTATCGTATCAGCAGCAGCAGCAGCCGCCGCCACCGCCACCGCCGCAGCAATAGAATGCCAGTCTCTGATGCTGATTCTTGAACAATAGATGTAGCTGTTGAGTCAATTGAGTTGGAGTGTTGACGAGTCTGTTGCTGTGTGAAAACACATTATCAGTGACAGTGCTTAGGTGCAATACCATAACCGCAATGACACTGTGGTTCAGCTGTGGCTGAAAAATGTCATTGTAGTAGGTCGTGGTCCCATGAAAATGTGCAAAAGTTATACAGAATGCAAAGCGAGATAGTCATTTTGTTAGTAAGTGAGAGAGGCGATGGAGATGCACTGAATTACACCGGCGACACCACACTGAAAGCATGAGGAGGTGGCGCAGAGGCAAGCATCAAGTCGGAGGTACGGTTGTGGCACCAGGGAAACACAACACTGATGCATATGCAAATCCTCACACGATTAATGAATGATATGTAGACACTTCCCGGATGACTTGTAGCAATGGGTTCATGCTTTCCCAAGCTATATATAGCCAGGATGATGAACTGAACGAACAAAGGGGTTACCTACCAACATTTTCTATATGTTTAGTCCCATGCAATCCGAAATGTTGTATGATGAGCTGAGGCACTTGTGTTGTAGATAGAACTCTGAAGCATTGGAGGAAGCCAAAACACCTTGTTGAGCTTTGACTTGTACATATGTATGGTTTGGTTCGATCGCCACTTGTGATGCCGCCACCTGCCCCAACCCGCCGTGGAGAACCGAGCGAGCAAGTGGAGTTGGGTTGGCACACTCCGGCAAAGTGTCTTTGAAGACCGGGCACTGGAGAAGCCGCTCTGAGACAAGTTCTGCCGCCCGACACTAACTTCGGAAGAGGAAAACTGGGCGTGTACAGGGCCGCGCGAAACTTCATCGTATCGTATCAGCAGCAGCAGCAGCCGCCGCCACCGCCGCAGCAATAGAATGCCAGTCTCATTAACTGCAACGATCATTTCACTGAAACTAACAGCAAAGATGAGATCTTTTTTATGAAAGGTAGGGTCATGCAATGCGATAGTTCTGTTCTGCAAGAGTCTGAAAACTTAGCTAAGGGAGAGTCTGGAACTCAGGTCAAGGAGAGACAGGATTGTGCTCACATTGATTTCACTTGGACCTTACAAATTAGAGATGATGCACTATGTAATTGAATCAGATTCAGATCATCAGAACACATATGATCTAGGGCATTTCCTCCTGCCTGGCCATTGATTGTTCAAATACCAGAAATGAAGTTCAAGCAGTGACCACAGCCACCAAAAATCTCCATCTGTTTGCAAAAGAAAGATCAGGAAAGGTGTCAATTGCCTGTAGCCGCTTTACTTGTATGTCACTTGCTGTCTCCTAGCACCCTATCTTGAGTAATACTATTTCTTTTCAAACAAAAACATCTGTTTCAGCATGAACAACAGTATTGCAGCTAAAAGAAATACTGTTTTTTTTGGGTCAAGGGGGGGGGGACTGGGGGGGAGGTTTTACAATTTTACATGTGTGCTTACATGGAATTAAACAAAGAACACCATGCATCAGCTACAAACCAGTCTTTCTGTTTGAAACGCAGGCTCCAAAGACGGGCTTCGTCCCTGCAGCAGAGCCAGAACCTCGAGTGGCACAGTTGGATATGTTGGAACACCAGATCATTGCGTTGCTTCCACAGCATCCAACTTACGAGTAGCAGAAAAGCGGAGAACTAGCGGTTCGGGACTGTTGCCGAACGAGCTACAGTCCAAAGGGATTTCACAGAGGCGCCTGAAATCTGAAAACCCAACGATCTCCAGACGTGTGATGCAAAACGGCATTGGAAGATGATGTGATCGCAGTCCTCGACCTGCCCACACAGCTCGCACAAGGAGCTCTCCACGATGTGTTTCCTGACAAGGTTTGCGCGGCTCTGAATCCGCTCCTGCACTAATAGCCACCCGAAGAACTGCACGCGGGGAGGGGCACGATTGCGCCAGACGAAGTTAGCGAAGTTGGAGCGGGCTGAGCCTGCTGCAATCTTGAGCTTGGCATAGGCGTCTGCAGAAGACAGGTGAAAGTTGTCTCGGCTGTTGGGGTAAAGTCTCTGATCCTCTTCTCCACGGAGGGACACATGGGCAAGCAGGTCATTTATCTTCACAAGTTCTGAAGCGGCTTGGACTGACAATCGTGCGGTAAGGTGGGATTCCAATCCATCGGTCACTACTTGTGCCACGGTCACATTCTCATTGACTGTGTGGGTTAGAAGCCGTGGGAACATATCGCTGAGTCGTCCTGCACTTAGCCAGCGATCGCGCCAGAAGCTGGTATCAATTCCGTTTGACACTGCAGAGCAGGTGAGTGCCTAGTATACCGGGAGCAGATCTTGCATGTCCTTCCAGTGAGGGCCACTGATATCCCCATGGAGGTCAGACAGATGAACAAGGCTGCGTACCCAGCATGCCTAGGAGGAGCCATCGGGGTGGTGGAGCCGGTGTAACAGCTTGAGGAGCAGACTTTTGTTCTGTATAGCAAGATCTTTAAGGCCAAGGCCACCATGTTCCTTCGATTGGCAGGCCTTTTCCCACGCAACCAAGCATTGGGCGCCACTGACCTTGTCCTCTCCAGACCACAAGAACCGTCGGCGTCGGCTATCTAGTGCTTCAATGGTGTCAGGAGGAAGAGGAAGTACCGACATAGCGTATGTGAAGCTGCTATCCACCACACTGTTCATTAGCACGGCTCTCCCTATCGCTTAAGTAGTGAAGCTCTCCAGCCACTGAGCTGCCTGTCCACCCTCGTGATCAGCGGGCTAAAAGCCGAGAGCCTGAGCTTTTCGTGTGACATTGGTAACCCCAAGTAAGTTTGGGGGAAGTTCCCAAGCTTGCATCCAAGTATCCCCTGAAAAACTGTTGCTGAGGAGCTGGACACATGCATGGGAACCATAGTGTTCTTGTGGTAGTTTATTTGTAAGCCAAATGCAGCTGAGAACTGATCTAGAACTTGTTTGAGCACGGTCAGTCCATTCTGATCGGCCTTGAGTAGCAGCAAGGTGTCATCTGCATATTGTAGTACTGGGCATGCTTGTCCTGCTGCAGCGGGGTGCAAGATCCTTGTGTCAGCCTGAACCATCTGCTGCAAGACGTCGGCCACCAGCAGCAAGAGGTATGGGGATAAAGGATCACCTTGCCGTAGACCTCTCCCGTAGGCGAACTAGGGCCCTGGAACGCTATTTACCAGAACAGATAGCTTTGATGTCTCCAATAAATTGGCAATCCAATTGATCCATATTGGGGGAAAACCTCTAACCTCCATGACTGCAGCCTGGCTTGCCCAATGCACTGGATTGAAAGCTTTAGCAAAATCTAATTTGAGCACCAGAGTTGGGAGCTTGCGGCGGTGGCAGCATTGTACCAATTCCATGGCATAGACAAAATTTTAGAAATGGACCGCCCTCTGATGAACCCTGTTTGGTCTGGGTCAACGAGGCGTGGCATTTGGTACTGAAGCCTTGTTGTTAGCATTTTGGAGACAATCTTGAGCGACTAGTTTTGGAGGCAAATGGGTCTGTAGTCACTTGGTTCCAGGGCGGTGGCAGACTTAGGGATCATAACAACGTGTGATCTGTTCAAGCGTTCGAACTCGGCTTCACCGGACTGGAACTCCTACGCCAGCTGCATGACCGCTGGTGAGACAGTTGGCCATGCCGCCGTGTAGAATGCTGGACCAAAACCATCAGGCCTAGGAGAGCTGGATGGGTTCATGGCCCACACGGCGGCGTGAGCTTCAGCCTCCGTGAACCGTGATACTAGCGTGGCCGTGTCGACCTTCTCCTTGTCGGTGTAGAGCGCGTGCAGATCGACGATGGCCACATCCACAGGTCGCACCCGCAAGAGATCTTGTAAGTGCGCGGTGAGCGCCACCGTCTTGTCTCGGTGTGAAGACACCACTACCCCGTCGACGCCCAACGCGCGAATGTTGTTGCGGCATAGTCATTGCATGGTTTGCGCGTGGAAGAAGCTGACGTGAAAATTGATGCTTTCTCCCACTGCCACAACTTTTAGCATCAAATCCTTTTGATCACAATAATATGTTTCATGTCCAACAACTCACTAGTTCACACTTGCACATCTTGTATGCCTAAAGACTTTATCTTAGTTTTTGACCCTTTTTGTCATGTGTTGAGAAGGTTTATCTTCTAGAAAATCATAATTAGGCTCAATCATTTTTTTTCTATGCTTAAGAACCTCTTACCCTTAGTTAGATTTTACTCTTATATATATATCTCTCTCACCATTCTATAATCTTCCACCATATCTCTTGCAGATGGTAGGCGAAAAGAGGAAGGGTAAGGAAAAGGTTGTGCCTCAAAAGAAAAAGAGTAAGGCCGACAAGGATTGAGAGCGTGCATTGAGCGTGCCGGATAATGAGGGGCAGCCACAGAGGGGTCTTTGTATTGGAGAGCTAGTTCAAGGCAGTGCACAGGCTCAAGGGGAGCAGCTGACAAAGCAGCCTTTGAGAAGGTCAGGCCGTACTCGTCAGACAGAGACAGTTACACCTTCTTCCTTGTAGCGTTTCCGTCCTCAGACCCGCGGAGGAAGCGTTCAGTGGCCAGCATAGCAGCGTGCTTCTCCCATTCTTCAGAGAGAACACGATAGTGATACAGATCAGGAGGGAGGTAGGATCAGCGGCACCCGGGCTGGGGTTTTGGAATTCATCTTCATGATTTGAGGACCTTACCAGGGCCTAAGGTGAAAAAGTTGAGAAGTGTGACTATGGAGGAGTGGTTCACACCTAGCCGTGACCACAATGTGGATCCTCGCTTTTGGACTCTGTTACAAAAGAGCTTCCACACCTCTTACACTCGAGGTGGTTCCCAGCTTAGCATACATAGAATGCTACAGTGGACAGCTCTCAAGACAGTCGCAGGTGGTACTCCCATACTTCCACACTTTGATTACATCCCCGGTTTGCAAGCTCTACTCAGTGAGAGGTCCCAATATGTTCCAGATTAGGTCCAAGTCTTTTATGCTACAGTTCACATTGACACTAAGAGGCTCTCGATCTGGTTCATGTTCATGGGAGAGCAGTGCCAGTTGTCAAGGGCCGAATTGCTTGTTATCTTGGTATTTCAGTGGCTGACGTGTCACTTCACGAGATATGCTATCCGGGTATTGATCCTCCTCATGCTCAAGACCCCATTTTTCCGACAGATGAGCATATTAGTCCGTTGTTCGTTCAGCCGTTTCTTCCGAGCACTCCCAGGACTCCTGACCGCTTGACTCATGAGGCGTATGTGGTTCACAATGCTCTCAAAAGATCTTTACTCTTCAGAGTTGGGAATGCCGAGTCGATCATCAGACTGCAGCAGTGGCTTCTCTATCACATCATGACACACACACCGTTTGACATCGTTGATCTATTTTTGAGTGAGATGGAGGATGCTATTATGGATGGGATGGGCATAAACCATCACCAGCCATATGCTTATTGGATTAGTTGGTTGTTGGCTTGCTTGGGAGCTCGACAACATATGTCCATTTTGGAGAGCTCCAAGATGTGCTTCAAGTTTTATAGGCCCTCAATGCCTAATTGTAACGACCGACCCCTAACCTTTCCCAGTTAGGTTTGATCTCAGCCCCTAACCTTAGTCAGCTGTTTGGTTGACCGCACCTAAGTGCTCAGTCTTCCGCCAGATCCGACCCCTGGATCCGACCCCTTCCTGCTTCGCTTCTCTCCCGACCCCGGCGAGCTTAGCCCTCCGTCAGATCCTGTTGATCTTCCTCGCCCGTCCGATCTACCCCCGGTGGACCTGCGAGATCTTTTCCAGATCCTCCGCGACGGCCGCACTCGAGTTGCATGGCCGCCTCAGAGTCTTCCTGCCGCGTGGCTCGCCTTCTCCGACGCCCGCCGCTCAGTTTTGTCTCTGGCAAGCGACCAAGTGGATTCTCGCGCCCCCTTCCCCAATGGCGGCGGAAGCCCCTCTGCACCCTTTCTGCAGTTCCTCGCCTCCCGCACCCATCATCACGCCGCCAGATCCCGGCCCCAGAGCCCGATGTCGCCCGTCTTTTCCGTCACTTCAGCAACAGTTGCGCCACCCGGTCGTCGCTACACGACGATTCCCCCACCGCCAACCCCGACCGCGGCCGCGACAGTTCCTTTCCCCCGCTCTGTCAGAAGCCGCCCGGCAATCTGTTGTTCCGCACTCTCCCCCGCGCCGCGTCCGCCTGTCTTCCCACCTGTGCGCCCTCGATTCTAGCGCCGTTTAACCGGTCGCTTCTATCACCTCTTCCGCACGACGATGCCCGCTCTCCGCCAAATCCCAACCACCGGTCTACCCGCGCCTACGCCGCCCTGACGGTATAGCGCAATGATCGCTGGCGTCACCCCCGGAGTTCTGCAGCACCGCCCTGCTTGCTCAATCGCCGCCACGGCAGAGCACTCCATTGCTTCTTCCCGGCCTTCGCGCCGCTCCCTTTTCTCTCTCTCCGCGACGTTTCCGTTCCTCTGCTCCAGCAGCTATAAAAGGAATGCCCCCGTCACCGGAGTTCCCTCCGCTCTTGTTGCCCTTAGCTTTCTCGCTACCTGCTCAAGCTCCTAGCGCCATCCGCCCAGTCTTGAGGAGTTCATCTCCCAGTTCCTTCTCAGTTCCTCCCAGTCACCAGCAACGTGCTCCTTTGTGCTGCGTAGAGCTCTCTTGTGATCCGCAAGAAGCAGCGCCGCCGCCGGAGCATTGCCGGTCTTCGCCCTTGCTCAAAGCTTTAGTCCCTCAGCCCAAGTCTGCCTCTCCCCGACCCCAAGCTTTCCTTTCAGGAAGAAGGTGAGTTGCCGACCCTAAGTCCGCCTCGCCCGACCCCTCCTATCCGCCCGACCCCGGTTCCGTCTCGTCCGACCCTGTCTGTCCTGCCGACCCTTATCCGCCTCGCCCGAGGGCTTGGCCGTGATCCTTTCCTTCGACTCGAGGGTGTAAATGTAAAACTTGGGAACCCTGAAGCGCTTGCGTCTAAGGATCCCAGTTATCACATCCTCTAGTACAAGGATCAGACCACTAGTTTCCCTTCCTACCCTTACCTGTTGATCATCATCAGCTCTCTCGAACCACCCTAACCTCCTGCTCTTTGTCGCAAGTTTCTGGGCTCAGGCGAGCCAGTGTTGCTGTTGAAATAACCGTCTAAGCTAACCCTTGCATTGCATTCGTGTAGAGCTGCACCTCACCGACGGCTTCTACGAGTTGCACCCGGCGCCCTACGAAGAAGCGGTAGCCGAGTTCCTGCCCGCGGAAGCCGAAGTCGCCCCAGAAGTCGAGCCGCTTCCATCCCCTTTTCTTGCAGGCAAGCCCCGGTTGCATGAGAATCCTACGTGTTTCGCCAAACTTGCGCATGCCTTCCGTATAGCATGTTTGTGCATTTACGTTTAGGAGTTGTGTGAAACCCTAGATGCATGACCTAGTTAACCCTTGATATGAGCACTAGTTGTTGGGCCGAGTAGTGGCATTGCTTAAATAGGAGACGGTAAAAGCCGAGTGATCCCCTGTCACTCGCGAGTTGTAGGAGTTGCATGTCTTACTCTCCTATTACAACTATAAGGACGATGGACGGGGCAGGGCTTGGTAACTTTTTGGTGGTCGGATGGTCGCCCCGTCTGTCTATGAAAACTTGCTAAGGACCGACAGTGGTGGTGTTCGTGATCAAGTGTTTGAAAGTACTAGCCTCATACTTAGTATGGGATGAGGAAGCCTAGTACCTGAGTGAACCTAGACGTGAGCGGTCGCCCCATTGTTCTTGGAACGGAGTTTCCCCTGCTGGTTGTCGCACGTGGTGGCAAAGCGTGGTCACAGGACGGCAGAGGCCGGGTCTGTGGAACCTTGCACCAAAGGAAATGGGCCCGACATGGGTTAGGGGAATGATGGGGAAGGCCGACACAGGAAGCGACCTCCGGGTGCGCGGATGTCGTGGGGCTAGGTTCACCATGCATGGTTAAAGAACTCGAATCGATTCGTCTGCCTCTCACAGTCTAAGATTTCTTGATCGCTATGTCACCCTGAGTAATTGAGGAATCTGATGATGGCAGTGTTGGTTGTTATATCTACACATCTTGCTTGGTTCTATGTTTGCTTAGAATAGGGTGCACAACCTAGACTGGTAAATCAACCTAGAACCGGAGCTAAAACTTGAAAAAAAAAACTGGTTACTAGCGCTTTTGGCAAACAAACCCCTCAGCCAAAAAGCTTGCATGTCTAGAAGGTGGAGTAGTCCTTACTCCTATCGGTTAAGCCTTGTTGAGCTTAGTAGCTCAGCCTTGTTGTGGCTTCTGTTTTCAGGTGAAGTTGCCGCGTCCGACCCCTCTCTGGTTGGTGCTTGGCCGCCCCAGCCCCCGCCAGCCTGGACGGTCGAGTGGGACCCTTCCTCGGACGGCGAGAAGAGGACCCAATGATGTTCTGGCTGGCCTCGCCCAGGACATCCGACCCCGACGAAGTCTTCCGCTAGCTTTCTCTGTTGATCTTTGTTTTGTAAACCCTAATGTTGGATTTTATGGTGGAACCAAAATGGGTAAAACTTGTTTAAAACCGTGGACTTGTTGTATTCTCTGTAACCGCTCACCTTGTGTGGGTCTCGCTGAACTTGATCCTGTTCAAGTGGTTAAATCGGATGAAGTCCGACGGCGCTTCGTGTTAGCTCGAGTTAAGCAGGAGTGTCGCATGTTAGGCGACCTAACCTTGCTTAATCAAGCTAATCCGAGGTGGTTCCGCCACACTAATGATGCTAGGAGAGGAGCTAGAGGGGTTATACGTGCACATGTTGAGCTTGAGGAGAGAGCTATTACACAGGCAGCCATGGATGAGACCGAGCGAGAGGATGAGTTACTTGCAGCCACCGAGGCTTCTCTGCCACACTACTTTATCACAGATTCTGAGAACTCCGATGAGAAAAATGACTACACTCCTTTAGAACCCCCTTTTAGAGTTTGTCTTGCTCATGATGACGAAGCAAGTGGTTCTTTTTTTCTAGGACAACATGAGGCAGAACCAGAGCCAGAGCTGACAGTTTCCACATTCACAGCTGCTCAGGTCACTCATCCCAACACACTCAGTGCTATATTCCAGTCTCTCACAGCCCGACAGGTGCAGGGTGAGGAGAGGATGATACAGATACAGTCTCAGATTACCCTTCAGATTGAGACCCATCAAGTTATTTTTTAGGGTATAAGACATCAGCAGGAGGCTCAGAGGCAGCAGATCCTACAGCAGCAGATGGTTAACTCTCAAATGTTCACTTTTCTCTTTGGATGCCTAGGACAGCTGTATTGTCACACCGGACTGGAGCCGCCCCCACTTCCTACCACTCAGCAACCCAACACGATCCCACAACTCCTGCTTCTCCGATTGGTGCTTTCGTGCAGACTCCTTTAGCCACTTACCCAGTTTCACTTTTTCTAAAGATAGGGATGTTTTTTCACTACCACAGACCACCAGGCCGCAGCTTACATAGTCACAGCCTTTTTTCCTGAGCAGCTACGGCAGGGTCAGTTCACAAGTCCGATGTCGACTCAGGTGTCTGCTCCGTTCTCTACAGCTCCACTTGTGTTCGAGGAGACACCGCAGCCTTCTCTCCCAGCGCCGAGGTTCAGTTCTCCTCTTTCGTCTGTTGTGATACCTCAGTCCTAGGGGATTGACGAGTCGGATACCACTCTTCACTCTGTCACTTAATAGATTCACACAAAGATGGCTTCTGAGGTTGAGAGGACAGTTTCCTCTCGTTTGCCTGAGGGTGTGCCCGCTTCCTCTCATGTTGATCCAGCTCTTCTCAAAAGTTCTCCCACCGTTTCCGGCTCGAGCTCCGACATCGACGTCTCGGATTACATTGTTCAGCCCTCCGGAGCCGCCACTTCTGCTTTGCCACCTAAGGGGTTGTAGAGATAGGGGGAGCTTGGGGTGTTTGTTGGTTCTTTTGTGAATTTTCATGTAATAGACATGTCATTTGGCTTTTGTGCATGTTGGATTGTTGACATGTCTATCATGTGTGTGGTTACCTTTATGTTATTGCTTGTATACTTGTTTACCTTTTTCTTATCTTGTCATACATTTTATTATTGAGTTGTGCTTTAATTTAAAAGTTAAGAACTTTTTTAAACTAAGTGTCACAAAGATATGAAGGACACTTAGATCTAGATGACAAGCTAATGAAGCTAGATATGATGGATAGAAATTTAAAAAGAAAGTTGGAATGGCACAAACTCACCTTATATAGCCAGCTCCTCCAAAAAAATCAAAAACAAAACCTTCCCCTTAGATTTGGTGCCCACCGTCCTGGCGGGTGCTCCCCTGTCGGCCCAATGATTCTTTGCGCTGGTGGATCCCAATCACGCCGCCAGCACGCTAATCTTCCTATGCCAGCCCATATCGTTTCTGGCGCAGCGCATGTGGTTACAGAATCTGCGATACTGCAGGCGTCTTGAACACAACTGGCGCAGATAAGCTCATGGCGGATTCGAACACCGACACAGAAGAAAGCATCGAAGAAAACATCGTCGGTGTTGAAACGTCCACACAAAACACCATCGTGCTCCAGCCACCCATCATCCACTGCCAAACTCCGATCACCACCAACGTAGACACCAGAAAAGGCATCGAGGAAACAAAGATTCCTGGTGTAGTCCGCACCAGGAAGAAATCAGGCAACTAACCTCCAATCCAAAGCGCCGGTAGCCTCACCAGACTAGCCATGAACCAGGCAGGGCTTCACCGATTGTCGGAACGCCGCCATGGAGGAAAGCACCATGGGGAAACCAAACTACCCCTAGATCTACTCTACTAGGTAGTATGTACAACCGGAGGTCGATTCCCCAACTTCCCTTCATCTCTGATACAAGATCACCAAAGAGGAAGGAAAACCGACGAAATCGACCTCGGACCAGAATCGCTCTGGAATCGCTGCTCTTCTTTCCTATAGCAGAGGAACGAGATGCTTCGAGGAGAAATCCCGCACTTCTACTCACAATACTCGAGTTCTCCACGCTAGAGCTAAGCAGTTGTCAGGGCGGGTCGGGCTCGGTGTGGAAAAAAATCTCAGTTCATTTTGGACCAAAAAATTATGTCCACAACCGTCCCATGGCTGTTGGTAGGGATGGAATTCGGATAACACTTTTTACCACATTTTAAGTCGAATACGAATACGAATTCGGATATTTTCGAATATGAATACAAAATGAATGTCTTGAATTTGGATATCCATCGGATATTTACTCGGTTTGAAGATAACATTTACCTATTTTTCCTGTTGATGGTTTTTAATAACAAAACTTCTATGCAAGTAGATACTAAAGTATGAGTATCTAACTAGTGCAAACAAAAATTGCTCATAAAAATATTACATTAATTAATAATTATTTGAAATAGTGCAATCTATGAAACAATAATATATGGATAAATGTATATTTAATAAATATAAACATTTATCAATGAATAATAAAAATTGTACAAAAATCTTTTATTAATAAATAGATAAACTAGAGTATTTGAAAATAAAATTAATATTCACATATATTTATTATTAAATTTAATGATATTGGTCACTAAAATTAGAGATAAATTTTAAATAGTTTTATGGGTACAATATTAGTAATAATAAAAATTAATATAATTCAATATTAGTTATAAAAATAAATTTTGAATAGTTTCAATGATATACTATCATTATTAATATTTAAAATAACATCATTTATTATTTGTTATAAAGATAACTAATAGTTTCATATGTTCGGATACGGATAGTGTCGGATATTGTCGAATATGAATGTGGAATCGGATAGGGAAAATCTAAGAAAAACGAATTCGAATGTATCCATTTTAGTACCACATTAAATTCGGATACGAATGTGGATATCCATATTTGTCGATTTAGTGGATACGGATTCAGATAATTTGGATGTCCATTTCCACATTGCCATACCTAGCTGCTGGCGAGCTGATTTTTCAGGTCAGGCTCAGGCCCGAAAACCAATCTAGCTTCCGGTTTGAGATTCGTGCACGCATCCTCATCCATTGAATCACTCCCATCTCTCCAACCCTAGCACTCCCGTTCTCTTGCCCCACCGAACACCGCCACCATCCCGTGCGCTACCTGCCCCACAAAGCCACGACACCATCCTGCCCCCGCGGTTGCCCCGCCGCCTCGGGCTGCCCCCTCCCCCCCCCCCAATCGGGGGCTCTCTAGCGTCGCCACCACGGGTTCCCCGCTGCTTCCGTCCCGCTATTGTGAGCTACTCTACGACCTCTACTCCGTGCGGCTCGACCCCGCCACCGTCCGCGGCACCCGCACATCCTCGCTAGGTGCACCAGCCCGCGGCTGTCCCTGGCAAGCGTGTCGCCCGCATGCACCAACCGGCTCCGCACGCTGCCCACAGGTTGAGGAAGAACAAAGAAAAAGACAGCTTCAAAATGTTGATCCTTCTTTAAAAAATGTTGAATCCATCTAATCTGTATGTTGAAGTACGGAAGAAAAATTGTTGAATTAAGTATTTTTTTTTATAAAATGTTGAATTATATTTTACAAAATGTTGAATCTAGTATTTTTTATGTTGATCTAATTTTTATGAAATGGTGAGCTTAGTTTGTTGTAATGTTGATTTATACTTTTAATTGGGCCTAATAGGCTTAAAGTTACGAAGCTTCCCATTCTTTGTAGATGGAAAATAAATCAAATAAATTGTGTGGCTGGACGAACTCGGGTCGATTTGATTTTTATGGATTTAGTTTTCGCTGACCACGCCGCAAGCATGGGCGGGGCCATATCCTAGTGAGCTCAAGTAAGCTGTCATCTCCTTGCAACGTGACGACGAGTAGCCAGGATGGGAAGACACCTCCACTGCTTCTTCCGTGCCCAGGTGAGCTGGATCAAGAACGGGGGAATGAGTTATCAAGTTCTTAATTTCTTGATCTTTTCTTGATATTGGCTTCTTTTCTTGGTTTCAAGAACGGAGGCGGGGCGGCGGCGCATGATGAGGAGATCGTTGAAGCCCGATGGTAGCAAATTCGGAGCAGGGCCCGCGTCCCCCAACAGCTCGACAGAGAACTCCCACACCTTGTCATGGCATTGGATGGTTCTGCACCCGCGCCGAGTTCTACCGGCAGGGTGGCATTTTCAATATGTATATGTATAAAAATCTATGTCTAAACTATACATTAACAAAACAGTAACGGTAAAAATACTTAGTAAAATGATGTATCTGACTCAATATATATTTGACTAAAGTTTATCTTAACTAATACTTTTACATTTTTTTGGCTTAACTAAAGTTTATCCTAGCTTATGCTTTTACAATTTTTTATGTTTAATTAAATTTTAGCTCACCGATTAACTCTTTTATTTGGTTGAGTTAGTGCTAAACTTTAGTCTTTGTATAGTCATAAGCCTAAAGGCTTTTGGTAGGTCTTATCGCTCAGCTGATTGTTTGATTATACTACGTTCTGCATGTATATGTTAATAATTGGCCTCGCTCACTGTTGAGAAATTGGCTAGGAGGGAGAGGAGCACCTCTATTTATAGGTGCTCATGATCATTGTGGTGTTGCCATGTGGCAACTTTCACACTTTTTAATACAAAATATCCTAACTCTAAAATACTTCTCATCCTTATTTAATTTCTTATATTTTTATCATACTAAAATATCTAAATTTAGAGTATTTTACACTTCACCATGAAGCATGACAATTATGGCTCATACATTCTCTCCAATTTTTTATAACTTTCTTACCTTGCCATGATTTTATCCTTATACATGGTAAAGTTAGTCTCTTGAGATTTCCACAATCTTTTAGAATGTTCTAAGTATGCATTGCATATTTCAACACTTATCCCCTGCACGCACTGCATTGAACTAGCTGCATGCAGAAAAAAATTGTTGGATCATATATTTATTCTGTGTTTGACTCTGCAGCAGCTACGAGCTCCCAACCCACACTCTGTGCCGGCCCTAGCGACATTGTGGCGTCAGTGGCCAGTACACCAAAAGGAGGTATGCAATTGTTTCCATTCCTAGCCAATAAACAAGATGGAGTGTGTAGAATCGGTATGCAATTGTTCATTATAGTAGTAGTAGTTTATTCTTTTTGCCATGGATCAATGAAAGTAGCTAGAGTAGTCGGTCTGCAGTTAATTGGTTTCATTTGAGTTAACTTTTGCCCACAAACACATCGCATCTATTTAATTAATGTAAATGGTAATGACATGCATGGGTAGGAATGGCGTCGAAATGCAACAGCTGTACTCTTGCGGCAAGGCTAGCGGAGCAGTGTACATCTTGACAGCCATTTCTCTTCCAGGCTACTGCTCGGCGTTGCTGGACACTGTAGACAACCCGGACCACGGCTGTCTCTGCAGCGTCGACGAGTACTGCACCTTCGCTGAAGCCAACCTCGGCATCGACTCGATGTGGATGCTTTACGGCACGTGCGGGGGCCGCAAGGAGGCGGTTCCAACCGCCGGCTGCAGCCCCTCCTCCCCCTCCGCCACCGTCGTCCCCAACTCCTCCGTCCCGCCAGCCGCCGTCGCTTAGCCCTCCACCGCTCGAGACGCAGCGGCCTGCTAGACTGTCTGGTGGGGTGTTAGCTGGGATTGTGGTGGGAAGCATCATCAGGGGCACCCTTACGATTGGTGGTGTGATGTGATTAATGCATAAGGGCGGGTAGAAGCTGAGCAGTCAATTTTGTTATGCATGATGTGCTGTATTTATTTACATTACTTTACTGTGCGTGCAGAGGAGGTGAGACCCTCTGACCTCTACTCTCGTTGTTGGGTTGAGCCACGTGTCCGTGCACCGCGAGCACCGAGATTTGATTGTCGAAGCGTGCCTACCGCGGAGGCATGGCAACGTGCGCGAACGCGACGCCGCCGGGGGCCCTGCGGGGCGGGCGCAAGTGGAAAAGCTCGTACTCCAGCGGGCACAGCGTCACCGGCACCGCCGCGCCCCGGGGCAGCCGCACCAGCTCCCCGGCCCCGTGCGCGTACACCACGGCCTCGCCGTCCCACTCGCCGTCGCCGTCCTCGCCACCGGCGGCGAAGCGCGCGATGGCGTCGACTTCGGCTGCGTGCACGGCGCCCGTGAGCGTGCCCGGCGCGGCGTCGTGCACGCGCGTGCGCTTGGCCACGCAGCACCACCCGGCGCCCTGGAGTTGAGGGGCCCCACCACGCCGCCGGCCGCACGCGTTCACGTTCCAGACAGCGTCGCCTCCCCAATTCAATTCGCCACGGCTGCCCAAACGAGAAGGCGGCATGGAGATGTGGGCGGACGCCGCCGCCGCCGCTGGAGCTCTCGGCGCCGCAATGCAGCACAGCTGCAAAGAGCATCCACATGCAACGATTCTTTCACCGACCCGAACGGCATTTGATCAATAGGAACGCGGCAGAAAGGCAAGATTTTTCAGGTGAGTGTGCATTCATGGAAAAGAACAGCACCAGCGAAGAGCGGTGGAGATTCAGATTCCTACTTACAGCTATATATCAATCTCTTCTTAAAATCTTACATCCATGGCCGAAGAGATCTCAGAAAGAAGGGATAGAAAAAATTGGCAAGGGCAGATTTGATGCTGTTCAACATATTGCTCGAGACACACTGAATTCTGAAAGTCAGAAAGTTGGCAAGAACACTGTGAAAACCTTAAACTTGGTGGCTGTGCTGCCATTCATGTGCAATCGCAAAGGGCAGCGAGAGTCAGTCTTAAAAGAAAGTCGCAATTTACTAACTGCAACAATCATTTCACAGAAACTAATAGCGTTTGATCAGTAATTAGCTGCAGAAAGATGATGATATTTTTTCAGACAAGACGCCATCTCTGTCTTCTGACAGATAGGGTCATGCAATGCACTAGTGCTGTTCTGCAAGACAGCAAGACAGTCTGAATCTAGGTAAGGAAATACAGGTTTGTGCTGAGACTGATTTACCTTCAACCTTATATATTAGAGATCTTGCACTATGCAATGGAATCAGATCATTGGAACACAGATGATCTAGGGCATTTCCTCCTGCCTAGCTATTGATAGTTCAATGCCAGAGATGAAGTTTATGCAGTGACCACAGCTGTAATTGAATCAGATTATCAGAACGCAGATGATCTAGGGGATTTCCTCCTGCCTGGCTATTGATCGTTGAATGCCAGAAACGAAGTTTAAGTAGTGACCATAGCATACAAATAATCTCCAGCTGTTTGCAAAAGAAAAACAGGGATTAACCCAAAAGGTACCAATTTCCTATAGCCACTTTACTTGTATGTCACTTGCTGTAAATTCAGGGTTGCAAAGCCCATCACTACAGATACAAGGTAAAAATTCCCGTGCTTCCAAATACACACCAAAATAGCTCCTAGCACCCTATCTAGAGTAATACTATTTCTTTTCAAACATAAACATGTGTTTCAGCATGAACAACAGTATTGCAGCTAAAAGAAATACTGTTGACTAACAAAGCTAATCTCTGATCTACTTTGATCTCAAGCATCCACCAGGAAGTAAGAATTTGAACTTGTCTGCATTCTTGATCAAATAGGAAGGCAGATGCACAGCAGATGCTGACTTCGGTATTGGCCCCATCTTTTTGAAGAGGTCCCTGAATGTGTACTCTTCAGGTAGCATGTCAAACAGGTCCTCCCCATTGCATATGATCTTCTGGATTCTGTCTGGATTTAGGAAGCTTTTCTGTTTCACTCGGTCTGCGTGACTGTATGCCTTCATCTTGAAAACAAACTCCTTGATGTCCCTGAAGCAGAAGCTGCAGTGCCAGCCCGCATCAGCTAGAATTAGGTTGCTCTGACGGGAGTGACGATATAATGTGCGCTCAGTGAACACATGTGCTGATGCTCTCCAGCTGTTGTCGTCCACAGGAAATTCAAAGGAGTACATATAGTTCTTCATCTCAAGGTGCATGACTGGTGGTATTCCATCACACCACTTGAGCAACTGCACAGTCTCAGGGCTAGGGATCTCATCAGCATCAGCCATGATCAGGACATCACCCGCAGCAATACCTGATCTTCGTATCAGATTATTAAGCGAACGACGGTGGTAGGCCTCAACATGGAAGGGCTGCTCACGATGACCAGTATCCAGTTCTCCAACAGAAAGCATGTCATAGACAAGCTTTGATCCAGCAAAGGCAAAACGATTCAGGTTTTCATAAAAGGAGAGTGACTTGGGGATACCGGTGAAGGTGGCATTGGACTCAAGGATGACAAACCTATCAACATATGGAAGGAGCTCACGGTAACGGATTTCCAGAATATCAAGTTCATTACTGAACAGAACGGCATCAAACACACGACGAGGGGAGGGGAGGATGCCCCAGCCATGGAGCTGGCACAGCTGGGGCATGGAGATATTGGGGGCATAATAGTGTGGGATGCGGGTGAATGGTGTAGGTGGTGTGTCCCACAGTGGCCGCAGAAGGTAGGAGATACTTTGGAAATACTGGGTGACAGCAATAACAGACACAGAAAGAACCAGAACAAACGGTATCAGAAACTTGAAAGGCAAAACTTTTCGTCTAGTTACAGACGGATGGGGCAAGTCTCTGGCCATGAGGTGGTCTTGCGTCTATGACAGAGAAAGAAATGAGTGAAACTCTTGGAAGCATAGGAGAGTGCTCCAAAAACACTATCTTGCTGGGGGATGTGGCAGATGTCCGAAGCTGAATGTAATCTGCATTTCACAAGACAAGGAAGAAAATAAGCCAAAGGAATCAGGTAACAATACAAAACATGAAGCATGCAAAAAAAAACACAAAATCAGATAAAACTAACATATTGGTAACATTGATAGAACAGGAAGGAAAATGACGAGACAAGTTACAGGCTTACAGCTACACGCATCCTCTTCTAAAATTGTGATGCTACTGGCAATGTTCTTCAAACATCCGAAGAAAGCTAAATAGTATGGAGCCATGGATCGGACCATTCCAACAATAAATGATCTAAAGGAACATCACACACAAGAGCCAGCAGCATATATCAGCGCACTGTTCTTACTGAGGAACCAGAAAATCTCTGGCAAGAAACATCATGCAAATAATTGTACTGCTTCCAACAGTACATCTGCATCTAATAACCACACGGAATCAAACAATTTTGGACTAGCAAGATATGATGCAGTACATTGCTGGAAGATCAAGCTGCCACCACAGAACATGCGGTTTCCATTTGGCTGCACAAGCAAGAGGCTGCCACCTTTTGCCCAAATCAAATACAAACAGGGCATTCCTCTCTAGTCTCCACTAATCTGCAGTATGGGATATACCCTGATTAAAGATTACACAGGCATTCATTTCTCCCCAGTAATCCAATCCCTCACTTTTCTCCTGAACCAGAAACAAGATCGACGGACCCAAGCATTCAGGAGCATGCCTAACGAGCAACGCAAAAGGGAAAAAACTAACAAAACCACAAGGCGTGCTCTGTGCCGCTGCCCCCATCGATTGGCGTCAAATCTGAACTAAACCAAGCTTGATTATCGCCCCCTCCTCCTAAAGATCCAAGTTTTGCAGAGCAAGATGCCCACCGGAAAAAAAAACCGGGGGGGGGTGGAGCTAGAAAATGGAGCACGCACGGTGAGCCCAGCGAAGTCACCTCAGGGAAGAAGACGAAGAGGCGAAAGGAGAAGACCAAGACCAAGACGGAAAGCTCCCATCCGTGGACGACCTGCCGCTTCCTCTACACCGCCCGCTCCTCCGCCTCCCGTCTCGCTGGCTCATTTAACCCCTCCTCCGCTCCTCGCCTCCTCCGCCTCCGGCCTTGTCTCATGTAACCTTCCCTCCTCGGCTCCTCCGCCAATCTCTCTGCAGCCGCCCGCCTATTTCTGTCGCGTGCTCCTCCCTCCCCTCCCCTCCCTCCGATCGCCTCCGTGTGGAGGTGGCGGAGCGCCGCTGCTAAAATTAGGCGCAAGTCAGTCACCTGGACATTAATTGATGCTCGTCAAAAAAAAATCGAGGCTTTCGCTTTTGCGGGAGAGAGAGCTCAGGGATTTGATGATCTGATCTCGTGGGATATGCGATGAGTCATGAGTACTTTGTTTTGCTTTGCTTTGCTTTGCCACTCCACTGCACTGCTCGGTGGTGCGTGAGGAGGCGAGCTTTCTGGGGCGTGTGCGGCACTCGGATTCGGATTCTCTGCGTGGATGTTGGGTGTAGGATCTCGTGTTCTCCGTGGTGGAACCAACCAACGAAATGATGCTCCACGTGAAGGGAGTTTGACCGAGAGGACGCGAGTCATGCGTGCTAAAGCGAACACAATATGGTTTTACCCAAAAAAAAAATGGTGGTCATATAAACGTCTTTACGTGTAGGAAGTTTTTCAAAATTAAGGAACCAGTAATATATTAAACATGGATTTGAGCAAGGTATTTGACTATTTACTTTAAGACCTCAATCTTAGAGTATAGCATACGAACTTCCTGCATAAACTCATTCTAACACACGTGCACACCCACAACCCATATGCACAAGCTAGACCTAAAATCATCTTTCGTATTCCAAATTTAAAGTTGATATATCTATGTTAAACTGCTAAGTGCTAACCTTAGAATAAGAATTCAACTCAAATCTTCGATGATTATATATTGGAAGTTCCTATATATATGAGATAAACCACTTGCTAGCACCGTCTCGCGTTGCATCATGTCGCATCACCTCTTAGAAGGGGCGAATTCAACGTGGAGGTGGTGGTGGGGGCTCAAGTCCCCTTGCTACAATGTAGAGCTCCATGGAGATTAGAGAGCGGGAAGGAATAGGAAGAAAGAATATAGGGGGGCTAAGGAGGGGGGAAATATAAACCCCTACTAGGACATCTACCTCATGGAAAAGGTGTGGTAAAAAAATCATTACCAAGTAAAGCTAATAAACTACTTGTGCAGTTACAAATGATTATTCAATGAATTAAGGGACTCAAATCCATCTCGTGGAAAATATTTTTTCTTACATATCACAGAAGCTAATAGCTCATGGCTCTAATTATTACACCCATCAATTATAGACTATAACGCATAGTTTGGCTTTTTTTCTATTTGTTTTTATTGATGTTATTTTTTTATTCCAAATTCAATATCTAACAATGTTTGGCGGGTTATTACGATTTTGTGAATTTTTACATGCTTTAGCATTTTCTTAAACTTGCGGAAGATACTTAGGATTATCGATGAACTTAGGCAGGACGCAGAATTTGCTCTTTAACAATTTGAAGGAAAAAAAAAAGAGACACACATTAAAATCGTAGCCAGCCCACTCAGTAGATACTATGCCTTATCAGCCCGTTTTGACTCATTTATGGGCTTTGGTCAATACTGGGCCTTCACCGCTGCATATACTGGGCCTGGTTTTCCCTTAAAAATAATACTGGGCCTTCGTTTTGCAGTTTACTTGTCAGGGACATCATCCTGCAGCACCACCGTGCTTAGCCGCTCACTGAAGGATGACCTGGACCATCAGTGCACCGGTGACCGGCTATGTCTAACTGAATTAAAAAAAATACAAGCCAACCTCATGAACAGCAATCACAGGCAGGATCAGATGGTCGCAGGCATGAATACATGGGGCAAGAATGAGTCAAGTAAACGATCTTTCTTCAAATTCAGTGAAATCAAATAGTTGAAAACCTGTGAGCAACAACCACCAGCATATGCAGATGCAGTAGTTCAGCTCAGCATGCTCCCAGTCCCATGGCAATGCCATTCAAGCCAGGTGGATACACGTATTTATCCTCCCCTGTGTCTGCTCAGGTGTCCCTGTCACCTCATTTCCCAGACAGGAGCTTGCATCGACATGCATCCATGGCATCCTTTCTCTCTCGCTCCATGACACCCTAACCACCAGAAAAAGATCGAGGTCGTCAGAGCATAAAACACAACAGGGGGGGATCAGCTACTCAGGTAGCAATTAATCATATGGACTATGCACAACATGGCCACCGTTTCAGATGGAGAGGCAGCAACCAGATGCTAGATTCTAAAATGGTGTCTCCATTGGTTCCATGAGTCCTACTTGTGGTGCCTCGCACCTCAGTGTCCATTCACATATCTTTAGCTCTTTGTTCTTTTTTTTATATATAAAAAGAAACTTGGTATCAGGCTTGGAGGTTCACGATGATTGGGAGCCTAGAGACATCCTACCAAACAAGGGCATGCAGATACCCTCTTCCTCCTCGATTGGCGGGAAGGATATGGAGAACGTCACTCGTCGTCGAATTGCACAAAAAGAAAAAAGAGATGGTGACACGTAAAATCAGCAAAAATATCATGTCACTACTAAAAGACCACCAAAATTGTTTACAAAGTACACGAATTGGTGACAAAATGATGAGGATGGTGACAGGAATTAGAGGAGGTTTTGTGAACCATGACTAGTCATGAGGAGAACTGGAGTCTTCTCTGTGTTTGTGTATACACACATCATGGAGATGCATGTCAGGATCACTCCCCACTGAAAATGCGAAGAAAAATGCCGTCAGAGAATGAATAGTGTGATGGGGATGGCACAGGCATGGTGTGGACAGAAAAATGATAAAATGATGCCATATCAGCATGTTGCATTAAGAAAATCACAGAAAGCAACTCTGCTTGTCGTACTTTATAGGATTGTAGACAAGATTATACTACTCTCTACTGTACAAGGATTGGATCCAAAGCATCGAAATAATTGAGCGGCATATACATTTATAAACAAACAGATTCGTCTGCCACTATGACGGTTTCTATAACATTCAATAATCTGTATTCCATCAGGAAAATTAAATATTAATTCCTGACAACATGTAATAAATCTCTTGAAAAGGGACCAACTGCCTAAAAAGATATGGTGAAGTTGTGTAGTAGCAATATGCAAAGATCTCAATTCTCAATAATCATTGGAGGACATAATCACCAAAAGCATTAGTATATTAATTCCAAATGTTTATTTGGAGATAACATAATCCCAAGTGTCACCACCCCAACCACTTTTTATGCTTGCACGTTTGCAGCTTGTGAGTTCGCATCCAGGAGGGAATGGTCTAGGAAGTAGTAGCATCAAATCGTACCCAAGTTGTGGCTGCCATTATACAACTCGTGGCGAATTGTACGCAACAATAATAAACTCAAATGATAAAAAAAATACTCAAAATTACTGACGTGGACGCGTACAGATACTACAAATTAATCACACGTCAGTTCAAAAATAAAATAAAGCGCGTGTGTATGAATAAGACCTGGTATCAATTCATGAACCGCACAATATTAATGAAATCATAACACATTTTCCTGCGACGAGGAGGAAAATGCGTGCATTATTGTAATTATTGTATAATAACAACACCGCCAAGTGTCGCTGTCTCGTGTTCCTTCGCTCTCCAACTGCTCGGCATAAGCCAAGGTTCATCAGAACACGCAGATTAAATTGATTTTAATGACCTGAGATTAGACACGGCGAAGAACAATACAATTTGCACGACAATTAAAGGTGTCCACCATCAAAGGTGGTTGTTGTTGCGTTGCCTGCCAACATGTGTGTTTGCAGTGCAGGACAGACCTGTACCAAGCACACCCCTTTTCTGTACACGGTACGCACCAAGAAACCTACTCCCACACTCATGGCTCATGTCCATCTCCAAGAGTGAAAACAAAACCTGATCAGCTGATGATGCAGCTCATCAATTCATTAATCACGCTAACTAATCCGCCGTCGCGCTGTAGATTAGGCTTTAGCGCACATGGTTAGCGTCCAAAACCCCTCCGGGTTAACCGCCGTGTCCACGCCTGAAACGACATTCTCCTCAGTCACGGCTTTGTTTGGCATGCTGTTTTGTCCATCGGCACATGTACGTGCCCTGATTTTTATGACGCTGCGTCGTGTCTGATTTTTCCTTCACACTTTTCTTGGTTAGCCACGCGTTTAATTTTAATTTGTTGGTCATAATTTCTCACCAATTCCCGCCACACTTGGTGGCGAACGATCTTTTATATTTGGCACGCCACGTTTTTCCACCGTGTAATAAAACTGGTCGAAATGTTCTCGCGAGTCGCGACCAAAAGATGTATACCTGGAGAGAGGTTTCCCGAGGTGGTAGATAGTAGTGTGCATATCTGTATGCGAGCTTGGTGTTACACATATCTTCGGGGAATGCGACGGACGAATTGACTAATGAAATCGTGTATGGAGGCAGGGCAGCATTGTATGAGTGGAGGAAGCTACCTGCGAGATGTGGGATTAGTTATATATACATGTATAATTATCAAGCTTAGTTGGGCCAATCATGGGTATGGGTGGGCAATGTAGCTTGGAATAGGAGGCATGATCGAAGCTCTTGTTGTACGCGTCAACCACCGTGTAGTCGTCGTCATCCGGAAGGCTTATCTGAATGTGCAAGAGTGGTTACCACTTTTCAGATATGCAAGGTCTTTGCTAGTTTATGTGTAGTGATTGATTGAGAGATTTGTGAGACTAATTCAGATCAGGATTTTGTTGGGGATATAAGATCGATTGATGCATGAAGAAGGTGCTTTTTGAGCTTTCGTAGAGCCGGTGGCCGGCCGCCGGCACTTTACGCCGACGGTAAGGCCGGGTGGAGACGAGCTGGCCGTGGCCGGCGAGGTCGCTTGCTTAGCTTGGCTTACATTCCTGTGCACGTGTGCGCGGGCAATTTGTTAACGTTGTGTTTCTGTTTCTTCCTTTCTCGTCGAAAGATCAACTCGATCTCTGGAAAACACACCCATTAATTGCATTATCATGATGGTAAGAATTTGGGATAAGAATTTTTTTTTTCTCAAAACATAGTAGAGACGCCACAGAGCTTTACTGCAAACAAACTCTTGTTTTCACCAATTTCGGCATGAGCTTTTATAAGTTAACTACTCCGCCACCTGGTCAAACTCAAAAATAATTTGTACGGAGTACTTGCAAAATTGATCTTTGAGAAAAAAAATGTATAGATGCCAATTCTATGTTTGGGAATCGATCAAACTTTGTAAATTTATTAACAGTCACTGTTCCAAAATCTCAAGTAATTATTGCTGTACGAGCCGATCCAGACGCCGGTAATTACTGCTGCTCCAATGCTGCTGCTGCTGCCTCGATCACCGGCACGGCAGCATCGGAAGCAAAGCATCCCGGCCAGTGGCGACGGTCGTCGTCAGTGATCAGCGTGCAGGCGCTCGATTTGAATTCACCTGCCTGACTGCCTCTGCAACGACTTTGATCGATCGGCTGCAGGCAAAAGCCCGCAGTCATCAGACGGCGGCGGAAAGGTCGTGCTTGTCTTCACGCACCAATCCCACAACTAACACGGCCCAACCTGTTGGACTGCACGGTTAAAACTGTTCCGCAAATTGAATTCAAAAGAGCAGCTTAAATGGCTGAATGCCGTGCTAATTTTAAATGCTGCACGTACATGGAAAGTGTTCGAGGTCAAATTTGGCGGAGGGTCTCTGTCTCAGATCGTTTGGACAAAATCCTCAAAATGCAAATTGCACTTTACCATTGTGTAGCTCTTGTCGAGTAGATCAAAATGCATATGTAGAACGTCCGATTTGGAATTCGGATGAGAGGAAAGATATGCACCAAGGAAAACCAGTCAGACCGATTTGGTCTGTTTAGTCTGAGTTAGGAGTTGTATTTTGACACGGGATTTTTTAGGGTTGTGACTCCTAATGGGGCAAGACTTCCTCACCTATAAATATAAATATAAAGAGCCACGGCCGATTGAGGGCATCCAATCGATCAAAAACTAATTTATCTTTTATCGTTTTACCTTTCTTCCTCGTTACCCTACTTTTACAACCTCATGTGCTATTCTTCTTCTGTCTTCATGGCATGAGGAGGCGTCCTAGCTGGCCTATGGAGCCTAGCGCAACCCAAGGTGCGTCTGCCCTAACGGGGCCTATGGAGCCTAGCGCAACCCAAGGTTCGTCTGCCTTAACGGGGTCCCTCCCGGGCAGGCGTTCGTTGGTCTCTCGCCGGGTTCCCTAGCGAGACCGGTCTAACCGGCCTGCCATACCGGTTTGACTGGCCTCCACATCAACACAGCAAGGAGCGTCTTTACGGGCTGCACGTTCGAGTGCTTTCGTGTGTTGACCCTAAATTTGCATCAACAGAAAGCTCACCAGCTAATTCAGTAGAGCTCCGGTCCTCCCAACATCCATCAATCAGAAGTGTGGTACTCCCTCCATTTTTATTCATATGACCTAGTATTTGGTTTTGTTGGATAAGTCTTTGACCGATAGTTATTTCGCTAATATTTTTATTTTATTCTTTATGTAAACTTGATGTCATTAATTAGATTTGGAAAAAGTCAATTTTACTCACCTCACCTTTCCACTTCGTCCACTTAACCCCCTAAACAAAATATAGACTCACTCTACTCCCTGGACTATTTCATTTGGTCTAATCTACCCCTAATTAAATTTCTCTTTTTTTTTCTCCGTGTACGAGTTGAATTTTGAGTTCAAATTTTATAACTAGATACAAAACATGATGCTTTATGTTAAAAAATTATACTAAGATTTTTTTCAAGTTTATTTTCATAGGTTAGGAATATTTAATATGAAATTAATCTTAGATATACAAAACTGTATGAAAAGTAATCATGAAAAATTGCTAATGCATTTTTCTAACATAGAGTATCGTGTTATAAGTCAACTGGCAAAATCTGAAATTAAAACTCAACTTGTACGCTAAGAAACAAAAAAAATATAATTAGAGATAGATTGGACCAAATGAAATAGTTCTGAGGAGTAAAGTGAGCCTACATTTTATTTAGGGGTTAAGTGAATAAAGTGGATAGGTGGGGGGAGTAAAATGGATTTTTTCCATCAGATTTTATATACAATTCAGGTTGTATCAGCACGATTAAAAGTTAAAATTGCTCCATAAATTAATTTCAAAGAGCAGCTTATATGGCTTAATTTTGCTCAGGTAATTTTCTCCGATTAAGGTGTGAGAATCTTCTCTAAATTTTGCATCATATAAGCTTACGTCAAAATCTTATAATTTTGGATTAGTGTACTGTCTCTTTGTGAAAGTCCAACCATTTGCCAAATATTTAATGCCCATAGTGGCATACTGGCATGCGATGTGCATTCCAACTGTTTTGCGGTTCGAGTACAGTTACCAAAAGTCTAACATAGTGGTGCCAGCATCCCAACTTGGAGCTCATTCGTGTTGTACCACAAGTGCGAAGAAAGTCTTTATGTGTAATTTTTTTGCGAAGAAAGTCTCTATATGAAATATTTATGCATAAATAGTAAGGCATGAATTAATGTTATCAGCAATATATATCCACATGTGGTCCATATTTTGGTTAGTTGTGGGATGCATGACGTTATACCTTGTATGTGAGATTATTGTCCTTCGACAAATGTCGCAAATTATCAATTTTTGTGACAATGAATGCTTAGTACGTAAATTCATTATTTTTCTATATAACATTTGAGCGACTAGATTAAGTTTGAGTGAGATAGTCCTCGCGAAAAAAAATTCGAGAGAGATAGAGAACGAGATTTTCATCAGCTATGATAGTGCCGAAGATGGGTGCAACAATGGCTTTGATGGTTGTGTGGAGTACTTATTGCTTGGTTTGGAGCACGATAAATTTTCTAAAACTTTCTTATATAAAAGTTTACATGAAATTTTCAACATCTTGATTACTGTAGGCTCGTAAACGAAATATGCTTGTTCAACTGTTTGTGTTTGTAAGAACAGGTACCAATATCCTAACATAATGCCGCCAACATCCCAACTCAGAATTAGTCCGTACAACAACTATGAATTTGCATCCCTTGATCGGTGCAGTTAGAAGGCAAGCATATCAAATTTGTGACATCACACCTCTCGTTCGTGGGATTATTGTCCTGCGATGAATGCTGCGTCAATTTTATGCAACAGTATTACTGAGTAGGTGATTCTCACTGGCCGAATTCCTTTTGAAGGCGGGGAAAACCCCACATTTTTGTCATATTTTGATTTTTGTCGGTGCTGGGAATGGAGTACTGCACAGTGACAGTACGAAGGCATGCTGACTTGCTGACCACTGTGCTGCCCAGCAACGAAACCATCCCCGTCATCCACCCAATGGGACTCTGACACACCGGTCCCACGTGCAGAGCTGCCCGGCCCCACCGATCCCGCGAGGCAGCCAAACGCCCAAACGGCCCCGACACGCCCCGATCCCGTCGGTCACGCGTGCCCCACGCCGCCCGCACGTGCGCTCCACCCCTACCCTCACTGACATAACGGGCCCACAAACACGACCCACATGTCAGTCGGCGAACCAAGCGCCCAGCCCCACGTGCCAGGCTGCCAGCTAGCGGCGAACACGACACGCCGCTGTGCGGCCCGTCGGCGCGCGGTCTCTTCGCCCCGCCGCCTCCACGTGTCTCTACGCCACCCTACTCAGGAAACGCATTTCCTGAAACCCGCCTCCTCTTCCTCCCTCTCGCAGCTGAGCCGAGGCGCCTGCTCACTCGTGGCTGCAGCGCGGCCAGCTATAAGGAAGGCCTCCCGGCGGGGCCGCGAGCGCGCTGGGCAGTCGAGACATCACCACCTCCACCCCACCGAAAGCTCGCCACTCTCCTACTCCCCCCTCCCCCACCCCTCCATCCATCCATCACGAGCTAGCCCAGCTGCCGCAGCAGCTATGGCGTCGCCTCCGGCCGACGTGGACCTGGGTAAGCTCAGCTACGAGATCTTCTCCCTGCTCGAGAGCAAGTTCCTCTTCGGCGGAGCCGGCTCCGTGCCGGGCACGCCGGCGCGGGCGGCCGCAGCCGCCGGGGAGGACAGAGGCCGGGTCCGCGTGCTGGCGATCGACGGGTGCGGGCCGGGCCCCGGCGACGCGCTGCTGGCGGCGGTCGCGCTCGCGAGGCTGGAGGCCGCGCTCCGGGAGCGCGCGGGGGACCCCGACGCCCGCGTCGCGGACTTCTTCGACGCGGCCGCGGGGGCCGGCGCCGGGGGCGTGCTGGCGGCGATGCTGTTCCTCAAGGGGGAGGACGGGCGGGCGCGGTACACGGCGGCGGACGCATTGGCGTTCGTGGCGGCGAGCCTCGGTAGGAAGCAGGGAGGGTGGGGCGGCGACGGCGGCGGCGGGCGGCGGAGCAGGTGGGCGGCCCTGCTGTTCCGGCGCGGGGAGCGGTCGTCCCCGCTGCGGCGGGTGTTCGGGGACGCCACGCTCCGGGACACCGTCGCGCCGCTGCTGGTGCCCTGCTACGACCTCGCCACGGCGGCGCCCTTCCTCTTCTCCCGCGCCGACGCCGTCGAGAGCGACAGCTTCGACTTCCACCTCCGCGACGTCTGCGCCGCCACCTGCGCCGGCGGGGCCGCCGCCGCCGCCGTCCGGTCCGTGGACGGGCGCACGTCCATCGCCGCCGCGTCGGGAGGAGTGGCGGCCATGGGCAACCCCGCCGCGGCCGCCATCACGCACGTGCTCCACAACAAGCAGGAGTTCCCGCTCGCTGCCGGCGTCGACGACCTCCTCGTCGTGTCCATCGGCTCCGGATCCTCTGCCGGCGCCGGCGCCGCCGCAAGCGCCACCCCGTCCGCCGGCTGGCGAACGCCCATGCCCCCGCGCTCGCCGTCGCCCGCCGAGATGGTCCGCCTCACCGCCGAGGGCGTCGCCGACATGGTAAGTCCTAGCAATCAAACCAACTCCCTGATTTCTTACTCCACTTTATTTCAAAAAAAAAAAGATTTCTTACTCCACTTGTTAGCAATCTCATCCCTCCATCCTGCATCAGACGGCTGCCTTCAAACATTTACCGTGGTTTAAAAAGAATCTTAATTTACCGCGCCCTCTCTCTCCGCAGGTCGACCAAGCAGTGGCCATGGCGTTCGGGCACACGTGCGGGCGCAACTACGTTCGCATCCAGGTGGGTCAGCGCACGAGAAAGAGTTACCGAATTACTGCTCTTCACGATTTTTCACTTTTTTTACTGGCATCCATCGAAGCGTCGAATTCATTCATCTTCGTAGACCGTAACAAAGTGTTATTAACAACTTCACTCAACCAGGCGGCGTCGCCGGCGTGCTCCGGGAAGAAGTCGGTGGACCCGAAGAAGGCGGTGGCGGTCGCCGACGGCATGCTGACGCAGCGGAACGTGGAGGCGGAGCTGTTCCGTGGGCGGCGGCTGTCGGAGAAGTCGAACCGGGAGAAGCTGGACGCGTTCGCGGCGGAGCTGGTGAAGGAGCACGAGCGGCGGGCGCGCAGCCACGGCCTGCCCAACGTGGTGATCAAGCAGGCGCCCACGGCGGCGGGGGCGGCGACGCCGCGGCCGTCGTCGGCCACCACCGCCTCCTCGGCCACCGCCACCGGCCGAACCGCCTCCACCATGCCGTCGCCGGCGTCGCAGGGCTCGTACAGCCACTAGCGGGTCGCCGCCGCGCCGCCCGTTCTAAGTTTTGTACATGCCGTGGACGACACAGAGGAAAGGGGCGCTATTCTCTTCTTCCTTTTTTTTTTTCTCTCTTCCATGTTCACGGGTCACTGACACGTGAGCTAGGCCGGCAACTGAGCTTAAACTAAGTTATGTCACGGGGGAAGTAACTTATATATGTGAAAATTGGCGAAGAATCGGCTCGAGCGAATCCTATTGAGTTCCATGCATCAACCAGCACGACATTTGAACCAGGTAGCACTAAAGTTAGCATAAAAAGGGAGATTAGAATGCTCTTCAAACAGCACACCTTAATCTTCCCCAAGTAGATTGAAACAGACGTCACTCATCATACTAGGCTTAATGGTGCATTAGATGGGATGTTAATGGAGTACTTGCAGGGATCGATTGGTATGTGCAAGCTTTCATTTACTGGACCTGGCCGTAGGACTTGATCTCTCGCTCCTTTCTTTCTCCCTACAGCACTCTCTCTCTCTCTCTCGGCTCAGGTACGGGACCGATGGATTCATGGATGCTCTTTATTTTGTCTGCGTGGGCTGCTGTGGCTTGCTTTCAAGAGAGGGCCGGAAAAGAGAGAGGGCAAGTATGAGACTTGAAGGCTGCATAAAGCTGCTGCGAGTAGCTTCGAATACGAGCATGGTGGCGCGAAATACCTGCAGGCTGCAGCTTCCTTTCGACCTTTACTTGTGTGTGCCAAGTGCCTACAAGCGCAAGCCAGCTCCTCATGGTGGTCACTGAAATATCTGTGCTTAATCTGATCTTGGTTGGGGATTAATTTGGGACACATTCAGAAGAGCTCTCAAACTCAAGGATATATGTGTGCTGAATTCGGAGGTTGTCATGTTGTACGATGAATTGAAGTGGTTTCAACTCTACACCTCTGTTTAATCCTGCACAAGAACAAAACAGGCCAACTAAATACCATTAATCCTATCATGACTCTTGTTTGAAAAAGAATTCAAAGGTTCTTGAAGCTGGACTGATGGAGCTCCGACAGAATTTTAAGTCAAAAATTCTGGCATGAAAAATGGACCAGAGAGAGGTAGACAGGACGGGTGCATTTGATTGCATGAATCACATGAATCTATAGGTGTATTTGGTTGCATGAATCACATGATGTATGCATGGATGGTTCAGTCTTATTAGTAGAATAATGTATTAAGTGGGATGACATCATCCTGGATAAGGTGATATAATTCACCTAACTGAAGAATCATTATTATTCTGAACCATTCCATACATGAATCAAATAATACAAGCAAACTAATACATCCTAAACGAGTGCAGAGTGCCGGGCTGCCGGCAAATGCCGTTGGTCATTTTTTCGGCTGAATTTTGGCCAGCACTAGCAGAGCACAAAATCCACGGACGCCGAGATGAACTCCAAACAGTCTTGTCAGGGGAACAAGTCTGCGCTTCTCCCCTCAGAACCTGCCGTTCCCGTTTCGTGCTCAACCGAACTGTGTCGTGTCAATGTGCCTGGCTGCAGTCACCCGTACAGATGGTACAGAATGAAGGAGCGGAGAGGGGAACACTCGGACGCTTCAGTGACAACGTCTATCATTAACTGTTACAATCTGCGGGTGACTTTTGCAAAGAAAATGCGGTAGAAAATGCACACCCTCATTCTTTTTTATATACTAAATTCATCCTACATTCAACTTAAGTTTCCTGAAAACTTGTGTGAAAGGTTGTCGTGCAAAACTTTTGCTGTCCGAAACAGAATAATAGCTACTAGAAAGCTAGAAAGGAAAGTACGGGAATGAGAGCATAGCGCGGCAGCTATTCTTGCACACACTGTCCACTCTGCATGATCCTAGCAGGAAAGGATCATGCTCCTGGATCCACGACCGCTCGCGATTAAACTAACGCTGATCTGACGAGAGACGAGACTCCATGGATCTCACGGCGCTCCATTGCCGATGCGAGCTCCCGCTCCACACGTACGTGTTTGCTTTTTACCGCCCCGGTACAGGTGAACCTGCACCCTCTGCAGAGAAGGAAGCAGCAGAGCAGAGAGGGGCGTGCTGGCCGTGCTGGCCGCCTGGGCAAGTCAACGGCCGCGGCGACTTGGTCAGAGAATCGAAGAAGAAGGAAAGGTTAATTATTTAACGGAGCCAGTAAACTAGTATGCCTCGCCAGAGATGTCACGGCGCCTAGCACTTGGATTTACCGAGGCCCGAATCTTGCATGTCCCCCCTGCCCCTGTGGTTAATTAACCAACTTAATTACCAATCGTACTTGCGACTGGCGTTTTTTTCTTTTGTTTTTTTCACCGTCCCCGAGCACGCAGCTGTCACCGCGCGACGGAACGAAGCTGCTGCGATCGAGAGGCAGTCTCTTACTTCCTGTGTGTTTGCATATGGGTTGTTCCTTTTTTTCGCGATGTTTGGTTCGAGGATAGGTGGGATGAAACTATTCCTCAAGGAAAATATTTTCTCCAGATGCGGGATGACTCCATCCCACCGAAACAAGCGGACAGGCGACGGTGCGAGCTCCAGCGAGGCACAGGTGGCGGTGCGGATAGAGGAGCCACAGGAGGCAGTGGAGCGATGGGCGATGGCGCAGGCTCCGGTGAGGCGGCGCGAGGTCCTCCGGGTGGCCTGGTGGGAGGCGGCAGCCAGCTTTGGCGAGGCGACCTGGTGCCGAGGCGGCGGCCAGCTCTAGTGGGTCGGCGGGCCAGCTCCAATGGGGCATCGACCAGCCGGCTTAGATGCTCGGGTGGGGAGAGAAGGCGACGGGGTGGAGGAAGCCCGACGGGAAGGAGGCAGGTGGGAGAGAGAAGGCGGCGATAGGAAGGAGGCGGCCCCTGAGGAGAAAGCGGGGAGAAAAAGATACTGAAAGAAAACAGAAGAGGATGACGTGTGGATCCTAAAATGATAGATGGGGTCTACTAAACCCTATTGCTAACTGTGTTAAAGTATCGTCCATCCCAACCCTCGACCAAACAAAAAATAGGGACGGATCTATCCCACCTCAACCAAACATTAGATAGGATCGTTCCATCCCACAAAATTAGGTCAGACCATCCCGTCCCACTTTGTCTCGGAACCAAACACACCCTTAATTGCCTCCGCTAGCTGGTCCGTGCAGGAAATTTCGGAATAACTAATTAATTATCATTCCACATCTTCTTCCATGTGGCGCGGCATATAGTGGTGGTGGTAAAACCAGCAAAGCACTCGAGGTCAGTAAGGTCAGTCTCAATATATAATTTCATTGCACTGACTTGGTAATTATGATTGTTGGTTTTTTATAGGAATGAAACTTCTTTCTCATTTCATGAAACTTTGTCCCCTCTTTCCTCGTAAAACCCTTGCCAAATCAGCAAAATTGTTAATGTAGCATAGAAATTAATGTTGATAAACTCACACTGAGATTGGCCTAAATGAGAGTTTCATAGACAATAAATGAGCTGCCACCTAGCTAATTTTATGATGTGACATGGCCTCGACGCGAGCGCGGATGAGAAGCGAAGCAAACCGAGCTGGGCGTTGCATTGAAGAGGCGGACGGCGCGTGCGCGTAGCTCCCGCGATCGGTTCCAACCGGGAATACACAGATCATTTCTGAACACTTATTATTTTTTTATACACTGATCAAACCTGGACGGAGGGAGTATATGGCATTCTTGGAAACATAAATATGAAACTTTGCATTGATAATGGTCCAATGGTATAGGATTGCTCGGTTGAATTTATTTACCCCCGCGTTGACTGAATTACGGCCTCGTTTGCCCGTCCATTAATTGGCGGCATGCACGCACGTCGTCGTAGGCGGAGGAGTAAACGCCTGCACGCACACGCGCCAGATCTGGCGGGACGGAAGGTGACCGCTGTTCATGGAGACCTGCGACTGAGCACGTGACTACGTGAGCCGCGCGTGGTATCAATGAAGCTACGAAGCTGCCATGCCTCGTGTTAACGTCCGTGCACACTCCACGCACTGGCTACTTTCTTCCATTCCAAATTATAAATTATTCTAATTTTTTTTAGAAAGTTGAACTATTTTATGTTTGATCAAATTTACAGAGATGATCATGAAAATTTATGGCACCGAATAGTTAAACTATGAAAATATATTTAATGAAGGAACTAATAGTACTTGATATTGTGAATATTAGTACTTATTGTATAAATTTGGTCCAACTTCTTAAAAAAAATTAAATAACTTATAATTTGGTAAATTTAAATAATTTATAATTTGGTACGGAGGAGTACTAGCTACAATCCGCCGCGTCCTGTGACTTTTGTGCGTAGCATGCATGGATCATGGATGCATATGCTTGTTAACTTACTCGTTGGTTTGGCCGAGTGAATAAGGCCAGAAGCAACCGCTCAAAGGAAACGTATACTTTTGTGCGTCAGAGATCGATCTCGTAGAGTGTCTGTGTATGAGCTACTCCCTCCATTCCACAGTTCGTATAGCAACGACTTTGTAGAAGAAACAAAACACACAAAAGACGTATAAGATGCATACTGGCTGCTACCCGTACGTACGTCCTACTGGCTAGCTGCTTGCTGGTCGGTCGATGATATTGACCGGCGCTACACGTACGTATACGCGTACCAGCAGGTGTGTCCGGCCGGCCGGTGAGCATTATGTTGTCGCGGTGCGATCGACACACGACCAGCAGCCAAGAGCGCGGTCGTCGTCGTCGCACCAGCTGCCGGCGACTGCCAACGACGGCGTACCGGCGGCCGATCTGGCCGTGTATGTATGTACGAAAACGATGTATCCACGGCGCAGCAGCTAGCATGCATGCAGGTAGCTGCCGTCGTCGGCCGCCATGGGTACTACACGGGTCTGGACTGTGGACCAGTAGCTAGCCACGTACGTCGACGTACGACGGCACGGTCGAGATGCCGATTGATTGCCAACAAGATACCCACCTAGCTACTAGCTAGTGTATAGTATGACCAGAGTGTACATGTAGGAGTACTCTACATACACATGTGTTAGAGTGATACGTTACTCCCCTCGGTTAAAAAAAAATTCCCTCCGTATCATAATATAGCTATGTTTAAATTTATCCTGAGTCAAATATTTTAAACTTTGACTAGCTATAGACAACAAAAAGAAATCCTAAACATCGACAACACAAAAATGATGGTACATTCCGAACGAAGCCAACTGTCGTGATCTCTAACTTTTTTTTATTTGAAATAAATTATTTTTACTGGTATTATTGAACAAAGTTAAAACATTTGACTTAGGACAAATATAAACGTTGCTATATTTTAGGACAAGAGGTAGTAGATCGTTTTAATTTTATCTAAAGTTTTTTTTTACTTTGGACAAATTCACCAAAAGATTTATAAGCACCTACAATGCCAAATAATGCACTAGCAGCAAGATACATGTTCTTAATTTGATGGGCACTAGCAATGCTGCTGCCCATGCATCCATCGATGTGCGGTGTCATGCCAAATAAAAAAGTAATTTTCATGAAAAACCTACACATTGATTTTTTGTTCCCAAACTAAATAAAGCGTAGATTAAAAGTAGGCACTATTGGCAGTCAGCTAGTCTCTTCTCTATCAAAGAATACTCGTCAGGAGAGAGAGTACCAAACTACTTTAGGCTCGCTCCTACTACCCTCACGTTTGAGTGAAATCCCGCCATGCCAAGTCAAACGTGCAAACACGCATGCACGAAAGCTACGAAAGGTTCTACTGGTTTAAATTCGATCGGTTTAAATCCGAACAATTTTACCATGCTGCTGAACAAAGTGATCTAGGTTTGCTGCACTTGTTCCGAATCCGATCCATGCGTGGAAAAAAAAGGGGGGGAGAGAAAGGGAAATTAAAGTTGCAAGCTGAGTGAGTGGGCTCGGGAAGGGAAAAGCGCGCGAGAACGTAGCGCATGCAATGTAATGCAGAAAAGGACGAAATGCAAAGGAAAAAAAAAACACAGAGACACCAAGACGACGACATGCATGGCCCTAGGCGACCGTACACGTATGAATCCATGGGGCATGCAGTGGGCACGCACGCAGGAGGGGTCGTTAGGACATGGCGATCGATCGATCCGCTTGTGCAGTGGCAGCGCCACGTCGTATGCAAGGAGGTGCTACCCAGCATGCAGGGTAGGTGTACACTGTACAGTACTTGTGATGCCACTGCTTTGTCCGGGTCCCGGCCGGAGGCCGGTGCAGCCAGCAGCTACGGACGTCGACCCACTGCACCCACCGCCGTCCGATCGTGAACGGACGTACGGACGCGTACCGCTCACTTGGTGTAGTGTACGTACTCTTGGAGATGTCAGAAACGGAGGAAAGGAATGGAGCCTTGGGCGGTTCAAAATGCTCAAGAACTTTCACTAACCTGTGTCTGCCCCCTTGGCTCAGCTGGACAAAGCGATGAACGAAGCAACTAACAAAGGTAGTAAGGGCAGTTGCACTTGTCCCCATGAAAGGGAGAAAAAGCGTAAAGGTCAGCCTCGAGATGATGATGATGATGAATTGATGATGAGGGCCATCAATCATGCATTGGAACTCTGCCGTGGTTCTGTAAATTCTTCAGGCTCCAATGCTCCTGCAGCCCTGCTCGATCTTCTCAACGAACTCTGCCGTGATAGCTCCAGTATCAGGCCCTGCTTTTCAGGTCGAAAGCCGCCGGTGCAGTCGATGCAGCCGGCAAGAATTCGAGACCGGAGCACTCGGGAGATTCCTGGAATGGAAATGGAGCTCTCCGCTTCAGTTCAGCGATTCCAGTCTCCATGTCTGAAATCGGAGCGCTGCTCGTCGCTACGCTAGCAGCAGCAGTTGGTGGAGGTGAAGGACAGGGTGGCAAGGAAAGGCGAGCCAGCGCGGCGGTCGAGCAAGATCTTTCCTTCCATGGCCGCCTTTTGCTCTTTGGAACCATCCGCGACCAAAGCGACGCGTCTGGATTGGGGACTGTCTGCCTGGCTTTTGCTCCTTGTCGTTTGAATTAAAGCTCGTCCATGCAGGCAGGGGGACCTACGTACGGCTGGCGCAAATGATTGGCAGGATTGGACATTTCGCTATTTCAGAAAGGGCAATGGGTGGGGGTAAAGTCCAAAGCAGGGCTTGGCTTTTTTTAGGGATTGGACAGCTCCGTCGTCTAGCGATGAGGTTGCTCCTGCTCATTTTTCTACGAGGGTAATGAAGTCTAAAGGTCCAACCTTTATGCAAGAAGAGATTTTTTTTTCCAATGAAAATAGTAGAACCATTGCTAGGTATTCGATCAAGATGAACAAGTGGGTGTGTTCATTTTTTTTTCCGCAAAAGGGTGTGCCTAGGGGTGGTAAAGGGTCCTCTAATTTGGTCTAGCAAATTTAAAGATTGAGCTCAATAAGGACCGGACCATAATATTATATGATTTTGAACTTAAAAATAGATAGAACTGAATTGAACTGTGAACAAGGCATGAGGGTCATGATCCATTACCACCTCTGGTGTGCCACCAAAGCCAATGGCGTCCACCGTTGCACGTGAAGTGTTTCTTCACTCGCAAATGTTATACGCTTGTAAAAACAATCATGGTAGAGGAGAACAAATGGGTTCGATCTCACTATTACGTGGTGCAAATGGCTAATTTCAAGAAAAGTTGTCTGGAATTAGCAACAGGCTATCGACCCCGTTGGTTACATGCAGCTCCACCTTTGAAAAACAATTCAGTACTATTACCATTTGCCCATTGGAAAAACTTCAGTACCTTGGACAAAAGACTATCAATGTATTGCTATATTTCTCATCTATTATGTCTTATACGATATGTTTAGGTAGATGTTATTATATGATAGAAAATTTGCATATTTTCCACTGAAATCATGATAAAATAATTATTATATTGAAAAATGGTTTATCACCGGCTTTTCATTCTGTGAGTCCGGACTCTGCTTTAAGCCCTTGCTAAGATTTTCAGTTGGGCTACAACCACGTGAAGTGGACTTTGAGTCCAGCAAGCAATTCCTCCGGCGACATGAAATGGCCCAATGATCGGGCCATTTCCTCCCCACACACGCCACTCACTCTCTCTATAAGACCCAACGGGCCTGTGGAGGCCCATTCGTCTCACACAACCTCTCCCTCCTTTGATTTATAACTTGCCAAAACAAGCAATAAAAGCCCACCGCCACAAATCCGAACCGCCTTACTTTTGCTCCAAGCAATACCCTCTCTCCCCAAACCATCTCTACCCTAACCCAGCTGACACTCCGGCCCCACTTTGCCCTTCCCCACCTGTCATCCTCATCTCCTCCCAGCCCTTCGCAACATCACTAGGCACTCCGCTCGCCACAGTTCACACCGACGGTGATCCTACTCACCATCTCTTCTTTAACTGACATATGGGCCCCAAATTCCGGTGCACACAGGGCCCACCAGTAAGCGTCTCCAGCAACGGGCCTAGATTTCCCGCACGTGCTGTGCACGTGAGCGGGGGGGAAATATCTCTGTGCCCTGCGCCTTTTAACCCATTCCCCTTCTCGCCTTCTCGCTTCGTCCGCCTCCCCCACCTCCCGTCTCCTCCCCTCCTTCCAAAACCCTAAACCCTAGCCGCCGCCGCCGCCGCCGCAGCCGTCGCGGCAGCAGAAGCAAGCCCAGCAGCAGCCATGTACGCCGCCCTCCGCCGCGCGGCGCCACTCCGGGGGCGCGCCGTGTCCGCGCTGGCGGCCGCGGTGCTCCAGCAGCAGCCGGCGGCGGCGATGGGGGCGGTGGCCCCGCGGCTGCCGGCGCAGCTCCCGGCGGCCACGGCGGCGTGGTTCCACTCGTCGCCGGCGTGGCTGGGGTTCCGGGAGACGGGGCCCGCCGGCGCGTCGGCGCGGGCGCAGTTCGCGGAGGAGGGGTCGTTCTACGAGGAGGAGAAGAGGGCGGGCGGTGGAGCCGCGGCGGAGGAGGGGCTGGAGATTGCCAAGCTGGGGATCTCGTCCAAGATCGTCGATAGGCTCGCTACCAAGGGCATCACCAAGCTCTTCCCCATCCAGGTAACGAGGAGCTGTGGATCTTCACCACTATTTCGGTCGAAGACGAATAATATGCCAGTACTATCATCTATTTGCTGTGCAAAGTAGATTTTTTTTCTTTCACGCTTGAGGTTTGATCAGATCGTAGCAACCGGGTACCAACCTACTAGCCCTATTCTCTGTAGACATACATTAAGATGATTCGATGCTTAATTAGCTATCACCAACTGCAAAACTGTTCAATTAAGTCTTCCTTTTGTTTTAGTTGTAACGCCCCAAATTTGTTACGACCAGAGATCACATACTTCTGTTCATATTTCAGTTTGGGTGGCTACCCTGGCATGGTGATTGGAGGAAACTTTAGAATTACTTGTGTTTGTTAGGGGTTAGGTGCTAATTTACCAAAGATGAATTAATTGCTCCATGTTTTGTGGATCTTGTACATGAGGAAAAAATGTTTGCTTTAAATCAGCACTGAGTTGATACTAAACCTTATCTTCAATTTTGCAACTTGTTTAGAGAGCTGTTCTTGAGCCAGCAATGCAAGGAAAGGACATGGTTGGTCGTGCCAAAACTGGGACAGGTAAAACTTTGGCGTTTGGAATCCCCATCATGGATGCTATTATCCGCCACAATGACAAGTACAAGTAAGCTAACAATATATATCTGCCACTATTTTTTTCATTTCTTCCTTTTGGTCCCCACTAATCCTGTATTTATTCTTTGTTGGGTACAGGCCTGGAAAGTTTCCCTTGGCTATTGTTTTGGCACCGACAAGAGAACTTGCAAAACAGGTTGAGAGGGAGTTCATTGAGTCTTCCCCCTTGGAAACACTATGTGTTTATGGAGGAACTCCAATTAGCCAGCAAATAAGGAAGCTTGGTTATGGTGTTGATGTGGTCATTGGGACACCTGGACGAGTGATTGATCTGCTAAAAAGAGGCTCTCTGAGTTTGGCAGAGATTCGGTTCGTTGTTCTTGATGAAGCAGACCAGATGTTGTCGGTGGGTTTTGATCAAGATGTTGAGACAATTTTGCAGCAAGTGCCTCAGCAGCGTCAAACATTGATGTTCTCTGCAACAATGCCAACCTGGATACGGAAGCTCACACAAAAGTACCTCAACAATCCTGTTACAGTTGACCTAGTGAGTTCAACTTCCAACGCTACTTTTATTTTACGTGCATTTATTGCTAGACTTCGTTACTAAAATTCACTGAATAAGCCATGTAACCGTATTTGGTGTTGATTCACTGAATAAGACATTAATCTGCATGCTCTGGTTGAAATGGGAACTAAATCAGTCAAAATGACTATGTTTTGTTTGATGGATTCCATTGTTTTGAAGTGCCACAACTTATGTTGAATCTATCTTGTTTATTGCTACATCTGGTCTAAATTCTTTGTAACTTACCCTAAAATGTGATGGCTGCTGGCAATCTGGTTTGCTAACTGTGATGGAGGACACTTCTAAAGAAAACAAATATAGAGTTGATTGCTGCATGTGGTTTCCTATGTGTGATCTATTCCATTATAAGCAAAAATGTTCTTATATGCCTCTTAAGAAATCATTTGCTAATACATGGAATTGATTTTCACTTTTTTTTCCCCATTTGTAGGTTGGTGAGGATGATCAAAAGCTGGCTGAAGGAATTAGTCTGTTTTCTATCGCTACGGAGAACCGCGAAAAACCTGCTGTCCTTGGAGAACTTATTAAGGTGAATATGAATCAGATTTGTATTATCTTTGTGCCACTGCAACTCAAATCCATTCCCAGTGGTATTAATTTACTTCTAATTCTAATTGCTGGAATTCATTGGTAATTTATTTATTCATGCAGGAGCACGCTAAAGGTGGAAAGTGCATTGTGTTCACGCAAACAAAAAGGGACGCTGATAGATTGTCATGCAGCATGAGTCGAAGTTTCCAGTGTGAAGCTCTTCATGGGGATATCTCACAAGCCCAAAGAGAGAGAACACTGGCAGGATTTCGTGATGGACGGTTTAATATTTTGATTGCCACTGATGTTGCTGCCCGTGGATTGGATATACCAAATGTTGATCTGGTTCGTGCTTCTCCCCTTCTATTGAGTTCTTTCCTTCTCTACCGACTAATTTCAACATCCATTGACTGGTTCTCCTTCAGGTGATACATTTTGAACTGCCAAACTCGTCTGAGATATTCGTCCACAGATCTGGCCGAACTGGCCGTGCTGGAAAGAAGGGTACTGCAATTGCGATGTACAACTATCGACAAAATAGGGACGTCCAGTCCATTGAACGTGATATTGGATCCAAGTTCAAAGAGGTTTGTTGGCATTGTGCAATGCTGTTTTATCGTGCTTTTTTGGTTGCGTTATGCTCATGTAGTTTTATATTGCCTTGCAGCTTCCAAAGGTAAATGTCGAGGGATCTGTCTTGCTTGGTGGTGACTTCGATTCCTTCGGTGGTGGTGGTGGTGGTGGAGGGTATGGTGGATCAAACTTTGGGCGCTCACGGGGCTCCGGTGGACGTGGTGGTGGTTTTGGCAACTCATCAGGCAGGGGTGGTGGATTTGGCCGATCAGGAGGTAGTGGTGGTGGATTCGGAGATTCAGGATTTGGCCGCTCAGACGGTGGATTTGGTGGCTCTGGATTTGGCCGTTCAGGTGGCGGAGGAGGTTTTGGTGACTCTGGGTTTGGTCGCTCAAGTGGTGGATACGGTGACTCAGGGTTTGGTCGCTCAAGTGGTGGTGGATCTGGTTTTGGTCGTTCCGGTGGATTTGGGGATTCTGGCTCAGGTCGGTTTGGTGGCGGTTTTGGTAGTAGCTCAGGTGGTTTTGGTGGTGGCTTTGGTGACAGGAAGTCGGGTTGATTTGGCAACTCGTCTTAGTCTGAAGATGGACTTGGGCAAAAGTAATAACATCTACCCTTAATATGGTTATCCTGATGATTAGTATGGACATTTGAGGGTCATAATAGAGATAGGCCATTCTTGACCCGTTGTTTGATCCCTCTGAGGCTCTGTTGGTGACAAGGCTGGAGTCACTGCTGTGGAAAACACTCGCTTATCCTTTTGTCTGGAGAGGGATTGATCAGAATGCAGCAGGAAATAATCACGAGTGCTATTTTTCATTACTGTTTTGTTTTTTCCTTTGCCTTTTGATCCTTCAAGCTCTAGCAATAGATCATACCTGTAAAATATGCAGAGGGTTCTCTGCGGATGATTTTCTTATATCGTTTTTGGTAGTGGCACTGTACTGTATGATGATTTTGGTGCGACCTTGTAGGCCATTCTGACCTGAATGACGTTCTCTATAATCGTATCGTATATCTACCATTCTACCCCACATAAGCTTTTGCCTTATCTTTTGGTGGCGACTTTTCTCTTGAAAATAAAAGGCTCCGGCTTGATCATGAAATTCAAAATTTATGGAAGTGTTTAAATTATCAACCAAACAGCGCTTGGTATGTAGGTCCTGGAAAGAAAGATCCTTCTTTCTGTCATATGAAAGACATTTTTTGTTCAGAAGTCATGTTTCCACCTATTTCAATGATTGGCAAAATCTTGCCATGACATGTTGAACATCTGTTTTTAGAGCTGGCATCGCCTCCGTCCATTTTACATTGATAACCAGGACAAAAAGGACACGCATTACTGGTGGCACAGTTGATGGATGGGCTCTACTACTGCGTAGCTTGGGACTTGGGAGCTCATTTGGGTGTCCAAGCATTTAGCATCTTCTCCAAGCTCATTCAACGAAGACAAACCTCTCATTTAAGGACGTCCCAGTGTTTCTTGTTGAGCTCATTTGGGCGGGGATTTGATGCAAAGCGCATAACACTGTTTCTTGTTGGAGAGGGATCCCAGTGCAGTGCATGGTATAATTATAGTTGTTTGGGAACACAGGCAAGTCATCTATGTGCACAAGATAAATTGCACTTCAATACATTTTGGATAAGAAAACTTGTACTAGATCATGAACAAAAAAGAAGATTACATGGATATTCTTCCGATGTTAAACTAGCTTGCACTGTGGATTCAGAGTTGACATCACATCAGCCGGCTACTAGTACAGATTTGACAAGTCACTTTGACCTCTATAGTTGAAGAGGAATCGAGTTCATGGCTAACAGCCCTGAAGGCAAACTTGCAGATAGGATCTGCTCCAAGAGCCGGAGCCTTGAAATACAGAAACAAGGGAGAATTCAATCTCACCGCGACCACAAATCTCTTCAGCTCACATAGGTCCCCGATATCGCCACGGATCGAAGATCTTGATTTCGTGCGGTATCCGAGCAACGAAACCACAGGTCCAGACCGCTGGGACGATGATGATGATGATGCCTCCCTGGATGTATCTGTTCCATCCAAACTTGTACCGTTGGTGATTGCTCCATCGATGAATGTGGCAGCCCCATCGATGAGCGGCAGATCGTCGTCTTGCATTGTGTCCCCGCTCTGCTTCATCCTGATGTCGTACTCGATCAGCACTCGGCACTGCAAGTAGACGCCTCTCCTCGGGCCGGAGAGGTAGATGAAGGGGTCCGAGGTGAGGTCTTGGATGGTGAAGGGATCGGATCGTCCCTGCTGCGGTTCAAGACGTAGTTGCGGAGAGGGTCCAGTAGGTCGCGGACGGCCATGAAGCCGTACAGCTGAACGGTGCCGCCGCCGCCGCCGGCGTGCTGCCTGCAGGCGGTCCAGCATGGATGGCAGATGTCGGTCGGGTCCGACAGCCTCATTGGTTCCAGGCGAGCTGGTGGATCGAGCACCAGTGCTATTGTTATTTATACATATAATTGAATAGAAGATAAATTGGTTGCTGTAATAAATAAATAAGGAAAAGTATATTTTTCATCCCTAAGTATTTTGAAACTGTCACATTTGTTTTAATTGGTGCAAATCGATCCCTTATCTAATTACATCGATGCAAACCTTTTAGTGCCATCCTGATATAGTGCGGTTTATGCCACATAGTTATCTGAGTATTCACTGCTTAGCGATGTAACGAGCCAAAAATATAAAACCCACAATTTTTTATAATAAATCCTCTGAAATGACTATCCATAAATATTTTAGAAAGAATTAAGGAAATACTGTTATAGCGATTGACTCAACATAAGACATAGCTAAGCAACGAGTAGCAGGATGATCATATGGCCAAAACTATTGTAATATTATAATATACCATTGTTAAACTAAGGTGGGGATAATAAATGCACCGATTTATAGTTAATTAAGGGGTAATACTTAGGGATAAAAAATACATTTTTTCCTATAAATAAAATATATTTCGATTCAAAGGAAATTGGGAGTGAAATTGAGCATGAAAACATCGATTAATCGATCCAAATAAGATAGAGGGAGGCTTGGCATGCGGCACTTACTCTCCCTGGTGTCGTGCAGGTGGTACAGCCGGTGCAAGGGGTGCTCGTCGGGCCTGAGGATGGATCCGTCGCCATGCTTGCTTCCTTCCACTAGCTCCGCCGGGATCACGCCCTCCCTCTGCCGCCCCCATCTTCCGTTGCGAGGATGCTCGGTGGCGGCGCCACCGCCGATGTCCATCGACCCGAATGTAAGCGGCCGGGCTGGACTTTGGCGCGCTTTTTTGGATGGGAGGAGTCTCTCTCTCCGCGCTCTCCTATTTTGTTGCGTTTTACGGATGTGCAGGAGACAGCCGGGCAGGAGGCCCATCGATCCGAATCCGATTAGGGCCCCCGTTTGCATCGATGAATTGAGCCCGGAATCGCGGGGGGTCATATCCTTTTTTTGTTGCATGTCTGATGATCCGAATCCCAACGACGGAACTGAATCTCCTGTGATGTCAAGTTGTTAACTGACGGAACTGAATCTCCTCTGAACTTTTAGTGCCAGGCATGGCATGGCAGGACGTACTCCCTCCGTTCCAAATTACAAAGTCATTTCAATTTTTAGAGAGGATCATAAAAATTTATGACACCGATAGATATACTATGAAAATATATTTAATGAAGAAATTAATGGTACTTATTTGGTATAATGAATGCTAGTACTTTATTGTACAAATTTGATCAACCTTGAGATATTTTAACAATAACTGATAATTTGTAATATGATAATTTGTAATCTGGAAGGAGTAGCATAAATTATGATAATTTGTAATCTGGAAGGAGTAGCATACGCGTGCGCGTGCCGGAGACCCGACCCGGACACGCCGTCGCTGGCTTGCCGGCGACCTCTCGCGCGGCTCAGACGGCGTCAAAGTCCAAACAGTGCCACACGGTTAAGCCACTGACAGAGAACAGCGTGTATGACATGCACAGATGCACGTCGATCGAAAGAGATCATTTTTTATTCTTTTTTTAATAAAAGAACTTCCTTTACCTTAAAGTAAAAAAATCTACTAGAAAGATTTTAGCAATGGTTGTATGGGCATGCTCATGAGATTGGAATGCATCAGCTGTAACTGTAAGGGTAATTTCATCCATGGGCACGGCTCTAATGACAATGACAGTGGCAGGCTGGCAGCTGGCCCCACACGTGCAACTGCAACATCAGTTTGACCACTCTTTTTTTAAGCAGAAGACAAAAGAGTATGCAGTTCATTATATCTTATTATATTAATAAAGGTAGACTCTCGAGCTCGAAAATGTAAATTGATTACTAACATGGTTAAAACTAAGTTACTCTTGGCGCGCCACAAGCTTGTCTTCCAAGTCCATTTCCTGCTTGAGTCTGACCACTCTTCTCTTCCACCTTGAACAAGAGAGGCTTTTTACGTGTCATTTTCTTATGTCCTGCACATGTAATTTTGCTGACATTGCTGTTCAGGTCATTTGGTGAACTCCATTCAGCTCACCATCGATAGCTGCCTAGCAATAAAATGGCCAAAAAAAAAAGTTATCTCACTGTGACGTCATGCTCACGAGTCAGTTTTACCAACGCTTGTGGGGCCAGGTCCACCAGTGAGGTCAAGACTTTCAGACACATAAGCTGCTCGTTCTCGACAATCTTGCCCTTTTGCAATTTGCAAACTGCTCTCTTGGCGTCTCCAAAATTCAACGAGTAAAGTCTTCGACGAGTAAGACGGACTTAGACCTTTTCCTTTTCTCAAACTTTTTTTTAAAAAAAATGTAGAACTATTGGCTATGGGTCAAGAGCAATGTTCAACGATGCATGGTTGACCTTTTCATGATCTGCATTGGCATAGTAGTAGTTAGTGTATGAACAGAACAAGTCAAGCTCAATCTCATGATCTAAAATGCCCAGAAGAGGAACAATACGTATGAAACTCTGTCGTGCAAGATTTGTACAGAATCGTCCTTGGATAAATACTCTATGATTTTTCGGTCTCTCCACGTTCGTGTTTCTGAAATATTTGACAATTTTTGTTGAAGATCTGAAATATTTGACCATTGTTGGCTTGCTGCACCGATAACTGAGCATAATCTGTACCTAGAGAGACCAGTAATGCTGGACTAAATCATGATTTGAGACCTAATCGCTTCGTTAATCTTCTGTAAAGCAGCACACGTGTTATTTTCTTTCCCTCCTGTTTCGCTTTCGCCATTTGACGAAATCAACGAAATTCATCCGTAACATCCATGCATGATGATGAAAGACATGACTACATGACTGATTCGTGCAGCTGGTACAGAGAGTGACTGATTCCTGCATTGTATTGCCTCTTGAATATTCCGTGGCTGTTCAACTGTGTTGTGACGGTGAACATGAAAATTGCTTTTTATACGCATGCATTTTCGTTTGCAATTTGGGCTTTATTGAAGCTTTTCTATTTGTTATGTCCTCAAACTTAAAATCTTTTTTTTTAAACAGCGCACATGATATATCATATCAATGATCTTACTGTCTTGCTTCGGATTAGCAACCTGATATACTAAATCCTGCCATTTTGAAAGGTGAGGCACTAGTTAAATTTTAACACATTAATAATTTTATAAAATAAATTCAAGAGATCTTGTCGACGAAATAAAAGTGGTAGGTACACCGTACACATCATTATTGTCAAAGTCACCGGGTACTTTGATGCCTATTTGTTTCATTCACCAAGAGTCCAAACGCTATAAATTGGAGAGGAAGAAATGGAAGAATGTGACTAGACCAATATATAAAATGGATACATGTAGTCAATGTATCTCTTTTTCCCTGTGAGCGCAACCTAGGAAATGTAAAAAACTTGAAGATTTCTTTGCTAGCCAGCAAAGGGCTGCTCCAGAATGTAGACTTAGTGTAACATCTCATTTCAACTCAAAAAACTTCTCCAGGTTACAAGTCAAAACATTTTGGTTTCAGCGATGAATTCAAGCTTTAATACTCGTACCTCGTACAAAACTCTGCATTTAAGATTAAGTCCAACGGATTCCCATCTGCTACCCACTGATGTACACAAGTACTCCTCAATTCGGTATTGAATGTATTTCAAGTATAATCCAAAGCATACCTTTTTCAGCTACTTAGTCTACTCTTTTCTTAATCGTTGAGCAATGAACAGTGGTCAGACAAAAGGGAACAGATCAAAATGCAGAGTTAAACTGAAGCATCCTGGAAGGAGGGAGAACAAACGATGACATATGAAAATAGGGCTCGAATTCAGCCTTCAAGAAGAAATCAGTGGCTGTCATAAATTCGAATTAAGAAATTTTGTCCATGCCCAGTAGCGTTTCGACCTCCGTGGCTGAATTTTGTAGATATTTAGGTACGATGCAAGCGTATGGGCAAAGTCAATGATTGTACAGTGGAATTGATAATACAGAAACCATCTGCCTTTTCAAGGCTGAGTCATTTCCTATTTACAACGATCATTTTCTTATGATAATTTTATAATGACCAATTTATATGGTCTTTGAACACACATGGCTACCTGAACACTGTACAACTGTACACTGGTAAACACGTTTGTTCAGTGATCAATCCATCATTAGCATAACTAAACCAGGATGTGACTATTAAGTATTACCTTAAGATGTGAACAGAAACACTGCAGCTTCACAAGCACAGCCAACAGCTCCAGAGCATCCACACCTATCATCAGCTTATAAAAATAGCTTGAACTTGTCTATCATCTTGGCATCTTCTGATCCTTTGCTTATTTTATGGCTCTTGGTGTGAGCTGAGCACAAGTCTTCCATGCTGTACCTTGTCAAGTTGAAAGAAAACTGAACTCTCAAAGGTCAGAAGAGAACAAGCCTGGTCAGTCCCAGTGGGTCCTTGCCCAGATTGTCATGTATTTATGGCACAGCCATGCTAGTCTTCTCCTTCTGCCATTGCAAGTCTTGCAGAAACATATCCTCTTCTCTATCTTCTCTTAGTACCTTCCAAGAGTTCCTTGCTGGGTGTTCGATGTTCTTGGCTCTTTATGCAGACTTCAGCCCATCAGAGTGAAGTCTTCCACTGATCAATTAATCTGCAGGTGAATTTCACTTCTCAGCTTCTGTTCTCTTGCTTGCTGAATCGTCTCAATTCTCTGACTAGATATGTAGGTTTCTAGATTTCTTGGAGTTTACATGCTATCCTGTAAATTTGTTTACTCTCTATTTCAGTGTTCAGGAATCAGGATGACAATAGACATTCTTGTTCCATCGAATTTTGTTGTTCAAACATGAAATTGTTCAATCAGTTTTCTTTTTACCATACACTCTTCGGTCATTCTGATGTCAGAGTTTTGTACGAATCTGCAAACTTGGCTGGGAATTACTACTCTTATGTTTTCATAGCTCTCATAGAAAGAGTAAATTTGCTACTTCTGAGTGTCATCATGCAATACCTGCTTGATCTCTGGAAACCTACTGACTAATTTCTTTCTCAGGTAGCTATCAACACCTCTTTTGTATATCTGAAGATCCTAATTCCAAATAAGAGAGGCTCAAAACAATAGGAATGGGTTGCTTCTCTGTGTTCCGGAGGAAGAAGAATTCCAGAAGCCAGATTGTGCAGCATGACCAAGGTAGACTTTTGCAGTTTTTGTTTTTGTACCAACTGCTGATCTTCTGAAGCATCTTAGAACCTTACTGTAGTTCATTCAATTCTGTTCACAGACATCCCGATCACCGGCAACGTGAAAATTTACTCGTCCAAGGAGTTAAGGAAAGCCACAAGAAACTTCTGCCCTGGAAACAAGCTTGGACAGGGTTCCTTTGGCCGTGTCTACCTGGTAGGTTCAGACGTTGAGATACCAGTTGCTCTAATATCTGTTACGCATAGTTTCAACAGGGACTCTGGATCCTGTAAGGTATTACATGCCCAATTATCTTCCTGTTTGGAATACAGGCTCATAGGAACTTGCAGAAATTTTAAGATTTGGGAAATACTCCTGTTTCATGGGGCCTCAGTTACTGAATTATTAGAACATGACAGTGTTCTTCAAACTCGAGCAACTTCCTTCACTGCAACATTTTGATCAGCCCTTGTTATCAGCTCATGTTCTGACCTGATCTGTGCAGGGAAAGCTGAATAATGGCGAGAAGGTTGCCATCAAGGTGCTCTCCTCAGAGTCGAGGCAAGGAACAAAGGAGTTCTTGAATGAGCTGAGTGTCATATCCAACATAACCCATCACAACCTTGTCAAACTGCATGGCTGCTGCTTCGATGGAGGCCAGAAGATGCTGGTCTACAATTACGTGGAGAACAACAGCCTTGCACAGACCCTTTTCGGTAATGCCTGAACCTAGATATTCAGTGGTGCTACGATGCGTTTGTTCAGTCAAAATCTGGATCTCTGATGCATCATGTTGTTCTTCAGGTAAGTCACGCAGTGGCATCATCTTAGACTGGAGGACAAGGATGAAGATCTGCATTGGTGTTGCTGATGGGCTCACCTACCTTCATGAAGAGGTCCGGCCACCGATCGTCCACCGTGACATCAAAGCGAGCAACATTCTCCTTGACAGAAACCTGAGCCCCAAGATAGCAGACTTCGGGCTGGCAAAGTTCTTCCCAGGCAACATGACACATATCAGCACCAGGGTTGCAGGGACTCTGTAAGTAGTGTCTTACTTCCTGTTGATGTCCATGTCTCTTTGATTTTGCAGACATACCATATAATTGGGAAAACAGAGTTGACATATTTTCTTTTATCAGAGGATATCTTGCACCGGAGTATGCAATCCGAGGACAGCTAACCAAAAAGGCCGATGTCTACAGCTTTGGTGTACTGCTGCTGGAGATCGTCGGTGGCAGATGCCACACCGATCCCAGATTACCTCTTGATGAGCAGTTCCTCCTAGAAAAGGTGAAGCTAAATTCCAACAATGGTTTGCGGTTGATTTTACTCCCTGAACAAAATTTAGGCTCACTTTGCTCCCCTAAACTATTTCATTTGGTCCAATCTACCCCCTAATTAGATTTTTCTTTTTTTTTCTCCATGTATGAGTTGAATTTTGAGTTCAAATTTTGTGAGCAGATACAAAATATAATGCCTTATGTTAAAAAATTATACTAAGAATTTTTTATGATTATTTTCATAGGTTAGGAATATTTAATATGAAATTGATCTTAGATATACAAAACTGTATGAAAAGTAGAAGTACAGACGTGCTAATATTCAGATTACCCAATTAAACCATGAGAAATCATACTAGACATATCCTGTACTGTTTGCATTATGGACCAGTTTACATAATCACATGTTAGACAAGGACAAGCACAGAGTGCTTGTTAGAGTTGGAAGAATTCTGAAGGAAAGTGTAAGGAAGGTGCCCTTTCCGTGTTGCTACTAATTATTCAAAGCAGTTGTATACTTCCATTGACTGGCCTGTTGTGTTCCTAGCTTTTAGCTATTAGCCTAATTCTTATGAATACATCTGGTTCATTCCAAATTGGTGATTTGTGAGAAATTAACTTATCTTTTAGGAATGCAGCAAATGGGCAGACTATTAGAAACTTGCTAGGTTGGTGTAAAAAAAAGAAACTTGCTAGCTTTGAAATACCTGAAGTGCTAGAGCTATCAGATCAAGATTTCAATTTAAAGCATCTGAAATATGAAATTTCTGCTATACTGTCAGGTCTGGATGCTTTATGAGTCCGGTGATCTCGACAGCATCATTGACAGGACCCTGAAGCTTGATTTTGACACCGAGGAAGCGCGTCGGTTGCTGAAAATAGGGCTTCTGTGCACCCAGGATAGCCCCAAGATCAGGCCCTCCATGTCAATGGTCGCCAAGATGTTGAAGGGTGAGTGTGCCGTCGGTGACAAGATCATGAGGCCTGGCCTGATTACAGACGTCATGGACCTAAAAGTCAGGACAGTAGAGCCAGTCCAGTTCAGTTTGTCTCCATCAATGTCTCCTGCATTGAGCAACTCATTGTTATCCACACTTGCAGTAGCTGGTAGCACTGTTGTAGAGGAGAGTCCCTGATGGAAAGTCAGCAAGTTAAAGGACCAGATGCCTGAGAAAAAAATGGGCTGTAAATTGGATGGAGCATGGCCTGTTTTTTTTTAGTAATTTAGCACATTGTAGGAGTGTCAGTTTGGATCTATATATATCATCCTAGTTTGATTACCGATAATAGAGGTTTGAGTCTACAAGTGCCACTTAAAAATCACATACTGATTCAAATGAGAAGGTACAGAAAGTTCAAAACAGCATCACGGGCTACATGAGCTAAATCTGCTGTTGTCTGATCTTCAGATATGCATCATAACAAGGTTAAATGTTAAAGCGTATAAAAACATGAGAACAGACTACCATACTGTACACCTGTGAACGCCAAATCAAAAATTTACAATCTTGGTGAAGAAGCAAATCCAGAAAAATAGAGATGGCTTAAATTGGCACCCTTTCCGGCCAAGGATCAAAACAATGTGTCGTTACAGTTGAAATTTGTTCTACACAATATATAATAAGCAGCAGGTTCATATCAACTACTAGTTCAAAACTTCAAATAATAGACTAATTCCTCCAGCAAACAGGTCAAAGAAAGAAAAATAAAAAAAGCAGTTAATAGCAGAAGAAATAGTTAATAGCAGATGAAAGCTATAAATTGACATATCTAAAGAGTTTACACAACAGGGACAAAATTTGAAAATGAAACTCCAAGCCTAGGTGATTTATTAGTGTGATCTTCCCATTCGGTTCATTTCCATCAATTGTGTAAGAGTTACAGCACTCCATCTCTCAATTCCCTCTTGAAGTTGCGCATACAGTAGTCGCTTCACAGAGTCTATGCAAATACTAACGGTGCCGAACTCATATACCGGCATGCCATTGTAGAACTTGCCAACTCTAGGCATAAACAGCAAACCTTGCTCCATTGCATATGCCTGGATAGACTCCTTGAAGCTCAAATCCGCCATGGCTGCCCCTGGCACAGCATTGTAAGCCTGCTGTGCTGCATCAAATTGTCGCTTCTCAGTTGCTCTCAAGTAGCCCACATTTTCCCTAGCCCCAGGCTGCACCACCTCAAGTCCTTCAGCAGCTTGGTTCATCATGTCAAGACCAGCAGTTAGAAGCATCCGTATGCGCTCATTGGCAAGTAACTCTGGTGGGAAAAGGCCCTTCCAGCCCTTATACCAGTTCATTATCTCATTAAAATCAGGATTTGGTGAGCACAACCAATGGTATAGGACCTGCTGCCACTTGCTGAAGAAGTCAACTTCCAACATGTGGACCATGAGGTGTACTGGGATTGCAGATGCCCACAGCATCACCCAGTTGAACTGATCAAGTTTCTGGTTTGCTGGGTTGATCTGAAATTCTTGCAGTGCCAATCTCAGTTTAGGAATGATATACCGCACAATCAGGTCTTCCCAGCTGGCCGAATCAAACACATCCTTCCACGGAGACAACACAGCATACGCGGAAGCATCATGTGCTTGCCACACATGGAGGACAGTGCTCAACTTGTATCGAATAGAATGGCACAAGGTCTCTATCCTTTCCCTTAGCATTGGCAACCATGGGTGTACCCAGACATGGATCGGCACACTTTCCCTGCGAGGGTCCCATGAATCCACAGCAGCTGAGAGCTTTGGCATTATGACATGCTCTAGTATTGATTGAAGCAAAACAGGAGGTAGCAACTTCTTATTATCCCATAACTCAAGAAAGTTGAGCATTGGTTCCGGTTCCCTAGCCTCCCATGAATTAGTTCCTGATATCCTCACAGCCGGCAGGATGACTTCACTAACAAGCTGCACATATGGTGTCATTGATGCAGAACCATCTGAGAAGTCAAATGGTTGGTCCCCCTGCAGCAAGTCCTTCCACTTTTTCATGACATCTAACCCAAACTTCGGATCCTGAAGGGGTTGCCATCCCTGGAAGATCCGGATTAGCAGTGGGTGAGCATATCTGCAAGCAATCCATGCAATGCTGCACATCTTGAACTCCTCCTCAAATTGCACCTTCAAGCCATGGAATGTCTGAAGCAATCCATCCAGAGTGAGCATGCCAGCTGTATCATCCACGCGGACCTGCTCTAGTGTCCCTGCAATTATCTCCATCACCTGCAGCTGGCGTTTCTGTGCTGCCTCCTGCTTGGCCACCTTTTCCTTCTCCCGCACCAAGCTAGCCACCTTCTCCTGCTCCCTTCGCAGCTGCCCATCCAACCTCAGAACATCAGCCTTAGCCTCATCAACAAGCAGGCGCACATTGTACTGCAGCTCCGGCATCGGCACATCATTCGCCTCCATCTCTTGTTCTTCATTGAGCCCCTTCAAGTCCGTCAGCACCCGCGCCTGCGGCCCTCGCATGTCAATCACCTTCTGGACAACCGTGGGCTGCTCCTCCTGCTCCTGCTCGGCACGCATGGCCAGGAGCTCATTCTTCGTCATGACCGGAGCTTTCTTTGTGCTAGCCTTCTTGGACCAACGCTTCTCCTTCTTCCCTGATGTCGGCGGAGGAGCCGGGGCCGGCAAGTTCTCCTTAGCCATCATGGGCTTGGGTTCCTTGAACCCCTCAACGCTCCCCAGGCCGGCATTCTTGGGCCGCAAAGTGGTCTCCACCGGCGCGGTGATCCCCTGCTTGTTCTTGCCAAGGCCCATTCCTTTCTTGTACCCCATCATGGCCATCATCTTGGCCACCTTGGAGTTAGCCTCCAGGCTCCCGAGGGCCGCCGCCGGCTCCCCAGCATCCACCCCGGCCGCCTGGCGACGGCGCGCCACCTTCTCGCGCTCCCGCTCCTTCTCCTCCCGCCTTGCACGGGCGCCCTCCCTGATCCTGCCGAACATCGTCGGCAGCATCTCGGTGTCCCCCTCATCGTCCTGCTCCTCCTCCGCCTCCTCCTCCTTGGCAGCGGCGGCGGCGGCGCGCCCGAGCCCCGGCCGCTGGTCGGGCTCGGGCTGCGGCTCCTGGGTGGGCATGAACTTGCCGGTGGAGACGAACTGGACGGGCTTGGTGAGGTCGGGCTCCCCGCCGCCGTCCCTGCGTCGCTTCCGGCGTCCGCGGCGGCGGGACCCCTCGTCGTCCTCCGAGTCGTAGTCGGAGTCGCCCTCCGCGAACACCCCGTAGATGGCGTCGTCGCGGGTCTGCGGCGCCCGCTCCCGCCGGCTCCGGTAGTAGAACTCCCCGTCCCGGCCGAATCGCCCGCCCTCGAAGTCCCCCTCCATGTCGAACCGGTCCATCCCCTCCGCCTCCTCCGCCATCGCCGACCGCCTCTTCCACTCCCCTCCTCTCCGCTCCTCTAGGGTTAGGGTTTCGCCCCCGATTTTTTCCCCCTTTCAAAAATTTGGGGGGAGAAGAAGAATTCGGGCACGTTTGGATCAATAGCTGGCCTCGCCTTACCTTGCTTTGCCAGGCGTATCCTTGCTCGTGCCGGAGAGCGATCCGGACTCGCTCACCCAGGTCGGTGCGGAGAGGAGCGCCGCTGGGTGACGTGTCAAGATCAGAGCCGTCGGCTTCCCCGCCACGCCTCCTCGGCCGCTGGATCGGCTCCGCGGGAAGCGGGCAGCAGCTGGGTTTTACGCTTTCTCCACGGGGACACGTAGTCCGGCCGGGGTGCGCTTCCTGCGGGTCGTCCCCAACCTCTCGTCGCTTCCGGCCGTGTTGACCTGACCTATTAACCACCCGCGCTTACCATTTTCTTGCCACACCGCAAGAAGCGTCCTCGGGGGGCACGTCCTAGATCGGTGGCGCCTGCCTCTCGCCGCCGTTGCTGGTGCCTCTCCCCCACCGCCCCGCCCAGATTTTTTTTTTCTTATTTTCCTCCCGTCCCGTCGGTTCTCGGAGGTTTCTTGCCGTCTCCTCCCCCCGTCGGTTCTTGAGGTACGCTGTGAATCCCCCCCGGCGCCACAATCCTCTTGCTGTTTCGTTAGCTGGGTGGAAAGCTTGGTGGCATCGGTTACGTTTGGTAGCGAGATCTAATCGCGAAGCTAGACATGAGCAGCCGCCGTGGGGGATTTGGGATTAGGAAAGATAAAATCGGAGCTTTGGTTGATGGTTCCAAGCTTTCTGTTCATGCTAGTGCTGATCTTGCACGATCTAAGCTCATTTGGATAATCTCTGCTATCTGGTTGGTGTGGGGTTGGACGATATGGCTGGGGTTCATGTGACTCGTAGAACAAGAAAAGGACAAGATTGCTGTAGCGGGCTTAGGATGGAACTGTGAATAGGATTGGTTTGGTGTTTATGTGTATGTGCTCATCCTGTGCGGCTTTGGCTGGAACTTTGCAGGCATGCAGAGCCAGATCGTGTGCCACGGGTGCAGGAGGCTTCTACTCTACCCCAGAGGCGCTCCGAGCGTGTGCTGCGCGGTATGCCGTGTGGTCAGCACCGTGCCACCTCCAGGTAGCGAGTCTGAGCTTTGGTTTCTCTTGTTTCATAAACGAATGTCAAAGGCACATGTTTTTGTGGCACCGCACATGAACAAAAAGACACATTGAGCTTTGGTTTCGTAACAGCAAGAGAAATACATGGGCTGGCAGGACTGGTGATGCAAATACATGTATGTGACAATTAAAGGGGTGTAATGGGTCCGGAGCGTTGGAGAGGTTACCACTATTGCAATCTGGTCTTGCATCAGATAAATGCTGTATTATATTGTTTCAGTATCAAGGGAAATACTAAACTTAGAGATGTATGACAAATTTATATGGTTTTGATGAGCGGAGGTGGCCTGTCTATCCGTCTTTTATCGCAGCTATATATTATGCGTTGAGTGTCAAGAGTGTGTACAAGTAGTGATATCATGTATAGTTTAGTAGGACAACCAGTGGCAGAGGGATGTACTCTGCTTCACCTAATTATGTTTGATATCTTTCAATTTGCAACTTTCATACTCATGATCCCATTTACAAAATATTTGTTGTTCAATCATACTGAGTGTCGATGCATAAATGCATCATAACAAGTTGGTGCCCATAAGTAAATGTAACAGTAAGATTCTAGATGCGTTATTTAGATGTCATGTTTAAATGACCTTGCTGTTATTCCAGGTCTATTTATCACCAAATTGCCTTACAAGATCTACATCACAGGCTACTTTGTCATGTTTTTGCTTATGTCAGCTGCTCACTGATAGGCTACTGAGCTTTTCTGCAAATGTACATTTGACTGTTTTGGGGCATCACTTTCCATGCTAACTACGTTCCTCTTATTTGTTGCTATTCTTCTTATTTGTTGCTATTCCACATCCTTGTTGAGGGAGTAAATACAATAAAAGTTGTGCTTCTTAGAAAAGTAGATATAATGTCAGTTATAGCTGCACAGAGCTACAGACTCTAGTGTCCACTGATTTGAATTGTGGTGATGCAAATGTCTCTGTAGAAAATATTAGGAGCTGCAAGTGCTTCAGTGAAAAGCTTGAGAAGAAGCACCATGTTGTCCACATTCACACAATTATATCTACCTCTTGCTTCTTACATGGGATTCTCTTCTCCCTTGCCTGACAACTCTCATTAATATGGACTGCTTTACACTATTCTTTCTTACTGTCATCTTGTGTGTGTTTTAGTGTTTCTTCCACCGTTCATTGACAATGATTGCATGTGATTGCTCAGTAATTTAAATGAGACTGTTGGCTATCTTTTAATCATCCATAGGCCATAGCATTGAAGCTGTATAGCACCATGAGCTTTATATTGGATTTGTATTGCTTGATAATCAAGTTGGCATGCTTATGAAATAATGGGCAAATTTCTTGTGCAGGAATGGAGATGGCTCGACTTATTTGTGGTGGCTGCCAAACATTATTGATGTATACTTGCAATGCAACAACTGTAAGATGCTCATGTTGTGACACAGTCAATCTTGTCAGACCAGGTACTGATGTATGTGTAGACTTATCTTGCAGATCCTGAATCTTGTAAAATTTTATCCACTGACATGCTGAAATTCAAGAGTAGGATGCATGTTCTATAAAGGAAGAAAGTTGTTTTGCTGTTAAATTCTCGAACAGCCTAATTGATGATACTGTGTGTTAGTAATTTATCTTCCCCTAGGTGTAGTTACATTAGGATAAGTTTCTTACATTTTGAAAATCGCATAGGCCAATCTGTCAGTAGATTGGATCACACTTCCTTGCTAACTGGCAGCAACTAGCACTAATGCAGATCAGTGCATTATACTCTCCCTGTTTCTGAGTTGGGCTCTTCTCATCCTTCTGGTGGTTGGGGTGGGGACTGGGATTTGCACATGCATATGTGGGAAAGAGATATCTTTTTCTATAATGGTGGTTTATAACTATATAAAGCAATCCAATCATGGGAAATGTAAACACAATAGGCGGATTACTCTATTGCATTTCTATCCTTCTGTGTGTGCAAGTGTGTCTCACCTTCAGAGTTGAAGTTTCCTTTATGCATGCACACGTGTTGTATGATGATATCATGTATTATTATCTTCGCCTTGATCTTTCAAAAATTACCTTCGCCTTCTCAACTTCATTAAATCTTTTTGTTCATTCTGCAGTGAGTAGCATAGCTCATGTGAACTGTGGCCGGTGCCAAACAGTGTTGATGTATCCATATGGAGCACCATCTGTCAAATGTGCCATCTGCAACTTCATTACAAGTGTTGGTGGGGTATGTTAATTTCCTTTATGGGTCTGCCTGTGCTGCAAATGGTCCAAGTGCCTAGTGACACCCACCTGATTCCAACATATTTATGTTCGTAGCATCAGGTACCAACTGTGAGACCTTTGCCACCCACGCTGCCTGCATCAAGTGGAAATTCATATAACATTCCGTCAACTTCCGCGGTATGTTTATTTGATGAGCTCTCTGGAAATCCATACAAGTTTAGGGTGGTTTGTCTCTTCTAGTTAGTTACCTTTTCTTTTTCCTGTCTTGGTGCAGCCAATGAGTCAATCACAGAACGTAACTGTTGTTGTTGAAAATCCAATGACAGTAGATGACAAGGGAAAATTGGTAAGCCTGTTCTGCAGTTTGCTCTTGCTTGTGCATTTGCTGTGCCCAGTAAAGTGAAGTTTATTTTTTGCGTGCTCACATCACTTTGTTTGTGCACAGGTGAGCAATGTTGTAGTTGGGGTTACAACTGGTGGAAAAAAGTGACATATCAGAACCCAATGTAACTTTGTTTTATGCTTAATACCTGAAAAAGTTGAAAATACCTTGTATCATACTGCTGTTTGGCGATTGGTTGCTCGACAAAAGGAACCCCTGAAGAGCATAGGGGCAAAGCTCGCATTTGCCCCTTTGATCATGCCAGAACGAGCGAAAACGAAGTGCGGGTGTGGATACTCAGAAACTGTAGCTTGTTACCCTTGATTCTTTTGTATGTAATATGGGCTCTGTTAGACCTCACTGTGTGATCAAACTCCTATCCCGTGGGTGCTTGCAGCCTTCTCAGTGAATAATGACGACAAAACAAACATCACAAATGGCTCTTGAAATACAGTGTTTTAATCAATCTGGATGTTGGTGAGAATCAATCTGGTAAATGCTAATCGCTTCCCTTTCGGAGTTTTGGACTGAATGCAGAGACAGAAATGCATTATTCAGGTCTGGTTCTTTGAAGCACCTATATTAATCTCCTATGTAAAATTGTTTATTTTCGTGCTGCTGGTACGAATTAAAGGGATAGTAACTGTAGATGTGTAAAGACTATCTTAAAAAATGCTACAGGCTTGTACAAATGAACGAACCTGTTGTCTTGAGTTATAAAAGTCCTGGCATTCCAGTAAAAAAAAGAAGAATGGCATTCCAGTAAAAAAAGAAGAAGAGGAAATTCCTTATTTGACACTGGAAGTTGAGTTAATTTCTTTCATGACCCTGAAAAGTTTTAAGTTTTTCCTTTCTAATATGATACCAACTTCTAACTTTCCTTCCTTATTTAACATTTGACATTTCCGTTACTTGTGTTAGTTAACTTTCATTCCTTATTTGACATTTCCGTCACTTGTGTTAGTTAAGTCAGGTAAAACGATCTACAAATCACCTCCAAAGATCATGAAACTTTTTGTAGTGATACAACAAATGAATATGAACCCATATTTATTAAAAGGACACGTATACCTTTACGGTTTTAAAATTAAAATTCACCTACTTATGCTACCTTTATAACTTCTCTGAATTTTCATGGCACCAAAACACTTTTAAAAATTATAAGAAAATAACTAATATTCTCACATAAGATGTTGTAACTCATTAATTTATTTCCTAGCAAAACTTACATAGAGAATTATGAAGAACCGTAAATTTGGGAAAATTTAAAACAACCTTGTAATTCTTCATGTAATTATGATAGAAAATAATTTTATAAGTGACCACATCTCATGCTTCAAAAGTAGTCAGATTCGGTGAATTTTAATTTGAAAATAGCAAAGGACATGTACGTGTTTAAGCAAAATGGACTCATCTTCATTTGTTCTATTATCAAAAAAAGTTCATGAATTTTGGAGGTGATTTAATGGTTGTTTTGTTCGACTTGTGTGACAAAAGTGATGAAAATATCGAATAAGGAATAAAAGATAGAACTCAGTGTCAGTGTCAGGATGAAAATTAAAAGAATTTAGTCATCTTCTAGTGTCAAATAAGATTTTTTTTTAAAAAAAGACTTGGTACAACTAGAAAAACCAGTCTCGATGCAAATCGTCACATTTAAAAACCGTAAAACGAAAAAATTGGGGTGAGAGAGATTCCGAGTATACTAGAAAAAACAGTCTCGCTGCAAATCGTCACATTTTAAAACCATATAAAACGATAATAAAATTAGGGTGAGAGAGTCTCGAAATCTCGACCTTAGGATCACTCGCAATAGCTATGAGACCTACGCGCTAGCATACTGCGCCACCACCCCTTTGGCCTAACACCAAAAACGTCTATGAACACACATATAACTCTTCAAACACGTCTTTCCACGGTAGCTGCATCTACCGATGAACTCAATGCCCGTTTTCCTTTCCAGTGGCGCGCCAAATTTTCTCTTTCCTCAACATTCCTTCTCTCGCACTCCTTCACCCTTCTCTGCCAAACCAACCTTTTGTGTAAACCTGAAAAAAAAAGAAGAAAACAACATGTACATTTCTTCTCAGACACTCATTTCCCTGCTCATGCAGACCACAGGTTCTAACTTTTATCCAAAGCACTACCTCTTCTTTGACTAATCAGCTGGACATACAATTCGGAACAGAGAAAGGCAAGCCAAGACCAAAACTTCTTCAATGAAGAATCGGCAGCACAAGTAACCCAAACTTGCAGAAACCGACCGGCGATTACCCAACAACACGCATCATCTTTTTTTCTGACATGAACTGACAGCCACCATATAATCTCGGCACAAACGCATCGATTCCATTCGTGCAACTGAATGCTCACGTGCAATTCACGAGCACTGATCGCTCCATGGACCTCGAGCATGGCAGCAGCAGGAAGCCCTCTGCTGCACCGGCGGCGGCTGCGACGCCGACGACCTGCAACAAGCTCCTCAGGGACAGGCTCGCCGCCGTGCAGCCGGCCGTGCTGCGCGCCGCCGCGGCCCTGGCCACGGCGGTGGCGGCGGCGGTCATGGCGCTCAACACCCAGTCCTACACCGCGGTGGTCGCCATCGTCGGCACCCGGCCGCTCACGCAGACCTTCACCGCGAAGTTCAGAGACACGCCTGCATTTGTGTAAGCCTGAAAGGCCTCTGCTTCATTGCCAAAACAGTTTTTCTTTTCTTTTTTTTTCTGATGAATCGTCGGTGTTTCAGCGCGTGTAGCAGTAACTGTGGAAGGTGATGGATTTGTTTGAGCAGGTACTTCGTCATAGCCAATGCCATTGCCGGTGTGTATAACCTGCTGGTGCTGATCATCAGGCGCCTAATTCTGCGGCGGAGGACATCGAGTTTGGTCGTGCAGATGCTCGACATGGTGATTCTTTCTGGTCTTCTGTGTTCAGTTAGCTAACTGAATACCATTGATTCAATTGATAGTAGCACTAGTTCGCTTGAAGACAACTTAATTCAATAGTAGTATCACCATAAATCAACTCTGAAATAGTTCTCTGAAGTCTGAACAAGACTACCACATCAACGATCAATTGAATGTAAGAGGGAATGAGACAAACTGTGCATTTGCAATCACTCTGAGATGATTGCTCGCGGAAAATGTGAGCCGTCACACTACATAACGCAGCCAAACCTGGTCAGAGAACGCAGAACAGAATTTGGAGCCTTATAATAATGATGCTAGTGTGCTATTATAGAAGTATAAATTTCAGCGTAATCAAGAATCTATTGCAACTGTCCAAAACCAGTTGCCTGACTGAAACTTCTGTTGCTGTACTTGCATAGGGATGTACTGTAGCTTATCTGACAAATGTCAAACCAATGCCAGTTTATATGGATACACATCATTATTTTCCCTCTGTTGTCATTGGTCCAGGTGATCATGGCTCTGTTGGCTACCGGTGCCGCCACAGCGGCCTCGATGGCGGAGCTAGGCAAGAACGGTAACTTGCACGCACGGTGGAACCCGATGTGCGACAAGTTTGGTTCCTTCTGCAGCCGTGGAGGCATTGCGATCGTTTCATCGTTCATCGGTGTCGTCCTCATGCTGGCACTGAACCTACTATCAGCTGCATCCAACGCTCACCGGCCCAATGTGGCAGGCCAATGAGTAGTCCATATCTCAGACAGCTCATCCACAACAGTGCACTGTTTCAGCATTTGGATCTCACTCTGGGGGTCAAGGCAACACAACTGTGAGCTGCTCTGATACACATGTGGGGGAGCTGGATCACAGCATTGAGTGCTGCCAAATTTGGTGTCAAACTGTTCCATGTTGCTTGGCCTGAAATGGGTATGCCAAGAGTACAAAAGCACATAGCTGCAGTTGGTTATTATATTGATCTTTGGTTAGACCAGTTCTTACAAAAGTTTGTGTAATTACTCTATTGAATGTTTCTAATCCTTTGTGGTTGTAAGTTGTAACAGGCAATGCTGTACAGATGCTACTTTATTTTCTTCAGGGTGCTACTTTGCAGACAGTTCTTACATAAATCTGAATATTGAAGCTGTGCCTGAAGTTCAGAAGGAGACATCTGAATGAGAAGTTGTTTGGAGTAGCATGGGATGTTGATCCATCCAAACAGGGTCTTATTTATGCACAATAATCGAATTTATTTTCATAAATGTAGGAGGTTGTCCAAGTGTTCCTTTCAGCAATCTCTACAAATTAAGAATTTAATTAATATCTGGCTCAACGCATCGACCTAACACTCTGAAATCACAGTCTAGATATATGTTCATGTATTGGACTGACATGGAGAAGAAACTGTGAAATGGTACCATGTATCTAAGCGAATCTAGAGTGCAATCTTACATTTGCATAATATTGCAGGTAGCCTAAAAAAAATAACAAATTGTTGCAAAAGAACAGAGAAGACTTTGATGTTTCAGTACCTAGCAACCATCACCTTGATGCCAGCACATCTTGCTCTTTCTTTTCTGTCATGTAACCTTCCAAATTGTACTCCTACAAGATGAGCCAAAGAGGTGTACAGGACGTTGTATTTATAAGCGTACGAGTACTAGTACTTATAGAACAAAGTACAGCAAAAGCAATAAGGATCGATCAAGGCCTCTTTCTGAAAGGTGCAATGAAGCACACAGGTCATCAGTGGTCACTCACTCATGCAGTTGGCCAGCAGCATATCAGGAACAGTGCAATGGAAAGCCAGGAACTCTCAACTTACTGCTTGATTACCATGCTTGTCATTGCAATAATACAGCAGAAAAGAAAGATGTTATGCACAAGGAGATGCCTGGATGTGACTGTCATGCCTACTTTCCTGAATAAATATCATGATTGAATTTGGACCAGTACTGTATCTGGATGGCAGCTTGTGCGTTCTGAATTATTGTACATGCTCTGTTGCTGTTACTGCGCTATTATTAGGATTCAGGCACAGCAAAACAATAAATCTGAAATTCTCTTGATCACTCAATCCTCTGGTCCTCTACATCTGAATATACACACTTCAACAGCCATTACAGAGTATCACTCCTAATTTTTGCCTGCCTTATCGAAATCGACAGAAAAAAAATGTTGCATGTTCTACTACTCACACATAAATATTGTACTTGTACCACACAATAAGTAAATATAGTTCATATGGAATCATCAATCGCTTGTGCTTGCTGAATCAATTTCCCTAGAAGTGATTCATCCAAGTGGAGGTTGCAGCAGTACCAGCAGCCATCTCATGCGGCAGGCTTGGCACCACCTCACCTCCAAACTGGCTCAGCACTGCCTTGAGCAACTTCTTGTCGCAGTTCAGAGGATCAAAGCAGCCGCCAAGCTCAGGCAGGCCATGGTCCAGAAAGCTCATGCCATGGCTGCCAGTGACCATGGGCAGGTAGCATGGCTGAGCTGCTGCAGCACTGTTGCTGTTGCTGGCAATGTTGTTGAAGCTGGAGAAGCAGGGCACCTGCTCGATTGCGCCGGCGGTGGTGTTCATGGCGGCCTGGAGCTGTGCTAGGGTGGTGTCCATGAGGGGTGGCAGCGGCGGCGAGCTGGTTGGTGCGGTGTCATGGCCGCCATTGGTGGCGAGGCTTCTTGACGCCTTGGAGCTGGCGCCTCCTGGTAATTTCTTCTTGCAGATGACTCTGCACAGGACCCAATCTTCATCCTGTTGGTGACGCATGGAAGATCAGTGAAAACATCTCGGTTAGTTCATTGAATGCAGTCTCGTTAATCACTTGGACTGTACTAACACTAATTGCATCACTGATCTGGTGAATATACTTTTCTAGTTCTACGGACCTGATCCAAGCCTTCATGTAAAATCATGCATCGTTTAAGAATTAAGATACCTATCTTTCTGTTACTTCAGAATGTTCTTCTTTTAGTTTTTCAAAACTAGAATTGGTTCTTATAATATTAATGTCTGCACCTGTTAATTCAGGATGTTCTGTGAAGCGGTGCAAAAGGCCTTCTGTGTTCAAGAAGTATAATATCAAAAATAAAATATATTGGCCAAATATCAATCAAAAATAAACGAAGAACTTCCTACAATAAATAAACGAAGGAAAGAGACAAGTAGAGATGTTCATCTCATACGAACAGTGTGACAAGTCTTGACAACGACTTTTCAGTAGGAAATATGCCCACTACAAGTCATTCTCTTATAGAATAGATGTGCCTAGCTCACAGTTTGTACCTACGCTATGCAATTAATTTTTTATTTGGAAACTATCTAAAGATAATTGGGTTCCAGAACGCCTTAAACAACACATTTTAAAGTAAGATGAAGCATATTTTGATAATTCATTCGATTCATAGCAATCTAGTATTACCAGTAGCATTGTACACACGTTACCTTGGAGGATTGCTCAAGTGTACCCTCCATCCTGTACTCATGCATCACCCACTCCGTCTTCCTCCCCTTAGGGGCCCTCCCTTGGTAGAAAACCAAGGTCTTCCTCATCCCCACCAATGCCCCTCGCCGCGCCACTGCCCGATCCTTCCCAGTAGCCTTCCAGTAACCTGAAACCGTAGCCCGGTTTGTCCGCTGCCCCGTCGCATACTTCCGGTCCTTGAGGCTGAAGAAGTACCATTCCCTAGGCCCAACTGCTGCCGCCGCTGGTCAACAGAAAACAACAACATGTATCAAGAGATCAGAAGAAGCAATAACATTGATCGCAAAGCTATCATTAATATTGATCACACACTTAAAGCTACAGAGATGTTCTTGTTTTCTTGCGCGCGCTCATCTTTCGACAGTGACACCGACACGTTTCGGTATGCCGTGAATTTAGGGGGTCAACCTCCTCCATTTTCACCTCTCTCTCTCCCTCTCTCTTTTTTCCTTCATAAAAGTCATTTTGGGCATTGGCCGGTAGGGAAAGCTATTCATGGGCAGTAGTTGCACATGTTGAACTGCTGATGGATCACCTTGTGGTCGCAGTCATGTGCACTATGAGTGGAAAAGGGGTTTTTGCTACTGGATGCTGAGGTTTGGAGCCACTAGAAGAAATAGCATGGGGACTGCCTTGCCATAGCTTGGACCTGGTGTGGTGATGCAAAAGAGAGGACACGTGTGCGGCCCACACGGAGGGTGTGCTGGGAATCTGAGATCTCATGCGTAAGATGTGATTTGCAGTTTGTTGCTCTCTGATGGCCACTAATTTGAAATGCCCAGGAACTCAGGATATATCGATGTAGATGTACTGAAAGTGTTACAAAAATGAATCGTTAATTAAACTCGATTAATAATTAACCTACAGTTAAACAAGTGGTGTCGTGGTGTAGTTGGTTATCACGTCAGTCTAACACACTGAAGGTCTCCGGTTCAAGTCCGGGCGACGCCATTTTTTTTGTCCATCTCTTTGCCCATGCATCCATATTTCTGTTCATGTGCTCCCCCTACTCTTTGTTTTTTATACCATTATGATATGAATTGAAATAATCTTTTTTGTAACCAGTATGATCAAAACTTGGATAAATTTTGGCTGTAGGTCACATGTTTTTAACTTTGCTAAGCTAATGTGATATGAATGCTAGTATATGTATACCGTAATTAAAAGAACTAGTCGAGTCATGTCTTTATAAACATAAGAAAAGTTAGTAACATCGATCACTTTGAAAAATAGAGAAACAAATATGCAATATGTCATGTGACTACAAGCTTCATTATTTTTTCAAAAGTTGAATACAGTGTACATACTATAAAGTTGTGCACCTAAATTGTGGGAATATATAGAACGAATATATATATAGCGCAAGACCCTAAAACCAGCAATTTTATTCCACCTCAGAAAGTATTTTGGACACAAACTGAAAGAGGCTGCAGAGAAGATTCGTTGATCCCAGACGTTAATAAAAGTTGGCCCTAGAGTGTGTAGCAAATGGAATATTTCCCATTGCGGATAAGGGAAAATGCTAAAGTATAAAAAGTGAGAGCATTTCTAACCCAGGCAAAAAAAAAGGTGAATATTTTTACTCCGTTCTGTGAGGTTGTCAGGTTATTCTTCAATTCGATCTCTCTCTATATCATTTTTCATGACAAATTGCGCAAATATCGGTTATTCGAAACATTCGCCTAAAGCTAGATAATAACATGAGCGCATATCTAACACGAAAAAGCAGGTATAATCTATATGTTCTGTGATTTTCCTCTTGTTTGATTGAAAATGCTAAGAATTATGTGTACTGCAGTGCCCTTAGCTAGATCTACATGTACTTTCTTTTCTGGAAAAAGACCTTCTTGTTATTATAGTCTTCTACCAAGTACACGTACTCTGATAGTGACGTTGATATTAGACTGCCACATGAGGTTTCAAAACAAATGAGAATTTTTTATGCGATGAATTAACTATATGTAATAGTACTGAAGGCTAGAACAAATTCGAATAATTCAACCGAGATGTATCTGAATTGCAAGTAACTACTACATGATTGCTTTATTTCAACTCAATGACTAGAAATTATAGGAGGCATCAACTTCACAAAAGGAAAAATAAATCAAGTATGGAAAATACATATACTAACAGGAGAAATAAAAGAAAGGGATAATCTGAAGATAAAATACTAGATGATTTTTAAGGGTCTGTTTAGGTATTAAGAGCGAAATTGTCCTTGACGCAAATGGAAGGAAAAAAGAAAGGGTGCAACTTAGTGTATGCACAGCACATTGGCAACTAGTGGCGTTTCTTCACGCAGAAGCAATCGAGGATCCCAAAATAGCTTTAGGAAATAAAAAAAAGATAGCACAAAATAGGATGGAGATCATATGTATTCGATGAGAAGAAAATCAAAACTAAAGGATCTCCTTTTTATCCGGGGGAATGATCTCTCTCTCTCTCTCTCCATGCCCACGTCAACTGGGTGCAAGTCATGGCTAAGCAATTGAGATGTCAAAAGGATCGGAACAAACTTTAAGATTTAGGGAAAGAGAGAGGTGGGCTGATCGAGTTGAACTCACCAGGGAGATCCCATGGCTCAACCTTGTTGAGATCGACGTCGACCATGGGCGGCCGGCGGCCGGAGAAGCCGACCTTGCCGCCGAGCTTGGGCCCGAGGTAGTCGCAGATGAGCTCGTCGTCCCTTGGGTGGAACCGGAACCCAGGTGGCAGCTCCGCCTCCACCATGCTCAAGAAGCTTATCGACATGATCTCTCCCCTATCTCTCCTACCTCTCTCAAGCTGTGAGATGAGAGAGAGAACAGGAATAGGGAGAGAGAGAGACGGAGGGGAGGAGGGAGAGAAACTAGCCTAGTAGCCAAGAAGAACTGAGATATGTGCTTTGTGTCATGTGACAAGTTGAGAAGAAGAGGGGTTTATAAGGTGGTTTAGGTGGTGGGTCTCCCTCAAGCTTCTCATCTATCCCTTTTCCCCCTCTTTCCATTTTTTTCCTTTTCATTCCACAAATAAGGGCAGCACTTTCCAGGTCAGTACAAGAGACTAATAGATGCTACAGTATGTGCACACCTCTCCATATATGCATATTGCACCAAGAAAAAATCCCTTAAAAATATATATGTAAAAGGAAATTAGGGAGAAAATTAAAGGAGGCAAAAGAATCTATAAAATTAAGGCAATCCTTGGAATAGAACTGAAAAGGCTGGATTGCTATCCACCAAGGATGTACAAGCAAGTGCACCACTTGTCAGCTAAGTTGTAGCTGCCCTACTCCTTCAAGTCAAATGTTAAATACTTCTGAAGGAAAACGAAAAGTTCAAGTATATCATGTTACGTGTAGAGCGCCTACATACACTATGTTGAAAAATATTATAAAATATTCTGCCTAGAAAATAAAAAAATGGATTTTATAGGAATGAGGATTGCCGTAAACGGGAAGAAGATAAACCGCAAAAGGACTCCTTCCAACCTGATCACTGGGAATAAAAACTGTTTATTTTACCGTACCCCCCCCCCCCCCCCCAAATTGAAGACCAGTACCTGCTCTCTCCGCAACAAAAAGAATAAGAAAAGCTCAAGTCAGCGTGTTTTCATCTTCTTGATCCTAAGAAAATTGCAATACTGGTCGCTGCAACAACTCCTGCCCACGTATTCACAAATACGTAGCTTGCAAGCTGGCGCTGCCGTCAGCTAATTCCAGGCAGGTTTCTGGCGAGACCGTTCTGCTTTCACCTACCTCGTGCGTGCTAAAGCCTTGCTGCGGATCAGATTATGACCGGGTTTCGTTCTGTCCACACCTGGATGTAAATAAACCGAGTCCTGCTATGGCTTTGGAATCTGGAAAAAATCATCCAGCCGAGGAGGCGTGCGTCGATCAGGATCGAGCGCCGGCGGCTAAGGACGACGATGACATCGAGTGGACGGCCACGGCGTAGCCATGAAGAACGAACGAACCCTAGCGCCTGCCTCGAGATCGGCGACGCAATTTCCAGCCGCCATTGATGGCCATCCCATGTAACCTCCTCGATCAGGAACCGGAACAAGCGAGACCTTCCGCAAATCCGCCGAAGACTCGGATAAAATCCAAGCGAAATCACTGCGGTCCAAACATGCTCTTAGACACCGAGACTAACAAAGACTTGCGCAGTCTTCGATCGGCAGAGGGTGGAGGTGGGCTACGTGGCACCACGGGCAAGGCGACACGTGCAGCCTCCCGGTAACAGGAAGCAAGTGGCCGCGTCGAACTCACGGCGGCGGACGGAGGCAGGAAGCCGAAGACCGCCGCCGGCCGATGCCGGTTCGGTTACGCGCATGGATCTTGGCATGCGAACGGCGCGTACGCCGCCGTCACACCAACCACGCGCGCGGCGCGTCCCCTGCCGCGTGATCCCGTGTCGCCGCGGCGGCACCGGCCGTTGCCGTTGCGCAGCCGCATCACGTGAGCGATCCCAGCCAGCGGCCTCCCATCCCATCCCTCCTCTCCCTTGCCATGCCTCACGTCGCGACAAAAAGCAATCCCCGGCCTGTGCAGGGAAAAAAAACGTTTATATTTTGGAAAAAGAAAGAACTTACATTTTTATTTTCGAAATACAAAAAAAAGTCACTGCGAAAACCATTGATAGTACTGTATCTCGGAATTTATGCAGTTGAGCTGAAACAGTCTTCGGGTCGTCTGAAACTGACGACCACAGGCCAAACTGATTTGATCCATCCATCTCAATTCTCAAAGAAGTTCTCATCTCTCCAGTGCCAGATTCCTCTGCAAGTGCAGCATATGATCACAGCCACTAACCCAGCCAGCGACCGAAGCCACGGCCATGCTTCTTCCAAACTCCAAAGGCTCTTCGGCGGTCTCGGACAAGTCAAGCCTGAAAAAGGCGGTGAAAATCCTTTTCAGCACATATTTCCTGTCGAATCGAAAAAGAAAAAAGTCGCGATAAGATCGCAGCACGGCACACAAATGGAGAGATGCCATCCCACAGATCTATCCAATCCAAGAAGTAAACAGGAACCCTTCTTGGAAGACCTCACCGCAACACTAATAATTAATAGTGGGGGGAATTTATGCCCCGCTGCTCTACCTCTACCTCTACCGCTACACGAGCTGAAAGTGACATGGAAATGGGCGTGACAGCAACGTCGGAAAGCTCATCCCCATACCTCCCCCCCTCCCCCTCTGCACGGCCTAACACCCCAATTCCAGTCACTTTTAACCTAAACCAATCAATCAGCTCGCGCCAGGCGGGTGCCCAGGGAACGGTCTTTCGTCGCATATTCCGGGTTAAAATGATGCTCAAGATCTCACCATAAGATATTGGCTGGCCACCATCAGTCCATCACACCAGAAGGGCAGAGCTTCCAGGTCAAGAGCTGTGTGCCATTACCTCTCCCGGATGCTGCTGGCTGCATCGGTGAAAAGCAGCTCGAATTGACCAGCGACCTCGTCGCCCACCTCCGGGTGTGCAAATCTGGATAAGGGCTCGAGGACGGAAAGAAGGGCCGCGACGGCTCTGATGAGTGTCCACCTTGACACTGATCCATCATCGGAAGTACAGGCACCGTCACTCTCATGACAACGGCTGAACAAATTCTGCAAAAAAGAAGGGACAAAAGAAGATGGCATATTACATAGCTCACTCGCCCTCAAGATCACGTACAATCTAGGTAAGGAAAGTTTCGTTTGACACATGGAAGTAAAATCAGCAAATTATTGTGTGGTAGTACAGCCAAAAAGGATGAAACATACCAGGATTCTGACAGCAGACCAATGCAAGGATATAACTTCAGTTGGTCAAATTGCATTGTAAAACCACATCCACAAATGATATGACAGCTTGTTGCTCTTGAGCTACCATGATGGCCCAGGGATTATTTAGCCTTTACACCAAGCACCTCTGCTGCTCTCATCACTTTCCTCTAAACTATCAAACCACGAGTGGAGAATAAGACTGAATAAATGACTGGTCAACATGGAAGTTTTTTTTTTGGGAGTGGCAATTAACCAAGCCCTTTCTTTAGTTGTCAAGCCTGCAGCAGAAGAGTAGAAAACTAACAGACTGCAGGGTGGAGTACAAACAATTCAAGGAGTTAATAAAAAACCCATTAAATAAATGCTTATATGATAAGAACAGTAAGTCAAATCACCAAAGGACTAAAAAATGTATACACGCCATACACACGCACATATGACATGCATGGATAAGCAAGGACAAACCTGAAACCACAAACATACTGATGGAACCATGTGGATAGCACATGTGCATAAAACGCAAGTCAACCTCTTCTGCTGGTCCTCTTTCAGCCTACCCATGTTGGTGGCATCACATCAGAGATCCTACAGGATTTGATTTTTATGACAAGTCACAGTAGATTGCAGGTAAATAGTCAATGTGGTTAGGCAACTTACATTGCATAAATGATCATTTGCCCCTCTATGTCAACCCTGCTGAATCATAGGTTCTCATGATCAGACATAACTTTACCAATTGCATCAGGATATGCAAGGCAGGCAAAAGCCTAGGAGTATCTGAAGCAAAATCCTCTTTTGTTTCTGTTGTCCGAATGCCATTTTCTTTCAGGCCGATATAACAACAATGAGTGATGACATGTACATAAGTTCTTGCATAGAACACGTATACACATATTGCAGGAACGATAATGTTCCATGGCAACTTGTTTCATGATCACTTTAGAAAAACAAGCAAACAAGCAAGCACTAAAGGCCATGGAATCAATCTAGATGTTGACTTAGCATTCAATGGATAAAGGCACACTCTTCGAGGGCAGTATCTTGCACATTCCTGCAACTAGATTTGCAGGATCTAGTCTGCTGGAGGTTTCTTTCTTACCTGTGCAGATATACTGAAAGTCTCGAGCAGGCTAGATGGCCTGCCACATTCTCGCAAAATCTGAACATCACACAAGCAGCAAAATACAATCTGGGAGAAGCTAGGTTGCAGCAAGTATATGAGAACAGTCTCATAATGCATTGCTATCATAATTTCAAAGCTAAGACTATCTTCAGTTTTTGTTGTATACAGCAAAACAACAAATACAATAATTGTATCAAAATATAATGAAGGATCACGTTTCTGCCATTAGACTGTCTTTGGTAACAACACAACATTTCATCAACCTACATATTCCAGCATCAGAAGATTTACCATGTCATGCTTCTGAAGAATTTGCAGATAACTTCCAAGCAATTATGGCCATGTTCCTTGGAGACATAGTAGGATCAAATAGAGGAAACAACAATGCTTCAACTAGGCTGCTTTGCTCTTGAAGAAACAATAACCGGTCAAGTAAAATATATGTTTCCACCAGTGGACCTAAAGCAGCCCGAAGGCACCAAAAGGGACCTATATATTCCTGAAAGAATAAGAAAAATGGTGATTAGATATTTGTGATAGAGTGGTTCTTTTTATGCTAAAAAATCAGGGGGGGGGGATCACGATCATATCCCAACTACTATGCTTTTATGAATATGAAGCAGTTGGAAAGGCATCTGGACGGACATACTGTTAAGCACATTAATATAGTTTTTTGTGATATAAGCAACAAACACTGTCAATCTGCTTTATATTGTCTTCATCCAGCATTAAAACATATCAATTTACTATGCTTTGCATAACTCTTTCAATACATGTTCCACCAACTAACCTACCAGAAACACAGTGATGTAATCCCAATTTAAAGTACTGTTCAAAAATTAATAGCCATGATGGGCCTTTGCAAGGACTTTCACATGTGTTAAAAACTGAAATGACCTAAGCAAGCATACTTATCAGTGTTTACCGATGACTTGCTTACCTAACGTGTGTACTCCCTCCGTTCCAAATTATAGGTCATTTTGACTTTTCTAAGTTCATAGATATTATTATGCATCTAGACATATACCATATCTAGGTGCATAGCCAAAACTATGCACCTGAAAAAGCCAAAATGACCTACAATTTGGAACGGAGGGAGTACAAGACAGTGACAGAATAACATCATTTTCACTTCTATTGAGAATGAACAAATAATTGAAAATGATCCGCGCATTTAACTTCTTGGAATTAGTACCATAACAAGACAGCATAATTAAAAAGGGTGTTTCGATGAAACTTACAGAGAAGGGTTGCACGCTCTTCCATACTTCAAGCAGACTCATGTCTTCCACTGAGCCACAGCCAAGGCGACCTAATCCTGATAGTGCGAAATCTTTGAAAAGGGCAAACTTTCGACATTGATCATGATGGATGTCATCTGGTCCTGTGTCAACTCCATATATGACTGAATCAACATCATCTGTGTTCATGTTTTGTTCCTTTAAAGTTGAACAGGAGAGATCATCAATTTTCTCCGTAGCCATTTGTGATTCCACAACTTTCCGAAGCCTCTGACGTCGAAGAGCTTTTCCTTGCCTTCCAATTGATGGACTCAACCTTGACACTTCTGGAAAATATTTCTCAAGTACCTACAGCAGAAACATATAGTTCAGCGAATTCAAAAGTTTTAAAATAACCAAAAAAAATGCTATTCACAAATCTACCCAAAAGGTCAAACTCAGAAGCTCCTGGATTCTAGTGTTGTAGAATCTAAATGGATCTATATCTTCTTTCATGAACAATAATCATCGCGAAGAAAAGTCCAAATAAAAATTAATTGACATATTCACAAACCACAACTCACTTCCATATTCACAGAGAAAGGCATGAATATGTAATCTAAACATGTTTGGTACTGACATCATACAAGAAACAGCAATTGACATGCAGTGTGGCTAGCATATCAGCATGTGTGGTGAATCGTGAATGCATAGGCATTTAGTCTTTCCTAGGAAGCCACTGTGCAGATCTCTAGCTAAACATGCAAGGTAAGTTGGGAATGTCACAAAAACCTGTCGCCGTTGACCAGCCTATAAGCCAGTTCATCATGTTCATCAAGCTAGCTGAATATTATATTGAAACTGTTGCTTGCACAAATAACAATGCATAGCATAAATCTGAATTCATATGAGTGAATTGCTGATGCAATGCAACTAGGTAAACAAGAACACGTACTCATCAGCAAGTGCACTATATTCAAGACCTTTCTGTAGAATAATATTGAACATGAGGATAAATGAAGAGTGACCAAACATAAAGCACAGTGAAATATCCAGAGTATAAATGAAAACATTGAAAAAAATAAAATGTTTGTTTTGAAATAACAAAACATTTACCATTTGAAATGCAGCTCGGAAGGCATGTACATCAAAATTTTGCAGCGCAATGTCCACGGTGAGACTTCTCCATCTCTCTGCACTCTAAAAGGAATAAAAATATCAATAAATAAAGAGCTGCAGCCAAAATATCACTAAATCATTTAGATATTTCCAAGACTGCATCTTTAATAGTATGTAGATTAAAATGTATACAATTGTCATGTTTGCAATTAGTTCAAACTAGAGATATAGTCAAAGTGTACTAGTTACCTAACAAACATGTGATGTCAATAAAAGTAACTGATACCATTATCAGAGCAAGTAACAGTTAGCTCTAGAATGCAATATTAAACACATTCACCTAACATAGAACAGATGAACATAAAAACTTACAGAGGTGAAAATAGGTATCCTTTAATTTTCAGCAATAATGATTTAGACCACAAAATTGTGGCCACACAACGACACAAGTGTGCAGAGGAAGCACAAAACTTCAATGAGCTTGTGAGCATTTTTTTAAAAAGAAGTCTAAGTCCACTGACCAAATAACTCTTGTTAGTATATACAGTCTATGCTGCGTGTCTTCACGAGTTGCAGCAAGAGATGTTCAAAAGAACAGCAGGCGACACTAAGATCGTCAAATGCATCATACCTGACAAGCAAGATCACGAATGCTTTTCCCAAGCACCAATTTAGATAGTTTGGCAGCCTTGCTCATAGGAAAACCAGAACAGGTGTTTGTGTCCTCATAAGAATCCTCAGAAAGTAAGTTGTAACAGCAGCCAACGCTTACCAATGCTTTTACTTGTTCACAGGACACAAAAACTCTGTCCAAAAAAGATAGCCATACTTTAAAAATATTTTCATCAAGGTGGGGGATTTTTTTTAATTGACGATGCAGCATTTAGCAAGTTTGGAGACAGGACCACACTACATGAAAGCAAAGACCAACCTTAGCATGTTAACTGAGAGATCACCACAAGCATGAAGACCAGCAAGGATTAATGGAGGACTGTTCTGAGTTGGTTCCAGAATTTGTGGGCTTTTCATAGTACAGGCCTTAGTTTCGCTTACATGTTCACCGTGGTTATCCTTACATGCATCTAGCGTGACAGCTGCCAATGTGTCACTAGAAAGAACATGACAGGTGACAGTCCTAGGTACTGTGAGCAGTTGCTTCTCCACACTGCAAAAATATTAGGTAGCAATTTATAGCAGCAGGTATCAACCCAAAGGTAGTAGAACTCAAACTAACTCACTGAAGGTTGCACCATTTAGCAGCATAGTGCTTCTTTATTCTCTCTGCACGAGCAATTGTAACTGATGCATGATGTGATGAAGCATCTATCGCTACAACAGGGAGTTGGTACTCAAAGGATAAAGTTTGTGCGAGATAACCCTGAAAATATCAAATAAAATTAAAAATAAATACATGATATAACACTTGCTGTTGAATTATGTTAAAATCAATCATTTCTTTCACTCCCAGAAAATATCAACACAAAACCAAGGCCATGCAAAGTCTACACAAATAAATGCAAGTGGAACAGTTTTCTATTTTCAGGTGCTAGAAAACAACTGACTTGCGCAGTCTGATTCCAATTTGCAAATAAATCTAACAAAAATACAGACCACCTTAAATTTAAGCAGTTCATGTAGGACTGGTTCTTTCAGTTCTGATATTTAAGATGTCATAATCACAACCGAGAGCAATGAAGAAAAATGCCAACTGTCCAAGTATTAGAAAGATAATTGTGTCCACTTGAAACCTTGTATTACAATCGTGCAGCTGCTTGCATGCAGATGACATTACCTGGCCAGAACCTACATCAACCACTGTCTTGGCTCCACAACTCTTAGCAATCGCATGAACCACTGCAGCTAGATTTTCAATCTGCATAAAGCAGTTTCTCTAGAATGAGAGTGCAAATAACAAGTAAAAATAACATCAGACTTGCAAATAAATAAGCCTGCATAGCAAGTTCAAGAATCAGCACAAAGCTGGATTACCTACTTCGTGCTTCTTCTTTGAGTTCATGCCTTGAGCGAGAACGGTGCCAATTGAAGCTACATGAATATCAGGTACAAGCTACACATATTCAAGGGAAAAAAAATGTCAAGATTAAAGCAGATCACAGCGATGAGAAAAATAGGCAATCCCTTAACTAAATGACTAGAAACGACAGCAAGTGAGCTTATGTAATGCAAAGAGCTATTAAGAGAAAAGCAATCTCATAGTTTGTTCATTGAAACCAAGCAACACGGCTGCATGTGGAGCGAGACTAGTTGCCAGACATATTCAAGAACAAAAATGTCAATATTGAAGAAGATCACGGAAAATAGAGAATCTCTTAACTAAATGACTAGAAACGACAGCAAATTGAACTGAGTATGTAATGCAGACATATATTGAGAGAAGAGCAAACTAAGCAGCACGACTGCATGTGGAGCGCGTGCAGTTAATAATCCGTTAAATTCAGGAAACCCACCGACTGCGGAGCCTTCTGCTCCCGTGGAACAACAAGCGACCTAGCAGTAAGCACAAACTCTCGCAGCGTAGCGGGCCAGTGCTCCTGCGAAAGCAGCGGACACTTGGATCCATCAAACTCGAAAGGGCGTGAACTAGCAACGATGAACTTGGACACATCGAGTCGCTGTCATGCACGCAGAGTAATGCATACCTGGACGCATCCGGATGGCAGCTTGAGCAAGCTCCCCACGGGCTCCCGCCGGAGGCACTCCATCCACTCGGCGTCCACCAGCTCCCACATCCTGTCCTGCGCGAAACCAAACCATAGAGGACGGAAACACTCAGCGAACGAACAGAATCATCCGATCCGTCGCCGAGCCTGCTGAAATTCACGGGGGAAAACGAGGACGACCTTGAAGAAGTTGACGACGTGCGCCTCGAGCAGCGGGCGGTGGCGGCCGAGGAAGGCGGCGAGGGCTTCCATCCACTCGCGGGTCCGCGCCGCCGTCTCGCACGAGTACGCGCCGCCGCCGCCGCTCGCCGGAGTCGCCGCCATCGCGCGGGGAGGAGGGAGGTGGGCTGTGTGGGCAGAGGAACTGAGCCCGAACTCGAAAGTGAGGTTCGGTCCAGTCAGTGAGTTTGGGCTACTTTTTGCTGGGTTCTTCTGTATGTTGGGCCGTGTTGGGCTACTTTCCGCTCGTCGGGGATGGGGGGAATCCGGACGTACCGGCGGTGCAAAGGATCACAGACCACGAGGTCCACGAATTCATCGGTGGTGTCGGCGGTGCGCGAGGCCAGGTGAATGCGCCCGTCGCCGGCATCGCAGATCCGCCAGGTGCTGGGGTCGGGGAGGAAGGAGAAGGTGAGGTCGACGAGCTACGCGAGGGCGCGGCCGGCCAACGCGAAGCGGTGCGGCGGCTCGGCGTGGTGGAGCGAGGGAGGGTGGCGGTGGGGGGAGGAGGGGAGTTCGAACTGGAGAAACCCAACGACGGGCCGGCGGTAGAGGGACCGGTTGCGGCGGAGGAAGCGGGCGACGCGGAGGAAGGCGGTGCAGGCGGCGGACGCGCGGGCGAGGTCGGCCGCGGAGTCGAGGCGGAGGAATATCTCCCCCAGGATCTCGTCGGGGAAGATCAGCTGAGACGAAGGGGCGCCGGCGTCCGGAGGCAGCGCCGGCGAGGACATCGCGGCGGCGACGGGGGAGGCCAGGGTTCGAGTCGCCAACGGCGAAGGGGAGCCGGGAGTGGCGGAGCGGAGTGGCAGAAAGATGTGAGAGCCTCACGCGTACTGCTGGGCGTTGAACGGGCCGGACCACGTGAACTAATTATAAAAATAATTTCATATAAGTCAGGTTAATTCGAATATATTAAACCTAACTAATCCTTAATTATCACATATTTATTGTAGCATTACACGATCAAATCATATATTAATTAGGCTTCATATATAAGTAATTAGTAAGGGATTCCCTCCTGTTTTGTAAAAAGCTAAGTGAGGAAAGAGTCTGAAAGGTCTATTTTCTTTCTTTTTAAGTGCATTGTGCCCTTATTATCTCTTCATCTGGTCATCCGGTCATCCCCATGGCAACCTCCTGCCTCAGCCTCTCGTATCGTTCTCTCTCTCCAAAACAAGCTACATAGACTGGAGAGTGATTTGATTCCTGCGGATTTGATAGTGTTTAACAAATTAGGGCTTGTTCGCTTCAGCTTATTCAGCCCCGTTTATTCAGCTCATTGGGGGAGAGAACTGCTAAATTGTTAAACACTATGTCCCGTTTATTTCCGCTTATAAGTGGCTTATCGGTGGAAGTAAGCGAGAATCCCGCCAAACGCTTTATTTGCTTATTTCCAATGATTCTCGCTTACGTGGTAAACCATTTCATAGATTTGAACTACGAAAAGCGAGAAGCGAGAAAATTTTCGCTTAGATTATAATTCAAGCGTGGCTAGGAGTGTATCTAAACTGGGCCTAAATCATTACGGATAAGCCATAAACTCCATGGCACACAGCCTAGTATCTATCGAAGATCCTCCACATTTATTGGTGTAAAGAGCCACTCTAAAACATCTCTATATATGCACCAACAAATTTGAGCAACAGCACGTTGAAAGATAATGTGGTCTGTGATTTTGTCGTTGCAGAGTTGCTAAAGGAACACTCTAATAATCTTCAAAGGTAATTTAGTTCTCCAGACACATGTCATCCATTTGTTAGTAAAATCTGAATAATGCCAGTTCATTGTATAAAGAACCTGAGAAAGTTCCTTCTAAAGGTTAAGTTGATCCAACACGTTTTAGAAATATAATAATATTGCTATCAGAAACATAACACTCGCTTTTCTCCTTATATGATATGACAGTGCTCATGCCCCTTTTTACATTTAAAAAAATATATTATTTTAGTTTTGTCGAGATCAACCGTACCATCAGCTCTCACAGTGAATCTAATTAAAACTATAAATGCTTTGACAGTAAACTATATAACTTTCTTCTTAAAATCTCATTCCACACATCAGCGACACTTATTAAATGCATACGATGATTAAGCAAGTCTTAAACCAAATAAAGCCAGAAATTAAGCATGTTGATCCGGAGTACGGACAAACAACAAGCGATCTTCATCTTCACCGGTCCCCCTAGACCGTCTCGGACTTGGCGATGATGTGCTTCCGGGGGTCCTTCCGAACCTGTCGAACGACGGCTCCGCGGCGCTTCCTCCGCAGCTCCAGCAACGACTCCAGCTTGTGCTCATCCTCCACGGTCTTCATGTAGCGGACCACCCGCTGCCACGAGTCCCGCGAAGAAATGGTGCTCCACCACCTCCACACGTTCCTCCTCGACTCCAACAGGTACCTGAACCTACCGGACTCCGCGATGTGGTGACAGTTGGGTAAGTGCACGAGGTCGGCGAGGGTGAACTCGTCGCCGGCAAGGTATTTGCTGTCACCGAGCCTCTGCTCGTAGACGTCCAGGACCTCTTCTAGCTTCCTTCTTTGCATGTCAAGGTCATTGTCATCGTCCAGGGGGAAGGCCAAATGGTAGAACAAAGCCTGGCTCGGAGGGTTGAAAGCGTGCTCCTCGTAGTGGAGCCATTGCTCAATTGAAGCCCTCTGGAGGCCATCCTTCCCAAGGAGGAATGGACAGTGAGCTTTTCTGCTATATGGCGGCAGATTTCCCTGGAATCTGGAAATAGAAATGTACAGTGAGCTGCTGAAATTAAATTACCATTGGAATATCACTGGCAAAATTTCTGAATCCGTTTTCTGTTGACCACCGCGAAGAAATGAATCTCTACGATTTCATGAGTATCACTATCACCTATTAAGAACTAAAATATTGCGGGCAGTTCATCTTGAATTCATTCCCTCCCATCTATTTGTCTGTTTACAACAACAGTTTGTTCTGCAATCCAAATTAACAGCACACGCGATTGGAGTATATAATTCTAAAAGTTGCCTTCCGGCTTTAGCTAAATAAGAGCACAATGTTTTACATCATTCTTGGGATTCAAACATTCTTGATGAAGACATTATTGTGTCCTGGGATGCCAATATCCAAATTTTTTTGCACGTAAACGCAAAAGGAATACAATTCTTTTTGCACTAATAGTAACAAGGAACTGGTATCATATTAACTTTAGCAAATGCAAGCCGCATCACAACTTTACATAGTTATGCAGTTTTCATGCAAAAAAATTGTTTTAAGTTCCTGCATCTGAGACAGGAGAAACTATTAACTCTTTTGAGATCAACTCTTCTGACTCTAATCAATTCAAGGATTTGCAGCCCACCAGTTGTGTTCTACATGCATCAAAATGAACCAAGCTATATTGTCGTTCAGTTGCTATAAATAACAAGCATATAGTCAAATTCGAAAATGGCAACCACATTAAACCAATTCTACTCTCCTTTAATTTAGACTGCCTTTAGTGCATTGGCTACTTTGCTGCTATCGTGCATGATTTTGGAGAACTGAGTACTCACTTAGAACAAACAGGGGAATATTAACTGGACCCATCAATACCATGCCAAAATGATGAACGGATATATGATGGTGAAAATTCGCTCTCAATTTCGGCAGAAAAGAGCTCAATAATATATTTTAAAATTGATAAATGCCAATTTAAGAGATTGGTACAAATTTCAGCCAGGCTAGCCAGATATCACAACTTTCTGACATAGCTAGTTTCCTAGCGACAACTAATAAACAACCTATCTCCTTGTAGCAACCTAACATGAATATTATCGCATGGTGAAAAATATAAGCTTCAAGGAAATGGAGGTCTGGCTTGGACCCTTTCTTGAGGAGAAGCCTGACTTTGGAATGGTAGGTGACTTTCATAAGATTCAAGTATTACCTTCTAGAAATGTAGGCCCATCAAGGAATGAAACAACTCGAGATCGAGGATGTGGCCATTCCTGCAGAGTGCGCACGAAGAAAATGCAATAATGATATTGACAGCTTAAAATCTTCAAAGAGTTTCTTCTTGCCAAAAAAAAAACAAGAATAGAAGACTCCAAAGTACCTTCAGGCTGAATACCGGCGTGTAATTCTTAATCTTGATAGTCCTAAACCTGATATTCTTCTCATAGAGGCATGCAAGCACCCTTGACACATCAGGTAAGATATTAGATTCGTCATGAAGCACCAGCGCGATAAATCCTTCTCTAATCCTCTCAGCAATTGCATGCCAACTTCTCATAGTGCATGCCAACTTGAAATGAAATGTACAACTCTTTCGTCCTCAGATATACTACATTCCCTGCCTCTCTCATCAAGCAAAGAGAAGATGCAAGAAAGAAAATCAATGGAGGCAGAGAATAGACCGAAATGTGGCAAACAAAAGAGAAAAGAACGAAAAAGAAGGGACAAAGCAAAAGTGAACAAAATCTTAGTGCGCTCAAGACCTTTAGCTTTAGGCTATGGTTGTTCAGCGTCAAATTTACAACCCACCCGGACAGATTAAAGGAGGTTTGATGATCTGTAGGACGTCCCGGGTGGAGAGGCGACTACTGTGCTGCTGGGAGGGATGGCACTCTGGCAGCACCTCATGTGAGATGCTTTTAATTTTTCTCAAATACCCCAGCACATCAATTAGGGAGTTCCCCAAACTCCCAACGTTGACACTATGCAAAAAGAAGATTCTCCATCACATCAAACTTGCGGTACATGCATGGAGTACTAAATGTAGACGAAATTAAAAACTAATTGCACAATTTTGTTGTACTTTGCGAGACGAATCTTTTGATCCTAATTAGTCAATATTTGGATAATAATTCACAAATACAAACGAAACGCTACAGTGTGCTACAGTGCTACAACAGTGATTTTGCATCTCCAAAGTTAGGCAACTAAACAAGGCCCAGGTGTTCTCAGGGTAGAGGCTTCATCTCAATTGCATGGTTTGAAAGAACACGAGTGATGCAGTCATGATTAGATATATTATTGATTTTAGATATTTTTTTCTAAAACCTTCTGTTAAAGTTAGATTAGTTTGACTTTTGACTTAGGACAAACCTTATGCGATCTATAATTTGTAACGGTGGGAGTAGTAAGTATTCAACAAGAAGTCGATACATAATCCCAAGTCGCTTGATCAAAAGTCGCTTGATCTTTCTAATACATTTACAATCTGATTGACAAAATCAAACACGCAGAAAATTAATTATTAACCCGAAAGACAAAGCAAAGAGGTAGGATGTCAATAATATACATGATCTTTGTTTATTAAGGAAATAGTTCCAGCCTCCGCAATCAGAAACTGAAAGCTTGCAGCTGTTGATTACAAACTGCAGTACTTAAACTGCCCACACCTTAAACTCAACAAGAGTTTAACAGAAAGACACAAAAATACCGACCCAACATACTCCTAAGACCATCTAAGCTTCCAGCCAGCCTTGCTGGCTCTCAGCAACTGACAGCCTTTGGCAAATTCAAACCTGCTCCAGACTTCCCAAACTGGAACTGAACACACACCTCAACCAGTACACATGTTCTAGACCATAGAAACAAAGAAACAAAGGATGAAAAAACGCTCTTCATGACAGAAAACACACTGTCCATCCGGACATGATCTTACTAATACATAATCCCAAAAACATCCGGATACACGGATACTACCATTCAAATGCTGATGCAGACTTTGCAGAGAGGAAACAAATCAATCAAAGCTCGTGAGACCAATCGATCAGGCAGAAGTAATGAAGCAAGGTGGTTTCATCTATCACCTGCTGCAGTTTTAGTTGATGGAAGGAGAGAGATGGATCATTAATATAACCAGCTACTGAATAACGAGAGAAGCATGTGGAGGACGAACTGAAGGGCTCACCTCACCTCGATCGATATCATCTGAGCAGGGTTCCTGGACGCAGACCGGTCTCCCTGCCGTAACGCGGATGCAGCGTCCTGTACAGGGAGGGGTCATGGTCAAGCCGCACCCCGTCCCACACCAGCCGGTCCCACCACTCCTTCTCGCAGTCTACTGTCGGCTTCCTCTTGCTACCGCCACCGGTACCGTCCCCGACAGCCGGCATCCGCCTGAGGCTCCAGCATCCCCTCACCCTAACGGTCTCAAGTTCGGGCGTCACCATTCTGCGGCCGCTCAGGCAACGCAGCGCAGGGAGCTCGTGCAGGTGGAGGCGCCGCAGCTTCCAGAAGTTCACCACCTTTCGCTTGCCCGGCACAGGGAACACCTCTGTGAGGCTGTCGCAGCACACGATCTCGAGGGTGTGCAGGCTGCCCAGGTTGACGGACATGGACAGGGGCAGCACGTGCAGCAGCCTGGGGCAGTTGTGCAGGTGCACATGTCCAAGGTCCTCGAATGAGCGCTCGTCGGGCTGCGCCGCCACGCTCCAGCTCCAGACGTGGCGTGCCACCGGCAGCTGCGACACCCACAAGGTCTGGACGTACCAGAACATGGCCTGGCGGCTTACGCCGCCCACCCACTCTCCCTCGGGGGTGCAGAACACGGTGTCCAGCCGTTGGCACCGCTCGACTCGGAACCACAACAACTTGGCCCAGCTATCTGGGAACGGGATTCCGGTGATGGACGCGCTGTCGTGCACATGCAGGATCGTAGCATGGTCGCACAGCAGCTCGGTCCCCTGACCCGGTCCTAGTACAAGCCCCGTCTTCTGCATCCTGTCTTCGACTCTAATGTAGGCGCCACAATCAGGAGCCCGCGGGCAGTCCCACATCCACGCGGTTGCTGAGGCGTTGTCGTCGTCTCTATGTATCGTCAGCGACGGTGCCAGCAGTGTGGAGCCGCTGCTGGTAGTACAGTCGAAGGAGACGTCCTTGGTGTATGGCTGACCAGGCCTCCGGCCCAGGAGCATTTGCTTCTTACTGATGCTGCAGCCGGAGGTAGCAATGATAATGCTGTCATCATCGTCGTTGATGCTGCTTGCGTAAGAAGCAGCATGATCAGGAGACGATATGTCAACATGTAATCCCTTGCCAAGGAAATGATCTCCGATGGGCACAAGCGAGCCAAGGAGCCTCCCATCCCTCACAGAGATGTTGAAATGGGTGCCCCCAAGGCAGCAGCTTGGTGACAGTTGGGTGGTGGTGGTGTCGATTTGCAGCTCTTGTAATCTTGGCCTTGCTGGTGGCCACAGTATTGCGCACAGCATGTGGCAACCCAACAGATGGAGCCCACGGAGGAAAGGAGCTTCCACCATGCTGAGGTCAAGTGTTTTTAACAGCGTACCCGAGAGGTCCAGCATCTTGAGTTTCTTGAACCATCCTCTCAGGAACAAACCTTTCAGCTGCATGCAACACCGGAGGGAGATGGTATGCACCTTAGCTCCTCCTTCGCCCTCGCTTTTACTTGGTGTTCCCTTATTAGCAGTTGAGCTCTCGACAAAGAAGGTGAAAGATTCAAGAGATGGAGGCAGGACATCAGGGCCAACTTCTTTTAACTCAGTGCAACCATCAAGGGTGATTGTCCTTAGACTTTTTGCCTGGAGCAAGTTAGGGAACGTCTCCATCGGGTCAGTTGTTACTCCAAGTTTTCCAAGTTCACCAAGCTGTACAGCATGTAAGTGATGCTCAATCCAATTCTTGACCCCACTGAAGTACAACTCTCTTGGATTCATAGGTGGACCCGTACACCAAAGAAGGTTGATGTTTGTGTGATTCAGATGTAGCACCAAAAGGTCGTCGGGGCATGTCCCGTGCGTTGTTTGATCCTTCACCTCTCCTCCATCTGACGAAGCACTTGTGCCGAGATCTTTGCAATGATCAAGCCGGAGAAATTTCAGTTTCTTGCAGTAGAGGAATGGGGGAGCAGAAAAACTGAATGTGCACCAGGACAGTTGTATGACACGAAGATTCTCATAGTGCTTGAACATGTGGGATGATAGTCTTGTGGTATCAGTGGTGAAGCCTTGTTGTTCATCAGTGGAGGGTTTATCTCTGTTTGGGGCTATGAAGAAGGACGTTGCCATTGTTGGTTTACGATTCTTCTCAATAATACTTTGAAAAGAATGACTCGACTGCTGGCAATCAGTGTGATGTGGAATAAGAGGGGGCAACAAAATCCGAATCCAGCGTTCATCAGGCATCACCCATTCGAAACTGGGAACAGCACGGGAGACATACTCCAGATCCCAATTCAAGTGTATATTACTGTGCAAATCACCAGCAATCTCCCACATTCTTTCCTTCAAAAGTAACTCTGGATTTTTGCCTCCATCTCTTATGATTCCATCACATACCCAGTAACTGGATGCATGGGCACCCCAGTCCATGCCACCAACATACTTATGTGCCCACATGTGCAAGATGCAGTCCAGGACCATAGTGGGATGTTTGCATGTAGTTAGGTAAGTAGCAACTTCAATAGCTTCTTCCATCACAGCATTGGACAATGCAGCACTCACACGGGCATCAGACCTGTGTCTGGGTACTGCTCGGAGAAAAACATCAGTCCTTTTCTCTATTGTTTCTTTGACTTCGTCATCCACTTGGACGTGCGGCCGGAACCTTCCGTGGAAGGTCCATAGCACCTTGCTGCGCAAGTGTCCGTACATGGGGATGCCGAACTCGAAGAAATCAATGTATTCATTGCCTCCGTTGTGAAAGATCACCACGAACCGACATACCGCTAGATTCATGAAGATCTCCTTGGTGACATCATCGATCTCCCTTCGAGCAGCTTCATCGACCCCTTTGAAATCATCGTCCCTGTCCTTCTGATCAAAGATGGCCATCACCGGGTTGGGAAGCTTCAACTCCTCTGCAATTGCCTTTTGTAGTGCCCTCCTGCTTTTCCACAAGGAGCAGTCGATGTGGATCACTCTGTCAAACTTCAACTTGGGATTCTTCATTGACTCAGCTGATTGAAGCCTCTTGGCTACAGCTTTGAGAGCCGCTGATGCCCCAAATCCATCCCAGCCTTTGAAGTAGATCTCCTTTTCTTCACTTGTATCCTCAAGAAAATCAAGGATGTCCCATGCTGCCGCACGTACGTCATCAGCCTCAATCTCAATCGACTGCAACAACCAAAACATATTGATATGTCAACAACAAAATTTAATACAAGCCATAAATTAATGCAATCCTACATAGAAAAGTACTAGGAGATCCTTTTCCAATTTAGTTATCCTGGGAAGCATTGAGGCGATAACATTGGTTGATGAAGGGGTAAATACTCAGCATGTTAAATTATGGCCTCCAAAAATTTGAAGCATCTAGTAATTAAGAGACCATGCAAGTCTAATTAGGGTGTGTTTGTCTAAAATCCTGTACTACGATGTCATCTCTCCTTAATGACTAAATTGTACATACTCAGCATAGTAGCAGTTATATGGAGCCACTTCAAGAAATAATATATATACAGCATTAAAGGTAATCGGTCACTTACTTCGTCGACACGCATGTTGCGCCTGTAGTTTAGAATGCCAGCAGCTTGTACAGTCGATCCGGGATGTTTCTTATCAATCAGGGAAAAAGCAGCGTGATATGATGCATCTAGCTAACCAATTTTCTGCAGCAAACTCCTGATTTCTCAGCCAATGACAACAGATTTGTTCCTGCACGTGCAAGATGGAAAATTAAGCATTTTTTTAGTAGACATAGATGCCTTATGTGCTATCTCTCCAAGTGGATCATTCGACATCAAAACAAATAAAACTGTGAAGAGATCATATAATAAATTTCTGAGAGGATGCTGATGAAAGCCCAATGAAATAGACTAGTACCTTGTTATCGGATGTTTACATATATTGTGGGTGCGAATATAATATAATGCAAATAGATCTGATCAGGTGGACGAGAAGTGCAAGCCAGAACTACAATGCCTGTATGGTATAGGAACTAGTTGCATGAGTCCCCAGCTTGACGATAGGGTAACGGTAATCTAGAGTTTTGGAGGATGGCCCATGCACATATTCGTCTCCTTTGCTTTCAGCAAAGTTAAAAGGTTAGCGCATATATACCTGTGGCCATCATCGGATTCTTTGCTTGCATAGCTCGAGGGATTTTCAAAGGTAAAGGAGTTAAAGAGAAAAGGAAAGAGCAAAGGCTGCAGTTAATTTGTTTTTTGTCCCCTGTTATTTGAACACTATTCGAATATTTTAGGACTGAAAAGATTCCAACGTACGCTAGCTGTTCAAAAGAAAAAGGCAAAAGAGAACCACACCAGTGTAACAATTGTTGTGAGACCTGACAAGGGAAACCAAAGAAATCATTTGCCTTAGGCCTTATTTGGATGTCTTTTTGAGCTTTTACACCTGTAACTAGCTTGCAGTTGTAATGTTATGTGCACAAGGTTACAGCTGGAATTTTTTAATTGTAAAAGTATTGTTTGGGTAAATACGGTGAGCAATCACCTGTATATATCGAACTCGCTACTGCTGTCCACCACCAAGCTCAAGATCCCCTACGCCTACATCACATCATCACCACCAGAATCGAGCTGCCTGCAACTGAGCTTGAACTTAACACCATCCAGAATGAGCTTGAGCTCCAGTGCAGTCGTTGATTGAGGCCCTAGCAATGCGAATTGGGGCCGAGGCCGAGGACATCCTTTCATATTCTGCATCTACGTTAAGGCAATCAGAACAAAATCAGAGAAACTTGTCAACCGAGCTCTCAAAAGACTAGCTCAGCTAGCAACCAAGCAGAAAAACTCTGAAACAAGCAATATATTCTTCCATTCTCATTTGAGAATTATGCGAATACAAGGAGGTATTTTGTGTTCAGGAAAGTCCAAAGAAAAAAGGATTTTGAATCCACCTTTTCTTTTGCCTTTTGCATTAGAAAAATAAATCGATCAAAATCCAATTATGTACTCTAAATAAATGCTTGTTATACCTAATATACTTAGTTTAACATGTATCTGTTTTAATTCTGTACTTTGTCCGACAAGCTTTTTCTTCACCAAATTACCCAAAGCTTATGCCATTTTCAACCCAACCGTAGATATTATGCTCGTCACACCTATAGACTTTTTTCTATTAGCGTTTGTTTTGCAAGGTGATGCAAGTTTTCGATGAAATCTTTACCTATCCTGTCTGCCAAACTGAATGATGTATCCATTCCAGAAATAACTAAAAATGGATAAGAGCCGAGAAGTCTTACAATATGAATATTCCATTCTAAAATTTAAATTGGACCAGAACCGGCGGCGGAACTGGCGCGCGGAGACGCCGCGACGGAGGGTGGTGCAGGCGGCGCGAGGTCGGCCGCCGCGTCGAGGAGGAGGAAGATCTCCTCCAGGATCTCATCGGGGAAGATCATCTGCGACGCTGGGACGCCGACGTCCGGAGGCGCCGGCGGCGAGGACATCGCGGTCGCGGCGGCGACGTGGGAGGCTACGGTTCGAGTCGCCGAACGGCGAAGGGGAGCCGGAGCGGAGTGGCAGAACACGCGAGACTCCCGTATGCTGCTGGATGGGCTGCTGGTCGTTGGACGGGCCGAGCCAAGGTAATCAGCGGGTTGGACTCCACGCAATCTTGGGCTGGGCTGGCTCAAGCTTTTCGCTCAGAGGAGGGAGGTGGGCCGCAAAAACCTCTTTTTCTTCACTCTAATCCGTTATTCCATGATATACATTATTGAAGCTGAAATATTTTTTATTTCGCTGTTTTTGTTGCTAGGTTTTTTTTATCCATTGTTTCGTTGCGAGTTTTATTTGTGGAGTAGAATTTGCTACGAGTTTTCGAACTTCTTCTTGCCCCTAAAAGGAGTGTGTCTGTGTCTCTGTGTCTGTGTGTATGGCATTGGTACGCCAGCGAAGCGTGTCCAGACATCCTCTCCAGGGTGCCGAGCATGCAAGAAGCAGCCCCTGTACGTTCCCACGGAGACAAGCTAAAGACAGGCAGCACGCTGCCAGGACAGGAGATGTCCTTCTCCGTTTCGTGAAACTCGTTGGGAACGGGCCATGCCCAAACTAGGATTACCCAAAATTCCAACTTTAGCACTATACGAAAAGAAGATTTCCCGTCACATCAAACTTACGGTACATGCATGGAGTACTGAATGTAGACGGAATCAAAAATTAATTGTACAGTTTGATTGTACTTTGCGAGACGAATATTTTAAACCTAATTAGTCAATATTTGAATAATAATTCACAAATACAAATGAAACGCTACATTTATGCTACAGTGAATTTTGGTTATCAAAAACAGGGCCTGGACAAAAAGAACCACGACAGCTAGCGAAATGTGTATGTCCATGGTCATTGCCAATGCCGCGCCACGTGTGCATGCCACGTGTCAGGACAGAGGGTGCATGCCGCACGCCTCGCTGTCTCGTGGCGCGCTTAAAGTGTCTCTCTGAACTGACACCAGTGCTACCACCACCAAACGTTTCCAACGAGCGAGCAGCGAGAGCGCAGAGACGCCAAGGCGACCAATGGTGCTCCGCTCGCAGCACTCCGCGTCGTCGTCCTCTTCTGCGCCCTCGCCGCCGCGGCTACCACCTTGCTCCATCTCTTCACGAGCCCATGCACGCACTCCCTGTCACGAACCATCGTCGCCGCCACCGGCCTGGAGACGACCCCTACCTCCTCTCCTGCTCCGATGCTCCACTGTCCCAGGGCGGCGACGGCGGCGCTGCAAGCAGTAACAAGACCGCACGAGCACGGTGGCCCATCGTGACCGACCAGCGGTGCGCCACGAGGGAGCTCCCGCCGCTCGCGCTCCCGCCGTTCCACTGCTGCCCGCCGCCGTCGCCATCGGAGCCCATCCCCTTCGCCTTCCCGGACCCGGCCACCACGCCGCTCCGGACGCGGCGGCCGGCGCACGCCGCCGCTGGCGACGCGGACCACGTGGCCAAGTACGCGCGCGCGGTGGCGCTGAAGAAGGCGCTGCCGCCGTTGGACCCGCGGAGCTTCCACCAGCAGGCGAACATCCACTGCGCCTACTGCACCGGCGCGCACCGGCAGGCGGGGCGGTCGGACCTCGGCGTCGAGGTCCACTTCTCCTGGCTCTTCTTCCCCTTCCACCGGGCCTACCTCTACTTCTTCGAGCGCATCGCCGCCAAGCTCCTCGGCGACCCGGGCTTCGCGCTGCCGTTCTGGGCCTGGGACGTCCCCGAGGGCATGCGCATCCCCGACGCCTTCGCCGACGAGGCCTCGCCGCTCTACGACGCCATGCGGGAGCCTGCCCACGCGCCGCCCAAGCTCGGCGACCTCGACTTCTCGTGGGGCGAGGAGAAGAACCTCACCGACGACCAGCAGGTCCTCCTCAACCTCCGCCTCATGTACAAGCAGATGGTCAGCGGCGCGAGGCTGCCGGCGCTCTTCCTCGGGCAGCCGTACCGCGCCGGCGACGAGGCGATGCCGGGCCCGGGGAAGCTGGAGTGGGCCCCGCACAACACCATGCACGTGTGGACGGGGGACCAGTCGTTGTTCAACGTCGAGGACATGGGCGTCTACTATTCCGCCGGGCGCGACCCCATCTTCTACGCGCGTAACGCGCACCACGCCAACATCGACCGCCTCTGGGAGGCTTGGCGGCGCGACATCGTCGGCGCCGGCAGCGGCCGCGGCCCGGACCTCGACGACCCCGACATGCTCGACGGCGACCGGCTCCGCTACACGTACAACGCCGGCGCCGACGACGACCGCCCACAGCCGTGGCTCGACCCCGCCGCGCGGCCGCCCGCCACCCCCGGCGTGAACCCCGAGGGCGGCCGGCGGCTGGGCTCCGTCGTCAGCTTCCACGTGTCACTCGACGCGCCGGTGACCGCGGAGGTGAGGCGGCCGCCGAGGGCGCGGCGCGGCGGTGGTGGCGCAGCCTGCTGGAGAAGAGTAAGCCGGCGGCGCAGGAGGAGGTGCTGGTGGTGGAGGGCATCGAGTCAGACGCCGGGGAGTTCGTCAGGTTCGACGTGCACGTGAACGCGAGGGAGTTCCGCAAGGTCCCGTCGGGAGGGAGGGAGATGGCCGGGAGCTTCGCCACCCTGAAGCATCCCGGCGGCGGCAAGGTCGTACGGACCAGCATGAGGGGGTGGCGCTGAGCGAGCTGTTAGGGGGTGGCACCTAATGAAACTTACCAAGATTTTACAAGGTTTGGTGTGGTTTTCATGACATATCCTGGTTAAACGCGGAACATATACAAGCACACCTGGGTACAAAGAAAAGGCCTTGACCCTGCTATAACTATAAGTGAAACAATGGACGACTTCTTTTTTTTCGACGGTGGACTCTGAAACAATGAAGACTTACCCGGTGCAAATTGAAATTTACTAAGATTTCTGAATCCAAACAAAGAACAGGACCTAAACATAAGACAAAAAGACAGAAGCCGCTAATTTTTATTTTTATTTTTATTTTAGTTTGCGAAATACGGAAGCCGTTAATGAACTAATGACCATTCACATCACTACCAGGAGACCATTGGTCAGACCTCCGTGAGTGCAAACTAAAAGCTTAAGAATACACGAGGGGAGCCTGACGACCGAGTATCGCCACAATACATCACAAGGGGGAAAGGTAGGAACATGACTGATAGGAGTTGTAGACAAGTAAGAGCAGACATCAGCAGTTGGAGACATGCCTCGGTGCCTCTGTCACAGGCACAATGGTCACAGAATGCAGATACGGGCAAAAGGGAGGAACGGGAAAGCAGAAATTGAAGTGCCAAGAATCTGCTCATCACTGATCAATCTACAGATAGGTGTCACAAACTACCATTAGCTGCTGATATCTTTTCAACTGCTGCGCTGTCTTGCACGGCACTCCTAAACCATCAGATAGACGTTGCAAACCCGCACTGCTGTCCCCTTGAGAAGTCCCAGTCCGTGTGTCAAGAGAGGAGACCTACCAAAGATTTCCACGTTAGTCATCTAGAATAATAAAGTCGGTTATTTTGCTCGTGCATAGCATTACAGCAGGCTGGATCCATCCATTACAGCAAAGAAGCCAGATATTATGCCTGTCCGATACGGTGAAGCCCTGCAACATATATAGAAGCCTACAGATTACAAAAAAAAAATGATACAAACAGAGAGTTGAAAAAGGGCAGCCACGATTATCAAACATGATGTCAAGTTCAACAGTAAACTTGTGTAGGTCCTAAACCAAACACCCGCACATGTACAGATAGATGCTATATTGGGCTCACCTATGTATACGACAACAAAAGCACATATATAGATCGTATGGCTCCAATACTTAGCCGTGAAAAATGTGCATTGGCTTTGACATTGTTGCACAGTACTACTCCATACAACCATTACTCTATTCCCCACTTTGACTGGCTTTCCAAATAGCATATAGCAGATGATGCCTCTAATAAGATGTCGCTATGTGCTGATGCATACCAAACAAACTATGATTTTTTTTTTGGAGACACAAATTTAACTTTTTTTAATACGGATTGCATAGCATTGAAGCAGGCTATATCCATCCATACCAGCAAAGGCAGACAAATTCTACTTGACAGATCGGACCAAAATGTGACAAGCACAGAGTTGAAAAGGGCAGGCATTGCCCCTCAGGCCCTCACCGTTGTCAAGTTCAACAGTTTAGAAACTAGACCAAACACAAGAAAAATATACAGATAGACACGATATGGGATTCATCTATATATGTAACCAAACAAAAGCACAATCATAGATGATACGACCATACATACAATTGAACTCTACAAGTGTTTATGCATATATATGAGAGTATGGTGGCATACTAAAACATTGTCATTCGTTGCTATAGGGTACTTCCCGACAAAAACTGAGGGCCTAGACAATTGTCATACAGACGGATATGTCAACGACCTAGAAGTGCTGAAAGTTAATCAGCAGAAGGTGGCAGGACGGAGCTAGGATGGAAAAATTTAGGTGGGCAGCTAAGTTAATTCATGGATCAAACACTAAACATGTAGCTAATTTATTCTTAATCTTTACGTCTTTCAATAGAAAAATGGAGACCATAATTAAGGGGGGCCATGGCCCCTGTCAGCCCCTACTGGCTCCGTCCCTAGATGGTGGGGAGTGGGGACAGCAGCCGTGAGATAATTTCGATGCACCAAATATAAGTGCGCCATGGCAACAATTAAATTGCAGATCAATCCAGCAAATAAACTAACTCCAAAATTAGCGAAGAAAACAGCTACAATTCTTTGTTTCTTACCACTTCATATACATGGCAGCGACAATGGTGGTGGGAAGCTTGCATACAGGTGAGCTCGATTATTAATCTCAATGGGCTGATTCGACAGAGACAGTCTCTCAACCAGAAATGTCTTGAGATCCAATGTGAAATACTGTGTTGCTTCCATTTCTTGCGAAGAGCTGGTGAACTGGGACGCTTGTAAAAGTACACATCCCTTAGCTGCGCCAATGATCCGCCAGTGGGAGTCAAGCTTGGGCAAGGGTATTGTCCTGTCGTGGTGCCACTTTTCTGTGCCAATGCAAATGTTTCGCAGAGTCTTGCAGTAGAGATGAAACATGCAATCACCAAGAGCTAGCAGACCAAGCCTGCCTTCCCCTGCCTCAACAATGGCCTTCTGTTGGCGATAGGTGACGGTCGGGATTTCAACCCTGGCGAGTCTCATTTCTCGCGTGTCTTGCATGAGCATACCGCTGCTACCATAAATCGTCCAGTAGAAGCATCCGTGCGCGTAGTGGCGCTCGAAGCATCCAATGTATAGAGCCATGTTATCGGTGGCCAAAGAAAGCACACGATCGAACATAAGGGCACGCCATTTTCCGGTGACTGAAGAGAAATTGAAGGTCACCAGCTTGTGCTGGCACTGCACTGCACAGATCACTCCGAACGACAAATCCTCCTCCCCATCCTCATGCTTCTCTTCCTTGCTGGCTGGATCGAAGAAGGGGTCGAAATCCGGCATGCCCCGGGCCCCCGTAGATACAGCGAGGTCGTCGGGGATGGGGGGAAGCTGGACGTACCGGCGGTGCAAGGGGTCGCAGACCACGAGGTCCGCGAACGCGCCCGTCTCGCTGGCACGCCGGTAGAGCAGGACGCGGCTGTCGCGGGCGTCGCAGACGTTCCAGGAGTTGGGCGTGGGGTTGGGGAGGAAGGAGAAGCTGAAGTCGGCGGCTCGGTCGAGGGCGCGCGCGGCCGGGGCAGAGCGATGGGGCGGATCGGCGGGGTCGAACGGCCCGGGTTGGTGGGACTCGAGGAACCCTAGCACGGGCGGCGGGTGGAGGGAGCAGAAGCGGCGGAGGAAGCGGCGCGCGGAGACGACGCGGTGGAAGGTGTTGCAGGCGGCGGAGGCGCGGGCGAGGTCGGCTGCGGCGTCGAGGCGGAGGAAGATGTCCTCGAGGAGCTCGTCGGGGAGGGCCGGCTGCGCCGCCGGAGCGGCGGCGATCTGGTGCGCCGCCGTGGCCATCGCGTGGTTCCGGTCGGGAAGTGGAGTGGAACGAAGTACCGAACTCTGTGTGTGTGTGTGTGTGTGTAAAGATGGAGCTGGGCCGATCTCGTGATCGTGCACTCTTACATTGGTCTGGGCTGAGATGGGCTGGGCCATTCTAGGCCGAATCGGTAAGCCTATTTTCCCTTTAAAACAAGCCTTTCCTGTTTTTATTCTATCCCACACCCACCCAGCACGGCCACAAGCCCACGAGTTGTTGATTGGTGGGCACATGAATACTTTTTTTTTTTTGAAAGATGCACGTGAATACTTCAACCGCGCTTATAACTGTCCAATAGATTTTTGTTCCTGTAAAGACCTCACTGTGATTTTCTTAATAGAAAGAATGACACGGCCAAAACACTCTAGGTATGCTTGGACCTCTTTGCTCTACAGCTTGCCAAAGAGGAAGATGAATAACATTTGCAGCTCTCAAGCTTATCCTAGCTAGCATTAACAAGAGAGAGAAACATACCAGTTCTCCTTAACTGGAAAGAATGAGCTAATAAGAAACACAACACATGTACCAATGGTCAACCACAAGCAATGCCAAAGCACTATGGAGATTGGAGAGCAACACGCATTATTTCAGAATGGAAAGAATCACTTACAAAATTTCTTTGTCAGCACGCTTGACCTTCCGCAATGCCCTGCATGATTGGCCTGTTCACTTCAGCTTATTCAGCCAGCTTATCAACCACCAAACAGTATTTTCCTCTCACAACAAATCAGCCATTTCAGCTTTTCAGCCGGCTTATAAGCTGAAGCGAACAGGAGCAGTCTCTTGCAAGATGCTGCAGAGATTATTACTTCATTCTCTATTTTGGCTAGCTAGCTTCCCAAACAGAATCGTAATGACAGTATAAAACTTAAAAAGTAAGACACAAAGCACGCCAACCAAACTAGTTCCTGCAACAAGTTCAGAACACAATGTGGGTTCTTAACGTTTCATATACTCGGCAGTGACAACGACGGTGGAAAGCTTGCATACAGGTGAGCCCCCGCGTGACACACGGTCTGATCCGATGAGCACAACTTTTCAGCCACCATCGTCTTGAGCTCCAGTGTGAAGTACTGTGATTCTGGCACCTGCTGCGAAGAGTTGGCATACGAAGACAGTAACCGTGGAGCCCCTCGTAGGAGCAAGTAGCCCTCGGCCGCGTCAAGGATGGTGTACCGGTAACAGTCAGGCAACGGTATGGTCTTGTCATGCTGCCACTCTTCCACGCCAAAACCACTGTCACCAAGAGTCTTCCAATGTAACTCCAACTTCTGCTTCGCAAGAGTTAGCAGGCAGAGCATGTCTTCCCCTGCATAGAAAATGGCCCGCCGTCGCCCATGGCTGTTTGGCGGTAAGCCGGCGATGGAGAACTTCATCTCACGCGTGTCGAGCACGAGCAAGTAGTTCCAGGAATCGTGCGTCCAGTAGAAGCACCTGCTCGCGTAGTGGCGCAGCAACGATCCAGGGTGCCGAATCGCTCCGTAGGATCGGAAGCTGAACGACGTGACGCCACGCCATTCCCCGGTTACCGAAGAGAAGACGAAGGTCGCGACCTTCGATTCGGACAGCACGTTGCAGATCACCCGGAACGGCAGGGTCTCCTCCTCTTCCTTCTCCTTGTCGCTGGCCGGATCGAGGAAGGGCTCGAAGGTGTGCATGTAGAAGTCCGCCAGGGAGGTCACCAGGAGGTGGGGGATGCGGGGGATCTGCACGTACCGGCGGTGCAAGGGGTCGGCGACCACGAGGTCCGCGAGGATGACCGACCACTGGGAGAGGAGGACGCGGCCGTCGCGGGCGTCGCGGACGCGCCAGCGGCGGGTAGTGCGGCCGGGGAGGAAGGAGAAGGCGAAGTCGGCGGCCCGCGCGAGGGCGCGGCCGGCCGGGGCGGCGCCGCGCGGGTCGGAGGCGGGGAGGAAACCCGGCGAGGTGTTGCCGTAGAGGAAGCCGAGGACGGGCGGGGCGTGGTGGGACCGGACGCGGCGGAGGAAGCGGCGGGCGGAGACGACGCGGTGGAAGGAGGCGCAGACGGTGGAGGCGCGGGCGAGGTCGGACGCGTCGTCGAGGCGGATGAAGATGTCCTCCAAAACCTCGTCGGGGAGGTCGGGCGTGGCCGTGGCCATCGCGAGGCCGGCGGCGCGGCGGGAGAGATGAGAGAGATGGCTTCGATTCGATTTGGCGGCGGGGGGCGACCGGGCGAGTGGTGGGAAAGGGGGAGCAGAAGCAAGAAAAAGATGGGCCGCATATGCTGCTGGGCTTTTAACGGGCCTTTCTAAAGCTTCGCAACGTAGTAGTAGTGGGCTGGCTGGCTCAAGCCTGCCTGCCTCAAAGAAAAATCCATCTCTAAAATGAAACAAAGTTATTAATGCTTTTGGAAAGCTTACAGAAAGCAATTATTACAAATATTGCAAGAATCGACATAAATCACTGCCACGTCACTGTCTATGACCTGTGGCAGGAGCCATGGCCGCCATCCGCCCACGCAGTGCGAGAGCCGCGTTCTTGTCCCCTGTCCATGGCGCTGTGCATTGGAGTGCCGCCCTCGCTGGATGAGTAGTCTACGGCACCGCGCGTTGCGGCCGGCGGAGGGACGTAGCGTTGCTCGGCGCAGCCCGGCCGGCGGATGGACGCATCCCGACCGGCGGAAGGACGCGGCATGGCTCGGCTCGACAGCAGCTCCGCGGACGGTGTGGCAGCCTGATCCTTCGGTCCCCAGAGACGACGGACACGGTGGGGGAACCGTCACTCCGTGTGTTCTGCAATGTGATGTCCGAAGCCAAGGTTGTGACCTTTGTCTTCTCTCCAGTCACCGGAATGTGGCAGGCCGTCGCATCTTTTAGCATTGGAACCCATGAATGGATGAGATACCATACCCTACATTGATGAAGCGCCACTGCGCGCACGGCTGCTGCTACTGGACAGAGTATGGTCAGAAGGTTATGCTCGTGCTGGGCACGCTTGAGACGAAGGGTGCGTTTGGCAGGGATTCAGATTCTCAAAGAAATGTTTCAGATCTCGATTCTCTCTCGAAATGTTTCTAGAGAGAATAGAATCACTTGCTGAAATCATTTGGCTGATTGTCTGGATTCAGATTATGAAAGAGGAGAATACAATGGAATAGACATATGTGCCCTCCAATATGTGATGTTTTTTTCTTGAGTCATAACAAGGAGAAATAAAATGATGAGAAATATTATTAGTAGTGTCATAATACATGATTGTGCGGTGGTATTCTTAAAAGGGTACACGATCAATATACAACTAAAATGATGAGCAGCAAGTGTGGTAATTTTGGTGGGGAGGTATACTGATTATGAATGAAAATCCAACGAAACCAGCCTCCAGCCGTTTCGACCAGGCAAGAAAAAAAGGAGCGTGAAACGTTTCGCAGGCTGCCAGCGTTCCTGCCGATTCTCATGAGAAACGGAAACGATTCAACCTGCCAAACGTGCCCGAAATTCTTGATTGACCTCCCGCCTGAAAGCGAAGGGAAAGGGAAAAGCATTGGGGGAGGCAAAGCAAAGGGGAGGCAGCAGATGGCAGGCTTGGTTTGCTAATTCTTAATGATTTTGAGTTCCACCTCTATAGTCAGGGGCGGAGCTTGAAGGGGTGCAGCACCTTCGTAGGATTGGTAGACGGTCAAGTAAATATGATGAAATTTTAGGTTTGATAAGAGACTACGAAAATTTTCTAGCTGCAGCCGCACCCACAACTTCCTCCCTAGCTCCGCCCGTCTATGGTAAGACTAGGCGAGACAATGGTGTTGGCGCAGAAGAGTGGCGGCACGACAACATAATTCCATTGCCCGACTGCTACTGGTCCATCTCAAGAGGTGTAGCCGAGGGTTATGTACTCGTACGAGGGATTCCAAGAGAGATCAATGCCACTCCTGTAAATTTCCTGAGAAAAAACCAGATGCGCAATATTTCACACTGCAGCTCAAGACATTGCTGTTTGAGAGGCTGTGTCTGTTGAAATTTGAAACTAGTCACGATTACTTGTATGCAAGCTTCCCACCACCATTATCACCGCCAAGCATATGAAATGTGACGGTAAGAACCTTACTTGCTTCCTTCACATGTTTGACAGTAAACTATATTGTTGGTGTGCTGTGTTGTGCTACTTGTTCCTTTAATTCGCTTTTGTGTTGTTGCACTTGCACTATATTGGATAGCAATTTATGTTGTCAGTGTGCTATATGAACCTACTTATTCCTGTAATGTGCTTTTATGTTGTTGCAACCAATTTTTATTGTTAGAGACATCTTCTGTTTAATTGTTAGAGACATGCCTGCATTTTTTTTCCGTGTGCTATATTGGATAGCTAGTCAACATAGGGATTGGACTGGAGAAATGATTACTTATCAAGTTGTGATACCGTTAGACTATCTCAAAGCTGATAAAAAAATTACTACTAGTTTCATGTTTTAACGAAGCTTTTATAGGTCATTGGCATGTCGTCTAATACGTTAATTGTTTTCTCTCAACCAGATAAGAGCAAATGGGAAAGTTAGTCAGTATAAGCTTATGTATCTGTATGTAAATCCACGGAGGTTATAATTGTATATGAATTATATCTGCTTTTTTTTTGTCTACTTCCTACAAAGCTTACTGATTAACTTGACATTGAAATAAACAGTGGCTGCGATTTAAGCTCTGTAGTTGTAGCACCGCTCTTGAAAAATTAGCACCACCCTTATGTGGCAGTTTTATCTGTCTTCTTTTTCCGAGACTAGTCAGCCGCAACCATTTGTAGGCCCCGTTTTCTTCCACTGACTTATTTTTAGCACCCGTCACATCGAATGTTTAGATACTAATTAGGAGTATTAAACGTAGACTATTTACAAAACCCATTACATAAGACGAATCTAAACGGCGAGACGAATCTATTAAGCCTAATTAGTCCATGATTTGACAATGTGTTGCTACAGTAAATATTTGCTAATGATGGATTAATTAGGCTTAATTAGGCTTAATAGATTCGTCTCGCCATTTAGATTCCACTTATGTAATGAGTTTTGTAAATAATCTACGTTTAATACTTCTAATTAGCATCTAAACATTCGATGTGACACGTGCTAAAAATAAGACAGTGGAAGAAAACGCCCCCGTAGTATGTACCTATGTATGTTTACAATTTCTAAATTTGTGTCTCTGAACATAACGAGTACACCACTTAACATGTCTTACTTTTGCACTACAATCTTATAATATGTAGTATGTACCTATATATGTTTATAATTTTCCAAATTTGTGTTTCTGAACATAACGATAAACCACCATACGTATTAGGTAACTATATATGTTTACAATTTCCAATTTTTTTCTGAATTAATTCCTCTTGATGATTCTAGCACTACAATCTTTGGCAGGTCTGCTCTCTTGACACACTGATCAGGACTTAAGAAATTCTCCTGGGGACAGAGCTGTCTTGGTTCGCAACCTCTATCTGAATCTGAGGGCTTATGAATGTCGTCCCAAGATATCAGATGCTGCCGGCAGTGAAGTGAAAGTGAGAACTTCTGTGTGTGTCACTCTAATGTTCTAGAACTATTGGGTCTGTAAATCAAGTATTTTTGCTTATGCATGTTTGCCGAGTATAATTATTGGTACAATTATGAAGAAATTGAAGTGGACTGGATCGTAGTAACCGGCTTGCCTTTCACTTTTAGAGTCCTGCTATTTGCTCTTGATCCGCATGCTATGACTCTGATGAATTCTAGCCGCAGAAAGCTTCCTTTGTTTTGATCTAGGCCCCTTTGGCAAGCCTCCAGCTCCAACTTCTCCAACGGTTCCAGTTGAAGCCCTACCAAACAATTTGATCAAGAATGGCTCCATGCTTGAAGCACTAGAGGAGATGGCTCCATGCTTGGAGCATTAGAGGAGCCGAAGCAGTTTTATATGGAGAGAAGGGAGTAAAAAAATAGCCCCTCCAATTCCTCCTCATTTTAAGCTCCTTCGGCTCCTCCCCATTTTAGGAGGAACCAGAGCCTTGCCAAAAGGGACCATAGAATTGCCCTCCACTCCTCCGGGAGCTAAGCTTGTATGCTTCTCGTGCTTGTGGAATGCTCGTGGAGAGCCTTTTTATTTGCCCGAGTCAAAGCATGGTGTGAATGAGCTTTTTTTAGCATGCCTGTGTAATCTGCCTGCCTTGATCTCGATGCGCGAGTCCTGTTTCTGTAAATCTGACGGTGATCACAATGATCATTGGATTTTGGTGCTTGTCCAGTTATTGCTACCGACCGATAAAGTTTCTCATTCTGAAATAAAATGTGATTATCAGTGGAGATTTGCTCTCGTGATATTGCCAAAGTTGCCCTGTCAAATTACAAATGTTTTTTTTTGGGAGAGGATGTGAAATTACAAATGTGATTGTAGTAAAAAGGAACGAGTTCTTATTTAGGCCCAATTAAAAAAAGACTCGGGTAAGTGTCTCAATTCTTTAGAAATCTAGGCCCGGCGGTTCGGCCCATTCAAAACCAGAGCAGCCCCTTAATATGCTGCGGCAGTAATGAGATCGGCCCATACGGCTCCACTCCACAACCGTCGTCGAATCCGTCTCATCCCACCGCGCCCCCGATCGCGCGCGCGCGATGGCCTCGCCGCCGGCGCGCCAGCGGCGAAGCCGGGCCTCCCGGACGAGATCCTAGAGGATATCTTCATCCGTCTCGACTCGGCGGCCGACCTCGCCCGCGCCAACGCCGCCTGCACCACCTTCCACCGCGTCGTCACCGCGCGCCGGTTCCTCCGCCGCTACAGGTCCCTCCACTCCCCGCCCGTGCTCGGCGGCATCGTCGCGGAGATCGGGATATTCCACCCCGCCGAGCCGCCGCATCGCTCCGCTTCGGCCGCCGGCGCCGTCGCGCGCGCCGCCGACTTCACCTTCTCCTTGCTCCCGAAGCCCAATCGCTGGCGCACCCGCGACGTCCGCGACGGGCGCGTCCTCCTCTCCGCGCCCGCGCCCGCGCCGGCATCCTCGCTCGAGGACCTCGTCGTCTGCGACCCCCTGCATCGCCGGCACGTCCTCATCCCCTCCATCCCCGGCGATCAGGTGGCATCTGCACGATACTTCGATTATGACAAGCAAGAATTCGAGCCCTTTCTCTCTCCGGCCAGCGAGGAGGAGAAGGAATCGTCGTCCAACCGAGCGATGTGCAACGTCCTGTCCAACAACAAGGTGGTGACCTTCGTCTTCTCCTCGGTCACTGGGCAATGGCAACGCGTCGCAGAGACCAGTGGTTTTGGATCTATAAACCCCGAATTGTTTGTGCGCCACTGCGTGCGCAGATGCTCTACTGGACGCATCCATACAAGAACAAGCTGCTCGTGCTTGACATGGTTGAGATGAAATTCTCCTTCGTTAGCCTCCCACCTGATCCACCCGGCAGACCTTGGTGTTCCGGAATGCTGCATGCCATTGTGGAGTTTGAGGAGGGCAAGGTTGGTTTTTTAGCTCTTGATATTGGTACGCTTGAGCTCTATCTGCGAGATGATGGTGTTGATGCAGATGAGTGGCGCCATGGCAAGACAATCCCCTTGCCTCAGTATGGCTGTCTCTGGTACATCCTTGGTGCAACTGAGAATATTTAGTATATGAATTTGACCATACTCTCACATATGCACAAACAAATAAATGTTTTTCTAGTTGTACGCATAGATATTTTGTGTAATCTTTAGGCAGATATTCCTATCCCCTTTTTTCGAAATAATTGTATATTGTCGGGCAACTATACGTACCTTTGTTTAGAAGTTCCAAATGTTTTGCCTCTGATGATTCCAACACTACAATCTTTGGCAGGTCTGATCTTGACACTCTACTCAAGACTTCAGACTTCACTGGTAGAGCTACGTTGGTTCACAGCACTATGGTGACCGAGTTAGAAAAAAAAATAGAATGGCCAAACTATATAATTTTGGAATAAATGAGGCTAAATATGAATACTTTTTGCTATATATGCATCTCATATTTGCATGTGATACACCTTTGTGTAAGTCGATACATGGAGATGGAGCATAAGGGGGCCAGCCAACTGCCTCTCTTGTATCCTGGAACTATTTGGTCTGCAAACATATAAGACTGAATAATGAGCTATCTTAGTAATCGACCAAGCTATGTTTTTTCCCCTGAAAATAGCATGTTCGATAAACACATCTATCCTTACAACAACAATCGGTCCATATAGAGCCCAGTCGATAAACCACTTGTGCAGATTTTGGGCTTCACTGCTGATCAGAGGACCCTGCAGCTTTAATGACCGCAAAGGCCCGCCCACCCATATACAGCAACTTGTATTTCGGCCCAAAATGGTAAGCCGACAACAACTATTCTCTGGTTCATTCCACACTTGCACTTTTTTTTTGGTTGCGAGGACGCTTCACTTTCTTCTCACATTTTCTAAATCTTTTCTTTGTCTGAAAAAAGGTCCCGTAAAATTTTTCTCATGTTTATGCCAATTGCAACCAAATGCATGGGGGAAAACATAGCTGAATTACGTTGCTCGAGTGTAAGCAGGACCTGTAAGATGAAAGGAAATGACAATGCTACCGCGAGTCACTGCCACATCAACAACCAGTTAGATCAAGTAGGCCCAACGTCCTCTTACCCGTACGCCGCCCGCTGGCCCGGCCCGGCTAACGGCCGATGGACACGATGGCCGCGACGGGCGGGATGGGACTCGTGGGCCCGGTCAACGTCAGAGGACTGGAGACGGAGCCGCGCCGCCGGGCCGCTCTCGTACCCCCCCCCCCTCCCTGACCGGTGGGGCCCCTGACGCGACACGGCGAAAAGCTGCCGTTACTGCTGCGCCGCGTACCGTTAGCAGCTGCGGGAGAACAACCTTTTCTTTTTCCGAAAATGGAAGAAAAAAAACACTCGGTCGCATGCTTGCTGTTTCAAACGAAAAGAAAGTATTATTGTATCGCGCGAAAAAAATCCAAGAAACTCTCGCATCACCGTCAAATCCGAAAGGACGAATATTCTGAAATTTTCAGGAGAGAGACCCGCGTTCGAGCTTGACCTCCGCCCCTTTTTCTCCCCCTCCCGTTTGGATTTATTCTGCCACCACCAAACCGATCTTCTTTTTTCGCTGCAAGCTTTTTTATGGTTTTGGTCTTTGGATTTGGATCATGTTTGGATTTGTTTACGGCTTTTATACGGTGGGTTTTGGACGTTTGGTTGTGATGAACTGATGATACTGTAATGTGGTTAGCATATGGGTGCTGCAATAATCTAATGGGGCTTAGCAGATGATGACAGCAGGAGAGGAGATGGGAGCTCGGATGGGCGGCGAAAAAGGGAGTAGATCGTGGGATCGGCTAGGAGATACGTGTCATCCAACCGCCAAGCAAACGAGAGCAACCAGCATGTGCTTCGGATTGGAAGATCACGGGAAAAAGCCAAGGATAATGTGTGAATCGAACAAAGGTCAGCTTGGCATTGCTAACATGGAAAAATAATAAAAAATTATTAGCCTCACCGAACTTTAACCTTCCAACTCGACCAAAAAAAAAACTCAAGGATTTGGTGAAATCATTAGCATAGCAAACAATACCTTAGCCAACAAAAATTCCACAACAAAAATATCTCAAGTAAGAGTAAAAATAAACCACCATAAAAAAAATGCAAGTCAAAGACAGCACATGAGAGTACAACACCGAGCACGGCCTTTACTTTACTACAGTCCACAGGCAACAACAAATAATTAAAGTCCATTAATAATAAACAACAAATAAACGAAGCAATGATCACGCATCCGTTTCAACAACCATCGCCGTCCACCCCCGAGACCAGCGCACCACCCAAACAAAACCAGAGCGCCGGGCGCCTCCTCCGAGACGCCGCCCGCCATCACAGATCGCACGCACGCGGCCACGCCCCTACGCCGGCAGCTTCCGGTAGCCTCTCCTAGCCCGTACGCCCCCCCGTCCCCTCCCTCCCTCCTCCCTCCTCGTGCGTGGCCGTCGTCGTCTCCACTTCCACTTCCGCACCAGACCACCACCACCTTTCCACCCCTTTGTCTCTCTGTGTCACAAACTGTCTTGTTCGTTTCCGCCAAGAAGGGAGAAGGAAGGAAGAAGCGGCGCGGGAGTCCAACCAACGCGCGAGCGCCCCTCTCGAGATGGCATCCGCCGCGGCCGCGACGCGCCCACTGGCGCCGCCCCCGCCTCCGCCACCACCGCCTCCGCCGGCGGCAGCGGCGGTGCAGTGGCTGGGGCCGCGGGTGTCGTTCAGCCTCGACGACGCGGGGGGAGCGGGGAGGGAGGCGGCGGCCGTGGTGGCGGGAGGGAAGGTTGGGCCCAGCGCCGGCGCCGACTTCGAGTTCCTGCTTGGTGGGTGCGCGGCCGCGTCCATGCTCCCCGCCGACGAGCTCTTCTCTGGCGGCAAGCTCGTGCCGCTCCGCATCCCCGCGCCGTCGGCGGATGAGGAGGTGGGGGCGGCGGCGGCGCAGTCGACGGCGCTGCCGCCGAAGCATGCGCAGGCGCCAGCGTCGGTGGCGGCGCAGCAGCCGGAGACGCCAAGGGCGGCGGAGGCGAAGACCGTGGCCGTGGCCGGTGCCGAGGAGCCCAAGATCCCGGCGCGGAGGTGGCGGGATCTCCTCCGGCTGCGGAAGCAGCAGGCCTCGTCGGGGTCGGGCTCCGCGTCGTCGGCGACCGCGGCCTCCGAGCCCAGGCCGCTGCGCCGGCTCCTCCGCCGCGCGCCCAAGCCGCCGGAGCCGGAGCCGTCCCTGAGCCTGCCACTCCTCCGCGAGGCCGGCCCTGACGAGCCGGACAAGCCCGCCGAAAAGTCAGCGTGCACGCCAGCCCCAGCCACCGCGCCGTCGCCGATCTCGACCACCGCGCCGCCGCCACCAGCACTGTCCCAGCAGCACCAGAACCTGCCTCCCAAGATCCGCCTCACCCCATCGCAGCAGCAAGCGGCGGCGGCCGCGACATCTCCCCCACCCCCGCCGCCGCCACCGCCGCCTCCTCCCTCCGCCGTGGCCGCCGACAGCCCGCGCCTGAACGCGGCGGGCAAGGTGGTGTTCAACGGTCTGGGGCGGAGCTCGAGCAGCCCGAGCAGCCTCGCCGGCGGGCGGCGCTGCCACGGCCACGGCCACCGCGCGGGTGGCGGCGCCATGGAGCGGTCCTACTCGGCGCACGTCCGCGTGGCGCCCGTGCTCAACGTCGTGCCCGTCTGCTCCCTCCGCGGCTCCCGCAAGTCCGTCTCCGTCTTCGGCATCGACCGCCTCTTCTCCCCGTCGGGCGCAGCCTCCTCCTCCGGTAACACCTCCGCTTTCTCTTCCTCGTCCTCCGGCGGCGGGACCAAGAAGAGCAAGGCCGCCAAGAAGGACGCAACCGCCGCTGGCCAGTAACTTGCTGGCAAGACAAGACATGACCGCCATTGATGAGTTGGTTTCACAATCCCCGTGCCTGGTTGATCCTTGATTAGGCAGTTAGCAATTTACCACCACCTCTTGTAGCGAGTGTTTCCTGCAATCCTGCCGACGAACCAGTTGGTTAATCTGGCATGTAAATACAGGCGAGATCGAGTCGGATGAACGAGTGAATGAATGGGCAAGTGAGTTTTTGCCGTTTCTACAGCCTTGTCTTGTTACCTTTGCTGTCAGTAACTCAGTACTCAAGTACATAGTGCAGCAGCAATGCAGCATAGGAGTAGCATGCATGGGTCTGATGATGAACTCGTGCATCGGAATTCGCGACCCTTTTGGGTTTGTGGTTTGCTCGTGCTGAGAAAAGCCTGGGATGGACGGACGAAGCTTTTGATGAAGAAACTCCACGCAGTGTCGGAGGGTTCGTGTTATCTTAGTTTGAAAAGGAAAGTACGCAGTGTCAGACGGTTGGGGATTAGTTCGTACGTGTGAATCTTGCAAAGAACAAATGATGAAATGAACGATGCACCTTACCATAGTACGTTCTTGGTGAGTGATGAAATGTTGAGTTACCATGAGCTTTCAAATGTCATTGTTGAGGAAAAGAAAGAAAACTGCCATGGATCATGGTCATGGACTCATGGTCATGGATGGCTGACCGGAGGAGAGCAAGAGAGGAGAGCAGAGTAGCAGCGGCAAGCAGACAGGTCGGGACGGCAGGAACATCAACGTGCATGCCCGAATCGGGGGACAGGCGATGTGGTGCGTTGTGTGGCCGGCCGGAGCCCTCACCCCCGTCGGCCGCCGCGGCGGCGGTGGTGGTCCATCTCCATCCCCTCCCATCCACCCGGTCGACCGCAGAATGCAACCGCAAGTGCGTCGTCTGCATTGACCATTCATTCCTCATCGCCACCATTCATCGCCTGCGCTGGAACCATGTGCCCTTGCTGGTCACCGGCCAGCGGCCACCTCCCTTCCCTGCGAGTCTGAGCCGACCCGATTCGACGCGATTAAGGGTCAGTTTGGTGGAGTTCTTTGTAGCTCCGGCTTCATCTGGCATTTTGTAGTGCAACTGTCCACGTCGTTCATGGGAGCTTCTTTCCTCTCTCCTCTCCCTCCCTCTCAAAGATCATGGAAAAGCCAGTGGAGTCACAAATTGTGGGCCTGTTCGCTTCAGCTTATCAGCCACCAAACAGTGTTTTTCTCTCACAACAAATCAGCCGTTTCAGCTTTTCAGCCGGCTTATAAGCTGAAGCGAACAGGCTGACATGTGCTCCTCCGACCTCGACTTCTCTAACACTACAGTGCTCATGTCAGGAGGAGCCGGAGCCGACGCCCTCCCAAACGCGCCCTAAAACTGCTCGCCGGCGAAGGAACTTCGAACGTCAATGCCAGACAGGAAAAAAATGTATATATAACATATATACATCTTTTGGTCAGTACATGTTCAGTTCTTCTACTCACAGGCCTCCCTGGGTCAGCTTATTTACAGCTCCGGTACGCGCGGGGGGAGTTGTGGGAGAGCAACGCGAGACTACTACAACGTGAGGACAGCCGGCCACATGGTGTCAGGCCAGACGGGCAGAGAGGGAGACGACAGGCGCGCACGTCATGTGTGCTGCTGTGCGCTGTGTGCATGCACGCCGCCACCAACCACCGCTGTGGAGCAGGAGCGCCGAGCGCCGCGGCGCCGATCGATCTGGCAACAGTCCTCCGACGCCGTCGGCCGATCGAGCAGCCAGACAGCCACCCACATGACACGGGTCGTGTCATGCCAGTGCCAAGCAACTCGATGCCGCCATGCCGCGTGGTGCGCGCCATTGCCGACTTGCCGGCCTCCTCTCCTCATCCTCCTCCTCCCTCTGTTGTTTGTTGCTGACATTGCCATTTTTGTTTCGAGGAAATGCTGCCATTGGCATTGCTCGAGAGTGGAGGTGCGAGACCGGTGGCCAATCACAACCTCCCCCTCGCCGAGGCATCAGCAGCGCGGCGACCTGTCGACGGGCCGGGACATGTCGTGCACGGCGGGCATGGGACTACACTTTTCGCCGTCCCGTTGAACCGTGCACAGCCTTGGTGGGTTACGGTACGGTGTGCAATGTACCATGCCATCCATGGCCTATGTCCTACGCCGCTCTGCTGCATTTACCTGCCCAGTACCATTGTACCAAGGGGATTGGACGGAGGAGTACCCACGTTCGCATGCGTGTCTCAGCTCTTTCGGCTCCAACAGTCACAGTTGGTTGTTGCCTCCCCTTCTTCAACCTCGAGCAGCCATGCCTGCGACCGAGCTTCCCGGACAGTCAGCGGCGGCGATCCAAGTCTCCACCAGCGGCCGGACTTCAGAAACTCGACATGGGTGCATGAACGAAGCACTGTAAATCTTACGCCAAATAATTGAGGCCCTGATCTCTCTCACGCCTCATCTCATGCTCGTGGCTGGCGACTGTGAATGGCGCTACTGTTCCGGTGTTCCCCCGCTGACACAGGCGCGGACGGATCTGGCCACTCATGGCGGGCTCCGCGCCGGCGCCACTAGTGTGGTGACCGGTGAGCCCGCTAGCACCCAAGGGCCCACCTTCCAGGGGGCCCATCAGCGTTACTGTCCAGCTATTTCGGTTGGCAGGCCCGCGTGGGCTGCACTGTGGTGGGCTACTGCCTACTGAGTGAACAGCAGGCAAGTGAGCGCCCCACTCGCCAGCCACTTGTTGCACTTGCAGCTTGCAGGGCGAAAACGGGGGGAAAAAAGTGGGGAAAAGCTTCTAGTCAGTGGTCGTCTAGTGATTGATCATGGCTGCTGTTGGGGTCCAATCATTATTAGAGGGATAGGATAGGGTAGTTGCACTTGCAGTGTCTGTGTCACACCTTGAAATTTTTGGATTTCAGGAATTTAAAAAATAATTAAACAGTGATTTTCTCATAATTTTAAAAAAATTTCAACATTTATTTCTTGTTAGGAAATATAGTATATGAGAAACAATTGGTTATTTTTCTAAATTAAATAGTGTTCTTCTGTGTGAGTTGCATTCATACTGATGCATCTTGGTGTTTATTGAGTGCAAATGTTTTAAAAATGTGTTTAGATAACGATTAGGTTCTTCCGAAGATTTTCTAGAATTTCCTACAATTTATTCTCATTTTCTAAGAGCTAAATCCAATTTTTGGAAGACTCTAAAATCCTTTTCATGAGCTCCAAGTATTTTACTTGGATTGATCGTGTCCCAATCTATCTCTAGGAATTTTTCTGGAACTTTTGAGATTTTCAGAGTATTTTTTTTGGCTTAAATGAATTATCTAGATTTTTTGGATTTTTACTTACACGGGAAATTAATTCTGAAAAAAAGAGAGAACTTACCTATCCTATAGGGCCAAGCCCGTGGGCCCGACCCGCCAGCCTGCTATCCGACCCAGTCGAGGCCCATTTGGGCCAACATCCGCCGCTCCTGTGAGCTGCAGTGCGCCGCCACCACCAGCCATCCTTGGCTTCCGTGCCAAGGCAGCCGCGCTGCCCCTGCGCCCTATAAAATGAGGACTGCCCGGGCCCGCATGCCTTGCTGCTCGCGCCGCCATCTCGCCTGGCTCTGCACCACACCGCCTATATCAAGCGAGCTGCCGAAGCCGAGCATTGTTGCCAGAGTTGCTCCCCGATTCGTTGCGTCCGTTGTCGATGGGAGAAAACCCCCACGGCCAGGAGCATCTCCTCACTGAGCCGAAGGTTCGCCGTTGGTCCTCGACATCTCCTCGTCGCCGGAGCACCGCTGCCGCGTGGAGCCCCAAGCCGGCCACCGTCTGTTGCCGCCGCCGGCCGAATTCCGACCATCTCTGCCGTAGGTGAGGACACCGATGGACTCCTGTCGACCTCCTCTCTACAATGCGCCACCTTAGTCCCTACCTCGCCAGAGCGTCGGCGATTTGAATCGGCCGAGCCATCGGCTGCCATGGCCAAGCTCTTCGAGCTTTTGCGATTAGGTCCCTAGAGTTCCTGTAATCTTTTGTTCCTTTCTTGTGTCTTGGCCGATCTACAGATAACCCCCCGAATAGATTAGATCCCTTCAATCGAGCCCACGCATGCACCTTTAACAGATCTAACCCTATCCTTTAACCTTTCTGCGAACACTATTCCATGTGTCTCAAGAATCTTCTCTACTAGCCCCGAGGTCTATAGTTAATCCTGTTTAGGTCCTTATAACCTTATTTAATCCATAGATTCCACGTTTTAACTCCGTTTAACCTTATTCTTGTTGCATTAGATTCGTGTCAACTTAAATCATGCATTAGAACAATGTTGATCATATTCTCTATTTTGTAATTTATTCAAAATATTAATGTGATTAAATACTTATATACTTGCTTTTCTAATTAAAATCTAATTAGAGTTCAACCCCATGTTTTCACTAATGTAAATTTGGTTAATGCTTATTTAAACAACTCTTTCAATTAAAAGCTAATTAGAGATATACCTCAGATTTTCATCAATTAACTCAACTTGATTAATGTGTATTTAATTTGTTTTAAAATAAAATCTACATAGATTATATCTAGAGTTTTCATAATTAAATGTTAATTTGGCTAATATAAATATAAATATGTTTTTGAATTATAATTTGGTTAGTTCAACACGAATCATAAATTTATGCGCTTAGATGTTCCCACATATGGTATCTTTTCCAAATTAAATGTTTAAAGTGGTATAAACTATACATGAACATTTGTAACTAAAATTTGACTAAGCTTTACTAACATTTGTAATTAAAATCTTTTCTTTTATGAACCCAAATCTTTTGATAGTGTATCTTCTCAACCAAAGTTTGGTTCTAGTCAGTTCTTACTGTGTTAATCTTCTAATCGTAAGCTATAGTTTAGCAACGTTCTTTCGCCATGTTTCGTGTTTTTGAAAATAAATATGGTATTAATTTTGATTAATGCTTATTTACTTAGCTTTTTCTAATTAAAAGCTAATTAGGTTTATACAATGATTTTCTTTAAGCTAGTGTTAATATGATTAACATCAACATGAATGAGTTTCTAATTATAACTTGTTTTAGTTCACTGTGACATATAAAGTTATCAATTAGATGTTATTATACATAGTTTATTTTCCAAAGTTAAATGTTTAAATGGCATAAGTTGTACATGAATATTTATAAATAAAAGTTGACTAGGTTTTACATCATCTTTTCAGATACAAATATAATTTGAATTAACTCTAACTTAGGGTATTTTCTAAAAGTATCCTTTACATGTGTTTTCTAAATAAAAATAAATGCAGCATATAGCTCTTGTCTTTTCCTTTACAAAAAGTTTCTCCGATAGATGTCTATTTCAATGGTACCATGGAGCCTTCGTGATCCTAGAATCAAGCCCTATCCTTTAGTGCGTTCTTTTCAAGCTTTTCTCTTTGATTGGTGTATTATTTTTAGTTGTACTTGTTTGTTTGCTTTGTATGTTGGTGCCCGATGATTGCTTTGAGTAGAAGGATCGCTGTTCGAAAGTTTTGAAGATTAATAGTTTGAAGAGAGCACGAGCTGAAAAGCAGTAAGAGTAACTTTTCTTTGGAGAAAAGCAAGTGTCCCTAACCATCTTTCTATCTATGCTTATTTTACAAGAATACCATGCATGCATTAATTGGAACATGGAGCGACCACTCAGGAAAACAGTGCAACCACAAGAACTACATGGCTCTGATCTTGACTAGAGACTCTAGTTTGAAACGGTCTTACCGAAAGGGCAAGAGGGGCGGCGGCAGATGGGGTATAGCCCGACCCTTAGACTGATATGCTCTATGGTAGTTTCGCAATCTTGAGAGAGGTTTGTGCTCTGCTACTGATCCGAAAATCTTAGCGGGTTACTTCTTATTAGTGAATCTTTGTAAATGCCTTGTAGTGTCTCTATGCAATCACACCTCAGTAGTGTGATGAGTGTCTGATCAGCATGCTAGCACAGCATGGTTGGGTTTATAGTTCTCTTAAACTTTTACATGACTTGTGGTGAAAATGTACAACCTCTGCAGAGTGTAAAACTGATATATTAGCCGTGCTCATGATCAAGAGCGGCCTAAACCCTCACATGATAATTAAACTTTAAGATGGACTTAAATCATTATTCTGGTTATTTCTTGTGGCCTTACTGAGTACCACCATAAGTGTACTCACCCTTATTTACTGCTGCTCAGAAGAGGAAAGTGTGTGAAGTTTTCTGAAGATGATACTGAATTCTAGGCATACACAACCCCTAGTCGATTGCCTGTGAAGTTTGGAGTCTTCGTTTCCAGGATTAAACTGTATATCTCTGATAGACTTGTAAGTCTTTATTTATATTACTTTATATAATACTGTTACTTTTATTCACTGTTATATGTATGATTACATGAACTTGATCCTAGCATATAGGTAACACTTGATTTTTTTTAAACCTGATGTGACATGTAGCTTGCAGGGCGAGAAAGGGAAAAAAGGGGAGAATTTTCTAGTAGGGAGAAAAACAAAGAGAGAGAAAGAAACAGGTGATGGGCATCCAAGCAGACCAACCGCGCCGTTTCGATCTGCGAATCCGTTGGTACAGTGAACCTGGAAGGCCAATTTATATTAGGTCCTTGATCCATGGTGCATCTCGTTGAAATCCTGATGCTTCGCATAATGGCATGCATATGGATATGGCGCTGGTCCAGAGCAAACCAGGCAGCCATAGATAGATGCCTCCGTCGCTGTTGCTGCCAAATCCCCATCCGGCCCACCAGTCCTTATCGCAACAAGATGGCGCGCGATCGCAATTACACTCTCTCGATCACACAAACAAATAAAGTCCACTGATCAAGACCAACAAGCCGTCAATACTCTTCAGCAGATGAGACGATGGGGCCGGTGCTTTAGGGAGATGCATGAATCCTTGCTGCTTCCTTTTTTCTTGAAGGAGCCATTGCCATCTTACAGCTCGAATTCCTCTGTCATGCTGCCCGACCGGTAGACTGAATGGCCTCCGGTCCTCACAACGCGGTAATGCTGTCGAAGGATGAGAGGAGGCAACCATGTCATCAGCAGATCGTGCTTTCTGATCAGGTTATTCAGGTGAAAACAAAGGTGGTCAGTTCGTCAGGTCAGGCTCAGGCAACTATTCTGCTTCAGTCATGAACTCACGATCATTCGATCAATGGCGTTTAAGTACTGTGTGACCAGTCCAGCAATCAAAAGGAAGCAGGAAAATAAAGGAAGAGGGAATAATCTTCAGAGAAAGGGATCATGGCAAGGCCCCATCCATACATGGTTTGGTGCCGCAAGAATGGAATACGGCTATAGATGATGCACAGCCTCCGGATCAAAGTGAACAGGGACAAAATTAAGACCAAATCTGGAAAGCTGCGTGCAAAGTTCAGAGCTTTATTTTGGCGGGGGCAGGGGGGACTGTAGGTGATAATGATTCCAATCACACTTTCTTTTTTCCAAAAAAAAAACACAAGCACACTTTACTTCTTTAATTTATTATTAATGTTTGCTCTTTGGTGAAAGAAAATATTTTTCATCTGCCAGGTTGATCTACTGGTTCTGAAATTTTCACCGATTATTGGAGCTTTTAAAAGAGTAAATCACCTAGTTTATCTTTGTCAGGGGTTGAAGGAATGGTGAGTTTGATAGAACAGGTTTACTTCCATTGATCTGAAAGCTAGACACTGCTGATAAGAAACAGAGCCATGATTCAGGCCAGAACAGTAGAGCACATGCATGATGCATGCATTGGCTCAACCGTGGTCACCATTACTGTCACTCACCAGCAGACAGGATCACAGGAGTGACCCATCCATCTGATGATCCATGAGCTCAGCTCAGCACAAGGCTATGCTAGATGTTGGGTGTCCCGTACTGGTAATATACTGGTAAACGTATTTTCCCAAAAAGAAAGAAAAAAAAAAGGTAATACTGGAAGCATTGATGGATGATGATGAGCTCAGAGAAATGATTGGCAATGCTCCTCTCTTCTTGGAAACTGGAAAAGACATGCTATGTCAATGAGCTGGAGAAGACACGGGGAAACATTATGGGAAACATTATAATCACAGAGTAGTCATGAGTCATGACATGGTCAGCCAGTAGTGGAACACAACACAATTCAGTTGACAATGAGCTGAACTGGTACATATCAACATTTTGCTGGAGATTCCGGTGGTCTGAAAAGACACAATGCATATATGCTGAGAAAGGACTTGGCAAATCTCAATCACCGATCAAATTACTACATTGCCTACCAAACGGGGGAAAAATGAATCAGTCAAGGGATTGAGCAAATCCCAAATTTCCCTACGATTAATTAGATATCGATCGGTCAAGTCTTAACCTTACAGCATCAGTACTATAACTAACTACACAAACATGTAGAACCCCCATCAGCTTGTCATACCCTGGATCTCAGGCTTGCCACAACTTTCTGAAAAAAAAAATCCAGTATAAAGGTTAGGGAAAGTCAAGTCAGTGATGAATAATTGTATTGTTAGGAGTAAAATGATAGGGAAAGTCAAGTCAGTGATGAATAATTGCATTTTTTTAGAGTATGAATAAGTGCATTCAAAGAGGAAGAAATTCAGAGCTCTGTTATAGAGCTATCCAAGGATCTCCAAGAGATATATGACCTGTGAGCTTTTGAGTTTGACACGGACGGATACAATGCATGTGGTTGAGTATGAGCAGGAAACTGTTTGTTTTTCGAGCATAAAGGACCCTCCCGACGGCGACGGATTTTCACACTAGCAAGATCACATTCTCTTGGATACCGTATTTGATTTTTGTTCAATGTTGCGTACCGTATTTTTTGTGCAGGATGGCATCGGAAGGTAACGCCCGTGTAGTCGCCGGCGGCAGGCTACCGTGTCGGCGGCGCCGGCAGCGCTGGGCTCTGCTGCTGCTGCTGGTAGAAGCCCATCCCCTGCAGGTAATGCTGCTGAAATCTCTCAGCAAACTGCAAAGACATGCGTGTATGGATCAAGGGAGGAGTTCAGCGGCATATGGGTGGTGGTACCATGGTGGAAGGCGGCGGTTGGAGGTGGTCGACGGCGAGGTAGCGCGCGTAGGGGTCGGCCACCGGCGGGCTCTGCACGGCCGGCGGCGCCATGAACGTCATCCTAGGCATGGACGCCACGTGGGGAGGGGCCACCATCCGCTGCATGTACTGGTGCACTCCCGCCGGGAACATCACCGGCGCCGCCGCCGCCGCCGCCATCCCGCCGCCCATCCACATCATCTGCACCGCAACAATCCACGTGTCAGTATGTCACAGACCGAGGTCTCGTTCTTGGGTAAGAACCATCTTTTTGGCGCCAAGAGGACACTCACCTGCAGCTGGAGCTGCAGCGACTTGAGGTACTCGATCGCCTCGTCCAGCATCGACGCTTTATCAGTCTGAAGAATTCGATTCGACGCAAGAATACAAGAGAGTATGAGATCAGATAATCAAGGAGATGGGATATGCAAGAGCAGGATTGCAAGTTCATATGTGATTACTTTGTTGCAGTGAGGTATGAGCTCCTGCAGGGCCTTCATCTTCTCGTTGATCCTGTCCCTTCTTCTCTGCATCGGGTTCAGGTCACAGTTAGCAATGGCGGCCGCACGAGCGAAAATTCTCACGTTCCTGCGGGAATTGTAACGAAGAACGTGATGGAAATTTTGGAAGGAGCCAGGCCTACCCGCTCCGAGAGGTTGTGGACCTCGGCGGCGCGCCGCCGCTTGGCCGTCGTCAGCTTCTGCGCCGGCTCGCACGTCACGTCGGCGGACTCGAACTCCGCGTCCTGCATTTGCGGCCGTGTCTGTCATCGATTGATCGGGTGCAGAAGGGATTGATGCCGCGACAAGATCGCGATCGGCAGCGCGGGCGTACCTCGGCGTCCGTGGAATCGCTCTGCTTCCGCTTGCCGCTCCGGTTGGCACTGGCGCTGGGCTGCCCGGCCTTGGTGGTGCATGACGTCGGCCGCATCGACGACGAGGTCACGGTGGCCGCGTCGCGGGCCTTGCCGCCGGCCTTCCCCGCGTCCCCCGGCGGCGGCGCGCCGTCGAAGGGCGCGCGGGCGCGCGGCGTCTGCACGTGGTTGCTCCCGCAGAAGCTCGACCCGATCGTCAGCATGGACGACTCGCCGGCCTCCGTCGCCGTCGCCGTCGCCGTCGCCGCGGTGCCGTCCTCGACGTCGCCGAGGTCTCCGAAGCACGCCTTCTCCCGCGGCCTCGGCGGCGGCATCAGCCCGCTGCTCTGGGGCGCGGCGTCGCCCGCGCACTCCGCCTCCTCCTTGCACGCCCTGCCGCTGCCGGCGTCGTCGGCCGCCTGCGCCTCCCCGAAGAGCTCCGTGAAGAGGTCCCTCTCGAGCGGGTCCTCCGCCGCCACCGGGTACTGGAACCACGCCGCCGCCTCGTCGTCCTGCACCGCCGCCGCCGGAGCCTTCTCTGGCCTCGGCGGCTTCCGCGGCGCCTGGCTCTGCATGACCACGTGGCCGTTGCACCACATCAGCTCGATGAGCCCGTCGTCGTCGCCGCTGCAAACCACACCATTTCACAAAACCATCGCCATCAGCCATGAACGGAACAGCATACAAATCATGCCATGAACGATCAGAACGCACTTCAATTCCGCGAAGGCGTCTCCCATGCTGCTGCTCCAATCAGGGCCGTACTGGTTCATGGCTCCTCAGACCGCCGCCGCCGTGAGCATCCCACGGAACACGAAGCGCGCTCGACCGCTGCAAGGAGAAGGGCAAGAGAACTCCGTCATATTTCCAGCTGCAGGAACCAGGGTTCGGACTTGATACGCATCGCAGAGTGATCGAACATGCAGACAGGGTGATCTTCCATCCCCTTTCAATTGATCAAATAGTAGCAATTGAATTTCAAGGATCAAAGGAACTGAATTTGAAAAAGCAAAGGGCATGAGTGCAGAAGCAGAACTGGTATATACAATAATCTACAAGCGTATTGCTCTGCAGCACCTGAAGCTCTGAACCTGGAGAGCGAGGCACCAGGAGAGATGAGCACGAGACTAACAGAGAGGAGCAAGCAGAACCAACGAACAGTAAAAATGTGTGGGCTCATCCATTTTGACTCGTGCCCCGGTGCGGATAGAATGGCATATCCATTTTGACTCGTGCAGATGGAACAACGTTCAGGGAACTCAAAAGACAAGGGAAAAATAAAAGAAAAGAAAACTAGAGATAGACAGAGAAAGTACAGAAGAAACAAGAACCTGACTATTTTATCCGCTTCTGAACTGGGCGGGCTTCGCTGCAGCCACCAATAAATCTTCAGAGCCTCCCTTCACCTTCTCTCTGCTCCTCTCTTTCTCTCTCTGGTGTCTGACTGTCTGCGCGATGAGCTGATGATCAGTAGAAGAAGCTGAGGAGGAGTAAGTGTGGGGAAGAAGACGAGCTCCGGCTGGGAAGTTGTTGGCAAGAAGGGCAAGCACGGGGCGCCGGCCTTTTTAACGAGGGCCAAAGTTGGTGCAGGAACAGTGGCGGCGCCCGCGACTGAACGAACGAACTGGATTCGCCCCCGGGTAGCACAAGCACAAGTGTAGGCCGGAGAGCGACCGGGAATGGTTATCGCGTAGCCATTCTACACCGGGACCCCAACTTGCCATCACCAGAGTCAGCCTCTGCTAATTTTCACACGCGGGTAAATTATTTTTTCTTTTTTTTTCAAAAATAAAATAAAAAGTATCTTGTGCGGGGGCAAAATATAGGTTGGTCTAGAATTGAAACTTGAGTTGACACTTGGCAAAGCTGTACACAATCACGACTTCATCGTGACGTTATAATCCAGAGATTCAGCCCACGATACTTTCTGAATAGCCGCGGACCGCGGTTATGTAAAGAGTATAAGGCGCCGTAAAAGAGCTCACTTTGAAACCTCTCTACCGTACCATGCACCAGTATAGACTTGACTATACACTTGGGTCGCGGTTGCCAGGATCCTCCCTGGTAGCCCTCGGTCTCATCATCATCGGCGCTGTCGGCCTGACTGTACGTGTGGCACCAAATCTCTAAAAGAGATTAGCGTCACGTCCATCTCACTCCAACTCACTCACACGCACACTCATCACACACGCACACACGCTCGAAGAACAAGTCAGTCAGTTGCATGTTTGACAGGTTCCACTCCTGTGGCGAAGCCCATCCTCCTCCGGAGAACACGCGTGAGCATCCGGATCGATCTAGCTCAAAGCGATCGATGCGTACACTGTGCCGCAACAGAAGGAAGCTTAGCAAAGATCCGATCAAATTGCGGCTTGGTCCCACAAGAGCGCACAATTCTATCCACACTGAGAAAATAGGAGTACTCTACTCAATTTGCATTGCAGGATGTGACCTCTCTCGGTCAATGGTGTTCAGAACTTCAGATCATGGACACGTACAGGCAGGGGTTTCATTCAGCCTTAGTTTGCTTTATATATCTTTCTCACTTTCTTTTTTTTGCTGAAATAATGATCAGAGACAAAGTGCAGGGCCTGTGGCAATTGCCATGCACAGGAGTATGTAGTTTTCACTTTTCAGGTATGTCAGATTCTCGAATTATGAGGTGTGATTCTGAAGCAATGTCTGTTAACACTTGCACATAGTAGGGACCCTTAGGGACTCCCCTTGTTTTTCTGGAATTTGGCAGGTTTTTTTTTTCATTTCCTAGAAAAAATTATGGCCAATCAGAACCTTTATTTCTATGTTCTCAAAGTACCACCTATGATGTATTCCAAGTCGCGAAAACTTTAACAAAAACCTACTATCCAAATCCAATATCATATATATAGCCGATTTATCGATGAGACAAAAACCTCAAATTTTCCTTTCCGACACAACACACAAAAAGACTACTACTCCCTCCATCCCAAATTATAAGTCATTCCAGAATCTTGGAAAGTCAAAGTATCTCAAGTTTGATCAAATTTATATGATAATATAATAACATTTATGATGTCAACTAAGTACAATTAGATTCTTCATCAATTATATTTTCATAGTATATCTATTTGATGTTATAAATCTTTATAATTTTCTCTATAATTTTGGTTAAACTTGAGATGCTTTGACTCTCCAAGATTCTTGGATAACTTATAATTTGGAACGGGGAACGACTCTACATTACAGATTAGGAAAAAGAGAAACCTCCTCCGCTATCTGTTTCTTTCCAAAAGTGAGAAAAAGAGAATATTTTATTCCAAGAAACAAAGCAAGCCCAAAAGGAAGAAGTGAAAAATAAAAAAGGCTGGCAGGGGATCTTATGCTCCTGCCATCTTTCATCATGAGGAATTCAGAACAGCCGTGGCCTCAAAACAGATCCTTGGGATCCCTGGCCACATATTTTATTCTCCGTCTGGGCCCTCTCCTTGCACCAAGAAACTTGAGTGAGCTGCGTGCTGGCCTCCGAGCATTCTCAGCCCCATCAGATGAGAGGCAGGGAACGCAGCAGAGGCTCAGCTCAGGGTCGCCTTTGCTCTGAGGGCTACAGCCTGGGGGAGGGGCATGGCTTCTTGTGGCTCACGTCCCTCCCCCTGGCTAACCACCATTTCTGATATCCTCGCATCATTTTGGCTCAACTTAACTCCTGTACACCGACATAAAGGTGCCAACAGTTTCTACGTCAGAATCATGGGTGACAAAGGCAGCCTCCTCATGCATTCATTTGGTGGAAAATGATTTTTTTTAATCAAATGATGCTGTTGGTTGTTCTTGAGCGCTCTGGGTTCGAGCAGCTTGGACTCGAGCTCGGGTGTGCATCTTCTTCTTAAGTGAATGCTTGACCTTTCCGTCGATTTTTTCGAGAGATGAAAAGTATTGTGTCCAAGAATGTGATTCAGATAGGGAATGATGATCAGTGTTGGTTGCTTTTGCTAGTCTTCAGGATTCTTTTGAAAGCTTCCGGGCACCTTTGTGCGGTAGAATAAGGTGAGCAAAGGAGCCTGGGTGGTTGACAGAAACAGGGCCGGGTGGCTCGATGGCTTCGCTTTGAGAAAGTAACTCCCTGTTCACTGGTTCAGTGTCCATACCTCATCCAAGCAGAAATGGGCAGCTGATCCATGATGTCAATTCTTTTGCTGCTGAATTGCTTGGAAAGCACAGACGACCTAACCATTTGAAGCTGCATTCAGGCATACCAAGTTTATAAAACATTGAGGAAATGAATATGCAAACAAGCTTCCTCTTAACTCTTGACTGGTCCTTGATACAAACATTTTGCTCAAACTTGCAAAAAGTTCAGTGTGCTACTAACATTTTCCAAAAAGAAGAATGTATAGTTTGATTTTTTCAAAAAGCCTTGCAGTTTTCATCTATACTAAGCTAGTTGGCTTATCTCGCCACATGGCTAGTTGCGGCGATCGATGTTGCCCAGGAAGACACCCCACTTGGGCTCGGGGACCTGGACGGCGCCGGCGGCGGGCACGTCCATGGTCTCCCCCTCGGCGGCCTTCCCGGCGCCGGCGATGGCCGGGCCGCCGCGCTCGACGGCGCCCGCGGTCGTCGTCTCGCCGCCGAGGGCGCCCGGCAGCCTCGGCCTGACCTGGAACGGGTTGAACAGCGACGCCCACAGGCTGAGCTGCTCCTGCCGCGTGGCGCCCACGTAGGGGGGCACGAGCGCCGGCACCCCCGCGAACGCGGGCGGCGCGCCGGGGAGCCACGGCATGGACGCGCCGGCCAGCGGGAACGGCACCGGCACCGGCGGGAACCGCAGCCCGCCCGCCAGCGCGCTCGCCGCCGGCATGGACATCGGCATCGGCATCGGCAGCGGGAGCCACTTTCCCTCGCCGAGGCCGCCCTGGCCCTCGCCGCCGCCTCCTGCGGCCAACATGGCGGCGGCCTCCGGCGCCTCCGCTGCCGCCACGTCGAGCACCGCCTCTGCCGCCTCCGACGCCAACGCCGGCTCCGTGCTCCCCTCCGCCGCGTGCAGGCGCCTCAGCGGCCTCGCCGCGGCCCCGCACCTCCCGCCGAGCGTGAGGACGACGAGGCAGAGCGCCGCAGCGACGGTCATGACGGGGCGGCAGCGACGGTGGTGGTGGGCCATTGCCGGACTCTCTGTGTGGGTTGGTTTCTTGGCCGGAGAGCCTCCGGAGGCCGTATGTATAGGACGCCGCGGCGAGGTTTTAGGTATGGGGTTTGTAGGGGACCTGTCAGGAGAAGGGCGTGCTCGAGAGTGAGGCCTCCTACTCGCCTCCTAGCTGCTGCTGCTTGTTGCACGAAGCTGGTTGGCCGTTGACCACCTACAACCGAGCCTAGCTGATCGATCTGGTTGGAAGTTCAGTTAGGCCATGCAATGTTCGTGCAGCTACAATCCCATAAAAATTGCATCTTTATTGTGCAAGTGGCCTGTTTTGACACATGAACACATTGCCGAAAAATAAACTGCTATATCCAGTGGCCACTGCACTGCCGCAGTAAAGACATGGAAATGGAACAAGCTATTTTACTTAGAATGAAGCTAGAGATCCAAGTGATATAAGCCATTTTTTAAGTGGGTCCTACATTCGCCCTCCAATCTTCGCGTATCATGTAGGCAACGCCAGGGCAAACAATTACCAAACCCTGCAGTCTACAGATTGTTCAGCAGCGGCACAATCCAAAGGTTGCCTTCGTGATCTCGTGGCATAACAGTGCCAAGTTGCAGTAACGGTACCCGAGTCCCAACAAGCGCAATGTTACCGGACATCATCGTATCACACCAAAATTTGGCAGTTTGGCTGTTCAAGTTACATGTGAAGCTGTTAAGGAAACAAAATTGCTACGATCACTAGATTGCCAATAACTTTACCGCTACAACATCCGGTGCCATTGCTCACAGCACTGTCACGTGCTTTTCTGCAAGCAAGCCTCAACGGCGCCACCCAGCATCTCTGAACGAGGAGCTTCTGCCTTCCAGGTCTTCATCAAATCACCTTTGTAGCATTGAGTCAGTGGATTTCCTTCCGCATTGCCATTTTGCAGCTGGCAAGTAGCTGGCAAGTATATAGTATGACGCGACAAAACTTTGGGTGCATCTCACTCATTTGCAACTGATCTCTTCTCCAGCAATGATGACAAGAAAGCGGAACATAGTTTTGTGAGAGGCGGAAGAACATGAGACGATCCACTGAATATGGTCTCCCAAGGCCTGTCTGAGGGGATAAATGGAACATCTGAAACCTCTTTCTTTGACTCCAGTTTTTGAAGCTCTCCGTAAATAGAAGCGTAGCCAATCAGTGCTGAAACAACAGACAAGAGGTTTCAGTGTTTGTACATAATGCTTCAAGATTAAAAGGCAATGGAAAACTTTTCTACGTTTCCCAAGATACAGAAAAACATTTACCAGAAACAACTTCAGAAAAGCATGGCATATAACAAGCGGCAATACTTATATCATGTTTGTTTACCACATATATCATTCGACTAACAGTAGCAAGGATTGTATAGAAGAGATTAAGAATATAACAACCCATATAACACACTCACCAGGTTCATCAGCTTGAATCTTCTTGTCTGCGTTCCTGCTAATAACCAACTCCTCACTCTTTCGGGGATCAAAGATGGCATATTCATGGGAACCATTTACATAAACCAATGACACTGTCTCTCTGTCTCTCGAATTATTAGCATTTGCATCCAAAGAGATGTCACCTTTCACAAAAGAAATGCTGCCACCCCTTGCCTGGAAACAAAATTATGTGTCATAAAGGTCCCTAGTCCATTGTGTGCTATCTAACAACACATACGGAAGAAAACAAACCAACTGAAATTTTATTGGAAAACTACAGGAATAAGCAACTAAGCATACTATCTAACAATAAAAGTATAAACATGAGAATATTAAAAAAAGAACAAGAGCAAAATTCAGTTCCTTAAAGTATACCCAATAGAGCGATACTCCAACAAGTTGATATGATAGGTCAAAATAGCTCAAATGGGCATACCTTCTTTACCGACCAGGAGGCAACAGGGTTTGGGTTTTCTGCATTGAAAAGTAGAATTGCTCCATCTTGCTCTGTTGATGCTCCTCCATCAGGACAGCTTAGAAGAGCAAGAACCGCAAATTCGTTCCCATCTGGCGAACAGCATGCAGCTGTAAAAAAACGTGCAAATATGAGAACGAGATCAAAGGAACTTGCTCATTGACCACAGATTACTTTTCACAACCCAACCGTCAGACAGCACTTGAGAATGTTAGGAAAGAGGACCAGCCTAAAGATCAGTACACCACTGTTAACAACATTTACATGTGATTGCAGCAATGTAACTTGGCAGCCTTTGAGGCTGGCCAGATTCTGAGATTCATCATGATGATCATCCTGAAACTGAATTAGACAGGACGGGGCAACATCTAATGTGACAAGGTTGTCAGATTCATCTTATGTGCATCCATGGGCATGAGCAGGGAACGCTATCCATATCCAAGCATCAGAACAAGAATTGTGTTTTCCCAATATGATAAAGCATAATGCATTGTAAGTAGAACATGCCTACAATTTTTGCCTTGCTAAATCAAGATAGCACAAATTGTGCTGCTAACATAGTATGTACCTTCTGCATAAATGCTGTAAGACCACTGCATGGAAAGATTTGAAACATTCCATACAGTAACCTGTGGTCTTGAACTCTGACATACAGACATCAAAAACACCGATGTCCCAACAAAAGAAAGATTTGTAACTGGCTGCAAATACAATAAGTGCAATAAGTCAAGCTGATATGTTAAAGCAGAGGTATAACATGAAAATACAAGTCTAGGTATAATCAGATACCGATAATGTTTCTGCAATGACACCAACAAGCGCATTATTATCAGGATCCCACAGTGTGATGACACTCTCAGCTGCAACTGCAAGAACAGATCCATCGGCTGAGAAGGCTGCTGATGTCATAGGTTTCTTCCTGCAAAATTTCAATTGCTTCAGAATATTATCTGCCTCACTTACCAATAAAAAAAAAGGAATGCTGGCAGACTAGTTGCGCGGTTACATTAAAGGTGTTTACAAATATGCTTATGACTAAATCTTTGCCCATATTAACAGGTATTGCTCAAAGGAAAACAGAGCAACTCACTTGTACGAGGCAACCGATTGGCATCTCCAACCAGCACAATTTTTTTCGTTGCTTGATTGTGAAGATAAACTCTGGACCCAAACCTACATAACAGAACAATAAAACTTATGAAATAAGGAAACAAAGAATCCCCTCAAAGATAACAGATATGCACACCTTGAAGTTACCACCAAAAGAAGAGCTCACAGCCATATTCCTTCCTGGGCGGAAAGCAACAGCAGATACCTCAGCATCACTGCATGAAAGAATTAATATAGAAGTTAAAACAGATAGTTTCATACTTTCAGTTTGTATTTATCAGCAACCTTATAACATGGACCAACCTGTGAGGCTCATAAATGACAGTGGACAAAAAATAATTTCCCGCACTAGACCCGTGATTCCAGAACTTTAGTGTAACAAGACCACCCAATTCATCTTCAGGAAGCTTGACATCCACAGTGCACATCAAACTGCCCTCAATTGACAATGAAACTAAGGAAATGTACATCTGTAGCAAAGAAAAAAAAATGGAACATGTCAAAAGCTAAGGTTAAAATCTGAATACCAATCAAGAACAGCAAATTATTCAAGCATCAAAGGTAACTAGTTTATTTTTATCAATGTAGAAAGCATGTCAAATATATCTAGAATAAAACTAAGTATGAAAAAACAACTATAAAGCAGCATATATTGCTGCAAAGTGTTTGCCAAACAATAAACAGATAACAGAAACAAAGAAAAAACGGAATATAAAGAGAAGGTAAAGTGAGTACAGAAGAAACTAAAACAATGTGACTAGAAATATACACATGAAAACATGTGTCATCTTACTGTGATATCATCAACAGGCTGAAAATTCCTCTGACATACTTGCAACTGAAAAGGTTAACAACACAGGGATTAGTTTCGGTATAAAGTGTCCATCGTCCCATCAATTTCTGCCCGAAAGAGGACTGAGTAAACACGAGAAGTTCCTCTGTTAGGTTGATTAGCTTACCTCTGAAACCTCAGTGTTCTCAAACAAATCGTAGAACTGTATGCAGTAATCTTCCGTTGGTATAGCAACAAGTCTATTTGTATAATCAAATCCATACACAGACCGATCAGATCCACCCAAGCTCGTGGAAGCAATTGGCAGCTACAGAGATGAATATAGAAAAGGATAATCATGAGATCATGACCATACAATATAATCACCATTCATCTGAAATATGGAAAACAGAACTAGCAATGCTATTTAATTGCTTAAATTCTTGAAGCAAAGAACTTTCATGTTATTACAAACCTTAATTCCAGCGATAGATCGCATGACCTCCATATTAGGCATTTTTAGGAGATAGACTTGGTTATTTGTGCATGACACCTGGAGTATGAACAACATCAGCCATCATTCACACAATGGGCAAGAAAAATCAAACAGACTGGATCAAATAAGTAGCTTGCAACATTCTTGAGTGACTTAACCAGCCCTATAGCAGCCAACCCTTATGAATACTCCACATGATAGGACAATTACGAGTCAAAAGCAGGGTTATATTTTACTTCACTCTGTCAGCTCTAATAGAATTACTTAACCAGTTGTTTAGTCTAAGGCATACCAGCATATCTTTATGTTATGTCACTGCATAATTAGCAGTAGTCAATATGCTGTCATCAGATACTTAACACAAACAACTTTCTTAGTTACCTAGGTTTTTCTTGTATGACGAAGCAAGCAGCAGACAGACTTAAATCAGTAATTATGCCCATGTCCGTGCAACAAAGGAAAAGAAAGGAAAGGACTATCAAATGATTATTTGAACTTATTACCACCATCAAATAGACAAAATTGCCCAGTGATCAAAGCATGATATAGGTTTAGCTACAATATTATTTTGAGCAAATTCAGGAAAAAAATAGTGAAGGAGGAACTTGATTTTATGTTTCTATATTGTAGCACATAAGAAAACAAGGAATGGTAACAGTATGAGATCCATGCATGACCATATAACAAACTTCTTGATGTATTCCCCTCTTAAGACTGGGACGTATGATGGTCTCAATTTTGAACTATTATTTTGATTCTAATCGATCAGTGACATAATTTGTACACAAGGCTGAAACATGAATAGCTGAATGAAGAATTGGGTACAAGAAGGAAATGGAAGGATACTTACACAGGAAATGGAAGAATCTGGAGAATCTACAAAGAACAAAAGAGGAGACCCCAGACGTGGTTTATATCTTCTCTTGCCAGTATCTAATTGCCATACAACAATAACTCCCTCCAAACCACCTACAAAACAGAAAAATTGTCAGAGAATTATAGAGCAAAGTATCAGACCATCATTACAGATCTTCCAGGAAAAGACTGAAATTAAATTGATGTTGACAAAGGTAAATGAATAAGCCAAACCTGAGAACAAGTACGCTCCGTCAGAGGAAAATTTGAGAAACCTCACTCTGCTTGAATGCCAATGCCATGTCGTGCACATATCTGCATCATCATCGCCCCTAACACCATCCCTTCCTTCATCCACTTTTGACTTTGAACTTTCAGAGAACTTTGCATTTCCAAAATCTCTCCAAATCAAGATCCGCCCTGTTACATCACCAGCAGCCACAGTTCTCTCGCTTGGATGGAAAGCCAGAGTGGTCAAGTTTTTGGTGTGCCGGAGCTTTGTCTTCCTTATCTTATCAGGCTTGAAATCTTTTGTTGGTATGTTCCATATATGGAGCTTTCTTTTATTTGTAATGCCCAAGAATTCCCCAGAACTACTCGCAACAATCTTTTCTGGTTTGCGTGTCTGTTTAAATCAGAGTAAATTGTGCAGGGAAGTAAGTTTCGAACACTGAAAAATTTTAACAGCAACACATCTTCAACAAAATTCTATACTTTCCAATTATAAATTTTTATTGTTTCCAATTTAAATACCAGGATTACAGGCAAATTTCATAGCCATACGAGTGAATTACTATTCCTAGCATAACCGTCCATATAAATTACATTCAATACTAAGATTTATTCATGTGAAAAGTGTTCAGAAAATTAACGGTGATAAGAGAAGGTATAAAGCTGAAAAACCTCACCTCAGCCAGGAGACCCACTTTACGCCCCTTCATCAGGTCATAAACTCTCATCTGCCCACGCAGTGCTTTTGATTCATTAGCCGGCTTACTCGTATCTTCCACAGAGATGAATGCAACAGGAGTCGACACTTCAGCTCCTTTCGAGGTCCTACAAATGTTAGGAACCACCTGCAATCACAGAATCAAAACATAAGCATGCGCGTTGGCATATTTAATCTAGAATTCACTCATCACTAATAACCAGAGCAACGAAATTGAGGAAGCAGCAGCTTGAGCTTACCATGGAGTGGACGGGGAGCCCGACCTGGACCTTCCGCACTGCCTCCGCCGCCACGAAGTCCCAGTAGATGAGCACCCCGTCGAGCCCCGCGGTCCAGCAGTAGCTCGCGAGCTTGACCGCCGGGGTCGCCGTCGCAGCGGCCGGCGGCGGCACCACCACCACGGCGGTGACGTCCCCTTCGTGCCCCTCCAGCTCCGACACCTGCGAAACGAAAACCACACGGCCGCGGTGAGGCACCGGCCACAACCCCACACTACCAATTCGTTAAGCGGAGGCAGGCGGCGGGCGCGCGGGACGGCGCTTACCAGCATGGCGGTGGCGGTGCTGAAGACGGAGACGGCGCGGCCGGAGCAGACGAGGAGGAGGCGGCCGTCGGCCGAGAAGGCCGGCGGCGCGGAGACGTAGCTCTGGCCGCCGGTGATCATGGCGGCGGCGGCGGCGAGGGGGTTCTAGGGTTTTGGGGCTTCGGAGTGGGAATGAGGAGACAGCGGCGCTGCTGGCTGGACGAAGGGTTTTGGGCTTTGTTCAGCGGTTCGAGCGGGTTGGCGGATCGACGACGGCCGCGCAACCGGGTCTAGACCCGCTTTGAATTTGGGCTTTAAGATGATGATGAATTGGGCCGAGCTCTGTCTCCGTTGATGATGGGCCGGGCCGGACCGGATTAGTATCGCACGTATATCATCCTCTCAAAACACACACACACAGAGGCAGGCAGTAAAAATCCTATTAAATAAACATAGTCCATGAAATTCCTCTCAGAAAAAAAACTAAATTCATGACACAGCTCAGGACTCAGAAGAAAAACCCAAACAATTCATGGCAAGGCCATACGGGCGTGTAGTCGTGTACAGAAGCAAAGCATCAGGATAATGAGCATAAGCATGCCAATGTGAAATGCTCACGGCAAGGAGCAGCAGTATACTAGACTGAATGTGAAGTAGTAAACGTTGACTCAAGCTGCTTAACCCTCCGTTTGTTCATACTTTCCATTTCCGAGGAGCGACCCGGTGTTTCGGGAGATACGAGAAGGTTGACAATGTATGATCAGGTGCTTTCCAGGTTTCAGGATTGGGATAGTCTTCGGACCTCGGCTCAGAACAAGAAACATGACGTTGTCCTGGCCTAACAAGAACGATCAAATCAGCAGCCTGTTGGAAGGGATGCTGTGACTGTAAGGCAGTGCAAGCAGAAGCTGATCCGGCAGGCACCGGAAAAGAGAACATTCTCATTCACGTCAGCTGCATCTGGAGTTCAGTAGAGAAGTACTTATAAGACAAATACCTAAGAACTACACCGGCTTGGTTTTATGAAGTTCTGCGAAACAGAAAAACACTGCTGTCCTCCTCATTCTTCACCTGCGCTATATGATGTCCTCAAAGGCATCGGACGTCCAACCAGCAAATAGGGTGTAAAAACGCAAGTCTGGTTCAGACAACAAAATTTCCTCTCTGTATGCTCAAGTTGGATCAGTGAAAACCTACACTAGTCACTGAAGGCAGTCCCAATGGTATATTGACGATGATTTCTATCCTCATTAAATGACTTGCCACGTAGGCAAAATGCTGACATGGCAACGTAATTAATGAAGAAAGAGAGCAAAAAACCTATAAATGGTTTCCTCATGAAGAAATCAGGTCTTCTCTTCACCCAATGCACCAAGAAATCATGAAATCGCCATTAGGGAGAAACCATCCGTTTCTAGGGGGCCCGTGCCACACTCCCATTGGAGGAAGAAGATAGAGTTAGGAGAGAGAAAGAGAAAATAATTATTACTCAAAGACACCTCCACTGTGGAAGATAGTTTCTATAGATGATTTCTTGTGCTATGGAAACCGCGTCAGTTTCTTCCATTGGGACTGCCGTGACATCGCTAGCGCTAAATCATTTAATGAGAAGGTCTATGACGATCCAGCTAAACCAGGTGGCTTATGCACTCCCTTTTCTTTAATCGAAGCCCTGGTCTTTTCAGCTTCATCCCACTTGCCTGCCTCAGCACTGATGTTAGACAGCAGCACATAATTTGATGTCTTGCGAGGTTCCAGTTCGAACAACTTTTCAGCAGCCAATCGTGCTAGCTCATCGTTTTTGTGCAGCCGGCATGCTCCAAGCAGTGCACCCCACACGCCTGCATTTGGTTGGATCTGCATTCCTTGCACAAGTTCAAATGCCTCGTTCAGTCTCCCAGCTCTTCCAAGCATGTCCGCCATGCAAGCATAGTGCTCAGCCACAGGCTTTAGTGAGTACTCCTTTTCCATTGAGTTGAAATACTTCAATCCTTCATCAATAAATCCAGCACGACTGCAAGCCGACAAGATACCAACAAGTGTGACCTCATCAGGTCTGATATTATTAGCTTTCATCTCTAGGAATACTGAGATTGCCTCGGTCCCATGACCGTTCAAAGCATAGCCATCAATTAACGAATTCCATGAAACAATGTCCTTGACTATCATCTCATCAAAGATTTGTTTTGCTTCCAATATCCTTCCACACTTGGCATATGTGGAAATCAAGGCGTTTCCAGCAAATGAATCATTGATATGCCCACTCCTAACAAGAAGACTGTGGAATTGCCTCCCAACTTGCAAAGCAGCCAGGTTTGCACACGCGCTGAGACAGCTTGCATAAGTAGACCAGTCAGCCCTCTTTGTGTCCCTTCTCATGAGCATGAAATGGTGGAGTGCATCAACAAAGAGGCCATTCTGAACAAATCCAGATATAACTGAATTCCAAGATACTGTATTTCTCCTATTCATTTTCTTGAAGATACCAACTGCCTTGCGCATTTGACCACCCTGAGCATAGCCAGCAATCATGGTGTTCCAAGAAACTGTATCTGTATTGGGCATTCGCTGGAACAACAACATGGCCTCTTCAAGCATTCCACACTGGACATAACCAGATAACATCGTATTCCAGCACACTGTGTCGCGCACCTCAATTCCATCAAAAATCTGACGAGCCTCACCAACCATCTTCCTTTGTAAATATCCATGCATCAGTGCAGTCTTTGCTGCGACACAGTTGAAAGGCATCTGGTCGAGAAGATCCTTTGCTTCTTGGAGTTTCCCAGCACGTACTAATCCACTTACTATACTTGTCCATGAGATCGAGTTCTTATCTGGCATCTCCTCAAACAGATTACAGGCCTCCTCCATGCGAGAGAGCCGCACATACCCTTCAAGCATCACGTTCCAAGCCACAATGTTTCGCTCAGGCATTTTGTCGAACAGTTCTCTTGCATCATCGATCTTCCCTGCCCGGCAATACCCATTGAGCAAGGTCACCCAGGAAACTACATTAGGTGATTCAATCCTTGCAAAGAAGGTAGAGGCCCCATCCAAATCCCCAGCTCGCACAAATCCCTCCAGCATCAAGTTCCAGGACACCAAGTCCTTCTCCACCATTTCATCAAAGAATTGCCCTGCCCGAACCATTTGTCCACTCTGAGTGAGACCCGCCAGCGCGGAGTTCCAAGAAACCAGGTCCGGGGTCGGCATTTCCTTCAGCAGCTTGACCGCATCGTCGAACCTGCCGTTCTTGGCGTACCCAGAGATCATGGCGTTGTAGCACGCCGCGCACTTGTCGCCAGGCATGCGGTCGAGCACGTCCCGGGCGATCTCGAGCTCCCCCGCGCGCGCGTAGCAGGAGACCATGAGCGTCCAGGAGAAGTCATCCCGGTTAGGCATCTCGTCGAACAGGCTCCGGGCGTCCGCGACGCGACCGTGGTCCGAGAAAGCCGCGATCATCGCGTTCCAGGAGACGGCGTTCCTGCGGGGCATCCCGTCGAAGAGCGCTCTGGCCTCGTCGATCCGCCCGTTGCGGGCCAGCGCGGAGAGCATGGCGTTGTAGGTGACGGTGTTGCGGCGGGGCATGGAGTCGAACAGGCGGCGCGCCGCCGCCAGCTGCCCCGACCGCGCGAGGCGGGTGAGCTCCTGGTTGCTCCTGAACACCGCCGTGGCCGCCGCTGCAGCGGTGACCTTGGCGGCGCCCGCGGCGGCCATGAGACGGAAGGGAGCGCTCGTTCGCGTCAGTCGGCGGCGGCGAGCAGGGGAGGACAGAGCGAGCGCGCGCGCGCGCGACCCCCACACAGGCAGGCACTTCACTTGGTTCGGTTCGGCAACGGCACGCGCCCATGCCACCATGATGTCATGTGGGTGGCAGGCTGGTAGCGCTCATCCGAGGAAAGTGGATCTCGTCGTCTCGATCATTTCGGCCCACTTTAAAATTGCAGACCACCTAGGAGGCCCCCCCGTGCGTGTAGAAAGGGTTGGGAAGTTTGCATTTTTGGCCCGTGTGTGTTTGGGGCTTATGCGGGCGGGCAGCTTCTTTGGGCTTCAGATTGGGGCCTGATTGGTTTTCGGACCAGTGTGCCCTGGCTCGCACCACCCATCCAGGCTCCCGCCGGCCAGGCTCGCTAGAGGCAGAATTTTTTTTATTTTTATATTTTTTATGAATTTGTAGAAATAAATAATCGAACCAAAAATTTGCAAAAATAAACCTATGCCGTCGGATCAAACGACGGTAGGGGGCTTTCGCCGGTTGAAACGACGGAAGCATGCCGGCTGCGCCGCCCTGGCTTGGTTCGCCAGTTGAGACGGCGGTAAGTGCCTTACCGCTGTTTCATACGGCGATAGGTGGCCTAACACCGTTTCACTCGGTAGTAAGTGCCGAGCATGCGCTATAACCGGATTGGGGATGTTATAGCCGGTTGAAAAGGCTATAGCTTCCGTTTTAATTATTTTTTCTTCAATTTTATGATATTTATGAAAAAAATTATGTAGTTCCATTGCAATATTTAACTTTATAATTTAAGGGTATATGTCTGTTTTAAATATTTTTCCTTTATTTTTATGATATTTTTAAAGTAAAATATGTAACTTCGTAATTTGAAAGAGGTAGAGTGATTGAACGAAATAATTGAAAATGATTTAACTCCTAGCCTACATAAAGTAGTCTGCGGATAACCACAAATCGTACAATCGTACATATAATAGCCTGCACCGGCCTAAAAAAATAAAGAAGATTATACGCACTAAATGCGCTCTCGTTTGAAACGAGGCTCACCGCGACCACGATCACGCCTCGTTGCCCGCTGCGCAGCTATGGTTCGGTACTGGTCGTACATCAAGGGCTCCCGTGGGGCAACGTCGCAAGGCGGACGTCCTGCTGCGGCCGCAGGTGGTGTTGTGAAGTCCTAGGTCGCGTCCTGTGTAGGAGCCTCCGGGGCGTCACGCAACTGCGAAGCACCGATCACGTCAGGCTTGGGTCTGAAAATTTCATCCACCCATGCATGGACGCTGGACTTCTATCCCTCCTCCTCGACGGAGTCCTCCGAAGCCCCTCCGCGGTCTACGAACCCTGTTATGCAACTAAGGAAATGGTATTGTTAGTTTCGTTGTGTATTTAAAATGGAATAGAAAATGTGTATTCATCACGCACCGTATTGGCTAAGCTCTATGCCTGGTGCAGCAGAAGAGGGCCCCGCTCCACTGCAAGCTCCGTACATATGCGGGGTTGTATTAAGAAATTATTAGTTAGTAAGGTTAATTGGACAATATTTTGTCAATAGTGTACGACAAAATAATGTTCATGTACCTATTGGGGTCACGTACTGCGAAACAGTGCACGGGCCGGCAGGGACATGCCAAAATGATGGTGGTGACGGTGGGCCCTAGGATGGCCTGGCCGCTCGTACCTGGGAGGGTGCATGTGCCTGTGGTGCAGTACAGGGGCTGGGGTACGGTGGACGAACGGGTGGCTGTCGGGCATACATCTATGGACCCACCAGAAGGTTTGTACGGATCCATACGAGGGAAAGTACACCGAAACATAACAGGACATGGAGACTACGATACAGGGTGGCATGGTCTACATGGACTCTAGGAGACTAGTCATAGACAAAAAAAACTACTCTTCCGAGTTGGAATAGAACTCTGTAGTCGTATTCGACTAATACTCTTGTAAAACAAACACCCTGTAACCCTGCTCCCCCGATATATAAGGGCGAGCAGGGACCCCCTCCAGACAGGTTCAATCCAATACAAGCAAACAACACACAGGACGTAAGGTATTACGCGATCTAGCAGCCCGAATCTGTCTAAACCGCGTGCCTATGTACACCATCGAGCTCCTGATTTCGGCGACACCCATCAACCAAAACTTTACCTCAGGTACTCTCTTGGTAGATTGTCGAGTTAAAACACCGACAGCTGGCGCGCCAGGTAGGAGTAGTCGCCAAAATTCTCCATGCGAGTTCGATGGCTCAAGTCATCGTCAAGCCAACGATCGTGCTCGAAGCTGGCACGATGTTCATTTTCGGCTCCTGGGTCTGCGTCGCCGATGGCGCTGGAAGCTTTCACCGCTACATCGCGAAGGCTTCGGAGAAGAAGCAACTTGACATCATCCTTTGTTGGCAAGGTACAGAGTATTTCGTCGAGAAATTCAGCAAAATTTTTAATCTGACAAGCAACGGGCTCGAGTACAACTCGAACTCTACAACAATTCGGGCTGACTCTTACGAGCAGGCAATCCAGCCATCGTGCAGACCAAATTAGATCCTAAGTCAATTCCCATTCGGACTCCGAAACGCGGCTCTAATTCATCAACCAACCATGTCCAAAACACAATCCGGATTGGAAGCGATTGAGGACCACGACCTCAACTTCTACTCGAACTCCGTCGAGGAAACTCCTTTATCAGGCCCGCAGTAGGGTCTGGTGATTACTTCAACACCTCAAGGTAGATTCGTCTACTGGCCGGGCATGAGGCCATCCTTCCTCGATCAGGATGACAAGTCACAGCTCATCACCAACCTAGAGATCCTACCATACCAAGAGGGAACGCCGTTGTCACCAATATATGAAGAAGATGGCTCTCCAGAAGTCATTACCTCAAGCTCTTGCAGTTACTTGCCGGAAAGAGAACTCTTCGATGTTATCACAAATCGATGACCCAGCCGGCCTCGCGGCACACGGCCTTGAGCACCTCGTTGTTGTTGCAGTTATTGGGAAGGGTGTAGTTGCTCTCGGCACGCAACACGGTGTAGATCCTCGATGGCACCAGCCGGCGGTGACGCTCACGGTGGTGGTTGTTCTCCCGCTCCACCTGTGACGGCGTACGCACCGGCGCGTTCCTCGCCCTCCCCTTGGCCCTGCCCCTAGCACTCCCGTACTCGTTCCCGAACACAATACCTTTCCCCTTGTCGTGGTCGCCGCCTCCGCTGCCGTTGCTCCCTCCGGCGCCTCCCACTCTGACTGCCACCATTCCTCCCCCTCCGTTCATCGTCGCTCTCGCTCGCTTCGCTCTTGCTACTAGCTCAGAGCTCAAGAAGCGTATGAGCAAGCTGCTGCTATGGTGGTGCTGGTGATGCCTGGCTCGCCGGCTGGCCCCTCAGCTTTAAGCAAGCCGCCTGTAACTGTCAGCCACTAGGTTTTACCACTATGCCCTCGGGTGGGGTACCCACACAAAGCTAGATAAGCGCTAGAGCAGGAGGGGTAATTAAGGGGGGTGCTACTCCATCACAGCCAGATTTTAGCAATGATCCATTGCAGCTGCTCATCAGAGGCTGCAGCCCGCAGAACTGCTCGTAACCAGTTTCAGAAACCAGGAAACTAAAGAGATGTTTTTTTTCAACTTAAAAAAATCAGCTTGGAGAATTTTTTTTTCAAACACAGTAAAACCGAAGAGAGGATTAGCCAAATAAAAGCACACAGCAGAGCACAACGCATCTATTTAATATCACTTAAAAATTCAACTTAAAAAAGGAGATGGTTTTTGTTTTGTAAACCACGTACAAACAAAGAGATAATTAGCAAAAAAAAAAAGCACACACAGCAACAACACACTAGCTTGTAACTGAAAACAGAAGAGAAGGGGTTTTTTTTTCAACTTAAAAAACAGAGATGATTTTTTTTTGCCAAACACAGAAAAACCAAAGAGATGATTAACCAAATAAAAGCGCATACATTACAACACATCAGCTTATATAACTAAAAAACTGAAGAGATAGGATTTTTTTTAAACTTACAAAAAAATCAATACAAAAATCAATACAAAAATCAACTAAAAATCAGAAAACCCAAGAGATTATTAACCAAATAAAAAAAACATACAGCACAACACATTAACTTAACTTAATACAACTTAAAGCATTACATTAGATAATTAAACAATCTGACACACCAGCTCCATGGTTACATGAAGACGACATCACTCTCCTTACCATACCATATGTTTTCTTACTTTTAAATTACTTGACAACTAAAACGGAAAGATAAATTTTGTTTTTTTTAAAAAGGATAACTTTTGTTTTGGAAATAAAAGGATAACTGATGATGGCGAGATAGGCTAAAGCTGTTAAGTAAACGCCAGTCTGCGTTGAGATTGAGACTAATAAACCCTATAAAGGTAGTAGCTTCACGTCAGCTCACGCGCATCATCTTGTTGCATGCAGCAGGTCAGCGGTCGAGCTCAGCCACGGCGGTCGGCGCGGGTCTTGGAGTTCCCCAGGGTCAGCTCCAGGCCATCCTCGTCGGTGTAGTCCCCGAAGCTCACCTCCCCATCCCACGCGAACGAGAACTCGCGTGGCTCCATCTCCACGTCGCCATCGTCGCCGCCACGGGCAGCCGGTGCCGGCGCCGGCGCTGGAGCCGGAGCCGGAGCCGGAGCTGGAGCCGGCGCCCAGGGGCCGCCGCTGCTCTGCACCGGCCCTGGGGTGCCCAGCCTGGAGGAGGAAGCCCCGGCGGCGAACGACGACGCGCCCGGCGTCCCGAGGGGGCTGTAGGTGTAGGGCCGCGGCGGCCTCCTGTAATTGTTGTTGTTGGCGGCGGCGGCGGATATCTGGATCCCCGCCAGCAGCAGCACCGGGTCGACCGCGCCAGAGCCACAGCCGACGGGGCTCGGCGGCATGGTGAGGGGCTGCTGCTGGGCCTGTGGGGCATAGCGGCTAGGGCCGGCGCCGGCGGCCCACCGCGGCTGCAGGTTGGCGGCGGCGGCGGCAGCAGCAGCAGCAGCGTTATCTTCCGACGCCCAGCGCGCCAGCGTGAGCTGCGGCGGGGAGGCGTTCTGCGGCGTGACAGGCGCGCTGGCGGTGGTGGACGAGCTTGCTTGGCCGTCGGCCTGAGAGAGCCTCTGGAACCACGCCGGCAGGCCGCTGCTGCTGCCGGCGGCGCCGTAGAAGATGCCGCCGCTCCCGCCGCCGAGCGTGAGGTAGGAGGACGACGAGGAGGAGGACCCCAGGGTCAGGCCGTAGGAGGCTGTCGGCGGGGTCGGGGTCGGGGGGGTGGACGAGGCGGGGCTCACCGGAGCAGTGGCGCCAAAGCCACCCAGCACACCACGCGGAGGCCTGGATCCCTGAAACACGTGCAAAACGAACGAACACAGTCACAAATCTTGGCACTGACACAGATGAACAATCATCAAAAATCGAAACTACACAGAGAATTATACAGCATGCATGAATCAAGATCCATCAACACACTAGAGGTGAACAAAATTGTAACACTACGCGTCATCATCATCAGCCCTAAACGTGCATGAAACACTGCCTGCTAGTCATGGTAGATTAGGACAATGAGCAAACAGTGCGGATGCCGTCTGTTAGCTTAGCAGGGGCTCCTTCTTTCCCTTCCTTCCCTCCGATCCTTTTTCTTCTTCTTCCTTCTACCTAAAAATTCATGGAGGAGCTAAGGAGAGGCTCCATTGTCCGGGCGATGGAAGGAGGCCTTGAGCCCCACCGCTAGATCCGCCATTGTCAGCAAACTAGGACATGACTAGAGATATTGCAAAACTGTACTAACAAATATGAGTATGCAATTTCAGGACACTGCAAACGGATAGGGCATCATCTACTAACAAGGTTTTGAAAAGATATCACAGTTGCGTTCGTTTTATCAAGGCTACCAAAAAGATATCGAAAATGGAAAGAAAGCTAGGGGATTTGGTACGCATGCGTCCAGACTTTTCTCAGCCTTGATTCTACTATTAACTAAAAAACTGGCATTGCATCATCCGTTCACACTGCAACTAATAACTGAAGCAACAGCCGCACCTGACACGCATGGAAAAAAACACACAAAGAGATCAAGAATTAATAACGATAACAACTACAGGCACACTAACGGGACACGGTAGCTACCATCTCATCAGAGATGTGGCCGATGTACGTGATGCACTGTCAGCCGCCATGTCGCGGAGCCACACGAGAGGAGGGATCTCGGAAGAAAGGAGCACGTGCATCGCAAGCTCGCAAAAAAAGCCGTTGGATTTTCATGGAAAAGAATCTTGGCTTACTTGCAACCGTTCGCAGATGCACACAACAGCAGTTCGATCTACAAAGCTGAACGAAGCAATGCAGGATCGGACGAACAAGAATTCCATGGAGTAACTCGACAAAGAAAACAAGAGCTACTTTACTACAAAATGGCAAGCTAGTAGCAAAGGATTACCCTGCGGTAGGTGGTGCCGTCGGGCTCGACGATCCAGCCGGCCTCGCGGCAGACGGCCTTGAGCACCTCATTGTTGTCGCAGTTCCTAGGGAGGGTGTAGTTGCCCTCGGCGCGCAACGCGGTGTAGATCCTCGATGACACCAGCCGGCGGCGGCGCTCACGGCGGCGGTTGTTCTCCCGCTCCACCTGCGACGGCGTACGCGCCGGCGCGTTCCTCGCCCTCCCCTTGGCCCTGCCCCTGGCGCTCCCGTACTCGTTCCCGAACACGATACCTTTCCCCTTGTCGCGGTCACCGCCTCCACTGCCGCCGCTCCCTCCGGCACCTCCTGCTCCGGCAGCCACCATTCCTCCCCCTTCGTTCATCGTCGCTCTCGCTCGCTTCGCTCTTGCTACTAGCTTAGAGCTCGAGAAGCGTATGAGCAAGCTGGTGCTGTGGTGGTGCTGGTATTGCTGGTGATGCATGGCTCACCGGCTGGCCCTCGGCTTTATAGCACGCCTGTAACTGTCAACACTCGGTTTTACCACTATGCCCTCGGGTGGGGTACCCACTTAGATCCCAGATAAGCGCCAGGGGTGGGAGGTTAATTAAGCGGGGTGCTACTCAATCACAGCCAGATTTTAGCAGTGAATCGTCGTCTGGATCAATTCGTCAGGTCCTCGTCAGTTACGCTGCCACGCGCCGCCCTGCAGCGTCTCGATGCCGCGCCAGCACAGCACACATGAATGTACAGGGGGGAGGAGCGAGGCTTCATGCGCCTGGTACGTACCAAGCCTTAGCTTTTTGGGCGCGTCCGAAGGCGAGTAGGAGCATCCATGTCCCACCTTGTGCTCGTGATTTTTTTTTAAATATAAACTTGAAGTGAACTACATTTCGGTATCACGTTTAACTTCTCTACTTAACCAGGATGTTGCGCAAACTTTTGTTTCCTAAATTCTTAATACTTGTTAGATGCAAACAACAACAGCTCGATCTACAAAGCTGAACGAAACAATGCAGGATCGGACGAACAAGAAATCCATGGCGTAACTCGACAAAGAAAAAGAGCTACTTTACTACAAGATGGCAAGCTAGTAGCAAAGGATGAGCAGATATTTACGTACTCTGCGGTAGGTGGTGCCGTCGGGCTCGACGACCCAGCCGGCCTCACGGCAAACGGCTTTGAGCACCTCGTTGTTGTTGCAGTTCCTGGGGAGGGTGTAGTTGCCCTCAGCGCGCAACGCGGTGTAGATCCTCGACGACACCAGCCGGCGGCGGCGCTCACGACGGCGGTTGTTCTCCCGCTCCACCTGCGACGGCGTACGCGTCGACAAGTTCCTCGCCCTCCCCTTGGCCCTACCCCTAGCGCTCCCGTACCTGTACCCCAACACGATACCTTTCCCCTTATCGTGGTCGCGACCTCCGCTCCCTCCGGCGTCTCCCGCTCCAGCTGCCACCATTCCTCCCCCTCCGATCATCGTTGCTCTCGCTCGCTCCGCTCTTGCTACTAGCTCAGAGCTCGAGAAGCATATGAGCAAGCTGGTGCTATGGTGTTGCTGGTGATGCCTGGCTGCCCCCTCAGCTTTATAGCGTGCCGCCTGTAACTGTCAGTATTGGGCTTTACCACTATGCCCTCAGGTGGGGTAGCCAGGGGCGGGAGGGTAATTAAGTGGGGTGCTACTCCATCACTTCCAGATTTTAGCAGTGATTGATTGCAGCTTTAATTACCTGCTAAGGATGGAGGGCTAAGTAGTCATCTGGCTCGCTATCGTAGGTGACTGCCTGTTTTAGAATAGTTGCACAATAGCTATACGGCAGTGACGTTGGAACCGGTGATGTATGTTAAACCGTGGGCAGACCAGGCCCGATCAGCACGGGGTTTATTTGGGTTCAGGTCGGCTCATCCTAAGAGCGCCTGTGGTTCCAATGGGGGTGTGTAGGGTTTAGTCCGAGCCACCATGGCACAACCATGATTCGAGCCACCGAGCTAGATATGTGCAGGTTTGATTCGATAAAGGATGCTATCTTTTGCACGGTTGGATGCCTTGGAGGGATAGTAACGCTAATGCACCTCTAATCAAAATGGCGATAGTGAGAGATACTCGGGGGTAAAAGTGTCACAAACTTTACATCACGTGCATTACTGGAAAGAACGTATCTGGAGTAACCGCCAGATATGTACGGGTTTGATTCAATAAATTAGAACCGTATCTCTTGCATGGTTGGATTCCTAAGTAACCGCCAGGTACGTGCGGGTTTGATTCAATAAAGAACCGTATCTCCTGCACGATTGGATTCCTAAGTAACCGCCAGGTACGTGCGGGTTTGATTAGACAAAGAATCGTATATTTTGCACGGTTGGATTCCTTGCTGGCAATAGTAACACACCTCTCCTAAAATGGTAGTAGTAATGGAGACTTAGGGGCAAAAGCGCCACGAACTTTTACGTCGTGTGGTATAACTAGAAAGAATTGATTTATAGCATTAGCAGAAGATTTGCGCGTTATCGTGCATGATTGGGTAACACAGGATATATGCGTAACTGTTCCTTGTATGTTTATGCGATGGAGAATAATTGCGAGACGCGTATACGCACGTGCACGATATCGCAAAAGATCACTTTCCTGAATTAGATTGTTTTTGGAAAATTGAATGGTTTACAACACATGCTCCTTGGCTATAGCTGTAGTTACGTTTTAACAGGATGATCCTCGTGATCACAATGTAAACAAACATTTATGCATCCAAAGAGCTACAACCGCACGTGCACAACATTGAGCTAGTACCACCAGGCAGTCAAATGTTTTTTGCGCAACAATCCAGTTACTTTCATTTGTGCAAGTCAACACGTTGACAAAAACACAAGTATCACCACCTAAAATGAGTCAATGCATTAGCAATGTCTGCGGGATAGTAACACACCTCTTATCGAAATGGCAATAGTAACGGATACTCAAGGGCCGGTAAAATATATCACAAACTTGACATCATGTGGTGATATCAGAAAGAAACGTATCTTGAGTAGCCGCCAGATACGTATGTGTGGGATTGATTCAATAAAGAATCGTATCTTTTGCATGGTTGGATTCCTCGGTGGCGATAGTACCGCACCTCTTGAAGGCAAGGCAATTGTAATATAGCAAAAGCGTCACAAACTTTACATCATGTGACATTGTCAAAAAGTACTAATTTATAGAACTACAGGAAGATCTGGGTTAACATTCATGATAGGGTAGCACATGATATGCATAATTGTTCCTTGTACAACATTATCCGACGGACAATCATGCGGGACGCGTATAAGCACGTGCGCTTTCCTAAATTAGACATTGGTCTAAACAATTTTTGGAAAATTGAATGGTTTACTATCGTTTTTGCAGTGGAACGGATGTGTGCAAAAATGTAGTTACTACGTACTATATGTGTGAAGTTGGGATGATGATGAAAAATCGGTATCTTTAGCTAATCTAAGTCATTATTACTTGCATGGCTCAACGATTCAGCATAATCGTGTTAACAAGGTAACTACAATTATATATAACATCGTCGAGACACACCATGCAACGGAAGATAAATGTAACTGGGTAAGGTGATTGTAGCATTTGCATGATAAAACGATTACTACTATACATACATAATCACACTATCCTTGTTTTTATAGGGTAAGAAATGTCGGTTCTATGTATGCTTATATGCAACTATATAGAGTCACGATCACATGTGTGCCTGCCCGTGCGTGTCAATAATATTAAAACTCTCAAATTAGATGTTGATCTAAACTATTTTGAGAAATAAATTAAATGGCTTAGAGCAAATGTTCCTCAATTACAATTGTGCTTACAGTTAAAACGAAATGAACCCTAGCGCTAGCGGTCACGATGTTATTGGTTGGATGGCCCAAATATTTGAAATGCATTATAATTCTTGTTTACGATATTACGTACTGCAGTTATAACAACCTCATACACTATGTAGCAAAACATTGATGAAATGTTAAATTAACTATAACGTGTGCATAATAATGTAACTACTTCTCAAATGTGACGATAATGGTAAAGAATCTCATATTTTATCGAATCGAACAGTCAGAATATACTTCTCTCTCGACTACAGTTGTGTTTGGATTGTGACGTTACAAACTCTTGTTGTGATCACACTATAATTAAATGGACGACCTTGTGATAATGGAGCGACAAGCGCTTGTGCACAACAAAATTATGATGACATACAACTCGACAACCAAGCTCTTACCTCAATTGTAATGGAAACCTACATGTACAATTCAACATTTTGTCAATGGACAAGAACACATAAAACCATCAAATTCTTTTTTTTAAAAAAGAGCACCATCATTTTCAAAGTGCATAGCAGGATAGCCACATTGATTTTTTTTTAATCTTTGGATGTTAGATGCTTAGAATCGATCTTTTGAACAGAGATGGATCGTCTCGGTTGTGGCCTGTGGGGCTCCGGTGAGCGGGCTGGAGCAAGGCGCGCAACGAGCCAACCATGATGCGCACGGCCGGTCTCAGCCCGGTTTGAACTGGTTTTTCTTGGTTCCAGCCTAACCGAGCCGTTCCGATCCCTTGGTTTAGCGCCGGCCTTTTGCTTGTAGAGCAGCACGTGCCACTTCGAGTGCATGCATGCATGCGGTTCACTTCACCGGGTTCCATCAGAATCACGTACCATATCTTTTTAGCACGTAATGAATTCCTTCCTCTGATTTACTCTATCACTACCAGTCTTGGTATACGTTCACATTTGATTACTGCTACCACACCTCACTGCAATGTTTAGCAGCCTTTCAATTCACAGGAGAGAGAAAGAGTGCAATACTTAAAAGTCGGCAAAAAATACACAGTATAACTCAGCGAGTACATTTAATTTGAGTGGTTGGCCGCCACTGACGAAGGATCTAGACATTGAGAAGGGATAGTGCACTATTGATCATTATAGATTTACCTTGAATTTACACAAGAGATGAAAATAAAATCTCAAGAAAAAAAAAACGAATGGCAGGGCATGCATGCATACCATCTACTGCTCCTTAAAACACTACTGGATATACATTCACGTTTGATTACTGCTACCATACTACCCAGCGCAATGTTTGGCATCCTTTCAATGTCACTAGAGTTTTACCAAACATCCCTAGCAAACTAGAGAGTAAAATTAACATTTGTACTTAGCCAGGGGCGGTTCTATCTGAAAAATCGGGTGAGGGTGCGGCATGATTGAACGTGGAATTCACTTCAGATTTGCAAAGGATAGAAACAAATTTTAGGAATGCCACTTGTCACGTATCTGGACTAGCTATGCATACCGTGTGCCACTAGAACACTGTTAGTGTAGCAGAGAGGTAGTGCCAAATGTACACTCACATTCGATTACTGCTACTGTTACATAGTGTAATGTTTAGCAGTCCTTCAATTCACTAGAGGCTGCAATTAAACGCAGCTCAAAAAACATAGAGAGGGTACAACCAAGCAATATGTATGAGTGATTATCCAGCTGGGGGCGTTTTTTTTCTTTTCTTACTGAGTTATTGAGTGGAGTGAGGGCGCCGCAATATTAAAAATGCTTTGTCTTTTTTCTTTTCATTAAAGTTTACAAGAAGATAACAAAAAAAAAAGAGGGGGGCTAAACTTGTCTTTTCATTCGCAACGGTAGCTTGCTTAGGCCGATGGGTTTGCAACGGCTGCCTTTGCGTGCCATATTACTTGCGATGGCCGATGGCTAGCATGCACGTCGCTTGCTTTTCTATCATCGTGCTGGTGCGAGGATCGGACCACACACTCACGTCGAACATATTGTTCGTGCATTCATGAGCCGGAGCAACAGAAGAACCGGCCGGGGACTCGCTCCCTGCCGGCGGCCGTGGCCTTGGGACCGCACGCGGTGGCGCATGCAGGATGACGAAGGCTCGACGACGGAGCAGCAGGTAGGACCGAGAAGCTATGGGTAGCGAGCACGCCTCACGCGGTCACGCCACACCACCACCCTGCTGCGTGCTGGGCGGGCACACTCCACCACAGCTCGATCGTGATCTGGCGACTGGCGCACACCGCACCGCGCGCCGCTGCACGCACACGCGACTCGCCGGCGGCCGGGGTGCTTCGTCGCGCGCGCCGCCGCAACTGATCGATCCGAGCCGTGCGGGCGTTAACCTTCTTTTCCTCACCTTTTTGTCGCCACTAGCTAGCTCGATCTGGCGATGGATGATGATCTCGCCCTCAAGCTAGTAGTGGTTAGCGTGTACGCATGCACGTCGTCGTTCAGCTAGCGTTACAGTCTTTTTCATTTGAAACGATCTCAGCTAGCGTGTAGTAGACCTCGCTCTGGATCGTATCGTATATCGATCGACGACCCAGCCGGCCATCGGTTCCCAGGGTCACGCAACTGACAGTGCTAAACTGTTTGCTAATGCCGAATGCTAACAGCTAAACTGCCCGCCTGCTTTTCCGGCTCCCTGCGCCATACGGTATACGATTTTTGTGCCATCATGATCGATCAGTTCATCATCACTTTTGCTTGCCAGTACCGTGTTACGGCCTGTGTTCTGGCTAGTGCTACGGCACGTACAGATAATTGACCGTGTTGTGTTTGCCTGTACATTCGTTCAAAGACTGCGACCGACTACACACAAACTAAAGTTAGTTTCATTCCTTAGTGATGAATCGTCGTCAAACACAACTTATTTAGTTATATGATGTAGCAAGTCCGACCCTGCACTGATGTTGCTCAGGTCCCTTTTCCGCAGTTGTTGTTGCCTTCTAGTTGGCTCGTTGCATGAGATCCGCAGCCGCTTGCCGGCCTTTTCGATCCACTAGTAGTACAAGTACAACACTGCACTGCAGGCAAAGGGTATCGTCGTCTGGATCAGTGCGTCAGGTCCTCGTCAGTTACGCTGCCACGCGCCGCCCAAGCAGCGTCTCAATGCCGCGCCAGCACAGCACACATGGACGTACAGGGGGGAGGAGCGAGGCTTCATGCTCCTGGTACGTACCAAGCCTTAGCTTTTTGGGCCCGCCCGAAGGCCAGTAGGAGCATCCATGTCCCACCTTGTGCTCGTGTTTTTTTTTGTTTTTTTAAATAAAACTTGAAGTGAACTACATTTCGGTATCACGTTTAACTTCTCTACTTAACCAGGATGTTGCGCAAAGTTTTGTTTCCTAAATTGTTAATATTTAGTTAGACGGTGGTTAGAAAAAAAACAGTCCATCCAGAAAAACTGTACAGTGAAAAAATAGAAGGTACTAGTAGGGTAAGTGAGTTAGGCACTTCCCTTTCCATCTCAGTCACCTTTGTCAAAAACGAAATGAAAACACTTAGCCATCCTCCCCCCTTGTCGCCGCCCCCTGACGCCGCACCCCCGACGCCATCCCGGCCCCGACGCCGCCCTGCCCCGGCCCGATGCTGCCCCGCCTCCGATGACACCGCCCCGCTCCGCCCCCGACGCCACCTCGCCCGGCCCTGCCGCACCCCCGATGCCAGCCTCGCCGCCTCCTCTCACCGCCTCGCCGGCTCCCCGACGCTGGCCGCCCCCGACGCTGCCAGCCCCGCGCCACTGCGACGCCCCACCCCCGACCAGACTCACGACGCCCACGGGCTCTTCGCGCTGACGTAAGTCTGCAGCCGTCGTAACATCATCAATATTTTTCCCCTAAAATTGTAGAAAATTGTTAGAAAATAGCTATAAAATTGTTAGAAAATAGTTGGAGTAGCTAGAAATTATAGAAAATTGAAATACTTAGAAATTGAAATCATGCCATTTATTTTCTTAGAATTGATTTCTCCCATGGATGGGATACCATGACGTAGGCTTCATGGACCCCTCAATTATTTTCCAGGATAAATCAAAATGGATCTTGAAGCATATATTTAAGTTCCTCGACAAGCATTGGGACAAAAAGTGCATATTACTACTGTGGAACTTCGAGTGAAAGTTTTTCCATCTCTTTTTTTTTTCAAAACTAGCACTTAAACATAATACTAACTAGCTTCAATTTGGATATACAGGTACCATTAGGTACTCATTATTATCCCCGCTTGGAGCTTCGTGTATATTTGGGACTATATGAGGAAACCAAAAGAAAAATACGCTGACATCATGAACACTATGAACAAATGTTAGGCTCGATTCCATCAAACTCACATGGGTGATTTCAAGGAGCAACTTGTTTGGAAGACAGATTTCTCGGTATGTGTTAAATTTTTACACAAGTCAGACACCAGAACCAGTACCATGCTAGGCTGCTAACTCAAGCACCACTAGAGACCATACAAAAAAGGACACGACTAGCTCAACAGCAGATGACACCACATGGCCACCATATATCAATTATTTAGTCAGTTCCATCCACATCCTGATCGCGTAGTTTAGCTCACTGAAGTCTGGTCCATGAGAGATCTACAGTCAGATTAACAATTAAAGGCTTAAATTCAACATATAATTCAAAGCAGACAAATATAGACAAACGGATATGCTTGATAGACAACATTACATCAACAGGATGATAGACAAAATTACATCAACATTCCATGATAGGTGGCCTCTTAAATTGATACAGTACTACTTAAAAAAATATTCAAATATCAGCTGATCATGTAGTGTTCGATATTCAATATTCAAGAATATTCAAAGAACGTACACTGAGCATATTCAAAGAGAAGTACCTAATTTTTCGCTTTAGCCACATTAATCGAACATTAAAATTTTTGGTTGTAATGAATATCTTCCTGTGTGTATCAGACTCAAAGACATTCAAAGCATATGACTTCTGCTCATCGGTTAATTCAACCATAGAAACCACTTGATCAACACACTTCTCAACTGAAAATTCTTTCTCACGCCTTTTCCTTTCTTCAAAAGCTTGCAAAGTTTTGTTGGTTTGGCTCTTTTTGTACTCCATATATCCCTCAAGAGCAGAGCCAATGTGACTTTGCTTACGCTTTCTCCCACTTCCACCTTCTTCGTGTCGAAACTCATTGCGTTCACTATGTGCACTAGAAGTCTCTTGGCCATCGAAACTCGAAGCAAATGGATTCGCACCCAAGTGACTGTTGCTTTATTCAGAGTTACTTCTTTCAACAGTAGGTGCAAGAGGAGGAATAACAGGAGCAATAGGAGGTGCAAGAGGAGTAACAGCAGGAGGTGCCGGAGCAGACGGTGGATCCACTTGCATGGTTGATGTGAAGTTTAGATTTCCTGTAGCAACACTTCCTATTTTCAAGAGACAATTGGAGCTCATATTAGAACCACAAAATTGTTTGATGCTGAAAGCAATAAATTAAGCTATGCAAGTGAGAGAACTTAAAAAAAAACTAGAATGCAACTAGAATGAACTGAGATCATTCCGTCCTTAGACTCCACAACTACAGTAGAGGGAAAGATCATATATTGAGTGTAAATGCAAGATTGAGATGTCAACTAGAATACACGAATTGATCCTTCAAAAAAAACTAGAATACACGAATCGTGTCAAGGTGTTGCAGTTACCTGGATCTATCCTGGGATTTACTGACTTGTACTCGTAATCCACACCTTCATGATTAATGAAGCCATGGAATTAGCTTTCAGGTTTTAGAATAATAAATCATTTAATATATCACATAGCTTGAATTAGTCAGTTCTAGAAAGAGATTTGCACAAATTGATATAGCATCAGGTTCATCAAACAAAAAAATAAGGCACCACTCACACGACCAATGGGAGCACTGACTAAAACAAATGTGTTGCATATAGTCATTCTTGTTCTGTCAATAGATAAGTAGTGCTCAAGTACTTGAAAACAAAATATTCTTGGGGTTGTCGAACAACTAACTAGTCACAGTTTTACAGTTAATAGACCAAGAAATACACAATTGCTAGCATTGGTAATCATCGCCAATCTGTATTCCCTAACCGAAAAAAATCAGAATTAGTCACAGTTTTGAATGATTTATCATTAGCTTGTGCTACTAAGTACAGGATTCAAATTTTAGTTAGCCCACCGGCCATTTCAGTTATTAGCTTGTGCTACTAAGTACAGGATTCCAATTTCCAGGAGAGAAATTGCCTAGTAGTAACTAACTTCTGTTAAAACAGAGCAAGAACAAAACAGGGCAAAGAAAAGCAGGTGTTTGACGACACGAGCTCAAGATCCATGCACATTCCAACCAAGTTCATCAGATTTACTGCCCTATACTACATGTAATCCATGATGAATCCAGGAATTCTAAACAAGCAGAGCAGCACGCGCGCGCGACAGAGAATAGAGCCGGGCACCCACCTCTCCTTTCCCTCGTTGCTCCTGCGGCTCCTTGCCGGTTGTCCCCAACTGCTACTCCAACTCCAAGATCTACTAGCAATGGAGATGGGGTCAAATCCGAGCAGATCGATAAACTACTGCAAGGAAGGAGATGAGGTGCACTGACCTTCGAGACAGATGGCAATGTCGGTGGAGATGGCGACGGCGGACGAGGAGCGAGGCGCCGGTGGTGGAGGCATGAGGTGGCGGCGGTGGAGGATCGCCCGAGCGACAGAGAGGTGGCGGGATGCCGGGGCGGCGGCCGGATGCCGAGGTGGCAGCAGCGGCGGCCGGATGCCGAGGTGGAGACGGGCGAGACGGGGAGTTGCGCCCGATGTCCTGAGGCCGGGAGGAATTTCGCGCGGAAAAATGGGTTGCGACGGGCCGTATTCCCCCGCTATAGAAGGATTCCAAAAGCGCTAGTGAATTGACCCGTGGGAATTTTCCACGTGGGCCGCCGGCGCGCGGAAATGGCTGGGAACCCGCCGAGGAATTGGGCTGCCAGAGGAGCCCTTAGTGTAGTGTAGTACATGTTACTCGGCTTTATTTCCATTTAGATCACGAGATGAGATAAACCGCTTGCAAGCTATCATCATAATCCCGTTGGGCTTTAAACAAAATCCTTACAGAATATGAGCACCGAGCACATGTGTTGTCGATTGACACCACATTTAAATATGTAAAATCAAATTCGGTGTGCCCCAATTGTTTAGGGTTAGTCTCCTCGGGAGAACGAAGTAGATGTTGCTAACTTGCTATCCACTTGTAGTTTGCTCATCCATCGGTTTCTTGGCTCAAGTTTGCATTTCAAATGTTTCGTATACTCGGTTTTCCTTTCCTTTTCATTCTGCCACTACTGGAAAAATAATGTTTAATATCGGTCAATAACTCCCCTCTAGTACCGATTGTGCTGGCCAATCGATATTAAAGGGGGTCCTTTAGTAACGGTTGGGGATACCAACCAGCACTAAAGGACTTCCCACGCCGCGCTGGGAGGTGCCCTCATTAGTATCGGTTGGTATTCACAACTGGTACTAATTTTTTCCCTTTCTTTTCTTATTATTTATGTTCCTTTAGTCTTTACTTGTATTTCGTACTTATTTTTTCTTTTACGTATGCTAGTTCTAATACGCTAATTTATGAAGAGTTCTATTTAGATTTAATATAACATATGAATAATATTATATATATATATACATATTGTGCATACACATATATGAATAATATTATAAATATTTATATATAGACATATTGTGCATACACATATCGTATTTAATTACTAATCTGAACACGAGTCCGCTTTGTGCAATAGATTAGATCCTGAAGAATGAAACTCCCCCGCAGGATTTGTGACCTCGTCCAGAAGAAATCCACACAGTTGATCTTATATTGCCCTAAAAACTTTGGTGTCGAGAAGTTTTTCCTTCCTGTTCATCATCTATGTCATTGACATTGAATTAGAAATACTTAATTTAAATTTGTTGAACAATTGAAATTTTTTTGAAATATAAGCATATGAATTGAAATACTTAATATAATTTTTCTAAGTATATACACATAAATTTTTATTTAATTTCATAATTAATTTTTGAAGTACAAGCAAATTAATTTTGTATACGTACGGTTATTTCTTGTTCGGTGATACGTTTCGGACCCACAAATTCAAATTCGTGGATGAAGTCGCAAATGTAGTATCCGCATAAATGAGTAGCCTCCTGCTATCCCACACACTATATATATGGAAAAAGTTATGAAATATTTGTTGTGTTAAATAAAGTATCACGAGATGTGAAAATTCAACACATACCGGGAAATCTGTATGCAAAACAAGTTGCTCCTTGAAATCACCCTTGTGAGTTTGACGTGATCGAGTCCAGCATTTGTTCAGAGCGTTCATGGTGTCATCGAATTTTTCTTTTGCTTTCCTCGAAGAGTCCTAGACTGTCACCAAACTCTCAACGGGGATAATAATAATGAGTACACAATGGTACCTGTACATTCAAATTGAAGGTAGTTAATATTATGTTTAAGTGTTAATTCGGAAAAAAAAAGAGATGGGAAAACGCTCACTCGAAGTTCCACGGTAGTAATATGCGCATCTTGTCCCAATGCTTGTTGAGAAACTTAAATATATTTTTCGTAATCTCACCTAGTTTATCCCTTAGATTATCTTGGAAAATAGTTGAGGGGTCCAGGAAGCCTATGTCATGGTATCCTATCCTGCGACAATATTGCATATCTATCCTACATGATACAAAATCGAATAAGAGTTAAAATACCGCAAATTGACTAGAGCGAGAATTTTGCAGTTAGAGAAATATACTAAAAACTTACAGAACCCAGCAACTAATCAGTGACTTGTCTAGTGCGTCTAGATTGTATAGCATGTACAGTTCCTCCAGATCCACCATTATGATGCCATCGCCACGGTAGTAATGTTGATCACCAATCCAAACTTTCATCGCGGCATAACCATTTGATGTAGCCTGCATGTACCATTGGTGCAGCTTGTACATCTTCGTTAGCAGATATTTCACCAACTTCGATAACATGAGCTCTTTACCATAATTATATTTCCATTTTTTAGGCACAGGGAGCGTTGGGATGTCATCCTCCCCTCGAAGTTGTGCTGCCGTCAGATTTGTATCATTAGCGAATTCAATCAGGTTTTTATCAAAATTAGAAAGCACCACAAGTGGAGCAACCGATTGGTTGGATTGCTCTCTGAGTTGAGAAATAGATTTCCCACTTTTTTTCCTCTTATGAGCTGCCTGTTTTATTATCTACCTGTTGTAATTAGATAGCGGAGGTTTCTCTGTCTTTTTTCTTTACTCCGCCTTCATTCTTTTGATGAAAGACCAAAGCTTACGCTTATCTAGTGATGGCTTCGGATTCTGTTTTTTCAACCAGGCTTCTTTACGAACCTGTTGCCATTTTTCGTGTTCAGCAACTGCTGCAGCCTTACTCTCCTCATCTGTCATATCATAATGTAATTTCTCAACTGGTGCTTTCTCCTTCTGTTTTTTCTGGTTCTTCTTAGGAGGTGGAGGTGGAGGAGAAAATGAACATTTCTTCGTAGGAGGGGGAGGTGGACTCATGCTTGGATCCCTTTCTAGTACTGGACTCATGCTAGGAGACCTATCTGGTAATAGAGAGTGTGCCCTGGCAGATGGTGTAGGTGATCTTGCCCTTGAATCTTGAGGAGATGATCCCAAAATTGGGGAATTCAGCTGCATAATCCTTACGAACCGCTTGGGCCACTGAATCCAACCATGGATAGCTTCTTCTAAATTTTTTTCCCCGTCACCCTTAGGGATCTCCAATTTTAGGACCTGCTAACCGTCAGCCACTCGGTCCACCCCAACTTTGGCATAGCGAGCTTGAATCTGCACATCAAGTAGTGTTTGGCCTTGCATCGGTTGCTCAGCCACACCATAAGCCACCACTATGAGTTTGTTTCTTACGGGAGTAACAAGCTCACAAGGGGCTCTCCCTATGATGTCCACGGGGTGGCGTTTCTCAATGACCTTGGTGGATCCTCCAGCTGCGGCTTCAATGTATTCTCCAGCTACGGCTTCTGTGGAAGTGACACTGCTTCGACGCTGAGTCGGGCTTACATCGACATGTGGTGCTGATGTTGCAGCAGCTGCTTGTTGACTGGCTTGTTTGCTCAGAGCTATGGCCACACACTCATCTATTATTTCCTCCATTCTTGCCTCTGATGTTGCTACTTGTTGTTGCAGCTCTCGCAGTTGTCGTGCTTGGTCAGCCTTACTTCTCTGGCGACTTCTATATGAGTCAATATGCTCAAGAAAGGCAAACTTCCACGGGATGACTCCTTTGCCTCGGCATCGTCCAGGGTGTTCGGGATTTCCAAGCGCCATTGTTAGCTCTTTCCTCTCTCGATCAGGCATGAAGGATCCATCGACTGTTTTTTTCACTAAGTCATCAAGTTTAGTAGCCGCTTCTCTTATTTCATCGCTGAAGATAATTGATCCATTTTCTGGATTGAACCTGCCGCCATGAGCATAAAACTAATTTTTTGCTCGCTAAGGCCATTTGAGAGTATATAGTACTATTTCCTTGGCAATTAGTTCATCTTCCATCCTTTGCCATTTGGCGGCCACAGACCTGTAACCTCCTGTCTCTACATGATGGAAGTATTCCTTCTTCTGAGCATTGCCGGTGTTGGTTTGAGTTGACGACTAGCTCTTGCTCGTCTCCTTGAACTGTACAAAGGAATCCCAGTGATCCCTTATCTTCGGGTGCTTATTGAAATCAGGTGCAAGTCCCTTTTTTATGTAGCCTTTGTTCAAGGTTTTTTTAAATCTGAAACGCAATTGTACCCTTTTTCAAGCCCCATTCTTTCACTTTGGCTTTGTCTATATTTTCAAACATGAAGTTTTCTTTTACTTACTCCCATAACATAGCCTTCTCTCGGTCAAGGATGTAAAGGAGCGGGTCTGTGCCGACCGGGACATGCTCAGATTTTTTCCAATTCTGAAAGCTGATTGGAATGTTATCTCTGACAAGAAACCTAATATGATTCACCAACTCTATCTTTGCTTTCGTAGGAGCAATCGGTTCACCATCTTCAGCAATTTCTATGATGATGATATGGCCCTCGGCCTTCTTGTTCTTGCCTCATTTCTTTTGAGACCTTTTGCTCGATCCAGATGGCTGAAAAATAACAATTGAAATATTGTGTGATTGAAATGTTGCGTGATGATGTTTTTTTTTATAAGATGATAATTGAAATAATGTTTACATATAATATTTGCTATACCTCGGCAACGGCTTGCTCCACATTGCCTCCCTCGGCAACTGCTTGCTCCTCGATGCCATCACCATCCAGGTTGAGGTACATGTTAGCCTAGCTGTGATCAATCTATTCATTTGCTTGATCGCCGCCTTCAGCAATCATCTCATATCGGAGCTCGTCGTCTAATCGTGCCATTGTAACCAGTATAATATAAAAGAATTAAACACGTATAATAAAAATGACTAATATGTAATATGGCATATCGTACAATTTACCACTAATAAGTTTTTCTAACAATTTACAGTTAAACACTTTTTAAAAAGAATTAATTACTTATAAAGAAGAAATAAAAAAGAATTGACAACAAAAATAGAATGAAACAATAATGACGTCACTTATACAATATTTATAGATAATTTGCAACACTTGTACAAATTTCTAACATGTATACAACATTTAAATAGAATGAAACAAAAAAATAAATGGCATGATTTCCAACACTTATACAAATTTTTTGCAATTTTTATATAATTTTCTACAATTTCTAAATATTTTTGTAGCTATTTTCAACATTTTGGTACAATAATGATGTCAGGGCAGATTTGTCGGTAATTTCTAAGCATTTCAACTCATGGGGAAAATCAATTCTAAAAAAAATAAATGGCATGATTTCAATTTCTAAGTATTTCAATTTTCTATAATTTCTAGCTACTCCAATAATTTTCTATAATTTCTAGTAATTCTCTAACACTGCAAAAATAAAAAAAATGGCATGATTTTCAACACTTATACAAATTTCCTACAATTTTTCTATAATTTCCTACAATTTCTCTAGATAATTTTCTAACTATTTTCTATAATTTTCTAGATAAAAAACATAATGATGTCACCGCGGTCACGGGCTTACGTCACAGAGGCCGCGGGTTTACGTCACGAGTCTGTAGGGGTGCCGCGCGCGCGTCGGGGACGGGACGGCCGACGTTGGGGGCGTGGGGCCTGACGGCGTCGGGGGCGCGGACAGCCGGCGAGGTGGCGATGGCGGTGATGGGGAGGTGACGGAGGCGGGGTGGTGTTGGGGGTAGCGGCAATGCTAGGATGAATGGTTCGACTATGTATCCAATCTTGTTGAAGTCCACTATTGTCATCACATAATTGTCTGTCATTACACCTCCTCCAGTAAATTTCACCCATTAGCACCGAAATAGAGGGATTTTCAAAGGTTCATAGTCGAGTTCTCATATCTACTCAATGACACCATAGTATTTGTATTTTTTTTCCATTGTTGTCTATTGCATCGATACAGACATCACTATTTTGGTTTGTGCTTTTTTGGTCTCGGGCTCTAGTGTAAAATATGTACCCATTTATCTCGTATCCTTAGAATGTCGATACTGACATAGATGGACCCCTAGCCAACCATGCTAGTTATTTTTTAATGGTGTCATCACCCATCAGTTTACGCTGCAACTAAGTACCAAAAGTTTCAATGTGACGACGAGTAATCCAGGCCTCAGTCTTCTATTGGTTTGAAAACAGTACATTAGCCATGTGCTCCTCCATGTATGGAGCGATCAGGGATGATTGCTGCAAAACCGTGAAGTGTGCTTTACGTAATATCTCCTCGTCGATGTCTATCCGAGCGTTTCTCCCTAGTGTGCCCTTTCCCTTCAGTCTCCCCTTATAGCGTGATACAGGGACTCCAATCGAACTCAGATCATCCATAAAGTCAACACAAAACTCAATTACCTCCTCTGTTCCATATCCCTTGGCGATGCTTCCTTCTGGACGGGCACGGTTACGAACATACTTCTTCAGAATTGCCATTAATCTCTCGAAAGGGAACATATTATGTAGAAATATAGAACCAAGACAAAAATCTCTTCAACAAGGTGGACTAGAAGTGGGTCATGATATTAAAGAAGGAAGGTGGGAAAACTATTTCAAAACTGACAACTCATTGCACCACGTCATTCTACAGCTTCCGTAAATTGTCTGGATGAATTTTCTTCATTGAAATCATGTTGACAAATGCACATAATTTCATGATTGCCATTCTCACATTCTCTGAAAAAATACCCCTCAGTGCAACACGCAGCAATTGTGTCATGAGGATATGACAATCATGGACTTTAGATTTCTGAATTTTTCTATTTAAAATTTATTAATGCCTTTATATTCGAGGAATAGCCTGATGGGACCTTAATACTATTCAAGCACTCAAACATACTTTTTTTCTCTTTTTTGCTAAGAGTGTAACCGGAAGAATGCAAGTAATGCCCATTATCTCTTTTTTCTGGATGTAGGGCATCTCGTTTGATTCATACGTTTTAGGTCCCGACATGTTTCAAGTGTATCCTTTGCCTTTCCATATACACCCAGGAAGCCAAAGACGTTCATGCAGAGATTTTTCATCAGGTGCATTACATCAATTGCATTACCGACCTCAAAACTTCCCAATAAGATAGCTCCCAAAATATATATCTTTTCTTCCACATGGGTGCATGTCCGTCCTCGTAGTTCGGAATAGGTTGGCTACCAGAACCCTTGCCAAAGACTACCCTCACATCCTTTATCATAGAAAATACATGTTTACCATTATGGTGAAGTGGCTTAGTACCTTCTTTTTCCTTCCCTTCAAAATGCTTCATTTTCTTTCTTAAAGCGTGCTTATTAGGAAGAAATCGACGATGACCCGTATACATGACCTTCTTGCAGTGCTTCAAATACATACTGCAAGTATCATTTAAACAATGCGTGCAAGCTCAGAATCTCTTGTTTGATTGTTCGGACAGATTACCAAGCGCCGGCCAATCATTGATGGTTACGAACAACAATGCTCATAGATTAAATGTCTCCTTTTTGTCCTTGTTCCACACACGTACACTTTTTTCCTTCCATAACAATAGAAGTTTATCAACCAACGGTTTTAAGTAAACATCAATGTCGTTGCTAGGTTGTTTTGGGTCTTGGATAATTATCGACATCATAATAAACTTCCGCTTCATGCACAACCATGGCGGAAGGTTGAACATATATAAAGTCACAAGCTAAATGTTATGACCACTACTGAACTCTCCGAATGGATTGAATCCATCTGTACATAAAACTAAACCATATGTTCATTGCATCCTTTTCAAACTCGAAAAATAGACTATCAACTGTTCTCCACTGGAACCCATCAGTGGGGTGTCTGTTCATTTCATTTTGCTTACATTTTCTTTTTTGTGCCAACACATCAACTTTGCATGTGCCTTGTTTCTGAACAATCGCTTCAACTGTGGTACTATAGGAAAATATAACATTATCTTCGCAGAAACTTTCTTCTTGATGGCCTCCCCCTCATCATCACCGGGGTCATCTCGCCTGATTTTATAACGCAGTGCTTTGCACACAGGACAAGCCTCCAATTTCTCATAGTCTTTACCCTGATAGAGGATACAGTCATTAGATTATGCATGTATCTTTTGTACCTCCAAACCCAGAGGGAAGACAACTTTTTTCTTCGTACGTTGAGGACGGCAATTTGTTCCCCTCGGGAAGCATGTTTTTTATGATTTTCGCTAACTCATCAAAACTCTTGTCAGAAACTCCATTTCTTACCTTCTATTGCAGCATTTCCAGTGTGGTATCTAACTTTTTGCGCTCCTGTTTGCAATTTGGGCACAACAATTTCTTATGATCATCTAACATACGCTCAAATAGTTTTACTCCTTCACATTCTCGCAGTTTTTCTTTGCATCTCGCAACACCTGACCTAACTCATCGAGAGGACCTTCTGCCTCGCCCATCTCTTCTTTTGCCTCGCCCATTGGAGCATCTACAAAGGCACTTCTTTCAACCGAGTCAGGAATCTTGTCATCTTCTTCTTCATCATCATCATCCATCATAACTTCTCTTTCTCCGTGCTTGTCCAAACCAAATAGTTTGCCATGAATCAAGAACTGTATATGTGGGCGTGATGGTCTTGCTGGATGAGTAATCTTTCTCATTTTTGCAATTTCTGTACGGACAACAAATGAAACTGAACGACAGTTTGTTGCATTCGGCCTAGTCAAGAAAATCACACAACCCATTAATGTACTCCATGGAACATTTGTTTGCGTTGTACATTCATTGCTGATCCATTTACAAAATATTACACATGGATTGGTTTTTGAACTATAAGAGAATAAATTGAAATACTTAATCTAATTTTACTAAGTATATACACATAGATTGATTTTTGAAGTTTACTATCCATGTATCAACGAAGAATGAAGTTTCTAATAGAAAATAAATTGAAATACTTAATCTAATTTTACTAAGTATATACACATGGATTGATTTTTGAAGTTTACTATCCATGTATCAATGGAGAATGAAGTTTCTAACCTTTACAACACTTGAATGATTGCAACCCCCAAGAAATGGTCACAAATCCAGTAGCACCTCCCCTATGGCGCTATGGATAGGGTGAAGCTTGAGCTGTGAAAATTGTAATAAAAATGTTGAATAGCTAGAGAATATAGAAAAATTCTTGAATTAGCGAGAAATGAACATAATTTATTTAGCTCATATTTGCAAATGACTAAATTATGAAAAAATTCTATATTTTCCACATAATTTATTTAGCTCAAACATAACATATAAATGAAAATTTTCTCCATTGTAGTTTATTCTAAAAATGATTAATTACGTACCTTTATTTGAAAACTACTAAACTATGAAATTATTCCTCTAACCTCATCAATTTCTTTGACTAGTACGAATCATGACAGCCAAAATTTTGTAGCTTATTTGACAAATCACAAATATGAGCTCTAAATAACACATTCATATAGATGAAATTTTTTCCCATTGTACATTATTATAAAAATCATAAAATACTCTAACTTTTAAGCATAAAACTTAGTGTACTAACCATATATCAAGGGATGATGAAGTTTAAAACACTTGAATGAGTGAAATCCCCTAAATAACACATTTATATAAATGAAAAATTTTCCCACTGTATCTTATTTTAAAAATCACAAATTGCTCTAACTCTAAAGTATAAAACTTAGTGTACTAACCATGTATCAAGGGAGGATAAAGTTTCTAACCTTTAAAACAGTTGAATGAGTGATTCCCAAGAAATTATCACAAATCTGGCAAAACCTCCCCCTATGGCTCCATGGACAGGGTGAAGCTCGAGCTGGAGGATTTGGCTCGGGCTGAATGAAAAAAATAGGTATTTATAGAAAGAAAATTACTACCAATTGAGGTCACCAACCGGTACTAACAGGGTGACCTCTAGTGCCGGTTGGTGCCTCAAACTGGTACTAGAGGAGGTTGCCACACTAGTACTGGTTGGTGGTAGCAACCGGTACTAGAAGGTGCCCTCTTTAGTACCAGTTGATGTCAACAACCGGTACTAAATGGTGCGTGGAGCATTGGTACCGGTTGGTGGCTGCAACCAGTACTAATGCTCACTCTTCAGTACCGGTTGTTGCCCCCAACCGGCACTAAAGGGTCCTCATGGTGCGTTCCAGGCAATATCCTTTGCAACCGGTACTAATACTATCTTAGTATTAGTACCGGGTTTAAATCTAACCGGTATTAAAATTAGGGATGAAAGATCAGTTTTCTAGTAGTGTGCGAATCATACATTCATATACTCCCTTTGTCATCGCTAGCTTGGATACCGCATTGAGTTTTACTATCATCACTCGGGATTCATGAAAAACAAACAAAAAAAAACTTCACGGTGAAACTTCTAATCCATCGTAGCATCTCAAATACTCCCTCTGCTCTTAAATATATAACGTTGTTAACTTTTTACTTCAACTTTAACCATTTAACTAAAATACTCCCTCTGCTCTTAAATATATAACGTTGTTAACTTTTTACTTCAACTTTAACCATTTAACTAAAGTAAAATGTGTATCATTATGTCCATTGTCAAAAATATTTGTAAAAAAATGAATAGTCAATTAAATAAAAAAAGTTAACGGTATTTAAAAACGGAGGGAGTACTATTTTTAGTTGTAACATAATCTTAGGGGGCTAAGCACGAAAAACACACGCGCCCTCTTTCTTTTGAACGCAACGCTACGATAGCGACGATGCGAAACAGAGCGGCACGGCACGTCGTAATAATTGGGCGGCCCCGTCTCTCTCCGCCAACGTGGCCGCCGCGTGCTCCGCGCTGCTGCCGCCGCCGCCGCCGCTGCCGCTGCCACTGCCCCCCCGCTGCCTCCCGCAGCCGCAGCCGCGAATCGAAGCGGAATCGAAGCAGCAGCAGCAGCAGCCAGGCAGGCAGGAGGCAGCCGCCACCCCGCCACCACCCCCACTTGCCTCGAGCGCAAAATTTTATCCCGGGCAACTCGCGCGGCGCTCGTGCCCGTGCCTCCCGCGCCGAGCGCCCGAACCCTAGCGCAACCACCAGATCCGGAGATCCCGCGGGGGACGCGGCGGGACCCCCGCACGGCACCCACTCACCAGCCGGCCCCGCCGCCGAATGGCGCCCCCTCGGCGCTGATCCGATCCCGCCCCGCCGCCGACACGACGCCCCGCCCGCCCGCCCGCCACATGGATTCCGCACGGAGCTGGCTCCAGAAGCTGCAGCCGCGGGACAAGGACCGGGACCGGGGCGGCAAGCCGGCGGGGTCGCCCACCGGCGGGTCCGCGAGGATGTCCGCCGCGGCTGGGGCGGGAACCGGGGAGGAGGCGCTGTCCAGCGCCACCAAGCAGAAGGTGGCGGCGGCCAAGCAGTACATCGAGAACCACTACAAGACGCAGATGAAGTCGCTCCAGGAGCGCAAGGAGAGGTCAGTCCACTTAGTCCAGTCCAGTCCAGTTCCCTTCCCGCCCGGCTCGTGGGTTCCGCGGCTTGGAGATGGCAATGCGTGTCCCTGCTCGGTGATTTGAGTGCAGTTGGTGCGGAGTCTTCCTATCAGTGGGCGCGGATTTGTGCTCGATTTTGGTAGAAAATCGTGGAGCTCTTAGATTTTTCTCCCCACCTTTGATCGTACGCCGGTAGCTGGAAGCTGGCTGCATTGTTGCGGAGATGTACTAATATCATTTGCTTGATTTTGCTTGCATTGCTGAACTATTAGATTTTTTTTTCTGTGATCATGTGCTAGTATCGATTTAAGCTGGCTGCATTGTTGTGGAAATGTACTGTGATATAATTGCCCCTGAAAGCTTCCAGCTAGTTTTGACTATTGACTGTTCTTGCTTCTAGTGCATGTGCTTATTTTAGGATGCAGATGTCTAATTTTGGATATGTTGGGCTACATTGCTGCGCCCATGGTCACATTTTGGAGGAGAGGTGAATGGTACACACCTCTAGCCTCTTTCAGGTTCATGACTGCTTGTCTGCTATGTTCTGAAATGCACTAGGCACCAGGTGCACGGAGCTCCTTCGTCAACTTAGGTGCCAGCCTAGGGGAGCTAGGCGCATTCTAGAACAGTTATTGTCCATGGATTGAGTTTTGGCGCGTTACAGCATGGTGGGGATGTTTTCAACTGAGTGCATATGCCATGAATAATGAATACCCCTGGTGCTTTTGGGATTACGAGTGAAATGATCCTAATTTTGGTATGGTAGAAGGTGCATATCATCAAGTAGATTGTTGCCATTTCTGGAACATGCAAGGAGATAAATGGGAACATCAGCTCCAGTTTTGTGTTATGGAACGCCAAATTGCATAATTCCATTGCTTTGTCTAATAGTAGATGTTCTTGAAAAGTGACAGCAAATTTTAAGTGTCATTTTGTCACATAGACATTACTGTAACTGCTGTGCTGGCAAATCAATCTAGTTGTGTAGTGGTACAACCTAGAGTTGGACTCAGGCTCCTATTGATTGCAAAGCGTTACTATTATTAGGTTGTCTGTGTCCTCTTTTAGGAAAGCTGGGGTTGCGTTATGTAGGTCTATTATATTTCATCTGCTTGCAAAAGCTTACAAACTTTAGATCTTACATTAGACTGCAAAAACAGATTAACCAAAGAAGATAGAAGGTATGATGAATATTAATGGGGGGATAAATACAACTTATGGCCAATAATGAGAAATTGAGGATAAAATCTACCCATGGAGAAGGAAATAAAATTGCAACTAGTTGATAGCTGAGGATATCTCAAATTCCTTTCAGTACGACCTTTAGCTTGCATGGGCACTGCTAAGACATGTAGCTTCATTTGAATCATGGAAGTAGTGAAAAACAACATGCCGTCACCTTCCGTACTTTGATATGAAATCTAGATGTTCTATCTTCAAATGGGTCTTGGCTCCGGATTTTTGTAGCAGCAACTTCTTGGCTCTTCACAGTTCTCTTTTTTTTCCATATTTTATGCTTGACCGCCTGTCTTCTTTAAGACTGGCGTAGGCCTTACTAAACTGCTATATATTGTTTCTGGATCACACTTTGGCATGACTTGTATTGTTGAATTCCTGTTTTGTTTACTACTACCCATTTTGACGTCAACCCATATTTTAGGCGTTGGATGTTGGAGAGGAAGCTAGCAGATGCCGATGTATCTGAAGAGGAGCAAAATAATATCCTGAAAGATTTAGAAAAAAAGGAGACAGAATACATGCGCCTACGAAGGCATAAAATGGGTGTTGATGATTTTGAATTGCTAACCATTATTGGGAGAGGTGCATTTGGGGAGGTAACAAATAGTTTGACTTGCCCTTTTTGTAATAAACATCAGTTTACTCAATACCTCGAGAGATCTGAGTTAGTACATGCAGGGAATTTCTCACAATAATGTTTTCTGTGTCTGCCAGCTGCTTACCTCGACACTGGTATTTTGCAGGTGAGACTTTGTAGAGAAAAAGCTACATCCAATGTGTATGCAATGAAAAAGCTAAAGAAGTCTGAAATGTTACGAAGAGGCCAGGTACTCCGTGATGCTAGCCCTAGTAACTATACCGGATAATCCACCAGCTTATCTTTTTATAATGTTTTATTTTTAGGTTGAGCATGTGAGAGCTGAAAGAAACCTCCTTGCAGAGGTTGATAGTGCTTATATTGTTAAGCTTTACTGCTCATTTCAAGATGATGAATTTCTGTACCTCATCATGGAGTATCTTCCTGGTGGTGACATGATGACTTTACTCATGCGCAAGGACACACTGACAGAGGATGAATCTAGGTTCTATGTCGCAGAGACAATACTAGCAATTGAATCCATTCACAAACACAGTTATATTCATAGGTAATATTCAATAAGAAGTACCACTATATAGGAAATCGTAATTCGTCATTCAATCGTTGTTGTACCTTTCCAGGGATATCAAGCCGGACAATTTGTTGCTAGACCGAAGTGGCCACTTGAAGCTTTCAGATTTTGGCTTATGTAAACCTCTAGATAGCAGTAGCTTCCCAAACCTGAGTGACCTTGACTATGCAGTGGGAAAGAGCACCAATCCATCATCAGATGGTGATAAGCAATCAAGTAACTGTACTGCTCCCAGGCGGACACAACAGGAACAACTAATGCATTGGCAGAAGAATAGACGGATGTTGGTAGGTGCTTAGCTATATAAGCATTTGACTCCTGTCATTTCATGGTAGATGCAGCAATACGAATTTTGGCTGCTACTTTAATACACAACTCTACTACAGAATAAATTAACTTGTGTCTGCTTGCCAGCACAAATATTGTTCTACGGAGGGTCTTTCTTATGTATATGTGTGTGGATAGCTTATAGTAGGCAAGCTCCAGACTATGACCTTGCCGTGACATTTCTTACACAATGTAGCTATAAAGAGCACTAGTACAACAACAATGAAGTCTTTGGGGTAGGCTAGTAGTTATAAAGAGCACTAATGAACTAATCAGGCTATAAGAAGTCAACATCTAGGATACTTGACTATTATATACGTGAAGCATGATTGTATGAGGGAAAGGTGGAAAATTTTGAGATATTCTTGCCTTTGAACTTTGCAGTTTGCACCTAAGATACATGGAGAAATTTAAATTCCACCTAAGATGAAATGTATTCCAGCTTTTCAAAAAATGATGTATTCCCCAGTAAATTACAGATGGAATGACTTGGAGTGGTCATTTGCTTAAAACTCATGCTTGGTTCTGTTTCGTATACTTGACTCTCTGTATTTATGTACATGGTTTTGTGCAATTTATAGGCTTACTCTACTGTTGGTACACCTGATTACATTGCACCTGAGGTACTTTTGAAGAAAGGATATGGGATGGAATGTGACTGGTTAGTTTTGATTTGAACTTGTGCATTGCATGCCCTATGGTTTCCATTTTTCTTATGTTAACTTTTCAATTTTCATAGGTGGTCACTTGGTGCCATAATGTATGAAATGCTTGTGGGATATCCACCATTTTATTCTGAAGATCCAATGTCAACATGTAGGAAGGTAAGCTTATGTGCTGCTTCTTTGCCAATTATTGAAGTGTTGCATAATGCTAAGTCATGTCCTTGCAAGAAAAACTGTGCTTTTGCTTTTGAATTCTTCTTAGACACTTCATGAATGCAATTTTGCAGATAGTGAATTGGAGAAGTCATCTAAAATTCCCTGAAGAGGCCAGACTTTCACCAGAAGCTAAAGATCTCATTGGCAAGTTATTGTGTAATGTGGATCAGAGACTTGGAACAAAAGGTGCACATGAGATAAAGGTCAGCATTACTCAGATGATTCGCGCGGTGCTACATACTTTTGATTTTTGAACATTTCACAATGGATGGCACAATGTGTTCATGCAGGCACATCCATGGCTTGGAAGTGTTGAGTGGGAGAAACTGTATCAGATGGAAGCAGCTTTCATTCCTGAGGTTAATGATGAGTTGGACACACAGAACTTTGAAAAATTTGAAGAGGTGAGGTTCTATTCTCATGCAGCTACAATTCCAACTGTTCCTCTGTAGTGTTAACGGCCTGGAAGCTTGCGTATTTTCTTCTATTCTGAGATATTATTAGTTGAGCCTCATATATTTGCTGTAGATTGTGCTCTACATTCTGCTTGCTTAAATGATATTGCGCAGACAATGTACTGCAAGACAGTGAAAAGTGGCAACTAGGATGGTGTATAAAATATATTAGTTCTTGACCCCTTGCAGTCTGGTCTCCAGTTGCTGTTGATTACTTACCTTTATGCATTTGGTATTTTTACAGACTGCACCTCCAATGCAAACTTCATCAAAGGCAGGTCCTTGGAGAAAGGTAATGTTTTCAAGGTTCTTGGAATGCATTTGCTTCTATTTTCAATCTTACAGGAAGACTAGATTTTTGTGTTTTTTTTCCTCGGTCAATCTTGTCCAAAGTATAAAAATCAGTACATTAAGGAACTGGGCAGTTTAATAACAAGATTTTCTTTTTTTTCCACGTTTTAGGCGATATCAAGATTTCAGTCTTAGGATTTCACATTTAGGCGATATCAAGATTTCACACTTACGCCATTACCTCTTTTGCTTTCAAAATCTGTAATGCAGATTTTTAAAGAAATTATTTTCATGCTTTTTGTATCATGAGAACCACAACTGCACCTAAAATCATCTTTGGATATGGTAACTGATTTTGTTCCTTTATGCAGATGCTTTCTTCCAAGGATGTGAACTTTGTTGGATATACCTACAAGAACTTTGAAATAGTGAATGATCCTGAACTTCCAGGAATTGGTTGGAAATAGTTCCTATCTTTGCTCATTCACTTTTCCCTAGTTTAATAATTTCCCAAGCTTGGGTGGTATCTTTGAATTACACATCTTTTTTGAACTATTTTCCTTTCTCACATTGCAGCTGAGCTAAAGAAAAAGAGCAACAAGCCAAAGCGACCAACCATCAAATCATTATTTGGTAACTATCCTTAATGCTCTCATGAGTTTTTGTGGATAATTTTTTTCATAGCATTTACACTGCATTCACGAGCATCTGTGCAGAGACTGCTGATAGTGAAGACCAGACTTCTGAAGGCAGTTTCTTGAACCTATTACCCACACAATTGGAGTTGCCGGAGAGCCTCGAGCCCTCACCTCACTCCAGCATGTCTTCTGAGGATTCCCAAGCACGGCATAGGTAGCAGGTGCATGTTTTTTTGGCACCTGTCACCTGTAAGCTGGGCCTGAGAAAATCAAGACTTAACCTTGCACACACAGATGGATGGCAATCTGCAGAATCAAGTGGTTATTCAGAGGAAGAGCTCTATCAAGTTTGCCCTTGAACAGCCATCTAATATGGCAGCACTCCATCCTGTACATTGTTAATGGGTTTTTAAAAGTTTCTTTGCCAACAATCTGGCAGATTGGTTGTCATAGAGAGGGAGGTATTTGTTCTCTCCTGTAAATTCTTGGATTCTATGTGTTGCTGAGATTCATTCGTTCATTGGAGCATGCCATGGGGTGTGCTGCCAGTTCCGTTTTCCTGCGCAGAAATCTGCATTTCGATATAATTGTTGTAAGATTTGCGACAATGTAAAGAAATTGAGTTTGAGAATCAAGCAAGTTGTACTCCAAATGATATCCTTACCATGTAAAAGAATTGCAAGTTTTATACTGAGTTACAATATTATATTTGATCTAGCTCCTTATAATGTCTTATATGCATGTCAATTCACTTTTAGCTCATTTTTGTGAAATTAGTTTTTTGCTTTGAACAAATATGGATCTTATTTTCCTCCCTTCAAATGTATTCTGTCGGTGCTCTTTTTCATTTTCCAGATTAACTGTGATCTATTTTTCACAATTTTGTAGGCTCTTGGTTAGATTTGCTATCGAATAATATTCTATTGGGTTTTTTTTTCACCGGACGCTGTGAAAGTGTTGTTTTGCGTGGAGCACCTCACTCGTCGATTTAGGCTCTTGGACATCCTGAATTCTTGTATTTTTTTCCACAGGACACTGTGAAAGTATTGTTTTGCGTGGAGCACCTCACTCGTCGATTTAGGCTCTTGGACACCCTGAAATCTTGTATTTGTGCACAGCACACCGTTTGTCATTAAAAAAAAAACATTTCTCTGGCCTAGGAAGAGAGAGCGCCTGATAAAATGACCAAAGTTACCTTGGTGTGGGTCCCACCCATCGACCCCCGCTGTCTTTTCCCATCTCATCCTCTGCTCGTTGTACAAAAGAAGTGAAGCTCCGCTGGAAAAAAAAAAGAGCAAAAGAAGTGAAGCTCCGCTGGAAAAAAAAAAGCCAAGCTACGTCTGTGCGCCGTTGGCCTCTGCTCGACGTGCACCTGCCCGTGGCCTCGCTCAGAAGCTAGCATGCGGCTGCCCTCTCCAACAGCAACCGCACCTACCCGTTGGCCTCTGCTCGACGAGCCCTTCGGCAGTCTGGCAGCATCGGCTGCCTCCCATCCCCGTCCTCCAGCAGCAGGCGCCGCCATAGCCCGCGAGCTCCCTCATGCAGCAGGCGCTGCTGGGCAGCTGGCGGCCGCGGCCACCAGAGCTGCTCACGCTGCCCGATTTATAGTGAGGGGTCGACAAAATCACACTTTCATAGTGTCCATGGAAAAAAAACCCAATTCTATTCAAGACCCCGTCTGTCACTTGGATTGACAAAATCAGATCATATATTATCTTTTTGTCATGCTGCACCTGCAGACCGGTGCCATGACTCGATTATTTTCTTGTAGACATACGAGGTTAAGGCTCATAAATTGATGGCTCACTTTGCAACACGACTTTTATTAGGATGTCAATGACGTTTTTTCAAAGACCATTATCTTCTATTATCAACTATCCCTTTTATAAATTCTAATTTTCGATATTTTATTCCTAATGCCATCTGTTTTATCAGTTCCGGCTCTTTTGGTATATCTGAATCCACTAAGTAATAAAAGTCGAATGACCATTATAAATAGATTGTTCATCAAACTAGGTTCAATTTATTACAGCTTAACTCAGTTCCATTTACGTCTACGATGAACTTTAATTGGTGATGATTTAGGCTAATTTTTTATTTGGTGATGATTTAGGCTAATTTTTTAGTAAAAAAATACACATTTCAATAAAATAGAGGAAAGCGGCAGATTGGATTTGGTCAATGCCCGTCACCTGTGACTTGTTCGAGTGAACAGAGGTGGGCCGTGGGCGGCCGGTGTTTTCAGCCCATCTAGATGGAGTTCCCCGATCTCCCCAACCAAACCAAAAGGAAGAGTCTATCGCGCGCGGTATCGCACTCAAGCTGTAGACGCGACCCCATGCGGCCCATGTCCTGTTCAGTATTTTATTGGCCTGCACAGCACGCATTTATATGGGCTGGCGTTTATTGGCCTTCGCAGCTAGCGCTGGATCGTTTATTGACCACCTGCAGGGCTGCGGGCTATTCTGCTAGCGAGTTGGGCCACGAGTAAGACAGTAGATTAGCCTGCCTGGTTAGCTTTTTTGTACAATAGATATTTTGTTGGGCTGTTTGGGCTTCAGCTTGTTGCCACCGTTAACCATGTATTGCATACGTTGGTTAGTTAACTAATCATATGTAGCAACTTATATTCAAACCTTCATGTAAGTTGCTATGCAAATAATTTTGAACCTAATGCCATTACCTGAAGTATCTGCATAAGTTGCCACATTGTCTTTACCTGAGTTGTTATTTTAGATGCGCGGAAGTGGTGTACACAGCTTTTACCTAAGTGATTACATTTGTCTCGGTATAAATTTGATCAACGACATTAGACATGTAATATAAGTTGTTACATAGTCTATAAATAAGTTGATACATGATCTTTGCATAATTTGTTAACTTGTCTCTGTATAAGTTGTCAATTAGTCTTCATGTAAGTTTAATATATAAGTTGCTACACATTTGATATATATGTTGATAGTATACATACATTATAAGTTGACAGTCACATAAAACAACTTCAAAATATATTCAACATTAGTCTTGTTTTGTAGATCTCACCACAAGAAACACGATGGTGAAAACACATTTGAAAATGGATCCTTGATGAGAGAGTAATGCTTATTAAAGAATACAACTAATATTTTTTGCTAACATCAGCGCGATGTCATTAGAAAGGGACCTTCCCGCCTGGCTGCATGCACGTGCGCTGCGCTTCCATGCATATCAATATTTTTTTTAAGGTTGTGCCTGAATTGGTGCAGCGCTAGGAAAGGTAAGTCAAACGGGTCACACACTCGTCCAATGGGCGACCAGTCGTGGCTTAACTCGGTCCAACCCCCCTGCAATTGAAGCAGCTTGCAACCTAATCTCACACCGACTAAAATTCCTTTTGGACTTGCATAAAAGTCACTCATGCTCGTGCCGCCCTTGGGCCACTAAAAAGTGTCTAGGAGGAAGAATGGAAGCTACAGATAGTTCATCGACGCGCGCGATATATAACATTCCCGCTCGAGGCTCAAGTTTCGGATCCTAATTCTGACCCAACGGGATTGTTGTTTGCTCAATCTGCGCTTTCTTCTTTATCAATGTAATCAGTACGTTTCCTGCTTGGATCGTTAAAAAAAGAAACTCTAACCCAACGATTCGTGTGTCCATTGACGAAGGTTTTCTAGTCTGAGACGTTCAGGGAGCACTGATAATAAAATTGGATCAGCGACTACAATGTCCCCATAGCCTTACTAGTCAATTTACACCGGCAGTCCAGATACACTGGATAAATAGTAGCACATCTCATCGGATGATATTACAAATATGATCACTAGCACCGATAACCTTCTTTAGCTGTCCATTTTAAGTTTTGTTTCGTCATCGTCTCCCTTGCATTGCCAAGCGATCTCGGTTCTTCTCCCTACAAATAAAAAACTACTTCGTACAAATTGCCTTGTACAGCCTTGTACAGTACCTTTTATTCCCAAGTATAGCCTTGTACAGTACAAATTGCGTGACTCTAACATGGCGTTGGTAGAGATAGGAAATCTGTTAAATTATTACTGTACTACTTCGTAGCTATTGGCATTTTGTAAAAGAAAGTAACAGTAAAGTTCAAACCACAGCCACTGTAGATAAACAACGCTATTCACACCGTCTGTAAATATAAGAGATTCCGAGGCTTAAATTTTATCTATAAATAAAAAAATATTATAGGTATTAGGAAACAAATCATCACATGGCTGCTAATCAAGCATTCAAGCATGTTCACCGGCTGTGATTATATTTATTGTGGAAGGAGTATAACAGGCTTAAAACAGTCCTTACATTTGTTGTGGAAGGAGGGAGTACATGTTACAACAATTTATAGTCCAACTCAAGACCCAAAGGTTAAAATCAAATTTGATAAGCTCATAAACACATGTTTAACTGTTATCGAGTCACAAATGGTTGATCTGAAAACACTTTCTAAAACTGAGGATTGAAGTACTACGCCTTGGCTGATGCATCAATCTCAGTGTAGGTTATATTATATCGGCTGCCAAGGATATGCTGGATAGTAGACATCTCAGCACAATATAAACTATTATACTACATAAAAACAATCTCAAAACCCATAAGACTAAATAAAGTCACAATTTCTTTCTAACAGCCACATTACCGCCTTTGTTTCACCATTGTCTCCATAGCCCTGTGGAGGGACCCCTCCTCTTATGATAGTGATTCAGAACCTCCCCTTCCTAGTAAATCACAATAGTAATTGAGAAACTACATATTTATTATTAAACCTAAAAGGTGCGTGCCTGTTGAAAGTCTACGTACCTTTGGGAATCAAATCAATCTCTCTTGCAATATCCAACTTTTTCCTGGCATAATCCAAATAGAACTTTGGGTTTAAAGTTGAAGCCTGAAGATAAAATTCAGCCTCAGCTTTAGCAAAATAAAGCCAATTTCCAGACAGCATTAAAAGCCATAATCAACTAGTAAAAATTCTATAGCTACAGTACAATTGCTTGCCATGGAAATCAGTCAACTTACTATTGTCTCTCTTATCAACTGACGAACTTTATCATCTGCAGCCTGAAAAGACAGAAGTTCCATCAGTGTAAAGAATTTATTTCCAGTAGCAGTAGGGCAAGGATCCCATGCAGACCAGCTTATCATTTTGTCAATGCCAGCCACATGGGCATCATACTGGAAAAAGGAACAGACAACATAAGTATCTAGATGAACTAATTGAAAAAAAATATACACAAAAGAATTAGGGAAATGGTAATAAGAGAAGGAACTTGCATAATCTTTTATTCGGAATCTGCATGGAGTGTTTTCAAGCTCATGTTTAATATCAGAACTGCGCAAGGGAAACATGTCTTTGCTATGTATTTCCAACAAAGCTTCTTCGAAACTCATCTGAAAGAAATTGAGGTAAACAAATATGTCCCTTAGCAAGCATGCATATGTATAAGAATGCAAAGCAAGACACCAACAGAAATGGAGAGCAATGTGGGTTGCTTAGTTGTGCATACTGAGGTACTAACTTTTCCTTTAGCAACCCGCTTCCAAATCTCAAAATAGAGACCATCTAATCCCTTGCGAGAATAATCAGACAAAATGCTACAGATATACTCCTGCATTAAAGGATAGAATGTCAAATTCCAATATATCAACACTTCTCAACAACAAAATTAGCAAGTAAGCAAGGTGTCATTACTGGGAAACCGTAGGAAACTAAAAATGGGGAAACATCGGGAAAGCTTGCTGCAATATCCAGTGCTTGCATGTAAGCCACACCTCTAATTCTTTCCCACTGAACAACAAAAAAGTTCCCATGCACCATGTGTCACTACAACATCAATTTACATTGCACAACAGTTTATTAAGCACTAAAGGCTTTCTTTGGGAATGCTTACCTGAATTGTGCTGTCTCCCAGATAATCTTCAACCCACTGTCATATGAAAAGAAGACTATTAGACCAAAGATAATGTGATCAGTAGTTTACACTTCAATCGAATCAATGATACCTTGGTCTGCTTCGCTACCTCTTCAAAGTACTGTACATATGCTAGGTCTTGTTCGTACGTATTATTAATGCTGCGGTAGAAATCCCAATCTAGATATCCACGCTGCACAAAGAATATGTTGTCTATTAAAAGCAAAGTAACATCTACTATGTACAAGAATATTTCAAGTGCGGAAATATAAGCGCTAGCTGACTGTCTCAGAATGCAAACTTGAAAATGTGGATTTCCGAAAGAAGTCTAATATGATTTGAACCAGCAAGCTAGAATTTGTTGATACTATGACAAAACCATGCAATCATGTGAAAATCCTATTGTGTGTGTCTTAAGTACCAAAGGACAGTGCATTGCCCATAATTATAAAAAGATAACAGTCATAGCCATAAAACCAAGACAGCTAAACTCAGCTCCCTCACCAGATCACGAGATGTAATAAAAAAAGAGCAGTGTGCCTATGTAAGATAAGAATTTCAAGTACACCTTTCTGCTATCGATTAATCATCCACAGTCGAAGTGGTGTGAAGTGAAATGCAAGGAACTTATATCCTATTGGCTTTCTTAACTAAAAGTTGTATGTATCATGGCCATCCCCCAATGGATAGTTGCAAAAATACAATAATTTTTTTTCTTCCTTCGATAAAAGCAAAGGCTGCCAAGTTGATTATGATTGTTGGCAAGTGGCAGATGGATCCTCCCAACAAACTCAACACTAAACTTACTGCTGTTTCACTGGTCCAGTAAGTTATAGTCAGACTGTCATTAGTATTTTTAATACGCTTGAGAACATTAATTACAACAAAACAAAAATGTTAATCACACATGTTGCAGACCTTGTTGATGCCCAGAACAACAAATTCAAAATAAAAAACATAGTATTAGCTTCAACAAAACTAAATGTTTGCAGCATATTATAGAAGGTTGTAACAGATAATTAGCTAAGTTTACTCTTCCAACATTTTCTTGAATTAAGCTATTAAGGAATACAAAAGGCTTCAAAACCAATCAAAGTAACATTTAACACGGATGGGTATAGCAACGTATACTTAGTGATAACAAGAATGATAATTAAGCTAATTGGCATGGAGGAGTCAAGTGTTCATGCTTACAAAACCGTGAAGCACTAGCCGCTGGTAGTTATCAAACTGAGCGTTCCAGCAGCGCTCAAGATCGAAGTACCATTCAAGGCTTTCCTCATAATACTTGAAAAAATTGTTATCATAAAGTTTGGATGGAGGGTACTGCAGTTTCAGATTCACATCATCAAGTTCAGCCAGCTTCCTATCCACTGTTAACTGCAGAAGACAATCATAAAGTATTAAAAACGGATGCAAAGCAGATGCAGCAAACTAGAGTACACAGTACCAGACAACAACGTTTAGATACCCACAAAGAGTAAATTGCTAAGTCTTCTATTCATGTGACTTTTAAAGATACCTCATAAGCTTTGATGCGGTACAAGGCTAGCTGCTCGTACAACTCCATGAGCTGGTCTTTCTCGTATTCAGGACCGTAATCACAACGCTCAGGAGATTGACAGTTCAGGCGTTTGATGAAACAGCAAATCATTTTTCGGATGGTTTCATCATCCATGTCGAGGAGGGCCTGCGCTTGTCCACTTGCACTCCCTTGTTCTTATTTGTGCTCTTGAATGGCATGGACATCAATCTTGCCAGAATGCTGTTCATCTTCAACTGCAGAACAAGGTTTTTATCAGACTGTCCATCTTCATCTTCATCCTTTGCAATCTCGCCACGTTCCCTAGAACAAGTTGATTTCGAGATCCACATTTTCTTCTTCTGCCTCCGCTCGTCGAGGTTAGGGTTTCGGGCTTTCCTGCAGATGGGGACTCGGCGATTCGGCGGAGACGGATGGATTGGAGTTGGAGACTCTCCTTAGCGACGGTGAATAGGCAGCGGAGGGGATCGCGTCGCCGTCACGTGGGGTTTCCTATTTCAGGCGATGGTGAGGTAGAGCCGAGGGATGCGAGATGGAGATGGAGATGTGATTATGCAATGAGACGAAGGAACCGGAAGGCTCTGGAGTCCCGACGCGTCGTTCATGGGCCTGGCGGACGCGGAGAGGCGATCGGGGCCTGGTGGACGCGTTCATGGGCCTCAGCCAGGCTCTCTTCCCTTCCCGGTTGGCCCAGTACTTCGCCTGCCAGCCCTGCGCCACCTCCGCCTCCTACAGGACACCAAAATTTTTTGAACAAACAATTTCAACAATTTAAATTCACTATTTCAACATTTTATATAAAAATGTTGAACTAGTTTTTCTAAAATGTCCAAGTAGCTTGGATGAGATGTTGAATCATATATCCGCAAATGTTGAATGCATATAAAAATGCATTTCACCATTTAAAACAGAATGTTGAATAGAATTTGAAAATGTGTGTCGTGAAAAGAGCTTGGAAACACGGAAAAGCCGGCGCGCGTGAGAACGGTGAAATCGAACAGAAAAATAATCTTCTGCACGCGGATGTTAATTGGACTTTAATTGACTTTTAAATTTAGACTGCTTATATGACTTTTGGAAGTTATATAGGAGACCTCATGAAAACATGTCTCTGACCGGTGTTTTCTAGGTGTCATTATGGTCCCTTGCTTGGTTAGGGTTACTAATAACTTCAGCACACGGTTATGCTTACTCCCTCCATCTTGAAAAAATAAACCATTCTAATTTTATCTATAGTTATTTCTTTTAAATTTAACCAAGTTTATATAAAAATATTAATATTTATGATATCAAATATGCATTACTAGATTCATTGTGAAATTCATTTTCATAATATATCTATTTATTGTCATGAAAAATATTAATATTTTTCTATAAAAATTGGTCAAACTTCAATTTTTTTTATCTTAGTACAAAGTTAAAATAACTTATTTTTAGGATGGAGGGAGTATATCCACAAGTACAACCAAGAGAAAAAATAAAGCTTTACGAGATTATGAGAAGCGAAAAGCCGAAAAATGAGCAATATGCATTCCACTTGTACAAATCGATGTACAAATCGAATGTAACTAGGTGTTGATCTACATGCATTTAGCTGATCATCACGTTATTGGAAAAACTTGGACCGAACATATAGAAAAGAAGATGATGACGTGATGCTTGATGATATGCTTATGCTTGATCAGTCCTTCCTCCGAATCTTTGCTCTCTTGGTCTCGCACTTTGGCCAAAGTGGCCATCTTTTTTTTTTCACGAATGAGGAGAGCTTTATTACTTAACGAGTATCATTACGAATGAACAAGCATATAAACACACTCAGGAACATGAGAAAAGGAAACACAATACTGGTTCGCACGCAAGGCTAGATGGGCTAACTCGTGTGCAACCTTGTTTTGCTCTCTTCTAACCTTGACAAAGTACAAGCTTTGCAGCTGCTGGCTTTCATGCAGAGCATCCATGATGACAGGCGCCACCAAGAACCTATTCACTCCACCCAACTTGAGCATTTCAATCACCCTTGAGCAGTCCGCTTCCAATACCATATCATGCCCCGGTCACTTTGCCGCTAGTCTTATTCCTTCCAAGCAAGCAAGTGTTTCTGCCTCCTCTGCATCCCTACAATGTCACGCCCAGCACCAAGCTGTAAGCAATGCCCTGCCCAGGTGGTCTCTAATAATAACTCCAACTGCCACTGCCCCATCTCCTTAATGAAAGCGCCATCGACATTAATTTTGGTGGGGGAGACCATTTTTTGGGAGCATTCATCTTTCCTGACGTGGGACGAATCTCACTTATCTTCGCAACCTTCTACTTTCCTCGCTCATCCTCAACAGGGTGTTTCTATTAGGCTTGGGACAAAGCATCAATATATCGTGTCAGGAACACCACTGACCCAGGAATTGAGATTTGCTCCCCAGCTTGCAGGACACCGTTCCTAACATTCCAACATCTCCATATTAGCATAAGAAAATTCATTAGATTGGAGAAGAAAGAATTCATTGAAGTGTTATGTAATGATTTGGAAATGACGCCATTGTATTCATGCAAACATGTAGGATAAACTACTCGACGCGTCACCTGCTGCCGGCGATGAGAGGCTACTTCCTGTGGTGTTGTCGATATATCTATATGAACTGCCTGTGATACCTATTGTGAACTCTCTGTGATGGATGTGATGTTTATTTGAATGTGGTACGTGGCTGTGACCAAACCAAATAAACTGGTTATATGTGGCAGCTTTGCCAAGCAAAAGGGCTATTTGCCAAGTGCCATGCAAAATACACTCGGTAAAAAAAAACGTGGCAAAAATATATACATTTTGGGCCTAAAATGGCCATCTTTGCCGAGTGTTTGGGCTGTGACACTCGGCAGCAAAGAGGCCAAAATCCGTACATTCTGAGCCTAAAATGACCGGTCTTTGCCGAGTATCTGGGCTGCCATACTCAGCAACAAAGCCATGTTTGCCCAGTGTCCGGGCCGGTACACGGCAAAAAAGGCATGTTTGCCGAGTGCCCATCCGTTTAGACACTCAACAAACACGCCGTGACCATCTTTATGCTGTCACGTTGCTTTTGTAACACTTGGCAAAAACTTTGCCGAGTGTTTTTTAAGCTTCGCCATGTACCGTGGACACGGCAAACTTCAACGTTCCGGTAGTGACGTCGTCCTCACTTGCCCACAACGACGACGTGCCACCACCCCCACGTATATAACCAACAAGCTGTTGTGTATGTGTCGGCGTTAGGCTGGTGATCAGAGCTGTGTGTGTCGTGTTCAGAGATGAACAGGTTCAGGAGCGTGGTGCTGCGCAGGTGCAAGAGCCTGTCGCGGGTGGGGGCGCTGCGGCCGAGCTCGGCGCCCTACAGCAACCTCCGCTCCATGTCCACAAGGGACGCCGCCGGCGGCGAGGAGGAGCCGGCGGCCTCTGCCGGCGGCGGCGCGGTGGTGTTCGTGGGCAGCTCGCGGCGGCGGTACGTGATCAGCGCGGAGCACCTGAGCCACCCGCTGATCGCCGCGCTCATCGACGAGGGGCGGCGGAATAAGGACGACGACGACGACGAGACCGTCGTCGTCAGCTGCGAGGTGGTGCTGTTCGACCACCTGCTGTGGATGCTGGACAACGCCGCCGACGACCTCCGCGGCGGCGACGGCGCCGCCATGAGGGAGCTCGCACAGCTCTACGCCTGCTGATCGATGGGTCGGTCGTCAGCCTACCAGCAGGTCCTTTTAACCTGCAGCCACACGGTTGGTTTGCGTCGTCGTCTTCTTAATATTTACTACTCGATCTGTTCTCTTGCGCCGGAGATCACCCAAGGTTTCCTTCGGCGCCATGGCTTGGAAGAACAACTTGGTATATAGAGAGATGAGATCAGCCATTCCATTGATTTGATGCAGTTGCCTAGCTATGCATCGTGTTTTCTTTGTATCAGTCAATCTACTGATTATGCGAGAGGTAGTCATGAGCATCGTCATGTTGGCTTAACTCTCTGTTTGCATGACGATGTAGATGCTAGAAATTGCAATTCTTCACGTCTCTGATGAAGGTGTGTCTGTTGATTCCTTTTTTTTTTCCTGCTAATTAAAATGTACTGAAAATTCATGTTTTGTCTTGTCATTTCTTGCAATTCATTTGTTGTGGGATCAATCTTCTTGTTGAATCTGCAGCTAGCCTAGCCAGATATACAGCTTGTATAGTCAGCAGGTAGCTGACCCTGACTGGTTGCTGATTACATCCTACAACTCATACATACTTGAGTTTTAAAAGTGAATTTTTGCGAATTCGAAACAAAGCATGCTGAGCAGTTCAGCGATATCATCAGCAACTAGAGGAATTGAAAAGGGTTAAAAGAAAATGAAAAGCTAACTGATGTTGGTACACAGCTAGCTAGATGGATGTAGCTTGCAGCAGGTAATGCGTTGGGCAGGCAGGCAGTCAGATATACCCAAGAAAGACATGCCGCCTAATGCAGCTACCAAGCACATCCCAACGCAACGCGCTCAGTTGCAGAGTCCCTGTCACATTAACAGACGTGATTTAATTCAGACACACGTCCAGCCAGTCTAGCTAATTGGACCTTGCGTTGGTTCCCCTGTCGCATACAATGCTTGTTGCCTTAGCTTGGCGATCGATGAAGATAAGGAAAATTAAAAGATTGTTGCTGTGCTTTGCTTCTGTCAGCAGCGTACAAGTTAAGTAATTCTCAATCGCAAAAAAAAAGGTAATTTTCTGGTGGAGATGGTTGGGCAGTTGGTTGGGACATGAGACTCGAACGGAACTTCTTCAGGGTCAGTGACATCGTGTCCACTACTGTACTGGCCGGCCAGTGGCAACAACAGGACGGACACCCAAGGGGTTTTCAATGAGAATTTGGTGCGTGCTGAATTGCTGATGACTGCGCACCGCCGAGCCCTTCAAACAGCACACGTACGCATAGCATGTTGCTTACACTTTCATCCTCGTTTTATGTAAGATGATTAACTCGAATGTGCTACGACTGGGGACAAAGATTTATAAGTTGTCTTCACCCTTACTCAACTAGCAAGGTGGTACTAAACATGCGCACCTGCGCTCATGGGCTACTACTGGGCCAAATAAATTGGGTCGGGTGTCACGTACACTCCCCAAAGAACCCGACGTCCTCGTCGGTCCAACTCACCCACGCTTGGGCAAATGTTCAGGAACATTCTCTCTTAGCGCACGACCGTACGTCCAACGCCGGAGCCATATACCATGCGGTGTGTTCCATCTAGAGTCCACACACGCTATATGCTCGCACACTAATCCGTACATGCAACCGTGAGGGTCGGCTATGATACCACTTGTAACACGTCCTCCTCCAAAGCCGCACCGTCCAGCCCTTCCGAAGGATGGGCACGCGTACACATAGTACCCTGCTTACACTTTCATCCTCGCTTCATGTAAAAGTGTAGGTGTTTTGTACCACCGACTAATTGTACTCCGCGCTCTCCTTACTCCCGATGGCTAGCACACAAGACACAAAGAATTATACTGGTTCGGGAATGTCCCTACGCCCAATTTTGGCAGAAGTCGTGTTCCCTAGATTGTGTGCTCAGGACTTACAACAGGGTGCTTGCAAGCAAGCGTTCATGCGGTGTGAATGGAAATGCTAGAAAGTGTGAAGTGTAGAGAGAGAGGAAAAGGAGACCCAGTTCCCTTTATATAGGTTAGGGCCTGGACGACAATGCTTGAGAAAAAGGAGGGCCCTGACCTCAAGGTCGAGGGTTGTGTCTTGACGTGATCTACCCTGCACCGAGGAGACTTTCTTGCCTTGCTTCCTTGGCCGGTTGTGGGCTTAGCACGCCTTGTACGACGTCCCCTATGCGGTCGTGACCCCTTGCAGTCTGGTCTCCAGTTGCTGTTGATTACTTACCTTTATGCACTTCCAATGCAAACTTCATCAAAGGCAGGTCCTTGGAGAAAGGTAATGTTTTTGAGGTTCTTGGAATGCATTTGCTTCTATTGTCAATCTTACAGGAAGACTAGATTTTGTGTGTTTTTTTTCCTTGGTCAACCTTGGCCAAAGTATAAAAATCAGTACATTAAGGAACTGGGCAGTTTAATAACAGGATTTTCTTTTTTTTCCACATTTTAGGCGATATCAAGATTTCAGAATAATATTATATTGGATTTTTTGTCCACCGGACACTATGAAAGTGTTGTTTTGCGTGGAGCACCTCTCACTCATCAATTTAGGCTCTTGGACACTCTCAAGACTTGTATTTGTGCACAGCACACCATTGCCGTTAAAAAAACATTTCTCCAGCCTAGGAAGAGAGAGCGCCCGATAAAATGACCAAAGTGACCTTGGTGTGGGTCCCACCCATCAACCCCTTGCTGTGTTTTCCCATTTCATCCTCTGCTCGTTGCACAAGGAAACTCGGGGGCGTTTGGTTCCAGCTACATTAAATGTAGACTATTACAAAATCCATTACACAGATGGAGGCTAAACGGCGAGATGAATCTATTAAGCTTAATTAGTTCATGATTTGACAATGTGCTGCTACATTAAACATTTGCTATTGATAGATTAATTAGGCTTAATAGATTCGTCTCGCCGTTTAACCACCATCTGTGCAATTAGTTTTATAATTATCCTTCTAATTAACCTCCAAATATTCGATGTGATACGAACTAGCTCGAGGAACCAAACGCTCCGAGTGAAGCTCCGTTGAAAAAAAGGCCTCTGCTCGACGTGCACGTGCACCTGCCCGTGGCCTCGCTCAGAAGCTAGCATGCGGCTGCCCTCTCCAACAGCAACCGCACCTGCCGGTTGGCCTCTGCTCGACGAGCCCTCCGGCAGTCCGGCAGCATCGGCTGCCTCCCATCCCCGTCCTCCAGCAGCAGGCGTTGCCATAGCCCGCTGGCCCTCATGCAGCAGGCGCTGCTGGGCAGCTGGAGGTCACGGCCGCCCACGCTACCCGATTCATAGTGAGGGGTTGACAAAATCACATTTTCATAGTGTTTCATGGACAAAAAAAAACTAATTATATTCAAGACCAATATCTGTCACTTGGATTGAATCAGATCATGTATTATCTTTTTGTCATGCTGCACCTGCAGACCTAGGTTACAAGGCTTATACGTGGGAAATGGCTCGGTTATTTTCTTGTAGACATACGAGGTTAAGGCTCATGAATTGATGGCTCACTTGCCTCTCTCATTGGTTCCGCTGCTGGACCTGATATATTGCCAATTGCTAGAAAATAGATATCAAATTGAAAGAACTTTGCAACACGACTTTTATTAGGATGTCAGTAAAGTTTTTTCAAAGACCATTATTTTCTATTATCAACTATCCCTTTTATAAATTCTAATTTTTGATATTTTATTCCCAATGCCATATGTTTTATCAGTTCCGGCTCTTTTGGTATAATCTGAATCCACTAAGTAATAAAAGTCGAATGACCATTATAAATAGATTGTTCATCAAACTAGGTTCAATTTATTACAGCTTAACTCAGTTCCATTTACGTCTACGATGAACTTTAATTGGTGATGATTTCAGCTAATTTTTTATTTGGTGATGATTTAGGCTAATTTTTTTAGTAAAAAAAATACACATTTCAATAAAATAGAGGAAGGCGGTAGATTGGATTCGGCTTCCTATCAGTGCCCGTCACCTGTGACTTGTTCGAGTGAACAGAGGTGAGCCGTGGGCAGCCGATGTTTTCAGCCCATCTAGACAGATTTCCCTGATCTCCCCAACCAAACCAGAAGGAAAAGTCTATCGCGCGCCGTAGAGCGCGACACCATCGGATGATATTACAAATATGATATTACAATGTTAGGTAGAGATAAGCACATAGGCAGTTGGAAAGACATTTGTGTGCTGGAGCAGATTGAATATTTGGCGATGGAAGATCATGCCTAATTTTGGTTAGATTCGACCTGTTTAGGACCAAGCATTGGTGGAATTGCTAAAGTATTTATGCAAACCTGTTGGTCTAGCATTATACGGAAACCCTGCTGTCTGCACCAGTGGGCCGCCTTACGTGCTACGGAAACCCTGCCTTTGTAGGATGTCCATGGCCTCTGGACTTACCGTCATTACTGCTTTATTGCTGTAACATTTTGGAAATCTCGGAATGCCAAGGTTTTCGATGATGTTGATCTTCCACTGGCTATGTGTGCTGGCGTGCTGCAGTGCAGATATCGCCCTCTGGTTGCACGGTGCTTCTGGTCCTGTCTGTATCTAATTTTTTGCCACTATTAGGGGGGTGAGTGGCACCAGATTTGCCACTATGTGAGAGGAGTGAACGCGTGAGGGGTTAAGTGAACATGGTAAAAAATTAAATGTCCCGCCTATAGAGGCACTCTTAGAGCTTGGAGTGATCACGGTTTAACTTTGTCCGTAATGTAGGTGTCTTTCCTGCCCCTTTTCTGAGTTTGACCTCCTCTCGCAAATCTTGTATGCCACATTTGCATATTGAAGTACAATGTTCAGATCGGCCATTTCCCTGTTGTGGTTCAGGGTAAAAAAAAGACATGGCAAAGTGGAGTTTCCAGCATCGTGATTGTGATTATGTTGGCTTCTAGCAGAGCTACTATATCTAGTGGACTAGTGGTTTCTTTTCTGCTGGCCAGTTTTATCACGAAAACTGCAAGTCATTGTGGTTGTTCTTGTCAAAGTTTTCCTACCTATCAGTTTATACAATCAAATACTGTGTTCCAGTTTAATATGTAAGGCATATTTCAATCACTGTTCAGTTTATGATTGACACAGCTAATGAAACTAAAATTATGATGAACATCTGTCATTTTCTTTCCTGAACAATTAACCTGCTACAGACTACCTCTTCATCTCTTCCTGTTAGTGTTCATGGCATGAACAATTAGTTTGCATTACCTTGAGATTGTCCTTTCGTTTCTCATTCATAGCAGAATTTTTATATACAGATTGTCATTTTTATTGTTGTCCTAAAAACTCGCTATTCCGTAGATATGACAAGATGTTGTCACCGGTGCTGCCAATGTCAGAGAATGGCATCACTGCTAACACAAACCCGTTACAAATGTTTAATTCCTTAGGAGGCAATGCTGGACACCAGAACACCTATCTTCATGCTCCATAGCTGGAACATCAGCAGTCAGCACACAAACTTGGTGCCAACCGAGTTGTTTTTGTCCAAAGCTGTACAGAGGAAAATGGCAATTTGCTTGGGGTAGCTCTGAAAACCGTACCACTGGTACTATGTCGTCGCTGCAGCAAGCAAAAGCATCGCCTGCCTAGCTGTAGTGCAAATGGTAGATGCATCTTGTGTGGGAGGATTTTATGGATCAACAAATTCATGTGTGCCCAGCCCAACTGATTGATAGGATGACGTTTCAGACTTGCAGAGGGATGGGTCTCTTGTTGCAAGAACAAATAATCTTGCTGCTCGTATTTTCAGTGGAAATGCAGAAGCTATGTTGTGTGATTTCTGTAAAATCGGATGTGGCTCTCTTATCTTAGGAAAAAAATGTTTGTCCGTTGTATGTCCAGGGAAGTAGATTTTTCGGGTTGGATCGTTTATGGTAGCCAGTGAAAGTGCTCGTCTTGCAACTTGCAAGCAAGATGCTGAGACTCAGATGGTGCAACTTGTTCAGTTCATTGTTGCATTTGTCTATGTTCAGCTTGCAGATGCTCAGTCTCAGAGCTCTTCTTGATTTCTAATTTTCTACGGGACAAGGCAGTGGAGCAAACAAAGCAGAGCAGCAGCGCCTTCTTCTGGAATTCGTGTTGTTGCTCTGAACCTCTGAATTCTGAATGCTTAAAAGCTTCAGCCAAGCTACAGGTTCTGTTGCTTCCCTTCTGAACCGATCGGAGATCAGATAAGAGGAGGACCGACATCGTGATGAGGGCAGCACGAATGCTCTCGCTGCATGGATGGCGCTTGTCTTCCTCTCGTTTTTCTCTATGGTGGCAGCGTATTTTTCTACTAGCTACAAAATTCTCGGCCAGTGGTATCTCATCCACAACTACTAGAAAGTAGAATCCCCATCATGGGATGGAATATGTACACAGTAACGTATTTCCACGACCTTCTCATTCCGGTACAGTGACAGCAGCAATCTTTTCTTGTCCCATCTTAAAAAAGAAAGAATCTCAGTGTAAGATCCTTGAAAAAATGACAAATCATCCGATGGAGAGCACAGCTACACAATACTATTATCAACATATCCACTATGCGAAACAAAACAAACATGAAAATAATATTGCGGCAGTTATATTCTAGATCCAAAACTCATAGGACCAATAGGGGGGAAAGAAAACCTCGCACTGTATAATATCTTTTTTTCCACAATTTCGAGTGTTGAAATATGCAATGCATACTTGGAACATTTTAAAAAATTGGAGAGAATGCTGAGTCATAGTTGTCATGCTTCATAGTGAAGTGTAGAATACTCTAGAACTAGATATTTTAGCATGGTAGAAATATAAGAAACTAGATAAGGATGAGGAGGGTTCTAGAGTTAGAATATTTTGTATGGAAGAGTGTGGAAGTTGCCACATGGCAACACCACAATGATCATGAGCACCTATAAATAGAGGTGCTCCCCTCCCTCCTAGTCATACCATGGATAGAGTGGCATGTGAGCCATATGTGAGGAAATGGCAAGGTTACCATGTAGTGTAGTGGTGTCATAGCTCGTTATTTTTAGGAGATGGAATCACACCAAATAGTAGCAGTATGTTTGATGTCTTTGGAGAAATTTTGGTGTGGGGAACTAGACAGGATACTCCGTGCAGATTTTGTTCAGCAAAACTCATGAAGAGTTCGGTAGTAAATCATGCAAAATGCTTGAAGCCCAGAAATCCTTAAATTTGCCATTAACTAAAGCGCTTCCCATAATAGGTTGGGCCCATATCAATTAATGCTCCAGAAATATATTAGCCTTGCTGCGCATTAATCTCTGGTAGCATTTTCTCAAGTTAATAATCGATATCTTCCTTATAATGACGATAGCACACCTTATTAACTGAGCACACTACATAATACTAGGCAATTTTTGTTAGCTAGTCTTGGTCTTTAGGAAGTGGAGTCAGTAGGGTCACTTAGTTTGTTCTCCTCGGGATGTGCCTGTAGTTTTAGTGCCATGATGACCATTAGGTTCAGCCACCAAGGCCTTTGTTTACTGATCTATAAATAAGAGAACAAGATGAACTAAAAGTTGCATCTTGCAGCACCATTTCCGCATGTGTGTTCTTGACTCAAGTGAGTAGAGAGATTACAATAACTTATTTAAAATACATTCTTTTTAAAAGAGTTATACCTTTTTGGTTTGTTGCTGTCAAGGTTCTACGTTTAGGTGTAGTTCATAAGAAGCTCACTTAGGACTCCTGCCGTAAGTTCATTTCTTAGTGTGAAGAGCAGTGCCAAATTACAAGAGATCATCCCACGGAAAAGTTTTACACATTTCTTGAAAAAAGCAACTGCACTGGGATGATGCTACGAAAGGAGAGTATTTAATGTCTCTTGTGGTCTTTGATCACAGTTAAATGAGGAGCAAGCTGAGGGGTTCAGGTTTAACATGACCATTCCATGAGAATTCGGCGCACATATATGACAACATGCCAAGTTTGCTTCAGAAGATTCTTGATTGGGACAAATCAAAGAATCGTAGGGAGCAAAATACGTCCAACTTTTTTAGCTATGTCATAGTCCTGAGGAATTGCTAGAAGCATTATAAGGATATGCATGAGGAGCTCAAGATAATTAACAGAATACAAGTTTCGCTTTCCATAGATGTATAGCAGCATTAACATCTTCTTTTATAGGTTATACTCAATCATTAGAGGGCTCTAATCTTACATATTGAGAAATGGACACTGGATTTCTGGACAAAGGTGTATGAGATAATCGATAAATTAACTACATATCCCTTTGGTTCTAAGGTTTGCCTCTGCATTTTCTGATTGTGGTCTTTAATTGGCAGGCTGGACTTGATCTTCCTATATCTTCGAGTACCGCAATATATATTGTTCGCGCATGCTTCTTTCTTGAGCACTCTCTAAGTAGCTCTATAACAACAATTCGTTCTTTCATGTTCCTTTAGATGGAACTGCTGCATTGAAAATAGTAGTGTCTAATCATAGGATGGGGTGGTCCATATCGAACAATAATAATTATAATACATGTGTATAGGGATAAGATGTAGTACAGAGCACATCTTGTAAAATAGAACATGGAAAAACAAGTAAAAATGAAGTACAAAATGGAATCTGCATGTTTGCAACGGGAAGGATTCATTTAGGCAGTTACATACAATTTTAAGACACCTAGTAATTTAAAATACCTGTCATGGATGTAAATACAAAACCTCACAATTTTCAGTGAAATGGTTAGAATCCATCCCAAGATGTTGCTTTGGAGTGAACCCAAGATGTTGCTTTGGAGTGAAGAAAGAGATAATAGATCCTTAGCACATCAAAAGCAAGGATCAGGTTCTCCACCCTAGATGAAAAGCAGGGATATGTAGATCCAGATAGAGTTCCTAGGTTAAATGAGTGAACAATTAAGCCTTCAGTCCAAAACATGTAGTATATTTTAGAAGCTTGGAAGTTCCACGGATATACCCTTGTAAAAGTATCAAAAGAGAGGTTGTCAATTAAGGCGAAGTGTCAAACATCCAATCACTAATTTGTAAACAATCCTGTAGACTGAAGGACTTCTTGTTCTTTTTATCAATGAAACTAAAGGCTTCAGATAGCAAAATTACTCCTTGAAAACAAATACTCTGACAAATCTTATATTGATGCAAGGAACCAACGGTCCAAATCCAATCAATGATTAAGTAGAATATGCTTTACTTTAGTAGTTAATACCATAATTACTTCCTTTATTATTGGTTTCTTGTTTCCAAGAAAGTGTAGCATTAGAATGTCAAGACAATAGATGTCTTCTCGTTTCTTCTACCTCAGTCTTTTTTCCTTGTTAGTTTTGAGATGAATCCGTTGCTATCTTACCCTTGACTCACCCTTCTCTGATGTGGTTCAAGCAACATTCATACCCCGAAGCCTAAGTATCTGGTGTTTTTATGTTTTTGCAGGGATCTCTGTTGCTTGTACGCCTGAAGATGAGTCACGCTTTGCAACTGCCGAGTGCTGAGGATTGGGGGACGTCATGAATGGGAAAGTGGTCCTGTTTCTACCGAACATGTGCATTATCTGTTGTTTCTTTGTAATGCCTTTTGTAACATCAAAGTTTGACAGACTACGGTTGAGTTATCTGTGCTGGATATTTTTTTGAGGTAGTCACCAGCAGCTACAAAAGATTGTCAGGCTACGGTTGAGTTATCTGTGCTGGATATTGTTGTGAGGTAGCCACCAGCAGCTGCCAAAGATTGTCAGGCTACGGTTTAAAAACTGGGTGATTAGTAGGAATAGTAGGCTTCGGTCATCTATGCTGGATATTTTTGTGAGGTAGCCACCAGCAGCTACCAAAGTTTGTCCGGCTACGATTTAAAAACTGGGGCATTGTAGGCTTCGGTCGAGTTATCTGCGCTGGATCTTTTTGTGAGGTAGCCACCAGCAGCTATCAAAGTTTGTCAGCTATAGATAAGTTTTCACTTGGTTTTAATTTCTCATGACCAGATGTATGGGGATTTTTTTCCTCTTAAAGTGTGGCATGGTGTCAAGTGTATGTTGCCAATTCCCCATATCAAGTGTATGATCCGGCGCGGCGATCATCAGTAAAATGTTAGTGGATATTTGATATTGTTTGGGGTCGTTTGATATGAAATGGAATGCTGTAAAGGTTCACGCGTGACTCCATTAACCACTGAATCCATTTGCGCGCGCTCTTGTATTCAGGAGTGCACGTGTTTTAGAAAATAAACATAGATTTTATATTTTTAGAAGAGTACTCTTTATAGAACACACGTTAACAGGTGGCAAAGCCACTTAATTCGTCTCAATACATTATTATTGTGTCAAAGTACAAATTCAACCGGAAGAAACTACCATTTTGCCTATAAATGCAAAACATGTGGACTGCAATTAGGCCCTCGCGCTAAGCCAGTCATCTTGTTGCCGGAGGGCGATGGGAGCCAGGCGGCACAGTGATGGGCTGGGCAAGTGCTACTTCAACCTTGAGAACTTGGAAGTAAAAGCATAATACCTGTTCCACCAGGATGCAAATTTTTCATAATTCAATCACTTGATTTAACAAGCATGTGAAAAGAAAAGGATTGGTCGGTGTCACTGTCATGATTTTTCAACCATACACAAACAAAGTGTGAAAAAACTCAAAAACTCTTATAGTGGCATACTGGCATGCAAGAAGTGTATGTACCTGCATTCTAATTTCATCGAACACTAACCAATTATGGTAATTCAATCACCCGGTTTAGCAAGAATGTGAGAAGAAAAATGTTGGTTGGTGACATAAATTTTCAGCTCTGTATAAACAGTGCGAAAATCAGAAAAACTCATAATGGCAAGCTAGAAGTATATTTTAATGAGCATTATATTTTCAACACACACTTTCTTAAAAAATAATTCTCCGAAATGATTTGAGTGCAAGCACACTTACTGTTACTACCGAGCAATTCGTCTGCTTTCAGTAGACATGAATTGTGTGGCTGCTGGCAGCTACGCTAAGGACGTGCGTTTCATTCCGAAGACTGATCATACACATTTCTCTAGAAAGTACAATACTTTGATTTCAAAAAAGAAGCTTAACTAAAACACAGGCTAATCGTAACAGTTGAAATATTTTACCTCTTCATCTGCCTGCAAAAATACCCTCAAGACTTTACTTTGCTTGAGTTCAGGGTGTGAAGCTATGAAGCTATCCTGTTAGTGAATAAGTCCAAAGCTTGGTGCCACAATTCAATGAACTCCTTGCTAAACCTGAATTTCTCTGTCCACAGATTATTAGCACAATTGTTCAGCCACCCAGAGATTTCCTGTCCGAAAGAGATTAAATGAAAAAATAATTTGGGATCTTACCAATAGCATTCTTCTCTGGAAGGGGAGGCATAAAAATGCCTTTCTACCTCTCAGCAAGGCTATCATGCAACCATTCAAAATCACATAGCGTCGATTAACAATTTTCTCTGGTCCTCAAATTCAGGCAAGTTGGTCTACACAAACAAATGTGTGGCAAATCAACAAGTGTTCGAGGTCAAAAAAATGCCACATGTCTGTACAAGAAAATACCCGCGCGTGCACGGGCTATATGTTGATATGATAATAATTAAAATGTTGCTATAGGAGCAAGAAAAAGTCAAATAAATAGCCGACGTGCATAGATTCAATCTTAACTTCCATGCGTTGAACGGGTGCTGCAGCACTCTGCTATTGCATGACAGTAGGGAACAAGGTGAAATTCCTAGCAGCCACTACCAGCAACAGTAGCTTTGCCGTGTGTCCACGGCACACAGCGAAGTCCAAAAAATACTTGGCAAAGGTTTTGCCGAGTGTTACACTCGGCAAACAGCACATGGCATCCACAGTGCTGGCAAAGGTTTCTTTCCCAAGTGTTTTTTATTGGGCACTCGGCAAAGACTTCGCCGAGTGCTAAAATCGACGCTTGGCAAAAAAAAGCAACATGACGACGCAAAGACAGACTTTGTTTGCTTTTTTTAAGAATTTAAAAACAAATCGGCCACACGTTCGTGGTCGTGTTTTCCAAACAAGATGTTTGAAATTTCTTTTCACCCAGGTAAGGCCTAACACTGGACTAAATAACATGAATATCATTTTTCTACTTATTTTATTCTATTATTTGAATCACTTACAGTTCAAATTTGACTTATACCAAAAAATTCCTAGAAATACAATAAATTAATTAAATATAGCAAATAGATCCAGAGATATACCAAATTTTAACATGGAATACCACATGTTGTATGTTGAGAGTAGAAAAAGTTTCAAGGTTACAAAAGAAAAAAATAAAATTATTTGCCGAGTGCCACAGATATACACTCGGCAAACATATTAACGGATGGACACATGGCACGTTCTTTGTCGAGCGCCTCCCTTTGCCGAGTGTTTTTTTTCTCTTTTGCCGAGTGCCAAACTTTGCCGAGTGTTTTTTCCCTCTTTTTGCCGAGTGTATTTGTTTGCCGAGTGCTTCCACTCATGGACACTCGGCAAACGTACTAACGGATGTCCACGTGGCGGTTCTTTGCCGAGTGCCTCGCTGAGTGTTTTTTTTTTCTCGTTTGCCGAGTGTTTTTTTCTTTTTTTGCCGAGTGTAAATATTTTGTCGAGTATTTTCTGTTAGCACTCGGCAAATATCTTCTTTGCCGAGTGCCTGATAGAATGTACTCGGCAAACATTTTAGCGCTCGGCAAACACCCAGTTTCCGGTAGTGAGCCAGACAGAATTGATGAACACAGAAGAATGTTGAGAACGTGCTACTGTAGTATCAGAATCACAGGCATCGCAAATACAGAATAGAAAATTGCAAGAAAGTTAACTTGAATACTGGAACAAGCATAGTAGATAGTTAAGGGATAAGGTCCTATTGCATCAAACAATCACTTCATATTGCAGAGCTCACAATGGAGAATTAAGATCTATGAGTAATTAAGCTAGCATGCTTATGCAAGGCCATCAAAGCAAAACTCATCATATCTTATGTTAGCTGTTCCCATAAGAAGGCACCATTTCCGAAATCAGATCAAGTTTTTTTAACCCTAGCTATTTCTAGTAGTACAATATAAAGTAAGAGTAAGATCAATTACAAATTTTATTGCGAGGAAGCTCAAAAGGTTTAGTGGATGTTTGTCATTAGTCGCAGGCTCAAATCTTTACATATATGCACCAATTTGCTTGCGAAAAGGCATTAGAGATACCAGCTACATCCATATCAGAAGCTCCAATTAGTACGACTGGCTAACAAAACCCTATTCCAGTAGAACTTTAAGCAGGCAATGATCAAAATGTGAATCCAGAATCTATAACATAATACTAAATAGTAGGGGTTGCAAGCATTCTATTTATCATGGAACTGACATGAGCAAGAACATCTACCAGCTGAAAGCCTCCAAATGCCATTTTGATACATGATGTTTCAAGCCCTACATCAAGAAGAAACTGGGACGGTCCGGAGGAATGCAAACTTTGCAAGGAAAAAGAGGATGCTGATCACCTCATTTTCTGATGCCCCTTGGCGTCCTTTATATGGTGTTGGGTCAGAGATAGCCTAGGATGTGACTTTATCCCTGTTGACCTTAGTGATTTCGCAGAGCATAGGCTAAATGGGTCCTTGGGGGTGGGAGTGGAGATAACTTGATGCTTTTTCTTCTGGCGGGTGTGAGCTGGGCGATATGGCGCACTAGGAATGATTGGGTCTTCTCCAATATCCTTTTGACTAACCCCAAAGCTCTGGCTTATAAATCCATTGGTTTTCTGCAGCATTGGAGCAGGATGGCATCCGTGGAGGGGCAAGCAAAGCGGGAAGATTTGTTGCAGAAGCTAATACAAGGGTTGGAGGGAATCTGACCATCGCTGATGGTGAGGTGATCTTCTGAAGACATTAACCAGGAGACAGCGGGTGGGAGCTGGAGGCAAACAAGAGGATGTTTTTCTTTTGTTTCAGTGACCTGTTGCTAGAAGTGAGATTGAATAGCGGTGGCTAATCAAGTCCCTGGGATTTGTTCCCTAGCTTCTGTAAGCGTTGCTTAGTTTTCACTTTTATGTGGTAGGAAGTAATTCTGATGATGATTCGCTTGAAATGTAATAGGGCTATATTCTTGTAAAGCTGGTATCCCCAGCAAGACGGTTGCTTTGCTTTCAATATAAGCAGGGCCAAGGGCCTTTGGTCTAAAAAATTTGGAAAAAATGACCATCCGATTAGTATACTATCATCATATCCTACTCGAAGAAGATGACCAATTCCTTGGTTCTGGTATGAAACATACAATATCATAAGATGTGGGTGTTACCATTTTCTGTCGAACACCTTGCAGGGGAGTGGAGACATGGCTGTGCCATGATTTTCATTTGCTTGCAAGCGTCCTTGCAAGCTTCAGCCATATCACTCATACAGGTTGCTCATTAAATTAGTTAATATAATATAGAATTGTTGTCATAGGTTGTTAAAGATGGATCATAGAGCATGGCATGCTCTATGGTATACGGAGACATTCGCATACATTCATGTCAGATGTATCAAAGTTTGTGGAGGCTGCGAAGAAGCACGCTCACATTTGCAAGATAAAGCAAATACGTTGTCCGTGTTTTGATTGTAGCAACAATACTGTATGGGAGAATACTGATGTCATCAAGAGACATTTGATAAAGCAAGATTTTGAGGATAGATACACAATTTGGTCCCACCATGGTGAGGCAAGAGGTACTTTCAACAACATAGACATCGATACTGGCTCTGATGAAGTGGGTGGTGATGATGCAAACGAAAATGATCATGTTATGATGGATGATGATTATGACCGTGGAGATCAAAATGGTGATCAAACATATGCGCGTGTGGAACTACAGGTGGACGAGGAACGTGATATTGATATGGAGGACATATTGTGCCACATTGAACCAGACATGTTGCTAGGGAGTGCTAAAGGGTTAGAGAATTTCGACACACTTAAGAAGGCAGCAAAGGACCGTATGTATGAGGGATGTGGGGAGGAGTGGATAGTGTTGCGTTTTGTCCTTCATCTTCTGATCCTGATGAAGGCTAAATTCGGCTGGTCAGACAATAGTTTCAATGATCTCCTTACTCTGCTGGGCAAGTTGCTCCCAACACATAAATTTGTGCTAAAAAACACATACAAAGCAAAGAAGATTATCAATCCATTGAAGATACGTGTGCAAAGAATACACGCGTGCATGAACCACTGTATATTGTACCGCGGTGAGTACGTAGCATTGGAAAATTGTCCAAATTGTGATGCTAGCCGTTACAAAAGTAATGCCGATTTCTGTGAGGATCGTGCCGGTTCATCAGATATAAGAGGAAGAAGGGTGCAAAGAAAAGTGCTTGTGCACACAAAGATATCAAAAGCTAAATCTGCAAGATTGAACAGATATACATACCATTATGTAACAATCTAGATCCAAATTGCATCGTTTAATGAAAGAAACAACAGCTGCTGGATTCTGACTTGGTAGAATTTCTAGAACATCACGAACTTGGTATCTGATGGCCTATCATGGCACAAACAACAATCTTTCAATCTTGTTCACAAGAAGCAAACCAATACCATCTGGCCAAAAGAAAACAAAGAACATACAGAACATGTATCTTTCAATTCAAAGTGGCGGACATCTGTTTCAGAGTCCTCCTTTGTCAAACGTTGATTTGTTACCTAAAAAGGTTAGCAATGTCATCAACAACAGACGTCGATAAAATAAAGATGGATATACTAAATTACCACACACCTGTTGCACCATCAATTTATCTTAGTCACAACACAAGTAGAGAATGAACAATAGATTGTCCTGTTGTTTGTTATACTACAGCCTCAAACTATTCTTCAGTATTTTCACTCAGTTGCAATTATTTAGTTCTTTTTTGCTATTTTTCATTTTATATAGATCAAAATCCAGTCCTTAGACACTTTCAACCACTGATGGATGTGTGCAGGAGATGAAATTTTCTGAGGAGCAATAATTCAGCAACCTAATACATACAGAAATATACACAGAAATATTTATAACTAGGTGCCTTTATCAAAAAATAATATGTAGGTGCAGAAGATTCCCCAACCAATGTATATCCGCGTCTAGAATTGCTAGATTGACTTCATCTATAAATGAGTAATAAGAATAAAATAAAAATACCTAAACTGTTTAAGCTCATGGAGAGGATACAGAAGATACTAATTGTAACATGTATTGTGGCTCTCCATCATTATGGAACTTCAGAGCAGGGGACATAGAGCGTGCTCTCTCAATTAATCTCTTGGAGTCTGGTAATAGAAATGTTAGAATCTTTGGGAAGAAATGTTACTCGACAGTTTACAGATTGCAGGTGAATATTATCAAGATTGAGACCTCATACCTGAAATGTCAGGGAGCTGAGTAACAGATGACTTCGACCTTTGCATCCCCAAAGCATCCAAATTGGGATGAATGATATCTGATATTCTAGGTAACAGTGACGGATTTGTTTCATTCAGTGATTTTCACAAAGACTGCAACCATGGATCTAGAGCTCCTTCATATCTGGTATAAAAAAACAAAATTATCTTAGTATATATCTTTGATGAATTGCTCTCCAACCCAAAGAAAAAAATCTTAAAATTTCAGTAAAAAAAATATATGACATGTGACTTCTCCAAAGCTTACTTGTGAACATAGAAACAATATCAAGTGGAAAAAATGGTAGATATCAAAATCATACCCTGCAGGATTCTGATCGTCCCCTAAACCTTTCTCTATGATTCGCTTTGCACCAAGATCTAAAAGCCTCTGATCGAGCTTCTTTGCAGGAAACTACATTGCAAACACAACAGTGGAGAGGGAATTAAAAACAAGAAGGTATAATTTAAAAGCAACACACGTACTAGCACAGTAGCAGCTTAATTGTAAGGTTTTGGTTAGAAGAGACTAGTCACATTGTACTTCCGGTAGCCTGAATCCCCAAGCCCAAACACGGCATAATATATGCAATCCTTGTAGCCACCGCGCACCCAAATGCTTCTGAAGAAGTACCTCCAAAAACCCTGCCACACGGAAACCCCCAGACCAAAATCGTGATCAGCAAACGGATTGTCCAGATGAAAACCGCTGAATGAAAAAATAGCATTCCAATGTCCCCTGCTACCTTCATGGAATCCGGGGGATCGCCCTGCCCCATGGTGGACCCCTGCTAAGTAATTTTCTTGTGGAGATGGTTGGGCAGTTGTTTGGCTGGGACATGAGACTTGACGAAAATTCTCCAGGTTCAGTGACATGGTGGGCCAACAACAGGACGGACAATCAGAAGGCTCAAAGCAGATGGTGGGCCAAGTGTGTGTACGCACGCGCAGGCCCAATCATCCTATGGGCCTCACAAGGCTCTGCTAGTGCGCGCGCGTGTGTGTGAGAGAGAGAGGAGAGATGGGAAGGAAGGAAAGGAATACGTGTCCGGGCGTTGAGCCGTGAGAATCCCGGACCCGAGCACGGGCGCCACCATTACTGCGCAACCCAACTCTCCACCCACCTCTCCAATCCTTGTTGCATTGAAGCGGGGTCGGGCCCGAATCCGCCGATGAGGGGAGGAGGAGGAGGAGGAGCGATGGCGAGGCTGGCGGTGGCCACGAGGGCCTTCTCCGCCTCGGCCTCCGCCGGCGCCGGCGCCGGCGGCGTGGCCATGGTGCAGGGCGCGTCCCGGGGGATCGGCCTCGAGTTCGTGAGTCCTCCGCCTAGCGCCTATGCCCGTCCCCATTTCGCGCCTTCCCCGCATCCGCCCCCCCGTCCCTTTCCCATCCGTATCCGCGATTCGCTCCGATTGATTCGCTTGGGTGCTGGCAAATCCGGTGCTGGTGCAGGTGCGGCAGCTGCTGCGGAGAAGCGACCAGGGCCGCGTCGTCGCCACGTGCCGCGCGCCGGGGTCCGCCGCGGAGCTCCAGAAGCTCAAGGAGGAGCACGCGCCGGGGCGCCTCACCGTCCTGCCGATCGACGTCACCGACGAGGGCACCATAGAGGTAGGTACAGACACATTGGTGCTTCTCGGCATTGCTGCAGACAGGGGAAATTTGTTTGGTTCATAGAGTAGTCAGGCGGAGTGCTCCTGAATAAACAGTTCTATCTGTCATCAACACAACCTGATGAAGTTTACTGGCACATCGCCCACTGATTCTGCTTAATTGTGCTGTTCGTAGTGCTAGTAAAACGCAGGCTATTGTGCAAAATTTGATTCTTCCATTGCAGGCCGCCGCTGCCTCGATTGGGGAGACCCACGGTTCTCTTGACCTGCTGATCAACTCCACTGGCATCCTTTCCATCCCAAACGTGATACAACCAGGTGGATTCTCTCCCTCGATCACGTTTCACACAACATTGAGAAGTCAGCAAGCATCAATTCCCTAGTTACTTATCTGAAACCGAATTTCTTGTGTCCCCTGTCACAGAGACTACATTGAGCAAAGTTCAGAAATCATCTCTGCTGCTGGCCTATGAGGTCAATGCAGTCGGCCCTATCTTAGTGATCAAGGTGAAACTCATTGCTTCATTTCAATTCTTTCCGTCTCTTGTGGTGGTATCAACATTCTGCTTGCCAGTCATTGCGACACTACTAATGCTGGAGTCTGAATCGATCCTCTTTTTTGCCAGCACATGTGGCCGTTACTGAAGGCTGGTGGTCGCTCCGAGACCGGGAGAGGATTCTCATTGGTTGCAAACATGAGCGCTAGAGTCAGTTCCATAGGGGACAATGGTCTAGGAGGCTGGCATGCATACAGAGCTTCTAAAACTGCGCTTAATCAGTGTATGTGAACACCAAGAAGTTCCCCTGTTCTCAGTTTATCACTATCTGTCTTGAGTAACCTAGTGCTTGTGCAGCTGTTAAAATCCATCTGTCATGATTTGCTTCCTGAAGTTCGTTGCTCATGTCTTATGCAGTGACGAAGACTGTGTCAGTGGAGTTTGGAAGGAAGGACAACATTGCCTGCATTCTGCTACATCCAGGAACTGTGGACACTGACCTCTCACGGCCATTTCAGAAGAATGTCCCCAAGGATAAGCTCTTCACGAGAGAGTTCTCCGTGCAGAAGCTCCTCTCCATCATTGACAACGTCAAGAAAAGTGACAACGGCAAGTTCTTCGCATGGGATGGGGAAGAAATTCCTTGGTGATGGTAATCACACATTCACCCATTTCAGTCTACAGCACAGTAGTCAACACCAGCCTTGATTTTAACTCGACAGTGTTTTCCTTTCTTTCTTTTTTTTTTTGAAAACATTACTGGCAGGAGCACTGCCTTTCATTTAAGAAGTAGAATTCGAATTACAAATGTTTGAAGATTACATAAGAGCGAGTAGTGTTTTCCTTTCTCATTCGCTCTGAGCTACATAGAAATGACGGGATGTTTGCTGATGACACAAATTTTATCGATGTCCTTTGCTTATTAAAGGTTTTCATGCTAATGATCCATTAGTTATCGCCGTCTGTATCACGTACCCTGAATTTCATTCCGACGTATCCTGGAGGCTATGTTGCACCTTAGTCTTGATTACATTTGAACCCACAAAAAAAAAATTACATTCACCCTAGTTTTATTTCACGCACGCTGATATTTTTGTATGCGCACGTCCTTATCATTTGCTACAACATTTCCAGTATTCGGGGCTGATGTTTTCTTGACCAGTGGTTTTTTAGCGCCTAAAATTGCACGAAATTGAACTTGAAATTGTGGCATCATTATTTTTCAGATATGCACGCGGTTATTTTCCGATGATCCAAAAGAGAAATCAACGACAATGATATTTGAAAGAGCCACAGAAGAGGGAAAAAACTCCGTTTTAGCCGCCAGCAAAGACCACTGTTCTTACCGTGCGCAAGCTAGCGTAGCAGAACTGCAGAACATGGACCTCTTCGTCGTCCCCCTTATCTTGCTCACTGCTGCTGCTGTGCCCACCACTGCCGCCAATGGTGGCGGTCGTTGTAACCATTGGTGCAACAGCTTCTTCGTTCCATACCCATTTGGCTTCTCGGGGGACTGCCCCATCCTCCTGGCCTGCAACGCCACCACCTCGACGCCGCTCCTCCCAGACAGCAGCACCGGGGCGGCGCCGTACCCCATCCTCTCGTTCAACTCAACCGCCTCCACTTTTATGCCCATCCTCTCGTTCAACTCAACCGCCTCCACTTTTATGGTCGCCCTTGCTCCGTTCTGCAACCGCGGCGTCACGCTCAGCGGTCCCCGCGTCATCAACGCCAGCGTTCACGGCGACTTCAACACCAGCTTTCCCGGCGTCGTCCACGCCAAGGCGTCGCTCAGCGGCGGCGGTGGCTACGGCTTCACCTCCCACACCGGTCTCTTCCTCCGCGATGGCTGCCGTGCGCTGCTGCCCTCCGTGTCCAACTGCACCGTCTCAGCAGACATCATGTCCATGCTGCTCCGCACGGCGCAGTGTGGCAACGACACCGCCTGGACGTGCGTTTACACGCCACCGCCGCCGCCGAACAGCTCTGCTGCATTGAGGGGCCAGGGCCAGTTCATGATGTTGGACGACGTGGATGCTGCTGGGTGCGTTGCGAACCTGCTGACGGCTATTGTGTACGGGGACACTCAGGGTGAGGTGCCGTCGATGGAGGTCGGCGTGGCGGAGCTGGGGTGGTGGCTCAACGGGACGTGTGAAGATGCTGCTGCTGACGGCGAGTGCGCTCACAACGCGATCTGCCACGACGTCAAGACGCCGAGCGGAGCGTGGGGTCACCAGTGCGCGTGCTCGGACGGGATGACCGGCGACGGCTTTGCCGGCGGCGTTGGGTGCCACTACGGTGAGTTCGTTCGCCATTTTTTGTTGTGCGGTCGTGTTTGATTCCTCGTGTGCCATCGAAAATTAACAATCCTGATGAATGGTTTGGGCCTACTTTGGGGAATCAAGGTGTCCTTCATGCGAAGCGGCAGTGGCCGGCAGTGGCCGCCGGAGTGGCCGCTGTCGCTTTGCTCATCATCGGCGTCCCGGCTTTGTTCTGCCTCTGGAAGCGGAAACGGCAGAAGCAGAACCCCACGGTCAACATGTTGAAGGCAACCAGCCAATCATCTAATGGCGGTGCGAGACTTTTCCGCGGTATACCCGTGGATGACATCGAGCTAGAGGGGGTGACTGGGCCCCATCCATTCTGCTATGACGAGCTTGCCGCAGCCACCGGAAACTTCTCCGACGACCGGAGGCTCGGGAGAGGAGGCTTCGGCTCCGTGTACGCCGGCTTCCTGACCGACGGGAACCACCGCGACGTCGCCGTGAAGAGGGTGTCGGAGACCTCGCGGCAGGGCTGGAAGGAGTTCGTCTCGGAGGTGAGGATCATCAGCCGGCTCCGGCACCGGAACCTCGTGCAGCTCATCGGCTGGTGCCATGGCGGCGCCGGCGACGGCGACCTCCTCCTCGTCTACGAGCTGATGCACAACGGCAGCCTCGACGCGCACCTCTACGACCCGGAGGGCGTGCTGGCGTGGCCGGCGAGGTACGCCGCCGCCCTCGGCGTCGGCGACGCGCTGCTGTACCTGCACCAGGAGACCGAGCGGCGCGTGGTGCACCGCGATGTGAAGCCGAGCAACGTCATGCTGGACGCGTCCTTCACCGCGAAGCTCGGCGACTTCGGGCTCGCCAGGCTCATCGACGACGGCCGCCGCTCCCACACGACGGGCGTCGCCGGCACGATAGGGTACATGGACCCGGAGAGCCTGTTCGCCGGGCGGGCCAGCGTCGAGTCCGACGTGTACAGCTTCGGCGTCCTCCTCCTCGAGATCGCCTGCGGCCGGCGGCCGGCCGTGCTCGTGAGGGAGGAAGACGACGACTACGTCCACCTCGTGCACTGGGTCTGGAACTCGTACGGCGGCGACCGCCTCCTCGACGCCGCCGACGCGCGGCTCGACGGCGACTTCGACGCCCGGGAGATGGCGTGCGTGATGGTCGTAGGGCTCTGGTGCGCGCACCCTGACCGCAGCGTGCGTCCGACCATCAGGCAGGCCGTCAACGTGCTGCGGTTCGAGGCGCCGCAGCCAAGGCTGCCGTCGAAGATGCCGGTGGCGACGTACTGGCTGCCGGCCGACCGTCCTGGCTCCACATCGTCGTCTTTGGAAGCGGCGACGGTAAGAGACGGCGGCAGCAACGGCATTGGGCGTTCCAGCGCCACGGAGCTGTCGGACTAGTCAAGTTTGATGTAATGCCAGACGAACGAAACTTCTGTGTCATGTAATCTGGGTTTCAGTCTTTCAGATCATTGCACTGTACTTATTTTTATCTATATATGATAGTTCATAGCCAGTATTTGAAATTATTTCAACGGGTAAAGTCAAGAACGAAGCATTTGATGGCGAACTGTTCTCTTTGGACCTCTTGTGAGCGCAATCCTGGAACTAATCAGGCGACCGTATGAACACTGAACAGGGCGTTGGAGAAGAAAAGGCAAACGAAGGTAAGATAGGAGGGTTTGGATTAGCAGTCAGGGAATTCACTTGATCCAGAGATTAGTAATGCTCTGAATAAACTGTTGCATTTGACAGCGTGGATTAAGAACCTGACGGAATGTCACTTACATTACTAGTGCTTGTGCAGCTATCAGAACTTCACCTGCCATTATTTGTTTCATGGATTTCGTTGCCTCATGTCATGCAGTGAGGAAGATAGTGTCAGTGCAGCTTTGGCAGGAAGGACAGCATTGCCTGCATCCTACTACATCCAGGAACCGTGGACACTGAACTCTCACGGCCATTTCAGAGAAACGTCCCCATGGAAAAAGCTCTTCACGAGAGAGTTCTCTGTACAGATCGAAGCACCTCTCCATCATTGACATTGACAATGACATTGACAACGTCACGAAGAGCGACAAAGGCAAGTTCGTTCTTCGCATGGGATGGTCAAGAAATCTTCCCTTGCTGACTCTGGCGATTGTCATTTGTTCCAGTCAACAGCACTGCAGTGAACAGTTAGATGGATTTTCTGTTCAATCTATACGTGCTATCCCTTTTATCGACCATTCCACGTTATTGCTCCACATGCAAAACATGGCGATTAGTTTTTTCTTTTCCATTTCATTTTTCAGCTGCATAGAAATGATGTGAACGCATGTTCAATTTGCTGATGAGTGATGACGCGAATTTTACTGGAAAACCTTTATTTCTGGGAGTTTCCTCATTCATGATCCAGCATCAATCTGCATTTTTTTTGACATGTGAAGGCGAGAACAGAAGTCAATAAGTGTGAATAAAATTGCGGTGTCAAAGTATCATTTGAATATGCACCTAACGCGCGTGCTGACATGGAATGTAGACAGATGATCTCAGCGAAACTGGAGAAGAGAGAAAAATACGTCGTAGCCACCAACAAAGACCGGTCACTCGTTGAAATGTGAGATTAAGCCAATCCCAGTGTACAGAGCACAGTTTCATGGCAAAGTCATCCAGGTTGAGAATTTGGTAAATGTAACTGCTAGGTTTCATGGCGATAAAACTACTCTCACATGTGATGAAATTCTTTCTCCTCTCTCCTCATAATATCCTTGCACGTCAACAAAATTTGCTGATGTGGCATATTATTTAATGGTCATGAAACTCTTGATGAAACCTCCACTAAGACCGACCTTATATCCAAAACGTCAACAAATTTGAAATATCTATAGGTATATCGCTCAAAGGATTCCTGGCCGGAGCCACCTGTGGCCTTGCATAGCGTGGCCGTTGAAGCGCAGGCCCACGTGCTTGCGTGCGGAAAAAAATTGTTGTCCGCCCGCCTACGCTACCCCTGTCGCTGGAGGCCCGCACCAGCGGTCCCCACTGCTGGGATCGGAGCCCCCTCCCTCCTCCGACGAGTGGCGCCTCCCTCCTCCTCCCTCCTCCAATGAGCCGTGCTGCCCTCTCCTCCCTCCCTTCGCCGGCGAGCCGCCCCTCCCTCTCCTCCCTCCAACGGCTCACTCCGTTGGGGTGGCGCCGGTCGGACACCCACGCCTTTGGGACAGCCGGCTCGCTCCGCCGGGATGGCGCCACCCAAGGCAGCCACGGCGGTCCACGGCGGCGGGCCTCTGTCGGGGTCGAGCTTGCCTGCACTGCTAGGGTTGGGGCCGGTCGGCCTTGCCACCGTGGTGGAGCCAGCCGGCCACCTGCGCTGCTTGGTGCCGCCGTCTTGCTCCGTTGGGGTCACACTGGTCAAGGGAGCCACATCGTCCACCTTCATCGTCGCCAGGGCCGTGGCTGAGGTGGCCGCACGATCCAACCTGGCCGCGCCGTGCTTGCCTCCTCCACCATCAGGATGCTGCTTATACAGGCGTGGCGGAGTGCACCCTTCTTCCTAGTCTTACTTACGGACTACCAAGTACCATCGTTCTCCTTTTCCTATTCCCTAGCACAACCTTCTTCATCTTCACCGGCAGCCGCGGTGGGCTTGACATAAAAATAAAGGTGGACAAAAAGTATATTTCTAATATGAATCTAATGACGTCAACTTTGTGTCATAGAAAGTATATGTTAGTAAAGTAATTGTTGGTCAAGGTCAAAGGCTTTGCACTAAGGATACGAAATGAGCCTTATAATTTCAAATGAATGGATTTGTGAAAATGTGTCTATGACAACGGGTCTAGAACGTGTACACGATTTATAAAAGGTACCTTTTCTGCCTAAGTTGTAAAAATATTACTCCCTCAATTTTAGATTATAGATCGTTTTGATTTTTTAGTTTCATGTATCTAGATATACTCTATCTTTATATTCATAATAAAATCTATGTATCTAGATATACTCTATGTTTATATTCATAATAAAATCTATGCAATTATAAAAACCAAAACACTCTATAATTTGAAAATGGATGGAGTATATTTTATTCCTCTTTTTTAATTGATTGCCACGTCGACGGTAGCACATAATTAATGCTTATAATGGATTTATTTGGATTACTTTGACTGGGTTGTGCAGGCTTGGACCTGCTGAAATGATTGTACGGAACATGCGGTCTTCCATTTGCTACATGAGCAAGAAATTTTCATACATGATCGCAGGCTACAGGCTGCTACGAGAATATGCGCCACCTCGTCGTTGTCCTTTTCTTGCTTCTCGGTACTCCCCTCGCCGCCGCCGGTAGCGATGGCAGCGGTGGTTGCGATCGTCGGTGCGGTGGCAGTGGCACCGTCGTCCCCTACCCCTTCGGCTTCTCCGCCGACTGCCCGATCGTCCTTGCCTGCGACGCCTCCACCTCCACGGCTCTCCTCCCGCGTAGCACCGCGGCGGCGCCGTACCCCATCCGCTCGTTCAGCGCCACCTTCTCCACCTTCTCGGTCTCCATCGCGTCCTCGTGCAACCGGAGCGTCGGCGAGGCCAAGGCGTCGCTCTATGGCGCCGGCTACGGCGTCTCCAACCGCACCGGTCTCTTCCTCGCCGGCGGCTGCCGCACGCCGGGGGCCTCCAACTGCTCCATCTCCGCGAGCCTCGCGGCGTCACTGATCCGCTCGGCGGGGTGCCCCGCCGACGCCACCGACGCCACAGCCTGGACGTGTGTGGCCCAGCCGCTGGCGTACGGCTCCGACGCAGGGGCGAGGGGCAAGGGCTGGTTCCTCGACTGGGAGCACGTGGACTCTGCCGGGTGCAGGGGCGCGCTGACGGGCACGGTGTACGTGGAGCCGACGAAGGGGTCGCCGTCCCTGGATTTCGGCGTCGCGGAGATGGCCTGGTGGGTCAACGGGACGTGCTCCGACGCCACCGGCGGCGGACGGTGCGCGGCGAACGCGGCGTGCGACGACGTGCAGACGCCGAGCGGGGCGTGGGGCCACCAGTGCTACTGCTCCGGTGGGATGTCCGGTGACGGGTTCGCTGCCGGCGAGGGGTGCTACTACGCTTCCCCCGCAGTTGCCGGCGGCAAGCGGCTGCCGGCGGCGGCGATCGCCGGCATCATCGTTGCTGCCGCTTCCTTTGCATTCTTGCTCTCGATTTGTGTCTGCCTCCGGCTGCGGAAACGGCTGAAGACGAAGACCGGCAAGCAACGGCCGCAAGTAAGAGTTTTCCGCGGCAAACCAGTGGAAGACGACCTCGAGCTCGCGGAGGAGGTGACCGGGCCCCAGCGATTCTCCTACGACGAGCTCGCCGCAGCCACCGAAAACTTCTCCGACGACCGGAGGCTCGGGAGAGGAGGCTTCGGCTCCGTGTACGCCGGCTTCCTGACCGACGGGAACCACCGCGACGTCGCCGTGAAGAGGGTGTCGGAGACCTCGCGGCAGGGCTGGAAGGAGTTCGTCTCGGAGGTGAGGATCATCAGCCGGCTCCGGCACCGGAACCTCGTGCAGCTCATCGGCTGGTGCCATGGCGGCGCCGGCGACGGCGACCTCCTCCTCGTCTACGAGCTGATGCACAACGGCAGCCTCGACGCGCACCTCTACGACCCGGAGGGCGTGCTGGCGTGGCCGGCGAGGTACGCCGCCGCCCTCGGCGTCGGCGACGCGCTGCTGTACCTGCACCAGGAGACCGAGCGGCGCGTGGTGCACCGCGATGTGAAGCCGAGCAACGTCATGCTGGACGCGTCCTTCACCGCGAAGCTCGGCGACTTCGGGCTCGCCAGGCTCATCGACGACGGCCGCCGCTCCCACACGACGGGCGTCGCCGGCACGATGGGGTACATGGACCCGGAGAGCCTGTTCGCCGGGCGGGCCAGCGTCGAGTCCGACGTGTACAGCTTCGGCGTCCTCCTCCTCGAGATCGCCTGCGGCCGGCGGCCGGCCGTGCTCGTGAGGGAGGAGGACGACGACTACGTCCACCTCGTGCACTGGGTCTGGAACTCGTACGGCGGGGGCGGCCTCCTCGACGCCGCCGACGCGCGGCTCGACGGCGACTTCGACGCCCGGGAGATGGCGTGCGTGATGGTCGTAGGGCTCTGGTGCGCGCACCCTGACCGCAGCTTGCGTCCGACCATCAGGCAGGCCGTCAACGTGCTGCGGTTCGAGGCGCCGCCGCCGAGCCTGCCGTCGAAGATGCCGGTGGCGACGTACGGACCGCCGGCCGATCGTCCTGACACCATCACGTTGTCGTCTGCGATATCCACGACGACCGCGAGCGACGGCGTTGGGCATTCCAGCACCACGGAGTCATCGGACGTGTCCAGTTTGATTAGATGGCAGGCGAACAATAGTTCTTCGGTATGATGATTTGTGTTTTCAGATCATTGCATAGGACTTGATTCTTCAGCTCAGATTGGAAGTTCTAGGCCCCATTTGTTCCACTTATAAGTGATTATCGGTGGAAATAAGCGAGAATCTCGCCAAACGTTTTGCTTATTTTCACCGATTCTCGCTTATGTGGTAAGCTGATTTATAGATTTGAACTACGAAAAGCGAAAAACGAGAAGTTCACTTAGATTATAATCCAAACATGGCTAAGAGAAGCGTATCCAAACAGGGCCTAGTTCGCCTGGACTATGGTCTATGATTTGCAGGATTCAGAACGCAGTTATCTACAACTTCCAGTACATGTGTTTCTCTTCCTCGTCGGATCAGGAGACCATAGTCCGTAGCATCCTGCCATGCTGCTAAGCATCGATTGAAATTTAGAAGTTGTTTCAGACCATGCTTGGTTGTACGCCACCAAAAGTCACGGTTAGGTGGCGTGGTGGTTGGTGGCCACCAACCAAGTACGCCATTTGGTTGGTAGCTTCGATATTTGAATGGTCAATGGAATCCCACGATGATTGAGAGATGTTTCAGACTTTCAGGACAACTAGATAAACTTTATTTTTAATTTTTTATTTGAAGATAAAAATAACCTAGGTCGAAAGAGGAAAGTTTTTTTTAGAAAAATCTTGGGACAAAATAATTCGGTCCGGTTTGCAAAGTCCGGGTGCGCTGATTGACACGAGGATTCCACCAGCGACGCCACGTCGGCATGAAAACGACAAAACCCACCCATCTGCCATCCCCTTCGTCCCCTATCCCCCTCCTCCCCCACACCCACAACTCCCCACCCCCCTCCCCTTCCCGAACCTTCTAGAACCCCTCGCCAGAACCCTACCCATGGCGGCGTCCCTCCTTTCCCGCGCCGCCGCCGCCGCCGTGGCGCTCCGCGGCGCGGCGCGGCCCCACCACCTCCTCGCGCGGTGCACCCTCCCCAAGGAAACCCTCCTTCCCCTACTACTCCTACTCCTCACCGCCGCCACGCCCCCCGCGGTCGTAAATCCCGCCGCTTTGCCGCCGTCTCGATCCTCCCCGGACTGACGTAGCCCTTTGCCTTCTCTTCGCGCGTGCAGGGTCGGGTGGGCTGGGCGGCGCGCGCGGCGCAGGGCGCCGGCGTGTACGGGTGCGGGGCGCCGCCGCTGGCTGCGGGCGCGTTCGGGATCGCGGCGCGGTGCAACGCCACGTCGTCGTCCGCGGTGTCGGAGGCCGCCGGCGTGCACGAGCTGCCGCGGACGGAGCCGGTGGTGTCGGCCGAGTGGCTGCACGCCAACCTCAAGGACCCCGACGTCAAGGTGCGTAGCTCTCGGTCCCAGTACTCAGTACTATGCTGCGGTGATCTGCGATTGGCCTGTGAATTATTGGTTGCGCAGCTTGTAGCTTGCAATTCGATGAGTGAAGCTTAGGATTACTGGATTAAGTAGCTATCGATTGCTGTGTTAGCGATGTTGTATCTGAAGAGACTTATTTGGCTGGCCGATAATCTATAGTTGTGCCATTTGAGGGAGTGCCGGAGCGGAGTTGTCTAGGCTATGAAAATAGGCACAATAATTATTGGATAAGTGGTTAAAAATTTTCTAGTGTCACAGTTTAAACCGGCAGCTGGGTCCTTATGTTCTTCGCAATCGGTGCTGCTCAAAATATTGAGTATACTCGCTTCTAAGGGAAAAATTTCAGGCTTTTGGTACTACGGCATAGACTCAACAGGATTAGTAATGGAACATATATTCACAAAGATTGAGCTATAACATGGGATTTATTTGCAAGATACACTTTGTTCTTTGGATTCTGTCTATCTTCCAATGTTTCACTGTTTCTTAACCTGATGCTTCTGTCTAGGTACTTGATGCCTCTTGGTATATGCCTGCGGAACAAAGGAATCCTCTACAAGAGTACCAGGTGATAATTCAGTTTGTTTTTGCGGTTTTGGAATTCCAGAACACTGCTTGCTAGTATGCCGTTCCACTTGCATTTCTCTGATCATTTTGTGCACATATTTTATTGGACGAAATTTTCAAATGAATCAAATTTGCACATCGGAACTTTGAGTAGTTTCTTTTTGAAACAATATCTTTGAACTCAGTGACTTAGCCTGTCCTTCCCTACATTACATGACAACATTTATCTGTAGGCATACCTAACCTGATACACTAAGGTATATATTAGCTGGTGTACCAAACCTGATACATAAATATATGTACTAGCAAGCTTACCTAACTTGTCCACTATGGGAAGTGCTAGACCCATGATTTTGAAAGTATAATGCAGATATTCTCATGCTTCAGTCTTCAATCTTGTTTCTAGGTGGCTCATATTCCCGGTGCCTTGTTCTTTGATGTTGATGGGATATCTGACAAAACATCTAGTGTAAGTTCAGTTCTTTTGCTTGTTCATTTTATAGTTAATGGCTACAAAATCATACAGACTCTGTTTATGTACATATCGTTTTGGGTCTGCACTACTTTTATGGTTAATTCTCTTCTAGTTCCGCATTGATATTCTTTAGTCCTTGCTGTAATTGGTCAAAAAGAATTGTGTGCTTGAGTTGTTACCAAAAATATTAGAAGAGTTTTATAAGAACCCCACTGAATGGATTTTTTAGGACAGTGTGGCAACTGCTTTTTCCTTTGTCAATAGATGAAACATTCAGCTGTGCACATCATTCCATGTGCACACATAGTTCTTGTAGGGGTGATTCCTGCAGTGACACTCTCTTACATTTTAGATGCAAGTGTGCAATAGGCCAGCCAACATCTGAAAGTGAAAGTTGAAAACAAGCAAATTAAAACAGGGACATCCAGATCTGAACATACACAAGTAGGGGGCAACTTACTTCCTAAGGTGTTGTGATCTGTCTACTAGATGTTGTGTTGCCCCATAATTAATCATTCAAACTACCTAGTTGCTTTAGTTAGTGCAGGTGCTAGCATTCAAGTTTCCTTCCCATTCTTCTGGTCTATATATTTAGGATAACCAGGGATGATATCAGGCTCTCTAGTGGCACATATTCAATTTCTTGTAGCATGTTAGTTTTGCTTGTAGTATCAAAGCTTGTTTTCTAATTCCTCTGATCTCAGCCTGGATTCAGCTTCTAACATTAGATGTGTTGGGTGTCATCCGAACCACTCTCTGTAATTATGGTGTGAGTTGCCATTTTCTTCTCATATAAAGTGAGAAAGAAAACTGAAGTCAACAACCTTCTTCCTTCATTAGACCTGCCACCATATGTTGTATGGACACAAGTTATCTTTTTCTTTGTCATGCTGGTCATATCGGCGTCACTATAAGAGTATAAGTTGCTAAACATGGCATGCCTAAGTAGTACTTGAATTCTTTGCGATGGTTGTTGATAATAATAATATCATTTAATCTGATTAGTTGCTTTTTTTGGGTAAGCATCTGCATGTAGATTTGAGATCAATGGTTCCTTTTTTCATTTTTTGTCCAGTTACCACACATGCTGCCATCTGAAAAGGCATTTTCGGCTGCTGTATCCGCTCTTGGCATCTATAACAAAGATGGGATAGTAGTTTATGATGGAAAGGGACTGTTCAGCGCTGCTCGTGTTTGGTGGTAAGCTTCTTTTCTTCACAAAAAATATGTAAAGATTGCTCGGGCTGAAGACAAAATGAGCTGTGGTCGAAACAAGATGCAATTTTTTTTGTTCATTCATGACTACTATGTTTGGTAGTTTTCATATCTAATACTGTGCTATGTTTGCTACCTTGACAACAGGATGTTCCGAGTATTTGGACATGATAAAGTTTGGGTGCTAGATGGAGGTTTGCCCCAATGGCGCGCTTCTGGGTATGACGTTGAATCAAGTGCATCCAGTGATGCCATCTTAAAGGCCAGTGCTGCTGGTGAAGCAATTGAGAAAGTTTACCAGGGTCAACCGGTAATTTGCTCTCCTGTTACTTTTGGCAGTGATTTAATTGCAACTTACAACTGCACATCAAGACCTCTACTACTTTTATTGAGCTATTTGAGTCTTAATTAGTACATACATCATTAGCAGCTGTTCCAATGGGTGTTAAACTCTATTTTCAGTTATACATAACCTCCATATACTTCTCCAGGTTGGTCCATTCACATTTGAAGCAAAGTTGCAGCCTCATCTTATTTGGAGTCTTGATCAGGTCAGTGCTGAAGGGTCCCAAACCCGCCTATTGTTTTTTTTTTCACGACCCACTGAGCTTTCTTCATATTTCATAGCAACTAATATATGATTTTCTCAGGTGAAAGAGAACATCAAGACCCAGACACATCAACTTATAGATGCTCGATCAAAACCTAGGTATCTTACTCATATTCTAATTCTGTAAAAGTCATAAGCACATCATATGCATGCAGTATATAAAGCCTTTGCCTTTATCCATAAGGATCTGCTTGGTGTTGATTAGTGGTTTTCTGAAGGCACTTGCATTTGCTAATTCTGATAACTGCTTGGAAGCATAAGGATCTCCCTCCCTCCCTCCTTCTCTTGAAAGATTCCTATAATGAACTAGTTCCACAGTGTTCAGCCAGTGGTACACATTCAGGAAAATGATTTGTATAATATAATGAGGATAACGTCCATTCATTTATTTTTGCTGAGAACTCAGTTTAGCTTTTGCACTTTAATTCTTAAGTGTATTTTAACCAGCACGGTGTATGCAGCTCTAATGCAGTAATGTTGTATATTTGTTTTGGTAATTGAAATTTGGACTTGCATTTTTAGATTGATTTGAAACTTCTATTTCAGATTTGATGGTGCAGTTCCGGAGCCACGCAAGGGGATTAGAAGTGGGCATGTACCTGGGAGCAAATGCGTTCCTTTTCCCCAGGTGGAAATTCTCCACTTTTCCATACTTTGATCAGTTTTTTTTTGTGTGTGTTTGGATGTTTTCCTGTGTTTATAATGGATGGTGATAGACACTTATCTGATAAATATCATAGTTGGAGGCTGATGTTCAACATATGATACTTTGCACTTCTTGCTCATTCTAGTCGTATTTTTCTTTCATCCGCCCTTCCATTTTGATGATGTGTAAATGTGTGTGTTTACTAGATATATTGGTGACCAGCTGACTGCTCAGGTTGTATACCTGCGATGATATACTGGATTTGGTAGATGAGATAATCGCAGCACATTGACATAGCAAGAGATCATGATATTGTTGGTAGACACACTTGTAGTATTGGAGGTTATTCTTCCTCACTTATACTATGATACCTCATTAACCATGTCAGGATGGAGGGTCAGATGATCTTTGCTTGCACTTTCTTTGTATCTTGGTTATATACACTTTTGCACTGGATGACTGGAACATGGATTGGTGTTTGAACTAGAAGTTCATGTACCGTCATCCTTTTTGTGTGCATACAGAGTGTTGGCAGAGATGTTTTTCTATCTCTGGAAGTACCTTTTTTAAGCAACCCTTGGAAGTATTGTCTATGTTATTTCTTATTCTTCCTTGACTTTCTTCAGGTGCTTGACAGCTCACAAAAGCTATTGGCCCCAGATGAACTCCGTAAAAGATTTGAGCAAGAAGGTAATATTTCATCCATATAGGTTGCAAGTACTTCATTCCTGCTTGATACTCCAGTAGCCAGGCTGCATTATGTTTTGTTGGATATCCCTGTACTGGAAATATTTTTTAACACACCCCATTAAGCTAGTTTGGCTGCTGAAATACCTACATCTTTGCGAATCTGAGTTTAACTTAGCGTCCACCAAGTAGTTATATGAGACTAGCTAGTAACATGAAACTTCATTGCTACTGCAGTACCAGTGGATCACTGCCATACTGTTCCACATAATTAACACCGGTTATTCATTTGCTATTGAAACTTTGATCCTCTTGCATGCATGTATATGACCCACGATATATCATATTTCCTGGATTTAAGTACGGTTATCTTATTTATTGGATTTGTTGAAAGAGTGATATCCACTAGTTTTGCATAACATTTGTTGTGTACTCGTATCAGTTGAAGCTAGCACACATTTTTATGGCACCTAATGTAGAACAACAATAGCCAAGTTTTAACATTAGAAATCCACCATAGCTGTGGTAGTATTTATAATCTCTCTGGTACGATTCATTATCAGGAATATCACTTGATCAACCCCTTGTAACCTCTTGCGGCACTGGTGTGACAGCATGTGTATTAGCCTTGGTAAGATTACCTGCGACTTGATCACTTGAAATTTACTTTCCAAATGGCAAATTGTGCTTCTATAACCTTATCTCTCATTTTAGGGCCTTCATCGCCTTGGCAAAACTGATGTCTCAGTATATGACGGATCATGGACCGAATGGGGCGCCCATCCTGACACTCCAGTCGCAACTGCTGCCGCTTAGTCCCTATCCTCTTCATGGAGGACTCTTGATTGTACTTTCCTTGTACCCTGATCCTATGGGTAAAGGCGAAGGAAACTGAAGTGGTCGGGTGTGCGGAAGGTTAGGGAAGCGAAGCCTTTTGGTCATCACTGTAAATGCTGAAACAGAAAATGTCACATACACATACACTGGTGAATTATGAGTTCATAATTTCCCTTGCCGAGGTCCCTTTTCTTGGTGGAACAATAATAATGAAATGGCAAAAAAGAAAAATATGCCATCAGTTTTAGTGTCCGGTGCAGCACCACCTCGATGGATGCCACGTGTCTCATCTTGTTCAATCTCAACCATCACTTTGATTTCACTCCTGCCATATATGATATATGGGTGGCGAGTGAGGAATCAAGGGGACGGTTGATTGGCTATGTTCATCGAGTGGAGCTTCACGGCGTTGGATTTGCTCTAGGAATGCACATAGCATAATCTTTTTCTTTTTTGGCATCTAGGCCTTTTGTACTGCATTTATGAACAACATCTAAACCAATTTGGCACTACATTTTTGTTATGAACATGATGAACATCTAAATCAATTTGGCACTACATTTTTCTTTGTCTGGTGCAGAAGCGGTGGTGCTGGTGCTGGTGCTGGTGCTGCCGCCCATCGTCGCAACTGAAGATGTGTAGTATAAAGTATTAGGCGGTGACAGGAAGATTGGCACCGGCATCCCCGCCGGCAGGCTCGGAGGTGGCACCTCTCGCCGGAGCACGTTGACGGCCTGCCTGATGGACGGCCTGAGGCTCCGGTCTGGTTGCGCGCACCAGAGCCCGACGACCATCACCGTCTCCATCTCGCTGGCGTCGAACTCCCCCTTCAGCCGCGCGTCGGCAGCGTCGAGGATGGCTCCCCTGCCGTAGAACTCCCACACCCACTGCACGATGTGGATCACGTCTTCTTCCCTACCATCTTCCCCGTGGCGAGCCACCAGAGGCCGGCTCATCACGTCTTCTTCCCTGTGGCTGCGGCTAACGGCCACCAGAGGCCGCCGGCCGCAGGCGATCTCGAGGAGGACGACGCCGAAGCTGTAGACGTCAGTCTCGGTGCTGGCCCTGCCGGTGATCATGCAGTCGGGGTCTATGTAGCCCAAGGTGCCGGCGATCACCGTGGTGTGCGAGCGGCGGCCGTGGCCGACGAGCCTGGCGAGCCCGAAGTCGCCGAGCTTGGCGTGGAAGGACGCGTCCAGCATCACGTTGCTCGGCTTGATGTCCCTGTGAAGAACGCACTGCTCCCAATCCTGATGAAGGTACAGCAGGGCCGACCCCAGGCCGAGCACGATCTCGTGCCGCAGCGGCCATGGCAGCAGGGCGCCGTCCCTGGCGCTGTAGAGGTGCGTGTCGAGGCTGCCGTTGGGCATCAGCTCGTACACGAGGAGGAGCTCGCCGCCGCCATGGCACCAACCGATGAGCTGCACAAGGTTACGGTGCCGCAGCAGGCTGATGATCCTGACCTCCGAGGCGTACTCCTTCCTGCCCTGCTTCGAACCCTTGGACACCCTCTTGATGGCGACGTGAAGGTCCATCTCCTTAATGTAGCCTCTGTACACTGACCCGAACCCACCTTCTCCGAGCTTGCGCTTGTCCGAGAAGTAGTCGGTGGCCATGGCGAGCTCGCTGTAGCGGAACTGCTTTGGCCCGGTCCCTTCCTCGAACTCGTCGTCCATCTCTCTTGCTGCTTCTTCATCGACGAGCTTACTTTTTTCCCTCTTTCGCCGGGGGAGTCGCATGAAGAAGACCAGGGCTATCAAGCTGGAACCGACGAACACGCCGATCAGGATCCCGATGGTCTTGGAATGATCGGCGCTCTTGGAAGACGATGAAGGTCCTACGGATATCGCCGGGGGAGTTGGCGCCGGCGGCAGGGTGATGTCGAGGACGCCCACCTGGTAGCGCAGGTAGCAGCTGTACCCCTTGATGGCGCCGCCGGTGTTGTTGGGGAACAGGTCCCCCAGCCTGTCCGTGTAGCTTGAGACACAGCTGGAGCACTCGCTGGCGTTGAGGTCCCTGGTGCACTGCGCCAGGCCGTACATAGCCTGCGAGCCCGAGTACGGCGTGCTGCCGTTGGCGAGCCGCAGCGGCGAGCCAGCGACGCCGCCCGTGAGCTCGCTCATCAGCGCCACCCAGGCTGCCCGGGCGCTCTCCGAGGTGACGCCGACGGGCACCCCACGGACGGTCCCGTTCACGGAGTGCAAGTAGCTGAGGTCCGCGGTGGCCGGGATCGGCGCCGCCGAGTACCGGAGCACGCACGCGTCGTACATGGCGCGAACGTTCCGGCTGCCCGGGCACACCGTGGCGATCCCGGCGGGCGCCCTGGAGAGGCAGTCGAGGCACGCCGTCGCGTTGTGGTCGGCGTAGCACATGATGAGGCCGAACACCTCGTCGTCGGTGCCGGCCCCGGCGCTGCCCTGGTAGAACCAGCCGTTGTCGCCGGCCGCCGCGGGGAGCGCGGCAAGGAGCTGGTCCAGGTTCTTCTTGTACTGGCTGTCGGCCGTGTAGTTGTCCGCCGTCGAGCAGTCAGGCGGCCACGGCCGCAAGATGTCGTCGGCCCGACCACCAGTCGCCATAGCGGCGCTGCAGAGCCGGGCCACGACGGCAACGACAAGAAAGAAAAACCGGGATGCCATGGCCGGCGGCCGGCGAGCGACGCCGTTGCTTGCTCTTGGATGAGGGACTTGTGAAGAGCCAATTGCTTATCAAACTACAGATATAATGCTGAAGTAACCGCATCGGTCACTCTTAGTCCAATTATTCATTTATTCATCAATTCTACAGTCTTGCCGATCGATGAATCTTTCAATGCTGTCATGCTGTTGGAAATGAATCTTTAAGCGCTGTCAGCTGTCATGCTGACGGAAATGGGAAGGAAGATGAGGAGCGTTGATTCGTTTTCTCAGTGGTGACGGTCCCCGATGCTTCCCTTTTTTCCTAAGGTCAAGGGCGATGGCTGTTGCCCAATAATACAAGCCGGGACCCATGAACAGATGGATTTTTATCGTGGTACCTTTCTTTTTCGTTCGAGAATACGCAGGAAAGCTACGTATCTTTATAGTAAACAAAAATTGTGGTTCACTTTCACGATGCTTATGTAAAAAACATCAACAAGCAGCAGCTATTTATTCTACTGGTGTAGTAGGAGAGAGAGTAGAGGAAAGAGAAAACTCTTCTTTATGCACTATGGTTGGGCAATAAGCTATTTCTTTCTCTTATTCTTCTTCTTTTTTCCCCTCTCTTCCTCTCATCTTCCTCCTTTGATCTAACGAAGGTCTTGGGCAGTAGGCAGGCTAGAGCCCTCCTAGGTCCGCCCCTGGGTGCATCCTAGGAATCTTTTGCCTATTACTAGTTTGCATAATCTTTGTGTTTATCTTAAAAATGATGCTCCGACTTTGTTCGCCACTAGCAGGATTGACCATTCTTTGGTGTGTGCGTGTGTGTGTTTTGTTTTTCCGCTGTGTGGTGTGGCAGGATGGCAAGGTTTCCGACGACTGCAACAGAGTCTGGACGTTCTTCAGTCGACGCTGTGGCTGCTAGCTGGAAAAGAGAATGGTCTCCGTCGCGATCACCCACCTACATACCCACACCTAACGCATGTCCAAAGCAACAATTTTATATCTGCTGTCTATCACAACCTTCTCCACTCTTGTGAAATTGGCCCCCTTTTTTTACAGTAAGCTGACTGCTGACTTGTTGAGACTCTGAATCTCTGACTACTTTTGAGTAAATCCATTTCTGCATTCTGAGGTGCTAAATCCTCCCTTTTTTTTTCCATCATCCAAGAATTGGACAGCCCAAATGCCCAATAACCACCTGACTCTAGATTCTTCGTCGCAAAGCGAAGAACTGTAAGCAACGGCGTCGCCGGCCGGCCAACGGCCATGGTTACTCGCTTTATCCTTGCCGTTGCCCCCGCTCGCCGCGTCATCGTCTGATCCCGCTGCTTGAAGGAGGAGGAGCTAGCAGCCAGGCCACTGCCCACTGCGCACGGCACGCCTCTCTCTCTCTCTCTCTCTCTCTCTCTCTCTCTCTCTCTCTCTCTCTCTCTCTCTCTCTCTCTCTCTCTCTCTCTCTCTCTCTCTCTCTCTCTCTCTCTCTCTCTCTCTCTCTCAACAGCTGTTCCCAGACCACGCGATCGCACAGCCAAGGCAGCGCGCGCGACGCCAGATGAAGTTCCGGCATTGTGGAAACGACTCAAGCCGCTGATTAGTTCGCCGCCAACATTGCTCCCAAATCACTTGACTCCACCGCGGCGGCGGCGCTGCGCCGTCCTCGAGCACGGCCGCGGTGGCAGTCTACCGTCCAAACCGAAAGGAATCATCAATTTTTCTGTCCAATAGAAAGATACGACAGTGCGATTCTTCCATCTAGGGCGGATGGTTGTAACGGCGGCGGGGGCGGCGGGCGGCGGGAGGAGCGACGGCAATGGAGCCAGTCCATCACAGGGGTCTTTCTGCAAAACTTTGGATCGCGATCTAGGATCTGTTCGCTTCAGCTTATAAGCCGGCTGAAAAGCCAAAACGGCTGATTTGTTGTGAGAGGAAAACATTGTTTGGTGGCTGATAAGCCGGCTGAATAAGCTGAAGCGAACAGGCCTCTATTTTGTACATATCTTTAAAGAACGAATCCTGGCAGAAAACTCGAGCGGTGGATCGGGCCACGTCGTGAGTTGCCCGCCGTCGAGCAGTCAGGCGGGCACGGCCGCAAGATGTTGTCGTCGGCCCGACCAGCCGCCGTAGCGGCGCAGAGCCGGGCCACGACGGCAACGACACCAAGGAAAATCCGGGAAGCCATGGCTGGCGCCCTGCTGGCAGCGCCGTTGCTTGCCCTTCGATGAGGGACTTATGAAGAGCAAATTGCTTCTCAAAATACAGGTCACCTCCTAGTCCGATTATACTCTTCAATTTTACCGTTGACTGGTTGTAATTTCAGTCTTACCATTGAACAAATTTTTACAAATTTTTAATTTGAGTAGGTTTGATACCAATTACAAAAACTAAACAACTAAACGTGAACTAATTATAAAATTAATTGCATAAGTCGCGGCTAATTTGTGAGATAATCTATTATAATTCATGATTAGCATATATTAACTGTAGTATCACATGGTCAAATCATGAACTAATTAGATTTAATAGATTCGTCTCGCGAATTAGCTTTCATTTATACAATTGATTTTGTAATTAACATATATTTAATACTTCTAATTAATATATAAATATTCAATATACAATTAATTTTATAATTAACATATATTTAATACTTTTAATTAATATATAAATATTCGACGTGACAGCGACTGAACTTCTGTTCTAGTTGAGTTCAGACACGGTCGATGAATCTTTCCGTGCTTGTCTACTGTCACGCTGTTGGGAAATGGGAAGGAAAATGTCGTTTTCTCGGTGGTCACGACGTACGACGGTCCCCCGTCACGTCGTCGCCTTCTTGTGTTTATCTGAAAAATGATGCTCCGGCTTTGTTCGCCGCTAGCAGCCAGCAGGACTGACCATTCTTTGATTTCTTTTTTTATTTAACGCTGTGTGGTGTGGCAGGATGGCAAAGATTTCCGACGGCTGCAACAGTCTAGACGTTCTTCAGTCCACGCTGTGGCTGCTGCCCGGAACCGGAGGGAAACAAGAAAAGAGAATGTTCTCCGTCGCAAGCACCCCTGGCTAGCGCGAATCATTCAAAAACTACTTATCGGGTTGGGCAATTAATTGTTTAGGTTTACTTTGCCGGAGCATTCGATCCAAGGCGTAGGAATCATTCCGACATCGTGTATTTGCCTTAGCCTGTTGGGAATGTAGGTGTCCGAGAATGAAAGCTCGACAACAGAGCAGACTGGAAGAAGTATGTACCTCATGAAGCAAGGACTAGCCGGAGCTAGTAGTATGGCCGCATTTGCTGGATGAATCCGTTCACTGCCAGCTTCCCTATCGCACTGCTGGAAGATAGCCTAGAAAGAGTGCAAACAGGAAGCTAGATCCTTGAGAAATAGAGGAGCTATGAGCAGGGTTTAGGATTCAGTCCCTGGCGAAAACACCAAATTTTGTGAAATTTCGGCTGAAATTTGGACTAAAAGTGAATCTTTCGATGAAGAGAATGAAATTTTGGACAAGATTTCTTTCACCGTCGAAAAGACCGAAATTTCACAAAATTCACAAAATTTCGACCAAAATTTTGAGCACTGGCTATGACTACTGTCCACGACCTCTAATGTCCCGAAAGTGATAATCCGTCAATCGCTCCAGAAACCTCAATGCTAACTCCAATAATTTCCTTCTTTACTACATAAAAAGCATCAGCGCTGCCGGATAGAAAACAAAATCATTTATTTATAGCTAACAGTTAGCTTTCGCTAGATTTCTTTATTACCACCTTTTCTTTTATATTTGTTTTTATTGTAGATTGGGTCGGTGTAAATAAAGGGTGAGCTCCAAACTATAGCGGGAAAGGCAGGTTCAAGATGTCTACAACACAATAAGATAGGTGAAGCCACTAATTTACTTGCTTTGAAAAAGGCAACCTTAGCTGATTCACGTTACCACTTGTTATTTCAATCCTTCCATGTCCAATCCACCCATCAAAGGAAGTTAGCAACATCACTTAACTCATGCTTCTGTTTGACTAGTTGTTCCCGTAACTCTTATTTCACAAATTCCCTCTTTATATGATCCTTGAAATCAATTCCCTTCATTCATGTCAATTCTTGACCATCTGATAGTTTGTAACAGCTGGGGAGAACAGTTCATTCATTTGTTAGCCTTCCATTCAAGTTGCTTAGTTAGGTGTTTGAATTAGCTGGAACGAACTCTTCAAGGAGAGGCTCTGCGGGGACTTGGAGGTCTCCGTTTTGAGGTCTCTTTTACGAATAAGGCAAAGACTACCCAAAATTGTTCTAAGGCTTCGTAAAGTTAGGTCTTTTTAAGGAAAAGGCTATACTCCTGAAGAACCGATTTGGATCAATCTCCGATTTTCAATGAACCAAGGATCATCCTTCTCAAAAGAATAGGTATTCAAACACATCATGGACTACCTTTCTTTCGTACTGCCAAGGTTACAATGGAGATGTCAATCTCTAGTTGAAATGGTAAATCACAGATGTAAATCTCTGCCTAGCTCAAATAATATAGAAGGGGGAGCATTAGCCTGGGGTGGTCACCATGTGCTTCTAACCCTTAACGTACACCAGGATACACCCACCTTCTTCTTCACGCGGTGCCTGGCGTTCCTAGGCCTCGACCCAGCAGGGCCCGCAGATAGCCCACACCCACCCAGCACGACCCAACAATATTTATGGGGCTGACGATGCACGCAAGAGGGTTAGCAGAGCCCGCAAACGCACCGCAAGAGTTTCTGTCTGAAGAATCAATCCGTTTGTGAGTTCTTCACCATCATCAGATGCACAGAATATTGAAGTATTAGTCAATCAGCAAAACACAGTTCCGTTGCGTACAAGATTGCAGCTTTTTACATTACGATTCACAAAGGTAACCACAAATTTACTTTCAGCTCTGCTCTCACAAAAATCCTCCTTTCAGATCAAACTGTACCTCACAATCTGATTTGACGGCACAAATCTATAGCCTTGGGTGCAAGATCCCCTGATTTTATAAGGTCTAGAATGCCTGTATTCCGATCCAAAGCATAGATTGAACTGATTGGCAGCTGCACACGAATGGCAGGCACGCCCAGCCCTGTCTTCAGCAGCCTTCAAAGTGCCTTCCTATGGTGGAGCAGAGCGCTGGGGCAATCAATCTTTGCCTTTTATGCTTTGATAGTTTGTCCATGTCTCTGATATCTTGTCACCCATGACTGTAAGAATGATGTTGTAAAATGGCAGGAACCCCATGTTGTCAATGGGAACAAAAGCTGTTAGTGTTAGCACCTCTTTTTGGTTTCTGAGTTGTACACTATTTCAGTAAATATTTCCATTATCAACATGGAACATATCCATAGCAGATAGTAAAAAAATGGTCAGGACAAGTTTGATGCTACGTCGTAGTTGTTCTGTGGTCATTTCAGCAGGGTAGATGTCTCTGTCGTGCTGGAATGAATGGTCCCGGTGCCTCCTCAAATGCTAAGACAAAATTGATCCACTAGAGGTGGATGCTGTCAGCAACCATGCATGTCTAGCACTTGAAGCTGAAGCGTTGCCACAATGAAGAAGCCGGAGAGCAAAGCGGGAACGTTTTCAGACGGCGCACAAGCTGGACTGGTCAGAGTGACGACCGGGGGGTGGGGGGTGGGGGGTGTGAGGGGGGGGGGGGGGCTTTCGGGTCTGTTCGCTTCAGCTTATTCAGCCGGCTTATCAGCCACCAAACAGTGTTTTCCTCTCACCACAAATCAGCCGTTTCAGCTTTTCAGCTGCCTTATAAGCTGAAGCGAACAGGCTATTCGTTGCTCCAGATGCTGACCAGGGTGAGCACCACACCCGCGGTGGCATGTAGAGAGATAGATGAATTTGAGAATTACACCACACACCACACGCACATGAGAAGGTGGCCTTTCATATATATAACCTAAACCAGCTTGGTGTACAAGTATACAACTATAAGAGATATACGATATGTGTACATACATAGGCTATACATATCTCTAATACCCGCCCGCAGTCGCAGTGGGAGGTTCTCGGATGCTAAAACTGGACCTGAAATCAGTGAATAACTGCACTGATAAGCCTTTGGTCATGATGTCTGCAAACTGGTGCGACGATGGAACATGAAGCACGCGAAACTGTCCTAGTGCAACCTTCTCGCGGACGAAGTGGATGTCGATTTTGATATGCTTAGTGCGGCGATGGTGAACAGAATTTGCTATCATATAGACTGCACTAACATTATCACAATAGACAACCATCGCTGTAGCAACTGAAATGTGAAGCTCCTGAAGAAGCTAGCGTAGCCCACAACATTATGCAACAGCGTGAGCAACAACACGATATTCCGCTTCAGCACTGGAACGAGATACCGCAGTCTGGCATTTAGATGATCAAGACACCAGATTGTTGCCAAGGAAAACACTGTAGCCCAAAGTAGAACGTCTCGAGTCGGGACAGTCAGCCCAGTCAGCATCTGAGGACGCCGTGAGAGAATCAGCAGACCAATGCTAAGGTGAAGACCCGCGGACAATGTGCCCTTCACGTACTACGCTTGATTAGCGCAAGATGAGGCTCCCAAAGATCATGCATGAAGAGACACACCTGCTGAACAGCATATGCCAGATTAGGGCGAGTCAGCGTAAGATACTGGAGAGCACCCGCAAGACCCCTATATTCTGAAGGATCAACAACTGGAGCACCATCCATGGCAGATAGTTTGGACTTGGAGTCCACGAGTGTTGCCGTTGAGTGACATTCAGCCATACCAGCACGTTGGAGAAGGTCCATATCATACTAACGCTGTGAAAGGAACAAGCCAGCAGACGAGCGTGTGACAGAGATGTTGAGGAAGTGGTGCAGGGCGCCCAAGTCAGTCATGGCGAACTCAGAGTGAAGCCACTCGATAATGCGCTGAAGAAGAGCTGAAGAGGACGTAGTTAGCACAATGTCGTCGACATACAGCAGTAAGTAGGCGATGTCTAGGCCCTCTTTAAAAACACAAAGAGAGAGATGTCCGTAGCCAAAGCTGTGAAGCCCAAGCGACAAATGTATGTGACGAACCGCTGGTATCATGCTCGAGGCGCCTGTTCAAGCTAGTATAACAACTTCTGCAACAAGCACACGGCATCAGGAGCGGATGGATCGACAAAACCAGGCAGTTGTTGACAATACACTGTCTCCTCAAGATGACCGTGAAAAAACGTATTTTTCACATCCAGCTGGTGAATCGGCCAGGCACGAGAAGCGACTATGCTGAGGACGACTCGAATCATTTCTGGCTTGACCACTAGGCTGAATGTCTCATCATAGTCAACACCGTGCTGCTGCAAGAATCCCCAAACCACCTATCGTGCTTTATGATGGGTGAGCGAGCCATCGGCGTGGAACTTATGCTTGAAAATCCACTTGCCCATCACCACATTAGCACCGGAGGGCCGAGGGACGAGATGCCACATCCCATTATCGATGAGAGCCCTGTACTCGTCCACCATAGCTGCTCGCCAATTCGGATCGGCAAGGTGCTACGGTAGTTCGATGGAACCGGTGATGCGACGATGTGCGTGACGGACAGGTTCATCCTATCCATCGGCTTGAGAGAGCCAGTTTGCGATTGTGTCACCATGCGATGCAATACTGTGTTAGACTTAATCTTGTTGATTTGTGTGAGTTGTTAATTGTGTCGTGTGTGTGTCAGCGTTACGTGTCGTTGGCTAGTTAGTGGTGTACGTGTGCTGCATGATGTAGTGGCCGGATCGGCAATGCGAAGTGAGTGGATCGGCAACCAGGTGGCAGTGCCAAATGTGACGTAGAGTCAGCTGTGCAGGTTTTTCTCGGTCAGGTGCTTGGCCTAGGGGTGGTGCACGTCTAGGAGCTGGAAGCAGTATGTGCGCACTCTGGCGGCCGTTGGAGTTGAACGTGTACGAGCTGTTACCTTGGATCCTGCTTTGCATGTTCGATGCATTAGTGTAGGGATTAGCTAGCTTCTTGACCGGTTCTTGCAGCTAGTGGTTGAGCACGTCGCTGAACAGAGGCCAAGGCTACTAGTGTGTGTTTAAATATGAGATCATATAATCAGTTTGTGTGTGAAAAAATATAAAAAAAGGCATAAGTGTTGTGCAGTGCCGGAAAAGCTCTGAGTGCCCTTTTCAAGTGCCCTGTGCGTGCGTGTTTCTTCTAGTGAGAGTTCAGAGTATCTCCGAGAGCTAGTGCTCGTGTGTACGTGTTCACCTTGCGTGAGGGAGCTGAGGGGCTAGGCCAACATTTGGTATCAGAGCCTAGGTGATGTCCAGCGATGGAGCGTACACGCCGCTGAGCCGACGTCCTGGCAAAGGTGTTGCGGGTGACGGCGACGACGACAACAAGCTGGTGAAGCAACAAGTGAAGGAGGCGGGGGTGACACTACGTTACTGTGGCGGATCCACTTCGGATCTACTTGGTTAAACATGATTTAGCCGCCTGATACGCGATGCTCATGCCTAAGCCGAGTAAACACGAAGTGCCGTCGGATTTTCCTCCGATTTAACCACTTGAACAGGACCATTTTAGCAGACTCACACGAAGGTGAGCGGTTCCAGAGAGTACAACAAGTCCACCGAGTTAACAAATTAACCACTGGATTTAGTTGCGAATGAACATCAGAGTTTTACAGGATTTCGGAAAACAACAGAAGGTAAAACACTAGCAGAAGCAATCGTCGGGGTCGGACGTCCTGGTGAGGCCAGCCGGGACATCACTGATCCCTCTCCTCGCCGTCCGAGGAGGGATCCCACTCGACCGTCCAACCCGGAGGGAGCTGGGGCGGCCAAGTGCCAGCAGGAGAAGGGTCGGGGGCAGCAACTTCACCTGAAAAACAGGAGCCACAACAAGGCTGAGCTACTAAGCTCAACAAGACTTAACCGACAGGAGTAAAACTACTCCACCATTCTAGACATGCAAGGCTTTTTGGCTGAGAGGTTTGTTTGCCAAAAGCACTAAGTAAACCCTATTTTCAAGTTTTATCTCCGATTCTAAGTTCTTTAACCAGTCTAGGTTTTGCAACCTATTCTAAGCAATCATAGAGCCAAACAAGGTATGTATATCAACAAATCCATGTCATCATCAGATTCCTCATTTACTCAGGGTGACATAGCGATCAAGCAATCTCAAACTGTGAGAGGCAGACGAATCGATTCGAGTTCTTTAACCATGCATGGTGAACCTAGCCTCACGACATCCGCGCACCCGGAGGTCGCTTCCTGTGTCGGCCTTCCCCATCAATCCCCTAACCCGTGTCGGTCCCATTTCCTTTGGTGCAAGGTTCCACAGACCCGGCCTCTGCCGTTCTGTGACCACGCATGCCACCACGTGCGACATCCAGCAGGGGAAACTCCGTTCCAAGAATAATGGGGTGACCGCTCACGTCTAGGTTCAATCCGGTACTAGGCTTCCTCATCCCATACTAAGTATGAGGCTAGTACTTTCAAACACTTGATCACGAACACCACCACTGTCGGGCCTTAGCAAGTTTTCATAGACAGACGGAGCAACCATCCGACCACCAAAGAGTTACCCAAACCCTGGTCCCGTCCATCGTCCTTATAGTTATAACAGAAGGGTAGACATCCAACTCCTACAACTCGCGAGTGACAGGGAATCACTCGGCTTTTACCGTCTCCTAATTAAGCAAGCAGCTACTCGGTCCAACAGCTAGTGCTCAGATCATAGGAAACTAGGTCATGCATCTAGGGTTTCAAACAACTCCTATACGTAAATGCACAAGCATGTTTCAAGGAAGGCATGCGCAAGTTTGGAAAACAACGCAGGGTTTTCATGCAACCGGGGCTTGCCTTCGAGCAAAGAGGAAGAGAACTGCTCGACTTCGGGGGCGGCTTCGGCTTCTGGGAGCAGGAGCTCAGCTACAGCTTCGTCTTCTGGCGCCGGGTGTAGCTCGTAGAAGCCGTCGGCGAGGCGCAGCTCTACACGAATGCAATGAAAGAGTTAGCATAGACGGTTATTTCAACAGAAACACTTGCTCGCCTGAGCCCAGAAACTCGCGACAAAGAGCAGGAGGGTGGGGAGGCTCAAAGGAGCTGGTGGAGATCAAGAGGTGAGGGTTGGAAAGGAACTTGTGATCTGATCTTTGAACTAGAGGATGTGGTATACTAGGGATCCTCAGACGCAAGCGCTGAAGGGTTCCTAAGTTTTACATATACACCCTCGGGTTGAAGAAAAAGATCACAGCCGAGCCCTCGGGCGAGGCGGATAAGGGTCGGCGGAACAGATAGGGTCGGGCGAGACGGAACCGGGGTCGGGCGGATAAGAGGGGTCGGGCGAAGCGGACTGGGGTCGGCAACTTACCTTCTTCCTACAAGGAAAGCTTGGGGTCGGGAAGAAGCAGACTTGGGCGGAGGGACTAAGGCTTTGAACAACGGCTAAGACCGGCAGTGCTCCGGCGGCGGCGGTGCTTCTTGTGGATCACAAGTGAGCTTTTACGCAGCACGGAGGAGCAAGCGGCTGGGTGGCTTGGGGAAAACGGAGGGGAGCTGAGAGGAGAGTTCCTCAAGAACTTTAGGGTGTGGTGCTAGGAGCTTGAGCAGGGAGCAAGAGAGGTGGCGGAAGGCAACAATGGCGGAGGGAACTCCGGCGGGCTTGCGCATTCCCTTTTTTATAGCGGCTGGGACGGGGAAGGGAAGCGGCACGGGAGAGAGAGAAGGGGAGCGGCGCAAAGGCCGGGGAAGAAGCAATGGAGTGCTCTGCCTGGGCGGCGATTGAGCGATGGGGGCGGTGGTGCAGGACTTCAGAGATGATGCCAGCGGTCATTGGGTTCTGGCGTCAAGACGGAGCAGGAGCGGGTATGCCGGTGGTTGAGATTTGGCGGATGTGGGCGTTGCCGTGCGGAAGATTTGATGGACACGACCGGGTTAATGGCGCTAGAATCGAGGGCGCACAGGTGAAAAGACATGCAGCCGCGGGCGCGCGGGTGAGCGCGGAGCAACAGATTGTCGGGCGGCTTCTGACAGGGCGGGGAAAAGGAGCTGTCGCTGCCATGGTCGGGGTTGGCGAAGGAGGAATCGTCGGGTAGCGAAGACCAGGCGGCGCGACTGTGTTCGAAGTGACGGAAAAGACGGGCGACATTGGGCTCTGCGGCCGGGATCTAGCGGTGTGACGATGGGCACGGGAGGCGAGGTGCTGCAGAAAGGTTGCAGAAAGGTTGCAGAGGGGCTTCCGCTGCCATTGGGGAAGGGGGCGCGAGAATCCATTCGATCGCGGGTCAGAGACGAGGCTGAGCGGCGGGTGTCGGAGAAGATGAGCCACGCGGCGGGGAGACTCTGAAGCGATCATGCAACTCGAGTGCGCCTGCCGCGGAAGATCTGGGGGAAAAAGATCTCGCGGGTCCACCGGTCAGATAGAATGGACGTTTGGGAAAGAGTTAGAAGGATCCGATGGTGGGCTGGTTTTGGCGGGGTCGGAACCGAAGCAAGGCGGGGAGGGGTCGGGTCTCAGGGGTCGGGACCGGTCGAAAGGTTGAACTTTCAGGCGCGGCAAACTAGACAGATGATCAGGGGATAGGATAAAGATCAACCTGGGAGATTTGGGGCCGGTCGTCACAGCCTACCCCTCTTAAAAAGAATCTCGCCCCGAGATTCAGGTACCAAAAAGGGGGTGTGCTATTCTTACCTCCTTGATGAGATAGAAAACGTGGGAAGCGCTTGTTCAGATACTCGTCTGTTTCCCATGTTGCTTCATCTTCGGTGTGGTTTCTCCAGAGGATCTTGTACATTTTTACCATTTGGCGCCGGGTATGCCTTTCTTTCTGGTCAAGAACTCGGTCTGGGTACTCGGCGTAGGTCAGGTCGGGCTCTATCTGAAGCTGTTCTTGCTCTAAGATCTCGGTTGGAACTTGGACACATTTCTTCAGTTGAGACACATGGAAAACATCGTGTATGGCCGATAGCTGTTCTGGGAGTTGGATCCTGTAAGCAACGGGTCCACAGGTCTCCACAATCTCATAAGGGCCAATGTAACGGGGAGCCAACTTGCCTTTTACTCCAAACCGTTGTACTCCTTTGGTCGGGGAGACTCGAAGATACACATGATCACCAAGGTCGAACTGCAGGGGTCTTCTCCGCCTGTCGGAATAACTCTTTTGTCGAGATTGGGTAGCCTTGAGATTGGCTTGAATTACCCTTACTTGCTCTTCGGCTTCTGCCACTAAGTCAGGGCCATAGACCTGTCTTTCTCCTGCTTGGGACCAGTTCAAGGGTGTCCGACATCTCCGGCCATACAGGGCTTCGAACGGTGCCATCTTCAAACTGGCCTGGTAGCTGTTGTTGTAGGAGAACTCTGCCAAGGGCAGGCACTTATCCCAATTCTTGTCATAGTGGATGACACAAGCTCTCAACATGTCTTCGAGGATCTGATTGACTCTCTCGATTTGACCATCGGTTTGAGGATGATATGTTGAGCTACGGATGAGCTTGGTGCCCATGGATGCTTGTAGCTGTTCCCAAAAGCGTGCCACAAACTGAACTCCTCGATCAGAGACGATGGTCTTGGGTACACCGTGTAGGGAAACTATGCGGTCGAGGTACAACTCTGCATACTGCTTGACTGTGTGGGTGGTGCGGACAGGAAGGAAGTGAGCGGTCTTGGTCAGGCGGTCCACTATAACCCAGATGGAATCATATCTCTATGATGTAAGGGGCAGTCCAACTATGAAGTCCATGCTGATGTCTTCCCATTTCCAAGAGGGAATAGGTAGTGGCTGCAGGGTACCTGCTACCTTTAGATGGCTGGCTTTAACACGTTGACAGTTGTCACATTCTGAAATATACCGGGCTATTTCCGGTTTCATGCCACTCCACCAAAAGGTTTGACGGAGATCATGGTACATCTTATTGCTGCCAGGATGGATTGAGAACTTGGAGAGATGAGCTTCATCTAAGATCCGCTTCTTAATGTCAGGGTCGGCTGGTACAACCAGTCGGTTTCCATAATATACACCTCCAGTTTCGCCCTGCCGGAATTGCTTATATCCTTCATCCTTTACTGAGATCTTCCTGATGATCCGCTTTATTTCTTCATCCTTTACTTGTGCTGACCGGATTTGGTCTTCCAGAACTGAGTTAAGGGTGATGTGGCCGAGGGTTCCATGAGAAATAATCTCCAAACTGAGTTTTCCCATCTCATGACACAGAGTCTCGGTAAAAGCTGTTACCAACAAGCAGTTGCAACGGTGCTTGCGACTAAGAGCATCGGCCACCACATTGGCTTTGCCGGGATGATAGTGAACTTCCAAGTCATAGTCTTTTATCAACTCCAACCATCTTCTCTGGCGCATATTGAGGTCGGCTTGAGTAAAGATGTACTTGAGGCTCTTGTGGTCGGTATAGATGTTGCATTGGGTGCCCATCAGATAGTGTCTCCATATCTTTAAGGCATGTATCACTGCTGCTAACTCAAGGTCATGGGTTGGGTAGCTCAGCTCATGAGGTCGTAATGCTCGTGAGGCATAGGCAATAAGTCGGTTGTCTTGCATAAGAACACACCCAAGTCCAGTGCCAGAGGCGTCACAGTACACATCAAACGGCCTAGAAGGGTCGGGCTGAGCCAAAACTGGGGCTGTGGTCAGCAGGTGCTTCAGGGTTTTGAAGGCTTCTTTACACTTGTCGATCCACACGAATTTGGCCTCCTTCTTCAACAACTCTGTCATGGGCTTAGCTATCTTAGAGAAATCCGGTATGAAGCGCCGATAGTAGCCTGCCAGTCCAAGGAAACTTCTGATCTGGTGCACTGAGGCAGGAGGCTTCCATTCCATAACTTCCTGTACCTTACTGGGGTCGACGGCTATACCATCCTTAGAGATAGTGTGTCCCAAAAACTTGACACTACCTAACCAAAACTCACACTTGGAGAACTTGGCATAGAGTTGGTGATCTCTCAGCCGTTGGAGAACTACATGAAGATGATCGGCATGTTCTTCTTCGCTCTTTGAGTACACTAGGATATCATCAATGAACACCACCACAAACTTGTCCAGCTCGGGCATGAACACCGAGTTCATGAGGTACATGAAATAGGCGGGTGCATTGGTGACTCCAAAGGACATGACCAGGTACTCGTATAGTCCATATCTCGTGGAGAAGGCTGTCTTAGGTATGTCGCAGGGTCGGATCTTGATTTGGTGATAACCAGAACGAAGATCGATCTTGGAGAACACTTTTGCTCCGGCTAACTGATCAAACAAGACATCAATGCGTGGCAGTGGGTACTTATTCTTGATGGTCACAGCATTGAGGGGTCGGTAGTCCACACACATGCGTAGACTGCAATCCTTCTTCTTCACAAACAGGGCAGGGCAACCCCAAGATGATGTGCTGGGTCGGATGAAGCCTTTTTCCAACAGATCATGCAACTGGGTCTTCAACTCGGCCAACTCAGCAGGTGGCATCCGATAGGGTCTCTTAGATATCGGTGCGGTGCCGGGGATCAACTCTATGGAAAACTCCACCTCTCTATCAGGCGGCATACCAGGCAAGTCTTCCGGAAACACGTTAGGGTACTCACAGATAACATGGAGGCTTTCTAGACGGGCTCCCGACAGAGGGTATGCACAAGGAAGTGCAGACTTAGGATGTGTCAAGGATAGGATAGAACTGCCATGGAAGGGTGAGCTGATGTAGAGAGATCGGGCTGCTGTATCTAGAACCACATGATGTCGGGCCATCCAATCCATCCCAAGGATGACATCTATGCCTTCTAGGTCAAGGATGATAAGGTTTTCCTTGAAGAGGGTCGGGCCTAGCTGGAGAGGTACAAGAGTAACGATCTGATCCGATGCTATCTTCCCTCCAGAAGTGGCGATCACATAAGATTTCTTAGTGTGACCGACATCCAGCTCACATCTTTCTCTAGCCTTACTCCCGATAAAGCTATGAGAGGCTCCCGAATCAAACAACACAACAACAGCTTGATTTAAAACAAGGAAAGTACCCGTCATTACTGGCGCACCTTCGGGGAGCTCGGTCAAGCTGGTGTAGTTGAGTCGGCCTTGTCGGACTTGCACCTTGGGCCTTCTTCCTCTGTTTGCCATGGGGTTTTGGCCTTGCTGTTGATTCTTGTTCCTGGGGCAGTCCTTGGCAAAATGCCCTTCATTGCCACAGGTGAAACAGCGGCTACTAGCTGCAGGGCGGGGTGGTGCTGGTGGGGTCGGCCGGGGCACCTGTGGTTGGAAGCCGGGGAAACGGGGCTTTGCTGTTGGTGGGGGTCGGGCAATCCACCTTCCTGACTGATGGGGTCGGCCGGGGGCTTGTGGAGGAACCATCCTGAACCTTTGGGTCGGCTGGCTCGGAAATGCCACGGAGGCTTTCCTCTTCTGGTCGGCCTTAAGAGCTTGCATGCAATCCTCTTGAGAGATGGCCAGATTGACCAACTCATTGTAGGTGTCCACCTTGATGGGGTTCAACCTTTCCCTGAGCTCCAAGCTCAGCCCTCGGCGGAATCGGTCCCGCTTCTTTTCATCCGTGTCCGCATGGTAGCCGACATAACGGCACAGGTCGTTGAAAGCTTGAGCGTAGTGCAGCACATCTCGGGTTCCCTGGGTAAGGGCCAGGAACTCGTTGAGCTTGCACTCCAAGAGACCTTCCGGGATGTGATGCACTTTGAATGCTGTCTTGAACTCATTCCAGCTGACCACATGGCCAGCCGGCAGCATGGCATGGTAGTGATCCCACCAAAGCCGTGCGGAGCCACGCAGCTGTTGAGCTGCGAACCGAGCCTTGTTATGGTCGGGGCATGGGGCGGTGAGAAGCTCGAACTTGGATTCGATCGTACGAACCCAGGCGTCAGCGTCGAGCGGTTCTTTTGTCTTCTGAAACAAAGGGGGCTGTGTCCCCAAAAAGTCCTCATAGTGAGCCACATGCGGCTGCTGCTGAGCCCTTCCACCATGGGGCTGCTGCTGTTGCCCTTGTACAAGATGCCTTAGCAGCTCAGTTTGAGTTGCCAGGATTGCCTCTAGTGGAGATGAGGGCGGGGGTGGGGGAAGATCCTGTTGCTGCTCGCTACTGCCGGGCACAGAACCAGACCTGGTGCGATGCGCCATCTGCAAGAGTTAGCGTTCCATTAAATTCATAATCTTAGAAGTACTCCAACAAATGGAACGTATAAGTTAAATCCTCCAATGCAACTCTTGCCGATAATGCCACACACGTCCTCAGAGAGGAGATACACTTTTCCCATACTCATGTTTGTTAGCATTTTTCTGAGCCTTGTACTCAACTTCAGGCGAATCATATCCTACCCAGACTCCTATGATCCAACTTAAGCCAAGGGGTCAGGCTAGGCGATCCTCCCGAGAAAAAGGGTCGGCAACGATCCACATTAAAAAGGGGTCGGCCAACTGAACAGACTCCCAGAAAACAGCGTGTGGTCGCGGCGTTACTTACTTAGTCTATTCATTCCAACACTTTACAAGAGTTAGAGGCCAGATTAGAAATCGACTTCATATACAACGGCATTCCAACACAGAGAGTACTCGACTCAAGGCTAACCTATTACAATCCTTTCCAAATTTAGGCTGCCGAGGAGTACAACAAAGAATGAATCCCTGGTAACTCTAAGTCTACAAATGGACACTATGAGTAGGAGAAGGGGTGCCATCTTCTTCGATGTCCATACTGGACGCTCCCTCATCCTCCTCGGGGTCCTCTTGAGCCTCGAGCTGCATATTGAGGGCATGCATATCGTCGAGCTCAGCTTGATGCTCCTCCAAGTGAGCATTGGCAACTGCCAGCTCCATCTCTATCTCCATCTTCTCCTCCGACAGCTCGATCATGCCGTCCACGAGGTCGGCCACTTCTCCCTCGAGCTCGGAGATCCGGTCTTGCATGTCGTGTATCTAAATGCCTCTTTGGATAAGCTAGTAGGTTTGGCCTACCATATCTCTCCTAGCTGACTGGAGGTACCCGTGAGCATCCGCTGCGGTCCGGGCAAAGAGGGTCATAGCTCTCCCTTGAAGCTCGATCAGCCGATAGAGGGCTGCCATGCATCTGACATTGGTGGAGATGGTGACCATGGCGTACGTGGTGGCTAACACCTCAATATTCCCGACGCGGTCGAGCCACGCCGGGTCCAGCCGGTTCCTGGCGGGGAACAGGCCGATAGGGTCTAGCGTGATCTCTAGGGGATGCAGCTGGCAAAACTGGGTGAGCAGCTGGAGAGCGGCAGACTCCCAAGTGTCCTCCGGAGCAAGGCTGTAGGCTGATATGCCGAAGGAGGGCCAGTCGGGCCGCACAGGGGGAGGAGGTACCACCGCCTGTACATGGCACGTCTGGATACCCTGCTCCAGATACAGTCGTCCGGCGTATAATGGTGGGGACTGGTACCCAAACCATTTCAACGTGTCCCACAAAATCGCGGGAAAACCCTCGAAATGTAGACATGTCGACTGGAAAGTACCATCCGCTCCAAATAACACATGCCCGGGGACGGCCATCTGGAACCAAGAAACCGAAACCACATGAGATAGACTCCAAGGGTCAGGGGTCGGATAGAGAAGCATTCGGCTTTAACCGAGAGCAACTGGAAGAAACTAGAAATCCTTAGAACCGAAAAGAACTCTTCCGAACAAGGTTGCTTTTGAGAAGGAAACCTTACAGCTTTCTGGTTATGACGCATGCACGGCCTACCTTACTCTTAACCAAAACAACTGCCCAAACCTGGGTCTTACGCGATCAGTGCCGGTGACAAGGCAACAAGTACGTCTCTCCCTATAATAGCTAGTCGATTCTAGCAACGTCTTCTAAATGAACGCGGTTAGCGTACCTACAGAAAACACCAACACACAAACCTTTCATGCCAGCACTCATGAAAGCGTTCCCAAACATTACCGCTCACTATAGGAACGACACCCATGCGTTTAAGGCTGCATGGACAGCACTCCACCGTGGAAATAGGTTCCCTTTGAATGGAACCATACAACCCTTCGCATACTCGCGATGCGGAATCAGCACACGTATGATAGACGTGGTGAATCAACCGTGCTGATAGGTTCGTTGGAATCGAACCGTACCAACCTTCGTATGGATTACATACGGAACCTGCGCACGTGTGATAGACGTGGGCGAGAACAACCACGATGATAGGGTCCTTTGAATAGAACTCCCTATCAACCTTCGCATGCTCGTGATGCGGAACTCGGCACACGTATGATAGACGTGGCGAAGTGCTGGAAGGGTTAGCAAGATAACCAAGTAAAATATTAGTCACCTAAAACAACCCCAAAATCCCCTAGGGCCTCTCGCACTAAAGTCATCCTTAACGATCGTACGAGATTTTTTAAAAAAGTTTCTTGCAACTTTTATCTTTTTAAAGAAGTGTTTAGGGCTTGTTGTGTTCTCTGTACTGCTAAAACCGCTCTGGTACCAGCTGTGGTGGATCCACTTCGGATCTACTTGGTTAAACATGATTTAGCCACCTGATACGCGACGCTCATGCCTAAGCCGAGTAAACACGAAGTGCCGTCGGATTTTCCTCCGATTTAACCACTTGAACAGGACCATTTTAGCAGACTCACACGAAGGTGAGCGGTTCCAGAGAGTACAACAAGTCCACCAAGTTAACAAATTAACCACTGGATTTAGTTGCGAAATGAACATCAGAGTTTTACAGGATTTCGGAAAACAACAGAAGGTAAAACACTAGCGGAAGCAATCGTCGGGGTCGGATGTCCTGGTGAGGCCAGCCGGGACATCACTGATCCCTCTCCTCGCCGTCCGAGGAGGGATCCCACTCGACTGTCCAACCCGGAGAGAGCTGGGGCGGCCAAGTGCCAGCAGGAGAAGGGTCGGGGGCAGCAACTTCACCTGAAAAATAGGAGCCACAACAAGGCTGAGCTACTAAGCTCAACAAGACTTAACCGACAGGAGTAAAACTACTCCACCATTCTAGACATGCAGGGCTTTTTGGCTGAGAGGTTTGTTTGCCAAAAGCACTAAGTAAACCCTATTTTCAAGTTTTATCTCCGATTCTAAGTTCTTTAACCAGTCTAGGTTTTTGCAACCTATTCTAAGCAATCATAGAGCCAAACAAGGTATGTATATCAACAAATCCATGTCATCATCAGATTCCTCATTTACTCAGGGTGACATAGCGATCAAGCAATCTCAAACTGTGAGAGGCAGACGAATCGATTCGAGTTCTTTAACCATGCATGGTGAACCTAGCCTCACGACATCCGCGCACCCGGAGGTCGCTTCCTGTGTCGGCCTTCCCCATCAATCCCCTAACCCGTGTCGGGCCCATTTCCTTTGGTGCAAGGTTCCACAGACCCGGCCTCTGCCGTTCTGTGACCACGCATGCCACCACGTGCGACATCCAGCAGGGGAAACTCCGTTCCAAGAATAATGGGGCGACCGCTCACGTCTAGGTTCAATCCGGTACTAGGCTTCCTCATCCCATACTAAGTATGAGGCTAGTACTTTCAAACACTTGATCACGAACACCACCACTGTCGGGCCTTAGCAAGTTTTCATAGACAGACGGAGCAACCATCCGACCACCAAAGAGTTACCCAAACCCTGGTCCCGTCCATCGTCCTTATAGTTATAACAGAAGGGTAGACATCCAACTCCTACAACTCGCGAGTGACAGGGAATCACTCGGCTTTTACCGTCTCCTAATTAAGCAAGCAGCTACTCGGTCCAACAGCTAGTGCTCAGATCATAGGAAACTAGGTCATGCATCTAGGGTTTCAAACAACTCCTATACGTAAATGCACAAGCATGTTTCAAGGAAGGCATGCGCAAGTTTGGAAAACAACGCAGGGTTTTCATGCAACCGGGGCTTGCCTTCGAGCAAAGAGGAAGAGAACTGCTCGACTTCGGGGGTGGCTTCGGCTTCTGGAAGCAGGAGCTCAGCTACAGCTTCGTCTTTTGACGCCGGGTGTAGCTCGTAGAAGCCGTCGGCGAGGCGCAGCTCTACACGAATGCAATGCAAGAGTTAGCATAGACGGTTATTTCAACAGCAACACTTGCTCGCCTGAGCCCAGAAACTCGCGACAAAGAGCAGGAGGGTGGGGAGGTTCAAAGGAGCTGGTGGAGATCCAGAGGTGAGGGTTGGAAAGGAACTTGTGATCTGATCTTTGAACTAGAGGATGTGGTATACTAGGGATCCTCAGACGCAAGCGCTGAAGGGTTCCGAAGTTTTACACATACACCCTCGGGTTGAAGAAAAAGATCACAGCCGAGTCCTCGGGCGAGGCGGATAAGGGTCGGCGGAACAGATAGGGTCGGGCGAGACGGAACCGGGGTTGGGCGGATAAGAGGGGTCGGGCGAAGCGGACTGGGGTCGGCAGCTTACCTTCTTCCTACAAGGAAAGCTTGGGGTCGGGAAGAAGCAGACTTGGGCGGAGGGACTAAGGCTTTGAACAACGGCTAAGACCAGCAGTGCTCCGGCGGCGGCGGTGCTTCTTGTGGATCACAAGTGAGCTTTTACGCAGCACGGAGGAGCAAGTGGCTGGGTGGCTTGGGGAAAACGGAGGGGAGCTGAGAGGAGAGTTCCTCAAGAACTTTAGGGTGTGGTGCTAGGAGCTTGAGCAGGGAGCAAGAGAGGTGACGGAAGGCAACAATGGCGGAGGGAACTCCGGCGGGCTTGCGCATTCCCTTTTTTATAGCGGCTGGGACGGGGAAGGGAAGCGGCGCGCGAGAGAGAGAAGGGGAGCGGCGCGAAGGCCGGGGAAGAAGCAATGGAGTGCTCTGCCTAGGCGGCGATTGAGGGACGGGGGCGGTGGTGCAGGACTTCGGAGATGACGCCAGCGGTCATTGGGTTCTGGCGTCAGGGCGGCGCAGGAGCGGGTATGCCAGTGGTTGAGATTTGGCGGAGGCGGGCGTCGCCGTGCGGAAGATTTGATGGACGCGACCGGGTTAACGGCGCTAGAATCGAGGGCGCACAGGTGAAAAGACATGCAGCCGCGGGCGTGCGGGCGAGCGTGGAGCAACAGAATGTCGGGCGGCTTCTGACAGGGCGGGGAAAAGGAGCTGTCGCTGCCGTGGTCGAGGTTGGCGAAGGAGGAATCGTCGGGTAGCGAAGACCAGGCGACGCGACTGTGTTCGAAGTGACGGAAAAGACGGGCAACATTGGGCTCTGCGGCCGGGATCTGGCGGTGTGACGATGGGCGCGGGAGGCGAGGTGCTGCAGAAAGGTTGCAGAGGGGCTTCCGCTACCATTGGGGAAGGGGGCGCGAGAATCCATTCGGTCGCGGGTCAGAGACGAGGCTGAGCGGCGGGCGTCGGAGAAGATGAGCCACGCAGCGGGGAGACTCTGAAGCGAGCATGCAACTCGAGTGCGCCTGTCGCGGAAGATCTGGAGGAAAAAGATCTCGCGGGTCCACCGGTCAGATAGAACGGACGTTTGGGAAAGAGTTAGAAGGATCCGACGGTGGGCTGGTTTTGGCGAGGTCGGAACTGAAGCAAGGCGAGGAGGGGTCGGGTCTCAGGGGTCGGGACCGGTCGAAAGGTTGAACTTTCAGGCGCGGCAAACTAGACAGATGATCAGGGGCTAGGATAAAGATCAACCTGGGAGATTTGGGGCCGGTCGTCACAGTTACCCCATGCTCGCGGAGAACAACTACGGAGTATGGGCTGTGAAGATGAAGATCTTCTTGCGCACACAAGGTGTGTGGGCGGCTGTGGAGAGCAAAAGTCCGGTTGATGAGAAGATGGACCAAATAACTCTCGCCGCCATTGTCCAAGCTGTGCCGGAGGCCGTGGTAATAGCCATTTCTGAGGAGGAGAAGGTGAAGAAGGTGTGGAAAGCTCTCGAGGATATGCACGTCGGTGAAGAGCGCGTCAAGAAGGCCCGAGTACAAACCCTCAAAAGGGAGCTTGCTGGTATGTACATGGGCGATTCCGAAAAAAATAATGATTTTGCTTTGAAGGTCACCACAATCGTGAACGAGATTTGCTCTCTCGGCACGAAAGTGGAGGAGATCACAGTCATCGAGAAGCTCCTGCATTTTGTTCCCGATAAGTTCGGACCCCTCATCAGCACCATTGAGCAATGGGGGAATGTGGAGGAGATGTCGGTGATGGAGACGATTGGGCGCTTGAGGGCGTTCGAGGAGTCTTCAAAGGGGCGGCGTCGTGACAAGGAGGTGGAGCAGCAGCTGTTGGCCACATGTGCTGAGCCACGGCTCACGCGTGCCGAGTGGGAGGCCATGGTTGCTCAAGAGAAAATGAGCAGCAATGGCTCCAATAGCAACAGCAACAAGACCGGTGAGAAGAAGTACCGCGGCAAGTTCGACAAGTCCAAGATCGACTGCCGTAACTGTGGTGAGTTCGGACACTTCGCTGATGAGTGTCCTGTGGAGAAGAAAGTGCAGAACGGTGTGGCGCAACTCGTCGTGGCGGACGTCGATAATGAGCCCAAGCTGTTGTGAAGCCCAATGCGAAGGTGCAGAATAAAGCCAACAAGATTAGGGGGTGATTGTTAGACTTAATCTTGTTGATTTGTGTGACTTGTTAATCGTGTCGTGTGTGTGTGTGTGTGTCAGCGTTACGTGTCGTTGGCTAGTTAGTGGTGTACGTGTGCTGCATGGTGTAGTGGCCGGATCGGCGATGTGAAGTGAGCGGATCGGCAACCAAGTGGCAGTGCCAAATGTGACGCAGAGTCAGTTGTGCAGGTTTTTCTCGGTCAGGTGCTTGGCCTAGTGGTGGTGCACGTCTAGGAGCTGGAAGCGATATGTGCGCACTCTGGCGGCCGTTGGAGTTGAACGTGTACGAGCTGTTACCTTGGATCTTGCTTTGCATGTTCGATGCATTAGTGTAGGGATTAGCTAGCTTCTTGACCGATTCTTGCGGCTAGTGGTTGAGCACATCGCTGAACAGAGGCCAAGGCTACTAGTGTGTGTTTAAATACGAGATCATATAATCAGTTTGTGTGTGAAAAAATATAAAAAAAAGGCACAAGTGTTGTGCAGTGCCGGAAAAGCTCTAAGTGCCCTTTTCAAGTGCCCTGTGCGTGCGTGTTTCTTCTGGTGAGAGTTCAGAGTATCTCCGAGAGCTAGTGCTCGTGTGCGCGTGTTCACCTTGCGTGAGTTAGCTGAGGGGCTGGGCCAACATACTGGAGGTGGTGGAGGCCCTTGCATCGGTCGAGGCGAGGGAGCAGGTGGTTGGAGGATGCCTGCACGTACGCTAGCACCAGCACGTAGCAGCCGCTGCGGCGCGTGCAGAGCTGCCGGTGGACGCCGAGCATACTGGAGGCCGGAGGGGCCTGGTGGCGAGGAAGATGCTGGCAGCGCATGTGCTGGTCGTGGCTCAACAGCAGGCATTGGGGAAGTGGAGACCGCCCCTAACGCTTGGGTTGGCCCAGCAGCAATAGCTGGAGATAGAGCTGCAGGGGAAGACTGCTGCTGGCCAATTAGGGCAGCACAGCCCACGGTCGATGAAGATGCTCGAGTAGGCAATGGGTGCACAATACCATGCACACCAGTGCCGCTGGAAATAGGTTGCGGCTGCTCGACACTAGCGTCAAGCGAAGCGGCCGCGGGGCTAGAGCCTGACGGGGGCACGAAACCACACCCGTCCAGCAAACCTGCAGCAAGACGCGTTAGCTCAACGTCGGCGGGTGACGGAGCGTGCGCAAAATAGGGCGACTGCTCAACGTTAGGAAAGGACGGAACTGTCACACGGTTAGTAGGAGAATGCACAACCAAATCAACATTCGTATGGAGAAAATCAAAGGAGGTTGGCTGCAGACGAGGTGCAGTTTGGTGAAACGGGAAAATCGATTCATCAAAGACTACGTGTCTAGAGATAATAACCTTTTTAGTGGAGAGGTTGAGGCACCGGTATCCTTTACAGGAAGAGGGATAACCCAAGCAAACACATGCAGCAGAACGAGAAGCCAGCTTATGTTGGGATGTTGCCTCTAAATTTGGATAACATAGGCAACCAAATACACGAAGATGGTCATAAAGAGGTGGACACCGATGAAGGAGAGTATAAGGCACTTCATTGCGGATAGAAGAGGATGGACGTCTGTTTAGTAAATAGGTGGCCGTAGCCAAGCCCTCGGCCCAGTAGATGGGCGGCATAGAAGCATGGATCAAGAGGGTGCGCATAGAGTTGTTGATTGTGCGAATAATCTATTCGGCCTTCCCATTTTGCAGAGAGGTGTATGGACAAGAGAGACAGAGAAGGATGCCGTGAGCACTCAAGAATGAGGTGGTGGCTGTGTTAACAAACTCCGTGCCATTGTCTGCCTAAAAACACTTAACAGGGAGAGCGAATTGAGTCCGACTCCGTGCCATTATCTGCCTGAAAACACTTAACAGGGAGAGCAAACTGAGTCTAAGCGTAGGCAATAAAGTCAATAATGTGGCAATGCACCTCAGATTTCTTTCAAAGGGGAAAGGTCCAACAAAAATGAGTAAAATCATCTAAAAGGACCAGATAATAAGAATAGCCCGAAATACTAGTAACAGGGGACATCCAAACATCATAATGAATAAGCTCGAAAGGAGAACTAGTTTGTGAAGTAGAGGTGCTAAAGGGCAGGCGTGCATGTTTGCCAAGCTGACATGAGTGACAAAGTGAGCGAGCTACTTTATTACAGGAAATAAATTATCTGCGATGAAGAGTACCTATGACTGCAGGACCAGGATGACCAAGACGTTGATGCCAAGGAGCTAATGACACTGCAATGAGAGCATGGGCTGTGGGCGTGGCGGCTGGCTCAAAAGTGTAGAGGTCGTTGTTGCTATTGTAGCGAAGAATCATGCGATGGGTCTGAAGGTCCTTAACAGAGAAACCAAATGCGTCAAATTCGATAGAACAATTATTATCACGAGTAAACTAATGAATAGAAATTAAGTTTCTAATCAGAGATGGTACGACGAGAACATTATTCAAGGTAAAAGCAGATGCATTGGTGGAAAGAATGGACTGACCATGGGAGGTGACAGGGATGGTTGTGCCATTGCCTACGGTTATAGAAGAAGGAAATGACGGAAGGCGAGAGAGGAGTATACGATCAGATGATGACATGTGCAAGGTTGCACCGGAGTCAAGCACCCATGGCATCCCACCCTGGACGAACATCTGCTGCTAGGCTGCGATTACTCCAGCTTGATCCCAGGACGGTGTCGGTGAGGAGAACTAAAGCAGGGCGAAGGCCGTATGCGCCTGTTGCTGTGGATACGGGCCCAGCAGACCCGGTGTACCACGCCAGGATGGGCCACCCTACTGCTGTGGAAGAGGTGCCCACCAGCTAGAGCCGTCGGCTTGCTGAGCACCACCCTGTTGCAAGGCCCAGGGGTTAATGCACACCCAAGAACCAGTGGGGGTGGTAGGCCGTGGAGCAGACGATTGCCCAGCGGCAGGGTTGCCACTGCGTTTGTTGTGCCGTGAGCGCCGCCCGCTGCCGGCGTTGCCATGCTGCTGTTGCCCACCCGCAGATGTAGAGGAGGAAGTTGTGTTACGGCAACCAGAGGCAGGGCAGGACGAGGAAGAAGGTCCGGCTGCGAGGAGAGCCGTCGATGCCGAGACTTGGTCTTCATTAGCCAATCGCAACTCCTTTAGGATGAGCTGATTGCGGGCACTAGCGAAGGTGAGAACAGGCAACGCAGCAATATTGTCACCGCAGGTGGAGTAGCGCTTGTTGAGGCCCCGCAGAATGTTGAGGACGAGGGTGGGCTCTAGCACCAGGTGGCCGATGTCGCGGAGGGCGTCGGCGGCGGTCTTCATGCACTGGCAGTAGTCATCGATGGACGAGTCCCCTTGGGTCATCGAGTGAAACTCGTGACTTAGGAAGATGGCACGTGGCGCGCGGTTCACCTGGAACAGGTTTTCGATGGCGACGTAGAGGGCGCGAGCTGTTTGGCCTGGCTCCATGGTGAGGTCAAGGACTCGATCAGAGACACAACCAAATAGCTAGCTCCGAACGCACGCATCAGCTTGCTGCCATGTAGGGTCGGTGGCTCGGGGTGGAGCAAAGCCGTCGATGTGCGGCAGTGGCCCAAACTTGCCGCACATGGCACTGAAGAACGCTGACCACTTGTTGAAGTTAGGGTTGGTCATCTGGAGCTCGATCGGCACATGTGACTTGACCGACATAGTGGTGTAAGGGTGGATGAAGATCAACCCGACGGAGTCGTCGAGTGCCGAGGGAGCGGACGGCGAGCTGGACAGAGGCGAGGTCGCTGCCGTTGTTGACAAGACCGTTGAGGACTCCGTCGAGGAGGTCGACATGGTCGATCAAATGCAGAATGACGCAGTCGGCGGGCGTCCTGGTGGTGAACTGGAGGACGTACGGGAAAGGAGGCTCGTGGTAGAATGAATCTCTACGTGACCAGGCACATGCAACGGAAGGGCACGTTGCTGGCTGGGGAAAGGAAAGCGCGGCGAGAAGGAATCAGCAGCGCTTGGTGTGGACGTGCGACGGGGAGTCGGCGCACGGGGAGGAGGATGCTGTTGGGATACGAGGTAGGCTACGCTAGCGCAATTCAGATTTTCTACCGTGTATAACCAGGAAGAACTGCCGTATAAGGATCACGGGATTACCACTCGACGCACTACTGGTGCGGAAGATGTAGATATGCGTCGATGCAGTGAAGACGATCACGTAGTCGTACGTAGTCGATCACGTCCAGCAGCTCCTCAGCAGCTCGTCCACGTGCAACAAGATCGCCTCCGGTGCCGCGGCTCGTCGTCGGCTCGTCGTGGCTCGTCGGCGGCTCGTCCAAGTGCTGCAGGCGCAACACCTCCAAGGTATCCACACGTGCAGGGAGGAAGCGTCGCAAGCCGGACTGCTAGATCCACGAGTTGCAACAGGCGAGGGTGTGGGAGGCGCGGCAGGTGTGTTTCGCCAAAAGGGTGTTCACCCTAGGGCGCCCCCACCCCTCTATTTATAGAGGTTCCTGACGGGCCTCTGGATCCGAGGCCCATTAGTACTTCTAAACCTAATCCAACTTGGATCTGATCCGAATTGGGCTTCCAACCCCTTAAGTGTGTGACCCTATGGGTTCGGATACGTATAGACATGGCCCGAGTACTCCTACTCGGCCCAATAGTCGGTAGCGGCCTCTAGCAAGACGTGCCAACTCCTATACGCACACGAAGATCATATCAGACGAACCATCACAACATAATATACATTCTATTCCCTTTGCCTCACGATATTTGGTCTAGCTTCAAGCCGACCGCTCTTTCTCGATCCTGTGATTCGGAATCCCTTTGTAGGTTAACTCTTAACCGTACGTAGCATGGCCATGCATTTTCGGATCCGATCACTCGAGGGGCCCAGAGATATCACTCTCAATCAGAGAGGGGCAAATCCCATCTTCATTGACCATGTCTCATAGCATGCTTCTTGACAAACCCGAAAGCTACCTTTATAACTACCCTGTTACGGCGTAGCGTTTGATAGCCCCTAAGTAGGTCGATCCACATCTAGAATACATGCGACAATCTCAGGTCTAAGGACAAAGCGTATATGTTGTTTAAAGAGAGAACTACTTCTCGTGTTGGGTCAGTCCTAGCACATGTCTCCACATGTGTCCACATTATTAGTTCAACATCTCCATGTCCATGACTTGTGAAACATAGTCATCAACTAATACATGTGCTAGTCTAATATTCATGTGTGTCCTCACATGAACTCCGACTAGGGACAACTTTAGAATAACCATACAAGTAAAGAGTTTCACATACAATTCACATAATTGCAAATCAATTCAAGTAGCCTTCAATGGATATTCAATGAACACAACATACAAATCATGGATACAAATGGAATATCATCATCTCTATGATTGCCTCTAGGGCATACCTCCAACAGTCTCCCACTTGCACTAGAGTCAATCTAGAAGGTACCTAATACCCATAGCTCTTACATGCGCATCATGCTTAGCCTGCGGGAGTGGTTTTGTCAACGGATCAGAAATGTTCAGATCCGTGTGTATTTTGCATATCTTGATCTCACCCCGGTTAACGAAGTCTCGAATGAGATGAAATCGCCGCATTACGTGTTTGTTCTTCTGGTGGTTCCTTAGCTCCTTTGCTTGCGCAATTGCCCCATTATTATCACAGTAGAGATTCAATGGGCTGGACGCATTCGGGAACACACCAAGCTCAATGAGGAAATTCCTTATCGAAACACCTTCCTTCGCGGCTTCCGAAGCCGCGATGTACTCGGCTTCTGTCGTAGAATCGGCCACCGTCTCCTGCTTGGAACTCTTCCAACTAACAGCACCACCATTCAGTGTGAACACAAATCCTGATTGTGACTTTGAATCATCTCTGTCGGTTTGGAAACTAGCATCGGCGTAACCTGTTACAACGAGCTCCTCCTCACCTCCATAGACGAGGAACATATCTTTAGTCCTTCTCAAGTACTTAAGAATGTTTTTCACCGCTGTCCAGTGACTCTCACCTGGATCAGATTGGTGTCTGCTTGTCATACTTAGCACATATGAAACATCTGAGCGACTACTTATCATTGCATACATGATAGATCCAATAGCCGAGGCATATGGCACTCTACTCATGCGATCCCGCTCATCAGCAGTCGAAGGACACTGAGTCTTGCTGAGATGTATGCCATGTGACATAGGCAAGAACCCTTTCTTTGCCTCTTCCATGCTGAACCGCTTCAACACTTTGTCAATGTAAGTATCTTGGCTTAAACCTATAAGCCTTCTTGATCTATCTCTATAGATCTTAATGCCCAGAATATATGCCGCTTCCCCTAAATCCTTCATCGAAAAACTATTTTTCAGTGAAGTCTTTACGGACTCAAGCATAGGAATGTTATTTCCAATCAGTAATATGTCATCCACATATAAGATTAGAAATACTACAGAGCTCCCACTAACCTTCTTGTTAACACAAGACTCTTCTTCGTTCTTGGTGAAGTCAAACCCTTTGACTACTTCATCAAAACGAATGTTCCAACTCCTAGATGCTTGCTTCAATCCATAAATGGATCTCTGAAGCTTGCATACCTTTCCAGCATTTTTCGGATCGACAAAACCCTCGGGCTGTATCATATACACGTCCTCAGCTAGGTTTCCATTCAGGAAAGCTGTCTTGACATCCATCTGCCATATCTCATAATCGAAATATGCAGCTATAGCTAGAATAATCCGAATGGACTTAAGCATCACTACGGGCGAGAAGGTCTCGTCGTAGTCAACTCCTTGAACTTGTCGAAAACCTTTTGCGACAAGTCGTGCTTTATAGATGTGAACATTTCCATCCATGTCCTTTTTCTTCTTATAGATCCACTTGCACTCTATGGCTTTAACACCATCAGGCGGGTCAACCAAGTTCCAAACTTGATTATCTCCCATGGACTCTATTTCGGATTGCATGGCACTCTGCCATTTTTCGGAGTCTGGGTCCATCATTGCTTCTGCATATGTCGCAGGCTCATCATTGTCCAACAATAATATTTCCCGCATTTCGCGGAGCCTTGCCGACCTTCGTGGTTGTGGCGGTGCTTCTCTTGCCATGGGTATCTCAACTTGTTCTGCTACGTTAGCATCACTCATTGATTCTTGCCCGATCGGCTCATCTTGAACTTCTTCAAGATGCACTGTCTTTCCACTCTTTTCTCCTTTGAGAAACTCTTTCTCTAGGAAAACCCCGTTCCGAGCGACAAACACTTTGCCTTCTGATCGGTTGTAGAAATAATATCCCAAAGTTTCCTTTGGCTATCCCACGAAAATGCACTTATCTGACTTGGGTGTGATCTTGTCCGACTGAAGTCGCTTGACAAACACTTCACATCCCCAAATCTTTAGAAAAGACAAACTAGGAACCTTTCCAGTCCATATCTCATATGGTGTCTTAACTACGGATTTAGATGGTACCCTATTAAGTGTGAAAGCTGCTGTTTCTAGAGCGTATCCCCAAAATGACAACGCTAGGTCCGACTAGCTCATCATTGATCGAACCATGTCTAACAAAGTTCGATTACGTCGCTCGGACGCACCGTTTCTCTGAGGTGTTCCAGGCGGCGTAAGTTGTGGAACAATTCCGCAACTCTTTAGATGATTGCTAAACTCGTGGCTCAAATACTCGCCTCCACGATCAGATCGTAAGGCCTTAATTTTCTTGCCACGCTGATTTTCAACTTCATTCTGAAATTCCTTGAACTTTTCAAAGGTTTCAGACTTGTGCCTCATCAAGTAGACATAGCCATATCTACTAAAATCATCAGTGAAAGTTATGAAGTATTGGAATCCTCCTCTAGCCGTCGTGCTCATTGGTCCGCATATTACATCACTATGTACGAGTTCCAACAAGTCTACTGCTCTCTCAGGAAATCCTGTGAAAGGCGTCTTGGTCATCTTGCCTAGCAAGCAAGTCTCACATGTCTCGTATGATTCAAAATCAAACGAAGTTAGAAGTCCATCAGAATGGAGCTTCTTCATGCGCTTTTCACTTATATGACCCAAACGACAATGCCACAAGTAGGTAGGACTCAAATCATTAGGCCGAGGCCTTTTAGCACTTACATTACAGACAGGTGAACCATCAAGATTTAAAACAAATAATCCATTCACAATGGGTGCAAAAGCCATAAACATATTATTCTTAGAGATCACACAACCATTGTTTTCACTCGCAAATGAATAACCATCCTTCATCAAGCATGAAGGAGACAAAATGTTTCGACTTAAACTAGGAACGAAATAACAATTATTCAACTCCATAATAAATCCTGACGGGAGGTGGAGTTGCATCGTCCCGACGGTCAACGCAGCAACTCTTGCATTATTGCCCACGCGGAAATCAACTTCTCCTCTTTCCACGCTTCTACTTCTTATCATTCCCTGCATCGAATTGCAAATATGAGCAACCAATCCGGTATCAAATACCCAAGAATTAATAATTGTATCAGCGAGAAATATGTTGTCTATAACATTAACAACAAGTGTACCTGAGGTAGAAGTACTCTTACTTCCGCCATTCTTCAAGGAAGCTAGGTACTGCTTGCAGTTTCTCTTCTAGTGACCAAGTTCATGACAGTAAAAGCACTCTTTGTCTGGAGCAGGTCCAGGTCCAGCTTTAACCTTGGGCGGTGGGTTTGGCTTGGACGTTCCAGCCTTGCCCTTCTTCTTCCAAGAATTGCCCTTCTTCTTAAAGCTAGGCTTGTTCTGTATAGCCATCACATGGCTGGTACTAGCGCTTTTCTTGATGTCAGCCTCTGCTGTTTTAAGCATGCCACACAGCTCATTCAGACCCTTCTCCGTCCCATGCATATGGTAGTTTGAGATGAAGTTCCCATAGCTAGGCGGAAGAGACGAAAGAATGAAATCAGTGGCCAACTCTTGGCCTAGTGGGAAGCCTAGCTTCTCCAACCGTTGAGTGTAACCAACCATCTTGATTATGTGTGGTCCTACTGCTGCGCCTTCTGCTAGCTTGCTCTCAACAAAGACCTTAAACACATTGAACCTTTCAGTCCTGGCCTGTGTTTGGAACATGTCTCTAAGCGCCACGATCATATCGTGCGCCTCATGGTTTGTTTCGAACTGCATCTGCAGCTCGGGTTCCATGCAAGCAAGCATAAGGCAGCTTACTTCGAGGTTAGCATCACATGCTTTCTTGTAAGCATTCTTAGCAGCAGCGGGTGCATCATCAGCAGGTTCTTCTGGTAGTGGGTTGTCTAGAACATCTTCCTTTTTCTCAGCCCTGAGAACAATTCTCAGGTTACGGATCCAATCCGAGTAATTTGTTCCATTCAACTTGTCCTTCTCAAGGACCGAACGCAAAGCAAACGGTGTAGTGCTGCTAGGTGCCATTAATCTACAACAAAATAATGCAAAATACACTAAGACAAACGTATCCATGATAGAGAAAATCACATTAAACTAATTTAACAAAATCTACTCCCACTAAAATCAATATCCCTCTATTGAAACTTAGTGATTCAGGATCCACAACTAACAAGTCCACTAGTGAGCTTTAGCATCACCGCTAGCAAACAAGGTAGATCGGAAAGCAACTTTTGCTAATCATATCACATATGACTCCTGTTGTTGGGTGACATCTCTATGTCTCGGCGCCCAACCTTTATGCCCCAAGGTCCTTAACCGTTAAGATAACCTTGTTAAGCAAACCAACCCTTATGCGTGTAAGTATCCGACACAAACCCGTCTAGTCAAGGAAAACTAGTGGCACCCTAATTTCATAGACCCACCACTAATTGTACAAGACATGGGACGGTGCAATTTTTAGTTGGGAGGGCATACTAACTTAAACTTTGTGAGGGATCGTTCTACTTCTAACATCACAGCATGCAGAAAGTAAAACATAAACAGAATAGCATTCACACAGTTGTGACACAGTATGGCCCGTTTTTCTTATGGTGATCTCCATCTCCATAGAATCTGTTCACCATGGTGATCTCCATCTCCATGTTCCATGTGCGCCATTCTTCTGGTGATGAGTCCTCCAAGAACTAGAACATGCTATTACGCTTAATAGCTAGTAAAGAGTAATGAAGATTACATAGTTGCTTGGATCATCACAGATTGGTACGCAGACCATTAAATATAATAAAGTGACAACACATATGGCTCCTGCTGTATTGCCGTACGCGCGACACGCAGGTCACGAATGAGTTACACACATGCATCACATACACAAGGGGGCCATACTGATCACAAGATACATACATACATCCTGCAAAACAGAGTTAGGCGCCCTAACGTTCCAAACTTGGGAGGCCCAAAACTCCATCTTCCAAGCCGAATTTGGGAAATCTAATCTCGCCAAAAATGGCAAAGCCATTGAATTTCATGTGTAACTTTTTCTGTAGATCAATTTTCATATAAAATTCGCCCCGATCCGAGATCGTACCGAAAAGTTACGGCTGATTTACCGAAGCATACGCATGCGGCAAAAATCCCGACCCCGGCAGTAGATCTCATCTACCATTGCACATCTAATGCGCCTGGCGTATGACCCTGGATTTCGATTCGACCAATCATATTGATCTTCGCTCACTGCAACTGGATTTACGTGTATCACTTAACTCCGATGGCGGAAACCGACCGGTAGGAGTATGTCGTTACACTACCATTGCAGCAAGGGCACGAAAACAGGACATAGATCAAACGGAAAACTCGCATATCTCCATATGCACACATCCCGAATCCAAAACTAAGCAGCTACGGCTCTGATACCACTGTTGGGATACGAGGTAGGCTACGCTAGCGCAATTCAGATTTTCTACCGCGTATAACCAGTAAGAACTGTCGTATAAGGATCACGGGATTACCACTCGACGCACTACTGGTGCGGAAGATGTAGATATGCGTCGATGCAGTGAAGACGATCACATAGTCGTACGTAGTCGATCACGTCCAGCAGCTCCTCAGCAGCTCGTCCACGTGCAACAAGATCGGCTCCGGTGCCGCGGCTCGTCGTCGGCTCGTCGTGGCTCTGATCCGAATTGGGCTTCCAACCCCTTAAGTGTGTGACCCTATGGGTTCGGATACGTATAGACATGGCCCGAGTACTCCTACTCGGCCCAATAGTCGGTAGCGGTCTCTAGCAAGATGTGCCAACTCCTATACGCACACGAAGATCATATCAGACGAACCACAACATAATATACATTCTATTCCTTTTGCCTCACGATATTTGGTCTAGCTTCAAGCTGACCGCTCTTTCTCGATCCTGTGATTCGGAATCCCTTTGTAGGTTAACTCTTAACCGTACGTAGCATGGCCATGCATTTTCGGATCCGATCACTCGAGGGGCCCAGAGATATCACTCTCAATCAGAGAGGGGCAAATCCCATCTTCATTGACCATGTCTCATAGCATGCTTCTTGACAAACCCGAAAGCTACCTTTATAACTACCCTGTTACGGCGTAGCGTTTGATAGCCCCTAAGTAGGTCGATCCACATCTAGAATACATGTGACAATCTCAGGTCTAAGGACAAAGCGTATATGTTGTTTAAAGAGAGAACTACTTCTCGTGTTGGGTCAGTCCTAGCACATGTCTCCACATGTGTCCACATTATTAGTTCAACATCTCCATGTCCATGACTTGTGAAACATAGTCATCAACTAATACATGTGCTAGTCTAATATTCATGTGTGTCCTCACATGAACTCCGACTAGGGACAACTTTAGAATAACCATACAAGTAAAGAGTTTCACATACAATTCACATAATTGCAAATCAATTCAAGTAGCCTTCAATGGATATTCAATGAACACAACATACAAATCATGGATACAAATGGAATATCATCATCTCTATGATTGCCTCTAGGGCATACCTCCAACAGATGCGGCGCGAGGAAGGCGCTAGGGAGCTAGGGCAGCGAAAGAACCCTAACTTGTGATACCATGTAGAGAGATAGATGAATTTGAGAATTACACCACACGCCCATGAGGAAGGTGACCTTTCATATATATAGCCTAGACCGGCTTGGTGTACAAGTATACAACTACAAGAGATATACGATACGTGTACATACATAGGCTATACATATCTCTAATACGGCGACATGCCTGCCCGCCGTGTCATCGTCTGATGGCGCTGGTAGAAGGAGGAGGAGGAGGAGCTAGCGGCCAGGTCACTACCCACATTGCTCGCTCTCCCAGCTGCTCCCCGACCACGCGAGCCGTGGCAGCGCGTGTGACGGGTGGTGGAACGTGTCGAGAGAAGCGAATGCCGTTTGTGTTCAGCGAGGGCAAATGAAGTGAAAGCAATGTGGGGAACGCCTCGAGCCACTTACCAGTCCGGCATGGCAGCCGCTTGAATTGCTCTCGAATCACTCGATTACGCTGCCGCCGCCGTGGCGCTGCGCCGTCCACGGTGGAGGCAACAATCTATCGTGAAACCCAAAGAAATCATCAGTTTCCCTGTCCAATTGGCAGATCTGACGTTGCGCTTCTTACATCCATGGCGGAGGGTTGGAACTTGGAGGGGCGGCAGCGGCGACGGATGGCGGCAGGAGCTATGGCAGTGGAACCAAACCAATCCAGGGGCCTTTATGCAAAACTGTTGGATCGCGATTATTAATGGCGATCCAATATAGGGTATTTTTAAAATCATAGGGGTTGTTTTGTAAATAATCGGATCTCGATTATTATTCGCGATCCAAAATATGGGTATTATGTAAATGTTTGGATCGCAATTATTATTCGCGATCCATAATCGCGATCAAAACTAGGGGCCATTTTGTAAAACAACAGGGGTCAATGTCTCGGCAAAAGTTTGGCGAGGTTGCCCCACCGACGGCGGCATCCTCTCAACGCCTTCAATGGCACGTGGCCCAAAGACCGCCGCCGGTCCACGATGGCTGCTGGCACCACCTTCCTCCCTGCATGCCCCCACGCCACCCCTCTACATCGTCTCCGGCGACTCCTGTCACTAGTGACCCTCCCCCTATCTCCGCGTACTAACCTGTCTCCACCGCGACTTCCCCATCGCCTTCCTCCTCCGGCTCCTTCCTCCTCCTCCTCTGCTTGCCCTAGCACCACCTTCCTCCTCCGGCTTCGGCGGCTCTCGCCGCCGCATCCACCACCCTAAACCGGCTCCGCCGGGGAGCTCACCTCCAACCCTTGCTCCCGCTCGTCCCTAGTCCACCGGTTGTCCAGCTGCCGACCCCTGTCGGTGGCATCCTCGCCGCCGTGCTGCACCACCCTGCAATCCGCCTCCGTCGCAAGGCCTACCTCCGGCCCCCACCCCACTTTCTAATGTCGATGACAGGCTCCCCCGGTAGCACTAAACCTGAAGCTCTAATTCCGGCGGCGGCGGCGGCGACCCGAAGCCCTAACAGAAGAGGAGGAAGGTGAGGGAGAGGAGGAAGACGGGGGTTATCGGATGAAGGGAGGGGAGGAAGACGGGGGAGAGGAGGAAGAGAGAGCTGACAGGTAGGCCCCGCATATGCGACAAGGTCTCTCCTTCCGCCAACGTGGCCACCGCGTGCTCCACGCTACCAATGCCACTGCCCCCTGCTGCCTCCTGCAGCAAGCTGCAACCACAGCCGCGAATCGAAATGGAATCATAGCAGTAGCAGCCAGGTAGGAGGTAGCTGCCACCCCCGCCACCACCCCCTGGTGCCTCCCCCTCTCCCATCAGAGAAATTTCGATATCACTCAATTCGAACGCCTCACTATTCTTAACACTCAATTCGTGAGGCTTTCAAAAATTAACACCGAAGCACACGAATTCCTTCGATCCAAGGAACTCTCTCATATTTTCTTCACTTCCTCTCTTTTCTTTTTCATTTCTCCTCCTTTCATACCTCAGTTGACGAATATACCCCTAGCCTGTTCATCCGGCCGCGGTCGCCGCCGCAAGTGATCGTGCTTGCTGTCGCCGGCACGCCCGCCCGCCTTCTCTCGCTCACCTTGCAGCTCTCCTGCATCGCCATGTCACAGGCGTCGTCCTCAGGCTTGCGCCAGCGATGTCCAGAACGATGGAGACGATAGCCCCCGGACGGAGCTTCTCCCGATCCCGCAGCTGCCTGGCGGCGCGCGGGCGGGATTCTTCGTGATGGCCGCGAACGCCGGCGGCGTGTCGGTGGCGTTGGGCGGATTCGACAGCGAGGACGGGATCGAGCACGCCTGCTTCAGCGGTGGCCCGCATTGGTCCAGGTTGCCCTTGTACACCGCCACCGCGTGGGCGGTGAACGGCCCGGCCTGCGGGATACATTAGCTGAATAGACGTCAAATACGCAGGATCTGCACACAAGAACATGGATTGGAGCTCATTCAGTGAGTTCATGAACTCCTAGGACAGGTGGGTCTCGCATGTGCGGGATCGTTATCTGTCGCATATGACAGGAAAACAAGAACAGAGAATGGTCTCCGGCTCTCCGTCCCGCTCCACGGTGCATTGGCCCCGCCTCCGCGCCGCTGCGGAACACGGGCACCACCGCACCACCTTTGCTGTGCCGTACCGCGCCGCTGCCACCAGAGTATCGCCGGAGAAGCATGTCCGTGCACGCGCAGCTGGACGTCGAGCTGGCCGACCTCAAGCACGAAGCCGAGGCGGCGGCGTTCGTCGGCGGAGGTCCGCCGGTCCAGGCCGCAGGGCTCTCGAGCCCCGGATAGGCAGGCGGTGCCGGCCTCCGTGCTGTCCCGCTCCTCGCGGCGTGGCTTGTCACGGCTACACCGGCCCCCGGACCGCGTCCGCCACGGCACTTTTGCGGTGGTCTGCAACCGTGCACGCGTCATGCACTCGTGCTCTAGTCTTGCACACTCTGGACCTGCTACAAGCCTACACTGAACACTACGAGTTCTGCAACATGTCATGCTGCCAGTCACGCCGACTATTAGGGTTGGAGATTTTGCCATCTTGTTTCACATCGGTGGAGGAAGATCGACGCTGCCGGCGACCAAGTTTTTGGTCAACACTGAACACACAGCAGTTTCAGTGCATTCATAGTTCCCAACTGCTACTGAAAATGTTCATTTCTTACAATTCTTCTAACATGAAAGACAATGGAGTCTGAATGTTCATCTCTTCGTGCCTGAATTTTGAGCTCCAGTGATGATTGATCAGGCATGCTCTGATGCATCCTGCATCTGCCTCAACTTTGACAGGAACCAACGCTTATGCCATCCCGGGTACCTGGCATCTGGCTGAGGATACGATTAAAAGGACGGTGACAGGAACATGCATGATAATGGACTGGATCCAAGCCAAGATTAGACCGGCAACTGCGGATTATCGAAATGGCATTCGACATGGTCCAAAGCAACAATTTTATATCTGCTGTCTAGCACAACCTTCTCCACTCTTGTGAAATTGACCCCCTTTTTTTACAGTAAGCTGACTGCTGACTCTGAAAGGGTCATCCTCCTCCTTTTTTCATCCAAGAATTTAGAAAGAGAGCAGATCCTCACCAAATTAAAGGTGGAGGAAAGAGGTCTATAGCAAATCGAAGAAGTGTGAGCAACGGCGTCGCCGGCCGGCCAGCGGCCATGGCTACTCGCCTTATCCTTGCCGTTGCGCCCGCCCGCCGCGTCATCGTCTGATCCCGCTGGTAGAAGGAGGAGCCAGCAGCGGCGGCGGTGCTCGCTCTCCCAGCGGCGTCAACCTGGTGCCGGGCGGCTGAACGATCGCACGGCACAGCCGCGACGGCGGCGTGACAGGCGGCTGAACGTGGCGAGAGAAGCGAAAGCCGTCGTATTCGGCGAGGGCAAATGAAGTTCCGGCATTGTGGAAACGCCTCGAGCTGCTGATTAGTCCGGCGCGGCCGCCTCCAGCATTGCTCCCAAATCACTCGACTCCACCGCAGCGGCGGCGCTGCGCCGTCCTCGAGCACGGCCGAGGTGGCAGTCTACCGTCCAAACCGAAAGGAATCATCAGTTTTTCTGTCCAATAGCAAGATACGACAGTGCGATTCTTCCATCTAGGGAGGATGGTTGGAACGGCGGCCGGCGGGAGGAGCGACGGCAATGGAGCCAATCCATTACAGGGGTATTCGGATCGCGATTATTAATATCGATCCAAATCAGGGGGTATTATGTAAATATTCGGATCGCGATTATTAATCGCGATCCAAATCAGGGGGTGTTACGAAACTTGTAGGGACTATTTTGTACATATTTAGATCAAACAAGGGGTCATTTTGTAAAACTCCAAGGTGTCTTGGCGAAACTCACACCAAGGCGAGGGCGAGGCTGCGCCGCCGCCGGCGGCGGCTTCCTCTCCCCGCCGCTGGGCGTCCCACACGAGCCTCCGTCAACTCACATCCCCACAAGCGGCTTCAGCACCCCGCGCACTCCATGTCACGGCCCAGCTGCTCCCCGCGGCGGCGCCGGCGCCAGCGAGTCGGGACCGACCTGAATGCCACGGCACGGCTGCGCCCGCTGACGGCGGCCGAGCAGGACCATCGTTTCCGACCAAAGAGACCGCGGACACAAAGACGTTGACACCATTGCAACACACTGAGCCATTCACCCAGGACACCGCCGCACCGCCAGCTCGCGCCGCCGACACGGCACCGCTGGGTCTCCGCGCGGCGCGCCATTTGCCCAACCCGAGTCCACCTCGCGGCATCATCTCTCCGGGCGGGACCGTAACCTCACGTCTCGTGGACCGGCCCGCCTCGCCGCCGGGGGCGATCGAGCCTGCCGCCCCATGCCACCGGCCGGCCGCCGGACTGCGACCGCCACGGCACTGACAAATCCATTTTCTGCAACTGTGCACGCGTTATGCTCTAGTCTCTTCCATATTATTGATCTGCTGCGATACAAACAACAACAGAGTAATTTTGACTACTAATTGCTTCACCGAGTAATCGAGTTTTATCTGATCAAACTGACAGTGCATCTGAAATGGACTGAACAACTACGAGTTCTGCAGCATGTCCTGTCATGCCGACTATTACAATTGAAGATTTTGCCATCTTGTTTCACAGCGTTGGAGGAAAACTGACTGTTACACTGCTGAAGGCTTCAGGTCAACCCTGCCGACGGCGACGAAGTTTCAGGTTAACTCTGAAAAGCAGCTGTTTCAGCAGAGCATTCCTAACTACAACTGCTGTACTGCGCATAGACGCAGCATGATGGCTGGGAAACGTTCCCTTTTTTTTTTCCGGTTCGTGTAACATGACAACAACTGAATTTGAAATTTTGAATGTTCATCTCTTCGTGCCTGAATTCTGGACTCCAGGGTTGATGGATCAGGCATGCTCCAGAGTTAAAAGGATGGTAACAGGAACAGGTAAGATAATAGACTTGATCTAACCCAAGAGCAGACCGGCAACTGCGGATTATCCAAATGGCATTTGACATGGTCCAATGCAACAATTTTATATCTGCTAGACTGCTACTTCAGAGCTAAACCAGGCTCAAATAGATTTATACTGCTGGCTTGCACAACCTTCTAAACCACTCTTGTGAAATGTCCTTTTTTTCAAGTAAGCTAAGCTGACTGCTGACTCTGAAAGGGTCCTCCGAGTCCGATCCATGTTGGCTCTCTGAATCTCTAACTGCTGTTAATACAACTCTGATTTCTGCATTCAGAATGCTAAACCCCATTCTTTTGCTTTCAAGAATTGGACAGCCCAGAAACCACCTGACACTAGATTCTTCATCAGCCAACTGCACAATTTAGAAAGAGAGCAGATCCTCAAAGGTGGAGGAAAGAGGGGTATCAAAGGGAAGAAGAGTAAGCAACAGCGTCGCCGGCCGGCCAACGGCCATGGCTACCCGCCTTCTCCTTGTCGCAGCAGGCGCCGTCACCTCGCTCTGCGTCATGGCAGTTGCTCATCAGGACGTCAAGACCGTGCTGCCGTTCGCACCTACCTGCTCGACGAGCGGCAACTACACCGGCGGCAGCCGGTACAAGAAGAACCTGGACAGGCTCCTGTCCAAGCTCCCCGCGGCGGCCGGGGACAACGGCTGGTTCTACAAGAGCAGCGCCGGGGCGGGAGCCGACGAGGTGTTCGGCCTCATCATGTGCTTCGCCGACCGCAACGCGACGCAGTGCCGGGAGTGCCTCGCCGGCGCGGCCGCTGGGATCACGGCATCGTGCCCGGGCAGCCGGAACGTGAGCGCGGCGTACGACGCGTGCGTGCTTCGGTACTCGGCGGCTCCGATCCCCGCCGACGCGAACCTCGGCGCCGCGTTCGCCGTGCACGCCTCCGGCGAGCCCGTCACCTCGAGGGACGCAAGGCTGCCGCTGATGAGCAAGCTCACCGCCGGCGTCACGGCCTCGCCGCTGCCGCTCGCCAACGACACCGCGCCGTACTCGAGCTCGTACGGTTAAATGTGCTGATGTCCCCAACACTTTTCTGACCAATGTACCAAGAACGCGGAAGGACAGCTGAGAAATCCAACCGTTCCTCTCTCCATTTCGTACAGCATGACACAACTCTGAAAAAAAATTTGTTCGAAAAGGTGACTGCTCTGAAACTTTCATCTATGATGGATGATTATCCAAATGGCGTCTGACATGGTCCAAAGCTACAATTTTATCAACTTTATCTTTGCTATAAGACTGCTGCGTATTTCATTGCCAAGACATTCAATAATTGCAAAGCAGAAGAGTAATACTACTAGCTTCCACAATTCTGTAACTTGCAAACTACTCCATAATGAAAAAGAAGAAAAAAAAACTATTTAAACGAGTTCTCCTGAACTTCCTGAATAGAAAAACAGTTTGACGACTGCTGATTCAGAAAGGCTCCTCCTTGCTGACTGAACCTGGAACCGAGTCAGAACTTGTAAATGAGATGTCAAGAACAGCCTCTGTCAGTGATCGCACCCCTATTTGGTTTCTGAATTCTACACTAGCTCAGTAAATCATTCTGTTATGAACATGGAACACATACATAGTAGATAGTAAAAAGAATCATCAGTAAAAATTTGATGCTACATTCAGTTGGCCTGTGGTCATTTCAGGAGGGTAAATGTCTCTGCCGTGCTGGACTGAGTGGTGCCGGTGTTGCTGCTGCTGCCTGTCGCAGCCGAAGACGTGTAGTAGAAAGCATCAGGTGGCGGCATGAAGGTGGCCACCGGCATCCTCGCCGGTAGGCTCGGCTGTGCCGCCTCTCGCCGCAGCACGTTGACGGCCTGCCTGATGGACGGCCTCAGGCTCCGGTCAGGGTGCGCGCACCAGAGCCCGACGACCATCACCGTCTCCATCTCGCCGGCGTCGAACTCCCCCTTCAGCCGGGCGTCGGCGGCGTCGAGGATGTCTCCCCTGCCGTAGAACTCCCACACCCACTGCACGATGTGGACCACGTCGTCTTCTCCTTCCCCGCGGCGAGGCACCAGTGGCCGCCGGCCGCAGGCGATCTCGAGGAGGACGACGCCGAAGCTATAGATGTCTGACTCAGCGCTGGCCTGGCCGGTGATCATGCACTCCGGGTCCATGTACCCCATGGTTCCGGCGATCACCGTGGTGTGCGAGCGGCGGCCGTGGTCGACGAGCCTGGCGAGCCCGAAGTCGCCGAGCTTGGCGTGGAAGGACGCGTCGAGCATCACGTTGCTCGGCTTGATGTCCCTGTGAAGAACGCACTGCTCCCAGTCCTGATGCAGGTAGAGCAGAGCCGAGCCTAACCCCAGCACGATCTCGTTGCGGATCGGCCATGGCAGCGGGGCGCCATCGACGGTGGCGCTGTAGAGGTGCGTGTCCAGGCTGCCGTTGGGCATCAGCTCGTAGACGAGGAGGAGCTCGCCGCCGCCGTGGCACCAGCCGATGAGCTGAACGAGGTTGCGGTGCCGGATACGGCTGATGATGCTCACCTCCGAGGCGTACTCCTTCCTCCCCTGCTTTGAGCCCTTGGAGACCCTCTTGATGGCAACGTGAAGGTTCATGTCCTTCAGGAATCCTCTGTAGACGGACCCGAACCCACCTTCCCCGAGCTTCTGCTTGTCGGAGAAGTTGTCGGTGGCCTCGGCGAGCTCGCCGTAGCGAAACCTCTTTGGCCCGGTGCCTTTCTCGAACTCGTCTTCCATCTCCGGCTCGTCGTCGAAGAAGTTGCCTTCTTCAAGCTCATGGTCCCTCGCATTCTCGAGGATTTTCCCCCGTTTCCGCCGCCGAAGACGACGGAGCCATATCAAGGAGGCCAGGACGATCAAGGACGCAGCTCCGATAGACAAGCCGATCGCAAGCCCTGTCTTGGAAGACGATGAAGGCTCTGTGGAGGCGCAAAATAATTCCGCACTGCGTCAGCGTTGTTGCACATGAACTGCATCGATTGATTGAGATTCTGCAAGAAATAGGCATCCAAGAAATACATACCAGGAGATGGCTGTTGAGGCGGCGGCGGCGGAGGCACCGGCGGCAGGGTGATCTCGAACGCGCCCACCTGGTAGCGCAGGTAGCAGCTGTACCCCTTGATGGCGCCGCCGGTGTTGTTGGGAAACAGACCTTGCAGCTGGTCGATGTAGTTGTTGATGCAGCGCGTGCACTCGCTGGCGTTGAGGTCCCTCGTGCACTGCGCCAGGCCATACATCTCCTGCGAGCTTGAGTACGGAGCCGACTCGTTGGAGAGCCGCAGCGGCGAGGCCGTGACGCCGGCGGTGAGCTTGGTCATCAGCCGCAGCCACGCGTTCCCCAGGCCCTGCGAGGTGACGGCCTCCCCGGAGACGTACACGGCGAACACTGCGCGGGTGTCCGCGGTGGTGACGGTCGGCGCGGCAGAGTACAGCAGCACGCACGCGTCGTACGCCGCGCTCACGTCCCGGCTGCCCGGGCACACCGTCGTGATCCCGGCGGGCGCGCCGTCGAGGCACTCCCGGCACTGCGTCGCATTGCGGTCCGCGACGCACATGATGAGGCCAAACACCTCGTCGGCCCCCGTCCCGGCGCTGCCCTTGTAGAACCAGCCGTTGTCGCCGGCGGCGGCGGGCATCCTGGACAGGAGCTCGGCGAGGTTCTTCTGGTACTGGCTTCCGACGGTGTAGTTGCCGGTCGTGGAGCAGGTGGGCGCGAACGGCAGCATGGTCTTGGCGTTCTGGCCTACTGCCACGGCGCAGAGCGAGGTGAAGGCCGCGGCGGCGGCAAGGAGACGACGGGCAGCCATGGCCGTCGACCGGCCGAGGACACGGTTGCTTGCTACTACTATATTCTTTTGTCACCTTCTTGCCCTCCTCTGCTTCTTTGAGAGGTGTTGCTCTCTTTCCAAATTGTGCGGCCGGCTGATGAATATTTTTTGGTGATGGAGGACAGGACTGCCTTGGGAGAAGCTTCTCAGTCATGACCCATTCAGAGACAGTAAGTCCGCAGTCAGCGACTCAGGTGGATTCGTTTACAAGTTTCTGTTTACAAGCCTATACTTTTCACCCTATCCTATATAACAAGCCAGAAAAAAAAATTAAATTCAGTCAAGCAGAGAGCTTTTTTTTTTATATAAAGAAGCAGAGAGCTTAGTGTTCAGAGTTTAGAGACGGCACGTCAAGACGGTGGCAAGAACAGTCGAAGTGGGCGGTTGTGGAGATGCGACCAAGGACAGGAGGAGGCAGGGGAGCGAGACGTCAGGGTATAGAATGCCTTTCTGAAAAGAAGCAGCAGTCAAGCAGATTGTGTCAAATGGAGCAACCAAGTTAGGTGTGGCATGCTGAGGGCTTCGGACCACGTCCAACGCCATCTGCATAATCCACAGCTGCCGACCTGCTTTTGGCCTAGATCGAGTCTGTTTGTTATCTGTCATACCTGCTCCTCTCACCGTCGCTTGCTTCGATTCGATCCCGATTCTCTTCCGGAATCAACCCGGGTACGCGGTACAGACAGTGACACTGCAGGTCCTGTAAAGGCTACATTTTCTGTCTTCTTTGAACTCTGAAGTCCTGTTGAGTTGCATGGGAGGACCTCCTTGTCACACCCTGAAATTTTCGAATTTCAGGATGTAAATAAAAGGAATAATTAAACAACGATTTTCTCCAAATTTTAAAATTCTCCTAACATTTAATTTTCTTTACAGAAAATTTAGTATAGGAAAAAATAATAATTATTTATTTTTTAAATTGAATATTGATGTTCTATGGCTGTGCATTCATGCCGATGCATTTATTTTTGTATGGTTTGAGTTGCTTTTGAATTCAAATTCCTTTTCAAAATTCCTGGTTTCCTCTGTACCGGCCCGTCTCGCTCCGCTCTCGCCCGGCCCGCTTAAGCTTTTCTCCCCGGCCCGCGAAGCTGCGCCAGCCCACTTCCGCACGCCGGCCAAACGCCCGCTCCCTCCGCACCAGCCACCGACAGGTGAGACCCCTTCGTCATCACCAACCTCCGGCCGAATCCAGCTCTCGCACGCCCCTTCCTCCGCAACGACCGCGCCGCGAATCCCGCGCCCGAGCTCAAGTCCGAGCCGGACTCTCCTCCGACTCCCGCGTGGGCCCGCACCCCTGTCCGCACTATTTAAGGCCCCCGCCGTCGCCCGAGGTCGTCACGAACCCTAGCTTGAGCTCCCCTGCGCCGCCGCCATTGACGCCGCAGCTCCACCGCCTTCGCTCGTCCGCCGCCAGGAGCGCCCCCGGAACCATATCGAAGCCACCCTCGGGTTTCCCCTCGCCGAGACGCGTTCGTTCCGCCGGTCTTCTTCGCCATCTCATCACCGGAACGCCGCCGGCGTGGAGTCCGAGCCGCCCGCCGCCCGCTTCCTGTCCGTTTCCGGCCGCCGTTGTTCATCTCCGTCGTAGGTGAGGACACCCCGGACTTCCCCTCGCTCTCCTCCATCACCTGCGCCAGCCGCCCGGCTCCCCGCCGCGCCGGAGCGCCGGCAAGTCGCCGGCCAGTGGCTGCGTCGTGCCCCGACGTGAGGTGGAAGATGGAGTCACCTTTTCAATCTAGCCCCTGGAAGAACCTGTTATTCCCTATCATGTTTCATGTGTCTTGCAACTTTACAGAGAAATCCTCGATCTATTCAGTTTCTTTCAATCTAATCCAAGCCTTTACCTTTTGCAGATCTAACCCCGAGTTTTCAGCTTTTCGCGGGCTCTGTTCTCTGTGTCTTGGTAATCTTTCCTGCTAACCCCTGTAATCTACGGTTAATCGCGATAGGTCCTCAGATCCTCGTTTAACCCATAGAACCTACGTTTAAACTCCGTTTCACCTCGTTCAAGTTACGATAGGCTCATAATAACATAAATTACATGTTAGTGGTGATGTTTTCGTTCATGCATGTTTTTTTTGAAAATAAATTTAATACTAACTTGACTAATGCCTGATAAACGTATTCTTCTCTAAATAAAATCTGCTTACAGTCATGCACCGCTTTTCATAATAAACATCAATTTGTTTAATGTTTACTCATATTCTTTTCTAAATCTAAGCCAATTAGGTTATATATCGGTTTTTCATATACTAAAGTTAATTTGATTAACACTTATCTAAATGATTCTTTCAATTAAAAGCTAATTAGAGATATACCTCGGCTTTTCATAAATTAAATTTAATGTGATTGATGTTTAGTTAACTTGTTTTCTAAATAAAATCTACATAGGTTATATGTCAAGTTTTTATAATTAAATATTAATTCGACTAATAAATGTGTTTTTAAAGTAATCTACTAGATGAACTTTAAATATAAAGTTATGCGTTTAGATGTGCACATGTACTTTATTGTTTTTTAAATTAAATGTTTAATTTGCATAAATTGTAGTTGAATGTTTGTACGTAAAATTTGACTAAGTTTTACATCGTCCTTTCTTATAAAAATATAGATATGACTTGATTAATTCTAACTATGGATATTTCTTTGAAATATCTTTACATTATTTTTCTCAACTAAAATAAATAAAGCTTGTAGCTCTTGTTTCTTTTATAATTCAAATATCTCGATTGCTTTATCTTTTCAACCATAGTTCTTTTCTCAGCGTTTCTTGCATTTGTGTGACCCTTAAGTCGAGCCCTGTCCTTTAGTACGCTCTTTTAAAGCTTTTCTGTTGTTTTGGTATATTGTTCTTAGTTGTACTTGTTTGTTTGCTTGTATGTTTGTGCTGGTGTTTGCTTCGAGTAGAAGAATCGTTGTTCAAAAGCTTAGAAGATTAAAAGTTTCAAGATAACAAGAGCCAAAGAGCAGTAAGAGTAACTTTTCGTTGGAGAAAGGCAAGTGTCCCTAACCATGCTTCTATCTATGCTTATTTATAAGAATATCTTGCATTAATCGGAACATAGAGCGACCACCCAGGAAAATAGTGCTACCACAAGACTATATGGCTCTGGTCTTGGCTGAATAATTATAAACTCTAGTCTGGGGTAATCTTACCGAAAGGGCAGGAGGGGCGGTGGCAGATTGGGTATAGCACTCGCTCTCTTGGGACGTGGGCTTTACTAAGACATTGTACCCACTAGGGGACTGTTATGCTCTGCTACTGATCTGGAAACCTTAGCGGGTTACCACTTACTAGAGAATCTTTGTAAAGGCCTCGTAGCGTCCCTATACGATCACACCTCGGAAGTGTGGTTCGGTGCCTTGCAAACAACGCATGGTCCTTCCAGGCGTCCTGAAGCGTACAGGACCTTCTCGTTGTCAGAACACTCCTAACTCCTCGAGATCTTCTGCGGCGGCGCCGGGCGAGTCATAGCGGGGACGCTTAGGTGACGGCGACGAAGCGGGAAAATCAGCATCCTCTTGCGGCGGCGATGCCCCTGTCACGGAAGCTACTAGCACATCTCTCTCCCACCTAACTTCATGAAGCTCCCGTTGAATCTCAAAGAGGTGGTTGTTTGTTTCATTCAAAGCGGTGAGAGTTGCCGACAAGTACTTGCGAAGAAAATCCGTGGCCATGTCAACTCCATCATGAGTAGCTATGAAGGTTCTTGCTTCTCCACTAGCTCTGGATGGAAGGAACCGACGATATTTGTACTGTAGCCGTGGCCGTTCCTTATGAGAGAGGACCTCAAGTGCCCTCCTAGCTGCCTCGGCAATGCCGGACTCCATGGTCCTCCTCATCGCCACATCATGGTGAACAGCCATCACCTCCCATCCTCTTTCGTGCTCCTCACGAAGGATAACCTTCACCTCCCAAAAAGTGGGGTAGTGAGGGTGGGTGAACCGAGCACACTTGTAGATAGGCCTCATGCTGTACCCCAAGTGATGACAAGTCCACCTGAGTATGTCGGCCATGTGCACTCCTTGGCCATAGTCTTCCTTCACCCACTTGATCCATCTCTCGGGCTCGAAATCTGGTTCGGGCTCTTCGTCTGATAAGTCGACGACCGGTACGGGCGTTGGGGCTGGTGCAGGTGCTGGTGCCGGTGCTGGTGTCGGTGCTGGTGACGGTGATGTCTCCTGCTCCACGGGCACGGCGTCCTCGTCAGTGTCATCCCCCGGGTGCTGGAAGTAGTAGTCTTCCTCTTCCTCCTCGTCCCTAGGCTCCATGGGATGATACGATGCGATGTCATGATGCGGGGGACGGGTGCTCTTGCAGATACTCCAAAACGGATGGCGGGTTGATTTTTAGAAAGATCAAGGGTTAAATCGAAAAGCGCGAGGGCAGATCTGGAATTATTTTTCAACGCGATCTGGACCGCGGGTTGATTTGCGGAAAAGGCAGGAGCTTAAGAGCAAAAGAGGTGCGGCGTGGCGCGGTTGACCGTTATGCGGTCGGATTGACCCGCTACGAGCCGTCGGATCTAGATCCGACGGTCGCAGTCGTCGACGACATCGCGGCGGCGGCGAGCGGCGGCGGAATCGCCAGAGTAGGCCGAAACGGCACTCCGGGCTCGGTTTGGCGCGGGGATTTCACCAGAAGAAAGAGGAGGACGCGGCGAACATGTTTTAGCGGTCCACGGCGACCGGAGGCGGCGCTTGACGGCGGAGAAGAGGCGGCGGCGCTGGAGCTCGCGGCGACTAGGGTTTTGGGTGCTGCGGGCGTGGGTGTTGGAGACCGGGAGGGGCGGCGGCTTATATAGGGGCGGCACGCTTGGAGATAGAGGCAGCTCGAGTTCAAATGCCTGACGGATTCGGAGCGGGGGCGAGGCGGTTACGGAGCCGGCGGCGCGGCGGTTGCGGGAGGAGTCCCGGCCGGAGGTGGGAGAAGACGGGGGTCCCACTGTCGGCGGCCGCGGGTGGTAGGTGGGCTGGCGATGCTGTTGGGCCAGCGCGCGTTCGCGGGCTGCGGAGGAAGCGGCGCGCAGCGAGCCGCTCGGGCGAAGGGAGCTGGGCCGCGAAGGGCTTCGCGGTCCGGCAAAAGAGAAAACGGAGGGGCCGGCGGAAGGGAAACAAGGAGTGGGCCGAGCGGGGGAAAACGGCCGGCGGAGCTGCTGGTGTTGGGCCGCAAGAAAGAAAAAGAAGAAGAGAAAGGAGAGAAAGATGCGGCCCAGGAGGAGGAGAAGAAAAAGAAAAAGAAAAAGAAAAAGGAAAAGGAAAAGGTTTTGGAAATTGAATTCAAGTTTGGAATTCAAATTTTTGGTTCAAACTCAAACAATCAAAATAAATGCACCAGCATGAATGCACAAATAACCCTATGATGAATTAATTAAATTAAAGAAAATGAAATTAAATGCCTAGAATTTAAATGACACCCTAATTTGAGCAAGTTTTAATGAATTTGAATTCAAAATTTGGGTGTTACAAATCCTACCCCCCTTAAGAAGAATCTCGTCCTCGAGATTCGGAAGATCCTGCAAAGAGATGGGGAAATTCCTTCTGTAACTCGTTCTCTCTTTCCCAAGTTGCCTCGTCCTCTGTATGGTGACTCCACTGAACCTTGCACATTCTGATCGTCCGGTTTCTTGTAACCCTTTGCAAAGTATCCAAAATCTTTATGGGGTATTCCGTGTAAGTGAGGTCATCCTGAACATTCAATTCCTCCATAGGCAACTGTTCCTCGGGAACTCTGAAGCACTTCTTTAGTTGTGAGATATGAAACACGTCGTGTACATCTGACAACTGATTAGGCAACTCTAGTCGATAGGCTACCTGTCCCACTCTCTCAAGAATCTTGAACGGACCGATGAATCGAGGTGACAACTTTCCTTTGACCTTAAATCGGTGCATACCCCTGATGGGCGATACCTTGAGATACACATAATCACCTACCTCAAAGGTCAATTCTCTTCTCCTGGTGTCAGCATAACTCTTCTATCGAGATTGTGCAGTACTCAAGTTTTCTCGGATGATCTGGACCTGTCTTTCTAGCTCTTGTATAATTTCTGGCCCGAATAACTGACTCTCTCCTGTCTCACTCCAATAAAGGGGTGTTCTGCACTTCCTACCATACAAAGCTTCAAACGGCGACATTTTGAGACTGGCCTGGTAACTGTTATTATAGGAGAATTCTGCATAGGGTAAACTCTTGTCCCAACTTCCTCCATGCTTCAGTGCACAAGCTCTCAACATATCTTCTAGTATTTGATTTGTTCGCTCAGTCTGTCCATCCGTCTGAGGGTGATAAGCGGAACTGAAATTTAATCTTGTACCTAGAGATTCGTGCATCTTCTGCCAGAAACGTGATGTGAACTGAGTACCTCGGTCAGACACTATCTTCTTGGGCACACCATGCAAACACACAATTCTAGCCATATACAATTCTGCTAACTTGGACCCGGTGTAAGTAGTCCTTACCGGTATGAAGTGAGCTACCTTGGTCAATCGATCCACTATGACCCATATGGAGTCATACCCATCTCGGGTGCGAGGCAAACCCACAATGAAATCCATCCCAATCTCTTCCCACTTCCATTTTGGCACCTTCAATGGCTGAAGTAACCCAGCTGGCCTCTGGTGTTCAGCCTTGACCTTTTGACATATGTCGCAAATTGCTACATGTGCAGCTACATCTTTCTTCATTCTGGGCCACCAATACCTCTGCTTAAGATCCTGATACATCTTGGTACTTCCGGGGTGGATGGAATAGGCTGAATCGTGAGCTTCTTTCAAGATTGTCTCACGAAGATTTCCCACATCGGGTACCCAAATCCTTCCTTTGACCCATAAGGTTCCCTGAGAGTATTCTGTAAAGTCTGTGGCTCTTCCTTCCTTTACCATCTCCTTAATTTCCTTGACCTTGGCGTCCTCAAGCTATCCTGCCCGTATCTCTTGCTCTAGAGTTGACTCCACTTCCATCGTTGCTTCCTCAGTATGCGCAATGACACTCAAGTTAAGCCTCTCAAATTCTTTCATCAACTCGTCAGGTAGCTGGAATGCTAAGGCTAGGTTAGCATGACCCTTCCGACTCAAAGCGTCTGCAACCAGATTAGCCTTACCAGGATGATAGTGAATCTCTAGATTATAGTCATTGATAAGCTCTAACCATCGTTGCTGTCTCAGATTAAGGTCCTTCTGAGTGAAGATATACTTGAGACTCTTGTGATCGGTATAGATCTGACACTTAGTCCCCAGAATATAGTGTCTCCAAATCTTCAAGGCATGTACCACTGCAGCTAACTTCAAATCATGAGTCGGGTAATTTTGCTCATGTTTCCTCAACTGCCTGGAAGCATAGGCTATGACATGACCTTCCTGCATCAAAACATAGCCTAAACCCTGACGAGATGCATCACAATATATGTCAAACCCTTTATGTAGATCTGGCATTACCAATACTGGAGCTGTGGTCAACCTCTTCTTCAGTTCCTTAAAACTAGTCTGACATGCCTCTGTCCATTTGAATTCCCTTCCTTTTTCTAACAGCGTAGTGAGGGGCTTCACTATCTTGGAGAATCCTTCGATGAACCTGCGGTAGTAGCCTGCACGTCCGAGAAAACTCCTAATCTCAGTTACTGTCTGCGGCGGGTTCCACTTTGAAACATCTCTAACCTTGCCTGGATCCACTGCAATTCCACCGTCAGAGATGATATGAACAAGGAAAGAGACCTCCTTCAACCAGAACTCACACTTACTGAATTTTGCATACAACTGATGCTCCCTCAACTTCTGAAGCACTAACCTCAAATGTTCCTCATGTTCTTCCTCACTCTTGGAGTAAATCATGATATCATCAATAAACACCACAACGAACTTATCCAGGTACTCCATAAATACCTTATTCATCAGATACATGAAGTAAGCTGGAGCATTTGTCAGCCTGAACGACATTACCGTGTACTCAAAGAGACCATATCTGGAAGTAAAAGCAGTCTTGGGTATGTCTGATGGTCTGATCTTCAACTAATGATAACCCGATCGCAAGTCGATCTTGGAGAATACCTTGGCTCCTCTCATCTGATCGAACAGATCCTCAATGCGAGGCAATGGGTACTTATTCTTGACGGTTACCTCGTTCAGTGCTCTATAATCCACACACATCCTCTGAGTACCGTTCTTCTTTGGCACAAAGATAACTGGTGCTCCACATGGTGATGAACTAGGCCGAATAAACTGTTTTGCTTATAATTCCTCTAATTGTTGTTTCAACTCTTTTAATTGCTCAACCGACATCCTATAAGGACGTTTGGAGATAGGTGCAATACCAGGTAAAAGATCAATAGCAAATTCAATTTCACGGTCAGGTGGCATAACCGGTAAATCGTCGGGAAACACATCCGGGTAGTCACACACCACTTTGATATCTTCCAAAGATCTTCCAGCCAACTGATTAACGACGCAATCTGCTGCTGAAGGTAGAGTAGCCACAAATTCAATCCTTTCCCCTGCTGGGCTTGTGAGAAGAACCAACCTTATTGCACACTGTATCACTGCGTCGAACTTGCTCAATCATCCCATACCGAGTATCACATCAATTCCACTTGATTCCAACACTATAAGATTAGCCGGGAAATCTCTGCCGATTATCTTGAGGTTCACTTGGTTCCATCGATATAATGCTTTCATGTTTCCCTCTGGTGAACTGACTAGCATATGGCGTGGCATGGTACTAATGGGCATGTTATGCTTAGCTACGTACTATGCAGTAATGAAAGAATGGGATGCTCCAGAATCAAATAATACTGAGGCGGGTGCTGAGTTGACAAGAAACATACCGAGCACCACGTCTGGAGCCTCCTGAGCGGTATCAACATCCACGTGGTTCAGCTTACCACACACTCCTCACTGGAACGCCTGCAGGAGTCATCTGGCGATTCTGCGGAAAGCTGGGGCGCGGAGTCTGCATCCCTGGACGCTGGAACTGGGGGCTGGGGCACTGAAATGATTGCTGAGCGAGGCACTGGAATGACTGCTGCCCAAAATTCCCACTTGGACCCCCTGTGCGGAGCGGTGTCCCTTGCTGTGGAGCAAAGCGAGGGCGAGCGTTGCTTCCTGATGACGACTGGGAGTTAAACTTCCTTTTCATCTCCCCAAGCTCGTTCCTCTTGTGCTCCAGGCCAATTGCTTTGTCCAGCATCTTCTAAAAACTGGGGAAGGTGTGCGACATCAGCTGGTATTGGAGTGGTCCAATCAAACCATCCAAGGATAACTCATGTTTCTGCTCATCATCGGCAACATCTTCAGGAGCATAGCGGGATAACTAGACAAACTTGTCCCTGTACTCAGTCACTGACATATTACCTTGCTTAAGAGCAAGGAACTCTTTCTTTTTGAGCTTCATTAATCCGGAAGGAATGTGGTGACTTCTGAAGTTAGTCCTGAATTCCTCCCAGGTAATGCCATTAGCGTTGGTATGGGTGGTGGTGTAAGCATCCCACCAATCTGCAGCTGGTCCTTCCAGGCGTCCTGAAGCATACATGACCTTCTCCCTGTCAGAACACTGGGTGATGTTCAGCATCTTCTCCACGGTTTTCAACCAGTCATCAGCATCTAACGGGTCTGGAGAATGTGAAAACGTTGGGGGCTTGTGGCTCATGAACTCCCTGTGTCTATCCCTTGGCGGCGGTTGCTGCTGGTTGTTGTTGTTGTTGTTGTTATTCAGCTGAGCTTGTAAGGCTGCCACGGTGTTGGTCAGTCCGGCGAGAAGCTGAGTCTGGGCTGCCAAGAACTGCTCCATCCCTGCAGGTGCTTGTTGATTCTGCTGCGGAGCGGAGTTGGGATTACTGCTGTTGTCCCTGTGACGAGGCACTGCGGGACGGTCAACTCCTGATCCGGACCTGGTGTTTACCATCTGAGCGTTAGAGACAATAGATTTAGATAGGTGTGTGAAGGAATAACTGAGAAAGATAAAGTGACAAGATATAAAAAGTAAGACAGATTTTGTTAGCTCCGTTAAATTAGATGTGGCCGTCAGAAGAAGTGTCCAAAATTACTGAAAAATTACCAAGTCGTAACTTATTAAATTTGTAAACCAACCCAACTGGAATCACCTCAATCGAACTTCTAGATCTCGGGTTACAAAATTAACAAGTTGACAGTGTCGGTCGACAGTTTCAGATTCTGATTGCTCTACTAATTCGCATACATCTCCCAGACAGATCCTCCAAAAATTCTGAAACATTTACAGAAAATACTCCACGAAATTCTGAAACTCACCCCACTGATTTCATGTCATTTGGACTTCTGTAGCTCGAGATACAAATAAAACAGTACTGACGTGTCAATTAATGTCGAGAACAGAGTTGAACACCGTATAGCTTGCATGATAGATAGATTTAGACAAATGGGAGATCATGATTAAGAAAGATTAGAAGCTGATTTAGAACAGAATTCAAACCTAACCAAGCACTTTTATTACTAAGACCGGTATCGTGTGGCAATTGCCCCACATACCGCACTCATTACAAAGATCCAACTCAAACATGTAACACAAAACCAAGCATCTAAGCACACTTTAACTAACACACTCGAGCGACGATTAACGATTACAAGAATTTAAGTTAAACACTCCTAACTCCTAGAGATCTTCTGCGGCGGCGCCGGGTGAGTCGTAGCGGGGACGCTTAGGTGACGACGACGAAGCGGGAAAATCAGCATCCTCTTGCGGCGGCGGTGCCCCTGTCGCGAAAGCCACTAGCACATCTCTCTCCCACCTAACTTCATGAAGCTCCCGTTGAATCTCAAAGAGGTGGTTGTTTGTTTCATTCAAAGCGGTGAGAGTTGCCGACAAGTACCTGCGAAGAAAATCCATGGCCATGTCAACTCCATCATGAGTAGCTATGAAGGTTCTTGCTTCTCCACTAGCTCTGGATGGAAGGAACCGACGATATGTGCACTGTAGCCGTGGCCTTTCCTTGTGAGAGAGGACCTCAAGTGCCCTCCTAGCTGCCTCGGCAATGCCGGACTCCATGGTCCTCCTCATCGCCACATCATGGTGAACAGCCATCACCTCCCATCCTCTTTCGTGCTCCTCACGAAGGATGACCTTCACCTCCCAAAAAGTGGGGTAGCGAGGGTGGGTGAACCGAGCACACTTGTAGATAGGCCTCATGCTGTACCCCAAGTGATGACAAGTCCACCTGAGTATGTCGGCCATGTGCACTCCTTGGCCATAGTCTTCCTTCACCCACTTGATCCATCTCTCGGGCTCGGAATCTGGTTCGGGCTCTTCATCCGATAAGTCGACGACCGGTACGGGCGCCGGGGCTGGTGCAGGTGCTGGTGACGGTGATGTCTCCTGCTCCACGGGCACGGCGTCCTCGTCAGTGTCATCTCCCGGGTGCTGGAAGTAGTAGTCTTCCTCTTCCTCCTCGTCCCTAGGCTCCATGGGATGATACGATGCGATGCCATGACGCGGGGGACGGGTGCTCTTGCGTGCTGTCAACCGGGTGCGAGCCATCTAAAAGAAGAAAATTTTTAGAATAAAATTTTGAACGAACCCAGATGATAATAAAATAAAAGATTAAACTATCAACAAGGATGAGACAAATCAAGTTTAGGAATAATTAAGTAGATTTAAATTAAGAAAAGGTAGGAATGGCTACTAGATTATTATAATCCTTAAATACGACCATTTTCTAACTAGGCTAACGTCCTACAGTCAACACGGCTCTGGTACCACTTTTGTCACACCCGATTTTAAGGACAAAATCGAGTGCATTAAATACATGTGCGCCAGGATCAAGTTACACACATGTACGATAATAGTGAATAACAAAGACAGTGCTAAAGCGAATAAAGAGAGTATTAAACATTATTACATGACCGAAAGTCTCAATAAAACATAAGCCTAATTTATTACGCAGCGGAACTCCAAAAGACGACGACGACACCACAGGTAGCTGACTGGAGAACCGTACGCCTAGAACTCCTCAAAATCATGCAGATACTCCTCCCAATTAGCTTGGTCTGAACAACGATTTTGCAAGGGTAAGTACACTTATGGTTGGTACTCAACAAGTCGTGGGGAAATAGTGTAGTGTAAGGCAAACCAAGGTATGGCTAAGGTGTAAATAGCATCAGCTTTTAATTAAGTTGGTCAAATTTTATTAGCAATTAACTAAGTATAAGTTCATACCACCCGAAATTAAACATGATCATAAATAAAGTAAACAACATATGCATAAATAAAGTAAACAACATATGCATGAAATGACAACAAGTTAAATCCATCTTCCGATAATATTATCATGTGAGGGTCCAGGCTGCTCTTAACCGTGAGCACGGCTGATCGATCAGTTTTACACTCTGCAGAGGTGGCACATCTTTACCCACAAGTCGCGTAAAAGTTCAAAAGAACTTTGGACCCAACCATGAGGTGTTTGCAAGGCACCATACCACACTTCTGAGGTGTGATTGCATAGGGACGCTACGAGGCCTTTACAAAGATTCGCTAGCAATGTGGTAACCCGCTAAGGTTTCAGGTCGAAGCGAAACATAGCAGTCCCCTAGAGGGTATAGTGTTTTAGCCAAGCCCACTTCCCAAGAGAGCGAGTGCTATATCCCATCAACACCTCCCCTCTTGCCCTTTCGGTAAGATTACCCCAATCTAGAGTTTCTAATTATTCAGCCAAGACCAGAGCCATTTAGTCTTGTGGTAGCACTGTTTTCCTGGGTGGTTCTCCATGTTCCGATTAAACAATAATGATCTTGTATTAATGAAAGGTATAACAGAAGTAAAGCAAGATTAAACATTGTGTTTAGTTAAACCACCATACCAAGTAAGCACTAAGCATGAGCTACCCAACATAAAGTAAACCGGTTGGTCAAGGCAAAGGTAACTCAATCTAGGCGAACCTTAATTGGGACCCATCAATTTAATCTTATCATGTGCATGGCAAAAATGTTGAGTACGAGAAAGTAAAGGTGTATAGGACGAAAAGGTAGTGATCAAGGACACGACTTGCCTTCTTGGTCTTGCTCCTGCTGTTCGTACTCCTCGAAGGCTTTGTCTTCAACTCCCTCGAACTACGGGACGTCTACACGCGTCACACGAGCACATACAAGCAAACATGGGCAAAACGTAAGAAACAGTACACAAATCATAATTTAATAGAGAAAACAAGCTTGAAAAGTTGATCTACGCTTTAAAACGAACATGTGGATATAAAGAACGCGAAAAACGGAGTTAAGATGCAAAAGATATGATTAAAATAAGATCCAGGGGCTTTTCTATGAGAAAAACAAAACTTTTGGGGCCAAACCGCGAAAACCGAGGGCTTATATGTAATTACACGTATAAACCGAAGGTCTAACACGCAAAAACTCCAAAACGGACGGCGGGTTGATTTTTAGAAAGATCAAGGGTTAAACCGAAAAGCGCGAGGGCAGATCTGGAATTATTTTTCAACGCGATCTGGACCGCGGGTTGATTTGCGGAAAAGGCGGGGGCTTAAGAGTAAAAGAGGCACGGCGCGGCGCGGTTGACCATTACGCGGTCGGATTGACCCGCTACGAGCCGTCGGATCTAGATCCGACGGTCGCGGTCGTCGACGACATCGCGGCGGCGAGCGGTAGCGAGCGGCGGCGGAATTGCCAGAGTAGGCCGAAACGGCACTCCGGGCTCGGTTTGGCGTGGGGATTTCACCAGAAGAAAGAGGAGGACGCGGCGAACTCGTTTTAGCGGTCCACGGCGACCGGAGCTCACCGGAGGCGGCGCTTGACGGCGGAGAAGAGGCGGCGGCGCTGGAGCTCGCGGCGGCTAGGGTTTCGGGTGCTGCGGGCGCGGGTGTTGGAGACCGGGAGGGGCGGCGGCTTATATAGGGGCGGCGCGCTTGGAGATAGAGGCAGCTGGAGTTCAAATGCCCGACGGATTCGGAGCGGGAGCGAGGCGGTTACGGAGCCGGCGGCACGGCGGTTGCGGGAGGAGTCCCGGCCGGAGGTGGGAGAAGACGGGGGTCCCACCTGTCGGCGGCCGCGGGTGGTAGGTGGGCTGGCGATGCTGTTGGGCCGGCGCGCGTTCGCGGGCCGTGGAGGAAGCGGCGAGCGGCGAGCCGCTCGGGCGAAGGGAGCTGGGCCGCGAAGGGCTTCGCGGGCCGGCAAAAGAGAAAACGGAGGGGCCGGCGGAAGGGAAACAAGGAGTGGGCCAAGCGGGGGAAAACGGCCGGCGGAGCTGCTAGTGTTGGGCCGCAAGAAAGAAAAAGAAGAAGAGAAAGGAAAGAAAGATGCAGCCCAGGAGGAGAAGAAGAAAAAGAAAAAGGAAAAGTTTTGGAAATTGAATTCAAATTTGGAATTCAAATTTTTGGTTCAAACTCAAACAATCAAAATAAATGCACCAACATGAATGCACAAATAACCCTATGATGAATTAATTAAATTAAAGAAAATGAAATTAAATGCCTAGAATTTAAATGACACCCTAATTTGAACAAGTTTTAATGAATTTGAATTCTTCAAAAATTTGGATGTTACAGTGTCTACGAAATGGAGAAGAAACGACCAAGACCATTCGGTTTCTTCGTCGTCGTGCCGCGTATGCGTGCGCGGTGGTTGGCTGGTTGCGCTGAGAAGCCGCCTTGGTGTTTGTCTGAAGAAATGGGTGCCATCAGCAGGGCTGACCTGAAATCTTCAAACTGCGACGACCATCGATCATTCAGGTTTCCTTCACTGCCGTGTCACAAGATGGCGAGATTCCCAACTGTCCAAACAACTCAACATGACGAAGGCATGCCGCTAGCTGTCTCGTAGTAGGAAGATGGCACCAGAGACTGATGCGTTCAGTGCACGACTGCACGGAGAGATTGCAGAGAAGCAGTTTGGTCAGCGACCGAATACGCCGGATTTGAGGGTTTGAGCCGCCTTGGTTTTCGTCTGAACTCTGAAGAATCCATCTCCGGTGCGTTTGTCTGTTGCTGGACGCCACGAGGACACGAGCTCAAACTCCGGGTACCGTGGTCTCGAAGCGCCGGCATAGGTCTTTCTACTTGTCTGGAAAACTGACGAATTCTTCGGGGTTTTGAATGTAGGCTGTCACCTCGGCGGCGCGGCCGTGCCCGAGTACGGCGCAGCGCCGCCGCCGCGGCGGAATCGAGTGGTTTGGGAGCAATTCAGGCGGCGGCCGCTGGACTGGTCTGCGGCTCCAGGCGTCTCCATGCCGGCATTCCATCTGCCGCCGCGGTGGTTGCGGGCGATTGCGCGAGGGCTAGCTCGGCTACGCAGTGATCTCATTGCTTCGATGCTTCTGCATGCGCGTGCGGTCAGGCCGTCAGGGTCACTGCAAGACCCGTCGGATTTCTGAAACAATCCATTCCTGACTCTGTCCCCACCAATCCATCATTACCTGTGGGATGGGACTGATCGAAGTTCAGAAAGTCGCTCAGCGAGGAGGAACCTTTCAGCGTTCAGGATAACTCGTTTAAAAAGTTTTGTGTTTTTTTCCTTTTGATTGATGAATTGTTTACAGTTTACAAAGTTGTGAAAGCTAGTAGTATTTCTCTTATACTTTGCAATTGAATGGATGTCTTGCTATGATAGAGCTTATGCAGCGGTGAGCTTGCTCTATCAGCAGCAGCCATGCCTCTCCCTCAAGCCCCCGCGAGGTGACGGACTCGCCGGAGGCGTACACGACGCCGGGGGGTTGCGGTGGCCGGGATCGGCGCCGCCGAGTACCGGAGCATGTACGCGTCGTACGCCGCGCTTACGTTCCGGCTGCCCGGGCACACGGCAGTGATCCCGGCCGGCGCGCCGGCGAGGCAGTCCCGGCACTGCGTCGCGTCGCGGTCGGTGAAGCACATGATGGACGAGGACAAGAGTGGTCGGATCGGACGGTTACCGGACCCAGGGTGGACGGTATTTCATTTACCGTCCACGCTGGACGGTAACTTAGATAACGACTACCCCCTGAGCTCGGGCTGGCCGGCGCCATCGACTGCAACCTTGCCGTCGTGACCTCATCGGCGAATTCTCATAGCTTTGACGCAGAACAAGGAGGCCCCGGGTGCTCGGATGCACGCGCCCATTGGGCATGGAGCGCCGCGGCTTGCAAGCACTCGCTAGTCGCCGCGCGCGCGCTGGAACACCGGCACGGGCGCGTACGGCGAGCGCGAGGTGTTGCGGGCCTGCTCACATGTTGGACGGCACGCTTGACCGCAAGGTCGAGTTCCAGATGCGCGGCGAGCATGCCGACCCACATACCGGCCGGGGAAGTCGAGCTGCGCAGCCCAGAACGCCAGCGCAAGCGCCGCTGGCCTGCCGACGCCGCCTCGCCGCGTCGCCGGGGCGCGCTGCCGCGTGGCATGCCGCACCCGCCCGTATGCCGGCAGTTGTCAAGCTCCTCCGCGCCGAGGATGGGCAGCGCCGCCGACGCCTGCCGCCGAAGGCAGCGCGCCATGGCCCCCGGCGTCCTAGCTCGGCGGCTAAGAAGCGTGCGGCCCGGCTCCCCGGATCCACCCGATCCGAGCCGCACGGACGGGGCTCAGGCACCCAAGGGAAATACCGTCCACCCCCGGTGTCGCGACAGCCGCCGCGTCCGACTCCGGCCGTGGCACGCCGGAGCACCTCCGCGCTCAGGCCGTACCTACCTTCCCCTCCCCGTCGTATCGACGGCTTGCAGCGCCGCCGCAAAGCTGACGAACACGCGTTTGAGACGACGACCACCGTACTCCTCGGGTGAAGAATAATAAGCGCATGAAGGCGAGGACGCTAAAGCCAGCACCGAGACCGCCACCGCCTGTCCGGTGCTCGAGATCCCTGCGGCCCGGCGGACCCCCGCCGCCGCTGCCTTGTTGCTGCGCAAGCTCGGCCAGCTCGACGTCCAGCTGCGCGTGCACGGACACGTGCTCACCGATGGCCATGCTGCACTGCAGCAGGCGCCAGAGATGTGGCCTTCCAGGCTCGCGAGGAGGACGATGCGCAGGCCGTAGTCGTCGTGAACTACGGCCTGCGCGGCGCCTACGCCGAGCATGAGCGCGGCCGTGGAGACTAGCCCGTCGCTCGCGCCCAGCTAGCACCGCGGCGCGCAGCAACCGGTGGACGTGCCGCCGCGCCGACACGGTGGTGGTAGCAGTGGCGGCTTCGTAGTCGTTGGTGTAGCGAACATGGTCCGACCATAGTTTGTGATTTTAGTGATTGAGTGGTAATATAGTCTTTGGTACTAATATTTTTTTAGCATATACTTGGTAGTTTTTTCTAGATTCCAAGTATGCAAACCGAACCATGGCAAGATCTAAATCATGGTATTCAAGTGACCAAGTTATAGTATCTAGAATTATTTTATAATATTCAATCATCCAAGTGGTGGTATTAAAAAAAATTAGTACCATCGGATGTTCCGATGGTCCACCGAATCAATCATCGAAGTAAGCATCGAAGCAATTGGTACAACACGCAGAGGCTGTCTGAGTCAAGTCCACCGGATGTTCTGATGCTCTATTTTTTATAGCGTCGGAGTAATTCTGAGGAGAAGGATCGGGAAACAAAGAAAATCCTATAGCACCGGATGATCCGATGTTAGGTCAAGGGAAGTGTCGGATGAAGCATATTTACTTTGCGAAATTTTAGAGAGGTTTTAGCCAGAAGCTATTCAGCACTGGATGTTTCGACGGTACCATTGGATGAAGCGTTGGATGAATTTTGGATGTGTCAGTGAAGAACTTGGGCGCGGGGAGGTCAACGGCTAGTTGCACCGGATGTTCCAATGCATACCAAAATAGACCATCGGAACATCCGACGTTGTTTCGACGGTATACTTAACTAGCCATTGGAGCAACGGCTCTTTGATGCCTTGGGCTATTTATAACCCCTCCACTCGCCCATTTGAAGTTGCTGAGTGTGCAGAAGTTCATTGGAGATCAAGACTCATCAAGAACACATCTAAGCCACCAAAAGTACATAAGTGATTATTCAAAGGCTTAGCACAAGCTTAGAAGAGTGATTAGTGCCAGGATAGTCCTAGAGAAAGAGAGAGTGCAAGGTGTCCCTACCTTGTGATCGATTTTAGGAGTGAACCACAGTTGTACAAGGTGTGTCGGCTCCTTGGAGCCTTAGTGACTCACTGGCAAGTCTTCAACCTCCCGACTTGGTGTAGACCGGCGTCGACGACCGTGTGCGGGGGACGTGGAGATCCCCTTCCTTCGTGGAGAAGCTTCTTAGTGGAGATGGCATCAAGATGATCGGGAAACTTAGCGTGAGCCTTAGTGGCCAAGCGTTTGTGGCAAGTCAAGGGGTGTCCCGGAAGAGACTTGGTGACCGGGAAACAATACTCTTGTGTGGATGCTTTAACAATGTGGACTAGTGGTGGCTTAGTGCATACCGATACCATGGGATAAATCATCGTGTCAAGAGTTTGCTTCCCCTCATCCTCACCTCTTACGTTTCTGCATTTCATACTTGCAACTGGTGTGCCTTTACTTTCTTAGTGCAGTATCTAATTGGCTTTAGGTTGCAAAATTTATTTTGGAAAGAGGGTTCCACGCTAAATCACCCATAGAATGCACATCTTAGATAGTGAAAGTCATAGGTTAAGATTTTAGATTGCAATTCACCTCATTTATTCTTAAAGTTACGACCAACGATTCCTTGCGGTTGGTGGGCAGCGCGCGCCGCAGGCAGCGCAGGCCTCCTTGGACATGGACCCCGGCGCGGCGATGGGCGGGCTGCAAGGACGATCCTGAGTTTGGTGTCGGCATTCCATCTGCCGTCGTCGAACACGATATTGCTCGCTTCTCTCGCCGTGTTCCGCCCGTCACGCGCGTCGCCTCGACAGCAGCAGCGACAGCGATTGCGGAGAGCTGCCTCGGCGACGCGCGCGTGCGTTCACGGTCACTCCAAGACCATCGATCTGAAACAATCCATTCCTGACTACTGTCACCATCAATCCATCCATCGTCAGCTGCGGAATTGTGTTAAAGCAGTTCGAAATTCAGTCTCTCATCACGGAGGAAACTTTCAGAGTCAGCAGTCGGCATCTGGTGTTCGTTTTTTAAAAAAAATCTATTTTGAGTTTGTCTCATGCTCCGATTATACTTTCATCCGTTTCGTGGCGAGATTGGTTCTTTGCAGTCGACGTCACGAAAAAAGCTGCGACGATGATCATGTTTGAGACTTAGTTTCTTTGTGTGTCTTTTAACAAAGCCTTTCTTTATTTTCATCGACTCATCGAGATCAAGTTGGCCATTGGCATATACAAGCAGCCACCCAGTGTCACAAACATGTGGGCCCTAGCACACACGAGTAATCAGTGAGTTGGCACTTTCTCATCTCTATCTTCACGTAGGGCCTCTAGCTCTCCAGGCCATCGCCATGAATGTCGCCAACTCATCCTCCCCGAGGCCATCTTGGAGCGGTGGGGCTTTACCTCCGCTGTCACCACCTTGTTTTGTTTCAATCCTAACGCCTTCTCATCTCTCCTGCTCTTATTGCACTTGCAGTAGTCGTAAAAGTAGCCGATGCAGCGGCCGCCATTTTTGTGGCCTGCCCTCACGCAACGTCGTTGCAGGTTCCCTTCGCCTCGGCACCTGCTCAAGTAAACCACACGAACCAACAAACCAAACAATAGCAAGATATGCAGTTGCGTGATCCTCAGGTTAATACTTGAGTAATAATGCAAGTATACATGATGGGGTGATCGTGCTTTTGGATTTTGGATGCACTCTCGATCACTCACCGTAGGTCAGGAGAAGCAGGACCAAGGCCGTTGCTGCGATCTTGTTCTTCATGGCTGGACTTAAACTGAATAGACATGAGCTTTATTTGAGGCGAGGGGGAGGGAAAGGCCATAAGCTGCAATTTATGATCCTTGGTCTTGGATTCTTGCAAAGTTAGATCAACTTTATATAATATCTAAGATGATATAGACTACAACATCGCATAGGAGACGCTGCATAGCATACTCTAATAAAATTTGGTGAGAAAATAAGATTGACAACTATTAAATTAGCTCTAATCAATCAAATATTAAAGGAATAGCTATGGGTGTGCTATAAGATTGGCCTAAGATGACATGTCAGCTACGGGAGCGGGCTGCAAGTCCACAGTCCTGGCTTGAATATTGCTGCTTGAAGGTTGGGGGCTTGTTGCTGTACGTTGCCAGGTTCCAGTACCCGGTGTCTGCCATGATGGTCGGTGTTGTGCAGGCTTCACATTGTCCTTAATGGAGGGTTGTGTGGTTATTTTGTTGCTCGGCTTGGTGGTTAGAGTTTAGTCAACATCTGGTGTTTTTCCATCTATTTTGGATTTGGCTCATGCTCCGATTCTGCTTTCACCCATATTGTGGCGAGATTGTTTCTTTAGATTCGACGTCACAAAAAAGCTGCTGCAAAGTAAGGCTGCATTATGACCACGTTGGAGATTTAGCTTCTTATTTGCGTCCTTTTTTTTTAGTGTACATAAGTGCACGGTGTTGTCAGATGTCATGGTTATATGCTATTCGGTCATATGCCTATCTCTTTGTAACTGTGGGTTGGTACTTCTTGAAATAATTGAGGTCCGATGCATCCTCGCCAGACGATCTTAAAAATGACAAATCGAAGACACATGGTAACAAAGCCATTTCTTTATTTTCATCAACTCATCAAGATCATGTTGCCAATTGGCATGTACAAGTAGCACCCAATGACACACAAACATGTGGTTGCACGACTAATCAATGAGCTGGCACTTCTCATCTCTCTTCACACATGGCCTCTACCTCTCCGGGCCATCACCATGAACGTCGCCAACTCATCCTCCCCGAGGCCATATTGGGGCGGTGGGGCTTTACCTCCATCGTCACCACCTTGTTCTGCTCCAACCCTAGCATCATCAACATCTTTCCAAAAACTTCTGCACTTGCAGTATCGTCGAAGGAAGGTGCCAACGCAGCGGCCGCCATATTGGTAGCCCATCCTCATGCAAGCAAGGTTGCATGCCGCCTTATTGCAGGATCCCTTCACCTCGGCTCCTGCTCAATGAAATCAAATGAACCAACAAATCAATCAGTAGAAAGATATGCAGTTATGTGTTCCTCAGGTTAATACTCCAGTAATAATGCAAGTATGCATGACAGGGTGATCATGCTTTGGATTCTGGATGTACTCTCGGTCACTCACCGAAGGTCAGGAGAAGTAGGACCAAGGCCGTTGCTGCGCTCTTGTTCTTCATGGCTGGACTCGAACTGAACAGATCTGAACTTTGTTTGAGGAGGGGGGGAAGGGAAAGGACAGAAGCTACAATTTATGATGTTGCTTGGTACATTAATTGCCACCCCATCACACGCCTTCTGAAGATGGATGTGCATGTCCTGGGTCTTGGATTCTCATAAAGTTAGATCAAGTATGATATCTAAGATGATATAGAGTACCATATTAGATTTGTGCAAACTTAGAAGATAGAGAGCGTGGGGAGGAGCGGCCTGCAAGTCTACCTATAGCACTGCCTGGGAGACGGCCGCATCACATACTCTAATAAAAAATTCGGTGAGAGAATGAGATCGGCAACTATTAAATTAGCTCAAATAAATCAGATATTAAAGGTGTAGGCTATACCCATAGCTATGAGTGCGCTATTAGATTGGCTTAAGATATCATATCAACAAGATTTTTTTTAGATAATGGATACAAAATTCAACTTCAATTCAACCACTTCGTAGAGAAGGAATCAGTCCAAAAAATTATTACAGGTAGTATGCTTGCGCTGTATGCTCACATGACTATTGTTTATATGTTTATCACATATGATCAAAAATCAATCGGAGGCGAAGAAATGAAGCGACGAAGTCTCCAACGTTCGGCATGTTTGGATCATTATATCCTTTTGCTCATCATGGTGTTGTAACTACGTTCATTGTCGGAGCCAATAAATTCTGCATAAGACCTCCATAATAGTTTTCGGTTGACATTTATTAAAAAACACATCATTTCTCGTTAGCTAAATTGCGCAAAATAAATCCACCACCCCTATCAGTAAGTCTAAGTTTGGTTTTTGCCGCCTGTTTTATCCAATTTCCGAATAGATCCTTGGTATTAAATGGAAAAACAATACCAAACACAATGTGTACAGCCATCCTCAAGAACCTAGTATAAGTACAATCAAAGAACAGGTGTTTAATGGAATGTATCAACAAAATATATAGCTAGCAACTAGGTAAATTATTTGTCATGGTCCTAGAGCACGTCCAATAACAGGGTTCTTAATTTTGGTGAAATTTCGCTGCAATTTTATGAATTTCGGTAAATTTGGTGGTGATAAAAAGAAAACACCGAAATTTACTATTACACTTATGCATATGCTTTATTGTAAACATAGTACTTAATACTCATATTTTCTATTGTTTGATAAATCATACTAATCATTTATTTAGATTAAAAAATTCAAAAATCTTCTAATTTGGTCAAGACTTAAAAAACGACGAAATTTTACTGAAATTTCGGTAATTTCGTCGGTGACAAAACCCCGAAACTGAAATTGTAACAGGACAGCTTAGTTGTCGAATCGATCAATTACATCAGCAAAATCAGAAGCGGCAGAGAGAAAAATGAGAAGAAAGAGAGAACTTCTCGACGGACCCAGCGACCGGCGGATCACGCTCTCCAAGACAAATGCTGGTCCCGCCTTCATGCAGCGACTCTTTAACTCTCCCAGCACCTCCTTTGTGAGGATGGAAATCTAACAAGAGGTCCGGTTCAATAGGAAATTATGTATAGGAATAGGTAAGGTACTAAATAGCATTTGTACTATCCACAATAGCATCCGTTATAGTGGTAGTGGTATCCTACCGCTACCGCTACAAGGTAGCGGATCCAAATTAAAATAGCATGTTTGGACTTAGCGGCCGCTATTTGCTAAATTTATGGTTCAAGTGACATATTCATATAATCAAATGATAATAATAATAATAATATTTAAAAGGATTATTTAGGTAATGATGAAGATATGGGATGACAAATGAATTTTTTATTCACTGATATGAGAATTTAATGTTAATATATACATCTTAGTTATGTTTGTAATTATTTAGGCGAAGCAAGCGGTGGCGTGTCTAGGAACAAGAGGGCATGACAGTCGAGGCAGGTTGTTAGTGGGCGCCCCGTCCGTATAAAAATACCATCATTACGATCGACGGGACGCGCCTAGGCCCTTCAGGAACTGACAGCCTCACCCATCCCGTCCAATAGGCGCGCGGGCACCGCCCTCGTGCCAGGAGCGCCCGCTGGCTCCTGACTGCCCACTGCCCAAGGAGTGGGCCCCACTACGACCCCAAGAAGTGGCAATAACCTCCCGGGAGCCAAGTTCAACGCCCCTTCCCCCAGGAGGGGGGGCCAGGCCAAGAAGGACGAAGATTACCGTGATAAGGTGGTAAAAAGTAAACAAAGGACTTGATCAGGATGCCCTGGCGCCGTGCGTACCAAGGCAAGGAGTGTTAGGGCAAATGAATGACGTGTCAGAAAACTGTAGCAAGGAGGGCGGCCATTCAGCCGCCGCATTCACACACAATGTAGAGGGGAGGAGTGGGGCACAAAACTCGCCACAACCGATCCTCCCCTGGGCCTAGCCTATAAAAGGCCAGCTCTTGTACATAGGTAGACAACTCTAAGCAACATAACACACAAGACGTAGGGTATTACGCTTCTGAGCGGCCTGACCCTGTCTAAAAACCCTCTTGAGTGCAATCATTCTAAAAATCCCCTGAAAGCCTCTCGAATCCCTACGCACGAACTAACTAAGCTGGATCTCTAAAAGGCTGTCCCATCAGATCGCGCTCTCGGTGCCTGTCCACCGTCAAGAAGGTTATTAAACTTGCTCTTAGAGGGCTGCATGAGCATAACTGATACTGGTGCTACAAAACATACGATGAAGTGATTTCCTTCTGGGGCACTTTGCTGCATAATGTAATGTAAATATCTTATCTCTGGAGTAGCACTCTAGAAGATACAAAATTGTGGATTTGGACCATGTCAAATGCAATTTGGATAATCTGTCAACCATGCCGTCTTGCTTTTGGTTTAGATCGAGTCCATTATCAAATTAACCTGCTCCTATTACTGTCGGCTCTCATAATTTTGATGTCTTTTGTAAGCCGCGTGCGCTGACGGTCACTGCAAAGACCATCAGATATCAGAAACAATCCATTCTGACTTTTATCACCATCCATCAATCCATCGTCAGCAAGCAGTCGAATTGTGTTCTCATTGTTTTTTTCCCTAAATTTCAGTAGCGGAATTGTGTTAAAGCGGTTCGAAGTTCAGTCTCGCCGCAAGCAGGAACCTTTCAGAGTCAGCCAGCAGTCGGCATACTGTTTCTCTATTCAGGAAATTCAGGGGAACTCGTTACAAAAAGTTTTATTTCTTTTCTTTTTAAATTGGTTTACAAGTTACAAACTAAAGTTGTGCAATCTACTAGTATTAAATTGGTTTACAAGTTACAAAGTACAAAATTTTAGCTTTGGACCATGTCAGATGCCATTGGATTATCATTCATCATAGATGAAAGTTTCAGAGCTGCCACTTTCCTGAACTAAGAAATTTCAGAGATGTGTCATGCTGTAGCATGGACGAGGCATGCCGCAGTAGTGCAGTACGCTCCTAGAGCTCAACTCCTAGATTGCTTTGAAATTAAACATACATGGAGAAGGAGATGACTATAGTTACTCTAACATGAACAGATTGACCTTTATACAACCATGTTAAATTCCTGTCTCACACCCCTGCACAGAGGTCTGGCCGTGTGAGGTAAAAAGATGAAAAATGCAGCTCACTTGGAGGCCAATGGTATGGTGATTGGATGGGTGGCAGCTCACTTTGATGACCGTAGAGGAGCAGTCCGTCGTTAAGCCTGCCCTCAACGGCGTCCTCAACGCGGCAGGACGACCGAAGGGTTAGAGTCTTTAGTTTAGATTAAAATTTATATCACATCGAATATTTGGAGACTAATTAGAAGGAATAAATATGAGTTAATTATAAAACTAATTACAGAAGGCTAATTCACGAGACGAATCTATTAAGTCTAATTAATCCATCATTAGCCCATGTTTACTGTAGCATTACATTGTCAAATCATGGACTAATTAGGCTTAATAGATTCGTCTCGCAGCCTCTATCTGTGCAATTAGTTTTGTAACTAGTCTATGTTCTAATTAATATCAGCACGGCATCACAATTGACGGCTCTGAATCATTCATCACCTGTGTCTGTGTCTGAACTCTGAAGTAGGAGTCGCCTGCTGCTGACTGCTGACCCCGACAGGGTCCGCCGCGAAATGTCTGAAGTTCTTAACAACTCGAGACTGGGACTTCATCAGCTGGCTGCACGATTTGGAGAGAGGAGACGACGACGACAGAAAGAGGGGGGGTAAGGAACGGCGTCGCTGGCCGGCCAACGACCATGGCGCCTCCCCGTCTCGCTGTCGCCCTCGCCACCTTCGCTTTGCTCTGCGCAGCGGCTGCTGGTCAGGACGACAAGATCTTGCGGCCGTGGCCGCCTGACTGCTCGACGGCGGACAACTACACGGCCGACAGCCAGTACAAGAAGAACCTGGACCAGCTTCTCGCCGCGCTCCCGGCGGCGGCCGGCGACAACGGCTGGTTCTACGAGGGCAGCGTCGGGACAGGCGCCGACAGGGTGTACGGCCTCATCATGTGCTACGCCGACTACAACGCGACGGCGTGCATGGACTGCCTCTCCAGGGCGCCCGCGGGGATCACGACGGTGTGCCCGGGCAGCCGGAGCGTTCGCGCCATGTACGACGCGTGCACCCTCCGGTACTCGGCGGCGCCGATCCCGGCCACCGCGGACCTCGCCGTCTTGTATATCGTGTACCTGACCTTCCCCGAGGTGGCCGTCACCTCGGAGGGCGTGCGGGCAGCCTGGGTGCCGCTGATGAGCGAGCTCACGGGCGGCGCCGCCGCCTCGCCGCTGCGGCTCGCCAGCGGCAGCACGCCGTACTCGAGCTCGCAGTCCTCGCAGGAGATGTACGGGCTGGCGCAGTGCAGCAGGGACCTCAACGCCAGCGAGTGCTCGCGCTGCGTCAGCAGCTACGTCGGCCAGCTGGGGAAGCTGTTCCCCAACAACAGCGGCGGCGTCATCAAGGGGTACAGCTGCTACCTGCGCTACCAGGTGGCGGCGCTCGACATCACCCTGCCGCCGGCGCCAGCGCCGGCGACGCCGCCGCCAGCTGGAGGTAAACATTCTGTGTTACTTGCACCTTCCTTTATCGGTGGACGCGAATTATCCTATCTTATACACACCTCGACAGGACCTTCATCATCTTCCAAGACTGGGATCGTGGTTGGTGTGTCCGTCGGCTCCGTCTCGATCTTGATACTTCTGGGCTTCTCCATGTGGAACCTTCTCCGGCGGCGACGGCGGAAGGAGGCTAACCTCCACGAGGAAACGAGGGCGATGGAAGACGAGTTCGAGAAAGGGTCAGGGCCAAAGCGGTTTCGCTACGGCGAGCTCGCCGTTGCCACGGACAACTTCTCGGACAAGTACAAGCTCGGAGAAGGCGGGTTCGGATCGGTGTACAGAGGGTTCCTGAAGGAGATGAACCTTCACGTCGCCATCAAGAGGGTGTCCAAGGGCTCCAACCAAGGAAGGAAAGAGTACGCGTCGGAGGTGAGGATCATCAGCCGGCTGAGGCACCGCAACCTCGTGCAGCTCATCGGCTGGTGCCATGGCGGCGGCGACCTCCTCCTCGTCTACGAGCTGATGCCCAACGGCAGCATCGACAAGCATCTGCACAGTGCAGATAACAAATTATCGTGGCCACTCAGGCAAGTTCTTTACGGCTGTGTTGTTGTCTTTTATTTTTTTATTTTTTGCCTCGGCAAGTGCATTATATTTCTTTTTTAATTTATCAGTATTGTTCAAATTGTCCATTTTGCAGGTACAATCTCAGGAATTTTAGAACATTTTTAACAAGTCTCGCAAGGATTAAAAAGGAGACTCCATTTACTAATAGTAAATTTTGTTAAAATTCTGCATGTTTTTAGGCACAAGATCGTGCTGGAGATCGCCTCGGCGATTCTTTACCTGCACCAAGAGTGGGAGCAGTGCGTGCTTCACAGGGACATCAAGCCGAGCAACGTGATGCTGGACGCGTCCTTCACCGCCAAGCTCGGCGACTTCGGGCTTGCCAGGCTCGTCGACCACGCCCGAGGATCACACACCACGGTGGCCGCCGGCACGTTGGGGTACATGGACCCGGAGCGCAGGGCCAGAGGCAGGGCGAGCGCCCGGTCCGACGTCTACAGCTTCGGCGTCGTCCTCCTCGAGGTCGCCTGCGGCCGGAGCCCCGCCGTCGTGCTCGACGACGGCGCCGTGATCCACCTGGCGTGGCACGTGGCCGAGCTCCACGGCCAGGGGAGGGTCCTCGCCGCCGCCGACCCACGGCTGAACGGCGAGTTCGATGCCCGGGAAATGGAGAGCGTGCTCGTGGCCGGGCTCTGGTGCACGCTGGATGACCGGAGATTGAGGCCATCCATCAGGCAGGTCGTCGGCGTGCTGCGGTTGGAGCTGCCGCTGCCGAGGCTCCCTATGAGGACGCCGGCGGCAACCTACAAGCCACCGCCGGCGGCTGGCTTGTTAAGCACTGATCAATCTTCTGTTGGGACAAGCGGGGTCGTCTCTGAAATGTCATCAAGCTATTACTCTCTCCATCAGCAAATATAAGGGATCCTAAGTTTGGTCAAATTTGCGGAGAAGGGAATTAACATTTGCCCCATCAAAGAAGTAAACTATACACACTCTATTTCAAATTGCAGGTAGTTTTAGATTTTCGATGTTCATAGATGTTGCTATGCACCTAGATATACACTATTGGGGTGTTTGGTTCGAGGAATGGAGTCATGCCTCATCTTATCCCTCGTCACTTTTTCGTTTGGTTTGTGGAATGGAATGAATTGATCCCTCACCATCTCATCCCTCACAAACTAATAAATAGTATAGCCATGAAGAATGGGATCATCCCACTAAATTTTATAAGATCTACTCATGATGGACAATCTCATCTAGGATGAGGTGATTCCTCAAACCAAACACACCATATATCTTCCATGATCCATGGGTGTAGAAGCCGAACATTTTTCCCTTATCTAAAAAGATATACACTATCTATATAACAAAATCTACGAACTAAGAAAGCTAAAATGATCTACATTTTGGAATGGGGAGAGTAGAAATATATTTCGGAATGTACTGCTGACGATGAAAACGTCACCTCTTGAGACAGCCGAGAAACGTTCCCTTTTGCATTTCGAACGACATGGCAACTCTGAAACACGTTTTGTGAGTAGTGACAGCTCTGAAACATCCATGTACGATATCCACATGCATCTGGCGTGGTCCAAAGTCCAAACTGGACAGCACAACGACCAAAGGAAAGCCACAATTTTACACGTCCTAATTCAGAGCTAAGATGTTGTTGAGCCGAAGCAGAAGCAGAAGCTCAGCTGAACTTCGTCAAGCGAAAAAAAAAAACAAAAATCCTCCCGAACTCCGCAGTCGTTACTGACAAGCGCCCACTTGCTCCGGATCGCGCGTTCCCGCCGCCGGTGATGGTCGTCGGGCTGTGGTGCGCGCACCCTCACCCTGACGGCCTGACCGGAGCCTGAGGCCGTCGATCCGGCAGGCCGTGAACGTGCTCCGGCGAGAGGCGCCCCTGCCAAGCCTGCCGGTGGCGACCCTTCTTGCCACCGCCTAATGCTTTGTGCAACACGTCTTCAGTTGCGACAGGCGGCAGCAGCAGCAGCACCGGCACCACCGCTTCTGCACCGGACAAAAATGTAGTGTCGAATTGGTTTAGATGTTCATCATGTTTTAAAAATGTAGTGCCAAATTGATTTTAAAAAAATTCAACTGTCCCCTTGATTCCTCACTCACCGACCATGGTAGGAGTGAGAAATCAAAGTGATGTCCTCGAGGAAAAGGACATGGTCGGTGGAGTGAGAAATGGTGTGGGGGTTCTACGGCAGGGGAGACATCCTCGACGCCGCCGACGCGCGGCTGAAAGGGGAGTTCGACGCCGGCGAGATGGAGACGGTGATGGCGAGCTGTCGGGTTGTAGTGCGCGCACCCTGACCGGAGCCTGAGGCCTTCCGTCAGGCAGGCCATCAACGTGCTGCAGCTAGACTGCTAGAGGCACTGCTGCCGAGTGCCGAGCCTGCCGGAGAGGACCCTTGTCCTCCCATCAGCATAATGGTTGTGATTATTTACATTTAGAAGAAATATTAATACATTAAAACAGTTAGGTCTCAAAATTCTTAAGTCAAACAACTAAATCCGATCAAACAACAACCCCTTTTCTTCTACGTACTTGTCAACAAAGTATGAATTCAGGCATTTTCATTTGAAATATATGGATGCCTTATTAACTAATACTCCCTCCGTCTCAAACTGCTATTCGTTTTGACTCTAAATATATAGTTTTTACTACGTATCTGTAACACCCAAAATTCCATCACAATACAATGTAAGCAACTCGGTCTAGTTTTTCGTGCTCTAAGGATTAAATAAATTACTTTAATTAAATTACGGTCTTTAAATAATTAAAGAGCACTTGAAATAATTTTAGAAGCAATAAGTGCTTGGTAGAGTTTTTTTTCTTTTCTCTTTTATTTTGGCTTTTGTTTGAATGCTTGCTTTTGAATTTCAAAAGAATTTGAATTTGATTTTGAAAGCTTCAACTCTATTTAAATTCTCAAAGCCCTCCACCTCTCTTTTCTCTCCTTGGGCCGAAATCCCTCCCAGGAGCCCCTTCCGCACAAGCTTGAAGGCCATTAATGGCCGGCCGACCTTCAATCTCTCCCGGGAGCCCCTTCCGCTCCTCCTCGGGGCCTATAAAGGTCACCATCGACCTCGCTCGGAGTTTCTCTTTCCGTTTTGCTACTCACCTGCCTCTCTCTCGCACCGCTGCGCCGCCGCCCAAGCCACGCCGCCGCCCGAAACTTCCTGTACGCCGCTGCCCATCCTGTTCGCCGGCTCGAGCGCCTGCTTCCTTCAACTCGCCGCCGACAGTGAGGTTCCCTCTTCGCGCGCCTCTCTCTTTCCCCTTGCCTGCACCGGTTCCTCTCCCCGCCGCGCCAAGGGCGCCGGCAAGCCGCCGGTGGTGCGCCGCACCCCTACCGTGCCTCTGGCGAGAGGTAGAAGATGATAAGGCTATTTTCTAATCTACCCCCTGGCCTATCTAATATTTCTTCTTTTCATTCTTGTGTCTTGTAAATTTTCCAGAGAAGCCCCTGAAGTTCCTGTATTCTTTTATTTTAACCCGAGCCATGTCATTTTGTAGATCTAACCCTATGTTTCTCTGTTTTCGCATGTACTATTCAATATATCTTTCTAAAATTCCATGCTAGCCCCTGAAGTATATAGTTAATTCTGTTTTAGCCCCTGAAACTTGTTTATCTCATATCTTCCTCGTTTTAAATCCGATTTCAGCGATTCTTGCGCTCACGCGATCGTCTCTGCATGAACGTTAGTTTTAGGAGTTTGTTGTAAGACTTTGCATATGTTTTTTGTACTGTTTTAATCATTCTTTGTTTGTTTGCCTTGTGTGATCGTGTAGATGACGTGACGTTCGCGGAGGAGCAAGTCCAGGAGCAGCCACCGTTCGAAGAAGAGTACCCCCAGTTTGCCGAGGAAGGCAAGTGGCCTTCTCCCCCTGCATGTCCTTTTTGTCCCAATAATATCATGATTAAACACTTTACTTATTTCTTGTATGTGCATAAGTTTGACGGGAATGCCTATTAAGGACTTACCTAGTTTTAATCCTTATTCCTTGAAAACCTGTTTAATCATGTTGGGTAGACTTGCTAGTCACTTAAATTGGGTTGGTAATGTGCTAATCATGAAACATGTTAATCATGCTTTATTTATGTTGCTATACATGTTTAATTGCAAGAACACTTGTTTTAATCGGAACATGGAGAACCACCCAAGAAAACAGTACAACCACAACATCATATGGCTTTGATCTTAGCTGAATAATTAGGTATGTGGTTAGCTGGTGGCTTTACCGAAAGGGCAAGGAGGGGGAAGGTGTTGGGTGCACGATCCGGAGCAGTAGCCTTCGCTAAGGTGCTGTCTCATTAACGGGTTATGGTCCACATTGCTACTGAAACTCTAGCGGGCTACCAGTTACCTGCGTGTCTTTGTAAAGGCTTCGTAGTGGACCCCCCAGCCACTCACCAAAGGAAGTGTTTAAGGGCTTTGCAAACCTGGGCGACACGGGGGACCACGAGTTGTGGGTAAAGTGTACGACCTCTGCAGAGTGAAAACTGATATATCAGTCGTGCTCACGGTTAAGAGCGGCTTGGACCCTCACATGATAATTGAACTTAAACATGAGATTAACTGTGTTACCTTTACCTTTGGGTTAATGTTAATGTTATATGCTTAAGTGGGTTGATATAAACTTACATCTAGTAATTAGGTGCTGCTAATAAAATTTGACCAATTAAAATGCTAACCGCTTAAAGCCTTGAGCCATTCCTTGTAAGCCTTGCATGTTTTCCCCCACCTGCTGAGTATCCCCCACCTACTGAGTATCAACCATAAGTGTACTCACCCTTGCCCAAACGTTGTTCAGAAGCTTGTGATGACGGGGAGTTCTTCGACGACTTTGAGGAGTTCTAGGCAGGCAGTTCACCAGTCAAGCCTGTGGAGAAGCTGCGCTGTGTGTGTGTGCGTGTTAAGTTATCGGTGAACGATTAAAGACCTTCGTGTCTATCACGCTGAGTGTAATAAAGTTCCTACTGGTTTATGTACATTTTTGAGCACTGTCTTTGATGTATTCACTGATGACGTCAGCATATGTGTGAGAACGGATCCTGGCACACATATACGATGCATTCGGTTTTGTCCAGAAACCGGGTGTGACAGTATCTAGACACACATACATCTAGATCCATATCAAAAAAATTGTATGAAAACCAAAACGAATAGTAAGTTGTGACGGAGTGAGTATTTGTGATAACCACACATTGAATAAATCTTAGGCAGCGAGTTGCACCTCTGTCTATCAAGGATAATGCATGCTAACTGTAGCAGACCAATTGCAATTTACCTCACTCCATCACCAGAATAAATAATGACAAGAACCAAGCCATTTAGACAACATTGCAAAAGATTGGAACCTTATAGGCTACGCAGGTGCTGTGTAAAGACGGTTGAGATATTTTGATAGGGTCAACATTGAGGTTTGATTGCTTTGGTCATAGGGATCTCCTGTAATTTGATCAATCTGGAAATGGGCTAGTAGATTTATGCCTCGGAGTAGAATCATTCATATGGTAGACTTTTCAGCTATCTGTTGGGCCCCGTGGAAAGCAAGAAATGTAGTTTGCTTCTAAAAAATATAATATATAAAAAGAGTAAATACATTGACGGTCCCTGAACTTGTCTTGCGGTGTTATTCGGGTCTCTAAACTCTCAAAATACATTTTTCAGGTGACCAAACTTGTTTCAAGGTATCATCTGGGTCCATAAACTCTCAAAGTGCATATTTAGACCCCAAACTTGTCCTCGGGTTTCATCCGGATCCCTAAACTCCCAAAATATATTTTCAAATCTTAAAACTTGTCACAGGTCGCTAATGGTAATACTTCCTCCTCACTCGTTGCCTTCACAACCACCTTATGTTAGTGATCGTGCATGTGTTGCTTGGCGCTTGATTGAGGATTTTAAAAGGAACCTTGATAGTTTAAGGACTCAGATGACACCTTGAGATAAGTTAGGAGACTTGTAAATGTGTTTTGAGAGTTTAGGGACCTAGATGGCATCTAAGACAAGTTCATGAATCTAAAAATGCATTTTAAAAGTTTAAGGACCTAATTGATACCCTATGACAAGTTCAGGGACCACCTGTATATTTTACTCTATATAAAATCTCCTATCGAGATTGTGTGTTCAGCATCTACTTTCATATCATTTTGGGCAGGTCTCCAGAAGTCAGAAGACAAATGGAACCTGGAGGCTGGAGCGGAAGCAATGAAGACAACAACGCTTCACTTCCATGCGCAGGAAGCACCGACGGATGATGCTGGAATGGTGCTGCTCTAGTAGAAGCGGGAATGCCTGACAAATCATCCCCATGGTGGAACATGAGAAGACTTTATTTTCTATTTAGATTTAAAGTGAATTCCCTCAATGCCACTAAAAATTATCCCCTCAATGCCATCGAAATTCTTCACCTCCCTTTACTGCCACTATTTGAAATTTCCATTCCCTTCGATGCCATTGTCGTTAAGTTTGTTCCACTTACAATATGTGCCCACTGCTGAACACCGTGAAGCTCTAAGCCTAGCTGCGCCGACGACTTTGATTTTCGCGACTTTGCTTTCGCAATATGTTCCCACGGCCGCCGCCCCACCGCTTCCTGGTGGGGAGCTTGAAGAAGCGGCAGATGATCTTGAAGCAGCGGACTCGAGAAAAGGAGAGTGCGGTGCTCGTCGCGCCTCCTCGACAGTCGGCACGGCTACGACACCGCGATGTGATGGCCGCCCGCTGGCAACGACGCCGTGGCCCCGTGCTCCAAGCCTCCGACGGCTCACGAGCAAGAAGAACGAGACGGTCAAGATGAGCGCGGGGGGCAGCAAGAAGCAGCAGCACGCCGGCGGGCTCCTCCAGGCTCCAACTCCTGCTCATATTCTCTGTGGCAGGGCGGCAGCCCCGCGGAAACCGCCGCGCTGCAGTTCTATTTTCTTCCTTCCTTCCTTTCTTTCTTTGATTCATTCATTCATTCTTTTTCTTTTTGAGGAAGCAACTCCAGTTCTTGCACAAGCGAGCACAAGCACAAGCACTAGCAAAGAAGCTTGTGTGGTCAATGTCATCCTTGCAGACCTTCAGGTCGTACACAGCTTTATATGCTGAACACCGAGTTGAACTTCCACCAACAACCCAGCCGTGACGGCGGCACCGTCCCTTGCCCCGACGGCCCGACCACCTGGGCGCCGTCAAGATGGCCGATGACGTCGAGGGGCAGGAGGTCGCCGCAGAGTGCTGCTACTCTGACTGCGACTCCGACGATGACAAGCAGCGGCTGAGCCCTGCCTACATGCTGGAGCACCCGTTCGAGAGCTTCTCGGTCCATGGCCCATGGACGTGTTTCAAGAGCTTCGGGCGCGCTGCTCTCGAAGACCGAGAACCTCCTCCTCAAGGACACTGCCACTGCCATTACCGACGAGAGGACGGCGGTTCTGCCGTTCTGAAGAGCAGGACGCAGAGCACGATGGACCAGGGCAAAATCATTATTTTACTCGTCTCTTAACTCTCTCCTAACGGAAAGCTAACGGCAATGGCAAGGAAGGGAATGCAAATTTAAACTAATGGCAATGAAGAAAGCCAAAAATTTCGATGGCATTGCAGGGATCATTATAAATTTCAGTGGCATTGAGGAAATTCACTTTTAGGTTTACAGTACATCGATTGTTAGCAACGGTTTGGTCTTTCTGCAAGCCTCAGTTAGAAAGCTTTGTGTGCCACTCTGTTGATGGCATCGCTTGAAACTGTTGGTGGTCACCAGTCCTGGAACCTAAAACTATCAAACTTTGTAATTTCGTTGCTGTTCTAGTAATGAAATTCGGGTGAGGCCTTTAGTGGAAAAAAATATTGAGGTTTGGTAGATGTGACTCTGATTGAATTTCTTCCTGCACATTTCGTCAAAGATATAAAATTCACAACACTTCTAATTTTATAGGGTCAAGACTTTTCAAGAAAAAACATCAATAGCCAACAATTTGAATAAACACTCAATCTAAAATGTAAGAATGTTACTTGAAAAAAGAAACACATGTACATATCCCATATTAGAAGGGGGTTTGATTTTTTTTAGGGGGGGGGGTCCACCCATATGGGAGTCTCCACGTGTGCCACTATATTATCTCTTGTATCACTGAGGCTATCGTTTGAATCTAACTATCCTATCTCCTCCAATCTGGATGCCGAGCATTGGGCAACATGGGGTTGCTATTGGATGAAGTGGATGTATGCTAATAATGGTGGTGGCTGTGAGGATAGGGTTCGGTGTTTCGTAGTTTATGGTGTGTTTGAATGGAGTGAAGGGACAGGACGGAATATGGTCATCCTCTTTTTTTAGGATGAGCAAAAATCCCAGTTGGTGTTTTTTTTTACAGGCGATTTTTGGCCAAACATCTTTACATGGTTTAGTTCAGCAAAAACAAGGAGGGGAGGAGGGAGAAACTGTTTCTAGCATCAAGTTTACATTGAAACAAAAATGGCGCACCAAGTGTTAGCAATGACGCGGTCAGACGCCCTAAAGCGCTCGCTCCAGAGCTGACCCTCATCTCGGCAGGATGTCCAGAAGCGCTGGCGCGAGGGACGAGCTCGCTGGAACACAAGATCATTCCTGTGTTTCCAGAGCATCTAGCAAAGAAGGAGCAGAAAGCTGTCATAGTGTTGCGCAGGAACCATTGCCGGACGGTGAATAGTCCATAGGCTTTGGACAAAGGAGCTTGTTGTGTTCGCGCCAAGGGAGCTCCAAATACTCGCCGCAAAGGGGCAGCGAAAGACAATGTGGTCGCAATCTTCGACCTGCCCACAGAGCTCGCACCACGCATCCTCGATGATGTTTTTCATTACCAGGTTGGCACGGCATTGGATCCTGCCCTGCACCAAAAGCCACACAAAGAACTGCACCCGTGGTGGCCCGCGGTTCTTCCAGACGAACTTGACGAAGGGGGGTGGTGGCGATCCCGACGTTTGCACGAGCTTGGTGTAGACAGCACCAGATCGTAGACTTGAGGCATCACTGAGAAGAGGAGACAGGCGTTGGTCCACGTCATCCCGGAGCGTGACCTGATCCAGCAAAGCTGTTAACTGGTGCAGCTCTTCACCGGCCCGGCACGACAGGCGTGGAGCAAGATGCGCGCCCAGCCCGTCGGCCAGCACTTGCGTTACTGATTGCTCCGTGTTGACGGCATGGGAGAAAAGGAGAGGGAACAAATCGCACACCAGCGATCATGCCCTAAACTTGTGGAGAGGACGTCAGACACCGCAGAGCAGGTGAGAGCTTGGTATAGCAGCAACAGATCTTCCAGGATGCGCCAGTGGGCGCCCTCGACGTCACCCTGCAGGCTTGCAATGTCGATGCGGCTGCGCACCCAATTGGCCTAAGAGGAGCCATCAGGGTGATGGAGGCAGTGCAGGTGCTTGAGCAGGAGGCTCCTGTTTTGTAGGGAAAGATCCTTGAGGCTGATTCCCCCTTGCTCCTTTGGCTGACACGCGGTTTCCCACGTGACAAGACATTGGGCGCCACTGACATGATCCTCACCGGACCACAGGAAGCGTCGACGTCGCCGATCTAGAGCATCAAGAATCCCAGGCGGCAGTAGAAGAGCTGACATGGCATACGTAAGTTGGCTGTCCACCACACTATTGATCAGCACTGCTCTCCCAGTTGAGTTCAGCAGGGACACGCTCCAGCCGCTGAGGTGCTTGTCAACCTTGGCGATCAAGGGGCTGAAAGCAGAGAGCCGTAACTTCTCATTGGATAGTGGCAGCCCGAGGTACGTTTGAGGGAAATTCCCAAGCTGGCAGCCAAGGATCTGCTGGAGCTATGTAGCCATCTCGGCCGACACACTCATTGGTGTAGTGCTTTTGTGATAGTTGATGTGCAGCCCATTAGCTAGAGAGAATAGGTCAAGCACTTCCTTCAGCGCCGATAGCTCAGCCACGTCCGCCCTGAGTAGGATGAGCGTATCATCTGCATACTGCAGAACTGGGCACGATTGGTCTGGAGCAGCAGGGTGTGGCATCCTGGGCAGTGTGCTTCGGTATCAGGACGACGTAGGACCGGTTGAGGCGCTCGAGTTCAGCAATGCAGTCCTGGAACGCCTTAGCCAAGTCCATGACAGCCGGCGCCACCGTAGGCCACGATGCCGCGTAGAACGCCGGCCCAAAGCCGTTCAGGCCGGGCGAGCTCGTCTTGTTCATCGCGCGCACTGTGGGGCACGCCTCCAATTCGTGAACGGCTCGATCAGTGGCGCGGCGTCCACCCTTCCCACATCTGAGTAGAGGTTGGCGTAGTTGATGGGGGAGGGAGCGTGCACCGAGACCACGCGCATAGATGGGCGGTGAGAGCCGTTGTCTTGTCCTTGTGGGGGACACCACAACGCCATCCACCGCGATCGATTGTCTTGTCCAACGGTGAGAGCAGTTGGTGTTTGGTTGGAGGAACAAGAACATTTCAATTTTGTTGTTTGATTTGAGTGACGAGGGACGATGAAATGGATGGTGTTTGTATTCCGTCAACCCTAGATCCAGCCATCACTGCAGAGCCACTATCGAGCTCGCTCGTCTGTGCGCGCCACCGCCAACTTGCACGACCTGCTCGCCGCACCGCTTCGAGCTTCAGTACCACCAGCCTCGCGCTGCCGCCGCCGCCGCTATCGGGGCCTCGTGCCGCTCCTCGCCGGTCGCCTACACCCGCCACGCACCCCTGCCCCTCCGTTGCCGGGACAGCCGCTTTTGTCCTCCCGTCAACATAATGGTTGTGATTGTTTGCATTTAAGAAATAATAATTTTATACATAACACGCGAAATTTATATATATCGAAAACTATCCTACTACTATTCTTCCTGTTAGACGAGTCTGATTGATTGTTCTAATCCTAGATGGCTTCCAGAAAAGCAAGCAGCCCAAAGCTGGCCCGTTCCTAACTGGGCCTGAGCCATATAAAGCCTTCTTCTTCTTCTTCTTCTTTTTTTCTTTCTTGACAAACAAGAAAGCCTTTCTTTTCTTTAGAATAGAGCAAGAGAAAAAAAAATAATCTCAAACTCGACTGAGCGGACTCAACTGAGGCCCCGCCGGCCGCATCGAGAAGCCGAACGAACCCTCACGCCTCCTCCTTCCACCGAACCTGAGCACGCCGGCCGCCGCCTCCTGCCCCCCGGGCTCGGATCGACTTCCTCTCCCTCCGTCGGCAAGGTATAAACGGAACCCTAGCTTGCCCCCCCCTACGGATCAGTGTGTTTGTTCTTCCCGCGAGATCTGTTCGTCTCTTCTTCCCGGCGAGCTGTAGAATCAGATCGGGGTCCCCGCGCTCGCGGTTGGTTGCGGATTCTTTTGCTACGTTTGACCTACCGGTCGAGGCATCTGCTCGTTGAATCGCGCGTGCTACCCTTCGGAAGCAGGTAGCCGGGGGACGCCCCTTCTTCTTTTTTTTCGGCGCAATCTGTGCTCGAATTCGTGCCCCCCTTCTCTGCTCTGAGTACGGCATCTCGCTTGGTGTGTTGGCTAGGCTGTTAGTTCGAGGAGCCACCTCTGGCGCGCGGGTTTCGCCGAGTTACTCAAGTGCCGTGTTCCTCCTGTGTACTGTTTTAGTTTTATGCAGAGTGGTGTCCCGGTCCTTTCGATTGTGGAACTTAGTTGTGTAAGTCAATTTGTGATACTGCAAACTAGAAAAAAAAAAGGAAGCTTTTTCCCCCACAGTGCCTTGTATTGGGCTATTGGCCTGTTAGGTGTCATCTTGTAGTCCTGAAGAGGCTTTGCCTGTCACAAATATTTGGCGGCGGTGACCTGACCGTGGATGCAAAGTATATTGATCTCCTAACGATTTTGAATGAAATTCCATGGTTTTGGTTCAACCGTTCAAGATGAAACAATGTGCTTGCTTTTTCTTTTCCTGTCATGAGTCCATGTCCTTTGATGTTTTAGGCAGAAACGAGTAGGCTCTCAATTGCAGTGTGGCATAGCTGCCTATCTGATTCAGAATGCACAATATCTCACTTTGATAATTGGTTTCTAAATCCTGAGACCCCCTTTTTTGTTAGGTAGGGTAGTGCATGATTGCTGGTTCCATCCGCATACATTTTTTTCTTGTGGGCATGATCAAACATCTGTATACTGCGACTGGTTATTAGTTTTCTGTTGAAGTTGTTTATTTACTTTGTGAGTAGACTTTCTTTTCGTATATGTGCTGATGTGCGTACCATATCCCGCAATGCCCTGTATTACTTATTCCTTTTACATTTTGACCATCCCTGTTTTATTTTCTAACCATGTGCAGTAAACTCTCGTACTAGGGAGTGGCGATGTCTACTTCGGTGCAATCACCGTACCTTCCTCCTCCATCACCTTATGCCAGCAGGTCTGGCGCTTAGCATCTACCAGTGATGCCGGCTCTTCTGTGCTCACCTCCAGTAGATGTTCACCACCCAGATCCCGGACAGCATACCCAGGCGGAGATGTCAAGCCGATGATGTTCTCCACTATCCGGAATCTTAGCGGATTGTTGTCACCGTGATCAGCATCTAGCTTGTCGCCCACCTCGGCTGGTGGCGAAGCGAACTGGATCCCTGGCGGAGTTGGTGACGATGTCGTAGCATCCGGCGTTGTGGGTGTACCGTGGGGCGGCAGGGAGAACGCTGCTGCAGGGGTTGCTGGTGAAGGGAAAACTAGGTGATCGTCTTCCTCCTCGCCACGGACTGGTCCTGCCATGTACTTGATAGTGAAGATGTCGTTACCAACACCCACCGCACCGTCGTGCTCATTGTCGTTGGACCAATCCCACTGGCAAGCCTCGCCAAAGACCACATCCCGTGTCACATGCACACGTTTAATGATTGGGTCGTATGCCCTGCACACCTTGGTCCCACATTCATAGCTGATGAAGATCATCTTCTGGCCGCAGTCCTCCAACTTCTTCAGGTGCGAGATCGTGCTCTTGACATAGACGATGCAGCCGAATGTGCATAGGTGATGAACCGCCAACTTCTTCCCGTACCATGACTAGAATAGTGTCATCCCCTCCAAGCTCTTTGTTGGCACGTGATTCAGCAGGTAGACAGCAATGTTCACTGCCTCTCCCCGAAACATCCCCGGCAGTCCCTTTGCCTTCAGAAGGCTGCGCGCGGTGCCGACCACCATCCCGTTCTGGTGCTCGACAACACCATTTTGTTGTGGAGAATACGACGCCGTCAGCTGCCGCCTCACGCCATCAGTAGCACAGTACTCCACGAATTCTGTCGCTGTGAACTACCCACCACGGTCCGTGCGGAGTGCCTTCAATTTGCACCCGCCTCCACACGTGCTTGGAAGTTCTTGGTAGCTTCAGCTGCTCGATCCTTGGACGACAACAGGAATGCCTACATGAAACAGCTCCTGTCATCGACGAGTAGCAGAAAGTAGTTGTTGCCGCTTGGAGTTGCTGATGCCACCGGTCCACAAAGATCGCCATGGACCAGCTCCAAGTGGCGCTCCGCCCGCCAGAGCGCCTGGTCCGGGAACGCCTTCCACTTTTGCTTGCCGGCGAGGCATGCCTCACACAGTTGGTCCACTGGCTTGATCGTCGGTAGCCCTCGAACCAATTGCTCCCGTGCCATCTTGCGCAATGCTGCCATGTTGATGTGGCCGAGCCTAGCATGCTAGAGCTAGGCGCTCTCCTCGCCGCGTGCAGCCAGGCAGACTGGCCGTGCAAGCTTGATGTCGAGCATGTACAACCGATTCTCCTCGCGCGCCACCTTGGCCAGGAGCCTCCCTCTATGCTCCTAAATCCTCATCACTCTGGCGTCGATGTTGATCTTGTACCTGACTTCGTCGAGTTGGCCAACGCTCACGATGTTGGCCGTGAGCTGGGGAATGAAGTAGATGCTGGTGAAGGAGTGGTGCTCGCCATTCTTGCATGCGAACAGCACCGTCCCGCAACCCTCGATCCGCGCCACCGAGTCATCCCTAAAACGCATCGTCCCGCATACCGTGCTCGGTGGCCTCCCGCGGGGGCACGACGGACGGCGGCGCTCGGTCTCCCAAGGGGCCCGACGGCCGACGGGGTTAGGCTTCCCACGGGGGCACGGCAGCTGGCAGGCCGGTGTGGAGCAGAGGGAGAAGGAGAGGAGAGGAGGGAGAAGGGTGGTGGAGGAGAAAAGAACTAGTCATTTTCCTGATATCAAATAGGGAATTATCTCTTTTTTTTCCTTCCCTTCTTTTCTTCTGTTCCCTTCTTCTCTTCTATTCACCGCAACAAAACAACCCCCGCAACCTCTCTCTCCACCTGTTTTCTTGATCTCCGCCGCTTCCTCCCTCCTCTCCTCCCCCCCGCGTCTCTAGGGTTTCCACGCCGCCGGATTCGAAACCCGCGCTCCCGAGCAGGTTGGTGAGCCTCCCCCTCCCCCTCCCCCTCCCCCTCCCCCTCCCCCCTTGCTAGCCTTCTCCGGCCCCCCAATTTTGTCGGTCCCAACAAAATCCGAGTCGGGCGTGCAATCCAGTCAATTTTGTTGCGGATTTTGTTTGCGCGCGTGGTTAGAGTACCGATAGGAGCTTATTTCTATTTGCAACGTGAGAACGCTAACGAATTCGTTTTCGGAGGTTTAACTGAACCCTAACTATGTTTTTTTCCCGCCATTGAATTCGTCTCTATCATCAGAACGCGGTCAAAAATATGGAATCTGATGGGTTCTATTTCATTCACTGTCATGGGTGTACAGTGTTGTACTCAACAAAGTTTTGAAACCAGAGTCTGACTTCTGATATTGTACCCTTTTCCTCTGTGGTCTGATGAACCACACTTGCAGCGATTGAAGCAGGAGGTGCCAGGAGTTAACCGGAGATGAATGCCCCGGATCGATATGAGCGCTTTGTGGTGCCCGAGGGCACCAAGAAGTGAGTCTCCCCAGCCAGCCCTCTCACTTGGTTTTGGATTGATCTTTGTTGGGTCCTTGGTATGTCTTGTTTTAGCTGTTTCGATAGAAAGCAGCAATGCGCATGATTCAGGGCTTTCAGGCAATGCTACAGCACTTGCTTATGTCCGTATCCATTTCCGACAGTCTATGCAAAGTGATTCATTTGGCATAAACCGTAAAGTTCTGAATGCTTGATGTTTGTCTGTTGGTTCTCTTGCTTTCAGTCTTTTGTAGCGATAGATTCAATTGTGACTATAGTTGCCTTTTGTCATTGCTCAATTGTCTGGATGGTGTGGTTGTGGTACTGATGAGTGTTAACCATTTGTGCAGGGTGTCGTATGAGAGGGATACAAAGATCGTGAATGCTGCATCCTTCACCATCGAGCGTGAGGACCACACCATTGGCAACATTGTTCGCATGTAAGTACAGCAATTCTTTTAGCATGTCTTGTCCTCTTCTGTTGTGTTTTATGACTCACTTATGGAGTGATATTCTGCAGGCAGCTGCACAGGGACCCAAATGTGCTCTTTGCTGGCTATAAGCTCCCTCACCCTCTTCAGTACAAGATTATTGTCAGGGTATGACAGATGCTTTTTTTTTCAGTTCTTTTCTTCAGTTTAGGTTCATTCAGCTTTCTCTTATTTTTTATTGTGTGGACAGATCCATACCACAAGTCAGTCGTCCCCAACACAGGCCTACACCCAGGCTGTCAATGACCTAGACAAGGAGCTCGAGTACCTTAAGCAAGCTTTTGAGGTCTGTTCCTCATATGTTCACTCAAGCTGTTAATTATTTTTCCAGTAATTTGCTGTCGTGCCATGGAATAGTAAGGGACAAAATGAGAAGGAACAATTTATCTTGATTTATACTATATAAAAGAAAGTGCCTCCTGCTTCTGTTGCTATTACATCTTGATGGGAAGTTCTTTGATACATTGATATGGGATTTCAGATGTGCTTTTGTTTGACCTGGCAAGCTTAATAAATATAAAATATTAATGCCCAGTTGAGATTGAAATGCTGAACTTGGAAGCGACCATGACATTGGGTTTAGATACCTGTTTTGGTAGTTTACATGCTATAAGTAGCCAGCAACTTGTTTTGCAACTGCCTTTCTTACTTTGAAGAGTTTGCACAAGCACAAGATTGCTCTGAAGAGTTTATTTGTTTGAGATACTGAATAAACATTTTGGCCTATACATTCCTTGCATGCTCCTATACCATGTTGTCCTCTTAACAATAATGCCATTAAGAGTATCATGGAAGTGCCAAAATTTTACTATGTGATGACACATACTTAAGGCACGTGCTTGGATTAGATAAAATTTACATATTCATTCTGACATTCTTTGTCTTTTGGAAGGATTATCTCATTTCCTTACCACCCCATTGTACTCATGTATAAGTATTGAGTTATTGGAATGCTAGAAAAAAATTATTTGCTGGTTTCACTATGCAAATTTTGGTATTATCTTATTTTCCCAGCTGCATGGCATGGACTTTGGCAATTGTATATACGTGAAATTTTGTTTGCCCTAAGTCATGATGCACAGCAAGTCAGAGTGTGTGTGGGGAGGAAACTTTGTTTGGGAGTAATTGATATGGAAGTAGAAAAGGGTTGGTTTGATATAAATATGATGCATCGTTGCCATTTTAAAGTATTTGGGAAGTGTTCATGTTATGTTTGAAGAATCATTTGTCTTATATTTTTCAGGATGTAGATGGCAGAAGTGATACCAATGTCCTAACATGCATTTGCTAATTAGTGTTGAACCACATAATTACATTAAAAACACTACTAGGAAGAGGAGACCATGGGGCATGTCTTATTTGTTCTGTTTTTTATGCATCTTCTGCTAGGTACAAAATGCTAAATAACAGCCTTATGCCTTCTAATGAATCTTTAAAATAACAGCCTATGAGAATTTGAATGGGTAGTTGACAGCTGGAACTTCTGATGTCAAGTTAATCTTCAGAACGTTAGCAAAGTGGTGATATTCCTGTTAATAAGACCTGCCTGCTGCTACTAGTAGGGATTCTTGCTGATTACCTGGCATGTTTTGTGTTGTGCCTGGCTGTAACTGTTTGCCTTTGTACAAAACCATGAGGCGACAATGCTAGGATCTAGCTGCTTAGGTTGGCTGTGCCATGCTAAAAAGGTTATGCATCAGCACTGTCCTCCGATTCTTGTCTTCGGAAGTTTAATTCAAATAACTTTTGAATGCTGAACATCCGTGTCTATCTTTAAGATGTCATGTTGATACCTGTATGTGGTACTAACGTTCTGAGCCATGTTTTCAGGTTGAGAAGAACAGGTATGAGGAAAGGGCGAAGCAGGGGTTCTGAATTCATGGTGCCTGATATCTGACATAAAAACTCCGTGGGTTAGTCTTATCTTTATCCGATGCGTGAGTCGCCTTGAAACAAACACCCAAGGGTTGTGACTTTGTGAGCATGATGTGGGACTGATCCCTGAACCCCAAGGCGCATGAGTCGCCTGAAAACCATTGCTCAAGGATATTGTGTAACCTGCTGCCAGACTGATCTCTGAACTATGAGTGCCTTTGTCTATCACGAACCTGTGCCAAGAGTCCAGTACCGCGTGGTTAATCTGACATTTGCCCACGTTATCTGTTTCTCTGTCATGCATGTGCCAACATCGTCTTGTTGCTGCACCATGATCTTTTAAGTTGCAATGCATGTTAACTGTGAATCTGTGATAAAGAATGGCAGTAGTACTCATGAGTGAATGTGATAGAACGATGGAATTTTACAGTACATACGTACTTGCGTGGCAATGGAATTTTACAACTTTCGTAGCATTTCCGCGGAACATTCCTAACGGTATCTCCAGGTCATGCTCGGTCGCGTTTTCTCCTCTTGGTTGCTTACAGGCGGTTGTCGCATTGCTTCGCCGGATCTGTCTGCCGTCGGAACGCACCAGGTCTCAGATCTGGCCCCCGTGCTTGCTGCCCGCGCTCCCCTCGATCCGGACCCTCCGTTCCCCATCCTACAGCTCCCGCGCCCGCATCCCCCCTCGCAGCCGACCCCAACCAGCCAACCCTACCGTCCCCACCCGCCCCGCCACGCCACGCCGTCGCTGCATGCGGGCCAGCTCAGGAGAAAAAGAGGCCCCCCATAAACAAATAAAAAAAATCTTCCCTCCCTTCTTTTCTTCTATTCCCCGCAACAAAACAAAATAAGTTTAATGATTGGGTAAGACAAGTTCATGAATCTAAAAATGCATTTCAAAAGTTTAAGGACCTAATTGATACCCTATGACAAGTTCAGGGACCACCTGTATATTTTACTCTATATAAAATCTCCTATCGAGATTGTGTGTTCAGCATCTACTTTCATATCATTTTGGGCAGGTCTCCAGAAGTCAGAAGACAAATGGAACCTGGAGGCTGGAGCGGAAGCAATGAAGACAACAACGCTTCACTTCCATGCGCAGGAAGCACCGACGGATGATGCTGGAATGGTGCTGCTCTAGTAGAAGCGGGAATGCCTGACAAATCATCCCCATGGTGGAACATGAGAAGACTTTATTTTCTATTTAGATTTAAAGTGAATTCCCTCAATGCCACTAAAAATTATCCCCTCAATGCCATCGAAATTCTTCACCTCCCTTTACTGCCACTATTTGAAATTTCCATTCCCTTCGATGCCATTGTCGTTAAGTTTGTTCCACTTACAATATGTGCCCACTGCTGAACACCGTGAAGCTCTAAGCCTAGCTGCGCCGACGACTTTGATTTTCGCGACTTTGCTTTCGCAATATGTTCCCACGGCCGCCGCCCCACCGCTTCCTGGTGGGGAGCTTGAAGAAGCGGCAGATGATCTTGAAGCAGCGGACTCGAGAAAAGGAGAGTGCGGTGCTCGTCGCGCCTCCTCGACAGTCGGCACGGCTACGACACCGCGATGTGATGGCCGCCCGCTGGCAACGACGCCGTGGCCCCGTGCTCCAAGCCTCCGACGGCTCACGAGCAAGAAGAACGAGACGGTCAAGATGAGCGCGGGGGGCAGCAAGAAGCAGCAGCACGCCGGCGGGCTCCTCCAGGCTCCAACTCCTGCTCATATTCTCTGTGGCAGGGCGGCAGCCCCGCGGAAACCGCCGCGCTGCAGTTCTATTTTCTTCCTTCCTTCCTTTCTTTCTTTGATTCATTCATTCATTCTTTTTCTTTTTGAGGAAGCAACTCCAGTTCTTGCACAAGCGAGCACAAGCACAAGCACTAGCAAAGAAGCTTGTGTGGTCAATGTCATCCTTGCAGACCTTCAGGTCGTACACAGCTTTATATGCTGAACACCGAGTTGAACTTCCACCAACAACCCAGCCGTGACGGCGGCACCGTCCCTTGCCCCGACGGCCCGACCACCTGGGCGCCGTCAAGATGGCCGATGACGTCGAGGGGCAGGAGGTCGCCGCAGAGTGCTGCTACTCTGACTGCGACTCCGACGATGACAAGCAGCGGCTGAGCCCTGCCTACATGCTGGAGCACCCGTTCGAGAGCTTCTCGGTCCATGGCCCATGGACGTGTTTCAAGAGCTTCGGGCGCGCTGCTCTCGAAGACCGAGAACCTCCTCCTCAAGGACACTGCCACTGCCATTACCGACGAGAGGACGGCGGTTCTGCCGTTCTGAAGAGCAGGACGCAGAGCACGATGGACCAGGGCAAAATCATTATTTTACTCGTCTCTTAACTCTCTCCTAACGGAAAGCTAACGGCAATGGCAAGGAAGGGAATGCAAATTTAAACTAATGGCAATGAAGAAAGCCAAAAATTTCGATGGCATTGCAGGGATCATTATAAATTTCAGTGGCATTGAGGAAATTCACTTTTAGGTTTACAGTACATCGATTGTTAGCAACGGTTTGGTCTTTCTGCAAGCCTCAGTTAGAAAGCTTTGTGTGCCACTCTGTTGATGGCATCGCTTGAAACTGTTGGTGGTCACCAGTCCTGGAACCTAAAACTATCAAACTTTGTAATTTCGTTGCTGTTCTAGTAATGAAATTCGGGTGAGGCCTTTAGTGGAAAAAAATATTGAGGTTTGGTAGATGTGACTCTGATTGAATTTCTTCCTGCACATTTCGTCAAAGATATAAAATTCACAACACTTCTAATTTTATAGGGTCAAGACTTTTCAAGAAAAAACATCAATAGCCAACAATTTGAATAAACACTCAATCTAAAATGTAAGAATGTTACTTGAAAAAAGAAACACATGTACATATCCCATATTAGAAGGGGGTTTGATTTTTTTTAGGGGGGGGGGGTCCACCCATATGGGAGTCTCCACGTGTGCCACTATATTATCTCTTGTATCACTGAGGCTATCGTTTGAATCTAACTATCCTATCTCCTCCAATCTGGATGCCGAGCATTGGGCAACATGGGGTTGCTATTGGATGAAGTGGATGTATGCTAATAATGGTGGTGGCTGTGAGGATAGGGTTCGGTGTTTCGTAGTTTATGGTGTGTTTGAATGGAGTGAAGGGACAGGACGGAATATGGTCATCCTCTTTTTTTAGGATGAGCAAAAATCCCAGTTGGTGTTTTTTTTTACAGGCGATTTTTGGCCAAACATCTTTACATGGTTTAGTTCAGCAAAAACAAGGAGGGGAGGAGGGAGAAACTGTTTCTAGCATCAAGTTTACATTGAAACAAAAATGGCGCACCAAGTGTTAGCAATGACGCGGTCAGACGCCCTAAAGCGCTCGCTCCAGAGCTGACCCTCATCTCGGCAGGATGTCCAGAAGCGCTGGCGCGAGGGACGAGCTCGCTGGAACACAAGATCATTCCTGTGTTTCCAGAGCATCTAGCAAAGAAGGAGCAGAAAGCTGTCATAGTGTTGCGCAGGAACCATTGCCGGACGGTGAATAGTCCATAGGCTTTGGACAAAGGAGCTTGTTGTGTTCGCGCCAAGGGAGCTCCAAATACTCGCCGCAAAGGGGCAGCGAAAGACAATGTGGTCGCAATCTTCGACCTGCCCACAGAGCTCGCACCACGCATCCTCGATGATGTTTTTCATTACCAGGTTGGCACGGCATTGGATCCTGCCCTGCACCAAAAGCCACACAAAGAACTGCACCCGTGGTGGCCCGCGGTTCTTCCAGACGAACTTGACGAAGGGGGGTGGTGGCGATCCCGACGTTTGCACGAGCTTGGTGTAGACAGCACCAGATCGTAGACTTGAGGCATCACTGAGAAGAGGAGACAGGCGTTGGTCCACGTCATCCCGGAGCGTGACCCGATCCAGCAAAGCTGTTAACTGGTGCAGCTCTTCACCGGCCCGGCACGACAGGCGTGGAGCAAGATGCGCGCCCAGCCCGTCGGCCAGCACTTGCGTTACTGATTGCTCCGTGTTGACGGCATGGGAGAAAAGGAGAGGGAACAAATCGCACACCAGCGATCATGCCCTAAACTTGTGGAGAGGACGTCAGACACCGCAGAGCAGGTGAGAGCTTGGTATAGCAGCAACAGATCTTCCAGGATGCGCCAGTGGGCGCCCTCGACGTCACCCTGCAGGCTTGCAATGTCGATGCGGCTGCGCACCCAATTGGCCTAAGAGGAGCCATCAGGGTGATGGAGGCAGTGCAGGTGCTTGAGCAGGAGGCTCCTGTTTTGTAGGGAAAGATCCTTGAGGCTGATTCCCCCTTGCTCCTTTGGCTGACACGCGGTTTCCCACGTGACAAGACATTGGGCGCCACTGACATGATCCTCACCGGACCACAGGAAGCGTCGACGTCGCCGATCTAGAGCATCAAGAATCCCAGGCGGCAGTAGAAGAGCTGACATGGCATACGTAAGTTGGCTGTCCACCACACTATTGATCAGCACTGCTCTCCCAGTTGAGTTCAGCAGGGACACGCTCCAGCCGCTGAGGTGCTTGTCAACCTTGGCGATCAAGGGGCTGAAAGCAGAGAGCCGTAACTTCTCATTGGATAGTGGCAGCCCGAGGTACGTTTGAGGGAAATTCCCAAGCTGGCAGCCAAGGATCTGCTGGAGCTATGTAGCCATCTCGGCCGACACACTCATTGGTGTAGTGCTTTTGTGATAGTTGATGTGCAGCCCATTAGCTAGAGAGAATAGGTCAAGCACTTCCTTCAGCGCCGATAGCTCAGCCACGTCCGCCCTGAGTAGGATGAGCGTATCATCTGCATACTGCAGAACTGGGCACGATTGGTCTGGAGCAGCAGGGTGTGGCATCCTGGGCAGTGTGCTTCGGTATCAGGACGACGTAGGACCGGTTGAGGCGCTCGAGTTCAGCAATGCAGTCCTGGAACGCCTTAGCCAAGTCCATGACAGCCGGCGCCACCGTAGGCCACGATGCCGCGTAGAACGCCGGCCCAAAGCCGTTCAGGCCGGGCGAGCTCGTCTTGTTCATCGCGCGCACTGTGGGGCACGCCTCCAATTCGTGAACGGCTCGATCAGTGGCGCGGCGTCCACCCTTCCCACATCTGAGTAGAGGTTGGCGTAGTTGATGGGGGAGGGAGCGTGCACCGAGACCACGCGCATAGATGGGCGGTGAGAGCCGTTGTCTTGTCCTTGTGGGGGACACCACAACGCCATCCACCGCGATCGATTGTCTTGTCCAACGGTGAGAGCAGTTGGTGTTTGGTTGGAGGAACAAGAACATTTCAATTTTGTTGTTTGATTTGAGTGACGAGGGACGATGAAATGGATGGTGTTTGTATTCCGTCAACCCTAGATCCAGCCATCACTGCAGAGCCACTATCGAGCTCGCTCGTCTGTGCGCGCCACCGCCAACTTGCACGACCTGCTCGCCGCACCGCTTCGAGCTTCAGTACCACCAGCCTCGCGCTGCCGCCGCCGCCGCTATCGGGGCCTCGTGCCGCTCCTCGCCGGTCGCCTACACCCGCCACGCACCCCTGCCCCTCCGTTGCCGGGACAGCCGCTTTTGTCCTCCCGTCAACATAATGGTTGTGATTGTTTGCATTTAAGAAATAATAATTTTATACATAACACGCGAAATTTATATATATCGAAAACTATCCTACTACTATTCTTCCTGTTAGACGAGTCTGATTGATTGTTCTAATCCTAGATGGCTTCCAGAAAAGCAAGCAGCCCAAAGCTGGCCCGTTCCTAACTGGGCCTGAGCCATATAAAGCCTTCTTCTTCTTCTTCTTCTTTTTTTCTTTCTTGACAAACAAGAAAGCCTTTCTTTTCTTTAGAATAGAGCAAGAGAAAAAAAAATAATCTCAAACTCGACTGAGCGGACTCAACTGAGGCCCCGCCGGCCGCATCGAGAAGCCGAACGAACCCTCACGCCTCCTCCTTCCACCGAACCTGAGCACGCCGGCCGCCGCCTCCTGCCCCCCGGGCTCGGATCGACTTCCTCTCCCTCCGTCGGCAAGGTATAAACGGAACCCTAGCTTGCCCCCCCCTACGGATCAGTGTGTTTGTTCTTCCCGCGAGATCTGTTCGTCTCTTCTTCCCGGCGAGCTGTAGAATCAGATCGGGGTCCCCGCGCTCGCGGTTGGTTGCGGATTCTTTTGCTACGTTTGACCTACCGGTCGAGGCATCTGCTCGTTGAATCGCGCGTGCTACCCTTCGGAAGCAGGTAGCCGGGGGACGCCCCTTCTTCTTTTTTTTCGGCGCAATCTGTGCTCGAATTCGTGCCCCCCTTCTCTGCTCTGAGTACGGCATCTCGCTTGGTGTGTTGGCTAGGCTGTTAGTTCGAGGAGCCACCTCTGGCGCGCGGGTTTCGCCGAGTTACTCAAGTGCCGTGTTCCTCCTGTGTACTGTTTTAGTTTTATGCAGAGTGGTGTCCCGGTCCTTTCGATTGTGGAACTTAGTTGTGTAAGTCAATTTGTGATACTGCAAACTAGAAAAAAAAAAGGAAGCTTTTTCCCCCACAGTGCCTTGTATTGGGCTATTGGCCTGTTAGGTGTCATCTTGTAGTCCTGAAGAGGCTTTGCCTGTCACAAATATTTGGCGGCGGTGACCTGACCGTGGATGCAAAGTATATTGATCTCCTAACGATTTTGAATGAAATTCCATGGTTTTGGTTCAACCGTTCAAGATGAAACAATGTGCTTGCTTTTTCTTTTCCTGTCATGAGTCCATGTCCTTTGATGTTTTAGGCAGAAACGAGTAGGCTCTCAATTGCAGTGTGGCATAGCTGCCTATCTGATTCAGAATGCACAATATCTCACTTTGATAATTGGTTTCTAAATCCTGAGACCCCCTTTTTTGTTAGGTAGGGTAGTGCATGATTGCTGGTTCCATCCGCATACATTTTTTTCTTGTGGGCATGATCAAACATCTGTATACTGCGACTGGTTATTAGTTTTCTGTTGAAGTTGTTTATTTACTTTGTGAGTAGACTTTCTTTTCGTATATGTGCTGATGTGCGTACCATATCCCGCAATGCCCTGTATTACTTATTCCTTTTACATTTTGACCATCCCTGTTTTATTTTCTAACCATGTGCAGTAAACTCTCGTACTAGGGAGTGGCGATGTCTACTTCGGTGCAATCACCGTACCTTCCTGCTACCACTGAGTCGATATCAAAGGCTCAGGAAGCCAAGGATGCGTCTGAGTCCATCTCAATCCTCTACCGTGTGCTCGAAGACCCATCTTCTTCAGCGGATGCACTGAGAGTAAAAGAGCTTGCCATTACAAATCTGACAAACTACCTCACAAAAGAAAACAGAGCTGAGGATCTCAGGAATCTTTTGACCCAGCTCAGGCCCTTTTTTGCTGTGATCCCGAAGGCAAAGACTGCGAAGATTGTGCGTGGCATCATTGATGCTGTTGCCAAGATACCTGGAACTTCTGAGCTTCAGATCTCACTCTGCAAGGAGATGGTGGAATGGACCCGTACAGAGAAGCGTACCTTCCTCAGGCAGCGTGTGGAAGCAAGGCTGGCAGCCCTTCTGTTAGAGAATCAGGATTATACCGAGGCCCTTACGCTCCTTTCTGGTCTCATCAAGGAAGTCAGGAGGCTGGACGACAAGTTGCTTCTTGTGGACATTGACCTTCTGGAGAGCAAACTCCATTTCTCTCTGAGAAATCTGCCAAAGGCCAAAGCTTCTCTGACTGCTGCTAGAACTGCAGCCAATGCCATTTATGTGCCACCATCTCAGCAGGGCACTATTGATCTGCAGAGTGGAATCCTTCATGCTGAAGAAAAGGACTACAAGACTGCTTACAGCTACTTCTTCGAAGCATTTGAAGCTTTCAATTCTCTGGAGGATCCTAAGGCCATCTTCAGCTTGAAGTACATGCTTCTGTGCAAGATAATGGTCAACCAAGCCGATGATGTTGCAGGAATCATCTCATCAAAGGCTGGCCTGAAGTATCTGGGTCCTGATGTTGATGCCATGAAAGCTGTGGCCGATGCCTACTCCAAAAGGTCTCTGAAGTACTTTGAAACTGCTCTCCGTGACTACAAGTCCCAGCTGGAGGAAGATCCTATCGTCCATAGGCACCTCTCGTCGCTTTACGATACCCTCCTGGAGCAGAACCTCTGCAGGTTGATTGAGCCCTACTCTAGGGTGGAGATTGCACACATAGCAGAGATGATTGAGCTGCCGATCGACCATGTTGAGAAGAAGCTGTCCCAGATGATCCTCGACAAGAAATTCGCGGGGACTCTGGATCAGGGCGCTGGCTGCCTCATCATCTTCGAGGATACCAAGACCGAGGAGATCTTCCCTGCCACGCTCGAGACGATCACAAATGTCGGGAAGGTTGTGGACAGCCTTTACATGAGATCGGCCAAGATCATGGCTTAAAAAAGATGTGGTCTACTGTCAGTTTAGCTGGCCTTACTTAGCTCTGCAAGTGATTTGGGCTGCGGACCGTTTGAGCTACAATCATGCCATGTTGCTCATGGACCAGACTGTTGTTTATGGAGTGATTGAAGTACCGTTAACGCTTTGATGTTTTCTACTTTATGTTGTTTCGTTAAATGCCACCGCAATATTTACTGTTATGAAGGTCCATGTTAGCTACATTGTGACGATTTGCTTTGCTACTCTCGAATTGCTGTCAATAGGTACCGGTCATTTAGATGATGTGATTTGATTATTTCGATTTCTGTTAGCGTGCTTTATTTGCACTTGCGGAAGAAAGCAGGTGATGTCAATGATATGATTAATATCATAGTAATCGTGGGCTCTATGTTATGGATTTCTGTGAATTGTATTTTCGAATACGAGTGACAACCCTGTGAAGAATAAAATTGATGGCTGATTGGTAAGTAAATCTAAAGCCCTCACAGAAGCTCAGTGCTAACAAAAGAGAAGTAACAAGATCTTTTCGTTTCAGGACATGCAGGTTTATCAGAGAAAACTCATGGTCTAACAAACATTTCACAGGGAAGTTACTAGTACACGACATAAGCTCTCTTATTGCAAGATAGCATCTCCAGAGCAACTCTCAGTTATACAAACTCTTAATAACGATAGCTACTAAAAGCTTCATCAACTCAGCCGCAACTTGCTTCACTCAATCCTCAGTAGAACTCCGTTCATCGGTGCTGCTTCCTTATCCCTCTTCACTGGTTGCACCTCCAAGTGCAATAGCATAAGAACTTGGAAATACATCGGTATTTACAGACATAGGTGCAGAACCATCTCATTTGCAGGACACACAGCAGCATATCGGGCCACTAGTTAAAGAATCTCCACTTCTCCAGGAGGTGCACATCTGGAAGTAGAGCACAGCTCTATGCCATAGTAAAGCGCGCGTTGGAGCCTTGGTTTAGAGTTCTTTGTATGGCCCTGATGGTGTTTGGAGTTGTCCTGCAGCAACCCCCAATAAGGGCGGCCCCATCTTTGCACCATTCACTTACATAAGAAACAAAATCACCATCTGATACTCCAGTGCATTCCTGCACAGAATATGAAACCTTCAGAGTTTAGACAACAAAATCACCATCTGATACTACAGATTTGTTATCACGTACTGTATTTGGTTAGAAATACAAAAGGATGGCTTAACAAGGGAAGAAATATTGAACAGGAGAAGATAAAAAATACACAATGTGGGTTATACATGTGTATTCAGAAGGAAAAGAAAAGAGAGAATGCCTCTCCCCTTCATCATGTCTTCCAAATACTAGACTGTAGCCATGTTGTTTGTAGGGAAAGGAAGAGACCACAATAAGTCGTGCTACTACAATTTTCCTAGCACCTAGGTAAGGACATGCGTTTATTTAAGTTTCTTAACTTTGGTGGAATGAAAACCCCAAACCGCATAGGCGAAAAGTATGAAAAGAAATAAAACCAGGTATTTCATTGTCGTTTTTCAATTTCGAAATAAGATAGCTGCTATAAGAATATAAGCTTGAGTGTGCCGGATAAACTTACCACCCACTCCTTTTTCTCACCATCATATCTTTCTCCACTGTTGGGATATATCAGAATAGGCTTGTCTGTGACCTGTGGTAATGCAACAAAGCAAGTCAAATAAATAGAACTGCAGCCTGCCCAACACAATGATCTATGCAGTGCAAGGGAAAACAAGAACAGAAATCATCGATATGCACTTCGCATGCTGAAGAGAACTATATTTGTATTGAGGGGCATAAGGTGGTGGATACCTTTCGAATGGAGAGTATCAGTCCATGAATAAATCTTGGAGGTGTGCAATTTATCCCAACCGCACCAACCTTTGCACACTTGTCAGCAATAGTAGCACATTCGATCAATGAGTCTCCGCTCACGATATGAACTCCATCTTTTGAGTTGAAGGAAAACCATGCAGGGATATGTATGTTACATTCCTCAAGAAGTTCAACATATGCCTAAATGACCAACAAGCCAACAATCAGAGACTATTTCACAAGGATGAGTATAAAATGCAAGGAAAAAGATTCAGATCACAAAATAGTAGACCTGAGCTTCCAGTTTGTTGGGGATCGTTTCAAAAGCAATCAAATCAGGGGCTGCTTCAGCAAGAACCTGAAGCCTACGCCGATGAAAATCTTTCAGGAACTGTACTGTACCAGCTTCACCATAATCCCCACTAGTTACAGCAAAACAAAAGTGAAGATCTGGCACAAGCATGCAAAAACATGTTCTGTGTGGTTAAAGTAGCTAAATACCTGTACTCAGAGCCATCAGCAAGATAAGCCCCATAACTTCCTATAGAAGCCGCAACCAGAATAGGTTTTTGTGTAGGAGTGGATTGCTCCAAATGTTCCTTCAGGAACATCTCACGCGCTTCCAGTGCAATCTCGACACTCTTTGTTAATAAGTTTTCACTCTGTTCTTTTGAGAAACCCTTTGACTCAAACCCTTGAATCGTGGCCTACAACACCCAAGGTAACAATCAGTACAGTTGACAAATGAAGATTACATAAAAACTAAAAAGTAGGGTGTTTACAGCTTCCAACCTGATATGATGCTGTGATTATAATGTTTGCACCAGCTTCTAGGTAGTCCATATGGACCTGTTTCACCAAATACATAAAGGAACATTAATATACTATTATACTGTGACAATCTCAAGACAGCTGTCTGCAGATGAAAGAAAACATATTTAAAAATCAAGATTCCAAAAATATAAAGCTGCTTCTTAGGTAACTGCAGAGAGAACAAGTGGGGGATTTGAACAACCTATCAGGATAAGAAATTGCTGTCAAGCTCTGTTTTTTTAATTATTTTGATAGAACCAAATAGTAACCATACTTCTCACTGATAACCTAGAAGTTCATGCATACTTAGTCCAGAACTATCTTCTGAAATAAATTCACATAATCACCGTAGTCCGGAATGTTCGTGTCCAGCCTCCATAATTGAAGGCAAACATGGGTCCTGATTTCTGATAGATATAGGAGAATGACTCAGTTGAGGATAAGTCTGGAATCTGGATAAGATATGGGCTAATAAGCTGGACCAGCCAGTAAACACATGATTGCGATGCGGCTATACAGTCTGTGCCAAAGACTGGTCAAGGGCAAGCTCAAAATCAAATTTGTTCCTAAATGCTCACTAAATTCAGTACGTAGCATAAAATTGTCCCTTGATCCATGAGCAAATTCGGCAGCATGCAGGAACTTTATTCCAATCTCCGCCACATGCCCATATGCTACTGTCCTGTTCATGTCGTGATACTAGCCTACCTACTCTAGTGGAGCTGTGGGGACATTCGCCATATTCTTTTTTATACATCGATATTTCCTTCCGAGTTCCAACACCCTTGGAACAAGAAAAAGAACACTTCCCCACTCATCAGTAGTGAACTGTGACCCCAACGATATCACAACCTTGACTAGCGGAGCAGTTTCATTAGTTAATTTCGTTCCCAATCTAGGACAAACAAAGGGGAAAAAGATTAAATTTTTGCCGCACTGCCGCATCGCCGCGTGCTTTAGTTTTTCCTCCAAGAACAAAAGACGCAGATCGAACGAATCGCCAAAAAGTAGAACGCCCCGACGGATGAATCCGAAGGAACAGAAGGTGAGGCTTGCCTTGCGGATGAGGTGCGGGGAGGCGAGGAGGCACTTGGCGCTCCAGAGCGGGTCGTTGAGGTCGGCGCCGTTGGCCTCGAGTTCCGTGGCCAGCCCGCCGTCCAGCACGAGGCGCCCGCCGCCGGCCTCCACCCACCGCCGCACCGCCTCCTCCGCGCCGCCGCCGGCCGTCCCCACCATCTCTCGCCTCGCCCTGGCCGCTGCTGCTCCTCTGCTCAGCGCCTTGTGCTCGCAAATTCTCGATGTAAAAACTTGAATCGGGGTCTGGATTTGGATTCCGGCGTGGGGGGAGGATTTATAGGAGGAAGGAGAGCGGCGCCAGAAAGGTGGGGGTGGGGGGAGGCAGCGTGCAACGCGATGGGCATGTGCTCGGCTGCTGACGAGTGACTGACAGCCTGACGGGGCAGCAGGGTTTATGGCTATCTCCAAACATTTTCAACTTTATTAGTATTTCTTTTGATTTTGAATTACATTTATTTAATAATCTTTTTTCAAATATATATTTAATAATCTGCCTTCGGAATGCAGGAAATTTCACCATTGTAACTTCATAGCAAGAAAAATACGTTACTTCAATTCTCGGGGAAATCACACACTTCAAATGTCGAAAATGCCAATTATTAATCTCACGACAAAAAATAAAACAAAAAGTATTGCCTACTCTTAATCATTAATGTACACACGAGGCATTCGCGGTGGTTTCATCTATTTCAAGGATCCGTCAGGTATGCTCTTAGTGCAAGTTTTATGTTTATAGGGTTGAGTGTACTTGTTTTAAAATAAAAGTGGGATTCCGAGTAGAGCTGATACGGTGGGTAGGCTGAAGGTGGTGTTGATTTGATATGAGAAGAAGAAAACAATTGTGCAGTGTCCAGAAATGAATTATAAAAAAAATTGGGTGCAGTGTGTCAAGAAAGTTCAGAGTGATAGTGTTGCTCTCTCAGAGAAAGTGGAAACAGTAAAAAAAATGTCTCTCTCACTCCTTCGGTAGTCACTCTGTCCCAGAAAATCGCTATCGTTTCTTCCTTTCAACAACCCTACAAAAACCGCGATCATATGTCCTCATCAGCAACAAACCAAACAACGATAACGACGAAAGAGCATGGTGGAACGGTGAGCACCAAAACTTTTGTCAGTTTACGGCGTACGGGCAGGTCCATTGCACCTACCCACAAAAATGGCAGCATTATTCAGCGTGTTCGAAAGCAGCCGTCTGGCACTTGCTGTTTGTAGCTTTGTGGAAAAAGTACAAAAAGGTTGCGCAAAGACTGTGAACCCTGTTTTTTTTCCTTGACGACGCAGCAAAATCATCTATGTCATGTATGCTTAAGAAAAAAATAGAGGCTAGACGATTTTTCATCAAGAAGAAGAAATAGACATCCAAATTCAAACTAGAGGGACTCAAACTTGGGTGGTTAGTGTGCACAACCATACCTTCTACCCTAACTAGTTGAGCTAGACTTACTTCTTCCTATATATGCTTAAGATTAATTAGCATCGTGATCAAACCTGCTCACGTAAGTACGCTTGATCATGACAAGACCAGAGAGGCGACGTGTTTAGGAGGACTCAGGAAATTAAGAAGAACGAAGCGTGCACGGCGAGAAAGCGTTCGCACAAAAACAAATTAGTCTCGTCGATGAACAGCTAATTCCCTTAATTATCGTGATGATTGTTGTTCTAGACATCTATCCTAAATTACTATCCATTTTAATTTTTCTACATACATAATTTTTAATATGTAACTAGATAAATATTACCTAGATACGATAACATCAAAACCAACTAATTTGGCACAGAGGGAGCGGTAAAATAAATGCGGAGTCTTTGAGCACGTTTGGATTTCGTGCTAGCCGCTTGCCTCGCCTGGCACGGCAAGAAATCGGTAGGGTCTTATCATTTGGTTCGTTTACTGCTTGCCTCGGGGCATGTGATTTCCAGGTTTTACGATGCCAAGTCAAGCTAGCCGAATTCGGCGCGGGGAAGCTTAGGAGGTGTTTGTTTGGGTTTTAAAATTTAGCCTTGTTATATAAGATATTTAGATACTAATTAGAAATATTAAATATAGTTTAATTATAAAACTAATTATACAGATGGAGTCTAATTCGTGAGACGAATCTATTAAGTCTAATTAGTCTATGATTTGATAATGTGGTGCTACAGTAACCATTTACTAATGATGGATTAATTAGGCTTAATAGATTCGTCTCGCGAATTAGCCTAGAAATTCTGCAATTAGTTTTATAATTAGTTCAGGTTTAGTCCTCCTAATTAGTATCCGAACATCCGATGTGACAGGGCTAAACTTTAACTCCTGGTATCCAAACACCCACTTAACCCTGCTCTAGGCAAGCGCACCAAACGTGCTCTTTGTTAATTCGCGTGCAATAAAAAAACAAAATTAAAGGATTAGCATCTGAACTGCTAAGGAAACAAGATTAGCATCGCCATTACCGTCCGTCTAACAATTCGCGGTCCAAATTGGCCCTCATCTTCTTCTTCTTTTTCAGAAAACAAATCAAAGACCCTAAAGTTTGTTTGGATGGCCACCGCTAGCGTGAAGCAACCACCCAAATAAAGGCCGGAACCACAATCCAATGTCAAAGCAAGTGGAGAAAGAAAAATAAAAAAGGATTTCACGATCGACGATCCAACGGCAAGAAACAGGCCGCTCTCGTGAAGAGGGCAGCAATAGCGTTTCCATGAGATGAGAGAATGAGATGCGTGTGGTGGAATAACATAATAATAAGATAAAAGTTGATTAGAGAAAGACCGAGTAGGATTATGCGCTGTGGAACATTATTCTGTCGGAGAGTGTTGAACGAACGGCGCTGCTGAGATGTTGAAAAGACATGGTACAATTAAATCCGGGGAAATAAAGCAGTGAGGATAAGCTCATCTTCACCGAAACACGATCCTTGACAAGAAAGGTACTCCTCCCAAGTCGAAAGAAATGTTATCAAGCTGGGGGAGAATGGATGCCGGTATGCTTTGTGTGGACTTTGACTCTGCATGTGGGTGAAGTTTGCTCCAGAAAGAGCGAAAATAGCTATTTTTATATGCGTACCGAGTAGAACCTGAAACATACCGAATAGAACCCTACTTCCTTCGTCCCAAATTATATGTTATTTTGATTTTTCTAAATTTATAGATTTTGTTATCCACTTAAATTCTAGATACATAATAATACGTACGTATCTGGAAAAAACTAAAATAACTTATAATTTAGGATGAATAGGACGAAGGGAGTAGTGTTTTAATAGCTTACCTCATGAGTCGCGATAGAAAAATATGCATGAATTTCATCGGAATGGCTGGTGTACGGTTTCCAAAAGTGGTTTACAAACTCGAGCACAGCCCACAGGGTGCCAAGAAACTGAACTGGAAAGCTAATAAGGTGGGCCGGCGGGGGCCAATGCGCAAGTGTCGCCGTGTCACTTATCTCGTCACACACGGCATGCTCAGCTGGTGATTCACTCTCGTGTTTTGGTCCCAAAGAAGAAGAAAAAAACTGCATCATATCTTATCACTCTCTTGGGATTGTCGCGGATGCTGCCAAACCGGCTGGCAGCACGTCCGTTCGCTTCGATCGCCAGTTCTCCACGACATGGGACGCGTGGAGGGAGGGAGAGACGTGCACGGTGGAGGAGAGCAAAACAAAAGCAACCAAACAGATCGATCTGCACTTGAGCAGTGCGCATCCCTCTTCCAAATCCAGATATGCTTTCCTTTGCCCTTTTTTAAGGAGAAGATAATGCTTGCTTAATTTGCTAAAGGAAGTGTCAATTGATGTGCCCTGAAGAAAACAAGAATGAGCGTGCCAAATTCGGCGACGTTGAACCACCTTCCCTTCTTTTCATCAGAGAGGACGACGAGTCATCATACCCGATGCTCGATCGGCGGCATCTTAGTTACCCAACTCCCATTCTGATCACACTTGTAATTAACAGAGCGTTTGGTTTGCGTCACCAGAGCGTTCGGTCTGCCCTGTGTATCGTTGAGCCCAACTCAGTTTCCAGAATCGATAGGTTCCGCGAGAAATCACCGGATGGCCCCGTCCGATCGTCTTGCATGCGGCATGGACTCGTGCCCGTGGAACAAGCACGATGTAAATCGCCAGCCGCAACCTGCGGTCCAGAATGATCTTCCAACATCTCCCCTGGATCGTCCACTGGTTGCTGACACGGCGGCCAAGCCTTCTGGGCTCCTCTGACAGCAACCACACAACAGTTGGGTAGCTTCCATCCATTCCATCCAGCTGATAGCACGAAGTTCCTGATAGCATGGTACTAGTTTTTCTGTAGCCCAACCCAGCCAAGGCAGCCATGAATGCATGTTACTGACTAGGTCATCGCAAGTTAATTGCAGGATTTTTCCGACTTTACATGTATGTACATCAGACAAGGCTCGAGTTGAAGAGAGCCAACATCAATCCATCGAGGCCACGATGGTGTTGTTGGGGTGGCAAGCAACGATGCTCATCTGCCAACCATACCACTTTCATGAGCCTTCCAATCAGCATCTACTAGTCTCGGCACCTACCAATGCCATCGCACTGCAACAGCAAGAGAGCTACAACCAAAAATCCAGAGAAATGTTATCGAAGCTAGAGGAGAATAGACATGCTGGTTTGCTCAAGAGGACAACCTCAACCTTGCTAGTATTTCAATAGCTCATCTCAGAACGGAATGGATGAACCACTTGCGGGTGTCCAACCTCGAATGTGTAACACCCACCATTTCCATCCTGGATACTACCTATATGGTTAACCTGTACACTTTACATGTCTCCCACGCCCACACCCATGCCCAGCAAAGGGCCCGAGAGCAAAGGAGGATGACCCGGACTGCATGCTAGGTTTTTGGTTTACCGCAAAATAGAGTGCGGGCGCCTGGCGTTGTTTCCCACCTTCCTGGGAACGCAACGGAAGTGCCGCGCTTGGCCCCTCATGTCAGCTATTCCAAGTTAATGAGTTCACTTTTTCTTCTGTAAACTCTTAAGACCTCCATCTTGGTCTCGTTGTCACTGTCGCTGTCAGGAACTATATCTGGAATTGGTGCCCTACGACTACGAGTGGCCCCCTCGTTGAACCTCGGTCTTTCCGGTGATACAATTGCAATCAATCCTTCTTTCTCAGTTTTTGAGCTGTCAAAATCTGCTTTCATGGTACCTTCTTCGTCTTTTGCGCTATCAGACTCTGACAGAGCACATCCTGCAGTCCTTTCACCACGTCTGCTGCTGCTAGTATGTTCCTCGTCTGATACAGACTCCATATTCTTATCAGTGGATAGTACACACTCCACACATGCTTCTTCTGATGCTGCAACCTTGATGCCTTTCTTAGTCTTACCAGCATGTCCAAGCTCCACGCTTGCTTCATCTGATTCTGCAACATTGATAACTTCAATACCCTTACCAGCATCTCCAAACCCTACACTTGCTTCTACTGGTTCTGAAGCATTAATGCCTTCAATACTCTTCCAAGCGTCTCCTGAGTCCCCACTTTCTTCTTCTGATTCTGCAACATATCCTTCAATACTCTTACCAGCGTCTCCAGACTCCCCAGTTGCTTCTTCCGAATCTGCAACATTGATGCCTTCAATACTCATACCAGCATCTCCAGACTCTCCACTTGCTTCTTCTGATTCTGCAAACTTGATGCCTTCGTTACTCTTACCAGCATCTGCTGACACTCCACATTCCTCCTCTGAGGCTGCAACCTTGATGCCTTCACTGCTCTTGCCGGTGTTTCCAAAATCTACGGCCATTTCTGAACTTTCAGAAGGTGCATCTCCTTCCGATTCTCCACCCTTTATGCTATCTTCAATAGAAGAGCCATTGGATGCAGCTCCGTCTGACATAACATTATCCAGCCTGGCACTTTCAAACTCTTCCAGCAGTAGCGCTCTTATTCTCTTCCTTAAATCAGAAGCATCTTCAGGGTTGAACCAACTGCAGCTAAACTGTGCAACAAACACAAGTCCAGTATTGAACAATTAAAGTGTGTAACAAACACAAGCTCAGCATAGAACTATCTCAAACAGTCTTAAAAAGCTCAACAGAAACAGAGTCGTAAGAACTGAACAAGTATAGAAAAGAGTTGGAAGGACTAACCATGTCAAGTTTATCTATCGTGAACCTTTCTGGTGCCTCTCTTATAAACCTTTCAATATAATAAAGCATGAAGATGCCACAGTCGTACGCATTATTCTGTTGCGGAACCTAGCAGTTGTTAAAAAAATCATGTTAGATTGATTTGTGAGTAAATTGTACCAAGTAATCACAATCTGGACAATTATTTAAATCAAACATCTGTAAACATATATACCAAGAACAACTGGAAGCACTATATAGTGATACTTGGCAACTTTGTTCAACTGTATGTACCTGGACTTTTGCCTTGTGTATATTACTTGGAAGATCCTCCCATGTTGCATCCAAAACTGATGTGTCAGGAGAAGGATTCTTCTTTAAGTACCGCCATTCTTCTTCAAGGTATCTGCAACATTTGATGCCATCAGTGTTGTACAGAAGATGGCCGGCCACTTGCATGAAAATGCAGCAGCAAGCAAGTCTGCCGCATTCTAGAATTTCTTGTTTCTGAATATTACGAGTGAAAAATAGCTAAAACAATATAGCTTAGATTGGTTACTTGCCTCCCAACTGTGTCCAAGATCTTGGTACTGTGATGCATCCCTAGGGAGTCCAGATGAAGTATTATGATTGGACCTGAAATACTCTCTTTTGCTGGCATGCAAATGATTACCAAGCTCCAGTGAGCCCTGAATTACAAATGCAAAGAGGTAATATTTAATACACTATAAAAAATGCAGGTATCTTTTTCTCAAGTGACACAGGAGAGCTGCACGTCATCTCGTTAAGAAGAAAGAGTAACAAATGTACAACACACCCGACACACACGCACAACGAACTAAAGGACACAAACACACAATACGCGAGACCAGGAGAGCCATGCTATAAAAGATGGACAACGACACAAGTGAGAAGCTGAGACCGAGAACACAAGGCCCTGAGCTTCGGCTGCATACCATAGAACTCCCTCCTACTCTACTGTCTGCATGACCAAAGATGCATTCAGAGTAGCATTGTTGAAGACACAATCGTTGCATGCTTCCAAAGAATATTAGGAATCTCAGGAGCCACATTTCAAATCTAATAGAATTTGAATAGATGCATGGCCCTAGGCATTTTGAAGCATGGATCCAGACGAACCATGAAGCTTGCTAAATAGCTATTCACTAACTTATTCAAGTTTACCGTTGAGAACCAATTATATTGCATGGATCTAAACAATAGTAATTTGGCTTCATAATGTAAATGTCTTGTTTCAGTAACAACTTACATCCCATGGATCGGCAAGATGATATATGCTCTATGGAATATATTGACACCTTTCCACCATCTTCTCAACTTTGAGAAGTCACCCTAGAACAAAATCCAAGGAAAACATAAATTTTCTAATCTTAGACATTATCTTAAGTTAATAAAAAAAATATGTTGAACAAACATGTAGCACAAAAGATAATGTCAAGACAGAAGAATGAGAGAAGAAAAAATCAGGAGGAAATTTTTTATTCAGAAGTGAATTTTGTTATTAGAAAAAAAAAAAAAAGAGGATCAAATTCTGTAAATGACTGATGGGAAAACAGCGGAAATGAAATGGGTATTGAAATGCAGTTGACTGAAACTCAAATGTGTGCCAACCATTAAGCAGTCCCGATCGCAGGGGTGCAAGATAGAAAATGGTAATTCCTCACTCAAGAAAAACAAATAATTGGTTAATTGTAATTCCTCACTCAAGAGCGGGCCGAGTGCAGTGGTAGTCTCTCTACTTGCAGTTTCAAGGTCATGGATTCGAACCAGCCTCCTAACAGAACAAGCAAGGGTAAGGCTGTCTAGAAATTGCCTTCCCTATGGGAGCTTTGAAGAACAGGTGTGCCCCTTTCTTTAATTGTAATTCTACCCAAGAGAAAGGACCTATCTCATATCAAGGAAGAATAAAAACTGTGTATTTGCAAGGAACTCATCCTATCTCCTTTCAATTAAAGTTGTCATGTTGCGACCCAGTCGATGGATGAACCGCAGTGTAAAGGTTTTAACTCGCTGATCATTTTGGTTGTCTGGCTTCTCTGGAAGCACCGCGACAAGTGTGTTTGGGAACTGGAATTCGAGTACCTTGGCTGTGGTCCACGATGTCCTTGAAAAGGTTCGCTCTGGTATTCGGCAGGAGCTTCTGCCTTGAGCTCCCTGATAACATAAATCTGCCTGGACCATATGTACGTTTAACAGTTTTGAGTTGGGGATGTGTGAGTGTATATGCGTTCAGTTTTTCCCTCACTGTGCCTTTTGTACTATTGTTTCATTCCTTAATATAATGACGGGCAGCTCTCCTGCCAGATTGAGGAAAAAACGAAGAACTAAAACTTCTACTACAAGGTACTCATGTATTATGTACCCAGAAGAGTAAAATCATCCCTTTTTTGCACAAAGACATAATGCAAATCATTTGGTAAGAGAAGTATGACTTCATGGCACAAAAGATCGTACCCGCCGATACAATGCTTCTTCAAGCTTTCCATAAAAATACGTGTTAAATATGTAGAATTTGTCTCTGCAATCATCACTGCACAATATGTTCCTTTTTATGTTCCTGCACAGTAACATCATCGGAAGAAGACAGAGTGGAACATAATCAGAACTCAGAAGTCCTAAATTTGTTTGGTCTTAATACCTCTTTGCAAATAGCATATTTCAGAGTTCACATAATACTACTTTTAACAAATTCTTCAGCTAATTATCCCACAACAAATAGTATGATGGTATTCAAGACATTACAATGTGGAGCAGCAGTAAAAGAGCAAATATTAACACCTAAACATTACGTTAGCAAACCTTGCATTGGCCACTTCCTATTTGTTTCAAAATTAAATGGCACGCTCAATAAGACTAAGAAAAAAGTGTAAATTTCATAGAGTAGGTTAATACAAAGTTGCAACTCAAAAATAGAGAGATTCTTACTGGATGTAGTAGTTTATCACCGGTGACGACAAAAATGCTCCAGGGTCAAGACAGTTAATATCAGAGCCCGTGAGCTCCACAGCTTCTGGATCATCTCTGTTCACAAAATAAAGTCAAGAGAAGGTAAAAACAACCATGAACTCTTCACAAAGAATGCAAAATATTCACCTTGATGGGTAGTAGATCTTTGGTTCATTCCTGAAAATACAATTGGCGCATTTGAAACGTAAACCAACAGCTCAGCTAACAGTGTACCATGATGAATATAAAACTAGAGATAAGCTTACCGTCTGCCAGACATCTCACAGTTTACTTCTCCCTCAGTTTGCATATCTTCATCGTCCAATAGAACCACATCTTGAACCTTATAGGAAATTCATATCAATAAAAGTAAGGTCAAAATGGCAAAGCGGCGCTAGGATTACAGTACTATGAAAAGTGTGGCATAGTATCCAATAAATGCCCTGGCTCTCACCAATGTAACATATGGCAGCCAAACTTATGAACAAATAATACCATGGCAAACTATTAAAGGAAAGTAAGTATAGTAGTGTCTATTAAAGGGAGTAATGACCACCCAACCTTCCTGAAGACAAGATCTAGTGCGAAATAGAAAACTTTGTAACCTCATGTCAAAACAAAGAGAGTTTATTTTCTTCAACCTTGCCCAGCCTTTCTAGTGGGCAATCATTAATGCAATCAAGCCATCAAGAATTCAAAGAAATGTCTTCAATGGTAAATAACAACACTCACTATATTCTCTACTGTTCATATAACCATTTAAGTCAAACACAATATGCTCACTACACATTGCATTCAACAGGAAAACATGGATGATTAGTTCACAAAGTACTCTTGTTGGTATAGATTAAGTATCAGCATACTAACCTTTCGAGAATAAACAGAAGATGAAGCCTGAAGCTGTTCCTTCCTCCTGCATAGAAGAATTGCAAATGGACTGTTGATTGATAACACATTACAACTGTAATAATGGTACATCATACATGACCACATGTGCATAATGTGCAAATGCTTTGTGCAACATAACGAAGGCAGTAAATATCTTCAAAGGTATACAAATTTTCATATCATGGATTATTTTCATAACAAATACCAAATCGTTGTACAAAATGCACAGATAATATTATTGGAGTCTAATAACAAAAGAAACTTATCTCAAAGTTTGAAAGGTAAGATGAAATAACTGGTCCGTAAACACAAGGAAAACAGATGCCTACCTCTTAGTAAATCTACTGAAACTGGAATTTTCACTCTGCTGACATTTTCCATTATCAGACTCATCTGGATCAATGGCATGAACCCTCTGTAGGTTCCCAGAAACAGGTGTTGAACATGGTTGGCGTTTGTACATCTTATCCACAGATATAGTCCTTTGGCTTTGGCGTTTAATCATAGGTAGCTGCATTCACAATTCTCCTCATTATAGAGCTTAAGAGATGCCTACTGGTCAGCAAGGATTTTTTTAAAAAAAAACACTGTATCATACCTGGCCATATTTATTCTTTCTATCTAAATCGGGAGATGACTTCAAACAGTACTTGCGACCCACATCTTCCCCATCCTCATCCACCTTATCTACAAACAAAATGACAAATCAGTGACAGTTTGGATCAATGAACAACTGTAACAAATTCAATGAACATTTTATCCCGACTGATACTCCACATGAATAAGCCAGCATTTCCCGCGATAAATCCGCTAACCCATCACATGAGACCAGGGTTTCCCAATCCACCTCTTGACATCGGTAGATGCGCAAGCTCAAAAACGAAAGTGACAGCAAGTGCGGAGATCTTACTGAAGCTGAATACATCCCTGGTAGCAGAACGAGCATCCAGTCCTTGACGAGCAGCCTGCAAACCAAGCAACCAACGGGTTCCCTGAATAATTGACACAATGCAGCTCCAAAGGGGGTACGGAAAACCTAGCGCGCACCTGAGGAATAGAGTGCGTACCAAAACCCAACAAAACTACCCCCCCCCCAACAAATGTCAATCGATTCACAATAATCAGACACTCCGGCCCCATTCAATGCGGGTACATGAGCGGGGCGTGCGTACGCACCTTCGCGGCCGCGCGTGTCAGCGGGCGGCGCGCCCCGACATCCACCAGCGCGCTGCGGCTGCGCCCACCCACGCGCCGGCCGGGGTCGCTGCGCATCCCCGGGAACCTCCGGTTGGAGCTGGGGGTCCCACGCCGCTTGTCGTCGTCCGACGACGCCCTCGCGGCGGGCCCCGCCCGCGGCCGCTCCGCCGCCGCCCCGGCGTGCGGCGCCGACGAAGGGTACTCGAAGCGGACGTCGGAAGGGGACTCGCAGTCGACGTTGTTCCCGTCGCGGTCAGGGCAGTAGGGGCTGAACACCTCATCCCAGTCGATCTCGAGCCGGGAGCGGTAAAGCGCCATCGGCAGGCCGCCGCCGCCGATCGCCTGCGATCGGGGGAGGGGGAGAGATGGGGAGAATTGAAATTGGGGGGGTTTTGCTTTGGGGGGGTTGTGCGAGGGAAACTGGAGCCGAGTGAAAAAAAAAAATGGAGCTGGTTGCCGCTAATTATTGAGCCAAATCATCAGGCTTACGCTGGAAGGAAGAAGATTCGGCGGCGGCGGGTTGTATAGTGCTGGGCTGTATCTGTATGGCCGGTGATCACTCATAGGCCATAGCGCTGTTAGGCCAAGGCCCACTAACAAGTATGGGCTTCAGCATCCTCCCACTGACTTTCATCACGCGCCGCTCTCCCGTCCGACGACGGCAGCGATGGCGGGCGCGCCGCCGGGGGAGCCGCGCCTCCCGCCGCCGCCGCTCATCCACGTCTTCGAGCTCATGGCCACCTAGCAGTGGCACTTAGACCTGATCATGGCCGCCCGATCCAACCTACACGCACACCTGAGGAACAGGATGGATGCGCACTAAAATCCCACAAAACTCGTCTAAAAAAATCCCACAGAACCACCGCAAAGTTAATCGATTCGTAATCGAACGCTCCAGTTCGATACACAACCACAGGAGCGGGCGGGCGGGCGTACGTACGTACCTTCGCCGCCGCCGCGCGTGTCAACGGGCGGCGCGACCCGTCGCCCGCAGGCGCGCCGGGGCGGCGTCGGTCGAGGTCGCTGCGCAGCCCCGGGGTCCGGTTGGGCCCGGGGGTCCCACGCCGCTTTTCGTCGTCCGACGACGCCCTCGCGGCGCCCCCCGCCCGCGGCCGCTGCGCAGCCGCCCCAGCGTGCGGCGCCGACGAGGGGGACTCGAAGCAGACGCAGTTCTCGCGGTCGGGGGAGGAGCGGCTGCTGAGCACCTCCTTCCAGTCGATCTCGATCGGGGCCATCGCAAGGCAGCCGCCGCCGCCGCCGCCGCCGCCGCCGATCGGCCTGCGGTCGGGGTGAGGGGAGAGATTGGGGGGGTTTGTGCGAGGGAAACTGGAGCCGGGTGGGAAAAAAAAAATGGAGGTTGCTGCTAATTGTTGAGCGAAATCATCAGGCTTACGCCGGCGGCGGCAGGTTGTATATGTGGGCTGTATGGGCCGGTGATCACTCATAGCACTGTTAGTTAAGCCAAGGCCCACTAAGAAGTACGGGAAACAAACCTGGTGGCCTGGACCGGAACGGCCCATGAAGGAAATGGCTGCGATCAGGGTTTTAAAGTTTGGACTAAAATGATCACATTTGAACGCAAAGAAAGGCGCTTAATTTTTTGCCAAGAGAAGCTAGGCGCAAAAGCAACTCACTTCTACTATCTAGATTCGGGAAAACTCTTTCCAAGTGATGGCGCTTTTCACACGAGCTCCCTAAACAGGCAATAGTAAACGAAAAAAAAAGGGCCAGTTACATTTAAACTCACCATAAAAATTGCATTTAGACTCCTCTCGTTCAACCCTTGTAGCGCCTTCTTGAAGAGGACCGGCAATGCACGTCGTCAAACTACAAGCCTTCTTGAAGAGGACCGGCAATGCACTTCGTCAAAGGAGGATTGAGATTCACTTGATACCATCTTTTTTTCAATGATCGCCAGGGGGAGAGCATCCCCACGTCAATTGTATTGATAGGATGTGGCAGATCACGGATCGACGACCTCATTTTTAGGGAACGAGGCAAAGAAAAAACCTATATCGCACAGTTAATATGGAAAACTAGGCTAAAATCATGATACAATAGGCACCTACCTAGCTAAAATAGGCTTCAATAACAATCCTGTTCAATTTTTTGAGTCACCGAGGGACCTTACTTTGCTCGCACGCGCGGCCGACCTGCTCATGCCATTGGACGTCCACAGAACACAGCGGCGGCTCATGGAGCCCTCCTTCTACCGGAGGCAAACCCTCATCTGCTGTCGGACTTCGTGCTCTGACAGGTCATGCATTTAACTGAACGGATTCTTCGAGATAGATCCAGCAGCGTTGCACTTTGCATCCCTGGATCGCAAGCAAAATTTATTGTTCTTTTGTATTATTTAGTTTTCCCTTGTGAACAGATGAAGTTGAAAGAGGGGCTCTTGTTAATACAACAATTTCACAGCAACTCTTTACGGATAAAAGGGAGGAGAAGGTTGAGCTGATGAAGGTTATAACTGTTGGCACAGAACGAGTTCAAGCTGACACCCCTGCCTCGGGCATCTCTTGGACCTTACTTTATCTCGCTAATAATATTGTGATGCAGAAAAGATGGAAGTGTTTCTTGCTAGTTTGTTCGGTGAAAACAATTGATCTACTACGTGTTTGCCAAGACATCTCATCATCCAAAAATAAAAAGGTATTTGTTATTTGATTGTTTCCAATCTCCAACATAGCATAGTGCTGAGCGGGAGTGATAGCTTACCAATGGCGAGCCGGTCAAAGAAAAATTACTACTACTATTATTATTATTATTATCACAAAAGAGAAATTATTTATGTAGCTAAAGTAGTAGCATCGAGGAAGAGTTTGCCTCCCATCACCTTCTACTGCGACTGCCTCTCAGCACTCTCCAATCTCCACCAAATGACATCATTCGCAAAGCACATTGCCGCCACCATCACAATCGTCCTTCTCTGCAGTCTCTCCACTGCTTTCCACGCCCGCCATCCAAATTTGTCTCAATCCTTCATATCCAAGTACACCTGACAAAGACTACAACCATAATTATATCCCTTCAACCGTAGGCGTCCTCGTGCTCCCTAAACCCCATCCACCCTCTCCTGTATGTCACCGGCCGTCTGGACTCAATGAGTTGATTCCTTCATGTGTCGGTTAGACTAGGGGTGGTATGGCTTGAGGGATTGCTCTACTACCGCAGAGTATTTTGTTTGCTGCATGCTCTGCCATTCGAATGTTTGATTTGCTTTTTTCTCGATGGAGCACGTACAATTAATGACATCGATTTTTTTTTAGAAATTGTAGAGAATTTAGCTCAGCCTCGTACCTGACAGCAGAGGCGGAGCGCCCCCTACGGCAGGATAAGGCAGCTGCCCCAGCTACCCGCGGAATAGAGATTTATTTCTCATTTTCCTTCTAAAATTCGATTTCATGGGACTGGAGCAGTGTCTTTATTGATCACTAGGAAAACGTAAATTTAAAACGCGCGGCCATTTACGTCTCCGCTAGGCGCAGGCGCACCCTCTCGTCGATCCTTACAGGCGCAAATCCCCTCCACTGCGGCCCTACCGGCCAGAGTTCATCTCCGCAGCCAGACTTCTCCGTCCGAGCTCTCAACAGCTCACTCTTCTCACGATTCGTGCTCGTCCAACTCTGGTGGGTGGTGGTAGACGGCCGGCGACGAGGTGGGTCCTCCTCCTCCTGCTCCTGCTCCTCATTCCTCTCTCGGATTTAGGCATGGTGGTGGCTGGGTTAGGGTTTCCGGTTCGGGGTCGTCGGGGGAGGGCTCCATAGCCGGCGTGCTTAGAGTGTCTGGCGGCGGCAGTAGGCACGGCGGTGGTGGCGGATCGAGGGTGGCGAGGTGAGGCGGCGTGGGAATCCATCCATCCATCCATCGAAGCTCCGTTTCCCCACCTCTCCAGGCTCCAGACTGCCGTTAGCTCGCCCGCGCCGCAACTGGCGGCTCCTGCAGCGGCGGCGCCGGTGGCCGCCCATGCGGGGTCCTCCGCGCTCTCCGCATCTTTCTGTTGCTCGCACTCGGTGGTCAGAGCTGGATGCAGCGTGGCACCGAGATTTGATTTGTTTTGTATTCCAACATGTTGACATTTGTTTCATCCGTTCTGATTTGTGTCGATTCTTGCTAATTTGGGTCATTTTCTTTGCTGATAGCTGATTTGCCAAGTCTGGTGCTGTGATTACTGCCCCACAGCAAGTCTTCTGCTGGCTGAAGCTTATGGGCGCCAAGATCCAGGCCTAGATGCATTACTCGAGAGGAGGCTCAGGGATGAGAATGTGCCTCTAGAATAATGTCTGTGCTTACCTGCGTGATTGAAAGCATGGGCTCATCCTGTAGCAGACATCATTCCTTAAACGAGGCTGAAGCAGCTGAAAATGCAAAGGTAACTTGTCGTTTAGACCAAGTAAATGCTATTAGTAGGTTTTGATTTTGAGTTGGTTAGCACTAAGCAGCTGCATTTGATTCCTGCTGATACTCATGGTGTGTGTGTGTAGTCTGCTGACATCGACCGGCGGATTTTGCAAGAGACAAAGGCAGAGCAACACATCCACAAGCTCTTACTTCTCGGTAATTCCAACTTACTTGAACTGAAGAGGTATTTTGTCATGTGAAGTATCTGTTGTTGTGTAGACTTTTGTCTTGGTAGTTTGCTGGATCAGCCGAAAAAGCTATCTCTATAGTTTCTCCCTAGCCAATTCCCTTTGTGTATCATTCAGACTTGAAAATGCTATCTTTGCATGCTGGTCATCAATAAATTTCTTTGCCTGGCTGTCTTTCTTGGTAAGGTGCTGGAGAATCGGGAAAGTCTACAATATTTAAACAGGCAAGGCTCATGTCATTCCTTTGTGGACCATATTCCTATGCCATCAGCAGGCCACTTATATTCTGATTGCTCATTTGCAGATAAAGCTCCTTTTCCAAACTGGTTTCGATGAGGCAGAACTTAGAAGCTATACTTCAGTCATCCATGCGAACGTATATCAGACAATTAAAGTATGCTATACTAGAAAGGGTGTGTCATTTTTTTCGCTTACAGCATAGTGGGGATTATGTAGAAAAAAATGACTGTAGATTGATATGCTGTTTTTATGGGGGTGTGTTTGCACATCTTTTGCCTCAGTAATGAGTTAAATGTGGACAGATTCTATATGACGGAGCTAAAGAGCTAGCCCAAGTGGAACCAGATTCCTCAAAATATGTTCTATCCCCAGATAATCAGGTTTGTGCCCTTGTTTTCTTCAGTAATTAGAGTTCCATTTTGGAATATAAAAACTTGGTTATTCTGAAATGTAATGATTCTAATGTGGTACGTCTGAGATGATTGCAATAGTTGAATCAGCCTGGAATTGTGCTGATCTCAAATGCATTATTATGCTTTGCATTGTCACTTGCTAATGGAATAGTATCCCTTGAACATTAAATTGAACCAAATGGAAAAGGGGAGAAATGATGTGTAGCCATTCATTTTATCTATTTTCCTTAGTTTTTCCAGTAAATCATTTATGTCTTTTGATAACTGGTAACCTTGCTGATATATTCGATTGCTTGAGAGAAGAAGGCTAAGATTGGTATGCGTGACTAGTTGTTGTTTGAAATGTTGGGTATACAAAATTCATCTACCATGAGGTATTAAACATTGTTTTTGGTTTGTAGTTCTGAGGCTAAACAGTTACCAAATGTCACCTTGTAGGCATTGAGATGCCTTTGCTAGCTCATAGAAGCTTCTCATCATCCACCTTATTGAACTAGCAAAATGTTTTGTTTATTTATACTGTAACTTTATCCCTACTTCAGGAGATTGGGGAGAAACTATCAGAAATTGGTGCAAAATTGGATTACCCATTGCTGAACAAAGAACTTGTACAGGATGTAAGGAAATTATGGCAAGATCCAGCCATTCAGGTGAAAAACATTGCTACTTTATTTAAAGAAATTTTATAGACAGTTGAACAGAAAGCTTGATTACTGAGAAAAGCATTTGTAGGAAACTTATTCACGCGGAAGTATTCTGCAAGTCCCTGACTGTGCACAGTACTTCATGAGCAATTTGGACCGATTAGCTGAAGTAGATTATGTACCAACAAAGGTATGCAATTACGCCCAATTTAAATCTTGTCAGCCTTATTTACAGGTTTTTTGATATTAGCATACTATTTCCTTTTGATTGTGTTTGAGGTTGCCGAATTGCATTAGAGGCTGGGGTCAAATGTAAGATATATAGATATTCCCATTCTTTTGAAGACCTTAGGAGTTAGGAGGTTATTAGTTTCAGTATTCAGGAAGGGGGAATATACCTTGCATGTAACAATCTTGAATAGAATCCCCATGCACAATTGCAGTGAAGTGAGAATAAATTTTACTAAACTGCTATGAATAAGGCATAGTCTTACCCCCCCCCCCCCCCCCCCCCCCAACACACACACACCCCTTTTGAGTTTTGATGGGTTGGTTCGTTTCACAACTTCCAAAACATAAGCATGGCTAGTTGGCTACATTACCCAGGCTATGTTTCAGTTTTTGTAATGACGTTCCCTTCTCCTAAGCAAAAAAAAATGTTAAATTGTTTTTATTTGTTGAATCATTATAGTGGTGCATTGTGAAGCAGCCTCTAAAGTAGATACCATGGAATCATCTTGTTCTGGTCAAGTCATCCTCAAGGTGTATAGAAAAACTTATCTTTTGTTTTAATTTTCTTTTATGTGAATGTTCCATCATATTATTTTGGTTTCTGTACATGGTTATTTGATCATAGGTCTTAAGGGTTTGCACTTTATCTATTGTACTTATCTGGGCTGGTTCTTTGCAGGAGGACGTGCTTCATGCAAGAGTACGGACGAATGGTGTGGTAGAAACTCAGTTTAGGTAAGCTGCTGACATGGTATTTGCATATTTCTTTTGTTATACTCTGTCCGGATGTCGAACTAAATTGGTATTATCGAGTAACAGATAGCTTTAATCTTCTAATTAGTAAGTTTTTAATTTCCTACAGCCCTCTTGGAGAGAGCAAAAGAGGTGGAGAGGTCTATAGGTTGTATGATGTAGGAGGCCAAAGAAATGAGAGAAGGAAGTGGATTCATCTTTTTGAAGGTGTTAATGCTGTAATCTTTTGTGCTGCCGTTAGCGAGTAAGTGCATTTTCATTGTTTACAATTCATTGACTTGAACTTACCTTAAACTGCCGAATTCTACTCGGAAGCTGTTCCTTTAGATTTTGTCAAGATGCACAGCACCACAAAAATTTTGGTTTATAAGTTGCGGTGTACAATTTTGATCCAAAGTTGAGCCCTGGCTGTTAATTTCAGGTACGATCAGATGTTATTTGAGGATGAGACGAAGAACAGAATGATGGAGACCAAAGAACTCTTTGACTGGGTCCTAAAGCAAAGATGTTTTGAGGTTTGTTTAAAATTATCAGAATCTTTTTGTTCTCACGCTATTTTTTTTTGTCATAATGAGCCCTACCTGATGCGATTCTGATTTCCAGAAAACCTCATTCATGTTGTTTCTCAACAAATTCGACATATTTGAGAGGAAAATACAAAAGGTAAGGGTCATCTTTTGACACCTACCAAGAGCTGAGTAACACTAAGTTCTCTGGTGTACCAACAATTGTCTGACTTGTCGTCCTTATATAGGTTCCTTTGAGTGTGTGTGAGTGGTTTAAAGACTACCAGCCTACTGCGCCTGGCAAACAGGAGGTTGAACATGCCTACGAGTGAGTGCGCTCCTGCCTCCCTATCACTCTATCAATGTCAGACAAAGATGTATACGTGCACATACATGCCAAAAAACAACTTTTTCCACTTTGCTATCCTACACCTGCATGTGCAAAACTGCTGCTTATGGCCTAGAGGGTTTCATTTACAGGTTTGTGAAAAAGAAGTTTGAGGAGCTCTACTTCCAGAGCAGCAAGCCAGACCGCGTAGACCGAGTGTTCAAGATTTACAGAACAACCGCCCTGGATCAGAAACTTGTGAAGAAGACATTTAAGTTGATCGACGAGAGCATGAGGCGCTCCAGAGAAGGAACCTGACCAAGCATGGGTTGTTGCTAGTCACAAGAAAAGTAATTAGGATGGTGGGAGGAACAGAGTTTACGGTGTCACAGCTTTGCTGATTGTAATTCTTTTTTGGACGGGGAACATTTTATTGATCTCTTTGTTCTTCCACAAGCTAGTGAAGATGTTTGTTGCGCGCCGTGGCCTGTGGAAAATTTGGACCCTTTGCGTCATGTCGCGGTCAAGTTCATTAGTTGCTGATTGTGATCCTGAATTTGTTGTCCAGAAATAGCTGAAAGTTTGATTTCAGGTGTTGTGGCTGAAAATTTGCATTCGTTTGCGTTGGGTGTCTGAAAGACTGAAGCTGTAATACGAACATGCGAGCAGGTTCCTTCGGCATACATGCAGAAAGCACAGCCCTGGAAGGAGTTACATTACGACACCCAAAACAAAAACGTTTGAAGTGACGTGATCTGCCAAAATAATTCTGCATGCCGCATTGCCAGAGGTTTGTGGTTCGATGGTTACAGAGCATGCGGGATGATTAGATTCCCCGGAAGATGCTCAGTCAGGTACGGGTCACAGATGGTGCTGCATTGCATTAGCATCATGGTCATATACGCATCAGGAAAACTGGAGACTTTGGGCGTCTCTTCATTCTCACTGACAACTAAAACAACAATTGACTTTATTATCTTCATTTTAAGGACAAGCAGCACTCAGCCAGCATTATGTTTAAACTGAAATCAAGAAGTGTGGATAGATCTCCTCTGGCCATGTTTAGCAGGAGTCTTAGGAACTGCTCCAAATTTGAGTGGCATACCAACATTTGGTTATTTATTTGTAAGTCCAGATTAAAATGCTGTATTTCCTTTCTCAGTTTTTACTTTTAGACATCTTACAATCACACACATTTACATCATCAGCTTGTCACAGACTTTCATTTTGTCAATATTCCTTCTTAAATGCCTCTACTGATGATCTTCACAACACCAGAACGATGCCATTCAATTTGCAAATCCAGGTTCAAGTATATATTTCAGGGGAATCGGCATGGAGATCTACAAGTGAATGGTGATCGATTTACATTATATTGCTCGTCGCAGCTGCTGCAGGAGCACCCCGGCCGGTCGCGTTCGCCTTCGCCATCAGCCAGTGTTCGCTTCATCTCCGCCGGCTGCCGAGCCGATTGGGAGCGAGGTGCTTGCTGGTGGGGGCGTTCCGCGAGAGCGAAGCCCGCGGAGGTAGCCAGCTAATTAATGAAGCCGGGGTGCTGGCTGGCGGTGCCGCGGATCGCGCGGCCGCCGCCACGTAATACACCAACACCAGCCGCCGCGGCGGCCCCTCCGGCGGCGACACGTCCGCCAGGCGCGCCGCGCGGTGTCACCACGCTGGGACGCTGCGTGGCACGACCCGCGAGACGACTTGGCTTTGCCTCCGGCGACTCGTCAAGGTTCGAGCTTGTCAAGGTTTAAGCCGCGAAGCATTAGGCTCAAAAGTATCCGGGTTTACCGTTAGATTATAGGTCGCTACATCTCGAGTGAAACAAGGTGTGGGCACCAAAGAACTCCCAAACCACACAAAGCAAATTTAGCAACATGCCACTAGCCTTCATTTTCTCACAAGCAAACAGCCAAACATTCACTACATTTTGAGAATCCAAGCAGGGAGTTCACAATAGCTTACCTAGGGCTAAACCAAAAGACATGGCTATTCGATACATGGTCCAACAAAAGCCAAGCCCTAGTACCACAGCTGGTGGAAAGGAAACTAAACTACCATAATCTACAACTTACTAGTTAATTAAACACATAGCATTCGGCTGACGATACTTGTTCCGGCATGCTGTCAGATACTTGCCCTGCAGACCAGACATGGCAAGCATAGCAAGCCTTGCTTCTTCACTGGTTGCCGATCTCCATGAGCAGCCAGTCCTTCCTCATGTCGCTGGGCAACGCCATGAGGCACCTGAACTGGCGAGCATCGTGGATGAGCTTGCTGTAGGCTCTCAGCAGATCAGCACGGCCCAGGTCGGGTATCTCCTTGAGCGCCTCGTAGATCTGTTCCGGGGAAGCAGCTCCTGCCTCGCTGCTGGCTTCGTCTTCAGTCTACGGGAAAGGAAACGAAGAATGAATGGTTGGTTAATGATAATCTCCCGAGATGATGATCCTCCACGAGCAGATCGTAGCAGTGTTGAGATATAAATAGTCTGAGATCGAACCTGTCTCTGGCGGCGGCGGTGGCTGGACCCCTCGTCGTCCTCCTCGGACGGCTCCGCGCGGCGGCGGCGGCCATGGCGCGTCTCGACGTCGAACCACCGGATGCCGAGGCCAGCGCCGGGCGCGTCCGTGAGTGGAGGAGCAGCAGCAACGCGCGCCGAGTTCACGGCCAGGAGATCGAGCGGCGGGTCCTCGATGTCCGACAACGAGCCCGCGTTGTCACCAACCACCGCCGCCGGGGGCGGCGGCGCCAGGGACAAGTCACGGTAGTAGGATGCCAGCAGCTGCTGGCGGCGGTTGTGGTCGTTGATTCCGATCGAGCCGACGCCGACGCCGACACCTCTCTGCGCCATTGCCGCCGCTGCCGCCGGTTGCCGGTTGCGGTTGATTCCGGCCAAGCCGCGGCCGCCGCCTCCTCTCAGCGCCATCGCCGCCGCCGCTCTCGCCGTTGCCAGTTGCCGGTTGTGGTTAGTTCCGGCCAAGCCGCCGCCGCCTCTCTGCGCCATCGCCGGTTGCCTGTTGTGGTTGGTTCCGGCCGAGCCTCCGCCGCCGCCGCTGCCTCTCTGCGCCATCGCCGCCGCTGTCGTCGCAGGTTGCGGTTGCGAGTTGCCAGCCGGTTGGAGCGAGAGCGAGGAGAGAGCTGCTGGGAGGCTGGGGCTTTGCGCTAGGGGTGATGGAGGGAGCGGTGGAGAGTGAAACCGGAGGGGATAACACCGGAGGCTCTACGTGGCGCCGCCGCGAGCTCCTCCGGCGACACGCGCGCCACTTGCTGTCGCCGCTCTGACGCGGCGTGGCATGCAGGACTCGTGGCTTCACTTTTGACTGCGGCGCGTGCGGCGTACGCTGTGTGTAGGTGAGTAGGTGACGGTGAAATGCTATTTACACTTCAATTAAGGTCCTAGTACCAATCCTAATGCCTACGTGGCACATCCACGTCAACAATGAACGGTAAAACGGGTTAAACCCCCCAACAAGAACAATATAGGATAGGATATGCTCGTCAAGGTTCAACCTTGTCAGACGATTTTAAGAGAGTTGAAGCCGCTGCATTAGGCTAAAAGTATCCTCATGAGAGACAGTTTAGTGTTAAATTAAGATTGTGTCGTTATGTTTCGAGTGAAAGGCCCGCTATTGTGTGGTAAGTTAGAATTTAAATATTTCTCATATTAGGTTCAAAATCTCACATTAAAAAATTATAATTTAAAAAAAATCATAACACATAACATAAGAAATTACAAACTTTACATAATCGAACTGAGATTAATAGCTAAGAAAGGTACTCACGATCTCTGACAATTATTTAATCAATCTTTTTGGACACAAACGCATAAATGTTACATTGTGAAGCATGTTGCTGGCGCGGTGTGTGCGGCGCACTCAACGTGTCTCACTATCACTTGAGTTCCCCAAGTAGCCACTTCGAAGAGTCATAAGAGTTTTGAAAGGCAATTGTGACGAGTAGTAGACTATAAGCTTCCAAAAAGAAATTGGAGGTGATTTGTTGTGCTCTATACCTACGTAGAAATGATGCACAAAATCACATAATAAACTTAATAGTTGTAATGGAACGAGTATATTCAGAAACTTAGTTAACACAAGATAAAGTGAAAAGAAATGATTTGATGTGTTTTTTTATATTGGATTTGATGTGTTATTCTTCTTCCGTTCTATAGAAGAAACAGAACACATCAAGAAAGGCAGCACTTTGTTACACTGTTTTAAAACCATAGGAATCTAGGGGCAAGTTTGACAAAGCTACAGCTCAGGATTCCATGGTAGAAGTGATTATGCCTCTAAAATAAATTTGCAAGCTAGCTAATTCAATGTTCCTGAGAGATAAGATTATGCTAGAAGTTTCCTCGGTGTCTCTAAATGTGTACAAGATACATCATTTGTCAGCAATCTAAAGTGGATAACTTGTTGGTTTCTGAATAAGCGTAGCAATAACTACACTATTTTTTTGACATTACAAGACGGATATTCAATAAAGATATAATTTTTCATCAAAGCATATTACTTATCTCTCTCCAAAATAGTAAAATCAATATTATACAATAAAAATAGGAGAAAAATTGAGTTACCCTACCGGAGGAAGCCGTGCGACGTGAGTAGGTGGCGGTGGATCTGAAGCTACCCACTGCCGGTGACATCCTCTGTGAGGCGGATGCCGTGTGCCATCTTCGGATCATCGGTTGGCTGTCCAAGAGAGGACGGAGGAACACATTAGGTGGCTGGCTTTGTTGCTCCTTAGGTAAGGGGCCCGGATGCGGATGGCTCTCAGGGTGTTGAAGCGCGTCGATGGAGGAGAACATTGGTCGGTAGGCATGAGTTGCCAAAGGATCCGGCACAATGGGTAGGGAGATCTGCTCTCTCACCCTAGTGGCGGCGCGTCTAATATGGTTAGTGTGGTGGATTGATGGGATGGGTGCCGAACCCTAGAAGTTTTTCTTTTATACTGATGGCAGAGGATGGGTAGTTTTTCCTGAAGTCCAAGGGACAATCTCATAAACACCTCGCCACAATCAGTGGGATTCTCTCCTAAGCGACGTTCAGGACCAATTCATCACGCACGTTGGTTTGCTCGTGGTTAGAAAAATCGATTCCCCCGAAGCGGATGGAATCACATCATTTGGGACTCAGGAATGTACATTTTTTTACTAGAATCCGCTCCGGATCATTACCTAAATAGAGCCAAGGTTTCACATATAACTAACTACCCAACTTGTTGTTGATGATGTTCATAGTTAGGATGAGGAGGTGGAGAGTAGGATTTTGTTTTATCCATAAATTTTTTAAATGAACAGGCACGAGTCTGTGCCTATTTCATTGACATATTTTTTCCACATTCGTTACTTACTAAGTGGGCCATGAAAAAGGGCCACCACGATACCGTGGACTTGGGATAGGCTAATAGAAATTGTGGTCGAGCCGAACGACAGAAGGCATATATGGATGTGCTCGCCAATCATGGGCGACATGAGCTAAAACAAAAAGGAAAATTTACTATACGAAATAGTAGTGCTCGGAAGTCAGAAAAGTATGCATGGTGACCACATTAAACATATGAGCTATATAGTAGTTTTTTCGGATCCAAGGGTCAAACATAGCAATTCAAATGTAGATAACGTTTTATACATGATATAGTTGTGGTGTGTCCACATATTTTTTTTAAAAAAAGTGATGCTTACACTCTATAAAAATTCTTGTAGCGCACCCACTTTTTTTTAAAAAATAAGGAATTAATTAATCAATTAGTGTTCCACAGAAAGTAAGAAAAAACATCCAATCGGCACCAAGGACAGTGAGTAGTAGTGATCGGACGGCTTGATTCAAGTGCGCAAGGGATCTCAAAATTGGTACAAAGAGGTCTAAAAGGCTTTATGTGGACACTCATATCTATATCGGTATTCAAGCCCACTAACGGGTGCAGTCCAAGATGAAACTCAGTAGGCAGTTTTCAAGCTATACGCAACTAGAAATCAATAAATTTTTGAGAGGCACAAGGTTCCTTACCAACAAAAGACGCATAAAGTCTAGTCGGCCGGAGAAAGACGATGAAGCCCAATCTACCCCTGTTCTGCTTGGGCTGAGCCGGAGGAGAGTATACAGGAAGTCGAGATTCCATTGTAACGAATGGCCATGTTTGCTAATTACTACTAAGATGGCACTTAAAAATAAAATAAGTAAATTTCGAGTGAAGCTGAACTAAACATAGATTTTACGCATCCAATTCTACTCCATATCCAAACATGCCCTGTATGTTTGAATATTATCCCGTTTTAATGTGATACGTATCTTTAAAATTTGTTATGCATAGCTTTGGAGGTGACGTGGCACAAAATTGATATCTACTTACTCCACATGTTACCACAAATAAACACCCTTATAATTGAAAAGAATAAAGACGGTTTTCACACGTTCTCATGTAGAGATTTTTCGATTTGTTTTGTTACTAACAAATGTAGTTCAAATATTATTCAAAATCAATTTCACTCTGGTTCCCATAGATTGGTGTTAAGGTCTAAACTTGCATGAACTGTGAATGCCACACACAATTCTCCCGTTACCATGAACTGTGAATGCAGGTTTGCTAGGAAGATACTCTCTTTGTCCCAAATTGTACGTGATTTTGACTTTTGTAGATACATAGATTTTACTATGTATATAGACATAATATATATCTAAATCATATATCTAGAAAAGCCAAAACGATATACAATTTGAAACGAAGGGAAATAAGTATATTTCAAGTCAAGCTGGATTAAACCTATATTTTCCCATATCCTGTCCTACTCCCTATCCAAACATGCCTCTATGTTGAACCTGATCCGATTTTAATGTGGTAATGTGGTATTTTCAGAATAGATTATGCACAGATTTGAAGGTGATGTGGCACAAATTTGATATCCTGCTAACTCCACATATTCTCACAAATACACACCATTATAATTGAAGAGAATGTTTGTTCTCACGATTCACGAATTAGCAACGCAGCATCTGTAGAGAAAGCGTACTAGCTGAGGGAATCAAACATTGCACAACTAATAACATACAAATAGCTGAGGATATCAAACATTGCACATCTAACATATTCATGCCATTCATGATATTTGTGTGTGATATTGCAGGGCAAACTCAACAAGTCTCACTTGTTCTTGAGTTCCATTAGAAGGCTAAAAGAAAGAGGTCTGAATTCGCTATCACACACACGGTGCCTCGATAAGCCTCATATGCCTCCAATTTCCATGAGCAGCCATTCCTTTCTCATGTTTTCCGGGAGTGCCATAAGAGATCTGAACCGGCGCTCATCTCGGATAAGCATACTATAGGCTTGCAGCCGGTCAGCGTGGGCCAATCTGGGTATCTCTCTGAGAACCTCAAAGATCTCTTCAGGTGAAGTGTCTTTGGGCGCTTGTGGAGGTTCAGCAGCCTTCAAAGAAGCTTGAAGTGATTTGTTGATTTCACCGAGCATGTGGAGAAGTGCATCTTCTTTCTCAATATCTACAAACAGATGGGGCACAAACAGTAAATGAAATGAGCACAATTATAGTCGTAAAGGATCACTGCAGCAGATTAAATAGCCCCCCTTTTTTTTCCTTTTTACCATATAAGCTGCAGTTTATTTTCATAGGCCTCATTCAGTTTATATTGTGAAAAATTATATGACCACGAAGCTGCTTGCTATGAAAAGACAGAAATCAGGTAATAGAACCATCCTTTTGTCACTGAATGATTCTGTTTAGTGGATGGATGACCGAACTGACACTTCGATAAAAGCTATATCCAGGACTAATCCAATTGCCAAAATGGAGTTAGATAGATAAAATCACAGGAAGGGGTGTCTGCTGATCAGTGAATTTGATTCGGCTCGGAATCTAATCATCCAAACACGCCCTGAGTGTGAATCATACCAAGCTTGCGTGATTTCTTCGCAGCGGATGCAGGGCTACTTTCCCCATCGCGCTCATCTTCCTGAAACAGGCGTAAAATGAGCAGCTAGCACACACTAGCGTCAGATAAGTACTACGCAACGCCTGAGAGAGGGTTCGATAAGATTGGATCGGCAGGATGCGTAGCCAACACGAGCGAACCTTGGCGGCCTCCGGCACCGCGCGATGGCGGCGGCGCACGCCCGCGCCGCGCTCGATGCGGCACGGAGGTTCTTCGACTTGGACCCGGGGATGGTGGCGGCGGCTCGTCGCCGCCCTCCGCGGCCGCCGACCTGGAGTAGAAGAAGGTATGCAATTCGGAGGAGGAGCTGCGGAACACGCGGTCCCAGTCTATCTCGATCCGGGGGAGGGCCATCGCCGCCGCTGTTCTGCGACCTCCGGGCTCCGGCTATCGAGGAGAGAGAGAGAGATTTCGGGGGATTCCAGATTTGCCGCCGCGGCGAGGAAAAAGCTTTCCATTTTCGCGCTCGGGATGTTTGGGCCGGGCCGATTCTTCAGGCTCAGGCCCGTTGATACACACACAAAAAAAAAAAAATTGGGCCAGTCCGTGACTAGACAGGCTATCGTGTGCTTACAATAAACCCCATTTGCCTCCGATTTCCTTGAGAGCAAAACCATCAGGATCTGAATATAGAAGATCATCAACACGGATCAATCTAATAAAATCTGTACACATGCTGAACCCGTTCTCCCAGAGAAATCCATAACGGCCCATTTTATGATTCAAGTAAACAAACCATTTTATAAGAATGCAACCACGAATTAGCCCAAACTCTGTATCATGCACTTCTCACTGGTATTCACATTGATCACTATCAAACGAGCGCCAACCATAATAAAGACTGTCAAGTTATCTCCAACCAGCACAGCCAAGGGGCCATTTGGTACCCCCAATGACGAAACAGAGGCTCGCATTTGGCTCCGACATTGTAACAGTATCGACAAGGAGGCGAGGAGGAGAGCTGTAGGAGTTGTTTCTAAGGGCCACGGGCTCTGAAGAAGCACAAGCACCCGCCCGCCTGGCCTTCCGGTATCATGCCGCCGCCCTTGCTCGTGTCGAGGGCCTCCATGAGCCGCACCACCTCATCCATGTCCGGACGCTTGTCCGGGTTCGCGTCCCAGCACTTGCGCATGATGTTCGCCATCGCGCTTGAGCAGCAGCGGGGGATGTCCGGGCGCAGATTCTGTGCAGACAAACCATTAATCATTCATTCTTCCCAATATATTATATATGTTCAATACGTGGATGGTAAAATAGCCATCTGACAGTGAAGCCAGCAGCTGAAAACGAACCTGATGAACAACAGCAGATGAGACATCTGCAAAACTGAGGTCTGGATAAGGCATGTCACAGCAGTATATTTCCCATAAGCATATGCCAAAACTGTAGACGTCACACTTCCTATTGTATGGCTTGCCTTCAAGGACCTGCAGACACGAATGGCAAAGGAACAAATAATTACTTAGAACAGAAATAACTAGCTAAAACTCCAACAGACTAAAATACTTAGCCTGATAAAGACAGGAAATACAAAGAAGAGCATCTGTTTTCATACAAATCTTATACAGTATAGTATACCTCTGGGGCCATGTAGCCAAGTGTGCCTGTCGCGCCTGTCATATCCTTTGGATTCTGAGCCTCAACACGAGCAACACCAAAATCAGCGATTTTAAGGTTCCGTTGCGTATCAAGTAGCATATTTTCAGTTTTAACATCCCGATGAACTATCTTTCTTGAGTGTAGATAGCTCAATCTGCAAAACAAACAAAACAAGTGGCCATCATAAGATTTAATATAAGAAAATGTATGACAGCAACTTTACCCAACTTCTGAATGAAGGGGGGTTTTATATAGCTTGCTTACCCTCTGGCCAGATCCAATGCTATCTGAACCACAACCTTGTATGCAAGCTTCCGTCGCCTGTTCTTTATTAGATATTGTTTTAGTGTTCCACCAGCAAGATATTCTACCACAACACAACATGCTCTTGGCGGCAGCTCAGTGCGAGAACTATTGACTGGAATCTTAAGGTCTGTAGTACCCATCGATGCACCAATGAACTGCAAGAAAGAAAGTAAAGAGTAAACAAACCATGTAAGTGGATGACAAGAAGAAAGCTACTACTCAAGAGCACAGACAGCACAGTGTGCCACATACTGCTAAAACAAACTAAGCAGAAATATTCACCTTTGTAACATTTGGATGACTGAGCTCATGCCAGACAGCAACCTCCTGCTTAAACGATGCTCGCAGTGTAGCAGTTTCAGTTTCCGTTGCAAAGCCATCTTCACCCCAATCCAACAGTTTTACTGTACACATCATGAGAAAAACAGAATGAACTTAAAGCACATGAGAAGATCAGGACAGTGTAATGCATGTGCAATTGGTAATTTGTTAAAGTATCTGACATTCTAACTCAACAGTAATACAAAAATTTCATAATATCCAGATAATTTCATCCATTTGATAATACGCCGTTTGAGGTAAGCTGTCTATTTGTCTACAAGGCAAAAAAGGGTATGGTGAAAGATGTACAGCATCTCGGTCCTGTGTAGCAAGAGAGCTCAGGAACAGGACACCTGAATAAGCTCATGACACCAGAGGTCACAGATGCACCCAAAACACAAAGCAGACACCTGACGAAATGAAGTTACAATGGCTATTACCCTTCACCCACTAGTATTTAGGTTTTAGGATTTCACGATCAGAATCTCTGAGCAAAAGAAAAAACTAAATCCGCAAAGGTGCAATACTTCACACACATAAACCAATGCAAAGAGAAAAGTCAGCACCACATAACCATCGCACATCACTTGCGCTACAATACATACATGATTACACATTTGACATGTGTAGTGTAAACATTAGAGTTCTATTTTCCATGAACAAGAATTGCTCCTTGATTCACATGGAAAATGAAACAGAGCGTGACCAACTATTTGCTAGAACAGGTATCCAAAGATAGAAGAGGAACAAAACAGAACAATGAATATTCAGATCACATAAGAGCTAGCTGTTCCTGTTAATGGAACTAGGAAATCCCGTTACGAAAAATTCTAAGTCCTAGCATTCATGTACATGTGCCAACTGAATCAAGAATTGCATCATGCGACATGGTTACACATATGCCCCATTTAACCTGCTGCTTGTATCAATTTTCTACCCTGCACGGGTAAGTAAACCACTGTACTATCTACTGAAAACCAAGAATTCTAAGCCCGAACAATCTCATCTCATGCAGACACCCGAAACGAAGAACGAATGAACGATGAGAGAAAACAGGGTACCTGCAACATCCTGCCCATCATACGTTCCGCGATACACCGTGCCGTAGGTGCCCTGCGCGATGACGTACCGAATCTCGAGCTTGGCGAGGTCGATCTCCCAGTCCTCCCGGGGCCCCAGGGTGGACTTGCCCTTGTGCTTCTCCCAGGTCTTGGCCAGCTGCTTCTCCAGCTGGATGTCCAGGCTCTCCAGGTCGATCTTGTCGGCTCGCACGTAGGTCTCGTTCTTCGCCGCCGCCGACGCGCCATCGCCGGCGCTCGACGCCATCGCGGCCCGGGACCGGCCTCCGGCTTCCAAGACCTCAACTTGTCTCCCTTGGCGGAGACTTGCAGCCTCCGCTGTGTTTGATGGAGCAGTGGAGCCCTCCACAGGACCTCTGCGCCGCCAGGGGCAGAGGCCAGGGTCGCAAATTCTGCATACACAAACAGGAAGCCATTGGCGTAAATGGGCGGAATTGAAGGAAGCAAGCCCCTAAAATTCTTGGGACACGAACTGATTACAAGCACAGCTCCAGCACGCGGCAAGCAAATCACTGCGGAATGGGGGCATTGGAGCAAGGGAGGGGAGAAAGATTCGGATTCGGATTTGGTTGCAACCAGCAACCAGACTAGCTACTCTGGTAGGAGCAAGGGAGATTCCTCCCGAGCAAGAGAGGGCGTGTGCTTACCAGCGGAAGGAGGAACCGGTCCCCAGGTCCCGGTGGATCTGCAGCTCCAGCTCCAGCAGCAGGGAGGGGAGAGCAGAGCAGGAGGACGGCGAGGACAGGGAAAGAAGCGGGGAGTTCGAGGTGACGCGCTCCGGTGAGGGCAGGTTATGGGATTAGGTAGGCGTGGGTGGGAGCCGGTAGGTGGCTGCGGCGCCGGCGAGGCGGTGGACGCCGGCGAGGTGGGTTTGGTTTGGTTTGGTGCGAGGAGGCCGGAGCGGGTCAGCAGGTGGAAGAACAGGTGTTTCAGAAGTTTGGCCAGGAGTGGGGAATTTACGGTAATAAATGTCAAGGATTAAATCACGTTTTCGGCATTGCTTAGCTAGGAGGCGTGCCACTTGTTGAACAAAAGAGTTTCTTTTTTTCTTTATTCCCGCAAGCAAAAAGGAATTTATTTTATCTTTTCCTAGAGAGAAATAAAGGAACTTAGGTCCAAAATGAAAAGAGAAAGGTTGGAACATGCTCCCAACGCTAGGGCCACGCAAGGAAAACCCGGTCGCTAGGTCCCGGTGCATTTGCAACTCCAGCTCCAGCAGCAGGGAGTGGGGAGCAGAGCAGGAGGGCGGCGAGGATTGGGAAAGAAGCGGGAATTCGAGGTGACACGCTCCGGTGAGGGTAGGTTATGGGATGAGGTAGGCGGATGTGGGAGCCAGGAGGTGGCTGCAGCGAGGGCGAGGCGGTGGACGCTGGCGAGGTGGGTTTGGTTTGGTTTGGTGCGAGGAGGCCGGAGCGGGTCAGCAGATGGAACAATAGGTGTTTCAGAAGTTTGGCCTGCTGTATATCGATTCGATTGTCATGAATGGGAATTTCCGGCAATAAAGTCAAGGATTAAACCATATTTTTTCTACGCCAGCACCAACTATCAATTCCACGGTGCGTTTGGATAGAAGTCGAACCTAAAGTGGAGGTCGCCAGCTGGAGTCATTACTAGCGGCATGGAGGTGGTGTGCGAGGAGGTTTTCCAGAGGGGTTAATGGTGAGGCCACAACATAGCAGCAGAGACGGATATCATAGTAAGGAAATAGCGTAGAAACCTTGAGGCTTGCTCAACAGTTAGCGCATCGGGAAGGCTAGGTATGGAGAGGAATGCAACCCTAGATCCATTTGACGAGATAAGAACATGGATATCTAATTGACGGAGAAATCAGAGCAGAGAGTTCCAAGCAAACAAGCGGGTTTGATTTTTTACCGAGGTTGGATGGTAACGATCTTCATCGGTGGCGGATTTGAACTGCCTCCTATAGACAACCAGGAAAGATAGTTCATGTGGTTATGCGTGCGAGGAAGAAAAGGAGAGGGCTCTTCTTCCATTTTGTTTTTTATTTATCGTGGGGTCTGCCATGTACATTGCAACCTTTAAAGGGCAACGCCATTTTTGTGGTGGGCCTCAAATTTTTTAGATTCACTTTCCGTACTACGAGGAAGATCTTAGTGACATGAATTACCTAGTTTTTTAATTTATGGTTTCACAAAGAAATAGAAATTAGCCTAGTTTTTGGTGAATTCCTATATAGATGGTATGTTTATAAGTACCTCTAGTAAAGTAATAATGAATACCTAATATTTTGACCAAACTCAACCAAACGTTTAAAATCTTCGCCGTTGATATCTATAAAACTTTCTCCACTATTTTCAAACTAAGTCAAACTTGTCTAATATAATTTTGATAAGTTTATAATAAAAATAATATGTGATAGATCTGTCTTGAAAGTATTTGAATAACTATATACCTTTACTATATATTATGGTCATTTGATAATACATCATGGTGGCCAAAATTACACCTCAAACACTGCATTTCTACGGAGGAAGCATTAAATCAGAGAAAGATTGGTTTATTTTGTCCTCGCCGGGGGCTCTCAGTTATCCCCTTATTCTAAAGTTAGGGACTCCATGCATTATTGGTTACAATAACGTAGTGTCATTCTACAGGAAAACAATATCGTTGTAGCAGGGAGTTGTACAACAAAAGCCGTGTGCGAAATATACAACAACTGTAACTCTTTTGATCTTCCTTCATGTGTTGTGATAATCTGCTATGATGTTTTCTTGAAATTGACATGTACATTACAGCACATTGTTTTTCCTTAGAAATAAAGAAATCCGGAGATAGAAGTTATGAAGGTAAAAGTTGATAGGTCATGTAGAAAAGTATATCCTTCATGAGTAGTATATATACTCCGTATGATACTACAAGCCATGATTCAACGCGCAATGATCGTTTCAACTGGATTTAACAAAGTCAAGAACGCCCATTCAGGCAAAGTGGTTCGCTCTTTTACGAAATCTTGAATGATGCTTCGTTCTTATTTGCTTGATAATGTTATCCTCTTCGTGCATGTCGACACGTAGACACAGAAACTATAACATTTTTGCATGCATCATCGCATCAAGGTGTCAACATTTAGCTGTAGTTATCTCTGATGATTGACTAAAAAATGTCAGTGATGACTAATATGATTGCACATTGCATTGGTGTTGAAATTATGTACCTACTAATGACGACATGGTTTGGTTGTTGCAGGAATAATGCGAGCTCAAAATATACATTGAGCAAGCAAACCACCTAATAAATAAGGATAGTTATAGTTTCTTGGGGGCTTCTCATTAGTAGGATATTCGGAGAACATGGTATCATCTTCGTACATGGTTCTTCGTGCTATTTGCTTGTTTAGTTGTAGGCCTTGGCCGTTGGAGCCCACAAATTAAATATTTCCAGTTCATGCAGCAAGATATAGATAACCCTCAATACGATGTGAGCGTCGGCATCTGTACTGTGATACTTCGTCGTCTTCCACCTTGTATATATAAAAGAAAACGAAGAAGATGATGTAGATTGAAGTAAAATTAAAGAAGAAAAGGAAGAAGATGGTGATGTAGATTGAAGCATAGACGATACATATTCCTTTGCGTAGTCGCCGTCCTCGGTCTCTCTTCAACCGTGGTCCATCGCCGCGATGTCGTAAACAAGTGAATAGAAGGTTGAACAGAACACCTTCGTCGTTCAACGCTCCGTGCGAACCTGAGAGCATCAGGTTCCCTCCTCCGCGGCGACCCGGCCACGTACTGTGCACACGTCGCAGGGACACACGATCGTCCTCGATCTCTCTCCGCAGGCTTCTTTTTCCAGCTCGATCGTGCGTGCATTTCTGTGCCACACAAACGTCGCCGGAATCCCTTGCCCTCTCGTGCTGCATCACCTTCTGCTTGGCGGACCGGATTGAGTGCGCCGCCGTCGCTGTCGCGGGCTGCTCCAGGGGAACTTGAACTCCGACGCCGCCGTCCGTGCCAACTCGCGCACTTGCCGGTGCAGCTTGTCGTTGCCGCCGTCCCAGGAAAAAGAAGAAGAGCTAGCAAGTCGGGTAACCAAAACGTCCTGTCATCATCGTCGTCTACTTCTTCGTCTCTGCTTCGTCTTATATCAGTTTTAAGTGTCATCCAGAAAAATATAAGGTTTATGCTTTTGGAAAAGAAGATAAAAGGGATATCATCAGAGTGCTCAACCTAGAACTAGCAGCCGAATATGCTGCGGCATCCTCCTATGCCGAGTTACGGAGTTAGCCGCAGCCACGGGCAGTTATGAAGAACACGAAAAATGAAAAGCTCACCGAATGCTATTGGGCCACGCCCCACTCGTAGTGGGCCGTCTTGGGCTGCCAGGTTTGCCATTTGGTGGGCCCAAAACGACGGGCTTGCATTTGGGCTTTGCTTGACGGGGAGATGACATGCGCAGGGAATCCTATCCATCTTCCGGAAGGTGGATAGGGGTTTGTCGGATTTTGAAACCCCGCAGTGCATCAGGGTTACCTAAGTAATTTATTTGTAGACAAAGAGGATTGCGAGACTAAAAACTCAAAGGTGATTATGAGAACACGAAGGGTTTAGACAGGTTCAAGTCTTCGGAGAGTAATATCCTACGTTCTGTGTGTCGTCGGATTGTATTGCTTTAAGGTTCAAGTCGCGAGGGTTGATGCTCTCGTGGGATTGGATGGATGCCTTCAAGGGATGCCCTGGTCGCTTTATATAGCTTGGCGACTGAGGATTACAAGTCGGTTTGAATCTAATCTAGTCGGTTATTACATGAAAAACAATCTAGGTCGGTTGGTAGATAGAGTTCCGCAACATCCGGACTGGCTTGATTTGCCCGACCTTCCTTGTCTTGTACACCAAGTATCTTCGTGTCCTTGACCTGAACGTTCTAGTCGGGCAGGCCCACTCGTCAGGACCGACCAATATCTTAGTCGGTAGGGACCCATGAGCTACCCATATCCCTCAAGCCCCCGAGCGATGTGTATGCGAACAGGAGCTTGACGGTGTCACGACGTTGTGAAGTAGTCGGCTGAAGTCGTGGTGACGTCACTATAGAGGCTGCGCAATGCTCAAAAACCAAGAAAAATCCGAGTGAACGTAGAGCCATATGCGCAGAGCGAAGTCGAGCGCTGAGCTAATGGATGTCGAGCATCCAGTAGGTCGGAGCGAAGGGATTGGAGGGCGTCGCAAGACGCACTCCGTATGAAGTAGCCCCCGAGCATTGAAGCATTTAGAATAATCAGTCCAATGGTCAAAAAAGAAGAAAGTCTTGATCAAGAATAGGTTCGAGTGCCCGAGCACAAGGATAGACAAGCCACGGAGGCATGTCGACCAAAAGAAAACACCTAGCCCTTGAGGACAAAAGCTGATGTAGCGATGGGTACACGACAAAGATGTCTGCCCACGAAAATATTGCGCCATCCGGGCCACTGCAAGATTCCTATCGGCCTTTATGAAGGTTGAGACAAACGTCACGTGAAAAATGCGCAGGTTTATCTAGTCAGATGAGTCTTGTTGTGACTCCTCACGAGCCCACTGTTGCACCTTGTACTTATTCCAGCCACCTCGCTATAAATAGACCAGCAACTCAAGCACTCTTCGCCAAGAGCCATGACCCAAAGAATAGCACTCGTAGGCTGGAAGCTTGTAATCTTTAATACTTGTAGCAATTGTCTGCAAGCTCGATGCCAGAAGAATTCTCGTGAAGAAAACTAGGATGTTCCTTCCCTTCGCAGTCTCTTCGGTGAAGTCAGGAGGTAACGATGCTAGAAGAATCCTTGTGATGAAGCTACATCGGACATCTTGTGAGCTTTCCGAAGATGTCGTTAGTTGAAAGGTGCTCCTTGTAATTGTTATATTGTAATTCCTTTAGTCGGTACCCTAGGACACCAATGGTAGTCAATAAAAGAAAAATTTGAAGTTGCTTCTGAGCATATGTCCCGTTATCTGGATACGGAGATAAGCGAGGCCACGGAGGCGCCAGGGTTCGAGTTAGGCGCTCAACCCCCGAGCACGAGGACTGGCTGGGCCGCAGAGGCATGTGGGGGCACACCGACCTGAGAGAGGCGCAACGCCTAGCGGAAGGCCAACGCTAGTCACTTGCTGCCTCAGCTCCCGCATTGGCGGCAGGTTATGGGCGTTGCTGGGCGTAGGCTTGCTCCTGGTAGTGCCGTGCCACGTGTTGTGGGTGTTGCGCCATTGTTGCTGAGAAGGTGGTTTCACTATCTAGGGGTTTATCCATCCTGGATGCAACATGCGAGGAAATCACCCAAACAGGGGAGAGAACTTGAAAACGAAAAGGGAAGATAAAGGTAGTAAACATCCCAAATTGCAACTGCTTTAAACACGAGAAAAATGATTTGATATGCCACTAAGGTCATCAGTTCTCGCAAATTAGTTGGGGATCATTCGCCCATAACCTGCAAAAAGAGGAGCAAATAAGCACCATTAGTTGGGGACATGGAGAATAAACAACCGGCAAATGGAGATCCAATGGCATCATGTACACTCCAAAATTGAATCGAAAGCTGGGTTCAAACGGATCGAGCTGGGAGTTCATGGCCGAGCTGGTCGCTGGCCTGCATGCTGTTTATTCCCTTGGCTCCTATCTGAACGGCAGCGTCGTTAGTCGGTTCCTGAAGGTGTTTGATGGCTAGCTTCTGGGACTCTAACGCCCATCTCAATTTGCAGTATTGTCCTGGAAAAGGTAGATTTTGGATTCAACTGAGTACATGGAAGAAGAACTATAGAGATCCATCTTTCAAAAGCTGACAAAACAATAGGTAAGGAATATTTTTTTACTCTTGAAAAGTTTGTTTGCCCCCAAGGGGAAAGGAGCCCTCCTCCCTACATAGAGCATCACAATCCTTATTGGCCTATTGAGTTTTACACCTTTTCCCTTTCATTTCACTTAATCTTCAAAGTTGAATGCCTTTAACAAGTTTGATTACTATTGGTTTATCTCTAATGATGATCAAACTCAGCACTAACTTGTTGCAACAAAAGAAACAAAGAAAACTGGAAGATTTCCAGGATATTATTAAAAAAATCGCCACGTACCTTGATAGTGAAAAGGACACTAGAGTCAAAAACTTGTTGGCCAGCAGTAACCTTCAGGCCCTCAACATATCCGGCACGAGGCGCCTTCACAACATGCTGAAAAAAATAAGATATTTTAGTGTACATTAAGTTGGCCAGAACTTCACAAAATAACCAGCAAGATAGTTTATCTAGACCTCCATCTTAATTGCTTCCATAACCATTACAGGCTGCCCTGCCTCCACCTGTGCCCATCTTCAAGCAAAACCTTCACAACCAAACCAGCCATCGGTGCCAGAACACTCCCTTTTGGATGTGACTTCACCTCAGAAGCATGGCTAGGTTGGGAGCTATCATCAGATCCATGCTCAGTTCTCAGAGTCTGTCTGTAATGGTGATGATGCTTCCCATGCCAAATGTGTATATGCTCGCTATTATCCTGCAGAAGTAAGGTGAAGAATTTGGGGAGGGTACAGTCATCAGAAACTATCTATGCATCAGTTCACTTCACTGTGAAGAAAACGTCTGAGGTTAACCTTTGAATAATAAGCTAGAGTCACATCAGTTTGCAGGCCAGCAGCATCTACACGAAAATCATGGTCACCCTTGTGATCAACTTTGACATCCAAACCAGAAGTGCCATCTTCAGTCTGATCAACATAAAAATAATTAGTGAAGATACTGATTGAAAGAACAGGAGTATTATATTGTTAAAGCCCATTTCTAGTGGCTTGTTGAAAGCCACATGGTGGACAACATACATTATACTGCCCTGTCTTCGTGTCAGCAGCAAAAACCAATTTCTAGTGGGTTTAGAATCCTCTCTTTTACTATGTAGGCCATATGAGTTGTTTGGCCAGATATTTTTTGTTGTGGCTATCGATTATGTAAGATCGTATCAGGTTGGGCCATGTGCCTATTAGTAGAGTACTAACCACCTTTTTGACGTAGCTTCCATCAACTAAAGTTCAAATATGCAAAAGGTACATTAAAGGTACTTTTGTCCTATGAAAAGTAATGACCTCGATGAAGTAGCTTCCATCAGGCTTATACATAATGAACAGTTTAAGCAGTTTCTCATTGAATCCATCATGTTCTTCAAACTCCAATTCTAGTGGTTGCCTAGCAAAGTGATGCATCCTGAAAGGTGTATTATTGTACCATACAAATAGTTTCTTGTCACCTCCTGAAAAGTATGTACTGTGTGTCATTAACAGGTCATATCAGGAAAAAGTGTTGTAAAAAAAAATGGTTAGGGCTAACATACCTATTGATTCTTTAGATGTAATGGAAGAATAGGTGTTTCAGAAGTTTGGCCCGCGGTATATCAATTGTCAGCAGTGAGGAATTTACGGCAATAAATGTCAAGGATTAAACCACGTTTTCGACATTGATATATGGCTTCTTAGCTAGGGGCGTGCCACTCGTTGAACAAAGGAGTTTCTTTTCTTCTTTTTTTGGCAAGCAAAAAGGAATTTATTTTATCTTTTCCTATAGGGAAATAAAGGAACTTAGGTCCAAAATAAAAAGAGAAAGGTTGGAACATGCTCCCAACGCTACAGCCACGCAAGGAAAACGAGGGGTGGGCAAGTAGTTGGCACTGATACCATCTTTGTAAGAGATAGTTTTTTCTACTGCCAGCACGAAAACACTTAATACCACAATAATTATGGAGAGAAGTCGAGCCCAAAGTGGAGGTTGGTAGCTGGAGTCATTATTAGCGGCGTGGAGGTGGTGTGCGAGGAGGTTTTCCAGAGGGTTCAATAGTGAGAGGCCACAACATAGCAATGGAGATGAACAACATAGTAAGGAAACTAGCGCAAAAATTCCTGAGACCTACTCAATAGTCATCGCATCGGGGGAGACTAGGTATGGAGAGGAATGCTTGTAAATCTCACCCTAGAGCAGAGAGTACCAAGCAAACAAGTGGGTTTGATTTTTACCGAGGTTGGATGGTAACGATCTTCACCAACGGCGGATCTAGACAGCCAGGAAAGATAGTCTATGTGGCTATGCGTGCGAGGAAGAAAAGGAGAGGACTCTGCTGCTTCCATTTTGTGTTTTATTTGTCATGGGAGATGGGGGGAGGGGGGAAGGGGTCGGTGATGCTATACACCTTAAAGAGCAACGCTATTTTTACGATGGGCTCCAAATTTTTTAACCTCACTTCCGCACTGCGTGGAAGATCTTAGTGGCATGAATTTCATGCGATATACTAGGTTTCATAAAATTAGAGAAGAGTTCTTGAGTTGAGTCCTAGCTAGGTCTTGAAAATAGAAATTAGCCTAGTTTTTGGTGAATTCCTATATAGATGGCATGTTTATAGGTACCTCTAGTAAGTAATATTGACCAAAACTCAACCAAACTTTCAAAATCTTAGCCGTTGATATATCTAAAACTTTCTCCACTATTTTTCAAACTGTAAGTAATTTTAATTTTTTCCTAAGTCAAACTTGTCTAATATAATTATGATGAGTTTATAATAAAAAATCATACACGATAGATCTGTCTTGAAAGTATTTGAACAACTATATATTATGGTCATTTATAATACATCATGGTGGCCAAAATTACACCTCAAAGACTGCATTTCTACGGAGAGAGCATCAAACAAGAGAAATAATGGTTTATTTTGTCCTCGGCGGGAGCTCTCAGTTATCCACTTATTCTAAAGTTAGGGTCTCTATTGGTTACAATAATGGAGTAGTGTCGGTTGTACAGGAAAACAATATCGTTGTAGTAAGGTGTTATACAACAAAAGCCGTGTGCGAAATATACAACAAGGATAACTCTTTTGACTTTCCTTCGTTTTTTGTGATAATCTGCTATGATGTTTTCTTGAAATTGACATGAACATTACAACACATTTTTTTTCTTAAAAAAAAGGAAATCGGAGATAGAAGTTAAAAAAGGTAAAAGTTGATAAATCATGTAGAAAAGTATATCCTTCATGAGTATATACACTAGAAGCCATGATTCAACGCGCAATGATCGTTTCAACTGGATTTAATTTCTTTGGAGCAACAACAAAGTCAAGAACGCCCATTCAGGCAAAGCGGTCCACTCTTTTACGACATCTTGAATGACGCTTCTTATTTGCATCATGTCGCCACGTTGACACACAGAAAATAACATTTTACATGCAATAATTGCATCAAGATGTCCACATTGGCTATGTAGTTAATAATGTTGACGTTGAAATTACGTACCTACTAATGACGACATGATTTGGTTGTTGCTTGCATGCTCCTACCTTCCAGGAATGCAAGCTCAAAAAATATACGTTAGTAAATAAGGATAGTTATAGTTTCTTGGGGGTCATCAGTCGGATATTCGGAGAACATGGTATCATTTCTGTACTTGGTTCTTCGTGCTATTTGTTTGATTAGTTGTAGGCTTTGATAAAGAGATATTTCCAATTCATGCAGCAAGATACATGTAAAATTAAAGAAGAAAAGGAAGAAGATGGTGATGTAGATTGAAGCATAGACGATGCATATTCCTTTTGCGTGGTCGCCGTCCTCGGTCTCTCTTCAACCGTGGTCCATCGCCGCGATGTCGTAAACAAGTGAATAGAAGGTTGAACGGAACACCTTCGTTCAACGCTCCGTGTGCGTGCGTGGCCGCCGGTTCTTGTTGGACGGAGAGGCGTCGACGCCAGAACCGCCACGCACGCACAAACCCCATGCACGTGCGCGCGCGGAGAGGCGAGCCCTGCACGCACACGCAGGCGACTACGCGCCTACAACCTGGGAGGCTGGGAGCATCAGGTTCCCTCCTCCTACGAGCGGCGACACGGCCACGTCGCCGGGAACACGATCGTCCTCGATCTCTCCCCGCAGGCATCTTTTTCCAGCTCGATCGTGCATGCGTTTCTGTGCCACAGAAACGTCGCCGCCGGAATCCCTTGTCCTTTCGTGCAGCGTCACCTTCTGCTTTGGCGGCCGGCCGGCCGGCAGCGTCGCCATGGCTGGCCGGATCGAGTGCGCCGTCGCTTTCGGGCTGCTCCAGGGGAACTTGAACTCTGACGCCGCCGTAGTCCGTGCCAACTCGCGCACGTGCAGGTGCAGCTTGTCGTTGTTGTCGTCCCAGGAAAAAAGAACAACTTAGCTAGCAGTCGGGTAACCTGGCCGGGAGCGTCTTGTTCGATTGTTCGATTCCAGCATCCAACCAAACCAGTCGTCGTCTACTTCGTCTCTGCTTCGTCTTATCAGTTTTAAGTGTCATAAGGGTTATGCTTTTCGTAAAGAATATAAAAGGGATATCGTATCAGAGTGGTCAAACCTAGAAGCATTCATCGAAGTTTTAGCAGCCGTATGCTGCTGCATCCTCCTATGCCTCTAAGAAGGACCAGAACGGGGCAACCAAAGGGAGGTTGAATAGGAGTCTTTGAAATTGTCTCTGAGAATGAGACCTATGTTCCAATTACCATCCGAAAACACATATCGTGCATAATCGTCAAGATGACACAAGTCAACAACTCACCCTAGTAACGATTAGGAATGCTCGAAGCGTAGCGCAAGAAAAGCAAAGTGAGATACTGAAAAGCTTGCACAAGCGATTGAGCTCAAACACTACCAAATCATCACTCCACTAAAAATGCTTGAAATAATTAATTAAGAACTAAGCATGATTAGCGAGTGACAAAACAATTGAACAAGGTTGCACAGATTAACCAGCAATAATTAACTTAGCAGGAATTAAAAGCACTAGACCGAACCTTGATGGGCCAGCTGGAAATGATGGGTTGCTTCTCCTTGGGCCACACGTGCGTGCTCCTGGCTAGAGTGCTAGTGTCTCCGCCTGCTCTCACACGTGCGTGCTGGGCCGCTGGCCACCAGGTTGAGCTGTGGTGCTCGCCAGGCCTGCTGCTGCTGGCCTGCTGGCCTGGCCCGCGAAGCACGAGCAGGGCGTGCTGCTGCTGGGCAGCCTGCTGGCACTAGCTGGGCTCGCTGCTGCTGGCCTGGCCCGATGCGCTGGCCTGCCCCGCGCCCGTGCGAAGCTGCCGGCACCAACTTCAAACGAAAAATACTCCCTCAAGATTCAACGATTCGAGACGAAACTTGAGCCATGGATGCAGCCCCTCAAAGGCTAAGGCTAATAGATCTAGGAAGAAGATCTTGAAAAAGCTCAAGTATCCGTCACGAATTTTGAAGAAAATCCTGTTTTAGGAAAAACTTCGATTCAAACCAAATTCGCGAGGGATTTGAAGGAGGATCACATCGTTGCGTCTGATCTGATCCTACGATTCAAAGCTCCTGCTGCTGGTGGTGGTGGTGACCCGCCGTCCCATCTTATCGGTGATTTTGCCTTCAGGGTTGCAGCGCATGGGTCTGTCAGTGACCGCCGGAAATTTGACTTCGCCACTGTGGAGGTTACAGTGACTTGGTCGGCTCTGTACTAGCCATGCTTCATGCTGAGGCCAATCATTGTTAATACCCCTTATGTATTTGGAGACCCAAAGCGTGCTCAAAAACCAGCGTCCGACTCCTATACGATCATTTTCCATGCACGTGTAGCCAAAAGTGGATGGTGCTTTATGCATATCCAAACCCAAAGAGATGAAGATGGTAGACAAGCTTGTCTCTGTAATAAAATGTGGAATTAACATGAATTATGATGCACCTTTTGTACCACAAGACTACAAGAGAGCTGTGCCATCCATGGTCCAGGATACCAGTATGCCGCTGGGAGTTCATGGTCCAGCAGGTTGCTTGCCCGCAGATGAACCCACCCACCTGTTTATTCATTTGCTTTCTATCTGAATGCCAGCGTTGTCGATCAACTCCTGGATCATCCGTGAATTGTTTGATACTGCTGTAGTCGGACAGCTTCTGGGATGCTGCATCTCAGTTCGCAGTATTGTCCTGGAAAAAGGTTGGTTTGGAATTCAGCTGAGTACTAGGGCAAAAGTGGAGGAAAACATGACCATTGTACTGGTATCATATAGATTTAATTATATAGATCCATCTTTGAGAAGCTGACAGAAAATATGTAACAAACACTACCGACTCTTAAAAAGTTTGTATATTCTAATTTGTGGCTGAAGGGGGAGCCCTGCTTTCTACTACATAAAACGCTGCGATCATTTTGGTGGGGTTTGAACCAACTCCTCCACTACAGATAAGGTTTTTCAGATAACATTACTGCTGCTGTTTGCTTTCCCCAGAGATCACAGCACGCCTTTGAATACCGCTGTTGGTTCAAACCATTATAGATGGCTAATATCTATAAGAAGGTAGAAAATCAGTGCAACAGGCGCTTGCTGCTGCTAATGACTCATGGTGTGGTTACCATATACTGAAACCACATGGCTGCAGCTGTTCAGACTGTATAACAGTCACCTATTGACTTTTACACTCTTTTCCTTTCATTTCACTTAATATTCTAAGTTGAATGCATTTAAGAAGTTCGATTACTATTGGTTCATCTCTGATGATGATGAAACTTAGCACTAACTTTGTGTTGCGACAAAATAAATAAAGAAAAATGCAAGCTTTCTAGGATATTATTAGAAAAACCACTACGTACCTTAATAGTGAAAAGGACACTAGAGTCAAAAACTTGTTGGCCAGCAGTAACCTTCAGGCCCTCCACATATCCAGCGCGAGGCGCCTTCACAACATGCTGAAAAGGGTAAAGAGATTTTAGCGTTCATTGAGTTGGGCCAGAACTTCAAAAAATAACCGGCAAGATAGTTTATCCAGACCTCCATCTTCATTGCTTCCATAACCATGACAGGCTGCCCTGCCTCCACCTGTGCCCCATCTTCAAGCAAAACCTTCACAACCAAACCAGCCATCGGTGCCAGAACACTCCCTTTTGGATGTGACTTCCCCTCAGAAGCATGGCTAGGTTGGGAGGTATCATCAACTACATGCTCAGTTCTCAGAGTCTGTCTGTAATGGTGATGATGCTTCCCATGCCAAATGTGTATATGCTCGCTATTATCCTGCAGAAGTAAGGTGAAGAATTTGGGGAGGGTACAGTCATCAGAAACTATCTATGCATCAGTTCACTTCACTGTGAAGAAAACGTCTGAGGTTAACCTTTGAATAATAAGCTAGAGTCACATCAGTTTGCAGGCCAGCAGCATCTACACGAAAATCATGGTCACCCTTGTGATCAACTTTGACATCCAAACCAGAAGTGCCATCTTCAGTCTGATCAACATAAAAATAATTAGTGAAGATACTGATTGAAAGAACAGGAGTATTGTATTGTTAAGCCCATTTCTAGTGGCTTGTTAAAAGCCACATGGTGGACAACATACATTATACTGCCCTGTCTTCGTTTCAACAGCGAAAACCAATTTTTAGTGGGTTTAGAAATACTCTCTTTTACTATGTAGGCCATATGAGTTGTTCTGCCAGATATTTTTTGTTGTGGCTATCGATTATGTAAGATCGTATCAAGTTGGACCATGTGCCTATTAGCAGAGTACTAACCACCTTTCTGACGTAGCTTCCATCAACTCAAGTTCAAATATGCAAAAGGTACATTAAAGGTACTTCTGTCCTATGAAAAGTAATCACCTCGATGAAGTAGCTTCCATCAGGCTTATACGTAATGAACAGTTTAAGCAGTTTCTCACTGAATCCGTCATGTTCTTCAAACTCCAATTCTAGTGGTTGCCTAGCAAAGTGATGCATCCTGAAAGGTGTATTATTGTACCATACAGACAGTTTCTTGTCAGCTCCTGAAAAGTATGTACTGTGTCATTAACAGGTCATATCAGAAAAAAGTGTTGTAAGAAAAAAAAAACAAAATGGTTGGGGCTAACATACGTATTGATTCTTTAGATGTAATGTGATCCTTCTTGCAAATACATGCAGCAGCCAGAATTGCACCAAGCTCAGCTACATCACGCGATTCACCTGAGGCCTTTGTAGAAGTACTCAAAAGATCATCTTTGTAACGCTCAATGAAGTGTGTGTCGACTATGCCTTCTTCAAAGGAACTATGGCTTGCGAGTTCTTGGAGGAAACCAACATTGGTTGGCAAGCCTGCAATCTGGATATTCATAAACCAAGGTATGACAGTGAGGTTATTATCAAAATGAATGCACCAGGATTCAATATCTACACTTCTGAAATTCAATGGAATATTTATTCATAAAAGATTATATAGTAGTTTACTGTCACTGGAAAGCCACCCATTAAGAACTCATGAGAAAGTTTAGTAATAACCACCATAAAGAAAGTGTATGCTGAATTTTGTATGGAAGGAGCATAGCAGAAGCAAAGAAATAAGGACAACATCTGAACTTGCGAAATTAACTAGCATAGACTAATTCTACCAAATTATGCGAATGTTTGTGAAGTCTTTTAAGATGACTAGAATTACATCAATGTGCAAGACGATCACTGGAGAAACCAACTATTAGGAAAAGAAAAGGATGCAAACAGATAATACGTCAAAAGAAATGTGTCATTCTGGTGAACAGTTTATACCTGAAAGTTCGACAGACATTTCTTCAGCTTGACTAGGGCAGCACTGCGGCTTTCACCCCATACTACAAGCTTGGCTATCATGGGATCATAATGCATGCTGACAGTATCTCCTTCTTCAACTCCAGTTTCAACTCTTACTGAACAAGAAAATGTTACGTGTGCAGTTGTGCCATGCTGAAATGTAATTGCTAATACAACAGTTCATAGGACATCTCTAAATTTTACCTGTTGAGGCAGAAGGGACTGGTCTGTAGTGATGTAAGGTTCCTGTTGCAGGAAGAAATCCTCTTGGAACATTTTCAGCATATATCCTAGCTTCAAATGCATGTCCTAGATCAAGGCACACAGGTAGTTATTAGTTAAGGAGTATTCTGCCTTCAGATGACGCCATAAATTCAAAAAGGCCAATATGTAAACATATTCCTTAGAAAAAGCTTGAGAGTGCCACCAAGTTATTAACTTCAAAAATAACAGCTCGGTGCATTTCAAGAGAAGACCATGACGTAACCCATACATGCTTTTAGAGAAAAATGTTTTGATTGCTTACTACTAGACAAGATGGGTAGTGCTGTTTAAGATAACAATAAGGAATACCATTTAATGGGACCTGCTCCTGAGATAGTGGTAGGCGTTCTCCATTTGCAACACGTATTTGCCACTCCACAAGATCTTGACCGACAATCATCTCTGTTACTGGGTGTTCAACCTTCAGAGATCGATTTGCAAAGTGAGTTTCCTTTTAGCAAATGAGCTAATTAAGTACTGTGCAACAAAATATATGCAAGATACAAGAACATCTTAGATGGTTATCATAAATATACAGTACCTGAAGTCGAGTATTCATCTCCATGAAGTAGAATTCTCCAGAAAGAGTGTCCACAATAAACTCCACTGTTCCAGCATTGTAGTAACCAACTGCCTTCAACACAAAGAATCCAATAAGTGACCCTGTATATAAAATACAAATGTTAAGCAGAATAACTACTAAAGAACGAGTCAAAGAGGGAAACGAAGGAAGAATCACTTGTTTTGTAACAAATAGCATGGAAAACGTTAGATAGCTTGCAACTGTCAAGTATTATTACAAAAAAAGTGGTAGAAACAAAACCAATAAACATAGATTTTAATTGAAATTCGTGTAGAAGTAAAAAAAATTGCTTGCGCATTTGTCATTCCATATATTGGTATGAAGAAGGTAGTTGGCAACTTGGCAGTTGATGTGTGTAGGGTGAAAAAATAACTTAAACTACAATAATAAGCTGAAAATATCAAATCCATCTCGTGAATGATTTAATCAAGGCCTTTATACTAGAAAGCAATCACCTTTGCTGCAGACACAGCAGCTCCACCAATATGAGACCGAAACTCAGCTGTAACATTTGGCTGCACCATATATAAACCGCAAGCTGAATTAATGATTAAGTTTGAAGCAAATTCCAGCGGAATTAGCAGCTAATAGAGCCTTAGAGCATCCTTGATAGAATTTATGAAAACAAAATGTCAGGGCAACAGCAAACACAGCCTTACAGCTGGAGCTTCCTCAATAATCTTTTGATGTCTTCTTTGAAGACTGCAGTCTCTCTCATAAAGGTATATTGCATTTCCATGTTGGTCGCCAAATACCTTCAAACAAAAGTTAGTACCACAAAAGAAAACAAAAGTTAATGTATATGTACATTCTAGAAACAAGACTAGCAGCCAAAAATCAATTGAGCATTACCTGGACTTCTACATGTCTGGGTTGAGTAATATACTTCTCAATCAATAGTGTGTTTACCCCAAATGATGCTGCGGCTTCCCGTTGAGCGCTCAGTACAGAATCCACAAACTCTTCGGGCCGCTGAACTATCCTCATCCCCTAAGAAAGGATATAGGATGAAATGGTTATAGACGCTAATAAAATTGGAAAATTCAACAACAGAGCAAGCTTCTCTCGATAAATGGGAAATTCAACAACTACCGGGAACCTTAAAGTCTTATGCATTGCGCACTACAGCAAGTATTTTTCCTGTGGGAGAGGAGAGACATTTCAGCATACCTTGCCCCCTCCACCATGGGTGGGCTTGATCAAAACTGGATAACCGATTTTATCAGCTTCGAGTTTCAATAACTCAATGTCTTGTTCAGCCCCGTGGTAACCTGGAACTAGCGGTACTCCAGCAGCACCCATGATCCTCTTGGATGCACTATATTTTATGAGTCGTATTTAGAATGCATTGTTCCAAACAAAAAGAATTAACGATCTGTAAGCACGGCAGACAGGGAGATACTTTACCTCTTATCACCCATATCTCGGATTGCAGATGCAGGCGGTCCAATGAATTTAAGCCCCTCGGCTTCACAGAGCTGCGCAAAATCAGCACTCTCTGAAAGAAACCCGTACCCCGGGTGGATTGCCTGCATGAAGCGCACAAAGCAAATGTCTAAGAAATATCCATATTTGACAAACGAAGTAGTAGAATCGCACAGCAGCCAGAGCTTCACTGCCACATGCAGTGGAAATTGTGTCACTGTGTGGTGGTGTGCGTCTGGGGTGCTCATTTCTAGTAACGTACAGTATTAACTATCGTCTACGGAGCAATGACTGTTGATCAGTAAGCGAAGTAAGCAGATTTCAACTTTCGACTAGCGTGGAGGGACACGCGACCCCAGACGCGAACTGAACTGAGACTGACAGGAATGAGGTACGAGTGTCAAGGATGGTAGGTGGACGGGGGCGGCCGAGCCGAACCTGGGCGCCGGTGCGGTGTGCGGCGTCGATGATGGCCCTGGCGTCGAGGTAGCTCTCCCTGGCGGGCGGCGGGCCGATCCTGACGGCCTCGTCGGCGGCGCGCACGTGCAGCGCCTTCCGGTCGGCGTCGCTGTACACGGCCACGGTGGCGACCCCGAGCCGCCGCGCGGTGCGCATGACCCGGCACGCGATCTCGCCCCGGTTCGCCACCAGCACCTTCTCGATCCCCGCGCCCGGGGACGCCACCGCGGCAGGAGAAGTGGGGGCGGAGGAGGAGGAGGAGGAGAGGAGCCGCGCCGCGAGGAGGAGCGGGAGCGGGGGCACGGGTGAGCCGGGGCTCCGGCCGCCCCCGCGGCGGCGGAGGTGGAGGCGGAGCAGGCGGGAGGCCATCGCTGCCTCGGTGGTCGGGGAATTCGAGCAGCTGGAGTGGAGCCGCAGCAGTGAGCCAGCAAGGCGGAGTGGCGCGGCGGTGGGTCGGGGAAATAATTCGCGGGGACGGACGGGATGGGCATGGGCGTGGGTTGGTGGGCCCCGCTGGATAAGGGTGGTGACTGGTCAGACGGGTCAGGGGGACGTGTCCCGGACGTCTTCTCCTCCTTCCGCCTCGTGTCGGGGGCGGATGAGCACGACCGTTGTGGGTCTGACTCGGATGGACTCACTCGTGTGCGTGTGCCGGTATACCCGTTTTGCACAAGCGTCACCTGCTGACCTGCCGTATAATTGAAGGACCGTAAAAATCGACGATTTTCACTGGTGGAAATAGAAGCCATGTAAAAATATCTTTTTTACCAGAGTAGATGCTTATGTGGTTGCTTAGCACATATTTACTGTAGCATCACATTATCAAATCATTGGTTTATAATTACTCCCTCCGTCCAGTTTTCATGGGCGTCCAAGGTTGGGAAAAGCATCCAGTATTCATACGCGTATACTGGCGAGGGTGTCGTATTTTCTCGGTAGTCGTTGCGAGGGTCGCTTCGGGTGCTGCGTGATTAATGCCTTATCTGCAACCGTTGAGATGCACGCATGCATGCATGCATCGTCAAATACTCTCCGCACGGCCTCGTTCTCTAACGCATACTCTAGCATGCGCTGCTCTCTTTCCATCGTTCCTAGCCTGCTGCTCTGTTTCTCTCGTTCCTTGCCTGCTGCTCTCTTTCTCTCGTTCCTAGCCTACCATCATTGATGGCGCAGGTATGTTCCTCGTCGGCAATGGGCGCCGCTGCTGCCACTTCGGTGCTTGTTCAAGAAGACAAGCAAGCTGTTGCCGTGGAAGCACAGGTCTGTTCCTTGCCGGCAATAGGCGCCGCTGCCACTTCGGTGCTTGTACGAGAAGACAAGCAAGTTGTTGCCGTGGCCGCGGAGGGACTCGAGGAAGCAGTTGCCGTGTCCGAGAACGAGAGCCATATGGACCGTGAGGAACGGCAGCGCGCACGCAGGAGGCCGTACTCTCGTTGTGGTCTCTTACACAGCGATTACAATTTGTCAGCTCAGATCTATGACTTCCACGAGTTTGACTGCGAGCTACTCTTCCCCAACATCGACGATCTCAAGATGGATGGAGACACAATCATGATACCTTGGCATCTCATAAGCCATCTCTTCGGCAACGTCGAAGATTCCGACGAGGTTCATGTCGTGGAGGACTCCTTGGCTGGTGAGACTGAGGTCCCGGATTCTCAAAGCGAGCAGTAGTATTTCATCCTGAATGTGTTACCTAGCTTAAAGCTCTCTGCCTATTTCATCTTGCATGTTTTACTTAGACTAAGTTGCTTGAACGCATCCTTTTATGTGAGCCTAATTGTATTGTGTTGATATCGTCGGTATTCTATGAGCCTACCTATTCTGTACGTGTTGATACAAGCACACAACACACACAAGAAGAAACCAACGTTATGCAATTCAAAAGGTAATTAAAGTTCATGGTCAGCAGCACAAACTAATCTAACTAAGAAAATCTAACGCTTGATTGTAAAGGTCCATAGGACACTGCAAGCTAGTAGGAAGATCACCCTGCAACTCCAAGTGCTTCTTCTTCACGTGTGGGATGTTATAGTGCTATCCACCATTGTGCTTCAGGATCTCTAGCATGCAAGATTGTTGTGTTATGAAAATTCGGTTTGACCTATCAGCCGGATACTCCCGAAATACCTTGTTGATCCTATCCACAATTTGCTCGACCTTGTTTGGAGTGCCTCTGTGAAACAATGCTTGGATTGCTGCAAAGAAACCAAGGTCCAACACATTAAGATCAGGAGAGTTAGGTGGTTAGCATACTAGTCGTATGTCCTACCCATCTGCTTGGGCAGCTTGAACGAATGCAGGATCATTCACATCAATGTGTGTCTTGGCATTGTCCTGTTGGATGAAAATGGGAATTCCTCTTTCTTCGGCTGGCCATTTTTCCTTTATTGCGGGCAGGACCTTGTTAACCAAGAAATCTCGACTAACTTCCTTTGTAACTGATGTCATCGCCTTTGTAACCAAGGTGCCTACACATACATCAAAAATTGAGCACAATTGATATTTGGTTAAAATGCCAATGTTAACTATAGATGCATGCCATACCTCTTGGCCGGTTCGGGCTCTTCCTCTTTGCTGGCTCTACATATACAAAGGGAAATACACTAATTTTACCATCAAATACGCATGTACCATGCTCGTCAAATCTAGGCCGAGTAACCACTGCAAGTACCATAACCTTTTCTATAAAATTTTTGCTTTTAACCTCCCTTTGTGGTCTTTCTTCATCATTAGCAAGATAATACTTCTGGTTACGCCTAGTCCTATAAAACCACTTCTCATCAATGTAGACGAAGTTGTACATTGGGTTGAACTTAATAGTATCGGGTATGATGTTTAGAAGCATGGATAAGCAGTACTGGACACGCGCCTTTTTATTTTCATCGGTCAAGCTAAACTTTAGATCATTGGTGTGCCGACGGAAATAACCTTCCCTAAAACGGTTATGAAGTGTGCTTTTCTTCAAACCCAGCGCATTGGCTAGATCCTGGAAGGTTGTTCGATCTCTTAAAGGCACGGATTTGATGGCTTCCATGTCTATTTCTATTCTTTTGCGACCACAATTTTTAACGTGCTTGTTTCGTACTCCAGATATACCACCAGACTCTTGTCCATTGCGCCAAAATTTTTGCACAACTCTAAGAGGGACAACAAATTTCTGTGCAACCTCCTTAGACACTCCACGACGCAATACGGGTGGATTGGTCTTTGCCAACAACTCTAGATATATGGCGATCTTGAACTCATCCGAATAGAATTTCCTCTTTCTCATATTAGAACCTACAAATAAACAAGGGATCATGGATCTCAATAGTACCATGCAGAAGCTCATACATGCAGCAGGCGCATGGAAATAATACATGCAGCAGCAGTACCATGCATCAGGCGCATGCACATGGATCTCAACAGTACCATGTAGAAGCTCATACATGCAACAGGCGTATGGAAAGAATACATGCAGCAGGAGTACCATGCAGAAGCTCATGCAGAAAAAAGCTAAGGGACCATTACAAAATAAGAAGCTAACAGGAGCTAACAGAAGCTATACATACGTACTAGCTGCAACTACTGCAATCACAAATCAGTCAAGATGAAACTCCAACTGAAATTAGCAAAAGAGATACTACTGCTATCCTATAACATCGGCACTTACCTTGTTGACTACCAAGTCCTTCTGAGGGTGCATGATCTCCCTGAACTCCCTCTGCTTGTTCTTCTCCAAGTCCTTCTGAGGGTGCATGATCTCCCTGGGCACCCTCTGCTTGTTCTTCTCCAAGTCCTTCTGAGGGTGCGTGTGCGTTCCACACCATGTGGAACTCGAGATCATGAGCAGGACCTTCCCAGTCGCCGATGGCATCCCAATTGATAGGATCGTCGGTGTCCCAACTTGGCAGCTGGTTGAGATCGAAAGTTTTTGGCTCCATTGATTGAAGAGATGTACAAGGGAGAGTTCACCATAGAGGAGGAAGTATAAATAGAGCTATGGAGACTCCTGGGAAATTTTGAAACTTGGCCAGCAAAAATAACGAGCGGGAATTTGGCCAACGTCCCTGAAATTTTGAAACTTAGTCAGCAAAAATAACTAGCGGGAATTTGGCCATGGAGCCCTGAAATTTGACCAGCAAAAATAACCAGCGGGAGCGGGAGGCAGCGCGATGGCATGCGAATAGGCGGGCGAGATGGCATGCAAGGAAGACGAGATGGCATGCAAGCAGGTGGGCGAGGAACAGGCCGCGCTGTGCCTCGTCAAAATAACCAGGCGTTTGATTTTAAGAGCTGAGTTAACTCTTCCTTGATCTCGGTGGAACTTGTTTATGTGTCCATAAAAACTGGATGGAGGGAGTAATATATATTTAATACTCCTAATTAATATCTAAATATTCGATGTGATGGTTCTCCCTATCACTCGCCTCCCCTTGCCTCTGGAGGCCCAGAAGCACAATAAGGCAAACTTCACCGGGGCGCTTGCTTCCCTTTCTCTGCTCGCCTTGCTTCGAACCGCTGGTTGATTCGGTAGATGACGGGGCTTGATTTTGACACAGTGGTTTGATTTGGTGACAGGAGAGCTCGATTAGGCTGTGGCGGATGTTGATTCAGCGGCGACGGAGGTTGATTCAGCAACAGAGCAGCTCGATTTGGTGGCCATTGACCTCGATTTTGGCATCGCTGCGGCTGCGAGAGGTCGATTCGATGCTGACTCGAGCATCCCAATGAGCTCCCGAGTGGCAGCCATCCTTGCCACCTAGGAGAGCCGATTGGACTCTCTTGCATCGGCAAGGATTTCCCTGCCTAGCCGAGCAAGCTTGCCGAGCAAAGTAGCGAGGCAAGGAGCTACCAAACAACTCACCTTGCCCGCGCAAAGCGAGTGGCCAGCGAGGTTTCGGTGTGCCACACTAGCACCGCAGCTTTCCATGTTATCTCGAAGCGAGGATTTGGCTATTCGCCTAGCTCATCCAAATTCCAAAGAGGTAATTTCGGCATCGTGTTACGTCGCCAGTCGAACTCATGTATTTCTTGAAACCAGATTCCAGAACAGAATTGCATGTATGTCTTTCTTGAAACCAAGACACATGATTTCTCATTTTTTTCCTCGGAAGTGATGGATATGGATTGTGAGGAAACGCCAGCAACCCATGCACGAAACACGAGCCGAGAGTGCAAACACAGCAAAACCAACGCATGCTACGCTAACCTGACATGCAAGCAGCTTGCTCTGCATCTGCATCTCGTAGGGTTCCGCCGCGCCCGTAGAGGTTGCATGTTGACGAACATAGTTATCATATTGCAATTATTATAGGTCCGCAGAATATAGCATCCCCGGTAAAAACGCTATGATCTTTGTTTTTTTTAATGAATGAGCACAATATTGTACCTATTTTATTGATAAAGTACGGGAAAGAAAAAACAAAGAACAACGGCTAGCTAAGCGGCTGCCCGTGCGAGAAGGAAAATGACTACTCTCGCCATGATCTTTGTGAATTTAGAAACAAAGAGAACTACTAAGATGTTCAAAGCAAGGACACATAAGCATATGCTTTAACATCTATATTGGCATAATTTATCATCATTCGTTAAAAAAAAAGATAGCACTGAAATGACCGTAAGTTGCAGGGTTTTTTTTTCCTATACGGATAATTATCAATTGCTGATGAAAGCTCTAAGCCGATGATAGAGCTGGAAAGAGGAACGGAGCAAAACACAAATAAGTAGGCATACTGCTATCTCTGATATCAAGATAATATGATTAGTATTCCAGCCTTCCAGACCACTGACAGATGAGTCTTCAAATATCTTGGCTGAGACTTTGAGCAAACAGCAACACAACGGTCCTTCTCGGCCATTCGACATCAGTTTGAACATGCACACGGGCCGGAAAACACTTAGAAACTGGGGAACAGAGAAAGCACAAAAATTGGGAGCATCAATATTGACTCCAGAACACGGTTATCTTAGCAGGGACATGACATCCCAAAGGCAAACAGAAAGGAGCTACCAAGGCGCTGAAACAACCAAAAGAAAAACAAAATTAACTAAAAGAAACACAACTATGAAGCTGAAATTCATGGTAATACAAATTAGGTAGGGTTAGGATTTCCTGCTCAATCCGGGGAAGAGAAGAGGGCAGGGTAAGGATTTGAATCGACTTCACTACTTGAGAAGAGAGAGGTTGGAGGCCCTGGCAGCGGCACGGCCTTCGCCCGTTGTTGCCATGGCGTTCCCTGCCGGGTGAAATCGCGTCACGGCGAGGGCTCATCGCCGCGGTCGAGGTCGTTAGTGGACGGCGAAGGACGTACGACAGGCGTGGGTTTGAGCCAGAGCAGCCTGCAGTAAAACGTGCCCCGGGAGCCCTTCCTTTTCTTCCGGACTACGAGGAGTAGTAGTGAGCTGCCTGCAGCAGTAGACTTTCCTGCTGCTCCTCCTCGGGGTGGGATCACTGCAGGGTCCTTCGCGTTCGCCGCCGTGGTCCGTCATCCCTGGAGCGTCAGCGTTGTCGCTGCCCCGGCGGTCCCCCGCGCCGTCGCCGCGGCCGGGCTACGTACATAGAAATACGTCGCTCATATAGAACACGTAAATATGTGATGATTATTGATCCATCATCATCAAGTGATGATCCAATGAATTTTGGTACAGTAATGAATCGACAATTTCCAAATCATTTGCTCGTGGGGATGGATAATAAAATAAGAAATTGAAAGATTTCGTTGAAATTGACAATAAACTTTTGGTAAAAGTTTTGTCTTGGTCGGAGTGGTGATGGATCAATCCGTTCAATCCCTCGTGTTACATATTTTGATTGATATAATCCCTTTACATTTATATATATTGAAGGATCGGAACGGACGACCAGAAGGGGGAGTCTTTAAAAATTCTTCTCGGAGAACAAGTCCTATGCCCCAATTGCCACCCCAAAACACATCTTGTGTCAAGTCACCAACGTGACATAAGTCAACTCGCGACAAGCTCACCCTAGGAACGATTTGACACGCTCAAGACATAGGGGATTTATGACTCCAACAAGTTTGCACAAACGAGATTAAACAAGACCACTGCTAACTAAGCATGCAGGAAAAACAATTAATTTAAAGAGCTAGGCATGATTAGCAAATGAGAGTTCAAATTAAGTAGCTAAAGCAAGTAAGAGTAATTAACTAACTAATTGCATGGATTAAAAGAACAGTAACACAAAACTGAGCTTACAGTGGGCCACTTGCTGCTGTGCCTGGCCGGCCTGGTTCGGAGCGCTTGGCTTGCCTTGCTGCTGCTGGGCCTGCTCGCTGCCGCGGCCTGCTGGGCTTGCTGCAGCGACCGGCCTGCTGCGCCTGCTAGGCTTGCTGCTGCGACCGGTGGGCCGCCTGCTCCGCGCCGCCTGGCCTGCTCGGCCTGCTCGCCTGCTGCCCCGCTGACCTGCGTTGCTGGCCCACTCGCCTCGCTTGCGCCGGCCCGCGTACGCGTGCTGCTGCTGGCGTCGACACGCGCAGCTCGCGTGCGGCGGCGCTCGCTCTCGACGCCCTGCGCACGAACAAACAGAAAGAAAAACAAGAACGCAAAGAACTCCGCCCAAACTTCAATAAAAAAAATACTTCCTCAAAACTCAACGATTCGGGACAAAACTTGAGCCATAGATACACGACCTGGGGGTTAATAGATCCAAAAAGCTCAAGTATCCATCGCGAATCTTGGAGCAAATCGAAAACCTACATGAAAAATACGATTCGGGGAAAACTCAAATCCAAACTAATTTCAAGAGGGATTTGAGGGGATCATATGAAAAATACGGTTCGGGAAAAACTCAAATCCAAACTAATTTCAAGAGGGATTTGAGGGGATCATGCTCATAAGGGTCCTAGGAACAATTTCCCCCAACAAATCTCATGGGATTTGAGCTCAAACGATAAGAACGAAGAATCCTAAAGATAGCTCCGAAAATACCGAAAAACAAAAACGCTCGGGACAATAGAAGATGAATCAATTGAGCACGAGATTGAATTTCTATTATTCCACTATGTTCGGTTACAAGCCACTTCAAAGCACAATTAAAACTAGGATGACAAAACGATCAAATCAAAGATCCACTCCACTCTCTTCCTCTCTTATCCCAAAAGCTCACAAAATAAATGAGAAAATTCCCACAAAGATAACCAAAGGGATGTCGCTGCCCAACAGCCCTCTCCACATATATATGCATTCGGAAAATGACCAGAATGCCATTACATGAACCACACCACTCAAATACCCCCTAGGGTAAAATCATCTAACTTTTTCTTCGTACATCGGACGAATCCGGCGTCTTCACGACTTAGCTTTGCCTCAACGTAAGTTTCGCGATGGTGCCACGCGTCCTCCGACTCGACGCCGTCCAGCCGCACCGGACTCACCCCCTGGTTTTGAGGCCAAACCATTCACACCCTCTTGCACACCCTGCAGACGTGACTCATCCCCGGTTTTGAGCCAAACCGGTCAAACCCTCTTGCACGCCACACCCGACGTGACTCACCGATGTCGACATGTGTCCGGCCTCCGTCAAGCCTCCGATGCCTCCAAGTCTTTTGCTCCCACTCCCAGGCCGCCTACTCGACTCGCCTCGGTCCCGCTTGACTCGACCGACACTATTTCCATCACCGTCCGTGTACTCTTACTCTTTCGTGCACCATGTAGATCGCCAATGACTCCGCATGGACTCCTCGGGTCCCTCGGTCCAAGCCTACTCGTGTTCACCCTTCACAGGCCTAGTACATCAGCATGAACCTTTCGCTTGACCTTCACCTCGTGCCGTTGACCGTCATGTCGCATCCTACACCTGCACGTCACGAGCCAAGAGACACAACACATAACATATAGTTTATACAAACACCACAACGCAAACACATCCGGTTAGCTATTAGCATAATCATGCACATATGAAATATGTACTTAACCGATAAAGCCTCAAATCATCCATTCAATCACTCATCACAAATAGATCAAGGCACATCTCAACTTGGTCTCTCAATTCCCCCCATGATAAGTGCATTGACAAAAGATGATTTGAAAGCAAAAGATAACTCATTCAAATACCCAAAAGCCAAGTAAAAGCAAATACAAGGCAACTTGATATAACTCATTCAAGTGCCCAAAAGCCAAGTAAACGCAAACACAGGCAACTTGATATGAGAAAGGATGATGCAAGCCCCAAACCAAAAACTCTAGCTTCCCAAAGAAGAGACAAAGGCTTAACACAACTGAAGAGTCAAGTAAAAGACACAAGAGTTTCATGAATCCCAAAAACCTTCAAACACATTTCAACATTTGTCAAATGCTCGTCACAATCAAATCAAGATTCATATTAACTTGATTTCTCGATCTCCCCCTTGATGAGTGTGTTGACAACATTCAAGCACAAAGAAATGTTTTAAGAGACAAAAGTCAAAAATCTTATCCAAGTGATCGAAAGTTAAGTGAAAACCGAGATCAAAGTCACTTGAAATGAGAAGTGCCATAAAAACCAAGTTGTGACACCAATTAGGCAAAACTCTCATCGAAATGATCGAAAGCCATGTAAAGGCAAAGATTAAAGTCACTTGGCATGAGAAGCATCACAAAGACCAAATCAACTTGGAAAAGTCTCGGTACCCAAAGACATGGGTAATGGCTCAACACAACCGAGATAAAGAACACATGATCCCTCAAGAAGAGGCACAAAGGGCTCAACATCAATCATGTGAAGATCAAAAACACATGATCCCTGAAGAAGAGGTTGAAAGGGCTCAACATCAATCATGTGACGGTCGAAAGCTCAAACCAAATACCGGTTCCTCAAGAAGAAGTAAAAGCACAACACAACCAGCAAAAGAGAGCACAAAACTCACAAGCTCCCCCTGAACACATGCACTCCCCCTGAAAACATGCCACAATGAAATGCATTCTCCTCCTCAAATGCAAAATTCCCCATTAAATGCAAGACTCCTCCTTAAATGAAAACATCAAGATTCGCATGGGAGCACAAAATGCATGCAATAGGTGTACAACCTACTAAACTTCTCAAATATATCAAAGCATTTACAAAGGCTACAAGTGAGATAATGCACAAGTAGGTAAATCATAAAGAGCAATTGCATTGCCATCAAGAGGATATTATGATAATAGCAAAAGACGAAGCAAGTTGTCAAGTTTTGCAGTTTATAAAAGTATCATCACATGAGCAAGCACCTAGTCATGAATCACGCAAGCAAGAATAAACTAGACCATCAGGATTCATACAAGGAAGATACATTATCAACAAAAGATCATTACAAATACCCACATATGCATCACAAGTCAAGTTAAGGCTTGTTGAAACCATGTGCTTACTTCTTTTGGTAGACATCATGTAACAACTAAGCAAGTAAGGATATCAACATTAAGCACAAAAACTTGGTGAATTACTATTTTTTTTATTATCATTTTTCATCATTCACATTAAAAAAGTTACATAAAGTGCCTTTGCAGCACAAAGAAGCCATGCTTCCCCAAGGAATGCATCATGAGCTAAACATTTGCAATGATACCTAGATCTTTGATCCAATTGAAAAGAATATGAATTCCAAGCAAAAGCTAAACATGGAACTAGCATTCAAGCAAGAACAATGCATAAACAGGTAGCTAGTCATGGGTGATAAGCATTTCAGAATTCATTATTCAAGATTAACATTTGATTTAGAAAAGCATTTAGCTCAATATGGTTATATGACAATATCATCAATAGCATATGCTGCACATTGCTACACAATCACCAACCAATGCACTAGTTCACAAATAGCATAAGAAAATGATAAGGATATATAGGAGAAGCTCATCTAGTGCAAAGTGTACAAGGTGCAATATGGTACAAATGCAATGCAATGCTAAAAGAGATGGGGTTCGACTCAAAACAGGAAAGCTCATGAGGGGTCAAACCAATTTGGGAAAAGCTCCATAGCAAATGAAGAACAACCGACGATCCCAATTAAGTACCATAGAGGGAATACCAATTGAAGGATCAAATATTGATGTCACTTGAAGAAGATGAAATGATACCAATTAAAAGATCAAAAGCGGATATCAAAAACCAAAGCAAGTCTTGGTCCAAACTTCCCTTTGAATGAAGCCAAACTCCTCCTCAACCAACACCTAGCAAAGAAAAGCTAGATAAAGAAGGAGGCAAAAGAAAACCTCCAACGCCAATCAAAAGGAAAAGAAAATCTAAAAAAGGAGCAAAATGCAACCCAAAGATAAGGTAAGCCCAGATTTAAGATAAAACTCAATTCATGCTACACAATGCAATGATGATACCAATGAGAGGAATTGAAGCAGTGTAACATGATTCCACATATATGAATAAAAGCTTGGGCTAGCAAACATGTCAACAAGGTGCAGATGATCATACCAAGATACTAAACTAAAATGATACCAAATGAACAACATGTCATACCCAATACGAAGACTAAGCTAAAGTATGGCACGATGTTCATGTGGATCATCCACCAAGATATATTACAGAGCTAGCATGATAAAATATACATGAAGATCACATATGCTAACATGAAAAGGTGGCTAGCCTACCATGGTATATTCACAGCACGATATAAGGATAAAACAGGTAAATAGTGTACAAGTGAGTAGTATACAAGAAAGAAAAAACTCACTATACAAGCGTACAAAGGCCTCTCAAGGGCCATCCAAATGGTGTGGAGAACTATCAAGTCCTGATCACCTTAAGCAAAAGATCAAGTCACTTCGAGCTCATATTCTCCACCCGCATCCCCGTACCTACACATGAGGGGATAAAGAAGACCAAGTCTTGGATCCCAAAGGGTTAGCAAGCATGTACTTAGGAATCCAATACTTGGTCACATGGGTAAAAGCACTCAACTTATCATGTGAGTTAGCATGATGCAAATGCTGGTTCAAATGAGAAGATTTTGGAACACCCTTGTAACCATGCCTCAAAGGAGCAACTCGAGAAGAAGAACGAATGCTACCACTAGCAAAAAGGCAATGATTCCCCAAGGTCTTAAGAGAAGAATCAACACAAGCACCATGAGAACCATGTCGTGGACCAACATAAGAAGACTTAGAAGCATGTCCACGTGCATGACCTAACTCACTAGAAAATGAGTCATAAAACCCATCAATGAAATGTGGCTTCTTACTAGGCTCACAAGTGCTCATGCCATGAGACGGGCTATGAATAACCAAAGGCCTAGAAGCATGAGTTCACCACAATTGTCTTGCATGACGATAACAAAAACTCTCTTGATGCCCATCTTTCTCACAATAAGAGCAATAGTACAAAGGTCTATTTGGAGGCACGATCCGAGAGGACGAATCACCATTCTCATTCAAGTGTGAAGTCCCTTGGGACTTAGAGAAAGAAGCATCAACAACACTATTTGACTTGGTGCCCATATTAGGTTCACACGTGCCATGGAAAAGGCTACGTGGCTTCCTAAAAGCTTTCGTACGCACACGTCGCTCATGCTTGACATGACGAAAGAAAAACTCAACGGTATGCCCATCTTTCTTGCAAAAGGTGCAATAGAACTTTGGTTTGGGAGTATGAGTTCCAAAAATGTGAGAAACACCCTTGCCACTTGAATTATCTTGGGGAATACCGGAAGAAGCAACAAGCTTAGGAGTAGCTATAAAAGAGCTATGCAAAGCAGTAGCACAAATGCTATCATCCAAAATCTCACGCTCAATACAAGAAGCCAACTTTGATTGGGAAGAAGTGGTTTCTCATAATTCTGATTCTTCTTATCTACTCTTTTATCTAGAAATATTTATACTGATCCTCTTAAAGTGCAATAATTTAAAATGGATGGCATTCGTATCATTCCGCACCCACAAAAGTTCTCAATATTTTTTGTAAAACCTATCCATTTATATAATTTTTTCATACAAAATAATGTTTCTTACCAACCTTTCAAGAATCTGAATCCAAGCCTTTTAGCCAAACGATTCTACAGAGTGTTTCTGATATATCGGAGAAATATTTCTTGAGAGAATCTAAATCCAAAACGTTTCTGTGAGAATCTGGATCCGTACCAAACGCACCCTAAGTCTAGAGGACCTAGTTTTAGAGCATGTGAGTGAGCGCATACGATCATTTTGCGATTCACTTGATTCCACACAACCAAACGGCACCGGTATCATCAAAAACTGATGATCGATGCATATTAGGTAATTTTTAAATAAAAGGAATCTTTATTTTCCAAGGTGAAATGTTCTTTCGTTGTGCATATATTAGGTAATATCTGCAGCTATTAATGCTGATCAAGATGAAATATAAGGGGAAGTGCTGGGGTAGGTAGATTAGAATATATGGAAAGGCATAGCTAAGCCCGCCGACATTTTCCACATGCGGCATGCATGCCAGCTGCCAGCACAAGAGCAGGATCAATGACGATCTCCCTGTGTTGATCCAGCTATCGTATCCATGATTAAAGGTCCTATTTGGATCCACCTAACTAAAGGAGTTTTCTTTTAGCTAGCTAAAGTTTATCTGGCTAAAGTTTAGCTAGAGGTGTTTGGATCCTCCAACCAAATAGTAGTTGAAAAGTTATCTGTCTATCCTATCTCTACTCCCACTTTAAATACTTTCCCGAGGAAGGTGGATGGGCGGTTTGGTCTTTTATCACTTGTAGCTGGGTTTAGCTGGGTTCAACTAGCTAAAAGAATCTTTAGCTAGCTAAAATTTAGCTGGATTCTATTTGGATCCATAGCAGCTAAATTTATCCAGCTAGCTGGTGGATCCAGACGGGATCTAAGATGACACGAAAATCTTGCTATATCCAGCCTAGCTAGCAGCCTCGGCAAATGAATGAGGCGAATCCCAAATGCCATGTTCATGTCGTGTTCATGCCCTACAACAATAAAACCAAATGCCCTACAACAATCAAACCAAAGGAAGGCCCAGCCGCAACTGGCCTGCCGCGCTGCGGGCCGGCGGCGGCCCAGGGCCCAGCCGTCCTGCTCCCGCTGACAGGTCGGCCCCCGCCGGCGCCCGAAAACCTGGGGGGTTCCCGCCCATGGCCGCTCCCCTTGAAACGCGACCCGACCACACGCCACGGAAACGGTGGTGGGGGGATGGGATGGGGGCGTGGGAGTATAACACTAGTCGTCGCAGGCCCAGTAAAAACTAGTCGGGGTGGCTGCTGCTGCTCTACTCTACTCATCATCAGTAGAGCAGACTAGGAGGGAGGCGGCGGGGAGGAGGGTAGGGGGAGGCAGATGCGGGAGGCCCCCCGCGGGGTCGCCGGACCAGATGGACACGCCGGATAGGCCCCGCGCCGCCGCCGCCGCCGGGTTCGAGGTCCGCATCTCGCGCTGATTTTTAGCTGATTTTCCCCCAAATTATTTTTCTCGGGTTTTATTACTGTTTTCCGAGGGGTTTATGGAATTTCGAGGGGTTTCGAGGTGGGGGATGGAGGAAAGGGGCGGCTCGTGGGTTAGGGATGGTGGCTGGATTGCTTGGGTCGGCGGCTGGATGGGGCGCGGCCGATGCGCCGCTTTCGCTCCACTTTTCGGTCCCGATTGGGCGATTAGGGTTCTGATGCGCCCCCGTCCGCGGCCGTTCCCCGATGTCGGATTCGAGGGCTCCAAGGGGGGGAAGAGCTTTTGGGGGATTTGACCAGCCTTGTCGGACCTTGTACGCGTAGATGGATGGACCAATTGGCTTGTTGATTTGGTGAGTTCTGCGGGGGTGGCTGTCTGTGTTGATTGTCGCCTCGTTTCCGCGAGATTTGACAAGCTTCGGTGCGTGTATTGGTGGGGAATGGAGGGTTTGGTAAGCAGCACCGCAGCACTGGTGCTTAGATCCGGGAATCGCAGCAATGCCTGCTGATTTGACCGATTTGATAGCATTTGCTGCCCTTTCTGCTCGGTGGGAAAGGTGTGTTCTTCAGAGCTTGAGGCTGTTTGTGCCATTGGCTCTGCATTTAGCATGGATGTGAGGGTCTGATAATGCATATTACTAGGCCATGGAAATGATTTGCCTGCCAATTAGGATCTGTTTGTATCAAGCCCCTCGCTTCATTTCCTTCTGGAACTGTTACATGTGCTCAGACCTGCTGCATTGACCAATGCACCACTAGTTGACATTTATTTTTTGATGAAACAACTGGTTTGACATTTGGTTACCTAAGCTCACTTTAACACTTGTGAAGTTTTGATGAAATGATGATCTGCGGCTTACTTTTTTTTTATTACTGGATTTTGCTGCATGCAGGATTCTCCTGTCTTTAATTTCATCAACAATCTCTCGCCTATACCGCCACCTAAACCTTCAGATAGAGCACATAATGTGCAGCTATTCAAGTCGTCGGACTTGGCACCTGTTTCTTCAATCTTTGCCTCACCACATGTCAATCCAGCAAAGGAACCTAAAATTCTTATAAGGTGCGTATACATTGTTTCCTAGCTAATGTCTCCAGTTTTACCTACCTGTCTTTGCTGCCTTATGGTTTGTGTTTCATGTTCACAGGGATGATTCTGTTCAACTTCCTCAAGAATTGCACTCACCTAGCAGTGTCAGGACGCGTGTGGGATCCTCGATCACTTTTAGAATGATCAGATGCAGAGACATTGTGTCAGAGAATTGCAACACCACTTGTCGCCTAAACGAGGCTTCTATTGATTCTTCGGACCATACATCAAACTCTGAAAGTCAATTGCCTCAATCTACACAGAATGGTGTTGGCAGTGTTGAAACTAACAAGGATCAATGTGCTGATGGTAAAACAGACCTTACCATATCCCAGGAGTGTACGGACCTAGAAAGTATGAACCTTGATGAGAGTGGCCCAGACAAAATGGATTCATCACATTCTGGGATTGATCTTCATGAAAACCAGCTATCTGAACAGAATAAGGATGAGCCCGCAGCGTATAATGGGGATTACATGATCACAAATCAACCATGTGGTGATATGCTGACATTAGGTTTGCCATTTGGAACAGAAACACAGTCAGTGAATGATACACAGAAAGCTGAGAACTCCTACCCTGGCAAATCCTTGATGAATGAAGAATCTAGTGACCATTACACCCAAAATTCTGCACATGAGCCTCATCATTACTGGACTGGGGCAGTGGAAGGGGCAGCAGTAAATTATACCCCCCAAGCGCTCCCTGGTGCATTGCAAAGTCAGTTGATGCCATGTAACAAGCTCAATGAGCCCAGAGATTACATGCCAACTGAGCAAAATGTATGTATGCTTATTACCATCTAGTTTTGGACATACTTGCTATTTGCTTTACTAATGCATAGTAACTACGTGCTAATTGGCCTAATTTGAATGCAATGACCCCTGCAATATATTTGTACATATAAGTTACTATGCACTTGAGAACTATATATAGCAGAATGGATCTCAGCAAATCTGTGTTGATTAGCTGTTATTATTTTGCGTCCCCTGTACATTTTATTGCTCTCAATTGCACAATCTTTGCGTTCACATTTTAACAACATTGTCATAACTATTCAGTTTTCTTTACTTTATAGTGTTCTCTCTCAGTAAATCTAATTTTGCATAATGGTTTCTTAGTTAACATGTGTGCTGATTTTACTGAAGTATCAATGCTTTTTCTCACGGTTGTAAAGATGTTTTCTGCTCTTGCAGGCATTGTCACAGCATTTACGTGGCATGCGTAGGCGCAGCCTTTTCAATGAAAAGGCTGGGGCTAGTAATAAAGGTGTAGATAAAGCTTCAGATCATCATTCTGTAAATTCAACTACCCCCAAATGCAAAACTATTTCTGGTGACATCAACTCAAAGCCTCTGAGAACCCCTCCATGTGCATTGCCTGGTATTGGCTTGCATTTGAATGCCCTTGCTGCAATACCAAAAGAAAAAATAGTCTCCCGGGACATCCACTCTACTATAAATGAATCCAGTAGCTTGCCATGCCCTGCTGGATCTTCTCCACTGCCTTATGAACAAAACATTATAAATGACGATTTTGCTCAAACAACCGATATTGTGAGCGCTGAACCTTCTAGTCAGGGTAGTCCCAAGAAGAAAAGGTACTATGTCTATGCCCATCATTTAGGCCAACAGCATTGTTTCATTGGAAAATTCACGAAATATAATAGTATTTTGCAGGCACAAGTTTGATAATGGTGATGGCACTTCATGCAAGCGTTGTAGCTGTAAAAAGTCAAAATGCTTGAAACTGTAAGGTTCCTTGCATCTTTTATAAATTTATCCCCACCTATTGCATGTGACAAGATTGATGAATAAGTGAAATGAGTTTGAATATTGCTTCCTTTGAGTTATCAATATATGTTAAAGGTGCTGGTCTTTATTAGTAATTCTGGTTTGGATTAAATGATTGATTATTAATCTATTCATGTTTTTTATTGACGAAGATGTAGGTGTATCTGTCACTAACCCACTATTATTGCTTTAAGAGCTTTTAAGCTTTGGGTAGAATGTTAAACAAATAATAACAATAGGGCCTTTTTCAAGTTGGGGTAGGCTACGGATGAGATCCAACAGGAGCCTGTTCTGAACTGGTTGCAATGCTTTGACTCTTTTGAAGGGACTTGTTCTATTCCTGACAAATCACACTGATAGATTATCTTCTGTTACGATGATTTTTTTGTGTAATTCTCATGCAGTTACTGTGAGTGTTTTGCGGCTGGAGTATATTGTTCTGAACCTTGTACATGCCAAGGCTGTCTAAATAACGAGATCCATATGGAAACAGTTCTGTCTACTCGACAGCAGATTGAATCTCGCAATCCATTAGCATTTGCTCCTAAAGTAATTCACACTTCTGAGCCTGGCCTGGAATTAGGGGTAAGAGCCACTACCTTTATTGTTTATTGTACTTAGTTACTCCCTCCGTCCCAAATTATAGGTCATTTTGGCTTTTCTAGACATAGCGTACATCTAGATGCGTAGCGAAAGCTATGTATTAGAAAAGTCAAAACGACCTATAATTTGGGATGGAGTGAGTACTTCCTTTCTCCTCTGTTGCTAATATCATTACCTTCAATATTGTAGGACTTTAACAACAAAACTCCTGCTTCAGCTCGTCATAAAAGAGGGTGCAATTGCAAGAAGTCATCGTGTCTAAAGAAATACTGTGAATGTTTTCAGGTTCCAATTCCTACCATGATTTAGTACTCCTTTTCTTTTTGGCCCCTTTGTATCTGTCTTATTGTTACTCTTCGTCAAGGGTGGTGTGGGATGCTCCATAAGTTGCAGATGCGAGGGCTGCAAGAATGCTTTTGGAAGAAGGGAGGGTGAGTCAAATCCATCTTCATGACTTTCTTTTCTTAAAAAAAAGCTGCAACATCAACCTGCATGCTCTAAGATCGTAGTTGCATCTATGCTGTCTTATTCAATCTACAAATTACAAAAGCAGCTACCAGATCTTCCAATCATAGAACTAGCAATAGCTTCACATAAAAACCAATACTCATTGAATTTTTCTGTGACCTCATGTTTGACCTTTCAACTTGAAAAATGTAATACAATCTATTCCCTCTATTAGTTACCTATTAAGAGAAAGCAAAAAAAAAACTTATGCACCTATTAAAGAGTTTGTCTCCTACATCACCTCAGTGACCATTCCTATTGGTAGTCTGGTTATGCTGCTTCACAATTTGGAGCTGTGGCCTTTGTCTGCTCTTCAAGATAACTAAGTTCTGCTGGGAATGGTCACATAACACTTTCAAACAAAGTCATCAATAGTGGTGCTCTGATTATTGTAATAGTGTGCTTCTGTATTATTTCAACAAAAACTCCACTACCAAGTAAACATTTCGCAAGATTAGCTTGGGTTCTAATGGTATTTTGCTTGTTTCAAGCAAGATGCTTGCATTTAGCTATATAGAACATTTCAATACTTGGGCTCTAAAAGGGTGCACTAGTGGCACATAGAACATTGAGTAAGCAAATAATAATCACTGTACTTGATCCAGACTTTTGGTTATTATATGAAGTTAAAGACTGGCTAGCTTAGCTTTTTCAATTCTTGTTTCAGTAACTGTGTCCTACATTTTGCTACACATAAAAGCTACTGTTTTTCTAAGGCCTTTTTTTAACCTGATTCAAGGGGTTGCTGCGTTAAGCATAGAGGAGCCTAAGCAGGCATCAGAAGAAAGCAATGCTTGTGTGAAAGAAGAAAAATGTGAAATCGATAAACAACTTGTTATCTACCAAGCTACTGACCTTGCTGCTGCGGAGAATTTACTGACAACACCTTCGATGGTGGAGTGCAGGTTTGTATGTCAGTTATCATGCATTTTTGCACATCTGTTGCTCGAATCTTACCTCTTATGCAGAACACTCAGTTTAAGGCATTTTCTCTTACCAGGCCCTTGGCTTGTCTTCCACCCCCAAGCTCCAAGAAACCAAGCTCCAAGAAGCCAAGATCCTCCGCGAAATCTGGAAATCCTTCTCGGCTGTGCAATTCTCAAGCTCCTCTGAAGACCGATATTCTGCTCGCCCAATTCGGAAACTACGCAGAAATGGTTCTTGGCGATAGCACAACAGATACCCTAAAAGGGAATTCATCTCCTCAAACTTCTGTCAAGGTTGTGTCTCCTAATAAGAAGCGAGTCTCCCCCCCACGGATGGGTACTGGACTGTCTCCAATCTGTAAGAGTGGCAGGAAGCTGATTCTCAAGTCCATACCTTCTTTTCCTTCCCTTGGTGGTGACTTCAACAATGAGGATTCAAAGAGCAAGGCACCAGCACCTTGAAAATTCGTCATCTTTTGGCACTTGTGGTAAACCTTCTGGTTCTTGTTTTTCATATGAGGACAACCTTTGCTTCTTGTTTTCCTTTTGCGGTTGAGATGTTAATCCTTTCCCAATCTCAACTCGCCTAATTTTTCTCTTGCTATACAGGCTCATCCTGTCGGTTCCTGAGATCACTTTCCTGCCGACTGCATCAGGACTATTTCTGTCATACTCTAGAAGTTGATAACAACCAAGCAAATTGCGTTTCTCCCATTCTGTTCAGAGCTTGATCAACCATTTTTACGTACTGTTGAATAATCCACTGCCTGCTGTCCACCTGTGGCATTTGGTCTGCTGGTAAATTATGTCGAGGCCCCGATGCCTACCGCTGTCTGTCTGTATAATTTCATGTTATTTATGTTCCAGAGACCCAACACTATTTAAGACTTTATGTACCTGGGATCAAATTGTGAGACTTTCATGTTCCTAATGAACAGACTGTTAAAGACTTATGTATCTGAGACTGGAACAAGAACTCTCGATGCTTGATCTCCTGTTTTTCTGTCAGCGAGCTTGATCTGATTACTATAGTTTCTATTTCCAGCTCAGGCCTATGACATTGTAGTTTCCATTTCCAGCTAGAATTTGATGCTATTCGTAGCACGGCACGTCCGAATGCGATAGTACCTATGGACCAAGGTCACTCGTCGATGTTGACATGCACCTTGACGGATATTTTCATGCACGTTCACCCGATCAGAGACTCAAGATGAATCATGTACCTTTTCCTTTTGTTTCCTACGCTTTATGTTTGGTTTTCCGTAGAATGTTAATGTGAGCATATTAATGTGAAATCTCTTTTAGATTGCACGATCCAGAGCATGTTAATGTGAAATCTAAGAAAACCACCCAACACCAAAGGCAAAGAGATAATGCTAATGTTTTTTTTTCATGCTCTGCCATTTATTTCTTGGTTTAGGATATGTTATTTGTCCAAACCAATTTACTGCAGTATCTATCCTCCTAGTGGTACTCCCTCTGTCCCATGAAGAGCGCAATTCTAATTTTTCTAGGATAGATTAGTGATGACGTGAAAAGATTTTAATGTCCTTATTTGTTGGCCGCATACAGTAAGTTTGAACATGCAAATCAAATCTGACAAGTAGGTAGTTATTGCACTTTTTTGTAGGATTTTTTTAAAAACTAGAATTATATTTTTCATGGGGCGGAGGGAGTAACTCCCAAGAACTTCAGCGCAGGATTTGGAAATTGAGTTAATAATAATTTATTACCAATCACACGCTGCCAAAAAAGAAAAAGGCACCCACTTTATGTGTGTGCTAATCACGTTTTATGACCGGAAAGCCCAGGTCGAAACGGAAGGAAGCCAAACCGGATCCTAGGAGGAACCCGCCGATCTGAGCCGTCCAGCTGCCGCGCACGAATCGTAAACCCCATTTCACCAGCCGGCACCTCGCCTCGTGCCCTTCCCCCCTTCCTTCCTCCCGGGCTCCACACCTCTCGCGCTCGCCTTCGCTTCGTCGCCACGGCGAGCCCCACGCCGCCCCAGCCGCCGATCGGGGCGCCGGCGCCGGCGCCCGATCCGATGGACGCGGAGGAGGAGCCCCCGAAGGCCCCGCAGCCGGAGCCCGCCGGATCGGAGCCCGACGATGCCCGCAGCACGCCTCCTCCTGCCCCTCCCCCGCCTCCACCGCCCGCTCCCACTCCAGCCCCCGCCCCGGTTGTTCCAGCCCCGGCCGCCGAAGCCGCTGCTGCGCCCCCCGCCCCCGTCTCCGCTGCCGTGTCCCCGCCTCCGGCTGCTGCGGCGGAGGCGAACGGCAACTCCGACAGGAAGAAGAAGTCCGTCCGCCTCCTCTTCCCTTTTCCCTTTTCTGCAAAAGTTTCGGTCGCGCGTCCAATTTCCTCTTTCGGTTCGTTGCGTGCGGTTCGCGCCTGGTGCTTACTTTTCTGTTTTGTCTCTTTGTTGTGTGGATCAGGAGGAAAACGGAGGATGGGGAGGGGTGCAAGACGTGCAGCTGCAAGAAGTCCAAGTGCCTCAAGCTGTAAGTTTTCTCGTTCCTTCCGGGAATGCAGTCTTCTCCATTCCTTCATCACAGCAAACGGATGTTTCACTGTGGAATGAGAGAACAAGTTTCATTTTCGCCTTTTAGTCCAACCTCTCATCGTCTGTGATCGCTTACGATGTCTTTACCATTTTGAAATAGGTGCTTATTTTGTTTGCTGTAGCTAACGAATCTGTGTTGCTTTAGGTAGGTTTAGATCTTACTGTCTTATGTTTCAAATGTATGGTGGTAAAAAAACATTTTTTTTTGTCAATTTCACAGTACCTAAATATCAAAATGGTGCAGCTTTATTCAACATGCTGAGCAGTTTTGAATTTAACAATGCTGCCAAGCAGTTTTGAATTTACCAATGCTTCTCTTTTTATTATAGTCTACGGTGCCGAGGTTTCTGGTGTAATGACTTGCCTGTTAGTGCCATGTAATTCTGTGTACCACTCGTCCTTTGGAGGGAGCTGAGTTTGGGGAAGGGGGTTTACATGAATGGTGATAAGGGTGATCATTGAACAAACTAGGTTGGTTTATGCACAAACCTGTGGGTGCCAAGTGCATACCATCTCCTGCACAAACACACACCCAAGCACATGTGTGTACCTAGCTTGTTTTTCCTTTTGTTACTGAATTTAAGTTTTCTTTTGTGTGTATAATCATCTTTTGCATTATGCTGTAACAGTTACTGTGTGTGCTTTGCTTCTGGGTCACATTGTACTGAATCATGTGGATGCGAACCTTGTCTTAACAAGCCAATGCAAGGGGCTCCAAGGACTGCACTAGTTTTACCTCTGAAACCTGTCCAAACATTGGAGACTGGTCAAGATTCAATGGTATGAATTTCTTATTACATGAGGTTATCTATGTCTATTGATACACTCTTCCTTCCTTTCTTTGGTGATCCTGCTATTTACTGTCTTCAGGAACAACTTATAAGATCCCCTATGGATCTTATTAGAAGAAAATGCACCTGCAAGAAGTCAGGCTGCCTAAAGAAGTACTGTGACTGCTTCCAGGTTCCATATTCAGCTTTATCCTGTCAAATTTCATTTTCATAATGTGTGTCATTTCATGATTATGAAAACATTTCTTTTTTAATTGAAGGGAGGGGCAGGATGCTCCATCAACTGTAAATGTGAAGATTGTAGAAATCCGTTTGGGAGAAAAGGTAATACAATTAAGGAGCTGAACAGATGAGCTAGATTGCATGATATTAGAGTAGAGTTACTTTCTATCAGATGTGCATGGTTTAACTCAGTTGTTTGGTACCTTAGATTGCACAAGTTTCTCCCTTAACTGCCAACTGGATAGGTTATTTGCAGTGACTGTTGTGATCTTCATTGCCTGACTATCTTTCAAGTAGAGGAGCTGCCAAATATTTTTCATGTTCTAGCATTCTCAGGAACATTTTTTTTTTCTTTTACAATGTGAGACTGAATGCCATATCTCTGAATTTTTTGTTGTCTTTTATTAGTAGTGTTGGGAATTCTGCTTCTGCACAGATAGAATCAGTTTAGACAGCTGCTGAAGTTCGTGCCATAGCTATGTTTTCATTTTTGTGATTTGCCTGCTGCATTGCATCAATGATTTGGGACAGCTGGATATAGATTCTTCTGAATTCCCAGCACATCCCTCTTATTCCTATCTGTAGGGAGGTACAAACAAACTGCTATACCAGAATTTATATCCTAGAACCATCAATACAATTTAGTTATAAAAACCAACCACCATACGTTTCTCATCTAAGCAATATGGCTTTAACTTTACTATGGTGCCATTCTAACAACGGTGACTGCCAACCTCATTGACTATGTCCCTTTTGGCACAGCCTCATCTTCAATAATTCTTGGAGCTGGGGCTCCATTCTAAAATATATGTTTAGACCACCTTTTTTTTTAAAAAAAATCTACAAGTCTAGATCTGACAGAGTTAAACCACTTTGTCACCTTATTTTTCATGTTTTAAAGACAAAACCACTCCCTTTGTCCTTTTTTAGAATATAATATCTTGTTGATATGTTAGTTTAACAACTTTTTATTAACACATAATACTAATGGCATTTATGAAGTAATATGGATCTCTATAGCAATACAGTTTCTATGTAGCAGTTATGGTAAAGGATTGATGCTCAAGGTTAGGAAGTTTGACTATATTTCTCGCTAAGCTGTTTTAGGAAAAAAAAATGGAGTAACACATCAACACTTGTATGTTGATGGAGGGGCCTATCTAATTATAGGGCAGGTGTGCACAGTAAATTCTTAAGTATTGATTTGTCATAAACTGAATGCACTTGAGATCTATTCATTTTGCTTGGGAAATATGAAGTCATAGTTAGAACCCATAATCTTGAAATTGAATGAAGAGGCTATTGCCAACTGGAATGAAAACTAGCACACTTAAGTTATTGCCATTGAAGCATTTGACTTAATCAGCCCTAGGTATGGTTGTACACTTCAATCATCTATCTGTAAATTCTTGTCACCCTGTTTTTACCAAAGCATGAAGATGAGGATGCCATTGTTTGGATAAATTTTGATAAAAGATGTCGTTTAATAACAATTATGAGCACAAAGAAATGAGTTAATACATGGAGTCTGTAGGTGTTTGGAAAGTCCACCCCAAACATGAGGATGTGATAAGAATTTGTGAACAAATATAGTGACCAATAGTTGCCAATGGGGTCTGTATTTGCCAATGTAGTATATAAATTGGATTATTGTGAAAGCGTGAATCAGCAAATATCCTAGTCCTAAGATATACCAACCATTTCAATTGTTGTGAAATCTCGTATTAGAACTTTTTCAACAACTAAGCATAAGTCTGGAAGAGGGAGGCACTCAACTTTGGAAAAGAAGAGTGAAGTAGGTGCACATCATGTTAACGCTAGGTGACCGTCCCTGTTGTGCCTAACTCCTGTTGGTCCTATCCCGTGGTCGCCTGCCTTTCTCTGGCTCAAGTTCGTCATAACTCTTCTAGCATGGTTCTGCCATGGCCTCTTTGGCCCGATTCCGCTGTTGCCTAACCATCACCGCTGCCCTCTGAGCAGTGCCTATCTATCTCCTTCTGGAGGACATTAGGATTTTTGGATGCTTCTTGGTTCTGCTGTGTTCTGCTTCTTTACTTCAGTGCCTAAGTGCTAACTGCAAGGTGTTAATGTATGCCTTGCTAAGTGTGGTAACTTAAGTAATACTTGTGTGCCCTAGGTTCCTAGCTGATGCTAGGTGACAAGTGTTATTTGGCCTTATGGCATTGCCTAGAAAACTTAAGACGTGTTAATATTTGGCATAATGGCAATGTGTAGGACAGTAATGTATGACAGACTAGTACAGGACAGTAGGTCGAAGTGTTAGCATATGGCACTACTCAGTGCAAGTTGATATGATACACTACTAGAAGTGCTTCTATGAGGGTTTTTTTACATTGCTACTGAGAGAGTAGAGGATTTACTCTGATTTATAATGCTGTTATGTTTGGTTCTCCTAGTTTCTTTCTGTACAAGGTATATTTATTTGGTTTCATATCGTATAAGGTATTATTTATCATTTATATTTCCATCACCTAACTCACCGATGCCTAGTTGACTTAATTCTAGTGCTGACCCACCAGAGTGCCATGATAACACAGAACTAGAGACTCTGTAATGTCAGTATGGTAATTAAGTAATAGTGCAAAGATAGGCTACCAAAGAAACACTTTTGTATTATGGTGCGCTAAAGAATGAACTGATATAACATTTTGGTGGCCTCCAGAATAGCTTGTTTTATTTTGTTGTTTAGGAGTACCTAAAGGTTAACCTGATATGTTATATTGTTTTGTTTGGCTTCCAGAATAGCTTGCATCATAAGTTTTCATTTTGATGAAGAACAATGTGTTGGATATTTTTTTGATGATGGCTTGCTTGCCATTTGGTTACCCGATGGGATAAGCTCATAAGCTGATATGATTTTAAGCTGCTGTTTTACCTGTTCCCAGACTAACATATTTTATCCTCTTTCTTATCCTCCAGTTGGCGTTATTTTGGATGGTAAAAGTGCTCTTGCTGCGCCTGTACTGAATGAAAGAAATGGGGCAGAAGTTGACTCGAGTGATGATGAAGATGATTATTACATGAATCGACAGCTCTCACCAATCCCTCCATCTCCAGTATCCAGGGAGTCTTCATTCCAACAGGAGACACTAGTCGGTGTCGAAGTCCAGACCATGAACGGGCACCTCTACCCAAAACCACTGACTCAAGTGCGGCCTGAGCCGCCATCCTGGCAGCTCTCCAGGAGACCAGTTGAGGAAGCGCGTGGAGAACAATGGCGCTTCTCGAGGAGGCCCAGTGAGGATGGAACCTCTGATGCCATGGAAGCACATGCAATGGCCCAGAGGGACAACAAGAAGCCGGAGATCCATGTGGACAGGTTCAGCATCCCGCGGTGCATCGAGGTGATGAGTGCCATGGCAGACCTCTCACCAATTGAGAAGTCGCTGGCGCCCGACGTCTTCTTGGACCCGAGCAACCGGGAGATCTTCCTCTCACTGAGTGTAGATATTAGGCCCATATGGCTGAGGCGCAAGATGAAGAGCCTCGTTTAGCTAGAGATAGCGTGAGAAATTTTCGTCGGCGTATACCTTAATAAACCTGTGATGTACTGCTGTAGATATGGATGGCTTGATGATGAGTTATGAACTGATGTATGTACCTGGCGCTAAGTTATGGTGCATGTTGCCACGTTATATTTGGAGCCCAGCCTATTATTAGAATTAGCAGTAAGTTGATTATGATCTTTGGCTAGAAAAACCAGCAGTTCTGAATTCTCTGATAGTGCAGCAGCTGCCTCATTTGCTTTCAAGGTGGTCTTTTCTGCTCCCTTTCTGGAGCAATCGACAGCTGTTCCTGGAATGCGAGAAGTCCACAAGTCTGTCTGTTGCTGACTTGCTGTTCTCACTTGGCCAATGGTCAGAGTAGGAATGCTATTGACCTATTGTACATCCATGTTATGTGATACTGTCAATGACTGATGAGCTCAGGTTCATGGAACCCTGGTTGCAAGCCACATCACGTCATGGATGCATGAATTCTTCATCCCATGAGGTGATGTTGCCTGGTGACAACGATGTGCCCTGTGTCTCCTGAACAGTTGCACCAGCGTGCTGTGCAGATGCAAACAGCTCAGGAGACGGCAACAACACCAGAGACAGGTGTGTTATGCGTACCAATCAGGCTAGGCTTGGCCAGGAACCAAACCACACCAACCATATGCATGTCCTTGGCCCAAAGAGACAAACCTGGGAGCATGTGAGCCATGGGCGCCACCGGGCAGCCCCAGATGGGGCGCCGGCCAGCCGGCCGCACCAACCACGTCGGCGAACTGATTGACCGGCGGCGCCCATGGATGATGGACCACACTCCACACGGCGGCCATCGGAAATCAGCAGGATGGGATAATGGATGATGAGCCAAGACTCCAAGAGGTCAAGATGGCTTCATGTATCTCCTGTGATCAGTCATAAATGGGTTTTGGTCATCTGGGAAGCATTTCGGTGCTGTGTTTCCCTGCTACATTTGATGTTTTATACTACTTGCACACAATCACCACAACTCTAAACACTACATTAAACTAAGAATCAAAGTTTAGCCTTCGGAACCTTCCCGAGTCAAACCACGCCTAATAATTTGGAATGGAGAGAGTAACATCATCGTATATATATGCACAGAACAAGTTTGAGTCTTTGCCTACCTCATTGAACAACAAATATTTTATCTTAGAAAGCGCTCAACAGATATATTGCATCTGGTTAAATGACAAAAGGATTTGAAATACACTCGTTTTAATGGCTCTGCCTATCATTGGCGTTGATATGATCTCGTGGCAATTCAAATGGCAACATTCAAAACATTTTGCTTCATATCATAAACATTGCGTGACAAAATAGGGGCTCTTCTTCCCGAATCCTTTCAGCAGAATAATCATATGACCTGACTGTCCAACGAATTCCTTTTCATAAAAATTTGGAGCGCACTGATGGGCGACGACTTGACGTGGTACAGTGCAGCTGACAGGAACTTGTGTCGCCAAAGGGTGCACCCCTCTGTGTTCTGTGCCGACATTCCGATTTGGAGGACCAGAAGGCAAGATCATCTTAGGGCCTTTTCTCTTTTTCTTGTTTTTCAAATAGCAATTCGGTTCAACATGGTACAATTTTGAGGAAAAGTTAAGGCGATTATATATGCACTAGATTTTGTACAAATAAAAATAAAGCTTTGCGTGAGTGCTATTACAGGTTTCAAAGGTGGCGGATGCTTGGAAAAGGGAAAATAGAGGCAGGGTTTTCAGGGTGTAGAATTGCAGGTTTGTGGGTGAGGCATTCAAAAGGCATGCGTGTTTGTTGTCCCAGAAAATTTGTACTCTGCATGTACTATGTACGTGCTACTTTTTTCAATTCTTGTACGCCCTTAATGTTATTTATAAGATGTTTTAGTTACCAACTGAAATTGTCTAAGCTTGCTTTAGGTAGAATTAGGAGCATGTTCTACTAGGAGCTATGAATTGCAAATACTAAAAAAAATCATGGGATGTCAAATAACAGTCGACTTAGAAAACTGTTTGTTTTAGTGAAATTCATCTTTCCTAATCCTGTTTTCACCAGCCAGATGTCTGTCCCACAGGCAGAGAAGCTTTCGTCGTCGAAGTGGGCGGAACAGGTGGGTCCCTGGTCCCACAGATCATATGAAATGAAGCCCAGTGGGCCCGCAACGTGGCTGGACTGTTGGGCAGCGTGTGGCCCACCTGGCCATGGAAAGAAGAGGAGAAGTGGCGTTCTCGGCCGGCTTGTGTGGCCCGCAGACGCAGGCACACCCGTCGTCATCATTGTGACTTGCTCCCTTGGCTCCTTTTCCACCCGTCCATGATTCCCAACCTTTCCACTGCATCTTCAGTTCTCCATGCTGCATCTTCACCAATAATCCATGCCTTTTTTTCTCCTATTTTTTTCATTTACAAATCATACGTGTGTGTGTGTGTGCAAGAAAATATAGATGGATGGAACCTAGCTTAGGTTGTCCTGGTGTTTGATGAAATTTAAGTGTAGCTAAGCTCCAAAAAAATGAAACGAATCGGTTTAAACAATGTTTAAGCTCTGCATGTATTAGGACTAAGTATAAGCGATTTCGTTGGTACGCTGCATCTTCATTGTACGTTGCAACATACTTGTAAGAATTTGTACGTGCAACTTGTGGAGCACGAGGCTGCAAGAAGTTGTTGCCATGTTTAGTCAAACTTGTCTACATGACTACATAGGACATGGTAAACCTATGGCCAGAACCAAAGTTTTCATCGTCTCTATTAGGTCAAACGTAGCATTCCTACAGTGAGCAGACGACGACTACAGTGCACGTACGTTTGGAAACCTCTCCTACGGTGCCTTTTCATGTGCCCGGAAAAGGTGTTTGGGTCCGCGAGATACCGGAGGAGATCACAAGGCCGGGCACGCTAAAGATGAGCAAGATCGTCGATCGATCAGTGTGGCTGGCGAGACCGATGAAACAATATAAATGGAAGATCCATCTCGCTTTCTGTTGCTTGCTCTCGCATCACACATGGACGCACTGATTGCGAGCATGCTTGACACTATTGTAAAGCTCCGGCCATATCACCCAAAAAAGGCTTGCATATTCGTGACATGTTGCACGCCTAACTCCGGTCGGCTCAAGTCGATGAACACGTACTTGCTTGCACTTGCAGTACTGTATGTAGGTTCTTGGTCACCTTTTCATCTAGAAAGGGAAAACCTAATAGCTCATATAGTAGTGACCTATACGCGAGCGATGATTGGATTGGATTAGGTGAAATCTTTCTAAATTCAAACCACACCTATCCATTGCGATTATTTATCTTCAAATCCAAACTAAAAACTATGTCTCGATCATAAAGTGAGATGAGAGAAATGGATGCATGCATGCATTTGGTGGCACATTCCAAGGGGAAGGGAACAAGATTCATATTGCATTGTTTCACCATGCACCCAACCCAACCACATGCATGCTGCAGTCGTCGTCGTCCAATCATCCGGACATGGGTACGTACTACAGCCAATGAGCCATGGATTCGTTTGGCGTACAGCTCAAGCGAAATTCAGGACGGGTAAAACTAGGCCATGTTTAGTTACCCCCAACTTCCAACTTTGACACTATAAAAAAGAAGATTCCCCATCACATCAAAATTGCGGTACATACATGGAGTACTAAATGTAGGCGAAATTAAAAGCTAATTGCACAGTTTTGTTGTACTTTGCGAGACGAATCTTTTGAGCCTAATTAGTCAATATTTGAACAATAATTCACAAATACAAATGAAACGCTACAGCGTGCTACAGTGCTGTCACAGTAATTTTGCATCTCCCAATTTGGCCAACTAAACAAGGCCCTAGTCATGTCGCCGTCGTCCCATCGAATCGCCCAATAATTCGGCATCAGATAGGATATCAGAGAGGAGCAAGCGAGGTCAAACGGATCCAACAAAAAATACGGCTTCGATCACGGTCAGCTAGGGTTAGTACAACTTCAACTCTTCACGCACGCATGCTGCTTGCTTGGAATGGTTGTGAGATACGCAGTTTCTTCATCGATCGTGCACGTCGACACACTGGCCTTTGGAAGATTATTGCTGGAGGAGGAGGTCTAGCGGTCAATCCGCCATTGTTCATTAAAATTTTTTAATTGAGCTTTTAGAATTTTTTTATTAATTTAAAAAGACTTGCAAAAATAGTTAGTATCAATTAAATGTACATACACGTAATTGTAAAAATAGGGCATGTCGGTCACCTGATAGCTGACTAGGGACCTATCAACCATCCAACGGATGAAAAACCCTTCCAGCGGTTGGAAACCCCAATATGCCCGTGGAATCGATCCTATAAATTCGCAGGTCGTATGTCCTACAAATGATATTTAAAAAGTCATAATTTTTCATATAATTTCAGACGAAGATGACATCTATAGCTATGTAGTTGAACACCTTTTCATTTGAAGCTGTTTAGATGCACAAAAGTGGCTAGACGACCGATTAACAAAAACTAGATCATGCTGCGTAAATATTTCCAAATAATATTTCTGGACATTCAAATAGATACATGCTAGGTAAATTGAGCTGGTTTGAGTTTTGTTATACACTAAGCTAGCTCGCGATTTCCATTAATTGTACATGATTTTTGTATAAATTGACTTGGTATTTGTAAACTCTGGCTATTAAAGGTTTGAAGAAGGAAAAGTTTGGTGTCTCATTAAAGTTCCGGGATGCATGAGAGAGAGTTCCAGGGATCCCCTGCTGAACAACAACAGCTATGCATCAATGATAGTTGGAGCAAGGGGGTCCTCTTCAGTGTATGTGTATCCATTAATATCAGTGTGGGGGCTGCATACACTCTGACTCATCTTCTCCGTTGTACTTGCAAACTTGCACATGCTTCTATTCCCCACTAATGCCTTCACTTTACATTAGCATAATATATTTTTATCACCACATGAGATTATTTCTACCATTTATTACACGGTGCAAATTTTAACACGGTGCAAATTTTACAAAAATGTAAAAGAAAAAGCTAGCCACATAAATCTGACATGTTAGACTTTATTTGGACCAATCAACAAGGATCGAAATGGTCTCATATGATGATCTGTGATAGAGGCCTGCGTACGGACAAACTTGCATAGAGTGTCAAATGCAAGTGACCAAACAAGGCTACTGGGTGCCCATAAGCCTGTGAAGTTGCTTTCAAAAAAGGTAAATGTTTGGATTTTGACAGTGCACCGAATTGAAGAAAGAACGCTAGCGGCTAGCTAGCTCTTGGCAACAAGGTCAAGCCGACAGTCCCCATTCCAAGCAATCTTTACCTCACTTTTTGTCCCCAAGTTAAAAGTCATGGTGTAGGCTTTCCATAGCAATTTACGTCATAATTTTATATGAGATAATTAAATTAAATTAAATCTAGCATTGTTCATGAATGAAGAATACTACAGGAAAACTTGCTTTTTTGCCCTATTGTAGCGATATTTTCCCTTGAGACTTACCAACTTAATTACCATTCACTCTTTACCATCTGTTATGTATGTTTTTTTAACCACAGTGTTACCTATACACTCATCATATCATATCCAATTTGCACTAATATACTAAAATTTTGTTCGCGCTTTTGAGATTGCATAGACTTAAAGTACCATGATCCGCACGATCAATATTTAGCAAAGAATATCCTTTTTTTTTCTTTAGCTTTTTACAAAGGTAGCGAACGAAAACCAATTATTGTAAAAGTTTTCTTGCGAGGAACTATTAAAAAACGTGCTCCTCATAATAATCCACTAGCCTACAATGTGTACCATCCGAACGATATTTAATAAACATAGAATCTGGCAACAGTGTCTCTGTCATGCTCATGTTTTGAACCTCGACTCACCAGTGAGTCCATGGCATGTGCTTATTTGAGCGAGCCTGGAGGCATCCATAATCTTCCTGTCAACTCAGCTGTCATTTAGTATATATTTGCATGTAGATAATATCTTAGCAGAAGAAGAAAGAAAAAGAAAAAAGAAGACAATGTATTTGAAGTTGGGAGTCAAATGTGTGTTCATGTCCATGGCGAACTTAGGGTAGCTCAGCTGGTAAGGTTCATAAATTGAAACAATTTTGTTGTGACCATTTATCCCTTGAGAAAAAAACTGTTTGGTCTTGGGGATCTGCGAGAGCCAAATGAGGTAATCTGTACATGTAGAATGTAGGCAGGTAGGAACGGTGATCTTGGTATGCGAGAGTAGTACACTACAGAAAGTCACCAGATGCACAGATGAGTTGACAATATTCCTTGAGAATATTCACTGGTCATCACCGGCTGAGCATTACGCTGCCCAGTGATGCTCTGTTCAATTAACAATCATGTTAGCAGTGTGGTTGGAGTCTGTCCTAGGGGGTTATAGAATAGAAGAAGCTGCAAATTTTTTTTGCAGCCTACAAGCTGCCTTTTTTGATGGAAAAAATAAAAGGATAATGTAAAGGCAGACAGCAACCATCAACTGTGGCTCCAAGTGAGCATAAAAGAAGACAAACGACAGCACGACCCATGTACTGGAAATCTGCAATGAAACTGGGTGTGCCTGCTTGTATCCTTAAACTATTCATCAGTGGGCACACAGGCTTCTCTACCCTGCATCCTCCTGGTTCCTAGCCATCATCATCCTGACTCCACTGGTGCACATGCTTAACACAACAAATGCTTGCTTTAAACAATGATTAGAGTTGGTGGTTTGGTGCACAATACTTTCCCCACACACACAGTGACTAACTACAGGCTGTAAGTTACTATTTGTGTGCATACATGTGATCTACATTCATGACTCATGGATATGCAGGTGTCAATGTAGAATGTAGATATACTCTCTTTACACTTTGGAGTCATTCAGGTGATTGTGAAGCTACATGTTCTTTTCCTCTTTGAGTAACACAAGACTACAACTGTGATCATAAGTCTTTTTTTTACTTGTCTTAATTTTGATGAAAATTCACTAGTGTTAAAGGCATTTTAGCCCTACTAGAAATAACAAATTTATTTTTGCTAGGTAACAAACTGATATTTTTTTCCTATGCATACCTCAAACAATAACTTGTTTGTTAACGTCAGAAAAAAGTAATTGTTTTAATAAAGTAGATCATGGTGCACACAGGTCAAAGGAGATGAGCATCTGATGATAAAAAAAAGTTTCTGGCTGTAACGTTGTAAGGGTGCGTTTGGCAGAGTTGCTAGAGCTCTGCCAAATAATTTTTTTAAGAGAAGTAATTCTCTGCTGATTCTGTGGAGTGATTTTCTGAAATGAACTAAGAGGCTGGAAGCTGAAAAGAAGTAATTCTCCGTGAAGCTGCTTTACCGTTTCATTTTGAGTGTTTCCTCCTTATCGTCTCCGAGGAAACAACCGAAGCAGTCAAAGAGCAAATCCCAACGTTAACAAATCGCAACAGACACTCACGCTAGTTCTTCCATATAAGAGTAAACCTCAACGGTAAAATAATATTCACAGTGACAGAGTAATTTCTCAGCCCAGGCCCACACACACCATGCTGACCAGTCGCGCAAGCACAGCACAAAAAGAAGAAAATTTAGAGAGAGAAAAATATTCCTCCAGAATTTATTTGTGTCTGATGCACCATTACTGTGGTACTGTCATTGTCCCTGCACATATCCCATCCAGAACAGTAAAAAAGTGAAAGTAACAAAGTGAAAATCCTGTGGCCAAACAAAGTTAACCCCACTGTGATATCACACACACTGTTACTGTTCTTTGCAGAACAAAGTACTCTTCTCCCCAAAAAAAATTGCACTGTCAAACTGATGTGCCTTAATCTTTGTCCTTTACTTTTCCTATAATAAATATAATTAAATAAACAATTAATACCCCCATCACTCCTCACCCCTTCCCCCACACACTGCATCCCATGATTGCAGCTGCTCTCCATCTCTCTCTCTGAGCCCAGGAGTGAGAGCCCTCCCTTCCTCCCTCTCCTCCTCTGTTCGTGATGGTGGCGTTAATGTGGTGGTGAGAGTGATGATGGCGGCCTAGGGCTAGTGTGGGATGAGGAGCAGCTGCAGCTGGATCTCTTTCTTGGGGCTGCTGCAGCTGACCAAGATCTTCCTTCCTCTGACCTCCATGGTAAGTGCCTTTCTTCTTCTTCGATTTGGGTCTCGTTATTTAGGCAATGCTAGGCTGTATCGCAAGAATCCCCATCCGGGCTGGAAAAAGCTTGCCATTCCTTCCGTTTTCTGCCCGCGCGTTCGGCGATTTCGTGTATCTTGGGCATGGAAAGATGCCATCTTCCCGTTGTTCGTGTGCGTGTTCCGCTATTGTTAGCCTTCCTGGCCACTTTCTTCTCGTGTTCCTCGTGGCCATTTGCCAGGGCTGCGTATCAATCTCTGCCAAAATAGTCTCTTTTTGGTAGTGGCAGTATTTGTTCGGCGTTGGCCCTTGGTTTTCCGGCCATGGATTTGGGTTTGCCCACTGGTTCTTCAGGGAAATGGGGAATGCTTCTCTTGATGCCGTTCTTCTGACGCCAAGATTTTGCTTTCCGTTAACGGCGGAAGCGCGACGAGTCCGTCCTGCTTTTTTGGTAATTTCTGGCCCCATTTCGCCCCACTTTTCACTGCAGAGATTACGCTAGGAAATGCGGCGAGATTTCTCCCTTTCCTTCCACGGTTCTTGCGTTCATATTCAAATCCTCCTCGCTAGCAGCCGCAAAAGTAGCCGTTGCCTGGGTAGGATTCAGAGTCCGTTCCTTCCTCCCAAGGATTCCCCACCCCACTTCTTCTCATTTGACCCTGTCTCCAGCAGCATCCAGTTCATGAAAGGCTGCCGGTGTGATTTCCAGCTCTTGCTGCAGGTGTGGATTTCTTGCCGTCCTCTTCTTTTGGTGATTTCAGGCCTGGGGTAGTTGGGGTCATGGGCGTTCATCTTTATTGGCGTTGGTTGCGGGGTTTCTTTTCACTGACCTCCTTTGCCCTTTTCTTCTATGTACCATTTTTTTTTAACCATGGTTCGATGCGCCATTCGCAGCAGTGGAGGTAGCAGCTTCCATTCTGCAGCGATTTAGTTTCCTTGCTTGGGTGTCGTAGGGTGAGATTCGAGCCGTTCTCGAGGATTTTCTTCTGGAAGTTTTGCTCAGTTTTGTTTTAATTTTTTTTCGGTGTCCTTTTCCACTGAATTTGGGCTTTTGGGTTGGCGAAATCTGGGGACATTTTCTGATGTTGAAGAAATCTTCAGCACATTTGGGGGTGCTCAGTTGTTGGTGGTGCTTCAGGATTTAGTCACTGAATCCCCTCAAACGGTCAAACCATAACACCGGAATCTTTGGAAAAAATACCGTTTCTCTGTTTCAAGGCCGTTCCAGGCTGGGTCACTCGGTTTCAGAAGTAATTTATCGCATGAACGTGTAGCTAATCTGAATCTTTGACTCTTGGACTGTGTTGAGATGTCGAATGAAGAAATATAATAGAGTCATTCTTGCTATCTACTGCAACTTTGATCTGTGAACTTTCTTGGCCTCACAGGGCGACCTACCATAATTGTCCCTACATTTCGTTTTCAGTTCTGCCACTAAGTTCCAGGCTACTAATGTCCTTTTGCCCAAGGTGCTAATTTTGGAAGTTTCTGATGTTCTGCAGGTAGTCGGTTTGTAGTAGATTTTAGAGCAGATTACATTCTAGTTGCTGGGATCTACTGCAGGGGCTTTGAAGTTGCAGAGGGTTTACTTTGAGGCCAGGTAGTGTTGTTCGGTTTGCTTAGCTGGCTTCGATGGCGATGTCGCCGTCCAATCCAATGCGCAAGTACTCTTGGTGGTGGGATAGTCATATATCCCCGAAGAACTCAAAATGGCTCCTAGAAAATCTTACAGGTATACTTTATTTTATTACTATGGTGATTTAAGTTTTGGTCCAAAAATTATGGTTACCCCGTTCACTGGCAAAAGCAGTTATGTACTTAAACATGAGCACTAGGCTTTGTTACTAATTTACTTCAGTCATCGTAGCGCAAAACAAGGAAAGATTTTCCATGTTATCTTATTGTGTTCAATCCAACATCTCTTGCCATATGATGTTATGGGTCATTGGCTCATTGCATGATTCAATCAAGGAATAAATGGGCTGTCATACAGTTATCTTAGTACTGTCTTGTTTATTTTCAAGCATTTAACTGTAAGAACAGAAGTACTTAATGATAACACATGTATGCAGTTCAAAGCCCTGATTCTGATCTAGTGTTGCGTCTTATATTACATTTTTTTTGGAAAGATCAGCAGATTTTGTTGAGGACAAGCATATAAACAACTTCACCTCTGGCATATAAGCTTATGGCATTCATTTTAGCTATTCTATAACTGAACCACTAAATTTGGTCAAAGAAATTCGAATCCAATTGGGTACTATGAGAGCTAGGTTTCCTATAAAAAAAGCGAGTAGATGTTGGGTGTTCTTGATGCTTTATTTCTCCTTTTGCTACATTTAATTGAAGCCTGGACTGAACCAGTGTTTATTAATGTGTGGTCACACAGATATGGATAGCAAAATCAAAGTGATGATCAAGATTATCGATGAGGATGCTGACTCATTTGCAAGAAGAGCAGAAATGTATTATAAAAGGCGCCCAGAACTGATGTCTTTGCTTGAGGAGTTATACCGTGCTTATCGAGCTTTAGCTGAAAGATATGATCATGCAGCTGGAGAACTCCGACAGGCCCATAAAAAAATGGCAGAAGCATTTCCTGATGAGTTTCAGTTGGACTTTGATGATGATCTGCCAACAGAAACTGCATCTACTGAATCTGAAACAGACAATCGTGACATGACTCCATTTTTCCTTTCATTCATCAAGGCTGGTGATTCAAAAAAACGTGCTAAAGGTACTCCCTACATAGTTTAATTCCGCAACAAGCACAATATCCTAATACTTGCCAGATCAAACTAATATATTCGTATTGCAGATGACCAAGATCATGAGAAGCTGCAGAAAGAGATATCTAGCTTGTCACAGGAAAATCAAGACCTCAAGAAGAAGATTTCATCAGTATTAGAAAAGAGCAATAAGGCTGAATCTGAAGTGAGTTCTCTCAAGGCGGCCCTTGCAGATCAAGAATCAGAGAAGGAAGCTGCATTTTCACAATGCCAGCAATCCAGTGATCGACTACAGAGCCTCAAGTCTGAAATATTGCATACCCAAGAGGAGTTCAAGAGACTTAAAGAGGAGATGGAAAATGGACTACAGAATTTGAGCACCGCAGAGGAAAGGTGCCTTCTCCTTGAGAGAGCTAACCAGAATTTGCATCTGGAGCTAGATAATCTGAAGCTTGCCTCAAAAGAGAAGCATGATGAGCTAAATGAGAAGCACATTGAGTTGGAGAAGCTTAGCATCTCTATACAAGAGGAGCAACTCAAGAGCATGCAAGCAGAAATGGCCCGGCTATCTTTGGAGAAGCAATTGGCACAAGCACAGGAGAAGCTAAGACTTTTGTCTCTTGAAAAGCATGGTGAAGCAAGTAAGATTGAGAACATTGAAGCAACCAAAGTTCAACTTCAAAAGGAATTGGAAACTATTCGAGAAGAGAACCGAAAATTGGATGATCAAAACCATTCCTCTGCCTCTGTGATAATCCGTCTGCAGGATGAGATAATTTCTTTGAAGAATACGCAGCGGCGCCTTGAGGAAGAGGTGTCTCGGCATGTGGAGGAGAAAAGGGTGCTTCAGCATGAGCTTTCATACCTCAAAGATAACAAGGGCGACTTGGATAGGAAGCACTTTTCGATCAAGGAGCAAATCCAAGTGGTGAATTTCAATGTAGAATCACTCCAATCACTTGCACAAGAGGTGAGGGATGGAAATGTTGAGCTAAAAGAGACCATAAAAAATCATGAGGGTGTAAAAGCCTTGTATGTTGAGAATCTAATGCTACTGGAGAGGACGTTGGAGAAAAATGCTCATTTGGAGAGATCCCTTTCAGCTGCAACTACTGAAATTGAAGGATTGCGGGACAAGAAGGTTGCATTGGAAGAATCATGCAAACACCTTAATTCCAAGGTTAATGGCCATCAGTCTGAGAGAGCCATGTTTGTTGCACGGATTGAGGGTATTTCTCATACCATGGAGAAGCTATCAGAGAAAAATGTATTCTTGGAAAATTTGTTGTCTGACAATAATACAGAGCTTGAGATCCTTAGAAGGAAGCTGAAAGATTCAGAGGAATCTACTCATACATTCCGCAACCAGAATTCTGTACTTCGATCTGAAAAGAGAACTCTTATGCGTGAGGTATGATGCTTGAAATCTCTTGCTTTCTGGTTATTTTCATTGTAGTTTCAAAACTATGTAAATTGATCCCTGGATACCTTAATATTGCCAGGTGGATAGCATCAACAGTGCTCTACTCAGTTTGGAAACCCAATATGCAGAGTTAGAAGGGCGATGCTTGGATCTTGAGCAGGACAGAGACAAGGCCCTAGATGAAGTGATCAAACTACGAGAGCTGTTGAGGCTAGAAAAGGAAAGGCACAAAGAAGCCACCAGCTCAGACATGACTCAATTCAGTGCTATACAGAAGCAGATAAGTCTACTGCTAAAAGAAGTTAAGCACAAGGAGAACCAGCTTCAAGAGGAGGAGCACAAGATTGTTGAAGCTCAGACTGAGATTTTTATCTTACAGAGGTGCTTAGGTGACATGGCCGAAGCAAATTCTGATGTTGTGGCTCAATTGCAGAAGCAACAAGAGGTATGCGAGGTTCAAGAGGAGAAAGCTGATTTCTTGTCACAAAACAACCAGCTGCTGACAGAAGGGATTGGTTCTGTGATGGAAGTACTGCATCTGGATGAGAAATATGGATCATTGGATCTAATGAAGATTGATGTAGTTGTGCAGCTCCTCTTACATGAGATCAAGTGCCTGCTGAATACTATTTCTGATGCTCAGGATGTGAAGCAGAACCAGATCCTTGAGAAGTCGCTTGTTGTCACGCTTCTGGAGCACTTTGGGAGAGAGGTAGCTGACCTAAGGTCAGAAAGGAGTGTTCTGAAGCAAGAGTGGCAAGCAAAAAGCGATGAGCTGGTGAAGCTGCAGAGTGAAAGGCATGACCTCCTAAAGATCAGCTGCGAGCTACGGAAGGAGATGGAAGCTCGTAACCGCAAAGTGGATGAGCTGAAATCCGAGGCAAAGTTCTTGGTTAGACAACTCACAGAGCTGCAAGAATCACGACAATCATTGCAAGCAGAGATTATCAAGCTGATAGAAGAGAACACCTCACTGTCTAGCAAAGTTTATGGCTCTAGGGAGAAGGAAAAGTCATTTGAAGATGATTTCAGCACTCTTGTTGGTGAAGCAGTCAGGACAGACATCCTTGGTGTCATTTTTAGAAGCCTTCATGATGAGAGGACATCACAATTGCAGTGTTTGCATGAGGATTTTGGGTCTCTACATGCAGCAGGAAACGAGCTTTATCAGGAAATCAAGCTGATGAACAAGAAGCTTGGAGACCTACAACTCGAGAACAACTATCTTGAGAAGGAACTCAGTAGAACTCTGAGCATCTGTGACAGCTCTGGTGCAGAAATTTCAATTGGATCCAGAAGGCGTGCGATGAGGAGAGATACCAAGCTATTGAAATCCGGCAGGAAAAGCCAAGAGAGTGGACAGAACATGGAACAGCGAAAAGAAGTTGACAATGCTGGCCTTGAGAAATCGAACGAAATGCTAAGGGAGGAGCTCCAGAAGTTGAAAAGTGAACTGCAGGTGCTTAGGAGCAAAGAACAGCCTGTGATTGATGTGAAATCTTGCGACGCGGAGATCACTAAACTGCTGGCCAACATGCAACTGGCCACTGCTAATGCGTCTCTCTTCAAGGAGAAGGTCCTTGAGCTCATTGTGACATGCGAAAGTTTTGAGATCAGTGACATGGTGCAGAAGGAGGTGTTGAAGGAGGAGATCACTCGGAGGAACTCTTATGTGGATGAGCTGAAGGATAAGCTAAATGCCGTGGAGATTGAGAACAGAAGGCTGAAGGTTGATCTGAATGGTGACTTCACACTGCTCGGAGCACTGCAAACTGAAGTTGATGCCCTGGAGAAACAAACCTTGTCGCTGGCCAAGGATTGCTTGCCACCAAGCATGCTCAAGGAGGTATGTTTATATTTGTTCCATATTTCTGTTTGCATTTTCCCAGAACTGTTGATGTTGAAGATCTAGTATATACTACTTGAGAAGTCTAAAATTTGTCTAACAAGCAGTTCCAGCATCTAGAAACTGTGATATTGTTATTTTCTTCTTACCAATGAGACTCATTCTGCTTATTGTTTCTGCCAGGAGAATGCATTGTCACCTCAACTGTCAAAGATTGCTGTGCGGCCAAGCGAAGATCAAAACACGACGAAGATGGTGAAAGACATGGAGTTGCAGAAACTCCATGGAACCATCAAAGCCCTCCAGAAAGTGGTGTCGGATACAGGGGTTGTTCTGGAGCAAGAGAGGCTCGACTTCAACAACAACCTCCAGGACGCAAGGAAGCAGATCGAGATGCTGAAGCTTAAGGAGATCCTGGACAGTGACGCCAGCGACGTGAACTACGAGCGCATGATGAAGGACATACAGCTGGACCTCGTCCAGACTCCCAGCCGGCGTGCTGCCTCGCACGGCCACCACAGGAAGAAGAAATCGGTTGCAGGGCAGTCCGACGACAAGATGCTCGCGCTGTGGAGCGTGGACCGGGTGAGCAGCGGCAGCCGCAGGCACGACGTGGACCTGCGGCCACCGCAGAGCGAGGCGGCCGAGAACGACAACAAGGGCAAGAAGCGGTCGTCCTCCGAGCCAGTGGTGACCGTGAAGGACCTCGGTGTCGACAAGCAGGAGGTCCTCCCGCGGCCTGTCGTCACCACGGTGGCAACCACCACGATGGAGCCGCAGCGGGAGTGGAAGAAGAAGGTGATCGACCGGCTGTCCTCGGAGGCACAGCGGCTCCGGGACCTCCGGTCCATTGTCCAGGAGCTGCGCGGCGGTGTGGAGGCGTCGTCGGATGCTGAGCTGGACGGCGTGAAGGTGCAGATGGCCGACGCGGAGGACGCCATCGAGGAGCTGATCGACGCGAACGGGAAGCTCCTGAAGAAAGCTGAGGAGTTCACGTCGGCGGCTGCGGGCGACGACGTGGACCTCCGGAGCCGGAGCCAGCGCAAGATCCTGGAGCGCGTGCGCAAGATGTCGGAGAAGGCCGGGCGGCTGGAGCTGGAGCTGCAGCGGTTCCAGCACGCGCTGCTGCGGCACGAGGAGGAGCGCGCGGCGCGGCGGGCAGCCAAGGCAGCGGCCACCGTGCAGGTGCAGCGGCGGTCGCGCGTGCAGCTGGTGGAGTACCTCTACGGGCGGCGGCGCGACAGCCGGCGGCCCAAGCAGAAGACCCGCGGGCCGTCCTGCTGCATGAGGGCCAAGGCCATCGACGACTAACTCCCCCATGCTCTCGTTCAGAGCTTAGAAGCTCAGTCAGAAGCTATTAAAACTACCACTGGTTAATCTTCAGGACTTCTAATTCAAGCAACAAGCGAAATGTCCATGTTCACGTTTAGCAGCCGGGTATCACCGTTAATGGTTGTTTTATTAGAAATTCTTGGATTCAGGGACAAAATTCAAATCAAACGCTAAAAGTTCTTATATTTAGGCATGGAGGGAGCAGCGTCAATAGCGGCGCCATTTGGTGTACTAGAGCATGTATCATAAATAGAAATAATAAAAATAAATTTATATACCTATGTATCTCATATTTAATATGATCACAATCACGAAATATACAAAATCTATTTTTTCCTCATCGTGTAGGATATTGACATTTTACTCTTGTATGAAAATGCAAACACTACAACTTGCTTCTGCCTGAAAATGAATTAGAATAACCAAGAAACAGAACTGCCATTGCCTACCCGCAAGATGAACCAAGGGCTTTCCCCAAAGGACTTTGCTTGCCTGATTGATCTTTCTGCTGCTTTAGTTAACAGGACATCATTAGCATTTAATCCTGGTAAGCAGTCTGCAGAAACCTATTCAAAATGCATCAGGACACAATACAATCGTGATGAAGAAACATTGTTGGCCTTTATGCAATCTCGCAGATTTATTACATTGTAGACAATTTGATTTTGTCCAGTAGCGTGAACAGCAGATTGGGTTATTAGCAAGAATTTGTGGTATATAACATAATGGTTTATAGATAAAGAAAATAAATACCAACAAGGAGTACCATTGGATTCTTTTATGTTACATTGCAGGCTTGCAAAGCCAGGTAGCACCATGCTTGGTTCTCAGCAGTGATTGTCTGTGTGACCAAATAGAATTTAGATGGTAAGAACAGATAAAGTTATTCTTTACAAGTTATTTATAATCTCATGGGCAAAAGCATCCAAACGTCCCCTAGAACCTCAAGGCTTGCATACCCAAATAAAACAGAACACCATGTGAACCTAAACAAGCAAGGGCATCCTGGAGACCACAAAAATCATGGACCAAAACTTACTTCTCCTTCAAGCTGATATGAAGACCCTCAAGGCAACTAAATATGGAGTGGCAAGCCTCGCCAATATAGAAAAGACTTCCATTCCCTTCCTGCAGTATGGTTTGAAAGAGCACTATAACAAAAATGGACTACTCGTATCAGCTATACTATGCAAAAATGGACTGATCAGCTTGAAGATCTATCAGAGATACTGGCTCTGCAGAGGCAACTAGTTTTTAAAGAAATTATTCATCAACTTTCTCTCCTGGTTACATCATTGGGATCAAGTGCGAACAAATTTAAATTGGTTCATGATAGAAAAGTGTCAAGGATAAACTTCCAACCGCAGGCTGGTGTGGAGCAGAGGGAGAAAAAGAGGAGAGGAGGGAGAAGGGTGGTGGGGCCCATAGGGGCAAAATCGTCTTTTCACAGGGCATTTAACTGTTCACGGATGGAAAATCTAACAGAGTGTCATATAAGGAATGAAAGTTGAACTCGGTGTCAAATAGGGAACGAAAATTTTCTGAGGATCGAGAAAGGAACGAGTACTTTTTCTAGTGTCAAATAGGGAATTCTCTTCGGGAGCCATGGAGCCCCGAATTTAGCCCACGAAGCACAGTTGCTGTCGCACTAGCCTGCTCACCTGCACGCCTCCAGCCCAGCAGCCCTCCACCGCTTTCTTCTCTCTCACGGTCTCACCTGCTCTCCCCGTGACCCTATCGGCCTCCATCCCATCCCCACTCCCCAGCGGCGGCCGCGACCGCCGCGCCGTCGGGTCATCCGCGCCCCACGCCCTCGCCTGTGCCGCCCCCTACCCCGCACCCTTGCCCCTCACCCTCGCCCTCGCCCGCGCTGCACCTAGCCCCGCACCCCCGCCCTGACCTGCCCCATTGCCGCTCACTATTCTGTCGCGCCGCCGTCATTCCCCCTTACCAATCCCCGCTCCGCCAATTCCAAAACCTATCGGCACCATAGCCGACAGCGGCGGTGGCTACTATCCGTTCGTTCCTACGGAGGCCCAATTCTGGTCGATGGTAATGAATGTGAAGGCGTCTTTACAGATCAGTGGCTATCTCCTCCCCGACTACGAAATTATTGAGGCCCTGAAGGCATCCCATATGGATCAATAGCAGACTCTGAATTTGTTTCTCTACAAGTACACCTTGGTCCCACGTACCTCCAGTTCCTCCCAAGTCTCTCACCTTCTACCTCCCATCTCATCAAGATTTCGGTAGAAATTAACAAATGCACCTTTAGGACTGGTTGCTGGCGGAGCGTCCGCACCTGCCTTCTACGCGCTATCCCCACCAACCCAGGTATCTCCCATCTCACCCCCAAACCCAATAGCAGGTATGGTTTTGGGGAATTTAACTATCACAGCAATTTCAGGACAGTATAGGCCTCTTGGAGCTTACAACCAACATACTATTCCAACAATGCCTCATCAAAGCCAATCACCTTTAGTTCCTGGCAGAGTGTCCGCACTCCAATTTGATGCCTTCTACGCTATCCCCGCCAACCCAAGTATCTCTGCTTCCTCTCACGCCTCCTCCCTCCCTACCTTCCTGCTCCCTCTCAAATCTCCCTCCCATCTCACCCCCAAACCCAATAGCAGATATGATTTTAGGGAATTTAACCATCATAGCAATTTCAAGAAAATATAGGCCTCTTGGAGCTTACAACCAACCGACTGTGCAAACAGTGCCACATCAAAGCAAATCACATCCAATATTTGAAACTGCTGATTTAATCTTTGAGCATGCAGCACCTAATGTACTTTGAGGCCCAAAAATGGGTCCGGTCTCGGTGGCACAAAGTTGTGCTCATGCACCTCCTTGAAATTCAAGCCCGACCACTATTTACCATTGCCATTCTGGTTTTTAGGAGCTCGTTTCCTCAGTGAGCAGAGTTCGATTAGTGGATCTACTGGCCAACCTCACTACCTTCCTTAGGCTCATCCAATAGCCAAGGTAATTTATGAGCACCAATCCCACCGCACGGGTTATCCAGTCTTGTTGGCACAGTTCAGATTCATGTACCCCTTGGAAAGCACTATCATTGATTATAGTTACCTTTGTTATTTTCAGGATCCCTGCATATTGTTGGCCCTGATCAAGTTAATCCGCTACCTCTCATGTCACCTCAGATGCTAGGCCTGAAAGTAGGCAGCATAAAAGCAATCCCCCCACCCCCAGTCAGCCCAAGAGCAAGCTCCCCCAAAGAAATCAGCCCCAGAATGGTCAGGCCAGTAGCAGCGGCTCAGAGTTATGGAACATATCGGTGGATGAATTGGTGCGCCAGTACTACAAAGGAACACTGGCGAGATGGTTGAAGCTGCACTTAAGAATCCCTGTGCGGGTCTCCAAGAGGAGGGAAACTAATTTACTCTGCCAAGCCTACAGGGTTGTTATACGTTAGTTCCGTAATGGAAAGAGTTGGGGGTGAAAACATGCGGGTGAGAAATGATAGCAAATTTTTCATTGGTAATGGAAAGAGTTGGGGGTGAAAACATGCGGGTGAGAAATGATAGCAAATTTTTCATTGATTTCCTTGCAAATCCTGATGCCATATTGAAGGATTTCTTGGCTGATTTACAAAATGTGACCGAGTCTATGCTCGACAAGCATTTCTTGCTTGATGGAGAACTCCCAATCTATGTTGGACACCTAAAATAATTCTGTAAGAAATTATGTGACATGGGAGCTGATTGTCTTGAGAAGTCTGGTAAAGTTAATAGATATCTGGATATTATCTGGAATCATATGTGTTTTGATTATTCATGGAAATGGGTATTGCCTTGTTCACTTATACTACATTTGGACTTGTAACATGAGCCTGATAACTTGAGCTGATCTTGTATGTTGACAGATACAACCTCTGCGGTCACCTAAAAAGGTTGAGATTCTGGTTGCATTTCTGTTTGACAAATTCATAGCTGAAGCTATTTCTAACCTTAAATTGGAGCCCCAACTTGACCAAAACCAATTGTAAGTCTTAGATAAGCTCTTTTGAATTTTTTAATAACAAATAGTCCTAACATCAAGTTAAGGCAGCCGATTACAGCACTTGGTACTACCCGTTCGTTCCTAGGAGGCACAATTCTAGTCGATGGTAATAAATGTGAAGGTGTCTTTACAGATCAATGGCTATCTCCTCCCGACTAGAAATTATTAACGCCCTGAAGGCATCCCATATGGATCAGCAGTGGGCTCTCAATTCGTTGCTCTACTAGTGCAACATCTTGGTCTCAGTTCTAAGTCTATACAATACATATCTGTCCTGCTGCGCTCGAGTACATATGTGAAATTTTGTTTAAGTGTTCATAATAATTCATGTTTTGTTTCTAAATTTATACCATTCTAGTACATATTCTTCAAACAATTTGAACATCTTTCTTTTAGTGAAACAAAGATTATTATCAATATTCATATTTAAACAAGCGTGGAAGAATGAAGGGTCACGCGTCAAGCCCGAGACAATCATTAAGATGATGGATAGTTGGATTGAAATAAGACTATTAAAAGAGAATTTTTCAGATTTGGAAATAACCCTATCAAATGAGAATGGAGGGAGTACACGATAATATTTATGTAGCAATGTCAATATCCATTACGTATAAAATCTTTTATCCAGAAACATCTTTAAAAGTAGAAAACTTTAGGTGGTCTCTCTAGAATCTTCAAAAAATTGTATATCTATTTAGTTTTAATAACATTGTACTTTTTTAAAAAAATGTTTTTAAAGTATTTTTTAATATGGGGAGCACTAAAACAAGAATATGCAAAAAAAAAATAGTGTGTTTATATCCTTAGATATTCTTCTCAGCTATACATTTGATTTGTCACAAAGTTTACTGTTTCGGCATGCCGACCGACGGTATCATGGCCGATATACATTTTTCTCGTTTAGAATGCAGACGCTGCTAAATATCATAAACACCCATGAAACAAAATTTTATACGCTTGGAACAAAAAAATGTATACCAGGACAATTAGTATACAAACTCATGAAGAGAAAATGCACAGAACATAAGATAAGAACTTGTGGAACAAAATTTTATACTCATGAAACAAAAACAAACATATACATGTAGAACAAATTATAGGACCTACGGAACAAAAATATACGCATGGAAGAAATTGTAGGGCCCCTAGAAAAAAATATACACATACAATAAATCATAAAACTAGTGGAACAAAAATTTATATGCTTTGGGAAAAAAACTTTATACCATTAACAATGCCTTACCATGCCGCCCTGGAGCTCCCTCTGTGTTCGTCGGACACTGGTAAGCCCCCTCCCCGAAACCCCTGACCCTGAAAGCTCGCTGGAGGGAGAGAAGGAGGGGAAATATGTGGGAAGAGAAAATTTCGAGTGTGAGAGATGTTAAGCACTTGAGTATAATATAGCAATTCCGTAGATAATCTTCAGAATAAGCTACGGCTTAAATGATGTCAAGAGATTGGAAAAGAAAATTAAAAGGGACCAAGAGAAATATACTGCACTAACATAATAACGTTAAAAGGGAATTTTGCAGTTGAACCTAGCACAAGTGGAAAGTTCCATCGCGCCAGGTCCGCCCTTCACTAACACAACCTCCAGGCCACGAGAGCAGAGCTGCGTCCTTGCATGGCGCAGGAGCCGAGCATGGGAGCCGAGTCCGTCCGCAGCGTCGGATCGAAGGGGCGTCCACGCGTCGTTCATCAAGGACGGTATGCACGGATGGCAGTTTGCGTACCGTCTCCACCAGATTTATTTCCCAATAGGAGGCTCTTATCCAGGGGCAAAAACGGAAAAAATGATTCAAAGACGCGGCCCAGGTTAGGGGCCCGGGGGCATATGCGTAAACCCACCAAGGCGCCTTCCGCCGCGCGCGCATGCTCGGGGTGCTCCGCGAAAGCCGAGCGGCCGGACAAGTGAAGCGCGGGCGCGATCGAGCGTCGCGTCTCATCCCCATCCATTCCGTTTCCATTTCCCACACGAGCCCTAGGCGCCCCCGCGCGCGCGACCCCCCACGACGGGATCGGAGACGATGGCGGAGGAGAGCGACGCGGCGGACGGCGGGGTGGCGGTGCAGCTGATCGACGGCGAGGGCGAGTTCGCGGGCGAGGGGGCCGAGCGGTTCATGGCGGCCGCCGGCGTCGCCGGATGCGGTCTCTCCTACGCCGTCGTCTCCATCATGGGGCCGCAGAGCAGCGGTACGTACGCATCGGCTCCTCCGTTTCCGCCCGCGCTCTCGACGATCGATTATCGATCGGTTCGGTTCGGTTGGTTGGTTGGTCCGCCGATCGCGAGCTCGATCGGCGGGAGGGCCCATGCGCGCGCGCAGGCAATCTGTTCGACGAAATGTTGGTGATCATGCGGGGGCGAGTGGGCTTGGGCGGTTAGGCATCACTTGCGTGCGATGGTGTCGCGTGAATCATGGGTGTTCAGTTATTGGATCCAAAACAACGGGCGTCTGAGTTGATCTGTGATCGAAACTCTAAACTAGCAATTAAGAACAGTGCCTTAATTGCTCCCTCGTGCTATACCTAGATTAATTAATTCGGTAATGGAGAATGAGTTAATGCATCTTGAGGACGTATGTAAACTAGCTAAGGTTTCTTCCATTCGAAAACCTATCTAATTTAAATGGGGGCTTCCTTGAGCTTAAACCTGCACGCATTTGTGGATGACATCTTATTGGCTGATAGCTTTGCTCTGGTAATTTTACTAGTAACACCACGTCCTATAGTAAAACATAGTGTGCAGTATTGCTACTTCAGTAAGCTATAGTGGCAGTGAAACTTGTAGTAGTCTTCTTATTCCCGGTCATCGATGTGGGTGACTTAGAATAGTCCATTGTTACTTTGCTGCCTGCGGGATGACTTGCAAAACTAATTGGATACATCATACATGCTTCAACTTCAAACCACAGTGCCTGTGCATGCTGTTGTTGCTGGATGAAGCTGTGAATTCGCTGCCATTAATATGTTATTTATCTCAAGAAAACATTGGGCAATGTTTTCCCCAAGTACCTGAGTGCTGGGTACCTGAGTGCTGAGTCCACACTACGAGATGTTGTGTTTCAACTTAGACAGCATGAATACCTTTGTCTTTTCTGATATCCAACTGTAAATGTTGTTTTCAATACAGTTCTTTGGCCAAGGATGAGAGCCATACCTTTACACAAAAAGGATCCTATATGCATTTAGTGCTTTTTGAGGAAGTAATGTATATAAGTTTAGTAGTAAGGATTTTTTTTCATAGTATCCTCTTTATTTTGAGCAGGAAAGAGTACCTTGTTGAACCAACTATTTGGAACCAATTTTAGGGAGATGGATGCATTCAGGGGAAGGTATAAACCATTTATTCATGACTAAATAATTTCTTAAGTAGTTCTTGTCCTTTGGTAGGCATTTTGTATACCCATTATTACCCCCTTTCCTTATCATGAAAACACATCTCTAAACTGTATCTACTATTTTTTGTTTATGTTGATAGAAAAATTATTACTGATCTATTTTCGTTATTAGGAGCCAAACTACAAAAGGCATCTGGATAGCACGCTGTGTTGGTGTTGAGCCTTGTACTGTTGTATTGGATCTGGAAGGTACTGATGGAAGAGAGAGAGGAGAGGTAAGATTCTGTACACAGGCCAATTACCATGCTCAGTATCATTTAGCAAAACTTTCAAGTAGTAGTGTGCAATGGTAGAATGCTGCTGGTAGTTAAGTTGGTTTTGCATAGCAGTTAGTGTTGAACATGTTTTTTCGTTCTCTTATCTTTTAGTGCCCAGCCTTGAAATCTTGGAATTTAGATCAAATAAGGCAAGTTTAAGAAATGTTCTGCACTTTGTTATTTAACAGAAGATGTTCCACTTTGTCTTTTTTTCCTAATGTACATGATAATCATCAGATGTTCCTAATTGCATTTTTTTTTTGTATTTGAGGGAAACTTTGGAAATATTTTATATTACAAGATTCAGGCTCAGTCAGCATTAGTACTTTCTTAACTCCTGTCGTGATGGTATCATGACATGGTATTGCCACTTGAATTTTTCATACTAGTAAGAAATCTAAAGAGAATGATGCCCTTAATCTCCCAGCGAACTTAACTTTCTTTATTAGTACTATGTTTTAAAAGGTGCCCTTACATGAACGATGAGATCAAGTTACTTGAGAATGGCGTGTGATAAGGCTTTTATGCATGTTTCCTTTTAGGAGGTTAGTTTCTAAACTTTGTTTTCTGACCTCTTTTTTTTTTTTTGTCTCATTTAGGATGACACTGCATTTGAGAAGCAAAGTTCGTTATTTGCTCTTGCAATTTCCGATATAGTTCTCATTAATATGTGAGTAACACTAAATGATATTTGTGTTTGACTTCCCTCTTATGAACTTATTTTGTTGAAGCTTTAGTTCTCATACTTACTACTACTATATGTTATCACTATTTCTATGTCTATAGGTGGTGCCATGATATTGGCCGTGAGCAAGCTGCCAATAAACCACTTCTAAAGACAGTATTTCAGGTACCAAGGTTTAACCTCTTTGTTCTTTCAGGGCTAGCCTTATACACACAGTCCTGATCACCTGATATAACATTTGGACATCTGAGTTTGTAGGTCATGATGCGTTTGTTCAGTCCTCGGAAGACAACACTACTATTTGTTATACGTGATAAAACCAGGGTTTGCCTCTCCTTTATTATCTTACATTCTTGAATGAATTTATCCAAAAGACTCTGAAATCTATTCAGAAGTACAAACTTTGTTCCATTCACTTCAGCGTATCTCAGACACGTCATTGTTTTCATGTAGACTCCACTTGAACATCTTGAGCCAGTTCTAAGGGAGGATATTCAAAAGGTGCTGGCATCCTTTCTTTTCCTTTCATCTTCGTTTACTAGTCTATTGGCTTCCTCTAGTTCTAATATTGTCACAGATTTGATCAGATATGGAACTCGGTTGCCAAGCCAGAGGCACACAAAGACACCCCTATCAGTGAATTTTTCAATGTAAGCTATATATGTTTTTTGTACAATCTTGAAAAGGAAAAAAGACGATTTTACTAGAACATCATTTTGTCAATATGAAGGTGCAAGTTACTGCATTGTCCAGTTTCGAAGAAAAAGAGGAACAGTTTAGAGAACAGGTACTTTGAAGATCGCTTGAAACTTGTCCTGTAAAGAACTTTATGTTTGGAAAGTACAGCAGAATGTTTCTAAGGAATTATTTTCAAGAACCTTACATTTACCTTGACCAGGTTCAACAACTTAGGCAGAGATTTTCAAACTCAATTGCACCAGGAGGTCTTGCAGGTGATAGAAGAGGAGTAGTTCCTGCTTCAGGTTTTTTGTTTAGTTCACAACAGATTTGGAAAGTTATCCGAGAGAACAAGGATCTTGATCTTCCTGCTCACAAGGTACTTTTCTTTCCTGCTGTGCACTATGAACCATACTAGATTAGAGATTATTATACGAATTCACTGAAGGGTCCTCTAATTTTTTTTTTGCATAAATGTCAAAGAATTTTCTGGCAAACAGAGGGAACAGCTCTGGCAGTATATCTCCGCCTACATAATGCCAAAATTTATTGATGCAATTCTTCTCATAGTTCTTTTTATTCCTTCAGGGAAACACAAAATTAATAACTCACATGATTTCTCAATTTTGACCAGCTAAAATATTTAGCTGAGAATAAAGAGCTGAATGTTTCTGCCTATGCAATATTATAATGTATTTAAAAAATACCCAAAACCTGTTTATTGATGATTTATTTCCATTTTATTTACCATGCAAGGTAATGGTTGCTACAGTTCGGTGTGATGAAATTGCAAATGAGAAGTTTGGCTGCATAACGTCGGACACAGTAAGATCTTGCCACTTAAAGATCGTGCAACTTCTGTACATGTTTTGGGTTCTACAATTGTGTTTTTATCTTTTTAGGAATGGCTAGATTTGGAGAGTGCTGTCCAATCTGGTCCAGTACCTGGTTTTGGGAAAAAGCTTGGCTATATCGTGGATGTTCACTTGCAAGAGTAAGCCCTTGAGTAATTGGAGTCATTGACAACCTGAACCTGGTGGTTTGTTCAACATGATTCCCACTGCTATCACATATATGCTTTTTTAGTTTCTATACATCTGCCAATAGACTTGTACACATGCACTTAATTCAATTTTCCAAACTCCCAATTTTCCTTCTCAAATGTATTTAACAAAAAGAGAAAGCGTGCGATTGATATTACACTAATAATGCTTGAATCCTCATCTAGAAATACTGACATGTTTATTTGCTTAATCAAAGTACTGGCATTGAATCTAGAAGTTGTTTACCTTGCTTTTTTTTTGTGTCGCCCTGGAGAATCCAATATTTAGCTATGACAGCAAACTTCTGTTCATCAATAAAACTGAGAGGTGCGAGTCATAATTTGTAGGTATGACAAAGAAGCTGTCTATTTTGATGAAGCTGTTAGGAAAGGAAAACGACAACATTTGGAGTCCAGAATAATGAATGTAAGGCCTTCCTGTACGTTCAATCTTCTTTTCTCACTCAAGCTTGGTGTATCTTCCACTTTTCTTAAAAACTAAAAATATTATATGTCCTTGCGCTTTGTAGCTGCTTTGGTCCTTTGAAAAGTGTTAGAATGTGTATTAGGGCCATATGCCCAGCTGGCCCTGTTCGGCCGTGGGTGGTGTTGCGCTGGCCTGTTGCCGTGCGCACCCCCCTGGGTTCTAGGTAGATTAGGCAAGGGCCTCCTTGATTGGTGATTCTATAAACCAAACCCTAGGACTCTCTTGCCTATATATGTACGGGTGCTATGCCCCTCCATAATCAATCTACTAATTTCCCAGCCATACTTGCTTTCATGGTATCACGAGTCCAGGTTATCACCCTAATTCACCCGTCCGCTACCCTACCCTAGCGCGCCCCCTAGGCTGTGCACCATGGTTGGGACCCCACCCCCCTCTCTCAGCGCCGTCGAAGCCAGCAAGCACGCCGCCGCCGAGGAAACCAAGCGCAAGGAGAAGCGCGAGGCCATGCTCGCCCGCACCGTCACTGCTGAGCGCGACGCTATGAAGACACGCATGCGCGCCACCCTGGCACGCGCCGTCTTGGACCGCAAGGCCGCCGCTCCGGAGGACAATGCTGACGCCGACGATCCACGCCTCCGATCACGCTCCCAACTTCGCCGACGCCATGCTGATGCATGAGGCCGCTACGGTTCTAAACTTGCACGCCCAGGCGGTTGCAGTTCGGAACATTAGGAGCCTGATCCCGATCGTCCTCGACATCGCCTCCAACAACTACACCCGTTGGCGCGAGCAGTTTCTCCTCACCGTCGGCAAGTTCTCTCTGCAGGACCACGTCATCTGCGACAACCCCGACACGATCTATCCTGACTAGGCTTGGATGGATTGCGTGGTCCGATCGTGGATCTACGGCACGATCTCTAACGATCTCATCGACACGGTGATGGACCATGGCACTTCTGCACGTGCCATCTGGCTTGCAGTCAAGTCGCAATTCCTCGGGAACCGCGAGACGCGTGCTCTCCTCCTCGATGCCCAGTTCGGCACCTTTGTACAAGGTGACCTCTCCATCAATGACTACTGCTAGCGTCTCAAGGCCATGGCAGATGCTGTCGCCGGCCTACGCGAGCACGTCACCGACCGCACGCTCATCCTCAACCTCATCCGCGGCCTCAATGCTAAGTTCGTGCACATTGGCATTCATCTCCGGTGAGGGCGCCCGTTCCCCATGTTCCTCGAGGCCCGCAACGACGACCTCCTCGAGGAACTCACCGTGGGGAACCAAGTCACGAATGTCTCCATCGCCCTCCTCGCAGCCAACTCTGGCAGCTCTGGGTCGTCCTCGACATGCCCCCCGGCCGCTCAGCAGCCCTCCCGCTCCGAGGGTGGCTCCGGCTCCAACTCCGGGAGCACTCCTCCCAAGAACCACCGCAATAATGGCAAATGCAGCGGCAAGGGCTCCAAGAACGACGATGGCGGCAACAGCGGCGGCTCTTAGCCGCCCCCAGCCTCTGGTGTGACCGGCGGCGCCGTGCTTGGGCCCGGGACCGCACAGTGGCCGTCCTTCCACAACTCATGGACGGGCGCCATCCAGATGTGGCCCGGGCCTCACCAGCAAGCCGGTCAGGCTCCCCCGCTTGCTCTCCTGGCTCAGTACCAGCAGGCCCAGCAGACGCAGTTGGCGTAGCTGCAGGCCACCCAGGAGGCGGCTCAGGCGTAGGCCTCCTCCACACCAGCGCCCTACCTCGCCACCGGCGAGTGGCCCTCCGCGCCTCCAGGCTTCTACAACCCCATTGTCGGCATGCTGTCTTGGGATCAGCAGTCCCTCGCCTCCACCATCAGCTATTGTTGTCGGCACACCTTCCAGCTTCCTTGTTTCTTAATAATGTTCTTGTTTCGCCTAAACTTATTAAGAATCTGATCTCTGTGCGCCAATTATAACAATTGGTCTATTGAATTTGACCCCACTAGTTGTTCTGTGAAGGATCTGATCATTAGGTGCAATAGCTCCGAGCTGTTTTGCCCCCTGCGCCTGCCCATTGCCGCCACTCTCACTGCTAGCTCCTCCTTCATCCTTTGGCATCGTTGTCTTGGACACCCCGGTCAAGAAGTCTTGACCAAATTAGCTTTACCTTCATGTAATAAAGACATTAGCTTGTCTCTTTGTCATGCGTGTCAGCTTGGGCGCCATACTCGACTCCCATTTCGAGCATCGGCCTCCAGAGCCTCGGGTCAGTTTGATCTTATTCATTGTGATCTTTGGACATCTCCTATCATTAGTGTCTCTGGATACAAATATTATTTGGTCATTCTTGATGATTGCTCTCATTAATTGTGGACCTTTCCTCTACGACTCAAGTCTGACACGTTTGATACTCTTGCTAATTTCTTTTCATATGTGTCCACGCAGTTTGGTGCACCTGTTAAGGCTGTCACAGGCTGTCCAGTGTGACAATGGGCACAAGTTTGATAACTCTAGCGCTCGCACCTTCTTCCTCACTCGCGGCATTCAGCTTCGCATGTCGTGCCCTTACACCTCTCCACAAAACGGTAGAGTCGAGCTCATCAGTCGCACCATGAACAACATTGTGCACTCCCTCCTTTTTCAAGGTAGTCTTCCTCTTACTGGGTAGAAGCTCTCGTCGCGGCCACATACTGCCCACCAAAACGTTGAGCATGTCTTCACCTCACACGGCTCTCTTTGGGACCGAGCCATCCTATGAGCATCTTCGCGTTTTTGGGTGCAAGTGTTACCCAAACCTGTCCGCCACAGTCAGTCACAAACTTGCTCCACGTTCTGCCATGTGCGTGTTCCTTGGGTATTCAGCTCATCACAAAGGGTATCGCTGTCTTGATTTATCTTCGAATTAGATTATCATATCCCGGGCACGTTACTTTCGACGAGTTCGCTTTTCCCTTCGTTGAGCTCCCCTCCTCACCCACACCGGCTGCATATGAGTTCCTAGAGGACCCCACTGATGTTGTGCCGGCCCCCATAGGCCCATCACAGTGCTCTTTCCCTCCGGCGCCTCCCTGCAGCCTGCTCCAGCACCGGCGTCTCCATCAACTGCACAGCCACGTGCGGCTCCCGGCGCTCCCACCACATCGCCACATGCGGCCCACAGCGCTCCCACCATATCGCCACATGCGGCCCCCGACGTCCTCACCGCATCGCCACAGGCGGCACCCGGCGGCACCTCCGCATTGCCTCATGCAGCCCCCTGGTGCCTCCTCCGCATCACCACATGCGGCCCCTAGCGCTCACTCCGCACCATGTGCGGCCCTCAGCGCCCCCCGTTGCGCGCCCGCAGTTCCCCCTGGATTCAGCTCCCTTCCGGTCCATGACCGAACCTTCCGCCATGTCTACGAGCAGCTCCCAGCTCCGACGCCGGGGGCACCCGCTGCAGCACCCGCGCCCATGCCCGTCCTGGCGCTGCCCGTCACCCAACCCTGTCTCCCCAAGGGAGCGGTCCTAGTGGCGCCGGTGGTCAACCAGCACCGCATGACCACGCGTGCCAAGCTCGGTTTTTGTCAGCCGGCCCTGTTCCACACAACGCCGCTCTCCTCGGTCCCCACGACCTTCCATAGCGCCCTTGCCGATCCAAATTGGCGGGCGGCTATGGAGGAAGAACATGCTGCCCTCTTGCAAAATCACACCTGGGATCTGGTTCCTCGTCCTTCCAGAGCCAACATCATCTCCGGGAAGTGGATTTTCAAGCACAAGTACAAGTCCGATGGCACCCTCGAGCAGTACAAGGCCCGCTGGGTCCTCCGTGGCTTCACCTAGCGTCCCAGCTTGGACTTTGACGAGACGTTTAGTCCTATCATCAAGCCCGCGACCGTCTGCACAGTGTTGTCCCTTGCGCTCTCCCAGTGCTGGCCGATCCATCAGCTCGACATTAAGAATGCTTTTCTACATCTTCTGAGATACTCAGCCAGCTGGTTTTGAGGACACTGCTCATCTGGACTTCGTCTGCCGCCTCAACAAGTCTCTGTATGGGCTAAAGCAGGCTCCTCGCGCATGGTACGGTTTGCTGACGTTCTGTCTCTTGGCTTCGTGGAGTCCAAGGCCGACACGTCCCTGTTTGTCAGCTTACCTCCTGTTGACAACATTGTGCTCACTGCTTCTTCTTCGGCCTTTCTACGTCGCATCATTCAGGCGTTGCAGCAAGAATTCTCCATGAAGGATCTCGGGGAACTTCACTACTTTTTGGGTATGCACGTTCAGCGTGTTTCAGGCAGTGGACTTCTTCTTTCACAGCGACAGTACATGGTCGACATTTTGGCACATGCAGGCATGGATGAGTGCAAACCGTGCAACACCCCAATCGACACCAATCCCAAGGTGGCGGCGGCTTCAAGACCTCAAGTTCAGAATTCCACGGATTCATAGCATTGACGACGCCCTCCAGTACCTGACCTTCACTAGGCCTGACATTGCCTATGCAATCCAGCAAGTGTGCCTTCATATGCATGATCCTCGGGAGCCACATCTGGCCGCTCTGAAGCGCATCCTCCGGTACATCCGTGGCACTCTTCATCTCGTTTTGCTGCTTCGCCCATCCTCCATGGATTCTCTTGTGGCTTATTCTGACGCCGATTGTGTTGGTTGCCCGGATACGCGCAAGTCCACTTCGGGATATGTTGTGTTCCTTGGTGACAACCTGATCACCTGGTCGTCGAAGCATCAGCCCACTGTCTCCAGATCCAGTGTGGAGGCCGAGTACTGAGCTGTCGCCAACGCCGTCGCCGAGGCCACCTGGTTGCGGCAGCTCCTCTGCGAGCTGCGCGTCCCCCTTCATCGTGCCTCTCTGGTGTACTGTGACAACATCAGCGTTGTCTACATGTCCTCCAACCCGATTCAGCATCAACACACCAAGCACATTGAGATTGATCTTCACTTTGTCCGAGAGCGTGTTGCTGTTGGTGAAGTTCGTGTCCTCCATGTGCCTACATCTTCGCAGTACACCGACATCTTCACCAAGGGGCTGCCTTCTTCTGTCTTCACAGAATTTGGGTCCAGTCTAAACGTTCGTGACAACGACGATTAGACTGTGGGGGTGTGTTAGAATGTGTATTAGGGCTATATGCCCGGCTGGCCCTGTTGGCCCGTGGGTGGTGTTGCACCGGCCTGTTGCCGCGCGCACCCCCTGGGTCTTAGGTAGATTAGGCAAGGGCCTCCTTGATTGGTGATTCTATAAACCAAACCTTAGGACTCCCTTACCTATATATGTACGGGTGCTATGCCCCTCCATAATCAATCTACTAATTTCCCAGCCATACTTGCTTTCAAAAAGTACATCTATTAATGAGTGCATGCTTAAAATCTTTCTTATGCATAAGTACCAATAGTTTGTTTCTATTTATTTCTTACAGTTTCATTTTCTCCCTCTAATTTTATCCAAAATTCGTTGCAGCTTGTCCAACCTGCATTCCAGAAAATGTTGACTCATCTGCGCATGAAGGCTCTAGAAAAATTTAAAGCTGGTCTTATTTCATCTTTGGAGAACGGAAAAGGTTTTGCGGCATCTGTTCGAGACAATACTGAATGCTCCATCAAAGAATTTGAACAAGGCTGTGCAGGTAAACTTCATATACTCGTGGTAATTTCTGCTCAACTGATGGTAAAATGTACCCGTTCTAAAAAATACTCAAAGTGGTAATTTATTCCAAAAGTATTGTGTCTATATGACAATTGAAGGATGTACTGGCCATTGAAATTGAATCAAAGTAGCCTGATGTCCTCCAAAGAATGACACATTTTGTGTATTCAATTGGGTAGCATCTCTTTGTTTTGATTCATTTACTTATGCAATTTGTGAGTACATTTTTCACCTCTTTCTTTTGGTGTACCAATCCTTTAAATTGGTACTGCAACCCTCCTTATATGAAATTGATGCATCAATCTGACAAGCACTTGTATTCTAGATGCTGTAATCAAGCAGGCAAACTGGGACTGCTCTAAAATACTAGAGAAAGTCCGCCGTGATATTGAAGACCATGCACTTTCAATTCGTGAAAGCAAGCTATCAGAATTGACAACCCATGCTAAGGTTAAGTATGGCAAGATGAAAGAGCTAGCGTTTAATTTACTAGCTTATCATGCATAATTTTCTTCTGGATTCATTTGCATATCTGATATTATTTGGTTACCATATGGTAATAGCTACAGTTATTTTGTACTTGCAGGAGAAACTAAGAAAAGCTCTTGCTGAACCTGTGGAGTCTCTTTTTGATGCAGCAGACCAAACAACCTGGGCATCAATAAGAAACGTTTACAGACGTGAGACGGAGTCCATCCTACCAGAGTTTCTGAAGACCCTTTGTGGGTTCGAAATGGAATACGCGCCAGCAGAAGAAATGGTATCAAAATTAAGGGATTATGCCCGGAGTGTTGTGGAAAGTAAAGCTAAAGATGAAGCTAGCAAAGTATTGATCCATATGAAGGAGAGGTTGGCAAAATTCTCTATTGTCCTTCACATCAGTCACTTTATAATCTTTCTGACTGAGGGGGAAAATCCCTGACACTGTTTCCTGTTATTGCCAGGTTCACAACAGTGTTTAGCCATGACAAGGATTCAATTCCAAGGGTCTGGTCAGGAAAGGAAGATGTCCGGGCAATAGCAAAGGAGGCTCGATCTGCGGTACCAAAACCATATACGTCTAATATCAAAATAAATCGTCAGCTCCTGTATTTTATTTTCTATTTGCAAAATGTACTTACGCTTATGTTGCAGGCTCTCAAACTTCTGTCTGTAATGGTGGGCATTCGCTGGGATGACGAGCCAGATGGGATCGAAAGCATCCTCACTTCAACACTTCTGGAAGGCTCTGTTGTATCAAAGATTGCAAGTGCTGCTTCTGCCGATCCACTTGCTTCTACTACTTGGAAAGAGGTAATTTTGCGTTTGTCTGTTCTTCCATCAGCAAACAATGAAAGTGTATCTATGTATGTGACACCACTTTATGGAACTCTGGAAAAGATTCCTCCAAAGCAGACGATGATTACTCCTTCTCAGTGCAAGTCACTGTGGAAGCAGTTTAAAGCAGAAACTGAGTTTACCATTACACAAGCAGTATCCACACAGGTGCGCGTTTCATATAATAGAGCTTTGATTTCTGATACCAGTTATCATGTGATTTTTTATCCTTGCGGGCAGAAACATTCTCCACTTCTCTTTTTGATGTTTGACTTTACCTTTTGTCTTTCACTACAGCAAGCTCACAGGCGCGGTAATAGTAAACTGCCTCCTCCTTGGGCAATTGTTGCCATCGCTATTCTTGGTTTCAATGAGATCATGGTGCTTCTGAGGTACTTTGGTAGCACTATGCTCTGTGCTTCTTTTCATTCTGAACGATCACGTGACACTGCTATTCTTATTCTCTGTAGGAATCCCATTTATCTGTTCTTGCTATTTGTGGGCTACTTGATATTCAAAGCATTGGCGGTGCAGCTAGATGTCATCAGAGAATTCCAAAATGGGGTGGTATGATCTTAAAACTTGGATATAATGTTGAGCTTAACAATTGGAGTTTATTGTCATCGCAGTAGTTAAATTCTGAAAATAACTTGCACTAGAGCTCAAGGACTTCTTGGTACTATTATATATCTCTTGCATCACAACGGCAGGTGCCAATACATGTCCATAGATCCGAAACCCTATCTCCCTGTTAAACTACTTCGGAAGAACAAAGATGCTACTGAAGTTAATCTTTTGCATTCCGTCACTCTCTCATGCCTTGACGGATGCTCTTTTTCTAACCGAATAAATGGAAGATTTATAACCTGTTGAAAAGTCTGGTCTTCCTTTTGATTGTAGCAAATCAAATACGTTGGGAAGAGTAGACTCTAGCCAAATTTCAACATGTGATAAAAAAAATGCAATCCCAGATTGTCTTTAAGCAAGCAGTACATGCTGTGGAGCAGAGGATAGGGAGGAACCTAGCTGAAAGGATGATAGTCTGCTTAAATGGCACGAGCAGAAGTGTGACACTAGCTTTCATGGACTTGCTCCAACATCAATATTATGCACAACCTGTTCTAAGAAAAACTATACATCCTTATTATACCCTTTTGTGTGGATTATTAACACACTGATACAGTGATACCGTGGCAAAAACTTTTAGCTTTTCTTATTGAAACAAGAATGTTACATCAGTCCTCTGTCCATCCTGAATTAAGCTCATGACAAGTTAAACTGCTGCTATTTATGTTTAGGTTCCTGGGATCATCTCTGTGTCGGCGAAGCTCCTGCCGACGATACAGAACCTGGTGAACAAAGTGGCAGCGGAGCAGCAACCGGAGCACCATCACCCTCCGCCCATAGAACCCCCACAGCCGCAGATGCAGCCGCCGCCGCTGCTCCTGAGCCCAAGGAGCCCCATGAGCGAGCTGAGAAGGATGCACATGCCGCCGCTGAGCCCGCGCAAGGTAGCCTCGCCGTCACCATCCTCATCGTCGTCCTCCACCGTATCGTCTCCTAGGCACGTCGCCGAGGACCAGAAGCCAAGGACGGTGGTGGCAGGGCACGAGAACGAGCCCAACATCGCTGACTCCATAGTATGATACTAGATGGTATGGGCATTTTTGTTGTCCCCCATTTCTATGCATATTGTAGTCCTGATCAGAGTAAACATCACTCTTCAGTAAGCATCAGAGAGAGGAGAGAAATAATGTAGCTGCTTTCCCTTGCAAAGTTGCCATTGTTTTGCAAGGAGGGATGATCTGTAGATGGACAATTGCTACCTGACACATTCTTGAGCATGTATAGAAGCAAATATAGATGGCCTATTCAAAAATGGAAAAAAAACCTAGGATGTTTTCAATGTACGTGGTAAAAAGGTCCTTTTGATCCACACTATTGATTCTTCCAGACGCAAACGTTGTACTCAATCATTTACTGCATAGTTGTCAGTAATTTATTTTTACTTCTAGCCCTCGAGAAAACAACAATTGTCACTAGGATCGACACTTTGAAATGCTCGATGCAATATTGCAATGCATAGAAGACAGGGAGGGCACTGTTGTGTACATGGCGTTGCCTCTGCGACGCCTGCAAGGAGCCAAGACATGCCCCGTGCTCCCAGCCTCCCGAGACACTGTTGTTTTCTCCCGTCTGGCACGGGGGATAAGCCACGATGTCTCGCGTACGGGAGACGGGGCGCGGCAGGGCACATGGAGAGATTCGGCGTCGTGCACAAGCCCAACGTGTGTGTCTGCCGCAGCCTCCTCACATGGCCGCTGCCGTCTGGTATGGTAGTGCCCATAGCTGTGGCCGACTGCGAGAGATCATACGCACAATGGCTTCTCTTTTTTTTGACAAAAAAAAAAGTCCATCTGCACTGCACGCCAAAAAATACATCATACACAAGGCTAGGTACATGGCATGTGAAAATGTGGTGTGTACAATGCACATCGGTCAGGAATTCAGAGTGGCATAGACATCTCTTGCAATTCAGAGGAGGTGTGGTAGTTTAGTCAGAGGAAAGCTGGGATCAGGGGATCCCTGCAGCATAGGATTCTTCAGCCTTTGTTCACAAGATGGGGGTGATGGAGACCCAACCAACCTACTGCCAACTGGATCTCCAGCACTCCAATTTAGTACTACATGATGATTGAGAGTTACACATGATGATTTGGTTACAACAAGGTTCAGGATCTTTGCCAGATCCTGGGGGTTCAGCTTGGGGTTCTACAGCTACTACTGGTTGCTGAACTTACCTACATGCAAGCTGGGAATTGGCTAGAGGATGGAGAGTTTAAGTTATATGCCAACACTGAGCTGGTGTTGCCTTCCAGAAGCTAAACTTGGGTCCTAACATAGCTTAAACTACCTGAGCTACTACATTGCGCATTACAAAACTGGTGACTATGTCCATACCGCAACAAGGCGGCGGCTATGATGCCGTCTCCTTGAAGCTCTTGGTGAGCCAGATGGCGGTCTCCCTGGGAGACGCCTTCTCGGGGCCGAACGGCTTCAGCAGGATGCCCAGCTCCTCATACCGCTCCTGCTGCAGCAGCTGGGCGCTGAACTCCAGCAGCCCCTCCAGGGCCTCCGCGCGCTGCTGGTACGACGAGGTGTCGAACCGCTGCAGCCTCGAGTCGTTGGACCCTCTGCTCGACGCGGCGGTAGCATTGCGCCCTGAGGAGTCGCTCCCGTTGTCCCCATCGCCTGTGTGCAGCACCTGGACCGTGTACTTGTCCTTGGTGATCGATCGGTTGATGGAGGGAGGCGTGGAGCACGAGCCGTGGCCGGGAGCTGGAGAGAGCTTGTTGTTGATGGGGGCCAAGGGGTCCTCGGATGAAGCCAGAGGGAATTCCGCGATTCTGTCGATTCGAGGTGCATTGACGGACACGTCTGGGGAGTCTAGCCGGTCCAGGATGCTGATGGTGCGGTTGCTTGGCGTTCCATATGTTGGCAGCGGGAGGGATGCTCTTCGAGCTGTACGGGCGCTTTTGTTTAGAGGTGTTCTTGAGGACAGCTGTACAGGGGGAGATACAAGTTCAATGAGTATCATATATACGTTCGTTTCAACATATATAAGAATGAAACAGGTAACATGGTCATGAAATGCAAACTCATGATGAAGCCAAACTTAATTGATACCAGGTAAAACAAATGCATCATGATGATTGATGAACTTCTGATACATATCTAACTGTGAGGACCACCGAAGTTCAACTAAAAGATAAGGTCATTAAGATTCAGATCGAAGCAGTATGAACATGTGCATCTTGTAATCAAGAATCAAGGCAGATTTAAAACAAACAGAGAGCACATGTTTGTCAGTACTAACAAAAGGCACAAAGAACATAGAACAAGCTCATTGTGCAAATACCTCGCTGTGGTTTGTTCTGGTATAAGATGTTTTTGGAGGATCCAGCCAATTTCTAGTTGTCAATGACTTGGAAGGAGTACTCTTGGGAGTCCTTAGAATGCCTGATGTCTTTGTTATAACAGCTTTACTGGTAACCTCATCATCAACTTGACTGCTGTCGATGGAGAACTCTTTGACACTCTGAGTAGTTGTATATTCTTTGATGCTCCGAGTAGAGCTAATAGAGTTCCGCTCAGGAGATGGTTTGCAGAATGTTACAGTCCTCTCATTTCCCAACGAGTTTCTTCTTGCCACCCTTCTTCGCACAGAATCAGTTACATCGCTAGGAAATGTCATCTTCTTAACTTTGTCTGTCAGAGACTGATAGATTGGAGACATGTTGCGAGAAGGACTAGACTTCAACTGGACTTGAAGCACATAAGGCTGAAGATGCGGATGCTTTAGCAGTTCTGCAGCCTGTATATGCCAGTTACACGAATTTTTTCTATTAGGGTAAAAAAATTTACATCAGCATAGATATCACATCAGTAAAAAAGGTGTTGAGGAATTACACTTGGTCTGTGCTCTGGACTTTTCCTTAGCATGCTCTTGATAAGCCCCCTACTGCATGAAGTAAAATATTTCAGAAACATGCTCCCTTCGGGTAAGACAATGGACAAGATGTAAATAAAAGAGAATAAATATAATCCAATAGCAAACTTACAAGGCACCAGAATATCTCGTGGGCAATGGTGATACTATCGACTTTGTGATTTTGTTAATCAGAGCTTGCATGTCCTGCCAAGAATGATTATCAGGACAGCAATAGTAATCCAATTATATGTATTTACAAATATTTAAATTGACAAGGTTTCAGCATATATGCAATGCAGCGGGTGTCTAGCAATATGTCCATGAGAATTCCTAATTTACTAATTTAAATGGCATACACATCCGAAACCAGGTAGATAATCACCTAACCTATAAGCATATGGAGTATTCAGTAATAAAGTATGAATGAAGCTTTTAGCTTAACCATAAAATTGCACCAACATATAATCCAATTAAATAGATATCTCCCAGAAAAAAAAAGTAAGCCAAGGACTTACAAAAGCTTTAAACGCAGGCCTGAGAGCAGTCATTTCATATATGCAACATCCTGCAAAAAAAGCAATTTGTGTATTAAATCGCAACCGTGCTATCCAGGTGCAGAAACATGATTTGTGACACTGAAGTGATACACACCTAGGGACCAAATATCGGATTTGGTACCATATGGTATATCAGCAAGAAGTTCCGGGCACATATAACTTGGAGTTCCGACCACCTTTGTTGGAGAAACACAGTAATAAGCAACACCATCAAATGCATGCAAGAAAACTCAAAAAATTTCAAGTAAACTTACAGAAGATGCAAGGTCATCTGAAGTCAGTATTTTTGCAAGCCCAAAATCACCTGCATTTGTATAGATTTAAAAGGGGGTCATCACCAGGATTGCTGAACTCATACATAAAGTATTGTACATTTCTTGAGATTAAGTCACTTACCAAGGCGTATACTTTGATCTCTGGCAATAAATATATTGGAGCACTGAAACAAATTGAGAAGTTTCAGTCAGTGTAGTTAATTACACGCCTTAGAAAAACATTAAACAAGTATCATTAATTATTCGAATCAAGCTCTGCTACTGACCTTCACATCACGATGAAGAATGTGATTTGCATGCAAATAATCCAGAGCCATGAGAAGCTGCACAAGCCACTTGCAGAGTTTCTGGAAAATGAGCAAACAGTTGAGGGTCAATTTTCTGGTTGCAGCCGACCAACCAAAAAAATATTAGAAATGGAAGCAAGGTCAGGAGCTGCACCTCCTCAGAAAAGTGGTTACCATTGGCTCTTTTGATAGCATCAGCCCTGGACCAATAAAGATTGTGTTAGCTAGGAAATAAAGGTCTGTGAACAAACTATTTGAAAAGACATTTAACCTCCAGGAAATACGTACATATCTCCTCCCTCACAGTAACCTATAACAATGCAAACGTAGCAACCCTGAAATGAAGAAAAAATGAATGAGATGCAAAACAAGAAAATGTTTTCACCAAACCATGCAATATGGTACCATTTAATAACTTTAGTTTGCCCTTCTGCCTACCTTTTCCACCCATGAATCTTTGTACTCCACGATAAATGGATTCCTGACTGTTGCAATAAGCTGCATCTGCAAGATGATTTCCACGCAACTCATATCAGATCAGTCCATGGCATGGCTTGCCAAAATAAAATGACATCATCATGATGAAGGCATGAACACAGTAATTGATCCAGTGACAAACTGATGGCAAAACTAATTGTTCTGTACCAAGGAGAATGACATCAAAAGTCAAGTGTTGTGAAAAAAAAGGGCATCACATTCCTTGAAACCTTCCCTATGTACCAAATGCTCAAAAGGTAGCATGGACTAACCTCCTGATGGGCAGACCTGCGAGTGCGGTCCGTTTGTCGCGCAAGTCGTATCTTCTTGAGCACATACCTGCAAGATAGACTTAGCACAGTAAAAAATACTGAACAAAAACAGCTTAGCCCATAGATGAAAAACAGAGCAAGTCAGGCTCACTTCTTCTTCTCCACCTTGTGCCTCACCAAAAGTGCAGAGCCAAATGCTCCTTTTCCAATTTGCTCCAATACCTCATATTGGTCCATCCTTTTGGAGTCTGCAGCTCACAAACAGCAAGCTTATCCTTGTTCTTCCACTGTCCTGAAGAAGAATAGATATTTTTTTCTGAGAAATAGTGAAGGTGAATTAACAAGTGCATTCAAGTACTCCCTATAAGTCCAATGTCCGCACATGCCTAGCTCAAGATATACTCTGAAGGACGTAAGCAACACATTCAATTAAACATTGGTTCCAGTACAATTTCAGTTCAAACTATTCTGAGGGAAAATAAAATGGAAAAAGAGTGGGCTCGAAAACGTGAAGCCACATGAAAGAGAACTCAAGAAAGGACAACTGGCCTGAAATTACGGACGCGAAAGCGCTCGGTGACAAAACTTGCCGACAACCCCAAAAACTGTATCTGAAAACAAAAGGGGTAGAAAAGAATGGGCTGTGAGCCGAAATGTCGGCCTCAGGAGCGCATCGTGATTGAAGAGGAGGGGAGAAAATCAGCCCCGGCTCCTACCAACTTCAGCCGAAAGATTCTAACAATTGATTGACTGAATCCGAAATGCCAACTCCAATAACGCATCAAAAATGTTCAGAAATACTGAAATGTGATCCCCGAATCCAAGCAACCAAAAATCCAATCTTTTTTGGGGGGTCCAGGAGTACAATCACCAACTCCAACAACACACTGGAACCACTTGGGTAACATTGCACGGAACAGAGGCAGCTATCCCAGTATTCGAACTGATCGAGGAGCAAGAAAATTGAAAAGAAAAATGAAAATCCTAGCCAAGCTCTGAAACCAGAACCACGAGCTCCAGTCCACAAGCAAGAACTCACCTGAACCACCGGAGAGATCCAGCACCAAGCGCTCCCTGGTCCGAAACTCAGAGGGAGCAGGCTCCGGCGGCCGACGGCGTCACGCGCGCAGATCTCGCCGCATTTGATCCTAGACGGCGACGTCGGTGGCGGCGGGAAGCGCGTGGGGAAGAGTAGAAAAAGATGGGGTTTTGGCGGGTTCAAGCTTGCTGGGAGCTCCCTTTCCAATCCAAGCCCGCCCTATATAGACCAAAGGCAATGGGGGTGAAGGTGGAGGAGGAGGAGGAGGAGGAAGAAGCCTCCCGAGGAGAGAGAAAGAGAGCAAGGCTAGAGAGAGAGAGGAGGGGGAGGGGCAATGCCGTGATGGCTCTGACTGAAGAAGACTGATGAGTGAGGGGAGAGAGAGGAGGGAAGAGGGGGGGTTGTGTGGGCCCCACATGGTGTGGTCAAATTGGTCCTTTTCCTTTTTCTTTTGGATTTGCATCTGCTTGATATGAGAACAAAAAGATGGTCATTAGTGTGTGAATATACTAACGAGATAATGTGGTATCTACAAAGAGCATGATTGTATTGCTAATCATATGAGTATGAACTTCAGCCCTAGTCTTAGATGCTAGCTAGAGAGATGGAAAAGTGAAAAGTTAGCCGACCTATCACTATTTGTTTGGAATATATACATAGATTCGTAACAACCTTGCAGGATTTTTCCTACCACCTAGTATGAGAGTAAACATAAATCCAGTTAGGATCATTGTTGGTTATGCATCTACTCCCTTCAAATTATAGGTCGCTTTGACTTTTCTAGATGCATAGATATTATTATGCATCTAGACATATGATATATCTAATTGAATAGCAAACTCTATGAATTTAAGAAACTAAAACAACCTATAATTTGAGTATAGTTTTAAACTTAAATTATCTAAAGGTACTATATAGCTGGCCAATACAAACACTCTTATTACCAAGTTCATCAAAAAAAAACTTTCAATACATTTTGCATCCTTTCTTCAAACTAAGTATATTTTCACAGGCATTCTTTGCCAAGGCGACATATCAGACGTGTCAATATCTTAATAAACTTGTATTTGTAACAAAAGGGACTATACACCGGCTCTTTTTTGTAAAAACTATAAAGAAAAACCTACCTTAAACACGGAGCTTTAGCCAAAGGTTCCCTGCTAATGACAGTAATGCTGACACTATATATCACTGTAGTTTGAACAGACCAAAAGGCAGCACCCCGGTCAGCTAGTTCCACTAGCTCTGAGTTTGTTACATATTTTTTTTGAAACTAAAGTTTGTTACATATAAAATTGACACACACACATTATTTAAATGCATGATAAGCCAAAATCCTAACCTTTATTTTTTATACTAGCTAGAGGGGTGGTGCATAGCATACTGTAGGGCAGGGCTCATGCTATAGGAAAAGCCATATCTAATTTTTTTTTTCCCCGTGCAATCACCAAAAAGCACAAGTTGAGGTATTGCATCACATGACATACACCAAATCACAAACTTGCACTATATTATAAGTAGTCTCTACACAGTATGCAGGCATCTGAAACAAAAACACATACATGCACACAAGAGGCCACTCACTGGGTGTAGCCTTTCTTTGGCACCTTGTGACATGACCTTTTTTTTTCTCAAAAGATTTGTGATATGACTTTTCACTAAAATATACATAGAGAGAGAGAGAGAGCAAGAGGATCAGATATCAGTGGCAATTGGCAAATGCAAACCAAGCAGATGCACGGTATCCCTTAGCTAGCTTTTCTTCCTTTTTGGCACGCAACCTGATGGTGCCGCTGGGTAAAGCAGCAGCTCGATCGCATTCACGCATGTTTCTTGCCGCGGAATACATGTGGTTGTTTTCGCGGCAAGCGGAGCTGTAATCGCAGTTTACAGAAGGGAGGGTGCAGTGGTTAAGTCGCTGTCACCCTTGGAAAATTGCCCCTGGAAAGAGATCATCCTGGAAAATGACCCGGTGTTTAACCAGGAACTTGCTAACCTCCAGCGCTTGATGCGTCATCTTCTTCATACGAAAGCGCAGGTTCCAAAAAAACGCTTTCGCACCGCACCGAATTGTATTGCATAAAGTTAGCCAAGCATTAGCTTATTGTTATCCCTGCCGGCTGATATATTCGAATGTTTAGAGAAAAAAAAGAAATATGTAATATTGTTAGCATGCAGGAGAGCTACTATAATATATAGCCCATTTTTTTAATGTTTCATGGAAATAAAATAAGAATAATAAGAATAAAAAATCACTAGAATGGGAAATGACCGAATTAATTACCTTCTCTCAGCTGAATTATCTATGTCTATGTGTTTTTTACCCGAGCATCTCATGGTTATCGACCATTGTGTATAGATAAACTATATATCAATCTCAAATATTAATAAATTATAGTCACACTCAAAATTTCAAAATTTTCCGAGTCAATCTTTCAAACGTGTCATTGGACTAAATCTGAGTGTATGCATAGGCTTTTGCGAGGTTTAGGGGTGTTTAGTTCATGACTAAAGTTTAGTCCCTATCACATCGAATGTTTAGATACTAATTAGGAGTATTAAATATAGGTTAATTATAAAATCAATTGTATAAACGAAGTCTAATTCACGAGACGAATCTATTAAACTTAATTAATTCATAATCTGACCATGTGATACTAATCATGGATTAATTAGGCTTCATAGATTCATCTCACGAATTAGCCTTCATTTATGCAATTGGTTTTGTAATTAACCTATATTTAATACTCCTAATTAGTATCTAAACATTTGATGTGATAGGGACTAAACTTTAGTTCATGGAACCAAACATCCGCGGATATACTTAGATACATGGCATCCTTAAAATAACCTTAAAAATTAAAGGGTCGCTTAACACGGTCTCTGCTAAATGTAAAAAAAAAAACCAAATCGTTAAAGTAAAATAAAAAAAATGAGTTACATAACATCGACGACAATTGGGTAAATGCATGGTGCGTACGTGCATGATACGAAATGAAATCCGACAGGGACCGCCGTGGGTGTGGTTGTGGTCTCACATGGATGGAGTCGCAGCAGCGGAATCCAATGCGCAAACACCCATTCTTAAATAAAAACAAAACTGGATGCATCCTCATGATACCAAAAGATACATCGATGCAGCATGAGAAAGCGACCCGGCCCGTACCACCGTGTATACTGCTCCCTCTTTCTCTAGCTCACTGTTACTTCTCATTTTTTTTTAGTTGGATCCAACCCTAGCTTCGTTTACAACAGATTGCGAGCGTTAACAATGTATAGAAAATGAGATGTCAACTCGATCGACTGGTGGCTCATCATGCTCAGATCTACTGCGTGATGCTCTGGGCTGGCTCCAGTGTGCTCGTAGGTTTTGTTCCTGCATCTTGCATCTGCACCCTTGTAATAAATACGTATGTATTTCGTCATGTCTTGCCTGTAAACACTCACTGTGTCTTTTTTACCGATAAACATCAATCTCTATGCCTAACTAAATAGTGCTTTGAGATACGAGGATGGCTCAGCGTAGCTCATTTAGTTATTTTGTATGTTTCTTACGATGAAATCTATCTGCCTAAGGCTCCGTTTGGAATGACTTATTTAGCTGCGACTTCATCTATTTTGAGCAAAACGAGTGTGAAGTCGTTTTGTAAAGTTAATACTAAAATGAATTAGAAGTCAGGTGAAACCATTATTTTCGGCTTCACCAGCTTTAGCTCACTAGTTAACTAGTCATTTTGGAATTTGGATTCAATAGCAAGTATTTCTTTTTATGAAAAATGCATGTCAAGATAAGTTGCTCGTACAAGGTACACTCTAGAAGATGACACTCCTAAAAAAATACGGAAGATGAATGAAAAAAAATTCTATGAAAAAAACAGAGCAGTAATCCACAGATTCGGCCGGGGACGAGGATAGAGAAATGGTCCAGTGATCTGCGTGCCGGATAATGATATGCCGTGCTGTCACACCAGGAACAGGCAGGCCCGTCCACGCGAAACCTCGACAACACAGGGACGCACTCGCAAAGATGCCTTTATTTACCTTCCCGGCTTTATTTATTTTTTTTACCGTCCGCTTTGACCGCGCATGCATGTTCACGGAAGCCGAGTAAAAAAAAAAGTAAAGGGAAGGTCCGTCCGTCACCCTCCTCCAGCAGCTGATCCCGTAGCTTCTCTTCTCAAGCCTTTGACTGGCTTGGGTGGCTGCATCATCGCGTCTCTTTTTCTGCACTTGCCTTTTGCCCTGGCTTTGTTCGACCAACGGGATAATTACTCGCGACCGGCAGGGATTTACCGTACCACGAATTGTCCCGGGCGGTGGCGCTTTTGTTTGGGTCCCGCCAAAGATGGCCGGTAATCACTGTCTCTGAGAAGGAGAACACAGTGATCAAGCATGAGCAACTTCTAGCTTCTTCTTCTTCTTTTTTTCTTGAGGAAGCAACTTAACAAGTTAATTGTACCGAGCATCTTTGTTATATGTGTGTGATATATGAAATGGTAAACAAGGATCATCTGTTTGGGACACATTGGAATTCGACTCAGTTTAGGCGTCGGTCGAGTGAGCTTGGAGCCCAATGGGAATGGGCTTTGACACGTTGGATCGTGCCCATCCTCTTTATTAATATAAGTTCATTTTCTTTTATTTGGATAAACATTTGATAAGAAGGTTCTCTATTGATAGAAAAATAAAAAAAATAATGAGTAACTGTCGGTCAAAAAAAATGCTGTGCTAACGAAATGAAATATATAGCAAAAAACGAAAGAAACATACTCCCTCCGTCCAGAAAATTCAGAAAATAATACGATTCTAACTATATATTTGGACAGGTGTTTGTCTAGATGCATAGTTAGAGTTGTATTTATTTGGGACAGAGCGAGTATTCTTAGACTACGGGGGTCACGCACGGGTGTCTCTGACGCGTGAATTTCTCAAAATTCATAGAATGATACTTGACTGGGAAACCAAGTACGTACGCGACACACTATATCATCATCATTTTTTTTTACGAAAAACTTGGATAAATCTCGTGGAAACGTCAAGGTAGTGTTAGTTTGGGCGGAGGGAGTGATATCTAATTTTCCGTGTGACCTTTTTGTTTGCACTGCCGTCGGGCGGCCGTCCCGTGGAACGGAAAAGAGGCCAGACGCATGCGGCCATACGCTAACCCGGGTCTCGTGCGTGCATGCATCATGCTTGCCGGCCGGCCCGTCCTCGGCGGCCGGTGGGCGGCGCACGCCGGCCGGTTAACGTGGCTTTGCGAAGCCGCTACGCCGGCGAACGAAGGCAACTCGATCCGTGCAACGCGCGCGTGCATCATGCAATGCAAGGAGAACGAACAGCTAGCTTAGCTAGCGTGGGAAGCAAAAGGAGACGGTGGACGAACAACGAAGAGCGCGCCCTCGCGCGAGGAAGAACGTGACGGATCGGAGGCGGTGATCGAGCGAGCGGCGTACGCCGTCGGCGACCGTTGCATGTGTGTGTGCGTGCACGGCGGCGGCGGCGGCGCCGCCGCCGCCGTGCTGCGCGTGGGCCGGCCGCCCCGCCTGATGGTCGTGCGGACGGCGAGCGCGGCAGGGAGCATACAGTGCGAACGATGTCGATTTGCAGCTGGGTCTCTTCTCTTGCACGTCATGTCTGCAATGCTTTTACAGTTTTACTGCTGCCAGCGCCAGACTATCTCTCGTGCATGACGTGGCCTTCGTAAATGTAATTCCCTCTCTACCTGATGGCGACTTGGTGACGATCATCTGTCAAATGTTTGACGCCACGTGGCGGCTGGCTTCGATCCTAGCTGTTATGCTCGCCTACAAGGAGAAGAAGGAATAGGAGCCTGCGGACGCAATGCCGATGGCACAAGTGAACCGTCTCCGCCATTACTGCGGCGAAAGCTTCCCGTTCCCCCTGGCCGGAGCAGCCGCATCCTGCTGCCGATCGATCGCACAACCCCGACGCGCCATTAATGGCACCAGACCATCAACCACTCTCCTACTGGCAATCTGCCGAGGACGTTCCCATCCGTCGCCGGCCGCTCACGTGCTCCCCCGCGCTGCCGGCGCCGGACTCGCCGGGACGACGGCGACACTAGGCAGCACCGTGCACCGGCGCCACTGCGCCGTATGGTGATGACGAGCAGCTGAACCGATGGAGACGCGACGCCTGCCAGGCCCTATGCCTACGATCTCTCCCTTCTAGAATCTAGATCCTAGGGAGACATCACGGGCCTATTGTAGAGTGGTCATGGATTGAGGGTCGCTGCCTCACTGTGCACCAACGAATGATCGGAGCTGTAGCGCTGTAGAATACGAAAGAAGAGATCGTGATCCCCCTGCCTGTATCACGGACACACTACTGTTCTTGACCCAATCCACCTAGGTATGTAGCTGTTCCTCCAGCTTTCTATCACTTTGTCCTCCGCCGCCTGATGGCGATGCATCGCTTGCCGCCTCTCTAGGGCATCCATTACCATTCACCAGCAACTCTCTCTAGGATATAAAGCAACCATTAACCATTCATTTCTAAAGGATACATAGAAAACATCTCCAACCTCCCCTCGGGTACCTCGCTGTTCTTAACAAATCAAATGGCCGGATTCAATAAATGGAAAATATGAAATCGCAGCACAACCGCAGGCTTTTTTGTACACACAGGAAAGACAACAGCGACAATCACAGATCGAGCAGCAAAATTTTTTGGGTCCCTCGGTGCACAGAAAACCCCTTGTAGATCGATTCCACTTGTTACAGAGTTTGGTGCGCCCTCTTCTTACCATTCCCAGAAACACCCTGCCATTTCAGCCGAGCCGGGTACCAATCACAAGTTCAGCCTTGTTCATTTGCCTCTCATTCAAGCCTCTTCCTTGAATATCCTGGGGATGACCTCATGGATGCCGATGTCCAAGGTCTCAGGGCTCCTGCACAAGCAATAAAGGTAGGCAGGCACCATACATCGTCAGTACATCCACTGTCCTAATTCTTGTGACTACCATAAAGAGGAGGGAAGAGGGATTTTGATGGCTATGCTGCCTATCCAACAGGTTAGGAAAGCAGGGGAGCGCATGACTGGAGGGAGCGTGTACACTGTAAAGTACATGGCGGTGCAACGGATAGCAGCATCTAAAGGTCATAGAAAGTGGGGTGCCTCACGAGATAATGGATAGCGCAAACAGCTGGTACACATCTCAGCAAAGGTGGTGGCAGATGGATATGCCAGGCTTGCAATTTCTGTTCCAGTTGCGATTACAGGCACACTTCGCCCGTGGTAACCTACCATCAACGACCTAACTATTGTCCATGTTCTGGTAGACGTGATCTTCTGAACATGGCAACAAACTGAACATATGCAGCAGGGCATAGACAGCAATGACAAGGTTAGCCAAAACTACGAGGACTCTTTAGTCTTTAGCCTCAAGCAACATTTTAATCATTAACTTTTTTTAAATACCAGTAGGCAATGCCGATATGATTGTACAGTACAATAGTCAATAGATGCCTATGTGGGAGTTCAAGCTAATTATAAATTGACCAGTTCCAAACTGACAAGTGACAAAAAAAAATGTAGGTACATTAATCTTATCTCAGAAAGAGAGAATTACCTGCACAATGTTCGACCCTTTTCTTTTGTGCTGGGCACAAACCATATCTTCCTTAGAGCTGGTGATTCCAATTGTACAAAGAACCCATCACTCTGGTCAAGCTTCCATTTTCTGGATCCTTGCCCTTTCCAGACCTGCATATATGAATATATAGTAGACCATGTTAGTCTTCCACTTTCATTTTGGTACACACAAAACAATGTTAAACACTAACTTGTCAAAAAAAAATGCTAAACACTAACTTGTCAAGAAAAAACCAGCTGCCAGTGCCAAGCTAGCAGCAGTTAATTATGAAAACACATTACTTCACTAACACGTAAAAGAACAATAGAGAGTGAATTGGACCTGTGGATAGGAGATGATGCTCTTAGGTGCCACCATACAAGCAGCCTTCGCAAAAGAATCCTCCGCATATTGCCGCAAAAATGTGAAGCATTCACTGTGAGTTTGGGGTGACTCAAAGGCCTAGGGGGAAAACAACCAAAACAACCACAAGGGTTTGTTATAGAAGTGGTTATAAATTTGGTGCAATCACTACTAGCAGAAAATTCAAGAAAAACAAAAGATAAAATCCAGCAGATCCTAAGTAAATTTCAAGATCATACATGTGTTTGTACAATGCAAAAGTTTATGTCAAGTTGCAAAATGAAATATTCTGTAGCAGCATAGTACCTTGTCAACGTTAACCACTGGGGCATATTTTTGAGTATTAGTCTTCTGATCATCGAGAAGAAAATTGACCCTTGGATCCACTTTTCCTGTGTCATGCCAAGCCTTGATTGCTGATTCTATCACATTAACAACAAATGAAAAGATACTCTGCCCTGTTTCTACATCTCCATACTTTGCAGCCTGAAAAGAAAATAACGGAGATTAACACATAGATGATGAAAGATGACTCATCTAAAACAGTCACTCTTTTTTCTGTCATTTCCGCAACACTCAAACTGGTAGCATAAGTGAACTTCATGAATATAGTATACAAGTAGCATCCGGATACTGTTGCTTAATGGAAAATATCTCATTGATTAAGGTTTATCTATGTTGGCATGATGGAAGAAAAAACATAAGGTTTATCTATATTGGCATGATGAAAGAAAAACCAGTAACATATGAAAATTTGAAACACCATGGAACAGCTTCCTGGATAGATCTTCTTGACTTCTTGTCAAGGCAATTTTACATGCAGTACCATTGAACAAAGAAGTAGCTTGCTGGATAAGTCATCAACTATAAAACTCACCAACTCGGTTTTCAGTGATTCTAAGTTCTTCCCAATGTTAACATTCGAACGCATGCTCTCTACATCAAGAGCTCGCTTCTTTTCCCTTGCCAACTGAGAAAGCCTCTTGATTTTTCTCGAGACTTCTGTATTTTGTGGATTTAGCTGCAAAGCTATCTCAAAAGCAGATATTGCCTACACCATGGAAAAAAAACTATAAATCAGCTAAATCTCCATTTCATGGAGAAAACATCAAAGAAATGGTTGGTATAGATATTGCAGATGATACAAATCTCATGCTGTAATTAAAGAGAGCAACTAAGCTTGGCAAGAAGAAAATAGCAGCAAAGAAGGAAGGTCATGGTTCAGTCAAAACAAAAGGCCAAATTAGGCATCAACAGAAATCAATGTTATTGGTCAGATACATGAGCAAGTTTTTTTTACAATGTGTACAATGTAAATGAGTAAAGCTAACCGAAGCAATTCTAAATTTTCTTTATTATTTGAGTACTTTCAGTTCATCCAATTATTGTTTTCATTACAATAAACATCACTGAACCATCTGAGCTCCTTCTGCTGAACTTTACAGCTAAAAAAATGCAACCAATACACGAATTATTCAAACTTTACTTCTGGATTTGCTAGGGCATGGAAGACTTACTCAAAGTTTATGAAACAAAAGGGAAAAAAAGATTGCATCGTCTAGCAGCATTAAATGAAAGTAACATGGGGTTTTCCTTTTAGTCTCACCTCTTCATAGCGCTCCATGGCCTCCAAAACACAACCTTTCCTGAAATGACCCTATATTACAAAAGAGGACGGGCTGTGAAATCTGTCAGTCAAGTAAATATAGTGTAAATTAGAGGGCAATCGGACAGCAATATACCTTCTCCCACTCTGGCTTCAGCTTGACTGTTGTCTCAGCATCAGCAAGTGCTTTGCTAAGCTTAACCAGCTGCAGAAAAGCTGCAGCCCGGTTGCTGGAAGGAATTTAAATGAAAAACATATTAGAACTTTTGAAGAGCTTGTACAGCACAACGAAAGAGGTATGACATAGATGCCCTTCCACAGAAGTTGTCGCTGTCTGTAGTCAGCTACAAGAAAGCAATTCAAATTCTCAACTTCTTTAAGCATCTCCTGAAACAAAACGCATGGTTGTCTCAACACTTCCTATGGTCACTGCCCATACCATTATCAGGAAGCATATGGCTCTGCCTCTTACCCAAGGTGCTAACGCTCTACCCCTGTATATGGATCGTTAACTCACATACATCCCCATTTCACAATTGATGCTGTCACAGGTTTTGGAGTTGGAATACCAAGTAAATTATGTGCACAGACCCATACCACAAATGAACTGGACATACAAAGGATGGACTCTTTCTATGCTTATTCAGAACTTTCAAATCAGTTGGGTTACATTTGTGATATCATAAACAAGGAAAGTGTATGCAGTTTTTATCGAATCTTTTAATCTATTCTGAAGTAAGCATACGAAAAAGAACGGGCAAGTTCATTTTGAACATGAAGCGTTTTTCTTTCCTGTTAGGGAATGCTAATTGATCTACACCCAGATAAGTAACGCCTCTCAAGCCAGCTAAATAGCACTTATGTGCGACAAATGGATTTTATCCGTATACGACAAAAGGGCAACCCAGAAACTGGCTCATTTGGCCGTGCAGTTACATGATCGTACGTTTCTGTTGCATCTTGCAGACACTCGTGGGACGTCATCAGCAAGTAACATCACATCATCAGATTTAGGATGTTATGTCAGAATTAGATTCAGAATCTTACTCCTAGAGGCCAGAGCACTAGGAACCATAAGCCTAAATTGCAATAACATTCCTGCGGCCTAGCTAAGTACAGCAACTTGATGCATTTTTAACATACTGAATTAAGCCTATAAATCATCGCCTGCATCACGACAAATCAACGACAAATACGTAATCTCACTCAAGGTTGTCACTCACTTGCCAGCCCCCAAATCCCAAATGACCACCAGGATCCTACACTCTCACCGATAAGGACGCAACCTTCGATCCAACCATAGGGGCGAGTCCGATCAGGCACGCCGCAGGGCGCAATCTGTTAGTCACCCCACGCGAATCAGGCACGCCGCACCATACCATACCACACCACACCACACCATGTCACACAACACCCCGCCGCTTCCCCCCAAACGCAAGACCGAGATCGGCCGCACGTCCAGCTAGGGTTTCGAGCGCCCACACAACCGGCAAGGATGAGGAGGAAGAAGGGGGAGAGGAACCTGTAGAGGGTGGCGTTGTCGGGGTCGAGCTTGATGGCCTGCGTGTAGAGCGCGGCGGCCTTGAGGTAGCTCCCCGACTTGAACTGCTCGTTCCCCTGATCCTTGAGCGCCGCCGACGGCGGAACCCCTTCTCCGCCGCCGTCCGCCATCGCCGCCGCCGCCAAGGAGTCCGCGGGTCTTAGGGTTTTGGGCCCGCGAGCTCGTCCTCCTCTCTTCTTCTCACTTTGCTTTTCCCTTTTTCTAATTTCGCTTCGTATTTCGCGATTTTTTTTTACTCAGAGATGAGAGCACGTGACGTGACAGTGTACGTATGGCTGATCGATGTACGTGCACGTGACTGCGAGTTGTTTCAGCAAAGCATAAAACGTGTTGTTTTTAGTCAATTTCACACTAAAATCATCTGCATAACGATTTTTCACATTAAAGTTGCAACTTTAAAAATATGGAAAATCCAGACCATTTCCGAGCATTTTTTTTGGTAGTTGTAATATCGTTTCGTGTTTTTTTTTTTTTTTGGGGGGGGGGGGGGGGGGGGGGGTCATGTTCATCCCTCCTGAGTCCTGAAGGAAAGTTTCAGCAGCAGCCAGCAAGGGCAGAGGCTGCTTTGCATTCATAAGAGAAGAGAAGCAGCCTAGGCTTGAAAACCAGCTCAACTCTTTCAGGCCCATGAGTAAGTTCTTCCCGATGCTAAATGTTTTAGAAGCAAGGAGGGCATCGGCCCAAGGTACGAAGGCCTTTCGGGCCCAGCTAATGTTTCAGAGGGTTGATCTCACAGCCCATCTGCTGGCTACATCGTCAAACTTTGCAAACCGAGAGGTTAGTAGGGCCGTTGAATGAGCAAACACCGCTGCCATGTCAAACTTTGGTCAAATCAAAGTGTTCTTACTAAAATGAATCCAATCAAATTTCCTTTCTTTTCAACCGAAAATTGGCCGAAAACCTGTAGGCCCAGTGGCGCCTTTGCTAAACAATTATCATCTCCTACATCCACACTGACAAAAATCAGACACGCAAGCACACCATGATCGAAAGTTCCATTCCTCAGATTCGTCAGTTTTCTACTGTAAAGGTTCCGTCTCTTCCTCACTCGCGAGACTGATGAGGAGAGATGGTCACCCCTGCCATGGCCCATGCACACTGCCACGGTGGCCGACGGTGCTCGACGACCCGCACTCGCTGCCGGGGAGCGACGAGATCGCGCTCCCGCTCGCGCGCGCAAGCGCCATGGCCCGCGACGCGCACCGCTCCATGCGCCCGGCGGAGCTCCGGGGCGCGCCGCGCAGGTCCAGCGGGTCCAGCGACGCCCTCCGCCGCGCGCTGCTAGTCCCGCCTCCGGCCCCGCTCGGCGGCCGCGGCTCGCAGCACGATGGGGACGGCGAGGCCGCCGCCGCCGTGGACTCGGACGCCGACGAGGGGCGCTGCCGCGGCGCGCTCTGCGACCGCCGCGCCCTGGCGCGCGACGACTCCGTGTTCGCCATGTAGTTCGGGAACGGCGGCGGCGCGTGGGCGTGGTCGGCGCGCAACGACGCCGCCGCGCTGCCGCGCCGGCTCGCCTCGCACGCGGAGGCGAAGGACGCGTCGTCGAACCGCCCGCTGAGCGTCCGCGCGCTCGCGTCCGTCAGCGCCGACGGCGTCGGCGAGACCTTCTGGTACAGCTCGGCCTTCGCTAGCGTGCGGCCCGGCGTCGTAGTCGAGTAGCAGCTGCTGCTCCGCCGCGCGGCCGCGCCGCCATTGTCCACCTCCACAATCTTGACGTTCTCCTCCGAGCCCCTCTCCACCGACTCCTGCCGGAAAAAAAACGTGATCTTCTCGTGCCAACATGATCATCGATAGATTGCTTCCAAGAAGAACGGCGGTGCTCACCAGTGGCTTCCGGGACCGCGGGTGCTGCGGCGACCGGCGGCTCGGCGTTGGCCGCGGCGTGGCGGCGGCGAGCTGCTGCCTGCCGTGGTCCTCCCCGAGGAGCCGCAGCCGCTCGGCGCGCGCGCGCCGCTGGGCGTCGACGAGCGCCTGCATCCGCCGGAGCGTCACGTTCGCCTGCCGCCGCACCAGCTGGCCCCTCACCATCGCCTGCAGCCTCACCATCCCTCGCAGCGCGCACAGCGCCTTCCTCGCCTGCGCAAATGGAGTCGCAAATCATTTCACCCCGGCAGAGAATCGCCGTGACCAAGAACTGATCGACGGCGGCGCAACGCAATGCGGCCGCTGGCCGGTCCAAGAACGTGCGTACCAGATACGATCGGAAGGCCGACTGGATCCTGATCGCCGCCGCGGCCTCCTCATCCTCACCGCCACCGCCGCCGCCGCCAATCCTCGCCAACGCCGGCGGCGGGAGCGAGGCGACCGGCGCCGCGGTGGTCGCGACCTCGGCGACGGCGTGCTGGTCCTGAGACACCGCGACACGCACCTCAGCCTCCGAGAAGCAGTGCGACGACGAGGACGCGAGCGGGCCCTGTGGCCCCTGGCCGCCGGACGCGCCCGCGTCGACCTTGCCCACCGCCGCCGCAGCAGACCCCGGCCGCCGGAAGCTCCACCGCCTCTTCTCCCTCACGGACGGCGTCGCCGCCGCCTGCGCCGGCAACGGCGCCGACAGCACCGACTGGCAGTCAGCATCCGCTTTGTCCTTGGCCTTCCTCCCCTTCTTCCCCGGCAGGAAGAAGTTTCTCAGCCACCTGCCCGCCTTCCCCATCCGCAGACACAAGACGACGCACTACAACCCTGCAACCGCCGCCGCCGCCGCCGCCATCAAGCACTTGCACCGGCAGGCGGCAGCTGGTGCTGATGCAGGGGAAGCAAAATGGAGCAGCAGAGGCTCTGTGAAAACCGGAAAGTGGAAATTATTGTGACGGATCACAGATCACTCATCACTCTCTGACGCCCACTTCGCTCCAGGCAAGGAGATTGTTCCACTGCCTCACACACCTCCTTTCTCCTCTCTGCTCCTGCCATGTGAGCAACTATTTACAGTCCCTTCAATTTCGTACCCGCCACCACAAATGACTGCCGGCTTCAATCGCATGAAATGGCCATAGCTTACCTGCCATTTACGAAACAATGAAAACCAGACCGATTAGTGTCCTGCTAACCACCAATTACGGTTTCCAAATGAAGACGAACGGCAAAGTAATCAACGGCGGTTAATGGTGCGATGAGGAACAGGCTAGAGAGTACAGAGGGTGTAGTAGGGTTTAAGGGGGTGGTCACCGGTCAGAGCTGCGCATGTGGTGAGTGAGACGAGTACCATCTTTTGCGATCAATGTGGGGACACTGCCGCTGCTACAATACAACAGTTTCATGGAAGGTCCCCAGCACTACAGCAGTGGCAACAGTGCTCTATCATCTTCCAGAAACGCATGCAGGCTGCAGGCTGACACATGGAGCAGTTCTTGCCTCCTCCTCAACCAATAACCATTAACGAACCAATCTGATTTTTTTTAAGAAAGAGAAGAAGAATAAGCAGCCATTGAATTTAGTAAGTGGTACTCGTTGGCTCATGATCCAAAGCAAACCTGCCCGGATTTACTGAATGGTCTGTACATCAGCTCGAATCATTTCGTCAGTACATGCAAGTAATAAATGTATAAATATATAAGTATATATGTATATTGTATGCAAGTTTAGAACGCACTGACTGACCTGCTGGTGCAGGGGTTAAATGTGCTAGGCTGGACGTTGGAACAGGAGCACTGTCGACCAGAGTGAAGGAGACAAGCAGGGACCATTGGGCCATGGCGTCGTCCTCTTCCCCCGTCGATGATTCAGTTTGAATGGAGGAAGCTGAGGCCGATCGGCCAGGGATTGGAAATTTCGAACTCTGTTCCCTCTCCCTGGTTCTCTTCTCTTCTCTGGGTGCACTGAAAATGCTAGCAGTAGTAGCATCCATTGTTGATGTAATGATGTTCATGTGTGTTTCTGCAGGAGTTTTGCTGGGCTCCGATAGTCATAGTCTGATGTAGGCGATGATGTTCTTGGCCCTCCGTCGTATCTCTGACGCCGGCCCGTTTCCGGCGGGCCAGCGGCAGCCGTGAATGTCCTCGCCGTCCTCCGTGCCGTTGGTCAGGCCGCGGCCGGAGCGAGCGAGAACGGAGAGCGTTCGTTGGATCGGAAGAGACGACGACACGGCCGGCTCAACCAACTGGAGTGATGATACGTCGCGGCCGTGCGAGAGGACCACGAGAGATCTTCTTCCCCACGCTGACCCCGGAAAAGGACAGGGGAGTGTGTTTTTGGAGTGATCATCCCGTGGCCTGAACTGGAAAGCGCCCGCGGCAAGTGAGTGATCTTCCATGGATGCTGCCAAAGCTTGTCAGTAACTGGGGCGGTAAAAGACGACGGCTGCTGTAACTTGGGAGGGGAAAATGCTGCAGTAGCAGCACACAGCTGGAAGAATTCAGACGATGGGACGAGTGGTGTCAGCTCAAGGTTTATTTGAGCTCCCGTTGCCGCGTTCCGGACAACTTGTTGGCGAATAAGGCGGAAAAAAAAACAGGGCACTAAGGTAGAATGTTTTCCTCCAAGCACATTGCTACATCTCAATAATCTTATAAGTCATCTCATGTAGTGTCACATAGAATTTTTCTAATGTGAATAAGAGAGGGTGAAGAGAGAGAAAGATGTCGTTGTTTCGCCAAACAATCACCTCATAGGCTAGAGTTTAGGACTATGAGACGACTACTCAACCATTGTACGAGTTATTGTTGCCATACAACTTATAATATTTCTTTTTTCTATGCACAAATGAAGGAAATAGAATTAATATGAGACAACTTAAAAAGACAACCCATTGTACAGATTGTTTGTTAAGTCGTCTCAAGATTATATATCCATGCATTAGACCGCCTATTAGAGCAACTCCAACAGATTGAGAAAACTTCATTCCCTTGTACTAGCTAAAGGGGATGGAGAAAACATCTTTTCATCATATAGGAGACAAGTGCTCCAGCAAATCCCCTTTCTCTATTCCTCTTTCCCTTTCTTCTGCCAAATGGACCCATTGTCATAGGGTAATCTAATTTTTCTTTTCTTTTTCTCTCCTCTTCCTCCCTCGTCTCTCCCGTGTATCCCGCGAAGGCCATGTGGCAAGGGTAGGCGGGGACCGCGCGCGGCGGGGTAGCTGCCGGCACAGTGGAGCAGCGGCGTGGGAAGGCGAGGTGGCGGCCGGTGTGGAGGGGCGGGGTGGCTCTAGCGCCGTGTGCGGCCGCACGCGGCCCCCACGTGGATGGGTGGCGCGGCCACCCGCGCATGGACCGCAGAGTTCGCCGGCCGGGGCGACAACGGCTATAGTGGCACGGCAAGGCAGGGCGGCAGCTCGACCGGTCGGGGCGACATGGGATGGCGTCGCGGCAAGACGGGCCGACAACGCTACAAAACGGGCTGGCGGAGTGGCAGGACTGTGACGCGGCCAGATGACCTGGCGACCAGTGCGACAGGATGTGGTGGAGAAGGAGAAGGCAACGCGGTCGAGCAGAGGCTGGAGGGGCGCAGCGAGTAGGAGGACGAGTGGAGGAGAAGGTAGAGACAAGAAAATCAAGAAAGGGGAGGGGTAGGATCCCTTTTCTTAAGGGGACAGGGAGGTGGGTTTTCTTAATCGAGAAAAAATATAGGGAAAGGGGATTGTTTTCTCAATCTGTTGTTGGAGGAGTGTTTTTACCCCTCAATCCCCTTTAACCAGGAATATAGGGAAAGGGGATTGCTTTTCTTAATCTATTGGAGTTTCTCTTATATAACACCAATGTACTCGCCCTGAAAGTCAATTTTACTATATCACCATTAACAAATGGCTAATTCTATTTTCAACTCTCAGCTACAAAAATGTTCACCCTTCAAACCAAAATACTAAAACTGCTCATTTTTCAACCTTGGCTCATGTTTTGGAGGGATTTTGGGATGACATGGCATCGATGTGGTGGTGTGGTAAATGGTTGTTATTAATAATAAATAAGTGATATTTTGGAGTTGCCTTAAATCAGCTATTTGAATTTTTATTGCGTATTACTTGTGTGCTAAATTTTGGTATTTGAAGATGATACATATAAATTTTTCATTTTTCTTGATGTGTAGTTTCATCAAAGTATACTACAGCTATGTTCAATATTTTTTATTAAATACTAGTCAAGTCCTTGTATCGTAGACCTTGTCAACATACAAAACATAACTTATTTGTGAGTGCATGCACTATTTTGAATTTTAAAGATTTTTTTATAACTTTAAAACAATGAAAATTTCTCGCCTAGGAGTATATGCTAAGGACTAGCCTTAGTAATTTTATAATAAGTGGCATAAAATACAACAGTACTGCCAAACGCATAGTATTTGAAACAGAACCAAATCATTTTCATCACAGTTCACGCCATACCAAATTTGTTTAGGTTCTAAACAATCATATGTACACCCAGACTTTATGTTTCAAGTAGTTTACTGATTACCAAATTCTGGAAAGCAGTGTCCCAGTTTGTAAAAATACTATGTCGCAAAAAAACTTCAGATGTAAATATTCTTACAAAAACTCTACAAAGGTAGGTAAAAGTTTAATTGGCACACACCATTTTTTTTGTTAGGTTTATTAAAAATATTATACGGACAACTTATACTTATTTATATCATAGATACTCCGTAAGTGAAAGAAAAATTCAAGAGATTCTAATACATTGCCCAATTTTTCAATGCCAAAAGTATTTTAGCATTTACCATGTCGCCACGTGTAGCCACTAGCCAAGATTGAAAAATGAACGGTTTTGAATAGCCGAGGATTGAAAATGAATATATTGTGGTTGATGATGGTTCCGAAGGGTTATAAAATGGATTTTGTGTCGAGTATGTTTTTTTTTTAGGTATTGTGTCGAGTATGTTGTGAAAGTCGACATTTCCCACTAAGGAAAAAAAAAAGGAATGGCGGTAAGAGTGGGCCATGCGTGGGTCTGGAGTAGTGGCCGGGTCTTGGCCTGTACCTTTGAACTTTGGGCTGCGCTGAGACTCATTCTTGGGCCAGCATCCCGGCCGCTCCTCCCCGCACGCAGTCCAGCCAGCAATTCATATATCTTCTGGAAAAGTTTTCTTATACATCTTCCTCTTTCCGATGTTTAAGATGCGTGCTGCTCTTCCTAAATCGTTGGATCGGAATACTTCTCCCTCCACAGCAACACACTGCACACAACGCGTGCACTAGGCTCCCAATCAGGAGAATATTTGGTCCTAAGTGGAATATGCTTTTGGATTTCAAACTTCAAATGTATTTTTTCTCCCAAACCGTAGATTATTATTTGAATCCATTTGAACCACCGTATTCTTGAGAATTAATCTAACGTAATGAGATCCAATATGATTATATTTTGTTGTATTTTAACAATCAACATTTTAGATGAACTATCTCAACATAATGAACGTAAAAGAAAAGGTGAATGTCAAAAAAATGTTGAGCTAAAATATTGGTAAATGTAAAAAATGTTAGTGCTTGTAAAAAATCATTGATCATAATGTTGGTGCAAGTAAAAAAGTTAAAGAAAAATGTTGGTATATATAAAAAATATTGATCAACCTCACAATTAAGCCAGAATTTTTTTAAAAAAATATTAATAAATATCAACAAATGTTGATGGATGTAAAAAATGTACGTATGTTTAATATAGGCTTTGTATGTTGGTTATCTGCCTTCCCGAAGGCATATAGGAGGCCCCCAGTCCAGCTAGCTCGGTGAAATGGAGGTGGCGGACTGCCGCAACTCAGACACTGAGGTGATCAATTTCAGTTCCTCATGTATTACGAACATACAAGTTACAACAACATACCATGCAAAGTGTGGCTGCTCGTACGTCGAGGCTGTATCTACAAGCACTAACTGCAAGTGCAACGAAATTAAGAGTGGACGACCAAACTAAAAATAGGTAGCATGAGGGAGACAACTTAATTCGTTCACCTCACACCGGAAGATTTTTTTTTCTCTTTTGAGTCCTTTGAATCCGTCTGTTTTTTACTTCTGCTTTTATTAATATAAATGCAAAGTTCTCACATGTTTTCAGTTTAAAATTTGGTAGAAATTATAATGGTATCTATGTATGTATACTCTATGCCTCAACGGATTTGAGCATGAGATTGAGTATGGGCGTTATCACTATTGGATATAGAATTTTTATCTTCCAAATTTTACAACAGACTGAAATAAAATGCAAAAAGTGACTAGGGGTGCATGCCCCTACTAGGCAGCTCCCCACACTCGTAGCTCCACAATGATCGACAACCGATACTACTATCAAATCCCCAACGACGATCGACAACCAATACTGTCAGATTCAGTGTGCCCTCATGTGGTGGCTACGATCACCAAATGTACCTATATCTGCGAGTAGCTATATCTGCGAGCAGTTTGTGGGCACGCCATAATGCTTTGAGGCATTCCGCTAGTTTTATTTATGTTGTATTAAGAAGGAAAAATCATAGTATGACCAAGTGCTGCCATCTTTGACTTCTTTATGTGCTACAATGGAGTTCAACTGGTGAAGATCCGATCCAACTAGAGGCAATGGGGAAATGATGGCTATACTACACCAAGGATAGTGACCTTGAGAAGTATATCTTCCTGACGGCTCCAGCGAAGCCTTGTGACACGTGATACGTGGGTGCTCCAGACACCCCCTCGTGTATGATTTGAAGTACCGTACCTTAAGGTTGAAGGATCGCGGCATTAATATCGCTATCATGTTGATGGCAGACATAGTGCAACACCGTATATCTTCGTTAAGACAATGTCCACGTTTGGCGTACACTTACTGTAACGTAACCTAAATAATTATTATAAATATGCAGTATAAAATATTTTTTCTTGCAAATTTTACAACAAACTGAAATAAAACACAAAAAGTGACTAGGGGCATATGCCCTCCCCCCAACTACGTAGCTCCCTAGTGATTGACAATTGTTATTGTCAGATTCAATGTGCCACTATATAGTGAGTGCAATCGCAAGTCATTCATACACACCGCATATGCTTTTCTTCAAAGTCAGCATGACATGTATCTATAACTCCCTAGATGTGTGTCTAAGCAGCAAGCAAGGGTGAAGCCAAAGAATTACCATGGGAGGGGCCAAACTTCGGAAATGATACATTAGGAGGGACAATACATAATTTCTTCATTGATTTACATGGTCAAAATTGTTTATGGGGTGTATCTAGCATGGCGTGTGATACTTGATGCTACCCTATTTTGATGCCACGTCTCCTCCAACATCCTCAATCCAACCAGTTGTTTTCCATTTCCTTGTTCTTTTTTACTAGTATGTTAGCGAAGATTAAAGTTTGGAGAGATTGGTTACCCACGTTGAGCAGAAAAAAACTGGAGAGCGGGGGCATCATCTTCGGGGCTAGCTGATGAAGTTAGTCGTGAACCCAATTACCCAATAGCAGTCCATTTCCGCGTGGCCCACGGGCCATTCGGCCTCCCTGCTGCAGTTTCCCCTGTGCCGTCCGCTCGACGTTGTTTGCTGGTCATCATCATCAGCAAGCAACAGGGGCACATGAAAAGTCCGGCAAACATTCTCTCTACCTGCAAGCTGCATGGCACGTTGCTGATGTATATGGTTGGTTTGCCTTTCAATCCTCCCGGGCTAAAATTTTCCTAACAACATTATATAGACACACATATACATAACTAGCTACATACCTTAACTATGAGGAATGAGTTTGATAGGAATTATTGTTAGTGATTTGATAAATCTGTTGGGGAGTATGCAAATTGTACAATAAAAGTGCTGGTCACGCGAAAAGAATAGAAGATACTAAATTCGTTGGCTAGTCAAACAAAATTATCGGAAAAGGTAGCATATCTTATACTCGTTTTCAAGTTTCAATGGTGTTCCTCCAAATTTGAGTTCTAGGAGCAGAATGATTCAAAGATGTTTCACGTGAGCTCATCTGTGACCACCACGTTGGTGCTTTGTCGTTGCCCGTGTACCATTTTGAAGACCCTTTTGATCACTCACTACAACTATAACATCCACCGATGAAGCCTCGAATGCACCAATTAGGTTAGAGAGATATTATGATTATTCTAATATATAGCTAGGCAACAAATGACGTGCATATCACATGGTAATCACAAACTTCACGCGGGAAGGGGGCATATGGCCCACACCGCGCAAGCTGATGGTCCTTTCCATGGAGCAAGAGATGCAAAGTGTGTAGTATGATCATAATTAGGCATTCCTATAAATCACCGGCAGACCTAGTGAGTGGCCAACACATTGTCGCCTCAAGTTGGTGACTCGGCCACTCATCTTCCATTGGGTTGTTTCCGCTTAATTGATTGTGGGTGGCCAAGGCAAGGTGCACCATCCCCCCTACATATCGTGGGAAGAACTAAGATGAGATCATCAATGAAGCTAGTAACTTGTCTATACACATGCATGTTTCGTTTCGGCAGCATATTGATCCTACAACATATATATGGATCCTAGGCTAGGAATGACAGATAGCACGTACATGGCGGGGATTGTGGCAGATGAGTACGTGATGGGAACAAGCCAACAAATAAAACAACCGTACAAGCGCAAAAGCACTGATCTTGGACTACCCTGCAAATTAAGGTAGGGGAAATGGAGGTCTGGAGTGAGTGATGGATGAGCTTCCTTCCCCACGTTGAGCAGAAACTGAGCGGGAACTTCATCTTCGGGGCTGTTAAAGTTACTCGTGGATCAAATAGAGATATGGGCCGCTATTTGATCCTAGCTAGTATGTATGTGGCTGGGGAGGCCCAACACATGTTCGCGGCTGCCCACGGGCTGCATCCACGTAAAGAAAGCTGTTGGTTCATGGATGGCTTGCTTGCTTGTACCGACGACTGTTTGGTAGGATGGCGGACGATGATGATGGTGATAGAGGTTGAACAGTCGTCGTGCCGTCCAATCCAGGTCATATGGCTGGAAACTAAACGCACGTGCACGGCGACATTTAGAGCAGAAAGCTCCGGTAGAGCCCTCGCTGCATGGGCCATGCAAGCATGGACGTGCGCGCGAGAGCGACGACGGGGCAGGGACCGTACACGAGAGCCAGCGGCCAGCGAATCCGACCTGACTCCGGTGGTGCTGCAACCACAAGGAGATGGATGGCCGATCTCGTCGAATCATGCATGCACAAATAGCATCGATCGATCGTCGAATCCTTGGGAGTTATTGGTCGGCGGCCGGCGCATTATGATCGGAGCCCCTGGTCCCCTGGTGATCGCCAACCATCATGGAAGCGATCGAGACGCCGGCGGCGGCGGAATTGGGAATAAGCCGCCGGCGCCGCCCGCACGACGATGACCCTCGCGGCGTCATTACCGACTCACCTTACGTATGATACTAGCTACTGCTACTGCTCCAACTCTCCACGCGGCTCGAATTAATCCTGCGTGGTGTGGACTTCGACCATCGATCGATCTCTAGAGCAGGGCCACTGGCGGCCGCGCGAAGCTGCAGCCTGCATACAGATCGATCGAGCTGTGTCTGTGCTCGCGCAGCCCGCGACATTCCCCTGCGTAGCCCGCAGCTCTCCGACACGCGCGGTTTCTGTGCGTGCTCATCCTCATCATCATCGGCAGCAACAGGCGCATGCATGAAAAGTTGGGCGAATATTCTCTTCCTCTCTACCTGTGGCAGCAGCATCGTCTCCCGGCAGCGGGGGCAGGGGCAGCTTCAATTTTATTAATCCACATCCCCCGGCGATTGGCCCTACTTTCCGCGACATTCCTCTTGTAGCTAGTCCACGACTCCGAAGCATGCAGCTGCTAGCTAGGTTAAGATAGTACGTACTCCAGTAAGCTACAGTTCATGAAAAGCCCTCTCTCGATCGCTGCGGGATGTAAGTAACATTCTCTGCAGGTACAAGCAGGCTTTACCGCCCGATGGAATCACTGCATGCAATGCGCTTCTGCTTGCCTGCTGCATGCGACACGCTCTACGTTGTCACCTGCGTCTCCGGTTGGGGGGCCGCGGCTATGATTGCGGTTGCAGGGCACGCGCGCGCGCCTGCTCGTCCGCGTGCGAATAAGCTAAGCAATGCCCAGGCCAGCTCGATCGGCGAGGCAAGTCACACGCTCCTTCTGGCCTTCATCCATCCATCATCCTGATCGACTTCTCGAGACACCATCGTCGAAACTCCAAAACCTCAACTATCCAGCCGAGAGATTCCCTCGTCGGTCGTTCGTCGACTCGTCGCCCGCTCCTTCGCGGTGGCCGCCGGCGGTGTCCTCTACTCCACTAGCAGGGGGCCACTGCCCACTGCACCAGCTGGCACTGCCAGTGCAAGTGCAAGTGCAACTGGAGCACGGATCGAGAGGTACAATGGCACTGTAGGATTGGAAGGAATCTTATGCTCTCAGACTACTCCCGCCAAGTACGTACAGTAGAGTACTCCTCCTACTACGCGTCTACAGTAGCCGCGATCTGCACCGCTGGCGGTCCTGATCCGTGGGGGCCTCGCTCTCAGCTGGGTCAGGGACCTGCATGAACTGCAAGCTAGCTGCACAGCATGCAGCAGGGCCAGCAGCAATATCAGGGCATCAGCCAGAGCCTGGCATGGCTTTATCTGTAGCACTGGTTGCGACAATGCGACTGGTTGCGCACTGCAGCTATCGTTGCGTGTTGTTGTTCGATCAATATGCCGCTTTCGATCGATCGAGTACCTGCGTTTGGCCGAGGTCCGAGACATGGAATTAGTACCGTTAGATAATACGGAGTACTACATGGTAAGAGTAATAAATACTCTTATTTCTTTCATAAATAGTTGTGTCCAGCTGCACAAAAAAAAACATGTGTTTTGTAAATTATTTTCTTATGTGGCATGGCAAGCAATGTCATGACAATTTGTATTTTTTTTGTGGGTGGTGGTATTTTTTTTTGCATGCAGTGGAATTTGATTCTGGTGGGTGGGCCCATGCATGCGTTGACTCGCGTTGAACGTGGCCACGTCGCCAAGCCATTGACTCATTGAGCAAGAGATCGATGTGCCAAGTGAACCTTTTTTCCTTTTCTTTTCAAAAAGAGTGTGGTGTGCCAAAGTGTGTCCTTTGGAGTTTGGTCTCCTACCGGATGGACCTAGTGGCCTCTTGGAAATAGTACTCTGTACACTCCGTTGTACTCCAGCTGGGAGCTGGAGCTGGCCTGCCTGTGTGTCAAGATGATGAAGTGGACGGGGTCAGCAAGAGCCGCCAGAGAAAAAAGTAGGGGGTGTGGGGGTGGGGTGACGGTGCGCCGGAGGACTCTCTTTGACCCCCCCTGTTTGTTGAATCGATGAACATACACACCAGCTAGATAGAAGGAAGCTAGCCAAGAACAAGTGCCGGTTATGGTGGTCTTGCAGTCAGTATCAATAGAGTGATGGGGATAACAATTTTGGTGGATGTCAGCAGGGCTGTCAAATCCCTCATCCGATAATGCGAGTGACCACAGTCCACAAACACTAGTCTCCATGATGAAATCGGTAGACCCTAAACTGGAGCACTCAAGCAAGATGAACCTCGGCCCTACTGTTCTGTTCAGCTTCAGCCAACCAGCTATAGCAAGCCTGACGGAGACCCTGAAGCAACCGCACCCAACACTAGCCAAGCATCAGCAGTTCAGCCACACACTAAAATCAGCTAGCAAATCTGTCTCTGCCTGTGTTGCTGCCAACTGTGTCCCTGGCGGGTGGGCCCACCTCCCAGTGACTCAGGTTACTAGGCTCAGCGAGCAGACAGACACTACTGTTGCACACTGGAGCAAGAGATGCCGACTGTTCAGCGTGGTCTGAAATCTAATTAATCCTCTGTTTCAGCACAACTAAAAATTGACACTCTTTGTTTTTCATCGTTGTATATGCATGACGTGTTTCATGAGCTCCAGAGCTTGTAGGATCGAGGTTTGGATCAAGCAATGGATAAGAATAATCAGCTGGTGCTTTTTAAACAGGTCCAACCAACCAAAGGCCTCCTTTTCAGCACCTTTAAGGCCCAACCAACATCTAAAACTGGTCCTAAACAACACAAAACATCATGATGGTTGCAGTTTGAGGTTCACAGTCCCAATGCAGCTCAACAACCAGATTTTTTTTCGGACCACGTCATTGTTGCAAACTTGCAGTTGCAACGGACACCATGCGTCGTGTGTGACAGTGTGAGCGTGAAAAGCCAGCCTCACCGGAGTGTTGGTTCTCGATCCCACAAGCGGCCAAGACGGCCGGAAGCTTTTTCTCTCGTCATCTGGTGTGCAGTGAGTGAGGAGTAAAGCGGCCCAGGCCCAGCCGAAAAGGGGAGAACTAAAGGGTCAAAACGTCTGAACAAGGCAACTGAAGAATTATGTTGCACTGTGGTTCTAGCTTGTGCCAATAAGCTGCATTTGGAGGAGTAGGCTGTTTGGAGAAACATTGCAGTGGTGATGTTCTTTTATTTTAGGTACCTTGCAATCCATGAGGTAACGATGATTATGCTTTTAATAGTGGCTGTTGGTTTCTATCGTTGACTCTATGCTATCACTGTACCTCCTATCATCTTGTTATTGTCGTAGCTGACCTGTAAGCCGACCTCTGATGGTCCGACTTGTCGTTTCCGAAAAATAGTTAGCCCATACACATGCAACTAATAAATCCTTCACAATTATCAATCTTATTGCATACCAAAGAGTATAGTCTTGGAGGTTAGGATCCAAAAATTCATCGAGTTGACATCATCAATTTCATATAAAAGTGCGTTGTTGACACCTTCAAGAGAACAGGCTGACAAAATTTGTCGTATCAAACTATCCTCAATGTAGAAAAGTACAGTCCAACTAAATGATCAAAACATGGTACTCCCTCCTTTTTAAATATGCACGTTAGCTTGGTCTAAATATCATGTATTTAAAAGTGCAGGAAATAATAAGTTGCTTAACAATCCATTTTACTAAATGACTCAAAGTTGGTACTAAATGAAAAGCTGCAATTTTTTGAAGTGAAAAAAAAAGCTGTAAAAAATCACACACAAACTTTTATGCTTAAACGGTTAACCCATCTGCAGTCTCCACACTCTCAGTCACTCTCCCAGTCTCCCTCTATAAAACCGCCCACTTCCCAAAAGCAACCACCGCACCGCGGCCTCCCTCCCTCCCGCTCCGCTCGCCACCACCTTTCCGCCTTCCGCGCGCGCCCCACGCACGACACGACCGCGCGCACTGCCCACGCACGCACGCACGCGCGCAGCAACCGCCGCCTCCGGCTCCGATGACCGACGCCGGCGGCGCCAGGAGGGCGGGCGGCGGCGGTGGAGACCTCCCGCTCCGGCCGCCGGAGCCGCCGCGCGACCCGCTGGAGTTCCTGTCCCGCTCCTGGAGCGCGTCCGCGGCCGACGTCTCCCGCGCGCTCGCCGCCGCGCCCGCGCCGGCACTGGTGCCGATAGCCGGGGCGGGCGCCGCCATCGACGAAGACGTCGCCGGGGAGCTCGACTGCGACGGCTCCGGCGCCTGCGGCGGCGGAGGGCCCGCCTCCGGGAGCTCCTTCTCCTTCGCGTCCGCGGCCACCTCGCAGCTCATCATGGACCGGATCATGGCGCAGTCGGTGCGTGCGTCCTCCGCCGCTTTTGTTTCCTCCTCCACTAATAAACAAACAAAAAACAAATCCGGTCTTTTTAAAATTCAACACGGTCTTCTTCGTCGAATCCTTTTTTGTCGAACTGGTTGGTGCGATTGTGTCATGTCGTTCTAAATGTTTGGTTTGATTTCGCATCCCCTTTGCTTGCCTCTGTTCTTCCTGCCGATTACTGGTACTAGCTTTCTTTAATGCCACTACCTGATACCTGACTTCCCTGTACTCCTGGGGAGTAAAAGTGAGGACAGCAAGAACAAGACGAAGCTGAGTTTTTTTTTTCCCAATCCTCCTCCACGAACAAACCAAAAGAGAAACTGGGAAAAGAAGACAAACATTTGATGTTCTACTCCTGTTGCACGATTGACGCTCTGTTTTTCCGGCGATTGGGGGTACTGAATTCGTAGCTGATGGGTTTCTTGTTTCGCTGGGCTGCAGCAGGAAGTGTCGCCGCTGACCTCCGGCCGGCTTTCCCACAGCAGCGGGCCTCTCAACGGCGGCGGCTCGCTCTCCGACAGCCCCCCCGTCTCGCCGGAGATCGACGAAGCCAAGGTCTGTTTTCCCTCTCCTCCGCCGGTTCCGCTGCACGTTGTTACTGCTAGTACCATTGCTGGTTGTCACATTAATTAATCATCCAATGAATCCTAAAAATCTGAATGGACTTGTTGGTTTCAGTTTAATCTGAACACTTAGTACTAGCATTCTCGGGGCAGCATTTCAAAGACAATTAAGGTTCTTTTTTTTTTTGGCAGAAGACACATTCTTGGGGCAGCACTTCAGTGCTACTTCCTTGATTGCTGCTTCCTCTGCTTTGTTAGGCATTGCATTTTTTTTGTTTGGTATCTCTGCATGGTAATATGGTATTAGCAGTAGCAGTAGCTGGCAGGCTCAGATATGCTGCAAGCCTGCATCTGCCTCGTGATTTCCTCAGCCATTTCTCTGAGCTCTGCAGGCTGTATGAGCTGGTCATTTGGTCGCTGTTCCCTCTGTTTGATGCTCTGTTTTCCTTTGGAAACGGATCACTAGTTTGTTTTCTTCCTTGTGCGTGTGTGTGCGCTCAAAAAACCTGGTCAAGGATAGGTTTAACAAAGTTGTAGATACAGCAAGGAAGCCGTGAGAAAAGTAACACAGGGGGTCGGTCTTGCAGCTTTTCTATCACAAAATTTTCTACAGGGAGGGAAAAGAATCAAAGATTGAAAAAAAGAGCTCGAACATACGCCTTTCTCTCCATCCGATGAAACACCACTTTACTTCCATTCCATGTCTCTGAATCTATAGATTTGGGGGCAAAGTGGCTGCATGCCAAAATCATTGGGCAATGCATTGTAGAATTTGCAGACAAGACATATATGGGGATGAATATGAACGCCTTTTGCCTGCTCTCTCACCTGTAGCATTTCCTCACCCCAAAATGGGAGGCCAAAATTTGTGGTCTTGTGCTTGTAACTTGTGCAAACCAAGCCATTCTTCTTGCTCATGTCTTCCCCTTCTCCTTTTGCTGAATTCCTCTATTTGCCACTGCTGCAGCTGCTGCTTGCTCGAGTAGCTAGTTTGTGTTTTCAGCTGTCCACATGAGCTATCACAGCAATGATTGCTCATTTTCATGTCCTTTTTGTGGTTTCATAGGCGTGCGTTACCTTTTTCTACTACCAGTGCTAGTTTTTGCGCGTCGCGCCGTGGCCTATCATGACCCATGCCGTTTAAGCTGATGCAAAACAAGAATTAGGGCTATCAAATTAGTCGGCAGCTTAGGATAGATCCCTTTTGTTCAGATTCCCGCTGCTCCCTCTGTTTGATGTTTGGTTTCTGCATTTTTATCATTGACCTTTGCTTAACAGCAGTCAAGTTTTGGTCTCACAAAGGTACTGAAAGTCTGAAACTCATACGAGTTCTTGGTCAAAAGACATGATCCTCTGCCTCACTCTCTGTTGCCCATCTTCAAACTGAAAGAGGGCCAGGCTGGGAGTGATCTCACTACAGTGACCTGCAACGCTCCCATCCCATTCCATCCATCCTCCTCCCTTGGACCTTGGTGTTTGCCCGGTTGCCCCTGATCTGAACTGTGCCTTTGTACTACAAGCTCTGACCATGGTGGTGGGGTAGTGGGGCCTGGTGGCGATGTGGTGGTCTCTGCCTCTCTGGTGCTCTCTTGCTTGGTGCTGAAGAAGCTTTGATTCCATAGCTCCAGCTGCAGCTGCCTCTCCAGCTCTGCAACTGCAAAGGCTGCAAGCCGCAGCTCCTCTGCCATTCTGGTCTCCTCCTCCAACAAGCAAACACTGCAGCATGCCCGGTGCCCCACAAGCTGCCCCCATTGAAAAGAGCAGGAGGGCTTGCAGGCCTATGCAGTTCTTGCCTCACCACTTTGACCTTTAGTTAATTGCTCCCTTTTTGCACACGCCTTTCTTACCCCTAATCAAGTGTTACAGCCCCAGCTTTTACAGTCTAATCTAATGATACAGCCTTTTGCACTGTCTTCTCCTGAGGCTAATCCTGTCCTCTAAAAATGCTGCTGCTGTGTCTCTCTCAGTCTTTGCTCCCCCCCTCATGATTGTGCCATGTGTTTGTGTTGGTTTGCTCGTGGCTGAACGTTGGTCAGTGAGTGCTCGCTGGTGCATGCGTTCGCTCGGCAGAAAGGCCATGGCACGCCCTCGAGATTCCATCAGTGTGTGCCTAGGGAGCCTAGATTAACGTCATAGAAACACAATGATTTGCAGTGGTCAGTGAAAAGGTTGCCATGCTTTGCAAGGATCATTTACAGTTACTGCTTCTGTGAGTGTATGGCCTACTGACTAGGATTATTGGGATGAATCCTGTCAGCTCATAATCTGTTCAAGTTCTGCAGCATAACTATTTGCAGAATGGCATTTCAGTTTAGGTGTAGGATTAACGGAGCAATTGTCTGCAAAAGAATGCTACCTTTGATGTGATGAATAGTAACTGAATGGCTAACTGAACAATTGGCTTTCTGAAAAAAAATGCAGTTCTGCAGACTGGCGAGCACGCCGAAGCCGCAGCCGTACTCTCGGGGTGGGAGCAAGACGGTGGGCCGGTGGCTTAAGGACCGGCGGGAGAGGAAGAAGGAGGAGACGCGAGCCCACAACGCGCAGGTCCACGCCGCCGTGTCCGTGGCGGCTGTGGCCGCGGCCGTCGCCGCCGTGGCGGCCGCCACCGCCGCGGCCTCGTCGGGGTCCGGCAAGGACGACCGCGGCGCGCGCACGGACATGGCCGTGGCGTCGGCCGCGACGCTCGTGGCCGCGCAGTGCGTCGAGGCCGCGGAGGCCATGGGCGCCGAGCGCGAGCACCTGGCCGCCGCCGTGGGCTCCGCCGTCAACGTCAGGAACCCCGGCGACGTCGTCACCATCACGGCAGCCGCTGCCACAGGTTCGCGCCAGCTGGTTCCAACCAGACCCTGCAGCATTTTAGTTTTTGTTCGCTCCAATTGGAGTGACATGATCGCGTTGCGTTATTTTGACTCTTACAGCGCTGCGCGGCGCCGCGACGCTGAAGGCGAGGGTGCTGAAGGAGGTGTGGAACGGGGCGGCGGTGATCCCCGTGGAGAAGGGCGCGATGGCCGGTGGCGGAGGAGGACGGCATCACCAGCAGAGCCACAAGCACAACGGCCAGCTGAAGCACCAGCACCAGCAGCAGCTGCGTCAGAGGGAGCTGGAGAGCAGCAACAGCAGCAGCAGCTGCTTCAGCGACGAGCTCTTGCTGGCTGAGGAGAACAACTTCCTCGGCATCTGCACGCAGGAGCTGCTGGCCCGCGGCAGCGAGCTCCTCAAGCGCACCCGCAAAGGTATCGAACGCTTTGGCCGATGTTCTTCGCTCATCGCATTGCTGCGATCTTCAGTTGCCGTGCGCGCGTGCTGACGAAGATGATGATGGTGATGATCGTGTGCAGGATCGTTGCATTGGAAGGTCGTCTCCGTGTACATCAACCGGATGGGCCTGGTATGATGAACTTAAACTCCTGTTTTCTTGAATTGCATTGATTTTCTTTGAGAGAAATGCAAATTTGTAAGGAAAAAGTTTTGAATCCTCATCTGTGCTTGCCGTTTCCGCAGGTGATGCTGAAGATGAAGAGCCGGCATGTTGGGGGGACCATCACCAAGAAGAAGAAGAGTAAGTGTCCTGATTGCAAGCTGCAAAATGTCGCCATGGCTGGCCTTGTACACTGTTGCTCCGTCCTTAGTATCCGGTGGCGCTGACATTGGATTGGACAATGCCACATTGTGCAGGCGTGGTGGTGGACGTGTGCCGTGACGTGGCGGCGTGGCCGGGGCGGCACCTGCTGGAGGGCGGGGAGCACCGGCGCTACTTCGGCCTGCGGACGGCGGAGAACCGGGTGATCGAGTTCGAGTGCGGCAGCCAGCGGGAGCACGACATGTGGACCAAGGGCGTCGCGCGCCTCCTCGCCATCGCCGCCGCCCGGAAGCGCGCCGTCTGATCTGGCAACCGTCGTCGATGCAGGTGGCAGCGACGGCTGATCACAGGGTTGTCATGTAGCTATAGCTAGGGGTCTCACACTCTCACTCTTACTCTCATGTCGCGGCTGTCTTTAGAGCAGGGATCAGGTTAACGCGTGGAGTCCCATCTCTCAGGAAGAAATCGCAAGTGCTTTGATGTGATGCTAGCTGTTGGTCTCACTTGTTAACGGATTCTGATTGCAATAGCTGAATGTTCAGCTCCCTTTGCAGAGGAAAGGCAAGCTGAGGTCTTGCTTTGCCTTTGCTACGCTTCTGCTGTGCCTGTGCACTGTCTCCACAAGCTCAGTCCGACCTGGCACATGCTCCATCTCCATATGTGTTTGCTCTAGGGACAAGACTGTGACTGTGAGACGTGCTAGGCCTAGACGACGGCCCGACGCCGCTGCGATGAGGGCTGCACCGTAGAGGTTTGCTACCAGCAGCGGGGAATTGAAAGTAGAAGAAAGCCATTGGGGATAGGATCAGAAGGATTCTGGGGACAGAGGGATTGGTTTCCCCCCCCCCCCCCCCCTTGCCCCGGGGGGGGAGGGGGGGGGTGCGTTCTCCCCGCCTCGTGTTGCACGTTCAGTGCTCAGTGTTTGGCACACATTTGTATCAACAAACTATTATCTACTTGTTCCGTTTCAAGTTGTAGGTCGTTTTGACTTTTATAGATTCATAGACATACATTATATCTTAGTGCATAGCAAAAACTATGCATTTAGAAAAGTCAAAATGACGAAACACAATTCAGGACAGAGGAAGTACAATTTTTTCTTCTTGTCTTCCCATAACTGAAGGTTTCAAGGAGACAACACCATTACCCGCGCGCAATCTTCATCTCAATTGCATGTCCTCACATAACGCCTATATGTGCAGCGAAGCAATCCTAACCGTTTCACCTAAGACAAAGATTGCACAGAATTAATAAAAGCACCAACTGGCAGGTAAAGAAATGAATGACCCACAATAGAGGCTCTCCTTTCACATTAGCCAAACTGAACAGCATAGCAATAAGAAGAAATATGCTAGGAGGATATATATGACAGCTCGGTAACTGGAAAAGAGTACACTTGCCAAGAATCAAGAGTCAACTACCATTTCAGTAGAGACGGAAATTACTGAACCTAACCAAATAAAATGATTACCAAAAATATGAGCTTGAACATTTCAACCTTATACCTTGCAGCCATGCGAAAATTACGGTATAGGCAACATTCCACGCGGTAGCATTTCTTCATTCAGATCCAGCAAATTGGTCTACTCCACGAAATAGTTATCCAGGACGTCAGATGGCAAATTTCCCATGAGGCTGAAAAGATGAAATATACTTTAAATTAAAAACTATCTCATTCGATTCCCATGCTCAAAAAGGTTTTGGCTTTGCATACTTGTATAAAATACAAAGTGCAGCTCTGGTCTTGCTTTTACTTCAACAATAGGGGCTGAAAGCTGTAACTCAAGATCTCCCATCACTCTGCATAAAAAGAGGCACTAATAGTTAGCGTATAGACACCATGTTTCTTTGCAGTGAATAAAATGCTAGAAAATAAGGACCATCAGTCTCCCTCCCCCCAAGGGTCATCACCTCGGGTTTCCACTTGAAGCGAGAAATGAGACAAGTGACTGGTAGGCCTTACCATCACTTTTTTTTTCCTAATCTAAAACTGAGCTTTGCTAACTAACAATGAGACAAAATGGTGATGCTTTTGTTTTGTTTCCCTTTTCTGGATGGGTGTCTAGGGGAGTGATACACTTGTTTCTAGCAATCAAATCAACTTACCGTAAGTGATCGGCCACAGCATGATTGGCATCTTTGCCTCTGCCATCATTCAAACCATATTTGACCCCCTGTGTCAAGATTTTTACAAGGTAAGCCATAAGCTCAGTATCGATAACCATGAAAAGAGCAAACTGTGCCGTAAATACAAATATAATATAACTGTCTGCACAGTATGAAAGTAACAGATTTTAAGCTTGAGGAAGTGGCTAGCAAACAAACATGGTTGCCATGGTAATCTGAAAAAAATAAGAAGAATATGACTAGGAGACAACTTACTTTTCGAATGTTTGGATCAAGAGAGGATGCTGGACTTTGCATAGTCCCATTGTACCTTCGGTTCAGAGATTCCACATTTATCTCTGCACAGCATATAGACATGATTTCCTATGCTACTGATTGGCATCATATTACATATGAAATTTGTCCAATATACCACCAACTTGCAAGTCGCATGGTAACTCAAATTCTTAATAGCACATAAAGGCAGTCTAGACTTGCTCCACATGTCAGTTTCATTATGTGAAGAAAGAAAAGCTGGGCGAAACCAAAAGAAAAAAACTAAACAGATTTAACTTCAAAATTCAGAATGCAACTGGCAGTATAAGACATTATTTTCCATGCCTCTGATTCAGTATCATGGTAAATGTGACCAGTATAGTCTGTCCAATATAGTATCACCAAGACACCAAGTTGCAAGTCACGAGGTTATAGAAGCCCAATATTTTCTTGACAATACTTCAAGGGAATTTACTTGCTCCAGGTATCAGTTTCATTATACGACAACAGAAAACATGATGAAACCAAAATGAAACTGAAAGGTTTGACCTAAAATCCAATCAGCAACAGACAGTACAACAGTAATGGCTAATTACAGGTATTAACTTCAGCGCACATAATTTATTTTTTTAGGACAGCACACACAATAATAATAATGGAAAGACATTCTAGATCAAGACTTCTGGGGGTGCATAATATCAGCATTCATTCATGTGCACTCATGCTTGTGTCATGCATTGTTCAATACTGCCAGAAAAATGGTACTATAAGAAACAGAGTTATCAATACCTATACTCCGGAGCTGATCCAATGCAGCCAGAAGATTGTTATCTATAAACTCAATCTTTTCCCTGACATAATCCAACAACACTACAACAGCAACAAATGGTACGCATGTCAAGATGCAGCATATTAGCATTAGAGTATTAGACAACAAAGGATGGTGCAATAACATCTACAAATTACCTGATGGTGCATCTATCCAGATCCTTGGTCAAGTGAGTCCCTAAGAAAATAAGGGCATAGATAGACTGTTATGGAACAAATTTGCAAAGATGCAAATTTGTAGTAATGCAGCAACTATGAAATCTCTGAAACTACAAATCCATGAAGTTGAAAGGCTAATTTCTTACTATTGCACTCTTATATACTTCATAATGCTTCCCTTAATTAAACTAGCATAAAATTAGCATATTTTTTTTTGTGGCAATGGAAAGCGAAAAGGTGGGATTACCTGGAACCTTGCTGATGTGGTTGGTGAAGTCACATTGCAAGTAGATGCGACTGAAATGGAGCCTTTCCTTCGAAAAGGAGGAGATTTTCTCCAGCTTCTTGTTCTCAGTGTTGACAGCAAGCACCCAACCGCTTGGGTCAGTACCCGTCATCTTGGCCATCACATAAACCGTATCTTCGTTGTACAGATCCAGTGTGGGAATGAGCTTATCACATTGTTCAGGGACAGCTTCCTATCCTCAGACTTCCAGATAGCAGGAAACAAATCAGGTAAACATGAGCCAGCGGGCGAGAGCTCAGCGGAGTCAGCGGTGCCGCAAGCCTCCCAATTATCTGAATGGATCATCCTCTTGAACATGGCGACCGTCCATCGGAAGTTTAGTCCACTGCGGGCATCCAACTGAGGGAATCCAATCTCGATGAACCTGAACCAGCCGTTCCTGAAGGTGACGTCACGGACCCTATCCAGACAAGGCACGAAGCCATCGGAATCCACTACCAGCCTGTTAACGTTGACGGGCATCAATGGGGGCAGCTGGATCAGACGAAGGAGACCTCGATGGGGTAGCCGGCGCTCGTCGCGGTTACAGCGGCGGTCGCGTTGTCGCGGCGGCGGCCCATGTGTGCTACCGTGTCGAGGAGGACCCAGTCGGGGAAGCCGGAGCGGCCGGAGGTGGAGGTGGCGGGATCCGCCATGGCGGGCCGGCGAGAGGCGGCGGCGGACGGCAGTTTGAATCGGGACACGGGGGAGGCGCGACGCGAAAGGTGGCGGCGCCGGCGAGGCAAGAGATTGAAATTTGGGGGGTAGTTTGGATTGGGCCCACGGCGTGGGGTGGGGTGGGTTGGTGTCGGTTTACTTCCAAGTCAAGCCCAACTACGGCCCACACGTCACACGGCCCTGCCGGAAGCACAAATTCCAGCCCGAACCGTTAACGTCGCAGATAGAGAGGTGGACCATGATGAACTCTAGGAAACCGCTGGCGACCGCAGTGGATCATGCAGCTTGGAATCATGCACTAATTTCTAATGTTAGAGCTGAAATTAAACTCAGGACCTTGGGTGGTAGAGTACAACTATAGAAATGGTATTTTCCTTATGTTTGGTGTTCTTTTACTTAGTCACCTACTGCAATAGCTACTAATATATGTTCAATATACTTATATGATTTCTCTCACTTGATACAAAATCTGGTTTTTAATATTCTTTATTATATGCACGAATGCTACTTCCTTTTTGTAATGTGTTGTTCTAGGAGAAGGCTGTAGCCATATAAATATGATATATTCAACGATTTACAAACTATTCTATTCCGTTTTGTCTTTTCGTATCCCAGCCGGTCGTTACAGAAAACTTTTTTTTGTTCGAATTGTTTTTTCCCCCGATATCCCGTGAATCTGTGTTTGTTTCCATTCCAAACTTGCTGCTTTTTTTTTATTTTTTAGTATTAAAATGTAAAAGTGAAAATGATAAGGGGTTTACCCCGATCACTTCCGACCGCTTTCATCCGATCCCATCAAAGGACCCAATATACACTCAATCCGCTATAGCCGAGCTTGACAATGGCGTCCTACCTAAATCCATACACGACGGTTAGAACAAGCTATCTAGTTAAAAATGAACTAATTTGCTTGTCCTAAACATCATATATTTGAGAACGGAGGGAATACGTATTGTTTTGGCCAACTATGTTGACTAATACTATGCATGTTTGACAACCGTGTGTTGCTCTCTTTTAGAGAGAGATAAAAAAAAGAACACAAACGACGCCAAATTGTCTCAGACTCAGCTAGCGGAACACTCATCAGTAAAATCACCCTGGAGCCTTGCCGAGGTGCTTAGAGAAGGCACACTTCCGGTATATGCGACAGAAATGAAAACTCTCCTCTTCAAAGGTCGGCATCCTCTCCAGCTTCTGGTTCTTGGTGTTGACAGAAAGCACCCAACCGCTTGGGTCTCGATCTTTCATCTTGGCAATCATGTAAACCACATCATCATTGTAGAACACATCATCTTGAAGGTGATGTCATGAACCCTGTCCAGTTCGGGCAGCATGCCATGAGAACCCACTCCCAGCTTCCGAAGTTCACGGGCATCAATGGCGGCGGCTCGATCAGGCGCGCCTCGGGGTGGTCACCGGCCACCGAGTCGAACAGCAGGATCCCGTTCCGGAGATGGACCCATGCCATGGATTCCCCCTCGAGGGCGAAGGCCTTGGTGGGATGGAACCGGCCGCCATGCGGCTGCGTGCCACGAGCAACCCTCGACCTTCGTGCTCCACGCCTTGGTCTTGCTGGAGAAGGCGTGGAGGTCGTAGATCATCCGGTTTGGTTTGGATTGGGCCCACAGCGGACGTGGATTGATTACGGGGCTGGGGATGATCGTCGTGTCGGTTAACATCCAGGTGAAGCCCAAGAACGGCCCAGACGCACAACCAAACACATTGCCACGTTGGCCACAGCCCACGGGCCAGCGCAATGGATCATGCAAGCGGCTGGAATTAAACTGAAAAGGACGGACCTTGGGTGGTAGAGTAGAACTGCAGGAGTGGCATTTTCTCTATGTTTTTTATGTTCTCTCTTTGTCATCCTGCAGAAGTTGAGAGGGGTGGAAAAACTACAATCTAGTGCTCTTTGCGTATGGTTTCGTCGCGACTTATAAAATCTAACAACTCTAGTACATGACTAATCTTAGTTGTGGCAATATTTAATTAGCATAAAACAAATATGCCCTTAATCACGCTCAATCGTGCTCAAATGCTTCTTTAGTTTGCAAAAACAAATCCCCTCTTGCAAAACAAACCACAAAGGAAATGCAATGCAAGTTCTCAGTCGATCATCATTGATAGTCTCTTATTGTGTAGGAAAAGTAAAAGCCAATCCATAATGCTAGATAACATGAAAGAAGGGACTCCTTCCTATTGTGGCAAACGCATGCAACATGTCAGCCTCACTATGCGCCTGAATCACAAAAGAGTTACAGGGTAAGTTTCTGGTTCTCTGCATCGTCCCTCCCGTTCCTGGTTTTTTTTTCCCACCGCACATGACTCCGAACCTGAACCTGGCCATCATGAGTACATGTGCATCCACCATGCTACTAATGAACTAGTGGAAATCAGGCACTGCATGTCGATCGGTCTCTGATCTGCACGCAGGAGAAGACGGAAATTTAATAGTAAGAACAAGATTGAAATTGAAAATTGGATAATAGAGGAATTTCTGCACCACATTTGGATTTCCAATCGTAATCTGACCATGCACATACTACAGGTCCAGTCCATTAAGATGCAAAAACTAACCAGCCTCGACCAAAGAAATACATGTATACATATAATTTCTACATTACTGGGAGATTTCGTCGGAGCAATGCAATTGGACTAGCTACTTAGCTAGGACGTATACAGGTCTATGAAAACATATGTGCCCATCTAGGTTGTATCACTTGCAGCATCCTATAACATCAAGTTTTAATCAAATAGCTGAACCTAGAGAAGTAGAGGTTTCAAACCAAATACCTGGTCCAGCTCAATTGACACTTACAGGTCGTATATAGAAGCAAGAATCCCATCATCTGGGTCACAATACAAGCATTGGCACCCACTCATGGTGCATGTTATCAAGAGAGCAATCCATATTTATAAAGCTGATTCAAGCTAAGAAATGAAGGATTTTGTTGAATTCATATGAGAGGACCCTGAAACTCATACAATGACTATTGGGAAGAAATTATTAGGAATCTAAGCCTTTCTCGGCCTCCGTTAGCCTACTTGTGATTAGCGCATCAAATTTGAAATTGAGAAAAATGATTGGCAATCCTGAAGGCACATGAACAGGAGCATGGATATCACCTCCCCTGAATCCACGGAATAAGTGCACCATCATCAGCACCATCCACCATATAATCTCAGATGCTTTTTTGAGGGAATCAATCCAGCTTCTCCGTATAGCATAACCAGAAAAAAAAACAGATTTTTTTATTGGTTACCAATAACTACTCCTACCACATTCCCACTGTCGAGCCACTGGAGATTGAAATTGAATATGAAAAAAAAATCAGACATTAAGGAATCAAACGGGAACCAAGTGGCACTGGGTAGGACGCACCCTCATCCTTCCCGACGGCCACACCATCACGCGGTTGCGGATGGTGAGAAGGATCGATCGCATTGGCTGTACGCATGTTGTGGGGGTGTGGAAGCTGATTGTGACATTGGTTGACAGAAGAATCATCCCACTGAAAAAATGTAGGGAACATTCTGAGGCCGCCTCCGGTCCCATGTTCTGCTGGGAGAACGTAATGTGATTCCCCGCCAGTCACCTCATGATTCCCTGTGCCGTAGACTAGTTGGGCGGCACAGCCTCCGGTCCCATGTTTTTAGATGAAGGAACACCGATGGAAAATCATGAACATGACTACATGAGTTGTGTGAGCCAAAACTATACCTGCACAGACTGTTAGGTCCAACCACATAATGGGCCATTTGGTCTTGTTGGGCCAAGGCCGCCCAATGCTCCAAGAAAATTTCGCTGCATCGTTCCTCCTGTCAGTGGGACCTTGGCGCTCGTGCACACAGGCGCAAACTAGCAGTTCAGTGAATTTACAACAGTAAGAGTGATGGATATATCTTCTCCAAAACTCTAGCTACTTTGCTCGCGCCAAGCAATGATCCAACTTTAAATTGCGACCCATCCATCTACAACGACAAGGGACAACAATGATGCATCTCTATGGCATGGCAAAAAAAACATTACATGTAGTCCATGCACTTTTTTTTGCAAAGGGAAAAAATTTAGAAAAAGACGCCGGTGAGTTTGGATAAAGCCAAGGCATTTGGCATATGTAGATGGATGGGAGGAAAAAAAAAAAGGCAGGTAGCAAAGCCGGCCGGCCGGCAACCTTTTGGAGCCACACGATTGCATGGCCAGCACTCCACGCCACCATCCACACACCACCAAGGTCCCAAGTCATTCATGAGAGGAACAGCTCCAAAACTACCCACATTGCACGCACGGTGTGACGGAGAAGATGGAGGGCATGATGGTGCCCTGGAGCGTCCTCTCCCTCTGAAAGCTGCAGGAACACATACACAGGCAAAGGACAGAGAAAGGAGCATTGGAAAGGACAAGCCTGTGGGCATCTTGTAACAAACTGGCCACCCAACCAAATCGCCATAAAGGAGGGCTTGGAGCTTTGCGTTCATGCATGTGTATGTGCAGTGTGTGGCCCATGAATCTTCCAAGGGACCATGCAGAGTGACGGGTGCACTAGTACTTGGATCATCCATGCCCAGCCATGGCATGAGAGAGAGAGGAGAGGGTGGTGGTTAGAGATGCCAACAAAAAACTCCAACTAATTTCAGAGAGAGAAATGTCCTTGCAAGGAAAGGTCAAGAAGTACAAAGAGAAAACCTCAGGAAGAGACCATTTCATTTTTATTTGAGCTGGGCGGACAGATGGAGTACTAAATATCCACCCCCCCATAGTACAAGGCCCAAAAGAGGAGAAAAGTGCGTGCAATCATGCAAGGGGGTCATGAAAAGATGGACAGCAGTTTCACCCTTCAAGCAAAGAGGCAATCAATCAGCTGTACTCGTGTAGGCATATCTTGCAAGCAACCATTATCTCCCAAAATTCTCAGCTGTCCAATCAAATGCCCTTATTTTCCCCACACAGCTTATTCATTTATTTTCTTAATCAACAAGAAGTAATCATATATACATACATGCCTTGCTATATCACACATCATTCCATCTACATTATTGTGAGCAGGATCGCAGTGAATCATAGCCACACTGATGAAAACAGTATATCCCATATTCTCACACAGGACGATTCCTGCATTCATGTGCAAGTATGTACTGAACCCAAACAGAAGCACAATCATTGTAGTTCACGTACAGACCAGTTTACAAATACAGGAACTTCTGCATGGCTTCTACTGCTAGAATACACATAAGGGTAAACACAGAGCTTAGACACTTGGTTCTGATTATTTCCTTCTTTCTGATTATGGGCAATTGCCGATTTCCAGATGACAAATGTTACCTAGAAGGGCCAGAAAGGAAATCTAAAGAAACACAAACCTTTGTACATATATGTACTAATATGAGGGAGCATGCGTAGCATTCTAGTACAGAGGTCAGATCTCATGTGTGCAAATTAAAGCACAGTTCAAGTTATCGATTCAGGCAAGTTATCAAGAATCCAATTGAATTGGAACAATTTCATGCTCTTTAAAACAGCACTAGGATTCAGGCGCTAGCATACCGCATCAATTTGTCACTGTTCAGCTTTAAAGTATAAGAAAGAATCAAAGGAAGATCCAAATAATCAGAACAGATTCCTAGTGCAAAACAAAATCCTAATACACCCTCTGCATAACAGAATTGAAAGAGAAGCAAAGGCGTAAAGCAAGAAATTAGCAGAGTATTCATAAAATCAGCTTCAACTGAAGAAACTTGACCTGATCTGATCCATACACTTATGTCTGATTTGAATCTGATCATATCTGATCCAGGTGCAGCATGAATTCTGCAAGAACTAACCTGATGAGACACCCACCGATGATTCGATGCATCGATGGAATTCTCAGGTAGGGTTTTCGATGTGCTCCCACCAGCAGATGAAACTACAGCATGACCTGACTCATATTCCTCTTTCCCCCTCATCCTGAATTCGTCCATGACAATCAGGCAAAGAGAGGTAAATACATCATACCATCAGATCATGCTGGCAGCTTCACCAACTTGTGGTGCACCACTACCCTCTAATGGAGGAAGAAGAGCAGGAAGAAGATAAGAATCAGATGAGAGAGAGAGAGAGGGGGGGGGGGGGGGGGCGAGATATATAGAAGACCGAGCTGTGAGAGACTGGAATTGCTGCCTCATATAATTTTGATCTTTTTCCTGTGCTTTTTTGTACGATGTTTTTTGCAAGGATAAGCCTGGGAGCTGGAGGAGATAGGGCGCGGCGTGGAGGCGTGGAGCTGACGGATGTACAGAAAAAAAAATGGGTATCTGATGAGCTCCTCCGTATATCAGGTGGGGGGTCCACACAGACAGTATGTAAGTGTTTGCAGAAATTGCTACCCAAAAATATTCACCAACGGCAATTGTAATTTTATCATTATTGAATCAATTGCTAGTGAAAAATGCTAGAATAAATTTACTGCATCCAAATCTAAATAATTGCTTGCCATAGAGATCAAAAATAGTTTTCTGCAACGTATGTAGCTGTAAAAAAGGCCTTTTGGAAATGAAAAAGGATTTGGGTTTCAATATAAAATTTGCTATCACTGCAAAGAGACTTAACAGCAGATCATGCATTGATCTCCCTAAATAAGATGCCCATTCTACAAGTTTGTCCATTATGCCTGGGACCATATTGTTGGATGAAACTAAAAAAAAAAATGCATGATCAACGCTGAATCCACAACATACCAAGATCTGAGCTCTGACACTACCCACGATCTGCACTCTGATCTACAGTTAATAACGAACTGCAACTGTGGCACATGAACCTCTCTTCACCAACAGTGACCCGGCTTTGGAAGCAAGAAAGTGACAAGACCATTACTTGGGTGCCTAGCTAGCTTTGGCTTGGAATTGGGCTCCATGCATCGCACCTATAGCCTTTTATGCAGATCGAGATCCTTTGTTTAGATATTGGCTGATCTTCTACTAATACATGTGAGCATAAGGACAATTGGACAAAGATGCATGACCCTACATTCTATAGTATATATAGTTCATGATAAATCAACCAAAGTTTTTTTTAACACTTAACAGTGCTGCAGCATGTAGTAGGGAATATTTGTCATTAATTAGATGTTAAAACATGAACAGAAATAATACTCGATATACTAAATTAAACAAGCAGAATCATATGTAGCATAGGCTAGAGTTTGGTTTGATATTCATCTATCAAATCATCATCTCCATATAAACTAGTAAGTTGGTACTAGTGTAGTGGTAACTGTCTGTGGCCAAGTGATTCTGTTGGACATTTTACTCAAACATCTGATCACAGAATCAAAGAGACAACTAGGTGGCTGGCTAGGAGGTAGGGGTCACTAAACCATGCTTCTTTCTTCAATCGATAAAAAATTACTAGTAGGTGCAATCTAATATTTGATTGGCAGACATGATTATAAGCTTGGAACTCACATAAACATACTCCATCCAAGAAAGGCTAGGCTATTTCATTGGACAAATGCTACGCGTGAAAAATTATCTTTGAAACATCATATAAGCTTGAAAATTCCAACCAAGACCACCTAGGCTATCTTATTGCAGAAATGCTACATGGAAAATTATCATTCTTAATATTAAGAAATAATACAAGTACTTCATTGTAGATGAAATATTTCAGAGAAAAATGTACTTCTTTCCCTGTCAAGCGGCTCCTCCATGGATCGATGGTACTCCAAAACCTGAAGCATGACTACATAGCACTTTCAGCAATTAATAAAGTAGTAGCAGAAAAGGGCCAGGCATCATCAAGAAGTTACCCTAAAACCATTCAGTTTCGCAGATAGAGTATATATGCTCAACATTGTGAAGAAATGAGGCTGTCATGCATGATCTAACAATGATTTGCAGGTACACCAGGCAAATCAATCTGATGATTGTGGGTGTGCCGATGATGCCAACCAAAGCTAGATCATGCTGGCAGCTTCACTCATTCACATGAGCATTTGTGCTGCACAATGCATATATCCCAAATCATGTCCTATACTTCTTCCTCTCACAAGAGAAACACAATCCCACTGACTCAAAGATGCTAAGATCCATAACTACCAATGCGAAGCAGTACAAGGAGAGAAATTAAACACGAAATTGAGAGAATGTGCCTGGAGAGATTTAACAAAAGAAACACAGCGGATCCAAGAAGAAGTTCAATTCACAAAGAACACTAGACACACAAGTAAGACCAAGAAGAAGAAGAAGAAGGAATGGAAGAACAGGCTAGATGGAGTTATAACTCTGCCCTGTGGCTAGCTCTGGACCTTTGCCGTGGACGATGGACAAGGGCCTGTATTTATAGAGGAAAGCCATGGCACGATGGCAGTAGTGTGTCCATGGCAAGCAAGTTTCGGTGATGGTGTGTACCATGCCAGCACCAGTTAGTTTCTTTCAAAATTTTTAAATTCTGTTTGCTGTTTTATATAATATATATAATAAATAATGCCAGGCTAGATATGTAGGGTTTTGGCTAGGTAGCTAGAGCACGTCTGCATCAGAGACAGAGTAGCTAGGGTGCGGCACAATGCAGATCAATCGAGAGGCCTGCTCCTGCTCTGCTGGTGCTGGGCTGCACAGGATCAAGAGTGAGCAATGAGCCAGCGTGCCTGTGCATGGCACATACACCTAGGGAGACCTCCGTGTTCTTTACTACTCCTTTTATCAGAACGAGGTGCAGTGTGTGAGGGCCGGACAGTTGATTAAACAATACGCACAAACTCCAGATCCCATTCTTGTCCTACGCTAGGGCACATCGGCTAACGGCACACATCTTCAACGGTAGAGAAACACCATCCATCCTATTACCAGGAGTAGAATAATGTACAAGTACATACAGTAAATGATGAACCGTGATTGGACAATTCTCCTAACCTCTGTGTATACAACTCTCCTAACCATGATTCAGGGTTGTTTTCTGTTTTATTTCACAGAAGTTTTCACGAGTTCATCCTTATGAAATTTCACCAGATAAGTTACTGCTGGAACTGGAACTGAGAAGGCCGCAGCTGTTGCTATAATGAATTGAAACCCCACACAGCAATAGCAAGTATACAATGTTTTCCAACAGCATGAGGTGCTCTTTTTTTTTAAAAAAAAGTGCTTCTTTTTATTTGTACAGGCTGAACGGTGCATGAGACACGCATGCATTATGCAAACCATGCCAGGCATGCGTAGCAATAGGATCAGATGCAGGCCTATACTATGATAACTAGTTTATGCTTCCAATGCTCTCATCTTTGACCTAGCTTCCTCCTGAACCTTTCTGCGACCTCGCTTGAACACTATCCCCTACTAGCTCCATTAAAAATATGTTGAGCATGCATGACTAGCTAACGCATCAGAGGAACCTAGCTAGCATAGCTTTCTGATTATTTTTACAGACGGAGAAGTGGATCTAGAAGGTACGGTAGCTGCTTGTTTCCGGGAAAAATTCATAGTGCTTATATATGCCTTTGATGATTTTCCTCCCTCTCTTTTGACCTCATGAATTATCCCTCTGTTTTCATCATTTATGAGTTTGTTTTGGCCAGGGTTCATCAGCTAAGGCCCCGTTTGGATACACAATGCTAAACTTTAGCACAGTACTAAACTTTAGCACCCTCAAATGGAGTGCTAAAGTTTAGCACTTGGGGTTGTTTGGATACAGTACTAAAGTTTAGCACATTGGGTGAGAAATGACTATATTGCCCTCATTTATAACTGGCTTGGGAAAAGTGGAGATGAGAGAGAGGGGGGCAGCAGGGAAAAAATGGGCTTGGGACCACTTTTAGCACCCATTAGCACCTTTTAGCACCCCTTGGGTGTGCTAAAGAAAATGGGGGTGCTAAAATTTAGCACACCCCTTTTAGCACCCCTATTTGGGAGTCCAAGTGCTAAAAGGTGCCAAAAAGTGGGGTGCTAAAGTTTAGCACCCCTCTCCAAACAGGGCCTAAGTAAACACACCCAAAACTCTTCTCTCTTATTCTCAAGATATTTTTTTTGCGCAGCTTATTCTCAAGGATATTAAAAGTACATGGTTATCAAAGTCATTTTTCTTCACCATTATATTGTCATGGTTGCGTACACTTTTTAATCCTCTATGCTCAACAAAAAACATATATGCCTTACAAACTCTTATGAATGATTTCTTGTACCCTACTCCTTATGATGAAAAATATATGTTGTTTTGGATATTGACACACTTTGCAAGATGACACTTTACTAGTGGGTAATATACATTTCAACTAAAATAATTAAACATCGTGAAACTACTTCAATGATGCATGTAGCAAAATAGATTTTACGTTGTTAATAATATACATATTTTCATGTATTCATGGTTAAAGTTAGAGAATAATGTTTGTCCATTAGAAATCATAAAGTGGCCAACATTTGTACCCATTGCATGTTTAGTTTGTTCTCATCAGATCAATCAGCTATTAATCTTTTGATACAACAAAGCTAAGCTAATCTAATCACCATTGAGTATATATGGGAGTAGCTTAATGCAAGTGGTGGATCCATGTTGGTGCCTAGGAGCTAGCATTGTGGGTCAGTAATAAGTTGACCAGTGCAAGCTGTGATATGACGTGCATGTAGCTAGATGAGAGGTCACATCATGCTCATGGTCTGAGAGCAACCTGTTCATAACTGGTAAGGATTCTCTTCCTGGAAATGGAGCGGCACAGTACACACTCCCATCCCAAAGGCCACAAGGAAAACCCTAGCCAAGCTAGGAGACCTGTGTAGTAAAATGTACTGCAAGTATCATGCATCCCCACCTTGTTGCATTGCTTTACAACGAGGCACCACAAAGGCCACACGTTTTTGTAGCAATATAACCACCATCACCACCAAGCTCCAGGCCAGGACCCCTCTATGCATTGCATGCAGTGTGGTCCTTTTCCTAGCTCATCGATCACAGGCCGGCCAGCTACGCTACACTGATGCGTGGTGTGGTGTCCTCTCGGATCTGTAGGTCTCTTTTTTTTTTCCCTTTGGGTGCACGTCATTGCTCCCTCCGGCTCTATTTATAAGGTATGGGAAGGCGTGGCACGATCTTCCAAATAACACTTTCACCATTCATTTATCTTATATTATATTATTTATGGTTATAAGCTTATAATTATTGTAGATTATATTTGATTATGAATCCAATCATATAAAGTTTGCATTATAAAAATAAAAATTAGTAGTTAAATTATTGGTCCAAAGTTTGAATCTTGATATGCGTGTGCACCTTATAAATAAAAACGGAGGGAACAGTTCTCACCATGCCATCGTATTGGTAAAGCTTTGTCACCTGCAAGTCTATGGCAGTTAGAACTGCCCTTTCCGCTGAAAAGAAGCACCTACCTGTAGATAATATATCTGTATATACACATATGCATATTGAGAGAGAGAGATCGAGAGAGAGTTGCATGAGTGGTGGTCCAGCAGGCCGGCCAAGGGCGCGCGGCGTGCATGGCAGTGCCCAATGGCCAATGGTACGCATGCATGGCTGCATAGAAATGCAGCGGCCGGCGCGCTCCTCTTTACCCGCATGCATGAGGAGCAATGCAAAAGCCATGGGCGGCTGCGAGCTCCAGCTACTTGTCCCTTGGCCCTTGGTACCAGGGCTAGCTACTCGCTCCTTTGTTTGCATCGCATCCACGCACTCCGTCCATAAACTATTAGATAAATGATAAAAGATCTTTTTATCTAGTGTACACATATACATATATATAAATGTAGTATCTGCAAGCAACGAACTTTATACGAGCACGCGCGTCCATGCAATTAATGATACCACTAGCAAGAACTCACCGATCCTACCCTTGCAGAAGCATGCATGCGTTCGGTGTTGCGTGTCCCCTTCTTCTCCACCCTTGGCTGCAGATCCACGAAGCTTGCAGAGTAAGATCCTGTTGGATTATAGGTTACGAGTATTACGGTAAAAAAAATATTTTAGAACCACAGATAATCTGAAATGAGATACTCATGATCCCGGAGATTTTTAACTTACTACCCTCGAACCATAGTCCAGCTTATGTAATTCATGAAGGAAACAAACAGTGCCCGTAACTCTTGCGCTACACGCCGCAGGTCATCTTCTGAATTGAAGGAAGAGATCGATGAGAGTGTCAGGTTTCTGATCTGTATACGTCGTTAGTTCTGTCTCTCTCTTGCATCCTACATGCATGGAGTATGCATATACTGTATATGAACGTATTAACAGCAGGTAGCAGCAGGAGTTGAAGAGGGTTGGGGCATCCATCGCTGTCGAATTGCCTTGCGCATCATTGCCGCCGCGTCCAGGGTCATTTCAGACGATCGACGGCGATGTGTATGTATACCAACCAATACAACCAACCCAGCAAGCACGCAGCTGCAGGAGCGGCGTCCATCGAGTAGCGAGCTCATCTATAGCCGTCTGATCTGATCTGATCTCAGGAGCATGCGGTGGTCCTCCTCGTCATGTATGTAGCTAGCTAGCTAGTAGATGCCCTGCGTGCTCGCTGCTCCGTTCCGGTCCTTGCAACTGTCTGAAAGCGAGCTCACACCATGCAGATGCAGGCAGCTAAGCTAGTAGTAGTGCGCCTAGCTAGTAGTAGCCTGTGCGGCCACAGCCAGCAAGCATGCAGCAGGTAACGTGTATTGCCGATCGGAAGCAATTGAATTGCAGTATTGGCAGTATACGTAGCTCGGCTGCATGCTAGCAGGTTCATGTCCGTATATATACATTGTATATATGTACGTGCACAGGCTACTACGTATACGAGTATACTGTATACGTTACTACTTGCTGCGTATGTAGATGTCAACAGTTAGTACAGTGTGATCGTGATGCTTGCATTGCATTGGTCCAATGCAAGGTCCATTTAGTTTTTTTTTTTGACTCGTACGTGTGTGTTAGCTTCTTCTTGGTTTCGACTTGTTTCACGTATGAACAAATCTTCATACGTGTGTGTACACGTGCCACGAATAAAGGTGCAGTCAGACATGTAACAATTCTGTCAAAAAAAAATGCTCTAGAATTTTTTAATAACCTCAACTTCGCTCTAACGCAAATATCTTTATCCTAAGTCGATTTTTTTACCTTTCCTTTTAATATTACTAGATTTAGTATTAAAGTATACAAATATTCACAAAGATATTGCTACTCGCATTATCGTATATGAGACCATATTTTTCTAATGAACTAATATTTATCATCCGATCCGAGGAAGCATTTTTTAAAACAAATAAACTTTCCTGCTACAGAGGTTGGTCAATACTCTTTCTTTCTCCTCGCGAAGGAGATCTCGCTGACTTTGAAATGTCAAAGAGTTGCTGCACCCTTCAACATTAGCTCTCAACGACTGCTGCTGCTATCGACTTGCATCGTTGAGCTTGAGCTGTGCAGCTGACACGTGTGCAGAGCTTGCAATGCCGTGTGCAGACTGCATGCAGGCAGGCGACGGACTGACGGGCCGGCCGGTCACCGGCCAGCGAAGACACGGTCCGGTCCAAGAAGTCTTATGCCTTTGACACGGTAGTGGGCCTTTCGCGTTGAAATGGGAGGCTAAGGCAGCCGGCACGGTTTGATTTGACCCCATCCACCGACCCATCCATATTATATAACACATTAATCGACTTTGAAATTAAGACTTTAATTGACAGTGATCACACAAAATTGATGATATTATATTCTTATAATTAATAATATTTACCTATGGTTATGATTTTTTACATTACAATATTAATAGAGTAACTGGTGGCCAAAACATTGTTTAGAATATTAAAGGGAGGGAGTACTTCTCATGATAAATAGAAGTTGTTTAGAATATTAACAGGATCTATAGGTGAAATTTGGCTACAATTTTTTTTTAAATATGATATTTAAAACAACATAAGGTTCCATCATTGTCAATCTACCTATTTTTTATACACTTATTGAGGAAAATGAAAAAAAAATAGATTAGCTGTTCCAACTCACTCTATACATATAGGTGCCACTTGTCCGAATCTGTCGATTGGCATGCGTAAAAGAATAACCCTCTCACACATCATATAGCTAAAGAAGTCAAAACCATCTCATCATTAAGTAGCGAAGTTAGACATTGAAAAGATACTTAGCAATTATACTCATCTTCACTGCTTAAGAAACCTTCGTTGGTGGTGGTGGTGGTAGTGGTAGGTTGCACATCCTCCACCTTGTAGGGTCTCTTGTAGGCTAATCTTTACATGCATTTGTATGTTACTACTTAGTAAAGATAATACTTTATAGATTCATTTGTTTTGTGATATTAGAAAGTTAGAGTCCTAAGGCTTAGGATAAAAAGAGTTACCAAACCGTTACTGTCCTAGCTTAGAAACTATCATTTATATTAAAACCCTGATAATGTACGAACATCTAGCTAGTCATTGAGTAATAACAACTCATCGAATGCTTAGCTATTCTACTCATCTAATTAATCAACTATCAAAAAGCAAGAAATAATGTGAACACAACATTAGAGATCGACTTACACCTAGCAAGCAGGTCAGAAGGATTGCAATTTTGATGGGAGCAATTGTATGTCAGCATGGGGTGGCCAAAGGCATGGACATATTGATATTTTGAGACGATATTTCTAGATTGAAGATACTTTTGTAAAAATAATCTGCTATCTTGTTATATGGTGATCGAACAATTAATATAACCTAGCTCAAAAGTTTTAGAGACTAGAAGATTTAACTTTGAAACCAAAGAAGACTTGCTTTGTTGTATTCCTGGGTTCGGGCTTTGTCTTTTTTAATAAAAGGCAGGCCAATATGATTTAATTTTATGACACCACCCTTCCATAAGGATAACCAGTTCTCGATGGCTCGCTGTTTTGAATGAAAGTTGGTATATTTCTTGGTTTCCTGCCTATAATAATCTGATCTAGTTGAAAACAAGCTATTACCTGATGGAAAAGTGAAATGAAACTCGAGTCACGTACACTAGTAGTCCATGAGGGTCTTATTTATTTTTTTGATCTATTGGTCTATTAGGAACAATTTATTAATTGCTTTACCTTTGATATCACATACTTTGAGGAAGGATATAAGATTTCTAGTTCAGGGAATACTCTGCTAGAAGCCCCTTTCACTGAATAGGAGATTAGGGAAGCCATCTACAGATCATGTGCGCATGGGGCTCCTGGTCCGGATGGCTTTCCTTTCCTCTTTTACAAAAATTCTGGAATATTATCAAGTTTCATTTCATGAACCTAGTGAGAGCCTTTGAGAAAGATGAGTTAAACCTAGAAAGACTCATCTATGACATGCTTACCTTGATTCCTAAGGAAGCAGATGAAACTGACCTCAAGAAATTTCGTCCCATTGCTCTAATTAACTGTAGTTTCAAAATCTTTAGCAAAACCCTTAATAATAGACTGATAAAAATCTGTGACAGACCGATTGCTCTAAATCAAGCCGTCTTCATTAAAAGCAGATACATTTTGGAAAGTGTAGTAGCTGCGCATGAAATTATTCATGATGTTGCCAGGAGAAAAGAAGCCGAGATAATTCTAAATCTAGACTATGAAAAAGTCTACGACAGAGTGAATTGGAGTTTCCTTGAGGAAAAGCTCAAATCTAGATGTTTCTGAGAAATGGTTGAGAGTGACTAGATGAGGATCTGTCTGTGTCAGGATTAATGAGAAAAATAGTAGTCATTTCTCTGTAGGAAAAGGTTTAAGGCAAGGGTACTCTTTATCCCCCTACTCTTCAACCTTGTAGCTGATGTGTTCTCTAGGATGCTCCTCAAAAGAGCAGCCCACAATTTAATTGCAGAGCTCTTAACTAATGTTTATGAAGGTGGGATCATTAGTCTGCAATATGCAGATGGCACTTTGTTGTTCTTGAGAAACAATCAAACACAGGCTATCCATTTCAAGTTGCTCCTAGCCTGTTTCGAGCAACTCTCTGGCATGAAAATCAATTATAACAAGAGTGACCTGCTAACTTTAGGAATGTTAGAGGAAGAGAGCAATGATTATGCCAGGCTCTTCTGCTGTAATTTAGGAAACTTTTCCCATCAAATACCTTAGCATTCCTTTGTATCACTCTAAATTGAAAAGAGAAGACATACAAGCTGTAGTAGATAAACTGATTAAGAGAATTGCAGGATGGAAGGGTAGATTGTTGGTCAATGCTGGTTAACTAACCCTTTTTAAAGCTTGCTTATCCAATATACCTATTTACCTCTTGTCGGTGATCAAATTTCCCAAATGGGCTATTGAGATTATTAACTCTCATATGGCTAATTTTTATAGCATGACTTTAAGGTAATTATAAATATCACCTCTCAAACTGGTACAGCTTAGCGAAAAAAAGAACATGGAGGTTGGGGATCCCTGAGCATCTAAATCTCTGCCTCCTGGCCTCATGGATCAATAGATATCACCTTAGTGATAACGTCATTTGGAAGAAAATTGTGGACTATAAATACAACAATAACCAAACATTTTCCGCTGCTCGGAAATTAGAGCATCACCTTTTTGGAAAGGTGTGCTTTGTGCTTGTAAGACAGCGCATTATTGGCGGCAGTTAGCACGCCAGTTTGTGAACCGCAAGCGCACGGATCATCGTAGCTTTTCCCTCAGAGTATTCCGTTCAAGGTTGATCAATCCGTGGATCGGCAGCGAACTAACTAGGGTTTTACATCTAATCTAACGGATCTAATCCTAACATGAAGCATAGATTGCATATGAAGAGGGTAACCTTGGTGTAAAGGTAAATCATGAGAACAGATAGATCACATCCACAGATATGTATATGATAAAACACCACCAAGGGTAGTAAGAGCCTATCGTCTTCTAGTTGTAGTTCTAGCTAACAAGCAAGCACAACATGCATCTCATCCAAAGCAATCTTTAAACTACTACATCCGGTCAACCTCCCAAAAACCCTCACCTTATACAAGCCAGATCCTGTCACGATCCTCTCTATTAGCACAAGCAGTTTAAAGGTATGAATACAAGTGAACATGTCTAAATATCATAAAGGGTCAACATACTAGATCTAATCATCATGATTACATAAATCATCCTATGAAGTCTAACCTCAAATTAGACTAAGGAACAAGCATATTCATGATAAGAAGAAAGCATAAAAGGAGACAAATAGATCGGATGACGTGAAGAATATTGCTCATATAATAGAATTATTTAGATCATCACCACCGAGTACATACCATTGATGATCATAACTAGCTTCTGAACTCCACCATGAGACAACCACGCAGGGAGGCCACGGTGGCTAGGGTCGACCTAAGATATCTCCTAGACAACTTCAAAGACTTGCAGCGGCCCTCAGCTCCCTCTAGTGGATGTCCTTCATTTCGTCGAGTTCTCGTGGATGGATGCCGAAGCTCGGTGAATTTTCAGGGTACTTATAGTCTGGGGAGAGTGTGGTGAAAACAGGAAGGCGAGAGGAGCAAGGAAAGCCTAAGGCCAATCGGCCTGGCCCTTCCTTGTGGTCTCTCGCGTCCTTCTTCATCGCCAAGTCTTCTTTGATGCTATGGAAACTTATTTTTACTTGCATACAAGAATTGCACGTTGATAGCCTAGGATAAGGATGGATCTTGATATCTTTCCAAAGTCCTGCTTGCTTCCATCTTTGATCCTAATGTGAACTTGCCATATCTTGTGAAACTTAGCCCCTAAGTATTTTTTGGAGGAGTCATCGCCAAAGATGAGCATGATCGGGGCCCTGAGGACCCTAGGCCGATCGGCCTAGGCCTCTATAGGCTGATCGGTCTAGGCCCTTTTTGGGCCAGTTGGCCTTCGTCTTTCTCTAGGTTGTTACTCGTCCAGGGTCTTGTCCAATTATGCTTCAATATAGTCCAATTTCCTGCGAAAACAGAATATCCTTCAAAATACAATGTATATGCGAAACCGGGATTATCTTAGGTGCCAAGTGGCGGGTTAGAATGATAATATTTATAAAAATACCACTTAAATAGCACTAAGAGTGTGTAAATAACGAGCGTCACCAATCCCCCATGCTTAAACCTTCCTCGTCCTCGAGTAAGTTCAAGATACTTGCTTGATCAGGAAATCAGTATTACCTTTCGATGTCGTCCTTGCACTCAGTTATACATAACAAGACATATTGTTCTCTCAAGTATTTAGCATTAAAGTTCAAGTTGTGACTGGATAATTTTCATCATGGAAGATATACTAGCAATAAAGAACATGCCGCAATAAAATAAATACAATACCCTTGAACTTAAGTAAACTTCAGACCTTTACCTTGTTTCATCGCGAAGATTTTTTTTAAAAAGATGCAAATCTAACACAAGTGAGATTCTTTTGCAACAACTCATGGAACACTCATCTCATCAAGTGACTCAAGCCTATACTGGATTAATTTCAACCTATTCTACTCATATATGAAAGTAGAAGGCTTATGTGGAGCTTGGTAGATAGAAACAATCATAGCAAAATATTATATCTGAAATATTGTTAAACTAAGAGAGAGATCTATTGGGATTACTAAGACTTGTAAAAAAGACCATGGAAAATAAATGTTGGAGAGGGAGAGGGATGAAACACACACATTTAGATAAGTGAATACGTGCAAGTGGCAAATGAATGAGCCCGATGCACAAATGAAGTCCTCGTTATCGGATTGCACATCGTTGGAAAATTGAGTATGGATCAATCCTTAATCTTGAGAGCATTGGGACTTTAATGAGGCTCAAAGAACCGAGGAGCATTTTATTCTTTTTCTTATTATTATTTTTTATTTTTCATTCCTTTTTCTTTTCTTTCTTCTTTCTTTTTTTCCTCATTTTTCTTTCATTTTGCTCTTTTTTTCATGTTGCTCCTTAGAACTTCTTGCAACATAGTACATTTGATCCAAATACAAAAGTTGAGGGACTAGATTAGCCATTCTATAAGTTGGGACAGAAATGATTATTTTGCCTAAGGGCCTGTTTGGATCCAAGGACTAAATTTTAGTCTTGCACTTTTAGCTCAAAATTTAGCTCTTGGGATCCAAACAGGAGGGCTAAAAGTGACAAATAGCTAAACTTTAGGAGCTAAAATTTAGCCCCCAAAGAGGCCCTAAAAGGAGCTAAAAGTGGTCCTCCTCCCCCATTTCCACACCTGCCCCCCCTTCCTCTCTCCTGCCCCGCACTCCTGCCCGCGGCCGGACATCCCCTCCACCGCCCGCGCCAGGACCGGTGCCGCGAGTACCTCCCTCCGCACCGCCGCGGTGCCGCCGAGGGCCGTGCACAAGAGCTCCAGCACGGCCAACGCGCGCTTCGCTGTGGGCCTCGCCGGCCCGGACGCCGCCACCGCCTCCACGGCCGCTGACGCGCCGGCTTCCACCACGGTCTTCCTATTCCCTTCCTCAAGACACACGAAGAGGAGGAGCGCGGCGGAGGCGGCCGAGCTCCACCACTGGCGGCGCCGCCGGTGCTGCTGCTGCTGCTTCTGCAGGTGGTGGTGCCACCACCGCCCGGGCCCCCACCTTCGGCCGGCGCCGCCGCCTCCGCTCAGCCCCCCGCCTTCGACCGCCCCGCCTCCTCCGCCCGGCCCCGCCGCCTACGGCCGGCCCGCTGCCTCCGCCTGGGCCCCCGCCTCCGGCCGGCGCCGCCGCCTACGCTCAGCCCCCCGCCTCCGACCGCCCCGCCTCCTCCGGCTGGCCCGCCGCCTCCGCCCAGCCCCGCCGCCTCCGCTCGGGCCCCCGCCTCCGACCACCCCGCCGCCTCCGCCCGGCCCCGCCTCCTCCGGCCGGCACCCCGCCTCCGCTCGCCCCCCCCCCCCCCCCCCCCCCCCCGCGGCCTCGGGTGTGGTCTGGTTGTGTGGTGGTGGTGGTGCCGCTGGTGGAGAGGAGGGGTAGGGAAGGAGGGTAATAGTGTCTTTGTTGAACAACATTTATCGGATTTAGTCCATTTTAGTCATGGATCCAAACAGCCTAGCAGAACTAAATTTTAGGGGCTAAACTTTAGGAGCTAAAATTTAGCTCATGAACTAAAGATCCAAACACCACCTAAATAAATGACAGCTAAGGTAGAGTCAAATCGGTGAAAACGTCCTCGATGTCAACAATACCAGGACAGATGGTAAAAATGTAAAAAGAGGGCCGGGGACAAGTCCTCTCCCAGTTGGCATCGTGTGTCGGTCGGTGGGTCAAACGAAATCCCAAATAAAATACTGCTGCTAAGCCTGCATGGATCATTGGTAAACCTACTCTGTTTCTTGCCATCGAACGAAACGAAAATGCGATCAGCGTTCGCAATGTTCAACGGGGTTGAACGCCCAACGCGGAGCACACACTCTATACTATTCTCCTCTTGCATCGCTCTGCTGGCTAGTCAGGATCATGGCACTTTACGTGCGTTCTTAATCAATCACCAGTCGTCATCCTTTGACGAGTCGATCAATAAATCGTTGATTAATCATCAGCTACAGACAATGAATAATCGTTGAAGGAACACGAGAACTACAGAGAGGGAGAGAGAGATGCTCCATCGGAGAAGAAAATGGAGGCTGGGAATGGGATGGAAAAGGAACGCTAGCCTGCTAGCTACGTATGGCCGGCCGCCGCCGCCGTAGAGATGGACGGACCGGACGGATTCATTGGTGTTGGGTGACGGCGGCGGCTCCGGCGTGGCCTCCGCCGTGGCCGTCGGAGAGCATCATCATCCTGACGAACTCGTCGTAGTTGACCTGGCCGTCGCCGTCGAGGTCCGCCTCCCGGATCATTTGCTCCACCTCCTCGTCCGTCAGCTTCTCGCCGAGGTTGATCATCACGTGCCGCAGCTGCAACGCAGGGAGAACCGGCCGCATGTCAGTCAGAGAGAGATGAGAGACGGTGGAGGACCCACAGGTCGGTGGCAGAGAGAAGAACGCAACGTACCTCGGTGGCGGAGATGTATCCGTTCTGGTCCTTGTCGAAGACCTTGAAGGCCTCGCGGAGCTCCTCGTCGGGGTCGGCGCCGTCGCCGTCCCCTCCGGCGCCGGCGGTCTTGCGCGCCATGAGGCCGAGGAACTCGGCGAAGTCGATGGTGCCGTTGCCGTCGGCGTCGGCGTCGCGGATCATCTCGCGGAGCTCCTCCGCGCTAGGCCGCGTCCCCTGCAGCGACCCCATCACCGTCGCCAGCTCCTCCACCGTGATGCAGCCGTCGCCGTCCTTGTCGAAGAACGCGAACGCCTCGCGGAACTCCGAGATCTGCTCCGGGTTCAGCAGATCCATGGAGCGGCTGGTACGTGTCTCTACGAGAACGAGAGCTCGATCGACGCAGCGGCAGTGAGCAGAGCAGAACAGAGCAGGCTTTGAGAAGCTGCTGCTAGCTTCGGCGGACGTGCAGAGAGAGGGAGCGTCGTCGGAGAAGTGACAAGGGAGGGAAGCTTGGGGTTTAGTGCGGCGGTGGAGGTGGGTGGCCGGCCGATTTATAGTGGACGGAGGGGCGGTCTGAAATCTGAACGGGAAGAAGGAGAGGAGCTGGCATGGCATTGACTTTTCATCGCCCTCCGCCTCCGGTGGGCCCCAGCTAGGTATACTTGGTCAAAATGGAGATCAGCGTATATATTCTTTGCCTGCACAAATATGCGTTCAACGGGATGGCGCAGGAAAATCTGCGGCGGGAAATCACGACCGGAAAAAAGAAGGGAAAACACGTTTGAATGAAACGCGATGTACTACGATAATCCTGCGGTGAAAAGGCATTTTTTGTGCTTTTTACCTGTCAAATGCTGTGGATAATGGACATTATCAGGTTTTGGAAAACGGAAAAGAAATGTGTACGTACTCCAAATGATCTGCTTTTCCTTTTAGCTGCAGGGAAAAGTATGAATATAATTTCAAGCAAAGGGACCAACTTGTCAGTCAGTGATTAGATGGAGTCAACAAGTAAAACAGTTGCTACCGGCCTTACAATTGGTGCTGGTAACTCATTTGCTCGTATTCCTCTTTTTTTTTTCTTTCCTTTTCTCCTCACATGGTGCACCCGCATTTTCTATAATCTTATTATTGTGCCCGCTGTTTTACTTTTATATATCATTAAGATTATGCACATTCAACCCTTCCTAATATTTCCCCTTTGCTTCCACCTCCGGTCCACCGCCACCCATGTACAGTAGCGTCTCACTCATGTCTCTCTTGTCGTGGTAACTTGCCGCCTGCCCATCCATCCCCCACTTGCTAGATTCGGATCTATCACTATGATTCGAAATATCCTAACACCTCAGCATGTATAACCCAACTATCTCTCCTCGGATTCGATACTACTGCTCATGGCAACCAATAAAATCCTACATCTCTTTAAACTTGATATCTACTCTGGTCTGGTTCAAACCTGCCATTTCGGGGCAAGCAAAAAACCCTAGCCTACCTCCTCCAAACCTTAGTAGCGACATTCCATATACCCTGATAAATCATGGCTGTTGAACTAGCCATCATAGCAAGTGAAGTAAGGAAGGTGATCGAATTTGAGTTGGATCATCCGATTCTTATGAATCGATCCATATACTCTGGATGGATAAGGGAGGTATGGATTTTCGGCTAAGCTCAAATCGTCTTCTTTTCATTCTGTTTGGACAAGAAGAAATATGAAAGAAACAATTCCAAAAGTCCAAATTCTTGCAAACGAAGGAACGGGCCCAAATTTCGTCCACTCACGGGTTTGAATTCAAGACATAGAAAACGAACGGATGTAGTTCGTCTTATTGGGATCCGGCCTTGGATTAGTATAATAATAATGTGCCGGAGTGTACTGCACACGCTTAGCTGGTGACTCGACACGCGAGAGACAGCACGCGTGGAGATTGTTAATTAATCCCTGGAGGTGGAGCGCGTCCCCATGGACGGACGGATTGCAGGTGAGGAGAAGCTCCATGACCATGCAGCGGCGGGCGAGCTGTGCACAGCTGGCGGGGCGGCGGCTGTAGGGCGACAGGGGGGATGAGGTGTCCGCCTCGACGCGTACAGCCGCGGATTCCCCCCCGTCGTCGTCTTCCTCCAGCCCCCAACCGTCTGCTGAGCTCTGCTCTGTCGTGTTCACTGCTTGCGGCACGGAACGTACTCCCTCCATGGCTCCAAATTTTTTTTTTGAAAGAATCCATGGCTCCATTTGAACGTAAGGCGTGACGTGATCTGATCCGCAATGGTCTCCGTCGCTGCAATTTTGGTCTCCCCGTTTGGACGCAGGACTCTCAAGTTTAGTCCTGTCGGATCAAATATTCACAAAATATTAAATATAGGTTAATTATAAAACCAATCGTATAAATGAAGGGTAATGTGTGAGACGAATCTATTAAGCCTAATTAGTTCATGATTTGATCATGTGATGCTACAGTAAATATGTGTTAATCATGAATTAATTAGGTTTAATAGATTCATCTCGCACATTAGCCACGATTTATGCAATTAGTTTTATAATTAGTTCACATTTAGTTCTTCTAATTGGTATCCAAACATCCGATATGACCTGAACTAAAAATTAGTCCACAGATCCAAATACTCTCTAATTCCACTTGCATAGGTGTCGTATTACAATGGGATGTTCAAATCTTGTATGCAACGGGATGTTTAGATCTTGTATGTTTAATTCCTCTTGCATTGTGTGTCGTATCGCCAAAGATATTTAAATCTTGCTATGGGATGCAATTTCATATAGAGAAAAGAAAAGATAAGAAAGAGATACAAGAGTTGCTTGGTTGATGGCTATAGAAAGCCATACGAACCGGCGCGCCACGGTCCGTGGCAATAAAAATCGATACCCAAATACTGCAGAATCAATGGAACCAAACATCCTCGTATCCCTTTGAATCATTTCGAATATCATTATAACAAAAACAAAGGGTGTCTCTACTCTTCAAATATTTTATCATTCAGACATGGTTCCAGCCAAACCTTTAAAACTTATTTGACTATCATCAATCACCTCGAAGTGGCATCCGTCGGTTGTGAGTTGTGATTGTTTGTTAGAGGGTTGGGCCATTAGGTTGCTGTACTAATAGTTTCCTTATTTTTTCTTCTGATTTTTCTTCAACAAACCGTGGACATCTCTATAAGACGAAACGTGACCCTGGGAACGGGCCATTCTCAGTCGCTCGTTTAGCCACGTCGTCTGATTTTTCCGGCCGTGGGATCTCAGCCAGCGTCTACTCTGGTCGTTGATCTCGGACTTTGAGCTCACCGTCGTTTTCCAGGCGGAGCCACGGTGGAGAGCCAGAGCAGCGACTGGACACATGCTTTCCTCATGCTCGAGCTCCGCCACGCGTCCGGCGAGACCTTGGCCATCCCCCTTCGATTCCGCTTCAATCCAAGAGATGCGTGCGAAGGCCGAACCCACGGCGGACAACTGCGGGGGCAGCGATGCGGGGCGGCCGTGCTCGAGAAGGCGCAGCTCGGCGAGCTATCCGCCAATGCTGCTGCATCAGGTGCCGAGGCCGCAGCCCGCAGCGCAAGGGGTCCAGCGCCGCACAGGCACAGGCACAGCGGCACCCGCGACCATCGCAGCACGCGGCAAGCAGGATCTGCCGTCTATTGAGATGCCCGGCTACTCTCTAGGCTCTACCTCCACTGCTGTGCCATGTAGGTGAGCTGTCCCCATGAATGGAGCTGCAGGAGAGCGTTCTGGAGCACGCACACAAGCTGCTCGACGAAATGTCGCTGCTGATTGTGGCAGTAGGTTGAGGACGTCTATGGCTCCAAGCTGCAGGTACAACAAAATCTTGCATCAAAACTCCCCAGTCTTCAGGATTGATATACTCATCTACTCCTCTGACTCCATCCTTGTGTCCTTAAAAAATGTTCTCAATCAAATTGATAGCTTGATACAGTGATATCTCGACTGCATATCATGCATTGAAATCCTAGCAACTAGCGTGTTCATTGTCTTGCTCGGTTGATACATTAAACAGGCAAAAGGTTACAGCCATGTCTTATATATACTTGCAAGATTTGTAGTATGCTTATATTAGACTTTGATGTGCCTAAGTTGTTTTCATCTAACAAGTTAGAGATTGACAAATGAAAGCTTAGAAATAGGTTGATATTCCATAAAAAAAAATGTATAGTTATGTACAGAACTACAGATTACAGTTCCATTTCGATTAACAAATGGAGAGAAAGAAACATGGTAGTGTCTATGAATATGTTTGAGAAAGCTGTCCATTCCTAAACCTGTAAAATGTAATACTTGTCGAATTGCTGCTCTTACAGCAATTATGCCGAGCCAAGCTGCAGGTACATTCTCTAACATATTCTCTAACAAGCTAATGTGCATCAAATAGTACATCAATCGGTTGTCTCTACAAGTCAAAGCTTCGTGTGTGTGCATAAAAAAAATCAAACGATATAGTTAGTAAAGAAGGTAACTCATATGGTCATACCCAACAGGTATTGGCGCGGCAACGCGGCGCCGTCTTTCTAGTCTATCTATCTATACGGTTTTCAGACCTTGTGTTCCTAACTGGTGTGCCTACAATGAGCAACAAGAACTCGTAGCGCTTTTTTAGGGGTTATTACTCATAGAAATCTTACCGTGCGTGTATTATCCACGATAATAGAAATTGATTAATTCCACTAAATACGAATCCAGGTGATTGCATTGTGCTGAATTTGCACGTCATATACAGTGCTTTGGATCCAAACGAGGCCAGCTAATGTGTCCAGCTGGTAAAGTCTTTTTAGCTAACTGCTCCCTTCGTCCTAAAATTACTATTCAGCTTTTTTAGATACATAGCTTTGCGCATGCACCTAGATGCATACTATATCTAGATACATAGCAAACATTATGTATCTAGAAAAGCTAAAATAAATTGTAATTTGGGATGGAGGGAGTAGATAACAACTATGTAATGAATTAGCTGATGTAATTCGGTAAATTTTGAACTAGCAAGCTACTGACGATTTTGTGGATCTAAAAGGCGCCTATGAAATGAATTGGCTGGCGAACTGGTTTTACGACGAACTGTGCCGTGGGTGGTCCTTGGGAGTTGGGACGGAGCGATCCACATCGTCGTTGGTAAAGGTAAGCGTACGCACCACGCAGAGTGGTAGGACTGGTACGCTGCCACGGTAAAGAACAACTGAACAACGACGTACGACCTGGACCTGATCGTACTGCAGGAGTAGATAGAGACAGTAGGTAAAGTTGAGCGCGACTGGAGTGAGACCAATAATCGTGGCTGCTACCTCCTCGTATCACATTACTGCGTCGTCGGCAGTCTGAGTGAGGTGCTGACTGGGTCAACAAGTTGGCCGGGTTGGTCGTCTCGGAGTGCCATCACATCACATCTTGTGCCCTCGGTCAGCCGGCACCCCGCGCTCGTGCCATCTCTTAGTTCATACTAGCAATGTACTAGGCCGACGAGTCTGTCGCCCGACCGGGGAGCGTGGAGGAGCTGCTGTCCCATGGTTGCTGACGGCTATTAGCATGTCAATTTGTAAACCATGGTTGTTAATGGCTATTAGCACGTCAATTTGTAAACCGCAAGTATACGGAACTCTTCCCTTAAATATTCCCTTAAGGTTTATCAATCTATGGAACTTATATGGTGTTTATGAAAGATTCATATCCAATCTACTAAGCATGTATAGACATATAACAAATAGAGCAAATGTAACCAATTTAGAGCAACCTAGACTATGCATATGTTGTAATTCTGAGAATGTATAGCAAAACAACATAGATATGATCTTAGTAAAAAGTATCTTTAAATCTACATTTTTGGTCCGGATCCCAAAATCCCCTACCTTACACAAGAAAGATCTTGTCATGATCACCTCTATTAGCTCAAGTAGGTTAAGGGTATGATCATAACAATATGTCATACTCATCGGTAGATCATGCATGCAAATCTGGTCACCACGAACACAAGAACACCCTAAGCAATCCATCATCGATTCATAGATTGAAAAGAAACCAAACTCGACAGCATAAAACCAAAAAATCTGCCTAAATTTGATCGTTCCCGGAGGCCTTGCAGTGTCGGTTTTCCAATTAGTACTAATACTCCTTCAAGCTTTAATACAGTTGGTAAACTGTTCTCCACAGGTGAATTCAAATGAAAATATCTCGCATGTTAAGTTACATACGTTGTGTAGGTGAGACGTGTTGTGATTTGAGATGTGTGTGAGTGTACAGGCTTCCTCAGGGGTTTAAAATATTTTTTCGACAATTTTTTGGGCGCACCAGCCTTTAATCACCCGGTACCAATGGTCGAAACTTTTAATCTTGGTTTCGAGGTACCTGTCCAAAATCGAGACTAAATTAGGTACTCATGTGTCCACAGAGTATGTTTCTGGCTAAAGTCTATTGTAAATCTGCTAGGCACCCATCTTCATACACCAGACATCATATAGTAATAATATATGTTACTTGAATTTACCGTGCACATGCTGCACTTTATTTGTGAGCTACATGAGAATACCTTTTCTATGGAGAGAGCCATATGCATCCACTACTAGAAAAATGACCTCTCATCCCGAGGATCAGTAGTGGTTGCATTTTAGCCCAATACTAATGTGAGCATTAGTACCGAGCCTACGGGATAGTCCCTGAGGAGGCCCCCGTGACCCCCTTTAGTACTGGGTGGGGTTCGCACCGGGTACTAAAGGGGGTCTTTAGTACCGGGTGGGAACCCCACCGATACTAAATCTCCCATACAGATCCCACACCCCCTCCCCGTGCGTTGCACTGTCTCCTTATCCTTATCCTCCTCCTCCTCCCTCCTCTCTACACTGCCTCCTCCTCCTCCTCCTCCTCTCATAGTCTCCTCCTCCTCCTCTCACAGTCTCCTCCTCCTCTACTGCCTTCCCTCCCCTTCCCCTCCGCTCACCCCTCACTGATGGTGAGGAGCAGCAACAGGACGAGGTGGGGTGGCGGCGACGATAGTAGGGCGGATGCGGTGGGACGAGGCGGAGCGGCGGGGCGGCAGGCGGAGGGGCGGGGCGACGGCAGGGGCGGGCGGGCGGAGGAGGGTGGCGGGGCCGGGCGGAGGGCGGCGGAAGGCTGGGGCTAGCGGGGGCAGGCGGCGGGGCCGGTGGGGATTTTCAATTTTTTAAATTTTTTAATACCCTTTAGTACCGATTATCTCAATTAATACTAAATAGACCTCCCTCTAGCACCGAATTGCTAGTACCGGTTGTGAGGGGGTTCCCAACCGGTAGTAGAGACGTTTTCTCTGGTAGTGATCGTTGTACATGCGGCTTACCTTAATACGGACTCCATCGTGACCTTTAATACCGTGCTTGCATCCAGGGCATACCGAACTGATGATCTCCACCAGACCACCACCAAGACAATCTCCCTGTGAAAAAACACCTTTTTGGCTCTTGATATCGAGGTGTGGCCCTAGTATCATGGTCGCTCTGCATGGCTGCACTATCATTGCGTAGGCATCGTCCCTTGGTAGCACTACTATGTGAACATCATATCATTTTCTAGATCATGCTTAGGTCAAGCAAGCATCGTATTGTCTCAAGCTCAGGCTCAACCTAGTCTCAGATTCTCAACTCCGTTCTTTTCTAGTGGACGATATAGCCATCATTCTTTTTGATTTAGCTTGATGCGCCTTTAACCCCTCACGCAGAGTCAGATCAGCAGGATGGTAGCTTGGCACAATCTTGTTGACAACCCAGCAAGTCAGAAGTGCCTCTTCCTACCTCTTTTCACGATCTGCCTTTGACTGCATCTTCTTACTTGCCAAGCACTTGTCCATGGCCCATGGCGCCATTGTAAGGCCTACCTCCTACTTATGCACACCCCGCTGGCTTTGCATCCCCCTGGTAGATCGAGCGTTAGAATATAGATCATGGCTACCTTTGGCTAGAATTGAGATTTCTATAGTATATATTTCCAAATTAGTATTATAGCTTAGGAAGAGTCCATATCTCATTTTCTAACCTAATCTATATGTATATATTTAGTTCCTTATTAGGAGTCCTCAATATTCCAAAGACTTGTGTATTCATGTGGAAAACCATGTCGGTCAATACTATTGCTCATTACGAAACTTGAGAGAGATGGAATAACATATGTTTATTTATTAGAGCAACTCCAACAGGATGGCTGTTTGGGTCTCCAAGCTAAAATTTGGCAAGTTTGCTGGAAAATCAAGCTCCAACAGAGTTGCCATCCGGCTGAGTTGTGATTCGACTTGCAATCCCATCTGACTTGCCAAATGCTCCCTCACACTCTCCAAACTTGGCAAGCGAATTTGCCTTGCCAAATGTGCAAAATGGAGAGTGGAAAATGAAGAGTCTGTTGTGGTGCGAAATGGAGAGACTCTTGGAGTGGATGGAGAGTGTATATTTTTAAAGAGGAGGATAACTATTGGATTTGGAGAGTGGAAAAAATGGATAGTCTGTTGGAATGAGCAAATCAATATGGAGATGAATCTTTTTTGCCAACTTGGATAGAGAGCCTCTTAGCTTTGTTAGTAGCTTTGTAAGGTATTTTTTTTAATTATTAGTTGTGTTAGGTTGGATTTCTTTGAGTAATATAGACCGTTAGATCTTCATAAAATCCAATGGTGCAAATTCTTCTCCTTTTTTATTAACGTGGGAATTTCTATACTGAGGACCAATGGTGGTCACCCTTGGATGATGAGTGATTGACAACGTTGTGTATAATGATGTTGCTCTTGGCTTGTGATGTGCAGGTGTAGGATGCGGTGTGGCGACTGACAGCGTGCGGTGAAGGTCAAGTGAAAGGTTCATGCTGATGCACCAAGGGCGGTGAAGGATGAACACGAGTAGGCTTGGACCAAGGGACCCGAGGATTTCGGGTGGAGTCGTGGTCCACATGGTGCGCGGAAGGGCGAGAGGACATGCCGGGACGGAGACGGCGTCGGTCGAGTCGAGTGGGAGGCTTGGCGGAGGCTAGTCACGCGTCGATATCGAGGAGGTCGCGTGGCGGCTAAGCGGAGATGGACGGTTTGGACCTCAAAACCACCGCGTAGGTAGGTTTTTCGGTTTGGACCTCAAAACCGGAGGCGAGCCCGGTGCAGCCGGAGCTTCGAGAAGGAGGGCACGTGGCATCATCATGAAGCTTGCGTCGAGGCGAAGCAAAGTTGTGAAGGTGGCGTGTCCGTCCGATGCGCCGATAAAAATCTGGACCAAAATACCCCTGCGCAGGGGTAGTTTCGACATCTGCCATGGACTATACATATGGGTGGATGGCTGGTTGGTTTAGCACCTCTTGAGAAAACCCTAATTCATTTGCTAAGAGGCTAACCAAGTGCTTAGAGAGAGAGAGGAGAGAGGGAGATGAGAGGGTGATTGCTCTTTTCTCTTGATTTCTTCATCTTAGTGGGTGGATGAAGGGAGGAGGCTAGTCCTCATCTTGTAATGTTGCCTTCGTGATTTAGTTGAATTTGTGTCTCAAATCCGTGGCTGAATCTTTTGTTTCTCCTGTTTTTCCTTTTTGGTATTTTCGAAGCTATTTTCAGGGATTTTTCGTTCTTCGCGTTTGAGCTCAAATCCCGTGAGGTTTGTTGGGGGAATTTGGTGCTAGGAACCTTGTGAGCATCTTTGATGTGATCCCCCTCAAATCCCCCACAGATTCGGCTTGAATTTAAAGTTTTCTCAAAACTCTCTCATTTGTGTTCTTGACCGTACTCCATGAAATCCATAGGAAGTCTTGATCTTTTTGAGGAGATGTTTTGGGCAAAGACTCGCTAGGCTTGCGGAGCTATGGTTAAAATTTCGTGAATTTTGGAGGTCATTCAATTGAATTTTGAAGCGTTGACCTAACTTTTCGGGTCGTTTTTCCGAGCATTAGGAAGTTCCGACACCGTGTAGGAAGTTCCGACGGGACGGAAGTCCCGACACTGAACTGGAAGTTTTGATATTTATTTTTGAAAGCCTAAGAGCTCTTTGTCAGCAGTTTCTCAATACATCCGATAGGTGCCGGAAGTTCCGATACAGGGTCGGAAGTTGCGACAAAACCGCAAAGGACCTTTTGTCGGAGCTTTCTAGATAGTTCCGATACCACTTCCGGAAGTTCCGACCTCCGATACTACTTTCGGAAGTTCCAATACGTGGAAGGTGTTAAGATTGATTTTATCTCAATCTTTTGTTTTTGCATTTACTTCCGTGTTACTTCTGAACATGCTTCTGAGTGCGTTTGTTTCCGTGTTGCTTTTGAACATGCTTCTGATTGTCTCAATCTTTTATGTTTGCTTCCGTGTTGCTTCTAAGCGGTAGGTAGATCCGATGTGACTACGAGATCTTGATAATAGCTTATCGGAACTTCCAATACGTGGAAGGTGTTGAGATTGATTTTGTCTCGATTGATTTTGTCTCGATCTTTTATTTTTGCATTTACTTCCGTGTTGCTTCTGAACGTGCTTCTGAGCCTTTCCGTTCCATGTTGCTTCTGAACGTGCTTCTGAACCTTTCCGATACGTGGAAGGTGTTAAGATTGGTTTTGTTTCGATCTTTTATTTTTGCATTTACTTCCGTGTTGCTTCTGAACGATCTTCTGAGCCTTCTTAGTTATTATACGTGGAAGGTGTTGAGCTTAGTTTTTATACGTGGAAGGTGTTGAGATTGGTTTTATCTCGATTTTTTAATTTTTTTTAATTTTGCATTTACTTCCGTGTTGCTTCTGAACGTGCTTGTGAGCCTTCTTAGTTTTTATTTAGTTTTTATTTTTTATGTTTGTTTCCGTGTCTTCTGAGCGGCTCTCTTTCACCCCGCTGCGTTGGTCGCCCGTTCCAATCCTTCATATACCCTCTCGCGAACCCTGTCCGTTGGTCGCCCGTTCCAATCCTTCGTATACCCTCTCGCCTCTCGGCGAAACGTGGTGAATAAATTCCTTGAATTCACTACCGACGATGCGCATTTGGGATACTTGCAGCTAGTAGCGCCTGCATGCCGCACTGATATGTGATCTGAACAAACAAGCTGCAGGGAACAAACAAGCAAAGGTCACACGTTGCTGCCGTCCGGCGACACCGGGGGCACCGCCACGTCGGGCGCGGGCGCGGGCGCGGTGTCCGGCATGCCGCCCCCTGGCGCGGCAGCATCTCCCTCCTCCTCCCCCGTCGCGTCGCCCAACTTGTCCTCGGATGACGTCGGCATGGGCGGCCCCGCGAGGTCCGGCACTCCGGCTCCCCGAGCCTCGGCGGCGTCTGCCGCGGCGCGTCCTCAGGCAGGTGCGCCATCCCCGGGGGCGGGTTCTCGACCACGCTGCCTTTCCCGCCGCTGCCGTCGTCGCGTTGCTGGCGCGTGTGCGTCGTCGTCGACGATGATGTGGACGACGATAAGTGCCGCCGCCGGCGTAGTGGCGCTGCCGGAGCAACGACCGTGGCTGGCGCGCGTTGTCGGAGCTGATGGAGGAGGAGTAGGGCGGTGGCCGGTTTCGGTGAGCTCCAAGCCATTGCGTTGCGTGCGTGAGGATTAATCAAGGAAGGAACGCGCTCGTGTTCAGCCCTGCTGCCTGCCTTGTGCTGCTCATCGATCGCCGTCGTCGTTTATATGCGAACTAGAGAGAGCGGCAAGGAGCGGTCCGCAACTTCTCGTGACACGTGGAATCGTACGTGTCAAGGGCACGGCTGCCGCATCAACTCATGAAACGTTGGCAGCTGCTGGCGCACCTGTCTGTCTGCCGACACGACAGCTTTCCTGCATGGCCATGCATCCCCGGGTCTCGGAATGGGCACAGACACAGAGATTTGATTTTGGAGACAGGATATATCGTATCATCTGTTCGTGACGTCCTGCTGCCTACAGCACTGTAGTAGTAGGCCATACGATACGCATAGGGCAGCTGGGCAGGTAGCTAGGAGCAGGTGAATGTGCTGCAGTCGCCGCCTGCTTGCCGGCCATTTTGTTCTCAGTGCACCGCCGGCGACCGGCGACGAGTCATGAGCATTCACCGACTCAAATCAGGTCAAACAAACAGACGCACACAGCTCGCTCCCACCTTGTTAGCTTGGATCGCAACCACAGTTCTTATTCATCCCTCGCGAGTCGCGACCTACCTTGCTGACGACCTACCTCACTATGTCAGCTTCCAGTTGTACGCGTACCCGTCCAACACCACGGTGGCGCAGCATGCAGTTCACGGACCACTACGGCGTGTAAAAACTGTGGAACGGGGATTCCTAACTTGGCTCTCCACGGGTGGGTGTTTATATAGGAGAACAATCCCAAGAGATTACACCAAGTTTGTTACATGATAGCTGTTGTGCTTGGCAATGACTTCTAGTACATCTCTAATAGAATTCTATCTCTAGCCGAGCTTAACAGCCAACAATATTCATGACAACTTCTCTGGATACAACCAAGAGATAGTTGTACACATTACATGACATGTGATATGAAACCAAGATACATAATCTCTAACACAACGAGCAAAGCTTCGGGACGGACCCGGCAAGCACGTGGGATGAGCTTGAGGTTGGAGGTAGAATCGATCACCGGTCAAGAGGTGCTTTCGGATAAGGAAGGATCAGCATCTTGAGGTCGGAGGTGGATTTAACTAAAGGGTAAGGATGGATTCGGTATGGTGGCTCATGCCCCCTACCATTGCACACACCATCTAGCCCCCACCCTCCTACATCCGTTGTTCTGGATCCGTCACTACTACCAATGGGCTAAAGAGTTTTCAATTGTACACTTTCTAACATATTGTGGGCAATGAGTGCCTTAATTGTTTGTAGTGTTAATGAGTGGCTTGCTACGGAGTACTTGTTAGCAGGACATCCATATCCACCTTTATGAATTATACCACATAGATATAAGAATATGGATGAAAGTAAAAAAACAACATTTTTATCGACGTTTTATCATGTTTGGATAAATGAAAGCCTCAAGTAAGGAAAATGTAATGGTAAAAGAAATTCGAAAATGATAATGTCTGCATGCATGTATGACCTAGTTTGGACTCTCGAATCTTTTGACTGATGAACAAGAATTTTTTGAAATCAACGGTCATATAAATCATGAGTAGGTGAGAGAAAAAATTTAACAGTTGGATGGATATCATGTGACGAAAATAACGTAGAATCCTTGAAAAATTTCAATTTGGGCCGCTTTGTTACAAACGAATACAAATGTAATTTGAGTTTTACAAACAACCACCCACGATTACACGAAACAAACACACATGTACGGAACCAAAAACACGTAGGCCTCGATCGCTCAAGTGAATCCTGGCGCGGCGCCGGCGAGGAACCTCTGCGCGACGCGCTCGTAGCGGAACCCGTCCGCGGCGGAGTTATCCGCCGCCCAGACGAAGACGCCGTGCAGCCTGCCCTGCCTCCGCAGCTCCCGGCACGCCCGGAAGAACCCCTTCCCAGGCCCCAGCCCGTTGCTAGCCGGGTCCGTCCCGAACCCGACGAGCACCTTCCCGCCGCCTCCGGCGTACCGGCTGCTCTGCTCGTTGTAGTACCCCAGGAACTCCGCCACCGTGGTGTTGGCGGCGTACGCGTAGAACTGGAAGTTGACGTAGTCGAACTCGCGGCCGTACCGGCGCCAGAGCTCGCCGTAGTGCGCCTGGACGTCCGGGTTGGCGAACGGCGCGACGGAGGCGAAGGAGATGACGCCGAGCGCCCTGAGCGCGCGCACGAGCCGTCCGACGCATTCCGCGAAGACCTCCGGCGTCTCGCGCTCCCCGAAGTGCTCGTAGTCGACGTCGATCCCGTCGAGGCCGTACGTGGTGAGGATCTCGGTGAGGGAGGCGACGGCGTTCGCCACCCAGGCGTCGACGGAGGAGGCCCGGAATGTCGCGTTGGCGCCGTGGACGGTGTCGCCGCCGAGGCTGAGCGCGACGCGGACGTTGTTGTTGTTGTTGTCGGCGCTGCCGCCGCCGCGGTGCTTGGCGGCGGCGACGGCGGCAGGGGTGAGGTTGGCCTCGTCCCAGTAGACGACGAAGCGGCCGTCGGTGGGTTGAGGAGGAGCGGAGGCGTTGGCGGCGTCGACGGCGTAGTCGATTGCGAAGGAGAGGATGAAGTGGAAGTCCACGCCCGGGTGCACGGGGACGTCCGCGAACGTCACGTTCTTGCCCTCCGCGCCGATGTACTCGCGGAACAGCGGCCGCCGCGCTCCGCTCGACGCCGAGGCCGTCGCCGTCGCCCCGACGACGCAGAGAAGGAGGAAAGGGAATAAGGTTCTGACCATGGCGGTGATCCTCTGATGAAGAGAAGCCATGGACGGAGCTCGAGCTAGCGCGATCGAGATGACGAGGTTGACGCGGTTGGTGCACGTATTTGAAGGTGCGCGCGGCTCGTTGATGACTGGTGAGCAGCTGGTGTTAGTGCGACTAGGTTTGACTGAGTCAAATGAGTTGGAGTTGGAGTTGAGTGAGTCGAGAGGCTGCCGGCGATCAACTTAACTGCCCGGCCGGCAACTGCGTGTCCGCATGCGGATGATGCAGGCCGGCCAGGGGTTGCAGAGTGCGATCCTCTAGAAACTAACATAGGGCAGGGGTCTACACATGCAGGCCGGCCATGGATGGATCGATGAGTGCCTGTAACATAATCGATTAGCAATGCTTCTGTAGTCAGTACAGCGGATCAGACGGTACGGCGATTAATGGTGTCGCGTCGCGTGACGTGGCAAATGTAACTCCGACCACCCCGGCCGCCCTGGGAGCTCGCTGCCCTGCTCGCGCGGCGAGGCCTTGCCGGTTCGCATGCCCCGCTGACGTGCTCGGCGTCGCCACCAGGAGGTGCCTAAGACCTCGTCGGTAGTGCCGCGCGTGCCCCGGCGACCCGTGACGCATGTGAGCCTGAGCCTGTGATCATTCGTGGCGCCGCCGCCGCCGTGCTCGGCAATCGGCATCGCCACCCGGCGGTGCCAAATACCTCGTCGGGAGTGACGCGCGTGCACCGGCGACATGTGACTTGTGAGCCTGAGCCTGTGATCATCCGTGCCGCCGCGCGCCGCCGGGCGATCCATCGTATCTGCATGCCGCACCGCCGTTCTCCTTGTCGCGCCGCGGTGACGTACGTCGTCTCTACGTCCGCCACCGCGCTCTACCTCCGCGCCGCCGTCCCTCGCCGGAGATCAACTCAACTGCCCGCCCGGCTGCTGCGTGTGTCTGCGCGCGGCGGCGTGTACGTGCAGGACGCGCATTGACGGCATGCGCCTGTTGGCTACCATACCTGCGTGTTTGAGCTGCGATGATGCAGTCCAGGGGCCCGTCAGGCTCAGGCAGGGCCTCTGGATGCCTGCAGGCCACGACGGATACAGTACCAATCAGCTAGCAACAGTTGCAGGAAACAGCAACCTCTGGTCTGCAGTTATGCACGCTGACGTCAAGGTGACGTGTCTTCTCCTCCGCCGCGCGCCTCGCGAAGGCATCGCTCCCGGCTTCCCGGCGGCGACACGGTTAGCTCACCGCCGGCCGGCGCCGGCAGTGAGTGGCAGAGCAGAGGAACCCGCTGCTCGCACGTACGCGCTGTCGTGGGCCAAAATCCCCACTGTCGGAGATGTCGGCCTTAGGAAATTGGGCCTCCGCTTGGCCCAGGATACGCTCACCCTTAAAGCCGCGAGACCGAATCCTGACCGCACACGCAAGATCCAACGGTTGGAAGGACCTCGACCCCGGACGGGAAAATGAAATACCATCCAGGGTGGACGGCAAATGAAACCCCGTCCACCCCGCCGGGTTCGCCTGCGCCGCCGCCCCAAGACCTTGTCGGGAGTGCCGCGTGTACTCCGGCGACCTGTGGCTCGTGAGCCTGCTCCGATCACGCATGCCGCCAGCGCCAGCCGATCGATCCGACCCGTCATATATCTGTGGTCCTCTGCAGACGCCCCATTCAGGTATTATTTACCGTCATTATATTATTTCAGCGGCCTGTTCGCTTCAGCTTATTCAGTCGGCTTATCATCCACCAAACAGTATTTTTCTCTCACAACAAATCAGCCGTTTCAGCTTTTCAGCCGGCTTATAAGCTGAAGCGAACGGGCCCCAGGTCCTTTGTCCTTGGCATCATCGATCTATATTTACGAGCCAACCATCAAATACCTACCAAAATTCACCGTCAAACCAAAGTGCAGTACAACACAACCAATTAACCTCTGATCCCTCTATCCAAAGCTTGAAGAAGCATGCATGGCCCTTGTTATATAGGGGACAGGTTGTGATCTTATTACAGTCTTTGTTGCGACATCCTCATATGATTTTTATGAAATGGAAAAGTTGAGGTCAGTGAATTGGTGATCACCAAACCAGCTAGAGATGTATTATAGACCAAAAATATGAGAAAACTACTAGTTGGAGTGGGAAGGCACGACATAATATGCATCGGGAATAAGAGGCATCTGGAACACTGAATCCCTGCAGTGATGCATTGGATAAAACGTGTGATGATATCCATGGTGCAGCCCTGGTGTAGCAAGTTCGGTCCGTCGATTATGTGTCCACCTATAGAACAACATGCATCAAGCAAGCAGGACAAGATCCTTTGACCCTAGCATGAATGTTGTGCCAACAAGCCTCATCCAGCGCCTTGCTCCTCATTACATCGTAGATTCACATGTCATCTGGTAATCTACTGGCTGACTTTGAACCAGTCGCTCAAAAAAAAGAACGTCCGATCCGTTCTTAGAACACGAGTGCAAGATGCATGGAGTAGTGGAGATGGGATAGAGGTAGCTAGAGCATACATGGCGAGTTGCTGATCAATGAGATGAAGGGGCCAGCTTGTCATGCAAATAGCCAGGTTCCATTTTTTTTTCAACACCAGATCTATCTCAGCACTTATTGTTGGAGACATGCATGGACCTTCTTGTCGTCAGTCATTGTACCATCCACGTTTGTACACACGAAATGAATTTGCATTGTGGTCTTCTCTGACTACTACAAAATAGGATCCTTCCCCTGACATCCTCATATCTTCAGCTAGCCTTAACTAGGTGTGGCTAGCTAAGTTGCCTGAAACAAAATACGTACCCACCCTTTGAACCAGCAGTAGGAAGAACCACAAGCCATGGCATTGCTTAGAGGTGAGAGATGGAAGGATGACGTAGAGCAATGGGAATAGGAGGCATCTGGAACTACATCACCTACAATTTTGTATGAATTGCTACAAAAATGGACGGGACGACAGAGCCCGACCTCATTGCCACCCTGCAAAAATAGATGTTTATGTACAACAATCATAAATCTTCGCATAATTTCAACATTTCAAGACTGAATGTGACCATCGAATCCCATAATGAAGTCTAATGAGATCTTCCGATCCGAATGTAGAGGGTTAACGGAAAGCAGAGTGCAATATCAACCTTAAGTGTATAAAGCACACGTGAGTGGCAATGTTAAAATGTTCAAAATTTAGTTGAAAATTGAATTTTATGCAGGAACCTTATCGGTCGATACCACCTCTTCTTAATCTTAGCTATCCTTATACTAGCTACTGTATATATAGGGTCTATATACTACATGGCCAACTATAGAATAGACTATTCTGTAGCCAAGATATCCGGCGGATTAGTATTGGCGAGCAGTTTGTTCCCCCTCCACGCGGCCTGGAGCAGCGAGCCGAGCGTGCGAGAAGAGCGCTAGCGAGCGAGCCATCCGGTGAACAAATGACCGGCTTGTGCGGAGCCAGGAGGAAGGTAGCGAGCCGATGGATTCGGTAGGAAAAAAAAAGCGGATCGATTGTTTCGGTAAACAGATCCCGTCCGCCTGTCCTTTCCGCCGCGCAGAGCTCGCACGCCGCCGCCACATCCCGCTGGGCGCCGCTGGCCACGCTGCCCTTGTGAGCTCCTCCTCCAACCTCCTAAAGAATTGAGCAGGGGGGCGGAGTAATGGAGGCATCAGTGCCGCTTGCTGAGTAAGCCAGTACGCCCCCCCGACCTTTCCGTGTGGTGCTTCTTCATCCATCGCCTCCGGCTCCGCGAAGCAAGTTGACTTGTAGACATGGATTTGGGATCTCTGGTTCGTGCTTCAGATCTGGCCGGCTTCTCGCCGCCCTCCTGTCACTGTAATCTTTCGTCAGAGTTTTGACTGGCGAGGCTGCCATCTCTTTACTACTGGTTTTTACAGGATGGGCTAATGAGGCAGGTAAACGGAAGGTTCGTGTGAGCCGTTTGGTTCGGCAATTTGCGGGCGGTATCCGATCACAGCGCAAGCTAATTCCGTTAAACTTGTTTGTCTCAGTTGGCTGTAATCAAATCCCTTGTAATCAGGTCCCAGGCCAATACAAAATGTGGCGTTAACCGATACCGCTCACGCATGCGCGTAATTGAATCCTGTCGCTGTAGTCTGGCAAGCACCCTGTTGGCCTGCTTCCTCCGCAGCGCTTGCGGCACTCGCTGTTCAGCTTGAGCCAAACAAAACGAGTAATCATTTCCTCGGTAATTATTCACGCTGTGACCTGATATCATTTACGTTTACGTTACGATTTTTGAACCAAACGCCACCTAAATTTCTTCAGACGTCAGATGTGCAGGATATGAAATTTCAGTTATGCCTTTTGAGTTATGAGCTATGTGCAAGTGCATTGTATTGAGCTGTAGTCTATTTGGGTTTGGTTAGGCAGAGCATTAGAAGGTCAATGCCTTTTTTTTTTCAGTAGCATTGAGTCTATTAGTAATCCAGTAGAAATTGTTCCCTCTTCACTAGTAGCCCCATCTGTCTTTTTTTTCAGTAGTATTTATCATTATAATTTTTCTCCCTTCAATAATAGCACCTAAGTTGCAGGAATCGGAGCGATCAGCCTCTTACGAACTTTCGTGGATGGCGCAGGTGTTGGAGGGCCGTGACCTCTGAGAGCTCCACTGTGCTAGGAAGAAAAGATATAATTTGACTGCATAGTGATGAAATGTTTCCCTAGCCACAAAGGATTCAACCAGCTGTGAAGAAGATTATATGTCATGTTACTAATAAGAGAAATACCAGTTACTAAAAGGAACTAATCTACTGAAAGATGTTGCCTATTGTAATTGATAAATGTTTTGGTAAAAGCTGTGAAATGTTTTGGTAATCAAGTAGGCTATAGTAGTATAGAGATCAGTAATTTTTTATCTTTGGTAATTTGAGGTATGGTTTTGTAATTAAGCAGGCGGTAATATAGTGTTTAGTAATTGATTGTCTTTTGGTAATTAGCTCTGGCAATCAAGTATGACAGTAATAATAATGTCAAAGTAATGCTCAGTAATGTTTTAAACAATATCTAGCTCCAGTGTATTTTGTTGTTCATTAGTAATTTTATTCAATTTTCATTGCCCCTGCCTGTCATTAAGCATTAGTATTTTTTGGGTCTGGAAAAGGTTGGAGCTTGATACCACCTCCAGTGTATCATTTTCATTTTCCTTCATTTTTTTTCAGGCTTCGTTAGTTCTCTGTCTATTTGTCAAGTAGGCTAATGATAAGGATTATTCAGTAATTTAGTAATTCATCCAATAGTCCCAGTAATTCATCTTCTAGCATTGTCTTTCATTTTTATCAATAGGCTTGTCAAGTTGTCATTCATTTTTATAAGTAGTCCAGTAATTCATTTTCCAACATTTTCATTCATTTTTATCGAAGTATTTAACAATAGGGGGAGCGGCGGCGGCGACAGCAGCGGGGAGTGATGCACGCCAACGACGGCAGGGATTCGTGAGCTCCCCCCATCCAGATCCCCTGACGAACCACTGCGCCCATCATCAATTTCCCGGTAGGAAGCGGTGCATCCTAAAGGAGCTCCGAGCCTCTGATGTACAAGCTTGCCTCTTGTTTTTTATTTTTTTTAGTACTCGGGTGAGCTATAGACACTCCCTTTATAGTGTTTCATAAGAGTGCTTTTTTATTTCAGAAATTAGAGTGCTTATTTTTACTATTTTATTTTGTCTCTTTTGTTTTGTTTCTGATTCAGTCGTAGTATTGAACTGCACATCATTGGCCATTCATGATGCAATGCTAAGCAGCCAATCTAGCTCAAAATCATAGTCTCTTTCTTTTAGATCATTAATCTTCCAGAATTTATCAGATTATCTAACCTCTCATTCGATTGATGATCTTACAAGTAAATGGGAATCTGTGTTATGTTTACTGTATGAGACTCATCCTGCGACCATTCAACCAACATTTGAAGAAGAAAGGTGCTACTACTAGTTAGGCTTCCAGGTGAAGAATTTGAGTTACGAGTAGTTTCCATGTGACGAACTGGAGCAGTGTCTCGACTAGCTCCGCATTGCTTGCTTTGCCCAACCATTAACTGAAGAATTTGAGCTGCGAGTAGTTTTCCATCATATGAATTTAATTAGCGTATTCTAAATGAGCATGTTCTCAATAATAATAAGTCAGAATGTCAGATAAGTGCAGTAATAGGATCGAGGAAGATGAGTTTTTTCATACTCTTAGTGTCTCCTAATCAATGCAGCCTCCAGGCTCGCGTTCGATAGGTGGGAGCCAGTCGCCTACGGGCTCAAGCCGAGCGGCAGAGCCTGCACGTAGGGAGCTAGCCCAGCGCTTCGATCATTTACTGCCTGGTCCGTAATCAGCGGCAGGTTGGCGTTTTTTTGCCTTCCGTACTGATTAATAAAGGAACTACGACAAAGGTGCAAAGCTGACTGCTGCGACGCTAGGAACAATAGTAATCCGTGATGCTGAGGAGATGTACGCGCATACTTATGATAATTAGGATATGAAGTTACAATAATTTGATATTAGCTATTCGAGGAACCAATCACTATAATGCAGAGACCAATTTATCGTGATACAGTTACGATAATTCGAATGCTCAAGACGACAACATACACTATTTACTAGAATCAATATGTCGCATACTACACTGTGTCGTAATTTACTGTAACTTAGCCTATATGTTGACTATAATATAAGGTGAGATTGAAACAAGTGTTTTCTTTAACATAGAATCTAAAGTCCTTTCTCCCACATTTTATTTGGCACTGCTCCAACCATACACAATCTAGATTTTTACATGGTTATAACACGACAATCTGAGTTTGCGCCAAACAAAGTCTGCTGCTTGCTTGCCCTAGCTCCAACTGATTTTGATCATAAAAATTGTCTGGGGAGATGGAGTAAGCTCATCGGAGTAGAACTAGGCAGGGTTGGCAAGCGCAGTGCCCTCCATAACCTTTGGCCTCAGAATATAGGAAGTGGTGAGCCCATGTAGGTAGGCACCAGGATGGTGGAGAGAAGGCACAAGTGCCCAGTAACTCCCACGAGGCATCATCACCTGGAATCATTTAAAATGAGGACATTAGTAATTAATTTTATAATTCAACAAGCATGAAACACTGGAACTGTACATTTTTTAATTAAACAGGCATGCTGGAAAAGAGCCACAGTTATATTTCCAAATTTTATATGACAGCTGAGGAAGTAAATTTATGATAATGCCATGACTGCAGTAACAAGATTACCAGAGAAAGAGAGCTCTAGCTTGCCAATGACAGTATCTTACATACTTATTTGGACACATAATCAGCCATGTTGATAAAGATCGAGGCCTGTGTGCCCCAAGTCCGGCAAGAGTCTTCTTATTGTTCAAGTTCAGTGGGTAGTAAAGCATATATAAACGCAACTCTAACATAAACTGAGTCACCTTTTCCAGCATCTGTGGTAAAATAAATTGGAAGGGGTAATAAACTAACTAGAACAAAAATGCGGCTAACAAAGAAATTGCTTTAGCTTGACAATAACGTATTGGTCAGAGATGTTTTGGTGTACTAGAAGGAGATTATCTCTCAGGCACTCACGCAGCAAAGTAATCTTCATGTGACATCTGAAAACAAGACTAGTTTAAGGATCTACAAAGCTATCTATAAGCAACTGATATATCAGAAATTTACAATAAGACAACCATAATGTCCATATAGTTTTGAGAAAACAGTAGTAAACTACAGGAGGTATTTACTACTGTAAAGGGACACTGAAGGCCTAGTGATCTGAAGGAACAATTGATTTTCCATGAGAACTAATATATTAAGTGCTCCTGAAAACTATCGCATTACTCATCTATAATCAGTTACACTAAAATAATGGATCACACAATGTATAGGATGAAATTACAATAAGGCACCAATGGTTATCATCATTTTGATGTATATAATTTACGAGAAACACAATTTACTAAAATTAACATGAATATAGTCTACCGCTTCCTTCTGCTGATAAAATAAGACAATAAAACACTGATTATACTTACAACTGGATTTCCATTGGCAGTAATTTGCTCCATCTCTTGTCCGCGTGCGCTGCGACGGAGATCCATCAGCTACTGCAGGAAAATCGATTAGCTGATATGGGTGCACGGGTGATGCTGGTACTGTTCCAGATCGAGGTTCACAGCGATCCATCAACATTCATTCTGCATGGAGCAATAAAAATTGGAGGTTTGTCACAAATTTGACACACAAATGGTAATTGTAGTTCCGTGATACATAAAGGACAGATCCACACAAATGAACAACTCTTAAACATGTTGAAATCGGCTTGCTTTAAAAATAGTAAATTATATGGTGAATTTACCACGGTGAAGGAACCTGAAGGTCTCCTACAATTACCATAATTGTTTACAGTAAAATTACGAGAACTGATGGAAAAAAACTAAGTAAATGGTATGATATATTTACAATAGCGCTATGCACCTAAATCGACTCTCACTGAGAGAAATTACGAGAATTTTGAAATAACTAAAATTTTAGTTCTGTGAGCAAAAGATAAAAAGAAGGTGCTTCACAACTAATGAACATGAGTCCAAGAAACTACTATGGTTAATTTACCGATGGCAGACGTAATTTTCTGACTATGATTTGATAAAGAAAGTTCTTGGTAACTAATGAACATGAGTCCATGAAACTACTATAATATTCAGTTCCAACAATATTAAAAGTTTACTAGTGAAATCCACATAAGTCGAAATGTAGTAAAGTATTTGGTTAATTTACCACTGTGCAGGGTCAATGGAGGCCTAGTAAATTACGAGAATTATTTACTATGAAGCCTGATAATTTACTATAAGAGCGATAAATCATCCAAAAAATTATTTGTACCTAAAACCTATGCAGCCAGCTGGTGCCTAAAGTACTAGACCTGCCTGTCCATAAAATAGATGGAATCAAACAAAGGTATATGAAAACCTGCAGCACAACACATTACACATGCAAATCGACTGATATACATCACTTGGAGTTGGAATCACGGTATAATGTGTTGGGAATAGGAGGCATCTGGGACTAAATCATCTGCACTATTGCAAGCACCAATTGGTACAGCATGAGCCTAAGGAACTCGGGTACTTTTTCTATGCTGGTGTTACGGAAGAACAAGCACAAGTTTATTTCAAAAGGCCGGGGTGGAAGCACGGCGAATCCCCTCCACCGACCTCTGGTGTCACTTGAAGAGCCCAATTGTTGACGGAGCTTGGAGCTTGTCTGGATGATGGAGCGGATCAACACAACGTGTCAGTGACTCAGTGTGTCACATGCGCAGCCATAGATGATTACAGCTAGCGCTGCTACAGGCATCTCTACCTGGAGATAAAGAAGCCATGATCCAGCTAAGTGTCCCTGTGTGGGCACTAAAAAGTCATGGCATGGGGTACATGGAGTATTAACTTTAAGCGGACCAAAGTGACACAATTACATCTAGGACTAGGAGTTAGCATAGACGAAAACCCCCATATATGTAATACTAATTACAACCTATAAAACTACCTGTTTCAAAGGGAAAAAATTCACACTTGCTTACACCTCTGAATGATCCTTTTAACTGGTGTAATTAAAATTTAAAAGCAAATCGTCTTGCTTGTCCATTACGGCCCACTGAAGTCCTTGTTGGGCTTCCTGACCCATCAGGCGTCAGCCTCTCCCATAACTGCTTTAGAAAGCTTGGCACTCTCTGATCAACTTCAGAATAGCTAGAGACAGAATCCTTACCTTCACGAGCCGAGCCAACCATGAAGCACCTACTGACCTACCAAATTCACTGTCTAACCAAAAGTGCAGATATGCACAGGACGAAAGGATCGCTTTGTTCAAAACTTTAAGCATGTCCCTTGTTATATGGGGGGACAGAGTGTTCTTTCCTGATATCCCCGTATATTTCTTAGGAAATGGAAATGTTGAGGTCTGTGAATCGATCGGTGACCTCCAAACCAGCTATAGATATAGAGCAATAACAGTGAGAAACTACTAGTTTGGAATTGGAAGGCACAACATAATGCATTGGAAATGAGAGCCATCTGGAACACTAAATTGGGACTGGTGTTGGTGGCTGCTGATGTCTCCCCCTAAATTGGGACTGCTACGCCCCCAAGAAGGTGATCTTCTTCTGGATTCGCCGCCATGGCGGATCGCGCACCCGTGAGCTCCTCCACCGGCATGGCACCCTTAACGCCCCGGGCTGCCCATTCTGAGCCGGCGTCGGTGAAGATGAAGACTATCTCTTTGTGCAGGAAGCGGCGGAATCCATCTGCGGCGTCCTATCCAGTCTCACGCCGGCCATTGCCCACATCGGAGCACCCACGGTCGCTGGGTCCTTTGGAAAGCATGGAACAAGACGATCTTTGACAACGCCCGGATCTCTTACGCTAACATCTCCCGACTCATCCTATACCATGTCAAGCTCTAGCCCTGCCGGCTCGATGTTGAGCCGCTAGAACTTTGGTGTAAAACAATAGCTAGCTGATGTAAATTAGCCTCTTGAGTACTCTGCCTTCTTCCCCTCACACTGTCTTCTTTCTGCAAGCGTCATGCCTGCTCGAAAATGTAGCCTGTCTTGATGGAAAGAAAAGTTCAGGTGGGCCTCTGGCCCCCTAGGTTCCTCAAAAAAAAAAAAAAAATAGAGCATACGTGGCGAATTGCTGAATGTGATGAATGTCCATCTTGTCATACAGCTACATTCCAGATTTCTTTTAACACGAGAGAGATCTATCTCTCAGCACTCAACCGGAAATATGAAGTTGATGCTATCACACTACAAACGACACCCTTAACCTGCAAGCTCTCATGCATGAGCTAGCTTTATTTTCCCCCTTTTTTTCCATTTGGAAGTTCCTGCTGGCTAGCTTCAATTTCACGAGCATGGAGTTCATCAGGTGCCTTTGCCTACAACTTGCTCTCTTCTCATGGCCATGCCAGAAAATGGTAGCTTGCATTATTGACACCAGGGTCAAAAATAGGAAATGAACACCACTAGATGCAGACATTTCATTTGTACTATATATTGGGTAGGACGGGCCCACATAATGTTACGATGGCACTCAATATAAATAGAGAGGTCACATAATGCTACCCAGCTGAAAGCATGATGCACTGCATGCGTCGTCTGTTATAACTTAGAAATAGGAGTATCTGGAACTAGGTCACTAGATGATTCTGCTCACAAACCTAAGCTGATGGCCACTAAAGAACCACCGATATCCTTGATGCTTGTGGAGGCACACTGCTTTCTCAGGCTTCTCCATATGGCAGTCGCCCTTGGTGACTTGTGGCCTCTGGCAGAGGGTTAATGTAACACCCAAAATCTCCAACTTTGCATTTTACTAAAATTTGCTAGAAACAATTTTGCTTGTTTAAGGCATATAAGGTCGTTTTGCATATTTCTAGGCATTTAAGCTTTTTTCTAATTAAATAATGAAATATAGGATTTTATTTGTGCATCCATGCCGTTGCATAGTTTTCATCATGTTTGATTGGTTTCGAGTTCGAGTTTCGCTTTTTTGGCTCCTCTTCTTTTCTGTCATTTTTGGATAGCTGCATTCAGTTTCAGTTTTCAGACAAGCTTTTGCCTAGGTTCAGTTCGTCAGTTTAGCCTCTGTCTGCGTCGCTCTGTTTTCTGTCAGGCAACAGCTTCGCGCGCGGGCCTGCTTTTGATTCTGTTGTCTTCCTCTGCACCGGCCCGAGCTTCGCGCCAGCCCAGCAGCCAGCTCTTTTTTTTCTTCTCCGCTCGGCCCAGCGAGCAACCGGCTGGCCCAGCTAGCGGCCAGGCCTCCCCCGCACCGCCGCTTCTCTCCTGGCAGCCCAGATCCGTTCCCCTTTTCCACCCGCGCCGGCCCAGCTAGCAAGCAAGCGGCCCAGATCCGCTTCTCCCTCGCTCGGCCCAGTAAGCGCTGGCCCTCTCCCGCACGCAGCAGCTCCTCTCGCTCGCTGCGCCGCGGGGCCCGCCCGTCATCTTCCTCAACGCGCCGCCCGTTCCTCCAGCGCCCGCTTCTCCGCATCGGACTCAAGTCCGTACGGTGTGCGTGCCGCGCCCGCGTTCGACTCGGCTCTGTGCCGCACGCCGAGACCACGTATAAAGGCCGCCGCTATTTTTTTCCGAGTAAACGATGCATGGCCGGTCCTCAGCTACGTCACTTAGGTCCCCATACTGCATATCTAGCTCGCTAAACTTAGACTCGGGTATCACTTAGATCCCTATATTCTCATAATACATATTTTACTTCCTAAACTTTGCTTTGGGTGTCATATAGGTCCATAAACCTTTGAAATGCAATATCATCCCACTAATAAAACATGATAAGATCACATTTTATGCATTCAACCATTACTTTAATTAGCACATTTTGACTTGTTTTATTCCCCTTCAGCTTCTCCTAATATTCATCCAATAATTTATTTTATAAACTCCTAGTTTTAGTTTAGTAAGTGCAACTAAGAGTTATTCAAATTTGGACAATCTTTTAAGAATAATAGAGCACACATGTCATACACACTAGCAAGTTAAGATATTGCCTCCAAAGTAAAAAGTTATCAATCTTTCTAGATTCAGCACATCAATATTCTCCACATATGTTCATCTGAAATTCATTTTATTTGACTATAATTAAATTGTATATATGTAAAAACAAGTTTCATCACTTTAATTGAGATGACAATACTTTTAGAGAGTATATAGATCTAGATGACACCCAAAGCCAAGCTTAGGTGGCTGGATTTGCATTCTAAGAGTATAGGGATCTAAATGACACCCAAGCCCCAAGCTTAGTGAGCCGAATATGCATTTTAAGAGTACGGGGACCTAAGTGACACGTCCGGACAAGTTTAAGGACCGGCCATGCATTTTACTCTTTTTTCCCCAACCGCAGAACCTCCACTTCCGCATCTACAGCTCCGCGCCGCCACAAGCCCCTTTGCGCCGCCGCCGTCGATATCCGCCTTCCCTCGCCTCAAGCTTCGCCTGGAGCTCAGCGAGGAGGTGGGGAACCAACAGCCCTGTTCCCGTTCAACTTCGCGCTTGCCTTCAGCCGGACGACCTCGCCGGAGCCGCCGTTCACCGCCGCGCTCCGCACCACGTCCTTCGCCGCAAGAACTCGCCCGTTGACACTCTAGTCGAGCTCGCCGCTTCCCCCTCTTTCTCTTGGGTGAGCCCGCGTTCCAAACCACGCCCTGATGCGCTTTTCCCCGGCGAAGTCCGGCGAACCGCCACCACTCGTTGCCGCTCGCCGCCGTTGGCGTCATCGCCGCGTGGCTAGCCGTCCGATCGCCATCCGGCGGTCTGCACCGAGTCAATCCGGTCAATACCGGTCAACAGTCGCACGTCATTTTGCGTTTTAGCCCCTGCGGTTTCTACGTTTTGTGCCGCTACCCTTCCGCAGTTCAAAATTATTTAAAATTAGATCCTGGAAGTTTGGTTTCTTGCAGTTATACCCCTACATCTTGTTTTAAGCATAGTTTTTGCATTATAGCTTCGTTTTTAGCGTTCTTTATGTCCACGTGTTCATTTTAATGCGTAGAATAGCTTTTCAAACTTGTTTTCTCATTTTAATTATGATTGGTGTACTGTTTTCTTTGTTATGCATTTGTTTGCTTGTATGTTCTCGTGTGGCACGTGTAGACGGTCAGCAGTTCGATGGATTTGAAGATCAAGCTTTCGAGGAGTACGAACAGCAAGAGCAAGGTCAAGAAGGCAAGTCGTGTCCTTGATCACTTCTTTAAGTCCTATTCACCTTTTCTTTCATGTTCTATATAACATTGCCATGCGCAATATAGTTTAACTTGATGGGTCCCAATTAAGGATATCTTAGATTTCTTTACCTTTGCCTTGACCAATCGGGTTAAATTTATGTTGGGTAGCTCATGCCTAGTGCTCAAACATGGTTATGGTGGTTTAATCTGAATCATTATTAATTTGGTATTATTTATGTTATACCTTTCATTAATACAAGACCATAATGTTTAATCGGAACATGAAGCGACCACCTAGGAAAACAGTGCTACCACAATACTAAATGGTTCTGGTCTTGGCTGAGTAATTAGAAACCTTAGTCTGGGGTAATCTTACTCGTGAAGAGGCAACAGGGGGGACTGAGTCGTTGCATCATCGACCTGCGATAGGTTGTGCATGCCAGACACCGAAATCTTAGCGGGTTACTACTTACTAATTGTTGACACCGAATCATCGGACTTCTATAATTAGTTTCAGAACATGAAGCATTCATACTCCAAAACTGGGGGGCCTGTGTTGATACCAGATTTTAATCGAATCCCTTAATACGGAATATGAGGCCATCGGTGTCATATGCGACTAGTCTCTGCATGCGTATATATATTGGAAGGTCCTAATCAATATGTGAGTTGAACAAGGAAAAATCTTGCACATACATGCAAGTTGGCTGAAACAAGCAAGACATATGAGAGGCTCACGTGTGGAAGAAAGAAGGAGCAAGGACCTGATAGCAGTACGAAAAATGAAGCTTAATTAATTAGGACTTTACGTAAGGAAAGTTAGAGTCCGTGTATCTGAATATTTCTTTTTGTTTAGATATTTCATATCAGGTAGTTTTGATACGGTTCCTTCTAGGAGTTGTTAGTTCAGAGTATAAATATGTACCTCCGGTCATCGTAAAATCATCACATGATCAATAAACAAACATATTTACCTTTACTTTTCGGCTTCACGTCATTTGCCCTAGGAGTAGGAGTAATGTAGTTTCTCGACGAGTTCCTTCTAGCAAGCTGGGCTGCATCGACCTCGATCTCCGGCGAGCTGCAAGTTTCATCACCAGGTGTTCTAGGCTTTAACTACCGGGCGCATCGCTGTGGTTTCGTCTAGTTTTATCTATCAGTTATCGAGTATCTTGGATCTTCGACTTACGACGCATCGCTTCTGTCTCGATCTACGGTATTCACCAATTATCCCGCCTTAATTAAGATTGCATCGGATGATATTTATCTGTTCTTTCATCTTGTCGTTCAGTTTGCTTTAATTAGCTTTAGATTGGTTCATCATAGACGATAGATCATTTAATAGTGTCCCTATGCAATCACACCTCAGGAGTGTGGTATGGTGCCTTGCAAACACCGCATGGTTGGGTCCAAAGTTCTTTTGAACTTTTACGCAACTTGTGGGTAAAGATGTACGATCTCTGCAGAGTGTAAAACTGATTGATCAGCTATGCTCACGGTTAAGAGCGCCCTGGACCCTCACATGATAAGATTATCGAAAGATGGACTTAAATTGCTGTCTTTTACTCTTGGTTATATTGTTATACCTTATTTATGTTTCTACTTAATTGTGGGTGGTATAAACTTACATTTATTAGTTAAATGCTAATAAAATTTGACCAACTAATTAAAAGCTAATGCTGATTAAACCTTAGCTATACCTTGGTTAGCCTTACACTACACTATTCCCCACGACTTGTTGAGTACCAACCATAAGTGTACTCACCCTTGCAAAACCGCTGTTCAGACCAAGTGGATCCCGAGGAGTTGCTACAAGACTTCGAGGAGTTCTAGGCGTACGTTTCTTCAGTCAGCTGCCTGTGGAGTCATCCCTACTTTTGGAGTTCCGCTGCGTAATAATTAGACTTTACGGTTTATTTGAGACTTTCGGTCATGTAATAATGGTTAATACTCTCTTTATTTCGTTATGGCACTGCCTTTAATATTCACTTATGTCGTATATATGTATAACTTGATCCTGGTACATATGTATTCAATGCACTTGGTTTTATCCTTGATTCCGGGTGTGACGTTAACTCGTGGCGTGCGCGAGGCGGCGCCAACGGCGGTAGTTTTGTGCGAGAACGGACGTGTGGCTGCAGTGCGCATGACCGTGTAACTTGTTCTCAGCTCCTGCAAAACTCCTGAGCTGCTTTCCTATTCGGCTGCTGACCAATAATGCACGAGCGTACTCTTTCGCTAGCAGTTGCATCGTCCTTCACTCTGTTCCATCGCGTCCATTTTTTCAAGATGAAATGAAATCCATGAGTTTGCATTGAGTGGTGCTTGCGTGCTTAACTAATTGCTCTCCTACAATTAGCTCTTGCAATATTTATTGTTTAATGAACAGTAAATATGGTTTCCAAGAGAACTGAAATTTACTCTGCCTCCCAACTCTGAATCTTGTGGCTTTTATTGTCACACATGCGCAGCCATGGATGATTACCGCTGCAGGCATCTGTACTCGGTGATACAGGCGCCACGATCAAGCAAATAGACCCGTTTGGACACTGATGGCATGGAGTGCTTATCTTTAAATGGACCGCAGTGACACAATTACAACTGGCGGAGGAAAATGATCCCCATACGTATACTAATTAGTAATTAGAACATATAAAACTACCTGTGCTTGTTTAAAAAAAAATAAAACTACCTGTTTCGAAGGGGAAAAAATTCACATTTGCTTACACCTCTGAATTACAGTCGTTGGTTAATTAGATGGTGGTGCAGGAAGTGGTCACAATTTATCCTTTAACTGATGTAAATTAAATTTAAACATGCACACGATTATTGTAGTGAATGTCTTCCCACTAGTGTTGCATACGTAAGGTGGCTGACATGAAAATGAAATGCCTCATACATGATCATTGATATAGAGAAACATAATGACATGCTTAAGCTTTACACACTTGTATTGTGTAAATATTGATCAAAGCTAGCTAGAGCATACGTGGGGAATTGCTGAATGTGATTTTTTTTTTAACACAAGATCATCTCCAGCAGCAAGCACTACTCAACCGGAAATATGATGTTGATGCTATCACACTACAAACAACACGTGTACGCAAATGCACCCAGCAATCTTGCAAGCTCTCGTGCATGAGCTAACGAGCATGGAGTTCAGGTGCCTTGTCTACAAGGCTACAACTTGCTCTCTTCTCATGGCCATGCCAGAAAATGGTAGCTTGCATTATTGACACCAGGGTCAGAAATAAAAAACTACCGGCCTGCAAATAATTTCTATACTATATATAGGACGGGACGGGCAACATAATGTTACAATTGCAGTTAATATAAATAGAGGTCATATTCGTGCTGCTCAACCTAGCTAGCCTCTTGTTTCTTATGCTATCTCGTTAGCCGGCCGGCTATGCGAAAGCAAGATGCAATGGCATGCTGCGTCTGTTATAACTTAGAAATAGGAGGTATCTGGAACTACGTCAACTCTGTGGGCTGCACACGAGCCTAACCCTGATCGCCACTTACGAACTAGACTGTCCTTTGAATCTTGTGGTGGCACACTGCTTTCTCAGGCTTTTCTATGGTAGTCGCCCTTGGTGACTTGTGGCCTGGGACAGAGGGTTCGCGGCGTGTGTGAGGCTCGCGGAGAAAACCTCGGTGTTGTGTGAAGACCGGCAGCCGTAAAACGTGCGTGTGTCATTGCTCGCAAGTCGCAATTTGCATCTCAGGCTCGGGCAAGTCGCTCCAGATTTTGCTGCTCGCCCTGGCCCGATCCTGGCCTGCGACAAGAGCATGTGACTTCTCTGTATAGCGTGGGATTCAGGGCACAGGCAGCGTCCAAGGGCATCAAATTTTCTGTGAAAGAAAGATCTCGACTCATCAAGCACCATGCGAGAAAGATTTTGGGTGATGGAACGCCACCACAATGGCGTGGTGACGTGTACGTTGCCCAACTGAAACTGAAAGAAAGAGTAACCGCAAAGGGAAACCACCACATGGAAATGGAAGTACCAAGCAAACGTTTGTTGCATTTTAGGAATATGAGGAATCTGGAACCATATCCCCTCTCATGATGCAACGACCAGACCAACCATATCTTGATGCAACAACCATATCTGGAGGCTGTTACCAACCATGCTACTTCCATCTTCAAGAAGAAGAGGAGGAAGCTTAAGCGTGCTGAAGCAGTTGCTACTCCTGATGGCAAGCTCTCTGAAACTAAAGCTCCTGAAGCTGACTGATTCAGAAGAGAAATCTGGCAAGAGAGACCAGCGAGCATGGAAGACCATGCAGGCAGCTATGGGCCGGAATAGGCAACTACATTTGTTCCTGTCTGCTTCCACTATTTGTGACATCTTGGCACATCCATGCATATATTCGTCTTTTTTTTTTTCTGTTTCTGGTAGTTTTCAGCGTATGATCCATTTGATGATAGCGTGGATGAACACACTTATTACAGTCCATTGTGTAGAGAGATAGATTTAGGGGAAAACACCACGCGCCCCAATGAGGGGTGGGGTGACCTCTATTATATACTCAATATGGCTTGTTGTACAAGGAATACAATCAATATACATGAAAAGCTATAAATCTGCTATATACAGCTATACATTACCTAATACCCGCCCGCAGTTGCAGTGGGAGGTTCCCGGATGCAAAGACTGGACCTAAAGTCAGTGAATAGCTGAACTGGAAGGCCTTTCATCATGATGTCCGTGAACTGATGGGATGAAGGAACACGAAGCACTCGGACCTGTCCCAAAGCAACCGTCTCTTGTACGAAGTGAATGTCAATCTCGATGTGCTTCGTGCGTCGATGATGAACCGGATTGGCTGTCATATAGACCGCACTCACATTGTCGCAGTAGACAATAGTGGCCGAAGCGAGGGGGGACGTGGAGCTCCTGAAGAAGCTGTCAAAGCCAGCAACACTCTGCAACAGCATGAGCAACAACCCAGTATTCAGCCTCAGCACTGGAACGAGACACTGTGCTTTGGCGCTTGGAGGACCAAGACACCAAGTTATCCCCAAGATAGACGTAGAAGCCGGAGGTGGAGCGTCGAGAGTTCAGCAACCAGCCCAGTCCACATTAGAGTAGGTTGTCAAGGATTGGACAGGGTCGGTGCCGATGTGAAGACCAGAGGATAGGGTGCCCTTCACATAGCGCCGGATGCGCTTGATTAGCGCGAGATGAGGCTCGCAGGGATCATGCATGAACAAGCACACCTACAGAACTGCATACGCCAGATCAGGTCGAGTCAACATGAGGTACTGGAGAGCCCCTGCAAGACTCATGTAATCAAAGCTATCCTTGAGCTTGTTGCCGTCTGTCACTGAGAGCTTGGCATGAGTGTCAACAGGAGTCACTGTAGAGTGACACTCAGTCATGCCGGCACGTTGGAGGAGGTCTTGGGCGTACTGTCGCTGGGACAGGAATAGGCCGTCGGGGGAGCGCGTGATGGAGATGCCGAGGAAGTGATGAAGATCACCAAGATCCATCATGGCAAACTCGGAGTGAAGGCAAGCCATGATATGCTGGAGAAGCATTGAAGATGAGGAGGTGAGGACGATGTCGTCAACGTAGAGGAGCAAGTCGGCGAGGCTTGTACCCTCCTTGTAAACAAAGAGGGAGGTGTCCGAGGTCGAGGCAAAGAAACCAAGCTGTTTGAGGAAGGAGGTGAACCACCGGTACCAAGCCCGAGGTGCATGCTTTAGGCCATACAACAATTTCTGCAACAGACAAACATGGTCAGGGGGGGGGGGGGTTGATGAAGCTGGGAGGCTGCTCGCAGTAGAATGTCTCCTCGAGATGGTCATGAAGAAAGGCGTTCTTCACATCCAGCTGGTGAATTGCCTAGGTACGGGAAGTGGCGATGCTGAGGACGGTCCGTATCATCACTGGTTTGACAACCGGGCTGAACGTCTCGTCGTAGTCGATGTTGTGTCGCTGGGAGAAGCTGCAAACCACCCAACACGCCTTGTGATGAGCAAGAGATCCATCGGCGTGGAACTTATGTTTGAAGATCCACTTGCCCGTCACAACATTGGTGCTAGAGGGCCGCGGAACGAGATGCCAGGTGTTGTTGTCGAGGAGCGCCTGGAACTCATTGGCCATGGCCGCACGCCAGTTTGTATCAGCCAGACCGCTGCGGTAGTTCACCGGAATGGGTGAGGGCGAGGTCGAGGAAGTTGTGGCCAAGAGATTCCTGTACTGCACCCGCTGGATGGTCCCGGTTGGCGAGCGAGTGACGGGGTGGTGAGCAGGCAGCGTAGGGGGGCGCCGGTGGCGTAGGAGCCGGCGGTGCAGGGGGCGCCGGCGATGCAGGAACCTGCGCAAGTGGAAACAGCGTAGGAACAGGAGCATGGCGGTAGACAAGGTGGAAGTTGCGCCGTAGAGGAGGCAAGAGCCGCTGGTGCAGCCCAGTGGGTGGAGACGGCTCGCCGGCTGGTGAGTGCCGCGGCTCGGCCACAGACCCGCCCAATCTGAGCTGAGACAAAGTAGCCTGGGGTGGCAAGCACACAACCGGGCCGCAGACCAGGATGACCAAGATGAAGATGTCACGGACTGGAGGAGATGGCGAGGCCGGCGTAGGGCGTTGCAAAGCTAGCTGCTGGAGGCATGGTGTAAAGATCGTCGGCGTTATTGCAGCGAAGAATCACGCGTCTGGTTGGAAATCCTTGACAGAAAAACCAAAAGGGTCAAACTCTATGGTGCAGTTATTATCCTTAGTAAACTAACAAATACAAATCAGGTTACGGATAAGAGGGAATAACAAGAACATTGTTTATGCGAAAGTGGAAGATGGGGGTGGTGAGGGTGGAGTTGCCACAGCATGTGACGGAAAGGGTTTGACCATTGCCGACTGTAATGTAGGAGTAAGAGGGAGGAAGGCGGGAAAGAAGAATGCTATCCGAAGACGACATGTGGCTGGAGGCACCAGAGTCGACCACCCAGTTGCCGTTCTGCAATGCCATCTGGTTCAATGCAGCAACCAGCCCGGCCTGGTCCTAGGTTGGCACCTTGGGAGATGCCTAGACAGGGGTGTAGGCCGTGTGGGCCTACAGAGGAGGGCCGGGGAGGCTGGGGGTAGAGGCACACAAGCTCCCACCGCCCGTTGGGTATTGGCCGCCAGCCTGCTGGTGGCCCAGAGTGCCATAGGAGCCGACCCCAGGGCTGAAGCAGAACCACATGTCAGTGGGCCATGGGGGGCCGCTGCCGCCACCAGGGGGCGCCTGGAAGCTGCCGTCGTCCTTCTTCTGCCACCTTTTCTTGCCACCGCCACGGCTGCCACCAATCTGGATAGGGCCAGACAGTGGGCGACACCCGCCCGTAGAGTCAAAGGACAATGACGATGAGGAGGTTCTGGTGAGGAGGGCCGTGGAGTTGGAGATCTTCTCCTCATTGGCGAGGCGGAGCTCCTTCAAGGTGAGCATGTCATGCGCTTGGGTTAAGGACATGAAGCCGATGGTGGAGTTGGCGATGTCATCGACGGTGTTGGAGTAGCGCGGGTTGAGGCCACGGAGGAGATTCAGGACCACCTGGGAATCCTGAATGGGGTGACCGATGTCACGGAGGGCGTCGGCGAGGTTCTTCATGCGCTGGCAGTACTCTGAGATGGAGGAGTCGCCCTGGGTCATGGAGTGGAAGTCGTGGCTGAGGAAGATCGCCCAGGATTGCTTGTTAGTGCGGAAGAGGCCTTCAATAGTGAGCCAGAGGGCCCGGGCAGTCTGCTCCATGGCGAGGTCGAGGACGGAGTTGTTGACAGAGCTAAAGATCCAGGAGCGGACGCAGCAGTCCACTTGATCCCAATCAGGGTCGTCAGGACAGGGCGCCATGGTGCCATCGATATGCGACTTGAGGCCGAACTTGTCGCACATGGACTTGAAGAAGAAAGCCCACTTGGAGTAGCTGGAGGTCTTCATCGTCAATGTCATGGGGACGTGAGCTTTGACAGAGATCGTGGCGTAGGGGTGGATGATGGCCGGTGGTGCCTGGTAGAGGAGGAGGTCGCCGCCAAGGGGTGGCACAGGAGGGGCGCCATCGCCGGCGCCAGGAGGCGGCACAGGAGGGGTGCCAGAGCCACCAGGAGGCGGCACAAGAGGGGCGCCAGAACTGCCCACTAGGGTGGTGGCGTCGCTGGAGGGCAGGAGGCCGCCGTTGGATAAGGAGGACTCGGCAGAGGAGTCGTTGGCCATGGGAGGGAGGGGTGGGGGGGGGGGGGGGGGGGAGGTGCGCCGGCGCAGGGGGGTGGGGAGCCGCCGCATAGGAGGTGGGACGCCTAGGGTTTAGGCGCGCTAGAGAGAGGTGGAGCGGAAGGAAAGTCCCGGGATAGATTGATCCCAGTCTGGTGATACCATGTAGAGAGATAGGTTTAGGGGAAAACACCACGTGCCCCAATGAGGGGGGTGAATATAGCCAATATGGATCAGCTATATAGGACTATTAATTGCCTAATACATTGTTCCATGGATCTACTATGAGGCCATAGCCAATTAATTGGGGGTCACATGCATGGCATAGCACAAACCACCACCACCACAAGAAAAAGAAATTGCTGGTTCGTAGCTTATCGAATCATATATTTTACTTTAACTTGCAAAGCTTTTGGCAAGTCCTTTTCAAGTTGTGAATAATTTTAACTATTTAGCACCTAATACAACTTGCCAATTTTCTGAACTATCTGACGGCATAGTTGAATACTTTTGGGCATGCTACATGCTTCTCTTTACTTTAATTTCTAGTCAGAGTCATGTTGATCCGATAAGTTGCTTGGCAAGTTTTCCGTGCTGCTGAAACAATTCATCCTTTTATTTAGGAGCCATTTCCCATGCATCCGTCCCCAGAGATCATTCGCCAAGGTGGTACGTCTTCACCCCTTGTCCGTAAGTCACCTTGCACTCAATCTTTGGTTTTAGTGGCAACTGTCATAGGCCTGTCCATTTTAATGTCTGTCTTATTAGGTGTGATGCCATCGGTTTGTGATCAGAAACATACATATATAGTGATAAAAGCAAAGGCTTGAAATAGGCATCTAGCTTCCATTTGTCAGTGTCCACATTATTTTGTTTTGATTTCTGAATGGGGAAACTTTAAGGAGAAAAAGAAAATAAATTAAAGCATATGGAAAATATATGCACGCAGCTTCAAGAAACAAATTCATCAACTCTGAATAGCTTGTGCAACACCAGTTTCATTGAGCTCAGTGGATTCACATGAACAATCACTTCAGAAGAGCACCACCATATTGGAAAAACCTTGTTAACTATGATCGTTTTTATTTCTTTTCAGAGTTCACGGCCAAAAGTGAACATCCTAACATGTACATGAGCAATTGGCAGCTAAAGAAACATATGTAATAATCCACAGGATGAGAGATACTGAATCACTAATTAAACAACCCATTTTCCTTCTGAGGTACGAATTGCATGAACTCATCGAAATCATGACCAATGGGCAAGACATAACAAAACATAATCTTTCTTCATAGACAGTCGTAACCCCAGCCCTTAGTAATTCCTAAGAGGTGTCGTCTGCTACCCATGTCGACTGGGCAAAAAGGATGCGTCCCATCCACCCTTGCAGTAGCCATTGGCCATCTTCACAAATCAAAAAGTCCCTATGGTAGCACCTCATGACCTTGTCCTTCAATACGTTAACAATGGATGGTTTCAGTGGCAGCTGCCTCAGGCCCGCCCTCTGGTTTCTCGCATGCCACTGTTTATACTTCTCAGGGCGCTCCATCAGGTCTGTACCCTCGCAGGCAATGGCATTTAGTACAGAACGTCCAAATAAATCTTGCTCTAGCACCACTCGCAACTTACTATCCCGTGGGATGGTTGCATCAAGAATGTCAAATATTGCCGTGAAATAGAACACCACCTCTCGAAATCGCGACAAGTAGGAGGGACCATACGAACTATTCACAATGCTCTGGATGAAGACAGCTGGCCTCATCTTCCTTATGTTATGCAAGACGATATCTTTGGGGCATGGGTCATCAAAGAATATGCTCTCATCCATCAATGTGTTGAAATTCATGAGGTCGTTCACGATGAGCACCTCACCCGCATCCGTGTTCAAGTCCTTGATGGAAACTTCCTCCCACTTCTTCCTAATAGCATAGAAATTGAATGGCACGCCAAACTCATGGGCACACTTGCTGAGACGGTACCCTGTCTCCTCAATTTGCTCTTTTGAACGTGGCCTGAGATTTGGATGGCCTATGGTGGTGATCTTCACCTTTGGCGGGCCGCCTTCTCTGCTCGCCAGCAAGCGGAGCAAGTCAGCCCAATGGAACCCGTAACGCATACCATAGTCAACAATGTGTAGCCTTCCCTTCCCCACCATGGCCTGCAAGATGGTCATTGTGGAAAAAAGGAGCACCACCCTGTTGAAGCTCCAGGCAGCCGTGAGGAGGTTGCACGCCTCGAGCAACTCTAGGCGATCCGCCATGCGCAGCTGCCTAACCTGGCTCCCCATGCCTTCTAGCCGTGCCTCCAGCCCCCTTGCAAAACATTGAGCTAGCCGTTGTGTGACATCCCCAGTTTCTGATGCATGTTGCTTGATCTGCTTCAGTAGCTTACTCGCTGTCATGTCGTCGTTTGCCGCCACCGCCTGCGCACAGAGGATCAACGTTGTGCGTATGTCGACTACGTTCGCCACCGCATTTGTACTGCCCTTCCTGGTGCTCTTCTCTGCCTCATTGGCCATGGCAATGCGAAGCTTCTCCATGCATCTGATGATGAATGTCTCAGTGCCACGTAACATCATATCCTCTAACATCTCATGGGCACAAATATCCTTAGGCTCCTTGATCATCATCAGAGATTTGCTGGTCCTTCTTGCCTCCTCCTCCTCTATATGGTCATCGCTAGCATACCTCTTCTTGGCCCCACTATGATTACTGCTTTCCCTGACCATTTGATTCACCAGCTCATCCCTTCTGAAGCCATTATTAGCTATGGGCAAGAGCATATTGGCCTCTTTCATGCCCTTCAAGAACGCCCCCACAGCATATGTACTCTTGGATAAGGCCAGGTGGAGTGTCCTCTCATCACCACTGCTATCTTGCAACAAATCATTGGCTCCTTCTGTGTCACCATGATTAGAGCCAAATGAAGGGGAGGAGAGGATTTGAGCAAAGGGTTGCTGCACCTGGAGTAGCGCAGGGTGATCAGAAGGCTTATCATCAATGTCATCCTCCATGAGCATGCGTGAGATGTAGGAGAGCACCATGTCACTAGGGACATGGTGGCAACCCTCACTTCTGTCATCAGGCTTCGGCGAAAACACGTCAAGGAAGACAGATGGTGACTGTGGTGACTTCTTGAGACCCTCCACGAAAAGTTCCTCTGGGGTGGTGGCCATTTTGATCAATGGTTGTGGTGTAACGCCATAGATTTTGGTTGATATATCAATGAAGAGAACAAACTTTGTCAAAGTGTATGCAAGTGCCAGATGATTCTAGAGAAACGATGTCTACCTGTAACTCCAATGCTGCTTGCACAATGGAGACAAATAGAGGGCTATATTCCCAATGTTACTTGGAATTGGATATTGGTTACAATAGCTAGCTACACTGATGAACACAGCACACAGAGATAATATTATTTGTAATGAAGACCATTGAAACAAACCCCATTTGTTTTACCTATTGAAAATGACAACCGATCGAAGCGATGCGCAACATATATACTTAATAGAATATGCCTCGCAGGACTAACATAAAGTATTAATGATCAGAAACGCAGTGAACGAAGCAATGTTCCAAAGCAACAAGTAATTAAGCTCATTGCGTGCGTGCGTTTTGCCTGAATAGGTGTTAGTTATGTAACTTGCAAATGTGAAAAAATGAGGTAAGTAAAACTTCGAGTAGCAATCTGTGCACATTAACTCTAGATATGAATTTTCTTTTCTTTTTTAAAAAAGAAGAAGATGGAATACTACTACTACTGTAGTTGACTAATGAGATCTAACCAAGGTGCAGTGAGTGTGATGTTGTGTATTTATCAGCATGATTTGTTTGAATTGAAATTCCTATGGAGTGTTGGGTAGGAAGAATCATTGGAGATGCCGGATGCCATTTGGATGGACAGATATGGGTAATCCAGAATGCACACACAGATTTAGGGTCTCCATTGCTCCCGCACTCGCCGACCACCTCAAGCACAACTTTTGTTAATAAAATAAAAAACTAGATTAAACTAGAAGGAACTAGGTGGCTTTATATTATTAGAAGAAATTAGACACCAAAATCCATCTTGACGGGTACTTGAACTTGGATGGTCTAGGGCTTGCTCTAGGCATACATCCACACCCTCGACCGAGTTAGGCTTCCTTGCCTTTTTTTTATAAGTAAATGGCACCTCCCCTAAGTTATATCTCATTTCTCATTGTCTCTCACGATACCAGCCCAATGAGATGTACATGTGTACATATGTAGTCCAACTGAGAAAGGGCAACGATAGAGAAAAAATGAATATAGCACGGAAATGGAAGAGTGATGCCGTATTATTAGGAATACGAGGCATCTGGAACCATGTCCCTTGTCGTGCTGCAAGGATGCGTACCATCGCTTGTGTTTTCAGAGGCCTGCTAGACCTTCTGCCGTGGTCGATGGACACTTGGTACACAGAGACTAGCAAAGACGTGTCAAGACCGGCCGATGGCAGCATATGTTTCTCGCTGCTTCGATTCCCTGGGATCCCACCAGAGACCAGACTCTAGGGGTGTTATTCGTAGCTTCGTCTCAGTGATGCATGATGCAAAGGGCGAGCCTCGAGGTGCACTGGGCTGCAGTGCATCCAAATTAAAGTTCCAGAATCCAACAGTCCAGCGTCCTGGCCCCTGTGCTCTTGCCGCTATGAGAACTTCACCATCGACCGTCCACGCGACCAAGGAGAACTCGATCGCTATGAGCCTGCGATGCCGTGCACCTCGGCCGCCAAGTCGCTCTAATCAGAACACACTGAGACGAAGGCGAACCGGCCCCGCATGAGAAAATCATTCACGCTTCAGCCTTAGGTCTTCTAGAGTGCGCCATGCCTAGTTTGGGTCAGCTATTGCTGTGTTTGATGAGCTGTAGTAGGCTTGTGGAGAGAGAAAATTAGAGGTTCCACCTAGGATGGTAAAGCACTCTCAAATTTAGTCTAGCAAATTTAAGGATCGAGTTCAATAAAGACCGGACCATATATATGGATTGTGAAGAAGGCATGAGGACCATGATCTATTACCACCTCTAGTTCCACCCCCTTGTGCCCGGCCCTGCAGTGATGGGCGGTGTTAGTATGCTGCATGCCAGGGCAGCCAACCATAGAAGTGCATAAGTAAGGTTTCATGGGGCGCATCACCGAGAGGAGTAGTAGCTCCATCCAAGGTTTCAAATTTTGGTAAAATTTCAGCGAAATTTCATGAATTCCAGTAATTTGGTGGTGATTATACCTATTCATGTGCTTTATTGTGAATATATTATTCTAGATTCATATTTTTTGGTTGTTTGTGCTTTAATAGATGTATGGCCATAATCCATGCTAATCATTTGTTTCGATCTAAAAACTTTAGAAAATTATATATTTTGGTTAAGATTCTAAAAAAAATTGATGAAATTTCACGAATTTTGGTAATCTCGATGGTAAACGAAAAAGATCCCAAACCGAAATTCAAAACTCTGGCTCCATCTATCGACGTACGTACATTGCCCGGCCGGACATAAGTACTAAAAACATGCATGGGTGGGGGCCAGAGGTTTATTGAGTAAATTCGGTTTGTGCTATGGGAAATTGTAATGTTCCTTATGTGCCGCTGGCTTAAATTTTCCTGATGTGCCACTTATGTTATCTCGATCAAAATATATCGCCGTTCACTGAGCAAGAACAGTGGGATTTTCAAAATATGCATGCACGCATATTAAGGCCCCTCCGCATGTTTGTTTGCATCGAGATCCATATGGAGCGGTGGGTAATAGGAATAATGGCCCTGCTTGATACGGGTGCTAAACTTTAGCACCCAACTTTTAGCATCCTTTTAGCACTTAGTATCCAAACATGTGTGCTAAAGTTTAGCACATCCTTTTTCATTAGCACACCTAAGGGGTACTAAAGGGTGCTAATAGTGCTAAAAGTGGTCCCCTCTTCACTTTTTTCCACCATTGCCCCCGATCTCTCTCCTCCGCTGCAATTTAAGAGGAGTAAATGAGGGGCAATATTGTCATTTTCCACCAAAGATGCTAAACTTTAGCATAATATCCAAACAGTCCAAAGTGCTAAACTTTAGCACCCCGTATCCAAACAGGATCTCTGTAGGCCAACTGAAACTGAAAGAGGGAGCAACAGCAGAGAGACTATACCACTTGAAAAATGGAAGCATGTTGCAATGTTTGCATTTGATGGGAATTGGAGGCATCTGGAACATACCCTCCTGAAGCGCTCCATGCACGTAGACATGATGTATATGAAGACTGGCAATGATCCATGGATTATGGATAGTCCCATCTCGGGAAGCAGATCCGTCGGTGCCAAGACCAGCTGACGACAGGATCAGGATGTATCGCTGCTTTTCCGGGGATCCCAGCTGACGCTAGGGGCCTTCGTAGCTCCATCTCTTCGACTCTTCCCTTGGGCATCTCGCGGTCGTTGATCATCACCCTGGCGATCGTCTCGTGTACGCCGCGCCCGCCTCCTCTGCCGGCCGGCCATTGCCATCGTCAGCTTGCTCGCTCTGCAGTGGCCATCCATATATTTTTGTTGGTCACTCTCACTCGTACTACATTGCCTTCCACCTTGTCCCTTAGGAACGCCATGTTCAGCAGGTCCCAGCGGCCATCCATTTGATGTAATCATACTCCTCTACGAAGGCCCAATGCATGTACACTTGGTACGGTTGGAGTCTGGCAGAGACCCACAGCCTGTGGTCTCTGATGACTCTAGGGGCGGCCTTGAAAGCTTCATCTGGGTGGTGGGCAGCTGATCCCGGCCGGCCTGGAGTGAAGGTTAATCCAGTGTGTTGCTCTGGCATGTCAAAGTAATTAAGGGCACATGATAGGACGTCACCGAAGCTAGAAGCCCCCTCGCTGGATCGACATGGACATACGTGTGTGCTTGAAACATGCATGAGGAAACATGCACGTGATATGCACAACACAACTATTTTTAACCAAACTTTGATTTGACCGTTCTTTTCATATATATAAAGAAATTAAAAACAACTAGTAAAGAACAGCAGGATCAGGAACGTATTAACCTCTCTATCATGCTATATATACACTGTTCCTATAAATAATCCAATCAATAATGAAATGCTTCAATGTTGGTGTCATGCATGCATGCAACAAAGTGGGTTGGCCACTGTGAATGGATCCGGATATTATTCACATATAGTTAAGGTTTGCATTATTATTCCACCATCCTCCCACCAACCATCATCGATGAAGACAGTGAAGCGATTCTTGTTTAAATAAACGACACGTTACCAAAGTTACCTCTTGTTTCTCATCATCTCTCATTACATCAGCCAAGTGATGATGTAGCCCAATTGAAAGAGGGGGCGATGGCGGAGAGAAACAAGCACTTGGAAATGGCGAGGCACGATGCAAATAATGTTTGCATTTGTTCGGTATAGGAGGCATATGGAACCATGTTCCTTGTCCTATGGTTCCGAGAGGCCAGATGCTACGTACCCTCCTCAAGTGCTGCATGCATATGCAGATGGTACATGGAGTCTGGCAAGGATCCCTATCTTATCCCTTCCCGTGAGGCAAATTTGTCGGGGTCAGGACTAGCCATCCCACCAGACTCTAATGGTGGGTCCGCTGCTAAGATCTCAAGAGCCAAATATCCTTTGGCGCCCACCCTCCAGAAAGAGGTCAAATATCCGCAGCCAAAAATTCTTCAACTAAGTTCCATCCGGCAACAGCTGAAACAAGCAAGAACAAAAGTATCCTTGCAAGCCCGAAAAACCTTAGTTCTCAATAAAGTAGGAATAGATGTAATATTCAAAGGAGACATTGAACTGAAGAACAGGTACAACGGCTGACTATAACCAGAAGCCTCAGACATATTTACCTAGATGTAAAATCAGTAGTCAAGCCAATCATCGTCCCACCTATTCTTCTAGGCTATAGAGAGCTCGACTCTACAAATTTTCTTACTCTCATTTTTCCTACAGGTCGTGAACATACAACAACCAAATTGAGTCTCAAAAGCCTCTTCCTCATCGTCAAACTGAACTCTCTTTTTCTGAATATGAAGCTTGAAGAGTCTCGCCAAACCATCAACATCAACAACGCCACCAAAGTGCGATATACCCAATAAAACTTAGAAAGCATCACAAAGGCATTAGGCATAAGCTGGTGAAGCTTAGCCTCATACCTATCCAGAATCTGAGGCAACATCTTGTCACATGGAAACCGTAGGCTGGCAGTGAAAAAATCCCTAAAGACCACAACCTTGCCAGGATTGTGTTTCGGCACAAGCTCTTCGCCGGGAGGCCATGCAACGTCCTTGGGAAAATAGCCTTTGCTGACATAAAACTCTATGGTATTTTGGGAAACCAACGAACAGCCGAAGCGGAGAGTTGGCGCGAAAGTGTCCTTGTCGGCCATGAGCTCCGAAGGATCAGCCTCGATGTTAGTCGGATCCTCTCCACCGTCAGTATCAAAAGACAACTCCAGAGGATGAGAACCCTCGCGATCCTCCTGATTTTAAGAATCCTTGTGGACCTCCTGTTGCTTGGGAGCGTCCCCACGCAACCTTGCTTGCTCTGCTAGCTTTTCACGGGTCATTAATCTCACAGTTTGCATAATTCGAGCCAGCTGAACAAAAGGTAAAAAGTAAATCAAAACAGCAAGCAAGAGAGCAAAAGGTAAAAAAGAATGAAAGAAAAGGGCAAGAATAATACCTTCAAAGCTAAAGAGATCGATGCAAGGAGCCAAGAAAGCGTGAATCTCAAAGCGCTAAACAACAACGGGCAATCTTTCAGCAAAATGCGAGGATAGCCAGCCCCACCTTTTATAGGGGAGTTAACAGGTACAAACAGATGCCTCAAACCTCGAACCGAAGTCGAAGCAGCAATCAATTAAAAAATTACACGATAGGCATCAAAAGTTACCGTTGGCTCATTTCTCCTCCGACGCTCGAGGGTGACATTTTTGATAGAAGCTAGCGATCCTTAGTCGCAGGTTTGGCCTGTCGGAGTCGACCCCCGCCCATGAGGAGCTACTGTTGGGGATCACCAAAACCTAAGCACCCTCGAGCGCCGTATGTAGAATAAAAACCCCGTAACCTCGCAAGTTTTACATCAAGAGTAAACAAGCGTGAAGTGCTTCTAGCCTCGCAAGTTTCTAACCAAAAAGCAAAACTCAGTTAACCTCGAACCTTGTCAGCAGGGCTCAAGATTAGCCTCGCAAGTTATGTGTCGGCTGTAAAAGAAACGGAACTCCTTTAACCTCGCACGTCCTATGGAGACACCTCTAAAAGTAAAACTCGTACCCTTGCAACACTTCTACTATTGGAAGGACCCGAGGCTAGTAATCGACAACAGTGATGGCTAAACTCCAATTGAGCTAATCCTCGAGTGTTCAGAGTTAGTTCCGGACGCCGAGTTTTTACCTTTTTACTCTTTACTCAGGAATAGTACTTGGGAAAGAACTATGCGAGGTTATGAGCTCTCGACAAGGCTCAACGAAGCAAGCCCCTCGAGGCTGACGTCCATCTCGGATTGTGGATGGAGCCCCGAAGCTAGACGATCAACTTAATGTGAAGAGAAAGTCCCGATGTTAGGAAGCGGAAGGCGTGAGAAATGTGACCACGTGGAAGAGTTCAACTTTTACACGTTTCCTCCTCCGATGATCTTTATGTACGGTGTATCGTAGAATGTAGGTTATCGATCCTTGTAAAGGCAGCAAGTTCTCTGCATGGGTGCCAAGGTGCAAAAGCCAGCACAAAACGTAACCTTGCATTGGGCAGTAGCTCCATGCATAGACACGTGCGACATGTATGCTGCAATAATCATGTATCACAGTATCAGGCAAGAAATTGGTTCGTCGTAGGTTGCTCTCTCGATAGTACAACTTGTTTAAAACCGTTGGTACAATAGCAGTATCCTCGTATGCATAGCAGAACCATTTTGTAAAATGCTACTCCCTCCATCCTAAATTACTATTCATTTTGATTTTGGTACATACATAGTTTTTGCTACGTATTTAGACATACATACATGCATCTAGATCCATATAAAAAGAATTTGTATCTAGAAAAGCTAAAAATTTAGGACGGAGGGAGTATAGATTATAGATAGCTAGGCGGTTTCTATAAATAAATATGTTGTGCTTGTGCCAGTCTCCACGACCGTCTCTAGTTCACGCCGGCCATCCATATTTTCGTTTATCGCTTACATCCGTTCGTGACGGCTCAGGGCTGTTCACGAGTCTTTGGTCTCGAATTGGATACGCAAAAAGGTCCGGGTACATTATTGCCGGCCGGATATTTTGAGTATGCATGGGAGGGGCACAAGTTTGTAAATTCCTTTTGTGCCGTCAGAAATTGTAATGTGTGCCACTAGACACTAGTTTAAGTTTTCATTCCGTTATCTCCATCAAAATATATCACCATTAGAGCCATCGGTTATGTCACATATATGTTATTATTGTAAAGGCAATTTTGTCCCTCCATTCTCTGAGCACAGCAACTTTAAGTCCGATCGCCCCAACTCTTACCAGAATTTAATTTTATCTTTTTTCCCCAAATAACAATTTAAAGTAGTAAAGGAACCAGGCTTGGGAACAAACTAAATAGCCCATCTATGGACATCCAATTATGCAATCTAGTTATTATTGTACAAGTATTCCCTTGAATCCAAGTGATGGGAACCTTGCTTGTGATGCCTTTTGCACTACACTGTATGAATGAATTGTTAGCCGCTAAGGATATTTCTGACATTTGAATACATGAATGCAATGGCAAGTGTGCGAAGTTCAGCACACCTTTTGATTATAGCTACTACAGGATATTATTGTGGATATATATGATCACATATGCTCATAGTTGCTGGGGAGAGAAAGAGCAGTGACCATGCACCTACGAAGCTAACATAATGGTTTCCCATCAACACGCGTTTGTTCACATCTGAATCCATATATATGGAGCAGCAAGTAGGAAAGAATCATGAGACAGGCTTGATGCACCCATAGTCAGGTTTGTATTTCTCCTACACCTACCACCAACCACCCATTAGTCACTGAATCATGACCCTGCTGGCTATAAATAAAGGGCACGTCCCCTAAGTTGCCCCTTGTTTCTCTCCATCTCTCATTCTTGTACATATCATCAGTGTCATCTAAGTGATGTATAAGTCGCCCAACCGAAAGAGAGAACAATGGCAGGGACAAATTACCAAACAAGAAGAAGCATCCCATAATGTTTGCAATTTTTTTAGAATATATATGAGGCGTTGGAACCATGCCCTCTCTCAAGGTGAGAAGAAGAGTAGTGTACAGATGATACATGGAGCGTAGCAGAGACCCGCAGCCTGCCCCTTCTCGTGACACGAGTGTGATAGGATGTCACCGAAGCTAGCTAGAAGCGTCGTCCCTGTATCTCCTTGGCCCGTTGGGCGGACATGTGTGCTTGAACCGTTTTGCGTAAAGTGGAAGGAACGTGGTTGTCTATCCCGACATTGTCACGGTGCGTGTTAATATATATGGCGCATAAAGCACCTCCAAAGAAATTACATCTGCAGGTAGTTGTAGATTAGGTTTAGTTGTAAATCTATTGGATACATTTGAGTCCTACTCTATCTCTACCAACCGAACCATATCTTATCAACTCCTGAAAGCTTACAACCTAAGCTAACCAAGTCCAACAACCTAGACCCGAATTACATTAGGAGATATCCTCTACTTCTAACAGCCCATTTCAATCGAAGCTTCTGCTAACTTGAAGATTCAGATTGTTTCTGAAATTTTCCAGCTTCCGAGCAGGAAGTGCTTTTGTAAATCCATCCACCACTTGATCTCATGTTGGAATGAACCTGACCTGCAGCCGCTTATTAGTCATACGAGTTCACAAACAAAGTGAAAGTCTATTTTAATATGCTTGGCTCTCGCATGAAAGACGACCGGCGGTTCTTGAAGATGCACGCCAAGTTCTGCTAGTAAGGACTGTAACCATATTACTTTTGCCGTAGCATTTGCCATTGACTTATATTATGCTTCGGTACTCGATCGCGAGACATTCGCTTGTCTTCTTGCACTCCACGAGACAAGATTTTCTCCAAAGAATATGGCGAACCCAATTAGCATCAGAGAAAGCACTGACAAGGAATGAGCTTGACTTCTGAATTTTTAATCCAACTTCTGAAGTATACTTAACATACCTCAAAATTCTTTTAATAGCAGTCCAATGTATGGAGGTAGGAGTGCAAGAATTGACAAACTTTATTGACTGAATAAGAAAGATCAAGTCTTGTGAGAGTAAGATATTGAAGAGCACCAACAATACTCCTATACCGAGTACTGTCCTCTGATCCTAGCGCCACACCCTCATGACATGATAATTTTTCAATAGTAGAGAGAGGTGTAGGAGCTGGTTTGCAATTTACCATACCAACACGAGCTAAGACATCTTCTACATACTTCCCTTGCGACAGATGAATCCCATCTTTTTATTTCTTCACTTCAATCCCCAGAAAATAATGTAACTCTCCGAGATCCTTTAGTGCAAAGTCCTTTTTGAGATCTTGCAACAGTGCTGCAATAGCTTCATGTGAGGAGCTGGTAACTATGATACCATCAACATAAATCAACATAAAGCTTGTTATATGCCCTTTTCTATAAATAAAGAGAGAGGTGTCAAACTTTGAAGTTTTAAACTCAAGATTCAACAACTTTGAACTAAGCCGCGAGTACCAGGCTCTTGGTGCCTGCTTTAGCCCATAAATAGCCTTGTCAAGTTTGCACACATGATTCGGTGCACTAGCACTCTCGAAGCCTGGCGACTGTCTCATATAAACCTCTTCTTCCAGAACACCATGCAAAAATGCATTCTGCACATCTAGCTACCCCAAGCACCATCCTCGAGATACTGCAACAGATAGCACAAGTCTGACAGTGGCAATCTTCACAACAGGACTGAATGTATCCTCATAATCAATACTATATCGCTGTTTAAAACCCTTTGCCACCAATCGAGCTTTGTATCTATCAATCATCCCATCTGCCTTCTTTTTAATCTTGTATACCCATTTGCAATCAATTAAATTCTTCCCTTCTTGGCGTGCTACAAGATGCCATGTTTGATTCCGAAGTAATGCTGTATATTCATCTTCCATAGCTTTTCTCCACTTGGAATTACTCAGTGCTTCTTGAACACTTTCTAGTTCTCCCGTAGAAGAAAAGTTTCCATACCTGATCATGCCATCATAAACTTTCTTGGGCTTGACTATGCCGCTCTGCAATCTTGTCCTCGCTCTTTGCACCGCTACATCAGAAACATCAGGTGTAGCGCCAGCGCCTGTAGTAGTGAAGGATGGCGCCGGCACACTAGATCTAGGAGGTGGTGTAGAAGATCCTGCCAGTGCAGCCGTGTCCACCTAGGAGACCGGTGTAGCAGGCAAGCCAGGTGGCGGGGACTCGTTCGATGTAGGAAGCGCCACGCCAGGTGCTGTCGGCGGTGCGGCGAGCACCCCCCCCCCACATGTCAAAGTCCCGATGGAGGCAGTCGGGGTTATCGAATCCACCTGGGAACCCGAGGCTGGTGCGAGTGGCAAAAGGACGCCTAGTCCATGTGGCGGCGCAGCAGGCATATCAGCTTGGGATCGCCCGCCTGGATTTCCAGCGACCAAAAGATTCGGAGGTGCCAGGCCCATCTGATCACCATTTTGGCTCCTGTTTTCTCCAGAAATTTCCTGTTCAACACCATGCTCAGATGAAACGTCAGCAAACAAAGGGTTAGAACTACCAAAAACCCCTGAATTAGTAAGATGCAAAGGTAACAGTAGAATTTCTTTACGGAAAAGAGCTCCTGCATTGGGATAGAGAGTAGTGAATGGGAAGACTGTTTCATCAAAAACGACGTCCTGGGAGATGTAGACCCGACTAGAAGAGGGTTGTAAGCACTTGAATCCCTTGTGCATGGAGCTATAGCTAAGAAAAACACATCTGATAGAGCGAAAGGCAAGCTTCCTAGTATTGTATGTCCGCAAGTTTGGCCAAACCACACAGCCAAAGGTGCGAAGGGAAGTATAATCTGGTGTTTCATGGAGCAGGCGCTAAATAGGGGTTTGAAAGTTAATAACCTTGCTAGGAAGAAGATTGATGAGGTATGTAGATGTGGGAAAGGCTTCATCCCTGAACTTTAAAGGCATAGAGGCATGAGCAATGAGAGGTAATCCGACCTCAACAATGTGGCGGTGTTTTCATTCGGCAGATCCATTTTGTTGACGAGCGTGTGGGCAAGAAACTCTATGAGAGATCCCAATTTTGTCAAAGAAAGAACTAAGCTTTTCATATTCTCCTTCCTAGTCTGTTTGCATAGAGATGATTTTTCTGTCAAAATTTCTTTCTACCAAATTTTGGAAATTGTGAAACACCTAAAATACATCTGATTTCCTTTTCAAGAGATATATCCATGTGTACTTGCTGAAGTCATCGCTAAAGCTAACATAGTATGAATTGCGCCCGACAAAAAGGGGTGCTGGGCCCCAGATGTCAGAGAAAATGGGAGCAAGGGGCGCACTTGAAATAGTGTTTGAGATGCTATATGGTAGCTGATGACTTTTAGCCTTTTGACAGGAATCACACATGGACTCAATGTTTTTATCACTAATGAAAGGAAGATTATTATCTCGAAGCACACAGATCAACTATAGAAAACGATGGATGACCTAGATGACTATGCCATCTAGAGGACGATGGCTTATTGACACCATAGACTTGCTTCCTTGGATCCCCTCCTGATTCCTTCGACACAAGAGGATACAAACCTCCTTTGCATCTACCTTTATGGAGTACTTGTTTCGTTCCCTAATCCTTGATAAGAAAATAATTGGGATGAAATTCAAGGAAACCATTATTGTCGGAAGTTAAGTGATGAACAAAAACAAGATTTTTGTGTGCACTAGGAACATGGAGGATATTATCAAGATGCAAATTTCTAACAGGCGTATGTAGGGTAGTGCGCCCAATGTTTTTGATTTTCATACCTACTCTGCTTGCAGTTTGTACTTGATCACGATCGTTGTAGCGATCACGAACAGTCATCTTGTCTAGCTCACTGGTGATGTGATCAGTTGCTCCGCTGTCCACATACTAGTTAGTATCAACACCATATCCCATTGTAGCTGCGCTTGTAGTCTTGCTGTTTTGCTGACCTTCATCCTCATCATAGCGGTACCAGCATGACGGGGCTTCATGTCCCGCTTTCTTGTAGATTTGGCAGATGGGTATGGAGCTTGGTCCGCCTTGCTTGGAGAAGGAGGTAGGATTGCTGTTGCTGTTACCACCGCATGATGGACCACCATGGCCACGACCTCGTCCACCACGATTGTTTCCCGTGCGCCCACGAGAAGGTGTACGTCCACGTCCTGTAGCATTTGCGGACGACTGATAATGCGCCCCTCCTCCTGAATTCTCCTGATACATCTCAAACCGCATGTCATATGCCACTAGTTGAGAGTACAGATCACTCAATGATATGGAATTAGCACAGCCAAGGATAGAGGAAACAAGTGGATTGTAATCAAAGTCGAGGCCATTCATGATGAATTGTAGGATCTCTTCATTGTCGACGGCCTTACCCACAGCGGCAAGTTCATCCCTGATGCTTGTCATCTTGTTGAAGTAGGCGGCCGTGGTCATGCTTCCCTTCTTGAGGTTGGCAAGTTGCCTACGTAGATTTGAAACCCGCGCCTTGGTGTTAGCAGCAAATATTCTTCCAAGCTTGCTCCATACTTCTTCTGAAGACTCCAGGGAGAGCACATGAACCAGGATGTCCTTGGTCATGGAGTTGAGCAGATGGCCCAACATTTGCTGGTCTTTTGCCAGCCAGGCGTCATACTCCGGATTGGCGACAGTGGTCTTCTTTTCTGCCTACTCCACCTCAATCATCTTCAGAGGCGCCGGAGTAGAGCCGTCCAAGATACCCCGAAGTTGGGCATGGTGCTGGAGTAGAGCCATCCAAGATACACCGAAGTTGGGCACCATGCACAGGGGGAAGGATCTGCCTTCCAAAGCAGAAAGTTGTCTCGGTTGAGCTTCTCCAAGACAGGATGGCCCAAGGCTACCGGCGTGGTGGATGAGGACGATGCCATGGGTTGAAGGAGGCTAACTCTAGATGTATTTGGAAGAAGATGCTCTGATACCATGTAAAGTGGAAGGAACGTGGTTGCCTATTCCGGAATTGCCACAGTACGTGTTAATATATATGGTGCATAAAGCACATCCAAAGAGATTACATCTGCAGGTAGTTGTAGATTAGGTTTAGTTGTGAATCTATTGGATACATTTGAGTCATACTCTATCTCTACCAACCGAACCATATCTTATCAACTCCTGAAAGCTTACAACCTAAGCTAATCGAGTCCAACAACCTGGACCCGGATTACATTTGGAGATATCCTCTACTTCTAACATTTTGTTCATATAGAAATTAAAAATAAATAGTAAAGAAAAAAGGTACCAGGCTCAGGAAAATATTAAACTCTCTATTATGCTATAAATTGTTCCCGTAAATAATACAATTAATGATGTACAAAATGCTTCAATGTCGGTGTCATATATGCAACAAAGTGGGTTGGCGACTGTGAATGGATCAAGATATTAAATCTGGTTAGTGGATTCAAGTTGGAAGATAAGATCCACAAGTATTGTGCAGGTACCATTCATCCAAAGTTTTGTAATTGCTTCATGAAAAATATGGTTTTCGGCTTTACCAATATGTTTCATTAGTATAATTGGAAATGTAAAGTTTAACAGTTAGAATATCTCTACAATACAATTAGGTTTCTACAAAGGTGCACATGCAAAACATTGAATATTTTGTTGCAAATGTTTTACTAATGAATTAGCTTTCCATGGTGTTGGATAAATATAAAATAAATTACACCCTCCATACAAAATTATACCGTGTCACTTTAGTCAAACAAATTGTAAAATGTGCAAACGGATTGATCAAGTTATCACATAGGATCTTATACGGTCCAAAATATGCTCGATGGACGGGTTCATGGACAAACTGACAACAGTACATGACGTGGAGATGTTGGCCATTTTTACGCACATAATCTCCTACGTATGTATGCATCTATTTGCACGCTTACATCCTATTGGACTAAAGTAATATAATATAACAAGTAGCTGTCTTCTGGATGCAATTTACTCTAAAATATAAGAGGTTGTCATGCGTATTGGGCTTTTCAATGTCATTTGTTTGCATTATATTGAGACCCGGGGCTGTACATAGGCAGAATCACGGAGCGCAGGCTTGATGCTACATTGACAGATAGATTTATCGACATGGTAATCCAATATGCACATATAGTTAGGGTTTGCATTTCTCCCATACCCACCGTGTCCTCCCACCGACCATCATTAAGACAGTGAAGCGCGAGCCTTGTTATAAATAAACGACAGCAGGTTATTACCTAAGTTATCTCTTCCTTATCATCTCTCATTACATCAGCCAAGTGATGTATATGTAGCCCAACTAAAAGAGGGGGTGATGGCACAAACAAACTAGCACTTGGATCGTATCGGGCTCTAGCTTTTTTTTTAACGAGCCAGCAGGAAAGCTGCTGCTATATTAAAAAAGAGGGATGCCTGATGGGCGAAGTAAAAAAAACTGTACACTGTACACACTTTACATCCTTGTGGAGAATCACGGAGACTCCACTGGTATACTACAAAATTCACACCGCTGAAATGAAAGCCGCTAAATGCTTAGTTCCCGCTGCAATCCACATAGATACTTGATCTTTAATCTTCTCGCATACCCGCTGCGCTGTTCGCGCTTTATGTTTGAAAGTTTTGATGTTTCTTTCCATTCAAATCTCCCATAGGACCAGAATAATAAGACTCCACAAGTCTTTTTTATGTGCCATGCTAGCGGTCCCTAAGGCTATCCACCAATTATGGATGGAGTTGTGTCCTCCCCAGGCATTCGGGGATAAGCTTGCACATCCTGTCCATGTAGCCATCTCTGCCCAAATTGTCCTCACAAAGGTGCATTCCGTAAAGAGGTGGGGGCGGATCTCTTGTGTTGTGGATCGGGCTCTAGCTTCATATCACACGTGACAACGGATCATCCATCGCTGATTTCACATTGATTTGTATTATGCCAAGGAACGCGACAGATATGACGGGTCGGATCGATCGGCTGGCGCTAGCGGCACGCCGCACGCGTGATCGGAGCACGCTCACGAGCCACAGGTCGCCGGAGTACACGCGGCGCTCCCGACAATGGATCCGACCCGTCATATCTGTCGCGCACGCTCCTCCGGCAGGCGGCGGCATAATACATTATACAGCTTCAGATCACACGTGACAATGGCACATATGTAGCACCAGGCCAGCAAGCAGTCGGCGAACGGCAAGTTCTTCGTGTCGCGCCGCGGTGACGTACGTCTCTCCGTCCGCCACGCACTGTAGTACCTCCACGCCGCGGGGGACGGCGTTCGCCGTGCTCCGGCTGTCCGTCCCTTGCCCATCTCCTAGATGCATCGTCTTCCTCGTCGTCTATCACGAGCTGCACTGCAGCCACACACTCACAAGTCACACAGTCTTTACCGTCGGCGGCATAGCATGCCGCCGTGTCGACGCCGGATGTACGATCCCATTGGGCCACGCAGCGATCACAAACGGATGTTACTGGCAGTCTGGCTTGTACAGTCTCCTGAGCTGAATTCCCTGGTACAGTCAGTTCACTGTAACAGTTTCAGCTTGACTTCAATTAGGGCCCAGTTTGGATAAGTTTAGCACCTGTCATATCGGATATTTGGATGCTAATTAGGAGTATTAAATATATACTAATTACAAAACTAATTGAACAGATGGAGTCTAATTCGCGAGACGAATCCATTAAGCCTAATTAGTCCATGATTTGACAATGTGGTGCTACAGTAACCATTTGCTAAGATGAATTAATTAAGCTTAATAGATTCGTCTCCCGAATTAGCACAGGGGTTCTACAATTAGTTTTATAATTAGCTAATGTTTAATCCTTTTAATTAGCATCCAAACATTCAATGTGACACTACTCAAATTTAGCATCAAGTTTAGCACCTAGTATCTAAACGTCCCCTTGAAACTATCTGTGAGCTAGGTCCGTGGCAAACTCTGAATGATTCAGAAAAGCTGAAACAAGCACAGCTTGTCAGCTAGCTGCGCCTGAGGCAGGAAACACCAACCGGCGGTCTGCGCTCTCCTCCGCCGCGCCGCGCGCTTCACGAAGGCACGAAGCCATCGCTTGCCGGCGGCCACAGGGCTGCTAGCTCACCGCCGGGGACATCATTGTGGGCCAAAATCTCTCGACGGGCCGGCCATCGCAGAAGTTGGGCTCAGATGTTTGGGCCTCCACTTGGGCCCACCAAACGCCCTGCCAGAAACACCAACCGGCGGGTTCTGCAACGTCGCGCAACGGTGAGCCGGTGACGTCACGCCGTCCGCCGCGCGCCGTCGTCACTCACCGGAGACTCACCGTGCCCCGGCTGTCCCTCGCCTACCCTACCTCCTAGCTAGGAGATCGATCGTCATCACCATACTGTATAACTCTAGCCTGTCCTCGTCGCCGGCCTAGCATGCCAGCACTGTGCAGGCGCAGCTACGCTCTAGCTCCATTATCGCCGGCCGCATGCTGCCGACGACGCCGAGTGTACAGTCCCAATGGGCCACGCAGCTTATTAGTGCACAGAATCGTCGTCGGGAACAACTAACAGCGACAGCCACTGACAGTTCACTGTCATATTTTTTTTATACCTCTTTTGCATTTTATACTTCTTTTGCATATCAGCTACTAGATTTTCTAGGAGATAGGTGTTATTTTATCTGTAAAGGAATACTGTTCCAAGTTTCAGGGCTTTCAGCTTGACTTCAATTTGCACCTTATTGTCTCTGCAAACTCTGAACTCAATGCTGAAACAACCAAAGCTTGTTGTCAGCTAGTATCTGCACTGATCTTTCTGCCGCCAATCACCATTGAACAACAACCACACAATAACTTAAAACGCTCAATCAGCTTGTTGGAAGACGATGTTCGCCAAGTCAATATCTAGGCTAGTCGCTGCTACCAAATGTCATCGTCGTCGCCGTCGCTGTCGCCAGACATCGCTCTGAAGTCTGAACAGTGACTGGCGAATAATGGAAGACCGTCGACAGCGAACCGAGATCTAATCCTAGATCTCCCGTTCACGGCGGCCGATCGGGGACCGGACGGGCCAGGCCGGACGATCTGCGTCGCCAAGTTGACGGACACAGCATAAACCATTTATACAATACTGATATGAGATCCCAGCATCTGGATTATTGTCGTCCGTCCGTTGGTTTATTCTCTGCATCAGCTAGAGGAAGACGAAGAACTAACTGCTCCTGGACAGCAAGTTGATAGGTTTCCATTTGCTGATGGCTACGTACTTGTAAACCAAGTTGAGCTTGTTAGCACGCGTCACATGTAATCCTTGCAGATTTCATCTCACGCATGCTCACTAGCTGTGTGTTAATCTTGCTGTGAGTGTGAGTTGAGAAACAGTGTATATAGTCTATGATGAAGTGTTCTATTTTGCCAAAATCCTTGGAACGATTGGACCTCACTTTTTAAACCGAAATTCTGACCTCATCCGGGGCCAGAAGAGAATTTCCTTTTAGCAGTACGAGTATAGAAGAACAATGGCCATGAGATGAGTTCATTTCAGAGGAGGGACATAGCTTCAGATTATACATAAACTCATGCCAAACTAACATATCACCAACAATATCAAGCCAACTGATCGATGATGATGAACTGCATTTCGGACAGCAAGCCAACCTTCTTCGATTAGGACCACTTGCCCTAATATACTTTCCAAGGACAACAACGTGTGACCTGCACCCATAACCAAACCCTCTGTGGCGGCAACCTGAAATAGTTTTCCTACTGGGGTGAGGTGAGTTGGGTTTGGGGCCAGACTCTCTTGTTCTTCAGCCAAAGAAAATCCTATTCTTCACAGCCAGTGGCCCCTCAGGAATCTAAATCTGCCGTAGTGGCATCGGCGGGCCCACCCTTCTTGTCACGCCGGGCCCACGTCCCTGGAACATGTGGACAGCGGTGGCTGGTGGAGAGGGTGGTGGGCCCACCAATCACAAGGCGTGGAAGTTGACAGCATCAAGGTTTCTTGTTTGTCTCAGGGTTGCTGAGAACTCAAGTGCTGCCAATAGATTCAAGAGGCAAACATGTGGATGGGGAAATCTGAAGGATTCCACGCTGATTTCAGTGGCTAAAGACAAAGACAAGGTGTGCATTTCTTTTATTGAATTCTGAATGAAGGTAGGGCATGTGGTATTCAATTGTGCCAAATAAAGTTTGTGACCTCAGGATCCATGACTGAAAAGAGGAATGTGACTCAGTATATGAATTTGACATATTTGGTGGTCTTGCTTGAAAGCAAAGTCAATGTCGAGAAATTGACAATAGATGACTTGTCCATGTTTGTTCAGAAGTTCATAACTAGCTTGGACCTGGTTTCACTCTTTTGAGTATCAATGTAAGGTCATCCAAGAGCATTTGAGAACTTCAAGCGTTAATATATTTCCAAAAAAAAAAGATATATTGCTGTCAAAACTTCATGTTTATATCTCACCTTATTTTAGAAGAACGAAACATGTTAGGTGATCAAACTGAGAAAGTCACCACTATGGGTGCAGAGATACATCCACTGAGAAAGCAACAAAAAGTTATCATAGTTTTGCCCAAACTTTGATACGGGCCAATCAACACTCGAATACTTTACTTGCCATGCCGATCAAGCTGGGGAATACATACACATAAATTACAAATGTTGAACTAGGCACTAAGCATCCATTGGTAAGAAAACAAGCATTGGTAGATGCCTTACCTGAAAATATCTCATCTACTTTATCACCAATCAACTTTCTCTTCCACACCATAGTTGGAACAACAAGACGTGGCCAATTATGACTAATGCTGTCCAAAGTATGGGCCCTAATGTCTGGAGCGAAGGGCAGATCACACGCAAAAGAGTGAGATCCAAATGTATAGCTAGCTAGCTTCAATTCTAGATGCTAAAGACAAAGCAGTGTGGTGTACACTTACTTTTCTATCAGGTATGATATTTGTTTATGATAAGGGCATATGGCAATTTGCAAATAACTTAATTAATCGAGTCTCAGTTTTGTACTCTGATCTTATCCTTAAGATCTGGAGCATGCAAGTATAACTATTAACTAACAGTGTAATGGCAGTGAACCAGTGATTAAGGACATTATTTTGCAAGTATATGGAGACGCTAGTGGCCATCTTATCTAGTTCTGCATTAAAATTTATGCCTGTACGTGCAGCACATTATTTTGTAAAGTGGTATATTAGTTCGTAAAATTTGGGCATGTGTAAACGCTGAAGAGAGGAGATATAGTGCTTTAATCTTAGTTTAACTATGGACTTTTTGTTTGTGGTATAGTTTAATCTAAGGTGCAGATATGCCAATCTGTAGCATTATTTAATAGACGTATAGTTCCTCTTCCCCATATGCTTTTGTTTTTCTTCAATACAACATTGTTAACACTCTCCATTTGATGGAAGGGAAAGCAAGTGCCCAAAGCTAAGCCAAAATGGATGCTGCCAATGAGAGGACGGCGAGTATTGCCTAGCTCGGTTTTTTCTCTACGAAACAAAATGATGCAATACTAGGTTGATGAACTAGCTAGAGACCATATATGATGAAGACAATAAGACATGACCAACTTGACATGGCCCACTAATCTTTGGAGATGTTCTAACCAACTGCCTTCAAGATGTATGGCACGCCAAAAATCGCAGCATCATGAATACCTATGAGATTATTTTTTTCAGTTATTTGGAATTGTTATTCAATATGATGTTCGCATGAGAAAACTTTTCTTACTATGAACAAGTTTTTTAGGCTTAGTACGATCAAGTTTATGAACGCAAAAAGGTGTAAAATAATCCTACTTTGAGTGAACAAGAGATCAACTTGCATGCTTTTTCTATCAAATTAATTCATATCATGGATCTATGCATTCTTACCAACTTTGATCTCTCCTTTTTTGTTGTTTACATTATAAAACTCCCATGCTCATATATGATCATCTGTACCAATGCAAGCAGAGGTCTTATCATTTGGTTGCATTATAAATTTTAACTATAGTTTATAGCCAAGTTATAAAAGAAGTAAAGAACTGAACTATATAAGAGTTATGTCTTTGCTTAGTTATTTGTGATTGGAGGGAATATTCAAGATGGAGTATAGGATTTTTTTTTAAAGAGAAGCAAGGCGATGTAATCCATTGATATCGTTGTTCCCTTTAGTTTTAGGAAAAGGTGGCGTAGATGCTTTCTCGTCTCAGCATATCAGCGTTGGAATATGTCTGCCTTTAAAAGGGCCAACACCAGTTAAAATGGCCCCAGCAGCAACTGCCTAGCTTGAATGGCCCTCAAGACTAGCAGGGGCCAGTAGCTATATGCCGAAACCACTATGAGAGCTCAGTGCCCCCTCACCAAAGCTACAAATTCGAGGTGAAATTTAGAAGCTTTGCACCATGTACTGCAAAAGAAATTTACCTTACTCGAACATCATATCTGAATACATCATTTCATATATGAACCCTAGCCTTTCCCAAAGAGCAAGTTGGTTGGTTGTCATAGTTATATGTCCTGAATCAAATGCAGAGAAGTTCACGATAAATCATCTAATAAGTGTGTGGAATTTGTTATACTCAAATCTCAAACTACAACTTTTAGCCACAAGATTGCATGGCCGCAATACTTTTTAAAATATGAACAGATCTTACTCGATCAGATAACCTTCGTCATCTTTTCCGATCTGTCTAGAACGACTGATTTTACCCGTGCTCCCAAGGACTGTAAAATGGCTATTTCAAAACACACAATACTCCACACGTAACTTTTGAAGTATTTACTAGTCCACTTGTCGTCATTACTTAAGCTTTTTTTTTTGAAATGTTTGAGGGCAGACAACTCACTTCTTATCAAAGCCAAGATGGTCGAATTTGGTTCTTGGCTAGTATTTTTTTTGAAAAATTTAAAAGTACTTATGTTCCACACATCCTAAGACTAGGCAAACTCTCACATGTGAAGTGAATGTCAGAATATCAGTATTTTGAATAGTGGGCTACATATGATTTAATGACAACTTTCTCGTGTTGCTAATAGCATCACTGTAACCCGCTATCTCTATTGCAGTGTGGTGGCTCTTCGGAGCCGCTATAGCCCGTATAACACTGCTATAGCCCACTATTGAAATCATTGCAAAAAAACATGAGTTTGTTGATGAACCGCTTGGTGCATGAAGGCATGCGCTCAACAATAATCACTAAAACTACATGCCAACCCACAAATACTAACCATGGTTAATCAAACCCAAGCTATTCGATCTAATAATTAACAAAAAACCAAAAAAAATGGCAAGTTGCACAGCCAACTCACCCATATAAAAAGGCACCAACACAACAGCTTCACCTAATGCCGTCGCCGTACTCATCGCCGTCGCACTAAACTGTGCTCCAACCTTGCGGTGCTCTTGCCTCGCTGTTGCTGTCGTCGCGCATGGACGCCATGGACAGCAAGAGCAAGGGGAGCAAGAAGCAGAGCAAGAGCCTGCTCGGCAAGTACGAGCTGGGCCGCCTGCTGGGTCGCGGCACGTTCGCCAAGGTCTACCTCGCGCGCCCCGTCGCCGGCGGCGAGCCCGTGGCGGTGAAGGTGCTCGACAAGGCCGAGGTCATGGGCACGGCGGGCATGGCGCCGCGCGTGCTCCGCGAGGTCACCGCCATGCGCCGCCTGCGCCACCCCAACGTGCTCCGCCTCCACGAGGTCCTCGCCACGCGGTCCCGGATCTACCTCGTCATGGAGCTCGCGCCGGGCGGGGACCTCCTCTCCAGGCTCGCCGCGCTCCCGCGGCGGCGCCTGCCGGAGCACGCCGCGCGGCGCGTGTTCGTGCAGCTTGTCGCCGCGCTCTCCTACTGCCACGCGCGCGGCGTCGCGCACCGCGACGTCAAGCCGCAGAATGTCCTCCTCGACGGCGACGGCAGCCTCAAGGTCTCCGACTTCGGCCTCTCCGCGCTCCCGGACTCGCTCCGCGACGACGGCCGCCTCCACACCGCCTGCGGCACGCCGGCGTACGCCGCGCCCGAGGTGCTCCGCCGCAAGGCCTACGACGGCGCCAAGACCGACGCGTGGTCCTGCGGCGTCATCCTCTTCGTCCTCCTCGCTGGCCAACTCCCTTTCGACGACTCCAACATCGCCGACATGTGCCGGAAGGCGCACCGCCGGGAGTACGAGTTCCCGGAGTGGGTGTCGCCGGCGGCTCGCCGCCTGATCAACCGCCTGCTCGACCCGAACCCGGCGACCCGCGTCGCCGTCGAGGCGCTGGCGGCGCACCCGTGGTTCAAGCGCTCGCTCAGCGTCGACTCGCAGCTCGGCGGGCTGCTCAACGGCCAGCCGGAGCGCGCGCTGGCGTTCCGGGCGCCGGCGATGAACGCCTTCGACATCATCTCCATGTCGCCGGGGCTCGACCTGTCCGGCCTGTTCGACAAGAGGAACCGGGAGAAGAGGTTCATGACCACGGCATCGCCGGAGCAGACGCTGGAGCAGCTCGGCCGCGCCGGCGGGAAGCTCGGGTACGTCGTGGTGGGGAAGAAAGGGCTCGAGTGCCTGCCGCTCGGAGGCCTGTCAGGCTCAGGCCTGGCCGCGATGACAGTTGAGATGTCGGAGGTGGCGCCGCCGCTGATGCTCGTCGAGCTGCGCCTCGAGGTGGCCGACGGCGACGGCGACGACGAGGGCAAACCGTTCGGGTGGGAGGAGCTGAGGCACGAGCTAGGAGATGTAGCTAGGGGTTGGCATAGTTGCCAAGATTTCTGACAAGACCAGAGGGCTGCTTGTAAAGCACATTCTCTTTTTTGTTCTTCTGCAGCCTGAAGGTGTGTATGTAGCTATGCATAATATGTTAGTGTGGTTAGTTAATATTTTCTTAGAATTATATGGTGCTGTAGAGATATTTCTTGTTCTGATGTATGTGGTGATCAATATATGAGCAAAATGTTATATTTGTAGTGAATATATTAATATTTGGAAATTATATATGGCGCACCTTAAAAGATGTTGTCGTGAAAAGTGAACGAAAAAATGGAATTAAATGCTAATGTCTCCATTTTAGGAAAATTAACTTGTATTGTCAGCTTTCCAAGAAAACATCGACTTTGATTTGTTCTATGAAAAGTAGAGAATTCACATCTCTGTAAGCATTAGGCAGTGGAACTTCATATATATCGCGGCAAGGTGGACTGCTAGTACATTGAGATCAAAATGTTCCTCCAGCATTCTGAATTCCAAAGGTATTCATTTAGTTTGTTTTCCTCCGATTCCTCACCTAATAGGCTAATACTGTATAGTCTACTTTAAAGATGGCAAAAGTATTCGATCAGTACCACAGTGACATAGGATTCCGCATGCATGGTTTTTCCCTTCTCATGTGTTTATTCGACCCTTCATGGATTTCCAGTCTCTGATAGAGATGCACACTGCCTTACATATAAATTCCTCTTCTCATGCATTTTGTGTTGTTGGCAGTCTTTTTTGTTCACTTAAATTGCATTTCTTGACACCCAAAATAAAGAAAACGAATAATAAATGATATTGGATTAATACTCCATGCATGTATTGAGGATAAAAAACATGCTCTTTCTAGCTTTTGTCAAAGCTTGGATTAGAAGTTACACTACCTCAAGAGTGATTTGCAAAATGCTACACTTTTACTTTCCAATGATTCCCAAATTGGATGTCTTTTTTTAACCCCAAATTGGATATGTTGGGCGGGCGGCTCAGGCGGCCAAACCCTAGCGCCGCCCTCTCCTCCCCACCCGCTCCCCTTCGTTGCACTGCCTATCGAGCGGGCCTCAGGAAGCCCGTGCGGCTTGCCATGACGGTGGCGCAGCCTTCTTCCCGTGCCTTAGATGATTCACGGTGGACGCGGACGTCTCGGGCACCTGCGGTGCTCGCCGGCACGGGTGGTCTTTGCCGCGGTGCTGGTGGGTAGCCACGGATCCGGCTCTGCCTCGGCCGGATCCGTGGCCGCGCACCCTGGGTGAGCGGGCACAGAGGTGATGGTGGCTGCAGTGCAGCGGACCAAGGCGGCAGCGCTCCGGAGCTGCGAGGGACGTGGTGGCCACGACGGTTCGATGCGCGGCGCCGGCGATCGGAGAGGATCTGGGGCCTCCGCTGCTGGATCCGGAGCCCTCAATGACGTATCCGTCGCCTGCTGGGACTTCTCCTGGTGTTGGTGTGGCAGCAGCCTGGTGTGGCGTCCCTTAGACGCGGAGGTCGACGGCCGGTGCGAGACGTGTGGCCGCGCGCGGTGGAGGCCCGCCGTGGGGCATGGAGGCCGTGCGTGGCCATGCGCGGCGGTGGCCAGCACAAGGTGACGAGGCCTCACTGTGGTGGCGACCGACGACGATGCCGCACGGTGGGGGGCCATCGTGGGCCAACGAGGCTGAGCGGCGGCGGGCCAGCGCTTCGTGGAGTTGGTGCGCGGTATGAGGAGGCATAGTGGTGGCGCTGAGGCACACGGAAGGCTGCCAACACGGACCGCGGAGGCGCGTTCATGGCAGCACGTCGACATCACGTGCGGGCTGCTGGGCGTGAGGGTGCGCGGCGGAGGTGCGGCTAGGAGGAGGCAGCGCGAGGGAGCGAGATAGCAGAGCGGTGGCATGAGGAGGCACGGTGGTGGCGCCGCCCCCGGGTGGCCTTCCGTGGCTGCAGTCCTAGGTTTGCCGTGTTGTGAGCATGCAGATAGGGATGGGATTCTCCGGGCGAAAGCCTCTGCCGACGATCCTGCTGGTGGTGATGGCAACGGCACCCTAGGGCGTCGTTCTCCTCATTGGAGGTGTCATCTTGGAGCCCATCTTTGTTGCATGGGGTTCTCTGGGTGAAAACCCTATCCAGATTCTGGATGAGTGATGGTGGCACCATTAGCGTCGTCTCCTCCTTGGAGGCGTCGTCTCTAGAGACCCACCTTAGCCTGTGGCATTGCTGGTGACGCCGTTGGTCATGGGAGGCTGCAGCTGGTGGCGACGGTTCCGCCGTGATGGGCTGGCAGCGTGACAAGGCAGCTTAGTGCAGGATGGTAAGCTTGACGGGGGTTGCCGAACTCACGTGGAGGTGATTGCAGTTATGGTGGCGGCCAAGGTTGTCGCATGGGTGTCGATTTGGCTGCTTGCAGCAGATCGTGGCGGCTAGCATTGCTTGGTGGCTGTCAGTGCTGCATGGGACTGCGTCGAAGGACGGCGCTTGCAGTAACGATATCGTGGGACGACTAGACTTGCAGTGGACTGTGGTGGGTTGCTCAGCCTTGCTGGGTTGCTCCGGTGTGGTACATCGTCAGAAGACGGCGCAAGCGACTTCCTTGGCATGCTAGCATGGCGGCGGAGGCTATATACGCGGGTGAAGCAATGAGGTGAAGTCAATCTACGGTGGTGGTTTGGCTATTTGATGGAGATCTTGGGAAGCGGGGCAATATTGCCCATCATTCTGATGGCAACATAAGAAACAGATCTGTGACTTGGAGTACTGTGGTGGACGTGGCGAGGCCCCGCGCGCGGTGATTCTTGAGGCGACGAGTAGAGTCCAACGGCGGGAGTGGCGAGGCCCCCGCGCATTTGTGTTTTTCGCGGTGGCGACTGCGAGGCAGCCTTCAAGAGGTCCGGATCTGGTGGTATCACTCTGTCGAGTGGAGTGTGGTGTTGCAGGGCACCACGGCGTTGGGTCCTGCATGGCGGTGGCCTTCTCGATGCGGTGCGATTTGTTTCTCTCGGTTCCCTGTTGACACGGGGCCACACCTGGAAGTTTCGGTGACTACTTGAGCGAGAGAATATTGGTGGGTGCCGTGGTAAGGTTTTGGGTTCTGCTGTCGTTTGTCGAGTGGAGTGGTGCGGCCGCGTTGATATCCCAATCCAACCGGCTAATGTGTTTTTGAGTTGATTTGAGTGCGTTGAAGTAGTGCGGCATGTGTTGATAAATCAATCCAACCTCCGATGTTTGTGTTATTTTTTTCCATTTGTTGTTTCTCCAATCTAGGCTTCATCTTCTTTTTAATATAATTGGCAGCTCTCCTGCCTGGTCCGTTTAAAAATTGGATATGTTTATCAGTGGGAGGACACAATAAGCTCTAAACTTTTATTTTAAGAATATATGTTTGATCAAGCTGTGTCACATACACGTAGAAAAGCATTAAAGATTAAGCACATTTTTGGTCATCTAGACACTATTACTACCCTTCTATGTTTTTCTTTTTGAAAATTAATACAGCGCTTTCTGTTGAACAAGGAGACAAGCTGCAGCCACTTCTGCAGCAGTATGAGTATCTGCGAGTATAACTTCCATCCTCGTGTAGTATCCGTCAGAAGAGTTCCATGCACAATCCGAAGAAACTTTAAATTTAATTGTTTGACTCACTACTCGTTGAAAACAATGCTATTCCATTACATAAAACAATGTTCTGACTTCAGGTGCATGACGAAATAACAAAACACTCTTTATTTGCTAGAGTACAATCGCCGTTGCGTCTGAAGCACCAGGCATCACAGTTAGCCATGCAAGAAATCGAGGTGTGTTGTTTGTTTCAGGTTAACAATGATAAGTTAAACATACTGAAGTGGGAATCATAAACCGCACCTTGAATGGATGTGTGATAATTAGCGCCGGCATGCTCCCTCGCCATTGTGTTGTCCAAGAATAAGCTCCTTGGCTAATTATTCTCACATTTTGCAATCACATATGATTTGTTTTCCTCTAATTTCTCATTATGTAGACTACAGGTTGTACCCTCCTGAATCCTGATCGCGTAACGTTGCATAAGGAGTCAAAACTACATATAAAGACGCAAAATGAGGCTGATTTCCTAGTTGGTGCTGAATTACTCTCGTTATATAGGACTAGCTCAAGCTCATGTATGAAGTGATGGTCATGCCATTATTTCCCCCTCCTCATACATTTCTTGAATCCTTCATGACTTTCACAAACCTAAGCACCTCGTTTCATGCAGTCCTCATTTGTCTTTTGTTCCTTGCAATTTCTGTCTGCTGGCTGAAATTGCCGACTGGAATTGCATTTTCAACAGATACAGTGAGCTGTGAGCCGCAACATGACAAAAAGAAGACAGTAAAGAAAAATGTTTTGAAGTGGACAACTGGTCTCCTCTGGTACACAAAGTATGCTCTTTTTATTGTCACACACCATCTTCTCTCAGCTTGAATTTGAAGTTACAACTGATCATTACATGAGCAACATTACTTGGAAAAGGTGTAACACTACTTACTTCCAGAAAAAGTTCCAATCAAACAAACGTTTTATAGCTTCGATCAAGCTGGCTCCCATACACTTCAAAAAGCAAAGATCAAGATCATTGTTGATCTCCTGAACCTTAACTACTACGTACCTTTCTTTTCAGGAAGCAGACAAGATATAACTGCCATCCTCATCAACCAATCGGAAGAGTTCCATCCACAACCTGAGCACACTATACAGTGACCTGTTTGGCTCACTTGAGGTTCGTCGTTGCAGTCTTGCAGCATGCTGGCACAAAAAAGGATGTTCAGACTTCAGGGTCAGATTCATCTATTCAGGGCCCATGTCTGGTTCAGACTTTGACGGACCACAGAAAATGCCTATGAATTATGTGACAATTTTTATTTCCTTTTCTAGAGTAACATGTGTACCAATGAGGCTTGTGTTCCTGGCATCTTCTTCCAGCCAATGAGGCTTTTAGTTGAATGCTAGCTGCAGCCTGGAGGATATGCTATCAGCCTATCCTAAATAAAGTGTGAGAGGGAGGCTTGAGTTCCTGGCAACCGTTCTTTTTAAGGGTGTTATATTGACATCATAGCATTCCATGGAGGCGACGACAGATGTGAACAGAATCAACTCGCAATTATGCAAACCTTTCAAGAGGGTGACAATCTCAAAGCCAATGTCAGTTGCTGTTACTATTTACTAATACTCAGTGATCACTGATGAAGGGAAATAGTCATGTCATAATGCAGACAATTCTGGCCTAAATTCAACTGATTGAGTTTTGCCACTCACCGAATTTCTGCGCCTTGAGGAGCAGTTGCTCTCAGCTGCAAAACTATGTGTCTTGACCTGGTAATCATAGAATGAACAAACTGGTACTGACAAGGAAGGTAGCTTACAAATTCAGCTCACCAAATTGGTTCAAGACACCGATGCACGTCCTCTGAACTATGTCTGAGTTTTTGTTATTTTCTAGGTTCTAAACCATAAATCTGTAAAGCGGTGAAAGTGAAATCAGTATTGACTAAGGCGGTTAGGCCATGGGAAGAGAAAAACAGGATGCACGTATAGACAAAGATCGGAATAATGCACAAATTGCAAGAACACAAAGTTCCACGTGAAGGTTCCTGGATTGCAAGCAAAGGCTTCCAAGTCACCTGTTCCCCAAAGAACACATGAACAACCACTTCAAAAAAAAAGAATACATGAACATGACCTTAATTCACAGATAAGTCCCCTGATAACAGGAGCGCATTTCAATCAACTTTGGTAAAAGAAAGGATTTTAGATAAGTATCTGCATGAATAACAACCTCTTAGATATATCAACTAAGATTTGTGTCTATCAAAGCATAAAAAGACAAAAACAGTCACAGTGTGATCTAAGTATATCTGAAAGGAAAAAAAAACCTATATCAACTAGGATTTGTGCCTATCAAACATCACATTATAGTGAAGAAAACTAATACAATCAGTCCTAGAACAATCCAAAACACGGTGTCCTCTCCTTTATCGCTTCACCTAAACTAGCCCATCTGAGTGACCATGCTCCTCCTTCCTCATTGGAAGCATAGAAGAATAAGTTATCCTCCAGATGCTCCAAAACGTGCAAGAACAGTGTGTCATATTCATATAACAGTTGCTCACATCATGATACCTTATCGAAGATTCTGTGCTTGCTGACTAGCAACATAAGAAGCTGAAGGTTACTTCGCAGGAGAGAAAGAAAAAGTCGTAAGTCATAACAGATCATGCAATGATGCAGGGCAATGCTCCCCTGAATTCAACAGATTTGTATGGATGTCCTGCACTTTGCAGCTTGTTAATCATCAGATACAACTTTTTTGAAGACATTTTTGAGGTACTATCAGGTGATTTAAACTGCATATTCTGTTGAAGTTGCATTGTTTTCTTGCTGCAATAACCCCTTGTAAATATAATTTTACCATTCATATAAAAAAATGCTGCAGTCATTCAATAGAATCTTTTGCTGCAATATAACTGTTTCATTTATGACGTATGGAATTGCGCACTGCATCCTTCCATAAAACTTGAATGGTAGAAAAAAGAAGGACATAGATGATCTACATCTACCGTTCCACTCCAGGACGAATACAGATAATATTCATGCTTTCTAAAACAATCATATATTAATGGAAAGCACGGAGTATTATTGAAAAATTCGTCATTTCTGAACCACTAGAAACTACGTCAACCAATCAAAATCTCGAGGGAATCCAGCATCTCCAGCCTCAAAGATACGGTACCTAAACAAAGTGAGAGGGAGACCTGTGTTCATTGCAACCGTTGGTTTCAGGGGTGTAGACAAGTAACTGACCTGTCAGTTGATAACGTTGTACACCACGAAGGCCACTCACTGGATATCTGTATATTTCATCTTCGCAAGATCTGTTACTTTCAATGGCGAAACTACGTACCCTTACCTGGACATCAGGAAATAAACAAGCCAGTACCGACGAAGCCAGCAGGCAGCCTAGAAATTCAGCTCATCTCGCGATTGGTTCAAGGCACCAGTGCTTGCTCTTTCTCTGCACTGGCTTGGCCATTCAAAGTTCCAACCCCAGTGATCTGTGAAGTGGTGAAAGCGAAACCAGGATTTGACTTAAGCTTGAATTTGTAGTGAAAGGGTGGTGCTAGAACCCCTTTTTTCTGGGTATGTTGAGAAATCGTGTGAATTTTCACCTTCAATTTGTAGTGATGGCCTGATGGGTTGTCCATCACCAGAATTTTGATCAGAGTGTCCTTTGCATTTCACCGCATGACCCCATCCTTGTCATATTCCTCCAGTATCCTTCTTCCTGAGATCTCTCTGACCATGGATCCAAGAAAAGATAAGAGTATGTACGTCGTAGATCTCCATAATCTTCTCTGCTGTCTGCTGTTCATTATCGTGAACCCTTCCTCATGCGAAAAATCTCATCTTTCTGTCATCAGCAGCTAGCTGTTAGGAACATAGGATTGGTGAAAGAAACGTTGCTGCTAACGAATTGGAAATATTATTATAATCCTGGATGTTATGTTACTACTCTTTGCAGTGGCGCCGAGAGCTCCATGGCCGCCGCTGCCATCTCCTGCCTTCTTCTCGTGTGGTTGCGGGGGTCCCTGGGATGGCGGAAGGAAATCTCAGGGACTGATCTGAATCAACGCAAACATGGTGCATCTTCTGGTTAGAGAATAATCCGCGTGACATGAACATCAGTTGATTCAAAAATGCAGCAAAGGCTTCCAAGTTTCACTGTCACCACTCACCAGCACAGTTGACAGTACCATGTGGCCTTCAGCTAGAGATAAGTTTCATGGCAAATGGGAACACTCCACTAAGGTTGTGAAATTCTACTAGAAAGGGTTATGGATCAGTAGCTACAAGCATATCCAGAAAGGATATATAAAAAAAAATCATGGCCGTATCAACTGGGATTTGTGCTTATCGAGCAGTGCAGTGTTGTGGAGAAAGGAACAAAAGATAGTCCTAGAGGCTAGAACAATCCAAAACACGGTGTCCTCACCTTTATATCTCTTCAACTAAACTATCCTATCTCCATCTCCATTCCTCCTCACTTTTCGTCGGAAGCGTAGAAGAAAAATGTTATACCCAGATGCTGCTTCAGAAAGTGCAGCATCAACTTGTCATATCCACAAAGGAACAGCTGAGCACATCGCGATATCTGTTATTGGCAAATCTGTGCTTTCTGAATTAGTAGCAGCAAGCAAGAAGCTAAAGGTTACTTTGCAAGACAAAGACAGAATATAGAAGTAGCTGTAACTTGGGACCAACTCTCTATAAACGTAAATGAGGCAGAGAAGTGCTCCCTTGTATGCAACAACTTAGCTCTGAGTTTCCTGCATCTTGCAGTATGCCACAAACATATATTCTGACGGTTCTTTGCACGCTGTCAGGTGATTTCAACAGTTTTTTTTGAACGGACGGCGAGAGTTTTGCCGAATTTTTATTAGAAGGGGAAAAACGAAACAAAAGACCAAACACGAAAATGAAAAAACGACTTTACAAAACCACTGACTACTGAACTACCGACTACTGAAGCACCACGACTCCCTCAGGAAATTGTGTCGAGGGAGGAGAAATTTGAGATCTGAGTGAATTGGAAAATAAGAGAAAATCCGATCACTGTTCTGAAGAGAGTGGAGTGCATAATTGGAGGCCTTTTCTATAGGAATCTGGTTCTGGGCTTAATTACAGTGACAACACCGGGCGGGCTGGGCTGGAGTAAGTACACTTTCATGAAAGCTATATGGGCTTAACTGAGTGCAGGCTGTATTCAAGCTGAAATATCTATGTAGCAGAGAATGTTGGATGGATTCATCATATCCTCTGCAGGGTGCTCACTGCAGAGGAGGATCATGCCTCTGCATTAGGGCCCACCCACTGCAGTTTGATCCAAAAACCCACGAGCAAGAATTCCATGAGAAACGGTATATAGTAGTTTCAGCACAATAGATTGAAGCATTTGTTGAAACAACATTTGGGGATCGATTAATGCAGATTATGGCTGTAGCATAAGACACGTTGCGCTGTTGAAACAGTTATGGAAAACCTCCCAAGACCCTAGTTTTTCTTAACGTTCCTCGGTTCATTATATGACCAGAAATGCAGTGCCAGATGTACAAGCGGCCGCGGAGCCTATCCCGACCACACATCGTTCCAGTTCCTCGTATCCAAAAGTAAGAGAAATATACAATCATTATCGTATCACGTACGTCGCCGCAACAAATGCATCTTTTAAATAATGATCCAACAAATGGACATGCTCGGAGCGCCATGGACATGCTCGGCGTGGGCGGCGCCACCTCCTCACACGGCGGCGCCTTCGAGATACTGCACACTCACCCCGGCGACGCGCCGGCGTGCCACTTCATGCCGTCTGCCAATCTCGTGTTCGGCAAGAAGGCGGCCAAAGCCTAGGTCGCTAGCTACGTGCAACCACCACCATGGAATGCATGCCATCTACACATGGTTTGCTGGTTTGGGCAGCAACACATGGTACATCACATGCCGTATCACAGATCTGACCATGTGTGCGTTGTTTCAGGGTGTTTGGTTGTCAGAATAAATAAGCACGATAGTGATGGTGTTTGGTTGTCTGTTTCAATCAGCTGTTATGTCATATGTGTCGCAAGTGTCTGGTACATGTCCTTCAATGCTGTATCATGCATGCTCAAGTTTGTGAACATGCTCGAATAAACTGTTATGTATTCTGCTAGCACTACACTTAATTGGTTGTTGGGCACCGAGTTCATGAGCACCTTGGACACGCCGAGATCCTGTAGCCGTCAGCGATCTAGTCATTTACCTTCTCGCTTGAGGGCATCATCTGTTGCATTGATGATATGTGATTATATACTGAATGAATGCGAGCAACAGAAACAATGTACATTAGCATCATCAGAATAGCCGATCATATCTATTGTCAGTGACAATATTGAGTAGATCTATCAAAGAAGAGGTTTTTATGGTGCACAATACTACCATATACCATTGTTCGAAAAGGACTCGTATGTAAGGATCTGACGGTTGGATTAATTCTATACTATTAAAATCTTAAACTGTAGTATAAGTAGTATGCATGAGTAGTATGGGTAGTATAGGGGTATAATTGGAAAGATCTAAAATGGTATTGTTGAAATAGATCAATTCTTTCTTAATTATCATCTTATTTCCTTTTTATTCTCTTCTCATTCCAATCGGTCGCTAGGGTTCATCATTTCCGGTCCCTAGGGTTGCACAGGGGCAGCGGCGGGCGGAGGCGCCGACTCCGCGTCGACAGGCGGCGGCGACAACGCGGCGGGTGGCGGTGACTCCACGTTGGAGGAGATGCTCGCCGCGCTACTGCTCCACGGCGGCGCGGGGCTTCGGTGCTTGGAGATCTGGCAGCGCCGCGGCGAAACGCACGTCCCATTCCGAGGAGGGGCAGTGGCGCCGACTCCGGCGGGCGACGACGACTACACGGTGGAGGAGATGCTCGCCGCGCTGCTGCTCCACGGCGGCATGGGCTTCGGCGCTTGGAGATCTGGCGGCACCATGGTGAAGCGCGCGTCCCATTCCGAGGAGGCCGCCGGCGTGGAGGCGCGCACTGTGTGCGTCACCGGTGGCAGCATCTAGATGATGCGTGCAGTTTCCGAGCATTTGCTCTGCGGTGGCACCCTGACAAGCACCCGGGGTCTTCTCAGGTGTGTATCCAATTCAGTTTTTTTCTAAAATTTAGGTCCTGTTTGGGAAGGGGGTGTTAAAGTTTAACAGGTGTTAAACTTTAACACCCTCAAATGAGGTGTTAAACTTTAACACATTGGGGTGTTTGGATGATCTGTTAAACTTTAATACCTTAGGTTGTAATTGACAACTTTGCCCCTCATTACTCCTCTCAATGGCAGCCAAATACCCCTCTGCCTAATTTGCCTAATCTGCAAAAATTAAGCACATTGCGATGCTCCACCCTTCCTGCTCTGCTCCCCCGCAGTACCACCCGCAGCCACCGCGGTGACGACTGCTGCTGACCCGGACGCGCCACCCTAGATGTCCTCCTTGGACGACGACGTCATGCCGCCTCCCTCGTCGGACGCCGTTAGAGCCTGCCCTCTCCCCGCGGCCGCTACTGCGGCAGAGAGGTCGAACGCCCAGCGCCCTCCGTTGGGTGGTGGCAGCGGCGGTGGCCATGGCCGTGGTGGGCCGGGCGTAGGACACGGCAGAGGCGGCGGGGCATGCGAGATGCCTGCGGCGGGGTACCCGCGGAGGAGGTGGCCAAGGCGGGCGAGGATGCGCGCCACGCGGGCGGCGTCTGCGACCTCCCCGCGGAGGAAGATGACGCAGCCGAGGCAGCCGCTCCTTCCCCGCTCCTCCAGATCTGCGACGGCGGTGGCGGGTGAGGGCGAAGACGACACAGCCTACGTCACCTCCCTCCCCACGCGCGCTAGTCCGGTGGACGAGGCCCTGCCTACGCTGCCAGCGGCGACGGGGAGGCGGCAGAGAAGCGGGACGAGGAGGAGGTGGACGAGGATGGCGTCAGCGCCAAGAGGAGGAGGAGGAGGCCGACGGTGCTGGGCGGAGGCGGCGTGGCCGGCGTTGGCGGCGGTGCCGAGCGGAGGCAGCGAGGTCGGGCGGATCCGGGGAGGAGGGGGGAGGACGCGGCGGATCTGGTCGGATCCGTGACGACGCGATGGAGGAGGGGGGAGGGCGGTGCGGCGGAGGAGGGAGGAGGGCGGCGTGGCGGATCCGGCCAGGCGGAGAGGATGAGCAGGAGGAGGAGGCCGGAGTTGGTGGTAGGGAGGAGAGAGAGGAGAGGAGAGAGAAGAGGTAACCTGGGAAAAAGTGGACCAGGAGACCACTTTTAATACCTTTAACAAGTTTTAACACCCCCTCCATGTGTTCATGAAAAATGGGGTGTTAAACTTTAACACCCCACTTTTAACACAAGTGTTTGGATAGGAAAGTGTTAAAAAGTGTTAAAAGTGGGGTGTTAAACTTTAACACCCCCTTCCCAAACAGGGCCTTCCTAGCAGAAGCTGGATGCAGTTACTGAGCATCTACATTGTCTGTTAGCAAATAAATATGCAAAGGCACAGATAATAACACAGATATGCCACATGTTTACCTTGCGGTGCGCAGGCCGTGGTCGAGGAGAAGTTTAATGCTCTGCGTGAACGCGTACAATTCACTCTGCAGCGTCCTCAAGGCGTCTTAATTAGTGCCTCGCTATTTATCACACACAAACGATTGCTGCAATTGCTTGAGGATGTTCACTTTGTAGCAGTGTCGTTTGTGCAAGGCTCAGGAGTTGAAATCCTCCCTCCAGTTGAAATACTCGGAGGGAGGAGGAGCCACTCATTGGATGCAGCCAGTGGCTGCTGCTTTGTTTCAGTTTTTCATTTGAGATGCTCACATTTGTGCCAAGAGGAAAGAAGCTCCGACATGGAAGGATATGAGGAGGAGGCAGTGTTGTAACTTTTACTTGTAACACTAGTGTCAAATGTAATAACAGTTGATTCTTCCTTCATTTGTTTTATCAAATTCAGTTACCCAGAAAGGGGGAATGAATAAAAGAAAAACATGCCAGACGATCTGCAAATGTTGGTGTCTATCCTGTGTAGTATTTTGCTTCTGAAACTGGTGTCTGCTTCATGTGGTAATATTCTGATGTTCAGTGTCTGTGATGATGGTTAGGCCGGGAGAAAGCGAGGCTGTGCTAGGTGTGGCCGCCATCATCATCAGTGATGCTAACCATTAGCCATGACATGGAGTTGCTTTGCACCATGACATGATTGACACCAACATCATCAGTGAACATAGTCGAGTACAATCCCGGGTATCCATGTCGTCTAATTTGGCCCTTATGTCACCAGGATAGCACCAGCTTGTCCAAGGGCCGTTATGTCACCAGGATAGCACCAGCTTGTCCAAGGGAGCACATCCGCCATGCCTGTGCTTTGTGGCGTTGAGGCAACACAAGTGATCACGATTGTTGCAAAACTTTATAAGGGGTTGGTCCTGGCCTCAAAATAGTGATAATACTCTCTGCGATCCATTGTCTATCTTGTATGAAAGAATCAGAAGCTTGTTCTCCTAACGTTGGAGATATTCCTTTCCCAGTAAACAAACCAGTAAAGTTTTAATTTTCGTCTAGCAAAAGAGGGGAACTACCACACAAAAGTTAAATTGTATCTAACTGAAGCCCTTCAGGCTTCTGCACGTCTTCAAGATATGAACAGATGCTTGAGTTTTTTAGCATCATTAATATTGCAGAACAAATTACAAAACTGGAATCCATACAGCAGCACTAACAGCAACATAACCCTTGACCAGCAACAGTGCCTCGGCTGAGAGGGAAATGCCTCATGTTGGTCACAAGAGCAGCAGTACCCAACCATGCACTGCTGTTCGTACCAACACATAAAGCTATCCACAGCTGCAATCATCCGATAAAATTTGTCAAGAAACAAAGGAAGAAACTAAATCTGATAAGGATTCTGAAAATAAAAGCATATTGATGTTGCAACAAATGACAGCATCACAAGAAAACTAATATCGAGATATAACTACTTTTTATGGGATGCCAAAAGATAACGTTATTGGCAAAATTGGAAAAAAAATTGTCATGACAAGCCATATGGTGAGCATTGAGTCTCACGTTCTGAATCTCCAACTAATCTACTAGTGCTTTTGCTTCAGTTTCGGTACTGGAGATCACTAACAGGATAACCATGCCGATGCAGCTCCCTGGTGATAAAAGGCATTCATCTAACTACTTGCGATCTCCTCTCTTCAAACCGGCACAACGGGCGGCGCGAGGGGGGCACGATCGGCGGGGCGGCGTGCCAGTGGTGGAGGCATGGCATGCGGGCAGGGGTGGGGCGGCGTGCCAGCGGTGGCGGCGGGGCGCGACCGGCGGGGCGGTGTGCCGGCGGTGGAGGCGCGGCTTGCGGGCAGGGGCGGGACGGCGAGCCGGCGGTGGCGGCGCGGCGCGGCGCGGCACGATGGGCGGCCATACCCGGGGAGATGGCGGCGCGTGGGACTGGCGGCGCCTAGGGAGGCCGTGCGTAGGGAGATAGCGGTGCGTGGGGAGAACCGGAGAACGACACGTGAAAAAAAAATCTCCTAATAATATAGCCGCGCTAATTCCAATTTTACCCATACCAAAAAAGGACTTATACTCTATACTACCACCTGATAGTATTGTGCACCGTAAAAGAACTCATCAAAGAAATCATGAATATGCATAATTAGTACTCATGTCGTCGAAGGTTGTCACCATGGAGACGCTTGCATAGTCACGGCCGCGCTATGAGTGCTACAAGTCGTCCAAGTCCCATTCCTCGATTATTCCTTGTCTCACCAGCCTCCTTAGCTGATCGACCTGCCTCCCGACTGAAGGTGGCTGTGGCTCTTCCTGGGATGCAAACACCATGCAAACATCGTATTTAGTACCACAGTAACTATGTTTTTGTGTGTGAAAAATAAGAGTCCACTTCTCTGTACACACCAGTCAAAAAAATAACTTCATATATATTGCGACAGCCAAGACCTCTTGGGAATTGACGTCAAATGAGTGTATAATAATTAGTACCTAAATGTTCCTTTGGTACTCTGAGTTCCAAAAGGAAGCTGATGGGTTAATTTCCCTCGCATTTCACAAGCTCATTTGATTTGTTTTCCTCCAGTTTCTCACTGTGACATTGTACAGCCTTTCCTAAAGATGGCATAAGTATTTACTGTGACAAGAATTACATTAATCATGGACTTGAGGCTGCTACTTGAATTGGACAAGTACTTACTCCTGTCTTTATATATGAATTCCAAAATCCAAACTCATGTATGATACATGATGGGCATGCCATATTTCCCCCCTTCTCATGCATTTTATTCAATCCTACACAAGGCCTTTCATTCACACATTTATGTTATTGGCGGTGGTTTTCCTTCACATAAGCTGCATTTCTCAACATCCAAAATAAAGAAAACTATATTGAACTAGTCCATGCATGTATTGAGCACAAAAAACATGATCTTTCTAATCTAATCTCTAAGCTTGGAATAGAAATAATCGATGATTACATAAGCACCAGTACAAGAGGTCTTTGCACAATGGTGTATCTACATTTTCCTCGACCATTCGGTGCCTCAACAGCCTCCTGAACTGCTCGATCTGGCTGCCGAGAGTGAAGATGGATCCTCCTGAGATGCAAACATTAGGCACAAAACATCATATTCAGTACCACACTGAGTATGTTGTTTTTTTGAAAAAAGATGATAGTTCACTTCTCTGTAAACACCAGGCAAAAACAAACTTCATATTGTGGCAGAGCATAGATGGTTCGTGGATTGAACCCAAATGAGTGTGTAATAATTAGTACCTAAGGGTGCGTTTGGTAGGCTGGACGAGCCTTCAGCCAAGCCTGCGGGATGCAACCGGCCCTGTTCGGTAGGCTGGAGAGGGTCATGGGCCAGGTCCGCTAGGTGCAAATGCGGCCTGCGAGGCTGCACCGCGAGGAACGCCAATTTCGGCCGTTTCTCACCTTGCAGGTTGGCGCGGGTGCCTACTTGCGTACGCGGAGGGAAAGACGGGAGACGAGCGGGCCTTGGCACCAGTTTTTGGGCCGGCTAGGGTTACCTCCCGCCAATATATAGTGGAGGTTTCCCGGCTGCCTGCCCTCTCCTGCTCCAGATGTGCCGCCTCCACTCGCGACTCCTCCGCTCTCCTCTCTCTCGTTCCCACTCGACTCCTCCACTCCTCTCCCCTCATCCTGACGAGTTAGGGCAGAGGCGACGGTGCGGCTGGTGGCGGGGCGGCTGATCTAGAGGTGCCCGTGGTCGCCTTCACTAGCGAACGTGGGGTCTTCTTCACCAGCGACCTCAGGGTCCACCAACCAACCCTGGATCCGTGCTTTGTCTTCGTCACTGAGCAGATCTACTTCCTCTTCATCCCCAACTAGTACATCAACCTCTTCGTCCCGGTCGTGATCTACTTCTTCCGCTTTACCGAGCGGATCTGCCTCGTCTACTTATTGTTCGAGTCGTCCCTCGGGTCCTCCGCTGGCACACGCTACTTCCTCATCTTCCCCATGACGGTCATCTTCGTCTTTGCCGAGGTAAGTCCCGGATCTGCTCCCCTCATCTACTTAAGATGTCATTTCCTCTATTTAGGTGATGGGATTTGGGCTCCTCCGATGGATCTTTTGTATTGTTATTCGATCTGTTGAGTTTTGTTTCCTGGAAATGGACTACATCTGCCACGGGTAGGGTTCTAGGGAAGGGGTTGTTTGCCTAGGGTTTTCTTGCGCGATTAGTTGGGTATTCTCGCCGGATATGCATATGTACTTGTACATCTTTCATGCTGTGTTGTTACATGAACTTATTTACGATCTGTTCGTATTATTCTTCGATCTATTTTGGTTAATTAGTTGGTGATGTACATGCCGGTGGTGCGGGTTGGGTTCTGGGGAAACTGAACTGACGATAGGGTTTCCTTTCACACTTAGATTGGTGTTCTCATCGGATATGCATGTGTACTTGTAGATCTCTCATGTTTCTTGTTATTTACAGTTCATACATTCACTTATTAATGATCTGTTGCACCTGTTGTTCAATTTGGTGAAGTTTATATCATCTGTTAACATGTTTTCTGTAGATAATGTGTGGATGTGGAGTTGTTGGCATGAATGTGTCCCTATTGCAAGTTATGTTATGTGCACTGAGCCTTTGGGAGGCTATCTTTCTGTAGCAGCCGTCATGATGATACGTTTTGGCATTTTTTAATTTGATGTGTTGGATGTTGTTGAGGAGGAGCCTCTGGAAGGCTACCTTGAGTAGCACCCATGGCTGTGATCCCTGATGGACCTGTTCAACTGGATTTGGAGTTTATCTGCTCCATGATATTGTGGAGGAGCCTATGGATGGCTAGTTCCACTAGCAGCATGGGCTATGATCCCTCTGGTGTCTACTCAATTGGATGAGAGGTTTCTTTCTTTGTCGATGATGTTTAGGAGGAGCCACCGGGAGGCTAATTTTGTAGCAGCCGTGACTATGATCCCTGTATTGCCCATCCTATTGTATTATGCCAGACCATAGGAAGTCTTAAGTTCCATTACTGTTCTAAGGGTAGGAGATCTCCAAGCAACGCTAAGGAACTCTTCAACCTTAGGCACTCATCCCTCCGCACCACAATTGAGAGGGCTTTTGGGGCACTTAAGTGCAGATTTCGCATGCTAGATAATAAGACTTATCATCCATATCCCTCACAAGTTAAAGTTGTAATTGCTTGTTGCATTCTGCATAACTGGATTTTGGGTTTCGGGGTAGACGAAGTTGTTCAGGTGAGGATTTCTCACCACCTCCTACACAATCACAGCCTGCACTCACACAAGCTGCAATGTCACAGGAAGCACGTGCCTGGGCTATTTAGAGGGATGAGTGGGCTTTGGCTATATGGCAGAACAAGGGGTCATCTAGGGTTTAGTTTCCTGTGTGGTGTAGTGGAACTGTAAGGAACCATGGTGTGGCAGTGATGTGATGAATGCGGCAACTAGCTGAGACAAATATTGTACTAAATATTATTTGCTTTCATCTTGCTTTTCATGTTTCTAGTTGGCTGTTATTTCCTGAACATTTGCTTCCACTGCTGTTTTACTCTACATCTGCTGTTGTTTACATCCTCGAATCTGCAAATTTAATGTTTCCTTGGGAAATAAAGGGCTGGAATGACATAACCCATCATGTGTGCTATAATTAATTGTCGCAATTTCCATCTGTGCTATTGGTTACCTAGGCCAATGGCTGAGGAGGACATGTTCTTTGGTTCTACTACTGCTGGGTTGGCAGTGCTGGTCAGGTTGTTGTTGGAGCTGCATCTGGCTTGGGTCAGGGTGTTGGTGGTGTGGTGTGGGTGCTAGTGTTCCTGCTATGGGTGCTGCTGGTGGTGCTGGTGCTCTTGGTGCTATTGCTCAGGCCCTGGGGGGTGGTGGTGGTGGTGCTCAGGGGCTGGGGGTGGTGCTGGTGCTGCTGGTGGTGGTGGTCTTGGACAGGGGGTGGTGCTGGTGGAGGTCTTCCTTGTCCTTGTATAAGGTGGACCGCTGCCACCTCCGGGTTTGTGCTGCGGCACATGTGTGAGCTGATTGGCACTGGTGTGAGGCATGAGAAGGGATTCAAGGAGGTTCATGTGAAAAAGGTGGCCAAGGCCCTGCGGGACTGGGCTGGGGAGCATGTCACTGCCACTCAGGTGTACAACCACCTGCGTAAGTGGCGGCAGAGGTCGGGTAGGGTGTGCAACCTCAGGGACCTCAGTGGTGCTCTCTGGGATAGTGACACATGTAGCATAATTCTTGAGAAGGAGTACTACCTAGGCCATTGCAAGGTGAGTGGTTTCATCATAAATTATTTTTTTGTCAGTACTTGTCATAAATTTCATTTGCTAACTGCTGTCAATTGTTATTTTTTGCTATCTGTTTTGTAGGATCATCCTAAGACGTTGAGCTGCTCAACAAGCCTAGTGAGCTCTACGCATAGATGGAAATCATCTTTGGAGGGGGCATGGCAACAGGACGCTGGGCTATGGGTTCTGGAGAGGCGCTAGGGGTGTTCTCTGGGTTTGGGGGGACAACAGAGAAGAAGGTGGACAAGCAGCAGCTGGTAGACCTGACTTTGATTGAGCAGCAGGTGGATCAGAAGATAGTCACTAAGGCTGTTGCCTCTGGAGAGGGTTCAAAGGCCTTTGCATGTTGCGCTGGAAGCAAGAGGAACAGGGCTGCTATGTCCGAGGAGGAGGTACTTGTCCTTACCAACATGACATGCTGACCCCTGGCTTCTCCGAGGAGGCCCTCATCGTTACTTTTAACCATCTCCTATACAACAAGTCCTAGGGCAATGCATTTGTCAAGATGGGCGATAGCCACCACACCCTCTGGCTCAGGACCTAGCTGGGAAAGCACTACTAATGACCATGTGGTAGCTGCTGGTGCCTTCTAGCTCAAGGAAAACAGTTAAGCATGTCTCCATCCCTGACCACTCTCTTCTTTTTTCACATATCTCTGTATACGTAGGTCTGACCTGTTACGGTGTAGCCTCACTTGCACCTATCCTTTTGTGGTGGTTTTTGATTCACATGTACTAATTAAGTTTTATGGCAGCATGGCAAGGTTAAGAACTTTGGTACTAACTATTTGCTAAGAAACTGCATGGTAAGTATTGTAATATGATGGATCTAGTACTGCTATACCTGTGATGCTTGTGATGTGATGCCATGTATGCCTGTTTACATTACATGCAAGTTTGCTTTACTTAAGTATTTTGCCATGTGGACATGTTGCTGTTCTGCTTTAGTCTTAAGTTTTTATTGGTTTGCATTCTGTTGCTGTTCTTTACCTCCTTATTTGCCATGTTGACATGTTCCTCCTATTCTTTATTTTGCTATTTAACTTGTGATCATGTTCTTCCTTGTTACCTCTGTTGATTTCCTATCTTTTGGTCTGTTCTTTGTTTGGTGTCTTTTCAGCTTAATTACCTCTGTTCTACTCTTTCTTTTTGCTCTTCTACTACCACTTTTGAGTCCACCTGTCTGTATGGAAATTGGAGATTTCACTAGTAATCTGAGGCTCAACATACATATTTTCATGCCTGTGATGCACTTGTACTAAGGCATTCATGTTGGCTGTTGTGAATTCTTATTTGCATATTTGGGGATGATGAGCTTAGGGGATGCTCATACCCATCACATTCCTCTTTTAACCTTGTGGTTTTTCTTATCCAAATGCAGTTGGCACAATGCTAGTGTTTGAGGCATGATGAGAGAAAGGTGATGCATCTGATTTCCATGTGTGAGGCCTCTGTTTTTCTTGTCTTCTGATTTGAATTTCTCAATTATGTATGCGGATGATGAAAGGGTCGCGAGTGTTGAGCTTAGGTTGTATTCCCCAAGCTTGATGTGGACCTTGATTAAGTTGCTGTATGGTGATATGATGAACATCCACTCGAGCTTGGCGAGTATGACCTTTTAGTAGGACACAAGCAACCCTCTCTGATGCCTTATATGATTTCGAGTGGCGATGATGTAAAGGTGGTAGCATGCATGCCGCAAGATGCTGCCTACATACTGAGGCAAACAAGGTATACCTTGCCTCAATTGCCTCACTATTAGGCAGCTCCTTGGTGCGTGCATCGGCACCTGAGCTGAGCCTAAAGAAGAACCCACTTGTCTCTTATGTTGCTGCCTTCTTCATTTGCTTTACACTAGTCTTGTTTCTGTGGATTGCGATGATGATGACGATGCTCACACCGGCTACCAAACGCACCCCTTAGGACCCTAGCAGATGTTAGCTCCTAGTGATGCGATTAAGGGTTCCTCTGACTGCCTAGGAGGCAACTCCTACCTTTATCCTATTTCTTAGGCAAGTACTACACTTGATCTGAGCCATGCATCAGTTATTTGCCGATGATGACTGATCAAATGGGTTATGTCTGAGGCTTTTGTTCACTCTTATCTGATTTTCCTAACTTGAGTTTACTTCTGTTGCCCATGTTAATGCTTTTCCTTGGTGGCAATGAGGCTTGGGGATGTTATTGGCTGCTAAGGCATATGGGAACCTTCTCATGTTCTTCTGCTTATTTAGAGCCTGAGCCATTGTGAGGTGATGATTACTTGGTTTTATGCAATTCTGATAAATTGGTTCCCATTTTTTTCTCAATCCTGACCAATTTCTTGTTCACATTGTAGATTCATGGCTTGGTGCTCATGCTTTGATATTAAATTTGTTGTCATTGTGGTTCTCCTTGCTCTCTTGATCCATGTTGGCTTCTGCTAGTGACTATTGTCCTCCCTGCTCCATTTTACTTGCAACTGTAATGCAAGAAAGGCCCTAATTATATTATGTTGGATGCTAATTACCTTATGAAGTTGATGTAAATACGTTCCCATGTAAATCTGGTTTACATTTGTACCGTTGACATCCCTATTTAGTTGTGAATTAATTCAATTTAAGTGTACATCATTTGTTCAGTATGTTTCTGGGTGCCTGAGGAGGAGGGGTAACCTTCACCAGCGCCTGCGCGTGATGAGGGAACCTCTCCCGCTACCAAACGCCATCTTTAGATGGCAGTTTGGGTTTGTTAGGGAGGGCCCACCTCCCAGCCCAGCCAGCACCATGGGTTGTAGATTTGCCAATTAACATCTCTGCACCTCATGGACCTAGCCCGTCTGGTTGGAGCCTGGCTCACGTGCCCGGCTGAGGCAGCCCAGGCTCCCAAACGCACCCTAAATGTTCTGCTCATACTCTGAGTTCCGAAAGCAAGCTGATGGGTTAATTTTCCTCACACTTCACAAGCTCATTTGATTTGTTTTCCTCCAGTTTCTCACTGTGACATATTGTGTAGTATACCGTAGAGATGGTATAAGTATTCAGTACCACATGACAAAATTTACAGCATTCATGTGGATTTGAGGCTAATACTTGAATTGGATAAATACTTACTCTGCTCTTTATATAGGATTCCAAGTTCATCTATGATATATGATGGGCATGCCAAGCTTCATGCATGACATATGATGGGCATGCCATATTTCCCCGTTTTCATGCATTTTGTTCAATGCTATACACTGCCTTTCATGCACTTCTCCTTTATTTTATAAATTTGGTAGGTTCGATCAAACTTCCTCCCATACAGCTAAAAAAGCATTAAAGATCAAGATCATTGTTGATCATTTAGACTCTCGAACTACCATTCTTTCTGTGTTTCTTTTTAAATTACTACAGTAGTTTGTGTTGATCAAGAAGACAAGCTGCAGCTGCTTCCACAACAGTTATGAGTATGTACTAGTACAACTGCCATCCTCGTGTAACGTCAGAAGGCTTCCATGCACACTGTGAATAAATTATGAAGTTAAAGCCTTGGATCACTTGTGGTTGCAAACTGCTATTCCGCTATACATAAAAGAATGTTTAGACTTCAAGTGCCTGAAGGCATGCTCAGAACTCTTCTCATTTTTCAGAGTACAAACACCCACTGTCAGCCATGGGAGAGCTCAGCTTGCCTTAATTGTAAGCTTAAGGTGAAAACTGGTGATTTATAGAGATACCTAGTATGGATGTATAATAATTAGTGCTTTTACATGTTCCCCCAACATTGGTGCTGTCCAAACATAACATGCTTGATAATTACCCTCACATTTTGCGACCTCATACTAGCTAGATAGGAGAGCTGTGATTATATTAAACAGAAGAAGAACAACAAGATTGAGCACAGAAACAACAACATTACAACTAATTAATGCAACATCCCCACACTGCAACACTGCTCAGTGCCGCGCACCACTCAACCACCACAAACTCTACAACTCAAAAGACCCACCATCGGCCGCCACAACAACACAACACTGCCAGCATCCGCTGCCACCCGCACTGCATTCCTCCACCGCCGAGCGATACGTAGGACGGGCCAACCGCCATCCCGACAAAGTCGTCGTCGACTCGATCACACGCACGTAGTCACCGAAACTTGGGCTTCATGTCGTCAACAAAGGATAGAGAAGCATACCACACCACACCCTTGATAATTCGGTGATGCATGGAAGAACAAGCTAATTAAGGAACCTAATTAAGAACCACTATCCCTCACGATCCACATCCTATGTGATCTTAATTTGGTGTGCAGAAATAACAAGGGAATGTGGCTTATGTTCATCCTTTTTCAAATAACTATCTATATAAATTCCCATGCATGCATGGCCCCATGCATGAATACAATAGACTAGAGTACCGCCCTCACAATATTTCAGAGCACTCACTAAGAAATCTAAGGATGGGCTGTTCCGATCCATGACGGCCTTCCATCCGGCTTGTACATGTGGGTTGCATGTAGTCCTAGTAGAAGAAACGCTAGCTCCGGGTTGGGAGGACACAGGCTGCACTGCACTTTGCCTTTGCCATCCTCCTCCCTGTCCAACGCTCCGTCATCCGACCATTAAGCATATCCACAATATGTGTTTTCATTTTTCAGTCGACACCGCCGTATTCTGCTGATTGATTTCTTTCCTTTTGGTTGCCTTTTCCAGTACTGGAGCGGCACATCACGGCGTGTACGTAATTGCGGCCAAAATTTATTAATCAGGAGGTTTAATTTTGACCGAGGGTGGTCATGCATACATGTAATTAATTGAATATATATGCGTGCATTCAGATTCTTTGTGAGAGCCGTGTTGTGCGTGTTGACGAGGCTGTCGCAATGGGCATAGTTGCTCATCGAGATTCGCAACTGCTTGCAGCCCTTCGTGGGCACCGTGTTCACGAGTACCTTGCACACGCCCAGCTCGGCGGCGTTTCACACCATCAGGGATCTCATCGATAACCTTATTGCTCAAGGCCATCATCTGTTGCATATATAGTCGTGGCCACACGAGAAGGCGATGAGCGCTACAAGTCCTCCAGGTCCCGTTCCTTGATCATTTCGTGTCTCAACAGCCTCCTCAACTGATCAATTTGGTTGCCGAGTGAAGGTGGTTCAAGTCCCCAAGGTCCACGATAAGTGTAATCGAAGGCTATGGCTGAAAAGGAATCACTAAACACCTCCGACTACCACCAAACCTTCGTCTACTCCATCGATGTTCGGAGCCTTGGAGGTGACACATATGCAGCTTCCGCGATCCCCAACAGAAGAACTAACGGGCTGGCCTGGAGTAAGTAGCACACTTCCATGAAACCTATATGGGCCAAACTGCCTGCATGTTCTATTCTAGCGAAAATCCAAAAACACGGTGTCCTCTCCTTTATCTCTTTTCATTTCAATTAAACTAGCGTATCTGCGCTTGACCATGCTCCATTACTATCCTCACTTTCTGTTGGAACATGCTCCATGCATATACCACAAAGTGCAGGATCAACTGGTCCTATTAACAAAAATTAAGGAACAGATGCGCCCATCATGATGTCGTATCGGTCGACTATTCTGTCCTTGCTGAATTCGTAGCAGCAAGTAATTAGCTACGGTCTGAAGATGCTCCTCCTGAAGTCTATGCACTTTGCGGTTTGCATTTACAAACTTCTTTTAGCAACATATTGCTTTTACAAACCTACAATTTTTATGAACAGGAGGTCAGGGAAGGAGCAAGTATATTGAGAGTTCAGACAAGAGAAATGTGAAACCCTGATTGCAATGCAGAAATTTCATGAGAAATGGTCACATGGGCACAGTCAGAAAGGGAAAACATTGAGGCAGCTCCATTAGATAACTGTGTCAGCCATATAGATGAACAATATTTTCCTATTGGGTTTAACACATTTCATCAGGTCTATTTATTAAGTTGCATGCACTCACCCGTTCAATAAAAAAAAACTTAAGCTGATACGCGAAAATAGTCAATTCATGCTCCCTCGGGTCTCAACATGGAAATATGAGTTGGTTGCAATTATTTTATTTATCGTGCCAATATTCAAACTCGAGATCTCTAATCTTGGTATGCTATATTGAATTGCATGCACCGAACAATTAATTATTTCAAAGAAAAAATTTAATTTATAGGGAAATGAAGACGGTTCATTTATACTTCAACACAGTCGATCCTGGTGCTATAAGGCAGATTCACCATTGATCATGAATACGAATAGGGGAGTATCTTGCTTATCTTTATGAATGGCATGTCACGACAAATATGCAGCCTCCGTTGAGGACTTTGCCTACTTTCTTCAACTATAACTTTTATTGCCTTTCTTTTTTCAAGGGTTGTTTCTCCTAATTCTTTTCTTTTAAAGTTCCATTTTCTTTTTCAGCACTTACATTGCTTTTCTTTCCAACCATGCATAGTAGTATTTTTGTAGCAGAGGTGCGAAGCAGCACTCACTTGGGTCACTGAAACTGCTTCAGCGCAGATGATCAAAGTTTACGAGGTTTTGACTTGCAACAATTTTAACTGGGTTTATATTTGTGGTATCATATTATAGTAGCAGAATACATGCATGCGCAGGTAACAAACAACGGCTATGGTCATACTCTTTTTAGGCAAAATGGCTGGTGCCCTGCCTTCTCTCTCTTTCTTTCCCTTCCCCCTTTTTTACGAAACCCTGCCTTCTCATTTCAGAAATGAGATCAGCCTCACTAAGCTAAAGGATATTGCAAAAGGTACTGTACCTACTAACTAGCTTTAGAAAATGGAAGTGTTCCTTCCTACGCAAAAGAGCACACAACGTTCTGGTTTTACAAACTCGCAGCTGCGCTCAGCTTATGAAAAATAAGGGAAAAAGAGCACACAAAAATCAGGAGATAAAATTAAAAGCAAAATATATTATTGCTTCTCCATCCATTCTTACCAAAAATATCCAAAGCAACAATCTCCAATGCCCTGCTTGCCAAACTGACGGTATCTTATGTGTCCTCACGCTGCAACAGTGCCCAAAGGCGCAACCAATACGTCCCCCTGAAGGTAGCCTGCATAATGAGGTAAAACCGTTTTTTCTAAAATATTAGATCATTGCGAGTGCACCAAATTGCCCATAAAAAAGGCTATTATGGGGCATATGTTCCTTTTTCTAAAGAAAAAGCATATGAGGTATCTATTCCTCTGAGTAGTACTCTAACCAATTCTGTCCACTAGTTTTATTCTCTATTACCTTTATTATGACACCTAGACAAACTATAATATTACAAAGCCACTTTTTCAGTCAAGGTGCAAATATGAGCTTTCTATTAAAAACATATCTAGTGTTATATTCGTGTAAAAAATATATCCATAGTGTTAGGTTCGTGCTGAGTGTGTGTGATGTTACGTGCGTGCTTTCATCATTGCTGTGATAGTAAGAATTGGAATAATAATTGCTTTCTTTGCACATTAGGAGATAATGGGCAGGATAGGTGTCCTTTCTAAATTATGTTTTTGTCTAAGCCGATGGTATTGCATTGTCCTTTTCTCAATCAAATTTTATATCTCAATATAGTTTTGGATGTTGAAACTCTATATATATATAGTTGAGAACACCTAAAGACAAAAAAAATAAGAAAAGATGTTATATGTGTGTATGCTTATTCTCTTCAAATTAAAATTTTGTCTGGAATAACAGCCCATTCGGAGATAAAGTGATCTATGAACCAAGCGTAGATTAGTTGCTCATGTTCCTTCGGTGGAAATTGTCCTCCCAGGTTGGAACCTATAACCCATACCATGTTTTTAGGATTGGAGAAAAAAGAAGAAGAAAACAAAGTAGTTTAAACAGAACTGAAAATGGACAATCCCTTACCATATACTCATCTTGTGCTATACGGCGAAATCTTGTGAGTACCATTTGTTTTATCCCTGTACTATATACTCATTAAATTACTTCTTGGTCTCCCAATAACGCATATATACTGGTCAAGGAAGAAATAAAGTATTACTAAATTAGATAGATGCTGTCGTAATTATTTCTTGAAATCTTTCAAGGATAAAAAAATAAACATCTTCAACCAATGCAGAGGATAAACGAAAATAGAAGAATATCACATGGTGCAAGCCTTGGTCTTGTGGGGCCACCTACTCAGAGGAACAGCAAGGGCTATTTATACCAGACGATCCGGAGCCAAGAACCACGCAACCAGAGCTTAGAACAAGCCAAGACGACCAATACCAAATTCAAGCATGCATCCATCAACACTCCTCCTGATTGTGGTGGTTTCCGCCGGCGCCGCCGTGGTGCTCGGTCACCCTGCCACCACTAACACTCTGGCGGCACAGTTCTGGCAGAAGGCCCTCCCGGGCACGACGATGCCAGACGCCATTGCAGATCTTGTCAAGAATGGTATATTGACGTATTGTAATTGGTCGCCATGTGTTGACAAAAGGACATGAAAAAAATTTCCCTAATCATCATTGCTCTAATAATTTGTTTTCCTGAACCTGAAGGCATTGACCACTCGCCACTTGTGGAGCACTACTCTGCACCGCCCAGTATCAGTGTATGCATAATGTTCAACTCCGCTTGCAATCCACTGACCGTCGCGGAGACCGGCATCTTCTTCCACGAGGCGCAGCTGCGTCCTGGCAGCGCCATGACGCTCTCCTTCCCGGCGGAGGCAGAGACAGCTATCCTCCCCCACGGCGTCGCCGAGAAGGTCCCCTTCGGAAACCTAGGCGACGTCCTCGCCACCTTCAACATCCCGGCGGGCTCCGCCGAGGCAACCCAGGTGAGGGACACCCTGAGCAGGTGCCAGGAGCCGCCTGTCGCGGGCGAGGTCAAGTCCTGCACCACGTCCCTGGAGAGCACCGTGCGTAGCGCCATGGACATGCTTGGCACCGTTGTCAACGACGGCGGCCAGCAGGGCGTGTGGGCGGCCACGTCGGAGCTCCCCCGCGGGGGGCTGCCACGTCAGCCGTACGTGGTCCAGGGTGTCGCCCCGCTGGACGGCGAACGCTACGTGTCCTGCCACAAGGTGCCGTTCCCGTACGCCGTCTACCAGTGCCACATTGCAGGGACGATGGGGTACAGAGCCTACGTGGTCTCGCTTAGCGGCCTCCGCGGCGGCGGCCGGCCGGCGGCTTCCATGCTGGCGTTCTGCCACGTCGACACCTCCAGCTGGAACCCGGCGCACCCGGCTTTCGAGATACTGAACACCCGCCCCGGTGGCTCGCCGGTGTGCCACTTCATGCCGTACGGTGATCTGGCCTTCGTTAAGAAGGCTGGACGAGCCTATTAACTTGCTATATATGTTCAATCTACGTATATTGCCATAAAAGGCATATAAGTATAACGGCCACCTCTATATTATCCTCACGCTTTGGATATCGACATGGTCTTTAATCATTCACGCACTATACAAGTATGCATGACCTTGTGCATTTGAGGCTGTGGCGTCCTACAAAATAAAAGGCCTCTAGGTTTATTGTTTGGATCTTAAATGGTTGCTAGTAGTGTTTGTACAAGTCTTGTTTGCTATAACATATTGTATCTTGTTTGTGTATATATTATTATTATGCCTCTTGAATGTGCAAACAGTCCCTTTCGTCACCATTACTGTGACATACAATGCTATCAATGGCATCATTTTAATTCCACAAGAGATAATGTGAAATATATGATGCCTTGATAGCATATCACGAGAGGACTTTATACTTTGTTCATCTATTGTACTACGGTTAGTATAACAAACCTAGAGAGTTGCCTGTACAAACCGATTGTTTAACTGAATCCATTTACACTGTTCATTCTCCATGAAGATACCAACTATATAAATGCCATTTTCCCAGTGTCTTTTAAACTACCAGCATCTTTTGAAGTAGCTAGAGGATGCCCCGGATAAACTACCCACCTTGCAGTGTCCCGCCCCAGATTCAAGCTTGGATGTTGATAAACTACTAAACTATTAGACACATAGTCAAACAAGGTAAAACGAAGTCCTAACTTACACCACACTCACCCTTAATGTAATCAGAGACTGAAATAAGCAGCAAAAAATTGATGGGAGCTTATCCAAGGACGACACACTCCAATAGGCAACTCATGCCTTTGGGCGGGCCTAATTACGCACAACTGAGGGCGCTACAATGACAAAGCACTTTAACGGGCTGGGTTGGGCCTAGTTGAATGCATAATCTTTGTCAAGCAGACACTCACGGATGTGGGATTCCTTTTGCGGGGGTAAGGATTTGGATTTATTATTAAGGTTAAAAAATTAATCCATCCGTCCTAAATTATAGGTTATTCTTGCATTTCTAGGTTCATAGCTAGATGTATATTATGTCTAAATACTAGCTATGAATATAAAAATGCTAAAACAACCGGCAATTTGGGACGGATGGACTATCTCTCAGGCCACGCCTTGTGCATTCTTTGCAAATTAAGCTCATAGTAGTAACGAGATACATCTTGTTTTCATTTTAAAGGATTAAATAACTAGTCATTATTATTTAGTCCTTGCATTATCATGCATGCAGGCGGCACTGTTCCAGGTTTTTGCTGGTTTGCTTGAACGTAGCTCTCGCCCGTAGCTGAAGATCTTGCATTTGATCGATATCCATTTGCACGTCCAAGATCGATGATGCCAACTAAAATCAGTGGCTGCCACAATTAATGGGTCGTAGTACTGGCGCCAATGTTTCCAGCGGAAGTTTTGTACACCAGCTGTATGATGGGAGCGTTGAACAAGGAACAGTAGAGATAAACCATACACGCAACTTGGGCGAGCATGGGGCCAGGTTATGCAAGTGGTTGTCCGGCTTCTATGGCCATGCATCTAGTCGCTCCAGCGAGCGAGCAGCAGCACAAGGGACGAAAACCTAGCCGCCGCTGCCGCTTCATTGCCGATCAGTTGGTCGTTTATTTGCAGGTGTTCAGTTCTTCTCGGCGCAGATTATTGGTGTGCATTAACGCTGCCTAATAGTTTTCTTTTCAAATTACTAAAGTACAACTCATTTGGTTAGGTTACTTTCGCGCGGTGAAACGGTTCGAGTCCCTAGCTCCAGCACGAGTGCTCGGACTTTTATATTTCTTTAGAAGTTAGCAATATATTTTTTCAGTGATAGGAGCGGTGTGCTGTTGATGCTTATGATAACTTCGTTAATATTAAGATCTGCCTGTTCCGCTTCTGGGATATGCTCATATGATATATTTGCATGCGTGTATTTTTATAGGGTCAGGTTTGTGCACGTGTACGTGTCTATTTTCTATATATTTTGTGAAAAAATAAGATCGTCAACGGAAAAGAAACATAGCTACATGGGCAGACCGGCCTGCCACCGCCTCAGCTAAGGGTTGTGACTTTGACGGCCACCACCGTCATGGCCGCCGCTCAAGCTTATGCTGGCATGCTTGTGCAGCGGTCGTGCTATTTGTAGGTCCCTCGAAGCATGACATTATAGTATGGCCCAAAGTATAAGCACGACATGATAAATTTTGGGCTATGCTGGCACGGCACGAATATGAGGGGCGTGAATCTTGGCACGACGGGTGGCACGGCACGGCAAGAAAATGGTCCATTAGCACATCTATAGGTTATATCATCACAACACCATTCGTTCTATGTGTTATATAGGCCCTGTTTGGCATGACTCCAACTCTGGATGGAGCTGCTCCACTCCAGAACTCCCGGTGGAGCCAGCTCTGGGTGGAGTTGGAGTTGTCTAGTGAGGGTGTTTGGCTGGGAGGGTGTCCCTAGCTCCAGAAAAGAGGAGTTTGAGGGTAGATTGTCTTTCTTGCCCCTGGTTCGACTTGAACTACTTATCACAAATATAAAATGAAAGTACATGCATTGAAGTCCAAAATAATAATAAATTACATGTTCCAAAAATTTAAAATTTTGAAATAAATTCATAGTTCCAAAATAAGGTCGTTACAATAATCATTGCACTAATTCCATGTTAGGGCAATTGATGTAGCCATACTATCACGAAAGGTGTCCATAGTCACAAAGCTTGATTCCGAAGTTGATCCATCGGAGGCATGTTGAGACACGGCATACTTGTTGTATCTTTCCGGAATAGTAGGCATGTAGGTAGGATCTCTATCAAAATTAGCAAAGTCCACATCAACGCTAGCATGTTCACGTATGAAATTGTGTAGAACCATAGTAACAGCAACAATCTTCTTTTGTGTGACCATTGAATAACCGGGCATCTTGTAAAGGATTTGCCATTTCATTTTTAATACTCCAAATGATCGCTCAATAACATTACGAACAGATGAGTGTATACGGTTGAACTTCTCTTTTGGAGTATTTGGTTCCATACCTCGATGCCACTCGGGTAAGTGGTACCTTTCACCCTTGTATGGAGCCAGATACCCCGGACGATTAGGATAGCCCGCATCTACAACATAGTACTTTCCTACACATATGTAAAATAAGATAAGTTTGTGCATACAAATATGAAAAGGAACATAAGGAAAAATCTTTACCTTGAGGAGGATGTGGGAAGACATTTACATCTGCTTCCAATGCATGGTACAATACACTAGTGTCATGCAAAGATCCCGGTTGACCCGCAGCCACATAGGTGAAGCGCATATCAAAATCACAAACAGCAAGCACATTTTGAGTTGCAATTCCAGTCTTACCAATATATCTCACTTGTTCTTCAGGTGATAAATACACACGAATATGGGTTCCATCAAGTGCACCAATGCAATCCTTAAATTGTGGGTATGCTCTCTTGTCATTCCTAATCCTCTTGTGCACATTGCGAAAATTAGGATCTGTTGGTCTCAAGAAATCTTGTGCCATGGCAACCACACAATTTAGAACTTCATGAAATTTTTTACTAATGGTTTCACCTGAGTGTTTGAACTTATTTTATCCTCTTCTATTTGACTCACACCCACCACATGTGAATAGGAAAATGGCCAACATTTCATAAGTATTCACGTGCTTGGATCGTTTTAATCCGTACCTCTCAACCAACACATCATGAAGATCCTGAAAAATAACCTCATTCATCCGAAGCATTCGATGGCACTCCCCTGGAGTGTTTACCGTCTCCATCAGCCATCCCATTCCACTTTGTTGTGAAAACATAAATCTCGACGGCGCCTTATCCATATATGAGTCATGATAACTTTGTGCTAGCTTACCACAGCTCTCAACCATTTTAAAGAAATATTCACCATCAGAATCACTAGATTCATCAGACTCACTTGAAGACATCTGTGAACATTGACATAAATGAAATGTAAGATACAACTGTCATACATAAATAAAATGCAATAAAATAAAATGTACCACACATGCGACAAAAATAAAATAGTAGCATACACAAATGACATCACTCTCACTAAGCCAATTTCTATTTTTCATATTTATCATTGTACTTCCTCCTAAGCCAATTGAACCTAATCTCATTAGTAGGCAAGGTCATGAACATCTCCCTTTGCTCCTTCTTCACAAACAGTTCAGACGCCATGTAATGTTCATTGCTATCATAGCCGGCCCCACAAGCAACCACAACCTCCATCACTTCCTCAATAGAATATTTTTCATGTCTCTTCGAAACATATTCATTGGCTGAACTTGTCATACTTGTTACTGCTTCTTGAATTAGGAGTGCATTTCCAGACTTCGCTTTTTTACCACTCCTGTCAACAGGCCTTGCCAGTCTCTTGCCACTCGCAGGTGAAGGAGAAATACCAATATCCTTCTCTTGTGTTTCAGGAATGAAATCATCACCTTCTGGCTCAAAATTGGTTGCCTCATCTTGTGTCACATCAACATTTTCGGTTGCTTCAACATTCACAACATGAGAAGACCAATGATCAATACCAATAGTAGTAATGTCAGCAAAACACTTGGCTAATTCATCTTCATTCTCAAGGCCCTTCTTTTTGAACTTGCCACAACCCGGAATGTCCTGAAATAAGCACATAATATTATTATAAGTATTACCAACAAGTTTGACATATGCAAAAAAATATAACAAAATTTTTTAACCAACTTACAGCTCTAGCTTTTTTCCACCATTCATCATCCATAGCAATAGTCTTCTTTATAGGATCCCAACCAGTCCCTGTTTGCCTTAGCATTAGTTTCTTCCATGCTTTGAAATCTTCCTTCAACTTGTCCCATTTGTTCTTGATTTGACCCTTGGTAGCCACAATTCTAGTCCTTTCCTTGAACCCCTTCTCAACCTCAGCATAACCAAGTGCATTCAAGTGTGTGTTTGGTCGATTTCCTTTTTCAACTTGTTCGGCAAACAACACACACAGCACTCGAGTGTTCTCCGAATTCCAATCAATTTCAGGCATCTATCGAACTCACAAATTTCATATTAGAAGACCTCGAGTATATCAATTTCATACACACACAACAATAGAGTATATCAATTTCTTACACACAGCAATAGAGTATATCAATTTCATACACACATCACTCGAGTATATCATTGAACTCTAGAAAGGATAGGATAGCTACATATCAAGCCTCATTTATCAGTTATCAGTGGACAGAAACACACATAATTACACAAAGAATTGAGAAAAATAGAAAGAATTGAGAAAAACACAAGTGGCACCATCTGCCGAGTACCTTGTTCGAGCAAATGGTTTACTCTTCTCCGCTTCAATCTCTTTTATTCTAGCCTCAGCTTCTCGCTTATGCACCAATCCTTTAACCCATTGTATATGTATTTCCTGTGATCAAACATGTGAGTGAAGCAACCGGAAACAGATATAAATCACAAAAAAAAAAAACAATGTACCACAGTTTCCTCAACCACCAGTATGTCTCCCAACTCAACTTCTTATTAATTGCTGTGCTCTTTCTATCTTATTTTCGTTTATGGGCACAGAGGAAACAATCGCAGCATAAACACCATACCCTGCATAAATATGATCGGTGGCAGCAGGTATATGAAGAAGAGATCCTCGCTGAACACCAGCACGCGCGAGTGCTTCCCGCTCAATGCGAACAGGATCACGGCGCCAGTCCCCAGCCCTTGCACAACCCACAAGCATAATCATAATCAATCACCTTCGAATATAGTGTAGCTATATAGCAGACCATTCATTTTACCATGCACTTGACATTATTATGACAAATATACTGTAGCTATATAGCAGACCATTCATTTATTTCTATCTGTAGCAGTGGAAAATCGGTAATGAATTGTGTATAAAAAATGAACATAATGGTTTGGTTTGCAAACTCTTCATAGATATACGTTTCTTTATTTGAGTGAATCGAATATTAGGCTTGTGAATGTATTCAAATAATAGCACTACTCTATGAATCCTATTTTCAGCACTTAAAGGACATCAGCCTAGCTATAGCAATATAGCAGACCGTGTATGTCAATGAATTGTAGGGGAAAAAATCGAATGTGATGGTTGGCTTACAAAATCTTGCTGATATATGCATATTTATTTGCATGAACTGAATGCCGTACCTATAAAGATATACAGATAGTAGCACTACTTTATGAACCTCTCTTTCTCTAGATCGTCGTTTTCCAGCACTTAATAAAATGGCATCTTTTTAGCTACAGCAGACCATACATGTCTATCTCTAGCTGTGGCATTGAATTGTACAAAAAAAATTAATGTACTGGTTGTGAAGATCTCCATAGATACTTGTATTCTTGCATGAATTAAATGCCAAATCTGCAAATATATGCTACTATTAGCACTACTATACCTTACTTTCTCAGGATTCACTCGTGCTTATAAAAATTGCACTTCACAGTAGAGGTGGATGGCGGCGAAACTCCTGATGCAAAGGCACAATCAAATGTGTACTCCAATTCCAATAACACGACCGAGTTCTACATTGGTTTGACATGATTTTCAGTTAATGAAAAAAAAAATTCTGCCATACCTGTGGCTGGCGGAACTCCTCCTGAGCGGGCGGACAGCGGGGATCTCCTCCTGATGTGGAGGACGGCGGAGCTTAGGCGGCCGTCAGTGGATCTCTTTTGACGGCGGTGGTGGGCCTTCGGTCGCCGGCGGGGGGTTGGGCGGCTGTGGCGCGCGGGTGACTGCGCGCCAGCGGCAGACGGCAGGGCTCGGCAGGCGGGCGGGTAAAGGGGGCCGGCGAAGGGGCTAGGGCGGGGAAAGGGGCCGACGAAGGGGCTAGAGCGGGCGGCGGCGGGCCTCCGGCCACCGGCGGCGGGTAGGGCGGCTGTGGCGCGCGGGTGACCGCGGAAAAGTGGTGGACGACGGAGCTTGACGGGCAGGCGGGGAAATGGGGCCGGCGAAGGGGCTAGGGCGGGCGGCGGTGGGCCTCCAGCCGCCGGCGGAGGTAGGGCAGCGGCGGGGCTAGGGTCGCCGGAAACCTAGCGGGCGGCGCGGCAAGAAACGGAGGCGCGGGCGGCGCGGCAAGAAACGGAGGCGCGGGTGGGGGAGAAACAGAGGCGCGGGTGGGGGAGAAACAGAAAAGAACGAATCGTTTTTTTTGTGTAATCAGTGGCATTGGTGGGTAATTACCCACCAACTCCACGAGGAGGTTCAAAAGAGGGGGTTTTGTAGCAGCAAAAGAGGTGCTCCAAAACTCCACCCCTATTTGCACTACAGCTCCATGGAGTTGGCAGCTCCATGGAGTTTCGGAGTTGAGGTGTTTGGCTGGATTATTTACTGGAGTCGCAGGAGTTGTGGAGTGGAGCCATGCCAAACAGGGCCATAGCCTAACATAACTACTACTGCTGACGCCGGTTTTTGATCAGATTCAACCGCTGTGGATAAGGTTCTATAGCAGATGAAGGAGATAGAAAGAGACTGTCGGTAACTTCGCGTTGACCAAGACCAGCCGTAGTTGACCAGGGTTCCACAAGCCGGTAGAAGACTTGATGGGCTCAGTCCGAGGCGAAATCGACTCCACCAAATAAGGGAAAACGTTGAGATTTATCTTTAGTAGTTTTTAGAAATAGCTGTAATAGTTCATGTCGTATTTGACTAGGATTTTAGGTTGCTCCAGGGTATAAATATTAACCCGTGAGCCTTGTAACGAGCAATGATCAATCAATCAATGCAACCTTTTGGCGCCATGCCGCAAAAATCCTAGGAGTAGGAGTTGAGTAGATTCGTCGAGTTCCTTCCTGCCCGCACAGCTGCATCAGCTTCAATGTCAAGTAAGCTTGCAAGTACCATCACCCAGTCATTACAGCCTCTATCATAACTTTCTAAGTTAAGTCTTATATTCTAATATTCAGTTGTGTAGCTAGTTATCAAGTTATCTTAGATTGTAAGTAGAAATTTCTAGGCTTTGTCTAATATTCTGCTTGTCTTCGACGGTTGCTAATAGTTATCGAGTTTGCTTAGATCTATCTAGGTTGTCTTTATCGGCTCTTTGGTTGTTCCTAAGCACTCACAGTTATCGAACGCCTTAGATCTGGTTAGGTTGCCTTCATCGGCTCCCTTGCCTTGTTTAAATGTTCACAGTTATTAGATTGTATCGGTTGGTAGATCTTGCATGTTTTTACTACTTTATATATGTTTATCTTTACTCCTGCCCCACATATTGCTAACCGTCGGGCCCTTGACGTCAGCACGCTAAGTGGTAGGCAAAAGGTTGTATTAATTGATTGATCATTATTCATTACAAGGCAGATGAGTTTATATTTATACTTGGAGCAAGCTAAAATCCTAGTCGAATACGACATGAACTATTACAACTATTTCTAAAAACTACTAAATATAAATATCCATATTTTCCTTTATTTGGTGGAGTCGATTTGCATAGGACTAGCCCTATCAAGTCTTCTATCGGCTTCTATAACCCTTGTCAATTGTGGCTGGTCTTGGTCAACGTAAAGTTACCAACGGTCTCTTTCTCTCTCCTTCATCAGCTATAGAACCTTATCCACGATGGTTGACTCCGGTAAAAAACCAGCGTAACCATATGCCTCCCAATTTTGGAGTATAAATGTATAATATTATGTTCCAAAATTCTCTTCTTTTGTCACAGGTCCCGCGCCAATATTCTTCCAACCGAAAGAGTTTTTGCTGCAATTATGATCTCATTCCTCCGGATTTTTATGAAAGCATTCCCTATTTTTTCAAGATTCATCCTGAAAAGATCACTATATAACTACACCCTGTAAAGATCGGAAAGAGGACCTCAAGAACATCACCGGAAAGTATTTATAGGCCGGTTGGAGTTCAGATTTATTTTCCTCCTTTTATAATTTTGGAAATTAATTTCGGATTGGAAAACAATTCCAGAAAATCCGGAAATCGTAATTAAATCAAAAAACTACTCCGAAAATTTCAAAAAATTCAGGAAAATTCCTGGTAATGATTTGAGAAACGAGGAATCCAAATAAAATACTTGGAGCTCCTGGAAGGACTTGTAGAACCATCCAAAAATTAGATTAAGCTCTAGGAAAATGAGAATAAATTTGGGAAAAATCTGGAAAAAATCACAGTGAAACCTAATCATCGTCTGAATGCAATTTTAAAGTTTTTCACACTCAAGGAATAAGAAGTGCAACCAGCATGAATGCAACACACATAATTTGAGAACTGCACGATCAAGGAAAAAGAGCTATGCTGATACCCGTTGTAGGGAATTGACCGTTGAAGTAGGTGATTATTTATATTTGAAGGTGTCACCTATAAGAGGATTACGGAGATTCAAGGTCAAAGGCAAGTTGCACCTCGCTACATTGGCCCATTCAAGGTATTGGAAAGAAGAGGAGAAGTTGCATATCAGTTAGAGTAATCTCGAGAGGAACCTAATCATCGTCTAAATGCAATTTTAAACTTTTCCACACTCAAGGAATAAGAAATGCAACCAACATGAATGCAACACACGTAAACCTATGGTTCATTAAGTTAATTTTAGAAAAAAAAATTAATGCCTAATAAATTCACAAAGAAACCATAAGGCCTTAAATGAACTCAAAAAAATTCTAGAGAAATTCTAATTAATTTTTGTTAACTCACAAATGATGAAAATTAGGTGTTACACGTCTCCTGATGAAACTGTTCGACTCATCACTCATGTGCGCACGTTAACTGTCCCCGGCGCCCGCCAGCCGCGGCGGCCAATTGGACGTGGGTCTCGACTCTTGACCTTCCGGCGGCGGCCTCTCGCATGTCCCGGCCTGTCTGGAATCTGCCGTCTCGTCCTATTGCATGAACCCGCTGCGAGCTTGCGAGAATGGGTCGCTTGGGTCGCCCAGCTCCTGTTCGATGAAATGCCTCTGCAGCTATCGTCTGGCAGATCATTATTGCGATACATTTGAGCTTTAGATAATTTGTTTCTCTTGGTTCTTGGCGTAGCCTTGCTGTGCAGGGCAGGTTCACTTTAGCCTTCTAAAAAGACTGGAGCTTTCTTGATTCCCTCGTCTTTTCAAAGTGTGCATATATAGATAGGGAGGATCGATCTTGGACTCCGGCACAAGCCATCAGAAAACCACGATCCCTTCTTTTCCTTAAAGTGCACTATAATCTATACTTTGCCCAAGGATCTAATTATGCTTGCTGCTTCCCATGATTTAGCGTACTGATGAAGATTCAAGTGCTGCAGTGTAATGCACTCCACTCAAGGTATCGATGCGAAGCCGTTCCCAGGTGGAAAAGACAACCTTACATACATATGCAGGACGCGCGGGAAATTGAGATCAAGAACACCAGTCTTCCACCGAACAAGCGCCCACACAAACTGCAGCGGCCACCACCATCCTGCATCCATTGTGAGTGCATCTGGTTGGCAGCGGCCGCAAGATGGCAACTGCCGTTGCCGAGCTGATCGCCGGCAAGCTTGCCGGGCTTGTCTGGGACGAGGCCACCCTGATGTGGAGCTTCAAGGACGATGTGGACGCCTTGAGTTGGACCATGGTCAAGATGAAAGCACTGATGCGTGATGCCGACCGGAGGGCGAGCCAGGATGAAGGACGGAGAGGACGAGAGATCGTTCAAGTTCTGATGAAGGATTTCAAGTCCGCTGCCTACGACGTTGAGGACTTGCTGGATGAGTTCGAGGCTATTGAACTCATTAAGAAGAGCCAATCCAAGGTACTGATGTTAAACTTTAATACTCTCTTTTTTCCACCAAAGTGAGGGTGGACCCATAGGAATGCAAATAGCCAAATTAGTTCCTTAAATAAATTGAATAGGAAGACCTCGCTAGCCCTAAATTAAAAGCAACGAAATAGATTTTAGGTGAAAAGAAAGGAGCACGACCTAGTAGTACTATATTACAATCGTTTATGTTAGCTAAATTTCTTAATTTGCATAACGTACAAGTCTTTAAATGTAGATACCATAATCACATACTGATTCTTTTTTTCGAATCACAACTCACATACACGTACACACACTTGCCTCTATGAACACACGCTCGTAACCTAACCCTATGAGCACCAGTCGAGGACTCGAACCTGAACAGGTTCCACCACAAGAAAACTTACCAGTTGAGCTACGCTCAGTTCGTAATCACATACTAATTCTGGCACACTTTTAACCATCTTAATCAATCATCTCAGCTAGCTCTACTCCCTCCGTTCTTAAAACAAGTCATTCCGTGATTCAAAATTTGTCCCACAATTATTATCATTGTTATCCCATTTAATATTCCATGTATACATATACGACATTCAATTAGGTCTAAATATCGCTAATAAATAGGGGCAAATAAAATTGTACATCTTTGTTAATCCGTTCTAAAATTCCTAGAATAACTTTTTTTTAGATGGAAGGACTAAGTTAGTCAACACAAGATCTTTGCTCATAAGGTGGAGAGAGAACCACTGGGAGCAATAAACGGTACTATAAAATACTAGATATCACACTCCAGTGTCCTTACACTTTGTTACATGTTGATATATATATATATATATATATATATATATATATATATATATATAATGTTATAACCGGACTATTTCAAGATGTTATCCATAGTGCTAACTATAATGACATGTATCACTCGTATAAAATAGCAAGTATCTAATATGAAGATGCTATCCATGTTGATAAAATAGCAAGTATATAAAATGGCATTGGTGGCGCGGTCGGTGGGAGACCCCTATCTTCCATCTTCCTCTTTCATCCACCGTTATACTCTCCATTCGAAACCCAATAGAAGCTAGAGAACATCCCATTCTTTCATGATAGAGCCTAATAAGCGGTGGGAGATCAGTGGATGGGCATTGAACCCCAGCATCACAATGGAGGCATACTGCACAACCATTGGGAGAGGAGTGAGAGCGAGAGAGCAAAGAAGCAAGAGACTTCTATTATCTTGTTTAATCAAAGCAAACCAATCACGCACCTATATATAGCCGAATCATTTGAATGTGCTTGTTACCAAACTCAAACAATCCCTAAACCAAGAGGATGCAACTCAGTTACAGAGCTGAGCTTTATCCAGTGTGATCCCAAGCCATTTAAGTGTATCATTATAAGATTTCCATGATTTTCTAAAGTGTTTAATATGAATGTCCGATAGTTATTACTCTTCATCATTTTCTCAAATATCTAATATTTTTTTCAAATTAACTGAGGCAATCTTAAAGGGTTATTAATAAATTGGCTGATGGTTTTTTTTTTGGAAAAATTGTTTCGGGATTCTTGTATTTTAATTTGTCTCCCTCTCAGAAAATGTCCAAATTCAATACGAAGATCCTTGACCACTTGATAACAAAATTGAGAAGGAGAACAATATCCCTCGATAATTTGAAAAGAATACTTAATTTTTTTTTGACATCACATAATATCTTGGCACATGTTTTGGAAAACAAGGTCAAAAGAACATTTCATGTCTGGTTCCTTGCTCAGTATCTCAACCAGCTTCAGTTTATGTATGTGTGATATTATCTACTATACAAGGAATATCAATGAACCCCATTCTTGTAATTTCGATTTCCTCATTATTGAAAATTCTCTAGTGTTTCAACTTTACTGCAACAAAAGTTTTACATCATCTGTAGGTTCTAATCCTTCAAACTAGATAGTCTTCCTAGAGATGAAGAAATTAAAGGGCAATAAATAAGTCTAGAGTGCGAGAGGTAGATATTTCAAACTCGTTGCTACAACTTTTTTTGGAGGTACCAGAGATTTGATGTAGTTTCCGCTAGCCCGCATCGAAGCCCTTGCAAGGTATACACTCACGTGACAGTTTGACGGGTAGGTTAACACTCCTCTGACAGTTTGATGGTGAGGGCTGGACACACAACTCATAACAAACCAACAATGACATCACTGTGGCAAGCAAGGAAAATCTTGCTCTCACGAGTGAGATAGCTAGGCAAGGGGTTGAAGAGGCTACCGAATGACGCATCCTTTCACAGCAAGCTGAAGTAGTTCCCAACTAAGAATCAAAAGATGCTATAAATTACCCACCTTGGTGGTTGATCGAGTAAATAGATATAGTTCATACACAGTCATGCAATTAGAAAAAAAACAGGGATAAGGAACAGCGCAAGATTTTAATGATAGAGTGTTGTGGTGAACTTCATTGATTCTCTAGAAGAATATCCCTAAGATCAACAGGTTTGCATGGACAAAAGTCGCTAGCTAGCTAGGCTTATAGTTTTACCAAACTTGAGAGCAAAGCTAGGGCACATCCCTCTCCCCAGACAGTTCTTTCCCAAATTAGAAGCTACTAAATTAGCCATAATAAGAGCATTTAAAATTGCGCATTGTTTAAGCTTACCTCGAAGGTTGAATTTTTTGCTCTATTAAAAATTTCATACAAACATATTCTCAATTGGTTGAACATCAGGTTTTACATAAAATTCTTTGTCTTTTGAATAACTTGTATCAAGCTTGAAGTTGAGTTTCTTAGGTAATAATACTACATAGATTGCACTATCAGTTTCTTTTCTAATTGTCCATGTTAATTTAATTTGGTGCAAACCAAATAGTTGATTCCTTGTTGTGGGAGGCCATTACTCTATTTATACTTGTCATATCATAGATACCAACAAACATAATATAATTTATTTCTAACACAAATAGGTTTGTCTTTGCATCCAGATTTGTTTTGTCTAACAGGTAATAAGCATAGGAGTATTGTAAACTACTACAATACATAGTAAAAAATATATAAAACTAAATTTTACTTATGAATTTTCTTTTTCTCTTACAGTTTAAGCTATTATTCTCATCCTACAATCCACTCCTGCTGCGGTTCAAAATAGCTCACAAAATGAAGAAGGTAAAGGAAGCTTTAAACAACATAGAGAAAGGGGGTCAGGCCCTTCATCTGGTGCCTGAAGACACCCCAATGTGGGCTGTGCTGGGTACCAATCAAGCTACCATTGCATCCACCAATGGGGACATAGACATTGGAATGGTCGGAAGAGACACCGAAAAGGAAAAGATAATTAAGATGTTATTGAAAAGTGAAGCTGAGGAGGTTATCTCAATCATTCCTATTGTTGGACTTGGTGGCATGGGGAAGACAACATTGGCCCAAGCTTGTTTTTCAGACAAGAGAACCACAACCTTTGATGTAAGAGTATGGGTATATGTGTCTAAGAAGCTTGATCTGCAAAGAATTGGTGAAATAATCTTAACAACAGTGCATAGAAGTACTAGTAATGAGTCAAATGAAAGGTATATCCCCCCAAAAGATGGTGATCTGCAATCCATTATAGAAATATTGAAAACTATGCTCTCTAACAAAAAAGTATCTGATTGTCTTGGACGATATGTGGGAGGATGGTGGTGATAATTTAGAAAAATTGAAGCAAATTCTACGACATGGTAGAAAGGGAAGCAAGATCATATTAACTACACGAATGCAACATGTAGTGGATAAATTGGATGTTGGTGCTCTAGCGGATCAAGGAATAATCCGCCCTGTGTGCAAGAGTGACCAGATCAATTTGAGCCTTTTATCAGAGGATGACTGTTGGAATGTGATGCGACAAATGGCATTCAGGCGAGATGAGGATCAAAGTGGATTAGAAGCAATTGGAAGACAAATCGCCAAGAAGTGTGCTGGTCTACCTCTACTAGCACGATCTCTTGGATATTTGATATCGCAATATAAGTCCACGGAGGCATGGGAAGATATAAGAGACAAGAAGATTGTTTTGGGTTTGGAAGAAGACATTAATCTACAAGAGCCTTTGGAGCGTCTGATGATGAGCTATTACTACATGCCGTTGAAATTCAAGTTGTGCTTCACATATTGTGCAGTTTTTCCAAAGGGCTTTGCAATTGCTATTGACCACCTCATCCATCAATGGAGAGCCCTTGGATACATTCAACCAATTGATGGCCATCATTGTATCAACTATTTGTTGGGAATGTCTTTTCTTCAAATTTCCAAGTCTTCTCAGGTTAGTGTAATCATCTCTGCTGGAATGTTGTTAACCTCCATGATTACGAATGGTTCATTGTTTGGACATAGCTATGAATTGAGTGGTATGGTGGCATGTTCTTCAATCTAACTTTGAACTGTAAAAAATATTGTACATGGTTAAAAATTAACTAACACTCACTACCAGAAAAACATTCCCATGTTGACTTATCTGTGTCAGTGCAAGTGCCGGCAGGAATAGGTCATCGATGTTGGCTATAATAGAAGCTAGCATGCATGGATAAGTCTCTCGAGTGTTATCACTGGCACAGGTACCTAGGATAAGTCCCCCAAGTAGTCTATGTGTCAAAAAAAAAATTAAGCATATGCCAACTCTAATTATGTGTCGGCATCAATACTATTTCAGTATTTGTAATTTGAATTCTAGCTTATTTAAAAAAAATACTTTTTCATACATATTCTGAGACAAACTTTATATAAAAATTATATATTTTGATGAGATCTGTAACTTTCTCACTACTGGGGATGTTTTGTGCTTTTTCCTATCAGTATTTTGTATTTCCATATCGGTTTTGTCAACCACAAGGGAATTTGAGTTTCCAGTAGTGTCTAATTGTTTTCTCTAATTTGAAGTTATTTCAACATCGTCCACAAAGTTAATCAAAGTTTATGCTACAAGAGTCAAAAGGAACAAAACTCCTGACTGCATTAGCCATGCTCCAACTAACCGTGAGTCACATATTGGAATTGACACGTGCCCGCATTAGCCTTGTTCATCCTTTTTCCTACCATACTATGCCTGATCTCTTACGTTGTAGTCTCCTGCAGCCCTGGCCAACTAGATTACTTCGGTACCACATCACAGTCTATACTTAATTCCACTTTAGCCCTTGAAGCTTCTTCATCCCCTTGATCCAAAGTTTAGAACCCCGCACATGCAATTTGAATTGATCAGCAACCTTACTAATTTGGAAGCATGCAAACTCCTCCCATTCAAACCTGCATCTTGAGCTTGTGTCGCGTGTTGCCATGCTATAGAGAAGAAATCAACCTTCACACTCCTATGTCGCCATCGCTGATCATGTCATCGCCTCTTACCCACATTCTGACTAGCTTGTCACCACTGGTCGCTCCGTTGTGCACCATGGTATCTTACCCTCCAAGTAAATTGTCTGCTAGCCATTCTAAATTATGTGCAGTGTGTTTTGAGAACTGTCTGGCCAAATCTATCCATCAAAGGTAGACCACCAATGATCTACTCCACACGTCGACCATGTCAGCCTAACACCTAATTCCGTCGCTCCTAAGCACCTATTGAACAGTTGACTTTCATGGCACCACTGAACACTACTATGGCATCTGCTCGTTGCCAATAAGGTGCAACACCGACCTAAGGTCTAGTCTGCCGAACGATACGTCTCCTCATTCACATGCTACGCCATGTCGCGCTAGTAGCTTCGCTGTGTGCACACCACACTTTCACTATACACCTATATGATCGATGTGACTTGCCAATCTCCACACTATCCACCTTACCGTAGACTATCAGATTCATTGCTCAACTCTCCGTCATCATCGAAACTTTTGCCAATCATCGAACATCTTAGCTAGCCTGCAACTGACTATCCTTGCTGAGCCTACCACATGTGTAAGCTAATTCATTTCCTCGCCACATATGCATTGACAGATCTCTGTGCTTGTTTATGCTCCCGTGATCTGACCCTTCTCCATGTCGAGAGGGCACACACCATAAAAATTTTATTATAGCCACCGACACGCTGCCAATCAACATTACCTTGCGCCAAAGAGGAAAGAAAAACCGTAAACAAAAGCAACTTGTGCAGGTCGTCTCGACTTGCCATGCATATTTGTATCCTCGTTCCACGTAGAATTGTCTCCATGTTTTTGGGAAGATGAGGATCAACAACTTCATTAGGCCTTGTTTGGTTAATCCCCTTCCTAAGGGATTGAGGGGATTGGAAGGGGAATGAGGGAGATTTTGACTTGCCCTCAAATCCCTCTAAATCACATTCAACCGAAAAAGTTCTAAGTGGGGTAAGAGAACAAATTGGGATTTGTTTCCATGCTTAGCATAAGGGTGCTTGAGCTTAGCGGGCTGCCTCTATTAAGCCAACAATTGGAGTCAGCTAGTTAAGCCATTAGGATGGATGGGACAAATTATTTCTTTGTTTATTTGTGAATTTGCACGAGGTTTAATACAATTTGATAATGATGGATTTTATTTCACTATTTAGCAGTAAAAGTTGTTTTGTCTGCAGAGTGCCCCAGGGGATGCCGAAGCTCCCATCAAAGTGACCATGCATGACTTGGTGTATGATCTTGCGCAGATAATACTTGACAAAGAGTTAATTTCTATAGATGCTTCAGAACAAATGACTCAGAGTAACCTTGAAAATCATTATAGCCGACATATGCAGCTCATCAATTATCAGAAGCAGTCTATTAGTCTCAAAGAATTTCCAGAAAAAATTAGATCTCTCCACTTTACAAAGTGCAGTAAATTGCAACTCCAAGATAAGTCATTCTCCAAATCCAAGTATTTGCGTGTCTTGGACATAAGTGGATGTTCCATCAACGGGAAACCTGTCCCAAGCAGCATATTGCTACCATCCTCCATTCAACATCTACTGCTTCTAAGGTACTTGGATGCCACGGGCTTGCCAATCACAGCACTTCCAAAATCTTTACATAAACTTCAAAATATGCAAACTCTACTTCTGTCCAACTGTGAACTTGAAACCTTGCCTGATAGTATAGGCTGCCTTCTTAACCTTTGCTATTTGGACCTATCTAGCAATACCAACCTTAACAAGTTACCCATGTCATTTGGGGAGCTCTCTACACTATCGTTCCTCAAACTATCGAAGTGTTCTAAGCTGAAAGAGTTGCCTAAATCAATTCACAAGCTTAAAAGCTTACGGCACCTATACATGTCTGGCTGTTGTGCGCTTCAAAATCTCCCTGATGAGTTTGGTAGCCTTCCAAAACTCTTATTCCTAAACTTGTCAAATTGTTCCAAATTAGTCAAACTACCTAACAGTGTTAGCCTCAAGTCTTTAGAACGTCTAAACCTATCAAATTGCCATCAACTACAAAGCCTGCCAGAAGATTTTGGAAATCTTGACAAACTCAAGTTCTTAAACCTTTCTGATTGCTATAAACAACAAGTGTTACCAAAGTCCTTTTGCCAACTGAAGCATTTAAAAGACCTAGATCTTTCAGACTGCCACGATCTCAAAGAACTCCCTGAATGCTTTGGTAGCCTTTCTGAGCTTCATTATCTAAACCTATCAAGTTGTTCTAAGCTGAAAACGTTGCCTGAGTCATTTGGTGATTTGTCAAAGTTGAAGCATCTCAATTTATCTTATTGTATAAGGTTTGAAAAGCATCCTTCCACATTTTGTAACCTGAAGCTTCAAACACTGTACATGAATTCGTTGCAGAGTCTCTGGGACATGCCGGATGGTATTGGCAACATGTCTAGTCTCACTTTATTTGAAGTTAGCACTGCAAGCTACTTTATAAATAATATGAAGGCTCCTTGCATTTTGAGCCGTCTGAAGTTGCAAGAAACGATAGTACACAATGTACATGATGTACAGGAGGAGGATTATGGATGGTGTAGCAGTATAGTGAGTCTTGGGGAGTTGACTTGCCAACGCCTACAAATTGAAGGCCTTCATAATGTCAAGCGTCCAGAAGATGCTGAGGTAGCTAAGCTGCGAGATAATCCAGATCTTCGCGAGCTAATCCTTACCTGGTATGATGCAAGAGGTACAGAGAATAGGAGAGATGCAGAGGTGTTGGAGAACCTTGTACCTCCTCGGACTCTTGAGGGATTTGAACTACGTGGCTATATGAGCAGGAACTTCCCTAATTGGATGGTTGACATTTCCTCATATCTTCCTTATCTCACCTCCATCCATCTCCGTGGTTTAGAAGCATGCGATTCTCTTCCTCCATTGGGGAGGCTGCCAAATGTCAGGTTATTGCATATGGAGCTCATTCCCAACATCAGGAAAATTGGAAAGGAATTCTATGGAGAGGAAGGAACCTGCAAAAAGTTAAGAATTATTCAGTTAAAAGGCTTATCGAACTTGGACGAGTGGTGGACAACACGGTCAGGTGATGAAGACGACGAGTTCTTAATCCCAAATCTGCACCGTTTGGAAGTACACTCCTGCCCAAGGTTGAAGTTCCTGCCATGTCCCCCCAAAAGTATGTATTGGGAATTGCACGGCAGCGATGAGGTGTTGCCAGTACATGGATTTGGATGGATTTCATCTTCCACTCTTCCTTTTCGTGCTGAAATCCAGAGCACCGATTTCTCTCATGATAAATGGGGTCGGCTTCAGCACCTTACCACCCTCGAGGAACTATGGGTCATGGACTCTGGCAGCTTCTCGACCTTCCCGGAGGCCAGTCCATGCTTCCCCTCTCTCAGATATCTGAGGATGTCATTAGCCAACCTGGAGATGCTGCCGGAATGGTTGGGGCAGCTCACTACCCTTAAACAATTGGTCATCTATGACTGCCCCAACTTGACATCTTTGCCTGCAAGCATACGGAACCTTACCACCTTGAAGACACTGGAAATTTGGAGCTGTCCAAGACTGATTGAGAGGTGCAAGGGGGAGGATGCCCACAAGATTTCTCACATCCCAGATGTCCGACTTGGTCATCCGCTGGAAGCTTACCTTTTTTCCGGACAACCCATAGAAAGATCAGAGGTAAGAAAACTCCCAAAAGCCAAGTAAATCTCTGCTTTATACATCTATAACTACATTGCCTTCAGTTGATCTTGGAACTCATTGATTGGAAAAAAGAAATAAATTGTTTCTCTTCGATACCTTTGGCGTACATGACCGGTACATTTTTTTTTTACATGTACATGTTTTATATATCTCAAGTCTCTTCTTTCTTTACTGTGACACCCGGCCAAATTTGGTTGACCCAGTGTGGCCAATTAGCGCAGGTGCGCATGTTTAGTACCACATTGCTAGTTTAGCAAGGGTGGAGGCAACTTATAAGCCTTCGTCAACCAACCATAGCACCTTCGGGTTAACCCTTTTACACGAAGCGAGGACGAAAGTGTAAGTAGGGTGCTATGTGTACGTGTGCCCGCCCCTCGGAAGGGTTGGGCGGTGCGGCTTTGGAGGACGGGGTGTTACAAATGGTATCAGAGCCGACCCTCGCGGTTGCGCGTACGGGTCAGTGTGCGGGCATATGGCGCATGGCGCGTGTGGGCCTGAGATGGGACACGGCATGGCATATTGCGCCGGCACTGGACGTACGGTCGTGCGCTTAGAGGGAACGTTCCTTGACATTTTCCCATGCATGGGTGAGTTGGACCGACGAGGACGTCGGGTTATTTGAGGGAGGGTGAATGTGACACCCGGCCCAATTTGGTTGGCCCAGTGTGGCCCATTAGCGCAGGTGCGCATGTTTAGTACCACATTGCTAGTTTAGCAAGGGTGGAGGCAACTTATAAGCTTTCGTCAACCAGCTATAGCACCTTCGGGTTAACCCTTTTACACGAAGCGAGGACGAAAGTGTAAGCAGGGTGCTATGTGTACGCGTGCCCGCCCCTCGAAAGGGTTGGGCGGTGCGGCTTTGGAGGACGGGGTGTTACATTTACTCATTTTGAGTACATACTTTATATATCTCAAGCCTCTGCTTTCTTGATTTATTTGAGTTATGTTTTATCTACAAACTTTCTTAAATATGAGTTCTTAGTTAATTTGATCTCAACTTGTGCAATTTTCAACACAAGAACTGATTAATACGTGGTGCCAAAATTTTTAGAGTGATTCACAAGCAAACTTGAGCGAACCAAAATCAGACTCGCAATCAGAATCAGACTCACTGAGCCAACTGGAACAAGACCTGAAGGAATCAGAGCGCGAATTGCAGAGTGAAAGAGTTGTGTAGAGCAAATCAAACGGACCCAAATTTACCATATATGAACCAAGTCAGCCTCGACAAGAAGTAGGGAAGCAAAATGTTTCGGTCCCTGCAGCTACTAAAGGTTTCATCTGAAGACTAAAGGCAAGTCACAATATGTACTTAGTGACTCAGTCTCATCTTATCCCGTGTAAGAAAGGCCTTTCATAATCTCTTCTATTTTATTTGAGGCATATTCTGTATTGTCAACTTCACTTACTATGCCTCAAAAAAGAAAAATAATCATGAGCTAAATGAATGAAAGCTCTACTTAAAATCTTACTTATTTCTTTATTGCAGTGATGTATCATATTAGAAAATTTTCCACCATAGGGATACTAGACAAAATATATGAACCTGATGCAGATTCTTATCTTCCTAAGATGGATTGGCGTGGCTGAGGGGGCTATACATGAACCTTTCTCTTCCCATGAAAAGAACTATAGATGCATAGTTCTGCTTCACTCGATTCTGACGGCTTCTAGGCATTTCATCTCAAGGTAAGTCAAATTATTCACTATCCTTTTCAGTGTTGTGCATTTACGAAGATTTAAGTGCAAATCCAGTATCCATGTGATCCGGTAAAGGATCAACCTGTCGTAGGATGGTGTGTATCCCATTATGAGTGCAGCATGTGGTTAAGTGAGAAAATGAAACCATATAAATATGTTATATAGATTCATTTAGGATTATCTTTGTGTGTATCTGAGGTGACAGTGCCTCTTGCTACGGACTAAAATTGACTCATGAGCCTCTAGGTATCCATCTTCTTCTCCTAATCCAAGTTGAAATAATATTCGCGATTACATAGGAACAATTTCACAAATAAAAATGTCTTTTTGTTCATGCACATCTTCAACTACAGTCTCAACCTATTTTGCTGATACAAATTTAGTCATAGCAAAGAGAGAGGTAGCAAAACGAGCTCCATGCCAATGTTAACACAAGCCTAAAGAAGTGTGCATTCATGTTTCTTAGCATCAATAAGCCTAAGAAGTGCAAAAGAGTCAAGATTTGCAATTTTAAACGTTACAACTCTGCTCATCATAGAGTTATCTTTACAGATTATGTTACCTATCGGCAGTAGCTTCAGGATATTCGAATGTTGGTGCGGTATCATGTACTAAACCTCCATGGATTCTCTTCTGCAGGTCCTCCAATCTGCATCAGAAGTGAATCAGATCATGCACAAGAAGCCAAGAGCATGGCACTCCCGGGCTTTTCAGATGCGGTGGATAACAGAAGTGTTGCGCCAGCTAGTCTCCTGACAGCTTCCTCGCTACCTGAAAACAACGCTTTGTTAACAATATAGGTTACAAGGATATGAGCCAGCTACGTTCAGTCGTGGTCACGTATGACAATTTTTGTACAAAGAGTAACCATTTTACATGGAATTTGTTAGGAGACACATTTACTGATACGAAGATAAAGAATCTGCTGTCCTCTTTTCTGCAAGGCAGGCGTAAAACTCGGCTATTGTTTGGTGATGGCCGTTCGCTTTGTTTTGTTCCGTTCTACAAAATACAGCATGCTCACAGAACTCAATGCTCTGCTGGAAAGACCCTCGCCGTCTTGGTTTCGCAAGCCAAGCAACCAAACCATCCACCTGTGCGCGACTCTCTACCGGCATGTCAAGGTGGCCCTCATGATGCGCATCCAGCGGCGCTCGGCTAGCTACGGGTGTGGGGGAGAAGGTGAGTCTTGCCTCCCTCTCGCGTGCCTACCTCAAATCTGCATGCCTCCAATTGATGCCTGAACCCCTGGCTACCTCGCGACGTGGTGGGAGCTTGCGCTGCCGTTTGGCTCGCTTGCAGATACGATTGATTTTTTTAATCATTTTCACTTTCTTGCAGATCAAGCCGCGATCAAGCACCTTCTCCGCTACATCGCCGAGACGATTGAGTATGGGATCACCTATCCTAGGCACGAAGGAGCACGGCTAGAGCTGACCGGGTTCAGTGACAGTGACATGGCAGGGGATGTTGACGGGTGGCGCAGCACGACGGGATCATCTTCTTCCTTGGATCGTACCCAATTTCCTGACAATCCTAGAAGCAGAAGGTTGTGGCGCTATCTATACCCAATTTCCTGACAATCCTAGAAGCAGAAGGTTGTGGCGCTATCTACCTGCGAGTCAGAGCACATAGCGGTCGCCACTACATGCTGCCGGCACAGCACGACAGGGATCATCTTCTTCCTCGGATAGTGCCCAATTTCCTGACAATCCTAGAAGCAGAAGGTTGTGACGCTATCTACCTACGAGGCAGAGCACATAGCGGCCGCCACCGCATGCTGCCAGGGGATTTGGCTGGGGCGGCTGCTGCGGGAGCTCATGGGAGAGGAGCTCCACATGCCGGTTCTTTTGGTGGATAACAAGTTCGCCATTGCATTGGCAAAGAACCCTATCCTCCATGACCGCAGCAAACATATCGACACCAAATTCCACTTCATCCGTGACTGTGTCAATGGAGGACACATAAAGCTCGAGTATGTCGAGATTGCTCGAAAGCTCGGGGACATCCTCACTAAGCCACTTGGGCGTCTTCGGCTCCAGGAGCTGAGGAATAAGATTGGGGTTGAAGAGCATCACAATTAGGGGAAGGATTGTTGGATAATTCCTTAGCTCTTGTTTCACTCTTCCTTTTGCTGAAAATCAATGGAGCAGGTAAGCTCCTTGGCCAATAGTGGCCACTGCAGTGCCATGAGTAGTAGGGCAATATGCCCTGTCATATATAGTACTAGTAGTTGGTAGTGTAGTTGGTAGCTTCACCGTACCATTGTGTACTCTAGTTTGACTTTGTGCTCTATAAAGAGTAGATGAGCAGCTGCAACTCAAAATCAGCTCAGCAGCACCAATTGAACCTGTGCAAAGTGTTTGTGCGTGTGTGTGCTGTTCTCTCATCCCCTTCTTCTACCTCCAGATAGTGCTGTGTTCTAGGAGTTCTAGGAACTCACCTTGGCTATTGCCAACATTTATCGTATTGTGTAAGGTTGGAAGATCTCCCCTCATCATTTTGTAACCTGAAGCTTCAAGTACTGTACATGAATGCTTTGCATAGTCTTCGTTACTTGCCAACTGGCGTTACCAAAATGACTAGTCTCACCCAGTTTGAAGTTAACACTGAAAAAAGTATTCACCAGCTCGATCCTTCCACTTTGAGGCTTCTGGGGTTGGATGACAGGACAGTACATACTGTATATGATGTACACGAGGTGAATTATGGATCGTGTAGCAGTACAGTGAGTCTTGGGAAACTGACATGTCACCGCCTAGAAATTAGAGACCTTCTTAATGTCAAGCGTCCAGAAGATGCAGAGAGAGCTAAATTGTGAGATAATCCAAAACTTCGGGAGCTAATCCTTACCTGGAACCATCCAGATAGTACAGAGGGTAAGAGAGATGCCGAGGTATTGGAGAATCTTATACCTCCCCGGACTCTTGAAATATTTGAACTACATAGGTATATGAACAGGAACTTCCCTAACTGGATGCTTGACATCTCCTCCTATCTTCCATATCTCATCTCCATTGAACTCAAAAGTTCAGCATGTGATTCTCTCCCTCCTTTTGGGAGACTACAAAATCTCAGGCTATTATCTGTGCAATACATTCCCAACATCAGGAAAATCGGAAAGGAATTCTATGGAGAGGAAGGAAGCTGCGAAAACTTAAGAGTTATTAAGTTAAGCTCATTGGGGAACTTGGATGAGTGGTGGACAACACGGTCAGGTGATGAAGATCATGAGTTCTTAATCCCTAATTTGCACCGGTTGGAAGTAGCATACTGCCCAAAGTTGAAGTTCCTGCCATATCCCCCCATAAGTATGTATTGGCATTTGGACAGAAGCGATGAGGTGCTGCCAGTACATGGATTTGGGCAGCTTTCATCTTCCACTCTTCCTTTTTCTGCTCGAATCACAAGCCACAATTTTTCTCCTGATAAGTGGGATCGACTTCAGCACCTTGCCACCCTCGAAGAATTGACGTTCATTTGCCTCAACAGCCACAATTTTTCTCTGCATTATACATCTAGCTGCATATGGCTTCATTTGATGATCTGGAATTCAATAATTAAAAAATACGATTCTCTTTTGTACATATGTTTGCATGCCACCTCTCTAGATTTTGGGTGGGTAGCTAGATGTTCTTGTATGTCAAAGTCCATGCTTCATTGCCTTATCTGAGTTATTCTTTATGCACAACTAAATTTGTCATGGGTCAATGGATCCCTCCCTATGCATGTTTTAGTTTGTCAAGTTGTTCTTGACTTGTGCCGTTTTCTTCACAAGCGCATGTGGTAATGTTGCAGAGCAAGTCAGGCTGAATCGAAGCAACCATACATAAACAGAGTCCCTGCCAAGGACAAGAACTAGAGAGGCAGTGTTCCAATTCCATGCGACTGCTAAAGATTCTATCTGAAGACTGAAGGCAAGTCGCAACCTGTACTCTGTTTTCCTAGATATGTTTCTCCTCTTCTCATCTACAAAACGAGTCACTCATAATCCCTTCTGTGCTATTCCGTTATAGTATCACGTTTTATTCTCATAGTATCACGTTTTAGCTTAGCAAAAATGAAAGCTCCAATAATTAATTGTCTTATTTCCCCATTGCGATAATGTGTCATCAGGCAACAGGATGGATGATGATAGTACAAGCTTCTCTGAGATACCGCGAGCACCCTTTTTGCACTGACGCGGTCGTCAAGTAAGCCTTTAAAATAGGTCACGCGCTGGTACAGTTTGTTTTATAATTTGTACGGTTAACCATGGAGTCATCTGAAGCAGATGCTTATCAGCTTAATCTGGATTGGTGATCCAGTAAATAAAGGGTCGAGCAATCATAGGCGTGTATCCCATTTTAGGTGCGATCATACGTGACAAAAACAACCATGTGCAAGTAAATATATTGCAGAATTTCATCTAGTATGATGTATTCATATATCCGAGGTTACTACTCCTCCGATTCACAACACATGTCCTTTAACCTTAAGATAGTGTACATGTCGCAGTATGGATCTCACCCAGATGTGGGTGCTGCAAGCTTCATAACACAAAACTTAGCTCGCTAGAACATTAAAAGGCAAGCTCATCAGAGAGCAATCTTTATAACCCATGTTACCTATGAGCAAAAGATTCAGGATCTGATGAGAACGTTGATGCAGTCTCAGAATGTAATGAATCTCCATGCATCCTCTTCTGCAGGTTCTCCAAGCTAGCGACACGTCGCATAGGAGCCAGCTTGGTGCCTATCTCTCCACTGGCCAAAGGAATTTCTGCATTTGGGAGGTCGAGCTTGGTCTGACTGTCTTGAAATGGCGCCCGGAGAAAATGTTCCATGCTGTCTTCAATGGCGACAGAAGCAGAAGCTGCATCAGATGCACATGAAGTCAAGCGCATGCTACTCGCGGGCTTGTCAGATGTGGTGGGTAATAGGAGGGTTGTTCCAGTTAGTCTCCTGACAGCTTCCTCTGCTATGTTCACCTGAAAACAATACTTTGCTATCAAAATAAATTAGAAGGAAACCAATTATGTCTATTTCTACAGCCTTTGGGTAGGGGAATATGAAGGCAGTTGTGGCTCACTCGTAACTCAACTAGAAATCTATTGCAATGGAGTTTTGTACAATGCTTATTAGCAAACATAAAGTTCCATAGAAAATAAGTGTATATGTAAAAGGGATAGCAATATAAAATTGTAAAGACATGTTTCTTTTATTATATGATCATGTGCGGTTTTGTTAATTACTTAGATTTTCGTGAAGATTTTTGTTTTATAAAACATGATTGAGACAGTTATAGGATAAGACAATTTTGCAGTTAGTTTACATGAATATGTTAAAGCCCTTAAACATGAACACTTTGAAATTCAAAAACACCTTTACTCATGATGCAACAATACAGAGTTGCACATACTCACACACAAGCATTATGAAATGTTTGTATGGTAGTATCCTGTTTGGACTCCTCATGTGCGGTATCGATGTTCTCGAGATAGAACAGCCCTTCCACAAGGGAAACACCGCAGGTCTAATGGGACACACACTTGGAGCACTGCGACATGGTATGGGCACTTTTAATATTTTGTTTCATTTTACAACTCCTCACACCTGTAAGAGAACACTGTTATTCTTAAAAATCAAACTAATACAAGAAAACAAATATCTCAAATAAAACTGCTACAGGAAAAAGAAAGAAACAAAATTATTATATTCTCATATGTAGAAAATCAGAAAATCAAATGGAAATACGGTTGTGCCTATTTGTGGTACAGTTAAAACTCATTGTGAAATAAAGCTGAAGCTACAGATTATCTAAAACAAAGAACTGTTCAATTTCATATTACTTTCTCTCCACCTTTTAGCCATCCAAAGAAATGTAAACATTGATCTAGTCTCTGTGCAGAGCCTTAGTACAAATAGCTGCAACTAATGCTCCCTCTGGAGAACAATAGTATGATAATATGCAAATTGATGCAGTTAAAAGTTTACAGCAAACAATAACAAAAATGTGTGATGCAGTTAAGATGAACCAACCTTTCAAGTTTACAGAAAACAATAACAAAAATGTGTGATGCAGTTAAGATGAACCAACCTTTCTCCTCATAGTCTCAACATCAACTATAAGATTTCTATTGTCAAGGGTTGCATCCTTGTATTTCTGAGTCATATCAGCCAAGCGCTTTAGCAAAGATGCATTCTCAGATGTTAACCTGGAAACCTAGAAAATGATGTAGTAATTAGCATGATTATCTTCACTTCAGTTGGATATTAACTTGGGTATTCATCTGTCACAAATTTGAAACCTGTGATTCAAGATCGGTCAGGTGTTCTTGCTTCCTCTTTCTTGATCGCCTAGCTGATTCTCGATTTGAAAGCATTCTGATCACATTGAAACTTAATTGAGTAAGTTCATCAACGAAGTGGTATTTTAAGCTTCCAATACATGACAGGTTTCATGTGGAATCAAGGTAAAGGCAACCAATTTAAACTAAAAGGAAACTAATTGCAAAAAAAGTATGGGATTCCTGGATCCGTTTACGTTGAACTGAATTACTAACTTGTCCATGAATATAAGGATTAAATTTAGTAGTAAAGCAATTTATAAAATTTTTTGTGGGTATGGACAATTGGACAGAGCTTGATGTGATTGGATCCTTCCTGACTTCAAAGGCAGTGAATGGTAGATGAAGGGAACAGGAAAATGGAAGTATGTTGCCTTCTAACAAGGTAAATCAATCTCTCACTTGCAACAAAATCAAGAAATGTTTTCTATTTAGCATGATCTATATATTCTCCTCAAGAAACTTGTGCAACGCAACAATCTATGTTACCTCCTCATCTTCTTTGTATTGGTAGGGTCAGTATTCTCCTCAAGATCGCCATCATCATCTGATTGTTCCTTTGATGTGCCACTGTTAGCTGGCTTGCCTCGAAAATCATCATAGTCTATGATGTTTGAGTTTGTAACTAGGTCTGCCCCATCTCCATCATCTGTGTGCGGAAATAAAGAACCAAAACAGTACAGTAAGATATGTAAAATACAATGGCAATGATTCAATATGGTCTATGCTTTCCAAACCACAATGCAGCATATCTGCACACTGCTGTTGGATGCCCAGCGCAACTCACTAACAGAGTTGATGTCAGTGTTCAGTATAACTGAAGCAGATCAGACTATTCATGTCTCAACATTATATCTGACCTCACCAGCATTACTCATAGTTTAAGATCATTTCTCCGGGACAATTAATCAAACACCATATGGACGTCAACCCACCACAAAGCTAATCCAGAATTGACATTTCTACTCACCTCTCTGATTCCTTGGGCATTAGTTAACCTATTGTACTGAAACTTCTGGTGAGATCAGATCTTCATCTTCTGTATGTAATTATCACAGAAGACTATCCTCTAGCTGATGGTTCAGCGTACTTGAACCAAGGCTGAGAATCAAGTGTACTAGGACAACTGAAGTTTGGTATCTAATGTTCTATTAGAATGTTCAACAGGGTGAATGTTGAATTGAATAGGATTCGACTTCTAACACACTTTGGCATTAGACCTCATGGCGGACCACATTTCCTCAACCTAAGGCTCTACTGCCTCCAAAATCTTCCTGCCAGGCCCTTTTGGCATAAACATTTTGCCCTAGTTGCTTCATAGACTGACATGTATGCAATTGTGAAAAGGTCATAAATACCATCAAAGGAAGCTTGAGAAATCAATTGTGAAGTATTTGAAGCTTGTGTGTTGGGGTAGCCCAACGAAGATTCTTGTGATTTAGCTTCCTGAAAAAATGGACTTACATAAACATCACAGCAACAAAGCGGCAAGGGGCTTGGTGCAGCCAGTACACGAGGTTTCTATCACTGTTAAGCTCCGGAAAGCCACTAGTACTGCACATCCTTACCCACATAGTAAGGAAAAATGATATATTTATAACTTGCAGTTCGGGGGAAACATTGGTTGCAATGGTCATTATTAAAGGGTGCCCAAGGCCACCCCTTTACAATACATACACAGCTTGCAGTTTTTAGGAACCATTGGTTGCAATGTCAATATTAAAGGGTGCCAAGACCACCCCTTAACTATATTACCAAAATGGGAAATACGCGTGCAATTTGTGCGCGAGTTTGAGGATCATAGAAAAAGGCATGCATCATGTTCTTTTACAATATCCAAATAAAAGTGGATACTTCTGGAAAAAAAAAGGAAACCGATCGACTTGCTTCTGGTACTAATTACTGAATAACTTACTCAAGAAAAGCAATGTACAAATTCATTCTCATAAAACATATAATGCTTCCTATCCCTTTCAGACAGAAAAAACAAAGAGGACATGCTCTTTAAAAAAAATCTAAAAAGAAACAAAAGGAAAGATCCTATCGGCTCATGTCCGACACATCAGACTCATCAATCAACTTTGGTAAATGACTTTCCATCAGAATATCCCAACGCTGTGTATGTAGAGTGTCCAAGACAGACACCCTCCTAGCACATTCCCCATAGACCAAATCTATTATCCTACATGTCAGTGTCAGCACTACAAGACTCCTTTATTACCTTTAGATCAGATCGGAAACTAATATCTGATACAGTTTCCATGTGAAGTGGCAACGTTTGCATTTCGCCATTGCACAGTACTACGAATCTACTATGACAATGGCGGTGCTCCGATCTTGGTCAGATTGTTCACCACAAGCCATAAGAAATGGGCGTGCGCAGTGCCTCCTCTGTTTCTCATAGGCAGAGGATTTTTTTTAAAAAAAAAACATATGTTACGAGTACTCCTAGGTGCCACAAGCTACTGAGAATTTCTAATGTGGCCCCGGCGTATCACTGACAGTGTAGGATTGCGTTGACAAGTATGCCGACCAACCAAGCTAAGATCTTTTTCAAGTCCTCGAATGAAGCAACCGATTTTATTTTTCTTTGTAAGATTTCCCAAAAGTTAGAATTTACAATGAAATTCCTATCCCTGAAACGGAGGTGGGAAATAACTGAAATGCTAGAACTTGCAGATTCTACCATACTGACTCCAAATCAGACTACAGCTGAAATTGAAACGCCAAACACACAAGCAGAAGACCAAAGGGAGCCAATCTTTAGCAGAGTAGAAACCGTACCATGGATTTGGCGACGGCGGCGCAGTACAGGTCGAGCCTCCTCTTGAGCACCGCCGCGTAGGCGCCGGGGTCGCGGCCGCCCCCGCCGCAGCTCACCTCCACCACGTCGTCTTCGGCGCAGCCGCCCGCCATGCTCGGAGGAAAGTCGCTTTCTTTCTCGCACCTCGTACCTCGGTGAGGGCCTGAGGGGGAAGGAAGGGAGCTGGGAGCAACCTGAGCAATGGTGGACACCGGAGGGGAGGCCGCGTTTATACCGGCAGCGTTGCTGGGGCGCCAGTGGGCGAGTGGCGACACCGTGGGACTTTTCCGGAAATGCCCTTTGGTTTTGATTCTCATTTTGTACCAGTCGAGGAAGAGAAAGCATCTGCTGTGATCCGAGGAGATAGAAGCAGGTTTTCATCTAGAGGTTTGTGCTCATCCCCTGCTCTGCTTTTAGAACCACACAACCAAATGCATCCTCAAAAGTCTCTCACCTAAAAAGGCTTCTTTCAGCAGTACGCAGATTCCAGGCTTGCAAAGTCGAGGTGTCTCTGTCATACCTTGGCAGAGTAGCAAACTACAACCTTAACCCGAAACTTGTCTAGAATTTTGGTAAATTTTAATCAAACTTAGCTTTATGCATGCCCCTCCTTTTAGATTTAGACAACCACACAAGACAAAATGCATTCTCAGCAGCCTCTCACCTAAAACGGCCTCTTTCAGTCACCAGTTCATCCACAGATTTTTCAGGCTGACAAGTCAAGCAGACCACCTCTCAACATCAGTTCCTTTATTTCATTCTCCAAGTAGCATAATTGCAGGCCAGCCACTGGGCCGGGGCCCAAGGGGCTAGGGGCGTTTCGGTCCACGAAATGTGGATTTTTTGCGCGGGCCCCGCCGTATCTTTCTCTTGGCTACCAAGCCTACCAGGTCAGCAGCAGACAGCAGACAGGGAGACGCTGTGGGGAAAAATAGTGGTCGGATTGAGGGCTGATATTTTCGTGGACACGTCGGCCGCCCCTATCCCGCTATCAAAAGATCCCATGGACGTTGTTGTGGCCGGGTTCATGCATCTGCTCCTGCCATTTGTCCTCGGAATTTCAGTGATGCTGATGCCTCGGAGTAGCTAGGTTTATCAGGAATCCTGGATTCGGACGTGCTAGTGGCGTACCTGTTGTGGATGCATGACTGGCAAAATCACCGCGCCAATGTACAATGCGTCAATGCCCGGTGTGGGTCGACAACTTGGTGAGTTGGATTAGCCTTTGTTGATAATGTTCCTTTTCAAAAAGAATGTTTTACTAATTTTGTCTTATCTGGATGCAGCGGCAAATGCAGGAATCCAAAATTTACCTTATTTATAGGGGTGTTAAAATTTCAAAATTTATTTAAAATTTAAAAATTTTAATGAAAATTTGCATGGCTTGTGGAGGGGGGCCTTGGCCCCTATGCCCGCCGGCTACGCTACTGCTTAGATGGTTGCCACGACTTTGTACGGGTCTTAGTCAAGTGTGGGCCAAAATGAACTTTCTTTTATTTCATTTTAATGAGAGGAAACCCAAACTTGATTTAAAGCAACCCGAGCTTTGTGCGTTGGCAAGGAACCATGTTTCTATCTTGTGGAAAAGCCATGTTTCTATCTTGTGAAAGAGATCGTAACACGTATTGGTTGTTTTTGTTTTTATTTTTTGTTTTATCATTTACCTTTTTCTATTCCAAATTCTACTCTAGTAATGTTTTACAAGATTACGATATTATATATTTGCACACATATTTGTATATGCTATATTTGTTCTAAATAACATGGCGGTTTATTATCCAAATTGAACTCAAGATTTGGGAGAGACATGCATTTCAAGGTTTAGATTCATCACGATAATTGAACGCATACCCAATTAAATTGTGTCACATGTCATACATGTGGCTAATTGGCTTGTTCCCCAACTCATTCATATCAACTATATCATCAATATCATACTACAAATTTCCAGCTCAAATCTTGTAATTCTGCAAAGGCGGGGAAGGCCTCAAACCAAGCAGGCCATTACACAGACGCAGATGTCTCTCATTTGTTCACTGGGCCGCCAAGACAGAGCCCGAAAAACTAAGAGGCCCACTCCACCCCTGCCCGCCGCATCCTCTCTCGTCGACGGCGCCTTCGACCTCGCCGCAGCCGCCACCAACTCCGCGTCGTTGCGCCTGCCGCTCGCGACTTCGGCAGGATACAAGTAGCTGCTCTTTCCGTCCGCTCTGGAGATGAGGGCTTCCGGAAGGTACGCACGCACGTGATCGCTCGCTCGGATTGTATCCACCGGGTTTCGAATTTCCGTGCTCATCCTGTTGCATTTCAAGCATGCTACAAGTATGAGATCCAGCTGTGAATTGATGATTTGAGATAGGCTTAGAATTCCGGTGGGTGCTCGATTACCATAATTCATGCGGAATTGATGATTTGAGATCGAGCTATTGCATGGTTAATTGTTTATTTCTTCAACTGCATTGTTTTTAACCCGTTCTTATGCAGTTCTCGTAATGCCCATTGAATCCATGGAGGGGCACATTTGCACTACTAGGTGCTGAAAGCTTTGGTTACGTTAGCGTTCAGTGATGGGAATTCCATGCCTTGCCCGTTTCAGTTGGTCTCCTTTGGGTGATCCATGCTTTTCACTTCCATTCACAGATTAGAATATTCAGAATTAGAGGAATCCCAGCACAACCACCTAGATGGTTAGGCCCATCACAAATTTGGGCACGGCGTCAAAACTACGTTTGCCACAAGTTTAGTGCCTTTTTTTATGGACGGTCCATATGAATACCTTTTGGAGATAATGTAGACCTTTTGAATTGGTCTAATGGTCTGTACTCTGTCTTGCACATATATAGCTCTTGGGATATTATTGATTCGGTAGCCCAAAATAGCCGGTTGCCAAAATGGTTGTGCTGGGACTGGGAGTTCTGTTTGGTTGGTGATGGAATTCTGGTGGCGCAACGGAGTCTAGTCAGTTTTAAACTCATTTTCTCATGAGCAAATTTGTTAGAGTTGGGCAAGTCTTTGCTGTTCAACATTTTACCATGTCAGTGGCTATTTATCAAAGAGCTCTTCAAGTAGACCCACTTCACGTCAAAATCGTAACAAAATGGTGTACCATTTAATTTTTTTATGGGAGATCATAAAGATCTTGCGGTGCTAGTTGTCAGGTTTGTGGCTTTGTTTCTTGTCTTCCCCATATATAGCTTGGTCATGGCCTACAAATTAGATTTTAAACTTGTACTTTTACACAGTATACTATTACGTCGACATTAGTAATTGGCAAATGGATTCATATACGAATTAGTCATCCTGCAGGCAATGAAATAAGCACGGTGCTCTTTTTCCTAATTTGCATATGTGCTGTTTCATATACTGGAGATTAGCAGTCTGACCGTCTCTTAAAGCAGCCAATTTCAAATTGTGTCTTCATATATCTACCATTTTTCTGTGTGACCAAGTTATTCTGGTATATGTGCCATCCCCGTAACTCGTAAATTCAGACAGAATTTGAAACTGAACTGAAGAAAGAGCCGGGAGATGGTGGCCACTTGAAGCTCTGATGGCAGCATGGGAGTAAAAAATCATCCTTTAGCAAGGAGAACATATGAGAACTCTGATCAAGACAAGCCCTGTACTCAGAACAGTATGTTTTCCTTCTTTATAAGTCCCCTATTATTTGCTTATAAATATACCTGTATTCTATAGATAACCCCCAATGTTCAAATTTTTAAGGCTTTTCAACTAGAACAATTCCTTCTGCTATTTCACCTGTTATTGTTACCCATTTATATATAGTTACGATTTGAAATCAGGGGTCCAGGGCCCGTGTTGTTTAGTCTGATCTTATGGTAGAATCAATTTGAACGATACAAAGCGCGCTAAAAACTTAAAAGAGATGTTGGGTAGACTTCAGTACTTCAAGATGTCTGCGGATCTGAATTTCCTTTGTCTTCAGAAGTTGCATGGTCAGTTCAGGGCTTCAGGCTCATCAGAGCCATGCATCCCTGAGTCAGCAAGTCGCCCAGAACATATCCTATTTGCCACACCCAGCAACACCACACACAAATAGAGGCGATCGAGACCGAAAAGCCTCTCGCATCAACCAGCCAGGCCAGCCTGTTCTTGCACACATACACACAGACACTATCCCTGAAGCACAATGAATGAATGCACTAGCACCAAGCTCTGGTTGGACCTAACAGAAGACTGACTGACTGACCCCAATCATGCAACCTCATTGCAGGGGAAACGCAAAGGAAAATCTTCAGCAGACAGGGACCCTGCATCCCTCCATTCATTTCGCCGATGCTGCTCCGTCATGGGGGGCCCACCGCATCGATCTCCAGGCGCTATGCTCTCCGGTGGCCGGCCGGCCGGCCGGCAAGCCGGCTGAACCGGCGTCCCAGAAGATTAGGCAAGCTAGCCGTGAAAACGCCCTGGAGCTGGAAGGCCCAACTCATCTCTGTGCTGCTGCCTTGGATGCCCTCCTCGTCTGGTCTTGGCCGCAATCGTCGCGCTCATGTGCGCCACATGTACCCTGTCGGCGAGGCCATGGACAGCCGCATGTTACCGCTGAAATCTGGATGAATTGGGCGCTGCAAGTGTGCAAGGGCAAGGCGCCCAGATTCAGCTCTTGCCAGAGCTGGGGTTTCTGTTTGAGGCTTGACCGGCCAGCTCTGGCTGTGCCGGCCAACTTGGTGGCTTATTTTGCCACTTGACAGGTGCCAAGTGGAATGGTGAAGCAAGACTGGACTGGATCTTGTGCTGCTGCCCATCCTTGAGCATGCATATAAGCATGTAAAATCTTCCTTGCACATGCTCCCAAAAGGTTGCTAGCTGAATGAGGAGGAAGAACTAGCGTGTTTGCGTTGCAAGTTGCATAGTTTTTTTGTTCACACTTCTAGTAACATTAGCAAAGGGGTTAACTTTGTGGTTGAGATTGATGTCTATGAAAGGATTATTGGATTAAGAATATAGTGAACTGATGGACTGAATCTATGGTTTCTTGCATTCAACAAGCAAAGGCTGTTGTTCTTGCATTGCACAACCAAAAGGGAAATATTGTCGATAGATAAACTCATCAGAGAGGGGAAAACAGAAAACAGCCCTGTTTTCCCCTGCGCTTACAGTAGTAGTAACCAAGCACTGGTAGATATAACTTAAAAGTGATGATCTTTGGCTTTGTACAAACACACATGGAGATGTCAACTCGAACCTCCACTCCTTTTGTGTTGCTAACACCTAGTAGTAGTGAAAAAGAAGAAGAAAATAGAAACAAAGTGACCACACATCCACGCATGCATGCTCTTTGATGCACAAAGCTCCCTCTCCTCCTTCCATGCTCCCACTTCTCTTCTCGATGTTGCAATCTTTTGCCTCTCTTCATCCCATGATATGATGTTGTGTTAGTTGAAGATCGAGCCAGACAAGGGGAGATGCATGGTAAAACACTTGTCCATGCCTTGGAGATTCCAACCCAAAAAGAACAAAAGAATCTGCTCACGCACAAGACACATGCATCTTGCAACCTCAGTTGTTCTTCACTGACCCCAGGCCTCTTGCCTCGGATCCCTTCATGATCCTCAACCTCTTGCAGGTGCTGATGAACATGCTGCAGAGACACAAAAGAACCAAACATCATCAGACACAATTTCGAAATACCTTGAAAATCTTAATCATCTGCATATGAAATCTGAGCAGCAGATGGAGGAGAACAGAGGAGCGAGGTGTGTCGATTTGCAAGAGCACTTACTCGAAGGGCACGTCTCCGACGAGCATGAGGTCGCCGTCCTTGTCCTCGTAGGTGACGGCGAAGTCGGAGGGGTTGACGGCCGGTGCGTCGGCGGCGCCGCCGGAGAAGCCGAGGAACATGGCCTCCAGGGCCTCCCTGAGCTCGCGGTAGCCCTTGTACATCTTGAGGTCCACCTTCCTCAGGTAAGGGGCTCCGTCCATGCTCACCTTGACAAACAGCGCGCTGCCAGCACCGGCGGCGGGCGGGGCCTTCTCCTCCGGCGCCGGCGCCGGCTTGGTCTTGGTGGCGCTGCTGCTTGACTGCTGGAAGCAGCTCTTCCTGTAGGACCTCACCGGCGGCCATCCCACCACCTGAGCCCTGCACACGACGAGTTAATTTCAAAGCACGTTAGAACACTGGCCGGCCGAAGAAGAAGACGAAGAAGAAGCGTGTATGGTCAGTCACTCACTTGGCGGCCGGCGGCGCGGTCTCGCTATCGCGCTTCTTGGCGGCCTCCTCGGCGCCGGTGTTCCCCTCGCGCTTCTTGCCTCTGGGAGTCGACGGCGGCGTCGGCAGCGCCTTCTCCTCGGTGCCCGGCAGGCCAAGCCTCAGCTCCGTCGCCTTCAGGCAGCTGTCGACGTCGGCGGCCACGACCTCCATCTCTTCCTAGTTCCTCCTCGACCGTAAACCTCCCTCCCTCCTCCAACAAGCTTTCGACGATGGATGAAGACGAAGCTGTTTGAGCTGCGCCCTTATCTTTTTCTAGCTCGATGAGTCGTTGAAGCTGAGTTGTGTGAGCTGATGCTGTGACTTGAGATGGGCTCGTGTGTGGGGGTGGTGTGAAGCTTTATAGAGGAGCGGCCATGGCGGGGGGGCGTGTGGCCGTGCGAGCCAGGCCACATCGGTCGCACGGGCAGGGGTGTGAAGCACACGTACGTGCCAGAGGAGGAGGAGGGTTCAAGAAACAGCTGGGGTGGTTGCGGGGCAGGGTGCAGCCATGGGCGGCCTGCCGGGCCGACCCGCGACAGCCCGGGCCGACCCACTGCCCACACCACACCACAGATTGATTCGTCGGGTCACGGGTCTCGCTCCTATGCCACAACCAACACGTCTAGTCCATCATCCATGTACTGCTACCGGGTTACCGGGTTCTGGTTCGTCTGCATCGCAGGATCCGATCCGTTAAACAATCAGTAGCTAATATGTAATGCACTGCACTGAAGCTTATCCTTCATGCCCTCTTCTTCAATTGAGGAGCTATTAGCAGTCTGGATGCTGCTACTGAGCCAGTGGTAAATGGAGAACCCTAGCCAGCTAGAGTCCGGGCGCGGGCGGGCGGGCCGAGGACGGCGAGCGGCACTACCCGGATCCATGTACTAGAAGGATGATTATTAACTAGCACCAAAGAATTATATTAGGAACCAAATCAAAGTAAACAAGGTGTGCGGTTTGCCATGATTAGGATGCATGCTATCATGAGAGATCTCGGGGGAGCATCTTTTGGCGCATACAATACTGCCATCTCCCAATAGGATATGCAAAGGAACAATGTAACATGGAGCGTGTAGTAGCATATGCATGCTTGTCTATCCCATTTCTTGTTCAATCCTTCCCTCTCTCTCATCTCTCTCCCTCTCTCATATCTCCCCCCCAATCTCTATCCCTCTCCACTACTCCCTGTTCCTCCTTTCTTGAGCCTCTTGCTTGCTTCTTTTGGTTGGTGGTGGGGCCCGCGGGCAGGCCTAGTGGAGTGGTGGTTTGTTTAGTTTAGCCCGAAACCCGACCTCGCGAAAGCATCGTTAAGCGGTTAACGATGCTTTTTATTTTCTTTGGAAACTGTTTGGGAAAGCGTTGTTAAGCTTGCAAGCTGGTAGTGCTGTTCCTTTAGCTAACCACCAGATTATAAAGCTGCTCTCTTTTTTTTTTCCTCTCTGGTAGGGGCATGATGGTCCCCCTCCTTTTGGGTAAACTATGTGTATGCTGCTTAGTCTGGTGATGGGATATCATACTACGGTGTGGTCCGATCCAGACCCGGAAAACTCTGGAAATATTGTCTGCTTTCCAGTAGTTTATTGTTCATCTTTGTCTTGTTGGACTGGACCAAGATCATTTCATTACATTACATTACATCTCATCTGTGCAATTCAAATCCATTTCAAATAAGTTTAAACATGCGTACATTACGTCTTCTGTGCAAATACAATATGCTCAGTATCCCTAGCTAAATGTGCCGCAGTAGTAGAACCAAAATTGGATTCCCTGCCATACCGCTACACCCCCCCATGATCAGATCAATTGCACCGAAATTTCGACCACCATTGCATGCATTGTCCGTTTGACTATCGCGATCAGAAGATACCTTGTGTTCCTGCAACCTCCTACACTGACGACCGAGTTAGAATAATGCTCCAGCAAAGAATCTTTTTGGATCGAATTCGCGGCGAAAAAACGAGTGTGCCGGTGCCTGATTCTGAACCAAACAACACACTAGTTGTAGTTGTTGTAGGTGGGTTTGAGCTTTGAGCCTCTGCCTCAGACGCCAAAAAGTATTTGATCAATCAATATAATGATGGCAAGTACCGGCCATGTCGCCCACTCATCGATCATCAAGTTTCTTGGATTCCGGAGTGGAGGTCGATCGCATTGGTGTAGAGAGAGAGAGAGAGAGAGAGAGAGAGAGAGAGAGAGATGATGATGATGCTTAATTGTTGATTATTAGCAGTGGTTAAGTACAATGGGTTGGGGGTTTTAAAATGTGGCAGAATCTTTTTAGTTTGATCGAGTTTTGAGGCGGGGAATTAGGGCGGTGGCAGCATGTTTGACTGTTTGCTGCCGCTGCATGCTCGCTTGACCTGACCTGATGCACATACACATATGCGTTGCATGATGCACTGCACCGACTAAATATTCGTGCTCAGCGGTGTTGGTGCAAAACCTCATTAGAAAACTTCTCGTGCATGTACTTGATGTCTTCCTTCTTACATGTACTTAAACCAATTGTTTTCTTCATGGTCTGGTTTGCTCTGTGTCGTGCTGTAACAGAGCGATGCTTTGTGTTGTAACAACCACCCACATCCGGAGAATGCATGGTAGTGTACTTGAAAATCTCACATCCTTTGACTACATACATATCTAAAGTTCTCTATAAATCGTCAACAATTACTAGATTCAGTTTAAAAAATATTTGACATAGCATATGGAAATTATTTTCATTTAAGACAATATATTTTATAAATATTGGTCGTTAAAATGGCTATAATATTATAGAGACCCGTGTCAATATCCTAACTAACAGACTTGTATCACCGATCGGATGATCTCTATATACACAGTTCAAGGAAGCATCCGAGATTGGTCGGTAATCCGAAAACATGGCACTGCTGAGACAGACTCTGAACCAGTAGACATGGCGAACAGTGGCTTGAAAGGTACAGATCGATCCATCGATGGATCCATGGTCGCCACTCCAACGCACGCGCACCCCCACACTGTGCTGCTGGGATCGGAAAGCATTGACGACGGCGATCCGAACTAGACGACAGGTGAAGATGGGCGTGGTACACGTACGTGCCAACAACAACGATGCACGGGATCGTGTCATCCGCACATCTGCAATAGATGCGTCCATGCACGTCGCTATCCATCCATCGATCGGCCTATGGAGAAGGAAGCAATGCAAAGCGTGCATGGTGAGACATCGCAAGAATGTACATGTACTGTACGTAGCTAGGGGGGCTAGGGCTAGCTATAGCTACTCGATCGTATATACTATAAGCTAGCTAGGTAGCTCGTGCTTGCGTCTATGTTGTGCTATGAGTCCGCATGAAAATGGATCAGATATGAACGGATGCAAATAGTTTTTTTTCTCGGATCGAGTTTGGATACGAATAGTGTCAAGATGTATCGAACATTAATATTCATCCTATTCGCATAACTTTGAGCATCCGGATTCAGATGTACTATTCAGATGCAGTACGGTTCCGAATACGAACCACTGCTTATTTAGTATCTACTCCCTCCGTCCCTTATTATTTGTCGCTCGGGAAGCGGATTTATGAGGGAAATACGGTTTTCTAGAGACAGATAAAAAGGGACAGAGGGAGTAAACCTCTTAGATCATACGAACGAACGGACAGATAATACGAACGAACGGACGGATAATATATGTAGCACTTTCGTACTGTTCAGGAGTTCCTGTCGAGATGGACGGAGTGCTGGACTCCTGTTACAGCTAGCTATGTGTAGCCAGCTAGCTTGTAGCTTGGCGTCAGTGTCAGTGCGCACGATTGCACGTAAGTGTCGCAATTACTTGGAAATTAAAGGCAGTAGCTAGGATACAACGACGACAGAGACATTGGGTGAGCGTGTGTGTGTGCACGGCTGGATGCCCACACACACGCGTACAGGAAATTAAAGAAGTTCTCCGTGTGCACGGAGACTTGAACGACGTTGAGTTGGAACCACACGGAGAAGATTAGCATGACAATGACATAAGATGACACCTGTACGTAAAATGATATAAGATGACAATGACATAATGCAAAGATAAAACAATGAAGGAAAAAACATTATTTGAGAAATGATATTTTTCTGTCGACGGATTTTGTGTTTTTTTCCCAAAACTCTATCACATATGTTTGCCATGTTTGAGCCTAAGGAAGATAAGTGTTCTGGCGGGTGAAGGAAAAATACTCCAAGCTGAGATCGAAGTAGATGTTGTCAAGAACTCAGCAGGGGTGACAGATCAGGGACGGAAGAGAAATGAATGTTCTAATTTCATTTCAATTTTTTAAATGTACACAGCTAACTAACAGACTTGATCGGGTTCGAGTCCTTATGGTGGAACCTCCCACTAGAGTTCGAGTCCTCGATCGACATTGGCGCTCGCATTTTTCTGAATTTATTTCATGATTTAACCGGCGTTATTCGTTCAGTGGTAGACAACGTGCCGGTTGACAGCAAGACGTCAGTGGTGATTTCATCGATCTCGAGAATTTAAGAGTATGCATCTATACGATTCGCAACACTAACAGACTTGATCGGGTGTGTATTGGGTCGGTTCCGGTGTTGCCATGGAGTATACGTACGCCATTGCAGGCGGGCAAACTCCCGAGATCGTCCATTATCGAACTATGGCTGCTGGGCCCAGGACCGTACTCCTGCTTCTAGAATCTAGACCAGCACCCACGAGCCAGCTAGCTCAGGCACGTACACGGACGACACGTGGCGTTCATTCTCACTGCACGCTGGCATGCATGCATGCATGTGGAGGTCGCAAGGCTGCAGAGAGCGAGATTAACAATGCACACGCGCGCGCGCATGCATGCATGCACTCGCGTAGGGAGAAGGAACCGTGCATGCATTAACAGGTTTTTTTTTTCAGGCGCACATTTGCATGCGTGGTTACAGACTTACAGTACGTTTTCTTCGGACAGGTGAGAGAATTGAAGAGGTGAGACTATCAGAGAGGGTGGCCAGGTGCAGTGCACCGGGGCCTTTCCCTGACCTCTCGCAGCAAGTAATTGAGCGCGGCCTCCTCCTCTCCTGCCGTGGCGCCGGGTGACACGGGTTCAAACGCCAGCTAAAACAAATTGAAAGCCCGGCCGGCCGGCGAACTCATCATGCATCACGGTGTAGATGTACCTACGCATTACGTGTCCATCGGCCGGTGACGGTTCATCGCACTTGGCCAGACAGTGACTGAATGCATTCGTGAGTGACAGAGTGAGGCCCGTGCACAGCTGGGGCGTGTCGATCGTCGACGTACATGCACGTTGTACGGACGTGTGTACCCACACGTACGTACAGGCAGCGTACGTGCTCGTAGTGCAAGCTTTTGAGGCCGGCCAGCGGGCGTTACGTGGTGCCTGGTGCTGGTGCGCACGCATGGTGTGCGTGAATCTCCAAGCTGAGATGTTTCAGTAGATCGAGGCGCACACAGCTATCGACCCATCTGCTGGATCTTTCGTCTGACCTGCAAATTCCGGCCGGGGGAAAACAGCTCCACGCGTACTTATGGTTGCAAGAAAAATAAGAACTTGATGACCCATAGGCCTTCCACCTCCATTCTACAATTCCACTGTCAAGGCTCTCGCCCAATTGTGGAAATTTCCCCATTTGCCAAGTGCTTCAGTTATTTTTTTTTCCCCCTCACAAGCCAAGTTGCCGTGGTTTTTCCGTAGCTCTCTACATTGCCTCGATTCTTTATGTAGTATGAGATTTATATATAGACATCTTTCTGGATAATACGTACTGCCTCCCATGACAAATGCAAATCTTGTGGTGCCGCCATGCATGTCAGAACCGGAGATCTGGGAGGCAACAACAAGTGGCAGCAGGTTCTAGAAAAGATGGGCCACTTCATGGGCTGGCAGGAGACCCCATGCATATGCATGCATCGCCAGCATGGACTGACCGGTCGTTCTCATCACGCAGGTCAGCGGCGGAGACACGCTGGAGCTTCAGCTGACACGGATGCGTGGCCGTACGTACGTGACAGGTGCATGAACGGGTTCATCGATCAGCAACGACACTTCTTCAACCTCTCGCCATTTCCATGGTCCCCCCGGCCTGCCTGCTCACTGTTCTCAACTTCTGATCACTGCTCAAATCTTGATTCTGGCACTGGCGTGTAGAGTACATGCTAACATGCATGCATGGGCCATGGATTTGTTGTAAATTTGTTGGCCATAATTGATGCATGGTTGTTGGTTAATAATGGGTCTGCCTCTGTCTGTGTAACCACTAGTGTAGTGTATTTCTTGCTTCCTCGGCGCTCTCCATTTTTGTAGCCAGCAACAAGGTCAAAAGACTCAAAACCCAACGGTCAAAGTGCTTCTTCAACCTCCGGCCTGCCTGTTTTCCTTCTCGATCCGCCCTAGTTCGTCAGAGGCAACGAGTTCAAGCATTCCGGCTTCCTTTAATTTCCTCCAAGAATACGCTCTCTTGCATGGAGATATTTTTGCATAATAAGGTTTGCTATTAAAAGTCCCAATTAACACACTAACAGTTCGCATATACGTGGCACACACTATAAAAAACGGTTTCGACGGGTGGTTGAAATAGCCTTTGCAGGGGCGGGCACGCTACTCGCTCTTAGCTTTCGCAGCTACAAATAACTATTTGCAGGAGCAGGTAAAAGGCCCACCCTATAAAGCCGTTTCCAGAGGCGGGTGACGCCATCACCCGCCCCTGCAAATACATTTCTAGAGGCGGGTGACACCATCATCCGCTCCTAGTAACGGTGTCTTCAGGGGCGGGTGAAATGTCGTTCCCGTCAAAAAAATCAGCGATTGAATTTGAATTTGTCGAAACTGTTGCTAGCCAGTTTTTAAAACTTTTGGTTCTGCTAATTTCACTCTAATAGTCTAGTGTGCGACCGAATAGAAGAAGCTATAGTGATCGACATAGAATATATGTTACGTAAATTCAATTTAAGCATACGAAATAATAATAAGGAAATAGAACCATATATACACATCATTAGAGTGCATATTGACAACATGATTTTCTGCCACTCACGAAGGCCGGTCTTGCGGTACTCTTGATTCTCCCACTCATGAAGGCTAACTCATGGAGGCTAACGTATTTATCTTCTTGTGCTAATTCCCACGGCGCCTCTTTCCGCGTGGGCACAACGCCGCCACAACGCCAAGCTTCCACTGTCGCCGCACACCGCCATAGCTTCCGCCGCCGTAGAGGAGGACAAGGGAGGCAAGGCAAGCTGTCGACCTTCTCGTCGTCCTCTAGCTCCTCCACATCCATCGAGAACAAGCAAGTGAAGGTCATGTTGAGCAGCTGCCTATCGTCGGTACCAAGCCGCAACCAGTTCATGCCACTCCCCCTCGTCGACTGCCATAAGTGCAAAATCAGGGTGATTTGGCTCAGGAGCAATGGAGGATACATCTTCTACGAGTGCCCCAACAACATTAAGGTAAGATTGCAACCCTAACATCATGGAATCAACCGTGTTGGAACCATAGGGTTGACTTGCATTTGTGTTGTTGATGTAGGGAGATCCTAGAACATGTGACTAATACTAGTTTGAGCCTCAGTACTCAAACTATTTGAAGGAAAAATTTCCCCATTTGGTGCCTCCAAACTATCAATTGGCAAGAACTGCTCTAGGAACAACAGTAACTCAATCAAGTGCTGGATTTTAGCCTCCTCAACCGTCAGCAAGCACTGGTTTGTTGAATGAGATAAGTCAGATAAAGCTGGCAAATTGTGATATGAAGATGGAGATGTGTGAATTGAAAATCCAGTGTGGAGAAATGAAAGGGTATATTAATGAACTGAAGTTGGAAGTGGGAGAGTTGAAGCATCTTCTGGGGAAGAAAAACAAGGCTGTTGTGGCCAAGAAAAACAAGGCTGCTGGGGATGGATACAATATGGCTGCCATTAATGCTGTTGTGACCTTGATTATAGGTGTCATGCTTGGGATCTTTACCTCAGGAGTAGCTAATGCTAAGTGAAGAAATGGATAGTGTAGTAGTGCTATTTGTCAATGAAACTTGGTTCTATTTCTGTTGTGTGGAATTTGTCATTTGGTTATGTTGAGTTGTGATCTATGAACTTCATATGTAATATGACATGTCTTATCTGTTATGTGGGATCTATCATTTGGTTGTGGTTATGTTTAGTCGTGACATGACTTATCCGTTAGTTTATAATGACACTTATTTCGTGAGTTACGGTTTATATTTTTGTGAGCTTATTTTCTACCATAGTCATATTCAGGAAGGCAGTGAGGCACTATGCCAAATGTTCTGCTGAGGATGTCCATGGCGCATTCATGCATCAAGGATTGTACCCATTTATAGGGATGGGTCACGTCATCACCCGCCCCTAAAAAATAATTTTCGAGAGCGGATGATGCCGTCACCCACCCTTGAAAATGGGGCTATTTCCAGGATGGTGATGGGATTACCCGCCCCTGCAAATTGTGATTTTAAGGGGCCGGTCACCCCATCGCCCACCCCTGGAAATCGCCCCCATTTCAAGGGGCGGGTCGTTCCGTGGCCTGCCCCTACAAATGGTTTTTCAGGAACGGGCTGTATGCTACAGTAACAACCCTATTTTATAGGTACGGGTGGCAATTTCGTCCGCCCCTATAAAGAAACGGGGCGCCCCTGCAAATCGATTTAATGACATCAAACGACACACATACATGCAGTCAGAGATACGAGAATCAAAATATTTTTAAAAAAAATAAAACAAATGTGCGTCATTAATTAGGGCTGTAGTTGGGTAGCTAGTAGCTAGCGCTCGTTCGACGACAAGATTGGTCGAACGTGGAGTATGGCACACTCCAGGGGAGCGCCACTGTAGCACATTCAAGTTAGAGCAGCCAAGCTAATTAAGCTAGCTGCTCGAACTCGATCAGAGCTTGAACCTCGAACTCGGATAGGCAGTTTTATCATCGTAAGAAAACTAAGCAATACCCAATCCTCAGTAATAAACATTATACTATATGTGTGTCCTGTACGGTATACGTACGTGGTTAAGGTACCATCGCCGTCAGATCGAGTAGTTCGCCGATCAGCTATCTAATACACATGCATGACGCACTAGCTTAGCTGGGTTAGCAACGAACTAAAAGGTGTAGGTGTCACATCAAGCTCGCACGTGTGGTGTCCTCGATTTGATCTCATGCATGTGCACGGTCCGTGCATGCTGCTGACCTGCACGTACAATTCCTTCCTTTCGATTTCACCGACCCTACCACAGATTTTCCCATGAGCCAGCTCATTCCATGTCGTTTCGCCACGAAGGCACGCGTACGTGCATGGAAGATGGAAGCTGCGTGTCAATGGCGGCGCAGTGGTCGACGGCACTCCGCCGCCGCCGGCAGTCTGATCACACGTTGAGATTCGTGCACGTTTGCGGCTGGACGGCGGTAACGAACTCGGGTCCACTTGGCATGGAGACAGGGCCTCGGACGTTGGTGGGCGTACGTGCGCGCTGCCATAGCGGAGAAGGAAAGCTGGAGCGCCGGAGCTGGGGGAGGACGGGGGACACGCCGGCAGGCTCACATGGCCGCCGTCCGTGGGGGCCCACCGGCCAGAGCATCGTCACATGTGTACATGAAAACCCGGCCCCACCCACCCGTGAGAACAATTCATAGCGTATCTATTTCTAGTATCTTAGCAAAACAAGGTTAAGAAATACATCAACATCGCGAATTAAGCCTAACTTAGTCGATTAGGTTCTTTATAGTAAAATATATTGATCCGAGTTTAAGTTTCTAACTCAGTATGAACGTTCGTTCGTATTTTTAGAAAATTATTTGATAAATTATTGGAACTATTTTTTGCGGTAAGAGACACTTCCATTGACATGTCCATAGTTCATCCTATCTGTCTAGCATTTTGGAAGTACTTAAAATATATATATAGCATCTATTTCTGTAGTGTGTTTCGCAAGGGAAAAATACATTTTGCAAATATATGGTAATCTTTGTTCTTGCGAAAAGAAATAATTGGAGAAGAAAATCAATAGCTAGCATTGGTCGTTACCAACTATACAGTAGTCTACAACTAAAAATATTTTTAAAATGTAAGGCAAATACATAATTAAAGAGTTTGTTTAAGTATATTTAGTATCTGAAGAGAACATTTAAAAAATTGAACGGCGTTGATCTCTCACAAACGGACCATGGTTGCATCGTCATCGGTGCCATGGACCATCGCACCATCGCATTACTATCTGTGGCACCATTAGTCCCAGAATGCACTCATCGTATAGCTGTAGTTCGTGGCATTTTTATGTTGCAAAATACAAAGGATTAATTAATAATGTGTGTATCAAAAAGTGGAGGGGCACATGCCCCTCGGTCCATCTAATAGTCGTTGTGACATAATAGTGCCTAGTGCAGTTCTAGATTCTTCCCTTTAGTTTTGGTTCAATGTTATCTCTAATAACTCGGTACAAAGAGCACTGGAAGCATATTTCAAGGTGGCTATAGTCTGCTATATAACTGTCAACAGGGTGAATGCCGGTGGAAAGGTCTCTAATTTAATGGGTAGAGCATCTAAGTAGCATCTAGCAGGTCCATGTTCAATTCCACGTGGGAGCGAATTAAATAGGTTTGAAATGAAAAAAAAGTATAAAAATAGGTTGGGGCTTTTCCAAAAAATATGGCGAATGCTAGTGAATGAAGAGAAGCTAATGCATTGTGCCAGTGAAAACTGAAAAAGGTTCATAATTTCTGTAAAATTAAAGTTGATAAAAAATTCATGAATTTTGATAAGAAAAATCATAAATTTTGAATTAGGAGGTGGAAATCTTTCTTTTTGTGAAAGGAGGTCAATGGTGGAAATCTTTCTTTTTATGGTAGGTGGTCACGACAAGTATTGTGCTTAACTTTGTGAACTCTCCGTCATCTCGTAACAACCAAACCATTGAGCTATTGAGCAATTTGTGAATACCAATTGTGTAACATACTTAACATATAATCTTTCTAAATACTAAAATCTTCCAACATTGAGAGAACATTTGATCAAAAAAATTTAAGTTTCATAAAATTTTACAAACTTTGATGATTTCGATGATGAAAGTGCATTTAGACCTCTAGTAAATTTTGGTGGAGTAATGACAAAACAATTTACGAACTAACCAAGTTGACAAGGCTACGTGTAGGTGCTATTCCCATACAAAATGAATGGACGCTTTTTGGCAACCCCTCAAAAAGGAAAGAGAAGCAGCATGCAGTGGATGCATATGCCTATGTGTGCGTGTTAAAAGAAAATTAAAGGAAAAAATCATGTGGAACCAGCCGGCCAATTGGAAGCCACCCGGGGTAAGTTGGGCCCCACCGCATGGTCATTTTCACGCGTGTGGCTTCCAGCTGGTGACTGGACCGGACCAGACCCCCTTTTCATGTCCTCTCGCGGCTGCATGCCCCCAGGATCGCAATGATTTGGACCAAATTGCACACATCCCTCTCACGACCAATTATCCAACTGTTTAGTGCTCCAGTGCTGTGAAAAAGAAAATAGCAAACTGATTGGGAAGCCTAAATTTTTCCCACCTGAATTATGGATGCATGTGGTGATATTTTTCTTTTAAAAATTAGAAATGACTAGGGGTTTTTTAACGTGTTTTACCGTACTTCATTAAAAATTATCAATGCGTTTTAGTGACTTATGCCACCGCTCAAAACTGGTGATGCGAAGAAAAATTGGAAGTGGGTTAAGCATAGAAGAACTCATTGGTTGTTGTGGCTGCATAAAGCTCATAGTGTAGCTATATGCATGCCTAGGAACTAGGAAGAAATGTGCCACAACCCACAAGTGGATTCACAATGTGTTTTATGTCTAAAGCAACAATAATTTCCTTTTGTGTGTATGTTGGACTCTAAAAAAAAACCAAGTAGATTCAAATGGACATTTTTTTTACATGGATAATACAGTAGCGGCTTTATATATTAGAGAGAGAAAATTGGATAATCATATTTATTGATGGTAATGCAAAAGATATAGGCTAAAATGAAGTGGAATTATTTGGTCTGAATTCGCAACCATGGGGGGGGGGGAATGCTAGTGCAAATTGTAATGCTCAATCGCTGCTTTTTTTACAAAGTGGTCCACACATACTCATCAATGCCCGCAAAAAAAATGCCTAAACCCGTGTTGTAAACTAAACAAGCAACTAACTCTAGAACCCCTCTCGAAATTGCCCTACGCCCCCTATCCATTAAGATTTATTACATTCTTAAGCCCATCTTTTACACGCATGCAAGTATATCCAGCACTGCTAGATAATACACTACTACCCGTCTTTATTAGGGAAAAACTATATAACTGCTTTAATAGCCTCTGTCTACTAAGGTTATATGCCGGCCATATTGCTTTTTATCTTAATGCAATACATGGTAAAGCACGTTCGTGAAAAATATTATGGAAAAAATACGAGTGACCTTACACCACAAAGACACAAACCACCCTACAAGGTTCACAAAGAAATTTTTTTGTTTTTTGCAGGTGGTATTTGCAAAATTTTGCAGCCATGCATTATGATGGCCCTATTATTCTACACACCCACACCCTGCTGGCATTATTACTCGTGGCCCCTCGTTAGCTCCCTTCCTCTTTATCTACTTCCCTTCCATTGCATTTGCATGCCTTTACATTGCAATTGAAAAGCAGCCTCCTACCACCCTCTCAAAGCAACCAACAAGCAAGAAGCCAGCCAGCCAGCCACAGCCAGCAAGCAAGAAGCCGGGAGCTAGCCGAGGAAGAAACTAGCAAGCAAGCAAGGTGGCTGCGGCAACAATGGCGGCGGACCTGGGGTTCGAGGAGACGGAGCTCCGGCTAGGCCTGCCCGGCGGCGGCGGAGGCGGCGGAGGGGGAGACGGCGAGGGGACAAGGAGCGCCTCCGGCAAGAGGGGCTTCGCCGAGACCATCGACCTCAAGCTGAAGCTGGAGCCGGCGGCCGCGGCCGTCGTGGCGGAGGACGAGGAGGTCGATGCGGCGGCGGAGGAGTCCTCGCCTGCCGGGAAGATGAAGAGGTCCCCAAGCCAGAGCAGCGTCGTCACCGCCGCCGCCCAGCCCGACCCCGCCGAGAAGCCGCGCGCCCCCAAGTACGTCGTGTCACTCACTCACTCCTCGAGCTTAGCTTCCTTCTTCCCTGCTTGATCTCCGTACGTGCATGCTTAGCTTAACGATCTCCATGCCATGATGTAGAGCTAACTAGCTTTTGAGCAAATTTAACCCTAGCTAATAATCTCGTAGTCAACCAGACTCTCTCTGGGGGATTACATGAAGCAACAGCCTGAATCATCACACGACTCTTTTTTCTGCCGTCATGATTGTCTCATATGTCCGTGCAAGGCCATGTCGTAAATGCAAACATTTTTCATGTCCTTGAACAAGGAAATGCTTCAACCTTTACGAGAAAAGATAATAGACATTTGTTATAGTTACAAATCGTGCAAAAATCAAACTTTTGAAACAGTAGATGCTCCATTTGCTGAGATCTAAAACAAAAACATGCAGTAGTCTAGTGATGCTCTAAAAATGCATCAAGAGCTAGCAAACTCTAAAGATCTTTGCACAGCAAAAAAACACAAACTTTGCATGGAAATTTAGAGGGGGAAAACTAGCTGGATCTAGGGCAGATTTGTTTATAGTTGATCGAAGAACACGATGCACCGGCTGGACATGAACTAGGAGCGAGGGACAGCGGCATGTTACGTGTGGGGCACCGGGAGACAGCGCCTAGTGCCGACACGATAAAAGAAAGCCACGCCTGCCTTTCTCTCTTTAGTTTCTCTCTCTCTCTCTCTTTCTGGCACAGTGTCATTTTTGTCCACATCAACATCATTTTCCACATCACTCGCCTGTTGATCCTGATCGGTCGAGGCTTAGAATTGATGGCACGGTAGAAACAAAGTTTTCTTTTGTTATTTTATTGCCCATACTGCCCTTGCATTGCCTGCCAAGGACTATACATCCATGCAGCATGGTCCTAAGCTACATTGGGTTCACCGTTCACGGATCACCATTCTAGATCTGCCTGACTCGTGCCCCTTTCTTTGTTATTATCATTTTTCAAATATATTTTATGTTACCATTTTTCAAATATATGTGTTGAGTAACAAAGTGATTAAGGACGGTATATTAATTTCAGAACTATATACATCTATGTGAAAATATTAAATGTACAAATTTTACATGAACACGTTTAAGATTTTTTTTTAAAAGGGAGAAAGGTAGCAAATTGGAAGGTGGTAGTACACACTCCATGTGCCCCTACAAAAGGTTCCCCCTTTTCCATGAAAACAATTGACACCTCTCCTCCCAATAGTACCATGGACCACTGGATGAGCTGATGATCTATAGTTCTATACACATGTAAATGTTTGCTCCAAAGTAGAAAACAAAATGGGTGCAGTGAAAAGTAGAAGGCAAAAAGGGAGAGAATATTTCGGTTGCATATGCAATTTGCAGTAGATTAATGGACTGGGAATCTAGTGCGTGTCAGTGTGTGTTTTAAGATTTTAACCTCCATGACAAAGTTATTAGCGTTGTTTTTGACAGAAATTAAGCAGATGTTCACTTGGTAATTTGGCTGCGTGCAGGGCTCAGGTGGTTGGATGGCCGCCGGTGCGCTCGTTCCGGAAGAACATCATGTCCGTGCAGTCCGAGAAGGGCGCCGGCAGCAAGGACGCCGCCGACGGCGACAAGTCCTCGCCGGCAGCCAGCGGCGGCGCCGCTTTCGTGAAGGTGAGCTTGGACGGCGCGCCGTACCTGCGCAAGGTTGACCTCAAGATGTACAAGAGCTACCAGGAGCTGTCCAAGGCGCTCGAGAAGATGTTCAGCTCCTTCACCATTGGTACATACCACATCAGTACTCATCATGCATGGATTCATTCATTTTCTCTTCTTTTTTCCAAAGTTCACCATAAAAAAAGAGTACCAAACCATAACATGGTCTTTGCTAGAAAATACATTAAAGTAAGTAAATCTTTCTTGTTTATGCGACATGTTGAAGTATCATGTATTGCCCGCCTTTTCTCGCCAGCTTACTTATTTCTACGCGAACAATGTTGTTGGCTCATGAATGAAACTCTACACATACAGGAAAGTAACTTATGATCACCAATGCACTCCATAATTTTGCACGGTTGGGTTGGAACTTTGGGTGTATGATTGCATTGGCATTCGCATGTGCGGTGGTGGTCACCATGTGGTTTCGCCAGTGGTGCACTCCATGATTTGCATCCTCGGTAGGTGTCTGCCCTGGCTGGCATAATGCCCTTGTCCCTCCCAACACACAGATCACCAATTGATCCAGAATCTCTTCTCATCTCCAGCCATCTAGCTGCTAGCTGCCTGCTGTACATGTAGCTCATGATCATGTGTGCACGCTTCAGTAGTTTAGCTCTCCAGGAGCAGTTGGCCCATCATTGCCATGTGCTGTTCTTGGACCTCCATGTCTAAACTAATCCACGTGTTCATCGGCGTGCATATATCTTAGAGAGAAAAGGATCAAATAGACACTTATGATGCGGCTCAGCAACAACCACAGATTTCTCTTCCCTGAAAAACCATTAATAGTTGCAATAAAATTTAGTGTCCAAAGTGTAGACTCGTCAGTTGGTTGCAGTTACAGATCATCAGTATTTAATTTGTGATTCTTTTTTTTTCTGTCTTGCGATGATGATTCAGGAAGCTGTGGGTCTCAAGGGATGAACGGCATGAACGAGAGCAAGCTGGTGGATCTGCTCAACGGCTCCGAGTACGTGCCAACCTACGAGGACAAGGACGGCGACTGGATGCTCGTCGGCGACGTCCCATGGGAGTAAGCACTAAACTACTTCTCCATCCATGCATTAATTCTTCCCTGTTCTGAAAATTCTGTGATGTGTTCGCCTCTAAGCTTCCTGGTTATTCTGGAAATTCCATTTCATTTCAGGATGTTCGTCGAATCGTGCAAGCGCCTTCGGATCATGAAGGGATCAGAAGCCATTGGCCTCGGTTAGTCCTAGTACTGCATATTAATCTGATTTTTTTTCATCTTTTTCTTGGCTTGATTTGTAGTTCTGGGATTAGTAGCAACTTTGGAAGGTGAAATCACAGTGCAGCAACTCATTGGTTATCTTTTTTTCAGCACCAAGGGCCATGGAGAAATGCAAGAACAGAAGCTGAACACATGGGTCACCAGATGCAAGAACCAAAGTCTCTGTAGCTTTGCAGCTCTGCTCGTCTCTGTATCATACTCGTCCCTGTTCTCCAAGCCTGTACCTCCTGATCAGTGAAGTCATTTTGGTGTGTCAACTGTGCTATCAGTTCCAGTGAGTCAGTCAGCCAGCCAGTCAGTCAGTCAGTGTTCAAGTCTCATCTTGTCATATACAAAAGAGAGAAGCCATGAACATGTACCTGTCCTATAACAATGTCTTTTTGCTCTACCTGTTCTTTTTTTTTCCTTTTTGGGCACAAAATGCAAAGGCACCCTGCTTCTAATGAATGGGCCCTTTTGCATCTTGTCCACCAAAAGTTGTTTAATTATATTGCCATGGTGTGTCAATGGAACAAATAATTGTTGCAAGCTGTTAAAAAATGTATTGTATGAGCCTATCTTTCTTTCTTTCTTTTTTTGCTATTCTTTAGTTATCTTGGTGACTTGGTGTCAATGGAATCACAAGAGGATAGATAAATTCCATGGTCAGAGATTTGGAGATGCTTTGCTTTGTGGTGGATAGACATTGCACAGTTGTGCATACCTGTCCCTGTGTGTTTTTATATGTTGAGCCAACTATGAGACAGGAGCATGGCATGTGCACAGTGATGGGGCACTGTGTTTTTATATGTACACATATGCATCAACCACTGCAAAATTTCCCAGCTTCTCACTACTATTATAAGGCATCACACTTTGGCTGCATCTTTTGCTGTCTGCTGGGAGTGCTATTCTGTACATGCCAGTGTTTGGTACATTGTGCCCCATGTCCTGAATGATAAAGGATGCAAATGCAAGGTTGGCTGCTGCCCAAAGTTGAGCTGTTGTTTTCTCTGTTTTTCTAGAGAGAGAGAGAGAGAGAGAGAGAGAGAGAGAGAGAGAGAGAGAGAGAGAGAGAGAGAGAGAGAGAGAGAGGCCTTGCATTGAAGTGCTGGAAGTTGTTGCCATGATTTTTGGGAACTTTCAGCTGCACCTTCCTAGTAGCAATGAGTGTCTCCCAACTAAAGGTGCTTTTGCATGTGTTTAATTAAGCAAAACATATTTGGCTTTGGAGATCATGTCCCCTAACAATGATGGCAGGCCAGCTTTGAGTCTTTTCAAGTGCCTGCTCCTTGTCCAGCTTTATTTCAAGACAATCTGAGCTGCTGCTTGTACCAAGAAATTGTCCACTACACAGATGTTGATAGCTACGGATAAACATTCTTTTTTTCTGCCGAAAATCGATGCAGCATCTTTTGATGGACTACTGGTAACTTGTCTCCCAAGGTTACAGCATGTTTTGTACATGGAGTGTTCACCATGGAATTGCGAATATAACTTTCAGAACAATGGTCATTTGTAAACTAAAATTTTAACGAATATTTACCCCTCGTTTTATTTTATTAGAACATTAATATCTACAAGCATTTTTACTCCCAGGTGGAATTAAAACATAAAGTGGAAACACGGATGTTAAATTTTGAAATGATGAGTGACTAGCTTAGGCCTGTAATTCTGGACATTTCGCTCATTCAATGCAATAACAGAACTCATTCTCTTATAAAAGGATAACAAAATGATATTGGACATAAATTTGAAGAGTGGTTCTGTTAAAAAGAATGCCAAATAAATTATTCAATAATCCTTCGACTGTACATCATGAAGGAATATCTTATTGCATGCACATAATCACCATGGAAAGTTGGAAATGAACATTCAGCTTATTTATATGTACAAGAATTTCCATTCTCCACGGAAAGAACCTATTGGTGCCTTCATCTCAACATTACTAGAGCCATAATCCTATTTCCTATCAAAGAAATGGAGTCTAGCTTGAGAAGTCCACCGATCTGATTACAAGATCAGCATCCTTTCTTGATTCCATGATAAGCTCTGCATTCGGCCGGTCGTTGTATGAGATCTGATTCACAAGACAAATAAGACAATAAGAACTAACAATATACAGAAACTGTGCATGGACAAAATTGATAGTGTATCAGTGTTTACATCTTTTCTGGAAAAACCATATGACCGTGCAATTCCAGGCAAATGGTGACAGAAGTCAAAATAAAGAAAAAGTTCAAAGGACGTAAGACAGCCTTCTTGAAAGGAACTGCAGTGAGGTTTTATTTGAATTCATGTATGCATGTACGTGTGGTTAGGACAAATGGTTCATGTGAAAGAAAATTACCCGCCATGCTGCTACATCTGGCTCTTTTCCTGGCAAGAGAAACGAAACAAAAAATGAATAGGATGCATAATAAAATCCAGCTGGAAATACTGGAATGGTAAGGAGGAAACGGCAAGCAATAAGGCGGACCTGTTGCTATATGTCTCTTGAGCACTCTTTGCATGGAGACATCAATGTCAATGTCAATGAACCTAAGAGTATAAAAAAAATGTCAATGAACATAAGAACGTAATTTTGGCCATTAGAATCCACTATTTTTCATTCCAAAGTCTAAAATACTGTTTCTTCTTCTTTGAGATGGCGAAGGGAGATAAAAAAGAAATGTATTAGTGCGACTTATCCTGCATACTCACCATTTCTCGTCAAACAAGCCTCTAATTTCCCTCCAGACATCTTCTTCCAATAATAGATAATTCCCTTCTACAATCACTATTTTGTGCCTGCCAAAATCATGGTAATTAGCAACCAGCATGTGTAACACCTGTACTTAAAGTAACTGGAGCATTTAAGGAAGACGGGTTTTATGCAGGACAGCAGGAATGCAGCCATTACACATGGAAGAATTAACATGACAGACAGGGTACAATCTGACAGGAAGCTATACACAGGAACAGGGGGAAGAAAACTACAACAAGGAGCTTAGCGTAACCATTCATGAGTAAAATGGGAAATTAGCAGTAGTTAATATGATCATGTGATAAAGAATGGCTATTGCATAAACTCCAATGTTAGGAGATGCTAATATTAAGTTGATCGAAAATATTTTAGAAAAGTGTGTCCAGCACCTTTGACCAAATGTATGAACAGCTCAAGCAGAGTGCACATTTGAGTCTGTGAAGTTAACTTACTGTGGCTTTACAAATATGTCGTTCTCAACTGGGTCACCAACACCATGATCAAATGATGGAGCATAAACTGAACCCTACAAAGCAAGATGTTAAGGATCAGACCAAATACTATGTGCACTCAAGAACTCATATTGCAGGATGTTGGTAGATACCTCTGTTCTTAGGGTCTGTAGACATTTCAGAAAAAGTGATGGATTGAATGTCCACGGAGCTAAAATTAATAACTATAATGTTAGTATTTATGTAAATAAAGTTCAATGAAACGACCAAACAGAGAACATTACACACCTCCTCTTCTTGCATGTGCTTCTTTTGGATTCTGCAGGCACAAGAGTGTTAACAATTTGAGAAAGCAACTGAAATTCAGGCATGGGTTACCTAAAAGATAACAAACCTCCATTGCATCAAGCTGTGCACGATAAAGGTGGAAACCATCCATTGGAAGCATTGCAGCAATTTCCTCGGTAGGAAGCAGTGCTCCACTGCCCTTTGCATGGGACCAAAGCATATTAACACGTCGAACAACTTCAGAGGCAACTGTGGACTTGCCTGCACCAGGTGGGCCAGCTAGACCAACAATGTATCTGCCAAGAGAGGTAGAATCATGTGGTTTAGCAGAATATTAATAAAGAAAATTTCTTAATAAAATGCGCAAGCAATGTCTAAAAATTCATTAACATGTCAATTTCCAAATGTAGCACTGGGTGAAAAGATAAGAAAGAAAAAAAGAAAAGACCCAAAAAAATCTATGATGAGAAAGCTCCTTTCTATGCTTTAAATAGCCATTAAATAAATGTATTATTTTAATGTTCTTCTTATGCTAAACAGATCTATTTGTTCCCAAGCTAGGTGACTGAAGGATCTCTGACAGAAAAAGGCTATAAAATTCTATTGGAAGTAAATTAACAGTTTACTATTCCTGACCAAAAAAAAAGGTTGGACCACAGAAGCCATTGCTTGTTTGTAACTTATTTATTATTTTCCCAAAAAAAATCAAGAGCGAATAGTAAATAGATTATAAAGTCGGCTGACGATGTTCAAGAACTAACATGTCCAATACATTCAAAACCAACAGCATAAACCAGCTTTGATCGTTGCACATTTGCGATAGAAGAACATGATTGCCTGATAATTAATGTCCCAAAACAGCACCAATAGGAAAAGGCTTACTTTGAGTCAAGGTGTTCAATATTCTTCAAGACAGAAAGAAGGTGTTCAGCCAAAGTGTCATATACCTCCTCCATCGACCTTCAAGTTTAGAATCAACATAGATCAGTATGCTAATTACCGAAGAGTATAGTTCACCTACTAATGATCAAAGTTGAGAAGATCAAGCAATTGGCGATATAATCCTTAAGACAAGTTTCCCCAAAACAGGCCTAACCAAAGAAACTAATGACAAGAAACAATTTGCAAGCTTATCATGGAAACAGAGACATGTCCAAAGCATTGCTAGTCTGCTAGATATGATCCAGTTTGAATCACTGGTCCAAAAGAAAAGAATAAATTTGCAGGGGCTGATGAAAAAAAATAAAGAAACCATTTATTTATTTTTCATAGCATCAGCTAATTTTCTAGCATTTTATAAATATCACTTCTTCTGAAAAGTCAGCTATTCAGCATATTCTTCTGGGAATTTCTGCATCGAAACAAAATGATCAAATTCGCTACAGGAACATGGGTGAAATATGGCATTACCAACTCAAAAGTGAGGAGGCTATTCCGTCAACTAATAGGATACTGAACTACTGTGACAAAAGTTAGAATCACTTATGCTATTGTGCAGAAGACAATGGTAAACTAACAATCCTAAGTTTTATTTCATGCTGCGACAAATTTTCCCAGTTCACCTGGAGTGGTCCAATATTTCATCGTAAATGACTAGTGTTATAGCTGAATTAGTAATGACTAATGAGAGAACGATTTTCACACAACATCTAGCGAAACCCCCAGAGCACCAAGAAAAGTGCAAGGCCAGGGCCACCATTGTACGTTAGTAAACAAGTAGACTAATAATGCAGTGGCAATGAACATTTTTCCCCATTACAAAATCAGCTTACCTGGCTTCGATCTGTGGAGCTTTCTGTCTCTGATAGCAAGGAACCTGAAATGCAATGCTAGAGTCAGGCATAATGAACAAACATGATAGCAAACTGCACACAGGACGAAAAAAAGCAGCTCACATATCGTTTCTTCATGTTTGCGTCTTGAAAGCTTGGCTGCTGAAGAAATGCAGGCTGGAAACTGGCACGGATTGGAGGCACAGCCCTCATCTTCAGTTTGCTTCTGACAACATAACTCCTACAAGTCACGAAGCCTGCAGAGGCAGCAAGATCATGCTTTTAAGCTAAGCGGCGCAACCACAAAAGAAGATAAGGTAAGCGCGCCGGAGCTCAGCTTTGGGGAATACTCCACAAGGAGAAGACATTCAACTAGGAGCAAGAAACTTGCATTGAACGCTAGGAGGTACTACGGGCACTTGGAGAAAGGAGACGCAATCACGCAATCCCAATAAAATCAGAGGTCGAAATGCTGCAGGATTCAGCATGTCAGGAATTCCGAATCTGTTCAATTCCAGCCCACAGGCCACACTTGCAAATTCCTCGGATGAAGTCGAAGCAGAGGCGGATTGCGGAAGGCAGTAAAATTACCCTACAGTCCTACTAGTAGGGGGATTGGAGCGAGAGAGATGGCGGCGGGGATCGACAGATCTCTTACCCGCCGCGCCAGGGCCAGGCCGGCAACACGACGGCGGCCGGAGCAGCCGCTCCTGCACCTGCGCCTGCGCCGCCGTGGACGCCATGGAACTCGACAGCAACTCCATGGCTGCTCCGGTGCTCCCTCCCTTCTCTGGCTCCCTCGATCTAGCAGGATCAACTGATAAGGACGTGCAGGGTGCGCCGCCGCCGAAACCGAATCGGAGTGTGAAATTTCCTTTCTTTTTATTTTAGACGGAATCGAAGGGTGATTGGCAACGCAATTACAGAGAAACCGAAGCTCCCGCAGGAACTGAATCCGTGCAGATTAGCCCTCTTGCTTGCAGCATATTGACTGACGCGTACTCTGACAAAAAACACAGTTTAGGAGGGCCTGACTGTAAATCTGTTCTAGCTCAGACACAAACAGGCCAGGATTGCAAGCAATCTGGTGATGGAAAGCATAGCAATTATTGTCCAGGATGGACAAAATGGTTTGAGAGTACAGCAGGGCCTGCTTGCACACAGTTATTGTTCTACAGACTCCACAGGTTTAACACGCGAGAGAATTCGACAGCATGAATAATAGTACTACAACAACGAATACACACTAGATGGAACATACAAAGTCTAGGGAGGCAGAGGCTTGCTCTACGCTGCTTCTCCCACGGAGACGACCGCCGGCGAGGATCGCCGGCTGGCTGAACCACCTACGTGAGGTGAACGGTGCACTGGCTCTTTCGCGGCCTGCCCCATTTCTCCTGCTCCTCCAACTGCAGACAGAAAAAACAGAGTGGTGGTGAATTTCTAGCTGAAGGTTTGGTCAGATCAGAGGGTCTCTGCAAGTGCAGTGAGTGACAATTACCTGTTCTATCATGAAGTGGGGGACGTGCACGCGCTTCGACCCATCCGCCAGCCGCTTGCAGGGCAGCCGGGGCTCTGCCGCCGCGAACTCGTTCAGGACCTGGTTCCTGATCGCGCCGATCAGCATGTCACGGCACCCATTGACGTGCACGTCTTTCAGCTTCGGGCACTGGATCAGGAGCCGTTCTGAAACAGGGTTTTCAGAAGGATGTCAATGCTTGGTACAGCTGATTGGTACTTCTTGTACCAGCTACTGCCTGCATTTCAAAACCCTGAAAGAAAGAAACAAGGGGAGCATCACATCCTGAACGCACCTGGGTGGAGATTCGTGCAGGAGTTGAGGTTCAGATCAACCAGCTCCGGGCAATTCACATACAGGGCCTGTCACACATGAAAGTGGTAATGAGCACACTGCTTTACTACACGCATGAACCAGAACAACGATGCATTAACAATCATGTACAGCTTTTTGACAATTACCTCGATCGCTGAGCAGCCCCAGAGGCTGAGTTTCTTCAGACTGCTGTGCTTTATGATCAGCTTCTGGTAACTAGGCTGCTGCTTTTTCTGGGTAGGCAATTTAGAGCAGAATTTGATCCCCCCAGTTAGATCGCCGAAGTATGATCTCCCATCTTCAGGCTGGGGTTTAGCACATATGCTCCTGCCACAGTCCATGAGTCGAAGGAGTGGCAATTGTGCTGCAGCCACCTGGACCCCAGCTGCACATTCAGAGAACAGTTAGCATATTTGCTGTTACGAGCATTGAAATAATGAATTTTGAAATAACTGAGTCCAAAGAACACAGCTATGTGGAAAGCTTACATGAAGTGATGTTTGGGCACAAAGCCATGAGGAGGCGGGTTAGGGTGTTAGGGAATGCATTGCAGATCATCCCAAGCCCATTGTCAGTAATGCTAGACCTGGACATGTAAGCATGCCAAATCAGATACATGAAGTAACTTTCCAACAGAATACAAAATGAGCAGTTTGGTCGTGCAAACATTTGGTCATCAAACATTGGTTCTTACCCGCTTAAATCAAGCAACTCCAAGCTTGCATAAGAACGAACAATAGATGCAACAGCTGCATCTGTTATTTTTGAACCGAGAACCAAAGACAGCATGCACAGGCCCCTGGTGAAATGATAAAAAAAGAAGGATTAATAGGTCATTAAACTGGAGTCACATCAAGATCTATATATCATAGGTTCAAAAAACAAGGATCATGGCAACATGTTAAGAACTTTGGGTACCTGAGATTAGCACTCTCTAGAGCAAACACAGCTTCATTGCATAAGCGAATCGATGAGATGTGCATGTTTCTCAAGTTTGGGCAGGTCCGGCCCAGACTATCCATTAGAGCAACCAGATCGGTAGAATCATTATTTTGTTTGGGAAAGTCCAGTGAGAGCTCATTCAAATTAGGGCAGTTCATGACCTGACAAGTGAATAACCCAATGAATTTATGCAAGATAAGATCAGAGAATTGCACAGACAATAATTGCAGGAGTGCTTCTACTTACCGCTTTGGTAAGGGAACAAAGACCTGATAGCCAAAGGGTTGAAAGGCTTGAAGAGCTAATATTCAGAAAACCGAGACTGCTACAGCCATCTAATTTAAGAACTGAGAGCGATCGCTTCTCTGAAACAAACCTAGATAGCTCATCCCTGCACAGAATAGCACATGTCAGTTAGATCGCCCAAACCTCAACTGTTAATTTAACATTACTGATATGCAGATGGTTTTTCAGATGACTTATGGTGACAATAAACAGCAAACACACTTAAAGCAACAAGAAGCAACACTCTGAAATTACATATCTCCAGGCAGTAGCACAAAGCTTGGTACTGCACATCGGCAAAGGCGTATATACTAGATACTAATCATAAACTCTCATATTCCATTCAAGGTGCAGCTGTGCAAATCATACAGAATTATGTGCAAGAGAACAAAATATATAGAAAGATGAAACTCAAAACAGATTTAGTATCAGGAGTTTTCAGCATACCCAGATATCCTGTTGACTGCACTATTAGCCATGCTAATATCCAGGGTTTGTAAATTAGGGCAGGAAAATGCCACGCATGCGATCATTGTGGCATCAACATCGCTGCAAAAAATGTACAAACAGAACAACTGGTTTAGAGCATAACTCTCACAATCAAGAGACTGAAACATAGAACAACTGGTTAGAGCATAACTCTCACAATCAAGAGACTGAAACATAGAACAACTGGTTTAGAGCATAACTCTCACAATCAAGAGACTGAAACATAGAACAACTGGTTAGAGCATAACTCTCACAATCAAGAGACTGAAACATAGAATTTCTAAGCTTAGTCAAGCACCAAAAGAACTAGATCTAGACTACCTATTCACTGTCAAAAGGCCCAAAGCAAAGTTAGGATTTCACTTTTGCTTGAATTGTAATCGAGCAAGCAGGCACACATCTGCATTTTGGTCAACCCTAACAGATAGAATACTAGATCTGCCAAATGATGCTCTTGATTTGCATAAAGCCGCAAAGTTCCTCTTAAATCACCAGATCAAGAAAATTGTCCCTAATGCTAAACTAAATTCTGCATCTCCTGGCCATACAATCTATTCAGGTCCCTTTTACCGTCACTACTGATTTTTCAGCCTTATTTCCTAGCTGCTCAAAAGGCCAAGTGGCATTTCTGCATCAACCACGCACTAATTCTGCATCAAAGCTACACGAGCTAACAGATCTGTGCTTCCTACTCTCAGATCAAACCGGATCTCACAGCACCATGGCTAGAATTAGAAACTCCCCCAAGAAAACCGCATCCAGCAAGAATGAAGTTCATATAGTCAGATCAGATCGATACTTAGATCGCTCTCAGCAAGCATAGATAGATTTCCATTAACGACTTGATCTTGCTGCACGATGTGTATTCAGAATCTAACCAAGCACCCATCAAGGATCTAGAGAGATCTCACGGCACCAGATCAGATCACACATCTGCAATCAGAAACCACCCCAGTAGAACACTGAGCAATTCCACTTCCACTACTTCAGTCAGTCAGGCTAAGGTGAATTCAGTGAGAATTTCCGTGTTCGTTCGTTAGTCTCCCTCCCATTTCGATCGAGCAAGGTTATCAGCATCAAGTTCCATGCCGTCATGTGCCCCGATCCAGGATAGCGAGCACCATCCGGAGATCAACTCATCGATCTCGGAGGCGCCGCCGATCGGGCGGATCCGTCAGTGTCATCGTTCGTGTTGGTCATCCGTTTCCTCACCTGTCCATTCGGAGCACGAGCCTCGCCAGCGACGGGCACCGCGCCATGAGCGCGCCGACGGGCCTGACGGAGGCGGCGCGGAGCCGGACCTCCTCGGCCCCTCGCCACACGCGTCGCGCGCACTCCCGCCAGCCGCGGCTGACCCCGGCCGCCGCCGCCACGCCGCGGGGGGCCATCCGACGCAGCACCTCCAGCACCACCTCCCCGGGCGCGCGCCGCCCCGCGCCGAGCTCGACCCACCCAGAGTCCGAGTCCGCCGCCTCCTCCCCTTCCCCCTCCACGTCCACCGCCGCCGCCGCCTCCACCCTCGGCCTCTTCCTCCCCGCCGCCGCCGGCGGAGGCGGGAGCAGCGGCGCCGCCGCCATCGCTACCGGCGCCGCGTCCAGCACCACCACCACCGCCTCCGCCTCCCCCTCCGCCGCCGGGTCGTCGAACTGCAGAGCGCGCCGGGGCTTGTTCTGCTGCTGCTGCGGCGGCGGCGGCGGGGGGGCCTCCCCCGCCTTGCCGCCGGCCCCGGGGACGGAGCAGACGTGGCCCTTCTTGGGGAGCCCGCACCGGCCGCAGTTGTAGCTGCCGCGGCGCTTGGGCACGGCTGCGGCGGCGGCGGGGACGGGGACGGGGGCGGAGGCGTCGGAGGCCATGGGGGTAGGCAGATCTGGCGCTGGTGGCTGAGCCGAGGTAGGCTAGGGTAGGGTTGGATGGGGGGGACTGGGAGGATTGGGGGGGCGGAGGAGCGCGGGGTGGGGAAATAGAGGGAGAAGAAGGCGGGAGATTGGCGCGCGCGAGCTTGGCGCCATTTCCTCCTGCGCGCGAGTTCCTTTCGCTCCCTTGGCTCTCCCTTTTTTTTTCCTTTTTGGAGTTTTCGCGCCGGCGGGCTCCGGTTGGTTTCGTTTTCGTGGTCGGGCGGGGCGGGTGCACGGGCCGCCCGTGGACGCGGTCCACCGCGCTGGCGGCAGGGGAGGGCTTTGTGCTGAGTTGGCTGAGAGAGTGCCTGAGAGGTGAGAGGGTTTTGGAAGGTTGGTGAGCCATCATGGACCTAGCTCTCGTGTGGCAGCCAGCCAGCCAGCAATGGAGCTGGACTTGTAGCGTGTCGAGGACTTGACTCCTGAGAGGTTGGGCTGGTCATGGCGGCGTTCCTTTTTCCAGAATGCTGGGCGTACACACGGTACGCGCACTGTACCAACATGGTAAGTATAGTATCCGTGGAGGTTGTTGAAAGAATTCCATTGCAGGTATATCTTCTTTTGTACTTTCTCCATCCTAAATTACTAGGTGTATGTCAAAAACTATATATCTAGAAAAGTCAAAACGAATAGTAATTTGGGACAGATAGAGTAGTTCTTATTCGATGTCATTTTGTGTAAACCACAAACTATTTTTGTGCCTCCTATTCTTACACTGGTCATTTTCTTTTTTTCATGGAAGGAAATACGTCCACATTGGGCTAGTTCTCTATTGATCCGGAAGGAGGGGCATTACAGGGTATCGAATATTTCTTATCAAGTAGTTGAGGGTTTCACTCTAAATACTATTAATATCATGATCGAAGTAGAAGTGCTCAAATATTTTCTCATGATAGCGTAATCAATTGTTTCGCACCAAATCTAAATTAATGTTACCATTGTGGATGGCAACCCTAATAAGAGATGGCAGCATCAAAATCAATCGAAATGAATAGCATGTACACCCAGAATAGGCCGCGCCATAATAAGTGGTTAGCTCAAGTTATCCAAAATGTGGTTTCAAGTATAGACATCCGTGATAATCAGATTTACTTCTAATCTATGTATCCAAAATGAGCTTTTTTGAACCAAAAGTATGAATACCTTGTATCGTGTACCTTGATTGCCTGCGAAGTACCATGCTATCCTGCTTATTAGGCATTTTGCCATGGGACTATGGGAGAACGAGGAGCAAGAGCCAAACTTGCGGGTAAGTGTGGTGGTGTGATAGGATTAGTTTTGAGATAATTTCCTATATAGTATTGGAAAAAAAAACTTGGTTCCTATATGGTATTGAAAATTTTTGTCTTCCCCAATTGATACCTAATTTTTTCATTGTTTCCTTTCTTGGCACTTATGTTACCTTTGATATTAAGTCTGACTCGAAAAGACATTTTTGCCCCTTATTTTATCTAGTGGAATATGATGAATTCCAAGCAGTCACGTTCCGGTTCTAGTAATATATTGCATGTCCCATACGGTACACATAATTTAAACGGTACATTGGATTTCAGCATGAACGGTGCAAAAAAGGTGATAGGTTCAAATAGTACATTAGGCTCATATGCTTACCTTACAATCAAGTTCACGGATACACAACCAAGTCAACATTACAATAGGTTCAGATACATTAAATTTGATTCAAAAGAAAGGCATACGCTAATCATAAGCTAAGTCTTCTTCTTCTACTTCTTGTGCTCATTGTAGGGCTAGCTGGGTCTTCCCATTTTTTGCTTCTTGTGCATATTGCTCGACTGTCAAATGATTGCTCCGGTTGCTTCCTTTTCCTTTTGACTTTTGCCTTCACCAGAGCAATTTTTTGCTCACTAAGCATAGGAACGAGCTCAAGCTGATTTGAACCACTTCTTGACCTACAAAAAGCCACTTTAATACAATAAAATTCAAAAATAGCATGATATTGTACTAGAAATTAGGAAATAAATACAAATGTCCAAATATTACCTTTTGGATCATGCAGTGGATGATTTGGTACTTTTTTCCTATTTTTTGGTTGTGGATTCTAAGCTTTAGCTGCCGCGCCCAAGCTTGGCCCATCTAGAGGCAAGGCTGCCCCTTGCGACGGCCTCGGGCACGCCTTGCATGCTGCCTCGGGCCTCCAATGACCCTGGGGTAGGTACCCTTCCCTGCCGCTCCCCATGCCAATGGGGAGGAGGGCAAACGGGGCGCACCTCGAGCTAGGCCTGCTAATGGGGGTGGACCCACCCCTCATCGCAATTAACAGGAATCGACGCGGACCCGCCCCTACCCAAAAATGCCATTTAATTAACCCGCCCCTCCCCGCCCCATTTTATGCGGGTAAACCGTGGGTTCAACGTGAGAACATAATATAATACTACATGTACCAAATTTGTACTGCTAAGGATAAATTTACAATAAGAATCATGCACACAGTAATTAAGGGTTGTGATTATACACCTAGTCAAGGTGATTATGGTGGGAATTTACAAACTCATTAACACAAATCCAAAAATCCAATCCATCTTGACAAAAGAACTTTTGGTACTAGGATGTCACTTCTTCAGTAGCAGTGCATCACTCCTAATTAATTGACAGATAATTATATGATCGAAAAGGAATTAGATGAAGCAATATTCAAAAAGATGGGTGCACACAGATAAGGATCATTATGTCAGGTGGGTGCAGATGCAAAGATACGACTGAAACAAGAACTAAGGAAATCTCAATTAGTAAAAATTACCTTCAGTAGTGATATATTTATACAACCAATCTTTGCAGCAGACCAAAGCTTCAAGAGTTTCTAGCGTCATTGAGCTTCGACTGTCACTAAGAATCCGACCACTCAAGCTGAATGTTGATTCAGAAGAAACTGTGCTGAGTAGAATTGCTAAGAAATCGCATGCCATTGTTGACAGCACAGGGTACTTGTTGGAGTTTGTCTTTCACCAAGTCAAAATTTCAAAATTTTCATCTATCCTCACTGGTGGCTCTTCTAGATATGCATCAAGTTCTGATTTTTCAATCCAAGTCCCTCTCCTCTGATGCCTATATTTAGCAAATTCTTGTTCCAGTCTTCTTTTTTCAAGCGCTAGCACTGGAGAATGGTTCACCATGCTCCTGGACGCACCAGTTTATGATACTACATTTGTATCATTTTGTCTAATAACATCTTCATACTTTCTGAAATACTTACGAAGTCACTCTTTAGTCCAATTTTTGCTCAAGTCAATGTCAATAAAGCTCCTGCATACCTTCTCATAAAAGAAGTGTAGGAAGTCAACTTTTGTTCTTGGATCAAGTATGCTGCAAATAACAAGGACCATATTGTAATTTCCATCCCAATACTTATCAGATTTCCTCTCCGTTGCTTTTGCCAAATCTGTGATAACCCGATCCTTGTGCCATTTTGGACTATTTAGAGTTTGGTGGATACAAAGCACATTATCCAGGAACATGTGGGAAGTAGCATATCTATTAGCTGAGAACGTCCTGGTAGTTTCTTCAAAAACTCCAAGGAACTCACCAATGGACTCAACTTTTCTAAACTCATCTTCAGTTGGAAATGGTTGTTGATTTGCTTTAGCATATCGCTTCAAGACAATCTTATACTTTACTGCCTCTATAATCATGGCATGGGTTGAGTTCCAATGGTTAGGAACATCAAAGACTAAACCAGCCTTTCCAGCAAGACATTCCCTTTGAGCTATCTCATTGAAATCCTGGATGCGCGATGGTGATGAGTTAATGGGCCTAATCAGGTCTCTTATCAACTCTATCACAGCACTAGAAATGTTCATACCATCTTGGATAAGAATGTTGAGTATATGAGCACAACATATAACAAGAAGATGCTCACCACCAAATAACATGTCACGCTTTCCGCTTTCTTACAGAAGATCACAAGCTGCCTTGTTATTTGCAGAAGATCACAAGCTGTCTTGATCACCAAATAACATTCATTACGAATCATTTGTCACCCTATGCAGCTAAATGCAGGTTGCAATGACTCCATCCAAGGCTCAAAGCCTTCATCATTAAACTTATTGAATGCTACATCAGCTTTAACACACCATGCAATCATCAAGTCACGACTTCTCTGCTGATTAAAGGTGAATGAACCATCTACATGCTTTTTCTTCATTGTAGCGACAAATTTGTTCCTATCATCACTAGGGACTTTGGGGCAATACTCTGCAATGTGAGTTTGAAAGCTGTTTGTACATGATTTCCTGTTCATAGTCAACTTTATTCCATAATACTTGCAAATTGCTTTTAGGACACCATCTATCTTAATTGCTTTTAGGACACCATCTATCTCGACCAATTTCGGCTCATAATACTCCCAGACTGGTGCCCTTCTATTTGGTGTTTGCGACGAATTGTTGTTGGTGCTCTCACTAGTACCAGAGGCCTCTAACCGATGAGAAGACATTTGTTTCAAAAAGATATAAACGATAATCAGCAGCAATATCATACATATGAAATGCAATAACAGAAGCTAATGGTGATTAAATATATATTCTGATGAAAATAGAGTGCATGCACCAATCTCTAGTTTTTTTCTTTATGTATGCAGGCAACATGTTGTGCAACATGAACTAGGAGGAATAGTGCTTAGCATCGATATTAGCAAGGTCTGATCTGTGTGTTTTGAATACTTTCCACCAGCACATCAAGCATCCACATTCAAATACTTTTCATTCTAAATACTCTTCTAATTGATGTTGTAATGCTACATGAACTAGAGCCGATTGTACGAATAAAAACAATAAGCTTCAGCAGAGGATCTGATTCCAGAGAACACACTATTAAATAAACAAGCTAAGAACAGCTATGCACGCAAGAACGAACAGGAATACGAGATTAGGAAATAGATCGTTAAGGAATCGGAGAGAAAAGCGAAGAGCACCTTGATCTCTCGAAGGGATCCGATGCTGGTGTGGTTCTTGAAACAGGAACTGTTGGCGTGCTAATTGGAGGCGGACGGATCCAGGGTGTCGTCAATAGGAGCACCAGCGGCCGGCGGCGGTAGTGTCACCTTTCTTGGTGGAGCGTGGCACCCTTAGCTCCTTCACGCGGGAGCGGATGCGACGGCGGCGGCCGACGGCATCTCCCCCGCAGATCTGGCAAGAGGAAGAGGAAGGTGAAGATGTGACGCGGAGGAGATTGAGAAGGGGACTAGAAGGGGAGTACCTAAATATGCCATTTTTGTTGGAGGAGAGCGGCGGGGCAGCGGTCGACGGTGGCGGCGCGTCGCCTTTCTTGCAGAAGTGCAGTAACCCGCCTTGCGGGACTGGTGTGCAGAGGCGCACGGCACCCCCATTTTGCGAGGTCAACAAGGACCGGTTCCAAGCCACCCCCGACCTGCGCTTTCACTAGACCCGCCCCGCCCCACCCCGCTAGCCTTTAAAACCCATTCCCACCCATCCTAACGAAACCCGCATAAACACCCACCCCAAAATACCCATTTCGCCCCGCCCCATTAGCAGGCCTACCTCGAGCCCTCTTCAAGGCTGCACCGCCTGCAGCTCCGACCACTGGCTGTCACCACCTCACGTAGATCCAGGGTTGGGGGAGGGAACTGAATAGAACGAGAAGGGGAGGGAACAACTGAGAGGGAGGGAAGGGGTTCGGGGACGGGCGAGAGGGGGTCGGGTATCAGGTTGGGAGGGGTCTCTTTTCCATTAGAGGTTTGGTCTACAAAACATGTTCAACAGTATTTTAATGGAATTGGCTAACAAATGTAACAGGAACCAAAGAAAATTTTGGATGGCAATTATGGAAGACAATATTTTTTATATAGCGCTATATAGGGAATTATCTTATTAATTTCTACTCCATCCGTCCCAAATTACAAGTTGTTTTAGCTTTTTTTTATATTCATAGCAAAAACTATGCACCTAGATATATATACTATATTTAGATATGTAGAAAAATCTATGAACTTAGAAAAGTCAACATGACATACAATTTGTAGGGGGATTAGTTTCTAGTTTATAGGTTGAAATCAGCTTTTTGATAAACTCTCATGACCCAAAAGGTAATATATATATTTGAGTTAGCCTAATTATTAATTACATTAAACGTGGCCGAAATAGAATGTATCACAATTCACAAAATGCTATGCGACGTGCAGGCTGACGGAGGCTCGCCCATACAGGTCGACTAGCACTAAAATGCGAATGAATTACAGCTAATAGATCATAGGAGAATGGATTAGAGCTATCACGTGTGTTGGGTATGATTAGAGAGCATAGCAAGGCATGTGGTTTTGGTTTTGCTGGCGGAGAGAGCCCAAGCAAATTCTCACGGCCTGTACAACTTGTGGCCCATGTTGAAGTCCATCCTACACCTAGCTGAAGCCCCTAAGAAACTGGGTCACAAGTCGAGAGATAATAACGGGCCAGTTTACTCTCCCAAGTGGGTCGACCGAGAGACCAAGCAAATTCTTGCGGCCCGTATCAGTTGGCATCGGCCCTTTGCTTAGGCCCAAATATCTCTTTTCTCTTACACTATCGCGAGTAGACCCATGTAGATCCATGACATGACACACTGGCACCGTACGAAGCTTCGCACCGAATTTGAAAACCCCTGCAAATCCTGCCACACGGAAAAGAATTCGCGCGTATTTTATTCGAATCATGCAGCAGATGACCTGCGCGCGAGCCTCTGCAACCGCAACGTGACATGTTGAGCTGCAGCGATGGTGGCAGGGGACAGGAACAAAACATGAGCGGGTCGTCTCGTCCGAGTGAGCTCCCGAGATGCTCCGATTATTTTTAGATGCTTCTGATTATTTTTCTGTCCCCATGATGCTCCATCATTTTGTCATAACCAATGCGGGCTTTACGATGTACTCCATCTACTCCATGCGTGTGTTTTAACTTTTTACGAGGTGCAGTATTACTGTTACGCTGTGCGCGTGGAATTGAGTGAGAGTTTTAGGCTTTCCTTGTTTGCCCGGATGGGTGCTGGACGGCCCGTAGAGCTCGGGAGCCGTCCCCCTCGCCTTCGCCGCCATCGCCGTTGTTGCCGCCTTCATCTTCGTCGGCCACGGCGGTAAGGTGAGTCTCAATAAAATAAAGCTCTGCTTCCCTTTCTCCCCCTTCTTGCATCACTTTCGGGCGGATCCTTCCACTCGGTGTTCTCCCCTTCCGGTGGATCTATTTTGCTGGTTCCTTGGTGGTCTTGCCGGATCTGCTGTTGTCGTGCTCTGGATCATAGATGAGGTGCAGCTCCATGGGGGCGTCTGGTGGGCGGGTGGCCGAATTTCGAAGTCTGGCGGCCGATGTTCTCGTACCGAGGATCTCTTGCGGTGTACCAATGCTTGGAGTCCGCTTCTTGGTCCGGAGGGAAGTGGAAGATGGAGGATCGATGCTCCGGCGCACGATGACGAAGTTCGGTGACTGTGAGCCACAGGCAGATGGGGAAGAAGAAGAGGGCCCGAGTTCTAATTTCTACTTTCTGTAGGGGCCCTTTTGCAAAAAAGGGACGCACTGTACTTGTTCTTTATCCTTTAATATGATATGTTTTCCCTCTTCGCAAAAAAAAAATTCAAAAAAGGTTTGCCCTTTGCCCCCACACATTTTGAAAACGAGCAACTTGGTAACGGTTGTACAGTACTCCCCGTAAAGAAAAGTTGGCACCCTGGTCCCTGGGATGCGTGCAACCAGATGAAGTTTTAAAATGATCCCAGTAGATATGTTACAAATACCCAAAATCTTGCTTCATTTAGACAAATCCGAGTGGAGACTAGAACTAATGCCCAAACAAAGTTGTTGGTTTCATGAAATGGCTCCTTTTGGACAAATCCTTTTCCTTTTTCGTATCGAATTCGAGTCATCAACAACAAATTTTTTAAACAAGCATGGCGTTGGTACGAAATGCACAAAACAAGCAGACGGCCATCACCTTTACCATGAGCGCTCCGAGCCAGTGGACGACGGATGGATCATGCCATCATGGCAGTGGGAAGCATGCCATAAACATGGCTGGCCCCCACCCACACAGCAATCGCGGCAGGTAAAGTAGTAGCAGGCCGTTGGAGGCGACAACCGCACGGCATGCAGGTCGACTGAGTTTTGTTGTGCTGGCCTGCCGACGGGTGGCAGGTTCCGATGGTACGCGGCACACGTGTCCTCCGTCTAACCTCTGTTCTGAGTATAATTAGGACGTGGATTTGAGTTAACAAAGGTATTCGAATTACACTTGTGAATTATTATGTTTTCTCTTGAATTAGAAGCATGCTTACTTTCAAGCACGGATGCGACAACACCGCTTTTTCAAGCTCGAATGTTAAGAATTTGAAACGGACGGAGTACATGAAGATTACAAATTTTTGAATTATTAAAAAAAGTACGTGTGCGGCGTCTTGTAAAAGAAACGGAGGGGATACTAAGTCCATTGCAGTTTTTAAGTCATCGTTGACTTTGAAAACTTACAGGATTCCATTACTGCTGTTTCTAAAGAAAGTTTTGCAAAATTTGTCGAAGCTCGCTCTTTGCACGCACATTAACCCATTTACGGTCGGAATCTCACCGACTACGCAACAACAACGTACTGGATCCCATCCCATCAGTGTTGAAAAACTGACGACCTGTGTGGGGAGGAACCGTGATGATGAACAACGGCAGCCTTTGACAGGCCCGAAAAGAAAGCTAAGTACGTGATTAAAGTGCTTAACCACTACTGCTTCCCTGCTCACCTTTCCGTTTAATAAAACGAGGTAGCAGGGTGCGTGGGCAACAGACGCCGTTGATTGCTCGGCCATGATCTCCCCGAGATCCTTCCTGCCTGCACCCTAGCCGTAATCAACGAGGCCGGGCCGGTCCTCGATGGCCTCACATGGCCACTAGCGACGTTAGGTCCCTTTCCCTCTCGCTCGCTCGCTCGCCAGCGGGATCGCATCGACGACGACGCGCGCCCGGTAGGAAGATGCCGTTCTCGTACATTTATTTATTTATTTATATGTGTGTGTATAAAAATATTTGCCCACTAACTTTATATATTTCCTCTGGGCTCGCTCGATCGTTGCAATTGCAACCCTGGTGGTCAAACTTGCTTATTAGACTACTTCTGGCCTACGTGCGAACAAATGCTAGATTATTTGTTAATTGGTAGAATACGGGCTCTTAAATCGTCGTCGCAGCATCTAGCTGATGCTGGGGTTTGGAGAAAAAAAAAAACTTGGAGTTTAGTTCATGGACCTGGTAGCACGTGCACGCCACGCCTTTGTTGCGCACAGCTCACAGGGTGGAATCATGGCTGGCAGAAGAATATCAACGAGATATTTGTGCAAGCTCCTGTTAGTAGAAGGGCTTATTATAGAAAACTCAAGCTTAATTAGGGGGAAATTCAATGTGCTGAATCAAAATCAACTCAATTTTGCTACGTAGAGGGAGCTATCGAGTATCACACCGACCAATCATGGATCAAAACCATATACATGCCCATATAAAAAAAGGTAAAAATAAACAAACATATCCATTATGTGTTCGATATATGGTCTTGGCTTATATAAATAATTCTAAATAAATCTGAAACGTCTAAGAGGAGTACACCATCTATTAGTCCTGTATTGCTAATAGAGGAGGATGTCAGGGGTTTTCCTCCCTATAAATACGGACCACCCTCCTCATGGAAAAACGTATCATAGACTACTATACGGGAAGGTCCACAGGTTAGGATATCCCTAGGGTGGTCTATACGAGTTAAGTTTTGCCTCTTCTACACTGCTGCGCCGCCACTGTAGTCTTCTCCATTCTGCTGCGTCATCGTGCACCGACGTACGGGAGAGCAGGTCTCCAGAACCGGTTGTCCTTGTGATCCTGCATCGGGACAGGGTGAATAAGGTTTTTGGGAAACGCTTCGCGCGACTGCTCAAATTTGTCGCCATGGCTCGTCCTCCGTCCAATTTTCGTGTCATGGCATCCCGTCGTCTTCAACGCCGGCTGCTGCGATCCATTCGCAACACCGTCATCGTTTCATCAGCGCCGCTCGTCATCACGACTTCCCGGTACGTGCACCGTGATCTGATCTGATTGTTAATCATATTTTCTGAGATAATGATTATGTTGTTCCTGTTGTCTAGTATGTTAGAGTTTTGCACGCTAGGATTGTCTCTTGTCATGATTTATTTATTTTGGAAATTAATACAACAATTACCTAATTATCCAACAATCCAAAAACCTTATAATAGGCAATTTGCTGATTCTACCATGGCTGGTTTTGCTGAGTCATTGAGGCCAGAAAAGTTTTTCGGTGTAAACTTTAAGAGATGGCAATCATAGGTCCGTCTGTGGCTTAATGCGGTGCACATCTGAGACATGAGAAAAAGCAAACCAGAAGGCGAACTGACTGCTGAGCAGCAGCAAAAGTTCGCGGATGCTAATAATCTTTTCGAGGGATGTATCCTTAGCGTGCTCTCTGACCGTCTAGTCGATATCTAAGTGGACTCGACATATGCGAAAGAGTTGTGGGATGCTTTGGTTACAAAGTATGGTGCAACAGATGCATGCAGTGAACTCTACCTCATGGAGAGCTTCCATGACTACAGGATGGTGAACAACCGTTCTGTGGTACAGCAAGGGCATGAGGTGCAGTGCATTGTGAAGGACCTTGAGCAGCTCAAGTGTGAGATACCCGACAAATTTGTGGCTGGATGCATAATTGCAAAATTTCCTTCCACGTGGAGAAATTTCTCCACAACTCGGAAACATAGAATATAGGAGATATCAGTTGAAAAACTGATAGCGTTTCTTGATGTTGAGGAAAACGCTTGGATGAAAGATGCTACTGATAAAGGAGATCAAGGCCAATCTAACACCAACATGGTGCAGAAGTTCTCACGCAACAAGAATAAAGGGAAAAATAAGGTCATTAAGACTACTATCTTCAAGAAGAAGAAAATGAACAAAGCCGAGCTGTTTTGCTATAATGCGATGAACTGGGACATTTCTCAAAGGATTGTCCAGATCGTAAGGATAAAAGGGCTAATCATGGATCTGGATCCAAGCATGTCAACACAGTGACCATAGGAAACACTGGAGACGAGTATGGTAATTTATTACCTACTGTTGTTTCAATTTTTCAATCTACCGATTGGTGGCTTTGATACGGGTGCCAATGTTCATGTATGTGTTGACATATCTATGTTCTATTCTTACAGTGTCGCTTAGGATTCCTCCGTCCTGATGGGGAATGGGTCACATACTTCTGTTCATGGTGTTGGCACGGTAGATCTAAAGTTTACTTCGGGAAAGATCGTGCAACTGAGGAACATGCAACATGTCCCTATTATCAACAAGAATCTTTTGAGTGGCTCGGTCCTATGCAAGGATGGGTTTAAGGTAGTGTTAGAGTCCAATAAATTAGTCGTATCAAAATATGGATAATTTGTTGGTAAAGGCTATAATTGCGGAGGTTTGCTTTTGCTTTTTCCTTGCATATTTTTTAATAAGTCAGTGAATCATATTTGTGGCAATGTTAGTGATGATGCGATTATTTGGCATTCACGTCTATATCACGTTAATGTTGGTTTGATGTCTCAGCTTTCCAGCATGTGTTTAATTCCGAACTTCACCATTGCCAAAGGTTCTAAGTGTCATAGCTGTGTGCAATCGAAGCAACCTCGGAAGTCTCACAAGGCGGCTGAGGAGAAAAACTTGGCACCTCTAGAACTCATACATTCTGATCTTTGTGAGGTGAATGGTGTGTTGACAAAAGGTGGAAAGAGATACTTCATGACATTGATTGATGCTGCGACTAGATTTTGCTATGTTTATTTGTTGCAAACTAAGGATGAAGTGTTAGACTACTTTAAAATTTATAAGGCAGAAGTTGAGAATCAACTTGAAAGAAAGATCAAGCGTCTAAGGTCAGATCATGGTGGTAAATATTTCCCTAAAATCTTTGATGAATTATGTGGGGAATATGGTATTATTCATGAGAGGACGCCTCCCTATTCACCCGAATCAAACAGGGTTGAGATAGAAAAAAACGCACGCTAACTGATCTGGTTAACACCAAGTTAGACACTATTGGTTTATCTAAGGCATGATGAGCGGAGGCTTTACTGACTTCATGTCATGTTCTGAATAGAGTTCCGAACAAGAATAAAGAGCAAACTCCATACGTGATGTGGGTTGGGAGAAAACCATCACTTTCTTATTTGCGCACTTGGTGGTGCTTAGCGAAAGTCAATGTACCAATCTCTAAGAAGTGCAAGTTGGGACCTAAGACAGTGGATTGTGTCTTTCTAGGATATGCTCAGAGGAGCGTTTCTTATAGATTTTTAGTAGTTAAATCAGAGGTACCTGATATGCATGTTGATACTATTATGGAATCTCGTGATGCAACTTTTTTTGAGGATATTTTTCCTATGAAAGATATGCATAGCACTTCTAGATTTTCCTCTGAGATAATTCCTAAACCTTTTGCATCTATTGAGTCTTCTGAACAATCTGATGAGCATAGGGAGGTCATTTAGAAGGATGACAGTGAAGCTCCTAGAAGGAGTAAGAGACAGAGGATTGCAAAATCTTTTGGCGATGATTTCACTTTATACCTTGTGGATGATACACCCACATCCATTGCCGAGGCATTTGCATCTCCAGATGTAGATGATTGGAAAGAAGAGGTCTATTATGAGATGGACTCGATTATTTCTAATGGAACCTGGGAGCTCACCGAACGACACTATGGCTGCAAACCAGTGGGTTGTAAATGGGTGTTCAAGAAGAAGCTTAGGCCTGATGGTACTATTGAGAAGTAGAAGGCACAGCTTGAGGCCAAAGACTACACACAAAAGGAGGGTGAAGATTTCTTTGATACTTACTCACCCGTCGCTAGATTGACCATAATTCGAGCACTATTTTCTTTGGCTACCTCATATGGTCTTATTGTTCATCAGATGGACGTAAAGACAACTTTCCTAAATGGAGAGTTGGATGAGGAGATCTATATGGATCAGCCTGACGGATTTGTGGTGAAGGGTGAAGAAAGTAAGATGTGTAAGTTATTGAAGTATTTGTATGGTTTGAAACAGGTGCCTAAGCAATGGCATGAGAAGTTTGACAGAACTTTAACTTCTGCAGGCTTTGTCATAAATGAGGCTGATAGATATGTGTATTATCACCATGGTGGGGGTGAAGGAGTCATATTATTCTTGTATGTGGATGTCATACTAAACTTTAGCACAAATATTGATGTGATCAATGAGGTCAAGTGTTTTCTATCAAAGAGTTTGATATGAAAGGTCTAGGAGAAGCTGATGTTATTCTGAACATTAAGTTGATTAAGCATGAGAATGGGATTACTCTTTCGCAATCCCATTATGTGGAGAAGATCTTGAGCCGCTTTTGCTACATGGATATCAAGCCTTCTCCAACTCCTTATGATCCTAGTGTGATACTTCGAAAGAATAAGAAAATTGTGAAAGATCAACTGAGATACTCTCAGATTATTGGTTCACTTATGTACTTATCTAGCACAACGAGACCCGACATATCTTTTGTTGTGAGCAAATAGGGCAGGTTCATGTCAAACGTGGGTATTGATCATTGGCATGCACTTGAAAGGGTTATGCGCTACTTGGTAGGTACTATGAGTTATTGGATTTACTATTCTAGGCACCCTGCTGTGCTTGAGGGATATAGTGACTTGAACCGGATTTCCGATGGTGATGAGTTTTATACCACGAGTGGGTATGTGTTTACCCTTGAAGATGGTGCAATATCATAGAGGTCTTGTAAACAGAGTATTTTGATGAGGTCAACCATGGAGGCAGAACTTAATGCTTTAGATACAACTACTGTTGAGGCAGAGTTGTTGTGTGAGCTCTTGATGGACTTGCCTGTGGTTGAAAAACTAGTGCCGGCCATCCTTATGAACTGTGACAATCAAACTGTGATAGTCAAAGTGAACAGTGCTAAGGATAATACGAAGTCACCAAGACATGTCAAGAGACGACTAAAGTTTGTTAGGAAATTGAGAAACTTCAGAGAAATGAGTGTAAGTTATATTCAAACCGATAAAAACCTGGTGGATCCCTTTACAAAAGGACTATTATGGGATGTGATAGAAAGTGCATCAAGAAAAATAGGTATGAGATCCATTTGAGTTGCCATAGTGGTAAGCCAGCTTATGTGATCGGAGATCCTATGAATTAGGATTTGGGGAAAACAAGCTTTTGGTTAACTGAGGAGAGTAATTATTCAACCCTCGCTAAGTGAAGATTCAATACTCTCAAATGCTGTAAGGTAGGTATGCTGTAAGACAGGTTGGCTATATGCCTTAATGTGGTTTTGTTGACTTTAATAAGCGAAGATGCTGTCTTATAGCATTCTTGAAAGAACACACCTATATGAGTCCGGTTGTTAAACATCACAACCTATGAGACTTGGATGATCTCTAGTAAGCTCATGAAAGAGATCAGGGAGTACAACGTATATGCTCCACCCACGGGGTAGGCTAATAGGAGCCAAAGTACTGGTTATGACTTTGAGTGAAACTTGTCCGCACAAAGCTAGCAATTTAAGGCATCGTCCATTGTCGAGTCGTGGATGAGTGTAGCTTGAAACTCTAGGAAAGAGTTTACTTAACAGTCCTCGCTGAAACACTAGTATATCTTACAGTAGTGAGAAACATGCAAAACACTTAAACGTGTATTTGAGATCTGGTGGAGGATTGTTAGATATATGGGCTTGACCCATATAAATAATTTTGAATAAATCTCAAAGGCCCATTAGCGTAAGAGGGGGTACACCATCTATTAGTCCTGTATTGCTAATAGACGAGGGTGTTGGAGGTTTTCCTCTCTATAAATACAGACCACCCCCTCATGGAAAAAACGTACCATAGACTACTATACGGGAAGGTCCCGGTATCCCTAAGGTGGTCTATACGAGTTAGGTTTTGCCTCTTCTACACTGCTGTGCTGCTACTGTAGTCTTCTCCATTCCGTTGCGTCGGCATGCACCGGCGAACGGGAGAGCAGGTCTCCAGAACTAGTCGTCTATGTGATTTTGCACTGGGAGAGGGCGAATAAGAATTTTAGGAAGCGCTCCGCACGACTGCTCAAGTTTGTCGCCACGGCTTGTCCTCCGTCCAATCTTCGTGCCGCGGCGTACCGTCGTCTCCAACGTCGGCTGCTGCGATCCGTCCGCAACACCGTCGTCGTTCCGTCAGCACCGCTCGTCATCACGGCTTCCCGGTACGTGCGCTGTGATCTGATCTGGTTGTTAATCATGTTTTTTAAGATCATGATTATGTTGTTCATGTTGTCTAGTATGTTAGAGTTGTACATGCTAAAATTGTCTCTTGTCATTATTTATTTATTTCGAAAATTAATACAACAATTGTCTAATTATCCAACATTACGTAAATCATAAGCTAGATTTTTCTTAATCCGTTATTCCTCGAGTTTGCCATGCCGCTGTACTGCAAATGGTGTATCCACGACCTTCCCACCTTCGCAATCTTGGTCCATCTGAATAAAGCCTCCATCAGCCATCAAGTGTTGGTAGGCTTAATTTTGACATTGTGTCAAATGGCTCTAATGGTTGTAACGAAATTCAATTTAACGTTAATGGCTAGCATGGCGATAATGACCTCCTTTCATGGAGTGATTCAATAGTTGAGATGCCGCCAAACTTTAACTCATCATCTACACTTCTCGCCCTTTCTCAAAAACAAAAACTTCTCGCATTGGCTCACTATCTTAGTCCAGCCTTGGATAGTTGTGACCTTTATATCTCTCCTCATTTAAGATAACGATAATACTGGTGTTTTTGTTCTATTGTTTTCCGCGGTAGTAAAAAATTACGTGACGACTAGTAACATCTGCCTATTGCATAATCCATTTTGTCAACTTGATGTGGATGTATCAATAATGCGCCAATTTTTTTTATTAAGTCAGTGCCACTAAATGTTCATGTGTCATGTCAAATCATGGGAACCATGTGTTACGCAGACATTGAGAAGTAGTGAGAATAATGCAACCCTACGTAAAATAGATGTGCACGATTATTGGAAAAAGAATGATGGTAACCTCACCGATAACTTTTTATTTTAAAAATGTTTTGACTCAACGGATTTATATTTATGTGAAACTCATGTTGCAAATTGTAAACATATAGTGGTAAGTATAGGAACCCAAGTTGCACGGCACGGTTGCCAACAACTGAAACAAAAATATAACCTCTTAAGCTAAGCCAAGTTAGCGTGAGCTGTCCACTGTGAGTTGATCCGATAGTATTACCATACCACTCATGATTCATGAAGTCATATGGTGGTGATTAGTTACAAAACCATTTTGTGGCATATGAAACATGGAACCTGATAAGTTTTGACACATAATATTTTAAGCACGGTAATTTACCACTCATTGATAAGGTTATAAATTCGTAAATGATTTGATTTGCTATATAAATATTCTCACTAGACATTTATTTTCTGAAAAATATAAAGATCCAAGTCTGATAGTAAAAAAGATCTAAGTACAGATGAAAAATGCAAAGAAAAAACATCCCTGGATTTTATTGTAAGATTATCATGGGGGAATTCGAACTTAGTTAGATATTTAAATTGTTGTGCATGGAAAAATAGTTGAGTCTGGGGCAGAAACGTTCTCCAACTACAACATTTATTTTCTCATGTTTGTTTGTGTGTTGCATTTTGAGCTTTAGTTTAAGAACGGGATGTGCGCTGCCCCATTTTTGGTATGCCAACTCCTTGATTTGTACATCCATGTCTCCTAAGTTACCAAAGAACACACATAAACATTAGTAGTTTCCTTTTACTACTAGTTGCCAAGACATAATTGGTAGGTTCCAATATTTTTTATTGAAAATACCACTAGTAATCAACGCTATTTTAAAAGAGAAAACAAATAATTATAATCTAAATAGAAAAATACAGTACGCGGCAACTGTGCAAGAGGACTGTATGCACATGCAGCACAAATAATTTCGAAATCATTGGCTCCAGTCTGAATTCTAGAACACTGCACAATGCAAGAAACAGAGAGTGGGTGGAGTGGAGTACAAATTCTCCAAAATTTAAATACCAGCACTGTATCTCATGACCAGATCCTCTAAGAAAAACAATTTGGAAAATAAAAAGGGTACTACTACGAGTCTATGACCAAGCACAGAAGATGAAAAGGACCCCATTGTTAAACTCCTTAATCAAGCCACAAGTTTTGCCGTGCAGGCCGAAAATAAAATCAATAATTTCCTCCTGTCCTGTCCCCCACCGGCTTCTGCTCAATCTGTTCCCCATATGCATCACTGATTAAATATACGTACACACTAAAAAGAATATCTTTACTTTTTAGTTTTGAAAAATAAACGAATAAAATAATGTCCCATGCCTCTTCCCTGCGGGTAAGCTGTCTCTCCTGTGTGGTTTGTGGCGCCCCATCATTTTCGGCCTATTTAAGGCACCCATTCCCCTCCATTCCTCTCCTTCCTCCTCATCCCGCAGCTCCACTCAAAGCTTGAGCTTTCTTTTTTCTTGTTTTGTTTTATTTTCTTGGTAGGAGTAACAATAGTTCCTGGCCTTCCTCATCCTCTCTCTATATCCTAGGAGAGAGAAATCCAGAGGCAAAAGCTTCAGGTAAGCATCTGTCTCGCTTTCCCTTCTGTTCTTGTTCCTGTTCCTGCACCCAGTTCATCTTTGGTAGTAACCTACCTTGCAACTCTCTGGAAAGATGTGTTTTTGTGAGGCTAGTGGCCACGAATCTGTACACGCACTCGTTTCATCTGCAAGGAACACACTTCCCTGCACAAATCTGTTTGAAGATTTGAATTTTATGAGCAAAACTCTCACAAATCCTTCTCAAAGCTTCACCCCACCCTATAGTCCCCCCTCGAAACTCAGATCTGTCGAAATATTTCGACTTTTTGTTAGCTAACGATTACTTGTCATGTTCTTGTTCTTGCAGGATTTGTGTAAATTCTAGATCCACTAACCAGAAAACCAAAAGAAAAAAAAAAGGAAGAGAAGATGAGTCACTTCGCCGCCATGAAGAGCCCCCTTCCCGTCGCCGCGTCCGCCGCCGCCGGCGACGCCAAGAGCCCGCTCTTCTGCCCCAAGCCGCGGCGCCCCGTGGCGCCCCTGCGGTGCCACCAGAGCGGCGGCTACTCGGACGCCGGCGTGGATCTGCTCGACCTCCTCCTCTCAAAGGTGGGATCTTTTTGCCTCCTCACCTTCAGATCCGCGAGTTCTTGCGTGATTTTTGTCACCTACAAGGCGCTGACGGGTTCGTGTCCGGTTCTTGGCAGGGCGAGGAGAGCGGCCTCATGGCGGCGTCCCCGCAGCCGCCGCTGTTCTGCGGCTCGCCGCCGCGGCGAGCTTCGAACCCGGTGGTCCACGACAGCCGGTTCGGCATGGACTACCCGCCCATGCCGGTGCCCCTGCCGGGGCTGCCGGCGGTGGTGGCCGCCCCGGTGGCGGTGGCCCGGCCCAACCCGCGCCCGTCGGTGGCGCCTTCCATGTCGCCGCGCGGCGCGTCGTGCGCCCGCGCCCGGTTCGGGTTCCAGCCAGCCGCGGTCCGCGTCGAGGGTTTTGACTGCCTCGACCGCAGCCGCGGCGGCCGTGGCCATGGCATCACCGCCATGGCCTAGATGTGCATACAACACCAAGTAACCCTGAGAACCCCCCCTCCTCTTCCTCCATGGTGCAAGAAGCTTTCTTTTGCTACCACAAGCTCCTGGAGAGAAAGTGTGAGAGAGGAGGGGGGAAAATCGAGAGGATCAATTTGTCCTAAATTTAACCCCTAAAAATTATATAATCCATCCAATCCACCCACAATTATAATGACTTTAGGTAATTTTACCACAGATCTTTTTGTATGTAAATAAAGTTCAGGTTCAGGTTCCTCATGTAAATTTGGGAGCAACTAGAAATCCGGAGAGAGGAGCAGGGACAAGGGCAAATCAAAAAAAGAAGAGGGCCCTCTTGGATTAATCAAGATTTCCTGATCTGTCCCTGCCATCTCTCTGGGGAGGAGAGGATTTATTAGTCATTGGATTAGGTGGGAGGGAGGTTGGGATTAGTTAGGTAATCTGTCCTAGTTCATCAATGATGCCCTTCTTTTTTATTTTTGGTTTTTGATGGAATTGTTTTTGTCCGTCCGTCCGTCCATGCAACCAAGAAATTCCAAGGCCATGGAGAATCTGTACAAAAGAGTGAGTGGCTACAGTCAGAGAGCAGCAGCAGCAGCAGCAGCAGCTAGGTTAAGTCCCCAGTCAGTCGATGAGCTGAGCGAGAGAGAGGAGAGACAGGCCATGATGAGTATGATGAGTATTGTTTGTGATCTTTTTTCTTTTGGATTTTTGTATATTGTAATATCCTGCTGGATTTATTTCCAACGAAGCAATCTGTATAATATAATATTATTATGATTATCATCACCATCAGCACCACCCTGGATTTCAGAATTTCTGCTGTTTGATTATGGTGGTTGAATGGTCCAATGTCAGTGCCATGACCCATGCGATGAGAGCAACACATGGTTTCCATGTGCTGAAGCCAAACGCGCAAGTGATAACGACGGTGACGTGCCAATGCCTCTTCTTCTCTTAACAATAAACCAGCAGCAGCTGCCCGCTCGCTTTCATGTGTAGCTGCCTCATCTGCAGCTGGGCTGACTCATGGAGATTAGTGGGTGATGGCCACGTTAAGCAGGCGATATTACCATTCTGACCTCTTTCCCGGCGTCGTTTTCTTCTGAATTTTCTTTCCTTGTCTGTTTATGTCGTTTTCTCTTAAGATCTCGAGGCCTCACTGATTTGTTTCCGAGCTGAAAATTTTCTCTTTCTAGGGTTAGTCAATCGGGCAATCAGTGTGCTGTGGTCTGTGGAGAATGGAGATGAGGTCGATGGCTGGTTTGAAAAGAAAGTTGAGAGCTGGGAAATTGCGAGGACAAAAGGACATGGTGTGTGGCTGTCTGCCAGAACGTGTGATCTTTCTTTCTATCTCTTTGGGCGGCCCATGCCTGGAAAGAAAGAGGTCAAAACCTGGAAAAAGGAAGCGGGCATGGAAAGGTGCAAACCGCAGAGGAATACTGCAACGGCTTGCCCATGTACCTTTCGTGCTCGAACGCTAGCGTCACTGAGCTTGAGCAAAAAAAGGATTCAAACATGCCATGCTAGGAGTACCTCAGCACTAGTACTTTTCAGAGTCGTGAGATGGAGTAGAGGAATACTAGTGAGTGACGTAGCCCTGCTTGGAGTGGAGAATTGTCATAAGCAAAGTCTCATGGAAACGCAAATGAATTTAAAAACTCCAACACCTTGCCTCTAGACAAATTCGAAAGGCCAGAACGCGGGAATCCTGTATCTGAGTCTGTATCAGATCCTGCCAAGCAAGCAAAGGACTAAAGGAGAATTCGTACATGTACTGTGTAGCTGTGGCTGTATCCGTATCCTCAGCGAACTCGTCTTCTCCATGGAGCTGGAGCGTGTGGGCAGCTCAGGCTCAGCTCAGCACCCAGCAGCTGGGGGCAAGTGGTGGTTGACACGTACCGGCAGCCGGCTACCCGGGCACCAGCACCTGCACCGGCACGGGGGATCGACGGCGACCCCGGGCGCGGGTGGGGCCCACGCGTGACTGGATCCCATCTCATCCCATGCGGCTGTGGGTGCGTGACTGTGCGTGCAGAATAAATTAAGGTTTCTTGGACGGCTGGGGGCTGCAGGCGCCGTGAATTCAAAACGGCTACGCCCACGCGGCTACTCCGTAAAGATTCTCAGGCCACTACCGAATTTTTCTTTTCCATAGGATCGTTTTTTCTTTACCTTTCAAAAAAAAGGATCGCTTTTTTAACCTTATTACAGTATTAGGTAACTTCTGACTTTCCTTTTATTGGATTGATTTTCTTTTAAAATACAGACGTTGGAGTGCAAGTACACACGCAAGTTTAGTTCTATATTGAACTAAACTAATCTTCCGATAGGCAATCGACCGAGACGAGTCGAAGACTCGAATCAGGGGAGTCCCCTACCCCTCTACACTTTGACCCCTGTCACATCAAATGTTTAGATACTAATTAGAAGTATTAAATATAGACTGTTTACAAACCCATTACACAGATGGAGCTAAACGGCGAGACGAATCTATTAAGTCTAATCAATCTATAATTAGCAAATGGTTACTGTACAAGCACATTGTTAAATCATGGATTAATTAGATTTAATAGATTCGTCTCGCCGTTTAGCCTCCATCTGTGCAATTAGTTTTATAATTAACTCATATTTAATCCTCCTAATTAGCCTTCGAATATTCGATGTGACACGGACTAACTCGAGGAACCAAACACCCCTAGGATGGGCCGTTTCTACCACAAGAAGTAACCAAGCTAGTGTTTGGTATTCGAGTAGGCTGAAGAAGGCTAAATTCAATAGTTCTTCTGGGAGAAATCGTGGGTTTCTGTAGGTTTTTCCCCAAGATTATGAATACATACTCGTGCAATACAGTGCAAACCAAAATTGCCATTCGCATTGCATTTGAATTGGTTTTCCAAGTACCCTGAGTCGAGCATGTCCTTTGCATTGCGGAGCAGTACATCTGTAAGTGCAAGCCACCAGGGCGTGCAGGCTCGTTGACCAGACAACGTGCCAGAGAGAACCGAAGCAACTTGCCTTTTTTAATATCATTTTCCTTGTTATTCTATGTCCTTGGGTTCGTGTGAATAAAGGCTGTCTCCACGGCGTTGAGATCCCAAGGAATTATATTCCAAGTGAAAAAGGAAAAAAAATAAGCAAAGGAAAAAAAAAGGAGCTCCAATCGTGTCGACCGGAGAGTGCACATGATCTATTCCATATATTCTATATAGCAACTGGAGAGACGTCTCATGTTTGCATTTTGCTACTTTCTATAATCTCGCTATTCTGGATAAAAACAGTGTATCATGGAAAAACTAAATACCTTTTTTTTTATAAATCACTGGAAATCATCAACTTAAAAAACGACCCAAAGCGCTATAGTTATCGGTGCTGTGAGTAGAGGAGCTGATCCGAGCAGAATTAAACATGGGAGTTCATCAACAAAGTTACAGAACAAACCTCAACTCAATGCCAAAACAACAAGAATGCTGTTTTTTTCATTGTATCCAAAGGATGCATCTGCCATTTGTACAATCTCAGTCTCTAGGCCACAGCATCCTGACAAACTGTAACGAAAGCAACCTGCCCGTTATTTCTTTCTCCCTCTCCTCAAACTTGATTATTTCTGGGTTTCGAGCTATAGTATAACAGACACTGTACTCCAAAATTGAAGCCAACAATTCATGGAAGTCGGGGCAGGCGCTCGTCGGAAGTCCGGGCGGCGTACTTGCAGAGGAGTGAAGACCAAATTGGTTTAACAGTACTTCTTCAGGCACCTGTCATTATTGACTACTCATGAGCGCTATGGATTCAGCTGCCAAACTTCACTGCCTTGCATGTAACAACTGGGCTTCGGATGTCGTCTTGGCTTTGAATCAACCGGATCTCTAAGCTGCTGGTTGATGGGTCAAAGCCAGCCCTTTTGTAGTCTTCCACAGTTCTTTTTAGGAGTGCCTGCCACAAGGCTTAATGTGTTTAGGACTACGAATAGCTATACATATAATAGTGGCAGTGCCACAAAGAAATAACAGTCCTAGAAAGCAAATTGGTACATTATTATCCCTAAAGGATCCTAAATATCAGGTGCAACAGTTAACTGGTCAACACTGACTTATTGTTTTAAATTTGAAGCCTTTTATACAGAACATGCGTATGGGCACCTAAATATCCAGGTCTAGTGTCTGTCAGAGGAGGAAGAGCACCTGTGGTGCCGGGCTGGTATTAGCAACAGTTAGGAGTTAGAGCGGTCATGCTTTAGGCTGTAAATTTGAAAAGGGTGTGAATGTAACTATCAAAACCAAAACTTTGTAAACTCATTTCTTCTTAATGCAATGACACGCAGTTCTCTTTTGCATGTTCGAGAGAGCACCTGAACTAAACCAGACACTGCAACAATTTAAACCTGGCGTGAGGGATATATAGGATGAAGGGTAGGCCAGAAACATACAACTAGCAGGAGGCTATCGGTAGCTAACCAATGAGAACTTTGCCCTACCTTTGCATTGAGATTCCTGTCTTATCTAGGGAAAATCCATGAAATAAATAAACCAATACCTAATACATCATGCTGCCTAAATTCAGCATACAGAAGGCATAAGAAACAGTGCTAAATGTCTGATCATAGTATGGAGCAGCATGACAGATACCTGCAAACTGGATACTGCCAGTTCTGCCGCTGTCTCCAGGCTATCAGGATATTTCTGTATTCATAAAAAGCAGACAACCATGCATTAGAAAAAAAAACCATGATAAGATAAGGAAAATCCATAAGAACATCAGAAAACTTTCCCCAAGGCTTACATTACTCCACCCTAGTAGAAGAGCAGTCGTTAAATCTCCAGTTCCCTGCAAAGTATTATGAAGCCAGGTGAAAATTTATACAAGTGATGACTACTACTAATGCTAGAAACACCAAACTTGCAGTGCAGAACATGTTGAAAGGTCAACCCACTTCTCTCCTGTAATTAGGAGAAACTTCACAAGCACACAACTCTTTGTGCACTTGACATTTCATCTGAAATATTAGTTCACATGATCATGCGATTGTCTCCCTAGTCTCCACCATCCTTAATGACACCAGCTTTAATGGCAAAACGTACCCTAAGTATCTCATATTTGAAGCTTGTAACCCACTTTGTGTGCTAATATATTTTGTAATTCCCATTTGTGACATACGTCCAACTTCCACATGCCCACTAACATTCTCAGTTTAAATGGACTAATATAGGAAACTCCTACATGAACCGGTCTACACTAAATCAAACAATCATATTCCTTACTCCACACTCCAATCTACAAGTGGACAATAAAAAATAGAGATATATCAATATACCGCGAAATATGCAGGTATCTTCGGTATCTCAATCTTAAATTGTTCTGGCGGTTGTTCCTGAAAAAAAAAGGGTTAAAAGTACATCTCCTGTATACATATGATATTATCATACCAAATAAATCACATTGTAAATTTCGAACCAAATTATACCCATCTGCACAAGTAATCATGAGCTAGACCCAGCTTCCGTGTCAACCTATTATTGTGATAACTACAAGGTAGAACTGGCTTGCATGTCAATCTGAGAACTATTCAATATAGTGCACCTGGCCTAGTTGACCACTATTCGACATGAATATATCACAAGCTATGAGACATCCTATTGCATGGACTGGTCAGTAGTTCATAGCCAACCAAAAAAAAAAAAGAATCCCAGTAGATGACTTGAATAAGTTGTGTGTATGCAAGTTCTGTTGGCTCTTGATTTTCTCCTGTGTACACATATCTGTGCATTCTGCTTAGAAGCCTCATGTGGATGCCTAGGTAAGCTCAATATTTTTTGTATCCTACATACTTTGTTGAATAAACAATTTTTCCATTTGTAACTCAAGTACATTGCTAGTAGCATGTAGATAGATGCCGATTGCATAATTCTGTTGAAAGTTTACCTGTGTTTTTTTATGACTTCCAATAAGGAGCAGCTTGCCTCCAATAAGTGCGCTAGTTATAACCACCTGCAAGATGATAGCAACCAAACACATGCATACACACTACTTCATTACCGACCCTTTGAAAGGGTGAAAAATAGAACAAAAGAAGGGAACCATAGAGGTCATCCTATGTAGCGCATTAAAGACATTTCATGGTTTGTTTATCTATTAGATAAGAGGCACACCTTCCGTGGTCCAGCACTATGGAGGGTATTGCAAGCTGTCAAGCCATCTTGTTCGGAGGTGATCCTGTAAGTATACATTAAATCAAGAAAAAAGGGATGACCACAAGCTAACAATATGAATATATCATAAATATGGCATGGAATCACTCTACTTTTTTTTTCATTTTCAGAAGAAAGCATGGCTACCTCAATCCAGTAAGTAGTTCAACCTCGAATTGGTTAGGTGTAAGCATTGAAGCAACTGGAACAACCTACAGATGGTTTCATGATAGAATGAATAGATTAGGATGGTAAAATATACGGGGCCCTGCAAAGCATTATGAACATTCCGTAAGAATTACCCCACAGAAATAGCACATTTGAAATGAGATGCCCTGGCCTATCGCATAACTTTCACTCCATATCTCAGTAACAATGGGGAAAATAAGCTAACAAGGCTAAGTTCTGGTCTGAATAAAAGGTTAGGCACATAACTGGCTCTAATCAGTTCTACAGGAGATATAGTATAAATACAGTGTTCTGTAATATCAACTGATAGTTTAGTCTATGGAAGGGTCAAAAGGGAAAGTATGGAACCCGAGAGCACCGCATGTTGGCATATAGTGCAAGCATTTCATGACACTAGTATTTGCGATTAATAACATCCTTGACATGCTAAAAGATCTTAAGGACAAGCAACTCCCATAATTTAGTACCATATGATGAGATAATCATAGAAGAATAAAATGGAATAATTTACCTTCTGTTGATAAACAGATATTAGCTCCTGAGGAACGTACAGTTTTCCTTCATCACCTAGAACCGGGTCACAAACTGCAGCATGTTTGCAATTAGCAAACAGGAATTAACCATTTCTAGTCAGTCTCTAGTTATGACAAGAATTTGTCCCTATTAAATTTGTTAAAGAAGAAATAAGCATACAAATAATGAAAGGTGAAAAAGATTACCATATACAAGATCAGGATTGACTGATCGTAATTTATCAACAACTTGTAGCACAGTATCTAAAAAGGAAACTGAGCCTATATAACCTGAGAACCATAAACAGCATGTCATTCTGTGCGTAAGGAAACACATTATTTCCTCAGTCAAAAGATACTGATATTTGCTTGCAATCATGATTAAATCTAATTAATGACCAAGCAAGTAATCAAACTGCTCTATCCTTGGCGTCAAGGATGGGTAAGTCTAGTTAGAAGAAGTCATGACAGCTTCACCTGTTAATAAATGTGTATAATGGAGTAACTGGTTTTCCTCCAGTCCTTCAATAAGGTCCCAGAGCTGTTTGCCATCGAGAACCTGACCTCTAAATGTTGGGTATCCTGAGACAACACATAATGGGAATTATTTAGGTGACCCAAGCAGATTGCACATGCAATGCTAGACGATGTACCTGTACCTGTATGATTAGAAAACTGTACAGAGTTTATTGGATCCACATCAAAGCCAAGGAGTTGCAGGGGAAAGACAGCTGATTTGTTGCCAACATACCCCTGAATCAGTGCAATGAGAGCTTGAGCCGACAGCCGAGCATACATATGAAATCGGAAAGTGAAAAAGCTCAATAATTTCCTACTTTGAAACAAAATCTCATGCAGATTATTCTGTCTAAACAAATCCCCAACGAAAGAATCGGACACAACCAGAAGTCCTGGAGGGGAACCAAACTCGTGGTCGCCCGTCACACAAAAGACGAAGCAGTCATAACCACTGATCCCTCACGCAACAATCGTGCCACCGCTTAGCAGGTGACAGTCACACCAATGACATGAGTGCACACGGCGTGCATTGGGTGCATCATGTATATATATATATGGCATCAGCTCATCAAGGGAATATTGCAAGGGCCCAACCTAAACCTATGCATCCAAAAATCATCCAGTGAGGTGGGGCAATATGTACTCCAGATTCCACAGAACAGTGTTCTTAGCCTAGCCTACATGTAGCAGTCGCGTCCACAAAACCATAGCTTGCCTCCCAAATCCATCCACCATTCATGCCGGCCATATGCACACGAGGCCACAACAATATGCCAACACACGTAGGCATAGACATAGGCGAAGAAGTCCTGAACCCATCAGGTGACTGAGGGGAGCAAGCAGCAAGGCGACCAACATGTGGATGAGGGAGGCAGGGAAGGTGCCGGACCTGGACGGTGTGGGACTGGATGCTGAGCACGCGGCCGGTGTCGGACGGCAGCGCGACGGACAGGATCGGCGGCCGCGCCATCTTCGGCTGCACCGCCGCCCCCCCCCCCCCTCCTCCTCCTCTCCCTCCGCCCCTGCAGCAGCGACGCCCACCCGAACGCCTCCCTGCAGCACACCACAGCAACACGGCCCGAGCACGGATCAATCACCCCCGATCAAAAAACTCAACCACGACGAGTCGGAGAAGAGACGCAACCGAATCCGCAAGGCCTCCCCTTCTAATCCTCCACTGTGACCTCACCTAATCAGGTTTGGTTTGACCAGTGAGCAGCGAGGCGATTGCTTGTCGGATTTTTGCTCTCTGATGAAATTGTTTTATTATTGCTAGTACAGCGGAGCAGCGGGTCTGCCACGCACCTGTGGGAGGGAAGGGAGGAGGGGGAGCGGGGCGCGGGGCCCACCACCCCCACGAGGAGCACGCGGGAGGGGGGAGGAGCGGTGGCGGTAGGCGGCGGGTGGGGCGCGGCGACGGCGGCAGTCATGCGACGGCGCGGGGGGGCGGAGGAGGTGGAGGGATGCGGGGGAGCGTGTGCACCGGTGGATGGCGATCCGATCGTACGGTCCGGACAGCTTGGCGCGATCTGGGCCGTCCGTTACGAAAGGGACGGAGCGGATTCCGTCGGTGGGCCTCCTCGGATTACGACGGAACGGAACGACGGCGGCCTTGACGAGGGAGGTGGGCTGGTCTGGTCCCAAGTTTCCAGTTGGGCCCAACAGGTTGGGGGCCTGCCGTTGGCCCAAAGCCATACTTCTTGTCCCATAGAAAAAGAACCTTGATTCTTCTTCTTCCCTTACAGCCCACCCAAGGGCCGTGTCGGCGAATGAGGTATTGGGCCCACGTGGGACTGTTCAATAATGTCCTCGGCCCAGTAGCATACTGCTCACGTGGCCAGACGTCGCCGACGCTGCTCAGTCGCTGACCCCACTCCTGTAGCCGCAAACATGGTCGTCGCTGACCGTGACGACAGAGGGCGGTCTTGCGTGTGGCAGCGCACTGCACCATGTCCTCTCTTTCTTCTTGAGAATTGAGATCATGGAGCATGCATATCAAAAACCTGTGACTGTGAGACAAACCAAATGTTTTTACCTTTTTCCTTTTTTTAAAAAATGCGGGGTTCAGAAATGTTTTTACCTTTTTTCTTTTTTAAAAAAATGCGGGGTACAGAAATGTGACGGGGTTGTCGCATGAGAACATACAAATAGCGTGTAAAAACACATAAATAACATCAATATGTGCTTTGTTACGCGGGTGTTTTGTTTTTAATGTGTGGTTTAGAAGTGTAAGGTCCTTATTAATGAAAAGATGTAAATAACGCGTCGTTCAAATTTATTTTCTTCAAATGATGGGTGTTTATTCACATATTAGGATATGGACGTCCATAGTTTCTGACTTCATATCTTCACATATCATATGAGAATGGAGATAATTTTTCGTAAATTAAACTTATGATCCTAGATTTCTTTCTTACTAAGAAATCTTGTGCTAGAGGGGCCGCTTATGATTTATCGTCACAATAAATGTCTACTGCAATAATCCTAGATTGAGAATGGAATTTTACTTTTGAAAAATTACATACATAGAAGGTAAAACCATCTTTGCCAACAACACAACTCGTTAAATAAATGATGCTATTAGTGTTCAACCAAGATCAAATTTGTAACTTCACTTGAACAATGCATGGCATTATTCATATAATGTGATAGGAGTTAAACTTGTAACTTCACTTGGAAGCACAAACAAAGGCAATACAAAATAATGCATGACATTATTCATATAATGTGACAGGAGACTGACAGGAGATATGGCTATGTTAGACATTTCATGCGAAAAGAAAAAGGCCAAAGCAAAATAAAATACAACTTTAATAAGGGTATGTTGTTTTGACGCACCGCAGCTATTCACACCGTGCCAGTTTATTACTTAACTTCACGGCTATGGATTGATTCACTGCCACACTTACAGTGCGCCGCGGTTTGACGTGTTTTGCTCGCCGCACCTTTGGCACAACGAATGTAATCGCCGTGAAAACAAGCCCAACCTTCCAAGTTGCTAAATAATGCTACATGTTGCCATATCACATACGCCGACCTTTACTTTAAAATCGTGGTTTTGCCCTATCCTTAGCCATGCGTTACTAGAATCAATAATAGCTGCCAAAAACTCTTGCGGGAGTTAGCGTAGTATGTCTGGCGTTTCATCTAATATATTATTTATCTTTTTAATTTTTTTACCAAGGTTATCTTTTTAGTATACAAGATTAGAGTTGCACAAATATCATGATTTTTATTGCAATCTTTTAACCATCTTTGTAATTTCAACATGGGCATCGAAGAAATATGAAGCAAAAATGTCTTTATGAAAAAGAAGGAAACGAACCACACCAACAACAAAACTACAAGAAAAGAAAAAGTTCATGCAAGATGCGAATGTAGATCCAACAAAACCATCACGTACAAGGAAAAGTTGATGACAACAATACGTAAATCCAAACACGTCGGTTTTATTCTTCACACGAAAAGCAGCACAGAAAAGAAAAAAAAAAGGAAAAGAAGAAGAAGAGCAGCGAATAAAACCACCCTGTTCCTTCATTGCCTTTCGTCCTTCGGCTTCTCGTCCCTCGATAAGCACGTAAATAAATTTCATTTTTTTCCCCTTCATCCTCTCTGCTTCAACTCCCGTCTCCGCCTCCACCTCGGCGTCGTCGTCCTCCCCTTCGATCTCTCCTCCCATTTCCACGCGGAGGAGAGGTGTCGGCGCAATAAAGGCGGCGCCTTTGCTCTTGCCCCTCCCCGGCATGCGGAGCTAGCCTCGCGGCTGTGGCCCACGCCATGCAGACTACCGGGCCCGCATCGCCGGAGCAGCCGCCGGCCGTGGAGCCGGCCAAGGCCGAGGTGAAGGTGGAGGAGGGGGCGGGGGTGAAGGATGAGGAGGTGGTGAAAGCGGATGGCGCGGGTGAGGAGGGGGAGCAGGAGGAGGAGAAGGGAGGGAGGGGAGGCGGGCGGCAGCGGCGCCGGCGCGGCGGCGCGTCGGGTGACGGCGCCGTGGTGATGGTGAAGCGGGAGCTGCTCGCGCGCTGCATGACGTGCCAGCTCTGCCGCCGCCTGCTCCGCGACGCCACCACCATCTCCGAGTGCCTCCACACCTGTGAGTCCTTCCTGCTCCGCCCCCCCGCCGATCCCGGCATCTCTACGACGGTTCCGAGCGTTTCTATGGGAGCTTCCCGCGACGGCGATTCGATTCGACGCACGCCTCGTTCTTGGGGCTGCTCCGGATTTGGCCGCCCGGGGTCCGGGGACGTGGGTTGGTGCCGTCGGCGTCGATTCGTTTCCAGCGATCCGGCAGCGCTGTACGGCCTTCCGAGCGTTCATGCGCGATTGCGATTCTCGATGTGCGTGACTTCCGAGTTGTGCTGCGGTTTCGCCTCTGGATTCTACGTAAATCTAGTTTGAGTTGACCATGTTTGGAAATTGGTAGCTTCCTTGCTTTCCATTCTTACCTTATCAGGCTGAGCTGCTATTCGGTTTATTCAATCTTGATGCAATGTTGCATCAATGCTGGGCCTCAGCATGCTGATTTTACGTAGGCTTTGAATCCTGGGTTGTTGATTGGCCATCTTTGCCCCAATCCGTGGAATGCTTTGGCTCCTGTTGAGATAATGTTCAGGTGATACTGTTCACAACGTCATGCAAGCTTCCAATGCTGTGATTTGAGTTGCCAGTCAGTTTGTCTGAATCATTCACATTAGCCCCCCTCTCTGTGTTCAATGCAAGTTCAACAGATGTAGGCCTGTAATTAGTGGAACTGTATACAAATTTGTTGATGCCACAATGTAGAATCATAGACTGTAAATAGCTGCAAACTATTTGATTACTCTGCATGCATGAGTCGATTGCTGTATCTGTTGATTCTGTGTGTGCTCTTGAAATATTAAGAGCTATGTTTTGATTCTAGCATTTGAGAATTTAAGGTTTACTTTGTGTTTTGACCCTCCGGATCTAGTTCTAAATGGATCTGGGCATTTCATGTTATGTGATCCATGCTAGTGCAAATGCCAATCTCTTTTGTTCATTTGCATGCATCATTTTACTTCTCATGATATGGATATATTGCTGTATGGAACATTCTTGATGTTTTTAATGGAAGGGACTTCTGTGTGGACCGCAAATTCCTTTTTTATGTGAAATGAAGCATTGCATTGTGCCCTGTACAATTTCTCTATATTGTGAAACCTGACCTCTGTGTTCTTTGCATTATGCAGTTTGTAGAAAGTGTATCTATAAGAAGCTAAATGATGAGGATCTAGATCATTGCCCAGTATGCAAAATTGATCTGGGCTGCACTCCAGTTGAGAAGCTGAGGTATTCTTCTTGTGACCTTTCTCTTTAAGAAATTATTGTGAAAAACTATGTTTTTAGTTGTAGACACAAATGGATTGCTTCACTAAATGTTCTTGTACTTTTTCTTCGGAAATACACATTTATCAGCACTACTTTGACTTCACAGCTAAGTTTCTTGGATTTTATACTGATAGCATATGTTTCCATTGGATAGCAAGATGGCACAACAAAACTTAATTACAAAACCATTGTAATAGATAGCTGCTCTGAATTACAAATAGTAACAAACAAAATTAGATTACAAAACTACAAATTCTACAGTTCAAAGCATTCATGTTGCTTTTTTGTGGATAAAGCTTGAACATTACTGTGTTGCTCCTGCGTATAATTTAGAGCTACCTTTAGGAATTGCCGCACTCCAGAGAATAGTATGTGTTCTTCTGCTATTTTGAATCCTCTGAGATTGATGCCAAAAATGCATAGTTTACCATGAAGCTCTTACACAATAATTCCTGTGAGTTCCCTCTAAATATGCATTCTGTGGTTAACCCCTGGCGTTCATTCTCATCCGTCATAATTTTGTTTCTAGTAGTTATCTGATATAATTTTGAGCTTTACTAATACGAAACATAGCTATTATTGCACTGCTGTAGAAGTTAGTATAAGCTTGTATCGGTGAGACTTCACTCTGTGTTATTAGATCAAAGAAATGCTTGTCTTTTGAAACCTGGTTTGGCTATTTGACCCAGAGAACTTCTATTTCTTGATCATGCTGCTTTTCTTAGTTAGGGGGGAAATTTTCAGCGGATGCTACTTTCTTTTTTAGCTTGTATCTTACCCCTCCCCCCTCTCCTTTCTAACTTTTTGGTACAATGATTTCAGACCTGATCACAATATACAAGATGTGAGGTCAAAAGTTTTTCCATTCAAAAGAAAGAAGGTTAATGCCGAAGAAGCTGAATCTCCCATTACGCTACCTGTTAAAAGGAAAGAGAGGTCTATCTCCTCGTTGGTGGTCAATACACCTAGAATAACACCAGCGGGTTCAACTGGGAGGCGAACAAGAGCGGTTACCAGGAAGGCTGCTGCATTACGTGGCCTTGGTCCTATCATTGTGGACCCTTTGAAAAAGGATAAGGATAACTCAAATAAGCAAACTGATAATTCAAGCTTGCTAGATAGTTTGAGCAAAGTGCCCCAAACAAGAAGACAGGTAATAAAATACTCCTATTACTTGTGTATCTTTGGAGCATGTTGCATGAATGTGCACCAAAATGAATCAATGGAAGAATGAAGACAATAGGAAGCAGTGATTTGACGCTAACATTTGCAGGTATTGTCAAATGGGGATACATCAAGTCATCCCTCTGGTAAAGATAAAGCAAGTGATAATAAGGACCTGGATAAGGCAGAGCTCTGGAAACCTTTGAACTGTCTTGTAGAGGCTGCAAGCAAAACAAAGCCTCGAACAAGTGCACAGAGTTCAGCTTTTAAGGGAGATAAGCCCAGTGAATCTCCCAGTACTGAACAATCTAGCAGAGCAAAGGCTAGGGAGCCTCCTCAGAAGTCCAAAGTTGAAGATGACAAGAAGGATGATCCTGAGCCAATAGTCCTGCTTAGAAAGAAAGGGCCTGGCCGGAAGAAGAAACACCCCCTACCTTCAGCAAATGCTGCTTCCAGTGCTGCAGCTATCCAGAAGGGGAAGAAATTCATCCCAATATGGTTTTCATTAATTGCCTCATTTGACCAGTAAGTCGCATCATAGTATCAGTTATCATAACTTTAGTCAAAGCAATATATTAGATACGTTCCATCCCTGATCTTCTGTTATCTTATTGTTTCCAGGAAAGGCGACCCTCCCTTGCCTCAGATACCTGCACATTATTTGAGAATAAAGTGAGCTTACTCTGTTCTGCTACTAATGCACTAATAGTTCTGATCTTATATTAATTACTTTCTAACACGCATCCAAAATTGAAGTTCTTGGCATTGAATCATTATGATATATATTTATAATAGATCAGCATCAAGCAGGGAAAAAGAAAATATAACTTATAATTTCATTGGTCATAGGTGATGATGTCATACATCTTGGCCTAACTGAAGAAAATGCATAATGCTCATAAGCTAAAAATATAACCTGTGTGGTGCATGCGACTACATTCCTTACTCTCAGTTTAGCTATCCAGTTTCATATTGTTGGTCCCTGGAACAAATAGCATGGTTAATCTATTAGTCAGGGGCATTTCCTGTGTAGGCATCTTTTAGTTGCCATAAGCTTCTCAACTGCTATCACTTTAGTCATGCATTATATGCAAATACATTAGTTATCCCAGCTCAGAGTTGTCTTAGTAAGTCTACAAAGATCTCATAGTTTGATCTTGACCATGACATGATCTCCTACTCTGACCATGACATGATCTCCTACTCTTAGTTAGTTTGTCACAGTTGTGTTGGCAGAGCTGTTAATTCAATGGGCAGCTATTTGTTTTATTTAAATGAACTATCTTGAAGTTATGTCAACTGTGGCTAATGCATCGCCAAATGTAGGGATGGAAGCATACCTGCATCATCCATCCAAAAGTACATTATGCAGAAGCTCAGTCTTCCAAGCGAATCTGAGGTAATATTCCTACCAATCTATACTGTTTAGTGACTTTTTTGCTGTGCTTAATTTTTCTTACTGCAGTCTTGAAATATGTAAGCAGTCCGTAGTGTTTGTAGTGAAAATGCTGCTTACATTGCTGTTGGAACAGTACATCTTGGCATGTTCCAGAATAGAGTACACTCATCTTAGAAACCTAGGTGTATGGGGGTGGATATGCTGTCTGTTCTTCTGTTGCAATTAGAAGGCTACATGCTTTTCAGTTTCGATTTCTTAATGTCGCAACTTGCCTCAACAGTCTCAATCCTGCTGTTCCCAGGTTGAAATAAGCTGCTGTGGGCAGTCAGTGAACCCTGCTCAACCTGTGCGCAACTTGGTGGAGCGGTGGCTGAGGGTTGGCCCGGTGCGCCCTCTGCAAACGGTGATAGGCTCCTCTGGGGGAGATTATGTGATGGTGATAAGCTACGGGCGGCCAAAGTCTGCATAATCGTAGATCGTACCGTGGTCGACCTGCTGATCTCCTATAGTTTGAACAAGGTTCTCCTGGGAAGAGGCAACCAAAGATCAAGGGTTTGAGCGTCAACATATATACTCATCAATATCTGCACTCTGCAGACAGCCCTCACTGTTGTATTCATCCTCTCGCTGATGCTGCTAGATGATGTCCTGTTCTTTAAGAATTTGTTTGTTCTTTTGTTGTTATTATTATACAGATGTGATTAAAGTCGTTATGCTTTAGAGTTCGTTATGTAGGCTGTGAGAAATGACTTTTAGGTTGGGTAAACAGAGCTCAGATCGTTAACCTGCACTTGGAAGCTGGGAGCGATGGATGAATGGCTACATGGACTGTAGCTTCTTCAGTTTTCTCTCCTTTTTACTTTTTTTTCCTTAAAACAAAATGTAATGTAGTTTCGTTAGTTGTCCTGATCTGAAACTGCTGTAATACCCAGCTGTGATTTATTAGTGACTGTCGGAACTGCAGCTGTTCTGCTCTATTATGTGCATCCTTTATACCCTCTACAATGACATTTTTGGGCTTGAAGGTTTGTCATCTGATGCAGTAACTTGTAGTACCATCTTGGGCTTGTCCAAATGTGATTGTAACATCCTGTTCATTCATGCCCAATATAAGTTATTTTCAGAAAAAGCCGTAGCAGATCTTTCGAATTGATGACTGCCCGGCGATACGCCACTGCACACGAACCGCCCAGTGAGCCGGAGGGCATTTTTTGTCCAGATTGATTAGTCGCATTTCAAATTGGATCAAACGGTTTGCATTGGTACCCGATTAGAGCATCAGCTTGAAACAAGTTCAAATTGGAATGGTTTGGGAGGGGGAGTCCAACGGCGGGAGGAAAACGAAGCCGGAGGGCGGGCAGGTGGCCGTGTTTATTGCCGGAGGAGGGGCGGCGCCATCGATGGGACGCATCGTCAGGACTGTCAGCGTGGAGCGACGAGACGAACAGCCGCTAAATTTTTTTTTGAAATCCTGGAGCGGAAATTAGGAATAAAATAAGGCCTCGTTCACACGCATCAGGTTGAATCCACGTAAACTTATTCATCTTTTTTAATCGCTAAATTCAAATGCACAGATCAATTTCAGTATCCTTAGCACCGGATTTTCGATTCTCTAGGCGGCCAGACTCTAGCACCGCCTTCATAATTTCATATCTCTGCGCCAGTGCACTCCAAAGTTCATAGCCGTCTTGTCACATCACACCCAAGCAGTAGCAGCAGGGCCATGGGCCAACAACACTAGCAAATAGGGCCACCATTTCTGCATCGGCCCATCCCTGATGCTCAATAATGGACTAGGCCTGGTAGGCTAGCACCATGTAGATATAGGCCTTCAAACAGATCGATATCCAGTCCAGCCCAGCACCTAAGCCTAGTAGAGCCATAAGAAGTCTTTGGCGTGATGTTGTTCCCCATGTAATCCTTTCAAATATGTGTGACAGTTGTAAACTAAATCACGCCATTCTCAATGCAATTATTCAGTTAGGGAATCCTTCTCATTGTTTCTTTCGATGAATACTAACTCGTTTGGCAATATTTTCCCAAATCCTTCCCAAACAGGGCCCAAAATAAGTGTTTGTTTGCTTGCTATAAATCCTACTTAACTGATGTATCTTATTTTGGTAATTGGCTAAAAAACCTCAAACACCCCGTGTTAATTAGAGAGAGAAACACAAAGGCATTTATTTTCAATAGTGGGATGGGTTACATACAAATATTACACTATATCGAGATATGGACTCCTTATGCTTTTAAATATACAATGTCGGGGACAAACTAATTAGTTAAAAATGAATTAACTAGTTGTTCATATAATTAAAAATGGAGGGAGTATCTAAGCAGTGCAGCGAGCAATTTTTATTTTTTTCTAGTTTATAGTAATTTCCGCATGTGGATCAAAATACTACCGGGACACGTACTCCATAAGTAGCACATTTTACGTTATACGATTCTTGGTTTCACAATAAAACTGGTAACTTAATTGAAGACCAAAACTGATGCCATGATATGAGAGACCGTAGCAAAGTTGGGACTGGCAAATGGATAACTAGGCAATCTCTTTCAACTGACATATGCTCATAAGTAATCCACGTTCAAGGCCGCAGCTAATAGGGTTGAGATACAGGGAATATGCTTCGAGATTTCCGTGCCAAAAAATAGCCTACCGCGCAATGGAATTTTTCAGTGAAAACTCCACTGGTGGCTGCGAGGGGGGCATGGCCCCCCTTCTCTCTTGCCCTTGCTCCCACCTTCTATACAATATGGAGGTGCCAGATGGTGCTGGGCCATCAGGAGCTGGCGAGGACTTTTAGAAAATAATAATTGAATTACTATGCAAAATGAGAATTAGCATATTACCGCTACTATATTACAATTAGGAATGGTATGCACATTACTGGTTCGATCCAGTGAAGATCTGCTCAAAGTGGGTGCTGACACTCTTAAACTTAAGCTAACCTCATGTTTTATGTGCGAAAATTGAAGATTAAAAGACTAATACTACATGGATGTGCATGGCCTGCAGATCCGGCCCTGTGTACTGCTCCCACTATGGTTCCTGACTAGACTTGCAGGTAGCAACAAAATTTCATAAAAGAGCAAAACAATTAAAAGCAAGCTACTCTTTGCAGCATTAGGTTTAGCTACCTATGGTATAAGTACCGTGGTGTGTTATAGAGGGTTGTTAATGCTAGATATGCAAAAGGATGCAGTGTGTTCGCCTGCCTCTCCTGATCGTGCGTCTCGTTGCATCTTTCGCCGGTCTTGCATTGACTCTCGAGTCTAGGGCCGGCGACGGGCGAGCGAGAGGCCTTCTTCCCTCCCTTGCTGCCCGCTAGACGCTGGAGCCGGGAGGCGACTGGACGGTGAACATTCTTGGACGGAACGTGCATTATAGCTGGGACAATCAAGTCAGCCACAACCACAACAAGGTAATCTCTTTTATCTTCCATCGATCAATTCTAATTAATCTAATAATCATTCATTCATTCATTCATTCATATGGACTAGTCGTCAGTGATCGAGCTGTTTGCGGTATGATTCGTATCCCTTAACTTTTTTTTCTTCCTTTGTATTTGTGTGCATCATCAATTGGTCAAGACGTTTAGTGTTCCAGGATCGAAGCCATGTCTTCTGCAAATATAGGTATGCAAATAAGATTAAATAGGTATGATTCTTGATATATTTCATCACTATGTAATACTACATTACACTATATATTTCATTACCATGTAGTATATAATTAATAGTTCATTTTTGAGTAAAGCTTGCTGTTTTTTATAAGTCAGAAACTATCCAACATATGTTTTTCGAATGTCATTATGCAAAATTTCTATGACGTTGTCTAAGCAGGGGGACACAAGCACAATAAAATGTTATTGGTAGGAACCACCGTTATATGCTGGGCAATTTTTTTAGGGGGACACATTGGCTTCGGTTCTAGGCTCTGTTGTAGCACATTGACAACCGAAGTGAGCAGCTTGTCGAGGCATGCCAGCTTCTAGAGTCTAGAGCCATGCTGTTTTTCGCATCCCACGATGACTTCATTTTGCGTATTGGTTAATTATGTTAAATACAGTGTAGTTTAAACTCTGAGTGTGCTTGTAATAATTACGGACTGATGAGGGGTTTGAAGTCGGAACATTTTCCGTTATCTAAAAAAATATATATTATTTTATTATCTGTTTCACTCACGTAATAGGCTCCAATTTAGATTTTTTTACGGGCAACATGAAAGAACATACAATGAGCCTCACGGTATTGAATAGAACAGCCGAGATACAGGCCGTGCGGCGGCCGCGGCGTTCGTCGGAAAAATAGCATTTACTGTTCATCGTCTTCTACCTCCATCCGGCGAGAGAGAGAGAGAGAGCGATCCTCGGACTAGAGTTCCAACAATTGCTATCAGAGCTAGTGTTTGTGCACCACCCCGCAGAAGTCCAGCGACGACTTGAAGGCCCGCGGCAGCAACTCGCCATGTTCGGTCATGGTCGAGCGCATCGTCAGGAGTCGAGCTTGTCGCTGGTGTTCCCGATGCTGTCGCGCACGAATTATCATGAGTGGGCGCTTGTGATGCAGGTGAATTTGGGGGCGATAGGGCTCTAGGGCTGCGTGGAGTCGAGCAAGGTCGAGCGCCGCGAGGATCGATTGGCATTGGCAGCCATCCTTCGCGCGGTGCCGGCGGACATGCACTCAGGGCTCGCCAAGAAGAGTGCGAAGGAGGCATGGGAGGCAATGGAGAAGATACGGCTCAGCGTCAAGCGTGTGAAGGAGGCAAACACGCAGAAGCTGATGAAGGAGTTCGAGCTCGTCGCATTCAAGGAGGGCGAATCGATCGACGACTTCGCCAACCACCTGAACACCCTCGTCGCCAAGCTGCGCGACCTGGGGGAGTCGATGGAGGACGTGCGCGTCGTCAAGAAGTTCCTATGCGTTGTGCCGCCGAGGTACCACCAGATCGCATTGTCGATCGAGACACTACTCGATCTCAACACAATGTCGATCGAGGAACTCGTTGGGCGACTCAGTGCGGCGGAGGATCGAGCCAGCATGGAGGAGATCGTGGACCGCGCGGGGCAGCTGCTGCTCACTCAAGAGCAGTGGGAGGCGCGCCGGCGTCAACATCGCGGGAAGGAGCGTGCACGCAATGGCGAGATGCGCCACGGCGACAGCGACAACGACAGGAAGGGAGGCTGTAGCGGCGGCTGTGGTGACGACGACGATGATGATGGAGGGAGCAGCGTCAGTTCGGGCGTAACTAGGCGCCGACGCAGCTCCAGCAAGGGCTGGTGCTACAACTGTGGCGTCCGTGGCCATTTCTCGAAGGAGTGCACCAAGCCAAGGAAGGAGGCGGCGTTGTCCGCAGACACCGACGATGAGCCAGCGCTCCTGTAGGGCAGGACGCGCGACAGTGTCATGGTTTAGGGGAGTTTGTTCGAATAAACCATGCCATGGGGCATGCGTGTGAGCCGGCGCCATGGACGTGAGCGTACGTGTGTCTATGTGTTTGACGGCGCGTGAGTTGTGCTCGCGTTCGAGTCCGTCGGTTCGGTTGATGGCCAAGTCTTTGGCGTGTGGCGATGGAGGCGGGATGCGACATGCAAGCTGGAGACCGAGTCCCGTGGAGAGTAGCGGCTCAGTGAGGAGTTCGGGGGGTGGCGTCCAGAAGAAGCGTTCGTGCGCTAGTGACTGCATGTGCGGGAGAGAGTGGCCGGTCGTGCGTCCGAGATTGGTGGAGCACAGCTCTTGTGTACGTGAGGCTATAAAGCTGGGTGTAATCGTTGTGTTCTGTGTTCCATGCCTTTAAGTTGAATAGAACAGCCGAGATACAACCCGTGCGGTGGCTGCAGCGTTAGTCGGAAAAATTGCATCTACTGTTCATCGTCTTCTACCTCTGTCCGGCGAGAGAGAGAGAGAGAGAGAGAGCGATCCTCGGGCTAGAGTTCCAACAGGGTCAAGTTCCAATGCTTCCTCAAACGCTTCGACTGCTTTTTTGTGGATCTGTGTGGAGCAAGAAATGCCAGTACAGTGAGGTACATACCAGATCATAGGTGCAGAGATAAGAGTAGGTTCATTGTAGGGCTGAATCCGGTGTGATAATAACGGTGAGCTATACCTTGAGCATGCTGAGAGCCGCGCCCTCGCGGTACCATGCCTTAACCCACTAAGGAGCCAATGCAGTGCATCGCCTAGCATCTGACAGAGCTAGCTCCCCTTCTCCCAGCCGCAGCCAGCATAGGCTCCGGTTGGCGAACGAGGTGGTGTCATGCGGGTCGATCTCTATTGCCTTCATTAACAATCAACGAGAACTGAGTATCTCGGGGTTTGATTGAGCAGCAGTAAATCGATTCAACAGGTTCCGTTAGCATTACTTTGATAACTCTGCTATCTCATGTCAAGGCAAAATGAAAGCCCATCTTCCATGTGTTCCTGAGCATGATGTTTCAGAACTACATTGCGTATAATGCCAACAAGTACACGGTATTTTTTGGTTCAAGGAAATACCAGAGTATAAGAATAGACTGCAGCAACATAGTCTACCTTTGCAAACGCTTCCTTTCCTTCTAACTTGGCATCGACTATTTATTCTGCAACTGATACATAAACACAGTAGCACATGTTCAGTTAATTCATGAGGTTCAAACAATACAGTTACCAAAATTTGCTCCTATATTCAAATTCATAGAATCGTAATCATGTAAGTTTTCCTCTATTAACTTAGCTTTGGAAAAGTGTGTAACATACCTGAGGCTCAAGCCATAAATATTTCATAGTTCTAATAATCCCATCAATATTCCAGTCTGGAATAGATGGAATTGGTTTTGTCCAAGGAAGCAGAATATTGACAAGCTCACGTTGCTCATGAGCAGCTGCTAGCATGATTGGTAATTTCCTGCACTGCATTATAATAATAAACATGGAGTGCAGGAAAAAAGGTGACAGTGATATCAACAGTAGAAATTTCTCTCTTAACAAAAAAGAATGAAAATTTGAAAGTTAAGACAGTCGTGAATTCATATAGATGGCATAGATAGCCCCATATATTGTTAAATACATATAGCTGAATTTGAAGGCAAACTAGCAAAATTGCTCTCAGCTTGGGTTTATTTACCACTCACCGGGAATCAGATATGCAAAGGGCAATGGAATTATACATATTATACTATACCATCAAAGTAAACGAACAGCATAGACTAAGAAAGAGTCATTATTACCCCATCATGAATATTAGGGTCAGCTCCAGCCTCTAGCAAAAACTTGACAATGTCAGTTAACCCCTCTTCAACTGCACTGAATAACACAGGTCGGCCAGTTGGACCTTTCAAATTCACATCAGCACCAACCTACAGGATTGAGAATACAAGTAGCTTTAGTGAACATAGCGTGATTTACAAACATCAACATGCCATCAAGAAGTTAAGCCGACAAGTTACTGAACCTCAACCAGTAGCTTCACGCATTTGAAGGAGTGGCCATAGCATGCGTGCGCGAGTGGTGAAAGAATACGACTGGCAACTCTATTGGGCTGCAAAGGAGGTGAATAACAGTTATAAGAGCTAGTCAGATCACTGAATAATGATAAAAATGCAACCATCAAGTATTCTGCTAAAGTTGCTACAACAAACGAGAAATTCATCACTCATCAAGCCAGACAAAAAAAATTTAGCAGGTGCCTTTCTGAGGTGTTACTATGTGCCAAATTGTCAATGCAACAAGGCAAATGTGATACTTGTAACTTACATCAGCACCATCCTCCAGCAGGATATTCACAGCCTGGTCGTGGTCTTTTGCTGGAGCCAAGTGCAGCGGCGTCCCACGACGGTTGATAGGATCCACAGGAACACCCTTACAGCCTCGTGGTGCCCTGGAGGCACAAAAAAAGATATATAGCATGCAGAAACTCTAAATCAAACACAACCAGAGCACCACCACAGAGCATTGATAGTTTGTGTGCATATTAGTGCCCCCTATATATCATTCCAAAGAAATTCATGAGACACAGGGTGAGGAACGCACCGTGCTCCGCGGCGTCGTGCAGCGGCGTGTACCCCTTGTCGTCGGGCACCAGTGGGTCGCTGCCACGGTCAAGGAGTTACCTCAGAACAGGGATGACGTTGTCCGTCCTGTCCTCCATGGCATCGGTGGCAAGAAGGATTGGCGTCTCGCCTGCAAGTGGAGAGCTTAGCTACCTCCCTACTGCCCAATCGATAAGACAGGATTCAGCGACAGGTGGAGTATCAGTCCATCGGATTACCTTCCGCGGAAGTGTAGTTGGAGGAACGCAGTAACTAAGATTAAAGGGGAGGAACGCACCGCTATCCGCCGCAACCTGCAGCGGCATGGTACCCATGGCGTCGGGCATCGCCGGGTCGCCGCCGTGGTCGAGAAGGTACCTCAGGACGCTCACCTCGCCGGCTGCCGCAGCGTGGTTAACCGGAGTAGTCCCTCCAACAAGGGAAGAAAAGAATAGGCAGCAGCACAAAAGTACACGACACTACTGAATAATACTGATGCGCAAGATTCAGTAACGGGGTACCCAAAGCTCACCATCGGCGGTGGTGGAGTTGACATCGAGCCCTGATCCCTCCACCAGGAACCTTCAGACCTCCAGGCGACCCCTGACCGCGGCGAAGTGCAGCGCGTTCCAACCACTACTGGGGTCATTGGCTTCCCGCAGGTCGATCTTGCTCGCCATTTCTAACAAAGATAAAGCAGGGGGATTTTAAGAAGAAACTTGCGTGAGATCGCGAGTAAAAGAATCATGCAGCGGATCATCCGCAACATTGATGAGGAGGAATGGCGGCGACGGTGGTGGGCGCTGCTTACTCTTGAGGAGGCGAAGGTTGCCATCGACGGCGGCCTGGATGGCGACGGCAGAGGAGTTCATGGCCATGGCGTCGGTGTTGCAAGGGGATTCAGTAAGGACAAGGGTTCCGCAAGGCTCGAGAAGGGCCTAGGCTTGTGCGCGGCGTGGTGTTCTGTAGAGGAGGGAGAGGGGAAGCCGAGGGGACGACGGGCTTGGTACGAGCGGAGAGGAGGGGTGGTGCTTTAATTATGGCGACGACGAGAGACGTGAGGAGTCGCGCACTACTCCTACTGCCTCTTCGTCTTCGCGTAACTGTGGCCTGCAGCGTATGATTCTGCAAGTCCACAACTGCACGCTGCTAGGGGAATAATGGAAAATGCAAATCAGTTTTTTTATTTTAATTTTCTCTTAACATTGTGTTGGAGTAAGTAATACCTGCTACGCCATTCTCTATAAGAAATGTACAAGGCTATTTCTAGTGGAGAGTTTCACACTTTACAAGAGTGCCACACTATCTAAAAATATTTGAGTCATATCAATGAAACAAAACCTCCAATGCGCAGTTTTATTTCACGGTTTCATAAGTTAGCCGTAGCATTTAATTATGAGGCACGTGATTGGACATCGTTGGATTAAATAAAACTCTTTAGCACCCAATCGAAGATTTCAACAGTTTTTGTAGTCTTGAAAATAACATAAAACCCGTAGAAATTCCTTCCCTCTTTATAATTATCTTATTATATCATCAAAGATGCTGATTTAATATGCATAAAACTTCTTTAAAATTTGCATTGGAAATGGCTTAAGAACAATATCTACTCTCTTTTAACTAACATAGACACAACTCCCTCCATATTTAGATGGTTTTGGCACATGTTTGAATTTGTAGATTTGTATTTGAACGTGCTTCTATATGACGTCGATTCTATAGTCGTGAACAATACCATGTAAAAAAGTTATTAACGGTCAAAGCCTAGTGAGAGACTAATACTAGATCAAAACGTGTCTTATATTCTTTAAAGAAAGAAAGTAGAATAGAAACACTGTCTCCAACTTGGTGTCTTTCGTTACTCTCTATGGTCACTGTCGAATCTTTGTAATTGCTCCTGTATAATAAGATGAGTGGAACCTGTATAATGCAGGCAGCTTTTGTGTTGCCTCGGTATACCTGTATAATCGGTCTTCCTCGCGACTTCTTGTCTTCCTCGGCTCCTCGCGACTTCCTGGCGGCGTCGCGGCTTCCTGGCGTCGGGCGCAGGGCGGTTGCTTGGCCGGCCGCCAGTGGGGGACGGCCGGATCGCCGGCTCCTCTAGCCCTCCCTCCAGCGGTCCACCTCGATTCGGCCTCCCTTCTTCCCAAATCCCGGCGTCCGACCGACGCGGCGACGCCCTTCTTCCCAAATCCTGACGGCCCTACCTCGATTCGGCCTCCTCCGACCTCTTGCCTTGACGTCCACACCTCCTCTGCGCCCTCCTACTTCAACCTTTCCCTCCACGCCCGTGAATCCAAAGGTATTTCAAACCCTAGTTGGCTAATGCTCTAATATGAAATTGTGTAGATGTGTTCTTGGTTGCTTGCGTTGGTATGCTCTACTAATTAGTGCATTGCTCAATTGCTTATGCCTATGTTAGTTATCGCAGAAATTTATTGTTGATACATTGCATCTTTTTTTAGAATTATTGAATTATGAAGATGGATGGAGACATTGCATCACTTTTTAGGAGACATGCTGCAAAGAAGCTTGCTGCTTTTGCATCGCATTCCTCGGTTCCGGTTCCAATTGTGCAAGAAGTGCAGACTCAAGAGGAAGAGAGTATAATAGAGGAGGTTGTGAATCCTATTCCATTTGGTCCTTCTGAAGTAATTGAAGATGTCTAAGCACAGCCACAACCATTGCCACAGCCAGAGACACCTCCACAGCCAGAGCCGCTGGTTTATGATGTCAATCAGCTTCCACATGATCCAGGTGAAAGGTTGCCCATTGCAAGTTATCATGTTAATGATCAAGATGCAATTAGAAGAACATATACTCTTAGAGGTCCATTCCAACCATTTTCACGTACTTTTCCAAAAAGAAAAATTGCAAACAGAAATCGTTGTTGCACTCCTGTCTGGTTTTATAACTTCAAATGGGTTGAATATAGCATCAAGAAGGATGCATTGTTTTGCTTTCTATGCTACCTGTTCAAGAACAAAAAAATCCAAGGGCAAAGGGACAGATGCATTTATTGTGTATGGCTGGAGAAATTGGAATGTAGGAGACAGAGCGCTTATCGAACATATGAAATCTGGTGCACACAAGGTAGCTGAAGAGAGATATATTATCTTTACGAATCCAAATGCAGCAATTGATGATAAAATTGAGAAGTGGAGTGATGAGGATCGTCGTCTTTATAAAACCAGATTGACTTATTCACTTCGTTGTTTGAAGTTTCTTTTGCACTAGGGATTAGCACTCCGTGGATATGATGAAAGTGAGGAGTCAAGCAATAGAGGGAACTTCATTGAACTTTTGAAATTCTTGCAGCCAATTGTGAAGATGTGAATAAGTGTGTCCTCAACAATGCTCCAGGTAACTCCCGCTTAACCAGCCCAGAGATTCAAAAGCAAATTATTTAATGTTGTGCCATAGAGACTAGAAAGAAAATAATTGAAAAACTTGGTGAGGAGCCCTTTTCAATTCTAGCTGATGAGTCTAGCGACATCACATAAAGAACAACTAGCTCTTTGTTTGCGTTATGTTGATAATTTGGGAAGACCATGTGAGCATTTTTTTGGAGTTGTTCATGTAGATGATACTACCTCTTTGTCACTTAAGAAAGCAATTGAAACATTACTTGTTAGTCATGGCTTGACAATAACTCAAATCCGGGGCTAAGGTTATGGTGGGGCTAGCAATATGAAAGGAGAGATTAAAGGGCTGAAAACATTGATCATGCAAGAGTCACCTTCAGCTTATTATATCCATTGCTTTGCACATCAGCTCCAACTTGTTCTTATTGCTGTTGTTAAGGGAAATGATGATTGTGTGTGGTTTTTTGATCAAGTATATATGTTGCTGAATATTATTGGAAGTTCTTGTAAACGTCATGGCATGCTTCGAGATGCTAGACTTCAAAATATCATGAAAGCAATTGAGTGTGATGAACTAGAAACCGGTCGTGGATTAAACCAAGAATGGGGTTGGCTAAGCCTGGTGACACTCGATGGGGGTCTCATTTCAAAACTGTTTTGAACATTATAGCTATGTATCCCACAATCCATGATGTACTAATCACCCTTAGACAAGATACTACACCAAGGAGTGACTGGTCAAAATTGCATACTATGCTTGGAGCATTTGAGTCATTTGAGTTTGTCTTTAGTGCACACTTAATGCTTGTTATTCTTGGATACACAAATGAATTGTCTCAATGTTTGCAAAGAAGAGAACAAGATATCATGAATGCAATATCTCTTGTTATTCTTGGATAAACAAATGAATTGTCTCAATGTTTGCAAAGAAGAGAACAAGATATCATGAATGCAATGTCTCTTGTTATTCTTGGAATACACAATGAATTGTCTCCGTGGCAGCCATCCTATCACTTTATTAATGTACGGATATATGGGAGAAGAGGTGACTTTTGCTTGGCCGGTGTACAGTCACATGTGGTTGTCTTCATCAAACACGAACTTCAACTTATCTCAATGCTACTGGGACTACATGTATTTCACGCGAAATATATGAATGCGCAGTGTGTAGGATTCGAACCCGCAACCTCTTATCTCACGTGTAGTTTTCTTACCATCTCACCTACACAGCACAGTGATGGAGTTAGATATTCTTTCCTTTTTAAAGTAACATGTGGAGGATCCTTTAATCCCAGTTTGTAACACAAACCATTTAGTTGTTAGTTTAGGTTTTTGTTACGAACCGGAAATAAATGATCCTCCACGGACTACGAAATTTATCTGGAACTAATGCCTCTTTAGTTCCGGGTTCAATTCATTCCAAGATTTTTATTGAGGATCGAAAGTCAATTTTGCACTAGTAAAAATCTCTGACCTTCAATTGTTTATTCATCTTGAATCGATACGCAAGGAGGAATCGTGCATACGGGGGACAAACTATGGTTGAATTTGAGTAATAGTATCACTTCGCCGGTTGAGAGAACAAGCTATGCTTGAATTAAAGCTATGTGTTGCAACTACTAAAATGATGTTAGATGCACCTGGTTTTTATGTAGGGGCGGACTAAAAGTTTCACCTGTCTAAAAAATTCTGAGCAACACAGTAGCATCAGGACCACACCTGAAAATGGGTTTCCCCATCCCTAAAAATCATGCTATTTGCATGGGTGGATGTCGTTGTACGAACCATCCCTATAAATTGATTTCTAGGGGGGAGGAGGGATTCTTAGGGTCTACTGCCACTAAAAGGCGTGCATAAAACCCCTTCTTCTTCCTCAGGTAGAACAACGCAGTGCCAACCCAAAAATAGGAGAATTGTTGCCAAAATTCTAAAAAAAATAAATAAATGGGGAACGTTTTTCTCTTAATTTCCTTAGCGTTGGAGGCTATAGGGGGTAAGTCTATACTAATCTTGTGTCTATTTTAAGTTTGTTCCGTAGATTAAAGCTCAATTAGGATTTGGTTACAATAGCTAGATCCGTGGTGTGGCTTAGGTATTTGGATCTCAATTTTGCCCATCCTTTTAGGTAATGTTTCTTTAATTAGTTGAGTCGGAGCTTAAGATTCTCCCAACATTATGGCTCAATTTCTAGTATTCTACAACCTTCAAAGTCTGTTTACTCTTTTTCTCGAGGGATAGCAAAATTATCCACTAGATGATTAGTAACATCCATCTGAATATTCAGGTGGGTGCTATATAGTTAATTTTTTGAGGTTGATGACATACAAAGTGTGCAAACTTGTTAACTAGATGAATAATAACATCAATCTGAATATTCATCCACTGATCAATCACAATTGGCTAGTTCAATAGAAACTCATATGCCCGCTGTCATCCTGGACAGTGGCTTGGGGTGGCAAATTTTGACATGGCGAAGAATGGGACAAAATAAGTAACAGATCAGACAAGGGCAAAAAAAGGCTGGAAGTAATCCCATTATAGCTTAAAAGAATTGGCAAGCCTGCAAGTGTCATACCCAACCAAATTCGTCAAAGCCAAATTTAGTTTACTAGCAATGCAACTTTACTAGGAATAATGATAAGACCATTACGAAATATATAGTATGATATAAATAGCCCTAGTTCACTATGATTCATCCATATGCTTCCTGTTTAAACTTACAGGCAGCCATAAAACATTTTAAAGCTCATTGCAAAAGAGTAAAACAGTCAAGCATAACTCGGAACAAGTCTTTGCGGCGGTTCATTGTCACTGGATATATTATAAGCCCTACAGTGCTATATAGGATCGTTAATCTGAGGCATACGAACAGATGCAACAGTTCAAGGGTTCTGTTCTTCGGGACGAGCAGTGCACCCCAGAGCCTCAACGGCCTCCCTGCAAGTTTCATGAACAAATGCCTAATAAGAATACCCCAACACATAATATTCTAAATTAGGGAGATAACTGAAAAGTAGCATTAGATGGAAACATTCAAACAAAATCATTGCCTTAATGCTGTCTTGATCTCGTCATTTGCAGGGTCAAGATTCAGCGCTTCCACAAATGCATTAGCTGCTCCTTTGTAGTTCTAGGCATATAGAGAAACAACAAGGGTAAGATACAAATGGAATGATTAGATTAGATTGCGAGGATAAATTTGACACAGCTGCTACACTGCCTAGTATATACGTACTTTCAACAAGCTGAGAGCTGCCCCGTCACGGTACCATGCCTTTCGAGGACGCATCATTTTGCATTTTTGAGCATCTAACAGAGCTAGCTCTCCATCTCTGAAACGCTACCAGCATAGGCTTCAGTTGGAAAACAAGGTAGCATCAAGTGGATCTATGGCCATCGCCTGCATTAACAAACAGCATGACCCAATTTCTCAGGATACGTGGTGCCATTGTAAATCAGCATTAACAAAAAAAAAATAGGTCACTCCAGTTGTAGTGGAGCATAAAGTGCTCTGTGACATAGATGCTAGGGATTACAGAAGTCAAGATACACAGGCAAGAGGAAAACAACTGTCTCCCAGGCATGATACATGTCACAGAACTAACAATTATCCATCACGTAGTTAACATTTTTATTATTTAAAACAAGTATCTGCTTCAGATTGGTTTATACGTTCACCATGCCATAGAAGTAGCTTGCTCCAAGGTAGTCTCCCTTTGCAAAGGTTTCATTTCCTCGTAGCTTTCGCATCAGCTACTACCTGTTCTTTCTCCTCAATCTATAAACATGGAAGAATCATTAAGCAACAGTAAATACAGGTTATCATGAAAGAGAGACCAGTTAAGTGTATACCTTAGCATTGGAAGGCATATGTTTTATAGTAGTAATTATCCCATCAACATTCCAGTTGGGCAGAGATGAGATTGGTTTAGTATGAGGAAAGATAACTTTGACAAGATCACGTCGTCCTTCATGTGCTGCGTGCATGATTGGAATTTCACCAAACTGCATTGTAAAGACAAAAGGTAATAACATCCACAACAACGGTAAAGATGCCCTTGATTACAGACCTACAGGACACTAGTAGAATGCACGTCCAAAGGACCTACATATACTTACCATGTCAGGAGTATTAGGGTTAGCTCCAGCCTCTAGCAGGAACTTGACAATGTCAGTTGAGCCATCGACGACTGCCTTCAATAAAGGGCTTGCTCCACAGGGACTTTTAAAGTTCACATCAGCACCAGCCTATGTATAGAATTGACAACAATGCAAAAATTTAGCTTTAAACAGGTTTTCAACATGTAAACATGCATGGATGACACGTTCAACCAAACTAATAATTGAAGTAACAAACACAAGACAAACACGAAGTTTAAGTGAATAAATAATTCTACCTCAACCAATAGCTTGATGCATTTCAAGGTCGCATCATTTTGCATTGTTGAGCATCTGACAGAGCACTCTTTCCATCTCCCAGACTCAACCAACATAGGCTTCTGCTGGAGAACAAGGTAGCATCAAGTGGATCCATGTGCATTGCCTGCATTAACAATCAGCACAACCCAATTGCTCAGGATCCGTGGTGCCATGGTAAATCAGTATAGCTTATAACATGGCTTTTTTTTGCTTTAATTTGACATCTAGTGTGAATAAACCGCATATTTGTCCTGTAGTCTTTTTTAATGAAAAAAGAGGCCACTTGATGACTTGAAGATAAACTATTGGACATTGGTCCATCATATGTAATGGAGCGTAAGTGCTATATATGCAGCTTATACACGGGATTACAGAAAAGTTAACATACATGTACGGGCAACCGGAAAATAACTGCCTCCCAAACATGATGTTCGGGAACCAATAAACATCCATTACACAACACTTTTATTGTTTCAAAAAGTAAACACTTCAAATTTGGTTGAAGCATTTACCATGATATATAAGTAGCTTGCTCCAAGGTAGTCCCCCTTTGCAAGTGCTTCGTTTCCTCGTTGCTTCGCATCAGCTGGTATATGTTCTTTCATTGAACCTGCATCCTAAAAACATGGAACAATAATTAATTAAGCGCCAGTAATATAGGTTTCACAAGAAGAAGAGACCAACTAATTACTCTCTCTCTCTCTCTCTCTCTCAAATATAAGCATTTCTAGTTTGTCTTAAGTCAAACATTTATTACTTAGACCGTCAATAGCAAAAAAAATCGATAAAGATTACCAATGTAAAATGATGTTACTAGATTCATCATTAAACCAACTATCTTAATATATATGTAACTCTTTCTATTTTAAGTAATTTATTTTTATTGATATTATTGGTTAAAGTAGCATATTGAAGACCACGTTGATGCCCTAAACTTATATTTGTGGACAGAGGGAGTATACACCTTAGGTTGAGCCATCGGCGACTGTGTTCATTAAAAGGCTCGGTCCATAGGGACTTTTAAAGTTGACATCAGCACCAGCCTACATATAGAATTGACAATGCAAAGCTTAGGTAGCTTTAGAAAGGTTTTGAACATGTAAACATTGCTGGCATGTTCAAGCATTCTACCAAACTAACAAAGCTAATTTAGTTATTAGCATGTTCCGAACAAGTTTTCATTTAAAAACCAGTGTACATTCAAGCAAAGAACATGGGTAATAATGGGGGACCTACAACTGGCACCCCATGGGTAATAATGGGGGAATTCAACCTCATCTACAAAGCCAGCGATAAAAATAATGTGAGGCTGGATCATTGACTAATGAGCCTGTTTAGAGGCTCGCTTATCCGATGTGAACTATTGGAGATCCCTCTACGGAACCGTAGATTCACTTGGAGCAATGAACAAGAAAACTCAATGCTTGTGAAGCTGGACCGTGTATTCTGCAATGCGGAAGGCCATGACCTTTTTGCGTCACATGTCTTGCACGCCCTCTCCACGTCCCACTCAGATCACTGTCCACTCCTGCTGTCTAACCAAAGCGGCCCAAGACGTCCATGCACCTTCCGATTCGAGGACTTCTTGACGAAGCTGCCTCGCTTCAAGGAGGCCATAGCCGAAGTATGGAACAAGCCTTGCGATCATCATGAGCCTTTTCATCACCTTTACTGCAAGCTCATGCAAACAGCCTCTGCGTTGAAAGCCTGGAGCCAAAACTTCTACCCGGATGCCAAGATGCAACTTCTTGTGATACTCAGGCTTGACATGGCCCAAGAGCAGAGACCCCTCACCACCGGGGAAATCACACTACGATAGAAACTAAAGCGGCGAATCCTTGGCCTTGCGGTCATCAAGAGGGTAAGGAAGAAACAAGCCTCGCGCATAAAAAACCTAAAACTAGGAGATGCGAACACTAGGTATTTTCATAGGAAAATAAATGGCTGAAGGAAAAAGAATTACATTCAGAAGATTAGACAACACACACGCTGGGCTTTCAACCATGATGACAAAGCAAAATTGATACAAGAACAGTTTAGTAAAATGATGGGCCATCCGGGCCACAGATCACAGGATATCAATTGGGCGTGTCTAAACTTGCCCACATTGGATCTTCACGGCATCGACGACTCCTTCTCCGAGACAGAGATTAAGCGTGCAATCGACGAACTACCTCCCAATAAGGAGCCAGGCCCACATGGGTTCACAGGTGTGTTCTTCAAGGCCTGCTGGGACATAATAAAGGCCGATCTCATTGAGGCAGCTAACGCTTTTCACAATCTGCGCTACACAAGTCTCCCGTTAATCAATACGGCCAATATCGTACCTATACCAAATAAGGAAGGGGCTGAAGTAGTGTCTGACTTTAGGCCTATAAGCCTAATCCACTCATTTGTCAAGATAATTACCAAGGTCTTGGCCATGCGCCTAGCTCCTCGTATGAAAGCCCTCATATCGCATTCACAATCGGCCTTCATCAAAAAAAGAAGCATCCATGACAACTTCTTGACGGTCCGCAATATGGCATGACGCTTCCACTAGCTCAAAATACCAACACTCCTCAAACTAGACATCGCGAAAGCTTTTGACTCGGTGCGATGGGACTATCTGCTCTCCCTCCTGGAGCGCATAGGATTCCCCCCTCTGTGGCGCGATTGGATGGCATCCCTGTTCTACACATCATCGTCAAGGGTCCTCTTGAATGGGATACCAAACAGCCCCATCAAGCACAACCGAGGACTACGACAAGGTGACCCCCTGTCACTGTTCCTGTTTGTCATAGCCATTGAGCCGCTTCGTGCCCTCCTAGAAGTCGCCACAGAGCGAGGCTTACTCACCAAACTTAGAGGGAAATGCTTAAACCTGCGAACTTCCATGTATGCAGGTGACACAACAATTTTCCTAAATCCATCCAATGATGACATCAGAGCGCTTGCTGACTTACTCACCAGGTTTGGAGAGGCGACAGGTTTGAGAACAAACTTTGAAAAATCGAGTGTGGTGCCTATAAGTTGCGAAGGTATCAATTTAGAGGATGTGATTGGGGATCTGCCGGTCACAACGGCAACCTTCCCATTCAGATATTTGGGGCTGCCGCTAATGACGATGAGGCTGGAAAGAGTTCATTTCCAGTATATTGTTGACAAGGCCATCAGCAAGCTTGCCGTGTGGAATGCGAGAAAAATATGTCCATGATGGCACGTCTGACGCTCACCAAATCAGTGCTAACCTCACAGGCGGTGTACCTTCTACCAGCGCTCGACGCCCCAAAACAAGTGCTCAAGGACATTGACCATAGACAGAAGAAAATTTTCAGGTCAGGGGCTGCAGATATAACAGGCGGAAAATGCAAAGTCAATTGGGTGAGATCCGCAAGACCAACCAGGCTTAGGGGTGTGGGGATCCTAAACCTCACAAGGTTTGCAAGAGGATTGAGACTAAGATGGTTATGGCAAGAGTGGAAAAAGGACCATAAACTCTGGGTGGGATCCGAACTTCCATGTAACAACACAGATAGGAAGCTCTTTGCCACATGTACAACTATTGGCATAGGCGATGGATCAAGGACATCCTTTTGGAACAGCGGATGGGCACAGGGACAACGACCAAGAGATGTGGCTCCGCGCATTTACTCTGTATCCAGAAAAAAAGAATAGATGCCTGCGGAAGCGCTACACAATAACAATTGGATTCATGACATCAACCTTCAGCACCGAGACTTCTCTGCACAACACTTCCGGGAGTATGTCCTTTTATGACATATTGTACAGAATGTGCAGCTTCAACCAGGGTCGATGGATGACATCAAATGGAAGTTAAGTGCGGACGGGAACTACTCAGCCAAATCCGCATACAATGCGTAGTTCATCGGCTCTACATACACAAACTTCGATGCTCTAATATGGAAGATATGGGCTCCCAGAAGCTGCAAGATCTTCTCCTGGCTTGCGATCCAAAACATGCTATGGACAGCAGATAGGCTGCAAAAACGGGGGTGGCCAAATCAACTTAACTGCCCACTGTGCCGTAACAACCAAGAATCAGCAATGTACCTATTCACTCAATGCAGGGTGACGCGCAGACTGTGGGACATGGTGGCAAATTGGATATCTTGTATGGCGATTCAGCCGATGCTATGGGAGCATGAGGAGAGTTTAGACCACTGGTGGTCGGCGAGGGCAACAACGCAGTGCTGCTCGAGGAAAGGCATGCGCTCCTTGATCATGCTTGTCTCATGGACTGTATGGAGGGAGAGGAACTCAAGGATTTTTGAGCGGAAGGAATCTACAATCAACATGATGTTCGACAGGATTAGAGATGAGTCTGCCTTGTGGATCGCGACCGGAGCAAAGCACCTTTCCATTTTACTAACCCGGTGTTAATACTTTACTTCCGGGCGTTTGTATAGGTTTTTCAAGCCTTTTTTTCTTTGCTCTTTGCACCGCTTGGTGTTTTTGTACTTGTCCAGTCTGGACCCTCTTCTTTTTAATATAATCGGCAGCTCTTCTGCTTGGTTCGTTTCGGAAAAAAAAGCAAAGAACATAAGAGAATACACGAGGTTTAAGCGAATAGGTAACTGTACCTCAACCAATAGCTTGATGCATTTCAAGGAGCCTGAAGTGCATGCCATCATGAGCGGTGAAAATATATTATGAGCACCTCTGTTGGGCTGCAAAAAATAACAGCTTTGGTACTAATCGGATGCCAGATCACTGAAATCATTTGCATTAAAAGTGCCTGCCATGTATTCTGCAGGATCTCACACAGAGAACTAGCTCGTCTTCAAGTGCAGTGAAATCTTTGACGAATACCTATCCAATTGAGCTACCAATGCAACAAGGTCATAGGGGAAGTGACTACTCACATCAGCACTGTGCTCCAGCAGGACTTTCAGAGCCTGATCATGGCCCTTCCCTGAAGCAATGTTCAGTGGCGTTACACAACGATTGTTGAGGGGATCCACATCAACACCCCTGGACAGCAGCAGTCTTACAGCCTCTTCGTGCCCTGAATCAGAGACACAAAGAGATTGTGAGTCAGATGATAAGTATGTAAGCTAGTGATCATACATCACACAGGAACCATGCAGATCCCCCGAGCAACGCACCGTTCTCCGCCGCAATGTGCAGCGGCGTGCCACCGGCGGCGTCGGGCATCGCCGGGTCGCTGCCGTGGTCGAGGAGGTACCTCAGGACGCCCACCTCTCCGCCTGTGGCGGCGACGGCTACAGGCGTCTCACCTATTCCGCACAGAGGGAAGAAGCATCAGGCTCTCAGTGGAAGCACACCACTCGATCGATGCGCAAGATTCAGCTAGCAACGCGGCACTCACCATCGGGGTTGGTGCAGTTCACATCGAGCCCCGATTCCTCCACCAGCAACCTGCAGATCTCCACGTGACCCCTGGCTGCGGCGAGATGCAGCAAGCTCCCCACATTGGGGTCCTTGGCTTCCCGCAGGTCCATCCTGCTCGCCATTTCTAATGAAAGGGAGATTCAAGAAGAAATTTGCGTTGAAGAAGCACGGAGGGGAGCATCTATCCGCAATCTTGAGGAGTAACAATGGCAGCGACGGCCGTGCGCTTACTCTTGAGGAGGCGGAGCTTGCCGTCGATGGCGGCCTTGATGGCGACGGCGGAGGAGTTGGGGGCCATGGCCATGGCGCCAGCGTTGTAAGGGGCTTCAGGGAGGGCTTCCGCAAGGTTGGTTGGTGTTTGGATACGAGGTGCTAAACTTTAGGAGTGTCACATCGGATGTCCGGATGCTAATTAGATAGACGTTAGAGCAACTCCAAGAGGTTGTTAATCTTACCCCCAATACTTTTTCAGGAAAAAAAGAGAAAAAACGAACTCCAACGGTTCACCCAAACCTTCCTCAATTTTTTAGCAACGCTAAAAAACAGCCTACCACCACGTATATTTTAACGTTGGCATTCCTCACCCAATCCTAATTCCCGCACGCTCGCGCGTCCCTTCCGATGGGCCCAATACGATGACGTGGCCTGTTTTAAAATATTGGGGGCTATTTATTAGCGATGTGTTGTAAATTGATATGTTTTTAGGGGAAATTTTTTTGGAAGAACCTCCAATACATAGTTTTGGGGAAGAATTTTTTGGAGTTATTAGAGTTGCTCTAAACGTGAGCTAATTATAAAACTAATTGCAGAACCCCTATACTAATTCGCGAGACGAATCTATTGAGCCTAATTAATCCATGATTAGCACATGTTTACTGTAGCAGCATATTGTCAAATCAAGGACTAATTAGGCTTAATAGATTCGTCTCGCGAATTAGACTCCATCTGTGCATTGGGTTTTGTAAATAGTCTATGTTTAATACTCATAATTAAAATCCAAATATCCGATGTGGTAAGTAAACTTAGGTATGTCCACACACCCGCTCAAGAACATCCGCGAGGGGTTTGCAGAGGAAGGAAGAAGAGGGCAGACGGGCTCCGTACTGGCGCGCGTGGGCGGTGGAGTCTTTGATGCCGGGAAGTGTGCTCGACGGGACGGGACGGGGCAGGAGGTAGGAGCAGAAGCGTGCGCATTACTCGCGGTTGCTTTCACGCATGGGAGAATGGAAACCGATTTTTCTTAGGGTCTGTGTGTTTAGATTGTCGGCTAAAATTTAATTTTAACCCTTATCACATCAGAACTAATTATAAAACTGATTGCAGAAGCTCTGTGCAATTTGCGAGATGAATCTATTAAATCTAATTAATTCATCATTAGCAAATGGTTACTGTAGCACCATATTGTCAAATCATGGACTAATTAGGCTTAATAGATTCGTCTTACGAATTAGCCTCCATCTGTGAAATTAGTTTTGTAATTAGTTTATATTTAATACTCTTAATTAGTATCCAAATATACAATGTGATAGGGACTAAAGTTTAACCCCTAGTATCCAAACAGGACCTTAAGAAGACTTTCCTCTGTTAGCCCATCAAAATGGAAGAACTAAAATTTAGTCCATCCAAAAATTGCAAAAACATTAGCGGGTAAAGATAGGTTAATAGGTGCTATTTTTTAGAAAATACTAATGTATGCTAATAGCGTGTGAAAAGACCAAAAGAGGGAGAGAGAAAGAAGAGATAAGGAGATAAGGGGTAAAAATGGCACTCGATGAACTTTAGCTCTATCCATTAGTCATATTTCCAAACGGGAGTGCTAATGGGTGGAAGTGCTAAATTTTAGCTAGGCTAAACTTTAACAATAACCCATCCAAACACACTCGTAGTATCTACACTCCCTGTATACATATGTCCAGGAGCAATACCACTTATCACCTATGCTCTTCGACAACAGTACATCACGTAGATACAACTTTCTCATTTATTTTATGTAAGGCGTGCACATGTCTTAAAATTCAAACTTCATGATTTTTAGACCAACCACTAATCCCTTGAGTTTCCAAATATGTCATATCCTCTAATTAATGGTCAAAGCCAAGTAATAGCAACTCTAACCTGCTATTAGAAATGATCTCTTCAACTTCGATTTCTCGCACGTTAAATGCAGCCTTCTTGCTAGCTTTAAACATGCCATGCCACAAGCCAAAAAAACCTTAAGGTGCACCCTCCTTGTTAGGAGTAGCCACTAGTAGCATAGGAGTATCTTTTAGGAAGATGCTGATTGGCACTTTTCTTTGATTTTTTTAAAATTATTTATTTAATTTTTTGTCACCTTGTAAAAAATCCTAGATAGTTCATCAGACAACAGTGCCCACCGCCATGCTGGACGGTGGCTTGTGGTGGCATATTCTGAAATGCTGAAATGGCAGAGAATGGAGACTCGGTAGAAGGAACAAGTAACAAATCAGAGAGAAGGCAAAGTATAGGCTGAAATTAATCACATTAAAGCTTAGATGAATGGGTGGGCCTGCAAGTGTGCTACACAATCGAATTCCAGAGAATGAACATTAGCGTATTAACGCTGAAACTTTACTAGGTAAAATATGGCCATGTAGGTACTAGAAGATGTACAATACTAGTTCAATCCAGTTCATTGATATGCTTCCTATACCTATTACCTAATATACAGGCAGCCACCATATATTTCACAATTCATTGCAAAAGGGCAAATCTATCGAGCATAACTCATAACTAATCTTTGCAGCAGCATGCCATTACTACATATGGTATAAACCATATAATGCTTAGATGGGATCTTTAATCTGAGATATGCGAACCGATGCACCAGGTCAAGGTTTCTGTTCTTCAGAGCTAGTGGTGCTCGCAGTCTCAATGGCCTCCCTGAAAAGATCGTTGAAAAAAATGAATAATCAAAGGCCTAGGAACTGTTGATAGCTAATAAAGTTGTATGGAAAGAGTTTGACTTTATAAGTTCATGCCCCCCATGGTTAATAGGCTCAATTAGGAGATCTGAAAAATAGTAGTCGAAGGAAACTAGAGCATTGCCTTAACGATTTCTTGATTTCATCACTTGCAGGGTCCAACTTCAGCGCTTCCGCAAACGCATGGACTGCTCCTTTGTAGTTCTAAGAAGAGGTGCCACCAGGGTGAGACAAAAGTGACGAGATTATATTAGGTTGGATTGCGAGGCTAAATTTGACACAACTGTTACACTGCCTACTATACCTTCAGCAAGCTGAGAGCTGCACCCTAACGGTACCATGCTTTCGACCAGCGAGGACGGATATTTTTGCACAGTTGAGCATCTAACAGAGCTCTGTTCCCGTCTCTGAGCCGCAGCCAGCAGAGGCTCCGGTTGGCAAACAAGGTAGCATCAAAGGGGTCTCTGCTCATTGCCTACACAAACAAATCAGCAAGGGCTTATTTTCTCAGGATTTGTGGTAAAACTGCAAGCAAGTTTATTGCCATCTGATCTTACAAAAACAAAGAACACTCCATAATACACTCTTGGTCACTCATATGGAATGGGGAACACATAATTGTGCTGCAACTTATGCAAAGGATTATAGAGACATCAACATACACTACAGGCCAGCCTATCTCATGAACCATCATGCAACATGTTTTACTGTTTCAAACAAGTATACACTTCAGATTGGTTCGAGCATGTATTACCACATCATATAAGTAGATTGCTGCACGATAGTCACCCTTTGCAAACGCTTCATTTCCTCGTAGCTTTGCATCAGCTAGTACATATATGCTCTTTCATCAAACCCGCATCCTAGACACAATATCCAAATTTGAAAACATGGAACAATGATTAAGCCTCAGCAATACAGGCTATGATATATACCTTAAAACATTTCATAGCATTAATTATCCCATCAACACTCCAGTCAGGCAGAAACACGATTGGTTTTGTCCAAGGAAAGAGAATTTCAACAACATCACCTAGGCCGCCTTCTGCTGCGTATATGATTGCATTTTTCCCAAGCTGCATTATACAGACAAAAATGGAAGAGGTAATACAACCCGGTGTGAAACATGAACATGTTGTAAACTACCGAGAGTCTTTTTTTTTCTTTTACCAAGCAGAGAAAATGCGCGACAGCCGACAATGAGACATTTCGGAATTCATTTATATGGTAGTAATAGTCCTCGAATTTTTTAACTAAATAAAGCAGGATTTGAAGGTAAGATAACAAATTACTCCCTCTTTAATTCTAGTTAGAACAAGTGCTGGAAATCTTACTAGGTACAGTGTACCTAAACTAACACTTAAACAGTAGAATATCAATGTCTTCTCAGGACTGGTACCATGATTCTGAGATGCAAAACCTCCAAACACACAATAACGAATCTTGGAACATCTTACCAGACCACTGCAGTGAATTCTGAAACAAACCCAAAAAGATGCACCTGAATACGGACCTACTTTATGGTATGTCCTTGATTCACACATGAACAATGACCTTCTGATCTCAACAAAGCTTGGTTTTATATCGCTACTGAGCCATCAGATATACAAGGGGGCAAGCAATTGAACCTCAATGCAATAAAATACAGAAGCAGAAAAAAAGTCATACTTACCTCATCAGAAATGTTAGGGTTAGCACCAGCCTCTAGCAAAAACTTGACAATGCCGGTTAAGCCAGCGGCAGCTGCCTTCGTTAAAGCAGTTGGTACATAGGGATTTCTAAAATTCACATCAGCACCAGCCTGTAGAATTGACATTGCAAAATTTAGGTAACTTTAGAGGGGTTTTCGACACGTAATCATGATATAAATTCAACCAAAGTAACAAGGGCTCTTTAACTATTAGTCAGGGTCTTCCTCCCAACAAGTTTTCCTTCAAAAACAGGGTACATTCATGCATAAAAAAACATAAAGAGATAACAACAGGTTCAAGGTAAATAAGAAACTGTACATCTGTACCTCAACCAATAGCTTCACGCATTCCAAGGAGCACTCACAGCACGCCAACATGGGTGGTGAAAAAACGGAATTGAAAACTCTGTTCGGCTGAGAAGGGAAACGGATTAATATCAATAACTAGTCAGAAAACTGAAAAAACAATTCTGAAATTTTGGTTGCTAAAATTGTGACGGCCAAGCATTCTTCTGAGCCATTCTTATATAACTATCCACATGGTAAAAGGCATTCTGCTGATGCTCATACAGCAAACTACTTCATCGCTACTGGAAATAAAATATATCACATACATATGCCCAACTTATAACTGCAAAGTCACTGTGGAAGTAACGTCTTACATCAGCACAGTGCTCCAAGAGGACCTTCACAACCTGATCATGGGCCTTCCCAGCAGCCAAGTGCAGCGGCGTTCCACGAAAGTCGATTGGATCCACATCAACACCCCTGGACAGCAGCAGTCTTGCAGCCTCGTGGTGCCCTGGAGACACAAAGAGATAGCACACGTTCAATCACAATAAGTCCTCTAATAAGCCTCGTAGTGCCCTGGATCAGACATTCGGACTCCATGACGAACGCATCGTGATCCGCGGCATCGTGCAGCGGCGTGGCGCCCATGGAGTCGGGCATCGCCGGGTCGCCGCCGCGGTCGAGCAGGTACCTCAGGACGTCCACCTTCCCGGCGATGGCGGCGTGGGCGATCGGCGTCTCGCCTGCAAGGGAAGAGGCGTGTCTCGGTGAGCAATAGCACACACCACGACGAGCCGGATCGATTCAGCGACGCGGCGGCGGCGCGCGCGCACCTTGCGCGGTGGTGGAGTTGACGTCGAGCCCGGATTCCTCGACCAGGAAGGCGCAGACGTCGACGCGGCCCTTGGCGGCGGCGAAGTGCAGCACGTTGCCGCCGTTGCGGTCCGAGACCTCCCGCAGGTCCACCTTGCCGGCCATCTCTAACCAAGAGGAAGGGGGGATTTAATTTAACGAGCAATTTGCATGGAGCTAGCGAATCCGGGAGGTCGATCGAGTCGAGAAGGAGCAATGGCGAGCGCTTACTCTTGAGGAGGCGGAGGTTGCCGTCGAAGGCGGCCTGGATGGCGATGCCGCAGGGGTTGAGGGCCATGGCGCCGCCGGCCGACTGGCCGTCCGTGCCCTGGGGCTTTAGGGCTCCGGAAGGTTCTTCGGCGACCGTGGCGCAGGGTTCTTGGAGAGCTGGTAGGGGGAGAAGCGGAGGGGACGGCGTTTTGAGGCAAACAAGTATCGCTACGGCTGTTTGCCTCTTCGCCTTCGATCACGTTTGCAGTTTGCTCGGAACGAAATGCACTGCACGTGCTTATATTAGAACTATTTCATGTAACCGATTTCTATGCCACACCAAAAATATGAGAAACTTCCAATGATTTGAGCCGTACATAGACTGTCGCAAAACAACGAGAGTCCAGACGAGAGCATGCTTTGGCTCAGCCCGGCCAGCCTGATTCTTGCCACTAGTGCTGTCATAATGCGATTGCTAAATGCATCTGAATACTAGAATCAGAAAGACGGAGCCATGGACACTTTCCACAACAATTACCAGGAGCTTGGACAGAATTAAGGGCGCTTCTTTTACTTTCTGAAAATTACACATAAGGCCTCGACAATACCCACATATTACGTTTGTCTCTCCAAGGAAGACAAAAGGAGCAAGCATCTATTTGTAACAGTACTGGCTAAGTCAAATACACTGCTATGCTTTCCTGCCTAACAAGCACACAGACAGGCACAAAACACCTTAAAGTTCGTCACGAAAGAGCCAACACTCAGAGCCACACACCGCTATGTACAGTCTATGCAGTGGCATGGTTGGTGCTATATATTCTACAAAGCCCCAATAAGTGCTCTGGAGGAATATTAACGGTTGCGAGCAGCAGCACTCTTCATAGCATCAATGGCTTCCCTGCGGAAAGAGTGGGATTTAGGTGTTCATGTTCCCGCAGATAATTGGATCGATTTAGGTATTAATCGAAAGTAGAAATAGAAAGGAGCGAGAGCATTTGCCTTAACGCTTTCTTGATCTCATCGCTCGCAGGGTCAAGTTTGAGTGCTTGCACGAACGCATCGACTGCTCCTTTGTAGTCCTGCAGATAAGGGGAACAGATTGTGTTAGGTTGCAATATTAAATTTGATGTGGCAGCTAACGGCCTACTATACCTTCAGCAAGCTGAGAGCGGCACCCTCACGGTACCATGCCTTGGACCAACGAGGCCTCATCATTCTGCACTGTTGAGCATCTAACAGAGCTCGGTCCCCTTCTCCTTGCCGTAGCCAGCACAAGCTCCGATTGGCTAACAAGGTGGCGTCAAATGGGTCTTTCTCCATTGCCTGCATAAACAATCAGAAAGAGTCCTGCTTCTTTGGATTCATTTGGTTTCATACTTCATAGGACAGGTTCCATAGGAGCATAGCCTTCTCCCTTACATCAGTTTTAGAAAAAAAAAAGTTCACTTCTGATACCTGCACTAGTTAGAGTGTGTTTGGTTGAGCTGTGACTTCTGAAAAAGCTGTTGTGAGTTGTGAGCTGTGAAAAAGCTGTTGTGAGTTGTGGGCTGTGGAGAAGCCGAAAGCCGTTTGGTTGGATAACTGTGGCTTTTGAAGAAACTGCTGTTAGTGGGCCCCACATGTCAATCTCACATACATATTTCTCTTTTTTTTTCTGCACACGTCATCATCTTTCTCATGCCAACGGAGGAGAGCCGCCGGGGGCTGGCCGGCTGCCGGTGGGCGGAGGAGCAGGCAGCGAAGGATGGCGAGACGACGAGCGGAGCTCTTGCGTGCCCCGACGAGGCCACGGCAACAAAGCTCGCGCACACTCGCGGGGCCACGACAGCGTAGCTCACGCGCGCCCTGGCGAGGCCGCGGTGGCGGAGCTCGCACTCGCTCGCGGGGCCACCGCGGCGGAGCTTGTGCACACCCCGGCCCCGTTCCTCCTCCCTCGCGCCCGCACCTCCTCAACCTCCCCCCTCCGCCTTTGACCCACCTCTGACAAGCCTCAGCGACCGGACCGCCAGGAATCTTGGTTTCCGCGGCCGCCCGTGCGCCCTGCCGCCTGAAGCTCCGCCCACCAGCATCTTGGAGAAGTCGAACGCTGCCAGCACTTTCAACTCGCCCAGCCGTCGATGATGGAGAGGGGCGCCGGCTGCCAAGGTTGGAGAGGGGCATCGTCGAATGGATCCCCGAAGGAACGTGGTGCCACCTCGAGTTGCGCCGACGCAAGGAAAAATTAGGCGGGGTAACAGCATAGGAGCTGCGGGGAGGGGCGGCTGGCCAGGAGCCGTCGGGAAGGTGCTGCGGCGCAAGGCAGGTGGAGCGCCAGCGGGTGGGGGGGGGGGGGGACGGGGCAGTCGGAAGGGAATGACGGTACACATAACCAGTGGCGGGTGGGTAAATTTCGTGAAAATACGGATCCACAGCCGGCCAAAGCCCTTCCGACGGTGCTGTGAAAAATGAACTTGCGAGAAGCAGCTTTCTTCAAAGCAGTTGAGAGGAAGCCGGTCCCTTTGGTTGGCTTTCAACTTTTTTTGAAGCCAAAGCACTTCAAAAGCCCAACCAAAGGGACCCTTAGATTCCACACGTTCTCTCAAAATTGGTTCAAATGGGGGCCAAAATTGACCGCATGAATTTATTGTAGTTTAATAGTTTCAATTCATCTATTTAAGGGAAAAAACATCAGATCTCCAAAAATTGTAATATTCTTATGTTCCTGTTCTGGCACTTCTCACCCACTTGTTAATTTCTAATCTTTCTAAAAAACATGTTACTTTCCTACTATTCTGTTGCTATTAGAAATTCCAAAGGTAACCAATAGTGGGATGGGCCAAAAAAGTGTTATATTTTTTAAATATTTTCAGGAGTGTTCCAATTTTTCCATAACTTTAAAGTAGTCTCTATTTTTATCAAATTTAAAATGAACCCAGTATACCTTCTAAGCTGGAGTAAATCCATGCTCCCATAGCAAAACTGCCCTCAGGGTACTTTTGGACCTTAATTGAACTAGTACTGAAGTGCAGGCTACTAACCAGATTTATAGTATAGGGGTAAATTGGACAAACTTATAGTACAGGGACCAAAAGTGGAGGTTTCAGTGGTCTAATAAAACATAAAAATAAGCGTAGCATCAGATTTATGCCAACAGTTGGTAATAGTCCAATGCAGTAAAAGTGCTCCACCACCTAATGTCATGGAATATGGAGAAATCAACATCAACTATTGGCCTCCATCATTCAGGACTTGAGGAAACAACTTAAAAGTCTACTCCTATTACATTTTGTATTATTCCAATTTCCAAAAAAAATATAGTTTAGATTGGTTCGAGCATTACTTGGCAATAGAAGTAAATGGCTGCAAGGTACTCCCCTTTTGCGAAAGCTTCCTTTCCTTGTGACTTGGCATCAGCTATCCGTTCTTCCACCAGAGCTGCATCCTAAATACAATAGCATGTGCAGTTACACAAAAGGACATGGCATTCAAGGGGGTCAGATATCATAAATGTTACGGATGACAAATTGGGCTACTGCAAGCTTGACTGAGAAAGCAGTGCCCATAAGAAACTACTTACATACCTGAGCCTCAAAACGCAGATATTTCATACTTCTAATTATCCCATCAACGCTCCAGTCTGGCACAGATGGAATTGATCTTGTCTTAGGTAACAGAATTTCGACAAGCTCACGATGCCCACGAACTGCTGCACACATGATTGGGATTTTCCCATCCTGCATTTTAAAGAAAAAGCAAACGCAGTAATGCAATCTGGCATGAAACATGAAAAAGATATCAACAATACAAGTATTTTTGCCAAAAAGAAAGAAAGAGAAAAATGAGATATTCCCTAATTTATCACAATGCAAGTAGTAGATCTAGATAACGCTAAAATAAGTAAAGCAGACTCTAAATGAAAGCTAGCAAAATTACTCCCTGCAAAATTCTAATTGGTGATCAAGTCCTGCGAATAGTTTTAGGTGTGCCTTGATTAACACTTCAACAATAGAATTTCAGTGGTCTGTTCTAACTTCTAAACAATCTGGTACCATGATTCATAGGTGCAGAACCTGATCTAAATGAACTATGAAGATATTCATAAATGTATGCACAGGTAACTTATCACTAGAGAAACAAATAACAGTATGACCGGACCACTGCAGTCTGAAGCTAAAATGATGGACCAGAATACACAACAAGTGTACCAAAATTGCCTGACATGAACAACTTAAATTATACAATGCACCCCTGGTCTCAAGAAACCTTGATTTTAAATTACCACCAAAAGCCATCTGATGTGCAAATGCCAAGAGATTGTAGTCCTCAAAAGTATGAAACTAAATAAAAAGCAAAGTCAAAACCAGAGTCATAATTACCTCGTCAGCAATGTTAGGATCAGCTCCAGACTCTAGCAAGAACTTGACAATGTCAGTTAAGTCATCGTCAACTGCCTCCATTAAAATGGATGGTCCAGAGGGAGTTATAAAGTTCACATCAGCACCAGCCTATAGAATTGACAATACAAAGTTTAGGTAGCAACAGCAAGAACACCCACATGTAATCATGACAGCAAATTCAATGGAAATAGAAAGGCTATTGAGTTAGGACACATCAAGTTAAGTCAAGAAATAACTAGACCTGAACCAGCAGCTTAATGCATTTCAAGGAATGCCCGCAACATGCCATCATGAGCGGTGAGAAGACATGATTGACAACTTTGTTGGGCTGCAGAATAAAAGGAATCACAGTTTCCATAACTAGTCAAGATCATCAAAAATACTTCAAAAGATAAGGCCACCAAGTATTCTCTATTCTGCGGCCCATCGGAAAAGCAGAACAATTTGACAATAAGGAATGAAGAATTTGTCACGGACGCCTGTCCAATCTAGCCAGTAGAGTAATGAGGCAACAGTAAAACTAACAGCTTACATCAGCACCATGTTCCAGCAGGATCTTGACAACCTGATCCTTGTCCTTAGCGGCGGCCAGGTGCAGCGGCGTCCCACGGTAATTGACCGGATCCACATCAACACCCTTGGACAGCAACAACCTTACAGCCTCGCAGTGCCCTGAGGCACAAAGAGGTATTAGCGCGCAAACTCCAATTCAAGTACAACATGGGCTCCTAGTTAGAGAGCAAAGACAGACAATTTAGGCCCTCCTCAGAGCGGCACCTTGCTCTGCTGCATCGTGCAGCGGGGTGGAGCCCTTGGAGTCAGGCACCCCTGGGTTGCCGCCACGGTCGAGCAGGTATCCCAGGACACTCTCATCCCCTCCGGCCGCGGCGAAGTGGACCGGCATCCCACCTACAGCGGAAGAATGTCAGCGATACTAATAGTAGCACGCTGGGAGTGCTCCAAATGAAGCGAAAGGTTCAGACGCACCTTCTGTGGCTGGGGAGTTGACATCGAGCCCCGATTCCTCCACCAGGAACCTGCAGACCTCCAGGCGGCCCCTGGCCGCGGCGAAGTGGAGCGCGTTCCGGCCGTTGTCATCCTTGGCCTCCCGCAGGTTCACCTTGGCTGCCATCTCTAACCAAGAGAAATTGCAAAAACAACAGTAAACAAAAAGATCGGAACAGAAGACTACAGTAACTCGAAATCGAAAACCGTTGCGATTGATTGAAACCAGGACAAACCCTGGTGAGCCGATTATTTAGTCTCGAGACGGCCAGACGGGCATCCCTGCCTAAACTAGCCAACAAATCGAAAGAAATCGACAACGAATCTTCGAGGAATACTTGGCGCGGCTGTTTAAACTCTAAACCAAATCGAAACGAGAGAGCGGAGAGAGATTGGGGGCGGTTACTCTTGAGGAGGCGGAGGTTGCCGTCGATGGCGGCCTGGAGCGCGACGTCGGAGTCCGAGCGCTTGGAAGACGGTGGGGCCATCACGACTGCGGCGGCGGACGCGGGGGTTCCAGGATTCCGGAAGGTTCCAGCCAGGGCGCGGGGGCGGGGTTGGGTTGGATTGAAGCGGCTTCGCAAGGAAGAGGAAAAGGAGGTGCGTTAATGGCGGGAAACGCGAGGAGCGGACGCGACGGGACGGCGGCGGCCACGTGGCCCTGGGAGGAGCGTACCCGCGATGGGACGGGATGGGTGACGTATGTACACCTGTGCGTCTTGGCGTCGCAAGCTTGTGCAGTCGGAGCACAACTCCGCCAAGCGAATAATTATAAAAAAATTCCTCCAAGCGAATTATTTTTTATCTTTGGTTTTAGGGTTGGAATGGAAACGAATACTCTTTATTAATTGAAAAAGTCAAGCCCTGAGGGTTTCCTTTTACGGTGACTTGGCCTACTTTACATTCTGAAAATACCTTTACTCAATTACTGCATTCTTGGAATATATTGTACATAAAAATTATTTAGGTACACGTGTACAAATTGAACTTCTACACGTGATCACGTTTCTCCCGCCGCATGCCCGCAAGCTCGGAACTTCATCTGGAGGAGTTTGGCCTGTTGATGAATTGAACCGGCGAGGCTTAGGACCTGTTTGAATACCAGGGGCTAAACTTTAACCCTATCATATCAGATATTTTTGATACTGATTAAGAGTAAATATAAGCTAATTACAAAACTAATTGCACAGATAGAGGCTAATTCGCGAGACGAATCTATTAAGCCTAATTAGTCTATGATTTGGCAATGTGGTGCTACAGTAACCATTTGCTAACAATAGATTAATTAGGCCTAATAGATTCATTTTGCGAATTAGCCTAGGGCTTCTGCAATTAGTTTTATAACTAACTCATATTTAGTCTTTCTAATTAGCATCTGAAATTTGATGTGACAAGGACTAAACTTTATACCGAGTATCCGAACATACCCTTAGGTTGAGTTAGCACACCTTCGAGGCTTCATCCTTGCTTCTCCATACAACCCTTCCACGGTTACCCTCGCATGGTCACATCCCTCTTCACACAAGCTGGCGTTTGCCGTTAGGTCCAACCCTTCAAGGGTCAGCACATTATACTTCTTTCAACCTTGCCAACACTCGTAGCCCTCGGAACGCGGAATAGGCCACAAACATACGAGGGTTCGAGGGTCGTCCGTCCGCCGCTATCCTCGGAGCTTTCAAAGACGCGGGGTTAAGGAATGCACTCTGCGAGGGTTATAATCGGGGCTTCGAGCCGACGTTCGAGGGTGCCAATATTTTTGGCGATCCCCAACATGATTATCGCGAAAAAAGTAAAAGGATCTGCCGGATTACTATTTTTTATAAACTTTCCCAATATGCTGAAAATACTATAAATTTGGCTTTCCATTAATTTCTTTAGAAGCTTTGTATTTCCAGGATTAAGCGCTACACTAAGCCAGTCGCGGTCAGCCGACCCGACAATTCTTAACTATTTATAGTTCATAAACTTAAACAATATTGTTTGGTTCTGGCTTCTTAGCACGGTGACCTAGTTTTGCATCTTTCAACTCCTTAATTTAGGCTTTCTTTATATTCCATTCATCTATTTTTTATTAAAGCAAAATGTTTTGACCATGTATCAATGCATCTTGTTACAATCAATTTATATACTCTAAAACTTACCTATTTGTACGTACCTTAAAAATACTTCACTAGCAATCAACATGCATATCTAGTAAATTCATGAGCTGGCAAGTGATGTAGCTGGAGTGAAATGGGAGCATCCTAAAACATGTAAAAGGAGGTTATGGGTGAGCAATATAAGCATTATGCTTCTAGGCGAAACCGTTGAGTGCTGTAGCCTACACTTACAATCAATTATATAATATATAAAACTTATTTGCATATACTTAGAAATACTTCACGTGGAGCTACCCCTCCATTATAAATTGTACATGTTTTTTACTATGTACCTGAATATTATATCTAAATATATACAAAAATATATGCATCTAGAAAAGCCAAAACGATCTACAATTTGGAACGGATACCTGAATATTATATCTAAATATATACAAAAATATATGCATCTAGAAAAGCCAAAACGATCTACAATTTGGAACGGAAGGACTAATTTATTTACTCTTAAATGCTTCACATACAATTTCTTCTAACTAATGTCTTGGATTCTTTACTTTATAAACAAGCAACTACCAAAGTGATTTGAGCCTCTTAGATCTCCTTTGAAACATAGGATTCATAAAGGATTTTTGTAGGATTTGAACCCTATAGGAATTTTTCCTATATAGCCCTTTGGAACAAATGATTAGCTATCTTCCAAACCTTCAAAATTACTATGGACTAGCTCAATCCATATGAAGTTTGGAGGAAATTTAACATGAGATCTAATCTCTTGGAAACTTTACTTTGTGTCTATCTCTCTTCTCATTCCTTTATTTTTCCTATGTTGCACCCAAACACTTTATTACAAACTTTTCTACATTCTTGAATCCTATAGGATTGCAGATGTCATACAACTTTATTTCCATTTTTTTCCTATTCCTACATTTTGAGATTCCTCCCATTCAAAGAGGCTCTTAGTCTCGTGGTTGTAACCTGTACAAAAGTCTATTGTTTCTCCTGTTGGTGGAAAACGATCCCGAAGTGGACTCCGTCACAACAATCAAAGAATCCTTCCTCCGAAGGGGTAGGCTCCCTCCCGGCGGAATAGATAGGCGAGGGGCTAACCTAACCTTCTTCTAACGATTCCAAGTTAAGTCAAACTGAGTGTAATAAATGTGGCGCAATGAACATCAATAAGTGACATTTACTCTCATTTACTTCGGACCAACCGTCCCATCAATTACAGTGACTCCGCTATTTATAGAGAGATCAACCGCCACAAAGTACAATTACAATTACCGTTGCTCAACGGTCGGATTCCAAAAATATTTCAGGCTACAACGGGAAATACGATCTTCATACAGATTTCTCCATCTGACTCCTCGTACGGCTTCTTCGCTCCACATGGCGAACAGCGTGGTCTCTCAACGTTCACCCGGCTTCGGAGGTCGAGGTGCCCTTTGTGGGCCCCCCACTCTTTCCTCCGAAGACGAGCCTGGTATGAACCCGCTAGGGTTGAATCCCGATCTTTCGATGAGAGGCGTGGATAACTCGATTGGTGGATGGAGACGACGTTCACGACCCGACTACAATCTTCCAAGCTGCGCCTTAGCAACCGATACACCACCTCCAATGGCTGCCGCGATCTTGTGGAGCGCGTCACCCGGCCACTAGGGCACTCGTCCTGCAAGCAATCGAAGAACAAGCAAGAACAAGTAGAACAAGCAACTCAATTGCAAATATGGAGATGAAAACAAATCTGAAATCACAAAGTTGGGGTTCCGAATCGAGTAGAACGGATGGTCTAGTTGACACACGCGTCTACAAGGAAGTAGCAATGGCTAAACTTACATCAAAACAAAACCCAATCTGTTCGTGGTGGCTCTAATCCTTATTAATACCTAGGAGGACGACCAGGGGGGTGTTGGGGTCGTGCTCCAACCCTAGGACACGTCCATAATGGACCCAACTTGATACACGGCCCATCGGACCAAAATAGGGCGACGCAGCACCTGTGGATAGAAAACCTCTCGGTAGTATTTCGATGATTGCGTCCGCCTCAGAATAGATATGGACATGAGTCCGGATCCATATGAAAATAGACTTCATAAGGATTCCAAGGAGTACTTGAACGCCCAAAACGGAGTCCGGATGAGGTCGTGGCGGCCATTGCAAGTTGGGGTAGAGTTGCAGTCCGAATCCAGCACCAAAACGTGTTGGATTGGATCTCTTTCTTTCCTTGGGCCAAAAGTGACGTGGTGGCCTGGTGGGGGACGTTGGAAATACTTGGACTTGGCCCCCAATCTACTTCTTTGGTCCTCCATGCCTTCCATGTGTGTTTAACACTATTTTTTATCCATGTATGTATTTCTGAAATTGACAACGAACACACATCATGGTGCAACATCGATTCATCCAATGTATCAAATACAACCATGGTAAAGAATTGTTTCACCTGTGAATCAAAAGTTACTAATGTGGTTGTATCCGAGCAGGTTATGTCCTCATCAGAGCCCTGACGCATTCGAGTCGTCCATGGGCCGGTTTGCCTTCGTTCTGCCTGAGGGGGCCCTCATACATCTAAGAGCTCTTCATCACCGCTTCCTTCTTCCCTACACTCAGAGTTTGCCACAAATCAAACAAGCCATCATCGTTAGTGACGAAAGGACTTCTCCCTCCGAAAGGAATTCGGAAGCTCCTTCACGAAAGGATGGTCCACGTTGAGCACGCAGACCGATTCAGTATGTATGCATCACAAATTCACAATGATCGATTCCATAAATTCGATTCAGTATGTATACACCACAAATTCACAATGATCGATTCCATAAATTCGCACGGTGGCAAAATGACCTGGTGGACACAAACCCTCCAAAAGACAACGCACGAACCCAGCAAAAAGCTTCGCTTCCCTCTGAAAGACGACTAGCGAATGGAACGGCGAGACAAGCAAAACAGTTCGTAGCAGAGGCCATTGGATGGCGTGAATTCAGTGCCATCACAGCTTGGATCCTTTCCAGGGAGGCATCTAGATTATATACAATGGTAGTCCAATCCAGTGCATTTGCATGGTTCCCGCCTAAGGCCTAACCTTACGGCCACAAAACATCGTACAGTTTATCACAGAAGGGACAGTATTCTAGCCACATACTGCTGCATTTAGTCTCGCAGTACGTCGTGGCCACATATTATATGAAGCCCTGCCAATAGAGTGTTGTGGAGAATTGTTTGTGCCAACATGACTGTATAGAAGGTCAAGTGTTTCACTGTTCTGACCGAGCAGTGCTCCTCATAGCCTCCATGGCCTCCCTACAAGTTTCAGGAACCAGAGGCCTAAGGATACCATCCATGGATCATAAAGATGTATGGAACCAGTGAGATTTTGATGTCCATGTCCCCATGGGCAATGGGCACAATTATGTCAATAACTGCATGTGCCAAGTGTTAGGGTACAAGAGCATTTACCTTAACGCTTTCTTGATCTCATCACTCGTAGGGTCAAGTTTCTGTGCTTGCATAAACGCAATGACTGCTCCTTTGTAGTTCTGTGCACATAGAAACACCATGGAGTTGAGCGTATGACAGTAAGTTGCAAAACTGACCGCAGCTGCTAATAACTGCCTAATGTACCATCAGAAAGCTGAGTGCCACGCCCTCACGGTACCATGCTTTCGACCAACCAGGACACATCATCTTGCATTTTCGAGCATCTGCCAGAGCTCGCTCCCCTTCGCTCATCCGCAACCAGCACAGGCTCAGGTTGGCAAACAAGGTAGCATCAAGCGGGTCTTTGTCCAATGCCTGCATTAAGAATCAGAGAGAATTCGGTTTCTTTGGATTTTCTAGGTTTGATATAACTGGTTGTGTGGAGCATAACACTGGCCCCTTACATTAGTTTAAGTGAAAAAAATCACTTTTTTTACTTAAAAGAGTGAGTATAATGTGGTGGACTGGTGGTGGTTGATTGGTTCTACACGGGGATTTCTGTGAACTGAATTATGTATGCATGAGAGTTTATGCAGTATATCCTCTGTGGACAGCAGTACTCATTTGGTTTTTACTTTCTACATGTTTTACTGATCAAGTAGAAAATTGTAAATTTGTGAGCTTTGGCTCTTGGTTTTTATACCTCGATTTTATCATATTGAAGGTCCGTTGCACACATGGCTAGTAAGTTTATCCATACTTTAAAACCATTCATTTCAGTAACAGTTCAAATCTGGTATGAAACTGTCATGAGGTCAGTTTTAGCAACATGGCATAGAGTTATTGCAGCTTAATCTTTCAAAAATTCAGAAGCATTTCATTTTTTTCACACTTTTTAAATGTCATTTATTATTTTTATTAATAGTAAAATGAATTCAGCATTTTACAAAAAAATATTAATCTGGAGTAAATCCATGCCACATTAGCCAAAACTGCCACTGGACCTTATTTGAACTGGTGTTGAAGTATGAAGATAGAAATAACCACTTTTACAGCACATTAAGTAAACCCAACCAAATCAAAAGTACAAGTACCAAAAGTGAATGCAGTGTAAGAGAAGATAGCATATGATTTAGGCACACAGACGTAATCCAGGATAACTTATTCATCAATTGTAAGAATGCAGTGTAATTGCTCCACCATCCGATGTAAAGGACTGTAGGTATGTCAACGTAATCTGCTGGCCTCCATCATTCAGAAAACAACTTCAAGACTGCTCATTCTACACTATTATATTACCCCCCAAACAAGTATAGGTTCAAGCACTTACCAGACCATAGTAGTGAACTGCCGCAAAGTACTCCCCCTTTGCAAAAGCTTCCTTTCCATGTGACTTGGCATCAGCTATCCGTTCTCTCACCAGAGCTGCATCCTAAACACAATAGCATGTGCAGTTACACAAAAGAACATTGCATTAAACATGCATTCAAGGGGTTTCCTAATAAATGTTACAGTTAACAAAATTGAACTGCTGTTCTTTTCTGAGAGTGCAGTGCCCATAAGAAACCACTTACATACCTGAGCCTCCAAATGTAGATATTTCATAGCTCTAAGTATCCCATCAACACTCCAGTCTGGTATAGATGGAATTGGTTTTGTCCAAGGAAATAGAATTTCAACAAGCTCACGATTCCCATGACCTCCAGCCCACATGATTGGGATTTTACCATCCTGCATTGTAAAGAAAAACATAGCAGTAATACAATCCGCTGTGCAGTGACGGATCTAGATATAAAAGATTAGAGGAAGGGCAGCAAAGTTAACTCATGTGTTTGAAGGAAACTGTAATGGTTCCAAATATTATTAAATAAAAAGGATAATTTGAAGGAAAGCTAGGAAAATTACCTCTAGTTAGTGATCATCAATCGAAAGAAATCATAGGTGTGTCTAGACTAATACATCAACAGTGGAATTGACTCTGAGATGCAGAACCTGATCTAAATGAATTATAAAAAATTTCATAATTGCAGAATGCAGACAGAAAATTTATCACTAGAGCTGAATCACTGGATGTTTGACCAAATCACTGCAGTCTGAAGCAAATTCAAACAATAAACTTGAATATGGACCTGCAGTACCGAACTAGTTTGACATATGAACAATCTAAATTCCATAAAATGCACTCAACAAAACCCTAGTTTTATATTAGAACCTCGTCTGATATGAAAGAAGCCATGAGATTCTAACCCTCAAAAGTATGAACTAAATAAACAGCAGAGGCAAGGAGAGCAATAATTACCTCATTGGCAATGTTAGGGTCAGCTCCAGACTCTAACAAGAACTTGACAATTTCAGTTAAGCCATCATCAACTGCCTCCATTAAAATGATTGGTCCCCAGGGACATGTAAAATTCACATCAGCACCAGCCTATAAAATTGGCAATACAAAGTTTTAGGTAGCTCTAGAGAGAGCAGCCAAGTGGAATCATGATGACATTCAATGGAAATAGCAAGGCTATTTAGTTAGCTCGGATTCTACTCTAAACAAATTTCTTTGAACAAAAAGGACAAATCGAATTAGGTTAAGAAATAACTTGACCTCAACCAGTAGCTTTGTGCATTTTAAGGATTGCCCACAGCATGCCGCCATGAAGAGTGGTGAAAAGACATGATTGACAACTCTGTTGGGCTGCAACGAGAAATGGATCACAGTTTTGATAGCTAGTCAGATCATAGAATTAATGTAGAAAAAAATGAGACCACCAATTATTCTGCTGCACCTCCTAAACACAAACAATTTCACAATCAAGCGAAACAAATTTTGCCAAAGATGCAATTCCAATTCATAAGCACCTGCGTAACATGGAACCGATGAAACTAACAACTTACATCAGCACCATGCTCCAGCAGGATCTTCACAGCCAGATCCTGGTCCTTGGAGGCAGCCAAGTGCAGTGGTGTCCCAACATAATTGATTGGGTCCACATCAACACCCTTGGACAGCAGCAGTCTCACAACCTCGCAATGTCCTAGATGCACAACGACACACAACAAGGTACCTCAGGACATACAAGTGATGTTTTCTAAGCCCTCCCTAAAATTGAGGAACGCACCTTCCTCAACCGCATCGTGCAGTGGCACGGAGCGCCTGCAGTCCGGCACCGCTGGGTCACCGCCGTGGTCGAGAAGGTACCTCAGGACACTCTCATTCCCCATGGCAGCAGCAGAGTGGACTGGCAACCGGCCTACAAGGAAAGAATCTCACTGATAGCGCTCTGGCACTTCCTACATGGGAAGAATCTCATTCTCTCTCAGGTAGTCGGACGCACCATGTGGGGTGGTGGAGTTGACATCGAACCCCGATTCCTCCACCAGGAACCTGCAGACCTCCAGATGTCCCTTCGCCGCGGCGAAGTGGAGCGCGTTCCGCCCCTTGGCGTCCTTGGCTTCCTGCAGATTCACCTTGCTCGCCATCTCTACCAAGAGAAATTGAAATCGCAACATTCAAGATCATGTTTTTTAACTCGGAAAACAACAGTAAAAATCGAAAAGCACGATCGATAATCGGTGGGATTAAATGCAGGACAAAACCTAGTGGGCCGATTAGTCTCGAAGCGGGCATATATCTATCTAAACTACTGAACAAATCCAAGGAAAATAATGCCGAATCAAAGCTTGGCGCCGCTGTCCAAACCAAATGGGAGACGCAACGGTTCATCCAGAGAGAGAGAGAGAGAGAGAGAGAGAGAGAGAGAGAGAGAGAGAGAGAGAGAGATGTGGGGGGCGGTTACTCTTAAGGAGGCGGACGTTGCCGTCGATGGCGGCCTGGAGCGCGACGCCGGAGTCCGAGGTCCTGGAGGCCATCGCGACGGCGGCGGCGAGCGGGGGTTAGGGTTCTGGGCTTTCGGGGAATGGATCGAAGCGGATTAAGAAGAGGAAAGCGGGCGGCGGCGTTTAATGGCGGGAAACGCGAGGGGGCGGAGGCGCGTACGGGGAGTACGGGACGCCGGGCCTCCGGCTTGATGGGCCCGGGAGTTCCATGGGCCTCATTACAATGCTCCCACTTCACTGGCATTTTGTACTCAAACGTTCAACGAGCAAATTTGAAGCAAACATGAGTCGAATTTCAAGGGCATAGAAACGGCGTCCAGATTCTATAGCTACGAACCTTCATATCATATGCACAACAGAATGACCCCACACATTACAACAATATATGTGGATCACCAGGACCAAGCAAAGATAAAGTGCCAAAATAACTACCCATATTCAAAAAAAGCTCTTGACCACACATAAGTGCAAATTCGTAATTGTGGTCACTGCTATCCTGCAGACCGAGAGTGGTAACCAATTAAGAAAACACGGATTAGCACCGTACCGCTAATACATTGTAACATTGCAAGGAATAGTAAGTCCAGTTTCCTAACAGGACTAGTTCTATCAATCCAGTGAAAGCTCGCATCCAGCCTAAGCAGGTACTAGCCACGGGACATTTCACAAAAAGGTCAAAGTTCAGTATGTCAAGCATAGATTGAAACTAGTCTCTGCAGGCAAGTCGTGGTTCTGGATACGTGCAGTATCAGCCACATGTAGTGTTATAGACCATGGACACATCCACCCCCTCCCTCGTCCCCGCGGAGGCGACTCCCGTGTCGAAAACCAGCCTACAACCCAAACCCAAATCCAAATCCCGTCTAGATCCACCACCATCAAAGCCAACCTAGCTCCATCCACTGCAGATCCGGAGGCACCGGCGGACGATTTACAAGCTCATCCAGCTATCATCACAAGCGATGCAGGGACGGAGGAGATCGAGCTGGCTTCGGGTATGGCCACAATGGCCACGGCGGAGCTCCTTCCAGCAGCGTGTCAGCACTCGTCAGCACGGCATCACTCGCAGAGGATGGCTCTCGCTCGCGCTCCCCCCTCCAAGGTCCCCACGACCAACCCTCACCGGCTTCCACTCTGGCGCCGGTGACCACCGGACCACAACCCGATAGCCCACGCCCGTCCCCCTTCACCCTCTCTCCCGATCCCATGCCTTTCTACCCAGGTGGCGTGTCGGGGGGAGGCAAACAGGTAAGGTGGCTCAACGACTCGGACTCCGACATTGCATCCATTTACGCTTCGCCTCTGTGCCCGTCCTACCGCGACATCTTGCTGCGGGCTCCTCCTTCGCCGGAGCCTGCTGCGTCCAAAGCTCTTATTTTGCCCCCGGCGGCCACTGCGCCCTGGCTTGCATCTATGCCGGCACATGACCGCCTCGGACTGAGGAAAGGAGACCGCCATGGCCGCCGTCCTGAGAGACGCCGCGGCCAGGCGACCCTGATCACAGTCTCCCCATTTGCTGGCAGGAGCACGTCACCGGGCGCGGCCGGCTTCACTCGGTGGTTGTCCCACCCGCTGCTACCCCGGCTCCGACGGAAGACGGTTGGACCATGGCCGAGGGGCAGCGCACCAGGTCCAGGCGCTACCGCCGGCAGCAGTTGGCATAGCGGCGGCAAACGGCGGAGACGCGTCCTCCTTCGCCGGTCAAGCGCATTCCGCAGGAGCTCTTCGGCCGCTGTCTCAACTGCTTGTCCTACAAGCATCTCATTGCCCAGTGCCATCTGCCGACTAGGTGCTTCCGTTGCTGCGGGTTCTAGCACCTTGCCAGGGATTGCAAGTGGCCGCGGAGTCCAGTGAGCTCCGTCCCGTCCGGCGAAGGTGGAGGACACCGTCTAGTTCGCCCTTGCCATGTATCTCCTCCGACTCCGCGTGGACATGAGGCCCACGGACGAACGCCATCCCCAGCGGCATCTTCCGATGGACACTCCATCCGTGGCCGCTCGTCGACGCGCGGGGAAGAACGCTTCCGTTAGGGGGCCGACAGCCATTCCAGCCGCCCGCGGGGACGCGGGCTGCCACAGACATGCCTGAACCGTGACCTACCACGGCTGCCCTTATGGGAGGGGCTGTCAGGTTCGCAGGAGAACGCCGGTCGGGATTTGCACGCGCACTCCCTCTTGTGCGTCGACGAACAGCAGCTGCTAGTAAGAAGCCACCACGTCGACCGCTCAGTGGACCCAATGCGAATAGAGTCCACGCTCCCACCACTTTCAAACCAGGCTCCCGTTCTGTCGGGCGGCACCGCATCGCCATTAACCGGCATCCGCACTTACCGCCACCGGCCAAGAACCCAGAGAGAACGGGACTACAACACCACAGAGCGTGTGGTTCCAACGGTCATTGAGTCCATTCAGGATGCTTCTGAACACTGGACACCGATAGGCAGGCATAGTTCGGTAGAGGTCGTAGGCAACACTGTGCGACCTCGAGTACTGCAAGACACGCGCGCAGATGACCAGCAGCCACTGGCATTGGCGTCGTTGCCCTCCCCACTAGACACTGCCAGCACTGCTGCGGCCAAAGCCAAGACAGCTGCTTTCCTTAGCAGCGTGCACCTTTCCCTCTAGGTGCCGCTCACTTCCTTGCCACGAGCGAACAGTACAGTGACAGGACCACCTCCAACGCCCAGGCGCAGCGGCAGGATCACTAGCCAACCGCTCAACGCTATCCAGCCATCGAAGAAAGGGGAAATTCTTGCGATGAAGAAGCTAGGGATCATATCCCGCGATGATGAAGCTGAGCAGGTGATGGCGAAGGAATTTGACAAGTTTCTCGTGTCAACGATGCAGCCCCGTCACTTCGCGGCGCTCCACGACATCTTCCCAGCCACGAACGCGCTCTCTGACGCGGAGCTCATGCTGATAACCAACCAGGCAACCGCCGCAACCACGATCTGCTGATGTGGGACGTGTTCCTCTACTGTCGCCAAGCTTCATGGATTCGTGCAATCACAACATTCTTATTTGGAACGTGCGAGGGTTGAATGCGAGAAGTCGTAGGGATACTTTGCATGCGGTGGTCAGCGACGCAAGTGCGTCCACTGTTTGTGTCCAAGAGACCAAGCTCCATGTAATTTCGTCGTTCCTGGAACTCAGCCTCATCGACTGGTGGTTGCTCAAGCGGAGTGGGCTCGATATTCTGAAGAAGAAAGGACTGGACTTGGCGCTTATGCTCATCTCCTGGAATATTTGGAGGAACGGAACGATCGGACGTTCAACAGGGCACCGGTTAAGCACCATGGACAGTTGTTTCGCGAGATCGCCGAGCAAGCTCACTTATGGTGTTGTGCTGGTGCTAAGCACCTGTCCCTCCTAGGCTGGCCAGCGTCGGTAGGACTGCTAGGCATTTAGTTTCCTGTTTATCTCTAGGTACAAACTCTAGATAAGATAATCCGTGCGTATGCCCAGTTAACCCGCGTTGTAATTAACATTCCATCATTTCTTCTTCTTAATATAAAGATTTCTTCTTAATACAAAGATACGCAGCTCTCCTGCGTATTCTAGAAAAAAATAGTGTTATAGACGACTATCAATCTGAGGTATCAGATTTGTGAACAGATGCAGCAGCAGCAGCTGGTGGGTTCGTGGAGTAACCGGCGTTCCTTGTAGACTCCACAGCCTCCCTGCAGGTTTCAGGAACCAAAGGCCTAAGAATACCGTTCACATATCTTAATTCTTAATTCAAGCAGTTTGGGAAGAGCTAGGATATGTGGATTTTCATCTTTTCCCCATGGATAAAGACTCAGTCTGTTATGACAGTAGCTGAAAAATAGCAATAGAAGGAAACAAGAGTAGTGCCTTAATGCTTTCTGGATCTCGTCACTGGCAGGGTCAAGCTTGGAAGCTTCCAAGAATGCATCGACAGCTCCTTTGTAGTCCTGAGATGTAGAATGTCACGAGAGTGAGGATATAGGAGCAAACACTAGATAGGCTAAATTCAATGCATGCCGATACCTTCAGCAAGCTGAGAGCTGCGCCCTCACGGTACCATGCCTTCGCCCAACGTGGGCGCAACGTTTTGCAATGCTGGGCATCTGACAGGGCCTTCTCCCCTTCTCTCAGACGCAACCAGCATAGGCTCCGGTTGGAGAATAGGGTGGCATCAAGTGGGCCTTTCTCTATTGCCTGCAATAACAACCAGAGAGAACTTGGCATCTCAGAATTTGTTTGAGCAGCGGCTACAGTGAAAAATGGATTGAAGACTTCTTGTGCCCTGAGTGTGATATTTCACAACTAGTTACCTATCGTGCAACATTTTGTATTAGATCCCAACAAGTGTACCCCATATTTTGGTTCAAGCATTTACCAGCAGATAAAAGTAGGCTGCATCAAGGTAATCCCCCTTTGCAAATGCTTCCTTTCCTTGTGATTTGAAATAATCTATCTGTTTTATCACCGAGACCTATCCACAGTAGCATGTTCAGTTACATAAGGACATGGCATTCAAGAAGTTCTAATAACATAGACAAATGTAACACTTAGAAAATTAGTGCTCCTGAATTACTTCAATCGTGGCATTCTCTCCCTCGATTAAATTTGCAAGCTTGGCTGGGAAATTGTCCCTATAAGAAACAACTTACATACCTCAGAATTGAGAAGAAGGTATTTCGTAGTTCTAATAATCCCATCCACACTCCAATCTGGCACAAAAGGAATTGGTTTCGTCTTTGGAAATAGAATTTCGACAAGCTCACGATGCTCATGAGCTGCTGCTAACATGATTGGGAAAATTTCATTCTGCAATGTAAAGACAAAAAAACATGGAAGACTCAACCATGAAAGGAGAAGGAGATCAACGAGAATTTTAAGAAAATAGCATATACTGTTACATACATATAGCAAATGTTTCAGGCAAGAAAGCAAAATTAGTCTTAAAATCCAGTTAGTGATAAAGTGCTGCAACCATGGTGATCCTGGTCTAATGTTTTATGGAATTTCAGTGCTGTGCTTTGGACCTATGGCACCACAATTCTAAGATGCAATTTTTTATCTATACAGATTATAAAAATATTCACAATTTTAGGAGCTAGAGAAGCAAACCAGAGAGTATATGACCAGATGGGCGCAAACTGAAACAAACCGATAAAATTGCACTTGAATACAGACCTACTGTACAAAACTTGCTGACATATGAACAATCAATGAATATATGCTCTGGAAGCTTTAAAAAAATGGGCGTGACATCCATTCATAAATAGAATATAAAAAGGTTACGAAATGGCGACACACTTGATCCCAGCCTAAGTAATGAGTGTAAGGAACATGAGGCAAAAGTATGACTAATTGTTGAAAAATTAAATGGACAGCATAAAAGGTCTCGAGAGGGGACTAAACTAGCACAGAGGACCATAAGATTGTAAACGACAAAACATCAATCAAAGTAACTAAAGCAGAGACAAACACAATCATAAATGTGATTACCCTGTCATGAATGTTAGGGTCAGCTCCAACCTCTAGCAATTACTCCCTCCGTACTCACAAAGGAAGTCGTTTTGGACAGCGACACGGTCTCCAAAGTATTACTTTGACTCTTTATTTTTATAAAAATATTTATCAAAAAGTGATATATGTATAGTTTTATAAAAGTATTTTTCAAGACAAATCTATTTATATGGTTTTCACATTTCCAAACTCAACAACTTAAAAGTTATTCATGATTTATATTCCCAATGTTTGACCCAAACCTTGTCCAAAACGACTTCCTTTGTGAGTACGGAGGGAGTACTTGACAATGTCAGCCAGACCTTTATAAACAGCCGTCATTAAAACAGGTTGCCCATGCAGACTCTTAAAGTTCACGTCAGCACCAGCCTATAAAGTGGGAAATACAAATCGGGTAGCATTAGAGAGAATTCCACAAGTAATGACAAAAAAAATGTTAAAGGAAGTAACAAGATTGTTTAGTTAGCCTAGATTCTACTACAAGAAACTTTCTTGATAGATTAAGGCTGAAAAAGAAAGTCAATAAGTAACCATCTCAACCAGCATCTTCATACACTTCAAGGAGCACCCAATGCATGCCAACATGAGTGAAGAAAGAACATGATCGACAACTCTGTTGAGCTGCAAAGGGAAATGTCAGACTTCTGATTAACTATTTGAGGTCATTAATAAAACGATTCAGAAAATGCACCCCATAATGTGTATTCAGCTAAAACTCCTACAGCGAACAACTTCATCAAGTGAAGTCAAAACAAACTTCTAGCCAGTGCCTTTATCTAGTGTGTGAAGTGCCAAACTGCTGATACAACAGGGTAACAACAATACTGAAACTTACATCAGCACCATGCTCCAGCAGGATCTTCAGAGCCTGGTCTTGGTCCTTTCCTACAGCCACGTGCAGCGGCGTCCCACAATGATTGAGAGGATCCACTGGAACACCCTTGGACAGCAGCAGTCTTACAACCTCATCGTGCCCTGTGTGAAACAAATGATTTGCCGTGAACTCAACCCTGCAGGGTTGGTATGTATTTGTATTACATTATCTGGGAATTACATAAAAGAATCAAATGATTACAATCAAGGTGATCACCAATCAATCACCGGTCAATCAGCTATTGACAGGATCTGACTGACATCAAATATGCTACTGATATGCTACACCTATATACTTAACATCCCCCCTCAATGTCAATCAGTTTGCACTAGGTTGAGATTGGATAGTGACTTCTGTAGCATTTGCTTGGTGGCAGGCTTGGTGAAGATGTCTGCTGATGAGATGATCTTCACCTCCAACGTGCCTAGGGCCACCTTTTCTCGAACAAAATGGAAGTCCACCTCTATGTGTTTAGTGCGAGCATGAAACACAGGATTAGTAGTTAAGTAAGTGGCTCCCAAGTTGTCGCACCACAAAATCGGGGCTCTCTGTTGGGGTACCTGCAACTCTTTTAGTAGAGACTGCACCCAAACTGCTTCTGCTGTACCATTTGCTAGATACTTATACTCAGCTTCAGTTGAGGATCTAGACACAGTAGGTTGTTTACGTGCACTCCATGAAATGAGGTTTGGGCCAAAGAACACGGCAAAGCCATCTGTCGAGCGGCGATCATCAACACAACCTGCCCAGTCCGCATCAGTGAAAACATTGAGGAGAGTGGAAACGGATTTCCTAATCCTTAGACCAATGCCCACTGTACCTTTCATATATCGAAGAATTCTCTTGACAGCTTCCCAGTGAACATCAATAGGCTTGGATAGGAACTGGCAGGCCTTGTTCACCGCGAAAGAAATATCAGGTCATGTCAAGGTGAGGTACTGGAGGGCGCCGACTATACTGCGATATGTGAAAGCATCAGCTTCTCCTAGAGCACGGCCTTGCTCACTGGACAACTTCTCTTGTGCATTCATGGGTGTTGAGATAGCCTTGCAATTCTCCATGAGTCCAGCTAAGAATGTCCAAAGCATATTTTTGTTGAGAAAGAGGGAGCCCCTCTGAATTGCGAGCAGCTTCAAGACCCAAAAAATAGTGAAGAGGGCCGAGATCCTTGATAGGAAAGGAAGCTGACAGCTGCTGCAGAAGCTTGCTAGTGGTAGTTCGGGAGGAGCTTGCAATCACAATGTCATCAATGTACACAAGCATATAGATGCTAAGGCCATCATGAGAGAAGATAAACAGAGATGTGTCGGCAGTAGAAGGAACAAAACCAAGTTGCCAGATACGGTCACTAAGACGAGAGTACCAAGCTCGAAGTGACTGTTTGAGATCATATATAGCCTTCTGAAGTTTGCAGACATAGGAAGGACAAGATGGATCCTCAAAACCCGGTGGCTGGTGCATATATGCAGTTTCAGTAAGGTTACCATGAAAAAAGGCATTATTGATGTCAATCTGATGAAGATCCCAGCCTCATGACATTGTGAGGGACAGACAAGCCGCACTGTTGCTGGCTTAACCACCGGGCTAAAAGTCTCTGAATAATCAATGCCATACTATTGAGTGAACCCATGAGCGACAAGGCGAGCTTTGTACTTATCAATGGAACCATCAGGATTTTGCTTAACCTTGAAAACCCACTTGCAACTGATTATGTTCTGATTTGATGGCCGAGGAACCAGAGACCATGTTGCATTTTGTTGTGATGCCTAAAACTCTGAGGTCATAGCAGCCAACCACTAAGGATCAGCGAGAGCAGCCCAATGTGATGCAGGAGCAGCAAAGAAGGCACGACAACTCCGATCATATTTGATTATCCCATCGGTGCGGACAGCCAACTTGACAATGTTATCACGCAGTCGAGTAATCATGTGGTGATTAGGTAGTGCAGTCTCTGGCAAAGAGGGAAGCTCAACAACACCGGTTGGGGATGCAATGGCATCCAGGGAAGGTGCTGATGGTGTCGGTGCAGTTACTGGACATGAAATAGTTAGGGAGGCAGCAGCTGTCATACCAGGTGGTGAAGATGATGTCCCAGGCACCAGCCCTACAATTGGTTGAGCCATTGAGGTACCAGTATCCTCGGTGGACGAGAACGGGGCCTGCCCTGCTGTTGCCTGACAAGGAATAGAGGAAGGCGCACTAGGCGCTGCAGGTGCTGCTGTTGTCACCAATGCAGGATCTGATACAGGGATCAGAACTGATCCTACCACCTCAGAGGAGGGAGCACCGCCATGCTCACAGAACCTGAGAGGTATAGGGCTGCACTGAGCAGGAGGGTCGTAATTCCTCATATTGTCATTATGTAATGCCGGCTCATTGGTAGGAAAAACAAAAGGCATTGGAGTAGAAGGAGGAGATGACTTGGATGTTGTGGCAAAAGGGAAAATGGATTTGGCAAATACAACATCTCGTGATATGTATATACGACCAGTTGAGGGATCTAAACATTTGTACCCCTTGTGCATCAAGCTGTATCCTAAAAACACACATTGCCGAGAGCGGAAGCATAATTTCTTATCATTATATGGATGGAGGTTGGGACAGCAAACACAGCCAAAAGCACGCAAGAATGTGTAGTCAGGAGATTCCTGGAGAAGAATATGTAGTATGGATGAGTGTTGTAGAGATCGTATGAGCATGCGGTTGATAAGGTAGCAAGCTGTGAGAAAAGCTTCATCCCAGAAGCAAACTGGTAGAGATGAATGAGCAAGAAGGGCAATTCCTATTTCTACTAGGTGGCAATGCTTGCATTCGGCAATGCCATTTTGCTAGGAAGTGTGAGGACAAGAAACACGGTGCTGAATGCCTTCACGCTCAAAATACCGTGAAAGTCGACGGTACTCCCCACCCCAATCAGACTGAAAAGCACGTATTTAGTGTTCAGCAAACGCTTGGCATGTTTCTGAAAAAGATAGAAGGTATGTTCAACATCAGACTTTTATTTCAGTAAATAGATCCACGTGTAGCGATTGTAATCATCTAAAAAGCTAACGTAGTATTTGAAACCACCAACAAAGATCACAGCCGGCCCCCAAACATCTGAATGCACAAGTTCAAGAGGCGAAGACATAATATGGGTGGAAGAGCGAAATGGCAATTGATGAACTTTGGCCTGCTGGCAGGCATCACAAATAGAATTCTTACAACAAGGTGCACATGCTAGTTTATTAGATTGAATAACTAAATCGACAATGGTGGAAGATGGGTACCCTAGTCATCGGTGCAACAAATCCGAGGATAGGATGGTGGCAGCAAGACCCTAGCGATGTGGGGTGGGTGATAATGGGGAACAACATGGCACTGTGTAGAGACCATTCCGACATCTACCGTGAAGAAGAACCTTCTTCGTGGCCAGCTCCTTGACACAGAAAAAATCAGGGTGAAACTCGGCATAGGCATGATTATCAAACACAAGTTTATGAACAGACATAAGATGCTTGCTTATATGAGGCACGTGTAGGACAATTTTTAGATGAAGAGGTTTAGATGAGCCAGGAAGCACATAATGACCAATATGTGAAATTGTCAGACCTGAGCCATTAGTGACCTAGACTTGATCCTTCCCAGTGTAGCGCTCGTGCACATGAAGGCGTTCGAGGTCGCTTTTCATGTGATTGGAGGCGCTGGTGTCTGCATACCAATTGGTGTCAATGGTGTAGGAGCTGGTCTGCGCAGCGTTTCCAGTGCGCTCGCGCTGATCATCTGGCTGGTAGGCATGGTTGAAGCGATTGCGATAGCAGAGGGCATCATGCCCATACTTGCCGCAGACCTGGCAAGTAGGTTTGTTGCCGCCGTCGCCGCTGCTGTTGCTGCCAAAGCCTACACGACTGCGCCCTTGGCCACAACCGCGGGCTTAGCCGCCACGACCACTGGTGCGGTGTTCGTCACCCGAACAGGTAGCCGAGTTACCTGACGGGTGGATCTCACCGGCGGAGGAGTTGCGCTCAAGGCAAAGCTCAGCACTGATGAGGTAGGCATAGAAGCTGGTAAGGCTCACCGGCTCATCCCGAGCAATGATGGTGGTGATGAGGGCCTCATACTCGGATCCAAGGCCACCAAGCATGTAGCCGAGGACCTCCTCATCCTAGAGAGGGTTGTTGATCGATGCCATGGTGTCGGCAAGGGACTTCATCTTCTAGAAGTAGGCAGCGACAGTCATGTCCTTTTTCTTAAGATTGGACAGCTGATACCGCACTTGCATGACGCACGCAGATTCTGCGCTGAGAACATGGTGTGCAACGCATCCCAAGCAGCACGAGAGGTTGTGCACTAGGTCAGCTAGCCGAGGATCTCCTCGATCATGGAGGAGAGGAGGGTGCTCAGAATGAGTTGATCCTGAGTGAACCAGCATAGGTAGGCGGGGTTCGGCACCTGGCGCTGATTAGTGCCAGTTCCCTCCCTCGGCGATGAGCTGCGACGACGCTGTAGTCGTGCTGATGACATAGCTAAAGAGCTATTGTGCTTGCAACAATGGTATGGCCTGAGTCTTCCACAGGAAGAAGTTCTCCCCTGTGAGGCCCACTGTGATTGAGTGGCCCATGGACGGCAGGGAGATGGACGGGGAAGTGGTGGTAATAGCACTGGCGGCAGTAGAGGCGGCAGCAGCAGCAGCCAACATGACGATGGCGAAAAAGAAAAGCGGAAGCTGGTCGTGAATGGATCTTGGCTCTGATACCATGTGAAACAAATGATTTGCCATGAACTCAACCCTGTAGGGTTGGTATGTATTTGTATTACATTATCTGGGAATTACATGAAAGAATCAAATGATTACAATCAAGATGATCACCAATCAATCACCGGTCAATCAGCTATTGACAGGATCTGACTAGTGCTCAATCTAATTCCATAAAGTTCATGAGGCAGAGGGAGAATCGAGGAGTAAGGAACCCACCATACTTTGCTGCATTGTGCAGCAGCGTGAATCCCCTAGCATCTGGCAAGGCCAGGTCAACGCTGCGTTCCAGAATGTACCTCAGAATAGGGAGGACATCATGGCCCTTGCCTCAGCGGCAAGGAGAATTGTCTTCTCGCTTGCAAAAGGAGGGGGGCCTTCTCACTGGTAATCTCTGAAGAAGAAGTGATAATCTGATAGCTAAATGCAGCACAAATCGATTCACCCTCCGTGGAGGTGGAGTTGGCATGGAACCCCAATTCATCCACGAGGAACTTGCAAACCTCGAGGTGCCCACCGGCCGCCGCGAAGTGGAGCAGGCCCGCCCCTTGATGCCCTTCACGCCCCACAGTTCCAGGTCGCTCACCAGTCCTAATTGCCAGGAGAAATTGCAGAAATCGATTAGGGAATCCAAGTGAAATCCAAGTGCGGTGCTGTCGGCGGCACTTACCCTTGAGGAGGCGGAGGTTGCTATCAGGGGCGGCCTGGATGGCGACGTTGGTGGGGCTAAGGGCCATGGCTGGCGGCGGCCGTGCCTGGAGGTTCCTTGGTCTCCGGAAGGTTCATTCAAGAAGGCTAGGGCTTTGGAGCGGAGAGTGGGGAATGGGATGGAAGCGGGGTGGGTGGGTGGTGTCTTTTGGCGGGAAAAGGCAAGGGGTGTGTGGGAGACCACGAGACGGCTGCAATGTGGCATGGGGATGGGGGACCCCCACGCATAACCTGGCGGCAACATGCCACGTCTGCAGCGGACCTGACCATTTTTTTGCTTGGAGGTGGAGGAAGTTGGAGGAGACAAAACTGATATTGTAGCTGGATGCTTAACCGAATGTAAAATGGGAACTAGACCTTGCTGTCAATATCAATGGTAACTCCACCGTGCCATCACTGATTATATTTTTTAGTTTGCTAATAAATTCAGATCTTATGACAAACTAATAAAAAAATTCTTATCGAAAAAACATGAAAATCACACTATTTTGTTGGTCAATTTTACAGTCCAGCATATAGCGTGCAATCAGCGTATTATCTATGGATCTCTAGTTTTCTTTTGTGGTGGCGAATTCTGAAATGGCAACAATGAATCTGTGGAGGGAAAAACAAATAGCGGGAAATTCAAAGTAACGACAAATGATCGGCATTTATAATATAGAAGCATATATTTAAAAAAAGCATGAGTTCACTTCAGGCGGCAACAAAATATAATGCAAAAGATCAAGAGTGACAAACAGCTTGAAACTAGTCAGCAGCAGCATGTTGTTTGTTACATATAGTTATAATCCCCACATATGGTTTTTTATAACAAATCCCCATATATGTTATAGAGGATTATCAGGTCAAACGGATGCAGCTGCTTGAGGGTTCTTTTCTCCCGAGCGAGCAGCACTCTTCAAAGACTCTATAGCCTCCCTGCAAATTTCAGGAATCAGAGGCCTAAGAATTACCATTCACAAATCTTAATTAGAGCTGTATAGGGAGAAGTAAGGATTGGAGGTTGCATGATCCCCATCCCATGCACAATTGACTTGGTCAGGGAAATAGCTTATAGCAGCAGTAGAAGGAAAGAAGAGAAGTGCCTCATTGCTTTCTTGATCTCATTGTTTGTAGGGTCAAGCTTCAGCACTCCCTTGAACGCATCGGCTGCTCCTTTGTAGTTCTGTGCATAGAGAAATACCAAGAGAGCGAGGATATATACATGTGGACAGATTACATCAGGTTGTGAGGCTACAAATTGATACAATGTAAGCCATACCTTCAGCAAGCTGAGAGCCACGCCCTCACGGTACCATGCCTTTGCAAAACGTGGGCTCAACATTTTGCAATGCCAAGCATCTAGCAAAGCCATCTCCCCTTCTCTTAACCGCAACCAGCATAGGCTCCGATTGGAGAATGTTGAGACATCGGCGCCCGTAACCTTGACACCGACTCCTTCTATGGAGACTTTCACCTAGCACCAATACGGAAGATCAACTCTCTACAAGGGAACTCAACCTTTATTCACAACTTGATACAACACTCTTACACTATTTATGTGGCTATCCTACCATACTCTACTCATGCCATACTACGATGGCATGTCACTCAACTCTTTATGACGGCTATCTATGCCATCTCCATATGACCTCTACTTGGCATGGCATACCTGAGGGGTGGAGGCCACCTCTATTTATAGGCCTAGGTGATCCATGGACATTTGACAAGTGTCCATGCTCTAGAAATTTCCTAGGTTCTACATTATTCTAAGTTTGCCATGAAAGATGTTCTAGATTCTTGCATGAGAAATATCTAAGCTCTTGTGTTCTCTAAACTCTTCTAGAACCTTCCTACCTTGTCATCATCTTATCCTTATACATGATAAAGTTAGTGTCTTCTACAAACTTCTAGAAGGTTCCAAGTACGCGTTGCATATTCTCAACAGAGAATAAGGTGGCATTAAGTGGGTCTTTCCCCATTGCCTTCAATAACAATCAGCGAGATTTCAGATTTTCTTTTTTCAGCGGTGTCAAGAAAGTTGGTGTTTCATAACTAATTATCTATCCTGCAACATTTTGCATTATCCCAAGTTCTCAATAAGTATACCCTGAATCTTGGTTCAAGCACTTACCAGGTCATAGAAGTAGATTGCGGCAAGGTAGTCCCCTTTTGCAAACGCTTCTTTTCCTTGTGACTTCGAATCAGCTATCTTTTCTTCTACTAACTCCTACACACGGTAGCACCAGTTAGAGAAAAACCTTGGCATTCAAGAGCTTCCCGCAGTTAGATAAATGTAATAGTTAGCAATTTTGTGCTGCTCTATTGAATCCATTTACTCTAATCTGCAAGCTCGGCTGAGAAAAATGTGCCCACAAGGCCACTAACATACCAGAGGCTCCAAGTGCGGATATTTCATGGTTCTAATAATACCATCAACACTCCAGTCGCACATAAATGGAACTGGCTTTGTCCGAGGAAATAAAATTTCAACAAGCTCACGATGTTCATGAGCTGCCGCTAACATGATTAGGAATTTCCCATCCTGCATTGCATAGACAGAAATGGAAGAGATATTATGATCCAGCAAGAGGTGAAGTGGAGATGAACAGTTTCTTTTCTCTCTTAACAAAAAAAGAACTTTAAGAAATAACATACCAGTGACACTAATGGTCCTATATATTGTTAAACGAGTATAGCAGAATTTGAAGAAAGCAACCAGAATTTCTGCCTCTTAATTTCTAGTTAGTGATCGGAGATTGTAGGTGTACCTAGACTAACTTTGAAACAGTGGAATTTCAATCGTCAACGACCCACTGCAGAACACGACGATCTTGCTTGGCTTCGTATATTGGTCCCGTTCCCGTACATGCGGTTGCTTCACAGCATGTAAAATGAAGGAGCAGACCCTCGTCAATCAGATGGATCCAGTTAATGCAAACAGAATGGACAAACAAACGAAGGAAAGACCACAAAAGGCAGCAAAGACCAACAAGATGGGCATTACTCATCCCAGCAGGTATTAACTCCCAGACCAAGCATACACGCCAACGAAGTAAAAACAGCGCCTTCTCAGCTTATTACAGTTCCACAGTGCTTAAACTTGCAGCGTTGCTACCACCAGAGCTAATGTTTCAGACTTCCAGTCCAAACCAACCAAGTTTTGGGGCCACCATCGAACATTTTCGCGGTTCAGTATTTCTACCCTACTATGTATAGCAGTTTACTAGCATATCTCCAGAAGCTTTTTCTTCTTCTTTATTACACCAAGAGAACGTGGACAGGTTCCAGGGAAGATGCAGGATTGTACAAGCTGAGCCCACACCGACACCATTGCAGATTTTCAAGGTCTTCCTACCGAGCCCATTCAGGTCCGCTGATGCGCACGTTGGGCTGCCTCGCTCTGGTGGACCTGCGCAGCGGTAGCCCTCACACTGCATGCAAGTATGAAAAGGAAGTTGCATTAGCATCGTAGTGTCACAGGGCATTCATAGCAATGCAAGTTCAGTAATCAGTGTCGATTGTAATGCAAATAAGCAGATACCCACGGTCCAACAGTCTCCAGATCAGTGACATGCTCTCAAAGAGGCAAACAAGAAGGAAAGAGTACAAACCAGAGGATAGAGGTTATGTACCTCGATGCTTTGTCAGCTGGGTCTTCAGGACCCAAGTTCAAATCAGACATTAGCGATTCTATTCCTCCGCCGTTTTCCTAAGGATGAAAATGTGGACACATATGAGCAGGGAACTTGACACAGTGAACACGAAACCATTTGATGATCTTGCTATTTGCTAGCACAGCTCACCTCCGCCATTGTCAAAGTTGTTCCTTTCCCAGAGGATGATTCTGGTAAATCTGGCAGTGTATCCTTGGTGATATTAGCATCAGAAATAGCATTCTCTTTATCATCCGAATCCAGTGCCTCGAACCATGAAGAGTTTAATAACTGGGTCACTGATGTGGAAATTATTGTATTGAAGGAATCTTAACACTGATTAGGTTACACGGGATGGAGAGCTAACTGGTATCATAATTTACTAGAGTAATAGTGAGATTAAGCAAGGTAACACTTTTCTAGAATTTAGCATATATTGGGAAAGCTACAATGCCATATGCTTGTGCATTTAGATAACTAAATCACACACAACAGAGGGAGCTGAACATAAATTGCATAATCAATAGTGCATGGAAATAGCAATAGGGTCTTTCAAAGGATATACTTTAGCAATCTGCATAGCAGCTACAAACATGAACCCAATTGCCATTCAGTTGAAAAAGGGGGGGAATAATTCCTACTGTGCATCTGAACTCACACTTTTCTCATGCTGAATTATTCCATCAATGCTCCAGTCTGCATACTGAGCCACAGGGGTCGTGACTAGGAAAAGAATCTTAACACATTCCTTCCAACCTTGGCGTGCAGCAATTTGTACTGGTAGTTTACCATTCTGTTAAGAAGACACATTAATGAAAAAATTTAACAAACATGAGGGGGCTTAAGGAATAAAAAAATTAAGTATTCAATCTGGAGCACAGTGAGTACAACAGAATGTGGGAAAGCCATTATAATACTGCAAGCATACCACTAATACCACATATGAGCACTAAGGGTTGTAGGTTTATCATTAATCATATATGCACAGAGCATGTATTACTTATTAACGTGTAGCAGAATAAAACAGTGACAGTACATGTACCCAAACGCCTATTATACCCTCAATTCATATGAAGACAATGAATAGGTGTACATGAATAGACCGGCTCCTTTCAATTCCTTTGCTCTTTTCTTTACTGTGTGCAAGGATCATATCAACTTCAGTATTAGCAAGACGTGGAACATTCATGAGGTAAATGTTGTACTTCAGACCTAAAGATGAGGGACATTTTACCCAAAATTACATCTAGCTAAGAAAGAATTCCATTAATTAACCGAGTTTCATGATACTTCAAGAAAACAATATTTTGGGTCATCTAGCATTAAACATGCTAGCAAGAACTAGGGGTTTGGGAAAACCGTGACAATAAAAACCAACTAGCAACAACTTACATCATTGAAGAAATTTTGCTAATTGACCTAAATTTACTTGTTTGTCAAGTAGTGTTTCTAAGTACCAAAGAAATTTAGAGATCTTAGCATGCTTCAATAAACATTAGTCGCTACAAAATTCATGAAGACCTTTTAGCTGGTATAATAGACAGAAAACCCAGAAGCTAGACAGCAGTGACAACTAACAAGCTAAAAGGCAAGATAAAACTCACTTCATCAGGAATATTTGCATCAGCACCAGCTTTCAGCAAACATTTGACACAGTTGGTTAAGCCTTTCCCAGCAGCTATCACTAACGGAGTTAAAGGACTGCCAGCATTGACTTCAGCACCAGCCTGCAATGTCATACAGAGTGTTGAAGAGTTTTCTAAAGCATGCTGCAACTTGTGCACAGCATAGGAATGGCATAATCAAATTGTATCAGTTCCATGGCAAAAAGTCTCTATAGGGTGAGTAACAGATATAAAGAGACAGGTTACTGCACCTCAATAAGTATCTCCAAGCACTCTAGTGAAGGACCAATGAGGGATGCAGCCAGTGGCGTATTGAATGAACGCGAATGCCTATTGTACTGGAGAAAAGAAAAGGAACACATTATGATACTGGAGTAGAAATTGTTTAACTACGTAACATGCAATTAATTGGAGTACATATCAAAAGGATTGCAAAAGGCAGCACTCAAGCACACTCAATTTCCCCGGCAAAATTAAATAAAAATGAAAATGGGAAGCCACAACTCTGCAATACCGTACCATCCCGTATGGATGCAGTTGGACAAAAAGGTATGCCTGATAAACGATTTGCAGACGGAAATTCAAACTTTCAACAATTGAGCCCCCTCTATTACTGTTTTCTCCATCTAGAATTAGCAAGCACTATAACAATGTAGAAGAAAAACCAAGATAGTTTAAGGCTACAGGATGTTGACCCATTGTCATCCATCCTCAATTGTCCAGACATAAGAGCGTCAGGATGGTCACTGACACACTGCACAGTGCCCAGGTATAGAATGCCAGTAAATAAGCAGTTGTGGGGATAATGCCAGTAAATAAGCAGTTGTGGGGATAAGGTGCAAATAACTGGGGAGCAAATGCAAGTTAAATCACACAAGAGCAGTATACTAGGCTAGACCTTGGTCTGACTACAACTTATTCAGATACTTTTACAAACGAATTATAAATTTTCCATGTGATAAAATCAGGCCCAAAGGCATCAATAAATCAAATATATACACTGATGTTGGCAAAGGAAGAGCCAGATACCAGTTAAAAGTGCCACATAAAAGAAAACAAGAAGTAAAGATCTATTATTAGATTGACTTGTTTAAAAATACATGAGTCCCATGTTGGCACAGTCAAACAAGCAAAATTAGCATTCTACCCACTGTGGCTGGACTAAATCTATTTAGCTTCCAAGGTTAGGAACTGGGAAAGACCCTCAAGGGAAGAAAAAACAAACACTAGAGCATTTATAGGCAGAAATAATGATAGAATACTAAACTCCAGCACACAATATTGACAAAAAGAGCAAACTATAGCTGGGAAGAATGAACTTATTACGTCTGCTTTATGCTGCAACAACAACTTCAACACTTTTGCGTGTCCATTTTCAGCAGACACATGTATTGGCGCTCCACCATTTTCACATATGGGGTCAACCTCAGCTTCCTTGGACAATAACTGCTCTGCTACTTCATAGGAACCTGGATGAAATGCAGGAAACTGATCATGACACAGTAACACCTATGATATTTTTAAAATGTATTTTGTAACTTAAATCTAATCATCACAAATGATTAATATTTTAAAAATCTACATAACATCATTTCTATAAAACTACAACTACAAGGGGTTTTGCAATGCAGTATGAACCAGGAAGATTACAACATTGCGGTGTCCTGTTAACCAATGCTTAAGCCTAGGCAACAAAATTAATTCAAATGGTGATATTCTATCCAGCCTGAGAAAATAGCATTTTTCACACAAGGAATGCAATTAAGTATTAACATCCAGACCTCATTTACTGCACCTGCTCCTACGATGAGTTGCTAGTATCCATGCTACGGTAATGCCAGGTTTAAGTAACCAAGACAGGTTATATACTTCTATACCTGTACATACCTGGTTCAAAAGTAAATACCACAAGTTTATGCAGCTGTTAGTACTATCCAACATGTTGTATGATGAATTAGTACACTGTGAGTATGCACAATTGTTTCAATAAGTTTTGATGGACTGCGCTGCTGGATATTAGCACCAAAAGTGGATCACAGTGGTTAAAGTGTTTACACTACCACATTTAGCCACCCAAAAAGAATCCTAAGTTGTGGAAAACACCCAAAAAGAATCCCAGTGCACTGCTGATCAAATACTGCAAACTGTCTAAAACCAAAAAAAGTAAGACAACACAGATTTGGCCAGATAAATCTAAACAGAGCTCAAAGAACAGCTAGACAAAAAAAAATCCACAGCACATAAATGCAAGGGAAAGAACCTCTTTCTGCAGCAATATGGAGAGGAGTGACCCCAATGCTGTCTGCTTTGTTTGGATCAGCTCCACGGCTGAGTAGGATCTTTAGAGTGGTTGTGGATCCCACACCTTGTACTGCTAAAATTAGCGGCGTCGCACCTAAAACAATCATGAGAAATGGTAAACACTTCATATGCATGTCCAATGATTCCAACTTCTGACTGAATAAATGGTACATAATCAATAAATCTTAGCAGCCTAGCATTACTTCTTCCACCTAACCTTTGATTTCAGTATGATCCAGATAAGGAACAAGCAGCCTGAAAACATAATCGCTACATTGTCCAGAGATAACAACAGAAAGGACAAAAACGAACGAGTAAAATACTTCTAACCCAACCAAAAACTATTTTCTAAGCCCAATTGGGGAATAAATGGGCTCTCGTTTGGGAGCCTCAGCCCCAACTACTAAGCCCGCTAATTGATAGACCATGAACTGAGGCCTTCCCCCTCCACAACAGACTCTAGAACACAACCCAAAAACATCGCAGAGCTGAACGATTGAACAGCACAACGCTCCCGATCCAACACAACGCAGATGAGAATGAACAGTAGCAGTAACGAATTACCATCAGCATCCGCGGCGTCGACGTCGACCTCGCATGACCTGATCAGGAACTTGCACACCTCCACCTTCCCGTTCGCCGCGGCCAGGTGCAGCGGCCCGCGACGCTTGATCCCCGTCACGCCGACAGCCGCGGCCGCCACCGCCTCGTCAACGCTCATCCCCACCTTGCTCATCAGCTGCTTCGCCAGCTCTGCTCCAATACATACAAAACCCCACCCCACAGTCAGATCGAGACCCCAAACCCTAGCGAATCGCGAGCGGGGGACCGATCGAAGGAGCTTACTCTTCGAGCGGGCGAGATCCCCCTCCAGCGCCGCGTCGAGGAGCTCTGCGACCGCCCGATCGTCGTCGTCGTCGGCATCCTCGGGCAGGAGCGCGGGCTTGAGGTCCAGCGGCGGCCGTAAGGAGGAGGACCACCCGGAGCTGGCGGCGTCGGGGGTGGAGCGGGAGGAGGCGGCGCGGGAGGGGGCCATGGCGGGCTCGTGCTCACTCGGCTCTGGATGCTTCGAGGAGGCTAGGGTTTGGAGGGTGGCTGGAGGCGAGGCGGAGAGGAGGCGGCGAGTGGGAGCGGAGGAGGAATGGAAATGAGCGGGAAGGAAGCCTGCCGTACTAAAAAGCGAGGGAGACTGGGAGAGTGGATCAGCACGCCAGGCTGGACGAGCGCTGTCAGACCCAAGTGGGCCGAGTCGACGTGGTTTTTGGGCTGGGCCAACACATAGTTGGGCTTGTCTTTGCCTTCTTGTGTGTGATTGGTCTTCTCAGTTTCGAAAATGGCCGAAGAGACATTCAAACTCACTATTTCACGTTGAATTAGTAAGACAAATGTAAATTTGATGGATTTAGAACTCGACCTTATATCAGTAGCCTATATTACGTCTATCTCATGTCACCTTCACTAATCTCCCTTCATCTTGTGCTTCAAGCACGAGTGAAAGGCCATCAAATCCAAATCCAAACGCGGGTGCCCTTGCAGGCCAGACGCGAAAAACGAAACAATTAAGGCACTGTTCCAATCCACTTAAATTATATAGGTACTATGTACTATGGTAACAATATCACTTTAGACCATTTAGAACCACAAATAATCTAAAATATGCTAACTATGGGTAGCCATGATGATTTTTTACCTTACATAATTCAGCTCATATAATCCATGAGGAAACATGCCTTTAAAACTGGGAAACAAAATTTCAACTAAAGAAGACGGATAACCTTTCGAAAAAAACAGAGAGGATAATGAGAAGTCGGACCTTGTAACATAGCGAGAGCAGTAATCAACTCCCAAACCCTGCATGCCATTTAAGGTTCTGCTTGGCATGGTTCCAACTTTAGGTGGAGCTGCTCCACTTCAAAGGCCCTGTTTGGCACAGCTCCACTCCACAACTCCAGCGACTCTAGCAAAAAAAATAGTCAAACACCCCAACTCCAAAACTCCATGGAGCTGCCAACTCCATGGAGCTGTAGTACAAATAGGGGTGGAGTTTTGGAGCACCTCTTTTGCTGCTCCAAAACCCCCTCTTTTGAACCTCCTCGTGGAGTTGGTGGGTAATTACCCACCACTGCCACTGATTACACAAAAATAACGTTTCATTTTTGCCTCTTTCTTTCCATTCTTCCGTGCACCTCTGTTTCTTTCCTCTCCCGTGACTTCACCCGCCCGCCTAGCCCCGCCGCCAGGCGCCCCTAGGCCCGTCGGCGGCCGCTGCGCCCCGAGGCCGCCCGTCTCGCCCCGCCGCCGAAAGGCCACCGCCGGCCACAGCGCCCCACCGCCGGTTCGCCCCGCCGCTGAAGATCCCTCGCCGCCGAAGCCCGAGCCGGCCGTCTCGCCCGGCCGTCTCACCCCGCCGCCGAAGCCCGACGCCGGCCGGCTCGCCCCGGCGCCGAAGCCCCTGCACCGGCCGCGGCGCCCCGCCAGCGGCCGCAGCGCCCCTGGGCCGATCGCGGCGCCCCTGGATCCTTCGTCGTGGAGATGCTTTGACTCGAGGGCTGTTGGTATTTCCCTGGATGCTATACCTCACCACGCGTGGATTATTCTAAAAAAAGCTCAGACAGGAAGGTATGCAACAAATCTCTTAAACTTTTTGTATCAGCGAGTGGAGATTTGATATGTCATGCATTTGTTTCATAATGCTATATTGCATAGATGTGAAATAGATGAATTTAGGTGATGTGATGTATTCCTTTTTATTTACTAGTTCTCGTTGAAGTATACAAAATGAACAGTTCTAGCTTAGCTCAAAGGCAAATAATACAAAGCAATCCTAATACGTGTCCCTGCAATGCATGAGTCTATGCCTTGTTCTGCACAGTTGAGATAGTATTCCCATCCATTCAAGCAAATCCTTTAATTATAATTTATAAACCATGATTGATAAAGGCAGGCAATAATTTCTAAAATTTAATGACATACAAATTTTAATTAGCTGCACCATGAGTTCGCTTTCCTCACAGAAGCAGCCCATTGTAATCTGTAGAACTATTATTGTGCTTTTAGGGTAGTACTGTTAGATATTAGTACCATGAGTTCAAAAATTCCACAAGCAAATAGTACTGTTAGATATACTACTGTTATTGTGCTTTTGCACAATTCTCAAACTTGATCGATAGAGGTGTTTAGCCAGAGGTAAAAAAACTGTTAGTTTCGTACAGTTTTCCATTTAAAACTAATATACTACTGTCAATAGGACAAACAAGGATCACTTCTTGGATATATGCAAACTGTCGGCTATTATAAGGCATGCAAAGCATGGATATATGCTTCTCATAGCTGTGGATTGAGATGTACCAAATTTGGATGGTTAAATAACAACCATTTGAAGAGTAATTGTAACCAAATAATAAGTTCATGGATATAGACAATACCCTGGACATGGTTATGACTAATAAGAACTTGGAGGAAATTCGCAACAAAATTTATGATATGTTTCTAATCATTGTCAATTATTACAGAGAGCACATATCAAAAACACATCAGGAGGAGATCCCCTGCCGTCCCTGGCATCTCGAGGAGTTCCGCCGGCCACAAGGTATGGCAAAAACTTTTTTTTCAGTAATAATTGATAGCTGCAATCAGTCCAAGTTGGTTCAATGATATACTCGAGTGCTGTGTGTGTATGAAATTGATATACTCTAGTGCTGTGTGTGTATAAAATTGATATACTCGAGGCCTTCTAATATGAAATTTGTGAGTTCGATAGATGCCAGAAATTGATTGGAATTCGGAGAACACTCGAGTGTTGTGTGTGTTGTTTGCCGAACAAGTTGAAAAAGGAAATCGGCCAAACACACACTTGAATGCACTTGGTTATGCTGAGGTTGAGAAGGGGTTCAAGGAAAGGACTGGAATTGTGGCTACCAAGGGTCAGATCAAGAACAAATGGGACAAGTTGAAGGAAGATTTCAAAGCATGGAAGAAACTAATGCTAAGGCAAACAGGGACTGGTTGGGATCCTATAAAGAAGACTATTGCTATGGATGATGAATGGTGGAAAAAAGCTAGAGCTGTAAGTTGGTTAAAAAAAATTTCTATATTTTTTTGCATATGTCAAACGTGTTGATAATACTTATAATAATATTATGTGCTTATTTCAGGATATTCCGGGTTGTGGCAAGTTCAAAAGGAAGGGCCTTGAGAATGAAGATGAATTAGCCAAGTGTTTTGCTGACATTACTACTATTGGTATTGATCATTGGTCTCCTCATGTTGTGAATGTTGAAGCAACCGAAAATGTTGATGTGACACAAGATGAGGCAACCAATTTTGAGCCAGAAGGTGATGATTTCATTCCTGAAACACAAGAGGAGGATATTGGTATTTCTCCTTCACCTGCGAGTGGCAAGAGACTGGCAAGGCCTGTTGACAGGAGTGGTAAAAAAGCGAAGTCTGGAAATGCATTCCTAATTCAAGAAGCAGTAACAAGTATGGCAAGTTCAGCCAATGAATATGTTTCGAAGAGACATGGAAAATATTCTATTGAGGAAGTGATGGAGGTTGTGATTGCTTGTGGGGCCGGCTATGATAGCAATGAACATTACATGGCGTCTGAACTGTTTGTGAAGAAGGAGCAAAGGGAGATGTTCATGACCTTGCCTACTAATGAGATTAGGTTCAATTGGCTTAGGAGGAAGTACAATGATAAATATGAAAAATAGAAATTGGCTTAGTGAGAGTGATGTCATTTGTGTATGCTACTATTTTTTTTCGCATGTGTGGTACATTTTATTTTATTGCATTTTATTTATGTATGACAGTTGTATCTTACATTTCATTTATGTCAATGTTCACAGATGTCTTCAAGTGAGTCTGATGAATCTAGTGATTCTGATGGTGAATATTTTTTTAAAATGGTTGAGAGCTGTGGTAAGCTAGCACAAAGTTATCATGACTCATATATGGATAAGGCACCGCCGAGATTTATGTTTTCACAACAGAGTGGAATGGGATGGCTGATGGAGACGGTAAACACTCTAGGGGAGTGCCATCGAATGCTTCGGATGAATGAGGTTATTTTTCAGGATCTTCATGATGTGTTGGTTGAGAGGTACGGATTAAAACCATCGAAGCACATGAATACTCTTGAAATGTTGGCCATTTTCCTATTCACATGTGGTGGGTGTGAGTCAAATAGAAGAGGACAGAATAAGTTCAAACACTCAGGTGAAATCATTAGTAGAAAATTTCATGAAGTTCTAAATTGTGTGGTTGCCATGGCACAAGATTTCTTGAGACCCACAGATCCTAATTTTCGCAATGTGCACAAGAGGATTAGGAATGACAAGAGAGCATACCCACACTTTAAGGATTGCATTGGTGCACTTGATGGAACCCATATTCGTGTGTATTTATCACCTGAAGAATAAGTGAGATATATTGGTAAGACTGGAATTGCAACTCAAAATGTGCTTGTCGTTTGTGATTTTGATATGCGCTTCACCTATGTGGCTGCGGGTCAACCGGGTTCTTTGCATGACACTAATGTATTGTACCATGCATTGGAAGCAGATGTAAATGTCTTCCCACATCCTCCTCAAGGTAAATATTTTTCCTTATGTTCCTTTTCATATTTGTATGCACAAACTTATTTTATTTTACATATGTGTAGGCAAGTACTATGTTGTAGATGCGGGCTATCCTAATCGTCCGGGGTATCTGGCTCCATACAAGGGTGAAAGGTACCACTTACCCGAGTGGCATCGAGGTATGGAACCAAATACTCCAAAAGAGAAGTTCAACCATATACACTCATCTGTTCGTAATGTTATTGAGCGGTCGTTTGGAGTATTAAAAATGAAATGGCAAATCCTTTACAAGATGCCCGGTTATTCAATGGTCACACAAAAGAAGATTGTTGCTGCTACTATGATTCTACACAATTTCATACGTGAACATGCTAGCGTTGATGTGGACTTTGCTAATTTTGATAGAGATCCTACCTACATGCCTACTATTCCGGAAAGATACAACAAGTATGCTGTGTCTCAACATGCCTCCGATGGATCAACTTCGGAATCAAGCTTTGTGACTATGGACACCTTTCGTGATAGTATGGCTACATCAATTGACCTAACATGGAATTAGTGCAATGATTATTGTAACGACCTTATTTTGGAACTATGAATTTATTTCGAAATTTTAAATTTTTGGAACATGTAATTTATTATTATTTTGGACTTCAATGCATGTAGTTTCATTTTATATTTGTGATAAGTAGTTCAAGTCGAACCAGGGGCAAGAAAGGCAATCTACCCTCAAACTCCTCTTTTCTGGAGCTAGGGACACCCTCCCAGCCAAACACCCTCACCAGACAGCTCCAACTCCACCCAGAGCTGGCTCCACCTGGAGTTCTGGAGTGGAGCAGCTCCACCCAGAGTTGGAGTCATGCCAAACAGGGCCAAAATTTCAGGTGGAGCCAGCTTTGGGTGGAGTTGGAACTGTCTGATGGAGGTGTTTGCTGGGAGGATGTTCCCAGCTCCAGAAAAGAGAAGTTTGAGGGTAGATTGCCATTCTTGCCCATGGTTTGAATAAATACACTGTTCTTTAGACAAAATGAACGACTTGAGCTACTTCTCACAAATATGAAATGAAAATACATGCAATAAAGTTCAAAATAATAATAAATTACATGTCATTTGCCTAGAACCAAAATTACGAAATAAGTTCATAGTTTCAAAATAAGGTTGTTACATAATCATTGCACTAGTTCCGTGCTAGGGCGATGGATGTAGCCATACTATCACGAAAGGTGTCCATAGTCATAAAGCTTGATTCTGAAATTGATCCATTATACACGGCATACTTGTTATATCTTTCCGGAATAGTAGGCATGTAGGTAGTATCTCCATCAAAATTAGCAAAATCCACATCAACACTAGCATGTTCACGTATGAAATGGTGTAGGACCATGGTAGCAGTAACAATCTTCTTTTGTATGACCATTTAATAACCGAGCATCTTGTAAAGAATTTGCCATTTCATTTTTAATACTCCAAATGAGCGCTCAATAACATTACGAACAGATGAGTGTATACGGTTGAACTTCTCTTTTGGAGTATTTGGTTCCATACCTTGATGCCACTCGGGTAAGTGGTATCTTTCACCCTCGTATGAAGCCAGGTACCCCGAATGATTAGAATAGCCCGGATCTACAACATAGTACTTGCCCACACATATGTAAAATAAGATAAATTTGTGCTAGGTAGCCCGAACGATTAGGATGGCAATTAAATCTATGTAGTGCCGCACCTTGGCCGTGCTGCGCGTACCCGGTCCCCTTCCCCCTTGCAGCCCGCGCTGGTCGGCTGCTCGCCACGCACCGACCCGGCGCGGCAGCGCCCTCGCCGCCCACCGCTATGCTTCTACGCGGCGAGCAGCAGCTCTGCTTATCCATGGCTTAGCCCAAGTCTAAATCCAAGCCGGGCCAACTTCTAAGCCCAATTGTGAAACAAATGGGCTCCCGTTTGGCCGACCCGTTTGGGCCCCAATTGCTAATCCTACCCCTTCACCACGAGTCCTGGCTAGCCTACGGTTTCTTCCTCCTCACTGCAACGCCTACGTCTGCCGCCGCCCGGAGCATAACTCCGATGATCGATCAGGGCATCTGCTCCGGTTTACCACCGAAACACCCAATCAAAGTATCAAACGCAAAAAAAACTCACGCACACTCCCACGACTCAAGCAACCAAAACCTCACCGATCAAACCAACACAGATTGAAGGGCAAAGGACAACCCGCCATCAATCCCCATGTCGCAGTGCCCAAAAACTCACAGAAATGCGCGATTAAGCAACTGAAAGCAACGGATCCAAGTCCCAACCAGAGAAACGCAAGGAGAAATCGCGGAAGTGGAATACCATCAACATCGGTCGCATTTGGGTTGCACTTGTAATCCTTGACCAACATCTTGCACATCTCCAGATAGTTGGTCCACACGGCCACGTGGAGCGGCCCGTGGCGCTGGCTCTTGGGGGTTCGCGAAGGCGAGGGTCGCCACCGCCTTGTCCAGGCCAATCCCCTTCTCCTTCAGCTTCTTCGCGTACCCTGCAAGCACCAACGGCAACATAATTAGCTAGTAATCTCGATCGATCAAGTTCACAACAATCCTACACGTATGGGAACCCCCAAAGCGAGAACGAATCTGGGACAATCAGATCACAAGTTCGGAACCAAGCCACCGAGTGGAGTCGAGTCGAGAGGACTTACTCCTCGCATCGGAGATGTGGAGTTTGTTCACCGCAAGGAGGAGCCTTTGGAGCTCCAGATCGTTTGCGCTTGTGTAGATCACGACCTTGGAGTGGGCGGCAGCACGAAGTCCCAGTACTGGAGTGCCTTTCCAAAGTGGAGGGTCCGTCGTCGGAGGAGGAGGAGGACGCCATGGCGGGCGACCTCGAGCGCACGGTCTCTAGAAGGTTTAGGAAGCTTGGGTTGGGAGGGTGGTGGTTTGATTTGGTAATTTGGTTCGAGGTGAGGCGGAGAGGAGAGGAGAGGAGAGGAGCGGGGTGGGAATGGCAACGAGCGGGAAATGTGAGGCGGTGCTGCCCGTACTAATGCCAGGCTGGATCCCCTCCACTGCCGATGACAGAACCAGGTGGGCCGAGCCAATAAAACTTACGGGCCAAGGCAAACGTTGTTGGTTGGGGGGCCGGCCTTGGTTGGTTTGTTTTCAGAGGCCCATCACGTTGCATACCAACTAAAAGGGTTTGCATTTTTTATTGACATTTTCCATGACAGTTTTGATATAGAATTAAGACATTAAATTATGCATGCACATGATTTTCTAATAGACTCCAATAGAACAACTAGTGAACTTTCACTTCTCGCGTTTGTCTGACTGATAACTTTTATGTTCCGAATCGAGCTTCTCTAGAGATTATACACCGGGCCAAAAATTAAGGCAGTGCTAACCAAATTCCTCCTTGTCTAAAAAAAAGGAGGAGGAAAATTCCTCCTTCGGCTTCACTAATGTATGCTCAACAAAGCAAGAGATTGCAGCAAAGGAACTCTGAATTCTTAGGACGCAGAGACAATTTCACGATGTCTGAATTCTTAGGACTGCAGCAAAGAAACTCTGAATTCTTATGCTCAACAAAGCAAGACATTGTCGATCTCAGGTGAAACACACAAAAAGAATTTGTTATACACGTTAATGAAGATGATTCCATATATATTCACCATGTACAGTACATACAAGCCTTGCAATGCAAGATAGGTCAAAAGCTTGCGAAATACTCCCTCCGTTCCAAAATTATAGGTTATTTTAACTTTTTTAGATTCATAGACTTTGTTATATACTTAGATATATCTTATGTCTAGATGCATAATAATATCTATGCATCTAGAAGATCCAAAACGATATAATTTGAGATGGAAGGAGTATAGTACAGATTCATTCATCCTGCAATCGCACTTGGCTGTCTGATCGTGTTCACTGTACTACTGCGTTGGCTTGTTAATTTATAAACTTCTTCGTTCTCGCCATTTTCCAAAGGGGTCTGCTGCTCCTGCTATGGCCATCCACTCCTTTGTCTCCCAAAGGCGATAAAGAAATCCATACATGATCGGTTGCACGATTTGCAGTTGACTCGTTGGTTCTTGGCTGAAGCTTTTTCCCCTTTTGTTTTCAAAAGGTAACGCAGGGATGAACGGCAAGCCAAACAACGATCTCATGATTCAGAAAACATGAACAGATAACTGTGTCTGTGTGGGCGATGCAATGCAACAACAGGAAAGAGTGAATCAGTAGCTGATTACGTTTACTGATCTATTATTACTGACACTCCAGCAACGTTACATGAGACACCAGAAGAACCAGCAGGTGCCACATGCCCGCCCAGCTTAAGCATGGCGCGGGCTGCGCCGGCCGTCTGCCGGGCTACCTAGCTGGAAGGAATGAAGGTCTTGAGCAGCATGGTGGCCATGGTGGAGAGCTGGTCGAACTCGCGGTTGGCCCCGGCCATCGTCCTTCCCGCGGAGCTCCCGAGCGCGGCGTCGCAGTCGCCCCCTGCCTGCCGCGCGAGCATGTACAGCGAGTCCGCGGCGTCCCAGCTCCGCACCGCCGCGTACCCGCGCATGAGCCGCAGCGCCGGCACCGACGCCACGCCGTACAGGAACCCGCACGCCTCCAGCGCGTCCCGCGCCGCCGGGTCGCCGCGCGCCATCCTCGCCGCCGCGCCCCGCGCCGGGTCCCCGCTCGCCGCGGCGAGGTCCGCCGCCATGAGGAGGTGGCCGTGCCGGTCCGCGGAGGCGGCGCCCGGGACGGAACGCAGCCGGGACACGCAGAAGGCCTCGTCCACGTAGTCGCGGATCGCGTGGCATGAGTGGGCGACCGTGTCGGCGGCCGTCGCGCCGCCGAAGCAGAGCGCCACCGCGGCGAGGGCGGCGGCGAGGATGAGAGACGCGCCCCGAAGTGAGGCCCTCATTTTGGTGGGGTTGCTAGCTTGTGTGCTCGCCTTTCTTCGCTTGGGTCTCCTTTTTAGGTAGGGAAGAAAATCGTTAACACGGCCTCGAATATTTGGTCAATTAATTTCTGTGCATGATCCTTTTCGATATCAAATAATCAATGACGTATTCTAGACTGTCTAGAAAAAATCCAATTACAATGCTTCAGCAAATGCACGCAAGTGAAGGAAGGCGAAAAAAAGATTCTTGTGAACAAATCTTGAGCAGAGCCAGTTGTTCTGATATCAATTGTCCTGAATATTACATCCCATATTTATTCCATGAAAATTATTGATGAGATCAAAACAAATCTTGAACAGACTTCGAAACAGAATCATGGTAAGAATCTCCCCAGACCATACATCTTTTCAACAAACATCTGAACTCTAATTGCCATGACATCCCTGTTATATGGAGAGGAAGAAAGATGGATCCTATACCGCTTGGCCAAGAAAAATTAATGGTTGCACACAAAAAGCATTTGTTTCACTTCAAACACATTGCGACCTTGTGATCTTGGGCCAGAATCAAAATCAAGCAAGTATTAATAAGCAAATCTTCTTGGCCGATAAATGTAGATATAGCTTTCACAAAAGAAAAGATATAGTACCTCCGATCCGTTTTATTTGACGTTTCAGACAATAATTTTGACATGCCAGCAGTTCTATTTCTTTGTCGGAATCGGAGGTAGTATATGATATAGAATATTGATAGCATCCCTCACACACAGGGCTAGCAGAGAGGACAGGACACACCAATACACCATGGCTGCTGCCTCAACTACAATGCTCTCCCTCCTCTTCGTTGCCGTCATCTGCGCCGGACGACGTGTGCTAGGGTCCGGGCCCGTACTACGTCACGCCGGAGCTCTGCAAGTCCGCGCTCTGCTACGACCCCTCGTCGCCGTGCCGCGACGCGCGCGACGCGCACGCGGTGGCGGTGCTCGCGGCCAGGCTCGCGGCGGCCAGCACACAGGGCCGCCATCGTTAGTCGTTGTAAGGCCTTGTAACATGCCAACTCCACCATGATGATGCCATGTCAATTGTTCATCACTATTCATAAGCGATTACATTATTGATCCATTACTGAAAATCCCACCCATGTAACAAGGAAAAATTAATAATGCCACTTCAGCACGTTGCTCGTGTATGCATTCATGCAACAGCAGGGCGCCCCGCCGTGGCGGCCGGCCGGCTACCTAGTTGTTGATGAGCGCGGTGGCCATGGAGGAGAGCTGGTTGAACTCGCGGTTGGCCGCCGCCATCCCTCCCGCGGCGGCCGCCGCGGTGCCCGCGATCGCGGCGTCGCACCCGATGCCGGCCTTCCCCGCGAGCAGCAGCAGCGACCGCGCGGCGCCCCAGCTCCGCGCCGCCGCGTACCCGCGCATGAGCCGCAGCGCCGGCACCGACGCCGCGCCGTACAGGAACGCGCACGCCCGCAGCGCGTCCCGCGCGGCCGGGTCCTCGCGCCCGCCGCCCGCCGCAGCCGCGGCGGCCGCGTCCCGGCCGGCCTTGGCCCCGCTCGCCGCGGCCAGGTCCGCGGCCATGAGGAGGTGGCCGTGCCGGTCCGCGGCGGCCGCCCCCGGGACGGCCCGCAGCCGGGCCGCGCAGAAGGACACGTCGACGAAGTCGCGGATCGCGTCGCACGAGTCGGCGACGGCGTCGGCGGCCACGACGTCGAAGCAGAGCGCGACGGCGAGGGCGAGGATGAGAGGCGCGGCGAGAAGTGAGGTCCTCGTCATCTTGGTGGATTTCCTTTTGTTGTGGGTAGATGACCTAAATCGATAGCTCGCCTTCACCCTTGGCGTGGTGTTCTACGACACATCACATAGGCTGCTGGATTAATTAGGTCGATCTCTCTGTTTTAGGTATGGAAGAAAATCGTATCCCAGCCCGGCCTCGAATATTGGCCACGACTATATGCATCGCGTACACGACGATAGTTCATAGTTCGTTTGTCGCCTGAAGCCCAATAATATTTCTCGCAGGCAATGACGCATGATTAGCATGCAGACAAGGACAAAAACGTGCGCAAGGGAGGCGTGTGAGCCATCATGATGCCATGCGTGGCTGCGTGATTTTCAAAGGAGACTATTATGTTTGTTGCATGCATTTAATGCATCTTCAACTCTTCATGCACATTATCTCCCAACTATTGTCCCCGTGCATTAGCCTTGTTTATTTTATTTTTTTCCTTTTAATTCTTTTTATATATTATTTATTTATCTTCCTCTTCTTTCATTCTAAACCTCACGTAGCATTCTTTCTTTGGATGTTTTTTCATAATTCATATCATCTATCTTTATATCTTATATAAAACACATAACTGAATGTTCCCATGGTGAAACTATTTATTCAAATTGAAGAATAATCAATGTGAAACTATAAATTTATTCTTTTATTTAATTTTCCTTTTTTCCTTTTTCTTTTCCTATTTATTTGTATATTATTTCTTTATCTTTTATTTCATTTGGTATATTTATTAAAATTGCTTTTCCTTTTTTTGTTTAATTCATGTTTATTCCATTATTTTCTACTTTAACGGATTATAATCTTTTATGCTATCTATTTACTTTTTTATAGATTATAGTATTTGTTCTATATCGACAATGTATTTATTTTAGGCATACAAGTTTTTTTCCATGAGTTTGTATAATTTGTTTAGTGGATACGGTTATTTTGTTAAGTTCATATAATTTGGTCTGTGTATTTAAATTTTTGTTCTACAAGTTTATATAATTTGTATTAGGGGTATGCATATTTGTTCTATGAGTTCGTATAATTTGTCTGATTGGTACAACTGTTTTGTTTTGCAAGTTCATAGATTTTGTTCTATGTGTATAAATAATTTATTATGTGAGTTTATATAGTTTGTTCGGTGAGTCTATATAATTTGTTCTCGGAATACACCTTTTTGTTCTCGGAATACACCTTTTTGTTCTCATATAAATTGTTCGACATGTACAAATAGTTTGTTCCATGAGTTCATATAATTTGTTCTAGATGTATACATTTTTGTTCCGTGAGTTCACACAATTGTTCGATGTTACAAATATTTTGTTCGTTGAGTTCCTATGTAAATATCTCAGAAACATTTTCCAACTTGATTAAAAAATGATAATAAATAAAATTCATCCAAATATAGTCAAGTGTGGTCTTGTTTTGAAGGTCTAAAAAACACAACTGTGCAATTGAAATTTAATTCGGATACTTCATTTTAGATTTATGGTTTTTTTAGTTTGAAACTTTTTTGCATGTGCGATGATCAGCAACCACATGCAACCAATTCTCTCTCCCTGCACTACCCGCTATTGTTGCAATTGTACCGCAGTTTTTATGGAATTGGCCCCGCAAATAGTCTAACAAATCCTCCACTCCTTTTATGCGCTCTGATGGGCTTGTGCTCGTGTAGTCTCCTGATTAGGCTGCTGCGCGCGGGTGGGCTGACTGGTACTGAGCGCGTGAACCACCTTTCTTGAGGTGACTGGTGTTGATTTGTCGCTTAAGTGATACATAACCGCCTCGAATATTTGGCTCGTCTTTATGCTAAGCTTCCAAATGGAGAGGGCATCAAGATCGTTTCTCATATCAAGTCATCAATGCTATCGATCTAATACTATATCTACTACTATTTCAATGCTTCAACACAAATACATGTAAAGAAAGAACTAACGGCGTGCGTTGCTGCCATGGCCATTCAGATCAATCAACACATGCAGCGGAGTTGGGAGACGAAAATGATTCTCCATGGTTGTTCGTTCTATATCGACGTCCCACACAAGCGCATGCACACGGGCGGCTTGCAAACCGCCGGCAAGCTAGCTGCCTTTGTCGAGCAGTGCTAGTGCGCACGCGGTGGCCGTGGTGGTGTGATCTGGTCGGAGTCGAACCCGGGCGGCGCCACGGAACCCCAGGCCCAGAGCGCGCCGCCTCGCACGGTCGCACCTGCCGTCAGGGTCACCGTCTCGTGTCCTGCGTGCCTGCCGTCAGGGTCACCGTCTCGTGTCCTGTCCACGCAGGGATCCCGGCCGCGCGCCATCGACGCGCCGCGATCTGGCTCTCGACGCGGCATCGCTGCCGTCCAAAGAACGCAATCGAGGACGGCGGTGGCCGGGGCGCGCCCGCCAGTGGCCTATGTTCCTTCCTCTGCAGCTGCAAGCTCAGCTCTATGCCGTTGAACACGCGCATGCCTAGCCCCTGCACGGTGCTCGATCGAGAGACGTGGCAGGGCCGTGGCGCGCCGATCGCGATGTGGCTCTCTGCCAGGTTTCGGGGGAGGGAGGCCACGGTTATACAACACGAGTAAAAGAACGCGTGCGAGATTTGCCAGGGCCCACCACGCTCGTCGACGTTGAGGTTAGGTGAGCTAGCTGCTTGCTAATTAACCAAACCAAAACGCATGAACGAACCATGCATCAGTCACCCATGCAACCGACATAAGCTGAACGACGTTGCGCACCCACCCATGCATCAGTCACCCGATCGTCTCAGCGGTCACCATGCGTGGAGCTAATCTACGGGGTGACGAAGCACGCACGCACGCACTGTCATTTCCGTTGCTTATTAGGAGGAGTGCATGCCCACTCCTATGGTCGAATAGAGTTCGCTGCCTTTTGGGATTAGGGGGTGTTTGTTTCCCAGTTTTAGCCTCTATCAAATCGGATGTTTGATACTAATTAGGAGTATTAAATATAGGCTAATTACAAATTAATTGCACAGATGGAGGCTAATTCGCGAGACGAATCTATTAAGCCTAATTAATTAGGCTTAATAGATTCGTCTCGCGAATTAGCTTAGGACTTTTGCAATTAATTTTATAATTAATTTATGTTTAGTTCTTCTAATTAGCATCCAACATTCGATATGAAAAGTGGTAAAATTTAGCCAAGGATCACAAACAGTCCTTGCTAATGGATAGGGTCGGAGAGTGTTGTGTCGCCTCGTTGCTCGCTTGTTCAGAACTGAGGCATGTTCTGGTATCTGGAGCGATCGAGACGAGACGTCGGTCGATGCAGAGACGCAACCAACCAGCCATGTACGCTTGGATTGGATCACGCTGTCACCATCAAAGGGAAACTGATGGATGCATGGATGGAGTCAGCAGCAAGCAGCAAGCAGTATTTCAAGCACGAGAAGTCGTCCGTGCATAGGTGACGCTCGGACCGGTCTCATGAGCTCAGTCACTGCTGCCTGGCCGATCGGTTTCCTCGGAGCTGAGGTCGTTGGCTGGTGACTTGGTGGTCTACTGCGCTGCGCAGTGGCAGGTCACTCACTGTAGTACCAGTGCGTGCACGCCGGCCAACCGTCCGGCAGTCCATTACTTCCTGCACCGGTGCGAGTCCTACTGCATTCAATGGAGCTCTGATCTGTGTTCTGTGCTCCCTCCCTCCTTGTTTGCGGAGTAGAATGGAGTGCCTTTCAGATCAAGAGATCAGACGGGGGCGGCAACCACTGTCAGCATCAGCCGTTGAAAAGACGCAACGGAACGGGAGAGAGGCGGAGAACGACGTGACCGCTCGGGAAAAAAATTGGATGGACCCTGGGCTCATTGCGTCCACCATGAGCTCCCTCCCTGGATGAAGGACGTGTGGAGACGCGCTGCATCAGACGGTCCTAGAATCGAGCGTGGTCGTCCGTGGAGTTAGCGGCTTGTTCAGCATCGAGGACGTCCCGGCTTGGCTTCTCTTTCCGTCGGCTTGGCTTCTCTTTCCATCGGGGAAGAGTCCGCGTTTGTCCACATCGCGACTCTCTCCTACGATGCCGCCGTCGCCTCGCGTGCGACCTGCGCCGCCGTCCGACCTGGCCGTGCCTCTTCCCCGAGCGCCATGGCCGCCATCTGGATCTAGCCGCACCCGGTGCTGGCTACGCCGTGGTCGCGCCTCTTCCCCGAGCACCCTTGCTGTGTACCGGCAGCCGTGCCCGGTGCCGCCTATGCCGTCGATTCGCCCGCTGCCTATGCCGTCGATTCGCTGCCGCCTGGACCTTATACCCGGGTGCCCTCCGTGACAGTCTGCTGGCCTACGTCGTCGCCGTCCGATGCCGTGCTTTTGCCAGGTACGTGGCATTGGGAATTTAGTCTGAATGTAGATCTGAATTTTTTTCCAGAACTGAAGAAAAATTGGGTCTGAAATTTGTCTTTGATTCATGTTTTGCAGTAACTAGAAGATGAGATGCCGTACTCCTTTGAATATACGATTTGTAGCAACTCTGAATGTGCTGCAGTATGACTGTTATTAGTTTTTTGCTGGAACAATATGATGATGTGTAATGTCCCTGTTTGATTCGGATTTCCCAAATGATTTTTCCATGAATCATGACTGTTTTACAGAATTACAGTGAAGGGAAAATACAGTGAAGGCGTGAAGCATGGCTCCCTTCAAAAATGCTGTAGTATGGCTGCCCAACATCACTACAAGATGTTTCTGGCCTTCTGGGGGAGCATCAGTAGACTACATGGGTTTATGGCTTATTTCGGCAAGAAGCAAGGCATCCGGAAGATAGGATGTTGAACAAGATTTTTTGATAGGAAAGAGTTGAATCCGTGTAAACAATTGTATCAGTTTAGAGTTGATCTTTATTTTGAGACAATAGCAGTTTGACAGGAACTATGAACAATTTGGTACCTTTCATTTATGCTGTTGAAGGATGTATCAGTAAAGAGTTCATTGATACTTGTAAAATGTGATTTTTATCTGAAATATATTTGGATGTTTTGAAATCAGCAGTGGAATGGATGTCTTAAGAATCTCATTGTTTCTCTGAATGCATTGTTCTAAAAAGCTCCTATTCAGAGCAAAAGAGACTTTCTAACAGCAAAGCAACAAAGTTACATAGATTCAAAGGAGACCAAAAGAGACTTTCTAACAGCAAAGCAACAATGTTACATAGATTCATTTTTCTTGCACTCCATCAAAATGTAACTTTCTGACAGCAGTTTGCAGTGTAGCATCTTGATCAACTCCCATTAAGAGATTTGTGTATCCTCCTGGTATGTATGGAGCAACCATTGTAGAAGGATCAACAAGTAAATTGAATTGTGGCATTGTGGAGATAGCGTATCCAGCTTGCACAAAAGGAGCATCCATGGCTGAAGATGGCCCAACATTAAAATCCTATCATAGAATAAGAAAGAGTTCAAAAATCATGTTTGTAAGGGAAATTTTTGGAAAATAGGTAAATGTCTTACAGTTAATTGGTTTGTTTCAGCATGTTCATCTCTTGTTTGGACATCATTATTTCCCTGATCTTCACCTACAATGAATATATATATATGATAATACAATATTTAAAACATTATAGACATAAGCAAAAGGTAGTGGCCAGGTGAGTACCTTTTTTCTGACCACCCTTCTTCTTCTTCTTTCCTGACTTCTTTTCAACAACATTTTTGAAACGTGTATTCTTTGGTCCTTTTATTACTTCAGGAATTCTAAATGATATCACACCATTTAATGGTTGCTGGACACTTTCATTTGGAATTGGAGGAACCTCGTTGGATTTTTCATGCATCTCACTTAGATAAGTATCCGCTTCCAGGTTCAAGTTATGTATGGCTTTCTGCAATTTATCAAGCAGTTCTTGTGATGGCGAACACTTCAGTGCAAGAGATGTGGCCTGTCGAGATATAAGTGCTGCCTGTGTCTTCAAATCTCCTTTCTCAGTTCTTTTTTTCTCAATATAAAATCCAGTTTTCGCGTATTTTGTCCATCTAGGCAATATATATTGCGATGGCAAATTGTATACTCTATTTGTATTGAAGACTCTGAGAGCATGCTTGCACAATAGACCTGTAAGATATAGTTGCCAATTACTACATATATTACATACAGCTTACAGTGTATAAATCTAAATGTAAATAGTACACATACCTATGGATTCAAACATCCGACAAGAGCATGTAATGGTGGAATCTTCAGTGTTCAATACTACCGTTGCTCCACGGTCAGACTCCATATATTTAACAAAGAATGTCAAGTTTGTCCTCACAGCTTCCAACAAATCACAAGTCAATGTAAATTGTCTCTTAAATTCTTCCTCAAACTCCGAATACATTCGCCTTGTATATGATTCAGCTGCAGTATTCAACATTGGTAGATTTGGAATATATGGAACCGGATTCTTTCGGCGTGACTGAAAATCAGCTTCCAACTCATTTGCTCGGAGACTAACTGCAACCTTCTCACATTCTACAAGGAGTTCCGAAAGACCAAGTCTCCTACGAAATCGTTTCTTGAAAACATTATTTATACCTTCACTCCTCTGGGTTGAGTTCATGTCTGCTGTAAAAGAGTCACGATATACTGCAGCCCATTTTGTCCTCAAAGCATATAGGTTTGCCATCCAAGAGTTATTCTCAAGATTGTATTTAGCCAACAGTTCTTGCCATTTCTCTAAGAAATAAGTCTCTGACCTGTTTTCGTAAACACAATTTTTGAAATCTGTTAGTAACTTGTTACCTTTCTTATCCGCCTCATGAATTTCATGACTAAGATGTTTAGCGGCATTTAAGCAAATGTGCCACAAACAAAGACGGTGGCTTGTATTTGGAAATACATAAGCAATTGCTCCTGCCATAGCCGCGTCTTGATCTGTAAAAATTGTGCTGGGGTGCTGTCCTGACATTGCTGTTAGAAAGGTTTCAAAGAGCCAAACAAATGATTCAATAGTTTCATTAAAGAGAAGTGCACACCCAAAAATTATTGTTTGCTTGTGATGGTTGCAGCCAAGAATCGGAGCAAAAGGCATTTCAAACTTATTAGTTTTAAATGTGGTGTCAAATGACACAGCATCGCCAAAGCATTTGTAATCCATGATAGACTGACCATCTGTCCAAAAGAAATTTGCTATGCGACCATCTTCCTTGTCTACCTGAAATGCATAAAAAAATGTAGGATCCTCTAACTGTTTATTTCTCAGATATTCAGATAGTGTTTGTGCATCATTGGCTTCTAAGTACTGCCTGCGCTCGCGACCAATCTCATTATCACAATCCATCTTAGCAAATGGTATGTTCTCTTCTCCTCCATAAAACTGCTTCATGAACTCATAAACTTGGGCTGGCTTCATTCCAGCTTCTCGTATCTGCCCAATTAATTTTCTATCTGCCTCTATAACCTGTCTTTGGGACCTCAACTTGTGTGCCTTATTTGGGCTAGCAAGATAGTGATTGTGCTGTTCTATGACCTTTTGTACCTTCTAAATCCCCTCTTTGCTGATACTAAACTGGACACGAGCATCACAACCTGTCCTTGTTATGTCCTCTTGCGATACCTCATTTTCTCGATGTCCTTGATTACTGCAAACTATAAATTTTTGACATAGACTTCCATCTCGGCGGTGCTTTGTCTTGCTCTTTCTAATACTAAACCCAACCTTGCCGGCATAGGTGTTGTACATCTCATAAGCTTGATCCTCAGATTCAAATGTCATTCCAACTGTAGGAGTGATGAAATTTTGCCCACCTTTACGAACCACCTCCTGTACATATGAATTTTCAATTAAAGGCGTGCCAAAAATAAAACAAAATGTCACATATTCTGTAAGTTTGTTAAATATTTTTTTACCTCAGGTACTTCATTCTCTATGGATCCAGACGTCTGTAAAATGGTGCCGATGTTCTCTACTCCCCTGGTAACCATGTTGTTCTGTCAAATATGGGCAATATATCTCAGATACCAAACAACATAGAAGAAAAAACATTTGTCAAAAAAAAATGCAGAACGATCTAAGCAGATAACTAACCTGTGTTATCTGTTCGTCTTCTCGACCACCATCACCAACGGCATCAAATTCTAGTGCACGTGAATCCTCCAAGAGAGAAGAAAATGTCATCCGATCAACAGTTGTCATTCCATCTTCTTGGCCTCTAATGTCTTCCATGCAGGCCACTGGTTCATCCATGGAAGCAACAATGGAGGAGTGCAATTGGGCTGGTTCATCCATGGAAGCAGCAGTGGAGGCGTGCAATTGGTCTAGGGCTACTGGCGGCGGCAAACTCAGGGAAGATGAAACGAACGAGTTTGACGGTCTGACTCCCCAATGGAAAGAGAAGCCAAGCCGACGGAAAGAGAAGCCAAGCCGGGACGTCCTCGATGCTGAACGAGCCGCTAACTCCACGGACGACCACGTTCGATTTCAGGACCGTCTGATGCAGCGCGTCTCCACGCGTCCTTCATCCAGGGAGGGAGCTCATGGTGGACGCAATGAGCCCAGGGTCCATCCAATTTTTTTCCGCTCGCGGCGGCCGGCCCGTAGGCCTTCTCCATCGGTTACCAAAAAGAGCTAGCTCATAGCATGATGTGGCGTTTCCACGTCACCACAAGAGCTCGTCCACCCATCGGTCTATCGTTTTGCACGCGTCTCGAGTTGCTGTAGGACCCACGTGTAAGCAATTTTTACTCCAATCTACTCCCGCAAGCTGCAACATCTTCGCACGGAGGTGCTCGTCGCCGCCGCTATGCTCGAGCGCCACAAGCTCCAGCCTAGCTCCTCGCGGCGGCCGTGGCGGACAGCCACGAACACGGCGCCGCACGCCGTAGGAGGCAGGACGGCCTCGCCACCACCCAACGGCCGTGGGCGAGCTCGCCTCCGGCATGGGCGCATAGTCATCGAGACAGCCATGTCCATGACCACGGCACCGCGCGCGTGCTTCAGCTCCGGCACCCCCACGCGAGTAGACGTGCTCTCCCTCTCTCTTGGCAGCGGCATGCCGGTATGGCTATGGGCAGGTCGCGAAGGCCGGAGGCCATAGCGGCACCACGCGCATGCCGGAGCTGAGCTCGCCGGCGTCCGCCGTGATGCCGCTCGTGCACCCGAGGTCGACTCCGGTCTTGGCAAGGCCGTCCAGCGGCTCGTCCCAGCGCGCCACCGCCGGTGGCCGGTGGCCGCAGCCGGACGCGCATAGCCGCCGCCTCACGCGCTTGGGCCGGCGCCCCGTCGCCCAGTGCTTCGCCGGCCGCCCTCGGTGCTGCGACCTCGCGCCATGCGGGCCTGTGCGCCGCCGGCCAGCAGCTGCTTCGCCAGAAGCCCGCAACGGCCGTCGCGCCGACCGCCGGCGTGGGCTCTACGCTCCGCCGGCAGGTAGCGAGCAGCCGAGCAGGAGGCCCTCGTCCACTTCTTCAGGCCAGCCATGGGAGAGCGAGAAGGAGCAATGGGGCCCAGGAGCGTCTCGGGGCACGTGAACAAGCTTATCTCCTATTCCCACGCCAGCGTTGAGTTTTTCCTACCTTCTCTCTTCCACGCCAGCGGGAATCCAACGTCAGCCAGCTCTGAGCTAGCTGAAGTGCCCCCGGGAACCAGCGCCGCAACGCATGCTTGCGCACTAAATGCATGGCGGCACGCATCGCCTCCATCCTCCATCTCTCTCCAAAACATCCGGACCCTGTGATCGTGACTGGGCTGTTGGCTACAGCACCAAGCCGAACCAAGAAAACGGATCGGGAGGCGGGAGGCACAGGCCAGAGCAATGGCGTCCGGGTCCTCCTCTCCCATGCTCATCGCGTCCTTCCTCGCGCTGTTCCTCTTCTCAGCCGGCACAGGCGCTCGCGCCGCCCAGCAGGCTCCGACGGCGTCGCCAGCAGCAAAGGCGCCGGCGCTGGACCAGGTGTGCGGGCGGCTGGGCAGCTACTACGTCACGCCGGCCCTCTGCGCCTCCGCGCTCTGCGCCGACCCCTCCGCGCCCTGCCGCGCCGCGCGCGACGCCCCCGCCGTGGCCGCGCTCGCCGCCCGCCTCGCGGCCGACAACGCCACGGCGGCCAGGGACAGCATCGAGGCCGCCCTCCTCTCCTCCCCGTCGCCGTCGCCCGAGGGCCCCGCTGCTGCTCCTGCCGGCGCCAACACCAGCGCCGCGGCGGCCGCGCGGTCGTGCCTGCAGCTGTACGCGGGCGCGGTCCCGGCGCTGCGGTGGGCGGCGCAGGCCGTGGCCGCGGGACGGTACCGCGGCGCCCGCGAGGTGCTGCAGGCGGCGCAGTACGTGGCCGCCGGGTGCGAGGGCATGGCCGGGGACGCCGCCGCGGCGCTGCCACGCGAGAACGGCGGCTTCGGCGACATGGCCTTCGTCGCGCACGCCGTCGTCGCCTCCATGGCCGCCGACTGATCCTATCGATTTCTATCGATCGATCCACGACTGCTCGGCTCTCCTGGCAAAGATGTGAACGGGAGCTTGTTGTAGTTGTAATAATCAATGCGCTGTTTGCAGCAATCCTGCCATGTCGATCAATTAACACGCATTGAATTCTCGATCCCGTTTTAAATTCGATTCGCGCTTGATCTCCTGCTGCACGTACTGAATTCCTCGAATCCAAATTTGAATACAATATACGGAATACCTGTGGAAATGGCTTTACCATGATTCGTGTATAGCTTTATTTTGATTACGGTGCCTAATCAAAAAATAATTATGTACGAAGCCAACACTAGAATTGATCAGACAAGGAAAAGACGATAGCGCATTGATTGCTACTTCGATCTCCAAACGGTGACCGTTAAGACAGGCGAGAACACGAACCCGATGACGCACACAGGCGTCGCGTGCCTCCATTGATTAGCTCACCTACCCACCACCAAGCAGCAGCAAGTGGTGACTGGTGAGTGCTCCGATCCAGCGGCGGCGCAGAGCAGAAAGGCCAAGGGCCCCGCGAAGTAAACCACCCGCCACCAGCAAACACTTGCAGAGCGGGGAGCACGAGAGAACCAGCTAGCAAGCCATGGGCACGGTCCGCCCGCTCCTCGCCGTTGCCGCCGCGCTCCTCTGCTGCTGCTGCTGCTACGGCCGCGCGGCGCCGGACACGGTGGCCGACTCGTGCGACGCGATTCGCGACTTCGTGGACGCCGCCTTCTGCGCGTCGCGGCTGCGGTCGGTGCCGGGCGCCGCGGCGGCGGACCGGCACGGGCACCTGCTCATGGCCGCGGACCTGGCGGCCGCGAGCGGGGCCTCGGCGCGGGACGCTGCGGCGGCGATGGCGCGCGACGCCGAGGGGACCGGTGGCGGCGGCGGCGGCCCGGCCGCGCGGGACGCGCTGGAGGCGTGCGCGATCCTGTACGGCTCTGCGTCGGTGCCGGCGCTGCGGCTCATGCGCGGATACGCGGCGGCGAGGAGCTGGGGCGCCGCGCGCGCGCTGCTGCCGCTCACGGGGCAGGCCGGGATCGGGTGCGACGCCGCGCTCGCGGGAGCGGGCACCGCGGCGGCCGCGGCCAGGATGGCCGGGGCGAACCGCGAGTTCGACCAGCTGTCCACCATGGCCACCGCGCTGCTCAACAAGGTGAGCTAGGTACTGCGGTGACGCGGCGGCTGCTTCTTCCGGTGTGCTGGGCAACTGACGTGGCTAGATTTGGAGGAACGGATCAATAATGTACTCGACCACAAATCCACTGGCATGTTCTCTGAAAAAAAGTCCACTGGCATTTTCTCTGTTGTATTGAGTAGTGTCAGTTTCTCATTTCTAAGATTTTGAAGATTTCAGCTGGCTTTCTCAAAAACTTCTTGATCGCCATTTCGTTGTGCATTGTTCATGATGCCTAACCTATAACCCCCAAAAAAGAAAAGGAAATTGCTAGAGAGCACTGAATGCTATATTATCTTTTCTGTTCTGTCACAACAAAAATGCAGTAACACTCCCAGGCCTGTTCCTGTTCAGTTGCTCTGCAGATTCAGTCACTGTTCAGAAAGACCAATGTCCAATGGCAATAAAATCCTGATTCTAAGAGAAAGGTGATGTTCGCACACTACTGATGATCCCTCTAAATGCCGTCATCGTTCTCTACATTCGATTTGGTTGAACACGTCTCAGATTTTCCCAATGCCCAACCCAACTACTTGATCAGGTTGGTCAGCTAATTCTTCACTTCAGGCAACTAGCAGATTCAGCTTCGAACATGAGCCACCGCAAATAAATGTCGTTCTGAACATTGTAGTGTCCCATATTCCATCAAAATTACAGTATTAGTCTATTAGGAACTAAAGCATCTGGATCTCAACAAATCTTGAACTTGACATGGAAATAGACTGAATCTTAGGAGGAATCTCCCCAACAACAAATCTTTCCAAAAAAAAATCTCTGAACATTAATCTGGCACTTGGAAGCATTAATGGCAATATCCCAGTTATATATGGAGAGGAAGAAAGACGAATCCTATACCAAACTTGGCCAAGAAAAATGGATGGCAAGAAGAAATTAAAAGATCAAACCGAGCCAAATCCACCGAATCACCAATAACATGGCTGCACACCAAAATCATTTATTTAACTCCAAACACATTAGCGACCTTTTGATCGCAGACCAAAACCAGAATCAAGCAAGTATTAACGAGTAATATATCTTCTTGGACGATATATGTAGATAGCATCCATCAAGCAGAGAGACTAATTGTAGAGAGAGAGAGAGAGAGGCCTGCAGGGCAGGTAAGCGAAACAGAGGCCACCACCTACCATGGCTGCCTCGACTCTAATACTCTCCGCCCTCCTCTTCGCGGCCGCCATCGCCTCCGGCGCCGCCGGGCCGAACACGGCGCTGGACGACGTGTGCGCGCTCCTGGGCGGGTACTACGTGACGCCGGAGGCCTGCGCGTCGGCGCTCTGCCACGACCCGTCGTCGTCTCCCTGCGCCGCCGCGCGCGACGCGCACGCGGTGGCGGAGCTGGCGGCGAGGCTCGCGGCGGCGAACGCGACCGCGGCCAGGGATAGCGTCCGGGCCGCCGCCGCGGGCGAGGGGGCGGCGGCGAAGAAGGCGGGCCTTCTGTCGTGCCTGCAGCTGTACACGGGCGCGGCGGCGGCGCTGGAGTGGGCGGCGGGGTCCGTGGCCGCCGGGCGGTACCCCGGCGCACGGGAGGTGCTGCAGGCGGCGCAGTACGTGCCCAGCGGGTGCGACGGCATGGCCGCCGGCGCGGCGATGCCCGCGGAGAACGGCGGGTTCGACACGATGGTCACCGTCGCGCACGCCGTCGTCGCCTCCTTGTCCAAGGGCTACTGACCATCACGTCTTAGTACATCAGGACAAAGTCGTTGTAATAAGGCGCTGTCGCAACAACTCCATGAGCCCATTCATGTTGTTGCCGTGCCAATAGATTAATGGCGCAGCTTGCGTTTTGACAAGCTTTCAGGCTGAGCTCGTATTGTTGTTCATGTCGTGCGCGGTTGCGCGCCATCAAAGTTACCTTGTGTTCGTTGGTTGAAGAAGAGGAAAAGATGGCATAAGCTTGCGTAGTTCCATGTCGATCCAGCATTTAGGTGATGCAATAATTGTTGCTCAAAACTTCTCTATTTGGTTGGAATCTAGGGCCTCTTGGGTCTGGGCGTTTGGGCTGTTTGCTTTCACTAGTACCCATCGGGCCGGATATGTCGACGGCCCAAAGTCTGGCTCTTGGGTCTGGTCTGGTGTTTAGGTCGTTTGCTTTCACGAGTGAGTACCCATCGGACCGGATAGGTTGACGGCCCGAAGTCTGGCTTAATTCGGGTTGTTCTGCCGCCCAACTCAGCAGTAGCCCAATAACTGGCCCACACCCACAATGGTCCAACGAACTATCTTAACATTTTAGATGAACCATCTCATCATTTTTACGCAAAAAGTTGGTGAATGTAAAAAAATATTGAGCCAAATTTTTGTTGAATGTAAAAAAATGTCGAGCCAAAAATTTTTGACGAATGCAAAAAAAATTTGGTACATGTAAAAGGTTGAATGTTGGTGAGTGTAAAAAGTTAAAGAAAAATATTGGTACACGTAAAAATATGTTGGCATAATGTTAAGGAATGTTGGTAACAATTAAGCCAAATTTTTTTATAAAAAAGTTGATGAGTGTCAACATATATTGATGGATATTAAAAAATATGGTACATGAATTTAATATAAGCTTTAAAAATGAGTTGCTTATTATATATCTTTCGGAAGGCACATACTACTTGCATCCAGATGACCGTCACAATAATTTATTACCTTTTTAACTTAAAGTAAACGGCACAATAATTTATTGGCCTTTTTTTTCAAAAAGAATCCACCGGTTCAATCCACGCTGGATCATTGCCACCGGTCTAAGGAGCCTAGGACAATATCTAAAGTCTCACATATACAGCGTACGTGGACCCTAGCTTTGATTGTCAATATCTAAACTGAACTTTACCTTTGATCGTCAATATCTAAAGTCTCACATATACAGACGATCCAAATTATAGATCATTTTGACATTTCTAAGTTCATAACTTTTGCTATTTATCTAGACATTGTGTATATCTAGATGCATAGCAAAAGCTATAAATCTAGAAATGTAAAAACGACCTACAATTTAGAACAGAAGGAGTATATCACAACTCTTTATAATATACTTGGACATTAGTATTGACTGGTGTTACCAACCGGTACAAACTGTCCTTCAAGAATGATGGCTGTTAGAATCGGAGTACCATCTCTAACTTTGGCAGGTACGTATGGATGTTGGAGATGGAGAGCTCCTTTCTGTAATAGTGTGGACTGATGAAAAATCTCTCTCTCCACACACACTAATCGCATACTAATGTTGGATGCTTGATGCTAGGTCTTCGTCCATGGCACCACCGTCTTCCCGCGCGGCTTTCTCCACCACCGTCTACTAATCTCTTCCGGCCTTGCTCTACATCTGACATCTTCTTCTTCAAATTCGGTCGAGGTCTCCCACCACGATGGGCTCCGGCAGTGGCTACCTCTGCGGCTGCCCACGACCGCCATCAATGCTAGCTTGTTAGACTCCTACCTCCGCCACCTCCACTGCTCGGCTCCGGTGGCAATGTCGTGGCATACGCCCTCTCACCGTCTCAATCTACCGCTTCAACCGGCGGCTGCCACGCACCTCAGAGCCCACTCTAGACCTGCAGGCTACAAGTAACCCCAATTCCGAACTCAACCCCAGACTTTAACCTTAACCCATCAGAGTTCTCACCAGAGACGATGGTGATGCTATTGTAGCGTGCAATATGATTGACCAGCGAAGTTTGAGTGTAGAAAAGAGTAAAAAATTGCTCCAACATGATTTAACCTTTTTCCTAATAACTTTAGGATTTACTCCTACCATTTAGCCTTCTACTGGACACACATGGCTCACGCGCATCCGGCCGCGCCGTCGCTCTGTTTATTGATTGGACAGGCGGATCTCTAAGGATGGGCGCCGCGCCGCCGCCGCCGGCATATGCTCGAGCTCGCAGCTGTTGTGAGCAGGGCTGGCTCTCCAGTTTCGTGCCTACACCTGTCGTGGACTCGTGGTCGGCCAGTTATACGCACACATGCACGTTGCCACCTTTCTTGGACCCATGCATGCAGGCCAGTGGATACGCAGCCACATGTACGCAGCAGCAAGAGCAAGGACAAGCTACCGTCAATCCATCTTCCACGCACGGGTGTGATTTTGATCGAGGGATGCATGCGTATGTACGGACAAGATCGTATGTGCGCCAGCCTCGTCGGCTTCTGCATGGTATCTAGGTTTTCCAGGCTGATCATTTAACGTCACTCCATGGATCGAGAATGGACGGCTGTAGTGCTACCACTTTATGCATCATGTGCGTGTGGCCGACATCGAGATATCTGCCATGGCCATGCTCATCCCTGCATATATTCTCACTCACTCTATATCAGTTTGCACGCGGACGCTGCACTGATCGACGTCGTACATGTTAGATTAGGAAGCAGCAAGAGTGTTCTCCTTCTCTCTAGGTTGAGCCTTGCTTGTTAGAAGTAGTTGAGATTTCCTACTTGTAATCCCATGCAAATCTTGTTATGCTCGGATTGGGTTGTTGCTTAGAGATAGAGTAGATTTTATCTTGTAACTTAAGTTGAACAACAACCTGAACCGAGGCTAACAAACTCCTGTAAATCCTATCGGCAATTGCTGCTATATGAACATGTAACTCGTGGGCAGCCAAGCTAGGCAACGACGGTTCCATCATTCTTTACATGGTAATCAGAGTATCCTCTACCCAAAATACATCTACTATCCTTTTCTAGCCACCAATGGCATCCTCATCCGCCTACATGCCGCCAGCTCTCAGTCCCCCGGTCTCAGAAAAATTGACCAAGGACAACTTTTGTCTATGGAGGGCGCAGGTCCACCCGGTGATCCGTGGAGCCCAGCTATTGGGTATCCTTGAGGGCAACTCTCTGGCCCCGCCCAAGACACTTGAGGTGGAAGACGTCGAGAGAAGAAGACTGTCGTCTCCAATCCGGAGTATGACAGATGACTGGCAAAAGATCAGCAGCTCTTAGGCTATCTAATCAACTCAGTCGCCAAAGATGTCCTGGCGCAGGTCGCCTCGTTGGAGACGTCAGCCGAACTCTGGAGCGCACTGGAGAAGATGTTTGCAGCGCACTCCAGGGCGAAGGTGTCTCACCTTCGCATGCAGCTCGCCAACCTCAAGAAGGGATCCATGTCCACGTTAACCTACTTTGCCAAGATGATAGGGATCAAGGACGAGCTTGCAGCTATTGATAAGGGTGTCGAAGATGAAGAGGTGGCTAACCAGATCTTGAATGGTCTTGATTTTGAGTATAATCCTTTTGTGTCTTTTGTTCTTGGACGGGCTGATCCAATCCTGTTTGGTGAGCTTTATGCTCAACTTTTGGCGTATGTTGCACGCTTGGAGATTTACCAGGACTCAAGGTGGAAACCAGTATATGTCTTCAGCCAACTCTGTTGGTCGTGGACGCGGCAACGGTCATGGCTGTGGAGGAAACCGAGGATGTGGGTGTGGTCCAGGAGGACCGTAGCGCAGCAACAACAACTCCAATGGAGGATCCTTCAAGAAAGGTGGCCAAAGCTCCAACTCCAAGCCGGTCTGTATAATCTGCAAGAAGGTTGGGCATAAAGCATCAGCTTGCTAGTACCGGTATGATGAAGATGATGATGATCAACAAAATGGCAAGATGGTAGGCACAGCAGCCACGGGCTATGGAGTGGACACCAACTGGTACGTTGATAGCGGGGTGACGGATCACATCACAAGCGAGCTAGAGAAGATGACCGTCCGTGATCGCTACAATGGTCATGATCAAGTCCACACTGCCAACGGTGCAGGTATGCCCATTAGTAATATTGGTAGTACAACTTTACATACCCCTGTTCATAATCTGCGTCTTGATAATATTCTTCATGTACCCACTGCTCATAAAAATCTTGTCTCTGTTCATCGTCTCACATCCGATAATAACACATTCCTTGAATTCCATCCAAATTTATTTCTTATCAAGGATCAGGTAATGAGGCAAATTCTCCATCAGGGTAGATGCAAAGGTGGCTTTTACCCTCTCATGTCTCAGCCATCATAGGAAGATTCAAGGAGGCAAGTCTATGGAGTCAATAAACCATCTTCGTCAAGGTGGCATAGTCGTTTAGGTCACTTGCTTTTCCCATAGTTGATTGAGTTATTAGAGACAATAAACTTCCTTTCATTAGTGATAAGAGTAATGAGTCTATTTATGATTCTTTTCAAATGGCCAAGAGCCACCAATTACCATATTCTACTTCGCATAATGTGTCAAATAGTCCCCTTGAGTTGATTTTTCCGAATGTGTGGGGGCCGACACCTATTTCTGTTGGCCATCATCTTTATTATGTCAGCTTCATCAATGATCATAGCAAGTATACATGGATCTATCTTCTAAAAAAGAAATTTGATGTTTTCAATGTCTTCCACAACTTTCAAAATCTAGTTGAAAGAAAGTTTAACAAAAAGATTGTCTCTATGCAAACCGACTGGGGGGACGAATATGAAAAATTAAATTTTTTCTTCCAAAATATTGGGATCTCTCATAGAGTATCTTGTCCTCATGCCCACCAACAAAATGGCGCAACATAGAGGAAACATCGACATATTGTTGAAGTAGGCCTTGCTCTCCTTGCTAATGCATCCATGCCCTAGAAATTTTGGGATAAAGCCTTCTTGACAGCCACATATATAATCAACCTTCTTCCAGGCAAGGTTCTTGGATATCAAACTCCAGTTGAATGTCTCTCTCAGGAAAAACCCAACTACAAATCCATGCATGTGTTCGGTTGTGCTGTGTGGCCAAATTTGAGACCCTATAATCCTAGAAACTTGCTTTTCGATCTACTAGATGTGTTTTTCTTGGCTATAGCTCCATGCACAAAGGTTTCAAGTGCCTAGAGCCATCTACAGGTCGAGTTTACATATCTAGGGATGTCGTTTTCGATGAAGCGGTTTTTCCATTCTTTGAACTCCATCCAAATGCAGGAGCTCTCCTCCGTAGAGAAATTCTCCTTCTGCCTCAAAATCTTCTAAATCCAGGGGACATGAGTTGTACTAACCCAATGTCTACAAACTATGGCTTGGACTCTGAGAATATGCAGGAAAATCCAGAAGAAATTTCGCCATCAGGCATGCCTCACAGTAGCTCTGGAGCAGCTGATCCTAGCACCAGGGTTGAGGTGGATACGCCTGCAGCTCCACCTGAGGCAGCAGGCTTGCGATCCGGAGTAGATATGACCACTAATTCCGAGCGTGCGGGAGCCAACCTGACTCCGCCATGTGGGGGGGGGGTAGCTCATGATGAGCCGACCATGTCATCCCCACCTGAGCTCACGACGGCCCATGATGGCTCGCCGCCTGGACGCCTGTCCACCATGGGCGCGATTCCGCCTGGTGCGCCTGGTGCCATGTCTGCCGTGCCCTCTGGATCCTCTACCACACCACCCGGATCCGGTGCGCATGAGCAGATGCCTTCTCCTTCTCCTACTGAACTATAGAATCAGGACCTGTTGATCCGGCATCTCCACATGCACAACGCCCTAGAACAAGGCTACAAAGTGGGATTGCTAAACCCAAGAAGCTGTATGATGGGATGATCAGGTATGGATATATTTGTTCTACAAGAGAACCCGGGAATATAGAAGAAGCTCTAGGAGATCCAAAGTGGAGAAAAGCAATGGAGGAAGAGTACACTACCCTGCTCAAAATCAAACCTGGCATCTTGTATCAAGCATGCTTAGTAGCAAAAGGTTTCAAAAAATGTTATGGAATTGATTATGAAGATACGTTTAGCCCTGTTGTGAAAATTGCTACATCAGACTTGTCTTGTCCATTGCAGTTTCAAAAGGATGGTGTCTAAGACAATTAGATGTACAGAATGCATTTCTTCATGGTGTTCTGGAAGAGGAGGTATACATGAGACAACCTCCAGACTTTGAGAGTGCAGATGCACACATCTTGTGTGTAAGCTTGATAAGGCCATATATGGATTAAAGCAAGCACTAAGGGCCTGGTATTCTAGGTTGAGCTCTAAACTTGTTGATCTTGGTTTTAAAGTATCGAAATAAGATACTTCTCTGTTTATATATCAAAAAGGACAGGTATCAATTTTCATGTTGATTTATGTTGATGATATAACTGTTACCGGCTCCTCTCAAAAGGCAATTGCAGCTTTGCTTCAAGATTTAAAGAAAGAATTTGCTCTAAAGGATCTTGGAGAGCTACACTATTTTTTAGGCATTGAAGTGAGACAAGGGAAAGATGGTATACTCTTGTCACAAGAAAAATATGCAGGAGATATTCTTATTCGTGTTGGGATGACAAATTGCAAAACCGTCCATTACACCTCTTTCTACTACGGAAAAATTATCATGCTATGAAGGAGAAGCTCTCGGTCCTCAGGATAGTACAAGGTATAGGAGCATTGTAGGGGCTCTACAATACCTTACTCTCACAAGACCAGATTTAGCATCTTTAGTAAATAAGGTATGTCAATTTTTGCATGCACCTACTACAAGTCACTGGATTGCTGTCAACAGAATACTCAGGTATGTCAAGCATACAAGTGAATTGGGATTACAGAAGTCTAGATCCTTGATGATAAGTGTTTTTTCTGATGCTGATTGGGCTAGAAGTGTTGATGATAGACGGTCAACAGGTGGTTTTGCTGTATTTCTTGGAGCTAATCTTATCTCTTGGAGTGCCAGGAAGCATGCTACTGTATCTTGGTCACTGAAGCTGAGTACAAATCCATGGCAAATGCAACAGCGAAGGTAATCTGGTTAGAATCCTTGTTCGGAGAACTTGGTATATATCTGCAGGTTCCTCCTTGTTTATGGTGTGACAACCTAGGAGCAACTACCTTTCGGCAAACCAGTGTTTCATGCTAGAGCTAAGCACATAGAGATAGATTTCCATTTTATGAGAGAATGGGTTACAAACAAGCAGTTGCAAATCAGATTGATACCCTTAGGAGATCAGCTTGCAGATGGGTTTACAAAGGCCCTTCCTACTCACAAGTTTGAAGACTTTCGGAACAATCTAAATCTCCAAGGAAAGAAGAGTTTAGATTGAGAGGGGCTGTAGAAGTAGTTGAGATTTCCTACTTGTAATCCCATGCAAATCTTGTTATGCTCGGATTGGGTTGTTGCTTAGACATAGAGTAGATTTTGTCTTGTAACTTAAATTGAACAACAACCTGAACCGAGCCTAACAAACTCCTGTAAATCCTATCAGCAATTGCCGCTATATAAACACGTAACCCGTGGGCCACCAAGCTAGGCAACCACGGTTCCATCATTCTTTACATTGTTGGGTGCTATATAGAATACAGATAGAATCTCTATATGGAGATGATGATGATGAGCAGCCAACACTGCTAGAGAACCCTCCATCAGTACCGGTTCGGAACCCCCTTTTATACCGGTTGCGCAGCCGATATTGCTAGTTCGGTACTAAAGGGAGCCTTTTGTACCGGTTGAAATAACCTAAAGGGGTATTAAAAAATAAAAAAAATAAAATCCTCCCACCGGCCCCGCCCTCCCACCGCCTCCGCCCCGCTATCGGCCCCCGTCGGCCCTGCCCTCCTGCGGCCCCCACCCCCACCGGCCCCGGCCTCCCGCGGCCCCCGCCGCCCCCACCCTCCCGCCTTCTCGCTGCTGCCCCCTTCCTCCCGCCCTCCTGCCGCCGCTCCCGCCGCCCTTCCGCCAACGCTCCCGCCCCCACCCGCCCGCCCTCCCACCGCCACTCCTGCCACCCCCCGCCTGCCCACCGCTCCCGCCCATCCGCCGTCGCCCGCCGCCGCCTCACCTCGCCCTGCGGTATGTGTGCGATATGTTAAGGTTTCTGTGTCCCGAACATTATAAAATGTGCGGATAGTCATAATAGTAGTAGAAACAAAGGATAAATTTTACTGACGTCGATTAATCGCAGCATGCACTAATCATTCATGGTCTGTTGTTCTCTGTAATATACTTTGTCTAACTATTGAATTACAAAATCCGGCCAAAAAACATCTTCTGATATCTGAACTGTGGTGGTTCCTGTATATGAGTAAGCAAAATTCAATTCACTTTCTTTGATGATAATATTGTAGTGTGCTCGGTTACATGACACTGATTGGTTTCAGTACTCCACTGCATGACCAACTAGGAGAATATCTTAATATTGGTTGTGGAACTTATGATATTAATTAAGATAATTAATTTCATCTATTTGACATGCATGCAGTCAAGATATACAGGTAGTGCCGGATAACATGGAGATATTCATCCATTTGACAAGTTAACATGAATATCTATTCGATTCATGGAGTCAAAATATAATTAGGGTTTCAAACTATATCGCCGCTGTTTCTAAAGTGCTTTAACTTCAACTTGTAAACAAATACGAGATACGAAAGACAGAAATTCATGTGCCGAAGGGACTAATTTTTTTTTTGAACGGACGGCAAAAGCTTTGCCGAATTTTTATTAGAAGAGGTAAAACCAAACAAGACAAGAAAATAAAACAAAAAATATCTCTATGTACATGGCTCTCACTGCACCAACTAAATAGCACTCCCTAGGGGGAAAGGAAAAAACAACAACAACTACGAGCTCCACTTCAAAACCCCACTTTAAAAGATGAAAAATGCTGCTAGGTTGGCTCAACCGCGGGGGCTTCATGCGTTTTATTGGCGAACTGGAACTGTTGGATGTCTTCTTTGATAGAGAACGCGACGTCTTCCACCGGTTTGGTTTCGTGATTAAAGACTCATCTGTTGCGCTCTTTCCAAATGTTCCACCAGAAATATATGATGAGGCCGTCAAAGAAAGTTTTGTTCCTTTTGTCGATCATGCTCCTGCATTTCTTCCACCACTTGTGGATCGAAAGTGATGTGTTGCCTGGGGGTAAGTGGTTAAGAGAAAATCATCCCTGCAGCCGGTTCCAGATTGCCGTTGTGTAAGGGCAGTCTTTGCACAGGTGTGTGGGTATCTCCAAGTCCGAATTGCATAGCTTGCACTGAGGGTCATTAGGCCACCCCCACTTTTCCAAGTTGTCTGCCGTTAAGATTTTCCTATGCAGGAGAAGCCACCCTGGGCACACACCCACCTAAGAGAATGGTGAAGAACCTATTTTTGCACCCGGGTGAGACTCAGTTAATTTTGCAGATAATTTATTCCCCAAGTAAACATATGTCTTATTTAGTTATTTTATTGATATTTCCTTGTAATTTGGTCTCGCAGGACAAAGTAAGCAACTGCAGTGAGAGGGGGAAACAAAGAGGAGGTAGGAAGTCTCACTCTCACCACTCAGAAACGGACAACCTCACAGAGAAGGTAGTGCTGGATAACATATCAATTCATGTTGCTTGAATACTTATGCATACTAATGCTGTATAAATTGTACTACCAGTTAATTCCTGAGATTATTGCAACCATGCTTTGCTTTTATGTTGATTGTTAATCGGCTATATAGCTCTTTTCACGCACCATGCATGCATATATTTTTCATTTGCAGAGACGAAGGAGAAAGATAAACGAGAAGTTCAAGACCCTGCAGCACTGGTTCCAGGATGCGACAATAAGGTCAAACAAATACTCTGGGCTTAACATTCACCATGAAAATGGACAATTGACCTTTCAATTGTTTGAGTTCATTTGTTAATTTTCAGCTAATTTGTAACTGAACCATGAGAGCATAGTCGAACAATACTCACATAGCTACAGTTGCAATTACAAGCTATATGTGTAGTTTTATAGATGTAGGTGTGAATGAGAGATAATAAATTTACGTTAAACGAAGATATGATTACCTAGTACTCCTGTGAATAACAAGTATTACAAATAAGCTGCCTCCTAGAGTCAAAAGAAAGGGGAAGGAAACCCTACACATAAACTATCTGGACAAATATGACTGAAGAACAACTAACATATCCACTTGTGTTATGCTAACCGAATTTAAACCATTCAATGCAGCACGTAGTTAAGTTTCTTTGAGCAGAATTTGGTTAGACAAAATCTCTAATATCTGATATGACATGTGACATTTCAGAGCAACCAAACCTCAACTCTGGAACAGACCATCAAGTATATGAAGTCACTGCAGCCCAAATCCAGGTCTAATCACATACAGGCTTTAGCATACGCATGCTGCTAGTTGCTATCTCCCATTACATCAGGGCGATCAGAGTAATTAAACTTCAGAGACTTGCGATTACCAATCATATTCATCGCTAAAAACTGCGCACGTACGTGCAGGCAATGTCCTTCGGCGGCTGCAGAATCAAGCCAGCATCAGCGGCAGCTTACCCCGTCGTGCCGCCGCCGCCGTACTACTACCTGCCGCCGCCACCAGCCGCCGTGGCGGGGTTGCTTGCGCTGCCGCCGGCGGCGGCCTTCGCTCCGGGAGTTCTGGTGAGAGGGCACGTCTGGCCAGGCGTGGTTCTTGGGCCACCGCCTCCGGCGATGTTCGCGGCCACGCTCCCCTTGCTACCACACCACCCTGCAGTCATGGCGCCCTCGGTGGGTGCCCATGGTGCAGGGTCCGCGGGAGCCGTGCAGCAGCAGTAACAGTAACAGACCGCTGTTAGGAGCAATTCCCAAAGAGATTATTGCCGCAGTGAGATCGCCGGGAGCCCGGGACACGGACTATATGCAAAGACAACATGTATCTATGCATATCTGGTACATGATTTTGTGTTTGTTTAATGTAACGGTGTTGCGGACTGGTACTAGGGTTTAGGAGGAACAGAGATTTCAAGACTGAACGGAGGTTTGGCCAGCAAGGATTGGTGCCGTTGTGCTGCATGCCTGCATGGTGCATGCATGGATGTGTTGCATGTATAGATGACCAAACGGGCGGCCCGACCCGACCTGGCACGAGCCCGATTAGGCCCGGCCTGTTTAGGCCCGCACAATAATCGTGCCAGCCGGGCCGGCCCACATGCTGAAGGAGCGGCCCAGGCCCGGCCTGCTGCCTTCTTAGGCAGGCCATGCTGGCCCGCTGGCCTGGTGGGCCTTAATAGGCTCGCCGTGCCCATGCCGACTCGCGGCACGGCTTCGGCTCCTCCTTCCGAGCCGTGGAGGTGGCGGCGGAGGGCCATGGCCCCGTGGGAGGAGGCGGCGGAGGGCCAAGGGAGGAGGCGGTGGAGGGGTGCGGCCGCGCGGGGGAAGCGGCTGGTCGGGCCACCGAGGGTAGGGGGAGGCGGCGGAGGATGCGACAAATGAGGGGCTGACCGGCCGGGGGCACGGGGAGGCGGCGGAAGCCGCAACGAGCGAGGGGTCGGCCGGTCGGGCCACCGAGGGCAGGGGGAGGCGGCGGAGGATGGGACGAGCGAGGGGCTGGCCGGCCGGGTCGCCTGGGGCAGAGGGAGGCGGATGGGCGAGGGCGCCACGAGCCTCCACGACTCTCGAGGGAGCGGGGGAACGAGGGAGGCGGCTGGGAGCCTAGGAAGGGGAAAGGTTTCGACCGGGGGAGGCATAGATGGCCAGGTTATATATGGGTTGGCCTCTTAGCCGGACCAAAATAGGCCTGTTAGGTCAAAACAGGTCGTGCCGCCCGTTGCTGTCCCACGGGCTAGATGGGCCAGGCCGTGCTAGGCTAGCCCATGGGCTGAGGTAGTGGCCCAGGCTCGGCCTGTGGTGTAGGCCGAGCCGACCCGGCCTGCAAGGCTGCCGTGCCTGGATTGGGTCAAAATGCCATGCCGTGGGCCGGCCCATGGGTTGCGGGCCAAATGGCCAACTATAGTTGCATGCGTTTGCATGGTGCATGCATGCACGATGAGCCGGGCAAGCTGCACCTGCACAGGTCAGCAGCTGCACGCAGCGGCCAGCGGGGCAGCAGCACGGTGAGCTGCGGTGCTGCGGTCACCAAGCAGGCCGGCTGTGGCCTGGCGTGCGGCCCAGGACGTGAGGCCCAACAGGCAGATGGAAATGGAATGGAAAAAAGGGAAAAGTCTGTTCAACACCCCTCGACTATCGACATTGTCCGATTATCATCCTTCAACTGAAAAACTGGATATACTTCACCCACCGACTGTTGAAACCGTCCAATTTACATCCCTAAGGTGGTTTTGGTAGTGGTTTTAGCAGACGTGACGCCACGTCAACCGTCCTATGTGTCGCCATGTCAGGTGCGAGGGATATAAATTAGATCGTGTTGGTAGTTCGAGGGGTCAGCTAGAATTTATAAAAAAATAAAATAAAAACATTTTTTTTTCTTAGAAAAATATGCAATTAAAAATTCTAAAACCTGCTGGTTTAGTCTTAGAAAATTCATTATAGCCGAGAAAAACATGAAACCAATCTTATATTTTTTCCCCCTAAAATCATGCTATATCTTACAGTGCCTAGTTAATTGTTTTTTAAAATCTTTTATGATCCTCTTTTGGTGTTTATGTGCTAGTAGTTAGTCTCGTTATCTATTATAATTAGTTGGTAGTAAAGACCCGGACTACGTAGAAGTAACTTTGACTCAAGTGCCAACACCACCTCAGATTTGATCCTATTTAGAAATGTGCGACCCAAAACTCAAGAAAATTTTGGAGTCATTGTGATAAGGCGAGAGAATCCATCATCGGGTCAAACTCTCAATATATCCTCGGCATCACAATTTTTTGTATGACTGAGTAAAACAAATAGACAAATTTCACTACCGGATTCTCTTTATTACACTGAACAAAGAAATTAGTCCTGTCTAAGTTCGGCGAAATTCCTGTGTCCCAAACCTGCATGATTGAGTGAAATGAAACAGACATGCTTAAATTTCGTTACCGGCCGGCCTTAGTTATCATTATTCATAACGATCTTTGGTATTCTTTCAGCTGACCTGGTGGTCAAGTTCAGTGTTTCTGGCGCATGCTCCTGCTACCGCCCTTTCCCTTGCTGCTGCTTGAGCCTTGTCGATGGCTGGCAGCTGCGGCCGGATACTGCGGCGCCGCGGCTGCAGGCATCATCACGGCCGCCGCAGGGTAGTGGGGCAGCAGCTGAACCATGTCCCCGAAGGGAACAACCATCGTCGCAGCCGGAGCGGGGGCGAGGACCATCATCGGAGCTGCTGGCATCGGCACGGCCGCCGGCGCCACCGGAGGCACGTACTGCGGCTGCACGACGGGGTACACCGCCGCCGCCGGACGGGCGGGGCCGTCGTACGACATCGCCTTGACATGCTGCTGCAGTGATCTCATGTACTGGATGGTCTGGTCCAGCGTCGCTGCCTGGTTGGACTGAAAAGGTTGCGCACGGCCGAGGAAACCGATCAGGCCTATGTGTCAAGAACTTCAGAAGACGACACACCACTGAACACAGCACAGCAATCACACACGCCGCATGCATATAGTCTGTCAGTTCAGCTCAGCTATGAAAAGGTTTAATGGTTTGGGACACTGCTGCATGCGCCAGTAGCTAGGAAAAAAAAGATTGCTCCCCCTCCGTTTTTAAATAAATGATGATGCAAAGCTAACTTAGTTCATGGGATCGAGTGTAAACACAGGACGAAGAGATATGCATCGCCTACAGAGGATCAGTATGGTATGCACACAATGCCATGCACGCCATGAGGGGACAAATTCTAGAGTTCAGTAAATTTATCCGAATGGCCAACGGTTGCAAACTCAGTTTCGAAGAACAAAGTATGGCGGGGATATAAATTTGGAGATATTTGTTGTAGTGATCTCATGTACTCACCTTGTCGTCGCATCCTGGGACGAGCTGCTGCAGGGTCCTGAACCCCTCGTTTATCTTGTGCCTTCGTCTCTGCAAGCGGATTATGGCATTAACACTGCAACTAGATAAATGTTACAAGAGCATAATCAAAGACTGACACTGTAATAAGGGCCTTAATATTAATCAAGTACTACTCCCTCTATATTTAAAAGAGTGTATTTCTAGCTTTGTCATTAGTCAGTTTATGAGAAAATATCAATATTTATGATGCCAAATAAGTATTATTAGATTTCTCATGGAATATATTTCCTATAAACTCGGTTAAATTTAAGATAATTTGACTTATATATGACAAAACTAAAAGTACAGAGAGGAAGTGATATGAAAGAGGTTGCGCTTGCGTGCACGCATACATACCTTCTCTGTCAGGTTGTGTGCTTCTCCATGGTGAGACCTCCTTGAAGATCCTCCTCCTGCTGGTGTTTTTCTCATCTCCTATCCCAGGCCGAGGAAAAACAAATAGGTAAGAACTCAACTGAAGTTGCAAGTTATTTCCTCTTTCTCTTTAACCCTCTAGCCCTGGGTTTTCTGGCCTGGGGCGAAACTAAACTCGGAGGCCTCTATTGAACATATATATTAATATAAAGATAATTTTAGTGTATGTATGTATAAAATGATGTTGCTACTAAATACTTATATCCAAAGATGTCATCAGTGAAAACACTGATGTACCAATAAATAAAAACCATAGCATACAAAATATAAGGATTACATTTTCTAGAGATTGTTTTAAGCAATTTCGTGTAACTTTAATTGACGCGAAGCCACTCCAATTATAGCACTTAGGCTTTGGTTTGTAGTAGCCGACTAGACCTTAGGCTTTCCCATGTGTGATGTATCTATCCCTATGGGGATGCATCGTCCTTATTCCTGACGTAGAGATAATGTCTTCCACAAAATCAGGAACCCTGAATCTAGCTACGTATGGCATGGATTGTAGAGATTAACAATGCAATGATTGGAGGAAAGTTATAGAGGCTTGGAAGTTGGAACCAGGGGAGAATAACCAATTTGACGGCGGGGCATGTATGCAGGGCCACGTATACAATTTTCGAGAGCCTGGCCTCTATGTACATAAATTAAATTAAATCCTCACCATTTTCACTATATTTCATATGAAGATTAAAAATGCTATTCTACATGCATGATAGATGTCTTATTTTTGAAGCCTCGGTTTGTCACTGGTGCTCAATGTTCACCTAAATGCTAAACAGTAGTTATTCGGTCACCCCTCGAGTAGCGAGTAGGCGTTGTGTACACGCGCTACATGTTTTGTAATATTACAATAAAATTCATACTTATGCAAATGAAAATTAGAATTTTGATATTTCATCATCCAAATATAAAAAGTTACAAAGCTTAAAAGTCAAACTGACTAAAGATTTACTCATAGGTTGGGTGTTAATTACTAGTTGACGGTTCTCAAATCAAATAACAAATTTCATATTGATTCATAATTAGTTGTTGTTCATACTTTCCTATTGCCTAAATGTTGTTTAAAACGGTCTACTCGTCATGTAAAATTATGTAATTACCATTTCGTATACACCGTTTAAGTCGTGTAGGATCGTTTTTTTACCGTGTAATCACCATTTAGATCTTAAACTGGTAGGCCATCGAGTAACCCGTGTAAACGGCCTACACGGCCGTGTAGGCGAACAGCCAGGCTTGCCATAAGAGGACAACTTTTGAAAACCGCAAGCCTGCGAAGGACTGCTAGTTTTCTGATTTCTTGAGTACCAATATAAATATTATTTGACCACACAACTCGAATAATCAGCAAGAAAAAAATGAACATCAGAACGTAAATGGACTTGTTCGCCGTGATATGTACACGTGTACCTGCTTGGTGCTGCCCATCCCTTCCGTCATTGGAAGCTTTTCTTTCTTGTCCGCCGTCGTCGTCGACGACGTGTCGCTCGGCCTCTCTTTCTCGGGCACATCCCGAGCACCAGCTGTCTGTTGGCGCCCGCCATCACCGTCGTTGATGGCGAGGTCGTCCTCGCCCTCGACAATCGCGCGGAGCCACGCCGCCATCTCGTCCTCCGACGGCGGGTCGAACCGCACATCCGCCGGCAGCGGCGGCCAGACATCCGCCACCGGTAGCATCGTCCCGGAACGGCAGCACGCCAGGTCGTCGCTGTACACATGCGAGTCATTTTTCTATGGAAGCATCATACATGCATCAATCATGGTGGCTTAATCAGCATGCATTTTGGCTAGAACCATATGCGCATTTCCCACTTCTTTGACGACAAAGCGAAGGAGATGAAGAAGATCGATCACGGCCTGACGTACGTGGAGTCGGCGAAGCTGCTGCTGGCGGCGTCGGCAGCCTTGCCGGCGTCGTCGCGGTAGCACCACGGACTTGCCGCAGCATGGCCTGGGTAGTTCATCATCTCACAATGCACTTGCTTCGTTCTCTGTGTGTGACTGGTCGGAAGAGGCCGTGTACAACTGACTGCGTGCACCTCTACATTTATAGTGGCCGGGAGAGGGAGAGAGAAAGATGGTAACAGCAGGTTTGTACAGTAGTGGTCGAGCGGAGCAAGGTAGAAGACGACGAGGCAGCTCACGTGACCCTGCTTTCATACCTTGTTACTGACCGAGCCTGTCCCCTGTCCGCATGCGCCGCACAAGCAAAATTACCCGGTGTGACGGCGCGACACCACCTGCGCCGGCGGTGGCGCTGCATGCCATGGTTTGGTCAACGAGTCAACCTGACTTACGGACCGGTGGTGACTCGATCGTTCGGCTGTCGTTTACCCCCCGCCCGCGCGATCATCCTCCAACCACATGATGCTGTAGTATGCTCTAGCATGACGTGTAACGATTTCGTTCGTGCCGCTGTCATGGTAATAACATGCAGTTGCATGCATATTTCAGTCTTTAGATTTAATCATTAGTAGTAGAGGTGATTTTGTTATAAATCATCTGATCTAACTTCAACCTAACTAAATTGGTTTAATTTAAGAAATGGTTTCCCCTTTATATTAGCTATATTTCTCTCTTCCAACAAAAAGTTATAATATTTGATCATGTAGGCACGTTTTGAAGTGTGTGTTTGGTTAGAAGGGAATTGGGTTTTTGGATGTAACTATATCCCACCCCATGCCGAAGGTCGCCCACAGCTGAAGGACACGCACGGTGGCCTCCTCCACGGTCGTAGTCCCTCCATGCCGCCTAGTTTGCCTACACTCTGCGCTACTCGTGCCGTCCAACACCCACACCACCTGTCGCTTGCGCTTGTGCCGCCTTTGCTCGCGCCTTAGATGGGAAAGAGTCGAAGAGAGAGATGGGGTAAAGTGGGGTGCCTTTCTCCTCTCGTCTTGGGCGGATGGATCCACCCCGCATGTTTAGGGATGGATCAATACCACTTGTCTGTTAATCAAACATTGCAAAAAGCAGGATAGATCCATCCCGTCCCATATCATCCTTTGAACCAAACGCACCCTAATATATTGGGCCCAGTGTTTGGATTAGAGATGAGAGCATGTTCTACCTAGGATGTTGTAGCTATTTTTATCTCTAGGAACTATTTCTAGGTAGTATTTTAGTAGAAGGAAACATATCAAGATAAAATTCTATATATTGTTTTCCTAGCAAATATGAAGATGTTCATTGATCGCAACGAATAATGAAACGACTTAAATATAAAAACTTTAAGAGTTTTTTTAAAATGCAATTACTATATATTTCATCGTATGAACTCATGAGCATTTTGCTAGTTAGTCCTTACGAGACAAGCGAACGTATATGTACTTTACATTTGCTCGATGACTGTTACTATCGAAGTTGTCGAGCTCTGATGCACTAGCTAGGAAGACAGGAGCATTCGGTTTCCCTAAACCAGAGTGTCCAGTTTTGAACGAGTTTGATACTTTTTTAGTGAATTCGACTTTTCATCACAAAGCAAGACCTTCCCCGATATAAATGAAGAGTCATGAAACTTTTATTTTGAGTAAAATGTACGGTCGTATCTTGAACTTGGCAGGATCCCCGAATTATTAAAATGCATATTGGAATTGGAGTCCTCAAGCTCGATTCACGTCAGATCCCTACGTAGCCCGCATTAAATTGCCCGGGTGCGTGCTGACTGTTCATTGGCGTGGACCTCACATGTGAGCCCCACATGTCAGACCCACCCCTATCTCTCTCCCTCTCTCCCGGTGGTGAGCCTCGAGCGGCGTGGCTCCGACTCCAAGCTGCGGGACGGGGGCGACCTCTAGCGACGGGTGGAAGCGACTCCCGAGCGGCGTGCGGGGGCGGCCCCCCAGCGGCGGTGCACGGCCGGCCCCGACGAGGAACGTGGGCTGGGTTGGCGGTGCGGGTGCGGCCCCCCAGCGGAGGTGCGCGGCCGACCCAGACGAGGGACGGGGCTGGGGCAGCCCCGAGCAGCGTGGCTAGTCCCGACGAGCCGTAGGGGCGGGGGCGGCCCCCGAGCGGTGGGGCCGGTCTAGACGAGCGGCGGGGCGGGGGTGGCCCCGAGCGCTGCGGCGAGCCCCCAAGCACGACGGCGTCTCAAGGCTATTGATGGTGAACGGGCCCTCGAGCTCGGGCGGCTCTCGGCGACGGCGGACGGGGGCGCTCGAGCTCAGCTGTAGCTCCGCTGTTGTCACCTCCATTGTCGCCTCCCGAGCCGGAGCTCGGCCGTGTTGTTCGCTGTTGCCTCCCCGCCTCCACCTTTTGGACCTCATGCGATTCGCCTCCTCCGCAACCGCAGCCTCCACCGCCTCCTACGGCCTGCCTTCTCTCGCCGACGCCCGCACCCGCTGCCGCAGCCGGAGGAAGACAGAGAACGGAGAGAGGAGAAATGGGCCTGGCATGTGGGTCCCACATGCCAGGTCCACGTCAATGCCCACTCAGCACGCCACGCGGGTAGTTTAATGCAGGTCATGTAGATTTGGACCTCACGTGAGCTTGGTGACTTTAATATGTATTTTAGAAGTTCGGGGATCTGGATGGCACACCCTGCCATGAACTTAGACATGTAGTTAGGGCCTGCTGCGAGTCCCTTGATGTCGCCTAGAGGGAGGGGGTGAATAGGCATTACTAAAAAATTCAAACACAATATGCAGCGGATAGTACAAACCCGACTTAGCCGAGTCAAGTTGGCTCAGCCGCTTTGACTTGGAGCATCGGGTGGTGCGCCGACCTTGTCGTGCGGGCGCTAGTTTAAAACCAGCTCACCCGGTTCAACTCAACTCACCCAACTTTAAACTGGCGCAGCCAACCCTGAGATATTGATTTCAAAAACCACACAAATTTAGCCAACGAAATTTAGATTTACGAGTTGCCACGGCCTTGAGAGGACGTATACTATAGATCTGTGGAACACCTACACTCAGATCACACTCAACAAAGAGATCGGGCTATGAGCCCAAAAGTCAACTAGAGAAGCATATGAACAAGATGAACTACAAGAACTCAAGAACAAGCAAACCGAGAGTGGAGACATGTCGATTTGTTTTACCGAAGTTCGGCTACTTCCAAGGAAGCACCTACTCTCCGTTGAGGATACAACAAGGTTTTGCGCCTAAAGCAATACCTCAAAATCGTTGCAATAAGGGTATTTTAGTTGTAATATGCAGCAATCGCAACACTTCGGTGGCGTTGCGAGGTGTCGCAAGTACCTCCAATGCAATAGGGTATTGCATCACAATTGTGTGGTGTTGCCATAAATGTGGCGTATTGCAACGCAGTGTGGTGTTACAATGGGTTGCAGAAGCAACGATTAGGGGCGTTGCATTTGTGGTATTTGCAACAACAGGCGTCGTTGCTATAGTGATTATTGCAATAATGTAGGCTAGTTGCAAGCAAGCACTATTACAACGCTAGAGGTTTGTAGCAATATCCTATATTGCCACGATATATGGTCGTTGCGAAATCGCCTATGCCGTTGCAATATGCATAGGACATATTAGACCGAATGCAGGCATTCCTATATGCTAAAAGCCAATCGCAATACAATTTATGTTGTCGCTATATGCTTAAAGACTATCGCAACTAAATGGGCGTCATTGCTATACGCTTAAAGGGTAGCGCAACACCATTTGAGTCGTTGCTATTTGCTTAGAGGATATCGCAACACAATCATGAGTCATTGCTATTGTCTTATAGGATATCGCAACACAATAAGAGTCGTTGCTATTTTCTTAAAGGATATCACAACGTGGTGTGTATCGTTGTAATAGCCACGTGTAGCATCAGTTAATCGTTATGCAAATATGTGTAATAATTGTTGCAATACTGAATTCATGCTGAATTAGAAATGTTGATTCTATGATTATTGCAACGATATTGATTCTTTAATGCAACGAATTTTTTTGAAAAAAAGAAAATATATATACATGTATTATTAATGATATCAATCCATCATTCACTCCCAGCATTCATGATACAAATGATGCAACAGAATATTCAACATATGAAAGCAAGAACTTGTCCTTTCATCCATCACTCCCAATACTAAAATATCTACAAAACCTATATATTATTCGTACGCATCTAAAATCTTGATCACGCCCACCATTCATGATCTTTAACTTTGCTTCACCTGAAGGTTGAATGCCTTCTTGTATTTCCAAAACCATCTAGTGCAATCTTGGGTCTTATTATTGCCCCACCGTAGCTTGAATGTCCTGCTGCTGAAGAGAGAAATATGGTTTCAAGTGTAATGAGAGAATTACAGCTTGTACAAGCAAACTTTGAATTGAAACTGGAAAATGGTAATGGCATGATGAAAGCACAATTCCAGTTTTTACCTGTTGTTTCTTTTTTCTTGCTCGCATTTTAGCACTAGATAGTAGCTGCTGTGTACTAATGTATTTGTGTGCTCCACTTTTAGAACTCTTTGAAATGTTGTAAGATTTAGCATTGTAATTAGGTGGCACATTTTCCTTTTCTTTTGTGAAAATGCTTCTTGGCTCAATCTGGATTATAAAGTTCTTGGAACAATGTTAGCTGTAATGCAATGCACAAAACCATCATGATGAAATATGCTTGTTCGATGTCGATACCTGGTTTGCTGTTTCTTGACTCTGCATTGGTGTTGCATCAATGTTAACCTCAGTGCTCCTAGCTTCGTCTTCTGTTGTATTGTTGGTTTTAGGGGTACTCTGCGCATTTAAAAAAAAGGGTAGATAAGAGATTAGCAGCCATATATCTATTGTCAATCACATCCAATTATAGTTCTTCAGTCTCACAACCACCATATAACCAATATTTTTAAGTAATTCTCAGACTGTGACTATAATCCAAAATATGAAACTGTTACTAGTGTGCATGATGGAAAGTTTGTGATTCAAAACAATAATATTGCTTGTCAATCATTAGGCAAGTTAAGGAAATAACAAAAATAAACATGCATAACTTATCTTCTGGTTACCTCATCATGTACTAATGGTTGTTGATGGTTCTGTGCCAACATTATTGTTTGAAACTCCTGCATCAATTCTTGTCTAATTGAGGCTTTAAGTTGTTCCTTCTCTGCTTCCTTTTCAGCTTCTTGCTTTGCAAGCTGTTCTTTTATTTTCTGTTGAAACTCACATTCTCATTCTTTGAGTCTCTCCTGAAACAGTCTCTCCTGAAGCAGTTGGTTTCTAATTGGACCAAACATGTAACCCTGACCACATGGCTTGGTTGATTTGGCTCCTGTTGTTTCCTTGTACGTTTCCTAAAAAAAAGATCTTCTTTAGCACTTGCAGATGTGATACTTCTTGGTTCTTGTTCACCAATTTCATCTGAATCTGTCATAGACAATTTCCTAGCTGTAGTATGCCGAGGGCAAGAAACAATTGTATGAGATCAATATAGGTAATGTTGTGGTAAAGAAAAAAACTTTTAGTGTGGAAGCAAATTTATGCTCAAATTAGTACTCACAAAAATACTCCCAACCATCTCACTGGACCATTTTCCTTGCTTCGTGTGAGTAGTCCTCCAAAGTTCCAAAGCACCTGGCTCGGCACCAGTTTCTGAATCTCTCTATGATTCCGATGTTAAGTCATTAATATATTATTGTTTAATGTATTGGAAGTAGAGAATAATGTAACAAATCTTTACCTTTTTCAAACTACACTGAGAGAAAGGTTTGGAACCCATCGAATGGTTGGTTTTCTTTTGTTGATGATTCCAAGAATTTTGGCTGCTAATATTCTGCACAGAGTGAGCAAGTAATATTGAGCAATGAAAAATTGTATTGATGCTTTTGTTCTTAAATCAACAAAATAGTGCGTACCTTGAACTTTTTACATCCAAAGTACTTGATCAAATAGTGCCACTCCACTATTTCTAAGTCTTCAGGCTTATGCTTCATGCGCTCATCATAGCTATTGTATGCCTTGTATGTGTAACAACTCTACCTAAATTAAGTGCTTTTAACTCTAATCCAGTGATAAATCCTTGATTTAAGAAGTGAAATGACCTTTATAAACCTAAGAAGCTCTCTTGTGGGGTTTGTTTTAAAGCTTGAAATTCTTTATACAAACTTAAGTTTCTGCCCAAGTAAGAGTTTTAAAACTTTTAAATTCCAACAACTTTTGTTAAAGGCACCTTGACTAATTCGAAGTGGAAGAGAGTCAAAAACAGCAACCAAAGCTGGCTTTCCTAAGGGACCCTAAGAATCTCTTAAGTCCTGGAATTCGAGTTTTCCTCCATCTTTGCAAGCTTTCATCTCCCGTTTTCCTATCTAAACTCGAGTCAGAGCCTTAATAGAAGTTGTAGTACCTCAAGAGTGTTCCAACTTTGTTACACTGACCCAGATCCAAATCGGGCCCAAACTTGTTCAAAATCCCGGTCAAAGTGAGGTAAACCAGTCAACTCACCCCGGATGCTTAAAAATCCTAAGTCTGGAACCCCAGATTTTTGGCTAACTTTGGCCGGAAATATCTTTGAATCCTTTCACAATCTAAACCGACACCTTAAACAAAGTTTGAAAAACTACCAGAGTTGAACAAGTTTGTTTAAGGGAGTTTCGGGTGTTGTGTTGAAAGATTCGGAGAAGGATCGCTCCAAAGCTGGTCTGGCTTGTAGCCCGAAGGGAGCCTCGACGCCCGCGCGCCCGAGCATGTTCGCTTGCGCGCCGCGCGCCGCGTGGCCGCCGACCACCAGCAGCTCGCCGGCGCCCTATCCCCAGCGCGACAGCGACCGGACGAGGGCCACGGCGCCCAACCCGCACCCACGACAGGACGGAGCAAGCGCAGGGCTAGCCAATCGCCGGCCGAGCGCAAGTCGCCTTCCGCCTGCCCCGGCTCTGCTCCGCCAATCCTGTTCCGCCCATTCGCCGAGGAAGCTGAGATGCCCCGACGTCCCGCGTCTCCGCCCGCTCGCCCAACCCCCGCGGTAGCCTTTCCGCCTCACCCGCCCGACAAACCGGGAGCCCCAGACGCGCGCCGCCCAAGGCCCATCGCCACCGAAGACCATCCGGAGCTCCGCCTCCCTTGCCCAATGGCGTCGTCGGCCAATGGCCGCCTCGCTCGAGCACTCGCCGCTTACGGCCTTATCCTTTCCCCACCGGAGCCCCGCCTCAACCCTCCGCGCCACCCCGGCCCTATAAAAGGGAACCCCCTCGCCGGCAATGCCACCCCTTTGCCACCGCCGCACCTGCGCCGCCGCTTCCTCCTCTGCGCCCTGCTTTCTCCTCTGAGCCACCGCTTCCTTTCCACGCCGCCGCTGAGCTTTCGTGGAGCTCACCCCCTTGCGCCACCCCCACACTCCGGCGACTTCGCCGCCACCCGCAAGCCGCTTCTTCCAACACACCCGCCGCCCGCTCCTCCGCGTGGTACTAGAGCTTGCTTGTGTCCACCAGAAGCACCGCCGCCGACGGACCACCGTCGAAGTCTCGCCGCCGCCCAAGCCTTCGCGCGTACAACCTTCCCGCCCTAGCCTGCTCCTGCTCGGCCCCAAGGCTTCGCCGTGGTAGACCTGGAGGTAGGCTACTTAACCTCCCTGTCTTTCCGTCTCGCCCGACCCCTGTCCTTTTCGGATCGTCCGACCCCTCTCCGTTCGGTTCGTCCGACCCTTGTCTTTCCGTCTCGCCCGACCCCTATCCTTTTCGGATCGTCCGACCCCTCTCCATTCGGTTCGTCCGACCCCTGTCTTTCCGTCTCGCCCGACCCCTGTCTTTCCGTCTCGCCCGACCCCGCCAAGTTTCACCGACCCTTTCTCCGCCTCGCCCGAGGGCTCGGTTGTAATTCTTTTTCTTTGACCCGAGGGTATCGGTGAAATATTTTCGGGGATTCCTCTGTGTTGAGTCTGAGGATCTCGGTGCGGTTTTCCTTAAACCTGAGGGTCAGACCCTAAGTTTTTCCCCAATCCGACCCTTCCATCCTGCTCTCCACCAACAGAAGTTGAACTTCTCCACCTTCTCTGTAGCTTTGCTACAAGTGTCCGTGTTAAAACACGAGTGTGTTGAAATAACCTTCTAAAATGTTTAACCCCTGCATTGCATTCCGTGTAGAGCTGAATCTCGCGGACGGGACGTACGAGCTTCACCCGGCACCAGAAGAAGACCCCGCTGAGGAACTGCACCCCTTCGAAGGAGAGCCCGAGCCAGCGCAAGACCCCGAGGACCCCCAAGCTTTTTCTGAAGGCAAGCCCCGGTGCATGAACTCCCTGTTTTACTTTCATGCCACTGATTGATTACTTGATTGCGCATTTAGGTTTCGAGGAGTTGTAATAAAACCTTAGATGCATAAACTTAGTACCTTGTCTGAATACTAGTTGCTAAGGTCGAGTAGTGCAATGCTTAATAGGTTTCGGTAAAAGTCGAGTGATTTCCTGTCACTCGTGAGTTATAGGAGTTGAATGTTTCGGTTTTGTCGCAACTATAAGGACGACGGACGGGGCCAGGCTTGAGTTCGATACTTGATGGTTTGCCCCGTCTGTCTAAATGAAAATGAACTAAGGTCGAAACGTGTCGGCGTTCGTGATCAAGTGTTTGAAAGTACTAATCTCATACCTAGTATGGGATGGGGAAGCCTAGTACCTGATTGAACTGGGGCGTGGCATACCTTCCGGCTGTCCTTGGAACGTCGTTCCCATGGTGCATCATGTGGGTGCAAGTGCGGTCACAGTGCAGCATTAGGCCGGGACTGTGGAGCATTGCATGCCAAAGGAAGTTGGCCCTGACACGTGCCTAAGGGATCGATGGGGACGGCTGACAAATGAAGCGACCCTTCGTGGTGCGCGGATGTCGTGAGATTAGGTTTTCCATGCATGGTTAATAAATTCGAATCGATTCGTCTGCCTCTCACAGTTTGGGACTACTTGATCGCTATTCTGCACTGAGTAAAGATGGAACATGAGGATGATTTTAATCTTGATGCTTGTTAAATAATTGCTTGAAAACCATGTTTGTTTAGCATAAGTTGCTAATCTAGAATGGATAAAGAACATAGAACATGAGCTAAAAGATTGAAAGTAAGGACTGACTTTAGGCGCTTTTGGCAAGAAAACCCCAGAGCCAGAAAGCCTTGCATGCCTAGGTCTCGGTTGTGTCTTTTCGACGGGTCAGTCTTAATGAGTACTAGTTGCTCAGCCTTGTTGTGGCTAATCTTTTTCAGGTAATGTCAATAGCTTGGGTGTTGGTACCACTTGGCCAACCCAGCTTCCTCCAGGCTGGACTGTCGAGTGGGATCCTTCCTCGGATGGCGAAGGAAGGAGTTTTTGATGTCATGATCGGCTCCGTCATGATGTCTTGTATCGACGTTAAGCTTCCGCTAGTTTTAATTTGACCTCGAACCATGAAAAATTTCGGTTTGAATTTCCAAAAACTTTGATGTAATAAATTGTTGAACTATGTTGTCAGGATGGAATGTTGTAATCTCTGTGCTACTCACCTTCGCGTGAGCGATGCTTCTCGATCCTGTTTACGTGGTTTATCGGAAGAAATCCGACGGTCGACCAAGTTGACTTGCTTAAAGTGCATAATCGCGTGTCAGGCGACTTCAATGCATTTTAGTCAGGTTAATTTGGGCGGTTCCGCCACAGTATGTAGCACTCAAAGTGGATCGCCATCCTTTGTAGCATTCTTGGGCAATCCTCCATATCTTCTTCTTCGATTCATCAGTGTTCTCAATCTCCCATACATTCTGTTGGAAACAAAACATATAAAAATATTTTGAATATGTTATGTATGCTACATTCATAATATTTTTGAATAAGAAAGTAAAGGGAACACTAGATACCTGATCAAAGAGATAAGACATATTCCCACCAAATATATTCATTGACTACTACTATATGACATTAAAATGAATAAAGATGGGTCATTAACATACCATTACAGATTCTGTGATATCATTCTTGAAATCTTCCTTCACATCTTTCCATTGTGTAACTCCAATTAGTGGAGTCCTCATCCTTGTAAACATAACAAATTCATCCACAAATGTACGTCTATTTTCTCCATAGAGACAACCCAGATTTTCAGAAAAATTGATTTTAAGTTTTTGAGTGCGACACTTCAATCTCTCTTCCACTGCAGCTATCCCTTTCAAGCTACCACAGCCAACTTTCTTTCCATCTACTTACAATAACATAAGAGAAGCTTAGATGATATTTACTGCTGAACAATAAATTAAAGAGTGAACTTTTGAAATGCATGATGCTTTAAAACCTTAATTCTTCTTTGTTTTCCTAGCATGAGGTGGCCATTGTGTTTCTGGCGACGCGCTACTACCATTGCTCTCATCAGGTACTACCACTGAAAAAATGAAAAACACGTGCACTTAGTAGATTCATAATTTTCATTACAAATAAGAAAGTCCAAAGAAAAAAAGAATTACTAATTTATTTCAGATGATGTATGTTTTTATTGTGTCATCCCTGAACACATTGCGTAGAACTGCAAGTTACCAACAGTATTATGAGAGTAAAGAGTACAATTATTATAAGTACATATGGATAGTGTAGGACAAACATCATATATACCATTATTAGAGCATTTCTCTTCAAGCCAATCTTTGTATGCATCAACTGATTCATCACTGCCAAGACTATCATCATTATCACTATCATCATTAGGCTCATTCTCCCTCGGTCGTTTCAGGGGTGTACTATTTACATGTCATTCCAGTTCTTGGTTTTTTGCCATCAACAACCTGATTTTCCTTTCTGAAGCCACGTGCTCAAGCATGTACTCTACATCTTTGTGGTAATCAATTGGCTCAAGAGTTGCTACATCAATTTCGCATCTCTTCTTGTAGTAGTAGTAGTCCCGCACACCATACCAAAGTTGATCTTTGAAACTTACCAAGTTGAAAAATGTTATGCCAGCCTTATCAAGACTTGCTTGGACAATGCGCTCACCTCCATCTGCCTTCTTGCATTGGATAGTTATAGTCCCCACCTCACCTGTCAATAGGGCTCTGTATGTGTACATAAACATGAATAAGTTAGCATGAATAAATTCAGTTATAGTATATGCATAGTATTCCACATCTCACCTGTCATTGCATGATTACATTGTACTAGTATATGCATACTATTTCACAAAACAGTAATGGTAAAATAGCACACTAGTATTCAGCTCATTAATTTATGGCTTCAGATAAATCATCTGTTCTTTATTATTTTCAAAAATAATAATGCGGTTCTTTTACAAATTTTAGGATTGAGATATATCATCTGATCTTTACTTTTTTATGTTTCTATGATCAAAATAAAGGGCGAACCAATGCACAAAAGATGAATAGACCAAAACTAATTGGTGAGCTTGTATACTCATCAATATAATTGTTCATGGATAGACATAACTGAAATTAATGGACACACAATGAGGCTCTGTATGTGTACATAAACATGAATAGGTTAGCATGAATAAATTCAGATGTAGTATATATATGCATACTATTACACATCTCACTTGTCATTGCACGATTACATTCTACTAGTATATGCATACTATTTCACAAAAACAGTAATGTTAAGACAGCACACTAGTACATATTTAGCTTATTAATTTTGGTTCCAATGAAAATAACAAAACTGAGGCAACATCAAATCATTGCATATGCATGTCTTCCAACAAACCCTAGTGGTAGGCAGTATACATGACTCTGGCATGGAGAGGGTCGTATCTACATGGGGGCTAGGGGGCTTTAGCCTCCCCTCCTACCAAGAACTCTATTGGAACCAAGAGGAACAAGGGGAGGAGAAGTGAGGAAAAATAACATGAAAACGAGGAATGAGGGGTGGAGATGGAGAAGGAAGAAGAACCCAACCCCCTAGTTTTTAATCTTGGTTCCGCCATTACATGGATATGATGGAGGCAACATCAAAACCTTGCATATGAATGTCGTCCTATAAACCCTAGGGGTAGGTACACATGATCGTGGACATGGAGACAACATCAAACTGATTGAACGCTATCGATTTCCAACAAAACCTAGTTGGCGCTACAGGCGAATACACACCTTTTTTCGCCTACTGGAAGATTCATTTGATCATCTTCAACAACTTGTACATCTTCGATTGTGATCCGACCTCGTGAGTTGTTGTCTTGTGCATCGCCGGATCCTAATTTGGAAGAAGTCGTCATCATGGTTGGATTTGCTGGGCAAATCAACAAACTGTCGCCCCTCCCCCTCGTCTCCAATACAGCCTCCCAATCTCGTAACGAAAGGTTTTTGGGGAAAGTGGGCAGCCGCTGCAGGTTTTTGGGGGAGGTGGGGAGGTGGTCGAGATATTTGAGGGTTTAGGTAAAAATTATGGAGGGAAGAGCATTCCACTAGTATTAGTTTTGGAGGCAAATCCTTTAGGGGTTGGGTCCCACCTGTCGAAGACACAGGAGATTACGTTTTCATAATTTGAAGACGTCAATTGCTATTGTTTTCAAATGAAAAGTGAAATGCCCTTTGTATTTCATTATGTTTTAGGCAAATTCGTGGAGGTTTAAAAAAATATGGATTGGATTTGTCCATCATAAATTCTATATGCATGTGGGTGTAAGGTGTGCTTAGACACAAAAGCTCATTGCCAAATACAACTTCATTGGAGAGTTAGAAATTAGTGTATGAAATGCTAAGGCATTTTTCTATCAAGGTCTAAAATCAAACATGAGATCCACGACGCAATTGAATCCATGTGACAAATATAATTTTTTTAAAAAGTTAGAAAAAGAACCACCTGAATTGGACTACATATGGGAAATCTATACATGTTTGAAGTCTATATTATGAATCAAAATATAAAACAAGAAAGATCCATCAAGAACATGAGGAAGAACTAATGAAGATCCAACCTATATACAATTTTTTAAAATTATGGAGTGAATTTGTTCATGAATGTGGTTGGAACGTGACTACATGACCGATGCTATATGGTTCTTCAAGTCAAATTCAAGGCGAGTGGAACGTGTCAAAGTGTTGGTCCTTTTAAACATTCCATCATAAATTTCTATAGTGGATGTATGTGAGGTGTGCCTATCCACAAAAGCTTATTGTCAAATGCAACTTCATTGGAGTGTTAGAAATTATTGTATGAAATGCTAAGATGTTTTTCTAATAAGGTGCAAAATCAAACTCGAGAAACATGACACAATGGATTCCATGAGATAGATAAACTTTTTCTACGAAGTTAGAAAAAAGAACCACCTAATTTGGACAGCAAATGAGAAATCTATACATGTTTAAAGTTTTCATTATGAATCAAAATACAAAATTACAAGATCCTTGAAGAACTGATGAAGAACCAACCAAGATCTGGGCGCCGACGGGTGGGACCCACATGTTAATCGCACAGATGAAAGTGCAAGTGAGGAATATGCCTCCTCGTCAGCGCGTCACGCGCAATGTGGCCTGGGCCGTTTAAAATATTCGGCCTACTGAGGTAGGCGCGCGGTCTGCGGGGAACGCTGAGTGTTTTAGTCCCACGTCAGCTTCGCAAGGAAAGAAACACCTGTTTAAATACTTGGTCGTCATTGCCTCTCTCGAACTTATGTAGATCCTCCTATCTCCCTTTGTAGCTTGGGCCGTAACATCTCATGCCACTACGACTGGTCCATGTGCCATGCTGCTCACAGTGCTTCGCGCGCTCGTAGCTGGGCCAACAATCGGATACGTTGCACGAGTTCGTGTGCAAGCTTAAAATTTTTTCTCCTGGTGACTCCAGTGGGTCACACCTGGTGACTCAAGTCAAATTCAAGCTGTCGTACATACATCTATAGGCCTACTAGAAGGTTTGGGCAGTTCTAGATACAGGACTATACACCAAGACGTGTCAGATATGGAGACTATGGTGCAGGACGGCATGATCTACGTGGAGGACAAGAACTAGTCGAGGATTATGAAACTACTCATAGCAATTAGAGTGGAACTCACTAGTCAAATCCGACTAGTATTCTTGTAATCAACTAACCTGTAACCCTGCCCCGGGCAATATAAGGCGAGGCATGGACCCCCTTCAAAGCAATCCAATACAACCAGAACACAGGACGTAGGGTATTACGCAATCTAGCGGCCCAAACCTGTCTAAATCGTGTGTTCGAGTTCACCTTCGAGTTCTTGATCTCGGTGAGCACCACGTACTAAGCACTACCTCGGGCCCACCCCTCGTTAGGTTGCCAAGTCTAAATACCGACAGCTTGCCTGCCAGGTAGGGGATCTCGCTGAGAATCCACTAGCAAACTCGATGGCTCAAGTCATCATCAAGCGCACCGTCGTGTTCGAAGCGGGCGCGGCATTCATCTTCAGCTCCTGGGTTTGCATCACAAATGGTGCTGGAAACTTCCACCGCCACATTGCACCGGCCCTGGGGAAGAAGCAGCACGCTATCAACCTTCAGTGCCAAGCTCTGGAGGATCTCATCAAGAAATTTGGCGAATTTTCAATTTCTGACCTAGTCAGAGGCAGGGGAGACGAGTCCGAGTTCAACTCGACTTCTCCCACTAGTCGGACTGGTTCCCACAAGCTGGAGCTTAAGCCATCATGCGAATCGGTCTACAACCCAAGTCAATTCCCGTTCGGACTCCAAAACTCGGGTGCTGTCTACCAAGCTACCCTGTCCAGATCACAATTCAACTCGGATTTGATCGAGGACCTTGACTACTACTTGGATCCGGACGAGTAGACTCCATTATCAAGTCCACAACAGGGCCTGGTGATTACATCAACTTCACAAGGCAGATTTGTCTACTGGCCCAACATGAAGCCACCTGCTCTTGCCAAGGACGATGATTCGCGCCTTGTCGCCTACCTTGACAGCCTCCCGTATTAGAAGGAAACCCCTCTGTCACCCATCTACGAAGAAGATGGCTCCACAAAGATCATCACACCAAGTTCAGGAAGCTATTCTCTGGAACGGGAACTCTTCGCCCTTGTTACTACACAAGAAGGCAGAGATAAAGAGCAACCAGAAAGAAATCCATGATGCGACGTCACCCAGATGACGCCTCGCAGGACGAGCTCACCGCCAAAGTAGTCGGAGAAGAAACTGAAGCTCAAAGAGATCGACGATGAGCAAGAAACGCTACAAGAGCAGAGAGTCGCCGCCGCCTTGCAGCTGACCTACCAATCATGAACGTGGATCACGCGTTTGAAGCAATTCAAACTTGTCAACATCATACTCCTCTCGCCACTATCGCATCCATTGACTTGATTACCCAAGCAATGCCACAAACCAAATACACTAGGAAATTGGCTCAGTTGGCAGAATGCGCGTACGAGCAACTCGATCAGCAAAGCCTGATACATTCAGTTCCACACACCTCATCCTAGCATGGCAGTAGCCATAGGCGCACTCAATCCAGACCAAGTTGAATTGAGAGTGACAGACCAAGTCGAATTGAGGGTGCCAGACCAAGCTAAGTCAGAGCAGAGGGTAGCGGAACCCTCGGGAGGCTGTGGCCACCATAGGCCAAAGCCTGAACACCCAGTACATGACCTCCATCAAAAGATCAATGCCAGCCGCGACCCTCGTATTGTCATTGATGGACGCCGCCACAAGCGCGAGTAGGAAGTTGAGTATCAGGGAGAAGATTCTGATGGGTTCCCCGTCTTCTCAAAATGAGTACGGAAGACAGTTCCACCCAACAGATTCAAACTCCGGGTATCACCAAATACGACGGCAAGCAGGACCTAGTCCAATGGCTACGATGCTACTCACTATCAGTACAGGCGGCAGGAGGAAACGACGACACCAAGGTCATCTACTTCCCCATCTGCATAGAGGCAGGACCACTCACATGGCTCGAGTCACTAGATAAGAACTCCATTGACACGTGGAAGGACATCAAGGTGGCATTCACCAACAACATCGCAGGGGCAATGCAGCGTCCTGGAAACAGTATCGACTTGTCTCAAGTCAAGCAGCAACAAGACGAGACCCTACGTAGTTATCTACATTGATTCTTCGACAAGAAGGCCACAATCGTGGACATCATGGAGCACGACGCCATAGATTGCTTCTAGAACGGTCTCTATGACCACCGGATGTTCCAAGATTTTGGCGGGAGACGCTCTGAAGATATCAAATCTCTCAAGATCATGATACAAGCATGGGCAGATGAAGAAGATAAGGAGATCGAAAGATTTGAGTCTAGTTGTAAAAGGGGTTAGAACAACAAAAATAAGAGTAATGGCCAACGCAATGACAAGAACTGTAATGATCGCCCCAATAATGACAACAGAAATAACTACTCGGGTAGTCAAAATCGTAACAGGAAGCCAGACAATACTACCGCGGCAATGTCTTAATCTTCCAAGAAAGGTGGCAGGAATCAAGAAATGACTCCGTTCAGCGAGCTACTGAAAAAGCAGTGCCCATGGCACCCGCACCATAAGCACTCTGCGATGGATTGCTATAGGCTGCGCAGAGTCATCAAAGATCCGCCGGAACCTTTTGGAATAAAGGACAAGGGCAAGGCCAAGAAAGACGAAGACGATGGCGACAACGACAAATTCTAGAACCCGTCCAACACCGTCAACGTCAACCCTGAGATATTGATTTCAAAAACCACACAAATTTAGCCAATGAAATTTAGATCTACGAGTTGCCACGGCCTTGAGAGGATGTATACTTATAGATCCGTGGAACACCTACACTTCACACTCAAAAAAGAGATCGGGCTATGAGACCAAAAGTCAACTAGAGAAGTATATGAACAAGATGAACTACAAGAACTCAAGAACAAGCAAACCGAGAGTGGAGACATGTAGATTTGTTTTAACGAAGTTCGGCTACTTCCAAGGAAGCACCTACTCTCCATTGAGGGGCTCAGTACCTTTTGAGCTGGGTCTCTTTCAACACTTTTCCTTGCTTCATTATCTTGATCTCTTCCCTTGCGGATGCGAGATCGACGCCTTCACAAACTTCCCGTGGCTCACCACAAAGGTTGGGAGCTCACGGGCAACACCTAGCCGTCTATAAGACTTCACCTCCAAGAGTAAAAAATGCTCCAGGAAATGCTTGATGAAGTCCACAAGTGCTCAAGGATGGGAATGGCTCGGTCTTGCTTTCAATCACTCAATCTTTCACCCTCTCAACCCAACTCAAGAGATTTCTCAAGGGAACTCACAAAGAGAGAGTAGGGGGAGCTCTAATAGCCTCTAGAGGTGTATTCTTTGTGTTAGAATGAGCAGCCAAAGAAGGAGGGGGTGAGGAGTATAAATACCCTCACCCCCCAAAACTAGACGTTGGTATATAAAACCGGCTGACCCGACCTGCAAAGGTCAACTAAAGTCAACGTCAACCTCAAAAATATCTTTAGAGACGAACCAGTCAAAGTCAGTTCAAAATCGGCTCACCCGACAATGTCGGCTGACCCAGCTTTGAATGGATGCCAGCACGACCAAGGCAGGGCACAACCCGGTGTAGCAACTTAAAGTCGGCTGACCCGAGTCATCTCAGCTCACCCGACTTGACAACACAGAGCTAACTTAAAACGGTCATAACTTTTTGCTCCGGAACCCAATTTAGATGATCTTGGACTCTCTGGAAAGCTTATTCAGAGGACTATCCAACCCAACCAAGAACAAACACCAAGATAACCAAGTGTATGTGTTGTGTCGAGTGTTTCTCTCAAGCTAGCACTTGGGTTTTGTTAGTTTGAGCACCGAGACTAGTCAAACCATTCAATGTCACATCCCTCCTGATAGAGCAGCATATCTATACTCAAGATTAAAGATAAAATCTAATTCAACCATTTGAGCTTGAATAAATTGGGTCTTGCCACTTTTCTTCAATTCTCACTTCATGAGGGTGCAACCTATCTTTCTCTTGAGCATACCATTCTTGAACTCGTGACTTAGGATTTTCCATCATATATGATCAAAGTCACCTTTTCCAATCCTCAAATTACTCCATTTTATCAACCATAATATATTAGATGCATTGCATTGCTTCCCTTGGTAAGGCTTAGATATGATACTTCGAAACCCCCCGGATACTAGCCACTTCACCTTATTAGCAAAATGCACATGGTCCAAGCCATCGCTTAACCAAAACTTGCTTAGTCCCTCGCTCTAGTATCTCGCTTGATTTCTTCACCTATTCTTGCCACTTTGAGTTTAGCTTTATTTTTGACATCAACAATGAATTCCCATTTGAAATCCTCTTCAAATGCTTGTTCTTGATTGATAATAAAATGTCCCATGAATTGCAAGCTTCCAATAATTGAGACCAATATGTAACCCATAAGCCCATGTCTCTATATATATATCATGTACACAAAGTCTTGCAATATCCATTTGTAAATCTCACTATTCTTTAGTTAATGATCCTATTACTTGTCAATCAAGCTATCACATGGTTTGGAGACTTATAGATCAATCATGATAACATATCCCTAATTTCACTTTACTATTGCTTGCCATTGATCATACGTTTGCATGGATCATATACTTGCTTGCTATCTTCATTGTGAGCCATATAATACACATTCAACTTATAAGATAATATCACATCATAAATGAGAATAAAATTCTGCTCATAATCTTAAGCAAACAAGTTAGTCCTTTAATCTTTTTATCATTAATTCACCAAAACCCACATAGGGACCTAGATGCACTTTCACCCGCCTATATCTGGCCACCCAGGGTGGTTAGTTTCTCCGACCACTAAGTTTATATACATTTATATATCCATGTAAACTCTAAGTCAAATATTTTTAATTTTAATGAATAATATCTAACTTAATTCTTTATAGATTAACAACAATACATAACTGATCCTATCTGCTAAATTCATTATCTGTAATGAGTCAAGTATTTTTAACTTTAATAAATAATGTATAACTTAATGCTCTTGCAAACTGAGCCTAGCTCAGCTGGTAATATTCCTTGTAGTGGAACCTGCCCACCAGAGTTCAAATCCTTGACTCAACACTGGTGCTCCCCTAATTTAACCAGCACTATTTATTTAGTGGTAGGCGACATGCTCGTCGACAGCGAGGTGCTAGTGTTGACTTTATCAATCTTGAGGATTTGCCCGCTTAATCTTTTGGAGGTACTCGTATAGTTGGGTTGCGTGCGAGTATATGAGCGTCTGACACTGGTCATTCAAAAAAAAATTTGTTATCGAAACTAGTTTATAATATAAAACTCTTTTCATTCGAGATAGCATCCGTAGACATTGCTAATCAAAGCTAAACAGCATGACCATGGGCCTTGCTTAGGCCAGGTTGGAGACACTTTGGGCTGGTGCATGACATGAGGACGAAGATGACACAATGATCAACATAATACGCCGGGTCAGTCCAAACAAACCGCCAACCAGGCAATGTTTGGCAACACACTCATAAACTTTAGTACCTATCACATTGGATGTTTGATACTAATTAGAAGTATTAAATATAGTCTAATTATAAAACTAATTGCACAGATAGAGTCTAATTCGCGAGACGAATCTATTAAGTCTAATTAATCCATGATTTGACAATGTGGTGCTACAATAACCATTTGCTAATGATGGATTAATTAGGCTTAATAAATTCGTCTCGTGAATCAGTATAGGGGTTCTGCAGTTAGTTTTATAATTAGCTCATATTTAATCCTCCTAATTAGCGTCGAACATCCGATGTGATCCTCTACCCGTGTCCAAACACCTCCTAGGAAATGGACTTCCGATGCTATGGGGATATGATTTATGGCAGTGCGATCCGATCCGCCGTACACCCTGTTTCCCAGATCCTAAAGCTTACGTGTACAAGTTGTCATGAAGATTGAAAAGGTGTAATTGGAGAGAAGAATCTTTTTGGATATTTATTCATTTATAAGCAGGCAGCAGGGAGATTGAAAAAAAACTTGGGAGTATTCATCTATCTTACAAGAGAACATTGCACATGCACATGTAGTGCTATATGTGACGACAAGAATCTGAGTCGCTCTCAGTGAACATACTACGTGTGTTACTCCTATGTCCCATGTAGGCATGTAGCTAGCTAGGCACGCTAATCCAGTGCATCCATAAAAAAAAGATAAATCCAATCTCTCTTTTATTTTACCGTACCTACATTTGAACTGTATAACAATCTAATCTAAACTAATTACCGTAAAGACCTGCAGTCTGCTGACAGCAATACTGCAATAGAACCACTTCATCTAGCAAACACAAGGAACATGAACAGCGCGAAGGCTCTTGGTTGGTCTCAAATATCCAATAACCATGGATTCTCTTCCCATTCCAATAAGAAATTAGTCCTGTCCAAATTCTGTGAAATTCCTGCCTCCAATAAAGACCTGCATGATCCAATACAGCAAACAGATCAATTGATACTTAAATTTTTTATTAAAGGCCGGCGCCCCAAGAACTACTTTATTAGTTATCATTATACATTATTAATTAGGTACTCCCTCCATCCTAAATTACTATTAGTTTTGATTTTTCTAGATATATATTTTTTCCTATACATAACTAGAGTGCATAATATATATCTAGAAAAGTTAAAATGAATAGTAATTTGGAATGAAAGAGTATCTTTTGATCATCAGACCTGCTGGCGGCCGGTCAAATTCAGTGTTTCTTGCGCAGGCTGCTACCGCACTTTCCTTTGCTTCTGCTTGAGCCATGTCGACGGGTGACAGACGACTCGGCACCTTCGGGTGCTACCGCCGCCCTCACCGGCGCCGCCGCCGGATACAGGTGCGCCGCGGCTGCAGGCATCATCACCGGCACAGCCGCAGCAGGGTAGTGGGGCAGCTGAACCATGGCCCCGAAGGGAACCATCGTCGTCGGAGCAGGTGCGAGGACCATCGGAGCTGCTGGCATCATCGTCGGCACGGCGACCGGCGCCATCGGAGGCGCGTACTGCGGCGGCACGACAGGGACCGCCGCCGGACTGGCAGGGCCGACGCCGGACATCTCTTGGACATGGTGCTGCAGTGATTTCATGTACTGGATGGTATGGTCCAGCGTCGAGGCCTGGTTGGACTGAAGATGTTGCACAAGACAGAAAAAGCCATGTCAGAAATTTAGAACTCTGAAGACAACACTGAACACACAGCAACCACGCGTGCACATATATAGCACTAGTAGAGAATTGGGCTTTAGTCCCGGTTGGTAGAGAATTGGGCCACAAGTCACAAGTCATGCGATTTTTCATGCGAAATATACGCGTGCGCGGTTCGTGGGATTCGAACCCACAACCTCCAGCCTCGCGCGTAGCTTCCTTGCCATCCCACCTACACACCACATCTAACTATGTAGGGAATGCTATCCTTTTGTATTAACTCGTGGGGACCCTTTTATCCCGGTTGGAAACACCAACCGGGATAAAAGACCCGGGATAAAAGGGTTCGAGGATTTAATCCCCTTCCGGTCACCTTCCAGTCACCTCGTTGGGGACCCTTTTATCCCGGTTTGAAACACCAACCGGGATAAAAGACCCCCCCTTTTATCCCGGTTGGTAACACCAACCGAGATAAGCCTCCCGGTTTGTAATACCAACCGGGATAAAAGGGGGTCATTTATCCCGGTTGGTGTTTCAAACCGGGATAAAAGGCCTCTCAGAGTCTTTTTTTCCCACTAGCCTTTGCAACCGGGATAAAAGGTCCCGGTTGTTGAGCCCCCACCAGTGACCGAGTTTTAGTCCCGGTTGGTGAACCTTTTGTCCCGGGCCAACTTTAAACCGGGACAAAAGGGGACGCATGGAAAGCCAATTCTCTACTAGTGTAGTCAACCAGATTGGCTACCAAGATGTTTTATGGATGCATGTACTCCGGATATATCCTAATCTCTTCTTGATCATGAGATGCACGCATACAAAAGTTGAAACAGCTTACTTCAAAAAAAAAAGTTGAAACAGACGGCGATGAGATATGCATCGCCTGCACATGAGTACACGCATGACGCCATGCATGCACGCCACGAGACGAGGGGACAAATTCTTGAGTTCAGTAAATCTATCGAGATGGCCATCAGATAAAATTGGAGCTATCTGTTGTTGCAGTGATCTCACTCACCTTGTCGCATCCTGGGACGAGTTGCTGCAGGGTCCTGAGCCTCTCGTTTATCTTGTGCCTTCGTCTCTGCAAGCAGATTATGACATGCATTAATACAGCCGCTAATCAGAGACTAATCATGTAACAAAGAGGCTGTGCGTGCGTACATACCTTCTCTGTCAGCTTGTGTGCTTCTCCATGGTCAGACCTCGAAGATTCTCTTACTGCTGGCGGCTTTCTTATCTCCTATATATATATCCGAAGCGTGGCAAAAATAATTAATATCCTCCATCCTAAGTTATATATCGTTTTGATTTTTTAATTCATAGATTTTGCTATGCATGTGTGTATTATGTGAACGGATGGAGTGGGAATCGAAGGATTCTATTAACTGAACACAAGCATTATGCTATTTATATATCAATTGCAAAGATAAATTTACTGTATTGTAAAAATATTTTTTTACCGCTAAACACTTGCATACATCCAAGCATGATGTTTTTTCGGCAGTAAAAACAGTGGTATATATGTATACCAATAAATATAAATTATAGCATACAAACTATTAACGATAACTAACACTTTATTTCTAAAGATTATTTTAAACAGTTTTTTGAAGTCATATTGTAGCACTCAGGCTTGGTTCTTAGTAGCCGGTCGTTAGACCTTTAGGCCTTAGCATTATGGGCGATCACCCTATGGGCGGGGCTGGAACTGAACTCTCCCATATGAACACACACATCTGACCTCGTGGGATGTATTGTCCGTATCCCCTGACGTGGTCACGTGGACATATTTGTCCTCTAAGTCTGAACAGAATATCCTCCAACCACTCGGGACTCTAGCTATAGGCGTGGACTACTTTTAAGCAGCTGTCAGATTATATTAAAAAGAAGATGAAAGTTTAAATTGAGCAATACAATAAAAATTAAAAAATAACGACCCAACACCAAGCATCTCAACAAACACATTGCACCACTCAACACACCCCAAACATCAAATCAAAATTCCAAACATTGCACACCACTCAGTCTTCGCAAACTCCACATAGGTATGTACTACAGTGATTAAACAATGCAATGATTAGAGGAAAGTTCTAGAGCTAAGTGATTCACACGAAGTATCAGCCCAATTTGACAGCGGGCCGGGATAATGCAGCAGGGCCTGCATGTGTACATACAATTTTCGAGAGCCTGATGATCACCTCTATGTAGTCCCCAGTTGCACATAAATCAAATCTTCATCATACCATACCAACATTAAAAATGTTATTTTATATGATAGATGCATTTTTTTTCAAGCCTCGCTTTGTCACTACACGTGCTCTACTTACTCGAGGGAGCACTGAGTTAAAGGAAATGCTTGCGAGTGAGAAAACAGAGAAAGTGGGGGGGGGGGGAATTGGGTTAGTTCAGGTGTGGCAACAAGGGTTGTTCAAGCAATAGAACGATAGAAAATATGGAAAGGAATGATTGAAAATTAGAATTTGAAACTCTGGACAGGTTTTCGGCGCGCCATAATAATAGGGATAACTTTTGAAAATCGCAAGCCAACACAAGGATTGCCTTTTGATTTCTTGAAAACTGTAAAGTGCCAGTTGACCACACAACTCGAATCAGCAAGAAGCCAAGAACAGCAGGACATGGAATTTTTCACATGTATATATCTATATATATATATATATGGACATGCATGTAACGTAGTAGTTTGTGTATCCAATTATCCATATGATTACACATGCACGTACCTGCTTGGTTCCCATCACTTCCGTCTTGGGAAGCTTTTCTTTCGTGCCCGACGTCGTCGTTGTCGACGAGCCGCTCGACCTCTTCGGTGCCGGCGGCACATCCCGGCCAGCGGCGTTGAAGGCAACAAGCTCCTCTCCTTTGACAATCGCGCAGAGCCACGCCGTCATCTCGTCCTCCGACGGCGGGTCGAACGGCACCTCAGGCGGCGGCGACCAGAGGCGGCAGGATTCGGCCGCCGGCTGCATCGTCGTCGTCGACCCCGACGCGCCGGCTCCTCCTCCTCGTCCCCACACCAGCTCGAAGGGATCATCGCTGTGTAGTCAGAGGCGTCATTTTTGCTAGGCAAATAAAGCATGATGAGTAGCATCAGCCAGATGCATCAATAGTAGCCTAGCACACGCTGACACGCACATAATAAGTAGCTATCCAAATCAATCGGAGGCATCTCTGCGACACGTGATTATATGCATATGCATGATGCGTCTACATGAGCAAGAAGATCCATTATTACGGCCTGACGACGTACGTGGAGTAGCCGGCGATCATGTCGGCGAAGCTGCTGCTGGTGTAGTCGCCAGCGGCGAAGCACCATGGATCTGCCGCAGCATCATGGCCTGGGTAGTTCATGTCGCTCAAAAATATGTGAACTCCTAACTCCTTAGCAAGCGCGACTTAGAGAGAGAGAGAGAGAGAGCGCTTGTTGGGACGAGGTCTCTATATATATAGTGACCGGGGAGGAAGGGGCCAGCGGCCGAAAGAGAAGTCTATGATGCAGGCAGGCGGGGAGTGGTCCAGGAGGCCGGGACGCAAGGTAGAAGATGACGAGCTAGCTCACGTGAACGGGTAGCTTTCAGATCTCTCCTTTGTCCGTACACTGCTTGGGAAACCGCCTTCGGTACCGGTTCCTAACCCCTTTAGTATCGGTTGTGCAACCGATATTGCTACTTTGATACTAAAGGGATATTAAAAAATAAATAAAAAAATCTCACCAGCCCGAGCCCGAGTTGCACCACGCCGCCGTGGGGCGAGCTACATCCCGTCGGCTGCCGCCCTTGCCCCTATCGCCACCCTTGCCTCCCGCCGCTGCCCTTGCCCCGTCGTCACCCTTGCCTCCTACCGTCGCCCTTGCCCCCGTCACCGTCCTTGGGGCCACGCCCCCACCAGCCGCTTGGCCCCTCACCGGCGATCAAACCAAGTGAGAGGAATGGAGGGAGAGGGGGAGAGGGACACATCTAGATCCAAATCTGCGCCCACCGTCACCCACAGCCGCGCCTGCCATCGACGTCGCCTGTAGCCTGCTCCCGACCATGCCCTCCGTCGTGGCCTGCAACCCACACCCGCCATCACCCCTGCCCGCACCGCCGGACCTCACCTTGCGCGTCCCCACCTTACCTCACCCCATTGCTGCTCCTCACTGCCGATGAGGGGCAAGCGGAGGGGGGAGGGGAAGGGAGGCAGAGGAGGTGCCGGCCGGCCTCGAGAGTGAGAAGTGGAGGGAGGGAGGGAGTGAGAGAGGCAGCAACCATCATTGGGGAGGGAGGGGCATGCCGCCGTCGCCGGGGGGAGCTAAGGTCCTCAGGCACACTAGTACTGGTTGCACGCCCAACTGGTACTAAAGGGGTCACAGGGGGCTCCTGGGAAACTAGCTGTTAGATCCAGTAGTAATGCTCACATTAGTACCGAATCAAAAATCAACTGGTACTAAGCGCTAAAACCAACGCTCAGTCTTCCAGCAATGGAACGCGCAAGGCGTCTCCGTGGTCCAGGGCCGGCGATCGAGTCGGCTCGGAGTCCATGTCCCCGCGGCGGAGACACCGCCGGCGCGGGCGGGGCTATTTGCCGTGGAATAAATACTACGGCGGTGGATCGCAGCTCAACCCGGAGTCCATGTCCCACCTGAGTTACGGATGTAGGGCATGGAGGTGACTCGTTCGGCTTTCGTTTACCCGCCCACTACGATCATCATCTCGTTGGGTTCCGTTCGCGCACCTCCTCCGACCGCATAATGCGTACTCTGTGAGGATGACGTGTGTGATTTGGGTTACGGCGCTGGCAGCACCTTTATTTAGGGATAGTTACCTGCAGGTGCATTGGTGGTACATACAGTACATCATTTTCTAATTGATTTTCTTGGTTTAAGGAATGTTTTGTGTTATATTGATGCATAGCCATCCTATCCCTTAAGAATCATATTATTAGTTGGTTAGTATAAGAATGATGAAGAATGGTCTCGTGCTCAACTTCAACCAAAATTTAGGGAATGACCCTATGATTTCTCTAACCAAACGATGTATAAATTGATGCATTGTTAAATCATACTCCCTCCGTTCCAAATTGCAGGTCCTTTTAGCTGTATATCTAAATGCATAATAATATCTATGAACTTAGAAAAGTCAGAAGCGACGTACAATTTGGAACAGAGGGAGTAAATAATTTCCATCTATTAGATAAGGACTTAAAAGAGAAATTCATATATCAATCAGTTCTCCGTCCCCCTCTGTGAGGACCTGAATTATATTAACTAAATCTAGCCTTGGTTAGTATAAGAATGAAGAGGGGTCTAATGTCCATCCAAAATTTAGGGAATGACAATATCATAGAGATAGACAACTCTATTAAAGATGAGATGATTTCTCTAACCCAAATAACCAATAATTTGATGAACTGTTAAATCTTACCTGATTTGTCATATGTTAGATAATTAAGGAGGCTTGGATCAAATTCATAGATAAGTTAGTCCATGTCCTCACTCTCTACTATTTATATTATTAAAAGGAGCTATATATGTTTGTGTCGTTTTCGTCCGTCACGTAGAAGACTCGCAAACTAGAGGAAAACACTGCAAAACGGGCCTCCCGTGTGCTAAACCAGAGAGAAATTGGGCCGAAACCAGGAAAAAACGTCTCCCATTCACGAAACCTAGAGAAACCAGGCTGCACCGAGCAAAACCGGGCTGGTCAACATGCCGTGCGTTAGGTTTTGTAGAAAAGCACCAGACCATTCCATGAATCCACCCACGGTCCTCTTCTTTATAGGAACCTTCTTGAGTCTCTAAAACTTAGCTTTTATTTACGTTTCAGTAACCCTTGTGTGACCCGAGAAGCTCATATACCCAAATCTTCCGTGTTTTATCTATAACTGTTTTTGCGCACGTGCGACGTAGCAACGAGACTACAATCTACTTTCAACTAGATACGTAAAATTTGCTATGCACTTAGATATAGGATTATGTCTAGATACATAGTAAAATTTATGTAAGTAGAAAAGCCAAAATGATCTAAAATATAAATAGCTTATAATATGTCATACTTTTTAAAGATCATGTTTATCATTGCAATACGATAACATGCACGTATATATTGCTTTATTCGTCCGTAGCACGCAAGACGCTTCTCAGTTCTTACGAGAGAAAAGTACTCCCTCCATTCTAAATTATAGATCATTTTGGTATTTTAAGATTCATAAATTTTATTATGCACCTAGTTAGACATAGTGTATATCTATATGCATAATAAAAGTAATGAATTTAGAAAAATCAAAACAACTTATAATTTAGGACGGATGGAGTATATATACAGTCGTTCTACTTGTTCGATGACCCTTGGCAGCCAAAATTGGTAAGACTCAGTGCATGCACTAGGAAACAATGAAACAGGGGCACACCCCGTTTTATCAGTGTTCGATTTCAGGTAGCCCAAGAGGGGCGCTCGAGTTTCACTTTCATACAAAATATATTAATATTATATATTTTATCTCCACCGCCTTGTCCCTCGCTGCTGGCCTTGGACTTGACCCTACTGAAAGCTAGCAGGAATGACGACGACGTACGACGTTACTTTGGTGTTGTGGTGCAGTAGCACACACAGGAGTCCAGGGGTGGACCTCTTGGCAGCTTGCTCACGAAGCAATCAGCAATGCAGTTGCAACTGGTGCATGCATGCTGGCAGGCAGGCAAGCAGGCGCCATGCATGCATCTGTATCTGTATGTCCCGATCGAGCTTATCTACCCTCACATCGTATTCATGCATGCATGCGTACCAGCGTGGATGCATGGACGAATAGTCAGCGCAGCTGGTTGTACCGTACGTATATATGAACACTTCGTGGTTCGTGCTACGAGACATGCATATGCATAAAGAACGATATCGGTCGTTCACTCGTTCCTACTCCCTTCGTATCCACTGGCACAAGTGATTCTAGATACAACTGCAATTGAGTCACCAACGTGTGAGCTCGGATCTACATGTAACTGACTCAACTGCAGAAGATCTCTACCTTGGATTCAGATCTTGTTCAAATATTATATCCATAAGTATCAATTTAACCTATAATGTAGTCATTCAGATGCCAACAGCCTTGCTTTAATGTAGCCAATTAGAAGCTAGCATGTCACCAGCAGGGAATTGACAAGGGGCGCATGAGTCTTTTCCTATCCCTTATTAACTTTTTCTAAAAATCTCTTATAATTATGGACCGTGGTTTGCAAACAGCTCCTGGATGGTCGACAGCTATAGCGGAGGCGGCACCGATGCAGACACGGCAGTAAGAAAGAATACCGTGAAAGGACCTCTAACCTAGTGGTTAGAGCACTTAAGAAGCATCCACCAGGTCCAGATTTAACTCCATGGGGAAGCAAATTTAATAGATCTGGAATAAAAATAATTATATAAAAAAATAGGTTGGGACTTCTTCTACTGACTTTAGTGGAAAAATGAGAAAGCATACGAAATACAATAGGCCTGCACATCATCTTACCTGCTGCTAATCGTCGTAGGTGTAGCCGATTACTTCCGCTGATCATAAGGATATATCATGTCCTAAGTCAAACATTATTAATTTTAACTAATAATATCATAACTTGTTATAAACATTAGAGTTTATATACTTTTGAGTTCTAAAAGACTTCCTGGAGTTGAACATGATGGAACATCATAAGCAAAATTTAAGGATACAAACGAAATCAGTTGTGAATTGTAATTAAAACAAAGATTGAATTATTTCAGTAAATCTCTACGTTTTCACAGCTATCAAATGATCGTGCTTGCTTTTTCCTAATTTTCCTACTTCTAGATTTTTTTGGGAATAATAATGCTAATTTACATCATACAGTAAGTAATTTAAACAAACTCAAAAATAGGTTTCCACGCTCTTAGGCCGAGATCTTTGGCCTCCTGAATGATTTTTTTTCGAAGAATGCCTCCGGAATGATATAGATGTGTAACTTGTTGATAGAAACAATTATTCTCGACATCTATCTTCCCGTTCAAAAAAAATTGCAATCCGGTTTAGAAGATATTCTCTACATCCAGAATATTTTGTACCACTAATTTTAATTATGATCTTACAATAAGTAAACAAACTCAAGAATAGTTGTGCAGTACTTAGTCTATGAGTTCTTTGGCCTCAAGAACGATATAGACACCGGTGGAAAACTCACCTTCAGTCCCGGTTGATAAGCCTCATACCTTTCGAAAAACCAACCAGGATTAAAGGTCCCTCTCTTTAGACCCCATTTAGTCCCGGTTGTTAAAATCAACCGGGACTACAAAGTTCCAAAAAATAAAAAAAAATGGGTCATCCCCCGCCGTCCTACCTGCTCCCGCCCGCCGCGCCAGCTCGCCCACACTGCCGCTGGAGGCCTGGCCGCCTGTGCCAGCTCGCCCGCCGCGCCAGCTTGCCCGCCCGCGCTGCCGCCGGAGGCCTAGCCGCCCGGGCCAGCTTGCCCACCCGCCCGTGCCGCCACGCCCGCTCGCCCGTGCCACCTCGCCCGCCCGTGCTGCCGTCGGAGGTGGGGCCGCCAGCTTGCCCGCCGGCGGAAAAGATAAGGACGCCGTGAGATGGGAGAAGAGATAAGGGAGAAAAGGGAGAGTAGGAGAGAAGATAAGGTGGAGAGAGGGGGACCGCGTGAAAAGGATTTAGTCCCGGTTGGAAACACCAATCGGGACTAAATGTTTCTAACCGGGACAAAACACTCTGCTAGATTTTTATACCCCACTAACCGTTACAACCGAGATTAAAGGAAGCCAACAGGGACTAAAGAACCCCGTCGGTGGTGACTTTTTGACCTTTAGTCCCGGAAAAAAAAATGTTGGCTGGACTCTTCTCTGCCAGTGAGAGACAACTATAGCTAGCTTGTACGCCGATAGAAATAAACCATTACCAAAAGAATTCACACTTATTTGATTAAACAGGTGCATGAGAGGCAAAGAAGAGGCGCGCACGTACCTTCACCCAAGCTGCATACGATCGAGCTGTCTGCTGTCTGCACCCGTCGTCGCTTAGCTTGCATCTTTCTCTCCCTGCATACAAGCCCTGTGAGGAACATGTATAGCAGTAGTGTTATTAGTCTGGATAAACATGTGTGTGTGTGACTGTGTTACAGTCGTCCAAAGCAAAGAGATAGATATCAACTATTCATATACACACACACCGTAGGTGTTGCGTCAGTGCTTGCGTCGACCCGACCGGTGCAAGTCCAACCCGATCGATCGACTGCGCCGGCCGGCCACTTGGTGGCTGCCTTGTTCGGCTCGCCGCGGCACACGTGTCCGCCATGCGTGCAGCACATACAGGCACGCCTGCGCGCGTGTGGGCACGTGATCATCGGCCACGCGTCAGAATCTAATCGACGGGCGTCGTCCGGCCGTCAGCAACGACAAGTAACGACCGATCATGGCGGATCCCAACAACGCCCCTGCTGCAAACGGCCAAAGGACGATGAAGAAGCTGGAACCCGCGTAGGGCGGAGCTAGAAACTTAAATTTTATTTTGTTAAGAAAATCAATAGTATCAAAATTCTTAAAATTTAGTATCAAATTAAAATGTTTAAAATCGAGAGTTTTAGACCCAGGAAGAGCCACCGAGCACTGCGTACCATCGTCGCCTTCTCCGATTCGGCCGGTGTCGTAGCTCTGTCTCTGGCGGCGTGCAGAGAGACATGGTGACTGCCACAGCTTAGATAGCGGCACCGCAGCATGCGCCGCCGTTGCTTGGTCACGGGTGACGACGGCGCTCTCAGCCGGACCTGGATGTGCGCCCGCGCCAGACCGTCAGTGGAGGAGAGGGGCGGAAGAGACGAAAGCGGGAAAGGTTGGCATGCTCTCGTCGGAATTCGTGCGTTCTCTCTTATGTTCTTAAAATATTTATCATTATTGATTTTGGTCATGACGTTTAACTATCGTCGACACCTTGATAGTGCTCCGGGCCGACCTCCACAACAATTGCCGCCCGTCTCAAACACCTGCTTGAACAATTCGCGGCAGCTACCGGTCGGTTTGCAGATCAATTTCCACAAGAGCACAGTTAAGTTGTACCGATGAACGTCCCTGCCGAAGACCTCCGTGACCTGATGAACGCGCTCGGTCGCAGGCGAGAACAGTTCCCGCAGAGCTACCTCGGCATGCCACTATCCAACGTCAAGCTAAACCTAACAGCTTTCTCCTCTTTGATCGCCAAGACCGACAAGTACTTGAGCGGCTGGCAGGCCTCTTTACTGAACGCCATGGGCAGCGGGGAAAAGAGCCCTCGGTACTTTTTTATACAGTTGTGCAACTACTTCAGTACTAAGGAGGTGCCTTTAGTACCCGTCAAATAACCGGTACTAAAAGATATTAAAAATAAAGAAAAGAAAAGAAATTTCACCGCTGCCGCTCCTTGCCCCGCGCCCTCCCGCTACGCCCACCCGCCACTCCTCACCCCACCCTCCCGCAGCTCCTTGCCCAGTCACCCCACCCTCCTGTCACCGTCTGCCGCTCCTTGCCCGGTCGCGCTCCTTGCTCGGTCGCCCCGTCCAGCTGCCTTCGTCCACCACGCCCTCCCACCGCCATCTGCCGCTCCTTGCGCCGCGCCCTCTCGCCGCTCCTTGCCCGGTCACCCCGCCGCCGCACCTAAGCCAACGGGTTGGCGTCGGGCCTCCTGCCGCCGCCCTTGCCCCCGTTGCTGCCGCATCCTCCACCCGCGGTGTAGAGAGAGAGGATAGAGAGAGAGGAAGATAGGAGGGTGGAGAGAGGAACGGGAGCGGGTATGGGGGGAGATGGATAAGGTGGATGAGGCGACGGTGGGAGCTCCTTTAGTACCGGTACTAAAGGTCACTTATTAGTACCAGACTCCACGTGCTACTAAAGGCCCTCAGACAAATTAGTACCGGGTGGAAGCTCAACCCGGTACTAATGGGTGGCCTTTAGTACTAGGTGGAGCTCCCAACTAGTACTAAAGGGGGTCACGGGAGGCTCCTGAGGAAATAGCCGTTACACTGGTACTAATGCTCACATTAGTACCGGGTTAAAAACCAACCGGTACTCAACCTCGGGACGAATGCTCAGTTTTCCAGTAGTAAGTACTGTGGTGGTGCGCGCTGACACCATGTCGGCGATGCTGTGTGATTGACAAGCTCGACAAACGCAGGCGGGCGTTCCTGTGGTCTGGTGAAGAAACAACATCCGGAGCGCAATGCCTGGTCGCCTGGGAACGAGTCAGGCTACCCAAGGAGCAAGGCGGACTTGGCGTTAAAGACCTGCAGATTCTGAATCAATGTTTGCTGATGAAAATGTTGCACCGGCTGCACCATCCGAGTGACTCGTCCTGGGCTAATTGGGTACACGCTCAAGTCAACTTGGCTACTCTTGAAGTTGATGACCTCGGGGAGCACTTCGACAGCCTCCGAAAATTTCTGCATGTGTGTGCTCCCCTTATTCCGGGGTCCCGCCGCCCTCCAAGACTGGCCACGGTACCCCGAATTCGCAACCGTCCGATCGCGGGTGATCGTGTAGTCCGCTGCCACCGGCGCACGCAACCTTGAAAAAAACACTTTAATTTTCCGCTAATCGATTTCGGATCCAGTGGAGGTCTTCTGTCTACATCACGTTCTTTTTTTTTCTTACACAGCACCCTGTGTTTTAAAATATTTCTACCTAAGAAGAAAAATTCGAAAACCGTGTCAATTTTACAGAAAGATACCCGCCTGATATTTTGCTAAAACCTTATGCCACCGCCCGCCCTCGACGCGTGTCAGAGCTGCCACCTCCCGAGATCCTAAGCTACGTGCCCTCCTCCCACCGGAAGCCTCTCTAGCTCTCCCGTTTCCTCTCAGCTACGGAAAAATCTCCACCGGATGCATCGCCACAGCCACGGCAGCGCGGGCGACGCGTGGGGGTGAGCCGCACGCCGCTCGCACCCGCGTCCGCCCCTGTGCCGGCCGCCTTGCCCTGCCGCCCCGCTGGCCGCGCCGAGCCGGGGCAGCTCGCGCCCACACCCGCTCCGGGCCCGGCCGCCTCGTGTCCCGCCGCCCCGCTAGTCGCCCGCCGCCGGTATCCCCTCGCGGGCTCCTGCTCCCTCCCTCCCTCTCTCATCTCCCCTCGTCAAAATCGGCGGCGGGGCACGAGGCCCCGAATCCGCGCCGCCGTTGTCGGCCTCCCGGGGACGGCGCGCGGAGGGCACCGCGAGGGAGGAGGGCGTGGGGAGCGACCGGCGCGGAGGAGAGGGCGCGGCGCGGGAAGGAGGCGGAGAGGCGGCGGAAGGAGGAGGTGAACCGGAAGATCGCGTCCCGGAAGGCACTCTCCGTCATCCTCCGGCGCGAGCCCGGCAAGGGCACCCGCCGCCTCCTCCCACGCACCGTCCTCGAGGCGCTCCACGACCGCGTCGCCGCCTTCCGCTGGGACTCCGCCGTCAAGGTCCTGCTCCCTCGGAGATCCTCAAACCACCTCCTCCATTTGCAGTTGCAGGCTTGCAGCACACCTTCTTCTCCACTAAGTTTATATACATTTATATATCCATGTAAACTCTAAGTCAAATATTTTTAATTTTAATGAATAATATCTAACTTAATTCTTTATAGATTAACAACAATACATAACTGATCCTATCTGCTAAATTCATTATCTGTAATGAGTCAAGTATTTTTAACTTTAATAAATAATGTATAACTTAATGCTCTTGCAAACTGAGCCTAGCTCAGCTGGTAATATTCCTTGTAGTGGAACCTGCCCACCAGAGTTCAAATCCTTGACTCAACACTGGTGCTCCCCTAATTTAACCAGCACTATTTATTTAGTGGTAGGCGACATGCTCGTCGACAGCGAGGTGCTAGTGTTGACTTTATCAATCTTGAGGATTTGCCCGCTTAATCTTTTGGAGGTACTCGTATAGTTGGGTTGCGTGCGAGTATATGAGCGTCTGACACTGGTCATTCAAAAAAAAATTTGTTATCGAAACTAGTTTATAATATAAAACTCTTTTCATTCGAGATAGCATCCGTAGACATTGCTAATCAAAGCTAAACAGCATGACCATGGGCCTTGCTTAGGCCAGGTTGGAGACACTTTGGGCTGGTGCATGACATGAGGACGAAGATGACACAATGATCAACATAATACGCCGGGTCAGTCCAAACAAACCGCCAACCAGGCAATGTTTGGCAACACACTCATAAACTTTAGTACCTATCACATTGGATGTTTGATACTAATTAGAAGTATTAAATATAGTCTAATTATAAAACTAATTGCACAGATAGAGTCTAATTCGCGAGACGAATCTATTAAGTCTAATTAATCCATGATTTGACAATGTGGTGCTACAATAACCATTTGCTAATGATGGATTAATTAGGCTTAATAAATTCGTCTCGTGAATCAGTATAGGGGTTCTGCAGTTAGTTTTATAATTAGCTCATATTTAATCCTCCTAATTAGCGTCGAACATCCGATGTGATCCTCTACCCGTGTCCAAACACCTCCTAGGAAATGGACTTCCGATGCTATGGGGATATGATTTATGGCAGTGCGATCCGATCCGCCGTACACCCTGTTTCCCAGATCCTAAAGCTTACGTGTACAAGTTGTCATGAAGATTGAAAAGGTGTAATTGGAGAGAAGAATCTTTTTGGATATTTATTCATTTATAAGCAGGCAGCAGGGAGATTGAAAAAAAACTTGGGAGTATTCATCTATCTTACAAGAGAACATTGCACATGCACATGTAGTGCTATATGTGACGACAAGAATCTGAGTCGCTCTCAGTGAACATACTACGTGTGTTACTCCTATGTCCCATGTAGGCATGTAGCTAGCTAGGCACGCTAATCCAGTGCATCCATAAAAAAAAGATAAATCCAATCTCTCTTTTATTTTACCGTACCTACATTTGAACTGTATAACAATCTAATCTAAACTAATTACCGTAAAGACCTGCAGTCTGCTGACAGCAATACTGCAATAGAACCACTTCATCTAGCAAACACAAGGAACATGAACAGCGCGAAGGCTCTTGGTTGGTCTCAAATATCCAATAACCATGGATTCTCTTCCCATTCCAATAAGAAATTAGTCCTGTCCAAATTCTGTGAAATTCCTGCCTCCAATAAAGACCTGCATGATCCAATACAGCAAACAGATCAATTGATACTTAAATTTTTTATTAAAGGCCGGCGCCCCAAGAACTACTTTATTAGTTATCATTATACATTATTAATTAGGTACTCCCTCCATCCTAAATTACTATTAGTTTTGATTTTTCTAGATATATATTTTTTCCTATACATAACTAGAGTGCATAATATATATCTAGAAAAGTTAAAATGAATAGTAATTTGGAATGAAAGAGTATCTTTTGATCATCAGACCTGCTGGCGGCCGGTCAAATTCAGTGTTTCTTGCGCAGGCTGCTACCGCACTTTCCTTTGCTTCTGCTTGAGCCATGTCGACGGGTGACAGACGACTCGGCACCTTCGGGTGCTACCGCCGCCCTCACCGGCGCCGCCGCCGGATACAGGTGCGCCGCGGCTGCAGGCATCATCACCGGCACAGCCGCAGCAGGGTAGTGGGGCAGCTGAACCATGGCCCCGAAGGGAACCATCGTCGTCGGAGCAGGTGCGAGGACCATCGGAGCTGCTGGCATCATCGTCGGCACGGCGACCGGCGCCATCGGAGGCGCGTACTGCGGCGGCACGACAGGGACCGCCGCCGGACTGGCAGGGCCGACGCCGGACATCTCTTGGACATGGTGCTGCAGTGATTTCATGTACTGGATGGTATGGTCCAGCGTCGAGGCCTGGTTGGACTGAAGATGTTGCACAAGACAGAAAAAGCCATGTCAGAAATTTAGAACTCTGAAGACAACACTGAACACACAGCAACCACGCGTGCACATATATAGCACTAGTAGAGAATTGGGCTTTAGTCCCGGTTGGTAGAGAATTGGGCCACAAGTCACAAGTCATGCGATTTTTCATGCGAAATATACGCGTGCGCGGTTCGTGGGATTCGAACCCACAACCTCCAGCCTCGCGCGTAGCTTCCTTGCCATCCCACCTACACACCACATCTAACTATGTAGGGAATGCTATCCTTTTGTATTAACTCGTGGGGACCCTTTTATCCCGGTTGGAAACACCAACCGGGATAAAAGACCCGGGATAAAAGGGTTCGAGGATTTAATCCCCTTCCGGTCACCTTCCAGTCACCTCGTTGGGGACCCTTTTATCCCGGTTTGAAACACCAACCGGGATAAAAGACCCCCCCTTTTATCCCGGTTGGTAACACCAACCGAGATAAGCCTCCCGGTTTGTAATACCAACCGGGATAAAAGGGGGTCATTTATCCCGGTTGGTGTTTCAAACCGGGATAAAAGGCCTCTCAGAGTCTTTTTTTCCCACTAGCCTTTGCAACCGGGATAAAAGGTCCCGGTTGTTGAGCCCCCACCAGTGACCGAGTTTTAGTCCCGGTTGGTGAACCTTTTGTCCCGGGCCAACTTTAAACCGGGACAAAAGGGGACGCATGGAAAGCCAATTCTCTACTAGTGTAGTCAACCAGATTGGCTACCAAGATGTTTTATGGATGCATGTACTCCGGATATATCCTAATCTCTTCTTGATCATGAGATGCACGCATACAAAAGTTGAAACAGCTTACTTCAAAAAAAAAAGTTGAAACAGACGGCGATGAGATATGCATCGCCTGCACATGAGTACACGCATGACGCCATGCATGCACGCCACGAGACGAGGGGACAAATTCTTGAGTTCAGTAAATCTATCGAGATGGCCATCAGATAAAATTGGAGCTATCTGTTGTTGCAGTGATCTCACTCACCTTGTCGCATCCTGGGACGAGTTGCTGCAGGGTCCTGAGCCTCTCGTTTATCTTGTGCCTTCGTCTCTGCAAGCAGATTATGACATGCATTAATACAGCCGCTAATCAGAGACTAATCATGTAACAAAGAGGCTGTGCGTGCGTACATACCTTCTCTGTCAGCTTGTGTGCTTCTCCATGGTCAGACCTCGAAGATTCTCTTACTGCTGGCGGCTTTCTTATCTCCTATATATATATCCGAAGCGTGGCAAAAATAATTAATATCCTCCATCCTAAGTTATATATCGTTTTGATTTTTTAATTCATAGATTTTGCTATGCATGTGTGTATTATGTGAACGGATGGAGTGGGAATCGAAGGATTCTATTAACTGAACACAAGCATTATGCTATTTATATATCAATTGCAAAGATAAATTTACTGTATTGTAAAAATATTTTTTTACCGCTAAACACTTGCATACATCCAAGCATGATGTTTTTTCGGCAGTAAAAACAGTGGTATATATGTATACCAATAAATATAAATTATAGCATACAAACTATTAACGATAACTAACACTTTATTTCTAAAGATTATTTTAAACAGTTTTTTGAAGTCATATTGTAGCACTCAGGCTTGGTTCTTAGTAGCCGGTCGTTAGACCTTTAGGCCTTAGCATTATGGGCGATCACCCTATGGGCGGGGCTGGAACTGAACTCTCCCATATGAACACACACATCTGACCTCGTGGGATGTATTGTCCGTATCCCCTGACGTGGTCACGTGGACATATTTGTCCTCTAAGTCTGAACAGAATATCCTCCAACCACTCGGGACTCTAGCTATAGGCGTGGACTACTTTTAAGCAGCTGTCAGATTATATTAAAAAGAAGATGAAAGTTTAAATTGAGCAATACAATAAAAATTAAAAAATAACGACCCAACACCAAGCATCTCAACAAACACATTGCACCACTCAACACACCCCAAACATCAAATCAAAATTCCAAACATTGCACACCACTCAGTCTTCGCAAACTCCACATAGGTATGTACTACAGTGATTAAACAATGCAATGATTAGAGGAAAGTTCTAGAGCTAAGTGATTCACACGAAGTATCAGCCCAATTTGACAGCGGGCCGGGATAATGCAGCAGGGCCTGCATGTGTACATACAATTTTCGAGAGCCTGATGATCACCTCTATGTAGTCCCCAGTTGCACATAAATCAAATCTTCATCATACCATACCAACATTAAAAATGTTATTTTATATGATAGATGCATTTTTTTTCAAGCCTCGCTTTGTCACTACACGTGCTCTACTTACTCGAGGGAGCACTGAGTTAAAGGAAATGCTTGCGAGTGAGAAAACAGAGAAAGTGGGGGGGGGGGGGGAATTGGGTTAGTTCAGGTGTGGCAACAAGGGTTGTTCAAGCAATAGAACGATAGAAAATATGGAAAGGAATGATTGAAAATTAGAATTTGAAACTCTGGACAGGTTTTCGGCGCGCCATAATAATAGGGATAACTTTTGAAAATCGCAAGCCAACACAAGGATTGCCTTTTGATTTCTTGAAAACTGTAAAGTGCCAGTTGACCACACAACTCGAATCAGCAAGAAGCCAAGAACAGCAGGACATGGAATTTTTCACATGTATATATCTATATATATATATATATATGGACATGCATGTAACGTAGTAGTTTGTGTATCCAATTATCCATATGATTACACATGCACGTACCTGCTTGGTTCCCATCACTTCCGTCTTGGGAAGCTTTTCTTTCGTGCCCGACGTCGTCGTTGTCGACGAGCCGCTCGACCTCTTCGGTGCCGGCGGCACATCCCGGCCAGCGGCGTTGAAGGCAACAAGCTCCTCTCCTTTGACAATCGCGCAGAGCCACGCCGTCATCTCGTCCTCCGACGGCGGGTCGAACGGCACCTCAGGCGGCGGCGACCAGAGGCGGCAGGATTCGGCCGCCGGCTGCATCGTCGTCGTCGACCCCGACGCGCCGGCTCCTCCTCCTCGTCCCCACACCAGCTCGAAGGGATCACCGCTGTGTAGTCAGAGGCGTCATTTTTGCTAGGCAAATAAAGCATGATGAGTAGCATCAGCCAGATGCATCAATAGTAGCCTAGCACACGCTGACACGCACATAATAAGTAGCTATCCAAATCAATCGGAGGCATCTCTGCGACACGTGATTATATGCATATGCATGATGCGTCTACATGAGCAAGAAGATCCATTATTACGGCCTGACGACGTACGTGGAGTAGCCGGCGATCATGTCGGCGAAGCTGCTGCTGGTGTAGTCGCCAGCGGCGAAGCACCATGGATCTGCCGCAGCATCATGGCCTGGGTAGTTCATGTCGCTCAAAAATATGTGAACTCCTAACTCCTTAGCAAGCGCGACTTAGAGAGAGAGAGAGAGAGAGCGCTTGTTGGGACGAGGTCTCTATATATATAGTGACCGGGGAGGAAGGGGCCAGCGGCCGAAAGAGAAGTCTATGATGCAGGCAGGCGGGGAGTGGTCCAGGAGGCCGGGACGCAAGGTAGAAGATGACGAGCTAGCTCACGTGAACGGGTAGCTTTCAGATCTCTCCTTTGTCCGTACACTGCTTGGGAAACCGCCTTCGGTACCGGTTCCTAACCCCTTTAGTATCGGTTGTGCAACCGATATTGCTACTTTGATACTAAAGGGATATTAAAAAATAAATAAAAAAATCTCACCAGCCCGAGCCCGAGTTGCACCACGCCGCCGTGGGGCGAGCTACATCCCGTCGGCTGCCGCCCTTGCCCCTATCGCCACCCTTGCCTCCCGCCGCTGCCCTTGCCCCGTCGTCACCCTTGCCTCCTACCGTCGCCCTTGCCCCCGTCACCGTCCTTGGGGCCACGCCCCCACCAGCCGCTTGGCCCCTCACCGGCGATCAAACCAAGTGAGAGGAATGGAGGGAGAGGGGGAGAGGGACACATCTAGATCCAAATCTGCGCCCACCGTCACCCACAGCCGCGCCTGCCATCGACGTCGCCTGTAGCCTGCTCCCGACCATGCCCTCCGTCGTGGCCTGCAACCCACACCCGCCATCACCCCTGCCCGCACCGCCGGACCTCACCTTGCGCGTCCCCACCTTACCTCACCCCATTGCTGCTCCTCACTGCCGATGAGGGGCAAGCGGAGGGGGGAGGGGAAGGGAGGCAGAGGAGGTGCCGGCCGGCCTCGAGAGTGAGAAGTGGAGGGAGGGAGGGAGTGAGAGAGGCAGCAACCATCATTGGGGAGGGAGGGGCATGCCGCCGTCGCCGGGGGGAGCTAAGGTCCTCAGGCACACTAGTACTGGTTGCACGCCCAACTGGTACTAAAGGGGTCACAGGGGGCTCCTGGGAAACTAGCTGTTAGATCCAGTAGTAATGCTCACATTAGTACCGAATCAAAAATCAACTGGTACTAAGCGCTAAAACCAACGCTCAGTCTTCCAGCAATGGAACGCGCAAGGCGTCTCCGTGGTCCAGGGCCGGCGATCGAGTCGGCTCGGAGTCCATGTCCCCGCGGCGGAGACACCGCCGGCGCGGGCGGGGCTATTTGCCGTGGAATAAATACTACGGCGGTGGATCGCAGCTCAACCCGGAGTCCATGTCCCACCTGAGTTACGGATGTAGGGCATGGAGGTGACTCGTTCGGCTTTCGTTTACCCGCCCACTACGATCATCATCTCGTTGGGTTCCGTTCGCGCACCTCCTCCGACCGCATAATGCGTACTCTGTGAGGATGACGTGTGTGATTTGGGTTACGGCGCTGGCAGCACCTTTATTTAGGGATAGTTACCTGCAGGTGCATTGGTGGTACATACAGTACATCATTTTCTAATTGATTTTCTTGGTTTAAGGAATGTTTTGTGTTATATTGATGCATAGCCATCCTATCCCTTAAGAATCATATTATTAGTTGGTTAGTATAAGAATGATGAAGAATGGTCTCGTGCTCAACTTCAACCAAAATTTAGGGAATGACCCTATGATTTCTCTAACCAAACGATGTATAAATTGATGCATTGTTAAATCATACTCCCTCCGTTCCAAATTGCAGGTCCTTTTAGCTGTATATCTAAATGCATAATAATATCTATGAACTTAGAAAAGTCAGAAGCGACGTACAATTTGGAACAGAGGGAGTAAATAATTTCCATCTATTAGATAAGGACTTAAAAGAGAAATTCATATATCAATCAGTTCTCCGTCCCCCTCTGTGAGGACCTGAATTATATTAACTAAATCTAGCCTTGGTTAGTATAAGAATGAAGAGGGGTCTAATGTCCATCCAAAATTTAGGGAATGACAATATCATAGAGATAGACAACTCTATTAAAGATGAGATGATTTCTCTAACCCAAATAACCAATAATTTGATGAACTGTTAAATCTTACCTGATTTGTCATATGTTAGATAATTAAGGAGGCTTGGATCAAATTCATAGATAAGTTAGTCCATGTCCTCACTCTCTACTATTTATATTATTAAAAGGAGCTATATATGTTTGTGTCGTTTTCGTCCGTCACGTAGAAGACTCGCAAACTAGAGGAAAACACTGCAAAACGGGCCTCCCGTGTGCTAAACCAGAGAGAAATTGGGCCGAAACCAGGAAAAAACGTCTCCCATTCACGAAACCTAGAGAAACCAGGCTGCACCGAGCAAAACCGGGCTGGTCAACATGCCGTGCGTTAGGTTTTGTAGAAAAGCACCAGACCATTCCATGAATCCACCCACGGTCCTCTTCTTTATAGGAACCTTCTTGAGTCTCTAAAACTTAGCTTTTATTTACGTTTCAGTAACCCTTGTGTGACCCGAGAAGCTCATATACCCAAATCTTCCGTGTTTTATCTATAACTGTTTTTGCGCACGTGCGACGTAGCAACGAGACTACAATCTACTTTCAACTAGATACGTAAAATTTGCTATGCACTTAGATATAGGATTATGTCTAGATACATAGTAAAATTTATGTAAGTAGAAAAGCCAAAATGATCTAAAATATAAATAGCTTATAATATGTCATACTTTTTAAAGATCATGTTTATCATTGCAATACGATAACATGCACGTATATATTGCTTTATTCGTCCGTAGCACGCAAGACGCTTCTCAGTTCTTACGAGAGAAAAGTACTCCCTCCATTCTAAATTATAGATCATTTTGGTATTTTAAGATTCATAAATTTTATTATGCACCTAGTTAGACATAGTGTATATCTATATGCATAATAAAAGTAATGAATTTAGAAAAATCAAAACAACTTATAATTTAGGACGGATGGAGTATATATACAGTCGTTCTACTTGTTCGATGACCCTTGGCAGCCAAAATTGGTAAGACTCAGTGCATGCACTAGGAAACAATGAAACAGGGGCACACCCCGTTTTATCAGTGTTCGATTTCAGGTAGCCCAAGAGGGGCGCTCGAGTTTCACTTTCATACAAAATATATTAATATTATATATTTTATCTCCACCGCCTTGTCCCTCGCTGCTGGCCTTGGACTTGACCCTACTGAAAGCTAGCAGGAATGACGACGACGTACGACGTTACTTTGGTGTTGTGGTGCAGTAGCACACACAGGAGTCCAGGGGTGGACCTCTTGGCAGCTTGCTCACGAAGCAATCAGCAATGCAGTTGCAACTGGTGCATGCATGCTGGCAGGCAGGCAAGCAGGCGCCATGCATGCATCTGTATCTGTATGTCCCGATCGAGCTTATCTACCCTCACATCGTATTCATGCATGCATGCGTACCAGCGTGGATGCATGGACGAATAGTCAGCGCAGCTGGTTGTACCGTACGTATATATGAACACTTCGTGGTTCGTGCTACGAGACATGCATATGCATAAAGAACGATATCGGTCGTTCACTCGTTCCTACTCCCTTCGTATCCACTGGCACAAGTGATTCTAGATACAACTGCAATTGAGTCACCAACGTGTGAGCTCGGATCTACATGTAACTGACTCAACTGCAGAAGATCTCTACCTTGGATTCAGATCTTGTTCAAATATTATATCCATAAGTATCAATTTAACCTATAATGTAGTCATTCAGATGCCAACAGCCTTGCTTTAATGTAGCCAATTAGAAGCTAGCATGTCACCAGCAGGGAATTGACAAGGGGCGCATGAGTCTTTTCCTATCCCTTATTAACTTTTTCTAAAAATCTCTTATAATTATGGACCGTGGTTTGCAAACAGCTCCTGGATGGTCGACAGCTATAGCGGAGGCGGCACCGATGCAGACACGGCAGTAAGAAAGAATACCGTGAAAGGACCTCTAACCTAGTGGTTAGAGCACTTAAGAAGCATCCACCAGGTCCAGATTTAACTCCATGGGGAAGCAAATTTAATAGATCTGGAATAAAAATAATTATATAAAAAAATAGGTTGGGACTTCTTCTACTGACTTTAGTGGAAAAATGAGAAAGCATACGAAATACAATAGGCCTGCACATCATCTTACCTGCTGCTAATCGTCGTAGGTGTAGCCGATTACTTCCGCTGATCATAAGGATATATCATGTCCTAAGTCAAACATTATTAATTTTAACTAATAATATCATAACTTGTTATAAACATTAGAGTTTATATACTTTTGAGTTCTAAAAGACTTCCTGGAGTTGAACATGATGGAACATCATAAGCAAAATTTAAGGATACAAACGAAATCAGTTGTGAATTGTAATTAAAACAAAGATTGAATTATTTCAGTAAATCTCTACGTTTTCACAGCTATCAAATGATCGTGCTTGCTTTTTCCTAATTTTCCTACTTCTAGATTTTTTTGGGAATAATAATGCTAATTTACATCATACAGTAAGTAATTTAAACAAACTCAAAAATAGGTTTCCACGCTCTTAGGCCGAGATCTTTGGCCTCCTGAATGATTTTTTTTCGAAGAATGCCTCCGGAATGATATAGATGTGTAACTTGTTGATAGAAACAATTATTCTCGACATCTATCTTCCCGTTCAAAAAAAATTGCAATCCGGTTTAGAAGATATTCTCTACATCCAGAATATTTTGTACCACTAATTTTAATTATGATCTTACAATAAGTAAACAAACTCAAGAATAGTTGTGCAGTACTTAGTCTATGAGTTCTTTGGCCTCAAGAACGATATAGACACCGGTGGAAAACTCACCTTCAGTCCCGGTTGATAAGCCTCATACCTTTCGAAAAACCAACCAGGATTAAAGGTCCCTCTCTTTAGACCCCATTTAGTCCCGGTTGTTAAAATCAACCGGGACTACAAAGTTCCAAAAAATAAAAAAAAATGGGTCATCCCCCGCCGTCCTACCTGCTCCCGCCCGCCGCGCCAGCTCGCCCACACTGCCGCTGGAGGCCTGGCCGCCTGTGCCAGCTCGCCCGCCGCGCCAGCTTGCCCGCCCGCGCTGCCGCCGGAGGCCTAGCCGCCCGGGCCAGCTTGCCCACCCGCCCGTGCCGCCACGCCCGCTCGCCCGTGCCACCTCGCCCGCCCGTGCTGCCGTCGGAGGTGGGGCCGCCAGCTTGCCCGCCGGCGGAAAAGATAAGGACGCCGTGAGATGGGAGAAGAGATAAGGGAGAAAAGGGAGAGTAGGAGAGAAGATAAGGTGGAGAGAGGGGGACCGCGTGAAAAGGATTTAGTCCCGGTTGGAAACACCAATCGGGACTAAATGTTTCTAACCGGGACAAAACACTCTGCTAGATTTTTATACCCCACTAACCGTTACAACCGAGATTAAAGGAAGCCAACAGGGACTAAAGAACCCCGTCGGTGGTGACTTTTTGACCTTTAGTCCCGGAAAAAAAAATGTTGGCTGGACTCTTCTCTGCCAGTGAGAGACAACTATAGCTAGCTTGTACGCCGATAGAAATAAACCATTACCAAAAGAATTCACACTTATTTGATTAAACAGGTGCATGAGAGGCAAAGAAGAGGCGCGCACGTACCTTCACCCAAGCTGCATACGATCGAGCTGTCTGCTGTCTGCACCCGTCGTCGCTTAGCTTGCATCTTTCTCTCCCTGCATACAAGCCCTGTGAGGAACATGTATAGCAGTAGTGTTATTAGTCTGGATAAACATGTGTGTGTGTGACTGTGTTACAGTCGTCCAAAGCAAAGAGATAGATATCAACTATTCATATACACACACACCGTAGGTGTTGCGTCAGTGCTTGCGTCGACCCGACCGGTGCAAGTCCAACCCGATCGATCGACTGCGCCGGCCGGCCACTTGGTGGCTGCCTTGTTCGGCTCGCCGCGGCACACGTGTCCGCCATGCGTGCAGCACATACAGGCACGCCTGCGCGCGTGTGGGCACGTGATCATCGGCCACGCGTCAGAATCTAATCGACGGGCGTCGTCCGGCCGTCAGCAACGACAAGTAACGACCGATCATGGCGGATCCCAACAACGCCCCTGCTGCAAACGGCCAAAGGACGATGAAGAAGCTGGAACCCGCGTAGGGCGGAGCTAGAAACTTAAATTTTATTTTGTTAAGAAAATCAATAGTATCAAAATTCTTAAAATTTAGTATCAAATTAAAATGTTTAAAATCGAGAGTTTTAGACCCAGGAAGAGCCACCGAGCACTGCGTACCATCGTCGCCTTCTCCGATTCGGCCGGTGTCGTAGCTCTGTCTCTGGCGGCGTGCAGAGAGACATGGTGACTGCCACAGCTTAGATAGCGGCACCGCAGCATGCGCCGCCGTTGCTTGGTCACGGGTGACGACGGCGCTCTCAGCCGGACCTGGATGTGCGCCCGCGCCAGACCGTCAGTGGAGGAGAGGGGCGGAAGAGACGAAAGCGGGAAAGGTTGGCATGCTCTCGTCGGAATTCGTGCGTTCTCTCTTATGTTCTTAAAATATTTATCATTATTGATTTTGGTCATGACGTTTAACTATCGTCGACACCTTGATAGTGCTCCGGGCCGACCTCCACAACAATTGCCGCCCGTCTCAAACACCTGCTTGAACAATTCGCGGCAGCTACCGGTCGGTTTGCAGATCAATTTCCACAAGAGCACAGTTAAGTTGTACCGATGAACGTCCCTGCCGAAGACCTCCGTGACCTGATGAACGCGCTCGGTCGCAGGCGAGAACAGTTCCCGCAGAGCTACCTCGGCATGCCACTATCCAACGTCAAGCTAAACCTAACAGCTTTCTCCTCTTTGATCGCCAAGACCGACAAGTACTTGAGCGGCTGGCAGGCCTCTTTACTGAACGCCATGGGCAGCGGGGAAAAGAGCCCTCGGTACTTTTTTATACAGTTGTGCAACTACTTCAGTACTAAGGAGGTGCCTTTAGTACCCGTCAAATAACCGGTACTAAAAGATATTAAAAATAAAGAAAAGAAAAGAAATTTCACCGCTGCCGCTCCTTGCCCCGCGCCCTCCCGCTACGCCCACCCGCCACTCCTCACCCCACCCTCCCGCAGCTCCTTGCCCAGTCACCCCACCCTCCTGTCACCGTCTGCCGCTCCTTGCCCGGTCGCGCTCCTTGCTCGGTCGCCCCGTCCAGCTGCCTTCGTCCACCACGCCCTCCCACCGCCATCTGCCGCTCCTTGCGCCGCGCCCTCTCGCCGCTCCTTGCCCGGTCACCCCGCCGCCGCACCTAAGCCAACGGGTTGGCGTCGGGCCTCCTGCCGCCGCCCTTGCCCCCGTTGCTGCCGCATCCTCCACCCGCGGTGTAGAGAGAGAGGATAGAGAGAGAGGAAGATAGGAGGGTGGAGAGAGGAACGGGAGCGGGTATGGGGGGAGATGGATAAGGTGGATGAGGCGACGGTGGGAGCTCCTTTAGTACCGGTACTAAAGGTCACTTATTAGTACCAGACTCCACGTGCTACTAAAGGCCCTCAGACAAATTAGTACCGGGTGGAAGCTCAACCCGGTACTAATGGGTGGCCTTTAGTACTAGGTGGAGCTCCCAACTAGTACTAAAGGGGGTCACGGGAGGCTCCTGAGGAAATAGCCGTTACACTGGTACTAATGCTCACATTAGTACCGGGTTAAAAACCAACCGGTACTCAACCTCGGGACGAATGCTCAGTTTTCCAGTAGTAAGTACTGTGGTGGTGCGCGCTGACACCATGTCGGCGATGCTGTGTGATTGACAAGCTCGACAAACGCAGGCGGGCGTTCCTGTGGTCTGGTGAAGAAACAACATCCGGAGCGCAATGCCTGGTCGCCTGGGAACGAGTCAGGCTACCCAAGGAGCAAGGCGGACTTGGCGTTAAAGACCTGCAGATTCTGAATCAATGTTTGCTGATGAAAATGTTGCACCGGCTGCACCATCCGAGTGACTCGTCCTGGGCTAATTGGGTACACGCTCAAGTCAACTTGGCTACTCTTGAAGTTGATGACCTCGGGGAGCACTTCGACAGCCTCCGAAAATTTCTGCATGTGTGTGCTCCCCTTATTCCGGGGTCCCGCCGCCCTCCAAGACTGGCCACGGTACCCCGAATTCGCAACCGTCCGATCGCGGGTGATCGTGTAGTCCGCTGCCACCGGCGCACGCAACCTTGAAAAAAACACTTTAATTTTCCGCTAATCGATTTCGGATCCAGTGGAGGTCTTCTGTCTACATCACGTTCTTTTTTTTTCTTACACAGCACCCTGTGTTTTAAAATATTTCTACCTAAGAAGAAAAATTCGAAAACCGTGTCAATTTTACAGAAAGATACCCGCCTGATATTTTGCTAAAACCTTATGCCACCGCCCGCCCTCGACGCGTGTCAGAGCTGCCACCTCCCGAGATCCTAAGCTACGTGCCCTCCTCCCACCGGAAGCCTCTCTAGCTCTCCCGTTTCCTCTCAGCTACGGAAAAATCTCCACCGGATGCATCGCCACAGCCACGGCAGCGCGGGCGACGCGTGGGGGTGAGCCGCACGCCGCTCGCACCCGCGTCCGCCCCTGTGCCGGCCGCCTTGCCCTGCCGCCCCGCTGGCCGCGCCGAGCCGGGGCAGCTCGCGCCCACACCCGCTCCGGGCCCGGCCGCCTCGTGTCCCGCCGCCCCGCTAGTCGCCCGCCGCCGGTATCCCCTCGCGGGCTCCTGCTCCCTCCCTCCCTCTCTCATCTCCCCTCGTCAAAATCGGCGGCGGGGCACGAGGCCCCGAATCCGCGCCGCCGTTGTCGGCCTCCCGGGGACGGCGCGCGGAGGGCACCGCGAGGGAGGAGGGCGTGGGGAGCGACCGGCGCGGAGGAGAGGGCGCGGCGCGGGAAGGAGGCGGAGAGGCGGCGGAAGGAGGAGGTGAACCGGAAGATCGCGTCCCGGAAGGCACTCTCCGTCATCCTCCGGCGCGAGCCCGGCAAGGGCACCCGCCGCCTCCTCCCACGCACCGTCCTCGAGGCGCTCCACGACCGCGTCGCCGCCTTCCGCTGGGACTCCGCCGTCAAGGTCCTGCTCCCTCGGAGATCCTCAAACCACCTCCTCCATTTGCAGTTGCAGGCTTGCAGCACACCTTCTTCTCCACTAAGTTTATATACATTTATATATCCATGTAAACTCTAAGTCAAATATTTTTAATTTTAATGAATAATATCTAACTTAATTCTTTATAGATTAACAACAATACATAACTGATCCTATCTGCTAAATTCATTATCTGTAATGAGTCAAGTATTTTTAACTTTAATAAATAATGTATAACTTAATGCTCTTGCAAACTGAGCCTAGCTCAGCTGGTAATATTCCTTGTAGTGGAACCTGCCCACCAGAGTTCAAATCCTTGACTCAACACTGGTGCTCCCCTAATTTAACCAGCACTATTTATTTAGTGGTAGGCGACATGCTCGTCGACAGCGAGGTGCTAGTGTTGACTTTATCAATCTTGAGGATTTGCCCGCTTAATCTTTTGGAGGTACTCGTATAGTTGGGTTGCGTGCGAGTATATGAGCGTCTGACACTGGTCATTCAAAAAAAAATTTGTTATCGAAACTAGTTTATAATATAAAACTCTTTTCATTCGAGATAGCATCCGTAGACATTGCTAATCAAAGCTAAACAGCATGACCATGGGCCTTGCTTAGGCCAGGTTGGAGACACTTTGGGCTGGTGCATGACATGAGGACGAAGATGACACAATGATCAACATAATACGCCGGGTCAGTCCAAACAAACCGCCAACCAGGCAATGTTTGGCAACACACTCATAAACTTTAGTACCTATCACATTGGATGTTTGATACTAATTAGAAGTATTAAATATAGTCTAATTATAAAACTAATTGCACAGATAGAGTCTAATTCGCGAGACGAATCTATTAAGTCTAATTAATCCATGATTTGACAATGTGGTGCTACAATAACCATTTGCTAATGATGGATTAATTAGGCTTAATAAATTCGTCTCGTGAATCAGTATAGGGGTTCTGCAGTTAGTTTTATAATTAGCTCATATTTAATCCTCCTAATTAGCGTCGAACATCCGATGTGATCCTCTACCCGTGTCCAAACACCTCCTAGGAAATGGACTTCCGATGCTATGGGGATATGATTTATGGCAGTGCGATCCGATCCGCCGTACACCCTGTTTCCCAGATCCTAAAGCTTACGTGTACAAGTTGTCATGAAGATTGAAAAGGTGTAATTGGAGAGAAGAATCTTTTTGGATATTTATTCATTTATAAGCAGGCAGCAGGGAGATTGAAAAAAAACTTGGGAGTATTCATCTATCTTACAAGAGAACATTGCACATGCACATGTAGTGCTATATGTGACGACAAGAATCTGAGTCGCTCTCAGTGAACATACTACGTGTGTTACTCCTATGTCCCATGTAGGCATGTAGCTAGCTAGGCACGCTAATCCAGTGCATCCATAAAAAAAAGATAAATCCAATCTCTCTTTTATTTTACCGTACCTACATTTGAACTGTATAACAATCTAATCTAAACTAATTACCGTAAAGACCTGCAGTCTGCTGACAGCAATACTGCAATAGAACCACTTCATCTAGCAAACACAAGGAACATGAACAGCGCGAAGGCTCTTGGTTGGTCTCAAATATCCAATAACCATGGATTCTCTTCCCATTCCAATAAGAAATTAGTCCTGTCCAAATTCTGTGAAATTCCTGCCTCCAATAAAGACCTGCATGATCCAATACAGCAAACAGATCAATTGATACTTAAATTTTTTATTAAAGGCCGGCGCCCCAAGAACTACTTTATTAGTTATCATTATACATTATTAATTAGGTACTCCCTCCATCCTAAATTACTATTAGTTTTGATTTTTCTAGATATATATTTTTTCCTATACATAACTAGAGTGCATAATATATATCTAGAAAAGTTAAAATGAATAGTAATTTGGAATGAAAGAGTATCTTTTGATCATCAGACCTGCTGGCGGCCGGTCAAATTCAGTGTTTCTTGCGCAGGCTGCTACCGCACTTTCCTTTGCTTCTGCTTGAGCCATGTCGACGGGTGACAGACGACTCGGCACCTTCGGGTGCTACCGCCGCCCTCACCGGCGCCGCCGCCGGATACAGGTGCGCCGCGGCTGCAGGCATCATCACCGGCACAGCCGCAGCAGGGTAGTGGGGCAGCTGAACCATGGCCCCGAAGGGAACCATCGTCGTCGGAGCAGGTGCGAGGACCATCGGAGCTGCTGGCATCATCGTCGGCACGGCGACCGGCGCCATCGGAGGCGCGTACTGCGGCGGCACGACAGGGACCGCCGCCGGACTGGCAGGGCCGACGCCGGACATCTCTTGGACATGGTGCTGCAGTGATTTCATGTACTGGATGGTATGGTCCAGCGTCGAGGCCTGGTTGGACTGAAGATGTTGCACAAGACAGAAAAAGCCATGTCAGAAATTTAGAACTCTGAAGACAACACTGAACACACAGCAACCACGCGTGCACATATATAGCACTAGTAGAGAATTGGGCTTTAGTCCCGGTTGGTAGAGAATTGGGCCACAAGTCACAAGTCATGCGATTTTTCATGCGAAATATACGCGTGCGCGGTTCGTGGGATTCGAACCCACAACCTCCAGCCTCGCGCGTAGCTTCCTTGCCATCCCACCTACACACCACATCTAACTATGTAGGGAATGCTATCCTTTTGTATTAACTCGTGGGGACCCTTTTATCCCGGTTGGAAACACCAACCGGGATAAAAGACCCGGGATAAAAGGGTTCGAGGATTTAATCCCCTTCCGGTCACCTTCCAGTCACCTCGTTGGGGACCCTTTTATCCCGGTTTGAAACACCAACCGGGATAAAAGACCCCCCCTTTTATCCCGGTTGGTAACACCAACCGAGATAAGCCTCCCGGTTTGTAATACCAACCGGGATAAAAGGGGGTCATTTATCCCGGTTGGTGTTTCAAACCGGGATAAAAGGCCTCTCAGAGTCTTTTTTTCCCACTAGCCTTTGCAACCGGGATAAAAGGTCCCGGTTGTTGAGCCCCCACCAGTGACCGAGTTTTAGTCCCGGTTGGTGAACCTTTTGTCCCGGGCCAACTTTAAACCGGGACAAAAGGGGACGCATGGAAAGCCAATTCTCTACTAGTGTAGTCAACCAGATTGGCTACCAAGATGTTTTATGGATGCATGTACTCCGGATATATCCTAATCTCTTCTTGATCATGAGATGCACGCATACAAAAGTTGAAACAGCTTACTTCAAAAAAAAAAGTTGAAACAGACGGCGATGAGATATGCATCGCCTGCACATGAGTACACGCATGACGCCATGCATGCACGCCACGAGACGAGGGGACAAATTCTTGAGTTCAGTAAATCTATCGAGATGGCCATCAGATAAAATTGGAGCTATCTGTTGTTGCAGTGATCTCACTCACCTTGTCGCATCCTGGGACGAGTTGCTGCAGGGTCCTGAGCCTCTCGTTTATCTTGTGCCTTCGTCTCTGCAAGCAGATTATGACATGCATTAATACAGCCGCTAATCAGAGACTAATCATGTAACAAAGAGGCTGTGCGTGCGTACATACCTTCTCTGTCAGCTTGTGTGCTTCTCCATGGTCAGACCTCGAAGATTCTCTTACTGCTGGCGGCTTTCTTATCTCCTATATATATATCCGAAGCGTGGCAAAAATAATTAATATCCTCCATCCTAAGTTATATATCGTTTTGATTTTTTAATTCATAGATTTTGCTATGCATGTGTGTATTATGTGAACGGATGGAGTGGGAATCGAAGGATTCTATTAACTGAACACAAGCATTATGCTATTTATATATCAATTGCAAAGATAAATTTACTGTATTGCAAAAATATTTTTTTACCGCTAAACACTTGCATACATCCAAGCATGATGTTTTTTCGGCAGTAAAAACAGTGGTATATATGTATACCAATAAATATAAATTATAGCATACAAACTATTAACGATAACTAACACTTTATTTCTAGAGATTATTTTAAACAGTTTTTTGAAGTCATATTGTAGCACTCAGGCTTGGTTCTTAGTAGCCGGTCGTTAGACCTTTAGGCCTTAGCATTATGGGCGATCACCCTATGGGCGGGGCTGGAACTGAACTCTCCCATATGAACACACACATCTGACCTCGTGGGATGTATTGTCCGTATCCCCTGACGTGGTCACGTGGACATATTTGTCCTCTAAGTCTGAACAGAATATCCTCCAACCACTCGGGACTCTAGCTATAGGCGTGGACTACTTTTAAGCAGCTGTCAGATTATATTAAAAAGAAGATGAAAGTTTAAATTGAGCAATACAATAAAAATTAAAAAATAACGACCCAACACCAAGCATCTCAACAAACACATTGCACCACTCAACACACCCCAAACATCAAATCAAAATTCCAAACATTGCACACCACTCAGTCTTCGCAAACTCCACATAGGTATGTACTACAGTGATTAAACAATGCAATGATTAGAGGAAAGTTCTAGAGCTAAGTGATTCACACGAAGTATCAGCCCAATTTGACAGCGGGCCGGGATAATGCAGCAGGGCCTGCATGTGTACATACAATTTTCGAGAGCCTGATGATCACCTCTATGTAGTCCCCAGTTGCACATAAATCAAATCTTCATCATACCATACCAACATTAAAAATGTTATTTTATATGATAGATGCATTTTTTTTCAAGCCTCGCTTTGTCACTACACGTGCTCTACTTACTCGAGGGAGCACTGAGTTAAAGGAAATGCTTGCGAGTGAGAAAACAGAGAAAGTGGGGGGGGGGGGGGGAATTGGGTTAGTTCAGGTGTGGCAACAAGGGTTGTTCAAGCAATAGAACGATAGAAAATATGGAAAGGAATGATTGAAAATTAGAATTTGAAACTCTGGACAGGTTTTCGGCGCGCCATAATAATAGGGATAACTTTTGAAAATCGCAAGCCAACACAAGGATTGCCTTTTGATTTCTTGAAAACTGTAAAGTGCCAGTTGACCACACAACTCGAATCAGCAAGAAGCCAAGAACAGCAGGACATGGAATTTTTCACATGTATATATCTATATATATATATATATGGACATGCATGTAACGTAGTAGTTTGTGTATCCAATTATCCATATGATTACACATGCACGTACCTGCTTGGTTCCCATCACTTCCGTCTTGGGAAGCTTTTCTTTCGTGCCCGACGTCGTCGTTGTCGACGAGCCGCTCGACCTCTTCGGTGCCGGCGGCACATCCCGGCCAGCGGCGTTGAAGGCAACAAGCTCCTCTCCTTTGACAATCGCGCAGAGCCACGCCGTCATCTCGTCCTCCGACGGCGGGTCGAACGGCACCTCAGGCGGCGGCGACCAGAGGCGGCAGGATTCGGCCGCCGGCTGCATCGTCGTCGTCGACCCCGACGCGCCGGCTCCTCCTCCTCGTCCCCACACCAGCTCGAAGGGATCATCGCTGTGTAGTCAGAGGCGTCATTTTTGCTAGGCAAATAAAGCATGATGAGTAGCATCAGCCAGATGCATCAATAGTAGCCTAGCACACGCTGACACGCACATAATAAGTAGCTATCCAAATCAATCGGAGGCATCTCTGCGACACGTGATTATATGCATATGCATGATGCGTCTACATGAGCAAGAAGATCCATTATTACGGCCTGACGACGTACGTGGAGTAGCCGGCGATCATGTCGGCGAAGCTGCTGCTGGTGTAGTCGCCAGCGGCGAAGCACCATGGATCTGCCGCAGCATCATGGCCTGGGTAGTTCATGTCGCTCAAAAATATGTGAACTCCTAACTCCTTAGCAAGCGCGACTTAGAGAGAGAGAGAGAGAGAGCGCTTGTTGGGACGAGGTCTCTATATATATAGTGACCGGGGAGGAAGGGGCCAGCGGCCGAAAGAGAAGTCTATGATGCAGGCAGGCGGGGAGTGGTCCAGGAGGCCGGGACGCAAGGTAGAAGATGACGAGCTAGCTCACGTGAACGGGTAGCTTTCAGATCTCTCCTTTGTCCGTACACTGCTTGGGAAACCGCCTTCGGTACCGGTTCCTAACCCCTTTAGTATCGGTTGTGCAACCGATATTGCTACTTTGATACTAAAGGGATATTAAAAAATAAATAAAAAAATCTCACCAGCCCGAGCCCGAGTTGCACCACGCCGCCGTGGGGCGAGCTACATCCCGTCGGCTGCCGCCCTTGCCCCTATCGCCACCCTTGCCTCCCGCCGCTGCCCTTGCCCCGTCGTCACCCTTGCCTCCTACCGTCGCCCTTGCCCCCGTCACCGTCCTTGGGGCCACGCCCCCACCAGCCGCTTGGCCCCTCACCGGCGATCAAACCAAGTGAGAGGAATGGAGGGAGAGGGGGAGAGGGACACATCTAGATCCAAATCTGCGCCCACCGTCACCCACAGCCGCGCCTGCCATCGACGTCGCCTGTAGCCTGCTCCCGACCATGCCCTCCGTCGTGGCCTGCAACCCACACCCGCCATCACCCCTGCCCGCACCGCCGGACCTCACCTTGCGCGTCCCCACCTTACCTCACCCCATTGCTGCTCCTCACTGCCGATGAGGGGCAAGCGGAGGGGGGAGGGGAAGGGAGGCAGAGGAGGTGCCGGCCGGCCTCGAGAGTGAGAAGTGGAGGGAGGGAGGGAGTGAGAGAGGCAGCAACCATCATTGGGGAGGGAGGGGCATGCCGCCGTCGCCGGGGGGAGCTAAGGTCCTCAGGCACACTAGTACTGGTTGCACGCCCAACTGGTACTAAAGGGGTCACAGGGGGCTCCTGGGAAACTAGCTGTTAGATCCAGTAGTAATGCTCACATTAGTACCGAATCAAAAATCAACTGGTACTAAGCGCTAAAACCAACGCTCAGTCTTCCAGCAATGGAACGCGCAAGGCGTCTCCGTGGTCCAGGGCCGGCGATCGAGTCGGCTCGGAGTCCATGTCCCCGCGGCGGAGACACCGCCGGCGCGGGCGGGGCTATTTGCCGTGGAATAAATACTACGGCGGTGGATCGCAGCTCAACCCGGAGTCCATGTCCCACCTGAGTTACGGATGTAGGGCATGGAGGTGACTCGTTCGGCTTTCGTTTACCCGCCCACTACGATCATCATCTCGTTGGGTTCCGTTCGCGCACCTCCTCCGACCGCATAATGCGTACTCTGTGAGGATGACGTGTGTGATTTGGGTTACGGCGCTGGCAGCACCTTTATTTAGGGATAGTTACCTGCAGGTGCATTGGTGGTACATACAGTACATCATTTTCTAATTGATTTTCTTGGTTTAAGGAATGTTTTGTGTTATATTGATGCATAGCCATCCTATCCCTTAAGAATCATATTATTAGTTGGTTAGTATAAGAATGATGAAGAATGGTCTCGTGCTCAACTTCAACCAAAATTTAGGGAATGACCCTATGATTTCTCTAACCAAACGATGTATAAATTGATGCATTGTTAAATCATACTCCCTCCGTTCCAAATTGCAGGTCCTTTTAGCTGTATATCTAAATGCATAATAATATCTATGAACTTAGAAAAGTCAGAAGCGACGTACAATTTGGAACAGAGGGAGTAAATAATTTCCATCTATTAGATAAGGACTTAAAAGAGAAATTCATATATCAATCAGTTCTCCGTCCCCCTCTGTGAGGACCTGAATTATATTAACTAAATCTAGCCTTGGTTAGTATAAGAATGAAGAGGGGTCTAATGTCCATCCAAAATTTAGGGAATGACAATATCATAGAGATAGACAACTCTATTAAAGATGAGATGATTTCTCTAACCCAAATAACCAATAATTTGATGAACTGTTAAATCTTACCTGATTTGTCATATGTTAGATAATTAAGGAGGCTTGGATCAAATTCATAGATAAGTTAGTCCATGTCCTCACTCTCTACTATTTATATTATTAAAAGGAGCTATATATGTTTGTGTCGTTTTCGTCCGTCACGTAGAAGACTCGCAAACTAGAGGAAAACACTGCAAAACGGGCCTCCCGTGTGCTAAACCAGAGAGAAATTGGGCCGAAACCAGGAAAAAACGTCTCCCATTCACGAAACCTAGAGAAACCAGGCTGCACCGAGCAAAACCGGGCTGGTCAACATGCCGTGCGTTAGGTTTTGTAGAAAAGCACCAGACCATTCCATGAATCCACCCACGGTCCTCTTCTTTATAGGAACCTTCTTGAGTCTCTAAAACTTAGCTTTTATTTACGTTTCAGTAACCCTTGTGTGACCCGAGAAGCTCATATACCCAAATCTTCCGTGTTTTATCTATAACTGTTTTTGCGCACGTGCGACGTAGCAACGAGACTACAATCTACTTTCAACTAGATACGTAAAATTTGCTATGCACTTAGATATAGGATTATGTCTAGATACATAGTAAAATTTATGTAAGTAGAAAAGCCAAAATGATCTAAAATATAAATAGCTTATAATATGTCATACTTTTTAAAGATCATGTTTATCATTGCAATACGATAACATGCACGTATATATTGCTTTATTCGTCCGTAGCACGCAAGACGCTTCTCAGTTCTTACGAGAGAAAAGTACTCCCTCCATTCTAAATTATAGATCATTTTGGTATTTTAAGATTCATAAATTTTATTATGCACCTAGTTAGACATAGTGTATATCTATATGCATAATAAAAGTAATGAATTTAGAAAAATCAAAACAACTTATAATTTAGGACGGATGGAGTATATATACAGTCGTTCTACTTGTTCGATGACCCTTGGCAGCCAAAATTGGTAAGACTCAGTGCATGCACTAGGAAACAATGAAACAGGGGCACACCCCGTTTTATCAGTGTTCGATTTCAGGTAGCCCAAGAGGGGCGCTCGAGTTTCACTTTCATACAAAATATATTAATATTATATATTTTATCTCCACCGCCTTGTCCCTCGCTGCTGGCCTTGGACTTGACCCTACTGAAAGCTAGCAGGAATGACGACGACGTACGACGTTACTTTGGTGTTGTGGTGCAGTAGCACACACAGGAGTCCAGGGGTGGACCTCTTGGCAGCTTGCTCACGAAGCAATCAGCAATGCAGTTGCAACTGGTGCATGCATGCTGGCAGGCAGGCAAGCAGGCGCCATGCATGCATCTGTATCTGTATGTCCCGATCGAGCTTATCTACCCTCACATCGTATTCATGCATGCATGCGTACCAGCGTGGATGCATGGACGAATAGTCAGCGCAGCTGGTTGTACCGTACGTATATATGAACACTTCGTGGTTCGTGCTACGAGACATGCATATGCATAAAGAACGATATCGGTCGTTCACTCGTTCCTACTCCCTTCGTATCCACTGGCACAAGTGATTCTAGATACAACTGCAATTGAGTCACCAACGTGTGAGCTCGGATCTACATGTAACTGACTCAACTGCAGAAGATCTCTACCTTGGATTCAGATCTTGTTCAAATATTATATCCATAAGTATCAATTTAACCTATAATGTAGTCATTCAGATGCCAACAGCCTTGCTTTAATGTAGCCAATTAGAAGCTAGCATGTCACCAGCAGGGAATTGACAAGGGGCGCATGAGTCTTTTCCTATCCCTTATTAACTTTTTCTAAAAATCTCTTATAATTATGGACCGTGGTTTGCAAACAGCTCCTGGATGGTCGACAGCTATAGCGGAGGCGGCACCGATGCAGACACGGCAGTAAGAAAGAATACCGTGAAAGGACCTCTAACCTAGTGGTTAGAGCACTTAAGAAGCATCCACCAGGTCCAGATTTAACTCCATGGGGAAGCAAATTTAATAGATCTGGAATAAAAATAATTATATAAAAAAATAGGTTGGGACTTCTTCTACTGACTTTAGTGGAAAAATGAGAAAGCATACGAAATACAATAGGCCTGCACATCATCTTACCTGCTGCTAATCGTCGTAGGTGTAGCCGATTACTTCCGCTGATCATAAGGATATATCATGTCCTAAGTCAAACATTATTAATTTTAACTAATAATATCATAACTTGTTATAAACATTAGAGTTTATATACTTTTGAGTTCTAAAAGACTTCCTGGAGTTGAACATGATGGAACATCATAAGCAAAATTTAAGGATACAAACGAAATCAGTTGTGAATTGTAATTAAAACAAAGATTGAATTATTTCAGTAAATCTCTACGTTTTCACAGCTATCAAATGATCGTGCTTGCTTTTTCCTAATTTTCCTACTTCTAGATTTTTTTGGGAATAATAATGCTAATTTACATCATACAGTAAGTAATTTAAACAAACTCAAAAATAGGTTTCCACGCTCTTAGGCCGAGATCTTTGGCCTCCTGAATGATTTTTTTTCGAAGAATGCCTCCGGAATGATATAGATGTGTAACTTGTTGATAGAAACAATTATTCTCGACATCTATCTTCCCGTTCAAAAAAAATTGCAATCCGGTTTAGAAGATATTCTCTACATCCAGAATATTTTGTACCACTAATTTTAATTATGATCTTACAATAAGTAAACAAACTCAAGAATAGTTGTGCAGTACTTAGTCTATGAGTTCTTTGGCCTCAAGAACGATATAGACACCGGTGGAAAACTCACCTTCAGTCCCGGTTGATAAGCCTCATACCTTTCGAAAAACCAACCAGGATTAAAGGTCCCTCTCTTTAGACCCCATTTAGTCCCGGTTGTTAAAATCAACCGGGACTACAAAGTTCCAAAAAATAAAAAAAAATGGGTCATCCCCCGCCGTCCTACCTGCTCCCGCCCGCCGCGCCAGCTCGCCCACACTGCCGCTGGAGGCCTGGCCGCCTGTGCCAGCTCGCCCGCCGCGCCAGCTTGCCCGCCCGCGCCGCCGCCGGAGGCCTAGCCGCCCGGGCCAGCTTGCCCACCCGCCCGTGCCGCCACGCCCGCTCGCCCGTGCCACCTCGCCCGCCCGTGCTGCCGTCGGAGGTGGGGCCGCCAGCTTGCCCGCCGGCGGAAAAGATAAGGACGCCGTGAGATGGGAGAAGAGATAAGGGAGAAAAGGGAGAGTAGGAGAGAAGATAAGGTGGAGAGAGGGGGACCGCGTGAAAAGGATTTAGTCCCGGTTGGAAACACCAATCGGGACTAAATGTTTCTAACCGGGACAAAACACTCTGCTAGATTTTTATACCCCACTAACCGTTACAACCGAGATTAAAGGAAGCCAACAGGGACTAAAGAACCCCGTCGGTGGTGACTTTTTGACCTTTAGTCCCGGAAAAAAAAATGTTGGCTGGACTCTTCTCTGCCAGTGAGAGACAACTATAGCTAGCTTGTACGCCGATAGAAATAAACCATTACCAAAAGAATTCACACTTATTTGATTAAACAGGTGCATGAGAGGCAAAGAAGAGGCGCGCACGTACCTTCACCCAAGCTGCATACGATCGAGCTGTCTGCTGTCTGCACCCGTCGTCGCTTAGCTTGCATCTTTCTCTCCCTGCATACAAGCCCTGTGAGGAACATGTATAGCAGTAGTGTTATTAGTCTGGATAAACATGTGTGTGTGTGACTGTGTTACAGTCGTCCAAAGCAAAGAGATAGATATCAACTATTCATATACACACACACCGTAGGTGTTGCGTCAGTGCTTGCGTCGACCCGACCGGTGCAAGTCCAACCCGATCGATCGACTGCGCCGGCCGGCCACTTGGTGGCTGCCTTGTTCGGCTCGCCGCGGCACACGTGTCCGCCATGCGTGCAGCACATACAGGCACGCCTGCGCGCGTGTGGGCACGTGATCATCGGCCACGCGTCAGAATCTAATCGACGGGCGTCGTCCGGCCGTCAGCAACGACAAGTAACGACCGATCATGGCGGATCCCAACAACGCCCCTGCTGCAAACGGCCAAAGGACGATGAAGAAGCTGGAACCCGCGTAGGGCGGAGCTAGAAACTTAAATTTTATTTTGTTAAGAAAATCAATAGTATCAAAATTCTTAAAATTTAGTATCAAATTAAAATGTTTAAAATCGAGAGTTTTAGACCCAGGAAGAGCCACCGAGCACTGCGTACCATCGTCGCCTTCTCCGATTCGGCCGGTGTCGTAGCTCTGTCTCTGGCGGCGTGCAGAGAGACATGGTGACTGCCACAGCTTAGATAGCGGCACCGCAGCATGCGCCGCCGTTGCTTGGTCACGGGTGACGACGGCGCTCTCAGCCGGACCTGGATGTGCGCCCGCGCCAGACCGTCAGTGGAGGAGAGGGGCGGAAGAGACGAAAGCGGGAAAGGTTGGCATGCTCTCGTCGGAATTGGTGCGTTCTCTCTTATGTTCTTAAAATATTTATCATTATTGATTTTGGTCATGACGTTTAACTATCGTCGACACCTTGATAGTGCTCCGGGCCGACCTCCACAACAATTGCCGCCCGTCTCAAACACCTGCTTGAACAATTCGCGGCAGCTACCGGTCGGTTTGCAGATCAATTTCCACAAGAGCACAGTTAAGTTGTACCGATGAACGTCCCTGCCGAAGACCTCCGTGACCTGATGAACGCGCTCGGTCGCAGGCGAGAACAGTTCCCGCAGAGCTACCTCGGCATGCCACTATCCAACGTCAAGCTAAACCTAACAGCTTTCTCCTCTTTGATCGCCAAGACCGACAAGTACTTGAGCGGCTGGCAGGCCTCTTTACTGAACGCCATGGGCAGCGGGGAAAAGAGCCCTCGGTACTTTTTTATACAGTTGTGCAACTACTTCAGTACTAAGGAGGTGCCTTTAGTACCCGTCAAATAACCGGTACTAAAAGATATTAAAAATAAAGAAAAGAAAAGAAATTTCACCGCTGCCGCTCCTTGCCCCGCGCCCTCCCGCTACGCCCACCCGCCACTCCTCACCCCACCCTCCCGCAGCTCCTTGCCCAGTCACCCCACCCTCCTGTCACCGTCTGCCGCTCCTTGCCCGGTCGCGCTCCTTGCTCGGTCGCCCCGTCCAGCTGCCTTCGTCCACCACGCCCTCCCACCGCCATCTGCCGCTCCTTGCGCCGCGCCCTCTCGCCGCTCCTTGCCCGGTCACCCCGCCGCCGCACCTAAGCCAACGGGTTGGCGTCGGGCCTCCTGCCGCCGCCCTTGCCCCCGTTGCTGCCGCATCCTCCACCCGCGGTGTAGAGAGAGAGGATAGAGAGAGAGGAAGATAGGAGGGTGGAGAGAGGAACGGGAGCGGGTATGGGGGGAGATGGATAAGGTGGATGAGGCGACGGTGGGAGCTCCTTTAGTACCGGTACTAAAGGTCACTTATTAGTACCAGACTCCACGTGCTACTAAAGGCCCTCAGACAAATTAGTACCGGGTGGAAGCTCAACCCGGTACTAATGGGTGGCCTTTAGTACTAGGTGGAGCTCCCAACTAGTACTAAAGGGGGTCACGGGAGGCTCCTGAGGAAATAGCCGTTACACTGGTACTAATGCTCACATTAGTACCGGGTTAAAAACCAACCGGTACTCAACCTCGGGACGAATGCTCAGTTTTCCAGTAGTAAGTACTGTGGTGGTGCGCGCTGACACCATGTCGGCGATGCTGTGTGATTGACAAGCTCGACAAACGCAGGCGGGCGTTCCTGTGGTCTGGTGAAGAAACAACATCCGGAGCGCAATGCCTGGTCGCCTGGGAACGAGTCAGGCTACCCAAGGAGCAAGGCGGACTTGGCGTTAAAGACCTGCAGATTCTGAATCAATGTTTGCTGATGAAAATGTTGCACCGGCTGCACCATCCGAGTGACTCGTCCTGGGCTAATTGGGTACACGCTCAAGTCAACTTGGCTACTCTTGAAGTTGATGACCTCGGGGAGCACTTCGACAGCCTCCGAAAATTTCTGCATGTGTGTGCTCCCCTTATTCCGGGGTCCCGCCGCCCTCCAAGACTGGCCACGGTACCCCGAATTCGCAACCGTCCGATCGCGGGTGATCGTGTAGTCCGCTGCCACCGGCGCACGCAACCTTGAAAAAAACACTTTAATTTTCCGCTAATCGATTTCGGATCCAGTGGAGGTCTTCTGTCTACATCACGTTCTTTTTTTTTCTTACACAGCACCCTGTGTTTTAAAATATTTCTACCTAAGAAGAAAAATTCGAAAACCGTGTCAATTTTACAGAAAGATACCCGCCTGATATTTTGCTAAAACCTTATGCCACCGCCCGCCCTCGACGCGTGTCAGAGCTGCCACCTCCCGAGATCCTAAGCTACGTGCCCTCCTCCCACCGGAAGCCTCTCTAGCTCTCCCGTTTCCTCTCAGCTACGGAAAAATCTCCACCGGATGCATCGCCACAGCCACGGCAGCGCGGGCGACGCGTGGGGGTGAGCCGCACGCCGCTCGCACCCGCGTCCGCCCCTGTGCCGGCCGCCTTGCCCTGCCGCCCCGCTGGCCGCGCCGAGCCGGGGCAGCTCGCGCCCACACCCGCTCCGGGCCCGGCCGCCTCGTGTCCCGCCGCCCCGCTAGTCGCCCGCCGCCGGTATCCCCTCGCGGGCTCCTGCTCCCTCCCTCCCTCTCTCATCTCCCCTCGTCAAAATCGGCGGCGGGGCACGAGGCCCCGAATCCGCGCCGCCGTTGTCGGCCTCCCGGGGACGGCGCGCGGAGGGCACCGCGAGGGAGGAGGGCGTGGGGAGCGACCGGCGCGGAGGAGAGGGCGCGGCGCGGGAAGGAGGCGGAGAGGCGGCGGAAGGAGGAGGTGAACCGGAAGATCGCGTCCCGGAAGGCACTCTCCGTCATCCTCCGGCGCGAGCCCGGCAAGGGCACCCGCCGCCTCCTCCCACGCACCGTCCTCGAGGCGCTCCACGACCGCGTCGCCGCCTTCCGCTGGGACTCCGCCGTCAAGGTCCTGCTCCCTCGGAGATCCTCAAACCACCTCCTCCATTTGCAGTTGCAGGCTTGCAGCACACCTTCTTCTCCGGAATCCGGATAGAAACGTTGCTTAATCCCACTGCGCCCATTGCCGCGCAGGTGTTCGAGCTAATGCGGGACCAGGTGTGGTACTGGCCTCACATCGGCATCTACATCAAGCTCATCACCATGCTCGGCAAGTGCAAGCAGCCGGAGAAGGTGCACGAGCTGTTCCAGGCGATGATCGACGAGGGCTGCGCCCCCAACCTCGAGTCCTGCACGGCTCTCGTCTCCGCGTACAGCAGGAGCGGTCGTTTCGGCGTTTGAATTGCTTGATCAGATGAAGGACACTCCTGGTTGCCAGCCCGATGTGCAGACGTACTCGATTCTCATCAAATCCTGCTTGCACGCCTATGATTTTGAGAGGGTGAAGAGTTTGATGGCGGATATGGCCCGTGTGGGTATCCGCCCCAACACTGTCACATACAATACATTGATTGATGCTTATGGGAAAGCAGGAAAGTAAGTGACAGCAACAACCTGTGCTTCTCATAATCTAAACATGTAACAAGCCAGTTCTTACATGCTCCAATAAATGCATCCTGGAAGTGTTATGCTTCTCAGTTCTTGGGAATGCATTGAGTTTTCTTGAATTATGGTTTAGTGAAGAATTTACCATATAATATGCACTGGTAGGATAGCCGAAACTAGAATTTGGAGAAGCTTGTCGCTCATCGAATTCTGTAGTCATCCAAATCTTCGGATAGCCCTGAACACAGTTCCATGAAATTAGCTCAGCTAATGCTGCTTTGTTTTTCAGGTTTGCTGAGATGGAATCAACTCTTCTGAAGATGTTACAAAATTGCAAGCCTGATGTATGGACAATGAATTCTACTCTCAGAGCTTTTGGCAGCAGTGGCCAGATTAAGACTATGGAAAACTGCTATGAGAAGTTCCAGGCCTCTGGTATCTCCCCAAACATTAAGACCTACAATATTTTACTTGACTCCTATGGTAAAGCTAAAATGTATGAGAAGATGGGAGCTGTAATGGAGTACATGCAGAAGTATTACTACTCATGGACAATAGTCACGTACAATGTAGTTGTTGATGCATTTGGAAGGGCAGGAGACCTTGAACAGATGGAGTATATATTTCGACTAATGAAATCTGAGCGAATAAAACCCAACTGTGTTACACTGTTCATTGGTTAGAGCATATGGATGGGCCGAGGAAGTTAAGAAAATAAAGACAGTATTGAGAATTGTTGAGAATTCAGATATAACATTGGATATTGTGTTCTTCAACTGTTTGGTGGATGCATATGGGAGAGTGGGATGCTTGGCAGAGATGTGGGATGTTCTTGATTTAATGAAGGAGAATCGATGCAAACCAGACAAGGTAACTTGCACTACGATGATCGAATGGTTTCTTGTCAAAGGGATTAATGACCATCGTGTTCAGTATCTACGTGATCTTAAAGATGGGCGACGGCGAGGGTGGAGGCTGGGCCTAAAATTTGAACCTCAAGCAGACCACATCTTTTTTTTCCGATTGCCATTGGTGTTTTGCATGTTAAATTAAGAGCTTCCAAACAGGGCCTGGATTAAATCGTCAAATTCCTCATAAGTCTAATAACCATGTCTTGTATTGAAGTATTAATGATAATGTTGGAAACCACAGAAGATTATTTTCAGAGTAAGATCGAAGAACACCAGTACTCTCTTGACATTTCTTTATTACCTTTTGAAGATTTTTGGAGGGTGCTTCCAGCATTGATAACCACTTCTACACATCTTCATTTGAGAAAAATATACCTGTAAGTGGCTTTCATACAGTGGTTGATTTTTTCAGATAATCAGCAAGTCAATGTCACATGTTCTATAATTTCTGGGCAGGTACTCGGTTTGCTGAGGGTGCGGAATGTTTCATTTCTTGGTTACCCAGCTAGAGTAAGCAACTTCTCCATGGCCGAATTATTTCCAGTTATGAATTAGTTATGGGTACGTGTTCTGAGTAGTCTCCTTTTTTTGTCTATTGAATGTGTGCAATATTACCATATTCCCAGGCACTTGAGAAATTGGCACCACATATTCAATAGGTACTTTACTATGCTTTGTTTTAGTACTATCTGAACATTCTCTTTTGTTTTTTTTTGGTCGTGGCATGCTGACATATGATTATTATGTTATAAAGCTTAGTATGGAGAGTAACGGAAAAGGTATCTCCATTGATGGTGTTCTACTTCCCTTAGAGATTGGTGAAATCGATTTTGGTGAACCTGAAACTAATGGCCAACACAGCTTCTATCAAATCCATCAGGTAATAATATTACTTCCATACATGTGGCATCGTTACCAACTTGTACCAATTTGTAAAGTTGTACCACTTGATCTACATTATGATGTGCCTGACACGGTACTATATCATGTTTGAGAGTATGCCATAGGGAACTTTACTTCATAATCTCAGGCTGCTGAAATCAACTCGCAGTTAGATCTTGATAACCTTTAACTGTACCCTTCCTTTCATGATTTGCCATATGCTTGATTTAGTATGTTATCATCCTGTCTGTATTGATATAAACATCAGGTCATAAGGTTCAAACCCACCAGCCTGATTGTTGGTAACCTTTTTTCTGTTTCTTTCTCCCGGACGCCACGCCCTTCCATTTTTGTGCCAGAACTACCGGGCCATCCGGTTCCCTCGGTTCGGCATGGTTTTTTCTCCCAAACGCTCTCGGTTCGCACGGTTTTGCGTAGGGATTTCCAGTTTTCTGTGATTTTACAACACAGAGGGAACGTGTTGGAGCCTGGGTCGGCGCACGTCCGCATCGACCGGGAGGAGCCCAACTAGCGGGCAGCTGTAAAGTTGATATTGCGGTCAGCGACGTATGGAAAACTTAGCAGAAACCTTAATTGCTTTAATATAAAGTAGAGATAGAGATTGGTTTGTGTCACGTACGGTTAAATGATGGGGACCGACAAAAGTAAAAAATTAAGTACATCCCCTCCGCCCCCGCCTGCACTGATACACTGCACTCTCCCCTCCTCCAGCTCATTTTCCCTCAGCTTGTCACTTGTGGATCCAATATACAGGGGACACTCCTTTATAAAAAAAAATATATACAAGGGACACTAGAACAAGCAAGAAGCTCCTTTGCTTCCTCTCTCTCTCTCTCTCTCTCTCTCTCTCTCTCTCTCTCTCTCTCAAAAAGGAGCTCCTTTGCTGCACATCATATCCAATCAATCCGATTAGGAGCTTCTCCAAGGATAGATGTGGGCATGTGGCCTGCCTCGGCGAAGGGCGAGGGCGGCGCACCTGCGCGGATGTTGTCGCCTGCCGCCTGATGCATTCCTTGAGCACGCGGCCGTGGTGGATCGGACGACGAGCACAGCCAGGCATGCAACTGCGTCGCTGGAGGTGGCGGCCGGGCTGTCGCTGCGCGTTCCGACGGGCCGGGCTTATGGAGCGTGCGGACCGGTGCGTGCGCGCGGTGCCGGGTTGCAGGCTTCTCGTCGGCGCTTCAGCGGAGGGGCCGGGCATCAGAGAACAGACGGCGGCGGCGTGAAGGTGAGCAAGCCCGTTTCCCATCCATAATAACCAACCCCTCGTCCCAGTCCAATCGGCTTTATGAGCATCTGTTGACTGCTATGATGCAACCGTACGCCCCCAGTGGCAAAGCTAGAGCGAATTGGAAGGGTGCGCTTACCTCGTGGGCTCGTGGGTGCATAGAGTGGGGTGTACATATTGTGAAAATTTGATCTTAATCACTATTATTCCAAAAAACAATTGATCAAATTTTCACCATGCACGCCATTAGCTCAACTCTATACACCCCTGGGTTTAAATCTATCATATGCATAATTTCCTTAACCCATGTTTCATTGCCCATGAACCAAAAAGGAAGATCGCCATAGTTGCAACTGGCGATGTCGAGTAATATATATATATATATATATATATATATATATATATATATATATATATATATACACACACACACACACACACACTACAGTATTACTATGTTGTGCACATATCCTAGAAACAGGAAACAGTTGCGGACGCAGGCATTTGAGATTGGGTGTGCATACAACTTAGTGAACCGAACAATTATCTCATGTATAAAAGATGGATGCCCATGAAAACGGAGGGTGCATGGTATTTGTTCTTTTTACGTCTCTAGTTAAAGATTTAAAATTTATCCCCTACAATCTTTGTGATGCCTACAATTAAAGAAATAAGCTACATCAAACTACCGAAGCAATTGTTTAATACACCAAGTCACCAAACATGAATGAATTGCATTGACTATGTACTAGAACTGATGACTTGATTGCCAATTTGCACTTCACACGAACAAGGTGCCGCATCCTTTGAATTTCATATGGCCGTAGCTGCTGCATGCCACTGTCGTGGGCTCTGCCCTTCCGGCATGTGTGCCTGTTGGGCCCGCGATGGCGTGGCCACTGGCCAGGGCTTCCATGCCCTGCTCCTTCATATCAGCGGAATTTTTTTATTTTTTATTTTAGTATTTTGCAAAAATATATAGTCGGATGAAAAATTGCAAAACTAGGTCCTCGTTGCCGGCTGGCCGGCGGCAAGGGTACATCCCTCCGCACCACACTTTCAAAAAATTATAACTAATTCATATTAACTTGGATGGAGATAAACTTTATATAAAACTTGTAGATCTCGACGAGATATACAACTTTGTAGTTAAAACTTTTTTCATTTGATGTCATATTGGTGCTCAAATAATCGACACAAGTTTCAGATCTAAAATTCAAATTTTAGATCTGAAACTTGTGTCGATTATTTCAGCAATTAAATGGCTCCAAATAAAAATAGTTTGCACTACAAAGTTGTAAATCTCGTCGAGGGCTACAATTTTCATATAAAGCTTATTTCTATCTGAGCTCGTATGAATTAGTTATAATTTTTTGAAAGTGTGCCGTCCAATTTCAGATCTAAAAATTGAATTTTAGATCTGAAACTTGTGTCGATTATTTGAGTACCAATATGATATCAAATGAAAAAAGTTTTAACTACAAAGTTGTAGATCTCGTCGAGATCTACAAGTTTTATATAAAGTTTATCTCCATCCAAGTTGATATGAATTAGTTATAATTTTTTAAAAATATGGTGCGGAGGGGTCTATCCCTTGTCGCCGGCTGGGTCAGCGATAAGGCCCTTCCGCTGACTTGGACGATAACCTAGTTTTGTGATTTTTTCATCCGACTATATATTTTTGCAAAATGCTAAAATAAAAAATATAAAAATAAAAAATTTCCATATCAGCGGCCGGCGAGCCAACGCGCCCTCTGGTTCCTCTACTCTTGCGCTCCTCCACCAAGCGTCGGTGGCCGGCCAAACTCTAGGTCTAGCCCCATCAGCATGAAGCGAATGAGAGTCAGGCTCTAGGCGTCGGGCTCTCGGGCTCTCGGGCTCTCGGCGCGTCAGGCGAGAGCCGGTTCATCGAAACGAAGGGGAAATTGGTGCTCAGGATAGTAGGCCGAGCAGGAGAGCACAACAGGTCGGCCCATGGGCCTATTTCTCCTGTCTGGACTCAAATATACATAACCTGACCCAAATACTAGTATACCTATATGTATAAACATACTAGCTGTAATTTTTTTTGCCAAAATTACTGGGTGTACACCCATGTACCTCTACTGCGTCCGCCCCTGCCTAGAAAGTCATTCTTTGATGGGACGGAGAGAGTAATTTAGTATATATTTAAAGCAGCGTGTTGGTGACATTGAGTGGACATAAAAGACAAGAGAGTAAATTAAGGCCGGATACTAAACCTTTAGAGAAGGAATAAATCCAAAAACAAAAGGGGTTGTCCTTTCACAAAAAGTCCAATTATACTATTTCTGCACGATCAATCCACCACGTAGTTTTACTCGAATCGCTTGTCACAAATTTACAGCGGTTTGGCTGCATACATTTTCAAATGCCATCCATATATGAGAATGGAGTCATAGTATAATTTATAGCTGCGCTGGCTAGCTTGGTGGTCGATGCTCTCCTACACTACCATTACCCCCTGCAATAAACATCACAGACAATGTTCAATTCCTTCAGCAACCTGTGTTCGTAGTATATATATAATTAATCTCGTATAAATGGATCAATACTCGCTCTGTGAGTTAATTAATCAATAGGATCAGTATATGCAAATATACTTTGTTTAAGCCGAATGACTATCCTGCAGTCTAGAGCTGCGAGCTGATCCTACGCTTACATTCGGAGCAGCAGCAGCCGCTGCCGGATACAGCATGGGAGCTGACGCCATTGCTGCCGGATACTGGTGATGGTGCACCAGTGGAAGCAAAGCTCCGAACGGGACCATCGCCGGAGGCGGTGCAAGGAGAACTTGGGCGTGCCCTCTCACCAGGACCCCCGGAGCAGCGGCGGCTGCTGCTGGTGTCATCAGCCCGGAAGCGGCGGCAGCCGGCGGCGCCGCCACGACGGGGTAAACCGCTGTTGGCTTCACGCCGCACCCAGACGACATCGCCTGCAAGTATCAAATCGATCATATATACAAGGAATACTGCTACACGAAGAATAAAGTGTGTATTAGACTCTGCTCATACCTGGATCTGTTGCTGCAGTGACTTGATGTACTGGATGGTCTGGTCCAGAGTTGAGACCTGGTTACTCTGAAATGACACAGATAACCGCAGAGGCATTATGCATGTCAGATAGATATCGGACTTTGATCATATATCTTGTGCGTGTGTGACAGTGTGATGAGTACACTTGCTCTGGCTTGCACTGAAAAAGAAATTCTTTTGTTATTCTGAGGGTATTATTTAGTATGTAGCTAGAATAACCTTGTCGCACCCTGGTACGAGCTGTTGCAGGGTCTTGAATTTCTCGTTTATCTTGCACCTTCGTCTCTGCGTATACGCAAAAATACACGGCAGGCTTCGTTGTAAGACATCGGCAAATCAACTAAGACAGAAGTACATGCTACCTCCGTTTTAAATTGTAGGTATTTTGTGTTTCAAATTGTAGGTGTTTTGTCTTTTTTAGATACACACCTAGATATAAATTATACTAGGAGAAACAATATTAGAAATTCCCAAGAGGCCCCCCACACGCACGTCCCAAGTCACAAGTCACACGATCCGCGGGTGAAATATGCGCGTGCGCGGTGCATAGGATTCGAACCTACAACCTCTTGCCTCACACGTAGCTTCCTTACATTTCACCTACACAACACATCTAAGTAGGAGATGCAATCCTTTTGTAGTAACTCGTTGGGGACCCTTTAGTCCCGGTTGGTAACACCAACCGGGACTAAAGTACCAACCCTTTTCCACGGACGAGCTTTTTTTATTGAGGATCACCTTTAATTCTGGTTGGTAACATCAACCAGGACTAAAGAGGTTTTAGTCTCGGGTCCAAAAATAACCAAGATTTTTGTTGAAGATGGAATGTCGTTTTTCTGCTAATGTTATGTCTCCGTATCACAACAAAATCTATATGAAAAATATCAAAACGACTAACATTATTTGGAACGGAACGGAGGGTACAAATAAAAAGAATACAACGTATCTATCGGTGATTATATTATACATGTGCGCGCGCGCTTCACTACCTTTTCTGTCAGGTTGTGGGTTTCTGCGTTGTGAGACTTCCTTGCCCCTCCCGTTATCTTCTTCCTCAGCCAGAAGCTTGCTGAGTCCTGTGAGACAAATCCACCGGTCAGAATAATACACTTGACTGATGAAATCACACATCTATTCAAATTATCATTAAAACAGAGTCTAGACCAATGACTGTTAATTATATATGATCATCTAACAGTCCAAACCAAATCAAATAGGAAACCAAGGAATAGTTAAATTCGAGAAAAGTAAGGAAAAAATATTGGAACCCATGTCAAACACAAATAATAAATATTTAAATCAAAAATAATTAAAATATATTAGTTTGATTCCATGGGTTGGGGAAAAATACCTAAATAAAGAAATGAGAATAGTAAATACAACTTAAACCAAATGATGTATTTAAATACATTAAATAAATAGTTTAATTCAAAGTTAAAAATAAGGAAAATTAGTAGTTCGGTTCCATTCAAAATAGGGAGCAAAATAGTTAATAAAAATTGTGAAAAAAGGTATTTTAGCTGAGGTACAGATTGAGGAGAAAAATGCACACATATAACCTGAACCCTCACGCATAGTAATATAATAAGGAAATCGTCGAGCCTATTATCACACATATACCCTAGGCATGTCCCACGAACATGATTAATATATACTGCTCAATATTAGACTATTAGCATGGGAAAGAACAAACAGTTACCATTGATCAAGCAATAATACAACCTGAGTCATGTCTTGAAATCTACACCATGCAAGTTACGGTTAGCTATTCTTTTACTGTCGGGCTGTTGACAGTTAGGTAGAATTCGTCAATCTTAAGTCCTTCAGAGGCACTAGGTGTGTGTGAGGGCGTTCATACGGAGTGTGCGTATGTCTATGGCGCCTGTATTAGAGTTTCGCAAAATAAATCAAGCCTACTAATCTCCTAAAATTTCTATTGGTCACAAAAGTTAAATTTGACTTAACAAAATTAGCTAATATGGTATCAATAGACACACGCGCACATACGTTCTTTTAGATATGATACACATGCATACGTACCTCGGCGCAGAACTTCTCTTCCGTCTTGTGAAGCTTGTGTTCCCTCTTGTGGTCCGCCGCTTGCTGATCATCCACCTTCTCTCTCTTGTCACCCGCCGCCTCCTTGACCGGGGCCGCTTGCTGATCGTCCACCGCCGCCGCATGGCCGGCAAGGTCGCCGGGGTGGCCGTCGTTGCCAGTGAAGACAAGCTCGTCGCCCCGGACAATCGTGTAAAGCCACGCCGCCATCTCGTGCTCCGAAGGCGGCGGCGCGGCCGACGACGACGGGAGGTGGCTGGGCTGCACATCGTCATCCATGCCGCTGCCGCCTCCAGCTCCTCCTTGCCGCACCAGATCAAAGAGATCACCACTGCGACAGATTCAAGAGACACATGCATTAGCACGTGTGGGAGGCGATCATGATCTTTTCTCTTCAAGCATGCACACGTAGTCACGTAGGCTATATATAGAAAAAGGATGTATTGTATTTTGGATCACGAGAGCAGCTAACGTACGAGGAGTGGCGATCGCCGAACATGCCGAGAAAGCCCTCGGCGCCGGCGCCGCCGGAACCGGGGCAATAGTAGTGGGCTAGGCCAGAACCTTGGCTGTTCATTGTCATCTCCATATCTGGTAACATCTACAACACTCAGCCAATGAGAGAGACTCTTGCTATACTTCCTAATCTGACGACGTGCTGCAGTGTTGTGTGATTGTGTCTGTGCACACCTATAATAAATAGTGAAGAGGAGAGAGAGAGTCAGAGAGAGAGAGAGAGTATTCAAGGACGGGGCATGCAGAGATAAGCACGGCGTACGTGGGGAGCGCTGATTGGGTGTGACCACGTGAGCGGAAGCGACCAGAGGGTCAGAGAGATCTTGGCGTTTGTGGGTGTCACCTGTGCTCCGTAAAGTAGCGGTAGTTTGAACTTTCCACGCTACAGACATCCATCAATGGAGGGAGGAAGCTTAGCTGAGTCACCATATGCATGCTGTAGGTTGAAGAAGATGACGATGGCTGCACGTACCTCTGAGTCCGTATAAAAAATGCCTAGCTCCTTCCAGGGTTTCGTCCTCGCCAAGTTTGTCCAATTTTGGTTGCAGCGTCGTTTTAATGGTGATAGGAAAGTAAGTGCTATTAGAGTGTCCACCTTTTTATTAGATTTTGTAAAGAAATAAAAAAAATATACGGTACAGGGAGAGATGGAAGACAAGCTAGGGAGATAAAGGGAGGGGCGAAGAATATTGCATGCAGAGATCGATAAGCACGGCGTGTGCATCGCTGATTGGCCGTGCACGTAAACTACGTAGCAGCAGTCTGAAGTTTCTATGGCTGCACAACACATTCACCTTTAATTCTGGTTGGTAACATCAACCAGGACTAAAGAGGTTTTAGTCTCGGGTCCAAAAATAACCAAGATTTTTGTTGAAGATGGAATGTCGTTTTTCTGCTAATGTTATGTCTCCGTATCACAACAAAATCTATATGAAAAATATCAAAACGACTAACATTATTTGGAACGGAACGGAGGGTACAAATAAAAAGAATACAACGTATCTATCGGTGATTATATTATACATGTGCGCGCGCGCTTCACTACCTTTTCTGTCAGGTTGTGGGTTTCTGCGTTGTGAGACTTCCTTGCCCCTCCCGTTATCTTCTTCCTCAGCCAGAAGCTTGCTGAGTCCTGTGAGACAAATCCACCGGTCAGAATAATACACTTGACTGATGAAATCACACATCTATTCAAATTATCATTAAAACAGAGTCTAGACCAATGACTGTTAATTATATATGATCATCTAACAGTCCAAACCAAATCAAATAGGAAACCAAGGAATAGTTAAATTCGAGAAAAGTAAGGAAAAAATATTGGAACCCATGTCAAACACAAATAATAAATATTTAAATCAAAAATAATTAAAATATATTAGTTTGATTCCATGGGTTGGGGAAAAATACCTAAATAAAGAAATGAGAATAGTAAATACAACTTAAACCAAATGATGTATTTAAATACATTAAATAAATAGTTTAATTCAAAGTTAAAAATAAGGAAAATTAGTAGTTCGGTTCCATTCAAAATAGGGAGCAAAATAGTTAATAAAAATTGTGAAAAAAGGTATTTTAGCTGAGGTACAGATTGAGGAGAAAAATGCACACATATAACCTGAACCCTCACGCATAGTAATATAATAAGGAAATCGTCGAGCCTATTATCACACATATACCCTAGGCATGTCCCACGAACATGATTAATATATACTGCTCAATATTAGACTATTAGCATGGGAAAGAACAAACAGTTACCATTGATCAAGCAATAATACAACCTGAGTCATGTCTTGAAATCTACACCATGCAAGTTACGGTTAGCTATTCTTTTACTGTCGGGCTGTTGACAGTTAGGTAGAATTCGTCAATCTTAAGATATGATCGTCTCAGTCCTTCAGAGGCACTAGGTGTGTGTGAGGGCGTTCATACGGAGTGTGCGTATGTCTATGGCGCCTGTATTAGAGTTTCGCAAAATAAATCAAGCCTACTAATCTCCTAAAATTTCTATTGGTCACAAAAGTTAAATTTGACTTAACAAAATTAGCTAATATGGTATCAATAGACACACGCGCACATACGTTCTTTTAGATATGATACACATGCATACGTACCTCGGCGCAGAACTTCTCTTCCGTCTTGTGAAGCTTGTGTTCCCTCTTGTGGTCCGCCGCTTGCTGATCATCCACCTTCTCTCTCTTGTCACCCGCCGCCTCCTTGACCGGGGCCGCTTGCTGATCGTCCACCGCCGCCGCATGGCCGGCAAGGTCGCCGGGGTGGCCGTCGTTGCCAGTGAAGACAAGCTCGTCGCCCCGGACAATCGTGTAAAGCCACGCCGCCATCTCGTGCTCCGAAGGCGGCGGCGCGGCCGACGACGACGGGAGGTGGCTGGGCTGCACATCGTCATCCATGCCGCTGCCGCCTCCAGCTCCTCCTTGCCGCACCAGATCAAAGAGATCACCACTGCGACAGATTCAAGAGACACATGCATTAGCACGTGTGGGAGGCGATCATGATCTTTTCTCTTCAAGCATGCACACGTAGTCACGTAGGCTATATATAGAAAAAGGATGTATTGTATTTTGGATCACGAGAGCAGCTAACGTACGAGGAGTGGCGATCGCCGAACATGCCGAGAAAGCCCTCGGCGCCGGCGCCGCCGGAACCGGGGCAATAGTAGTGGGCTAGGCCAGAACCTTGGCTGTTCATTGTCATCTCCATATCTGGTAACATCTACAACACTCAGCCAATGAGAGAGACTCTTGCTATACTTCCTAATCTGACGACGTGCTGCAGTGTTGTGTGATTGTGTCTGTGCACACCTATAATAAATAGTGAAGAGGAGAGAGAGAGTCAGAGAGAGAGAGAGAGTATTCAAGGACGGGGCATGCAGAGATAAGCACGGCGTACGTGGGGAGCGCTGATTGGGTGTGACCACGTGAGCGGAAGCGACCAGAGGGTCAGAGAGATCTTGGCGTTTGTGGGTGTCACCTGTGCTCCGTAAAGTAGCGGTAGTTTGAACTTTCCACGCTACAGACATCCATCAATGGAGGGAGGAAGCTTAGCTGAGTCACCATATGCATGCTGTAGGTTGAAGAAGATGACGATGGCTGCACGTACCTCTGAGTCCGTATAAAAAATGCCTAGCTCCTTCCAGGGTTTCGTCCTCGCCAAGTTTGTCCAATTTTGGTTGCAGCGTCGTTTTAATGGTGATAGGAAAGTAAGTGCTATTAGAGTGTCCACCTTTTTATTAGATTTTGTAAAGAAATAAAAAAAATATACGGTACAGGGAGAGATGGAAGACAAGCTAGGGAGATAAAGGGAGGGGCGAAGAATATTGCATGCAGAGATCGATAAGCACGGCGTGTGCATCGCTGATTGGCCGTGCACGTAAACTACGTAGCAGCAGTCTGAAGTTTCTATGGCTGCACAACACATTCACCTTTAATTCTGGTTGGTAACATCAACCAGGACTAAAGAGGTTTTAGTCTCGGGTCCAAAAATAACCAAGATTTTTGTTGAAGATGGAATGTCGTTTTTCTGCTAATGTTATGTCTCCGTATCACAACAAAATCTATATGAAAAATATCAAAACGACTAACATTATTTGGAACGGAACGGAGGGTACAAATAAAAAGAATACAACGTATCTATCGGTGATTATATTATACATGTGCGCGCGCGCTTCACTACCTTTTCTGTCAGGTTGTGGGTTTCTGCGTTGTGAGACTTCCTTGCCCCTCCCGTTATCTTCTTCCTCAGCCAGAAGCTTGCTGAGTCCTGTGAGACAAATCCACCGGTCAGAATAATACACTTGACTGATGAAATCACACATCTATTCAAATTATCATTAAAACAGAGTCTAGACCAATGACTGTTAATTATATATGATCATCTAACAGTCCAAACCAAATCAAATAGGAAACCAAGGAATAGTTAAATTCGAGAAAAGTAAGGAAAAAATATTGGAACCCATGTCAAACACAAATAATAAATATTTAAATCAAAAATAATTAAAATATATTAGTTTGATTCCATGGGTTGGGGAAAAATACCTAAATAAAGAAATGAGAATAGTAAATACAACTTAAACCAAATGATGTATTTAAATACATTAAATAAATAGTTTAATTCAAAGTTAAAAATAAGGAAAATTAGTAGTTCGGTTCCATTCAAAATAGGGAGCAAAATAGTTAATAAAAATTGTGAAAAAAGGTATTTTAGCTGAGGTACAGATTGAGGAGAAAAATGCACACATATAACCTGAACCCTCACGCATAGTAATATAATAAGGAAATCGTCGAGCCTATTATCACACATATACCCTAGGCATGTCCCACGAACATGATTAATATATACTGCTCAATATTAGACTATTAGCATGGGAAAGAACAAACAGTTACCATTGATCAAGCAATAATACAACCTGAGTCATGTCTTGAAATCTACACCATGCAAGTTACGGTTAGCTATTCTTTTACTGTCGGGCTGTTGACAGTTAGGTAGAATTCGTCAATCTTAAGATATGATCGTCTCAGTCCTTCAGAGGCACTAGGTGTGTGTGAGGGCGTTCATACGGAGTGTGCGTATGTCTATGGCGCCTGTATTAGAGTTTCGCAAAATAAATCAAGCCTACTAATCTCCTAAAATTTCTATTGGTCACAAAAGTTAAATTTGACTTAACAAAATTAGCTAATATGGTATCAATAGACACACGCGCACATACGTTCTTTTAGATATGATACACATGCATACGTACCTCGGCGCAGAACTTCTCTTCCGTCTTGTGAAGCTTGTGTTCCCTCTTGTGGTCCGCCGCTTGCTGATCATCCACCTTCTCTCTCTTGTCACCCGCCGCCTCCTTGACCGGGGCCGCTTGCTGATCGTCCACCGCCGCCGCATGGCCGGCAAGGTCGCCGGGGTGGCCGTCGTTGCCAGTGAAGACAAGCTCGTCGCCCCGGACAATCGTGTAAAGCCACGCCGCCATCTCGTGCTCCGAAGGCGGCGGCGCGGCCGACGACGACGGGAGGTGGCTGGGCTGCACATCGTCATCCATGCCGCTGCCGCCTCCAGCTCCTCCTTGCCGCACCAGATCAAAGAGATCACCACTGCGACAGATTCAAGAGACACATGCATTAGCACGTGTGGGAGGCGATCATGATCTTTTCTCTTCAAGCATGCACACGTAGTCACGTAGGCTATATATAGAAAAAGGATGTATTGTATTTTGGATCACGAGAGCAGCTAACGTACGAGGAGTGGCGATCGCCGAACATGCCGAGAAAGCCCTCGGCGCCGGCGCCGCCGGAACCGGGGCAATAGTAGTGGGCTAGGCCAGAACCTTGGCTGTTCATTGTCATCTCCATATCTGGTAACATCTACAACACTCAGCCAATGAGAGAGACTCTTGCTATACTTCCTAATCTGACGACGTGCTGCAGTGTTGTGTGATTGTGTCTGTGCACACCTATAATAAATAGTGAAGAGGAGAGAGAGAGTCAGAGAGAGAGAGAGAGTATTCAAGGACGGGGCATGCAGAGATAAGCACGGCGTACGTGGGGAGCGCTGATTGGGTGTGACCACGTGAGCGGAAGCGACCAGAGGGTCAGAGAGATCTTGGCGTTTGTGGGTGTCACCTGTGCTCCGTAAAGTAGCGGTAGTTTGAACTTTCCACGCTACAGACATCCATCAATGGAGGGAGGAAGCTTAGCTGAGTCACCATATGCATGCTGTAGGTTGAAGAAGATGACGATGGCTGCACGTACCTCTGAGTCCGTATAAAAAATGCCTAGCTCCTTCCAGGGTTTCGTCCTCGCCAAGTTTGTCCAATTTTGGTTGCAGCGTCGTTTTAATGGTGATAGGAAAGTAAGTGCTATTAGAGTGTCCACCTTTTTATTAGATTTTGTAAAGAAATAAAAAAATATACGGTACAGGGAGAGATGGAAGACAAGCTAGGGAGATAAAGGGAGGGGCGAAGAATATTGCATGCAGAGATCGATAAGCACGGCGTGTGCATCGCTGATTGGCCGTGCACGTAAACTACGTAGCAGCAGTCTGAAGTTTCTATGGCTGCACAACACATTCACCTTTAATTCTGGTTGGTAACATCAACCAGGACTAAAGAGGTTTTAGTCTCGGGTCCAAAAATAACCAAGATTTTTGTTGAAGATGGAATGTCGTTTTTCTGCTAATGTTATGTCTCCGTATCACAACAAAATCTATATGAAAAATATCAAAACGACTAACATTATTTGGAACGGAACGGAGGGTACAAATAAAAAGAATACAACGTATCTATCGGTGATTATATTATACATGTGCGCGCGCGCTTCACTACCTTTTCTGTCAGGTTGTGGGTTTCTGCGTTGTGAGACTTCCTTGCCCCTCCCGTTATCTTCTTCCTCAGCCAGAAGCTTGCTGAGTCCTGTGAGACAAATCCACCGGTCAGAATAATACACTTGACTGATGAAATCACACATCTATTCAAATTATCATTAAAACAGAGTCTAGACCAATGACTGTTAATTATATATGATCATCTAACAGTCCAAACCAAATCAAATAGGAAACCAAGGAATAGTTAAATTCGAGAAAAGTAAGGAAAAAATATTGGAACCCATGTCAAACACAAATAATAAATATTTAAATCAAAAATAATTAAAATATATTAGTTTGATTCCATGGGTTGGGGAAAAATACCTAAATAAAGAAATGAGAATAGTAAATACAACTTAAACCAAATGATGTATTTAAATACATTAAATAAATAGTTTAATTCAAAGTTAAAAATAAGGAAAATTAGTAGTTCGGTTCCATTCAAAATAGGGAGCAAAATAGTTAATAAAAATTGTGAAAAAAGGTATTTTAGCTGAGGTACAGATTGAGGAGAAAAATGCACACATATAACCTGAACCCTCACGCATAGTAATATAATAAGGAAATCGTCGAGCCTATTATCACACATATACCCTAGGCATGTCCCACGAACATGATTAATATATACTGCTCAATATTAGACTATTAGCATGGGAAAGAACAAACAGTTACCATTGATCAAGCAATAATACAACCTGAGTCATGTCTTGAAATCTACACCATGCAAGTTACGGTTAGCTATTCTTTTACTGTCGGGCTGTTGACAGTTAGGTAGAATTCGTCAATCTTAAGATATGATCGTCTCAGTCCTTCAGAGGCACTAGGTGTGTGTGAGGGCGTTCATACGGAGTGTGCGTATGTCTATGGCGCCTGTATTAGAGTTTCGCAAAATAAATCAAGCCTACTAATCTCCTAAAATTTCTATTGGTCACAAAAGTTAAATTTGACTTAACAAAATTAGCTAATATGGTATCAATAGACACACGCGCACATACGTTCTTTTAGATATGATACACATGCATACGTACCTCGGCGCAGAACTTCTCTTCCGTCTTGTGAAGCTTGTGTTCCCTCTTGTGGTCCGCCGCTTGCTGATCATCCACCTTCTCTCTCTTGTCACCCGCCGCCTCCTTGACCGGGGCCGCTTGCTGATCGTCCACCGCCGCCGCATGGCCGGCAAGGTCGCCGGGGTGGCCGTCGTTGCCAGTGAAGACAAGCTCGTCGCCCCGGACAATCGTGTAAAGCCACGCCGCCATCTCGTGCTCCGAAGGCGGCGGCGCGGCCGACGACGACGGGAGGTGGCTGGGCTGCACATCGTCATCCATGCCGCTGCCGCCTCCAGCTCCTCCTTGCCGCACCAGATCAAAGAGATCACCACTGCGACAGATTCAAGAGACACATGCATTAGCACGTGTGGGAGGCGATCATGATCTTTTCTCTTCAAGCATGCACACGTAGTCACGTAGGCTATATATAGAAAAAGGATGTATTGTATTTTGGATCACGAGAGCAGCTAACGTACGAGGAGTGGCGATCGCCGAACATGCCGAGAAAGCCCTCGGCGCCGGCGCCGCCGGAACCGGGGCAATAGTAGTGGGCTAGGCCAGAACCTTGGCTGTTCATTGTCATCTCCATATCTGGTAACATCTACAACACTCAGCCAATGAGAGAGACTCTTGCTATACTTCCTAATCTGACGACGTGCTGCAGTGTTGTGTGATTGTGTCTGTGCACACCTATAATAAATAGTGAAGAGGAGAGAGAGAGTCAGAGAGAGAGAGAGAGAGTATTCAAGGACGGGGCATGCAGAGATAAGCACGGCGTACGTGGGGAGCGCTGATTGGGTGTGACCACGTGAGCGGAAGCGACCAGAGGGTCAGAGAGATCTTGGCGTTTGTGGGTGTCACCTGTGCTCCGTAAAGTAGCGGTAGTTTGAACTTTCCACGCTACAGACATCCATCAATGGAGGGAGGAAGCTTAGCTGAGTCACCATATGCATGCTGTAGGTTGAAGAAGATGACGATGGCTGCACGTACCTCTGAGTCCGTATAAAAAATGCCTAGCTCCTTCCAGGGTTTCGTCCTCGCCAAGTTTGTCCAATTTTGGTTGCAGCGTCGTTTTAATGGTGATAGGAAAGTAAGTGCTATTAGAGTGTCCACCTTTTTATTAGATTTTGTAAAGAAATAAAAAAAATATACGGTACAGGGAGAGATGGAAGACAAGCTAGGGAGATAAAGGGAGGGGCGAAGAATATTGCATGCAGAGATCGATAAGCACGGCGTGTGCATCGCTGATTGGCCGTGCACGTAAACTACGTAGCAGCAGTCTGAAGTTTCTATGGCTGCACAACACATTCACCTTTAATTCTGGTTGGTAACATCAACCAGGACTAAAGAGGTTTTAGTCTCGGGTCCAAAAATAACCAAGATTTTTATTGAAGATGGAATGTCGTTTTTCTGCTAATGTTATGTCTCCGTATCACAACAAAATCTATATGAAAAATATCAAAACGACTAACATTATTTGGAACGGAACGGAGGGTACAAATAAAAAGAATACAACGTATCTATCGGTGATTATATTATACATGTGCGCGCGCGCTTCACTACCTTTTCTGTCAGGTTGTGGGTTTCTGCGTTGTGAGACTTCCTTGCCCCTCCCGTTATCTTCTTCCTCAGCCAGAAGCTTGCTGAGTCCTGTGAGACAAATCCACCGGTCAGAATAATACACTTGACTGATGAAATCACACATCTATTCAAATTATCATTAAAACAGAGTCTAGACCAATGACTGTTAATTATATATGATCATCTAACAGTCCAAACCAAATCAAATAGGAAACCAAGGAATAGTTAAATTCGAGAAAAGTAAGGAAAAAATATTGGAACCCATGTCAAACACAAATAATAAATATTTAAATCAAAAATAATTAAAATATATTAGTTTGATTCCATGGGTTGGGGAAAAATACCTAAATAAAGAAATGAGAATAGTAAATACAACTTAAACCAAATGATGTATTTAAATACATTAAATAAATAGTTTAATTCAAAGTTAAAAATAAGGAAAATTAGTAGTTCGGTTCCATTCAAAATAGGGAGCAAAATAGTTAATAAAAATTGTGAAAAAAGGTATTTTAGCTGAGGTACAGATTGAGGAGAAAAATGCACACATATAACCTGAACCCTCACGCATAGTAATATAATAAGGAAATCGTCGAGCCTATTATCACACATATACCCTAGGCATGTCCCACGAACATGATTAATATATACTGCTCAATATTAGACTATTAGCATGGGAAAGAACAAACAGTTACCATTGATCAAGCAATAATACAACCTGAGTCATGTCTTGAAATCTACACCATGCAAGTTACGGTTAGCTATTCTTTTACTGTCGGGCTGTTGACAGTTAGGTAGAATTCGTCAATCTTAAGATATGATCGTCTCAGTCCTTCAGAGGCACTAGGTGTGTGTGAGGGCGTTCATACGGAGTGTGCGTATGTCTATGGCGCCTGTATTAGAGTTTCGCAAAATAAATCAAGCCTACTAATCTCCTAAAATTTCTATTGGTCACAAAAGTTAAATTTGACTTAACAAAATTAGCTAATATGGTATCAATAGACACACGCGCACATACGTTCTTTTAGATATGATACACATGCATACGTACCTCGGCGCAGAACTTCTCTTCCGTCTTGTGAAGCTTGTGTTCCCTCTTGTGGTCCGCCGCTTGCTGATCATCCACCTTCTCTCTCTTGTCACCCGCCGCCTCCTTGACCGGGGCCGCTTGCTGATCGTCCACCGCCGCCGCATGGCCGGCAAGGTCGCCGGGGTGGCCGTCGTTGCCAGTGAAGACAAGCTCGTCGCCCCGGACAATCGTGTAAAGCCACGCCGCCATCTCGTGCTCCGAAGGCGGCGGCGCGGCCGACGACGACGGGAGGTGGCTGGGCTGCACATCGTCATCCATGCCGCTGCCGCCTCCAGCTCCTCCTTGCCGCACCAGATCAAAGAGATCACCACTGCGACAGATTCAAGAGACACATGCATTAGCACGTGTGGGAGGCGATCATGATCTTTTCTCTTCAAGCATGCACACGTAGTCACGTAGGCTATATATAGAAAAAGGATGTATTGTATTTTGGATCACGAGAGCAGCTAACGTACGAGGAGTGGCGATCGCCGAACATGCCGAGAAAGCCCTCGGCGCCGGCGCCGCCGGAACCGGGGCAATAGTAGTGGGCTAGGCCAGAACCTTGGCTGTTCATTGTCATCTCCATATCTGGTAACATCTACAACACTCAGCCAATGAGAGAGACTCTTGCTATACTTCCTAATCTGACGACGTGCTGCAGTGTTGTGTGATTGTGTCTGTGCACACCTATAATAAATAGTGAAGAGGAGAGAGAGAGTCAGAGAGAGAGAGAGAGTATTCAAGGACGGGGCATGCAGAGATAAGCACGGCGTACGTGGGGAGCGCTGATTGGGTGTGACCACGTGAGCGGAAGCGACCAGAGGGTCAGAGAGATCTTGGCGTTTGTGGGTGTCACCTGTGCTCCGTAAAGTAGCGGTAGTTTGAACTTTCCACGCTACAGACATCCATCAATGGAGGGAGGAAGCTTAGCTGAGTCACCATATGCATGCTGTAGGTTGAAGAAGATGACGATGGCTGCACGTACCTCTGAGTCCGTATAAAAAATGCCTAGCTCCTTCCAGGGTTTCGTCCTCGCCAAGTTTGTCCAATTTTGGTTGCAGCGTCGTTTTAATGGTGATAGGAAAGTAAGTGCTATTAGAGTGTCCACCTTTTTATTAGATTTTGTAAAGAAATAAAAAAAATATACGGTACAGGGAGAGATGGAAGACAAGCTAGGGAGATAAAGGGAGGGGCGAAGAATATTGCATGCAGAGATCGATAAGCACGGCGTGTGCATCGCTGATTGGCCGTGCACGTAAACTACGTAGCAGCAGTCTGAAGTTTCTATGGCTGCACAACACATTCACCTTTAATTCTGGTTGGTAACATCAACCAGGACTAAAGAGGTTTTAGTCTCGGGTCCAAAAATAACCAAGATTTTTGTTGAAGATGGAATGTCGTTTTTCTGCTAATGTTATGTCTCCGTATCACAACAAAATCTATATGAAAAATATCAAAACGACTAACATTATTTGGAACGGAACGGAGGGTACAAATAAAAAGAATACAACGTATCTATCGGTGATTATATTATACATGTGCGCGCGCGCTTCACTACCTTTTCTGTCAGGTTGTGGGTTTCTGCGTTGTGAGACTTCCTTGCCCCTCCCGTTATCTTCTTCCTCAGCCAGAAGCTTGCTGAGTCCTGTGAGACAAATCCACCGGTCAGAATAATACACTTGACTGATGAAATCACACATCTATTCAAATTATCATTAAAACAGAGTCTAGACCAATGACTGTTAATTATATATGATCATCTAACAGTCCAAACCAAATCAAATAGGAAACCAAGGAATAGTTAAATTCGAGAAAAGTAAGGAAAAAATATTGGAACCCATGTCAAACACAAATAATAAATATTTAAATCAAAAATAATTAAAATATATTAGTTTGATTCCATGGGTTGGGGAAAAATACCTAAATAAAGAAATGAGAATAGTAAATACAACTTAAACCAAATGATGTATTTAAATACATTAAATAAATAGTTTAATTCAAAGTTAAAAATAAGGAAAATTAGTAGTTCGGTTCCATTCAAAATAGGGAGCAAAATAGTTAATAAAAATTGTGAAAAAAGGTATTTTAGCTGAGGTACAGATTGAGGAGAAAAATGCACACATATAACCTGAACCCTCACGCATAGTAATATAATAAGGAAATCGTCGAGCCTATTATCACACATATACCCTAGGCATGTCCCACGAACATGATTAATATATACTGCTCAATATTAGACTATTAGCATGGGAAAGAACAAACAGTTACCATTGATCAAGCAATAATACAACCTGAGTCATGTCTTGAAATCTACACCATGCAAGTTACGGTTAGCTATTCTTTTACTGTCGGGCTGTTGACAGTTAGGTAGAATTCGTCAATCTTAAGATATGATCGTCTCAGTCCTTCAGAGGCACTAGGTGTGTGTGAGGGCGTTCATACGGAGTGTGCGTATGTCTATGGCGCCTGTATTAGAGTTTCGCAAAATAAATCAAGCCTACTAATCTCCTAAAATTTCTATTGGTCACAAAAGTTAAATTTGACTTAACAAAATTAGCTAATATGGTATCAATAGACACACGCGCACATACGTTCTTTTAGATATGATACACATGCATACGTACCTCGGCGCAGAACTTCTCTTCCGTCTTGTGAAGCTTGTGTTCCCTCTTGTGGTCCGCCGCTTGCTGATCATCCACCTTCTCTCTCTTGTCACCCGCCGCCTCCTTGACCGGGGCCGCTTGCTGATCGTCCACCGCCGCCGCATGGCCGGCAAGGTCGCCGGGGTGGCCGTCGTTGCCAGTGAAGACAAGCTCGTCGCCCCGGACAATCGTGTAAAGCCACGCCGCCATCTCGTGCTCCGAAGGCGGCGGCGCGGCCGACGACGACGGGAGGTGGCTGGGCTGCACATCGTCATCCATGCCGCTGCCGCCTCCAGCTCCTCCTTGCCGCACCAGATCAAAGAGATCACCACTGCGACAGATTCAAGAGACACATGCATTAGCACGTGTGGGAGGCGATCATGATCTTTTCTCTTCAAGCATGCACACGTAGTCACGTAGGCTATATATAGAAAAAGGATGTATTGTATTTTGGATCACGAGAGCAGCTAACGTACGAGGAGTGGCGATCGCCGAACATGCCGAGAAAGCCCTCGGCGCCGGCGCCGCCGGAACCGGGGCAATAGTAGTGGGCTAGGCCAGAACCTTGGCTGTTCATTGTCATCTCCATATCTGGTAACATCTACAACACTCAGCCAATGAGAGAGACTCTTGCTATACTTCCTAATCTGACGACGTGCTGCAGTGTTGTGTGATTGTGTCTGTGCACACCTATAATAAATAGTGAAGAGGAGAGAGAGAGTCAGAGAGAGAGAGAGAGAGTATTCAAGGACGGGGCATGCAGAGATAAGCACGGCGTACGTGGGGAGCGCTGATTGGGTGTGACCACGTGAGCGGAAGCGACCAGAGGGTCAGAGAGATCTTGGCGTTTGTGGGTGTCACCTGTGCTCCGTAAAGTAGCGGTAGTTTGAACTTTCCACGCTACAGACATCCATCAATGGAGGGAGGAAGCTTAGCTGAGTCACCATATGCATGCTGTAGGTTGAAGAAGATGACGATGGCTGCACGTACCTCTGAGTCCGTATAAAAAATGCCTAGCTCCTTCCAGGGTTTCGTCCTCGCCAAGTTTGTCCAATTTTGGTTGCAGCGTCGTTTTAATGGTGATAGGAAAGTAAGTGCTATTAGAGTGTCCACCTTTTTATTAGATTTTGTAAAGAAATAAAAAAAATATACGGTACAGGGAGAGATGGAAGACAAGCTAGGGAGATAAAGGGAGGGGCGAAGAATATTGCATGCAGAGATCGATAAGCACGGCGTGTGCATCGCTGATTGGCCGTGCACGTAAACTACGTAGCAGCAGTCTGAAGTTTCTATGGCTGCACAACACATTCACCTTTAATTCTGGTTGGTAACATCAACCAGGACTAAAGAGGTTTTAGTCTCGGGTCCAAAAATAACCAAGATTTTTGTTGAAGATGGAATGTCGTTTTTCTGCTAATGTTATGTCTCCGTATCACAACAAAATCTATATGAAAAATATCAAAACGACTAACATTATTTGGAACGGAACGGAGGGTACAAATAAAAAGAATACAACGTATCTATCGGTGATTATATTATACATGTGCGCGCGCGCTTCACTACCTTTTCTGTCAGGTTGTGGGTTTCTGCGTTGTGAGACTTCCTTGCCCCTCCCGTTATCTTCTTCCTCAGCCAGAAGCTTGCTGAGTCCTGTGAGACAAATCCACCGGTCAGAATAATACACTTGACTGATGAAATCACACATCTATTCAAATTATCATTAAAACAGAGTCTAGACCAATGACTGTTAATTATATATGATCATCTAACAGTCCAAACCAAATCAAATAGGAAACCAAGGAATAGTTAAATTCGAGAAAAGTAAGGAAAAAATATTGGAACCCATGTCAAACACAAATAATAAATATTTAAATCAAAAATAATTAAAATATATTAGTTTGATTCCATGGGTTGGGGAAAAATACCTAAATAAAGAAATGAGAATAGTAAATACAACTTAAACCAAATGATGTATTTAAATACATTAAATAAATAGTTTAATTCAAAGTTAAAAATAAGGAAAATTAGTAGTTCGGTTCCATTCAAAATAGGGAGCAAAATAGTTAATAAAAATTGTGAAAAAAGGTATTTTAGCTGAGGTACAGATTGAGGAGAAAAATGCACACATATAACCTGAACCCTCACGCATAGTAATATAATAAGGAAATCGTCGAGCCTATTATCACACATATACCCTAGGCATGTCCCACGAACATGATTAATATATACTGCTCAATATTAGACTATTAGCATGGGAAAGAACAAACAGTTACCATTGATCAAGCAATAATACAACCTGAGTCATGTCTTGAAATCTACACCATGCAAGTTACGGTTAGCTATTCTTTTACTGTCGGGCTGTTGACAGTTAGGTAGAATTCGTCAATCTTAAGATATGATCGTCTCAGTCCTTCAGAGGCACTAGGTGTGTGTGAGGGCGTTCATACGGAGTGTGCGTATGTCTATGGCGCCTGTATTAGAGTTTCGCAAAATAAATCAAGCCTACTAATCTCCTAAAATTTCTATTGGTCACAAAAGTTAAATTTGACTTAACAAAATTAGCTAATATGGTATCAATAGACACACGCGCACATACGTTCTTTTAGATATGATACACATGCATACGTACCTCGGCGCAGAACTTCTCTTCCGTCTTGTGAAGCTTGTGTTCCCTCTTGTGGTCCGCCGCTTGCTGATCATCCACCTTCTCTCTCTTGTCACCCGCCGCCTCCTTGACCGGGGCCGCTTGCTGATCGTCCACCGCCGCCGCATGGCCGGCAAGGTCGCCGGGGTGGCCGTCGTTGCCAGTGAAGACAAGCTCGTCGCCCCGGACAATCGTGTAAAGCCACGCCGCCATCTCGTGCTCCGAAGGCGGCGGCGCGGCCGACGACGACGGGAGGTGGCTGGGCTGCACATCGTCATCCATGCCGCTGCCGCCTCCAGCTCCTCCTTGCCGCACCAGATCAAAGAGATCACCACTGCGACAGATTCAAGAGACACATGCATTAGCACGTGTGGGAGGCGATCATGATCTTTTCTCTTCAAGCATGCACACGTAGTCACGTAGGCTATATATAGAAAAAGGATGTATTGTATTTTGGATCACGAGAGCAGCTAACGTACGAGGAGTGGCGATCGCCGAACATGCCGAGAAAGCCCTCGGCGCCGGCGCCGCCGGAACCGGGGCAATAGTAGTGGGCTAGGCCAGAACCTTGGCTGTTCATTGTCATCTCCATATCTGGTAACATCTACAACACTCAGCCAATGAGAGAGACTCTTGCTATACTTCCTAATCTGACGACGTGCTGCAGTGTTGTGTGATTGTGTCTGTGCACACCTATAATAAATAGTGAAGAGGAGAGAGAGAGTCAGAGAGAGAGAGAGAGAGTATTCAAGGACGGGGCATGCAGAGATAAGCACGGCGTACGTGGGGAGCGCTGATTGGGTGTGACCACGTGAGCGGAAGCGACCAGAGGGTCAGAGAGATCTTGGCGTTTGTGGGTGTCACCTGTGCTCCGTAAAGTAGCGGTAGTTTGAACTTTCCACGCTACAGACATCCATCAATGGAGGGAGGAAGCTTAGCTGAGTCACCATATGCATGCTGTAGGTTGAAGAAGATGACGATGGCTGCACGTACCTCTGAGTCCGTATAAAAAATGCCTAGCTCCTTCCAGGGTTTCGTCCTCGCCAAGTTTGTCCAATTTTGGTTGCAGCGTCGTTTTAATGGTGATAGGAAAGTAAGTGCTATTAGAGTGTCCACCTTTTTATTAGATTTTGTAAAGAAATAAAAAAAATATACGGTACAGGGAGAGATGGAAGACAAGCTAGGGAGATAAAGGGAGGGGCGAAGAATATTGCATGCAGAGATCGATAAGCACGGCGTGTGCATCGCTGATTGGCCGTGCACGTAAACTACGTAGCAGCAGTCTGAAGTTTCTATGGCTGCACAACACATTCATCGACGGAGGGAACTAGAAGCCGACGATGGCTGCACATAACCCGAGACTCGGGCCCGTACAAAAACAAAGTATATGCCTCCTTCCAGGGGTTTCGTCCTCGCCAAATTTTGCCCTTTGCAAGTAGCTGCAATTGCTGCCCTACCATTTGTAGTATACAGCTGCTGCCGCTTGCATTACCATCAGCAGTATACCGGACATGTGTGTGCATGCCGGTCACCGGACACTGGTGTTTGTGAGAAAGAAACTGAGACAGGTGCCGCCGGCCGTCCCAGGTATCTTTTGTGAGCATATACTACGACTACACTATACCTGGGGCGTATCTTTTGGCCGTCGTCCTCCGCGGATTCTTGCGATGAGCATGGCCGTCCAATCCCAACAAACGCATGGACGTACGGTGTACAGTCAAGGTTTTCAAAATGCTAATTCATGATATATATATATATATATATATATATATATATATATATATCTGTATGTATGTATGCCTATACAACCACACTACACAAGCAAGCGCGCATACCTATACGTACCCTAAACCCGCCTATACGTACGCTAGCGATATTATAATAACTGACTATTTACATATTAATGGTTAGAGTTTAAAAGTTTGACTGGCATATATAAATTCAAAAATGGCAAATGGTATTATTATGCTTACAGAAATTCTAACTGTGGTTGTAAATAAATGCCTTGTTTTGAATATTATATTTAGAACACTTCTAAATTGGATATTTTAAAGTGCAGTAGTTCTGTTCTTATGTTTGACGTTTGGTTAACATATATGTGCTTGTTTTTTTTCACAAAGTCAGTTGTTTATTACTTGGGATAAAAATTAAAAGTTACGCTCTTATTATTGCATGTAATTAAATATGTAGTGCATCGGTACGAAGACGACCGAGCATCGACCCTACACGACCGAAAGTCCTGGCCTAATGTTAAAAGATGTAAAAAAAATTAAAGAGTATCAATAGGTAATTTAAAGCACCACACTTTCTACTTCTACTTCTTCGACTACTACTAGCTACAGTTCCTCACTTGATTTTCTTGGCTAAGGTGTATCGTGTTTACGAGTAAATTTAGGGCAATTTCAGCCGTGTTTTACCGTGCAACCGATCGAGTATATACGGTTTGAGAATCAAAGCCAGATAAACCTACCTGCAGCGGCCGGATATACGGTCTGAAAGCTCATTATTCATGTTCAAATATCCGGTTAAAGCCTTACATTCCATTGCGCACAAAATAACCAGGAACAAACACTATATATATGCTGATGCGTCTGTGTAAATCAACCAAGGATAAACATTATATAGACATACTAGGCGGATATGCGCGCTACGCTGCGCCACCCATAATTCTGTTCTTGAATTTTTTTTTCCGGATGCCGCATTTCCATATGGTTGTATCCATATACATAAAATAGGACTATTGCAAAAGAACTGTTAAGGATATTTCAAGTATATGGCACGGGTATTTAATACATGAAAGTATGGTTCATAGAAATACAGTTGATAGAGTATAAGACTTAGTCGAAGAGTTGTGATAATAGGTTGGTAACAAAAGTAGGAGTTTGGAAAGTATATGGTTGCATTATTTCGATTGTTCTTTCTTGAATTCACTTAAAGTTTCTTCTGACCCTTTGTGTTTCTTCTTTATCAGGGGTGAACTGTACGTGTGGCAGAAAGGCAGAAAGAATTAAAATTATGGATTGAGAACATAGGAATGCAATCAGTCATATATGTTAATTAATGTTTATTAAAAGTTACCTTGATTTGACTTTGAAAGGTGATGGAAGGTCATCTTGCAAGTATGCTGCTTCACTGGTTGAGACATTCGTGGTTGTTGGTGGCTGATGAAAGGTGTTGAAATATATAACAATATTAATATTTTTTTGGGACAAAATTTATGGAAATGTGTGTACGGGTGGTAAGGGAATTTACCGAAATCATTGTTTCTAAGGGATTTTGACAGGGAGGAGGCGACAACGTGTGTGCTGACGGGGGAAAGGGAAGCGACGATGTCAAGACTGATGGCGACAATGGCGAGGAACCGAGGAAGTAGAGTTTCTTTAGATATCTGATGGGGTTATTAATGAACTGACTTTTTAATTATCTATATACAGTAGGTGCTCTGAGAAGTAGTCGCTAGATGTTTGTACACCTGTTATTGTCGCTAGATGTTTCAGAAGATTCAATATCTTAAGAACACCTAGATGATCCCGATCTCTGCTGGCCCACATGTCAGTGTCTTGACAAAGAATGCTACAGTACCTCGTGCCCTGAGAAATCGCCTAAGCTAGGAGCTTTAATATAGAGTTATAGATACCTTCTTCGTTGGACACTACAGTAAAATTGAGCATTGGTCCTAACCTTTAGTACCGGTTGATTTTTGACCCGGTACTAATGTGAACATTAGTACTGAGCCTAACGGCTAGTTTTCTAGGAGACCCCCGTGACTCTATTTAGTACCGGTTGGGAACTCCACCCGGTACTAAAGGTCACCCATTAGTACCGGGTGGAGCCTCCACCCGGTACTTAAGGTACTTAAGGCTCTCAGGGACATTAGTACGAGATGCAGGCTCCACCCGATACTAATAGGTGACCATTACTACCGGTCGGAGCTCCCAACCAGTACTAAAGGAGTTCCCAACCTTATCTTCCCGACCCCCTCCCCTCTCCCTCTCCTCTCCGCCCTCTCCCTCTCCCCTCCACTCTCAGCTCCACCCGGTGACGATGGCCGGCCCCTCCCTCCCCGACGACGGCCGCCACCTCCCTCCCTTCCTCCCTCCCTCTACTTCCTACTCTCGAGGCTGGTTGGCACCTCCTCTGCCTCCCCCCCGCCCGCTCTCCCCTCACCGGCAGTGAGCAGCAGTGGCAAGGTGAGGTGAGGTGGCGGCGCGCAAGGTAAGGTTTGGTAGCGCGGGTTGCAGGCCACGACGGCGGGCGCGGTCGGGAGAGGAGGGGGGCGATGGCGGGCACGGCTGTGGGGGGCGATGGCGAGCCTGGATACGGGCGTTGGCGGGCTGGGCTCGGGCTCAGGCGAGGTGCGGCTCGAGCTCAGGCCAGTGGGATTTTTTTTTATTTTTTTAATACCCCTTTAGTACTGGTTATTTGATCCGATACTACATGCCTCCCTATAGTACCGAAGTAGCAATACCGGTTGCACAACTGGTACTCATGGGCAGATCTACAGGGTATGCCGGGCTGGGCCGAGCTGATGAGTAGTCGGTGTATTGGTGTTGGTGTACGAAGTAAGCCTGGCCTGGCCGCCTGGGCCTAGCACGCACGGCGCACCTCGCGGAGGCGCGGAGCCAAAAACGACGCGCCCGTCGATACGAATACGATATGCTTCGCCTTCCGCAGTTCCGCTTCGCTCGCCCGTGACCTATCGATTCACGTTCCAATTTGGTCCGAACTCCGACAGCGGCACTGCGGCAGTCTGCGCCTTTGCCCTCTGCGGACTGCGGCCTTCGTGATTCTTCTGGGCTCTGGTGCTGTGGCACGGGGCGCGGGCGAACACCGCCACGCCGCATGGCCAGGCGCCCAGCCCCAGGCAGGACAGGACTGCGGCCTACAGGTCTCCTAGCGCAGGCAGCGGGGCAGACGCCGGACGGCCACGCGGCAGCGCCCAAGCAGGACTACGGAAGGTTTAAGATTAATCGCTGCTAACACATGGATTATTGTCCGACAGTTCCGATAGCGATGGGCGACGGGCCACGGAAGGTTTAAGATTAATCTATCTTCTATTTTTTTTTCTTATTGGAAGAAACTTATGTTCTTAAAACACATGTTTATTTTGCTATAGTGTCTAGTTACTTGTCATACTTACAGTACATAAATATTATTTTTTCAGAACGGTTGAATTATGAAGAGAGGCGGAGATATTCATGTCTTTTTCAGAAACACGCAGCAAAGAAGGCAGCTATTGCTGCTTCAAACACTATCCCACCTCCAGTTGAAACTATTGTGGAAGAACAAAATCAAGAGCAGGATGGAGTGGTAGTTGAAGAAATCGCGGATCTTGTGCCCTCGCCTCTGCCACTGCAACCACCTGCATCACAGTCACCAGTTTATGACATTAATCGCCTTCCACATGATCCAGGTGAAAGGCAACCCATTGAAAGTTATCATGTTAATGATCAAGATGCAATTCGAAGAGCATATATTATTAATGGTCGATTCAAACCTATTAATCATGATTTTCCATCAAGAAAAATTGGAGGTAGGGATCGCCAATTCAATTTTGTATGGATGTATAATCATGAGTGGCTTGAATATAGTATCAAGAAGGATTCTGCATTTTTCTTTATATGCTACTTGTTCAAGAAGGGTACTGGGTCAAATACATTTATTGTTGGTGGATGGAATAATTGGAATATAGGAAACAAAGCACTTATCAAACATAGTGGTTCTATGGCACATAATGCAGCTCAGGAAAGATACATTGGTTTTATAAATCCCAAGGTAGCAATTGATTATCACATTGAGAAGTGGACTGATGAGGATCTTCATCTTTATAATAAAAGGTTGACATATTCACTTAGATGTATCAAGTTTCTTTTGCATCAAGGATTGACATTTCGTGGACATGATGAAAATGAAGAGTCTAGCAACAAAGGAAATTTCATTGAACTTTTGAAGTTTCTTGCAGGAAATAGTGATGAAGTGAACAAGTATGTCTTGAATAATGCTCTAGGTAATTGCACCTTAACTAGCCAAGATATATAAAAGCAAATTATTCATTGTTGTGTCATAGAAACTAGAAAGAAAATAATTGAAGAACTTGGTGATGAGCCCTATGCAATTTTAGCTGATGAGTCCAGTGACATATCACATAAAGAACAACAAGCTCTTTGCTTGCGTTATGTTGATAAACTTGGAAGGCCTTGTGAATATTTTATTGGAGTTTTCATGTAGATGATACTACCTGGTGAAACTCGACGGGGCTCTCATTACAAAACTATATGCAGTATCATTACTATGTATTCCTCAATCCATGATGTGCTCATTGATCTTGGTGATGATATTTCACATAAGGATGATCGGACAAAGATACATTTTGTGCTTGGAGCATTTGAAACTTTTGAGTTCATTTTCTTTGTGCACTTAATGTTTATTATTTTTGGATACACAAATGAGTTATCCGAGTGTTTTCACAGAAGGGATCAAGATATTCTTAATGAAATCTTCCTTGTTAATGTGGCAAAGAACAAAATGCAACAGTTAAGGTCTGATGGTTGGGACCACTTCCTTCGGAGGGTCACTTCTTTTTGCATTAAACATGATGTTGAAGTTCCTGCTATGGATGGTGATTATGCACCGTATGGAAAATCAGCAAGGTATGCCAGTACCCGAAACCAAACAAATGATGACCATTTTAGAAGAGAAGTATATATTGGTGTCATTGATCAAATTAGTCAAGAGCTTGATAATCGGTTTGATGAGATCAATATGGAGCTACTTTCTTGTATGTCAGCCTTTAGTCCTTCCAATTGATTTGTTTCGTTTGATGCACAGAAGGTACGCAGATTGCAGATTGGTTGAATTTTATCCTAAGGATTTCTCCAAAAATGATTTGCTAAAACTAGAATTGCAACTTGATAATTATATTGATGACGTGCGATGAGATGATAGCTTCAAGGGTCTAGACAACATCCTTGATCTCTCAGTTAAACTTGTTCAAACATGGTGGCACAAAGTGTATGATATGGTTTACTTGCTTCTCAAATTGATATTGCTTTTACCAGCGGCAACAGCGAGTGTCGAAAGGGCATTTTCTGCAATGGTTAAAGAGAAAACAAAGTTAAGGAATAAGCTAGGTGATAGTATTTTGGATGATTGTCTAGTCACATTCATTGAGCTGGATATTTTATTCCAAGTGAATGAAGAAGATATAATCAAGATATTCATGTCATTCAAAAAGCAGTGGGTAAACAAAGCATACAAGTAATATTGTAAGTTTCTTTTATGCTATATTTCGAACTATTTATATTATGATTTATTATTGTTCCTAGCTTAATCTTTGAATTTATCAAATTGTAAATGGTTTTATCGAATTCCATAAGATTTTTTTTCGACATACCCTGTGGTAAAATCCTAAATCCGCCACTGCCGGTACTAAAAGGGGTTAGGAACCGGTACCGAAGGCGCTTTCCCAACAATGGGAGCTGCTTCAACATATATAATGCGCCGCCACCGGCGAATCCTCAGACCGACCACCGCCGTGCCAGCATTGAGCCGAGGATCGACCCTCAAGGAAGCACGGCCAGCCACAGATGTGTGTATGTGTGGTGGTGCGCATATATATATATATATATATATATATATATATATATATATATATATATATATATATATATATATATATATATATATATGTGTGTGTGTGTGTGTGTGTGTGTGTGTGTGTGTGTGTGTGTGTGTGTGTGTGTGTGTGTGTGTATGTATGTATGTATGTATGTATGTATGTATGTATGTATGTATGTATGTATGTATGTATGTATGTATGTATGTATGTATGTATGTATGTATGTATGTATGTATGTGCACGGCTAGCAGCATATGCCTTCTTCCATGGGTTTTTTGTCCTTACCAAATTTGTCGTCCACGGATTCATGTTTGCATGTGTGTGCGCGCATGCCGGATGGAGGTGTCTCAGCAAGAAACACGAAAGGTGCCGCCCCAGGTATCTTCTTTTCTGAGCGACTGAGCATGTACTATGACTGCATTATCCGGCGGTCGTCGTTATTTGTGTCTAAAATTGCCAACCACTAACATAACCTTCTAAATTTATATCTAAATTGCTGACCACTAGTATTATAAAAAATAATTTAAAGTGGCTCTTTAAATTTGCATCTAAATTACGCACATATATCATTATTAAAAATAACATCAGGTGACCCTAAATTTGAATCGTGCATCAGGTGACCCTAAATTTGAATTGTCCAAATTACCTTCACTAAAAATATACCCAAAAGTACATAAATATATAATTCAAAATAGTATGTTTCTTGCATTGTTGGTATAAAAAATAAGAGTTAAGTATATAGAGGCGAAGGTATATAGTAATTAGGGAGTGTTAATGGACCCCTAAAAATGAAAAAACAGTGAATATGTTCAAAATTTCACCGTATTTGCACCCCCATGATCCAACTCTATACACCCTATTGACGCTCGTTATTTACACACTTTTAGTGTTATTTAACTAGTGCTTTCATGCTTATTCTTATACTAACCCGCCACTTGGCACCTGAATTAACCCCATTATCATATATGTGTTGTATTTTGGAGTGTATTGCATTATGACAGGAAATACGACATAATCAAGGGGGTTTATATAAAGAGCTTAATGAATATTTGGACATAGGTCATCGAGGGAAGCCAGCACGAGGAAGGAGAGGACCAGGAGGGCCAAAAAGAGCCCATGTTGATCGGCCTGGGATCCTCTAGGCTGATTGGCCTATCCCATTCTTGGGCTCGGTCGGCCTCCCATTTCTTCAATGTGACATCCACGACATCTCTAGGGTTTTTCCATCGACCATTGACCCAGAGCTGCCACCTATTGGAGACTATAAATACCCCCTTATAGATTACTTGAAGAAAGAAAGGAGAGAGAGAGAGAGAGAGAGAGAGAGAGAGAAGGAGGAGGAGGAGGAGGAGGATGAAACACCACGAAAACACCATCCACCGCCGCCACAAGGAGAAAGAATGGAGAGAAGATTGGATCTACAAGAAGCCACGTGAAGTGGAGTACCCTCCAAGCCGATCAGCTTGGAGGTGCCCAGGACGATCAGCCTGGGGCTTCCCTGCCCCCGTTTGTTGTTGTCTTCGGTCTAGTTGATCTACATGGCGATCTTTACCCAGAATTCTATCAACATGTGTAAGATCATGGGGTAAAGTCTCTGTTTGTCCTCGAGGTTGTATAGAGATCTTGGTTTATAATCGCTGAACCTCGTGTTTAAGATCTATTTGTTATCAATCATATCTTTATGATGCACCATCATGTAATGGCTGGCCAGCGCTACTTTGGGTTGCTTATTTGCTTATCTAGAACAATAATCATGTCGTGTTCTTATCGTCCAATAGTTGAGTATCCTCGTGTAGTGACAACGTACGAGAGAGAAAGTGTTGGGCATGGTTCACATCCACTCACGATAACACTTGGATCGAGTCCTTTCATGCTTGGCGATTGCATCTACAAGTGATCCTAGATCGCTAGGACACGCGTTTTATCTATCTTGTTCACGTTCATACTATCTATCTGCTTTAATCTAGATCACTTACTTCTTTTATTAGATCAATCTTATCATATACAAAGAACCTTCGGTTACATAGATTAGTGCTTAGTTAAGCATGCAAATCCACTTGCTCCACGGATTGATAAACCTTGGGGGATTACTCTAAGGGAAGAGCTACAACTGATTCGTGCGCTTGCGGTTCACAAATTGGTGTGCTAACTGCCGTCAACAAGCTTTTCTGGTGCTTGTTGAAGCTCGTTATTGATACACTTTTAGTGCTATCTAATTATTATTTTCATGATTAATCTTATACTAACCCGTCACTTGGCACCTGAAATAACCCCATTATTGCATATGTGCTGTATTTTGGAGTATATTGCAATATGACAGGAAATACGACATAATCAAGGGGATTTGCATAAAGAGCTTAATGGATATTTGGACATGGGTCATTGAGAGGAAGCCAGCACGAGGAAGGAGAGGACCAGAAGGTCCAGGAAGGGCCTAGGCTGATTGGCCTGGGACCCTCTAGGCCGATCGGCCTGGCCCATTCCAGGGCCCGGTCGACTCCGGTTTCTTTAGCGTGAAGTCTACGATAATGTCTAGGGTTTTTTTACTGACATTGACCCAGAACCACCACCTATGGGAGACTATAAATACCCCCTCATGGACTTCAAGGAAGAATAGTAGGAGACAGAGGAGAAACACCACGCAAACACCATCCACCGCCGCCACAAGGAGGAAAAACAGAGTGAAGCTTGGATCTACGAGAAGCCACGTGAAGCAGAGCACTAGAGGAGGAAGGAACCTCCCAAGCCGATCGGCTTGGGGCTTTTCTACCCCCGTTCGTCGTCGTCTTCTGTCCAGTTATTCTACAGGGTGATCTTTACCCATAATTTTGTCAACATGTGTAAGATCATGGGATAAACTCTATGTTTGTCCTCGAGGTTGTATGGTGATCTATATTTGTAATCGTTGTTTTTGGTGAAGACGTGCCAAACGGGGATAGTCAAAATGGCTTCTTCCTAAAAACCATGAAAAAGCCATAGAATAGCTTACACTGGGGAGGTGAAGCCAAAAAAATATGGGGCTTCTCCTCACCCTGACAGCTACTTTCCATCCTTGACCTCGCCTCCTCACAAAAACAATGGCGAGCACCATGTGGTAGACCGGCAATGGGCGGAGGGTGATGATGTAGGGTCGAGCGCCGTGGAGGCGGGGGCGTACCGCTAGCAGGCGGCCATGGAGGCATGAGTGGACGACGACGGGGCTGGCGAGCGCAGGGATGGGGGTGCCGACGAACATGGGGGAAATCGAGGCAGTAGCCATGGACGCGGGAAGGAGGGCAACGGCATAGGAGCGCCTCCGGACGGCCATGACGCGGGGTGCAGCACCAGCGGCGTGGACCAGAGGCTGGCGGGGGTGCAAGGCTAGAGGTGGAGGCGTGGGGGAGGAGCAGGAGGACCGGAGGTCCTGGTGCGGGGGAGGGTTCGAAGGAGCAGAGAAGAAGATAAGGTTGGAGAAGAAAGAGAAATGAGGAATTGTAACACCCAAATTTTTGAAGAATCCAAATTCATTAAAAATTTGCTCAAATTAGGGTGTCATTTAAATTCTAGGCATTTAATTTCATTTTCTTTAATTTAATTAAATTCATCATAGGAGTTAATTGTGCATTCATACTGGTGCATTTATTTTGATTGTTTGAGTTTGAATCAAAAATTTGAATTTCAAATTTAAATTCAATTTCCAAAACCTTTTTCCTTTTCTTTTTCTTTTTCCTTTTCTTCTTCTTCTCCTGGGCCGCAAGCTTCTTTTCCTTCCCTTTCCCCTTCTTCTTTCGGCCCAGCCGAGCTGCAGCTCCTCCGGCCGCCCCACCCTTTCGCTGGCCCAGCTCCTTTCTCCAACGCCAGCAGCGTCGGTCGGCCCACTCCTTGTTTCCCTTCGCCGGCTCATCGCTCCTTCGTTCGCGGCCCAGCACCCCGCTCTAGCCTACGAAGCTCGCCCGCTCGCCCGACGCCCCGCGGCCCGCGAACGCGCGTCGGCCCACGAAGTCGCGCCGGCCCACCTACCGCCTCCCTCCTCCGGCCTGACGGGTGGGCCCCACCCGTCATCTCCTTCCTCCGGCCGTATCCGGCCGGGACTCTCCCGCAACCACCGCGCCGCCGTCTCCGGAACCCCGTCGGCCCCGCTCCGATTTCTTCGCGCGGTTCAAATCCGAGGCTGCTCTATCTCCAAGCCCTCCGCCCCTATATAAACTGCCGCCCCTCCCAGCCTCCATCAACCGCACCCGCAACACCCGAAACCCTAGCGCAAGCTCCAGCGCCGCCACCTCTTCCCCGCCGTCAAGCGCCGCCACCTCTTCCCCGCCGTCAAGCGCCGCCACCTCTTCCCCGTCGTCAAGCGCCGCCTCCGGTGAGCTCCGATCGCCGTAGACCCCTAGAACGAGTTTGCCGCATCCTCCTCTTTCTTCTGGTGCTTTCCCCGCGCCAAACCGAGCCCCGGAGCTCCGTTTTGGCTTACTCCGGCGACCCGCAACCGCTCGTCGCCGCCGGCCGTTTCTTTTTCCGCCGCCGCCGCGAGTCGTCATCGACCGTGGCCGTCAGATCTTGATCCGACGGCCGATCGCGAGTCAAACAGACCGCATAACGGTTAACCAAGTCGTGCCGCGCCACTTTTGCACTTAAGCCCCCGCCTTTTTCGCAAATCAACCCGCGGTCCAGATCGCGTTGAAAAATAATTCCAGATCTGCCCTCGCGCTTTTCGTTTTAGACCCTGAGTTTTCTAAAAATCAACCCGCCATCCGGTTTGGAGTTTTTGCGTGTCAGACCTTCGGTTTATACGCGTAATTATGTATAAGCCCTCGGTTTTCGCGGTTTGGCCCTAAAAGTTTTGTTTTTCTCACAGAAAAATCCCTGGATCTTGTTTTAAACATATCTTTTGCATCTTAACTCCGTTTTTTGCGTTCTTTATATCCACGAGTTCGTTTTAAAGTGTAGATCAACTTTTCAAGCTTGTTTTTCCTGTTTAATTGTGATTGGTGTGCTGTTTCTTACTTTTTGCCCATGTTTGCTTGTATGTGCCCGTGTGACGCGTGTAGACGTCCCGCAGTTCGAGGGAGTTGAAGACCAAGCCTTCGAGGAGTACGAACAGCAGGAGCAAGGCCAAGAAGGCAAGTCATGTCCTTGATCACTACCTTTTCGTCCTATACACCTTTACTTTCTGGTACTCAACATTTATGCTATGCACTTGTTAAGATTAAATTGATGGGTCCCAATTAAGGTTCGCCTAGATTGAATTACCTTTGCCTTGACCAACCGGTTTACTTTATGTTGGGTAGTTCATGCTTAGTGCTTACTTGGTACATGGTGGTTTAACTAAACACAAAGTTTAATCTTGCTTTACTTCTGTTATACCTTTCATTAATACAAGATCATGTATGATTAATCGGAACATGGAGCGACCACCCAGGAAAACAGTGCTACCACAAGACTAAATGGCTCTGGTCTTGGCTGAATAATTAGAAACTCTAGTTTGGGGTAATCTTACCGAAAGGGCAAGAGGGGAGGCGTTGATGGGATATAGCACTCGCTCTCTTGGGAAGTGGGCTTGGCTAAGACACTATACCCACTAGGGGACTGCTATGTTCCACTTCGACCTGAAACCTTAGCGGGTTACCACATTGCTAGCGGATCTTTGTAAAGGCCTCGTAGCGTCCCTATGCAATCACACCTCAGAAGTGTGGTATGGTGCCTTGCAAACACCGCATGGTTGGGTCCAAAGTTCTTTTGAACTCTTACACGACTTGTGGGTAAAGATGTGCCACCTCTGCAGAGTGTAAAACTGATCGATCAGCCGTGCTCACGGTTAAGAGCGGCCTGGACCCTCACATGATAATATTATCGGAAGATGGATTTAACTTGTTATCATTTCATGCATATGTTGTTTACTTTATTTATGATCATGTTTAATTTCGGGTGGTATAAACTTATACTTAGTTAATTGCTAATAAAACTTGACCAACTTAATTAAAAGCGAATGCTAATTATGCCTTAGCCATACCTTGATTTGCCTTACACTACACTATTCCCCACGACTTGTTGAGTACCAACCATAAGTGTACTCACCCTTGCAAAACCGCTGTTCAGACCAAGCTAATTGGGAGGAGGAGTATCTACACGACTTTGAGGAGTTCTAGGCGTACGTTTCTTCAGTCAGCTGCCTGTGGAGTCGTTGTCATCTTTGGAGTTCCGCTGCGTAATAAATTAGGCTTATGTTTTATTGAGACTTTCGGTCATGTAATAATGTTTAATACTCTCTCTATTCGCTTTAACACTGTCTTTGTTATTCACTATTGTCGTACATGTGTGTAACTTGATCCTGGCGCACATGTATTTAATGCACTCGATTTTATCCTTAAAATCGGGTGTGATAGGAATGAAGACAAAGGAAAGGGAAATAAGAGAGGAAGAGAAATAGGAAGAAAGGAGAAAACAAGAAGAAAGAGAAAATATACAAGGGTACTTTGGACATTTTACATCTTCTGAATGCAAAGAGAAGCTGTTTTGCCAAATATTTTCCCAACAAGACAAGCCAGAGCCAGAAAAGCCACTTTACCAAAAAAGTCAGAGCCGAAGTCATTTTTTTACGAGCCAGAGCTGTGCCAAATGTGCCCTTAAATTAGTATGGGCAGTATTGGCAGTCTGCTTTCGAATCAAAAATTTGATAAATTCTTACCTACTATTTGATTTGCCTCGGCCTATGATAGGAGACGAGAAATACGCCACGAGGAGGAGGATCTCCAAAGAGGTCTCACTCCCACCATGAAGAGGCACACAGCCTGAAGGAGTCGAGCGACGCATCGACGACGACTATGGACAAGAAAGAAAAGCAGCAGCTTCCCATGGCAGAGCAAGGGATAGGCACCAAGCAGCAGGTAGATGCAACTACTATATAGTATGTCCATATACGCATATGCTGCTCTTGCTGATTTGAGTTGTTTTGTCAACTGGCATTTATGATTTTCGAGAAATTAAAAAACAGTCCTTTTAATTTGTTGACTTGTGGTTTTCAAAAGTACTCGTTATTATGGCACGCCAAAAACCTGTCCAAAATTTCAAAATTTAAATTTTGAATCATTCTTTTCAATATTTTCAGCTTTTCTAGTACGTGCTTGGACAACCTTGGATGCCACACTTGAAGCTCTCTACTTACTAAGCGTACGTGGAGGATTTAATTTATGTAGAGTTCAGGGTCTCGAATTGCATATGCGTGTATGGACCTAGCCCGGCCGCCGTGAAATTGGGATGGTATTTTCCTCCCCTGGTTCCAATTAAGTTCCAATTAAGTTCGAAATGCATCGGATCATTGTATTGTTTAATCACTACTCCATACCTTATATTAATATGAACCAGGCCGGTTTGCCTCGGCGTCTGATAGGAGACGAGAAAGACGCCAGGAGGAGGATCTCCAAAGAGGTCTCACTCCCACCACGGAGAGGCACGCAGCCTGACTGGGAAGGCAAGTGTGTACGCTCAGCCTCTTTCCTACACATGATTAGTAATAACAAGTTGGTTCTTACAGTGTTGGCCTTTTGAATAGTTGCAGCATCAATTAATTCATGTCATAATCCACTTGCAGAGACGAAGGCACAAGATAAACGAGGCTCCGGACCCTGCAGCAGCTCGTCCCAGGATGCGACAAGGTGAGAGTGAGATCACTATCACTATAACAAGTAGCTCCAAATTTACACGCCCACTTATTCTTCTTCGGAAGACTGCAAAACTGAATTTGCATCCATTATGCCAGAAACGATTTGCAGTGGCATGCCGAAATTAGCATTTGTGTTGGCGGGCAAGCACTTACCAGCGCGTAGGCATTTGTGCAGACTTAAGGTTGCTGGCGGGTGTGAGGTCCGCCAGCACAAAACTTTTCTTGCCTAGTGATGTGAGATGACGGTGACCATCTGGACAAATTTACCGATCCAAACTCAAGGGTTTGTCTTTGTCCCCTCGTGGCGTGCAGGCGATGCATATCCCAAACCGGGAGCTAGCGCTGACGACACGGGTGGGTGTCTTCGTTCATAGCTGATGATCTGACTGACTGACAGCATGCGTGCGTGATTGCTGTGTTAATTCAGTGTTGTTGTCTTGTGAGTTCTGACGACACGACGACTGATCTGCGTGTGACGACATTTTCAGTGCAACCAGGCCTCGACGCTGGACCAGACCATCCAGTATATAAAATCGCTGAAGCACCAGGTCCAGGCGATGTGCGTCGGCCCTGCCCGTCCGGCGGCGGCGTACCCCGTCGTGCAGCCTCAGCACGCTCCTCGGGGTGCAGCGGTCGCCGTGCCGATTATGCCGGCAGCTCCGGTGGTCCTCGCCGCCGCTCCGACGATGGTTCCCTTCAGGGCCATGATTCAGCTGCCCCACTACCCTGCTGCGGCCGTGCCAGTGATGATGCCTGCAGCTGCGGCGCCGCCCCTTATCCAGTGGCCGCAGCGGCGGCGGCGGCGTCTCCGGTAGCGCCTGGAGGTGCCAGGTCGACTGCTAGCCATCGACAAGGCTCAAGCAGCAGCCAGGGAAATGGCAGTAGAAGGAGCCTGCGCCAGAAGCCCAGAAACACCGAACGTACTTGACCACCAGGTCTGCTGAAAAAAATACCAAAGATTGTGATGGCATATAACTAATGAAGGAAGTAGTTCATGGTCGGATAATGAAATTTAGGTTTTAATTCATCTGTTTGCTTTATTGCATGCAGGTTTTGGACACAGGAATTCCTCAGAGATGGTGCAAAAATTTAGACGGGCCTAATTTCTTATTGGAATATGATGAAGAGAATCCGGTGATCCAAGAAAAAGGCAGTGCCGAGGATACATAATGACCAAGCAAGAGCCTTTCCTGTTCTTCATCGCCGTTCACATTGTTAACTACCAACAACTCTCAGTCCCGGCCGGCTGCAATTGTGCCTTGTGTTTGCTAGATAAAGTTTTAGTTTGCTATTTAGTTCATTGGTACGATAAAATAAAAAGAGAGAGATTGGATTTATCCTTTTCATGGATGCATTGGGTTAGTATGCCTAGCTAGATAGGACATAGGAATAACACGTAGTGTGTTGATTGAGAGACTCAGCTTCTAGTCATCATATATAGCACCGCATGTGTATGTATATATTCTTTTGTAAGATATATAGATATGAATACTCCTAATGTTTTTCAATCTCCCTGCTGCATGCCCTGTCCTAAATTAAATGATAATTTTTTCAGTCTTTATTTTATGAATTATGACAACTTCTACATGTAAGATTTAGGAGCTTTTGCAACACAGGATAAGCCGGGATAGGGCTATTCTCACTGCCCCTACCCAGAGCATCGGAAGTCCATATCCTAATATCGATTGGCGGTTTATTTGTACTCACTTGGTGTGTCTCATGTTGGATTACTTGTCTCATCGTTTATCTCACTCAGCTCTGTGCATATATCTCATGTTAGACCTAGCAGAGATTTGCTTTCGGGGCTACAAATTGTCACGCTAACTTTACAAAAGTTTAAAAGAATTCAAACTAAATTTATTACTTGATCCATTACTTTCGAGAGAAGCATAAATGATTTGTACACTAATTTCTAGCTACTGATATCTCACTATATAATTTTGAAGTTAAGAAGCTGGTTTATGTTAGCACAATCTGAAATCCTATTTTTAAACACAAGAAGCATAAATGATTTGTACACTAATTTCTAGCTACTGATATCTCACTATATAATTTTGAAGTTAAGAAGCTGGTTTATGTTAGCACAATCAGAAATCCTATTTTTAAACACAATTTTGACTAGTAACTTCGATTAAAAATCACCATAAAACATAGCAAAAGTGTACTTTTCTGGAACTATATATGTTTGGAGACAAATCTACTAACACCATTTCCATCTATACCAAATCTGATACATAAAAAGTAATTTAAAATCAAGTTTTGGAATAGTTCACTGTACGTAACCTAAAATGTCAATTTATTGGGAGTTGGGACCCAGCATAATATTAGCCCTATATTATAAATCTATAAATAAGAATCATATGGGTTTTGAACTGCGCCGACCCTGCCTATATCTACAAGTAGAGTTTCATTCAGAGATTTTTGTAATGTACATTTTCACAAATGTCCATCCAAACTTCACGACAAAAAGATCGTATCTATACATCATCGCCCATACCTAATCCGTACTAGTCTTTGCAGTAGACCTGCATATACGTACTTGCATGTGTTACACATGCACACCACACGTAGATACGTATTCACTACTTCACGGAACCCCATCACCGCCAGCTCCAAACCCCCTTCACCGTCGATTTTAGATCCATCATCTGCAATTCGGCAGTAATGGGGTACTGGCGGTGATAGTTATTTCGGAACCGGTGCTAATGGTAATTAAAAAAATAAATCCCGCCCTTTGGCCGCACCCCGCCGGATCTGGCCGGCCGCACCCCGCCGGAGTCCCTCGCGCTGCTGCCCCCTTGCACTGCCGGTCCTCGCGACACCGCGACGCCTACTGCTGGTCACCGTGGACCAGAGAGAGTGGGGGGAGGGAGGGAGGGAGGTGCACCTGGACCGCCGTCAGAGATCCACGCGCGCCCGCCGCCCCCTACCGTCATAGCTCTGATGTGCCGCCGCATCCCATCACAGCCCCTGCCGTCGCCGCTCCTCACTGTTGCCATGAGTTGTGAGGGGCGCGCGGAGGGGGGAATGAGAGGGGCAGTGAGATCTTAAGGAGAGGGAGAAAGGAGGAAGGAGGAGGAGGGGAGGCGGCTGGTGAAGGGAGAGAGGGGGAGGGGCAGCGATCGGGGGAGGGAGAGAGCCACGGAGGAGAGTGAGGGAGGGCGCTGGGGAAGGGGAGGTGGACGGGGAAGTGAAGTGAGGGAGGGGAGGGGGAGTGGGGGCAGACACGAGGGAGAAAGGAGTTAACTCCAATCAATAAAAAATTCGGTTCCGTGGGTAGGGTATCACTGTCGGCTGGTATTTGGAGCCGGTGGTGGAGGTTTTTACCGCCGGGTCATTATTGGAACTGGCGGTGATACCCCTTTTCACCGTCGGTTCTAACGTCTACAGGCCCGGATGCTTTAGAACCGGCAATGATACCTATCACTGCCGGTAAAAAAAAAACGGCAGTGATAGGACGTCTGTGATGGCAAAATTTGTAGTAACCTTTGGACACATGCATGCAGCTCAGCTACATACACATGCTGCCATGCACATGCAAGTAGATGGACGATACTTTGTTCAGCCGTCCGTGATATGTGTTCTCATTTTGTTGTGTTTCTGTTTTTGGAAAGGGATGTGTGTTGGCTGTCTTACTCGCCTTCTCGTTTGTCTTTTGCGGCAGTTGCTACAAACAGGCTAGCTTGCTGCACTAAGACTCTGAAAAAAGAAAGACAAAAAGCTTTGGAATATTTGCTTGACCTGAGTGAGGAAAAACTTACCAAGGGTTGTAAAAGGAGGCTGGATAAGTCGTTTTATTAAGCATTGTGACTTAAGGCATTTCCGAGTGTAGTACTCACTCTATTAAGACATGTGTGTTCCATCTTTACGTGCATATACACATGTGGAACTAAACCTACTGCAAATGGAATAAATCAACCTAGCTAGGCTAGATGTGGATCTAGGGATCACAGCCATATAGTTTTTCAGATGGAAAAGGAGAAGCAAGCCCCTGCTGATTATTATAAATTAATAAAGAAAAGAAAACAGGTTGGAAGTACAAAAAGAACAGAGAAACAGATCACAGCCATAGTTGCAGTATTAGGGGGAAAAAAACTCCACAACAGAAGTAGAGTCTCCCAGGTTCTGTTTCAAGAAAGTGTCGTGCTTCGAACCCGAGCCAAGGTGGGAATTTGAACAATTCCAAGAGTTCAATTTTTTTAATCCTCCATGATAAGCTTGACCCATAATTGCAATACTACAAGGAATCGAGTAAGATAGTAGTTTCTTATTGATTGATGCATGCAGTTGTAATCAAGGACTTGAAGATTCCATATTAATTAGAATGTTTCGGTTAAACTCCTAAAAGCAATACAACATTTTTATTATAAAGAACTTACATAATATACTATACAATATATTGCTATCTCTTGTACATATTATTTTTTTTGCCAGGCCTTGTACATATTATTTAACAAGGGAGTAACGGTTAAAGTAGTATCTTGGTGACAATACGAGGTATATTTTGTGATTGGAAAGAGTAAAATAAAACAGAATACTTAACCTTTAGAATAAACAGTAATAAAAACCTTGAAACGAATCTAAATATATACTAGCTAGCTCATGTAAACTAGCTAACAGTTTTTGTTTGAGCATATAGTTACGGTAGTAGCAATCTAAGCGTGCGTAGCTCAGTTGGTGCTTAGGTTCCTAGACACTTTAGGTTCCTAGACACCGTACGGATTCTCGTATTTTCCAAAATGTAGAAATTAACAATGCTATTCTTTTCAGTGGTAGGTGACGTGCCTTTCAACAGTAAGGTGTTTGTAATAATGTGATGGGTGAGTGTGTGTGCATATATATACTATAAGTGTTTGCATCTATATTATGTTTCATAAAAAGTTAGTAGTTATGGTAGTAACAATGATCACTGCTCCTCTATAAATGTACAGTACATCCTATTTGAACTTGGTCATAAAAGTATATAATTAGATTAACATATTTCATCATTTTCACAATAAATCCAATAATATTATTTCTATTGATCAACCCACACAGTATCACTCGAATCAGTGTCAAAATTTATAGAGAATGTAGACATTACAATATATCAAGATTCTAAGGCTATTCCCAGTGGTAGTTTCATAGGAGTTTCATGCGCATTAAATACAGTGACACATTAGCTAATCTGATGATGTGGTAGAAAAATTAAAAGGAGAGAGAATGAACCAAGTTCATCTAGATGAAACTCTCTTGACAAAGAAACCAACTATGAATTTGTCTTGGAATTAAATGTTAAATGATACCTATGAAACAATAACATGAAGACTTGCACTGGAGGGTAGTTTCAAACATAGTTTCATTTTGCTCTTGCTGATGTGGCTATCTTGGAGACATCAAAATGAAATTCTCCACTGGGATTAGTCTAATAGCCATTCCTTTAACTTATAGCTACTGGCTATTTGGTAGTCGATCCTGTCCCAATTACCCCTGCAATAAACAGCACAGACAACAATGTTCATTCAACAATCAGTGCGTTGACTACATATTAATCTTAGTGAACTAATGCTCCTTGAGGTATTCAATATATGCATCATATACCTTGTTTCGTGAAGTTGAATTATTCTCCCTGACTCTGGAGCTGCTACCCTTACATATATTATTAGGAGCAGGTGCTGCCGGATACTATGTCACAGAAGACAGGTTTGTGGACAAACCTGCCGGATACAACCTTGTCGCACCCTGGTACAAGCTGTTGCAGGGTCTTGGAACTTCTCACTGATCTTGCACCTTCTTCAGAAGCGGCAGGTAGCCATCACGTGAACTAACTAGCTTTCTCAAACCTTCTTGCTTGGCCGATGACGGGGTCGGTTGTCTGCATGCGCAGGAGCAGCCGGTTGTCTGCATGCGCAGGAGCAGCCGGTGGGAAGCGGCTCCCGTGGTCTAGAGGGGAGTCGGCCCGGGAATTCACGGGTAGGAAAAGTGAGCAGTGAGCATCAGTTTCGATTGTATAGAGTTATATCTCTCGAATATTTAACTCAAACTAATTTTTTGGAACTAAAGATCTTCCTATTTAGTCCCGAGTCACTGCCTCAGAACTAAAGATCCTTTTAATTCCCGTTGGTAATACCAACCGGGACTAAAGGGACTATCATGCATGCACATGCACTAATCTCCTAGGCATTTGTACTAATTTTCTATAATTTTGTAAGCATTTGCACTAATTTTCTAAGCATTTATACTAAATTATACTAATTTCAAAATATTTCCACTAATCTACTAAATTATACTTATTTCCTAAACATTTATAATAAATTACACTAATTTATACTAAGTCAGATACTACAGACCGACTCCGGACTATTCGGGGGTCTAAAAGAAAAAGTCCGAAGTATTCAATCCTAAGTCAGATACTCCAGTCCATGCAGATTGCACAAGCTCGGTTTTGTTCTGTTCTTTTTGTGCTTGCTTCCACGTTGTTTTCAAGTTTGCTTTCCTAGCATTGTTCCTAAGATTGCTTTTCTAGTAGGTCCGCTGTAACTATGTCATTCTTGTGGACAAATTTGGAAATGGTCTTGATTCTCTTGTTTTGAGAGGAACTTAAAAGTTTTCTATTCACCTCTCCTTTGATCTTCATTTCGATTCGACATATACTTCCGATACGGCCTTCATCATCAACAGCGATGTCAATCCCATGTACTAGGAAGGACAAATTTGGCAAGGATATGGAACCCCTGGAAGGAGGCATGCCCGCAGCTAGTGGCACGCGACGGCATATAAATCTTCTAGACGGACTCGAGGTATGTGCACTGCAGCCATTGTCGTCTTCTTCAACCTACAGCGTGCACGCTGGTAACTTAGCTTAGACCCGGTTTGAAGACACGAACTCAAATTTAATTCCTATCACATCAAATATTTAGATATTAATTAGAAGTATTAAATATAGATTAATTACAAAATTAATTGTATAAATGAAGCTAATTCGCGAGACGAATCTATTAAACCTAATTAGTTCATGATTTGACCATGTGCTACTACAATAAATATGTGTTAATCATGAATTAATTAGATTTAATAGATTCATCTTGTGAATTAGTCATGACTTATACAATTATTTTTATAATTTTCTGATTTTCAAACATCAACGTGACGTGGACCCAAACCAACGCGTTAGCTTCCTCTCTCCATCGATGGACGTCGTCAGTAGCGTGGAAATTTCAAACTGCTCGCATAAAGTGAGCGGCCGGGCCGCTTCCACGCAGGGCCGAAACCGCCAAGCAGATCTGTCGGCCGGGCCGCTTCCACGCACGGCCTTTCAGCGTTCCATACGCCGTGCTTATCTCCGCATGCACCGTCGCTGAATATTCTTCGCCTCCCCACCCATTATATATATAGGTGTGCTGTGCGTAAGCACATTGCATCACATCGTACATGTAGATTAGGAACATATGGAGATGATGATGAACAACAGCAAAGGTTCAGATCCAGCGTACTACTATTCCGTCGATCCGGGCCACCCCAGCGGCTGTGGCAACGGCGGCGGGGTTGCTGAGGGCTTCCTCGACATGTTCGGTGATCACCACTCCTCGTACGTCAGCTGCCTCACGATCCTTAATCCATGCATCCATACCTATATATGTATAACGCTAAAGTATACTCCTTATGATCGTGAGGCAGCTGACGTACGAGGAGTGGTGATCACCGAACATGTCGAGGAAGCCCTCAGCAACCCCGCCGCCGTTGCCACAGCCGCTGGGGTGGCCCGGATCGACGGAATAGTAGTACGCTGGATCTGAACCTTTGCTGTTGTTCATCATCATCTCCATATGTTCCTAATCTACATGTACGATGTGATGCAATGTGCTTACGCACAGCACACCTATATATATACTGGGTGGGGAGGCGAAGAATATTCAGCGACGGTGCATGCGGAGATAAGCACGGCGTATGGAACGCTGAAAGGCCGTGCGTGGAAGCAATCTGTGTGCAATCTGCATGGACTGGAGTATCATATCGAAGCGCTGAAAGGCCGTGCGCGCGGCGTTTGGAAGCGCTGACTGGGCGTGCGCGGGAACAGTCGAGAGATCTCGGCGGCTGTGGCTGCATGCTGCCATGGCACTTGCTCCCCTTACAGGGGTCCGTATAAAAGATGCCCCCCTTACAGGGGTCTTGTCGTCCTTGCCAAATTTTGCCCTTGCTACACTAGCTGCCAATGCCTGCCCTACCATTTGTATATATGTATGTATATATTTGATGAGAAAAATCACACGAAGATTTTTCTTTTCTTGGAATAGTGTGGGCATGCTAGTATACTAATTACCCATAGAAACAAGTACTTTATTAATCTATACAGAAAAATAAATACAAGTCCCTATACGTCCCATAGCCTACTGACAGCGATCTTGTCTTGGGCGATATGATCTTCTGATTCCTAGGATATCGGAAAGCTCCTAGTTAATCACCTTCGCAAGTCTTGCTTGCCGAAGCACCTCCGATTCCGTTGCCGTGGTTGTCGTCTTCGATCTTCGCTTCACGTTCTCCATGCACGTGTGGTGTTGATGTGGGTGTGGCATCCGCGTTATCCATAGCCTCGGTCCATGAGCTGGTGTAGACTCTGATCTTTGCAGGAGTTTGATGGATGAGAGGCTGCGTCTTCTTTGTTCCTTCTCCTGGCGATGCTTCGAGGGGAAGAGCTGCGGCTCCTGGCGGCGCCTCTGGTTGATGGAAAAGGATCCCTAGGCCTGCACGATGGCTGCAGGGGCCTTTATATAGGCAGGAGCTAGGATACGTGGGTGCTCAGGTGTCCCATGGGGCGCCGCCGTTGGTTCGTTTCAAGCGACGATATCTGCAGGTCGTTCCTGGTTTGCCGGCCAAGTTGAACTGGCATCTCTATCCGAGGCTCCACACTCCAGATAGTTATCTGTGCCTCGGTGGTCTCCTGGACTCGTTGTGGCTCTCTGCGATGTGGGCCTCGTTAAGTGAAGCCCCATTGCACAGGTAGGAGACCGGCGTGCACACGTGTATCCAGGCAAGTCCTTTTCTCAAGCAAATCGTCTTGAGAATATCTCCCGTTAGTTTGCTAATCACGATATAAAATAGCTGCCCGTGACACAAGGGCCTCTAAAACCTTTTCTTAAGTACGCCGGCTGACCCGCGGTCCCGGGCGTATGGCAATACGTACTCGTAGGGGACCCCTCCGTTCCAGACTTGCTCGCTTCTGTTTCTTTGTGTCTTTAATAGCACGAACACATCCTCTATATATGAGCTCGTACAAATGTACCAGGCACTATCTATTTGAAAGACTTTGTACAAAATCTCATCAAACAATATACAGGTCTTAGGATGATTGTATCGCTTTGATGTAAGATTAGTAAACTTCCATTATCAAAAAGTGGCCTTTGTCACTGATAAACGTCTATGGAAAAAAAATAAGTGAAAAAAATGTCTATGATCGACCCCAACCATCTTCTATGTTCGTGTAGGTTTCCTTTAGGCCTACAATCACCACAAGCTTGAACTAGAGTCGCTATAGGCTTAGAAAGGTAAATTCTTCATATGATACTGGAATAATAATTCTAACTACCCCTAATCAGCACAGCTAGCTAGTTAATTAGATCTATGTGTTCTCAATGGATTACGTTTTAGTTCCCTCAATGCATTTTATTCAGTGGCGTATAAAGAATTAATCCTTCTAGAGAAGACTACCCATATTCACTTTTACAATAATTCTTAATTTGGATTGGTATGTAGGTAACTTATTAGCATTAGCATGCTCGTTGCTAGAACAAAAGTTGCCCTAGCTAGTTGGCGTCGGGGCTAACTCCTTCAACCAAATAGAATCTGCTCTGATTAACTAGATAGGTAAATTAATGCCTCCAATTGATCAAAAAAATATTTACCTCTGATCATAAATATAAATCATTTTGGACACTGAATTTGTTTGGAAGGTAAAACTTTAATGAACAAATTCTTATAATTTTAAATAAGAAATAAAAACGATGACATGTTAGCAATCTAAACTAACTCTTTATATATATGCACATATGTTCGGAATCTAAAAGTTTGCCAGGTAGAAATTCTAAAACGACTTTAATTTATGCTTTGCGGGAAGTATACGCTATTATCCAAAATTTTAATCTAAATAATGACAGTTCACTACTGGAAATTCTCCTTGTTGTGTGTTCTTTAAAAACTGATAAGTAAATTTCAATTGCCGTGTGTGTGCTGGAAAAAACCCCACTGGAAAATTGGGCACACACATGCATGGAAGTTCCATTTTCCAGTAGTAGTACGTGGTTGTAAATTCATTGTTTTAGCTATCTTGAACACTTCTAAGTTATATAAGTGCAGTCCCCTTATGTTATTAGACGTATAACGAACATGTTTGATTATTTCACAACAAATTTGAACATGCCATAAACGACATAAATATATTGCATTGAGATCCAAAAAAAAATAGCTACAGGTATGCGTTGTATTATTGCATGTAGTTTATTCAGTTTGAGAATATCACAGCTGGATAAACCAGCCAAGCCAGTTCAAGTTCAGATCTCCGGCCGGTTAAAACTTTTACATCGATCTATTCCACATAAATTAACCGGGAATTAATCAATATGCTCATGTGTTCTCGTGTAATAAATTATGCATGTATACACATGCATGCTTGGAGAGGACATACATACCTTCTACGAAGCAGCTGCTTCGTCGCCGCCTCCGGCGAATCCTCAGATCGACTGACCGCCGTGCCGATGTTAGTTGAGCCGGCCTACGGCCTTGTGGTTTGCTCTTCATCTCTGCCAGCGGCTTCGTCTTCAATCAGATGCATTTTTGCGAAGAATGCAGTGTGTGTATTCAGCGGGGTAGTTATCAAGAGTACTTCTTCGTTGGCTAGCTACTTGGATTTGTATGTATAATATATACTCCTATATACATACATGCATGCCTTATCCGGTTTCTTTCGTTATCCAACAAAGACTGTACTTCACGTGACTACGACGTGTATGTCCGGCCCTGGTAGCTTTCTGTAGCTTACTTCACCTCGCCGAGGGCACAGGTGGCGCCCATGCAATATCAGCACATCGATTACGTAAGCGCTACACAAGGGCGCTGACGCAAGGAATTTCGATCGGTGTTTTCTAAACATTTTACAAGTTCTTTTTTTTTCCAATCTGCATCCATTTACTGTTTGGTAGGTGTAATTTAGTCTTTGAATCTTTGAATCATTGTTCGCCTAAAACAGTCATTTAGCCTATTTAAACGCTGTGTAAATGCAACATTACATGGTGGCTTAGCCATTTATCCCATTTAAACAGTTGGTTAACATGTTTAAATGACTGTTTAGCATGAATAAGTAGCTAAACGATATAGTGTTGACTGACTGTATTTAACATTTAGGATTACACTGATTCAAATGCAATCTCATAAATACACTAAATGTATTGTGTTACTTGAGTTGTCACATTCGTTTTAGATCACATATAATTTGAGCATAAAACAACCAAAATTCTTCTCGTGTCGGCAGTATGCCTCGTGGGATGTAGATTTCCCTTCCTAATGTCACCATTTCAAAGCAAGAAAAAATAAAGTAGTGGCTAATTAACCCACTCTACTACCCACTAATGTCACCACATGCATCCTCCCTATTATGCATTGTTAAATTTTGTGGAATCTATTTACTCCCTCCGTTCCAAATTATAGATCGTTTTAGCTTTTTTACGTTCATAGATATTATTATGTATCTAGATATAGTGTATGTCTAAATGCATAACAAAATCTATGAACCTAGAAAAGTCAAGACGACCTATAATTTGGAACGGAGGGAATAATTTTCAATGGGTAGTTTTTGGTTCAATTTTTTTCCTTGTTATATATATCTGGGTGTGAGACCATTTTAGTTTCTTAGAATAAGGTCACAAGTTGAGTGTGGAGCTGCTAAATTGCAAAATTCCACTTCTCAGTTTCGAGTTTTGCATTGCTAGCAAAATGTTGTCATAATTTTAGGGGGGAACCAATAGGAGCGGTTTCATGGTTTGAGCACACTTATTTTTAAGGTTTCACCTGGTAGCATTTCGTCTAGGTTTATCCATGTAGACCTCAGGGTTTGGGGTCATTTTTGTTTTCAACAAATAATGTCATAGTTTGGGGGCAATACGACAGGAACACTCCCATGTGTAAGTATGACATGCTTTTCGTGTTCCAATGCAATTTGTTTGCAAATTTTACCTCTTGATTTAAATGCCAAATTTTGCCTTGTTATATGTATATGTCACGGTTTTGATGTCCATTTTCTTCCTCCAAAGTGAAGTCAAAAGTAAGGGAAAACATGCAGCATTGTTCTCAGCTATCTACACCTCTTTGGCTGTAATGGGGGGGTCGCCGGCAATCCCAACCCCCTGTATAGTCTGGTTTGCAATTACAGAGGACCTGAAGCAAACGCTTAATTAAAAAGGTCCCCTTGCCGTTTGTTTGGTTACAAAATGCAATCCATTGTGTTTCGTCACAATTGCAATCGAAGCAGACACCCTCAATTTCAATAAGCAATGCTATGTCGTCACTGTGATCGATCAGGCAGGCCAAGCACATTCATCCACAGCCACCTCTTCTCCGGTCGGCAGGCTCTTACTAGAACATCCTTCAACCCCACAATGGAAACAGAATGCAACCTCTCTTCCAGCTTCCCTTTCACAGCTGGGACTTGCTGCATCCAACAAAACACACAACAATTTCCCTGTTAAACCTAAACCCTTCAGAGCACATGAATCTATTTTACTCCCTCTGTTCCAAATTGTATGTCGTTTTGACTTTTTTAGGTGCACAGTTTTTGCTATGCACCTAGATACAGTGTATGTCTAGATGCATAATAATATCTATGAACCTAGAAAAGCCAAAACAACCTACAATTTGGAATGGAGGGAATAGCAAATACACAGTTGCTATAGAAGCAGGTTGGGTAAATAAAGGGGGTGGTGGCTACCTTCGATATCCACAGAATGTAGAGTGCTGAAAGCTCTGCTTGGACGCATGACTCCCCAAACTCATCCGCAGGGTCATTCAGGCACTCTGACAGCAGGCCTATCTCCTGGGTGATGAACAGATCCACCTGGGATGTCGTTGAGGGGCAGGTTTCTTCAACAGAAAACAACTGCTGAATCCACCATTGTGAAAGGAACCTCCGGTGGTTCCACAAGGACTGCAGCAATACAGCACCGCAACTAGCATAAGCAAAGACATACCAGACTGACTGTAATCACCAACTGAAAGAACAGCAGCAGGCGAATTTGGAATTTCCAAACCTCTCTCCCTTGGTAGCGTCTGATAAGCATTTCATTCCACCTCAGCTCATCCTGTCAGATCATATACAATCAACTTTGCACCAAGATGGCCGCATATCAACTAACCATGGCCTAAAGAGAAACCAATGTTTTAAAATACAATGATATGCGTCATGCGTGTGCATCCTTTGTTTTCTGCTTTGTACAACATGCATATAATGGAAAGGGGGGATAAGATGGCTGAAATGAATACAATTAACTGTAGCAGAAAAATAATTAGCTTTGATCAAACTCATCATACCTTCCAGAGCATGCAAGTTTCTGACTCCCAACTGACAGAATCCTCTCCGTTCCCTAGACAACTGTCTAGCAGTGCAAGAAGCAGGGACTGCATGGATGCAACAAAAAGGCATGTGCGTAAATACATATGCCATCAATCAGACTGGTCAGCAAACAGGATACGTGTGCTGTACCATCGGAAATTGTCAACTAGAAGTTCAAATTCACCTAAAGTCTAAAGCATGGTGCGCATTGAAAAGCTTTGCAGATTCATTTGCAAACATATTGTGCAGGCTCTCTAAAGATGCTACAGGTCAATATGAAAACCATCAGGTAATAAACAAATTTGCATTAAAGTATTGTGTAGTACTTACTAACCCTGCGGTAGTGAAAGCAGCAGTTGTCAGCAACATGTAGTTCACTCCATCTTGTTGACTTCTTCAGTTCATCCAGCACCTTCAGAAACAGAAATTATATGCAACTGACAAGGAGACATTCTGAAGGTTTCAGCAACATTGTAACAAGATTAAAGCTTTGCTCTTCATGGTAGTGCTAGGAAGTTCAGTTACAAGATTAAGAATGAGAGACAAGTAGTCTGAAATGATTTATCTGCACCTGTTTTCTTGTCATGTAAGGAATAAGCCAGCATCGATGCCTCCATGCACGGTAGTTCATCTTTGACCTCTGCAAAAGCCATAAAAAATTATCTTTCTGGATACTGTCTGCAGCTACTTGTGTACAAGAAGTTTTTTATCAGTTACATAAGAAACAGCATGGACTATTACAATATGATGAGCATGAGCTCAGACAAGTTGACACTGTTAGCAGTACGAATAAGTAAGTGTCTGTATGTTATAACCTCTGCTATCTCTTTCACTAGTACAGATTCCTTCTCTACAAGCTGTGCCATATCTTGGTGTTGCTCTGCAACTTGTTTTAACACCCATCTCCTGTGGCAGATAGAAACTTTAAACTCTACATGATTTTATTGCTATCCAAATCAGCATAATAATTTGGTTCCAAATGAAATCCAGCTCCAAATAGATAGGTAGGGGACATAACCCTTTATCTGAAAGAGTTACACAGGCAATGCTGGTTTAATTCTTTTTACAAGCGCAAAAGGTGTACCTGTGGCTCCATGTGCTCTCGTTCTTTGGCGAGTAGGAAAGGATCAGCGCACACAATTGCAGCTCATCCTTGAGCTTTGTGAAATCATATTTCTCCGACAGAACCATCTTCCTGCAGGAAAGAATAGAGACGATCACACTCCATCTTCTTGGCTTCTTGTAGCCAATTCAATGAAACGTGAAAAATGCAAACCTGGAGTTCCATGCGGTAAGCATGTCAGGGCAAAGTATGAGTAGCACCTTGGTAAGGCTCATCAGATGAACTGCTTGTGATGGAGCATTTCTCGTGTTGTAGTAAGCATCGCGGGCGGCGCGGTAGAGCTTGGGCAGGATCTCAGAGCAGATGGCAAGCTTGTGGTCTCTGCACCAGAAGTACCTGTGCTGGAACTCCGGAGCCTGGGATGCAGAATCGCCATCTTGGCCGCAGCCTAGCGAGCCGAACTGCGTCGGATGCAAGAACCCCACCTCGTCACTGCGAATACGACCCCCCCAGATAGTGAAGTGGACGAAGGAGGAGGCATGGGTAGCAGCAGGAACGAGAGTGCCTGCCTGGGAAATGTACATACATGAGGGGGTCGGAGTGGAGGACTCGCTCGAAGTGCAGGAGGAGATCGTCGGCGAGCTGCTCCTCTGCTTCGTCCGCCTGTTGCTCCGCTGCAGCACCTTCTGATTCGTCTTCTTGCTCCATTGGGCCAGTCGAATTGTTTGCAAATGCGCTCGCTGCTCCCACCTCTCTCTGCCTTCTTTTGGGATCGCAACAGGGAATCGAATCAGAAGTTGGAAGCAGCACAGCTCAAGGGGGGAGGGGAGGGTCGGAGAGAGCGAGGGAGAGGGAGTACCGGCCGCTGGATCGGAGATCGAGGCGCTGAGTCGGCCGTGGAGCGCCCGTTCGGAGGATTGGAGGAGGAGGCCGCAGGCGTGGAGCAGGAGCTGAGCGGGCGGCGGCGGCAGGCGATTTGGTTGTGGGGGGGGGGGGGGGGGGGGGGGCGGGGCGCGCCGCCTCCTCCGTCGATCCAGCTTTGTTGGGCCTAGCTAGGCCGCAGGAAAACGCGCCTAAAGTTTGGGCAGGTGTTGGGCCTCGGAACTACTAGGGCCCAAGTTGACTGACAGACACATCCGATCGGGAAGCATTGGGTGGTGGGCCCGTCCGACCGGCGGGCGACCGCCGATGGAATCGGCCGGCCCACACTAGTCAAACAGCGCCGCCAGTGGGGCCACACTAGTGAGAGATGCTGCCGCCTGCCGCCATGGAAATGTAAAACGGGAGAAGGGCCCACCGGCCAGGACAAGCCTGCGACGGCGGTCTCCTCTGCAGTCTCGCCCTAGCGTGAGAGAGACGAGTCCAAACCTCTTTCCAAAGCAGCCTCGTCAGCAGGGACCGGAATATAAAAAAATTCGACCGGGCCGTTATTTCCTGTACAGTTTATTAGTATAACAGAACAAAAAAATTAGAGTTAAACATGTCCCTTTTCTAGGCCAAAATAGAAATAATCTTCTTTGTTCAGTGGGAAGATCTGCATGAAACGCTAGCGTGCTGCTATGGAAAACGTGATCTTCTATCTTTGTGCATAAAGCTCCCTCTCTTATTCGAAAAAAGGGGCTCCCTCTCTTATTCCTTTCGGTGTTTTCGCAATCAAAACTATACAGTTACGGTGAAATGATATAAATTAATATATTATTATTTTATTAGATGCAAGTATATCTTTAAGCCCTCTGAAGAAAAGAAGTCACTAAAATATTTCTTTATAAAGTCAGTGGACAGACGGTGCTCTTCGTTATTAATAAAGATAGAAAAATCGCTGGCTCACACTTCCATCCGCCGAAAAAATCTAATCTTTTCATCTTAGTCTTCCTCACGACTCACGAGGGGCATCAACAATAAATCTCATCTTCCTCGCTCCCCCCTCCTCCATCTTCAGATCGCTCACTGGCCTATGGTGCTGCACTCGACACCGTCGGCTCCCATCGCCCCCCTCCCCAACCTTTGGCGGCCAGCGACACCTCACCACTCGTACCCGCCGCCGCCGCCATCTTGCTAGCCTCACCCTCTCCTAGCCACTCCAACAAAACTCTTCCGCCACCTACCCTTTCCAACCTCTCTCCGCCATTGCGACGAGCGACTCCACCACAGCCTCACCAGCCCATCCACACCCCACCACCACCACCGCCCCCCGCAACCTCGCGCAACCTTACCAGCTAGATTCCGATGCCACGTACCCTATCCCCAACCCCAAATCTCAAATCTGTAATTTAAACTCACAACACCAAACCCTAATTCGAACGGGAATCGTCAGAATTGATTCGTTGGCGGAAGAATTGATTCGTTGGCGGAGAAGACGAGGTCTCATCGGAGGTGCTTGGAGGAGTAGGAGCTCACCCAATCCGCTGGACCCTGGTGCATGCATCTTACTTCCTTTTATCTATTTGTTACTTTTCTTTTCTTTTCTTTTTTTACCTTCGACATCCCTTTTTTTGCTCGTTTGTGACAAGTCTATCGCGCTTAGATTTTCCATTTGTTTATTCCTTTTCACTCCAACCCGTCCCACTGGCCACTGACCCCTGTCTTTGACATTGTTGACTCCAGGTCCCAACCCAAAGCGACGCTTTCCCAAAACACCCCTTCGAATCTGGCAAATTCGCCCTCATATACCTCCGCCTTCCTCTCTCTCTCTCCCCCCGTGCTGCTGCTGCTCGCCTGCTCCGCCCTCTTCGATCCCCTCCTCGTCAGGCCTGCAGCGGCCACGGATGGACCGCGCCGCCGCCGCCCCCACCGTCGCATCCGACCGCCCGGTTTTGCCTTCTCCCGCGCGCAGGTGAGCTCGCCGCCTGAGCTTTTCGCGGTCTGTGATAGCTGGAACGGGCGGATTTGCTCCGCGCGTTCTTGAGCCGCCGCCTGCCCATGGCGGAACCACGGCTGGCGCCCATGTTTTCGGCGCATCTAGTTCTTGGCGCAATCTAGTCCCGTGCTGTTTTCATGCGCCGAAGTTTTTTTTTTGTATTTCATTTCTTAATCCGCCTGTCGCCTGAAATGGATGGGTTCTTTTGGCCGCTGCGATTTCCTGTACAATTTCCCAGCTCTGTGAGATTCCGTAGAGATCTGCTTATCCTGCGCCGTTCTCTGATTCTGATGTGCAGATGCTTCTGCCCGTGAGAGTTGCAAGTAGCTGAGGTCCATTCGAGGTGGAAGAGGAGCTCGGAGTTCAGGAACGGATTCGCCCCTCTGGCTGCTTCTCCATTTCAGCCATGGAGGAGGTGGAGGTTGCCAACAGGGCCGCGGTGGAGAGCTGCCACCGGGTGCTGTCCCTGCTCTCCCAGTCCCAGCAGCAAGACCCAGCTCTGCTCAAGAGCATTGCTTCAGAGACGGGTGAAGCCTGCGCCAAGTTCAGGAAGGTGACCGCCCTCCTTGCCAATGGCGGTAGCAGCGGGCATGCTAGGGGCAGGTTCTACAGGAGAGGCAGGCCTTCCGGATTCTTGACCCTGAAGGGCATCTTGGGGAGCAGCAGCGATACCCCATCGGAGTTGATGCCCAGCGCTGCTGCTGCTGCTGCTGCTCCATCTCCGTCTACTAGTTATGCGCAATTGCGCTCTCGGATTGGTGGCGTGCCAGACCCACGAGGGCTGGATTTGGCCAGCTCGAGCAGCAAGAGCGGCGCTCATCCGTATGGAGCTCCGAAGATGGTCCAGCCATTGTCGGTGCAGTTCCAGATTGGGAACGTTGCGCATCGGTACCCATTCCACCAGCAGCCTTCACGGCAGAAGCTGCAGGCCGAGATGTTCAAGAGGAGCAATAGTGGGATCAGCCTGAAGTTTGATAGCCCTAGCCCCAGTGGTGGTGCTGGAATGATGTCGTCGGCGAGATCGTTCATGTCATCCTTGAGTATGGATGGGAGTGTTGCTAGCTTGGATGGGAAGCGGCCGTTCCATTTGGTTGGTGCACCGGTGGCAAGCGACCCAGCTGATGCGCACCGAGCGCCCAAGCGACGGTGCATGGGTCAGGGGCAGGATGGCACAGGCAAGTGTGCCACTACTGGCAGGTGCCATTGCTCAAAGAGGAGGTAAATTGTGTTCTTTTAGTGATTTGTATGCTTATATTTTTATCTCTTGCTGGGTGGGATATTACTCAATCTGATGACGCCACTCTTTTTGACAGGAAATTGCGAATTAAGAGGTCGATAAAAGTGCCAGCCATTAGCAATAAAATTGCTGATATCCCTCCGGATGAATATTCTTGGCGGAAGTATGGGCAGAAGCCAATCAAGGGTTCTCCTCACCCTAGGTATGAACTGAACAAGAACTATTTAACTAACATTAAAATGTGTATAAAATCATTTTCAGTCATAATAATTGATGCATCATTCCCCTTGTTGTGCCCTGAGAGATGGCATATCTGCATCAGGCTCTCAGGGTGCTCCTTTATCTGTAGAATAATTGTTGGTGTTTGGATCATCCCCTCCACTTTACCTTTTCCTTACTCCCAAGTGCTTCGGCAACCAATGCGTGTTGATAACTTAGTCGCTAGCACAATTAAATATTGCTTAGTGGTTTGTATCAGGGTTCTACTCTTTCTTGTACCCATTTTGTGAGATAAAGCAAGGATCTATCATGGGGGACCTAAAGTAGGTAAATTGCTGTTGCTACTTGCATTTGAATGCCATGTTAGCCTATCTACATCATACTCTTGATTGCGCTCATTCCCCTACCCCATGTCAAGCTTTAATGTCTTCCCTAGATGATAGGAAATTGTAGCTATACCATGAAAGCAAGCACATGGTGCTGATTGTTTACCCATTTCACATATTCTTTTTGTCTCAGCGTGAGACTCTCCAAGCTGATGACTTGAATCCAATGCAGGGGTTACTACAAATGCAGTAGTGTCAGGGGCTGCCCAGCAAGGAAGCATGTTGAGCGCTGCGTAGATGACCCAGCGATGCTAATTGTGACATATGAAGGCGAGCACAACCATACCCGGCTGCCCGCACAGTCTGCCCAGACCTAGAGAATCAGTAAGACGCAGCACTCCATACAGGAAGCGTAGGCCGTAGGCCATGCCCTTGCTGGATGGCCAAGCTGGTCATGTAGAAACTCAGTCCGGAGATCTTTGAATGCAACAGCAACCGACATGGAGCCATTTGAGAATCTGATGAGCTGCTTGGCCCCTCCTGAGCTTCATGCTGTTACAGATGCTATAGTGGGGACATTCAAGCTGTTCACCTATCTTGTGAGCTGTGGCACATATAATTGAAAGATGATGCAGGAAGGAAAGGAAAATCTGGCATTCGATAGCGACTGGCGAGCTTCGCGAGTAAGTTTTAAGGGGGTTGAAAGCAAAGATTGAGGAAAAGAAGTGAGCGACTGAGCAAAAATTGAGGAAAAAGGGTTGCAAGGATGGATTAGGATGGCGGGATTGGCTTTTAGCGTGCACAAGTTCACTTGCGATGACTTGCCTGTGTGTGTTGCTTTTGCTTTATCGAAAGATCACCACCTCTTTTGTTGACAAAAATAACATTCCAGTATCAAAGGTGGTCCGTACTGACTGCTGACAAGTTAGGACCATATGGGTTTTCCAGGTGTAAGCATTCCAGAATGAAAGGTGCAAGTTGTTGGTGTGATTTGCCATCGTGGTACTATTGCCCTTGTGTAAAGCATTCTATGTCCATGATTTCTGCATCGATTTGTTCCATCTGCGCTCTTGACGGATCTAAATGATGAATGAAAGAACAACAGTTTTATCTTTTATTTTTTAAAAAAGGGATAAAATTGTTATATCAAAGATCCTAACTAAAACTTTCTTTCATGGGCAACAAATTAAAAAAAAATTCTGGATCCTTTTCATGAAGACGTTTGTCAGTTTTGTGGAAGTCATGGTCATGGTCATATTTTTGTCAGGAAAATCGTGGGCCCATGAGAACAAAAGGCATACATGAAACATCATATTATTAGGATTTTCCAGTCCCATGTTTCTTCTTCGCTTTCAATGCCTCTAACATGAGGTTGACAATTGAACACGTTAGCTGACGCTTAAGGTGGAGTCATCCGGACATACTAATCATAGAAGGCAAAGCCCCTGGCTGTCCTGTGGGTGCAAACCAGTCACACTCCATTATTGGAGCAGCTCACCGAACAAAAAATGCGTCACCAACCGATGATTCATTTCATGGTCAACCACACTTGAATTTCCTGGCCTATCCATAATCAGGGAGATCTAACAAATTCGTACAAGGAATTTAAGGTGGAGGATCTTGGTGGGAGATTTGTGTCAAGACCTGCAATTAAAGTAACATAGTAATGCTGGTGTTTGGAGGTCAAGCAGCAGGAGATTTAGCTTCAACCAATGGCCCCCAGCATCAGCTTTTGAATATTCTGACGTCCAAGCAAGACATGTAAAACACCTTGGGAAGGTACTTCATTTTTTTTAAAAAAAAAATCTTGAACATTTCTGTGTCCATCCCATGTTTTCTGTTCCTTTTATGCATCCAATATTCCGATTCTATGAAACTATTTAGAACACTTGAATTCCAGTCGCCTCAACTCGCATAATTTCCTTGTTGATCCTTTGAAATTCCTGAACATGGCCTTGTAGTTTTCGAAATACGGCTTCTTCCTTCGTTTCGCTTTGATTCCTTTCTTGTCATAGATCTTGTTGAGGGACAGTACAGGCTAACTTGCCCTGTCTCGGCTGTCGCTATTAGCTTGCTAATGATGAAGACACTGACAAGCAGAAACGATGAAAAAAAAATATTCGATTGGAACATCCTAGCAGAATAATGCACAGAGAGGAGGGGAGGGCTGGATCCATTGACAGCTACTTATGTCTGACAGAACATTTGATGTTTGGCATAAAGCCTTCTTCCATGTCTATGTCTGTACTTTCATCACATACACAATTTCTTCAGGAAATGAAATGATCAACGGCTGGCATATCCTACTGTGACATTTCAAAAAAAAATGATAGCAAAGCAGCAAACAAATACAAAATGTGCGCTAGAATTTCTCATCTTTCTTGGACTCGCGTTCAAATGTGTCTTGCAAGAAATCAAATTTTGGCTGTGTGTGTTGCATGCATCAAGTTAAGAGAGTAGTGGGCAGTGTTCATCATAACAAGAATTATTAGTGTCCTTAGCAGTTCTAGTCCTTTGGGTCTAAGTTTTCCCATAACGTGCCTCCTAAGTCTAAGCTTTGGGCCCACAGCCCGATGAAAAGGAAGTCAATTGGGGTCGGTAGCAATTTCACGCAAGTCAAGCCTTGCGTGCAAACTTGTAGAAAATCCAGATAAAAAAAGACTCGAATCTGCGTGCGCTTTTGGTAGCCACATGCCCACATGTCAAGTGGGACGGCCTTTGAAGTGAAACCCTAGAAACCTTACTGTCAGCTTCTTAGCCTACCTCCATCTTGTTCTTCTCAGTCCCCAGCTATAGCCTCATCAGACTATGCTCAATTTCGCGTTGAGTTTTAAGACCGAGTAATAAACGTCCAGTTAGAACTCAAATTTCTCCGGACCAAATGACGAAATGGTAGGGTTTTACCTTTGCTGTTCCAAGATGCTCAGTTACCCTTCCTCTTCCCATGGCATCATGGATGCTCTGCTCCAATATGACCAGAAGTTGGAATCAGAGCATATCCGTCCCTGTGATACAAAGTGGCAGTCACACCACCAGCAACCTAAGCCGTTTCTTTCAATGCCACTGCCACAAAAGAAAAATAGGATTGGAATTCTGAAGTTTTTTTTTTCGAATTTAGAAATACTAGGTCAATGGTAAGTTCACGCGACGACAGAGCAAAGAAAGAGGGTACTCGTAACACAAGACAATCGGCACTGGCGTCAGAAAGCAGCTTACAACACCAAAAGTTAGTTCAGAAATCCTAACGACCTCGAGTTCTGAACAGATGAACAGACTAGGCGACTAGCAAACAAACCCAAGCACCACCCTTCCCAAGATCTGAAACAAGGTTTTTCTTCTGACTAGTATCCATAGCTAGGCGGGTATGGTGCGGCGCCGTAGCTTCCTCCATTGTGCGGGCCTGGAGCTGCGCCACCTGGAGGAGATCCGTATGATGCTCCGCCGTATGGTGGGTAAGAGCTGTAGCCCGTGTCAACTGGTTGAGCAGGTGGAGCAGGAGCTGGCGGGCCTTGGGGAGAAGCTTCAGCCATGAAATTCTGCAAGAGAAGAGTATCAATGTATCATTGTTCAGTTACACAGAAAAAAGAAGTTTGGTGCACAGAGAACATGTCAACCAAATGATATGGTCATATATATGCTACATGGTTCTTGTAGATTGTAGATTACTTAAGGTTAACCTAGGAAAATGACAAAATCTACACTGATCAAAGTATCAAGACGTGCATTGTATGAACCATTTGGTACACATGGCCCCATTCATGGAATGTAATGTCTACCCCGCAAACTGTACCAGCAGTATAAATCAAATTATCCACAATCGTCAAGCTGTGACCCAGTTTGTACTTGGTTCAAGAAGTGGCATCGGATAAGTGGATTGCAACAATATCAGAAGCTAGGAAATCAATTGTTGTGGTATCAAATGCGTTAGCCAAATTGCTCATGCAATTTAAGACGACAAGGAAAGAATTACCTTGATCAGCTGTTGAGCAGTTTGTACTTGTGAGGCGCTTCCTGTTATCTCCACTGTCATCTCCCCAGGAGCACCTTCTTGAATACTTATTGTTGCGCCACTATGCCTGCGGATATAGCTGATGCTGGCACCAGCTGCTCCAATCACAGCATCAGCATAGGAAAGAGGAACTTGCATGCTCTGTGTCACCTGTTAAGTAAAATCAAGCAATAAAAAAGTTAAGATAGCTTATCATGAAATCGGCATGCAAGTAATTCATCATGTCAAGAACAGTCAAATGTGTAGAAACTAACCTGAGAAGACCCATGTGCTTGGTGTTGGTTCCCTGAGGGAGGAGCAGTTGGAGGTGCATCGCGTCCATATGAAGAAATTCCATAGTGTGGTTGCTTTTCTACAGGGGGCATATCAGGAGGAGGATAATAGTTGTCTTGTGGTCGTGGAGGCATGTACTGTGGATTCCCAGCATAACCTGGGCCCCCAGGAGGAAGGTTTGGTGGATGACCCCAGGGTGAGGGTGGAGGAGGACCCCATGGCTGTGGAGGTGGCATAGGTTGCTCTCTGTGCACATTGTGCGCTTTCATCTGTCAAGAAGGCAATATATGTTTTATGATTACAAAATACTTCATCGAGGAAACAATAAGCTGCATAGCAGAATACAACTTGCCTGTGATTCAAACAAAGGGAGAACACTGCGGTCAACAAGAAATTTTCTTAAATGACTTGCAATCAGCTCCACTGCTTTGTGAGCATCAAGAGGTTCACCCTGTATCTCAACAACTCTATCATCATTTAATGCCACAGGTGGAACATTCTCTGTCATGGAAAAATAGTATATTAGTGAAATGGCTGATGTGCAATGCGAGACGTCAAGTGAAGCTGTAGATCGTGGATTGATCCTTGGCCAACTAAAACAATTGAAAAGAACTAAAGAATCTGTATTATAAGCAGAATATGATATGGTAAAGCCTTCCCGTAACAAAATGGTAATGCAGGGGGTAAAAGAAGTAAAATCTTACCAAGAATTCGGAGAACACACTTAGAAGCATCCTGTATGGATTTAATAGTTCCTCCTTGCTTTCCAATCAGGCTGCCAGCTTGGGAAGCTGGCACCAGTAGCCTTGTAGGCCCAGCAGTGACAGTGCCTCGTTGAGGCTGCTCAGTTTCACCATCTAAACCATCAGTTATCCTTTTATGAACTCTAAGCAAACCATCAACAGCTGGAGGTAGCACCGCATCTGGTTCATCCTTTGCTGAAATCATTACCTTTAAACAGGAAAACAGCATCAAGATGTCAGCAAGTACGTACAAATATGTTACACAGAAACATTAGTAAGTAGCAACATGCATAAGGATTCATGAAGGGAAATGACGATACAAAGATAGTCTTTCCATCCTGCAGTAGCCAGACAAAATGATAATGGATAGGTTCATACAATTTTAGCTGGGTTTCAACTAAATGTTCTCAGTAGACATACATCTTTGCATGAAGTAACCTTTATCTGGAACTTTGCCCACCAAGACAACTGAGGCGATACCGCCTGCTGCCCATGGTTAAAACAATAAGAATGACGCACGCTTCTATGCATATTGAACATCATTGATCTGTGCATTTCAACATCTGAAGCATCCTTGACCGCATTAATAATTTTCCTTAACTTTGTACATAAGACCGTTGCTTTTAAGTGCATATTGGAATTTGGGATACAAGTGACCCATGAGGCTATATACTGATTCCAATCTGAATATTTATCTATATTCTTAATCCCAAAAGCAAAACGAATTAAGTAGATCAACATTTAACAAACAATATTGTTAAGTTAGAACACTGGTTCAGAAAAACCGACTCCCCCAAAATATTAAATGTCAGAAATTATATTATATATCTAAACTGCACTTTTATATTTTTTTGCAGTTATCTATTATTCTCTCAAAGTACCAGAGCATTATTTAGGAAATGATTAGTGCTTATTCTTTTATATTCTTTTCACTATTTTAGTCTTCCATTGCTTAACCAACCGATGCCCTTTCAGTCAAAAAGTCAAACAAGTCATGGAATTACCCGACAATATATGCAGCTCCTTGACAGGGATCTTCATCCAATATTCAAAAGACTTAAATCATACGTGCGGCAGAGGAGCACAACACTGTACTTTGGTAACCATGATTGTACGTCTATTTTGGAATTTGGATACACAAACGACTCAACTTGAGGCCTTAGGCAGCAGTGATAACCTGCAAAGATTAGTTTGTTATTGTTATTGACACTTTATGTTCTGTGCTTGAATGCCATTTTGCTGATAATCTGCTCCTTGTTAGTTTTAGAGTTTCCTTGTGCATAAACTTCAGGCTAATAGCATGAATGTGTTAACTGGTCTTCATAATATACAGTTAGCTAAAGAAAGGAACCATGCCCCAATATTTTATTTTAATCCGTCACATTTATAACTACAGAATTGGTCAAAATCAGTATACCCATTTGATAATTGATGGAATCTTGTTTTTACCATGAAGGCATTCATGTAGGCAATAAGGCCATAGGGTTCATGTATATATCGGACCCCATTAATATTCACTAACAGGCACAGTGTCTTTTTAACTATGCATGATTGTTTCCACTGCAAACTTCAAAATGGAGTTGGGAGATTTCACTTATCCACTACATAAAAACCTATATTCAACTTTTTTTAATTATTTGCTCTAAACACATACCTATTTTCAATAGGAAAGTTTCTGCTACATTAATACTGTAATAACTTAGATGACCATATCTCATAGAAATATAAATTCCATTGGAGTTAGCAGTGATAATGGAATCACAATTTTCAGGAGCACTATATCACCTGACCACAAACCTAAATTCTTTGATTTTTTTTTAAAAAAAAGGTTTAGAAGAGCGGATATTCAGAAGGACAAGGAAAGCAAAAGATCCAACTCAAGAACCTCAAGAATAACATAAGCGGTAATCTGCAGCTGCAGATATATGCCAAACAACATTGTACAGCAAAAAAATTCAATAATTAGTTCCTGTTTCGTTTCTATAATTTCCAGCAACTTTTCCAGATTCAACAAGACTTGAACGTGCAAATAACAGGTCATGTTGTTAAAGTCAACCCCAGCACTTCCAGACAACAAACAACAACCTATCGGAGATCCATAAATTACCATGTTAACAAAGCATTAATTAATTGAATGCACATTACGGGTGCTCAGGGAATATAATAGTATTTCATCTGCTTGCAATTGTAAGCCTTCCTAGCCAATGCAATCTTAAAGACATTCATAAAAATGAAAATAATCACCAGTAGGCAACAAACTATCTACATGTATAGGCCTTTAAAGTAACAGCATAGAATATTGATCGGTGTAGGAAACAAGTGAAACTGGTCTTCGCACATGAACTCAACATGCCTCTGCTAGAACATTATTGGGCATACTGACTGAGAAATCATTAACAATAGCAATTCAGCAAGTTAAAGAAGATGGTGAAAGACTTACAGCTCTTTCTGGCACGCCTTGTGGGCCTTCAAGAACCTTTATTCGAGCTTTGGATTCCTCAATCATTTTCTTGATGAAATCTCCTTTTCGCCCAATGACAGCACCCACCTTGGAGACAGGAACCAGTATGCGGAACACACTCTCTCCAGGCCACCCAGACCATTTCTGCTCATCAGGCACCGCATTATCCTGCTGCTTTGCCCCAGCTTCCTCGCCATGGACACTTGCAGGCTCCTGCTGCTTGGGGGTAGTTTGATCCTCTTTGTTCAGATCCCCCACAACCTCATTGTTCATGTTGGCATCCTCAGGGTTCCCCAACTCGTCAGGCGTTGGGTCTTTGGATTCCTCATCATACGGCTTTTCTGGTTCTGCATCGAGCTGCTCTTGCACATCAGCACGAGGATTAGCTTGCTCCTCAACACCGAGGGTAGGAGGAGTTCCAGTCAGGTTATTCTCCACAGGGTCCTCAACAGGTACATCCATATTTTCTGGAAACAAGCAACGAAGCTCAAGTCAATTCAAGAGGCATAACTCTGAAATATGCATGAAATCCGAAGGAGTCAAATGGGGAAAAACAAATTACGGCAGTGCAGACACTCCACAAAACCAGCTGAACTACCAACCACACAATTACTATCCTAACTTACACGAGCCCACCCCGCCTGCACACCACGAAAACCCATTTCCCCCGCAGATCCACCTAATCCAAAGCTCGTAACGGCACAAACCCCAAACGCCTCGGCCACCAGCAGACGGGAAAAATCTCGGACACTAAATCCTAATCAACAGCAGAGCTGTGAGCTCACACCACGAAACTCCCCAAACGGGCACATCAAATCGAGCCAGACGTACGGACGCAGTCGCGCCCGCCGAACCAGGCAAGCCTACGCACACGAGAACAAGGGTGCGTCTCGCGCACTGGAACCCCAGCCGCCGCCCTCGGAGCCCTTCGCCCGCGCTCGCTAGGGCTGCCGCGCGCGGACGCGACGGCGTACGGACCGAAAGGAGCGGGAGTAGGGGAGGGAGGACCAGAGGAGTGAGCACTAACCTTGTGGAGTAGGAGGAGGCCTCGCCGGAGAAGGAGCCCCGCCGCCGCCGCCGCCGCCGGAGGAGGAGGGGGAGGGTTTTGCGCGGGGGGGTGGGAGGGGAGCACGGGACTAGTGCGGATTCGGGAGAGAGAGGGCGTGTCGTGTGCGCGTGCGGTTTGATTTAAGCGGCCGTGGCGTTACGTTACTCTGTCCAGATGTGCGTGCGGCCCATGGGCCGATCCATCTTGGGCCCTTAGTTTGTCTCTCCACAGGCCGCTCTTGTCCGGAAGAAGGCGCGACTGCGTTTGCAGACGCGCCGCTGAAGTATCATCGCCTTCAGCGAGCACGCGGTCCAAGACGACTGCCGGCCCATGACCATACCGCCACCACCTTCCTCCCCGCATGCCCCCCGTACCGCACTCCTGCATCATCTCCGACGACTCCCATCGTCGGCGACCCTTCCTCTCCCCCGCGCGCTAACTCGACTTGCCACGACTCCCCTGCCGCGTTCCTCCTCCAACTCCTTCTTCCTCTTCTCTGCTTGCCTCTGTGCCGCCTTCCTCCTTCGGCTCTGGCGACTCCCGCCGTCCTAACCTGGCTCCGTCAAGGAGCTCATCTTCAACCTTCGCCCCCCGCCCAACCCTAACCTACCGGTTGTCCAGCCGCCGACCTCGGTTGGCGGCGTCCCCACTGCCCCGCAACCCGCCTCCGTCGTCAGGTCTACCTACGGCCCCACCCCCTTGTTAAGGTCGGTGGCGATTAGAAATCCTCCGGCAGCCCCAAACCTGAAGCCCGAAGTCTTAACCCCGACGGCGGCGGCAGCCTGAAGCCCTAACAGGAGGGGAGGAAGGCGGGGGGTGTCGGATGGGGGAGAGGAGGAAGAGGGAGTGAGGCCACGTAGCCAAAGCCCCGGTTGCTGGGACGGGGCGAAGGATCCTCTGCTCCACATCAGATTACGGAGGAGCTGAAAGTACACACTATCACAGGGGTGCACGGCGCAGGCGATCATCCGCAGAGAATCCTGGTGGGCCCGCGCCGCAGCTCCACTCGTGATTCTGTTTCTCTCTCTCTTTTTCCCCCTAATTGATGAGGATTGCGCTCGTGATCCGTGAGGAAGCAGCCACCTACGCCGTGTCGTCTTCCTCGTCAGCACGCAGCAGCAGCCAGGCCACCACTCACCAGTCACCACCACCACCAACAGCAGCAACGGCAGTTCCGTCGCGTCGTTTCCCACTCCCACCTCCCGTCCTTCCACGCCCGCCGTCCAAATCTCTCTTCTCCCGTGCAACCCAGCAGAGCCCAAGGTTATCGAAGCATGCCGCCCAACGCCTCGCGCCTCCACGTCCTCCTCGCGCTCCTCCTCGTCGGCGCTGCGGCCGCGGGGGGCCACGACGACGCGGCGGCGCGGCGGATAATGGAGGAGTTCGCCGGCTTCCCCGCCTCTGATGACGGGGACGGTCCTTCCACCGCCTTCCGCATCGACTCCGAGGGCCTGCAGCGTCAGGTGCGCGCCGGGGCTCCCTTCCCTCAGCCGCAAGCTCGTGCCGTGCAGGGCTGCAATCCATTGCTGTGAACTGAGATGGTGTTTTCCTCCACGATGTGTGGATTTTTCCAGATTGATGAACTGGCGTCGTTCTCGGACTCGCCCGCGCCGTCCGTGACCCGCGTTCTGTACAGCGACAAGGATGTGCAGGCTCGAAGGTAACACTGGTGCCATCACCATCAGTATATAACAGAGTAGTTCAGGTTATCTGTTGTCATTGTAGCTAGCTTGCTAACAGAAGCAAGAACAGCTCGGCATTAGTCCCTGATGAGTGTGCCCAATTTACTTCGGATCAATTATAACCATGATTGTTCGGGGGGGTGGGGGGGGGGGGGGGGTGGGGGGGGGGGGGGGCGGGGGGGTGAGCGAAGGGGCGGGGGGCTGGTCCTGGAACGTTCCACGCTTAAAAGACCGATCATGATCACACTGATCGATCTGACTTAGCCACTTACATTAGATCCCAATCCCGTTTTTCAAATGTTGAATTTAGCTACCATTGTGCGGCAATAATGAGCATCCATGGTCACCTTTGCTGATGCCTGGTTGCTGTCTTCTGTTTTTTTTTCATGTGTAGGTATATTAAAGGGATAATGAATCAGCTTGGCCTTGCAGTTCGAGAAGATGCTGTTGGTAACATATTTGGCCGCTGGTAAGTTGGTTTTTGACAGCTCTAGGATTCTGCTGAAAACAGAGCACTACCTTTGATTCGAAGTCTCTTCTTTTTGTTTAAAATTTGTATGTCTTGGAATTCTCATTCCGATTTTAACATTTTGAATTTTACAGGGAGGGTTCAGAAGCTGGACTAGGAGCAGTTGGAACTGGTTCTCATGTTGATGCCATTCCATTCTCAGGAAAATATGACGGTGTTGTTGGTGTTCTTGGTGCTCTTGAGGCAATTAGCTTGCTAAAAAGGTAAATATAATACTGCCTAAAAGCATCTTTCACCTTTTCCTAAAACAAAACTTGCCTCATCTCATTCTCACATGCATTAGAAATGTGCTCTAGACCTGAGATATAATAGGTTCAAAGCATAGTCCATAACCTGTATGCTACATTGTTATTGAACATTGGCCGCTTTACACTTCTTTGGATTTCAACAAATTGATGCTTTACATTTTTTTTCTTTATCAATAAAACTGACTTCTTTCGCTGTTTCATCTGAAAAGTAGACTTAGATATATTATTCACATAACCTTACATATTTTTGTTTAGGTTGTCACACATTTTGAGGTCGCAACTCTGGTCCATGTAAACATTGGATTGGCTTTGTTTTTCATCTTGAAATGAACCTTACCTGTTTGGCTGCATGTGTTATACAGATCTGGTTTCCAGCCAAAAAGATCTTTGGAGGTCATTATGTTTACATCAGAGGAGCCTACACGATTTGGAATTAGCTGCTTGGGAAGGTGCACCTTTATAACTAATAAGATTCGTTTTGCTTGTGTGAATCACTGCATGACTCTGTTTTGTTGGTTCTTATCTTTTCCCTCCTTTAAAATATGCAGCCGCTTAATGGCAGGGATTGAAGAACTAGCTCAATCCCTCAGAATGGTAGTTGACAATCAGAATGTGTCATTTTTAGATGCTGCAGAATCTGCTGGCTATAAGATGGGCCCAGAAGACCTGCATAGTGTGTTCTTAAAGAAAGACAGCTACTCTGCTTTTATAGAATTGCACATCGAACAGGGTCCCATCTTGGAGAAGGAAGGTAGATTCCAAGAAAATTAGTATGTCTGCGGTTTAAAATTGCTCTTACTCATCTATTCTTACAACAGGTATCCCCATTGGCATTGTTACTGCTATTGCTGCTCCTGCAAGCATTACTGTGGAATTTGAAGGGAATGGAGGTCATGCAGGGGCAGTGCTCATGCCTGCAAGGTTAGCATTTCCATACATTTGATTACATTCATGAGGAAGGATCTCCACGTATATGTATGTAAAAAGTGTCTTTTACAGAAATGATGCTGGACTGGCAGCAGCTGAGTTAGCATTAGCAATTGAGAAACACGTCCTGGAATCAGGATCAATTGACACTGTTGGCACTACTGGTATGTTTTATGAATCATATTTAACTTCTGATACCAAACCTATAACTCCTTCATGCTTGTGACATCATATTTTCCTGCAGTACATTTAGACTAAATATGTATTGCTCAGCGCATTGTTTTCTACATGAAGTCTGTGGTTTTCCTGCTGCACTTGTGCGTCCATCCTTGTTAGATTATATCTTATCTGCGTGTCAAACAAAATGTATCATATTTAGCCAAGGCAATAGGCATGCAACTTAGATATTCTGAACTTTAAATAATGAAGATACTGTAAGCACAATTTTTCAATGTTTTATCCAATTATAGGCTAGGTGCTTAATTAGACAAGTTGAGTTCTATTTCAAATTTTAAAGGATATTTATGATGCTAATGTTAAACCAACATACCAACAGGATTTCTTCCAAAAATAAAAGGTCGAACATTGGAAGCAAACTGTCAAGATATGCTCACCTTGCATTAATTTGACTAAACTATTCTTCTCCAGGTATTCTGCAGCTACATCCAGGAGCAATCAATAGCATCCCAAGTAAATCACACCTAGAAATTGGTAGGAGCCTATTTCCTTTCAAACAAATATGATTGTTCAGGAAACTATGATAATTTTTCCATTAACAAAGTCATGGTATCTTTGATACAGATGTAAGAGATATTGATGAGAAGAGAAGGAATGATGTCATTGAGAAGATACGCCAATCTGCAACAGAGATATCAAAGAACCGTGGAGTCATGCTTTCAGAATTCAAGATCATCAACCAGGATCCACCTGCTCTATCTGACAAATCAGTTATTGACGCTATGGAATTTGCTGCGAAACAGTTGAACCTGGAGTATAAAAAGATGATTAGCAGAGCTTACCACGATTCACTCTTCATTGCCAGGTGAATTACTAGCCCCCAACAGTGAAACAATACCATTATCATTCCCATCGCTGAATTTTTCTTGTTCATTTCAAACTGAGACAATACCATTATCTGTTCCTTTAAAAAAATACCAGTTTTTGCATTGACTTTCTTCATGTGTACTAGATGCTTTAGTCCCATGTTTGCATAGAATAAATAGGAAAAATAAAATAATGAAAATTCTTACCAGGGAAAGGTAGGATAAATATTTAGAAGGAAAAAAAAAGAACCTCAGAACGTGTCACAGCTCCATTTTCTGATTCTATTGATCCCTCAACTGTCCAACTGAGACAGAGCCTCCATCATTTCTAACATTTATCCGCTCATGATTTGTTGGAGATGTAGTTGCATAGGAAATAAAATTAGAGTAGCTGTTTATAGTTTTACACAGAACAAACTAATAGAAACGATGGAACTGAACAATTACAAAATGTTCAGAATACCAGATTAAAATTCCATAACTTTCATGCAGAAAGTAAACACTTGACATATTTCTCTGAACTATCTATAGCTCTATTTAGGCTATTTCTTTCTGGAACTAAATTTCCAGTGGTAACAGTTTACATTAGCTCAGGAAAGCCGAAACCCATGCTTCCTACAATTGTTTCCTATGGACTACACTGTTCGAGCAGAAGATCATAAATTCCTTTTCATCTCCATCACCTATCATAAGAGAATGGACATCACAAAATTTTCATCCAAAAACATGAAAAATTGAAAAAAAAAAACATGATGACGAGTTCATCTTGATTCTGGCATTCACTGCACTGCCTTCGAATCTTCGATGGTATCATCTGCTGAAGCCTGAAAATGTTGCCGTCACGCGTCAGGGAGGGGAATTTCTTAGTTTGGCAGTTCAGTTGTCCCATGATCTAAACATTCTTGTTCACTTCAATGCCAAAGAGGTATTTTAGCACATTTCAATTGAGCTATATCTCAACCCATGGATGACCATTGTACTTGAGGACTTGAGGTCATAGGCAAACATGTTGAGATTCAGATGTTAGGAGCTGCCATTTTTTTCTATCTATATTACATATATTTCTGGCTTAGTGACTTGCATCATCATACTAGCGTATTTATTATCAACTAACATGTCTTATGTTTTTGATCTGCAGAGTATCACCGATGGGTATGATCTTCATCCCTTGTTACAAAGGTTTGTAGTTCATCTTTTCAATGAGTCAAAATAATAACATTACCTTTCATACATACAGAGAAGTAAATGTGCTAAATAAAAAATTCTTATAAATATTTGTTTAGGTGATGTAGGAGCACTATGTCATTATAGTGATGTAGGAGTAATATTCCAGTTTTAATACACAAACAGCTTGCAAATGAACAGGCTGGTACAAAATGAATGGCTACTGAAATCATCTATCCTCCTGCAGGTTACAGCCACAAGCCTGAGGAGTATGCCTCGCAGGAGGACATGGCAAATGGGGTCAAGGTTCTAGCCTTGACAATGGCTAAGCTATCCCTGGAGTGACTATTGAGCATGCGGAGGAATCAAGTCATCCGGTGCCAAAACAAACACCCGTATACTTGCCAATAATAAGCTGCACGGCAGCAGCACCATCATCCCTGCACAAGACCTGCATATAAACATTCATCAGGTTTTATTAGGAATAAGGTTTGTCATCTGGTTGATCTGGAAAAGGCGGTCCTCCAAACTGTTTCCACAAGGATATGCAATCTGGCTGACTCCATCCATCCATCAATCGTAGTGTGCCACTTGTCCTAGATGGTTGATTGGTGAACGATTCACTGAAAATGGGGACAGAGATCTGTAAGGAGCACTGTATCTGAAATGAATGTGCCATGTACTGCTGGCAGCATGCTCTGAAAATTCTGAAACGATAACCAGCTGGGGGCTGTTTCAGATTTTTACAGTACAACATTCTCCTGGGTTTACAATGCTCAACGGTTCCATGCAAAGTCTCGTTAACATTAGCTGTGCGCGTCCGTCGTTGACGCATTTGGTTTAAAAATCAGATCCATCCAATATGAGATGGCAGCTCAATTTTCTGATTCTATTGATCCCTCAACTGTCCAACTCAGATAGAGCCTCCATCATTTCCAACAGATATCCATCCATGAATTGTTGGACGATGTGGTTGCGTATAGGAAATAAAATAGAGTAGCTGTTTATAGTTTGTAAACAGCAAAACTAATAGAGACGATGGTACTGAACAATTAGAAATGGTTCAGAATACAGATTAAATTTCATAACTTTCGTACAGAAAGTAAACACTTGACACATTTATTTGAACTATCTATCGCCCTATTTAGGCTATTTAATTTCTTTCTGGAACTAAAATTTCAATCTGCATCCTCAGCGATGACAGTTTACATGCTTCTTGCAATTGTTCCCAACCCATGCTTCTTGCAATTGTTACCTTTATGTTTGAGAACGTTCATTCAATTGTTTCCTAGGAACTAGGACTGCTGTTCAACCAAAAGATCGTAAATTCCTTCTCATCCTCATCCCCTGTCATAACAGAATGGATAGCAAATTTCGTCCAAAAACTTTATGATGACAAAACATGATGATGACTTGATGAGCTAAAGACTGAAGAACAGCAAGCCACATTGCAGCGCTAGAACCTTTCCCCTTGGTGGTGCCAATATGTGCGCTAGAACCCACATTGCAAACACAGCTCATCTTGACTCTCGCACTCACTGCAGTACTGCACTGCTTTCGAATCTTCGATGGTGTCATCTGCTGAAGCCTGAAAATGTTGGCGTCAGGCAGGGGAAGAGCAGGTAATGGCCTAGGTTGAAGCAGCTGTCAGAGTTCCGGCAAGAATCCGTCGAGCCTCCATTCCGAGCTTGCTTTCAGTTTCCCTTTGGTTGTGTTGTTCATTTTCAAATGTAACTAAGTGTGTTGGACTTTCCGTGTGCGAGTGCCCGTTTGGCCCGCGTTGTAACGTTTCTAACCGTTGACGCATTTTTGGGCCAACACACAAACAACACTCGAACATGTGGCGCGCAGAGGGGCTACTTGCAGCACATCTGCACGGGCCAATCAGACCGATTAGGGTGCCCAGTCAGACCGGTTTTCGCTGGCGATGCCCGACAATGTAAATCAAAAAACACTCGCTCGGGAGGGACCCATCAGGGCAGGCGCACCTTGGGTTGGCACTGGAGTGGCCGCGCTCCCTGCAGGGCCTGCGCCTAGGCGGCCTGGTACGCCAGGGCTGCTTGCAGCTGGGCGGCCTGGAACGCCTGGAGTTGCGCCTTCTGTGCGGGCGCAGAGAATTGGGCAAGCATGGTGTGAGGAGGCGCCTCGACCTGCTGAACGCGCGAATCGGGCCACATCTGGATGGCCCCGATCCACGGGTTCTGGAAGGAGGGCCGGGGGGGCTGGGAGGCGCCCTGCTTGGCGCCGCCGGAGGGGCGCTGTTCGATGCCTCCCCCACCGCCGCTGCAGCTGCCGGAGTTGTGCTTGCTGCGACGAGGCTTGGAGGAGCCGCCCCCGGAATGGTGCTGTCATGGTGGCTGGGACGGCCGGGTCGAGTGCGTGGGGGCGCCCGAGCCGGCGGCGAGGAGAGCGGTGGAGTGCTCCGAGGACGGCTGCACAGAGGTGGGCTCCTCAAAGCAGCAGGTCGTTGCGGGCCTCTAGGAACGTCGGGAATGGGCGCCTGCGACGAAGATGGAAGAACACAAGAACTCCACCCAACCTTCAAATCTAAAATCCTCCCTCAAAAGTTGTGAATTTTGGAGAAAAATGAAACCCTACCAAAAACACGGTTTTTAGGAAAGCTTCAAATTCACGCTGAATCCGTGAGGGATTTGATGGAGGATCATACCAAAGTTGCTCACTAGGATCCTAGCAACAAGACCCACCAACAAATTTCACCGGATTTGGAGCCGAACACGAAGAAGTTGTTATTGTAATTATTATGTGGTAATTTGGAGATAGAAGTTTGAATTGTCCGTAGAAGACAATTGAATTATTTTATATATCTCCAAGGCATGGGCTAGAATTTAACATACAAGCCTAAATATAATTTTTATGCATTTTTTTAATCTTATTGGAGGTACATATAGTTCAACCTGGAATTACGTTCGATAAGCACATAGAAATTTATTTAAATGATAGAAAATACTAAATTTGTTAAAAAAAATTTGAAACTGCTACATGACAATTTAGATGTTTTCTATTACATGTAAAAATGTAATTAGGGGTATATAAAATAATTATTTTGCAAGTTACGTCACAAGAGTGTATTGGTTAGTTAGTTAAATATAGAAAAATAACTTTTTGCACAACAAGTGGCAATGTAAATCCACAAATGTCAACAACAAGATAAAGGTAACGTTGTGTCCAATTTTGAGGTGCATATGAGTTCGAACATGTAAATTGCTCATTAAATCTCAAAGTTTGACTTGAGTTAGTTGAAACTATATGAGAGATATATCCATTTGTAAACAATATATAGTACATATTTAATAAAATCTTGTAAAAATTTTATGACAAGCTTATAGACCCAAAATATGTAGTCGTGTCAATTCGTAGAATTTTCTGACCAAATTTAGATATTATTGTAATTATTATGTTGTAATTTGGAGATAGAAGTTTAAATTTTCCCTAGAAGACAATTGATTTTTTTCCAAGACATGGGCTATAATGAAACATATGAGCCTAAATATATTTTTTTTGTAATTTTTTAAATCTTACTGGAGATACGCATAGTTCAACTTGGAATTAATTTCAATAAGCAAGTAGAAAATTATTTAAATGATAAAAAATAGTAATTCTATTCAAAAATTAATAAAACTCCTACATGAAAACTTAGATGTTGTTTATTACTTCCTCCGTTACTTAATATAAGCCATATAATTTTTAGCACCAATATTAACACACGGCCTGGGAGGAAAAAAATCCGTTGCTTTTGTACGTAAATGGCCCTTGGGGAAGGGCGTGAGATCGAGGAAAAAAAAGGAACTCAGGCCATCTTCTCTCTCCTGATCAAATTGTTTCCTAACATATCGTAACAAACCCTACAATTTAACTAAACATACCTATATTTTGGAATTTTCTTTAGATATCTATACAGCTTATATTAAGGAACGGAGGGAGTACATTTTAAAAATATATTGGTGTATTTAAGATAATTATTTTGTGTGTTACTCATGTAGCACCTCATGTAGTACTATGACCCCATCTAAAATATATCTTCCTGGTGTAAAAGCGGTTTGGTTTTTATTGATCAGCTTGTCTGCAAATGGAGTCAATCTTAGGGTCACAACTTTGGTGAACCATTTATAGTCCACATTGAGAAGACAGATTGGCCTATACTGGTAGATATTATTTGTTTCCTTCAATTTTGGGATCAAGGATATCATCATTCCATAACTTAGTCTACGCAAATTTAACTCTCCTCTATGCAAGTCTTGAAACATCTCTAACATAGTGTCTTTGATTTCATTCCAAAACTCTCTATAGAAACCTACTGGAAGTCCATCAGGGCCCGGCGAGGATCCTGGATCCATATCCTGTAATGCATTTTCCAGCTCTTTCATTGTGAAAGGTTTAATTAGCTCATTAGCTTCCTCATCAGATAGTCTACCTTTTTGATCTCTCCAAAAACTCTCCCCGACATTTTCTTCTCTTCCAAATAGACTTTTGTAGTACTCCTCGGCATGCTGTTCTTCATGGTTATATCTCTCCTGCCACTGTACTGGTAAAAGTGTGCCACTGCCCGCCTGTTGGTCTATGTGTTGTAGTTTGTTTAGCAGCTCTTTCTTATTATCCTTGTTGAGTTGACTGTTCAAGTTGGCGCTCCAGCCTTTGCAAAATCTCCTGATCGCAGCTTTGAAATCCTTCCTTTCATTTTGTTTCTTGTAAAGTCTACCGTTATTGTTTCTTGTAAACAAATTACATGGGCCTTAATAGTATCTTCATTTTGTTGTTTATGAACTGCGGCGCTTTCCTCTGTGCTTTAACACTTGTTACATTCTGTTCCTTCGTTTTGAGATTTGACAGCTTCCACTCTCAATTTTGCAGCTAACAGCGCTGCTTTCCTGCCTGTTCCCAGCCCAGCTCGCAAAGCCGGCCCACGCGGCCTGCTCCTCCTCCACCACGCCCCTTTTTACCGCGGGAATTGCATGCATACCCGACCCGTTTGGCCATTTTGCTGATCGATCAAAGCAGCCTAGGTTGATGCCGATGGGAGATGGCAAGCAACTCCAACTCGATCGATCTAGCTAGCTGTGCACGCGTGTCGATCGGTCGAGCGCCGGCTGAATGGAACGTGCATGCATGTGTGGTCGGTTGCATCGCATTAGCCGATTGATGATCCATCGACGATATCGTATAGATAGCTAGAGCTAGCTATCCATTATTAGGTGGGATCGTAGCTAGGGTTCGGTCGGAGCCTAACTATAGATTTGCATCGCCTGCCGTTTACCCGCGAGAAATTGATTGAAACGTACTGACGCGCCTCCCTTGAGCAAATTATTCGTTTCCTCCTGCGTTTGCCACTGTCCTTACCGTCGCCCAACGTTTCGACGCTGCAGTGGGCGGGCCTCCTCGCGGGGCGCTGCCGCGTGGTGCATGCAACAAAACACACTTCGTGCCAAACAATATACCGTAATTATGGAATTTCAAGCATACAAGCTATATGCCTCTATTTTGCTCGCCGATCCACGTACCCCAAGTCAAGTCGATCTAGGTGCGCATGCATGGCCACTGTACAAAGTGGAAGATGTGTGTGGGTAGGAGAGGGCGGAGGCACATGCATGGCAGCTAAACGTGCTTGGTCGGTTGCATATTGGCCGATTGATGATGATCCATCGTATAGGCATGTAATGGATGAATGCCTAATAGCTAACAACGTAGGTGGAATTAGGATCGCACGACTTTGTATGTGTGTCTCTCGTTTGATGCATGGGAACGGATTATTGAACAATACGATGCAAGCTAAGACGGCGATCATTATCTCATCGATTTGCACAGGCCCTGGGTCCACAGGTCCACGCGGCCATATATGAGAAAACGGCGCCGTCCTGCACCATCCCCGTTAACACCCTTCTCTCCTTGATTTGGGATCCAGGAAGCTAAGTTCGGTGGCGCGGGGACCTCTTGGTTCGATCTGGGTGGCCACAACCACAAGTCCTGTTGCGGATTCTCAATTAGGGAGGTGCATAGTTCAATTTTGGTGTCGATTTGTGCAGCACCAACGCCAATTCTTGTTGCATGCATGAATTTCGATTTGGATTGTCAGGGTTAAAGACCTTGATTTTAATTTTTTTTTCTGCATATATAGTTCAATTTTGCCGTCGTTGAATGGTTAAAATCCTCCATAGCTCTCCATGTACATGCGTACAAAGATAAGCACTTTTAATTGATCTCTAAAAATGGTAGACAGCTGTATATATCTTCGTGGGGATGTATATAGCCATCCTTCCAGCTGGCCACCCATTTGGGTCTATATATACGGCGGGCGGGCGGTCACCACGAGTACGTCCATCCAACTAGCAAAGCAAAGGTAGCAGCAGCTAGTAGCTAGTGCGCGAGCTGAGAGTGAGAGAGCTGAGAGTAGTGCAGCGCGCGCATGACGCCGGCGGGAGTGATTGCGCTGACGAGCGGAGGAGGCGGCCGCCATGCTGCGGCCGAGCAGGAGGAGGAGGCCGGCTTGCCGCGGTGGGTGGAGCCGCGTCTCCGCCGCCTCGTGGGCACTCGGCGTCACAAGGTGGACGCCGTCGTGTCCAACGGCGGCGGCAACCACTACGCCACAATCAACGAGGCGTTGGCCGCCGCGCCGCCCCCAGCAGCCGGTGCAACGTCCGCTCGCCGCTACGTAATCCATGTACGCTCCGGAACCTACGACGAGATTGTCAACATCACGCGGAGCGACGTCACGCTCATCGGGGACGGGATGGGGCGCACCATCATCACCGGTAACCGCTACAATCACACCGGCCACGACATGCCCCATTCAGCAACCTTGAGTAAGTCCTGCTCATCACTCTAGCCTTCCTGCATATGCCTGCAATTAAGTACATTAGACATGACACTGTGTTTAATTTGTTTATTTGCAGGCGTTGGTGGAACCGGTTTCATGGCCCGAGATCTGACAATCAAGAACACCGCCGGGGTGGATGCGGGTCCGGGAGTCGCCCTCATGATCACGGCGGATAGTGTGAGATTGACGGTTACCAGGACACCCTAAGTAACCAGGACACCCTCAACGTAGACTGCAACCGCCAATTTTATCACACCTATAACATTTCAGGGACAGTGGATTTTGTTTTTGGGTATGCAAAAGCTGTTTTTCAGCGATGCAACCTTCTGGTCCGCCTTCCGGTGGCGCGTGGCCACTGCGTCGTAGGGCCGTGACGCGTCCGATGACCATTCCGGTTTTGTTTTCCAGGATAGCACCGTGGCGGCGCTGCCGGGCGTCAACCTCGCCCGGGTGCCCACCTACCTTGGGAGGCCGTGGAGAACCATTCCCACGTCGTATTCATGAACTGGTTCCTCGAGGGAATCATCCATCCTGCTAGCTGGGAGAGGTGGGGAGACACCGACCACCTGGACACCATATTCTACAGCGAATTCCAGAATTGGGGGGACGGCGCCAACACCCAAGGGCGCATCAACTGGCCGGGATTCCACATAATCAAGGATGCTGCGGAGGCGGCAAACTTCACCGTCCAGAGGTTTATCCAGGGCGACGAGTGGCTTCCTGATTTCGGTGTCAAGTACAAGGGAGGCCTGTAGTAGCATGCAGCAGCTTATGCGTGTGTTCATCGTCTGTGTGTACTCCCATCCATGTATACTCCCATCTAATGTATCGCCATCCATGTATACTCCCATCTCATGTATCGCCAACGCGCGCCGCCATAATAGGCATACCATGTACTCGACGACCATCAAGTTAACCAAAACTTGCTACTACTACTATGGGACTCCGGCCGGCAACACGTGCCCATGGCTCACTCAGTGCCTCGAGAATTAGGAGGTGTTTGGTTGTTTAGGATCTTCTAAAATTCCTATCATATCAAAGATTTAGATACTAATTAGAAGTATAATATAGACTAATTATAAAACTAATTGCACCGATGGAGACTAATTTGCGAGACGAATCTATTAAGCCTAATTAGAACATGATTTGGCAATATGGTGCTACAGTAAACATGTGCTAATGATGGATTAATTAGCCTTAATAGATTCATCTCGTGTATTAGCCTCCATCTGTGTATTTAGTTTTATAATTAGCTCATATTTAATCCTCCTAATTAACATCCAAATATTCGATGTGATATCAATTTTAGTCCGGACTAAATAACAAAACACCCCTGACCCGCCGGAAACCGGGTAACATGAAGTGAGGCATCGGGGCCACCTGCCGGCACCAAAGATCGCATGGTGACACGAAGAGGAGGGGGGACACGAAGATTAGCGAGGCGAGTCGTCCAATTAGGCTTTTTAGTAGTAGAGATACATTTAGCTGGTTTAGGATACCTTTGGTTGGATTTTCCAACCTATTTTTGCTTTTGCAAAAGCCAAAAGCCAACCAAAGGGTCTAAAAGTCAGATGTGCTTTAGTCAAAAATAACTTTTGTTCTAGTACAAAACCAACAGCATTTTCTTCCCTACTTTTCAGCTGCTTTTAGGAAAAAAAATTTATCCAACTGCCGCTAGTTATGAAAGATACCGGTTCTTTTTTATTTCCCGTCACCCTTCCCGTGCGCACCGCCGCTCGCCGCACCCAGCCGCCGCACCGCCATGGGTGGACCCACGACACACCTGCGGCCGAAACATACTCGTCCTCGCCTCTGCTCGAGTCTTCGCGAGTTGTGCCACGCGGTCGCCGCCTCGTGCTTCGCGTCGCCACCTTCGCCGCCTCAGCTCTACCCATGCACGTCGGCGGCCGACCGGCTCCGTTCCTCATGCTCCTCTCCTCCTGCAGCCCTGCCCTCACGTGCCGCTGCGCCAGCTGGAAGGAAGCAGGCAGGTTGCAGGCAGCCTCCGCCGGCCGGATGGAGGCTGCCAAGCAAGCGCCTCTCAGGTGTTTATCTAATTATCTTCGAACCTCTCTCTAATCTCCAACGATTTGTAGTTTCAAGTTTCTATTCAATACATTGATTGACATTTTGGTAGTGCAATTTCAGACCTACAGTCCTAGACTTGCAATTGGTAATGCAAATTGCAAAATGAAGAGGAGCGGGACTTTAGCATCTTATTTCCCTCGTGTTCCTGTTAGGTATTTATTTTTGCGTCTTTTCTTAACAAGCCATTTTTCGTGGGCGAGAGTTCCCTCGTGGGGTGAACTAACCAGCGGGAGGAAGAAGAAGGGACTCGTCAGTGAGAGAGAGGGAGAGAGTTGAGTGGGGTGGACTGTGAATGACATGTAGGGTGCACTCAGACAGTTTATTCAAAAGTCACAGTTGCTCTAACCAAACGGCCTTCTACTTTTTCCACAACTACTTTTTCATAGCTGCTTTTCAACAGCCCACAGCAACTTTTTCAAAATCCACAGCCTAACTAAACACACTCTTAGCTCGGTCCAAAAGTTACGAGAGGTTAAGCTAGTTCTCTAGCTCAGTTAAATTAGGTAGATAAAATTTTCTTGGTCAATTCAAACAAAATAAAGTTACGAGAGTTTATTCAAAAGTCACAGTTGCTCTTAGAATTTTTTTCTTTTTATTTACAATTGAACTTGTCCGGTTTGAATAAACTAGAAAAAAATAAATGAACGAAAGCCAGAGGTATTTTTTCCGCTTTATTTAAAGTCGAACTTGTCCTATTTGAATAAACTAGAAAAAATAAATGAAAGAGAGCCAGCGATGAATTGTGTTCGTTTTTTTAATTTTTTTTTTGCCTCGGCATGTCTCACCGGCTCGCGAGACCATCCATCAACACGTGGCAAAACCTGCCCTGTTCGCTTGCGCCAGCCCCGCATCGGATCCAAATCCAACGGCTAGGGTTAAAGCCCAGGGCGCACTCGGCTGGCCGGGCATGGGAGTGGGGGGAGGGCTTGGAGGCAGCTTTTGCCGACTTCCAGTTCCAGAAGAGAAGGGAGGGAGGCCATTCACACTCTTGGTTCTTCTTGGAGAAGGGGGCGGGGGAGCAGAGGAGGAAGGATTCGAGAAGAGGCGGCTTGCCGGCCGTGCGAGCGAGCGAGCGGGGGTCAGCGCCTCCGGGACTGTGAGGTGGGTTGGATTCTTCAATGCACGCACGCGCCTTGACCTTGAGGGTTTTATTTTGCTAGAATCAGTTCCGAGAGTGGGATGGGGTTAAGTTTGATCGGTGTTCTCGCGAATGCAGCGAATTGCGGTTGTCGTGGGGAGGGATTTTTTTTCCTGCGATGGGTTGAATTCTTTGACGCACGCACGCGCGATGAGGATTTTATTTTGCCTCGGGTTGTCGTGGAATCCCGTTCCGAGAGGGGGATGATGGGGTTCAGTTGTGGAATCCAGTTCTGAGAGGGGGGATGGGGGTTCGGTTTCATCGGTACTCTCGCAAATGCATTGCATTGCGGTCGTCGTGGGGAGAGATTTTTCTCTTCGTCCGTGTTTCTGTCTTTTTTCCTGTGTTCATTGGCCTTTGTCCGTCATGGGGAGCGAATTGTTGGCACGCTTATTGGCCTTTTTTTTCCCATGTTCGTCCGTCGTGGGGAGCGAATTGTTGGCATGTTTATTGGCTTGTTTTTTCCCTTTTTGGTCCGTCGTGGGGAGCGGATTGTTTGGCATGTTTATTGGCCTGTTTCTAGTGAATTCAAGTTCGGTTTTGTGCATGACACTAAGCTATTTTTTGTTTATGTTTCAGTGCCAGCTGCGAGGGTCTGAAGACATATACATTTTGTTTATGTTTTTTGTGAGCATCCTATCCCAAACCTAGATACTGCTGAAGAACTAAGTATGCTCGTGAAGAGGATAACAGCAAGAGAAGGTTTAAGAAGAGCCTGCGGGAGCATCTTTTACATCTTTTTTGATTTAACTAAAGTTTATCCTAGCTAATGCTTTTACAGTTTCTTGGGTTTAACTAAAGTTTAACCCACCCATTAACTCTCTTATTTGGTTGAATTAGTGCTAAACTTTAGCCTTTCAATGCAAATATAGTGATAAATCCAAAGGCATTTGGTGGGTCTTGTCTCTCAGCTGACTATCTGGTCTTTATTAATTATACTACGTTTTGCATGTATATGCTAATAATTGGCCTCGCTCACTGTTGAGAAATCAGCTAGGAGGGAGGGGAGCACCTCTATTTATATGTGCTCATGATCATTGTGGTGTTGCCATGTGGCAACTTCCACACTCTTCAATACAAAATATCCTAACTCTAGAACCATCCTCATCTTTACCTAGTTTCTTATATTTCTACCATACTAGAATATCTAGTTTTAAAGTATTCTATACTTCACCATGAAGCATGACAATTATGCCTCATGCATTATTTCTAATTTTCTAGAACCTTCTTACTTTGCCATGATCTTATCCTTATACATGGCAAAGTTAGTCTCTTGATATCTCCACAATCTTCTAAAATACTTTAAGTATGCATTGCATATTTCAACACTCACCCCCTGCACATACTGCATTGAATTAGCTGCATGCAGCAAAAAACTTGTTGGATCATATATTTATTTCGTGTCTGACTCTGCAGCAGCTATGAGCTCCCAACTCACACCCTGTGCCGACCCCAGCGACATCGTGGCATCAGTGGCCAGGACACCAAAAGGAGGTACTCCCTCCGTATAGGAAAAGGAAGTTGTTTTGGACAGCGACACGGTCTCCAAAGCATTACTTTGACTCCTTGTTTTTATAAAAATATTTATCAAAAAGTAATATATGTATATTTTTATGAAAGTATTTTTCAAAGACAAATCTATTTATATGGCTTTCACATTTTCAAACTCAACAACTTAAAGTTATTCATGATTTATATTCCCAATTATTGACCCAAACCTTGTCCAAAATGACTTTCTTTTCCTATATGGAGGGAGTATGCAATTGTTTCCATTCCTGGCCAATAAAACAAGATGGAGTGTATAGGATCGGTATGCAATTGTTCATTACAATAGTAGTTTATTCTTTTTGCCATGGATCAATGAAAGTAGCTAGAGTAGTCGGTCTGCAGTTAGTTGGTTTCATTTGATTTAACTGTTACCCACAAATAAAACGCATCTATCTGATTAATGTAAATGGTAATGACATGCATGGGCAAGAATGGTGCCGAAATGCAACAGCTCTACTCTTGCAGCAAGGCTGGCGGAGCAGTGTACATTCTTGATAACCGTTGCTCCTCCAAGCTGCTACTCGGTGTTGCTGGACACTGTAGACAACCCGGACCGTGGCTGTTTCTGCAACGTCGGCGAGTACGTCACCTTCGCCGAAGCCAACCTCGGCATAGATTTGGTGTGGATGCTTTACGGCACGTGCGGGGGCCGCAAGGAGGCGGTTCAACTGCCGGTTGCTGCCCCTCTCCCCCCTCCGCCGCCATCATCCCCAACTTCTCCGCCCTGCCAGCCGCCGTCGCCTAGCCCTCCGCCGCTCGAGACGCAGCGGCCCACTGGACCGTCTGGTGGGGTGTTGGCTGGGATCGTGGTGGGGAGCATCATCGGAGGCATCCTTACGATCGGTGGCGTGATGTGTTTGGTGTACAAGTGCTGGGTAGCAGGTGAAGCAGTCAATTTTATTATGCATACTCTACTGTATTCGTTTGCATTGTTTTACTTTACTTTGTGGTGCATGCATAAGAGGTGACGCCCACTGTCGAGCGTGAAGCTAGAACACGGACGACCTGAGTGTGCACTTCAATATGTATATGTATAAAAATCTATGTCTAACCTATACAATAACAAAACGGTAATGGTAAAAATATTTACTAAAATGAATATTGTAGGAAAAAGTGTTAGGACCTGGATGATTAGTGCATCGATATAATAATATTAAGGGATCGATTTGCATCAATTAAAATATGATGGACACTTCCAAAATACTTGAGAGATGAAAAATAGATATTTCCAATATTATTACACCAATTTCCTAATTACATAATTTTGTATATTACTCCAATACCTCAAGTCTCAAATATCGATGGATCTTTTCTTAGTTGCCTGTTTGTTGCAATTTGCAAAAGCAAAACCTCTAAATGCAGACCCTAACATTGCAATTTAAAAGAATGGATCAGAATTGGTGACAAAAAAATTGAAACACTACCCTATTACTTCAAACAAATTGATTTGCACTCAAAATATTCGTGAGGAAATCAGTTGCATACCATTGAAATTTGGAGCAAAATAAGATTCCGGAAGGATGCTGTGGAGGAGAGAAATAGAAAAGGAAGTTTACGAGCATATTGAAGCCGTGGGCACTGATTTGGCGAGTAGGCGTGCTGCAGCAACCGGCGATGAGCGAACGATGCCTCCCCATCTTTTGCGACTTGCAATTTGGAACCTGGACGATGAAGTTTTTGCGTTTTGAGCAATCGCAATTTCGCGTGTGTCGTTTTCCCAACCGGGACTAATTAATCAGGACTAAAGGTCTCCATCTTAGTCATGTATCTTCACCTGGGACTAAAAATCTCCTTTAGTCGCGGTGGGTAACACCAACTGGGACTAAAGGTGTCTCCACGGACTACAAAATTTAGACCAGAACTATCTGTAGTCCCGGTTCCAAAAACAACCGAGATTTTTGTTGAGAATGGAATGTCATTTTTCTACTAGTGAAACTCTTACTTGTCATGCGCGCGACACACTTGACTTGTTAGCAAACAACCACTGGCCAGTCCGTGTGGGTTTTTTCTGATCCAATGCTTTGAACTGCCTTGTTTATTTATAGCCCTATCCTGCCTGCAGAAAAAGTATGCAAGCACAGTAAGCGTGGGTTGCTGAGCCGGATGGTGGTTAGGAAGTGCACGGTGGAAATTAAGTTCTAATCTCTAAAATTTTATTTTTTTCATGATACCTGTGCACTTGGCAAGCCTAACGTGGCTTTGCCCTGCGGGCCGCTGGCCCTGGCCGGAGCGGCTGCTCCAAGGTCGAGGGCGCTAGCGGGAGCAGCCGGGTGGTGGCCCTGCCTGGGCGCGACGGCGTCGACGGTGTGATCATCCTCAGCGCTCCCACGCGTACCATCTCCGACGGGACCATCCGGTTCGACCCACCTTGCCGCGAGGGAGTCGGCCTCCTCGGCGTGATCTGGCGTGGCGCCGCACAAGGTGCTGGCGAGGGAAGGCTGGATCCGCTCCACCAAGATGGCATGTTCGGCAGCACGGCGGGGCTCGACACCTACGAGGTCCTTGGCTTCACCGAGACCGAGCCCTGCGGCTGCGGGCTCCCTCAAGCCCGTCCCCCGCTTTGCTTCAGCTGCGAGCAGAGTTCCTCTGCGGCTGCTTCCTCTCCTCTGCGCCACCACCTCGCCGCCACGACCAACTGACTTCATTCACTTCTCCAGCGAGTGAGCGCGAGAAACCAGGGGCTCGGCTTCACCGCGCACGAGGACGCTGTCTGGAGCAGCCGGGCACCCCAGCCTGAGCGCGATGGCGTTGCCGGCTACGAGGTCAGCGCCGACGCCGACCTACTCGATGCTGGTTCGCGCAAGGACCTGCTCACTGGCGTCGCATCCTCAGCCCACCACCACCACCCCGCGCACGCCATGAAGACTACACCGTATCACTATCATCAAAGGAGGTTGATGTCATCTGGGAGTGGGAGAGGGGGGCACGCCCCGCCGCCCCAAGGTCCGTACTGGAAGCATGGCCGCATCATACTGAAGCGGCCGACATTCCTACCCACCCATGTCCCTGGTCACCAGGCTAGCCTGTGAGTATCCAAGCATCCATTTCACAAAGCTAATGACATTGCTTACTTGCGTTTTTATGCGTGATTTGGAACTCATTAGTTCAATCCAGTATCATACATGGGTGAATAAATGTTGGTAGGATCAATTGGCATAATGGCATTTTAACTACGAGGTCAAAGCTTTGAGGTCATAATGATAATATTGTATTCAGAGTGAAAATTCATGAAACTTTGGCCAATTTGCCACTACTGTCCTATTCTGTCATTATTGTGTTTTGTCGGATTTAGTCCAGGTTATCGCAATTTACATGTATCTCCTTGCATATTTGTTCAGTTACACATTAGAAACATCGGTATTATTTAAGTGTCTTTCTTCATTTTTAATCCCCCTGCATTCTTGAAATAAAATAGTAAAGCCATCAAGAATATATACGATCAGTACTCACTAGTATGCTTTTGCCATTCAAGTTTTTGCAAAATTAGTGAGAGGTGGCAAGTAGTGTATAGTATGTAGTACTGGTCTGAGATCATTAAGCAAAGAATATAACAATGGCATTTCATTTGTAATTCATTAGCATGCATTTGCCAGTCAAGTCCCTGCAAATTTAGTTAGAGGTGGCAAGTACTCTGTTCCAAAACGTAGGACATTTTAGTTTTGTCCTAAGTCAAATTCCTTTAACTTTGACCAAGTTTATAGGAAAATATATCACATCTGCAATACCAAATAAATGTACTATCAAGGTGGATTTAATGGCAGCAATTTGATAAGTGTTAATTCTTGTGGTCTTGTTCATACACTCAGAAATTTCAATGCCAAATTCGGACTATTGACTATAGATTATCTTATTCCATGAAGAATGATCAACTACTGAAAATAATATACTTCCATGCCTAAAATTGGATCTAATTATCACTATGCAAAACATGAAAACACAGAAAGAATAGTTCACTCAGATAAAAACATTTCAAACAAGGCAAATGCAGCTTACTCTCTAATTCCAAAATTGATCATGTATTTTGTCTTTCGTCTATACTATCAGGTGATAGAAGCGATAGGCAGATGCATTTGCATCTTCTTGCATCTCAAAACAACGCAATGTTGAAGCATCACAGCTTTCAGCTATCACAAAGCTGGGTAGAACAGAAAGACATTCCTGCGTGTATGGGTTCTTAGGCTTCTTGATGATGAGTATGCCAAGGTACTTTTCTTTCGCTATACTGGCAGCTGGAGCGGCAGGAAGCTGTTTAGGTAATAAACTAGTTATTTGCCTACTATCCTGACCTGCAGATAGCGCTGATTCATATTTGAATAGGAGCACTTGCTAACTTTGTAGACTGTCAAATTTATGGTCAACTGATGGGGGTTGGAAGCTGTTTAGATTACAAGATAGTTATTTGCCTAGAAACATCTCTTAGATCTGATAGCTTTAGTCATACGTTGCAAGATTTGGTAAAGTACATGGGCAAATTGTCATTCAGAAATTTTTGTCATGGTCTGAAACCTGACTACCTGAGTGCTTTTGTATTGCTTGTGTATTGACAATTGAATAGTCTGAACCTGAACAAACTATTCAATTGGAAGAGATGTTTCAGCTTCTTTCACTAATATGCTTTTCTGAATTCCAATTCTTTTGCTTGAGAGTAAATTCCAATTCTTTTGCTTGAGAGTGATAACAAGAGATGGTTCAGTTCTAGACTTTGGAAGTTTTGATGATAAATTTATAGCTGGTGGCGATAAACAAAATGTTGTTTCTTTTAACATCTTACGTATGAATTATACATGTTCCTTGAAGAACCTGGTTTGCCACCACCTACTCGGCCGTTGTTTCCTTTCTAACCTTTTAGATGAGTACTCATACTTGTGTAGTTTAATAGGGTCATAGATCACCTTGCTGAATTGAATAGGCTTTGGTTTGCAATTAGAGATGCTACTTGGATTACTACTTGTAGACAAACAAGGGTCATGGTTTTTTTTACAATTAGAGCTTGCTAGATTTAATAGGTGGAAATAGCATGCAGTAATATAATGAGTCACAACTTGATGCTGTTAATTCTTACTTCTCTTTATTCTGGATCTGGCTGCTTGGTCTATGCTATTCTTGCTCCATTCAAAATTGCAACATTTGTTTATTTATTTGTGTTATAACTTGTAATGAATTCTAGCAAGAGATTGCTTCAATTTGAATTGACTAATCACCATGTCTATTTCACTCTATTGCAGGGTTGGAAATGGAAGAGACGATGGGCATAGAATTTGGAGACTGTCGTGTGCATGAGATGAGCGTCAATGACGTTATGCTCCTGACACGCCACTGTGATCCATTCTACCTACCTTGCTTGCTGTTTATGGATCATTTCAAAAGGTTCCAGTACTTTGTGAGAAGGCACGAGGATGAAAAAAAAGGGCAGCAAGACCAACAAGCGCAAGACCAACAAGCGCAAGTCATGCCGAAGAACTCTTGAAGTATGCTCGTGAAGAGGATAACAGGAAGAGAAGGTTTAAGAAGAGCCTGTGGGAGCCAGGACTAGCGCCTCGCATAGAAATTTTTGACGCTCTGGTTCGTAGATTACGGGCCGCCAGGGGCGAAGCTAGAGCATGGACGACCTGAGTGCATACTTCAATATGTATATGTGTAAAAATTCATGTCTAACCTATACAATGACAAAACGGTAATGGTAAAAATGCTTACTAAAATAATGTATCTGACCAAATATGTACTTGACTAAAGTTTATCTTAACTAATACTTTTACATCTTTTTTGACTTAACTAAAGTTTATCCTAGCTGATGCTTTACAGTTTTTTAGTTTAACTAAAGTTTCGTCCACCGATTAACTCTCTTGTTTGGTTGAATTAGTGCTAAACTTTAGCCTTTCAATGCAAATATAGTGATAAACCCAAAGGCTTTTGGTGGGTCCTGTCTCTTAACTGACTGTTCGGTCTTTATTAATTATACTACGTTTTGCATGTATATGCTAATAATTGGCCTCGCTCACTGCTGAGAAATCAGCTAGGAGGGAGGGGAGCACCTCTATTTATATGTGCTCATGATCATTGTGGTGTTGCCATGTGGCAACTTCCACACTCTTCAATACAAAATATCCTAACTCTAGAACCATCCTCATCTTTACCTAGTTTCTTATATTTCTACCATACTAGAATATCTAGTTTTAAAGTATTCTATACTTCACCATGAAGGATGACAATTATGCCTTATGCATTATTTCCAATTTTCTAAAACCTTCTTACTTTGCCATGATCTTATCCTTATACATGGCAAAGTTAGTCTCTTGAGATCTCCACAATCTTCTAAAATGTTTCAAGTATGCATTGCATATTTCAACACTCACCTCCTGCATACACTGCATTGAATTAGCTGCATGCAGCAAAAAACTTGTTGGATCATATATGTATTTCGTGTCTGACTCTGCAGCAGCTACGAGCTCCCAACCCACACCCCGTGCCGACCCCAGCGACATCGTGGCATCAGTGGCCAGGACACCAAAAGGAGGTATGCAATTGTTTCCGTTCCTGGCCAATAAACAAGATGGAGTGTGTAGGATCGGTATGCAATTGTTCATTACAGTAGTAGTTTATTCTTTTTGCCATGGATCAATGAAAGTAGTTAGAGTAGTCGGTCTGCAGTTAGTTGGTTTCATTTGATTTAACTGTTACCCACAAATAAAACACATCTATCTAATTAATGTAAATGGTAATGACATCCATGGGTAAGAATGGCGCCGAAATGCAAACTGAAAATAATATACTTCCATGCCTAAAATTGGATCTAATTATCACTATGCAAAACATGAAAACACAGAAAGAATAGTTCACTCAGATAAAAACATTTCAAACAAGGCAAATGCAGCCTACTCTCTAATTCCAAAATTGATCATGTATTTTTGTCTTTCGTCTATACTATCAGGTGATAGAAGCGATAGACAGATGCATTTGCATCTTCCTGCATCTCAAAACAACGCAATGTTGAAGCATCACAGCTTTCAGCTATCACAAAGCAAATGAATATACCTTGCAGTCATTCCGTCGAGCAGGTTGTGTGCATCCTTCACTCTAGAGTTGGTGAAGGCAGTGGCTGCTGCTTGCGGGAGCTACAGGTTGCACAAAAGAGGATGCTGGGGTTGATGCCGGCTTCATGGCGTTCAGCACCTTCCTGCAGGCCACGCCAGTGGGGGCATCGAGCTCGCAGCATCATGTTGTGCTAGAGCCACAGCGGCAGGCGACGTCGTGGCCGTGCTCGCAGGCGGCGGTCGGCCTGGAGGTGGCACCGCGGGACGGGCAGGGCGCCAGCAGGGAGCTGTGAGGGCGCCGGAGACAAGGACAGCCGCGTAGGCGCGGCTGCTTGTGGACGGTCGGATTGCGAATTCAGACCGACGTGTCCTGTGTCATTGGGCGTGACAAACGCCCCGAAATACCTAGTCTCGATGTGTGGCCCAGGAAGGCACTGCTCTGCTCGAGCAATAATCGTGCAGGAGGTGCCAACCAAGATATACCTTCGACTGGTCGAGTGCAATTTTTTGTGGCCTTTTCTTCTGTGAGATCAAAACTTCATCATCTCAAGATATAAGAAGCCTATCAAGTTCCTATCTTCAGTACAATGTTTCATTCCATCAGCAGAGCAGTTTTGCATCAGTGCCTTCTGATATACCAATGATTCAGCGACGAGACTAGCGTAAAGAAATCCAACACGAAGAAAACCAACAATCTTGAGCAGTGCAGAAATTATGTTACCGCCCTTTGAGGATATTAATCTTAGTTATCAGTAACGACTCAAAGGGCACAGTAGAAAAGAAGGAAGGCATGCCTGGAGGCTGGAGGAGTAGAACTTGCTTTGTGGCTTATGATCATATTGGACCCCCAATGGATGAGCAGGAAGGCATCTGTGGGTTACAGGCTTGAGCATAGAAGCAGCAGTACGAGTCTTGCGAACCATGTAGCATTCCCTTTGCTCTTTCTTAGAAGTTAGAACATTGTGCGTTTACACAACTCTGGACGCTATGTTACCAGTGACCAGTCCAAAATCATCAGCGCCAGTTCAATACTGTTAATTACACCCTGGTCAAATTTTGTTCTTTTAATGCAGACAGCTGACTGCTTGCGCTTGGTGAGTCGTGGTGTGGAGATAATCAACCTGAAGTTCTGAAGGGTTTGCAGTGGATTACTTTTGAGTTTTAACCAAGTTCAAGGTCATTATATCTGCCAGTTTCCCGGGTTAGACTTTCAGAAGCCAGCAGTAGCTGAAAGTCAGCTGATGCTGAGCCTACAATGAACTCCAGTTGATGATTTTGCAGCGATCGTCGACGAATCTTGTAAATGATGAGCTATTGAGCTGGGTTTTGTTCCCAGCAGTTGGTATATTTCTGTTACCTGCATAATGTACATGCACCATTGATGTATTAGTAGTTTTGCTACAAGCTATGGTTATACTTCTCTCCATTTGAAGTTTATCGGTCCGCATGATCTTAATTTCATCGTGCATACAAAGTTTGATGATATGAAGAAAATACAGCATAATAACAATCAGGGCTATATGAAACATCACTAGATTACACAAAACGTGGTAGTGATGCTGTTTTTTATGAAGAAAAAATAGAGCATTAGCTATGTGAAAGACAAGGATCAGTGTCTCAGAAAATTGGTGATACTGTTCACCAGGCAAAGCAACAGCTCATACTTGGCAAGGTAATATCATGACTGTTAATTCATATATTCTTCTGAATTAATAAGGCAACTAAATTAATTCTACGTCACCAGAAGATTACAAGTGATTTTCCCCTCAGCTGAATTTGGAAATTCCCTTCCTAATGTGTCACGGCGTCACGGGCACGGGCACAACCGGGCGTGTTCGAAATTTCAAAACCCTTCCGCGATTCGCTTCCTCAATTTTGCTTTCCACTTCGCAATTAATGGCGCCGCTGCCCGCCGACGACGCCCCGTCGCTCAAGTCCGCGCTGCTCATCACCGGTGGCGTGCTCCTGCTTGCCATCGCCGCGATCGTGCTGTTCCGCTACCTCCTCCGCCGCTGGGCAGCTTCGTCGTCGTCGCGTCCACGGCGCGCGCCGTCCGAAGCGGAGGCGGGGGAAGGGGCGGCGGGGAGGGAGCAAGCGGAGGCAGGGGAGCCCACGAGGGCTACCGCTGCGGGGAGGGAGCAGGTGGAAGCGGTAGGGGCGGCGCGGAGGATCGCTGCGGCGGTGAGGCGGGCGGAGGCGCGTCCGGCGACGGAGCGGGTGGAGGTGGAGGGGGAGCGGCGGGAGGCTGGCGCGGACGAGGACATGGAGCTCCTGATCGCGTCTCTGCCGTTGTTCACCATGGCGTCGGCGCTGGCGGCGCTGCCGAAGAACTCCCCCGACTGCGCGGTCTGCCTGTCGCCGTTCGAGCCCGACGCCGGGCTGCGGCTGCTCCCGACGTGCCGCCACGCGTTCCACGCAGCCTGCATCGACGCGTGGCTCCGCACCAACCCGGTCTGCCCGATCTGCCGCAGCGCCGTCTCGTTCCCGCTCCCGCCGCTCCCCGCCCCCGCCGCCGCGGCGGGACAGGAGCCGCTCGGCTCGCGGACAAGCAGCAGGAGCTTCCGCGTCGAGCTCGGCAGCGTCAGCAACCGCCTCTCCTGCTCGGCCGCGGGCGGCGACGGCGACCACCGCCGCACCTACTCGCTCGGCGGCTCCTTCAACTACCGCGTCGACGAGGAGGTCGAGGCCATCGTATCCCGCATCGTCCGCCCCGCGGCGGCGCCCAGGCTGAGGCCGGCGGCCCCTGCGGCGCCGGCAACGGCAGCCCACATCGAAGCTCTGGCGGAGGCGGTGGGGTCCCGCGGGTGGCTGGGCGAGTACCTGGACCGCGTCGCCGCCTCGGCGTCGTCCCTCTCCGGGCGGTGGAGCGGGCGTCTGAGCCAGGGCCGCCGCAGCCACAGCCGCCGGCACGACGACTCGTGGCGGTGGGACCCGGAGGCCGCGGTGGCCAAGACGGCGACGCCAGCCGCGGTGACAACCCCCGGCGAAGAAGAAGCCCCCGCGGAGGCTGCGAGGTCCCGCGGGATGGGGGAATCCCGGGACCGCCGCGACAACCTCGCCTCCTCGGCGTCGTCCCTCTCCGGGCGGTGGAGCTGGCGCTGGAGCCTGGGCCACCACGGCCAGCGGCGCGACGAGTCCTGGCGGTGGGACCCGGAGGCGGCGTGCCGCGCGCCGCGGGAGGAGGAGGAGGAGGAGCGGGAGCCGGCGGTCGTGGCCCTGGGCCGGTGGTGGATTTTGGGCTTCTAGCCGAGATCATGACTTGCACGACTGTTAAAGCACTCGCTCGAGTTAGGTTACTAAACCCAACGGCTAAGCCCTGTTTAAACTTTGTTTAGCTTGCCTCTTTGCTTAATTGAGTTTTAGCTCAACACCTGTTACTGTAAAGCCTCTCTCATGCTTTGTAACTAATTACTCTCTCCCTACCCGTAGAACGGTACATCTGCAAATTTAACAGAATAAATTTGCAGCCATTTTATATTTTATATAAAACATAACAACCTGCTTGATCGGTAGTTAGCACTTAGCACTAGAGTTCGTTACGGTTGAAGAAATAAAAGCCATCACATGTATCCTAAACAATTTCTAAAAAAATCCGTGTGATTCTTTAGAGATCAACCTGTAAATTTCAAGCTATGGATCTTAAAAAGATACAGTGATGACCAAGTCGTTAATAACGTTATTGTACCGAAGATAGCAAGTATTGATTTTATTGAAGCATGGTCCTGAGCTAAGCGTATCTTTTTATTAAGAAGAAAAATGAACAAGTTCTTGCAACGCGGGCCTTTCCGAGCACACGCACACGGATGTTTTACATATTGGATGCTACATTGCGCAAACCAAACACAACTAAGGAAAGGGCAGGGTACTAGCATGGAGCTAAGGTGGTCGCGCTCCATCGGCTGCAGCCGGCCATCCTAGGACTGCTATCAGTGTAGCACCGGCTTCAATCCAGAGCTGTGAAGTCTAATGAAATGGATATCACACTTAAAATAAAAATCAGACTACAAACCATTACCTTGGTATCTCTACCTCTCTTGCATCTGAAGGCCGGCTAACACATGGTCGCGTGGATTCGGTCACGCGTGGCCACCGCCTTGACTTTGCGTCTCCCTCCCATCGCATCATCATCCTACCACACTGACGGGTCGCATCGGTGTCCTGTCGTGTCAGCCTGGCGGACTAGCCTTCCTTTGCTAGATGCCGGAGAGAAGGGAGAGAAAAAAAAGAAAAAATAGATTACTCACCGACGGTGGGACCTACATAATTCGGTGGAAGGGAAGGGAAACAGAGAAGTCACTTATCTTCTTGGGAACGTCTACGGTGGAAACCATCTACCATGTGTAACTTTAGAAACTATCAAGATCACAAGATGCTAATCTAATGGTGTGATTATTTTGCGCTTAACTCCCGCCGGCCGGCCACTTTTCTTAATCCTAGCGAGGCGTCCGTTTCCCCTGCACCTCACCAAATATGTTCCCTATCTTCTCTGTGTTGAAAACGTGTTTCTCACTCTCCTTTAACCAGTAATAGGGAACAATTGTTTTTTAAATAGGAATAGGGAACATTTGTTTCTTAAATACATGTGGAAGATGCTCTAGGGCCAATTAGGTTGGAAAACCGAAAGAAAAAAATAAGTAAAATTTTTGAGAAGTTCGATTAGAGTTGGATGCTGTCCGCTTGGTACAATGGGGTTCATATTTTTTTCACTTTTCTGTCGATTGAAGAATAACAGAAATCCAACCCCGTAATCAGATAACGGTCCGGTTCGCGGTCTCGCATTTCGTCGAGCAAGCTGTGATGCCGCCGTCTCCTCTCCTCGCCCCTGCCACCGCGCTCCCGGCGGCCCGCCTCGCCAGGGTGGTGGCCGCTTCCTCCGGCAGCGGAGGAGCGACGCAGAGGGGACCCCCGCGACGGGGCCGGCGCGGGAAGCCCGGCTTCTCGCGGCAGTCGGCCATCAAGAAGAGCTTCCACCAGGAGCAGGTGGTGTTCTCCACCCCTGTCCCCGCCGACCCCACCGTCGCCGTCATCGGCGGCGGCGCCTCAGGCCTCGCCTGCGCGTCCGCCCTCGCCGCACGCGGCGTCCGCTCCGTCGTCTTCGACACGGTTCGACCCGCCCCCACTTACCTTCCCTCCCCTCCCCTCACTCCCATCCAGCGCGCGAGGCTCACCGCACAGGCTCGCTGCTGATGCAGGGGATGCATGGCTTAGGGGGTAGGATGGCGACCCGGTTCGTCGAGGGCGGCGAGCAGCTGGTGTTCGACCACGCGGCGCAGTTCTTCACCGCGAGCGACGAGAGGTTCCAAAGGCTGGTCGACGAGTGGCTCGACAGAGGGCTGGTCCGTGAGTGGAGTGGCTTGATCGGGGAGCTCGAAGCCGGTGGCCGTTTCAAGCCCATACCTTCGTCAACGCCAAGGTACATCGGCGTGAATGGGATGCGCTCACTTGCAGATGCCATGCTGCCTGAGGTATATCCAACTCCACCTTATGCAAGCTCCGGGGAATGTAGTTTGAACTTTGAAGTGATTCGTAATTATCCAGTTTCCTGAACTATGATTCAGTAAATATTGCACCCATCATATCCTGCCAAAGAGGTTTGTTCTGATTTTATTTTCTTATAGTTCAATCCAATTAGCATGAAGTACAACTCAATTGTCTGCTGAACATTGGCTGATGAATGCCCATTCAATTGCTGAATCGCATGTCACATTGTGCAGTCTGATATGATTAAAGTTGTGCGGCCTTGTTGGATAAGCAAACTTGAGCCATTCAATGGCCTGTGGCGCTTGTTTGAGAATGAAAAGCCTCGTGGTGAATATGATGCAATTGTGATAGCTCATAATGGTCAGTACAGATTCCTTTCTAATAGGAAAAATATTGTTTCTTTAGGCAAAGCACAATTGCATAATTTTGCTCATTTTCTAAAATTAGGTGGTAAACTTCTGAAGCTCAGCCTTTTCCACTCAGTCTTTGTTTATACTCTACATGTTTTGGGCAACCCTGATGGCTCACATTATTAAATAAAGTAGCTCGATGTATAAAGAGAATAGCATTGCTTAAGTATCACATTTGCATTATAACATATATATATATATATATATATATATATATATATTATTTCACACGTCCATAGACCATAGTTGTGCCCTCCCCTGACTTCATTGCAGGAAATGTGTGTCTTTTTTGGCAAACCAAATTTCTAATCTTTTTAGTGGCATCGTATTCCTAGCTGATCCTTCTGTTACACTGATCAGGGAAATGTGCGAACCGTCTGCTCTCTACATCAGGATTGCCATTGCTAACAAAACAAATGAAGGTATTGTGGTTCACTATTGCACAAATTTTGGAATCACGAGACGTATACTTATCTTCCATTTCTTACTGAGTCTTATACCTTCAATGATCAGAGACTAGAGCTCAGTTCTGTCTGGGCACTCCTTGCGGCATTTGAAGATCCTCTTCCGATCCCACATGATGATTCTCATGGAGCATTTGAAGGAGCGTTTGTGAGAGATGTTGATTCCCTCTCTTGGATGGGCAACAATACCCTTAAACTTTTTCCAGCGCAGACGGGCACACCTGAGTGCTGGACATTTTTCAGCACTGCTGCTTATGGAAAGAGAAACAAAGTCCCGCAGGTGGCTTATTTGCTGAAATCTGTTAGTCGTATAATTTGGTTGCACCACCCAATATTATAATTACTTGACAGACAGCAGATTAAAAGCCTAGAGATTCCAAGATTATTTCAGCTTTATATGTTTTGAGCTCTCTAATGGATTAAACTTTTAATTTCAGGAAAATATCCCAAAAGTCACAGCAGAAAAAGTGAAGGAAGACATGCTTGAAGGAGTAGAACATGCTTTGGGGTTATCCAAAGGATCTCTTCATCAACCAATTTACACAAGGGTGCAGTTGTGGTATAACAAAATGCATTTCTTGAATCTCTTCTACTTCTCCACTAAGTTGAAACACAGTGACAAACTAATGTTGAAATCGCAGGGGTGCAGCTCTGCCCATGAACACTCCAGGAGTATCTTGCATATTTGATCCCCTTGGACGAGCAGGCATTTGCGGTGATTGGCTTACAGGTTCGAGCATAGAAACTGCAGTTTTAAGTGGAATGTCTCTTGCAAACCATGTAAGATTCAGATGTCCTTTGCTATATAGAACATTCTACAGCACAGATTCAGATGTCCTTTGCTATATAGAACATTCTACAGCACATATTTATCATTAATGAGAAGCTAACTAGTGCTACGGCTGACTAAAAGAAAATAATATGAATTACATTGGTAATGCAGATAGCTAACTACTTTGTGAGTCAAGGTGAAAGGCCTGAAGAGTTTGCGATCGGTTTGCATGAAAACCTAAGCCAAGTTGAAGGGCATGATATTGGTCAGTTTCCCGGGTTAGACTCTCAGAAGCCACAAGTAGCACAAGCGAAGCTACTAGTAGCACAAGCTCAGTTGATGCCGAGCATATGATGAACATTGATTGGCAATTTTGTACTGATAGTCTGATGTAGTTTGTAAATGATGAGTTGATTTTTATTTCTTCTTTTTTTGTTACAAGGAACTTATGTATCGTAACATGCAGAATGTACATGTATCATTGATGTAGAAAATTTTGTTTGAAATTTTATCTGGCTAACGCATAATTCCTCGTCATGAGAAAATACAGCATAACAGCACCACATACATGTAAGAGCCAGAGAAATCGAGTACAATTCACATCTACCACATAATTTGTAGTTTTGTGAAATGGCTGGTAGGAGTCGTAGTTTTGTTACAATTAGGGCAAGAATGTTGTATTTTAGTGAAATTTACTTAAAAAGATATTTGGAGATAAAATTAACTGAGAAAGCAGCAACTCATTCTTGGCGATAAAACAAGTATCTCATTACTCATATACAACAATTCGAGAAAGTAGACACACTATTTCCCTCGATTTGGCAAGAGATATATATAACTGAAATTAACATTATTAATCCAATGCTAGAACGGCAGCAGTAAGTATATAGCCGAAGACGCCCACCTGCAAGCAAGAAGTTTGCACAATAGACACTAAGTTCTAACTTGTCTCAGTAATACTGCAGCTATTTGGGATTTCAACACTGCATGTATGATGACATTTTCATATTGGAGCAGCACATGTAGTTCTGAAGTGTCCTGTCTGGTTGCAGCGACTGCAGTGAACGACTCGCTTGACTCGCCCACGGTCCTCCGCGCGGACCCTTTTCTTCCTTGGCCTCCCTAGGGGCCTCAGTGACTTTGGTGGGTTGATGATTATCTCCAACTTGTTCTCTTCAGCCTGGCCTTGGCCTGCAGTTTCATTCCAGAGGGTCTTGTCTGGGATTGGGTGTATGGTCTGCGAGTATGTCTTGCGGTATGTTGCTACGGTGAAGCAGCTCTCAGTGTAGCGGTGGACGTTCTGTCTGCAGGAGAGGAGCGCCGCCACACCATGAGCACAGGGCACCCCGTAGAGCTGCCATCCCCGGCACAAGCAGCATCTGTTGCGGATGTCCACGATATTTGTTCCCTCGTGAGCCGAGATGACCTCGAATTCCGCCTCATTGGCTCGGGCCACCTGGTAGCCCCGCGCACGCTCAATGGCCTCTTGGACACGGCGCTCAGCCAGGGGCACAAGGATTGTTGTCCACTGCATGCTTGCTTCACGCCGTTCGTTGAACCACGTCATTAGCTGGCGACGGATGCATTCCATCATCTGAATTATAGGAAGGCTAGATGCATCCAGTATCCAGGAATTTAGTGACTCGGTGATGTTTGCTGTTAGGTGTCCGTACCTTGTCCCCTCAAAGTAAGCTGTGGCCCAAAGACGAGGAGGAAGATGCCTTATCCAAACAACAGCTTCTGGTGAGGTGTCCTCTATCTCCAGCAGCTTAGTTTCAAACTCTATCACAGTCAGTGCATGAGCAGCTTCCCAGAGAAGGTTGACAAGCTGCGGATTGCTGAACTCCTTTTTGAAGGTTTCACTAACATGGCGCATACAGAACCCATGGAATGCAGTTGGAAAGTTGAATTCAACCCCATCAATAATACCCTTCCGTCTATCTGATAAGATGGTGAGCCTTGGCATGTTCTCTGTGTTCTTCTCCAGCAACTCATGCAACTCAGACAAGAACCATACCCAGTTCTCATCAGTTTCCTCATCAACCACGCCAAATGCCAAAGGAAAGAGAGCACCATCGCCATCAAAGCCAGTTGCAAGAAGCAAGGTACCAAGATACTTGTTTTTCAGAAGGACCCTGTCAAGCCCAATGAGTGGACGACATGCATTCACAAAACCAAATATTGAAGCATTGAATGATATGAAGAGCCTCCTGAAGCAATTGTCATCTGGGTTTCCATAGACTCGAGCAATACTTCCTGGATTTGTTCTTTCCACCTGCTTACAGTACTCAGGCAGGAGACGATAGCCTTCCTCAAAAGACCCTCGAACTGCAGCCATGATGCGCTCCTTCCCTCTCCAAGCTTGCTTGTAGGATAGTGTGATCCCATGGGCCTTGTGTATTTCTTCCAGAATTTCCTTGGGCTTGCATTGTGGGTTCTCACGTAGCCTTTCTTCAACAGTGTTTGCAACCCACTGAACAGATGCCTGTTGATGGCCAAGATGGTTGATCCCCACGCAGCTGTGGTTGTCATGTATGGTTCTGATGGAGAAGGTAGGCACACCAGGGAGCTTTGCAGCATGTATGCGCCACGGGCAGCCCTCAGCAGCACACTTAGCAGTGAACCTTGTCTTGTCAGACTTCACTGTCTGTATCTCAAAGTGGCAGGCGATGGCAGTGTTGCGGATGGCCCTGCGGCAGCTCATAACTTCCGGAAACTCCTGCCCCACTGCAAGCTGAAACTCGGGGCTCACAACCATGGTCCGTGACTGGACAACAGGAGCAACTGCGAGAGGAGCCTGGGAGAGGTCATGTGGATGCAATGCGAGTTCATGAGCCTGCTCAAGTGTGAGCTGGTCATCCAGATTCTGATCGACGCCAAGGTGGTGCGTCTCAGCAAGAGTCAACTCGTGGCTGTCCGACAACTCAAGCTCATCGTGGTGGTGGCCCTGCACATCCAGTGCTCCGGAGTCCCCCTCATGGCCCTGCCTCAAAGCCAGCTCCCCGCCATGGTGGTGGTGGTCGTGCCCGAGTACCAGCTGGTGATCGTCGTCATGGTGCCCCAACCCCAGGTCATGGTCGTGCGACTGGCCAAGTACAAGTTCATGGTCGTGTTCATGGGACTGGCCCAAGACAAGGTCGTGGTCGTGGTGGTGGCTGCCGAGATCGAGCTCGTGGCCATGGCCGAGGCCCAGCCCATGGTCCTGGCCGAAGTCGTGGTGGTTCTGCCCCAGCGCAAGCTCCGCGTTCTGCCCGTGCCCGAGGACGAGCTCGTGGTTCGCCATCGCCGATCAACGCGCCAGCAAAGACGCAGCTTTCGAGTGATTCCTGACAAAGCTGCCAAGTCAAATCGACCCGAATCAGTGACGAAACACATGGATAAACAGTGAATCCCACGGACAGGATCCAAGAACAAGCTCAAATCGCAGAGACCAAAGTCAAGAACTCACCGGAAATCGCAGCGGCGGCGACTATCCAGTCCCGGCGGACACAGCGGCGTCGCAATCCGGCCTCCTGCAACTCCGCCAAGATCCAATCCCCTCTGCCGGGAAAACCAATCCAACCTTTTACGCAGCCATCAGCTCGGGACTAGCCACAGTCATCACCCCCCAGCAAGCAGCCCGAATCGCCAGGAGACGCCGAGACCAAGGCAACCAGGCAGGCAGACACCCCGCGAGATCCAAGAAGCGTGACCCGCCCACCGAACGGCGCCCCGCCGCGCCGGCGCGGCGTGGTGAGGGAGCTGCGCGCGAAGGGAAACAGCGGGCGGATTTGAAGGCCGTGCAGGGGCAGGGGGTGGTGGCAGCGCGGAGGGCAAAGAGAGGAAGAAATTGGGGGAGGGAGAGACGAGGGGCAATGGTGGAAGACGGGGGCGGCGGGGTGGAGGGGATGAGACGGGAGGGGAGGGGCATTTAGGTCAAAGCCGGGGCCGGAGGGATGCGGAGGGTTGGGTGATTTCCCGATTTGCCATCGGCGGAGTTGGGCCTTTTTGGGAACCCAATTTGTGTTGGGTAACTCGGTACAAAAGGAAGAAAATTGACAAGTTCTCCATCCATTCTCCACTCAAACAAAAACGTTCGGCTAATTGACGCTATTCTAACATGCCAATGGTACTTGGTTTCATGCTTTTTTTTTCTACTGTAGGAAGACATTACATTTTACCGGTAAAATGTAATTACCGTCCACTTCCCTTATGTTTTGATTTTGCCACCACGTGGTGCATTGTTTGTGGAACGATATGGATAGCCAATTCATATTTGAAATTCACCTCGAAATTTCCGATTCAAAAAAATGAAATTCAAAATGCCTGAACTCAAAATGATATATAATTTGCTTTGTCGGTAACATATGTAGTAGTACCAGTAATGATAACAAATAGCCAGGAGTTTATCGGGGTCAGCTGACCCGATGAACTTTGGTTAATTCAGTGGAAAATTATTGTTTAGCACCGGTCACTGGAAAATCTCATCTGGATTTGCCACTGCAAATAGCATCGCCCCAAGCATATTTAAAGCTGGCAAAGAAATCATGTCATGCAAATACATTTTCGAAGATTGAAGAATTTGCGAATATCATGTTATTGCAGTATATGGTACAACCATAAAACAAAATCGCAACTAGCCAAACAGAAAAGGAGAGGAGGGATTTGAAGTCGTTTTATATCATGTTTTAGCGCTCCACCGATAATCTGTTTCTTAATTCGCATTAATCTATTTTTTTTAACTTCCATGAAATTTGTGTTCAAAAAAAAATCTCGTAACAAAGTTTTTCAATTTGCCCGGCCGCCGCCTTCTTCCCCACCTCCGACTCCGACTCCTCCTCCCGCCAGTGCCACCAGCCGCCGCAGCCCTCGCCCCTTCTCCCCTCCACGACGTGCTCCTCCCACCCGCCACAGCTCCCATCCCCCCGCGTGCCGCCGCTGCTCCGCTCAACCCAACCGTCGCCCCGGGCACCTTCTCGCGCCGCCGCACGCTCCATTCCCCAGCCGGGATCCGTCGACCGACCTCCACCACCTTCGTAGGCGCCTTATCCTCCTCCTCCCCTGCAGACCTCCTCACCGCGGCCTTCGTCTAATGGCTTGGACTGGATTCGAGTAGAGTGGAGTGGAGTGGGGAGAGATCCATCCGGGCCTGATTTTCCATGCTGGTAAGCCCTAACTTGCTCCGATTCCTTCCCCATTCCGCCTAATTTTCCCTCTCTTCCTTGATTTAAGCAATCGATTCAGAATCCCTACTTTTGGAAACTTGCAGAATCCGCGGCACTAGCCGTCGTCGGGCGATCCCGTGCGGCCAGTAGTGGAACCAAGCATGGTTCTCCCACAACGAACCACGAGATTGGTGGATGGCGATGATGCCCAAAGCTTCGTGCAGAAGCTTCAGCTCAGCATCTCGAAGGGCCTTCCTCATGCGGTGCCAGTGCCAGCATTGAGAACAGATGAGCATGGACTGGTAGGTATTCCATGGCTTTGCAATATGATTGTTCGGATCCGTGCTACACTTCGGCAAGTTGATGACCATCTGCTCATGCTGTGTCCTTGTGCCATTCGCAGGTTAAGGCTGTTTTCCAGGTGCTGCAAGGTTTCGAGACGTCCTTGCTCTATTGGGACTGTAATGTGCCTGGGTACCGTGAGAAGGCGGGGATATATGTGGCGCACCTGTCGCTAACTGGCCTCAGGTCCGTGCTGAGTCCACTCCTGTTTGCGGCGACGTGCTTGAAGGAAGTGGAGCTCTTTGTTGGGAAGGTTAGGATGCGCAGTCATGGGATCCCGACGTTGGATGCGTTTGGTAGCTCAGTTGATTCTTGGCTTAAGGTGAGTTTGCATTTCAGGATGTGCATAGATTTCTTGAGGTTTGATTTTGTGTCATCTGAATAGATGGTATCTGTCCAGTCCAAAATTCCAATGACTGTTGCCATGTTAACGTCAGAGGCTCCGTGAAGCAGCTCTGAAGGAGGAAGAGCAGCAATTTATTTCGCTCAACAGGACTATAACGTTACTGGGATTAACCGATTCTATGTCAAGGTCGTACTTCACCATGACACTTTGCTAAATTTCTTCCTCATTTGTATGTTCTCAGAGCTTTGTATACAAGTTCGTAATGTTTTACTAAACTAATGACTAGGTTAACTAGTGATGAAATACGCATTGTTTTTAAAGAGGTCAACAATTGCGTGTAATGTGTGCTGGTGACAATTTTTATGCTGAATATAGCACATGGGTTTCTGATGCGCGTAGCACATTTTGTAACAATCAGTCACTCACTAAATAAAATCTCTTGCAGTTTATGTTCTGGAGCAGAACATTTGTATCAAGTTGTGCACGGAGCTGTGCCAGATGGCTTTTGGGATTCTGGTGCACAGATGGCATCTAGTGAAGTTTCAGTACATATTCTCAACCATCTCTTCAAGAAGTTAAATGAAGTCTGCCTTGTGGAAGATGGCGAGGTTGCAGCAAGATCCAGTTGTCTCAATATCTGTTTCTTTTTCAATTATTATTATTATAATGCTCACTACTTTGAATTTTTAACCCTTATACAATCCAGGGCGAACCATATCATATGCTGCTGGTGCTATTCGTTGGAAGCTTGCTACCTTATCTTCAGTGTCTTGATTCCTGGCTTTATGATGGTATCCTTGATGACCCTTATGAAGAGGTATTGAAGAAACAGTCCTTTATTACTTGTTTTTCATAGGAATTCATGTTACTGTGCCAAACACTACAAAAGTAGCTTGTCTGGTTTGATTGACTTTCTAGCTAAGTCCAATTTCATGATTATGTTGTGTGCCTTGAAGAGCTTAAGCATATATGACCATGATTATTTGGTGGGCAGGCAGAGATCCTGATCCTGTTCCATGTATATCTTGAAATCACACTTTCCATAGTTTTGCCAGAATAAGATGCTATTTGCATACCAAGTGGTCAGTTCTTTGCAGTATAAGGTTGTTGCTCTTGCAAGTTTGAAACGACCATTTCCTTGCCCTATTATTTAGTCCTTCAACTGTTATAAACCCTTTGATTTATATCACACAGTTCTACATTGCCTTAATTTTTACCAGCTTAACATAATCCTGTCGGGATTTGATGATGGATTCTGTTTAGTTTTTCTGATGTGTACCTTAATTTTTAAAGGTTCAACCTTTTCTAATTCAGTCATTTTTCTGTTCTCTAGATGTTCTTTTATGCAAATAGTGCAGTTACAATAGATCAGCCGGCGTTCTGGGAAATGAGCTATATGCTCAGAATAAGAGGTTCAAGAGCCGACAGTTCAACAGCTTCAACTGATAATGAATCTATCAGGAAAAAAGAATCAAGCAACCAGGAATCAACTACTGCAGGAACTTGCTTGAAAGTGAACAATCAAGGTTGTCTGGATATATTATGCCCAGTGTTCTTGAAGGATATTGCAAGGGCCATTGTTTCTGCTGGAAAATCCTTTCAACTTGTTCAGCATGTTCAAGACGTGCATCAGATTCAAACTCATAAAGTTACATATGGGTCCAATGTTTATCAGAATACTGATTGCAGTAGTCAACAGAAATTCTGGCCAGATACCTCAAGTTTAAGAATCCAAGATGGTCATCCAAGAAGTGAAGATGCTCTTGAAGAATCCGCAAGTCAGTTCGGAAATGATTCTCGTGAAATGGGACTCTTAACCTTGTCTGAGATTTTCTTGATATGCCTATCTGGCCTGTTAGAAAATGGTGACCATGTTTATGAATATTTAAGAAGACCGCATGATGATGATGTTCCAAATAATAAAACTTCTGTGGAAAGTGAGAGCAATGTACATGAAGCAAAGGATATATGTGCAGAGAACAGCACTGAGAAGAATTGGGTAAAGCTCCTTAAACATGCTACATCAGGAAGGAAATATGATGGTATGGAGAACAACATATCCAGAAACACTGTTATGGATAAGCCAATATTTGTCCCTGGTGACCCACAAGATGCATCTTCCAATGCAATAGAAGGGTGTTCCACTTTATCTTGTTATGAAAATCCAGCCATCACTGCTTGCAGAGAAGTGCTACTGAGCAATCCAAATTCTTGGAGTGAACTGAATATCTCTGAAAGCTTTCATCTCCCTCCATTGAATGACGGAGACATGCGAAGAGCTATATTTGCTGATGGACATTCTGTAGGAACTAGCACCTGTGGTGATACACAACCTACAACCTCTTTCCCCAGACTAGATGGCACTGATTATAAGTTTGGTTTCCATTTTGATGATTTGGAATATGTCCGCCAAGAAGATGACAGAAGGACCTTGGAGGACCTTTATGCATTTCCAACTCTTCTTCCTTGTGCAAAAGTAAGTCTTACATCTAGATTATAGTTTGTTATTCATATTCCTAGTTATATCTCTAATCACATTCCCTTCAGGAAAATGTCCCTCTGTCGGAGATCTTACCAATGCAGAAAGATAGTACATTAGCGTCGAGAGTTTTGAAGTTTATTCAGAATATGAGTTTGAAAGATCCTCTTCAGCCAGTGGGTATCATCCAAGAATGCCTTTCCCAATGCATAAAGAGACAGGTTTGCTCAAAAATTATATTATATTCGTTTTCTTGTTAATCCATATTATAAAGGGCTTTTGCTTTTGTTCCCCTTTTAGGTGGATCACATTGGCAAGCAAATCCTGTTCAAGCTAATGGGTGAATGGAGATTAATGGATGAACTGTTTGTGTTACGTGCTATTTATTTGCTAGGATCAGGTGTGTCATCATTCAGCTTAAAAAAACCACCAAAAAAATGCTTACTTATGTTTCCCTTAAACTGCTGAAAATGAGTAAATAAATGAAATGTGATTATACTAATCCACTTGAGCCTTCAGGTGACCTGCTGCAGCAGTTTCTGATAACAATTTTTGATAAGCTTGATCGAGGGAGTTCCTGGGATGATGATTTTGAGTTGAATAATTTGTTGCAGGTGATTTGTGTGGCAAATTTACTATCTCATTGATAGTTTGGCTTCATCACTATTCAGTTTTCTTATATTAATCCTTTCGTGCAGGAATCCTTAAGAAACTCAGCTGACAAAATGCTTCTGACAGCACCAGATTCTTTAGTAGTTTCATTAGCAACACACAATGGTGAGGAAGGTGCATCAGCTTCCAAAAAAGGCCGTGCACTTGGTTTTGGCATTGATGCTCTTGACATGCTTAATTTTACATATAAGGTATGCACCAAATGTGAACAAGCTTTATGTGCATTCTTCTTGTATTTTTATGTATTTTTGTAATGGCAGGTGTCTTGGCCTCTTGATTTAATTGTTAATACAGAGGCACTGAAGAAGTATAATCAGGTAATGTCTTACTTTCTACTGTAAGTATCAGGCAGGGTCCCATATTTACTAATGCCTTTGGTCATTTTGCTGTTTTCTAGGTTATGGGATTCTTACTGAAGGTCAAGCGGGCAAAGTTTGTTTTGGATGAAACCCGAAAGTGGATGTGGAAGGTACTGGTCCATATGAGTTTTGTGTGTTTTGCTTATCATGCCATAGTACCCTTTGTTGTAAATTCTCTTTTGATGAAGTTGGAGAAGTTATAGATTGATATGTTGTTGGGAGTTGACAGTTAAATATGCTCTAGAGTGACAACTTAATTGCCACAAAATCAATCATTTTTCTGTTGGCAGGCCAGAGGCAGAACTGCACATAATTTCAAACAACACTTGATTGTAGCACAGAAGCTTCTCCATTTTGTCGAAGCGTTCCATCAGTACGTCATGGACCGAGTGAGTTTGAAATATGTTTGGTTACTCCGTTCAACCATTGTATGTCTTGTACTCATGGCAACCTTTGAGTAGGTATATCATAGTGCATGGACCGAACTTTGTGATGGCATGGCATCTGCTACTACGCTGGATGAAGTTATGGAAGTTCATGAGGCATATCTTTCATCTATTCAGCGACAATGCTTTGTGGCCTCTGATAAATTGGTAAGCATCTTGCCATTCTAATATGAATCAATACATCATTCCAATATTTAAATTTGGATAAGGATGCTTGTTGCCTGTGTTTTTCAGTGGGCCCTCATTGCCAGTCGAGTTAAGACTATTCTTGGATTAGCTCTCGATTTTCACAACGTAGAACAGACTCTCAGTACTGGTGGGACTGCTCCAGCTGTGAGGACACGATGCGAGATGGAAATGGATCGGATTGAGAAGCAATTTGATGAGTGTGTCGTATTTCTCCTGAGGGTAGGTTTCTAAATCCTCTTACTACATTAGTAAAAGATTGATCGTCTGTAATGGCAGCTATACAGGATCTTTACCTTTAGATGCACTAATTCTGATTTTTATGTCCGTTGCAGATCCTTTCTTTCAAGCTGAATGTGGGTCATTTTCCCCATCTTGCGGATCTAGTGACAAGAATCAATTACAATCACTATTTCATGTCAGATAATGGGAGCTTCTCAGCTATTCCTGGGTCACGGCCACGGTAGCAGTTGAGCAGCACGTACACGGATGGTGGTACTCTCCATTAGTGAAGAATGTATATTCCAGAGTTTTGTGTCTTAAGAGTTGTTTTTTAGAGGGGGATACCAGAGTTGTGTTTTGTTAAACTCAAGATTTGGATTTTCGAGTGCTATTGTTTATATAGACAAAAATACGTCTCCCTGCCTCCCTTACACAAGTTTGGGTTCAAATCCTTTACACAAGTTTAGGTTCAAAGTGAAAAAAAAAGGGTGTTGTCAAAACATTGCTTTCGTATTTCCTTCAAAAATTGAAAGCACGAAAATTTTGATCCTGTAACATTCTACTACTTTACAGCTTGTCCATGTTTATATCATCAACCATATATCCAAAATCTTCAGAAGCTCAGATATTAGCAAGTACAAAGAATCAGCATGCGAGATTTAAGGGTTTATGTCGCTATGTCCATAGGCTGGTTCCAGAATGTACAGAATAATTGAAGAGACATATTCCCTATCATTAATGCATCAGCTTAAGCACTGGCATTGCTTAAAAAAGCCGCTCTACCATTGCTTGCATCGTCCACATTTCGCAAATGCGATTGACTAGATTTACCAGACCATTTTAACCTACTTCGATTCATTACCATCGGGCAAAACTGATCTATAGAAAGTAAGGGGAAAAGATATAACTATTGAATAAGGAAACTGAGGAACCATCTTTATATGACTGCTATGGGGAACTATTACAATTACACTCAGCTCAGAAGCGAACAGCATGGACTCACCACACATTATTACCAATGCAATCACTAAAATTCTCAGTGCCCATTGGCAGGGCGATAGGATGGGTATCTGCTTACTCCATTCACCGGGAAATCCTGCGGCTGATAGGTGTAGCCACTTGCGTCCGACATGAAACTAGTCATGGAGATGTCAGAGCTGTATTGCCACTGGTTCATCATCAGATCATCAAACTGGCTGCTGTTGGAGTAAGAAGGGAGATCGAAGTGTGAATAACTCCGGTCCCTAAGCCCTCGAGGAGCACTGCTCAATGGGCTATAAAACCTTGGAGGCTCGTCATCAAAGTATGGCTCAGACTGATCCAATAGGTATGGCTCACCAAACAAGCCATAATCGGGTGTGCTGGCATCATTGGGCATAGAGAACTGTTGAGCGAATCCAGGTCGAAGAACCCTTCTCCTTTCGCTCTGCTCCTCGTCCAGCAAGTCATTGATAATGTCTAGGTGTGGGAACTCATCAGCAACCAGGCCTTGCGGTTGATAAGGAGTAAATCTGGTAGAAATTTCTGACAACAGCTGCCTGCTTCGTGATCTACCATTCAAATTGAGCTTCGCAATCTCACTTCTGATGTTTGAACTCGACGGAGCACAATCACTACTGTTACTGATGCTGCTGCTGTTGCTGCTGCTGCTTGTTGCTTGCTGTGAGCTCTGTTCTCTGCACTGATACTGGTTCAGTGACTCGGGCTTGACAGTGCCAAATGTGAACCCAGGTTTCAATGATGTTTCCTCTTTACCAGACAAGGTTTCTGATGACAGAATGGAAGGTTGCGATGTAAATATTGGTTGCGAATGTGCAACTCCTTGCTCTGATGAACCTGGCTGGTGTGTGAAACTGCTTCCACCAGCAGAACTTGTCTGCATCATGGCATTGCGATATGTTCGTGACCGGGGAATGAAGCTAGGAGCATTAGCCGAGGGCTCATTTCCCAACCGTCCGACCGCACTCATTGAACGAGAAAGAAGTGGTACACTCTGAGATGTTGAAGTAACTGGTGCACCTTGTTTTCCTGCAGGGACTTGTGGGGCACTCAAGGGCCTTGATACTGTAACGGCCTGGGTTATTGCACTGCCATCCAGGGAAGCCTGTTTCTGCGCTTCAGATTTGGATTGTATAGGCACCTGCAGGGGTCTAATTGCAATTGGAACCAACTTCTCATTGTGGGTCGCAGGACTGGACAGAGGTCCTTTATTTGATAGTAACTGAGCTGCCGGGGTTGGACTGACACCTGCTGCCGTAGTGCCAGTCACAGCACCTGAAGCTTGGCTTGCACGGTAATTCAAACTATTGGTGCTTTGCTGGGATACGTTAGGTTGCTTCTTAGCAGGGCTCACAGATGAAAAGGAAGACTCTGCCATTCTTGACTTGGAGGGGCTCATGACATCAACATGCCGTTGTGCATGTTGCTTCCTCTGCGAGACAACTTTATCATCCTGCAATGAATCAACTTTCATGCTTATTCAATCAAGTGGAACACAAAAAGATTCATGCAAAAATCAAGAAGGCTGTTTTTAACACCTTTATCTTAGAATTGATTGCTTTATGGTGCATTTCCCAGTAAAGACACGAACATCATAAAGTAAAAGGTCTGGAGGCCGGTATTATCTGAGACATCCAAGAAAGTCATGTACCTCAGATTCATGTCTAGCATCCTTGGAGTTGACAGAAGCATTGCTGCCAGATCCTACAAAACCATTATACACTGAGTTTGGTCCGCCTTGTCCAAGTCCTGCCCGTGTATCAGTATCCTTATTCCTCCGGTTGTTTCCCCTGAATCACAATGCAGCATGATAAATACCGAGTAACAGTATGATAGGTGAAAATACAAGTGAAAAATACCTATTTGATGAGGATCTGACATTTGTCCAGGCACCTCCTGATCCATTCAAGATAACTGAAGGAACTGAGTCCGACGAACAAGTTGATGAGCTATCATCCACAAAAGAGGTCCGCTTCCCTGCTTGGTCATTTTGCACCTCACCACTTCCAGGTACAGTGGCTTGAGTTTCTGAAGCATCTGTCTCCCAATTAACAGGGCTAGATTCACGCTCTTCAATATCAACATGAAGTGCATCTGAATTATCATCTCTGTTATCAGATATATCAGAGACTTCTTCAGGGTTGTCAGCATTCGAGGACATTTCTTCTGCTTGTCCAGAGAAATCATCCAGAATCCTATCATCAGATGGACTGCTGTCCATAAGTATTTCCTTGTTGATGTCAGACTTGCCATTTTTTCCTTTATTACTTTTTCGACTGTTTTTCTTCTGTTTTGCCTGGAGAATGGAGTACACTTAACATTATAGAAGTCCACAACAAGTACAAAGAGGATAACACAGAATCATGTCAAACACACTGATATCAGCAGTGAGGACACAGAAGACAACACACAATCTATAATTTCATATAATAAACAAATGAAACAAACAAGAAAGGAGAGCATGACAGGAGAATTTTTTTCAATAGATATTAACCTGCTTTTTCTTGGCACGTTTTTCCTTTTCAGCGGCACTACGCTTTGCCTTAAGTTCAATTTCAGCTAGCCCAGCAGCTTCTTCTTCACGAATCAGCTCCTCTTGGCGTTTCAAAGCCACTGCCTCTTGGTATGCCACTTCTATTCGGCTGTTTCAACACATTACATGAAGATGAGCATGCAAGGCCATAACGAAAGTGGGATTTGAATTTACGTATTTCATCAGAAGATTTATGTTTTTCCAAATAAAAGAATTCTAAAACATATTCATCAAAAGATGAAAAAAAAAGGTTTGGCAGCGCACATATGGGAAATACAACTTGTGCAGTGATGTGATAACATATTAAAAAAGCAACATCTGGAAAGGCATATACATCAAGCGATGCATGAAAAATTTTGGGAACCACAATTTACGTTGTTGACCCATGCTATGTATTTGTCAAGCAAAATAACATTGAAGTAGAAAGTTTGATACCTGAATATATGAGCTAAGGCAAAAAGCTCCAATGTCTTCCAGCCTAGTTCTATAAGCCGTCTATCATCACGCTCAATAGAATCTTTGTTGAATTCCTCACCTGAGCTGCCATCCTGTAATATGAACATTTGTTAGGGACCCATACATATCAGTAGAATGAAGTCCATGAAGACATACACTGTGTACTGCATATAGCATCTCTTCATTTTTTGGGTTAGTACCTCACTAAGACACAAGTCATATCAAAGCATTATGACATAGGAATGTTTAGTTCATTTTGTGCAAGTAACTTTGCATTTAATATGGAAAAAACTCAAAAACCTTAATTTTTAATTAAACGTGAAAAAAATATATCTGTAGTTAGCTATATTCTAGTGAACCGCCATAAGACAAGACATTATAGGATAGATATTAACATTACAAACCAATGTCTAAATGGTCAAAAATAAAATGCACACCTTTGTACGGTTCTGTGAACTTTTATCCTCTTTTGTGGGCAACGGTTGATGTGGCAGTGTGTCCAATGCAGCTCTTTCAAGCAAAACTATCACATCATCAGCCAAAACAAACATGTCCTGGTCAATAAGTACCATTGGAGTGCTTCGAGCATCTGTCTCTGTTAGTTTCGGTATCCCCTTTTTGTTCTTGCTCTGGTATTCAAGAGCCTTCAGTCCACTATATAGCGAGTCAATTACCAAGGTTGATGTAACTTCCTTCTCTATAAAGAAGTGCTTCACTAGAACTTTCAATATAGTGTCAGTCTTTTCCCTTGTCATGTGTCGCCGCACACTTGGATCCATCGCTAGCCAGAATGCACTGAAACTGCAATTTTCACCAAAAACAAGTATTAAAAAAAAGGTATTGGAAATGAGCCTGGTCGTAGAACACCAATGTGCCATTTGGAGGTTTATCTAACCTGGACCACCTCAGTTTATCCTCAATCAACCTGCTAAGCTTGCTTCTTCTTTCATCAATAAAGCGTCGGCAAATTTGTTCCACATTTGATAGATACACCCTAATTAGTTCCCTTCGGTACTGGCCGTCAAGGCAACGGAATGGACGGTCTGCCTTCTCCCTCAAATATTAGAATGCAGAAGCAGAAATGGTTATGCAAAGTAAATAGATACTTCCTGCTTGCAATTGACTGAAAGTAGCATTAAACGTATGACCCACAGGAAACAGATACCTGATAACTTGAACTTGAGCTTTGATGGTAAGAACATCCTCAACAACAAAGCCGTCATTTAACTTTGATAGCTCCATAAACTTTTTCCACCCCCAATCATGTTCTTTCTTCCAAAATCGGTGCAGTGTATCTGAAATACTACTTCCTTTAAACTCCAATGGCAGAGAAGCCAAGCAAAAGATTGCTATTTTAGCTCTAGGCACTAGCCAAACCAGATAATAGTTCATCGAACTCACCAGAATACTTGGATTTCTTAGGGTCTCTATTAATTACAGCTATTGTAAATTGTGCGAAGTGACTCCATCCTGAATAAAAGCAAATCATATTGAAGATCATGATAGCCACAAAGTGAAGTGTGTCAAACACAATGCATCCAACTTTGCATCTACCTGGGAGTAGTTTATCATGGTTCGCAACACAAAGAAAGAGAGAGAGGTGATTGCAAACATCACATCCTTGTGGATAGATTAAGATATACCTGAAAATCAACTAACAGATCTCAAGACATGGTGCAGAAGAAAAAGGTTTGAGCATATAAATCGAAAGAAAATAATGCATCAGATTCAAAAGGACATATAGCAAACAAAAAATAGCAAAAATTAAAATAAACAATAGCTCAGTCCTACTCCATGTGGTTGTTGAATAAAAAACAGGGCAAACACCGACATTTTTCTTCTTCTCAGTGTGTAAGAAGACATGAAATAGAAGCTCATAAAAGGAAATTAAAAGCATATTGAATACAGTATGCTCCAGATTCCAGAAACTAAGTAATTTTAGCTTCAGTGAAGCCAGAAGTATTTATATTTACATAAGAAACATGTCAAGAGAATTGGATACAAATAGCTTTTTTTTGAAAAAGAGATACAACAGTCTTTCTCCATGGCAATAAAAGCCAGTACTACTACTATTTGCTGGCCAAAACACAGATTGCCATGGTCAGGCAGAACAATGATTACTGCTAAATTGATCTGCTACCAGTAAGCTAAATTGAGCTGCTACCAGTACGTTCAACTGCTGAAGGATGCAGGGTCACTGTGGTACCTAATAAACTTAGTATTCACAAGGTCATCCATGCTCAAGACTATAGTCTCTTTTCAAATCACTTCTCAAATGGCCACCATTCAGAATTTGCAGTTCAAACAGAACATGTTGTGCTCTCTCAATAGATTCATTTGTGCCCACACCTTTTCTACTTAATAGAAATTGTTGCAAAATCATTTGGAAACTAACAGCCAAATCACACCTAGCAGGCTAGTAAGAAGCACAGATACAGGACAATAGATATATGTTTGCAGTATAAGAAAGTATAAAAAAGGAAATAGTGAGTCCAATAAATGCTCATATGAAGACCTACCACTTAAATCCACCAACATCAAAGGAATTACTCCTTAGCTCTCTCTTGTTGATTTGAGAGAAATTATCAATTCTCCATGTAAACTTCCCATAAAGTTCAGAAGGCCTTGGTCCTATACAAGACAATTGAATTGACAGGTAAAGCGCCAATTGATGCCAAAATCTTTAAATATGATGACATATCACACAAATCAGCTTATTGGAATCATGTAACCCAGCAGAATGTTCAAAAAGCTATGTAATAATCATCTCACCTTAATTACAAGGCGAGTCAAGAAATAACATGTCCAACTCAGTGATGTCAACACATAAAAAAGCCACGTAGTTTTATACTGCAAGTCTATTTTAAAATAAGCACCGCCTAGATTCCAGCTTTTTAAAGCAGTGAACTACAATGCCTTGACTGCAACAGAACTAGTTGGCAGCATGACCCCCATAGCAGCCATGATTTGTAGCAGGAGCAGCAACCATTCATCTGGTAAAGTAATGGCTGGAGCATAATGTTGGTAGATTAGGCCTAGGTATAGTGTTACGTGCCACAACTTTTCTCAAGTAAGAAATATGCACTTCCCAAATAGCAGTTTATTAAAAGTAAAACGGATTAACCTCAGATTGTCACTAGCTTTGTTTTTTCCCTGGCTAAGCTTATCTAGATTTTTTTCCCTTTTGCATAGGGAAACTATCCCTAATGTTATTGCCTCCCTTCAGATAAAACGGATTAACCTTCATATTGTCATTAGCTTTGTTTTTTTTCCCCTGGCTAAGCTTATCTAGATTTTTTTTCCCATTTTGTATAGGGAAACTATCCCTAATGTTATTGCCTCCCTTCAGATGAGACAGAAGGGAACAAATCCCCGTTTCTGTCTCAAGGGAAGGGCAGTGACCGGGATTCAAACTTTCATCTTCAGCATGGTGCTAACTAGTTTTAAAGAAAAAGGTTTGGGAAGGGCGTTGAAGCACTTGTTCGACATGTAAAATACATAGTTTCACAGTTAGCCAAACCTATTTCCAACGTCCGGGTTCAGCAAGCAGCTAGTTATCCTAAGCCTAAAAATAAATAACCCAAATGACTGCAGTGACCACTGTACTCCCCGAAGACAATACAAGTATCTAAGTCATCATTCATACTACTGCATGGGCAATTAATAAGACTGCAATGAATCATATCATGCGTACATAGTTTAAGTAGTACTGTAACCAAATTAGTTGAGACCCTTTTATGGAACAGTGTAATTAAAAATGGAGAGTTTTTAGCTGGTTTACAGAGGACCGTAACATCAGGAGGAAGACTAGAAAGACCTAGCTTAAAAGCATTTGCAAAGCAGAAATACAAACAAATGTGAGATAGTTGGACAACATACCACAATCATCATCATCAGTGTCCGAGTAAGCTGGTGAGGTGGATGGCGTCCCATTCTCAACTTGCTCACTTGACCTCCACTCAGCTAAAGAATCCCCGGAATGGCTCTGCTGATCACTTGGCATCTCTTCAGTTGATGAGGATCTACCATCCCCAGCATTGTCCTCAATCAAAGTGCCAGCCATTACTCTATCACCTCAAGAAGCACAGCTATTTTCACACTCAACCTTTTCCTTCCTGCAGTGTCATGAAACTAGATCATAAGTCTTGGTTTCGGTAGATGACCAAAAATACAAAAAAGGGATATCCCAAAGTGAGGCTAGTCGATAGGTTCCCAAGACAAAGTTTTTTAGACAGGACAAGCAATTGCTAACTAGTTGGTCTGTAGAACCCATGCCTCATGCATCTCGTGCCCAGCGGCCGCAAAAGCGTGCATGGTACCAAGCAGCCATTGGAGAAAACAATAGAAACGGTGATTGAACCACTCGAATCACATGGGCACTCCAGACGCCACCGAAGCAAAAACTAACATCCAGAACAGCAAAATCCTGTCACAGGAATTATGTCCAGATCCCAGGAACACCATTCTCAACCTGTACAACCTCTAATTCCCAGCTGAAGTAACGACGCTAATCCCAAAGTAGTAATAATCCAGTGCCACGCGACTGTAGGCCTACGCAGTATTAAATCATATATATACATCGAAGGTGGATTATTTTCCTACGCAAGGGAAAAAAACTGCAGCTCCCTCCTAAGACTATCACGAAGGGAACGATTGACTGGAAGTCTGGAACCAGACCCAACCAACCCAACCCAATCCATTTCAATCCAATCTAAGCGCACGCCGGAACCGTCACGCGCGGGACCCCGGCCTACCGGACCGAAGGAACCGTCGCCGCCTCCGTCCAACTAGATCGGTGAGGAACCGCGCCGCAATGCTCACCTGCCCGGGAAATCCCCCGATTCAGCTCGGATCTGACCCCCCACGGGGGAGGCCGCCCCTCGCGTCGCGCGTGCGTCGCCCGCGCCCGGCGCGGAGATCGAGCGCTCCGTCCTCCCTCCCGCTCGTCGTCGGCGGCGGCGGCGGAGGCGGTGGAGGGGGCGGCGGCGTGCGCGTGCGCCCTAGTCGAGTCGGAGAGGGTGGAAGGGGGGAGGTGTGGTGGAATGGAGTCGGGGAGGCTGGCTGTTGAATAATCGGATCGGGTTTAGGTTTAGCCCCCTTCCCTCTCCGTAGGCTGCTAGCCTAGGCTTACTTCGCCTCATTCGTCATTTCGTCTTGGCTGTGCCAGAGTTATTTATAGGGGGCAGTCATTTAAAACGGTGGATAATTATCTACCTGGTGTTTTAGCAGTGACTAGTATAACTTGATATATATACACATTTCTGACAGTTATGGTCCGATGCACCGATGAAGAATGGTTAGTACTGAACCAATAAAGGACATCATGGATAGATCTAATGATAATATATGATTTAGATAACACGTGGCATGAGCCGATACAACAAGTGTTCATCGTTAGCGTATATTGCTTGTAACGTCAAATCCGAAAATACTTACATACGTGGAAGGGAGTAGCTATCAGTTTTCCCTTTTTTTCACTTTTGCATCATTGTCCTTAGTGTTCCTTAAACGTCGTTTAAGGGACAATGGTGTAAAGTGCAAAACGAGTTATTTCTCAAAGTAGGCACCGGAGGAAGTATGCATGACATAAATAAATGGTAATAGGTTCATCATGAAAAAATATTTTATAGTATATACTATCTCTATTCTATTCGCTAATAGTTATTCACTAATATATAATACCTAATGAATCAATGTTTTTTCCATGATGAAAGTTATTGACATGGCAATAGATAACATTGCTTCGCCCTTAAATAGTGGCGAGGAGGCAAATAATGGCAAACGTGATGCTATCCTTTGGTGAAAAACAGGAAACAAACAGTAAGATTGACGACTGAGAATAAACGGGAGAATAGATGTAAATCATGATGAAGCAATCTTTCAATTTATTAAAACATACCGGGTCAGTTCATTGGTATATTTCTTAAATCGTGATCTTTCGGTGTTTGAAACCATTTTTTCATTTGTTTCCATGAGGTAATATAGGGAAGTTGTGCAATTATCTTTATAAAGATATAAAATTAATGTTACTAGATTAATCGTGATAATTATTATATATAATACATACATCTTCTACTTACCAGTGATGGGATCATCAGAGTTGGAGTAATAATTTCTTTCAATAACTACTCCCTCCATCCCAAATTACTATTCGTTTTGGCTTTTCTAAGTATATAACTTTTGCGATGCATCTAGATACGTAACAAATGCTATGCACCTAGAAAAGCCAAAACGAATAGTAATTTGGGACAGAGGAAATAGTTGATTAGGATATCCCAATATCTCATTTATTATTTTTGGAAGAGTTAATTTTACAGTTTCCCAATAATCTTATCCCAATCCAACTACCGTATTGAGATGGTCACAACTCCTTTATTTTAGAAGAGTTGGGAGTGGATTATTGATTTATCCCAATAATTATTAGGAAAAAGGAAAGAGAATCTACTCGAGCACTAATTTTTTACGAACACTCCCAATCATCTAGTCAGATTGGAAATGCAGCACTAATTTTTTACGAACACTCCCGATCTAGTTAGATTGGGAAAGGAAGGATACTCAAGGGCAGCGCTAGGGTTTGTCTTTTTTTCTCTCGCTACTAGGTGTCTCCTACTCTAAGCTTTTTTTTAATATATGTTGTTTATATGATGTTTACTAGCTCGCTCAAAACTCGGCAAATATCTATAAAGTCGGCAAAAGCAGGGCACTCATAAAAATAAATCCGGTGAAAGCATGATAGAATCTATTTCGTGAAGCATCACAAGCATATTATGAAGAAAAAAAAATGAAAGCAGACATCCTTCACCCAAAAACTTTCTGCCCCAGGTACTGCATTGCAAACTAGAACTGAGAACAACTTAAATCCTTAAAGCACTGTTTCTATCCTGTACAGAAGCTCCAGAGAACCGGATCCGATTGCGGGCCAGCCAAAAGACCAAAAAGGAAAATTCGGACGATGCTACATCTTATCCAAGCGCATCAAGACATCCAAATGAACGAAACAAGGTTGACGAAAGATTCGAGTTCTCGAATCCCACATGCAACATCCTTAGCACTACAATCTCTGTCAATACAACAACCCAACATTGCAAACCATATCAAAATCCCTCCAGCATAGCTTCTGATGTTCATTTTGGAAACTCCAACAATCTCAGTTGTCATCAACTTGAGAATGAAAGACAAAGCTTGGAAATGTAGTGGTGATGTCCCTGTCCAAATATGTCAATACATGCTTGTGAGATACTTCAAGAAAAGACAAGGGAACTAGGCTATGAATTGGCAGAGAATCATATATTATTCATGGGAGCCCGAAAGGGAAATCCAAAAATAATGTACAAATAAACCGATTTAAAGCACAATGCATTTCTGGACCTAACACTATTAACCTAAAGCTTCAGCATATTTTCTAAGAGAAACTGAAACAATCCAGAAGCACATCAACAGATAAGGCATGGATTTCCAAGTACATCAACTACGACACAACTACTAAGATCCACTAGAGGGATGGGATGGATCCCACTCCCTCTCCGTACAGGCAGCAAATTTGTGTACCACAAATCTTACCACTACTTAGAAAAAAATCACGTCATTTAATAACACCAGTAAACTATTTGATGATCTCAATTATCAAGTTGAAAATGTCAAGTTTGGAAAATTAGTTAAGTGCATTGTGACCAAACTTTTAAGGTAAACATAAGTCACAAAACTACACCAAAAAAAAGGAAAGAGAGAATAGTTTGATAAGCACAGCAAAGAAGGTTTCTTACTTAAGGTACTGGAGTGTCATGTTCTTCAGCAAAGAAGGATGCCTAACAACAAGATTGCGCCACTCTTCTTTGTCAATCCTTCCATCATGCTTTGTGTCAGCCTCCTCAAATGTCTTATAATAAGAAAAGAAAAGAAAATTGAGCAGTGGAAGTTAAAATCAGCAAGCAACAATATGGCAATCTGATTATGTGTTATGCTATGCCAAACCCATTGAAGCCATCACAACAGCAGGGTACAGAGCAGCAAGAAAGCAATAGGGAATATCCACTATCAAATTGATATATTGAAGCATGTAACCGTACACAATAAATAATGAATGCTAATGCATTTCCACCAAGGATGTAACATTCAACCAGAACAATAACTATAATATTAAATATGGTAGAATGTGCACATTCAATTTGATTTGCCTACTCCTGCACCATCTTGTGGACTCAAACAAATAGGAAAGACAGCATCTGTAGATCTTGACCATTGTGCCATCACATATTATTCAATATATGCTTGCCATCAAGGCTCTTGGTTTACCACAATGCTCGCATACACTCAATTGAAAATGAAAAGTATGAAACAGTATTTTGTAGTTGAACACAGGAAGGTTCATAACATTCCAGGGCATGAAAAAATTGACTCTATAGCAGACATACTAGACTCTATAGCCAAAGTGGATATACGTTAAATGCTAAACATTAGCAGACCTTGTCAATTATGCTCTCTACAATTTCATCAGAAAGATTCATTCCTGACTCAGCAAGTGTTGCAACAACCATCTGCTTAACCTGATAGACAAACACAATAAATTATTAAGGCCATGACTACAAAAGAAAGAATAACTTAACCAAAAGGAAACATTTCTTAAGCAAAAAAGGTATTTCAACAAAAAGGGAAAGAATTCAACCAAGACAGCAATTCTTGAAAATTGAATGCATTTGCGTTTTCACTTGGTTAATCCTCAAGAAAAAAATCTCATAAAATATGCCAAAAAGACAACCAAAATTCTCATGTATCCTGTTATTAAACAAACTAGCATTATTTAACCTGCTACCCCATGATATGAGGTTTTAATGATGTACCATGTTTAAGCTGACCTCTACATAAAAGCTAACTCCTAAAATGCAAAACCCAATCCACAGTTTCATACCTCTTGTCTCTCAATGTAGCCTTGTTGCTTGAGATCATATAGTCGGAATGAAACTGCAACAATGATATGAGCTTTTTCAGATTTTTTTTAAAAAAAACAATAGTGGAAAAGCAAGAGTTTCAAGTAAAAAGTAGATTGTTACCTCGACTCTAACATAAATTCAATTCATTATTAAGAAATTGTTGATTAGATTAGGCATCGGTGAATCCTTGTATATCCAATATTTGAATAAGTATTTCATATAAGCTTCAAGTTATTGTGGTTAATTATGTGATTTAGAGCTTGGATTGAATACTTCTAGTCAAGAACCAAATTGCTATCTACAAGACATCGGAACTCACAATCAATTTTCTCATCAAGGGGGGCATTAGGATGAAATACTGAGAGAGCACGGGCAAATTCTTCAAATCCTAGAATTCCATTGTGCTTTGTGTCAAACAAGTCAAAGACCTGCAAAAAAATCCAGGAAAATATTAAGGACAAGATAAACAATTACATCAGCAGCTGAAAGCAAGATTACGGCAGTTTTTCATGCATCGTATTTTTATACACAGAACATGGTTATAAACATCTGTAGCTTCCATTGATAGATATTCCACATAAGTTCCCATGTCTAACATTCAATAGCATGAATTGATTTGAATGACTTTCGAGTTTCAAGTGATATGCACAAATGTTTCACAAGATGCACATGAATCATGAAAGACAAGAACCCAAATGGTAGATACAACTCCAAAGAAGAAAGAAGCATGCCAGTTAAATTAGTAGACATACATACAAAAATATTTTATTCAGGACACCATGCTGAATTAAATAAACCATCTAAATGTATATGCATGGTCTGGCACACAGCACACTAGGTATTGCATTGCATAAGATATTCCTGCAGATAGCAACATAGACAAAGTCATAACACAAGCTATCCAGTTAAGGAACACATTTGTTCAGCTTCCATTTAGATATACAGCTACAGTGCATTTTGTGACACACATGCATTGAATTGAGGATACTGGGGAAAGTTTCACTTCGCAACATCAGAAGGTGCTATTAAATAGGCACAATATGCAAGAAAAGGAGCATCTAGAAATTACTGCTAAAATTTTTGGAATTAGATCTATATGGAAATAGGCACAATGCGTTGAATTCGTGATGATTTAAAGGGAAAACGTGAAGATTAGGCAACCAAAAACTGAAACATAGAACATGGTCATTTTGGTTAAAGGAAAGGGTGGCAAATGACACGGATGTGGGGCCCAGGATTAAGCAGGCACTAAATCACGACTCACGTGCGGCGGACCCTAAACCGAATATAGATAAAAAGTATATATCATCCATAGATGACTAACCGTTGGCTGAGCTCATTTAGGAAGATGATTGGCAGGAAAGCACAAGTAACGGTAAACCCTTAAACCAAAACAGATAACTGAGGCATAAGACCGCATGACCCTGAGTAGGCAAAACTATTCCACAGGAGTCAACTATATACACCCATAAGCACTCCACAGTGTTCATCACCCACGCAGCATTAGCTATCCAACAACAATTCCCAAAAATGCAAGCGCAGAACATACAAAGCATGTAATGGTAACACGGAGCAGCACACAACAGTGAACGATGTGCAATTAATGAAGACTTACGCGGTCGGCGAAGAGGCTCTCCTTCTTGCTAGTCTTGAACAATGCCAACTGAAACTCCTCCTGTGCAGAGGCGGCCGACAAGAACAGCGTCTCAGCATTGTTACATACATATGAACTAAGCTAAGCAGCAAATCGAGCTCGCGGCACAACTGACCTTGTTAATCAGGCCGTCATCAATGACGGCGCTGCTAATCTTCTTGAACAGCTCGTACAGCGCCTCGACCTCGCTCACGCTGACTGCAGGGGAAGAGCACAGCCAACCCAAACCCACCCAGGCGCGGGCGTCAATTCCCACGCCGTACGCAGGTGCGAAATGGAACAACTAGAGCAAGGGAGAAGCGGGCTTACAGACGGTCTCCCTCGCGAGGACCTGGGGGTCCTCGAGCCCCCGCGGCTGCTTGAGCTCGACGTCGCAGCACTTGAGCAGGACCGCGAGCAGCTGCCTCACCCCGTCCAGGCACTGCACCATGATATTACCCCCCACCCTCGCCGCCGGCTCCCACCCGCACGCCGCCTCCTCCGCACGCTACTCAACGCGCCCCATCTCGCGGGCCCGCGCGGAGGGTTCGGTCCTGCGGCGAGAATCGAGCACCACCGGATCAACCAATCGACCGAGTAATCGCCCAACCAACCAGCCAGTCCCGAACCCGGATCGCCCACGCGCGGGATTGCGGGAGGGAGAGAATTCCGAGGGGCGTACCTCGAGGGAGAGTGTGGGAATGGGGGAGCGCGATCCTCTCCGGCGGCGGCGCGGGGGTTGGGGGCCAGGGCGCGGCGGGGATCGGAGGGGGAGGGCAATGCAATCGCGACGGGGAGGGGGGAATGGGCTCTGGCTGGGCTCGGCTCCTCTCTTCTCTTCGTCGTCGGTGTCGTGCCGCGCGCGAGGGATATGCGGTGTGCGCTCGTGCCGCGCGTGTTCCACCCCGCTCTCTCCCTCTCTCTCGTCTCGGGGGCTTGGCGTTCCCGTTTCGGGCTCATCATTGGGGCGTGGGCCCGGTCGTCGCGAGCGATGGCGAGGTGGGCCCCACCAGGTGCCTCTCACGGCGACCCGCCGCTCTGCGTACGCCGTACGGGACGAATGGGGAGGTCCGGTTGTCCATCCGTCCACCGCTGGCAGCTCCTCTGCTCCTCACCCGTGGAGTGCTGTTTTTTCTCTTCTTTTTTTTTCCATTTTACTCGGAAAATAGATGGATGAAATTTACTAGAAATGAGCGTAGAATGAGTATGTGGATTTACACGTGCTTGCAACCTGCGGTTTTGTAACAGTTGTCTAGCCGGATTTTGTAATCGGAAAGTATAAGGGTTGTCTAGAGAAACCATCATAAATGACGTATGTATAACGGCTTTTAACTTTGGACGTCGTGTTATCTTTTGTCTTATCAAGTCTAGCTATATTCATCCATGCATAGCTTTTATAATTATAACAAAGATATATGCAAGTTGGGAGAGAAAAATTAATAGATCAACCATCCCGGATGTTAAGATTAGCTTCCTACATATTCAAACCCCATTAAATTCTACTACATGAATCTAATGATTCAAATAATATTTCCTTCCCAGTAAAAAGCATGTCACCGAATAAACTTTGGCATCTTGTTAATTTGTTTTAAAAAAGGTTATATTGTAGCAAGAAAAGAAAGAGGGAAGAGCAATGCTACAACCATTGACCATAGATGACTTCATTTAACCTCAAAAAATCGAGGCTTACGAGCGTAACAACAAAATAAGGTTCATACCACTTTCATGTACGTACAGCCTTGTTTTGTGCACAACCTAACTTTTATGCACGTCAACCTTTCCATTTCCATGTTTATTTCCAAATTCCAATATACCTTTCTTTCGCTGTCAAACCGCGCTACTCAGACGGCCCTGACATCACATGTATTGGCCGCGGCAAAAAAAAAAAATGGAGCCGATTGATTCAGGCCACACAAACACGGACTAGATAGCCATTGGCAGGGCGAGGTCACGGTCAGCCATGTGGAAAGACAAGGACGGATTTCATTTGGCGAGCAAATGGAAGAGCCTGACCTTCCATTTGCTCAGCAGGGCGATTAGTGTGCGATTGTCAAGGCTCAGCAGGGCCATGGAAAGTACAAAGACCAGTCATTTGTTTAGTGACCCTGAGAGATCCATGTCACGAGTCCAAAATCTGTAACATGGATAGGCGATGGATCGTAAGCCAACTACACAACATTTGTTTTAGCTAGGGAAGTTTATACATACTCTCTCTATTTTTGTATTGCAAGATATGTTTCATAAATCATAACACATTTTGGTGGGGCAAAATCCTGCTATGATATTCAGAATTATAATAAGTATTCTGAATACGAAACTAGTTACACTAGTTTTATATCACAAGCATTACGTATTACAATAGAGTAATTGTTCGTCAAAGGTTGTCTCTTGCAAAACATACATCTTATAATTTTAAACGGAACGAGTAGTTATGACAGAAGCCAATGGTTTCAAAGTTACTGGAAATTAGCAAAAACCAATTTAAATAAATATCACGCCTCACTTTTTAGAAGAAAAAAGAAAAGAAAAGGAGGAATTAGCAAAGGATGCAGCAAAAATATATCATGATAATATTTCTGTCAATCGACCACTCGAGCAATCATGTTATCGACAGAGACTAAGAGAGTTCCTTTCCAGCAGATCCAGACTGTCAGAAAGAAGACTACAAGTGCTCTCGCCTGACACGCATGGAGATAGCATGCATGCTGCAATCAACTGGAAGCGAACAAAGCCGCCATGGAATTTTCTAAGCCCGGGACGATTGCATGAGTGATCCGCCAGCCAGTGAGGCGTGCCAGGACAAGAAGGCAAGAGGAATTGTTTACACTGTGGCTTGCAACTGGTGCTTCATCTCTTGGCTTCTTCGTGTTCCTCCAAGATGATTGAGAACTGCAGCTTCTGATTCAGATCGGCTCAGGAGCATGAACTGCACCTGACTCAAAGGAAAATGTTTTCTTCTGGTGTTCTTTTTTTTTAATGTTGCAAATGAGAAATCCTGCTGGTCGGTCTTTATAAGTGACTGCAAGTTGGCTACTTCACTTTGAGGAACTTGTACTTGCAAAGGTTACCCGCTAATCGTGCTCTAAGATGACGGATGAGAGAATTGCATTGCCATTCGTAACTGTGCGTGGATACACCGACAAGATAAAAGTTTAGAGCATACGAATAAGCATCAGTAGTCAACTGAGGTTTTTCTTCTATCTTTCCGTGGCAGAGTTTGTAGATTATATTGCTTTAATTTCTACGTTGGTTTCTACCCAATTTAGAGAGGTAGACAACAAAAAACTGAAATATATATACGCAAATGGACGGTTATTTTCATAGCAGGGTTACTAGTATTCATCTGCTGGTTTGTACTATCTCCGTCACTAAAACTTGTTTGAGACAAGTAGAATAGTTTATTTTGTTGCTAATTCTCCTTGTTTGAACGCCGCCATCATCATCATCATCATCATCATCATTTCAATGTTCTTCTTATTACTACTGGGAACAGGGGACAGTGTGATCCTAATTCTCCTATCTCCCAGTTCACTTTTTACGATGAAGTTAATAGTTCATCCTACGTTCATGTGCCGGAATTTCATTCCCTTAAGGTTGATTGGCATGCACACAAGGAATGCTCAATAGCAATTCTAATAGTCAACTTTCAATGATCCATACTTAGCAACCGGGAACGTGGCCATGCTCCTCGTTCCGGGAATGTCGTCCCGGGAACGAAAACAATTTAGTGTAAAAACCTTTCATAAATACCGTACCATGTTCTCATTTCCATCGTTCTGGGAATATAGTTGCTAAGGATCCACATTGTAAAGCTGGTGAAGCTGCAGAGTGAAAGGCATGACCTCCTGAAGATCAGCCGCGAGCTACGGAAGGAGATGGAGGCTCGTAACCACAAAGTGGATGAGCTGAAATCCGAGGCAAAGTTCTTGGTTCGACAACTCACAGAGCTACAAGAATCACGGCAATCATTGCAAGCAGAGATTATCAAGCTGATAGAAGAGCACCTCACTGTCTTAGCAAAGTCATCTATGGCTCTTGGAGAAGGAAAAGTCATTTGATGATGATTTCAACACTCTTGTTGGTGAAACAGTCAGGACAGATATCCTTGGTGTCATTTTTAGAAGCCTTCATGTTAGAGGACATCATAAATGTAGTGTTTGCGTGAGGATTTTGGGTCTCTACATGCAGCAGGAAGAGCTTTATCAGGAAATCAAGCTGATGAACAATAAGTTTGGAGACCTACAACTCGAGAGACCTACAACTTGAGAACAACTATCTTTAGAAGGAACTCAGTAGAATGTTGAGTATCTGTGACGGCTCTGCTGCAGAAATTTTGACTGGGTCCAGAAGGATACCAAGCTATTGAAATCCGGCAGAAAAGGCCAAGAGAGTTGTAACAGCTCTAATCTTATTTAGGCTAAGCATGTCATCATATGCATCATTAAGCATTAATTAAGGTTTAGTTGTTAATTAAAACTTGCCTTTGTTGAGGTCAATTTTTGACACGCGGACGGTTCGCTGCACACCTCGGTGCATGTCACGGGCGCAGAACTTTTGCACCACGTCGTTCCCACGGATCCCACACGTCAGCCCACGCCCCCCACCCAACTAGAGCACCTTGCAGCCCTCTCTCTCCTATCCCATCCACTCTCTAACACTCTCTCTCTTCCACCCAAGCTATGGAGCAGCCCCTAAGGTCCCTCCACCCTCGAAGCCCCTCAACCTCGCCGGAGCTTCACCGGAGGACCGTCGGAGTTCAACATCGACGAGCTACACCACCTCGACGTCATCTTCTTCCTTGGGCTTGGAGCTTTCCCAAGCCTTTCTTCCTCCATCCCCCCTCCATCCTCAAGACCTTCCTCAAGCTTCAAGTGAAGGACGACCCCAAGCTTCTCCAACACCGTCCTACACCAACCTGCGGCACCTCACCGGAGTTCTACCCATCACCGGTGAGCCATCCCCATCCCGATCCGTTCCCCATCGCCCTAGGTTTTGAATCCATCGAACCCTTTAGAAGAAATCATCATTGATGACCTAGAGCTTTGGATCTTTAATGTATGTCAAATCTATCTCCCTAGATGAACTCTAGACACTCCTAGGAACCCATAGAAACAACCGCACCCTAAACTAATGCTGGAGTCGTCGTCGCCGAACTCGCCAGTGAACCACGATGGCGATGCGGACAGTCCGCCCCTCACCAGTGGACGGTCTGCCATTTGCACATAAAAAACAATAGAGCCTTTACATTTCTGGTTCCCAGGTATTTTTTTACTGCAGGCGGTCCACCCTTGATGATATACTTACATTTCTTGATGGCCGGACGGTCCGCCGTTCAACCACGCGACCAAATGAGCCTCTGTACATTTTTTCAACATATGCTGATTTTTTACTGTGGACGGTCCGCCATTAGGAAAGGACGGTTTGCCATTCATTTTCGAAAACCACTCCAAATATGTCTACTTTTACCAAAATGGTCGGCTGTTCAAACCGGACAGTCCGCCTTTCCCAAGCCGGACGATCCACCACTTCTTGTCCAACACCTATACACTTGCACATGTTTTACTTGCTTGTATATGCTACAACCAACTCTTGTATGATCATCTAGCATTATTAAAACATGCTTAATCATGTCATACTCATATCATTGCAATTATTCATGGCATATTTACTTATCAAACATCATTGCACTCGTGTAGAGAATGAAATGCCGGAGCAAGAGGAGGGTGAGCCTGAGCCGGAGCCCGTCGTCGACGACGCTTCCTTTGTGAACTAAGGCAGGCACTTAAGCATCTCTTAACCCTATTTTGGATCAATGATGTATATGTGTCTTGTATTCGCATGAGTTAATAATTATGTATATGTTTGCTTAGCTCCTACCTGATGCATTATCCATCCTTGATCTAGAACAACTCCTTCTAGGCGAGTATGCTTGTGTAGGTGTCACGAATTTAAATTACTTATCCACACTTAGCTTCGGTAGAAGTCGAGAGGTGGCAAGGTCACAACTACTCGTGAGTGATAGGATGCTTATTTAAATAATACTTGGTTAGCTATGAATGAATTGAAATTGAGCAACTATGAATGATGAATCAAACTTGAGCAAGAATGGTATGGTCATGTTCAAATTGGAGCTCACTTGACTTAGTCTTGTTTAAGTGGTTAAGGCCCAATCGTTATCGCTTTGATGCTTGAGCACTTTTTTGTACAAACCACATGCTTAATATGGAATGGTAAGCCAAGTAGCATAAGTCGCACCTTGCCTTCGGTGCAGGATGGGATGAGGTGTGATTGGTCATGTCCGGTGCATCTATCCATTCCGACCGTTTGTTCATAGCCGAGTGTGGATATGTGGACGGTAGGGGGTATGAATCAACACTCATCCTCGGTCGTGGGTATGATCGTTGGTCTTACGTCTCGTGTGGAAAAAGTTGTACACCCCTGCAGGGTTATAATCTACTGCAATAGCCACACTCCCGGTCAAAAAGCACACTCTTGTACTTGAACTTTAATGTAGAGTTTCCGACTGGAGTTCATGGAAGATTGAGCTCATGCTCATGACACATCTTAAGGACGACAAGAGTTATTCTTATTTAGTTCGGTTGATCAAAGGATGATGACTTGATTAAACGGGTGTAACTTGAAGGCTCCTCATAAGAGTGGCCAGAACATGAAACAGCGAAAAGAAGTTGACAATGCTGGCCTCGAGAAATTGAACAAAATGCTAAGGGAGGAGCTCCAGAAGTTGAAAAATGAACTCCAGGTGCTTATGAGCAAAGAACAGCCTGTGATTGATGTGAAATCTTGCGATGCAGAGATCACTAAACTGCTGGCCAGCATGCAATTGGCCACTACCAATGCGTCTCTCTTCAAGGAGAAGGTCCTTGAGTTTCAAAAAAAAAGAAGGTCCTTGAGCTCATTGTAACATGCGAGAGTTTTGAGATCAGTGACATGATGCAGAATGAGGTGTTGAAGGAGAAGATCACTCATAGGAACTCTTACATGGATGAGCTGAAGGATAAGCTAAATGCCGTTGAGATTGAGAATAGAAGGCTGAAGGTTGATCTGAATGGAGACTTCATATTGCTCGGAGCACTCGAAACTGAAGTTGATGCCCTGGAGAAGCAAACCTTGTATCTGGCCAAGGAAGACCCTCATGCCGTCCTGCTGCATGAGGGCCAAGGCAATCAACGACTAACTCAAGCTCTCGTTCAGAACTTCAGATCTTAGAGGCTCAGCCAAAAGTTAGCACAGTAATGGATGTGGTTGACAAACAAATGTATGTCTTGGTGCCGCAGCAATCTGCTGGGCCATTTGGAAAGCAAGAAACAAAGCCTGCTTCAATGGCAATCTGCCCCAAATTATTTTCTGGTGTCCCTCTTCCAGGCTACCAGTTTTAAAAGGGAAAATGACTCTTTTGCCCAATTTGATTAGGCTTAGTAACAATTTATCCCCTCTCCATCCATGGATATATTCACAATTCACATTTTTTGACAATGTTATGTTTGTTTTAGCTTATTTTAAATATGGATGATTGCTTCCTGAAAAGTGGAAGGACTAAACTGAGAACTATTAAATAACAAAAAATATAAACAGATGCAAAGAGAAATGTTCAACTTGAAGGTACTCACACCATTCTAAATTGTAGGTCATTTTGGCCTTTCTAGGTTCATAGATATTTGTATGCATCTAGACATACACTATACTTAGGTCCATACAAACATCTATGAACCAAAAAAAGTCAAAACGATCTACAATTTGGGATGAAGGGAGTAACCTTTAGATTATCACCTTTCTGTATTGTAAAGGTGTGAAGAACATTTTGTACAGACGTGGAGCTTAATTTTGTGGTTTTGAAGATACGACAAGCCTATAAACATAAGCATTCAAAGAGTAGATTTTTTTTAGTTTTCCCTAACAATGTGTAGTATTTGTTTCCTTCATGGAATTTGATTCGGCTAACTCCAGGTTTTTTCATTGCTAACTTCAATGTCTTCGCTCCGTTTGGAACGGAGGGAGTAGTAGTTATTGGACCCTAGCAGCTGCAAGTTCATTATTTAGCATGTGTATCTCCGTTGCTATATTTAACTACCCTAGCAGTTGCTATATTCAAGATAACGGTGAGACCATCTACGATCAGGCCAAACAGAGAATATAGCAAAAAAACATATTTTAGCAGCATATAGGTAGCGTGTGTATCTCTGCCAAATTGAACATCTGCCACAGTACAGGGAAAAAAGTCTTTCTAAATTTAGCATCACTATCTGCCACACTACAGAAAAAAAAGAGGTCTCTCTGAATTCAGTATTACTGCCTTCCACCATCCTGACTCATCAACTTGCATCATCTTCAAACATTACTCTTCATCTTACATCCCATTTTTTTCAGGGACATCTGAATCGAGCGTCACTGCCTTCCATCACCCTCGTGATCAGCCAATTCCTCTTCATCTCCATCGCATCTGTTGAAATATGCAATACATACTTGGAACATTCTAGAAGATTGTGGAGATCTCAAGAGACTAACTTCGCCATGTGTAAGGATAAGATCATGGCAAGTTAAGAAGGTTCTAAAAAATTGGAGAGAATGCATGAGCCATAGTTGCCATGCTTCATTATAAAGTGTAGAATACTCTAGAACTAGATATTTTAGCATGGTAAAAATATAAAAAACTAGATAAGGATGAGGAGGGTTCTAGAGTTAGGATATTTTGTATGGAAGAGTGTGGAAGTTGCCACATGGCAACACCATAATGATCATGAGCACCTATAAAGAGAGGTGCTCCCCTCCCTCCTAACCATACCATGACATAGAGTGGCATGTGAGCCATAGGTGAAGAGATGTCAAGGTTGCCATGTAGTGTAGTAGTGTCATGGTAGGGTAGCCACATAAAGAGTGTAAGAGTGAGTGTTGTATCAAGTTGTGAGTGGGTGAATAAAAGATTTGAGTTCCCTTGTAGAGAGTTGGTCTCCCGTGTTGGTGTCGGTGTGAAGGTATCCTCAGAGTAGTGTGGGTATAAGATACACAGAAGAAATGGTATCACACCACTTTGGTGCCACTTCTAGGTAGTCAGTGTCAAGGTTTGGGCGCCCATTCTCAACACCATCTTTCCTGTATTGACCTAACAAAGGTTTCCCACCTCAATAGTATACTGATGAAAGACAACAGACAACTCAGGTTGACTTCTATTCTAATGGGACAAACCAATCTTCTAAAAAATAGGACTGTAAAGTATTATGATTGGCTTACAATGTGTTGTTGTCTAGCCTAGGGTTTAGGCGTAGTTGACAAATGGACTCGGCAAAAATTCATCAAACATGAATCCAATAAGGTAGTCGAGCTCTTTGGGCGATTGCAAGGTTTGCATCTGCCAACAATACAAGATCAGCTCCTGTTACTTAAAGTCGAGTTGCAAATGCTCCAGATGCAAATACTATAGATGCAAAAGAGTGAACAAGGTATTACCTTGGTGGCCTCAGTTTCAGAGGTGGTACCTTTCTGAGTACCTTTCTGAACCCATTTTATAGAAGGTTTAGTGCCAGATGCATTTGTTATGTGAGCACCACAGGTTGGATATGTAACTGGTTTCAAACCATCACCACTCATATCCTACAAATAAGAAAAAAAATCAAGACAACGAATTAAGCAATTTGTAACATCACAATTCAAAGACGTAGTAAAATCAGCCACTTACCAGCATTTTTTCAGCTCTATGCTTAAAGCAATGGCGATAGAATATGAAATTATCGGAACCTGTAGCATCAAAGCGGACGACCTGCTCTGCCATATTCTCTGCACTTCCCAATAAATATCCCGCAGCAACGGAATTGTAGAGGCAAAGCTCTTCTAGCTTGGATCCCCACAATTGTCCACAACTGTCCATGCAACTTTGGATGATTAGCAAATCAACAGTTTCACAACTTCTTAGCATCAATCCTATCCCTTTGGTCAGATCACTTCTTTCTGTTGAGTACCCAAAGCACATATGATGGTATATCAAGTCTAGATAGCGGTTAACCAATGCAGACTGCTAAAGGATCGCTGCTCCTCCCTTGACAAGTTTCTCAACAAATGTCTTCAGATGGCGAATATAAATTGCTATTTCATTGTCCAGGATAAAGTACTTGTCCACTAGCGATTTTTCTTCAGATCAGCCAAGAAATTTTCCAGAATTGGTTCAAAACTTGCAATCAAATCAATAAAGAATCTACCTGTATTTGTAACACAGAGGTTTTCCGGGTTAAAGGTCCCACCCCAACTCTTTTTGTAGTGAATGAACACATCGACAACATGTCGATATGCTTGGCATAGTAAATTTGTGCCCCTCATCTTAGAAACCAGCGTGTGGACATCGAAAAACATTTTAAACTTTCTAACCAGCAATCCTTTATAGTTCACACGCACAAATTCATCCAGGCCACAACTCAAACTACATGCTTTGGGAGAAATGAACATTGGCATGTGATTCCTGAGATAGTGGAAGCTGATACTACAATGTGGTTCCCAGTGCAGGCAAGGGAGGCCTCAAGTGAGGCAAGTTCTCTAGCTGAAACCTTATGTTCAGCATGGGGGCGTGAGCCCAGGCAGTTCTAAACATATAAATGGAAACAATAATCAACGATAGGCTTGTATCGAATCCCAAGGGGGTCGTGAATCAAAACTATGTGCCATCAAAACCAGATGACCCGTTTCTAGGCCTTGAACCACATCAAGTGCCCTGAGGTAATAAGTTGTGGATAGGTTCTCAAAGCCTCAAAGATTTAACTTGGCCAGATGGAGGTGGGGGTGGGGGTGGGGCTGCGGAAGACTGGTGTTGCAGGTTGTCATCCACCATTAGCACCAGCCCTGATTGGCTATCCTCAAAACCAAAATCGCAAGGATGACTTCCGTGTTCTCCACTGTGGCCTGTGCGCTAAGATAAAGCGCTTGTACAAGGTCACGGGGCACGAGGATCTCTACGATGCATCTCAGTAGATGTGCCCTGTTGACGATCGTTAAGTACAAATGATCGTCAATATACTCAAGAATAAAGGAGCATTGATATTTTTTACACCCATATTTGGTTTCAAATAATGTAGTTTCACTTATCCTTGGAGAATATTTGGTTGCAGATGAATAAGCACAAAAGAATGGAGAAAGCACCCATAATGGATTCAAGAAGCACACTTCCAACCAATGGGAGTCCGCCACGTGTGCATCCCATGGATTGAAGGGTCCACAAACTACCATAACCGCCTCAATCCACCGGATAACGCACACAACTGCTATTGGGACCCACATGTCAGTCTACCACGCGAAGGCGGTTGAGAGGGGAGCTAGAGGGGGTTCGGCTGAACCCTTCGATCGGTCAAACCGCCATTGGCCCCTCTCATCCCCAGCTTCCACGTGGCGGCCTGTGGTGATGTCCTAAAGTCGGTTGAGGAAGATTCCCTCGGGATGCTGCCTCTTGGGGCCTATAAATATGAGGGGAGGGGCTCCATTTGAGACATACACACAACTAGTGAGTCTCTCTCTCTCTCCCTCTTAGTTTCCAAGTTAGTGGAGTTAGGCTAGAGTAGCTCTACTTCAGATTCCAGGTCTCCTTGGAGTCTAGTGTATGGCTCTTGTATTTTTTATTCCTAGGTTGACTTTATTCTACTTCAAAGATGCATCTTCTTTATATAGTGTTGTGCTTGGTTCTCATATGCATGAGTTGTTTATGTGTTCTTGCTATGTTGATGTGCTAGGATTATACGCTGGTATGCTAGTCGTATACCCTTGCTATCATAGTTTAGGCTCATATACCCTCATGTGTGCTTATAGACCATGCCATAGTTTATGCTATGTGTGCTTACATACGTTGTATAGCTTAGTTGACCTATTCTACGGCATCGGTTCAATGACCATTTCTATGGTGGCTTCAGCCATTGATACAATAGCCCGGTATGGCTAGAGTGTTGTTAACAATGCAAGCATGGTGTTTGGATTGTGTAATTTCATTGATTATGAGTTTGCCCCATGGGTTGCTAAAGGTAGGCTGCAGGTGGTGACAGCCCTGTTAGTCCTTTGTAATCTTCCACGTTCGGGTACGCTGTAGGAGTTCGTAAATTAATAGTAACTTTACTGGGCAGAACCAGTACGGGTACTATCTCCCCGTGTGTGCCTGGGTGCATAGGTCTGAGTACTATATAATGTGTATGTATGTTATGCTTGTATAATCTGTGCAATATATAGGAAGTACATATGAACCTAGAGCTAACTCTTAATCCTTCTCCCTAACTTAGTTATCTTGAGATGAATCACGTGTGTGTCACACTACTAATCTATCTATCTTACCCCTACCTTGAGTATTGACACTACCCATCTATGGTATACTCATATGCAATAGTAAACTCTTTTGACCTACCCACCTTCCTTTGGTCAATACGATACCCTTGGGAATACTCATACGTGAAATGCTACAACGGTATATTCATGCACTTGCAGATTTATTCATGATCATTAAATATACCAACATGCCTCTTGTATCCTTTCCCTTTAGACGCTTTAGATTAAGTTTATTTATTTCCCTTTCATTTCATTTTCCTAATTCAGAATTATAAGCACCTCTATATTTAATTTTCAATAAAATAAGACTCACCGGTCATCCAACCCGGTAGAGTCCTTGTGTCACTTACTTGTCTATTGGAAGAAGAACCTAGGTACAAAACAAGTGCGGGGGAGAGCCATGGAGTCTCCATAACTAAAACGATGCACAAACACCCACAAACAGAGCACACCACGCTGCATCAACACGTACGTGAAAGGGGAGCCAAAGTTGAGCCCACAAGGGTTCGGCCGAACCTCTGGTTCGACTGACCCTAGGGGTGGTCCACTTAGGCCCATCTTCGTCCACCGCATTGGTTTGTGTCTCTTTATCCCTCATCTCCCTGGTTCCTGAGTTTTGATGAAGTTTAAATCTGATCCTTTAAATCCATATGCTTCTCCTGCTCTACATACTTTCTATGGTTGGCTTGCATATGTTTTATTCCATGATCATTATCTTGATGCTTGTGAACAAATATCATTAGGACAACATGCTTATATAAGTAGTTGATGTTTGTGATATGGTTTCATGATATGATCTTTACCCTTAATATTTAAGTGTTTGGGAAATTTATTTGAAAACTTGAAAAGCTTTTGCAAAACTCCTCTTTGATATGCCAAAGTCTTACTAGAGCCATATGATGAGTTATCTTGAAAACCTTATACACATATGCTGCTTGCCTTTGCATTGAGCATTGTTAAATTGTTGTGACCCTTGGAAAAATTATTTTCATGCTTTCATGATCGAGATTCATGTGCACACCATACTTCCCTTGCTATGCTTCTCCATTGGGAGTTAGCATTATACCATCCATTCCTTCCACAAAATAAATGCTTCATCATATGTGTTGGTCTCTCTCCTTAGTTACTGTTACAAAAGAGGCATGGGCTATCGGAAAAAAATGGACAGATGAAGGTCCATGTATTGAAAAAAAAGTTGGACACATGAAGGTCTAAGAAAAAGAAAAAAAAGATAGCCATGTCCTCAGAAATATTTAAAGGGGGAGAGATCATAAAAAAAAGGAGTATCCATTTCATTCCCATTCCATCCACCATATCCATATATGTGCACATCTTGATTTGACTGTATGAATTGTTTTCTCATTGGGTCTGATTTTTGACCTTGCAATATATGTGATGCAAGTATGCCTTATCCTTCATACCTTATTGAGCTCCACATACAGCCATCATTAGAAGTAGGATGAAGAAAGGCAAGTCCCATGCCTTGGTAAGGACATATACACATTGAGTCATCCGAGAGAATCAAAAGAGGAGCTAAGCAAAGTTTGTTTTGAAATCTTATTGAAAAATCCCAAGCTACTTGACATGAGGAGTAGAGGTGACTTGATTCAAGGTTGTTCCATTCCTCAACTACTCAAGATGATATGATAAACACTTCAAAGTTCACAGGCACAAGGTAAGGCTTGGAATATTTCTTATGCTCGCTTCATACCTTTAGAAATTATGTTTCACCTTAGTCCTTTCTCCTTCACTCAAGGACGAGAAAAGGCTAAGTGTGGGGGTGTTGTTGACGACTGTTAAGTACCAAATTTAGGCCGTCAACTCCTGCATAAACACATAAAAGATGAACATCAATAGTAGTGGTAGGAGTTATTACTAACGAATTCCACAAGTGTTGGTGAATATTTGTATGCAGGTTTATTAAAAGGGAAAACACACCTCAAGAGTAAGGAAACACACTCTCAACCAATTAGGAGCAAGCACATGGATCCATGGACCCACAACCAGAAGGAAACCAACTACATTCACCGCGTGCACCCCCGTACCCACATGAGGACCCACAAGGTAGTGACCTAGAGCAAAGGCGGTGCAAGAGGCGGTGATGGGGGTTCGGCTGAACCCCTGTTGTCTCCTCTCGTCTCTAGTCGACACGTGGCAGCGGTTGACGGTTCCCCCAAGTCGATTGTGGTAGATTCCCTGAATCCTGCCCAGAACTGACCCCAAGTGCCTATAAATATGAGGGGAGGGGTCTCATTTGAGGAAACGAACTCTACCACACCTCCACTTGGAGAAGTGCCTCTACTCCTATCACTCATATCAAGAGAAGAGCTCCATGGTGAAGCATTGCTTAGGCTAGTGGGAGAGAGTAGGTTGGAGGAGTGCTGAGTTCCTCAGTACTCCACTCCAGCCATGTACCTTTGCGGATGCTATCTTCCTTCGTTATAAGTAAGTAAGTATTCATGATTCCTTTATGGCTTATTACTTAATTGTAAGTGAGATCAGTTCTCTCACTCGCGGGTTCGTCGCTTCGTATTTATACGGAGTACTGTAGTTTGCTACGGGTCGATAGATGTAGTTAGATTGCAGTAGTAATCGGTAGCGTAGACGTGGTGTCTAGGATAAAGGTTATCCTTCATTTGCCTTATATCCCACGGGTTGCTAGAGGCAGGCCGCAGGTGGTGACAGCCCTGTTGGTCCTTTGTAATCCTCCACGTTCGGATATAGCGTAGAGCCGTTAGCCGGAGGCACCTAACTAATTCAGGGTAAGCCAGTGCCCGAAGTGAGTAGCCTTAACTGAGAGATCGACCTTTAACTTATCTAGTGCTACCCATAGGAATCCTCTCTATCCTTCACCTACCTTTGGTTGGTTGTCCTTGGATACTAGAGCAGTAGATATACACACACGTTCCCTTGGATTAGATACCCATGGAATACTCTGAGGTGAAAGCTACAATGGTATCCGTGCGCTTGTGGATTCATTCGCTATCACTAAAATACCCAACACCGGCCCCTGCTACCATCTCTGCCAGCTGTCTGCCGACCACAACTAGCTAGGATGTGGCAACGCCACCACCCGCTGTCCCTGCTGCGATCTCCGCCGGCCACCTGCCGGCCACGGCTGGCCCGAAGGTGGCCACGCCACCACCCGCTGGCCCTCTGGTGGCACCTCTACACCACCACTACACTCGCCGCGCTCCAGCGGCCCCAGCGCACCCTATTGTGCTCGCTGCTCCGCCCTCACCACCCTGAGGGGCTGTGCTGGTTCCCCCCGTGCGGGACCATCACACCATGATGACGCATGCCAAGCGCGGCTTCTGCGTTCTGGTGCTGTACCATGCTTCCGCGTTGTTGCCCATCCCGAAGTCCTTCCGAAGTGCTCTCGCTGATCTAAATTGGTGGGCTGCCATGGAGGAAGAACACGTTGCCCTTCTGCAGAATCACACATGGGATTTGGTCCCTCGTCCACCGTGCGCCTCTGGCAAATGGATCTTCAAGCACAAGTTCCTATCTGATGGCTCGCTAGAACAGTACAAGGCCCGGTGGGTTTTTCGAGGTTTCACTCAATGGCTAGGTGTTGATTTTGTGAAGACTTTCAGCCTGGTTGTGAAGCCTGCCACAGTCTGCACCATTCTGTCCCTGGCTCTCTCCCGCAGGTGGTGTATCCATCAGCTCGATGTGAAGAACGCATTCCTTCACAGCACCTTGTCAGAGTCTGTTTTCTGTGCTCGACCTGCTGGTTTCGAAGATACGGCTCACCCTGACTTTGTATGTCGGCTGAACAGGTCCTTGTATGGTCTCGAGCAGGCGCCTTATGCATGGTACATTCGATTTGCGGCACACCTGGTGACCCTTGCCTTCATGGAGGCTAAGTCAGTTACTTCGTTGTTCGTCTATAGCCGTGGCATAGACCTGATACCTGTTGTTGTATGTTGATGACATTGTGCTTACAGCCTCCTCCCCAGATCTCCTTAGGCGCACCAACCTAGCTCTGCAGCAAGAGTTCTCCATGAAGGACCTTGGGGAGTTGCATCACTTCTTGGGGATGCACGTTCAGTGCAGTGGCAGTGGTCTTCTTCTTTCCCAGCGACAGTACATGCTTGACATCTTGGACCGTGTCGATATGACGGATTACAAACCTTGCTCGACTCTGGTGGATAATACTCCTAAGCTGGTGGCTGATGGTCCACCCGTGAAGGATGCATCTGGTTTTCGCAGCATCATTGGTGCCTTGTAGTATCTGACTTTCACCAGGCCCGACATCGCCTACGCGGTTTGGCAAGTTTACTTGTTCATGCATGACCCACGTGAACCTCATGTGGCTACCCTGAAGCAGATTCTTCGGTACATTTAGGGAACTCCGGATCTTGGCTTGCTGTTGCGCCCGTCATCCAGTGCTAAGTTGATTGTGTACTCCGACGCTGACTGGGTAGGCTGCCCTGAGACCCGGAAGTCCACTTTAGGCCATGTGGTTTTCCTTGGCAACAATCTGATGTCCTGGTCTTCGAAGCGTCATAATACTGTATCCCGGTCCAGTGCTGAAGCTAAGTATCGCGTCGTTGCTAATGGTATCGATGAAGCTGCATGGTTGCGCTAGCTTCTGGTTGAGCTTCATGCTCCTCCTCGGCGCGCCTCCTTGGTCTACTGCGACAACATCAGCGCTATCTACATGTCCTCCAACCTGGTCTAACACCAGCGCACTAAAGATTGATCTTCATTTTGTTCGACAGCGTGTCTCCACTAGTGTTGTTTGTGTCAGGCATGTGCCCATCTCTTTGCAATATGGTGACATCTTGGGGGGCATGTTAGACAGGTTAGTTCGGTAGGCCCTATGGGCCTTGGGTGCTGGCACAGGCCTGTTGCCGTGCTCCGCCCCTAGGTAGGTATTAACCTGTTAGGTCATTCTCAGTGCTAATTTCATAGACAATTAATGGGCTGCCATGTAGTCAATTTTGATGATATGACAGATTATTTATAAGGTGAGACAAGATCTTTGCGTCTTGCATGTAACATTGGAAACAACAAAGTATGAAGTGTGAGCTATTTCATCCATGAACTAAATGTATTCTTGCTTATATAGCGCTCTTGAAAATAAAAATGAAACCTTGCATTGAGAATGTATTCTTCCTTATGTGACTGAGAATGTATTCTTCCTTATGTGACGCTCTTATAAACATAAAAAAGAAACCTTGCATTGAGAATGGGCTGAGCGACTTGAAAGGCCTTCTAATTTGCGGCCCAACGGCCTATCTACATTGAAAAGCCACAGCCCACAGGGGACATTACCTCTGGTGATAAAAAATAAAACATCTTTCCCCCGTCGTCCGCTCCCCGACGCCCGCGCGCCGCCCGCCTCCCGCCTCCCGCCGCCGTTGCCTCCCGCCTTCCGAGGAGAGGGTGGAGCCGCCGGGAAAGACACTCCTGCGGCCCCTGCTGCACCGCTTGTATTTGTCTCGCCTCCGCGCCGCGGGCTTCTGCGGCTACTGTCGTCTGCTGCTAGCCCCCGGTCCCCGTCGGTTATACGCCGTAAGTTTCGCCGGCGTTCGGCCCCCTCCAGCTCTTCCGTTGCGATTGTTCGGGAATTATCCCTATAATAATCTTTCCTCAAACAATGAACAAGTATTTCCCCGTTTGGTTAAGTCTACGCAAGGATTTTGCAGTGTGTTGTCACCATGGTCTTCTTAGGTTGGGTTAATTGGATGGGTGCCTTTGCAAATATCCGAGTTCAGATATATCAGCGGTCGGCTTGTCGCCGAAATCGCTTTACACCTCTATTACGCACTGCTAGCTGACATTGCTTCATTGTTTTTCTTTATCACCAATCAAGTGACCAATTATTTTCGCATACAGTTTTCGGGCCATCCCTGCAAATATGGATATGGCTCCATTCAAGCTGGATATAGATGAGCTAGTAGCTGATTATGGCAAGGTAAATTTTGTCAAAAATTTTATGCGTGTTATGTACATATTAACTTGGATGAGTAACATTTGTGGGTTCCTGATTGGTAGGAAAACAGCACGACACTCGCTGATTTCAAGCGAGTTTGGAAGGAGAAGAAATTTTCTTATATCTATGAAGGCAGACCTAAGGCAAACTCTTGTCTCTTCATGCAGTCCCTCTTTCTGCATTGTATCGGTGGGTGTTGGCTTCCTGGAAGCGCAAATTTCTGGAATGAACTCATGCTTGCTAATAATCCTTTTTGTGGTCACCTCTGAACTGCTTTACACTTAATTGTGCACTCAGGTCATTTGACTTCTGAAAGTTCTCTACCTCGAAGATTAGCTGGGCTTTACTGCCTTTACTGTCTCTATGAGTGTCAGCCATACAAGCCCCAGTTCAAGATTTATTTGTCTCTCGGTAAGGCATATATTTTTGAGCCAATAAGTTGGTGCTTCTGAAACTGAATATCAATACACTGAAACTTTTCCTCTGTTCAAACAGAGGAGTGCAGGCAACTGAAAGATTTCATCTCTATGGCTAAGCAAAATGGAGTGCATCTTGTGCCCGCTTGTCAAAAGGATGCTGGATAAAGGCATGTTTTTGTTTGGCTACATGAATTTGCTTGGTGACAATGGGGAGAAGCAGGTCGAGGAATTGACTGCAATGCAGAATAAACGGGTCAAATTTGCCTGTGACAAGTATGTGATTTTTGCCAGTGTGATATTTAGCATTTGTATTTTGAGTAAATTGCACCAAAGGATACCTAAATAAGATTTCTGACACAGCAACATGAGCTTTTAGTATGATTTATCATTAGTATTAGTGTTTTAAGTAAATTACACCTATGATACCTAAATAAGATTAGTGACATATTTTTGACCTTAGTGACATTGCTTGAGCACTTGTCAAGTTCCTCCACCTAGCTACAATCTTGCATGCTGTTCTATGCTGCAGGTTATTACTCGTATTTTCCTCTTGTGCAAACAAGACATTATAGTTACTTGCTGATTTTTTCCCTGTACTTTTACGTTGCAGGTTGTTTGCGAATACCCAAGCAGAAAGTTATATGCACTTGGACCTGGTATGTTCTAGTATCTTTAGCTCTACATAGATTGCTGCTTTTAGCTCCCTGTCCTATCATGGCAACATGGTGTTACATAACTCCATGGTTTGCGCACCCCTGTGATGCTATGATCCTTCCTGATTTATGTTTGAAAATACAATCTCATTAAGCTGGATCTGTGCTTCCTCTTATTTCTTTCGAGGCCTCATTAAAGTATTATTAGGCTGTGTTGTTGGGTACTTGGGTTGGAAATATATCAGCATAACTACAAAAGGTTGCCTGCCAGTCCTTTTTTGATAGAAACATTATGCAAATGCACTTCAATTACTGTCATATCCATATGCCTCTAGGGTGCGGAGTTCGAGCTTGATAGCATCAAGAAATTGTCAAAGGAGTATGCTGAAGCCAAGGAATTAGCCCTTGCAGGTGCTTGCCCCTTTTTGGCTGTGCCTTACATTTTCTATATGTGTGTACGATTTCGGGACTTTACTGACAAGAGCACTGGTTTGAACCTGCTGTGATCTGTTTGCCCCTACTTTCCACCTTGACAGAGGCAAGTCAAACCGTCGACATTGAAGATGCTAAGCACATCCTTCAGAGTGACAAGCTGTTGGGCGACAAGATAGATGAGGTCGTCAAAGACTGGGATGCTCAGAAGGAAGAGTTCTACGAGAGAACAGGGTTGTCACGTGGCAACGAGCTCGCGGTGATTGACAATGATGAATCAGGAGTGCAACATCACGATTACGATGACTTTGATGAGCTCTCGCAGCTGCTTGAGTGAAGAGCATCTCGCACAAGCCTAAAATGCATGAAAAACTAATCTTGCAATGATCTGGTATCCCAATAGGCCAATTAACCTGCAATGGTACATTCCAAAACTAATCTTGCAGGAATTGGGTACATTGAGATAATATATCGATGGACAATGACCAAAACCACGACTGGTAATCTTTGATAGTTGCAGGCGATAGGAAACGGAAAAAATGTAGAAAAAAATATATTCGGGATCCAAACCAGGGTCTACACTTGCGACAGGAAACAAAAAAAATAGGAAAAAGTTCAAAAGGATCTTTCCATTGCCGGGATTTGAACCCGGGTCGCCTGGGTGAAAGCCAGGTATCCTAACCGGACTAGACGACAATGGATTGATGCCAAGCATTGTACCTATATTTTATACATAGAAGTTGATAAACGGATGCTGCACAATAAAGGATCTACCATATGAATAAAGAGTTTTGTTTTTTATAACCAGTCGATAATATATATTTGATAACATCTCCTATTTGTGAATCCTTCCAGGATGTGCAGAGGTCAAGTTTATGAACAAACGAACTATCCGAACATTCTGCAAATTTGCCGGCTACAATGATGCACTTCTTTTCTGGCTGAGCTGCCAAGTGAGTGTGAGTCTGTGAGACATATGAAGCCCCTATTTTTTTTTCTTTTTTTTTCAGAAAAAGTAGAAGAGCCTTTGTTTTCCCCCTTATCAAGAACAAGAAAAGGAGGCCGAAAAGGAGAGCCAGGGCGTGAAAAAGAAAGCCCGTCGCTTTCCTTGGAGCCTTTGATCTGAAAAATCCCAACCTGCACTTGCTGTCCTCTCGTGCCAGCCAGCCAGCAGGCCAGTTCCCAATCTTAGATTGCAGCATTGTCAAAGTAGTGATGTGCGGCACGGCGAGAAGAGCACTGGCCGTAGTGGCGGCCATGACGACGACACGAGCAGCACAAGCTCGGGCGCTAGCAGGCGTCGCCGAGGAAGATGCTTCAGTTGTGGCGAGTGCAGCCACATCGCGAGGGACTGCCCCAAGTCGAGGAGGGAGAGGGCGCTACTCGCCGATGCCAACGACGAGCCGGCGTTGCTGTGATGCCGGAGCTCGCCATGTCAAGCTTAGGGGGAGATTGTTGGAAATAACCTTGACCATGTTGTGTCCTGGAGTTTGTTTTAGTTGTTGGGTACAGTCTAGCAGCATCATAAGTCCATAAGCACGAGTCGAACTTGATCCTTGCCCAAGTCTTGCGAAGGAGTTTTGGCTCATGACGAGAGGCAGCTGAGTTGGCCAGACGTATGTGCACGTGTACGTGTACGTGTGTGTGCAGGATAGCTGCAGCATCAAGTTTGAGTTTGTTAGGCGGTTAGGAGGCGTAGGTGTGCGTGGTGCCGATTTGCATGGAGGAAGCCCGGTGGCTCACGGCGATGTCGAGCAGGTCATGCGGATCATGGTGAGAAAGCCGGACGTGGAGGTTAGCTCTGTGACGTTCCCGATCTATATGTAGCCCCGTGCTCCTCTTTGTTTGATGCCGAGTCCAGAGAAACAAAGTTGCCAAGATACATCATACAGGTGAGTTTGTTGTCGCGGCGTTCGTCGCCAGCAAAAATCACAGTTCATCCTCCTCCTTGTGTCATCGTCATGAGAGTGAGAGAGAGCAAGCGTTCCTGGGTTCCAAACACAATCGTAAATGTGCATGAGGTTTTCATTTTAGACCCTGTTTGGCATGGCTCCAACTCTGGGTGGAGCTGCTCCACTCCAAAACTCTAGGTGGAGCCAGCTCCACTCCAGAATTCCAGAACTAAAATGGATGTTTGGCTAGATGGGTGGCTCCAGCTCCAAAAGAAGGGTCTTTTTGGATGGATTGTCACTTTTACCCCAACCCATGACCCCACTTGTCATTCGGTCACACATTATCTTCTTCTTTGGGACGCTCGCCGTCGTGGCGTCGTTTGTGCTCGTCTCCTTCGATGCGTGCGCGTAGCAGGGCCATCTACGCCATGCGCCTCCGTGCTCCTACTTCCGCGCGCCTGCCTGTCGTTCCTCACCGCACACGTCCTCGTGCTCGCCACGCTGGCCGGCCGCACATCCAGTCGCCTACCTCCACAAGAGCTCGTAACGCTTGCTGCTGTCTTCCTCCGTGGTTAGTCCTAACTCAATTCCTTAGAGTCAAAACTTCCTTGCTTCAAGATGAACTCATTTGAGCACCCATCTTCACAGATCGATGTCAAGGACGGCCATAATCGAAGTTTTTCCGATCCATGGCGCAACAACAACTCGAACTAGCCCCGGCCATCCTGCGCGCCCACCCTGATGGCTGCTCCTCTCTCTCCCCACGTCGGCCTCCTCCTCTGCACCAACCTCCTCGTCACTCTCCTTGACGGAGCCCATGGGGGAGCTCGCGCGGCCAGGAGGGCCCAGGCGGTCGGTGCGGCTTGTGTGCCAGAAGACGTAGGGGAATGAGGTGCGGGTGGGGAATGAGGCGCAGGTGGGAGGCTCGGGAGGAATAGAATCGAAACGTTTTCTAGGTAACCAGTGGCATTGGTGGGTAATTACCCACCAACTCCACGAGGAGGTTCAAAAGAGGTGATTTTGGAGCTGCGAAAGAGGTGCTCCAAAACTCCAGATCATTTGCACTACAGCTCCATGAAGTTGGTAGTTCCATGAAGTTTTGGAGCTGGGGTGTTTAGCTGGATTTTTTTGGTGGAGTTGCTGAAGTTTTAGAGTGGAGCCATGCCAAACAGGCCCTTACTGAAGTAGATCATGTGTTGTGAAGAAGCTGTCGTCCATCTAGAACAGTGGGAGCAACAATATCCTACACCGCTTGCTTGCTTCAGTGCTTTTGCACACCTGGCATGGTTCCAACTCCAAACTCTAGTCCAGAGTTGGGTGGAGCAAGCCAAACATCCCAACTTCACAAATTTACCAAGCAATCCAACTTCATGAACTTTTTTTTAGCTCTTGTTCATTTTTCTGGAGTACCTATTTAGCATGGCTCCACTCCAGAACTCCACCAAAAAATCCAGCCAAACACCCCAGCTCCAAAATTTCTTGGCCCGGGCTTGGCCCGGGAAGACAGTTCAACTGACAAAATATTTGATAAACCCCACAGTTTTTTTCTTCATACAATATCACCTGCTGTCGAATAAAAATAGCTTTTCTATCCAAAGATCACTCTCTCAAAAAGTTAGAATATGTGGTCCATCCGTAACGTCCGTGCTACGGGTACATCCGTAACGTCCGTGCTACGGGTACATCCATAACGTACTATTACAAAGAGTTCAGTACAAAGTGTCATGGGCCTGATTGTAAACTCAAGAATTCAGCACAGTGCCTCAAGTATAAGAAAAAACTATATCCTGCGTACCAAGGTTCATGTCTTACTGGCAAAACTGTTTTGATAACAGATGTTTTCAGCTACAACTATATCTAACTACACCGAAATCAACTTGTGGCGCAGTCCACCACATGCGACTTTGCACGCCCAGTAACCACCATAATTTCCTTTACTTTCCTCATAAATTCATCTTCCCCTTGTTCCTTGTGAGGCATAATCTGCAAAGAAGAAGACAGCACCCAAACCTTTGCATCCAATGTCGTAAGGACTTCCGGATCACGGTCATAATCCTGCATGCCAAAACTAAGGATTGGTTAGTAGAAAAGACAATGGATGCTCACAAGATATTAGATTAGATAGTGATGATTCGCAACCTTCTCGGTAACTAAGATAATGGTATCTTTGCCATGCTGATCCATGAGACTCCTCACTGTTTCTTGGATTATCTCTAGGTCCTATTGTAGGTAAAATAACAGGAGAAAGTCAACCATCACAATAGCCATCACTAGTAAAATACAGAATCACAGAAAGCTGTGACTATTCTGTTGCTTTAGCAGAGAACAGGAGTAGATTGATGCATTATTGTAAGAAGTGGTTCATATATTTTGCAGTCAAATAAGCAGGATAGGGCACATATACATGCTGGTCTGCTGGACTATACATCAGTGTGTGTTTCAATTCAAGACTCATTCTGAAAGTAGGCATCTTCATTTGTTTGTGCAGAATATTTTATTCAGCAGTCGGGAGAAAGGAAGAGATTACTGTACTTACATGCGCATTGAAGAAATGGTGATCACTGAAATCCAACCTATCAATTTTGAGTGGACCCATCTGCAGCAGCAAGGATAGATATTGCAATTCAGCATTGGATGGAATGTTCCAATAAATTATTACAGTTCATGATTAGTATTTAGTACAGAAGGATCAAATGCTTCTGATTGATCAAGGAAATAGGTAAAAGTGTCATAACTAGTGCAGGCCATAACGAATTTATGATAAAGCTGGACATTCACACCTTCAACACTTGCTAAGAATAGCATGTTGTTAAAAGTGTATATCGTATATTGTATTCACACCATATATAGGATAACAATAGAAAATATGTAAAGCCAAAATAAGGGGTTCTACACAAGTGGGAAAAAAAAGGGTAAAAGTAAGGCAAAGAAGTGTACCTCTTTGACTGTATGAATGAAAGCATTGGGGCAGCCAATTGCAGAAACACATAGCACGATCTTATCATTCAACACATTAAGAGAAAGTCTCCGTGATGGTTGCTTAACTTCAAAAATATGTGATGGAGCCAATCTGCTATAGAACACTGAGCATGTTGCTGCATTATCCTCTATTGTAGACCTAACTGCTTTAAGTTGCACTTGAGAAGCCTATTAAGTAGTAAATGGTAATTCAGAGACAATCCAAGTACTTATTCTTCAGGAAAGCAATAATGACAGTGATATTAATTGGCAGGAAAAGAAAAGGCTCAAATGAAAGGTAATAGTTACAGTGTATATTGGTTCAAGTTCAAACGGGTAAAGGCAGGAAAAAGACGAAAATTGGCCTTCTTGTTTCTTTAGTTTCTTATCTCTCGAACTACTTTAGCTTCATCATCCTTCGAGGTAATCGTTATTTATCGTACAGAATTTAAGTTTCAATGATAGAGAGCCCCTCAAATCTCTGGCCACGGTCAACTACACTTCAACAGCAAAGTCTTATGCATTTGGGATTTTGGGTAATGTATAAAAGTAAGCTGTAAAAAACACGGTTCTATAATCCCAGAGATTGAGACGCCAGTTTCTCCATCAACACATACCAGGTCAGCATTATGAATGACCACAATATCAGCTCGACCAAGTGCACTCAAAGGTTCTCTCATGGGTCCTCGAGGAATGAAATGAGTGTTTCCCCATGGAGCCAACCCATTAACCATCACAATCTCAACATCTCGGAGCAAGCTCCAATGCTGCCTAAAAGGAAGGGATGTACCAAAAGAGCATGTAAGTAAACTACCATAAGGATTCTTCATCCTTATATTATGTTGCCAAACAGATTTATCTGAAAACAAGAGGCCAATTGCATGATATATACCTGCATACCGTCATCTAATATGGCTACTCCAATTTTACTGGATTCCAGTTTGCTAATTGCTGAAAGCTTCTTGTCAGCATGGAAGGTTTCGGAATGATGGATGTAGCCATATTTTTGCAGCATGGAAGAAGCCACGGCTGCTCTATTTGCACCGACCCCAATCTTGGCCGAAGTGTCGGAGAGGCGCCTTCGAAGCATCTTCGGCTCATCGCCGCCCGCATAGCCCTGCGACACCAAATGTTAGCATTGCTCATCACCACAAGCGCAATGTAGCCTAGTTTTGAAGGAAAGAGTGACGAGAATGACGAGAGCAGGAGCTGACCCTTGTCAGGAGGAGCGGCGAGATGCCGAGGCGGTGGAAGCTGCGGGCCAAGAAGTCGACCATGGGCGTCTTGCCATTGCCGCCCCAGGTGAGGTTGCCAACGCTGACGACGGGCACGGGCAGGGCGCGGCGCGGGCGGAGCCGCGAGAGGAGCAGTGACGCGCGGAGGGCGGCGGACGCGGCGGAGAGGAGGGGCAGGGTGACGGCGCGGTGGATGAAGGGGAGGTCCCGGACGGCGGAGTCCGGGGTGGCGGCGAGGCGGGCGACGAGCTGCCTTGCTTTCTCCTCCATCCCCGCCCCTGTTCAGCGGCGGCCGGACCGCCGGAGAACGGATGGTTTTGCTTTGCGCCGCCGCGCCCGACAAGGGGAGGCGATTTGCGGGCCTTTCCTTGTGATGGGCTGGCATCCGGATGGGCCTTTTTTATCATAGCTTGCTCTTGGGCCCTGCCATGTCCCTTTCCTTTTTTTTTTGATAAGGAGCTTTCCTGAGCTTGGTCGTGTCTCAAAAGAACCTTCTCCTGTGGGCCCATGGTTTGGTTCATCCCTCTGTCTTGGTTCTGCACTGGATAATATCATAATAGAGCTGTCGTGATTAGGAGGAAGAAAGTGGCTGGCGACACGTCAGCTTCAGCGAGGAACAAAATGATCTTTGTGTCGTGCCATTAGTGGAGAATGATATGCATGCGCCTCATCGGAGATGACACGGGAAAGAAAAAAAATGCAACAAGAGGGATGGCATTTGGCGACGACGGCATGGCTAGCTGCCATCTTCCACCAAACGGCTTTGATTAGTGTCGATGACCGATGACTTCATGTGTATAGTATTTTATGTGCTGTGATTGGACATCTGGATTACACTATGGATCATGATGAGTTGAATTCGGACCCGTTCGCTTCAGCTTATTCAGCCGGCTTATCAGCCATCAAACAGTGTTTTTCTCTCACAGCAAATCAGTTATCAGCCACCAAATAGTATTTTTCTCTCACAGCAAATCAGTCGTTTCAGCTTTTCAGCCAACTTATAAGCTGAAGCGAACAGGCACGAAGTGTACGGTAGTTAATTAGTGACGAGAGTCCCCAAAGCATACGATACATGCATGTCAAATAATCCACGTCATAACATATGGACACTGTCCCTTGCTGCAGTTTTTGACGCCTCTCTCACTTCAGAAACTGATCTCTCTGCAGAAAGCTGTTGCCAAATTCCTGCCGAATTTGTTATGGCATGATGTGGTGGGAGTCAAAATGGCATGAATTTCGAGCATGTGTGTTCTCGTGGACCTTGTACCTAACAGGCTAACATGCACACGGGCAGAAGCAACTGCTGGCCACATGGTGTACGTGCCGCGTACACGACCCAGCGAAGTTGTTGCTTGACTTGCATGACCTACGACCCATCTTGCGAGGTCAAAATATAACATTCTGCAACTTAAACCAACGTGCCATGTGGATAGGGAAAAAAAAATAGGACATTGTATAGTAGCTATGACACATGCAATGCTATAGCTAGTGCACAACTTTTGTTTATAGTTGCATAGACATTAGGACATGTAACCTACGTTGCATTGCTCTCTCGTATCTTATTCTATACGGGTAGGTACCGTACCAAGTGGCGTCGTGGCGATGGTTTAGTTGGAGTGCTCTGCGGAGTGCAAGCACGAAAGACGAAGAACACTGGATGTTCTAATACATGATAGCCGCGCAGCATGTCATATGCTCGAGTTATTCCGATTAGCTCATACGTGTAAATTTTTTTTTTCATATGCTTAACTTGTTGCATACATACCCTTTTTTTTTCTCTTGTCCAAAAATATTCGAAGCTTTGAATAGTGAAGCGGCCAATTGATGACCTTCTATTCCGTCAATAGTGAAGTTCCCGACAGACTGTTGAGATCGATTCCAAAAAAAAAAACTAAACGTTGAGATCTCAAATTTTTAAAAATTGAGTGAAGATATAAGTTCACGATCTCGCTCCAGTTTTTGGAAATTGGGTGAACAACAGTATGACTTTTGAAGTACCCACTCCATTCTAAATTATAAGTTATTTTAACTTTTCTAAATTTATAGATATTATTATGCATCAAGATATATATTAAAAAAAAGTTAAAATGACTTAAAAAGGGGGGAGTTGATAGAAATTTCAAAACTCGTAAGCGTCCAAAAAAAGCGTTGAATAGTCAACTCACTGAGACCCCCCGCCACTCCAAATTCTCCATTCAGTCAAGGCAGTTTACCGCGCGCCATCCCGAGGATCCAAGTTCTACGTCTCCGCCTCCGCGTGACCCGACGCCCGCAAGGCGTTCGACGAAATGCGACGCCACGCCGCGCGGCGCGCGGCCATGTGGCCATGCATCACCCCGCCTCCTCCTCCACACCCCGCCTCGCGCGCGAGGGAGACGTCGCTGTGCCAGGAAGAGGCGGGCGTCACGTCACCTCCCCTCCCCTCCCCTCCCCCCTCGCTTAGCTTTTCTGACCCGGCTGCTGCTGTCTCCACTACTCCGCCTCCCGCCCTGCCGTCCATGTCACGCCTCGGCTCCTTCCTTTCGCTTCCGCCTCCCTCCTTCCCCGCCCCTTGTCCTCTTCCCACCCCCCTCCGGAATCTGGCCGCGCACCTACTTGTCGCCCGCGCCCTCGCTGGCTTTCCCGTCTCCTCTTTCTTTATCCTGCGGGCGGGGCGGGTGGGGGTGGGCGTTCCTTGTTCTTGGATCAAGGAAAAGGGGAGGGGAAAAAAACGGGCTTTATTTCTGCGACCGGCGGTTAGCCTGTCGCTCGCTGGCTCACACTCAAGCGGCTCATCCGCGCCTTCTTGGTTTGTGGCCCAGCGATTGCGGAGCTTGAGCCTCTCTTCTTGGGAGTTCCGGGTTACTTCGAGGTGAGAAGCTTTGTTGATGTGAAGGTTTTGATATTGTGTTTGGATTGGGCTTAGTGGTCTGATACTGTTTACTCGCAGGGGATTGGGGGGGAAAGGATGATCGCCGGTTATCTTAGCTGGTTTTGATAAAACTGTGAGTCCCTTTGTTGATTGAATTCGTAATTAATCGCAAGCTCAAGGATCGATGTCCGTGATTCTTCATTCTCTTAGTGTGAGATCAATTAATTTGCTCCCTTCAGCTTCACTATCGTTTTCCTTTACTGTACTAATTGGTTTCTGTTTTGGCACAGGTTTGAATTGTTGAGAACATACTGGGTTCGTAACTTTTTGGCGCTTTCATCCTTCCACTCTCCCTAAGGTATGGGATTAGCAATTCCCTGCTTTTCCAGTCATGCTATGCCTTTTGCTACTAATACAGAAAAGATGCTCACTGATGAATGAGACCCTTTCCATTTGTGGTTGTCCAGAAAACATATTTTCCATTTGTAGTTGTAACTCAGTGGTTTCTCTGAGTTCTTCTGAATCCGTTCTGTTCTTTGCTGCAGGCTAAAGGAAATCTGATCATCACATAAGGTCGAGATCATGAGTTGGTTAAATAAAATTTTCAAGGGTTCAGTAAACAATAGAGTTTCAAGGGGTCACTATGATGGAGACTGGCATGAAGGCCATTCATCTGATTACAACAGAGTAAGCCTCTACGCATGTGCTTTGCTGTTAAACAAAATCTGCCATGTGCATTCCTTTATCCTTTCTAGTTTCTACTGTTGCTAGTCATTTCTTGTTCATATAACCTATGCCTAAAAAAAGTTTTAGGCTTATACCTTTAATGTGATTATTCATGTTCTATAGAATGAATGTTCCCGAGACATAAGAAATGTCATTCAAATGTCGCTTATGCCCATTACTGTAGGATACTTATGGTGACAGTGATAATGAGGATATAGATCGTGCTATTGCATTATCGCTAGCAGAGGAAGATCAAAATAAGGGGAAAGCAGCTATTGGTTAGTGCTGGCCTGACTATTCATATCCTCCTACTTCTTTGTTTATTTTATCATTATTGACTACCTTACTCCCTACATAAATCCTTTGGAACAATGGCTTTGGAAATGAAACTGATCTATGATACACCATTTGCTTGATTTTGACGTAGATACTCACTATGATTTGGAGGAAGACGAACAACTTGCAAGAGCGCTGCAGGAGAGCCTGAATGCCGAGTCTCCTCCTCGACAGAATGTTCCTGTTGAGAATGTGCCTCCTCGACGGAATGTTCCTATTGAGGATGTTCCTCCTCAACAGTATGTTCCAGCAAAGGAGCCACCTCCACATGTTTACCCAGGAAGTGGATTCAGGTGCCTATTTCTTCCACTGGTTTATTTGGTATTTTAGTTGTAAGAAGTCATAAAAGTCTCTTTCCGTTTCATTTCTCTATTAGAAAAATGGTCTAAACATTATGGTCTTCTCATGCTACCCTCCCTGTAGACATATAGGTAGTTGGACAAAGGCAGTGATTTTACCAAAATCCATGAGCACATTGTACACAAAATAAATATGAGAGTTTTCCATTTTTTTGCACTTAAAGTAAATGTGTTCTTTCAAGGTAGAGTTCCCTCCCCCCCAGGCTGATATGAAATTCAACTGTTAATTGGATGATAAATACATATAGAGGCAAACACATATGCTACCAGGGCATGTGTAATTAAGTCATCGTGTGCAGCTGTAAATTTCTTGGTCTGTTCCGTTTGTCTATTAGCATTTTAGCACTGACTTGACCAGAAATCCTTTTATTTGTGTAGGACCTGTGCTGGATGCCATAACCCAATTGGCCATGGCCGTTTCCTTAGTTGTATGGGTTCAGTTTGGCATCCCGACTGCTTCAGATGTTTTGCTTGCAACAAGCCCATATCCGAGTATGAGGTATAAGGGAGTAGTAATGTTTCCATTTACTAGTGTTCTTCAATTAGATCAACTGATTTTCGCTAAAAAAAATTAGATCAACTGATTGATGATAGTGATTTTGTGCAGTTTGCTATGCATGATGATCAGCCATACCACAGATCCTGCTACAAAGAGTTTTTTCATCCAAAATGTGATGTTTGTGACAACTTTGTAAGTGTACACAATTCAATTGTATGGATAAGCATGAAGGTATTAGTTAGAATTATATTTTTGATCTGTCTATATAACTGGTTATTATGTTTTACTTCCCTAGATTCCAACGAATAGAGATGGCCTCATCGAATACCGAGCACATCCTTTCTGGATGCAGAAGTACTGTCCTTCCCATGAAGATGATGGCACTCCTAGGTGCTGCAGTTGTGAACGAATGGAGGTCAGTGCGGTGTTTTATATCTGTCAATGAGAACAGTTGCCCTGGTCGGTTCCTGGGTGGAAGCCGTTCAGTTTTCACTTTTCACTAACATTTGAAAAATGCCACTTATTTACTTGGAATCAGCCTAGGGAGATCAAGTACATAACATTAGATGATGGGAGGAAACTCTGCTTGGAATGCCTAAATTCTTCGATAATGGATACTCCAGAATGTCAACACCTTTACATGGATATTCAAGAATTTTTTGAAGGATTGAACATGAAAGTAGAACAGCAAATTCCATTACTTTTGGTTGAGAGACAGGCTCTGAATGAAGCATTGGAGGCTGAGAAAAATGTAAGTGATATGAAATGGTTATGCGGTGTGCACAATACTTCACATGCTCCCAAACTTATGTAATTTTATTTTGCTTTGTTTAAGGGGCACCACCTACCCGAAACCAGAGGTCTATGTCTTTCTGAAGAGCAAATTGTCAGAACGGTGAGTTCTTTAAATATTGGTGCATTACTCTGTTCATCTGACCACTGGCACAGGTAAACTTTAATATCTGCATCTACTGACTGATGCTATTCTCCCAGATCCTAAAAAGACCACAGATCGGGCCAGGAAACAGAATCCTAGATATGATTACAGGACCATACAAGCTGTCTCGGCGGTGTGAAGTGACTGCAATCCTTATATTATATGGTCTACCAAGGTAAATTGTTTTAACTTTTTTTTTCCTCTGTTGTTTTATTTAGGCCATCCATCAAATCAAGCCTTCCGCCAGTCCCATTGTGAACCTTTAGTGGACCATGAAGCTATGATGTTCTTATGTTTGAAGCATATAGCTACATAGATCTTCTTACTTCTCATTAATAAAATGGCTACGCAGATTACAAACTGGTTCCATTCTAGCCCACGAGATGATGCATGCATATCTTCGTCTGAAAGGTAACTTTATGCTAATAGTTTTTTAGGCTTCACATGTACTACCTTTATTCTCTTTTGATAGGACAATTGATTGCTATCATCACTTTGTGCACTCGTATTGCTTCCATAAAAAAGGACCATTGCTACTCCTATTGCTGACATGATTTTCTTTCTATAGGATTCCGAAATCTTAGTATGGCGGTTGAAGAGGGCATCTGCCAAGTTCTGTCCCACCTGTGGCTAGAGTCAGAAATCATCGCTGGTTCTAGTAGCAACGTCGCATCCAGCTCAGCAGCATCGTCGTCGTCTTCGTCATCTTCAGCTCCTACCTCTTCCAAGAAGGGCGCAAAGACCGAATTCGAGAAGAAGCTCGGGGCATTCATCAAGAACCAGATCGAGACGGATTCTTCGGAGGCGTATGGAGATGGGTTCAGAGCTGGCTATCCGGCTGTCGAGCGCTACGGTTTGAGAAGAACCCTCGATCATATTAAGCTGACAGGGTCTTTCCCCTATTGAAGCAGCGGAAGTAAAGGAGGGGCCCATTCTTCGACTTGCGAGGATGCTGCACATTGGCGGATTTTGGTTTGAAACTTTGAATTATACATATACATACCAAAGGAGGGAAACATGTTGGGTACTTGATTGCAAATAATACATGTAAGTCTTCGGATAAGGAAATTCTGTAGTTGTTTCTCGTCACAGCGGACACATAAGATGAAGCAATGAGGAACTGTGTCTTTGCTCAGTTCTGCAGTTCCCTTTTACACAATCACATTTTAACCCCCCCCCCCCCCCCCCAGCAGAATAGTTTTTTAAAAAAGATCATTAACCACGCTCCTTGAATATTATCCAACAGATTTATTTGCTGAAGATTTTTTTTTTTGGAAATTTCGTTTTTACTATGACTCTCGCCTTGGCGGCATCTTCTGAATTTTTTTCTATTTATTATATGTCATAATAAAAAAATTGCAAATCTATACGTATTCAGCCGTTTGAAACGGCTATAGCCAACTAAAATGGCGGAATGTGCACCGTAGCAACCTTAACAGGTGGAATTTCCCTTCTATGAGCAGCATATCTTCAAAAAATCATAACTTTTTCATATGAACTCGGATGGAGATAAAATTTACACGAAGATCTTGATGAGATTTACAACTTTGTAGTTCAAACATTTTTCATTCGAAATCATCTTGGTACTTAAATAATCGACACAATGTTCAGAAAAAAAAGTTTGAACTACAGAGTTGTAAATCTCGTCAAGATCTACAATTTTCATGTAAATTTTATCTCCATCCAAATTCATATAAAAAAATTATGATTTTTTGAAAATGTGCTACTCAGAGAATGAAAATTCCACCGTTCAGTAGGCTATAGCCGTTTCAAATGGCTACACGTGTATATGTATTTACAATTTTTTTTATTAGGACGTATATTTTTACAAAATGCTAAAAATAAAAAAAATCGCATCTTCTTGTGGCCGTCTAGTTTCAGTTGGCCCAGCCAAATTGGTTGACCCGGACCAGCAAGCAGCCCAGCCCAAATTGGTCCAGCCGGACCAGCACACACCGCGGCCCAGCCCACGCTCAAGAAACAAAATCTCCCACCCCGTGTGCTTGAGCTCGCGCCGCCTCCAGAGGCATCAGCATCGGCAACGAATTTCTGCCGCGGCCATAGAGGCCGCGACGACCACGCCGGCAGCGACGAACTCAGCGGCAGGCACTCTCGAGCATCTCCTCTCTGATCGCAACATCCTCGACGGTAAGAACCCTGAAACTAAGGCCCCCTCTCGGCCTCATCTTTCTCTGCCCGCACGCTGTTCGACGAAATGCCGCATCGAGTCGTCCTCACCCATCTTCTTCCTCCACGCAGGTCGCCGCCATGCTGCGCAACTTCCCGCAGGCCCGGAGGCTGCTCAGGTGCGCGCCCTCTGTCCCAGTCGCCGGTTCCTCGGCTTGCCTATATGCCTTGCCTTGCCTGCGGTTTCTGATTCCATGCTGCGCTTGTGTGCGTGTGTGGGCGGGGGGCGCAGGCGGATGGGCTTCGAGAAGGAGGACGCCTACTTCTTTAAGCAGATGGGCAAAGCCATGCTCTGCACCTACACTCTCTTCGGCGTCGCCTGGCTCTGGAACGAGACGTCGCCGCTCGGATGGTGGACCCTCAAGCCACGCCCCAAGGTAAGGCAGCCTAACCTCCCAGATCGTGTTCTTGTTCATTGGGCCTGGGCTGGAAGCAGGGGCAGAGCCAGGAACTTAAAATGAGGGGTGCCAATTGGCCATCCTTCACACAGTTTTATACTTAGCCAAAAAAAAACAAAAAAAACACAATGTTGTTGTACGGTCAAGGTCAAATTGTTGCATAGAATTCAAAATAATTAAAAGTGAAAATAAAATAAGACATACTAGACGAGTAGACGATGTTTGTCCGGACTGATATCATCTTCAATTCCATCAATGGTAAAGTCTACATTTATTTCCTTCTCAATACAGATAGAAATGAGTGAATTCAAGAAGTGATCTACTAGGGAGTAGGAAATGTAAGAGTACAAATCTATGCACATATGCATATATCCTCTGATTCTATCCCATGGAAATTAGTCATTTAGGATTGGGGTTGCATGAAAAAATAACACTGGTTAGAAGGGAGTAGGTACAGGTTGCGCAGTTGTGTCATGCATGATTGCAATTATCTTTGTTGGTTTAAGTTGTTAATGTCCTCCCCTTGACATTGGAATATTTCTGGTCTAGGCTACATGTTTGAAAATTTATCCCAATGTTAGCTTATACTCTGAATCTTAGGAGCTACTGAGGTAGGGCCATAATCTGAAAGGTGCTAAGTTCTTCTAACTCCATAAAAAGTAAATGAAGTTGTTAGAAATCAGAACGCATTGCCTTGCATATTGATCATGACATAAGTTTTTTGTTTTTTTAACTTACTAGTTGTTTTATTGTTCGTGTCATGAAACTTCGTTGTCTTTTGGCCCTTCAGTTGTTCTGCTGTGTGCAACTGTGCTCTCTTCCTTGATGCATAGCCAAATTGTTTGCTGAGATTTAGAAAACTTATTCACACCAAGTTGCAACACTTCTATGGCAAAATTAATTGTGACGGATTCTTATTACACAATAAAACGTGAAATTTTGTACAGCAAGATCAGCCTATTTTACCTCAAAGCATTGGACCTGACATATATATGAAAAATGCGAAATAGCTAAATCTGCATTATGGTATGAAAACGGCTATATGATATAAGTGCATTGCATAGTAAGATTTCGGAACACTTCCAGCCTTTTCATATCACTTTATGTTTTCCTTGCATTCCTGTGCCACGTCAAATGTGGAATCACACTCAAATGAACATAAGTAGCTTTTAAGCAACAGTACTGATTTTGGCAAAGTTATTCTTGGCAATCCTGCACATATACAATATAAACCAGATTTGGGTCTTCCACGGTTAGTATAGAGTCTCCAAATATTGGATATGCCCCCAGTACAGTTATCTTTTTTTTTAATGAAGTATGAAACTTAATTTTGCTCTTATTTGTTGATAACTATTTTCCATTATGTGACAAAGATACATCTTGAGCATGAACAAGAATAAATTTTGGATGGATACTATGCTTGAAAACTTTGTATTCATACAGTGTCAAAGATAACTTCGCTGATAGGTTTTTTGGTTTTCAGGAAACACATAGAAAGTATAGGATAGATCTCTCCTTTGCTGCATTACATGATCTTGATGACCATAGATCATCAGTGTGAATGATTGTCCTTTTCAGGAAGAAAAAGAAATGGCACACCTTTATGAGCGCAGGGAGTTCCCATACCCTGGTGATGAAGAAGCAGTTGAGGAGTTCATAAAAAGTGGAGGTGCTCTTGGAACCACAATTGGACCTAAGGGTTTTGCTGATGCCAATATGGATTCTGACAACATGCAGAAGCAGTTGCAGTCTGAAAAGTTTGAGCAGGAAGCACGGAAGCTATGGCTTCGGATGAGGAATGAGGTTATACAGGAGGTCCAAGAGAAGGGATTCGATATTGAATGAATATTTAGATCTGCAATATGGTCAGCACTGATAACTTAAAACCTTGCTATTGAAATTGGAGAGCTATATCTTGGGAACATACAAGTTTGTAGGATCTGTCTTTTTCACTGTCTGGCACGTGCCTAGTTCTACTTGATTGTATTGTAAATGCCGTCTTTTCTGGAGAGCTTAAGATCTCATTCGACCCTCTATTAGCATTTCTATTGCCTGATCATCAAGAAGTTGCTCTTCTGAAAATTACTCAGATTTTGACGTTGGTACAAGCACCCTATGTCTACATCACGTGGAACTTGGGATACATCCTAGTCAATGTTTAGTTCAAATTTAAATTCCAAATGATATCCTACGCATGCAAGTGCTTGGCCATAAGGTGGATATAGGATACGTTCCGCTACTGGCACCTTTTCTTTTCCGAAACTGTATATTCATCAGGAAAAGTCCAAATTGCTCCCATAGGGTGTGTTTGATTTGAGGGTCGAACTGGGTTGGAACAGGTTCAACCCTTGTCGATCTCGGTTTGGTTGAAAATGTATCTGGATTGGATCGGACCCAGGAAGGAATATACCCTTTAGATCCGGGTTGGATGGATTCTAAAAATGAGCGGACCATTCCAACCCATGTGGATGGCATCATTGCTCCATTTTCCCTAGGCACAAGCGCGGAATCCGGGACGGAGAGGAGCGTGCGCGCGAGGCTCGATGCGTGCGGGGCTGAAGGGAGGAGCAGTTGGCGGAGCCGCACGGGGAGGCGGACGCGAAGGTTGGGACACCTGCGAGGAGGCGTGGGGCGGCGGAGAGGTCGGCGGAGAGCGTGTGAGCTGGGGAATTTGGGGTGGGTTTCGGTGGAGGCCAACGCGAAGGTCGTCGGTGCAGGCCAGCGCGTCGGGGCGCCCGTCAGGGAAGGACGCAGTGGAGGCTGGCATCATTGGTGGAGCCAAGGAGGACGCGCCGCGTAGAGAAGATAAGGCCGGTAAGGGAAAAAAGAGAAGGGGAAGGAGGATGACACATGGGACCTGTAGATGATATGCGGGATTGTGTTAAAATGGCATCCATCCTAATCCTCTTAAACTCTCCAAGCAAATAAAAAACTGGAACGGCCACATCTCTCATAACCAAACACGAGATGGGTTGAACCTAACTCATAAAAGTAGGATGGACCTAACCCATTCCACTTGGTCCAAAACCAAACACATGCTTAGATGTAGCGAAAGTCCATATAGCTCCATAAACTATTTTTTATTTCAATTTACTCCCTAAACTATGCTATTTGGTTCAACTTACCCCATAATGCAATTTGTACTTTTTTCCTCCATATACAATTTGAATTTTAATTTTACATTTTGCAGGGTGGGAGTGGACATCATAATCTATATTAAAAAATATTTTATGAATTTTTCATTATTATTTTAGATTTTGTAGGATGGTAGGGTCCAAATTACACAATTTTTGCTGAAGATTTTTCCTAAGCCTCTTGCCTCGGCGGCATGCATCTTCTTGTGGCCGTCTAGTTCCAGCTGGCCCAGCCAAATTGGTTGAGCCGGACAAGCAGCCCAGCCCAAATTGGGGTCCAGCCTGACCAGCACACACCGCGGCGGCCCAGCCCACGCTCAAGAAACAAAATCCCCCCCACCGCACCTCCTCCTGCTGTCTCTTCTCCGACCCTTCCCGCCGCCGCCACGGCGACCACCACCACCTCGCCCTCCTCCCGTCCGCCGCCGCCGCAGCCATGGACACCGACCCCTCGCGCCAGGTGCGCGTGCGCTTCGTCACCAAGCTGCCTCCCTCGCTCTGCGCGCCGCCCGCCGCCATCGCCGTCCCCGCCGACCTCTCCCGCATGGGCCTCTCCGAGATCGTCAACAGCCTCCTCGCCGCCGGTGAGCGCCCCATGACCCAATCCCAGACATCCTAAGAGATGCACGAGAGCCACGGGTTACTAACACTTTCCTCGCTCCTCCCGTTCCGCAGCCGAACCGGACCACAAGGCGCAACCCTTCGACTTCCTCGTGGACGGCGAGCTCGTGCGGCTGCCGCTCCAGCAGTTCCTCCTCGCCAAGGGCATCTCGGCGGTACGAATTTTCGCTCTAAGCTTAATTTTTTACCCTCCGGAGGAATTGCCGCGGTGGGATGAGGATTGGGCGTGAATGTTCTGCAGGAGAGGGTGCTTGAGCTCGAGTATGTCAAAGCCGTGGCACCAAGGAAGCAGGACGAACCCTGCCCCCATGATGACTGGGTTAGTGCGGTTGATGGATCAAACCCAAGGTATGATTTGTGTCTTGTTTGTGTGCAACCTGATAACTGTGGAACTGTGGAAGTAACTTATCTGGATCGGAAATGCCTTCTATTTTCTGTTATTTGTCACAACATGCGTATACTCTGCTGTGCGGTAGTTTGGAAGGGGATTAATTGGTGCAGAAATTCGATCTCGTTTTAGTTCAGCTGGTCTGGGAAACGAATCAGATTACTCTGTTCGCGTAAATACCTCTCTAGATACTTTAATTGATAGTTGCTTGATATATACTTTTACTATGCTGGCATTGGGGCACTAAAGTTAAGTTTTGCACGCAGCATGCTGTTCCTGTTGTATGCTGTTCTGCTGCTGCTCCTTCCACCTACTTGGGTAGTGATGACACAACTAGGAGTACAACCGGGATAAATATCGCAGGATGACCACCACACCTGTCTTTAATCATAGTGCCAAATCACCAATCAACATAGACATTGGTTTGTAAATATAGCACGCAGCAGATATTCTACGGGAACCATAAGAGGATGTACTTTCGGGAGCTAGGGGAACTAATCAAATATAAAACACTTCTCCACCTCTATAATATCACATAAAAATAGAGGAAGCTTTACACGTGATGAATTTTGAAAATTTTAATTTGTTAAAATGAACATTCTACATCTTGAATCTTTATTTGAAGCTTTTACTTTCATGTGGTTTGTATTACTACTAAACTGTTTGTTGTTTGGCAGTTTTGTATTAACTGGATGCTATGATGGTCTTGCAAGGTATATATAGCTCAAAACATAATCTTTTATTTAACTCTGGTATATTGGTTACAAGTATGTGGACTTGGTTCATATCTTACCCTTCCAACTTTTTACATAGATTATGGAAAGATGCAGCAGTATGTACACAAATTTTGGAGGGACACAGCGGTGCAATTACTTCTAGCAGATTCATCAATAAAGGTCAGCATGCTTGGAATAACAACTTTGTTCTCATTATGTCACAAAGGCTGGGTTCCAAAACTATTTCTGCTTCATTGTCGCATTTTCATATTATTTTTTAAGTGACTGGCATGAATCATGTTATTGCAGGAGTTGAAACTGACGGCAGTCTGCATGTAGTGACTGGCTCAAAGGATAGGTCATTGCGGCTATATAAGGTAAAGATGCTACTTTTTTTTATTACCTTTTAACCCCAGTCTTGCTTGTTACATTGTAATATTTTTCCTTATATCCTACATTATGCCTTGGACCCTTGAAGTGTGATACATCGGTCAGTATGGACTACACAAAGCGGGTTGGGGCTTACAAGATTCTTCGTGGACACACATCAGCAGTTCAGAGTATTGCTGTAGACCCTTCAAGAGATATGGTAATAATCAGTCAATCTGGGTTTCCACACCAATGTTATTGCTATTTTTACTTAGGTTTCTTCTGAACTCTTCTTTGGGTACCTAGCTATGTTCTGGTTCCTGGGATAGCACCATCAAGTTGTGGGCAGTTGAAGGATCTGAAGAAGACGGTGATGCTGTTTCATTGAAGAAGAGAAGGATGAATTCTGACTCTTCTGGACCTGAAGAGTCTCAATTAGAGGTATTAGCTACATTCTATTATCAATGCATGGTCCTTTGACCGATTGAGTTAGGTAGTTATGTATTTTGATATTTACTGTTCTGCCCGAGGTGCTGACATGTAAAGTGTAGATACTTAGCTACAAAATAATGACTTCTGTTCATCGTCTTCCCTACTCTCGACCTTTCCATAGCGCTGTTTTAGGATTAGATGAATTAGTTCCAGTTACTGGTTTGAGTTGGCTAATGGTTTTCAAAATCTTGTATATGTATTTAATGTGTATTGACTACCATGATTTTGTGAGAGATTAAAGGCTGTCACGTTGTGTCAGTAGGACTTTTCCTTTTCCAGTGATTCCAGTCATGAATTCATGATAAGTCCCACTCATCTCACAGTTTGGATCATGTTGTAATCCAGGGTTTAGCCACTTCAACACTTCTGGGACATACACAATGTGTTACTGCTGTTACCTGGCCTGAGCAGCAAACGATATATTCAGCATCTTGGGATCATTCTGTTTGGCAGTGGGATGTCCAAACAGTGAAAGAAACATGGAATATGGTATGCACAGTTTCTTTATGTTCCAGATTATGTAGTTAACTCCATCTAATTGGTTTCCATAAACGAGTCTTGATGATTTTCCCTCACTTAAATTAACCTGTGTATTGCAAAGGGGATGTATGGGCAGTGTTCTGTTTTTCCGCTAGCATAACAGTTAAGAATAAAACTATTTTTCTATGCTAATTCACTGTTATTCTCCACTTCTATTGATGATTTTCTCCTGAGTTTGCCTAAGGAGACTGCAAAAAATGGAAGACCCCACTTAGTTCTTGACTGTTAAAATGTAGCGGATTCATATTATGACTTGTTCCATTTCATAACTAAATTGCGTCTTATTTCACATTTGCACCTGAAACTTTTCATAGTTTTGTGGGAAGGCCTTGAATTGCTTGGACTGTGGTGGTGAGGGCTCTTCATTGATTGCTGCTGGAGGCTCTGACCCCGTCTTGAGGGTATGGGACCCTCGCAAACCTGGTAAATATTTTATGTCTATTTTTAGTTATCGTTCTTGTACTATATTATAAGTTTATAACTATAGCTGATGTGTTTTCTTCCCTTCAAAACAGGAACATTAGCTCCTGTTTTTCAGTTCTCCTCTCACTCAAGCTGGATCAGTGCCTGTAAATGGCATCCAAGCTCCTGGTTCCATCTGGTATCATCTTCATTTGATGGGAAAGTGATGTTGTGGGATCTAAGAACAGCAGTATGATTCTAATAATCTCATTACTTACCTCATTTACTCCTTTGTTGCATAAAATTGTGGCTAATGATATTGCTCCTGTTGTAGTGGCCGCTGGCTTCCGTGGACTCACACAAAGATAAGGTATTCTTTTGCGTGGTGTTTCTTTTTCAATATTTCAGGGTAAGGGGAAAAGAGCGAGGTGCTTAGCTAACTTTGGCTATTACAGGTTTTATGTGCCGACTGGTGGAAAGGGGACAGTGTGATTAGTGGTGGAGCTGATTCCAAGCTATGTATCGCATCGGGTATTGAGATTGTGTGATGAAGGGTTTTGGCGCGCTTCTAGAGTCCATGGCTATTGAGGTTTGAGCTTTTCTTAATCGACGTTGTTTAAATGGTTCTATTTTATCTCTTTCCTGTTGTATGCTTATGCTTTGCCCTTGTGAAACCATTCAGATGCTAGTACTAGCTAACTGTTATTCAACTTCACAGCTGTGTTACTTTGGGCTACCTAAAAGCCAAGCAACGTCAGATTGTCAATTATGGCTGGGAACATATGCAAACTTTGAGTCAGATCAAGATACAGCACAGGGCCTGCCATTTGTGTATGCACGAGTACTATGCACAAAGTAAGATCCATAGTTGAAATGGATCACTACATTTTGGTCTTCAACTTTTTGCTTGTTACTTCATTGATGAAATCAACACCAAAAATCATTTGTATTATCCCAAGATCATGAATTATAAGTCAGTTGATTGTTGTTGGGCTGGTCTCTTCTGCTGTATGCTGTGAACACGATCAACGTTTATTTATGTGCATCTGTTTCCTTCAGTGCATCTTGAGTCGATGCAGACTCTGGTGCTGTGCGTTGTTATATTGAATTCCTAACGTGTTTGATAAATAACCAAAGCTTGATACATGGAAGAAGAAAAAATGGTCAAGAAAAAAAAAAGAATTGAGATGTGACAGGCTGATTCGTGTGGAAGTTTGAATTGAGGGCTGGTGGTAGGCTGGTAGCAGCCGAGCACGTGCGAGGCTGCGACGGTCGCCACTGACCAGGCCTCCTCTTTCGCCTTTATATTGACGCGTCCCAAACACAACTGCCTTTCCTACGTTCAAAAAACACAACTGCATTTTCTTTCGGTTCTTGCGCCTAAACGGCTAAACCCACCCACCCACCTACCGCGCCGCCGCGTCCGTCAAACAGCGGGGGCGTCAGCGACGCCGCCGCCGCGCGCCGTCTATGGCCTTCACCTCCCAATCCCTAGCTCTCCGGGCACCCGCCTCGCTCCCCAGCGGCCGGCTCGCCGCCGCCGCCGCCCCCACCGCCGGCCGCGTCGCCCTCCGGGGCCGGAGCGCCGCCTTCCCTTCCGTCGTCGTCGCGGCCGCCGCCTCCACTCCGATGGCGGGCGACGAGGAGAAGAAGGAGGTCAAGCTGTGGGGCGGGCGCTTCGAGGAGGGCGTCACGGACGCCGTGGAGCGCTTCACCGAGTCCATCTCCTACGACTGGCAGCTCTACAAGTACGACATCATGGGCAGCAAGGCCCATGCCTCCATGCTCGCCTCCCAGGTATCTATCTCATTATATGCGCCTTCTACTGAATGTGAATGTAGCTTCAGCGTGGTTTTTAACGCCTGGAATCGAACGGATTATTAGCCATATCTGGATGTAGCTGCAGCAGCGAGTGTAATCAATTTGGGGGTTGTTGGGTCTGGGGTCAGTCAATCAGCTGTTAGCCACTGGGGTCGCTCGCATTGTGTTCGAGAAAATGCCACCTTATTTGTTCTGCTTGTGGTGTGACAAACACGAGTTCACAACCGCTCGCTAGCTCCTTGTAAAGTAGCATTGACTACGTTTAGTCTGCATGGACTGGGGGGGGGGGGGGGGGGGGGGGGGTTTCCAGTAGTGTTGTTCGTCATATTTTGGTCAAATGCTCTAACAATTGGCTGTTAACGTTTTTGCTGGACGCTGCTTATAATGAATGATCGCTACATTTGAGTACGGTTTCTGAATCGTTTGCAATGCAGGGTTTGATAACTGCGAGCGATAGGGACATTATCTTGGAGGGGCTCGATCAAATCGAGAGGCAGATTCAAGAAGGCAAGTTTGAGTGGAGGAAGGACCGGGAGGACGTGCACATGAACATCGAAGCAGCTCTGATCGAGAGGGTTGGTGAGCCGGCCAAGAAGCTGCACACTGCTAGGAGCCGCAATGACCAAATTCAGACGGATCTAAGGCTATGGTGCCGTGATGCTATTGACAAGATTTTGATTCGTATCAAGCAGCTTCAGGTTTGCTCCTTAATACAAAGTTGTACTACAAACTATAATCATCTGTGCCTTTCTTGCCTATCTGTTACTGCTGGCTGGCGCAGCAACACAGTTCAGGTTTGTGCTCAATTGAGCCACAACCGTTCCAACAATTAAGAAAGCTTGTGCCGTTAAAGTTTCTATAAGCTTCGTTTTATTGATTCATCATGTAACTCTCAACTTGTGGCAGCAACTTTAGAGCAAAACTTCTGCTTAACTTTTCCTGCTTTTGTACGCAACGTCAAGAAAAGTTGATTGAGTACGTGATTGCTGATGTGTTGTGTATTCTCGTATTTTCCACTTTGCAAACGCTAGCACAGGATTTCTATTATTTTCATAGAACTGTATTTCAGGGCAGAAGTTTCACGTTTCTAATGTTAGCATGATTCTTGATGTTTCAGGTGTCTTTGGTTATGTTAGCTTCAAAACATGTTGACCTGATAGTCCCTGGTTATACCCATCTGCAAAGGGCACAGCCTGTTTTGCTGCCACATCTTCTCTTATCATATGTTGAACAGGTGATTTCTATTTCTTGCCTTTTGTGACATCTTGCAACATTAGTAATTTCAATTTAGTTTCTTGCTTGAGGAGGCAATAAGTTTATAAATGTGAGTGTCATGTTTCATATCATCTATTCCCTAAGTTGATCTTCGTGGGTACTTTGCAAATAAATCCTTGAATGACCAAGCTAGTGGGCTCTTATCTAACCTATTTAAATAGAAAATCTGTTTAATATTCATGATTATTTGGGTGCTATACCAGGTCAATTTTCAGTTTTTCGCTGTAAAACTTGAAAATATTTGGAACTGCTGTGCTTTTAGGATTATTTGGCACCTCTATCTGTGCTGTAGACATCTCAACGCAACACCAAAAGTTGAATCATTGCATATGGTGTTCCAAGTGATATCAAGTCCTTTCTTGGCGACAGTCTAGACACACACACACACATACTAGCTAATATGGCAATTTCTGAATTTTTTTATGTGAACTTGTGAAGAAAATGGATCATGTTTAAGTGCTACATTTTCTTATACTGTATATCCTTCAATCTAAAATCTGCTGAGCCACTAGCTGTATTGAATAATGCACCATATAGCTGCCATACCAGGCCCACTTGACTTGTGATGCATAGCTTACAGTTTACCAGATCTCTGGTGTGTCCATGCCAAGAGTGTAACAGGGCGCCAGGCACTTTACTGATAATCTTTTAGGATAAACAATGATGGAACTTCTGGTGAACTTGACGTTATTGTTTGCACAGTTGGAGCGTGATGCTGGTCGGCTGGCCAACTGCAGGGAGCGAGTGAATTTCTGCCCTCTTGGTGCTTGTGCTTTGGCTGGAACTGGACTTCCTATTGACAGGTTTCAGACCGCTAAAGATTTGAAGTTTACAGCTCCGATGAAGAACAGGCAAGTTGTTGATTTCTTGTAGTAGTATCATTTCAAGTTTTTAACCTTAAAGCTTGGCTTGATATTATATTTACTTGCTTCAACTATGATCAAGCTAGAGTTATTTTATTAATTGATACTTGAAGCTGTCTTGAGTCTTGTTTTGTGAAATTCATCAAATTATCAGTATTTTTTGAGAGCTTGATAGTTTGATCACACTGAATTAAAGCTAGATGAAAATGTTAGACCTAACTATCTGATCTTCATCTTCTTCCTTTCACAAACACCTGAATATTTTGCAGCAGCAGAAATTGTGTGCTAGCATATTTTTGAGACTATGTAACCTGCACCACAATCCTAGAATTGTCAGTCATGCTCTTGTATGTACTCACTTGTTAATTGTAATTAGTCTAGAAACAGTGAATACCAAATTGTTCATTTTCAATTTTGAACAGTCCTCACCTGAGCTTTTCTTGGTCAACAGCATTGATGCAGTATCAGACCGTGACTTTGTATTGGAGTTTCTTGCTGCCAATTCAATTGCTGCTGTTCATCTTTCTCGAATTGGTGAAGAATGGGTTCTGTGGGCATCAGAGGAGTTTGGGTTCCTGACACCAAGTGACAAAGTTTCAACAGGAAGCAGCATTATGCCACAAAAGAAAAATCCGGATCCAATGGAGCTTGTTCGTGGGAAGTCTTCTAGGGTTGTTGGAGATCTCATGACTGTCCTAATCCTCTGCAAGGGCCTTCCACAGGCCTACAACCGTGATCTTCAGGTGGGCCTCATTCTCATAAGTATGTCCATGCTTACATGAGTGAGCATATTCTTAAAGTTTTCTTTTTGAGCAGGAAGACAAGGAACCGTTGTTTGATAGCGTGAAGACCATATTAGGAATGCTTGAAGTTTGCACGGAGTTTGCTCAAAACATTTCTTTTAATTCAGAAAGAATACAAAGTTCCTTGCCAGCTGGTCATCTGGATGCAACGACATTAGCGGATTATCTTGTGAAGAAGGTAAACTCCTTTTGCTCACGACTATAGGATGGATGGTTGTATATAGAAGTCATATGTTCTGTAGTAGCAAAGGAGCCTACGAACTTAAGTCATTTATAGTTTTATTGATGCTTTGTCATTTGCTTTTATTCGATGGGGTTATTGTAGTTAATTGGATGGGATCATTGCTGTTAATCGTTTCTTAACCTTGCACTTTGCAGGGAGTTCCATTCAGAACTTCTCACGACATAGTGGGAAAGTCTGTTGCTCTATGCGTCTCCAAGAACAACTGTCAGCTAGCTGACCTACAATTGGATGACCTAAAAGCCATTCATCCAGTGTTTGAGGCCGACGTGTACGAGTACCTGGGGGTCGAAAACGCTGTAAACAAGTTCATATCTTATGGCTCCACTGGTTCAAACCAAGTGAAGAAGCAGCTCGAGGATTGGCGCGTCCAGCTCGGGATCAGCTCGTAAGGATTGGTACGAACCAAGAAATAAGCTAGCTCGTAAATCAGAGCTTGCGATTTTTGAATGTGTATCTGGATGCCATAACTTTGTTCTCCGCGTATCAGCAGCTTGTTGTTGGTACGTTTTGGGAACTGGAATGAGTGATGCAATTGTGTTGGGTGCCCTGAGTCTGTTCCGTGTACCATTGCACCCAGCTTTGTTTTCAGCAGAGTAATCTGATTCCGTTCCACGACTCCATTTTGTAGAAGAAAAAAGGGGCGGCCTGGTTGCCCGGACCCTGGTAAAAATTTCCAGGCACCGAGGAAAAAAAAGGGAAAAGTAGAAGACTCAATGCTTGGTGAATAAAAATGAATCGTGAGTCCACGTGGCATCAATTGTCCCGGAGTAATCAGCCCCCGTACTCCCTACGCAGGTCGCACTAAGGCCACTTTGGCAGGGCTTCTCGAGTGGCTTCTCATGAAGCCTTGCCAAACAGGCGCTTACGAAATGACTTTGTAGGAGGAGTTCCGCGAATTCCCGTTGAGAGGAGCTATGAGAGGAAGGAAAAGTCCAAAATACTAGCTCCCCGTGGCTTCATCTCCTCCGTTGGGGCTAAAGCCCTAGCTTGCCCCTGGGTGCGGGCACAAGGGTCGGAGGATGCTGGCCCTGTGGGTGCGAGGAGGCCGGAGGATGCCGTCGGCACGGGCGCGGTGCTAGGACGGGGGTGCGAGGAGGCCGGAGAGGTGCTAGGATGGGGGGCTGGAGCGGCGCGGGCGCGGGGGGCGGAAGGTGGCGACGGCGATGCCGCGGGAGGCCGGATGGCGGCGGCAGCACGGACGTGGGGGGCAGGCGGTGCTGTTAGGATGGTGACGGACGGATGAATGAATGGACAAGAAAGAGAGGAAGGGAGAATAGGGGGAAAGAATAGGAAGAGAACAGATAGGGAGAAAGAAAAAAGAAAATAGAGAAAAGAGGAAATAAAGAGATGAGAAAAAAATAGGAAGAATATAGAAAAACAAAAAATAAAAATAAAAAGTATAAGGGTATTATAGACATTTTACCCTTTTTATCCATGTTACACAGCCAGAAAAATCCGTTTTACCAAACGTTTTTCTAACTAGAAAAGTCGTAGCCGCAGCCGTTTTATCCACAGCCGAAGCCCTTCCAAACGAGCCATAAACATTTCTCTTCTTTTTATTTATTTGTTATTGGTCCACGGACCACAACCGATGCTTGCACACTGCAACAAACACAAGCAATGGAGCTGTTGACACCGAATTTTGACCAATCCTATAAATTCAGAGTACGAGATAATCGGAGTCACGTACAACAATAAGAAGCAAGCATGCATGCACATGGGCACGGAGTCCAAATCGGCTTCATTGGATTGATCGGCAAGGAGAGGCAAGGATGATATAAAGGAAAGGCCAGCACGTATGGATAAAAATGATTAGAATATACAACATGGATTCTGGTGCACTTTGCATGCCATGCGTGGGAGGCTTCCAGAATAATTATGCATGCCAATCTGTGCATGTACGGGAGGTTGTTTCATAGAATAAAATATTTTAGAGATAGAGTTGGGTTAGTTAGAGATAGAGTTTTTTATTAGAAAAGATTGTGTACATGACTTGCCTTGTGCGTGGTTAGATGACAATTATGTAACGTCCGCCCTATAAATATAAAGGGACATGGCCATTGTAAAGAATCATCACACGATCAATATACAACATATTTATCTTCTATTTACCTTTTCGGCTTCACGCCATTGCATTAGGAGTAGGAGTAATGTAGCTTCTCGACGAGTTCCTTCTAGCAAGCTGGGCTGCATCGACCTCGATCTCCAGCGAGCTGCAAGTTCCGTCACCAGGTGTTCTAGGCTTTAACCACCGGGCGCATCGCTGTGGTTTCGTCTAGTTTCATCTACCAGTTATCGAGTATCTTGGATCTTTGACTTACGGCGCATCGCTTCTGTCTCGATCTACGGTATTCACCAGCTATCCCGCCTTGATTAAGCTTGCATCGGCTGATATTTATCTGTTCTATCGTCTTGCCGTTTACGACATATTAATTATTATTAATTCTGTCGGAATAGATGATAGATCTATTTTTAATAGCCTGTTGCATCTTGATCTTGGCCATCCTTCGAGTGTTGTTGGGAGTAAGTTCCGTTGTGATTGGATCATCGGCTAGCGGGGTTCAGATTAATGTCCTGCTAAATATTTCTAGACTGCAACTACCGGGCGCATCACCATGGTTTCACCTAGAGATATTGGTGGTAACGTTAGTTTAGATCTCATCGGCTTGTGGCTCTAGCTATAGCGGGGCAACAACTCAACAGCATCCTGTTTTCTATCGGCCGTCTGGCCAATATTTATTGTAAATTATATTAAATCGGCTGGATGGCCGATGAATCACTCACATTCATCAAGGTACTGGAATCGGCTTCACAGCCGATATATTTGTCATGATTTATTTTGTTGCACCATTATCGCTACTGTGCCAAGATTATATCGGCCTGATCGGCCGGTTGCCTCGGACTTCACAATAACTATCATCTCCTTGTCAGTTGAATGGTCAAACTGACTGGCACGCCCGCGCACACCACGCGCGCCGATTTGGATTCGGCACTGGAGTTAAGCAGATCTCCCAGGTCCTCATGTGCTGATGCAGGGTCCACCACCGCCAGGATTTTGCGTCAACACATTTTGGCACGCTCGGTGGGACACGGTTATAAGGCTCACATTTTTATTCAATAAAAAAGCATCTTCAGCAGCTGTATCAAGTTCATCGGCATCGGCATGTTGGAGTTAATTCAAATCAATATAATATTCCAACCAGAAGAGCCGATGGTATAGAAAGATGATCTTAATTTCAATCGGCTGCACATTGTATAGATAAATTTGATGCTAGATTAATTATGGAGGAAACCGATACAACATCGATACCATCATTCCTTACTGATATTATATATCGGCCAGTTCAGAGGAAACAAGTATCGGCTGGGCACATAGTAGCTGATGGAGTTTTGTTTTTTTTTCAGCCAAAGGAAACAAAGCATCGGCCGATGGAATATAATCGGCAAGCATAGTGTTCATGACATGGCATTTCAAGCATTGGATTTTGCTCAACAAACTGATGACAATTTTTATCGATAGGGAGTAACGGGATTGAAAATTTTAAGCATTGGCATACAGAAAAGTTAAGTTTTATACGACATACAAAGGCATCGCAACAATTTTTAGGAATTCCAACAACTTTTAGTAACAGACATGATGAATTCGTTCAAATGATCCACGAAACCTGATGAATTTCTGATGGCAGGTACCCATCCTTTGGAAATCATTTTTTTGGCACTTGTGCGATCCTGTCTGGTAAACCGATGGCGACGCACGTGACACACACCCCCACCGCAGCCCAGCCCAGAGCCCACGCTCAACGAAACAAAAGCATCCCTCACCCGACTCCGAAACACTTCGCTTCCCACAGACCCTAGCGATGGCGGCGGCGGCGAACCTGCTCTCGCGCTCCCTTCTCCCCGCCCTAAACCCTAACCCATCCGGGCACCCGAGCCGCGGCGGTAGCCCAGCCGCCGCCGCCGTTTCCTTCCCGCGCCGCCATGCCCGCCTGCCCTCCGTGCGCGCCTCCGTCTCCGCGACCTCCCCATCCCCACCGCCGCAGCCGACAGCCGCGGCGGCGGCGGCCCCGAAGCACTGCTTCCGCCGCGGCGCCGACGGGTACCTGTACTGCGAGGGGGTGCGGGTGGAGGACGCGATGGCGGCGGCGGCGCGGAGCCCGTTCTACCTCTACAGCAAGCCGCAGGTCCTCCGCAACTTCGAAGCCTACCGCGAGGCGCTCGGGGGGCTCCGCTCCGTCGTGGGGTACGCCGTCAAGGCCAACAACAACCTCCCCGTGCTGCGCCTCCTGCGCGAGCTCGGCTGCGGCGCCGTCCTCGTCAGCGGCAACGAGCTCCGCCTCGCCCTCCAGGCGGGGTTCGACCCTGCAAGGTGCTGCTCTTGTTCCTGGATTCCTACTTCCTAGGTCGTCGAGCAAATGTACTTGCATTTGCTGGCGGAGGAATGCCTTTCTGCTGTTGTATATTGTTGGAATTTTTGGGTGGATTAGAAGAGATGCCTTTAAGCCCATAAGCTAAAAAAAGGACATCATGATACTAGTTTTTATTCTACTCAAGGAATTCTTTCAATTGCTATTGATTTTTCACACTTTTTAGCTGTACAGCTCATTGTTCCTCCAGTTGATGACATTTATTCTGAAGAGGAAGTAACTCTGTTCAATTTGTATTTTGAAGATCAGGTGTATATTTAATGGAAATGGGAAGACGTTGGAAGATCTTAAATTAGCTGCTGAGAGTGGAGTATTTGTAAATGTGGACAGCGAATTTGATTTGGAGAATATTGTCAGAGCTGCAAAGGCTACAGGAAAGAAAGTGCCTGTTTTGCTTAGAATAAACCCAGATGTGGATCCCCAGGTATGATTTTACCCTCTAACACTCCCCGAAACACATGAGCATGTGTGTGCACCTGTGGTCAGTGAGATTATTTAGTTGATTTTTCTCACCCTTTGACCAATCCCCCTTTGTATTGTTTCGAGTGGGATACCTTTTATTGGTTTAACTTTCCTAGTTAACCATGAAGTATTGACCTTTTTACTCTAAATTGCTTGACCGCCTTGTGGACAACAACCACTCCTATCCTGACTAAACAGACCACACCTTTTCTGTTTCACCTTTGAACAACCACCACCCTAAAGGCTTCTAATTCTAAGCAAGTTGGGGTAGGCTAGAGATGAAACCCAATGAGAGCTACCAGTAGAGCAAGAGTAAACAATGTACCATGTAATAATAGTAAAGGAGAGTGTTTGTTAGAGAGGTTTTGGAGTTTTACACCTACATAAGATATCTTGATATGAATCGAGAAGTTCATATTTTTTTGTTTTAAGACAAAAGTTGAACTTTTCTTCCAACAGGTACATCCATATGTTGCTACTGGAAATAAAACTTCCAAATTCGGGATCCGCAATGAGAAATTACAATGGTTTTTGGATTCTATCAAGTCATACTCGAATGATATCAAATTGGTTGGTGTTCATTGTCATCTGGGGTCTACTATTACAAAGGTAATGTCTTGTTATTTCTATATAGTATTTTTTTATATCACTATAGCCTAGCATTTGTTGTGCTGAGCTTGCCCGCAGTTGTAAACTGGACCTTTTTCTGCTGTAATGGGCAACATCTTGTTTCAGGTGAATAGTCACTTTGTAGGAGGCAATTAAGTTTTTGTGGTCTCAGTGAACAGTGGCCACATTACATTTCGTCACCCTTAGTCAGTAGATGCACCCTCTAAAACGTCAAAGTTGTCTGATATGGAATAGTGTTTTATCTTTTTGTCAAAAAGACCCTAAAAGTGCATGGTGGCTTGTGTCTTTAAAATTGAACTTGCACATAGTCTGAGCTGAGTAACCTTTTGAGCTTCATGTCACTCGTAGAACTTTTAAGTTCTCAAACCATCTTACTCCTCTTTGTTAACATTGCTGTATTCTGCGCAGACTACCTGTCTCTTTCTTACATATACCTAAACTGTTCCATTTTTTTAGGTCGATATATTCAGGGATGCTGCAACTCTTATGGTGAATTATGTTGATGAAATTCGAGCACAAGGTTTTGAGTTGGAGTACCTGAATATTGGAGGTGGTTTGGGAATAGATTACCACCACACCGATGCAGTCTTGCCTACACCAATGGATCTCATCAACACTGTAAGCTCAGCATCCTTACCATGTTTCTGATTCTTATCTTTGCAGGCACATATGCTTTCTTTAAAAGAGCAGGTTTCCTTTTGTGATACGGAAAGTTAGCTTATGCAATTTCCATGTGATTCTTTACGCTTATTCTAAATATTTTGTTGTAGGTGCGAGAATTAGTTCTCTCTCGAGATCTTACTCTTATCATTGAACCTGGAAGATCCTTGATTGCTAATACTTGTTGCTTCGTCAATAAAGTAACTGGTGTTAAATCCAACGGTACAAAGAATTTCATTGTTGTTGATGGCAGCATGGCAGAACTTATCAGACCTAGTCTGTATGGAGCATACCAGGTTGGTTTAGATCTTGTCAATAATGATGAGTGTTACTACTACTATGTTCCTGTAGAAGTTTCCTTCCCATCTCTGGAACCATGATTATTTCAAGAGGTAGCTTTGGTTTTGTATCAAGGATATTACTCTAATACATGGAACTTTTGAATATTGCAGTCTCGGACAGTTTTGAATGTTTCTTTCTACAACCGTAGTAATTTACCTTTTTTTAACTGATGAAGGCTGAGAAAGTTCAACCGCACACACCTATGTTACCCGAGCATCACCTTGACATCATCTAGAAGTTTAAGGGTGATGCACGAGTGGTCAATAAACTTTTCATGGAGTGTCATTCAAATCCATGAACTAGGAAACTGCATATTCATGTCCTTAAACTTGATAAACATTCATCCATGTCGGTGACCCAAGATACCCGTTTTTTTGCCAATTTGGAGATTTCTTGTTAACAAGTTAAAACTAGGGGAATTAGAAAGAGGGAGATGCTATTCTTCAAATGACCATTTTCCATGCTTTCGATTTTTTAATAAGAAACTGGAGAGCTTTTTAATTATTCGATTTGGACTTGTCAATATGAAATCTCCTGTTGGCATGCCATGTCAGCAACCATATAGGTATTTTTGGACACTTTGGACCTGGATGGCACATTTAACAAATTGAAAGACTCAAATATGCAGTTTCGAAGTTTATGGACTTGGACAGCACTCCATCACAAGATTAAGTCCCAGTTGTGCATTTAACTCTTTGAGTAATGTGCTTAGACTAAAGAATTTAGTGTTAGTTTTGAATTGATATATATCGCTATACCTAATTTCTTGCCATAGATTTCTTTTATTATTGTTGTTTCCGCTGCTGATTCTCTTCTTGGTGGGCACTTTTTCAACTATGCGTCCTGGCACTCAGGGATTGCTGCAACTTAATGAAGCACTATTGTGTGATGTTGGGACACACAGTATGATGGCACTTGTAGATAGCCGGCATGCATTTATGTTTGGGGTGCACAGCATCTGCCATTCAAGTGCATAGAAAATCATGTTAACTGCATAAATAAAAATGGCATGCATAAAAGTTGTTTCAGCGCTTTATTCTTGTTACTTTCTGTTGAACCATTGTTTGGGGGTGCACAGCATCTGCCATTCAAGTGCATAGAAAATCATGTTTACTGCATAAATAAAAATGGCATGCATATAAGTTGTTTCAGCACTTTATTCTTGTTACTTTCTGTTGAACCATTACTCATGTCGCAGCATATCGAACTGGTCTCTCCTCCCTCTCCTGGTGCTGAAGTAGCAACCTTTGATATTGTTGGACCAGTTTGTGAGTCTGCAGATTTCCTCGGAAAAGATAGGGAGCTTCCAACACCTGATGAGGTCTTTCTCAACACCATTATATTTTCTCTGATTATTAGAGTCTCCTCTCTTCCCTTCTGACATAACATTGCCCTTGTAGGGAGTTGGACTTGTGGTTCATGATGCAGGTGCCTACTGCATGAGCATGGCTTCCACCTACAACCTGAAGTTGAGACCGCCGGAGTACTGGGTACAAACTATCACTGACATTCCCCTTTCCTCGTGCTTATTTCGTGAGAAAACTGTAAGAAAACCCATTTATAAGGAAATAGAACTTGCAGGTGCCAGTTCTGTTTGGGGATGTCCATTCAAACTGGTTTACATTTCTTGGGTTATTTTTTTTGTCGTTATCAGTTCTTTTATCCTTGGTCATTTAGCTGATATGTTCTTTTATCCTTGGCCATTTAGCTGATATGTTCTTTTATCCTTGGCCATTTAGCTGATATGTTCTTTTATCCTTGGCCATTTAGCTGATATGTTTGTTGTCTGCTTTGCAGGTGGAAGAGGATGGTTCTATCGTTAAGATCAGGCATGAAGAGAAGCTTGATGACTACATGAAGTTCTTTGATGGTCTTCCTGCTTAGACATTTATCTGCAACCGCGGCAAGCCGGCAAGCACGTTTTCTTTGGGATAATTAGAGTTTCTTTGCCAATCTCATTTTACTTTTTTTTTGTTGGTCGTAGAATCTAGTGGAATGTGACTGGATAGTTAATTTGGTTTGTTGGTGTATCCTCGAGATTTTCTGTGATGTGCAAGTCTTAGGCATTTGAACTAAACTGCATTTTGGTGGCAGATGTTACCGCGATAAAAAAAAGGCTCGGTGAATAAAAAGGGTGTAAGTTGGTGCTCCTTCGAAAAAAAAAATCTCTTTTTCTTCAGTGCAATTGTGATACTATTTCAGAACTCCCTTTGCGGTTGTATGGTAACCGAAAACGCTTCCCTGAAAAGGTTGCAGTTCCATGGCGGCAATGGAAGTCTCATGTTCTGAAGAACAGTTCCATGACAATTAACTTTTTAAACTAATCGAAAAGATCATTAACCAGATTTATTTGCTGAAGATTAATTTTCCTAGGCTCGGCTGCCGAATAAACCTGGCCATTTCAGTACTGGTGGCTCAGCCAAATTGGTTGGGCCGAACCAGCTCGTCCCAGGCCCGGCTCGGCGGCCCACACAGACACAAGCACACACTCGCCGTCGCCATCGTCGTCGTCGACCAGGTTGGCCTTCCGCCGCGACGAGATCCGCGCCACCACCCCGCGCGGGGAGACGCTCCACCTCCACGGCACCGGCGAGAGGGCTGCGCCCCACTTCTCTGATCTGTCTGCCCCCCGAACTCGTCGCGCCGCCTTCTCCTCCTCCTGTTCCTATGGCGGTGGGGGGAGGGCCGCGCTTGCTCGCCGCCGCTTGGATCTTCGCCGCTGCCGCCGCATCGTTGCCGCTTGAGCAGGTACATGGGGATGGATGGGGTGCTCCTAGTTCAGGCGGATTTACTTACGCGCAATTTGCGACGCCTTGTTGATTCGTATTTTTTGCCATTTTGGTGTTGTGGTTCGCATCGTCCATGTATAGGTTGTGGATGGGTTTCGGAAATCATTCATTTGTACCTATCCCAAGGCGTTAGGAAGTAGCTGATTAGCTGTTAGGTTCAGTGGTGTGGCTTAAGTAATGCAGATAGAATACTACCAGCGATGTAAATGCTTAAATTTAATGTATTGGTAAAGTAAGGAAGTGTGAATCTATCCCAAGTTCGATTTAAATGTATGCTTGTTCAAGTCCGGTGGCCTGAGGTAGTTAGCTGTATCTTGCTTGGATTTTAAGATGCATCCTACTTCGAGTTATGTATGCGGTGCTTTGAATTTTAGTCCCTTTTTTTTTGTTCTGAGTTGTTTGTGCCTATGTGTGCAAGTTTTAATTATTGTACTGGACAGGCAGGTAGAAGCCAGAAATCCATCAATTGTATGCCCTGCTCTAGGACGTACATTGGCGATGCATATCTCCACACCTTGACTGACCACGCTCACCATCGTGGCTTAGCTGAAATGTCTGACTCTGATGAATTGTGCGAAGGACTTACTGATGATGTTGAAGTGCCTACACTCTCAGAACTGCAGCGGCAACTGGTTGGTGAAGGTTCTCACCGTCATTTAGTCTATTCTGTGAAATTTAGTGCCTGTCAAGATGCTATGGTTAATTTCCTTAATGGCTATGATGCCTGTCTGGTGATAGTTGAAAAGCTCCCGAATGGGGTGTTTGCTGACCCATTTGAGCTACAGCATTTTGTTGAGCGCAAAGGTGAATTCTTAACTCTGAGAAAGACTGCAACTGCATCGTTCTTTGCATTCTGCTAAGCTTTTCTTTAATCTTGCAGTTTTCCTTGATGTTGCTGTTTTTGGAGACACCAACCTTGAACTACCCTCAGCTCTATCCAACCGGTCAGCCGTCGAGATTCATTTTGATCTCAGGCCAAGCACTTTAACAAACTGTAACATTGTAATAGACCTGCCTCTCCATGCTAGATACCCGGTAAGGTCCTATAGACTACCATTGGCAATAATATAATTTGAACTATTTGGTTCCTGCCACCTGTCATAGAAAATACTACTTGTTGTCTTTTTGCTTGTAACCTACTAGGCTATGGATATGCTGTTATTCTGAAAATTCTGTCTGCAAATAGAGCATTCAGGTTTGCCTTATTAGTTCAGGAATTGATTTGCATGAATGTTTAAAATATTCAAACAACTTGGCGGTTAGTGGTACATGATTTCCATGATGGACATTAAATAATAATGCTTGATGAAACATAGAAAACTCTTATGTTGGGCCATATTGATGCATAATAATAGAAGATATATGCTTGCCACTCCCTTTGAGTCCTGCAACTTTAATAATGTATGATTAGTTTTGCTTTAGCGCACAAATAATATCTCACCAGTGTCTATGGATTTATGCAACTGTTATGGACCATCCCTTGTGCATGCTACCTTAAAAAGTTTCCAAGAAATTTCAGAAAAAATACATTCTGGCACTGCTTAGAATTCTGATGGACTAGGTCCTGTAAAAATAACTTCAGCTTTATAGTTAACTGGGAGACAGGAGATGAGAACTAGATGATTCGTATAAGTAATAAACTGAAAATAACCATGGTCGTATAGTTGTGCTTTTTAGGCCCTACTTATATCAATTGAGTGTTTGAGCTTAATCCTTTTGCTATACTTTATATCCTTGTCTTAATTCTATTTATCTTGGAATGATCGAAAGTTGGGATATACAGCATATACAACTGAATTATGTGATCAGGCAACTCAGATCGTGAAGGGAAAGTTTTGTTATTGCATATTATTTTATTTTGCTAGGGAATAATATATGGTGGAATACTTGTATATGAGATGCTCATGCTCAACGTGTAGGAGAGGTGATGGTCCAAGTGAGGACAAAAGAATTTAGAAAGCAATATTTCCTGGCAAATGGCTGCACTTCCCACCTTGCTGCAAACATGTTCTGTGATGCTGCAAACATCCCTGAAATGCACATGGTTCTCTGAAATTTAAAATACATGTTTTCTTGTTTATCTTGGTTAACACCTCATAGGTGTATTTGTTATAATCAATTTGTTTCTGAAAAAACTCTTGGTTGACCACTGATTCTGATGGTTGATTGCAGCCTCTTGATGCCAGTGGGTATGCAACAGTTGAGTTTGGTAGCCCAGATCTGTTCCTACGCTACAGAAAAAAGGAAACCGATTCCGATTCCTGTTTGTGGGTGCTTAAGAATCTCGAAGCTGCACCTGTGGAGAAAGCTGCATGGCGGATACCATGTGGAGATGAAGTACGCATAGGATTTGTATCTAACATCACCTTTCTCTCTGCTCTTGTTTGCTCCATGTCCATTGTCCTAGCAACTCTAATTTTTTGATGTCTTATGCAACACGGTGTAGGTCACCTTCTGTCTTAAGAATGTTCGAAATTTTTTCTCCATGTATCCACGCATCATTGTAGTTGTAGCTGAAAACATCTGTTAGCAAAACAGTTTTGCCAGTAAGTATGCAGGATATAGTTTTTTCTTATACTTGAGGCACTGTGCTGAATTCTTGAGTTACAATCAGGCCCATGATACTTTGTACTGAACCCGTAGCGCGGAACTTTGGAATACACGCATATGCATATATTTTTGCTGCTACAAAACTCATGCATTGGAACCCCATATTCTAACTTTTTTGAGAGAGTGGTCTTTGGATAGAAAAGCGATTCTTATTCGACAGCAGTATGTGATATTGTATGAAGAAAAAAACTGTGGGGTTTATAAAATATTTTGCCAGTTGCACTGTGTACAACTTAGCCCTGGTATTCAATTTGAAAAAAAAAACACTAGCCTATTGAGAATATTAAACACTAGCACTGGTACTCAGATCTATGAGCTTAATATTCATACAACAAAGTTATAAAACAAAGGGGACGAATAGTCAGTTTTCATACGAAAAATGGAAATGGATTGCCACAGGAGGTACAATGGAGAGGATTCATTGATGATGATTTTCTTCTCATAAATAGGGAAAATCATCTGATTTTACACACAAGTTAAACAAGTAGTCTTACACAAATTTCTACCACCACCAAACTTTACACAACGAGGAAAGAAAACACCCAAATTCCAACCAGTTCTCATGTCAGATTGACCAACCAAGACAATACCCTCAGGATACAAAGATTCTATGGTCAGCTAAATTTAATCCCCCTGCCACTTCAAGGTGAGCTTCTATCTGATGTTAAAACATTACCTGCCTCAGCCTGATTAACATACGGCCTGACGAAAGTCCTTCGCCACCACACTTCAAATGCCCTTTGCAGATTCGGGCAGTTATCCCCCAATTTCAAGAACCTCCCAAACCATGACAGTAGTATAGACCTTTGGTCCTCCAATGGAAGCGTCAGGATCGTCTGCCCGATCCCGTCCTCGACGAGCTTCCTGTCAAACGACCGGCAGCTGCATTGCAGCCACGAGTAGTCGTCGATCAACGCTTGCAGCCATACCTGCAGGAGGCGAAGACGGGTGTTCTTGGATGGAAGCATCTCCCCTCTCCCAATGCCGACAAAAAGCCTCGCCGTGATGCAGCTCACTGTGTGGCGAGAGGCTCCTGGCAATTTGGAATGCAATTCGGCAAGCTCTGTTTGGCTTGACCACATCACCACAAAGTCATCGCAGATTCGCTGGGTAACAAGAATCTCCACCAGCCATAGGAGATTATCAGTCTCAAGAGTTATCCGCCGCGTGACACTCACTGAATAATCCTCTTCAGATGCTTCTGTAAATAGTCGATGGAGCCTGTCCAAGCAACCTTGGCACGAACTGTACAATGTTTCGGAACAGATGTCTGAAGATCCATCAGTGCAATGGCTGCTGTCCTTGAGAAGATTCAGAACCAGGGCTTTCATTTCCCGACGCCCCCGATCATCGGTGCTGGTCAGTACCATCTCCATTATGTTTGCTAATGTCTCAAATGGTGAGTTCAGATTGTCAGAGGTAATCCTTCTTAGCAGCGGAGTTACTCCATAATCCTTGCTCTGAAGATGCCGTATCGATGAGACGACACTGTCTTCTTCCTCGCCGACCCAAGGGACAGCTTCCAAGTAATCCAGGCATGACTTGACGCATCCATGGAAGCCAAGTACCTCGGCAACCTGCGAAGTGATCGACATGCGAACGGGGTTAAGATTACAGAAACAATGCAAGACGCTGCAATGGATTTGCAATGCTATGGTTTGTGAGTTGCTCTTGCTACCTTCATGATGCGCAGGACGCGCGGGACGCTCTGCTTGAGCAGCCGGTGCTTGGCCTCGTCGCAGTACATGAGGCCGACGGTCTCCACGTAGATCTCCGCGTCGTCGCAGTCGTGGATCTCCACGCAGGGCGGTGGTAAGCCGTGGCCGCCGGCGAGCCGCGCGGCGAAGAAGGCGCTGCTCCGGCAGAGGACGTCCCTGTGCACGCCTATCTTGACGGCGATCCCCTCCTTCCCGTACAGCATCACCGTCAGGTCGCTGGTTTCCGGCCGCCCGAACCCGACGCAGATCTTGTGCTGCGGCTCCTGCTGCCCACCCGCCGGCGCCGGGGCCTCGGCGGCCGTTTGGTCCTCCGCCTGCTGCGGCTGCTGCTCGTCGGCGGGCGCCGGTGGCTCGTCGGTCACGGACGGCGCGGTCTGGACTGATGGCGCCTTGGACGGAGGGGCCGATGGGGTCTTGTGTGGTTGCTGCGGCGCATGCTTGTTGCCGCCGCCGCCAGCGGCGTGGTGGTGCGGGTTCTTGAGGCTCTTGTGCAGCGCCGCCGGGGACGGGCAGCACCAGAAGCCCTCCGGCGTGACGGCGATCGGCACGGTGCGGACCCTCGCCTGCGCCGCCGGCGAGCCCCTCCTCGGCCTCGATCCCTCCATCCTTACCCTCCTCGCTCGCGGCCGGCTTCACCCCCACATCCGATTCCTCGGAACAACCTGCTCAGGCGAAGGAAGGAGTGGCTTGCAAAAATCAGAACAAGAAATCCGCGCAAGATCACGGGTTGCACAAACGCAGCGCAGCCGCTCGACCAAATTCGCCCAGAGAAAAAAAAAAAAGATTTCCCACTTTCCCTGCATCTATGATACTATCCACAATCAGGTGGCTCTGAACAACCGAACAAGAACAAGTGCAGATGATGCCTACTTCTCGACAGCGATATGCCCACCACCGCCCAGAAACACAGTGCGGACTCGAACGGCCTCGAACGGCCGCGACGCGCTACTTGCACGGAAACAATCAAACAAATGGCTGGGGGAAAGATCTCACCTCGGAGATCGTCGTCAATCCGCGCCTCCTGCAAGTCTGACAAGTGACGAGGCCAGCTCGAACAGGAAGGGAAACGGACTTTGAGCTGCAGCCTCACCGTCACCGGCCGTCTGCTGTCCTGCGTCCTGGCTTCATTCAGCAGCAGCAGCTGGTGTGGGGTGTCCTGGCTGCCACTTTGGGTACATTCCGGTAGGTAAGGAGTGCAGAGTGCAGAGGTAGCTGCAGTGGAGTTAAAGTGGTGTGCAGAAGCATTGAAGCAAGCAAGCGGCGTAGGATATTGCTGCTCCGAATCCAATGCCTTGTCCTCACTGTTTGGGTAAACCGGAAGCGAGCACGCCGGCGTGGGTCTCCGTGCCGTCACCTCACCCCTGGCCCTGCACTGTTCCAGATGGACGGCAGCTTCTTCACAACACATTTGGGAGCAGTAATTTCAGGAAGTTCACAAGGACTGTACTCATGTTTACTGTGGGGCATGAAGCTGAAGCTTCGGTAGCAGGAGTGGTGTGAAATTTGTTTCTGGAGGTTGGGCAGAGGCCGATGTCACTGGAAGAAACGTCTTTCTTGGTATGTGTTGCAGAGAGCCAGAGAGAGGACAGGAGCGGCGGCCGTTTCGGTCCTTGGTGAGTCCCAAAACCCGGTCGGTCTCTATCGTCTCATCTCGTGTGAAAAGGATAGCAGGATGCAGCTAAAGATGTGGGGCGCCATGGCATGGCATCCTTTTCATTCCTTTTCTTTTGGCAAGCAGACGCATGAAGAGGGAGAGGGGGATGGACCGGACACGAGACTACCGGACCATCTCGGTCAGTGATCACATGAGAGGTTGGAGCCCTCACACACAGCGTTGGAGGGCCTGCGAGACCACATGGAACAGGGATGAACTACCAGCTGGTACTGTGTGCAGCTGTGCATCGAGGACCATATCAATATAGGAGTATCATGAATCTTGAATTGTGAGCTACTCTTGTGCTTGCCATCGTTTTCTCAATCATTCACTGCGCGACGGTGTCTTCCTTCATCGAGAGACGAAATGGGGAAAAGAATGATTGATATTGTGGACTTCGTGGTAGTGTTTATGATAAATCCTGAACTGTAAACTACTTTGACAGTGCTACAATCTACAAGCATGGAAGATTGGGAACTGGACATCATAACCGGATCCACAAATAGGAGATGTTGTTAAATATGTTGTCGACTGATTATAGCAAACATAACTCTTTATTCAGATTTTTGATCTTTTATTGAGCATCATACCGCACATCTTAAGAGATGTATAAGACGAAGTGCATGGACTAACACCAGTCCATTGTCGTCTAGTCCGGTTAGGATACCTGGCTTTCACCCAGGCGACCCGGGTTCAAATCCCGGCAATGGAACATCTTTTTGAACATTTTTCCATTTTTTTTTTTCGTTTCATGTCGCATGTGCAGACCGCCGGGCCGGCAATGGATTTATTTTCCCCCCCTACATTTTTTCCTTTTTCGGTCGCATGCAACTACCAGAGAACGTGGTTTTGGTCACTGTCCATCGATACGAGGAATTGGCGCGCTGCGCCGCGCCGTTGATTGCACAGTTCGATCATTCGCAAGATTGATTTCGATGTTGATAATTAGGTAAAGGCGCTGCTGCCTCCGGTGGTGCATCCTGAAACCAAACATACGGACGACATGTATTATACAGCATCAAAAAACCAGTTAAAAAAAGAACATCCTTATTTTCACTGTAATAGTGCAATGCTTCATCTTAAGCATTTTGACCATATAGCCCAAGAAATGCGACAATTTTATTTGCGCAAATAATCCATAGAGACGTAACATTCATTTCCTACTTCGATGCACTCGAACTCTATTTTAGAAAGATTCTGACAAATTACATTACCAATAGCAGAGCCTGTACATTAAACTTCCAAATCTAAGATTAAGGGCCGGCTGATGGAAACAGTAGCTTAATGATGTAGCACCGCTGTAAAACCGAACTGCTTCATTTGTCTACAAAGTAAATAAACATGCCCTCCACCTTCTGTTCAACTTGACATGTATGTGTAGTCACCTATTCAGCAGAAACATGCACTCCACCTTGTGTTGACATGTGGCTCCAACAATAAGCCTCTGCAAGCAATTTAAATGCAAGGAAGGATCTGGCAGTATGAAAGTTTGGCTGCATGATGCTATGAATTGGATTTCTTTAATACAAAGTAAATATATTTTTTTAAAAAAATCCCAGACAAAAGCAGGATGAATGACAATTTGTTAAGGCAGAAAAATGGCACATACACAGACTGATTAGAAATTTAGTATCCATATATTATAAGGGTGAGACCATAATACACCACATCCTGCAATGAATCTTCAAATAAGAATGTTTGCGTGTGGTGCAGGTGATAAACACATGAAAGTGAAAGAAATATGATTGCACAATACATAATTTTGGAGAAATCTGTATTGAAGAAATGATGCTGGCAAAAGTAATTGATTTTGACATAATGCACACTCCCAGTGCAATCCTGAGATGATAAAGAATGGATAGCCGAAACTCCTATTCAAGCAATATGGGAAGGGATAGCTTGAGATATAAAGAAATGATATTGTATATTCTTCAAGACGTATATAGGTGATATTTGAATAATCCTTAGCTGAGGCATTAAACTGATGCATCAAAGTAGATAAGAATTGCAACCCTTTTGTTTATGAACGGGATCTACAATTCAAAAGTAAAAATTGGCAGTGAAAGGCCAGCACTTCAGCACCCTGATCTTCAATTCATATTTTGGTTGTAAAAAGTAAACTACAAAATCATGGAAGATAGGACAGCAAAGAATAATCCTGTAAAAGCATGTGGTCACCACAAAAATAAGGAACCATGTGAAGTAGGCCGGGAAGTTGAACCTACCGTAAAAAAATCTTCTCATCTGAGAGTATCTGGTTATATTAAGAATGCAGAAATCTCGATGAAATAACAGTTCCAGTACAAAAGAAAAAGATCGTCTAGTTTTATGAGATGAATCGCAGGTAGTACCAAAATTATGAGCAGCTAAGGACATTGTTCATAGTGTTCATAAATTACTTGTAACATTTCAGAAAAACCAAATCAATATACATAAGCATTTTATTGCACAAGACTATATAAGATGCATGCAATCTTCAATATATGTCATGCTAATTTTCTGACAAACCTGCACCTTGTAGACAACTGCATAAAACCAAAGACATGAAGTGAAATAAGAATATCCGTGGAACACAGTGCAATTCTTAGTTAGCTACGAAAACACACTTTAGAGAGCAAAATAAGCAGGCAAAGGTAGTCATATAAGGTTGCACGAGTCAAAAACTGCTAGCATCGGCATGCATCCAACCACCATTGGGTAAAAGATTCTCTTCAAAGCAGATGCTAATTGATGAAATGCCTCACCGCTGCTAGCCCGGTAGAGAACGTGCAACATGTGGAAGATGTTAACCATGGCAATTGACAGTATATATTGGAAGAAGAAAATGAATTTATCAGCTTGAAATTGACATTTCATCAAACACCTCAAGTGCAAGGAAGTGGAAGCACAAGCATAAAGCACAAGGAAATCACGTCAGGCCTGGCGAGCGTGTCCCAGCACAGAGCAGCAAGCACGGGTGATGGTGGGTGACGCCTCGGGAACCTCGATTGCAGCACGGTGGATGTCCTCGGGGCTCAGGTGGTGTGGCGACTGTGGGCGGGTCGACGCAGACCAAGGCAACTGACGGCGCCTGGGAAGGCCTCCCGCCGCTGCCACGCAGGTGCGCGAGACGGCAGGTTGCATGTTGGCGACAGCGTGCCGGAACAGGATGGTTTCACAGTGGCGAGAAAAGGTCGTGCAGCTGTTGTGGCCGTTGGCCCTTCCTCTCCTTCACCTGGCTAGTGTCCTAGGGCGAGGCCACACAGATTTCTTTACCTCACCAAGGCACCGTATCTTCGCTTTGAGGCCACGTAGGCAGCACGCGATAAAGCTTCACCATGAACGTAACTATGTACAAGATTTCATTCCTATGCTGTGCTGCAGTCTGCAGTGTAGGAGACGCTCTTCACTCAAGCAGCTGCGTTAGCTCATCAAATTCATCATAATCGTGATGTTGCACTCCTGATTCATCATTGTCAATCACCGCGAGCTCGTTGCCACGTGACAACCCTGTTCTCTCGTAGAACTCTTCCTTCTGAGCATCCCAGTCTTTGACGACCTCATCTATCTTGTCGCCCAACAGCTTGTCACTCTGAAGGATGTGCTTAGCATCTTCAATGTCGACGGTTTGGCTTGCCTCTGTCAAGGTGGAAAGTAAGGGCAAACAGGTCGCAGCAGGTTCAAACCAGTGCTCTTGTTAGTAAAGTTCCGAAATCGTACACACATATAGAAAATGTAAGGCACAGCCAAAAAGGGGCAAGCACCTGCAAGGGCTAATTCCTTGGCTTCAGCATACTCCTTTGACAATTTCTTGATGCTATCAAGCTCGAACTCCGCACCCTAGAGGCATATGGATATGACAGTAATTGAAGTGCATTTGCATAATGTTTCTATCAAAAAAGGACTGGCAGGCAACCTTTCGTAGTTATGCTGATATATTTCCAACCCAAGTACCCAACAACACAGCCTAATAATACTTTAATGAGGCCTCAAAATAAACAAGAGGAAGCACAGATCCAGCTTAATGAGATTGTATTTTCAAACATAAATCAGGAAGGATCATAGCATCACAGGGGTGCGCAAACCATGGAGTTATGTAACACCATGTTGCCATGATAGGACAGGGAGCTAAAAGCAGCAATCTATGTAGAACTAAAGATACTAGAACATACCAGGTCCAAGTGCATATAACTTTCTGCTTGGGTATTCGTGAACAACCTGCAACGTAAAAGTACAGGGAAAAAATCAGCAAGTAACTATAATGTTTTGTTTGCACAAAAGGAAAATACGAGTAATAACCTGCAGCATAGAACAGCATGCAAGATTGTAGCTAGGTGGAGGAACTTGACAAATGCTCAAGCAATGTCACTAAGGTCAAAAATATGTCACTAATCTTATTTAGGTATCATAGGTGTAGTTTACTTAAAACAGTAATACTAATGATAAATCATACTAAAAGCTCATGTTGCTGTGTCAGAAATCTTATTTCGGTATCCTTTGGTGCAATTTACTCAAAATACAAATGCTAAATATCACACTGGCAAAAATCACATACTTGTCACAGGCAAATTTGATCCGTTTATTCTGCATTGCAGTCAATTCCTCGACCTGCTTCTCCCCATTGTCACCAAGCAAATTCATGTAGCCAAACAAAAACATGCCTTTATCCAGCATCCTTTTGACAAGCGCCGGCACAAGATGCACTCCATTTTGCTTAGCCATAGAGATGAAATCTTTCAGTTGCCTGCACTCCTCTGTTTGAACAGAGGAAAATTTTCAGTGTATTGATATTCAGTTTCAGAAGCACCAACTTATTGGCTCAAAAATATATGCCTTACCGAGAGACAAATAAATCTTGAACTGGGGCTTGTATGGCTGACACTCATAGAGACAGTAAAGGCAGTAAAGCCCAGCTAATCTTCGAGGTAGAGAACTTTCAGAAGTCAAATGACCTGAGTGCACAATTAAGTGTAAAGCAGTTCAGAGGTGACCACAAAAAGGATTATTAGCAAGCATGAGTTCATTCCAGAAATTTAAGCTTCCAGGAAGCCAACACCCACCGATACAATGCAGAAAGAGGGACTGCATGAAGAGACAAGAGTTTGCATTAGGTCTGCCTTCATAGATATAAGAAAATTTCTTCTCCTTCCAAACTCGCTTGAAATCAGCGAGTGTCGTGCTGTTTTCCTACCAATCAGGAACCCACAAATGTTACTCATCCAAGTTAATATGTACATAACACGCATAAAATTTTTGACAAAATTTACCTTGCCATAATCAGCTACTAGCTCATCTATATCCAGCTTGAATGGAGCCATATCCATATTTGCAGGGATGGCCCGAAAACTGTATGAGAAAATAATTGCTCACTTGATTGGCGATACAAAAAAACCAATGAAGTAATGTCAGCTAGCAGTGCCTAATGGTGGTGTAAAGCGATTTCGGCGACAAGCCGACCACTGATATAAGAGGACCACGGTAACAACAAACTGCAAAATCCTTGCGTCGACTTAACCTAATGGAGCCATACTTATTCAGTGTTTTGAGCAAACGCTCTTACAGGGATCAAATCATGAATAATCGCAAAGGATGAGCTGGAGGAGGTGCTGAACGCCAGCAAATCTTATGGCCGATAACTGACAGGGACTGGGAGCTAGCAGCAGGCGACAGTAGCCGCAGAAGCCCGTGGCACCGTGGCACGCCTAATGAGACTACTGGAGTTTGAGTTGCAATCAAATGGTTTAGACTGTACTAACATGGTGAGATAATGCGGATGAATTCAGATTAGCAACAAATTGTTGACAGGACAAGGACCACCAATGAATTCAGTAATTCAACAATTTAAACATGCATAGAAATGCAAGCATATTATAAATGATGACAAACCTAGGGGCACAGATTTGACCATGTGTTTGCATCTCAAATTTGGCGTTACTGTATGATCCACTCTCCTCATCCAATTGTCAAGCACGAGCACAAATCATATAACTTCGATTGAAAAAAAGAGAGAGAAGAAACTCACCTTGACGGCCGACGGCGTGCAGGCCGCCTCGTACGTGCTGGGGGAAGCGGCGAGCTTGCGGAGGCGCCTCGCGTCGGTTGGGGAGGCGCTGCTCAAGGACGCGGCGCGCGAGCTTGAGGAAGGGGGTGCCTTCGCGTCGGTCGGGAAGGCGACGCTCGAGCTCAAGCACGGGGAGGCAGTGCTTGTCCGTCGAGCCCGCGGGTGTGTCTTTCCCGGAGGCTCCGTCGGCCCCTCGGAAGGCGGAAGGCGACGGCGGCGGGCGGCGCGCGCCCTCTCTCTGCTACGACAGGAGCGGACGCCGAGGAAAAGAATTATTTTATCTTTTTATTACGAAAGAGAAAGAAATAGGATCTTGATGTCCTGGGGATTTTCATTATAGGCCGTAGGGCCGCAAATCCGCAGGCCTTTTAGTCGGCCGACATACTCGTGGGCCGTTGTTTTGTCTTTTAAAAACACTCGTGCGTAGGGAGGGTGGCCCGTGGGGTCATATCATTGGGCCTACGTGACTTGAATAGCAGGCTTTCGGCCCATATGCGACGGGTATCCAAAGAATAGCTATATCGCCCACAGCCAAAGGCATAAAAAAAAGGGCCACGTGTTTTTTTTTAAAAAAAAAGACCACGTCGAGATCGAGACCCACGTCGAGTCCACGATGGATGCGGCCACGAAGCGGCAGCTATCATCGCCATCGTCGCCGGCGGCCGCCGCCATCTCAAAGGTCGTCATCTTGATTGTTAGCATTTAATTTATGATGCTGGATGACAATTGATTTCATAGTCTATGTTTCTGGCTATATCTTGATAACTATTTATCTTATTTTCCTTGTTACCTATTTGTGGGCCAGTTACAGATCCTTAGTTAGTACACATTATTTATATCCATATAAATGCTTTTAAGTTATGGATGGGCATATACCATGGTTTTGGAATAGGATTCCTTATACACTCTCGTGTGTGTTTTGGGTGAGTGTGATCTCTTGACGTGTTTTGACGGGAGCTGAGCCGTGGTTGGTACCGAGAAGTGCCTTGCTAGGAGCGAGCATTTTGGTCTCTCTCCAACCCCTGTGCTTGTGGCGGGTATCTTGTTTGACACTGAGGAGCATGCGGCATACTTGTACGTGCTTCGGCACGTACCTCCACCCTTGTGGAGTGAAGTGCTCGCTCTCGGCCACTAAGGACCGAGTCAGTTTAACCATGTTTCTTTGGACTATATACGTACATACCGTTCGCCTTATTATGGGCGGGATTCGGTCCGAGACTAGCAGTGGATAGTGCTCAGCCTGTAGGCGGATTGGAGGATCAATGTAAGGAGTTCGAGGTGTTGGCCTGCTCTGATCAGACTACACCTCAGCGTGGGTAGGTTTTACAGTTTCGAAGTATCTCACTGGTGACGGCGTGCCCTGCAGTCAAAAACACTACCAGACTCGAGGAAACAGGAGAGTGCTAGCCACCTACTAGGGCTCCAGCCGTTAGGTGGGGTCTGGACGACTAGCTACCATTTAGGCTCCATCCGAACGGGTACAAATGTACAACCTCTGCAGAGTGTATAACCTATAGCTATAGTCCGTGTCCATTAGTATGGACAGTCCTCTAATCTATTACTCTAACTAGACTTTACTACTTTTCTACCTCCCCTTTTTGAGATAGGCCGGCGTTTGCCATTGAGATGCGAGGAGAGGGAGCTCTCACATTGCGCTAGTGTGTTTGTGTGTTGGATTATTGGGGAAGGATCTGGTGGTTCGTGACGATTTCCTTTATATGAGGTGTTGACCTCGGAGATGGTATTGCTTTGATACTTCATTGATTGCTGCTGCTGTTGTATTGTTTATCCATACATATAGTGTTATTTCTCCGTTTCCTTGGCTTGCTGCTATTGGGAGTTTACATGACCTACCCCTTCTCGGGTAGATGGTGGCTTTTCAGGGTCGGAGCCTGACTACTACTTCGACAACGACGGTTGTGAGGACTAGGGATGGTCCCTCGCTCAAGTCGTCTCTGGAGATGGTGTTCGCCATAGCTCATGTTTTTGCTGCGTAGATATTTTATCTTTCATGATTCAGTTCTGTTGGACTTGTATTGGCATGAACCGAAGTTATATACTCGACATCTATGTTATGATTACTCTGTTGCTAGTCTATATTTCTATACTAGTTTGTACTATCTGAAATAGATATTCGTACGCGATAATCTTCCTAGAACTACCATCGCCCGTTTGCGTCGAGCTTTTGGGAAAGAACTGAGAATCACGATAAAGGGGCGATATCGATCAGTGCCTAGGTGGCTATAACTCTGCTTTGCAATGTTCTTTGTGCTCCATGATTTCAGTGTCCCTCCATTATTACATTGCCCTGCTCTCTTTCCTGACTTTTTCACATGCAGAAAGATGAGGGCGATATTCCAGTCACAGAACAATTCCTTGCTTAATCTTGATCGACCAGCACCATGAACAGCCTGATAGAAAGTTCACACGACAGTCGCTCCAGGGGAAGATCAGATGCTCTGAGTTTCCATCCGAAATGACTGGAGCACAGCGGACATAAGAGGTCCGTGTTTTCAGATTAGATTGGATAGTTCAGAATTCCTTTATTCAGTTTCTGCACTTGAACACTGAACTTTAGCAACATCTAGCTCATGGGAAAAGGATATTACCAACTGTATCAGCATTTTTAACTGATATATCAAAAATAAAAAAAGTATCCCTATGCTCGAATCACTCTTTGCTAAAGGGATAATTCTAATACCGGTTTGCACTTTCCGTATCCTCATTACAATTTTATTACCATGTTTGCCTCCAACATGTTATTACCATTTTTAGGGGGTGTTTGGATCTTTACTCCGGACTAAAATTCATGTCACATCGAATATTCGAAGGCTAATTAGGAGGACTAAACATGAGCTAATTATAAAACTAATTACACAGACAGAGGCTAATTCGCGAGACGAATCTATTAAACCTAATTAATCCATCATTAGTACATATTTACTGTAGCATCACATTGTCAAATTATGAAGTAATTAGGTTTAATAGATTCGTCTCGCAAATTAACATCCACCTTGCAATTGGTTTTGTAAATTAATATATATTTAATACTTATAATCAGTATCCATCGATAGGAAGTTTAGGAGGTTCTAAAGTAATTCACCAGTCACCACGAAGTCTCTGCCTACGTGGCCGTGCATGCGCGCACTAGCGAGTGGCGACTGCGACGCACATGTATACAGTGTTTTTGCACGTTTGAAATGAAAAATGCAATAGATCATGTCTCTCTGCTGCTCTGGGCCGGCGGCGGCGCCCGGCCGTGATCACCGCGCGATGAGCGACCCTATGACGCCGGCGATGAGCGCGGTGGGGTCGCCGAGCACCGCCGAGATGACCACCTGCGCCGCGAACCCGGCGATCTCGCAGCATCGCTTCACCTTGCCTTTCTTCCTGCCCCAAGTCGAGTACCCTCCCCTGCTCGCGTGGGCGCTCTTCGCCGCGCCCCGGATCGCCGGAACCCTGTACCCGCCGCACCCGGGCACCAGCATCCCGCCGTCGTACACGTTCCCGCCCCCGCCGGCGACGCCCTTGTGGCGGCCGATGCCGTGCCAGCTCTCGACGAGCATGTCCATGACGCACGCCACGTGGAGGCTGAAGCTCCCGCACTGGCTCCGGTAGCTCCAGCTGCGCCCGCGGTGGCCGCACCGGTGGCACGCCGCGACGCCGGTGGCCCTGGAGTCCGGGTGGAGGCGCAGCCTGACGCCGCCGCCGGCGTCGAGCGCGTGCGGGAGCGCGGCGCAGCACGGGTGCAGGTCGAACCCGCACGCGCGGCAGTGGTAGACGTAGCCGGCGACGTCGCGGCCGCACGCGTTGCAGTAGCGGGAGCCCGGCGCGCCAGGCGCCCGCGGGAGGAAGGCGAAGGCGCAGCGCGGGTAGAACGGGTGCCGGAGCGGCGGCGGCGGCGGCGAGAGCGGGAGCGCGCACTGGCGGTGGAGGTCGTGGTCGCAGCCAGGGTACGGGCAGCGGAAGCGCGCGCCGATGCCGACCTCGCGGCACCCGTCGCACCGGAACGGCGTGTCGTGGTGCTCCAGCCGGAGCCGGTGCTGCGGGTGGCTGAAGTGCGCCACCTCGCCGTACCTCATCGCCGCCGCCGGGAAGAGGCAGGCGGGCACCCTCCTCGTCGTCGAGTGTCTCCTACTCCGAGCTGATGCTACTGCCCGTGGTCGTTGTACTGTTCTTGAGAGGCTAGTGATTAATGGTGTGAGAGCGAGAGAGGAAGGTAGCGGAAGCCGAGGCAGCGAAGGTTTATATGGGATGGCAATGGCAGGAGCTTGGAGCTGAGGTGGTTGGTTTGGCTTTAGGCTTGGAGAAGAAGGGTGTCGAGGAACGGAATGGAATATATTCTCGTGTGGTCTTTCGAATTTTGTGGGGATTTTGGATGTTTGTGGTTATTGTGTCTTGGATTGGGAGAATCAAAGCCATATGTGATCATGCATGGTCAGTATTCTTGTTTAAAGGGAGAACATATATAATACCATGAGAGATCAGTGACTAAAATCACAATGTTTCCGGAACAGAGCAAATTCACATGAATTTGGATAAATCACAATGTTTTCTGTACAATTTTTTTTCTTATTCTTCATATTATAATTTCAGTAGTCAGCTGTTATGGAAAAATCTGAACAGTGATATGCTTCACAAGTTCATACAGAAATGCTTATAAAAAAAGGTTCATACACAAAGAATAGTCTGAGGAAAAGAGACTGCTTGAGGAGACAAGGTTTGTCACTGGCACAACACAGGGCATATTGGCATCTCAAGCTTACGTGTGTTGGTGCAGGCATCTTGTTCTTCCTAGTCCTCCAACGCCAAATTGTTCAGGTTCTTCTCTTGACCCAGCTCCTAATCGTAAACAGCATTTCCTTCTAAACCAGTTCAGCATCACCGATCAAGTTCTTGATTTCAGTTATCCCCTTGCTGATCTTTGTCTTCATGATGGAGGGCGAGCAGCGGATAAGAGCGCACAAATTCCAGATTGCAGAGGAGAATAAGATTGGAATGTCCCCAACAGACTGCAAAAAACATGTAGTTATCAGGGATTTGAGTGCAGCGAGAATCGCTTGTGTGGGCAGACCAGAATTTAGCGAGGAATGTAGGGTTATGGTGCATGGGGAAAAAATATCAAATTCATGACGACATTCTTCAGTGAGTCTGAACTCTGAAGTCATATCTTTTCGAATCAGTGTCTCAGGTCGTGTAAAATGAAGGTACGGAAAATGCAAACCGGTATTAGAATTATCCCTTTCGCAAAGTCATTCGAGCATAGGGAGTTCTTTTTATACTTCTGACATATCAGTTAAAAATGCTGATACAATTTGTAACATCCTTTTCCCATGACCTAGATGATACTAAAGTTCAATGTTCAAGTGCAGAAACTGAATGAAGGAATTCAGAACTAATCCAATTTGAGAAACACGTATCTCTTATGTCAGCTTTGCTCCAGTCATTTCTGAAGGAAGCTCGGAGCATCTGATCTACCCCTGAATGGACTGTCGTGTTAAACTTTCTATCAGACTGTTCATGGTGCTTGTCGATCAAGATTAAGAAGGAATTAGTTCTGGGACTGGAATATTGCCTTCATCTATCTGTATGTCAAAAAGTCAGAAAAGAGAGCAATGCAATGTAATAATGCAGGGACAATGCTGGAATTATGGAGCACAAAGAACATTGCAAAGCAGAGTTATAGCGACCTAGGGGTACTGATCGATATCGCCCCTTTTATCCTGATTCTCGGTTCTTTCCCAAAAGCAGGACACCAATGGCCAACCTGAGAGTGAGAGACCTTTCTGTCAGGGACCAAGATTAAGGAGAATAGTGTTCTGCAGGCTTCACTCCTCCAAGCTCTGATGAGTGCGGCAAAGCATATAACGGTGCTGATCCCCGGTCGAGTCAGATCACAGCATGCATCGCGGATGGAGTGGTTGATGCAGATGAAGCTGGGAATGTTTTCATTTCCCGTGACATGGCGATTTTGCATGCGTATGATACTTTTCATGACAATGAATATGGCAACGTTGACCTGACAAATTGAAACAAAATTTTTAACACCCGTGCTCCCAACTCAGATATCTTATAGGTGTTGGTCGAAGCATTTTGTCCCGGAATACTTTTCACTTAACCATTTGCGCATGATGAAATAGTTGGCTCTCTTGAGAGTCGATATTGTGCAGTTAGGATTGCAAGATTGAAGTTCAGATCCAGAGCTAATGTCATTTTCAGAGTTCAATGATTAGGAAACCAGAGTTCACTGTCCGTATCAAAATTCAGCAACTCACTAGTAAATCAGTAATCACATTTTTTTTTGAGAGGAGTAAATCAGTAATCACATGGGAGGAGGGAGTGCGTCGGCGCGAGGAAAAAAAATGGTAAGCAGCTTACATGGGCCGGCAGGGTATAACATCTGGCCCATTTTCTGTTCATAGGCTTAGAGAGGAAACAACGTGCTCGGGAGAATTCAAGTAAACTCATCCCATCTTTGAAATAAAAACAAGTGCGTCAGGATGGTGATGACAATCACACCTGTGAAAGTAAGTACTCCCTCCGTCCCAAATTATTATTCATTTTAACTTTTCTAAATATATAGAACATGTATATATCTGAAGTCATAGCAAAAGTTATGTATCGAAAAATCGAAACGAATAGTAATTTAGGATGGAAGGAGTACTATCTAATACGCATTACGTATCAAAATTGCACATCCAGGTAATGAGGTAACTATAGCCTTCCCTCCTAAAAGAAAAATAGAAGATGCTTCTTTAATATTAAATATATGACGCAAGCGAACACATTTAAAGATGGAGAGAACCCTTTTCCTTTTTGCTACAAATGCACCAATTCTTGATGGCTCAACATTTCCTGTTCAAACCTCGCCGAAGCCTTAGAAACGGTGTTGGATCGTTAGCCGCATCCACCAAGGCAAACAACAACAAAAATCCACGAGCAACTTTCACTTGAGTTCGTCTTTCCTATAAACTTACAAAAGTTTTCTGCTCAATTATCAGCAATCTGAATTACTTGATGTTCTGTGAGTACCAAGCGAAGTTGATGCACCGAGAGGGAAACCATGGCACCAAACCAGCTTACAGCCGTGCAGAGACAAGCATGGATCGCCCGGCCGGCACACTTTCAATATTTGCTGTTCAAGTACAAGAAGGACTTGCCCTCCTTTCCCATCAAGTCCTCACTGTTTCCCGTCAAATTGAATCATCACTTGAACTAGCTGATCGATGGAGCGAGCGGGAGCAAGCAATGGACGAGATCTACCACTAAACACCCAGCAGGTGCGCTGGGCTGGTGGAAGTAAATGAAATCGGCATCCGATAATAAATCAGCCCACCAACCGGCGTGTCCTCCCCGAGCGTGCATGCTCTCCAACCACACCACACGCATCATGCCGCGCCGCTGCTCCCTCCTCACTCCCACTACCACCACCAGCAGCAGCAGCCGCAGCCACTGCCGCCGCGCCACCATGTGCTCGCCGCCTCCGCCTCCCGCGCACTGACCCGCCGCGCCACCGACACCATTCGTCCATAGGCGCCGCGCCACCACACCGCCACGCCCACCATGCGCCCGCGCCGCCGGCCGCCGCCACCGTCCCCGTCCCCGTCCCCGGCGCCTGCTCCCTCCCCCGCGTCGCGCTCTCGCGACGTCAGCTCGCCGCCTTCCCCCTACGCGGCGTTGGCGCCGGGTCCCGGTCCAGGTCCGGCACCGGAGCCGTCCGCGGCGGCGGTCGCGGGCGGCGGGAGGCGAGGGGGAGCGAGCCTGAGCCCGCCGCTCATCGCGATGCTGGCGGTGGTGGGCGCGGCGCTGCTGGTGGTGCTGTACGCGCGCCTGGTGAGCCGGGTGTTCCGCGCGGCGCGGCGGCGGTGGCGGCGCCGCCGGCTGCGGCTGCTCATGCTCCCTGGCGGCGGCGGCGGCGGGTCCTCCCCTTCCCTCCGCGGCGGCGGGGACGACTCCTTCGCGTCCTTCACCACCTACGACAACTACTACCACACCTTCTCCCCGTACTGCGGCCTCGACGAATCCGCCATCAAGTCGCTCCCGTCGGCGCAGTACCTGGCCGCCGCGGCGGCGCGGGGTTCCGGGGCGTCCAGGGAGTGCGCCGTTTGCCTCCTCGAGTTCGCAGACGGCGACGAGCTCCGCGCGCTGCCGCTGTGCGCGCACGCGTTCCACGCCGACTGCATCGACGTCTGGCTCCGCGCGCACGCGTCCTGCCCGCTCTGCCGCGCCGCCATCGCGCTCCCGCCGTCCGTGCCCTCGCCGCTCCACCGCGGGGCGCGGAGGGTGCGGCCCAGCCTCGACGACCTCCTCTTCTTCCACCCGGTCCCGCCACTCCCTTCCGACGGAGCAACCGGCGCCGGCGCCGCCGCGCACGAGATCGCGCCGGCCAGCCCGGACCAGCTCGGCGGCGCCAGGGACTTTTTGCTCAAGCGCTCCTACTCCTTCGGCTTCGAGCGCAGCCTCGCCGTGGAGGCCGCGTCCACGGCGTCCCCTCCCTGGCGCTTCCGTCTCTCCGCCGCCGCCGCCGCCGACGGCGCCGCCACCTCCCGCGGCCGCAGCTTCTGGAGCAAGCGCTGGCCGTCCCCGTTCGGCGGCGGCGGCGGAGGGGGCGGATCCGCCGCAGGCTCAGCCGCCGCCCGCGTCTTCTCCTTCCGCTCCTACCGCTCCGCGGCGGGCAAGTCGTCCCCCTTCTCCCGCCGCCGCGCCCATGGGGCCGGGAGCGGGTTCTTCATGTCGCTGGCGTCGGAGCCGCCCTCGATCCTGGCCGCGGCGAGGCGGAGCCGCGCGGCCGCCGCGTCGAGCCGGCTCCGATGCGGGGACCCTGAGGCGCTGCTCTCGCCGGACCGGCTGAGCCGCTGACCCCGCCCCGCCGGCGGTGCGGTGACGCCACGCGCCGCGGTGAGCGGATCTCGGTCTCGCCTCCCCGACTCCCTCCTCGTGGCGTGGTGGTGATGGTGGGCCTGGCCGCCTGGCGCCCGCGTGGAGGCGGGGGCGGGGCAGTAATGGCGCGATAAATGCGAGGCCCTGCCGCGGTTTTAATGGCGGGAGGACGTGTGCCCAGAGCGAGTGGTGTCGCTTCCTGCAGCAGGCCAGCCAGCAGGCAGCAGCCCTCACTCTGGCTGTCTCCACTCCACACAGTGAGTGAGAGAGTGTCACTTGGCTCGATCAGCTCGGTTTGAACTTTCAAATTTTGGCTTCTTTCCCGTCTCCTCCAGCAGTTTGACCAAGTGCGTGCGTGTACATGTGCATGTGCTAGAGAACCAGTGGGGCAGGGGGTGGGCCCAAGCGTGTCTGAGCCGTCCGATCAGAAAACGACGGCGTCCGGTGGTTTGGTTGACCGGAGCCGCCGTTTTCTCGCCGGACGGCTCATTGATCCGGGGAGTTCTGAACCGTTCGTCTCTTGGCTAAGCGTGTTGTGTCTTCGAACTTGTGTTCCTGTACTATTATAGCTTGTTGTAAGCCCGTAAAAAGAAGTTTCATCTTTGGTTACACTGGGCGTTTTCGCTTCGCGCTCATGTGATGAGCTTGAGCTCAATGTCTCAATAAGTGAATGTAAAGTAATGACGGTGAAGAAGCCCTTTGCTTACGAGTAACTAGCAATTTTGACCACTTTATTTTCGTCGTTCATGCTCTGACTCCTTACGCTTCTTAATATACCAGAGGTTCCTTTCTAAGGTCACGTGAAACGAGATCCTGTAACTACGGGGCTTTCGGGTACGTTTGGTTGCCGGTTGAGGTAAAGAAATTTGAAGTTACATTTTGACATGGCAAAATGAAATCTTGCCACACTTTTTATCTCTACGACGACACGTGGAGCTCAAAGAATCTTACTAAAGGTTACCAATCAAACACTTGTCAACTTAGTCAAACTTACCTAAGGTTTGATATAGCTGGGAACGAAACACCGTCGTCTGAGCTCAAATACGATGGGATCGGCACGACGGTGACTCAAAGTCAGAGAACCAGCTACTTTCATATGTTTCGTTTGTAGCAAAATTAACCGTGCAGCTTTTGAACGACGATGTCGATGTTATCAACCGTTGTCGATGTTTTATACCTGGCAACCTACCGAGGGGTATCCTGAGGTAGTAGATTGGTTGGTGGGAAATCATCGGACCTCTAACTCGAAGGTAAAATCGAGGATACAAGACACGGATTTATACAGGTTCAGGCCGCCAGAGTAGCGTAATACCCTACATCCTGTTTGGGGTGTTGTATATTGCGTCCTGCGCTTGGTGTTGTTTGGTGTTGAGAATTTGGTCTTCTGTTGTGGTTCTATGAGTTCTTCGCTATCGATCTAGGGACCCTGCCCTCCTTTATATACTCCAAGGGGCAGAATTACTAGTTGGTTATAAGGAGTCCTAGTTGGATTATATGGTATGAGTTAGGATTACAGAGAAATTCTAGTAGGAGTCTGTCTTCTTCCTTCCTTGCGGGTACTGGGGATCTATCCTCGACAAGCCCCCAAGCTCTTCATAGTCGAATGCAACAGTCTTTGAGTACTTTTCAGATCCTCGCCGAGTAGTTTTGGTACTTTTCGAGTACTTTATCTGGCTGAATCTTCAAAATTCCTCAAAGCTACCATGAGGCTATGGTATGCTCAAGCCCTTGATCGTCTTGATTTTGTAACCTTCATATTTGGAATGTGATATGGATGGCGGCGAAAGTCGCACTCCATATAAAGTAGCTCCCGAGCCTTAGGTTCAATCGAAGAATCAGGCTGAGAGTCAATAAAATCTTGAAAAAATCAACTGTTGGGTGTAGCTTATCAGCTCCCGAGCCTTGGAATAATTAAATAATCAATCCGAGGGTCTTTAGTCTTCATGCTAGTCGTCTTTTGAGTAGTTTTGCGGCGTCCAGCCCCCGAGCTTATGCGCCAGATGAGCCGTAGAAGCCACATTGAGTAGTTATTTGGCGCTTAGCCCCCGAGCTTGGAAGCTAGCTTAGCCATTGGAGATATTCCGAGTAGTAATTGGCGCTTAGTCCCCGAACGTGGGAGCTAGCAAAGCCATTGGAGGTACGCTGAGCGTCCTGGAGAGTTGTCGCCAAAGCTTGACATGCAAAAAGAGATGCATACATTATTTAGCATATTTGTAGAATTTGGAACTACTGAAAATTATTCAGTGATAAATGTAATATAAATGTTGTGTTCTTGTTTCGACCATATTTTCTCGAGTAGTTAGCATATTATGTTTAGGCTCCCAGTCCCTATTTAGTCATTGCCACTGCGTGTGAGATCTTTATCTCATGTACGCGTACTGGCACTGCTGCTACGAAGATCTTTATCTCGTGTCCTAGCATTTAGCCATGATAGAAGATCCGAGACTTTCACGAATTGAGACGTGTTCTGCTTGAGGATATTAGGGACAGCTAAGAAAAGATATTTAAAATAAGTAGTCCACGTTGCGACAAAAAGGCTGCGCAATTGCACTTAAAGTAGTCGTTGAGACTTTTCTGCCTTTTGGCGAGAAGAGCGTGTTTTGCCGTGCATAGGATTTGTGCCTCCTTAGGATGTAGCCGCTGCGAGCCTCCAGCACTTAGTGCATCAAACTTCATGGCAGAGCCTCCTAATTCGGTGTACCAAGCCTGAAGCGGAACTTTCGAAACTCAGTGCACCAAATCTGTGGCGATAGCCTCTGTAATTCGGTGTACCAAGCCCGTACCTGTCGGTCAACATGCCTCAGGAATAATTGGCAAAATGTAGCTCTAGAGGGTAATTTTTGTCAAGAGGCGTACACCAAAAAGTAGTCGGCGCATTCACCAACCATGCTAAAAACAAAGCTAGAGAAAAATAATTATTAAAACAATGACTTTGCTTGATTTATGGACGATTGTCGATGAAGCCACGACGGTTGTTGATGAAGCCGACTAGTCTGAGTTGATTCCAACTAGTTGTCGACACTGAAAAGTCTGCCCCGACTACTTTTCTAGTTGAGATAAGTAGTCGAAGTAGTTGTCGTGAGTTGATGCGATCAGATGTTAGTGTAATAGTGCTCGCGTACATCTTCTGTGTATGTTAAGCTATGATCTTGAGGTCTTGTGGTAGCCTTCCATATGCGTGTAGTACAAATCCATCAAAATTGCTTTTCACAGAGAGTAGTCGGAGCTAATTATTTACCTCAATCCACGCGTGACCTTTGTCATCCTGGGAATTATGGCGTAGGTCCCTCAGTATATTTCTCTAAAAAAAATACATCTCATTGCAATACGGTGGGCAGTGCTGGGAGTAGCGGTAACATTCTTTTTTTTGAACAAATGAACCAACTATCAAGATTCAAATCTTTAGAATCCACTACATATTAGTAGTTTAGAACCAAAACTCAAGGAAAAAAAAAGGAGAGTAGCAACTGTCAATTACCGGCCTAGTATAGTCGACCACGGCAGTTTCACTTGCTTGTCTTGGACGTAAATTTTTGCTAGCCGTGCTACCCGGCGGACACGGCACGTCTGGTGAACTGTGGATCAGAGGCAGTGTTTTTTTTAAGAAGCAATGAGATGGCAGTGAAGTTGTGTGGGATCTGGGAAGGAGAGATCAGACAACCTAGGCATAGAAAGGAGAGTGCGGGTGGGGGGAGCGCCAAGCGCGGGGCGGCGTAAATTGGCTGTCGCGTAAAGCGGCGGCCCCCGCCCGCGTCCACGCACAGCCTGGGCTGGGCCATCCCGTCCGAGGCAGCTGAAAGCCCGAAGCCATTGGATCGCGTTCGGCTCCGGTCAGATCAGCGTCAGCCGCAAGCTGTTTGGTGCTCGCACTGGACTGATGGTGAATGGGGGGATTGTGATGGGAGGAGATGAAAAGGGGAGGAGGTATTCTGGTCTGATATTTGGAGCCCGTGCCACCTTCTAACCGACTCGTGTTCCATGATTTTTCGCTAGGTTTATGGCTTTATGCACGGTTTTACTGACTTTTACTGTCGCGTTTCACACTCTCGAGTCTCCATCCGTAGATGCGATTTTACTGACCTGCCGACTTGCCGTCGTAACTCTCCTTTTATTTTCCTTTCAGTTTCGACCGGGCCTTCACGGATATTGTGGGCCTCGTAACGACGCCGGCCCATGCTCGTTCCCTCGTCGTAGGCCACGGGCCAACAACCCACATCACGCCGGCTCAACGCCTCGCGCTCGCGTCCTCGGTGCCTCCGCCCCCCTCCCTCCGCCGCCACCGCGCGCCGGCGAACAGGGAGCATAAAAGTGGAGGGCTCCAACTCCGCCTTCCCACGTGCTTCCCAACGCCACGCGCGCGACGAGTGCGGCGCCAGCCATGGCCCTCCTGCCGTCGTCGTACTCCTCCTGCCACCACCGCGCCTCGCCCTTCGCGCCGGCAACCCCCTGCTCGGCGCAGTCGCGCCCCCGGAAGGGAACGCTGCGGCTCGCGGCTGCCGGCGCTCGCTCCGGCCCTACCGCCGCGCCTAGGCGGGCCCGCCCCGCCGCGGTCGAAAGGAGGAGGTACGCGAGCGTGGATCCCTTGCAGTAGAGTCGTTCGCGTTTCGTGGTTTAGGCGTTTCGCTTCCAAAGGCTGGATCGATGTTTGGTCCTGTCCCTTGTCATCTGATGCGATGTAGGAATTCAGCAAGCGCGGGGCATTAACAGATGCGAGCACCTCCGGCAGTCTCCCAATAAATATTTTCAATAGGGATATCCTAACATCATTTTCACTGTTACTGGGAGAGTTGCTTTTGCAGACTCCCAGTAGTCTCATCCCAATCACAGCATATTCAGGAGAGTTGGGTGAATTATTGGGTTGTCTCAATAATTATTGGAAAAAGGGAAAGTTAAAGGGAGAATGCTGGAGCACTATTTTCTTATCAACTCTCCTAGTACGGTAGTTGGAACGGGGGAAAGGAGACTTGGTAAATCAATAAGTGATCGTGTAGTTGCTCGTTAACATTTTGGAATCATCGACAGTTGAGCGTAATGAGTCATCAACAGATTGAACTTCCATCTGGCTGTTCTCCTGCCCTCTTGGATATTCAGATGTCTTATTGTCTACAGACAGTTTGCACTGCTCAAATTTCGCTATTTCACTGCTTGCACGGCCTGCTCGTGAATTTTGCTGCCTCCGTTGTGTCAGCCATGATGATGATGCTAGCTGTGTTGAGCAGGTGCGAGTGCTTCGACCTGCATCAGCAGCTCGTTCCTTATGCGGAGGCTTACGCTTGGCAGAAGGCTATTATTAAGAGGAGGATAGGGTTGCTAGACAGAGGCGAAGACCACTCGGACACCTTGATTGCTTTACAGCATCCACCTGTTTATACGTTGGGCTCCGTCAGCAAGGAGGAGTACCTCCATTTCAAAAAGGAAGATGCTCCTTTTGAGGTTCATAAGATCAATCGTGGTGGGGAAGTGACGTATCATGGCCCTGGACAGGTACTTATCAGCTATGTGTTTAGTGCTGCATATCTAAAAGTGTATTTCACAGCTTGATGCTCTGTTTACTGATTAGTCGTTTTTAAATTCTGATTGCTGTTTAGTTATGGGTAGTAGTATGTACAGACTCAGGATTGGTCATCTACTCATCTTCGAAGTCAGAATACAACTGATCCTGAGTTCCTGACTTCATATTGCATAATGCATATTCACATTCAGTCTTTAGTTCAGAAAAACATTTTTGCAGCCATCATGAGTGAATACTTCATCTCTGTGCTTCTTACACTTGTTTCTTTGCTTCTTTAGCTTGTTATGTACCCAATTATCAATCTGAAATACCACAAAGAGGATGTTCATTGGTACTTTAGGTCACTCGAAGAACTGATCATCCGCGCACTGAAATCAGCATTCTCTATCAAGGCATCAAGGGTAGAAGGCCTTACTGGTGTTTGGGTTGGTATGTACTATCCTTAGGAAATTTTCAATTATCTTACCAAGTTTCCAGTTTTTGTTCATTTGCCAAAATTTTCTAATGCTTGTAAAATCGATGGTACCTTGGCATCACTAATGATTCCTCTCCATTTCTTCTTCAGGAGATCAGAAAGTTGCAGCGCTAGGGATTCATGGCTCCCGTATGATAGTTTATCATGGCCTCGCGCTGAACGTCACAACTGACTTGACCCCATTCCAAATGATTGATCCCTGTGGCATAAAGGACCGGGGCGTTGGTAGCATTAAGCAGATATTACAGGAGGCATCTCACGGAACAGAAATTGATGACACATTACTGATGGATATGGCATATAATTCTATGATCAAAGAGTTTGCTGAACTTTTTCAACTCGATTTAGACACCAGCCTTGATTGCAGCTTTCAGGTAAAAAACATTCTCAACTAACTGCATTATGTTTTATTCTGAACGCAAGGTGTTTGCCACAGCTGTACCGTGCTGAACATGCCATGTTTGCTGCACTCCACTTTGGATAGAAACATTCTCCATTCAGATGGAGAATGTTGTTTCTGGAGTGGGTTTCTTCGCCGTCTTCTCACCTTATGGGGCACCAGTATTTGTGGCATCATGGCTGAACGTTTCTTGCATGGGACAATGAATACATCAATGCTCCCATTTGACCCACACCCACTGCTACTTTTCCAACTGGCATTTAAAATGGTGTATACTGTTGATTTGCATCCACTTAATCTATAATTTTTGGAAGAAACAATGACTAGCCTCTCAGAGAGATGGCATTACTACAGTCATGTATCCATTGTTGTCCAGCGCTAAAAAATTGTTTTAGAAAGGTTGTTTGGTTGTGATGTCTCTATATCATCAAGAACTCAATAGGGTAATGTGTATACCAGTTTCACATAGCTAGTTAGGTTTTCACGAATAATCTAGATTGACCTCTTGGGAGAGTACACTGCATCGCTGTGCTGTGATAACGTTGACCCTTCATGGGCCGGGCCCTGACTTAACTGAACAAACAGCTTTTGCACCCAATTATCAATGTGTATCACGGAAGGTATCTTGATTGGTACCTAAGGTCAGAAGTGATCATCCGTGCACTGCAATCCATGTTCTCTTAGAAGGCCTTACTGGTGTTTGGATTGGTATGTACTATCCTTAGGAAATTTTTAATTCTCTCACCAAGTTTCCAGTTTTTGTTTTCGTTTGTCAAAATTTTCTAATGCTTGTGAAATTGATGGTACCTAGGCATCACTAATGATTCCTCTCCATTTCTTCTCCAGGAGATTAGCAAGTTGCACCGCTAGGGATTCGTGGCACCCGTATGATAGTTTAGCATGGTCTAGCACTAAATGTCACGACTGACTTAACCCCCATCAAACTGATAGATCCCTGCGGCATAAAGGATCGTGGTGTTGGGAGCATTAAGGTGATGCTACAAAAGGAATCCGATGGAAGGGGAAGGGAAACTGACGATATATTGCTGATGGATACAGCAACAGTTTAGGCATCAGCCCTCGTTGCAGTTTTCATTGAGATAACAATCTCATTCTCAACCTACTGCATGATGTTTTATTTGGAGGCTGCATGTGCTGCAGCCATTCGAAATGAATTTTGCCGTATTTGCTGCAGTCCAGTCTGTATAGCAGCAGCACATCCACCTTTCAGGTACAGGAGGTTTCTGGATTGGATTTATTCGGCGTCTCTCTTGATGATCTTCAGTGTTTATAGCATCATGTAGTGCTCTTTTCTTGTAAAGAACAGTGTATTTACCAATTCTTCCATACGAGTATACGACCCGGCGCTAATATCCCAATTCCCAACCGGCCTTTAAAATGGCGTCTATTGTTGTTTTGCATCCACGTTCTAAATTGAAAGTGTTCTTTTTTTGTTCAAGGTGTTCACAGAGAATAGCGCATCTGAATTTTGCATAAAAGATTATTGTTTCCCTACACAATGGTTTGAGACGGTCTTATACCATAAGAACTCATCAACACAGTGATGTGTGTGTACATTCTTAAAATAATTATAGTTATTTTCTTGTGAATAATCGAGATTGGGGGAGTCTATAATACTCTAAATTTTTTTAGGGATGTCTATATTACTCTAATGCATCGATTACTGCTGTGACCAAACTGGATCAGATCAACGTTGCCAGGAAAATTCAGGCGCCCGCGCCATCAGAGGACCTTTCAGCCCATCATACACCAGCCCATCATCGCTCTCACAAGTTTTTGACGACAAGTGCCGAAGTGACCTCCGCCGCCGCCGCTTGCCGGCGCCCATCCCTCGCGCGCGCGCGATCACTGATCCAACGCCGCGCGTCGCCATGGCTCTTCCGGCCGTCTCGTCATCTTACTGCGCCTCGTTCCCCGCGCCGGCCACCTCGACGCGCCCCAGGCGGGGAAGGAGCTTGCGCCTCGCGGCAGCCGGCGGCCGCGACACCCCAGCATCCCTCAACAACTGGAGGGACGCGGCGCTGCAGGTCCGACCAGCCGCCGTCGACAGGAGGAGGTAGTGTCGAAACAGCCGTAACCGCTTCGCGATCTGGCTGCGCCGAGCAGGAATGCTTCCGTCGCGGTGGTCAGGCTGATGATGCTGCCTGTAGTGAAATTGAGACAGGTGTGATTGCTTCGATCTGCACCGGCAGCTAGTCCCTTCCGCGGAGTCTCAGGCTTGGCAGGAGTCCATCGTCGCGAGAAGGAAATGGTTGGCAGGCAGAGGCGAAATCACTCGGACACCCTGATCGCTTTGCAGCATCCACCCGTTTTTTCGTTACCGCCAAGAAGTGCCTCCATTTCGATCAGGAAGCCCCTCCCTTCGGCTTCGAGGCTCATCGCGTCGAGCGTGCTGGGAAAGCCACATATCTGTGTTTCTTACAGACGTTTCTTGTTTTTTTAGCTTGTTATGAGCCCAATCCTCAATCTGTGTCATCACGGAAAGTATCTCGATTTGTACCAAAGGTGACTTGAAGAAGTGATCATCCGTGCACTGCGATCCGCATTCTCTATCAGGGCATCAAGGGTAGATCCTTCATCTGTTACTTTTTTTCTTTCTGATGGTTAGTATAAGTAACTATGGCATTGGTACTGAGTCCTCCCCATTTTCTCTCTAGGGGATCAGAAAGCTGCACCAATAGGAATTCATGTAGTCTTCCCCAGATATATAACTTGGCAGGTTGTAGCACTAAACGTCACAACTGACTTATCCCCATTTGAAATGATTGTACCCTGTGGAATTAAGGACTGCCGCATGGGGAGCATTAAAGAGATATTACAAAAGGCTCCTGATGGAAGAGGAATTGATGAAACGTCACTGATGAATCAAGCATATAAGGGTGTGTTTGGTTGCATACACCACATGGTGCACGCATGGATGATCCTGGATGGGGTGGTTCAACCAATTTGCTTGTACCGTGGGGTTCACTCTAATTAGTAGAATAATATATTAAGTGGGATGGCCTCATCCTGGATGAGTTAATCCAATTCACCCAACCAAACAAAAGGATCATTGTTATTTTGAATCATTTCATACATGAATCAAATGATACAACCAACCAAACGTACCAATTCTTTGATTAAAGAGTTTGCTGACGTCTTCAAACTCTCTCTAGACCACAGCCCTGATTGGAGTCTTCAAGCAGAGCAATGGTTTCAACTAACTGAGCAATGTTTTATTGGTTTCTTTTGTACAAGACATGAATCAGTACAAGCTGATAACAGAGGCAAACATTATTTTCTCAAAGTGTAAGCTAGCTTCTTCAATCGAATAGTGATCTCTTTGCATCGAATTCAAGCCTTTGCTTCACCTGCAAATCAGCCACAAGAGTTGATTCAGCAAATTGGTCAGCTGCTGCGATTTTGGACCGACAAAACAAAAATCAGCAAGGACCTTCTTTCGCAGTCGTCGATGCGGATCCTTCCTCCTTTGTGTCGACACCTGGCCATGATTTGCAGGTGCAGTGCTTCCCCTTCTCGATACCGTCATGGACGGAGGCGACATGTTTGCCACAGCCGTTCCAGGTGAACTTGCCGCATTTGCTGCACTCCACCTTGTAGCACATCTTCTCTTCTTTCAGATGTAGGAAAAGGATGCTGTTTCAGTTTCTGGGGATGGTTTCTTCTGTATCTTCACTCACTCCAGCATTTATAGCTATCATATGGTCTGCTCGTTTCTTGTAAAACTCAGTGTTATTGGTGAAGGAAACAATGTGCCGATGCTGTTCTTGCTTTTGTGGCTGATAAAACTAAAAGTCATTCCCAATGTGCATCTTGGCATGCAGCTCTGTCCCGAGGTATCTTGTGATCAAACTATGTTTCTTGCTTGCATGGTAAACGACGAAGGAAACCGAAGATGCCATTTTGTGATGCTGTCAACATATATCATCTTTGGCATGCAAAACCATGGGCTGTTTTAAGATAACCTGTTATACAATTTTTTTCAAAAAAAAATGGATAATGTTGTATATCGCATATTTTTATGTTGTCAGATAACCTAGTATACAACAACGGATGTCATCTTGTACAGTGAAGAAAAGAGATAAAAAAAATGTTGTTGAATTACATTGGTTTCCTCATCGGTGTACAAGAACTAGCTTTTACTATGCAACAAAGCGCGGCATGGAGCCGTTGGTCGACGGCGAGCTCTGGTCGCTGACCCACACCTCCTGCACCGACACGGGCGAGACCGCCACCTTCTTTCCCACCGTCTCCGCTCCATCCAAGCTCAGGTCGATCTGGACGTCCATCATAGGCCTGAGCCCGGACCCGGAGTCGGAGTCGGAGTCCGGGGCGGCGTCCCTGATCCGGTGAAGCTCGGCGGCGACCTCGCACATCGCCGGCCGGACGTCCTTGTGGAATGCCAGACACCGGAACGCCAGCTCGCTAACGTGCCGGACCGACTCCATCACCCACTCCTCGCCGCCGCCGAGGATCGCCGGGTCCACGATCTCGCCGACTCTGCCCTTGCCGATCCGGTCGAGCGCGAGGGAGGCTAGGTTGACCTCGGCGGCGGGGCGGTCGAAGTCGACGACCTTCATGGCGGTGATGAGCTCGAGCAGCACGACGCCGAAGCTGTACACGTCGCTCTTGTCGGAGAGGTGGAAGCACTGGTGGTACTCCGGGTCGACGTACCCCGGCGTGCCCTGCGGCGCGGTGGAGACGTGCGAGCGCGTCGCCTCGCCGAGGCGGCCGGCGGCGCGGGACAGGCCGAAGTCGGCGAGCTTCGGGCGGAGGCTACCGTCGAGGAGGATATTGCTGGACTTGACGTCGCGGTGGAAGATGGGGGGCCGCATCCCGTGCAGGTACGCGATGGCCGCCGCCGTCTCAGCCGCCACGCCGAGCCGCGCGCGCCACGTTAACCGGCTGCGTCCCCGGCCGCCGCCGCCGCTGTCGCCGGCGAGGAGGTGCTGGGAGAGCGTGCCGTTGGGGACGTACTCGTAGACGAGGATCTGCTCGCCGCGGTCGAGGCAGCAGCCGAGGAGGCGGACGAGGTTGGGGTGGCTCACCGACGATATGAGCTTGATCTCGTTGAGCAACAGAGCCGCCGCCGCCGCGGCGTCGTCGTCGTCATCCTCGTGGTGGTGGCGGCTGCGGAGGCGCTTGATGGCGACGAGAGCCGGCGCGCTCGCCGGGAGCTTGCCGACGTAGACGGTGCCGTACGCCCCCGTGCCGAGGCGGTGCGTGTGGGAGAAGGAGTTGGTGGCGCGCGCCACCTCGGCGTACGAGTACACCGGCACGCCGCTCGACGTCGCCGCCTCCGACAGCAGACGCATCGCCGCCAGCCGCTCCGAGCTCGACCGCCCGGCCTTGCACCGCCGGCATTGCACCCAGCAGAGCAGAAGAGCGCCGGCGGCCGCCGCAACACCCGCCACAACACCTGCCACAACACCTGCCGTTTAAATTGACGAGTACTAACTAAGTTTGAATGTTTGATCACAGATTCTGGACATGTGCTTCGCACAAATTCGGTTCAAAGCATGGACTTTTTTTTAAAAAAAATAATTCAATTGGCATTCCTGTGACACAATTAACCTTGATCTCCACAAATTCAATTGTCTACTACTCTACTGGTAAAAAAATAAATCTTTTCTTAGTCCAACAAAGCTATAGAATTTTCCTATAAAAAGATTTTTTTTTCGTTTCAATTTGTGTGCGGTTTTTTTATGTTTCGAGAAGAATTCTTCAAGGTCAAAGCAGTCAGAATCAACGTGCATGAAACTGCACGTAACCGGCAGCGGAAAATGCAGACGGAACGAATTGACTTGACGAGGAGCATCTGATTGTTTCTGATTGTTCTCACCACGCCGTACGAAACAGGATAGTATATCGGAGACTACAAGGACTCAAGGACTGCAAGCAGTAAAAGTCAAGGAGAGGAGTTCGATTTTTTACCTGCAACTACGAGGAGAAACTTCTTCTTGGAGCGCTCTGCAAAAACAAAAAAAAAAAGTAATGCTAAGATACAGGCATCTGGATGGGGAAGAAAAATCGAACGCTCCGACATATGTTGCGATAGTTAAGTATCGATGTTGCAACTATTATTTTTCCATATTTCATAGTGAATGTCGCATGAAACATAGTGTTCATGTTGCGATGGGAATTTTCTATCCCAAAAACAAACAACATATTTTTTTTTGTGTTGCAACTATATATTTTCAATGTTACAAATGTTATATTTCGCTGTTGCAACGAAGCGTCCGATGGAAAATTTCCTATCGGACATCCGGACACTAGCAGTGCCAAGATCACTACATTGAAATGCTATAAACTTTATAGTTTCTTTTAATCTTTTTTTTAAAAAAAGTTATAATGCAGACCATAAATTGAGGCAGGTACCTGGTAGTCTGGTACTTGGTGGCAGTTGTTTGGTTTCTGTTAGTAAAAATGCTTCATTTATAGTATGACCTGTCTGACTCATTGCTTCTGACAGATTCATACTCCTCAGATTTTGTTTTAAAGGATTTTGTCCAGATTGGTGGGATCTTGCAGTGCGCATTTTCTTTGTCTACTTTTTTTTCGTTTTCTCACTATCATAATGCTTCATTTAATTTTCAACCACCAAGAAGAAGAAGAAAACAATATATAATTCCCAGGTTAAGAAATTGTACACTCTTTCATGCCAGCTTGATCCTAACCGAGACATGGTTGTCCCATGAGAAAATTCAACCAAAATAATCCAAGATACAATTTGTCGGACCAGGAAGAGTCACCGTGGAAACATGGTAACCGGATTTGTTAACTTAGGGCAGCGGGTTGAATTCAAGCAAAAAAAATTTGTGAAGAAATGGAATATACACTGAAAAATAGGTTATCCCAGGTCAAGGATTTCTATTCGCCCATTTATTGCCGGGAGGTATCAGCATCGCCGTTTCAAAACACGTGGCAAACTGCTGCTAGCCTGCTAAAGCCAAAGATTGCTGTTTGTCAACCCCCATCACCATCTCTGAAACCCTCACCATCTCTGAAACCCTCGAGTTTTAAACAACTACAAAGTTTAAGGACTGTTTGGATATCAGGGTCTAAACTTTAGCCCTCACATCGAATATTCGAATGCTAATTAGGAGAACTAAATATGAGCTAATTATAAAACTAATTGCAGAACACCTAGGCTAATTCGCGAGACAAATCTATTAAACCTAATTAATCCATCATTAGCAAATGGTTAATGTAGCACCACATTATCAAATCATGGACTAATTAGGTTTAATAGATTCGTATCGTAAATTAGCCTCCATCTGTGCAATTAGTTTTGTAATTAGTCTATATTTAATACTTCTAATTATTATCCAAACGTCCGCCTTAAATGATGTGAAACCTAAAAAAATGATAGTGCTGATCCTTGGACCTGTTTTATTTGATAGGCACTAATATAAGACACACAATCAGATTTATTTATGAAAAAAATGGTCAAACTATGTGCATGGTGCATTTTGAATGTAGGATTATTCACGCTGAAATTGCTTAGCTATTCTCATTTTGAATGTAGTGCTCCATGAATGTAGGATCAAAGTTGAACTCCTTTAGAAAGTGAAGCAACAGTGTTATGTTAAACATAATCTTGTGGTGGGTTAGTGAGTGTGAACTATGATTAGCTAGCTCGCGCATGATTTGACCGCACCGAGGACTTCCGGGTGCGGCTGACGTGGCCCCGCTAACCAACACCCATCGGGATCCGTGATGACTAGAGCAACAATAACGAAGGGAGGGAGAAGAACTCACCCGCGCCGTAGTGGCACCCCTCGCCGGCGGCGAACCCGTCGCCGGTCATCCCGTCAAGGCACGCGCACCGGTGACCCCACGCCCCGCTCGGCGTCTGCACGTCGTTGCACGTCGCGTTCGCCGCGCACCGGCCGCCGCCGGTGGCGTTCGCGCAAGTCCCGTTGAGCCACCACCCCAGCTCTGCCACGCCGAACTCCAGCGATGGCACCCCCGCCGGCGCGATCCCGTTCACCGTCGCCGTCGTCAGCGCGTCCTCGCACCCGGCGGCCTCCACGTGCCCCCAATCCAGGAACTCTCCACGTCCCTTGATGCTCGGTGGCGGCGAGCCCACGCACGTCCAGGCGGTGTCGTTGACGCACCGCGCCGTTTTGAGCAGCTGCGCCATGATGTCTGCGGGGGCGCTGCAGTTGGATGCCTTTGGCGTAGCGCCGCTGCAGGCGCCGAGGAAGAGACCGGTCTGAGAGGAGACGCCGTAGCCGGCGGCGCCGTTCTGCGACGCCACGTTGAGCGACGCGTTGGCGTCACCGACGGTGCGGTTGCACAACGGCACCAGGGAGACGACGAAGGTGGAGCGCGTGGAGTTGAACGAGAGGATCGGATACGGCGCGGCCGCGGTGCTGCCCGTGCGGAGCTGCGGCGTGGAAGCTGTGGCGTTGCAGCTCAGGAGGATGGGACAGTCGCCGGAGAAGCCGAAGGGGTAGGGAACGGGGCTGCCGTTGCACCGGCGGTTGCACCCGCCGCCGGCGGCGGCGGTTGCGGAGAAGGTTCCATGGGGGAGGAAGAGGAAGAGGAGGAAGAGTTGGCGCATGTAGGCAGCCAGTTCACACCGCCGGTCTCTGCTCTTGCGAGTAGTTTTCGATGGCTTGCCTACCTACTTCCTAGGCCTGCCTAATACTGCAAAGCGGTGGCATGCCAATGGGGAGAGAGAGAGAGAGACGATAGCCGTGTGCACAATATGACTAGAGAGAGAAGGGAGGAAGGAGAAGAAGATAGATGACGGCTAGGAAAAGCGTGTTATTAGTCAGTAAGTGTGTGTGTGTGTGTGTGTGTGTGTATGGTCAAGAAACAAATCCTGAAAGGAAAACACATTTTCCTGCACCCATCTTGAATCCCCGGAATTGTTTTTGCTGCGCTTTTGACCGACGACGCGGCCACCGCATACCCGTGAAATGAGAATCTTCGCTGACCTGGCCTTTCTTATACAGTTATATACCGTGGCCGTGGCGGCTCTGGCATGCCTAGCACTGCTTACTACCCTGATGGGTTCTGCCGTGCGCCTCAATAAAGTTTAGGGCGAGTACTAGCATCAACTGTTTCAAAGAATCAGATTATAAAAAAACATATTTCATAATAGATGTAACTGTTAGAGTTAAAATTGGCATATCTGGACGAGTAGGTCTTTGAACCGGTCAGATCGGTTTACGTAGCTCTCATCGAGTAGATCAAAATGCATATATAGAATGCTCGGATGAGAGAGTTATGACCTAGGAAGTTCAGCATCCGGGAAAATCGATCGTACCGGTTTGCCAGGACGGTCAGATCGGTTTGATCTGTGTAGTCCAAGTTAGGAGTTGTGTTTTGACACGGGATTTGTAAGGGTTTCGACTCTCAAAGTGGCAAGACCTCCTCTCCTTATAAATATAAAGGGTCGCGGCCGATTGAGAGAATTCCAATCGAATCTATCAAATCTATCTTTTATTGTTTTACCTTTCTTTCTCTTTACTCTACTTTTCCAACCCCATGTGTTGTTCTTCTCCTGTCTTCATGGCATGAGGAGGCGCTCTAGCTGGGCTGTCGAGCCTAGGGCAACCCAAGGTGCGTCTACCCTGACGGGGTCCCTCCTGGGTGTGCGTTCGTTGGTTTCTTCGCTGGACTCGCTGGCGAAACCAGTCTGACCGGCCTTCAAACTAGTCTGACCTGAATCTCAACCTTCAAACTAGTCTGACTTGGATCTCGTAGAGGTGCTGCAAGGAGCGGCTCCACATGCTGCACGTTCGAGTGCGTTCGTGTGTTGGTCCTAGATTTGCGCCAACAGTAACTATGTTTCATGCTTATTTGGTATTGTGTTATTTGTTCTCCCTTTTTTTATATATATTTAAGATTTTTGTTCAGACTGGTGTGATTTTTGTTGATTTTTATCCAAATGCTGTGTTCTCTTATTCCTAATTCTGACTTTGCACTTTGCATTTTTGGGAATTTTGGTTCCATAGCGATCCGTATTTAGGATCTACCAGTAATTATCTTCTTTCGCCTAATGAAATACGGGCACGGTCACGGAAAATTAACTAGCTAGCTTACGTACGATTGACCGCCGCGAGTACTTCCGGGTGAGGCTGACGTGGCACAACTTGTCCCCACTTTGAGACAATCCTCTGTGGCTCGCATGGATCCGTGATTGATGACGTGACGCAAGAGCAGCAATGATTAAGCAGGAAGCACTCACCAACCGGCACGTCGAAGTGGCACCCCTCGCCGGCGGCGAACCCGTCGCCGACCATCCCGTCCCGGCACGCGCACCGGTGCCCCACCGCCCCGCTCGGCGTCACGACGTCGCGGCACGTCGCGTTCGCCGCGCACCGGCCGCCGCCGCCGCCGCCGCTGGTGGCGTTCGCGCACGTTCCCGCGAGCCACCACCCCAGCTCCGCGACGCCGAACTCCACCGACGGCACCCCCAGCGGCGTGCGCGCGTACACCGCCGCCGTCAGCGCGTCCTGGCACCCTGCGGCCTCCACCTTCTCCCACCGCATGAACTGGCCCTCCCCCCTCGCCGCGGCGGCGCTGCCCGCGTCCGGCGGCGCCGAGGCCACGCACGTCCAGCTGGCCGACGTGTCGTTGCCGCCGCACTGCGCCGTGCGGAGCAGCTTCGTCATCACATCCGACGGGACGGCGCAGCTGGAGGCGGCGGCCTTCGCCGCCGGCGCGCCGCCGCCGCCGCCGCTGCTGCAGCCGCCGCGGACGAAGATCCCGGTGCGTGAGGAGACGCCGTACCCGGCGCCGCTGAGCGACGCCTTCGCCTCGGGGACGGTGCGGTTGCACAAGGGCGAGAGGGCGACGAGGAAGGTGGAGCTGGTGGAGTTGAACGAGAGGACCGGGTACGGCGCGGCCGCGGTGCTTCCCTGGAGGAGCGACGTGGAGGTGGTCTGGTTGAAGGCCAGGATGATGGGGCAGTCTCCGGAGAAGCCGAAGGGGTAGGGGACGGTCACGCCGCCGCGCTGACGGTTGCACCCTCCGCCTCCGGCGCCGCCGACGCCGGCGGCGGTTGCGGAGAAGGTTGCATGGGGGATCAAGGAGAGGAGAAGGAAGACGAGGGGCATGTAGGCAGCCAGTTCACTCTGCTGGTCTCTACTCTTGGAGGAAAGCTGCCCAGCTAGTTGTGCACCGGCCTGCCTGATATCGAAAAGCTGCAGCATGCCAGGAGGGAGAGCCGGAGGGAGAAGAAGATGGATATCATTGGTTATTTGGTCAGAGCGTAATATGGTCAAGAAACCAATCCTGAAAAAAACCCGTACTTTTTTCTGCCCCCATTTTGATTCCCAGGAATTGTTTTCGCTGCAGCACGGCGTCGTGGCCGCTAAATCAATCCTCGAGGACCTCGACCAGGTCTGGCGGCATGCCGCTGGCACTGAATTATTCAATTTAGTTTTTTTTTTAAAAAAGGTTGGCCTTCTTCGGAGTTCGGACTGCATGCTCCCAGATGGGTTCTGCCGTGCGGTGTGATCTGGGCTGTTGTCTAGTTAATCCGGAGGGTGTGCCGAGTCCTGCTGGGCTGCTGGCGGCGGTTAGTTAGCAGCCTCACTGAACTAATCAATTCAGTGTCAACGGTTGGGTTTCTCCGGACTCCGGTTATCAAGCGAGGCACAAAGTTTTTTTTTTTGGTAATGTTCATGTAGGACATTGGGCTCTGGTACCTTCCGTTTTTTATGTGAGTACAAAAGGGAGATCCGGTCCGGACGGAAGCATACGTTTCTGGCTAAGATGAAGGAATATGTATCTAAATTCGAATAATATAGGATTCGGAAACTTTGGGTGCACAAAGCAAAAGCAAACCTCAGGTCATTCTCGATGCACGTATAAACAAAATGTTGTTTATTTCGTAGTTGAAATAGCTTCTTACAATGCACAATTTTATTATTTGCTGTTTCTAACACTACATGCAAAGACACATACTACCTTGGAAATAGTGTATACAAGGTTTCATCCTCATAAAACTTATTCCACCTCTCTTTTTAACTCTTTGCTACATCATAAAAAAATGCTGACACGAAATTGCATTTAATGAGAATGAAACCTCTATTGAGAGTAGCCTTAAGCTATATGTCTGTTGGGATATAGAATGTGCATACATGCGTTACGAGCATGCTTGACTATGTTTAACCCTCTAAATAAAAAAAACTCTTTCATTTTTTTTTGCCTTATCCAGCCTCCCAAAAAAAACTGAGTCATTGCAAGTTATTATGAAACCGTCGCAGTACGGCAACCAGCGGCAACCGGCCGGTTTCGCAAGGTCACGAGCATAGCATATAGTAGGTGCGCTCAATGACTCTAAGTGTTTTTTTTCGAAAACAATTGACTCTAAGTGTTCAACGCGCATTTGGGTAGCAATCACGTCTGTAAGCTGGTCACTCGAGCTTTGACAGCCACTACTCACCAGCCAACGGCCTTGCTCGCATCGATCTTGTAGGGCAAAAAAAGCATAGGGCGCGCGCGCTCCAGCAGGCAACAGCAGCAGCAGCAGCAGCTCACTGCTGGTTGCAAACGACGACGACGTCATCCACGTCGCGTTCCCTGGTCCCTCGAGCCGAACTCCGTCCTGCATCCATCGATCTGCAGTGGATTATTAGTTAGGGGGTGTTTGGATACCCAGTGCTAAAGTTTAGCACCTGTCACATCGGATGTTTGATGCTAATTAGGAGAATTAAACATAGACTAATTACAAAACTAATTACACAGATGGAGTCTAATTCGCAAGACGAATCTATTAAGCCTAATTAGTCCATGATTTGACAATGTGGTGCTACAGTAACCATTTGCTAATGATGGATTAATTAGGCTTAATAGATTCGTCTCGCGAATTAGTATAGGGGTTCTACAATTAGTTTTGTAATTAGCTCATGTTTAGTTCTTCTAATTAGCATTCAAATATCCGATGTGACACTGCTAAAGTTTAGCACCTAATATCCAAACACCACGTTAGGCACCACGCACTGAACACGTAGGCTGTAGCTTGTCCGAGGTGTCCTATTCACGCCTTCTGTCTCGTCTCGTCTGCTCCGATGATTGACGGTTGCTTGCTCGAGCTCCCCTCCTCTGCATGTCGACGGCGTCAAGTCGAGTGGGTGCTCGGGTGGGGCCGTACGCCGGCGGGAGCAGCAGCGGCACCGACGCGACGCCGGCGGCACGATCCGGCGGCTCTTCCGGCTTCCCGCGATACCACCACGCCTCCGGTTCGGCAAGTACTATACGAAATAATAAAATGATTTATTTCTCTCTCTTTATTTTTGTTTAAAAAAATTGTGGATTCGTTCACACGTCAAACTCGTCGTCGGACTTGCTCTCCCTCATCTCCGTCCCGTACCTTCCGTTCGCTTTCTCCCATTCGCACGCCGCCCCGTGCCCTCTTCCCTCCCCCCTACCTCCCAGATCTCGTCGCCATCGCCATTCCCCCCTCTGCTACACGCCGCGCGACTCCCTCCAGATCACGCGTCGCCGCCGCGCCTCCCTCCAGATCAGGCGTCGCCGCTGCGCCTCGCCAAGTCGTCGCCGCCCTCTCCCGTGGAGGTCTGCCGCGGAGCGGAGAGGAGATCCGCTGGGGGGACTGGTTGGCTCTGGATTGGTCGGCTGGCTGGCTGGTTGGTGGAGAGATTCACCATTCGTTTGTTGGTGAGTTAGCGTTGTTCTTCAGAAATCAGAGGCCTCCAGTGTTCGAGACGCTAGGACCGCCCCCTGGCGCGGAGGGCGCACAGGCCCGGCGGTGCCGGCGGCGAGATGAAGGGCGCGACGATCCCCGCGGTCGCGATCATGCCCTCGCCGCTTTTCCTCTGGCGGTTTAAGGTACCTCGGCATCTCAACAACCCTTTCGATTCTAGTTTAGTTGCCAACCCCCCCTGTCCTGCTGTGAAATGAAATGCAATGAGTTACCCATCCCACATGGACTCTGATTTCATGTCAAGTGATCTTCGCCAAATTTACCTCCTGATGCACCATTATATTGTAAAGCAACCGCACTAGTGTGCAAGGAGTTACTCTGTTTAGTCGTCATCTTACATGCAGGGGACTAGGGGAGTAGGTCTGCCCTGTTCTGCATTATCTTAAAGTGCCGCACATGGTTACGGGACAGTTAATTGTTAAGCATGTTTTGAGGTCCCAGTTGGGAGAGTTGGTGCGGAGGGTTCAGTTTGAGTTTGCAAGCATCTATTCATAACTGCTATTAATCACAACTCAGAACTCACATTGTAATGACAACAAGCATCGACAATTGAGAAGTTACCAGTCGATGTATAAACAAATCTTTTACTGAAACTCAACCTACACATCTGATTCTCCTGGGAAATGGCTGAAAATCTAGAAATGAATGATACAATGGGCTTTTAGCATTTCCATCTTCCATTATAAGCTTCCTTTTCTGTTCTCCTATGACATGCTGTTTGATTGTCTCTGCGTGGCAAAAGTCTATAAAGCTAATAGTTAAATTTTTCTTTGCCCCTACATTATTACGCATAAGCTGGTTCCAGTGAATATTGGAAAGCTGGTTCCAGTGAATATTACAAATTTGTACCGTATTCGAATCATGCTTTCTTAGACTTCTGACAGACCTATCCTTTTTCAGGCTATATTGTTCCTCCTATGGGGCTTATGTTGTTGCAAGGTCAGTCTTGCCATCATCTATGCATGACCTTTCTTATGCATGATTTTAACCTCTTTGTGCTAATTCGCTATATATATCACCATTACAGATAGGTTGGGACTCAGTTATGAGAATGAGTGCTGATCTGCGAGACTTATTTCTTTATGAGGCTTTCTTGTACTATAATCCTCTTCTTCTCGTGGTAAGTTTATTTCATCACTGTACTTTATGTCATGCTGAACAGTCGCTACCTGCAGAAAAAGAAGACAAATTAAAGCCTCCGTTTGTATCTATGTATCTATATTAACTATATGATCCTTCTCATTGCAGGCCTTGATGATTTGGTTATGGGGAGTAAATTTATGGGTCTTTGCGCAATCATCGGTCAACTATGCTAAAGTTTTTGATCTTGCGCAAACACATTTATCTCACCGAGAGATATGGAGGGTATGTCTATTACACTGTTGTCTTTGCACTTCACATTTTTAACTTGATTCTTTATTTGGAAATATATTTTTCCTGTGGAAATGTATCTATAGTGCTGACTTGCCTAGTCATGGACAGTGAGGGGAGAGTATAGTACACAGTAGTGATTCAATACTGTGCTTGATGCCTTTCTTCAAATAATATATGGAACACATTTGGCACTATGACAAGTTTCTGAATATTTGAACTAAAGCTTGTTTTTTTGTCCTTAATCATATTTGTGCTGACTTTGTTAAGCTCACAGATTTCTGTCGTGTTGTAAATTCATACACTCTGCAATTTAACTTCACCTGTATTTTTTTTTGGTGAAAACGCTGTTCATCCTGCTTTCATATGCAATTTGTAGTTTTATTGTTGTTTCTCAGTTAAACTGTGTTGATTGTTTTTGAGAATGTCATGTGCCTGTTGCATGTTCTAAATCTGTCAGATGAGCCGTTTTCTTTCTGAGATATCAAGATATCTTGTGCTAGACACATTTCACATTTGTTGTTTCTGCATTTATCAGTGTTATTTTATACTGCTGGATAGCCTTTCATACCACTCGTATTCAACACATTTTTCTGCTACGTTAACACTTATGTTTTGTTTTCCAATGACAGTGTGCTACTTGGCTGACTTTAATTGTCCCCACAAGCATGACAGCTTACCTATATTTGTACTCACATGGAGAAGTATCTCTTGCAGCATCTCAACCAGTGTAATATCTAAACTGTTCAGTAGTAATCCATTCAATGCTTTATTCTTCTTTCTTGTGTGCTTAAGATCATGTGACCTTTTGTGTTATTGCTTATGTTGGCTTTGTGCTAATGCTTTCACCTGACCAGCATTTCCTAACAACTATCCAATGCGTGCAAGGTTGAATTCTTGCTATGAAGTATAACCTATCAATATGTTACGGGCACATTGAATGAGTGTTTGACAGCTATGCGGTGATAATTCATGAACTAATGATTTGTCGCAGTAGAATATCTGAGCACTAACTATCTAAAGTATTACTGCAGATCTGAATGTTAGTTTTCATTGTATTAGTTCATTTAGCACTGAACTTACTGTTCTCAGTGAAAAGACATGTCTCAGTGAATACAGAAGTACATATACAAAAAATCTATCTTAAATGATCCTGCATATTATCTATTTATTTTCAAATTCTGGAGGATGTGGTACCCAGTTTCTCCCCCCAAGTTGCAAGCAAGGATATCTTATTCTATATCTCACTTGTGCATCAGTTTTCATATATAGAGTGGTGAAATAATTGACATCCTTTCTGCCTCTTTGCAGGTTCTCTTGTATGCTATCCTTCTGATCATCCTCTTTTCCCCTTTCGATATGTTCTACATATCATCACGCTTTTACTTTCTGAGGACAGTGTTGCGTATAATACTGCCTTTACAAGTAAGTCGTACAATCTATCAGTAATGGGTACAAATAGGTTTTACCTTTTGCTATGCTGCAGACATTATGACTGCCGTGGTTGGGTTTTCCTGATTGTAACTTTTGTGGAGGCCACTGGAGCAAAACCATTTTCTAATGATTTTCTGCTCCCCTGTCTGTAGGCAATTACATTCCCTGACTTCTTTTTGGCTGATATTTTCACATCCATGTCAAAGGTATGTGCTACTTTGGTATTGGTTGCGGACATTGTTTTTTAGTTTGATTTACATCCATGTCAAAGGACAGTGCTGGCTGTTGATAATACTTGGTTCTCTGTTTCTCATCTTGGTGTAGCCTAATAACATATGCATGGAAGACAAAAATTATCTTCTAATTACCTGAACACATTGAACTTTTAGTGTGTAGGAAACTGATAGTTATAAATGTTTAATCTTTGTTGTTGGTGCCATCTTTTTATTTCCTTAATTCTTAACAGGTGTTCTCAGATCTGGAGCGTTCAGTTTGTCGCATGGTTAATCGTCAGGTTGGTCTCTTACATGTGCTCCTTGTAATACACATATTGTCCTCAGTTGTATATTATTGTGAGAACTGATCTCATTCTTCTGCAATGTTTCTCATTTCCATATTTGACAGGTTGCGACTATTGCTTGGTTTGAAGCAGATTCTATTTGCGGCAGTCACTCCATTGCTATTCCTCTTGTCCTCGTATTTCCCTACTTGTGCCGTTTCTTCCAATGTCTCCGACAGTACAGGGATACAAAGGAGAAGGCATGTCTCTTGAATGGTATTCACTCATCATGCATCAACTTTGATCATTTATATTGCAGATAACTTGCATGTTTATTCTTATACCCATTTCTCAAATAACTTGCCACTTTTTAATCCCAAATCCAGCCCTCAAGTACTCAACAGCAGTTCCAGTGATTTTCCTTTCGGCTCTCAAGTATCATGTATTTCCTGAGCAGTGGGTTGGCTTTTACCGCCCCCTCTGGCTTATCTCTAGTGTTATAAACTCTTTGTATTCCTTCTACTGGGATATAAAGCGAGATTGGGATTTGAGGTGTGCCGCCTTTACATGATCTCTTTGCTACTCATTTAACATGTGATACACCTACAATCGCTGCTAATGGGCTTTACTCTGTTACTGCAGCATCCTAACCAGGATTTTCATGTTCAAAAACCCAAGCATATGGACTAATCTTCTCTATGGGCAGAACTGGGTATGAACTTGAACACATATATGCTCTTAGTTAACTTCTGGACAGTTTTGTCACCAGTCCTATACATGCTCTACAGGTATTCTACTGGGTACTTGGCAGCAATTTGGTTCTGCGCTGTACATGGACATACAAGCTCTCGGCACATCTTCGACACAACTACCTGACATTATTCACCATAGCAGCACTGGAAATACTGAGACGGTGGCAGTGGGTGTTTTTCCGAGTTGAGAACGAGTGGAACAAGATGACAGCCAAGCAAAACCTGGAGATGTCATCTGACATGCCATCGGAAGGAGACAGGCTACTGGATTCTAGTAACCATACAGTATGAATTGGATTCTAGTCATATTCTATGATACAGATTCATCACCATTCTTTTAGTGTGACCATTATAGCCCAATTTTACGTCGACGGTTCAGATTTTGTCTGTAGAGCTCAAAAGGTCGGGATACACGGTAGGTTTTAAAGTTGAAATTGTTGGGAAAACGTATGACTGTAATCCTCTTGTGGATGTATACTGTTGTAACCCTCTTGAATTCAACAGGAGGTATTTGTTGACACATGAAAGAATAATAGTAATGCCAAAATTTTACGAACTTATCTGGATTCTGCACTTAAGATTACTGTCCAGCTTTTATCTTTGATGTGTACCAAATATTTATTTTTGAGGTAAGCAGGTGGGGTATACCCTACTGATCACATCTTCTATGAATAAGAGAACTGTACAAACTTATATACAGGGAGAAGCTGTACAAAAACTGAAGGTAGGCAGAAAAGGACAGAACAAAATTAAACAAAAGGAGAAATCCAAGATCTAAGAAGAGATTTCTTGGCCCAGCACCTGCTCAAGAAATATCTCTTCACCTTGTTTATCATATCCTCGGTGGGTGCCACCATAGCCATTTCATATCACCAGGTTATCAAATAGCTGGGACCTGGTGAAGTAACATCTATCATAGCATTATAGAAAATGAAAACCAAATATCTGAATCCAAGAAGCTGTCTCTAATGGCATATGATGTACTCCAATCATTGTATCCACACCCCACAGATTGCAGCCTTTTGGTTTTTTGGGCAAATTAAAAAACATTAAATCCAAAACAAGACGGAAAAACGAATTAAACATTTGATCCAAACGTTCTTCAATTACTCGATCATGATTCATAACTACACCAAGTAGGCAAGCAATTATACAAAGAAGACATCAGAATAAATCTTTGATCCATGGCTCCATCATACCCTTGCAGTAATTTTACAATACACACATCTACTGCGCTAGGCACTACGCTCGATCATCTTCGCCTGTTCTTGATCGATCTACACAAGAACAGGCGATCCCACACTGCACTGGATCATGGCATTGCTTTAATCTGCACAAGGGAAGAGCACCTAGTAATTGTATTAATCTACGGCGCGGAGAAGGCGTCGTCGAGCGGCCACGGGAGCTGCCGCTCGGCGGCGCCGCCGTCCATGTTCTCCGGCTCCTGCGGCGGCGGCGGCGGCGCCTGCAGCATGGAGCGCAGCGTGTCGCGGAGGCGGTTGTGGCGCCTCCGGTGGCGGATGCGGCGCAGAACGGCGTCCCTGTCCAGCGTCCCCGCGCCGGGGTGCAGGTACAGGCAGCTCGTCACCCGCGCCGCCGAGGAAGCAGCGTCGACGCTGCCGCCTTCACCGTCACCACCGTACCCCGCCGCCGCCGGCAGCGAGGTCTTGGACGACACCATGGAGGACGACATGGCTGCTGCGATCGACGCAAAGCAAGACAAACCGCTTCCTTGACCTTGATTGATTTCTTAGAGCTTGAGTGACAGAGTGAGCTAAGCTAGCTAGCACGGTAATGGCGATGTGTGAGACTGAAGAGAGTGTGATGAGTGAGAGGAGAGGTGAAGGTGGCGATGGCGAGCCTATTTATAGACCTATACGGCGACGGAGGAGGAGCCTAATCACCACTCTGATCGCAATTATTTACCCTCAAACCATTTTAAAAATGGAAAGAGACTTTGGAGCTCGAAACAGGTAGCTCCCGGACATGGTTTCACGTGTCAGCGCCGCCTGTTTGCCTTGTTTATTCGCTGCACCAGTCATTGACGATCGATGACTCCTCGAGCACGTTCCACTGTCTTCTCCACCTTTTTCACCGCCAACTAATCAGATTCTCATTTACACGGCACGACCAGGAGCCTGTGCTCGGAGAAGTTACGCTGTCACGCGTCAGTTGAGCCAGTAACAAGGCTAGAATGGCGGTATCTTTAGAACACATTATTTGGTGTGAACGAATGATTGACTGTAAGTCTGTAACATAGTATAAACGGAAAGAATTTACCCTTTTTTTGTTAATCCTTTTCTTTTTTTAAGTAACTCAAGGATTTACTACCTACTTAATATTCTCAGTGGGATCATGAGCTTTTTAGGTAAATTCTGCACCAGGCAGAAAAAAAAAGTAGAGGCAGAAATGGGCACCGACGAGGCAACAAAATCACCTTTCAGTTGTACTAGCACTTCATATACTAGCTTTAGTTAATTTGCAAACACTAAAGAGTTTGGTCAAGCGAGAGAGATGCTTAATTAAGCACTAAACAATGCAATAAACAAATGAACCGTCGGTGACCACAGTACTACCGTTAGACTAGGACCACCGTAAAACTAGGGTTGTCTTGGCAGAGTAAAAACTAGGGGCAGCAAGAATCCCACCGTCCAAGCATGGGATCAGCACGGTGGCCGAGGAACACGTCCATGTCGGCGACGCTAGCTCCACGACCGACCAGGCGCCTCAGTTTCACAGCAGCAGCTGCCAGGAAATGATGCGAAAGAATCAAGATCAGAGTCAGGAGTTTCAGATCCAAATATCATCGACTGGAGGGACCTTATCTGTTTCTGACACGAATTCAACGTCGCCTTGTCTGTGTACACCGTGGATCAGCAAATCCGGGTTCATCAGTTACATCAATCGATATTCATCATTCCACACTGCAATATGCCAAATGAATTTGCATTGGCACACAAAACGAAGAAATCCATAGCACATAGAGATACTCATCAGATAGTGTCACAAGTTCGTTGAATTTGCTGCCAGTTCAGCCAAGCAAAAAGTTCCATATATTTCTAACCAATTTGTGTGGATTCATTAAAATTTGCTGCCAGTTCAGCCAAGCAAAAAGTTCCATATATTTCTCAAATTTCATAGTTCCAAAAGTGCCATGCCAGTATAGTCAAGAATTCATCGGCCACTATGTAATTATTACAAGTGTCAAGCTCATATTTTTACAACCCAAGGCTCAAAAAAGCTCGAGCGGTCTATTTGGCAGACCACCACAACCTACACACAAAACTGTTAACAACCGTGAGGCCACAAGCAGCAGCCTGCACTACTTGTTTACTCAGGTACATGTAATTACATCAGAAACCCGCGACATTTGGGGTTCAAAAAAATGTACATACGTCAAAATAGAATACACAACATATAACCAATAAATACATGTATGTATATATGTGCTCTATGTACATATAGGAGCCTCGCGGGTCAGTGCAGAAACTGATTGTTGATCCAGCCATTGCAGTTAAACAATCTGCTGGCTGATGTTATCACGCTTTATCTGTTCCCCGGAGCCTGTCCTCTCGACTGAAGCACTGGTGGCATGGCTCGTAACCTGTCGGTGACCTCGGTGAATGAGGGCCGGACATCAGGATTGGCCGACCAACATTGTTCCATCAGCTTTCGCCAATCGGGGTCACAGTTTTCAGGTATTGGAGGCCGGAGAGTGTTATTGACAATACCGCCTTCTCATAACAAGTAATGCAAGTTAATTAGAGGACTGAACAAAAGGAAATTTTTGATGGTGAAAGCATGAATGGATGAAGGATTGTCCTATTTCTACCGGACCTGGTTGATGGACAATGAAAGTAAAAAAAAGGGAGAGATAGGAGTATGCGGCAAAGACGTACCTATGATAGCACCACAATGCATATTAGCGTATGGTTCCTCACCAGTCAAAATTTCCCATAAAACAATACCAAATGAGAAAACATCCACCTACAGTGTGCAGTACTTGTTACATATCAACCACATCATGGTTGCACATGCAATCAATGATCTGAAGTCCTGTCCTAAGAAAAAGGATCTGGAGTCTGATTAAAGACCTTACCTTCTCCGACACTCTGCTGCTGCTGCCATTTAATAGCTCCGGTGCCATCCATGGAAGAGTGCCACGTACACCACCAGAAACTAAAGTGTTGCGCTTAATTCTTGACAAGCCGAAGTCTCCAACCTGAGAATTAACGGAACAGTTCAAACATTATACAAATTAAATAGTAAAATCAAGGTAAAAAATTTGCTCATTAGCAATGAACACAAATTTCAATTAACTCGACGGAATGCTCAATAACCTTGCAGATTGGCCTCTGAGGATCTCTCAGGTTAACAAGTAAGTTATCGCATTTCAAATCAAAATGCACTATGCTTTTGGAGTGCAAGTATTCCATCCCAAATGCCGCATCCATAGCAATGGTAAGTTTTCTCCGACGGTCAAGCATTCTGCAAAGATCTAGTAAACAATCACATCATTGTGCAGAGTGGAAGGTGCCTAACAGAAACATACACGACTCACCTGTCTTTCCTTAAAAGAACATTTCTTAGTGATCCATTCACCATGAATTCTGTCACAGTTGCTAATGTTCCTCCAGTTCCATCAGGGACCACACCATAGAAAGCAACAACATTTGGATGATGTAACTTTGAGAGAATCTGTGCTTCCCTCCAAAAGTCATTGGTCTGTAGAAAAAGAAGATTGACATCAAATTCAGAAAAAAAAAAGAAAACAATAACTGATGAGTTCTGTTGAAAAGGCTTCAGTTCCAACAACAATATTAAACTTATCGTCAGTGTTTTCATGTTTGGTGTCAATGGAATTTTTTGCATAAATGATGAAGCAACCAAATATTCAAATGACTTAAAAGATTGATGAAAACACTACTCACAAGTTTCTCTTGTTCAGATGATCGCCCAGCAAAACAGCTTTTCTTAATACGTTTGATAGCAACATCAGTTCCTCGCCACTTTCCATAGTATACAGTTCCAAATGTCCCAGATCCCAATTCACGGAGCTCCTCGAGGTCACCATTTTTAATGATCTGGTCATCAAAATCATGTCAACCACATGTTTCTATCACTTTCATGTTAATGTTAATAGATAAAATGTGTGGCAATGAATTTTGTGAATCAAATAGAAATCAAGAAAAAATTAGGGCAGAACTGCACCTGCAATCCATACATGCTGGCTTCAAGTTCAGCAACAGCAGCATCACTAATGGACCCATCTACAGCTCCATCATGATCCTAATGTTTGAAACAATAAACATGGTATTCTCAAAAATCAATTTGGATCGAAGGAATGATTAATATATAATATAGGCTATACCTCATTAGCAAACTCTGCACCGTTGCTCCTAGTATCATCGTCCTTTTGTGATGACATAATCACCTCTTGTCGTTCTTCAGCAGCTATTACAACCTGAGGAATAACCGAGCTGGATGATGGAATGCCTGATGGCATGTTATCAGTCACATCCTCAACTATAACAGGCACATTCATATGACCATTATCGTGCATCCTGTGTGGTAGCTTCATGCTTTCATTAGTGATGATGGTATGGTCAAATCCAATTACTACTTCAGGGCAGGTGATATTGCCCCAATCATGATGCGGATCCTCTCTCCTAGGAACACCATCAATAATTGGATTTTGAGATGAAGACAATGGGAGGCCACCATTGCCATGCAAGTTCATGCTCAGATCAGTATCAATCAGCCCAACATGTGGAGTGGTAGCCAAACCAGAGTTATGCACTGATGACTGGCACACATTACCGTTCTGATGCACACTGGATTCTACATTGACCATTGTTCTTTGCAATACAAAAGCTTCAGAAGTGTTTATAGGAAACACTTTATGGGGCTCTGGAGCAACTTTATCATTTCCATGCACATAGCCAGTAGTTCCATAATCTATAAGCCCTGAATTAGGTTTCTCTATGTGTGACCCATGATTTGAATTCCCCCCTCCTTGGGAAACATTAAGAAGATATGAAAGGGAATGATCAGTAGCACGCATCGGCTTTGGAACTGAACTTTCTAGAGCATCTAACTCATATGAGGACAACCTTGCACCATGTGTGGGGTAAATTAACCCAGCATCAACAAAATTGCTCCAGGGAGCATCGCTTGGACCTGCACTTTTATCCTGCTGTTGAACTACAGGACCACCATCATGACCTTTTTGTGTCACATTACTGGACAAAATTTCATGTTGAGAAGATACTGGTGGCTGTGAACTGTCTGGGCCAATAACTCCTTGATCGTACCGTTGGTGAATATGATTAGAAACAAGGAAATTTGGTTCGTCTGTACGAGCAATGTCAGGGGGCTTAACACATTCAAATGCAGGCCTAGTCTTACTTGTTCTCTCCAACTCATTACTTTGGCATATTTTGTGGGAAAATGATTGGGTTATGTAGGAACCAGCAGGTAATGACATATTGGATGCAGGTACATCATTGAGATTCTTTAGCAAAGGATCAGAGAAGGCATGAGTCATGCCTAGAATTTGAGCAGTGTGTTCCTGCTGCCCAGGTGCCCATCCTGCATTCTCTGGATGCACAGAGGCCTTTTCAGAATACAGGGATGCTTCCACTGGAGTAGAAATACCATAGTTGGTACATGGAATCAAGTCACTATCATTTCCAGCCAAACCTTTTACCTGCCTTTGAATATGAGGATGTTGCATGGGAGATCCAATTCCAATGCTTTTGTCTGCATCATTTTGCTTCTTGTTTATATGGCCTGGAGGCATGGCTTTCAAATTTGAGCTATTGCAAACCTCACTTCTATTCACATTCGTGGTGGATTCATCTGCAGGGGGTTGCATCCTAGACTGTTGCTTCGTCCTCTGCTGACCTGAGCAGGGGGATGGAGTAGTTGATGACTCCACAACCATTTGTTGTGTGTATGGAGCAAGAAAAAACTGAGAGGAAGACTCGTTAAGAGCTGCTCCAAGAGAATCTTTGGCTCCAGTTTGTGTATTGGTTTGACACAGAGGTGAGTCTCCATAAGGAACTGGAGAATTATCCAATTGATGGTTCGAATGGCTCGTTAAATTGTTGCCGCTGATGCTCCGATCCAGTCGTGCAAGATTGTTGACAGCAACAACAAAATGGTACTCCGGCTCACTCTCCAAGCTCTTTGAATCCAATGATGGATCCTCACATTCAGTCAGAGAAACAAGAAATATCCTTAGTCTAACTGAGCCATTGGCCTTCTCAAGATTGTCGTATTCTTCCATCATATTCTGAAAATCCTCATCACATGAAAGAGATATCAATGCATCAAGATCCTCATCAGGCAGCTGATATTTGATGATATGAGGCTGACTACAGATTGTGAGAGTTTTCTGCATGAGTTCTTTCCACGAGAAGTTCCTGTTAATGGAGATGAGGCGTGTCTCCCCACCCACATACCTGAGCTTTCCATCGCTTGGCCTTGGCAAGATTTTCCCACCAAAGCTGCACATGAACTTGACTTTTCCGGCAAGTGGGCTTTCAGAAACCATATCAAGCAGACTATCGCTTGAATTTTCAACTGTTTTGAGTCCATTTTCAGATGGTATGGTCTTCAGATGAACCAATTTTGTAGGATCCATAATGCCTTTCAGTGGAAAAACAGTAGTTGAGACATCCAACAGGTTCTCAGAGTCAAACCTACTAAGACCTTGATCTTTGGTCAGATCCTGATAGACCACATTCAAGTTTTTCTGGTGGTTGGAACCAACTTGGTTATTCATCCGACGCAGAAGGGTGACGGCTGTACCAGATGCTCCTCCTCGAGTGGCACAGGCTCGGCACAGGTTCGAAGGCGAAACAATGTCCTTCCACTTGGCTCTGAAATGCCAGTTACAAAAGTAGGTCTATGTTCCAGCGCTATATCATTCATCTCCAGAAAGGAAACCAGCGTGTAGCCACCTAATGTCCACCCTGGCCCAGCCTGCTGTTGCTATAATCCAGTGAAGCGGATCGCCGCGACAAATTACCAAGAAAACACATTGAATACCCTTCCCTCGTCCCTGCAGCAAATAGGATGAATTGAATTGAGCTGCAAAATTTCCCCTTTTTCTATATGCAAAAGATCGATCGATCATGCTGCGCATTGACAAATAAGGACCCAATCAAACCATAAACTGGTGGGCATTCGCATTATTAGGCTACCACCACGCAGCAAACGAACCCGGGGGATTAAAGGAAGAAAACGAAAAAAAGGTGGGATTTTTATTTGATACCCCGGAGGAAAAAAATAGAGATCCCGAATAACAGAGTAGCCCCACCGGACCAAAGCTAGGGTTCCTTACCAGGGAAACGGGACGGAACCGACCGGAGCCGGCCACTCCGGCGTGATCCCCCCACGGCGGCGCCCGCCAACGCCGGCGCCACCGACACCGAGCGGCGGGCGGGCTCCGGCGGATACGCGCCGGGGACGGGCTCACGCGTCCTACGCAGGGGCGCTGGCCGCACCTTCGGTCGCCTTCTGAAACCGCGGCGATTCTGCCGCGCTTCCTCCTGAATCTTTCTTTTCTTTCTTTCTTTTTCTTTGTTTTTTTTTTTTGGCGGTGGCGGTGGCCGGGGAGGGAGGAGAGGACGGCGAGGAAGCGGTGGGGGCGGTGCAGCGATCGAAGCCTCCAAACGACCAAACGATGGGTGGTTTCCTCTGCTAAAAGGCACTCATGGCCTCCGGGCAAGGGATTTGATTACGGCCACAGGAAAAAGGCCTTCAGGTTGACAGCTACGTTATGATTTGCCAAATTAAGGGGGCGGTGGGGAATGGCGTGCCAAGTCGCTGCCGCGCCCCCCCCCCCCCCCCCCCCCCCCCCCCCCCCCACTTGCTTCTTGCTGCCGCATTTTGCCCTCGCCTCTCTTCTTCTTCTTCTTCTTTTTTTTCTTTCCCCCGTCTCTATTTTTTGCTGCAAAATTGAATTTGGTGCGAGAGGTGGTCTCGAATTTCTTGGTTGGATAAGGCATGCTTAAGGAATATTCTGGCGCAACACTGAATGACCGAATACAGGGCGGTGGAGGCATTTTGTTTTTTTGTCCCTTGTCTCTATTTTCCTTGCAAAATTGAATTTTGTGCCAGAGGCGGTCTTTTAGTTCTTGGTCGGTGAAGCCACGCGGCTAGGTGTTTTCCAACATATGATGCAGCTCTAGCCCTGTCCGCATGCTTAAGGAATATTCCGTGGTAGGAGATACATGTATTCTTTTAATCATTCGTGAGTAGTTATATGAGATCCTGATTCGATCCATATTATTTTTTTTTCAACTACAGGATTCCAAGTTCATCAACTGTGATCCCGCAGGCTAATATTTTTAAAATCTATTATATTTGAAAATTATTTACAAATCAAACTCCTAGCTAATAATTAAAACTGTTTACCTACCACTCTCTCATTTTTTCAATACTTCAACATAATACTCAAATAGACATGTACTTATCTTTGTCCAGTCGTAATTGATTTTTAATTAGTAACTACTCCATACACTTTTTCATCCACATTCACACTTTTCTCATTTTGTATCGCACCTCCATACATTGCATTTAGCATAAAAATCACATTACTTCCTCTCACACACACATATAAATGGTCACATGGTGACACCCATCAAGCATATATATCTTAACTTAGTATTTCTATATTAACAATAACATAGATAGGTAATTTATAATCATATATTAGTTTACTTTTGGATATTTCTATATGATGCACATGGAGATAATTAGATTAAGATTTATGTGTTTACTTTAAGGGTTATTTTCAGTAACGATACATGTGGGTAGATACAAATTTAGAATGACATTTTAAGTTATGCTTTACAATGATACGCATGAGTAATTTAGATGAAGATTATGGGGTTATTTTAGATTATTTTTTATAATGGCAGAGCTTGATAATTTAGATATAGATTTAGGGTTTATTTTATAATATTTTCATAATGATAGTTGTTGGTAACTTTTTAGAAAATATAATAGACCAATTATTATGATTATTAGAGTTATAGGTTCATGTGAGAATTTCTAGAATTTTTTTTCTAGCGTGTCTTGTGAGAACTAATGCAGAGTCTCCAATGAAGAAAAAAAATAAGACCACACTATGACAAAACTATTACCTTGAGCTACCTCTCACTTGTTAAATATTCGAACACAATACTTATATAGATATATTTTCATCTGATTGTGATAGATTTTAGTTAATAATTACTATATAATGTTTCGTTCCATGCACATTTATAATCATTAATTTTTCACTTTGCATCACAAGTATGCGCTTGAATTTGTTTAAGGAACCTAAGTTTGAGCTATAATTTTAACATATAAATCTAAATTCTCATCACTTCCTCTATATCTTTATAAATGATAACACACATCATTCATATATACCTTAATTATTATATCATATACCAATAGTGTAAGAAATAGATATTTAAAATCATATTTTGATGTATATTTTTAATTAAGATGATTTGGATTCAAATTTAGGGTTGCTAATGTTATTTTTTAATAATAGCATATGTGGATAATATAGATGCAAATTTAAGAGGGTTATTTAAAGTTACTTTTTAAGTATTAGTTGTGGGCAATTTAGTTGCAAATTTAGGGGGTTATTTTAAATTATTTTTATAATGGTAGAAGTGGGTAATTTTGATAAAAATTAGGGGGTTGCTTTAGTTTATTTTATATAATGGTAGAGGTGGGTAATTTAGATATAGATTTAGGGGGTTATTTTAGGCTATTTTCATAATGGTATAGGTGAGTAATTTTTTAGAAAATATAATAGATCTATTGGCTATGATGATTTGAGTCTACCGATTGATGGTCAAAGGTGTTGGTTTTTTAAGAATTTCTAAGATTTCTCTCTTTTTCTAGAGTGTCTATCTAGGATCCTAGGTGGCTTCACCTGGAGGCTGCCTCCAATTAGTAATAGCCTGCCTTTGTTTCTATTTATAAGATGCGTAAGTCTTTTACGATTCATACTTTTAAACCTTTGACCAATAATTAATAACCTAAGAGCTTAGCTTGTAGATTGTGGGATACGATTTTAGTATCCGGATTCATATTCAAAAGCATTTCTATACGGTGCTTCATAGACTATGTAATATAAAAGATAATAATGGCAAAAGTATAGTTTTCGCTCCGAGTTAAAACCATGACTTATGTTTTAAGACAGAGGAAGCGTAGAGTGAACACGTGCTACGAAGGACAATGGCTAGTCGTATGATTTAGAGAACGCCACATATTTCTGAGATTCTGAGGTGGTGTTTTTTTTTAAGTCGAGGTGTTGACGTGTTGTGCCATCTTCATCTTAAACAAATGGGGAGCTACTTTCATTTGTTAAACAATAACGCTGAGAGCTTTTCTTGATCAGCATGCTTAGCCGCTAGAGTCTATGATTAAGATAGGGCGCTGAAAGCATTTCCTTGGGTTGATGACAATCAGAACAAAAGGGAAGAAACATAGAAAAACTTGCAGGGTCAATCAATCCAACTTTTTGCTTAATTTCCTGCCGACCAACTTTGCTAAAAGTGTTGCTTGATTGGTACCTTTTCTTTGGTCTCTGAGAATTTTCAGACACAGGAATTTGATTGGAATGATCCTAGCCTCATAGAAATAGAGAAAATCAAGCTGCCATGTGCCAACAGCAAAATATGCAGGGAGGAGAGCATCTAGCATAGCTGTCAATCCCAACAATGACAGGCACCTCACTGCCCCAATGTTTCTACACACATAAAAATGTGCTCACTTCACGGTCAAAACTAAATAAAAAATGCTGTCTCATGGAAGGCCATATACTTACAGATAGTTCTTCATGATGCTACTCTGTACCGTTGAATTTGTACAGTCTGATACATTATTCCTCGAAGAAAAATGCAACACTACTACACACCACTAAACTTGCTTCAAAGATTCAAAACATGAGAAAACACAACAAAAATATCAAGCATACTGCATACATAGCTTTATCATCGTTACATGTAATTAGAAGAAAAGAAAAACATCGGTTGCACCTGTCCAACAGTTGTGATGAACTATAGTTGAAGTATCACACGCTGCCCGTACGGATAGCATAACACACACGCAACAGTTGCCCAGAAAGCCAGCACGTATGAGGCAGCACTTGTAATATAAGTGTGTGTTTGGATGGAGGGACGGGACGAGACGGGATGGGGTCATCCCACTTTTACATGTGTTTGGTTGGAGGTTAGGTAGGACGAGGACGGCACCAAAGTGGAATATTCATCGAAAAAGAGGGATGGAACTGTTCCTCCAAAACTGGCAGACCGATCCATCCTTTTTGGACGACGTCTCGCTCCCGTCTCCTCCTCTCGCCATCCCGTCTCCTCCTCCTCGCGCCACCCCATCTCCTCCTCCTCACGCCCCTCCTGCCCCAGCCCCGGCGGTGGCGGCGGGCCCTGATAGCGGAGGCCCCGATCCACAACGCCGGGCAGCACGGGCCCTGGTGGCGGCAGCGGTGTGGGATCTCGACGGGGAGCAGGGTAGGCGCGGGCCCTAGTGGCAGAGGCGTAGGGGAGCGTGGCGGCGCGAGCCCTGGCGGCGACGTCGCTGGAGCTCAAGGGCGAGGCGAGTGGGGCTTGGGGAGGTTAGCGGCGGCGGTGGGGTAGTCCGAACAGGCAGCGCCGCCGAAGGATGAAGCGTCCCTCCGGCCAGATCCGACATCTCGAGCTCTGGCAATGGTTGTCCTCTGTTTTAGTGACTGACACGTGGGTCCCACACCCTTGTGCGGCTGACATTTGGGCCATGCTACTAACTCGATGCAAACGCCGTCATTAATGAACCGTTCCTGTTCTGCCAACCCAACAAAAAACTGGGACGTCATCGTCACTCTAACCAAACACTAGGTGGGATCATTTCATCCTTCAAATGATGGATGATCCTGTCCCGTCCCACCCCGTGCCTCCATCCAAACACACCGTAAAGGATCCGTTCAGCATATGCCTTGCCCTTGCGCTGATCTCCCTCTTCCACCGGGCCTAGAGCCGGAGAGCATTGGTTCCCATGTGACAAATTGTGAAGGTTGGTGTTGCCCGTGTAGCATTCCGTGCCGAACGAGAATTGACAAGTTGTTGTAGGCTGCAGAGAACACCTCCAATGACCATAGCTGAGTCAATTGCCAAGGTATTGGCTCGCTCAAGTGATTGTAGGACCAAGCTTTCGATTTCGCTCATGTTTGAAAAGGTTGCTGGGATTTGGCCAGTAAAGGGATTGTGCGATAAATTGAGGGACTTGACATGGCTCAGATTTCCTATTTCCGAAGGAATTTCTCCGGATAGCATGTTTGCAGACAAGTCAAATACCAGACATCAGATTGAAGAAACTGCGGCCATGCGTGTAAAAGTTCCCTTTCGTAGAAAAGGTGAAGCCCTGGAGGTCATAACTGGCAGAATGAGTGAACAACGAGTGAACAAGCAAGTTGGCACCCCTCCGGTAAGTTTATTGTTTGATAGGTCCACAAATTGCAAGTTGCTGATGTTACAGAGTGATGGTGGCAAGTGTCCCAAAATAATATTATAAGAAGCATTTAGAACATTCAGATTCGGAAACACAAAGCTGATGTTTGTTGGCAGCTGTGCGAAGAAACGGTTCATAGATATGTCAATCATTGCCAGATTGGATTGGTATTGCCATATCAAATTCAACGATCCTGCTAGCGAGTTGTTTGCAAGAGATTGAGATAAGCAAGACTCCTTGTATTTATCCAACTGGGGATACTTCCTGTCAAGTTATTGCTGGACAGATGAAGAATTCGCAGATGACTTCGGGGGTGTTTGGTTCCCTTTACTTATTTTTAGTACATGTCACATCAAATGTTTAGATATTAATTAGGAGTATTAAACGTAGATTATTTACAAAATCCATTACACAGATGGAGGCTAAACGGCGAGACGAATCTATTAAGCCTAATTAGTCCATCATTACAAATGGTTATTGTAGCAGCACATTGTCAAATCATGGACTAATTAGCCTTAATATATTCGTCTCGTTGTTTAGCCTCCATCTGTGTAATGGGTTTTATAAATAGTCTATGAATAATACTCCTAATTAGTACCTAAACATTCGATGTGACAGGTGTTAAAAATAAGCAAAGGGAACCAACCATCCCCTTTGTGTGCTAAGGAAATGTAACATCTGTAAAATCTACTAACTCAAATTACCCGCTAAGAATTTATTTTCAAAATCTTTCAACCATTGAGCTCCCGAAAATCTTTTCCTTCTCAGCGACCCCGCCGTCCCGGCACCAAACGCCAACAGTCGTCTTTTTCTCCCTCCGCAAATTTCACTGCATGCCCGTCAAAATTCGTCACGCGTGCCCGACCTCTTTCCGCAATTTTCGCCGACTCTCCCACTCTTTCCTCTTTTCTTTTTCCCCTTCCCCCCTTTTCTTTTTCTTCTTTTTCCCTTCTCCTTCTTCCTTCTTCCTTCTTCCTCCTTTCTCCTTCCTCCTTTCCCCCCTTTTTTCTAGCGCACGCCCCTGCGCCCGCGTCTCCTGGCGCCTAGCTCCTGGCGCTGCTCGCCCAGGCCACCCCACGCCCGGCCACGCATGCTCGTCGGCCCGCCCGGCCCCACGCCACTCGCCTGGTCGCCCCCTGCCGTACGCCACCCGGCCCCTGTGCGCCGTCGCCCCGCACCGCGGGCCGGGCGCTGCACGCCGCCCCTTTCCCGGCGCACCTCCCCACGCCGGTCATCGCCCCTATGCTCCTCGTCGACCGAGCCGGCCCCGCCACGCCTTCCACGCGGAGCTCCGCTCCGGTACACCACCGGTCGAGATTCCCGGCCACCATTGAAGGCCCGCCGGCCATCAAGCCCCCGCCGCCCATTCCGCCGACTATAAAAGGGGCCCAGCCCCCGCCGCCCCTCCACACCAGCGCCCCCTGCTCCACCGTCCCTGCGCGCCGCCGCTAGGAACGCTGCCGCCGCCTCCTTGTCCACCGCCGGCGCCCCCTCTCCCATCACCATCCGTCCAAGGTGAGGGCCAAAATGGGTCCCCCACACCCTCCTCTGCCTCCCCCGCCGCTCGGCCTCGCCGCCGGCGAGCTAGGCCGGCCGGCTTGCCGCCGGCCATCCCTTCCCCCCACCTCCTGTACCGAGTCAAAGAAGAAGAAGGGAAAACTTCCCTTCAATTTTGATCTAACCCCCTACTTCTTCCTACTCGCGAAATAACCCTCCCACCTCTCTCAAACTCTTTTCACAGCCGTCCTACCTCCCAAAAATTATTACAAATAGGCTCCTGGTTCTCGCAGTTTAGTCCTAAACCTCATTTTAAGCCCCTAATACACGGTTATCTCATCATTTCATGCGCCAAACCTCCTCCAATTAATCCCAAATTCGACCACAGCATCCTCCAACATACTTCCGTCGAGTCATCTCCAAATTTCATGAAAATATTCATCCCTTCTATTTTCCGTTCGTGTTCTCTATTCAAAGCTCAACAGGTAAAACTTTAATTTTCTTTTATTTATTGTGTGCTCGATTGTGTATGTCGTCGATCGTGGAGTACCCGAGGAGGAGCATGAGGAGGAGTTTGACCGCGAGCCCGAGCCCGAAGACCAGCACCGCGAGCAGGAACTCCCGGAAGGCTTTGAGAACGGCAAGTCCAATCTCGCCCTTTGATGCATATTTATCCTAAATTTTCAAACACAACCTATTAGCCTGTTTTATAAATTGCATATTGTTTTACCACTGAAACATGGTTGGATAGACACCCCTTGATTGCTATGATTATTCCTTGCTTGTCCTATAATTATCTCTAAATATGACTTGCTCTGCTTGGATGATAATTACTGCTAGAATGGTTAGGACCTTGTTACTCAACTTAACCATGACTACAATGTGTTTTGTTAAATAATAAAGGTGTGAGTGTTTTAAAAAAAAGGAAAATGGGTTTTCGGAAATAAAGGAAAGACATGCTTAGATGAGATGGATGTGTGTTTCTTGTGTGAAATGCCAATAAGTTGGGCTCGTACCTTTGTGGTTGAGCAAGGTTGGGAGGTATCCATCTTATCACAAATTAAGGACTGAGTTGATGTGTCATCTTGCCTAACCCAACCATCGTGCAACTACTCGACCGTTGTATGCGGCAACGACTTAGCATAAATCCCACTAGTTAGTCTGTTAGTCATCAGGTGAGCTGGTGAGCAACGGGAGACCATGGAGAAGGATTAAGAACTGTGTGAACTTAGATCCCGGTTAAGACCTCGTTGGTAGGTCATTAACCCCTTGGTTGCTTCCGTGTTGACTATTCAGTCTTAGCTAAGGTGGGTAATGGCTTTGTTAGGATCTGCACCGGCACTAAGGTGATCGTGCTGCGGTACCCTACTTGTGGGAAAAGTGTACAACCTCTGCAGAGTTAAAACCTATCCGGGTAGCCGTGTCCACGGCATTGGACGAGTTATGGCTTGGTCACATAACTAGTACTTGGAGAGGGGTGATTTTCATGGCGTGTGTTGGATTTCGGAAGTGTCCGGCAGTTGTGCCGTGAGCTATTGCGGACGGGGAGTCCGGTAGCATTAAAACTTGGATCCTTGGTGTAGGATCACCCCACTCAATGATTTGGTTACTAAAAGAAACGCTTTGTGAAAACTCTTTCGAAGAATGAACCCTTCCATATGTTAAAAATCTAGCTTTAATGCAAATGAACCTTAGCCTTATCTTTGTTTTATCCTGTGCATATTCTTGATTATTTCCCCTCCGTGGTTGGGGTTGGACTTGTGGAGTAGTTTTGTACTCACCCTTATTTTGTTGCTTCAGAGGAAGACCCGAACTTCGTCGCCAAGGATTTCGTGTAGGAGGTCGCTTCCGCACCAACGATGCTTGTGGTGTTAGCCTTTGCAGAATGCTTCCACTGTCGCTTAGTTCTGATTGCAGCCCGAAGTTCGACTAGACTGCAACATGGATCTATATCGTTGTTGGTTTAGTTCTCCTTTGGGTGTGGCTTGCCCGCTCGCTCCTTCGGGAGTTGTACGGTTTTTGAACCATCTGTTGAATAAATGTGTTATCAGCTTCCTGGGACTGATATTTGTATCACATTTAGTCTCTACTTATGTGGGGATGCTTCAGGAAATTAATAATGCTACTGTCAAGCTTACACATCAATCATTGGCAGATGGGAGACTATTAATACCTCCTCACGGACTTCAAGGAAGGAGAGGGAGAGAGAGTGGACAAAACACCACGTAAACACCATCCACCGCCGCCACAAGGAGGAAAAACGGAGAGAAGATTGGATCTACAAGAAGCCACGCGAAGCAGAGCACCAGAGGGAGGGAGAAACCTCCCAAGCCTATCGGCTTGGAGGTGCCCAGGCCAGCTTGGGGCTTTCTTGCCCCCGTTCGTCGTTGTCTTCGGTCCAGTTGATCTACATGATGATATTTACCTAGAATTCTGTCAACATGTGCAAGATCATGGGGTAAAGTGTCTGTTTGTCCTCGGGGTTGTATGGAGATATTGATTTGTAATCGCCGAACCTCTTATTTAAGATCTGTTTGTTATCTATCATATCTTGATGCTCTTTCATGTAATGGTTAGCTAGCGCTACTTTGGGTTGCTTATTTGATTACATAGAACGATCTTCATGTAGTGTTCTTATCATTCAATAATTGAGTACCCTCGTGTAGTGACAATGTGCGAGAGGGAAAGTGTTGGGCATGGTTCATATCCACTCACGATAACACTTTGATCTAGTTCTTTCATGCATGGCAATTACATCTACAAGTGATCCTAGATCCCTAGGACAAGCGTTTTATCTATCTTGTTTACATCTACACTCTCTATCTGCTTTAATCTAGATCGCTAGTTCTTTTATTAGTTCAATCTTATCTTATACAAAGAATATTTGATTACATAGATTACTGCTTAGTTAAATGTGCAAATCCACTTATTCCATGGATTGATAAACCTTAAGGGATTACTCTAAGGGAAGAACTACAACTGATCCGTACACTTGCGGCGTCAACAAAGATCCAATCTCCACTGGCGCCCAAACTGGTCAAGACGAAGCAGGTTGTGCCTGCTCCAAGCGACGGCGGCAACGACGACCTGGCTAAGCGCAGTGAGAGTTTGGCGAATCATCCATTGGCGAGCGTGGCCTCTTTGAAACACGCAGAGATAGTCCTGATGCGCCATTTTGATGTCACATCAGAGACAACAGCCGTCACTGTTGATGCGAAGGCGGCGTACAAGATGCTTTATGCCGAGGAGTTGCGTAGGAAGCACTTCGAAGCAGGGACTTGCTCCCTGCGCTTTGATGCACCTCACCAACTCTGGGTTTCCAGGCTTAGGGTGGCAGCAGGAGCTCGGCGTCTAGGTTGTCTTAAGCAGGAGTAGTAGCAATAGGAATAGATTTTCGGTGGCCCCTCTTGCATCTCCTCTCAGGCTCTGCGGAGTTTGTAAAAATGAAAATTGTTTTTCTACTTAATACAATGATGCGCAGTTCTTCTACGTATTTGTGAAAAAAAAAACTTGGGAAATTCGGAGTTGGTCTTGGCCTCCACAAAAGAAGATCCAACACGCATAAGAGCAATCCTCTCCTCAGCGATGCAGCCACATGCCATGTAAAACATGAGATGCAAGATGCATACGAGCCAAAGCATCTCATTTTTTTATTTTTTTTCCTAGAGACTCGGGTTTCAGAGAAATGGTGAGAAGTTAGTGTTATGCAGTCTTGCTTATATTATGGACTGGCCTGCTTTCCCTTGTGATTGGATAGGGAATAGCGTAGTAAAAGGGCATGGGCATTTTTCTTTTTGAATGGCAGGTTAGGCGCGAAATCATGTTCCACGGCAAAAAGGCAGGTCGTAGTGGAAGCACTGATTGATTGCCCTTCAATTTCTTCTCCTGGCAAAGAGAGTCCGCCCTTGAGTGCTTCAGTCTCATCTTTGATACTGACTGCGCTCCGTGCTGTGACTTAAAACTTAGAAGTACACAGAGAAGACGTTATGAATTACTTAAAAGTGCTGCGAACAAATGGGTGCAGTGTGAATGTGTGATGGAGACATTCTTGGGCGAGATGGTCTCACTACAACACATCACTAAACTTTTTTTTTTTAAAAAAAAGATTCATACATAACAACAATACCAGGCAAATGTGACTTCATTGTTATTATCTGTGACTTCATTGTCACACATAACAACTTACGGAAACAGAAAAGAAATCTCAACAAGTTCGGTCATCTGTGACATTATCATTGCAGATTGCACATAACTAGAAGCAAGCAAAAACAAAAAAAGAGCCCCTGGAAGTTGTGATGCGTCTACAGTTGAAGCACCACATGTTGACCGGACGAATGGAAGAAGATGAACGCGACAGTGGCCCAGGATGCCAATACGAAGGATGATGCACTGATGATATAAAGGATTGGGTCGTCAGATGCCTCCACATATTCTACTTCCACAGGACCTGGAGTGGAAGAGCACCCATTCTCCTGTGATACACTGTAAAGGTTCAGGTTACCCACATAACTCTCTGCGCTGAATGAACTGAACTGACCAGAGCTCGGTATGCACCCTGACAAGTTATTGTACGCCACAGAGAACACCTCCAGTGACCAAAGCCGGGTCAATTGCCAAGGTATTGATCCACTCAACCTATTGTTCGACAAGTCCAGGCTTTCTATGGCGCCCATGTTTGCAAATGTAGCTGGAATTCCGCCGGTAAAGAAATTGTGTGAGAAATTGAGCGACTTGACATGGATCAAATTCCCTATCTCCCAAGGGATTTCTCCCGATAGCATGTTGGCAGATAAATCAATGCCGGACATTAGATTGAAGAAATTATGACCATACGTGTAAATGCTCCCTTTAGTGGAGAAGGTGAAGCCTTGAAGATCATAAAAATAAGGATACATGAAAGGCGGACCATCTAAACCTGGAACAGGGAAATACATTGTAGTGCTCTGACCGACCGAGACCCAAAAGATGTCGTCGTCATCCCCATGGTATCCGAATGGGATGCCACCAATACAAGGTGGTAATGAACCCGAAAGTCTATTGTGTGAGAAGTCAATGATACTCAAGTGCTGGAGAAGACACAAGTTTGAAGAGATCTGACCATCAAATCTATTTCCACCTAACAAAAGGAGCTTTATTTGAGGAAGGTGTTGTGTCCAATCAAGACTGCCCTTGAACTGGTTATATCTTAGATCTAGAGCTATAATATTGGGGCTATTAAGAAAAACACCTGGGAAGCCTGATAGAGTATTGGTCGACATGTTCAGAAACTTTAGTCTTAACTTGCTGCCACACTTTGGTAAAGACCCTGCAAAGTTGTTGTCCGACATATCCAAAAACTCAAGACTAGTCAAGTTGCAAATTGCTGCATTAACTTGACCAATTAAGTTATTGGTAGAAACACTAAAAACTTGCAACCAAGGAAGATTCCAAAAAGACACATCAAGTTTGCCACACAAGTTATTATCATGTAAATCCATGAATTCCAGATTTCCTGATAGATTGTTAGGAAATGTTCCTTCAAAATTGTTGCTGTCAAGGTATATTTCTATCATAGTGGACAAATTACTAGCCCCACCAAGTATCGGACCTCCAAGATTGTTGTTCGAGAGCTTCAAAATTAATAGTGTGGCAGTAAATAAGCAAGCTGGCACCTCCCCTGTGAGTTTATTGTTTGACAGGTCCACAAATGTCAAGTTTTGGATCTTGCACAGTGATGGTGGCAAGTCTCCAGAAATGTTATTATAAGAAGTATCTAGAACTTCTAGACTTGGAAACACTGAGCTGATGTTTGCCGGCAGTTGTCCGACAAAATGGTTCATAGATATGTTGATCAATCTGATATTAGGTTGTTGTTTCCAAATCAGATCCAATGATCCTACTAACAAGTTATTTGCAAGATTGAGATAAAGAAGAGTCGCTTCGTTTTCAAGGATCCAAGTGGGAATACTTCCCGTCAAGTTGTTATTGGACAGATCAAGAGTTTGAAGATGATGTTGTGTGCTAAGAAAATTTGGTCCTGCAACGGTGTTATTGTCAAGGTTACATCCAGAAAGCACTAGTGCTCTAAGTTGGCATGGAGGCACAATTCTATGGAATTTTGCATCAATAGCCAAATCAGCATTCCCTGATAGGTCTACATCCATTAGCTTGGCGCAGTTCCGTAGCCAAAAGAAATAAAATGTCCCATGCAAATTATTTTCTGATAACTTGAGAATTTGAAGTGAAGATGAGAGATTCAAACTTGGGTTTCTAGGTAGCCCTCGTAGGAGATTTCCTGAAAGATCCAAATATTCAAGGTGTGGAAGCTCAAACAAGGAAGCTGGGATGCTTCCATGCAATTGGTTGTGTCCTAGATACAATTCTCGCAGGTTCTTGAGATTACTGAAAGCTGTCATGAAGTAGACATACAATTATAATAAATAGAAGGAATAAGTCGATTTCTGACCATTAAACTACTGTCCGATTATCGTTTTAGCCCTCAAAACCCAAAACTAGACAACTTTGACCTTCAAACTGTTAAAACCTGACATTTTTTATTTCTTATTGCTGACTTACTTATTGCTTACCTGAATCCTGAATAGCACCGCTCATATTGCTCGACAAAATATCTATAACTTCAATAGAAGCCCCGAGAGATTCAAAGATGTTACTCCCAATCAAACTGTTAAAACTGAGGTCCACGTACCGAAGTTTAGCCAATCCTTGCAGACCTGAGAAGAAGTTGTTTAGAATTACGAATAATCTGCTTTGATACAATAATGTACCACTACTCGCATATGCATCCGAGGACTTATGTACCATCAAAATTTCGAAGACAAGCGGAATTCCAAGATAAATCCAGCACTAAGAGCTCATGAAACGAGGACAAGATCGTCAGATTGAGATTCCAGCATCCACCCTCAGCTCCAAAGTTTGCTTGATCTTCTTCAGTGCTGTAGTTTGACTGGATAACATAAATCTCGTAGAGGTCGAGCGCCGATACTCTTGTGCTGTTGTTGCATGTGACCCTTTCCCAGGAACAGCAGTCATCGCTCTGTCCCCATGAAGCAGGAGGAGCTCTCGAGCTGTTCGCCTCCACCAACGATGATCTGATGCGCATAAGAGCAGTCCGCTCCTCGACAACGCAGCCACCTGCCATGTAAAACATGAACTCCAAAATGGAGAGGACCCAAAGCTTGGTTCCCAGAGTCCGTGACTGCAAGGGTTTTGCTATTGCTCCCATGGCCGCACAAGCAATGGAGCATTGGAGCTAGACACTCAGGTTTTGTGAGAAAGTGAGAGGATGGTGTGTTCGGCAGACTTTTGATATAAAACGGCCGGCATGAATATACTTTCCCTCGTGATAAAATAGAAAATAACATAAAGTTAAGTGGAATTAACACGGATTCTTTCTGCTTTGAATATGCTCTGAATGGTTCATAGTTTCATGCCGTCAAAGCTGACCGAACGCACTGATCAACGATTGCACAAACGCGGCGCATCAAGTCATGGTACAGACAGGCAGGAAGACAGATTTATTTGGAATATGAATAAAAACAAAGTTTTCTCAGTGAAGTCAATGTACACAGAAATAATGCAAGCTGAAAGAACACCATCCATGTGTGTTGCTTGGAAGTTAAAACTTCCATTAAAAATCAAGATCTTTTTATGGTATTTAAAGAAAGAGGTGATTTTAACAAAGGACAACCTCGCTAAAAGGAGATGGCAAGGAAGTACCAAATGTTGCTTCTGCAGATCAAAAGAGACAGTGCAACATCTCTTCTTTGATTGCAATCTTGCCAGATTCATATGGAGTACGGTTTTCTTTTCGTTTGGAATTCAACCACCGGCGAGTGTTCCTAATATGCTGGGATCTTGGGTTAGAGGGTTTCCTCGGAAGATTAGAAACCAGATGATTATAGGAGCTGCTGCTCTTTGTTGGGCTATGTGGTTGAACAGAAACGATGTACTGTTCAAAAGCACGATCACTAATTCCTTCTTGCAGGTAATCTTCAGAGGGACCTATTGGACAAGAACATGGGCGGTGCTATCAAAGGAGGAAGAGAAAAATGAAATGAAGAACAACTGTAGCAGGCTCGAAGGCACTGCCTTGGAATTCTTCTCCAATAAGTGTGGCTGGAACTTCAGAAGAAGAATTCTTCAGTAACAGGATTTCATCTAGGCACCGGAGAAGATCTTAGAGTCCTGTCTAGTGCTTAGGAGTCGTGTTAGTGTTCCTGTCTTTGGAGTGAACTGTGAGTCTTCAAGGGTAGTACTGCTAGAACAGCCTAAGTGCTGAGTTTCTGTATTTGTGGTGTTAGTTTGGCTGCAGGCATCCACTCGTGGATGACCGAGGCCGGATTCTTTCCTTTATCTAAAAAAACATATGGTTTTTCTCAATGCCAGTCTGTATGGAGGCATTTTCGTGAACTTTTTGAAATTTCAGATCTTAAGAAAACAAAAACAGAAATGTCAAGATGTTATGTCATCTGTTGCTTTATCTGTTGTGGGCTCGTGTGATGTCCTAATCCAACCGGCTGGTGTTGATGTTGTTGTAGTTGTTATGATTGTGTGGCATGTGTTGAGGTCCCAATCTGACCGGCATGTATTCTTATTGTACTACCCAATCTAAGTTTTATCTTCTTTTTAATATAATCGGCAGCTCTTCTGCCTAATTCATTTCAAAAAAGAAAACTTGAAGCAAGCAAAAAAAAAAGATCCCATTAAAATCGTGATGCTTCTACATACTGTTCTACAATTGTAGTACCACATGCTGACCGACCGAATGGAAGAACATGAACATGACAGTGCCCCAGAATGCCAATACGAATGAGCTGCCACTGATAATATAAAGGACGGGGTCGTCAGATGCCTCCTCCACAGCTTCCTTTTCCACAGGGCCTGGCATGGAAGAGCACCTGTCCCCCTGTGATACATTGTGAAGGTTAACGTTGCCCACGTAGCTCTCTGCGCTGAATGAATCAAACTGGCCAGAGCTTGGTATGCACCCTGACAAATTGTTGTAAGCCACAGAGAACACCTCCAACGACGAAAGTTGAGTCAACTGCCAAGGTATTGATCCGCTTAACTTTTTATCGGACAAGTCCAGGCTTTCTATGGCACTCATGTTTGCAAAGGTAGCTGGAATCTGGCCGGTAAAGAAATTGTGTGATAGATTCAGCGACTTGACATGGCTCAAGTTCCTTACCTCCCAAAATATTTCACCCGATAGCAGGTTTGCAGATAAGTCTATGCCAAACATTAGACTGAAGAAAGTGCGACCATATGTGTAAAGGTTCCCTTTAGTGGAGAAGGTGAAACCTTGGAGGTCATAAGTATCAAGAGACATGAAAGGTGGATCATCATAATTTGTATCAGAAGAAGATATTCGAAAGCCCATGCTTTGGTAGATCAGGACCAAAAATTAAGATCATTTTCATGGTATGTGAACGAGATGCCACCAATGCATGGTGGTAATGAACCTGAAAGTTTGTTGTGTGACAAGTCAATTATATTCAAGTACTGGAGATGACATAGGTGCAAGGGAATCTGCCCGTCAAATATATTCCCACCTAACAGAAGCATCTTTATATAAGGAAGATGTTGTATCCAATCAAGACTGCCCTTGAATTGGTTATATCTTAGACCAAAGCTACAACACCAGAGGTACGGAGAAAAGCATCTGGGAAGCCAGACAGGTTATTGCTTGACATTTTCAGAAACCGTACAGTGTTAAGTTGCTGACACAGTTTGGGTATAGACCCTGAAATTTGTTGTCTGACATATCCAAAAACTGAAGACCTGTCAGTTTGCAAATCGCTGGATGAATTTCATCAGTTAAACTATTGCTAGCAACACTCAAAACTTCCAATGAAGAAAGATTACAAAATGACATATCAAGCTTGCCGGACAACTTATTATCGTGTAAATCCATAACTTCCAGATTCCCAGATAGATTGTTAGGAAGTGTTCCTTCGAAATTATTGCTAGCAAGGTAGATTTCTGCAACATTGGGTAAATTACTAACCCCGCCGAGTATCAGACCCCCAAGATTGTTGTCCGAGAGCTTCAACATATCTAGTGTGCCAGTAAACAAGCAAGTTGGCACCACTCCTGTAAGTTTATTGTTTGATAGGTTCAAAACTGTCAAGTTTCGGATCTTGCACAGTGATGGTGGCACGTCTCCAGAAATACTGTTGTAAGAAGTATCAAGAATTTCTAGATTTGGAAACACTGAGCTGATGTTTGTTGGCAGCTGTCCAACAAAATGGTTCATGGATATGTCAATCATTTGGAGGTTAGATTGCTGTTGCCATATCAGATCCAATGAACCTACTAATGAGTTATTTGCAAGATTGAGATAAACAAGGGTCAATTGGTTTGCAAGTATCCAAGTGGGAATACTTCCTGTCAAATTGTTATTGGACAAATCAAGAATTTGCAGATGATGTTGTGTGCTGAGGAAATTTGGTCCTGCAATGATGCTATGGTCAAGGTTGCACCCAGAGAGCATTAGCTCTCCAAGTTGGAAAGGAGGTACACTTCTATAGAATTTCACATCAATAGAAATATGAGCATTCCCTGACAGATCAACCTCCTTTAGCTTGGAGCAGTTCAGAAGCAATTCTCGCAAGTTCTTGACATTTCTGAAAGCTGACCTGATGTAGACATACGATATAATAAACAGAAACAAGCGCAGCACCGATCAAAAAGAAAAGAAACAATGGCAACACAAAACAGAGAATGCTAAGAATTGGTTGTCTGTATACCTGTGTTTTGAAGAGCACCGTTGATACTGGTTGAACAAAAAATTATGACTTCAAGAGAAGCCAATTTACCAAGAGATTCCAAGATATTATTCCCAATCAAACAGTTGCCCAGGTAGTTCTCCGTGCTGACCCAAATAACATAAAGCGGCACTGGGGCATGGACTCTTTTCGACTTTGCATGTCAGGTTGGGTGCAAGTTTGACTCCCACAGCAAGAAGCAGGTCAATCAAGCGGCATACCCATCAAAGCAGCTTGAAGTCGATGATGAAATGGTGCTGCAGACATCAGCGGCAATAAGGCGGCACGCCAGCTTCGTTGGCAAACTGGCAATTGCAATGCAATGAGGCGGAGGTCCACGTGGCCACGGCGGGGCTGCCGTCAGGGAGGGAGCCGGAGTCCTGCTCCTGCATGACATTGAGAGGAGAGCGGAGGTGAGACTACTGGTGCGAGGGTAGAGAGTGTGGGACAGTGGGAGTGTAACATTTGAACAGAAGAGTTCTCCACAGAAGGGCCTGGCTATGGTTATACAACCACGACATAGAAACGTAACTAACGAGAGGAGAGGTAATAATTACAGATATATTTACTGTCCCCTGTGTTTCTGCACACCAAACGTGCGCCCGGCGCGGTCAAAATTTCTGTACAACTCTACACGTTGCAGTGAGGAGCGGTCACGTGCACTAGTCTACCACACATCTGTTCTTTGTGCGACGTGCGTGCCTATTCACCGTGGTAAACTGGTACGGTTTATCTGCAGGAGCCAGGAGCAGAACGCGATGCCCGTGTTCGTACCCTGCCTGCCTATTCGTTGCCCCTGTTTTCGATGAAGCTCAGTAGAAACCCGCTCACGATCCTCCTGGCGATGGGGTTGGGTATGTGCCGGCACAACCGACCATCCACATAAGCGACCATGCCCGAGACCGCGAACCTCCCGACAGTCCACAGCCTGTTCCGCTTCAGCAGGACTCCACCGGACGGCGACGAGTCGCCTTCACCCTCTCCTCCAGTAGCGGGTTTCTTCGCTCTCGCCATGACCTCCCCGATGGCCTTGCTGGCCTCCCGGTGCAGCACGCGCACAGCGAAGCTCACGAACAGGTGCTCGCACAGTGTGAGCACCGTCGGCGCGATCCTCCATTCCTGCAGGCAGTTATAAGGTCGGTTACACAGGCAACAGGTGGCGTCTTCCTTATGGTATGGTTTCCGTGTGAAGACAATACTTACACGTTCATTTCGCAGATGGCGGAGCGGGCGGAGTGTTGAAGAATCTCCTTTCAGCAATGCCTTGCTCACAAGAAAGCTTTTGACGTTGTCCACGATTTCATTTATCAAAGCGCTGTTTGGTGGTAGATTCTTTAAGATAACCTGGAAGAAAATGAGTCCGGCATTAGATTGCTCAGGAAAACTGCAGTATTTCCATGTAGAGGGAAAAGAAAACAAAAGTCCTAGGTGAAAACATGTAGGAGGTTGCAAAAAGCAAATGGATGCAAGAAAGTTACCTGGTCATCGACCACCCTGACACGGAGGTATTCTTGCTTATACATGACATCCAACATAGCTTGTAGGTACCCTTCGATGTATAGCTGAACAATGGTACAGGACATGTTAAAAATTGGTAACATCATCCTTATTACAAAGTGTCGAAATCAGTAACAGATAGGCAGAACCTCGTCAATTCCGGGGCTATGATCGAGTTTGATCTTTCTGTCGGGTCCTCCCTCCATTAGAGCCTGTCCTAATACAGATGGCTCCATGGCCAACCTCATAATGCCTTGGTGGAAACCAGTAACCTATGTACATAAGAGGAAAATTGCTTCATAATGTTATCGCTGCAACTGCAAGTAGGAAGTCTGTTGACCTAGTCTATCTGCACGTGGCTTCCTTTTTTTAAGGGACCAAAAAAGGATGCGTGGCATGAGTTCATGTCAAAAGAGAGTATACCATGCCATTCAAACCATTTGTTTCTGCTCCTCTCACAACACTATCTGAAATTTCTGTGACAGCGGCGAAGAGAGCATTCGAACCTGCAGTTTTAACCTACAGAAGACTCAACATGACATTGATCCCTTGGAAGACATTGTTGATACAACTAGCAAGTTTCAGAAGCTCACGGTTTTCCCGAGATCACCAAGGTACCGTTTTGTTCCAGAAAAACCACCCGACTTCATGTTCTGGCTTATAAATTTAAACATGCCTGCACAAATGCACAATCCACAAATAAGTAAACAAGTCATAAGTTAAAATCTATAACAGAGGATAAAACATTGTATTTTTTTTCTCGAACAATGCAGAAGAACTGCATGTCATTTCATCAAGACAGGAAACAAAAGACCAAAAAAACAAGTACAAACAGCCAGACTAAAAGCCTAGCCTGAACACCAACTCACACAGACACACAACACCCACTCCTGACAAGGGTATATTCACGCCACTAATGAAAAGAAAAGGGCCAGACTAAAAGCCTAGCCTGAACACCAACTCACACAGACACACAACACCCACTCCTAACAAGGGTATATTCGCGCCACTGATGAAAAGAAAAGGGCCAGACCCAAGACCACAAGCATTCTAAGCTTGGGGAGCCAGCGACCTAGCAAGGAGCTCCTGGAGTTTAGAGAAACATTGTATTTTTAGATGCAAACCAATAAACCATTAGCCATAATATAGTCCTTCAAATAAAACAACATCATGTGTGCCTCAAATAAACATGCTGTTATATTATTGTAATTTTGCAACAAGACCAGGGCTCCAATCAAGTGATTTTGCAACAGTTACTAACTCAGCATATTACAATGGTATGGAGTATTCCTACAAATATCAGAACATATTTTTTATCTTTTACCTATGGTAAGCCCAGGGACATTGAGCAATCCATCAGAAGGGTCGAAGAAAACATCAAGAACAGATGAAGCAGAGTCATCAAAAATTGAGGTAAAAGATGGAGGAAGCAATGAGCTTCCCTTTGTTACGTAGATTGCCCTCAAGACATACCTATCAAAATACTCAAAGATTATTCATTAATTAAGTAATCAAGACTCAACAGATGATGGTGTAAGAAATGGGAAAGTTTTACCATGAATAATGCTGAGCACATTTCAGGAGTAGCTCACGGAATGTAACTAAAGCATGATTTAGGAGAACCCCATTGAGCTCCACAGCTGAGTTGCTAACCTCAGGCACCTGAAATTGGAAAAAGGTAAGAGATGAAACTGTGATATAAAGTAATGAAAGAGGCCCTTTTATAATCAACAAGGTGCCCACTTAACAACAGATGAAAGATGCTTAAAAACATACCTTTATAAAACTATGAAGTAGTGCTCTCAGAGCCTCTTGAGCAGAACTATAAGTTGTGCGTCGGCTACCAGGACGAAAGCTTGCTATAATCTTTAGACCATTGCATTCATAAGAAAAGCCACTCAGTGTTTCAAAAATAATACCACGTGATAATTACAGATGTGAAATAAAACGACCAAGGCACCTTAATTGGATGTACTTCAAAATGTCTGAAATAAAACTGTGTACTCGGTGTTCCTGAAGGAGCAAGGGATGCTCTCCAAAATGGTACTAGCTTCATTAATGTTTCCTCATCAATCTTCAGATCAACAGGCTGTGACATCATATCTTTGTTAGAAAATTTAAATGGACGAAATAACGAACAAGAGTATTAAGAACAGACTGTTGCGGATGTTAGAAAGGAGCCACTTAAGTTACCTGTAGAATTATCGAACAATACTGTATTTGTTTGACATTGCTGTTGGTTGAATTCAGTACAAAGACTATACGAAGAATATTTTCATCGAGAGCAGCATCCTGAAGCTTGTTCCTCCTAAGAATTGACCCAAACGAAGCTCCATCCCATTTTTCGTCCACATTCACTGACTGCAGTTATTTAAATATATATAAGCCCCAAAAGTAAGAATATACAAAAAGAAGGATGCAAAAATTGCAAACTCTATTTTGGTCAATAGTTAGTCTAGCTACATGCATTGTTTGCATTGAAACATATAAAATTTCACAGGGACCACTACTTACATGAATTGCAACAGATCCATGCTTGAAGCTATCTGTGACAACTGAATCAGCAGATACATGCTGAAGTTTTGCTGTTACTATTGTAGATGGCAATTGGACATTTTCCCCACTCTTCAACAAGGTAAACGTGAATAGAAAAAGAAATCTGAGGCTGAGTTTGACTTGCAAATATGAATAGATTGCTGACGTAATTTATGAAAAAAATTGTTTCATGCTTAGGCCAGGATGAAATCAAAAGGAAGTAAGGAACAAACCTGGCCCTTGTCAAGAAGATGAATACACACATAAGAAATTCTGAACTGTAGGCTTGCTATTGGCCGTTGGATTTTCTCGATTTTGGGATTATCTGCATGTTCACATATTCGTAGAACTCTGGTTAAACCATCAGCATACACTTCATAGCCAATTTTGAACACCCTCAGTCCAAATGATTCATCAAATCTTTGTTTTCTTGAACTGAGCCCATCACTGAATGAGAAATCCAGATTCAGCCTGGTATTTTGCCGCATCTTCAAAAAAGGCTTCCATGGACTGATTTTATCAATTTTAATTTCACGCAGTGCAGGTGTATCTGGAGAAGATCAATCATAATGTTACAAGATATGAATAAAGAACAATAAAAAATGTGAAAAGCACTAATGTGTCAGCCAGAAAAGACTTTGCTAGGCAAGACTAGGACAAGAAAGTCATGTGAATAAAACAAGGCATCTCACCAACAAAATCTTACTAACTATTAACACTCTGTAACTGAATTAGTGTGTTCCACACCATCATGTGATCAATTCATTTCTATTATTTACTAGTTTAAGTAACCAAAACAAAATCGCATATAACTCTTTGTAGTAGTTAGCAGTATTGGATTTATTCAATTTAAATTACATGCAATGTGATATTACCGATTGCTAATACCTACCATCTATGAATGTTTAAGGCTCACTTCAAAAAAGAAAGGTCCGTACAATTTGTTTACTATCAAGTATTAAGTGGTAACGTGACTTCTGGCTTAGCACTTTGCTGAGCATTGATGTTGCATGTTGTTATGTCTAGTCATGTAGTTATTCTCTAGAGTAGGATGTTTTCTGCCTATGTAGTGTATCTTCCCAATTTGTGGTATTGCAAGGGGTTGAATTGTGCATTGTAACGTTTTTTGCATAGACAACAACAACAATAACAACAAACCTTTTAATCCCAGGCAAGTTGGGGTGGGCTAGAGATGAAATCACACAGAAGTCACAAAAAGAAAAGGAGGACAAACAGTAAAAAGGTGCTTGCAGCAACATGAAATATTTTAATACGGAACGTTAATGCAGTTTCTTTATTGGTTTTGTAATTAGTAACAACCACCAACATAAACATGAAGCAATAGAAGTAGTAAATCTATAGAATTAGGAGTTAAGAACTTACCAACAATGCGCACAATCAATTTGCGAGGTAAACTTAAGTCATCCCAAGCGTACTGTTCTGACTCTTGAGGGCATAATACATCTGATTCAACCGAATCCTAGAAAAATTAATATTTATATTAGTAATATCACGATAATGATTTGTTTTCGGATAGAATAGAATGATAGAACCATAAAAAAGATTGGCACCTTCTGGAAATACATGATAGATGCTTCATTCAAGTAATTTTCTATTCGGTATGGCAGAGTAACCTTCGGTGGTTTAGTGAAGTGTAAGACAAAAGAAGTAGTCTCTTGAACAACATCAACAGAAGCAAACAGTTTCAGCTTCCCATCATTTATGGGGTCTCTTTTAATACCATCTGTCAACATGCCATCCGATCTTCTAAATTTCAAGAAAAAACGGCCAATTGATGAAACACAGATTGGTCCAGACCAACTGAATCCAGGTTCTTTTGGACAGAACTGGATGAAAATGCGAGAATCCTCAAACACATCTCTGTGCTTCTTAACAAATAAATCAAAGTAGTTTATTTCTCGCTTTTTTCCAGGTTTCCATGTCTGTAAGGTAGCCCGCTGTTTAGCTTCAACTGTCAATCCATCTATCTCATGCTACAAAATTGGTAACCAAAACCATTAGCATCAGGCGAGGGCAGTTAACGAATGTATCAATACATGTTAGAGAAAAAGTGACACACCTCAACAAAACACTGGCGAACAGCAATTGCAGCACCAGACTCGTTTGAAACAACATATCTTGGAACTATTAGTACAACTTGTGATGGCACGGGCAAGTTATACATAACAGGTTGCAATGACACTCCAAAAGCTGCCATACGATGAGGCGCTATATTGTCTTGGATCTCTATGAAAAATTCAGTGAAGCCAGACAATGCTTCCAAATCAATAATAGCTTCTGATCCTTTCTCACTATGTAGGCTTATTCGTAATTTGCTTGACCTGCCATATATAAGCTTGTCATGTTTCATAGTTAAACATGTTTTGCAGACTTGGTGCCAGGGAAGAATACTGCACTGCTTTATGCTAACACGAAACATGTTTTCCTGACTTTAACATTCTTTCATTTTCCATGAACAGACTAATCATAGACAATGTGGGAATGTTGCTCAATCAACAAAAGTTGAATTGAATGGCCCACATCTTAAATAAGAATAAAAGATTAAAAAATGCATGCCTATAAGTTGTAAGACATTGAATAGACAAGCCATAGATGCTGTTTATGAACTTTCTGGCAGGAACCCCTAACCAGCCATATGATTATGATAGCACAGAAGGTGGCAAATTGGCAATATACCAAACATTATCTACAGTGCTGAAATAATTGTTTTATGGTCAGGCAAGTGTACTGCCAGGGTAGCTAGAGAGAAGGCACTAGCTGAGGGTAGGAACAAAGAGTTCACAACCATAACAGATTGACTATTTGCAAAAAGCAAACTGTATGGATAAGACAGTGGCTGAATGAAATTTTGCACAAACTAACTAGCTCTGCTGTGTTGAATCAAGAGCCATTTTCAATGAAGAGAGAACAAAGCTCGATGTGATTGCTTACTTTATAAACCAGGAGTTCATTGACATTGAGGGCAAAACACAACCATGTCGGGGAGGAAGATTGATATTGTTCATTCCAGATTCCGACCTGCAACATTTCAGATTTCATGAGTAAACCATGTATGAATGCTTACCTAATACTCAATTTACATACGCAGGCAGTGGTTTTTGATGGGAAGGTGTGCATTGTAAGGGGTAGTCACTGATATTATGTAGAGTGTATCTTGTGAATAGAGCAACCTGCACAATAAATAGATTGACTATCAGGTAGATCATTTGATATATTCAGACTTCTTAATTCCCAAAAGCATGCAGTTTCATAAGATATCAATGGAAAACTGAGAAGAAAACAACATCAAAGTCATTATCCTACCTCCAGCAGGCCTTTATCTTGACGTAATAATCTTAAAGAAGAATGAAAGTTCCCAGGAACAAATTCTAGCAGCATGTCAAGATACTGAGCTCCACTTGTCTGCTTTCGCATCCTCTTAACCCAGTCACTACTACTAACTGCCATAGACTTCGAACCATATGAAATCAATGTGACTGAGAAATTAAATAGGGCAGGATTCACATAGAAATAAGCACTTGAACCACTTGTAATCGTTGCCTGCTTGCCAATGCTGCCAAAGTTATCTTCTATGACATTTCCTGTATTATAGTAGAAACAAATAAGTCAAACATATCATCTTTTGTTTTGGCTTCCTTCAATAGGAACATTCACTTTGCCACAACTAAATGTTCATAGATAAGAACTTACCCTGTTGGCAATCTGTCAGAACTACTTGTATGTCTGTTTGCAAGAAATTATGCACTTGTACAGTTGGGTATATAAAAATTTCTCTCTGGACCTGTAAAGTTACTGGTGCACTTCTTTCAGATAGACGAGTTCCATTTGTAGGCTGCACGGGCACATCTCTACCCAGGGTATGAATTAAAAAATGAAGATCTGTAACATGATGGCCATTGGCAAAAAGTGGGCAACTCAACGTGCTGAAAGAAGACTTCATGGAATCAACATTGAATGCTTTTCTTAGGTTATAATTAAGCTTTTCTATAACCCCAGATATCCGGATAGCTTTTTCACCAGTTATGTCCTCTGACCAGTTCACTGAAGTTGGCTGGCTAATATTTTCAGAATATTCCGAAATCTCAGGTCTAATTGACAACATAAATTTTCCTGAAATGGATTGAACAGCTGTCAGATAAGTACGGAATTCATAATTACTACATCATACTTGCCATTTTAGGCTCATACACACTTGGATGTGCAACCACAAGGAGCATGAGCCACATTGTACATCATATGTATATGGAATGACAATATCTGAACTTAGTTTACGATTTGGACATAGACTGCATGAGTTGTCGATATTTGAATATTTGAGCACTGCTTGCCTATTCAATTGATACAGCAATAACACTCATATATATACACACACACATGGGTTACGGAACACATAAAAGTTTACAAGCAGTTAGGCTTCACAAATGCAAGTAAAATTTGCTTATTTGTTAGGCTTCACAACATGTAATTGTGTGCAAGGTGAATAGTACCTAATAACCTACCCATGGAGGCATTCAGTATGGAAACTCTTTCTTGCACAAGCTGCACATAGAGGATGTCTGTGGTAAGAATGGTATGCAGGATTAACACTACGCTAACGCAAACCAAATCATTTCTAGTTACCATCACTGCCAAGGTAAATAATTCTATTGCTAACAAGAGTAAAAACACTGCTGCACGCCTGCACAGCCATCTTTTGAAGGGTGGATGGAAGATAGTGTCTGAATAGACACCAAACTGGGAAGATGAATACCCAAAGGAAACTAAGGTTGTGTATACTATGGTGCTATGGAGGACCTTTCCTACCCCTTTTTTCCAACAATTTTCCATCCCTCGCCACGCAATGAATTAGGAGCTAAATCATCATGCAAAATGAGAACATCATGCCAAGCTAAGGTATGGTTACTTGCCAAGAGCTAGAGACATCAATGCTCTTTTCGATCCACCAGATAAATCCATGGCGTCAAATACTCCAGTAGATTCATCAACCATGTCTCCACTTCTAACTGTGACAAATGCGGCCTCTTCATTAGTTTTGTTTGGCCTCTGAAACCGAAGCTCAATGGGGAAGTCACTCTTATTATAGACCCTTAACAAAGGTTGAACTGAAAGAGATAAGCCTTCCTGTATTTAGTCAACATTAACTATTAGAACCCACAATCAGAATAAGATAATTACATGTAATTACAAAAGCATTTGCTTTCCTACCTCAGAATTCCGGGACACCTTGACCACAACAAATGGTCCAGAAAAGCTTCTCAGGTCTACAGAGGTAATGGAAAAGTAGTTCAAACCAAAAACATTCGGTAATGGAAAAGTAGTTCAAACCAAAACATTCTTTAAATCAAGCAACACATAATTAAGAACAAGAACACTTTCAAAACATTAATCACAAAACTGATACTGTTATTTCGATGGATAAATATTTGCTGAAAGAAATACCTTTGACAGGTGACACGCGGGTCCTCCATGCGAAAATACCAGATTCATGGAGGGAAATGCTGATTGGAATAGTTGAAAATACCCCTTCTTTGAATAAGCAAATAGAAACCACATCTTGATCATGTGAAATATTATCATCAAATGTGAAGTGCCTGGCGGATGTATAAACATGGAGTGTCAACCATAACAGTATTAGAATATAAAAGTGCAAGAGAAGGATGGACATCCAGAGAACTGAATTAGTCAGAGGCTATCCATTGTCCATTGATGATAATGTACAAACATATCCTTTCCTAAGATGTCGAGAATGATCTAGGTAACCAACAAAATAAACAGACCTCAAGAAAACTGAAATTGACTGTTGTCCAGGAACGATTGCATCCCCAGTATCTTTAAATTGGCACACAAGTGCCAGCCTTGAGCCATTCTCTATCTGCAGAAGCAATGGGTAGTATGTTCCACCTCAGAAAGAGGCAATAGTGAAAAGACAGAAAAAAAATCAAAAGTATATATGCAATATGCAACACAGCACATATAAAGCAAGGTGTAGAATATGGCAAAATAGAGTCGCAAAGCTATCAGCCATATCATTAGAAAGGTAACATAACAATGTAATTCATATTCATGTATCCAAAATGAAAATCAATTATGCTAGAATGTTGAATAATATAAATAGAAGTTTTAATTTAAACCTTGCAGGAGTTAGGAAAGATAGCTGAGCTTCTCACAGCATATGGACCCATCAAGTCTAACTTCCCAACCAAATATAGAAGGATGTCAACTGAAAGCTCATTAATAAATATATCAACCTGCAAGAAGGAAGATGAGCCTTCTGTCAAAAGAAAAGAATGAAGGTGAGATTAAACTATTACAGCTAAATTTTTGTGTGTAATTGAAACGAGCATATTACTAAAGCATCGCACCTGCTTTAAGTGAAAGAAGAAACGGATGGGCATCTTTCCATACTTAGTAACTGGATCTGGGGTAAAGAACCTAGATCGAAAGAATGTATAGGAGGCGATAGGAGAGATAAGGTCCTCCCTGTGTGTCAGATTATCAGATAGCAGCAACTCAATATCAAATCTCCTCACCAGTTTGCAAGAAACCAACAAAACACTATTAGACAGGAAAACAAGGATTATAGATTACTGACCACAGATTTCTCCGTGCATCGAAGTACTGCCCCGAGACTTTAAATGAACTTAGAATCCTGATTTTGGATGGGAATATTTGTGTAACAACACGGATATCACTTATGCAGGTTTGGACAAGAGGGAAAACATTATCAGTATCAAACACTTCATGAGTGATGGTAAAAACAATTTTGTCAACATTGATGATTACATGTTGAGAACTTGCGCCACTCGCCAATCTATCCCTTACAGAAAAAGGAACGTCATCTTCCACATCTAAATAAGTGTTATTATCCAAACTCATGTGGGGAACAATAGATTCATCGAAAATCTGCACTTTAAATGGATTTCCTGGCTTTTTCACAAACTCTAGCAAGCCATCAACAAATGCAATGCCATAATTGTATTTCTTGTTGACAAGATGGTATGAACTTCTTGGTATAACCTTGTAAGATTTTCCATCATCACCATCGTCATCAAAATTATCAGTTCTGAAAGGAAGTGTGCTCCAAATTGAACAAGGCTTGTCAACATAAGAAGAAACTTCCACAAAATCTGATCCTTTGGAGAAACTAAGGGCCAGCTCTTTGCCTTCATCATTCTTTGCACATAAAGACAAAAGAGAAATGCACTGTATGTTGGATCTCCATCTCTTATGGTGTTTCACCTGAAAAAAAGGGTGAACTAGTCTTTTTAAATAATTAGGCACATAGGTGCAGCATCCCTTGTACTCCCTCCGTCCCAAATTACTATTTGTTTTGACTTGTCCAGATACATCACTTTTGCTATGTATCTAGATATAGTATATATAGGTGCATATCAAAAGCTATGTACCTAAAAAAGCCAAAACGAATAGTAATTTGGGACATAGGGAGTAGATTATTATGATTAATAGTGAGAAACTAATTCCAGTATATAGGTATCAAGATATAACCTTAGATAGAGAAATTAATTCCAGTGTACAGGTATCAAGTTATAACCTTAAATAATGCATGTTCACCAGCAAGGGAATAATGGTATGCGCCAACCACTTGGTAGGTATTTCCAGTGTTTTTGACTGATACATACATCTGTTGATTAAGATCCCTTATAGCAACAATTGCTCCTGTTAAGGCAGTAATACATAGATTAGCAGAGTCAATTTTAGATCTATAAGATGCATGCATCTATCATTAAGCAGAATTACCATCTGGTATAGTATAATCCATATTATCTAGCTGTGCTTGGTGAGTGATGCCACCAGACGGTATTTCCTTCTGAGTTGAGCCAGAACTCATTATCCCATAAAAAGGAGCAAGTAATGATGAGACCATCTGCAGATAGAACCTTTACTCATTGGTCATTTCATAGAAGAAAATTTGCAGTAGACTTGGTCCAAATCTAATTTGGATAGCCATGACCAAATGTTTTGTATTTTGTACTCATGTACTGTGATGGATGCATTTCCATACTCCTAACAAGATATTTTCTCAGTTCATTTCTCCAAAAGTAAGTGCTTGTCACAGAAGAGGATGCAAATGGCACATGCTGGCAAAAAGATTCATTCTTTACCCCCAAAAAACAAAAAAAAAAACTCTTGGTATCATGGTTAGAGGAGGGCAAACTGTGCCTAGCTGAAAACAAGGGTTTTAGCATAAGACATTGTCCAAGTACTAATGATGAAAATAGTAGTAATATGCAGGCATAAATGTGCCATGTAAGCTCCAATTCTGAACACGGAGATGAAAGAACAATTTAAAAAATTTGATCCAGAATCTAGAACGTGGTGTTAAATGATGCTAGTTCTCATCACTCTTCTTGTATTTCTAATTTGTTTTCACAACTGCTAGTCACCCATTAATTACAGACAAAGCATAATAAGTCCAGAAGAGAGAAAGATTGAGGGAGAGGGATCACCTCAATGTTTGAGAGTGACATTGTCACCTCCAAACCAGAAACAGATCCACTTCCAGACCAATCACCAGTCAAATGTACCAAACTGGAGTCGCCATCAAATTTTTTTCTCTCGATCTTGAGATAAGAAGAGAAATGCTTCAGGATTTGATTTTCATGTGATGAAAAATCTAGTGAAGTGTTGTCTGTTGAACTTCGCAGTGCAGAAGTTGAGCTTGAAGGAGCATCATGATCATAAGTATCCATATTGTCTGCCTCTACAAATGGGAGATACTCTTGAATTTCAGACTGAGGTGAAAGATCAGCAGCCTTGCTGGATCGAAAACGAGGTGCTGGTACATCTCTTAATTGTTCATTGGCATTCTTGCAAATACTACTAATAGTGGAGATCGAAAGACGCTTCACTTCGAACAAAAACTCCATGCCAAGATTTATTTGTTGAAGACTTGCATCAACTTCAAAAGTTAATCCCTGATGTGTACCTAAATGCAGGAAATAATGATAATTTATCTATTGGCAGCAAAATTGAACCAAGGATGAACAGATAGGACTGTTACCTGATTTATCCGCGACAACAAGAGTTAGGGACAAACAACATAATTCAATATCGAGGCATTTGATGGCATTCAATTGGGATCCCTCACTTTGTACATTAGTACCTAAAGGCACAGCTGCTGCCTCCCTCTCACTATCTCTGGTGGTAACAATATAGTTCCCTCCTGCAGAGATTGGAGTTACCGAATCTTTGACTAAGTTTGACGTTGCCCGCAGTGGGAGATTCACAAGCAGCCAAAAGTAAACTTTGCAACACAAAACTAGCTTAGCTAAAGAAACTGTTTCCAGAAAGATCAAACCACCCTGTCAATTGCAGTTATAAAGAATATGCCTTAAAAGCAGGACAATAAAAAAGGGGTTCCAATTAGGAACAATTAAGAAACAAACTAAATGCTTCATATCTGGAAAATTCATGGCAATTAAAAGCATGCAACTATAATGTCAATATAGCTAATAAAAAATCATGTTTGTCTAGCAGAATTAGCAGAAAAGGCTTCAAGAAGAGTGGTGCACCTGGATTTTGCATTTGACAACCTGAAGATCATCATGGATCAACAGAGAGATTTTATGTTTGTTGCGTTGACTTAATTCAGATAGGTAACTGTGTATGCTGTAGTCTCCAACATAAACCTCTGTAAATTCTATTTTAATTGAATACCAAATTCCTAAATAAGAAATGCAACAACTTCTAGATTCATCTTGCAGTTTCTCGTCAATCAAGTTGGCATTCATGGGGCCAACACTAATATTAAAGACGCACTCTGATATAATGAACTGGTTCTCGCTATGTAGTGAGCCATTTGATATGTCTCCGTGCTGATGTATATCATTAAAAATACCCATTTCACCTGGATTCTCTAACACCACACCCTGAATTCCAGATAGGCTAACAAGGAAGTCTGTGCATTGTCCATTGAGCAACAGTTTCATAGAAGAACTTCTGATGCAGATCCCAACACCTGGAGCTAATACATCAAGTAATTCCTGTGTTGCTATGCCCCCAAATACAGGTGAGCTGCTGATGTAGTTTATGAAACTGTTGATAAACTCAGCAGGATTTGTGAAAAGTACATCACGTGAAGCACTAAAGATGATGTATGCTGACTCCAAATCAAGTTGCATTTCAACACTGAGTTCTACATGAGGATCTACTTTGTCTTCTTGGGCAATATGTTCAACAAGCTCCATTATACTCCCCTGAATATCGTTTTTATAAAACGATGCTAGTCTTCCAATAAAATCTTCAGAATACTTAATGTTGCCTAGGTCAGACTTCAATACCTCCAGATGCATGCTTCCAATAAGCTGCAAAGTGTTGATAACCAACATAAGAGTAATGTAAAGTTAGTTAAAGCACATATTATATTCTACTTGATTCAAAAATAATAAAAAAATAATAAAATATATGCTACGGATGGTTTAGGATGAAATTTCATCTACTGTAAGCCAATCTAAATCATGCATTATCCGGCTCTTCTATGACTGTGTCTCAAAACCCTCACAAAGTACAGATAAATATAATCAACAAATGATTTAATAATGTTCAAGAAAACTGACATAAACCAATGTGCATACCTGGCAAACAATGAGGAGTTCATCCATGCAGAAGAAACCTATGCATCCAGCAATTCTTGCTCCTAATTTAACTGAGATAATGTCGCTCACCCCAAAGAAGGAATAGAAATACTTCCTGAAAGGTGAAATAAAAGAATTGCTAACTTACAAACTTTTTAACAAAATGCACTCGAATCATATGCAAATTGAGGACACAGCAGGTAGAATGAACAATTTTAATCTAAAATTACAAGTTGCTTCGCTTACCAAAGCTTTTTGGTTTATATGCCATAGGTAACCTTTCGGACTTAACTACTCATAACAAATAGCAGACCGGAAATATAGTTTAGGTAACGTACTGAACAAAAATATTTTTAGAGCCAAACGTCCATGAAAATGCAGTGTGTTGGACAATGCTACCTGCTTGTTGAAATCTGGAAATTGGCTGTCATCGGTCCAAAAATGTGACACTGCTGATTTGCCTCTGGATTATCTATCAGAAGAGTTAAACCAGCAAAGACGAACCATCCATCCAGCACGATATACCCTGGATAAACATTCCTTGCGCTCCTTTCTGTTTGTAGTTGGTGATGTTCTTGGGCCTCCTTCACACTAATAAATGTGCTATGTGATTCTTTGGCATGTGACTTAGCACTCATAAGAGTTGGAGAAGCTAGGGATGCTGGCCAGAGAGCACATTCCACATATGCTAGACTGAAAACTATGGACCTGCTATTCATCTGCGAAAGCAAGGGGTTGTATACATCTTTGCTATTTTGCAATGTATTATATTTATCGAAGAATAACCTTATCCTTGGACCAGCAGCCAGTGCTACAATTTGAAGAGTATTTTCTGGAATCACACCCAACATTGCAACCTTCATTCCATGATCATATGATCTCAATTTGTCAACAAGTCCACTGGTAGGTGCTACATAGGTGCCAGCACTGTTCGAAAGGTCAGCTGATCTTACAGTTAGTTCTTTCAGCTGTTTGTGGTGCATGAACTGTCTGTATAGCAGATACGTTGATGAAGCACATAAATAATCCAAATCAAGGTTTAATCTCCCAACTGTGAATCTACATTGCCGAAAACCACTTATACCTTTGTAAGGATCAATGAGAAAATATTTGAATTCAAAAATAACAGAAGGTTTTTCATGATGAATCACACCCGATTCATTGTATAAATTGCTAATTGTCATCCAAGTTGACCATAACTCATCCATATTACTCTTTATAAGGTCAGTGGGCAAATCATCATTATAGTAGAAAGATCCATTGGCTTGTTGCCGGGACAACAGGTCCATGCTAGCTGAGTCACTCCAGAGGAGTATCCTAGAGTCAGCGTCTTCGGTGAACTCTGCTGTTCTAAAAGATGGACTCCTCCTGGGACTGTTACTATTGTCTGCTTGTAGCAACTTTGGGACACCGGAAAGGCATGCCGTCAGTTCCCCAACAACTAAAAACAATGATTGTGTGGTGCAACCAGCTGAGTAAAGTAAGCATGATGACCTCATTACAATATTCACAGGTAAATCAATCTGATAAGTCTTGTTTCTTTTGTCTGATCTTTTTGTATCAGTGAATCGATCAGTAACAGGTAACAAGGTTACAGAGAGTTCCCCAAGGTGTACACTGAGCTGAAGCTCCGTGTCTACATCATGAGTAGAGACAGGAAAAATATGTGCATATGATGCTTTGTTTCCAGGGCCCACAGTTGCCCACACTGACATCCATATGAACACAAGAAACCTCCATAAATATAAAAAGGGTGTGAGGATTTTCAGCAAAGAAGAAACAAGAAGTGCTTTTGATGACTCTTGCTTGCTTGGTTGCTGTGACACAGTTAATTTTGAACGTGCAGCACACCGCGCCCTGGCAATAGCTTCTGCAGGGATTTTCTCCTCTAAATTGATAACAGTTTCCCATTGATCCTTAACAGTACTCCAGAGTTTCCTGCTCCTTGATCCCCTACCACAGTTCCTCGCTATAATCTTGTCAGAGGGATACCCTACTAATGCCAGCAACAGTACGTAAGCATGAACATAGCGCCGCCAGAAAGTAGCACAGCTTACAGATTTGCCTAAAGAAAATCTTCGACGGACTACTGAGCTGCCAAGCTTTTGTGCAGCGATTTTCCAAAGCTCTCTGCCATTCCTAACCACAAACTTTTCCTTCTGGCTTGTAATATCCAAAATCACCATCAGTGAAGGGGCAAATTTAGGTGAAATTTCCCAGCACGCTTTGTCAACATGAATGCCAAAACCAGCAAGTTGCAGATTATCCAATCTAACCGAAGCAGATATGCCGGTGAAAGATGCACTGCAGTCTACCGAATCATTCTCCTTCATTAGAAACTCAAACTCAGAACATCTAACAAGCAGGCTATTCTTCTTCCTGGATGGGATAAAAGAGCCAACTAGTCCTCTGAACAGAGAGCTGCGGAAAACAAGCTCAGGGCCAAACCGTAAGTCAGTCGTCCTCAACACCAAAACATGGGAGTCGTCAAGGTACCGTACTCGTATCGTGACATCGTGAAGCCGCACCTGGCTGCAGTTCAGAAGCACAGTGGCAAACACTGAGGCAAACTTATCCCCCAGGGAGTTAACCACACCTTCAATCATCTCATGCAACATCTCGCCCTGGCAAGTGGCACGACATGCAGATTTTGATCAGTGTTTAACATAACTAGAAAATGCAAGCTCAATGCGTGAGATGGCAAGCACATTGGGTGAAGAAACATGAACAGAAAGAGTCGGAAGTGGCGTACCTGAGGATCCAGTGATGCGAGCACTCTCTTCTTCTCCTTGGACAGCCATTCCTTGTAGTCCGGCCGCTGTTTCTTCGGCGCAGGGTCCCTTCGAAATAGACACGAAAATTGTGTCACCCACTTATGTAAGGCTGTAGGCCATGGCCATCTATATTTGACAACAATTCGATACGAAACACTCTCCATGATAGCACAATGCCGTAGTTATTCAGCACGATGGTGGCGCAACTACTGTTCCATCAGTACGAGCGTCGGATTGCGGGGGTTACCTGAGGGTGAGCGCGACGTCGATGCCGCGCACGACGGCGTCGATCGCGGGGGCGGCCCAGGGCGAGGCGGCGAGTTCGACCTCGGCGGCGGCCGCGCGGTCGAACGTGGCGCCCGCGCCCGCGGCGGCGTTGAGCGCGGCGGGGTCGAGCTCGACCCCGCGCGCGACGGCGCGGGAGCGGGCGAAGAGGCCCGGCTCCACCCGCAGCTCCGCCGGGTCCGCCGCCAGCCACGGCCGCAGCGCGGCCAGCAGCCGCGCGCGCAGGTAATCCGCGAGGACCATCGGAGACGAGGGTCAGGCTTGCTCCGCTAGGGCTCCATGGGTTTTGGGTGGTGGCGGGCGGGTGGGTTATGCAAGCGCGGGGAGGTGGGGAGGGCACTCCGGATTGCAGCGGTTGAGGTTGAGGGGTGCCGGCGGCGCGGGGGGAGAGCCGGAGAGCGGAGACGGGAGGACGCTGGGCTGGGCTGTTTGGTTAACGGGGACAAAAAGGGGATAACGATTAGTGAATATAGCGGCAACTTGAACTGCTGATGCAATGGAGCGATGCTGCAGTTAGAGGGGGAATCAAAATAACAGTCTTAAAAGATTGAAAAAGAAATCTCTCTTCAGCCTCTTACATTTTTATAGTTCCTTCTTCCAAAATGCAAGATTTCTCATAGCGATCAAGTTTCACACCAAAATTTGTTTCATTAAAATCCACATAAGATAATTGAAAGTATATTTATTAGGTATTGTAAATAATAATATATTTTTTATATAAATTTGATCAAGTTAGATAAACTTAACTTAAAATAAAGGCAAGACCTCAAAAAAGAAAGATGCAAGTAACGATAGTATATTCTTAGACATTTTTATAAGATGACTCACGCGCTCAAAAGAAGGGTGAAAGTTAGATTCGAAGCTTAATCCGCCACGCCATCACCCTAATCTCTACCTAATATTAAAGTGCGGTTGTTTTTTCCAACCGTCGTAGTTGTTTGGCAAAAAAGTCCCTTAATTTTTTCGTAATCAACCTGCAGTCCTCTTGATAATTTTGCAAAAAGGTCCCCAAACTTTACTACAATTGACCCGAGGTCCAGCCTGCTCCTGTTCACGGGCAGGGCGAGCGGCAGTAGTGCGTGCAAAACGAGCGGGCTCAGGAGCTCCGCCGGCTGCGAGAGCTTTCCTGCCCGTGAGGTTCGCCATGAAACGAACGCAGATGCCACCGTTTGGATGTCAGGCAATCTAGAGGCGGCAGCAGTAGCGGCTGGACACCAAAATCAGACCAAGATCTTTTCTAGAGTTGTACATCCAATGCAACTATATGGATGACGAATAATTATTCGAATAACACTAGACGACCTAATTCAAACTATAGATAGCTTAATCTCTTGTTCATCTGAACATGCACGAGCGAGCGATATCATCTAAAAATATTTAACTTTGATCATCAAAAGTGTGGCAAGGTTTGAGATACCGAGGAAAGCTATGATTAGACCTTGGAGCAGTTGAATGACGGCCGGCTCTCCGGCCGGCGTGCTGCACCAGGTCCCAGTAGAAGCATTCCTCTAGGTGCTCGCACAGCCGGAAGTTGTTGTCCAACCGAGCTGGTGTGTTGTGCTTGTTTGAGTTGATTTGTCGTGGTCAAACTAACATTATTATATATGGTTGTTGTAATGTACGGCGCAATGCAATATATAAGTTAATACATGTCCAATTTTAAAAATACTATAGCAGTATAAGATATTTGCAAACATATGAATTTTTTTCTTTCCGTGCAATCGCACGGGCACATTTGCTATAATACTAATGTATGATCCTCAATGGAAGGTTGTGTTCGTTTTCTGCATCATCCATACATCCTCAACCAATTTTTTTTCAAACATTTCTATAGTGTTTGGTTTGAGAAATGAGGTAGTTCATCATCTTCTCACTCCTCATTTTTCTTGGTTCCATGTGTTCGTTTCAGATATAGCTGCCGCTGGTTGTTGCTACCACTTTTTAATTCAATACTACATACTTTGTATAGGTAGGCGCGACCATTTGAAGCTGAAGCAAACGAGTTTTTTGTTCGTGGAATGAAATGAATTGATGTATCTTCACTTCATTGCTCTTAGGCTAATAAGAAGTACTAGTACTAGGAATGGGGTTATTCCAACAAATTTGAGGAATGGACTCATGATGCACCACCTCATCTGGAATGGAGTGATCCTTCGAACCAAACATCCCATTTGTCCCTATGGCTATACGAGTATACAAGAAAAAGGAATAGCCAACGCGCTAAAAATTGACGACCATCAATCGAAACGAGGCTACCAACCAAGACTATGTTTAGTTCACTCCAAAATCCCAACTTTGACACTATGCAAAAAGAAGATTCCCCATTACATCAAACTTGCGGTACATGCATGGAGTACTGAATGTAGACGAAATCAAAAACTAATTGCACAGTTTTGTTGTACTTTGCGAGACGAATCTTTCGAGCCTAATTAGTCAATATTTGAACAATAATTCATAAATACAAATGAAACGCTGCAGTGTTGCTACAGTAATTTTGACACCCCAAAATTGGGCAACTAAACAAGCCCAAAAGAAGCTGGTGCGCTCTGTTTTTTGTCCGAAATGCGCGGTCTAAAATTTGGTTACGGCAGAGATTCTGGGCCTTGGTGCCAAAATCCTCGGGAAGCCCCCGCCCGACCAAATGTTTGGTTTCGGCACGCTTCATGGTTGGGCCACTTTGTCCAAAAGGCTGGGCCGGAACCTTCTCTGTTCCTAAACCCCCAACTGTTTGAAAGCCCGACACTTTCAAAGTCCCACGAGACACAGACATTGAGACATCTGTTGATGACCGCAACGCCCAAACGCTGCTGCAATGAGAATCACACAAGGCATCGCTTCAGTATTTCAACAACAACAAAAAAAAAGGCATCGCTTCGGATAAACAGACAATCATTTCGTTTCTTCGGCGCTTCTCCTGGAGAACAACTGAACAAAGCATTCCCGGCTGCTTTGCTTCTTGCCGGATAAGATGGCAGTTTTGACGAACGTCTTGCTCCAGGACCAGGAGTGACTCAGCAGATAAACGCCAGCTAAGGTAACTTCACCGTCTTATCCTCCCTGCCTGCTGTGAACGTCTTGGTACGTAATTCTTCCAAGCTCGATTCCAAACCCAAGACCAGGAAGTCCGATCCTTCCGGCCAAAAAGAAAGACCATACACCAAACGGAACTTCTTGAGTTCTTGCCCTCTGTCTTATCCGACCAGACCAGACCAAATGTGAAATTGCCAGATGTGGAAAGCGGTTTGGCATCTCTTGGGTTTCCGGCGGACGAAATCAGGCGGCGGAAGAAACCCAAGAAGAAGAAGAGGTCTAGTGTGAACACAGGCCGGGCTTTGTTTGGATGGTCCGGCTGGCACTCCGCCCGGTCTGCCTTTGACTCCGGCGAGATCTTGGCAGCTACTAGCAGCAGCAGCAGCAGCCAGGAAGGGCAAATGATCTTCTGAATCTCTCGCGCGGCGCGGTCAAACGAAAGTTTCCGATTTGATTTCCTCGATCATCCTCTCTCTCTCTCCCTCTGTTTTTCAACGGGATCCAATCCAAAGGATCGTAGCGGCGGAGCTGGTGTCGAATGGATTACCAGCAAGCGACAAGAAAGAACTTTTCGCTTACGAAATCCAGTCCTTTTCTTTTTCATCCGACGGGTCAATTTGAAATGTAATCATGCGCGCGCTAGCAATGAGCAGGGCTGTTCGCATACACGACCATTTTTTCCTCGCGTTGTGTTCCTTGTAAAATGTCAAATGTGCAGCGGCCAAAACCAAAAATAAATAAAAAAAATAAAACACTAGCACTTGCGCGTGTATAAAGCTAGTGTATACGAGCTGCGTGTGTATTAAAAATGTAAATACGCGTAGTATACGGATGCGGGCGGCGGAAAATGGTCGAGAAATACTCCACACAAGCACAGCCAAAGAAAACTCCGAAGAATTTCCCAATGGACCTTGCAAGGCCGTGTATCCCTTGGCCGGTGGGCGATTCCAGCAGGCAGACTCCACTGCTCCAGGTAGACTTCTGAAATCCAGACGAATTGCTTCGCGCGCACGGAACTCCATTGCCTAGCTAGTCGCCCTCCATCGATGCCGAAAGAAAGGTACTCGCAGCCTAGAGAAAAGAATGAACGGGATAGCAGTGTGCGATAAACTGGACCGTCTGTACCGCACGCGCACATTACGTCACGAACAAGAGTTCGATCAGTTAATTGTTTTTATCCGTTCGAATGAGATGGTTCATCGATCGCTTATGCTTTTTTTTCCCCTCGTACTTATTGATTTGGTACCACTGCTATATATGTGTAACCACCTTTACAAGTTTCAGCCTATTCGCTTCAGCTTATCAGCCACCAAACAGTATTTTTCTCTCACAACAAATCAGTCGTTTCAGCTTTTCAGCCAGCTTATAAGCTGAAGCGAACATGCCCTTTATTTGTCGCGTAAAGTACATGCATGTTATTTTTTTTTCCAAGCTTGCAAAATCGGTGACACAAGAGAGACTTGTGCGGAAACTAGAAGATGCAAATGTGCAACCGACTCATGACGATGAAATGAGAGCAAAACAACCACCATTTTTCCATCTTTCCTTTGCTCGCAAGCAAAAACAATCTGTACATCTTTTTCTCGCAAACGGAAGAAAAAAGGTCAAAAACCACACAAAAAACGTTCACATCTCCCAAGTTCCCAACTTGTTCCGCGCCAGCAGGGTTGCTTGGGAGCTTCCACCCCTTCTCACACCTTCCTCCTCCGGGCCCACGGGCCGCGCTGGTAGTCACCGACCAAATCGCGACCACACACGCCAAGGCGTCCACGTCACGGTCCCACCAGCTGGAGAAATACTACCAACCAGATTATAAAAAAAATACACGCTGCGCCATATACGTAGATACGGCGTATGAAAAATCGATTTCTACGTACGTACACCCTCGTGTACCTACAGCCAGCCTTCCTAGCCTATTCTACTCCGGTGCGCACGCCCGGTGCCGCGCCGCGAGCGGCGGCATTTGTCGTCGCTTCACGCCGCGCCCATGTGCTTCGGCTCCGGCGTCGCCGCGTACGGCGTCCACGCGCGCAGCGGCGACGGCGAGGCGCCCTTCCACGCGCGCGCGGCGGCCGGCGTCCGCGCGGGGGTCATCGCGTCCTCGTGCGCGCCGCCGTCCGATTCCGACACGCGCCACACCTTGACGGACCCGTCGAGGCTGCCGCTGTACACGACCCACCGGCGGGGCGCGCCCGCGGCGCCGTCCTCCTCCTCCTCCTCGTCCATGGCGACGCACTTGACGGGGCCCGTGTGTCCCCTGAGCACGGCGAGGCGCGCGTGGTCGGCGCCCTCCTCGCGGCGCCACACGGAGATGGTCCGGTCGGCGGAGCCGCTGACGACGACGCGGCCGGCCACGGCGAGGCACAGCACGGCCATCTTGTGGCCCCGCAGCGCGCCGCCGTTCCGCGGGGCGGCCCCGGGGGCTGCCCCGCGCCGCCACTGCCAGTGCGTGACGGCGCCGTCCGACGACCCGACGTACACGACGCGCGCCTCGACGGACACGGCGATGGCCGTCACCGCGCTGTCCCCCTCCCGCAGCACTCGCTCCATGGCGTGCCACGTGTCGCGGCCCTTCCTCCCCCGGCTCCCCCGCCGCCACACCTTGACCGTGCCGTCGGCGGATCCCGTGAAGACCAGCGCGTCGAACCCCGCCGCCGCCACCGCGTTCACGGCGTCGCTGTGGGCGATCACCGACTCCAGGCACTTGGAGTCGGAGACCCGCCACACCTTGAAGGTCCGGTCCCAGGAGCCCGAGTAGATGAGCCCCGCCGCGGCGTCGATGCAGAGCGACGAGACGGCGTCGAAGTGCCGCATCCAGAGCGCCGCGCGGCGCCGGCGCGTCTCGACGTACTGGGACGGGAGGAGGGAGCTTTTGAGGACGTCGCGGAGCCGCGGGAGGGACCCCACGCGGCGGTGGTGCGCGGCGGCCGCGGGGTCCTCCGGCGGCGAGGAGGCCCGCCGCCACACGCGGACCTTGCCGTCCTGGTGGCCCGTGTAGATCCGGCCGTCGGCGGCGACGACGATGGCCTTGACGAGGCCGCTGGAGGAGCGGAACCCGCCCAGCTCGCGGCGGTCGCGCCAGACCCGGACGTTGCGGGAGTCCGTGCCCGTGTACAGGAGGTCCCCCGCCGCGGCGAGCGAGTACACGTGGCCGTCCGCCTTGACGAGCGAGCCGAGGAGCCCGGTCCTGGTTGTGTCGCCGGCGGCGCCGTGGTGGTCGCCATCGCCGGCGCCGAAGCCGAGCCCCGGGAGCTGCGTCCAGGGGGACATGGCGAACGGCGACGAGGGCGCGGAGTTGGTCGTCGCGGTCGTGGGCGTGGTGGCGCCGGTGGTCGGGGTGGTCGGCGTGGAGCACGCGTAGTCGTCGTCATCGTCATCGGACGACGACGGCGGCGGCGGCTTGGGCGCCGCCGCGACCGCCGGGTCCGGGCGCAGGAACTGCAGCAGCTTCTTGTGGTTCCCCATGGCCGCCGCAGTCTGGAGTCGCAGGAACAGTCGAAGCAAGAAGAATAGGAGAGGCTGCCGGCAGGGAGAAGAGAAGAAGCGAGGTCGTCTGTCTTGTGAGCTGCGCTCGCGATTCTGTGATGATTTTCCAACGGGTTAGCTGAGCGGTGATCGGGAGGTGGCCAGGTGGGGGAGGGGTATAAATAGAAGGCCGGGGGCGGTTGTACGGTCTCCGGGGAGGCCGTTGTGACAGGTGGACGGCTGCGGCCGCTCGGCGCCATGGGCCCGGCTGGCGGCTGCTGCCTTGGCGGGAAAGCGTATGTGCGCGGTCCGATGGGGGGGTAAGTGGGACGCGTGGCGGGACGCGATGACGGTCAGTACAATGATTGCCGCCTTGCGAGCCGAGCAGTAGTGGTGAGGTGCGCAGTGCACTCGACGTACTCGACTCAACCGGCCGGTGGGCCTAGCTTACGGGTCTGCGGCGAGCACGCTACCATACGCCGTACACGGCCACATGTCACGCGCCGCGAAATATACTAAAGTGGTAGAAATTAAATATGCACGCTCGGAAATTTCCCGTCACGGATTCGTTTTGCCTTTTACCGCTTTCGTTGACTAAAAAAACTCACACTACGCACGCAGTGTCAACGCCGGGCTTAATTACAGCGCAAGGAGGTGACGCTAATTAGGCGGAGGCCACTAGAAATTAAGCCGGGGATGATCGAGAAGGTACGCGTACTACTAGCGTAAGCACACGTGCGCGCGGTTAATAATTTGGCGAAGCGAGCGAAGCCTGGCCACCACCAAGGCCCAAGCCCGCGGAGGGAAACCGGCAGGCGGAGGCGGCGGCGGCTAGCGGAGGGAAACCTGCCTGCCTGGCGGGTTTGACCTGCGCCTGCGGCCGGGCGGCCCTGGGCCGGGTCAAACACGAATGCGCAGCGCGGCGAGCATTTTGACCGGATTTTATTTCGATCATGTGCGAATTGATCCACTAGGTAGCTAGAAGATGGCGATCTACGTTTATTCCGTGCACACTCTGGTAAATCTCGATGCGGTCCGGCGAGTTTACTTGAATCTTCTGGGTGCACGTACGGATTTGACATCCGTTCCGTAGATGTGAAGACGCTGGTGCCACGTCACGTCTCGACCTGGGAGACGGGGACGCGTACGTGCAGTGCAGGCGCGGATGGATACGCTAATAATTGGCCAATAATTAATTTTATCGGTGTCAGGCTAATTGCGAACGGGGAACATGTGACGCCCGCCGTCGTCACGGGGGCAACACGTTGGGGTCACACGGCACAGCAACGGCGGCGATCTCGCGTATACTACGTTTCGGCATGCCCGTACGTGCGAACGGAACCGTGGAGGACCACCGCCTGTTTCGGGGATGGCGATGCGTGCAGTTGCGTACACCACGTCACGGATGATCAGCAGGTCCGTCGGTCGGTAATAATAGTGCCACGTCGGCTCGTATTTGAAACAGATTCGGATGGAACTATAGGAACTGTGATGCAGATACACCGGGGCACGCTAATCAGCGCGCGCTCGCCGGGAGGGTTGCCCGCGCTCAAAATCCTGACAGCCTATTCCACTTTCCGAACTTTCCATTTTGAAATTCCATCTCAAAAATATCATAACTTATACACATAGTTACGATGCATAACTTCGTAATAAGAAATATTTTTTAGAAAATTTTAATAGCAAGTATAACTTATATGTACAATTTCTGAGTACGATACTGCAAAAGATAATACCTAGTTTTCTTTTTTGGAAGTTGTAGCCTATGCACATAATTTTTTCCTAACGACTTAAACTTTTTATGATATACATAACATAACTTATATATGTAACATTTGTCACAACTTTTAGAAAATATTATTAAATACTTTATATACATAACTTATACGCATATACACTATTTACACTGTACAAAAGTGCTATGAAAAAAAATTGAAAAGAAAAAAAAAACACGCACCTGCTCGCGCGCAGCAGGGCCGGCGGGCCGCTCTTCTGTCCGGCCGCTCGCAGCGCGGGCCACGAAGCCAAGACAGTGGTGGGGCCAGCAGCGCGCAGGTCGTCGCTCGCTGGTTTGTAACCCAAGCGGCCGAAGGCAGAATCAACTTTGCGAGATACACCCAGCTCCAGCTAGTATCTGTGCCATGCAGGGAAATTAGATTTGGATTAGTGCAGGGCCACACACAGGTGACAGGTTGAACTGAAATTAGGCCGTGCATTGATTATTCCTGCGAGATAGCATGAGCAAAGTTAGGCTAGTCCCAGTGCAGAGTTTCATAGGAGTTTCATGCACATTAATTGCCTGCCACGTCAGCTTTTGTGATGATGTGGCAAGAAATTGAAGAGGAGAGAGATGGTACCAGTTTCATCCAGATGAAACGAGGTACGCACCGTTACCCAGGCACTCAAGCCCCTCGGTACGCGCACGACACCGCACTGAGGCGTCTTCGTTTCCTCCGCCGGATCCGGTGCGTCACCGAAGAAAATCCTCCGCCGGCGCGCTCCTGCCCGCGCGCTCCCGCGCCTCCTGCGCGCTCCCGCCCGTGCCAGCGCCTCTCGCCGTACCAACGATGGCAACTCGGGAGAAGAGGAAGCGGAAGGAGCCGCCGCCGCCATCACCAGCGCCGCCGTCGATTCCTTCTAGGCCGTCGCCGCCTCCTGCTGCTGGGCAGCAGCCGCCGATTCCTTTTGGGCCGCCGCCACCGCGTGCTGCTGGGCAGCCGCTGCCTCCTGCTGCTGGGCAGCCGCCGCCTCCTCCAGGATTCACTCCCGGATTCAGAAATCCCTGGTAAGATCTTGTAGATCTCGTCCTGGTGCTGCAGTGACTGTACGTAGCTGATGATCTCGTCAAGCATCAGGGCCTTCCCCGTGATCTGGTCCGCCGCACATTATATAATCGATTAATTAACCAACTCCCCCAGAGGGTTAGATTAATCAACTACTATTAGGCTGAACTGAAGATTTTAACACATAAGAAGGATGAAGACTGACATTATATTATCACATCACAGGAATTAAAAAAGTGGCTTTTGTACAAAGCTGTTCAGAACTTATAGAGCTAATTCACTTTCAGTGATAAAAGTGTACAACAGTCCAGCATCTTGCAGCTCTTCCAAATAGTAGATTGTACAACTTCAAATTATCAGGCTAAGTAATTCATAGGATATATAAATGTATAGGCTGGTTGCAAATAGCCAACGGAAACAACAATGGAGCATGATATCACTTACCCTTCTGCTGTAGTCTGACGCTTGTGCTCTAGTAAGCCAGCATTGTTTACCTAGATGAAAAATTATCTAGCTATAGTTTTATTCAATCATTTGGTTAATCCAATTTAGATAAACTTTTACAGAATTAACATGAAAACTTAAAGTGGTAGGGAAAGAAGCAAAAGCTATAGTTTGGTTGAAACAACACTACTCGCAAGGACATGGAGTGGTTTATCCATTAAAGTGAACTTTGTTGCAAATGATTTGAACCTCTCTCCTTGTTACGACAGAGCATATATTCAGCAAATGTCTGAGACAGTTCTCGGATGCTTCACCTGCCACATTTCGAACTTAGTGATGAACACTTGGAATGAGAAAATATCCTCTCTTGCTTCCATGTTAATTGGGATGTACTACTGTTTTTCTCCTGCATTGTGATGCATCATATAGCTTGTTTGTTTTTCTCCTGCATTGTGATGCATCATTGTGCTATTCTGAAAGAACCATCTTGTCAATTAGCCTTATGGAAAAATTTAGTTGTTTAGCAAAGGAATGCTGACTTGTATTTATTGGATTATCTGAAAACAAAAGAAGTATGTCTCTGATCCTTCGTGTATTTATATTTCAGGGCAGGTTATGCAAATATGTTACAACAACCACCATTTGCTGCACCGGACCACAATTTCCATCTCGTTGGGCTTACTAATAACTTTGTACCAATTTCTCCGTCACCGCCACCACCGGCACAAGAACAATCCACACCTCAAGTCTCCATTGACATTGATGGTGACTCCGGTGTCGAGACAAGTAGGACAGCAAAGAGAAGGCATTGGTCGCATGAAGAGGAAGTTCGATTGGTAATAGTCTCATTCTTACCGTTCTAATTGCTTGTTGTAGGCGAGTAGGACAACAAAGAGAAGTTCCTTTTCATAATTAGTTCTGATTTCTTGTTGTAGGCGAGTGCGTGGCTGAACAATTCTAATGACCCAATAAGAGCGAATGACAAGAAATACAATAGTTTTTGGAATGATATCGCTGAAGAGTTCAACAAGAACGCAGCACCAGGTCGTGAAAGGGACACAAATCAACTGAAGATTCATTGGTCACGCTTGAAGACAGTTATCGCTGACTTCAATGGATGTTGGACTAAGGTCAATAGAGTTCACAAAAGTGGGGCATCTGATGATCAGATGATGGATGAGGCACTTGCATTGTATACAGAACGATACAAGAAGCCTTTCACTTTGATCCATTGGTGGAGGACTCTCAAGAATGAACCTAAATGGTGTGCACATGTTGCCCAATTGGAGAAAGAAAAGAATGAATCACAACCTCCCATTGATATTGATGATGACATACAGACCGAGCGTCCAATTGGGAGAGATGCAGCCAAGGCAAGCGGAAGACGCAATAGCAAGCGCAAGACGGAAGAGGTGATTGAAGGATTTGCAATCTTAGGAGGTAATATAGACAAGATAGTTGCGGTTACTCAAGAGCGTGCGAAGACAACAGAGGCACATCTTGAAATCTCAAGGATGAGACTGAAGGCAGCACAAGAGGAAAAGGAAGCAAAAATGCTTCAAGTTTATGATTCATTGCTTCACCAAGATACTAGTCAGATGACAGAAGAATCAAAGGCTAGAAGAGAGAAGACACTGGCGATGATGGAGAAGAAACTTTTCAGTGACAATGAAGTGTGAAGTGTTTTTGTTCTTGATCAATATGTGACCAATGCTACTGTTCTAACTAATACTTGTGTGTCCCTATTTTTTATTTTGTTATTGAGCAATCTGTTAATGTGGTGATTTATGCAGCAACCATGGGAGTCTTTAATCTGTGACCAATGCTGTTTTTAAACTGTTGTGATTTCTGAATATCAGTACCAATGTTGTTTTTATTCAGTGTGAATGAGTGCTGTTTATAGTGTGAATGCATGATTTATGTGAATGCTGAACTGATGGCTGTATGTGTGTATGCTAGTGTGAATGCTGAACTGATAGTGTGAATGCTGAATTGATGGTTGAATTGATAGTGTGAATGATGAACTGAAATGATAGGTATGAAACGACAGCTAGTGTGAATGCTGAACTGGACTGATAGGTATGAAACGGCAGCAGAGCTGCTATCTATATATGCAGCCCTGATGGTACACCAACGTAGTACATTTGTGCCACTTTATATATGGAGCAACAGGATGATTCTTTCTCTGCCGACCACTCTCCAGACCCAACAAGCAACCTCTCTGATGATTGGGATGACTTCCTCGCCGAGGAGGAAATTATTGATGATGTCATCGATGAGGTAACTCAATTTCTTAAGTCAAGTTTAGAAGATCTCCAAGAAGCCGCATATGATCCTCGAAGTGGTCCGAGGAAGTACATCAGAAGGCCAAGGGAGCAGTACCATCAGCATTTGGTTGATGATTATTTCTCAGATAACCCTCTGTACCCAGCAAATTTTTTTCGACGGAGATTTCGTATGTCTAGGCCACTCTTTCTACGCATCGTTGATGAGTTAGGCAAGTGGTCCGATTATTTCACTACAAAGGTGGATGCTCTTAATCGTCAAGGCCTAACACCACTGCAGAAATGCACAGCGGCAATTCGTCAATTGGCTAATGGTAGTGCTGCAGATCATCTAGATGAATATTTAAAACTTGGAGAAAGTACTGCATTAGAGGCGATGAAGATGTTTGTCCAAGGTGTTATCGAAATTTTTGGTGGACACTATTTGAGGCGCCCTACTATGGAAGATGCTGAGCGTTTGCTTAAAATTGGTGAGAGTCGAGGTTTTCCTGGCATGTTCGGGAGTATTGACTGTATGCATTGGCATTGGGAAAGATGTCCCAATGCATGGAAGGGCCAATTTACTCGGGGCGATCAAAAAGTTCCAACCATAATACTTGAGGCTGTAGCTTCTCATGATCTTTGGATTTGGCATGCGTTCTTTGGAGTTGCTGGTTCTAATAATGATATCAATGTTCTAAATCAGTCGACTCTATTTATTGACGAGCTAAAGGGGCATGCTCCTCGGGTGCACTACATGGTCAACGGAAATCAGTATAACACCGGTTATTATCTTGCTGATGGAATATACCCTGAATGGGCTGTGTTTGTGAAGTCAATATCCTTGCCCATCACCGAGAAGGACAAGTTATTTGCACAGGAACAAGAATCCAAGAGAAAGGATATTGAACGAGCTTTCGGTGTCTTGCGACGTCGATTTTGCATTTTGAAGCGACCAGCTCGTCTATATGATCGAGGAGAACTTGAGAAAGTTATCCGAGCGTGCATCATACTTCACAATATGATAGTTGAAGATGAAAAAACAGAAGAGAATATTGAAGAGAATCTTGATTTGAATGAAACTCCAAGTACAACGACTGTTGAAGCACCAGCATTCTCCCCTGAAGATTACGTCTCGTTTGACAGAATACTAGAGAATGATGCTGATATTCAAGATACCTCAACCCATAAACAACTTAAGAAAGATTTGATTGAGCATATCTGGCGAAGGTCAAGGGCCCGCCCAAACATATCTTGAGTTCGGTTACAATATATGTAATTTATTTAATATATGTGATCCAATTTATCTCGTATGATACAAGTTATTTTTAAATATTTTTGGTTGATATTTAAATTTCACTATGTTGCTAGATCCTTCATGTGTAATATATTTCAAGTAACAAATACAAGTGGCTACATAATCACATGGAACACTTGATCACAACCGCATGCAACTAATAAATGCTGAGGACAGCCTATGAAACTGTGTATTGAAACTGTGCACTGGGACTCCCTGTTTCATTCACAAGAGCACACCTCATGGGATGATGTGGCATCCTTGGAAACAGTGTCATGAAACCTTGCACTGGGACTAGCCTTAGGCCTTCTCAGTTCTCAGCGACCGACGTGGCGGACATATACACACGGAATGCCACGTACTCCGAGACAAGCATATAGCATGCACATAGTGACATAGGCCATGAACATCAGCACGTGTGTACTTTATTGGCACTGGGACTCGCGAGGTCGAGAGAGCTTCTGGAAGGAACCACTGCGAATTGGAGCATGTGCATGCTGTCGCGCGCGTCTGACAAGAGGGGAAAAAAGAGAGGAGAGAGATGGATCGCGTGATCTAGTGCGCGTACAGTACGTATCATCCCGGACTCACATGGTGGGGGCGCTGCACTGTAGCTCGCCGCGGCCTCTGCATCCCCCGTGATGCGTGTGCGTGCACGAGCAATCTGATAGATCGACGGCCGCGTGCCACCTGTCCCTGCCGCGCCAGTTACCATCGTCATTATTATAAAAATCTTCAAAATACTAATATGATCCTCATATATACATTAGTCCATCCAAACAGAAGGACTATTCGGAGAGCTAAATTTTACCCCACTCAAAAAATGCAAAAGCATTAGCTGGTGGGGAGGAGCTAGTGGATACTAATGGTTTGTAAAAAGATAAAAACGAGAGAGAAAAGAGTAGGTGAGAAGATAAGAGGGTAAAAAGGATTTTTCATGAACTTTATCTCTATTATTTAGCCATATTTCCAAACAGGAGTGTTAGGGAAGTACTAAACTTTAAACTTTAGATGAACTAAAATTTAGCACTTGCTAAACAAACTTTAGTAATAGCTAAACTTCCGGTGAGTTTTTTTAAGTCAATTTTGTTGGTGGCCGAGGCACCATATCGTGCGCGCCCACTGGTGGCGGCCTCGTACCACTTTTCTTCCCGTGACCACTGACCAGTGATCGCACCCGACAGAGATTGTGGTGGGTCGACCAGGTGAGCGGCGCCAAAAGTGGCAACGCTGGGCATCGGGCTCTTTGGGACTGGGACAAACAGGCACAGGGCGTGTTGGTAGCATGCAATGCATGCACACCGTTAACTCGGCGCCACCTGTCCCGGTCCTCCATGTGCGGCCATGACTTTGTGATGCAAATGCAACGCCGCTGCCTAGCCGTAGGCCGTAGCCCGGTAGACTGAGGCAAACCCCATACGCGATCGGCCATTTCCCCGGTCGGAAACGACCGACCAGTGGATGGGCCCGCGCGCTCCAACCAACCCAACCCATCAGGCGCGGCCCGGCTCGACACGTCACACGTGCGTGCGCTTTTCACGTCTCCCCAAGCTGACGGACGGGGGGGCCCGGCCGCCCGGCCGGGCCCCTCCCCGTGCGTGACGCGACGCGCGGACGAGACGCCAACGGCCGGGGGCGCGGGTGCCGTGGCGAGGCCGGCGTCAGTTTCTTTCCTCTCGCGATGCAGCGCCTCCGGTAACCGCGGCCGTCGTGTGCGCGGCGCGCCTGCCCACGTAGATACGGTGGTAGTGGATCATGCTTCTTACGTCTTTTTCGCATCCAACTCAATACTGTCTATTTTTAATTTAAAATTATATATTATTATAGTTCGATTTTTAAATTTGTTAGGTTAAATTTGAGTACATTTTGCAAGTACAACGTTCGAAGAGGACGTGTGTGGCTCGTGGCGCGAACCGTGGCCACAGTCACTGGCTCAGCCGTCGCCGTCGAACTAACCGCCGATCCTTACCTGGAGTGGACAGTGGTGGAGCTCTGAGAACGAAGCCAATAACCCACGCACGCACGGCCGGTTACATTCGATTTTTGCTTCTACCGACGAGAAGCGTGCGTACGTGGACGTGTAGCACCAGCCGGACGCGTACGCCTGCCGTGCCGCGCACGTACGTACACCTACGGCTACGGGGCGCATGCTGCCAAATACGCAAGGAACGTGCTGGCTGTTGCCCGCGCGTCTCAGGTGCCCTGGGGCCGAGGTCGTCCGCTCCGATCGCAGGTTCCCAGTGGATCCGGACGACCACGTACTACGCAACGCGAGGGGGCGCGGGCGGACGGCGGCGGATGGTGGGTCGGCGATCGCCGGCCGGCGCGGCCGATCGGTACGTCTGCGGCGGCTCGCGGGGAGGCCCCCTCTGCTTCCTCCGCTCCTTATCCGTGTGCATGCACGCACGCGGCCGCGTGGTGCTTCCTCCGTTCCTTGTCCGTGCATCCGTGACGCCGAAAGATCGGCCGTCGCTCGTCGCTGTCGTGCGCGCCGCTCGCCGGATGCGCGCCATCGATCCCCAGCCAGGGCCAGGCGTCACGCATCACGGCGACGGCGACTCGCGACGGCCGAGGGGCCAAGGGAGTCAAGGTTATATTGAAGAACGCCGTGAGTTTCACAGGTGGGTGACCGGTCGACGAAATCTTTTGTGCACCGCTACCACATATAAATTCAGATGATTTCAAATTCGTTTGAATTCAAAATAAAGTTCACCTTCCAATCCTATATCGAACGGCATGCTCAAAAAAGAATATTATGAATATGCATCAGAGAAGTAGTCAAGTAGAGAAAATGATAGTCCTACGTATCCAAATTTCAGAAAATCATATCCGGAAAAAAATTTGGAATAAAACAAAAAGACATGTTGGATGTAGTACAACCCAGTTGTCAGCATCTAGCTCATTCGAGATCGATGACATGAAAATTCAAGGCATGTATCGCTTTATTTTTTCAAACATCGTATCTAAATTCACATAAAAGAAAACTTCTCTACGGCGTGATGTTCTCCGGAAAAAAGGAGGGTCTTCTGGTGGGGTAGGGTTTGTTTGGTGGGAACATACATGCCCCCTCTATCCTTGGCCTAGGATCAATGACCACAGTGTGTCAGATGCAATGCAACGCTAACTGTGCTTAGCCTCCTACGACTCCTCCAGTTGCCTTACCTAGCCTTCTCTTTTATATGTAAGAAATTGTTAATACTCTATCCCGTTCAAATCACAATTGTTCATTGTCAACCGGTTGAAATCATGCTTATTTATCGACGTTGTGGGTCGTCGGATCGCCAGCAAGACGAGTACATCACATCGTATTGCAGGAGCGAAATTGGACCTGCACCAATGACTATTGCGTGCTCATTTCCCCTTTTTCAGACCCGATGTCACCCGAAAGGTGTTCCATTTTGGTGCCTTAAGATATACAATACATATCCTTTCCTGTGTATGTTATTTTTATCGTGGGATTTTTCTTTTGGTACATTAGCCTAATTTGTTTATATATCTTTTATTTCTAGTCCAGTGGAGAAAAGAAAAAAAAGATGGTTCAATGTTCTATTCTTTTAGACCGGCCACAAGAGACTTGGTAAAAAAAGCCTAGAAGCTCTAATTTTGCTCAATCAAAAGCATGTATGAACACTATTTTTATACGCACGGTTTTTCCTATTTGTAGCTAGCAGATCAGATAACGGTTTATGACCGATGAACATGATGTTCTCAGGAAAAAAAGATCTTGTAGTTGGGCGGGCAGTGCATTGGGACTAGGGGGCCATGCTCCCTATCCTTACCTTGGGATCAATGATCAAAGTGTGTGATATGCAATGCTAATGCTGCCTACTCCTCCAGTTGGCTTTACCTCACCCACTTTTTTTATGTGTAAACAAACTGTTGTACATGAAACACACGAGCTATTGCACACATGTGCCCATAATAATAATCGCTGCAAGAGGGAAGAGAGGCTATCTGTTGGCATGTTACATATCTCTACTTATTTATTTGATGATACACAATCACTAGTTTAGTAAATCAGATGATGAATCAATATACTCCCTCCATCCCAAAAATGCTACTAAACTAGTCAAAATGAATACCATCTACAATAAATACCTTCCTCCGTCCCTAAAAGCATGCATGTACGCAAATACCTAGACAATCATCACTCACTCAACATGACCCCTCGCGTCCCGCGAGGCACAACCCAATGACTCTATCACCTAACTACTAGGTCTAAAAAATCCCGCCGGCTTGTGTGAGATGGGGCCATGTGCCCCCGCAAGCCTATTTGGCTCCCCCTACTAAACTTTAGCACATATCATATCGGATGTTTAGATACTAATTAGGAGTATTAAATAGAGTCTAACTACAAAACTAATTGCACAGATGGAGTCTAATTCACGAGATGAATCTATTAAAGCCCTGTTTGGAGAGGGGGTGCTAAACTTTAGCACCCCACTTTTTAGCACCTTTTAGCACTTGGGCTCCCAAACAAGGGTGATAAAAGGGGTGTGCTAAAGTTTAGCATCCCTATTTTCTTTAGCACACCCAAGGGGTGCTAAAAGGTGCTAATGGGTGCTAAAAGTGGTCCCAAGCCCATTTTTCCCCTGCTACCCCCCCTCTCTCCTCTCCACTTTTCCCCAAGCCAGTCATAAATGAGGGTAATACCCAATGTGCTAAACTTTAGCACTGTATACAAACAACCCCAAGTGCTAAACTTTAGCACTCCATTTGAGGGTGCTAAAGTTTAGCATTGTGTATCCAAACATGACCTAAGCCTAATTAGTTCATGATTTGACAATGTGGTGCTACAGTAACCATTTGCTAGTGATGGATTAATTACCCTTAATAGATTCGTCTCGCGAATCAGCCCAAACGTTCTACAATTAGTTTTGTAATTAGCTCATGTTTAGTCCTCCTAACTAGTATCCGAACATCCGATGCAGCCTTGCTAAAATTTAGCATCTCGTATCGAAACACCCCCTAAATCTCGTATCGAAACACCCCCTAAATGCAGTGAGATGGAATGCAAATGGCACTTGCTCCTTATTGCCGGTTTACCTCTAAACTTTAACCGATACAGGCACACCTGTTATGTGCAGTATGTACTTGACTCATCCATAATTACTAGTAGATGCCAGACCATCAAGTCGTTCATTATATATCCTTACCCTATATATCAATCTAGCTTCTAACATCTACTATGAATCAATGATAATGCCATGCCAAATCTTTGCTTTGACTTGAACGGATTAATCTTAGGCCTCGTGACGTCATTTAATTGGGCTATGATTTTTCCTGCCCGATTGATGCTAAAGGAGCCATGAAGATTTTTTATTATTATATGTAGTATACAGAGTACTGGTGAGAGAGATTCGCCACCTTGCAGGGAGCAGATCCCTCAGACAAAAAAAAAAAGAGCTGTACACGTACTAGTCAACCAAGTAACTAGCACCAGCTAGCTCAAGTGCATCAAATGAGACTAGAGACATTAACAAGAAGATCAGCCGCCCAATCATGCCGTGCATATACACGTCGACGTGCCAAGTCGGTGCGTATCTGCATTATCTGTGACGACGCGTCGCGGTCTCCGCGGAAGCAGGCAAGCAGCAGATAATTTTGGCGCCAAAGCAGGGGACACAAGGGAACTCCTTTTTATAAAGCAACAAATATTTTTCCTGCTGGTCTGGTATGGTACGGTGCCGCGATTGCATGGGTCGGTGCACGTACGCTAGCTGATCTGTACGTGGCTGCCCGAGAGTGTATAAGTTGGTGTGCGCCTGCACGTATGTACGTTATCTGTAGTTAAGTCAGATGTGTACTCTCTCTATCCTAAATTGTAAGTCGTTATTTCTCTATTTTTATACGCACTTAGATATATAATTATATCTAGATACATAGTAAAAGTTATGAATCTATGAATACCAAAACGACTTACAATTTAGAATGGATGGAGTATGTTGCGGTGCACACAAGTATACGCATGCCTACTTGTCCCTCTGTTTTTTCACTTACAAAGCGGAAATTGTTTTGTTAAGATTTTGACCAGTAATTACTATGGACTCGCTTTTGAATTAATGGAATTTGTAATTCATATAATACCTTTCAGAACAACATCCTACAGATCTCCAAACCTTTTTTTTTTACTTCTGATACAATTACACATTTTGCTTCTTCTCGGGAACCAATTTTCAAAAGCAAAAGCCAAAAGTAAAAAACTGAAACAAACGACGATGACATCGTATACCTGAGATGTGGTTCATCTATTTATAAAGATCATGAAAAATTATAAATGACTTTCTTTATTTAATATGGGTGCTATCGAATTCAAGGGCCTATCTTCCATATTAAGGAGCTGTCCTTTTTTTGACACACACATACATCATAACCATATCGTGAATTCGTGATGGCTGCGCTCTTGACAGTGTGCATACACGATAACGATCGACATGCCTGGATGGCTGTATCCATCCACGGGCCAATCATTATGCTGCCGTTATTGCTGACAATTGCCACAACAAGCAAGGTGTATCATGTATTCATGTCAGTGTACATCACTAATTGCGAAATAATCCACGGCCGATAACGTACATGGCCTGGCCCAGACTCCTTTTCGATCATTAGGCTGGCAGCATGCATCAGCATCAATCCTTGTCAGCTGCTGTCTCATCCTAACAAAGAGCTGTTGCAGTTGCAGCTGCAGCCGCACGTACGACTTTTAATTTGTGCCGTTGTCAGCAGTAGTGATCAGAATTGAAGAAAGTGCGTAAGTAGTTTACGTGGCACGCTGATCATTTATCCTTTTGGTGAGTCTTTATTAGTTGTTGTCTCCTGATATATATACACTGAGGTGACGTATCATTGGGAATTACCATTACACTCCATCCGTCCTAAATTGCAAGTCGTTTTGATATTTCTAGATTCATAATTTTTTCATATACACGAAGATATATACTATGCATATATATATAGTAAAAAATTAGTATATATATTTTAAAAAAATCAAAATGAAACGGAAGGAGTAGCGTTTTTCTTAGCCTACCTATTATTCATAGCTAGTTTATTCAGCTGATCAGTCCTTCACCACTACTAGAGTCGTGCTGCGCGTCCGTGACGGCATGTGATCCACTGACGCGTGTCCCGCTCAACACAGGATGATTAATTTAACGCAGCCGTTTGACTGTAATCAGCTATATACAGTGCCAACGAGGCGCCAAATCTTTTCGTATATTTGATGGATGCTTTTTGAACGGCTGGCAGCGTCATCGACTACTCGTCCCTGCACGGATTAACTTTAATTATTCAAATGGTTCCCACATATATGCAGGGTCCACACGTGTCCTCCTCCTAGCCCGCGACCGGCGCCGAAGCCGTCGAAGCTACAGCTAGCTACAATAAAATGACATGTTTTTCTTATTGCTTGCTGTCCTGCTGGGTAGCAGGGTTGCTAAGCGCGTCAGCTAGCTGCACGCCATCAACCTGCTAGTGCTTTATCAAAAAAAAAAAAAAAAAAACATGCTAGTGTGCTCCTCGCGAAAAAAAAAAAGGTTAGAGTGCGTGATGTATACTGCCTGCCGTATGATTTGGGATCCGTCGCCAATTAAGGAAGCAATGGAAGCAGCAGATAGTGTTGCGACTGTTGGCGCCACGACAGGGGGCAAAGTACTGATGATTGAGTTTTCTAATGATGATCCTTATTCACTTGCGTCACCAAAGTGTCAGGTATAGTAAGGGCGTCTTCCAGGGTAGCACTAGATCTAAGAAATTAAATATAAAGAAGAGAAGGTAGCATTGAGTACGGTGATACGAGAAACGTTCGAGACTATCTTCTACAAACGTCTCTACCTTTCTCACCGTTCAAAAGTATAGATTCAGCTAACTCTAAGCTAAAGCATCGGAAAGGCTCTAACCGGCCCCTCTCCGTCGCTCGCTTCACGCTGTGACGTGGGGCCACCGGCCGTCAGATGCTTCCTCCTCCTCGATCCCCGGTCTTTCTCGCTCCTTTCAACACGCCGGTCGGCCGGTCCGCCGGAAGCTCCGCCATCTTTGCCGGGTTAAGTTGGGTCCGGGTGGATTTCCTCTGGGCTAGATATGTTCTTTCGACCCTCAAAGGTACGTGACTTACTTTGAGCTTTTTTACTATACCTTGTACCACTGCTTCTTGGTGGTGTATAGAGTGGTGAATAGTATAGGAACTGCTTGGTGGTGTATAGTATAGGAAGGTTTTATTGTCCATTATTACACATAATTTAGTAATTATTATATTGTATACTTCTCGTAAAAAATATTGTATTGTATATAATAAGATTCCAAATTTAACGAAATGGTTTTATAGACTTCATGCTAATATTAGAAAAACATTACAATTTACAGTGACGGTATTTCTATTTTATTCCATAATACTTTTATACTAAATATATATGTTACTCATTGTATACTATATGTTCATTTCGCTATTATTTGAGCATGCTGATAGGCCTGCTAGTGGGGCGGGTTAAAATGGATTTTATGGGGCGGGTTGCGACGCAGGGTGTGTTTGAATGGGTTAAAATAGGTTATAGTATTTAATGGGTTGGGGCAGGTCGGGTATATTACAAATGTGGGTTGGAGCGGGTTGGGTGATTTTGTTTTTGTCTGAGTTTGCATGTGTTTAACTCATGGTTTAACTTTCAGGTTTCGGCTCTTGACGTGGGATCCATATGTAGATTTAGTTAGTAACTTGCACAAGGTAGCGGACTGTTAAACTGATTCATCTTCAGCAAATTTCGATCAATTTCTCTAAAATTTTAAAGTATGAATGCGATAAAAATGTTTTAGCGTTAAGGTCCAGCTCTTGACGCGGGTGTCGGTGTTTTATACCCGGCAACCTACCGAGGGTATCCCGAGGTAGTAGATTGGTTGGTGGGGGATCGCCAATCTAAAACTTGATGGTAAAAGTGAGGACACAAGACATAGATTTATACAGGTTTGGGTTGCTAGAGTAGTATAATACCCTACGTTCTGTTTGGGGTATTATATATTGCGCCCTGCACTTGGGTGTTGTTTGGTGTTGAGGATTTGATCCTCTGTTGTGGTTCTATGAAATCTTCGCCTACCAATCTAGGGACCCCTACCCTCTTTTATGGACTTATAGGACGGGATTACTAGTCGGTTACAAGGTAGTAGTCCTGATATGATTAAATGGTACGAGTCCTAGTAGGATTACAGAGGAATCTTAGTAGGAGTCCGTCTTCTTCCTTCCTTGCCGCACTACTTTGCACAAAGTAGTGGACAGTCAAACCAATTCAACTGCAACAAGTTTCGGATAATTTCTCTAAAATTTTAAGGTGTGAGCGCGAGGTTTTAGTTTTAGGGTTCGGCTCTTGACGCGGGGCTCATATATAAGTCCAGCCGCACTACTTTGCACAATGTAGCGAACTGTCAAACTAATTCATCTGCAAAAAAATTCAGTCGATTTCTCTAAACTTTTAAGATGTGAACACGAGGTTTATATAAATTTATAGGTTCATGCACCAAACTCATGGGTTATATCAATTGGTGGGGCGGGTTGGGTTAGCTTTAGATAATAGAATTATGGAGCAGGCACAGGGTGGGTGAATGAGTTAATTTATTGCGGGCTGGGGCAGGTTCGGGCTGAGTTTCAACCCATTATGGCAAGTACATTGGTGTCGTCTAATAGGCGGTCTCATGCATTGACACCTAATCTTGAGACGACTCAATAGACAACCCGTACAATGGGTTATCTTTTAAGTTATCTACCTTATATAATTTCTTAATTTGTGCATATGAAAAAAGAAATATTATGAGTTGCATGGCAACAACTAATCGTACGATGGTTGTTGAGTTGTCTCGTAGTCTTAAAATTTAGCTCATGATCTTTCTCTCTCCCCGCTCTCTCTCCTCCACACCATCAAAATTCCTACGTATCATTGCATAAGATGCTCTATGAGACTGTTAACGTGTAGCAATATACTTGATCGATCGCGTACTTAGCTGGCCTACGTGCTGATAACATACACGAGCAGTAGTGTGCATATCGAGCGTCGTACATGTACTGTATGAATCCAATTTTCTCGCCCGGCGGCTGCTAGGTGCTAAGCTAGCTCGTGAGAACTTGCCGACTGTCGCATGCACATGCATGGAGCGAGAATTTCGTGCTCGTCTCGTATGGTACGGTTCGGTCGGTGCACGCGTGTATACATACGTGGTTTGCTATCGTCTAAACCGGTATTCGTACACGTCGTACTATACAAGTGTTCACTTCCCACAGGGTTGATGATCAAACAACACGCGGCACAACGTACGGCGATGTGTATTCAAGTTCGAAGCAAATACGTTCCAAATAGTCCACAGGTACGGCGCGAGTAGAAAGATTTTGGATAAAAACCAGATACGATGCATGCACATCGTCGTCGTTATTTAACGGCCTTATATGTCATTGACCGTAACCTATGATGATCATGAAATGCTCCCCAAATCATTGTTACCAGCCATATTAGCAGCAACATCATCGATCTCTCATCATGTCCATCTGGGAGATTAAGCTGCATATATAGTAGTAGGTGCATGTCCACTTCCTGACCTTGAATTCTTGCAGCCGCTACTGATGAAATGCTCCCCAATGCACTTGCGGGATTTCTTGTTTGAGTGCAAGACAGATCGTTTGATTGGATGGAACTCGCTGTCTGTCTGCAGGTGAGCTCACCTACATTGCTAGCTTAATCATCCAGGAAACGATCGATCGAGATGCTGCAAGATAATGCTTGCTGTTGAGATGAAGATTGAAGGTTTCATCAGAGAGGCCGGCCGATCCGCGGCAGCAAACGCTGACCTTCTTGGCATACGCATCGTTTTCGATCGACGCCCTCGGTTGGTCAATCGAATGCTGAATCTGCTGGCAGGCGAGATCGTTCGTTTCTGACATTGTTTTTCTGATCTGCTAATCCTGGAGACATGTGTAAAGATTTGCCTTTCAGGTCACCTATGGTTAAAACTGATTGGAGTTTTGGAGCAGCGAACTTGTCATTGTTGCGTCTCAAGTGCGAACACGCGCCTGTCAATTCATTAACAGGAGAAACTGAAGCTGACACCCACGCAATGCAATGCTGCCGGCCGTTCTTGCTGACAATTAGGAGCGGTTTAACAGTAGACATGAGTGCCAGTATCTTTGTACAGCTAATGCTGACAGCATGACAATGAAAACCAGCTCTTACATCACGCATGCATGTCAGTATCAGCAATCACGAACCCACGACAAAATGGCTTGGCCCAAAACTCCTTTTCAAGTGTTCATCATCATCCTGCAGTAGCAGGAACAGTTGCCTCACATGGATGTCACTGCATCGATCCGTTCCTTCCTTCTCCACAGAAGTCGCCTCTTAACAAACTGCAGCAGCCAGACTTTCAATTTGTGGCGTTTTCCTTCAGCAGCAACCTGAAAGAAACAACTTATAACCAATCTTATAATATGCATGTGTTTGGCATGGTCCTGAGTCCTGACCAAGGATGGCTACTGATGATCCATCCATCCGTGCTTAATCTTTGGATCCTTGGTGTCTCTGAGAATTCTTGTTGGGTGCAGCCAAATCGTTTGATTGGATGGAACTCGCCATCCGTCTGCAGGAGACCTCACCTACATTGCAAGCTTATTGAGAAAAGGAGATGCCAGAAGTTAATGCTGCAGATGAAATATCATCAGAGGCAGGCCGACGGCGGTCTGCAGCAGCAAACGCTGATCTTCTTGGCGCTTCAGGAACCACACGTACGTGATGTGCAGAGGAAACCAACCGATCGATCCTGCACGCTAACGTCAACGGCGGCTACGGATCACATCGTTTTCCATGCAACCCAATCGAATGCTGAACCTGCCGGCAGACGAGATCGTTGATTTCTGTCAGTGTTTTCTTCAGTTCAAGCTCTGCTTGGGAGAGAACTTGTCACACAGCCGGATAGAGTTATCTGTCCACATTATTATCTTACCTAACAATCAACTCGCATGGGAAGAAATCGCATTCCTGTCCAATTAATCACTGATTGGAGTTTGGAGATGGAAACTTGTTCTTGTGTCTTTTCTGAAAAATGAACTTGTTCTCGTGTCTCTCTGAACTCTAAAGTCTGAACTTGGACCCGGATAGGATCTGAAATATCAGCTTGTGTCACGTTTACAGCTAGCGCTGGCGTTGTTGGTAGTAGTTTCTGCGTACCAACCGATCTGAAATATTTCCAGATCCGTGAACAAAACGGTGTCCGAATCTGGCACTGACAAAGCCTGCTCACACTACGGCAATCACGTTACCCATTGATCCTTCTTCCTTCTCTTTCACTCTTGCAAGAGTTTAAAGGAGCTGGCATTTTCCACTAGAAGAAGTTAATCAAAAGGAGGTTAATGGCCCCAACAACCCAGCCCACAGGATAACCCGTGTGGGCAAGCAAATTACTCCATTAACTTTCACCAAACACTACAGATTTTCACGCCTCAAGTCAATTTTATTAGGTGCGAGGTTGGAGCGCCAAGGAGTTTTGGCATTGACATTGCAAGGACGATTTCGACACGGACGCTCATACACACGCTCGCACAAACTCACATTGCAACATATGTAACATCTAAAACGAAGGATCTCGGTGACTTTATTATAAGTAGTGACTCCAGTTCAGAGAGAGTATCAACCATCCAATTCGCATGTGTTTGGCATACACGTCCAGGACTCACCATCATCACCACAAGCTCATTCCTAGCTGTTCCAGGCATCCGAAAGGCCGAACAGCTGAAATGCTGAATGTAGCCGCGTATACTACATACACCACATTCGCACATCCATTTCGACTGCACATCTCAACCTCACCAGTATTATTATACAGATCCGCGTTACTTATTATTATCACAAGGCAAGCATGAGGACAGCAAATGGCATCTTCTGTATAAAAGGCGCACTGCCAACCGGCGTACTCATTCCTTGTTCTTGTCCTCGACAGGTTCTCCTTGCTGGCCCAGATCCTCAGCAGACAAGTTCAGAGTCTCTGCAAGGGAAAAGCAATGATCCTAGGTACGAATCAAGTACGGATATCAAAAGACTAATGATTCGCTAGTACAAGAAAGGAGTACCATCGCTGTCCGCAGATGCATAAGAAGTTCGACGGGCACGGGCATTTTGTTGAGTAGGCTGAAAGTAGAATAGATGGGGAAAACATTCAAGTCAAGAAATTAAATTGGCATGACACATATAGCAATGCAAGTAGGACGCATAATTACTGTATGCTATACTTGCTACAGGATTATGGTGTGGAGTCAAGCCTACAAGGTATCGAATAATATACTAAATGCATCTAGACTGCCTCCCGTACCAGCTTTGGTAAAAGTAATATGCTATAACATAGATTATATGGATTTGCACCTATTTCACAATCAAAAAAGCCTGGGAATTATACAACCGCACACCACATGCTAGACTATTATGAGTCAGGCAAAAGCTGGTACCTGAAGCTTTGGTCGAAGTGCTTCAAGAGGACCTTTAGGCTTGTTGGGAACACCACCTTGCTGAAAGAACAAATGAAGAGAAGATATTTCACATTTTTTTAAAATACTTAATATCAGAGTGGGGGTTGGAAGGACTCTCTATTACCTTTCCTAGAGCCCAATCAGCGGAATCAAAGTAAGCACGCTCATGGTCCTGAAAAGGTATTTCAATATCAAATAGTCACCTTTTTATATATGATAATATTACACAATTTAAATAGCAAAGAAACAATGTATAGTAAGGCAATGTTATTGACCTTAGATATAAGTGGAGTCTTTCTGGGCAATATTCCTCCATACTTTTTCTTAATTGCTGCCTCCTGCAAATACGGATAAGTAGCAGTTAGAAGAGAAACAACACAAGTGCACGAATACTATACCCAGAAACAAAAGGAAAATGGTGATAAGAAAAGACAGTGCCTCCTCTTGTCGCGAGGGCATCCCATCCATTTCATTCTGGCCCTGAACGTCTTCAACCTTCTGATCTGAAACATCTCCTTCAACCCTCACTTGGGCAGTTACATCATCAGATGCCATCCCAGACATCGTAAACTTGAGCTGTGAGAGAAGAGTTCAAGTCCATGATTAGTTCATACTCATGATAGCAATCAGCCAATCAGAATAATTTATGATGTACACTAGCTAACATATGCGCAGATGTATGGCAAATAATTCCAGAATACAAATGAGCGCTCATATTCTCACAAAGAAACAATATATAGGCACTTATTTTCCTTAATGGCATAGCAGGAGGGCATAAAAAAATCAACATAAAGTATGGGGTAATGACAACTATGTGCGACGTAAACATTGATTTTCCATCATCCCAAATTCAGTTAGGAGAATGCATTCAACATTTCCAACAACTAAACTGCCTTCGACAGATTGATTAATACAAGACCAATGTTTGAGCAACTGAATGGCACCACAGTAGGATAGGGACCCAAAACATGCTTGATATCAACAACAATCTCATCCCTAAAGATCCCCATCCAGCTATGTTTCGTAAGGTCAGGTCTGTTGTTGACAGAAAGTTACGAGCAGATCAGACAACAATAAACATTGAATATTTACCATTACCAAAGATACTGCATTTTATCTAAACTGTTCCTAAATATGACTGATATCCTTTAGCTCTCCCTTCATTAGTTACCATAAACTCTGTTGTGGTGCACTGGCAGGGCTTCCAGTAGCCAAACGAACCGAGCAAATTATATTCAGAAACACACTTGGCCATAGTTGGTTTGAAAAAATTAATTCGCTTAGAAACACCTTTCAGAATAATTTTTAGGAGTAACGTATTTATTGTTGGGTATTGATCAATTATCGTTACTCTTATCATACTGGCACAAGACTTTGCGCTAGAAAGAGACAGAAAAATATCATTTTGCTACGGATTTAATGCCAACTCCATTACAGCGAGACTTGGCCAGCAGATAGACCATTTTATGTATCAAAATAAGCAAGGTTTATGTTATCAGATTGTTTGGTTTGAAACATTAAATCCAGAAACTAAGCCAAGCATTTGATATTGCAAAAATAAAATTCTCAGGGAGTCAAGCAGGAAGGAAGGATACAGTTAAAAGATCCATTTGCTTCAAGACATTCACGCCTTGCTGCATATTTTCATCGCAAACGCTTAAAGAAAATGGTACCTTTTTTCCTGTGTCCTTTATCTTAATGATTTCGAGTCAGAAAATAAATGCCCAACGACACAGAGGTGCAAGGACAGCTATGCAATACAAACATCATCCCCTTTTTCATAACAAGTCATCAGGATCACGTTACCTTTCAGAATAATCTTTAGGAGAAACGTATTATCGTTGGGCATCGATCAATTGGCATTACTTTCTTATCATACTGGGTACTGGCATTAGGTTTTGCTATAGAAAGAGACAGAAAAGTACCACTTTGCTAAGGATTTAATGGCAATTCAACTACAGCAAGAGTTGGCCATTAGATAGACCACTTCATGCATCAAAGTATGCAGCTTTTATGTTATCAGATCGTTTGGTTTGACATATATTAAATGCAGAGTCTTAAGTCGAAAGCATTTGATATTCCAACAACAAAATTGTCAGCGGATCTAGCACAAAGTATATTGTTGACCGGTTCATTTGCTTTTAGAACGCTCATGCCTTGCTGCATATTGTCATCGCGAACGTCTTCAGAAAATGTTATCTTTTTTACTGTGTGCTTCATATGAACAATTTTGAATGGCAAAACAAACGTCCAGCAAAGAGGTGCCATAATAGTTTTATGGATGAGCAATATGCACATCGTCCCCTTTTGCTCCATAAGCAGCGCCACACAGATTGCGAGAGGGGAAGAGATAAACGAGGGAGAAGGGGAAGGAAAGGATGAGCTCACCTCTCGCCGCCGCCGGGCCGGATCCGCAAGGCGGAAGGGGAAGATCCGAGACCTGGTGCAGCACCAACACGTACGGTTCACGGGAGGGGAAAGAATCAACAAGGAATCGGGAGGTGGAGATCTGGTGAGACAGAAAGAAGAGGAGCTCAACGTCAGCCCGTCTCCGGTTGCCGTCGACTCACCGCCGGTCGTCGCCGTATCGCGTTGTGGCTACGCAGGGAGGTGGGGACGACAGGTAAGTGGAGAGAGCGAGCGACGCGCAGCGAGGTTATTCCGCTGCGTCGCGCAGTGGGCCTGCTATGCTATGAACTGGGCCGTGTCAGAACAGATGGCTCAATCCGTGTCGGCCCAGGTATGCAGCAAGGTTTTGCTCTGTTATTATTTTGTGTCGGCCCAGGTATGCAGCAAGGTTTCGCTCTGTTATTATTTCTATACTATAGAGCTCGCAATATCTTGGATTCATTTCATATGAGAATACGAGATAGACCGTTGCGAATAGTTTTGGTCACGTTGGATACCGATCCGAAACGCAGCAAACCACACAAATATTCTTTTTCAGATATGGAGTAAAAGCAGGCATACATGGGATTTGTCCATTTATTTTACACTTTGCATTTCATGTTAAGTCCAGAATATCAAAAGTAAGGGAAACTCAAAATTTACAAAAAAAAAATCCTCCCAAATTTAAATAGAAAGCTAGACTAATCTAAGCATCTACATTTTATTATTTACTTAGTATTTTTTACAATATTTAAAACTAAAATCTTAAATGTGATATATATTAGATTTACTGTTAATCTGTTTAACAATTTTATAGTGATGATAAAATCTTAGCTTTAAAAACGTGCATGTATAAGCTGCCGTACGTTCCTTGCTGCAATGAGTAGTGCATGTCCTGATGTGCATGTACATGTATCTCGCACAGTTGCCGTACAAGCATGCCACTGTACATACAACATAAGCATACAACAGCGATGGCTTCATATAAAAAGGTGCGTGACACGTAGGTTTAGCTGTTTGAGGTCTCAAGTCTCGCCATCTTATTTTTCACTTCCTAACCCCACCTCTCACCTCACCAGTCAATTCGCATGCAAACAGGGCTGCAGGGCACCCAATTTTTAGCCACGCTGGCATCCGAGCCTACCTGGCCTGACAAAGCCATCAGTGGAGCACCCGCGTTGGACCTGCTCTCAGGCGGCATCTCTACCGATCCGTCTCCACAGATTTCCCACCTTCCTCCCTGCAACCCAGCTGGCTTCTAATTTGTTGAGCTTTTCAGCAGTAATCTGAAACTGACGACTAACGTTGTCAGAAACCGAAATGGATTCCTACGCTTTTGTGTTGTTGCGCTGGCAAGAAGAAAACCAACGGCTTGTTCGCTTCAGCTTATTCAGCCGGCTTATCAGCCACCAAACAGTATTTTCCTTTCACAACAAATCAGCCGTTTCAGCTTTTCAGCTGACTTATAAGCTGAAACGAACAGACCCGAAATGGCCAGGCCGGCAGCCGGGACTTGAGAAATGCAAACTTGAACAACCCGGCCTACAGGATCACCATCCCTGTCAAATGTCAAGGACTCGAGGTGTTTTGTCATGGATCGTGCAAACCATTACCAGAGCGATCATCGTTATCCTGAACGACCTGGACTTTTATCCCTTTTTCACCACAGGTTTCATTTCATCTGCAGGTGATCATCTATCTGACGGTGTTGCTTCGCACCCGCGGTTACCTTCCTTTTGGCGTCTGCAGTCGCCGGTCAGCGTTTTCAGGTGAGGTCGTGAGGAAAAGGAGGGTAGGATTAACCACCGTGCGTTTGACATTTGCAGGCGCAGCTGATTGACCACTGCAGCAGCATCTCCTCGTTTCCCTTTGCTTTACCAGCTTTGTGCATGGTGGTCGAACATCTTTTTTTTTTACGATAAAAAAAACACAAAGACGTGAGATCGACCCCGTTCATTGTTCCTTCAAAAGTTACACGCACGCATGACCCAGCCATAAACCGAAACGTGTCGAGCACTGTGTGTTAAGGATACGTGTCGAAACGTTTCTACCGCGCGCGAGGCTGCAGAGAAATCGAACGAGCATTTTGATGAGAGAGAGAGAGAGAGAGAGGGAAAAAAAAAGGAAGAGGAACCGATGAACTTGGCCCACCACACACACAAACAAGGTGGCCCAAGGCACAGAAGCCCACACATAAGAGGAAACGATCGGGATGGGCCCTCGGCCAGCGTGTGGCCCCTCACCGCCCGGGCCCACGAGACAGACATCCCTCTCGGTCTCGGTCCGTCGCCGTCCCATTCCCCCGTTCCGGTCCGGTTCCAAGTCCAGCCGTCCATCTCCTGTTCGTCCTCCCTCACCCCCGTGACTTGCCACGCGGTCCGCGGGTCCCACCGCCCGCCCCCTCACACAGTCTCACCGAGACCGCGCACGTCTAGAAGGAGGAGCGCAGCAGAGGAGAGGCCACGGCGGCGGGACCACGCCCCAGCCTCCTGCACGCGCCGGCCACCAACCCGCATCTGGTCCGCTCCGGTCCCCACGTCCAGTGACAAGCAGCCACGAGCCAGCCAGCGCAGGAGAAAAAAGAGAAGGGGAAAAGGGCAAAAAAAAAAAATCCCGTGCGCGCGGCGTGCTGTGCCTGCGCTGCTGCTCCGCGCCGGTGCCCGGCCCCACCGCCAGGATGGCCCACCCGTCGTTCACGCGTCCGGTCCAGGGCCGCTGCTGGTCCCACGCGGGGCCCACGGGGGGGTAGATTCGATTCGCCGGGTGCGGGCCCCACCGGTCAATTCCTTCCGTACCGGGGCTCTGTTCCGCTCGCGTGCCCGGAGTCGGGGTCGGGGGCGGGGGCGACCGGATCGCGGTGGAGGGCGTGGCTCGGCTCGGCTCGGCTCGGCCGGCGGCAGCTCGGCTCTCTCCCGTTCCGGCCTCCAGTCTCGCTGGCACTGGCTTGCTGGAGTACTGTTGGGTGGACGCGGTCCACGGGCGGGGTGCGGGGGCACGGGAACGGATCACGAGATCGTGCACCGCAGCGCCCAGCCGCTTTTTCGGGGCGGTTTTAAAACGCCGGGGCTCCATTTCGAGGCTGAAAAGCGGAAAAGCGCCGGCTGGCTGAACCAAAAAGCCCAGCAAAGGATGCGGTTATCGGTTTTAAAATGCTTCATCATCAAGGTGAATTTCAGTGTGTTCAAACCATGACCGGCGGGGGCTTGCTGGCTGGACTCACCAACAACAATCAAGATGGACCAATTTTTACCAAAAAAAAAACAGAATTGAGAGGATTCTTTTAGGGAACCAATACTATACAAATTAAATGATTCTATGTTTCGAGCGAATTTACAAACAATAATCACAGATCTACAAACCTACGGAATATATTTTTTTTCGTAATATTATGGCTTTAATATGGCGATAAGTGCATTCAATATTCACCATATAGCACACCGTCACAAAACCAAGCAGGTATGTGTTAAAATTTATGCAATTTGACCATCTATGTGGTTAGAGCTTAATCTATCTAGAATGTGATTAGAAAACTTAACACGACACAAGAATCCAATGTCTTCACTTTTCCACGTTAAAGTCGCATAGTTACATGACTTGTAGAGAAGCAAGCAAATGGGTGAACGAGTCGTATAATGCAAAGCAATTGTCCATGAGAACCCTTCTATTTTGGATGTGAATAGATTTGAGCATTTTGGACCACTGGATCAACATCTGATGCCCTGTATTCCCCCTTCCCATCTACAACTCTAACTCCCTTCTATCTTCCATCATTGCACTCAATCTTGTTCACATCAACTCTCCACCGCTACCGCTCGACACCCATCTCCATATCGCATTCCACCATCCCACTGCCTCGCTATCGCCATCCTTGGCAGCAACAAACTCCCACCGGCCATGACATGTCGTAGCGTACCTTCTCACAAGTAGTTGCCCTTCTTGCTGGGCTAGGCTTGAGCAAAGCTTGGCTAGGACGGGAAAAAATTGGGTTGATTTTGGGCTTAGAATTCGTACCCACTGCCATCCCAAGGATAACTCTGGACTGGTTTGAAGTGGGCATGGGCTTCCCTTTCTTTCTTAGTCAAGACATAAATAAAATCAATTATCGGGGTCGGATCGTTTTTTCGAGCTTGTGTTCCTTCGCCTAGGCCCAACACCAATAGCATGCTAATAATCGGGCCAGGCCAAGGCAAAAAATACACTAGTCTAAGTTGGGCCATCTTTCCACAACTCTCATCTTTCCGGTATATACATCTTCCTAGTCAGCTCCAATACTAGAGTAAGATCCCCTTTTGTTAGTACCGTCCAATCAACCGTCCACCATCACTGCGGTAGGCGGTATCCCTACCGCCTCGCCATCCTTTTCACCGCCAGCGAGCCAACGACCTCTCTCGTCATCCCTTCATGGAGCGAGTGCTAGAGATCTCAAAACCATAGACCTTGTTGGAAATAATGAAGCATGAGGAGTATAGCACGAATCTCATCACCAAACATGAGGTAAGGGTGGGTACGGTCATAGTTTTATGGTCTAGTGGTCAACCAATCTCCATCTCCTTGTCGTGACCGGTAAATTTGGTCTAGTGGTCAACCAATCTCCATCTCCTTGTCACGACCGGTAAATTTGTGCCACGTTGTCACCTCCATCCATATGGTCAACGACAATTGTAGCCCAACTATTGGCCCTCAACCATATCTCCCTTCACCAATAAAAACATGAGCTTGGTGGAGAAGAAACAGAAAAAAAAAACTATTTCTAGTCGCAGTTGTTGGTCTACCGGTCCATGGACCCAGCTTAGGAGAAAAATCCATTGCCTAACTACCTTTCTATAGTCCAACACAATCGAACGCCGACAACCTCACTCAACGTGCTTGCATGGATCAAATGCTAGAAATATCCAAATCTTATACCTTGCTGGAAATGAAGCATGAGGAGTATGACACGAATCTCATCACTAATTGTGAGGTGAAGGTACGGTTGTAGTTTCTGTTCAATCAATCTCCATCCTTTTTGTTGTGACTCGTCAACAATTTGTACCTTATTGTCGCCTTGATCCCCATGGTCAACGACGATTTTACCCAGCTATTAGCCTTCCAAACATATCTACCCTTAAATACATATCATAAATCAATCTTGTCCTCCGTCACTATCATAACCGATGATATTCTTATCACACCACCTACCACTACCAGGTTATATAGCTGATGAGGTAGAGAGGAAATCGAAGCACATTCGTAAAAATCTATCTCGAACTTAAATGTCATGGCTTTATGATTGGTTCACTTGTCGTTTTCTCTATGTGTAGCTTGGTTGCAGTTTCTTGTTGACTCATTAGACATGTCATATAAACAACTCCTAATCTATGCATAATAACAAGATTTTCCCTTCACCAATAAAAACCTGAGCTTGTTGGATAAGAAACGGAAAAGACTCCATTTTTAGCCGCAGCAGTTGGGTCTACCGGTCCATGGACCCGGCTCAGGGCCAAAAGCCGTTGCCTTCTCTACCACCACCTCTGTCCCTCTCCCCTCGCTTTCGTCTCGTCTCGTCTCCTCCCTCGCGCATGCTCCAAAAAGCAGCTACTCCTCCCCTCCCCTGCTCTGCTTTCCCCTCCCCGCCTAGGGTTTCCCACCCCCATGCCTCTCCCGGAACCCTAGCCGTCTCCTCCCCGCCGCTGCAGCCGTCTCCGGCCATGGCCGCCGCCGCCGGCGCCGGGGCCGGGGCCACCGACTACTCCTTCGCGGCGGAGTACGACGGCCCGCCGCTCCCCTACTCGCTCCCGCGCGCCATCCCGCTCGACCTCTCCCGCATCCCGCTCGCCGCGCTCTCCTCCTCGCCGCCGGCCTCCCCCTCCGCCTCCTCGTCCCCGCTCCCCGTCGTCCGCCCGCTCACCCCGTCCTCCTTCTGCTCCGCTATCCACGGGCACGCCCACCCCGCGCCACGCTCCGCCGCCCCCGCCCCCGCTGCGGGGGGAGCGGTGGTGGACTCCCCCACCTCCGTCATCGAGAACCACCACGCCGCGGCGCACCACTCCGCCGAGCTCCCATCCTCCCCCACCGACGACGAGGGCGCCGGCGACGGCGACGGCGGGCCCCAGGCGCTGCCGCCGAAGCCCCGCCACCAGACCGCGGTCACCTTTGCCGAGACCAGCGGCTCACTCCTCCAATCCTCTGACGACGAGGGCGAGTACGAGGATGAGGATGAGGAGGAGGACGACGATGCCACCGCAGGGGAGGCCCGGCCCCGCGCTGCTGCCGGCCAGTCGAGCGGCTCCCTCTCCCCGGCGCACTGGAGGGGCGGCAGGTCCCGCGGCTGCTACAGGTGCGGGAAGGGGGGCGGCTTCTGGGGCCGCGACAAGGAGTCGTGCCTCGCCTGCGGGGCGCGGTACTGCGCGGGGTGCGTGCTCCGGGCGATGGGCTCCATGCCGGAGGGGCGCAAGTGCCTGGACTGCATCGGCCGGCCCGTGGCCGAGTCCAGACGGGACGCGCTGGGGCGAGGCTCGCGCGTGCTCCGGCGGCTCCTCAGCGCGGCGGAGGTGGAGCTGGTCATGAGGAGCGAGCGGGAGTGCGTGGCGAACCAGCTGCGGGCGGACGACGTGTACGTCAACGGGTCAAGGCTGTCGCCGGAGGAGCTCGTGGTGCTGCAGGGGTGCCCGTGCCCGCCGTCCAGGCTCCGGCCTGGGTTCTATTGGTACGACAAGGTGTCCGGCTTCTGGGGGAAGGTAGGTGACTTGTGGGGATCTGAATTTTCCTTTGCTCATCCGAAACATCTACTAGCTGTTTGTGATGCAATAAGTACTGTAACTGAATTGGTTGTGATTCGTGTCAATTTTGTTAGTCTTAATAGTAGAAATAGGGACATTACGCCTGCAATGTGGAGATATGAAGTGTGGATTGCTTCTTTTTTTAGGTATTATGTTTGGTAAACTCTTTGCAGGACAGCTTATGTCATTGATTGTAGCCCAGTTCAATAGATTTATATTATGAGTTGGAATCATGGTGCCTACTCTGAAACTTTGGATGTGTAGTACTGTTGAATGGATATGCTGGAATATTTAGTTTGACTTTGATGGGGCTCTGTCTGATGAATCAGCTTAGTTGGGTGTTATATCATGGTCCGAATGATCTCATTGTCCTATGAATCATAGTGGATAGTGTGCTGTCTAAATCAGGAGAATCTGATATTTTTGGTTCTGCACAAGGTTGCACATCAAGGTTGGCATGTCTGTGATATTACAAGTGGAGTTGTTAGACACAATCTTTTTGGACACGTTAACTGAGATTTAGTCATGATATATACAACACGGTTTTGGTCTCTGTTTCCAGGTTTGGGTAGGCTTGTGAATTTGGTAAAAAAATGATTATAATCGTGACTTTTTTGCCCTTCTTGTGCCATTTCACAATCTCGTTAATAATCAAGTTGCTGCATTATGAATTTTGCTTGACTCTTCTTACAAATCCTGTGATAATTTGTCCTTGACAAATCTGACAAGAAACTTCTTGTTGAAAATGTTTTAGGAGGGACACAAGCCCCATTGCATAATCAGCGCTAATCTCAATGTTGGAGGTTCGCTAGATCAAAAAGCAAGCAATGGAAACACCGGGATATTGATTAATGGACGAGAGATTACAAAATCTGAACTGCAAATGCTTAAGGTTTGGAATCATATGCTAACTGCCTCATCTTGAGATATGCTGTTTGTTTTTTTTAAGAAAAATGTTTGATATTAGTTGGCTGGAGTACAATGTGCTGGGAAACCTCATTTTTGGGTGAATGCTGATGGGACTTACCAAGAGGAAGGCCAAAAAACTGTTAAAGGGAAGATCTGGGATAAGGTAATGTTCTTCTTATGTAGAAGCCTTGTATTTTTTTTGAGGGAAACTAACTAACTTTGAAACTAACTTTCTCACCAGCCTATAGTGAAGCTTCTTAGTCCTGTCCTGTCATTGCCAACACCTAACAAAGCCGCTAATCAATGTGGTGGAGAAGCTGTTCACATGGTAAATCGACCCATTCCTGACTACCTGGAGCAAAGGACAGTCCAGAAGCTTTTGTTGGTTGGGTCAGGGGCAAGCACCATACTCAAACAGGTACAATGTTTATGTACATCTGCTAAATTAACGTGCATGGATGTATAAGTTTATCAGCTGCAGTAAGATTACCATCTGAGATATGCTTTGCACATAAATAATGTTTAGTGTTCTGCACCCCACGAATTTACAATGTTGGTGTGGCAATTCATATTGAATCTATTGAATATATCAGGCCAAGTTCTTGTACAAGAACAAACCATTTTCTGCGGATGAGCGTGAAGATCTGAAACTTATCATACAAAGCAACATATACAACTACCTTGGTATATTACTTGAAGGCCGTGAGCGGTTTGAAGATGAAGATTTAGCTGATAGAAGAAGAAACAGTCAGCGTGACACTTCTAGCTCTGGTATGACCAATTTGTTGCAGCTTTAATACACTCGAGAGTTTCAGGAAACTCCAATTTTTTTCCTTTTTGTAAAGCAATGCAACTAAAGGAAACATTTTTTTTTCTCGGACGACAAAAGGAAACATTTCTATGTTTGCAACTCTGCCTGATACAAGTGAGTTTCTGTATGTTCTCTGCAGGCTGTGGTGAATCTGGGTCCTGTGATGAAGTTACTGAATACTCCCTTATTCCACGCTTGAAAGCATTCTCTGATTGGATTCTTAAGGCAATGGCTTTAGGTAATCTTGAAGACATCTTCCCTGCAGCTAGTCGTGAATATGCACCACTTGTTGAGGAACTATGGAAAGATCGTGCTATTCAAGCCACATATAAACGAAGAAGTGAACTGCCATTCCTTCCACCTGCTGCCAATTATTTTCTTGACAAGGTATTATCTGCAAATGGCAATCCTTTTTTCTTTGGTTATATAGAATTGTTTTAAGTGGTGATCTGGATAGTGCAAATCGTGATTGCTCATTCTTCAACCTTGTTTGGAATGGCCAGGCTGTTGATATTTCTCGAACAGAATATGAGCTCTCTGATATGGATATACTGTATGCTGATGGGATTACATCCTCGGATGGGCTAGCATCAACAGAATTCTCTTTCCCACATATGTCTTTGGGTGGACAAGGTGCTGACGAGCCTGATCCACAGGACACCTTGCTAAGGTCAGTTCTGTCACTCTGAAGGCAATTGTAGTATGCTATAGTGCTGTATTACTCTTTCTACAGATTCATGATTATATTGTCACTCGGTGTTATCTAGACTAGACCCCTCTTAAACGTGAATAAACTCTTTTTTTTAATGTATGGGCATGGTGCAGTTTCATGTAGAGTCACTTAGGATGAAAACTCACATGCATGCTTATTAAACCTTATATTCTAGATTTCAAATCCTGACTTCTGTCAGGAATCGCGATAGCTCTAATAAAATAAAGCAACCTTTCCATTTGTTTTCAGGTACCAGCTAATCAGAATAAACAGCAGAGGTTTGCATGAGAACTGCAAATGGCTGCAAATGTTTGATGATGTGAGGCTTGTTATCTTCTGTGTTGCTGCTAGTGACTATGATGAGTACTATGAGGATGCCAATGGTACCATTGTCAACAAGATGATAGAGAGCAGACAGCTATTTGAGAGCATCGCCCTTCATCCAACGTTTGAGCAAATGGGTTTCCTCCTACTCCTCACCAAGTTTGATCTCCTAGAGCAGAAGATTAGCAGCTCCCCGCTAACCTCATGCCATTGGTTCGACGACTTCACTCCCCTGATCAGCAGCAGCCTGCTCAACGGCAGCAGCAGGAGCACCCGCAGCGGCAGCCAGACCAGCTCGACGCTGCCCCAGATGGCTGCACACTACATGGCGACGAAGTTCAAGAGGCTGTTCGACTCCCTCACCGGGCGGAAGCTCTACGTGTCGTATGTGAACACGCTGGACCAGGAGTCGATCCGGTCGGCGATCCGCTATGGCCGGGAGATCATCAAGTGGGAGGAAGAGAAGCCCGTGTTCGGCGCGAGTGAGACTGTTTACAGCGAGGAGCCAAGCTCCTTCACCCATTGACCTGATCCCCCACACACCTTTCGGTGTGTGCAGAGAAGAGTTGTAAATATCTGTGCATTTCCTCCAGCCCCTTTCTTAGAGTTGTACTCCCATTCCTTTTGTTCGTAGCTGATCATCGGCTTTTGTATGGCTGTTAGTTGTTTCGCAAGTAGAATGATGAGGTGCGAGAAGACCGGCCCATTCCGATTCTTGTAAATTGTATTACAAGTTGCTTGCATTTGATTTGATGCATTTGGCTGGCGCAAGTCCCATTGCTGAGATGTTTTTGCTGGAGATGCATCCTCCGTCGTTGAGACGCATCATCTTCAATTGCTCTAGAGAATAACCTGTGCGAGTGCGAACACATCTTGGATGCCACCATTTGAAAATTACACAAATGGTTATGAAATATTCAGAAAAAAGATGTTGGATGAAACATGACATCACCAAGCAGTTGTCGGTGGATGCAGATTGTTCCTCAAAATTTAGCACTGGTTTCAGATTCCGATTTGCGTGGATGAAGGTTTTTTGTAAACAATTTTTGGGGTTCCCGTTAACATTCGAGTTGCGTTTTAGGCAATTGTCGACAGCACTCGTTGCTCCGCGTGCGCGGCCAGTGCTACGAAAATGTCCATGCCTCTGGTCATTGTTCGTTGAACAGCGTTGCACATGGAGCGCAAGAAATGGGGGGAAGCGAACAACCACAAGCCACAATTCACAAGCCACAAACATTTACAACAACCATCGCGGGCAATTATTTCGCCTGTACAGATGGTCACGACCGGCCGGGGTCGCCGGAACGCGGGCGCGGACGGCGGCGGCCAGCGTGGGGACCCGGCCGCCAGCTCAGCTGGGCGAGAACCGGTCTAGCAGCAGGTAGAGCGTGGTGTCGGACATGGCGCCGCCGCACCTCCCGACGTCCCCGTCCCCGGCCGCGGCGGCTCCCTGCACCGCCGAGGTCGTCGTCTTCTCTCCTCCGAGCTTCCTCTGCCGCTGCCGCGGGCCGCCGTGGCCGGCCGCCGCCGCCTGCCACGTCCCCTGCACCGCCGCGGCGAGCTCGCCGACGCCGAGCCACAGGTTGGCCAGGCTGGGCGCCGCCGTCGAAGACATGGAGATCGGGCGGGGTACTGATGATCTGAGCTGAATTCGGCTGGTGGGGCTCCGGAAAAAAGGACACTTGGTCAGTTGGTCTGGATGATGAGTGAGTGAGTGAGTAGCTTGGGCCCTGGCCCTGCCGTTATATAGCGCGCCAGGCCCAGCCGAGCCGAACGGATCAGGCTTCTAGATGTCGGCGTCGATGGCCGGCCACGACAGCGGCAGCGAAACGGCCGGCGCGCCCCGCCAGCCACGCCGAGCCCGCGGTTTCGCTTGCCTCGCCGGTGTCGCCGTCGATCGACCGGAAGCCGGAACCGGGCCGGCTCGATCACCCAGCTGCCAGCCCGGCACTGGCAAAACGCGTGCCGCGGTCGTCGTATTCGTCGTCGCTCTTATCGCGACGCGCGACGACGACGTGGCAGTGTGACTGAGGAAGATGATGAACCTTCCAGCTCCGCCGTCGCCGTCGCGATGGAGACATGCTTTGACGCGGAGGTGCTGAAGCTAACCTTAATAACCGGAGCAGTGAGTAATCTCCAGCCACCGTGCGCGCCCGTGGTATTCCTCCTCCTCCTCGTTTCGGCCGCCGCCGCCGTCGTCTTCTTCTCGAAGCATCTCTGACACGGCCGGCCGGACAGCGAGACAGATGGATGGCTGGGGATCGGTTTCGTCTCGAGTTGTTGGGCCAATTCTACGGGCCTCCGCTCGGACCAGCCGGTATTGGGCCGCCAAGTGTAATATCTGTTCTTATCAGTTTAATATTATTATTTATTAGTTTAATATTATTATTTGATATATGCTATATGGTAGCTTGCTGCCTGGGCTCTCAAGCGTCGCCCTGGCGTTGCACTATAGTTTGGGCCTGGCGCAGCCCAACCAAAGCTAGTTTTATTGTTTTGTTTGATTCAATTCAATTCCATTCAAAAAACAAAGATAAGCTTCTTCTCAAAGCCTCAACAAAAACCGAAAGTTAACTTTATTTTCCAGGAAAAAGTACGATCATGTTTGCATTGGTGCGTGCTCTTTTTTTTTCTCTCGTTTTTTTTTTCAAGTATTGAAAGTAGTTACACTTATTTGGTTGAATTCTCACTACAACCACTATGCTACCTGTTACTATGTTGCCCTGTTTGGTACAACGGTGGGGAGAAGCGCTTCTCAAATAATCTATACAAACATAGAAAAAGCGCTCCCTGAAAAGTGGGTTTGATACACATGGAAGTGGTAGGGAGAAACACGTCTGAAAAGTGGGTTTGATACTCGGTACGTGTACAAATGAAAGTGGTAAGGAGAAACACGATTATAACGATTATAAGAAGCTGAAAAAACCGTATCGTTTGGCTGTTAGTTTTAGTTTATTTTGGCTACAAGCAGTACAAGCAGGACCAAGCCAGCATTTGTTATTTGTACGTTTACAGGGGCAAGAACTTGGCAGCCATGGTGACGGTGTTCCTTCTGGTATGCTGTTGTTGTTCGTTCCACGATGATCGCAATACCGACCTGTGGATGGGCTGTTTCGTCGTGTCGAAGTTCTTCTTTGGGCCGAGTACAAGGGCCTCCGGTTCCTGCTGGGCCACGATCCCTCTGAACGGCCTAGACCCCGTGACTCGTCGAGTTCGCAAACCGACGACGTGGCCCGCTATATCCCTCGGATTCACAAACAAAACAAAAAAGAAAAAACCCGTGGCCTTTTACTCGTGCATGCATCTCGTGGCCTTTTAGCCAAGGGAAAGTATAGTATCTGTTTGATGCTTTCATCTCCTTTGGATTTGGATTAGTATTTGATACTGGAGACACGCATTATCTTTGATTTAGAAAAAATTGCATTTCTTTTGAAAAAAAAAAACAGTCACGAGCCCATGTTTGAGACATCTATGCGTGGGCCAACTAGTAAAAAGCCCAATAGAGCCGTGGCTCCATTGTGTGGTTACATTACATATATGGTCTAAAAAAAAGACGACGAAGATAAGATTAGCACGGGCTTTGGTTTGATCGATCGGAAGATTAGGCTTACAAGCCAGTTAATTAGCAAGAAACAATGCGGGGGTACTTCATCGTTTCATAAGCACTTGAGCAGGGTTAGCTCGTTGGCCGCCGGCGGCGACGACGACTCGAACTCGACGCCGACGCGCTGATGCTCCACCTGCCACCCCTGCCTCCCCAGGCTCATCTCCAGGCTCGGCGGCGGGGCATGACTCGCCACCACCCTGACGGTCATCATGCCACCGTCGTTGCCGTAATCCTGCTGGAGCGGCGGCCACTCCGAGCTCGACACCGTGTCGTCGCCGCTGCTGCTCGTGTTGTTCGGCGACGGCCGGTGGAAGCCGCCGCTTCCTGCGTAGTCGCGGGGTGTTGGCGCCTGGGGTGATGATACTTTCTCCCGAGCCTCCGCCCCCGCGAGATGGTGAAGAGCAACGGCACCTTGTCCGTGATTATTATCTTGTCCTCCTACCTTCAATCCCTGCGTGCATATTATTATGAATTATGAAATTACTTTTTATAATGAATATAGTTTCAAGTGAATATCACAAATCTTGCATTTAAAATCTGTGTGGGTTTTTAGTTACATTGAAGGTCGTCAAACCTAAAAAGTTTTGGTGCTGGAGCTGGATACAAACCTAAAATAAAAACAACTTATATTTGTGGATTACTATAACATAGGTTGGCTAGAGATTATTCAAGCTTCTAATTAAGTTAGTGCTACTTGTACTAATTAGGTTTGTACTTTGACATGGTTCTAGATAAAGAGGTTAATTTGTACTTGGAGTATATAACTAGTAGCAACATTCAAGATGTCCTCTTTGCCTCCAAGAAGGACGACGACGAAGAGGACAGATAAATGCATGCAGCGCCGGCATTGAATCACTTGCACTTGCAGCACCTGATCTGAATAAAACCGTACACCGCCTCCGATCAATAGATCCATGATCCATCTATCGGGCATGCACAGGGATTGAATGGTGTGCATGCAGTCGTGATCCGAATAAATCCCTTGCTTTGCAATTTGTTTTTAAGATGCTGCCAATGCAAGTGGAGAGAGTATTAGCACTACCTGGCTTTGCTCCGTCGCCGTCGTCATCAAGAGGCGGTCAGCTGCAGGCCGCAGGCGGCATGGCCATGGCTGCAGCGCCAGTTCATCGCTGCAGCAAGAAAAAAATTATCGCTTTTATGATGTTAACTAACAAGGCCGGTATCGGTAATAACAAAATTAAAACATGGATGCTTTGAAAAAGTTTACTCCTAAACCCTAAGATTGGAAGGGCATCTAGCTGTGTTGGGGCCGGCCGGCCGGCCGGGGACACGCATCTGAATCCTGGAACGCATCCATCCATCGACCAGTCCCTGCGGCGGTGGCGCTGCCAAGTGGCTTGTCCATTCAAGGGCGGGGGCGGCAGGGCTTGCTAGCTTTTGCCGCCGCGGTCAAGGCCGATGGAGTCGCCCTTGTCGTCTAGTGCCCGTCGCACGCGAGATTCCACCGCCACCGGCGCAACGCCGGTAGGGCCGGCCACCGCCAGCAGAGGGACGACAATTCATCGGTATGCATGCATGGATCTGATCTCTGAAACATGTCGATCCATCTCTACCTGAATGCCTGCCTGATCAGCTAGCAGCAGAGCCAGCTACAACAACAACACACTACTATAGGAGCTAGCTTGCTGCTACCAACACTGATCTCGATCTGATGCTATAGCATGCAGCAGCAGTGAGGGATGGGAGGGGGGCCTTCTCGATCAAGAGGCATCAAGCATGGACGCGTGCAGAGGAACACTGGCACTGTTGCAGGGTTAGGCCCGGGAGGAAGGAGAGAGTCTTCCTGTGCATCATGACCCTTCCTGAACTGCATGCACTGCCACTACAGTGTCCGCATGCATGCCACAAACCTCTTGCTGCCTTTTCTTCCAGCTTGTGTGTCCCCCCGGGCCTCGTGGGTGAGCTAGCTGCTACAATTTTATCTGATGTTGTTTTGGTTCACTCACACAGCCTACAATTTTTATGCTGCTCCCATGCTCTCTCTCTCTCTCTACTGCACCAGAGTTTGAAATGAGGGGCATGTTGAAAACGGATGCAACATGCTAGGAGGAAGGTATTGTTTCAGACCACAAGTAGGAAACGCCACTCACACCAGCTGCCTAGGCATGCGTGCTTTTCCTCACATAGATGCTACCGAAGTAAAAGGAATAGAGAGAGTGAGAGAGAGAGATGCTGATGATGAGTGAGGTCGATGACAAAATGTGATGGGGATTTTCATTTCAAGCTGAAAAGGAGGTCATGATCGACCGAGAGGCCGCAGCTGGCCAAAGGCTGCGCACGGCTGCATAGGGATCAGAGAAGCATGCACGCACGGCAAACTGTCATGCTTTTAATTTGGCTGCTGCAATTCAGTTTAATTACTTAGCACTTGTCAGAGAGATGGATCAAAACTTCCTGGTTTCAATTTTTATAGGAATTTTCTGTAAGATATATAATCATGTATATCCGTCCGTTCAAAAGAAAAGGCAAGATAATCATATATATATATATATATATATATATATATATATATATATATATATATATATATATATATCCAAGCACATACTTTTAGCATATATTCTTAAGGGCCTATTTGGAACATAGGAATTTGTGGCATGATTGAATTTTTCATGGAATAAAATTAGGGAGAAGCTAGCTAGCTTAAAGGATGAGGAATGTCTCTTTTTGTAAAGGATGTTCCCTTGTTTTTGTGAATCGTAAAACACGTGAGGCTACATGATGCTTGTTCTTAATTACCCTTTATTTCCTTGGACTTAGAAGCTGGTAAATACTACTCCATCCGTCCTAAATTATAGATCCTTTTGACTTTTCTAAGTTTATGGATGTTTGTATGCACCGTTAAAAATTCTAAGACCTTAGTCTAGAGGACACAGCTAGAACCCTGGATCATATACAGTCCAAAAACCGACCGCCATCGATCGACTAAGATAATGCAGTCAAATAATTCATCTAGATCCTGCCGCCATCACACTTTACTAGTTTCCATATCACACAAGGGCATGCATCCATATGCATAAGTACGTAAAAAATGTAATGAAGATCACAGTGACTTGAATGCACTCACACAGAACGTCCACATGAACCCTCCAAATGCAGAGTTCGTTGCTGAATGCAGACATGCAGACACAAATTAACAATGAAAAAACCCTCCAAATACTCGCATACAGACCCTATTTATACTTTACCGATTGTCGGTACTAGAATAGAGTATAGTCTGATAAGAATTAAGAAATGGAGTGTGCAAACCTAGAAGGAGTGTTGTTGTTGAAGATAGTGGTGGTGTTGACTGCATAGTTGTTGAAGACATCAAAGCCATCCACTTCACCAGCACTACCTCTTCTTCTCAGAAAGACCATGTCTCTGGCCTGGCCATGGCCTGCAAAACACATGATACATGCATGTGTCTCATCACATTGCAAACTACATGCACACACACACATGTATGGATCACATACAGTGCTATGGCACAAAGTGAGATCTATGGCTGTGCTTTGTGGGACTTCTTCAGTGGGTGCACATCCCATGCAGCATGCCAATAATTTACCACTGTTTGTGACATGACCTTGAATAGATCAACAACTCCATGGCCATGGGCAGTGCCAGGACATGAGGATCTAGGCAATATGTGTGTGTGTGTGTGTGTGTTAGTTTTTACCTGCAATGCATGATCTGTCTGTGCCCTTCACTGTTCTGTACATCTGCAGGAAAGAAAGATACACATGTGTTAAGATTGGCATGTTTACTCCCTATGTGCCATATGGTTTAGTCTTGGAGCATGTGTAATGAATATAATTAATTAGCCATGTATATTTAAATCAGTTAGAGGAAAAAAAAGGACATCAGGTAATCCCTCTGACCCAAAGTACTATTCGTTTTGACTTTTCTAAATACATAAACTTTACTATGTATCTAGAGATAATATATATCTAGGTGCATACATGCCATAGGCTATGTACCTAGAAAACTCAAAATGAATAGTAATTTGGGACCGATGGAGTACTTGATATCAGCTAGCAACAAGAATCTAAGGTATATCTCAAATAGGATATGTCACGCATCTTTTAAATTTTGCCTAATTGGGTAATCAGAGACTACTTACTATCAGTGAAAGTGTTGGTGTGGATAGACATGTTATAAATGCTGGTAATAAAAGAGAGAAGCCTTGCCTGCAGGTGGCTCTTGACATGGGCAAGTGTAAGATCCTTCACGTTCATCATTTCCAATACTGACTTTGGTGTTGCTCCTAGAAGATGCGGCAAAAACAAATCAAGGAAGTTTCAGTATCAAGAGAATGCATAGAGGAAGAATCAAATAGAATAAACTCAGCTTGCATAAACCATGTGTTAATTGCATAGTAGTATATTTTATTACGAATGAGTTGGAAGGTATGTACATAATTAAAGATCAATCGCGATGAAACCTTCTCGGAACAGAAATGTAAGAAAATATTATTAGAAGAGCTAACTTATGCTACAAAATTGCCCTTTAAATCCCTAAACATAGACGTAGCTCGAAGAAAATAAAAGCTTGATCCCTGAATTATCATTAGCAATTCGATCATCGCCGGAGAAACTCAAAGTAGAAAAATATAGGTAGAAATATCAAAAGTACATTTGTTAACCTTTTTTCGGAAAAAAAACATCAAGAACAGTTTTTAAGCACCGACAAATCGTGAACAACGTAAATTCAAGAAAATTAGCAGCAAAGGCAAGATCAACAATCCCATCAAAGAATTCAAGTACATATGCATGGGCACCCGTGTTAGTTGTGCTCTACTTGAACATACTCTCATGGCCGCCGAGGAGCTCGACGGCGTGCACGAAGTGCGCGTGCAGCGCGGTGGTCCACCGCATCCGCGGAGCCCTGGCGCTCCTCCTCCCGCCGCCGCCGCCGCCCGAGCTCTTCTTGAGCCCGTGCGCCGTCTGGTTCGGCTGGTGCAGCCGCTGCTGAACCTGATGGACGCCGCCGTGCCGCTGCGCCGCCGCGTCGTCCGTCTTCGCCGCCGCCGGCGCCGCCGTGTCGAGCTCGAGCCCTAGCAGCAGCCTCGGCTCCGCCGCCTGCATCTCGCCGGCGGCCGCTGCTGGCGACGGAGGGCTGATGTGGAGGGAGAGATCAGGAGTTGCTGTCGTCGCCGTCACCCTGCTAGTCGTGGTGCTCATCGCGCAGGAGTGGAATGGATCTTGTTGCAGACACGACGAGCTCGATCGAGCTCGACTTGTTGGCTGTTCCAAGGAGGAAGAAAAGCTGCTGAAAAGAGGTCGCTGAATTGAGTGAGTGATTAGGTCATGAGTACGAGCGTGTGTGACTGGCCTGGTGTGGAGAGATAGAGGTGAAGAGAAGAGGGAGAGGCTACATGTATAGGAGATAGAGAGAGAAGATGATGCTGTATCCTACTAGTAGTACTGTAAAGGCAGGGATGGTGAGAGAGAGAGGGAGGGAGAGAGAGAGAGGGTGGGAGAGAGAGAGAGAGAGAGAGAGAGAGAGAGAGAGAGAGAGATGGGATTGGCATTTGGCAGTGTCGTCCAAACCTCCCAGGTAGGGGAATAAAATGATGAGAGAGAAAGAAGAGGGAGAGATGTGCAGTTAAAGAAATCAGAGGAATAATGCCTAGAGAGAGAAGGGGGAGAGGTAGTAGGATGGGGCTCATCAGGTTGCCTGGAATGGGAAAGGGGAGACAGAGAGCGGTTGGAGTGTGACACGCTCTAACGGATCGATCTGACTGCGAGCGGCTGAGCGCCATGCGTCTCACTGTGCAGTATTCATTTCCCGTTTGGCCTCGCACCGTCAGCAATGAAGGTTAAATGGTCTTGATTTTTTTTACAGAGGTCCTGATGCTATACTATGAAATATGAATCATGAATTTGTTTGTGTTCCAATGTTATACATGCGTTGAAATAAAAGTACAAGTAAATTACCGACATTTTATCGTAAGGTTCTTGGCAGATCAAGAAAATCAGGCAGTAGAATGTTCTTGCCGATATTGTTTCCCTTGTGGAGTAAAACCTCTCGAGTTGCTTTCGAGATGTGGATTGGGTTCATCTTGTTTGGCAGCTGAACTAACCTTCAGAGACACTGGACTTGCATTGTTCTGCAAGCAAGTAACATAGAGACATAGGTACTCCCTCCGTCCCAAAATAAATACACTTCTAGAATTTAGGTGGAGAGATCAATATTATTAAAAAATTACATATATACTCTTATAAAGATGTAATCATTTCACTTTGGGAGGAGAGAGTTGAAAAATACAACTAGAGTTAGGTAGTCCCATTCCTAAATGTGCACTTATTTTGAAACAAATTTTGAACTCTAAAAATGCACTTATTATGAGACGAAGGGAGTACTTGAGTAGTGTTGCAATAATCAACTGATTGTTGTGATCGACCAAAAGGCTAGCATAATACGTGCAAATTAAGAATGAAAAAGGGAAAGAAGCGAAGTTCTTTCATATTCTAGATCTCCATCAATCTACCCAACAACCATATAGTAACACATAGCTGCATCACTAATTTGTGCCCTAATCAAAACTGTAGCAGACAAATACATTCATGCTAGGAAGTGATCCTAGCTCAACTGGTTAGAGTGGGAGGTGTGGTAATGCACTCTAACCATCTAGGTTCAAATCCCTTCTGGCTTAAATTTGAGTGCATATTTATTCTTCTTAATGAAAAATCACCTAGCTCCTCGCAGATTGATCTAAATCTATTTTTTCAAATACATTCATGCTGATCGAGCTGCCTGACATGCAGAGCATGGAGTAGCGCTCCAACAGACAGTAGTAGACTGCTACCAGTAAAGTGGAATTGATGAGCTGCATGGACGCGAGTTTTTACAACCTGCATGCTAGCAGCAGCAACTGCTAGCCTGCAACTGCAATGCAGAGCAGTTGGATCAGAGATGGGACTTGGGGGCGTGTCAATCTATTGCACACAGTGGGAGCTGTCTGAGACGGCAGGAGAGCTAGGGATCGAAGTGGGCTTTGACGTGAGAGGTAAATTATTGAGCCAGAAAAAGGGGTTGGTGCAGGAACCGAGAAGATCCAACGAACGAACGAACATGAAAGGGCACAACAACAACGAGAAGAAACATCGCCCGTGGAGATCGGAGACGGCCGGGCACGTCTGTCCATGGATTGCTGTGTGGAGTACTTGGAATTTGCAGGTGCTTGAGCTGATCGATGCATCGGTAACCTTAACTTGTTCAGAACTCTACTTTTCCTACTTGATCATTGAGTTCACTCACTTAAGCATGTATCTACTTCTACCATTCATGTACGTAGTTAAATAGCAGCAGAAGGGAAAAATGCTACAAGAAAGCATTGTGCAACAACCTAAAACAGTGTGATTTGATCTTGTGCCTATACCTATAAAAAGTTGGATAAATTTTGATGCACAAAAAAAATAAATGACAGCATAGCCTGTGCAGCCCTGCAAACGAGCATGGGAGTTCAACTTTCTTGGGACATAGTCGTCCTGCATGGCTGCATGTCATGATGGCAAAAGTGGTTGCTTCTCTCTCTCTCTCCCCCCATCCCTCCCTCCCTCCCTCCCTCTCTCTAACTCATTGGAACAACTTTCTCCCTCTCACTCATTCCTCTCTGGCTAAACTCCCTTCAGCAGCTCAGCTGAATGCTTCGGCATCTTCTGACTACGACCTTGAGTGGAAGGCACTACTCCACTTCGAGTTTTCTTTTTCCATTTTAGGTGTAGCTAGGAAGAACATCACCATGAGGTGTGCACTAAAATTAAATGTGTTCATTATTATACTACTGTTTCTTCCCGGTTATTCTTAGCACACAGTACTACTATCCTTGATTCCTTGGCTACATGCCAGCCTAATTTGGCTGACGGTGTCACACCAGCATGAATTTTCCTGACGGATTTTTAATACTTGTGGCCGACGGCTTTTATCCGTCATGAAAAATTCGAGTTTCCGGCAGTGATAAGGAAGCAAACCCAGATAGCTACCTTTCAAGGAATGAATTTGCCGACAGTATCTTTCTAGATCTCATTCTTCCGAGTACGACAGTGATGCCATTTGGAATATATTTTAGCTCGCGCGCTAACTGTGATTGCATTTTGTGGGACAGGAGCATGCAATGATTTAGAGAGGAATATAATATTCCACATGATTGAATAATGGAGGGATTTAATATATATATATATATATGCTTGGCTATATATGATCCACCCAACATCAGTTACATTGCTAGGACATGTGGAATGGTCTCCTGAATGGGCCATTGACACACTCTTTGACAAAATTGCACCCACACACTTGCAAATTGATTGTAGTTACTTTTTTTAAAAAAAATCTACATTTATACATGTATCATTAATATGTATCAATGACTCATGAGGTATAGTTGTTGCTAAAGTTCTAAAAGATTAATCGTGCCATTATCGATGTTTTGGCTATTGCTTTATTTCAGAATATCAAGTGCTCCATCTGATCGCATCGATCTATAAGCCCATTATTTGAACTTGTGCATAAGAATTAAGGAGGGGGATACAAATTAAATGATGACCCTACCCCTGTGGTCATAAATTATTGGTAGAGTTTAGATTAAGTGGCAAGTTCACTGCATCGATTAATAATAAGGTACATTTAACTGGGGCATGCATGGAGGACAAATAAAAAGTGCTGTTAATTTGTTGAGAGACTTATATTTGGTGTGTTTAGGAAAAGAATATACATATATATTTTTTAATGATCGGAGGTGTATGAGCAATATATTTAATAAAAACTGCAGTGCCATGCTAGGTTTTTTGTTGCTTCTGTAAAATTTGGGAGGAAGAAACAAACAAATCCAACAATTGGGAGTTGAGCATGGGGAGTAGCTAGCTAGGGGACAAGTTCTGAGATGCACTATGAATTTGGTGTATAATAATGTTGGTTTGATTGAAAAGGCCACTCTATCCTAGAGCTAGCTGGGGCTTTTGGTCTCTTGCATATATACAAGGAATAAAAGAAGAAAGAGATGTGCCAACCCCCAGGTCTGGTGGGACATGCAAAGTTGGAATTCATAGAGAGTGAAAGGATGAGAGAGATTAATTGGATGCTAAGCTTCACAGCAGGATAGCAAATGGAGGCAATATACTGCCAGTAGTGAAGTTGCTAGCCATGAACAAGTTAATCCTTTGGGAGCATGCAATGTCACCAGACAGGATGCTCCATCTTGCTTGGAGGCATGCTTTTGGACCCTTGCTGGTGGTGATGAATTGTCACTTTTTGATGTTTTGGATGGACGTGGATTGCCTCACAGCTGCACAATTGGAGGCTTCTGGCTCTACCTCTCTCTAGCATACACCTGGGGTCACTTTTCTTGGGTAACTAACATTAGACATGCTTATAGGAGAGGTTAGCTGGTCTTGTTGCACTAGTCAAGTATATTTTATTTGATATGTATAGACGTTGAACTATTTATATATAGTAAATTTCACATGCCTCCAACTATAGGACCTAGAAATTTCATAGGGAAAAGAAACCCTTTCACTTCAATTTTCAAAACCACCCCAAAATTGCGATAAAAGTTGTACTGATAATCTTCATAAGATTCCTATAAATATAATCATCTGGGGGTAAATCGGCAATATGACCTTATCCTAGCACTTTTGGTTCAACAACCCTAGAAATTAGGAAAGGGGAGTAAGATTGCTGCAGTAACTAGATCCCCGTAGTTAGCAGTAATAGGAGATTATTTCCTTTGAAATCAGGGGTTCATCTTGTTTCCCAGAAGCCCAAGAATCTCGATCACGGCAACGCAAAGATAAACACGAACGTCTTTGTGAGACCGTCAAGACCCAGCAAGTTCTGCAAAGAACTAAAGCCCATTAGATAGTTACTAATGACAGGCCCAACTGTTGCAGAATCCGGCCCACGATCCCCTTCCTCTATCTACAAGGCTAATAAATAAAACCCTATACCCTCACCGCCGCCACCATCTCCCCCCATTCCCCCACCTCCACCTCCTCCTCCTCCTCCTCCCATTCCCCCTCCTCCGAAACCCTAGCCATGGCGTGGCGAGGCCCCGCCACCCGGGCCGTCCTCGGCGCCGTGCGCCGCCCGGCCGCCGCACCAGCGGCCGCGGCCGCGCGACTCCGCGCCCCGCCCCCGTTCGCGGCCCCGCGCCGCCGCGTCCCGTCCGCCTTCACCACCTCCTCCGCCCCGCTCCCGTCCGCGCGGTAAGCGATCAAATGCTCCCCGCCCCCCCCCCCCCCCCCCCCCCCCCCCGTAGAGCCGTAGAGGTAGAGCCGTTCGAATGGAGCACTAGGCCGGTGATCTGACCCGGTAGATGGGATCGTCGTGTGGTTTCGTGTGCGCAGGCCTCTGGCGGCGTTGATGGGATCCCCGGTGACGGTGGCGGCGGTGATGGCGCGCCTCACGGCGCACCCGGGTGCCAGCGCGCGGGCGTGCTGCGAGCTCTCACAGGGTAAGCCTTCTTCCGCCGCACTTATTAAGATCCCTTATGCCATCTATGTTAGTAGTTGTGCTGTTGCATCATCTATTCTCACTTGCATTGCATAATCTGACACTGAAGACCGCATCTTTCATACCACTTAGGTAGATGCCGCCCTGAATTTTTGTTTCTGCAGATGGCCTGGGAAATTCACTTGGGCAAATCGATGCATGCTGTAGATGCATTTAGCCATTGAATTGTTTCATTGTTTGAAACATGTGGCTTCGGAATGGAATGTGGTTTTAGTTTAAGTGAGTCTAGTTAGGTTGTTCATTGCATGATGTTTGAATGATAGGAATTAGGATTGTAAAACCACAGTATCTAATAGAAACTCTTAGCTATTACTGTCAAAGTGGAATTTCAAGCAATGCAGGGGAGCAATTAGGGGTTATTGCAACATGTCCTTTTTTCCTACTCTTATAATAAAGTCGAGTGGAACTGATTTAAGGAGATTAAAATTGGGATTTTATAGGGAGTGGGAAAGATGGTTGATGTTGGAGGCTGCACAACTTGATGGGGACCTTGCGTCCTAGAATGATGTAGGTCCCCCTTTCCCCCTTCTCCCATTGAATCCTCAATTACACAAGTATATTTGACTAGTTGCAAGTTTAGGAGTTGTTTTGGAAAAAGAAAGTACATTTGAGTGCTGCTGTGTCTGTTAGAGCACTATTGCTGGGATGCCTTGCTCGTGTTATGATTCTTTGTGTTCTTTTTACCAGTATTCTGAAGCATGAAAAGCCTATACAGATGTAGATTTATCTATATATATCTGGCATTTAGTGTTTGTTTTTATGCTAACTTGAACTAAATTGGCTACGATGTACAACTGTTGCTTACTGTTTTTACTTGAATACACTACCTAGAGAAACATGTTTACACAATTTTGAAACTTTAGTTGATTGAGGGTACGGTTGGGCTTTGTTAGGAAATGGAAAAGATGGGTGATGCAAGGGAGGCCATTGTAGAGCCTGCCAAAGGTGCTGATTTGAAGCATGTACTCTTTTGGTAATCCTGCTTTTCTCATTCACCCTAAGCCAAAATTTTGACAGAACTGGGCCTATTCACTGTGAAACATTTCAGATTTAATGACAAATCAGAAGCATCCTGCTGTGTCAATCCCATATAATAGTCATGAAACCTATGTTTAATGTCCCATTCTTTGTTGGATATCTGTTGCTTTTTGTTTGCAAGCATTTCCTGCCAGAAAGATTATCAGTATAAAAGAAAAGAAATACTCACTGGCCTATAGCCATGGTACCAAATAGCCATGACCAAAACAAGATCAAATCAGGCCTAACTTTCAGCCAGTAGCTTCTGAAGCTGCATATCTCCTAAGCTTGCAACAGGCTTCCTTCCTCCATTCATGTTGCCCCGAAACTAGGAACAGCTCCATCGAAAATGCAATTGTTCCTGTGCTTCCAGAGTTTCAAGTGTTTTTTTTTGTTGCGAGGAGAGTTTCAAGTGTTAAGAAGAGTGTATTCAGTCTTTTATGCTGCTCCATGTTTACACTTTTGATCACCTAGCAGCACCAATCAGAAGGTCCATTGCTGGTGCCGAATGCCGGACATAGTTCCAATACTTTCAATTGTTTTTAATTCATTTATTTTCACTTGCAGTTTATTTGGGGTTAGTACTGTTTCTGCCAGTGCGGTACTTTGTCTTGATTGCTCAAATGTGGAGTAACAACCTCTTGTTCAATCACTTCCTGTGTGCCCTGATCAGTGTTTTTGTGCATTTATGTTCCATTTTTTTGTATTTCCGAGCCCTGAAGTTTTCTGATTTTTCAATTTGCAGTTCTTGCTATCTCATATCACAGTAAATTGAAATTTCCGAAGCCTTAACTTACCATAAGGTGCTATGTTGCAGGTACTTGAAGCTGTTGTGTAGATTCCATCCTTTTGAAAGGATAAAAGATGTGTCTTTGGAAAGCTATTCTGGCATTTCATCTACTGCAAAGTTAGAAGACTTCACCCAGCAATGCCTTTCCAGCCTAAGTTAGAATAGACTGAAATAAATTTTATGCTACACGGCATGGCGTGTGCCCATGGACCTATCTTTTCTTTTTGATGGTATGTGATACCATTATTACCGTCTGCTGAGATTCTTTGGGTGTCAAATTTTAGTTGACCTGAGTTAAGTGATAGTGTTACCGCTTTTGTACCCTTGCATGAGGTCTTTGCTTACTTCGCATTGTCATTTGTAGTTTCTACTTACATGCATTCATCGTTGAGGGTGCAAATCTGTGATCTGCATTCTGTCCGACAGTTGATTTGCCTGTCTCATATTGCTTACAGTCTGTTGCCCTCTGGAATGTGTCTCCAGAATTGCTCATGAATAACAAATTAGACATGAAAATTGTTACGGCACCATTTTCTTAGAGACATTCAAACGTCACACTGCCATAGATGGCAGGGTACCGGTGCTTGCTTGGAGTTCAGTTTGGCACATACAGTATAGCATTACACATGATACAGCACAGCATAGCAAGTTGAATACAGTACAATACTACACATGATACAGAACTAGGAGGGTAGGGGGATACAAGAACTTAGGCCACCAGCACAAACCTTCCATCAACCTTCCTCAGGACATGGACGACCATCGTCGTCCTCCTCGCTCCTTTCATCAGCTCGAAGATGCAGATGTGGTCCTTGCGCAGCCTGTTGTCACCGACGAACTTGATCCAGCGGCAGCAGTTGAAGCCTCTGGCACGGCTTGCATGGTAGTACCTGACATACCACTTCTTTTTCCTGTTTGGTCTCAGGAGCAGGATGTCATGGGATCTTCCCTCAAGGTGGTCTGCAGCAAATCCATGGTGGACGATCTGCATTGCAAAGACACCAACAGGTTCAGCACTGACTTCATAGTTAACGATAGAACAAAAACAAATGTAATAACAAATTGCAGTCAGGCACCAGCTACAAAGCTCACAATGCCAACTACTGATTATGTAAACCTCTCAAAAAAAATATTATGCAATTGGAAGTAACCAGTTAGGTTTGCGATGGTCCGATGGAACCTAATCAATCACTGAACTACCTAAGCAAATGCGTGTTGACCAAAGAAAACCGTATTTCCTATCAAATCCAAGAGATACACTGCACATGATTTTGCATGGAGGTGCAAATCAGTAAAGATGGAACAAAAATCCGTGCAACAATTTTTGTTGCAATCCTGGTAGTTGAATACATGAACTGACCAGCAAGTTGTTCTTGTGGCCAATATGGGTCTTCTGCAGGACAGCCACAAATGCTGGATTGCCTGGTCGAATCAACGCCAAACTGAATATTTGATCACGTTCATCACCAGTTAGGTTGCTGGCAGACCTTGAGTAGTAGTAGTAGTTGGAATCGACAAGCCTGTCGTCACTCTGCTCTTCATCGCTTATCAGCTCTTGCTTGATATGGTAGTTGCTATTTGGAGATTCAGGCTCTTTCCCTGCCAAAAAAAATGTGGCAGAGTAAAACAGATTATCGATTGCACAGATGAAAGCTGTATAATGAATGTAATAACTGAATGCATACAGCTTTAACCCAGTGCTGTCAAACCTTAAAACAACTGCCTATCAGGATACCACAATTTTGTTACTTACTTGGTTTAGTCTTGCCACTCTTCTTCTTTGAAGTAGATGCCTTGTTTGGGGATCCAATGAGGCGCATCGGCATTCTCAAATCATCAGAATCACTTAAAATGCAGTGCTCAGCTTGTTGATCCACTATGCCATCTGAGTGTTTGTGCGTACAAGGACCCTTTTTACTGGTGAAGAAACAAGGCACTTTCTCGCAGCCACTGGCGTCGAAGATCTGGACGTCAAAGGAGTAGTTGCCACTGCATGTGAAGATGAGGAGGTCGTTCTCTTGTAACTCATGTGCTCTGGCGAAATCATCCCATCCTGACATGAAGAACAACTCATCGCCATTCTCGGCAACCTCGATGAGCCATGTTTCGCCGCTGGGTGCTTTCAGGTTTAACCCTTTGGTGATCTGCCCATTTAGATTGCTCACAAACTTCTCTGGAATGCTCTAAGATAAAAACAGGAGACAGGTGTGTCATACAATTTGGTTACCTTAGAAAAATATGGTCTCAATGGCTTGATTATGTGTCTAAAATAAAGAAGTGCATGTCCAGTTAGTTACTCAAATGATCTCAGAAAATAGAGTCAGTGACTAATGCAAAGATAACTGTCATGAAAAAGAAGTTTCTATAGACTCATCCTTAGAGGGTATGACTTAAGCAAGTGTGTCCTATTGCTTATTTTCCTTTTGTGACACGTATCCAGCAACAAAACCAGCACATGTTCTCCAAATTTGCTCAAGCACAGTTAAATAACGCACAACATGAACATGAGAGCATCTAACAATTTGCCAGGACAATGGATACTCACAATGCCCTGCGCAAAATCTCCGGTCATGAACTTGAAGAAACGGACCTTGCTTGCACCCATGTGCTCCAGGTAGCAGTGTTCTTGCCACTTCCTGCAGCTCTCACACCCCTGCTGAACCATCTGCAATAATGCAAACACAGAGCATTGTCACAGCACAAATCTTGCAAAGTTTCTCTGGAAATATATTTCTCGCAAATCATTTCAAATTAAATGATGGATGGAAGGAGATGAAGGTGGAGAGAGTTCTTACCTTGCTCATCCTGCATTCTCTGATAGGCATAGTTGCTCTGTTCACCTCGATGTTAACGAGTGAGTGTTTTGATGAGGGTGAGAGGAGTTGTTACTAGTCAGTAGTTACTGTGAGATTGGACATATGCTTGGTTGGAGGCTGGTAGACGGTAGACCAACTCTGTTCATGGACATTGGTCACTCACAAGTGGGGTCACGGTACCTGATGCACTAGGGTTCTTCCTTTTCATTGTTTTGGGCGACGAACACTAGGATGTTGTTTCTCGTTTGCCTCATTCTTGGGGGAAGATAAAGTTGGCAGTAAGTGGGGTGAGCAGTGAACAAAACTTTATTTTCCTTTTGCTGATACTTACGGGGAAAATAAGACATCTGGTTTAGCTGCTGTCAGCACACAATTATTTCAACAACTAGGTTGTCTCACGATATTATTGTTTCGAACAAGAATAAGCAAAATCAGTGTAATTTCAGATACTTGACTGACAAGAGGCTGTTCGATGTTCAGACTTATATTCCTTTTTTTACACAGCGGCACTGAAGAGATCATGCTCCAAAGTCCAAATTCCACTGAACATAGGAACTACATGTGGAACAACACTTCTGAACAGAGTACAATAACTTTCACCAGAAGGGAGAACTGAACAAGGCACAAAAGCACAACTGCACAAGCCACCACCTTAGGTACCATTTGCTTAGAAACATTTACTTTACACAGGCCACACCTTGTTCTAGCAGCCATACTGCTGCATCGATAAGTTACCTTACAGGATGTTAGCAGCAGGGTAGCAGGGATAGAAGGGAAGCAAGGAATCAAAGGCAGGAAGCAAGAATTGGAGAACAGGATAACAGAATTGGACAACAGAGGTATGCTTGCTTGAGGAGGAAGATGAACACTTCATACATCCCCCTCTCCCTCTCCAGGTATATGTAGATAGGATAATACACGGGCTGAGCCCAACAAGAGATAGGCACGCAGGCCCAACACGAACACAAGCCCAGTACGCAGGCCCGAAATGTACAGTGATCCTAACACAGTGATACAAAAAGTGCACTTGCTACAAGCAAGGCATTGCTAGGCATTTCCACTTAAGTTTCCAGTGCTACTCCTACATAGTACATACTGCAGAAACTACACTGGTGCAAGTGCTATTCTACATGCCAACTCTTTTGGGAGGATACAACACAACTTATCCCACCAGAATAAACCGGCCATTCGCGTTTCTGATGACATGGATGGTCATCGTCACCCTCCTTTTGCCTTTCATCAGCTCGAAGACGCAGATGTCACCCTCGCGGAGCTTGTTGTCGTGCACAAACTTGAAAAATGCCAAGTTCCGGAAGGATCGCATGTAGTGCGAGTAGTAGTAGCTGACGAGCCACTTCTCTTTCCTGTTTGGCCTACGAAATATGATATCATGTGCTCTTTCCTCGAGATGGTCAGCAGCAAATCTACTGGGGATGATCTGCACATACAAATAAGTCATTTCAGCACTGTACTCGGACAGAGAGTATGATCTTATAACATGGCATCAAGGAAATTCAGAGAATTTTAGTGTGGATGAAGATGCCACTATCCATAAATTAAACTAAAAAATAGACACACATTTACTGTGAGTTAAGTTTTCCTTATAAGCACTATGTTAAGGTTGTTGATATTTAATCCTTGAGATATACAGTTAGATTGGCAGGATACAAGCTCCACAAATAGCTACCATTTGGTTTTGGTAGTTTCAGAAAAGCTGTGCCGGTCAGTAAATTGTCACCATAACAGCTACCACTCGAAAAGGGGAAAGCTTCATTGTAGTTCCTATCAACAATTCAAAACCTTCTACCTAAAACAGACTGCACACGAGATACGCTTAAGTTGAACGAATTGTATACAATCATTTATTTACACTAGTTAAACAAATAAACTCACCAAAGCATTGTTTCTGCGTTGAACATGCTTTTTCATCAGAACAGTCACAAATGCAGGATTGTTCAGTTGGATGGAAGCCAAACCTATTATCTCCTCCTTTATATCGTCTCTTAGTCGATTGGCAAACATCGAGTAGTAGCAGTTAGATTTAGCATATTCGTCATCACTATCCTCTTCACCAATTGCTGGATGCTTGGCAACAAAGTTGCTAGTGTTTGGATATTCAGATTCACCTTACAAGAAACAGGTACATTATGCATATGAGCTTATATATATATTGAAAATCATCGACACCAACATATATTAATATTTAAGACATGCCTATGTACTAATTATTCAAAACAATCAAAACAAGCCTAGGATTGCACGGCAGAATTGTAGTGCTTCTACTCACTTGGTTTAGTCTTCCCACACGATTTCTTTGAAGAAGAGGCATTTTGATAGGATCCAATATGCTGTGACGGTGTAGTAGTGTCCTCAGAATCACTCACAGAGAAATGCTGCTCACCATGTTGACCCGCGATATCGTTGACATGCTTGCACATATCAGGACTAATTCTGCTGCCAAACAGAGAAGACGCTTTCTCACAGCCACTTGCTTCAAAGACTAGGACCTGAAAGGAAGAGTTGCCACAACACGTGAAAAGCAGGAGGTCGTTCTCCTGCAGTTCATGAGCCTTGACAAAATCCTCCCATCCTGACATGAGGAACAGTTCATCTCCACGCTTTTCTACACTCATGTGCCATGTTTCTCCAGAGGGCGCTTTCAGTTCAAATCCTCTACTGATCTGCCCCTTGAAATTCTTTGCAAACTTATCTGGTATGCTCTGAAGATGAAAACATAAAATTGACCAATCATTGCTCATATAGTTAATTTTCAGATGATAATAACGTAGTAGCTCCGGCAAATTTTGCTTTATAGTCAACTAACAGTAGTCATCTTGACCCCGGAAAAAACAACAGAGATATCTTGAAAAATAGCTGAAAAAACCCCTCTTGTCGTCCTGCAGTACTTTATTTAAAAAGAGAAAGTGAAAAACTAACTGAAAGCTGGCTGGTGGACATAAATTAACATCAAATTTATATTACTTACAATCTATTTTCCATATAATAAGTGCTCCTAGGTAAGACTAATATTTAGGTCCATATACATGAGATTTAAAGCAATGTTTGTGTCTATTACTCCTTTTACTTCTTAAGCTCCTTTCAGTAACATATCTCCATTTACAGGGATATCTCAGTAGACAGTAGTGCTCACCTCATAAACTTTAAGAGCTAGAAGAAGCACAGCTTGTGTGATAAATGTATACCCTCATTCCATAAAGTTACAGAGAAAATTAAATTAATAAAATAAATATTTGCGATGGCGAATCTACTACTAGTTACCATTTAGACATGACAAATGCACACGGCTTTTTATGTACTGGTTTACCAAAATTTGTAAAAATTTAACCACATGTTTTAGAGAACATTATTTTAGAAAAAGAAGGTAATGTCCACTTGACATAGCAGTGGAATATTGGTCGAGAAAATGAACAGAGTAGTGGGCTGTGGACACTTACAATGCCCTTGGAGAAGTCTCCGGTCATGAGCTTGAAGAAGCGGATCTTGGTGACATCCATGTGCTCCCAGTAGTAGTGCTCTTGCCACTTCCTGCAGCTCTCACACCCCTTCTCTACAACCATCTGCCAAAATCCAATCACACAACGCAACAGAGTCACAACACAAAATGCTTCAGAGGATCAGATGCAGAGAGAGAGAGAGAGAGAGAGTTTTACTGAAGCTTGGCCATTTTCTTGCTGCATCCTGCCGGCCTGAGCTTCCGAGGTGAAGCTCTGTGCCTGATGAGGGTGATGTATACAGCAGAAAGATTTTTTGAGTGCAACACATGCTGGTGGAGCAGGTGTTCGTAGACCTAGGTCGCTGTGATGTGGCCCCACCGTGGATGGTTCACCCTTAACCGGGGCAGAGTGTTTGCCTCATCTTGGAGAGCGGTAAAAGCAGACAGGTGGAGTGTGAAGCCGAGCGGTGAAAATTTGTCTCCTCTGTTGGGTTGCGAGCTGAACAGTGATCACAGCATTCATCAGTTCGGTTGCTTGCAGGATTTTTAAAGTGGTAAATATTTTCACTATTTTTTATAAAAAAATATAAAACAACAAATTTTGATTTTTATTCACAGGCTAAGACACATCCTTGCGGCCAATGGGCCTTGGCCCATACCATAACCCACGGGCGAGGTCTGTGGAGAGAATACATGGATCTTATCTTATCTATGTACCCGGAAGATGGGAAGGCCTTTGATCTTCCGATGTTGGAGATTCGTGCAGCCACCGCTGACCGCACGATCTTCATCTTCCTCACGCACCTCGCCTTCTTCTTCTTCGTGCGCCGCTGCCTCGCTCGTGACGCGCCGCCGCCGGGGTAGAAGCTTGCCGGAGGGGCGGGAGGTGGGCGGGGGTGGGAGCTGCCCGGGGAAGAAATGGGAGGATGGGTCGGTGTTGGACTGGAAGTTCACGTCCCTATCTATCTTCCGGAAGATAGATAATCCGTGCATCAAGTTCCGTAAACTCAGATCTTGTTTAGTTCCCAATTTGGAAGTAGTAAAATTGGCATTTTGCCACAAATGTGCAACTGTAGCATTTCGTTTGTATTTGTGAATTATTGCCCAAATATTGACTAATTAGGCTCAAAAGATTTGTCTCGCAAAGTACAACAAAACTGTACAATTAGTTTTTGATTTCGTCTACATTTAGTAACTAATTTCGTCTACATTTAGTACTCCATGCATGTACCGCAAGTTTGTGTGATGGAGTTTTGCATAGTGACAAAGTTGGAATTTTGGGGAAAACTAGCCTCGGATGGAACCTGCCAGCTTAGCTGTACGTCACGGTTTCAGATCATACCAGGTCACGGTTTGAGAACTTTCAGAGTACTACACATGCAGTGAAAACAGATGCCGCAAACAGCAAGGGATTTAACCATGTCTGCTGGAAAAACAGAGCTTCCTCTGAACAATGGAACACTAGAGAGGATAAACAATAGCACTGCACAAACTTGAAAGCAGAAGTCACTATCTTAGGGCACCATTTCCTTGGAAATATTTTGCATACACAGATCAAACCTTGTCCTAGTACCCACACGGTCAAACTGCTTCAAGAGGTTACCTTACAGGAAACAAAAGTGCACCTGCTGCATTCCATGCAAGGCGTCACACTAGGCACTTTCAGCTTCAGTTTCCAGTGCCACTTCTACATAGTACATGCTTCAGAAACTACACCTGTATGTACAAGTCCATCCTACATGCCGACTCTACAAAGAATCAAGAACTTAGCCCACCAGGTCAAACCGGTCGCCAACCTTCCTGATGACATGGACTGTCATTGTCACCCTCTTTGCTCCTTTCATCAGCTCGAAGACGCAGGTGTCTTCCTCGCGAAGCTTGTTGTCGTGCACAAACTTGAAAAACTGCAGGTTTTGGAAGCCCCGGATGTAGCTCGTGTAATAGTATCTGACGAACCACCTGTCCTTTCTTCTCGGCCTACAAAGTATGATCTCTTGTGGTCTTTCATGAAGATGATCTGCAGCAAATCTACTGGGGACAGTCTGCATATGAACGTTGCGGCCATGTAAGAATTTGTAGCAAATCTATTGGACTGCATAATTTGTAGTGATACGTATTAGTATTACACGGAATTTGTAGCATCATTGTATAGTATTCTGTGTAATACAATGATGCTACAAATTCTGCGTACAAATTCTGATATAGTAAGACGATGATAGCTACAAATTCTGTGTAAATGAATACATCAGTCCATGTGATATACAGAGTATATACATGGAGAATCCTGCTTCAGACAAATAGCAGCTACTATATTTCACGGAAAAAAAGTTCTCTCTAATTCCTATGAACAAATGAACAGATCATCCAATGGCAAATATTACATGGGCCTTAACTTTCACAAGTCAAGAATTTTATGTAGGTAAATAATTTCACTTATGAATAACTCACCAGAAAGTTGTTCCTACGTTGACGATGGTTCCTCCGCAGAACAGCCACAAATGCAGGATTTTGTGGTTGGATGGAGGCCAAACTGAGAATCTTCTCCTTTTCCTCCTCTGTAACCTGATTGGCATTCCTTGAGTAGTACAACTTGGAGTCAGCATAGCTGTCATTACTCTCCTCTTCCTCAATTGCTTCATGCTTAACATGGAAACTACTGCTGTTTAGGGATTGAGGCTCTTTCCCTGCAAAAAATGTGCACACCATGTATATCAGCTTATACATTGAAAATGACCAAGCAGAAACATCATTGATGTGCAGAATTTAATTTCTTCTAATTAGCTGGATGGGAAAAAAATCCTATATGAGAATGTATATTAACAGATCTCAAGTATCAATTGCTAGTCTGCTAGTCTCAAACTGGAAACTTGCAATGATTTTACTTACTTGGTTTACCTTTGCAATTATGTTTCTTTGCAGTAGAAGCCTTGTGTGTGGAGCCAACCAGCTGCGATGGCACAACAGTATCCTCGGAATCAGTTATATATTGTTCAGCATGTCGACCCGCTATATCATTCAAATGTTTGTGCATTCTATAAGGACCAGTTTTGTGATCAAACAGGGAAGACAGTTTCTCGCAGCCACTCGCTTCAAAGATTAGGACATCAAAGGAAGAGTTGCCACTGCAAGTGAACAGCAGGACGTCATTCTCCTGCAATTCACGAACCTTGACAAAATCCTCCCATCCTGACGTGAGGAGAAGCTCATCGGCAATCTTGTCTACACCGACGTGCCATGTTTCACCACTTGCCGCTTTCAGTTCAACCACTTCAGTGATCTGCCCATTGAAATTCCTCACAAACTTCACCGGTATGCTCTAAAATGGACAATTTTGAGGATTAATCCCTCACATGATCAAGGATGATACTGTAATGTAAGAATTCTCAGAATTAGCTAGAACTATGCCAGTGGAATTAAGACCATAGTTTATTTTTTTTATAACTCTTAATACATCAGCGCATAAGATTCATAATTAATGCTAGAACCAATTGTGTGCCCCCCTCTACTCCCTTTTTTGCTTGCGACTCCTCTCATTAACACATCAGCACTTCAACGTGTTATAGAATCGCTGGGAAAAAGAAGTGTAAGAGAAGTACTTGCAACGCAAAATGTTCTGGTATAGTTTTCACATGAAAAATCTGAACATTTTGGTCAAATCTGCAAAAGTTTTCCTGTATCCTTTCTGAAATAACATATGTAAGAACACAATGCAGGCAATCACTTGACAGGATAGTGTGGACCGCCGACACTTACAATGCCCTTGGCGAAATCTCCGGTCATGAGCTTGAAGAAGCGGATCTTGGTAACATCCATGTGCTCCCGGTAGTAGTGTTCTTGCCACTTCCTGCACCTCTCACACCTCTTCTCTGCAACCATCTGCCAAAATCCAATCACAAAACGCTGTCAGAGTACAAACATTTCACAGGATTCATATGCAGAGATAAATCGAGGGAGAGAGTTTTCCTGACCATGCTCCTGTTGCATTCTCTGAGAGATCGAGTAGTCTGAGCTTCCGAGGTGAAGCAGGTCACCTCTCCTGGATGTTAACGAGAGCGTGTGTGTGTTTTGATGAAGATGACAGGTGTAGTTGCAAAGTTTTGATGAGGTTTCACCTGCAAGTTCAGTACGGAAACTGCTGGACCAGACGTTCATGGACCTGAGTCACTGAGAAGTGGGGTCAACGGTGGCAGGTCCACATGGACGGCGTTCGTCTCATGCTGTCATCTCGATCGGAGTGGCAAGAATTAACGTTCCCTGTCATTCAGTTTTTTTTTTTGATAATTCCCTGTCAGTAAGTTGAGTGAAGCAGTGGACAAGCTTTATCTCCTTGCGTTTGCCTGTGAAGTGTTTGTGAACTGAAAACAACAATTTTCTGTTCGATTTCTTGCAGCATCTTGCAGGAAATCCGTCGATTTCAAGAACTCGCAACACCGTATATATACACGTATGGAGATTATAAGATACGTCAGCAAGAAATGTACAGTTCCTCTGAATAAAAGCATGAAATGTACGGTGGACCCACATCATTTCATAATCTTCTGGTATAGACGCATATTATAATGAGGTGTTTTTCTTTTGGTCCTGGACAATGCAACTTTCTCCACCGTTCAATGGAAAGGGAACCTGACGGCTGAAATGCAACAACACCTCTGCTAAGCAGTATCGCGGGGGGTATGATAGTAATTGTTTTATTCTTAAGAGTATGATGAGAAGCCAAACAAGGTTTCTGTCTGAAGGAACGAGCAAATGAGTTGAGTTTAAGGAAGCACAGCTGATTGGCATCATCTCTGTTGGATATGGGGTGTTTGGGAACACCCGGTTAAAGTTTAACACCTGTCACATCGGATGTTTGGATGCTAATTAGGAGTATTAAACATAGGCTAATTACAAAATTAATTGCACAGATGGAGTATAATTCGCGAGACGAATCTATTAAGCCTAATTAGTCCATGATTTGACAATGTGGTGCTACAGTAACCATTTGCTAATGATGGATTAATTAGGCTTAATAGATTCGTCTCGCGAATTAGCGCAGGTTCTGTAATTAGTTTTATAATTAGCTCATGTTTAGTCCTCCTAATTAGCATCCGAACATCCGATGTGACACTGTTAAAGTTTAGCACCTCGTATCCAACCACCCCCAGAATCATGACTTGATCTCTCTTTCAAGTTAATTTCAGAGTTTCACAGTATTCAGGTGGTGCAGCAACTCCTGACATTTGGTCATAAAATGCACATATCGTCCAAGCGAACAGCCTGACCATTGTGGCCATTTTTTATGTTCTCGTTCGAGTATAATCAACCATGTGAGGTTGACCATAACAAGCATACAGTCTCTAAAATACCGACAGCACTAAAATACAGAAGATCAGAGAGTGCAGCCACAACAGCATTACATTTAAACACTTAATATGAGATGAATCCTGAAAAGGCCTGAAACAATCTTACCCCAAACAGTCACACAAGTGCAGAAACTAGTAGAGACCATTGCATTATACTCCCTCTGTCCGGGAAAGAATGCAACTACGGGTTGCGTACCATCAAAAGTAGTTCATGTTTGACCACATTTCTAGTGAATACTATTCATATTTATGACTCCAAATTAATTTATTATAAAAATACATTTTATAATTAACCTAATGGTATTTATTTGATATCATCAGTATCGATACTTTTTTATCTATAATTGATCAAATTTAAGATAAAAACTATGACACTGTGCTAGAATTGCAATCTTTTCCGGACGGAGGGAGTATTTTTCATTGAAAAAACGTAATCAGTAGAAACGCTCCCGTCTCCCATCTGGTCTATCAGGAACCGTATACAATTCAACTTCAACATTTGATCCATACATGCCACGGACCTTCTCGCATACCTCCTTGGTTTCTGGAGGAATAGTGGACATCTTACAGTTGATGACCAACTTTTTGAGGACGGTGAGGTCGCGCCCGGCGGGCAGGGAGGAGATGCTGAGGCGCTCGAGGGTCGGGGCCAGGCAGCCGGCGAGGGCGCCGTCGACGGCGTCCAGGAACGAGGCCGGCGGGGCCGCTTCGGTTCCGCGGTCGAGGAGGAGCTCGGGCATGTGGGGCCAGACGCGGCGCCAGCGGCGCGAGAGCACGCTCGTGCGCGCGGCGGCGCGGGCGGAGCGGAGGCGGACAAGGATGGCGTGCAGCACCTCGTCGGGAAGGCCGCTGATGAGGTCCTCGCCGGAGCGGCGGCGGGCCTCGCCCATATGCGGCGGAGGCAGGGGATCGGATCCTTGGGGTCCAGATCGATCAGGCATTGGAGGGCACTTGGATTTGGGGGTTAGGGTTTGCGTGGTGGGGGACGAATCGCTTCAGCAACGCCGACGAGGAGCGGAGGAGCGGCGCCGGAGGTCGGGCAGTGACGGTGGTTAGGCTTTGGGCCAGGCAGGGCCTTTCTAATTGAAACGGCCCGACATACACTTTGGTGGCCCACGTCGAGGCTTCCTTTTCCTTTTCCGATCCATACCAACCATGTTACCGACAGAACCGTCCAGCCCATTTTTCCCACGCGTGTAAATCATCATCCCCTTCTTCCTCCTCCGTGCCAAATGTTCGTCGTGCTCTCTAATCTCCCCCACTTCATCCCTTTCCTATCAATCTATCATCATCATCTCCCCTGTCCCCCCCACCAGGCACCACCACCAAGAACTCAACCATTCCCTGTCGGTAATTCCACGTCAGATTCTCACGTTCGTCAGAAACACGCACCAAACAGCCACCATAAACTGCGTTGTCACTTCTGAAGAACCATAAATGCTAGTGCACTAGGCCACCAAACAGCCACCGTAAACTCCGTTGTCACTTCTGAAGAACCATAAATGCTAGGGCACTGGCTCTGTTCACTTCAACTTATCAGCCGGCTTATCAATCACTAAACTGTATTTTTCTCTCACAACAAATCACTCTTCAGCTGGCTTATAAGTCCAGCCGAACGAAAAGCCCAAGGATGGAGGGGAAGACGGAGCGATGGAGGGGAAGACGGTGGTGCTGTACCCGGGCCTCGGCGTCGGCCACCTCTCGCCGATGCTCGAGCTGTCCAAGGGTCTCCTCCGCCACGGCGGCGGCGCGGTCGACGTCGCCGTCGTGCTCGTTGAGTCGCCGTTCAAGGACCCCAGCTTCGCCGACACGGTCGCGCGCGCCAGGGCCTCCCACACGTCCGTCGCCTTCCACGTCCTCCCCTCGCCCCCGCCGGCCTCCGGTCCCAGCTCCGGCGACGCCGAGCACCCCGTGGTCGGGTTGATCCGGTTCCTCCGCGCCACGAACGCGCCGCTCCGCGACCTCCTGCGCTCGCTGTCGTCCTCGGCGTCGCGCCCCGTCCGCGCGGTCGTGCTCGACATGTTCTGCGCCCACGCGCTCGACGTCGCCGCGGACCTCGGCCTCCCCGCCTACTTCTTCTTCGCCACGGGCGCTGCCGCCCTCGCCGTCTTCCTCGCCCTGCCCGGCACGCGTGCCCGCGAGGGCAAACGCTTCGCGGACCTCGGCGACGCCGTGCTGCCGTTCGCGGGCGTGCCGCCGCTCAGGGCGTCGGAGCTGCCGCCGGTGCTCGCCGACGACGGCGCCATGTGCGAGGCCGCCCTCCGCCTGGCCTCCCGGGTGCCGGAGGCCCGCGGGATTCTCGTCAACTCCTTCGAGGCACTCGAGCCGCGTGCCGTGCGCGCGCTCAGGGACGGGCTGTGCGTCCCCGGCCGCCCCACGCCGCCGGTCTACTGCGTCGGGCCGCTCGTCTCGCCCGGCGGCGGCGAGAAGGAGCACGAGTGCCTCGAATGGATGGACGCGCAGCCGGACCGCAGCGTCGTGTTCCTCTGCTTCGGGAGCACGGGCGCGCCGCCGAAGCACCAGCTCGCGGAGATCGCCGCCGGCCTGGAGAGCTCCGGGCAGAGGTTCCTCTGGGTCGTGCGCAGCCCTCCCGGCGCCGGCGGATCGCCGGTGCCGGAGCCAGCCGACGACCTCGACGCGCTCCTCCCGGCAGGGTTCCGGGAGCGAACCAGGGACAGGGGCCTCGTCGTCGGGTCCTGGGCGCCGCAGGTGGATGTGCTGCGCCACCGCGCGACCGGGGCGTTCCTGACGCACTGCGGGTGGAACTCGACGCTGGAGGGCGTCACGGCGGGGGTGCCGCTGCTGTGCTGGCCGCTGGCCGCGGAGCAGGGGCTGAACAAGGTGTTCATCGTGGAGGAGATGCGGCTCGGGGTGGAGATGAGGAGGACGAGCCGCGCCGGGGACGTGGTGAAGGCCGAGGAGGTGGAAGCGAAGGTGAGGTGGGTGATGGAGGGCTCCGACGACGGCGCGCGGGCGCTCAGGGACCGCGCGGCGGCGGCGAGGGACAGAGCGGCCGAGGCGCTCGCGGATGGGGGCACGTCGCAGGCGGCTTTTCTTGAGTTCCTCAAGGACTTAGCCTCCGTTAATGTTTGAATTTATTTTACTTTGGTTATAAATAACACATGGAGAGTTCCTCGAGCATATATAGCTGCTGTGCTGGCCGCTGTACGCGGAGAAGAGGATGATTGAATGTTTTTACTCGTTACTTTCTTGATCTTCAGAAAATTTTTATTTTCTATTTGACATCGAGTTTAACTTTTACTAGCAAGAGGCCCGTGCGTTGCTACGGCGAAATGACGTTGCTTAGCGCGCGATATTTTGATCGTGTGTGTAGCGCACCACATTTTTTATCATGTTGTGTAACTTTTTTATCGTGTTGCCATTGAATCTGAACATCTGATTGGAACAAAAGAATATTTGTACATCTAAATCCAGTGTAGAATGTGTTGCAGCAGCTGGCCAGCACGCCACTTCTGAATCCTGAAGAGGCTCCTGAGAATGTCTTGTGCATTTTAATTCAAACTGATGCAGAATATTCAGAAATGAGTGTATATTGTAAATATTTAGACTACTCTTCTACGGACACTACTGAAGCAAACTCTGCTAAATATCATTCTGTATCTGACACTTAGGAGTATTTCTAGAGCTATGGCATGACTTTTAGAACATGTGTTTTCAGAAAGCTAGTGACATGTCTTCCATGAGTAGTGTGCTCAGAAAGCCAACAGAAAATAAAAATTGAGAGAATTTGCATATTCTACTGCATTCAGTACATCGACGAACCCACTTTACATGCCTCAGATTCTCCAAAGGACATATCGTGCTCAACTGCCTGTGACCAGTAAAAAAATTACTTGGAATGTTTATCACACTAATTGGTCAAGCTAAAGCCAAACACAACCAGGAACGCGTTGCAACTCGGAGAGAGAAAGATGTAGCATGGTGTTGATTTTCTTATTGAAGAGAGAACTAAACAGAAACATTGGGGGTTTGAATTTCATATCAGGTGGATGCAACATAACTGAAAATCAAAGACAACAATATGTTCCTATGCAGAAGAGTAGAAATTCCAGATGTAATATTGGCTTTTCTAGACACCCATTGCTTAACCCAACGCAAAGCCCTCCAACTATTATTTCCTGAATTTCTTAACTAAACAATAACTCCCAAAACAGTACAGACCACTGATAAGTTTGAATCCAAACTAAAAGAACAGGGATGAAAAGTCCTTTACCTAATGAGAGCGTTGGTTAGCTTTGGTTCAATGTTGGCAGCCACCACATCAACTGGTATGCAAAGCAACAAGAAAAACAAAATCAAATAGCAATAAAATTCAATTGCAGGCTAGGGCAATTAAACCGATTGGAATACCTGTGGAGTCCTGGAGGGAGGTCGTCGGGTTGCCAGGGACCTCAGTGAGCTCCCACCCCATGATGACCAATTCTCAAAAGAAACTGAAACCAAGAAGCAGAGCAATCATGGTCACATTTTTTAGGTAAGCAAAACAATTGTAAAAAAAAAAAGGAGAGAAGCAAACTTGCATACATGGATGGGAATTAGGCCATTCAACCCCTTTGTTTCTGTTGGGGGAATTGAATCTGAACTGATATTCCCACCAAAACCTAAGGGACTGGTCTAGTCCATTACTATTGAAAGCAAAGGGCCAGAAAAGCAATCGGTTGCCCGACATTCAATCATCAAAGTTGACCCACAGTTACACAAGTCTCTACTACATCAGCAGGAAACAAATCTGACCACGAACATTAGAATTCACATCAATAGAAGGTCACACTGCAACAGGTTGATACCGCTCAGGAGCAGAGTACCGCAACTTCAGTGTATAAAAACGCGCACACTTAATTCTAGGCATCAAGCAGAGCTCCTGCAATAACATCGCCATGTTGAGAGAAAGCATCCTTGAGAGTTGTTTCATTTGTATCGTAACAAAGACCTGCACTTTATTATACAATTACAAGAAATAAAAGGCAATAATCAACATCAGCACACCCCAAATTGAACCCATCACACCACTTAACATCCTTCCCATTGGAAATTAAAAAGGAAGAATTTGATCAGGTGCGATAATGCTATCTCTCTAAATCTGACCACAGAAAGCGATCCACTTCAAGAAATCATATGGGAAAGGTCGAAAGGATTTACCACCGATGAATAACTTGGGTGTGCGTGCACATGAACATGCGGCGTTCCGATTGAACAGCTTCCCAAACGGAGTCTGCAGCATCCCTCCTCTCCCATTCAGCATCATCTGCAAACTCTAGAAAACGATAACCCCCAAATCCAACAGGCGAGCGAGGAACTCACCGGTCTTGAGAGATGCCATTACCTGCCCGCGCCTCGCACGTGCTCGCCAGCCGCCGCGGTGTCCCGTGCGCTAGTTTACGTCGCCGTTCGAGCGCAAGTAGAGATCGCCGGCGGCGCCAGCGCGGACGGCCAGCACTACGGCGGGTGGGGGCGCGGGCGGTCGGGTCACGGAAGGGCTGGCGGCGGACTGGAAGAGGAGAAGGATGGGACACGGACGGTCGGCGGAATCGTCAGCTTCGAGACGACGGAGATCGCCGGCGGCGTCAGCACGGACGGCCGGCACCACGGCGGGCGGGGGCGTGGGTGGCCGGGTCACGGAAGGCTTGGCGGCGGACTGGAAGAGGATAATCCGCCGGCAACAGGGCGGATCGGATTGGCGAGCGAGCTCGGGGATTTCGGGTGGGATTCGCCGCTCGCGTCTTTAATTTTTTCGTGGCGGAATCGCGGGGCGCGTTAATAGAGAAGCATGGAGGGGACGGGTGGGACGCAGAAATCGTGGGAAACGGACGGGAGCCGGACAACGGACGAAAAAAATCAGCAGAGACGCTACTTGCGTTAATAATAATAGATAGATTTCTTACGTGACACTCTGTTATATTTTTCATCTGTGAACCGTTAAATGTCCTGTGAAAAAATGATTTTGCCCTTGTAAGCTCCACCACACTTCTCCCTCCTCTCCTCTCCTTCTCCCTCTGCCCCACCACGCCGCAGGTCCACGTCGAAGAGGCGGAGCTCGAGCTCCCCGCGTGTGGCGGGGCGAGGAAGATCACGCTCATCCTCGAAGCGGCGTGGCGGCTCCGGCTCCCGCCGGCCGGCTCGTTCTCGGCGCTGACGGAGCTACTGATACACTGCGGCACCATGGATGGCGGCGAGCTCTCTAACCTTGTGTGCACGCAGTGCCCGCGCCTGAGCAACCTGAGCCTCTTCGTCGAGCTGGTTGCCGTCACCGACATCACCATTCGCCCGGACTCGCTGCGCTTTCTGTGTCTCCGCGTCACGAACATGCATCGCCTAGAGGTAGTCGCCCCAGGACTGGAGGAGCTGACTCTATATCAATCCGTTCAGGCTCACATCTCCGCCCCAAAGCTTTCCAAGTTAGTTTGGCACGGCGGTGCCTACGATGGTCATAAGCACCGTTTCCATGATGTCGGCTGTCGCATCCGGGAGCTAGTAATCGGCATACGTGATGCGCCGGTTCGATGAAGTTGACGTGTTGAGCACACGCTTATGCATTCCGCAGGTGCGTTGTGTTGGTGTCAAAACGAATTTCCTCAGAAGGAACTGTTTTTCTGATAGCCAATTGATTACATTGTGACTGTGCATGTCTACTCATGACAGGGAATAGCGGGGTATCAGATCTTCTCGAATGATATAAAAAAGCTGATCAAGTGTAAGACCTTGACTGTATCCTTATTGCAGAATCGCCATGGCTTGGTGCCGGTCATTCTGCATCTCTTGAGGTCTAGGAGTTGCAACAGTACGAGGAAGTTTTTTCCTTGCACTTGATTCATATTCCTAATGGTCCATCGGTAATCTCTAAGCTTTTTTTACCTTCTGTAGGAAACTAGGAATCTCTTTTAACTTTAGTCAGTCAATGTGGTTTAATTTGATTGATTGCGACGTTCATTGTTTATATGAGATTTCAGAGTCTCCTCTTTTTTCTTGAGGCATGGTGATGAGGTTATGAATTCATTTAATCACTGTATTGGAAATTCCATTATGCTATATAAACCGTTTGAGCAATGTGAAGATTCATGCCCTAGCTAGTAGCTTTTTATTCTTTGACCTCTCTAGTTTGGGTTCATTTTAGCTAAAAAGGGAGGTGCGGGGTGTACAGTCCTTGTATGAATCTGTGCATGATTTAGAGTCATCTAAACATCGGAGATAAGCAAACTCGATTTCTTTATATATATTATCCACTACTACATCAATATTGCCTCTTCTCATTTCCAGAACGACACATGCCCATCATCTTGCCCTTGTTGTTCGGAAGAGAGTCGCAGGATTGATGGCATTGATCTCGGTTCACTTGATGAGGTAGAAATCAGTTCCTACAAAGGTTTTTCATGAAGAATTCGAATTTGTGGAGCTGCTATCCAGATGCAATGCAAGAGTCCTGAAAAAGTTGGTCATCAACTATCTGATGCAACTGGATAGCAGCTTTGGTCGAGAAGGTCCGCAGCATGAGTCAACCAAATGTTAAAGTCGAATTTTATGTGTTTCCAGATGGACCAGTTGGGCGACGGGTGCGTCTTGACTGATTACTAAGCACTCGTGTGAAAAAATGTAACTGCCTTTAGTAGTGCACTCGTGTGACTGTTTCGAGGAGGATTGTTTCAGGCCTTTTGAGCATTCGGTTCATATTTAGACTTTGATGTATTATCCTACGCCAACTTGCTTGGTAGTACTTGAGACTTTAATGTTTAAATGTAATACTGCAAACTCATTGTTGTTTTGCACCTGATTTTGTAAAGAAACACAACAATTCAGTGGCAACAGCTGCCTAGCACACAGTATGAGCGGGCAAGAAAACATTCAAATTGTCAAAAAGCTTACATGGCAATCATGATACGAGGTCGACTTTGGTTTTGTGGTATTTCACAGGTCTGTGATAGTGTGTTGTGCGATTGGATTTTGGCAGATGGTTGGGAAGGGCTGTGAGAGCTGCAGTGAGTGGCAGGAGAACTACATTACTGGGAACACATTACACATGCATGGATGCGAGCAAGGAAATAAAGTAATAAATGACACGCATCATGCATGGTTCTAGACTCCTAATACCTAATATGATTTTTAGGAACACTTAAAAAGAGTGCTGGTATGATTTTTAGGAACACTTAATACCTCTGTCCCAAATATAAAGATAGGGGCTGAAGCAGGAGTTACATTTGAATTGCTCTAACTCTGTTGTGCAGGCACAATGTGATGCATGGTTCTCAACTGTGTAGGAACACCAGGAAGTTGGGCCAAAGCCACGGTAATGCATATCACCGCAGCTAATTCCACCCTGTCTACTCGTGGTTCCCTCTGAAAACAGTAGAAACTGCCCCTGGAAAGAAGACACCATTTGCTTTACAGACATCCCCATACATCACACAGGTCACAGTTTGTTCTAGTAGCCACATTAGCCATTCATCAACGCTGAATATCCACACCCAATTCTGAACATCCCGCAAATTCGCAATCTGAATATTCGCCAAGACATCAAGTCTTCAGGGTTCAGAATAACAGGCCAAGACATAGGATCCAACATTCAGGGTGCTCTCTCTCTCTCTCATTCTGAATGGCTGAATTTCTACCAGAACATCGAGGGTTCCTATCAGCAAGACCTGAATTCTTTTTTAAACGAACCGGCAAGGAACCCTGAATTCTGAACGTTCTGCAAATCCACAATCTGAAATTCACCAAGTGATCGAACAGCCCTTCAGAACAACTACCGTATAACCTTGGAGTGGCAATATGGTAGCTACCCTTGAAAACTACGAACCGGGTATAATCGTCAGGGAATTCAAGAAAATACGGTGAAGTAGCTCAGAGCTCTGCTTTCATCAACGCTGAATCGCTGATGGCTACCGTCTCCCTGGGCTGTCAGACAGACACCTGATGATGTTGGTCAGGGCTTGTCTTCAATGGATCCTGAATTTCGTGCCACGAACTCGAAATCGTCTGCTAGACACTTCCAGGAGCCGCGCCCAAGCACCATGTGCCGCAGCTCAGCCGGCCGCCCGCCGGCAGGACCTCCACGACGGAAGCGCGGCGATTGCCGCCGGAAGCCCGGAACCGGGAACCTCCTCGCCCATCGAGTTCGCTACCAAGCCTTCAGGTCAGGTGCGAGGAGCATGGCGTGAGGGAGAACTCCGACGCCGCCATTCGGCCGTCTCCGCCCGCCGTCGCCGCGCGCCGCGCCGGCCTCCCCTGCTTCAGTCCACCGTGGAATTCTCCTGGAATCCGATGGAGGGGCCTATTTGCAAAAAGTTGGATCGCGATTAATAGTCGCGATGCAAATCAGGGGAGCCTCGTTTGCACAATGCGTTGGCCGGAATCGGCGGCGGCGGCGAGGGCTCCGACCGCCGGCGTTGCGGTCAGGGACGTCCTCTCGCCAGCGCATGCACCACCCGCCGGTACCGGAAGGTGTAACGGCAACGTCGTGCTCGCTCTGGGCGCGGCCGGCCGCCGCCGCGGGGGAGCTCGTGTCCATGCCGCTGCGGCATGCCCCGGCGCTAGTGTCCGGCATGGACGGCCTCTACTTCCGGTCCCTTCATCGATTTCGCGAGCTCCGGGGCAGCGGAGGCCGAGGAGCTGGCGCCGGCGAGGACCATGCACAGCCTGGTAGGCAACGCTCGGCTACCTGCCGGAGGAGGGCCTCGTGCTCATGGAACCCTCTTCCTCCGGTGACGGAGGCATCGACGCCCTGGTGTGCCTCTTCAGCCGCGCCATGGACGTCTTCAAGGCCGGCTGCTACAACCTGGCAACGGCAGACGCACGGCTTTAGGTAGGCGCGCCATGGTCAGACGCACGTACGGCTTCTGTTGACAGGTATATAAAACCATTGTTAGACTGAACGAATTGCTTTCAGAAAAGAAAGACAGGATGGTCAACTTAAACCATGACTACAACCATTGAAGGAGCAGACAAAATGCTCCGGTGCGTCTGTCGGACGCATCGCAGACTCGCTAGATGCACCCGGAGCACCTGATCTGTTCTTAGCTAGAGGCAGCTTCTTGTACCGTTGAAATGCACCTTGCTGCATCCAGCAGTTTTAACATTTTACAGGACACAAAATGTGCACTTGCATTGGATGCAAGGCATCGCTACTAGGCACTTCTACATACTACGACATGCTACAGAAAACCACACCTGTACAAGTGCACCTCCCAGGAGGATACACAGTTCAGCAAACAACAACCTTTCAGCCCACGAGAACAAACCGGCCGTGGACCTTCCTGATGGCATGGACGGTCATGGTCACCCTCCTCGAGCCTTTCATCAGCTCGAAGGCGCAGATGTCGCCCTCGCGAAGCCTGTTTTCCTGAACAAACTTGGAGAAGGTGTAGTTCCGGACACCTTGTGCGCTGCGCGCGTAGTAGTACTTGACGCACCACTTGTCTTTCCTATTCGGCCTGACAAGCGTGATCTCATGCAGTCTACTGTCAAAGTGATCAGCAACAAACCGATTGGGGAAGATCTGTGGGAAAAAAATGTCAATTGTGTCAGAGTTGCTCCCAGATGTAGGGTCAAAGGTATTTCAGATAATAAAGCAGTAAAATTCAGGTAATTAACTAATTATGATGTACAGAGTAGTAGTGATACCACCGCAGTCCATAATGTATACAAATGCACCAAAATATACGCACCAGAAAGTTGTTCTTGCGTCGAACATGGCTCATCTGCAGAACGGTCACAAATGCAGGATTGTCCGATCGGATTGAAGCCAAGCTGATTATTTCCTCCTTTTCCTCATCGCTTAGCCGTTCAGCGATCCTTGTGTAGCAGTACTTGGATTTGGCATATTCTTCATCACTATCCTCTTCTCGAATGTCATCGCACTTGACATGATTGTTGCTGCTGTTTGGAGATTCAGGCAGTTGCCCTGTGAAGAAAATGTACATAATGTCTGTCAGATTATATATGTGAAAATGGTCAATGGAGACACAAAACTTGTAGTCACTCTACTTACTTGGATTCCTACCACCGGATTTCTTCGAAGTAGAGGCATGATGAGGGAACCCAGCCAGCTGAGACGGTGCAGTAGTCTCCTTAGAATCAGTCAGGGCATAATGCTCAGCTTGTTTACCCCTATCAGCCATATAGTCAAAATGTTTGTGCAGATCAGGAGCAGTTCTGTTGCCAAATAGAGAAGAAACCTTCTCGCAGCCGCTCGCTTCAAAGATCAGGACATCAAAGGAAGAGTTGCCACTGTATGTGAAGATAAGGAGGTCATTCTCCTTCAGTACATGAGCCTTGACGAAATCCTCCCATCTAGACATGAGGAACAGCTCATCGGCATGCTTCTCTAAGCCGATGTTCCATGTTTCACCGCTGGGTGCTTTCAGGTCAATACACCCGATCCCATTGAGATTCTTTGCAAACTTATCTGGTATGCTCTGACAAAGAAAAAAAAAAGTCGTCACTGCAGAATTAAGGCAAATATTTTTCTTGATCAACTAGTAAGGCAAATAACTGCTACTTTTAGAAGAAAATGAAACTTGGCAAGTGGGCATCTGATTAAGACCATCCTATATTGACATGAAATGCACATTCAGTTGTATAAGAGTAAATTTAAAATAAATCAAAATGTGTGCCTTTCACTCTCTTTTTTGCTTCACTTTCTTTCAGTAGCATATCTTCTTTGCCACAGAGGATTAGAACAAATTAATAACGAGAGTTAACGCTACATGACACAGCTTGTATAACTAAGATGCGCTCATTCTGTTTTACTAGACTTCTACTATTGCTTTTTTTTTGTTGTTAGCCCTATATGCTAGTTATAGTTAAAGATAAAAAAGAATAGGTGGCTGCATCTGTAAATGTTTAACTGTAAGTTTTCTAAAATGACATCTATCTGTGAACACAAATCAAGTACTACTGTTCACTTGGAAGGGTACAGGGTAATCGAGTGCCAGACACTTACAATGCCCTTGGCAAAATCTCCTGTCATGAGCTTGAAGAAGCGGATCTTGGTTACATCCATGTGCTCCCAGTAGTAGTGTTCCTGCCACTTCCTGCAGCTCTCACACCTCTTGTCAACCATCTGCGAAAATTGAATCACACAACACTGTCACAGCACAAATAGTTCACAGGATCATATGCAGAGAGAGAGAGAGAGAGAGAGAGAGAGAGAGAGAGAGAGAGAGAGAGAGAGAGATCTTCACCATGATCTTGTAGCATTCTCTGGGAGAATCTGAGCTTCCGAGGCGAAGCGGGTCTCCTCTTCTAGATATCAACGATGAGAGAGTGATGAGGGTGAGAGGAGTAGTTACAAAGCTTTTATTGAGATTTCACCTAGAATCTCAGAGAATGCTACTTGTGCACCAAATGTTGGTACACTACAGTCACTGAGATGCGGGGCCAGCGCTGTAGGTTCACAAGATGGTAGGTCCAGATCCACCCTCGGGGAGTGGTAAAAATTAAAGCTGATGACGGTAAATGGAGTGAAGCGGTGAACAAGTTCATTTCCTCTGTCACTGAACAGGTGGGTGAATTGAATTGCAGCATCGTTCCGTCAGTTTCAAGAACTGTGCTGTTAGAGATGATTACCATTGTTGAACTGTCAATGGAACAGAGGTTAAAATGGTTTGAACTGCCCAAGTTGGATCTTTTTCACCATGACACATGGCAGTCACACAAGGAGTGTTTCGTCAAGCCTCGTGCCTTCATCGCAGTATCTCTTGCACGCACGCACGCAGCGAACTCGATCGCAAGGACACATCAGACACCAACCACTGCACGAAACCGGACGTAACAGTCATGTCATGATTCAACTCTGTCTTCTTCTTTTTTCTTTCTTTCTTTCTTTCTTGCTTTTTTTTTGTTGCTGCAACCGCTGCGATCAGTGTCCGCGAAGGATGTGGACGTTCATGGCGAGCTCGCCGCCGCCGGCGAGCGGCTGGAACAGGCACAGGTCGGCCCTGCGCAGCGTGTTGTCGTCGACGAACTGCTTCCGCCCGCGGCGGAGCTGGCGCACCTTGCCCCCGGTTCCTGACCTGCAGCTCCGCCTCCCAGCTGCAGCCCACGCCGGGCCGCTGCAGCCGCCCGGGGGAGGTGCTCCACGGCGAAGCCCTTGTTGAAGCACACTGCATTCTTTTTTTTCGAGCAACGTGAATCAGATCATTGCTGATGGATTGGTGTGCTCTTAGTCTTAGGGCCTGTTTGGCAACAAGGTGTTAAAGTTTAACACCCGTCACATCGGATGTTTGGATGCTAATTAGGAGTATTAAACATAGGCTAATTACAAAACTAATTGCACAGATGGAGTGTAATCCGCGAGACGAATCTATTAAGCTTAATTAGTCCATGAGTTGACAATGTGGTGCTACAGTAACCATTTGCTAATGATGGATTAATTAGACTTAATAGATTCGTCTCGCGCATTAGCACAGGGTTCTGCAATTAGTTTTATAATTAGCTCATATTTAGTTCTCCTAATTAGCATCTGAACATCCGATGTGACACTGTTAAAGTTTAACACCTCGTATCCAAACACCCCCTTAGGTATCTTTGATTCAGGCACTGAAACAACTAAATTACTGAACTGAAGAAATAGTGCTGGAGTGGACACATACATCACATACCATGCTCTCATTGCCAGTTTGCCACTAAGCTCTGCTTGCCATCCCCCTGCAAAATGTTCCGGTGCAGGCAGGACCTGCTGCAGTAGTTCCGGCTGGTGCCTGGACCTCATCCGCGACCGCGAGTCCCGGGGCAATTTCACCTACGCCTCCATCCTCCGCACCCGCGTCGACGGCTTCTGTACGATGCCACTCCTCCTCGCCAACCTTCTCCCCACCAACACCACCGGCGCTGCCTACTACGCCATCCCGGAGGGCTCCCGCTTCGGCGGCCTCAACGACCGCCTGGGCTTCGGCGGCCGCGCTGTCCCGCCTCTCCATATGCTCCCTGTACCGCGGTCTCAATCCGAGGCCGCATTCCGTGCGCAGCTCGACGTGTGGCCGGCGTCGCCGGCCGCGAGCGCCGCCTCTTGCTGCGTGCTTAGCGACCGCGTCTACGTTTTCCCGCCGGTGGCTGGGTATGGCGTGCTCGTGGCGTCGCTGTCGAGCCCGGGGCCGCTCAGCGGCGCCATGGCCACGTGCCACCGCCAGCCGTGCCGCGGCTGAAAGGAGGAGGGTGGTGAGGTTCCTCGCCGGATGCCCCAGCGGAGGGTATTTTCACATAGCCCCCTAATACTTACAAAGTAGCCCCTAGTTTACAAAACACCCCCTATTTCGGATCGCGATCCAAATATTTGCAAAACACCCCCTGTTATTTGCAGAATGCACCCTGTACCGGACTGGCTCCTCCCGCGCTCGCCCGTCCGCCGCCGCCGCCGCCGTCAACCGACGGCGGCCGCCACCGCCCTTCCGCCCTCCACTCCCCCTTTCAGTTTCGATGCTTGTACAGGAGACGCGGAGAGTTGACGGCGGGCTGTCACGCGGCCGTGGGCGAGGGCTGAGAAGCGTCGCCGCGGCGGCGTGGAATCGAGCACGGAGGCGGCGGTGGATTGAGTGGCCTCACCGTCTCCGCCCGACGTCCGGCGGCGGCCGCGGGCTAGCACGAGGCCCCCGGACCTCCTTTGCCATCACACAAACACGTGGGTTTCAGCATGGATTTCCCGGATTTCCTCCGCGACTCTTTTCTTCTGCTCCGGTGACACAGCGTGATGGTTTGGTCTTCATGTTGAGGTACTCGTCAGAATAATCCTTGCAAATGACCTCTCGCGAATGGCCCGGGTGGTTAAACCAAATTATCTGACAATTCAGAATGCTGATGTTTCAACAATTTTGAAACAAATTTGTAACAAATAGCTGAACTCTTGACATTGAGTAACAGAAGCTACAACTCTGTTACGTCAACCAACAATTGGTTCAACAAACACATACTGAAAACATACCATATATTCATCAGGCAGATTGGTCTTGTCCATGTTTGTGACATACAGTGGAACACCAGGCCTAATATTCTTCTGAAACATGTCGAGTTTCGCCTTCCGCATACTAGTCAGGTTGCACTCCTTTGCCAAGACAGCGCACGACTCCGTGGATGTTTGTAGGCCACCTGAATCCATGGGGTTCAGAGTGTCCTCTGAATATTGCATTTCTTCAGCTGATGCAATGCCAATTATAAAGTCAGAACATTTTGCTGAAACAAATAATGAAAATGAAGAGCTGTATATCTAAACACAAATTGTCAAATTTAATAGTATTTGATCTTAGTGAAGGTGAGTCTGCTGGAGTCATCTTTGAAGCTTCTCTGATGTGGCTCAATTCACCGGCTCGATGCCGCGCTAATCCTTTCCTCATCGGAGATCGTTCATGAGGAATGCCCTTCCGTTGGACACCGCAACTGGGATTCATGATCACGCAAAAGAATTCTTTCTCGCATCCACTTGGATCAAAGATGAGGAACTTTAAGTGAGAGTTCCCACTGTATCTGTACACCAGCATGTCACCCTCCATCCAAGTGGGGAAAACGCAGAACACAGAACAAAAAAAAAACCAGAAACGAAATTGATGAAGCACAGAATACTCACACCAACTTAATATTGGCTGAATATATGCTCCCAGAACCTCACTTTTTTCTTATCCTGGATTGAGTCTGTGATCATTGTTCAAATTTACTGTCACATAAAAATATAGCGAACACAAAGATATATCAGAAATCAGTAGACCTGAAGGGAAAAAAACTTCAAAAACTAGCGAAGAATAAGTTACCCTGATCTTCAAATCCTATGACCTTTTTTCATTGCTATGTTGAACTGTCAGAAAATTAAGTGATAATAATTCTGTCACCCAATCCGAATAAACTACATATTCAATTAATATATCAGGATCACCCCATCCTTGATGGAATAAACAAGTGGAATAGGTTTGGAGCTGCTAGTGGATGGTCCATCGCCATCTTATTCCTAAAGCCAAATGGCGCATTGGGTTCTTGAAAGTTGGGTACATTCAAAGTTTCTGATTGGTGATTATGTAACCAGCATTTCCAACACAAAAGCAATTCCATTTTACAAATGCATCATCAAGAAAAGTGATGACATCGATCAAGTACATTCCTGTTTCCGAATGATGTGGACAGTCATTGTAAGCTTCTTGGTTTCCATCAGCTGAAAGAGGCAGATATCGCCTACTTTCAGTTCGTTGTCACTGACAAATTGCCACCAGCCTCGACCAATCCTACGCCTGTTGTTATTGATCTCGATTTCAGCTTCCCATATATCGGTCTTATTGGGATGCAAAAGGATGATAGAGTCATACCCACCTTGGAGGTACTTTTTTGCATACTCTGAACAGAATCCCTGGTTGCATGCAGAAAATGTGAGGTTCCATTATAGTATAATCAAAGGAACAAGTTGAAGCAATCCAAGGACTCCAAATTTCTTGCAGATGAATGATATTTTTTATTTTTTTACATTGAACAGAGCACTGATGACTCACCATACTGCTCGACTTTCCAATAACGTTGCTAGTCTTCACGATGAGTACAAAAAGATCATATGGAGACCGAATAGCTCGAACTTTATCTTCTATTTTACACTTTTGCTTATCGCTTAGAATGGTAAATCGTGGTATAATGTATGCAAGCTTAGTAACTCCATGCATAGGACTTCTGGAGGAAGGGGCATATCCTGCAGAGAAACCCAGTCACAAACATGGTCATCAAAGTCAGGATGTGCTCCACAACCAAATTCTAAAAATATTCCAAATGCTCTAGATATGAACCTGGTGCCTTTTTGCTGCAGATTTCAAGAGGATGAAAGGTCAATGTGACTCTTCCTTTGCTCTTTGATGGTTCGAATATGCAGATGTCGCCTTCTCTCAACCCATTGTCCTGAATGAAGTCCAACCAACCAGTAGAAAGAGCATACCAACCAACAGTACTAATACCCAAAGTGATTGCCCATGTCTTGCTACCATCAACATGAGAAAGTGTGATGGTCCCATTTTTGCCTAAAAGGTGTTTGACTACATAATCCTTAGAGATGGCCTGTTACAAATGATTTAAGAACTGCATTATATGACAAACAAAGACTGAAGACTCGGTGTGCACAAAGAGCAGATGATCCTAATTGAACTGAAAACTTTCGGCAAGTCAATTCAGCCAGTCAAATCAGCAAATGGAACTGTGTCAAAAAAAAGAGAGGAACAACGGAAGACAGATCCTCCTGAGTTCGGACTGCACGGGATAAATTTATAACTCACCAGAAATCCAAAAGACACTTGTCATGTCCATGGCTGTGATGTACAATGGAATTTGAGGTCTAATTTTCTGCTCAAGGGCATCAATTTTTCTCTTTTGCTCACTTGTCATGTTGCAACCCATTGGAAAGACTAATCAAGACTTCTGGAAAACAACTGAATTGAGGGGTTCCTTAATGTCGTCATCTTCAGCTACATAATGATAACGACGAAAAGTTAGTGCACAAAGGTAGTGTAAGCACTAAGCAGTGCTCACAATAAAGTTGTTTACCTGATTTCTATGAAGGAGAATCTGTTGGTTTCTTCTTTGAAGTTTTCCTCGTGTGTCTAGAGCTAGCATGGCAATGTTCCACTGATCTTTTGCTCGTTGGTGATTGCATATGAAATGAAGTCGGTGTATTATCATTAGAAATGCTCCTATCTTGCTCGTAAGTATCGTCCATCACAACACAGGAGAAATATTTCTCACAATTACTTGGATCAAAGATACAAACTTTAAAATGGGATTTTCCACAATAGGTGAACACCAAGAAGTCCTCCTGTTTAAGATCATAGACACTGGCAAAATTTGCCCATCCAGATCCCATAACCAAAGCATCTTGTTCCCTGGCAACCTTAACATTATAATTTTTACCATTTGGAACTTCTAGTTGGACTTCTTCAGGGATCTGCCCTCCGATATTGTTTGCAAACCTTTTCGGAATGGTCTGCATGAAACATAACCAAATGAGGACTTTTCTTTACATAAGACAGCTCTCATGTAATCAAGAGCGCTATGCACAACTAGTTTTGTAGACAATGGTAGTGTCAAAGTCAGGAACAGAGCACACCTAATAAAATGGAAAAAAGTGCCAGCAACCGGCAAGCCACCAAAGAAATACTTATCACTAGTTGAAAATCATGCTTATAACTCATTTTCGTAATTAAGAAAATATCTTTAACCTACTAATCATACTTGAAAACCAAGAGCTATATTTTCTCCTCCAAATATATACACGTTTGGTTATTCAGGTATGATTCATGCATTGTTTAATCATTTAATTATAGCCAACATTATTTGTGAAAAACCAGAATTTATTGCCAACTTTGAAATTCAGCATCAGCACTACCTTGCTAGCTAAATTTCTGTCCACCCGAAAAATTAATAATACAAAAAAGTTGCAGTTTTCTAATGGCAAACTTGCAATAATGGTTGTCAAAGTGGTGACAAGATTGGAATTCCCCTATAAAAGAACTATAAAAATAGATACCGGTTCACAAGAATAGTATAATAGAGAATATCTTATCAGTTTCTCCTTGAAATTACTCACACTCAACATAACCTTGAAGAAGCACCTATCCGCATCACCCATGTGGTGCCAATAATGATTTGCAATGCAATCCTTGCATGTAGTGCAAGCTTTGTTCATCCTGTAGCAACTCATACCATGTTAATTGATATAAAATTGTCAGATACTTAGTTTAGGTTTGTATTTTTGAGTTGTAAGGGTGTTAAGTCTATAGAGGCACTTTAATGTTTGCAGGTTTTTCTCTTCTTTGTAATCTCTACTTAGTATGCTGTAATTCTATGTATGGATGCTTGTTCTTGGCATTTTTGGGTCAATATAATAGTAGGTGGGAGCTGCCTATCCCCTAAATTGCTTGAAAAAAAGAGAAATTAAAACAAAATTCATAAGCATCCTTTTGTAAGCTCACCTTCACACCTCACAACAGCACATGGAAGTGAAGTGTAACATAGGCGGGAAATGGTTTTTGGGAACATAAAACAATGCTAGGTAGGAAAGCAAATTGTACTAAAAAATTCAATAATTTTAGGTACTATAACGACAAGCAGACATATATAACAAATATTAGAAAGTAAAGTCACGAATGTTTTGCTTGCTGGAACAAAAAGATGAGTAGAGCTACCACTAGAGTTTTTTTTGCCAACCTTTCACTTCCTGATGATTGCAAATGGCTGTTATGAGATGTCATACGTTCTTGGACACAAGGAATGCTGTTAATCGGGAAACAGGATAACTCTTTCTCACAGGTACTTGGACTGAATATTTGAACATCAAAATGGGAATCTCCATTGTATCCAAACACCAAGGTATCACCTTACTCCAGTTCATAAGCACTGGCAAATACCGCCCATCCAGATTGAAGGAGTAGCTCATTATGCTCCTTGGCCACCTCAATGTCATATGTTTCACCATCTCGCACTTTGAGCTTTATTCTTTCAGATATCTGACCTCCAACATTCTTCACAAACTTTTTAGGTATGATCTGCATGAATAAACAAATGATACCTTTTTATTTGCTTAAGAAAACAGTTATTGTAATGGCAATCAAGAGTGCTGTGCATAACTAGTTTACTATATAAGATCAACTGCCTTTTCTCAGGAACAGAAATACACCTCTGCTATATACGATCAACGTTTATTTTGTTCTCAGGAACATAATAAACATCGTGAAATGAACATAAGAAAGAAAAAGGATTGGAAACAACAGAGACTCTAATGGGATGTTAATCAGCAACCACTTGTTTGGTCTTTTTTTTTCTAGAAAACCACTTCGTCTTTGTACCCATATAGTTTTCCTTTTTTCGTGAACGTGCAGCTCTCCTGCGTATTCACGAAAAAAGTTTTCCTTTTTTAACCAGAAACCATGTGTATAGCCTAGTGATAGAGGACAAAGTTGTGGTTCTTGAGTTCAAAACCCAATTCTTCTCAAAAGCAAGCGTATAGAATTCCTCCTGTGTGATCTCTCTTATATTATTTTACAGGATATGCTACTAAATTCACTACAAACAAAACCAACAGCATGCAAGTTTTACCTTCTCAATAGAGAATTGCTGCTATTCACCTGCGCATTGTGAGATAGTTCATTGATTTAAAACTACAACTAATGATCATCAAACAGCTAGATCAGTTACTCATTTTTACAAAAAAAAAAAGAAAAAGAAGAGTTGTCGAAGATATCTCTTGGTGAAAAAAAGCATAATTGGTAGGTCTTACCAGTCCACTTTTGAAATCCTCATCTAGCATAACCACGAAGAAACGCCTCTTGTCCATCTGGTGCCAATAATGATTTGCAGCACAATCTTTGCATATCGTATTTTGTGAACTTGTACTCATCCGGTGACCACAGCTGCCATTCACAATGCTATTTGAGAAAAAAAAATTTAGAGAAACTTAAAATCAAATAAAAAAACATGTGCATGTGTGCACACATGTAGATACATGAAAGTCAATGATAAATAGCTAAATATGATTACAGCAATAGTCAGACAAGTATGTGTAAATAATACAAAACAGTCCATTCAGCCTATTTACAGCATTACACAGGCACAGAAAATATGAGAAGTTAAATACACTATTTTTTTCCAATTGGAGCAAAAAGATTACTAGAGCTACAACTGCAACATTTTTACTAACATTCCTTTGACAGAGGGAGTGATGTTCATCACAACACAGGAAAACTTTCTCACAACCACTTTGGTCAAAGATTTGAACTCTGAAGCGGGAGCTCCCACTGTATCTAAACACCAACATGTCACACTGCTCGAGTTCATAATGCTGGCAAATTTCGCCCAACCAGATCGGAAGACTAACTCATTATGTTCCTTGGCAATCTGAATGTCATATGATTTCCCATCTGGCACTTCAAGCTTGACAAATTCTGGTATCTGCCCCTTGATATTGTTTGCGAATTTTTTTGGTACAGCCTGCAGTAATAAATCAAAATAGTGTTTTGTAAAAAAAATAGAAAGAAAGCTCCTGTAAAGGCAATAGAGAGCATCCAAACAGAACTGCCATATTAGATAAACCAGTCCATTTTATTTGCAGGTATTAAAACACTCCTAGTTAAATAAAAAGATCGATTACTGTAACCATCTGAATAAATGTGAGAAACTGTACATAAATTTGCGCTAATATGGATTTCATCTTTTTAGAGAGAACGTGGGGATTTTGTTTGGCAACTACAACTTATACTCTGCAGTGAAACTGAAAAAGGAAAATCAACAAGTTCATCTTCACACCTCAAGCTATTGTTTTATAGCAGGGACAGTGCTGGCAATTAATACTGGAAAACAAAGAATATATCTGTTCTCAATATCAGCAGAAACTCAATTGCTTAGACATTCTAGCTGTGTTGTTTTGACCAAATACAGTAGGTGAAAAGAAATGTAGGAAATTACAGAAGAGATATCTTAGTGCACAGTATCAGCAAATAACAAGGCCTCACCACATAACCACCAATCACAACATTGAGAAAACTCTTTTCGTGATCACCCATGTGGTTCCAATAATGATATACAATGCACTCCTTGCATCTTGTTGAACTCATCCTCTGAAATCTCCTACCATAAACATTGGAGATATATCAGGTAAGAACCCATAAAGAATTTCCTGTGCGGGTATCCAAAAAATCTCAAATTTTGTATTCTTTCACTAACAACTCTAACTTGCTCCACAAAACAGGATTTATGAAATAGAGGCACAGATAGTCGAGTAAACCAAAATCTGATTATAAATTTTGCCACTTTATTGAAGCAGCACAGGATAGTGGAGCGGCACAGGATAGTGGACGAGAAAAACTGAAAAATCCACATAAACATGCTGCACTAGTTACGTTCTAGATATGAGGATAGCCATGATGAACTGGGCTTTTAGAAACACGAGATGCAACTCAGTAACAGTAAGAAGCCGGCCGTCAGCTGTTGTTGGTGGACCTGTAAGAAGCGTAGGAGATCGTGGCGTTGGTCCAGCTCTGATGGATCTGCTCCGCATTGGCGCCGTCCCCGGCGGCGTGCAGCGGGTACAAGTTGTCCGGCCGTGTGGCGCCTTCTAGCTCCTCGTACCGGCTCACTTCCTCGTACCTGACCAAGACGACCGGATCATCAGCATCGGCAGGAGCAGGAACAGCAGGGCGTCCTGGCTCTGAGCACAGATCAGTTCAGGCTTACCTTCCGTTGAGGAGCGAGTTCTTGCTGAGAAATGTGTCGAACTCGGCGGCCCACTGCGGCGCCGGCGCGCCCGCCGGGCCAATAATCTTGCGCAGGTTGTGCGCGTCGCTGCCGCCGGAGCCGAGGATGAGGACGCCTTCCTCCCGGAGGGTTGCCGAGGTTGTAGTGGTAGGCGTGCCGTCGCAAGAATGGAGTGGCATGCATTTGGGGTTTTTCTTCCCCAAGCAACTCCAAGCTTCCGCCAGAAGCTAGTATGCTACTGATCAACTGATGCAGTACAAGCCCTGGGCGTAGAAATAGGACAGGCCACCTGACATCAGCCAGATAATAAGGCCTACTTGCATTTCCTTGGATAAAGATGAGTTCCCTACATAGATATGAACCAAAAAAAGTTATTTACAATATTTTTCAGCCATGACACAAGTGCCAGGCATTGTTTCAGGTAAAAAGAATATAATACTATGCATGGGTCACGTAGCTATAATAGTACGAGTGTTCACATTTCACATTGGGTCAGGTAGCCAGATATGAGTGTTCACATTTACTGGCTAGTACTTTTGACCATGACACGAGTAACCAAGATCATGGTGTTTGATTGGCTTACCGGCTGTTGGGCTGGACTTATAACCCGACTGAAAAGCTGAAACGGCTGATTTGTTATGAGAGAAAAATATTATTTGGTGGCTGATAAAAGCCAACTGATAAACTGAAGCGAACAGAGTCTTAAATGTAACATATTCGGATTATTAAAGGTAACGAATTCCATTACACATGTTCACTGTAATCTAATCCCTTATCTAAATAATATCTATCTATACACCACAATCAGATATAACACCACATACGTTACCAAAGTGCAACCAAATAAAGAGGGTAATCGCTCATTTCAGTCAAATACATTGTAATCTGATTCCCTTTACACTTACTTTACCTTAGCACGAACCAAACACTATCTTTGCATGACCAAACTACCCTTGAGATAGGGGCAATGGTTAATCCTAAGCCCACAACTTGGAAGGGGTGAGGGTGGAAATAAGATGCTTTACAAGGTTAAAAATGAGAAATGAGTTAAGCACGAGTACCCATCACTTGTGATTAAACAAAACTACCAAAGTTAACAAGAGAGATCTAGAGAGATCTCTATGCACTAGTACCCAGCGGGAGTTCTGCCATTTTAGCACCAGAATCTGCATCAAAGCTGGAAGAGCGAAGCGATAGATTTGTCCTTTTATCTCTCGGTCCAGCGGCCGCATGAACTGCAGAAACGATGCAAAAGGCGCAAAAACAAAGAGGTTACCAGGATTTCGCCAGAGATCGGCGATCTTGTTCGGTCCGGTGAAGGTGTATTGCCGGCACTGATGATGATGACTGAGCAAAACGAGGGATTTCTTACTGCCATCGACCTGCCGCCAGGGCGTAGCGAGATTACCCTGGGCTCGGCGACGGCTCTCCGGATCGCCGCCCACCTCTCCCTTCCTTCCGGCGGTTGCGCCCGCTGCCCCTCCTGCCATCATGCATCACCGTCCGGTGGCCGGCGGCGGCGAGGCGGCGACCTCCCTCGAGTGGGCTCGCCCGCCGCGATGCCGTTATTGCCACGGAGGCTGGGCCGACTGAGTGAGGGATACGCCCGCTTGCAGGCCTCCGGCCCATGAAGGGCTCTGTTGTGCTGCAGCAGGCCGCCGGCTGACGGGTTAGAAGAAGCCCAGACCCGATACCCAACAAGCAACAGGTACGACAAACTGCTAGTTCAAATTTGGTCAATTTTAAGAATTTCAACCACAGTAACATCTATGAAATTTAAGATTTTCCAGCATCTATGGATGCAAGTACTCCAACTGCATGATAAAATGTCAGGTCAAAACCAGTCATAGGCATCAACTATGATTTGCCTTGTACTCGTATTTGCTTTCAACAAAACTGGATAATTCTATGAGTTGAGGTGTACAAAAAAGCATTTGGAAGAATAGGTAGGTTCGTCACTGAAAGTACTTCTGCATCACTGTAACTTCATTACTAAAACATTTCACACTACCGACTTTAGGATCCAAACATTGACAGTATACTTATACGTACACAAACGCTACTGAATTGTATTGTTGACTAATATATATACCATTCAAGATTATTCTCATCTAAACTCGCCATAAATAAGCAACATATTGGGGGCAGCATAAGATTATTCGAAGTTCATCACATTCAGAGTTTCATTCTGGAGGTTGTATTTGGATAACTTAAGAAATTAAACTCCAGTGATCTCTTGTGAGGAGTCAGGATGGATAGTAGAGATAAGCTAACCACACTGAATGAGCATTTCGAACACAAAAGCACCGCCATTTTCACACACTGAGACATCAGCAGTTCAGCACGAACAGCTCTGATGCAGATCAACTACAACTACATCGATCTCTTTCGGATAATGTGGACGTCCATCGTCAGCTTCTTCGTGTTTTTCATCAGGCTGAAGAGGCAGATGTCGCCCGGTTTCAGCTTGTTGTCATCCACAAAGTGCCTCCAGCCTCGACCAAGGGTGTACCTCCTGTTCTTAACCCGGAATACAGCCTCCCATGTATCGTCCTTGCTGGGACCCGGGCGGCGAAGCCTCATAGTCTGGTTCTCGCGTGGAAGATACTTTGTTGCATAGTCTATAGCGAATTCCTGATTGCATAGGGAAAAAATGCAAAAGAATTTTCAGTGCTAAATTGCTAACACAACCAAAGCAACAGGCTGCAGTTCTTTTCTGCTCTGTAATTTTTTTTGAATAAATTTCTGCTCTGTAATTTCAGTCACAATAAAATTCACATGCTCCCACTAAACTCAGCGGGGAATAAACTTTCGGAAAATGAAATGTCAGTTTCCTTTTAGTTCTAACACTGAACAAAATAAATGATGACTCACCAAAAAGGCGCGGGCAGTATTGCTATTACACATAGTGGCCACATAAATGGGGATCTTGGACTCAATAGCTCCAACTTTCTTGTCTACTTCATTCTTCTGCTGATCATTCAGAGTTGTGTATCGCGGTAAGATGTATGGAGGCTTAGCAACTCCATGCCTAGGACTCTTGGTCCTTGCTGAAGGGACATGTCCTGCAGAGAAGCCCCAATCACAAGCATGATCATCAAATTCAGAATATACCCGTAGAACTAAATCTAAAGGAACCAAATCCTAAGCACATATATAACCTGGTGGTTGCAGGTGATGGATTTCTTCAAGGTGATGTAAATCAAATACGTCAAATTCTTACCTCTTCTCTGTGAAGGAGAGTCTATTGGGTTCATCTTGGAAGTTTTTCTACTGCCACTTGGGCTACCAATTTCCATCCTTTTGCCTGTTGGTGACTGTGTATGATCACCGTGAGAAACTTTCCTTTCTTGCACACAAGGAGCGCCGTCCATCAGAACACAAGACAGCTCTTTCTCACAACCACTTGGATCGAAGAGTCGGACTTTGAAGTGGGAGTTCTTACAGTTTCTGAACACTAACAAGTCACCAAATTTAAGCTCATAAGCAGTGGCAAAATCTGGCCATCCAGTCCGAAGGACCAACTCGTTCTGCTCCGTGGCAACCTGAACGGCATATGTTTTGCCATCTGGCGCCTCTAGTTTGAGTTCTTCAGATAAATGCTCTCTGATGTTGGCCACAAACTTTCTTGGTATGGTCTGCATGAGTTTGCAAATTAGGTCTTTTACAATTTTCTAAGAACCAGGTCTATGGTTACAACTTTTGCACGAAACCCATGAGCATAGATGGTCTCTTCTCTACAAGTGTTTCGAAAGTCTGATACTCTGATCTCCTTTTCTACATCATTAATACAAGATAACAAGACCGGTGTTATTGAGAACGTCTTACCACTCCGTTTTTGAAATCACCCATCATAACCTTGAAGAAACGCTTCTGGTCATCCATGTGGTGCCAATAATGGTGTGCGATGCACTCCTTGCATACTGTGCTAGGTTTGTTCATCCTATCACCTCTCCAACGATCCTAACATGTAAGGAAGCTGTTAGGGGAACTTCAAATCTAATCCATGCACTCACTGTCACTGATACAGTGATACACACCCTGACTATGCAAGTATGAGAAAAATAATCCTAAGGTTTCAATATTTTTTCCAAACTATAATGATAGGCAAGCAAGTATGTTGCAGGTATGGCATGGTGACTTCAAATGTATCTAGAACACCAGACATTTTTAGGATCTAGTGATACTGGGACCGGTGCTACTACTTTGTCCCTCAAAAGCGAAAGATAAACAAGCATCATTATGACTGAACAAAAACTAAAAAAAGAATTCAGTTCCTAGGGCAATGTAAACCTTGTCCCCAGAAGCAAAATCAAATCCTTATGAACCCCTGACAGACTTGCGAGGTCTCACAACACTCAACTCCGTGTATATTTTCCAGACTAAGTAAATTAAAAAAAATGCAAACCCAGAAGGATCAGGACAATTTCTGATTGTGTTACCAAGATCTAGAAAAGGAAGAGGCCACTAACCTTGGCAAGAAGCTCTACAAGTCGATGATGCTCTGCAGAGAAGCAGCCTCAACACCAGCCGGCCAAGCACCCGGCGTAGGTGTAGGGTAAGGCACCACTTCAAGTGAGCCAAAAGCCACACTGCCTAGTGCTTACACGTGTGGATCTTGTACCTGCTGCGTTCCTGTGGATCAAGCTGTGTTTTCACTCTTTAGCACATTAACCAACGTTGGTATCATAGCTTCACTGAAAATAGATGCAGGAAAAGGCATGGCATGGTTACTTTTATTGAGAATCTAGTGTTCTGGACTACTGAGAACCAAAAGCTGCAAGGAATCTACTGAGTGCTGACAAATGCGTGTGCCAGCTCCTTTTAGCAAGTTATAAGAAACGGATACTATCAGTTAGAATTTTTTTTCTATATCATGTGTAGCAGCCAACAACTGAAAATGAAAGATACCAAAACAAAATATTACAGGGTCTTGAAGTTTTCAGATGTAGAAACTCACAAGACCAAAGAAAACAGTAATGATTTTTGGCATTGGAAAAGACTCAGTAACAAGAAGGAGCCCAAAAGTTGCTGGATAAGTCTTGGCTTTCTTGTGGGGTTGCTGGACAGTGGGACTGCTGTCCTCCTTGTTGATTGGAGGAGGACAGTGGGGCTGCTGAAGATACTGCTAGTCCTTTGTTGACTGAAGGAGGACAGTGGGGCTGCAGCATATGCTTGCTGCAGCACCACTTTTGTTGACTACTTTTAGGGTAGGACAGTCATAGGCATCTTAGACTAGATAGGACAGCATCAAAAGGCATCTTAGACTAGCATATGCCTTGATGCTTGGCTGGTTGGCTGCTTGGCCAGCTATAAATATGTATCCCCAACCCTTGGTTGGACATGGTATTGTGGAAAGAAAACCCAGAAAATTGCCCCAACTCTTCCTAGTGCCATCCTCTCGATGAGAGTTACAGTTCAGATCCTAACAACTGGTATCAGAGCCGTACTATCCTGTAGCTTGAACATCTCCTGCTCACAACCCTCCCCAGTCACCTTTCGTCCCCAGCCGGTAGCAGAAGCACCGGCTGTCCCTGCTCACTCCTCTCCCTCCACGCAGACGAGCGGCAGCTCGTCGGAAGCAGCCTCTTCCCCACGCAGCCCCCCGGTAGCGCGCTATGTCCGCAGGACAGTCTCAGCACTCGGTCGCCTCGAGCGCACGACGTCGGCAGGAGGCCGAGCTCGCTGCGGCAGAGGAGCGTACCCGAGTGGCGGCGGAGACCGCTGCGGCGGCGGCAAGGGCGTCGAGGCTGGCGGCGGCGGAGCTGGCTGCAGCAAGGGCGGAAGCGGAAGCGGCGGCGGCGGCAGATGCCGCACGTGCGGCGGCAGCGGAGCTCGAGACTCTACGTGGCGGTAGCATCAGCAGCGCTACCTCTGCCGATGGCGGTACCGACGTAGAGCTCGTGCAAGCAAGGGAGGCGGCGCAGGAGCGGGCGGCACAGTGGGCAGCCGAGCACCCCCGCGGGCGCGGCGGCGGCAGCCTCGACGGGCGTGCACGCGCCGGCGGCGCTCCAGGCGGGGGCGCGCGCGACGACCGTGTTCCTGGCGGACATGGTGACCGCGACTTCCAGGGCGACCCGCACATCGACGTCGCACTGGAGGTCCAGCGATTGCGGGAGAGGGCTGCCCAGCTGGAGGCGGAGATGGAGTTCGATCGATGGCACGGCGGCCGGGTCGACGGAGAGCGCGGCCCTTACAGGTAGCGTGGCTCTCCCTCTCCGGACCGTCGTCATGGCCGCCACGGGGCCCATGCTGTTGTCAGGGAAGTTGGCCCCGGTGGTGGGTGGCCTACCCTCACCAAGACCAACTACGTCGAGTGGGCCGCGGTGATGAGGGTGAGGCTCCAGGTGCGGCACATGTGGGAGGCAGTCCGGTACGGCGACGTCGACTATGATGAGGATCGACGGGCGCTGGACGCCCTCATCGCTGCAGTCCCGCCCGAGATGCAGTTCTCGCTTTCCCAGAAGCGAACTGCCAAGGAGGCTTGGGACGCCGTCGCTGCGGCACGCATCGGTAGCGATCGCGCCCGCAAGTCCACACTGCAAGCACTTCGCAAGGAGTGGGAGAACCTGGCCTTCAAGCCAGGTGAGGACGTTGATGACTTTGCTCTCCGTCTCAACACTCTGTTGCAGAAGATGGTGCAGTACGGCGACGACACCTACGGCGAGGAGAGAGCTGTCGAGAAGCTCCTCCGCTGCGTACCCGAGAAGTACAAGCAGATCGCTCGCTCGATCGAGTCTCTACTGGACCTCTCCAGGATGTCGATCGAGGAGGCGATAGGTCGCCTCAAGGTTGTCGACAGCGACGAGTCACAGCCTCCCTCAGGGCCCGTCATCATCGGCGGGAAGCTCCATTTCACTCAGGAGCAATGGGAGGCCCGCCAGGGTGATCGGAAGAAGGGGGAGCCTTCTTCCTCGACAGGCGGCCGCAGGCGTGGCAAGCCACGCAAGGCGCCCAAGGCTCGACGAGGTGCCGAGGGCGGTGCGCGAGGAGGCGCCCAGGGTGGTGCTGGCGGTGCACGAGGAGGCGCCCAGGGTGGTGCCGCCGGCGAGCACAGGCCGCCACGAGACGACACGTGCCGCAACTGTGGCAGGTTTGGCCATTGGGCCAAGGACTGTCGACAGCCAAGACGCGGCCAGGCTCACGTCGCACTAGCGGAGGAGGAGGAGCCAGCTCTGCTCCTGGCACATGCAAGCATCGAGCTAACTCCAGCGGCATCGGCCGCAGCGGTTCTCCTCCACCTTGATGAGCCGAGGGCACACGCCTTCCTCGGCGACGGCTCCAGCAACGATAGGACAGAGGGGTGGTGCCTCGACACCGGCGCTACCCAGCACATGACCGGTCGGCGAGAGTTCTTCACCGAGCTTGACTCTAGCATCCGAGGCACCGTCAAGTTTGGGGATGCCTCCGGCATAGAGATCAAGGGCGTCGGCTCCGTCATCTTCACCGCCGAGTCTGGAGAGCACAGGCTGCTCACCGGAGTGTACTACATCCCCGCGCTGAGGAACTCTATCATCAGCTTGGGACAGCTGGAAGAGAACGGCTCGCGCGTGGTGATCGACGACGGAGTCATGAGGATTTGGGACCGCCGTCGTCGCCTCCTTGCCAAGGTAACCAGAGGTGCAAATTGCCTCTACATCCTTAATGTGCAGGTGGCACAACCCTTCTGCCTTGCTGCTCGTCGGGACGACAGGGCGTGGCAGTGGCACGAGCGCTTCGGGCACCTTCATTTCGAGGCCCTGAAGCGGCTCAGTGCCAAGGAGATGGTGCGAGGCCTACCATGTCTTGATCATGTGGAGCAGTTCTGCGATGTCTGTGTGTTGACAAAGCAGAGGCGGCTCCCATTTCCCCAGCAGGCGAGCTTCCGAGCCAAGGAGTGGCTCGAGCTCGTGCACGGGGACTTGTGTGGCCCGGTGACACCGGCCACACCCGGAGGACGACGCTACTTCTTGCTGCTCGTCGACGACCTCTCCCGCTACATGTGGGTGATGATCCTCGGCAGCAAGGGGGAGGCTGCGACCGCCATCAGGCGCACGCAGGCTGCTGCGGAGGCGGAGTGTGGCCGCAAGCTGCGCGTGTTGCGCACCGACAACGGCGGCGAATTCACGGCGGCTGAGTTCGCATCGTACTGCGCTGATGAGGGCATTCAGCGCCACTACTCCGCGCCGTACAGCCCGCAGCAGAACGGCGTCGTTGAGCGGCGCAACCAGACGGTTGTGGGGATGACTCGGGCCCTCCTCAAGCAGAGGGGGATGCCGGCTATTCTCTGGGGAGAGGCGGTGGTGACGGCCGTCTATATCCTCAACCGCTCGCCCACCAAGGCGCTCGACGGTAGGACGCCATACGAGGCTTGGCATGGGCGCAAGCCGGCGGTGTCCCACCTACGGGTCTTCGGCTGCCTCGCGTTTGCCAAGGAGCTTGGCCACATCAGCAAGCTTGACAACAGGAGTACTCCAGGAGTGTTCATCGGTTACGCGGAGGGCTCGAAGGCCTACCGCATTCTCGACCCGGAGACACAGCGTGTGCGCACAGCGCGCGATGTTGTGTTCGACGAAGGGCGAGGATGGGCGTGGGACAAGGCGGTGGATGACGGTTCGACTCCGACGTACGACGACTTCACTGTCGAGTACGTCCACTTCGAGGGAGCTGGGGGAGTAGGCAACTCTTCTTCGTCGAGCGTGCCTACCCCGGTCCCCGAACCTCCACCGACTCCGACGCCTGCTACTCCGGCAGTGCCACGCTCTCCAGCCGCGACTTCAGCTGCGACGAGCTTCTCGCCAGCACCACCACAGCCGGCGACGCCACGTACTCCAGCACCGACGGCCACTCCTCCGGGCACGTCTACTCCAACACCAGCTCATGTCGAGCACAGCCCGGTGGAGTTCGCCACTCCGCTCTCTCATGATGAGGAGCGCATCGACGCGTACCACGACGGCGAGCAGTTGCGGTACCGTACGATGGAAGACCTCCTCGGCGACCAGCCGGTGCCGGGACTGGTGCCTCGCGACCTGGAGGCACAGTTGCACCTTGCATGCGACGATGGCGAACCTCGGTCTTTCGCGGAGGCCGAGAGACACGCGGCATGGCGCGCTGCGATGCAGTCGGAGATGGACGCGGTTGAGAAGAACCGCACCTGGGAGCTTGCTGACCTCCCTCGTGGTCACCGCGCGATCACCCTTAAGTGGGTGTTCAAGCTGAAGAGGGATGAAGCCGGTGCCATCGTCAAGCACAAGGCTCGCTTGGTGGCACGCGGGTTCGTGCAGCAAGAGGGGATCGACTTCGACGATGCTTTCGCCCCCGTGGCACGGATGGAGTCCGTGCGACTCCTCCTTGCGCTGGCCGCCCAGGAAGGCTGGCGCGTTCATCACATGGACGTTAAGTCGGCGTTTCTTAACGGCGACTTGAAGGAGGAGGTCTACGTACACCAGCCGCCGGGTTTTGCGACCCCCGGCAAGGAGGGCAAGGTGCTGCGCTTGCGCAAGGCCCTCTATGGCCTGCGGCAGGCTCCGAGGGCGTGGAATGCCAAGTTGGATTCCACGCTCAAAGGGATGGGCTTCGAGCAAAGCCCGCACGAGGCGGCCATCTACCGGCGGGGCAATGGAGCAAATGCCCTGCTGGTGGGTGTCTACGTCGACGACTTGGTGATCACCGGCACCAAGGATGCGGAGGTGGCGGCGTTCAAGGAAGAAATGAAGGCCACCTTCCAGATGAGTGACTTGGGGCCTCTCTCCTTCTACCTGGGGATCGAGGTGCACCAGGATGATTCCGGGATCACGCTTCGACAGACCGCCTACGCCAAGCGCGTCGTGGAGCTAGCCGGGCTCACCGACTGCAACCCAGCTCTCACTCCGATGGAGGAGAGGCTGAAGCTGAGCCGCGACAGCACGACGGAGGAAGTAGACGCTACGCAGTACCGGCGTCTTGTGGGGAGCCTTCGCTATCTCGCCCACACACGGCCGGACTTGGCATTCTCCGTCGGCTACGTCAGTCGGTTCATGCAGCGACCGACGATGGAGCACCACCAGGCCGTGAAGAGGATCGTCCGCTACGTGGCGGGGACCCTCGACCACGGTCTCTTCTACCCGAGGTGTCCCGGGGCAGCACACTTCGTCGGGTACAGCGACAGCGACCACGCCGGCGACATCGACACCAGCAAGAGCACGAGCGGGATTCTCTTCTTCCTCGGCAAGTGCCTCGTTAGCTGGCAGTCGGTCAAGCAGCAGGTGGTGGCGCTGTCCAGCTGTGAGGCCGAGCACATAGCGGCCTCCACTGCTTCGACTCAGGCGCTTTGGCTTGCCCGACTGCTCGGTGATCTCCTTGGCAGAGACACTACAGCGGTGGAGCTCAGGGTGGACAGCAAGTCCGCTCTGGCCCTGGCAAAGAATCCCGTTTTTCATGAGCGGAGCAAGCACATCCGGGTGAGGTACCACTTCATCCGAGGCTGCTTGGAGGAAGGAAGTATCAAGGCGAGCTACATCAACACCAAGGATCAGCTTGCGGACCTACTCACCAAGCCCCTTGGGAGGATCAAGTTCCTTGAGCTCTGTTCCCGGACCGGGATGGTCCAACGTTCCCACAAGACGACGCACAAGGCTTAGGGGGAGAATGCTGGATAAGTCGCTTTCTTGTGGGGTTGCTGGACAGTGGGACTGCTGTCCTCCTTGTTGACTGGAGGAGGACAGTGGGGCTGCTGAAGATACTGCTAGTCCTTTGTTGACTGAAGGAGGACAGTGGGGCTGCAGCATATGCTTGCTGCAGCACCACTTTTGTTGACTACTTTTAGGGTAGGATAGTCCTAGGCATCTTAGACTAGATAGGACAGCATCAAAAGGCATCTTAGACTAGCATATGCCTTGATGCTTGGCTGGTTGGCTGCTTGGCCAGCTATAAATATGTATCCCCAACCCTTGGTTGGACATGGTATTGTGGAAAGAAAACCCAGAAAATTGCCCCAACTCTTCCTAGTGCCATCCTCTCTATGAGAGTTACAGTTCAGATCCTAACAAAAGTTGCTCACCAGAAGAAAATAACACATGAATTGTAGCTCTTTTACTATATACAATACTATTACATATAGTATATATAAGATTTAAATGTTCATGATTATGGATGATTTAGTAATTATTACATGTGAAAAGTGATATTTTAAACTGAATGATCTTTTAAACTTTATGCTAGTGTTAAAAATAAAATATGTCATTTGTGTTCTTTTACCATGATACCCTTATACTAACTATACTACTCATATATACTACCTATACCACAGGTGAGAAAATTTTAGTAGTATACAATTAATCTTGACCGTCGGATGTTCGTATACTAGGCCTTTTTTAATACTAGTATAACATAATATTGTGTACATTAAACGAGGTCGCTAGAAACAATGAAAGAGACCCAGAAAGAAGAAGGGGAACTAACATGATTTGTTTCCAAAAGATATCAGTTGCCACAAGCTCACAACTCGAAACTCCAAAGCATTGGTTTCACCAATGGCAGAGGGCAAAGGTCTCGGAAATAAGGGGATGCCCAAAAGGCCAAAAGTTAAGTAAACGCATTTAACATTAAAAAATCATTTATGTGAATTAAAACCCACTTGGAACAAAAGATGAATTAATGACAGGGAAGAGGAGAGGAATAGACCTGAACTGAAACTGAGCTCCTTTTATAGCCGAAGTAAAGACGATGGCATTGCGCTGCTTCAGTATCCTCCGGGAGATTTTAACAGCATCTCTGACAGTGAAATTGACTGAACGGAACAAGGTATGAGCAGTCACTCACAGGTCAAATCAGCCAGGCCTAATCAGGTAGGTTTCTCAACTGAAATAATTCTAGAATTGTCGTGTAAATTTTAAAGGTCTCATTGGGGAGAACGAGATTCTCCAGCATCTCTGGCTGCCAATTGAGTGAGAAGGCATGACAACTCTAATCAGATGAGATCATGAGAATCGGCCATGCCTCATCAGATAAGAATCAGCCAGAGTTTCTGCCATAGTCACCATGATTACTTGTTTTCACTTTCAACAGAACAAATGAAAGCATTATCTAAACACTGAACAAAAATGCACTTGGAACCAATACAATGCGTCAATGCCTTCATCTGTAACCCATATTGGTAAATGGTAACTTCTCAAAAACCATAAAAGAACCCCCTTATATTTATGGAATCAAACATAGTATTTCTCATCCAGTCATCCTCCTGTTTTTACCTACCAGAATAGACTGCATATAAACTCCGTGCGACAAGCTCCAAATAGCACCGAGGATGCAAATCAATTGCAAGCACACAAGTTCCCCCCCAAAAAAAAAAAAAAATGCAAGCACACAGGGTACCCAAATGACCAAATGGTTGTATCCTTCACGATTTTTCCTCAAGTGACCAACGGTTTTGTGGCCTCATTTGCACATCCCCAAGGGTGGAAACAAAGAATCGCCAATCAACAATTCAAAAAAAAAAATTGGCCACTTAGTATATAACTCTAATAAAATGTCTAGTTAGACTATAAGCCCCTTGGTTTTTTATGTAAATAACAAAAATGTTAATAACCGTTGACCAGTCGGGGAAAAAAAAGAACACTCCGGAAATCTTGTAGTGGCAGCATGGACAGGGAACGACAAGCAGTAGCACAAATTAATAGAAATTTCAGAATAATAGTGCTAGACACAAGTTCCTTGCCAAAGCTTGCATGGGAGAGGAACAGCCACAAGAATGACAATTTGCATCACAGAAACATTACTACATTACTGGGTTCATGCCCACAACGATCAGCCGCGCTTCATTTTCTTTGCAGGATCACGGATGATATGGACATACATGGTGAGCCACTTCTCCTTCAGCAGTTCAAACAGGCAGATGTCGCCCTGTCGCAGCATGTTGTCTTTGACGAACTGATTCCAGCGTCCACCAAGCTGATACAACCCATCGCTGCTGATCAGGAGTTTAGCTTCCCACTCTTAGTATGAGCAGCGCCCTTCTTACGCCGTCGAAGTGTCAGTGGTTGCTCTTCGTGTGGGAGATACTTTACAGCCCAATCTTTTTTCAGGCCCTGGTTGTGATGTGCATGGAAAATGTTATATAGGAATAGAAACATTCAAGTAAACAACCGAGATATAATACCATTTTTCCCCTTGCGAAATGTTGAAAAGTAATAAGCTGTTAAACATACCACACACGCTTCACAAACAATCCATTCGTACAATGGTGTTACAACCAGCAAATCCAAGCTCTTAGAATTTAGTAAGTGAACTGCCATCCAAGTGATTCAGACCCTCTGATCTTCTGGTGTAACACGGTTGTACAGATGGGTTGTTCATGTAGCACCATTCTTCAGAAAATTTTGAAAAAACAAAGTTATGTGAACTCACCATCTTGTAATCCCCACTAAGCCCCTTGAAAAACACAAGAATTGGGGTTTCTGACTGAATAGCTTTGACCTTTTTTACTACTTTCCTCTTCTGCTGATTATCTAAACGGGTTTTATGTGAGACTGCATACTGAGGCTTGGTATCTTCATACACAGAACTTTCAGAAGATGTAACTCCTTCTGCAGGAATAGTTTCATGTCTTAAACTTAATCATAAAAGAAATAAGTGTGAAATGTACTGCATAGAGCTACACCTAAAGGCTCATTCCTCGTACTGCATGTTTCTAGTATGCAAATATCACCTGGTAGACGGTATCTTTTAGGCAGATGGACTGCCACTGTGGTCCTTGTCTGGCTCTTCAATACTTCGAATATAGAAATATCACCTTCTTGCAACCCATTGTCACGAAAAAAGTCTGATGAGCCAAGAGAAAGAATGCATGTACCATCTGTGTTGACCTTGAAACTGGCATGCCATTTCTTGATGTTGCTAGGATGGCAAAGTGTGATGGTCTGATCTTCATGTGGAAGATGCTTGACAGCATAATCCTTATCAATTACCTATAACAAACATATGGAGGTTAAAACAATTTCACTGGCTTCCATTAACATTTATGAAAACTGTAGCTTCTAGCTGCTAAACTAGTCCAAAGAAGAGTAATGTTTTGTCAACGAGTTCAACAAAGTTAGATGATATACTTTGAAACTGAAAAATTAATATTTCCTGTAAAAAAAAGATCACCATGCAACAGAAGACACGGGATGGAAAGACACCTAATATCACAACCACAATAGGCAAACTACCTAGGTAGGTTTCATTGTTGCCACTACCAGCAACGTAAGGTGGGATCTCCAAAATGAAGCCTCCAAGGATGGCATGACATCGAAGGCACCGCAGAACCAGGTCAGTACTGTTATCTTTTCCTAGAAAACCTATAATACTGTCCTAAGTATCAGCAGAAGCTTTGGTTGTTCAGACAAGCTATAAGCACTATTTTGACCAAATACATTCATTTTTCTAACTAAACTTCAGGATCAAGGCTATGAAAGGGTCAGTTCAATTTGTCCAGTCTCCCGTGGAAAATAAGTAAAAGAAATAGTTTAAGAAAATTTACAGGAGATCACAGGCCTCACCACATAATCACCAATCATAACATTGAGAAAACTCTTTCCCCAATCATCCATGTGTTTCCAATAATGATGTACAATGCATTCCTTGCATCTTGTGAAATATTTCCTCATTATGTGATTTCTCCTACCATAATAGAGATGATTGTAGATAACTTCTACAGATATATCAAGTAAGTATCCATGAAAATTTTACGTGCAAGATTCCCAAAAGTCTCAAATTCTATGTGTGCATGCAAATTTTTATGGTCAAAACTCAATTGCATTTTGGAAGAACTAAGACAGAAGACAATCTTTTTAAGCTCATGTATTCCCACAATATGTTCACCAATATTTTGAGAACTTTTACGCTTCAAGCTTTTAACAGACAAAGCTCTCGCCGGTATTTGCAGAACCGGTGGTTCTCCTATATAGATCATTGAACATATTTTATGCAATAAAGGCAAACATGCTTCAAAGTACATCATAAACAACCATTTTTACTATAATAGTAGGTAGGCAAGTACATGATAATTAACCTCAGAACTTCAGTAATATTGGCAGTATATCTCAATGGCACAAGGTAGTGAAGGAGCAACTCTACTACAATAGGGCCAAAAGAAAAACTCAAATGTGTTATGCTACGTATTGTCTAGAGACAACGATGGCGACAAGCAGTAATCGTCGTGAGCTTTTAGGAGCACAAGATCTAACCAATAAATTTTGCATATAGAGGCAACAATAATTTGCAAAAAGAGCTCCTTACACCAGATTGGATAAGAATATACACATATATAGTTAGATGCCATCTCTAATCTAAGTTGAACTAGGTTCACCGAACCACTACAGTAGTTGAGATGATAACTCGAAATACAAATTTCAATTCTAGAATAGTGGTCATGACCATAAACTTCACATTGCACATCTGTTAAAATGAGTCAATGGTAAGTAGGCAGTTATTTATTGGAGCACTACCTGTGACGTTGAGAGAACCGCTGATACCAGGCATTATTTATCTAGAAGCTTATCTAAGATTCAGTTTATGTAGCAGGTGTAACCCAATGTTCCCACAAGGAAAATTATAAAAAAAACAGCACTCGTGTTTTCTTTCAGATAAATCAAATAAGGGAGCCCAAAAGTTAAAATCATTTCAAAGAACTAAGAATGTTTCAGTCAATGTCATCAAAATCCCAAGTCTTCTCAGAATCATGTACCAAGACAACAGGAAGCAAAGTATGAACTTCAGGATGCACAAATGCAGGACAGCCCACACAGCATGATCCAAAGATCAACAAAGATAAGAGGCCACTTACCTTTGACCAAAAAGCTAATACATTACTTCCACAAAGAGGCAGTTCAGTGCTACTGATGTTCAAGCCCCGGGCAGGCAGGCATAGATATAGTGCAGGCCACCAGACTGCCTATATTCGTGGAGTACATTGGCACAAAAGGTTGGTCAGCATATCTTTTGCTGAAAATGAACCTTGCTTGAAAAGCATGACATGATCACTGCCACTCGGAATATTGACTCCCAAGCCCTAAAGTCGAAAGGAATCTGCTGATATATGCTAGTCTCACTTCCTTTTGCAGAGAAATGGAATAGTATATGAGGGATAAGGGTACCCACAAGTCCCCACCGACCAGGATACTGGCTGACCTGACAAGTGGGTCCCGCCTGACCATGGCGTGCAGGGCAAGGTGTGAAGTTCCGTGAGGCACAAGCTTGGAGGTCGGGCGAACCGATTCAGCCCGGATATCACGGGATACTTGTTGTAAACCGACTTAGATTGACTTTCTTGTAACAACCGACTAGGATTAGATCCTATCCGATTGCAACCCTAGGTTGTCAACCTATGTAAGGCGACCAGGGGCGCCCCCCGAGGGCACATTAACTCTTTGCACCTACGATCAGCAATACAATCCACAAGAACACAGGACATGGGGTATTACTCTCCGAAGGCCCGAACCTGTCTAAACCTTGCGTCTCTATGCTACCATTCGAGTTCTTGGTCTCACGATCTCCCCTGCCTACAAATCTACCACTTGGGTAACCCCCTGGTCACTAAATCCGACAGTATCAATATTTAAAAATTGCTCTCGTGGACTTTGTCTTCATGTGTTGATAAACCAAGAAGAAGACCAGAACAAGGTATTGCCAGGACTTTTGCAAGACATCAGTTGTCACAACTCACAACTCCAAAACAGCGGTCCCATTCCCAACAGGGGAAACCAAAAATTTACAACTTACAAGTCAACCACATTTAACATGTAGGAACTTTTAGAGTTTACTTCAAATTTGGATTATCAATCCAAATGGACTTGGATATTAATCCACCCAGACCAAACTCACCCTTAAAAAGAATTATTGTGAATGGAACTAAAACCCACTATGCACAAATAGAGTAGCATTAAATAATAGGGAAGACAGGTACAGACCTGAATTCAACCTGGTGATTCGATTTAGTATAGTAAAGAAATTGGCACCACGCTGCTTTGGTGTCCTAGAGACATTCTCAGCATCTAACTGTGAAATTGATTGAACAAAAGGCATGGTCAGTCACGCACCAGGTCTAATCAGGTCCTGGTTTCACCAGGGCTTTCTGCCATAGACCTCGAACATAGAATAACCTCTTTGCTTTCAACAAAACTGAACAACTATAAGAGATTTGATATGTTAAATTTGAAGGTATCCTCGGGAGATTCCAGCATCTCAGGCTGTCAAAATGAGTAAGCACTAAGCAGTATAAAGCATAGTCATGGTCAATGATCAGGTAAAAAAAAAGCAAAGCCTGGTCAGGTAAGAATAATGGGGGGTTTCTGCCATAGACTTCAAAAACCTATGGTGACATTGGCTTTACTTTCACCAAAAACTAAAAATAAAACTTAAGATTTGAGGTATTGAAATGAAATGCATTTGGAACCAGTAAATTTCCTACATATGCTTTAAATACCATGATGTAAGCTCTACCAAGTACTTGAAAGAAAAATCCATGAGATCAACGGATTATTTCAGCACATAAAAAAAAAGAACTGAGCATTGGAAAGATCTAACACAGCTAGGACAATAATTTGTTATGAATTTCTGATCTTAGATTACTAGCAGTACCTGGATCTTGATGAAGTTCCACATTTTCATCTACTAGTGAATGGGGACCATCAAAAGCCATAAATAAACTGAACCGGAACAGTTCAAATAGAAGTTACTTTACCTGGACAGTTAACAGCAATGCACAAAACAAATCTATAGTTCATTTTCCTGATTTTGGTTTATTAGCAAAATGGAAACATTAATGGGTGCATAGGACCTTCTCCATTTCCTATCACAAGATCATCCTACTAACGTGTATGCCATGGATCATCTCCATTTCAGGCAGGATCCTACTAATGCGTATGACATGGACCGATAGTACAACAGGAAAAGACTTCAGGACTACATTGAAAAGATGGTTCAAGGTAACAGAAGCAGCAGGATTTGATTTCGGATACCTCTTAGAATATAGCTATCAAGGCATTTAATTTTCACAGTGATAAAAAATTAACCTAAAAAACAACTGGATGGTTTTACTATTGAGAAACAAACATGTATTGTACAGATTAAGAAGCATAAGATGCACATTGGTAAGGAAATTGGAACCTGCATTCAAAGCATTTTATGTTTTTGGGTTCAATTCATATACAGGTAAGAAGTACTTCCTCCGATTCTTTTTATTGGACATATTAGGATTTGGAGAAGTCTTTAGAAGCATACTCTGAAAAATCAAAGTCGTATTACATGATCTATCAAATATGAATCTATTGGTACATATTTTGTATAGCAACCATGCATACAATGTGAAGATTGACTTTTCCAAATTCTAATACGCCTGCCCTACAAAAAGAAACGGTGGAAGTACTCAGCAAAATCCATGTCTTACAAGGAACCCCAGAATTTCTAAGTTGCTAATTTTAATCAAGAAGCACACATAAGTACACCAAAATGAAATGTTAGCCGAAGATGTAAAAGCTCCATTATGAACACACATCTGATCGAATAGAACTTGCACAAAGCCACTCAAAACTATTTCATTTCCAGTGAGCTGATTTACAAACATTGTTCCATGGGAAAGAGTTCTACTGATGAGCTGCTGGTACAAATTTGAGCAAATTCTACATGAACAAAAACAAGTCATACAACTCATATATCGAGGAACTAAGCAAAGAATAAACAAATCTGCTAAATCCACTATTGATTACCCCTCGAAAGCATAAAAGACAACATATGCTTCAACAGAAGGAGAAATCACCTTCCTCTCATTTGTTGGTTGGTGGTTGCTATGTTACATGTCATGCTCAAGTTTGTCCTTCCAAGTGGTCAGCAGAAATGGTAAGGCGCTCACTTTCAAGAAATGAAGGATCTAAGAACTTGGCAACAAAAGCCCACATCTTGTAAACATCTTCAAAATTAGTAAGGAAGCCAAGTGAAGCAGTCACAACTTCAACTCTTACAGTCACTTTTTTATTGTCTCTGCGGCCATTCTTATAAAACGAAGCCTCAGGTATATCAAGCGTGCCATTTAACTGTTTCTGGTTCATATCTAATTTTATATGACTCAGAAAACCAATGCCAACAGATATACCATTTTTCTCAGCAATCTTTTGAACAACTTCAGCATTAACAAATGTTCCATCACTTTGCTTCACATTAAAAGCAACAGCTGCTCCCCTTTCATACTTAATCTTGGGACCGTAGATGTGGACAAGAGGGACTCCGTCACCACCTTTTGAGTCTGGCAACTTTAGCTGCAAAAGTGAAGTTACTAGCCAATTGATCAGGTACCTTAACCTAAGGGTAGTTCTGTTGAGCCCCATCATATCAACATGATCGATGTGCCTGCAAATTATCTCTGGCTCCCTCCTGCCCCAGTCCTGAGCATCATCATATCCATCACTTGCACAACCTTCATCATCACGGAACGTATATCCAGAAGCTTCAGCAGCATCTGAGGCTCGATTCAACCTGTCAGCAATAATATTAGCCTCTGTGCTGAATGAAACTCTGCGCCCCATGCTTAAACCTCCATCAATCTCTTCAACACCAAAGAGTCGCCCCCCAGTAAATCTGCTGTTGCCATCCCTCCCTCCCAGCAGCCGGAACTCCCCTTCTGTCTCCCTCCTTATCGCGCTTTCTTTGTGCTCTGCACCACCATTCATAGCATGTTGGCATGCCACCTCTTCGACCTCAGGCTCCTCTTGGATCTCACTAACCTGCCTGAAATGGTTTCTCCGGCCATTCTCAAAAATTTCTTCTTCAGGGTCTTCCTTGAGGCAGTCTGTATCTTGCGAGACTGATAGCACAGCTGCATCAAAGGAAATCACATGGCCATCATAAAGTGGGCTTCTAGATATCCTAGAAGTTAAGTTTGGTGACATCCTCTTGTTACACTTTCTTCCATTGAACCAAGAAGATGGTAATGGTGATCCCAGTTTCCCCTTCTTGAACTGGCCAGATTTCTCTGACCCCAATGGGCTCTGGCCAACATCAACCCAGAAAGAGTTCTCTGATGAACAGTCCTCACTGAATGCTGGACTCCTCATGACCTCGCCCATAGAGATGCTCTCAGTTTCTTCAAAGATGGTGCTTGCCCCATCCCTATCCGAGCTGCTGTCACGACCAGGATCACTCTCAAAAGTCTCTCTAACCTGAGCAGACGTGTAGACACCTGAAAATGCTGGCAGCTGTGACCCATTTTGAGCATTAGAAGCTGGTTTTTCATCTTTGTTAATGCCCGAGTCATCTTCAAGCCCATCAAATGCATCGAATCCATCAACCGAGTCACTGAGATACTGTGGAAACACAGGAACAATCCTCACCATCCCCGATGCATTACACCCATTTCTCCCCTGCAAGCTCCCAATTACTGACTTCTTGATCAGAAGGCAACCGAACCCAGTCGGGTCTGAACCAAACACCCTGTAGAACGAGGTTATAATGAAGTCTGGCCGAAACAGCGAGAGCCCCAGCGAATCCATGTCCTTGGGACCAAGTGCACCGGCATCAAGCATCACATGCCACCCATTCTGCTGTGCCAGCGCCATCCACTGGTAGGAGTACTTGGCACCGGTCACTCGAGACTGTGCAGGGAACACAAACAACCCAACTGCAGCATCCCGTCGCCGCCCCTTCTTCTTGCCCACGATCTCCTTCCGCAGCTCCGTCGAGCACAGCTTCAGCGTTGGCCAGCGGAACCACGCGGCGCGTGTCTTGGCACCCTTTGCCCGTGCACTCTGCGCCATCCAGTTGACCGATTGGCTCTCATGGTCGAACATCGTCAGCAGCCTCCTGTTGCTCTCGAAGGGGTAGCACTCAGCAAGCAGCCGGAATGCTGACCCACGACTCACTGTGAACACCAGCGCATACTCGCTGGCTGGCACATTCAGGTACTCCAAAATGCGCTCTTTGATATCATTCTCCACGGTGCCAGGCTCAGCACCGCCATAGAGTGCATGGTTGCTCAAATTGGCATTGAGCTCGTGCAATGTAAAGGATGACGAGGAGGAATCCCAGCTGGAGTCGAAGAGGCCAAAGCCGCAGTAGTCTAGACAGACCCTGCCGGCGCCGGGGGCATCAAGGTGGGAGTAATGGTCGACGCGGAGGCGGTCGACATCGGCAGTTGAGGCGTAGTCCGGATACATGGCGAGGAAGGTGGCGATGGCGTGGGCGAGCAGCGGGAGGTCGGAGATCGACCGGAACGGGCCAGCGGCGGCGGCGAGGGCCGTGGCGCGCAGGAAGTCCCGCTGCGCGCGGAGGCGCGCCAGGGAACGGGAGCGGGACACGGCGGCGTCCGCATCGGCTCCGGCGGCGTCCGGCGGCGGGCAGAGGGAGCCGTCCTCCGACGCCGCGTCGAGCGCGTCCCGCAGCTGCCGGAGGAAGGAGGACGGATCGTCACGGTGGCTGTTGTTGCCGTGGCCACCGTGCCAGCCGCCCCCGCCGCCGCGGCGCCGGTGGTTCTTGGCGAGGAGGACGGCGGCGCAGTGGGAGAGCGGCTTCCATAGCGACAGATGCATGGGCCTCGGATCGAGAAACCGCCGCTCCCGGGCGGAAAAATCGCAGCTTTCCGGCGGCGGTCTGGATCAACGAGCGGAGTGAGGCATGGAGCGGGGGAAACCCCGAGATTTCCGTGGGAAATGGGGAGATTTCGGTGTGCTCTTGGACCAACAATGCAGGAAAACTGCAGTTTCGGGTGCGAAAACTGGATCTTTGGATAACTGGGTCTGGGTGAATCAAGAACTGCGGCGGTGGAGCTCTGGGTGTGGAAATCCGAGGTTTCCGGGGAAGGGAAACGGATTTGGGGGTGGGGAAACTGCAGGTAGGGAGAGATTGGAGCTCTGTAGTGGGAGGGATTGGAGAGGGTTTGAAATGCGAGGACACCCCTCACCTTTGCAAACAAAAGGTGAGGGCTTTTGCTTTTGGCAGGATCAAGAACTCAAATTAAAGAAAAGAGCACAGCATCAAACAAGGAGGGGGAAAAGAAAGCTGAGAAATACAAAAGATTTGACTCCACTTTTTTTCTCCCTCTTGAGCTGCGGAGCAGCTAGAACAATGCTCGAACCACCGGTGAAACGAAATGGGGTGGGATGTGCTGGAATAGTTCTTGAAATCTACAGCTACAAACAGGAGAAGAACAGAGCCAAGCTCGATTTCCAGATGGGGGAAGACGCTCAAGCTCAGATGCAGAGAGCAGCCACACCCTCGCTCCTCTCACCAAACACCTTGCAAGTGTTTTCAATGCCACTAAATGCAGTGCATCATGATGAGGGGGAGGTTGCATTCATTGCCTTGCAAGAGCTACTACTAGCAGCTGCAGCAGCACACCACCAACTTTTTTATTTGTTCTGGACTTTGTTCCTCCTCCTGCCTCTCACTCTGGACTGGAGTAATAAAGTACTGACAGTCACTATTTTAGGGGGCAGCTGTTTGTGAGTGCTTTTTTTAGTGTACTATCTCCACCAAGTAAAAACAAAGTGTTTGGTTTGGTAGCATTATTTTTCCTCTGGGACCCACATCACAGGGTAGAGTGGTCTGGCTGTAAAGCAGCAGCTGCATCCAAACAAGTGCTTGGGCATTGACTTTTCCTCATTTTATTTATTAGGATGAAAACCTTTTCCCTCCATTGAAACGCAGTGTCATTGGTCCTGATTTTTTTTCCTGAGGGGGTAAAGCAAAAGCTTTGTCACAATGATCGTCTTCTTGACTGATTTGTGGAGCTGTCTCTGGCCCTTTTCGCCTAGTTTTATGCTGCTTTTCTTGCTCTTCATGATGATTTGTGTTTTTTTTTAATGTAACAAGTTTGTATCTGTTCTAGCTCCTTATCTTTGAAGTAGGTCCCACCAAAGTTTAGATAGGGCTAAAGCAGGAATTTTTAATGTTGAGAACTACTCGTACCCCAAACTGATATTGACTTCCATCATTGAAAATCCATAGTACTGGCATTGACATTTCAACAGTGTTTTAGTGTATCTGAGCTTATGCAATAATGTTTCCATTTCATGCTGGCTGGAACTCAAAGAAAGAATGCTGATCTCCTGTTCGATTCCAAAAAGGAAAAAAAAATCCGACCCAGCATGAATTGTAGCTGACCAATTGCATGATTCGTGTCGTGTCACGCCATGGACCTATTTTTATCCATATGATTATCATCTCCTTAAACTTTGTCAACTTTGCATGACACTCGTGATGTGGATTGATGGATCAGGTCAGGTGAGGCGTGTGTGTGTGTGAATCTTGAAGCTGCACAGAGAATCCAGCGTGTCAGTGGAGAGGACAAAGTCAAATGGCCACATAGGCCTTGTGAAGCAGTGAGCTGTCGCCGAAAAGGCCCAAGGAACTTTTTCGTCGCCCCATCCAATCCATCCATGCTGCCACTCAGACTGAATGATGGCAACAGTTTCTGCTCGGCCTCATCTTGATCTTTTATCCAGGGTCCAAAGTCAATTTCATGTCGAATGAAGCAATTTTACTTTTAGAAGAGGGAGATAAAAAAACTCACAACAAGAATTTCGTAATATAGATTTTCCCTAATATTTTTTCATGTAGTTTCAGACTTGTTGCCAAACAAAAGGTACCATCTTCCAATAATAATTAGTGAAATCTTTCCAATATAGAAGTATTTTCTCTTTTTTTATGAGAGTTATTTTGTTTCGTTAGAACAAGACTTTGACCACCTATTCCATTTATGAAATATACAAAACCATAACCATAAGAAGTCAATTAAATACGATTACAAAATAAGCCTTAGTACTAAAATAAAAACAGAGAGAGTAGAAATTAACCCGCACAAGTTGGCTGAACCTTCTACAATTGGGGAACTGCACTTGAATGCTGAAAGCATTCACAGTTGGACCCTTGCCCTGCCACAAGATACTGTTCTTCTTTCTTCTTCCTAGTCCATTCCCATACGATCCCAACCGTTATTGGTTCCTCATTGAAAGCTCAAACTTGTACCCATTTTTTTTTGTCTAACGACAAATACAGGACCACATTATGCAAAGATGGGGCAATAAGGACAAGGGAGCGAGATAAATAAACCGCAGGACATGTCGCAGTACCTTCCAATTATTCATGGCTTTGCTTCACTAGCCCTAGGATTGAATCTGTACTGGAACAAAAGGTAAAAGCTACAGATCAGGAATTCAGCATAGATCACAACCACCTTTTTTCAGCTATCATTTCAAAAAAAAAAAAGATACAGTAGAAAGAAATCTGATCAAACTCTGGTGAGCAGACAAGATTACTGACTTCCTAGGTCAGCTCATGGAGTGCCAGACTGCCAGCATGCATGGGCACAGTAGACCTCATTTCCAGTCAGATTCCCATGCACTAAAAAATGCTTAGTACTGACCCCTAGCTACAAATTCAGATTAAGATCCCATCCCCTCCCTAGTACACAGGATTGTTAGCTGCAAATTGCACTGCCACTTGCCGCAACTAGCTCACTGACCTAATCATTTGACAAATCGATCTGAAATCACACGCCAATAATGATCGCACACACACATGATCTGAAAGTCTGAACTCTGAATCCTGAATCCTGACTGAACAAACAAGCCGAGTGTCCATCAGCGTGCACACGCTGCAAAACAAAACAAAACGTCTGCAGAATCCGGCAGGTTTTATTTTTTGTAAAAGGCTGGAGTGCAGGTCCAAGGAAAACCTAATCGGTTTTTAATGGAGCTATGGAGGCTAGCTCGAGTTAGGAGTAGTGGGTCGTTTTGGTTGTGTGTGGCCACTTGTGTGAGGTGAGGACATGGGCAAGGTCGCAGGCGCAAGATGTCGAAGCATGGGTGAGCCCCTGCCTGGCTTTGGGCGACTACTTTGGTTGTCGCTTTGTAGTGTGTCACAGGCTCACAGCTAAGGTCAGGCTCGGCTCACAAGGTCTCCTCTCCACTCGAGTCTCCAAACGCCAAGGCTTTGGAGTTGGAGTTGGGGTTGGAGTTGACACTTGAGAGCATGTTTGAAGAGGAGGCTGCCGAATGTTTAGGTACGGTTGTTGCCTTCTGCTCTGTGCTCGTAGCTCTTCAATGCGATGGGTTCATTGGGCTTCCAAATTCTCAAAATTGGTACAAACGACAGTTTTGTCAGGACAAAAACGACAATTTGAAGTGGCGTGTTCTGAATGTATTTCGGCTTCAAAAGTCCAACCATAAGTTTTGGAATGCATTGCACTACGTACCATGTTTTGAGTCAGACGTCCTCGCGGGTTGGACTAGGTTTTGAGTAATTCCCACCGAACACCAGTTTTTAGGCTTTTAGCCCAAATCCTCTCGCAGTATTGCATCACTTTTACACCTTACCAAGCAAGAGGGGCCTTTGGTTGCCACATGTGTGCACCACCATGGGCCAAGCCATATTGACTAGTTCGACAGTTATATAGTTTATACATTTTGCTTTTGTTTTTGTTTGGGATAACATTTTTGGATGAAATATCATGACACTTGCCCAAATAAATGAAAACTGAAAATTTGGTTAATAGGTGGAACATAGTCCTATTATACCTCTTCTTTTATGTATTTGAAGGTTTTAAGATGGTTAAACTTTTGCGAGAGAGTTTAAGACCCACTTGATCATCTAGAAATATCGTCATGTTCAAGTGGTAAGTAAATACTAAACCTTTTATATAAATGCCTCATTGTACTCCCTCCGTCCCGTCCCAAATTATAGGTCGTTTTGGCTTTTTTAGATTCATAGACTTTATTATACACTTAGATATACCCTATGTCTAGATGCATAATAATATCTATGCATCTAGAAAAGTCAAAACGACCTATAATTTGAAACGGAGGGAGTAACTTTTTATGTATAAACCACGGCACTTTTACCAAATCGAAAGTTGAAATTTGGTTACTAGGTGGCAGTATACGGATTGTAGTTGGTTACATAAACGAAGGTTGAAGGTTGACTAAGGGTTTGTTTGTTTCCCACCTCCTAAAATTTTAGCTCCTAAAAAATTTTAGTCAGTATTTAGTCCATGGTCTAAAGACGGTTTGGTTCCACATCCTAAAACTGACTAAAAGCAATAAATGTTGTGGCAAAATAACCCTTCTACCCTCCCCATGCCCCTGCCCAAGTCTGACGCCAAAATTGCCCTGGACTGCTGGCGCCATTTTGCTGCTGGGCTATTGGCACCACAACCTGCAACCAGGGCTACCGTTCAGGCGGCAAAAATTTTTCGTTGCTGTCGCCATGACACTGAGGTAGCTCCAGGCGGCAAATTTTTTTTAGCCACATGTTTATTCCATTCTGTAAAAAAAGTACACACAAATGTACATACACTCATCCATACAACAATTCAACAAATATAGCCTTCATGGATCTCATTTTGTTAAGCATATTTTTTGAAGAATCTACTTCAAACGGATTCAAAAACGGATATGTGGTTTAGAAGATATCACATTTTTTCAAATAGAATCAAGAAAAGATTTCATCCATGCATGCTTTCTGGTGGCTGGGTTGACCTGTGAGGTGGTGTCATGTGGTCGGTTGTGTCCATTTAATTTTGCATGTACGAGTGCAGGATTGGCAGGAAAATGTGGGGAGGGCCCTGCAGGCGTGCAGAGTTAGAGAGGGTCTGTGCACTCGTTGCACGAAATGCAACTGGCTTATCACACGAGTTGCGACTGGTCTACCATCAAAGTTGCAATTTGTGTACGACTGAAGTTGCAATCGGCTGCCGGTTTGCGTTGCAACTGGTATACAAACGGAGTTGCAACAACTGGCCTACTTAACTAGATTTCAACTGGCCCATCACACGAGTCGCAACTGGTCTACCACCAGAATTGCAATTTGTGTACGATGGAAGTTGCAATCGGCTGACGGTTTGAGTTGCAACTGGTATACAAATAAAGTTGCAACCAGCCGTCCAGAGCAACTGGTATACAAATGGAGTTGCAACATGTAAGTAACTTTTTCGCAGGATTTTTTTTATGATTGGTCTCAAATGTACATACACTCATCCATACAGCAATTCAACACATCAATAAAATCAATAGCATTGCAATGTCACACGATTGAAAAATAAATGGCAACAACACTACCATACCATATCAAAAACAACATTTCCCTACCATATCAGAGACAACAGTTCATACATGACAAATAGCAACCATTCATTTCACTACCATATCAGAGACAACATATCAGAGAGAGTGTTTTAGAGAAAGTGTAGGCATTTACCTGAGAGAGTGTTTCTGAGGGCATGTCTCATCACCGGCATCAACATCCACTGGATTGTGATAGTCGTGGCCTGCAGAGAAAGTTTCACCACGTTCTTCTCCCAAATTTCGGCCACCACGGCTGCCACCTCTCCCTCCAAGCAAACATTTGCCTCGTCCTCATCCAAAGCCAACTTTATCTCCAAGCAAACCTTTGCCTCGACCACACCCCCCACCGGCGACTGCTTGCACCCTCACTCCAGGGGCCCGAGGAGGGAGTGGCTGCTCCAAACCGGCGTCAGCACCCTGTAGAAACTCTTGGTAGGACTCAATATTGGGGAAGAAGTCCGCTTGTGAGTTGAGATCCAAATGCTCCATGTGCTGCTGGGGAGCGGACAGGGAGGGGGCCGCCGGCGAAACGAACGGGCCAAAGTTGTCTTCGTCTGCATCAGGTGGGGATCTGCGGAAGCTACATGCACCGGAGGAGGATCCTTGAGATAGGAAGTTCCTGTAATTGTACTTGTCCATGGGCAGGGTGTTGTGCTTCTGCGCGCAGGAGTGAATGAGGCGCGGCTGGGTTGGGAGAGGGGACGGCCGGCGGCGAACAATCCACCTGCGCACAAAACTAGATCAGCAAGAGGAAGGAAGAATACTAGATCAAGAATAGGAGAGGGAAGAAACTCACCCCGCAGGCCTGGGAGTTCGTCGCGGACTGGATGACAACGGACGCTGCGAGTAGGAGGATGAGGACGAGGACGAGGAGGTCCCGGCGGGTGGCGGCGGCAAGGATCCGGCGGGGGAGCGCCCGACCGGCGGTTCTTGGCCACGTAAGCCAGCGTCGATGGCGGATCTAACGGCGGTCGAGTTGGGGGAGCGCAGGGAACAGCGAGGAAGAGTGCGGGGTCTGCAGCCGGGGGAGGTTGGACTAGGGGTGGCGGACTGGAGGGGGAGGGTACGCACAACATTTCTTGGCCTCGGACACCGGTGAGGTTGGCGGATCTAGCGGCGGCGGGGATGGGGGAGGTGGGGTTGGGGGCGGCGGGGTTGAGGGTGGACGGGTCTGGCGCGCGGGGGAGAGTGCGGTCGGGACGTGGGTGCGGGGGTAGGGGCCGTCCAGGATACATTTTAGTCGGTTTTAGGGGGTGGAGGGTCTAAAAGTTTTGGACCTCCTAAAAGTTTTTAGTCACTTTTTAGGAGGAGTGTTTGGCTCTTTAGTCACATTTTAGTCACTTTTTAGGAGCTAAAATTTAAGGAGGGTGAAAACAAATAGGCCTTAAAATATTGCAACGAACTTTTAAGACCATCTTGATTATTGTTTCGAAATATTTTTTTCTTCTTCTTCTCGAGCACGCGAGAATTGCACGTCATGGTGTTAAGCAGAAGCCCACAAAGATCTCTGCTGGTTGGTGTCCTTGGGAGTGAGCGATCTGACCAAGGGAGATGGAATTGGAACCTGCTCATCCTGGTCCACGAGCTATATCGTAATCTCTCTTCTAACCACTACTACTAATCACCACCATCAATTTTTCTTTAAAAAATATTCCCCAGCAGTAGCCTAGTACAGTTCACGGCGCAGTAGCCCAGTAGCCCTTGTCTGTGTGTTTGACCTACATGGGCTTTTGCGTAGAGCAGCAGCTGAGCTCGGTGTCCTAGCTTTGTTGTTGGCTTGCGCTCGCTCACAAGTCCGTGTCCGCCATGCAGCAATCTCTTTTCTCTAATCCTTGCTAGCTCGTTACCTGTCGTCTCGGAATGGCCGCAGTCGCAGCTCCCGGCCGGAGACAGCCACCATAGACAGAGAGAGAGATTCTTCACCCTCGAGGTCTGGAGATGGCGTGATCGACCGTCTGGTTGCAAGCGTTGAAGAAGCTGGGAGATCGAAGAGCAAGAAGGGAGCGAGAGGCGTTGAATTGAACGAGACCGGTAATTTTGTTTTGTTTATACTGGCACCGCACACCATGCATGTGGCGGTAATTCAGTAGTTTTAGTTTAGTACCCCCGATGAAGTGGCCTCGGTGCTCTGACCAGTATGGTGATTGGGGGTTAAAAATAAACATGGTGACAGCATCTGTTTTTGGTTCCTGCTAATCCAAGGTCAGTGAAAAGCGAGATGCCTTTCCCTGATACGTCATGGTCTCATGGAGGCTGCTGCAGTATAGTATGCTGGTGAGTTGTTGACCATCCATGAACAACGACAGCATGTTTTAAGGTCGCCTTTTAGAGTAACAGTAACTGGATGCGGGCCGGATTAGCGCTGTGGATAGCTGTCAGTCATTTTGCGAGCTTGTGTGTGACGTAGTGATTTCTGGATTTTGCGTGAAGTCAACGACGGAGTGCATGGAAGTATATAGAAAGATAAATGAAATATCAGGAGCAGAAGGTTCATGTTGTTCTGGACGACTGGACGCAAGCGTAGTTCGTTGGTATAATACATCCGGCAGTTCCAGTGCATCCATGCTCTAGATCGCATCAACGTTCAAAGTGAAAAGATCATCTTAGACTCCTAATTCGATTTTAGTCATTAATGAAAATATGATCATTACAATTAACGTGTATTTTAGTGGCAATTTTAAATTAGTACAATGATAGACTTTCATGGTATTATTGACCCCATCATTTGACTTGTAAAGGATATGCGCGAATATTGAAGATAAAGTTAGTTCACTTGACAGTTGACACTACGTAGCTTCGTTGAAACCCGGAGAAGTGAAGAAGCAAAATCAAAACTCAAAGAAATTGAATGGGATGAGTTTTACAGTTTTAAATTGCGCCTGACTGCACCGAATGAATCGGTGAAAGGGGTTTCCATCTGTTGATAGTCCTGGATGAACACATTGTCACCAGATTGATCCGGTGTAAACAGTGACAATGACCGTATCAGTCGGTGATCATTGTCTTTGCTCAGCATCGGCTTTGTATGAATTATGGGCCACGACGTATGCTCCGGTATGAACAGTAGTTTTACACCGAATGAGTCGGGGATCATCGGCTCGACTCAGCATGGGCTCTCAGATGGTTTCAATATCACACCGTATGTGACGGTATCAATAGTAAAAGGAGTCAGCGGACAAGTCGGTGACTGTAAAAATTGGCCACTGTCTAATCCGTTGTGCACAGTACTGATGCACAGCATTAGTTGGTGCTACTGATTTTTGTAGCATACGAAGGCAACAACTAGTTTATTGGTTTGGTCTATAAATACTTGTTGAGCTTGTCCAACTAAGCTCTCTTTCCATTAAGTGAACTGCATAGTAATATTTAGAGGTAGAGCAAAGAGAAGCACTTGAAGTGATTTGCAGTTTTTTAATTCAAGACTAAGGACATCATTAATGCTTGGAGAGTAGTGTGCACCCACCCATCTCTTTGGGTTATGCAGTTCCAGTGAGGTTCTTTGCTCGCTACTCTTGGCGATCGGTATCACCTAAATGGTTTAGTGGTGTGTTTCTCGATCAGCTCTTAAGGAGGAGCCTTGTGAGAAGCTCCAAAAAGGTCATGCCGGTTTGGAATTTGGTAATTGTTGATACTCGTTATTGACACCTTTTTACCCCTATTTATTTTCGATAATGGAATGAATTTAATACCTAAACTATTAATCATACCTAATAAACATGCTATTTTCACATATGCAATTTATTTTGGAGGATATTCTATTTTCGCAGGAAATTGGACTAAATGGAGCATGATTGGATAAAGTCCTGAATGAGCAACGACCTAGAGAAAGACGAAGGCCAACAGACCTTAAAAAAAAAGGACCTAGACCGATCAGCCTATGGAGGCCTAGGTCGATTGGCCTAAGGTCCTCGGGAGCCCAATGATGCTCATTCTTGGCGAGCAATCCTCCAACATTGCTTAAGGGCTAAGTTTGAAAAGATAAGGCAATAGGAGTTCGGATCAAAAGAGGATCAAGCGAAGAATTGGAAAGACATCAAGAGACATCCTTATCCCAAAGCTATCGATATGCCAGGCTCACATGCAAGTGAAAAGAAGAATCCAGAGCACCTGAGATTACTTGGGGATGAAGTAGGGCGTGACACGAGGAAAGGAAGGCCTAGGCCGATCGGCCTGGACCCCCCTGGGCCGATCGGCCTAGGGTGTTTCCTCGCTCCCTCGCCTTCCAATTTAAGCCACGGGTCCTCCAGACTATAAATATCCCGATTCTCCATCGAGCATCGCATCTAAGTCGAGGCATTCAAGGTGAAGCAGCAGAGAAGCAGAAGGAGCTTGAGGAACACCACTTCAGAGAGCTGAGTGCCGTGCAGTTGTCTATGGGTTAGCGTAGCTAAGCCCTAGCCAGCATGGGAACCTTGCGAGGAAGATCCACATCGGAATTTTGGAGCTAGGATCATCAGATTAAGGTAGGATCCCAATGGAGATCTGGTGATGTACAATCATTCATGGTTAAGTAATAGATGTGTTCTTGTTCTTAGCGATCTAAATATTTTCTTTTATGGTTTTATGCTCTATCGGGTTTACTTGCTTTCCAATCTATGATCGATGGTAGATTGCTTAGGATGTTTATGTGGTCATAGTGACCGAATTTGCATGTCTGATCTACTGATGAGTATGACATGTTCCTATGATCCTGCCCTTAGATTACCTATGCTGATAGAGAGGATCGTGAGAGGGGTCTTTCTTGTGTAAGATCGTTTTCGAGAGCCAGACCGGAGATGTATATTTAAAGATGCTTGTTGCTAAGATCATATCTGTGTTTCTTTGCTACCCTTGCTCAATGCATAGTCTAGGTTGCTCTATATTAGTTAACTCTGCTCTATTTGTTATCTGTCTGTACATGCTAGATTAGATCTGAATCACTCATCAACATAAGTTTCATACTAACAATACTAGTTATAATAGATCTTTTATTATAAGTTCCACGGATCGGTAAACCTTAGGGACGTACTCTGAGGGAAGAGTTACAACTGATCCGTGCGCTTACGGTTCACAAATTGGCATACTAACAACCGTCAACAGCAATACGGATTAAAGAATGGATTATTACTAGTAAGCACTTATCCTTACACGGATCAAGGGGGAGCCATACCCTTCCGCTAGTGTTCCAATGAGTATTAGGGGAGAGTGCCGACTCTTCACTTGTCCCCGATGGTGAACATGTTTTGAAAATTTTATACAAACAAATTCTTGCATAAATTTTGAGGAAAGTTTACAAAATTGAAAAGTAGATACACGGTGGAAGCTGCCAACCAAGGTAAGGCCCCATTTGGTTCCACGGACTAAAGTTTAGTCCCTGTCACATCGAATGTTTAGATACTAATTAGGAGTATTAAATATAGACTAATTACAAAACCAATTGCACAGATGGAGGCTAATTCGCGAGATGAATCTATTAAGCCTAATTAGTCCATGATTTGACAATGTGATTCTACAGTAAATATGTGCTAATCATGAATTAATTAGGCTTAATAGATTTGTCTCCCGAATTAGCCTCCATATGTGTAATTAATTTTATAATTAGCTTATGTTTAGTCCTCCTAATTAGCATCCGAAGATTTGATGTGACAAAGACTAAACTTTAGCTCAAGGATCCAAACACCCCCTAAGTCTTCATCATTCTCAAGGATCTGCTAGCTCATAGGGGTAGGGGTTGTGTGCGTATATTCGTAAGGTTGATTGTGCGTGGGTTTGTGAGGGTCTACGTTAAAAAAAAACTCCTAAAAATAAAAAAAGAAAATAAGAGCCGGACAACATTCCTTACTATGCCACATCCTGGAAATACCAAGTTACCAACAAGAAGCAGTGTTCAAAATAGTAAGCTATAGCGGAGCTATAACGGCGTTATAGCGGTTTTTTGACAACTGCAGCTACAATATTATTATACTAAATAGCGGGCTATAGCGGTGAGAAGAGCTTTCCACTAAATATCATAACCCAGAGTGAGCAGGCTGGTCAAATGTTGCAGTGATTTTCCACTAGAAACTTGTCCTGCTCCAAACGAACCCCGGCGCCCGGGCGCCACCGTGCTGCTCAGCCCCCGCACCATCATGTGGACTACCGCTAGCGTGTAATTGCTCCCTTGGTGCGCAGTGCTTGGGCTATTGACCTGCAAGTAGGGGTGGATGTTCGGTTAGACCGAACCGAACTGATCGTTTCTTCGATCTATTCTAAATTTTGGTTATCCAAAAATAGAGACTAATCGGTCATCAAAATTTATGAAGACCGACGATTTCGGGTTCGGTTACTTCGAGACCGAAGCTGAAGTAACCGAGCAGAGAATCGATAGAATCCAAAGGGGAAATCGCCATGATTCATTCAAAGCCAATTTTTTTTTACAGATTTGAATACTACTGAAAAACTCAGCATTCATCCCGAGGTTCAGTACCGGTTGCATTTTGACCCGGTACTATTGTGTGCATTAGTACCGGGCCTAACGGCTAGTCCCCAAGGAGCCCCCGTGAGCCCTTTTAGTACCGGGTGGAGGCTTCACCCGGTACTAAAGGTCATCCATTAGTACCGGTTGAAGCCTCCAACCGGTACTAATGTGATCGAGGGCCTTTAGTACCAGATGGAGGCGTCACCCGGTACTAATGGGTGACCTTTAGTACCGGGTAAAGCCTCCACCCGGTGCTAAAGGGGTACCTCCCCTCACACGTCAGCCTCCTTCTCTCTCTCACCCCACGCTCACTCGGCCCCCTCCCTACACTTATCCGCTTATCCCCCTCATCGGCCTCTCACCCGCGCCTCTCTCTCTTCTTCTCCCCGCAGAATCCCCTCTCTCTCCCTAGCTGAATCCCCTCCCTCTCTTCCCCACACAGATCCTATCGCCACCCCTCCCGTCGTTGCCCCTCTCCTCCCCCTCCACTCGCCCCTCACCTCTTACATGTGGTGAGGAGTGGCGGCGGGGAAAGGAGAGGCAGAGGCAAGAAGGGAGGGCGCGACGAGGCGGCGGAGCGTCGGCAGGGCGTGGCGGAGCAAGGAGCAACGGCGGGGCAAGGAGCGGCAGAGCTCCGATGGGAGGGCGCGACGGTGGAGCGTCAGCAGGCGTGGCGGAGCAAGGAGCGCGTGGATCTTGGAGTAGCAGCCACCTCTCCCTCAGATCCGGCAGCAGCGACAACCGGCAGGCTAAGGAGCAGCGGCGATGGCTGAGCAACGTAAGTACACCGCCTCCCTCCCTCCCTCCCTCTCTGGTGCAGGGCTCAGGTGCTGTGCGGCTGGGGCTCCGGTGCTCGGGTGGATGGCGGCGGGGTGCAGCCGGGGCTCCGGTGCTCGGGTGGATGGCGGCGAGGTTCGGCCGGAGCTCCGGTCGCCGGATTTGTTTTTTTTTAATACCCCTTTAGTACCGGTTATTTGACCCGGTACTAAAGGTTCCCCTTAGTACTGAAATAGCAATACCGGTTGCACAATCGGTACTAAAGGGACGTTTGGACCCGGTACTGAAGGCGCTTCCCCTAGCAGTGGAAGCACAACGAGAGGAAAAATCAAGCCATATGCGAGCTCGGATCTTGCCGTCGTCGTCAATCCATCTAGGGACTACTCCTCCGTGGCTCCGCCTTCTACGATGGCCTTCTTGTCCTTGGTGCTGCCTCGCGAGGTGGAGGAGATGTCACTGGCCACCGGCTCGGGAGAAGAACCGCCGGCCTGCCGCCATGCAGGCACCGCTAGGGAAGCATACGATGGGCGGGCGAGAGGAGGTGCAGGCTGCATGCAGGAGGGAGAGGGGGGCTGTCGAGCTGCTGGCCTGCTGCGGCGCTAGGAAGGTCGGGGAGCGAAGACGCCGCTGGGGGTGGGGTGAGGCGGCCGGGGAAAGGAGATGGCCGGGTGCAGCTGATGGGGTAGGGGCTGACGGGCTGAGGCCCAGGGGTGTTGAGTGGCTGTTATATGTTAGAGTTCAGATAGATTGTTGGGCTTGGGCCTAATTTTTTAATGGGCCAAATATACGCTTGGTTTATTCGGGTTTTTCGATTAACCGACGTTGCAGACCGAAATAACCGTTATTAATTCGGTTAGTCAGTAGTTAAGACCGAATTAAGGACCGAATAATTCGGTTCGGATGATTCGAGTTCGGTCTCGATCATTTTGGTTCGGTTGGACTTTCCGGGCTCGGCATGATCGAAGGGAAGCAACTGCGACCCGGCCGTCGAAGGCGTCAAGAAGGTGAGTGCGCTTTACTTCCATTCTCGTACAGGAGATGCTCTGATCGGAGCCATGGCTGGCGACATGTACGACATGCCATGGAAGTACGGAACGCGTGCCCACGACCTATCTGTGATAATGTTCCCCAGAGGTTTTACGAGCGGAAGACCGGAGTGCTAGACGCCGATCTGGTGTGAGTGTGACTATAGGAAATTGTAGCGTTGCTCCAGGGAACTGCACCTGCGTCTTGGCCTCGGCACTTGGTAATTCCATCGCTGGTCACTAAAGTCTGAAGACAGAACTCGTTTTTTTTTCTCTGAGACGAGGTACAAGTTGTAGTTCCTTATTTGGCTACTATATAATTTATGAGGGCATCCAACCGTCCAAGTTTTGTCCTTTTGGTAGACCTCACCATCCTATGTCGTCGCCCACTCACACCCATCTCTTTTCAAGAGAAGTCCTATCTATGTGAGCAATGTGTTTCAACCATTGAAACACCACAAGAGTGGAAGTCTGCTGCAGATCTGCAATCTAGCAAAGTTGCGCCAATAAAATTTCTGCAATCCAAACCCTGCATGCTCTCTGATCTACATGGAGAAACGATTGATTTGTTTAGAAAAACAAACGATTGGCTAATAAAGTCATTAGACTATCGCAAACGGCTTTTTTTACCGGGAAGATATATTATGGAGGGAGTGGTCATCCTACATGAAACTATCCATGAATTGCGTAGGAAAAAATAGAATGGGATTATACTCAAACTAGATTTTGAGAAAGCCTATTATAATAAGGTTAATTGGACATTCATACAACATGCTTTAAGAACGAAGGGGTTTACTTCGATCGTGGTGCAATTGGATCGAGACTATAGTGAGTGGGGAAGTGTGGGGGTTAAAGTGAACGATGACATTTGACATTTCTTTCAAACAAAAAAAGGTTTGAGGCAGGAAGACCCTTTATCACCAGTCTTGTTTAATTTGGTGCCAGATATGTTAGCAATTCTCATTTCAAGAGCTAGAGATAATAATCAAATTAGGAGCATAGTGCCTCGTCTGGTAGATGGAGGATTATCAATTCTCCATTACGCGGATGATACGATTCTCTTTATGGAAAATGATCTAAAGCAGGTCAAAAACTTGAAGCTCCTACAATGTACCTTTGAAAAGCTCTCAGGACTTAAGATTAATTTTCATAAGAGTGAGTTGTTATGCTTTGGGGAGGCAAAAATATTGTGGGAGACTATGTGCAGATTTTTGGCTGCAAGGAAGGATCTCTCCCTTTTAAATATCTTGGAATCCTAATGAACCACTATAAAATCTCAAATAAGGATTGGAGCATGATTGAAGAAATTTTCAGAAAAAATTAGGAAGCTAGAAGAGAAAACTCCTATCAGTAGGAGGAAGGTTAGTGCTAATAAACTCTGTTCTCTCAAGCTTACCAATGTTTATGAAGTCCTTTTTTAGAATACCTAAAGGTGTTCTTAAAAGATTGGACTACTACAGATCTAGATTCTTTTGACAGTACGATGAGCATAAGAAAAAATATAGAGTAGCTAAGTGGAGCATCTTTTGTGTACCAAATAATGTGGGTGGTCTAGGTATCACTAATTTGGAAGTTCAAAATAGATGCTTGCTAAGCAAGTGGCTATTTAAACAAGGAGGGAATGTGTTAAAGCTTGCTAAAAATAAAATATTTAACTAATAATACACTAACTCAAGTGTCAAAGAAGCCGGGTGATTCACAGTTTTGGGCCAGCCTTATGGAAATCAAGGATCAATTCCTATCAATGGGCAAGTTTGAAGTAAATAATGGGAATCAAACTAGATTTTGGGAAGATTTATGGGCTGGAAATGAAACTTTGATGAAAAGATTCCCATCCTTGTATAATATAGATACAAAGAAAAATGAAACGGTAGCCAAAGTTTGTAGCATTGTCCCTCTGAATGTATCATTTAGATGGGCTTTGATCGGGGACAAACTAATTAAATGGCTAAAGCTGGTGGCTGAGTTGGCAGAATATAATCTAAATGAACAGAAAGATGTTTTTCTTTGGAAGCTGAATAAAAAGAAAGAGTTCACAGTGAAATCAATGTACAAAGAGATAATGCAACACGAAGGAACACCATCTTTGTGTGCATCCTGAAAAATAAAAGTACCACTCAAGATCAAGGTGTCCATGTGGTTTTTGAAAAAAGAGTTATCCTGACAAAGGATAATCTTGCTAAAAGAAGATGGCAAGTACCAAGTGTTATTTTTTAACTCTGAGGAGACTGTACAACACTTATTTTTCGACTGTCATATGGTAAGGTTCATTTAGAATGCTGTGTATCTCTCGTTTAGAATTCAACTGCCTACTAGTGTGTCCAATTTGTTGTGGTCTTGGCTTAGAGGTTTTTCCTGGCAGATTAGAAGACAAATTCTTATAGGCGCTTCAGCTCTTTGCTGGGCAATTTGGTTGAATAGAAATGAGGTGGTGTTCAAAGGAACCATCCCTAATTCATTTTTTCAGGTAATTTTTAGGGGGACTTTCTGGACAAGTTGATGCTATCTAAAAGGAGGAGAAAATTGCTCTGAAGGAGACTGTTGCAAGTTGGAAGCTACAGTCTTGGATTTCTTCAACAAGTATGGATGGAATTTTAGGAGTAGACTTCAAACCTAGCATGCTCAGCCTCAGTATGTCTCTGAATTTTGCCCATAAGGGGTTTTGCTGTAATCGCGATCTAAGTATTGCTTGGCTGTAAACATTCACTTGTGAATGATTGAGGCTGGATTTGTTATCCTTAATCTACAAAAATTATTGGGCATTGCACGGGACTCAGCAGCTGATCAGATCTCGAGGTATCTACCATCTGTTCAACCAGAATATGCTCTTTATTTGTTTTTGCTCTATTTTTTTTCGAGAATATGCAGGAGAGCTGTGTATCTTTTTGTATTAAGAAGAAATAAAAGTTTAGTGTTACATTGCGGGCCATACGGGCACACGCACACGGTTTGACACTTGATAGCAATTATAAAAGAACGAAAACAACCGAAAACAGGACAAGTAGCAAGTAAGGAGCTAACTAGGGCCTAGCACTCCTACTGCTGCCGGCCATCCTAAGGTAGTAAGGTGCTTGGCGCCGGCACAGGTCCATAGCTGGGCTTCTTCTACGATCTCCTGGACCAATCGTGCAGCTGGTTTCGCTGAGTGTCTGTTAAACACTCTGTCATTTCGTTATTTCCAGATTTTCCAAGAGATAAGCATGAAGGCAGAGTCTATTCCTTTTTTCTTCAGGTTGTTCATTCCCCTTCGCTTCTGAAGCCACTAGTCGATCAAAGCCATCTCATGAGTCGGTGCTTGGTTTTGCATGTTCAGGAGCATGCTTATGACTTGCCAAACCTGTTGTGTATAGGAACATTTGGCAAAGATATGGTCTGCAGTCTCTAGCTCTTGGTCGCAGAGAGCACATGCCGTGTGATCTTGCAATCCACGTCGATGTCTCCTGTCCGCTGTCCATAGGCGATCCTTGACAGCAAGCCACATGAAGAATTTTACCTTCAATGGCGCCCAAGCTTTCCAGATAGGCTTTGCGGCAACGAATTTTGTAGCTCCTTCGAAGAACATTCTATAAGCTGACCTCGCAGAATAGATGCCCGAGGAATCCCATCTCCAAGAGACGATGTCCTTTATTCCTGAGATCAGATGAATCCCCTCCACCGCGTGCCAAAGTTGGATGTACTGCAATACAGCAGTTACTGTTACTTGTCCAACAATATCGCGAATCCATTGTTTTTGCTGCAACGCTTCAGCAACTGTTCTCCTCTTTTTGATTCTTGGCCTTATCAGGAGCAATGGTACATGGAGATAACTGTCCATTCCATCTATCTGTCCAGAATAGTGCCATTCACAGCTATTTTTTCTTATCGGGGAGGATTGGTCTACCTGAGGCTGAACACTAAATAAGTGTAAGAGCAATGTAGATTCTTTATTGTTCTGTGCCAGAGGCTTTCGTACACTAATCTCCCTATCTTTAAGTTGTTCACTTTCATGTATATTTCATAACCTGTGTTCCCTCACATGCATGATGTATGTTGCTTCCTGCTGATGTTAGATACAAGAAAAAAGTGTTTTTTTTTTGTAGGTCCGATGTCATCAATATTACCTCCCACCTTGCACGCATCAATTTTGATTTGATAAGATCGTTAACTGCATGGATTGTACATGATAGCGAGGAAATGATAATTTGATGAAATAATCATGCACGGAATATTTTCTATAAGAATAAATTACAGTAGTTACAATTTGTAAAGCACAAAGATTAGGTATTGCTCATTATGCACCTTTTGTTAGGGTAGCAGCTAATTTTAATTTATTTTGCAGGGTAGGAGCAAAGGAGAGATTTTTAAAAATATGGGTCATATGGAAGCTGCTCTAGTATCTGGGATATTGAATATTGTGGGTACGAACTTAGCTCCACTGGTCATCAAAGAGTTCAGCACTGTAGCAGGTGTGGCCAGAGATCTTCAGGAACTCAAGGATCTTGTTGAGGAGATCAATACTTGGTTGCAACAAGTAGGTGACAAAACAACGGGGAGTGAAAATTCATCTAATTGGCTCAAAGCATTAAAAGATGCTGCTTACGATGCTGAAGATTTAGTCCATGAATTCAATATGGAGGCTGAGAAACATGACATAAATGCTGTTGGTGTCAAGAATATTGTGGTCCAATACTTAAGGAAGAAACCAAAATCAGTTGTGTTTGAATACAAGACAGCTGACAAGATCAAGGCAGTAAAGAAGAGATTTGACGCAATTGTGTGAAGGGGAGAAGGGACTATAGCACAATAGCAAATAGTATACCAGCGGGATCGTTCTGCTCAGCATATAAGCAAGACAATTGGGGAGGTGCCACTATGGACTAAAGTGGACGAGGCATCAATATTTGGGAGGGGCCAAGTAAAGAATCAGATGATATCTGAGCTGACAGAGACTATTGACAAACAAAAATTGAAGATAGTTTCAGTCATTGGGCTAGGTGGCTCTGGGAAAACTACTCTAGCCAAACTAGTCTTTAATGATGCTAACATTATAAGCAAACATTTTGAAGTTCTACTGTGGGTTCATGTGTCAAGAGAATTCGCTGTTGAAAGGCTTGTTGAGAAATTGTTTGAAGCTATTGCTGGTGACAAGCCCGACCAGCTTCCATTGCAGCATGTGAGTAGAACAATCTCTGACAAGCTAGATGGAAAAAAGTTCCTAGCTGTCCTCGATGATGTTTGGACAGAGGATCGTGTTGACTGGGAGCGATTCATGGTGCATCTAAAGATTGGGGCACCTGGAAGTAGTATTTTACTCACTACCCGCAGTAGAAAAGTTGCGGAAGCGGTGGATTCAACATGTACGTATGATCTGCCATTCTTGTCTAAGGAGGAGAGCTGGAAATTGTTTCACCAATGTTTTGGAATTGGCACAAAAGCATTGGACACTGAATTCATACAAGTCGGGATAGAAATCGTGAACAAATGTGGTGGTGTGCCGCTCGCTGTTAAAGTTCTTGCAGGTGTTCTCCATGGAATAAAAGGAATAGAAGAATGGCAATCAATAAGAGATAGTAATTTATTGAATGTTGAGGATGAGGAACATAGAGTATTTGCGTGCTTATGGTTGAGTTATTTTCATTTACACCATCACCTAAAGCTTTGTTTTATACATTGCTCTATATTTCCAAGAGGCTATGTAATCAACAGGCGTCATTTGATTTCCTAATGGATAGCTCATGGTTTCGTCCCAACAAACCAAACTAAACAACCAGAAGACGTTGGAATTGGTTACTTTGATTCGCTTATGAAAGTCGGTTTTCTTCAAGATCGAGAAGAATCGTATAGAACTGGAGAAGTAACACGCAAAATGCATGATCTTGTTCATGATCTAGCTAGACAAATATTAAAGGATGAATTAATATTTGGGATGGCAAGTACCAATCAAATAAAGATGTGCCGATATTTATCTTTGACTTCATGGCCTCGGGGAGTTGACAGAAAACTATTTGACAAGGTCCGTGCTCTCTTTGTTTCTGGCCGTAACCTAGAGATGAAACACTGCGATAATCTTTGCATGCTGCCAGAGTGCCTTGGGGAACTCCAACCTTTACAGTCTTTGGACATCATAAATCTCCCAGCAATGTCCGTCTTGCCTGAACCAATGCAGCGCCTCACATCCCTCCGATCCCTCTTCATATTTGTATGCGATGCCCTCCGCCAGCTGCCTGAGCAACTCGGGGAACTCTGCTCCCTTGCTGACCTTGTAATAGTGGACGTACCTGCCCTGACTCACCTTCCTGAGAGTATGCGGCGCCTCACATCACTTCGATATCTCAACTTGGCTAGTTGTGTCGCATCGACCCAGCTTCCAGAGTCACTAGGCGAACTTTCTGCCCTTCTAAGAGTCGGGATCCAGAGCTGTTCCGGCCTTACATCCTTGCCCCGCTTCATTGGACGCCTTACTGGTCCAGAGGAATTGACGATAAACAAATGCCCAGAGCTGGTTAGGCGTTGCAGGGAAGGACTTGGGGAGGATTGGCACCTTATCTCCCACGTTCCAGAATTGAGGCTACTGGACTAGAGGCTCTAGCTCCAGGATCTGCACATCATATTCTAAAGCAAACGAGCAAGCCAAGGTGAGACATTTCTGTTTCTCTCAGGCACGGGCAATCTTTTTGGAGCAATACGCATACATTTTCTTCGCATCCGAAAATGCTCATTATGACAACTATTGGTACAAGATTATGTGTCATCTTCTTTTTTCTAGGGGAAAAATCGTATTACATGCCGTATCATATCACTGCTATTTATTCTGAAGGTTCACAAGATGTACGCTTCTCATTTTTCTTCTCCTGGTCCCTTTTTGTCCTTACTAATGTTCGTCACACTCATTCTCTGTGAGGCCTCTGGAATCTAACTGTTTCTGCTTTTAGAATCTGCAGTGATCACGTATGCACCACTTACGGGAAATAATTGCTACCAGAGCTTAAAAACTTTTAAATCTTGTGCCCGCTCTCAAGCTTGGAGTTGATACTACGGTACATTTCTTTTCCCTGAAGAATGTCAAGGCTATCAGTTGGGGTGGCATGCGTTGGAAGCCCAAGGAAAAGTGCTCAGGAGAGGTTCGTTTCAAAAAAGTGTTCAGGAGAGGATATCATAGTTGTTGGAGCATACTGGGGCGCTGGAGCTTTGGTAGTAAGAAGACGGCGAGATCCAGGAAAAGATTCAGAGGAGAGGGGATGTTTTTTCTTTTCACGATATTTCTGTGTCTGAAGCCTGAAGCGGTTTCGGTTTATCTGTCCGTGGATGTTAGCTGGTACCGTTTCCGGTTTTGGTCTCCATGCGTGAGGCAGAGGTGCTGTGCTTGAAATCATGGTACTGGCCTGCTGATGGTTTCTGCCTGTGGCTGATCCACTTGATCTTAACCGGCCTTGTAATAAAATTGTTATGTGACAGCATGTGATCACTTCTCTGTCTGAACATACCAGTAATATGTTTTTAGTGCTGTAGTGTCAGGCAATCTGGTCGTCGTTGCTCCTGAGTCCTGATATCAGCCCGTCGATTGCTCTTCCTGCCTTGCTGGTGATCCGGGCCAAGACCCAGTGCAAGCCCGGGCTACCAGCTAGCTAGTGTGCCCAACCAGTGTACACGACGATGCAACCTAGTCTGGGCCGCTAGGTCCAGCTGCTGCGACCACTGAGGTGTGAGGTGCCCGTGTCCAGGAACAGGATCGTCGTGCACCTCATCATGCATCCACTTAATTATTTTTGCACAAGCATGTTTTTTATTAAGGATAAAATCCGGCCGGTAGATATATACGGCCGAAGGATAGTAGTTCCTCAACAATGAGAAGCGAAAAAAAACTCTAAAACAAAGAAAAAAAATAGGATACTAAATTTCATTCTTCTTCTTCGTCCATACTTCTAACTTGCATTGTCTTTATATAGTGCCAATCCATCACATTTTTCATCTGCTTAGAAACTAGATGTCAAACTTGGAATACTTCTCTTCTATTGCTCCCACAACAGACTCCGCCTTAAGGTAATGAATGTCAGGCTAAAAGGACTTCCAAGACAATACCTCCAAAAAGGACACAATGTCGAAGACACCGTCATCGCCCATCTAGCGAGATGGGGTAAGGTTTTCACCTAGAAAACCGCTGACTTTGCATAAAGCATCTCAACAAACGTTTCAAGGGAGGGAAATGACGCCTAACTACGCCGTCGTTGCTGACACCGATACAACAGTCGGGTAAAGCTTTCCCCGTAGCCTTTTCATGACCATATCATCACCACAATGAGAAATCTGTCGACCTCTCACCATACAATACGAAAGAGGTATCAAGGACTTGGGTACATGGCCATATCCCAAGGAATTACCGCTATACCCACAACCACCCGATGGCGGTAGGCAGGCCCTCGCGAGGATGAAGATCACAGCAGGCACAATAGTGATGATGTCCGCCGCACCGTGACTACACCCGGTGACAAAGAATGGGTCGGGTCCTCCGGATCTGGTCGGAGAGGAGGCTAATCGCCGCCGCCGGCCATGCATCGTCAATGCGCATATAACATGGTATTGCCGTTCATTTTTATCAAGTTTTTTTTCGTCGACGTTCTAACGACTCAGAGTGACTAGAACTTGCACCCCCCCAGTTCCGGAGCTTAACTTTTTTTTGAAACACTGAGCTTAGCATTTTTGTGTAAAGTAAAAAAAGGGGAAAAAGGCCCTCCCGTCCCCTCCCGTGAATGGAATTTGATGAGTGACGTTGTGAAAAGAGGCAGTGAGTTTACGGAAGTATAGTGTGTGTCGAACAGACGAATAGCACCCGCTCTTGGCCCTTTCAGATCTCTTGGGATCGCTACACTTTGGTCTCTAGCGCATGCCCGCATCCGCAAATGCTCCACGAGGCTAGCTAGCTAGACAAGCGGCCGGGCTCTCCGATTGAGGCGGTGGTTGCAGGGCTTGCAGCAGCAACAACACGCTGACGAGCCTGCTGATCGAGCTGACCGGCCGCCAGTGCTAGCTCTAGCTGCTTGCCGGTAGCATTCCTTTGTCCACACGTCCCCTGCCCGACGCGTTGCTCTCTCACTGCTACGCGCACCGGCCGGCCCGGCCCGGCCGCCGTGGCCGCGACCGCGCAGCGCAGCGGCATCGTCGGCCGTACGTACCAGCCTCTGGATGGACGCCGGCGCCGATGCCGATGCATGCACGCCGCTGTCGCCGTCGCCCCGGCCGCTACGCACCGATCGGACAGGCCGCCGCGTGCCGACGATCTATCGCAGCGCGGTTGTCCTGGCGCTAGCTGCTGCCTCCTGCCTGCCGCGCGCCGGCCGGCGTGCTCGTCGTCGTCGCAGCCGCGTGCGTGGCGTGGCGTGGCGTCCGTCCACGGCGCGGTCATTCGTGCCTCGTCCCCGATTGGCGGCTTGCGCTTGGAACTGCACCGCCGCGCCCCTGCCCCTGCATATGCCTGCCTCTGTGCGTCTCCTAGCGCCCAGCCACATACTATACGCGAGGGATTTTGCTTGCTCTCTGCTGCCGCCTGCCCCGGCCGACCGCGCGCGTACGTACGTACAGGTACAGCGGATCCATGCATCCTCGTTCTTCCGGCGCGGGTTCCGTCGTCATCCCTTGTGCTGTTGTGCAGCGCATGCGAGTCAGCACATGCATGCCATGCACCCGTCAGTCCATGAACTGATCGATCGGATGATGTGATGCATGCATGCATTGCGTTGCGTTTTATGCGTGGCTGCACACGCCTCTGTATGCTTGCTCGTGTACGTACGTTCTCTCGGCCCGGCCGTACGTACGTACGTGTGCAGTGTGTTATCAGAAGAAATTCCGTAATTCCTTGATTATCCTAATCACAAGGTTATTAGCACTGACCTTGGTTACAGTGTGTTGGGGCATGCGTGACACGTCGCTTTCGATCGAGCTCCCAGCAGCGCTACTAGCAGCCACCAGCAGCTAGGCAGGCAGGCCTCCTCCTCAGCCGTCAGCTACGAGGTGCTAGCAAGATGATGGCGAACTGGCGATAGGTAGTAGTGACCTGCCGAAGCAGCAGCACAGCGGGTGCCGGCCTGGGCCGGATGACCACGGAACAGTAGTAGTGTGAGGGAGGGAGCGAGCCCAGCCTTCTGGACTCTTCTCTTGGTTTGTCCCCGGCCGGACACGCTGACACATGCAAACGAATCGAGCCGGGTCAGGAATTGTCCAAACATTTCACCTTCATGTACAGTACGGTCCATGGATGACACGCAGGCAGGCAGGGATCGTCAGGAATTCGTCTGCTGCCATCTGCGAGCCTAGAGAAAGCTACGTAACCTTTGCGGCCACTGGCCGGACGGCCACACCCCTGTCGTCGAGCCGTCCCTCTCCGCCTCGCGGCTCGCTCGACAACCACTGCGGCACACCGCCATCGTCCACCCACCACCGCCATCCACTTGCTGGTAGCTAACCGCCGCGGGGCGGCGGCGCTATATATATACACACACACAAGCTGGCAGCAGCAACCTCTCGACCTCACCGGCAGCGGCAGGGAAGCAAGCGCAAGGGAAGCATCGAGCGACTGTACAGCAAATCCGATCGGTTCGTCGTCGGCACATGGAGGCGCCGCTGCACCAGTCCCCCGTGCCACTGCCGCTCCCGCCGCCGCAGGAGGAGGCGGTGATCGGCGCCGCGCTGCTGCGGCAGGCGGAGGCGGCGCGCGCGATGATGGCGGCCGCCGCCGCCGCCCAGCACCAGCACCAGCAGCCTCCGCCGGCGGCGGCGATGGGGCGGGAGCAGTGCCCGCGGTGCGCGTCGCGGGACACCAAGTTCTGCTACTACAACAACTACAACACGGCGCAGCCGCGGCACTTCTGCCGCGCCTGCCGCCGCTACTGGACGCTGGGCGGGTCCATCCGCAACGTCCCCGTCGGGGGATCCACGCGCAAGCGCCCGCGCCCCGCGCGACCCACCCGCGCCCTCGCCGCCGCCACCGCCGCCGCAGCGACCACGCCGGCCTCCAGCGCTCCCTTCGACACCAGCTCCTCCTCCTCCCCTGTGGCGCCGGCGGCGGCCCTGCAGGGTGGCCTCCTCGGCTCGCTGCTGCTGGGCTCGGCCTCGGCGTCGACGCTGCTCGCGCTCGGCGCGGCGCCGCTGCTCGAGGGCCGGCTCGGCTTCGGCCCCGGCCTTGGTCAGCCAGCGCTGCTAGCCGGCGCCAACGCCGCCGCCGGCGACCTGTCCAGGCTGGACTTCGGCGGCGCGGGGCCGCTGCTGTGGCCCGCCGCGGCGACGGTCCTGGAGGGCGACCGCGCGTTCCCGCTCCCCCCGCCCGCCGCTGCGCTGTGGCAGAAGGAGCTCGCCGCGGCGGCGCCGCCGCCGGTGGAGGCCGGCGGGTTGCACCACGGCGGCTCCCCGCACCTGCTCCTGTGACGCGTATACATTTGATGGGCCGTAGAACGCTAGCTTGTCGCGCATGCATGCATGACGACATCGATCGATCGACGAGAGCTCTCTTGTCAAGTACTGTTGTGGCTCTGCGTAGGCTGTTCGTACGCGTGCGCGGTGATTCGTGAAATTTCATGATCGCGTGGGTTATGCGTGGCGTGACGTTAGCACGTATAACAACGTACGGAGTACAAGCGATAAGGATTGTGGAGTCGGTAGGGGGTTGCCTTATTCTGTTTTTTTTTACTCGAAAATGTTGAGAAATTATATATTCAGTTCTTCATGAAAAAAGTCACTCTTTATATATACTTGCTTATATGTAGTTATGCTGATTACATGGTTGGCAGCCGGGTCATCTGGTTGGGCTCTTTTTTTCTCGTATAATCTTTGTTGAAGTATACTTTGTTGGTACAACGAACATATTATTTTGGGCATAGAGCAACTTCAAGAGTTCCTAAATTTTTTTTTCCTAAAACGAGATATTAGGGACTTTGCTAAAAAAATTTTCCCCTAAAATCATATGAATCCACAGCAGAACGTTAAAAACTACCCCAATAATTTAAAAAAGGCCACGTCATCGTAATTGAGCCCATTTGCTTGGCCTGCCCACCTCCTAGCCCATGACACCAGGTACCCTCCTCTCTTCTCGGAGCACTCCAGGCACTTGGTCAGCACAACCTCACCTGCCGGCACCGCTTGGTCAGCACAACCTCACCTGCCGGCGCCGCTTTCTTGCCGCCATCTTTCTACCCGAGCCCGCTGCCGACTTCTCGTGCTACATCATGTATCAGATCATGTGTCCATTCATCACTATCTAAAATTGAGATACTGCAACTGCACTTGTTGTCTCCCCTTCATGAGATCCGAAGAAAAGAAATTGAGAAGGGGCAAAAAAAAATTGAGAGGACGATGAAGATCAGCAGCGGTACGAGGCCATAGCTAGACGCCGGCTGCGTGCTCCAGGGTGCTCTGCATCATGTAGCTGCACTATGGCATACACGCCCCCAATCTGCACGAGCAAGGACGAACAATTACCACAAAATTCGCGTATCCAGCAATTAGAAATGCTTACAAGGAATCACTAGATGTCTAGATCGACTATTTAGATTTAGGGAGAAGGGAACGGGTTGGAATCACGCACCAGTACCATCGGGAGGCTCAGGTGGCCGTCTGTCGAGGCGCAGCAGCAGGATGGTGAACGGGCAGACGAGTAACTCAGCGGCGAGTGCCCGTAGGAACATGTCCCTCTCGAAGGCCACCACCGCTTGCGCGTAGGGGTAGCCGCCGACAGCGTAGCGCGCGACGACCAGGGCGATGCTGGCGGTGCTGCCCACGAACATCAGCGACCGCCGCATTCACCTCCGCGGTCGCGGGCCTCCTCGGCACCAACGCCGGCGGGGGCGAGGCCCTCGCCACCGCCTCGATGTCCGACATGGCAGCGCGAACCCCGTGCTCCAGCCTCCAGAAGATTCCTTGGTGCTGTTGAAGATCTGAGAAGGTTCGGCTGCTTGGGTGCTGCCCGGGAAAAAACGGGCGAGCGAAAGAGGTCGGGGGTGGATCGGGGGAGACGGTCCACCGCAAATATATGCGGACCGTAGGGTGTTTTTTTTCGCGTCGCTAATATTTTGGGGGAGTTTTAGGTTGACTATTGAAGTTTTTTTTCTCTTTTTTTCCGTAAAGAAGATATTAGGGTAAGATTAGCAGTTTTTTGAAGTTGCTCTAAGAGATTGCTAGTAAAAGTATATGCAATAAGTTATTTTCTCGTACGGCAAAGGATATGCTTACACGCATCGTAATTTTTTTTCTGCCACATGTTGGTTAGATAGATATATCAATGTGCTGGTTACGTAGCGATACGCTCAGCTGGTAAGGTTTCTTGTGGTGGAACCTACTTACTAGGATTCGAATTCTCGACTCGGCATTAGTGCTCGCATTTTTCTGGATTTATTCTAGGATTTAACCGACATTATAAATTTAGTTGTAGATGATGTGCCTGTCGACAGCGAGGCTCCAATGGTGACTTCATCAATCTTGATGATTCGCCGGTTTAATTTTTCGGATGTGCTCATAGGTATGTGAGTGTCTGTATTTGTACGAGTGATCAGAAGAAAAAGCACCGGTTACGAAGATTGTGCCAACTCGTTGGCTTAAAAAAGTTTTTGTATTTTTTCGTGAGGGAAAAAAAGGTTTTCGTTTGGGGGAGTGCCTACCTACCACCCGGATGATTTCCTATATCAATCACTTTTTAAACCAATCCAATAGTGACACGTCGATACAGAACACAAAAAAAGAATCCGAGTGATATAACAATTTTTGTCACCCACAAAAGCTAGAAACTTTCGTAACAAAAAACTGAGTGAGGAGCAGCTCAGAAAATCACTCAGAAAAACTTGAATAGCCCCCGTGCTTGTCGTGCTGTGCTGTTTGTGCGAGATCCATCGAGCGATAAACTGAGCCCACTGTTCACGTCTCTTTCTTCACGCCGTGTGACTCTTTAAAAAATTGGATCAATATTGATCATACAATAAAATTGCAGTTCACATGTTCAAATAAAGAAGCCATCTACCATCAAATGTAAAGGAACCAGAACCATACAGACCACAGACCCACACTAATGCACTTTGCCCCTCAAACATGATTGAAAACATAATTAATACAAAACTAAGACCTGACTGCTTTAGAGTCGAGATCCATTTGCAGTTTCAATTGCAGCCTTGACTTGTATAAAAAAAGGGGAAGAAACTGAATAATGAAGATCTGAATTATTTAACAAGAAAGGCAATGGTTTTGCAGCTACAACAGATAAAAAACAGCAATATAATGAAGCACGTAAAAAAAATAACTAAAAGACTGATTCAAAATTGTCTTGCACTCAAAATGAATATGACTAAAACTGAATCAACGTTAACTGAAAACTGAACCACAACACTGGTATGTAATCAGCTACCAGTTGATATTTCAGAAGCTGTTAAAGATTCAGATGTGGCAGAGCACATTGTTCTGTTGGGCCTTCAGACCTGCTTGCTAGGGTTGATGGCTCTCGGGTGCTCATCAATTTCAGCCACTATCAGTAGCGTGAAAAGTGGGTCATCCTTCTTGACAATCCCCCACCATGAGCAGTTGTTACAATTTATATTTTTCAGAGCATTATGGTGGTATACAAATATGAAGACATATCTACAGAAGTAAAAAAAAAGACAATTACTCAATCTTTGTGGCTTTGAGGTCCTCCTCCAGGGTGAAACCGCAATGCTGACATTTCCATCGGGAAACAAGAGGAGCAAAATAAATGAAAACGGGATTGAACAACCAAGTAATGAAATGATCACTAGGTTTCGATACGAATAGTCCAACATGCTTTCTAAAATTCATTTGCACAAAGGCCCTGTGGAAAAATTGCTTTGTTCCTTGTTCTATGAGGCATGAGTTGCTGCAGGAAGAAAAAAAAAGGAACATGCCACAATGTGGGTGCAGGCAAGCAGGATGCATTTCAAAATTAATTAACCACTCAAGAAGTAAATATATGTTTCCTCCTTGTTGCAAGTGAATGCCATTTAACAAAGTTGACACAGAAAAACACAATATGTCAAGACTACAGTTTACTCTCAATTCCGATAAGGTAGTAACCTAGTATTTTAAACAAAGTTTATAGGGGCTGCAAGACAAGACCTCAAAGAATGGAAGAGATACTGAATAAGGAATCTCAAAGGTAAGAATCAATAGTCTCCTTTAAAAGGAAAAATAGTAATAAAAAGAAGACAAAAAACTTACATAAAACAACACTAAAGATATAAACAAATTTGTGCGAGATCCATCCAGCAACAAACTGAGCTCACATCTTCTTCCCCCCATGTGACTCTTTGTAATGAAGCCATGTAGGTAGTAAGAAATAAATGGATCAATCTTGATCATACAACAAAAAGTGATGTGTATTTATCTTGCAGTACATAGATTGCTTCTAATGTAGAAATTCACAAATAATATAGAGCCACCAGCACATTCTCAAAAAAAAAAAACCTGTCACAACCAGTCTCCAATGCGTAACATGGCAGTTATGAAATGGGTGGCTGTGTACAACTCATTAGTGGTAGGATCTGCCAAAAACCTCCCACAAATAGTGCATGTGATATATACCTTGTGTGCTAGCAGCTTGAATACATCCACACTGAAGATAAAAGAAAAAAAGGATATTTAATTATTTACATATTTAAAATGACAAAGTTCTTCCAAAAAGGATAGGAACACACACACATTGATGATCTGAAAACACTTAATACGCCTAGATAACTCACTAAATAACTGAATATTCAGACAACAATATACTAGAAACACTAAAGAATTTAATATTCAGACAACAATATACTTAAAACACACAATTATTACTGACCACACTCACTCATATAACTAAACACACACCATTCTTACTCAGACCTAGTACATTACCTAGTTGAGGTAAATGATACTTCCATTGTAATAAATAGGGGTCATTCATAGCCATAAACTTCATCCACTATGAAATGGTCTGCTCGCCATACAAGAACACTCGAAAATCCAATTGAGCAGCATGTCTAGATCCCAGAAATGAGGCGTAGAGCACACCATCAAAATTAGAAGCAATGCGGAAGCCTGTTGCAGATTGAATTATATCGAAGTTGCAAAAGGCAGCCATGGCCTTGAGGAGCACTGTGACAACCACCTTGGACAACAACAGCTGCGGCTTTCTGTTGGACAACACCATCCCCTGGACCATGAACAACAGGTGTTTGCTGCTGTGCACTAGCACCAAATCCACGATGAGCAGTTGAGCACCACCATCCATTTTCGGGAAGAAAATAAACACAAAAAGAACAGGAAGTTCGCTAAGTCAAAGAGGAGCAGCAGTGGTTGTTGTTTCAGGCAATGAAGAAAATTACATCTAGAGAACAACAATCAGATTATACTGCAGTTAATCCCCAAACCCTGCAGTCTCCAAAAATCACTCCACGAAATGCAGCAACTGCATGCAAGGAAGGCAAATCGATCTCACAAGTACAGTAACTGAGCAGATCACTCCAATACCAACATAACTACAAGGAAATTCATCGAGACAACCGCCACACTAAGGTAGTATTTGGTTGCTCGCATGGAAGATGATCCTGTATGGGATGGTTCAGCTGGATAGGTTGATCCTGGATGGATTGATACATGTGAGGATGGTTCCATCCTGTACCGAGTCGTTCGGTCGATTTTGGCGCACAGCTCGGTACGACATCTTCTCGGTATATTCCAAGAATCCGAACCATCTCATCCTGGACGAAACGGTGCGATTCAACGAACCAAACACTAGGACGTGCTCAGATCCCGCACCAATTCATACATGTATCGGTTCATATAAGGAACCAAACACTACCTAACACATGAATGCAAAGCCGGACATCACTGCAGTAATCCAACGAAAAAAAATCAACCAACGAAACAACAACAACAAAAAAAAATTGGAGCTCACACGCATGCGTGTGAGTGAGTTCGCTACACCAACAACGAGAGATTGACGGAGCCGCTCTCGCTGCCCTGACCTTCGCCGGCGCCGGGCGCGCCCCATAGCCTCCACGCCATCTCTCTCCCCCGCCGGCCGCCGGTCGACAGCATGTGCTGGGAGCACGGTGGCGCAACCCCTATCAGGGCGACAACAACTGAACGTGCCAAGAAATAACAAAACACGTGCCCAGGAAACAATATCAAATTACGGTGAAAAAAAATGTAGCACGAATCTTGGAATGATCTCAACCGCACAAAACCGAGTGATAAAGAGACAGAAAAACACCCGGGTGATGTATAGAAATTTGGTTTGGATTGGAGCCAGCAAGTATATGCATGTTATTAGGCCAGGTTTTTATCAAACATTCCAAGTGTGCATGTTACTGGGCCAGGTAGGCCATAGTTCTCGCTCGGTCCGATCCGCTGCTGGGCTTGTGACGGCCTCAAATTCAGCCCAAACACGCGCAGCCTAGAAAATGAACCCAAACCCAGACTGCCAGGCCCATGCGATGATCACTTATCGATTCTTGCCATGCATGGCAGTGATGTTTATATGGGCCAGGCCGAGGATTCCAAGAGATCGATCGCACACCAGAGGCCACCACGCACGGAAGATTCAAACGATACTAGCCGTTGCCTGTTGGGCTTCCTACCGATTTTTTTATATTTTTTCTTTTACAATTTTGCAGAAATAAATAGCCGATCTAAAAATTTGTAGAAATAGCCGGTAAATTTCCCTTCCGGACAATACACTTTCAAAAATTTATAACTAATTCATATGAACTCGGATGAAGATAAATTTTATATAAAAATTGTAAATCTTGACAAGATCTACAATTTTGTAGTTCAAACTCTTTCATTTAATGTCATCTTGATGATCAAATAATCGACACAAGTTTTGAATCTTGGTGCTAATTTAACCATGTACATGTACAATTAAATGGTTCCAGGAATTCATGAACCAGCTTGGGTATCAAAACGCCAACTAAACAATTTGATTAGAGGCCTGTAGGACGTGTATCCTCACTGTTCTGTCCGAGATTTTTTTTAGAAAAAAACGCTTATTTTAATCAAAACATGTAGACCTGCAGCATATTTTTTAAGACCAAATTTTGAATCTAAGACTCCACTGGTTAATTAACGATAGGCTGATTTCGTTTTTTCCCCCCGATAAAATGGAATGCAAAGCCCGGAGCGGCGGAGGGATTACGCCCGCGATGACCTGCTTGAGGCAGGATTACGCGCCAACTAATGGCGTCCCGCGGCCCGCGTCACGAGAGGAGAGAGAGAGAGAGAGAGAGAGCAATGAGATGAACGGTACACCTCGGTGCGAGGGCTCCCAACGGCAACCCAAAGCCGGCGTCAGCGATCCTCGATTTGAATCGACGGCGGTCGGCGGCTCCGTCCGGCTCCCAAGTTTCAAGCTGGCCCGGTGTCCCCCGCCGCTAGCCGGCCTCCATTCCTCGCCGCCGGCCGCGATTCCCACCTCCAGCGCGGCGGCGCTTCACCGAGGTACGGGTGGACAAGTTCGATTCCGTTTGTCGCCTTCTTACTCCCCGTCCACTCGCGCCCCCCGCCTCCCGCTCCCTGTCCCTCGTCACCGGCGTCCACGCCATCGCCCCTTCCCGCGCCGGTGCCGTCGCCGCCGCCGCACCGCGCCCCCCACCCGAACCCTAAACCCTAACCTCCTCCACCCGCCGCCGCCGCCGCCGCCGCCGCCTGAACACCGCGCCGCTCGCTCGCTTGATAGAGTTGCTGAGGATTTTCCCGTGTCGCGCAGGATGGTGATGAGGGGGCTCGGCGTCGGCGTCGCCCCCCGCCGCGCTCCGGCGGCGGGTCCTTCATCCGGTGGAGACGAGAACGAGCCACCTGGCGTGTCGAGCGCCGCCGCCTCCCGGCCTCCTCTCCGCGCCATCCAGCCGCGGCCGGCGCCGGCCGCGAGCAGCCGGAAGCTGCAGTGGCCGGCGCTGACGCCCAGCAGGGGTCCTGGGGCTCGGGCGGCGGCGGGCAAGGCACCGGCGCGGCGGAGCGCCTCCCATGCGCCGGCGAGGAGCTTGAGGAAGCCGGCGCCGAGGTTGGGGCTCGCGACGACGGGGGCGGCGAGTTCTGGGGAGGCGCTGCCGCCGTTCAAGGTCCGAGAGGCCATCTCTTTCTGGGAGGAGAACCGCCACAATGTGCAGGTGATTTGCATCTACTGCTGTTACCCCTGTCCTATTTTTTTAAATTATTGTTGAGGCTTTTCAATACAATTTTTCAACTCATATATAACCTTACTACTTTGAAAGACTACATAGATTAAACATACAACAGAGATACAAAAGACAGGAAAACTCATAGGATTTGGTGTTACTGCAAGTTTGAGGGTCAAACATTCAGTCTTCTTCCCAATGGAGGAGTCTCCCTCATTCTCTATATTCATCAACTTGTTATTCTCCTCTCCATCATCATCCCTGCAATTTGCCCTTCCATGTTGCATCTCAGTTATATTTATGCACCTGGAGATGCCACATTGTATTGAGCACATCAACCCACTAACTTCTCGTGTGATATGTTATGAATTTATGTATGCTCTTATGTTATACACCAACTGATCATCCATTGTGGTGATAATGAAAAGGAGGAAAACAAAATCTTAAATATTAGGCTATCTGATTTTATGGACAGGATGCTTTGTCTATGTCGCAACAACATGACTCGGATGCCCTTGCAAAGATAGACAGCTGTTCTGATGAAGGTTCTGTGAGGAACACAGAGGAGATATTAAGCCTGCAGCTGGAGTTGGACATGCTTAAAACAATTCTCATGGAAGAGGTAAAAGCCCGTGCAGAAGCTGAGGACAGGGCAGCTGCTTTAGGTGATGAGCTGAAAGCAGCAAATTTTCATGTCCTTGAAGCTTGCAGGCAGAAGGAAGCCACAGAAAAGGATATGGAAACTGTTGAATCGAATTTGATTGATGTGATAAAAGAATTGAATGAGCTGCAGAAAAATAATTTCCAAAGCCCAGTGTTTCCCAAGAAGATGGATATGGAAACCTCCAGGTTAAACAGTGCGCCTGACACCCATTGTCGCAATGAATATGTACCCTATGAAGATCCCAAAATGCAAACTTTGAAGTGCTTAGATAGTGAAGATTCACCTTTGGGTACAAAGCTGAAAAGAATGCAGGCTTCACTTGAGAAAGCACGCAACTTCAATACAAGATACCAACAGGATCAGGCATCTCGCGGTTGTGCTGAGCAAGAAAATGATGAAGTATGTAGGGAAGTGATATTATCCTTAACAGAACAACTTTTTTCAGTCCAACTGCAGCTAAATGCCAGTAAGAAAAATGAGCTGCTGGCCAGACAAAACCTTGATGAAATTCGCAGAATAGAGTTTTTGTTGGATGAATCCATTGAAGCACTTGTGCAGAAGGAGGTTCTTGAACAAAACTATGTTTCTTTGCTAAGGGGGATGGAAGAAGAGATCTGTCAGCTAAAGTCACAGCTAAACCAGTCAGACAGATGCTACGAAGTTAGACTGAAAGAACTGGAGATAAAAATGCAAGAATTGAAGGTTGAGGCTTCAGCATCACTTGCTTCATGGAATAAAGAAAGAGAGGTAACTGTTTGAAATGCAATTAGGCTTGCTTCATTGGAGTTTTGGTCTTTCAAAGAGTTTTGTTTTCTCTGAACAACAAATTATCTCCTTTTTTTATCAGTTTGTTTTTCGAAAAATTAACTTGTCTCTGTCCAGTGAGGAAGGGTTTTCTATACTTATGTTCCGCTTGTAGGAATGTGGTTTTAATGTGCAAAATGTGACAGCTAATATGACAGTGGCTTATGATGTTTTGTAGAATTTGTAGTAAAATGATGCCCTCTTTGGCTCATCTGTTTTTTCTTCCCCATGCTTGCATTGATTTAAACCATATTCATTGTGTCCCCTTGCTTTCATACAAAGTTGTCAAAGAACTCAATGGTACCTATGGCATATGTTAGCATTCTTTGGTCACTTTACTTGAACTTTCCATCCGAAAGCAAAAGTGAACCTACTTATACTGTTTGTATTCTTTTTTCTGTATAATCCTTTCTTTCCTTTTCTTTTTGCAGATAGCGGAGCAGAGGAAGGCATATGTTGAACAGAAGAATGAAGAAGTCAAGATCTTGGAGTTGTCAAATGAGGATCTTAAGGTTGATGTATGTGAATATGAAAAAAAGGTGAGCCTGCCACATCTTCTGCTTTGTTAGTTTTAATTAGTCATTTTTCTCTCTTTCTCAAAAATGCCTTTTTTTTTTGCTATTTCTCCCAAGGTGAACATCATGAAGGAAGAAGCAGAACATCAAAGGAGGCAGCAAGGAAAAATAGAAGTAGAGCTGCAGAATGTCAGACAACAATTGCGAGCTGTGACATCCTCTGGGAAAGCAGGGAGCTTCCTGGAAGATGGAATAGTTGATTTAGCCGACGCAACCAGGTTTGCATGGTTGTGAACTTTGTTACCAATCATCTATGTAAGTAGATGAAAGGCAACAGCGTAACACTCACCTTGAATCTCTTTCAGGTTCCAGAGTGATATGAATAGTGAGCTATCGGGTGCTCAGGAGGGTAGAATATTTCAGAGAGAGGTCTCTGTTGAGCCAGCTCCTCAAGTGGAGCACCCAAATGAGCCTTTTTCAAATGAGTACATGCAGGAGGTTGACCAGTCAGATGTAGAGATGGAAAAGGCACAATCATCAGATATGGATTACTGGTCAGAGAACTCAAAGTTTGAGCACCCCAGTGCATGTGAGGAGCTGGAGCAGATCAGTGCAAGTAAGCAGCCTGTGTTATTTGGCAGTGGTGCATGTAGTGATCAGTCCCTGCCAGCTGTGGAGTCAGTGATTGAAGTTCTGAAGGTGAATGAGTTGCCTCCAGTTGCCCCAGTGCGGCCCAACGATCCAGTGAACTACATGAGGGCCCCTTCTGATGAGCTGAAGAGGCTCAGAAGCAGGAATCACTATGAGGGGCATAGAACAGCAACAGACAGGAGATTCTGGTCCATTGAGCAGCAGGACTTATACACCTCCATATACAGTAGGGCGAAATTGTTTGATATGAAGTGGATAGACTGGGAACACATTGATAGCATTGATCAGTTTGCTTGTGTCAGGGAGCAATGTGCCCATCTGGGGCTTGAGCAGATCATGAGTTATCATTGTGATTGGAACAGTGAGCTGATTAAGCAATTTTACTCCACAGTTCACATCAGCGCCGACAAGAGCTCCATGACTTGGATGGCAGATGGCAGGAGGATCACTACCAACAAGTGAGCATGGGAGGAGAGGTTTGGCATTCCTGGTGGTGTGCAGACTGAGATTCACTCGCAGTTTTTGCTTGATGATGATGACAAGAGGGTCCTGTACACTGATGCAGAATGGACGCTTGGCCAAATCAGCGGCCTCTCTCCTTTGCCTAGCATAGCCAATAAGATTATTAGGACGACCATCTATCCCAAGACTGGAAATACACTTCACGCACATAACTGGAACCTCCTACATCATATTGTGGAGCAGCATCCATTTGACATCATTGCTTTGATCTTTGGTGAGATAGAATTGCTTATTTCGGATCGCAATCGCACTAAGGACCTGCTGTTATATGCACCATACATCATGGGGATGATTATGGGAGCTTTTGAATATGATGGACCTAGAGAATCCAGGCACCATTCCTACAAGCCTAGGCATTCCTACAAGCTGAAACGGACAAGAAGAGTTAGTCGTCCACCAGCATCTTCAGTAGCTGCACCTTCTGAGCAACCTCCTTCAACATTTCAGCCAGAGGTTGAGGCCCATGTTGATGCAGACCACCACCGCCAGTTCAAGGCAGCCGGACATCGGCCCCAGGGAGAGGGAGAGGCAGTCAAGGAGCAAACCGTGCTAGCTCAGGCTATCACACGCACGGATCTCCTTCAGGTTGTTGATGATAGACTCAGGCCCATAAGAGATTCATTAACAAGCATGGAGGGCAGGATTGGCAGAATTAAGGGTGGACACGCTCTCCCGGTGCAGCATACTACTCCAGCTCAGATCCCAGCTCCACACTCCTTTCTGGCGCCATCCCTTCAGGCTACTACTCCGGCTCCAGCAGTTTCGTCTTCCAAGCTGTCCAGCAGGATGCACACTCACAATTCCAGTGTCTCAGCTCAACCAGCTCATATGAGCCCATGTCCTTTTAGTCAGCCAGTTCTTGTGAGGCCAAGTCCTTTTAGTCGCTTTCCTTGGTATCAAGGGAAGAAGTGATGGGTACGTACACGATGGCTATCTTGCACTCATAATCTCAGTTATTTTGTGTGTATATATATATATATATCTTGGACTTCCCTGTACATTCTTGTATAAGGAAAGACCTTGCTTATCCTATGTCATGTGCTGAGGTTGAGACTTGAGAAATTAGCACTATGATGACAAGCACCTGTGCTGATTTTCTGTCCAATGTGCACCCAGGGTTGATGATGTTTTAGGCTTCGCCCTTGAATCTTTTGTTCTCCACTGTTGAATCAGATGTATGAAGTTGGTTTAATCTCATTTCTGTGGATTTTGTTTGACAAAATAGGCATGGAGCAGAAGGCAATCGGAGATTGGGCGGCATGGCAGCAGAGATCTTGCTCCCTGGATGAAGGCCTGCCCAGACTACTGCTGCTGATGCCATGAGCCCGATCTATCGGCTAGCTTATAATTGCATAATGCAACCGATTCAACCAGACAAAAGGAGGCAAGTAAACATGGACAAGCTGAATATTACAGATTAAACTGAGGCAACAAACTTCTGGTGGGATGTTAATTGCATTGATTCTGTCTGAAAGGATTTATCTATTTCGTACCCACCATTAGGTAGGAACAACCAAGCAGAGTACATCAGCAGGAATGTATGATGTGCCGGCGCAAAGTCCACGGATGAATATTATTTCTACAAAAATACACACTTAAAGGTTCCATGATTTCATCAAGTGAGAAAACAATATGCCACCAACCATTGAAAAAACCACCAAACAGATCAAAAACAGCTAGGATTTAAGGATAAGGCGTAACAAACTATAGAATTCCATCATATGCCTCCGGTTGGTTGCGAGGGTTGACCAGCATATATTGGTTGTGAGGGTTGACCAGCATATATCTATATACACACATCAGGACATGGAAATCCTCCACAAATGGAGCAATCCAAGCTTCTCCATTAACCATCGGGATTCAAGATGGCAACGAGTGATTTGTGCTTGAATGTCCCTGATGCAACGTTTTGGTTGAGCCTCCAGTCCTAGCCAAACCCCAGGTATGCTGCGTCACTTGTTTCTGTTTCTTTTCTTAAGCTCTGATGCTCTCCTATAACCGCCGCTATAAACTCTCCATTTACTCTTGCTTTGCTTTGTCATCCTTGCAAAAAGGTAAATATTTACTAAATTAGGGTATGATCTCTTTCTTCTTAATACAAAGATGTGCAGCTCTCCTGCTTGTTCAAGAAAATTATAGGGTTTTCTTTACACAATGGAAACGAAATTATCTGACTTCAGCCTCCATGGGAGCGAGGCATCAGTCCAACTTATCACAAACTGCAGCTCTAGGCTACGATGATCACACATCCTTGGTGAAATAAAACGTAACCAGACCTTTATTACCATCTCCTTGTGCTCATTACTCCACTGAAGTAATGCCCAAAATCTGAACCAATATGACTCCTCGCAATTCTATAATAAGCACATAAGAAACCTGTGATGGTGTCCTCCTGAACTGATGCTGTTTGAATCATCAGCATGAACTAGGCGGCTTTGAATCTAGAGAAAATAGACACAGAAATTTGCCTCAACGAGGACTTGAACTTGAGTGCTCTTACTTTAATTTGCCTCAACATTAACTCAGATGACACAAACTCCAGTTATGACAAAAATGATCAGCTTGCATGAAAAAATTCAAAAATAAACATCATTGTTCACAGATGCTTTCCTCAAAGAGAATCCTCTTAGTCAGTTTATACTACATAAGAATGATCTTTTTAACCAGTATGTAGCGCCTTCACAATTTCGCACCATGCATATTACGGCTCTCCTTTTGGCTCATATACGGGACCTTCATTAAAAAGTTGAAAATTTTCGTGTAGATTTCCGGACCAACTGGCCTAAACAACTATACTATATATTATGCAATAATAAGCTTCATATTTGAATTCATGGCCACTAGAAGAGATACAAAGCAACAGAAGGTTGTGCTCTCTACCAATGGGGGTATGTTTCGTGGAAATTGATGCCAGGTTTCAATGTTAATTAGCTTTGTGCTACTAATATTAGTTTTTATTTCAACACTGAAATAATTCGTTGCATCTTTCTATTGGCATATTCCCGGTATATTACAAAAATGCTAACCATTGTTCATTCATCTTCCCTCTGATTAAGCAAGTTTGGTTCTACCCATGTTATCTTCCTCCATAGCCCAATCAAGGTGACTTACATGGGCAGCAATATTCTTCAGTTATATATTCAAACTACTCATATATATGGAAAGCATTCTTGAAGCTCAAATGTGGCATTCAAGCTAACTCAAATTACTATCTAGTCCTGGAATCCTAGGATTCAACTCTATAGGGTTGTTTGGACTTGAGACCTAGCTTCTTTGGATCCCTGCATTAGTAGTGAAGCCCAAAATTTTCTTCTCAAGCTGACTCATTCTTTCATACCAACATGTTGGTTATGGTTTATTTCCTAACAGGTTATAATGTAAATCTTCTTGATTGTAATTGGTAATCAATCTCCTAATTCTATTAGAAAAAGACATGTTTGATGCCTTCCCAGTGTTTTGTTCCAGTTGTCTAACTTCTTGGCAATTGAGGACTATTTTGCGAATTTTGAAATATCTGCAAGTTATGTGCATATTTCCTTAACATCAGAATAAATCGTGGGACGATTATTTAAGATGTTTCATGGGTGCAAGTACTATATCAACGTGTTTTTCTTTGAAGTACTAATCTGTAATTTGACACTAACCATTTTCTTGATTATGTACCTTCAGGTGAGAACAGTTAACATCTCTTCGGGCTCACAGGTTATCAGATTTTTCTATACTCGGTATTTTTACTACTGGTATATATAACATGGATCTGCCAGAAAATAAGTTACGAGGATACATCCAGGATAATGGCAAACCAATGTGGACAGCACATAACAATCACAATATGAGGTACTTCAAAGAAGACGAGATAAAAATAATCACTAATAACTACAACACTCTCCTTGGGAAAGGAGCATTTGGAGAAGTTTATAAAGGGGTTCTTGATGATAGCAGTCCAGTTGCTGTAAAGAGGTATATCCATAATGTAAAAGAGAACTTTGCTAAAGAAGTGATTGTCCATTGCGAAATAAATCACCGGAATGTAGTTAGGCTCATTGGTTGCTGCATAGGTGAAAAGGAACTAATGATGGTGACTGAATATATCTCCAGAGGAAACCTCAGCGATATTCTTCACTGCAGTGAAACTTCCATCTCTTTGGAAACAAGATTGGGCATTGCTATAGGGTGTGCAGAAGCATTAAGCTACATGCATTCACAAATGTATGGCCAAGTCATCCATGGAGACATTAAGCCTGCCAACATACTTCTCGATGAAAATCTTAACGCAAAAATATCAGACTTTGGGATATCAAAGTTACTTTCAACCGATAATACCTTATACACTACTCATGTAATAGGGAGTATAGGGTATATGGATCCTTTGTTTGCTCGAAGCGGACGTCTCACCTCGAAGAGTGATGTTTATAGTTTTGGAGTTGTTCTCTTGGAACTCATTACTAGAAGAAAGGCTGTCGATGAAGGTAAAATTAGCCTCACTGAAAACTTTACTCAAGCTCTAGCAAAAAGAAAGAAGATACGCGACTTTTATGATGTGAAAGTTTCACATGACAACAATTTGAGGATTCTTGATGGGATTGCGAAAGTAGCAGCAAAATGCTTAGCAATGGACATAGAGAAACGTCCAGAAATGAAAGATGTTGCAGAACACCTTCGGAAGCTTAGAAAGGCTCAGTATGAGTCACGAGAAAACATAGCTTTGTTTGGCTGGGTATGGAGAAGCAAACAAGCATTTCAAATTATGGTTCCTACAGACAAAATGGATCAAGTTCTCATTGAAGAGGTACAAGCACAGAAAGCTGGTGAAGTAGATATAAATGTGCACAATATCACAGCAATGAGAGAAGGGAGCCCAAGGTATCACAGCTTTAGTTCATTGCAAGAGCAAGAATTGGAAGAGCTGTTGAGATCATCTGCCGAGGTTCTTGGGAAAGGTAAATATGCAAGCACATACAAGGCCGAGTTGGATAACTCCACGTTGGTTGTAAAGAGACTGAAGATTGAGGGTGTGCCAGAGGCAGTGTTCAAGAAACGGATAGCAGCAATAGGAGCAATTGAGCATGAGCTTATAGTCCCACTACGTCGATACTATTTAAACAAGGACGAGAAGGACGCACTGCTGGTGTATGATTATTTTCCCATGGGTAGCCTATCTTCAAATCTTCATGGTAACATATTGATCATGAGTTGGATCTACACTAACGGACTTTGATTTTAACAATTATGCAGTAATTCATGTCAAGATCCAAAATACAAATCACCAAGAAATTTTGCATCTATTTGCTGTTAATTTAATGAACTATACATCCCACCTCCATATGTGTTTGGCATGTGTTCACAATTGAACCCTGAATTTTAGCTATGTGTTTGACATGGAAATTGGTATTCTCATCGCTTCTTGCATACAAGTATATATGGTCTACATGGTGACACATATCATGCATGTATACCTGAAGTTAATATTTTATTTATTAACAATGTCAGAAATAGGAAATTTAGAATTATATATTGGTGTACTTTGGAATAGATTTTTATAATGACAGATGCGGGTAACTTAGATAGATTCAGGGGTTTACTTTAGATTATTAATAATGTATACTTCAGATAAATTCTTAATAATGACAAATGTTGATAATTTAGATGCAAATTTAGGGGGTTACTTTAGATTTATTTTTATAATGGTATAGGTGGATAATTTAGATGAAGATTATGGAGTTAATTTAGGTTATGTTTATAATGACATAGGTGGATAATTTTGATTTTTTTTGAAAGATTTTTTAGGATTTAACTTCCTTTTCTAGTGTGTCTTGTGAGGATTAATACGGAGGCTCCAATTAGTAATAATAATACATATTTTGTTTGAGTGAAAGGCTCTGTTGCAAAAATATTTTGTATGTGGTTTATGTTATGCCACGATTGTGCAGTTGAAAATCATGCTGTATTCACGCAGAAATATTTTTTTTTCCAGGAATAACTTGGGAGACTCGGTCAGCCATTGCACTATCTGCAGCTCGTGCTGTTGCATACATCCACTCAACCAATGCTACAGCATCCCACGGCAACATCAACTCCTCGAACATTCTTCTTACAGGGAGCTATGAGGCACGTGTCTCAGAACACGGCCTCAAGACTCTTGTCAGTTCCCCAACATCAATTACCAACAACGACATTGCACAAAAGGATGATGTGTACAGCTTCGGTATCATACTTCTTGAGATGCTCACAGGCAAGTTGTCAATCAAAAGATTCAATTCCCAGGAGCCAGATTTGCTCGATTGGATTCTATCAGTCCCAGATGAGCACTGGGCAGCGCAAGTATTCGATAAGAAGCTCCTTACAGAGAACAGTTCTGCAGAGATGGTTCAGGTTGCCAAACTTGCAATTCATTGCTGTGAGAAGAAACCTACCTTGAGGCCAGTGATGTCAGAAGTTGCTCAACAGATTGAGGAAATACTAGGTTCTAAAGCTGGGGATAGGCAGCTTACCACCGGGCGGAGCTAGGCCCGCGCAGTGAAAGTTTCTGAGTTATAATAGCGCAGAGTTGTAGCAGCTAGGTCATGCCTGTTTAACTCTAGCAAGCCAACGTCAAGTCTTTTTTTTAAAAGAACTAAGCAAGAGCACCGCTACGTTACTATGTAAGTCTCCTTGCAATAAGCACAGCAAGCAGCACGCCGCCACACAATCCGTTGGAAGTCTCCATTTCGACTCTTGCCCTTCGTTCTTTTCTTCATCAACGCCTAAATTTACAGCTGCTAGTCTGTTGTATATCTTTCCATTTTTTACGGATACGGCTTTCCACTCGCTGACTGCCACTCCCTACGGCCAACACGTACCCGTCGCCAGCCTTCACCCTTCCACCGCTCTGAGCTCGCCGCCCTCTACCCTTCCACCGGACAGCTGAGCCAACTGTGCAATTACTGTAGCAACCGGCCCACGCAGAGGGAGAGCCACTGGCGGACCCAAGTGTTGGCCAACGTGGGCCATGTGCCGATCTTTCAGTATCTAGTAGCATTCACTGCTGCGCAGTAATAACGATTTAGAGCAGAGCATGCAGCCAGCACAACAATCAGCATGCATGCACCAAGGCAGTCAGCAACAACAGACTGAAACTCTTCAAGCGCCTGAGCTTGAGCACCCACACGGCCATGTAAAGCAGTGCACCACCACTTGGCACACGTCCAAATCCTGTCCCAAATTCTATCAATCTACAGAGGTATATAGCTTGTGGAAACAATGCGATATAAATACTTGAAATTCCATAATTACAGTATATGTGTTGGGCACAAGGTACACGTGTTGGGCACAAAGCGTGTTTGGTTGCATGCACCGCATGTACGATGTGTATATGGATATGATTCTGGATGGTGACATTAAACCAATTTATTTGCTTTAAATATTTGGGGAAAAGGAAATATGTTTAATTTAAAGAAAAAGTTTAAAAAGATCCTTTTTTAAATACTCTAAAAAGTCGGGATATTATAAAGGGTCTCAACCTCGGCATCATCCCGACTTTGCGTCTTCTGCTACATCAGCTCGAGGGGATCAACCTCGGCGTCATCCTCGACTTTGCCTTCGCTACATCGGTTCGAAGGGCTCACCCTCAGCATCGCCATCTACCTCGCCATCACTACATTGCGTCAAGGGGCCCGCCGTCAGCCTCGAGGTGATGGTCATCACCAACTTCACATATGATTCAACCTCGGCCACCACCACTACTTCTACTAGATGTGAAGCTTCTCTCACGAACACCAGCCAGGAGTGGCTAGGGGTGTACTGGAAGACCAGTCCATCATAATTGTCCGGCGCTCGTGAGAGAAAGTTCGAAGATGTTGCAGCTACCATCAGCGACGACTACTTCAGCTACATCGGCTCTTGAAGCAAGGCCCACCGATCGAGGCTTAGGAGTAAAGCCGCATGCAGATCGAAGCTCATCGTCTAAGGCACTTGGAGGCATAGTATGTGGAGTTGGCACATGTAAACTCAAGAGTGTGCGTGCTCTTTTTTCCCATTAGGTTTTTGGGATGGAGTTTTTAGCGAGGCGCGCACGGGTAGGTTGCAAAGGGAATTCTTTTGTGGTTGGAGTTTGAGTCGCCGGCCTCTTTTAACAAGAGCAACTATTAAGTCTTGTTGTGCCAGCCAAGACTGAATAGCTGAGGGGCTATACTGTGGGGTGCGCCTTATAAGGCTTAAGGTTAGGGACACCCTTTGTATAAAAGAGGTCTGAAATAGGGGTCTAAGGGATTGTTTGTGAGGTTTAGAGATTTAGTTGTAAAGTCCGAGGCTTGGAGAAGAGGATTTTTGGTCATTTTTTCATTTGGCTCATTTGTTCACTTGGCTAGTTTTCTTCTTTTCTCCTTCTCTCTGTTATCTTCGGGATTTAATCCCAACACGCATGCTGCTGCTGCTGTTGCCTCTACAATTACATGCTGTTTCAGAAGTTTGGAAAGGCTGATGACTGCATCTACATATACATGGATCGTCGTTGATCGGCTAGAGTGCTGTTCAAGCCCAATGCAGCAGCATAGCATAGATCTCTCCTACCACTTGGCTGGTGCAACACGATACTGATGAGGTAATAGTCTCAAGGACGACATGGAGGAGAGGCATGACGGTGATGAACCGAGAATATAAGATTAAATTAAATGATATAGTATCTCCTTGTCGTATCATTATATTGGACAACCACTTGAGGAATGAAATACAAACTAACAGCTAGCTTAGCTGAATTTTCTTCATCGCGGTCAGACCCCAGCGTCCTCGCATGCCGAGACTGTACGATGGGCACGTACAATGCGTCTTTTCGCTCCGTCTGCGTGATGTATTTTTTGAAAAAAAACTCCCCACCTAGACGGAAGGCTCGTCGTCTCGTGAGACGATGGGAAAGGCTCGTGGCCCGAGGCTGAGACGCTGGCTCTAGCAGCGTTGTACGGTCCGCCTTACCGACTCGACGACACGCGGAACCCGTGCACGCTCGGTTCTAATTTGAACGCATTAAACACCTTGCAGATGACTCTTGTCTGCGGACTGTACGACCTGTCTTTGTTGTCCGTATGTTAGATTCGAAACTCTCACAGACAACCCTCCGTCTATGAAAAGCTGTCGTTTGTTAATAACTATTTCTTATCCAAATTAATCACTATGTGCCAAACAAATTGCGTCGTCGGTCAATCCTTTGTGCTGTATCCTCTCCATGTCAAAAATTGTAAGGGTCACGCAACCTAAGATTAATTTAAATATCTTAATCTTTGACCAATACTTGATCTAAGAATTTACAAGTTATCATAATACCACACTAATTCGTATCATTTGATTCCCATATGGAATCACTTCCATAAATTTTATGATTATATATATTACAATATATCACACTCTATTCTAGAAGAGATTGGGGATGATGTTTTTTGCTAGCTGTTGATGAGTCGAGAGATGTTTCTTGGAAAGAACAAATGACAGTGGTCTTAAGATATGTAGATACATGTGGAATTGTTAAAGGGAGATTTTTTTGGTCTTGTTCATGTGAATGAAACAAATTATGCAAGTCTCAAGTCTGCTATTGATGCATTATTTGCTGATCTTAAGTTAAGCTTAAAGCAAGTTAGAGGCCAAGGATATGATGGTGCTAGCAATATACGAGGTGAGTTCAACAACTTGCAATCATTGATCATGAGAAAAAATAGTTCAGATTATTATATATGTTCACTATTTTGCTCACCAACTCCAATTAGTCCTTGTGGCCATTGCCAGAAAGCATAAAGGGGTTAGTGAATTTTTTTACTATGATTTCTATCTTATTGAATGTGGTGGGTGGATCATCTAAGAGAAGGGACATGATTAGAGATATTAATCTTCAAGAAATGAGTAAAGCATTAGGTTGCGGGTAGCTTCAGACCGGGACAGGGTTGAATCAAGAGCAAAGTCTTCAAAGATCTGGAGATACTCGCTGGAGTTCCCATTATAAATCTCTCAAAAGTTTGGTTGACATGTTTCCTACAGGTACTAGAAATTGTGGGAAAAGATAAAAAAGATTGGAAAATTAGAGATCAAGCATCAAACCTTCTACGATACTTCCAATCTTTTGACTTTGTCTTCCATTTGGGTCTCATGTTGACTATATTAGAAATCACAAATACCTTATCATTAGCATTGCAATGGAAGGATCAGGACATAGTGAATGCTATTAAATGAAAGTGTTGGCGCTAGAAATCAGCTGATCGAATTCCCAGCGTCGGACACACGACCCGGAAGAATCTGCTTAGCTCCTGTTCGGGTGATTGCCCTGGTGCGGTTCGCGCGGCGTGCCAGCCAATCTGACCTGTTGATTGGCAAGGAAAGAAACGTGTCAGTTCCCAGAGGTTGTGATCGGCTAAGGTTCCGATCTCGAGAAAGTTTATCAGCGAATCGGTCGATTTGCCGTAATAAAGAAATTGGCTATGATGCAGCCGATTACCGAGCAACGTTAATGAAGAAAACTGCTAGAGTAATCTAAACAACGCTACAGTAGCAATACTAGGAACAGATCTAATCGGCTATACGTAAAATTAATAGATTAAACAACGAAGTACAAGAAAAGCCGAAATTACCGATTCCTAGCTGGATAACTAGTGATAAAACCAGAACAACAGGTAAAACCTAGAATTCTAGTAAATATCGATAACTGATGAATAAATCTAAACGAAACGACAGCGATGCGCCCGAAGTTAAAACTTAGAATTTACTCGATAAGCGGAACTTACAAGATCGGCCGGAGGTCAAGTTGACGCAGCCCCGCCAACCCGTACGAATTCGTGAAAAAGAAGAAAAGTGTTGGCGAAGTCGCCTGCTTGAAAGTAAGTACGAGGAAATAGTAGTTTGTTGTATTGAGTTGATGATGATTACAGATCTACAAGGGTGGCTATTTATAGCCCCGTACAAACGACTTCTTATCCGACTAGAACTCTATCCCTAAACTTAAACAGAAAACGAATATTTACAAGTACGATTCATACTAGGTCGATTATCACGCGCTTCATGGGCTGATTCCCTCTTCATCTTCATAATCCTTTTTAGGCCCACACCGGCCCAACTATTCCAGCCTCCTAATCGGCCGATCATCTCATCGGCAAGGGACAACCGATTAGGACCCACACGTCGGGGCTCAGACTACTCTGACCCTGGAAACTAAGGTCGGGCGAGGCGGAGCTCCAAGGGTCAATCGGCCGATCCTCGACTGTAGCATCAATCGGCCGATCCTCGACTGTAGCACCAACCAACCGATCCTTGACTGTAGCACCAATCGGTCGATCTCCAATCGTCGCCCTTGCACCTTGCCGCATCTTCTAATTTCTTCCTCTCCTAACGCCGATTTTACTCGTGTCGAAATCTGGCGTCAACAGAAAGCAACTAAATGCCAATTGGATGAACTTAGAAGAGAAAAGTTGGTGAAAATATTAGATGATGTGCATGGATTTTGTGACAAGAATGATATTTGCAAATTGGAAATGGAAGATGAATATATTGATCCAAAGAAGCGAAGGCATAAATCTGGAATTACGAACAAGCATTATTATCAAGTAGATTGTTTTAATGATGTTATTGATTGGCTACTTCAAGAGCTTGACATCCGCTTCAATGAGACAAGCTCTCAATTGCTTGTTTTCTCAGCATCTTTTAGTCCAATAGACTCATTCCATGATTTTAGTCTAGAAAATTTGATGAGCCTAGCGAAGCTTTATCCACATGATTTTGATTCTGGGAATTTGGGGGATCTTAACCACGAGCTTGGCTTCTACATATATGATGTGAGAGATGATGAAACGTTCTCCATCCTACAAATTCTTGGCGAGCTTTATCAAAGAATGGTGAAGACTAGAAAACAAGAATGTTATCCAATGGTTTACTGACTTTTGAAGCTTGTGCTAGTAGCTACCTACAGTTGAGAGGTGTTTCTTAGCCATGAAAATTGTGAAAATAGAATTGCGCAATCGCATTGGTGATATATATATATATATATATATATATATATATATATATATATATATATGAGCAATAGCCTTATTTGCTATGTGGAGAAAGAAGAGTTGTTGAAAGTCACCAACGAGGCCGTGGTTTGTCGCTTCATAAAAATGCAAGGTCGTAGATTTGATGATGAACGTTAAAGGTAATGTATTGTATTTTTTTCGTTGGTTCATTTTTTCTCTTAAAATATTGTTTGTGGAATTCTTTGGTTTGGTAATTATATTTTCGGAAATGCTACAACCCATACATCCGGACGCATCGGATGCTGGTCGTTAAAAATATCTCAACATGGAGCCTACAACCACCAGAACAACCGATTCCTTATTATCCTTTTCTTCTTCTCTGTCCATCCTCATTCTCATCCGCTCCCCGCGCACCTCTTCCACTCCGTCCTCTCCTTCGTCTCCCTCGCCTCCTCGCTGCTGCTCCTCCTCTCCACCGCGGGCGCCGCCGACAAGGTCGTTGGCAAGCAGCACACCGCCCCTCCCTCCTTCTCTCCTCCCCCCTCCCTCTTCGTGCATTCTTTGGTCATCCATGGCGGCAGTGGCTGTCTTCGGCGGTTCGCAGCCAGATCCACCCCGCGGATGGCCAGATCCACACCCCCGCTGCCGAATCTGCTGCCTCGGGGGCCTCGGCACGTCGGGGCCGTGCGGTGCCTTCCGGCGGCGACGACAGAGCCCGACGTGCAGCCAGCGAGCGATGGGCCCAGCAGCGATGGCGCCTTCGGCCAGCGAGTGGCAGGGCCCAGCGGCAGCGGTGCTCGCGGCCGGCGAGCGGCAGGACCTGGCAGCCGGCCAGCCGGCCCAAGTCATGGCATATTGACTAGCAGTAGCAGCAAGTTTTGGTTAACTTGATGGTCGTCGAGTGCATGGTATGCCTATTATGGCGGCGCGCGTCAGCGATACATGACATGGGAGTACACATGGTAACATGGATACATGAGATCGACAAGACGCAGATGACAAACACACGCAAAAGATGTTGCATGCTACTCCAAGCCTCCCTTGTAGTTGACACCGAACTCAGGAAGCGCTCGTCGCCCTGGATAAACCTCTAGACGGTGATATTGAGTTGCATGCACCAACCAGTTCAACCCACAAGCTTAAGCTGATGAGAAGAGGTGGGCAATTCACTTATACTCCAACACTCCCCCTCACATGCAGGCTCCCTTAAGCCGCATATGTGGGAATTGGAGAAGGCTGCAATTATTTTATTTTAATCGCGCCTGCTAGGATTCGAACTTGAGACCTCTGGCTCTGATACCATATTGAGTTGCATGCACCAACCAGTTCAACCCAAAAGCTTAAGCTGATGAGGAGAGATGGGCAATTCACTTATACTCCAACAGGTGAAATTCGCCGCCTCCGCAGCATCCTTGATGATGTGGAATCCTGGCCACTTGACGCGCCCTTGGGTGTTGGCGCTGTCCCCCCGATTCTGGAATTCCCCGTAGAATATGGTGTCCAGTCTTTATCTCCCCACCTCTCCCAACCAGCAGGATGGATGATTCCATCAAGCAAGCAGTTCATGAATACCACATGGGAATGGTTCTTCCACGGCCTCCCAAGGTAGGTGGGCACCCCAGTGAGGTCGACGCCCGGCAGCGCCGCGACGGTGCTATCCTGGAACACAAAACCGGAATGGTCATTGGGCGCATCACGACCTTGGGCCGTGATGACGCAGTGGCCATCCGCCATTGGAAGGCGGACCAGAAGGTTGCACTGCTGAAAAACATCTTTTGCACACCCAAAAACGAAGTCCACTGTCCCCGAAATGTTACAAGTGTGATAAAACTGGCGGTTGCATTCTGCGTTGAGGGTGTCCTGGTAACCGTCAATCTCACACCTGTAGCAGATGGATCTATCCGCCATGATCATGAGGGCGACCGCCGGACCCGCATCCACCCCGGTGGTGTTTTTGATCGTCAGATCTCGGGCCATGAAACCACTTCCACCAACGCCTGCAAATAAACAAACACAGATGGCAGCTCTCTTTGTCATGTCCAACGACGGAGCTAGGGGGGGCCATGCCCCCCCCCCCCCAATGTGGCAAAAAATTTTTTTACCCCCTTCTGTAGCTCCTACAGTTTATGTGATCATGGGCTAAAATATTGCTTAAATGGGCTTAGCAACAAGGCCCTTTTGTTTTGTTTCACCGTAGAATATGGTGTCCAGTCTTTATCTCCCCACCTCTCCCAACCAGCAGGATGGATGATTCCCTCAAGCAAGCAGTTCATGAATACCACGTGGGAATGGTTCTTCCACGGCCTCCCAAGGTAGGTGGGCACCCCAGTGAGGTCGACGCCCGGCAGCGCCGCAACGGTGCTATCCTGGAACACAAAACCGGAATGGTCATTGGGCGCATCACGGCCTTGGGCCGTGATGACGCAGTGGCCATCCGCCACCGGAAGGCGAACCAGAAGGTTGCACTGCTGAAAAACATCTTTTGCACACCCAAAAACGAAGTCCACTGCCCCGAAATGTTACAAGTGTGATAAAACTGGCGGTTGCAGTCTGCGTTGAGGGTGTCCTGGTAACCGTCAATCTCACACCTGTAGCAGATGGATCTATCCGCCGTGATCATGAGGGCGACCGCCGGACCCGCATCTACCCCGGCGGTGTTTTTGATCGTCAGATATCGGGCCATGAAACCACTTCCACCAACGCCTGCAAATAAACAAACACAGACGGCAGCTCTCTTTGTCATGTCCAACGACGGAGCTAGGGGGGGCCATGCCCCCTCCCTAATGTGGCAAAAAAAAAAAAATTTCCCCCTTCTGTAGCTCCTACAGTTTATGTGATCATGGGCTAAAATATTGCTTAAATGGGCTTAGCAACAAGGCCCTTTTGTTTTGTTTGCGGCAGCCTGCTGCAGCCTGGAGACAATCGCACCACCACCGAGGGCTTCGAAGGGATCACGACGGACTCCGACTTGGGGACTTGTCGTTTCGTTTCTTTTCGCCACCTTCTCGTCTCCCCAGACCCCAATTTCCAAATCTCTAACCCTATCGGACAGGGCGACGAGCTCACGAGCATCGGTCCATCAGAGATCGACGCCTCATCGCCTGATCACACGAGACATCGACAAAATCTTAAGACCAAGGCACAGCGGCCGGCGGCCCCAAAGATCTTTATTTTATTTCTTGCAGTTTACACTGCCAAGGTAACTAGTGGCACTTCGACACTTCATTGGTAATTTTGTTTGGTTAATTTTACTTTGATTTAGTTCATTCAATAGCTTGTAGATGCTAATTGAGCAATTATTTTTTTTGAAGGATAATCATGGTACTAAAAAGGAAGACACTTGATTTTTTTTCAAAGGAAAGACAGTGTGCCTGATGTACCTAAAAACTCTGAATAGATTGATGCTGACTCTGAGATAGATGAAGTTGCTAGCTGGCTTGCTACACAGCAAGAGGAGGAAGAAAATGAAGAGGTTGCAGAGGAAATTCCAAGGCAATCACCATCTGAAGTTCAAAGAATCAATCCTGAAGGTGTTAGTGTCCTAGTGGTGGAACGAGATCCAGGTTTACGTCAACAAATTTGGGATTATCCTCCCGATGAACAAGACCAAGTTGTCAGAGTAGATGAAGCATGGTCCATACCAATTTCTTAAGAATGAATACCCTTCTTCCGGTTCGAAGAAACACCCATGCAGATTTCAGGCTCATCGGTTCAAATCTTTCCCTTAGTTAGAGTACTCACCTACAAATATGAATGGCTTCTATACAAGTTCCTATCATTTTGCAATAAACAAGGAATACAAGTTCCAAATATGAATGCCCTTTTGTAGGTGAGTACTCTAACTAAGGGAAAGATTTGAACCAATGAGCCTGAAATCTGCATGGGTGTTTCTTCGAACCGGAAGAAGGGTATTCATTCTTAAGAAATGGGTATGGACCATGCTTCATCTACTCTGACAACTTGGTCTTTTCATTGAGAGGATAATCCCAAATTTGTTGATGTAAACCTGGATCTCGTTCCACCACTAGGATACTAACACCTTCAGGATTGATTCTTTGAACTTCAGATGGTGATTGCCTTGGAATTTCCTCTGCAACCTCTTCATTTTCTTCCTCCTCTTGCTGTGTAGCAAGCCAGCTAGCAACTTCATCTATCTCAGAGTCAGCATCAATCTGTTCAGAGTTTTCAGGTACATCAGGCACACTGTCTTTCCTTTGAAAAAAAGAATCAAGTGTCTTCCTTTTTAGTACCATGATTATCCTTCAAAAAAAATAATTGCTCAATTAGCATCTACAAGCTATTGAACAAACTAAATCAAAGTAAAATTAACCAAACAAAATTAGCAATGAAGTGTCGAAGTGCCACTAGTTACCTTGGCAATGTAAACTGCAAGAAATAAAATAAAGATCTTTGGGGCTGCCGGCCGCTGTGCCTTGGTCTTGAGATTTTGTCGATGTCTCGCGTGATCAGGCGATGAGGCGTCGATCTCCGATGGACCGAAGCTCGTGAGCTCGTCGCCCTGTCCGATAGGGTTAGAGATTTGGAAATTGGGGTCTGGGGAGACGAGAAGGCGGCGAACAGAAACGAAACGACGAGTCGGAGTCCGTCGTGATCCCTTTGGAGCCCATGGTGGTGGTGCGATTGTCTCCAGGCTGCAGCAGGCTGCTGCAAACAAAATAAAAGGGCCTTGTTGCTAAGCCTATTTAAGCAATATTTTAGCCCATGATCACATAAACTGCAGGAGCTACAGAAGGGGGTAAAATTTTTTTTTTTGCCACGTTGGGGGGGGGCATGGCCCCCCTAGCTCCGCCGTTAGTCCACCTTGTGACGTCGGGTGCCCACGAGGCGGCGGAGACGCGGCTCCACCCACCGCGGCATGCCAGCCTCCTCCTCCTGCTCGGCCGCAGCATGGCTGCCACCTCCTCCGCTCGACAGCAGGGCCGCAGTGAGCATCGTCAACGCAATCACTCCCGCCGGTGCCATGTGCGCGCTGCACTACTCCACTCCGATCCTCTCAGCTCGCGCACTAGCTACTAGCTGCTGCTACCTTTGCTTTGCTAGTTGGATGGACGTACTCATGGTGACCGCTCGCCATATATATAGACCCAAATGGGCCTAGCCACTGGCCAGCTGGAAGGATGGCGGTTAGAGCTTGGCTCTTTTCTTTTTCCGTCAACACCGTCACTACGGGAAACCTCAAATTTGCCGAGTATTTTTTCTTTGCCGAGTGTTTTTTTTAACACTCAGCAAATAAGCTCTTTGCCGAGTGCTGAGCTAAAAACACTCGGCAAACAAGGAGCTTTGCCGAGTGTCAAAAAAAACACTCGGCAAAGAGCGGGGTTTATCGAGTGTTTTTTTGACACTCGGTAAAACAATAAGATTTTTTTCTCTTTTCACCTTGAAAATTTTTCTACTCCCCACATACAACATGTGGTACTCCATGTTCAAATTTGGTATATTTTTGGATTTGTTTGCTATATTTAATTAATTAATTGCATTTCAAGGAAATTTTTGGTATAAGTCAAATTTGAACTGCAAGTGATTCAAATTATAGAATAAAATGAGTAGAAAAATGATATTCATGTTATTTAGCCCAAATTGAGACCCAACCTGTGAAATGAAAAGAAATTTCGAACATCTTGTAAAGGAAACACGACCACGAACGTGTGACCGAATAATTTTTAAATTGTAAAAAAAGGAAGCGAAGTCTGAAAATCATGAGATTTTTCATGATGTGATGATTTCATACGTGGAGGTTGTGGTAAAAAAATTGAGAAGGTTTCGCACATTTCATCAGTACGATGTTTACAAACCGAAGCATCTTAGAAGAAGAATAGTAGCGTTGAGAAGAATTCGATAAGATTTGGAGTCAAAGTGACGGTCGAATTTTGGTTTGACTAAAAAACTTTTTGTATAGGCAATAGAGAACATATAATGTTTCATGTGAAATTTTGGTAATTTTTTGGAACCGTTTGATAATTTTAATGTATTAAGTGCAATTATAGAATTTTAATTGATATAAATTGAATTTGAGCTATAACTGCATAAAATAATGGAATAATATGAGTAGAATAATCAAATACATATTGTTGAGTGAATTTGATAAGATATTGTTGAGTTTATCAAAACAAATGTAGAAGAAAACGTTGAAGAAAAGAAGGGAAAAAGGAAAAAATGAAAAAAAAAATCTTTGCCGAGTGCTCCCTGTTAGTGCCAGATAGGGAGCACTCGGCAAAGATCGCTCCTATTCGATAATATATTGCACATACTCCTCTCCGGCTCTCTCCCGTCCGTCCCCTCTCTGGCTCTCTCCCTCTCCACTGCCTCCCTCTAGCTCCCTGTCCCCTATTGGCCGGCGGCCCCTCTCACTGCTGCCGACGCCCGGCGCCGGCCCCTGTCGCCAGCGAGCAGCCGCCGCCCCTCCCCTCCCTACCTCTCCCTCTCCCTCTCCCTGCCGCGCCTGCCACCAGCGGGCGGCCCCAGCCGCCGCCACCCCTCCCCCGCCGAGTGCCCCCCCACCCCGCCGCACCTCCTCTGCCCGGATCCGACCGCCGTACCGCCCTTCCTCTCGGATCCGGTGGCGACTCTACCCCTCTTCCCCGGATCTAGCGAGGACTCCACCCCTCCTCCCTGGATCCGACGGGGATTGGTGGGCACGCGCGCTGGGGGCATGGTGGCCGGCGGGAGGCAAGGGTGCGGCGGCAGGCTGTGGTTGGATGGTGGCGGCGGCGAGCTATGGTGGGTGGCGGCGGGCTGTGGTGCGGCAGCCGTGGTAGGTGGTGGCCGGCTGTGGTTGGATGGTGACGGCGGCGTGGCGACGGGCCAGCTATGGTGGTGGCGGCCGGATCTGGCGGCAGCGTGGTGCGTGGCGGCCGGATCTGGTGGCGGCGTGGTGCGTGGCGGCGGCTCCGGGGCGGCTCCGACGTGGTGCGTGCTTGTGGCCGGCCGGTGATTGTTTTTTTTATTTTTTTCTGAAAAATGTTGCCGAGTGTTTTTGGGGCACTCAGCAAAACTTTACCGAGTACCCGACAAAAAGACAAAGTTTGCTTGCCGATGGAAATTTTGCCGTGTGCTATGCGCCGAACACTTTGCCGAGTGTTTTTGGAGTTTTGCTGAGTGCCCTAGTCGCTCGGCAAACCTTCCTGTAGTGCGTGCGGCATCGATAAAACGGAGCCGTCTCTCACCCGGTTACTGCTACTGTTCGAAGCTACTCGTTTGGCGCACAGCATCAGGGGCTCGATTGAGCGATGTTTTGGGTTGCGGGGAACTTAATTATGGGCGGTAAGAACATTGATTTTGGGCAGCAGCACGCTTGAACTCGGTGGCAACCACCAGATTTTGGTGAGTGGATCCCGGCCCGTTCTAGGCTTCTAGCTGCTTGAACTCGATTTTGGTGAGTGGATCCTCGATTGGTGCTGTAGGATCTCAAAATCGGAATCATGCAGCAAAAAATCAAGGTCTTGAACCCTGGCAATCCAAATCGAAATTCATGCAACAAGAATTGGCGTTGGTGCTGCACAAATCGACACCAAAATTGAACTATGCACCTCCCTAATTGAGAATCCGGCCACAACAGTACTTGTGGTTCTGGCCACCCAAATCGAACCAAGCGCCATAAATTGAGGTCCCCGCGCCACCGAACTTGAGCCTTCCTGGATCCCAAATCAAGGAGAGAAGGGTGTTAACGGGGATGGTGCAGGAGGAAGGTCGTGCGATCCTAATTCAACCTAGGTTGTTAACTATTAGGTATCCATCCATTTCATGCCTATACGATGGATCATCATCAATCGGCCAATGCAACCGACCAAGCACGTTTAGCTGCCATGTGCCTCCGCCCTCTCCCACCCACACATATATCTTTCACTTTGTACAGTGGCCATGCATGCGCACCTAGATCGACTTGACTTGGGGTACGTGGATCGGCGAGCAAAATATAGGTATATAGCTTGTGAAAACAATGTGATATAAATGGTTGAAATTTCATAATCTCTACTCCTAAAAAAAGCAAAAGTAAGACTTTTTTCGTACGTCTTTTCCTCCGTCAAACCTTCGTCCGGCGCTTTACTCTTTTACCGCCGTCCGCGATTGGATCGCAAGAATCTGGGCCCTTCCTCTCTCTCAGCGCGTCGCTTGCGTTCGAGTCTTTTCCTCCGTCATCCTTCGTCCCTCGCCATACTGTTTCTCCGCCTGAGATCCGTTCCTCTCGTTGCGCGTCGCCCGCGTCCCCGAGCCCTCCTGTCGCCTCCCACAGCCGCCACCCCCGGAGCGCCATCCGGTCCCGCGTTGCCCGCCGCCACCGCCCCTTCCGCGCCGCCCCTCCGGTACGCTCCTCCTCGCCCCGGACCGTCTCCTGCGCGCCGCCGGCTACGGCTGGCACGACGCGCCGCATCCAGCACGCCGCCGCCTCACCACCGCTCGCTCCACCGGCCACGCCACCGCCTCACTGGCCCTCCCGCCTCGGACACCCGATCCGCCACTGAGCCGCGCCTCTCCGCCGTGGGCGATTGCCCGCCGTCCCGCCTCGGACACCCGATCCACCACTGAGCCGCGCCTCTCCGCCATGGGCGATTGCCCGCCGTCCCGCCTCCGTCTTCCATCGACGACCCGCCACCGCCCTCAGTAGCCATCGCCGCTAAAGGTATTGCAATATGATCATTCTCTGCTTATTTTGTTCCTAAGATCTGGCATTCATTGTTGGTAATAACGTGTTGTAGAACATGGCCTTTGTAGTGGTCTCTCACCCTAATGTAGAATAGGTATTTTAATGAAGCTTGTTGTCAGGTGATGCTGGTTTAGTCTTTGGTCCATTTCATTAGGCTACTAATTCTTTTGTAGAACATGGCCTTTGTAGTGGTCTCTGAGATTGACGAGTCATTCTCCTCGCTGTTCTTGTGAAGGCAGCTACATTCCCTCTTACAAAGACTACATATCTGGGCATGGTGGCAGTATTTCCTTCTATATCTTCAAGGATATCCTAGAAAATGATGATTCCTTGCAGGAATTTCTCATCTGATCCAGTTATTAATGCATGACTTCATCCTTTGTATATATTGTGAACCCCAGTCCATGTTATTGGTTCGAAAACAGGTTCGTGCACGATTGTCTTTCGCAAAACTGCATGTTCTTGGACCACAATACTATCTTGTTAACTATTCCTTTTGAACAGTTATGGGCCATTTGTATCCTTGGATGGCACAGAATTTTGCCCTGTGCCCAAAAATGTCCTAAGGCAATTGTTGAATATTTCTATATTCCATTAAGCTATCTGCCATCACAGGGGAAGGGGATTAACTGTGGTAATCTACAGAATCAATTTCTTGTTAACGGCCATTCATTTAAATTAGACAGGCATGGTATCTGCACTCATAATGAATGCTTTCAGTTTATAATGAACTTCAAAAAAGAACTCAAAACTTTGGCAGTAAAACAAAGCCCTAGGTTCATTGATTTCAATAACAATTTACTAGGAAAACCTCTGTTTATTTTCCTGTACCGTTGCTTGTTCTTTTGGTTGCACAAAAGCCTCTGATATCCTGTTATGACTTTGTTCTCCTTTTCATCGTATCCCAAAATGTGAAGGTTCAAAAGATTGACTGGTCGAAGTGAAGTTGCTATTTGTTCAAGAGATTATAAATTCTATTCACCCCGGCATAAGTTCAGGCGCTCTCCGCAGGCAGCATTTGACATCCCTGAGACAAGTGTAAGTTGAAATGTTGAATACTGGGCTTCAGAGAATGCAAAATTGCAGCCAAACTGAGTAACTTACTTTTTATATTATTATTAATCCCTTGTAATTTGTTTAGGCTTTGGCAGAGAATGAGAATTCTCCATTGGTTTGTTCATCAGGATTCCGCCCACCAAATGAGCTAACTTTATGTTTTTATTTCACTCATGGTAGTAGCAAGTAGCATCGTGCATTTACAATTTTTTGCCTGCTGCCCACCTGGTTCATCAGTTCTTATTAGCTTGTTTTTGTGGCGGCGCTTTGTCATCTTATTACTTGAGCAGTTGAGCTCCACGGCCATGCTTTGTCATCATTCTTCTGAAGAGTTTTAGTAATTTCATGTTCTAATTGCATCTTACTTATCATGATTCTTGATTGTTTTTCTGCGTAAGTTCTGGATATCATCAGGGCATCAGGCTGGCCGGCCTCTGAACTACTTAAATTTGCCAGCTTTTTAATCTCAACTGTGTAGTTGAGTGAGTTCTGGTTAAGCAATAGTTTGGATTTAGCGTACCGCACGAACCTAAACCAAAATATTGTGAACCCCATAACTCTCATCTACACAGAACGCTAAATCCCTAAACCAAAATATGTTTGTTCAGTTTATGTTTCGTTCATATATCAGGTTGCTCATTAGATATATTTTCATAACACTGGTATCTTGCTGTAGTGAATGCGCGAAGGCGTAAGGTACATGTGTTAGATTCCTTTGGAACATTGTTTGGGCGCAAAGATCTCAAAAATACCGTGAGTTTTTGCTATCTCGGATATTTGTATTTTTTTTTGCAAATTGAACATACTAATTAACCAGTACATGTACAAATAGTTGAAAGGATTGCAGATGCAGATGGAATACACATTGCAATGCATTGGCCTTAAAGAACACGCTTGGCCGGACGTCAATGTTGATACATGGGATGTTGTGTAGGTCATGGTTGATAGAATACAGTTTGATGGGTATGTACGATATTGCACACTGATTTAAAATACCAATTCTATAATCTCATATGTATATATCTTACTTTTTTTCTATATAATAATGATTTTGTAGTGTCTCATGTGGGTTATTCATGGTTGCCTTTATAAAGTATTGGACTGGGGACCATCTGTGCGCTACCTAATTGATTGTGAGCCCTTTCATGCTTGCCTCTATTTATCCATATATTTATCTTTGATAATGCCAAATAACTGACTGAATATCCAGTTACAGTTTTTTATGCGATAATAGTTCAAGATAAGACGTTGAGTCATTACTGCTTACTAGATATCCATGAAAGGCAGTTGGCTGTTGGATTCATTGTAACATCCCTTGGTGTGTATGTGGACATCATAGGCACCTCGAAGAAGTGCTATGCATGTTATGTTCTACAGTTTTCCTAAAGATTCAACATTGTAAAAACCGGAAAGACATTCAGCCTGTTCGCTTCAGCTTATTCGGCCGGCATATCAGCCACCAAACAGTATTTTCCTCTCACAATAAATCAGCCGTTTCAGCTTTTCAGCCGGCTTATAAGCTGAAGCGAACAGGCCCATTCATTCCCCCATCAGAAGTCAATTGGACTGCCACTAAATTCTATTTGTTGCAACTAGAAATAGTTCCTTTTGATTTGGTTACCTACTGAGGCTGTGTAGGGAAGGGGAGGCCTGTAGAGTATTTGTGCTAGCAGTTATTTGTGAGCTATTTGTCCTAGCGGTTATTTGTGAGCTACCATGATCATGGCAATAGTATTTGTGCTTGAAGGAGTAGCAGAATTTATTCATGTAGTCAAGATGATGAGCCTGATCAGAAGCAACATTTAATGAAGCAACTGCATAACTACTGTTTGATTTCAGTTTTCTAAAAATCAGAAATGCCATTTCTTTTTCTTTATTTTTTTCTTCATAATAAACAGCTGGGAATGTGTTTAAGCTCTTACTTTAGTTTTCTTAGGTTCTTTCTCTATATAAATGTCAGCCAACATTTACAGGTACCAATGCTTTGTCGAGGTACACTGAAAAAAAGAATCATCTGACTGTTACATAATGTGGTCTGTAACTACATGGCTAGAGATCCCATTTGTTTCTTGTAAGATTGCCTGCATAAATAAACTGACACTCAAGTTGCATGGGGAACATCTAATAACGATAATTGCATATTCTGAAGCTTCCTTGTTCTATCTGAACTCTAAATCCTGGCTATTGCACCATGCAGTATAAAGCATGGAAGGGATAATTGGATACAGAAAGAGCCACCATCAGAACAAAAGCCATGAGGATGTCAGTCACATTAACCAAGGACTCATTGGCCTACTAGGAGATAAATAGCTTATCGAATGCATGTAGCCAACTGTGGGAGCTCGATATGAACCATCTCCTTCCTGCTAAGGACTACAGAATTGGCTGTGAGGGGGAAGTAACTTTATCAAAAGGGTGATATGGCACATGTTAGTTTGTTGAGCTGGCTAGGCGATGATGTGCTAAGAAAACCCACTATGACATAAGTAAACAACATTGCAACACTAGCTTATATGAACTTATCTAGGTCATGTATTTTAACTTCTAGATTGCTTAGATAAATAGATAGAATGATGCTTTAGGACAGATATAGTCAAGTACTTGTACTTAGAAGACAATGTCTTTTATTGCAGGATGACTAATCAAATGGCAGAATATGATTTTGGTTCTTCATACACTTTTCCTGCATGAATTCATACCTGAGTTCAGTCACTTGCTTTTCCCATATAGTTAGTCACAACTCACACTGTGATACATAGTTGAACAATCCTTTACCTAATTCTCTGTTTTACATCTTCAAATTGATACAGGTTAGCAAAGTTGTGCAGGCTGGCCTCACGGCATGAGCACAAGAGGCATTGAGGCAATCTTTTTCAAGTCCTGCACTGGTGTGATGCTAAGAGCCTAGCACAATGGATATACATGTGATGGATGATGTTTCCCTCAATAATAAGGAGAGGGTATTTAATTCCTTTTCTTCCTGCATATAATATTAGATAGAGAATAGTGGATCATATATATCTTCAGTATATCACATGAATCTCCTTGCATGAGATTTTACTTAGCTCTATGGTAGTTCAAATTTTTGTATAATCGGAAATATTGTGGAAGCTTACTTGAGTTTTTCCTTGTAAATACTATTTTGGACCCTTTTAGCTCTATGGCAGTCAAATGGGCATTCAGCTACTTTTGATGTGGGGTATATTACGAGGGTTCATATGCAGGGTCCAATAGTGGCTTAGATTGATCAAAGGTGTCTCTTCTACCGAAGCACATATATATTTTATAAAATTTCATTTTAGACTAAGTGTATACCTTCGTTGCTACATTATTACTACATTATTATTGTCATGTTGAATGCTATATGTATTGCAATATAAATTTTTTTTTGCCCGTAGCAACGCACGGGCACGATCCTAGTTACAGTACAATTTGTCGTGCTTGGTTGCATGTACCACGCGAACATTCCCACCGAACGTCCCACGGCCACCGCGCGGCAGGCCCCTGCGAGGAGGCCCGCCCACTGCGACTACACTAGCGTCGAAACGTGGGCGACGGAAAGGACAGTGGCAAACGCAGGAGGAAACGAATAATTTGCTCAAGGGAGGCGCGTCAGTTTCAATCAATTTCTTGCGGGTAAACGGCAGGCGATGCAAATCTATAGTTAGGCTCCGACCGAACCCTAGCTATGATCCCACCTAATAATGGATAGCTCTAGCTATCTATAATAGCTATCCATACGATATCGATGGATCATCAATCGGCTAATGCAATGCAACCGACCACACATGCACGTTCCATTCAGCCGGCGCTCGACCGACACGCGTGCACAGCTAGCTAGATCGATCGATCGATCGAGTTGGAGTTGCTTGCCATCTCCCATCGGCATCAATCAAGGCTGCTTTGATCGATCAGCAAAATGGCCAAACGGGTCGGGTATGCAATTCCCGCGGTAAAAAGGGGCGCTGGCGTGGTGGTGGAGGAACAGGCCGCGTGGGCCGGCTTGCGAGCTGGGCTGGGAACAGGCAGGAAAGCAGCGCTGTTAGCTGCAAAATTGAGAGTGGAGGCTGTCAAATCTCAAAACAAAAAGGAACAGAATGCAAGAACTGTTAAAGCACAGAGGAAAGCGCCGCAGTTCCAAAACAACAAAATGAAGATACTATTCTGGAATGTAAAGAGGCCTTGGAGGACTAGGAAGAAGAAGACAACCTGGAGAGATTCGCCAAGCAGTATAGGCCAATCTGTCTTCTCAATGTGGACTATAAATGGTTCACCAAAGTTCTGACCCTAAGATTGACTCCATTTGCAGACAAGCTGATCAATACAAACCAAACTGCTTTTACACCAGGAAGATATATTTTAGATGGGGTTATAATCCTACATGAGGTGCTATACGAAATGAGAGTGAGGAAGTCAAAAGGGATAATCCTGAAGCTCGACTTTGAAAAGGTATATGATAAAGTACAATGCAGTTTCATGATGGAAGTACTCCGGAGGAAAAAACTTTCCACAAAAATAGCTAGACTGGATGCATCAAACAGTAGAGGGGGGGAGAGTGGGGATAAGCATAAATGGCACGCCTGGTAAGTAGTTCAAAACATTTAAAGGTCTAAGACAGGGTGATCTGTTGTCGCCACTGCTTTTCAACATTGTGAGTGATGCCCTGGCGGCAATGTTGGACAATGCAAGGACAGCTGGGGAAATCAAAAGGCTTAGTTCCTCACCTAGTAGAGGGAGGTATAACACATTTGCAATATGCTGACGACATCATCATCTTTATAGAATTGGAGATTCAATCAATCACACACACAAAATTATTGTTACATTGCTTCGAGAATGTGTCAGGACTGCGTATCAATTATCAGAAGAGTGAGGTCCTGGTGCTAGGAGGTTCTGAAAATGAACAAATTAGAGTGGCCGAGATGCTAAACTGCAAAGTGGGATCCCTCCTTATAAAAGTACTTGGGGATCATGGTCCATAGTAGACTCATGTTTTCATCTGACCTTGCTTACGTACATCAAAAGGTGGAGAAAAGGCTGCCAACATGGCAAAGCTCAAGTCTGTCGTCTGGAGGGAAGATGATCTTGATTGAGTCGTGCCTAAGCTCAATTCCTAACTATACTATGGAGGTAATATTTATTGCCAGGAGAGTCACACCACAAAATGGACACAGCTAGAGCTAATTTCTTCTGGCATATGGACCAAATTTAAAGAGGAAATACCACATGGCTACTGGGAAATGACAGCTGTACCTAAGAGAGAGGGTGGGCTAGGATTTAGAAATACAAGAGTGATGAATAAATGTCTATTAGCCAAATGGATATTCAAAATAGAGAGAGGAGATGATAATATATGCTGTAACCTGCTAAGGAAAAAGTACTTGGGAAACAAGGGTTTTTATAGTTGCAGAAAATCTGGGGGATCTCAATTCTGGAGAGGTCCGCAGGAAGTGCAGGAATGCTGTCAGAGAGGCGTCATTCATATAGTTGGAGATGGGAAAAATGTAAGATTTTGGCAAGATGTGTGGACAGGTACATGTCCTCTAAAAATTGTATGAAATCTGTAACCAGCAAAGTTGGACAATGGCAGAAGTTCTTAGAGATGGTGAGATTCAGTTAACTTTTCGTAGAAATTTTGGTGAGCAAGAAACTCAAGAGTGGGAGGGATTGGTGTCAATCATTGAAGGTATTGAACTATCTGGTACTGATACTGTGAAATGGGCATTAGAAAAGTCTGGTCACTGCACAACTGCTTCCCTGTATAGAGAGTTGACATTCTCTGGTGTGGTCAACAAATGGATGATAGAAATTTGGCAAGCCAAGATAGCATTAAAAATCAAAGTCTTTATGTGGCAAGTCTGTCATGACAAAATTTAATCTGCAGAATAGCTAGTCAAACGGAACTGGCCGGGAAATAGTGAGTGTAAAATGTGTGGGAAGCTAGAAAGCACAGATCATATTATATTTGAATGTGCCATTGCGCAGTTTGTGTGGTGCTTCTGTAGAGATGTTTTTGCATGGAAAAATACACCAAGAACAGTTAAAGATTTTCAAGAGAGGGTGTTTGAAGTCAAACCGGTCAAACCCTTTGCACACCCTCCTGGCGTGACTCACCCCCGGTTTTGAGGTTTAACCAGCCAAACCCTCTTGGACACCCCACAAGGCGTGACTCACCAATGTCGATGTGTGTCCGGCCTCCGCCAAGCCTTTGACGCCGCCAAGTTGCTGAAAGTTTAGATAGAAATACACAAATTTAAAGTTCAGACCCAAACAACATGATACTATCTAGGAGGGCTTTAAACATCTTTGGGAGGTGAAGATAAAGGTTTAGCTGACCCAGCCTCATCTTGTGGATTATTTGTGCCTCCTGCGATGGTACTACTCAGTGAACCTGAAACCTCCGGGACTGGCGGTGGAGCATAACGACCACCAAAAGAAGTTGGTTCCTAACCAGCCGCAACATCATCTTCATGACATATTTTCAAATAATGAAGCATTGCTCTCTCTCACGTGCTTATTTTCTTCAGCTTATCATGAGGGCCAACTATGGTTTCCCTTTGCCGCGACGATCGCACTCCCTTGGGCAGCAGTAGCCATGTTATTTGGACAACACTTTGATTTTTAAATTTGACAATAATAAATTAGTATTACAAACATCCAAATTTAATTATCTTCATGTACCACAATTTATTTATTAGCTCATATTTTTTCCACAATTTATTTAGCTGAAACATAACATATAAATGGAAAATTTCTCCATTGCAGCTTATTCTAAAAATAACTAATTACATACCTATATTTAATCTTATTACCTATATGTACCACAATTTATCTCGCTCATATTTGCAAATACTAAAATATAAACAAATTATATTTTTTCCAATAATTTATTTAGCTTATATTTGTAAGAGATTAAATTATAAAATTAATCTCTCTATTAATCCTCTAACATCATATTGATCAATTTCTTTGACTAATACAAAATATAGCATCCAAAAAATTGTAGCTCAAACATATATGACACATGCATATAAAAGAAATTTTTCTCTATTGTAACTTATTCTAAAAATTACAAATTACTCTAGCTCTAAAGTATAAAACTTAGTATACTAACCATGTATCAAGGGAGGATTAAGTTTCTAACCTTTAGAACACTTAAATGAGTGAAATTCTCACGAAATGGTCTTCAATCCGGCGTAGCTCCCCTATGGTGCCATGGATAGGATGAAGTCTGAGCTGTGGTGAATGGCTCGGGTAGGAGGAAGAAGACGGTGGATTTATAGGAGGGAAGTTGGTACCGGTTGTAGCCTCCAACCGGTACTAAAGGCCCTCAGGCACATTAGTACCGGTTGAGAGCTCCAACCGATACTAATGGGTCACCTTTAGTACCGGGTGAATCCTCCACCCGGTACTAAAAGGGGTCACGGGAGGCTCCTGAGAAACTATTCGTTAGACCTAGTACTAATGTTAGTACTAGTCAGAAATCAACCGGTATTAAGCTTCGTGGCCCATGTGCCGGGATCCAAACATCCCCTCCGTTCGCCATCAAATTCAAAACCCAGCTTACGGTACCAACTGCTAAGTAAGAAAATCCATGTGCATGTATTATGCTACTTCAGATCTGTGCAATTCAAACTGGGCTGAACAATTTGCATACATTAAACTATGCGTGCCTGTAGTTATACATATAATATAACCGAAGAGCTGAAACTAGTTAAGAGATCAATTGCTGGCCAGTTTCAGCGTTTTCCGAGGGTGATCTGAAATTTTTGAATCTATAAACTCTGAGCAATGAACTGAACCAATGCTACCATGCACCCGCTCATAGAAATTCCGTCTCACAAAAAAGGGAAATGGTACGTCCCCATAGTAGAAAAAACCAGAGAAGAAAAGTCCAGGCCCCTGAAATACACACACACACACACACACACACACACACACACACACACACACACATACATGGAGGACAGGGCCACAGGGGCATATAAGTTAACAAAGATGGTAAACGCTGTCATTTTTTAGGTAATTTGTAACCCCCGGGGCTGCCTGTCACGGACCCTCCAAATTCGAACCCGCTTCGCGGGGGGCACCCCGTGATCCCATCCCAGCCGTCCGCCCGCTTCCCGGGGTGAGATCCCAGCCGTCGGTTTTGAATGCCTCCATCTCGATTCAAATCCCGCTGGGCCTTCCACAGCCGCCCCCGCACGGGCCCACCTCTCTCCCAACGGGCATAACATTTCGCCGTTCCCCCATTCCAACCAGTCAGTCTCTTCTTCACACAGCCACAGCAGGGGAGGGGAGGGGAGGGAGGGAGGGTTCTAGAACCTTCTAGAGGGGGGGTGTTCCACTACTAGCCAGAGGGTAGCTCGCGGCGCGCTGCGTCTCCGGCCTCGGCGGCGGCGCCGTGGTTCCGCCCTTCCTCCACCAGGTGGTTCGAATTGAGAGCGTTGCGATCTGAAATGTCCTCTCTCTGCGCCCGGATTTGAAATTTCCCTGCTCCTCTGACGCGGATCTCCCCTCCTCCAGGTTTCAGCTTCCGGAAAGCGCACGCGGCGGCGGCGGCGGGGCACCATTCGCCGCCTCGCCATCCTCCTGCTCACGGCCGCCACCACCTCCGCCTCCACTTGCTCCGCGCCTCTCAGGTGCCGCCGCCGCCTCATCGCCGAGTTTTTTTTTTTGTTTGGGAGGGGGATTGTTGCTACTTCTGGTGCGCCAAGTTGTTTTGAAGCTTCTGTGCTGCGCCGCGCAGGATGGTGCGGGATATCGCAACGCCCCGCCGAACTCCGGCCAGGGCTGCTTCCGCCTCGGAAGCCGGGAACGACGAGAACGCGCCGGGCGACGCCGCCTCGCGGGGCGCGGCGGCGGTCGTCGTCGGTGGCGCCGCTTCGGCCCCCGACGCGGCCTCCCGGCCCCCGCTGCTCGCCATCCAGCCGCCCGCGTCAGGTCTGAAGCGGAAGCCCGAGTCGCCGGCGCCGACGCCCTCCAAGCTCCCGTTCAGGACCCCGGAGAAGGCCGCCGCGCGGAGCCGATTCGGGTGGGTCCCTCCCCGCGGTGAGGAGCCGCCGCCGCGGGCGGGCGCGGGGGCGACCCCTTACAGCGCGATGACCACACCCCGTGCGCATCGCGGCAAGGCGGCGGCGGCCGTGCCAGCAGCCTCGGAGGGCGGGTCCACGCAAAGCACGCCGACCAAGAGCGTCACCAAGCCGGCCTACAGCATTGGGATGAGCGGGTCGAGGCCGCCCATGAGCGGCGGCGGGCCCAGGGGGGCTGGGTTTGGGATGGGGTTCTCGACGGCGGGGAGGGGAGCGCCGCTGTCACTTGGGCCGGCGACGGTGGTGAATTCCGCAGAGGTGCCTCATTTCGAGCTCCGGGAAGACCCCTCGTTCTGGATGGACAACAATGTGCAGGTGAACTACACCTACTGCAAATCTTTTGCTGATATCTTTCTTGGGACATTCATGAATTATCATGAAATTGATGCGTATGCGTGTGTAGATGTATATTACTGCCAGATTACACAATTGTTGGAAGATAGAGAGTGACCTTTTTACTAACTCATCCAATGGGCAATAACTAGCATTTGTACTGATCTAGTTATGTCTGTAGAGTAGCATAAATGTTCCTCAGTTTACTGATAGTGTGGGTACCCTACAGATAAATTTGTTGTGTTTTTCTTTCTTTTGCTTCTGTGAGAGCTTTCAGTTTCAAACACATGCACATGTTGGTGGGTTAACTTCATCAAACACTCTTCATTTGTGGTTCATTTTCCAGGTTGTTATCCGTGTCCGCCCTCTAAATAATAATGAGAAGAACCTGCATAGTTACAATCGATGCTTGAAACAAGAAAGTGCACAGAGCATCACATGGATTGGGCAGCCCGAAACTCGTTTTACTTTTGACCATGTTGCTTGTGAAACAGTGGACCAGGTTAGCTTGAATCCAATTTGACTTGTGATCCAGGTATTGTTGTTGGACTGTGGTTAACTGCTGAGTTTGCATTTGCAGGAAGTGCTCTTCCGAATTGCTGGTTTACCTATGGTTGAAAACTGCATGGCTGGATACAACAGCTGTGTTTTTGCCTATGGACAGGTCTTTATCAAATTCATTTGTCATTTATTTGCTGCCAATGGGATGCTTTCCAGCTCTTGAATTTTTCAACTGTTTTCAGACTGGAAGTGGGAAAACATATACAATGCTTGGTGAAATAAGTGATCTGGAAGTGAGGCCTAGTCCAGACCGAGGAATGACACCACGCATTTTTGAGTTCTTATTTGCTAGAATTAGAGCGGTAATTTTCATCTCTTTGGCAATTCTTAGCATAAATAATGCATTATTTATTACTGATTAGATGATCACGTATCTCATTTACCAGTTTTGAACAAACTGTTGCTTTTGCAAATGAAGAAATGCTTGGGAACTACCCTGCAGTTTTTCATCAAAAAGAAAGTATGACATGCACTATAATCCCCATTTTGTTGTATGAAATCCACTTTTGCAGGAAGAAGAGAGCAGGAGGGATGAAAAGCTCAAGTACAGTTGCAAGTGTTCTTTCCTGGAGATATATAATGAACAAATTACAGATCTTCTAGATCCTTCTTCCACAAATCTCCAAGTAAGATTTCACGCTGTTGCTTCAAATTGATATGATCTTTCAATGTGACATCATTATATGTACTAAGTAAGAAAAAAAAATGTGCAGCTCCGAGAAGATATCAGAAAGGAAGTGTATGTCGAAAATTTGACTGAATTCGAAGTTGGCTGTGTCAGTGACATAATAAAACTCCTAATGCAGGTAAGTACATCTGAGTTATGATCTTATGTCTTGTGAATAACCTCATGTAACTCACTGTATTTAAATTATTGCGCTGCCCAAAACCTGCTTCAGGGTTCTGCAAACAGGAAAGTGGCTGCTACAAACATGAATCGTGAGAGTAGCCGCTCCCACAGTGTTTTCACCTGTATCATTGAGAGTAGGTGGGAGAAAGATTCGGCATCTAACTTACGGTTTGCAAGACTAAATCTTGTCGATCTTGCTGGATCCGAAAGGTAGGAAGACAATTTGGTCAATTGTCTCACAGTATACTGTGCTCAGCTCAGTCCTAATTCTTGAGAATCCACTTGAAACAGGCAGAGGACATCTGGTGCGGAAGGTGAGCGGCTGAAGGAAGCTGCTAATATTAACAAATCGTTATCAACACTTGGGTTCGTGCTTACGACTCAACTTTTTTAGATGTTTAATTTTCCATGAAAGGAATTTCTCTGCTCTATTGTTCAGCCATGAGTATTGATGGGAATTGTGCTGTGCAGTCTTGTGATAATGAATTTAGTTGATCTTGCGCATGGGAAACAAAGGCATGTTCCTTATAGGGACTCAAGATTGACATTTCTTCTCCAGGTAATAACCTAGACACATTTCTTCAATACATCTGAGTTCCCTTGATGCCTGGAATTCATTTTATTTTATTTTTTGACATGCAGGATTCACTTGGAGGAAATTCAAAAACTATGATAATTGCAAATGTCAGCCCATCAGTATGGTAATGAATTCTTCAACTATATCCGGTCTAACTTGGCAAATGTATGCGAACTTGTTAAGTATTGTTATATGTCCTTTTTGTGTGCTCATACAGTTCTGCTAACGAAACACTTAGCACCCTAAAGTTTGCTCAGCGTGCAAGGCTCATTCAGAACAATGTTAGTATATGCCTTTTCAATCTGTTTATCTTCTTTCCAAAAAGTCTTATGTTACTAACAACTTTCAATTCTTTCTCTTCAAATTTTAAGGCGGTTGTGAATGAAGATGCTTCAGGAGATGTGCTAGCTTTGCAACATCAGATACGTCTCCTAAAGGTGATGTATGCAGAATTTCAGATCTACTTTTTGTTCCATATAACATTCATCCTAAACTAAAGGAATGAACTTCTACCAGGAAGAGCTTGCTGTCCTCAAGCGTCAACATGTCACCAGATCTTTATCATTCTCTGCTGATATTTTTGGAGGTGATGTTAATGATGATAGTGTGGATGACAAGAATGATGATGATACCAATAACAGAAGCTCTTTCAAACATTTACAAATTCCAAATAAGCAGGTAAGCTGTCTTCATTAGATTTTTGTCTATTGTATTGTATCTCATGACTTCTAGTTTTACATGCTGTATGCCCATCAGAGTTAAACATATATTTTGAGATCAAATGTGATTTTTAAATTATTCAGCATGAACATGCAGATGCCTCCCTAGTTAAATGGCTTCGTCATCTTTTTTTTTCCTTTGTATGTGTACTGCAGCAAAGACTCTTTCCACATTTCAAGTTATTGCAGCAAAGAGTCTTTCTGCGTTTCAATTCATCGGATAAACTAAAAATTATTTGCTGATACATAAATTCGTTGCAGTTGAGATCACTGGAAGAAGCACTAGCGGGAGCATTACGGAGAGAATCAACTGCAGAAAATACTATAAGGGAACTTGAAATTGAAATTGAGCAGTTGAATGAATTGGTAAATTTCTTGCGACAACAAAAATAATTCTCTAACACCCACCCATAAAATTTTGTAAGTGGACATAATTATGTTTGTTTTTTTTGGATTTGTGCATAGGTTCGCCAAAGAGAGGATGATACAAGGTCCGCTAAGATGATGCTTAAGTTTCGAGATGAGAAGATTCATAGGATGGATGCTCTTGTGAACAAAAAAATGCCAGCAGAATCATATCTCCTTGAAGAAAACAAAACCTTGTCACAAGAAATTGACCTTCTTAGGGCAAGATTTGATAAAAATCCTGAAGTAACTCGCTTTGCACTAGAAAATATTCGTCTCTCAAGCCAACTGAAGAGGTATGTCTAGTCTTGATCAGCATGAGCATACGTTGCACTTTAAGGGGATGATCCTAGTGTTCACTCAAAGATAAAAATGTTATACTGGAGTAAAATAACTTTGGTGTATTTACAGGTCCCAACAATTCTTTGACGAAGGGGAGAGGGAGCTCTTATTGAATGAAATTTCTGAACTTCGAAATCAGGTCTATATTGAACTTTATTTTGTAATTCTAATTAGGTATGGTGTACTGTTTCTTTTAAACAACTTTTCCTTGTGCTGACAGGTATCACAGATACTTGAAGTGAGGATAGAAACTGAGCAACAAAATATCTTTCCTGCCAAATCCAAGGTTGAGTTCCTCTTTAAATTCTCTAAGCACATTTATTTTCCCTATAAGTTTGCTCAAAGTTTAGTTTTTCAAACAATTTCAGGACAGTCAACAGCATTGCATTGATCTAGAAGGTGATTCTGAAAGTTTACGTATGGAGGTATGTTTTTGTCCTCTAGATTTATCTGTTTCATATTAGTTGTATTGACTAAAATAAACAGTTAATACCATATGATGTACTAACAGATTTTGTTCTCTCCCTCTTTTCGCGTCCAGTTAAAAAGGACCAGCCAAGAATTAGAAGCATGTAGAGGTGACCTGCAAGTTTGCTTAGAATCAAACAGAAAACTAACAAGGTAGTTGCATATTTGCATGATAAGCACTACCATGAGTTTTTCTTGATTGAATTTCTGTTATTTAAGCAAGTAAATCATGTCACAGGGAAATAGCTGATCTTGAGAAAGAATTAAGTGCTCTAAAAATCTCAAAGGAGGAACAACCTATAGTATACGAGGTATGCACAACACTACCTGAGCTTATCTGTATTCTTATGTTCTTCTATGTCTGAAGTCTGAACTTATCTGTACTGCCTGTAGTGATGGTGAAATGAGAATAATGTAAACTTTGTGCCTTTTGATTTTGTGGACAGAATATTCCATCTTCATTGCACCGATATGATTCTGATGCCCCTGCAAAGATGGAAGACTGTTCTGATGAGAGTTTCAAGAGGATGGAGGAGCTATTAAACCTGCAGCTGGAATTGGATGTACTAAAAACAATTCTTGTAGAAGAGAGAACATCCCGTGCAGAAGTTGAGGAAAAATCAGCTTGTTTAGGTGATGAGCTGCAATCAGCAAATACACGTATCATCCAAGCGTGTAAGCGGAATGAAGCCTTGGAAAGGAAACTGAATGACTCAGGATCTGTTATTGAAGCTCTTGAATCACAGCAAATTATATTGATAAATGAACTGGATCAGCTGAAGAACAATAATCAGCAAAGCATAGAGCTTTTGGAGAAGAGGGATATGGAGATCTTGAGGTTAAATAATGAGCTTGACATCCTCCGTAGACAGGAACACCTAACCAAAGAGGAACCCACAGCACAATTTCTGAAGTGTTATGATAATGAAGATTCACCTTTGCAGACAAAGCTGAAAAGAATGCAAGCTTCACTTGAGAAGGCACGAAACTTGAATACAAGGTACCAAAGGGATCAGGCATCTCACAGTTCCTCTGAGCAAGAAATGGATGAAGTCCGTAGGCAGGTGGAGGTTGAGACAGCTGAGGTAATTGTGTGCTTACAAGAAGAACTGATATCAGTCCAGCAGCAGCTAGATGCAAGCAACAAAAAAGATCTGTTAGCAAAGCAAAGCATAGATGCACTTCAGCTAGAAATAAAACAGTTGAATGATAAGTTAATTGAGGTATTGAAAAAGAATGAAAGCCTTTCTTCTGTGATTGAAGACAAAGAAAAGGAAATTGAATTGTTGACCAATGACTGGAACAGATTAGCTGCTGACATGGGAAGCTATCTTGTGGATGGAAATTCAGCTCTAGACGAAGCTGCTGATCAGGTTGCCTTTATCTCCAAATCCTTTTCTCAAAGAAAATGGGTTGAGGAACAAGTCCAGAAGATGTGTTTTGGTATATCTGAAAGAGATGAGCTACTTGAAGAGCTTCAGAACAGATTGAAAGAGGCAGATATTATAAAATGTGATTTAGACTTGAAGTTAATGTCCTTAAGAGGAGCAATGCAGGCTATAAATGAAGTGCATCAACAAGAAAAATGTGATCAAGAAAAAGAAATGTATCTTTTAAGATCACAACTATCTGAACAAGGACATGTGAACAGTCAGCAACTAGAAAGAATTCACAGGATAGAGCTTTTATTGGATGAGTCCATCGAAACATTTGTGCAGAAGGAGGTTCTTGAGCAAAACTATGTTTCTTTACATAGGGAAATGGAAGAAGAGATTCATCAGTTGGAATCACAATTAGACCAGTCAAAGAGCTATTTAGCTCATTTATTGAGTCAGACTCAAGACAAGGACCAGGCTATTGAGAAGCTGAAAAATGAAGAGTTCACTATTTTGTCAAGACTGATGTCAGAAACTGTGAAGGCAAATGGTATCATACGTGAGCTCGGAGTTGGATTCAATACAATGCAGTCAAGCCTTTCTATTAGCCCTGAAGAGACCGCTTGTCAAAATTCAGACTTGAAGTTGGAGGATCGGGTAAGCTAATGCTCTTGTTATTTGGTACAAGGTGAACCATACAATCCACTGTTATATGTCAGTAAGTTCCTCACAATGATCAATTTATGCCAATTAAGAGTGGCAGTCAGGATATGAGTATATGACCATATTTAACTTCATGGTGTAGGTTGACCTTAGGGAACTTGAAGCCTTCCAACCTGTGGAGCAGCAAAATGTTGAGGTACTTTGCCAACTCAGTAAGGAAATGGAGTTTACAGTTCTAGGAATGAAGATGATGCAGTCTCAAATGGCTAAATATCTGCAAGCAAAAGAAAATTTGAAAGAGAGTCAAAGAACAATTGAAGATCTAAGGAATGAGGTCCTTAAATTGAATGCAGAGATAATTGAAAAGGAAAGATGCTACGAAGCTAGATTGAAAGAGCTGGAGGTAAAGATACAAGGAAATGATGCATCACTTATTTCATGGAATAAGGAAAAAGAGGTAACACTTGAAAGGACATTATGATCTCCATTAAAGTTTTTTCCCTTTTTTGAAAACCTTTTGTGGCTTTGCGAGCAAAAAATTATCTTCCTTTTTAGTTAGATAGTATTTTTAGCTTATTCACAGTAACCTTTCTTCTTCCTTGCAAAAAAGGTAGACCTCCAGTAAAAGAATTCTATTGTGCTGTATACTTTATGTTTGACAAGTAGGAATTTGGTCATGTGCACGAAGCAACAGTTAAAAGGAGAATAACTATCCCCTGCACAAAATAGGAGAGCGATCATTGATGCTTTGTGGTTTGTAGTAAAATAACTCCTTTGGTCCACCTGGTTTTGCCCCATGGGTTTAAAATGGTCACACACACCCTTTATTAACAAAATTAGCAAAGAAATCAATGGTGCGCACACCATAGTGTTCGGCGCTCTTTGGTGACCTGAATTGCAAGCTTTCAATTGATATCCAATGTTGAATGTGGGATACATATGCACTACTATGTGTTGGGCAGTTGGCACTACCAGACAAGGTGGATACTCCCTCCGTTTCAAATTGTAGGTCGTTTTGGCTTTTCTAGGTTCATAGATGTTTGTATGCATCTAGACATGCACTATATTTAGGTGTATACAAACATCTATGCACCTAGAAAAGCCAAAAAGACCTACAATTTGGGATGGAGGGAGTAATTAATATGTTAATTTGTTATGGATGACAACTATAAGAGTCTACAATGGAAAACTATTTTGCCTTTGTTTTCCTCGAACATGGAAGAGAACAGTGTGTCATTGCGTTACGAAGAATAAATAGAGTTACATCAGCTTTTGTGAGGTACATTCATGCTTTTTGAAAAGATAACAACCAGCCGTTGCACTATCCTAGCCTCTAGCTGCTGCTAAAGCCCTTAAGTCCTTAGCTCCATCGACTAAGCAAGGCACCATGGGTGCACTTCTTCTGAGCGAGTCCTTATATTTCCTTGAGTTATTAGTTGATCTGGATTCCTCACTGCGGTTGTGATCGTATCTAGTTATCTGCATATTCTTTATGCAAGAATGCAAGTCTAGATATTGAAAGATTAACATCATAAACATGTTCTTTCAGGCACTCGAGCTTGAGATTTCGGAGGCAAAACTTCTTGTGGCCCAGAAATCTTTTGAGTCTGCAACACTTATTGCCAAGTTTGAAGAAGCGCAGGCAACTATAAGTGATGCAGATTCTACTGTGAAGGCGCTGGTTGAAGCGAATGAAAAGGCAAAACACCAAGCAGAAAGTTATCAGGAAAAGGAAGCTTTGTTTATTGCTGAAAAGGATGGCATGTTAAGTGAAATTAGTACTTTGAAGACGCTGCTGGATACGAAGGAACAAAGTTACAAGCTTATGGAAAGTAAATTCCAATCAGGCCTGCTTGAAGCAAATGAGCTAGCTCTTGAGCTGGAAGATGGCATTAGACTTTTACAGAATTTATTGTTAGAGAAGCTTGAGTTTGTCTCTTCTGATGTAGCATGGATGAAGCAAAAGCTTCAGCAGTTTGCAGAGTTGGCCAGAACATGGCTGGAGGAGAATTGGTTCGAGATAATTGGAAAAGATTGTGCTATTTCCGTATTGCATCTTTGTCACATGGGGATTCTTTTGGAGAGAATCACTGGGCTGAATGCAGAAAATGGTTTCCTTCAACGTGGGCTCTGTGAATCTAATTCTTTGATATCTAAATTGCGAGAGCATAATGACAAAGCCAAGAATGAACTGGAAATGTGTAGTGTTCTCAAAGGAAAGCTATTACTTGACATCAACAACAGTTTTAGTCGAATTACAAAAAAGGAACAAGAAGCAACCAAATTGAACACAAGGTTAGATTCATTTGAGAAGAAGATTCTGCATTTGCAAGCACAAGAAGAAGCAATGGTGTCACGGTCAAATTCCATGTATAGTGAGCTCTCCATTTTGATCGAAGAGATTGATGCTACGAACAGGAGTGCCTTGGCTGCTGAATTGAAAGAAAAGGAAGATCTGCGCCACCAACTAGATGAAGCTTTGCTTCTCAATGGAATGTTGAAGGACAAAATGCTTATAGAGTTGAATCTGATTCAAATGAATAGTTCCATGCCTTTTGTTGACCTTAAAGGCTGCAGTGAATTTGAATTGTGCCATTGGCTTGCAGATTATCGAAGTGATTTGGTGATGGCAAATATGATCGCAAAAGACATTGAGTCTACTGTTTTGGCTTCGGAACTGAAACAAAACAAACGACATCTGCAAGAACAAAGAGTTATGTTTACTGACATCCTTGAAGGACTGATGGCAGAAGCAACTTTGTGGAAAGTGGACCACGATTTGGAGAATATTGCAATCTGCATTTTACATGAGGAGAACAAAGGCAGTAGGGCTGATTTGGAGAACCTGAAGCAAATTAGTGATGAAGCTATGGAAAATCTGCACGCCATGAACGAAGAAAACACAAAACTTAATTATTTAATTTCCTCCTTGGAATATAGCATCACATCCTTTCAAACAAATTTAGATGCAAAAAGCAAAGCTTTGGAGGAGTTGGAACTTTCCCATGGAACCATGTGTAGGGAGCTGGAACTGAAAAATGAAGCCATTCATCTCAGCACTACTAGAGAAAATTATTTCAGTTCTGAGAATGAAATGTTGAAGCAGGAAATTTTGAATATATTGTGCAAGGAACAGTGCATGGTCGAATCAGTGGCTAACATTGAGGCTGATCAGTTATTTGTTACCTTTGAAAGCCGCTTGCAACTGTTTACTGATCATGTACACAATTACATTAATGAGCAAATAAACATGGTGAGCAAGTTATCCAATGAGTTAGACATCATTCAGGTATCAGCTGAGGCGTTAAGCACCCATAATTCTATTCTCCAGTCTGAATTAATCAGGAAAGATGAATTAGCAAAGGGTTTATCATTTGATCTTAGCCTATTACAAGAGTCTTCATCTGTAGCAAAAAATCAAGCTGCTGAGCTTATGGAGTTGAGAAAAGCAATAAAATCTTTGGAACAAGCTCTTGCATCTAAATCGCTTGAACTTGATGATGGTGCTTCTGAGAGGCAACAATTAGAAGCTAGAATCTTGATGAGTAATGAAAAGGTTGCAACCCTAGAAGAGGAACTGGCAAAAAAGTTTGATGAGCTAAATGTCATTTCTATGGAGAACACAGAACTCAAATCACAGCTCCAGCATATTGAAGAGATTGGTTATGCTATGGAGGAGTTAATTGAGTTGAGACGTTTAATTGATGAGAGGAATATCTGTCTTCAGAGTTTGCAAAATGACTTCTCCAAACTCTCAGATGAAAAGCAATTCAGTGACACTCAGTTGCTTATCTTGAAAGAGAAGCTGGAGATGGCTCAGGCACTTGCCGAAGAAAGTGAAGCAATTGCTACAGAATCTCGGCAGGTGCTCATATCATATTTTACTATTAAAATATTGTTCTTCCTTACATACATATTGTATTCTTCTTTCTGCGAAATCATTTCGATTTCATGAAAGCTGCAGATAGCAGAGGAACATAAGGCATATGCTGAAGGGAAGGATGAAGAAGTCAAGCTCTTGGAGACGTCTATTGAAGAACTTGAGAATACTGTATGTGCTTTGGAAAGCAAAGTAAGTTGTGCTACTTTTTTATTTAAATGTGTAGTAATCACTTACTGTACTCTGATCATTTTTTTTGAAAGTGTGTTTTTTTCTCAACAATGATTTTGCTTATTTCTCCTAAGGTGGACATAGTCAAGGAAGAAGCAGAGAGGCAAAGAATGCAGCGGGAAGAACTAGAAGTGGAGCTGCAGAAAGTTAGGCAACAAATGCTTACTGTGCCAGCCTCTGGAAAATCTAAGAGCTGTATGGAAGATGGAATTGTTGATTTAGCTGACTCGTCTAGGTTCGTATAGCTATCAGTTCTGTTACATGCTACATATACTTACAACTATAACAGAAACAGTTACCACTAAACTTGATGCCCCTGCAGGTACCCAGCAGACATCCATAATGATCTCCTCTGTGCTCAGGAAAGTATTAGAGCACTTGAGAAGGACGTTTCTGAAAAGGAATCAGAGGTAGGTTTGCTAATGGCTTATCAGCTCACTTGCACAGTTTAATTAGTCCAGTCCCCCGGTTGTATAAGGTTCCACCATGATTTTGTTTTCTCTTTGTAGATTGCTCAGTGCAAGGCACATATCTCGGAGTTAAACATTCATGCTGAGGCAGCAGCACGAGAATACAAGCAGAAGGTAAGCATTTTGTCTGTGTTTATTTTGAAGAACTGAACTTACTAACAGCTTTAATGAAATCTAATGAATTGTGATCTGGTTAGTTGATGGAGCTGGAGGCCATGGCACAACAGGTTAAGACCGACAATTCCTCAGCACATGCCTGCTCCATGAGACAAGAGAAGATTAGCTCAAAACCTCGCGGTTCAGGTTCTCCATTTAAATGTATCGGCATTGGCTTTGTACAGCAAATGAATTCTGAGAAAGATGAAGAACTAAGTGCTGCAAAGCAGCGTATCGTGGAACTTGAGGGTATAGCTGCTAGCCGACAAAGGGAGGTGAGGTTACTCTTCACTTTCCACTTTTGTTTCTACTTTTAATTATTTTATCAACCTATCTGTGCTCCTTTGTTTGAAGATATTCATGCTGAACGCGAGATTAGCTACAACAGAGAGCATGACGCATGATGTGATTCGTGATATGCTTGGGGTTAAAATGAACATGACAACTTGGGCGGTAAGAATATAAATTCACATACTTTGTTCATTTGTAAAATATTTCCAATTATGCATCTAAACCACCTATCTAGCAGGCTCTAGTTGACAACCAGAAAAAGATGGAGCCAACAGAATCGGCTATTTCTCAAGCACAGGAAATTAAAGAGGTAAATTCAGCATAATAGTTTTTCTCCAACTTATCTTCTTCTTGGCATTTACTTGAACATAAATGTTCAGCAATCCAATGAGCTGATGAAGTTGAAGAAGCAGCTTGATGAATTCATTGAAGAGAGACAGAGGTGGATATTTCACCATCTGTTGTGACCTATTAGAATCCCAATAATAGGTTATAGTGAGTGACTTACATGTCATTGATTTTGTGGTACAGTTGGCTTGACGAAATAAATCAGAAACAATCAGAACTTGGAGCTGCCCGCATTAATATAGAGAAATTACGACAACGAGAACACTTTATGATCGCAGAAATAGAGTTGCTAAAGGTACAGAAAATCACTTTTCAATTGCAAAAGAAAGACCATGCTTATTTTCCCTTATAATATATTTTAGTAATTATTATTGGTTGGTATATTTGTAGGCTGAGAATTCAAACTACAAAACCATCATTCTCAATCTTGAAGACGAAGTGAAGAAGCTTACCAGACAACAGAATCTTCAGCTTCGAATCAATCATCATGTCAAAACAAAGGTATTGGTCACTGTTGGTACTTAGGCTTTTGCGAGCATTGGTGTTTTCCTGTATGATCATCTTATCTATTTTTCTACCACTCATCAGGAAGAGAATATCCTGCTGAAAAGGCAGAATGAAGAGCTATGTGCAAAACTGCAACAGCTAGGGGCCATCCTTACCCGTACAAAAGAAGAGCTTGCCCGCTACAGGGTTTCAAATGGGAAAGATCCATACGAGCAGATTGAAGAGGAAGAGCTCTTGAGGAAGAAATTAGATGTGCGTCTACTTTCTATTTATTTATCAAAGAGTTGTGCCAGGTGTGAAGACTGCGACACTGATACTGTCTGATTGTGAACAGGAAAGCGAACAAGATAGAAGCAAACTGGCAGAAAATCTGTCAAATTTATGCACTAGCATTCTAAAGGTATGCATGAATATTATTACTAAGAAGTAATCTTATCTTGTGCTTGATGTGAGGTTGCCAGATTACATGACCAAACATTAACCCTGCTGTTTTACAGGTAGCTGGAGTTGTAAACCCTGAACCTGACACGAGTCTTCTGAAAGCATTGGAATGCCTAAATCAGCTTCAGTGCCGTGTTCCATCTTTGGAAAGTGAAGTTGAGGATCTAAAGTTGAAGGTACGATGTCTGAATTTAGCTGACTGAACCATCAATATACTGGGAGTTCAGGAGTGATATTACTGTTACTTTGGTACCCGAAAATAACACAGCAAATATTTATTTTATGTTCTCACATTGAAACAGCCTCAGTGGTTAAGTTTTTCGATAAAACAGGCGAAAGGGAACAGCACATATGTTTACTGTATTCATGTGACTGATTGCTGAAAATTGCAACTTATGCAGTGCAAACTGTTGCGAGAAAAAGCCCGTCTGTCTCAGCTCCAGAGCGACTCATCGTCTTTGAGCTCAGGGGCAAAGTCTGGTTCAACATCACCAGGTCTTAGCAGATCTCCAAGCATTTCGTCCTTCCGGTGATACGGTGGGGACATTGCAGGCGGAACAAAGTGTACATAACATATTCTCTGTAACTAGTTAGTCGTCAGCTAACAGCAAACCTGCAGGCCTCACGCATCATCCCCTACCCCTAGTACAGTCAAACTGGTAGTAGGGATGATTAGGATTCATTTTGGTACAGCAATCTCCTTTTGCTGATATTGTACCTGCTGACTCATCTGTTGTGTATATTCAATGAAATTCAATGCAATCATATTTTTTTTTGCCTTATCTCTTCTTTTCTAAATGTACAAAGGAAATTATCGAACGCACTCATCAGTTATCAGTAACTAATCTTCTATGATTTCTGCTTCCAAAATCATTTTAACTGTGCCAGGTTCTATGCAGATTTGCAGCTGTCCAATCCAAAATCCAGATTCAGGATTGGGAATGCCTAAATTTGGAGGTTGCTGTGATATCATGTCCGTATGGTTTTTTTTTCGAAAACATATGTCCGTATGGTTTTGGACTGAAAAATGCGTCAAACGGCCTGACGCCGGCCTGGCGAGCTGCGGGTAGAGAGGGCGGCGGGGCTGGGGCCTGGTGAGGTCAGCGAGGCCGGCGCTGTCCATCTTGGTGAGCTTGGCGCCGGCGTGGAGATGACTCCCTGCCGACCGCCCGGCGAGCGCAACAACCTTGGGGCCAGCAGCGGCAGGGGACCTCGAGCTCCCTGGTCGCCAGTCAACTATGGTATTCTTCGAAAACGGTCGCAAAAAGGGCAAAGTCGTTTTCATTTTCGATTCCATATTTTTTTTTACCGATTTCCTTTCCATTTTTTTCGAACCGTCATCTTTTCCGTTTAACCCTATAAATCGGTAAAATCATGAAGATATTTTTTTTCACCCAAACCAACCTTATTACTCCCTCCGTCCCAAATGATACGTTGTCTTGGATTTTGAAGATCCATAATTTTTATTATATATGTAGATAAAATGTATATCTAGATGCATAGTAAAAGCTGCAAACCTAGAAATATGCTGCAAACCTAGAAATATTAAAATGAGCTGCAATTTGAAACAGAGAGAGTATTAACAAATTACAATCCGAGTTGCTAAGATTGAGGATCGGCTTTCTCCATTCAGAAGTTAGTACTCGCTTCACTGACTGAAAACTGAATCGACGCTACTATTTCATTTGCCTCCGTCAATATTCTAGCACTGTAGGCACATGGAACACGCTGATTTTCTTCAAAAATACACTATATGCATGCAAATGCAAATTCATGAAAGATTATAGAAGAAGGGTTCGTTCCTTGGATGCCATATATGCTAAAAAAGATGGAGGACAGTTATTACACGCTGCCGGTAATTATGATGATCCATGCCAATATGAGTGTCCTTTTTCGAAATTTGATTTTCGACTAAAGTTTGAGTGTCTTCCAAAAAAAAAAAGTTTGAGTGATGTTTTTACCGCCCCATCCCACGCGGTGAATCCAAGCCGATGAAGAAGCTCTCGCACGCACGCCGCCATGACGGCATGAGCCAAGCCGGCCGCCCTCCTCCTTTTAGCTGGCGTCGTCGCGGGCCCATCCCCTCCCGGCCCCGCATGTCATCCGACCAACAAACCCTACGTGGGCCCGGCCCCGGGCACGCGCGCCTGGGCCGGCGTGTCGTCGGCCCGCCTCCCGGTTGGTGGTGGAGGGAAGGCACGAACCACGCGCGCCGGGGCCCACCGGAACATGGTGGCGTCGGCGGCGAAAGCGATTCGGAAACCGCGTCTCAAGCCACTGGCCGCGGGCCCTGCCGGGTGGCTTGACCCTCCTGGCCTCCCGTGTCAGAGACGGAGACGGCGCCCACCCCCCCCACCCGCCCGCGGCGCGGGTATAACGGACCGAGGTGCCGGCGGCCCGCGGGCGCGGCCCAGATAAAAAGAGCATGCTGCTGCGGTTCCAGCCTCGCCTCCGCCTCCTCCCGTCAGCAGCAGCAGCAGCGTCGGCGCCGCCTTTTCCTCCGCGCGGGCCCGCCTCCACCACCGGCGTCTCCGTCGTCGTCGTCGGCGGCGGCGCGGGATCGGGCGTGCGCATCACCTGCGGGCGGCGGCGGCGGCGTCGCGGGACGGCGGTGGCGATGGCGTCCGGCGACGCGCGCGTGGCGGGGATCGCGTCCTCCATCCGCGTCATCCCCGACTTCCCCAAGCCAGGTGGGGTTCCCCCGCTCCTCTCTCCCTCTCCCTCGCTACAGCCCTTCAGGATCGCTCGCGCAGGGTAGGTGGGCTGGGCTGCTCGATTCGATTGAGCGGTCGGCTTCATGCTTGCGGCTGGCGGCGGCGCTGCCGGCAGTCGATGACTCGCGACGGTTCGTTGTATAGATTTGCTTTTCAGTAGTACCACCATGGGGGATGACGTATGCGGGATTCCGGAGCTAGCGGTAATTAACTGAAGTGCGTAACCTGGCGTCACGGCATATTACTAAAGCCGTGAATAATATGAGTATAGTGTGCTAATAACAAAGTTGTTCTGAGGGCCAAGGAAGTTTATTTATTTACCTTTCACGTGCAAGCTGCGTGCTATTTTATCAGGCCACGGGGATCGGTTAGCTACTACCCGCATCTTGGTTCTTCGTCTCCCCCACCATAGTGGGGGACTGGAGAGCCATGTATCAAACATTGCTTAGTGTGGTGTTACAAAACTGCACCTTTAAAATGATACGCCACTCTCTGCTGATGTGGGGTTTTGAAAAATTAGTCTAGATTTCTGGTGTGTGGGAATTGCAGTACTTGTTCTTTGTATTAATCATCATGCATCGATTTTGTTTCTGTTTTATTTTGTTGTAGGGATCATGTTTCAAGACATCACGACGTTGCTCCTTGATCCGAAGGCGTTCCGCGACACGATCGACCTCTTTGTTGAGCGGTACAAGGACCAAGGGATCACCGTTGTTGCTGGTAAAGTATAATTATGCATTCAGAATTGTAGGCAATGCAACTGACAACCGTATGTGTTCGGTGGCTCTCATTTATCATGTTTGTTGCCATGGGAAACAGGTGTTGAAGCTAGGGGTTTTATCTTTGGCCCTCCTATTGCTTTAGCTATAGGTGCAAAATTTGTACCTTTGAGAAAGCCAAAAAAGTTGCCAGGTCTGTATATCTACCGTTAACTGTGTGGCATTGTTATTATTGAACGACGATGCTCAGAGCTCAAGGTGAATGAAGTAGCTAACTATCTTCCTTCTGTTTACTAGGTGAGGTGATCTCTGAAGAATATTCTTTGGAATACGGGACCGACAAAATAGAAATGCACGTCGGAGCTGTGGAGGCCAATGATCGAGCACTTGTTGTCGATGATCTTATTGCTACTGGTGGAACACTTTGTGCAGCTGTCAAACTTCTTGGTGAGCTCCTGTCTTCAGTTTTACTTTGTTTTTTCTACTGTGTACACAATGTTGTAAGCCAATTAGCTAAATCCTTTTTATCATGAAAAATCATGCTAAACACTTGATTTTCCTAGAGTTGCATGTCTATTGGTTCATGTTTATGGTTCCCTTCTCTCACTTCGGATCACTTTCCTATTGTTTATTTTATGATGGTTTATTTACTTCAATTGTGTTTCTTTTCCTTCGCAGAACGTGTTGGAGCAAAGGTGGTTGAGTGTGCTTGTGTCATTGAATTGCCAGAATTAAAGGTATGCTTTGCTTCTGATACACCAATGTCCCTGGTCAGAAAAAACATTATCTGTACACCACATTAGAGTTGTTGTCATGCTCTTACTAGGAGTTTCTATTTGCGTCTGCTATGTACCTGGCAGCTTTCTTCTGCATATTGTCATCATAGAAAAGGGTAAAATCACATATTGTGACTTGACACTTATGCATGGAAGGGAACAATTGAAGTCATGCCTGGAAGTTCATAAGCTTATCTAATTTTTTCAAGTATATATTGATGGCACTACAATCTCAGGTGTCTGAATTCCACAGCCTAAATAGTTAATAGTAATCATCTAGGATCAAAATGGAAATTAGATAATGAAGAAAAAACGTTTAGAGTACCTGTTATGAGAAATTATCTTTGCTTACTATTCTAACTATATGTTGTATTTTAGGGCCGGGACAAGCTAGGGGACAGGCCCGTTTTTGTCCTTGTGAAAGCAGACTGAGCAGGATGGAATACAAGTACACAACTTAGGACTTCTCAGAGTTGGCCCTGTTGATGCTCCCTCTCCAGAACCATTCTGGAGGCAACAAAGTATCCCATTTTACAGCATTGGCTAATTCCTAGCTGATGCATAATAAAGTTTTATCTTTGAATTTGTGAGGCCATGAATTATTTGTCAATATGGACATGATTGCTGGTCCTTGTAAGGCTTATGTATGTCAAAACAGTGCCAACTATTCAGATCAAAATTAAGGATAATCCTTGTTGGAGTTTGTTGTCATTGCTAGTACATACTTTCTTGGTGCAATTATTCATGACTTAAAGTTGCCATCATAATAGTGGTTCATGTTTGGACATGGGCTTCTGAAGTGATTTGAGAAGATTATGCTACTGGCTGGCTAAGGGGCCTGGTGGTCATGAGTTCATATTTCCTTGATGATCATGGATACTATTTTCCCCAACCATTGATTATATTTTATTTTAGATAGTTATATAGTTTGATGCGTGTCTACTCCATGTCTTTTGCCATCTCCTTTTGTGCCAAGTGGCATGGGTCTTGATTATTCATGTTTGCAACTTGAATTTTGTAATCCTGGTTCTTCACAGTGTTGAACATGTGGAATATTTACTTGAAGCATGCATATGCTTTCCTGGCAGTGAAACATTTGGGGTGCATTGTGCAGTCCTGCCCATGGGTCATGCTCTGATTAGACTGGTCTACCTATCAGAAAGGAGACTGTTAATTGTTTTGTGACATGTTTATCGGTTTGTATGTTTTATTAAAAGGAGCATTATTTCCTTAACTGAACCTTAGAGAGAGTACTGCCTTAACTGATTTTAGAGTACGGTGCTATCTGCCTACCAACTTTTAGTTTGTAAATGAATTGTTGTTGCTTTCTGCTGAACAGTTGAACATCCTGATTGATGATGTATAAGTCATATTTGACTTGAAGATTGTTATGCATTCAGCAAACGGTTTTCCAATCATCTGTTATTTTTATGTTTGACAATGAACTTTTTGTATATGATCTCTGACTTCGACTTTGTTCTATTTTCTTTTGAAAGTCAATCTGTTTACTTTTGACTTCTTTGCCTTGCATTAACTCAATGGATGCTTATTCTCTTTTTTTTTCAAGTAGCTTTTTTGGTGTCTTTGTGATCGATGTGGGTGCGATTTGTTAGTTTTATAGGGTTGATCGCATATTGATCTTTCTTTGTTTCATAGTTACACATCCCTGTGAAATCTATCTCCATGGATATTCCCTCCACTTGAGTTTCTACTGGTGACAGAAATGGTGTTGATTCAATAAAAATCAAGCAGAAGTTCTGTATCTTGCTGAGCATGATGACTTCCCCATCAGTTAGAGTGGAGGAATATATTCACTTATAAGTATCATCTTAATGAGGAGATTAGTTGACTTTAGCTGGCTATACTCATGGCTATAAGTATCATCTTATATGTTCCTTCTTATACTCATGGTTTGCATGAACTAATGCGACTTGTTCTTTGTTCCTGCAATTTGCACCAAGGGTACATTGTTCTTGCCCCCTGCAATTTGTATATGTGGTACATTGTTCTTGCCCAAGTTATCAGGGCAGAGGCTGCATAATTCAGTAATAGAAAAGTCTGCTTGACTAGTTTACTCTCTGGTTCAGCTTTTATGCATTTGTGCAAGTCAATCAATACAATCAAAGTTTAAAACAATGGCGCATTCTTGTTGTCAATGAAAGTGACATAAATTTGTGTTTGTGTAGTAATATATTAAGTTTATTAGAATCGAGTGGATGGTTGTTAAGTATATTAAGGCCCATATGGCTCATGAGGACTCTATATAGCCATCATCCCTGATGGACAGCAGCATCTCAATTCTTGTCTCACACAAGGTTAGTAACATGGAATCAGAGCAATTTCTTACGTATAGATTTGTCATGGGAGTTAGGGTAGAATTTGATTCCATTCGTACACGGTTGCTTCATAATTCATCCAATATCACCATGGCACAGGCTTTGTCAGATTTACTTGCTGAAGAGACTCATTTGAAGTGTCCACTTCTTCTATGTCAGCATCCCACAGTGTGTTAGCAGCTTTCAAAGGACCAGTGCACCAAAAGGTGCCTTTTCATAGCCGTGTAAGCATTGTGGCAAGATTACACATACAGAAAATTATTTTGCAGCACATCCGAAGAAATTAGCTGAGTTTCGTGAACGTCGTGCTAGTCGCGGCCGTGGTACAGCTCCTGCTCCTAGAGGCTCAGTGTCTGTTGCTGCTGCACTCCTGGTAGTGCTCCTTCACCGTCTTGGGTGCTTTGCAGCACATCCGAAGAAATTGGCTGAGTTTCATGAATGTCGTGCTAGTCGTGGCCGTGGTACAGCTCCTGCTCCTAGAGGCTCAATGTCTGTTGCTACTGCTCTCCTGGTAGTGCTCCTTCACCATCTTGGGTGCTTGATTCGGGGGGCCTCTTTTCATGTGATATCTGATCGGTCCCAAATTGTGGCTTGCAACCTGTTGCTAATGGTGCTTCTTTTCAGACGGCTGATGGTACGTCCTGTCCTATCACTCATTAGGGTTCACTATGCACTTCTCATTTCTCTGTTCATGATGTATCTTTTGTACCTCAGTTGTCCATGAATCTACTTTCAGTTGGTCAAATTACAGATCAAAATTGCTTCATTGGTTTTGATGACTCATCTTATTTTATTCAGGATCATCAAAGCGAGCCTGTAATTGGGACTGGCCATCGCCGTAAAGGTGCTCCTAGCCTCTATATTTTGGACACCTTGCGCCTTCCTTCTTTTGCTGCCCCTATTGCCCGAGTATCATCTGCATCATCGTCCTCTTCCTTCGCCAAGTGGCATCATCGTCTTGGGTCATCTTTGTGGGTCTCGCCTGTCGACATTAATAAATAAAGGTTGTTTAGGTCATACATCTATTGAGTCTAGCTTTCATTGTAAGGGTTGCAAACTTGGCAAACATATACATCTTCCATATTCCTCTAGTGTTTCTCATTCATCTATACCTTTTGACTTATTCATTCAGATGTATGGGTCCTGCACCTTTTGCTACAAAAGATGATCATAAATATTATGTCATTTTTATTGATGATCATTCTCGATATACATGGATTTATTTCATGAAGCATCGTTCGCAGTTATGCTCAATTTACCCGTCTTTTACTCGCCTGGTTCACACTCTGTACTTCTATTAGAGTTTTTCGTTCAGACTCTGGTTGCGAGTATTTATCTGATGTCTTTCGCCAATTTTTGACCTTTGAGGGTACACTTGCTCAGCTCTCATGTCCTGGCGCTCATGCTTAGAATGGTCTTGCTGAACGCAAACATCGCCATCTCATAGAGGCAGCTCCAACGCTTCTGATTTCCTCTTTTGTTCCCTCTCATTTTTGGGGCGAAGCTATTTATACTGCAATTTACCTCATCAATAGACAGCCATTATCCAAACTGTGTGGACAATGTCCTGGTGAAGTACCTTTTGGTACTCCTCCTAGCTATGATCATCTTCAAGTTTTTGGATGTACATGCTATGTTTTGCTTGCACCTCGTGAGCGGACTAAGTTGACTACGCAGTCTATTGAATGTGTTTTTCTAGGGTATAGTCCTGAGCATAAAGGTTATCGGTGTTACGATCCTTCTTCTCTTCGCATACGTATCATGTCACCTTTGTTGAGGACCATCATTTCTTTTATAACCCCTCTACACAGCCCTCATATACTCCCACAGAGTCCACATCTTTTATGTGTCTTCCTCCTATTTCATCCATGAGTGATGTCACTTCACCTTCAGAGTCCATTCGTGATCCTTCCTTTCACATCACGCCTCCTCTCTATGAGCCACCTACAACCCCTCCATCACCTCCACCTCAATGTTTTTCAAAACCACCTGTCACACATTTTTTCAAACATCATCCCAAAAACCCTACCACACTTCTTTCTAGTTTTACCACCTCGACCAATCCTGACACGTCTGTTGTTGATGCTTCTGATAATATTGATGAGTCATATATTATTTCTGATGAGTTATAGGATGATGAGTTACAGGCTGGTCCACGATATAATCTACAAGATCATAGTACTATTCATCCTGAAGACAAGTATAGTTTTCCCTATGTGAATACTGTTGTTTATGAGCCAATCACTTATCAGGAAGCTGCTAGTATTCCAAAATGGCAGCTTGCTATGTCTGAGAAGCTTGCTACCCTTGATCGTACAAGAACATGGGATCTTGTTCCATTACCGTCACATGTCGTGCCTATCACATCTAAGTGGGTATTCAAAATTAAGATCAAGTCAGATGGTTCCATTGAGAGATATAAAGCTCGTTTTGTTGCAAGAGGTTTTCAGCAGACTTAGGGACAAGATTATGATGAGACATTTGCACTAGTTGCTCATATGACTACTGTCCATACTCTGATTGCAATGGTTGCCACTTCTTCCTAGAAAATCTCTTATATGGATGTTAAGAATGCTTTTCTTCATGGCGATTTGCATGAAGAAGTTTATATGCAACCACCTACAAGTGTTGATGCTCCTTTAGGCTATGTTTGTTGTCTTCGACGTGCTTTGTATGGTCTTAAATAGGCTCCTTGTGCTTGGTTTGAGCGCTTTGTATCTGTGATACGGGCTGCTAGTTTCTCACCTAGTGACCATGACCCTGCCTTGTTTATTCATCTCTCTCCACATGGACGTACTTTGCTTCTTCTATATGTGGATGATATGTTGATTACTGGAGATGACGAAGAACACATCTCATTTGAAAAAGCAACTTGGTGAGCAATTTCAGATGTTTGATTTGGGAGCTCTCAGTTATTTCTTAGGGATTGAAGTGTTGCATTCTGAAAAGGGATATTATATTTCTCAATCTAAATACACACAAGATCTTATTGCTCGTTCTAGAATTTCTGACACTAGGACGACTGCAACACCTATGGATTTTCACTTGCAGCTTCATCCTACTAATGGTACACTCCTTGAGGATCCCTCTCAATATCGGCATATTGTGGGTAGCCTTGTTTATCTCACCGTTATAAGACCTGATATTGCACATGCAGTTCATATCTTGAGTCAATTTGTGAGTGCTCCTACTTCTATTCACTTTGGACACTTGCTTCATGTGTTGAGATACTTAAGAGGGACATCATCCCAGTGCTTGTTTTATGCTCATCATAGTCTGCTTCGGCTTCATGCTTACTTGGACTCCACTTGGGCGAGTAATCCAATAGATCGTTGTTCCGTCACAAGATATTGTATCCTTCTTGGATCTTCTCCTCTTGCGTGGAAGTCCAAGAAGCAGGCAGCTGTATCTCGATTCAATACAGAGTCAGAACTTCAAGCACTTGCCACTACAACTTCAGAAATTATATGGCTTCGATGGTTGTTGTCTAACTTTGGTATTTCTTGTGATGGCCCTGCACCCATTCTTTGTGACAACACTGGAGCCATAAAGATTGCCAATGATCCTGTGAAGCATGAGGTTACAAAGCATATCGGAGTTGATGCCTCATTTACTCGGTCTCATTGTTTGCAGAAAACTATTGCTCTTCAGTATGTGCTCTCGGAGCTGCAAGTGGCAGATTTTTTCACCAAAGCACAAACTCGAGAGCAACATCGACTTCACTTACTCAAACTCAATGCTTCAGATCGTCCACTTCCACCTTGAGTTTGATGGGGGGTGTTAAGTATATTAAGGCCCATACATATTACAGGCCCATATGGCTCATGAGGACTCTATGGGCCTATATGGCATGGCTCCACTCCTGAACTCCAGCAACTCCACCAAAAAATCTAGCCAAACACCCCAGCTCCAAAACTCCATGGAGCTGTGGTGCAAATGGAGGTGGAGTTTTGGAGCACCTCTTTTGTTGCTCCAAAACCCTCTCTTTTGAACCTCCTCATGGAGGTGGTGGGTAACTACCCACCAATACCACTATTTACATAAAAAAACGTTTCTCTTCTATTCTCCAAGACTCCCCTGCGCCTCCCATTTTCTCCGTCTCGTGCCTCCCATTTTCTCCGTCCTGACTCTATTCTTGCGAGACCGACCGCTGTTAGGGTTTGGACTACCGCCAGCCCGACCAGCGGCCGTAGTCCACCCCCGCCGCCGGCTGCCCTAGGCTCACCGCCGGTCTCCTAGCCCTACCCGGCCGCCTAGCTCCACCTCCCGCCACGTGCCGCACGAGGCCCGCCGTTGGCCGCCACCTACCACACAAGCTCCGACGCCGACCGCAGCCCCCCGCCGACGGCCACAGAGGCCCGCCAACAGCCATCCGGAGGAGATCCCCCACTAGTCGAGGCCCGCCGCCGGCCGCCGCCTGCTGCACAAGCTCCGACACTGGCTGCAGCCCCCCACTGATGGCCGTAGAGGCCTGCCAACAACCGTCCGGAGGAGATCCCCCGCCGGCCGCCGTTCACAAGGTATGGTATACTACAAATCCAACAAGGGAACTACTTGCAATGCTTGAAATTTTTCTAGTGTGAAATGTGAACCGGCCATCCCCTATCAAGTATGTGCGTGTGGATTAAAGTCATCGCAACAGTGAAGATGCCACCATTTATTTGTTTTCAGCAGCTTGGTTTGTGTTTACATGTATGCAGTAACATGTATGCAGCAACATGTATGCAGTAACTTGGTTTGATTGGTAACTGTAATTAGGTAATTTGGTTAGGATTCGTATACATTAGGTAACTAAAATTAGGTAACTTGGTTTGATTTGTACACATTGGTTAACAGAAATTAGGTAACTTGCCTTCTAATATGAAATTTGTGAGTTCGATAGATGTCTGAAATTGATTGGAACTCGGAGAACACTCGAGTGTTGTGTATGTTGTTTGCCAAACAAGTTGGAAAAGGAAATCAACCAAACACATACTTGAATGCACTTGGTTATGCTGGGGTTGAGAAAGGGTTCAAAGAAAGGACTGGAATTGTGGCTACCAAGAACAAATGGGACAAGTTGAAGGAAGATTTCAATGCATGAAAGAAACTAATGCTGAGGCAAACAAGGACTGGTTGGGATCCTATAAAGAAGACTATTGCTATGGAACTATGAACTTATTTCGTAATTTTGGTTCTAGGCAAATGACATGTAATTTATTATTATTTTGGACTTCACTGCATGTACTTTCATTTCATATTTGTGAGAAGTAGTTCAAGTCGAACTAGGGGCAAGAATGGCAATCTACCCTCAAACTCCTCTTTTCTGGAGCTGGAGATACTCTCCCAGCCAAACACCCTCGTCAGATAGCTCCAACTCCACTTAGAGCTGGCTCCACCTGGAGTTCTGGAGTGGAGCAGCTCCACCCAGAGTTGGAGTCATGCCAAACATGGCCTATATAGCCATCATCCCTAATGGACAGCAGCATCTCAATTCTTGTCTCAACCAAGGTTAGTAACAATGGTGACCATTTAATATTGTTATGGTGTACAACTGCCTTCCCACAATTCCTTTGTTAGAATTCACTGCAGTGTGTGACTGTAGAGATGGAGACTAACTATTCGCAAGCTATTCAAATATATTCAATTTCATGTGTTTGTTTTTTATTTATTTACTTTCTTCATTGTTTGTCAAAACTACTGCCCTGTTGTATTTCATATTTTGAATATAAGTAATGTTGCGATCATGGTACTCCTATTTCTTGAGAAAAACCATTCGAGAAAAAATTTCTTTGAGAAAAGAATGCATGAAATATCTTAACTCAAGATATAGTTAATTGTGAAAGCAAACGTACTCATGTTAAAATGTAGCTGTTCTTCTGAAAAACACAACAAAGCAACGCCATCAGCTGGCATAATTTATTGGTGCCAGTTTCTGCACTTAGTTTACAAGCTAAGAAATGCTATGAAGAGAATATCTTTTAGGATCTCCAAAGGAGGCGATCGCACAAGCAATTTGGCTTTCCCATACTTTGAAGTTGGACGTTGTGTAAGTCAGAAAATAAACATAAGTGTTTACTTGGCAATCATCATATATTATGTTCTTTGTTTTGATTCTAGTATTGATATATTGTTGGTTTGTTTATGTATTCTATAATGCATACTCGTGCAGTTTGGCCGCATAACATCGGAGGCATCATCGCTTCTTTCGTACAGCTAAAGGTTAAGAATCACAGACCATAAACAAACCTCATCTTGTTCCCTTAAATCATTTTCCTTGCCAGAATCTTAGCTGTTTCTGTTTGACAAAGAGAGGCAAGAAGTCCCTTTTGAGGACATGCCAGAAGTACAACTGATTTGTACATTGTGGTGGATCTGAGTCATGTGCAGCTCTTAATTGCTAGATGGGTGCAGATCACTTCCTGCTGACAAGGATATCAGCAGCAGATCTCCAGCAGATTCAGATTTGTCTGGCATTGCGGAAACCTGACACCTTATGTGGAGACCTACATTGTGGTTTCCATTTTGATGGTGCACATGCTCATCGAATCGCAAAATGTGCCATAATCTGAATTTAAAATCCAACTGAGTTTTCTGAAGGCCTTTGGTATTCTTGTTGCAGCTGGTGCCTTGGTTGACCTTCACAAAGGTAGCATTTTATACACCATCTGTTGAACCTTTTGCATTTGTTCAATCTTTTTCCTGTAAACTGCTGTGGTCTAAATTGCATTAAGAACTTCCTTGTATGAGGCTGTAGGCACGGACCAATTGCTATCTAAGTTTAGTTCAGAAAATTTCACTGGATTACATAGTTCCTGTGTTTCAAATTTAGCTTACTCTGGAGTCTTTTTTCCATGTACAAGTACGGAAAATCATTTAGGCTTTTGGAGTTATGCAGAAGAACACCAGTACATTCTACATTGAAGAATGCATCATTCCTCAATATCAGCAGAGGCGTTGGCATATCTCCTTCAGTTTCTAAAGAATGTTCAGATTCCCTCCACCATGTTCGTGCAGGCCTCTCTTTGCATCTCCAGTTTTCTTTATTCTATCTCTCTAACCAGCATTACACTCTTTTATTCTATTCTATTCTATTTTCTGAGGTAAACCCTGTCTCACCATAGACTTCCTCTCCCTCCCCTTGATAAACCAATGATTAGTGAAGTGTCCCCAATCATGGAACCTTCTTCTCAGACAGGCCACGGCACTGTAATCCCGGATAAGTCACTGTCTTGTCTACCAACTAGCAGTTGAAGTTTTCTGATCTTGTAACCTTCACGTCTCCAGGATATACTTTGGTTGATTTTAATCGTTAACTTATAGCCATAAACTTCGTCCCAAGCGTGGACTGCCATTTCTTTAATCAGAGTCACATTTTTTAATTTTGAAGATGATGCCCAGCCCAGCAACCTTTCTGAATTCTTGTTCCTGAACAGCATAAAAGCACCTGCACAGTTGTGCATTGGTCTTCATCCAGCAAACATCTCAGACACACAAAAACACTACACAATCACCTCTGACCTCTAAGTCCCCATTGCACATCACAATGGAGGCTGGAGGGTTGATCACTGAGGTCGGTTGGACTGAGTTCGACTTTCTGTCGCATGGAGAGGAGTCAGAGGTAATGGCCCAGCTGCTAGGTGGCTTCCCCTCCCATGGTGAGGAAGGCCACCAAGATCTGCCTTGGTCCGATCAAGCTTCCAATGCATACAGTGACAACATTGGAAGTAGTCTTGCTGTCCAACCTGCATATGAGGGCTACTATTTGAGCAACTCCAATGAAGCCCTCGGGATCAGCTCCTGCATTGCACCTGATGACCTGGGCTCGGTCCAGGAGTACGGTGCAACTGAGTTTGTCAACATGTTCTCAAACCATTCCCCTAATTTTTATGGGAATGGTGACCGGAGCTGCGAGGATCTGGATGTTCCAAACATGAGTATGCTCGACTCAGTAAGTGCTACCAACAAGAGAAAGCACTTGGCTGAAGAACTCGATGGCCAAACAAGAGTAAGTCTTCGTGATTATCCTTTCTAGCATCAATATTATGGCTAGAAACCTCATGTTACTTACGTAAGTGCTTAATAAAATGGGATAAATGCAGGGCCGGAAATGCGCACGGAAAGTTCAAACTAAACGAACGAAGAGGGCCAAACAGAGTAGAGATGAGGATGCAAGTAGGAGCCCAACAAGCTGCTGCACTTCTGACAGTGACTCGAATGCCTCTCTGGAGTCTTTAGATGCTGATGCTCTTCCGAAAGGCAAGGCTCGGGCAGGCCGCGGTGCGACAACTGAACCCCAGAGCATCTATGCAAGGGTACTATATATGATCATCCTAATCTGTTCATGAAAATGTCACTCCTCTTCATAACTGAATCTGACAGTACTGTTGCTGTTCTTTGGTTATGCAGAAAAGGAGGGAAAGGATCAACGAGAGGCTGAAGATTCTGCAGAACCTGGTGCCCAACGGGACCAAAGTAGATATCAGCACCATGCTTGAGGAGGCAGTCCACTATGTGAAGTTCCTGCAGCTTCAGATCAGGGTGAGGATTTGCAGATTTTTCTGATAGTGTTGGCGCCATCCATGTTGTAGCGCAATGACGACATTCCACTGACATTTTCCTTTTTCTGAATCTGCAGCTCCTGAGCTCGGACGACATGTGGATGTATGCCCCGATCGCGTACAACGGGATGAACATCGGGATCGATCTGAGCATGGACAGATGATCAAACGCGAACAATCGTGATCAAGGAAATTTGTTACTTAACCGATGAAAAATGTGCTTGGTATAACCAGTCTGAACTTTTTATACAGTTCGAGGACCATAGGTACAGAAGCAGCGTGCTAGGCGCAGACTCTGAAACTTCTGAAGGCAAGGGAGTGACAAGCTGCCTACAGCCTACTGCACCACTTACATCAAGAGATCGTTTTACTCCCAAATTGCACGGGACATTTTTCTTTTCTTTTGTCTCGAGAAGAGGCATCTTTTAACAATCAGTAAACTGAGATATTTTTCCCCTTTATTATTATATGTAAATTGTACAAGTTTTTGTTTCTTCTCTTTCGAGCAAATACCAAGAGCAATTCACACTCCTCCTACTACTCCTGAAACCGGACACGTGACCTCCCCCATCTGATTTCACCCGATTTTCACCAACGTGGTGCTGATATGGCAGCGATTTTGAACCGACGTGGCACGGGTTCACATGTCATCCTCTAGCTTCTTCTACGCTTCCAGTGCGCGAGCGGTGCAGCCTTCCTCCAACCCGCATGCCCGCCGACGAGCTCGGCGCTGTCCTGGCATTCTCCATCCGCATGCATGCGGACGAGCTCGGCGGTGCCCTGCGTTCTCCCTCTTGCGGCCGAATGCGGCTACTCGGGGCTACCCCCAGAGATTCCATCAAGCTCCGTGCCATATATAGCAGGGGAGGCGCCTGTTGGTGATTCACCATTGGGGCCTCCCGCAGCAGCGCACAGGTGCAGCCTGCCGGGCCCATTGCCACAGACGCAGAGACAAATCAGTCCATGGGACCGAGGCAGAGAAAAATAAAGGACTGATGCTTCAATCTTCTAGAGAAGTAAAACGGAGGTAGAAAGGTGGATGCTTGAGCTGCCAGTTTGCTATGCGCTCTCGAGAAGAAGATTCCGAGAGAGAGATACATGCCTGCTTGGATTTGGAGAGGATTAAGAACCGATTGCTTCTTGCGTGTAGGGTAGGAGCGAGAGGAGAGGTGCTGCTGCTTTCTTGCTGATTGTTTTCTCGGTGAAGAGGGAAAGGAGATGAGCCACTACCGTGCGCTATGCTTGGTCATGGGAGAGAGGTGGCGCAACAGCTACCAGAATTGGAGAATTAGGAATCCGACGATTGCTCTTCGGGGGAAATTAAGATGGATTGGAGAGGAGGAAGGAGATCTGCTGCTCCCGATCCAATCCCTGCTCGTCCCACCGTCAGACCTCCAGGACCGAGCAGAAGCACAACCTGAGCGGACGAACGGGACCCCATGATGCCTTCTCCCTAGTACCGCATCTTGCCGTAGCAACCGACTGCCAATTAAAGCATCAGCGAGGCGAGCCACCAGAGCTTCCGCGGTCGCAGTCCACTGATTGGCGATGTTCAATCCGCAGTCGCAGCTCGGGCGCCTTCGTGCTGGTCACGCTCTCGAGATGGTCCCTGCGGATGGAGACTCCAGAGCAACTATGCCTCGTGTGGCGCCCATCAGCTGTAGCGGTGAGTGGCGGCACCAGCTCGACGGCAAGAAGCGGCGGCGGCTGGAAGCGGGCGGAGGAGGTGGTGCCGCATATCGGCGCAGACTGCAGATTGAAAGAGAAGATAGCCCCTGCCACGTCCATCATCTCTGACACGTCAGCCCGCGCCACGTCGGTTCAAAACCGGTGCCACGTCGGACAAAACTGGAGTGGAATCGGATCAGGGAGGTCACACGTCCGGTTTCAGGAGTACGAGGAGGCAGAACGGACGGTTTTGTAGTTGCGGGAGAAAACACGGACTCAGTCCATTGTCGAGGGGGGTAAGTAGTATCCAAACAGCCATGTTGGGCTTAGTTGATCTCTCGTTTGGGCCGCGCCAACTCCATCCATATGAGCCCCAAAACGAAGCCCAATAAACGTTTCGCGCACGCACCTGAGCGAAGAGAGAGAAGGGAATCCCCAAACCTCCCCTACACCCCGCGCCGCCGGCCGCCGTCCCCTTCCGAACCTTCGTCTCCCTCGCGCCCGCCATGGCCGCCGCCTCCGCCTGCGGCGGCGCGGGCTGCGGGCCGCACTGCTCCTCCTCCTCCGGCTCCGCCTCAGGCGCCGAGGAGGACGCTCCGGCGGAGAGGATGGCCCGGCTTTCGATCGCCACCGGCGCCGCCACCACGTGCGGCAAGTGCGACGGCGGCGCCCCGACCGTCGCGGCGTCCGGGGGCGCTGGCATGTGTCGGGAGTGCTTCCGGGCCCACCTGTTCGGGAAGTTCAAGCTCGCCGTCACCAGCAACGCCATGGTGCGCCCCACCGACGCCGTCCTCCTCGCCTTCTCCGGCGGCCCCGCCTCCAGGTCTCCGATTCTCTCGGATTTCCCACCGTCATCATTACTATGTCTTCTCTCTACCTGGTAGTTTGGGCAAATTTGTGCACTGTGGCAAGATCAACATATGCCAGCTTAAAAAAGAAAAGGATCAATACCCACGGCCAACATATAGCATTGGGTTTGAGCTCTATTGCAAATTAATGGGTCATGGGTGGCAGGGTAATCGGTTAGGTACTTAGGTCTTTAGTTTTCGATGTTGCTTCACTTCCATGGTTTTGTTATAATCCCACTGAATCGAATTGTCGCCACACAACCCAGGGTGGCCCTGCAATTCATACACGCGATGCAGTCCAAGGCGATCCAGAGCTGGGAGACGAGCAACTCGCAGGCCCTGCCGGCCTTCGGCGTTGGCGTGGCGTTTGTCGACGAGAGTGTCGTTTTGGCGAGACCGGAGCATGAAACTCAGACGGCGACTGAAGATATCAAATCGATCGTGTCGAGTTTGTCACCCGGCGATAAGCAAGTGCACGTTGCCCCTCTTGAGGACGTATTCTCATCTGGGTCAGAGGACAAGGTGGCCAGGCTGAAGGAGGTGGTCGGCATGATCGATGATGAGACAGGGAGGGATGACTTTATTCGATGCTTGCGCATGCTTTCACTGCAGAAGGTGCTTCCCTTCAGTGCTTGTCCATGCGCTCGCATGTTTTTTTTATACCAAACTTACAATTCCATGTTGATATTTTGCTCAGATTGCACTGGAAAATGGCTACACCAAGATCATGCTGGGGACATGCGCATCTGGAATAGCATGTCATGTGCTATCTGCCACCGTGAAGGTATGTTGCTAATCTGGTGATGCTTCATACTTCTTGAAAAGATCTCATGAGAGTGTTGAGAGCTTAACAGAATTACCAATTTTTCCCAGGGGCAAGGCTACTCTTTACCAGCTGATGTCCAATATGTTGATACACGGTGGGAAGTACCTGTGGTTCTTCCACTCCATGATTGCCTTGCCCAAGAGCTTAGCTTGCTCTGTGAACTTGATAGGTAAGATCAAAGTTCATTTATTAATCTAGTTGTTTGTTTTCTTCACAACGTCTTTTATTCTAATGGGTTCTATGCTCAGTTTAAAGATGCAGCAACTTCTTGATAGGCCTTGCAGGGGCATCAACAGCTTAGTTGCATCGTTTGTTTCACGACTAAGGGTAGGTCCTCTTGTTCTTCGCATGCCACTTGCTTACCAACTTGACATTTTAGCTATTCTGAATTAAACTAAAACTGAAGCTGTGTTCTTGTTTAGTGATTACTTTTATGAATATCTTGAGGAGCAACACAAGTCGTGATTTTTAACATTTTCTAATTTCTATTTTCTATTTACAGGAAGAGAACCCTTCTCGAGAGCACACCATTTTAAGAACCGCACAAAAGCTTAAGCCATTCTCTTTTAATAAGTTCTCAGCAAACGGCTATCATGATTTCCTGCCATCACGGCTTCGACCCAAGTTTCAGAATGTTGATACCAACGAGTCTACTTTCTCTGAGATTCTCTGCCTGATATGTGGAAGCCCGTTCAGTGAATCAGAACTCCAGAATTTGGAAAACACAAAGCACAAGGCCCAGAAGAAAATTGATCTTTATACTGCTCATTGTTGTCAAAGCTGCCATTTCCAGATTCTACCATCTGCTACAGATACGTATGGACAATTCTTTTCACTACTACCGAAGTTTTGGACTGAGAAAGTGGACACTGCATCTGCCAGCTCACTAAGGTGAGGCTTTGTAGGCTGCCTCATTGTCTGGGTATTTATTGTGCATGTTATCAGTGATATACTAAAGGAAAACATTAAACCTTTCCGTGTTGCTTCTTAGCATGATGTTTAGTTTACATGACCACTTGTTTCCACATGTTCAACACTCCATTCATTTGCTAATATCATGTTTGTTCTTCAGTGCACTGATTCAGCAAACTGTTTATTTCAGAGATCAAATAGAAGACTACCTGCTGGAAGATGATGATGAAAACTGAAATTATTGCTTTAGTGAAACCCAAACTTGTGAGAAAAAGTTGTCTGGTTTCATGATTAAAGTTGAAGGAGTCACATTTCTTTTTTCATATGGTAACGCCAGAGTGCTGGTATATACTGACACACATGTTTTACTACTGTTTTGTTTGTTAAGCAAGAAAGCCAGAAGAGACCCTTTCTGATTGTACCTCACACAGCATGCATAGAACTTACGGATAGCAGTGTTTCTCTCCAGTATGGCACTGCTTTTAGTCAATTTTTTTAGACACCCTTACAATTCCATGCATTATATTCTTCCTGGTATTCTGTAATTCTTCGATCAACTTATCTGGAATCTGTACAGTGATCAGGCAAACCATCACGAGCAGCAAGTTTCCACTGATTTTAGAAGACAGCACAGTTTGGATAGCTGAAGGTTTCCCACTTCCATGTGATTTCATATTGATTGGTCTGTACTGTGCCAGCTATTCTGTAGCAAAGATTGTACCAAGATGAATTTATCCAATGATGTTTTTGGACCATCCGTTTTCTGTATAGATCTTGTATTTACTGCAGTTATAACATATTAATCCTTTGTATTTGACTCAAAGCACACTTTTGGGACGTATAGATAGACGCTGCATCCTGGTCCTTGGTAGGGCTGAAGGGATGCACATCCTATCCCCAATGCAAAATGCCAAGCATGTATACAACTGTACACATCACACATCACATACAAATGTACAATACTAAGAGTTGCAGGAAACAAAAATGGTAATGGCACTACAGATAAGTGGTCCCTTGCGTTTTGCTTTGTGCAACTATGTAATCAACTTGCTTTTCACTGCAATATCATGTAACTCTTGGTATTTCATTCCTGTGGGTGACAGTAAGTCATTTTCTACTAAACCTTTGGCTGTCTTTTCCCCTGCATTTTAGTGCATCGTCTCTTCTACTAACCACCACGTTACAAGTGTATTGGAGACTTTCTTGTGAAATGCATCGCATGCGTGCTTGCATCCATGTGCACTTCTCAGTGTTGCTGAACCCACACACTGGTCAAACATTGGGAACCTATATCTTATGAGTAATTAGGTTAAAGCTTGTAAAGGTTAGACCTTTTATTGTTAGCCACTTTAATCTGATTGGGTTGGCATAAAGCCTGGCCAGTAATCTTAGCCAACGTGCAAGGGCTTATCCAGCTTTTCATCAATGATGACAACACAAGTGCATACAAAGTCCCGCAAGGGCCTACAGAACCTTTCATTTTAGATGGTTGGAGCAGGTTTTATAAAACCGACTACCTGCTGATGGATGATGTTGATGGATTCTGGCAGAGCTTGACAAAAATTTCAAACTTTCAAATGTTCTCCACTCTTGTTCAAACTATAAAGTATGAGAATAAATAATGCGGATATTGATTAAGAATCCACTAAAATGGTCCGTAATTTTCTGCAAGTTGGGCTGATAGCCTTCCGATCTCTACTTCTAAATTTCTAATGACACCAGCAGAAGAAATGCTATATTTTGTTCTTGTTTGAAGGATTATTTTGTTGCTAATGGCTGCAATTGCCACTCAAATTGCTTTTGAACTCGTGCTTTAAAATCTCTGTAGATCTATGCAGCATGGGTGGCAGGCACTCTGTCCTGAGCTATCCAATCAACCCATCCTTGTGGTATTGTTGTCCATGACATCGCATGGCAGTGGTGCTGCGTGTGCTACCATCAACAGTAGAGGCGGTGCTTCATCAGCAATTGTTTTCTCTTTGGGCAGCAAGGCTGACCCCAAATAGGCCTGGAAACAAAAGGTAACAAATAGGGCTACCAGATATTGCTCCTTGTACTAACCTAGCTTCATATCTTTTTTTAAAAAACTTAAAACCCGGCTGAGAGTGCCGGATTTGTATTAATTAAAAGAGGAGAGAGTGATAAGGCCTAGACCCAAACAAAAAGGAAAAGCTATAGCTGTACGAACATGAAAGAAAAGCGCTCACTCCTCCATTTCGACGATAGCACCTAGGTATCTGGCTCCCGCTAAGATCCAGCATCGCGCTTCCTCTTTGATTTTGCCAAGCAGTTGGTCTAGACTTTTGAACTTGGTCTAGACTAACCTAGCTTCGTATCATAGTTTCAAGTTCATACTATAGCATCATTGGTGTTTTGGTGACTCAAAAGGCTAACCTAAGCTAACGCTACAACTAGCATGTTCAGGTTCGGCACTTGTAGAGTTTAGCCACTGTGTGACTTTAGTGTGTTTAGTGGACAAGACTTCCATCCACACAGTGCCCACTTTTGCTTACTTCATTCTAACAAGCAAAGGCCCATTGTGTCCCCTAGTGATTGGCACAGCCCCCTGCTGTCATTGAAATATGTGGAGATGGGGGGAAGAAGTTAAGGCCCCCCTGTGACATTGACATGACCAAACCTGGGCTTCATTTGGACATATTTTATCATGCTTTGATCCAAAAGCTTGAAGCATTGGTCAAAGAAAACATTGGTGAGTGGGGAGGAAAAAAATCTGCAAGTGGCACAGTAGATATGCATGCAGTTTCTGAACCTTGCTTCATCAAAGTGGTTGTGGGTGCACAACTGCACACATGAAAGATCTCTGCTTCTGGTTCTTGTTTACTTGCTAGTTGCTGCTGTTATCACCTCATCTGCATTAGGTTTGCCTAATTCTAGTGATAATTCGAAAGAGTGGTGAGGTTCTAGTCAACACTTGTGGCTTGATTCTTGAATTATTGAATAGTGGGATGTACACACTACTGTGGGGGCTGGGGTGCCTGAATTCAGGGCTGGGCTATGCAGGGCTCTGTAGCAAACTTGACAAGATGTGTCATGGGTTGCTTGATTCGTGACACATACCTGCTGGCTTGCAATGCATAAATGCATGTCGATGAAATCGAATTCAAATGTCATGGCTGGTTTGTACCATTCATGTACAATTGTCCACCGCAGACGACATTGGTGCTCAGCATGGCTTGTACAATCTTTAAATGCAGCGTGCTGGTTGGTTCCATATGCAGGACCGTCGGTCACAGTGGATCAACACGGCAGCGAGAGCCAGCAGCAGTGAACTCTGAAACTTTGATTTCCTGCAGAAATTTCTACAATTTCTGCAAATCCATGCATGTTGAACGACAACAAATCTGATATAATATAATCCCGCCCTTCAGCTAAACTTGCTCATAATCTGAAGAAGCTCTTGGTCCATCATCGAAGTCACTCGGCTGGATTTGAATGTTTCAGAGCTTTCAGACAGTCCATGTAATAACAAACGATTCAGGTCAGATCTCAAACTTCCCGACACTGCAATTTGCGATTTGTTTTTCTCCCCCACTTTCATCTGAAATCCTTGACGCTTGTGATGATCCAATCCTGTGCTCACCCTTCGTTTTCAGGCGCGGATTCTCGCTCGTCCTGTTGCCCGAGCCTCGCCGTCGCCGATGGATCACCAGACGCAAACGCCGGTACGGTGGTCCAGTCCAGTCCATCCCATCCCATCCCATCCCATCCATGGCCGCTGCCTCCCCCTTGATCTCAGTGAGTGAGCTCTGGCCAAATCTTGGCACCTTCCCCTTCGCCGTATTTTGTTATTCGGATGGCAGCAATCGGGGCGGTACTGATGAATCCGCATCTTGGACGATGCGTGTAGAACTGGGCTAGTCCGGGACACCGGCCCTGGAATCATGCGTTTTGCTCGCTGCTGCACCCTCGCCCCCTCTCATGTGACCTCATATTTGTATACATGTACATATCTACATATGATTAATAGCTTCTGGATGTAGCATGACAGCGACCTTGGAGACAGCTAGCTTGCCCTAGTTCACGAGCATGGTGCACGCTGCGAGGTTTAAATTCCATGGAATTTCACCGTTTCTTGGTCGAAGTGAATCTTTCAGAGGTTTAAATTCCGTGGAATTTCACCGGTTTTTGTTTCTTTGGGTACTGTGGTGAAGTTTGTGATGGGATGAAACTTCATGCATGGGTGGGTTTGTGATGAGGTGCGAAATGTGGTGTTGCAAGATGCTATAGATTAGTCGCGTGATCCCTGAGCAGATGCCACGCTGTGTCCGTATTATGTCCCTTGCATTGCTCGCTTTCAAGAATGGCTCTGCTTTTTTTCTGAATGGATTTGGGGCCCCGGGCCCGCAAACCGGGTGATTTGTCTCACTGTTTGTGCATTTCTTCAGGAGGAGGCGAAGAGCGTTGCGATTTGATTTCTACCTGTTTTTGGATGCACTAAAGATTTTTGGGAGGGATGATGCTGGGAGGTGGTTGAGATTGGCCTCTCAAACAAATCCCGCCTTTTTTTACCTGTATTATATGGAGCCTGCAGCCTGCCTTTTCCACATCACTACTAGATTAGATTCTAGTAGGGTTTTCCAGGGACCAGAAATCTATTTATCTGAAAAAGAAGCACCAGGCCAGGAGTAAGCATGCTTGTCAGGTGGAGCGTGTGGATATTGTTTTTTTTTTTTTTGAGATGAGCGTATGGACAGTTGGAGGCACACTGTTGCATACTAAATGGATAATCTTGTATGCCAAATCCATTGTACAAGGATAGAATCTTAAACCAGTAATTTTAGTTTTGTAACTTGATCAGTCTATGGAAAAATAAATTGACATATACCAATCAGATAAATACACTGTCAACATACGTTTCATAATTGATTTAGGGGGTGTTAGTTCCACGGACTAAAGTTTAGTCCTTATCACATCGAATGTTTAAATACTAATCAGGAGTATTAAATATAAACTAATTACAAAATCAATTGCACAGATGGAAGCTAATTCGCGAGATGAATCTATTAAACTTAATTAATTCATGATTAGCACATATTTACTGCAGCATCACATTGTCAAATCATGAACTAATTAGGCTTAATAGATTCGTCTCGCGAATTAGTCTCCATCTGTACAATTAGTTTTATAATTAGCTCCTGTTTAGTTTTCCTAATTAGTATCTAAACGTTCGATGTGACAGGGACTAAACTTTAGTCCGTGGAACCAAACACCCGGTTAATGAAACTAATTTTTGATAATGTAGATGTTGGTGATTTTTCTATAAATTAAAATTAGATTGACTTAGGATAACATTGAAAAGAACCACATTTAAAGTGGAGCGAATGCTACTTTACTAACTTCATAAGGTTTCCTCTCTGACGTTCACATGGTATATATACACGATAGAAAGATTGATTAGGGTACGTTTGATAGAGCTCCTAGAGCAGCTTTCAGGTAGTATTTTTGCAGAGAAGTGATTCACTAATTATGTGAACTGAATCTCTAAAATGAACTAGAGACTAGGAGCTGGAAAAAAAAAGTAACTTTTGGAATTCACTTCTTGCACAGCAACACTTCATACTAAAAATTAACCTAGAGAATCATAGAGGATTGCTTTCAGACATGATTTTAGGAGGAGCTCAACCAAAATAAGCTCTTAGTGGTTAAAGTACCTGAATAGCACCTAGCAAGCCTAGGTTCAACTCCCCTGGTAGCGAATTCAACGGGTCTGAAATAAAAAATTAAAAAATAGGCCCTTAGTTGCTAGCGATAATGCATTATATGCCACGTATTCTTTATTGTGTTTAGAAGTGCTTTAGCAAACTCAAATATCCCAAGCATGGATACCTAACCAAGCGCCGATGGTTGGTTACAAATCCTATGTGAAAAAATAGTGAGCATTACAAATATGATTGCAGAGTAGCTAATAAATGAAAATTTGTAGAGTGCTGAAAGTACAATCATAAAGTATGATCAGTGTCACTCTTTAGAGTAAATGGTCATTAATTAAGGTGACAGGTGCACAAATACATGAATGCACTTCACATACGCCAGGCCGTAGTTGTATAGTACTCTTAGCCCAGGTGAAAAAACTTTACCAAAACTGTCAAATTTTACCACCCTTACCAAAACTGTCGATACATATCCGAATTGCAGAGGCCAGAAGGTAACACAGGAACACGAAAAAAAACAAAGAACGGTTAAAAAATTAGTGAAGCGAGAGCCGGTTAAATAGAGGGGAGGAGGCTTCGGTTGCCATCTCACTCTCGTCCCCTCCGGCCTCTGCCACGGCCCGCCACCGCCGCCGCCACCTCGCCGGCGACCACCGCAGCATCGGAGATTCCAGAGCTCGCGCCCCTCGCGCATGGTTCTTGGCTTCTCGCTTGCTCGACGTGTCCTGTAACTAACTGACTAACCGTGGTGACGAGATGATGCCGGTGGAGGCGGCGGCGGCGGAGGACTGGTCGGCGTGCGCGTTCTCGCTCACCTGCGAGGAAGACGGCGCCGACCTCGGCGACGGCTCCGTCGACGACGGCGTGCTCTTCTCGCCCTACAATGCCGGTGACGAGGAGGAAGAGGAGGAGTACTTGGAGCAGCTGGTGTTCAAGGAGGCCAGCTTCTGCTGCTCCTCCTCCGACTCCGCCGCCGACTGCGAAGGCGACGGCGACGTGGACGGCGAGTGCCAGTCCGTCGTCTCCGAGGAGTGGTTCCGGCAAGCTCGCCTCGCCGCCGTCAAGTGGATTCTTGAAGTGAGCATCCGCCTCTCTCCCGATTAGCTAAGCTCCATTAGATTCGCATGGCATCTGATTGCATCGTTCGCCATTGCAGACGCGCGGGTACTTCGGGTTCGGCCACCGGACGGCGTACCTCGCCATCGCCTACTTTGACAGCTTCCTTCTCCGGCGACGCGTCGACGTAATCTATCTAACCGCGCCGCCGCTGTTAAGATTAAAAAAGTTTTCTTTTCCTTAAAAAAAGAAAGGAAAAGGCCTCTGCTTTTGAATGCCAATGACGCCGGGCATTGCGTTGGTGGTTGCAGAGGGAGGCGATGCCGTGGGCGGCGCGGCTGTTGTCCGTGGCGTGCGTGTCCGTCGCCGCCAAGATGGAGGAGTGCCAGGCGCCGGCGCTGTCGGAGTTCGACGCTGGCGGCTACGACTTCTGCCCGGCGTCCATCCGCCGGATGGAGCTGCTCGTGCTGTCCACGCTCGGGTGGCGCATGGGCGCCGTCACGCCCTTGGACTTCCTCCCCTGCTTCTCCTCCCGGCTCCACCCGCACGGCGGCGCCGGCGCCGGCGCCGCCCTCAAGGCCATCGGCTTCATCTTCGCCACGGCCCAAGGTTGTTCTTGTCCGTACACATCAAAATCGAATCTTTTTTTTCCTCTCTCTTCTGACATCCAGTGATCTGTCTTGCGTTGCTCTGACTGACTGGTTTGTTTGTGCAGCTGGTAGCGTGCTTGATCACAGGCCGTCCACTGTGGCTGCAGCTGCTATCTTGGCTGCAACCTATGGACCTCTGCTGACCAAAGAGGCACTGGATTCCAAGATGAGATACCTTTCTCCATCTCGTCTTATTGAGAAGGTTGATCACTTGCTTGCATCTTTGAACATCCATGTACTAGCATTTTGACCATATGAATGTTCTCTCCGGATAAACTTAGAATTAGATGAACTTCACTTCATTCACCATCTTTATGTTAAAAAGAAATGTGTTTGTTTCTGTGATCAGGAGCATGTACACGCCTGCTACAGTGTGATGGTTGGGGGCATGAACAGGAGGGGTAACAAGAGATCATTGCCATGTTCAGGCTCCGACGAGGTTGCCACTAGTACATATGATTCTGTTCTTGTTGATGATGTTACCGACACCGCCGCCTTTGCGACGGCGGTGGCGGCGAGGAATAAGCGGATCAGGCTGGAGCTGCCGGGCATCCGTTGAGAAGCTAGCACCACCGGGGACACAATTTTTAGCCAGATGTCTAGGGGGGCTTGGTTTGATCTTCCCTTTATTTTCATTCTTTTAACTTATATGTTTGCAAAAAAAAAAAGTTTTTTAGGTTCTTTGAGCCATTGCCATGGGTTGGCATTGGCTGCTGTCAGATTGGATTGGTTTGGTTTGTGTGAGAGGTGGAAGAGATGAACAAAGCAGAGGGCTGAGCTTTCCTATGGAGAGGAGAGCTTAGGTTAATAAGCCCAATGCCAGTGCCCAAATGGGGCACATTCCAGTCAACTTTACTTGAAAGTTGCACTGTTTGATAAGCCATTGTGGATGGCATGTTGCAATGCAATTTGCATTCATATGGTGAGATGCTGCTTCTGCAGAGAAGTTGCAAAACAAGTGGTAACAACACTGAGGTTGAGGGTTTTACCATTGTTTATAGAGGAGAGAGAGAGAGAGCTGTTTCCTTTTTTCACTTGCGCAAGTGGATGTGTGAGTGTTTCACTCTGCACTTGCTTGGGTTACATCGGTTTGTAACAACCCTGTGTACTTGTGTAACCCCTCTTGTTCCTGAGGAATGGATCAGATTGCATCATGTGTGTGACCTCCCTGTAGGTTTCTTGATCAGTTCTGCCGACTGCTGCAATTTTCAGTGTCACTCATTCACTTCTGCTGGGCCATGGCAGTGGTTCTTCTTGCTCTGCTTTTTTCTCCAGGAGGATCCAATGCAACCTTTTTCCTGTTACATTGCAACCAGCTTAGCACATGCTTGATGAATCTTGGCCAAACCCCACTATTGCACAGGCAGAACTTGCACAATCCACAGTAATGTAAGTAAAGGAAGAGATGGCCGGTGTGTAAAGAAAGCCATTGTCAACCATGATTAGTAGCAAGTACATTGTGGCCCTTTGGACATTATTGTGCATGATGAGCAAAGCATGCAACAACACACTACGTGCTGTTGTGTGGGAAGGAAGACAAGTGCTGCTGCATATGGATGGGAGTATTAATGAACAAGATAGATACAGGAGATTAGCACTTTAGGCCAATAATTGCCAAAAGATTAGGGTGATGTGACTTCTAACTTATGTAGTTGTGTATTTGGTTGGTATGGAGCTGCACAAGTTTGATATTTGTTACACCAAGAGGATGTGGAGCACACTGAGGCAACTTGCAAGTTCTGAGCAAAGTAAACTATCAAAAAGAAGTTGTGGCATGTGACATTTTTCAGCAAATGGTATACTTGACCTTTCCTGTATAATACCAATTCTGGAAATTGCTCATTAGGTGTATGTGAATTACATTCCGCAGATGATAATTACAAGTAATAAACATGGATTTATCGTAACTCTTCCAAAGAAAAAAACTCTTTCAAACACAAACCCCCATACATTAGTCAATGCAATGAACAAAGAAGGTTACCACTGTGCCACCATGCACATGCGGTTAAAGATAAACAACAAACATGCTCAAAATATTACTACTTTCATGGATACAATAATGATGATATCTTTACATCCACAGCCTTTATTTTTCTCCATCTCACCCCATGATAAACCCTAAACCATAAAGTTGGTCTTCTAGCCTCATCCACTATCTAATGCAGGTCTTACATTGCACCCTGCCTTACAGCTGGTAAAAAGAGCTTTTGCCTCTGCACTCTGGCAATGAAAATGCCTGGCCTGCCCCCATGGGCAATGGAGTGGCTTTCTGAGCTGAGAGCCAGCCACCAGTCCACCACCACCACCACCACCCCTGCAGGCTGCCTGCTGCAGCCATGGCCTTACCGATCCTCTCTCTTTCTCTCTCATTCATGTGCCTTCATGGCTTTGTTTTGTTTCTCCAATGTTGCTATATAAAGGAAAGCGGTTCCTTGCATTGAAACATGGTCAGTTGGTCACAAATGCGTCTGTGCTGTTCTCAAACAGACAACAGTGTTTCTATGAAGGTAGGCCAGCTGGCACTTGGAATATGGAACTCAATTTGCAAAAGTTTATTAGGTATGTTCGTTTAGCTCAGATAGATGAATAAATACATGCTGTTTATTAAAATATAATTCAGTTGTAGTTCATGAGTGTTCCAAGAGAAAATTTTACCCTTTTCTATAGGAATAATTCCTCACATGCCTGATCAAATGTAAGCCATGGCATCTAAGAAGAAATGATGGAGAAGATATAAATACGAATTTTTCATTTCCCAAGTTTGAACATCTTTTTTCCTAAAAGGGAGAAAAGAAAGAGTATCGAAATGAACTATGTATCTTTGTATTAAGAATAGAATGGTCACCCAAATTTGGGCAAACACTTCCCTTACCATACTTTTATTTTCATTCAAACCGATCTACTTATCATCTATGATATACCTCGGAGGTCGAGCTGGTCAAGAAGAATGGACCACTATAAAATTGCAACTGCATGAAAGCAGATCAAATCAAACATGTTTAGGGGATTTTCTTGAACTAATCAACTGTACAATGTTAAGATGGGCATTGGGCAACTAAAGATAATCTTACAATAATGCTTGTGTCAACCAATAGCAGCAAACCTGGTAGCTTGTATCTAAAGTGTACAGAGGATATACTATTGCCTGCATTCTGAATCTGGGCTTGCCCAAGCCTAGATGTGCAATATGCATACGGTCGTTGGGTGAATAAACATGAGGATCCAGAAAGGTTAGCAAACCTGCACAGCTTCTCAGTCACCAATGCAGTCAAAAACAGGCTTGGAGACAAAGCTTTGGTTAAATTTTGCTGGTTCAAAGGAGTCCCACAGCTGCCACCTAGAAGTGAGTGGCCACCTCACTGGATGGCCGGCTGCCCCTGGTCCTAGCAAACCACCATTTTTTTTTGGCAACACTTGAGTACTTGACTATTATGAACATGAACAGTGTGTAGTAAAAAAAACTCGGATCCTATATAAAAGATTTATCTAGGAGTAAACATCGATCTAATTTCTCGTAGTTTTGTGCCTGTATGATTCTAGTATGAAATGCACCACATGAAATTGAAGGGGAAAAAAAGAAGTAGCAAAGGAATAGGATGAGGTATGGCAGTTGGAGTTTGTACAGCTGTGAGTCTCATCTCTCAACTGAAAGCCTGGGGCAAAGATGGCCGGCTTGCATCAATGGCAGGCAGGGTGTGGCCCTGGCTGCTCACTACTGTGCAGAAGGGTGAGCACTTGGGGTGTGGTCTAAAGGCTAGAAACAAGCCTGCACAAAGACAAAGAGGCCAGCACAAAGATATCTTCCCATGCATCACGCAACAGAGAGCATGAGAGCAGCATGTAGCACAGTGACACACACACACAAATCCTGATCTGGTCAAGGAGACATTAGGGCTTGTTTTGTATCGCTTGTTTTGGTTGTTCTTGCGTGATGGCACTGCTTGTGAATGCGATGAACTGTCTACTGTGGGTGCGGTCCCGATTCTTACCTTGTCGTACTCTAACCATCGATACATTTTGTGCTTAGGTATATACCTATTTTTATTTTTTTACGGGGAAGGTTTATCTATTTTTATATTGTAGTATTTGGATAAAGAGAATGATACTCCCTCCGTTCCAAATTGTAGGTCGTTTTGACTAGTAGGTTCATAAATATTATTAGGCCAGTTTCAATAGAAGAGTTTCATGGGCATTAAATTTTATACCACATCAGCAATTCTGCTAACTTGGCAAGATCATTTATGAGGAGAGTTTCATCAGATGTGAGAGGAGTTTCATCCCCATGACACTCCGCTGGCACAGTTAGCTAATTCTCAGTCTTGGTAACTATGCAATGAAACCGTGCACTGAGACTGGCCTTATGCACCTAGACATACATGTATAATAATATCTATGAACCTTAAAAAGTTAAAATGACCTACAATTTAGAATGAAGGGAGCATCACAAATTGAGATTATTTTAGCATTTTTAGATCTATAATTTTTACTAGACACGTAGACCGAACACCGAACGCAAATTCTTGAACCACAGTGCTAAAGGAGGTTAATAACCATGATCTGGTTGGTCACTTGAGATCGTCTTAGGATAGTGTTAATTACCATGATCTCACACTGTATTTCCGTCGATCCTTAATCGAAATGTGTGGTGGCTGCCGTTGTGGACATTATGAGGAGGCCGTGCCGTGCAGCTGCCGGTCTGGTCTGGTCAACCTCGAGATCGGGGACATGATCAGAGCCAGAGCCAGAGCGAGCCACGGCATTCCCTTCTTCCGCCTCGGTTCCTGCGCCAGCCAGATGACCTGACCCACGGGCCGGTGTTCCAATTCCTACTACTCGTATCCGTACTTGAAAACTCGATCGGTACCGAACCGTGGTACAGTACATTCTAAAACTAGTGTCTGATAGAAAACTATAAATGTACTCGTATCGTCATTTTCAGATGGAATTCATCTCTACGACTCATCAGAGTAATTTGTAATCGAACTTTTATTCGGATTTTTTAGTTTGTTCAGAATAGTATTTCTTGCAAATGCGCTAATTGTATTGGATGATGCGTGCCATCCATGGAAAGAGCGCACAAATGCCCTGTTGCGTGGACTGGGATCCTCCTGATGCACACAGCATGTCCTGGCCGCTGTGGATGGAGCAAAGCTAAATGTGTAGCAGTATATCTGTCTCAGTTGTGTGCTGGTTTAGGAAGGAATTGCAAAAAGAAAATGTTAAATTTTGAAGAATTCTTTCTACAAAAATTCCCTTTTCAGTTTTTTTTTTCAGTCTACAAAACGGTTCTGGGCGTTTCCTAACAATGGCCCATTGGGCCCCAGGCCGATGTTGTCCTCCATGGGCTGTGATCATTCTCGGCCCAGGAACTTATTGTTACGGATCGGACGTCATGTACATTTGCTTGTTGATCCAGCATGTCGGTCGTTCCTGTGCTCGTGGTCATCCTCGCCGCCGTCGCGGCATCACCACGCACGGCCGCCGCCGACGCGACGCAGAACCTGCCTGCGCCGCAGGATTTCATCCGCTCCCGCTGCGACACCACATGCCGTGTCTAAGGCCGGAGGCCGCCGCGGAGTGCAGCAAGCTCCCTGCTCCCGTTCGCCGCGTCCATCAACGTACGGCAGCTACATCAGGGCCTCCCACACCGCCGCCACCATCATGGTCTCCGAGCTCAGGGCCTTGGCGAGCTCGGCCGCGCACGCCCGGAGTAAAAGCTGGGCGGGTGCGCCCGGATGGCCGAGGAAGCCGTCGCCGGGGCCAAGGAGCCGCTGGCCAAGCTCAGGCGCCTCGAGCCCTCGACGCCGTAGGCGACGAGAGGATGGGCGAGTTCGATCTTCAAGCCGTGGGGGACTGGTTTCAAAGCGTGAAGAAGGGTTTCCAGCAGGAGTGCCATGATGGAGGAGTCAAGAACATCAGGGATCCTACAAAGGAGATGCCCAGGGCTGGAGTGGTGAACTCCATATATGCTTCCGGTGCCCTCGTCAGCGGCTCCACGCCATATTCACTAAGTTTATGGCATCTCACCTATGATTAATTGGTTTATTATCTTTTTGTTTTCACCGATGCCCATCCATCCATGATCATTAGTATTCATATATATGTGTGTTTTTTTAGTTAATTATATTATTTGTAATGCCCCTGTTACCTATTTTTATTTTTTTAGCTATATATGCAGCCTGTGCACTCATTCAATAAAGCTATATATTATATGTATGTCTTTGAGTTAATTATTTGCAATGGCCCATTACATATTTTAATCTGTTGAGCTACCGTACGCATGCATTTCTGTGCCGGCTACAGAAAGAGCTGTCGCGCCGGTTTTCGGTGAACCCCCGTCGAATTTTTATACGATCCGACGGTAAAAATTGGAGCCAGCGGTAATAATATACCATCACCGTCGATTTGTATTACGTAACAAACTATCAGGGGAGGGTGAAGGGGGAGGCGGACCCGAAATTTTTGAGTCCGGCCCTCTCTCCCCTCTCCCGCACCGCCTCCCTCTCTCCCCGCGCGTCTTATCCTCTCCCTCCCTCCCCGCGCCCCGCGCGTCTCCTCCTCCCTCTCTCTCTCCACCTTTCTCCCCGGCGGCTAGCGCTCCCCTCCAGCCTCCCTCGCCAGTCTCGGACTCCTTCCACTCTCTCCTCCCTCTTCAGTCTCGACCCTCCCTCCACCCTCCCCTCACTCCCGAATCTCGCCCCTTTGCTGCTCCTCCCCTCCCCCCTCCGCTCGCCCCTCACTCTCACAGAGCCACTCGAGACGGCAGCAAGGAGCTACGGCGAGGCAAGGTGCGGCGGCCGGTTTGAGGTGAGGTGGTGATGACGGACATAGCAATCCGGCTGCGGGCGGCGAGATCCAAGCGGCGTCACAGCATCCAGGCTTCGTCCCCCTGGTGCGTCTCTCTCTTTCTCTATGTATGTGTGAACGACGGCGACTGGCAGGGCTCATCGTGACGGCGCCCGGGCATGACGTGGGGGCACGTCGCGACGGTGGAAGGGGGCGGAGCGTAGGGGCCAGGTGCAAGGGCGGCCGGCGAGCGTAGGGGCTAGGCGGCTGTTGGTTTTTCCTTCTTTTTTTTTGAAAAGGGTATCACCGTTGGTTCTTGTCCGGCGGTGATACCAATCCCTATCACCGCCGACCCTAATCCAATGAAACGCTAAACCGGTGGTGATGAACAGTTTGGGACCGGCGATGATACGGGGTTCTGTAGTAGTGAGTACTGTTTATTTATTTATTCTGAACAATTTTTTTTTGTTTATTTCAGCATCCTGCTTGTTCACGCTTATCTGCCACTATTTAGAACGTACAGTATTTTCTTGGAAAGATATAGCATGCACGTACTGCAAAATACGATAGGGACCCAATGGCCAGATCGAGCTAGCCATGCATGTTAGCCATGTTGATGCATGCGATAGCCAAAATAATTCTTTTTGCATGCTGCTAGGCAACACTAATAGAATATCCCTACGTCACCAATTTCCTGCCTTTGTGTTCTTTGCATCGCCACCGTCGCCAGACATACTGGTTCACTTTTATATATGGGCTCACAGCTCCCTACGGCCGGTGACCCAGTCCATGGCACCCTCGGCTACCCCCGCATCGTTCAGTTGCTCTTCTTCTCCTCCTCCGTCCCTCCACCCTTTACCCATCTCGCATCCCCATCAATTGCCCTCCACCCCTGTAACAATTGCTAAATCTTGCTCGTGTTCTGGTGCCATTTTACCATTTCTGTCATCAAATGTGTTTTTATCCCTAACGCATGAACTTACAGCCATTTCGTTGTCGGTAATTTCCAAGTGGTTGTGTCAGATCATTACTTGTATTATTGGAAAGATTTACGTTCTGGCATTTTTTGATGAAACAAGATTATTGATTTTCTTTTCTTATTCGTATTAAATTTCATATGTCTCGTACTATTACAGAAATCAGACCGGACCACCTCTCAGTCCATCACTAGTAGAGAAATAAACCATAGTTCCGGTTGAGAAACCTTATAGATCTCGATTTTTCCAACCGGGACTAATCATTTGGGACTAAATGTCCCGATCTTCAGTCCCGGGTTCATCTTTAGTCCCGATTGGTAAGGATTTTGCAAAAAAAAATATTAGAAATTCCCTAGAGCCACAAGTCATGCGATTCTCCACACGAAATATGCGCGTGAGCGATGCGTGGCACGACCTCAGACCTTGCGCGTAGCTTCCTTACCATCTCACCTACCCAGCACATCTGACTAACTAGGGGATGCAATCCTTTTGTAGTAACTTGTGGGGACCTTTAGTCCCGGTTTGTGTTACCAAACAAGACTAAAGACTAGTCCTGGTTGGTAACACCAACCGGGAAGGTGTCTCCACAGATTATGGAATTTAGACCCGGAACTAAAGCTTCTTTGGTTCCGGGTCAAAAATAACTGAGATTTTGTTGAGGATGGAACGTTGTTTTACTACTAATGCATTAAGGGTTTATCTTAAGATTACTAGATTTATTTGAGATCTGCCAATTCAGTCTCTCGGACGTGTTCATAGGAGGTAAAGTGTGAGTGCATACATAACGGTGAGCATGTATGCGTGCATGTAAAAGTCTACATTTGTAATATGTTTAGGAAAAAAAAAAGGACCAGCCACCGTATATTGTAGTTGAGGAGCAGTCGACTAGTGCAGCCTTTCGATACTCTGATGTGTGCGTGATTCGTGCCGTTGGGCCATGTGTTCTCCGTGTAAAGTTGGGGGCATTTGAGCAGTCAAATTTTACTACAGATATTTTTACATATACGATGTTGTGAATGGAAATATAAAGCAAGTATATTGATTTCATCCAGTATTCCTTAGCCTAAAAAGTTTCCGTGCTCAATTGTTCAGATCAAACCAAAGCTTTAACCAAGAAGGGAAATATCAAACGAACCATATTTCCATCCATTGATTCACATAAATATCCTGGAGTACGTCTAAATTCCATTTCAAAGGCTAAGCACCAATCTTACAATTCTGCTACACTAACAGAGCTGACCCTGAACCCTAGTGCCAAAAACACAATGCTTCTTACAATACGATGCAATCTAACCACAATTGCTGGCTACAAAACTTTTCAGAGTGCAGCAGCTGTTCCCAAGCTTGCTCTCCACATGCATTCCAAAAGTTTATGCGCGGAGAGCTCAGCTCCACAGAATATCATGCAATTTGGTCAGTCTCAATATATCTGTGCTTTGTAGATAAGGATCTTCAATGATCATGACGAGCCAACAGGAATCAGCTTGATGGCTACAGCTATGGGCATCCCTGCAAGGCCCAGGAGCACGCTGGCAATCCACTGGTGCACCGTGAGAGGCCTCGTGTTGGCGAACTCGCCCAGGAATTGCACCATGATGAATTGGAAGATGACTGTGCTGGTGAGGACGGCCATGAAGACGTAGTTCTTCATCATGCCCTTGAGCACGTTGATTTTTTCCATCTCCCGAGAGCTTATCTCGTTGAACACCTGGAACAGCATATAGAAATCAGAATAGCAGAGAACACGCCTGAAAGAATGTTGATCTTATTTTCCTCAAAATTAATTGCACTCGCTATCAATCTCCTGCTCTGTTTTGTAGCTAAGTGTGTTAGGTCAATGAATGCTAGTTGGAGTTCTGACTGCCAATTTTTAACAGTAACAATAATATCGCATGACAAGCGAATGAAATTGACTTGGTGATATGCACAGAAAAGGTTGCGATGAATTTACTAATAATACAAAATGAGAAATGTAGAACTGCTAGCGCAAGCTAAGGTGCTGATGTCAACGGTGACATGGCTACTGAGAAGACAGATCACTAGTGGAAAGGAAGTGATTTGCAGCAGTAGTCATACCTGGCAGAAGACGAATGAGTTGAAAATTATTGTGTTTAGCACAACATCGGTATCAGAGCCTTCAAGCCCAAAAAAGTTTTTCCCTTGCGTCTGGAGGTACCACATAACGAAAAATTGGTAGAAAGACATTCCCAAAATGTTCCTCCACATTACATTTGTAATGAATTTCCCTGTCCTTCCTACAGGCTCTCTCTTCATCAGGTCATCGTTAGGTGGTTCCGTGGCCAGTGCAAGGGCGCCAAGGGTGTCCATGATCATGTTGACCCAAAGAAGCTGAACAGCTGTCAGTGGTGCATTTCCTGGCATTACAAGTACATATCATTAGGCAAAGACATCCGAACTCTGAAGTTAACAGAATAGTGGGGCCAGGATGGATACCTGTAAAGCAAGCTGAGGAGAAGTTAACCAATAGTGCCACAACATTGACGGTCAGTTGAAACTGCACAAACTTTTGAATATTGATGTAAACAGAGCGTCCCCACTTGGCAACAGTTACGATTGTAGAGAAGTTGTCATCCAGAATTATAACATCAGCACTCTCTTTTGCAACCTGAAAAGGCTTATATTAGGTCCACCTGGATGAAACGGATAAGACCAGCAGGATATGATATCAAAATAGCAACACCAAGGTCCAGCAAGGATGAATAAAATCCTACATGCATGTACCACATAAAGCAATAAAAGTATAAAACATGCCACCATGGCATATCTGCTAGTTAATGAATATGAATTATTTTATATGGTCTCTAACGATTAAGCATCCGCACCTCAGTCCCCGCAATGCCCATTGCAAGTCCAATATCTGCTTCATGCAATGCAGGAGCATCATTTGTGCCATCACCAGTAACAGCAACAACATCGTTGAATGTTGTGCGCAAATGCTTTACAAGTGTATGCTTGTCGAGTGGTGATGATCGGGCCATTACCTTTAACGCACAGAATCAGCAGTAGGTGAGACTTGTTGATATACTGTTAAAAGTTTTTGAAAGTCAATAAGAATTAAGATATCATGTAGACAGCAAACCTGGATTTTTGGAACCAGCTTAAGGAGTTCATCTAGGCTTTTCTCTCTGAATTCTGGTCCTTCAATAGCTATGCCATCTTCAGTAAGTATACCGCATTCACGAGCAATTGCCTTTGCTGTATTTATGTTGTCTCCTGTGACCATTCTCACCATAATTCCAGCAGCCCGGCAAGTAGCAACAGACTCCCTCACACCTGGACGGACAGGATCTTTGATACCTACTATTCCAATGCATGTGTAGCCTTGTAATGGTATATGCTCCATGATGGAAAAACCTTCTTCCATTTCCCTATAAGCAAGGCACAACGTCCTAAGAGCTTCACCAGCAAAACTATCAATAACACCATTGAGCTTGTCAGCGGTTGCTTGATCCAGAGGATGAACACTACCTGTCTCATCTAGGAACTTATCACAGGCAGCCAAGACTATTTCTGAAGCACCTTTACAGTGTGCACGGTGTCCTCCTCCAGGAAGCTCAAGAATAACACCCATCCTCTTTTTTGTTGAATTAAAAGGTTCCACTTTCACAATCTTAGTTTCATCACGTTTTGCCTTAAAATCTCCACCTAGTGCCAATGCAAACTCCAATAAAGCAGTCTCTGTGGGGGTGCCCAGGATCTGATATTTCCCATCCTGGTTAAATACAACCTCGCCACTTGTATTGTTAAATATAGACTCCAGAAGAGTTTTGACAACAATCTCTGGGAGTTCAGAACATAACTTCGATGCGTTCTGAGAACCGTTAACTTCCTTGATATTTCCACAGATGCAGGCCTTAACAACAGTCATATGATTGGTTGTCAGCGTTCCTGTCTTGTCGCTGCAGATGGTAGTAGCTGAGCCCATAGTTTCACAAGCAGCCAAGTTACGAACCAGTGCCTTGTCATTCATCATTTTCTTCATGGCAAAAGCAAGGCTCAGCGTGACTGCTAATGGCAAACCCTCAGGAACAGCAACAACAACAATGGTAACTGCAATAGCAAAATGCTCCAGCAACTCTAGTGCTTCATCTCCTGACCAGCTTAAAAGCAGCCCCTCATGGTATTTCTTGCTGAATAGCCCTTGGGAAAGGACAATGAAAGTTATAACAGCAAAAAATAGTCCAATCTGACCAATAATAGTCGCAACTCCATTAAGTTTGACCTGCAGTGGGGTTTCGTCATCCCCACCTTCACTTAGAGTGGCCATTAGTTTTCCCCATTGAGTGCGCATGCCAACTGTTGTGACTAGCATCTTGCAAGACCCATCTTGCACTTTGGTCCCTGACAAAAGAAAAGGATTATCTTCACTTACAGCAACAGGTTCGCTCTCACCAGTTAGACTAGATTCATTAATCAATAGAGAGAATCCTGAAATGAAGAGCCCATCTGCAGGGACCTGATCCCCAATTGCTAAATGGACAACATCTCCAGGAAGAAGATCATATATCGATAGCCTTTGCCTAAAGCCATTCCTTGTAACCTGTACTTGGATTTTCTTTTTCTCCTTGTCCAGGTCCTTGAACTGCAGTGACTGCCGATAGTCACTTGTTGCAGTCACAAACACAACCAAGAGGATACTGGCAACAATCCCAAGACCATCATGAGCACCTTTTGGCCACCCTTCCATCGCAATGCCAACAACCAGCGATACGAACGCGCAGACAGCAAGAATTATAAGAGTGGTATCTTGAAGAGCTTCCCATACAAACACCCAGAAACTTCGGATCTCACTTTCCGTGAACTTGTTTATCCCATATATGTCCTGCCTGCGCTTAATGCTGTCCTCATCTGTACTTAGCCCGTCTGTTTTCGATGTCGCGAGTTTCTCCGCAATTCCATTAACTCCACCATGGATGATGAGCTTTTTACTATCATGGCCCTCGACAATGGACCCGAGCTCGTCGGCACAGATCTGAAACCCCGCAGCCTTGACTTCCTCAGGGACAACATACTCGCTCCGAAGTGAGAGACCTGAACATTCAGCAACATGGTTTTAGGTATGCTGTGTTAGAAAAATAGAAGATCTGGAGTCCAAAAATTCCAAAAGTGTGACGAATCAAGGCAGCGTTGTCTGTTGGTTGGTACATAATTACCCTGTATAAACTGCAGCGCAGCCTTGGAGACCAACACGGCGACACGCAGCTTCTCCTGCAACACACAAGCAATGTGAGCTTGAGTATGCTCTTAAAAGCATTGCAGAACAGAAGCTATATCTATTATTATAGAAGAAAAAAAAAAGGCAGCAAGGCCAACGCTGGCTCGGATCGCAAGCTTAACCACTGAAATCATGAAACGGGAATTAGAGGGTGTAGTAGATAGTGATGGAAAGCTTTGATGAACAAAAGCTACTATGTAATAGCTTCCCATAAGGCCTCCTCCAATGGTTGCATATGAGCTAGCTCATAGAATATTTTCTCATATTTTAATAGGAGAGAGAAGAGCTATCTCTTGATCAAGAGATAGTCTCATACACGCACTTCAAGATTGCGTGGGGATGACGTGTGGGTCATTCATATTATGAGCTATGTGCTAAGAGCTAGATCATTGGAAGGGTTGTCTCCTAGAGTGCTTAGAGCTAGGTACTAGCTCATACCATTGGAGGAGGCCTAACATTCCAGTACCTGAACCTTGTAAGCTGGTAACCCCAGCAAACATACTTTGCTTTCACATAAAGCAGGGCCAATATGGTCTATTGTCTATAAAAAAAAAATCATGAAACGGGAGGGGGCAAAGCTATGTGTGTTGCTGCAGCGTTTAAGGGATTCGCTGACAAAGTTATGGAACACCGTTCGATGCTATGGTTCTAATCAAGTAAGAGTGGAGTTGATAGTAGCCAGCTGCAACAGCCTAGTGAAAATGTGCTGGTAATCAAAGCCAATTGGTGGCCGGGATTTCCCGAACTGGCAGCACCAAAACAGAGCAAACTCAGAGAAGCTAAGGTATGTCGTTGCGGCACTGTGAAATGGGGCAAGAATCGACAACCGTCCCTTGTAGGTGAACAACAATCATCCTCTATTCCCAGTGGCCTTATGCTCCCCGCGGCTGATCCTGCAGCTGACTTGGTTTCAAAAGGTTAAAAAAAAACACACCCAAAATGCTCGGCAACAGACGGCCTAAAAACAGTGCTAGTTTTCAGTTAGGAAAACCCCAATCCCCCATCCGTGCACGCCGGTGAATCACGGCCACGGCCACGGCCACCATCCCGGCGGCGCTGCCGAGGCCACCGAATCCAGCACGGCGGCGAGCGGGCAGGCAGCAGCCCCAAGTCCAGATCCCGCCGGCGGAGCGCGGATCCCGGCGGAGGCCGGGGGAAGAGAGGGGAGGAAGGGAAGGGAAGGTGGGAGTGGGAACTGGGAAGGATCGGGAAGGGAGGGCGCACGTGGTTGGCGTGCTTGATGGCCTCCGCCTCGCCGCGCTTCTCGAGGTTGGCGGTGAAGCGGAACCGTCGCTTGGGGTTCTTGACGACGCTGCAGAGGCGGCGCCACCGGCGGAGCGCCTCCTCGGAGGAGTTCTTGGGCTGGACGCCCCCGAACCGCTCCTCCAGGTAGCTCTCCATCCCCCTCCCACGCACCGGCCCTCCCCTCCACTGCCAGGCAACTGCAACTGCAGCTGCAGCCTGCTCCGGGTCCGGTCCTCCCTCGACCTCGGGGTCAGGTCAGCCGGTCGGACAAGCACCAATCAGGCGCGCGCGCGCGCGCGTGGGGTGTGTGGTCCGGTGGCGGTGGGGGGTGGCGGGGGTGACGGGGTCTTGGGCGCTGCTGTGCTGGTTCCCGCGAGCAGCGACCGCAGGGCAGGCGAGGAAGGAGCGGGGAAATTGGGGGGAGACGACGACACGAAGCGAGTGATGAAGTGAAGGCGAGGGCGACCAACAGCAGTGACGTCACTCGCGGCGAGCATCGCAGTCGCCACTCGTTTCTAGTGCGTTGGGGTCAAAATGGAGCTTGGTTCATGGCCAAATTTGCATATATCGCCCTGCGTCTTTTTTTGGGCTTTGAAAATTTCTATTTATTTGTACTTGGTTTGGTTGAAAACTCTCGCCTCCCAACCACAAATCAATTCTAGAATCTATGAATATATAAAAATCAAAATAACCTTTGGAATGGAGAAAATTAAAAAAAATAAACAACTTATAATTTGGGACGGATAAAGTACCGTTGTAAATTTTGCATCTCAACTGCGATGGCAACGAGGAAAAAAATGGTACACCTATCACTGATCCTTTCTATTGAAGCACGTCCGTTTTTTCTAAGGGTGTTTTGCTAATAAACACCGGTAATTTTCTCGGATATTTCGGAGCCTCGAGCACGTCATTTTCCTTTTAGAAACAATGTTCACGCACATATATACCTACGTACATTCAACACACAACATCTCGAGATCTTTAAACTCGGTATAGAGGTTTTTACTGTGGATGATGGATTATTGTATCACGGTATCAGTTTGGCGGGCAAAAGTAGAACCGACCACCGGCTCCACATGTCCCGTCTTTCCCTCGTGCTAACTTGTTGTCGGAACAGTGGTGTTCGAGCAGAAGTAGAATGAGAAAAAAGAAAAGGTAGAATTCAGGAGAGAATCGACATAAGAAGATAAGAAACTTTGACAACCCACCGCGCGCACCTATTCCGAAAGCCCCATGGCAAAAGAAGCTACACTGCACGCTTCGCTTTCAAAACGAGAGTTTTTTTTTCTGAACGGAACAGCAAAAGCTTTGCCGTAACTTTTATTGGAAGAGCAAAAACGAAAAAACAGGTACTAGGCCCTACACAACTGGCAACGATGAAAAATTTCTCGAGTCTTAAACTTTTCAGATGAGACGCTTAATTTACCGAGAGAGAGAGCACCGAGGAGCTTTTAGTTAATTGCTTGATTCGATTGGCGAAGCAAATAACAAAAAAAAGAAGGCCCATCCGCGCGCGAGATCTGGATCGTTTGCCATGCCGTCTTTGCCGTCGCCACTCATGGCTTCCGTAAACAAACGATAACTAATCCATGTCAACCTCTCCTTTTAACCATCTCTCTCTCTCTCTCTCTCTCTCCACTGCTGAAGCTAGGCCTGTCAGCAGTCGCATCGAACGCGGTTTTGGGGCACATGCCGGCCCATGTGAGAAATCTCTCCACCAATAATTCGTGCCGAGTGCTGCGCTTTTATCGTTCAACCAATCCAATTTTGTAGTACGACCAATCCACCATCGTTGGCTTTTCCCTGAAATTGTGCTGGTTTGCATATGCTGTCCGCCTTTCCTTTCCTTCAAAACTCTAACCATAGAAAAGAAAATGTCTAGTCACTCGAGCATTTTTCTAATCGTATCATCACTCGGTTTTCCTGGATAGCTCGAATGATATCTGACTAGTTGTTTTTAGCATTCAACCGCTTGCCACTCTTTCTGAATCATACCTTCTTTCTCACATCGTCCTTCCTTCTCCGCCCTAGAAAGCTCGTCCATCATGTGATTCCCCTATCGATCCAGCCTCACACATCTCAGCTCGTCTCCAACGACCTCCCGCTACCGGATCAACTCCATCCAACCGGCGATCATCTGCCTCTTATGGCCACAGAGTTACTATCACCTTGTGGCCTTGCTTACCAACCCGTGCCCGCTAACACCATCGTAAATGCAACCACCACTAAAATCATTGGAACCTGCTAAATCTAAACCCTAACCCCTCCCTAATAGAGAGCCCTTAGTATCTCCCAAGACTTATTAGACATAGGGATAACCTTAGCTATGGATTGGCGTCCGACACATATTAAGTAGAAAACAAAAGGTGAGTTTTGAAGCTTAGCCGGGGTAAGCTTTCTCCCTCCCACCTGAGAAAAATAGGGGAAACATTCAAGGTTCTAAACACGTAGGGGAAACATTCAAGGTTCTAAACACATACTCCCTTCACCGTGTAATATAAGGAATCCAAGTGTTTAAAATTTGTCCTCAAATATAATACATTATAGATACATTTAGATGATTGCTCATTTAATTCTTCTCGGAATTGATAAGATAAGGGCTAAAAATAAGTTTCTTGTTATGATGTTATCTGCAACTGCCATTAAAAAAGCAGACAACACAACTCCACACCTTTAACTCAAGGGTGCATGCGTCTTTTGCTATTCCTACTAATATATCCTAAATATATAGAATGCTTTATATTTCAAGATAGAGGGAGCAGCTAAGGTCGTTGCCTTCATGGGCAAAGGCATGTTGATGCTTCCGTATTCCCGGGAATACCCAAGATTGTTAAGTAAAAATCAAGTATGGACGTGCTATATACATGTGTATATTTATGAATTGGAAGGTACTCAACAATTCTTGTTTCCCCAGTGTAAAATGAGCCTGATACATGCAACATGGACCAACCAACATCATCCGTGCTAAGGTCTAATTCGTTGCACCCAAAAGTACCAACTGCCATAAACACAACGGATTCTTTTACCATGGCTAGCATCGCATCCCGCTCAGGCTCTCACCTCTTCCTCTTTGATTTATCCCAAAATCCATTCTCCTTTCTCAAATCCCTAGCACTGCTTGCAATTTCTCAACTTCACGCATCTTTAGACGAGTTGTAGTGCATTCGCACGCAGTGTTGTCCCTAGGCAACATCACGGTGATGGACCTAATAGGGGTGCACCTCCAGCAAGCTGTGAAAGTGCATTAGTAAGGGGTGAAACTAAAGATACCAATTAAGCTCTCGTTCCATGTTGACCCCTCTGACCTTAACTTAGTAATTAATCAACCCTGCATATCAATACGTGCATTGTAAGATATATGTTCCTTAATTGCTAATTCTAGCCATGTTCCGGTAACAACGACACACACGATGATATACCAGGGATGAAGTTGGACAAAATGTTACAAATGACAACTTCTACGGGACCTACTTCAGGCGAACATATTTGCCTTGAGCTTGGCTTGGATGGTATAATTTTTTTAAGCTAGGAATACCCAACTCTGAGATGCTAGCTCCGCCATCGGTTGCCTTGCACTATAGCTTTCTCGAAGAGAATAATTCCAGTGCTCCACCTCCTTGAGCAAAAAGTTTCCCCGATTTTTACACGCCATGCTCATGGTCATGCCCAAGGCAAAAAGGTGGTCATCTATCTGTCGAAAAGGTGAGAGAAAAGCCTCACAGAAAGTACAAAAAGGATGAAAAAGGCCAACAAGGCAACAAAAGGTTTCGTTGATCATTGAGAGTTTGAGATTGACGGAAGATGGATGGAACCAACAGGGATGGGAAAAGGAGAGCCAGCTGGGTGGTATCTGACCTGGATCTTGCAATGCTAGCCTGAAACATGGATATATGTTGCAAACATGTGTGCATGTGGCCTGCAATGCATTCAGCAATTCAAGCACACAACCAACAAAAAGGTTACATGTTTTTTTTAACAAACAAAAGGAAATATTCCGATGACACTTTCCATAGAAAAATTCATATCCCTTACCCCGTCGATCACATGCAAGGACGTTGTAGCTGTTACGAAACTTGTTTTTGTCTGAATACAGATGATATGAAGATCTGAAGGATCTTCTCGCAGGAAAAAAGTTCCTTTTTTTTGTCAGACTAGACCACTAATACACGGTTCAGACTGAAGCTTGTGAAGTTGAAACGAGGAAATAACAGTCCAGGCTTCAGATGTCTGAATGACTCTGTTCTTCAGTTTCCGCTGCTTCGGTTTGCAGGTAGCCAGGTACAGCACAGATCTGGACCTCTGCATCATAGCTGAAACATGGCAGAATGTTACAATTACTACAACAACACCTGCACGTGGCGGCGCACGTCGGCACGTCGCCCAGATGCACGTGCATAACATGCGGGGCGCTGACACGGTGACACGCCCAGACAATCAGATCCCATCTCCAGTTTTTTCAACAGATACACGGTCACAGTTCAGAGCTGTACTGCTCTCCATCCATTGAACACAGATCAGAGGAATTCATCCCAGCAAAGACATCTCACTACAGCTACATAACATTAGTTCTTTGAATCTTTCCACGGACCAAAACCGACCCGATCTTTGCAATACACTCACAAAGACGGTCCATCTAGTCGGAATCTGAAGTTAGGTCCATCTCGGGGTAAAATGGCCGCAGCATCTTTGCCAGGTGCTCGCCCATGTCCTCAACCTCCTCCTTCCCAAAGCCCCATTCCCGGAGGATCTGGGAGCCCAGCGAGCCCCTGGCCATGCCAAGCCTCTGAAGACTCCCCGATCGCTTCTCGATGAAAGGCACTATGGCATTGCTTGATCTCAGACGTGCAGCCATCGGGACTGAGACGACGTCGAGTGAGCCCTTTGGTCGGGTTCCTTCTGGGTGATTGTTGCTGAGGATTTTCCCGTGTTGGCCAATGCTGCTGCTGAAGATCGAGGGGAATGGGAGTGGGATTGGGAGGGGGCAGGGTGATACTGAGAGATGAGAGAACTTTGGTTTTGTCCCCCTGCCTTCCAAAGCTGAACACACAAAGTCCTTCACTTGTGATACTGAAGCCCTTTGCCCACCTGTCAACAAAATGTAGATCATTCTCGGGAAAAAAACAAAATGTAGATTAAACGATTTCACTTCGACATACAAAAGTTGGCCAAAAGTCTGCTAGTGAAGTACTCCCTCCGTCCCAAATTGTAGGTCGTTTTGGTTTTTCTAGGTTCATAGATATTTGTATGCACCTAAATATAGTGTATGTCTAGATGCATACAAACAACTACGAACCTAGAAAAGCGAAAACGACCTATAATTTGAAATGGAGGGAGTAATATTTTTCAAAAAGAAAATCTAACAGAGTATAAATAAAACTGATTGTAAGGAATAAGACCTGAATCCAGAACTCCATGAAACACCAACGATTCAACAGCATAAGGATCTTCATCATCATCACTGATTTCAGGGGTCAAAGAGCGCAAGCTCCTCTGTATGTTCCTAAGATCTTTTCTATCTGGAAAACAGGAGCATGCAGTCAGCAATCAGAAACAGTTTTTCCATTCAAACTTGATCAAACAAGACATCTATTATGTACCTGTCAAAGAAGGGGCAGGCATTGCTATGTCCAGAGCAGTGACCATGTTCTGCCTACCTTGATCTGATAATATGTGCACAAGCTCACCAATATCAAGGTTACCAGATGAATGTGCTGAGTCTGAGGCTGGGCCCACATGTTGAAGCCTAAATGGAACAGATAGTGAATGTACTGCTGCAGCACAGATGGCACTAGAGTGGAAGTACTTCTCATCCTTTATAGAAAGCAAAGGTGACAAGTAACCTGCAAAAGCAAGGTTAAAAGGAAACTATTAGCTGCACATATATGAACAAGTCTTCACAATTACTGAAAACAATACTGTATAAATAACGGGATGGTAATAGGCATGCTAATAAAGCTGATTTACAAATGGAATGTGAATTACATTCACCAACACTAGGTGTATGTGAGTTAATTAAAGGTTACAACCATTGACTGTTTACTTGGCTCATGATCAATGAACAACAAATTACCTATTTAGTAGAATTATAAAAATATGCAAATTTAGAAATGCTACATGGAAAAGGGATAAGAGAAACACATAATTGAACATGGAAATCTATGTGAAAGATTATAAGCAAATGGAAGCATACTTAGCGAAGGCAGTCCTATCGGTACCATCAGATTGCAAGAGGATGATAGTTTTGAAAATGACACAGCATCGTGCAAAGATCTTATGATGGTTTCACGTTGATTTCTGGAAGACCCATGGGAGACTGGGTCCCTCACACAATACAGCAATACAGGGGTATTGGTGTAATCATCAGCAATGCCCTCCAGATATTGTGCAGCTACACTGGAAAAGCCTCCTGAATCATCCACGATAAACTGGATACCCTGCAGTGAATCAAGATGAACAATTTAAATATCAATATCTCAAAAAAAAAGGAAAATTGGAAGTTCTACGAAATTCACTAACTGCGTATGTGAAATATAGCCCATAGTATAAGACTAACTGTAGACATAGTGTTTATTGATAGTTTGCTGTAAAAAAGACAGGACCTGAATATGGTCACATTCTTCAACAAAGAACCTGATCCTCTCGTTCAACTCTTCCATTTGAGACCATTCTGAAACCACCTCCCTTGCAGTCCCATAGTTATCGAATTTGTCAAAGTCTGTCCATGATCCATACAACTCATACAAGCTCTGAGGGTGATACTGAACTTTCGAGTAATCAGTCCAAAATTTGACTCCATTCTCTAGACTTTCAATCAGATCCTTATCTTCAACACTTTTCTTGGCATTGTTTCGGTCATTGCTAGAGCTTGTGTTCTGTTCTTCTTCAGATAAACTTTGCAGAAACAGGTTCCGCTCATGAGGTTTTGCTACTGATTTCGTTACATTTCCAGACCTGCAATAATTGGGATTGGCCCATTAGAAGATTCCATGACACCTGTCATATTGTGTTACAGACTTGTGCAACCCCATCACTCAATCATCAGTTTACATGCATCTTATAGCATGAATAGTACAAAAGCAATAGTTTCAACTACAGGAAACGATAAGCCAAAAGCTGGACTGGGCAATGTTCCAGGAAAAGAGTAAGCAGATAACAATTTTTCAGAGTGGCTGAATGAGGCTAATGCTGGCTAATTGTTCCTTCTGGACGCAATAATTTTCTACAATTTTATGAGCAGATGAATTTGTCTATCTAACAGGAATACAACCAGCTAGACATACACGCGCAAATCGTTACCCAGCAGCTGGTGCATTTGAAGCCCCATTGCACAAGCAACCCAAACAACACAAAATAAATTGTCTATATATCTTTAGCTCATAAACACCATACATGAAGGACCGATGATGGATGATGGATTTAGCTAGAACATGGAAGTTTGAGGAAACAACAGAACTTGCCATGTGAGGACATTAGGCTGATCAGTAGCAGCACTACTGGAACCCAGAGTACCGGAGGAACTCAAAGAGCCAAGAGACCCTGCAAATATCATCAGAACATGATTTACATGACCGTAAACAAAATAACATGCCTGACCAGGAACAGAGTAATGAACACGCTTAAACCCATCAAGCTAGTAGCCCGGAATGAATTCAGCACGAACAGATGCAAAGTGAAAGAACAACATTGTCGGTCAATTACCTCGAGAACCGACTGACACCAGACGGGGGCAGTAGGTGGCCACACCCTGAAGAAATTGAGCAGCGTCAGTAAAGGAACACGAGAAGCGTGCTGACCACTAGTGACACAAGCGGGTGGGCGGGCGCTTCTACCTGGTGCGTCTCGCCGGCGCGGTACAGGACGTCCATGTCCAGCGCGGCGGTCCTGAAGACCGGGTCGGCGCCGGGGTCGTCGGCGAGCCCGAGCAGCTCATCCTGCGGAGAGCACAAGAAGGTGAGCACGGGAGCTCGCGCTCGAGCGCTGCAAGCGGGAGCAGAGGAAGCTGGGAAATCGCGAGGGGGGGCGCGGGAGTTGAATCAAATCGATCACCTGGAAGTTCCAGAAGTGGGAGCCGACGAAGTTCGCGAAGCCGCCGACCTGCACCGTCACCACCTCCCTCATCCCTCTCCTCGTGCTCCCCCCCCCCCCCCCCCCCCGGCGGAGGGCTCTGGATGCCCCGGAGTGGGTTAGGATTTCTCGTGCTCACCGTGCCCCCTGACGTCGACGGCGGCGGTGTGCGGAGGCGGTGGGGCGTGGGGCGGAGTTTGGCGGCGGCGGCGGCGGTTTCGACTGGTGGGAGAGGCCGAGAGGGACAACCGACGAGGCGTGGGGGTGTGAGGATTGGCCGATCCAACGGCTGCTGATCACGATCGGACGGCTAGAAATTTGTGTGGTTTTAAACGCGGAGAGTCAGATTTGCTATTCCTTGACTGTTGACATGCAAACAGACGAAGCCCGTATTACAGTCAAATTAGCATTCCGAACATGCGAATTTTCAAAAGGGTCGTCCTTTGACAACATAGGATCTGTTCGGCTGGATTTATAAGCCGGTTGAAAAGCTGAAACGGCTGATTTGTTGTAAGAGAAAAACACTGTTCGGTGACTGATAAGTCGGCTGATAAGCTGAAACGAACATAGCCATAGTCAGATTGGGCGGGTGACTAGTTGTTCTCTTAGGCATGATTACCGAGCTTAGGCTCTCTTTTGTATTTTGTTTGGACATTGCTCTTCTTCTTTACTAATATATGAACGGCAGAACTCCTGCGAGTTCTTTTTCAAACAAAAAATTAACAATATGAACGCGTGACTGTATATACTATCGAAATCATAGGGTACAAGTCGTGTGTAACATGACACAATCAATAAGGTAAAACTTTGGCCGTAATTTTTGTTAAAGAAAACATAGTGTCTAAAATAAAAAAAAAGGGCCACATGTTATCACGCCTGAACCAATTTTTGGCCGTAGTTTTTCCCGCCTGAAACAGGAACCGTACGGCCTGCACGGCGGATCACGAATCCGATCTCATCATTCCCATCAGGTACCACACCGTTGATCCGCATGAGATACGCAAGAACCAAATCGAGATCGATCGGCACAAGAGCATCTCGAACCATTTCTTCAGTTAGTTCCCCGTTTTACAGCGTGAGAATCAAAAACACCCAGGAGGGCAGGAACAGGATTATTAGAGGTAACCAACCAATGAACAGTCTGACCGGATGAATGGATCTTCATCAGACTGCGAAAGAACAGGTGAGAATTGATGGACAGTTGCAGGTCAGGCGACATGGCCAGCAAAAACTCATCGCAGATGCGAAAAATCCATCGGTCTCGACGACGACGATGACAACCTGAAGATTGTACACTGTAATTTAACGACATCTCATATCTCACGCGATCCTACAAACAACACTCTGAACAATCACTCTCGCATCAGTTCATCAGCAAAAGAAAAAAAAGAATCCTCTCAACGACTGTACACAAAATTCCTCATCATCTGCGGTGTTGGTTGCCATCTGATGCATCATACGCATATGCTGGATCATCTTCTTCTTCTATACTGCTGCTGTTCCATGGATCAAATCAAAGATTTTCAAGACGAGGCCGCCTTGGTCCCGTGCTGCTGCTGCATCCCGAAGCTGTAGCTCTCGGACCTGCCGCCCTCCGCCTCGTCGCCGTCGCAGCTGTCCCCGGCGGTTGCCGACATGGCCCGGCTCGACACCGTCAGCTGCAGGGGCCCCTGCGGCGACCCCGACTGCGACGTGCTGTGCTGCGACGTCGTGTACTGCTGCTCCGGCGCGGCGGACGACCACAGGCCCGCCGCCGCCGCGTGGTGGTCGCCGCCGACGCCGTCCGACGACGACGCACGCCGCGTGTGCAGCCGGTACTTCTGCAGGTGGCTCTTCACCTCGTCGTTCGTGAGCCCGTCCACCTTCATCAGCTCCCTGATCTGCTTCGGCGTGGCCACTGCAACAACAACACCAATTCAGCACGGCAATTCAGGAACCGAAATGCTTTTAGCAATCGCACATGCAAAAGAAGCCTTGGCGATCCTCACCTTGCGCGCCGCCGAGCCGCTGGAGGGCCGCGACGAACCGGCGGTGGAGCTCCGGCGACCAGCACCTCCGGGCCTTCCTCTGCTGCTGCTGGTGCTGGCGCTGCGCCGCGCCGCCGCCGTCCGTGACGGCGCTGCTGGTGGCGCTCGGGGCAGCCGGGCAGGCGGCGTCGATCGCCGGGGACGAGAGGGTCAGCTCGGGGACCGGCACGGCCGTGGGCTTCTCCGCCGCGTCGTCCGGTGATCTCGCCAGCGTCGGCAGGCCGCTCAGCGGCATGAATGCGTCGGACACCTGGTGGTTTGGAATTGGCAACACGAGTGAGATGTCATGTACAAAATTTCCTTTTTTAAAAAAAAATTGTGGATGCACATGTTCAGCTGTACATTAGGATCCTAACTTGGATGAACAAAAGAGAATAGATTAGGCTCTTCATGGCTGAGTATAAAATTTGTGAAGTTGAACTCATATTTGACAAACCCATTTTGGGGCTTCTGCTACTGTAATTTTTTCAAAGATTCTTTCCTTTTTCTACTTGCTGTACTACGCCTGTACCATAACAATTCACCTCTTTCTATTGAGCACGAAGATTCCTCTCTCTCTCTCTACAGTATCACATGTCCTCCACGTAAATTTGCAATCTGGGTTGAACCAAACTGGCTCAAAGTGCCCGTGTTCTTTGTTCCAAGAACAGCACGGATGAACGACTACGAATTTACGCTCGAATTATGCGAGCAGATAGACAAAATCATGTTTCACAGAAAATAAACGAGCTGCCGCATCTCTCCCTCTGTTCCATTCCCCTACCTTATGCGCCGGCTTCGCGGCGGCGGCGGCGCCATTGTTGGTGGCGGTGCTGCTGCTGCTGCCGTCGTGGCCCCCGCCGCAGCTCCAGAGCTGCGCGGAGCTCATCCAGCTGCGCTTATCGTTGGCGTCGGCCTCCGCCTTGACGGCTCCCCCCTCCGGCGCCGCCGCCTTCCTCTTCGCCGCCGGTGCTGGAGAGGTCGGCGCCGGCGCGAAGAGCTCCGGCGCCGGGGCCGGGGACGGGGCCAGGCGGCGGTGCTGCGCCAGCTCCTCCTTGAGCCACTCGATCACTGCGCGCACGCGACAAGCAGGAAGTGATGAGCAAGACTGAAGCTGAAGCTGAAGCTAAAGCTCCTGCTTTCTAATTGGCTTGAAGAGGATGAGAATTGAGATGAGAGGGACCGTACGTACCGTCAGCGACGAGGTGGACGCTGATGGGGAGCTCTCGTCGGAAGACCTCCATCTTGGCCTTCTCGGCCTCGAGGTTCCTCACGCAGTCCTCGAAGCGCGCGGCGCGGTCGGCGTCGGTGGCGCGCGACGCCGCCGCGCGCAGCGAGTCCGTGACCGCCCGCGCCGCCAGCGCGCGCAGGTGGTGGTGGTGGTGGTCCTCCTTCCGCGCCATCATCGCCGGTCGGTTCCGGGAGGAGGTGGGAATGGTGGCTTCTTGCGCGTTGTGGTCGGGGGAGCCGGCCGGTCAGTCGGTTTATACTACCGGAAGGAAGGAAGGAGAAGATCCTCCCCCGGTTGGTTCTTCAGAGGGCAGAAGGGTCATTTGGCCGGAGCTGGAGGAAGATCTGTGGGGAAGCTAGGGGTAGGAAGGTAATTGCGTGGGTACTGGGAGGGGGCGAAAAGATGCCGCTGGATGGGGGCGGGTGCGTGGAGAGGAGATGCAGAGGCGTTTCGTCGCGTAACAGCCAAGAGGCGTCGAGCGACCGCTTCCCCTCTGCCGGCTGCGGTGCCCCGACTCCGGCCGGGAGGGGAATCTATCTCCTGCGGTCCCATCTTCTCTTACCATCCGGCCCCTCTGCGTTCCGATAATTCGGATCAGACCCTTTTCCTTCCCTCTTCACGGTTTATGTTTAAAAAAAAACTCCACATGCGAGGTTAAGACAGCCCCGAGCATTTCGCTATACAAGAGAAAACCTTCTCAACAGATCGAGAAAAAACCTCCGAACACATTTTGCTATACAAGAGAAAATCTTATCACGCAGATCGAGAAAAAAACCTTCGAACGCATTTACCCCGCCCTTACACAGCGATACTGTAGCCCGTGTGAGACGACCAACGACCGAGGTTGGGCCTTAGACCTGTGCTTTGGCGTGGTGATAGAAGGTGATTTTTTTTAACCCAAGTCTGAAAATTCACTCCAACAAGGAGTCGAGCATAAGATCTGAGAAATGCTACTAGAGTCACCTAATCTCTTCTCTTACGTCTCGACGTTCCCTTCATTTGCGTATCTTCTTGTCCGGCATGTTAGGTTGAGGACCCAAGGCTCTTGGATTGAGGACCCAAGGCTGAGATGAAGCGGTCGAGCATGTTGGGGGCTCGAACGGAGAGGAGTGATAGGAGATGGCGTTAAATGAGGTAGGGGAGGTAAGAAGACTAGTGGAACAATTATAGAAGAGACTCGTGCTACAATATAACACGTTGACAATCGATCAATTGCCAAACGGTAGGAGGAAGTAGGAAGCGCAAATTGACCTTCTAAATTCAGGAATATAGTTGTGGAACAAATATGCCGACAAACCATGCTTGGTAAAGAATAATCTATTCCTGCGAGATTTTTTTCACATCGGATTAGACTGTGCTGTTGTCTCAACATCCGTACTCTCTCCAACGGTCGTTTAATCAGGAATAATATATGCTGGTCTAGGCAAGTTTTGTGAGACCGGGACTACCATGTGATATTGCAAACCTTGGAGGTGGCGGAAGGAGTTTGGCTCCACGGCTCGAAGATTCCCTCGCCCTTTCCTTGTCGCCCTAGCCATGAGGTCTCCGATCCACGCCCCTCCTCTATTCCACCAAGGAATTGTCCTGCTGCTGCTTCTACTTGGGCTGTGCGTGTCCGGGGTTGGTGAGGGGTAGGTGTCACTCGAGTCCCCTAGATAGAACCAGTATCTCCTAATTTTGCCAACAGCATTTTCTTTCAGGAACAAATTGCCAGCAGCTTAGACATTCACTTAAAATCCCTGTAGAATTATCTTCGTGCTGCAGAAAAGTTGATGGATTATACTACCACCTTATCTGTTGTAAGAGAGACGGGTTTTTTTTTCGGTTTTGAAGATGTGGATCTTAATTGCGTATTATCCTACTCAACTGTGCTATCTAGTTCTAATTAATCCGACTGGGATTCACGAACTTTCCATAGAAGTGTGCTAAGACTTTTGATGTTGTTAACAATTTCACGCCTCACGCTTGGAATGTTGATCGGCACCGAAGCTTATCGAGAAAAGGGAGCACGTCAGCGTCGGAAGTATTAAATGAGGATGAGGCTGAGGTCAAATGTGAGAAGAGACCACATTCTAATTAATCTAGGATGAGAATGTTTTATGATTTGCACTTGCCATGCCTTTCTATTGTTTCACTCCCCTTTTCCACTCGACAAACAAATCAGAACCCTTTTGAAAACATGCAAGAATCTTTCGTGGTTTTAACTGGGATACGAAATTGTTTCGTACTGAATTCCTAGCTAGGTTCTAATTTCTAATTGAACATCATGCCCTATTTCTGTACACTGACGCAGCTCTTCTATAACTCCGGGATTTTTCTAGCAAGTTTAAGCTCCAGCTTAAGCTGCTAAACTTGTGTTATCGGTCTTGTTGGATATATCCTAACATATGGTAGTTCCTTCAGCTTGAAATTATCAATCCATTTTGTTCTCAAACAAATTAAAGGACTGATTGCTACATTCTCTAAGCACAAGTATGCGTCAAAATGGTACAGGATAGATTAGGGATAGCTTCATGTCATCATGCCATGAAAGTGAGAGCTTTCCTCTCCTACCATCTTCAACAAAGCTAATGCAATTCAAACATCAGACTCTGTCAAATATGATGAGAAGGGCTGTACGGCCTTTGTAAAAAAAAAAGCTATAATCACATAACATCAAGTACTCTGCGAAAAAAGTTAATAGCAGTTAATGTTGAATTACTCTTACAAAGTACTCATGCAGTACTACTAATCAACAAGGTGCAATCATTTTGTCCATCACTAGACATGATAGTGAAGTTAAAGTCGGTGTGCAGAGATGGATCCATTCCATGTAAAATTGCCAAGTAAAAATACTGTCCTCCTGGATTTAACACAAGATAGTTCCTCCTCCCAACCAATGGGTTTCATCCATGTGGCAGTGCCTCAGGCATCTAATGAAAAGATTCCATCTGAAGGGGGCAGGGCTGCGGTGCGGAGGAATTATTGGCAAAGGGATAAGGATTCCATGTACTCGTGGGCCATAGTGGTGCGGGTCAGATGAGATCTCCATGGGATTTTGTTTTCGCCGTTGCTGAAAGGACACGGCAAGGAGAGACGGAGAGATTCTCCTCTCAAAGGGGCAACACGACAAGCCAACGTCACATTGCCCAAGCTACAAAGATTCTCCCCCTGTCATGCAGAGAGGGTTGGAAGATGAACCGCTCGAAAGATTCTAATGCTTAGAGCTTGATTTTTTTTAAAAAAAAAAATTAGCTGGTGATGATTTGTGAGTATCAATTCGATTTCCAGCTTATTGGGACCTAATCTTTGTGCTGCAACTTGTATTTTTTCTACAAATTATTTTAGTCAATAGATGTTTCATGTAGAAGTTAATTTTGGCAGACATCAATAGTGCAAAAATGGTCTTCAAGCACCATACTGACATATTTTATGATCATTTCACCTTTTTATTTTAAAAATAACTATTTCTACTTTGAAACATGGCTTGAGACTTGAAATTTTTTTAGATGTATTTGGTACCTTTTTCCCTTAAAAAACGGGGTGAAAAAATCAATAGAATTGACACAAATAGCAACATTAATCGCTTTCAATTAAAAAAGGAAACAAAGCAAAGTGTGAAAATACCATCAGTTTCTAACCCTGAATAGAACCTATTTCTTTTCACCATCCCTACGTTCACAAGGGTCCTTTGTCATTTATTGTGTGCCCTCATTCCATATGGGTTGAACTCCACAAGCACAAGTTAGAGTGTCATATTGTATTCCATTTTCCCCATTTGTGCAAAGTACCTAATACCCTCACTATCATTGGAAAAGAGGACGAGAACAATGCTCCCGTTATTCCCCAACCACAATACAAATTCAAAGCTAAAGACATTGCTGGAAACATCCATTTGCCGGTAAAAAAAAAGTTCAAGAATATTTTGAGGTCGCCCCACTTGATTTGTGGAATCCATCCCTGATCCTCCCATGATACAATATATACCATCATATCACAATTGCAAAAACCCTATATCATTGGCTATTTATATTTTTGTTTCTTGCATGGTATCCCCGTTTGGGACGTATCCTTTCTTTTCCCTTTTCCCTGTCCTTGTTCGTCACGACGATCCGGTGACAAATGGATAATTAAAATTTAACGGGACATGAGATATGTTTTGGTTCTTCATATTTAAAAAAGGTTTTGCACTTCATATGTTCAGGAACTTACTTTTGACTATTGCTATATATCTAGCTCATAGCTACACTCAGTCCACAAACTACTAAGTAGGTCAAATTTGCATGTGTAATTTATGCCTACTTTTTTGAACGGGCCTTTTGGTTCCAGGGAAGAACGGCATGCCAAAGACCAAACCTAACCCAAAAGCAAAGCAAAGCTGCAGCACCCGTTTGGAATGCTATGATTAGCCTTGGATCTGGAGATTCTGAGGTGCCCCACACATGCCTGCCTTTGGACGCAAGGATGGCATATCGAGAGATGCATGGGTCCTCGAAAGGTCAAGAGACCGTGTAGGGTAATAGCCATCGTGTTCGCATGCATTTTTTTTTTTGCCCAACTGGGCACATGCATGTATTCTCCTTGGATTCTTTGCTCTTGCTCCAAGGAGTGTATCTTGCCGTACAAACGAATCTATAAACTTTGTTGAACGAGAATATTACCATGGTTTTTTTCTCCCTGTGTTATATTCTTTGATATTTTTTGTATTCTTGAAAAAAAGATAATATAACTTTCTTTGCTATGATAATAAAATCGACTACTTCCTTTTAATGACGTAGAATAGGTGGTACTGTGCCCATAATAACAATGAAATAATTAATTAATGGGATGCTTTCTGGTTGTAAGTGCTCTTTAAATACTTGGACATCCCAACAACATAACCTAAAGCACAATAAAATTTTGTGAACGACCATGCTAGCTGTCATTGTTGATTCCTTGTTGGGTGTTCAGACGCCAAAGACTTAGCACCATTGGCTATTTCACTAAATTTCTGTATAGAAGTGCATGTCATATAAAAATGATCACTGTACATTTTACAAATAGTGGTCCTACCATCTCATTAGGGCTTTTATCCATTACTCAAATATAAACAGTCTTTGTAAATTCACACTCCCAAAGTGGTTTTTGTTAAAACTATTGGTCACATGAAACTTGCAGTGGTACCAAAAAAATATTAAAAAGTAGGCATGCGTGACTATGGCAGCAATAGTCTCTTCTCAACACATTTACCAACCAATTAGATAGCATATTACCAGAAAACTAGTATTTGCTTGGGTAACACGAAGGCAATGCTGTCCCAGCTACACAGTGATAATTTTCCACGACCTCATTGAAGCTCCTACTACAGGTTTAGACGTCGCATATGGTCTATTGACTAAACTGAAAACTAGCTTGCAGAGAGCAACGGTACAAGTGTAATTTAATTTTTAAAACTAAAATAGAGATGAATAGAATGAGAACCTCACAACCTTTTTATATATGAAACGGATTTTCTATTAGCCTTCTCTTTTGTGCATTGATTCCCAATCGGACGGCTCTCGCGAAACTGTGGAGGACCGCTGCGAGTCTCCTCATCCCGTGGTCCCCTTGCGAATGGATGATGAACCATGGAATCATGCAAAAGAAGAGTGGATAAGTGGTGGATGCCATTGCTGATGCCCCGCACCAACTAGATGCTGCCGCCCTTTTCATGAACCGTGGCTTTTGGTAGAAAGGGGGTCAGGGGCTCACCGGCTTAGAGATGCCGTGGTCTGCGCACTGCCACAGTGAAACCATTGCTGCTACTGTTGCTGGTGATGGTGATAAGGCCAGGGAGATGAGGGTTTCCTTGGGAACAAAGCAGCTGATGGAATGAGTGGGCACTTGCCACTTTGCTGTGGGATTGTTGCTGTCTTTTGTAATCCTCTAGAAAGAAAACATCTCGTTATTATTTGTTTGTCTTTCGTCAACAGGCAAAAGAAGGAGAGGAGGCGAAATCGAGCGTTTGTCCCGTTCGATATCTAGGCTAGCTGTCCCGGAAACATTAGGTAGGATTCGAGCACGCTCCAACTAAGGTGGTGGTTTTTAATAGGGTCATAAGCTTATGGTAAAGCGTTGAGCAGCGAACCATATGCATGCCTAATTCGGCCATCGTGACCAAACTTTGAAGACTTAGGAAGCAACCATTTGCAAAAATGATAACTTGGTGATGCTCGAAAAGAAAACCAAAACATTGCATACTATACTGTACTACAATATACAACAAAAAGAAATGAAATATCACTGTACTAGGTTATCACAAACCGTACATACGGCCTGCAGCTATCGATATCCTTATCGTATCTCCAAAGATCAATGGTGGGTTGCCGCCCTAGGCCACTAGATTACCTATCGGTCATCTCTCCTCTCCTTTCGTGGTGCTGGGTTGGGTTGCTGCAAACTTGAGAGAACCAGATTTCAAGGTTGCCTTTTGCTGCCCCCCTAAAGCTGTCCTGCATGCCTGGCCATCTTATCTCTTGCCATCACTCCTAGAATTGCAGGCCTGTCTCCTGGCCATATTTTATAACCTCTGGAATGAATCTGCCAGGGGCACATGTGTTTGAAAAAAGAGGCACCTTTTCTCACTAAAACAAAGTGCACGGTCCTGGTCCTTAGCTGGTGTTGTAGATAACTAATTCTGTTAGCTCTGAAAGATAAACTTGCACCAAAAACTTCCATGAATAAAACATTTTCATACTCCTACTGGTTCTTTTAAAAGTTGATGCCAAGGACCAGGGTCCAAAAGGAGACATTCAAAGTCCAAACAGCACATAGTTAGAGGGTTTTTGGATCCCGGACTAAATTTTAGCCCCTGTCACATCGAATGTTTAACACTAATTAGAAGTATTAAACATAGGTTAATTACAAAACCAATTTCACAACCTCTAGGCTAAATCGCAAGATGAATTTATTAAACCTAATTAGTCCATAATTTGAAAATATGGTGCTACAGTAAACATTCGCTAATGATGGATTAATTAGGCTTAATGGATTCACCTCGCGATTTAGCCTAGGGGTTCTACAATTAGTTTTGTAATTAGCTAAGATTTAGTCCTCCTAATTAGCATCCGAATATCTGATGTGATGTGGATTAAACTTTAGCTCTAGGATCCAAACACCCCCTTAAAAGCTGGAAGCAAGGGACCATGAAACTGATTGGCCAATTGCCCCCTCAGAGGTCCCAAGAGCCAAATCTTGACTTGGTTGCAATCTCTCTCGTCTTCCCATGAGAAACATCAAGGAGAAAAAAAATATTTCTGGACCAATTTGAAGGGACGGAAGAATCTTTGAGATCCCCGGAGATTACTCCGAAGACTTGTTCATCTTGTACTCTCCCTCTCTCTTTAGATTCTCTCTCTCTCTCTCATTGCATTATGCAAGGGATTAGTATCTTATCTTATCCTATCTTAACCCCGGCAGATTTTATAATGGGGAGTAGTGAGGTAAGATCAGATCCTAATAATCTCCTCCCTTTGGTTGGGCCATGAAAGCTTGGAGATCAGGTCAGATGCATGCAGTCCAAATATTCATTCTCCTTTTTCTGTGTGAGGGTGTTGCCATGGGGCACTCACTACTCAAGATTCTCACAAGATTGTGACAGGGCACCAGCTGATTGTACAGTACAGACTTAGCGTGGAGTTGATGCCCAAGTCCATCTCCTCTTTTGTTAGAAGTTGGCACAATTGGCAAGCAGGGTCTTAAAGAAACAGGGGATCAACCATTGCCAACCAACTGCTCAAAAGCAAAGTTGTAGTGGTTGCACCGGACCATGAGAGACTAGGAGCTTTTGCTGATGATTTTAGGTCACTGCACAGCGAGCTAAATATGAATAAGAGAAAAATTCAGGAAAAGATTCCATGGATTACGACACTTGTCGATTTTGAGCTGTACTTTAAATTTTTTGCGTGGTTTTCAATCAAAACCCACAGCTCATGTGGAAATGTGCTGTTCTGGAAAAAGCAAGGAAAAAAACAAAGAAAGCTGATTGTGCTAACCAAAAATCATTTGACTAAAGTGCCAAAAATCATGGTTCCATGGAAGATTCTCAAGGACTGAGAAATTTGTATTGTTCCCCTGAAAAAAGGAGAGGAGAATGAAAGGGCGGGCAGGGGCCAGAGGAGAGAATCGGAATCCCCGGGGGCGGGAGTGGCACGTTGCCGGCCGGTGTCGGGCTCCCTCCAGCAAGCTGACGTGGCCAGCTGTCAGTGAGACAGAGGCATCGATTCGCCGCATAGGGGGCCCCACCCACTTTGGCCTCAAGCGGAAAGAACGCAGGAATGTAACACGTCAGTGCCCCCCGACAAAAAATGGCTTGGGAATATTACAAGGCAGGCGTGCAGCAAAATGCACCGAAATTTCCCAAAAGGCGAAGGAGATGCTGCTGAATGCTGATGTACATAAATCTGCATGCAGTGCTTCAAATTTCAGCTGAAACTTCACTGTATCCTTCTTCATAACAGTTTCAAGTGAACCTCAAGTGTTTCTGCTGAATCCGGACCATGTTTGCGCACAGTTTTGCATCTTTCAATCAGACTGCATTTGAATGGAAGCAGTTGGCATGTTGGGGGCTTAGGGCAAGAGACAACAACATTCAGAGAAACAAAGGCCTTGTTTAGTTGCCTAAAGTTTGGAGGTGCAAAATTACTGTTATAGCACTGTAGCACACTGTAGCATTTCGTTTGTATTTGTGAATTATTGTCCAAATATTGACTAATTAGGCTCAAAAGATTCGTCTCGCAAAGTACAACAAAACTGTGCAATTAGTTTTTAATTTCGTCTACATTTAGTACTCCATGCATGTACCGCAAGTTTGATGTGATGGGAAATCTTCTTTTTGCATAGTGTCAAAGTTGGGAGTTTTGAGGTAACTAAACATGGCCAAAGTCTTGTTGCGTTTCCTGCTTTTGCAATTCAGTGGTTGAGGAGAATATTCTAGCCGCCAACGTTGATGGGCATGGACCAGACGTCTTTTTGACTTTTTTTTTTTGGTTGAAGATACGTCTTTTGTGACTAGAGGGACCGTGTGCCTGTGTGTGTGTGGTGCAAGGTTTTGGATCAGTACGTGAAATTCAGAGGAGATTGACCCGCTAGGCTGCTACAGTGCTACTCTGCTCTCTCTCTGTAGTGCACTCCCTCTCTGTCCAGAGACTGTAGGCTTTACAGTTTGTGGAGTCTGACGAGGGATGAGGAATGAAGAAAATAATCTCTCGCCGTTGCCAACACGCACAAGAGCTCGTCACCTTCAGAAATCGGAGAGAATCTCGCAGGTTAGGTCCTGATAAACTAGTACCTAGCTACATTCCTATATGGTTATATTACTCCCTCTCTCTACAGAGGTCTCAAGCATAAACCCGCGGAGTTTTACCATCCCAACCTGTGCCTTGAAAAATATCTAAACCCGTTAAAGAAATCCATATCCATGACACTTAGGTGGTGTTTGGTTGGCTCAAATGTAACGTAATCTGATTACAGAAGGTAACGAATCCCATTACATACGTTTGGTTGCGGTGGTTTGTAATCAATTGACATTGTAATCGAATCCCTTACCTAAATAATATCTATACAAGCTTGTTACCCCTCCTCCCCCACCGTAATCAGATATAGCACCTACACAGTAATCTGATTACGTTATCAGAGTACAACCAAACAAAGAGAGCAATCACCCATTCCACCACCAACTACACTGTAATCTGATTCCCTTTACGTTTACGTTACCTTAGCACGAACCAAACACTATCTTAAAATTTTTTGCTCAAACCTGTACCCGTGGGTTAACGCGTACCCACGAGTCGCCTGTACCCGACAACAACAAACAAGCTCTCACAAAAATACAACATATGTAAAAATTCATAGTTCACTGCATAAAATCCATAGTTTTACGGGTTGGATTGGGTTTGTTATAAGTTCGTAAAATGGTATGCATTAGGTTGGATTGAGTTTTAAAAATCCACAGATTTAGGGTTCGAGTACTATCTCCTCAGACTTAGATCTGAGCATTTTACGGGTCGGGCCGAGCTGAAAAAAGCCCGGTTCATTTCGAGTACCCACGAAAGTCCCATGGGCGTCGTCGGGCTAAGTTTGTAGGTTGGGCCCAGGCCGGGTTCGAGCTTCCTGTTCTTTTTTAGTTGAGTAAATGAAATTAATTGTTTGGACAGGCTTACCAGCCCGATTTTTTTGAGCTTAGTTTTCGCTGACCACACCCAGCCCGATAGGTAGCGTGGGTGGGACAAAACCCACTGGGCTCGAGCTGGGCCCGCAGGTCGGGCTGGGCTCAAAATGCTTAGGTCTACCGGACCCACCACCCACGTCCGCAAACCCGATGGATCTTGTTTTTTCCCCCTTAATAACCCTAGGAAATTTATACGCATGTATCCTAGTAGAGTAAAACCTCATCGGGTTTCGGATCTCGGGTATCCATTGCCATTGCGGGTCGCAAGTTGCATGACAACATTTCAGATTCCACGAGTAGCGGAGTCAAGAGGTAGTAGCCAGTACGACCATCTCTCTGCTGCAAAGAAAAGGCTAGTGCACCCACTCTCTTTCCTTGTGTGGAGCGAGCAAAGCATGGTGAGGAATCTCGTGAAGTTCCATTCTCGTTTCCTTTACGAGGAAAACGATAGCTCCCCCGGCGAAGAGAAAGGAGATGGTACGATCGGATCCGGTGGAGATCATCTGACCTCCACATTGGACGGCACTACCGATGCTTCTGCACCTAACAAATCCACGCATGGAATCGAACCAGGTCGCACGTCCCAACCAATTCCATCCCAGTCCCAGTAGAGACACGCTCCTTCCCTGTTCTTATGAATGATCAAGCATGTCTCAGCCGGGATCAGTGGACGTTTGGTTGGAAAAAATATCGTGCTATCCAAATGGAGCATATGAGTTCTTCTTCTTTTTTTTTAAACTTGCACATGACCATACGACACCTTTTTTCGATCCATGTTTTGAATGAAGCTTCTGTGATCAGTTCACAATAGTGCTTGGTAGGTGAACCTTGAGATTTTTAGTATATTAAACTAGAAGATGATAGTAGGAGTAAGAAGCATCAGCATTGTCAGTTTGTCACTTGTCAGAATACTCAAGAGTCTCTTACGAAAAAAAAAAAATCGGACTGCATCCAGCGTTTGCAGGCCTGCCACTTAGGCCCAATATCAGATAGGAGGATAATTGTTCAGCCCATACCATAAGATGAGGGATAGGGTTCACAAATTTTTTTGATCACTTTCAGCAGCCCTCGGTTTCAGAATTTTTTTGGATCACTTGCTTAGAACTAGTTATTGGTAGCTCTAAAAATTCCTGAAATTGGAACTATTGGTACATCAAGAGCATTTTGATGAATCATTTTATCCATAATTTAGACTAAATACAGGTATTTAAACCACTTTATTTTAGTCTTCAAATGAGAGATCAAACATATATCTCGGAGCTGGAACTGAAACTGCAGGTACATCATGATCATTTAGATGAATTTTTTTATCCATAGTTTGAACTAAATAAATATATGCAATCCACTTTATTTTTTTCTTTTAGAAGGTCCTAGTCACCTGCATGTGGGTCCAGGTCATTGAAATCCTTCGGACATGAATGTTTGACCACCTTCCAAATCACCAGCTTGCTTCACGTGATCCCGTGATTCTCTTACGAAATCAATAAGTGCTTCACATCCAAGTCTTCTGAAGTGATCGTTCATCGAATCTGGACGTGTTCGGCTGTGCGCTCCTTTGGGCCGGTCGACTCAACCTCATCATTTGTGGTCAGTTTCAACCTCGTTTCTTCTATGTTGGACATTGGTATTGGGACTTGAATATATCTGCTCCAAATTGGGCCGTTTTCCTATGAAAACACAACATAATTTGTATGTGGATATGGCCTTATTAATTATCAGGTATGATAATTGATAATTATGTCATTTCCATGCTAATATTGAGGACAAATAGGAAACCCCTCTAGGAACTTATATCCACTCATACTATAAGGTAGACCTGAACATTTTAGCCGGTCCGGCACAGCCCGTGCGCCTAGCTTGAGTCCATTGGGTTTTGCCCACCTGCACATGCTACGGAGCTAGGCTTTGTCAATGAAAACCAGACCTAAAAAAATTGGGACGGCCTGAGCTCGCTCATACAATTTATTTTATTTATTTTTTTTACTAAAAAGGAATAGAAAGCCTGATCCTGGCACAAAAATCAGCTTGACAATGCTAATGGGATGGTTGTGGTCACAAATTTTTGCCCCGAAATGAACCGGGGGTTTTTCAGCCCGGCCTGCAAAATGCTCAAATCTCTAGGCTGGGCAACATATATATAGAATGGTTATCAATGCAATGCGGTTCTCTTGGGTGTTTTCCAATGAAATTCACATGAACAAAAGCAACATCCCATGTCATTTATAGCTTTACTTCTAGGTCAATTGTGTGATTGCCACGCAGAAGTGATAAACTTATAGTTATCTTCTTAAATTGACATTATCTACCCATAGTGACACTAGCCATGCTCTCGAGATTATCTATACTTATCTAACAAGGGTGGTTTCTTGTGTATTTTCGGATGACCATGGTAGAGCCACCTTTATTTGGCTTTTTATTTGTTCGAGGAACGCTATATGCATGGCACCAAAACAATATGTGGTGACACTAGTTCTTACTCCAAAGAGGCAACCTCTAGGCACTAACGTGCACTCATTGTCATTGCAAAGATGAAACCTCCAGGCACTAACATCCACTCTATCTATAAGGTTGGATAGCACATAGACCGATCATCGGCTCAATTCATGTGATAAAAAGCAATGTGCCATGTTGTTTATAGCTTTACTTCTAGGATAAGTCACGTGATTGGCATGCAAGACTTTAAATAGCAGGTTAAGCTATTTAGCAGCGGCATTCTCTAAAGGCTATTGAAGGCTATTTCATTTAGCAGTTTTGTAAAAAGTATGAAGATTTTTGATTAATTATGCACAAAGTAAACTACGATGATGCTTGTCGACCCAAAGAGGCAACATCATGCACTAATGTACACTCCAGCCAAGAGTTTGGATAGCATATGGAATCGATTTTCACTCATGTTGTTTCCTCCCATTCAATGAATTTACTTGCAACTATTCTTGCAATATGATCATCGGCGCAATACCGCAATAAGGTTTGCTCGCGCTATCGCTGGCGGCAATTTACTAGCAGAAGAAACATCCAACATCATTTATGAATTTACTTATAAGATCAATTGCATGATTAACAAAAAGCTATTGTACCATAACAGTTCTCATCCTTAACAGTGGCTTCTAGCCATACTGCCATAGTGATACTAGCTTATTTGTCGAGATCATTTATAGTCAACTTGCTAGAAGCAGCAGACACATGTGTAGTTTGCAATGTATGCGTTAGTGACACATCCATTTGGCTTTTGTTTGAGCCATATTCTATGCATGACATTGAAAGAAAACTATGATGATGGTTGTCGATTCAAAGAAGCAACCTCTCAGCACTGATGTACACTCCAACCAAGAGATTGGATAGCACATGGAATCTATTGTTGGTGCGATAATGTTATATCTTGTGGTCCTCGGTGCAATATGGTTCAACCACGATGTATCCTCTCCTATGTGAATTTACTTTGTAGCTACTCATGCAATATGATCATTTGATGCAATTATGCAATAAGGTTTTCTCGCTCGATCATTGGTGAAATTTACATGATATAAACAACATTCCATATCATTTGTTGACTTTACTTCTAGGATCAATCACGTAATTAACACACAAAAGCTATAGTACCAAATACTTGTCATCCCTAATCGGCAGCTTCTAGCCATAGTGACACTACCTTGTTTGTTGAGATAATCTATAGTCAACTTGCTAGAAGCGGTGGGCGCATATGTAGTTTGTGATGCCTGCGTTAGCGCCACGTCCATTTGGCTTTCGTTTGAGCCTAATTCTACTCATGACACGAAAAGCAAACCATGACGATGCTTGTCAATCCAAAGAGGCAACCTCACGGCACTGAGGTGCACTCCACCTAAAGAGTTTGGATAGCACACGAAATCGATGCTCACTCACGCGGTGCTCAGTGCAATATGGCTCAATCACGCTATTTCCTCTCCTCTATAAATTTACCGCAATATGGCTCAATCACGCTATTTCCTCTCCTCTATAAATTTACTTGCAGCTATCCATGCAATATGCAGTGCAATTACGCAATGATCATTGGTGCAATTTACATGACATAATTAACACATAAAAGCTATAGTACCGAACAGTTGTCATCCCAAATCGGGGGCCTTTTGCCATTATGATACTACCTTGTTTGTCGTGATCATCTATAGTCAACTTGCTAGAATGGGCGGGTGCATACGCAGCCTGCGATTCCTAGTTTAATGCCACGTCCATCCGTTTTTGTTTGAGCCATATTCTACGCATGACACCGAAGCAAACCACGACGACGCTTGTCAATCCAAAGAGGCAACGTCTTGGCTGATGTGCACTCCAGCTAAAGAGTTTGGATAGCACACGGAATCCATCGTCGATGCAATAATGTTCGCTCATGATATTCCCGTAGGAGCTAGAAATCGTGCCACTACTACACAAAGTAAGTAGTACCAATGTATAAAAAGAACAACTTCAAGCTATTTCGCCATGGTTTAACGGTGGCAAGCCAATTTCCAACCTTGGTTCAATTATGCCAGATTTTTTCCAAAAGGGATAGTACGGCGGTGGGCTATAACCAAACCTTATACAAAAACGAGATGCCCGTAGGCTGACCGTTACGGCAACTGTTGAAATCCCCCGGACGCCGTCCGAGGCGGTGGCACACGCAGGCGAGTCAACCCTCCGCCGCCGTCCGATTTCCATCCAACCGCCCCAGATGCCCAGACCGCCTGCAGCCAGGACGCCGGTTTGACCCGACACCGCGCTTTTGGGCCCCACCGCCTCCCCCGCCCCCGGGCCCGCGTCGCAGTTGCTGCTGCGGTTTTCCGGTGGGGCACGCATCCAGCTTGTCCGAACGCCGCCCCCGAATTGGGTTGTTTCGGAGTACCCCAATGACGTGTGGGTCCGGTTCCTAGCGGGACCTACAGTTCAGTGGGAAGTGTAGTGGGTGGGTGTGGGCCCGGCGTCTAAAAGCTTAAAAAAAGAGCAGAAAAAAGAAGAAGAAACAAGCGAGAGCGAGGGAGGAAGCAGAGGAAGGAAGAAGGCGGTTGGATCAGTGGGAAGAGGAGAGCTGGAGAAGGTAGCGGGGCGTTTCTGTTTTGTCCCCGGCGGCGGAGGAGCAGGGGAAGGGGGAGGATGGACACGGCGGCGGCGGCAGCAGCGGGAGCGGTGGCGCCGGCCGGAAAGACGGGGGCGGCGCCGCCGCCGCCGACGGATATACCGATAATGCACGACGGCGACCGGTACGAGCACGTGCGGGACATCGGGTCCGGCAACTTCGGCGTCGCGCGACTCATGCGCTGCCGCGCCACCGACGCCCTCGTCGCCGTCAAGTACATCGAGCGCGGCGACAAGGTACTGCTACTGCTGCTACTAGGCACTGGCAAAGCCGCCGCCTTTTTCCTCTTCCGTACGGCGAGCTGCGTGTTCATCCATCCATGCGTGTCACGCACGTGTTTTTGCAGATTGACGATAACGTGCAGCGGGAGATCATCAACCACCGGTCGCTGCGCCACCCCAACATCATCCGCTTCAAGGAGGTCAGTGAGGGTGATGGCGTCACGCCGCGGCGATTGCTGCCTCTGTAGTCTGTTCTTCAGTCCGATGTGTGACGCTGAACGATGTGTGTGAAAAAAAAAAAGTTAACTCTTTTGCTTCTCTGCTTGCGAATTTGCGATTCTCCAGGTCATCCTGACGCCGACCCACCTCGCCATCGTCATGGAGTACGCCTCCGGCGGGGAGCTCTTCACGCGCATCAGCAATGCCGGTCGCTTCAGCGAGAATGAGGTCTCTCCTTAATTCTTATCTGATCGATATCGCCTGATAAAGTTTGCTGCGTCAACTGTTGCATGTTCCTGTAGTGATCGATGGCTGACTCTGACAGTCTGACTTCTTGTGCATGTTCAGGCTCGGTTCTTCTTCCAGCAGCTGATTTCTGGGGTTAGCTACTGCCACTCCATGGTAATCCTTTTCTCCCAGAATTACTATTCCATCTCCCTCTTTTCCCTCTGTTTCAATTGTTTTTGTATATGGCTAAAATTGTCCGATTTGCATGATTTTGGGTGTTGTCAAGCAAATATGCCACCGCGATTTAAAGCTCGAGAACACTCTGCTGGATGGAAGCACGGCGCCTCGGCTCAAGATATGTGACTTTGGTTATTCCAAGGTATTACTTGCGCCCAGTTTACTATACTGGATATACATCATACAACATAATATGATTATTACTGTACTGTAATGGTTTGTTGATTGTCAAAAAAGATACTTGTGTTGAATGCTGTTCAGTTTACCTGATTACTGTCATGTTCTCTCATTTTTACAGTCAGCTCTTCTGCATTCACAACCAAAGTCCACTGTGGGAACTCCAGCATACATTGCTCCTGAACTTTTAATGAAGAAAGAATACAATGGCAAGGTACTGTCCATCCCTTTGGTCCTTTCAGTTGCTCTCCGATATACGCTGCTACTACTACCAGCCTCTGCCAATTATGCCATTTGCTTGACAATAGGAGTTATCTCTGTGCTGTAAAGTTGTTATTGGTCTTGTGATGGCATGAATAGTATCTGGTCTTTGCTTAAAAAAAAAAGTAGTGTCTGTTCTTGTGGAGTAACTCTTTATACAGTGCACTTGCGCGAATGCTCAATTGCTAACAATCTGTCATTGAATGGAGATTGCGGATGTGTGGTCATGTGGGGTGACCCTCTATGTGATGTTGGTTGGCGGGTATCCTTTTGAGGATCCAGAAGATCCTAAGAATTTTAGAAAGACAGTTCAGGTATTTTTTTTTGGCCAAACTTGGTAGTTCCACTGGCTGCAGTTATATCCAGACAGCTTAATGCTTATGTCAATTTGCAGAAAATAATGGGGGCTCAGTATGCGATTCCCGACTATGTCCATGTATCTCCAGAATGCCGAGACCTTTTATCAAGGATCTTTGTTGTCAATCCAGACCATGTGAGTTATCAAATACTCTGTTCTTTTCTTTCTTTCTTTCTTTCTTGCTGTGTCATTTGATTAATCAGATGTGAGATACATGGTCTTTGCAGAGGATCACCATGGCTCAGATAATAAGCCATCCTTGGTTCGTGATTAACCTCCCTATTGACATAATGATTGATGGCACAATGGACTATGAGGAGCCGGACCAGCCGATGCAGAACATGAACGAGATCATGCAGATACTGGCAGAGGCAACCATACCACCTGCTCCAACCCGCCTAACTGCCCAGTTGCCTGAAGGCCTTGACATGGACGAAGACACTGAGGATTCAGATTCAGACCTGGACACCGACACCGATACCGGGAGCAGTGGGGAGCTAATTTTGGCCCTGTAATCATGTCCATGATTGCATGGCAACCGTATTTGCGGCCTTCCTTTCTGTAAATCAATCTGTCGAGTTGCGGATCCTCTAGATCAGCTCGAGCTTAAGAAGTGATTTGTCCTTAACCCATGGCCCAGTGGTCGGTTTTGTCGCAATTACTGCTTCAGACCCATGATCCCTATTCTGGTGCTGCTACCTCTATCTGTTGTATAGTATGTGTGTATGCTGTGCAACAATCTAGCTCCGGATATAACCATGTGAAACTGAAACCTTTTCAGGTTCATTTTGAGAACAATTGCTTGGTCTCGGTTGGTTTGCTGAAACTGAAAAATTTGGAGATTGTATGTAACTCTGTTTTGTGCCAAGAGGAAGCTCTTCCTGTTTTTTTCTTGGAATGTATTTCTATTTTGGAACGAGTTCAGGCTTTGTCACCGAGTCGAAGCATCAACACTGACTGAACATTGTCAAAATTGGCCAGTGGATTGATTACTCTTGCTGCACTACACAGGGCAACATATAAACATCATATGTACATGGTCAGTTTGGAAGCCCAGAGCCCCCAGAACGTGACATCAGTCTACAAGCCAGTCCAGGTTGTAACACTCCTCTGCCACCTGCACCCGGAGGTCAGGGATTACCTGCTCAGCCTCCCTCCACAGCAACGCCGTCTCCTCGTCGCAGACGACATGGCCGAGGGACTTCAGGGAGGACGACGACCTTGGGAGGCTCCTTAGGCGCGAGCATTCCCGCATGTCGATCTTCTCCAGGTTCGTCAGGTGACCAAGCTCCTCTGGGAGGTCTGTCAGGTTGATACACTGGGATATGTCAAGGTATTTCAGCCTCTTCAGGCTGCACACCGACGGCGGGAGCCGCCACAACGCTGGGCAGGCATAGACCCGAAGGATGCTCAGGCAATGCAACTTGCCCAGCTCATATGGAAGCTCGGTGAGGTCATGACAGTTCGAGATGGAGATGGTCTCGAGGGAGATGATCTCGCAGATACTTGATGGCAGCTCCTTCAGATCTATGCAGTGGTCAATTGTGAGGTTGGACAGGCGGGGGAAGGTCATGGAGAGGTCCATCGTCGACCCTCTTAGGCTGTTGTTCAGCTCGCAGAGGACGAGGGAGATCTTGCGCAGGTTCTTCAGCGGGATCGTGGTCTTTGGCAGCGGTGGGAGTGTGATCTTCTCCAACCAGAGGCTCCTCAGGCCGCTGAGCATGGAGAAGGCAGATAGGTTGTCGAGGGTTGCGCTGGTGGTGCCGTAGTTGATCAGCACCAAGGCTTTCAGGTTCTGCATCGTTGCAATGAATGGTGGGAGGTAGTAAACGTTTGAGGCGAAGTTGAGGATGAGCACTTCGGCCTTGGGGAAGCTCATCTGGAACCAGTCAGTCTCTTTCATTTCACCTGGAGTTTTGGTAACAGTTGGTCAGATCAGTCTGTCCCAAGGAAGAGCACATGTGGAAACTACTACTAATCTATGAAGGAAATGTTTCAGAACAAAACTACAAAACCATGTTCCTGCAACACTGGTGTAACAATAGAATTTTAGGGATGATGATAAGTTTGCTGGTAGACTTAACAATCATGGGACAAACAAAAAGTCTCATTATGTTGTGTACTTTTGTTTATTACTAAGATGGTTCTTCCAAATTTCAGTAAGATTCAGAACGAATTCACTACAGATGTTGGATGACAAGTTGTTGGCAACAAATATTCAGAAAAGTAAAGAACAATAAAGGACAAATGTTGCACCTGTATGAATGGAAACTATCTGAGCTTCAAACGGAGTGTCCTTGTTCCTCTGCCAGTCCCTTGGAAGAGTTTCTTCCCTTCTTGGCATCACCAACCGCCTCCGCTTATTCAGAGGGTCACGTCCACTCATGTGGAGTGCAAGATCTCTCAACACATCATGTTGCATCACCGAGTAGTCATGGTAGCTACTATACAAATCTCCAGCCTTGTTCCTGCACAAAGAGCAGCAAAGAGTTAAAACCTGTTCTTCGAGATAATATCAATTCTTAAATATTTCGAAGCATTTATATGGCAAATGATACATACTGTGCATCGTTGACAAGAGTAAGAAGGTTCTTGTCTGAAAGCTCAACCAAGATGGCGAAAGCATCTGGTTCATCAAGATCATGAATCTCCATCCAAATGTTGATCAACACATCAAGAGGGATCTTCTTATCCTCTGGGAAGCAGCCCAGATCAAGGAAACAATCTCTAACCTTCTCTGACAAGCACTCAACGCTTGCCGCCATTCTCTCCAGGAGCTTGGTCTCATGGGAGTCAGAAATAGCCTCCCCTCGCGACAACCGGTTCTTGGCACTCAGCCATATCTTAGGAGGTTGATCACGCAACGATGCACCAATGACCTTCAGAGCTAGAGGAAGGCCTCTGCACTCTGCAGAGACCTGCTTAACCAATCTCTTGTCAGCAGTCTTAGGAACACACTCCTGATCGAAGGCAGCACGGCAGAAGACAGAAAAAGCCTCCTCCTCATCAAGCAACTGCATTTCATATGTCTGTTTTACCAACGTGGGGAACTTAAATCTTGATACAACAAGAGTCTTGCACCCAGGGAACTTGAAGACGAGATCCTCAAGCTGTGAGAGAGACCACACATCGTCAAGGATAACAAGGACTGGTCCTCTTTCCCTCGGCCCTAGCTTGAGCTGCCATTCCGGGATCTGGTTGTATGCACCAAGCACAATGTTTCCGCTGATCTGCTCCCACAGCTTCATCTTGATGGTTTCCAGGTTCGCAGATTGTGAGATCGTCTCAAAGAAGATCATGTTGTTGTAGTAGGCTATAGATAGAAAGAAACCATGTCAGAATCACAAACCGGGAAAAAAAACTTGCAGAAAGGGATAAAGATTTATGGATGCATGAGATCTCGATTTTTGATAGCAGCGATTAAAAGATGTTATTTCTCAAAGACGGTGATAATCGAATTTTAGTTTACTATGATCTTGAATACAGAGACGATGGAGGTATGAACACAGGTTGCCAATTTTGGCGATATTAGAGGTTGACCAACATCACTCATCCCAATTCCTTGCACTAAAAGAGGATCTGAAAATTGGCATAGCTCCAGATTTTTTTTCTTGGATCTGAATTTGGAATATAACACACTAGCACCTACTGTTTGGCTTTACTCTGTGTGAAATAGATAACATGGTGAGCAGTTTATTAAGCAGCTATCATATCTTGATTTAAGATTAAGTATCACCATGAACACGACAAGGTTACTCAAGTCCAAGCAGAATTTAAGAGCATCTGCTAAAGTTGTGAGAATTCAGAAGCAATCTAACCCCATCACAATTGTACTCCTGCCACTAGCTGGTCAAAGCGCCAATTTTGACCAAGCAAGTGGTGTGAGCAAAACGAAAGCATCAACATCAACTTTACCAAATGGCACGACAGGCACGCAAACCAACCACCAAAGATGCTGTTCCCCAAATTTGCAGAATTTTTGCGCCCAATAATTCACGAAAAGATGCAATCTTTCTTCTTTGCAAAAAAAAAAGATTGGAAGAATTTAAGGAAAAGATGGTTAAGATTTGGCCCTTGTTCTCCTTACCTCGGACCTTGTGATCCCTGAAGATCTCCATGGCGAGCGTGGTCTTGCCGCTGCCGCCCATGCCGGAGATCCCGACCACCTCCCAGCCGCCGCCGCCGCTCATGACCATCTCCTTCACCTTCTCCTTGGCCACCTTGAGGCCGCCGCCGACCATCCCCTCGTCCTCGTGCCCGTCGGCGAGCTCCATGTCCATGGCCATCACTCCGGCCTTGGCGGGCATGGCCATGCCTTTGGCGGGCGGCGCGTCCACTGGCATAGCGGCCATGGAGGCCTTGGTGAGCGTCGCGTCCATGGGCATCGGCACGCCCTTGTGCGGCGGCGCGTCCATGGGCATCTGCATCGGCAGGCCCTTGTGCATCTGCGGCGGCGGCGCGACGGGGAAGGAGAGCGCGGGCGGCGGCGGGTGCGCGGCCGCGGCGATTTCCTCGACGCGGCGCTCGAGCCGCCCGATCCGCGCGTCGGCCTCGTCGCGGAGCCTGCGCACGCTGCCGATCACGTGCGCGGGGGCGTGGCGCTCGAGCCAGCGCGCGATGCCCCGGTCGGCGGCCTCCATCCGGCGCGCCAGCTGCGCGGCGCGGTACACGTTCCACCGCGGGGACGCCGCGGCGCGGCGCGCCAGGTCGAGCGCCTCCCGGATCCGGGCGGCGAGCTCGCCGAGCTCCCCCGCCGAGCGCTGCCCGGCGGCGGCGTGCGGGCCCAGGCCCTGCACGAGCGGCAGCAGCGGCTCAACGCTCCGGCGCAGGCGCTCGGCCGTGGAGCGGCAGAAGAGCGTGCCACGCACCGCGCCCAGCACCTCCCGCAGCGCCTCCCCGGCGAGCTGCTCCAGCAGCATCCGGTCCATGGCCGCCTCCTCCTCCTCCTCCTCCTCCCTCTGTCTCCGTCCGCTGGGGTCGCGTCGCGTTCGTCCCCGGCTGCTTGCTTGCTTGCTTGCGTGCGCGCGCGTGGTGGAGTTGTTCAGCTGGGTGAGTGAGGGGTCGCCATCGGCGTGGTGGGGAGGAGGGGGGGCGGCGTCGCGTTTGGTCTCGGGGGAGGCGGGGATCGGAAAGGAAAGCGAGTAGTTATAGGAGAGGGGGGGACGGCGGTTGGGGTCAACCGCCGCGGTGAGGGGGTCGCCGGTGGCGGGAGCTCGGGATCCGTGGGGCTCGCGGTCACTGACGACGTGGGCCCGTGTTGCCGCGTACACTGCCGCGGCACACGGTAGAGGTTAGTGGCGAGTCACCGAGGCAGTACCGCAGTAGACCACACTTAGCAAGGAGACCCTGAGTTTGGCCGTGGATTTGGGTCTAGCGCAAGTCGATGATGGAAAAGTACCAAAGGTTTTGCAAAGTAATTCACTCTTATGCGACCGAATTACACGCATCTATCGGACCGACACCTTTTGGAATTGTATTTGTATGTATATCGACGTCTAATGGTCGCCTTAAGTTGATGTCTCGCTCAGTTTACCGATAGTCGAAAATTGATAGAGATTTATGGTTTGCTCTGTCAACCTAATAGTGATATATGCAGGTGAAGTTAGAGTACCGGGGATGTGTGATTTACTCTGTCAGTCTACTGGTTGATGGTTTCCTTTTCAGAGCGTTGAGCGGACAAAGTGAATCGCTGAGATAGATTTGAGAGACCCAGTTTACGCCTTTCCATTTTGCTCATTGTTTGGCCGATCACCATCAATTGCTAGCTCGTGCTTGATTACTAAGGCTTGTTCTTTTGTGAAGTTAATTTAGAATATCCACATTCCATAGTTTAGCCACTTGCCCAAAACCCCTTATATAATTCTAAACCTCATATCATCTTTTAATAAATGATGATGACAAAACCTCCCTGATTAGTGTAATTTCCAGAAAATAAACATGGAGCTGTTGTGACCACACACCTTTTTTTTTTTTTTGCTTCGCTGTTGTTAAGATTAAGAGGAGCAACAAGCCTTGATTGCAGGACATCGAGGCATGGGATAGATGAGCGACAACTACAGAACCACCTGAGCAATTGAATATAATGAGCATCACAACAAACTTGCTATGGGCTTTGACCAAGCAATAATCGAGCATAGTACCTAGTGGAGACCTCCATTCACATGCACGGGCTACAATTATAATGGGATACATATCCAAAAAAATAATGTTGAGCCCCTTGAGTTTTTCAAATCTGTCCGTTTCTTTTTCTGCTTAAATTCAGAGTTTTTCAAATCTGTCCGTTTCTTTTTCTGTTTAAATTCAACAAACTACGGAAACGTCTTTGAACTAAAAAAAAGTACACACCGCAGTACTACGCCTCTATTGGTGAGAGTTTGCTGGTTTTTCCATGGATGAGCAGAGCAGGCTAGTCTCGCCAATGGAACAAGTTGCTCTATCATGACGTCATTCCACGTTCCCGCAAGATGTTAACATATTACTTATAAAATGCGTCTCTATTTTTACTGCCATGTAGGTTCCCTGCTTTACTGTCTTTTTCCCTCAAAGAGTAAAAGGCTGATTTTTATTTGTAGAGTGGTTCCAGAAGAGGATTAAGAGCATCACACAGCACATCGATCACCAGCATACTTAATCAACTAAATTAAACCTTGTGTCTACATCTTGTGATCTCTCATCAATACAAGCACATGCACTTATTGATACTAACCCATAAAAAAAATACAATCATTCCCCAATTATTATATTTTGTGGGACTCAAACAAGTCCCTTTCCACTACAATTCACCCGTTTCGCTTTTAGTTCATTCAACATTTTGTCCTTTGTTAGATGTATAAGAGTGATAGTACAAACAACGAAAATACTGAACACTCGCAATGGTTTATCGGGTACCCATAGAACTAGCGTTCCGTTTGATGAAGCCTCTCTAGATGCACGTCGAGTAAAGAAGTACAATTGTGTAATTAACCTGACATTATCCCATTGTATTAACAAAAACAAGTCTTGCTTGAACTGAAGAATAAACATAAGTAGGATAGAATTTCTTTGGCATAAATGTGGCACGCACCAAGCTGTATACCAGCTATTTGAACCCCATACAAGCACATGTAACCATCCCTACTTTCCACTATAAAAGGGACAAAATACTGTAGAATTATGCAGTTACAAACACAAATAGTTAGGATTCTTTAACCTACAAAAGTTTCTAGTTGAATGGACACTTAGGAAGGATTACTTAGTGCGCATCAAGTTATGACGCTCATGACTACTCAATTACATGTTAGAGCTGCGTGCTTTGATTGAAAAAATAAATTAGGTCATCTTCAGATTATATAGAATAATATACTTTCCTTGACCATGAGAAAATGTATTACTAGATTCATCGGAGATATATATTTTCAAAAATAAATCCTGGTGAACTAGTAATGGACAATCATTAGTTTCATGATGGTTGGGCTGAATGGATAATCTAATCCCTGTGCTGCCATCATGATTTCCCTAAATCCCCTATTTTTGCGGCTGTTAGCTAGTGACGCATGTGGGCCTCATGTGCCGCTGAGACATCAACGACAAATAAGGGATTGCAAAACTTTGCAACGGCAGATAAGGAACCATTTGGCCACCATTCTTTTCACCAGCTACCTTTTCATGGATCCCCATCTTCTATTAGCCACTTTCCCTTTTGTTTCAGATGAATATATTTTCTATAATTTAAGCAAGGCATTGCTTAAAAATGCTTATGAACTAGGGTTTCAACAATCCTAAAGATCGACTCCGGTTGCCATGTTTGCTTTAGTGTGGATGCTAGAACACTTTGCATGAGAGTTCTCAAGAGAATATGTCTGAGACGCAAATATTATGGAAATGCTAGAACTCGTATTGCTCTCTTTTTATTGTAAGATGCTAAAAAATACAGTCCATGAAATATACGGTGATGTGTGGTATATTGGTTTATATACAGCTAGTATATGCGCCGAACTAGAAGAGTACCTCAACAATTAAACAGGAGCATCAACAAACTCGTCATGGACTCTGACCACAAGCAGCACTCTGCATTGTGAAGTCGCTAGTGCTGACGAGTGTGTACGGGGCCCGGCCGCCTATTCAATCATTATTTCAGAGATGTCCAAGAACGCCCCCCCTTCTTTCCCAATACGTTTCTGTCCTTTTGTGATCCAAGTAATATAATCAACATCTCATCCTTCCTTTGAAATGGAAGGATAGATGATGATGTACAAACTACGGAAGGTGTGTTGAAAATTGAAATCATATCGATTGCAACGTTAGTTTACGTAGTATATCATGGGGACACCACATTTGGCTCGAGGAATGTGGTGGTGGAGCAAAAGTTTTAAGCCAGAATATAAGGCTCTTGCTCTTTTTTGAAGTGAAAAATATGTAGTTTTGAGATATGAAATTCCATAACAAGTTGATTTTCATCGTGTCCATCCATAAAGCCGGGCCAATGTGAGCACAGGAAGGATGATGATGTTCACACTTCGCAGCTACCCCAGCCAGAGTAGAAAAGGTGTCAGCTAACCTTCTGTACATTCCTTAGTTGACTCTCCTTATCATAACAATCACATGGCACATGTAGCTATCCCCACCCCACTAGTTTTTTTTTGTTAAAAAAAACTTTTCATGAACAGAAATGAATCCATAAAAAAATGAGCAATCAAGACAAAATATCTGGACGCTATAGTTGATGTTGATGTGTCGAAAAAGCCTAATAAATATATAAATATACAAATATATAAATAAAACAAGCTACACATATTTTCAGCCAGATGGAGCCAGACACTGTGTGTTTCGTAGCGTGAAGGCGTAGCAATCCATCCATCCAGCAAACATCATCCGGATAACCATGGCTGGCCAATAATTCTGCCAATTTGCCACGGATGTCAAAGAGCCCACAGCCACCGGTCCCGCCGGCCGGCCGTGACGAAGCTGACGACCAACACATGCAACATATGGGCGCTGCCATGCCATGCTCTTGCTAGAACAATAGAATATGCCAGCAGCATCCACGCCACGCCACGAAGCAGCAGCGATCCAGGAGTCGCTTTCCCATACCAATTTGTTTAAATCTTGAGCAATTTATTTTTATTTTATTGCAAGCTATGTGCAGTTTTTTTTTATTTCTGCGTTCTGATTCCCTTCAATGAATCTGGTCAAAAACTTGGACTGGCGAACGGGGGGAGCCATTGACCTTGACCGTACCATACCATACAATACATGCCACGTTTGTTGAAAAATTAGATAACTGCATAATTAATTTCTGAATTAGATTTATCTAACAAGAACAAAACCTAGCATGCAATTCTTTAACATACTAGGCAACAACAAGCACAACTTCATGATCTCAGAAAACATGCTGAAATAACAAATCAGCTCACAGCGTACATACTTGGCGGGTGCAGCCGTGATGACAAGCAATGCTGACGGGATGATGACGGTGTTGCGGATGGAGTGCAGCAGACAGCGTCGAAGATGATGGTATGTCGCAACACCGGACTTGGACGGAGGACGAGACATGGTGAAGACCTTGAGCAGTCGTGCGGAGCGCTCCCCAAAAATCTTATTTGCCCTCTCCCGGAGCAAGATCACAAGAGCGAGAGGTTCCGCAGACCTGCTCTCCTGTTCACCGATGCACGCCGGCACTCGGGAGAGAGTAGACTATGGTGGCAGCGCATCAGCGAGAAAAGGCAAAAACCTTAGCTCGATTAGATGTATTTTCGGTAGAGGTCGATAGGTTGTATATATAGGAGAGCTCACGATCTCACATTGCGATCGTGATCTAAATCGATTAGGTTTCCATATATCTCACTTACTTAAATGCCAAGTAATAAAAAAATAAAATGGCAAAAAGGAAACAGCGCCCCCGCAAGGCGAGGGGCCGGATTTCGGTGAACCATCCACGCAGGCGTCGCGCGCCCACGCCCTTCGCCCTGTCCAGTGAGCCGAGTGAGCGAGCGCGCGCGTGTGGAGCTTTCCTTCTCTCCCCACACACATAGCTTGGAGGAGGAGTGGAGACAACCTCCATATTTATGTTGTTCCTCCTCCTCCTCCACTAGTAACGTGGGACTAAAAGTTTGCACCACTTCCACCACTTGCTCATGCCCACATGGATCTTTGAGATTTATTTGGAATTTCTGAAATTTGCAATGGGTGATGCCCATTATTTCTCAATCCCCCACCAGATCTCAAATGCCCATCAGAGAATTTGCATGTTTCTCACTGCTGTATATATACCAATGTTTCAACAAGGACTGTTAAGTTGAACTGTCGCTTATAGCTTCAAGCTACATTCATCCACAACTTGACAATGGACCAAACCTTGAATTGCAAGTTTTGTACGAAGAAGTTTCACTCAAAGTTGAAAACTAGTACCTGACTGCCAGTAGCCTACCCTGTAGGTGGAGCATATACGTCGTACTTCCTGGTCTCTTCATGAGATTACTAGAGATCACCCAAGTCTCGTAAACTGCAATGTTCTACGGTCGGGCTGTGTGTTATTTCATCAATGCTGCCATCCGTCCCCATCTCAACCACATGCAGGAGTGGATGACATGATAACAGCACAAGAAAATGATCGAATTCATTATTTGTGTCAAGGATTGAGGCCATCTCGTGAGAATTGGATCGACCTCGGCGAGGATAAAAGAGTACTGGTGTGCCAACAGAACCTGAACTGGAAGTCTTATTAATTAGATGCAACAGCACCGGCGTCGAGCTGCGGACTCGGAACCTCACAAGGGAGCTCATCATAGGTACCATGACCCATGCTCAATATCTACCAGGTGGTAGTATAGAGTATAAGTCCTTTTTTAGTATAGATAAATTGTAATTAGCGCGGCATATATTATTTGGAGAATTTTTTTTCCGCCAGTCCACACGCCAGTCCCCCGTGAGCCCATTCCCCACGTGCCGCCAGTCTCCCACCGCCGGCACGCCGCCCTGCCCCCGCCCCCGCCCGCACCCTTTCCCCTCGCGCCGCCAGTCTCCCACCGCCAGCATGCCGCCCTGCCCCTGCCCGCACGCCGTAAAAGACCACCTGGTAGATGACAATTAACATGCACATCAATAGTCTAGCTAGCACTACAATGGTCTCGACAGCACCGTAATCGTGTATATGAGGAGAGATTGTTGGCCAAATGATCACGAAGAGGAGAGGAGGAGGGAGAAGGGAAGGTTACGCCTGAAAATTGACATCTTTGCGTAGGTTGGCATTAGTAGTGAGTACACTAACAAAACGTGTTGTTAGACAAAGAGAATCTCATTGTACAGCACAGAGGCCTAACCTCAGTGTGCCAGATCTGCCTAACCTCTAGCCACACATCATCATGGAGTAGCTTTTGCATCGTCCGCAACCGGAGACATTGCAAATTAAAGTCTTCACCCACTACAGCAGCAAGACCGGCGAAAACGGAGACCGCGTGTGCCAGAGTCAAGAGGAATCGTTTGATCCGCACACTACAGCAGCAGCATCTGCACGAGAACGCGCGTGTGCGTCTCGCACTGGCAGTGGTGTCTTCAATTCTGTGATCTGCCATGTCCTGGCGCGAGGCGGCAGCAGAGCGCCGGAGCCTACACGGCAGGGCACACGGCCATCCATCCACCCCTTTCCGGCCTTCTTGTGAGTGAACAGGAGGAGGAAGACGATGGCAACTAGGACTCGTGTTCCGGAAACCCGTCGCTGTTCTTAGCCGAATGATTGCCCGTCTCTAGGGGGTCAATTATGTGCGTGATGAATAATAAAGGAGGTGTTAGCTACTCCTGAGGTCAGTGTCGTTCATGGTACCCGCCGCCGTCGCTTAAGGGCTTCATTGGTTGCCGCTTAACAGGGACTGGTCGTCGATCGGGATGAATTTCGGAGGGAATTATTGCGGTTTCAGTGTCGAAAAGCACTGTAGATTAATAGGATGGATCTGTTTGATACATCGTGTCCTTTTCTTTTTCGAAATTATTGGGGTTGCCTTGAAAAGGAAATTTGCTTTGCTTTTACCGAGTGGTTCCTAGTTTCAGGGGCTTTTCATGGCAACTAACCTACTCCTTTTCCTTTACAAACGATGTACGTTAATCTACTGTTGAAGATGTTCGGTATCCGTTACCGTCGCTCGCTGATGGTGCAATTGGTTGTTCGTACAGTCCCAATTACAATAGGTGGCGCCGAATGTGCTTGAATGCTGCCGTAAATCATGTCACAATCTTGTGATGTAACCGAAATCACCAAGGAATGGACAGATTTATTCAGATAAAAGCCACATCAGATATATATACAAGAGATATGCTATTCCTTTTTAAAGAGAGAAGAAAACGAAAACTAAATGATCACCTTTCAGTTAGACGCTGAGGTGAATGGTGATGTGGTTCATTGTATCGGCTCGGTGTGGAGGCAGCTGGTTGGTGGTTGTGGCCTCAGAAACAGGGTGTCGCTGTCCCTTCAGGGCTCCAAGTCCTTTTCTGGGTTTCTCCCCTCAGTTGAAGGGGTATTTTGTCTACTGAGTCAAGAGCTTTTGAGAGAATTCCCCCATTCACATGGTCCCTTCAGGCTCCATTTCAAGCTAGTAGACTTTAGCTGTTGAACATGAAGATATTATGTATGAATTCTGTTCATGTCAGATCCGTTAGTGCTCAGTCAAGAGCTGTAGTAAACTGTAGTAAGGGAGGTGCTGCATGCATACCTTCATGTTGTGAATATGGTTCTCAAATAGTTGGTGCTCATGATGAAAAACCGGATTAATGGAAAAAAAATTTCAGAGTTTGCGTATAAACCGACTGCAAATGTCAAGAATTTGTGACAAAAGTAACACATAAACCGATTATCAATGGCAGAATTCTTGATAATGATGTAGTGATGCTGGCAGAATATACTGTTTAGCGTGAGTTTTGACAGTGGCATAAGTGACATTCTTTTCAAAATGAACCAGATAACGTTTCAGTGGTTCAAGAATCAACACGCGCACGCACGCACGCGCACAAAAGCAAGCATGAACATGATCAAAAGCTTCAAAAAATCACTGAATATGCTGCCTCCACCAGTTTTCACAGTCCTCCTTGAAAGCATCATGAACCTTATAAAGTTGATATGAACACATGCTGGATCTAGCGACTACTACCATTACATGTGCATTTACTCACATAGTCACATGCATGTGGCATCTAAAGGACACACGGACAAGTTCAGCAGACGAGCATTAGATCTGATCCGATTCAGTGCACTGCATCTGACCTTAGCTCTGTACAATGTTATTTCTTTTTGCAACAAATAAAGAATGATATAGTACAAGCATCAGAGATAAGGACTTGGTGCAATGATGTGGTCATCAGTTCATCACAAGAGGCCTGATCTGCCAAGCAACATCTAGAAGCTCACGTGCTGAATTTCAGCTGGAGTGGGGGAAAAAAAGGCGTAGCAAAGGTGGCCACAAGTCACCAATAGATTCTTGGCAGCGACATCATCAACCAACAGCAACTCTTTACTTCCTCCCTTGCCCCTGATCTCTATCTTTTCATTGCTCTAAAGTCAGCACTAGCAAATGGCATCTAGCAAAAATATCCAATGGCAATTGAGAGGCGCCACAAGATGACTAAGATTAGAAGCCACGTAAATTTTTACTTGGCCTTTTTTTGGATTAACTGCAGCCACGAAATTTTAATTGGTAACTGAGATTTAGAAGCCTAACAATCCAACAGGGGTTACCCAAGTGGTCGATTTGTAGGTGAGGGCGGTTGCGAAATCAAGAACTCGAAAGTGATTGCGAGAACACAAAGAGGACACAAGGGTTTTAGATAGGTTCAGACCTCCGGAGTGTAATACCCTACATCCTGAATGCTGGATTGTATTGCTCGAGATTGATCTAATTGCCTCGGGAGGCTCCCTTATATAGGCTGACGACCAAGAGTTACAAGTCAGTTTGAGGTTAATAAGTCGAATTACAATACGCGTCCCTTGATATCTAGGCAAGTTTGAACTATCTAGTTGCCTTAACGTGTACTCCAAGTAACTTCAAGTCCTCGGCCCGCACGTCTTGGTCGGGCGGGCCCACTTGTTAGGTCCGACCAGTATCCCGGTCGGTGGGAATCTGTGGGGTACCTATATCCCTCAAGCCCTCAAGCGATGTGTAGGTGAATAGGAACTTAAGGTCATCACAGCGAAGCTTGAAATTAGGTCGGCTGAAGTTGTGATGGTGTCATGGTGACAGAGAGGCTTGACAGTGCTCAAAAAAGAAGAAAATCCGAACGAATGCAGAGCCAACACGTAGAGCGAAGATGAGTGCCGAGCTGATGGAAGTCGGCGTCCAGCAGGTCGAAGCGACCGGTATGGAGGATGTCGCGAGATGCACTCCATAGGAGTAGCCCCCGAGCATTGAAAGGCGTGGGGTGAAAGCAGCGAAGCCATCAATTGTTGTGTCATCATTGTAATCATCGTCAAGGTAATATTGGACAGGAGGAGCCCTGTCACATCCACCGTAGTTGTGCCTGGGTGGATAGTAGGCATCCTCGGGAGCGCCATACACGCGGTCGTAGTCATGCCTGGGCGGGTTATAGGCATCTTTTGGGGCGCCATACACGCGGTCATAGTCAGCTCTGCGGTGCATCTCATCTTCTTGGCGGCGTCAATCCTCTCGCGCTGCATCGCGGTTGGGCACGGGAGTGCCATAGTTGCGCTCGTACTCGGCACGGCGACGGAGCTCATTCTCGTCATGCTTATTGTGGCGATTGTTAAGGCTGGCACATATGTCACGGTTCTGACAAAGGTCATGCAGCTTATCACGAAGATCACGCTGCTGTTCTGGTCGGCCACGGTCATCAACTCCGCCTCTCCCACCGCGATGGCGGTTATCATTATTGTCATGTTGTCGGTTGTTGTTGACGGACTGATTGGCATTGTTGTTGACCGGTGGGTTGGCATTAATGCTGAAAGGTGGGTTGGGGAGTTGGATAACGTTTTGCTCCACCTCTTCTTCGCGGATTGGCTCCAGCCAACCATCTGCACAGTCGCCTCGACGGTGGTTGGATCTGCTATGCCCAGACCGGCTTCAAGAGTGCCTGGAAGATGTAGACTGAGAGTGTGCACGTCGATTGTTAATCTGTTCCTCGATCTGGGCATTAGTGACTTGGAGTCACGCCTGAATCCGTCGGATTTGATCTAAATCTAGAAAATTTTCCAGCTTGGCAAAGTTAGCCTGGGTGTGGCAAAAACGTTATGTCCGGCCTGCTCAAGGTCGGCTAGTAGGTTGCAGGCGTGTAAAGGGTGCCTGCGTCTTTCCCGAGCGCCACCTTGGTCAACGTTATCGCGGTCGTTGCACAGGTGCTGGTGATGGCCACCTGCTGCATCTGCATTAGCAACAGGTTGCTGTTGGGCGATCGGCTTGCTCCTGTTGGCGCTGTGCTGCGCGGTTCTGGTTCGTGGCGTTATGGCCTTCTTCTTGGGATTCCGTTTCGCCATCGCGAGGTGTCTCATCAACGGAGACTATGAAGGCTTCACGATCTGGCGTGGAAGAGTTGCTCTCGTCATCTCTTCCGTAAGGATTTGGCGTCAGGACGATGCGAGGCACCTGGAATTCACCACAGTCCAGAAACTGGGCGGGTTCGGGCGAGTCTTCATATTGGATCTAGAAAACATGATTGAGCGTGGCAGAGTACTCGGTGGCCAAGTTCTGTAGGCCAAAGGGGACATGGGATGGACCCTGCGCTGACCTAGTTTCGTGCAGTGCCGCCTCGGACAGCTCTATGCATTCAGCGATAGTGCTACTGATGCGATTTAGCCTCGCGATCAGGTCAGAGGGCATAGGTGGGCGGGCGTCAACGAGTAGATATGGAACTTTCTCAAAGAGAGAGAGAGTTCGCCGACTTACTAGGCAAGCGGTATGACGATCCTTGGGTGGAGAACTTGTCTCGCCGGAACGGATCTGATGGGAGCCGAGCTGGTGCTAGATGCCGAGTTGGCGGGAGTCGCCGAGTTGATGGAAAAAGCGGTCGGATCAGAATCCACCGGCATGGTCTCGAATTGAATCTGGACCGGGTTGGCGAGGAGGTCCTTCATGCTCTCGGAAAAAACAACGCCGGGACAGGATACCATCGAGGTTGCAAAAAGGATCTCGCAACCACTCCTACCTGGCGCGCCAACTGTCGGATTTATAAGCCCGGCAGTCCACCAGGGGGTTACCCAAGTGGTCGATTTGTAGGTGAGGGCGGTTGCGAAACCAAGAACTCGAAGGTGATCGCGAGAACACAAAGGGGACACAAGGGTTTTAGACAGGTTCGAACTTCCAGAGAGTAATACCCTACGTCGTCCTGTATGCTGGATTGTATTGCTTGAGATTAATCTGATTACCTCGGGAGGATCCCTTGGCCGCCTTATATAGGCTGACGACTAAGAGTTACAAATTGGTTTGAAGTTAATAAGTCGGATTATAATAGGCGTCCCTCGATATCCGGACATGTTTGAACTATCTAGTTGCCTACTCCAAGTAACTTCAAGTTCTCAGCCTGCACGTCCTAATCAGGCGGGCCTACTTATCAGGTCCGATCCGACCAGTATCCTGATCGGCGTGGGGTACCCATATCCCTATCGTTCGTTCAATTTTTTTTAATTCGTTTCGTTCATTCAGATTTCGGGCGAATTAACAGATGTTAGGTGTTGAGCTGGCTAGTGTGCACCCAAACAAGATAGTGTATCTTTCAAACAAATCTTGGAATGAAGATTATGGACCAGATCCGCTGTGCAGCACAAGAGACAATTTTTTCGTGACCCAAATTTCACAATTCTTGCTGAAAAAACTGTGCAGCACACGAGCCCAACGTCGCAGTGCTAACGTCCTGTTTTCATTGGGCCCACTTGTAAGTGTCTGGTATAGCACTCTATGTGAGAATGATGGTTTTTGCACAGAAGGGCCTATGGGCGTGCAATTTGCTATTCATGCTGCTTTTTCAGCCCTTTTGGGCTTATCTGGAAGACCAGTATGTTGTCTCTTGCACTCCTGATGCTGATGTCCATGGCCCCCTCCTCTCTAATGGTTGAAAGAAGATGGTGATGGTCATCGGCGTGTCATTTTGATAGGCTTGAGTGGATCCATCGCCATCACAAAAGGGTCACAAAATTAGGCAGCGAAATTGTCATCACCCCTTATGTACAAATTGCCACCTTATTATCATGTAAGGACTAGAAGGTTCACAACTGCACAAAAGATAGGCTGAGAATTTTGAGGGTTTCTCAACTGCAGAAAGCTCTTGATCTGAAAATTTGTCAAAATATTTGTACGGCATGTACGTCGAGCGGTGCGCATACTTCGTGTGGGTACAGCCGTGCAAGTAGGATGGATACAATTCATCGAGACACTATGCAGCTTCTTGTACGCATTGGAATAAAATTCATGAAACTCTGAATCTACATGAAGGAAAGGAAAAATAGTTGTCTATCCTTCTCTCTATAGTTTCAAAATCAAGCAACTGTGCTCTCAGTACCATCTTAATGATAGCTCATTTGCAATGTGAAGAAGATACGTTCTAGTGCCATCCAAAGCTGCAGAACCTAATGCATTCAACTCATCCCAATGCAATGTGAGTGATCCTGCAACATGGCAACAAGGATTGATTACGTACCACAAGTCCACAACACATCCAGGTCGACTGAACTTTTTGCTAAAACTTAGAAAGATGAAAAGTGTGAGACATTCGCAGGATACGTAATGTAGAAGCTCCTGATGCTTCCTACTCCTGTAGGTACGTGCCATAGCAAAACCACTGGAGCAACTTGAGTTAGCTACTTTATCTATCAATTTGCAACACTATATACCTTCTGCTCCCCCATATGCCCTTTTATATCCAGTTAAGTTTTTTTAGCGGAGATATCACCAATACACAGGGTTATCATGTTTTCATGTGTCGTTTATTCAAGATGTTGAATGACATATCAAGATACTTTCTTAAATATATAACTAATATAAAAATGTTAAACAAATTTTAATCCAAAAAGATGTTTAGACATGCTAGGCAGTAGGCACACAAATGCACAAACCGTTCTTCTAGTTGACCAAAAGAATCCAGCGCAAGAAACTAGTCAAACGCAGACCGTAAGCATTGTCATATATGCATATGTTAGCATTCTTCCCAAAACCAATACTGTAAGTTATTAGGGAGAATATGCACTTATTTTAAGGATAACAAAGGCGCAACATTTAGTGTGGAATTTGTTTCCAATGCCTGGTGATATTTTACCTGATGAAGACTAGACGAGCTGCTGTTAGATGGCTTCATCCGCTTCAGCTGCGTTTGAAGTAGCCATGGGACTGCGTGTACCCGTCTGCATCTCCATTGAACTGGTTGGCTGTGCCTGCAGTGGCTGCAAAGGCTATCTTCTAGTTAATCTGATGAAAGCACCGTTCATCATCAATAGACATTAAGACAGCATCATTGCGTAGTTCCTCACCTGTTTGTATAGAGTGCCGCTTCCCCAGCAAATAGGCACTTTCTTGCCACCAAATTTGTTTCCATTCATTCTATGCATGGCTTTCTCAGCACATGCCCTGAAGAGAAGCGACATGGTCAAAGGCTCAAAGCCAATACTTCGAATAGTAGGGCAAACTAACAAGTGAAGTGCTTAAGATTCGAAAACCTGGTAAAATATCGGACTGATGCATCCTGCTGGTTTGCAAGAATGTTCAAGGCACTGAGTTCTCCAAACATTGTGAACACATTCATTAGCTGGGCTTCAGTATTCATTAGCTGGGCTTCAGTAACACAAGCATCTAACCCGTGAACAAGGATCTGGCACAGCAACAAAGGGAAAGTTAAGCAGCAACGACTCATTCCTGTAGGGGAGAATTATGAGATACTTACAGTTGTGTCATTCGGAACAGTTTTTGAATCTGCAGCCAACTTAGAAAGATGAGAAGCGTGAGACATTCGCAGGATGCGTAATGTAGAAGCTCCTGATGCTTCCTACTCCTGTAGGTACGTGCCATAGCAAAACCACTGGAGCAACTTGAGTTAGCTACTTTATCTATCAATTTGCAACACTATATATCTTCTGCTCCCTCATATGCCCTTTTATATCCAATTAAGTTTTTTTAGCGGAGATGTCACCAATACACAGGGTTATCATGTTTTCATGTATCGTTTATTCAAGATGTTGAATGACACATCAATATACTTTCTTAAATATATAACTAATATAAAAAATGTTAAACAAATTTTAATCCAAAAAAAATATTTAGACATGCTAGGCAGTAGGCACACAAATGCACAAACCGTTCTTCTAGGTGACCAAAAGAATCCAGCACAAGAAACTAGTCAAACGCAGACCGTAAGCATTGTCATATATAAGGAATGTATCCACCAAATCGAGGGAGAATCATAACATCTTTGTTGAGAGGCGCTGATGTATCTTCACGAACCCAAGCGATGTTGAATGATAGCAGTGTTTGATACTGCTGATGCAAGATGGGGTCAGAATACCAAATGTTCTGCATTCAGATTATTCTCCATTCAATGGGTCTGATGCATGTTCAATCATTTGCCGGTTCAGTTGGAAGTTCAGACGAAGATTTATTTGGCTATGCATTCGATCATGTCCTCTGTTTTCCCAATCAACCAACTAATATAAGTTTAGAAACTTGCTAGGTGCCAATCGGAAACTTATTGAGCCTCTGTTCTTCATCCAATCGAATATTTGAATCAGTTTTTTAACATATAAGTGGGGATTATCAAACACGACTACTTATCCATTGAGTGATAAGTGAAATATATAGCAAGTCCCCAAAAACATTTGAGGACAAAAAGATAATTCTGTGCAAGCTGTGGACATGGCATCTGAGATTACTACGCACTTGTCACATCTGTAGTCTAACCCTCGAGACAAAGGTAGCCAAACTTAACGATCCCAAATGATCCAACTTTGTGAATAGCTCCCGGTGCCTCCAAAGCCTACCATAGCCATAGAAAGCTACTGTAGTTTTGCATTGCATCCATGTGAACTATGACGACTATGGCCCTTTTATGAGTCCTCTATCTCACTCTAAGTCCCAGCTTGAAGCTCTTGTCAGCTACTGTTTTATAGGCAAAGGGTGATAGCGCGCCATGCTTTGAGAATCAAGAAAATTAAATGACACTCAAATTAGATACCACTAGGCCTGTAATAATTCTCATAAAAATCCACTTGTGGCCCACATAAGACACTTAAAACTGAGTGTAAATGTATCACAGAGAGAGAGGGCGGGTCTTCTTCTAGTGCCTCTTACATATGGGGCCCACCAATTAACCAAACGGGGACAGAGCTAGCAGGGAAATTCTGGACTTTGAATTGTTTTTTTTGCATGTCCTTAAAAATCATATGCTAACTCTGGAATCCTATTGCAAATGACCACAATCCAATTCCTTTCAGTAAACTCAAAGTCATGCATTTTAGTGTGACGTAGCTAAAATCAAGGGCAGAAGTTGATATTTAGCATGGTTGTTGAAAGATCTTGAATATACGCATATCTTGACAAATTGAGCCTCTACCGGCTTAAAGAAAACAGTTCCTCACACGATACCACAGAAAGACTGAGATCCTAGAAAATACTTGCGTCGCCCGTTGAAATGCTTACTATCAAGAAGTATGCTAGCTTTTGTTTTCCACTCTTCCACACGATCGACAGACGATCCATGTCGAAGATGGTCTTTCTAGGTCTGCTGTTGAGCTATGACAATCACACCCATGATGAAAGCTCAAGGAAGAATACACGGGTAGGGATAGAAGTCAGTGTAATTTGCCAATGCGGATTTCGATCTTCCTTCATCCTCTTTGATGATCTCCCGCAACACAACAACTCTCGGCACCTCCCAAGCCTACTACCGATATAGCAAGCCATCGAGGCAACATCCAAGAACAGCTTATCTTTGTTTGCATCATATAAAGAAATGTTTACAGCTTATCTTTTATATGGGCCCAAACGGAGGATTCACGTAAGAAATGTGCTAATTGATTTTCGTATGATCCAGTGCCTAAAGTCAGATAAGTATGTACTACATACCTACCACATCTTACTATTACTAATTAGAGATTTCTCACATTAATCTTAATGAGACGACGTGCTAGAAAATAGATAAATCCTAGAATTTCTCAAAAAAGGGAACATATAGCAATCAATATTAATTTGATAATTTTTAATAATCATCGGCACCAATAGACATTGGGTCTATTCCATTTTTTTTTTAAAAAATGACTCACCTTTGCCATTATGAAAAAATAGCATAGTAATCCACAGTACTTGCTTCTAAATTATCCACTTCTTCCATTAAAAAATTAACTAACTTGCTTCTACATTACCAACTCTCTCAGTAAAAATCAACACATCCATATGCTAACGAGCGATAAGGTCCACAACCATTGCATAGTTTCTGGCTTTGATTTGGCAAGCCTGACAGGTTCTTCTACCACATATGGTCCTGTAGCTCCTCATGCTCCGGACTCTAATAGCAAAGAGATAATTCTCTATTTGACACTCATATAAGAATGAGTAGTTCCTTTCTTGATCTTAATTTTTTTCCTTCCTTATTTGACATTGATTTGAACTTTGGTTCCTCATTTGACACTCCCGTTCATTCAGTTAGTTAACTAGGGTGAACAGTAACTCATGAATAGTTCCACCCTATTTTACTAAACAAAATGACATCCAAATCACCTCTAAAATTCATGAAATTTTTTGTAGTGATATAATATATAGAGATGAACTTATTTTTACACAAAAACACATATATATCATTTAAAATCTTAAAACTAAAATTCACAAATATATGCTACTTTTAAAGACTATGTGAATTTTTTGAGCATAAAAATACTTTCCAAAAATTACATAAAAATACTCAATATTCTAGTCGCACATTTAAGAAATTTATAAAATTATTATATTTCACATGTTGCAAATAAAATTTTTAAGTTGTGTAAAAATACTTTTTGTTAAATAAATTAATATTTATGTATGTAAATTATTATGGATAATAAATTATAAATTACTTCATCATGTTTTAGTGATATTGGGTATTTCTACATAATTTTTGGAAAGTATTTTATGCTCTAAAAATTCACGTAATCTTTAAAAGTAGCGTATTTTGATGAATTTTAGTTTTAAGATGTTAAATGATATATATGTTTTTGTATAAAATCAGTTCATCTCTATATTTTATATCACTACAAAAAATTTCATGAATTTTAGAGGTGATTTGGATGTCATTTTGTTTAGTAAAATAGGGTGGAAGTATCCACGGGTTACTGTTCCCCGAGTTAACTGACTGAATGAATGGAAGTGTCAAATGAGGAACCAAAGTTCAAGTCAGTGTTAAATAAGGAAGGAAAAATTTTGAGGGCCAAGAAAGGAACCACTCATTATACGAGTGTGAAATAAGGAATTCTCTCTATAGCAAATCCACTGGACTACTTTGTCTATCGATTTGCAACACTAGGCTGAGCTTACTGTGCACTTGTCAATCCACAGGGTTGAAGCATAACTCTTAGGACAAAGGCGTAGCTGAACTTATCAATCCCCAATGCTCCACCTTTGTGAGCAGCTCCCACCGCCTCAAAATCCTACCATAGAAAGCTACTGTAGTTTTGCATCGATGCGAACTAGTGATGGCCATGATGCTCTTATGGGTTCTCTGCTACCTCTCTCTTAAGTCCCAAATTGAAGCTCTTGTCAGCTATTGTTTTTATAGGCCAAGGGTGATAACGCCCTGCTCTGAGAAACAAGAAAATGACTTCAGGACACTCAACGTAGACACCCACTGTGCTTGCAATAACCTTCATAAACACACTTATGGCCCATATTATAAATGCAAATTAAAAGTAGACACTTAATATATAGAGAGTGGGTCTTGTATGAAGAAAATGTTTATCCCTCTCATATTGCAGCACTGGTGGTGGTTGTGCTGCTTCAGTTGCTCTTTTATGGACCCAAACAGAGGACTCATATAAGAAATGTACTAATTGATTTTCCGTATGATTCAATGCCTGAAGTCAGATAAGTATGTACTACCTATTTACTACCTCTTATTATTACTATTAGAGATTCCTTTTAGAAACATCACATGAATCTTGATGAGATGTTCCAGAAAATACTCTCTCCATTCCATTTTGATAGATCTATTTCACCTTGGCACATTGATGAAGAATAAGGATCTACTTATCATCCAAATTCACATCATTATATGCTCCTTGTTACTCATAACGATTTTAGGACAAGACTTCTTGGTGCTAACGTGTTTTAATACCATGGCCGATATCGAAGTTATGTTCACGCAAACCAGAAGGTTCTCTTACGTTGGACCTGAGATGCAATGGGTACCGATGGCAAAATAAGACTATAAATGGTGAAAATCTAAGTTTTTAGAATATATCTATCAAAAGAGAATGGAGGGATAGAAATTCTATAATTTCTCGAGAAAGAGAAAATCTAGCAATAATCAATATTAATTTGGAAGATTTTAATAACCATGACACTAGTAGCCACCGGATCTATTACACATTTTTTTTAAAATAACACAACTTTGCCATTATGAAAAAAATAGTCTAAGTAACCCATAATACTTGCTTCTAAATTACCCACTTCCATCATTAAAAAATTAACCTAAAACAAGCTAAATTGGTTCTATATTACCACCTCTCTCAGTAAAAATCAACTTATCCACATGCTAACGAACCATAACCATTGGACAATTCTTTCTTTTGATTTGGCAAGCTTGTCAGGCTCTTCTAGCTACCACCTGGTCCTGGATCTCATCGTGCTTCCTACTCTACATACAAGAGCAAAACCACTGGAGCATCTTGATCAGAGTTGGTCAATCTATCTAAAGAGGAAGAGAGAGACAACTTGAAGAAAGGGTGTCAAAGTTTGGAGATCACAGTAGTTTTTAACAAGGTGGGGTGGAACCTCATGAAGAAAATCAACAGCAGATCTATTTGGTTTTTAGACTTTGTTTCTCTGAATTTTTTTTCTTTCAGTATCAAGTCGTTGTGACTGGTAGGCAGCTTTAGTGCTGCAGGGTCATTCTATCTCTCGGTTGTAAGCTTTCTTAACTCTGATTGCTGAGACCGGATTCATTTCCTTAACCTAAAAGAACTTTATCTATAAAAACTTGCAACACTGCAATTGGACTATCTGATTCGCGCAGGTGGTTGACGTGGTGTCTGAGCTTTCTATGCACTTTGTTAGAGGTAGAAATAGTTTCATGTACTAGAAACGTTTGTATCTTGTTCTTTAAGTCTTTGTTTGGTACATATCTCATGGTTGTTGGACTGGGAAAAAAGCAGCCAAACTTATCAATTCTTGATGCTACACCTTTGTGAGCAGTTCCCAGCGCCTCTAAATCCTACCATAGAAAGCTACTATAGTTTTGCATCAATGTGAACTAGTGATGGCCATGACGTTTTTATGGGTTCTCTGCCTGTCTCTCAAGTCCCAACTTGTAGCACTTGTCAGCTACTATTTTTATAGGCCAAGGGTGATAGCGCCCTGCTTTGTGAAACAAGAAAATGACTTCAGGACACTCAATTTTGACACTCACTATGCATGTATGAACCTTTGTAAGCAGACCTATGACCCATTTTATAAACGCAAGAAACAAACACTTAATCACCCCTTTGAGTGTCCATGTATCACACAGAGAGAGCAGGTCTTGTTGTAGTACCTCTTTTTTTTTTAAGGAACAGGAGGGGTAAGCCCAGAAGTTCAAAAGAATACAAATACTAACTAACTAACTAAGAAACCAAGAAAACTTTGAAAGAAACAACCTAAAAACCTAGAGGAGATTAGACTTTCAATCCAGGCCGACATGGCAGGAACTGAACTTGGTTTAGCTCTAAGCATTACTAGAGAGAATTCAGAGATGAATTTTCTTCTACAAGTTTCAACCGAAAGGTCCATGTTGTCAAACAACCAATCATTCCTGGTTGTCCAGATGCTCCAGGACATTAGGATGATGATTTCCATGAAGAATGGTACCGCTAGCTTGCCTTTGATGAGGTTGAAAATTTGAACAAGAGGTCTGGAGGTTATCACTGAAATACCAATGGAAGCCCAACAAGCCTTTGCAAAGTTACACCTTAGGAAGAGGTGTGTAATAGTTTCCAATCTTTGGAGTATGCAGAGTTCATAATTGTATGATTTCAAAGTCATGTTTTTCCTTCTTAAGAGATCTTTGATACTGAGTCGGTCCTTGAGTAGTAATCAGAAGAAAACCTTGTGCTTCATTTGACATTTTGATCTCCAAATCCACATAAAAGCTAGGTGAACCTATTTATATCCACTGAGGTTTCTATATGCCTTGGATGCTGAAAAATTATGATTACCCCATATGTAGTGCCATTGATCTTCATCAATTGAGAGCTGGGTGCTAAGAAGTATTTCTTCCAGGTCCGAAAATTGCTGATGAGCCTGAGTTGAGAGAGGTAGAAATTTTGGATGAAGGTTGGTCGATTTGCAATGCTCTTGAAGGAGATAAATTTGTTCTTGGCAAAGGAGAAAAGTTCTGAAAATGCCAGAGAGGGTATATAGTTATTCCAGAGGTCAGTCCAAAAGAGGACAGTGGAACCATCTGCAACAGTTACAGAAGCAAGCGCTTTGAATGAGTCAAGGAGTTTAACAATGTCTTTCCACCAGAAGTATCCCTTTTGAATTGCCGCAGTTTACCGTTAGAATAGTAATTTTCCCAAAGCAAGTTAACCCACGAAATATCAGCCCTGTTGAAAAATTTACGGAGAAACTTGAGCAGAAGAGCATCATTATGAACTGAGAGGTTTATGACTCCTAGTCCTCCTTGCTTCTTTGGTAAGCATACCATAGGCCAAGCAGCTTTAGCCATCTTCTTAGAGTTTAAATCTGATCCACTCCATAAGCAATGCTTCCTGTATTTATCTATCTGCTTAATGACTCCTTTGTGCAGTTTCAAGGTTGAGATGTAGAAGACTGTAGATGATGAGAGCACTGAGTTTACCATCTCCAGTTTTCCCCCTTGAGTGAGAAAGGCTGAAGCGCAGATAAGTCTTTTCTCAATTTGTTGAATAAGAGGTAAGCATTCCTCAATGCCTTGTTTTATAGTTCCTAGAGGAAGACCCAGATATGTAAAGGGGAGGCTTCCTTTCAGACAATTAAAAGCAGTGGATAGGCTTTCAAGCTTCTCCTTAGAAATGTTCAGTGGCACCATGACATATTTGCTGTAGTTGACCCTCAATCTAGTAGAATCAGCAAATGTGTTCAATAAGTCTTTGAGAGTTGCCAATTGCTGGGGACATGCTTCCATAACCAGCAGAGTATCATCAGTATATTGAATAATTGGGAAATCATCACCAGCTTTTTTAGGAATTGGTAGTGTGAGTAAACCTTGGTCTTTGGTTCTGTTAACTATGGATTATAACAAGTCTGCAGCTAGGACAAAGAGTAAGGGTGAGAGGGGGTCTCCTTGCCTAACTCCCCTTTTATAGTGGAATACTTTCCCTGGTAAACCATTAAGAATGATGGAGGAAGTCCCTGAACTCAAGATGTCCTTAATCTAGCTAATCCATTTATCACAAAAGCCTTTGTGCTTGAGAATTTCCAAGATGGCTAGATGTTCAATTCTGTTAAAAGCCTTTTCAAAATCTAGTTTCAGGATTACCATCTCTTTTTTGGAGGCCTTGCAAATGTGGAGATATTCAAAGGCCGATGCTAAGCAGTCTTGGATGGACCTGCTTTTTATGAACCCATACTGATTCTAATGGATTAGTCTGAGGATCAACTATTGCAGTCTTTCTACCAGGATTCTGGTGATTAACTTGATAGAAGAATTTAGAAGTGAGATTGGTCTGAAATCCCCAACAAGAAGAGGGCAATCCTTCTTAGGTATCAGAGTTATGTATGAGTTGTTGATGCTTCTCACACAGATGTTTCTATCAAAAAATTGTTCACACAGATCATAAAATTCTTGGAAGATTAGGGACTAGCATCTTTTAAGGAATTCCCCATTAAAACCATCAGGGCCAGGTGATTTGTTGTTTGGTAGGTCACCAATAATTCTGTCAATTTCTTCCTTAGTGAAGGGTTCTTCTAACCAGCTTAGTTCTGTTCTAGTGCCTCTTACATATGGAGTCCACTAATAAACCAAATGGGAACAGAGCTAGCAGAGGTAATTATGGACTTCCAATTGTTTTAATTGCACGTCCCTAAAAATCACTGAAGCTAGAATCCTGTTGCAAATGACCACAATGCGATGCCTTCAGTAAATTCATAGTTATCCTGCGTGGTATGACAACATAGGAAAAGGTGGACATTTAGGAAAATCCGGTTTGCTTCAATGTATAGAAATTTAACACATAAAGTTGAATCCACATTGCAAAAGGTACAAGAACATATACCAAAGGATTGGATCATGATGTCTTGATATCATGGGCAGAAGTTGATCTCTAGCATGGTTAAAAGATCTTGATGAATACACGACAACAAGAACATCTATATGCACATATCTGGACACATGAAGCCTCTGATGTACCAGCTCGATGGAAACTGCTCCTCACTCAATTTAAGAATCTTACTATTACTAATTGGTAGCTTCTTTTGAAGCCTCCAGATGAAGCCACCTAGGATTCCTAGGTGGACATTCTAGAAAAAGAGAGAAATCCTAGAAATTCTCACAAAAAAGCAAAACATCCGACCATCAATCGATAGATTCAAATCATCATAGCCATTGGATCTATTATGTTTTTTAAAAAATTACCCACCTATGCCATTATGAAAATAGTCTAAAGTAACCCCCTAAATCTATATATAAATTACCCACCTCTGCCATTATATAAAATCAACTAAAGTAACCCCCTAATCTTCATCCAAATTACCCACTTATACCATTATAAACAATATTTATAATAACCCCCTAATTTGCAACTGAATTGGCTACCACTATTACTTAAAAAACTTAAAGTAACCCCTTAAATTTGCATCTATATTACCCACACATGCTATTATTAAAAATAACATAGAGGTAACCTTACGTTTGAATCCAATAACCTTAATAAAAAATATACAGTAATATATGATTTTAAATCGTCTATATCTTTCACCATTGGCATACGATATAATAATTAAGGTCTATACGCATCATATGTGTTACCATTTATAAGAATATAAAGTGATGAGAATATAGATTTCTATGCTAAAATTGTATCTCAAACTTAGGGTTCATTAAACAAAATCAAGCGCATACCTGCGATGCAAAGTGAAAAGTTAAAGATTATAAATGTGGATGAAAATATTATAGAGTAATTATTAACTAAAATCAAACACAATTGGATAAAGATATTAAGTATATATCTACATAAGTATCGTGTTCGAATATTTAACAAACGAGAGGTTGCTTATGGTAATAGTTTTGTAGCAATATAGTCTTATTTTTTTTCCATTGGAGACTTCGCATTAGTTCCCACAAGATAAGTTCTCATAAAAATTAAAAACATCAAACACCAATCCTGTAAACTCTAATAATCATAGCTATTAATCTATTATATTTTCTAAAAATTTACCACCACTATAATGGTGAAAATATTCAAAAATGAGCTCTAAACCTATATCTAAATTACCGAGCTCGGCTATTATAAAAAATAATCTAAAGTAACCCCATAATCTTCATCTAATTTACCAATACACATCATTATAAAGCATAACTTAAAATGTCGTTCTAAAATTATATCTATGTTACCCACGTGTGTCGTTATTAAAAATAACCTAAAGTAAACACCTAAATATTAATCTAATTATCTTCATATGCATCATATATAAATGTCAAAAAGTAAACTAATATATGATTCTAAATTACCTATTTATATCCTTGTTAATATAAAAATACTAAGTTAAAGTATATACGCATGATGAGTGCCACCATTTAGACCATTTATACATGTATGTGAGGAATCGATGAAAAATATTGATTTGTATGCTAAACATAATGTATGGAGGATTGGAGGTGTGATACAAAATGGAAAAAGTACGAATATGGGTGAAAACGTGCATAGAGTAATTATTAATTAAAAATTAATCACAAATAGGTACATATATATAAGTATTATGTTGAAGTATTGAAAAATAAGATAGTTGGTGAACAATTTTAATTATTAGTTAGGAATTTAATTTCTAAATAATTTTCAAATACAATAGCTTCTAAAAATATTAGCCCGTGCAGGAGCACGAGTTGATGGACTAGTTAAGACAATCTGTTTTGCAAAAAGATCTTCCTGAACCTACTGATGAGCTATGACAATCACGAATTTGTCATGAAATGCTGAAGGAACACCACACGGGTAGCGATGGAAGCCAGTGCCTCTGCCACTACAAGTTTCAGAGGCATACACATGGCAATTTGCTGATGCTACAATTGTCTTCTCCTCGTCTACTTTGAGGCTTTCCAGCAACACGAGAGTTTCCGGCACCTCCCAAGCCTAGTACCAATATAGCAAGCCATTGGTGCAACCTCCAAGAACAGCTTATCTTGGTTTGCATCAAGAAGAAACGTTTATCACTCTCAGAATGCAGCGGTGGTGTTGTGTTTGTGTTCCTTTAGCTGCTCTTTTATGGAGCCAAACACAGGACCCAGATAACAAATATACTAATTTATTTTCTATTTTGTGAAGCTACATAAATATACTAATTTATGGACCCAAATAGAGGATCCACATAAATATACAATTCCCATCAAGCCCGAAGACCCAAACCAAGGATTTCAAGGAGGAAAGAATATGCATACGCTGGTTCGGAGTCATTACTAGAGAAAGCACCTTCCATCCACCACATATATGCCGTATGAGTTAGACCCGGTACTAATATTCAACGCAATAACCTTCATACTGCAATATGAAAAAGGTATTTTAACATAATAAATATGCACCACATTTTTGGGTGATTTAATTTTAATTGGAACTTACCATAGCGGTATGACAAAGGCTAGAACTGTTTACAATCAATACCTGTGATGTACTGCAGCAGCTCCTGATGCCTCCTTAGCCAACATGCCAGCGTAGCAAAGCCAATGAAGCGGGCTCCAAGAAAAGCAAGTATTCATCTCTCAGCTTTCAACACCAACCAGGCTACCACTACTGTTGACATGTACTCCATGCATCCCAAATTACTATTCATTTTAGTTTTTCTAAATATGTAGTTTTTGTTATGTATCTATGCATACATGTATCTAGGTCCATAACAAAAGCTTTATATGTATCTAGAAAGTCAAAATAAATATTAATTTGGGACGGAGGGAGTAGTGCTGAAAAGATGAAGAAATCGTGCAACCTGAACTAGTTCCTTGGTCGTCAGATCAAACTAGGCAATTTTTTTTTCAGTAAGTCACGGGATTCAGAGATGGTACCTTATTTAGATTCAACAAACTGAAGCTGCTCGCTAGACACGCACGTTCATCAGACAGGCGCAAGCTTTTATCTTTCTCTCCTTTTCCTACCAACCTAATTAAGCCTACGTACCAACCTTTTGATCTAGCTGACAATTAGGAAACTGTACAAGCATGTGCTATTTTAATTGATTCTACATAGTTATTTAGTTCGTAGGCAGTCCAGCGATGGATGCACATACAACTACACTGCACGAAGTGTAAAACCATCTACTCAAATTCAGACAAAGAAGTGGATGCCAGTAAATTCAGACAGAAGTGGATGCCAGTTCAGATAGGGAAGTAGATGGCCATCTCGATCCAACCTGCCTTGCATTGCTGCCCTGCTGGGTGATGGAGTTAAAGGAATACATGACCAAATTAGGTGGGAACTCTGAACATCTCTCTAGATTAGGCAACCAGAGCACCATCAAGTTAGGCTAAAGTTTTGCACAAATAATACTATTTCAATTTAAATCTAACAAGACCAAGGTGCACGCAATGTGCATGTACATCTCATGCAAAAACTTCATCCCTCAGTACATGTTGGGCCTTCATCTGCTTCGCCATCTGAACCAGCTACGACCTAACCAGCAGGTGGATAACCAGTTAAAAGCGATGTGCCCTGGGCATCTCCACCTGCATTTGTTCCCCTTCTTGGAGCATGCTCATTCCCATCGCCACCCACGTGTTGCGCGCATCGCCGTCCTCAGAGGAGTCACTACTCATCAATATGAAAACGGATCTGTACCGGGAGAGATCCTGACGCATCCCAAGCTTACTATAGAAACAGAGTGGACTGGTGTCCATGAACAGATCATCTCCCTCTTTCAAGAAGAATTGTTCATCTGTCTTGCACCAAAAGAATAAAGATGAAGTAGGCGTTCAAACTCTCCAAATGTAGCAATAGTGTTTGTTCTCCCTCACTGCTCTTTTATGGACCTAAAAGGGAGCATATTTATCACATGAAGGACGCAATGTTTGATCCCGATCCATTTGTTGGGTACTTGCAGTTCAGTTAAATTGGTACCTACCATTGCACACGTTCATAAACTTCTCAGTCCAGCGTCTTCAGGCTAGAATGTTGTTGGCCAAGCCTTCAGGGGTGATAAATCGATCTAGTGGTAAAGAGGATACGGAACAAGATGAGCACAGCGAAGTTATATCTTGCAAAAAAATTAACCTATCTTTGATTTTGATATTCTTTTCGATCAAATGACAAATTGGGTACCAAAAACCTTACCATTTAGTTAAATAGATCAATTCATCAAATGGGAAAAGTCCATCAGTGTCACTAACAATGTAATTAAGCAAAGGGACACCAGCGTTTAGTAATCCTTTTATAAAACATATAGAACTAGGTATACACAACTAGCCAATGAATGAGAATGATAACAAATTGTTCTCTGATGCATCTCCCTAGCTTGCCTCTGATAGAAAGTAGCACCGGGCAACAATGTAGAACGTACCTTGTAAATGTTGAATGGCGGCAGCGGTGATGAGAGGTGGGGTTCAAAAAATAAAAATAAAAATAACTTCAGGTGCTACTTGATTGACTGACATATATTCGTGCAGTTAACTTTGACACTCCAGTTCTTATCCAATTAATTATTCTATAATTTAAAATCAATACAAACAATTTTTATCGGCTTCAATCCTCAAGGAAAGTTCTAAATTTTGCACATCATCAGCTTAGTATCTTAGGCTAGCTCTAGACATGGCGTCTGTGCATACTATGTACTTATCGGAACTGTAAGGAAACACTTAATTGGGACCAAGGATGCCAAAGTTTTTAGGCTTCCTTATTGAGCAGCAAGATCCATAATTCTCAGTTTCTCAAACGATTATCATAGAAACCCACAATAGTTTCACATCCATATTCTTTTTTACAAACCAAGTCTTACACATTCACATGAAGCAGCGATCACCTCCATGCTTCCACTTGCCCCAGATAACTAGGCTGCACATGCAAACTTGCTGATGCTGTGATGAGATGTCGTTTGTCCAAATCAATCCTATATAGTAAACCAAGGGATCCTCTGACCTCCCAAGCCTACGACCACAGAAAACTATTGGTGAATAACTCATCTTTCTTTCCATGATTGAAGCAACAAACGTTCATCCTTCTCAGGATGCAGCATTGGTGCTATGCTCCTTCAGCTGTTCTTTTATGGAATAAACAGGGGACTCACAGATGAAATTTCAGAGCATTGTTCTAACATATGCTTTGCTTTTGAGGGTATTTCCAATCAAATGGAGCATCAGGTAACAACAACCATGTTTATAGCCAAAATAGATCAATGCATTTACTATCAGTTCATCAAAACCTTTGGCACAGACTATACATTACCCTGTAACTAATTCTTAGCTAAAAGGGAGGATAAAATTACATTTAGATTAGTCAAACACATTAATGCAAGAACCAAGAATTTGATTCAGTGCCATGGGCAATAATTTCCAAGAGTACTCCATATGCTTGTCCTAATTTTCAGAATTCCTCGCAGCACGTCTGATCAATAGAAGTCGACAATATGCCTAGAATGGACAAAGATGATGTGCACAAGAGCGGAACTACTAAAACTTTGACCTGATTCTCCAGTAGTGCAGGCGATCCTGATGCATCATACTCCTAGTCCCAGGCATACGGCGCACCACCGCATAAGTGAAATAGCGAAACCACTCGAGCGAAGACCATTGTAGCTACTTTAATATCAGTTTGGAACACTAGCATATTGCTTCTTTCCCTGCAATAGGACATGCATGGATGAGTATGTAATCACCCGTTGAAATTCAATCATGGTCGTAAAATTCTATTCATTGGAAACATCTCTCAAGAAACTGACTAATGTTTTGCACTTGTGTCTGTCCAGTTTTTGGTCCTTGGGATCTTTGCTTGAGAAATCTACTAGTACAGGGGAAAATGTTTATTGATCAGTTAGTGCAATCATATTTATAGGGAGGTGAATTTACAAGTTGTACAGTTACAATTCCATTTTAACCAACTACCACATTAACAAACTACTACACTATCTGACGGATGAAAAGTTTTGGGTCAACCAGAGTGAAAGCCTTTTCGTGCGGCTCTGCACCCATAGTTGGGTTTGGAACTTCGTAGCATGGTCAAGGTTTCATTGACTGCATTTCTGCTAGCTGATGTGTTCAGACTTCAGACAAATGAGCCATAGATTTCTGAAAGCCATTGGCACGGATCAAAGCTAGTGTCTCACTGCTTCTCATGCTTTACCATAACACATCTACTATGTTTTTGGTTGATTTAATTTTAACACATCTAGCTGATTAGCGTTTGATGTTGTTCTCCAGTAAAGCGACAGATCCTGATGCCTCCTAGGCCTACGTGCGATTGCAAAACTAACGGAGAGGTCATAGCTGGCAACACTGTCACTTGATATCTCTTTTATAGATGAAACTAAGGTGAGCCCACGATAATGCATATGAGAATGTACCATCTGAATACCTGCACCGACCACTTATCGAGGCGTGTAATATTTAATCAATGAAGAAACTGCGATTCGTGCAACCATAACTGGTTACTTGGTTGCACCGCTACCCCTTTATCCCAGTTTAAAGTTGACTTGTGACTAAAGGTGGTGCGCCACGGTAGGCTAGATTGTGGGGGAGCTTTAATTTAGTCCCAGTTGTAAACACCAACCGGAACTAAAGCCTCCCTTTAAGCTCCCCTTTAGTCCCAGTTGTAAAGGTTGGATTTTTTCCCACCGACAACGCCCCCCTTTTGTCCTGGTTAGAAGCTCCAACGGGACAAAAGCCTCACCCTTTTGTGCCGGTTAGAGTTACCAACGGGGACAAAAGGTTTACTCCATTTTGTGCGTGCTTCGCCCTACTAACTTCGTCTTCCATTGTATGTAGGATGCTAATTCAGACGTGCCGATGAGAAGTGTACTTCCATGTTGGCTTCATGGATCCATCCCTAGTTAACCAAAAACAGATACAAGATCAGCTAGAGAAAACATTGGTGGAAGTATACAATTTTCTGGACAAACAAAATTACAAGAAATACATACTACTGCCATACAACTTTGAGTAAGTGTGTGTATACTGTCTATTTTCATTTTCTTTTTTTACCTGATTAATGTTAGTTAGCTCTAATATGAACATTTATGTACGTAGTTTTCACTGGATCCTCCTAATAATTGAGCCTGATAGAAGCCACATCACTATCTTCGATTCGTTGAGGAAAAAACCGATGGAGTACCAAGACATTCAAGACATGCTAAATTTGTAATAATTCTGGACCTTTATCTCTATGCAAAAGTTTGTTTCTAAATTTTCACCTAACACTATATCATTCATTATTTTAATCCACAGCGCATGGAGACAATTCCTCGAGAAACACAAAGGTCCATTCAAAGAAAAACTTACATGCAACACAGACTTCCCGGTACATATGAAGTTTGTACATTTTGTACATTTTATAGCACGAATATTTCATAACTTATTTTTTTCCTAAATGAAGTGCTTAAGATAGGAATTCGGGAATAATCTATGTGGCTACTACATCTATGAGCACATGCACAGTTTTGTGGGACCCAAAGGCAAGATGACGCCGCATAACTATAAAGTACGTAAAATAAAACTATTAATAGTTAATTATTTTCTAGCTTCTTATATTTAATTGTTCGTGTAACATTCACATCTTTCTAAATTACAAATGGATAATATTCAACTAAAACTCTTGGAGAAGGAAAGAACAGGGGCAATATGTGAAGGTCTTGTGGGATTCCTGGTGGACGAGGTGGTAAATCAATAAGGAGAATTTTATTACGATGGATAAAATTAGACGCACCGAGCAACACCCCTACGGGAAAATCTTAGGAATGACCGGGACAAATTTTTGTATATATATACAAATTGTATAAATACTATAGTTTGATTTGTATAATATGCTAAGATTTGTATAGTATGCTAAGAATTGTATATATAGTAATTGTAGGCCAGGTTGAGGAGGTAGGCAGCCATGTGGAGCACCGTGGGGTCGTTCTCGCGCTGCCCATGTCATTCTAAGGTCCTTATTCGGGCTAGCCAGACCGGGCAGTTCTTCTTGACAGGTGGGTAGAACCTCATCGGAGTGCAGCCGATGTGCCTCTCATAACTCTAGCACAAGTACGTAGAGTCTTCCGGGCTGCCACTTGGTAAGTATCCTTGTGCCGAAGCCGGTGGCAGTCACATTCCACGGTTGAATGTCGGGGTAGCGGCTACTCCTTCGGATGTAGATAATCATCTCACACCGACGGGTCCCGCGGTCCACGTACTCCCTGCTGATGTACTCCGGGCGCTCATAAATGCCGAGGCGGTCCATGAAAGCGAACAACAACCTAGGAAAACCGGGCTCCTCCAAATAGTGGCTCTTGACCCATCCTTCTTCGACCATCTGGAAAGAATCTAGGTGTAAATCATTTTTGCAATAGAGCAAAGGGAGCAAGAAATTTATAAATCACATATTTTGGTTAAAAAGGCTTTTCTGATCCTAAAGGTCGCGTCTTATAGCTAACGACGGCTCTCATATCACCTCAAGCATCCCCATATAAGCAGAGACTAAATATGATAAAAATATTAGTCCCAGGAGGCTGATAACACATTTATTCAATAGATGGTTCAAGAACCGTACAACTCCCGAGGGAGCGGGCACGAAAGCCATGCCGAAACGGTAAGTAAAACAACAATGGTAATGACCCAAGTTACTGTCTAGATGAATGCTAGACAGCACTCGGGACTAAACACCAGCACAAGCATCCTGCAAAGACCCACCGCCATAGGGTGTGGAAACGACCACCTACTCGATGTCCTTGACAACGAAGTCTAGGTCTTCCTCTGAAGCAACAAAATAAGGGTGAGTATCCTCTGAAGCAACAAAAAAAGGGTGAGTACAAAAGTACTCAACATGTCCAACCACACCCATGGAGGGGGATATAACAAGATTATGCACAAGTCATAGCAAGGATAAGGCTAAGGTTCATTTGCAATAAAGCTAGATTTTTAACACATGTAAGGGTTCACTTTCAAAAGGGGTTTTCACAAAGCATTTATTTAGTAACCGAATAATTGAGTGGGGTTGATCCTATACAAAGGATCCAAATCTTAATGCTACCGGACTCCCTGTCCACGGTAGCTCACGACACAACTGCCAAGCACTTCCAAAATCCAACACACGCCATGAAAATTATCCATATCCCAAATGCTAGTTATGTGCCCAAATCGTAACTCATCCAATACCGTGGACACGGCTATTTGAATAGGTTTTAACTCTGCAGAGGTGTACACTTTACCCACAATTAGGAATGTTGTGGTCGAATTGGGGTTCATAGGAGGAAATTTGGCACATAAAATGAAAAAGGAAAAGAGAGGGGGGATTTCCGTGGGAAAGGGGAAAAAGGGGAGGGGCAAAAGGTAAAACTACCCTTCTTCCTCGCAGATAGTAATAGAGGTAGGGGGGAGGGGAACCGAGCATGGGCGCCCGGCTTGGTCGGCAGCAGCACCGACGCCCCAAGGCTCGGTGGCGGCCGGGAAGAGGGGGAAATGGAGAGGAGAGGAAGGGGAACTCATTTTACCCTCTTCCTTGAGCGGCAGCAATGGGAGGTGGGCGGCGGCGGTGAGGGAGGCAGGGGTGGTGAGCCTGGGGTGGAGCGGGGCCTTTTATAGGCGAGCTCATGGGCGGTGCACAGGTGTCGCACTGGCACGGCGATAGGGGTCTGGGAGGTGAGCGGTGTGCCGCGCGGGGCGGGGTCAGGCTAGGCCGATGCACATGGGCGGGTGCTGGGGCGCGGACGGCGTGTTGGTCAAGCACGGTGGGGTGCTCCGTGGTGGAGGTGGCGGGCACGAGCGCGTGCGGGGTGGGGCGCGGGCGTGCGTGTGGTGCGGGGCAGGGGTGTTGGCGCGGTGGGGGGCCGAGGCCGGGGGTGCACGCCGCGGCACTAGGGAGTGCGTGGCGCGCGGCATGGGGCGGCCGGTGGCATGCGTGGCCTGGGAAGGAAGGAGGAAAGGTAAAAGGAAGGGAGGAAAGGAAGAAGAAAGGGGAGGGAAAGAGAAAGGGAAAAAGGAAAAGAAAAAAGAGATGGAGTAAAAAGGAAAAGGTAGAATTGAGTTGTGTGAAGAGTTAAAGAGATAGAGAGGGAGATGGCGGAGATTGTGGAAGCGGTCGGGTTGGCAACGTGGCGTGACGTGCGGGTGAAAAAGAAAGAAAATGAACGGTGGTCGGCTTTGGTACTAGGACAACGAAATCGCCAGGAAGACGGAATTTGGGAGCTCAAGCGGTGAAAAGATTTTGAAAAATGATTTTGAGCGAGTGATTTAATTTTGTGAATTTTTCCGAGACGTTACAACGGCCCTCCCCAGCTGCCTCCGCTTGCAGCCGCGGTGGTGGCTGCCTTGGCTGCATCAGTGGCTGGTGCGTAATCCTCTCAACAGTCGCCGCTGCGGGGGTCGGCCTCCCCACTCAACCCCTTGGCTTCCCCCTACGAGCGCCTAGCTGAGGGGCCCTTAAGGGGATGCCGGATTGGCTCAGGTACAGTCTCTCCTCCGACTCGGATGGGCCAGATTTGCTGCATGTCGTCTCCGCGTGCCGAAAGGGGAAGGAGGTTGCTGTCGAGGATTACCCTCGCTCAGGCCGTGATGCCCCCCCCCACAGCAGCGCTACATGAGGGTTCATGGCGGATGCGCGGTGGACATGGCAGCCCCGCTCGCTCCGCCTCCACCCTGTCTCAGCCTCCTCCGCCCCTCCTCCACCTCCGCCACCTCCTCCGCCCCTCCTCCACCTCCGTCCCTCCTCCGCCCTCGTCGTTGGCCTCCGCACCCACTCCCGTCCACCCACCGCCGCTCCGCCGGCCGCTCCCCTCCACCCTGATGGACGCCGCCACCTCACCTCACCCCGCCGCTGCTCCTTATTGCCGGTGAGGAGCGCACGAAGGGGGAGGGGAGTTAAGGGGAGGCAGAGGGCGGCACTGCGCCGCGCTACTGTGAGAGAGGAGAGAAAGGAGAGGAAGAAGGAGAGGCACGGATCGGAGGAGATGAAGTGTGGGGAGGGGGGAGAGAGAGAGATAATGCATTCTGAGGATAAGGGCAGATGGGAGCAGCCTGAGGATAAGTATTATTGCTGAGAGAGAGGGGGGAGGGTCCAAATTTAACCGGTACTGAGGTCATGGACGAGATGTCATTTTTCAAGTAGTGAATGTTTCACTACTCCACTTCCTTGATCATTGGTGACGGAAAGAAAACTTTGTTCTGGACAGATCGTTTGGTGTATGAGCAGTCAATTGCGGAGTTGGCGCCATGCTTGGTCAGAGCAGTTGGACCAAGGATTCAAAAGAAACACACTATCCATGAGGGCCTGCAAGACAGGCGTTGGGTCATGGGTGCGCCATATATATTACTGGTGCACTGACTGTCCAGGTGATCCTGGACTACCTGAACATTTGGGAATTGGTGGAGGGAGTAACACTGACTACTGTCCTCTGGCGATGGATGCCCGACAAGCAGTTCTCTACGATGTCCGCATATCAAGCTTTCTTCCTTGGACAGCAGGCTATCCCTGGTGCTAAAATTTTTCGGAAATCAAAAGCCCCTGGGAAGTGCAAGTTCTTTATATGGCTGGTGCTGCACGACTGATGTTGGATAGCCGCACATAGGAAACGGCACCACCTGCAGGCAGATGATCTTTGTGTCCTGTGTGGACAGGAATTGGAAACGATTACCCATCTTCTTGTAGGATGTTCTTACAGCCGGGAGATCTGGCACTCCTTATTTAGCCGATGGGGCTGGCAGTCACTCACACCGTCTCGTACTGAGTTCTCCCTAGCGACCTGGTGGACAAAGATTAGAAAAAGGGTGCACAAACCAAACGGAGCAGCTTTGGATTCGCTGGTGATCCTCGTCGCTTGGTTCCTTTGGCTGGAGAGAAATGCACGCACCTTCAACCGCTAAAACCGATCAACTTCCCAGATGGTCACTAATATCTTGGAAAAGCTATCTAACTAGCTTCAGGCACGGTTTACCTCACTGTTGCCTCTTGCCTCTTGTTACGTAATCGCGATCTATGTATGCTTGAGCTGTTTGTTGACGTTGTCACACCCGGTTTTAAAACAAAACCAAGTGCTACCTATATGTATGCTAGGATCTAATTTCATATTTACAGTGACATCATAAGTGAATAACATCAACAGTATCACGTAAAGGAATATAAATAATGACTTATGAGTCTATCAGAGATATACAGCTTAAATATAGAAATGGAGGCTTCAAACTTCACAGGCAACCGACTGGGGGCTGCGTACGCCTAGAACTTAGCATCATCTTTAGAAAACTTCACACACCTTTCTCTTCTAAGTAGCAGTAAGCAAGGGTGAGTACACTTATAGTTGGTACTTAGCAAGGCCACAAGAAATAACCAGAATAGCGATTTAGGTCCATCTTAAAGTTTAATTAATCATGTGACGGTCCAGGCCACTCTTAACTGTGAGTATGAATGTTGTAATAGTTTTACACTCTGCAGAGGTTGCACATCTTTACCCACAAGTCACATAAAAGTTCAAAAGAACTTTAGACCCAACCATGTTGTGCGGGCCAGGCACAATACCACACTTCCGAGGTGTGATTGCATGAGGACGCTACGAGGCTTTTACAAAGATTCCCTAGTAAGTGGTAACCCACTAAGGTTTCCGGATCAGTAGCAGAGCATAAACCTCCCTAGTGAGCATAGGGTCTTAGCAAAGCTTCCTTCCCAAGAGGACCGGGTTATACCCTATTTGCCACCGCCCCTCTTGCCCTTTCGGTAAGATTACTCCAGACTAAAGTCTCTAATTAATTAGCCAAGACCAGAGCCATATAGTTCTTATGGTTGTACTGTTTTCGTGGGTGGTTCTCCACGTTCCAATTAATCCATACATGGTATTCTTGTGATAAGCATAGATTGAAGGATGGTTAGGGACACTTGCCTTTCTCCAACGAAAAGTTACTCTTACTACTCTTCAGCTCTTGCTCTCTTGAAACTCTTAATCTTTAAAGCTTTCGAACAGCGATCTTTCTACTCGAAGCAATCACCAACACAGGCATATAAAACGACAAAAAAGTATAACTAAGAACAATACACCAATCAAAAGACAAGCTTTTAAAAGAGCATACTAAAGGATATGACTCGATTCTAAGATCGTGAGGATGCAAGAAACACTTAAAATGGAACTACGGTTGAAAAGGCACAGCGATTTGAATTATAAAAGAAAAGATAAGAGCTACTTGCTTCATTTATTTTAGTTGAGAAAAACATTGTAAAGATATTTTGGAGAAATACCTTTACTTGGAATTAATCAAGTCATATTTACATAGAAAAGACGATGTAAAACTTAGTCCAATTTTATTTATAAATATTTAAGTACAATTTAAATAAATTGAGCATTTGATTTTCAAAGAAGCATGTAAAAGCATCTAAGTGTATTACTTTATATTTCGTGTTGAACTATCAAATATAATTAAAAATATATTTATATTTATATTAGTCAATAGAGAATATGTTCAATATTGCTTCTAATGCGTAATTTATGTTGATATGAATCTAACGCAACAAGAACAAGGTTAAATGGATACAAAACGTGGGATCCACGATCATCTAAAGGTTCTAGGGATCCATTCGTGATTAACCGTATACTTCAAGGGCTACCAGAGAAGATTCACAAGACACATGGAACAATACTCGTGAATAGATCTATACCCAGGGTTAGGTCTGCAAAAGAGGCTCAGGTTGGATCCGTTTGTGAGAACCTAGTCTACATAGGGGGTTATCAATAGAAGATCCAAGGCAACAAGAAATGAACCAAGATTAGCTAGTTCCTCAAGGGCCTCAACACAAAAGTGGAGGGCTTCTTCTTTCTCAGGACTGCGGTGGCTCTGGCTGGCCAAATTGGCGGTGCTCCAGCAAGCGAGTGGCCTCAGTGAGGTATGGTAGATGCGCGCGACGTCTTGGCGAAGTTCTTGGGGAGTTGGCGTGCTCCGCGGGCTTGACACAAGGCAAAACGGCATGGCCGGCGATGTTGCACGGTGGATGGTGGCGCGCGGGCAGGGCAGTGGCGCGGCAAGGTGGCAGCGCATGGTGCGAGGCGAGGGTTGGGCACGGCTCATGCTTGGGTGGCAGCGCGCACGCAAGCGGGTGCGATTGCGGCGGCGGCTCAGGCGCGAGCGTGTGGGACGTGGCGGCTGAACGGGCGGTGGCGCGGCGGCGGCGCTTGGCGAATGGCGGTGGCTGGTTGCTGCAGTGCTGGAGGGGAGAATGGTGGCGCGCAGTGGAGCGGGGCCCTAGGGCTGCAACGACGCTTTATATAGGGGCACGGCACGTGGCCTGGCCTGACACGCACGCCCAGGCAGAGCTTGGCGGCGGCGTTCACGTGCTGCTCCTAGGGAGCAGCCGCGACCGTGGGCTATGCTGGGCCTATTGTTGGGCTAGAGCAGGTTGGGACCACGGGCTTGACCCGATAGGATAGATTTCTTTTTTTTAGAAAACATTTCCCATGTAAATAAAAATCTAGATAATTCATTTAAGCTAAAAAAATACTCTGAAAATCCTAAAATTTGTAGGAAAATTCCTAGAGATAGATTGGGACATGGGGAGTCCAAATAAAATACTTGGAACCCATGACAAAGAATCTAAAGCCTTTGAATAAATACATTTAACTCTAGGAAAAAGGAGAACAAATTACAGAAAAAGTTAGAAAATTCTGAGAAGGGTCTGGACATCGTCTAAATGCATATTGAAACCCTTTTGACTCAAGAAACACCAAGATGCCTTAGCATGAATGCACACACAAAGAACAACTTTATTTAATTCATAAAAACAACAAACAATTATTTTCCCTCTACTGAATTTCATGTAAAGAAAATAAATGTTAGGAACAAAATTAAAATTATGAGAAAATTTTGTTCATTTATTCCTCTTAATCACATCCTGAAATTCAAAAATTTTAGGGCGTGACACGTGTCATCATTTCCGATGACCGAACTATTTAGGATGTAATTCTTCTCTTCGTCTCAATGAAAAATATGCTAAGGCACGGTCGCGAAAAAAATATATTGTTGCATCAATGAAAAAACATGCTAAGGCACGGTCGCGAAAAAAAAAATTGCTGCATCGGAATCCATGGTCCATAGATTAGGAAGAAGAGCAAGACACAGTCCATAGTTTGGTTCAGTACAACCAACAACAAAAAAAAAGGTCCAAAAACAAAGAGGCAATGTAATCATCCCTGCTGCAATGTCCTTAGCTTGAAGGCACGACGTTTCATACTCACGAAAGACTTGAGGAGCTCCCATGTCAATTCCTTCATGATGTCTGCATGGTCTTGCATCGGAAGCCAGCGAGCTTTATTTGCGTCGTTCGCAACGAATCCCCAAAACCTTGCGCTCGGTGCGGCTGGTGCTTAGGCTACACAATTATCATTATTAGTATACGTTACGCTGTAATCCAACCCTCGAGACACATGGCGCCCATGCAGCAAGATTCTTAAGCGCATCCTATACGAACAGAAGGGACTAGAATTCCCATTGCCTCCTCAGCCTACCACAGAAAGCTGCTATAGTTTCACATTGATATGAATTAGTGAAGTAGTGATCAGCATGATGCTTCCATATGGGTTCGCTGACTCCCTCTTGTGAGCTCTTATTTTATAGTCCACTGGTGACCGCGTCCTGCTACTACGAAGAAGAAAATAAGTCATGCGCAATCAATTCAGTTAACAACTAGATAGGGTCTTGCTTGTATTAATACTCAGTAAAATGTGAAACCAAAAGGTTCATCCTTGGCTCCTTACGCAGTTTTGCATTGGTCACCGCATTTATAGGTTGTCGAGACTACATTTGGACTCTCCTATGATTCAATTCATAACGCAATGACATATGATTATTTGGTGTGGAGATGAAAAAGGTTGCTAGTAGAGAGATTTGTCTCAAAGGAATAAACGAGACCAACAATCTTACTATTACTAATTGGAGGCTCCTTTTGAAGACTCCAGGTGAAGCCACCTAGGATTCCTAGATGGACACTCTATAAAAAGAGAGAAATCCTAGAAATTCTCACAAAAAAGCAAAACATCCGACCATCGATCTATAGATTCAAATCATCATAGTCATTGGATCTATTATATTTTCTAAAAAATTACCCATAGGTACCTATGCCATTATGAAAATAGCATAAAGTAACCCTCTAAATCTATATATAAATTACCCACCTCTGCCAAAGTAACCCCCTAATCTTAATCAAAATTACCCACTTATGCCATTATAAAAAATATTTAAAATAACCCTCTAATTTGCAACTGAATTGCCTACGACTATTACTTAGAAAACTTAAAGTAACCCCTTAAATTTGCATCTATATTACCCACACATGCTATTATTAAAAATAACATGAGGTAACCCTACGTAATATACAACAATGTATGATTCAAAATTATCTATATCTTGTACTATTGGTATACGATATAGTAATTAAGATCTATACGCATGATGTGTGTCACCATTTATAATAAAAGATATAAAGTGATAGGAATATAGATTTCTATGTTAAAATTGAATTTCAAACTTAGTGTTCATTAAACAAATTCAAGCGCATACCTGCGATCCAAAGTGAAAAGTTAAAGATTATAAATATGGATGAAAATATTATAGAGTAATTACTAACTTAAATCTATCACAATTGGATGAAGATATTAAGTATATATCTACATAAGTATTGTGTTCGAATATTTAACAAATAAGAGGTAGCTTATGGTAATAGTTTTGTAGGAATGTAGTTTCATTTTTTTCCATTGGAGACTCCGCATTAGTTCCCACGAGATAAGCTAGAAAAAAGAGAGAAATCCTCATAAAAATTAAAAACATCAAACACCAATCCTGTAAACTCTAATAATCATAGCCAGTGATCTATTATATTTTCTAAAAAGTTATCCCACCACTGTCATTGTTAAAATATTTAAAAATGAGCTCTAAACCTATACCTAAATTACCGAGCTCAGCTATTATAAAACATAATCTAAAGTAACTCTATAATCTTCATCCAATTTACTAATGCACATCATTATAAAAGCATAACTTAAAATGTCATTCTAAAATTTTATCTATGTTTCCCACGTATGTCGTTATTAAAAATAACCTAAAGTAAACACCTAAATCTTAATCTAATTATCTTCATGTTCATCATACAGAAATGTCAAAAAATAAACTAATATATGATTCTAAATTATCTATTTATGTCATTGTTAATATAAAAATACTAAGTTAAAGTCTATGCACATGATGAGTGCCATCATTTAGATCATTTATACATGCATGTGCGGAATCGATGAAAAATAATGTATGGAGGATTGGAGGTGTGATACAAAATGGAAAAAAGTATGAATATGGATGAAAAAGTGCATAGAGTAATTATTAATTAAAAATCAATCAAAACTGGACAAAGATAGGTACATACCTATATAAGTATTATGTTGAAGTATTGGAAAAATAAGAGAGTAGTAGGTAAACAATTTTGATAAAATATGGATGAAAATATTATAGAGTAATTACTAACTTAAATCTATCACAATTGGATGAAGATATTAAGTATATATCTACATAAGTATTGTGTTCGAATATTTAACAAATAAGAGGTAGCTTATGGTAATAGTTTTGTAGGAATGTAGTTTCATTTTTTTCCATTGGAGACTCCGCATTAGTTCCCATGAGATAAGCTAGAAAAAAGAGAGAAATCCTCATAAAAATTAAAAACATCAAACACCAATCCTGTAAACTCTAATAATCATAGCCAGTGATCTATTATATTTTCTAAAAAGTTATCCCACCACTGTCATTGTTAAAATATTCAAAAATGAGCTCTAAACCTATATCTAAATTACCAAGCTCAGCTATTATAAAACATAATCTAAAGTAACCCTATAATCTTCATCCAATTTACTAATGCACATCATTATAAAAGCATAACTTAAAATGTCATTCTAAAATTTTATCTATGTTTTCCACGTATGTCGTTATTAAAAATAACCTAAAGTAAACATCTATATCTTAATCTAATTATCTTCATGTGCATCATACAGAAATGTCAAAAAGTAAACTAATATATGATTCTAAATTACCTATTTATGTTATTGTTAATATAAAAATACTAATTTAAAGTATATGCACACGATGAGTGCCATCATTTATACCATTTATACATGCATGTGCGGAATCGATGAAAAATATTGATTTGTATGCCAAAAATAATGTATGGAGGATTGGAGGTGTGATACAAAATGGAAAAAAATATGAATATGGATGAGATGAAAAAGTGCATAGAGTAATTATTAATTAAAAATCAATCACAATTGGACAAAGATAGGTACATACCTATATAAGTATTATGTTGAAGTATTGAAAAAATAAGAGAGTAGTAGGTAAACAATTTTTATAATTAGCTAAGAGTTTAATTTCTAAATAATTTTCAAATACAATAGCTTCTAAAAATATCAGCCCATACGGGAGCACGGGTTGATGGACTAGTGCAAAGAAATTGAATACCTGCACTTGCACTATCAAGACACATTGGCCTCTAATGTGTATCGAAGGAAGATATATTTTCATCTCTCGCTACAATATAAACACTAATAATGTCCTGAAAAGTCGACTTTGCTTCTCAACCTCCTTAGTATCATACAAACATGCACGTCCCATTTTTCCGAGGTCTGGAAGCCGTCCGTTTCTGTCTCAAAATCACTGAAAAATGAGAGCTCCCGGCGCCATGCACCCAAGCCTGCTAACGTATATATAAACCCGCTGAGGCAGCCTCCAAGAAGTGTTCATCCATTATCTAAAAGAAAAAAGATTACACGTTCATCCCTTTCAGATTGCAGCACAACTGCCCAAGTGTTAGTGTAGTATTGTGTTCCTTCAGCTGTTCTTTTATGGGCCCAAACAGAGGACTCACGTAAGAAATGCATCATTTAATACCATAAGATACAGTTCTTGTTATCCAGAAGCATCAGATAAATATACGAACCTACTTTCCACATGTTAAATAAATCTCTGTTCCGTGTCACCAGAGTTCAGAGATGGCAAAGACATCCATTGCGTTTAGAAGATCCAATTGAGAACGAGAAAGCTGGGAACAAGTGTGTGATAACTCGTACACTGAAATTTTAGTGCAAAATTGTAACAAACGCTTCACTTTTGAGCATTTTTCGGAGCACATAACAATGCATGATGCACTGGCAGTTCATTGAAACCGTTACCACAGAATACTACAGTACTTAATTATTACTACATTACCACGCAACATATTCTTAAACAGTCAAAATGAGAATTTTCTTTCAACATTTTAGATTGGCCAGACATTTTACTGCAAGAATTATAGTTTTGGAACAGGTAATATTATTCTTTAGAAATGGAATACACAAGCTTGCATTGCCATGAGCAAGAAGTCCAAAGAGTACTGACTACCGAATATGCCTCTGCTGGTTTTCAGAGTCCTTGCAGCATGTCTGAACAATGAAAGTTACTCTGATCTTGAACCATCAATACAAGCTGAAGCGAATCTCCAAAGGGCCTTGTGAGTCTGACAGATTTAAACGATCGGTAATAAATTTGACTCAGTGCACTGCGTCTGTTTCTTGTTCCGAAGATGTGATCCGCTCATAGTTAGCTTTTCTCTTGCATTTCTGCTGTCTCATTCAGTAGACAGGTGACAAATATTAGTCTAAGGCTACCAAGATGGGTCAAAACTTAATGAACTCAAACTCAGCTCCTGCGCTGTTAAAGCGAGGCTCCAAAACGCAAGATTCAAGAAGTGGTTACAAACTACAATGTAACATCCATGATGTTTTAGACACCTTATTAATCTCAATTATGCCTAGGTGTCACATCCTAAAATTTTTGGATTTCAGGATGTGATTAGAAAGAACAATTAAACAATGGCTTTCTCATAATTTTAAATTTTTTCCCAACATTCATTTTCTTGACAGGAAATTTAGTATAGGAAAAACAATTGGTTGTTTTTCGAAATTAAATGAGGTTGTTCTGTGTGTGCATCCGTGCCAATGCATCTGGGTGTTTCATGAGTGCAAAGGTTTTAAAATGTGTTTAGATGCTAATTAGGTTTCTCTGATAATTTTCCGATTTTTTCTAGGATTTATTCTCATTTTTCTAGAGCTAAATCCAATTTTTTGGAAGGTTCTAGAATCCTCTTCACGTTCTCCAAACATTGTATTTGGATTCATCGTGTCCCAATCTTTCTCTGGGATTTTTCCCAAAATTTCTAGGATTTTCCGAATATTTTTTGTACTTTAAAAACATTATAGAGAATATTCTGAATTTGTTTTCGCATTGAAAAATCTATTCTGGATAATAACAAAAACCCTACATCCTTATCGAGCTGGATCCAACAAACCCGACCCAACCTGCTAGACTCTAACCCTACCTGGCTCATCCTCTTTTCTTTCTATGCTGGTGGGCCCACCACTCCTTTCGGGCCGAGCCTGCGCGGCCCGGTTTGGGCCCAACTTGGCCCAGCTGCTACGGTAGCTCTTCCCGAGCCGACGCCACCGATTTTCTCGACGTGCGCACCACGCTAGGCGCGGTTCCGTGCGCCTATAAAAGGCGAGCCTCGAGCCCCCGCAAACCTCCTGCTGCCCCCACCGCCTCACCCTGTGCCCTTGCCTCTCCAAAGCGCCGCCGCGGGCAGCCACCGCAGAGCAGGTCGCCGCCGTGGCCTTTTGTCGGCCGATTCATCGCCCGCTGGAGGGAGCCGCCACCGCGGGGAGCTGCGCGACATCGAGGAGCAGCTCTGCCACTAGCTCTCGTCACCATCCCGCCACCCGAGCTATCCAGCTCCGCCGGAGCAAAGCACTGCTGTCGGTTTGTGCCGCGTCGATTCGCCGGACCTGGATGTCACCGGAGAAGTCCTCGCCACCAAGAGCTCCGCGATGATCAAATGAAGCTCTGCCGCTGGTCGCCGTGGCCATTCCACCGCCGGAGAAACGTTGCCTATGAAGACCCGAGCCAGCCACCGTGTTCTTCCACCACCGAACAGTTCCGGCTATCTCTGTTCGTCCCCGCTGATGGTAAGCGCATCCCCAGCACCCTCTCAACCTCCATTTCTCCACCTCGATGCTGACCTCAACCCGCCGGAGCACCGGTGATTGGAATACCCAGGGCTGCCGGCTGCCATGGCTAGTTGTTGGAGTATAAGTGAATTGCCCACCTCACCTCGTCAGCTTAAGCTTTTGGGTCGAACTGGTTGATGCATGCAACTCAATATGGTATCAGGGCCAGAGGTCTCAAGTTTGAATCTTGGCGGGCGCGATTAAATAAAATAATTGCAGCCTACTCCAATCTCCACATATGCGGCCTGAGGAAGCCTGCACGTGAGGGGGAGTGTTGGAGTATAAGTGAATTGCCTACCTTACCTCATTAGCTTAAGCTTTTGGGTTGAACTGGTTGGTGCATGCAACTCAATACTAGCAAAGCTTCAAGCTTTTGCATTTAGGTCCTCGATGAAGTAGTAGATTCTTGCTTTGTTTCTTTGAGTCTTGGCCATCTTATAGGAAACCCCCTATGTAGATTCCTATAATCGTGATCCAGTCCAACCCAAGACCTGTTACAGATCTAACCCCGAGGTTTACCTCTTTTGCGAGAACTATTTCTTGTGTCTTGCAATACTTCTCTGCTAGCCCTTTAAATCTACGTTTAATCATGATTAGGTCCCTGCAACCTTCTATAGCCCCTCGGTTCTATGTTTTAGCTCTGTTTAACGTCATTCTTGTTGCGCTCAACTTAAATTACGTGTTAGTGTCTATTTAATATGAAATTAACTTGGTTAATGTCTATTTAAACTTGTTTTCCTAAATAAAATCTATTTAGAGTGCTACCTCTTGCTTTCATATAAATGTTAATTTGATTAATGCTTACTTCATATGCTTTTCTAAATAAAAGCTAATTAGGTTATATATTGCTTTTTCCTAAACTAATATTAATTGATTAATGTTCAACATTGAATCAACTTTTCTACACTAAAAGGTTATTAGGCTTTTACACCGGTTTTATAAATAAATATTAACTTGATTAATACCAACATAGATATGTTTTCAATAACAATTTGGTCCACTTGAATCATAAAGTATACGTTTAGATGTTTCATATAGTTTAGCTTTCAAAAACTTAAATGTTCAAATGGTATAATTTACACTTCAATATTTATAATTAAAATATGGTTAAGTTATAACTCATTTTTTCTTAATTATTGATAAAATGACTAATGTCGATACGAATGTGATTTCAACATAAAATTTGTTAAGCCAACATGACATATGTTTTAATTCGATTAGCTGTTTCCACCTTTCTAAAGTTAAGTGTGTACTTGGTATAATTTATACATGAAAATCTATAAATAAACTTGATTAGGATTTATCTTGGTCTTTGCAAATAAAGTATAATTTGCATTAATTCTAACTTAGGGTATTTTCTTTCTGAAATATCCTTTACATATGTTTTGCTAATTAAAATAAATCTAGCTTATAGTCTTTTGTGCTCTCATAAATGCAAATAGCTCCATAGTCGTTCTTTGTCAGCTTTAGCTCTGTATCTCTTTTGTAGATCTAGTCTTCTGTAAAGCTTTAGATCTTTCTAGTTCTAGATCAAGCTCACACCCAATTTCTTTCACAAATCTAGCCATGCCTTTCCTTTTCAAGCACGGTTTTGTGTGCTTTAGTAAGCCAAATAGTTTATCTTAGAGTTTCTGTTCTGCCTAGTAGTTCCATGTCTTCGTGAGTAGTTTTGTGCTACTCATTGTTCCTATCATAGTAATCTAATCACGTTTGTTTCCTTTTCCTCTTATAATCCTGTTTGTAAGATCCAGTTCATAGCTGTCCTATCTCAATTGTCTCTTGTAAGCCACCTACGTTCTTTTAGTTCTTTGTGCCCAAACCTTTGGCAGCCATCTCTCGTTAGTTCGTTTCTCTGCCGACTAGTTTAGTTTAGCTTTGACTAGTTTGTTGTCCCTGCAGCTTAGTTGATCTTTTTGTGGACTAGTCTTTCCTAAACCATAGTTTACGCTTTTTTTCTACGCTCTAGAGTAGTCTGTTTTTTTGTTCTTGTTCGTTTAACCATACCTTATCCTGATAGCAGTGTGTATTACCTGTTGCTTATTTTTAACAATGTGAACTTAACTAATTCTTATTTAATTAGTTTTCTAAATAAAATCTGGTTAGGTTCAATCCTTTTTTTATAAACTAAGATTTAATTGGTTAATTCCTATTTATAACTAGCTTTTCTAAATAAAAGATATCTAGTGTTATATATCGGTTTTCATAAATAAAGTTAATATATTTTAGGATATTATAAATGCCTTTTTAATATTAATATGTTTAGTTGAACATGAAATACAAAGTTATTTGATTAGATGTCTTATACATACTCTGTGTTTCTGAAGTTAATTGTTAAATTGACATAACTTGTACTTGAATATTTACAAATAAAATATGATTAAGTTTATCACGTTTTCAATCTTCAAACATACTTTCCGTTAATAGCAAATAGGGTATTTTCTCCAAAATAACCTATGTGCATGGTTTTATTTAATTAAAATGGATCAAGCATATAGTGTTTTTATTTCTTTTAAAATTCAAACCTCCCGATAGTTTTGTCTTGTCAACCATAGTTATGTCTTTAGCATTTCTTTCATCGTTTGTGTGACCATAGATTCGAGCCCTACCCTTTACTATGCTCTTTTAACGCCTTTCTTGATTGGTATATTGTTCTTAGTTATACTTGTTTGTTTGCTTTGTATGGTTGTGCCTGATGATTGCTTCGAGTAGAAGGATTGTTGTTCGAAAGCTTTGAAGGGGTGGTACGGACTCGGAGTCGAGTCCGGCTCGGGCGCAGCGCGGCAAAAGGAAGGAGATGATAGGTGGCCCCACCTATCATTGAGTGAGAGCAGAGGCAGCGCTGAGCGGCGAGCTGGGCCGAACGAAGCAACTGGGCCAAAAGGAGAAGAAGAGAAGGAAAAGGAGAAGATTTTTTCTATTGTTTAAGAAGATTCAAACATGAATTCAAATGCAAATTTGAATTCAAACAACCAAAATCAATGCACCAGCATGAATGCAACACACAAAATAACCTTGTTTAATTAGAAAAAAAACAACCAATTATTTTTCCTATACTACATTTCCTGTTAAGAAAATAAATGTTGGAAATTTTTTAAAATTATGAGAAAATTACTGTTTAATTATTCCTTTAATCACATTCTGAAATCTAAAAATTTCAGGGTGTGACATGTTGCCAGATTCCATCTAGACACCAGTGAAGACACCAGTGAACTACTGGCATTGCGCGCCGGTGGATGTCCAGCAATAGTTGCCTGGTCGATCATTCAAACAAATGCGCCATAGGTTCCAGCCACTGAAACTGATAAAGCTTAATGCATTCAATATTGCAGTGTCAGCTCCATGGCGTTGACGATCCTCAAGCTGCATAATGCAAGGATTGGTTATCTCAGCACAACCATCATAGTTTGGTTGACTTAAGTTTAGACAAAACTTGCAACAACATTAGCAAGGCCAGAGCTGCTTAACTCCATGATGGTATTTTGACAGGTCCCGATGCATCCTAGGCCTAGGTGCCTTAGCGAAGCCAATGGATTGGAGCAGCAGACATAAATAGTTCATACTTGTCTCAGCTTGCAACACTTTCACTTGATAGCTGTTTTATAGACAGAAATAAAGAGATCACAACAATGTATGGGTACGTACCATATGAATCCCTTCACACCTACCCTAGTGGACGTGTAATTAATATTTAGTGAATGAAGAAATCGTGCAACCTGAGCTGTTCCTGTTGATTGCCAGGTCAAATTGCTCTTGTAAGCCATCTTGTGTGTATGACACATGGACCCGTGTATATGACATGTGGGCCTAGTGGCATACAAAGGGATTGGAACTTTTTCAGTGGCATTGGGAATTAACTCTAGAAATAAGTTCTCAGATTCAAATATCATAATTAAACCGAAGGGGCACTTCACATGACAAAGTTGAGCATCAATTTTATCAAAAACTAAAGTGCAGTGTTACGCAACTTCATTCAGAAAACGCAATGATCTGATCAATTCATACATCTGGTGGCTTAAGTTGCAGGTAGTCAAGGAGCAGCTAGAATATTCACATAGAACAAAAACAATGGACACAAGCTCATCTGTTTCTGTACTACTTCTAGCTATATGCTACACTGAAGGCTAACCCTAGAGATATAGGCCGCTAAAGTATCAGGATGTCACACCCGGTTTTAAGGATAAAACCAAGTGCTACCTATATGTATGCTAGGATCAAGTTTCATACATATAGTGACATCATTAGTGAATAACAGCAACAGTATCACGTAAAAAGATACAAATAAAGACTTACGAAACCATCAGAGTTATACAGCTTAATTATGGAAACGGAGGTTCCAAACTTCACAGGCAAACGACTGGGGGCTGCGTACGCCTAGAACTCAGCACCATCTTCACAACAACCTCATAGCAGCTTCTTCTTCTGAGCAACGTTAGTTATAGCAAGGGTGAGCACTTGTCGTACTCAGCAAGTGTGAGGAGAATATGAATGCAAGGGTTAAACAAGGAAAGGCTGACTGGTTGACTGCATTAAGCATTTTTAGTTGATCAAATTTTATTAGCACCTGATTACTAAGGTATAAGTATATAGCAACCCACAACTAACAGAAACATAAACATAAACCGTAAGCACATGGCAGAAACATAACCATAAGCCATAAGCACGATCGTCCATCTTCAAGTATATTAATCATGTGAGGGTCCAGGCCGCTCTTAACCGTGAGCACGGCTGATCGATCAGTTTTACACTCTGCAGAGGTCGCACATCTTTACCCACAAGTCGCGTAAAAGTTCAAAAGAACTTTAGACCCAACCATGCTTGTGCTGATCAGGCACGATACCACACTTCCGAGGTGTGATTGCATAGGGACGCTACGAGGCCTTTACAAAGATTCATTAGTCAGTGGTAACCCGCTAAGGTTTCGGTGTCTGGCGTGCACAACCTATCACAGGCCGATGATGCAACGACTCAGTCCCCCCTCTTGCCTCATCACGAGTAAGATTACCCCAGACTAAGGTTTCTAATTATTCAGCCAAGACCAGAGCCATTTAGTCTTGTGGTAGCACTGTTTTCCTGGGTGGTTCTCCATGTTCCAATTAAATATTGTAATCTTGTATTAACAAAAGGTATACCATAAATAGAATAAGTTCACCATGTTGTTCGTTAGAACCACCATAACCCAAGTATAGCAGCTAAGCATAGCTGCCCAACAGAAAGGTAAACCCAGGTTGGTAAGGAATAATCATAAAAACTAGGCAAACCTTAATAGGACCCATCAAATTTAATGCAAGCATATGCAATAGTGATTAAACAAAGTTATTGGGACAAAAGCACAAGGACACACTTGCCTTTCTCCAGCGACAAGTTACTTCTTACTGCTCTTTCGCTCTTGCTCTCTTGAAACTCTCAATCTTCAAAGCTTTCGAACAGCGATCCTTCTACTCGAAGCAATCACCGGCACAATCATACAAGCAAACAAACAAATACAACTACAACTAAGAGCAGTACACCAAAACAAAAGACAGGCTTTAAAAGAGCGTAATAAAAGAACATGGCTCGATTCTAGGATTATGCGGACGCAGGAATGCTTACAACGGAACTATGGTTGAAAAGATAAAGCTATCGAGAGTTTTGAGTTACCCAAGAAAGATAAGAGCTACAAGCTTCATTTATTTTAGTTGAGAAAAGCAATGTAAAGATATTTCACAGAAATATCCTTAGTTAGAATTAATCAAGTCATATTTATATTTTCATAAGAAAAGACGGTGTAAAGCTTAGTACAATTTTATTTATAAATATTTGAGTACAATTTATGCAAATTAAACATTTAACTTAAAAAAAAGATACATGTAGACATCTAAGCGTATAGCTTTTCATCTCGAGTTCAACTAAGTAGATTAAATTAAAAACACATTTATATTTATATTAGCCAAATTAATATTTAATTATGAAAAATTGAGATATAACCTATACAGATTTTATTTAGAAAACAAATTGAATAAACATTAATCAAATTGAATTTAATTTATGAAACGCCGAGGTATAACTCTAAGTGGCTTTTAATTGGAAGAATTATTTAGATAGGCATTAATCCAATTAACTTTAGTTTATGAAAAACCGATATATAACCTAATTGACTTTTATTTAGAAGAGGGTATGAAGTAGGCATTAATCAAATTAACAATTATTATGAAAAACGATGTTTAGCACTAAATAGATTTTATTTAGAGAAGAACTTGTTTGTCAGGCATTAATCAATTTTAATATAAATTTTATTTTCAAAAAATGTGTGAAGGAAAATATTACCACTAACGTGTAATTTACATTGTTATGCATCTAACGTAACTTGAACGAGGTTAAACGGAGCTTAAACGTGGAATCTATGGGTTAAACGAGATTGTAGGGGCCTAAACGTAATTAACCGTAGACTTGGAGGGTTAGCTGAGAAGATTGGCAAGACACAAGGAATATTGCTCGCGAAAAGGTTAAAGGAGAGGGTTAGATTTGCAAAACCACAGGGGCTGGACTGGATCTAGGGAAACTAATAGATCCAGGGGGGGTATCTGCTGGTTTGCCAAGACACAAAGAAAAAGATAACTAATTACCTATTTCTTTCGGGATTTATTTGCAAAACTACCTTGTCTTCTTCATCCTCCCATCCGGTTAATCCTGTGACCGAGCCAGGACCTCCGACCGGTGGCCAGGCCTGACGGCGGCGGTGGCTGCTGGCCCCAGCGGCGATGCTGGCATGAGGTGCGGGCGGCAGCTCGGTCAGGAGCCAGGCGGTGGGCAGGGCGGCGCCTGCGAGCAGAAACATAAGGGGCAGGGCGACCAGAAGCTCGGTCTGTTAAGGTTGCAGAAACAAGAAAAAGAGAGAGAAAGAGGGGATCACCGGAAACGAAGCCCGATCTCGCGCATGAACGGCAAAATGGAACGATATCGACGAGACGAACAAGATGGTGTGCTCACCTTCGGCCAGAGATGAACAATGGTGGCGGAAAAGCTCGCCGGAGTTGGGGAAGACAACAGAGCCGACATCGGATTCACGCAATCCACCACACCACGGCATAGAGCTCGAAGAGAGGAACTCCATGCTGGTGTCGGTTTTCGCCGGAAGTCCACGGTTTCGCCAGAAAATCTCGCCGGAGTTTGGCGAATACCGATCTTTGACTTCAGATCTACGGAGTTAGGAGAGGCAACTCGTGAAAAGGTTTGTAGATCTGAAATCCTCGCGTCAAGACGAACGCGGTGATATATATATAGGCCAGACTCGGAAAAAGATATTTTCGAGTTGACTTTTTATTTTCGGAATTTCTGATATTATTTATCTGCGCGAAAACAATTCCAGAAATAGCTGGACTCGTTTTCTAAAGCGAGAAAAATACCTAGAAAATTCCGAAAAATCTGAGATAAATCTCAGAGATGGATTGGGACACAAAGAATCCAAATAAAATACTTGGAGCTTGTGAAAAGGATCCTAAAGCCTTCCAAAATTGGATTTAGCTCTAGGAAAAGGAGAATAATTTTCAGAAAAAGATTTAAAATTCTCACAAGGGTCTGGGCAACGTCTAAACGCATTTTCAAACTTTTGCACTCAAGAAACACCAAGATATAGAACGACAATATTTAATTAATAAAAGCAAACAATTATTTTTCCTATACTAAATTTCCTGTAAAGAAAAATAAATGTTGGAAAAATTTTAAAATTATGAGAAAATTATTGTTTATTTATTCTTTTTATTCACATCCTGAAATTCGGAAATTTCAGGGTGTGACACAGGAGTATCTTGAGCATTTTCCGAGAGAACAGGAGGAACCAGAATTCCCATTGCCTCCGAAGCATACTGAAGCTGTTATAGTTTCATATCCATATGAACTAGTGATCAGCATACTGCTTCCATATGGGTTCGCTGACTCTCTGAATCCCAACTCGAAGCTCTTGTCGGCTCTTACTTTATAGTCCAGTAGTGACCGTGTCGTCCTGCTACAAATGAAGACGAAAGATACTCATGCACATTCAATTTAATCAACCACTAGGGCGCCACTTCTATTATCTGGGAAGTTCCCAGGAGCCAGGAGAAATACATGCAAAAAACAGTCAAAGGGTTCATCCTTTGGCAGTTTTGCATTAGTCAGCGCATGCACAGGTATCATAGGGAATGAGAGCAGGACCTTCTTGAAGGGTTTCTTACATATTTTTTTAGATAATGGAACACGGTCCCAACCTTTTACATTGTTATACATACAACCTCCCAAATTATTACAATGTTCTGAAATTGTTTGATGAAAAAAACAAAACTATGCACCAATCCTATTATTACACGGCCATTCATTTTTGAAAAAGACTTGCGTCGCCACCACTTCCAAAGTTCGACACACATTTAGCATATCTTCCCATAGGTCCCCTCTTTGCAACAGCCACCACAAGCCTAGTCAGTAAGTATCCCTGAATATTTGCCTGCATGGTGCTTACGTTACGAGGTTAACAAATATCATTTCTCAACAACCATATGGATAAAGAAACTACTGCTACTACCCCTACACTGTGAGTTGGGCCGGGACTTGTAGTTATTACTGCAAGGCCGGGTCCATTAATAAACTAAATGGAAAACAGGGCAAGCAGGAATAATTACAGATATTTTAATTGTTTTTTCTCGTTTCGTTTAAATCATTTTTTTTCTGATGCTAGAACGCAAACTAACACAATGTGATGGCCTTTAGTAATTTCATGATTATTTGTCGTGGAGCTGCAACAAGTTGCTAGAAGACAGATTTGTCTATAAAAGGCGAGGCCGACAATTCAAGGAAATTGAATAATGCATAATCAAATCTACATTGCATAGTGACATCTAAGAATCTTGGGCACAAATTGATTCACAACACGACTTGAACCAGCTTGAATACAGGTTGGCAACAACATTTGCACCATCAAGACATATTAGCTTCTAACAGATCGAAGGAACACATATTTTTCCTTACCAGTTACAATATAAATATAAGCGCTGATTAAATCATAAAAAGTCGACTTTGCTTGTCTACCTCCTTAGTATTAGGATGTAGGCTAGCTTTGGCTTTCTCTTCTTCATCATGCAATGGACGTACAATGCTACGGCAATCCATTTTAATGATGAGCTGACATGGTGTGCACTGCTGAGCTACGACCATCGCAAGGATAGAAATCAAGGCCTCCACCCGCACATGTAGTTTGCAAGCAATCACATGCTATTTTTGGGATGTCGTGTAGCCGTGTCTATCCGATTGTATGAGTCACATTAGATCTCCCGTTGCCTCCCAACCCACAGGCAGCCTCAGCTCCAAGAAACGTTCATCCATTACCTAAACGAAAAAGAAAAGAAACCCCTTCCAGATTGCAGAAAAATTGTTGTAGTGTTGTGTTCCTTCAGCTGCTCTTTTGTATGGGCCCAAACAGAGGACTTTACGTAAGAAATGTATCATTTCATACCATATGATCCATTTCCTGCAGTACAGCAGCATCATATAAATGCAAAACTACTTGCCACATGTTATATAAATTTCTCAGTTATGTGCCGCTGCCACCGGAGTTCATAAAAAGAACATAGATGGAAAAGACTGCCATTGCATTTAGACAGATCGGTGGAGCTCATGAAAGCTGCTAACACAAAATGAGATAACTCTGTACAGTGAAATTTAGAGTGTATCATAAGCTTCACTTTTTGAGCAATTTTCGGACTACATAACAATGTATTTACGGACAGTTCATTGAAATTGTTGCCACATAATTCTACATTGCTATATGCATCATATTCAGTAAAAAATAGAAATTTCTTTCAAAGTGTATTCAATTGTGCAAAGACTATACTTTTGGATCCAAACAGAAAATATTATTCTTCAAAAAATGGAACACCCGAGCTTGCATTATTGCCATGAGCAAGAATTCCAAAGAGTACTGATCATTGAATATGCCTTTCCGGTTTACGGTGTCCTTACAGCACGTCCGAACAATGAAAGTCAATCTGAACTTGATCCACCAATATATACAAGATGAAGGAAAGATCCCAAGACCCAAGGACCTTGTGACAAGTTTAAGCGATTAGTAATAATTTTGACTTAGTGCACCTCATCTGCCGCTCGATCCAAATATGTGATCCGTACATAGTTACATTTGCTCTTGCATTTCTGCTCGCTCATTCTGCAGACACAGGCAACAGTTCTCAGACTAAGGCTACGTAGATGGACCGCACTTAATGTACTAAAACTCAGCTCCGGTGCTGCTTGAGGTGAGGCTACAGGATTGAAGAATTGGTTGCTAGGTTACAATACAATATCCATCACATTTTGGAGACCTTAATCTTCTACCTGGAATGGAAAAAGATGAAGGGCCGGGGTAGGAGGTGCGCTCATCACTTAATTTGGTACTACAGGCGATCCTGATGCCTCCTACTCATAGTCCTAGGTGTACCACATAATAAGTGGCATAGCAAACCACTTGAGCAATCTCTATTTATAGTTCAATATTATTATGGAGCACTAGCTAGCATATGATTATTTCACATGCTATTTTATTGGTCATGTTAAAGAGACTACAATAATGCACGAGATTGAGTATATAATGTCCCATGCATCTACCACTCGAAGGATGAGGAAAAAAGAGAAGAGACTTCTAAGATCAAAATTGAAAATGTTCGCACCTATACCATTACGAAAATAAACTAAAGTAACCCCCTAATCTTTATCTAAATTGCCGACCTATGCACTGTAAAGAACAACTTTAAATAAAACCATAAATTTGCATATATGTATAAGTATATAGCACTTCCCTGCTATATTCACTATGGGAAACACTTAATTTGCCGAGTGCCACAGGCACTCGGTGAAGACCCAAAAACAATCGGCAAAGGCTTTGCCGAGTGTTACACTCGGCATATAGCGCACGGCAAATATTGTGTTGGCAAACACTGCTTTGCCGAGTGTCAAAACTCGTGCACTCGGCAAACATTTTGCCGACGGCCAAAAAACACTCGGCGAAAAAACACACTCGGCAACACTGGGTTTGACGGCGTCGAGGCTAACGGCAGCTTTGCCGAGTGCTAGACGGCAGGCACTTGGCAAACTCGAAAACTTTGCCGACGGCCAGCACACAGCAACTACAGCCCCTTTGCCGAGTGCCCGATATAATGCACTCGGCGAACATTTTACACTCGGCAACTTTATTGTTTCCCGTAGTGATTAGTAATAAAATAATCTAAAATAATATCTGTTGAATATTACACAAAAATGTCATTACAAAAAATTATCCAAAAGTACACCAATATTTGATTCTAAATTGCCTACTTTTATCATTGTTAATAAAAAAACCTACTTAAGGTGTGTGCAATGTAAACAGATAATCAGGTATGTGCCCAAATTTTTATATAATTTTGAATACTTCTGCCGGGTTGATGGCCTAGTGATTGGAAATTATATTTTAATGCCAGAATTATATTACAAATAATGGACACAATGCAATGCTTTACTAAATTCACGATTATTATAGTCCCAAGAAGCAAAAAGGTGGCTACGCGCTGGTTGGCCAATGTGATAACTCTGAGCCACCTAGCAGATGGATGGAAACCCATTGATCTCAAACTCAGATCGCATGCAGCGTTTCATTATACTCATTATACCCAGCATAAAAATGTTCCAGGGGACTTAATCTTACACCGAATATTTACAAAGAGAAACACACGAGGTTGGAAGTTGGAACTCCTTACCCAAACCTAAATCTTACTTTATCACTAATGCAAGAACTCCAAAAGTATCAATGCATTCTAGCAAAGCCACTAAAGTAACCTCCACAAAAGAGCACTACTACCTACAAGCTCTTCCGTTCCTTCGTACTACCATAACTTTTCGCCCAGCATGCACTTTTGAACCTGGCTCCATCCAGGATCACTAACCCAGTAAACCAAGGAATCTCCTTGCAAGATCAAGGAAATACGATCCAAGAGTAAAACCCCTGATACCTTCCAAGCCTACCATGACAAGTCAGCCACGTATGAACCAGCGCAAGAAATAAAGCTTCCATGAGTTGCCTTTCTCTATAAACACAGAGTTTCTGCAGTCGTCTCATATTTATATAGGTTGGATAGGATCATATCCTAATACGGAAATATGGAAGGTATGTGTGACCCACCTGTATATACGTAATTATACAACATTCAGATGGTACAAAGACTATTAATGAAGTGCATACGACTTAGATCAGCAAGGGTATGTACAATTTCTGAATATCCCTCTAGTAATTTCAGCCCTAAGTGACTCAGAATTCTGCACACTTATTATAGTTGAAATGAACTTTGATTCCGCAAAAAGGCAAAAGAAACATGGTGGAAAATTTTTCATCACTGTATGCAAAATTCGCACGAACCTTAGTTAAGAGATTCCACATTTTGAGTTGGATCTAAGATCTGTTGGAGTTGTATTATACGAACATATGCAATTAGTGCAGCCTTGTAATTAGTGTATGTTCACAATTAAAAATTGGTGGAAAATTTTTTATCACTGTATGCACAATTCGCACCTTAATTAGCTGAGAGTTTACAGATTAAATTTTGAGTTGGATCTAACGTCTGATGGTGTTGTATGACACGAACATGCAGGAGTAGTGTATGTGCTTTTGTCTCAGTGCAGCCTTGTAAGTACAAGTTGTGCAACGAGATGGTACTTCAACAACAGCTAACCCTTACTTGTATGTCTCTTTGCTGAACAGGGTTACCGTTCCTCATGCACCTGAATATCTCAAAAATATGTCCCTAAGATAAGGAAAAAAAAATAACAAGTACAAAGAATTCTAAATTGATTCAAAGGAAGCGGTCTAGGGAGCATAATTGTGGATTATCACACCACGTGTTTGACCTGTGCATATGAAACTTTGCTACATATTTCCTCTGGGTCATTCAGAAAATCGAGGTGCCAATCCAACTGGTCTTCCTAAGGCCACTAAAATAAATAAAACCTTTATGTGCTGATCCACCTCTCTCTTTTGTTCTCCAAGCTGCATCATTCTTAACTGGTAGTTGAAGAGTTCCCGATGCCACCTAGTTCTATTTGTGTGGTAGGGAAAGCCACAGGGGAGCATCGGCTCATCTCTCAGCTTGTAGCACTAGCTTCACCTCCTTCACTTCTCTCTTATAGATGGAACCAAAGAGGGCAAGATAACAGATGAGGATGCACTAAATGATTCCAAGCACGATCGGCCTCGAGGGGTAACCCTCTATTCAAATTCAATATGGACAAAAAGATATATCATCCATTCCGAACATGCCTCAGAAATCGTCCTATCTTAGAACATGTGCTTTTTTTTTCCCGGAAAAAGTTAGAGCTCTATCTTTGCATGAATACCGGGTTTAATTTTAATGTGGAAAACATATATAACGGGAACTACACATACATGCATGTGCGTCTCAAGGCACACTATGTTGCTTCTTTGAGAGCCATCCTGTTTAACTCCATCCATCATTATTGCCGATCATTTCTTAATTTTCATGTCAATTTTTGACTTGTTGTACCAGTAAATAATTTAGGAGCATCGGTGCATGATGCTGATGATGCTGAGGCAAAGATCGAGGAAAAAAAAGAGGATGAACAACATGGCCAGCAAATCAAGTTAGGCGACAGCTCTTGTACTCTCAGAAAAGAAAACGAAGAGAACTTAGGAGACAGCTATGCCTGAACATATATCTAGGAGATTAAGCACCAGGACACGGTCGGTCATCAAGTTTTTTTTTTAGCAAGTAACGGCATGTGCTCTGCCCATTCATTATAGTAGAAAGCAATTCAAATGTACAAGTTCAGACCAAAAGTCCTGTGTAAAAGGGAAAGAAAGAAAAGGGAAAAATTACAGATGGACTATTCTCGTTCCAACAAAAACGCCAGTTGGTAGGCCACAAGGTCATTGCGGATTACAGAGCACAAGTCAGCAGGTGATAGTGATCTTTTGTCGAAGACTCGCTGCCACTCTTTCCAGATGTTCCAATCAGTGTAGATTATCATCTGGATGTGCTGAACCTTTGGGTTCGTACTTGCACTCATCATCAACTCCCACCAGGCTAATAGGCGATGTACATCGGAGAGCGGTGGTAACTGAAAGGTTGTCCAGTTTGCCATGAGTTGCCACACCCAACTGGTTTCATATCAAGTTAAGTTCGGGGCCCGTTTGTTTTCAGCGAATTGGCTCGAAATGAGGTCCGTTCCGGGTGGTTTGAAGTGGTCCGGTTTGAAACCAGCCTTGCAATGAAGGTGCTGTTCTTTTTGGTCCGGCTTGGAAGGAAAACGGGCTGGATTGGAATCCTCCCACACTTTTTGATCCGGATTGAAACCCTACTTCCTCACCCTCAGATTCATTCCTGGCTTGGAATGAGTGAAAGGGCCGGATCCACTGATTCCTAGCCTGGCACAGTTCCTAGCATGGAACCGTTCATGGGCTGCCGAACGAGGCCTTAGTTTGTTCATAAATGTCCAGATTCTCCACGGAAGGGCCATGCCCGGAATTCATCACTCTTGAGCAACGAATTTACAAAGTTCAACAATAGAACAGACAGGTACAGGTGAAGCGCCTACACTACCGACAGCACGGCATGGCCAGGACAACTATCCCACCCCCGTTCAGCAGAGCACAAAAGGCAGCAAGACTATTCTTAAGTACAAAAGATTAAGCCTTCCCAACTAAGTTCATCAAAATCTCCTCCGACAGAGTCCGGGACAGGCACAAAAGGTCTTCAATTGACGCATCAGCTGCTCCACCATCTATCCGCACCATTTCCATTGCCTGCTCCCTCTCAGAGTCAATGTTATGCTTGTGGTAGTGAAGAGCCATAATCTGTTGAAAAATTGGAGCTGCATAATATCTGTTAATATCAGAGATGTGGCTGCTTGTTTACCCGGCTATCGGTTGTCCAGTGTTGCTACTAGATTTCTATAGGAAGGTATAACCTGATCTCTCGCAGCAACGAAACTCCCAATGTCTCCTAGACCTAATAACATGGAAAATCACGAGAATTTCACATTCAGCATGCGCTGGCCGTGGTTCCTTGAGTTCACTCTCACGGCCATCTTAGAGTTGTGTTGCAGCATCTTATTTATGGGCGATCTCATCATTCCGGGGAAAATAAGAAACAGAATTGTACATGTGCGATATGGGATTCCATGTGTGATCAGGAGGTAGCTAGTACATACACTGCGCGTAGTTAATTGTAGTGCAGTAAGCATTGCATTCACGGCTGCGTATTCGTCAACTCAATTCAGGTCTGCAGAGCAAGCACGTTGAGTTAGCTGCTTCAACAGTTCAAAATCCGCAAAATTTTCTTCTTGTGCCCCTGGAAGCCATCTGTCAAGAGTTGAAAGCCCAGTAGGTGCTGTTACGAACATCTCTCAAGTTTTATCACGAAACACGTTCAGTGTCTGCTACCACTGAATGGACGACTGGGCGGCTACCGCTACCAACTTTGCCATTCTCTTCATGTTCTATGCCTCCATCTCTCATGACTCAGAGACAACCATGCATGCCACCTCTTCAACAAATTAGCACGAGTCATAACACATTTCAGATATTAACAACAAAGCTCCCATACATGATTTTAGACATTTTCTAAGTGTTATAATTTTGTGATAACTAATGGTTATTGGTTTTCTTTACTTTTTTTCAAATGGCCAAGTGCTTTTTATTCTAATTAATCTATTTCCTAAGAGTTATTTATTTGGTGGCCAATGATTTTGGTTGCTAATTTATTTTCATCTTCAGGGATTGTTCAAACTAAACTTAAAAAACCATAGTCCACTTTAGAAAAAATTGTAATGGTGAGTAAGTACAGGTGTGCTGTTTGAGATTCAATGCAGAAATTGTTTAATGTGGCAGGCATGCCAGTAATAATCCTATACAGAGCTAGCACACTTAGCTGTAGCACATTGTAAAGACTACGGAGCGAGTAACCCAGGAACCAAGGTCACCGAACTTGTTGTCGCAAGGTTAAGGTACCAAAATCCGGAGTACAACGTAACAGATAGAGTGAAAAGAAGACCAATGCATTTACTGACGGTTCATCAACATCACTAACAAAGTAATTAACAAACAAGACACCCAACACACTTTGTACAGAATAACCCAGGAACCAAGGCCGCCGAACTCGTTGGCTAGGTGTGCTGTTGCTACTGGATCCCTCAAGAAGCGACGATACAATCCATGACACAACGTGGAGAATGCGTAGAAGGAACAAAAAAATCCTGATGCCTCCAAGCCGATTACCCATAGCGAGACAATGACGTTCCAACTAGCACTCACTATGGCTTTGTGAGTTGTCATCTGTAGCTGCTAATGTGATTCACCATGCCAATTCTTATATTAGGATGATTTAAAAATATAGGTGCGCAATCACGCTCACCATGGCTTCATTTATAAACCTGACTCCGTGGCTCTCCTTTCCTTCAATTTCGATATGTAGGTTCGCATCCTAACATAAGAAATGAAATGCAGTGAAATAGCTGAAGCTGACGCCATGCAGTGTTTCCAATCCCAGCAAGCAACGGCACAGCATGAGAATGAACCAGGTCAGCTCCAAGCCCCCATATTGCTGTTACGTAAAACTGATTCACATCAACGTGTACCTACAGTCGGGCAAACTAAAAACCCTGCATGCATGTTCCTAACACTTAGATCTTTGCAGTCTTCTTGGGATCATATGGGTTCAACGTAGATGCATGCATGGATGCATTTGAGAATCCAACAAATTCAAAATAAGCAAACATTTTTTTCGTTTATTAATTTGTTTCACCTCCTCGACAAGACCGGAAGAAATGGCATCTACCTATTACGCTGGAGATTACGTATATGTGGTTGAAACTGCTGTGGCAGAGCATCTATGAAATGACGTTCCGCCCCTAGAATATCATCCACATGAGCACAGCTGGCGCGCTTTATCGAGCCACTCTGCGGTGTCTTCTACACAGGACATAGCCATCGCGGAGGTAGGCAACCACGGCCTGCTCCACGAATCGAGGGTGCATGGTAGGCGGCGACGGCGAGGTAGTCGGCAACAGTCAATCCCACCATGCGGATGCGGATGGCGACGAGGCAGGCCAGATTGCATTGCGTACTCTCATCTTTGATTCGATGGGCATCATCCTACGAGATGCAATAATGGTTGGTTACAAAACGCATCCGTACCATCTCGATCTTAATTTGATGGAGCAAATTTTAGTTTAATAAAACTTTCAACGGCAGCAAAAAAAAGCGAGAGAGGTTGGAATCTGCATGCTTTACCAGGTGTCGTGTACTTTGTCATGCAAAGATTCTCGATGCCTCCTAGGCCTACGTGCTCCCACGGAGCTACTGTACTGGTCTTCATGAGTAGCTGCTAGTTCGTTCATCTCTTGGGACTTGCTGCATTATTAGGTACTTCTCCATCAGCTGCTCTTTTTATAGAAGGAATGGCAGCGACCACAATGAGTCATGAGGCCACAAGTATCTGATCATCATCATGTGCGCCTGCCGCTGCGCTTATGTGCAATGTTCAAACCGTGTGCATGTGCTCGATTGGCCCGCGTTGTAACATTCATCTCTTTCTCCTTCTCAATACAAAGATACGCAGCTCTCATGTGTATTCTCGAAAAAAATGTGCAATGTTCAATCAGTTCTGAAATTTTGTGCAATGTGCAGTTGTACACTTAATTATCAGTCAAGTTAGAACCTCTATTTTTTTTGGCATAAATACAGGACTCACAGCTGATAATTGACCTTTCAGATAAGAAAAGTTGCTCTTGTACTTATGGCAATCGAAAGTTATATGGCAGGAAATCAGGAATCCTCTTCATATATAAGTTGGTAGCATGGCAATCAGCTTTTCCAACGCATGGGTGACTTAGCTTGATTGACATCTAGTGGCTTAAGTTATTGCATCTGGAAATCAAACAAGATAGATAGCATTCATCAAAATGACGAGCTCCTTATTATGGAGTATGTTTGTGTGGACATATAGTGTTTTGGTCCAATATTGTCCTCCAAATTTTACAAATTTGATTTTAAGCTGACGTTGCCAAGAGCCTAGCTGAAACCCTGTAGAGCTTGCTTCATATTTTATTAACAGGGAATATTGTCTATCTGGAAGAACCCTTTTTCACATTTCTTCTAATACCTTCATACATATACAAAAGCAATCCCCACCCACCCATTGTCCTGAAGGAGAAAACGATGGCTTGCAGAGGAAGCCCGAGCAAGAGGGAATTGGATACTGCTAACAGAGAAATGTGCGGAAGAAGCCACAATAGAAGAACCAGTGCTACGGCACTCGCTTCCTCACTAGTGGGAGATCTTCTGATGCCTTCCTTTCGGGTGCTCAGTAGTGGGAGATCTCCTGATGCCTCCGACGCTTACTGGCTAAGGTGTCACATTAAAGCGTGAGTAGTTCGTTCATCTCTCAGTTGGTCAGTAACAAATGGGTATAAAAACAGACATTTTATAGACAGCAGAATGTCTGTCATTGCTAGAACCAGCTTCTCTGCCATCACCTCCTCTTTTATATAGACAGCAGAATGGAGCGTCCTAGGCCTATGTACCCCAGTAAAGCTTTCCACGAATAGTTAACTCATTCATCTCTCAACTTGCAGAAGCCATGTCTTCTTCTAGTTCTCCTTTTTTAAGTGAAACAAAAAACAAAGTACAGATGCAAACGCTCACGTAATGCACGCAAACTTCTCTTTAAAAGACCAAAACAAAGAGACTATAACAACTCATGATAATGATGATGGTTCCTTACCATCAATTTATTCTCTTTCATTGTTGAGAGGCGTCGCACATGCATGCACATAAGACATGCGCACCCGCGGACGATTCTATTTCATTGTTGAGATTTCTGACAAAAAAAAACAGACATTCTACCAATTGCAAGTAGAGTTATAAGAGTGACAATTTGCTTATCCAGTTGGTCAGTGAACTGATGATCTACAGTCCTACATCAAGTAGCTATAGTCATCACATTACTAAACTATCAGAAGCATCGATGATAACAGAGCATAGGCCAAAGAGCAAATCTAGCACTACTATTTTATTCCATTCCATTCGAACCATGTTTGGGGTGATATTTGGCTTTTGATACCAACATTTGGCTTTTCTAGGTAGTGGGCATGGTTTGTTTTCTGGTGGCCACTGTTTGCTTTTCGCACACAATAGAGCTGCTCTCAGGGAAAAAGAATCTTCAATTCAGGTAATAAGCTGTTGCAGTGATTGTCACCGAACAGGCGCGGTGCAGAAGGTTTTACAGGTCAACTGGATGAATCACCATCAGATGTACACACAATTAAAATTTGGTGGAGTTGTTTTCATCACTGCATGCGCGATTGGCACTAATTTGAGTTTGATCTAACATCTAGTATGATGGAGTATTGTACTACACGAGCACGAGGAAGTGTATATATGTGCGTTGTCTCGACTCGGTCAGTGCAGCCTTGCAAGAATGAGTGGTGCAACGGGCGAGAATACATACTTCACCAGTGCACACTTGTTTGCCTTTCTTGCTGATCAGGGATTCTCATGTACCTGAATATCTCAAGAAGTCCCAATATAAGAAAAATATAACCACTACAATCAATTCTAAATTCATTAAATGGAAGAGGGAGCATAACTATCCTACCAAGTTTATGACCTGTGCAAATAAAACTTTGCCGCGTTTCCCTGGTTCATTCGGATCCCAACCATATCTTCCTACGGCCATTTAAACTGATAGGCCTTTTTGTGCACATCATCTGCTTCTCTGCATTGTAATCATCACTGCAAGATGCAGATGATTAATGACTCCCACAACAAATAAGCATATTCAATAACCTTTCGATTTCTTTCTCAAACATAAACAACCTAGATTTTTAATTGAAAGGCTGAAACCTAAAAGTCAAAACTGGGATCGCGGGAACCTCTTACCATAACAGCAAGCAATGGCAATGCAAGAGCTCCTGATGCCTCTTAGGCCTATGAGTGGTAGGAAAGCCACTGGAGCATCCCTTTCATATCTCTGCTTGTAGCACTAGCTTATCCTCAGCTCTTTGACAAAACTCTTTTTATATATAGATGGAACTAAATAGAAATAGAGATAGAGCACAATAATAGATGAGGTTACACTATATATATAACTCCATGCTCCTACCACTTCGAGGTGCAACCCTCCATTGAAATTCAATCCGAAAAGATAAAGTTTAATAAATTCCGAACGTACTTTTGGCAAATCATGCAACCACAGAACATTGTTACTTTAGTTATCATAGGCACACAGGATTCTGTTGATTGATTGCATACAACGTGCCTATGTGAGTGTTCCACTGCTAGAGGAACGAGCATTAGTCCTGGTTGGAAAATCTCATAGATCTTAGCTTTTCCAACCGGGACTAATCATTCGGGACTAAAGGTTCCAGCCTTTAGTCCCGGGTCTTTCACCTGGGACTAAAGCCATATCTTTAGTTCTAATTGTTATAACTAAAGCCATATCTTTAGTTACTAGGACTAAAGAGTTTTGCGTCAAAAAAATATTAGAAATTCTCAGGAGGTCCCTAGACACGATTTTTCACACGAAATATGCACGTGCGCAGTGCGTGGGATTCGAGAACCCACGACCTTAAACCTCGCGTGTAGCTTTCTTACCATCTCACCTACACAACACATCTGACTGAGTAGGGAATGCAATCCTTTTGTAGTAACTCATGGGGGACCCTTTAGTCCCGATTGGTAATAGCAACCGGACTAAATGTCACCCTTTAATCCCGGTTGGTAGTCCAGGTTTGTAACACGAACCGAGACTAAAGGTGTCTCCACGGACGAGCTTTCTATTGAGGATCATATTTAAGTTTCTTTAATCCCGGGTCAAAAACAGTAGAGATTTTTGTTGAGAATAGAAGGTCGTTTTCTACTGGTGTTCTATGGGCCCAGAGGCAGTAAAGTTTATTGAGCCTGCATGTTGCTGATGTAGGCGACAGTTTTTTCAAAAAAAAAAGCAGAGAGAGAGAGAAACGTTAGGCGACAACTCTGCCCAAACATGTTCAGTCCATCATCAAAGTTACACACGACCGGCTCAACGGTCTCTGATTCTGCCATGAAGAACTGATGCTGCACAATATTTGTGTATACCAGACATACGCTGGCTGCTTGTTTACCGAGCTCCTATCTGTCATCATTGCTACTGGATCGATTTTCGAGGTTTATCCTGACGGAACGCAGAAACGAATCTTCCAATGCCTCCTAGAAGGAACTGGTATATCCACACACATACGCTTTCTATGGTTCCATGAGTTGATCTCTTTCTTCACTGCCATCCAGAGGTGTTGTAGCATCTTATTTATGAGCGATCACTTCTTTCCATAGAAAATAAGATAAGAAAAAAATCTTCTTGTGGCTCCCATTAATACTTTCCGTATATGAAGCATATACTTTCAATAGACTAAAGGTGTGGTTGTGGCTCACCACGCACCACAGCTTGTGGCGCCGATTTCCACCACCACAGCCTGTAGCGTGACGTAGCGTGGCGTAGTCGGGGACCAAACAGGCCCTAACCAGATCAGATCAGATGGACCTGGGAACCTTGTAATTCAAGATTTCCTGATGCCTCCTAGTCCTAGGTATACACGTGGTAGGGAAGCCACTGGACTCCCATTCATCTCTCAGCTTGTAGCATGCAGTAGCTTGTCCTCCTTGACAGCTCTTTCATTGGCGGAACTAAATAAAAAGAGCACAACAGTAGATGTCGATGCACTATATATGATTCCAATATACATGCACCTACCACCTCGAGGTCCAACACTCTATTGAAATTCAATCCAAACAAAAAAAAGTTCAATCAATTCCGAACGTACTTTCGCATAAACTGTGCAATCATACAGAAGATGATTTACCTTTGCACGAATACTGGGACTTAATTAAAACCTGAGGAACGTAATGGGCACTACACGTATAAGGATGTGCATCTAATCAGACACGACTGGGTTTGCGGGACCGTCAGGTCAAAACAATGCAGCTCGGATCTGAACTCCGAAAGGCGGCTGTGAATGTTGTATGGCTCAAGAGGCCGACAAGTTTATTAAGCCTGTATGTTTCTGACTTTTGAGACAAAAAAAGAGAACAAAGAAGAGGGAAGAGCTGAATAAGAGCATGTAGAGCTGACTACGTAATGCGACAGTTTGTTCTCAGAAAGAAAATATATAGAGGAAAGGTAGGAGATAGCTCTGCCTAACATCTACGTTGAGATTAGTTACCAGGGTTACTAGGAGCAATGTTTTCAAATCGTATAATCGAACCTAGTCGTAAGGGTCCTAGTCGTCCTATATATTTCCATCATGGGTTATTAGATCGAGCCTGATGCTATGGCTTTATCAGCTAGGGATGAACCATCTGCAGGAGCTGAGGAAGCTGAGGGAGGAACACTTGATGAACCAACAACACCTGAGGCATTAACGCATCCACATTATTATGCCGCCGATCCACATCTGAAGTGCATAATGCAGATACAAATGTTTGGATTTTATTTGATGTCACGAATCATCTTACTATTACTAATTGGAGGCTCCTTTTGAAGCCTCCAGATGAAGCCACCTAGGATTCCTAGGTGGACACTCTAGAAAACGAGAGAAATCCTAAAAATTCTCACAAAAAAGCAAAACATCCGACCATCAATCGACAGATTCAAATCATCATAGCCATTGGATCTATTATGTTTTCTAAAAAATTACCCACCTATGCCATTATGAAAATAGCCTAAAGTAACCCCCTAAATCTATATATAAATTACCCACCTCTGCCATTATATAAAATAAACTAAAGTAACCCTTACTAATTGGAGGCTCCTTTTGAAGCCTCCAGATGAAGCCACCTAGGATTCCTAGGTGGACACTCTATAAAAAGAGAGAAATCCTAAAAATTCTCACAAAAAAGCAAAACATCCGACCATCAATCGACAGATTCAAATCATCATAGCCATTGGATCTATTATGTTTTCTAAAAAATTACCCACCTATGCCATTATGAAAATAGCCTAAAGTAACCCCCTAAATCTATATATAAATTACCCACCTCTGCCATTATATAAAATAAACTAAAGTAACCCTTACTAATTGGAGGCTCCTTTTGAAGCCTCCAGATGAAGCCACCTAGGATTCCTAGGTGGACACTCTATAAAAAGAGAGAAATCCTAAAAATTCTCACAAAAAAGCAAAACATCCGACCATCAATCGACAGATTCAAATCATCATAGCCATTGGATCTATTATGTTTTCTAAAAAATTACCCACCTATGCCATTATGAAAATAGCCTAAAGTAACCCCCTAAATCTATATATAAATTACCCACCTCTGCCATTATATAAAATAAACTAAAGTAACCCCCTAATCTTCGACTCCGCATTAGTTCCCATGAGACAAGCAAGAAAAAAGAGAGATTCTCATAAAAATTAAAAACATCAAACACCAATCCTGTAAACTCTAATAATCATAGCCATTGATCTATTATATTTTCTAAAAAGTTACCCACCGCTATTACTGTGGAAATATTCAAAAATGAGCTCTAAACCTATATCTAAATTACCGAGCTCAGCTATTATAAAACATAATCTAAAGTAACCCCGTAATCTTTATCCAATTTACTAATGCACATCATTATAAAGCATAACTTAAAATGTCATTCTAAAATTTTATCTATGTTACCCACATATGTCGTTATTAAAAATAACCTAAAGTAAATACTTAAATCTTAATCTAATTATTTTCATGTGCATCATATAGAAATCTCAAAAAGTAAACTAATATATTGGAGGCTCCTTTTGAAGCCTCCAGATGAAGCCACCTAGGATTCCTAGGTGGACACTCTATAAAAAGAGAGAAATCCTAAAAATTCTCACAAAAAAGCAAAACATCCGACCATCAATCGACAGATTCAAATCATCATAGCCATTGGATCTATTATGTTTTCTAAAAAATTACCCACCTATGCCATTATGAAAATAGCCTAAAGTAACCCCCTAAATCTATATATAAATTACCCACCTCTGCCATTATATAAAATAAACTAAAGTAACCCCCTAATCTTCGACTCCGCATTAGTTCCCATGAGACAAGCAAGAAAAAAGAGAGATTCTCATAAAAATTAAAAACATCAAACACCAATCCTGTAAACTCTAATAATCATAGCCATTGATCTATTATATTTTCTAAAAAGTTACCCACCGCTATTACTGTGGAAATATTCAAAAATGAGCTCTAAACCTATATCTAAATTACCGAGCTCAGCTATTATAAAACATAATCTAAAGTAACCCCGTAATCTTCATCCAATTTACTAATGCACATCATTATAAAGCATAACTTAAAATGTCATTCTAAAATTTTATCTATGTTACCCACATTACCGAGCTCAGCTATTATAAAACATAATCTAAAGTAACCCCGTAATCTTCATCCAATTTACTAATGCACATCATTATAAAGCATAACTTAAAATGTCATTCTAAAATTTTATCTATGTTACCCACATATGTCGTTATTAAAAATAACCTAAAGTAAATACTTAAATCTTAATCTAATTATTTTCATGTGCATCATATAGAAATCTCAAAAAGTAAACTAATATATGATTCTAAATTACCTATTTATGTCATTGTTAATATATACATTAAAGTATATACACATGATGAGTGCCACCATTAGACCATGTATACATGTATGTGTGGAATCGATGAAAAATATTGATTTGTATGCTAAACATAATGTATAGAGGATTGGAGGTGCGATACAAAATGGAAAAAGTATGAATATGAATGAAAAAGTGCATAGAATAATTATTAATTAAAAATCAGTCACAACTGGACAAAGATAGATACATATCTATATAAGTATTATGTTGAAGTATTGGAAAAATAAGAGAGTAGTAGGTAAACAATTTTGATTATTAGCTAAGAGTTTAATTTCTAAATAATTTTCAAATCCAATAGCTTATAAATAATGGCATAGGTGGGTAATTTTTTAGAAAACATAATAGATCCAATGGCTATGATGATTAAATCTATCGATTGACGGTCAGATGTTTTGCTTTTTTGTGAGAATTTCTAGGATTTCTCTATTTTTCTAGAATGTCCACCTAGGAATCCTAGTGGCTTCATCTGGAGGCTTCAAAAGGAGCCTCCAATTAGTAATAGTAAGATTACAACTGTATGGATGTGAACCACTCCATTCAAATTAAAGCAGAAGTAGATGGCCTTAAATAGTTGCTCTGTACTTCTACTATGTTTGAAGTTCAGAAGTAGATAAGCACGCACCTAGGTCGTACCTTTGGAATTGCTTCATCGAGGCAAGGAAAGGAAAGAAAAAAATTAACGGACATTTCTTAACACCTGTTTAGGGATCAAGAAAACCTTTTGCTCTTCAGGAGAATCAGGAAGGGGTTCGACAATTCAATGTGCCAACGTATTGTTCAATTCTCTGGTATACCATATGTGAATTTGAAGCAAGTCTTAGAAAAAATATATTTAAGGAGAAAGAAGGTATGTGTATGTTTGTGAACTGCATATTGTATATCTCAACTCCCTCCCTTTCAGGTGAACACACATCTGATGTAGTATATTTTACATGTAGTCCCCAAAATTGGTTCTCCATTTTTCAAAATTTTTAGTGTTACTGATTTTTGTAATAGTTTCACAGGAAAAAACTGTGCTTTTCCTGGGCAACTGAGCAAAAAGAACATGTACCACCTGTTCCCATGCAATTATTCAGCATCTGCAGAGTAGTACAAATGTACAATTCTTAATTACTTTTGGGTCATGGTGCAATGAGGTACGCAACATAAACCATTAGCATTTTATTCTTCTTTGCCAACCATGAATCTTCATGCACCTTAAATAACTCAAGAAAACGTGACACATAGAATTCAAAATTCTTTCCAACGCTGAGAGACGAACGTCTTGGATCCTCCAACTGGTTGGACTTGTTCAACCAGAGTATGTCCAACCTCTGTCCTTCATTTTTGCTGGCTAGTGTAGATATTCAGTACATTGACAACTAAGGGCACCTAGACTGATGAAACTGTGTTGTGTTCAAATCATGTGTCAATTTGGTGTTCCCCATGCTGCAAGATTTAAGGATTGGTTAACCATAAGACATCCACCGTGCTTTGTTCAACTTAACTTTAGCCATAGACTTGCTCCAATGACAAAACAAGCAAGGCTGGAACTGCATACCAGGACTGGACTGATAAGTGATACCCGCAACGATGCAGGAAGCAAGTGCTCAGTCCTCAGTGCCATGTAGCAAGGCTCGCGTGTGGCTGGCTTGAATCGAAGCACTGCACAAAGGATGCTATCCTGTACCATACATCCCTTTGCAGCTAGTGGGAGATCTCCTGATGCCTCTGAGTCTTAGGTGTCACATCAAATCCACTGGAGGGACCAGTGGCCTATGTGAGTAGTTCGTTCGTCCATCTCTCAGCTATGGCACTGGCATATCTGCCTTCACATGCTCTTTTTATAGATGGCAGAATAGACCTGCTACTGTACTGTACCACAGCCTGGACGTGCTTTAAATACGTGATCAAGATAAGCGAAAATTTTAAATAAGTGAATGTTGGGATTCAGTTTTAGCAGTAGTGCACTACTCATGCATGCCATCTGTTTGAATATAAACTTAAGAACCTGGTTAAGGTCCGCAAAAATATAATTCATATATCGATGGCAATCCAACTTACAAGGGCGTACATGTTTGCTCTTCAAACTCAAAGCCGCTAAGATGCATAACGATCGGCTTATTTGAACAATTGTAACATTATACATTAGTGAATATGTTAGAATTAATCATCGACAGCCGGATACGGTCATGGTGTCCAAAAGATGAAACATTTACTCTGTAGAGCAGCAGAGGCAGCCAGGAGCCCAGGAGATGGTGGCTCTGGCAGACTAAACGGCACTACTAGACAAACAATTTGTCCAAACAGCTGATACATTTTCACCGCCGGTTCGTGCAGCCTAGGCCACGGTCCACACTTTGTAGAGCTCAGCTTGCAGTGCTGTGTCGCTTCTCCTTCACCAGCCACCTGTGCATGTAGACCTTGTATCGGGCACTTCTGCTTTGTCTTTTCAAACTCCTCCAACCATCAGCACGCTGCAAAGTACGTTGCAATGGCTAGTACACATCTACCATGTACTTGTTCTCTCACTCACCAGCGTTGATTGTCGCCAGAGCACGAGTACAACAGCACCAGATTCAACTAGTGAGGCCTAAAAACTGCATAATTACCAGACCTCTTTCGAGTACTAATGCAGTGTTCCCAATGCCTCCGAGGCCTACGTGCCAAGTACAGTAAAGCAAACGGTGCGCGTCTTCCACGAATAGCTAGCTCATTTATCTCGAAACTTGCAGAAATCATAGGTTCTTCTAGTTCTCCTTTTCTTTTATAGACCAGTACTCTTTTATAGAGAAAAAGTAAGAGAGTGCAATAACTCATAATAATATGACATCAATTTATTTTATTCATTAATTAATAAACAGATTCTCACATATGACAAATTGAGAGGCACCACAGATGCATGCACGTAAGACATGAACACGCACGGAGGATTCTTTTTTAGAGTTAACATGTCACAAACCAAGAAGAGGCGCCACAATTTGCTTATCCACTCGGTCAGTGAACTGATTTACAGTTCTACAGCAAGCAGCTATGCTCATTGCATTAGTGAATTAGTGAACTGTTAGAAGCATCAATGATCACTAAGGTACAAGTACAACAGGCTTGGGCTCTTTTCTATCCCTCACTTGTTTGACGATGCGGGCTTGCCAACGGTGACCTGTGGTCTTGGTGTCCGAAATGAAGGATGAGACTTTGAGCTCTATGCTAGTACTAGAGTCCACTGATGTCCACTCAAGGGAGACGAGAGCCAATGCCTCCCCAGCCTGCAATAGGACAAGAGCCAAGTGACATCATTAATAAATTATCTATATTTCCATATATGTTACGCTCACCTCTCTCTTGCACAAGAAAAGAAAGGTTGATAAATCTCAGGTAGCAGCGCTAGCTGCTGTACTATATGTAGGACTCCCTCACATTATTTGCTACCTGGAATTAAGTAAAGCAGGTCGATGCCAAATAATGCTATCATGCATTCATTACAAATTCTACTTGTAAGATGAGAGTGGTAGGATCTTAATTTCCACCCCAAAAATGAGGTAGGTCACATTTTCACTTTTTTCGATTGGGAGATGCATCTTTAAAAATACTAATAGGATAGGGTATGGGTCCACTTTATATTCAACAGTTGTGCGTCTTTCATCAATTGATCTGGCGATTTCCTACTTCACGGTGAGTCATGTATGGTGTCCAAAGGATGAAATAAACTTCGAGGTCTGTAGTAGCACTTGAGAACACCAAGGGAGCCGCCACGCTGACAGAGGGGCCTGATCACGGGGCCGTGCAACGAGGACCGTACGATGGTGAATGTTTGGTTCACTGATGCCCACTAGGCCAACGTTTCGTTTGTCAACCTTGTACCAGCAGCATAGCTTCATCCATGAGTAGTATATATGTTCGTCTGTCAGCTCAGTTTGAAGGACTAAATTTCACAAAACCACTGCACTTCATGGACGTGTAACCATTGTCCATTGATTAGTTCAGAACAGAAATGGACGGCCGGAAAGTGGAAACGTGGTGTTCAAGACAGCTACCAGCTTGACGTATACTGGATGTACACCAATATGGTCATGCCTCATCGGCATTTTGAGATCAAATTGTGCAACAACTCTGCATTTTCTCTCGTAGGATTTAATGACCACACATGGTGAAGCTTAGGATCTAGTATTGGTTTGTGCGTAGTAAATTTCTAAACTCAAATCTCACTCTACATGCTTCAGTGATTTCTTAATTGAAATGCAGTTCCATTGAATTTTACAGGTTCGCTAGATCAAAAAACTGACGTTTCAACGTCAACACAGTGTCCATGGAGCATGTTTGCACGAGCAAATTCATCTCTCAGCGCTTCATCTAGGTTAACCCGATGAACTAGCTTGCTGCATATCTCTAACCCATACTGTTATCTTGTAAATCCAATGGATGCTTCTATTTTGTACAGGATTAATCCAAGGGAAGCATCCAGATCGAAAATATGCATGAATAAAACTCTCCCATTCCTCCCAGGCCGATAACAGAGTAATATGTACACTAGATTTTTATTTCACATCCATGTCAAGAATAAAACATTTATTGTTTGAAGTCATATCTGTCTCTCAACTCATAGCTTCTACCATCTGCTATTTATTGTCAAAAGGAGATTATGTCCTGCATCCCTCAGCTACGAGAAACGAAAATTTAGATGCACTACCTGATACTGTGAAACTCTACATAATTTAAAAATGCAGTTGAATGTCCAACAACAACTGTACTTATGGCTGATGATCTGTGGTGTCGATCTAAGCTGTACATATTAGTCTCCTCGCCGTCTCCCGAGAACATGATCACAAAAATTAGCTAATTCTTTAGCCAGAGCGAGTTGTGTCCAGAGGGTCATCTGATCAGGTATGGATAGTTGGATGTCTGAATTTTAAATGATTTAGGAATTGAGTATAAAAATCAAAGTTCCTATATAGTAAGGGGACCAACAATCGACCTTTTACGGAAGCTTTGAGAAAATTTAATGATGCAACCTCGAGTACCTACATTGTCACCAAACAACCACACGTCATACTATGACAGATTGACAGCTGCTGTACTGTAATATGGAGTCAACCTAAGCTAGCTATAGTGCTCCACGGCGAATTCCCCGTCTAATTTCTTTCATGTAGCCTCATCTCTCACGCGTCCTTCAAATTGCATTCAGAATGTCCTATCCAGTTTCCTTCCGTCTGCAGCCGTGTTTCTGCCGCCATAGAAATAAGGCTTCCCTCCTTACAATGGAAATGGGATTGTATATCTCCTGATGCCACCCAAGCCTACCATAGCAAGCGAGTGGATCGGAGTGACATTCACTAATGAACCATCTGTCTTTCCATAACTTATGTTATCCCACTTGGACAATAAAAAGAATGAAAGTGAAGTATTTTTCACTCTCAGCTTGCAGCAGCAGCAGCAATACTGTTATTATGCTCTTACATCTACTCTTTTTATTGACATGGCCCTTGTTAGATTCTATGAAAAGGGTTGACCCATAAGGGTACCTTCATATATTCCAAAATATGATTACATGTCCATATAGCTCATTATGTTGGAATAAGATATGATTTACCTATCACTGCAATATATGTACCTGTAACCATCCATCCTAGTTCAGAGCAGAAATTGACGGCTGGAAACATGTAGTTTAGTTGAGTTACGAGGATGTAGATCAATGGCCATGCCTCATCGAGATTAAGATTTGTACATAAGTTTTATCTGTAATCACAAAGTTATATTTTAGTTGAATTTTTTATGTGAGTTGATAAAGTTTAAGAGTTGCAAATATAAATTTTCTAATTCGAAGTGCGTATGTTTGGAAACTTTCAAAATTTTTGTATATTTCTATATCAAATTTGGAGATGTAAAAGGTATTCAGCATGTAATTTAAAGTTTTCACCACCCAATGTAGAGTTTTATATTTGCCACTTGAATGCTGTAGGCTAGGCATCTTACTATTACTAATTGGAGGCTCCTTTTGAAGCCTCCAGATGAAGCCACCTAGGATTCCTAGGTGGACACTCTAGAAAAAGAGAGAAATCCTAGAAATTCTCACAAAAAAGCAAAACATCCGACCATCAATCGACAGATTCAAATCATCATAGCCATTGGATCTATTATGTTTCTAAAAAATTACCCACCTATGCCATTATGAAAATAGCCTAAAGTAACCCCTAAATCTATATATAAATTACCCACCTCTGCCATTATATAAAATAAACTAAAGTAACCCCCTAATCTTCATCAAAATTACCCACTTATGCCATTATAAATAATATTTAAAATAACTCCCTAATTTGCAAGTCAATTGCCTACCACTATTACTTTAAAAAACTTAAAGTAACCCCTTAAATTTGCATCTATATTACTCACACATGCTATTATTAAAAATAACATGAGGTAACCCTACGTTTGAATCAAATAACCTTAATTAAAAATATACAACAATATATGATTCTAAATCGTCTATATCTTACACTATTGGTATACGATATAATAATTAAGGTCTATACGCATGATGTGTGATGTGTGTCACCATTTATAAGGATATAAAGTTATGGGAATATACATTTCTATGCTAAAATTATATTTAGCATTATGGATAGTTCTATTAAATTTATGAGCACTCAAACTTAGGATTCATTAAACAAATTCAAGCCCATACATGCGGTCCAAAGTGGAAAGTTAAAGATTATAAATATGGATGAAAATATTATAGAGTAATTACAAACTAAAATCTATCACAATTGGATAAAGATATTAAGTATAATATCTACATAAGTATTGTGTTCGAATATTTAACAAACGAGAGGTAGCTTATGGTAATAGTTTTGTAGCAATGTAATCTCATTTTTTTCCAATGGAGACTCCGCATTAGTTCCCATGAGACAAGCAAGAAAAAAGAGACATTCTCATAAAAATTAAAAACATCAAACACCAATCCTGTAAACTCTGATAATCATAGCCATTGATTTATTATATTTTCTAAAAAGTTATCCACCACTGTCATTGTGGAAATATTCAAAAATGAGCTCTAAACCTATATCTAAATTACCGAGCTCAGCTATTATAAAACATAATCTAAAGTAACCCCGTAATCTTCATCCAATTTACTAATGCACATCATTATAAAGCATAACTTAAAATGTCATTCTAAAATTTTATCTATGTTACCCACATATGTCGTTATTAAAAATAACCTAAAGTAAATACCTAAATCTTAACTAATTATTTTCATGTGCATCATATAGAAATATCAAAAATTAAACTAATATATGATTCTAAATTACCTATTTATGTCATTTTTAATATAAAAATACTACATTAAAGTATATACACATGATGAGTGGCACCATTAGACGTATACATGTATGTGTGGAATCGATGAAAAATATTGATTTGTATGCTAAACATAATGTATAGAGGATTGGAGGTGCGATACAAAATGGAAAAAGTATGAATATGAATGAAAAAGTGCATAGAATAATTATTAATTAAAAATCAATCACAACTGGACAAAGATAGATACATATCTATATAAGTATTATGTTGAAGTATTGGAAAAATAAGAGAGTAGAAGGTAAATAATTTTGATTATTAGCTAAGAGTTTAATTTCTAAATAATTTTCAAATCCAATAGCTTATAAAAATATTAACCCGTGCGGGAGCACGGGTTGATGGACTAGTTGCATTCAATTTGAAACATCATATGCATACAAGAGCAATGGCCCTGCTACCCGTTATTATTACCCTCACAGCCACTGTGCCAAAAGAGATCGAGATCGAGATCGAGAAACATGACATGCAGAAGAACTGAAGAAGTCTGATCAGTAGGGCAACAAGTAGACGAAGCAGGAAGCAAGTGCTTGGTCGTCAGTGCCTTATAGCAACTCCTGTTCTATCGCCCGTCGCTGGACTGCGGCAACGAGCCGCTATCCTGCCTGTCCTGATGCCTCCGAGGCTTATGTGTCACATCAAAGCCACTAGAGCGGCCAGTGTCACATCCGTGAAACTGCAACGTGGTGCTTTAATTACATGACCAAGATAAGTGAAAAATCCATCCGTGCAACTACCAGGACCTTTATTAGGAACACAGGACGTGTTAGGACTACGATTCTGAAGAAATCAGATGAGACGCGCGCACCCCATTATTACTTGAAGGAAAGCAATGCCATCGGACATGAATGATGCCATTCTGTAACATAAGAGCACCTGCTTCTTCCCAAGCCTAATCGCAAGAGAGCCACTGGGAATGGCCAATAAGAACAATTCTTGTCGTTCCATCAAGAAGAAATATTTCGTCTCTCTCAGCATGCAGCGAGATACCTTGTTTTATGCTCCTTCAGCTGCTCTTGTACGAACAAAAAGGACACACACAACGCCATGAACGTACTATCTAATCCATCAGATTGTTGTGTCTGCAGTTCAGGTAAATTAAATGCGCACTGAATACTGAATGTTTCATAATTAAGTTTTGAGTTCAGTGAATTTAGACCAGGAGGTAGATGAACAATCTAGAAGGGGATTTGAAGGGAACGAAGAGGATTGTGTCTAAAATAAACTTATTTCCTCTCCAATCCCTCCCATTCCACTTCAATCCACTAGTATCCAAACAAGGCTTTAGCTGGTGCCAGCCATCTGATAACACGAAATATATAGCGTGGAAATTCAGGGTAAAATGTTAACGTTTGCTCTTATACATAATTTGAGAAAATATTACAAATTAAATGGCAGATCAAGTGCAAACAGACGTTTGTTTGAGTGTCTAGCCGTCTACTGAATCCTTGTAAAGCTAGCTTGCTTTTTTTTGTATTAACAGGGATTGTTTATGGGGAAGAACCCCTTTCTAACATTGCTTCTAATGTATACAGAAGCAATCGCCCCACCAGTTCTTACCACCCTCACTGCCTCACACGCACTATACCAAAAGAGAAAAGCATAGATGAGCAAGAGCTAACCATATGCTGCTGGTAGAAATGTGGGTAAGACCGTAAGAATCCATACTAGGGGAACTGGATGCCTGCTACCATCTGCGACACAAGTAGATCTGACTCATAGCAACGCTCCCGCACAGCTGACCTGGATACCGGGGCTCCATTTCTGGCTACTGGGAGATCTCCTGATGCCTCCGAGGCCTAGGTGTCACATCAAAGCGGCCAGGGGGCAGCCTCTGAGGCTAGTTTGTTCGTCTCTCAGTTATGGCACCAGCTTCTCGTTCATCTGCTCTTTTATAGACAGCAAAATAGACTTAGGTCCCGTTTGGTTCTTTAGGAGCTCCTAAAATTCCTATCATATCGAATATTTAGATACTAATTAAGAGTATTAAACATAGACTAATTACAAAACCAATTGCACAGATGGAGGCTAATTTACGAGACGAATCTATTAAGTTTATTTAGTCCATGATTTGACAATGTAGTGCTACAGTAAACATGTGCTAATGATGGATTAATTAGGCTTCATAGATTCGTCTCGGGAATTAGCCTCCATCTGTGTAATTAGTTTTATAATTAGCTCATGTTTAGTCCTCCTAATTAACCTTCGAATATTCGATGTGACATGAATTTTAATCTGGAATAAAGATTCAAACACCCCCTTACTACAATATCCTGGATGTACAATTTATACTTCATTTACACAATGGCAACGTGGTGCTTTAATTACATGATGGAGTTAAGCAAAAGAAATAATGATACTGGGATTCTGTTCTGGTAGGTATTCTTGCATATGCCGTCTATTTGAATTTGTGCTTCTCCTGGTTATGTTCTGCAAATATATAATTTGTAACGATGGTATGGTTCTAACTGATTCATGGATGCATAATGATCTGGTTACTTAAACAATCAAGTCGTTACATGTGTGAATCAGTTACATCCATCGATCTATTCGTGCAACTGTAACTTGAGGTGGTGCTTTAACTACGTGATCAAGTTAAGTACAGAAAACAAACAAACAAATGTTGGGATTCAGTTCTGGCAGTACTCACGCATGTCATCTGTTTCAATTTGTGCTTAACCTCATTATAAGTTCCGTAAATACATTGTGTATCAACGGCAATAAAAAAATATACGGTGTGTTTTCTCTTGAGAGACCAGTAATAAGTCAGTAAGATGCATAATAATATGCTTTATCCAACCAATCTAGTTGTTTGCATCCGTGAATCGTTAGAAGCATATCGATCATCAGCACGTCAGATCGAAGGTCCTCACTTTCTGTCCCTCACCAGCGTGCTGGAGGAGGACTTGTCACAGCAAATGAATGGTTAAACATTTAATCTGAAGAGCAAGAGGCGGCCTAAGCTGCGATCGAGGGACGTTTCATCCTTCAAACTTAGCGCTGATCCAATCTTCTTCATGCTGCAAGTCCCAGGGATTTGCCATGTTTTGTTGTGATCGACTAGCCAGCATTGATCGATGAAGTGCGAGTACACCAGCAATGCAAGAAGGAAGAGATAAGGCTGAAACTGCAGAACTATCAGCACTTCTTGGAGTAGTTACAGTAATCCAAGATATCCCAGTGCCTCCTAGGCCTACGTGCTACAGTGATGCCAATGGAGCACCTTCGTTCCATGAATACTGAGCACATTCATCTCCCCACTTGCAGAAGTCATAGCTTCTTCTACTCCTCCACCTCCTTTTTTATAGACGGATAGAAACTAACTACAATTACTCATGATGATGGTTCCTAACAATGTCTGATCTAGCCACAGATGCACTGCACTTATCCAAACAAATCTGTTTCAACTACCCAACGACCGGCAAGCCTTTAGTACCGTAGCCAGGCACTTTAGTAGCCTCTTTCCATCAACAAAAATTGTACATCTACCAGGCAGCATCATGTGCCGGCCAATAGCTGCCTCCGCCGCACTGTTTTGATCATCAAGGAATTCCTAATGTCACAACAGTGTGGAGTGCAGCGTATCCAGATGCAACAATTATTAACCATATAACACATCTACATTGTTTAAGTTGAATTTTTAATAATAAGCTGAAACTTCCAGTGATGCAAAAAGGAAAAAAGAAAAAAGAAAAAACACACAAGGATGTCAGGAGTGGCCAGAGAAAATCTCTACGGTGAGCTCTGGTTTGTGGTGGACACACACGTGCGGGCACACTGTGGAACACTTGACCACACACACAAGTTGTGCTCTGCAACGCAGCAGCGGTTTTTCAGACTTTATGTTCCTGATCATGCATGCCACGTTCGTGATCGAAGTGTGTGATTCTATCCCACAGCCCTTGGAATGCTGCACTTGACTGCTGAAGGAACTCTGCAAGCGCGCGCGTGAAGAGAGCAACCGACATGCTAACAAACTACAAAACCAGGGCACATGGTTTATTTCAACAAAGGTGCTGTCTATTCACCACGACCTATCAGATATGCCATGCAAGAGCTCCTGATACCTCCTACACCAAGATCCAGACACCCATAACATGGGCACTGAAACGGCCTCCATGATCATGTCTAGTTGCTAGCACTAGCAACACTGCTACTTGGATTCCTACTCTTTTATATATCATGACCGCGACCTATCTGATTTCCTGCACCTACCACTTCATGGACGTGGAACCAACCAATCATACTGTTCTTCAGGACAGACAGTTATTAACATGTCTCCAGGAATCGTGAAGCCAGAGAATTTGTGTACAGCTCATGGACGTAGGCTCTACTTTTGCATATATAATTACAGCTGACAAACTGAATGCCCGTACCAGGCACGCATTGCAGATGTATGTATCTGACGAGGAGACACATGGTTCTCTTTTGGAATCGACCTACCTAAGTCCACGATCTTTCAATTAATCTTAGGGCATGTTTGTTTCGTTGGAATTAGGTGGAATTGGAATTAGTTTTTAAGATCGGCATGTTTGGCTCCGCTCAGAATTGGAATCGGTCGTTTCTCAACTTTCCAGCGTCCAAATCATTAGCCTGCAACACATTCCGATCCTAAAACTAGAAAATCGTTTCTCCCCCGATGGCCCGACTCCTTCTCCCGCCCCCACCCCCATCCTCCTGACTCCCCCCGACTTGCCTCTCCTCCGTGCCGCCACCTCCCGACTCCCCCGAGCGCTTCTCATCACTTCCTCTATATCATTAGTAACGATGACACACATCATATATATATATCTTAATTATTGTATCATACACCAATGTATATTTTTAATTAAGGTGATTTGGATTAAATTTAGATTTACCTCATGTTATTTTTAATAATGATATATGTGGGCAATATACATCGAATTTAAGGGGTTACTTTAAGTTATATTTTAAGTATTAGTGATGTGTAATTTAATTGCAAATTTAGGGAGTTATTCTAAATTATTTTTATAATGGCATAAGTGGGTAATTTTGATGAAGATTAGGTGTTACTTTAGTTTATTTTATATTTATATAACGGTAGAGATGGATAATTTAGATATAGATTTAGGAGTTTACTTTAGGCTATTTTCATAATGCCATAGGTGGGTAATTTTTTAGAAACATAATAGATTCAATGGTTATGATGATTTGAATCTATCAATTGATGGTCAGATATTTTACTTTTTTTTGTGAGAATTTCTCTCATTTTCTAGACTGTCCACTTAGGATTCTAGGTGACTTCACTGGCTTCACAAGAAGCCTCCAATTAGTAATATATAGTAAGATTTCGCAATAGTGCAGCGCACAAGATGCAATAATCATTAACCGTAACATCTAATTGTTTAAGTTGGATAATTGAATAATCTGTAATTTCTAGTGACGATGCAAAAAAGGAAAAAACACATAAAGGTTGTCAGATGTGGTCGGAGAAACTAAAATATCGACGGCGAGGTCTGGTTCGATGTGGATGCACACGCCAGAGCACAGGGCAACACTTGAACACGCACACAAGTTGTGCGGCAACGTGAGAGTGGATGGGTTTTCGGACTCTATGTTGCTTAACTACAAGCAACCGACTCTTACCGACTCATGCGTGGGCGTTCGTGATCGAAATGCGCGACCCCATATAGCCCTGGAACATGCCGCCCTGGACACTTCAAGACACGTTCCGTGTGAAACACATGCGTCATGCAAGACTTCTGCTGAACGGAGGATCTGAGTTGGTACCATGTAACTCATTTATATTGTTTGATAAGGATCACATCACACTTTATAGACCTGTCATTTTTTTTTTACACATCACTTCCACATACCACTCTTTAGATTTAAACTTTTTCAGATTATGAAATATCCCAGATTTTGTTTGTGAAACGAATCAGAGAAGCTGTGGCAACAGATTCTGTAACCCTTCGTTCTGGAGCCATGAGGCGAGAGGAGCTCCTGCAGGCGCAGAGAAGCCCTGCTAAGCGTCGGCTCGTCTTCCGCCGGCTCGAGAGGCACGCACGCGAGGGGCTCGTCTTTCTGGCCAGTCTATTTTTTCTTCTTCAGCGCTGGCTCATCTTCCGCGCGCCTCGCGCGGGCATTCAATCGGGAAGGCTGCCCACGCGTCATGATCTGGGGCCATCCTGCACCAGGACTCGGTTGCAGGAGTCCTGCGTCTAATTTTCTTCCCTGATACCTCCTACACCAACGTCCAAAGTCCATACCATAGGAACTGAAGCAGCCTCCATGATCAGATTCATCCCCTGGTTTGTAGTACTAGCAACTGCCTCTACTTCGCTTCCTCTTTAATATGCCATGTTACCGTGACTACATACATATAACACATGACAATGCATGTCTTATAAGATTTTTTTGCACCTGCCACTGCATATGCATGGTCATGCAATCGTCCAATATTTAATTCCCACATGTTTAATTCATTCTGCGATTCAGCATGAAGTTGGGATAAGGAAGCATGCCTTTTAAGTACCTTCAGTTGTGGCAGTCGGGTGAGGATGTAACATCGAATTGTGTGACAGTCCCTAACATCTCCGCAGGAAACCTGAAGCCAGAGAACTGTTGTACCAAGCATCATAAGCTCCTGTTAGGGCCTTACTTTGATATAATGAGATCTGCAAAGTGAACGCGCATGCATCTGTACGTATCTGATGAGACACATGGTTCTCTGTTGGAACCGACTGATTAATGAGCTACACCAATTCTGGTCTAATCTTAGATAAAATTGTTAGCAAAGACACTAGAGCCTTGCATTCGATTTATCCCATGCATCGCCCTGAACATAGCGATCTCTCTTTGCTCATCACTCATGTCCTTATTCAGAATCCATCATGCAATTTCTGAGAATTTTGTAGCATTGTCTCTCTGTGCATCGCATCAATGGTTGAGGAACAAAACATCCTCTCGACAAGAACACCACCAGGGGGGCTTCAGGACTGCGTATACATAGGCAGATCTAACGGTCCATTTGCTGAGTCCTCGATTCCCTCTGGAACCAAACTTCCCTATGCCTCCCAGACTTGCCAAATCATGAAAGCAAGCTTCTAGAGTTCACTTAATAAACCAGCCCCTCTCCATGGTCTCTGAGTTCATTCTCCCTCCGGACTAGAAGCTTGACGCAGCCCTTATCTGTATATAGGCCAAGGGACACAATGGAAAAAAAGTAAAAGAAATGTGCATGTAATATTTAAATTCCATGTAATTATTATTTTTGTGCATAAATGTGTTCGAAAAGATGTCTACATAAGCATTCATATATGCAGTACATTAGTAGGTGAAAATGCAATTTTGCTGGACTGTATACACTGGCCACTGAATAAACTAGATGTGGCCCAATAGTACATCTCATCCGTAATTGTGACATGTTTCATTTACTCCATAAAAGAGCTGGTGCAAGGGGCTGAAGCCAGTTCCGCAAGGTACGTAGCAGATATGGTTATGGACCAACAAGTCTATGGCTTTGCTATGGTACATAGGCTTGTGAGGCATTGGGAACTCTTGTGCTACACTGAGTCGAAGTGACATTGGTAGGTAGCTCCTGCCCTGTTCTTGTTGTCTTCTAAAAGCTAGACAAAAACAATGCCAACTTACTCACTAAGCATGGTGGATCGTGCTACGGCAACCATTAGATATATGTTTCTTCTTGCTGGTAGTGACAATAACTGGGAGAGGAGTTAGCTGATCTGCTACAACCTGCACCTCTACACATCGCCACTCCGCCGCAACTTGGAGAGGACCTACCAGACTACCTGTGTGCTGTTGTGTCATGCTACCCCACGGCATGGAGTGGTCACACACCGAGTTCACGCAGTCGACTAGGACAGCAATTAAGCATGAGAACGTGGTCGATGGCTGCTTGTTGAAGCCGAATGCCACAGGACAAACAGAGAATTTTTCTTGACGCAGTTCTACCTCCAAGATACATGCAAAATTAGGACTCGGTACGATAACTATAGTGGATTTAAAGCTCTGCATTTTTCTATAAATTAATAATGGAAAATATATAGCTCAATTTTCCCACACTTCCATCTCCAAGAATTTCAGGAAGTAGGAATGACCCACTCCACAAAATCTATGATAGGACAAACAAACACTCTAAGTGACAGTATTTAGTTCAGGGAATGTGAGATATGATTGATTTATAGTTTTTTGAAGGAAAATAAGAATGGGAAATCGGAAAGAAAAAACAAACAACAAGACTTGTAATGATTTTGATTCGTGCTAGTGCCGTTGATTAGCCCCGGCATGGATATTAAACGCGCCGGTGTGTACTATAGCTGGTACATATAAGCCGGTGGTCTCCTTGTTAGCTAGCTTTGGGTCCGGCGTGGATAAGCCGGAGCGGGTGAAGCCCTCTACTGCAGTGAACCGAAGAACTTAAACTTAGAGGAAGATGTTAGCATTTCATTTATACACTAATACTTGCAGCACGGGTCGGATCTGTGATCCCATCCTCAGTCGGGAACAGCATGGCGTCTACGCTAGAGTTGGCCATCACGTTGCAGGGCAGTGTCAACGAGGAGCCCATTGACTGCTGCAAGCGAGAGGGACAGCCATAGCTTGAGAACAGCTGCAAGAGGCGTTCAGATAATAAGGATTGGCCGTGGGAGGCCCACCAAAAGGGAATAGTATTTTTTCTGGGACAAAATTTAAATTCCATAATTGTGGTTTTTTTTAAACGGAGGGAGTACGGGTAAGGGTCTCGACGTGGTCCTCAGCTCACAGCTGAAATCGATGATGATGTGCTACAAAATCCCTGATGCCAGTATGCCACCGCAACGCTACACTGCTCTTCGTAACACTATACTGATCAGCTTAATTTTCTCGAACTAGCTTATTTGAGAATAGGCCTGCTAGTGGGGTGGGTTGAAGTGGGTATTTCGGGGCGGGTCTTCGCACGGGTTCCTGTGGATGGGTGATAATGGGTTCCAGATGCTAGCGGGTCGGGACAGGTTGGGTATACTGAAAGTGTGGGTTGAACAGGGTTGGAACCGGTCCTACCTCGCACGATAGGGGTGCCGCGCGAGTCCCGCAGAAAGGCGACGTCGCCACCGCCAACCGTTGCTTCTCTTGGGCGCGGGCGCTGCCGTCACGCCGGAGCTCTCGTCATACGGGACCTTTCTCTTGCGCGCGGGTGGTGCCGCCGCCAACATCTCGGCGGAGTCCTTGTTGCTCGCCGCCTTCTCCTTGCGCCGCCAGCGGCAGCGGTTCCCCCACACACCGCATCCTCATCCTCTTGGGCCCCGCCGCGGGATCCTTCCACGCCTTCGAGCACCTCTTCTAGACCGGCGAGGTCCCGTACCACCCCGCCGGCCCCGTCCCCACACGTGCCTGCTGAGGCAGTCGTGGCCGTCGCCCGCGCCATGGAGGGGCACCGCTGAAGGAGAAGAGGGGCCCGTCCCCACGCCCGTCGGACGCTACCGCCCCTTCCTTGCGCTCGTGCTCGCCGGCCAGGAGGGGCACCGCCGAAGGAGAAGAGGGGCTGTCCTCGCACCCGCCGGCCGCCGCCACCCCTTCCCTGTTGTTCCTGCTCACCGGTCGGGGAGGCCCATCCTCACGGCCACCGCCGCTGCCCCTTCCCTGCCGCTCCTGCTCGCTGGCCGGGGCGGCCTGTCCCTGCGGTCGCCGCCGCTGCCCCTTCCTTGCGCCCGTGCTCACCGGCCGTGGTGCGCACCTGTCCTGTCGCAGCAACCCACGGCAAAACCCACTATCAGTGGGGCGGGTTGGGGAGGGTTGATTAATTAGGTTTTTAGGTGGGGGCGGATCTGCTTAATTATCTCAGGTGTTGCGGGTAGGGGCGGGTAGAGCCTCCATTAGCAGGCCGAGAAGCAAGCTTTATCAATAAGCCACTGTGTGGATAATCTGCTGCCTTGATAAACTAAACTAGGTGCATGACCATCTTTTTTTTAAGTTTTTTGCTTATTTGAAACGCGGGGCTCGAGCCGCTTAGGAGATAAGCGGGATGAGCGCATGTTGTTTTCTTGCTTATGTGCTAAGCGGTTTCTGTGGCAAGGGAGAAATAAGCAAAGTTTTTTGGTGGTATTTTCAGTTTTTCACCTATAATCCGCTTATAACAACAGAATGTGCCCTCCCACCTGTTCAAGGAGATGATCGACCCGCATAGACAGCATTGTATATAAAGCAGAGGTGGATCACGCGAATTGTGAGTGAAGGCGGATTAGCATCCTAGAACGGAAGGATTAGAGCAACTCCAAGAGTATCCTAAAAAATTCTTCTCCAAAACTATGTATTGGGGGTTCTCCCAAAAAAAATTTCCCCCAAAAAACATATCAGTCCACAGCAGATCGCTAATAAATAGTCCCCAATATTTCAAACACAGGCCACGTCATCGTATTGGGCCCATCGGAAGGGACGGGCGGGCGTGCGGGAATCAGGATTGGGGGAGGAACGCCAACGCTAAAATATACGCGGTGGCAGGCTGTTTTTTAGCATTGCTAAAAAATTGGGGAAGGTATTGGGGGTAAGATTAGCAGTCTCTTGGAGTTGCTCTTAGATACAAGGATTGGTTAGGAGCCAGTCAGAAACAGCGAATCTGTGATTCAAGAGATCCTGAAGCCTCCTAGGCCTACGTTCCATGGTAAATGGTAAAGCCATTGCAGCTGCCTCCATGGGTATGTTCTGTATTGTATCTCTCAGCTCGTCGCTGTGTTGGCTTATTTTGCCACACCTGTTATTTTATAAACCATGTTATGTGACTGACAAGGATGCACCATCTAGTTCCGTCAACCTACCACTGCACAGCGTACACACCCGTGTAATATAATGTAGCTGCATGCGTTCATGGAAATTCTCCTGGGTCATAATTGTTAAATGGGAGTAGCGCTAGACATGTGTTTATGGCAGTCAGATGACCTTTATAAAACTTAGAAAACCCAAGAAGAATCTACTATTTTCTACTAAATCCTCAATTCATTCTATAAAAGAGCAGGTGACAACGAGTAGGTTCTGCAAGGTAAGACATATGGATGGACTATTATATTCTAATCTTTGCCATGGTGTACATAGGCCTGTGAGGCATTGGGAACTCTTGCGTCACCTAGTGAACTCTATGTAAGTGTGGCATTGAAGATTCTTGCTAAGCACGGGTGAACTCTTGACGACACACATTTAGTTAAAAAAATAATATAAATATGCACATCTGCACCCGTAGGTAGAATTTCTCAGCTCCATCAAAACTATCTGTCTGATAGTTCAATATACATGTCCACAACAATTATTTGCATTGTACATTAAGATCACATTGACACCCATCAAGCTATTGGAATAAAATGAATAAATGTATTCTCCACTAAATATACATACATTCTTTCCGATCCAAAGAGAACTTCATATCACAGATTGCTTTAAACTCTATAACTCCTTGTGTACATGGCTCCCAGTTAGTTATCTGAAGTCAAGTAAACTAAAGGAACTGAAATTCTCCTTGAAGTTGAACTGTAGCAACATGTGACACTTTCTGCTAGCTCCATCCTATTGTATTTTTGTACCTGTCCAAGTGACCAAATTAAATGAATCAGATCTGCACCAATATCAAGTTTAATAATGACGGAAGTATCAAGTTGGTCTGCTGCCAATATCAAGTTTAATTGTCATTTCAAAATTCTTGAACACAGCAACAAAAATAATTCTAAGCAGAAATCATACAAGAGTTCAGTTTGATTCAGGACAAAGTTAAGAAACATTAAATTTTTACATGCTTAAAGAGAGATAACTTCTAAACTAGAAAAAAACTTTCAATTGAAGACGTAGCACGTAGGCGTGGCGTAGGGTTACAATTCAATTTAAGAAAAAAGTACTGATATCCTTATTCACAAAAAATTAACTGCATCGTGACCAAAGAACACACATTAGATATATGACCGGTGGATTGGATGTTTGGCTGTAACTGATTAAGTATGGTAGATCTAAAATAAAAAGTATGTGTGCTGATTTTACTTCTTCATCAGGATTATATTGGTTAAAGAGACAGCTTCCCTATTTAGTTTTTGTTTGTTACAGGTTGGTCAACTAAAAAAAGAACAAAGAACAATATCGTTCTTTTTTCTGGAACGGAAGGAGGAAGGATGCTATAATTTCTTTATATTTTTTGGAAGAAAAATATGCGAAACATAGTCCATCAAACAAAAATATTTCACCTCTTTGACAAGAAAAGAAAGAACGAAGAGGGAAACATCACGGCTCTCAACTTGTAGTAATCGCTGTGCCCCCTCGTCTGCTATTTTATAAACCAATGCAAAAGAGACCAGTTACGTAAAATTTGATTCTATTTCATTACATTATTCTTTATCTTCAGTTACGATAAACATACACCTACAGCCGCATGTTCAATCATGAACTGCCCCTTTCGGTCTCGAATCTTACTATTACTAATTGGATGCTCCTTTTGAAGTCTCAGGTGAAGCCACCTAGGATCCTAGGTGGACACGTTAGAAAAAGAGGAAAATCCTAAAAATTCTCATTAAAAAGCAAAACATCTAGCCATAAGTAGACTCAAATCAGCATAGTCATTGAATCTATTATATTTTCTAAAAAAATTACCCACCTATGCCATTATGAAAATAGCCTAAAGTAACCCCTAAATCTATATCTAAATTACCCACCTCTCCTATTATATAAAATAAACTAAGGTAACCCCTAATCTTCATCAAAATTACCCACTCATGCCATTATAAAAATAATTTAAAATAACCCCCTAAATTTGTAACTAAATTGCCCACCACTAATATTTAAAAATAACTTACAGTAACCTCTTAAATTTGCATCTATATTACCCACATATGCCATTATTTAAAAGAATAAAATATACACCAATATATGATTCTAAATAAATTGTATATTTCTTAGGTATATTATATAATAATTAAGGTATATCCGTATAATATGTGTCTCCATTTATAAAGATATGGAGGAAGATATAGCTCAAACTTAGGGTCCATTAAACATATTCAAGCGCGTACATGCGATGCAAAGTGAAAAGTTGAATATTATAAATGTAGATGAAAACGTTATAAGTAATTACTAACTAAAATATATCACAATCATATGCAGATAATAAGTATATATTTATATAAGTGTTGTGTTCGAATATTTAACAAATGAGAAGTAGCTCAATGTAATAGTTTTGTAGCAATGGATTCTTTCTTTTTTCCATCGGAGACTCCACATTAGTTCTCATAAGACACGCTAAAAAAAGATAAAGCCTAGAAATTCTCAACAAAAGCATAAATATCAAGCATCAATCATGTTTAACTCTAATAATCATAGTCATTAGTCTATTATATTTTCTAAAAAGTTACCCATCACTATTATCATGAAAATATTATAAAATAAACCCTAAACTTATATCTAAATTAGTGAGCTCTGCAATTATAAAAAAATAATTTAAAGTAACCCCACTATCTTCATTCAATTTACCCATGCATATTATTATAAAGAATAACTTAAAATGCCATTCTAATTAAATCAGTACCTAACTTACTCATGTATGTTGCTATTAAAAGTGTAAACATCAAAATTTTAATCTAATTATCTTCATGTGCATCATAAAGAAATGTCCAAAAGTAAAGTAATATATGATTCTAAATTACCTATTTATGTCGTTATTAATATAGAAATACTAAGTTAAGGTATATACGCATGATGAGTGTCACCATGTAGACCATTCTTACATGTGCGTGAGGAAATGATGAAAAATATTCACTTTTATGCTAAACACAATGTATGGAAGTGCGATACAAAATGAAAAAGTGTGAATGTGGATAAAACAGTGTATAGAGCAATTACTAATTAAAAATTAATCACAAATGGATAAAGATAAGTACATATCTATATAAGTATTACGCTGAAGTATTGAAAAAACTGAGAGAATAGTTGGTAAATAATTTTAATTATTATCTTGGATTTTAATTTCTAATTAATTTTCAAATACAATATCTTTTAAAAATATTAGCTCGTGGGGAGCATGGGTTGATGGACTAGTGGCTTTAAATAAACTACAACGTACTACTACTGGCGACTGATATCTTTCAGATTCTTAAGTATTTGGATTCAACATACGACTGAATAATGATTCCATTGTTATATCTCTTCCTGTTTCGCAATGGTAAGAGGGATCAAAAAGTTTTCATCAATTGCCCAGCTCGAGTTATGACCATTTTACTTCCTAGTCTGAGGATATATAGATGTTCAGAGTGGTCATCTAGTTTGAGGCATGATAACCATGCATTCATTTATTCTCTGAATTTGTACGGTTGCTGGTTGAACATTCATGCAGTACAGGTGTAGGGCGCAATAATTTAGCTGCACATTATTCTCACCCACTGAAACTACATGCAGTCCAGCAGTGCATGCTCATCCATAATTGTGACATGTTTCATTTGGTCCATAAAAGAGCAGGTGAAAGGGGCTGAAGCCTGTTCCTCAAGGAACGTAACTGATATGGATATGGACCAACAATTCTATGGTTTTGCTTGGTACATCGGCTTGTGAGGCATTGGGAACTCTTGTGCTACATTGGTTATTCTTGGTAGGCAGTTCCTGCCCTGTTCATATTGCCTTCGGAAAGTTAGATAGAAACTATGTCAGCTTAATTACTTAAAAATTGTGGAGGTGCTACGCTAACCATTGCTTCCTGCTGACAGTGACAACATGGAAAGTACCTCCTCGATGAAGCAGTTCAGTTGCTGCAACGCTCCCTTCATCAACTACAGCCGTTGTGAGATGTGCCTGTTTCATCCTAATGGAGTTCGTGAGCGAGATACTATGAACCTGCACTGCTACATCTACAATTCTACATGGAGCACATACTAGCGTACGTGCAGCTGTGAATCTGAGGTTGAGTTACGCCAGATCACATCGAGTCTCGTCACTGGCATGGAGAATGAACTTATTGGCCATGTTGTATTCCGCTAGAGCAACAATTAAACTGGAGAATGAGCTTATTGGCCATGGCTGCTTGTTGAAGCCAAATGGCACAGCTGGCCGGGATCGGAAGGTCTTCTCCGTAACTTAGAAAACCACGAGAGAGTCATAAACAGAGTACTACCCACGACGTACTTTTTCTTGGCAGAGCGCTTACTCCAAGATACATGCAAAATTAAGACTCGAAATATGACAATTAAAGTGGGCTGAAGCTCTGAATTTATAATAAAAAAATGAGACACAATAGCTCAACTAAATGCCGTCAACCTTCCCACACTTCCATCTCGAAGAATTAGGGACGAACCAGATCCAGAACTTCTTGGACAGGTCCCTTTAATTTAAAAGCCAGCTTTTTATTCAGGGAATAAGATAATAATTTATTTATATTATCAAAAAATTAAAGAGTGAAAAAGTCGGAAAGGTAAAACACTAAAGACAAAGCTTTGCTCTGGACAAAACAAAAACGGAATTATTCTTCTTTCACCTATGATCTAAGCAGCATAAGTTTATTGACTCCCTCGGTACAAAGTATATAACATTGCAAAAGATGAATTGGACCGGCCGTTTTGCAAAATGTTTTTTCTAACACACAAGCTCCTGACGTTCCCCGGCCTAAATATTTCCGTTGCGAGACACTGGAACTGGATCCTCGAGCAGTTCATGTCTATGCCGATCAAGAAGAATGCTGTATCTGTCTTAGCACGAAACGAGATGGTGCTGCACATCGTGTTCCTCTGCCTCTGCTATTATGGACCTAAACAGAGCAAAATATTGACACATAACTTCGCTTCTACTCCTTTCTGAACCTAAGCAGGAGTTCAAGTACAACTGCGAGGGTGCCAGATATGACTCCTTTCTGAACCCATGCAACAAGTTGAGCTCCGCAACTGCAGTCATATTCATTCTCAAAGGTGCACCTTGATGACCTGGAGACGCCACAAGTAGTTACTCCAACTTTATTACACACCCACCATTTGCAAGACAAACTAGCTATATGTAGTAGTGATAATTACAAAATGATTTAGCATTCATTCAACATTGTCATTGAGGCAATTAAGGGGCTAAAGGGAAAAATTAAGGACTTGAAGCCAAATTCCTACTGTGGAGGCGGTGACAGCAACTGTCACTACGTACGGGTAACTAAATCTGGATTAGTGATTAACTAGATGAAAGAACTTTTACGTTCATGTCAGAACAGCAAGCTTAAGTACTCATAGGGAGCTTTACGTGATGAATGATTCCATCGTGTTGTATCTCTTCCTGCTTCGCAAAGATCCTAAGGTTTTCAATTGCCTACTCCAAGTTATGACCGTCTTGTTTCCTAGTCTCAGGATGAGTCATTGAGCCATCGTCTAGATTTATCAGACAGCCAAAGGGCACATAGAGGCATGCAGTACAGTGCCGTGACCATTATGTAATTGTCCTCTGAACTCGTATACATGGTTATACATCCATGCGGTGCAGAGGTAGGTCAGTAGCTGCATAATCAGACACTGTATCCATTTAAAAACTACAGACTATCAAAGAGCATACGTCGTCAAGCATCGCTGTGACATCTTTCAATTGTTCCATAAAAGAGCAGTAGGTTCCTCAAGGTAGGAGATATGGATTTACCATGTTTTGTTGTGAAAAACTTGCCAGCATTGACCGATGAAGTACGGGTACACCAGCACCTATCAAGGAAGTGAGGGATGAAGTGCGGGTACACCAGCACCTATCAAGGAAGTGAGGCTAGATCGCTGAATTATCAGGACTTCTTCGAGTAGTAAGACTAGTAACAGTAATGCAAGATATCCCAGTGCCTCCTAGGCCTACGTGAAACAGCAATCCCAATGGAGCACCTTCCATGAATACTGAGCACATTCATCTACCAACTTGCAAAAGTCATAGCTTCTTCTCCTTCACCTCTTCTTTTATAGATGGAAAGAAACAGACTACAATAACTCATGATGATAGTTCCTGACAATGTCTGATCTTGCCATAGATGATAGATGCACTCCATACTTATCCAAGCAACTCTGTTTGGAACATACAACAAACAGCAAGCCTTGTACAGTAGCAAGGCACTTTAGTAGCCTCCACGAAGAGTTCATCTCTTTCCATCAAGAAGAATTGTGCATCTACCAGGCGGCATCATGGACCAGCCGACAGCTTGCTCCACCACCACACTTTTTTGATCGAGGAATTCCTAATGTCTCAAGAGTGCAGCGTACAAGATACTGGATGATGCGTCAATTATTAACCATATAACAAATCTACATTGCTTAAGTTGGATTTTTTAATAAGTTGAAATTTCCGGTGATGACAAACCATCCATTAAAGTTTCTCTGCAAACTACTTCGTTGCTAGTTCTATGATGACAGCGACAAGCAGATTATGTTCAAAAAAGATAGCTAGCTTCATGTGCACTTTCCTTTTGTGCACCTACAAACGAGTGACCTCCACTGCTGATGACGACCCATGGCCTCTTATCATGGTTGGCTGTCAGTAATATAATATGAGAAGCTTGACATGCACCCCAAAGCTGCAGGATTTCCCAGCGCTGTGACCAATACATTGCATCCATAGTCGGAAACGTACCCATACATCATGACGCCACACGGCACAGTGATTCTCATAATACCGTTGGATCAATCTGGTTGCAGGCGTGGCCTGGCGATAGAATGTGCCTTCCCACCTACTCAAACAGATTATGGCTCGCCCTGACCGAGTCGTGTGAAGGAACTGTGTGGATCGCGTAACCTCTGACGACACAAGTGGCGGATTAGCATCGTACGAAAAAAGGATGAACTTTAGATTTAGGGAGAAAGGTACTTACACATTGCTACGGTGTGCTGTAGCTGATGCTGCAAAAAGTAAGGATTGGTTAGTTTTTTTTAGAAAATGGAATACCAGCCTCTGCGACCCACAGCCAAATTCTTACAAAATTCTCAGCCAAAAGATCATCATCCTAAATAAGAAAAATGTATATATAATAGGCGATATGCGTTAGGAGGAATTATCTGCTTACCAATGTACTGAGATCATGTTATGCAAGAGCTCCCGAAGCCTCCTAGGCCAACATTCCGTGGCAATGCCATTGCAGCTGCATGCCTCCATGGGACGATGATCTGCACTATATTTCTCAGCTCGCTGCATTGGCTTCTTCTTCGTCACCAGTTATTTACAGATCATGTTAAAGTGACACTGACAAAGAATGCACCACCAACCTACCACTGCGCAACATACACGCATGTGTAATATAATGCAACTGTTCATCGAAATTCTGCGAGGTTCATAATTGTTACATCAATGTCAATTCGAAAATTCAGAACCTCTCTTGGGTGATAATCTCTCTTATTGCTTCGCAAAGGAGGATACTGAGGCTTTTAATTGCCTAGTTCTAGGCTCCTAGCTAGTTAATATAGGACCGTCTTGTTTCCTAGTCGTCTCAGGACAGATGTTCAGAGTGTTGCTCTAGTTTGATCAGACAGCCCAGAACCAAAAGCCACCTAGAGGTATGCAGTGCAGACTGCAGTCAATGACCAATATACATTTATCCTCTGAATTTTTATAGATGGTTACACATCCATGCATTTATCCTCAGACCAATATACATTTATCCTACTGCTACACTCACCCCACTATACCAAAGGAGAACCAAGGCGTACGTGCAGAGGAAGCTTGAGCAAGAGGGAACAATACACAATCAAGTGTGGATGCCTACCGGTAGAAATGTGCGTAAGAAGAAGAGTAGGGGAACCAGATGCCTGCTGCAAACTATGCTCAGCTTGTAGGCAGAGCAGGAAGCAAGCTAAGTGCTCAGTCCTCATTGCCTTAGAAATGCTCGCGCGTGGGTGGCCAGCAGCAATGCGCGAGCGATGCTGCGTGCCATATGCGGGCGGCCTGGAGCTCTTTCATCCACTAGTGGGAGATCTTCCGATGCCTCCAAGGCCTAGGTGTCACTTCAATGCCACAGGAGCGGCCAGTGGCCTATGTGAGTATGTTGCCCGTTCATCGATCTCTCGGCTATTACACTAGCTTATCATCTCACTTCACATGCTCTTTTATATAGAGTTAGTGGGGCTAGCGACTATCACGGCGCGGGCGTGCAATGTTTCATCCATTCGTGGAACTACAACTTGCGGTGGTGCTTTAACTACGTGAAGTTAAACAAAAAAAGAAGTTTCGGGATTCAATTGTTGCACTACTCATGGATGTCATCTGTTTGAATTTGTGCTTAATAACCTCGTTATAGTCCATCTTACTATTACTAATTGGAGGCTCCTTTTGAAGCCTCCAGATGAAGCCACCTAAGATTCCTAGGTGGACACTTTAGAAAAAGAGAGAAATCCTAGAAATTCTCACAAAAAAGCAAAACATCCGACCATCAATCGACAGATTCAAATCATCATAGCCATTGGATCTATTATGTTTTCTAAAAAATTACCCACCTATGCCATTATGAAAATAGCCTAAAGTAACCCCCTAAATCTATATATAAATTACCCACCTCTGTCATTATATAAAATAAACTAAAGTAACCCCCTAATCTTCATCAAAATTACCCACTTATACCATTATAAATAATATTTAAAATAACTCCCTAATTTGCAAGTCAATTGCCTACCACTATTACTTTAAAAAACTTAAAGTAACCCCTTAAATTTGCATCTATATTACCCACACATGCTATTATTAAAAATAACATGAGGTAACCCTACGTTTGAATCAAATAACCTTAATTAAAAATATACAACAATATATGATTCTAAATCGTCTATATCTTACACTATTGGTATACGATATAATAATTAAGGTCTATACGTATGATGTGTGATGTGTGTCACCATTTATAACGATATAAAGTTATGGGAATATATATTTCTATGCTAAAATTATATTTAGCATTATGGATAGTTCTATTAAATTTATGAGCACTCAAGCTTAAGATTCATTAAACAAATTCAAGCCCATACATGCGGTCCAAAGTGGAAAGTTAAAGATTATAAATATGGATGAAAATATTATAGAGTAATTACAAACTAAAATCTATCACAATTGGATGAAGATATTAAGTATAATATCTACATAAGTACTGTGTTCGAATATTTAACAAACGAGAGGTAGCTTATGGTAATAGTTTTGTAGCAATGTAATCTCATTTTTTTCCAATGGAGACTCCGCATTAGTTCCCATGAGACAAGCAAGAAAAAAGAGAGATTCTCATAAAAATTAAAAACATCAAACACCAATCCTGTAAACTCTAATAATCATAGCCATTGGTCTATTATATTTTCTAAAAAGTGACCACCGCTATTATTGTGGAAATATTCAAAAATGAGCTCTAAACCTATATCTAAATTACCGAGCTCAGCTATTATAAAACATAATCTAAAGTAACCCCGTAATCTTCATCCAATTTACTAATGCACATAATTATAAAGCATAACTTAAAATGTCATTCTAAAATTTTATCTATGTTACCCACATATGTCGTTATTAAAAATAACCTAAAGTAAATACCTAAATCTTAATCTAATTATTTTCATGTGCATCATATAGAAATCTCAAAAAGTAAACTAATATATGATTCTAAATTACCTATTTATGTCATTGTTAATATAAAAATACTACATTAAAGTATAAACACATGATGAGTGCCACCATTAGACCATGTATACATGTATGTGTGGAATCGATGAAAAATATTGATTTGTATGCTAAACATAATGTATAGAGGATTGGAGGTGCGATACAAAATGGAAAAAAGTATGAATATGAATGAAAAAGTGCATAGAATAATTATTAATTAAAAATCAATCACAACTGGACAAAGATAGATACATATCTATATAAGTATTATGTTGAAGTATTGGAAAAATAAGAGAGTAGTAGGTAAACAATTTTGATTATTAGCTAAGAGTTTAATTTCTAAATAATTTTTAAATCCAATAGCTTATAAAAATATTAGCCCGTGCGGGAGCACGGGTTGATGGACTAGTAAACATAAATTGTGTCGATGGCAATCCAAAATTATAGTGTGTTTGCGCTTCAGAGACCACTTAGTCAGTAAGATCACTACCGGAGAATCGATCTTTCATCCATTATGTTAAGTACCGGTTGCAAATAAGTCCGATACTAATGTGTTGGTCAGACCAACCGGTACTAAATGCCCTCTTTAGTACCGGTTATTTGATCCGGTACTAAAGAGCTCCCCTTTAGTACCGACTTAGCAGTAACGGTTGAACAACCGGTACTAAAGGTCGATTCCCCAATAGTGGATGGGTAACATTCGGCTTGTCCACACGATCAAGTTGTTGCAACGGTGAATCGGTTAGAAGCATATCGACCATATCAGCAGACAAAAGCTGTTTAATTTCTCTTTACCTCACCAGCCGGCTGCCGAAACGTTTAATCTCTACAGCATTAGAGGCGGGAGCCGGCCAGCAGACCAAATGGACGCACATTTCATAAACTGATACGTAATGATGGTATACCATGCATGGGGGTAAGCATTTCGTGTCCTAACTCAGCATTCAGCACTATCCTGTCGCTTCTGCTTCACCAGCCACTGAAAATCTGAAATGCATGGCCGGAAATATGTAGAATTTATTTTTTCTTATTTGCTAATAATCAGAGCTCTTTACATAATTACATGTACAAGAAAATAAAACATAGTGGGAGTTCCAGGTGTAACACATATACGTACGTGTACATACCTTCTATCCTGCACTTCTGCTAATGTCTTTGAACTCAGATCTTATCTAATCTCTTCATATATGCTGCAAGTTGCGATTATGTGCCATGTTTTGTTGTGACAGTCCCGAGAGTACGAGTACACCAATATCAGATGAAGAGAGGCAGCTGAAACTACTACATTATCAGCACTTCTCCGAAAAGTAACAGTAATGCAAGATATCCCAATGCCTCCTAGACCTACGTGCCACAGCTATGCTAACGGAGCGAAGTCCATGAATACTGAGCTCATTCGTCTACGAACTTCATAGCTTCTTCTCCTTCACCTCCTCTCTTATAGATGGAATGAAGCAGACTACAATAACTCATCATGATGGTTCCTAATAACATTTGATCACGTAATCTAAACAAATAACGTTTGATCAATGCAGGAACTTACTATGCGAACTGCAGTGGTACCTAACTAGCCCTATTCTCCGGTCAATTTGTAACCTTCTAATTATTCTATTTAATAAATGGATTCAAAGATCTGACAAATTGAGCACCGCACGTGCATGCACAACAGATCATGCACATGTACAGATGATTCTCTTATAGAATTGAAATTTCATATCTGACAAATTGACATCATTGGTAGCAATATGGAGTAATAGGCACGAACAATGAAGAGGCTCGACAATTTGCTTAACAAGTCGCTCATGAACTGATCTACAGCTCTACATCGAGTGGCTATAGTCACTGCACCGATGATCAGGACAGTACAAGTACGAGTACACCCAGAATCAAGCTCTTCTATCTGTCCCTCACTTGTCATCAGGCGAAGGTGGGCTTGTCTCCTGCAACCTATGGTCATATGGTGTCCAAATTGTTGGATGAGACGTACTCCCTCCGTTCCAAATTATAAGTCATTCCAATTTTTTAAAGTCAAACCATTTTATGTTGACCAGAATTATAAAGAGGATCATAAATGTTTATGGTACCGAATAGATATGCTATGAAAATATATTTAATGAAGAAACTAATTGTACTTATTTGGTATCATGAATGTTAGTACTTTATTGTATAAATTTGGTCAAACTTAAGATGTTTTGACTCTCTAAGAAAGTTAGAATGACTTATAATTTGGAACGGAGGGGGTAGCTTTGAGGTTTGAGCCCTGTGGTACTTCAGCCTGGCCAAGGGAGTCGGCCGACTTACAGGAGGCCACATCGCTGGTGACCGCGCAACCAGGAACATGTTGAGCGTTTGGTTTACTTATGTCCACTGGGTCGGCGCTTCGTCATTCAACCTTGTACAGATGTGTAGCTTCCTCGGTAAAAGGGTGATTCGTCGGAGGTGTTGTATCAGCTCACACGCAGAAGTAAGTAGCACTACAACAGACACTACGGGACACAGGCAAATTGCCGAGTGCCAGGGGCACTCGGCGAAGGGCAGAATACCCTCGGCGAACCGTTTGCCGAGTGTAACACTCGGCAAACGGCACACGGCAAATATCGAGTCGGCAAACACTAGTTCGCCGAGTGTTTTGTGTCGGGCACTCAGCAAAGACTTTGCCGAGTGCCCAGAAAACACTCGGCGAACAATTATTGAAAAAATAAAAAAAAATCATGCACCGCCACTGCTCCGCCGCCGCCGCCGCCGCCACCATCCTCTCCTCTTCTCTTCAGGCCCTGGCGTCGGCGGATCTGGTAGAGGGGACGGGCGGGCGGCGGATCCGGGGGCCGGGGGCCGGGCACCGGGGGAGCGGCGGCGGATCCGGGGGCGCCGTGCGCCGGGCGGCGGGCGGCGGCTGATCCGGGGGCCGGGGGCCGGGCGGGCGGCGGCGGCGGATCTGGGGGCCGGGGGCCGGGCGCCGGGCGGGCGGCGGCGGATCCGGGAGCACGGGGCGGCGGGCGGCGGGCGGCGGGGCCGGGGCCGCCGGGCGGCGGCGGGGGGGGCGCCGGGCGGCATGCCGGGTGGCGGGCGGCGGCGGGGGCCTTCGGGCGGCGGCGGGAGGGAGAGAGGAGGGAGAGAGGAGGGAGTGAGGGGAGTGAGAGGGGGGCCGGGAGTGAGGGGAGTGAGAGGGGGGCCGGGAGGCACTTATTGAGGGGCCGGGCACTTATTCTGGTTTGCCGAGTGTCCTACGTGGACACTCGGTAAAGAGTTTCTTTGCCGAGTGTCCAACGTAGGACACTCGGCAAACGTTTTTTGAAAAAAATTTAAAAAATATCCAACAGTTTCAAAAAAATACCAAATTTTCACACGAACCAATATAGGTTTTCTACTGACTATACAAAAAGTTTTGTAGTCAAACCGAACTCGACCGTCACTTCGACTCTAAATTTTATCGAATCCTTCTTAAAGTTACTATTCTTCTTCTGAGATGCTTCGGTTTGTAATCATCGTACATGATGAAATGTGCAAAACCTTCTCAATTTTTTTCCACAGCCTCCACGTATTATATCACCACATCATGACAAATCTTAAGATTTTCAGACTTTGATTGTTTTTTTTACAATTTAAAAATACTACTGCAACACGTTCATGGTCGTGTTTCCTGAACAAGATGTTCGAAATTTCTTTTCATTTCATGGGTCAGGTCTCAAATTGGTCCAAATAACATGAATATCATTTTTCTACTCATTTTATTCCATAATTTGAATCACTTGCAGTTCAAATTTGACTTATACCAAAAATTCCCTTGAAATGCAATTAATTAATTAAATATAGCAAATAAATTCAAAAATATACCAAATTTCATGGTGAAAAGAGAAAAAAAATTATTTTTTTGCCGAGTGTCAAAAAAAAACACTAGGCAAACCCCCCTCTTTGCCGAGTGTTTTTTTGACACTCGGCAAAGAGGGGGCTTTGCCGAGTGTTTTTTATTTGACACTCGGCAAAGCCACGATTTGCCGAGTGTTTTTTTTTTTGCCGAGTGTTTTTGGCTTGGCACTCGGCGAAGAGCTTGTTTGCCGAGTGTCCGAAAAAAAACACTCGGCAAATTTAAAGTTTCCCGTAGTGAGAGAGGGGTCGATTTTCTTCGCTGTGGTATTTTTAGTGCTGTTGGGAAAGAAAACCATCCGCGAAGTAGACACGGCAAACAGAAATAGAAAAAAAATACAGACTTGGTTCTCTTAAATACCCGTAACAACAAATTTACATTGATCGATGTACTCCACTCGGTCGAGACCATCCTCCCGAAAATATCTCCAGGCATCACTCTTCACTGTGTTCCGCAGGGTGGTGCGAAGTGCATGGCTACTTGCCTCCACGACAACACAGCTCTACCCTTCGCTGATCAAAAAACAAACTGTCGTCGTCCTTCTCCTTCAGCACATGCAAAACGAAGCGAATTGGCAATGCCACCGTCGGAGTCCTGGCCGGGAGGGTCGATGTCCAGATCCCCAACAAGTACTCCTCCCAATGCTTCCCCAATCTACCATGCGTAGCAAGAGAATCAAGTGATATCACTATTAAATTATCCATTATTTCCATATGAAACGCTCATCTCTCTTGGACAGCAAAGGAAGGGGTTCATAAATGATAAATCTCAGCTTGCAGTGCTGCTATATGTGCCCCGGTCCCTGGTATGTTATTTTATCATGGACTACAACGTGGAAATGCAAGTCACATAAGAATGGATTACACAAAATATAGCTTCCTCCCATTATTCTCTACCTGCAATTCAAAAGATGGTCGATACCTAATAATGTTCTCTTGCATTCCTAGCTACTTCTACTCATAAGATGAGATAGGACGGATCTGAATTTCCTCCCTGAAAAAGTAGGAAATAGGTTATCTTGTTTTGATTAGGAAAGGCAACTCTCAAAATCCAAATAGGATAGGGTAAGAGTCAACTTTATTTTTAACAACATGGAAATTTAATATGAATTCCTAAACTTTTGATCTATGAATTCCTAATGTCACAGGAGTGAAGTGTACAAGATGCTGGAAGATGCAACAATTATGAACCATAGCACATCTACCTTGTTGAAGTAGGAAGATGAATAATCTGGAACTTCCGATGATACAAAAAGAAAAAAAAATTGGAAAAAGAAGACACTGAAACACGCAAGGTTGTCAGAGGTGGCTAGAGAAAGTCACGACGGCGAGCTCGGGTTCGTGTTGGACGCACACGCGCGAGCACACCGGAACTCTTGAACATGCACACAAGTTGTAATGCGTCGAGGCAGTGGCTCGAACTGCGCCATTCCACATCCTCAAGACACGCTTCATACGACAAACTCGCACGCAAGCAATACTTCCTCTGATAGAGCAACTTTATCGGCTCCTGCCTTGACGGCAACTACACTAGCGAACCAGGTTTGTTTCGACAAAGGTACCGCGACCTATCAGATATGTCATGCAAGAGCTCCTGATACCTCCTACACCGACGTCGTCCACACTCCATAGCATAGGCAGTGAAGCAGCCTCAACGATCAAATTCATCGCTTGGTTTGTAGTGCTACCAAGTGCTTCTACTTCGCTTACTCTTTTATATACATTATCTGATATCCTGCACCTACCACTTCATTCACGTGGAACTAACCATCCAACCACCTTTTTCTTCAGGGCCGCACGTGTTTCACTAATTGTGCGCTTCAGTATGAGGTTGAGATGAGGAAGCTAAGTATATATGCCTTTTAAGTACCTTTGGTCGTGGCAGTTGGGTGGATTGTTCACGAGGACCTAACATCGAATTGTTGGGTGACAGCTCTGTAACACCTCTCTAGGAATTGTTAAGTCAGTGATAGATCTGGTGTACCTTAGTATCATATGATCAGTTCGAGTTGGGGTTCTACTTTCCCATGATTAGACCTGACAATCTCAAAGCAAACACCAGACATGCACATGTACGTGCGTATCGATCTGATGATCAAACACATGGTTCTCCCTTCTAGAATCAGTCTGATTAAGTCCAACCGTCTTTCAGTTAAATCTTAGGCGATGGTTAGCGAGACTCTAGAGCCCCGCGTTAGATTTATCCCTTCGCCCTGAACATCCCAATCTCTCATCACTTGTATCGTTATTCAGAATCTGTCAACTGTTGTGGCGTCCATTTCTGCATGGCAGAAATCTCAAGACTGCGTGTAGCAGACCTACATGTTATTATGCATTAACCAATCCACCGAGATGTCCTTGCTAATACTAGCAGTGGAATGGGACAATGGAAAAAGTCGTTGCTTTGCTAATTTTCATCGCTGAGGAGTTGAGGTTCTTAATTTGCCATCTTTTAGCCGCAATTGCGTAATTAATATTGGTGCTAACTGCGCAGTTAATTAATTAACTATTTCATAAATTCCAAGATAACTATTCAATAAATTTTGTAAAGAGCCACTCTTGATTTTGCCTCTCCATCAACAACTGTGTCACATCCGGTTTTAAAACAAAAAAGTGCTACATACAGTATCAAGTTTTATACATATAGTGACATCATAAGTGAATAATAGCAACACTATCACGAATATAGTGACATCATAAGTGAATAATAGCAACAGTATCACGAAAGAAATAAAAAGAGACTGTCAGAGATATACGCTTAATCCTGGAAACGAAGGTTCCAAACTTCACAGGCAGTCGACTAGGGTCACGTACGCCTAGCACTCAGTAACATCTTCGGAAAACTTCACAGCAGCTTCTTCTTTTGAGCAACGTTGGTTATAGCAAGTGTGAAGAAAATATGAATGCAAGATTTAAACAAGGAAAGGCTGACTGGTTGACTGCATTAATCATTTTTAGTTAGTCAAATTTTATTAGCACCTGATTACTAAAATATAAATATATACCAACTCATATTAACATAAACATAAATAAAGATAACAACAATAAATAACATCAATTTAATTCAACTTCTAATCGTGTGAGGGTCCAGGCCGCTTTTGACCGTGAGCACAGCTAATATATCAGTTTTAGACACTTTGCAGAGGTTGCACATCTTTACCCACAAGTCGTGTTTCCCATATCACCTAAGATAGCTAAGCTCTTAAACACTTCCAAGGTGAGTGGCTAGGGATCCACTACGAGGCCTTTACAAAAATTTCCTAATAAGAAGTAGCCCGCTAAGGTTTCAAGTCAAAGCAGAGTATAACCCTCCCTAGTGAGTGCAGTCCTTAGCCAAGAATACCACTCAAGAGGACTGGGCTATAACCCAACGATGCAACCCCTCTTGCCCTTTCGGTAAGGCCACCCAATCTAGAGTTTCTAATTAATTACCAAGCCAGAACCGTATAGCCTTGTGGTTGCACTGTTTTCCTGAGTGGTTCTCTATGTTCCAATTAAGCATGGTGATCTTGTAGTAATGAAATGATAGCATAAATAAAATAATTTTAATCATTGAATTCATTAAAAACCACCATAACCCAAGTATAGTTGCTAAGCATAGCTACCCAACAAAAAGGTAAAACCCAGGTTGACAAGGAATGATCACAAAGTGTAACACCCTAATTTTTGAACTTTTGCTAACTAATAAAATTTGTTAGAATTTGCTAGAATTTAATTGCTTTTTTAAGGATTTAAGGATTTTCTAAGATTTTATTTAATTTCTTAAGCATTTAAATCTTTTCTAAAACAAGTTGACGAATCATAAGTGTTCATTGTTGCATTCATGCTGGTGCATTGATTTTGGTTGTTTGAATTCAAATTTGAATTTGAATTCATATTTGAATCCTCTTGAGCAATAGGAAAGCTTTTCTTTATCTTTCTCTTTTCTTCTTCTTTTGGCCCGATCTTTCTTTTCGGCCCAGCCTGCAATAGTACCCCGCAAGACAAGCCGGCCCAGCTCGGCCTAGCTCCCTCGCTAGCTCCACAGCGCAACCGCACCGCGTCCGCCTCTCCCGCTAACGCTCGGACCCCCCCTGTCATCCCCCTCTCGCTCTCGCCCACGCTCGAGCCGGACTCGAGCTCAAGTCCATGCCACTCCGCGTCTGCCTCCCGGGCTATAAAACCTCACCGCCACCTCCGAAGCCTCTCATCAAACCCTCGCGCCCTGCCGCCTCGAGCTCCAGCACCTCAACCCTAGCCGAGCGCCGCCGCTGTCGTTTTCCACCGCCGCCGCCTTCCCATCGACGACATCACCACCCCGGAGCACCACGAGGAGGTGAGGAGGCCGCCCGTGAAGATCCCGTGCACTCACGTGCCTTCCTTTGTGCGCGCGAACTCGTCGGAGTTTACCGCCGCCGCACCAAGCTGCTCCGCCGAGTCACCTCGCGCCGTCATCACCTCAGCCACCGCGAAAACTGCCTAGATCGGTTCGTCAGCGCCGCTAGCTTCGTCCCGAGCCCATCCCCGTGGAAGATCGTGGACCACTGATCAAGTTACGCTCAACTCCGGTGAGGGTCCGTGCAGCGCCGCCATGCACTAGAGTTGCATAGTTGTATGGCCTTGGCACTCAACATGAGCCCTCTCTTCTCTCTCATTCTCAAGTATTACTCCCTCCATCCCAAATTACTCTTTATTTTAGCTTTTCTAGTTACATAAGTTTTGCTATGTATTTAGACATACAATATATCTAGATGCATATCAAAAGTTATGTATCTAGAAAAACTAAAATGAATAGTAATTTGGGACTTACTATTGACCAATCAACGACGAGATTGCATCATGCCATAAAACGAAGTGGGTGGATAATGGAGATTGTCCTGATCTGTCTCAGGTGGCGCTGTGAAAAATACAATTACTCAAGTGTCTCATTTTTTTTAAAAAAAAAGCAATATTCCCACCAAGCATAAAGGGTGGAGTTACACATATGCTTCTTGCGGTCAGATTACCCCTACAAAACATAGAAAACCCTAGGCAACCTTTATTTGTTCTATGCAACATCACCTTCGCATGGTAGGGGAGGGATGGACTAAAAATTCTCGTCTTTGCCATAGGCATGTGAGGCATTGGGAACTCTTGTGTCACCTTCTGGTGAATACTCTTGCGCCAATTTATTCTGACCTGTTTTAATTCCTCCATTACTAAATGCAAAACAAGAAAAAGGTAAACTGGCCGCATTTCAAATGATCTGCCACACTAATTAGCAAATTAAAGTAGCACAGTGCAAAACAAATAATGAAAACTTAAGAAAGTTGCTGCACCGTAGAACTGCATGAAGACAATTAATCCGCTTCAACAACTATCTTCTTAAGAATGCAACAGAAGAAGATCCAGGGGCACCATTACTTTGCATCCGTACCCCAGAACCAAAGTCAGCAACATCATTTCTTTACAAGCCTACACCCATCGATGTATGAAGCCAACATTACGCTGCCCGGCTCTGTAACCCTGGGTACTCTTCACTGGTAGAGAAACGAGCACTAGTCCAGGTTGAGAAATTCCCGGGAGACCCCCCCCCCCCCCACATGCACGCCTCAAGTCACAAGTCACGCGATTTTTCACATGAAATATGCGCGTGCGTGGTGCGTGGCATTCAAACCCATGGTCTCAAACCTCATGCGTAGCTTCCTTACCATCTCACCTACATAGCACATCTGACTGAGTAGGGGATGCAATCCTTTTGTAGTAACTCAGGGGGTCACCCTTTTGTCCCGGTTGGTGTGTTACCAACTGTAACTAGTCCGGGTTGCTAACACCAACCGGGACTAAAGGATATCTTCACGGATGAGCTTTTTATTGAGGGTCACCTTTAGTCCCGGTTGTCACCTTTAGTTCCGGTTAGTAACACTAACTGGGACTAAAGTCTCTTTAGTCTCGGGTCAAAAAACCGAGATATCTGTTGAGGATGGAAGGTTCTACTAGTGCTGGTTGATATCCACGTGAGCTCCCAATGCTTCCCATGCTTGAAAGTACCACAGCAAGACACTGGAGAGGAGTCCTCCACAAGAAAGTTGATGTCTGTTTCAGCTGGTCTTTTGTTCCTTTGTCTCTGCTCTTTTATAGAAATAGAGAGAGAGACGGACAGAATATCATATTTAGAATGTATTGTTTTGATTCGGCCACATTATGATGTGTTGAAGTCTACCACTGCATGTGTAGTATCCCCTCCACTTCCAATAATCTCTGGCCCCTCAACTCTTCACTTTATCTATTTTTTATCCCAGCTCCAATACGTTCTAGTTTGAGTACCTCAAATTTTAATACCTTCTAGTTTGAGCCCCTTGACTCAGCCAAAGTAGTCTAGACCTAATGTGGCAGCAATGTTTCAATTTAAAAAAGAAAAATGTTTAAATGGTGGGAAAAATCAAACACCACGAAAAAATTTAGAAATAAACTCCTGGAGATATTTTGGGACAAAATAAATCCCACAAAAATAATGAAGCTCAAGAAACAAGATCTTTCAATTTTCTTTTACCATTTTACGTGTTTACAAATTCAGTATCTACTAATTAAGTTCTTTCAGGAACCAACAAAATGTCCAGCTTCGGTGCCCACCATTCCTTATCTGATTCATGGACACGGAGCAGCGAAGCATCGAGCGAAAACTCTTAGTGCAACTCCTTATTATCTCTGCCCAATTATTCAACTCCCATTCTTACACTTGTTGGGAGGCATCTAGCAAAATGGACGCATCATCTTTCCCCATTTTCTCTGCACATTGGACGCTCATGGACCAGGCAGAGACCTGTTGATGCGCTCGGCTCCGATCCACACGTGGATTGGCTGCTGCACCCGTGATGGTACGTGACTGCTGACAATTAAACAATCCTTATGTGCAGGCTTGGTGTCGATCTGTGTGGTGGAGACTAGCTAGAGGCTCTCTTTTAGGACACACTGAACCTGTAATGCAGCTGCATCTTTAACCATCGATCGGAGCAACTTCATTTGTTAGCATAAATCAATTTATTGGAACTTGGAAGTCATGTGAAAGTTCTATGCCATCGATTAGTAACAGTCCCCATCATATACGTGTATCAATTGAACTCTATCAATAAGCCAGATATATTTTCGCGTGGCAAAGCGTATTCTGGATTTATGTATACGGCTCTGATCCAAACCTTCATTCCAAGTTTTTACCAATTAACAACCGGGTATGTTAGCTTAATCTTCACAGCCACAGCCAGTTGTAGGCTTGCCAGTGTTACCTAAACGCTATACAGTCAGTCATCTACTATTTAGCTCTTTATTCAAACTAAATGGCCAATTGAATAGGTTAAACAGCCATTAAAAAGCAAAACGGGTGATTAAACGGACACGACTAGACAATATGTAAGCACGTAAACGACATGTAAACAAGCTAAACGGCCTTGCAGCCTCTAACCGGTGTGAAATATATATGCCTGTTCTTGTCACCATCCGGGAATGATGGTTTTTGCACCACAACCTCCTATGTGCCGTCTTGTTCCACCTCACAACAAGCCGGTGAACAAATTGCCGGGAGTATGTTTATTTGTTACTAGTTTGTCCACTCAACGAGGAAAAATATGATACTTATTTTGAAATGGGTAAGATGCTATAATTTATTTATGTTTTTGATGAAAATCAATAAACGAAAATTTTAGAAAAGAAAAATGTATTAAATAAGGCATGCTGGAAAAATGGTTAATGCAATCAACCACACGACATACATACGTGTACCAAGCCGCGCAAATTTCTAAATAATTTTCATTTATTCATTTGAAATGCAGAACATAAAAAAAACTAAACGGAGTATCTGACCATACATATATATTTCATATGATCTTCCACACTTAAAAATCAGCTAACGCATGATGAACACCGTTTCTTTACAAGCCGCACAAGGAATGAAGCGAACAGTTTTATGCTTGCCTACTGTATTACCTTGGTCCTTCATGAATTGGGATGAAACATTGTCCGCGTCGGACGCGAGGGTGTGCCTGGGCGGCGGTCGAGCTTGGCCCCTGAGTGATGGGCGAGGCTTGCTGGACGTGGGTTCTTTTTCCTCCCCTCGAGCTCGCGGAGCTTGTGGCCATGGACGCCGTAGGGCGCCTGCCACACGTGGAGCTCCGGCCGCAGTAGCTGTCGGGCCACCTTCGTCGCTGTGTTGGAGGGCATTATCTGTGCATCAGAGGAGAGAGTGAGAAAGGGTAGAAACTCAACATTGTAACACGAGAGCTCCCGATGCTTCCTATGCTTAAGTACCATAGGTCCATAATAAGACATGGGACAGGACTCCACGAGTGAGTTTATGCCTGTAGTCTATCACCTTACAACACTGCTGGTATCCTGTTCCTTTGTTCTGCTCTTTTATACACCCACAGAGAGAGAGCAAATATATTCATTATAATGTACTCTTCTGATTCTGTCACATTATCGATCCTATTACTGCATATGTGGTATCACCGCTAGAAAACTCAGCTTTAGTCCCGGTTGGTAGGCTTCAAATCTCTCTAAAAATCATTCGGGATAAATTTTTCGAGACAAAGGGGATCTTTAGTCCCGAGTCACCCCCTTTAGTTCCGGTTGGTATTACCAACCAATACTAAAAAATTTCGGAAAAAAAAAGCACCGGGTGGCCTCTGCCCACCTTGGCTCCCGCGCCACCCACCGCCGCCGCCCTCCACCCCTCGCTGACACCGCCTGCCCTCGGCTCCACCCCGCCGCCGCCCGCGCACACCGCTCGCCTCCACTCCACCGCGCACGTATCTGCGCCACCCGCATCCACGTCCGCCCGCTTGCATGGGCCGCCCACACGCATCCGCCTCATCTCACCGCCGCACGCCTCCACGCCCGCCCGCCCGCACGCATCCGCTCCGTCCGCTCGCATCTGCGCCGCTCGCACGCCGCTGAAAGCCCTCGCCCCGCTGCCACTCCTCACTTGTCAGTGAGGGGCGAGCAGAGGGGGAAGAGGAGGTGCAGTAGGGGGAGGGGGTGCCTACTCGTGCCAGAGGGAGAGCAGCAGGAGGAAGGACAGGAGGAGGGGAGGAGGAAGGAGAGGAGGAGATCCATGTGCAACTCGAGTTTTTGGGAAAACTTTCAGCTATAGATGAGTTCAAACTTAGTTAGTTCCTAGTTATTGTTGATGCTGCAATTGCTACATTGACTAGTCGATTTGAACACCTAAAGAAATTTGAAGAAATATTTGGTTTCTTATTCAACTAAGAAAATTTGAAGTCCTTGGATGATAATGATCTACGAAAGTGCTGCACTACTTTTGCAAAATCTTTTTATCATGACAATAAGTCTGATGTTGAGTTGGATGATTTTTTCTCTAAATTAAAAGTGTTGCAAGTATCTTTGCCAGAAGAATTGATGTCAACACCTGAGATTCTTCAGTTTGTTAAAGCTGCAGACTACTACCTAAATGTCTCCACTGCATATCGGATTCTCTTAACTATTCCAGTGACAGTTGCATCAGCCAAAAGAAGTTTCTCCAAATTGAAACTATTGAAAAATTATTTGAGATCAACTATGTCACAGGAAAGATTGAATGTCTTGGCAATGTGCAGCATTGAGAAGGATGTTTTGGATGACATTAATCTTGATACTGTTTTTGAAGATTTTGCATCAAGAAATGCCCGAAGACGATTTTTTACGAAGCACTGAAGTATTATATTTTTATTTAAGGTAATCATAATGATTATTATTTTTAGTTTTTTTGTTACACTATTGTTATGTTTTATAAGCTATACAAACTTTTATTATTTGTACTATGTACTTTAATTTGATATTAAAAATTAGTTCAATGGACCTTTATCTTCAAACTTGCCTAAGGGCCCTTAAAATTATAGAGCCGACCCTAGAAAAGGGAGGAGCAAAGTACAAGTAGATCGGACTGCAACTTGAGATGAGGGTCAGTTCCTCGAGCAGTAGATGGTCGTGTTCTTTGTCCAATGTCGGGAAACGCTGCTGCATCTTCACAAAGAAGAGGGACCACGTGGGCAAACCGATCTTCATCCAACTTCAGCTAAATGAACTATCCCTCTCACTTGCAATGTTCATGCACCGCATGGTCGCTGTTTGTACTATGACCACCCCCTGATTCCAATATTCTGTTTCTGAAAGAACTGACTTGGAACTTGGTTTATGTTTTCTGGTACTCTACGACCTTAGGTTCTTAGGCAATGTCCTCCCGTAGGCAAGTGATAGGATCCCATAATGCTTGAGTTCCCAATGTCTCCCAAACCTAGTGTAGTGAAACTGCTGGAACGGAGTTCATATGAACCACTTGGTCATCTCTTAGCCAAACACCTACAGCCTTCATTTCCACTCGCCTGTTCTTTTTATGGACACAAAGATAAATATCACTGTACCCCGCGAAGGTGGACACGTTATATTCCATGCAATTATATATTGAGCATCATATCTAGTCCATTGTTCAAATTCATTGTGCACCTACCGCAACATAAGCATGTAATTAGCTGGTCATATTCAGTTAAGTAGAAGAGTGATTAGGATGTACAAATGACAAATTAGGTGAAATGTATGAACATGTCTCCAAACATAAGGTGGCAAATTGCCTTCTCATCATGTAAAAATGGCACCATATTAGGTGGTTAGGAAATTTAGGATCAATCTCAGAAGCTAGAAAGTGTGTTCAACAAGTATCCATTTGCAATTCACCGTACCAAGAATTGGCTGGTAAAATTATTTTTTATCGGAGTCAGGGGAAGCCATTACATATTTTTTTATAATTTTTTTATTCCAGATCCGCATAATTTGCTCCCACAGGGAGTCAAACCTGAACATGCTAGGTGCTATTCAGGTGTTCTAACCAACTAGGCTAGAGATCCTTTCACGGCCGGTAAAATTATTAGCTTATACCTTTTAACAAAGCAGCTCACAAACTGTGCATAATCTTTTTAGAAATCGAAATAAGAGTAATATAAGAAGTGTGATAGACTTTTGCAAAGTTAAAACTCTTTTTCAGTACACCATGACCCACTTTTGAAGACGTTTCCATAGAGTCTGATAGACATTACATTCATCAACAGCTTGGCTGAAACTTGGCTAACAGTCACACTAGAAAGCAGTCCACGAAAGAAAATAAAGGTAGCAAAATGACTTAGAATTAATGTTGTCAGGGTAGTCAAATTGATTGAACGGCAGGCATATCAAATGAGACATGGAATACGAACATGGTGATCTTGAAACTAGGTATGGAACGTTGACAACTCAAAATGTTTGAGATTGTAGTATACTGAATGGGGTAGCCAGACAAAAGGGGGAGAGGCCATTTCGAGTTGCAGCTAGAGCACGGGAGAGTTCAGGTATCTGGTACTGATGTTGTACCATTTAGAGCTCCTGGTGTCTCCCGGTCCTACAATGGCGAAGCCTTTGGAAAGGACTTCATGAACCACTGAATCATCTCTCAGCCTATCACGCTTCTTCTGAACCACCTTCTTTTTTTTTTAATACCACAGACAGCTCTCATGCCGGTTGTAAAGAAAAGGGAGAGAATGCACTCTGCTACTGCATAAGTTTGCACTATATTGTCCGATGTGAAATACAAACATTTCGGGACAGAGTGTATTTACCATCAATGAAGTTATTGACTGAACAACATGTTGACAATAACATAAAGCATGAGATCAAACCAGAGGTGCATTGACAATTTTAGGAAAGTTGTTTCGCATTGAGAGCACACAAAACTTAACTCTCTCGGTAAAAAATCCTTTGACTAAAACTAGATTTTGCAACAAATGCAGTAGTTCAAAAATCAAAACACGCAATGTTTCGCAAAGTCGTCTCTAAAGCTCAAGCGTAAGAGGTATGAACAGTGCTTTACAAGTAAAAGTTGAACGAGTTTGCAATCCAACACACGATAATTCTTTGAAGTCGGTGAATGTTTTATACAGTTATAACAGCTCAAAGTGAACCTAATTGACTAGTGCGAGCGGAGCCGGACCAGTAGTGTCGTGCGGGCATCAGTGGAACAGAAGAACCAGTCATGATAGTTATCCACCAACTAAAACCTCCACGTGGTATTCGTCGGAATCTCCTTTGGGAATCCATTTCATCCACCGGATGGATCCATCATCACATCCAAGCTGGAGCTCTGAAGAACCTAGGATGATATCTTGTAACATGACAGATCCGAGTACCTCCCAAGCTTACTATCCAAGCTAACAAGTCAGTAGTGGAATAGACTCCACGAACCATTTCTCTTGTTTCGTCAATAAGAAATTTTGGGTGTGGTTGGTTGCTTGTATCATTTGGTTCATGTATGAAATGGTTCAAAATAATAATGATCCTTTTTGTTTGGTAGGGTGAATTATACCAATTCATCCATGATGAAGCCATCCTACTTAATTTATTATTCTACTAGTAGGAGTGAACCTTCTGGGAGATCATATGGGTTGCTTGTGATGGAAGAGTTGGGCCCGATGTGTGATGGGGGAGATTGTTAGGTTTAGTCCCACATTGGAAATTGATAGTGGAGGAGCACAACATATAGGTGGGGGCAGCACTCACTCATCAGGCTAGTTTTTTGGTTGAGTTAGGCCTAAAGCCTTGTTATTGTGGGCTCCGGTGGACCTGAACCTGATGGGCGCGCGTTGACTCGTGGTTATTGCGAGCTGGGCTGAAATTCTTCTGCGCCCATGTTGTGAACTCCATGAACTACTCATCTCTCAACCATAGAACTTCTACTTGTTGACATGCTATTTTTTAGACCATGGAGATCACAGTAGTATCAGTGAAGGTGTAACTACTAGATTCTGTGCAATTATTCAGCATATGCAAGGCCAATTCATGGTGGTCCCTGCTACTGCACAAGTCTGCACCATACGGTCTGATGTGAAATATAAACCTTTCAGGATGGATCTTATTTACCATCAATCACGTTATAGACTGGATGATATGTCGACAAGAACGCAGGCACAAGACCACACCACAACTGCATTGACAATCTTATTAGGAAACTTGTTTCACATTGAGAGGAAAAACAGAGCTTAACTCTCCCGGTACAAAATCCTTGACTAAGCTCATCCACTTCATTAATAGTAAGAGGATTCCAAACTAGATGAATATACTAGATGTTGCAACAAATGCAGTAGTTCAAAACATGTAGTGTACCAAGTCGTCTCTAAATCTCAAGGATAAGAGTTAGGGACAGTGCTATACAAGTAAAAGCTGAACGAGTTTGCTATCCAAAATATGATAATTCTTTGATGTTGGTGAATGCTTTATACATGTATAACAGCTCAAATGTCAGCCTAATTGTCATTTCGCAGTAGTGCAAGCAGAAGAAGCAAAATACTTGGTGTCATTCAGGCATAAGTGGAACGGAAGAACCGATCATGATCCTGATACATGCTTTTAGGTGATCCATTGGGTCTACCAGAATGGACCTATCAGCACATCCAAAGCTTCACCACCATATCTTGTAGCACGAGAGATCCTGATACCTCCCAAGCTTATTATCCAAGCTATCAAGTCTGTGGACTCCTCACTCAGTTCGATCTAAGGGGCAGCATTGGTTCAGTGTTGCACTGCTTCATATATCTCTTCTCTTATACGGACCAGAAGAAAGCGCAAGATCACAAGACAATGTACTATCCGATTCCATCACATTATTTAGTACCTGCAGCTTAGTTACACCTCACCTAACACTATTCGGTGGTATCTTGGAAAATCTAGATGCATATAGGTTGGCTAAGCAAAATTATCTTGTTTGGACACCTATTATGCTTTGATGATGGATAATATTGATGAGGTGATTGACAAGTGAATGGAGGCTTTAGTTGAAATTGAAAAGGACAAAATTCAAGTAGCTACAACATACAACAAAAGGGTCAAAGCTAAGACATTTTAGGTAGGAGATCTGGTTTGGAAGACAATTTTGCCTAAACCAAGAGCAATAAATTTGGAAAGTGGTCTCCAAATTGGGAAGGGCCATACAAGATTACAAGTGTGCTTCGTGGGAATTCCTATATGGTGGAGACATTGCATGGATTTCAGCTACCCACAGCTTTGAATGAGAGGTACTTGAAAATGTATCGTCCTGAAGTTTATTTCTTGGTACGCAAGCTTTATTAAGAAACAGGGGGGCATGTGTTGAAGCCCAAAAGTGGCAGCAGTACTGATCTAGCTTGTAGCCGATCCGACACATGCCCACCGGTCTGACCGGTGGCCCCGACCGGTCAACTTGAGTCCGAGACAGTTTTTGGAATCCTAGTTGAATTGGAGATGAAACGGGATTTCCTTGCAGGAAAAGATCTCCCACCCTATAAATATAAAGGGTCCTGGCTGATTGAGGGCAAGCAACCCAATCGACAAACACTTTTATCTACTTTTTATCTCTAAACCCTAGCTTTTCCAACCTCCTGGTTTCCTCCTTCGTCTCGACGGCGGTTGAGGATGTTTTGAGTGGCCTACCAATCTCAGAGCAACCCTAAGCTCACCATCTCAGACAGGGTCCCTCCCGAGGTGGTGGACGTAGATTTTCGTGACGTCCATGTGCCAAACCAGCTTGACCGGCCTGCCCGGCCAGGAGCAGGAGCTCCAACAAGGTGACATTCTGATCTACGCGCGAGCTAGCACGATCGTATGTTAGCCGGAAAAGGTGCCAACAGGAGGCGTTTCTGCAAAGGAAAAGATCAGCTTATATTTTGTATCTACTCTAACCATCCAGAACTCCAGTTCTAACCATCCTTCAGCTTATACTGCAGTATCGGCATCTCAAGGGCGATGTCATCGTGCAGGTGAAGAGGATCATCTAGTTCGTGGCGGCGTCAGAGTCTCCTGCAGCAATATCTGGCATGGTCGGAAGGTAACGGAGGAGCCGCGGCGGGCGGCCTGTAGAATCGCCGCGGCGTACGTGCTGGAGGAAGTCAGCGGCTGGGCAGTCTTGGCAAATGTTTCTGCCAGGTGAAGCACATCGTCCATCGGAGCACATCCTACCTGAATACGCATCTTTGTATTAAGAAGAAATAACGTTTAAAAATATTACAATGCGAGTCAACCGGGTGCAGGCACACGGAGAGTAAAAATCACTTAGTTACATTGAAATAAATAGCAACAACCGAAAGAAAACGAAAGTGCAGACGCAGGAAGGCCAACTGGGCTGCAGCTATCCTTCTGACGCCGGCCAGGCAAACGTTGAGCACATCCTATCTTCACTACATCCTCTAACACGAGAGATCCGAATACCTCCCAAGCTTATTATCCATTGTTGTAAGTCAGCGGAACAGCCTCTGTCTTGTCCGTTGTTCCATCAAAAAAATAAGTTTACTCTCCCTCTATCTCAGCTCTCAGCGGCAGCACTGGAGTTGCTGCTTCATATACTACTACTCTTTTGCGGGCTGGAATAATTGAAGACATTGCGAGATCACGAAAGAATGTACTATTTGGTTCGATCGCATTATTTAATAATTAATACCTGCACCTCAGTTAAGTACTTATGTCTCACCTAATTCTGGTGGGTGGTGTCTTGAAAAAACAGGATGTAGATGCCAATTCTTTCAGTGCCTTCAGGATGAGATATGCTAATATCTACTGAGGTGGCTGATTACTCTGGACATCTGTTGTGATTTGTGAAACCTCAGTTCAAAATGGCAGATCAAGTACAAAAGCAGGACACAATTTGGACATGTGTACTGCGGTGGACATCACATTACTAGGCTTCACAGGGTCACCTGTTTAATTTTAGGACTTCTACTTACTCAAAAAAAAATTTAGGACTTCTACAGTACCATATACTGTTATACATAACTGGTAGTAAAACAGACGCTGCTTAGTGGCATATTAATTAATATTAATTAATTATTTTTCAGAACGCTGTATCCTTTATTAAAAAGTTACTTAATATTTCGACTTATTTTTCCCTGTATAGTAAAAATTATAATTTTATCAGTGTCTTAGTTTGCAGCTGGCAGCCAATAAATAGCGCCACCTCCAGACAGACATCACGAGTCGCACCTTCGCCACCGGAAGACAGGGCAGGCCCACTTCAATTCAAGGGTATGAGTACCCATTATTTTTGCCAAAACTTTTTGTGTATATGTACTTATATACCATGTGCATGTGCATGTATTCAAAATAGCAAAAATGACACCTCTCCCTTCAGCCTTTGAAGTATTCAGTCCAAATCTGTTCCTAACCCACCTCTCTGCAATTATTCAGCATATGCAAGACCAAATTTATGGTACATTCTCCTACTGCATAAGTGTGCACCATATCATCCAATGTGAAATATAAACCTTTTTTGGGGTATAGCATACTTTCCATCCCTAGAGGGATACCACTAATTGTAACCAAGGAGGTAGCTAAGGTACTAAATTCAAAGTAATAATTGCAGTATCTCGATTTAGTCTAAAATTTCAGAAGGGGAGGTAGGTGTATAAATTTTAGGAAAACTGTAAAGATTTCTGCTTAAATAAGGAATACCATTTAGCATCCTATCATGTATAAATTGGATACTGAATTTATCATACTAGTCCATCAACCGTGCTCCCGCACAGGCTAATATTTTTAGAAGCTATTGTATTTAAAAATTATTTAAAAGTTAAACTTCTAGCTAATAATCAAAATTGTTTACCTACTACTCTCTTATTTTTCAATACTTCAACATAATACTTATATAGATACGTATCTATCTTTGTCCAGTGTGATTGCTTTTTAATTAATAATTACTCTATGCACGTTTTCATCCATATTTGTACTTTTTCCATTTTGTATCATACCTCCAATCATCCATACATTATGTTTAGCATACAAATCAATATTTTTCATCGATTCCTCACATACATGTATAAATGATCTAAATGGTGGCACTCATCATGTGTATATACTTTAACTTAGTATTTTTATATTAATAATGACATAAATAGGTAATTTAGAATCATATATTAGTTTACATTTTGACATTTCTATATGATGCATATGAAGATAATTAGATTAATATTTAGGTGTTTACTTTAGGTTATTTTTAATAACGGCACACATGGGTAACATAGATAAAATTTTAGAATGATATTTTAAGTTATGATTTTATAATGTAGATAGTTACTTAATATCTTCATTCAATTGTGATAGATTTTAGTTAGTAATTACTCTATAATATTTTCATCCATTTTTATAATCTTTAACTTTTCACTTTTCATCGCAGATATGCGCTTGAATTTGTTTAATGAACCCTAGGTTTGAGATACAATTTTAGCATAGAAATAAATATTCTCATCACTTTATATCCTTATAAATGGTGACACACATCATGCATATAGACCTTAATTATTATATCGTATACCAATAGTGAAAGATATAGACAATTTAGAATCATATATTGATGTATATTTTTAATTAAGGTTATTTGATTCGAACGTAGGGTTACCTCATGTTATTTTTAATAATGGCATGTGTGGGTAATATAGATGCAAATTTAAGGAGTTACTTTAAGTTTTTTAAGTAATAGTGGTAGGCAATTCAATTGCAAATTAGGGGGTTATTTTAAATATTGTTTATAATGACATAAGTGGGTAATTTGGATGAAGATTAGGAGGTTACTTTAGTTTATTTTATATAATGACAAAGGTGGGTAATTTATATATAGATTTAGAGGTTACTTTAGTCTATTTTCATAATGACATAGGTGGGTAATTTTTTAGAAAACATAATAGATCCAATGGCTATGATGATTTGAATCTATCGATTGATGGTATGATGTTTTGCTTTTTTTGAAAATTTTAGGATTTCTCTCTTTTTCCAGAGTGTCCACCTAGGAATCCTAGGTAGCTTCACCTGGAGGCTTCAAAAGGAGCCTCCAATTAGTAAGATCGTAAGCTAGCTCTTGATTTCAAAAGAAAGGAAAAGAAGTAATATAAACACGAATGTTTGAAATGTGTAATAAATTTCAGTGAAGTTACTCCTCTTCTATTGCTCTCTGTGGAAGTGTTTGTGCAAAAGAAAAGGAAAACAAAGGAACGTTACAATCTTACATTGTACTTGAAAATTAGAACTTAAAACAACAAAGGTTTGCAACCTCGAAGAAAATGGAATAGGGTCATTCAAGGTGAATGGAAGATGAAGCACCAAACATGTGGGAGAGGCTCAGAAGCGCAACAGAAACGGGCATTGATCGGCAGCACAACGGCGATGTCATCATGAAGGTGCAAAGAATCTCCTCACGTTTGCCATGGCATCAGAGGCTCGTGCATGCCCAGCATGGTAGGTATATATGGAGGCGGAGAGAGGACCAAGGCCGTCCGTCTGAGTGTTTTTTAAAATATTTAGATCACACCGCATGTAATTGCAGAGTCTCTCACCACATGTGCAGTGACAATTTTAAGAAACTTGTTTTGGATTGACAGGAGCAGTGGAGCTTAACTCTCTCAGTTCAAAACCCTTGACTAAGCTCATCAATGTCGTTAAGAATAACAGGATCCCAAGTTTGATTAACCTAGATGCTGCAAAAAAAATGCAGTAGTCCAAAACAAATATGTGATATTTTACAAAGATGTTTCTAAAACTCAAAGCACGTTTATAAGTAAAAGCTGAAAAAAATTGCAATAATCCAACACCCGTGAATTGGTAGGTGTTGGTGACTGTTTTACACATGCAGGAGTGGGGCCTAATTGACTCTAGTCCTACGTCAGTAGTACAAGACTACAAGCAGATTCTGAGAACTTGTTATCATGCACGCGTCAGTGTGGAACGGCCGGAAGAACCGGTCATGATCGTAATCGCCAGCGAAAACTGCTGCATGAAGCATACCTCGAGCTCCATGGTAAACCATTGCATCCACAAAACTGAGATCAGCACATCCAAGCTGGAGTCCTCAGGGACATACGATGGCATCTTGTAATATGAGAGATCCCAATACATCCCAAGCTTACTATCCGAGCTATCAAATCAGTGGAACAGCCTCTGCGAACCATTTGTCTCTTGTTCCATCGAGAAGAAATTTACTGCTCTCTCTCAGTTCGCAGAGGCAGCACAGGCTTCATATATCGATGGCGATCACAAGAGAATGTACTATTTGATTCCATCACATTATTTAGTACCTGCAGATCAGTTAAATCTCAGCTAACACTGCTTGGTATCTTGAAAAATTATATCTCAGTTAAATCTCAGCAATTCCTTCAGCATATTCTGGCTCGAGCTGAGAAGCTAATATACACTGAGGTGACTGACTACTCTGGAGATCTCTTGTGATACTACAGTTTAAAATGGCAGATCAAGTACAAAAGTAACTCGATTTGGAGATATACTGTTTGCTTACGCCTCAAACCTATAGCAGCCGACATGCTTAGTGTCATTTAGTTATTATTAAGTTATTTTATATTTCTACCAATTTTGCACTGTAGAGTAGACTGTATTATTTTCTATTTGGTGCCCTAGTTTGGCTGGAAGAGCCAGTAGATAGTGCCCCGCCTCCTGCCAGATGTTGCGAGTTGTGTCTATTCACCCTGCAGCAACACTTTTTATCGATCGCAGCCAGCAGCCTCTGCCACTACTAGCATAGTTGCCGTTGCTATGCTACTTGTCCCCTCCGATGGCCTTCGACCTCAAGTCACCACCGAGCGGACCCCCGGTCGCCAAGGGTGGGCTCAAGATTAGGTATTCAAAATTTCAAGTTGTCAAACAAAAATACTGTCTAAGTCTAGCTTCTGGTTTGCATAATTGGTTATAGCATCACATAATACCAATTGTATAACAAATAGAATATATTACTTAGAGTTAAGCATTATATCCATAAATATAGGCTTGGGATCATAATTTTAAAGTGTTCAACATACATACAAGAACTACTTAATTGTTTGGTAAAAATAATGGGTGTTTAATTGAATACTCTCTGCCCATGCCGGTTGCACTAACTTCGGGCAGAATTGCGCGATTCCGGTAGAGGCAATGTCAAGGGCTCCCATTTGTTAGCGTTCTAAAAAATTATTGACACAGCTGCACAATTGATGTAGCACCCTTGATCATGATTGTAGGATGAGGACTCCTGACTCCACCCAAGCCTATTACGGCACAGCATGCATGACACACGAGATTAATCTCGCTCCAACAATAGTTCATCGACCCTCCTTGCATTGAGAAGAAACTAACATTCATTTGAGCTTGCAGAACTTGGGGTGTTTAATTTTCTTCCTCGTCTGTTCTTTTATAGACAGAAAGATGGCAAACTACCAGCCCACCATTTGGATGCCTTATATATTCTATCACACCATTTCGGTGCCTTTGGTTCATTTGAATGTGAACCAACCACTTATATTCGATGATAAATTGCTCGCTTGGTTTGGTACTTTGGTGTCTTTAAACCAAGAGGTAGCAATGACGCCTTATCCAACATCTTCCACAAGGTGTAAAAACATTTTATTTATTAGGTGTGGGCGTCGTGGCTCATGCTCCGTTCCAAATTATAAATTATTCCAACTTTCTTGGAGAGTCAAACTATTTTATATTTGATCAAAATTATAGAGGAGATCACAAAAGTTCACTACCGGAAACCTTAAATTTACCGAGTGTGTTTTTTTTTGCTGAGTGTTTTTTTTCGGACACTCGGCAAACAAGCTCTTTGCCGAGTGCCAAGCTAAAAACACTCGACAAACAAAAAACACTCAGCAAATCGGATCTTTGCCAAGTGTCAACATTTGCCGAGTGTCAACAAAAAAACACTCGGCAAATCGGATCTTTGCCAAGTGTCAACAAAAAAACACTCGGCAAACTTATTTTTTGCCGAGTGTCAAAAAAAACACTCGGCAAAGAGGGGGCTTTGCCGAGTGTCAAAAAAGACACTTGGCAAAGGGGGGTTTGCCGAGTGTTTTTTTTTTGACACGCAGCAAAAAAATAAGTTTTTTTCTCTTCTCACCTTGAAATTTTTTCTACTCCCCACATACAACATGTGGTACTTCATATTAAAATTTGGTATATTTTTGGATTTGTTTGCTATATTTAACTAATTAATTGCATTTCAAGGGAATTTTTGGTATAAGTCAAATTTGAACTGCAAGTGATTCAAATTATAGAATAAAATGAGTAGAAAAATGATATTTATGTTATTTAGCCCAGTTTGAGGCCTTACCCATGAAATGAAAAGAAATTTTAAACATCTTGCTTAGGAAACATAACCACAAACATGTGATCGAATGATTTTTAAATTCTAAAAAAGGCAAACGAAGTCGGAAAATCATGAGATTTGCCATGATGTGATGATATCATACGTGGAGGTTGTGGTAAATAATTGAGAAGGTTTTGCACATTTTGCTATGTATGATGTTTACAAATCGAAGTATCTCCAAAGAAGAATAGTAGCGTTGAGAAGAATTCGATTAGATTTAGAGTCAAAGTGACGGTCGAGTTTTGATTTGACCACAAAACTTTTTTTATATGCAATAGAGAACATATATTGTTTCATGTGTCATTTTGCTAATTTTTTGGAACTGTTGGATATTTTTAATAATGCATTAAAGGTAATTATAGAATGTTTGCCGAGTGTTTTTCTTTTCACCCTCGGTAAATTTTCTTTTCTTTTTATTTGCCGAGTGCCCACATTGGATACTCGGCAAACATCAAAAACTACTATTTCAACCCGGCCCGTCCCCAGCACCCCCTCCGCGCCCCCCCACCTCCCCCAGCGCCCGACGCCCGACGCCCCCTCCGCGCAACACACCGGCCCCCCACCTCCCTCTCCCCGCCGCCAGCTAGCCGCTGCCTCCGCCCCTTCCCTCCCTCCCGCTCCCTCTCCTGCCGGCGCCCCTCCCCCTCCTCTCCCCTCCTCCCTCCCCGGCGACGCGCGGCCCGCCCCTCCCGGTCGGATCCGGCTGCGGTGCGGCCCCTCCCGGCCGGATCCGATGGCGGCGCGGCCGCCCCTCCTTCCCCCAGCGAGGCTCCCTCCCCTTTCCCCGCCGAGGCCCCCTCCCCTTCTCTCCAGCAGCGGCGCGGCCGCCCCTCCTTCCCCCATCGAGGCCCCCTCCCCTTCTCTCCGGCGGTGGCCCCTCCCCTCCCGGGCGGATGTGGCGGCGTGGTGGCGGGCGACAGCAGGCGAGCCGGCGTGGTGGTGGGCGGCAACGGGCGAGGCGGCGTGGTGGCGGGCGAGGCGGCGGGTGGCGGCAGCAGGCGAGGCGGCGTGGTGGCGGGCGGCAACGGGCGAGCCGGCGTGGTGGCCAGCGTGGCGGCCGGTGGCGGCGTGGTGGCCGTGGCCGGCGGCCAATGTTTTTGTTTTTTTTTATTTTTTCCGAAAATATTTGCCGAGTGCTTTTTGACACTCGGCAAACCATTTGCCGAGTGCCCGACGTTCGACACTCGGCAACTCCACTGTTTGCCGAAGGGAAGTTCGCCGAGTGTGGTTCGCCGAGTGTTACACTCGGCAAACTCTTTGTCGAGTGTTTTTGGGCCATCACCGAGTGCCTGGGGCACTCGGCAAACTTCCTGTTTCCGGTAGTGGTTTATGGCACCGAATAGATATACTATGAAAATATATTTAATGAAGAAACCAATGGTACCTCTTTGGTATCATGAATGTTAGTACTTTATTGTATAAATTTTGTCAAACTTGAGATGCTTTGACTTTCCAAGAAAGTTGAAATGATTTATAATTTGAAACGGAGGGATTTAGATTATTCCACGAACGGATAGCTATTCACTTTACAGGCATTTTTCAAGAAACTATAAAAGAATATATGCGCTTATACAGGGGCGACACTTGACAACTCGCAAGAGACAAAATGCTGAAGGAGTGATTAGAGCTTGTCAAAGAGTACTACACTCGAAGGCATTCACATATAAGGAGTACAGAAAATGGCTGCAACTCCTACATTTAATAAGATATATACATGTTTGTTAATTAGAATAGGATTTTTGGTAACAGTTCCATATTCATATATATTGATGATTGCATACAATCGACGCGCATATCCTGACCAGTTTGTGCTGTACATGCTTGCCATCTTCGTGTATGTTGGATTTCAGGCTGAGACTAAAACACACCTGCCTGCTTCTTCTACGACCCATGTATGCTCATCAAATTGAATGTGTACCATAAGCAAGCATGGTTTAAACTTCTAAGCTCTTTGAAACCAATCAATCTATAAATTTTGAATGGTTTTCTATTTCTGAATTTTAACAATTGCAGAACACTTCTTGGACACTATTAGTAGACATGATGTATCTGTAACAGATGTTCAGCCCAGATGGCCTTACTCGAAACGCCAGACATGGACCGTAGGTTTAGTGCTCTTATAGGACACTGCGTAGATGTGTTGGAGGGTGTAGCAAGAAAAGAACTTAAGCACAAGAAATGGTGAGGCAGATATAGCGTATCACATATATATGCTCTTCTTATGGCCATCAAGGTGATTGAATAACTTCCCACCATGGGCATCAAAATCTGAATCTGCATGCATACCACAGTCCAGTATTGACAGTCGTCGCAAACTGAGATACAAATAAGCAACTAAATTTTCTAGAAGCCTCTAGATCGAGGTTCTCCGTATGGTCTTTCGAGGCTTGTTGTTGTTGTAGCCCTCTTGTAGCGTTCCTACCATTGCTTGCTTTCTCGAGCAAAGAAAGTCCTCGTATTCTATCCCATCTGCCCATTGCTAGGCCCAATGCATAGCACGCAAGGTAGGTTCCTGATAGTATGGAATGAGTTCCCGATGTCTCTCAACCCTATCATAGCAAAGCCTCTAGTGTGAACTCCATGAAAAACTCATCTTTCAGCCAGAGCACTTCTCTTCTTGTTCACCTGCTACTTTTATTGACCAAAGGAGAGATCACAGTAGCATCAGTGAAGGTGTAACTACTAGATTCTATTTCAGTTATTCAGCATATGCAAGGACAATTGATGATGTTGATGCACTCTTCTACTAAACAAGGGGCTGTTCCACTGACTTGCTACAGCTTGGATAAGAAATTTACAGTCACACTCAGCTAGCAGAGGCTGAGAGGCAGCACTTGTGTTGCTCTGCTTCATATATCTCTTCTCTTTTACGGACTGGAAGAAAGTGCTAGATAACAAGAGAATGTACCATTTCATTCCATCACATTATTTAGTACCTGCACATCAGTTAAATCTTACCTAACACTGCTCGGTCTCTTGAAAAAATCAGGAAGTAGATGGCAATTCTTTCAGTGCCTTCAGGCTGATTGATCTTAATTAGATGCTTTAATATTCTGACGTGACTGATTACTCTGGACATCTCTTTGAAACTTCATTTCAAAATGGCAGATCAGTACAAAAGCAACATGAGTTGGAGATGCAAATTTTGGTTGGTATCCAGTCACCGCCGAGTAGACCTCCACTCGCACTGTAGCTTCCGGCAGGCCGAGCTGCACGAGTTCAAATCATTGACCGGAAGAACAGCAGGATTTCCACTTCTTAGCATTTTAAAGATTTATTGGCGCAGTTGCAGAACCGATGTCGCATCTCAAGAGATCAGGGTAGGACGAGAGCTCCTGACTCCACCCAAGCCTATGACAACACAGCACGCATGATACACGAGAGTAGTCTCCACAAATACGTCACCCCTCTTTGCATGGAGAAGAAACTAACGCTAACTCTCATCTTTTTAAACATGCAGAACTGGTGTTTAATTTTCTCCCTCATCTGCTCTATTGTAGACCCAAAGATAGCAGACTACCACCATTTGGATTCCTTATAAGACATTATTTTGATGTCTTCTCGGTCATTTAATTAAATGTGCACCAACCACTCATATTCGGTGATAAATTGCTCGGTTTAGTGTCTTTAGACCAGCAAGAGGTACAAATATAATCATGCCTTAACCCACACCTTCTATAAGGTATAATGATACATTATTCATTAGCTAGGTGTGGCTCATGTAATTTATAGGTCAATTCCAAGAACGGATATAGCTTATTTGTTTTACAGGCATCTCTCAAGAAGGTACAAAATAATATATGTGCATCATTTGTTGGAGAGCACTATCAAGAGATCTGGGCACTAAGCACGCGAGCACTTGACAAATCCCAATAGCTAAAATGCCGTAGGATTTGTTAGAGCTTCTAAAAGACTACACTCGCACGCATTCGCATATAAAACGAGTCTAGAAAATAACTGCAACTCCTACTCATAACGGGGTTAGTCAATTAGCATTATAGTGCCCCATTCATACCAGCCTTGCTCGCCTCAAGACGCAGCTCGCCACCGGTCCACAGTAGTAGAAACATATTGTTGCTGCCGTAGTAGAAACATATTGTTGCTGTTGCCTTCTTGTAGTGTGCCTCCCATTTCTTGCTTTCTTCGGCTGGGAGCCTGGGACAGGCCAGGTGTTTCAACCCATCTGCCCATTGCTTGGTCCAATTGATAGCGCACATCATTCCTCATACTATGGCATGATCGAGCTCCTGATGTCTCTGAAGCCTATCATAGAAATGCCACCGGTGTGGACTCCATGGACTATTCATCTCTCAATCGTAGCACTACTTGCTTATTTGCCTGCTACTTTTATGGACCAAGGATGAAAGAGTAGCAAGGTCGATTCATGGTGCACTCTTCTATTGCATATGAGTTTATAGACCATACCATCTGATGTGGAATAATATAAACCCTTCGAGATATAGGGTTTTTGCCATCCTTGGGGAGGTACCACTAATTATTACATGGGAGGTAGCTAAGGTACCTCATTCAGTCTTCAGGTGGGTAGGTAGATCGTTGCACAAATGAGAGGGAGCATTTGGACATTTCTACCGAAACTAGGAAAATACTATTTATATTCCATCGCGTAGAAATTTGATAATAGATTTAGCAGATCATAAGGTAATTTAAGAGGAAATGAGAAGCGATCGGAACAAGCATATTTTTATTTGGAGCTATTTGTAAATATTTGGATCGCAATACAAACACCATGGCTCCCGGCAACATTGCGCTACCGACGTCATCCTCTGCGGGGTGGATGTGGTGCAGGAACGGCTACAGACAGGAGTCCAGTGGGCAACTATTCTCTGTTCTTATTTTCCACTGGCTCCAACCAGAGTGAGGTCACACGACATGGCAACTCGCAAATAAGAAACTGACGCATCGTGAAAAAAGAGCTCATGATGGATGAATGATGCATAAACACTTTTTGGATGACTTGCACCGGCGGATGCATGCTTAGAAGGAAGAATGCAAAATATATGCTTCCATGTCTTTGATGCCATTCGGTATACTCTTTTAAGCATGCTGCATCCATACATCTAGTCATCCAATCCAACTATGGGAATTTTGAAATATTGGAGCAAACCAAACTACTTTGCTGAGCTTATTCTTCCATGCTTCGTTTCCGGGCGGAGCGCAGCACAGTGGTGGACTGGTGGCGGATGGAAATGACGGCCGGCACGCTCCACGCTTGGCCTCCCTGCGAATGAAGCTCTCATGCCCCCAGCCATCGTCTCCGTTTTGGATGAGTTCTGAGCGGTGACCGGTGGGTGACGCCGGCGGCTGGGCACCAAGTGTTCGCTGCTTTGCCTAAAGCCTAAAGGGGGAAACTGCTGAGCGATTGTGGTGGCCGGTGGGAGTCTTGTTCTTGCCATTTCCTCTGAACTTGCAGGCGTGTTTTTTATTAGGATTTCTAGCAGTTTACTTTCATGGAATTTGAGGGAATTGGTCTGATCGCACATGTCCGTGGCTGCTCGCTGCTGCTGGGTTCTCCCTTTTTGTTATCAAAAATATGTGATAGAACTGATCCACTCATATTACGATGTCTGATAACGCAAAAACCCATTGCACACAGAAACATCTCGTAGTCACTTGGCAGCAGTGGTCCAAAACTTTGCAGGTGGAGAATGCAAAAGCGAGTTAATTCAGGTGCAATCGGCAGCAGTGTTTTGTAATGGATGTGGGAAGCAAGAAGGCATATCGATGCCTGACGTGGATAGCTTCCAGTCCCAGCCTTTCCACGTTTGCCGATGGTTGGAGGCTTGGAAGCAAGGGGACGCGTCCAGCTTCATATTGGAGACCAGAATACAAGAGGCAGAGTTAATACATCTGAATGGCAACCAGAGATCACTGCTCTGTTGATTTAGCACACTGTAATCACAGCCCATGTCCTGTAGTGGCATATCGTTGTGTGCACCCAAGTACTGAATTGTTCAAGACAAGTTTGGAGCAACTATTCATGACCTCCGAGCGTGTGAATCCATTCGGCCATTTGTTGCTATGCTCTTGCTAGGAGCGGAACATGGTGATGAAACGAAACGAAAATGGGAGCACGGAGTGATCAACTAGCTTGCTTGATTCATTAATATTTTTTAAACGACCCAGCAGGAGGGTTGCTGCTATATTAAAATAGAGGAAAGCCCGACGGGCAAAACAAGAGGAAAATTCTGTACATGCTCAGTCCAATGAGATCGGAAAAAAGAGACGCCACGGGAGCCAATTAAGGCTGCCGGGCAGCAGAAATGAAAAACTCAAAGTGTTTAGCTCCTGCCCAATCCAGGAAGCAGCTTGGTCTTTGATCTTGGTAATTATGTGACTGAAGGTTTGCTCTTGTTTGCTCTTGTCAGTGAAAAATCCGTGCATTTCGCTCTGTCCAGATCTCCCAATTAGGCTCTGCAACCCTTGCCTGTCCACCACCTGACCACTCGCTAATGCTTTCCACCAATTGTGAAACGAGTCATGGAGATCCCAATTACTCAGGTCAAGGTTTGCACACCGTGTCCAAGCACTCATTTCTGTCCAAATACGCCTTGCAAAGTTACAGTCGGCAAAGAGGTGAAGTCCCGTCTCTTGTGTTGCATGACAGAGAGCACAATGTGGATTACTTGACCATCCCCGTTGCACTAGTCGGTTTGCTGTCCAGATTCTATCCTGGATGGCCAGCCAGCTGAAGAACTTGCACTTGGCCAGCGCCCAAACTTTCCAAATGATGGTCTCAAAGTTAGTCGTCGTGGATCCAATAAATTGCGCTTGATGGGACAACTGTGAACTGTATTGTCCATCCGTTGTGAGCTTCCATACAATGTTGTCCAGAACTTCCGGCCTTAGCTGCACCCGGCTTACCTCCACCCATAGATAGTGGTACTCAATGAAGTGGGTCACAGAGAAACCCTGATGTAGAAGATTTAAGTTTTAAGTCCTGAATCCAAGTGTCATTAGTCACAGCATCATGTAGAGATCTGTTCTTTCTTTTGGAGATATTAAACAGATTTGGCACCATATCCCTTAGCCTTTGGCCATTGCTCCATCCACTATCCCAAAAGGACGTCTTATTGTCGTCTCCAAGTGTAATCATGGTGGCCGTAGCAAAGAGCTTGCGGTCAGCTTGCGAGCAAGGGATATCGCATCCCTTCCAATGCGGACCGTCACTCCTCCATTCCTGCCATAGCCAACGCTGACGAAGTGCTCGGGAGAATTTTCCAAGATGTAGTACTCCCAGGCCGCCCCCTTTCCTAGGCCTGGCTGACTAATCCAGTTAACCTTGCACTTCCCGCCTGTGATATTATCGGTTCCGGCCCATAAGAACTGTTTCCTCTTAGCGTCAGAAGTCCACCATCTTTAAGAGGGTTGTAGACAGCGGTAGACCTAGATACTTGACTGTGCCATGCTTTGTTGGAAGATTTCCTAGAACGTCACTCAGGTATATTCCTTAGCAGAATTGACTTGTGGAAGTTTATCTTTAACCCCGTTGTCTCTCAAACAAAGTCAAGATGTTGACCAGCGCGTCAATTTCCTTTTTCTTGTGTGCCTTTGCTCGCACGTCGGAGCAGAGAGGCGTCACAGGGGCAAAGATGGCATTCTGCATTTGTGTTGTATAATACGCCGTCAAATATTTTAACGTTTTTCTTTATCCTGGGTCGCCAGGGATGAGATAACAGAGGGAAGTAGAAGGGTTAGGCAATTACCACGGATTATCAGAGTGAAACAAGGCCTCCCGGTACCTCCCATTCCCAAGCCTACAGCCACAGCGAGAGCCACTGCAGTTGCCTCGTCGAACAGCTCATGTATCTCTTCGCGTTCATCTCTCTAGTGTTGCAACGCTCTGTTGTGCCCCTTCAACTGCTCTTTTATAGGCAAAAAAGGAGAGGGCAATATCACGCAAGAATGTACACGCTAGAGCATTTGATCCATCAGGCTATTCAGTGCCTGCAATTTCATTTAATGGACACCCACCACTGTCCACTGATGTTCCATGATATACTCCTCAGTTTGCTGCAAGCTTTCCTCTAGATCCGACAGACTCCAGGAACTCCAAATCCAAACATGGTCCCTTAACATGATGAAAGTCACTGGTACCGAATGAAGACGAGGGAAAAATTCCGATGCCAAAGATCTCTAAAACACCCACGCATTTTATTGCTTTTCAAAAAATAATTTCCACAAAAGTTGACCTTAGCTTAAAATTAAAAGAGTAACGCTAGGAATCTTACTATTAATAATCGGAGGCTCCTTTTGAAGTCTCCACGTGTAGCCACCTAAGAATCCTAGGTGGACACTTTAGAAAAAGAGAGGAATCTTAGAAATTCTCTCAAAAAAGAAAAACATCTTGCCATCAATTCAGTAGGCTCAAATCATCATAGCCATTAAATCTATTATAATTTCTAAACCCACTTATGCCATTATGAAAATAGTCTAAAAAAGTAACCCCAATAGTTGATTCAAAATTACCAACCTCTGCCATAAAAAATCCAAATCAAATACTTAATTGATCTCTATGTGATTTGACATAACCGGAGGACGTGATATGATCTCAATGTCCACGTGAACGTGAGATGAGAATATATCTTTTAGCTACATCAATGAATCTATCTGTTAGTTGCACATGATTACAATAATCTCCACGTGAATGTCAGAATCTTTTCCCTAATCTATCTGTTAGTTTGCATGGCCATTATATATACAGGACATCTCTTTTTCGCGCACGCACAGCCGACCATTCGTCTTTTCTGTTCTCTCATAGGATGTCGGCCATCTCTCCGAAGACGGCCATCAACCAAAGGTACCAATATCCCCCAAATTCATCCTACTATAGAATAATCTCCATAAACGAATGCCCTAACCAATTAATCTACCCAGTACTGTAATCTCTCTGTCTCTCTCTCTTTCTCCCGCGGACATAGGAGAGGAAAAGAATCAATCTAATGAGAAAAGAGTTATAGGCAGAGATGGGTTTGTTTTCATCGAGGTGTAACACTGCGCGCGGTCGCATGCAATGCAAGCTTGCAGAGGTCGCTGGTTTTTTGTCTGCACGTTTCATCTCAGGCCACTTAAACGTGCTAATCAATTTTGGTTCTTAATTATTCTAATGGCAGGCTTTAATGTGTATAATATGCAGAAGAGCACCGCTAGGGCATGAGAACCTGCTGGAAAATGAGTTGTGTGTGGCAGCCTGCCAGTATGTTTATTATAGACGTGATATTGGTTTGATGAACCTTGAATTATTGGCAGAATCAATCAGATGAACTTTGTAGGAGTTGACACTGAACCCTCCCGTGCCACTGCAACATTTGGAAGAAGCTGCTGCAACTACATGTATGCCAACACCAAATCCTGCAAGTTCCTTGGTGCAATATGCAATGATCAGGGTTGGCTTACGCTCATCCGCAAAACTGCATGAAGGTACGTACATGACCTCATTCCGAATGATACAAAACAAAAGGTCACAGTGGACAGACCCACAAATTTATTGTCATGTCATTAATCCATCGGAAAGCTCGTGATAAGGAGACCCGAGATGGATGACAAAGGAGGATCAAGGCTTTGCATTAGGAGGCTACAGCCCAAGTTATGCACTCAATTCCTGTAAGGACCATCTACATCATCAGGTCGTTCATCTTACTGGGAGGGTATGGCTAGCTGCATGGGCAGCAAGCTAAGCAACCTCCTATATACATGGTACACTATACTATATACTTCCATAATTAACGAATTAAAAAGTCAATGACCTTGTCCTTCTGTTATTGGGTGCCAGTAATCCGACTTGCATGCATACCTGTACAGGCGAGTGAAATTTGGGTAGTCTATTACTCGCCAGTTTTACATGTAGAACAGGAGGGGCAAGTAATAATAGAATACCCAATTTTTTCTTTGAAACATTGGAAGAGAAATTTATACATGCAGTGACATGTACACATATCCTTTAATATGCGGTAGTTCATCAGTAACGTATTTTACCTTAGTGAGAATGACAAAGATGATTAGTCCCGAACACAAGGGAAAAGAGACCTTTCTTATGCATATATCATTATAGGCATACATAAAGTATATAGAGTTGTATTTTTGTTTTCATGCGATTGTGTGCTTTTAGTATTAAGAATGTGTGATTCTTCAATAGGAAGGAGGCTTAAGGCTTCGGCTTCAGAAAAATTATTCATATAGGTTTCTAAATTGATCATTATTTAAAATACGCAAGAAATGGCCAGATTAATGGGAAACTATAAACTATAACTTTACGTGACGAGATACAAAGATGGTCTCATTCCAAGCTTTTAAGGATGCTGTAAAATTGAAAATAAGGATTGACTCGAATGTTAGATTTTCCAGAAAAATCATAATTCTCTCGATAGAAATAGAAAGATAGATCATAGACATTTAATGGGACTAAGCTGTGTATGTAGTTTACACTGAAATCAATATATGTGTTAAAACCTGATACGAGTCATAGCTCTTCCTATAAATAAAATCCCTATGCCTTGGGTTGGGCTACCGGTTTAAACTATCATAGCAACAATAGCTTCTTATAAATAAAATCCCTATGCCTTGGGTTGGGCTACCGGTTTAAACTATCATAGCAACAACACACGATTCTTAGGGAAGTAAAAATTCAGACACATGTGTGTAATTTGGGAAGCAAAAATTCAGACACCTGAAATCTGTGAGAAGCTAGACGAAAACTTAATGTAGCGCAAGATATGGTTTGAATTGACCGGGTGAAGTCCAATTGAGAAGATACTAAGATTGATGGAGAAAAAACAATTTGCCTTCAAGTTAATGTTCGAGAAGTTATATTTCTATATTAAAAATAAAAATGCATTAGTATTCGAAAACTATAAATACTAAAACGGTGCACCTGCACCACATCTTAAATCTTCAAAATCCAACCAATTATCACATATATATCCACTATGCATTTATCTCACAAAATCACTAAGTATTACTAATTGGAGACTTTTCTGAAGCCTATGTTAATTCTCATGAGGTATACTAGAAAAAATAATTAGAAATTCCCACAGAAGGGTAAAACATTCATCCAACAATTTTATAGACATTAATAAAAATCAACAATAGTCATTCGGTATATTTTACTTTTAAAAAAATTATGACCTTTGACAAATAACCTAAAGTAACACATGATCTCCATCTAAATTAAACACCTATGTTATTATAAAAAATAGCATCCTACGGTTGTATCTAAATTACCCATATCTACATTATTAAGAATAACCCATAATAACCCCACCAATACAACTATGAAAAAAATAATGTAAAGTTAACCTGTAAATTATTATATACAATGGTTGTTATTAAAAATAACCAAAAGCTACCCCAAAATCCGAATCTACATCGCTTATATTTGTCATTATAAATACAAAATGTCCCAAAGTACTTTAAATATGCTTCTAAATTACCCAATTCAACCATTGTTAATATAAAAACTAACTCAAGGTATGCATGCACTATGTATAGATGTATGCAGGAAGCAATGATCATATATATTTTTATGTCAAACATAAAGTATTAATTCTCAGCTATGATTTTATTTATACACATGTCAAATACACATTGTTGTGATGCAAAGGAAAAACTATGAAAAAGAATGAAAAGGTATATAGTAATAGGTAACTAAAGTATATCACAACCATCTAAAGTATCTATCACTACTATGTAAGAATTTAATCAAATTAGATAGAGCAACGATAAACAATTTTATGGTCCTGAAATTATTAATGAATATCTAACACTTATGATCTCTTAAGATTACTAGCCCGTGCAGGAGCACGGGTTGATGAACTAGTTGGGCCTAATTTTATTACTTTATTTCCTTCCAAAGTTATTCATTCACTTTACGTTTCATCTTTTCCTCCATGGAAACTCTGAGAGCAAAATGTGGTGGGATAAAAAAAAAACTAACAACACCTCGGAAGCCTACCCAACCGTATGATGCCTCAGTGTCTGTGGCCGTCCAACGTGCATCAAGAACCCAGTGAAGAACTCGTAAAATCAGATGCCATGATGCAGCTATCAGATGATAGTACCAACAGGCAACAGTTAATTTGCATCCAAAGTATCTAACCGTACATGCTTGTCAACTGAACCTCCCAAAATGTATGTCCCACGAACTCGTAATACGAGCGCTACTGATGCCTCCCAAGCCTATCACCACATGTACAGTGAGCCACTGCAGTTGCCTCGGCGAGCAGCTCATCTCTTTTCACAGAAAAGAAATGTTCATGCATATCTCATGTTGGAACACCGTTGTGACCAAGAGAGTGCGATATCTCACTACAAAGGTAGCAAACGGACATGCTAGCGCTACTGATGCCTCCAAAGCCTACCAGCTACCACCACAGTTATCCACTGCTCTTTTATGGACCAAAAGAGAGGGCAATATGTACGTGCGTGATAGCATTTGATTCCATAAGGGTATTCAGTGCCTGCAATTTCATTGAATAGGCACTCATCACTGATGTTCCATGCTGAACTAACTCCTCAGTTAGTTGTCTTGAGAGTTCAGAGATAGGCAATCTCATCTGCATGCGCAGCAGCAGGTAATCGCTCATGAGAAAAGTCAGGAATCGGCTCGGGACGAAATCGTGAACCCTGATTGGGAAGCTGTAGAACTCCTCGTTTCTTGGTCCGAGTAACCTTTGTGATGGTGCAGGAATGGCATGAACCTATGAGAGCCCTCGGTCGGAGTCCTAACCCCTAGCCTCAAATCTGTTGTACAGAACAGATTGCATATGTGATGGTGCAGGAATGCGCATAAAAATGAATAATGTACCATAGGCAATAATGGGGTTTCAACTTCTATGCTCTTTGCAACCAATGAGACTAAACAGTGTGCACAACATTTTTGTCAAGCATAGGTTTCTGAAGGGAGGAGACGCGTATCTGTTACAGTTGTTCAGCCCAGCTCCAGCCTTCCTTGAAACGCTAGACAAGAGACATGGACTGAGAGTAAGCACATGAGCTGTATGGTGTATAAGAACACTAAACCACAAGAAATGGTGAGGCAAACTGGTACAGGGCGAAGAGCATATGGTCTTGATCAAGCTTGGGGATGCTGAGCTCCTGATGTCTCCCAAGCTTACACTACTAGAAATATGACTCCCGAGGTATTGTACCGGTTAGGTTTGGACCCGATGCTAATGTTAGCATTAGTACCGGGTCCAACAGATAGTGTTTGGAGCGCGTCCCGTGAACCCCTTTAGTACCGGTTGGGGGCGACAACCGATACTAAAGGGTGCACATTAGGAGCGGTTGGTGCCCCCAACCGGTACTAATGCACCACCCACCCTCTAGTACGGTACTAAAGGGGTGCCCTCTAGTACCGGTTGTTGCCCCCAACCCGGTACTAGTGTGGCACCCCTCTCTAGTACTAGTTGGGGCAGCAACCGGTACTAGAGGGCACCCCTTTAGTATCAGTTGTTGCCCCCAACCGGTACTAATTTCCTTTCTATAACTACCCTCCTTCCTCCAGCCCGAGCCAGATCCTCCAACTCGAGCTTCACCCTATCCATGGCAAAATAGGGGGAGGTTTTGCCGGATTTGTGACTATTTTTTGGGGATTTCACTCATTCAAGTGTTCTAAAGGTTAGAAACTTCATCCTCTCTAGATATATGGTTAGTATACTAAGTTTTATGCTTTAGAGCTAGAGTAATTTGTGATTTTCAGAATAAGGTACAATGAGAAAAATTTTCATTTATATGAATGTGTTATTTAGAGCTCATATTTGTGATTTGTAGAATAAGCTATAAATTTTTGGATGCTATGGTTCGTACTAGTTAAAAAAATTGATACGAGGTTAGAGAAATAGTTTCATAGTTTAGTACTTTTCAAATATGAGGTAAATAAATTAGGGCAAATGTGAGCGAGATAAATTGTGGTACATAGAGATAATTTGTGTATTTCTATCTAAACTTTCAGCAACATTTGACTTTAATGGTACTTAGAGATAATTTGTGTATTTCTATCTAAAATTTCAGCAACATTTGACTTTAATGGTACTTGTATCGGTTATTTCAGCAATTATGTTATCAAATTGTATGAAATAATATTCATTTCTTGCTAATTCAAGAATTTTTTTATATTCTCTAGCTAATTCAACATTTTTACTACAATTTCCAACTAATTCATATACTGCAGAAATAGAAAAATAATTATCCATGGCTCGAGCTTCACTCTATCCATGGTGCCCTAGGGGAGGTGCTGCCGGATTTGTGACCATTTCTTGAGGATTTCACTCATTCAAGTGCTCTAAAGGTTAGAAACTTCATCCTGCCTTGATACATGGATAGTATACTAAGTTTTATGCTTTGGAGCTATTGTAATTTGTGGTTTTTAGAATAAGGTACAATGGAGAAAATTCTCAACAATAAGTTAGTTCATGTGTATGTACTTCAAAAATCAATTCATTCAAAAAATTTAGATTAAGTATTTCTAATTCATTTGCCAATGGCACAAATAATGGCAAGGAAGGATAAACTCCTCGAGACCGAAGTTTTCAGGGTAATAAAAAACAACTATGTGAATTTCTTCTGGACAAGGTCGCAAATCCTGCGGGGGAGTTTCATAATGACAGATCAAATCTAGTGCACCCTTAGGAGTCGGGTTCATAATAGTAAATATGATATGTGTATGCACAATATGTCTATATATATATATGTAATATTATTCATATATGTGTGTGCATAATATGTATATATATAATAGTATCTCAAATATTATATTAAGATAAATAGAACTTTATATATAGTAGAACTAGCATACGTAAAGGAAACAAATACAAAATATGAATATAGAATAAAGAAACAGAAAATAAGAAAAGAAAGGAAAAAATAAATTTGTTTTGGTTGGGGATACCAACCGGTACTAAAGGGCCTGCCACACTACGCGCGGGGGCGGCCTTATTAGTACCGGTTGGTATCCCCAACCGGTACTAAAGGGCACCCTTTAGTACCAATTATTTCAACCGGTACTAAAGGACCCCTCCTTCTAGTATCAAATTGCTAATACCGATTTCACTACCGGTACTAGAGGGGGGTTATGGACCGGTACTAGAGATGATTTTTATAGTAGTGTTATGATATAGCGAAGCTGCTGGTGTGCACTCCATAAACTGCTCATCTCTCAACCATAGGACTTCTACTTATTCACATGCTATTTTTATGCACTGCAGGGAGATCAAGTAGTATTAGTAAAGGTGTGACTACCAAACTCTGTGAAATTAATTGGCATATGCATGGTCAGTTCATGGTTCACTCTGCCACTGCGTGCATGTGCACCAGCATACCGTCAGATGTGAACTATAAACCTTTCTGGATAGAGCGTATTTACCATCTTTAGGGAGAAACCACTAAATATAACCAAGGAAGTAGCTAAGATACCTAATTCAAAGTACTAATCATGGTACCTCTTTTCAGTCTAACATTTAAGAAGGGAAGATGGATTTACAAATTAGATGTAAAGTCTAAATATTTCTAAAACATTAGGAATACTAGCTATTTAGCATCCTAGCATGTACGAATTTGATAATAAATTTAGCAGATCATAAGCTAGTCTTCAGAAGAAATGAAAAGTAATTGAAATAAACATATTTAAAATGAGTAATAGGTTTCAGCGAATTAAGTTACTTCACCTTAAACTCCTCTAATGTATGGAAGTGTTTGTGCAAAAGAAAAGGTCAGCTTATACTTTGCATCCACTCTAAGCATCGAGAACACAAGTCCTACTCGACTACTCGTTTTGTTCAATTCAAGGAAAACCAAAGAACAGTGCAATCCTACACTGTGTACTTCAGAAGCGGAAATTAGAGCAAAGGTTGAAACCTGGACGAGAATGCGCGCGACAGGGTCATTCAACGTTAATTGAAGACCAAAACTAATTGTGGTAACCGGTGGGTTCTTGTTCTTGATCCTTTCCCTAGCTAAGCAAGCACACGTGTTTTTTTTTACTTTTAGTAGATTACTTTGATGGAATTTGAGTGAACTGGTCCGTCCGCATCTTCATGTCCATGGCTAATGCTACGTTCTCGCTTTTCATTACAACCAGATGTGATATGAAATTATGAATTAATCCACTCATATTACGGTGGCTCCGTTTTTACAGGAAGCCCGATCGATGCAAATTTCCTTGACGAATCTGAATGATATCATGCAACACGAGACCTCCCAATACCTCCCAAGCTTATTATCGAAGCATGCCACCGGAGCGGCTTCCGCCAACCATTCATCCCTTGCTACATCAAAAGGAATTTTACTCGTCTCTCTCAGCTTTGCAGAAGCAACAGTGGTGTTGCGCTCCTTCACCTCCTCTCTTTTATGGACTGAAAGAAAATGAGATAACACGTGAGAATGTACAATTTGATTACATCACATTATTTTCGTACTTGCTGTTCACTTCAATCTCACCTAACACTGCTCCATGTCATCAAACAATGGTGTAAATGCCAATTCTGTATCAGTGCCTTCAGGCTGATCGAGCTGAGAAGCTATAATCAGGTGACTGATTACTCTAAACATCACTTGGGGAGCTTCATTTCAAGATGGTAGATGAAGTACAAAAGCCACACATTGGAGACATACGCATTGGTCGACGTCGTCGCATCACTTCACTTCGCATAGGCACCTGTTTACTTTTACCAAGGTCCATGGGTCATGTCAAACTCAAATAACAGCAGTAATTAACTTCTTACACATACATAGAACCGCGTTCATGTGCACCAAATAACCACAAAAAAACTCCATAAAAGTTTGTAGAGATAGGACTAAAAGTTGATCAAGCAACATCGTGAGAAGTTTCAAACTGAAATGAGCTTAAAACACGGAGCACACCGGCCCTCTTGGATCCATTTGCGTGCAAGCTCATTCAAACTATTTCTGTATGATCTAATCTCTGCAAAAAAAAACTCAAGAAAAAATGATAGATGCAGGTACTGTGTTGCGAAGAAACATCTCATAGAATTGCATAATCAAATTTATTCTTGAGATTGATAAATTAAATAGGAGATGCACATGAGGTTTGGTCATTATTTGGAATATTGATCACCCTCTGGTTTGCAAAGCACTTACCTAGGAGGCTAGGACTCAGACCTCAAAAAGGATTTTATCACGAAAAGATTCTTGAGACAAGTTTTACAATTTCTAATCACCACGAAATCTCACACTTCAAAACTGAAAGAGGTAGGATTGGAAATGTAAATTGTTCATGGTGCGTGGTGGTTGTTTCAAACTCCGGTAAAGTAAATCATCATGTCCCAATTCCCTAAAAATATAATTGTGGGAAAATTTAACAGGTGTAAGGAATAGAATGTTGAAGCATCCTGAAAATTCTTATAGTCGAATAAGTTTGAAAGAGGGAGCTGTAACAAAATTAAGAAATAGTCATGGCTCTGAACATGAATCTGTTCAGCATGGCCATGCCAGATGATTTGGTATGCATCACAATTGACAAACAAGCGTGCTTGCTTGGTTTTAAGAATGAAAGTATCTTAATGAATCATAGTCCTAATTAATCGACTAGTCTTCTGTTCTCCCTGTTCTACTAGAATTGTTGTTTGGTATTGCCTCGGTCCGAAGAAGCCAAAAGGGTGCGCTCTGAAAGGGTTGCTTTCAGCGCAGCTTCTTTCTAGTAGACCTTTACATTTTCCTTGATCGTAGGACTTGGAACTTAGGTATGTGATAATAATCATCCGTAATTATGTCATAACGATTATCATAGGCATGTGATGATCTGATGATGTAACATTAGAGCTCCTGGTGACTCTCAATCCTACCATGGCGAAAAAGCCTTTAGAAGGGCCTCCATGAAGAACCACTCGATCATCTCTCGGCCTTATTCTTCGTCTCGCTAATCTAGATTTGTCACCACTTTTCTACTGTTGTGCTCACTCGACTTTGTTGGAACATCATATTGGCAGTTGACACCCCCGCAATGGCCTTGTCCCATGGGCACCTTCTGCCCATAGAAAGAAAAAATGGACCGGACCACTAGTTGGACCAGAAAAAATCCGGTCTTGTTCACTCAAACAATCGGTTAAGGGGAAAAACGGACATCAGGAGCATATTTTTGTGAGCTATGGGGCTACACGTGGTCCCCAAGTTAACAGTTTGAAGGCCCCGAGCCTAAAACTACGGGTAAACGAGAAGGTTCGAACCCTGTTTTGTTGGTTTAAAGCCGTCGCCACTAGCCATGCAGCGCGATTTTTTAAGTGGTTGGGTTCACGATCAAAATTGGCAGGATATGGACACACCGATCATTAAATCGGTCTGACCACAATCTCCAAAATATAAATTGGACTTTACTATTGTGTAGCTCTCGTTGAGTAGATCAAAATGCATATATAGAGTGTTCGATTTAGAGTTCGGACTAGGTTATGACTTTGGGAAAATCTGCACCTAGGAAAACTGGTTAGACCGATTAGCCAAGGCAGTCAGACCGGTTTGGTCTGTGTAGTCCAAGCTAGGAGTTGTATTTTAACATGCAATTTATTAGGGTTTCGACTCCTAATGTGGCAGCACCTCCTCTCCCAATCTCTACTCCTAAAAAAAGCAAAAGGAAGACAATTTTTTCGTACATCATTCCTTCCACTCGATTTCGTCCCGCGCTACGTGCAATTCCCTCCGTCCGCTATACAATCGCATCTACGCCCTTCGTCCTCCGACTTTCCTCCCTACCTCGCTCGCACACCTTCCGCCGCCACCCCCGAGATTTCCTGCGACGGGCCGCACCATCGCCCCTACTCCCCTGCGTCGGGCCGCTCCTCCGCCGCCACAAGCACAGCCGCCACCCACCTTCGACGGACCGCACCGCCGCCACAAGCACCGCTTCCGCCACCCCCCTTCAAGGGGCCACACCGTCGCCACAAGCACCGCGCCGCCACTCCCCTGTGTCAGGCCAGACCGCCGCCGCCACCCCCCTGCGACGGGCCGCACCGCCTCCGTCGCCCCCGCCGCCGCCACCGACCGCGCAGCCGGATCCACCTGGCCTCCTCCTCCTCTCCTCGCCGCACCTTCCGCCGAAGCTACTCACGTTCATCGCGCCAACGAGCCAGGTGACCACGTCCTCTCTCTCACAGATCCATTTGTTGCGCCTTTCTTGTTCACCGGAATTTATGAAGTTCAGATCCCTTCTTGTTCATACTGTCTTTTGTTCATGCTGTCCAACAGTAGATGCTGTCCAACAGTAGATGTGTTCCAACATTGAATTAGTGAGAGCAAAGTATTTATCTATCTATCTGTCACTGCAAGCTGTTTCTGTTTGATGAGATGTTCAGACTTGAGCTTTTAAATCTGTTACTGCCAATGAATGACTTTCAGTCTCAAGGCTATCAGTCTTAAGGATTATTTTGCTTCAATTCTTTCCAATTTAAAAGGTTCACAAAGGTTACCTTTTGCTTAATTAGTAGTACTACTCTCAAATGCATGGCACAATTTATCAGCTCGTTGGTTGCAGTGGAGTGACTGCCATGCGGTCACAATCAGCTTTGAGTCATCTGATTTTTATTCATCAATTTCTTTAACTGTGCACATAATTTATGAAGACCTCACATATATGTCTGGTAATTTCATTAGGTGGCACTACTCTCTTTGATGTCAAGTCTGAATGCAGTATCAATACAATAGGCTCTGAACCTCTGAATAAAAACCGCAGTTACAATCAGGGGTACAATCCACTGCCAAATTCTGTATGTTGTTGCTCTTTATCTGAATAATCCATTGTTTCATCTCCATCAATGTATGCTCTCCAGATTTTTGCTTCTTGGGAACGTCAGCGACATCCATGGATCCATCAAAGTCCACCCGTGGTAGACATCCGCTTGCAGACATCACCAACACAACACCTCAAGGTGAAATATCGTTTCAATTAAATGTTTCTCTCCTCCGGAGACATTGCCTTTTTTAATAATGGGCTGCTTTGTAGCTAACCAAGCACCACGTGGATGGCAGCCAGATGATGTCGATCCTAATGCTCGTAAGAGGCTGAGAGATAGAGAACGGTCTGCAACAATGTCTGAGGAAAAAAGAATGGAAAGGAACAAAAGCGTTGTGAACGCTATATGATTAATAAAGTTGTAGACAAAGATAATTCGCACCTAGCTATGCAGTTGGAGGGTACTCGATTTTTTCCTGTGTCATTTTGCAATATTTTTGTCATATTCATGTCACTTTATTTACTTTGCAAATTCAAGTTGTAGGTGGCGGTATATCCATGGTGAAAGATGAAAACGATGACTGGCTACATAGGGGACATCTGGATGACAATGATGAATGGATACATGAGAGAGATTTGGATGTAAATGACGACTTGATTCATGTATCAGGTGGGCCTCCAGATGTACACAGTTCTTTTGCATCTTGTTTGCATTTGTTTAATTTTTGTCAATTTTCATCTATAAGCATCAAATATTTTCGTGTAAAATATTTACTTCTACAAACTCAGACACATGTGAAATGCCCCCAATGTGAAACAAAAAATGACTTGGTGGGAGTTGTTTTCCATCAAACAGTAGGATATGTCATGTCTTTTACCGAGGAGAAGAGGAGGAGGGTGGTCGTCGTTGGCAGCGCAGGGAGACCGAGCTGAGGAGAGGAGGATGGCGCGCGTTGGCGGCGGTAGCGGCGAAGTAGGGCGAGCGAGCCGAGGATAGGAGGATTGCGGGCGGCGGCGGCAATTCAGGGCGAGCGAGGAGTAGGCGAGCGAGCGAGCGGAAGATCTGTGGACATGCACGTTTGAAATAGTTATCATCATTTTTGTTGTTGAGCGCGCCACTTTTTCTTATTTTGAACGCATGCTTTAATTTTATAGGCAAGTTTATTATTGTGCCCATATGCAATTATATAGAAATACTGGTGGTCATCATTGTTTCAGCTACCTGTCGGTCTGCATTGAGCTATCCATTATCTAATTTGAAAGACCAATCTGATGCAATCTTCAAGGGCAGTCGTACTCATACTTCTCTCCCTTTATCTAGGTGGTGATGAGCTATATATGGTTTCTTCAGTGTTACATTTGTTGCCATTGGGAACCAAGTTAGAATGCGTGTATTTTTTTAAATAGTTGGAGCACTGGGATCTGAACAAAATGAGGCGTCGGTACATGGATGCGATGGCTTTGGTGCGAAAGTTTGGTAAACCGGATATCTTCCTCACAATGACGTGCAATCCTAATTGGGATGAGATCAAGAATGAGCTTTATCCTGGTCAGAGTCCACAGGACCGTCCAGATCTTGTAACTCGAGTGTTCAGGGCAAAGTTAGAGGAGCTCAAGAAGATGTTGATGGAAAAAGATATACTTGGAAAGGTCCGTGCATTCGTATATGTTGTGGAGTTCCAGAAGAGGGGTTTGCCGCATGCACACTTTTTGTTAATAATGCAGAGGAAGTACAAGATCACGTGTCCAGAATAGTATGACTTGCTTATCTCTGCTGAGCTACCAAACAAGAAGAAGTACCCTGACCTCTACAGGATGGTGACGAAGCATATGATGTATGGCCCATGCGGGACGCTAAATCCGTTATGTCCATGCACAAGGGGACGTACTTCATGCAAGAACCGTTACCCGCGGCCATTCTGCGATTCAACGTCGCAAGGTAAGGATTCGTACCCCATCTATCGGCGACGCGATGATGGTCGTAAGGAAATAATTAGAGGTCACATCCTAGACAATCAGTGGGTCGTCCCATACAACCCATGCCTGCTGCGTACTTTCAATTGCCACATCAATATTGAGGCATGTAGTAGCATTAAGTCCGTGAAATACCTATTCAAATACATATACAAGGGCCATGACAGAGCGTCTGTGGCTGTTAGGGAGGCTGGAAAAAAAGATGACAAGGGGAACGTTGATGAGATCACGCAGTACAGAGAGGCTCGGTGGGTGACACCTCTAGAAGCGATGTGGAGGATATACGGCTTTGACTTGAGCAAGAACCATCCACCAGTGCAGCAGCTGCAGCTTCATCTTCCCGACATGCATATGGTTACATATCATAAACGGGACAAGATCGAACGGGTTGTCAAGCGTCCAGGTGCCGACGAGTCAATGCTGACAGTGTACTTTGACTACAACAGGCTTCATGAGGAAGGTCGAGGAATCTTGTACCGTGACTTTTCGGAGCATTATACTTGGGAGTCTAATGGTAAATTTTGGAAACCAAGGAAAAACACCGTATACCAGGTCGGGAGACTCGTATCGGCTCATCCGGCTGAGGGGGAACGCTACTTTCTTCGGGTTCTCCTGAACCATGTTGCTGGGGCTACTTCATACAGGGACCTAAGGACTGTTGACGATGTGATCCTGCCCTCGTTCCGTGAAGCTGCGGAGAGGCGAGGCCTAATCGAAGAAGATAATACACTTGATGAGTGTCTTACTGAAAACAGTTTGTTCCATATGCCATCCTCATTGTGTAGGTTATTCGCGACTATATTGGTATTCTGCGAGCCGAATGATGTGTTTGGGTTGTGGACAAAACACTTTGACGCAATGTCAGAAGACTACAGGCGCAACAATGCAAACCCGATTCTGGTGGAACAGATCGTTTTGATTGACATTAGGAACATGTTGCAATCAATGGGGAAGGAAATAAGGTCGTTCCCTCTCCCAGGAATTGACGACGCATATGACGATGCTAGCTGTATCCCTCGTGAGATATTTGAGGAGGCAAGCATTGATCAGCATCAGGAAGATGTGGGACTATCTGATTCCCTAAACGAGGAGCAGAGGGCTGCCTACGAAGAGATAATGTCCAAAGTGGACACCGAACAAGGCGGTTTGTTCTTTGTGGATGGACCTGGCGGCACAGGAAAGACATTTTTGTACAGGGCACTTCTCGGAACCCTTCGCAATCAGAACAAGCTTGCCATTGCTACAGCTACATCTGGTGTCGCAGCGTCTATAATGCCTGGTGGGAGGACTGCTCACTCACGTTTCAAGATACCCCTTACTCTTGAGGATGGTGGTTGTTGTTGTAGTTTCACCAAACAGAGTGGTACTGCAAAGCTGCTACAGCAAGCATCTCTCATCATTTGGGACGAGGCGTCTATGGCAAAGAGGCAAGCTATGGAAGCTCTAGACAATAGCCTACGTGATATAATGGGCCGGCAGGATCTGTCGTTCGGTGGGAAGACTGTTGTCTTTGGAGGGGATTTCAGACAGGTCCTCCCTGTTGTACGGAAAGGATCCAGGGCTCAGATAGTCGATGCTTCTCTACGGAGGTCATATCTTTGGGAATCCATGCACCACCTTAAGCTCGTGTGCAACATGAGGGCGCAGAGTGACCCGTGGTTTGCGGAATATCTACTGCGCATTGGTGGTGGCACGGAGGAGGTTAACGGAGATGGTGATGTATGTCTTCCTGACGATATATCTATCCCGTACTATGGGGATTCGGAGAAAGATCTTGACAGGTTGATTGAATGCATCTCTCCAAACCTCAATGCAAACATGACAAACAAGGACTACATCACCTCCAGAGCGATTCTATCCACACGTAATAATTGGGTGGACAATATTAATACGAAGATGATCGGCATGTTCCAGGGTGGGGAGATGGTGTACCATAGTTTTGACTCCGCGATTGATGATCCGCATAACTACTATCCGTCGGAGTTCCTTAATACATTGACTCCCAACGGGCTTCCTCCACATTTGCTTAAGCTCAAGATCGGCTGCCCGGTCATATTGCTTAGGAATATCGACCCTGCGAATGGATTGTGCAATGGTACAAGGCTGGTGGTTCGAGGCTTCCAAAGAAATTCGATCGATGCTGAAATTGTGCTGGGACAGCATGCCGGAAAGAGGGTTTTCCTTCCTCGAATACCGTTGTGCCCCTCTGATGATGAGATGTTCCCATTCCAATTTAAGAGGAAGCAGTTCCCTATTAGGCTCAGCTTCGCCATGACGGTCAACAAGTCACAGGGGCAAACTATACCAAATGTGGGTGTGTACCTACCCGCCCCTGTGTTCTCTCATGGTCAGTTGTATGTTGCTATGTCTAGAGCCACAGCCAGAACGAATATCAAGATCCTCGCCCTCCCGCCTAACGCAGAGGCAGACGAGGAACAAACTAAAAAGAAGGAAAAGAAAAAAGTTTATAAGAAAGTGAACGGCCAGGGTAATCAAAATAACAATGAACAAAAAGGTGCATCAGTGAAGAAGAAAAGGGTACCAACTGTACATGGCACGTATACGAAGAATATTGTATACAAAGAGGTTCTAACACCATAGGCAAGGTAATGTAATTATTCGTGCGTGTCTTACATTTTTCATTTATTTTTTTAAAAATACTATACTCATCAAGTCCATGTTTGTTGCTCTTGCTAGGTAATTTTAAATGCTTTGCCATACGCTGCATGGATAATTTGCATCCACACGAGCTGCTAATTATGAAGTCAAGTGTTTAGGTTGAAGTGAAGACTTCAGTTCTTTAATCTTTTATTGTGTCATTTCACCTCTTGAGAAGTCAAAAATTTCTTGACTTGCCTTTAATATAGCCATACAATTTTCACATATTGTTTCACTACTCTTTGCAGCTACAACAAGATCAGGGATGAAAGATGCCCACCTGGCAGGCCACTCGTGTTTTAGGACCTATTATAATGCAAGGATGCCTTGAAAAATTCAGTTATACTGATTGTTTTGGAGAATTGCCGCAATAAAAGTTCTTTTGCTTGTCTTGAGGTGAGCTAAAAGTTTGTGCAACTACCTCCTCATGACTTCAGAAGATGCTAATTATAACCACCCATGTTTTTTTAGTCATATCATGTTAATTTGTTACTTTTTTTCAGCATTTTAAGCTTCTCCTAGCATCGTCAGACCCTGAGATAGTTGTAGTAGCTTTGGAAACTCTTGCTGCATTGGTGAAAATAAATCCTTCAAAGTTGCATATGAATGGAAAGCTAATTAGCTGTGGAGCTATAAACACCCATCTTCTATCAGCCTGTTAATTTAGGTTACTTCCGCCATGTCGTCCACGGCAAGGGGTGCATGGCCAGTGTCAAGTACACCTCGCTCAAGAACGCCTTTGCCGTCCTCACTGCGGCGGCCGTGGCCGCGTCCATCCTGGCGGCGACCAGGCAGTGGAAGGCTATCTTGCTAGCGGTGTCGGCCGTGCTAGCTGCGGTGTCTTATGCGTGTGACGAGGAGGTTGTAATGACCGTAGCGGAACTGTATTTAGTAGGTACAGGGAAAATGGAGGAAAGGGCTCCTCTTGCCCTTTGCATATTTGTATCTGATAAATGGTTGATCTTTTGGCAATCTAAAGCTTCATGTCAGCAGCAGATGATACTTCTGCACTTTGTATATTTGTATGTAATATAAATGAGTAATGATTTGGCAATCTAAATTGAAAAATGTCAGCAGCAAACTATATGAGGATTAGATTTTAAATCTTATGTGAAAATGCAGTCATGCAGGAAGGGCGGGAGCCTCCTCCTGGAAGTGGAGGAGGAGGAGACGTTCAAAGTCAACCAGTTCGAGTTCGACTACACGTCGGATTCGACTTCGCCTCGGACTACTCCAACGTTCCGCTCAGGGGTCGGACACTCCCGACCCCAGGACTCAGAGTCAGGCGAGGCGGAGCTTCACTCGGGGTCGGGCGAGGCGGAGTTCCACCCTCAAGGGGTCGGGCGCATCCGACCCCGGGACCAAGGGTCGGGCGAGGCGGAGTTCCACCCTCAAGGGGTCGGGCGCATCCGACCCCAGGACTAAGGGTCGGGCAAGGCGGAGTTCCACCCTCAAGGGGTCGGGCGCATCCGACCCCGGGACTCAGGGTCGGGCGAGGCGGAGCTTCACTCGGGGTCGGACGAGGCGGAGTTCCACCCTCAAGGGGTCGGGCGCATCCGACCCCGGGACCAAGGGTCGGGCGAGGCGGAGTTCCACCCTCAAGGGGTCGGGCGCATCCGTCAAGAGAGAAGATTTTGTGGGCATGTTAAAAGAAAGGAAAGATTAAAAAATCAACTCCCTATATGCATGCGCGAGATTTTGTGGACAGTTTAAAAGAAAGGAAAGGTTAAAAAATCAGCTAGCTCCTTGCATGCATACGCCAGATTTGTCAATATCCTTTTTTACAAATTTTGTGGGCATGTTAAAAGAAAGGAAAGATTAAAAAATCAGCTAGCTCCTTGCACATGCGCGAGATTTTGTGGACATGTTAAAAGAAAGGAAAGATTAAAAAATCAACTCCTTGCATGCATGCGCGAGATTTTGTGGGCATGTTAAAAGAAAGGAAAGATTAAAAAAATCAGCTAGCTACTTGCATGCATGCGCCAGATTTGCTAGGCCTGGTTGGAAAAAGAATTGTACTCCATCCTGGTTCCTTCCCTTCCTTTTTCTATCAGCCGCCATAACAAACTCGTTGCCGCCATCGCACATGCACACGCCCGAAGCAAACCCGTTGCCCGCCCTGCGCCTTCGCTGACCTCCTCGCTGGGTAATTGTTGACCATCGGTACGGACGCATGCAATTCTCCTGAAGCAGTAACTATGGAACAGTACACTGAACTGATAAGCTCCTATATCATTATTCCTTCATCTCTCCTAACGAATAAGACTCACTGCAGTACAAATGTTCAACTTGCAGTTATCCAGCTATGGGTTCCTCCTACATGTCGCTCTCGAGGAAGAGGGTAACCTTGCCTGCACCGCTGATATCCTTGCCCGCACCGACAATGAACAGGTATGATACTCGTAATTTTCTGAAGCGGTACAGATTTCATCAGAATGATGACATCAGTTTTTATCTCGTACGCTATGATGCACCCTTGCATTATATATGTATAAAATCTCGGAATTATAGGTGGGTTGAGTTTCATGAGGTGGAGCTGGAACACATCTTCTGGAGATGGGATGTGAGCGTCATGGTTTTCTGGAAAGGAAACATACGAGAGTATGGAGGACAGGAGTATTTGCGCGTAATATTGGTTGATGAGCAGGTGCTTCAATCATCCGCCTACTTCTTTTTTTTTATATGCATGTGTAATTAGGCGGATGCATTGTGGTTTCACTGCAAACTACTGATGTATGTTGGCTACAATGTTTGTGCAGGGCACCAAGATGGAGGCAGTTGCGTGCGGCGACCATCATATGATGTTCAACAGTGTGCTCATTGAAGGCGAAACATATGACTTTTTGGGAGTGTATTTTACGCCAACTTATGTGGATCCCATTCCCAATATGTACCGTCTGTGTGAATACTACGCTGTCGTCCTTTTACCGGATACTGTAGTCAAGACTCCACAGAGGCCCATCTGAATTTCAGAGTGTCCTCGTGCCTTTAGGAAATTCGAGGATGTATACCGTCAGCCAGTAGATACTTTTGCAGGTGACTCATCAATTTATACACACTTTCATTTAACAAAATATGATGTCCTTGGTTTCACACTAAAATGCAAAGCATATATTTTTTTTGTTGTTGAAGATGTCATAGGCGTGGTTGTATATGCGTCTGAGATCCAAGATAAGGTTGACTTCCGGAGGCGGCCTAACAGGCACGTGGTAATCATGAATCAAAGGTATGTGTATTTATGTACATATGAAATTATCTGCCATGCCATCGGTCGATCGGAATTAATGTTGTTACTTGTAGGAAAAACTTCATCATAATCCACGTGAACGACCCACACCTTCAACGCCACATATGGGAGTGGCGCCGTGTGGCTTATCAATTCAAGACATTAGCTGCCCTCCATGTCAAGATATCTACGATGCAAGGTATGACATTATCAATGAGCACTCAGTTTTGTTAATCAAATTAACAATATATTTAACCATTAATTCTTTAAATTCATGTATCCCCTTGTCTATTTAAGTTTTTAATTCACTTTTCCCTTGCCTGTTAGGTGGAGTGACTACTACAGATTATAGTCAAATTATTTTTTCTCCCATATGTTCTGATGCGTACGATGCGAAAGGTAACATCTTTTTGTGCTCAATAACTTTGTTTCACTGAAGTTATATAGTTTTGATCTCTGATTTTTGTGCTGTAGACCTATCCAAGCGGATACGCGCTGAACGGAAACAAATTACAAAGACGGCACGTGCCCTTACATTAGATATCATCAACAAGTAGTAATGCTAGGATGCTCAGCAACTCTATGTTGTGTTTCAAAGTTTGGATGTTCGCGACATACTGAATCATATTTTTCGAGGATTTTCCTTATATGAACTTTTTAGACAGTGACCATATAACATGTTTGGTGATTCAATGGCAGCTAAGTACTCAGCTTGATGTGTTTATTGTTACCATATAACAATTTCATGAATGCGTTAAGTACTCAGCTTGATGTGTTTCAACCCTCCATTGTGTATATAACATGTTTGGTGATTCAATGGCAGTAACATGTTTGGGGAAGATGCATTTCACTTCTGTTTGGTCCAAGATCTTTCTAAAAGATGCTTGCTCTGGACTGCAGAAGAAATGTTGCGGGTGATGATTTATTGATATGTACTCCAATGCTTGTAGATCCAATGCCCTAAACATGTACTCCAAATCGGACCAGCTGTTTTAATCAAGCTGCACGTACATCCTGAGATAGCATAACCCAAATAAGGCACTATGATTCCTAACCCGGCAAATCTAAATCTACATGTACTAATATTTTCCCCCCGAAACCTAGCCTGAATGGTAAGATTGGTTCCAGCAGAATCGCATCCCAAATCACTCGGGGTCGGGTGAGGCGGAGTTCCACCCTCAAGGGGTCGGGCGCATCCGATCCCAGGACCAAGGGGTCGGGCACATCCGACCCCGGGACCAAGGGTCGGGCGTATACTCGGAATTGGACTGCGGGTTGATATCACGAAATGTCAGGGTTTTTTTTGAAAAATAGCCTCGGACTACTCCAACGTTCCGCTCAGGGGTCGGACACTCCCAACCCCAGGACTCAGGGTCGGGCGAGGCGGAGCTTCACTCGGGGTCGGGCGAGGCGGAGTTCCACCCTATATGCATGCGCAAGATTTTGTGGACAGTTTAAAAGAAAGAAAAGATTAAAAAATCAGCTAGCTCCTTGCATGCATGCGCCAGATTTGTCAATATCCTTTTTTACAAATTTTGTGGGCATGTTAAAAGAAAGGAATGATTAAAAAATCAGCTAGCTCCTTGCACATGCGCGAGATTTTATGGACATGTTAAAAGAAAGGAAAGATTAAAAAATCAACTCCTTGCATGCATGCGCAAGATTTTGTGGGCATGTTAAAAGAAAGGAAAGATTAAAAAAATCCGCTAGTTACTTGCATGCATGCGCCAGATTTGCTAGGCCTGGTTGGAAAAAGAATTGTACTCCATCCTGGTTCCTTCCCTTCCTTTTTCTATCAGCCGCCATAACAAACTCGTTGCCGCCATCGCACACGCACACGCCCGAAGCAAATCCGTCGCTTGCCCCGTGCCGGCGTTGCCCGCCCTGCGCCTTTGCTGACCTCCTCGCTGGGTAATTGTTGACCATCGGTACGAACGCATGCAATTCTCTTGAAGCTTTCTCATCACCTACTCCCTGACCTTGTCACTAGACCGACGCCGATCTGTTGTGAAGCTGAACGCTCGGTCGCGAACTGCACCGGAAGGTTGGAGGGTGTCGTCCGAGCGGCGGCGTTGCAGCTCAAGTGTGAGTTCTCGTTACCCTCTGTTAATCATGTTCACGTAGATTAGATCATGATTAGGCCTAACTAGACATGATTATACCAAAAGGTTGTCGGATATGGCATGTGTTATATTAATTAATCTGTTAATCATGTTCGTTATAATTAGATCATATGTATTCACAGAAAGAACTTGCCCTCCGCACTACTCAGCTGTCAGCTCAGCAAAACAAGGCTACAGCACTTGTGTTCCTGGGAAAAAAAATTAGCAGGCGCCATCATTATGTATTCAATGAAATAATTGTGCCAGGACCTGTAACAGGAGATGACACATGAGACTCAAAGTTGAATAAAATCTCACCTTTCAGAAGACGACTAGAAGGGGCTGCCAATAATTAAGCGAGCGACGGCGTTGCAGCTCACTGAATCTTGGCATCCATCCATGTCAGACAGTTCCGAGGTAAGCTACACACAAGCTTAACGCTCACTAAATCATATTGCAGAACTAGTACTAATTTAATGAGTTTATATGTTACCTCCTTTTTCCATCAATAGTTATCCTTGGAGCAGCCATCCATGGAGCTGACGCCCACTGGTGACGATGGTGTCTATAGTATGGATATATTGCTGGAACTAGAGGAAACTACTCCCAAGACAGATTACTTGGATGCCAATAAATACCAAGAGGGTTTGACACCTGACAAACTCAAAGATGTTGATATGTCACAGCAGGTGTTGATCACTGACGAAACCAACGAGTCAGAAGATGCTTTCAAGATTCTGGAAGGTAGTTTATGTTTCATTCATATATCAGGTTGCTCATTTGATATATTTTCACAACATTTATCATGTGCAATGATAATTATCCTCAAATTTTATGATTATTTTCAGGGTACGAATGTACTGTCAATGATCATGCCTTCATTGAAGCTGCTAAAAAGATCTCAGCTGATCCAGGTAGGGAAGAGCTTGTGCTCATCGATGATGTCCTGGTGAATAGGAATCACATGGAGTGCTTATTTTGTCGAAACGCATACCTGTATGACGAGGTAATAACCCCGAGTACAAATTTATGGGAACAAAAATCTTTTTTTATATTGAGAAATTATTCATGGTTGATTTTTTGCAGGTCATAAATGCGTACATCCACCTATTGCGGACTCAAGATAATATGATAAATAGGCCAGGTGGTACGTGCTACCTAGAAAATACAAGTATGACCGTGTTAATGAAGGGGGATGGTGAAGAAAAACGGAACATGGAGGACATGGAGGATCACTATCCCTCCCGTGGGCATTCACAGGTTCCACGGTTGGCTGAAAGGGTATTATCGTACATGCAACACGATATGGTAACTACTATTTTCAACATTACGATATATACTTCATTTATCCAATATACGTTCCTTGACTGACATTACATTTTTTAATACTTGATAGTTGTTCTTACCAATAAATATAAAAGATACACACTGGTATCTTGCTGTAGTGAATGCGCGAAGGCGTAAGATACATGTGTTAGATTCTTATGGAACACTGTTTGGGCGCAGGGACCTCGAAAATACTGTGAGTTTTTGCCATCACAGATATTTCTATTTTTTTTTTTTGCAAACTGCACATACTAATTAACCAGGACATGTACAAACAGTTGAAGGGATTGCGGATGCAGATGGAATACACATTGCAATACACTGGCCTTAAAGATCACGCTTGGCCGGACGTCAATGTTGACATCTGGGATGTTGTGGAGGTCATGGTTGACAGAATACGGTTTGATGGGTATGTATGATATTGCACACTAATTTAAAATACCAATTCTACAATCTCATATGTATATATCTTACATTTTTCTATATAATAATGATTCTGTAGTGTCTCATGTGGGTTATTCATGGTTGCCTTTATAAAGTATTGGACTGGGGATCATCTGTGCGCTACCGTGGATCAGGTACATTATGTATAACTTTAACACAAGTAATTAGTGAATATTTTTTACTAGCATATTTTTTTAATAAACTGTGTTACTACTAATGTACAGTTAGTATGGTAAAATTTAGGACTAAAATGGCAGCTACATTACTATCAACTATATTTAATGAACGGTTAAGTAAACCATTACTACGCAATGAGGATGAAAACATCGGAAGCCCGAGTGACTTTGCAGAAATAATAGAACCTAACGAGTTTCAGCAGATCAAACAAAAGAGGAAATCCACAAACAGCCATGAAAATGCACTTAAACCAAAGAAAATCGATACAGAGATAGACTCAGATAAGCAAGATGTTCTTCTATACTACAAGGACTGGCCCTTGAAGAGAGATGAGTTAGCTGAGATTTTTTGTGATTATATTTTGACAATCAAGGATCCTGCGGAATTGGAGTAAGCTCAGTACTTCATCGCTTTCATTTACCACTAATAGTATTGCAATTTATTATGAATTCTTATGCATTATCCTTATATATTGATTTGCAGTATGGTTTGGGTAAGGAGTGATTTGCCCTATAGGAGTGTGTATAAACTCGGTGATCTCAAGGTGTTGTTGAAACGAGGTTCACCCATGCCTGAACCATTTTTCAACTTAGGTGTCCGATTTCTTGCATACCGAGAGGCTAAAGGGATGATAAGGTACAACAACAAGGTTGCAAAGCATCATGTGGATCTGCGATTCTGTGTAAGTTAGCTTGTTTATAATTACAATCATAACTGTGGAATATACTGCATTCATTGTCTATTTATATTTATTAGTTATACATAAAATTGATAGGTGATACTGATCATGGCTATATATCATTTTGCTTCAGAAAATGTTGGAGTTAACACGTCATGAAAAATATCATAAACATCACAGTGGTAAAGAGTTGGGTGATGTGATTGGTGGATGGGAAATAGTAAAATATGACATACTAGGTTGCAGATATGTAAGTTCTTTTCATGCCATTATTTGTTCATTACATATCCTTTGTGGTCCTAATATTGAGTGCTTTGCAGTTTCTCTTGCCATGGAAGCATGTCAATACCTACCTGCTTTATGTACTCGATATTAAGCGGAAGAAACTTATTGTGATTGACACTAAACCCATTCCAAAATATGCCACGGATGTGCCATATAAACATTATGCGATACAGATCGTAGGATTTCGCCTAAAATTTATGAACGCATTTAGACAGCTTAAACCTGATTCATGGGAGGATGTTCACAAATGGGAATTTGAACGCGTGAAAGGAATTGTGGAAGACACTGATGGGTAAGATCAGCTCTGACACACCGGCATTTTAGAGTGTCAATATCCTTTATTTCTTAAAAGATATGTTCGTATATTTATATAGCTAACGATTCATCGTACCACAGATTTTCAGATGGATGGCTTATTCTACAGTACATGGCATGGTGGGATAGTCTTCAAAACGTGCACATCGAAAAAGTGAGTAAATATGCTTTGTTGTACGTTCCTTTGTAATTTTACAATATACGATAAATCCGAGCTTAACTTGAAGTAAGCACTTATCTTACTTACAGGATGCTATAACGATGCGGCACAACTTCTTCATCGATCTTCTAGCGCACGAAGCGAATGCCTGGAGGACAAGACTACCAGGCATTGTAAAACATTTCCTTTGGCGCATCACAGGCAAAGAAATAAGATAGATGGGGGCATTTGAATGACATGTATTCGTACATGTTCTGCATGATTATTGTCCTGCTGAATCCAATCTTGGATGATATACTTATTTCATATTTATACATGTTTTATATTTTTATTATCCCATTGAATCCAATATTTTGCAATATAAAAATTTTGTTGTCCGTAGCAACGCACGGGCACGAACCTAGTAAATATAAAGGGTCACGACCGATTGGGGGCATCCAATCAATCAAAAACATTATCAATCTACTATTTTATCTTTTTACCTTTTTCTCTTAGCCCTAGCTTTTCCAAACCCATCTTGTTATTCTTCCTTCGTCTCTACGGCGTTTGAGGACATTCTGGGTGGATTACCCACCCTAGAACAATCCAAGGTGCACCTTCTCTAACGGGATCCCTCCCAGGCGAGTGTTTGTTGGTTTTCTTCGCCGGGTTCGTCGGTGAACCGATCTGACCGGCCATCATATCGGTCTGACCGAAGTGTGCAGAGGAGCAGCAATGAGGCTCTCCGCACGTTGCACATTCGAGTACTATTCGTGTGTTGGTCCGATTTTAACGCCAAGTTGAAAGAAGTATACACGGAATATGTACATTGTTAAACCACGCTTCGACGGGTCAACCGCCATTGAACCGGTGAACCAGCAGCCTCACATGTTGGTTCTCTTTATGCTTTCGCCACTTGTGGCTGGCAATGGTACCGTCAGTCCGCCGCCACCTTGCCTCTCCATCCACTGTTGCCGCTGGACTACCTACCGCCGTAAGCTTTGCTCTAGATCTGTTAGATCAGGCAACCTGAACTCCAAACGTAATCACTTAGAGTTTGCCGCAGATCACCTGATGCGAAGAGGACAAAATTGTGTTCTTAAAGATATCTAAAACACGCATGTTATCACTTTTGGCAAAAATAATTGCAACAAAAGCCGACCTTTGTTTAAAACTAAAACAGACTGCTTATATATAACAAAAGTGCGATAAAATCAGTAAAACATTCTCTACGAAATTATGCCTATTTTTTCTCACTTCATTCCTTCCAAAGTTGTTCACTGAACATAGCCAAAAAAAACCCAAATCCAAAGTTGTTTATTTTCCATTACTATACTACCGCAGCCAAATCTTCTCAGAAATCAAATCTCTAACTGTTCACTTCTTCAGGAAAGTGGCAAACTTTCATAGGACAGCTCTGAGATCTTAAATTCTCTCTGACATCTGTAGAAGAACTGATTCAGAGCTGCAAAAGTGTAATAACCAGTTAAATCATCTATATTCATCTTTCCTCCATGGAAACTCTGAGAGCAAAATGTGTAGGATCTCAGGACTTACAAACCATCGGAAGCATAGCAAGTCATACGATGCTTTAGCGCTAATGCACATCTCCAACGTGCAGTGGAACTAGGAGAAGCCGTGATGCAGTTTCAGATGATGACAGTTACGAACTTCTACTTGCATCTACCCCTACATACCACTCTTGTTCCTGTCTTGTTCCTGTGCCCCCTCAAGTACTCACAAAAGGTAGAAGGGGTTAGGCAATTACCAAGCTGTCTTGTTCCTGTGCCCCCTCAAGTGCTCACAAAAGGTAGAAGGGGTTAGGCAATTACCAAGCTGTCTTGTTCCTCTGCCCCTCAAGTGCTATTTTATGGACAAAAAGAGAGTGCAATTAACATCACACAAGAGATGAGATGGGAACTAGATCGATCGGAGCTTACCTCGAGTTCGCCTGCGCGTGACGGTGATTGGCGCAGCTTCAGCCCTCATCTCCGGCTGACCGCTCCTCCTCCTCCTCCAATCCGCTCCGGGATGCCACCATGCAGTCGACGACCATCACGGAGAGGCTGGCTGCATTTGCGTTGTATTGCGACGTCAAATATTTTTAACACTTCTGGATCTGAATTGCGGCGTCAAAATAAAGGAGAACGGAGGGAGCAGAAGGTTAGGCAATTGCCTCGTTTGATCAAAAAGAAAACAGCTCTCCCGAAGCCTCCCAAGCCTACAAGCACAGCGAGCCACTGAAAATTTCCTCAGCGAACAGCCCATGTCTCTCTTGGCTTAAAAGAAAAGTTCATGTCTCTAGTGTTACAACCTACAACACTCTGTTCTGCCGCCTCTACTGCTCTTTTATGGACCGAAAGAGAGGGCAGTATCACACAGGGAATGTGAGTAGTGCTAACAAGTGATTCCATCAGGTATTCAGTGCCTGCAATTTCATTGAATGGGCACCGACCACTGATGATCCATTATAAACTCGTCAGTTAGCTGTGTATTCAGAGATCAGAGATGGTCAGGTTAGGTGACTCATGAAGAAATCTTGTGAAATTTCTGCTACTACCTTTTTTCGCTCAAACAGTAGATCAACAGCCACACATTGAGTAAAAATAAACCAATGCATTTTACTGGAAGTCATCAACAAGTAAGGTGCTATTTTTCTGTAATCCTTCCCAAAACCATACGCCAGGGCATACCGCTCTACATTGTCATGTAACCATTTCTTAGCCCAGAAGGGGGTAAATAAAGCAAATGTCCTAAACATTCTTGTACCCATATCCCACTAGAATGTAGAGAACCAATCACGCTACAGGTTACAGGAGTAAGACTACCAAGAACAAAGAGATTTACATGCGCAGCAGCGCTCATGAGAAAGTCAGAGGAATCGGCTCGGGATTAAGTCGTGAACCCTGATTGGGAAACTGTAGAACTCCTCGTTTCTTGGGTCCGAGTAACCTTTGTGTCGGCGCAGGAATGGCATGAACCATGGGAGACCCCGGTCGCCGTCGAAGCCCCTAGCCTCCAATGTGTTGTCCAGAACAGATGCAACAATCAGCGCCACCGTTGGGCCAGAAGCAAACACGGTGTTTAAAATATCGTTGAACTGCATAAAGATATATTTAGATGTCAAAATTCAGGCATAGAGAATTCCAAGACCCAACCTGCATAACTGAAGCATCCAGTTACAGCGCAATAATGTAGCATGCAGAAAATGAAACAACACATGCAGATGGTAGATGGGTGATGCAAGTATACAAAAATTGTAAATGTAACAGGTGTAAAAGGAGATGTTTCAAATACCCATCCAGCATTTGTTCGGGCAGGTCCACGGCCAGCAGAAGAAGTATATTCATTGAAGTACTGAGGGACTGAGATGCCAAGGAACAACGAGAGTCCAATGATGTAGATGTTCCTCATCGAGTTCTTGTTGGCAAACTGCATGAATGAGACTCCCACAGCAGCTGATGCCAACAAAAAATCATTCATTAGTCAATGAATGATGAACGGTAACAAGTTTGAGCTCTAGAAGCAAGTCCTACTCACCTACGATGCCAAACAAGATGCAGTAAATTGCTGCAAAGATTGGCAGTGGAATTGATGCAAAGAAGGCCCCAAACTTCCCTGTAAGAATGGTAGTTCACAATTTTAGCAAAAAAAATGAACATTTTAATTCTAGGAAACCAAATGCAAGAACAAAAGGTTACCAAATATGGAGAAAAATATCATAAATCCAGTTGATATCTGGATCACTCTCCTACTTCCAACTTTCGTCAGCCCAAGGAGACCAATGTTTCCCCTACATTTTTTTTAGCACAAGCAGTAACGTTTAAGCATCTCTTTTAAAAATAATCACTTGAATGTGGTAGAAATTTATCCAGCAAAGTGTTCCTAATAATATCACGTACTTAAAAACAATCCATTGAATCTTATTTGAGCCTTCTGGGGTAGCATGTTCTGGGTTCAAGCATAAAACTTGTACATGCATTTTTGGGAACTATGGTGGAAATTGCAGGTTCTAGAATCTGATCTACAATTAAAAAAACACAGGTAGGGGATAAAAGTTAAGATTACTTACACTGATACGGATGAACCTGCTGGAGCACCAAAGATCCCCTCCAGGAACATCCCAATACCCTGCATGAAAACATTTTATTAAGAGGCTAGAAAATTTTGTAAGCAAATGACCATATATCACATTTGTGTAGGCAACTACACTAGAAGTTATACAGCATATGCACCAGTCCAAGCATTTTGGTTAGTAACAAAGGAAAACCATTAAGATAATTTACAAATAACTAAATCAAATGTCTCATTTACAACTTGTCAAAGATAATTAAACTAGTTTCCTGAATCCATTTTCAGATGGAAAGCAGAGCTTTTATTTAGGACAGCGACAAATGATGTAACTATACAGTGTAGCAACCCCAGTCCTTAACTCCTTATAAGAGAAACTCTGGAATAGGTCCAACCTGCAAGCCAACACTTCGACTAAGGACATGACCTGGAGGTGGTGTAGCACCTGCTAGACGTGCAGTTGCAAAGTGTGCTCCAGTTGACTACAAAATACATAACATCTTTAAATAAGAAAACTGAAAAAGAAGATACAACAAAAGGATATAGAGATATGAGAAAAGCATCAATTCATAGTTTTAACCTCAAAGGCTGCAACAAGTACAGCACCCATCATCCCAAATGAATGACCAGCGGTGAAGATTGGCGTACCCCATTGGAAAGGGTATGGAATTTTAATCCTACAAGAATATGCATGCAGAAAATAAATTACAATGCTTCTTCAAAAAAAGCAGCTCTTAAAATTTGATTAAGAATCATCTTTGTGGACCGTACCATGGTGCAGATGACATCAGGAAAGACTTATCAGTGCGGCAGTGCAGCTGCGTCTTAAGTGAAACATGGTTGTAGGCACCCGCAGCAGTAAGGATAGCTGCAAAGGCCCACACAATGCCAATACAAAGAAGCAAAGAATACCTCTCAAACAAGAAGGTGATCCGCTCATGGATATGACTGAAGTAATGTGGCACATACTGCACACAGCATATCAAATCATTAGTCTCCTATCTCATTCATAACAGTGATATAGGGCTATGATATGAATAGATGTTTCACTCAAAGTACATTTTACAGAGATTAAGTCATTACCTGCTGCACAATCACCGCAAGAATTAGCATTGGCAGCCCAATCTCCACACATTTACCCACCTAAATTGACAATGAAATATTAAAGAAAGGTTCCTTTCGTTGTTTTTTTTTCATAAGCTGCATTATTTTGCTGTAAAAGCACAGGAACAATACCTGGGGAAAACCAAGTTCAAATAGTCCAAGACCAACGACACAAACAACAGGGGTCATTATTACAGGACTGAATTTCCTGCAGATGAAATTATCTCAGTGTTATTATCTTGGCACATATAGCATGAGAGGGCTAAGGTTCTCACTCTAAGAACAAGTACTATAAGATGCATACTTGGCATATGCCCCCCATACTGTGCTGAACCCAAGAATCATGTTGAGGATGGAAGCAACAATCAGAGCTCCTTGTGTTGTTCTCATTGTGTGGACAAATCTCTGCAAATGCCCTAATAGGTTACAAATATTTGTATTACAAAGTCAACAATATTTAACCAATTGATCCTAAAGAAGTGATCATGCTCCAAACAAGATTTCCCAAATCCCAATAAGGAACCTTGATAAGCATCCACTTCAAACCCAAAAGTATAAATTTAAGCAAATGAGCATCACTCTACCAGGTGATTATTTGTAAAGTCATTTGGATCCATCTCTCTGGCTATTGATAGCACTGGGACAACAAATGCAAAGGAAGCATTCATAATTGTTGGAAGTCTCGTTCCAACAAGTGTTTGCAGCAGCGTATTGATGCCACTCATAAAGAGGAACGATTGAATAACTCGAGCCTTATCCCCCTGTCAGTAACAAGGACCAATGTGAGGTGGAGAAACACTAAACCTTCAAAAGGAAATTTTACTTATGTGTGAAATCAGGTAACTACTAAATTAACACTTACAGCGTTACCACCCATTGCAGGAACAATAGTTGATGCGAGCATAACGGTAGAGCCCAACATCACAAGATAGTGAAGGAATGCAAGTGCTGCCACCTGAACTGAAGATTAAGGCAACAAAAGTAACTGAGTAAGCATAAACTTTCCATATCTTAATCATGTATAGGATCCACACGAGTAGTAACATTTCCAGCAGTTCAGTTTGTACCTAAATATCTTGATATACAAAAATAACTCAATACTACAGTGGATGCACCTTGAAAAACGGCTACGGACAAGACTAGGAATCATCCATTACTCTAAAAACTAGGAATTTATTATCCATGCCGCTTCCTTTTCAATACTTTATCAGCACCATTTCTTTCTATAGCAATGGATGGAATGTTTTGAGTCATTAAGTTTCATGTCCAACTGAACATACTACCCTATAACAATCAGAGGCTACACTATTCTGAGAATAGCAACTTACAGATAAGCAAAATATACACCAGTAAACGACAAACTCTTAAACAAGACAGGGGCTTTCGCAACATCAATGCATCAATCAACTGAACAAGCTATTGTATACCAATCAAAGGTACATTATTCCGAGAAAAGCTACTTACAGATAAGCAAAATATTCGCTGGTAAACAACAAACTCTTAAACAAAACAGGGGCTTTTGCCATAAATAAATCAGTCATTCGTGGAAATTCTCAGAAACATATAAATATACATTAACAGGCTGGATTAGGAAAGTCGCATACAAAAGTGAGGCAAAGAAACATTTAGCATGTCAGAAAACAGCATGTCAACTAGGAGTATAATACAGTCACAAAAGCAACGGAAACTCCCAATTTAAAATCCATTCAACGTGATGACTGATGAAATCATCTGGAGTTCAAGTCTAAGCAGCCCGTAATCAAATCTTTCTCCTGATATCTTCGAAATTATTTTCCAGTCATGCTAGTTGAATAGGAGGGGAAACCCCAAGTACAAGAACAGAACAAACTCTGCCTACTTCAAAGCATTGAACTCCCTCACTCTAGTACACCAAAGCAAGCATGTAAGGGCGCCTTACCCCAAGACGGATTGGAGTGGACGCAGTAGGCGAGATGGTGGAACTGCTCATGGGGCGGGTGGATGGCGCCGGTGCCGACGGCCGGTGCCATCATGGGCTGCATCGGCATCATGGGCGGCGGCGCGGCCACCGGCGGCGGCGGCGGCTGGTTCGTCTCCCCCATTGAATCAGCAACGTCACGGGAACGCCCACTCCTCCTCCAGACTGCAGCAACACAAGAAAGAGGAACCGAATTACAAACCTAAAAGCTCTCACCTTTTCCTGGAAGCTTCCTATTGATTACTCGGATTTGCGTGACGTAGTTAAGGCAATTAAAAAGACGCAATTTCTAGCGATTGGTGCGGAGAGAAACCAGCAAAGAAAACCGGTGGTCAGAGAGCAGCACTCAAAGTTCGCAACCTTTTCTTCTTCACAAACCGAAAAAAAATGTCAGCTTTCTCTGAAGATTGCTCAGGAAAGAGGGCGCAAGACTTCAACTTTGCTGCTTCTAGTGTCTCACGCTAGTCTCGGATGGAGTGTCGTACTGTCATGCAGCAAAGGACTCAATGGGCCAGATAAGATTCAGATTTGTGGGAAGATTCAGAGGTAAATCTTGGGGAATAAAAACCAGGACCTATACCGATTCCTCTTTTATTGTCCCACAATTGGCTCGACAGGGACAAGCATAGCAACGCCGAGGAGGAAGAACGGCTTGATGGAATGGGAGCTTCACTCTAAAGATTCGATTCGAGGGAGCTTGTGTCAAAGAAGTTGCCTCTAAACAAATGCAGTGAAAAGGATGCACGAATTCAAAAACCAACACCTCACATCAGCACACTGATAACTAAAATAAGAGCAAAGTTGCAAAAAAAATTCAAACCAAACCGCAGAAACAAAGGAAACCCAGTAAGCAAAAACTCACGAATTCAGAAGCTCAGGCCGCTGGTCCCTCGCTCCCGCCTCTCGAAAAGCAAGAACTTTCCAGAGAATCCAGGGAGATTTTTGAGCGAGGGGAGGAAAGCTGTGCGGGAAGCAATCAGTAAAAGGCCTCGCCTTTCTATTCCCCTTTTCTCCCCTTCGCTTCTTCTCCACCTTTCTGCCTATTCTTATCTCCTTCCTATGGCCCCCTCCTCTCTCGATATCCAGCGGCGGCGCGCGCAACAGGACAAACGCGGGATTTGTAGCCTTGCTGGAGCTCAGGAAAAGATTCGCAAATTCGAAAATCTCCTCCTCCTCCACCTCTACCTTTTTTGACTACTTTGTAATTAATCAGCCGTGTTTCTTCCTAAGCACTCTGCTAATCGCAAGCATCCAAAGAAAAGTGAAGCACTAGATGGTGCTGAAGAGCAAGAGGTGTTCCACTGTTGGAGGCAAGGGCAAGCAGAGTGCTTGTGATGGATGGAGATGGGTTGATGGGTGGATGGATCTGGGCAGGAGTGAGGACGACTGGACTGCATTAACAATTCTTGGTTTTGGGAAGATGTATTGAATGCAACAGATTCCGAGGATGGGGAGAGTGTCTTGTGGCCAGTGGCCACACCACACCACGAGTGAGGTCAGTGCTCAGTGTTCACAGCTTCACTCCACTCGACCACTCCACATCGGCGGCTCAGTTCCACCCTCTGCTTCCTTCCTTCCTCCTCTACGGCTCGGGTACATCTCTACTATTTGGTCCTGTGAGTCCTTCGATCCGGAGTCCTCGTACGACGACTCACGACTGGATGCAAATTGAAGTAGTGCAATGCATCTGACATTACCAGCGTATAAACGTACAATAGACCAGCAATCTTGAAATCTTTCTCTTTCAATCTGTCTGGATCTTCAACGTACAGCGTGTTTGACCGTGTTGTCGAGATTTGAGTTGCTGCACGCGTGTCTGTCGAAACCATCATTTTGAACTGAACGCCACAGATCAGGCACAGGGGGCTTCCGTCGCAGAAGATCAGGTGCCGTTACTATTTTCCCTGGCCTGACAGGTTAAGCATGAGCCTTTCAGGTAGTCTGAACCACTGGCCATTTCTTTAGCGTGTTTGACCTACAGTCCTGTACACTAAAAACTGGTTGACGCCTTGCTGGCTTCTTCTTAACCGTTAGAATGCATGCCTCGCTTGGCAACAGATTAGTGGCACTAATCAAATGATCAAGGCCTCATGAATCATGATCCTGGCACTACACTACAGACTACACTACGAGTTCGTTTCACTTTTCTTTTCTGAACGGTAGTATCTATTGCACTTTCGATGACAGGGACCCAACCTAACCTTTGTGAAGTAGTGCTGTGCCAGATCAGATGGGTTGTGAGAGATTTGGCAATTTGCTTTCTGGGTCTAAAGTTGGCATGGAAACGGAGAGGAACGAAGGAGCAGGCTAAAGGTGTAGCTGCTACCACACCAGACAAGAGCATGTTCCTATCCTTGGCAGCAAGTGCTGTTTTTTTTATTGTTGCTTTTTTTTTAACCTGAGAAATGGTAGTTTCGTGTTACTTAAGAAATTGTTATCCTCACAAAAAAATAGAAATGTTCAGTACTAGTAGAATGAGCTCTTTTTACGGTGCTTTTAAAGTACCATGTACCTGGAGGTACTTGGAGGTACCTTGTGCTTTAATTTTTAAATTATGAAAAAATAAATTAAATTGATTGTTCGTTCCACTATTTTTGTACTTGTCCCACTAAATTAGTACTTTCTCTTTAGGTACTTCATAGTACTTCTTTAGTACTTTTTTTGTTTCCACCGTTCTATTTCTCAGTATGGACAACTCTTTTTTTTTTAGCTCTCTAAAATCTCTCCTCGTAGAATATTTGCTCGATTTAGAGGAAGCAAAGGTCGGCACCGAGTAGGGTGGTGAGGGGGTTAACTGTGTATACTGGGCATCGAGCAGGCGATTTAGTAGTACTTTTATTTTATTCATTTTTTACGATGATGGGTAGTTTATTTTATTGAGAAAGCAATTAAACAATTGTATTTCTCCAAGTGAATTATTGGGTTCAGTTAATTAGTAACGCGCCGTACATCACGCATCACGTCATGGAGAGCTAAAGTAGGATAGGAACCTTGCGATGCAATTTACACGCGGTTCCTGTATTGACAATCCGCCGGTGACACAGGAAAGCGAGCAAAAGTGCAAGGGCTGAGTGGTAGTACAGGGTATTTCAGTTTTTGGATTAGTAATTCTTTTTTACCCTCCTATTTCCATTGCTACAAGTAGGAGAACTTCTGCCCTCTCGTCGTCAAAATAGTGATGATGGAATTTTCTTCCAGACGATATATTGGCGCCAAAGACCTCGAGTTCATGCCTGTTTACCAAATTTTAGCCGAAACCGCCTTGTCATTTCGCCGACGAAAATGAACAAGTTAACACGACTCATGTCGATCTCAACGAACAAAGTGTGTGAGCTGGGCGGCTGGTCAACCTTGAACAACCACTAATCCTCGCTTTGCCATAAAAAAAACTCTCACCAAACCGTGTCTGTCGCACGCAGGAGCAGCTCCCTCGGCACTTGACATCATGGTGACCTGGTCATTGACGTGTGGATCCTGAGACTGTCGGACCCACACGTCGGTGATAAAGTCCACCGCCGGTGTGACTGCTGAGGATCTCAACCATCGGTGACAAAGGCTGCAGGAACCTCACAAGTCATGCCGTCTCTGAGATGCGGTGCGCCTGGATGAAAAATTTCTTCGATTTCTTAAATTTTGACTTCAAAAGTTGTCCTCGATTTTTCTGATTTTGACTTGATTGAAATTAAGTGGATGAGTGGGAAAAAAAAGCAGCGGAAGACTGGCTACCAATAAAGATCCATTGCTGCACACCTTCTATAGTCTATATCCTAGATCAGCTGCATGCTCTAGTGTAAAAATTTATAATTCTTCTGCTCTACTGGACGGAATTTTAACCAATCAGATTTTTTTTAAAAATAGTTGGCTCCACTCCTGCAAGGCAGCGAGAGTGTGAACTCACCTTTTGAGTTTTTCTGAAAAGTTGTTACTGGTTTTTTCTTCTAAAAAGTTAACACTACCTTTTAGAAGATTCTAAACTTAAAAATCTACGAAAAGCTCGTAAAACTGAACTTTTCAGCTTTTGATATAAACTTAGTTTTTTTGGACTTCTAATTTTTTGGAAGCAACACGAGAAGATCGCTGTTTGTTTAAGTTTATGACTTTTCACGCTAAGAAGTATGCTAAGAAGCTCAAACAAACAGAGTGCCTAACAAAGATGGGAGGCGTTGATATACATGGCAAGAACGGAAGAAAGGGGTTTAGGATGCATGATTGATCGATTAGTCGCGAGATTACAATCCCTGTGATGACTAACTGACTGGTCGCGCCTTGGTTCGTATCCGCCGCAAAGTTGGCTCGGAATAAGATGGTGACGGGACCGGAGATGACAAAGCAGGGTTAGCGAAACACGTTGCATACATCGTGGAAGGAACGGACGGGCTCATCGTTCAATTCGTCGCTGCCTTTGTTAGTGATGAGTGAGTGGTGACGATCGGATTAGGCACGCAATTTTGCTGCTTTCAGGGGAGAGGGACGATTACCTCCTTTTTTTTTAGAGAGAGAGAGCGACAGAGAGAGAGGAGAGGGACGATCGCTAATCAGCTTGCGTCACACGTTTGGTTGCAATCAAACAATCAAATGCTTACACACACACACACATGTGGAGCTTTTAGCAATTTGGTCCGTCACTACTTTTGGGCCAGATACATACTCCCAAACTACTTACTACTACTGTTACTACCTTGCTACCAGTCAAGGCCCACCCGTGTGCTTGCTTGGTAGGTTTGAGGCCCACCACTACCTGCAACCTGGGCCGGCCCGCGTGCATGGTTTGTTTGAGCCCAACACTCTGAAAGGATGTGCCTTTTTGTTTTAATAAGAAGAAAAAAAAAAGGGAAGATGTGGCTTGACAGCTTGTGTTACTAACGAAGAAGCTTCTTGATCCACACTGAAAAGCAGCTGATCCAACTGCTTGCTTCATGGAACAAGTATCGCTCTCTGTGCATTCCCGCACCTTCGGTTGCACACTCACTGCATGCCGGCCGCATGCCCACACACAGCAATATTATTAGCAACAAGCTAGCTAGGTCCAAATCAGCGATCAACAACAAACAGACGGGGAAACCGTGAAAATAAAATTTTGACGTGCGCAAACCAACCGAGAGTTGACCGTGTGTTACGAAGGCATATGCATATTGGTGAATCGACGGATTATAAGAAAACAGGGGCAGATGGTGAAGCGTGTTAAACCCCTTGGGGGGCCACGGCTGCATGTTATATATACGGGCGTTACATTAAACTTGGCGAAAGCATATGTTACAGATATACTTACAGATATATGCTAACAAATTATTGAGTTCCAGCATACAATGGAAACACATATAAAATAGATTACAACTCTATTGAAATTATGATTTATTGGAGATGCGGGTTATTAATACGCGTCTCGTATGATTTATTGGAGACGCGTTTTTCTCCCGCGTCTCCTATAATGGTGTCTGATTTGACAGTTTCTTACGTAGTGCATCCAACATATGTAATCTCGATCCCCGTTGCATTGGTGGTCAAATCATGTTTGGTTTCAAAGGTTTGAGCTCCAAACCTCTTGCTCCACTGCTCACACTTACGTTTGGTCGCAGGCAGCTGTGTGCGCTCGTGAATACCACCAGCTAGCCAGCACGCTTTGGTACGTGGAGGGGACGGAGGCCAGGCACCCACGCTCTCTGCTGTGTTCTAACGCTGGGGGAAGGAAAGGAAAAGGAGAAAAACGAAGAACACGCTTCGATTCCTTTTCGTGCATATCATCATCAGCTGGCGCCGTTTCTAGAAGAATGACCGCCAGGTGGAAAAACCAGCGGTGACGCGAGCGTATGCGTGTACGAGTACGTGTGAGCGCGCCGGTGGCCACGCGGCCGGGCCCGCCCTACCGTCTCCGCCCACGTGGCGGCGACGGCGTCCACACCTTGCACTGGCGCCGTCCGCCCCAGCACCACCGGCCGGCGCTGCTCCGCTGCAGTTCCCGCCGTGGTCTCGCAGCACCGGATGCCGATGCCGTGTGGGCCCCCGACACTAATCCGGGCGCGGGAATCACCACCACCGAGGCAAAAAAAAGCCCTTGTTTACTTCCCACAAAACTCCCAACTTTGACACTATGCAAAAAGAAGATTCCCCATCACATCAAACTTGCGGTACATGCATGGAGTACTAAATGTAGACGAAATCAAAAACTAATTGCACAGTTTTGTTGTACTTTGCGAGACGAATCTTTTGAGCCTAATTAATCAATATTTGGACAATAATTCACAAATACAAACGAAACGCTACAGTGTCGCATTTATGGCAAAATGCCAATTTGGCACCTCCCAACTTCCCAAGTAAACAAGGGCAAAGGTTGGCAATGCATCAACGGGACCCCACAAGTCTATGGGCCCGGCTCCACGGGCTAAACTTTATCTCTTGTCACATCGAATGTTTAATATATATTAAATATAGACTAATTACAAAACTAGTTGCACAGATAAAGGCTAATTTGTGAGACGAATCTATTAAACCTAATTAGTTCATGATTTGACAATGTGGTGCTATAGTAACCATTATTAATGATGGATTAATTAGACTTAATAGATTCGTCTTGCGAATTAGCCCAAGGCTTCTGCAATTAATTTTATAATTAGTTCATATTTAATCTTTCTAATTAGCATCCGAACATTCTGATATGATAAGGGCTAAACTTTACCCCTAATATCTAAACAGCACCTCTGTTCGATGAAGAATGCCCGCTCTGGTTTCAGATATACTTCAATGAGTCCGCTGTTCTGTGCCAATGCTTCGCCATGGAGGCACTGACAATCGACGTCATGCCTCACGCGCCAACACGTCAGCATGTGTGCCTGCATATCCTTTTGGCAGGCCGCAGGCGGTTGGGCAGTTGGCGCCGCCCGTCTCTCCCGCGCCATTCCACGCCGACTTTTCCATCGCGTGGACCAGGTCCGGTCGCCCTCAGGAGCTTCCACCAACCTTCCCTTTGATCCCTTGATCCTTTCCTTTCCTTCATCCTGCTGCCCAAACCGGCAAGCAGTCGAGGCTAAGTTTCTCCTCCATCCGCCAGCTAGAGTTAACAACCCCATCACTCCTCTTCCTCTCTTCCCTCTTCCATAGCTGGCAGCTACTCCACTCTACTCGTTTCTCAGGGATCTCCTCCGGTAGTACTTCATTCCTCACACGTGTCGTCATCCGAGGCGTGGAACCGCGTTGGAGGCATCATATCGATCGCCATCCGCTAGAGTGTTTGACCCCGGGACACTTCCTCATCCATCCCGTAGTATCAAGCTAGCTCGTATAAAGCCACCACTCCCTTGCCCTACTCTTCCACTCACTATCACTTCCACAAGCAACTGCTCCCTTCTTCTCCTCCTCTCCTCTATTTGCTTTCGTGGCTAAGCTTGCTTGCTCACCAAGTGCTGGAGAAGAAACACAGCTGCTTGGGATCGACCGATCGATGGCGGTCGAGGCGGTTCTTGACGCGGTGGTGATGCCGTCGCCGATCAGCAGCACGCCGCCGGATGTGGTGGCGGCGACGAGCAGCGAGGAGGAGGCGTCTTCCACGGCGCGGGAGGGCGCCGATGGGTGGGCCAAGCGGAAGCGCTCCAGGCGGCGGCGGCAGCAGCTGCTGCAGGGCGCGATGCTGCCTAGGGAGCCCACGGAGGAGGAGTACCTGGCGCTCTGCCTCGTCACGATGGCGAGCGGCCGCCGCGACGTCGCGGCCCCCGCGCCGCCGCCGCCGCAGGAGCTGCACGCGTGCTCCGTCTGCGGCAAGGCGTTCCCGTCCTACCAGGCGCTCGGCGGCCACAAGGCCAGCCACCGCGCCAAGCCTCCGGTCTCGCCGGCCGGGAGCCTGATCCGGGACGAGGACGCGAAGCAGCACGCGGCGCCCGCGCCCGCGCCGGCGCCGTCCTCGTCCGCCGAGGCCAAGGCGTCGGCGCACGAGTGCAACGTGTGCGGGAAGGCGTTCCCGACGGGGCAGGCGCTGGGCGGCCACAAGCGCTGCCACTACGACGGCACCATTGGCAGCGCCGCCGCGCCCGCGCGCTCCGCCTCGTCGTCCGCGGCCACCACCCGCGTCTCGTCGACGACGACGGCCGCCGGCGGCGGCTTCGACCTCAACCTGCCGGCGCTACCGGAAATCCCGGAGCGGTGCGCGGCGGCGCCGGAGGAGGAGGAGGAGGTGCTCAGCCCGATCGCCTTCAAGAAGCCCCGGTTCATGATCCCGGCTTGATCTGTTGGCGCTGATCAAGCATCAGCTTGATTTTTTCGGTGATTAGTTAGCTCAGCTCAGTTATACTTGTTGATAGCCTGGGTGGTGGTGGTGATTGGTGGAATTGGTTTATTTGTGTACATGCATAGGCACTACTGTTCATCATACATAGTCTTCATTGTTCATTATTTAGGTAGCATATAGGGAATAGTAGCTAGATAGTCAAAGGATCGATTCTTTCATTGGTGTATAGTACCGTGCATATAGGATATATGTATGTATATAAATATAATAAAATCAAATCAAAGTGCGTGTATGTATCTTAAACATTCGATGTGACGGGTGTTAAAAATAAGTCAGTGGAACCAAACACCCCCTAATTGCCGAAGTAGTATACGACTAGTACGTAGTACCAAGCATGTGATGCATGGAGTGAGATAAGGCAGTTGCTTGCCGTGTGAGCCTGGCAATACAATGGATCACGAGATGTATTGCACTTGGGCTAGCTTGCGTGCACACTTAGGCTCCGTCAAAGCAGGCACGTGTACGTGTGTGTACGTTGTCAACTTGTACATACCGGTACCGTACCGTGACACGGCTGTTCCCAAGAGAGTGATCGACCAACCATTCGTCCATTCCAGATGGCGGAGAGATACTCCTTGCAAGGAAATCCAAAGACAAAGAAGAACGCAAACTCGTGGTGATCTTTTTATCTGTTTCCGATCGATCTTTGATTTGACACGTTCCGGTTTGGACAAGTCGCTGCATGCTTTTGGTTGCCGGACGGAAAGGCCAAAAAAGTGTAGCAGCTCAGCTCTGGTATACACGGCAGTCGTAAGGATGCGTGTTGGCCAGCGATTGCGGGCATGCATGGGTCGGTCAGCGTGCATTGCAATGCAACCGACATGGGATGGCTGTGCGTGCAGTGATCAGTCGTCCTGATCAACTAGTAATTCCAGCTGCTAAACCACCGGTTAGGGGCGTAATCTCATGTTTTTACTGCGAGCTATACATATAGCTTTAACTGTTTGTAGTTTTTCTTTTGTTTTCTTTTCTTTGCGATAGCTTAAACTAATTCCTGCTGCTAAACCACCGGTTAGGCGTAAATGATCGGTGTTGGCTGGATCGGAGTATTAACTATTATAGTCTAGTCAACCGTCCGAGTATTTCTACCCTCGCGGAAGTCAAACTGTGGGAGATGATGCACGGACTACGTCAACATACTCCCACTCCCTCCGTTCGAATGCCGTTTATATTTTTTTTTTCATCGGACGTACTAGCACCCGGACGTCCGATAATTTTTTTTATCGGACGCTCCGTCGCAACATTAAATAATAACTACCGAAACATAAAAAATCAACACTTGCAACACGAGGATTGCAATACCTTTACGAGCATGAAACATCTCGAACCGCTTCGTGCAACATTCAAAGCAGACATATTGCAACAACATAAAAAGTATCTCTTACAACATTGCAACAACGAAAGAATAAGAGATCGAAACAAAGAAAACAACTATATGCAACATCATGAACAAGTTGGTGCAACACCCGATTGCTGGCAAGTCGGACTGTTGCAAAACAGATGAAACATCAAAAGCCACTGTTGCAACATCCCAAAATAACTAATGCAACACCAGGAAGTACCTATTGCAACATGGAGCCGTCAGTAGGCGCGAGCTTCTGCTGCTCCGGTTCGCTACAACGTCGAGCATCACGCGGAGGAGACGGAGCCCGCTCAGATCCATGATGACTAGCCTGCTCGTCGTCGGCCGAAGGAGAGGAGACGCTACCGGATATGGGGAGGGCGCCACCGGCCGGGGTAGGGGAGGGTAAGGGGCTTGCTTGGATCTCACTGGGATCGGGAAGAGGGCTATCGGATCCGCGGGCGTTGGGCGCTCCCGGTGGGTGAGGACGTCGGAGTGGGGGAGGGGCGCCACCGGGGTGGGCGAGAAGGATGCCGGGGTGGGGGACGAGGTCGCTGGGGGTAGGGGAGTGCACCCACCTAGGCATCCACCTCAGCCTCCATCTGCAGCACGGGATTGATGCGGGGATGAGAAGGAAGGCTGCAACGGCGGTGAGGAGCGCAGAGGATAAAGAGCAGAAGGAGCAGAGGATAAGATATGGCTGTCAGTGGAAACGAATGTGTGGACGAGAATGAGGTGGGCCTGATTGAGCGTCCGGACACCGGACGCCAGTAGCCTAGCATTTCCGTTTTTTCATTTGTTTGACTATTCATCTTTTCTACAAATATTTTTGCAAATAGATAAACCTACAAGTTAAATCTAAAGTACATTTGACAATAGACATAGTGATACACATTTTACTTTAGTTAACTAACTCGTTCAATAGATATTGGTGGTCAAAGTTGACATAAAAAGTCAACGGCATCATATATTTAAGAATGGAGGGAGTATTTTTTTTTGAAAGACCCGGAATGATTCCCGTCGTTAATTAATAAGAAGGGAAGCAATTACAGGCACCAGAGATGCCAAGTTTTAGATCCTAATGGACAGGCCGGGGCATCGGAATAGCCCCGCAACAAAGGAAGAAAAAATCATTACAGCGATTACTCGCGGCTTGATGCATCAACTATGACAGCCAAATGCTTGGCTCCAGCCACACACCACAGGCGAGCAGCATCCTTGACATCCTCCTCAACAAGCTTGGCGATCGGCTTCTCCTGATTGTTGAAAATTCTGTTGTTTCGCTCGCACCATATCGTCCGCGCTACCAGAATTGCCATGGAACGAGTTCCTTTTGTAGCAGCGTCGATCCATAGCACTTCCAGCCAAAATCATGGAACCAACCCACCAGATCAACCTCTTTGTTCCAAGCATTAGGTTGCAGAGAGGCGCGACGGCACCAGCTGCCGACTGCCTGTCAAATGGAAGAAGAAACTGGACACTTGACGAAGAGGTGATGTGCTGTCTTAAGACTTCTGTAACACATCTGGCAGAGGACAGTACGAGTTAGGCCATTCTCTGAGCAGCAGCAGCCTATCAGCTATACAGACTCTGTTCTGTAGGAGCAACCACACGAAAAACTTGCACCTGGAAGGTGCCCAGACCTTCCAAACCGTCTTTGGGAACGACGAGAGGACACCACCTTCAAATTGCATGTCGTATGCCGATCTTGCTGAATATTCACCTGAAGCAGTTCTTGTCCAGAGTATTGTGTCTGGCTCTGTGGCACCATGATCAAACTGGACCTCCTCAATCAGTCCCCAAAGCTTAACAAAATCATCCAATAATGGCACCGTGAGATCATGCATACTATCTGAAATCCATTGTTCAAGGGAGAAATATAAACCATTTTGTTTACGTTCAGCATGGAGAGATTCCATAAGCCATTTTTAGATGTACTCCAGGTATGATACTTCTACATTTTTTTGTATTCTATAAAATAACAAAAAGAGTACTTATTGAATAGTGTTAAATTCTAGGAGTTGCTTAGTTCCTTTTTTCACAATAATTTTAAAGCATGACCTTCATAAATGTTGCCTGGGATATGGGAGGTGATGTTAGAACTCGATTGCTTTGATGTAAGGACTTGTTGCAGTTTTATGAAACATTACCCAATCTGTTGCTTGTGCACCATGCACACCGCCGCTAGGAGGCTGCTGGTCTGCTGTGACCGCAGTCTTATGGTAGCCGTCGTTTCCACTGTTGGCATTGATTCCTATGAGTTCCAATCTGCCTCTTCCTTTCCCCTCTGTTTTCTGTTCAGAATTTAGTGATGATTTGTCAAAAATACTTGTCTTTTGAGTTATGAACGGATCGACTGATTAATATGTGATTTCAACTTTGTTCATTGTGGTGAAGTCTATATGCAGATGGAAACATAAATTTTATTAGTGAAACACATTAGTGGAGACACACTTCATTGCCTGATTACTTTATTTTGGCCAAGAAACTGAATTCTAAATGTTTCTGAATTTGTTACACCATCAGGTCCTCCCACTGCCTACCTTTGTGGATAAGCTGTTGAAGATCATGTAGTGAGTCAATCAGTATATCGCAATGATCATGGAGGGTGGAGCTTGATCAACCTGGCTTGCTAGAGGTTCATACCCGTCCCTCGGTTAAACATATTGCAATATGTTCCTTTCTCTAATTGTCTGGAAGTCTGTGTGCATTGCGCCTATTCAGTAGTTGGTGATATGCCCGTGCGTTATTAATTATTGGGACATGTCTGACATCCTATTTGTGCGTTATTAATTATTGGGGACATGTCTGACATCCTATTGATTATTGTTCTTCGCAAAGTAAGCAGCATCAATCTGTTCTGGTTGTGTTGTTCTTCCATAAACTGTATTACAATTTCTTTTACAGGAAGCAGTGGATGTTCTCATTTCCATGGGTTGTGCTGTTCTTCCATAAATTGTGTTATAATTTTTTACAGGAAACAGTGGATGTTCTCATTTCCATGGCGAGCAATTTCTAATACTCTGCTACGGTGGCATGATGCTGCTTACCAGAAGTTTGAAGTTGTGTTGTTCTTCCATAAACTTCAAATTGAAATTCATTTATTTCCCTTTCCTAATAAAATTTGAAGTTTGTTTTGGTTGGGGTGCGCCCAACCTAGGTTATAGTGCAACACCTAGGCGACACATGAGGATTCTAGTGGCAAGCCACTATAGTGAATACTCCCCCACAAAAAATAAATTTAATATCATTGTGAGGCGGTGCCTCACATATCAGATATTAAACTGATAAGAACAGATACTACACTTGATCTTAGCCAAAAGGCCGAGAAAGGTATGAGTTGCTACGTTGCGGTGCCCATTGTTTTGTATCGGTCTCCACCGGCTCACCTGCCTTGGCTTAGCAGTATGGCACAAATCCTGTGCCAATTCCAGGGGTTTGCAGATAATCTATGGGGTGCAGAGCCGGGCCATGCTATCGTGTTGGACACAAACCTGTCACTATTACAGCCCATAAGCGCGGCCTAGCATATCTTTCCATAAAACAGCCCATAGGATTCCCTTTGTGCCTCAGCCAGCAGTCCATTTTTCTTCTTTGGGCCGCAGCAATTCCACTTCAGGCCCAGGGATGGGAATAAGGCCTGAGTCATTAATTAATCCTCCCTAAAAGGAGTAGTTAACTGATTGGTTAAACTAAAATATTTAGTTAATTTGGTCACTGTAAAAAATTATGTCTAAGAACTAGTTGAATTTTCTTACAAATAATCAATTGAAATCAGTCTTTCTTAAGACTAATTATGATGGTTTAAAAGTTCAAAGTTAAACGCCTCATGGTGTACTGCATCATGACGTTCAGCTAGTGTAGACCCAAACTCCTGGACGTACATGGAAATCAGCAGCAAAGCGTGACGTGATATGCTCAACATTACATTTTAGCTAGATTAGACGAAGAAAAGATTAAGCGGGTGTTTGTTTCTTTAGCACCTCCTAAAATTTTTGTCACATCGAATGTTTAGATACTAATTAGGAGTATTAAACATAGGCTAATTACAAAACCAATTGCACAGATGGAGACTAATTTGCGAGACGAATCTATTAAACCTAATTAGTCTATGATTGATGCTACAGTAAACATGTGCTAATGATGGATTAATTAGGTTTAATAGATTCATCTCGTGAATTAGTCTCCATCTGTGTAATTAGTTTTATAATTAACTCATATTTAGTTCTTCAAATTAGCTTTCGAATATTCAATGTGATATGAATTTTTAGTAAGGAGTAAAATCCAAACACCCCCTAAATTATCGTTATGGCCTGCCGTAGTGAATGGTCACCCAACTCCAGTTGAGATGTGGTCAGTGTCCTACTACAGAACCTACAATGTACTGCATGTGGATTGGATTGGGTTGGGTGCAACAATCATCAGCAAAAAGGTGTTGGGTGCATGTGTGATGCGTTGGACTCTCATTCGCACGTCTCCATGCCTGCAGGGACCAATGCAGCTGCAGGCGACACATTCATGCATCTAGAGTGTCACCAATATGAAGCCAGATTACCAGTTGCTCCGAGGACGAATAAGCTGTAACCCCAGCTGCAGCAGAATCCAGTCCTGGCACTGTTCCCAACTGGACCTGCCCAGCTACCTCAATAATCCACATCCATGAACATGGATGCACAGTCCTGGACTCGTGTTTGCTCACTTGTCCACACCCGGTATGAGATCTAAAGAAAGCACAATCGATCACGCATGTAATCTTGGGACGGAGATCAGGAGGATCAGATGACCGTGATGCATGGACGATCCATCATCCCTGGTGACTTGTCTGAATTTTCTCTCGATGAGAACCCATGTGGATGATATCCAGTATCTACGCACAGTCACACACCTCGATCGGTCACAAAGACAGAGACAGACATGTCTGTTTGCAATGTACCAGCACGTACTCTGCTGGATCCGTCGTGTAGATCGATGATCGATCTCAATTCTCAACGTAGCCCAATGATTACCCGATGCATCATGCATCGATGCTGTATCTTCAGACTATCGATGCCCGTGTGTGACAATTGGCAAAGTTCCAGAGACCGATCACACGTACAATTCCATTCCGTCCACGACGACAAACGCTAGGGTTTGCTCCGAGTTGCCCAACGCAGAGTCTCGTCGTCGTCGTCACAGATCACACGAGACGACAGGGAGAGGGATCCAAATCTCACTCTCTGACTCGACGCTGTCGCTTGACATGACTGTGGAGTGCGTGGTTAAAGCTGTCCAGATCGATCACGAGTCAGATCAGTCTTTCTTTTTGAGGACAGGGCCCTGACTGATTGAGCTTCTGAGTGCCGAGCCATGGTTGGACTGGACACACGAGAAAGTGGGTGGGCGATGCCTGTCGTGCTCGTCTGCTCGACATGGGACACACACACCATAGCTCAGCTCTTCCTCTCTGCAGCAGCACTGTGCCATCAGTGAGTTCAGAATTCAGATCATCAGTGCCCAACCTGCGATTCAGATTTCTGCAGGATTTAGGAAATCTCTCAATAGGATTTGAACTCGCATCAGTTTCGTCAGAGGATGCCAGATTGCGAATCCATGGCGGCTTTGGTCGGTTGGACGGCCACAGCCAGTCATGCAAAATACTCCTATGCTGATGGATCTACAGATCTACGTGGGGCTGGCATGATATTGGCCATTGGAACTTGTGAGCCTATGAAGACGCAGGTGCAAGAATCCTACTAGACGGCTAGATCGAGCACCTACAGCTACATGCACCTGCCTGCGCAGTCGATGCTGATCTCCAAATCTTGTGACACAGAACAAGTGTAAAGAAATGCAGAGAGGGATGCACATGTAAAGGGCTAGTAGTACACAAAAACAATGGAGAGATTCCTCATCACAAGGTGGGGGAGTCAGCACCATGTGTCAAGGTCTAAAGAACTCAAGGTCCATGGTGTGACAGATTGAAAGTTGCTGATGCATTCCATAACATACAGTGCATGTAAAGGGGAAAGCCTTGTACTTGGTGTTTGTTTAATCTCACTGCTGCCACCTCATCTGCCTATTGTATGTTTTCCACCCCTTTTTTCCAAAAGAAGAAGAAAGCCATACAGTATCTCTTCCTAGAGTAACCATGCTCTACTGTGTATTTTGCTACTCCTGCACTGTTTGGAACGGGGACCAAGCAAAAGCAGAATAGATTTTGGGAAGGGGACCAGGAAAGTTGAAGTGAGATAGCCTGATCAGTATTAGATCACAGGTGCAATAAAAATAGTATGCTTAAGAAAAAGATTAAAAACCATGATTAGAAAACGTTAGGAGGCGATGGATATGATGACATCTTACTAACTAATAATTAAGCGCCATTGTGCTTATTCTTTTTTTTTAAAAAAAAGACAGGTAGAAGAGCTCTCCTTATTGGTATGATGTCAGTGACGCAACTGCAGTGAGAAAAACAGTAATTATTCGCATGACGCACTAGATGTTTAGTTTCCTAGTTCGCAGAAAAAGTATTTAATTTCCTAGTCAAACCTAGACGCCCGACACTGAATGGATAAGAGGCAAAAAAAAGAAAAGAAAAATATTAGAGAAAGGTTGATTGGGCAAACGGTCTTGGTGAAGACTTGAATCAGCAACTGAAGATGTAAACAAGTGTATATCTTGCATTGGTCAAAAGGAGAGGGGAGCATTGAGATTATCCAACATGATCTTGGAGCAAATGTTTCTTTAGCACTACATCAGGTGGTTTGACTGAGGATTCTATCCTTCAACTTCACATGTTTTCACTTCTTTTCTGAAACTGGCTGCAGTTTTCTCGTTTCAATTATTCTTCACTGACAGCATATAGCTCGCCATGCATCAAGAGAAAGCTCTCGACCCAAATTTCTCTGCTTACCTGCAAGATCGCATGGGCTGATGGTCAGCAATATAATGAACGCAATTACTCGCAAGAGATAAAAATAAAAACGAACGCAACAAATAAACTGATGGCCTAACCTTGACGGCTACTGACCATCACGGCCGATCACTTTATTAGTACACTGCTCACCTCATGTAATGCGATTCAATTATTGGCGCAGTACAGTGCAACAGTGACGGCTCTTAATCCCCCCTAAACCTTTCCCTGTCAGTCGAATGTGAGATATCATGAACATACCCGACACCAAATTTGCATTCATCTGTCGCGGCATGGGCTTGTCTCCCAGAATTATTGATGCATGCAGTCCGTGCGCAAATTTTTCAACGTTTCTGGAGCTGGCTCAACTTAATGTACATCCCTCTATCTTTCTTCAGAGAATAGTTTGGATGCAAAATTGATTGCTTTTAAATAATTTATTTTGCCACAAAAAATCCAATACTATTGAACAAGTTATTGCAAAAATAATTGGAAAATTTTAGGCAAAAAATGGATAAAAGAAAGGAGAGAAAGGGAGGGGGGGGGGGGGGGGGGGGGGGGGGGGGTTCTCAGAGAAGTCCATTGGGTGGCACCACCTCACCCCAGCAGCTTTTTAAGCTAAACTAACTCCATCATCACTCCTTTGCATTGGAGTAGCAGCAAAGCAACGCACACTTCGTCAGTCAAGTCAGTTTGTCCCCGGGAGGAGCACACACGAACGCACAGGTGCTCTAGCACACAACAGTTGTCTTCCTCCTTCGTCGCCATCGATCCTTCCTCCTCGACCCAGAGGCCAAGGAGCCGGTAAGCCTTCCTACCTGCGTTCCTCTCATTTCTCCCCATGAAGCCTGTGCAATCTGATTGAACCGATCAGCCTGGTAATGGCATGGAGCTTCTCTTCCCTTCTCTTCTCTGTTCAATCACTCTTTCCTAATCCTAACTTGTCTGGAGTAGTGGTGTGTATTTTTCAGCCAATTTTTTCTTGCATTCCACGGTTTTTTACAGCCATCACCTGTTTTCTTGAATCCTTACATCTTTGTCTGCCTGATCTCCTCTGAAGACACACCCCAAGTTTCTCACACATTTTGTTTTTTTCATAAAAAAACCACACTCGCGTTCTTTTTCTCAAATTTGAGTAAACCTTTTCGTTTCCCTCCACACAAAAGTTCAGAATACAAATCAAATTGTTAGCTTCTCGGTTCAAGAGAACAACGTTTGCGATCCTTCTTCCACACACACACAAAAAAAAAACTGTTTTTTGCAGCCTTTTACTCCTTCCCAGTCATGCGGTTTTTATTTTCTCCACTGCAACCTGAACAAGATTCCAATTCCAGCCTCACTAGCGCCTGCTCCCACGCCGCCGTGCCGGCCGCCCTGCACCCCCCATCCCCCATTTTCCCGGCGATTATTCCATTCCCGCTGTCCCCTCACCTCTCACCCCCAGGATGCCACTGCTTGCTCTGACTCCGTCTCCCCGATCCGATCCAACTTGCAGGAGCCCTCGGATTCCTGGGTCGGCCATCGCGTGCTTTCTTGGACCCGGAGCCTGGCGAGATTTGCTGAATACTTCGCCGATCTAGAGAGCGCCTACTTGGGTTCCTTCGCCATGGAGCAAGGGGACGCCAGCGACTAGATGGATCTCTGAAGCTGATGGCCATTGGTGATCCTTGGTTCTGATTTCGTGGTGTCTGGTGTGGAGTGAGGAGTGAGAGCAGCAAGGGGGGAAAAAATCGAGAGGTGGTTCAGTTCACTCTTGGCGTGTCAAGATGAAGTACATGAAGCTTGGATCGAAGCCGGATGTCTTTCAGACAGATGGGAACAGCATCAGGTGAAGTGGTCCTTACCTTCTCTTGTTTACAGTTTACAGAACATAAAGATACGAATTGCTTTAGTTCTGAATTTCTAATCCCTCCAATTGTTGGTTTGATTCACTTGAATTCTTATCTTTGTCGGAGAAACGATAGTTTGTGAGTTATCTAATTCCTCCAATTCTTGGTTTGATTCACTGAATATGTTTGCTATAGTATAAGCTCATGTTTACAGCCTGGGAGTACTGCTAATGTCAGTTGTCAGTTAGCCAAGCATTTTGAACAATCTTACTAGTTCCTAGAGATGGTGTATCTAATACAGTAACTGAGTTGGCGCTAAAACATTTGCATTGTTTTTCCAACCGACTATGATTGGCACCGGAAAGAGTATCTCTCTGAAAGTGAGTACTTGTGCTGTCAAGCAGTGAGTCTCATGATGGCACTTAAAAGGCTCCATCTACACTGATCTCCTTTACAGGAGGCATCTCTCTTATTCTTTGGCAATGGCATCTGTGTTCAGGTTTCTAAATACTCACGAGCATGTGCCAATCTCCTGGCGCACCTTTTCTCGGAGGCTGTTTAGTGTTACATCTGTCAGATTACAGGGTTGTTGATTGATGGCCGTGTGGTCCATTTGGAGAAAGATGTTCTATAATTTCCCTAACCTTTTGGGTTACCGATTTGTTGTCAAATCATTTTCCTTGGTCCACTTAGCAGTTTGATTAGGTATGTTATACCTGTCATGCATGGGCAACCTTCAGGAATTGCTTTCCTCACTTTATTGCTGTGCTCTTGCTGGTACTTTGTTTAGGCTAAAACGGCTGCTTCTTTTCTTACACGTAGCCAATTTAGTGGCTGGAATTTCATTCCATTTATCATTCTAACTTTACCTTGTGCATTCATCACAGACGCTTTTTTTTACTGTTATATTCTGACTTTCCTCAATTTACTGATTTGATATGATCCTAATGCTGTTCAGGTTTGTTACAACTGAGCTGGCAACAGATATTGTTATCACTGTGGGGGATGTCAAGTTCTATCTTCACAAGGTGCAGGCTCAATCTTATAGTTGTACAGTCTCTTAACACAACAAAACTAAGATTCAAACCTTCAGCCTCTAATGTCTTTTCTTTGCATTCTGTTGAATCGAAAAATACTAACGCATAGGTGTTCTTTACACATGATTTATTAGGATCAGATATTCTGTGTGCCATTAATTAAATCAAAATAACTTTGGCTCCATAACTGTGAACTTGTGATTGATAAGGTGTCTTGTTTTAAATACACACAGTTCCCTCTTTTGTCGAAGAGTTCTCGCTTACAAACATTGGTGGCCTCAACAAATGATGAAAGCAATGACGAAGTAGATATCTCTGATATCCCTGGCGGTCCTGCGGCATTTGAAATTTGCGCCAAGTTCTGCTACGGTATGATTGTCACGCTCAACGCCTACAATGTCCTCGCAGCCCGTTGTGCAGCTGAGTACCTTGAGATGTTCGAGACAATTGACAAGGGAAACCTCATCTACAAGATCGATGTGTTCTTGTCCGCAAGCATATTCCGGACCTGGAAGGACTCGATCATTGTGCTGCAGTCAACAAAGTCACTTCAGCAATGGACAGAGAACCTGAAGGTGATCAACCACTGCGTTGATTCCATTGCCTCCAAGGCTTCCATGGATCCATCAGAGGTTGATTGGTCATACACCTACAACAGGAAGAAGCTTCCATCGGAGAGTGGCCTCGATTCACACTGGAACGGCGTTAGGAAGCAGCAGACAGTACCTAGAGACTGGTGGGTGGAGGACCTGTGTGACCTTGAGGTGTGCCTGTACAAGAAGGTCATCTTGGCCATCAAGGCCAAGGGGAGGACAAGCAGCGATGTGATTGGTGAAGCGCTGCGAGCCTACGCTTGTCGCCGGCTGTTCAGTTCCCTGGACAATGCCATCAACAATGGGCTTGACTGCACGAAGCATTGTGCCGCTCTTGAAACCATCATCTCCCTGCTGCCAACCGAGAAAGGTTCGGTCTCTTGTGGTCTCCTTCTTAAGCTGCTGAGAGCTTCATGCCTGCTGGGGTCCGGTGAGACCTACCGCAACGACTTGATCAAGAGAATTGGCATGCAGCTGGACAGAGCTTCGGCCTCGGATCTTTTGATACCTGCAGACTCCAGCAGTGACGCAATGTACAATGTCGATGTGGTCACAGCGATACTGGAGGAGTTCATGCTGCACAACAAAGATGTGAGTGAGCCAAAGTTGCAGGAAGATGATGATGACACCATGGATGTAGCTAACAACCTGATCGCTTCCATCTCCGGCTCTTCGAAGGTGGCGATTGTCGCAAAGCTGGTGGACGGATATCTCTCTGAGATCTCCAAGGACCCCAGCCTTCCTCTGGAGAAGTTCATTGCGCTCGCTGAGTCAGTGCCTCCCGCGTCTCGACCTGTGCACGACGCCCTCTACCGCGCTATTGACGTTTACCTCAAGGTATGTACAGTTATGCTATGCAATTCTGCACCATATCTTTCTGCATTTCAGTATGCAGCATGTTCGGAACTTCAGATGCTGAATGGTCTGCAAATGCAGGAGCATCCAGGGCTGTCGAAGAGCGAGAAGAAGCGGCTGTGCGCGCTGATGGACTGCAAGAAGCTGTCCACCGACGCGAGCGCGCACGCCGTGCAGAACGAGCGCCTCCCCTTGCGCGTGGTGGTGCAGGTCCTCTTCTTCGAGCAGGTCCGGCAGTCGTCGGCCTCCGCAGCCGCCGTCCCGTCTGCCGACGCGCGCTCGTTCCTCCTGCCCAGGGAGGACGGCACCTCGTGCGGCAGCTCGAGGTCCGCGACCACGACGGCGACCGAGGACGAGCAGTGGGCCGGCGTTGTTGGCGCGCCGACGTCCACGTCCGGCGGCGACGCCAGCTCTCTCCGGTCGGTGAGCCTGGCCGCCAGCAAGAGAGGCGACGGCTCCGGCGGCAAGAAGAAGTCGAAGGGCGGCGCGGTGGTGCCGGCGCCGGCGAAGAGGGTGCTGGGGAAGCTGTGGTCCGGCAAGGCGAGCAGCGGGGAGAACAGCGGGTCGGACGACACGTCGGAGAGCCCCGCCGGCTCGGTCAACCTGGAGGAGACCAAGTCAACGCCGTCACGGATCACGAGGCACTCGGTGTCATAATGACTCAGTGACTGTATATTTTTCTTTCTTTTTTTTTTGGGAGTGATGGTTTTGTTACCACACGAGCTTTTGGATTGGATTTGCCTCACAGAAATGTTTTAGTGTAATATATTGTTCATTATAATCGCAGAAAAGGTGTAATTTTGGTAACTAGAGATGTATCATATGTAAGATCCCATAGCAGTATGAAGGTTGGAATATGATTTCAGTTTAAAAAGAAAAACAATTGCTCGAAAATGTAATCCATTTTGTCTTAAGTCTGTAAAATGTAATCCGTTTAATTTTATCTTTAGTTTCTCTATTATAATTGTAACCGAGTTTATATAAAAATGCACCAACATCTACATTTAGTTCATTATAAATCTATCATGGAATTTGTCATCCTGAATTTACATTTTGTTTCTATTGTATATGTTTTATTATATTTTTCTATAACTTGACCAAAGTTGATAAATTTGATTTAGGACAAAGCCTCAAGCACTCAAGTATTCCATAAATAACTACTCCTATGTTTAATTTGTAGTTAATTAGTTATCGATGGTCCAAGTTTTAAAGTGATAAAAAATGTCAATTTTGACATCCCTATCCAACGGATAGGGTCTCCACGAGAGGAAAGTAGAATTGGTAATGCTATACGCAGAACGTCCCATAGAAACGACAACATTGGACGCTCCATCCACAAGACTCGTATTTATCCAAAAACAAACGACTGAGCTATCCCACCCATCCTTTCTAAAGGCGACGTGGCTTCAACTCATCCATGCAGTCTGCCATTCTTCTTCTCTCATCCGTTCCTCCATTGCCATTTGAGCTCCCATCATATCTATCTTGCCCCATCCTTTGGCCACTAAAAACCACCAGAATGACATGAAGGGGCTTCCACGGCCTATCCATGGCCTTCCTGTAGCAAGAGCCACCACGAATTGGCGCCACACCAGCCTTCCTCATCCCGTTCTTCCCTTCTTCGTCGATTCGCGAGAGGAGCTTCTACAACCTGCCTTCCCTCACCAATGTTGCGGGCACCCTCCTCTTTGGCTTTACTGCTCTAGGGCCTCAGTAGCCGCTCCTCCCGCGCAACTTTCCTCTCTATGGTCTTAATTCCATTGGGGACACCCTCAACCTTGACAGTGGTGCAAACTTCTGCTAAGTCACCATGATAGAGATAGTCGTGCGGAGGTACATCAGCGAGCATGGCGCGGTGGATTCAATCTGGGTTTGAGATGTTGCAATTGTGTTTTTTGTATGTTACAATAGTTGATTCGCTAGTCGGTCAAGGTTATTTTTATCCCATGTTGCAACTGATATTTTTGATGATGCAATATCTGTTTTTGGATGTTTCACCGTCGAAATTTCTATCCTAAAATCGGATGGAAGAGTAAGAGTAAAGCTGTATTTTTCATACATGGATATTGCAAACATTATTGTTCATTGTTTCAGATGATATTTTCTCATGTTGCAATGAACTGATAGAGTGTCCGATGCGCTTTTTTTCATGACATTGATGTTGCTTGGAACATTGCATGATGTTGCGGAGGGAATTTTAGAAGGTGTATTAATGATGTTGCTTGAAACATTGCTTTGATGTTCCGGAATTTGAGCCATGCATGCACCAATGTCTGACCGCTGGCGCCTAAATCGAACGTGTGAGCCCTAGCTGTTTCGAGGTAGAATCAACCCAGAAAGGCACAGGTTTTGCCGTTGCTCGTGCACTTGTACCTCAGCAAGTCGCCACCAAGCTCTGGCAAGTTTGCATGGCCACCCGTATTTCACCCACAAGATCAGAATCGTCTTCCTATATGCATGCACGCACGCACAGCACAGGTACTGGGATAAGCAGAAAACAACTGCAATTGGGCCTCGGCAAGAAGTCAAGAACAACAAGCTCAAATCGAAAATGGTGCCCATATATGAATCTAGAAAAGTCAAAATGACCTATAATTTAGGATGGATGAAATACATTATATTTGGAATCGGAACCAAAACGAAACAATGCAGACAGTTTCATCATTTACCCGCATAAAATTCGACCTTATTTTGGAAGTGCCACCAAATATTCATTCACAAGTTATCTTAAGCTTCTTCAAACGAATGAATAATCATAGCGAAAAGCCCAAAACGATCTTTTAGCGACAGAGTGAATTCCAAACTGAGCCCATGGGCTATTAGCCCAACACGAGCCAATCCCAAAGCTACCTACCGAGCCCAACGAGTCTCGCAGTCGCATCGCGCTGCGTCCATGGCGATCCTGGCCGGCCTCGCCGCCGTCTTCTCCGTCCTCCTCGCCGCCGCGCTCCGGCGCCTCCGCCTCCACCTCGGCCGCCAGCCCACCCCCGCCGCGGGGTTCTTCCACCCGTACACCAACGACGGCGGCGGCGGGGAGCGCGTGCTCTGGTGCGCGGTGCGCGCCGTGCAGGAGCTCCGCCCGGGCCTCCCCTGCGCCGTCTTCACCGGTGACGCGGACGCCTCGCCCGACGGCCTCGCCGCACGCGCGCTCGACCGGTTCGGCGTCCGCCTCCTTTGCCCTCCACAGGTAATACTGCGGCCCGGTCGATCGGGGTCTGTGCCTCGCAGTGAAAAATTGGATCCTGGCGGTCCGAGCTGCTTGTTGCCCTGAAGAGTTACTTTGATTCAGTTCAAATGACTGATATTAGTGCGGCTGATTAGTCGTTTCTTGTTGAGTATGATCTGAATTAACAAAGTGTCTGTTTCAGTTGTGCATTGCGCCACTTTAGAAATTGAGTAAGACATGCTTAGTTAGTAGTTACTGGCCTTGTGACCCTGAATCATACTGGATTGTCTTGCCTCAATTTTTCTTGCATGAGAGCACTGCATGAATCTTACTATTTCCTGCTGCACTTCCTTAAATAGGTTTCTGTAGTTTGAGTTGGTAATATTTCTTAGCAAAATTGTGGTATGAACAAGCATTTTGGGATCGTGAGGGTTCATGACGCAGCTCCCTGCCTTGCTTTTGTTGTTAGCTTCTGCATTATGTTCAAGTTTCTCTGCAAGTTGAGCCTTTGGTGCTGTATATGGCCATTGTCTGGTTAGTTCTTGTATATTTTATTGTTGGATAAATGCATCTATGTTAAACATAGAATTAGACCTTGGTAGTCATTGGTTTTGGTGGAGACTGCTCATTATAAAAATGTGGTTACATCCCTAGTCTGTTACACTGTTGATAAAACTAGAATCATGGTGATGCGAAACAAGAATGATGCCAAATCTAGTCAAAAGAAGCCTACTGTATCTTGAATTTTCAATTATAACTGAGCTTCACGTCGGTTGCATTGCCTTGCGTCGGTTCGCATTGGTTGCAGAGATTTAAATATCTTCGAGTGTCATTTTAGCATAAAGAGAATGCAATATATGGCTTTATTAACTCCTGGAATGAGGGAAATGTGTGTTACCTTTTATTCTTCATATGAGTGTATACTGTTGCATTTTTCCTATTGTGTTTGCAAAACTAGCGAATAATTTTTTTAGCAGATGTGACATATTGGCACGATCACTAAATTGTTTCAGTTGCATTTTCAGGTAGTTCACTTGAATAAAAGAAAGTGGATTGAAGCAAGCACATATCCCCATTTTACAATGATTGGACAAAGTCTTGGCTCAGTTTATCTAGCATGGGAGGCTCTAACCAACTTTACCCCCCAATTCTACTTTGATACTAGTGGCTATGCTTTTACATATCCATTGGCTCTACTATTTGGCTGCAAAGTCATCTCCTACACTCATTACCCTACAATCAGTTGTGATATGATTGGGCGTGTTAAGCAGCGCAGTTCTATGTACAATAACAATTCTCGTATAGCTGGAAGGTATGCATAACTTCAGTTCTTCTTATTGGTCAACTAATATATATGTAACTCAGCAAACCACAGTGCATTGTTGTATCTGGGAAATCAAAATCTTACGATATGTGTTTTAATGACCAAATATGTATCAGCTCTCCATGTCTGTTCCCCTGAATCTTTTCATCTGTCCTTTTCTCTTTACTGATACATGTTTCTTTCCTACTTGAGATATGCTAGTTACATGGACTAATACGATTGTGCAATAAATGATTAAGAACTTTTTTTTGGCCACTCGATGTGCACTATTTAATTAAATGGATCAACTAAGTTTGGTTTTGATAATCTAAATGTGTCTTGCAGTTTCCTTCCGTAGCATATCAGATCTTAATTCTCTCTCTTGCTCTATATACTATTGATTCTGGTATCCTTCTCTGTCCTTGTGCAATGATATCAACCATGAAAACTAACTGTATATTCTTTTGACTGTAGCATTTGGCTGTCACGATGCAAAATCCTCTACTATACCATATTCAGCTGGGTATATGGTCTGGTGGGTTCATGTGCACATCTTGTGATGGTTAATTCCTCATGGACGAAATCCCATATTATTAATATCTGGAAGATCCCAGAGCGTACTAAGAGGGTGTACCCTCCATGCGACACTTCTGCTCTGCAGGCATGTCTAGAATCCAGCCATCTATGTTGCTATGTTTTTTTGTATCAATCCTAATCAATCAGTTATTTTGTGATGTATAGTATTATTTCCATGCCAACCCATTATGTATTAAATAGAGTCAATTCTGTTGTTATTCATTAGAAACATTTTGTGGATGAAACAGATGCTTCCCCTGGAAAGATCAACAACACCACCTGTTTTTATATCAGTTGCACAGTTCCGACCAGAAAAGGTATGCCAATTTAACATTATTTCAAGTTTCTAGTACAGCCGCATCTACCATCCACCCAGTTCAGAGTAGCATGCACTTATCCTGCTGTTCCACCAGGCCCACGGTCTTCAGCTGGAGGCATTTGCACTTGCTCTTACAAGGCTAGATCCTGAATTTCCTAAGCCAAAGCTTCAATTTGTTGGTAGTTGCCGAAATAAAGAGGATCTGGAAAGATTACAAAAGCTTAAGGACAGAGCCATTGAGCTACACATAAATGAGCTAGTGGAGTTCCACAAGGATATCTCTTACATGTATGCGTTCAACCTTGTACAAAATTTTTGCACTATGCATGTTCTTTGCTAAATGCAAAATTAACATGCATGTTCATGTATTTACAGGGACTTGGTACAGCTTCTTGGAGGTGCCATTGCTGGGCTACATTCAATGACAGATGAGCATTTTGGAATAGTGGTTGTTGAGTATATGGCAGCTGGAGCTATTCCAATTGGTGAGTAACTGCCTGAGTATCTCATCCCCCCCCTTGCTTTCTACTTTCTCCTTTGCTTGTGTAAGCAAACTTGGAAATTTCTATTGCTATGGTAATGGGAATGGGGGATGCCTTGATTAAAAAAAAAAAGACTGCCTGAGTATCTTATTGATCGTCAGTTGATGTCCTCCACTTCATTCTCCCCAAGGATAGTATTGGTAGAATGCGTTCCTAGTTCAAAGGGTTTTGTTTTAAATTGCAATTGTTTGAAAAAAAATGATATTTTGTTCTGAACATCAAATCCACATCTGAGTACACCATTGCAGGAGTGGTTAGGCACACATGTTTTCTGAACATCAAATCCACATCTTTTGGGGGCTAAATACTGAGGGTGATATATATATTTTTAAAGTCATGAACCAAACACCATTGCAGGAGTGGTTAGGCACACATGTTTTCTGATGTCACCAGTAAGAAGATTGGTGGATGAGTCATATCTTTGATAGGCGCATTTTGGAAACATAACAACCCCTGTACTTTTTGCAGCTCATAAATCTGCAGGACCAATGATGGACATTGTGCTTGATGAGGACGGCCATCGAACAGGATTTCTAGCCTCGGAGAAAGAAGAATTTGCTGATGCAATTATCAAGGTCTTGAGGATGTCAGAGCAAGAAAGGCAAGAAATGGCAGCTGCATCGCGGAAGCGTGCCCAAAGATTTTCAGGACAGAGGTTCCATGAAGATTTCACTGAGGCCGTCCGCCCAATTTTGTTACTGAGGGAATCTTGACGAGCTGCTGTTTCCTCTGACAATCTGAAAGCGCTAACAAGTTTTACACGATAGAGTGAGGAAAGCTGGATTTGCTTTGCATATAGCACCGGCAGAATTTTGTTGAGCTTTTTTCCAGATTGCTGATGTATGTGCTTCGTTAACTTTGTTTAGTGCTATGCTTCTACTGTACATTGCTTCGTGTACCACTACTGTACAGGACATCGACACAGAAATGACATGTTAACTTTGTGTGGTGATAATAGCAACATAGCAGTTGCCAAGTGGCGATCATGGCCACTCTTCTGAATCTTTCTAGCACTACTTCAGTTGCTTGTTAAGTTTATTCTTTCAAACTTGAAGTTCATATTTGCGAAACTAAATGGTGGGCAAATTCTTGTACATCGTCTTCGTCCTGAGCAAATTCTTGTGAAATTGCACCACTGACTGGTGGGCCCTCGATCACCGAAGAATTTCAGTGGCTCCATTTGTCAATGAGTCTTCACATGATGTTCCATGAATACCAAGAATTTTACATCTCCGGTATAGTTCTTTCTTTGCACCCACAGTATTTTTCTCTCTCACGCAACTGATGAACTTATTTCTTGAACAAAACAAATGGGTAAGCAAGTTATCACCAGGGCCTCTGATCTTATCTTAGTGATCAGCCATGCAGGTAACAAAAAATACCACACAATCTCTACGCTGAACAGACCATGCAATTCAGCAGATGGGAGCCAAGTCCAGGGAGCTCCATAGCAGCTCGTCGCCATCGCCATCGCCATCGCCGTCGCTCGCCTCAGACGATGACGAGGAGCTTGCCGCCTCCGGGGCGCCGCTGCCGCCAGAACACTCCTCTTGAGCCGCATTGCCATCCTCTGCTGCTTCCGGCGATGGTGCTTCTTCTTCCTGCTGCTGCTGTTGGGCTGCATCTCGCTGCTTCTTCCGGCACGCCTCCCTCAGCCCGGTGAGCTGATCTCCCACGCCGGCGCCGTGGCGCATCCTGAGGCACTCCGAGACGCCGCTCAGCGCGTAGAGCGACGCCGAGATCTTCCTCTCGTAGTCCATCCTCCTCCTCATCAGCTCCTGCACGGCCGACTCCGACTCCGGCTCGCCGCCGTCGGCCGCCCCCACCGCGCCGCCGAGCTCCGCCGCCACCACGTCGAACGGCGAGCAGAGCCCGCCCTCGCACCCAGCGGCGTGCTCGTCCATGAACTGGAAGTCCAGCTCTTCTTCTTCCTCCTCCTCCTCCTCGTCCTCCATCTCCTGCGAGCTGTTGCCGTCGCTGCTGCCGCTGTCGTAGCTCAAGAAGTCGTCGACATGGAAGGCGCACTCCTCGCCGCCGCCGCCGCCGTACGGCTCATCGGCGCACAGCGGGCCCGGGAGCAGCGCGGCCTCATGCTGCGCCGCGGTGGCGGCGCTGAAGAGCTGCTGGTTGCGGGCCCGGAGCCGCAGCAGCAGGAGGTTGGTGACCTTGGACGGCAGAGCCGGCGCCGGAGACGACGAAGCCACTGCCAGTGGCGGTTCCACTTGCACTTGCACCTGCACGGGATGCGCGGCGGCTGCCGCCGGCGTGGGGCGCGGCCAGAAGTTGGTGCGCGTGTTGGAGCCGCGGAGGAGGCAGGCGGCCTCGTCGTAGGCGCGGGCGGCCTCCTCGGCGGTGTCGAAGGTGCCGAGCCACACGCGAATCTTCTGGATGGTGTCCTTGATCTCCGCCACCCACCGCCCCGACGGCCGCTGCCGCACGCCGACGAACCGCTTCCTCCCCCGCTGCTGCTGCGCCGCCGCGGCCGCCGCCGCCACCGACGCCCACGCGTCCGTCGACGGCAACGGTGGTGGTGAGTTGATGAGCACGTCGTTGCCATCTTCGAACTCGACGGAGTCGGAGGCCTTGCGTTTCCTCGCCATGGAAGCAGTCGATCGAGCTAAGCTTGGAGTGAGGAGAGGAGATATCGATCGATGACGAGCAAGATCAGTAGAATTTATAGGGGAGGAGAGGAGGCAGTGGAGACAAGAGAAGATGAGGTCTCTTTGTTGCTTGCGTTGATTGTTCATGGCAGCTCATTTGTGCATTAAGTATTTGTGGTGTGTATTTGTGTAATCTAAGTTGTTTGATTGTTGTTGTCTTTGTTGCTGAATGATGGATCATAGCTAGGGATGAAAGCGGTCGAAATCGGTCGGGATAACCCTAATATCGTTTTTTACTTTTACATTTCAATATGAAATCGGAATTGAAAACGAAAAGGTTGGAAACGAAAATGAACACAAACTTACGGGATATCGGAAACGAACTGATTCGAACGGAAACACGTCGAAAGCGATCAAAATACGAAAAAGCAAAACGGGAACACTGACCCGTAGAACTAAGTACATGATTTCACACGTTTGTACACGGCTCATCCAACCAATCCTATATGCGAACACAATAAACACGTAACCAGTAGAAATAGTTCACTTCTTCCGTCATAGAAAAATCGCACAAAGTCTTAAATAAATAAGCATATGTGATAATTAATCAATTCCCGTTCAGTTTTTTTTGAGACTGGATTTCCATTTAGAAAAAAAAAAGCAAGATGGCCAGCAACCCACCTACAAAGGCCGACAATCACCGGGGCAACAAACTTCTACAATAATCTCCTTGTATCTGGTCATCCCCACAATTTCTCCAATCCTACCTGAGTTGCCCAAGACCAAGCTCTGCGTCATGCTCATGCGAGAGGCTGCCGCCGCCACTCGTTGATTCCTCGATCCGCACCCTTGAGCTCTCGCCGGCCTCCACGCCTTTGTCCACATCCATCTAGCCGCCACCCCCTCGTCTAGCTGCAGCCTCCAGCCATCCACAAACCACAGCTAGCTACTAGTTCTTCCCCCATGGTGCAAGCAGGAATGCGCTAGGCTGCTGGCACAGGCCAGCCACAATGCAAGGAGATAAGAAGGCGCACAGGAGGGCAACGAGTCAACGACGCAGGTTGGCGCGTGCGAGCAGGAGGCCGAGCAGCGGCGCTGCGAGTGGCCGAGCAAGCACAGAGGTCAGCATCGGCATGATTCAGTTTCAATGTAGAAAAATAGGATATACCGAATAGGGAAAAACGGGATATCCCGACCAAAAGCGGGAAAAATGTAAATGAATAGGATAACAGCTAAACCGTGTTCGTCCTGATTTCGTATTTGTCATCCCATATTTCGTACCGAATCCGAATTTGTCCGAAAATAAGAAAACGAGTTGGTAAAATGTAGAAAACGGGATAGAACGGAACGAGATATATCCTAACCGTTTTCAACCCTAATTATAGCATTGTGTAGTTTTGGTGCTCAACATATGGATTATGGAGGGAGACAAGGAGATCTAGTGAGAGGGATTGGATGTTTTGTTAAACCATTGATGATTTGTTATTGTTGTTGTTTAATTCTATCTTTTACTAGTGAAGTGATCTTTGCTGGGTAAGGAGGAGGGTTTGGTTGTGTTGGCCTAGTCATTGACAGGTGGATATTACATGAACGAGACTGTGCCACTGTGGTAGTGTAAAAAATCCGGCATTTATATTTACTATCTAACATTGGCGGTTTATCGTGGAGGTAGAAAATTGAGATGTTGATCTTGAAGATAAGGAGGTATCGGCAAAAAAAATGCTGATAATAAGGAGAATCTAATCCTTGGGTACCAATAGGATTGTATCGCCCAAAACATGAAACAAAGGCCACAACATTTGGATCGCTGTTTTGTGGTCTTTTCAATAGAAATAGCTACCATGTAATCATCTTGGTGGGAATCATCTTATGGTCTTAAGCGTAGCTTAGGTGATGATTTTCAACGTACTATAATTTGATATCATTATTTTTCTATTATAGTACCAAGATGTGGGACAAAGAACGGAAAAGGCGTTGAAAGAGACATCTGCAGCTTACATACGCTTCTGCATTTGACCCAGTCCTTGATGTCCATATATCACCTTTTGGTGATTAGCTCATGTCCTACGTGTAATGAAAGCTTTTAGGTTGATGAACTATGGGCTATGCATTATACTAACAATTTGTGAACCGTGGGCATCAGAAACCAACTCACCAGGGTGTGACACAACTTGTCTCAGTCTATTACTTCTTCTTTTTTTTCAGGCGAACTCTAAACACTAGCAAAGAAATTACATAAGTCCGGGTGATTTTGAAGGCATTTTCACCGCCGGTTTTGGAATTGACCGTGCTCATACGTCAGTAAAAATAGCCATGATCAAAGTTGGAACTGCAAAGCCAAAACTTTGTCGCTGTTCCCGAGGCGTGTCTAATAGTAACTATGATGGTAACCAGTGCTTGGGGACAAGAACTGCGACGAAATTGGCAAACTATCGGTTGAAAACCATGGGCTACACTGCTTTCTTAATCCCCTGATTAAACCGGCGTTAACCGATTGTTAGCTGTAGCTCGTTTTCTCCTCCTACGTTTGTGTTTGTCATGCATGACGATGACGGTGTACCCAATGCTGCTTTACACGTCCTCTCCTCTCGACTAAACATTGCTTCTTACTTAGTCTTCATTTTCTATTGGAAAGATATTGCAATCTAAAGTATCTCTGCAGTATATACTATACCTTGATGTCTCTATCACATATGCATTCATGTTGTGTTTATTTATACCCTGCCATTTCGTGCATTTGTGGTTGTCCTCGTGCAATCTTGTATTCATGTCAGCAGCAGCACGGTTTGAGTTATTGAACATCAGCTGATTGATCTGCTATCTTTCTATCTCTTAGAACAATTGAAATTTGATTATGAGGATATATTTGGAGAGGGCAGCTGTTACTCAGAAGTCAGAACCTTCAAGGTTTAGTTCAAATTTAAACTGAATCACAATTCCTCAACAAACCGATGTCTTTCAAACCACTTGGCCTAGTTTGCAATTAATCATATCTTGTGACAAAACCACATAAGTATACTTTTGGGTTAACTTGCAGAGTTAGAAAGGTTAAGATCCTTTTTAGCTCCCCATCTTTTGGGTCGTCCTAGTCAAGTCATGCTAGTGACCATAGGGTGTGACAAGGTCAAGCTTGCAACGACTCCAAAGTGTAAGGGCCCCTGGATCTTGGCCAAGAACATACAGATGAGAAAAGGACATCCAACACCCAAACATTCCATTCAGGTTTACATCACAATGCCTTTTCATGCTTTATGACCATGACCAAGAATGTGTCAGCAAATGTGTACAAGTTTTAATGGGTAAATGGCAGTGACTTGGAATCAAGCATGTAGTGATAAATTATTAACAGAGATATCAAGTGGAATGATGGTCTATACTCTCTATACAGTTGGCAGAAAAATATCACCGACGTATCATAATGCATTAGGATTTCTAGTTTCCCCTCAAAGCTAACAATTAAAAGATTGCCTAAGAACAAGGAAGACAAATGGCATAATATAGTTGATACATACTTGATATCTTACACTAACATGGATTTCCACTTGCCCAATTAGGGTCAGCAAGCTTCTATATTTCTATGCGTGCAGATAACATGGAAGCCAAATGGCGCATGAATGTTGGCAAAGGATGGATAACACCACCACAAGAAGTAACATGTTCCACTACCTGATAAATTTTCGTGTTAGCTCCAATTGGCAGTCACACGTACACGGGACACACCTTTGAAAATGCTTTCGGCTCTTAGCAATGTTTACATGTATCCATGTTGTTCTACAGTTGATAGATCTGTAATTTCCTTGCTGATGAATAAGGTCTTTCTGACATCACCTGCTATCATTCTCGGAGGCTCGAGCCATGCAACCAGATCTTTGCCGGATCACATCTGAGGACCAAGGGGAATAAACAAAACCAACGGGAAGACACTTTCAGAGTCAGTGTAACTAGCGCGTCAAATGATCTCAGCATACATATAATCAGGTAACAGCACAGTACGGGCTTCCACATGATGATCAATTCCACACTGGTTGAGATCTTTGAACACACAACTCTTTGATATCGACAGCCATATGGTGATAGAGAATCAGAGTAATAACCAAATGAATGGCAAGCAGAGCCTAAAGAAAATTATAGGCAGAGAAGTGCTCCGCATCACAGATGCTCCAAGTGGCAAACAATCTCATAGGCTACACAATGTGAAAGCAAAGCAATGTTCATATGCACTAGCAGTCAACTGGAATTAGAAATGAATGAAATAATTTAAAAACTTGAGGGTACCATCCATAAACCCAGTACATATGAAGTTCGTATTGCCAACACATCAGTAAAGGAGCAATGCATTATTCATCTCTGAGAAGTAAGCACAAAATACCATGTACAAATATGTACAACAATCTCCTCACCGAAAAGGAAGAAAAATATTGCACAACAGACAACAATTACGAGTTACAACCATCCATGTCAAAAGCTCTGCTCTAGTGTAACAAACAAGTACACCTGTACCATTGTGTATCTGATCATCAAGTCCAAACGAAAATTCACACCGTGGGGGCCAGCTGTCATCTACAACCAATCTGGGGCTACATGGTGGCCAAGAGCGGCGCAGTACGTTCATCCGAGTTCGAAGAGCGTTGGGTAGGTTTCAATGCTGGGTCACGGTATGCTGTTACAAGATTGCTGAAGAATTCAGGCATCTCTGGTTTGTTCTGTTCTTCTCTATCCTTCTTTATCAAAGACTGCATGTACAAAAGGTGAAATGTCAAGACGTTGTCACGATATAGTCACAGGAGTGACCGACAGCAGAGTGAGATAATAGCCATTAGTCACTAGTTAATAGTAAACAGCTCCAAAAAGTATCAGTGTTGTTAAAGAGTAAACAAACAGGAAATGGTACCTCAGTAGAGTATGCTTCAAAGATAGGCAAAAATCTGTTCCGGCAGAATTCGTTGAACAGAAAGGTCAGCACCGGAAGAGGCAACAACAAGCTTGATGCGAGGGGGAGCTTCTTTATCCCAAATACTCCAATAGCAAGTATATGCATAACCACCAAAGTAAATATAGTTGTGTTGTGAACGATTGGCCAAAATTTTCCTCCAGTATCATACTTGGGCGCATATACATTAAAAAGCTGCATTTGTACCATTTGAAGTTACAGATTCTACATCACACAAAGTCAAACATGTGCAGATTGCAAAAATCTAGTTAAAATAACTGGCAAAACAGAGCTGAAGTGTTTGTAAAAACACATCATATACTGCTATCATTTACATTGTGAGAAGAGCATTTGAAATTGTAAATTGAAGACTGTATTTATCCAGTAAAGAGTATACCACTCATAGAGACCTTGAATGCATGCATTTCATTTAATATTTTGAAATAACTATGTCTAGTTACTTGCAATCTCATAATACTAACCAACCAAGCATCAAACAATAATTAAAAAGATCCCACAGATCCCCTGTTTTAACTATCCAGGCAAGCATTGGCACTCAAAAACTTGCTACCATCAAGTCAACCAAAAAGTTATCTGAAGTGCCACCCCTAAAAGCTTCAAAACATGCCCCTCGCATGAAAAAATGTGTTATTAAGTATTTAGGTTCATCACGAAATAGTTTAGGTCACCTTTTTACTTTCAGGAGATAACACTGTCACTATGTGCTACACATCCTGAGAAGCTAGTCACTCTATGCCTTACACCCACATTATAAGGATTTCAGAAGCATCTCATGTTATAAGTAGCTAACTAGTCATATTAATCCAGAAGAACTAAATCCAAATCCTATTCAAACTCAACTAGATGTTACTGACTTCTCAAATTTAATGCAGGTTGCATGACATATGTTGAAGATTTACGAAAATGCTTATTAAGAAACTCAGAAAATAAGCTGCAATGGTCTCACCTGATTACGAAATATGAAGTAGCCAAGGCAGAAGTAGACCAATACAAATGGGAGGATAAGGGGGGCTACAATAAAATATGTGAGTCCAAGAAGTCCAAACAAGAGAATCCGCGGAATTTCACTGTGATAAGGCATTGATGGAGCTTTGGAGTCATCCCTCCTGCAGCACTTTGCACACTTTCCCAACAGATGACAGAAAAGGGCAGCGGTTTGAGTGAGTTCAGATGTTATGCTTGTCCATGATGTCACCACATATGCAATAAAGAAAGAGGCCTACACAGCAAACACAAAACCAATTTTGTTTAAAGTGTACAATTGATATAGACTACCATACTAAAGAACTGATAAGTGTGTTTCACATTGATGGATTCACAGTTTAAATATGCCTACACAGATATAATTACATAGGCTAGGTTAAATCTTATATGCTGGTTACTAAGGCTATTATCTTAGAAAACACAGATATTATATCAACAAAAGCGTATCATGTCCACAGGAAATAAGATGCCAATGACATATGAAGCATAAAAGGAAGAATATGTTCCAGAAATATTTGTAATAACTTTCTCAAGTAACACTGAAAAAAAAAAGAATCAAACATGTGCCATATGATGGTTCATTACATAAAACAAGGAAAGCATGAGCAACCTGTGCTGGTACAAGAACTGCAAGTTTTGAAGGTATTTCCTTTGGATTAAGGAAAATCTCGGCTTTACTTAAGGCTGTACCAGTGAGAACGTTGGCAAAGAACACAGTCCATATTGTAAACCGAAGCATCTTATTGCAAGCGCTTCGCTCAATCCCACTAACAGAAACAAATCCTTGCATGGTCGAAAATAGCTTCATTATTGAGGGCACATAAGACGAAATAAAGAGAAGAATGACACTGGGAAGATATCCTGTAACCAGTTGACTCACAACAGCTCTGCAAGGACAAACAAAATAATATCGAGTTAGTGAGGCCACCTGTAGTGCACCAAAGCATTTGAAACGAGACACAGAACAATGATGGAACTGACATTTCCAGTATGTTCCTCAGGAAAGGCAGCCATTGCTTTAGTTGTTCCAAATAGGTGAGTCCTTGAACAAATGCCACAACTAGGAGAAAGACAAGTATAAGGAGAATTGAAGCTACAAAAACTACAAACTTGGCGATCCATCTTTCCATGAAGGATGTAGAAAAGAAAGGCCAATAAACATCATGAGGATCAGGAGCATGCTCAGTTTGCCACTCAGTTGGATTGTCTGACTGCCTAATGTAAATTGCATTTGCAGCACCATATCGAGATCTGAATGAAACAAAGGCAGCAGGAATTTCCTGAAGAGATATGATACAATAACTATCGATCAGAGTGTGCTTGAATACCATGACCCTCAGAAACAAATATCAAGGTAAGAAAAAGCAAATCTAGCTAATTCTTGCAATACCAAATAAATACAAAACTGAACCTGTCTCCTAGTAGCATCTGATTGTTCCAACCTAACATTCTCCTCTACATCCTCCAGCCTTTTCTGGTATTGTCCAAGAAGATCATTTCTGCCAAATAATCCAAGGAATTTTCTTGGAGCGTCACCAGAAGATCGATGGACATATTTTAAGTTGGTAAGCTTTGTACAGATATTCTCAGCATCATTCTGGACAGAAATGCAACCAGCCATAAGTGAGTCAAACCAGGTACTACCTCTGTTTTTGAATTCAGATAATCAGATTGAAGAAATTGTAAAGCTGATCTCTCAAAGCAAAGTAGAAATGGAATGACTTAGTGTCTACCATGTAGCAAAGCAAACAAGCAGCCATTACAGAAGCATACAGGATGTAAATGAAAATGCTAAAAAGGTGACGGAAAAAACAATGCACCAAATAAGGATGACAGTGATATGACAAAAAGTTCGTGGAATGAACTATATTCTTTCTCCCACCATCTTATCATTCCTCTAGAGAACACTTCTCCAATCTAACACACTGTCCGATGATATTATTTGAAGGGGAAGACGCCCAGTATCCTTTGGGACAAATCAGTACATATACTTTGTCCAAGATATTTGTCCCAAGAACACTATAAAGTAAGATTGTTGTAAAGTAAGCTTCGGATTTATGTCTCAATAATTTGAATAACACATATTTAACACTGATAAGACATCATGACGAAAACAAAATGGCAACTTTAACTATGCTGCATTGCTATGTTATAAGAAACAAAAGAAATCGAACTAGTGAATGAAGTCAGGAATTAGAGACTGAATAAAACCAAAACAAATGCATGTCTAGTACACCTGATACAAGAGTTTCTCTCATGCAATATATCGCTGAACAACCCATGAGAAATACAGAACACATCAATCAACAGACACCAATATAAGTATTTAGAACCATTGGTGAAGTGAAGGGTAGTAGACATCTATTCATAATAAAACAATACATATAAAGTAACAAAAATAATGAATCTTACAAGAAGACGACGAAGTTTGCCAGTTTGATGAACAACTGTGTGTGACAGGTAGGTGGATGAATGATACTCTCTAAAAAACTTATCAACTGCATCACTCACTGAAACACCATCAGATACTGGAATAGCACGGACAAGAACTGTGAAATGCTGAGGTAATGGCTTCGAAGTCATAAAATACTCTAGCCTCTTGCAAGAGATATATTTGTACTCCTGCAAAACAACATGAAAAATGTTAACAAAAACATATGAAACTAGTGAGCATAAGAATTTTTACAGAAAAAATAGTTAAGAGGATCCAGACCAAACAAGTAGGCATTAATCGTAAAGAGGTCAATGATCTGTGATAAACTGTACTGATACTCGTATCATATAGAGTAGTAGGTGCGTATCCTTCTGAGGAAAATGATGCATGCAAAATGTCTAGCAAATATAGAGAAACTAGGTAATGAAAGGAAAGCAAAAGGTTGAATTACTCACATGATACAGTAGGTAGCATGTAATTGCTGTCATAATATACACAGCTGAAAAGTGTAGCCACAACCTGGCAACCAATAATTTGTAAAACATATATTCTCGGTTGAACAAATGCTAAGCATGGAGCACTAAACATTAAGCAGACACTATGGACTCAACGGAACCGTTGCATGTCATCACACCAGATTGTAAAGATTCCTAAAACCTTATCTCTGATCTTTAGATCCACATTCCTTGCCTATGAGAAGCTAGCAGATGGTGGCATTGGCTCCAGATTTTTTTTAATTAAACAAGCAACTAAAAATAATTTATCATCGGATGAGACATTTCAAGACCATTTTGCACTGTTCCTATGAAACCTAGGCACGCAGTGGGGACAAAGTAAACTTGCTATCAAATTGAGCACCGTAATCCAATAACTGAACTGAACACAAGCACAAGGAAGCATTCCATTTCCATGAAGCTAAAACGCCACAGAACCGAGAGGAACTCCCGAGTCCTAACACCAAGAACAACCTCAAATAAGCTTACTAAACAGCACATTAGGGAGCTAATCAACCAGCTGAGTTGAAGTGGTATAATTACCCCGGAACACTAACCAAAAGACCGAACACCTCTACCAAACCCCCAATTTGCATCAAATTAAGCAAGAGAAAGTCCGCATTCCTCACTTTTTTGAGCCGTCCTGGACGTTGGAGACGCTGAAGAGATCGATGGACTTGTAGGGCAGGTCGGAGAAGTCGATCTCCCGCAGCTGGTCCCCGAGGAAGTTGACAGGCAGCAGCACCCCGACCCCCAGCACCGCCGCCGCTGCGAAGACCCTGATGCTGCACAATCCATTCCCAGAACGCACGCGCGCGCTCCATTGAGCTGGGGAGGAGGAAGAGCACCGAAGGGGAGTAGTATGGGGTTTTGGGGGGCCGACCTGAAGACGAAAATACGGATGAAGACGACGCCGTCGAGCCCCGCGGCGGCGTGGATGTCGTCCTCGGAGCGGCGCCACGCCGCGGGGAGCCAGGGCTCGAGCGGCGCGTAGGGCCGGCGCGGGGCGTAGACCTCGGCGTACGGCGGCCTGCCGCGGAGCAGCGTGTACGCCGCGGCGAGGAGCACGGTGAGGGCCAGGTTCAGCCCCACCGACGTGGCGAGCGCCGAGAGGATCATCGCGACCCGGGCAGCGACGGCGCCGGCGGCGGAGGCGCCCCGAAGGTTCCCGGGCCCGGGGGGAGTTAGATTCCTCCGGCGAGGTGGGGCCCGGTGGTCAGTGGGAGTGGGAGGCTCTCTCTGCTTTACGGCTGCCGCGGCGCACGCCACGAGGCAAGAGGAGATCGCGATCCGAAGAGGTTGCTGAAGGCGGGGGATAGGAAGTGGGTCCACCATGTCAGTGAGACACGTGGCAAGCGGGCGTGACGTTTTTGGTCGGCGTGGGTTTATCGGGAAGCGGGGACGCGTGGGTTGTTGCGGGCCCCGCTTCCCGTGACGTGTACATACGTGTGCGTCATTGGCTGGTAATCCCCGTACGAGCAGTGTATCTCATCAATCGACTTCACCAGTTTTCAATTTGGTTTCTCCGTTTTATTAAAAAATCGTCCTTTTTTTTCCTCGTCTTCAAAGCACATCTCGCCATCAGGCCTCCCACGGCACTTATCAGGCCCGTGTGCCAGGGAAATGGACGGGCCTGCAGTCAGTCGCAGCTGTTTTACTAGCACGCGGGCCTGTTTGTGAACTGGCCCACGTGACATTGGCCCAACTGCCCAAGTCCCTCCGCATAACTGCGAAACTGCAAAACAGCTACGACTAAACTGATAGATCTCGAGATTAACAAAGTCATCACCGAAGAGGCATCGTTGACAGGATATACTATGGGGTGTTTGCATACGAGATGCTAAACTTTAACAATGTCACATCGGATGTTCGGATGCTAATTAGGAGAACTAAACATGAGCTAATTATAAAACTAATTCCAGAACCCTGTGCTAATTCGTGAGACGAATCTATTAAGTCTAATTAATCCATTATTAGCAAATGATTACTGTAGCACCACGTTGTCAAATCATGGAATAATTAGGATTAATAGATTTGTCTCGCGAATTACACTCCACCTGTGCAATTAGTTTTATAATTAGTCTATATTTAATACTCCTAATTAGCATCCAAACATCCGATGTGACTGGTGTTAAATTTTAACACCCTATTGCCAAACAGCCCCTAATATATCATTAAAAGAATAGTATAGGTGATTCCTAAAATAAATTTAAAATAACATGGGCATCCGTACAAAGTTGAGGATTTGAACACAAAAGCACATGTTCCATTACAAGAAAAGTTAACAGCTACCATCAAGTGGCACCACATCTTAATCTTAATATTACTAATTGGAGACTTCTTTTGAAACATCCACATGAAGTTACCTATGAATCCTAGGTGGACACTAGAAATCCTATAAATTCTTTCAAAAAAGCAAAACATCTAAACATCAATTTGCTAGGCTCAATCATCATAGCCATTGGATCTATTATATTTTCTAAAAAATTACCCACTATGTCATTATGAAAATAGTCTAAAGTAACTCCCTAAATCTATATCTAAATTACCCACCTCCACTATTATATAAAATAAACTAAAGTAACCCCCAAATCTTCATCTAAATTACCCACCTATGCTATAATAAAAATAATTTAAAATAACCCCTCAAATTTACATCTAAATTGCCCACCACTAACATTATAAATTTTTTTATCTAAATCACCCACATATGTGGTTATTGAAAATTTGAATCCAAATCAGTTTTATTAAAAATATACCCAAAAGTACATCAATATATGATTTTAAATTATCTATTCTTACACTACTAATATAGAAAATAGTAATTAAGGTATATACACATGGTGTGTCGCCATTTATAAATATATAGAGTGACGAGAATATAGATTTTCGTGTTAAAATATAGCTCAAATTTAGATTCCATTAAATAAATTCAGCATACATGCAATGCAAAGTGAAAAAATGTTCTAAATGTTGATGAAAATATTGTTGAGTAATTACTAACTAAATTCTATCGCAATCGGTTGAAGATAATAATTATATAAGTATTGTGTTAGTATATTTAACAAATGAGAGGGAGCTCAAGGTAACAATTTTGATAGTAAGCTATGTGCCTTTATTTTTTCAAATTAGAGACCGCGAATTAATTTTCACAAGACGTGCTAGAAATTTCTCACAAATTCAAAAATATATGGACATCAGTCGTGTAGACTCTAATAATCATTAGTCATTAGTCTATTATATTTTCTAAAAAAATCACCCACCGCTATTATGAAATATTCTAATGGTACATGTAGGTAATTTTTATAATGGTACAAGTGGGTAATTTTTTAGAAAATATAATAAACCCTAAACCGATATCTAAATTGCCACCTCTTCATTATAAAAAAATATTTTATAGTAACACATAATCTTTTTTTAAATTATCCATACATGTTATTATAAAAAAATAACTTAAGTGTATTTCTAAATTTGTATCTAAATTAACGCATGTTGTTATTGAAATTAATCTAAAGTAAGCACCTAAATTTTAATCAAATTATCTTCATGTTCATCGTATAGAAATATTTAAAAGTAAATAATTCTAAATTATATGTGCTTGTTAGCCTGCATGTTTCTTCCCGGCGATCTTCTAAACCCGAGAAACATCGCGAGCCGCTCCCGTCACTCACCTTACCAAATGGGAAAGAGCTAGTCGGGCCTGGGAGACCTGAGACCTACCTGTTGTCTTGAGTCTTCTCTTCTTTTCCACCCTCTGTCACACATTTTTATTGCCACTAAATGTGAGATCTGCATCCAGCGCTTTGTTGTCCATGATGCACGTTTAGGAGTAGTCGCCGATCTGCGTTGAAATTGCCTTTAACCCACAATCAACAGTAGTGCTGCATCTTCGTTCACGTGTGATGTGAATTGTCATCCACCAGAAGGGCTAAAACGCTCGTAGGTATTGATCCACTTTCCAGTGCCAGAGCAGGAAGTTTTAAGGTAGAGGGTGAATTTGGAGAAGAGATGGAATCGACAATTTTGATATTCATTTATCTTGGAATGAGAAAATAATTTAGTAAAACTATAAAGTTTTACACACGTTATGTTATACACTTGTCTCAGAACGAAATGTTCTACCCTCTTAACCCTCTCAATATGTACTACATTCGTATCAAAATATTTATCGCTATTGACTTTTTATCACGACGTTTGACCATTCGTCTTATTTAAAAAGTTATGTAAGTATCATTTTTGTTTGTGGTTTACATTACCATCATAAGTATTTAAATATGACTTATCTTTCTATATATTTACAATAAATTTTTGAATAAGATGAATGGTCAAACATTGCACGAAAAATCAACAGCGACGAATATTTTAATAGATGTGTGCTAGAGTTATTCAGGCACACCAAAGTCAGTTTTACTTTCTACATTGACCGAATGAAGTTGACTAGCTTGACAAAATATAAGCAAACAACTTTTATTATAAAATGTGTATTTATAATCTACCTGTATCTCGACGTATCTCCGAATGCGTAACCACCACTGGTATATAATTATATAGTAAATCCAAAACATTAATTAGTTATTTGGGTACACATAGATGATAGATCCCATCTCATAAAGTCAATGTTCATCTACAAATACACCAGGAGGGCTGTGATCAGTGAACTCCGAGTCTCCGAGCATCAGAGCATGCACCTGACCAAAACTATGGAGATGATCTCAAAACCCTTCCTCTTGGCATCTCTTCTTCCGCTCCTCACATGGCTACTCTCGCGCTTGCTCTCGGCCTCACACCGCAAGAACAACGCCGGCGGCCAAGGCCGGCGTAGTATCCCTAGCCCGCCGGCGCTCCCCGTCGTCGGCCACCTCCACCTGCTGAAGAAGCCGCTCCATCACTCGCTCGCCGCCCTCGCCAAGCGCTACGGCGGGGACGACGCCGGCGCCGGCCTCCTCCTACTAAAGTTCGGCTCCAAGCCGGTCGTCCTCGTCACCTCCCCGGCCGTCGCCGGCGAGTGCTTCACCGCGCACGACGTCGCGCTCGCGGACCGCCCGGGGCTCGCGTCGCGGCGACTGCTCACCGAGGACTGCCCCGCCATCGCCATGTGCAACTACGGCCCGCTGTGGCGCCAGCTCCGGCGCCTCGCCACCGTGCACGCGCTGTGCGCGCACCGCCTCGCCGCCACCGCCGCCGTGCGCGACGCCGGGGCACGCGCCATGGCGGCGAGTCTCTGGCGGCGCGCCGCCGGGGCCGGGGTGGCGGCGGTCCCCGTCCCCGTGAAGGCGGCGGCGTACGAGTTCGTGGTCGACGTCATCATGGACGTGGTCGCCGGCGAGCACATGACGGAGGAGCAGGTGCGGCGGTTCAAGGAGATGACGGAGGCGGCGTTCGCGGCGGCGGGGGCGGCGAACCGGCACGACTTCCTGCCGGCGCTGAGGCTTCTGGACTTCGGGAGGACGGCGAAGAGGCTCGCCGCGATCGCCAAGGCGCGACACAGGTTCGGCCAGAGCCTCATCGACGACTACCGGCGGCGCCACCCTCGTTTCGCCTCCGAGCTGGAGACACCGAGGACGGTGATCGGCGACCTGCTCAGGCAGCAGCAAGAGGGGTCGCGGGAGCCGCTCGACGACGTGGTCATCCGTAGCGTCTGCCTGGTGAGTCAACTCGCTGTAGCTCGTACGCACACCAACCTGCAAGCGTCGTTCTGGCCGTGGATGCAAGATCGGACGGTACTGCCGGAACATGCACGCATGGATATCTTAGCCGGGAAATGTGGCCGATGTGGTCCCGCGCTGGCTTACTTCCATTAGCTAGCTGACGATCATTATATTAGTGATAAATTGACAATAATTCAAAGTTTATTAAGTGCTTGTGCTGCTAAGTTTAAAACTGACTTGGGTGGTTTTGGTACTTTGCTAGTACGTATGAACTTTTGGCAATATATGGACAGTTCATATGTTTGCACTAGCTATTTGTTAAGCCATGTGCTAGTGTCAATCATACTCCAACACCTGATTTAAAATCACAAGAGTTCAGTACAACTAACCACCCTGATCACTATTTTTTGCTGTTGCAGATGTTTAATTTGATTTGTCAAATAATGATATTTTTGCGACATGTATATGTTCATGCACAGAGCTTGCTACAAGCAGGGACCGACACGTCCTCCAGCACAGTTGAGTGGGCAATGGCTCTTCTGCTCAGCAACCTGGGTGTGCTCAAGAAGGCAACCACCGAGATCCACTCCGTCGTTGGCACATCCCAACTGACGAACGAATCCGACCTCGCCAGACTCCCCTACCTGCGATGCATCATCCTCGAGACCCTCCGGTTGAAACCACTGACCCCAAACCATGTTCCTCACGAAGCGTCACGCGACTGTGTGATCGCTGGCCACACCGTCGCGCGTGGGGCAATGGTGCTAGTCGACGTGTACTCCATGCAGAGGGATCCTACGATGTGGGAGGACCCGGAGAAGTTCATGCCGGAGAGGTTCATGGATGCGGATGAAGTGGATGGAGATGGTGGTAGGTTCATGATGCCGTTTGGGTTGGGGCGGCGAAAGTGCCCAGGCGAGGGTCTCGCATTGAGGACGGTTGGGATGGCACTGGGGGTAATGCTACAATGCTTTGAGTGGAGTTGTGTTGGAGAGGAGGTGGACTTGAGTGAGGGGTCTGGTCTTACCATGCCCATGGCTGTGCCTCTTGTTGCTTTGTGCCAACCACGTGCGGAGATGGAGACGCTGCTCAGGACTCTCTAGGAATAAACTAGAGTAGTTCTGTTCTTCTCCAAGATCATTTCATGTGCATGTTTTCATAAGTCACATGCGTCTAATTGTCAGATTGGATGTGTAATTTCATCAAATTCTTGGCCTGGTGAACATACTTTATATACTCCAAAAATTTCTTTAAGAGTATTACCATGCATATTATTAAAAATTCTTCCCCTGATGGTTAACCATCACCCAAGGTTCCTTTTCCCCTACCTGATGGTAACTATCAATATAATATTATAAATTCCCGCCATCATTATTAGTTGGAATTACGCCATGTCAATGGTGTCCTGCATAAAGACCAAATAGGCTGCCAAGAATTCCATGCATCACCAGAACGTACACCTGATAATCACCATGGAGATCTCAGTCTCACAGCCCTTGCTCTTAGCCTCTCTTCTTCTACCCTTCACATGGCTACTCGTCCACCTGCTCTCAGCGGCTTCACCTCGCGAGCCCACTAATAGCCACGGCCGGCGCATCCCTAACCTGCCGGCGCTCCCCGTCTTAGGCCACCTCCACCTCCACCTCCTCAAGAAGCTGCTGCACCGCTGCCTCGCCGCGCTAGCCACCTGCTACCACTACTAAGGAAAACGCCATTAATTAGTACCGGTTAGGAACCCTCTTTGATATCAGTTCCGCAAAGAATTCAGTACTAAAGCCGCCTTTAGTGCGGTTGAGATAACCGGTACTAAAGGGTATTTAAAAATTAAAAAAAATCATTGCCCGCACCCCCCGACTCCGTCCCATCCCCCGCCGCCAGGCTCCGCCGGCCCAGCCCCACCCTCCCCCCGCCTCCGCCCGCCCACCACCCAGCCCCGCCACCTCTGCCCCCGCCCTCCGCCTCTGCTACCCCTCGCCCACCCACCGCTCGCCCAGCCCCACCCTCCACCTCCGCCGCCCCTCCGCCTGCCCGCCGCCCTCCATTCCGCCCTTCACTTCCGCCTGCGCCTCCGCCCCACCTCCGCCTCACCGCCTGCTCGGCCCTACCGACCTTCGCCTGTGCCCCGCTGCGTCCACCCATCTCCGCCCCGCCGCTCCCGCCGCCCGCGCTAAGAGAGGAGAGAAGGAGAGGAAGAAGGAGCGAGCACTGCTGTCCTCTGCTGAGAGAGGGGGGAGAGAGAGAGATAGGAAGGGATGCATGTGGGAGCGCACAGGGATAGCTTTAGTACTGGATGGGAAGTCCACCCGGTACTAAAGGGCCTCCGGGGGTCCCAATTTTGAACCCAGTACTAAGGGGTCCATTCCCTTGTAGTGTATGGCGGTGTCGGCACCGGCCTCCTCCACCTCCGGCTCGGCTCGGCTCCAAGCCGGTCCTCCTCGTCACCTCCCCGGCCGTCGCCGGCGAGCGCTTCACCGCCCACGACGTCGCTCTGGCGAACCGCCTGGGTCTCGTGTCGCGGCGACTGCTCACCCAGAACTGCCCCGCCATCGCCATGTGCGACTACGGCCCGCTCTGGCGCCAGCTCCGCCGGCTCGCCACCGTGCACGCGCTCTGCGCGCACCGCCTCGCCGCCACGCGCGACGCTGGGGCGCGCGCCATGGCGGCCAGGCTCCGGCGCGCCGGGCCCGGCGAGGTCGCCGTGAGGGCGACGGCGTACCAGTTCGTGGGGTCGCCGGGCAGCGCATGCTGGAGGAGCAGGTGCTCCGGTTCAAGGCGATGACGGAGGCGGGGCTGGCGGCTGCGGGGGCGGCGAACTGGCACGACTCGCTGCCGCTGCTCCGACTGCTTGACTTCGGGAGGACGAGGAGGAGGCTCGCCGGGCTCGCCAAGGCACGCCGAGAGTTCGGCCAGAGCATCCTCGACCACTACAGGCGGCGTCACCCCCGCGGCGGCGCCGACGACGGCAAGGAGACTGCAAGGACGGTGCTTGGTGACCTGCTCCGGCAGCAGCAGGAGGAGCGGTCGCCAGAGCCGCTCGACGACGTGGTTATCCGCTCCGTGTGCCTGGTGAGTCAACATGGACGGATGCATGGACGTCATCAGCGCGAAATGCAGCACGTGTGCCCATGAGTACCGCACTGGGTAGTCCGTGTCGTTCGCATGAAATTCGAAACTGATTTGGTCTCAAAAGAAAACTGGAATGAAAGATTGAAACCGAGGCTTCTTTTTGACCAGAAAAGTTTGAAACGGACCTTGTTTTTTCGGAAAGTTTAGAAGCGGTAGTATAGTACTTTACTGGCATGAGCTTTTGCCGTTTGGACAGTTCATATGATCGCACTAGCTGTTGTCAATTACTAGAACAGTAAGTACTCCATTTAATTGTAAATGCATGCTGTTCTAGACATTAACACGGTCTTAAGTACTATGTAACTTTCTAATTAATCATAATTTCTTATATAAACACGATAATAAATTACTATATTATGATAGTACATTTCACAACAAGTCTAATGAGATAGCGTTTACTCAAATCAACTGTCAATGTTACAAACTTCATACATTTGAAAATTGAGGTAGCATGAGGTGCTGTGCAATCATATATCCATAGGTAGGCCGATAGTACTCCAATATATGTTTTCATTGCATGAACTCAGCACAACCACTATGTCCTGACTCTGTTCTAATTTATTCTGCTCCATTCAAACTCCTGGTTACCGCCGTCATATACAATGTCATCGCTGGCCGGCGAAAACGAGGCTGGCAGACGGCAAAGTCATCGCTGGCTTGGAGCAGGTACACCACCGTCATATACAATGCTCTTGGTTACCGCCATCATATACAATGCAAATATTCGCCATGAGCATTACCTATTGGTTATTTAGTTGTCGTTGAAGACGCCAAGTTACTTCAGGACCAACCGGTCGCACCATCAATCGATCTGCTCTAACCTCTAGTCTGCAATGGTCTCGCCTCTAGTCTCTCCTGCTCTCACATCTACTCTCGTCTTTGCTATTGGCTCTGCGCTCTCGACAATCTGCATGCTCTCACGTCTGTTGTTGTTCAATATATATGCCGCATTTTGTATACTTGTGTTTCAACTTTGTGCACATCGGGGATACTTGTGTTTCAACTCCCCCGATGTGCACGGAGTTAATTAGCCATGCACGCTTGGGATTCTCATGATTGCGCGTTGTTGGTGGCAGTTAGCGCATCAGCTTGAAACGCACGCACACGATCAGTTGTAGCTCTTCCCTTAGAGTATTTCTTCAAGGTTTATCAATCCGTAGAACTTATAAATAAGATCTATTTCAACTAAGCATCGAGCAACATGATTCAGGTTCAAGAGATTGAGATCTAATCTAGCCATGAGTATGGATATAGATAGATAACAGACGTGAGTAAGAGATAACCAATAATCTAATGCAACCTAAACTATGTATATATAAGTTGTAATTAGCAATCAATATAGCAAAGCAAGACACGATTCTCATCCAAAACTTCTTTAAATCACCGAGAATCCAAAACTTCTTTAAATCACCACACGCGGTGTGACTCTCGAAGACCCTTACCCTACTAGGTAACAAACCCTGTCATAATCGTACCATTCAGCATATATATATCAGAAATCTAAGAGTATGAACATAAGGTACACATCATACTACTCGATAGATTAGGCATGCAAATCTAGTCTCTATGACTACAAGAGCATCCTAAGCAATCTATTATCGATTATAGATTGAAATAAGCACAATCGAGAAAGCATGAAATCATCAAAGAAGGCATATGGATCGCTAAAGAATTAGAACACATCTATTAGTTCACCATGAATGATTGTACATCACCAGACCACCACAGGGATCCTACCTTGATCTATTGATCCTAGCTCCAGAATTCCAATGTGGTTCTTCCTCACAGGTTTACCACGTCGGCTAGGGCTTAGCCTAAGCTAATCCTCTAGACAATTCCACGACCCTTGGCTCTGCAAGAAGGGTGTCCCTCAGGCTCCTATGCTTCTTTGTTGCACGTTGATGAATAGATGCCCCGTGTAGATGGAGAATGAGGGTATTTATACCTTGGGGAGGTCGCGGTTGAAATAGGAAGTTGAGGGGGCGAGTAATGGCCCATGCCGATCGGCTGGGCCATTCCGTTTGGCCTCTTGCACCTCCCTTCATCCACAAGTCTCTTCTAATTTTTTGGAGTCTTCTTTTCACTAGTGTGTGGACCTAACTCATCGATATCCTTGGAATAAGAATGGTTCTTGATAACCTTCCAAATCTTCTGCTCGCTTCATCTTGATCCCGAGACCATCTTGCCTTTTTTTTACAAACTTAGCCCTTAGGTTATCTTGGAGGAAGGTTCATGGAATCTAATCTGAATGGGCACTAGGAGGCCCTAGGCCGATCGGCTTGAGCCCCATTGGGTCAATCGTCCTAGGCCCTTTTTGAGTCCTCTGACCGTCGTCTTCATCATGTGAATTATTGATCTTGGACCTCATCCATTTATGCTCTAAAATAGTCCAATTTCATGCAAAAATAGAACATCCTTCAAAATAGCCGTTATTATTGAACATGATCAATAATAATAATATTGATTTCATAGCATTATTAAAGATAAACATGGGTAAAAATATTTCATTAATGAGCGTTAACACATGTCTTCCCAACAATAACATGTGTTTGTGCTTCACATCTCTTTGTGTGAAAGGATTAACTCATGTCGGTGGCATCTAAAGCCGATACGAGTAACAAGTTTACATGTGACGACGGCGGTACAGAAACTATCCATGTCGGGCCAAAATGACCACAGGCATAAATATTTTGAATCCGTGGTGGTGTTGACCACATCGACTACCGGGCCAGCACGGATGGAACATTAGTATCAGGGCACTTCAGACCGGCACACATGAGACGGTACAGATGAGGTATCTCCTTGTATCTGTTACCTAATCTTGTAATCATCAGTCCATGATAAGACCTAATAGTAAAGCATTAATCTGAGTTATAAGAAATAACAAAAATGGAGTACCTTTCTATGATGAGAACAAGGTATTTTCTCCTACTAATGCGTTGGTTACGTGAGAACTTTAGTCCCATATCATTCAAAAAAAATTAAACTAGCATCTAGCCACTAGACAACATGTATTTAGAGGCAATATTCATCGGTGAACACTATATTTCGATCGAAGAAACATAGCTTTGCTATCTCACGAGTTCAGGTGGGACGCATTTGAGAAGGCGAGAAGGGACTGAGTTCAGCGGTTGGGAGGAGTTATAAATTGATGCACAAAATTAAATCTCACATTTAAAAAATTAGGATAATATACAAAAGAGCAATCAAGCTTATTACCATGTAACCATGAAATGGTTAGAAGCGAACAAAATAAGCAAAACCGAAGAATATGCCAAGCAGATCTACACATGCAGCAAGTGAATCGACCTAAACTTCCAATTCAAACAAGAATAAGTACAAATCAAGCCATCAAAAACAATTGCTCACTCATCAATCTATGAGTCGATTAAAATTAAATTTAAATAGATCCATGTTATTCAAAATTTGAGATGGAAATCAAAAAAAAATCCCAATAATAACACTATATGAATTCCCGTTATGCTACAAACTCTGAAATCTATTATATGATCTGATCCACAAGACATGAGTAGAGCGAAATTAAGGATGGACAACAAAAACAACGAAAACCTAGAGAAGAAGCTCACGTGAGAAGCTCAGCGGAACAAAGTGGAAATGAACAAAGGCTTCACGAAGATGAGTTAGGAGGAGCAAAAACTAGGTGCATTTCTCAAAATCTAAATAGACACATAATCACAAGTGGGACACAGATGTCAGTGAAACAAAATACAAAAGCGGCGTGCCTAGTACATATCAGAGTGCATATAATGAGCAGCTCGAAATAATTCAACATCACACAAATTGAGTATCGTGGGCTTCAAAACACCTGAATAGATTTTCCATTAATTATCATTTGATTTGTTTGTCCTATTCAAGTTTAATCAGATGGCTTCTACTGTGCTAGATATTTTGTTTGTTACAGTAACAAGACTAGTGCTCTTTGCTTTTGCGTTGTGAAATAAATGAGATCACATACGATGGTGGGGTCTTCGACTAGCTTGAAGTAAATACGGACTCACTTTCATCTGTCACTCAAGGGTGGATGTGCTAGTGCCAATTTTACTCGAACATCCGTTTTTATATTAATATTTTATTACAATCACTATAGTTTAATTTACTCACACTAATCAAACTTGCAAACTTTTAGTTAGTATAGTTTTTGTTTTAAATTTGGATTATCAATACATCTGTTAATATATGATCTACAAATATTTGTAGACACTATACTTGACCAATTCAAAACTTGTAATAGTTATTTAATTATGATTGATCATACTTTGTTGCATATGTTTGATTGTCAACTAAATCTTCTATGGCATGTACATGCATACACACATAGCATGCTATAAGCGCAAATCAGTTGGGTAATAGTTATCTTGCTCAACAACCTTTCTTATTGGCCTCCCTTACTTCGGTCCATCTTAAATATGAAACTATAACGGTTGAGAAGTTTGGCCTCACTATGTTGAAGCTCCAAGCCCAAGTAGTTTTGTTTTTTCTTTTCAATTATCATTGTTTTGTGAAAATTCAACCGCAAGACCAACACTACAAAAAAGTGATCAACCACAAAAGTTCATATAAATTTAACATTCATGTCAGCTCATTCTTTGAAGGTATACAACGTAGTGAAGGAAAAATATCACCCGATAGTTAGGTAATATTAAAGAAATATCTATTGGAAAGGAGATATTTAAATAGGATCAGGATAACATGCGACCCACCATGCGTTCAGAGAGTGCGCGACCCTATCCTGTGATGTCGAGAAATTAAAAGTGCAGCAAAAGGAAAGTTGCATGCATGAGAAGGAGGATAACATTTTCTCACCCATATAGACAAATCATGTGCTAACATATAGTAGGAGGACATAACATGTGTAGATGTCGCTTTCAAGATGATACTAGTGATGATGTCATCGATGAAAAAGTAGATGCATTTTCTTTAACTGATAATTACTTTCTCATTAAGCATCTGTTTTCAAATCCATTTACACCATTATATTTCTTGCAACTAGATCTACGAAACAAGATCCATATTCACTATATTTGAAATTGTTTTAGGTGGTTGTCAACTTATACTAGTGCATAGTAGTTACTTATATACAAATTGAGCACCAACTTATGTGTAAACCTTAATGTACAAACTAAGAGATAACTTTTTAGATACATAAATAAATAACTACACTACATTCAATATAAATTGCTAGTACATAAAAAAGTACTCCAAAATATATGCATCATAGGTCTGTTTTGTAGATCTCATCACAAGAAATGCAGTGGTGAAAACGGAATTGAAAATGGACACTCCATTAGAAAGTTATCGTATTTTTTAAAGTGAAACAAAAAGAAAAAAGCATGGGCTGTAGCAGCCCATAGGCCGCAGCAAGTCGTGCGCAAGTTGCACATTCATGCGCTGGCGCGATCCCGCACGCAGTAGCTTTTTCCATTTAAATATCACCCGACACGGATGGCATGTCGCCTTTTCAATGAGCAAAGATATATAAAATGCATTTCCATGTGGCAATAAATATAGATCACCATATGAGAGGTGGCCTATTTTTGAAAATTTTCAAAAGAAGCACCTATTTTTGTCATATTAATTAATAGAAAATATTAGAAGGACAAAAACAGCTGTGATCCACGTTCCTGTGCCCAGCCCATCCTTGGCTCCTGGCCCATCATTGAACTAACGATCACTGGTCGCATCTTCTAGCTGTCGCAATCCTTAGATCCTCTAGAGGAAAGAAAAGTCAGCCAGCTTGGCGCAATGGAGCAAAAAAAGCAGTCGATCGATCTCAGCAGTGTTCGCAAATCAACTGATCCATCAATAGATCAACTGCACGTGTAAGAAAACCAGAGCTCAATGTCAACGATATGAAGAAATGGCCCGGCATCAGCCACCGCAGCTACCCGTTCGCATCGAAGCTGCAGCCTAGCTAATGGCGTCTTGGACTCTTGGAAGAGTCCGTACGCGTGCAAACGCTTCCTCCCCCACGGAATCGTCGTCAACCTCTCGATCCTTTTCCAAAAAAAAAAAAAGGAATGGCAACTCTCTAGATAAGATCTCTGTTCCCCAGCTAACGCCGCAACACTCGGACGGCCAGCCTCGACCAGCGTGCGTGGTTGCCAGCCATGGACGCAGCGGCAATGGGCGTGGCGAGCAGCGACGTTCTCCTGTTTCTCCTTGCCATCGCCGTCTTCATGATCGTCGCTACTGCAACCTGGTCCCGCCGTGGGCGCGGGCACGGAAATGGCGCGCCGAGCCCGCCGTCGCGCCCGCTGCTCGGCCACCTCCACCTGCTCGGCAAGCCGCTGCACCGCTCGCTGGCCGCGCTCGCCGCCGCGCACGGCGACGGCGCCGGTGGCACGGCGCCGCTCCTGTCCCTGCGCCTGGGCGCGCGGCGGGCGCTGCTCGTGTCGGCGCACGGCGCGGCCGAGGAGTGCTTCACCGCGCGCGACGCCGCGCTGGCGGGTCGGCCGCGCCTGCTCGCCGGCGAGCTGCTCGGCTACAATTACACGATGCTGGTGTGGGCGCCCCACGGCGAACACTGGCGAGCCGTCCGCCGGCTCCTCGCCGTCGAGATGTTCTCGGCGCCCCGCCTCGCCGCGCGCGCCGCCGACCGCCATGCCGAGGTCGCCGCGCTCGTCGAGAGCCTCCTCCACGGCGGCGCCGCCGCGGGCGCCGCGGTGACCCTCCGGCCCAGGCTCTTCGAGCTGGTGCTCAACGTCATGCTGTGCGCGGTCACCGGGGACCGCGCTCGCCGCGCCGACGTGCGCAGGTTCCAGGAGATCGTCGAGGAGACGTTCGCGGTGAGCGGCGCGCCCAGCGTCGGCGACTTCTTCCCGGCGCTGCGGTGGGTGGACCGCCTGCGCGGCGTCGACGCGGCGCTGTTGCGTCTTCACGCGAGACGCGACGCGTTCGTCGGCGGCCTCGTCAACGACCAACGGCGACGGCGCGACGGCGGTAACGTACGAGACGCAGAGAAGAAAAGCATTATAGACGAGCTCCTGTCGCTGCAAGAAATCGATCCCGATTACTACACTGACACCGTCATCAAAGGCATTGTCTTGGTGAGTAGTTTGATCTCCCTCCCGTCAATCAGTTTGTTTTTGCTCACCAACATGGTGTTCGGCCCATTGTAACATGGTTGCAATCTCTATACCGATGCATCTGCAGATACTACTTACCGCCGGCACCGACACGTCGGCGCTGACCACGGAATGGGCAATGGCGTTGCTGCTGACAAACCCAGAAGCAATGCAAAAGGTGAGAGCCGAGCTAGATGCCAATGTCGGCACCGCACGACTAGTGGAGGAGTCGGACATCACGAACCTCCCATACCTACAATGCGTAGTCAAGGAGACCCTCCGACTATGCCCTGTCGCCCCGGTCATCCCGGCACACGAGGCCATGGAGGACTGCACCGTCGGCGGCTTCGCCGTCCGGCGCGGCACGATGATCCTTGTGAACGCTTGGGCGATCCACCGGGATCCTAAGCTCTGGGACGCGCCCGAGGAGTTCAGGCCGGAGCGGTTCTTGCACGCCGACACGGTGGCCGCGGTCACCGTGCAAATGCTGCCGTTTGGGCTTGGACGGAGGCGGTGCCCCGGCGAAGGGCTGGCTATGCGTCTTGTTAGCTTGACATTGGCGGCGCTCGTGCAGTGTTTCGAGTGGGGTGTTGGTGAAGGTCGTAGTGTCGTCGACATGGATGAAGGTGTTGGATTGACGATGCCGATGGCGACGCCTTTGTCGGCAGTGCGTCGGACCCGGAAGTTTGTCAGGAGCATGCTCTCTGCTTCAACATGATGAGGTCAAGAGTAAACAGAATTGGATAATTAGACTGATCTGCCACACCAAAGAAGGAATCGTGACGCTGATTTTTCGGGCGGGTACAGTGGGTGGGCAGGGGGGAAAAAATCGGTGAGAGAAACAGCGGAAAATGGCAGTCATTTTCTAGAACATCATTTTCTTCCCTTTCCAACACTTTCCAACCACTCATCACCCCAACTATTTTCCCCCTTTTTTCCCCCACCACGTTGTCCCATGCATAGGACAAAGCTGGTTCGGCGCGTCAAGTTTTGGTCGCACCTTTTTTTTTTGCTTTTGTTTCTTAATCTTGCATTAGTGATGCATTATCTACACTTTATTTTATTTCAGATTTGTCATGCATTTGACATTCAAAAAATTAAACTCAATATTTTGCATAACCTATTCAACAATTCCAATGAGAAAATGTTGAAGCATCATATAACAAATGTTGAACATGTACATTCAAGTGTTAAAGTAGTATATTCTAAATGTTGAATTTTTAAATAAAAAATAAGTAAAACATGCACATATCAAATCTCATTTTGTTGCATTTATTCTAAATAATATGGTGGTTCAAACAGAATTGAAAACAGACTCACAGTTTGAGAAAAAAATATATAAATTTCATGTTTGAGATGCAAAATAATAAACCATTTACCCATCCCCTCCAGTCAAATTGTACCACATATCATGCATTATTGGAACTCATGGAGCCACTTAACACCTAGTGATTTTAACAGGCACGGAATGCCCTTGCGCTGCCAACATAGGTAGGGAGAGATAAATAAACGGGTTAAACTTCTCATGAGATTCACCATTAAATAAAACTGAAAAAGTGACAAAAGAAACCAAACACATTACCATATCCACCCACATACGGTACCGCATCGTTGGACTCTGTTTCTGGTCTCTGGATCCATATGCATGCACTCATGGCACGAGTTCTCTCAAATCAATGCAATGAGTTACATCGAATGTTTGCTCTGATCGTCCTCGTGGGCCCTACGTCGCAATTTTGGCACCAAACCGATGGGTTTTTTTTTGAAAAAACTAATTAATACATCATTTACATAAGTAAATACTGAAATCATAATGTTACAAAAAAAATATGCCGCGGGGTGGACAAAAACCATATTTCATCCAACAAGAAGACAAAAATTAGTTATATTTCATCAATGATTGTACGAAGTTAAATCCATCAGATAACAACACGAAATTTAGACGTAAGTCGGACTAGACCGCCCATCATTTTTACATTGTAAGATAAATAAAATAAATAGTCGGGGGCAGGCCTTTGTGATTTGTTGTCCATCTGAAGACTACATACCATAAGAGAAGTTATAGATGTTTGATACTGCTCAATATTTTCCAATCAGCCAAAAACATTCGACAGAGAGTGATTATCCTTGAAATATGGAAGCTGCTCATTTGGAGGTGGGTACAGTGCCTATAAGGGATGAAAAGATCGCGTAAAAAAGTTGAGGAGTCCCAAAGAAAAGGTTGAAATATAATTACTATTCTGCTTGTTTGCCCTCGTTTTCTCATGTTTGCGTGGTTGCCCTCATTTTTTGAATCTGAAGGCTGAAGTTGCCCCTTCTCTGTCAAGTCCAGTTCACGGTGTGAAGTTAGGGCTGAAAATGTTATTGTACCCTTGGGGCTGAAATTCAGAACAACAGAACAAAGTGGAAAATTCACACGCCCAGTGAACCGAGTTCAGGGTTCAGTGCCGCCTTAGGCTATCCGCACCGCTGAATGGCAAACGGACCTGCAGCGCCTGCAAACGGTGCGCTGCGGTACCGGCTGGCCGCACGAGCGCTACAAGTGGAGGAGCACGAGCGCACGGTCCGCGCCATGTTCGTTTCAGCTTATAAGCCGGTTGAAAAACTGAAACAGCTGATTTGTTGTGAGAGGAAAATACTGTTTGGTGGCTGATAAGCCGGCTGAATAACCTGAAGCGAACAGGCCCTGTTCCCGAGTAGGAGAGAGAGTCAAGGTGAGAGAGAAAAGAGGAGAGAGGGGAATAAAATATGGAGTAGTTGTATAGAGTAGGGATACAGATAACACGGGGTGCGGAAGAAATAGGTATAGAGTAGAGAATATCGACGATAATATATTGGCCTTTGGCATCGATCGGAGGCTGCGGCGTGAGCTGGCCTTGCACGTTGATAGAGAAGACGTGAAAGAGACGACTTTTAGATAAGATCTCTGCTCTTTCTTGCTCGCCCTCCTCTCCTTCCCCCAGCCATGGACGTGGTGGCGAGCTGCGACGCTGTCCCGCTTCTCGTGGCCGTCGCAGTCTCCGTACTCCTCGCCGCTGCCGTCTGGTCCAGGCGTGGGCGGGGGCACGGCAATGCCGCGCCGAGCCCGCCGTCGCGGCCACTGCTCGGCCACCTCCACCTGCTCGGCAAGCCGCTGCACCGCTCCCTCGCCGCGCTCGCCGCCGCGCACGGCGGGGGCGGGGGCCAATCGGCGCCGCTCCTGTCCCTGCGCCTGGGCGCGCGGCGGGCGCTGCTGGTGTCCGACCACGCCGCGGCCGAGGAGTGCTTCACGGCGCGCGACGCCGCGCTGGCGGGCAAGCCGCGGCTGCTGGCCGGGGAGCGGCTCGGGTACGGGTGCACCACCGTCAGCTGGACGCCCCACGGCGACCACTGGCGCGCCCTGCGCCGGTTCCTCGCCGTCGAGCTCTTCTCCGCGTCCCGCCTCGCCGCGCGCACCGCCGACCGCAGCGCCGAGGCTGCCTCGCTCGTCGGGGGCCTCCTCCGCCACGCCGCCGGAGGGGACGCCGCCGCGGTGACGCTCCGGCCAAGGCTCTTCGAGCTGGTGCTCAACGTCATGCTGCGCGCGCTCACTGGCGCGCCGGGGCGCGGCGGCGACGTGCGCAGGATCCAGGAGATGATCGAGGAGAGCTTCAAGTTGGCCGGCGCGCACAGCGTCGGGGACTTCTACCCGGCGCTCCGGTGGGTCGACCGCCTGCGCGGCTTCGACGCGGCTCTGATCCGTCTGCAGGCGAGACGCGACGCCTTCGTCGCCGGCCTCGTAGACGACAAGCGCCGAAGCCGCGAAGCCGGTGCCCGGGACACGGAGACGAAAAGCGCCATTGACGAGCTCCTGTCGCTGCAAGAAATCTATCCCGAGTTCTACACTGACACCGTCATCAAGGGCATTGTCATGGTGAGTCATCTCTCATGTTAATCCGTCCTTGTGGCACCGACATGTTGCTTGGCTTATGGTAATTGGTAACATGGTTGCAATCTCCATGGTGATGTGGGTGTATGTGCAGGTACTACTCAGTGCCGGCACCGACACGTCGGCGCTGACCACCGAGTGGGCAATGGCGCTGCTGCTGACACGCCCGGAAGCGATGCAGAAAGTGAGAGCCGAGCTAGACGGTAATGTCGGCAGATCCCGGCTGGTGGAGGAGTCGGACATCACGAACCTCCCATACTTGCAATGCGTGGTTAAGGAGACGCTCCGGCTGTGCCCGGTAGGGCCGGTGATCCCGGCGCACGAGGCCATGGAGGACTGCACCGTCGGCGGGTACCACGTCCGGCGTGGCACGATGATCCTCGTGAACGCTTGGTTGATCCACCGGGACCCCAAATTGTGGGAGGAGCCCGAAGAGTTCAGGCCGGAGCGGTTCTTGGACGCCAGCACCACGCCCATGCTGCCGTTCGGGCTTGGACGGAGGCGCTGCCCTGGGGAGGGACTGGCAATGCGTCTTGTTAGCTTGACAATTGCGGCGCTCGTGCAGTGCTTCGAGTGGGATGTCGGCGAAGGCAGTGTTGTTGACATGGCTGAAGGTGGCGGGCTGTCGATGCCGATGGCGAAGCCGTTGGCAGCAGTCTGCCGGCCCCGGGAGTTCGTCAAGGGCATGCTCTCTGCATCGACATGAGGAAATGAACACAGGTTTCTGAAGAATAGAGAGAATTGGGTAACGCTGAACTTAAGCTGTTCAGTAATCAGTAGTACTGTACTGCCTATGTTGGCAACGAAGAAAACTTACAGAAAGGTTCTTCTAGATGCTACAATGCATGATCAATGCTGTGGCTTATTCTAGTCCCCACTCTGCATTTGTTTACGAAGTGAAAGTGGGAAACTGAAGAACCATCAACGAATCATGCAGCCCTTTCGCGGAACGAACAGTCTGAATAATGCCAATTGCAATAAGGAACCAGATTCTACAGGATAAAATACAGAATTATCCAAATACCAGTGGATGATGTGTGCTCACTGAGACTGTTTTCAGATCTGAAACTAGCAGTGCCTTCTTATTCAGAGATTGGGCTATTGAGGAATGCTTCTGAATTTCTGATGGTTCAAATTAGCAGTGCTTTCTCATTCAGAGACCGATCTGATGGTTAACATTACTCTTGTGACATATGAAATTCTGATGATTAACGTTTAGCCGTCTGATTCAGAGACAATCCGATAGGTAACATAGAAGATCACTACAAGAGCGATTCAGTAGATCCGGACTACCATGTTGATTTCTGATTCAGTAAATATTTCAGTAGTTTCCTACTTTTCCATGTAAGATATAAAAACTTCAGTCTGCCAGTTCCAAATGAAATTGCCGGAAGCAGCAGCAAGTTCAGTTTGGTACAGCATAGTACATAATTTACTGAATAAGGTAATAATAAGGTCAGTTCATGCGGTCTGCATATGAAAAGCAATCTCTTGCTTCCTATAAAAGCAAGATGTTTCTATTGTCAAAAAAGGAAAAACGGAAAGCAATCTCCACATTTCAGATTAGCCAAGCAATCTGCATACGTCAAATAGTCTCCCGTGTTCAGATGAGCCAAGAAATCTGCGTATGAAAAGCATGGGCATAAAACTATCTCGTGACACTTGTCACACAAGACTCAGCCTCAGTTCCCTTTAACAGGTGTAAGTGCAACTACTGCTGAAAATTACTGCCCAACGTCTTCCGAAGCTCCTGTACCTCTTCTCAACAAACTTTACCTTGAGGTCAACGCCGTATCAGAAGGGCGGCCAATACGGACACGAGATCCAGTCAGTGCCATGGAGGTAGGCCTGATTCAAGCCCAGATTTTCTTCCACCCATATCAACCACTCTCTGTACTTGGGCGGCACTAACCATGCACCACGTCGCCACAAGACATCTCTTTCTCACCTTTGTTCCGCTTCCAGACATGTACGAGGCCTCCTTCAGGATCCATCCATCATAGGGGTGCTGTTGTGGCCAAACATGATCCTGAGAGAGAAGACTTTTATATGACCACATGCAGCTGCAATCACCGTTGCAATGTCTGATGAGCCAGCAATCCAGCACATGTAATGGCAGACAGCAGTATTTCAAAAGGAACTCCCAGAAAAAAAGAAGTTTTGCTTGCCTTTTGGCACAGGAGATTTGACTAAACCTCCTCCTTTGCTCCCTTTAGGAATAGTTGTACTCATTTATCACATGAACTGGCTTCCAGCATATGTCTAATCAGTTTGGAAATTTTGGCAGTTGCCCTTTCTTTGAAGACAGGAATATCAGAACAGATTGGGTTTTTCGCCAATGAGCAATCACTATCACTTTCAGGTTACAGTGTCCTAGAAGATAAGCCAAATGAACACAACATCTGGGGTTAAGATCATGCTGCAAGTTACATGATTGAGGGCAACTTGGTACCTGAACTGACATCAGCGCAGCACTTGCAACAGGGTAAACAAACGGACGATGTGTTTCCTGTTCAGGCCAGAGAAAAAAAGCAATGATCAGGGGCAAAGACAAGGACCTCACCTCAAGCCAAGTAATGATGAAGTAAAGAAGCTAAGGAGAGTGGACAAACAAAAGAACAAGATACCACTGGGTCCCTGAAATTGTGCTTGAAAATATGCACCTAGATCTGCATATCTGACCGAAAACGACACATGTTGCTACTGCCCCCTGCAGATATGGTTAAGTATGTGGGAGGAAGAGGAACCCTAGGTGCCTCTCCTTTTCTATCTTGATCAAGTTGACTCAGTATCAAATGCAAGCCCTATCCGTCCCAACAAAGCATCCGGGGGGCGCCGACGTCATAGTCGTCGCACTTGCGCAAACAAAGGAGAGCAAGATGGCAAGAACTCGGCTTCCATCTCAGCTCACCATGAAAGACTACCTAAAAAGTACAGGTGGTCAGCTTCCAATGCACTTGTGACAGCAACAGTCTCCCACTAAAGCAAAAGGGAAATTGATGCCTGATGAGAGTTAGGAAAAAGAACAGCATGTGGCCACAATGCATCTATACCATATACTACTCAATTATTGGATCCCAAAGGGATAACAACGGGAATAAAACAACACTATTGCCCTCACCGCTCCAGCTTTAGTTGTTAAGTTCCCTCACTTTATTCAGATCACGAGGGTTATAATACTGATAGGAGAGATCCAGAAAGCGGGCTTGTTTTAGAACACGATCTCTGCATAATCATCAGCAGTCTTGCTGTCGTCGCCTGTTGATCTGGATTATTGTGAGTTCTGACCTAACCATCATGCTTTTAGTGCAAGCAATTAGTTTCCAGAAAAAGCTAACCTTTATGTCATCGGAATTCAAAAGGTAGGAGAGGAAGATTATGTAATGCTGTTCCAACAGTGTACATCACACGATGCTCAACAGTATCGCATAAGACAAGGTTGCAGTTGCAGGATTGCCTGTTCTGGTCTAACCTAATAACCATTCTAGAGTCCGAAACTGTTGGCATTCCTGATCAGAACCAACCCCAGAAAACCCCCCAACAAGATTCATGACTTTGTTAATGGCAAATCGCTTTCATAGACCCCCTGCAGAGTAGCCAAATGGCACCTGCGTGAGGCATTCTTGCCAATGGGAGAAACTTTGCCATGAATTGTACTGTCACCCCCGTTTTCTTTTGGAAAAGGGAGCAGGGGTGCACACATCAACAAGTGAGATGGTGTGAATCAAAATCGACAAGGCATGGCAAGTGGAGGAAAAGAAGTATATATGTATATATGCATGGGCCAGACAGGGGAGAAAGAGGAGATAAGCAACTTGATAGGTATCCACTAACTCCAGACAAAGCTCTTTACCTCCAGATTCCTCACAAAGGCCTTCCACACGCCTCAATTATTACCCTCCAAAAAAATTCCATGCTAGTCCTCCTACCTCGTCCTTCCTTTATAAAGGAAACTGCAAACTGCCTCTGATGCACCATCCACGAGCTGCAACCTAAAGCAAGAACAAAGCTGCGGTCTTGCAGAGCAGGAGCCCAAGAACACACTTGCAAGACACAGGGGGATGGAGCTAGGGGACGAGGCGTCGTCAGTGAACATGGAGAGAAGCCCAGAGCAGCAGCTTACCAGCGAGCACGACGACGACGGCAGCGCGACGTGGCTGAACCTCACGCTGGGGGCCAGCGAGTCGCCGGAGCCGGCAACGGCGCCGCCGCCGAGCTCCCCCGGGTCCGATCCTAACACCGGCGCCACCAAGCCGTCCGCCGCGGCCGCGCCGCCGCCGCACAAGGTGTTCTCCTGCAACTTCTGCCTGCGCAAGTTCTTCAGCTCGCAGGCGCTGGGCGGGCACCAGAACGCGCACAAGCGGGAGCGCAGCGCCGCCAAGCGCTCCTACCACGCGCAGCGGATGATCGTCGGGCTGCCGCTGCAGGCGCACGCCGCGCTCATGCACTCCCTCAGGGTCAACCCGGCCTCGTCCGCGATCCAGAAGGCGGCGGCGCCAGTCAGGACGGCGGCGAGGTTCCTCGAGGACGGCGTGGCATGGGGGACGATCGCCTGCGAGGAGGCGCCGAGCTCGGCGTGGCCGGGGAGCTTCAGGCTGAGAGCACAACATCCAGAGCATGAGCAAGCGTCAGAACAGAGTAAGATAGACTTGAATCTCAGGCTCTGAATGGTAGGATGATCGATGTTAACTGCTCTGACCAGTGCATGGGTTCATCCAAGTTCATCTGCTGAATAATCTGGTTTGGAGATGTGATCAGAGGAGAAACCATATGGTGATGCTGAATTTTGGGGATACTATTGTTGTTTTCAAATGTATGTTAGAATTTATTTGATGTGGTACTGCTATGAAGTACTCTGAATTTCTGTAGCTGGAAATTGTATTTAGCTCTATTGACACCAGCGAGAAGAACTCATGGATTCTGCACTTCATACTGACAGCATATATCAGTCATACTCTCATCACTTTTCTTCCATGTTTTTGTCAGTTTTTGTTACAATTCTCTCAAAAAAAAAGGGAGAAAAAAGGGATTTGAGCATAATAACTGTGCAGAAACTGTATAAATTATCAGGCCAGAACAATTCAGGGACATATAACACATATATAAGACAACTCTATGGGCAAAAACTGCAAAATAAGCAGGAAAATACAAAGTTAGGAACGAACTGTATAACAGTTTTATGTCCATCCAACTTTAGTTTAAGCGATACACACAAACTTATCAGAACAAATATGGCGTCTGAATCCAGGCTGCCATTTACAGCACAAGGACAATAGAAGGAAGCAGCTTAAGCTGAACTCATTGCCTGAAAAGACCAATCAAAGTATCTTGCAAGAGCTGCACACTGGCTATTGTGGGTAAATGGCAAGCATGTTTTGAAGCTTCATACACACAGAATAAGTGAAAGAACAAGATCACTGAAATCTCATGGAACTATGGCAGCACCTTTACTGAGGTCTCAGACAGGTCTGAAGCAAGTTGTGCCAACTTTGTAAAGTTAACAGGGAACACATTTCAGGCATCCAGCCAACCCACTGCTTGAGATGTCTGTCCAAAATGGGAATTTATCCATTTAGGCAAACTAACATACACAATATTATCACAACAATGAATATGGACATTGAATAAGCAGATAGTTGTGCTGCAGACCAGCAAACAAACAAACATCCATGATCCATCTTAGACCAACATCTTGTCTACATATCAACTTATCAAGGACTACTGATATGCAATTTGTCAGCCTTAACCTTCCAATATCTCCCATACAGTGAGATGCAGACTGCCATTAATTCTAACCATAGCCATGCAGGATCTCTGACCAAATGTTTATGTACATGTGTTAATGACTGATTAAATATAAATGAGCAGACCTATAGGGTCTTTTATACAACAACAATACCATTACCACATTGTACAGAATAAGATTAGTGTTGAAGCATAATGGACACACTTATTATTGCATACTACTTAGGCCAGTTTCTAGTTCTGCTCCCTGAATATAAAAGTAGGTATTTCACACACATGACATGTAACAGAATTTGTTACTGAAATCAATCAGATCCAGATGGAAGGAGCCAATATATCAAACATTACAAATTTGTGGCAACAGACCAAGGCAACTCATCCTAAAATATGATACAAAAAAATACAATTCACAAAGCAAAAGAATGCCTGGTCTCACTACTAGCGACTCAGCAGCAACTCCTAAAGAACCAGCAACACATAAATAGCTTTCAGCACCTACTTCGCTGAGAAGCATCTCATTGGCAATAGTTCTCAACTATCCCTAAGAGCTCAAGGAGAGCTCAGATTGTTAGCCTTACAGTGGTGTGGGTCCAAGACCAGCTACTCAGCTAAGTCTTCAAGATATGAAGCAGGGATCACAACAGGAGGAAGCAGCGTCGATACAAATTTGAACTGTTCCAGACAATTGCAGAATTAGACTCCACTGCCATTATGACATTAACATTGATAGGATGAAGATTACTAGACTGTAGAAGATGTGCACACCTTGTGTTGCTTGTACTTGTCTCGAATTGCCATTAATGATGAACACTTCCTGTTGAGCTGTAAGTCATGTATGGCTATGATGCAATCCTTGAGTTCAGAGGCCTTGTAGCCTGTCACCTTCTGCAACTTCTTGTTCTACAAAAAAAAAAAAAGCAGGACAATGAGTCTTGAGAAACAGAAAGATCCATTGTGTAATATTTCAGACATCAAGAAGATCTTGTTCCTTACCCAAGGATTGACATCTGGATCAATGGTCAGCCTAGCAACAAACATAACTGAAGCAGCAACTACTGATGGCAAGAAACGGAGACAGCCATAGTCCAGCAGACTCAGCTCAGCAAGGTAACTCCCCAAGAACTCCATTAACAAGATGGAGCGCTGCAACAAGTATGCCGAGAATAACATCAGACACCAATGCACATTAAAATGAGAAAACAGTTAGAATATGACAAATAAGAAAGGTCAGTAACCTTCTTGTCTTCATGGGCAGATCTCGTGAACCGCCTGGAATCAGCGAAACAAAGGAGAAACCCAGTGTCAGATATTCCGTTAGCTGATATCTTCAGATGGAAAGCAAGCAATAGCAGAAATTATGGACTTTCCATTCAGTTAGTGTACAACCTCAGGAAGGTCTTGATTGTAGGATTGCCCAACTCGAACTGGAGCAGCTTGAGTATGTCGCTCTCCATCTTGACAAGCTCCTGCTTGGTGTAGGTGTTGTCTGTGATGTAGCAGAAGTCCTCTGCATGAGGCGGACTGATCTCTTCGTACTTCCTGCAAGCACAAGCATCCAACAGGACTCAATCCCCAATCTCCAGACAGCAGAGCAGCCAAAGACGCAATGCAGGATGGTAGTGCTTACGCTGCAATGAGCATGGCGGCAACGCCAAGGAGCTGCAGCCTGTCACGGCTGAGCGCATTGGCAGAGAGGAAGCGGTCGACGTAGGAGATGGCGAGGTAGAGCGTGTCAGCCACGAGCTTATACTCCTCGGCGACCTCGACGAGCCAGTCGACGAGGATGGTCCGCATGTTGGCCGTGACGTCCGACTGCACCGCCTCGATGTAGTCGGATCTCGGCCGCCGCCGCGGCTCCACCTGCATCCGCGGAAGCCCCCCAAATCGGGAGGAATACGCCGTCAGATCACAGAACGAACCCAATGCCGACGGATCGAATCGGCGGCCGAAATGCGAGGAACGGGAGAGCTGGGCGGGAGCGGAGTGGAGTGTACCTCCAGGGCGCGGAGGTAGGTGTAGATATCGGAGGCGTAGGACCCGCAGAGCTGCGGGTCGGCGGGCGCCGCCACGGCGGCGCGCGGCGGGGAGGAGGAGGCGGAGGAGTCGGGGTCGGGTTCGGCCTCGGCGGCCGCGGCGGCGCGGGGAGGGGAGGTGGACGCGGAGGAGTCGCGGTCGGGGTCGCCGGCGGCCCCCGCGGCGCGCGGCGGGGAGGAGGACCCGCACCGCTCGGCCTCGGCGGCCTCCGCCACGGCAGCGGGGACGGGGCCGGCGAGCCTGCGGGCCTCCCGCGCGGCGGGCTTCCCGCCGCCCCTCGCGGGCTTGACGGGGCGCGGCGGGGGCGCGCGGACGACGCCGGCGTTGGCGGCGACCGCCGGGAGCTCCCCGAGCGCAACCCGCTTCCGCTTGGCGGGGGGCGCCCCACCGGCGCCGGCGGCGGACTCGGCCGCGCGCTTGGCGGCGGCCCGGGTGACCCGGGGCCCCGCGGCCGCCGCCGACGCCGCGGCGGGGGCCGCGTTCTCCTTGTCGGCCATCTTCGTCGGCGGCGGGGGCTCCTAGGGTTTGGGGCTCTCGGGATTCCGGAGGAGGGGGGGAAATGGGGAACAGATCGAGGCGGTTAAGTAGCGTAGGAATGGAATGGCGGAGGGGAGGCGAGCGAGCGGGGGATGCGCGGCGCGGAGGCCGCCAAAACTTGATTTCGAAATGGTGGGGAGGGAGGGGGAGGGAGCGGCGGTTCGCTGGGGGAGTCTCCGGCGGGAGCGGCGGCCTTCCCGTTCCCGATCTGAAACGCGGAGGCGCGGCGGTGGGGAGGAGGGGGGACCAGGGGTTTTGCTTGCCTCTATTTTTTTAATTGCGATTTCGAGGCGGGCCCGGTTTAAAAATTAAAAGAAATGGCGGAGGCGTGTGTGAGAGAGTTGATTAGGCGGGATGATGGCTGGCGATAAATAATTCCGAAAATTGCGAGGCGCGGGCCACCACCGCAACAGTCAGTCCACTGGTGTCGTCCGCGTTGGTGGGCTTTGGAGACCCCGGTCGGGAGCCCATGAGGCCCAGCAGGGGCATGTATGTTCGGGTGCGTCTATCCATCGCTGAAGCTGCACTTGGCACCTGAAGAAAAATACGTCCGACCACCACACCACCATGGACCATAATTCAGCCCCAAAAGACTGTTTCTTCTGTAATTATCACTGAAAAGTCAAAAAGCTGGTGCTACGTGCAAAGTGTGACAAAACTAATGATATCATCTCACATGCAAAATCGTTTGGAACTAAAAACTATAAATCTTACACCAAACATCAAAATTAAATTCCGATCACACCATTGGATTTCTTACAAGAAAACATTCACAACAAGATCCTACTTGACCATATTTTGATAAATTTTTTATTCATATTTTTAAATCAAGGTTGCATATTTTCTGCTAAACACGCTACAAATGGAACGAGTTCTTCAAACTCATGGAACAAAGCAATCGAACAAATTATACGAACTCACCAAACAAAAACGTATACCCTTAAAATAAATTATACAAATTCACATAACAAATATGCGTATACTTAAAATAAATTATGGAGGCTGCTTTGATCGCCAAGGCTGCTCTGAACAAATTCTGCTCTTGAAATAAATTATACAAACTCATGGAGAAGCGCATGCACCTATTTACTTTGCACATATCTACTCTTATTTGACCCACAAGGACTAGAAACAGGGTGTGTTGAGAGACGAAAAAAAATATGTTGCATGCATGCAAGAGAGGACAAGGTTGATGCTATCACCACATACATGCATTTTTGAAATTTGAAAAGTCATAAATAATAAACCAACCATCCAAATTGGATTTCGATTCCACCACTATATTTCTTTTGACATCATCTTCAAAACAAGATTATATGTTTGCATAAAAATATTGAAAACATTTTTAATACAAAATATTAATTTTAATTACAGTGATCAAATACTTGAATAACTAGAACAAATGATTGTCTAATGCGAACAAAAAAATATAACATGGTGAACAAATGATTAAAACAACGAATAAAATCCTGAACATAAGGAAGATTGTACGATGCAAATCGTACAAATAATAATATACTCAAACAAAAGATTGAAATTTTGATATTGTACGATAATAGTAGAAAATGAGTATCAAGTTGGAAGATTTTTTTTCATATACACACACACACATATATATATGAAATAAATTATACGAACTCAAGAAAAAAATTATACTCATAGAACAAATTAAATAAACTCACAGAAAAAAATAAATACATCTGGAACAATTATATGAACTAACGGATCAAAATAGCAGTACACCTTGAACAAATTATATGAATTAATAGAACAAAGATCTATATACCTCGAACAAATTGTAGAAAAACTCACAGAACAAATATATATACACATAGAACTAATTATATAAATTCACAAAATGAAAAATTGTGCACTTAAAATAAAAAGTGAACATATAATTTAACACACGAATCTACATGGTTGAAAAGTCATATCATGATAGGCAACAAAAATATTTACACATTGCCAACAAATTATTATAGAAATAATAAGAAAATAAAAGTTAGTTTTCAACAAACAACAATTAAATGAGTTTATATCCTTGACCAGTTCAATCTATAAAAGACGAATAAATGAGTCAGCAATATGAAGGAACGAGTCTATAAATTGAACACATAATTTTACACTACGAACTAATAAGTTTATATATAACAACTAAACATACTAAGTAATAACCAAAATTATCTAGCAGATAACTTTATAATATAATTTCAAATGTACCCCTAAAAGAAATTGCAGGATCATAAAAATATAAAAGAGAATGAGTAAAATAAATAAAAGAATGGAGAAAGGAAAATAAAGTTAATTAAAAAAAAGATAAATTAGGTACCACAAAGGAATATATAGAAGAGAATCTAAATTAAAATAGAAAAACCAAATAGGAATTAAACTAATAAAAAGGAAAACAAAACAAAAGAGAGAGAAGAGAAAGAAAAAGAATGAGAAAAGGTGTAATCAGAAAATGGTAAAGAAAAGAAAAGAAGAAGAGAGAAGAAAAAAAGGAAAGGAAAAGAAAACAAGAAAAAAAAGAAAGAATGAAAAGAAATAAATAAATGAAAAGAGAAGAAGAAACAAAATAGAGATAGAAAAATAAAACAAGAAACAAGAAAAAGAAGGAATGTACGGTACCTAGAAGACAATGAATGAAAGAGAGAAAATATAAAATAAAATAAATCAGCATTACATGCAGCATGCATGCAGGCACGCCTGGTATCCTTGAGGTGACAGGTGCATAATCGTGCATATTTCCATGTGCTGCTGCTGCTCCCTCCTTGGTGGTCACGCCCTGACCCGACCGCACCGGCGCACGAGCAGGAGCAGGCCGGCAGCCTTCTTCCCTCGTGGCGACCTGGCCCACCACCCTGGCGGCTCTCCACGTTGTTGCCGTGGCCCGTGGACATCCCTGCTGACTTGGCCAGCTGGCCGCGTCGTCGTCGACGAGAGAGGAGAGGCCTCACCGCCGGCAGATGGATGTACTGTGGTGGGCACCGGTGGTGAACGGGACGGGACATGTGTTGCCGTTCTAGGCCCATGGGGACAAAAAAAAACTGAGTTGGCGAAAGGAGCAGGATTAGTCCTCTGAACATTATTGTCTGCAGCGTCGGCAAACATCGCCATCGTATCAAGCAAGGATCGTCTTGTAGGACAGGTTTGCACGGGTGTTTGTTTAGCCTTTTGCACGGTACACACGTGTCTAAAAAACCACAATGATCCAAATAACATTCATGTACGTATAAATTCCTCGGCCGTCAAACTGTATCACCCTCGTGACGCTCGTGAGACCCTAGAGCTTGAGGGGTTGCCATAAACCGACACCAAAAGGTGATATAGTTTGCTCTCGCGTACGCACCCAACCTTCACTCTTCCACCCGTTGTTAAACTCCTGTTCACCCCTGCCCCACCCTCCTCCCTGTGTCTCCGGTGGCTGCCCACCCTCCTCCCTGTATCTCCGGTGGCTATCGCTGCCAAATCCGTCTCCGGTGGTTGCCCACCCTCCTCCCTGTATCTCCGGTGGCTATCGCTGCCAAATCCGCCGCCGCTCCCCCCCCCCCCACCCACACTGTAGGTTCAAATTTTGGTTTCTAAATTCAAACTCCACAATTAGTCATTGCAGCCTCACAATAACAACACATTACACTTTTTCACGATCTCACACATTAGACCGCTTGATCAAAGTATCCAAGATAGCATCTGTTTGGAAGTATCCAAGTTACTTAACACATCGGATCGCTCGATCAAAGTATCTAAGATAGCATCCGTATAGAAGTATCCAAGTTACCTAAACCCATTTGTTGGCGCATTTATCTATTTACATGTCAAACATTATAGGTACACTAGCTTCATGAATACACCATAATTTACAAGACAAAACAAAGCGCTAAGTGCTAATGTTAACTGACAAAATCACTCATGTCCACCTGGACATGTCTTCCCTTTTGTGAAGTTGAAGTCAGTACGTGTGCTTCCATACTGTACCATAGCATCCATCGTGGATGCTGTGGCTTTCAGGACCTCTTAATCATCTCCTGCAACTGCACAACATACGATCAAGGCTAGGGTTAGGACACAAAATTTTGGATCAAGGATTCAGAGTGACCCCCTAACTGTTAAAGGTTAATAATGCTGGAGGTCAGAAAAGAGAAATGCATATCGTGCATGTCAATCCATCCTTCCAAAAATAACAAAATAATGTCTCTTCCAGAGAAACCAGCTGCTGGTAATCTGGTATGCTCTTGTTCTCTTACCTCCAAACTCCCAACTTTGACACTATGCAAAAAGAAGATTCCCCATCACATCAAACTTGCGGTACATGCATGGAGTACTAAATGTAGACGAAATCAAAAACTATTTGCACAGTTTTGTTGTACTTTGCGAGACGAATCTTTTGAGCCTAATTAGTCAATATTTGGACAATAATTCACAAATACAAACGAAACGCTACAGTGTTGCTACAGTAATTTGGCACCTCCCAAATTCGCGAAGTAAACAAGGGCATGGTTATGCATTGGCTGCTCTGGCTCCTCGTACTGGATGCTCATTGTGCTATCGTCCATTACTTCATTAAGTCAGCTGAAAGTTTCTTCAAGAACCGAGGGTTTCTGATCTCAGGGATGGTGATCCTCTATATAAATAGCTCAAAGGAGACAATGTGCAAAAGCTAATGATCCAAACATTACAAAAAAGTACTAACGGTAGCTTGGTTGGCAAAAACAAATCCAGAAAATAAGATATTGCACTCTGGAGATATGTGGACATAGTGTGGAATTTAGTACTGCACACCTAATATCGTGTCAAGTAAATCGTATTAGTAAGTGACTATTTGCAATCAAAATGTAGAACCAATTCGAAACACTGAAGGAAATATGGCTGCAAGCCTGCAAATGAAACATGAACTGTCTTCATGAAATTCTCAGGCTCGTGCGGGGAAATTGTTTTTTAGCCTTTTTTGAAAGATTCTCACAAATAGGCTCTTGACGGAAACATTTCCTTATCTGGACCCTTAGCTTGGCGCTATCCACGCTGGCGCCAAGCTTACACGTCTCAGCACCAGAGGGTTTGGCGCCAAGGTCGTTGCACTGTCAGTGACGTGGGTGCTGACATGGCGGGGGGCTTGGCGCCAGCGTCGATGGTGCCAAACTTAGCGCTGTAGATCTTGACGTCGTAGGTCTCAGTGCCGAGCTGTTACCCTATAACTCTTGAATAATTATTCCGAGGAGCATGTAGCAAGCCACACTGCAATTCAACTGGTTAGGACATGCACATCTTATTCTGCTCTTCTCGAGCCGTCCCCATATTTAATACTCCTAATTAGTATATAAACATTTGATGTGGCAAGAATTTTAGAAGCTGCTAAAGAAACAAACATGCTGGAAGTGGATGATGAGTACTCGGGTCCACAATAGTTTTGCATTCAGCGTGGACGATGAGTACTCGGGTCCACGATAGTTTTGCATTCAGCACCAGATAACTTCATTTGTCGGTTATACTTGGCCATGGGATGTACACAGTCCTTGGAACTTGTGAACGTTGTATTCAGGTGAAGAGTCCTGGGCCTTGTTTACTTCACTCTCAACTCCCAACTTTGACACTATGCAAAAAGAAGATTCCCCATCACATCAAACTTGCGGTATATGCATGGAGTACTAAATGTAGACGAAATCAAAAACTAATTGCATAGTTTTGTTGTACTTTGCGAGACGAATCTTTTGAGCCTAATTAGTCAATATTTAGACAATAATTCACAAATACAAACGAAACGCTACAGTATCGCATTTATGGCAAAATGTCAATTTTGCAACTCCCAACTTGAGAAGTAAACAAGGCCCTGGTTAGAATTGGATTTGTGAAATAGATCAGTGCCTTGCCATAAAATTGCAACAAATAATAAATTGAGCCACACCTAACCTGAGGTGATGTGCTAACGTCACAGCGCAGACCTTTCTGTAGTCAAGTCAAGTGGGTGCAGAGTTTGCTCAGCAAATCGAAGTTCTCCAGCACCAAATCGAGCTCCGTTGATGCTGAATCGAGCTCTTCCACCACCAAATCGAAGTTCTCCGGCGCCAAATTGAGTTCCGTTGCTACCGAATCGAGCTTTTCCGCTACAAAATCAACCTCCGCGCTCGCCGGATCGACCTTCTCCTCTGCCAAATCGATCTCCGCTGCCACCAGATTGACCTTCGTCTCCATCGAGCCGAGCTGCGCCGCCGCCGAGTGCAAGGCAAAGGAGAGCCGGCAAGAAAAGCAAACGCGACTTCCAGTGTACCCTCACAGTATGTTGCTTCGTCTCTTTGTCCTTCCCAACTTGAAAGCATCCCATACTTAAATTCCTCTCTTTGCTGTTCTTCCCAACTCAAAATCCTGACACTGAAAACAATCTCCCCATCTTTCTCAGACACACCAGCACTCCTAGCTGGACATGGCTCCTGCAGCCGCACTCGTGTTTGCTGGGAAGTCAGTGGCAATTCCGGCCATCTCCTTCTTGGTCAACAAGGCCTTTGCCTACCTAAATCAGTACTGGAAAACTGAAGGAATAGATGAGATGAAGAGCAGGATACTGCTTGCCTTGCCAAAGATCCAAGCTGTGTTTGATGTGGTCAACCCGGAACGCATCAAGGAGGAGAGCATCGCACTAGATGCATGGCTGTGGCATCTCAGGGATGCGGTGGAGAAGGCTGAGGATGCTGTTGATGAAATTGAGTACTACGAGCTCAAGGAGAAGGCGAAGGACCTAAAGGTTAGTGACTGGGGCTCCTCTTTTGCTAAGATGAAGCATAGTGCTATCAAGTCTGTTAAGCATGCTAGTATTGTGGATAAGGCTGTCAAAGGTTTGAGTCACCGTGGCACTCTCAGGAGGCTGCAGAAAGCTCTGGAGGGTTTAGACAAGGCTGCTGCAGGTGTTGTGGGTTTTCTCGCACTCGCGGATCACCTCGGAGGAAGTACAAGTCGTCAGGAAGAGGATTCTCTGAACAAGGATCGTGAAACAGGGTCCATGATAACTGCAACTAAAGTGTTTGGTCGGCGCAAGGAGTCAGAGGAAGCAATTGGATGGCTGACCAAGCCATCAGTTGGAGATGCTGAAATTGAGGTGAGCAAAGTATCTGTTATTTCCATAGTTGGTCACGGTGGGATGGGCAAAACTACCCTAGCACAACTCATACACAACGATGACACTATCAAAAGGCATTTTGATAAGGTGATCTGGGCATGTGTATCCACTACCTTTAATGCAACGACTGTCATAAGGAATATATTGGAAAATGCTACTTGGGCAACAAATGGTGCCAGTACTTTGGATGCATTGCAGAAAATTCTTAGAGAGAAACTAGATTCCCTAAAATTCTTGGTTATTTTGGATGATGTTTGGGAGGACAAGACAGATGACCAATGGGGGAAGTTATTTGCTCCTTTGAGGGCAGGGAAGAATGGAAGCAAGATCTTGCTGACAACCCGCATGAAAGGAGTCGCAGAAATGGCAGATCAAGTTATGAGAGGTGAAAATAAACTCCTTGAATTGCAAGGCCTAGATGAAGATGATAATATAGAGCTTTTCAGCCATCATGCTTTTCCCAGCTGTGGTCTCCAAGATGATGCAGCCTTTAAACGAACTGGAGAACAAATTGCCAAGAATCTCAGAGGCTGTCCCTTGGTGACAAAGGTTGTTGGCGCGCATCTGCGTGATAATATGAGATTGGATTATTGGAACGAGTTCCTGACGCAAAGTTTGAAACATTTTTATGGAGGTTCAGAGGATATTATGGATGTTCTAAAGCTAAGCTACTACCACCTACCACCAGTGCTGCAAACTTGTTTTCGGTTTTGCAGCTTATTCCCGCAAGATTATGAATTTGAAAAGAATAAGTTAGTGGAGATGTGGGTTGACTCAGGTTTGATCTCGCAGGATGCGTTTGGAACACAAAGTCTAGTGGATGTTGGAGAAAAATACCTGCTTCAACTGACCAGAAAATCATTCTTCGATCTCAGATTCCGTGTAGTGGGTCTTGTTGCTCAAGAAGTCAGAGAATTTGAATACTATGTCATGCATGACTTAATGCATGATTTAGCAACGAATGTTTCATTTGGAGAATGTTTACGCATGGTTGATGGTGGCAGCCTTGAGAATGTGCCGAGCACAGTTCGACACGTTCGTGTTGAATATATTCATAATTTTCCTGTGGAAAAGATGAAGAAAATTTCCTGTTTGGAAAATCTGCGTACCATTATTGTCGAAAATAATGACTGGGGTGTGGAAGAGAACATAGATATTCTAAATACAGTGGAAGAGCTTGTTGAGAGTTCAAAATCATTGCGTCTATTTCAAACAGAAATGCAGCACAGATCCCATTTTGCAAGCAAACTTGCCAAGTTAAAGCACCTTCGTTGCATCATGTTACAATACACATGCATGACACAAGAGAGCATGTCTGGGGTTTTCAAATTATATCACTTAAGAAAACTAATATGGAGATCTACGAAGATAGGATCAAAACAAGTGAGGGATGTTGGGTACCTTGACCGCTTGCAATACGTGTCATATAAACAATCATCTGGAGGCGGATGCAGTATGGTCCCAGTAGCAAGACTTACTTCTCTTCGAGTCTTACAAAATTATCATATCACGAAAAGAAAAGGTTACAATATGAGTGCTCTCAAGGATTTGGGAAGCCTCCGTAGTCTTTCTGTTGATACCCTTGAGAATGTTGATAACCAAGAAGAAGCTAAGAAGGCCAAGATGAAGGAAAAGAAATGCCTCGAATCATTACGGCTAGAATGGACTGGATGCAATGGTGTCGGAAGTAGAACGCATGAACTGATTCTTGACAGCCTTGAGCCACATGCCAATCTTAAGAAACTATGTATTTCAGGTTTCCGTGGCAGTAGAATTCCACATTGGATTGCAGAACCCCGCGTAGAAAACCTTGTGAAGCTTGACTTCAACTTCTGTGAACATATCGAAGAACTTACAAGCCTTGGAAAGTTACTGAAGCTAAAGGATTTAAAATTACGTGGTCTTATTAGACTGAGAAGAATTGGTCAGCCATTAAATGCCTCAGGAGATGGGCGTATGGAGTTGTTCCTGCCACCAAGTCTTCAAAAACTTTATATACAACAATGCTTAAACCTTGAGGAATTGCCTCTTCTACCTCCTAGCTTGGTGAGGTTGGACATACAAGAGGTCGGGTTGATCAGGCTTCCAAGGATAGTAAAGCTGCATATCAGTAGTGATGGAAGTATATCATCCAAATGGCTGGAGATCATGGTCAGATCTTGTCAGTGTTTAACTTCACTTGAGGGGAGCTTATTTGAGCAAAAACAATGCATCCAAGTAATACGTGAAATGAGCATCACTGACTGCATGCATCTGGAGTCTGCACCCTTTCCATTTGAAGAAATGAATGAACTTCGAGAGATTTGCATAGAAAATTGTCCAGAGTTGAGGCTGCTAAGTGGTGCTGGAGATAAACTCCCGCTACCATCACTTAAAACTCTAGCAATGGGGCGGTGTGGTGACTTAGAACTTTTGCTGCTTGAGTCACTGCAAGTGTTTACCAATCTCTCCAACTTGAGTCTCAGCAACTGCTCGGTAGTGGAATCCCTCCCTTCCGCAGATGTATTTGCGAATCTCACGTCGTTGCGAACCATTAGCCTGAATGGATGCAGGAATCTGTCATCCCTGGGTGGGCTCAGATCCCTTCCACGCCTTGAGCATTTAGAACTCTTGAACTGCAGTAAACTCGCAGAGGCTGGGCTATCGCTAACTTTTGGTGTATCTGGTTGCGAAGAAGAGCCTGGAAGCTTCAAGCAAATCAAGTCTATTAGGATCGACCACCCGTCCTTGCTGCTTGTTGAGCCAGTGAGGAGTCTATGCCCAACCTATCGGCTGGACATTGAAGACGGGTCAGAAATGTTGGACGCAATTGAGCCATGGTTGCTACGGAATTGTACATCCCTTCAGATTCTATGCATATCTAAAGTCAATTTGGAATCGCTTCCACTGAGCATAAGTGAACTCTCCTCTCTTGAGACGTTGCGCCTACATAATTCCGATCAACTCCGTTCATTACCAAATGTGCCCTCCTCCCTTCAGACTCTGTTTATTCAGAAGTGTCATTCAGAACTGCGGAAGAAGGCTTCGGAACGTGGAAGCCTTGAATGGAACAAGATTTCCCACATCCCTCACGTGCAAATAGGTAGGTCCACCGGTCGCGCAGCTTCATGCATATGAGTTGCTTTTGTTCACAGAATGTGATCCTCCGTTTTTCCCCTTCTTTCTTGTCATGGCTAAAGTTTGGCATTGGGGTAAAAAATAGCATCTGGTTTGTGTCACGAAGATAGGATCGGCCATTTCGGCAGCTTGAGTTGCGCCCAAGTTAGCTATGTCCAAATGTTTTTACGATATGGCAAAACTTTGACTCCAAATCAAATGGACGCCAAATTTTCTTGGAAATATTTTACTTGGCAATGGCAGCATAATTAGTAGCGGATGTTGTCACAAAATAGTAAACCTTAAAAGTTGTAAAACCATGGATTTCATACCTCAGAATAGTTGTAATCTAGTGAAGTTTACTCTTTCAGTTATTTACCTTTTAACTCCCAAGATATCATTTACGTTGAAGTTTTCTCAGTACTACCTTTTAACTCAAGGTGTTTTAAATTCCCTTCATTATTTGTTTCAAAACACCCTTCGTTATTTAACTTGTACTATATTTAACGAGTGCATGTTTTTGTTGACCTTTGCTAGGAGATTACTCCTTTAGGAAGGGTGAACAGTACAACAGGAAAACACACATTTTAGAGCTCATTCGGTCTCAGGTATAACTTCTTCGAATAGACGTGTGTATGAATTGTGAAGTACCGTACCGGTAATACCAAGTGCTAACTGCAAGCTAAAACATTGCCATCTTGAAACAGGAGCAGGAGGTAATGAACCACACGAACAAAACTTGGTGCTGGAGCACAGCATAGTCCAAGAAGCCATGAACCAACTGGTTTTCTAGGAGAGAAAAGGTTTTTTTGCGAGCTGCCATGATTGTGCATATAAAATCCCTTTTTTAATAACATGTGCATATACGGATTATTATTACACAATATCTGTTATCTATAATCGAGTTGATTATTTATGCCATGCAAAGCCATGTGGCTTAAGCTCATCGTCACATCCTCTGCATTTGCAGTAGGTCACTTGGTCGCTTGTCGCTTGTCGCTTGGCGCTTGGTGTTGGTCACTTGGTCTACGTTAGCTTCTGTGCCTGTCCATTTGTAACTTTGTAGTCATGCAGAGAAGTTGGTGTGAAAGCAAGACTGTGTAAGCTCATGCAAGAACGTGTGCTTGCAGGTAGCCCTTTTTGGATTTTGGGTTAGCCCCACGAGTTGCACGGAATCGGTTAGTGGTAGTAGGTGCCGTGCCAGGGGGAGCTAGAAAACATTGTGGTTGATGTTGTTTCCGGAGTAAACTGCATGTTTAAATACTAATTAGAAATATTAAATATAGATTATTTCTAAAATCCATTGCACATATGGAGGCTAAACGGTGAGACGTATCTATTAAGCCTAAGTAGTCCATGATTTGACAATGTACTGCTACAGTAACTATTTGTTAATGATGGATTAATTAAGTTTAATAGATTCGTCTCGCCATTTAGCCTCCGTCTGTGCAATTAGTTTTATAATTATTTTATATTTAGTCCTTCTAATTAGCCTCCTAATATTCGATGCGGCACGGACTAAATTTTAGCTCAAGAAACCAAACACCCCCAATCGATACTTCTCTGCTCGCTTATGCTTTTTGAATGGCTACAGCTGCAGCTGCAAGCTACCTTCCCATCCTACACTCCACACTCACACCACGCGCACATAACTAACACACTCCACACTCACACCACACGCACACCCATCAATCTTAACAACTTCTTACGATCATCATTGTGCTTTTTTTTGACCTGGAAAGGGAGGCAAAAATTACAGTACATCCTCTGAACACTCCTCAAACTGTTTAGAAGGCTTAAACCGTTTTCCTTGAGAAAACTCCATATGACATATTCATACGAGAATAGAAGGCTGCTTTATCTGATATAAATTCAAGGACACTCTTCGAACAAATTCTTTATTGCCTATTTCCTCAGACAGTAAGATCGTTAACTTGACAGTCCTTTTGCTAAATTTTTCAGTTGAATCCTCATCTCCGATCAGTAATTCAAGTGCCACTTCAGAAATCCAGCAAAAGCAATAAAAAAGGTAGGCATAGCCAGTAAGGAAGCTCTACAACTATGTTGAGGAGCAACTGACCTCCATAGCTCTATTAAGATATTTGGTAGCACCATTCCTCTTTAAGGACCTACACAAACATTGGAAAAGCATGTAAAAACGAGGCCCGACCTAGAATGAACTAGGTGATTTTTCTTTAAGAAAATAGACACCCAAAATTGAGTTGAAAAAGAACTTGAAATGGGGTGGTTGGGGTGCACAAGCACACCTCCTACCCTGATCTTGATTGGAAAAGTATGTGTCGAGATTTAATATTGATGAGTGAAAATGAGCAAAGAAAAAAGTTCATGCATACCTTTTTGCAAGCTCCTTTTTCTTCATTTCAGGTGGCTCTCCATCAAAAACAAAACTAACATAAAAGCTCAGCAGAATCAGCAAAAGTAAGCTGACTGCGAAGAATTGACAAGGACCACAGGAATGCAGGAAGCTTACACAGGCTTTATCCCTGCTTCTAGCATTCTTACTGTCCGGTTCAACATACCCTGCAGATGACTGCACCATTTACAGAGATGGAAAGTCAAATAAGCTGCACTGATAATGACTTGACAATAGGCGGTGCAGTAATATTCCTTGCCTCGTGACTTCACCAGCCTCATTGGTCAGAAGCCCTGATCCTTTCTTTCCAACCACAATCTGCAGAAATTGACAACACATTTGATATGAATCCCATGACAGCTAGAGAGAAACCCGTAATGGTAAATTGACCCAATAAAAGCTAAGTACACAAATGCTTGCACATGCTAATAGCCTAATAGTAATAGCATTAGATTTAGAGAGAACAAAACTGGGCAGTAGTTTTGTAAATTGAAATTCTGGCAATGGTATTAGCCTCTGAAACTGAAGAATAAGTGGTTGCTGGTTGTATACTTGTATGCATTCAAAAAATACAGTAGTAGATGCCAAATGTATCAGAACGTAGCCATTTTCTCAAAAAAAAAAAAAGATGCGGTGCCACCTATTAACCGACACATCTTACTATCTTATTATTACTATTACTAATTGGAGGCTCCTTTTGAAGCCTCCAGGTGAAACCACCTAGGATTCCTAGGTGGACACTCTAGAAAAAGAGAGAAATCCTAAAAATTCTCACAAAAAGGCAAAACATCCGACCATCAATCGATAGATTTAATCATCATAGCCATTGGATCTATTATGTTTTCTAAAAAATTACCCACCTATGCTATTATGAAAATAGCCTAAAGTAACCCCCTAAATCTATATATAAATTACCCACCTCTGCCATTATATAAAATAAACTAAAGTAACCCCCTAATCTTCATCAAAATTACCCACTTATGCCATTATAAATAATATTTAAAATAACCCCTAATTTGCAACCGAATTGCCCACTACTATTACTTAAAATAAAAACTTAAAGTAACCCATTAAATTTGCATCTATATTACGCACACATGCTATTATTAAAAATAACATGATAACCCTACATTTGAATCAAATAACCTTAATTAAAAATATACAACAATATATGATTCTAAATCGTCTATATCTTGCACTATTGATATATGATATAATAATTAAGGTATATACGGATGATGTGCGTCACCATTTATAAAGATATAGAGGAAGTGATGAGAATATAGATTTCTATGTTAAAATTGTATCACAAACTTAGGGTTCATTAAACAAATTCAAGCGTATACCTGCGATGCAAAGTGAAAAGTTAAAGATTATAAATGTGGATGAAAATATTATAGAGTAATTACTAACTAAAATCTATCACAATTGGATGAAGATAATAAGTATATATCTATATAAGTATTGTGTTCGAATATTTAACAAACGAGAGGTAGCTTATGGTAATATATTTTAGCAATGTAGTCTCATTTTTTTCCGTTGGAGACTCCGCATTAGTTTTCACGAGACAAGCTAGAAAAAAGAGACAAATTCCCATAAAAATTAAAAACATCAAACACCAATCCTGTAAACTCTAATAATCATAGACATTGATCTATTATATTTTCTAAAAATTTACCCACCACTATCATTGTGAAAATATTCAAAAATGAGCTCTAAACCTATATCTAAATTACCGAGCTCAGCTATTATAAAAATAATCTAAAGTAACCCCATAATTTTTATCCAATTTACTAATACATATCATTATAAAGCATAACTTAAATTGTCATTCTAAAATTTTATCTATATTACCCATGTATATTGTTATTAAAAATAACCAAAATTAAACACCTAAACCTTAATCTAATTATCTTCATGTGCATCATACAGAAATGTCAAAAAGTAAACTAATATATGATTCTAAATTACCTATTTATGTATATACACATGATGAGTGTCACCATTTAGACCATTTATACATGTATGTGAGGAATCGATGAAAAATATTGATTTGTATGCTAAACATAATGTATGGAGGATTGGAGGTGCGATACAAAATGGAAAAAGTATGAATATGGATGAAAAAGTGCATAGAGTAATTATTAATTAAAAATCAATCACAACTGGACAAAGATAGGTACATATCTATATAAGTATTATGTTCACATATTGAAAAAATAAGAGAGTAGTCGGTAATGAATTTTAGCTTCTAAAAATATTAGTCTGGGGCACGGGTTGATGGACTAGTTGCATGAATTTCCCAACGCATTGTGTTATACGCCCATACCCACAATAGCGACATAGCAGAAATCACCCGTCATATCTCACCAAATTTGAAACTGGGAACACTCCCCTAATCATATCAACGGAGAAATCTAACTCTTAGCTGGCAACGCTGTACCCCAAACGCGACGACAACTCACGAGGAAACGGTCACAGGAAACTAAAGCGAAGGGGCCGAATAAATGGAGGGGGCGGGCGCGAACGAGCCAACGACTCACGAGGAACTGGCAGATGCTGAGGCTTGCGTCGACAGCGATTACGCGGCCGCGATAGTCCTCCACGGCTCCACCCGCCGCTGCACCACGGCCCTCGGCGCGTGCTCCGCCAGCAGCTTCGTCAAGCCCTAGAGCGCGCCACGCGAAGCTGTTACATCGAGAGCCCGAAGGCGAGGTTGCAACGGTGAACCACCAAACACATGGAGGAGGGTACCTTGATTCCCATGGTGGCGGTTGCGGTGGCGGCAATGACCGACGGACTGACGGTGGAGCACCAAAGCGCAGCCAGGCAACGGCGAATCCCCGCTCATAGTTTCCCGCCTCGGGAGTCGGGACGGAGTGGATAAAATCAGAGTCGTGGGCTATAAGTTTTTGGGCTGTGCTGCTGCGGCTTCTGCAATGGCATTCCATCTTTCGTTTCTGATTTCTGCCCATCTCTTCGTATAACATCTTTTACATATATACTACCAGAAATGCCCGTGCATTATTACGGGTTCTTACTTACTCTCACGTTATTATACGGTTATTTCTAATATGTTGGCTTCGCTTCACAAAGTATTATCTCCATCCTAAATTACTATTCGTTTTAGTCTTATCTGATAAGTACCAAAATATATATCTAGAAAAGCTGGCTTGAGAACGTGAATCTCGTGTGGTATAAAATACAAAGCAATCAACTTGTTTGACCTCGACATCGTAACTCCATGGAATAAACAATGCAAGCTGCGCACGCGGATCAAATCTCCTGCTTGGCAAAGCTGGCTGCAGCTACAGCAGCCACTACAGCACATGCAGGCAGCCAGCAGCCGCTTGGACCACCCCCTGGCTGTTAGCTGTGCTCGACAGGTGCTTTAGCTGGGCTGTTGCAACAGCTGCTTGGACCGGCAGCCGAGCTGCTGGGCCACCAGCCGCAGCTAAAGCTCAAGCTCAAGCTTAACCGCTCTTAAAATCTGCGGTGCCTGCTTCGTTGTGAAGAGTTTGTGGAGAACGCAGCCTCAGAGTTTTACCAGACAAATTGGTGCCCACCGAATCTGCTCCCACTGCAACAGTGACAGGAAAAATTCAGGTGGTCTTCGTATTCAATTCCTGTGCATTTCCATTGCGATGACCGGGGCACCCGGTCCTCTGTAGAATTAGGATTGGAGGTCCTCGGCCTCTCTGCATGACCGCACTATCAACGGCACTCTAACACGGAGTGACAAGCACCTTGCTCAGCGGCACTAACTCCAGATATCAGAACTAACTCCAGAGATCAGAACGAGTCTGCTTATAAGTCTCGATCAGTCTCCTTTTCTTCGTTGTTGCATGGGAAACGAGAAGATCTCTTGTCGTCTCTCAAAAAAAGTTTAATTTTGGTCTCACTGTCAGATGTCTCCTCTGCAGACTTGAGATGCAAGTATTACATGTCATTTATCTATGCTAATGAAACTCGCATTCCACTCCGTTCCCTAGCTCTATGACCTGGCTCGATGCATCATGTTTTGTTGGTGACAAGCACAGCAAACTGCATTTGCACACAACTGAGAGATGAAGATTAAGGATGTGGTATACAGTACTGCTAAGTTACCAGACGTTAACTTACCTTGCAAATAGTTTTTAAGGGAAAATGCAGATCATATTTTGGTCTCTTGAAATCAGACACCTCTGTACCGCCGGTTCACCAGTCACCACTACTGACGACAACTGATTGCATAATGGCAAACAACACAAATCAAGTTCAAAATTCATCAAAATTACACCCATGAGAAGCAACACATTGCACATGTCGACGATGGCCGTTCTAATTTGTTTTTTTTTCTCTTCATCGACGACAAACAGCCACCGCTCGCCGGAGACATCTCCTGAAATTCCACCTCTACTTGCCGTCAGTATTGTTGCTCGTTTCCACGGGTGCAACGGACGGCGAGGTCGTCAGGCCGGCAGCCGCTCTGGCCTCGATCAGGTCATCGATGAGACGATGCAGATCACGGGACGACGACCCGCCTTCCGCCACGGCGGCGTGGGCCTTTGCGGCGAGCTCCCGCGCCCTGCCCCTCGCCGCCTCCCCTGCACCGCCGGGCTCCAGGAACCTCGCCACCGCCCGCGCCACGGCTTCCGCCGGCACAACCTACCTCTCCTCGTACCTCGTGCTCCGCGGCCTGCTCCACACCCTCTCCCCGATCCTCAGCACCTCCGTCACCAGCCTCTCCTCGATGAACTGGTCGAACACCAGCGGCCACTGTTATAGTAAGCCTAGGATAGCATCTTCTATTTTCTAGGAAGTAGATTAGTGTGCGATCGCCTGTCTTTTGCTCGCGCACGCCGCGCTGTCGCGCGTCCTTCACGGCACGGCCCAGGGTGCTGGGATGGCAGTAGCCGATCACGAGCGTGCCGTGATTTAGTAACCATGTAGAGCTGCATGTATCTTCTTTATATAGAAATAGAGAACACCAGAACGCTGCCGCTTGCAGCACCAATTCTCATTGGCCACTTCGTGTTCGTGTGCGTATATTCGGAGTTCTGTCAATTGGTATCAGAGCCGATTCTCGCCGTCGCCATGTCGTCGAAGTCTCCGGTCAAGAGGGAGACGGGTGATGGCTCCGGCGAGAAGAAGGTCCAGCAGTCGCATTCGCCGCCACGTCGCCGTGGCCGCTCCCAAGGCCGCCGATCGCGCAACCGGGATGGTTCGCGCGTCGTCGAGCGCATCATCGAGCGGCCGTCCGCGAACGTCGTGTGGCCGATGCTGACCCGGATGAATTATCCGGAATGGGCGCTGGTCATGGAAGTCAATTTCCAGACCCTCCGCGTCTGGGACGCCGTCGATCTCGGCATCCACGACGACCCCGACGTAGACGAATACCACGACGATCGCCAGGCGATGGCCGGCCTTCTGCGCTCGGTTCCATCCGAGATGTGGAGCACCCTCGCCCGGAAGCGGACCGTGAAGGAGGCATGGGACGCGGTCAAGGTGTTGCGGATCGGGGACGATCGCGCGCGCGACGCCAGCGCGCAGCAGCTTCGCCGCGAATTCGGCATCCTCGCCTTCAAGGAGGGCGAGGGCGTCACCGAGTTCGGGATCCGCATCACGACACTCGCCACCAACCTATGCACCCTCGGTGACAACATCACGGACGCCGAGGTAGTGAAGAAATTGTTGCAGGTGGTCCCAGATCGGCTGTCCCAGGCCGCGGTCTCCCTCGAGATGTTCCTCGATCTGAACAGAGTGTCGATCGAGGAGGTCATCGGGCGGCTGCGCGTGTTCGAGGAACGGGCCAAGCCAAAGGAGATCACGGATGCCATGGGGCGCCTGATGCTCTGCGAGGAAGACTGGGAGGCTCATCGCAAGGCACGCCGTGATCAGGAGAGCTCCGGTGGCGGCATGAGCTCCAGCAGCCGCGGCAAGCGCCAAGGGCGCGGACGCGGTCGTGGCGGCGCAGGGTGCACACCACGTGATGGCCATGACGGCCAGAACGCGAGGAACGGGAACGCCGGTGGTGGGAAGCCACTGCCCGGCACCCTCTGCAATAACTGCGGCAAGAAGGGCCACTGGGCCAAAGACTGTCGCAGGAAGAAGAAAGGCGCGGCGCACGTTGCGCAGGCTGAGGAAGATGAGCACGCGCTCATGTACATCGCCGCTGACATCAAGGTAAAAACGCCGGTCGTAACGTGTTCTCATGTCAGGTCGCCGCTCCACCTCGATGAACCAAAGGTGCACCTCCACCTCAGCCAAGAGGAGGAGAGTGTGGTCTCTCGTCGCTGGGTGTTGGACACCGGGGCGACGAACCATATGACGGGTACACGCTCCATTTTCGCCGAGCTGGATGCCGGCGTCACGGGGACCGTCAGGTTCGGGGACGGCTCGGTGGTCGAGATCCAAGGCAAGGGGACGGTGTTGTTCGTCTGCAAGACCGGCGAGCATCGTCGGCTAGACGGCGTCTACTACATTCCTCGCCTCACCACCAGCATCATTAGCCTCGGCCAAATGGACGAGGACGGCTTCAAGGTCAACATCGAGGGGGGCGTACTGCGCCTCTACGACCAGCAGCGTCAACTGCTGGCGAAGGTACACCGGTCCCCAAGCCGGCTTTACCTCCTTGACATGAAGATTGCTGCGCCGGTGTGTCTCACTGCGCGTGTCGGAGATGTGGCATGGCGCTGGCACGAGCGCTACGGCCACCTCAATTTCCAGGCGCTCCGCAAGCTTGGGCGCGGCGACATGGTGCGTGGGCTGCCCGTGATTGATCACGTGGATCAAGTCTGCGAGGACTGCGTTCTGGCGAAGCAGAAGCGCACGCCGTTCCCCCGGGTAGCCAAGTACCGAGCTCAGGAGGAGCTTGAGCTCGTACATGGAGACTTGTGCGGCCCCATCTCGTCGCCAACTCCAGCTGGCAACCTCTACTTCCTACTGCTGGTGGATGACATGAGTCGCTTCATGTGGCTCACCCTCCTGCGCTCCAAGGCAGACGCACCGGCGGCGATCATCGCTTTCCAGGCACGCGTCGAGCGTGAATGTGGAAAGAAGCTGAAGGTGCTTCGCACCGATAATGGTGGTGAGTTCACCTCAGTGGAATTTGGTGAATACTGTGCAGGTGAAGGCATCCAGCGACATCACTCGGCACCGTACTCACCTCAACAAAACGGCGTCGTCGAGCGCCGGAACCAAATGATCGTGGGCACGGCCAGGAGCATCCTGCGCGCCCGCGGCATGCCTGGCCGCTTCTGGGGGGAGGCGGTTCACACCGCCGTGTTCCTGCTCAACCGAGCACCGACGAGCGCGCTCGATGGCCTGACCCCGTACCAGGCGTGGTACAGCAAGAAGCCACCCGTGCACTTCCTCAAAGTGTTCGGGTGCATCGCCTACATCAAGCACCTCCGTCCACATCCCAGCAAGCTCGATGACCGGGGCCAGAAGGTTGTCTTCATCGGGTACGAGAGTGGATCGAAGGCGTACCGCTTCCTCGACCCCACCACTGATCGTGTCCACGTCTCACGCGACGCCGTCTTCGATGAAGGCGCGCGCTGGGAGTGGACCGAGGCATCATCAAGTGGTGACCAGGAACCGTTCACCGTCGAGTATGAGTACGAGCTCAGGCGGGAGCCCTCAGCGGCATCAACCGCGAGGACAGCTGCTTCACCTCCGCCTACTCCAGGATCTCCGCCCACGCCGGAGGCACAGCTGGTGTCACCGCCACCAGCAACTCCCAGCGTCCCCACGGGGGTGCAGGTCGAGTTTGTGACACCACTCACCACCGACCACAACCTCGACGCAGATGACGACAAGGATCTGGAGCACCGGTACAGAACGCTTGAGAACGTCCTTGGCACGAACACTGTGCCCGGACTGGCTCAACGCATCATTGAGGATGCTGAGCTGCACAATGTCAGTGTGGAGGAACCCAAGTCCTTCAAGGACGCCGATGGTGATCCGAACTGGAACACCGCAATGGAGGAGGAGCTCAAGTCGATCCGCGACAACGACACTTGGGTGCTTGCCGAGCTCCCGCGCGGCCACCACGCCATCGGCCTCAAATGGGTGTATAAGGTGAAGCGGGACGAGAATGGGGCCATTGTCAAGTACAAGGCTCGTCTCGTCGCGAAGGGGTACGTGCAACGGCCCGGCATCGACTATGAAGAGGCCTTCGCCCCCGTCGCGCGGCAGGAATCAGTGCGCCTGCTCCTCGCCATTGCAGCGCACTACGGCTGGGGCGTCCACCACATGGACGTCAAATCGGCGTTCCTGAACAGGGAGCTCCAGGAGGAGGTTTATGTCCAACAGCCCCCCGGCTTCATCGACGGCAAGAACAAGCACAAGGTGCTTCGCCTTCACAAGGCGCTGTACGGGCTCCGCCAGGCTCCACGAGCCTGGAATCAGAAGCTTGATGCTTCGCTGATCAGGCTCGGCTTCACTCGCTGCATCGACGAGCACGGGATGTACACTCGCGGAAAGGGCGCAGGGCGCCTGATCGTGGGCGTCTACGTTGATGATTTAATCATCACCGGTGGCGACGCAGGGGCTGTGAACAAGTTCAAGGCCCAGATGATGAGCACCTTCCGCATGAGTGATCTCGGGCTTCTCTCATATTACCTCGGCCTGGAGGTGACACAGGGAGCAGCCGGGATCACGCTTCGTCAGTCTGCCTACGCCGGCAAGATCCTTGAGAAGGCGGGACTGGGAGGCTGCAATACCAGCGCCACGCCCATGGAGCCGAAGTTGAAATTGCTCAAAGAAGGGACGACGCCGAGCGTGGATGCCACGGAGTACCGCAGTCTTATCGGCAGCCTCAGGTACCTGTGCAACTCTAGGCCGGACTTGGCGTATCCGGTGGGGTACCTTAGCCGGTTCATGGAGGCACCGCGTCAAGAGCACCTCGCTGCAGTCAAGCGAGTCCTTCGTTATGTGGCGGGGACGCTGCACTGGGGCTTGCACTACCACCCGGGAAAGAAGGACGGAGGCACTCCAAAGCTGCTGGGCTACTCCGACAGCGACTTAGCCGGTGATGTCAATGACCGGAAGAGCACCAGCGGCCTCATCTTCTTCCTAGCAGGAGGGCCGGTTGCCTGGCAATCAGCGAAACAGAAGGTGGTTGCTCTGTCTTCTTGCGAAGCAGAGTACATCGCAGCCGCTGCGGCTGCGTGCGAGGCAGTCTGGCTGGCGCGGTTGCTGGCTGAGCTCGTCGGAGGAGCGACCCTCGCACCTAGGCTCAAGGTGGACAACAAGTCCGCCATCGCTTTGATGAAAAACCCTGTGCATCATGACCGGAGTAAGCATATAGACGTGAAGTTCCACTTCATCCGGGAATGCTGCGACAGGAAGCTGATCGACGTCGAGTTCGTCGGCACTGAACTACAGCTGGGCGACATCCTCACGAAGGCGCTCGGTCGTAGCCGGTTCCAGGAGCTTCGGGGTGGAATCGGCATGAAAAATCTTGTGTAATTGTACTCCAGGGCTTAGGAGGAGATTGTTATAGTAAGCCCAGGATAGCATCTTCTATTTTCTAGGAAGTAGATTAGTGCGCGATCGCCTGTCTTTTGCTCGCGCACGCCGCGCTGTCGCGCGTCCTTCACGGCACGGCCCAGGGTGCTGGGATGGCAGTAGCCGATCACGAGCGTGCCGTGATTTAGTAACCATGTAGAGCTGCATGTATCTTCTTTATATAGAAATAGAGAACACCAGAACGCTGCCGCTTGCAGCACCAATTCTCATTGGCCACTTCGTGTTCGTGTGCGTATATTCGGAGTTCTGTCAGCCACGTCAGCATCGGCACGCCGGCCGCCGCCGCCTCCAGCAGCGAGCTCGACCCGCAGTGCGTCAGGAACGCGCTGACCGCCGGATGAGCCAGTATCGCCGTCTGCGGCGCCCAACCTCTGACCAGCATCCCCCTCTCCCCGACGCGCTCCTCCCACCCGTCCGGCGGCGTCCACCCATCGGCCCTCACCACCCACAGAAACGGCCTGCCGGAAGCTTCTAGCCCAAGCGCCAGCTCCGAGATCTGGTCCTCCGAGATGACAGCGAAGGTGCCGAAGCACACGTACACCACCGAGCAGCTAAGCTTGGAGCCGAGCCACCTGATTCACGGCGACTCGTCGGTGCCTGCTGCGGCCGGTAGTGGCAATGGCAACGAGACGGGGCCAACGAAGTAGCCACGCTTCAAGGATGCGACGCGCACGAACAACCTGATCAAATGAATTTCCTGGGAACCTTTTTCCCAATGCGTCCCACCCCTTAATGAACGACTCAAGTATTGGAGAGACGTATATCGTGTAAGGCAAGGCTACATGTAAATTTGTTTTCATTTTGTTGTGTTTTTACGGAGCTCAACTCTCTACTCTGCTTGTCATATGGTTTCTTTCCTGTGTTGTATTGTTTGGCGCGTTTCTACATACATGAAGAAGATGCGAAGAAACTAACGAGCAGGTGGTGTGTTGATAAGCTTTGTGGCAGTGGGCTGCTGCAATGCTTCTTAAGTGCCAGGCAATGAATTGTTTGAGTAGACATGAGCACAACACCGTACCCTCAATCGATCGATGGGGTCGTCATTATATTTTGTCCTGAGCATGGTAATTTAGGCGTACGACTTTGTCCTGGACTACTGCTCAACTGGCTCGAACCCGGGTTCTTTGCGTGGTTTTCGGTTACACACACTGTTCACTGTAGAACAGACTGAGCAGGGTCGTTGCTGTAGCCTATAGGATGTGAGCTTAGTGTGCATTTTAAGAAATAATGACGATATAGAAGTGTAGAACTGTTTAGTCTTAGTACAACTTAGTAGCTGGTTATGCTAAGCAGCAGTTTCTAGCTAGGGCTAGAAATGGCTTGCCCCCGTTTCGTCGAAAAGATATTATTGGTTGTGTTGGTCTCATATCGGGCCTAGCTACCCGGAGCGCAGAACTGTATTCTGAGTTGAGCTGAGGCCTATGATCGATGCCTTCTGTTATTGCGCCACTATTTCGCTTATCGGTGCCATCATCTTTCTAGAGCTGCCTCTTGCTCAGTTCTAATGAAACATAACACATAGCAAAGTCCATCTCGATCGCATCCCTGAAAAAGAAGAAAGGTGTATCTCAAGCTAACGTAGATATTAATAAATTCCCATAAGAAAAAGGTATTAATACAGGTTAGCCAAGATGGGCTGGAAAGCTGCATATGTTTCCCCTGCGCATTCTTATAATGCATCCACAAGTGGAGGTACATGAAAATGGCATGAAACTCCGTTGCTAAGCCTCTTTATATTGCTTTGTTGCCTGCCTTTTGACCTCTGCTCCCTTTTTCCATTTTTATTTGCCCCAGCCCCCTAAACATGACTTCAGATGTCGCCATTTAGGTCCTTTAATTTCAAAATGCAGATCTCGTCCCATAAACTTGGATTTAGGCGTCATCTAATCTCTAGAATATCAAAATCGTGTTATTCCTACTAATTGATAAAACATGCTCTTTCTACATATAACATAGTCAAATAAAGTGAATTTCATCACAAGATGTGCAGAGAATATTGATGAGTATGAATCCAGGAAGCTTGATGATGTTATTACACTTTGGAGGCAATAACTTTCTTGACATCCATGCTATATTCTTGAAAGACTGTTCAAAGATGAAGAACATGTAGCCGCACTTGCCAAACTATAGATCAAGGGCTTACGAACACCATAAATTACTAAATAAAATAAGAGGCAACAAAACCAGTCAAAAAAGGAGGCAATTAAGGTAATGACTTGTTTGAAAGCACAGCATTTTATCGTATCATGCTTTTATTACTGGTACGACACTGCATTTTGATAGTACAAGGACCTAAATGCACTCATATGTCAAATCCAGTGTCTTATACACATGCTCCTTGTTTTCTGTGGCGGTCAGTTTCTTCGTCGTTTTCTAATGGTAGTCTCTAGTCTGTAACTCTGTATTCAGAATAACATAGATTATGAGTCACACAACAGATTCAGGTATATATACGCTAGCTTTCTTACATGGCACGTGCAAGCATGTGCATCATGCCATATACTAGTAATTAAACTACCTAATGCACATGATGGAACCTAAAAATTAACAAAATTAAAGGAGGTGATCCACATTTTATTCATATATGTCTAATGTCTAATTAATGTATTACACTTAAGTCTACTGTTGCATGTCACTGTTATGGCAAATTGTGTTAGAAATCAGTGTGTTTGAATTCCAAATGAACGACGAATTAAGCTCACTTGTATTCGCCTGAGCTGCTGAGGTTGCTGCTACAGAAGGCTGCGGCGTCGGGTGGTCCGGCCGAGCTGGTGATGCCAGGCGAGATGCAGCTCCGGTGGTTGATCTGACGCTCGCCGCCGATCGACTTGATGAACGAGCCTGCTCCAACCATGAGGCTCGACCACCCTTTCAACCCGACAGCTCCGCCGACACAAACACGGTCGCCGAACCAGATGGCTCGATCACTGGCGAGATGAGACTGACGAGGTCGTCGTTGCTGGAACCAAAAAACCGCTTGCTACATCATGTGACATTGAACACACCAAGTAGGTTCCAATCCATCACCTGAAACATTGTCAATTGGGCTTGAATCTCAGGTTCTTGGCATGGTTTTTGGTTACACACACTGTTGAGGCCTATGATGCCTTCTCTTCTTGCGCCATTATTTCGCTTATCCAACCTTACTAATTAAACACCAGGAGCCGACCACCAGTCATCACATTGATGATTGGTCTTGAGTTGCAAGAGCCTGACCATACTCCGTAGGACAGGTATTATAATGACACATCGTTGAAATTGTAAATGAAAACGTTCACATTTGCAACACTTCTGATGGTGTGAGCTCAACCGATCGAAGCAAAACTTTATACTCCCTCCGTTCCAAATTATAGGTCGTTTTGTTTTTTCTAGGTGCATAGTTGTTGCTATGCACTTAGATATAGTGTATGTCTAGATACATAATAATATCTATGAACCTAGAAAAGTCAAAACGACCTACAATTTGGAACGGAGGGAGTATTTGTCTAATAATCCATCCAAACTGGACCTAATTAAGCGTGCAGTTGCGTCTAAAGTGGGATGCTCCGGCCTATAATTAGTCTCCACCAAATTGATGTAGCTTAACACGGAGCATGTGATTATTCTTTGACTTCATCAGACGACATTAGATAGACCTTCTGCAGCCCATACGGTGGATGGGAGCCGGTGCCGCACCCTCTCAACCTGGAAGCCAGCACCCAAAACATCGTCGATTGCTGACCCAAATCCGGTCAGCATGCTGGGAACCATTTCCTGAATGCCTCCCATCCTTACTCTCCGTTTGTTTTGTTGCGTTTTCCCAATCTCAACTCTTTGCTCTCTGATCTTCTCGTCGTCTGGTTTCTTTCCTTTGTTGCAACGTTTACCGCGTTTCTATATATGAAGATAATGTGACAAAGAAACTAGACGGGAGAAGAGCTATGGAGTAGGTGTTGTATTGATAAGTTGGTGGCAGTAGCTATGATAATGTTTTGGCCTGCAGAAGGATCTTAATGAAATAATAATGCATCTTAACTGCCGAGCACTGAATTAAGAGTTTATTATGAGACAGGTCAGGAAGAAACTAAAGTTTGGTGACTTTGGTCGTCATGTTGCATCTCCATATATCACTGCGGAGATCATCGCGCATGCATGAGCCAGATCTTCCAAGGAATGTACTAACAGAGGAAAGCTGAGAGGTGAATTTCATCAAGAGTCAATGGTTAATAAGTCATTCCAAGATTTTAAGACATAGAAACCCCTGCCCCATCTGCTTTTGAAAGGCGCAGTTTGTTCCAACTTCCAGGCAATGAGAATGAAACATTGGGATCCATTGCAAGTGTACTCCCAGGTAAAAAGTAACAAGAGGAGGTGCTCCACATTTTTGTTCAAATCAATGTATACCATTGAAGTCTAGTGTTGCGTCTTCACTGTACGTAATAGCTATCCCAAATTTTGTTTTAATTTCAAATTAACGATGAAGGCAACAAGGATTGCTGCGTTAAAGGAAGTTGCATTGACCTCTGTTGCGGTCCTGCTATGCTAGACCGCAACCAGAGAGAGAGTCACAGGAAGAATCAGAGAGAAGAGCAAGGCAACCGGAGGAGGAGGAAGAAGAACAGAATGAGCGATTAACGAATTCAGTTATTGTTTCTGTTACCCGTCCGAAAACAGGTCACTCGCTTATATCGTTTACAAGCCAAGCCTTTGGCCCAACGCACGGACACAGACGCGTCATTGCTCACGCCCAGAGTCGGCCCAACACACGGCCCAGAACTCACACGTCTTGCTTCCCACTCCTCGCACCGCTCCTCAAGGCCATAACAACCTCTAGATTCACATCAAGGTGTTTGCTGCCATGTTTCCCATGAACATTTTGGAGGGCCGGAATCGGAAGACTTTCGATGGTCAAGAGATACATGAACGCGTTGTTCTATACCATACCGCCAACTATCATCAACTCTGGTCATACAGAGCACGTGACAGTCATCATAAGGCTGTGTTACATTTCTGGCGTGAGAAAATTGGGCATGTAACTGGAAAGTCTCTCTCTCTAACCTTCACAAATCCAGCGTATGCTAAACTCTTGCACAGATCAATATGTGTTCAGACAACATTATGCTTGTCGTAGGTCCTCTAGAAAAACAATTACAAAAGCTGGTAGGTCCTGGTGATCTTTGGTGACACCCCAATCCGAACTTAGACCGAGAACATGAATAAGTAATATTGCGTACAAACCTTTTATACTCTTTTCATTCCAAATTATAAGTCGTTTATATACATTAACATATATCTAGGTGCACAGTAAAAACTATGTATCTAGAAAATCCAAAACGACCTACAATTTGGAAAATAGGGAGTACATGCTTCCGAACACACAAGATTACCAATATAATATACTTAGGCAGCTGAGCTACGCGAGGGAACCAAACATCAGCTGATTAATTTCATATGTGGATGTAGGCTTGGGCTGAGCTGGCTTAGCTCTAACCTTGGCTACAAGCCTACAGGTAGTCAACTAGTCCAGGCAACCAAATACACAAAATGGAAGTAGATAATAAGTGCAGCAAATTAAGAACTCACTAAGGCCAAGCAAGAGTATGCGGTCTGTTGCAGATAAACCGTGTTTAAATGGACGGGAGATTGTGAAAGCTGGCCTCTAGCATCTTCTGACACACAAGCTAAAGCTCCGTTTCTATACAACAAGAGGTGATGGATACTTGGATTTGCATATACGACAGTCCAGCGAGCAAGTTTTTATGACGCCCAACAAAGATGGTAGTGGGTGTTGTAATCCTGCTCAGTAAAATCAAAATGTTAATAAAATTCCATGCCAGGAAATGGAGGAAACTGAGTTCAGATTAGCTATAGTCATTGCTAAAAATTTCCCAGTAAAAATGTTGGATGAACTGTGCAGTTTTGTGAGTGCAGTGTACCACACAACAAGAGAGCCGCTGTACATGCCGAGCTGGAGCTCCACCGTGCTGCGCATACGAACATCCTGGAGAGAGCGCCGTGCACTTGTTGGTGCCTGACCGCCTAGGTGCAGATGGTCCAGAGGTGGCACCGGAACAGGCTGAACTGTTGCGGCTGCACAGTTTGTTGATTGCTGAACAATATCATCAAGCATGTTGGGAACTTTGTTTCCCAATGCCTCCCATCCTTACTGCACGATGACATATTTCTTGTAAGGGACAAGATTATATATAAATCCACACGCTCTCCTTTTCTTTTAATTTTGTTGCGTTTCTCCAAAGTTGAACTCTTTGCCTTCCGGATCGTGGTCTGGATTGATAATTTCCTGTATTGCTAGGCTTGGCACGTTTCCATATATGGAGAAGATGTGAAGAGACTAGATGAGCAGGTGGTGTATTGCTAAGCTTGTAGCAGCAGCTGCAATTAATGCTTCTTATTAACTGCTAAGCACTGAAGTGGGATTTGCGCAAGAGACAGGACAGGAAGTACAGTAAAAGTGAAAACAGGAAAATAAACTGTCTGAGTACACATGTGCACAATGTCATCAATCGATCGATGGTAATTAGGGATGCAAGTCATAAATATTTTGAGTAAGTAGGACAGGTTTTTAAATATCACCTTGACCATACTCCGCTATAATAATGACAGGTACTGAAATCTTGAAAGAAAACGCTGGGCTGGACTGAGATTTGATACACGTCCGCATTTGCTGACAGAGAAACCTACAACACTTCCGATGGTAAGCTACACGACCTGGAGAACATGTGATATATGTGCAGGATGTCCAGAGAATGGAGAAAGAAAGGGTTAGATTCGGAGCTAGACCCAAATTCGGAAGAGGCAAATTTGCAACGCATGCAATTTCTTTATTTCTCTCCTCCATCTATCAAACAATTGCACCCTTGCTCCAGCATGTTTACTAAGTAATAGTGTGCCCTCGTTAACTCTCTAATTATTTTGGATTCCTTTTGTCTGACTCTTCTACTTTCGTGTAGAATTTAGGCATTATTTTTCTCGGGACAAAGCAATTTAGTACTATAAAAATAAGAAAAGAAACAAGGCGATGCGTCAAATCCAATGTCTTCTGATATCCTGAAAAACGGGTACATATATACATGCATTCAGATGCTCTCTCTCTCTCTGTTTTTTTTTGTGGCGTACAGTCTCTTCTCCACATTTTGTTCATAGATTTCAATATGTACCTCTGAAGTCTAGTGTTGCGTCTCACTGTATCAGATATGCCAAATCATGCTTTAAATCATTGCGTTCGAATTTCTCAAATTACCGATGAAGCTAGGCAACAAAGATGGCTGCGTAAAAGGAAGTTGATCTGCATCATCGGCAGCGGGCCGGTGGTTTTATTAAGATCCCAGGGCAGTTGCAAGAAAGTTAGGCTAGGCTAGAAACGATAGATAGTTACATGTATAACAGTATAGGGAGGCAAGTTTTTATGACGTTCATCAACGGTGGTAGAAGTGGGTGTTGTGATGCTGCTCAGTAAAAAATGTTACTGTATTCAAGTTCATGTCAGGAAAAGGAGGGAACTGAATTCAGTGCCCTCATCACTAAAAACTGTAAATTAACTATTCTCTGTAAAAATGCTAAACAGGCCATTGTATCCCAACAATTAATGTCTGCGGACGATGCTGCAGCTGTGCCATAAAACGACCTTCTATACTTAATAAAAATCTCGGTTGTTTTTTTATTCGGGACTAAAAAGATTTTAGTTCCAGGTCTAAATTTTGTAGTCTGTGGAGACATTTTTAGTTCTGATTGGTATTATAAATCCGGACTAAAACCTAAGTCAAATATGCTATGAAGGTAAAATATGCTGCGTAGGTGAGATATTGGAAGGGATCGCCATGCACCTGAGCGCTGGAGGCGTCGGGTGGTCCGAACTGATGATGCCAAGGTGGGACAAAGCTCTAGTGGTTGATCTGGCGCTCGTCATAGGCGCGGCACACCTGATGTGTATGAACGCGCTTAACACTCAGCACCGTACCCGAAGCACTGTCCACAATTGATCACAGTTTGGCAGACACGGTGGGTGACTTTTTCCCAATACCTCCCATCAGGAGGCCGTCACATCAAATATTTGGACACTAATTAGGAGTATTAAATTTAGATTAATTACAAAACTAATTACACAATCCTAGGCTAAATCGCAAGACGAATCTATTAAGCCTAATTAGTCCATGATTTGACAATGTGGTGCTACGTAACCATTCACTAATGATGGATTAATTAGGCTTAATAGATTCGTCTCGCGATTTAGCCTAGGGGTTCTCCAATTAATTTTGTAATTATCTTATATTTAGTCCTCCTAATTAGTATCCGAACATCCGATGTGATACGGCTAAAGTATAGCCCCCTCCTCAGGATGTGGACAGCAGCTATGGAGTGTCGTAGCTATACATGGTATAAAGCACGCTGTCGCTTGAAGGCGTCCTGTGTGGGCCGGACTGCTTCGATTCGGCGACATGCTAGATGGGACCAGTGACTTGTGTGTAAAATGAACTACGGACCACCTTTAATAACTAAATGTTCTTTTTTCGCTTTTCTCTCCTTTTGTTTTCGTTCTTTGTTGTTTTCTTTGTTTTAGTTTTCCTTTGTCTCTTTGTTTTATTTTTCTTTCTCTATTATTTTTAATTTTTATTTCTTCTCTTTTATTTATTTATTTCTTTTCGTCCCTTCTCCTTTTTCCTTATTCTCTTTTCCATTCTTTTTCTTCTCTCTTCTTTTATTTTCTTTACCATTTTCCGATTACACACTTTTTTCGCATTCCCTTTTCTTTCTATTTTCACTCTCTTGTTTCACTTTCCTTTTTACTAGTTTGATTCCTATTTTGTTTTTTCATTTTAATTTAGATTCTCTTCTATATATTCTTTATTTTTTCCTCATTAATTTTATTTTCGTTTCTCCGTTCCTTTGTTTATTTTTTCTCATTCCTTTTTATTTCTTTTTTTGTCTCTTTTATTTTGTTTACCTTTTTATTAGTTTAATTCCTGTTTTATTTTTCTATTTTAATTTACATTCTCTTCTATATATTCCTTCTAGTTTACCTTTCTTTTTTCTCATGATGATTGAATATTTTCGTGTGTTCATGATGATTGATGATATAGTAGAACTAGGGATAGCCCAAAAAACCTATTCGTTGCCCTCCCTTGGAGGCTCTAACTATTTTTAGGATTTTTCTTGCTTAAGTACAATGGATGGTGTGGCTGTGCTTATATAGCTAGCTACTTAACAAACGCAATCTAATTTAAATAATCTTATCTCTCTAACAACTTTATCTCTAATGACCTGCTAACAAACCAATCTTATTCCCTCGTGGTACTGTTCACGAGCTACAGTACTCGTGGGCCTAGGCCTGCGGCCGGCCCACTTGCCATAACACTTCACCACCCCTCAAAGACAGCTCGTCCTCGAGCTATGGAGATGCTTGGAGGCGATGCCAGCCCAACCCACACATGCTGGAATGCCCACTGCGGCGCATGCAGTATGCCGTTGAAGGAAATTGGTGCTGTCCAATGTTGATGAAGATAGCAACCAGGTACATGCCAGACAACAAGAGCTTGCTGGCGCACAAAGCATTCCCATGCCGCCCAACATGAAGCCCTAGCCAAATGACCAAGAGCGCGTTGCCTGCAGCAAGTTGCAGCCCCACTTGAAGGGATGTTGCCATTGGGTTGCTGCAGGAGATGTGGCCATGACGGGCGGCCACACCAATAATAGCTTGGTGGTCGTCGATGCTACGAGCGACCGAAGAGCTGACCTTGCTTCTGTTGGCTCAAGCTGCAACCAGGGAGGTCTTGGCCACATCACTACCATCAATTGGCTTGGGGACATTGAGGCCGGAGGTGCTAGTGGAAGTACAACCTGGCATTGCGTGGACGAACCATGGGGACGGAGTTTGCACGCCGGATGTGGGAAGTCATCGGCGAATGGCACCGGGCGACGTGGGGGAAAGCCTTGAGTGGGACCCGACAGCAAGCGGTGCTGACCATCTGGAGACCGGCGAAGAGCAGTGTCGGGTGCAGGTGAAGGCCTGGACGAGCTGTATACTGATGCTGATGGCGAGTGGCGTCGAGCGTGGGCAGATTCGGGCGGTGGCGCGGATGCGAGCGTGCGCATCCTCGATGACCAAATGGCTGATGTGCGCGGCGAGAAAGGTGCAGCCTGTGCTGGTCGCCGCTGCTTTGGAGGCCTAGGCAGCTTAGGCGCTGATTCCCACGAGATGATGCCACGCGAGGGTGCGGTCCCACCATGCCAGTTGCAGGCGAGGCATAAGCTAGCAACCTAGCTGTCGAAGCAGATGGACTTGATGACGATGAGGGGGCGTGGCTTGCGTCGAAGCAGTAGTGGAGACAGTCCCTGCCAACAAATTGGAAGATGTTGCCATGGTCGGTGAGGACGATGTTGTCGTGGCCGTCGCGGTTGCGGCAGGTTGGGTCTTCAATGGCGGTGAAGATGGCGGCTTGGGTGATGCCGGCAGAAAACGTCCCACCATGCGCGAAGGAGTGCGGACCGAGACCAGGGTGCGGGAGCTATCGTCGGCAATGGTGAGCCGACGCTCGTACGCCCGCGCTAGGGCCATGGTGTCCTTGAATGTCTCCAGCTTTTGCATCTCCACATCTGTGCGCATGGGGTTGCCAAGGCCCATTGTGAAGATGTCATTCTACTGCTACTTCGTGAGGCCGTCACATCTAGCAAGGAGCTTGAGGAATTGATCTTGATAATCATCTACTAAGCCCATGCATTCGCCAAGAGGATTGCTGCGGACGGGCGGGCCAAAACGCTTGTTGACGCCTTCAACAAATTTGTCCCATGTCGGAGCATCGCCGCCATTTTTCTTGATCCGGTAATACCACTGCTGCGCAGCCCCTTTGATATAGAAGGGTGTTGTCCAGACCTTTTGATCGTTTTGACCCTGGGAGCGGAAGAATTGCTCCACCTTGTGTAGCCAGCCCAGCGGGTCTTCAACGCCATCTTACTTAGGGAATCTGATGTTGTGGACAGCAGGAGGACGCTCAAAATCGGAGCCGGAGGAACCGTCAGAGGAGAACACACCCTTCTGCTCCAGCACCTGCATCTAGACATTGCTGATGGTGGACTGCAAGTGAACCTGTTCCTGATGGATGGACGCCAGCTCTGTGTCAATCTTCTTCCTGATGTCGTTCATCATGGCGATCATCCTGTCGATTGCCTCATGGAACTTGTCCTCAGTGATGAAGTTGTTATCACCCATGGTGGCAGGAAAACGATGGGTTTAGTGGCACGCAGGGGAATTTGGGGTAAGGTGGAGGGGCGATTGGTGGCAGGCAGAAACCGAGGATGGCCTCGTATGATACCAAATGATATGGTAGACCTAGGGATAGCACGAAGAATCTATTCGTTGCCCTCCCTTGGAGGCTCTGACTACTTTTAGGGTTCTTCTTGCTCAGCGGTGGCGAAGCCCGGGAGGACGCTAAGTGCTGTGAGTGCAGTGCGTTACAAGTGTGGGGTGTGCTCGAGCGAGCGTGTGACAACTACTGCGGTGGCCATCGTCCACCGGTTGCCTATCGTGTCGTCTTGAGTCCTAATGACTTGCAACGTATCGTTGCCTAGTGCAGCAGAATGGAACATATGGAACCTATGGAACGGGGATGGGTACGCGCCCTTTTATAGTCCAAGGGGGCATCCCTTACAAGTTGGAAGAAAGTCAGAGGGTTGGTATACGGGCCATGCCTGATCTCTTCAAATCCTTTGCCCGATGGATATGGTATGGCCTCCGTTCTTGGTCCCTGTTCACCGTGTCAAGTTATCATGTTGTTACGTCAGGCCATCCCGCCGTAGCGGGTAGGTTTACGGTGCCACTGTGCATTCACGCGCGTGACCTGGCGCAGTATGGCTCTGTGTATGGGTCTACTGTCCGGGGTGTTGCATCGTTATCTGCTTCACCTACTCCCAAGGCCCACATAGGGTAGCCGTCCCTAGTCGGAAAGTTAGAGCTGGTGGTACGGCCAGAACCTGATCGGGGCGCTAGGTTGGAGGCGCGAGTCTGGGCGCCTGTCCGAGCAGAGCCAGTCGAAGGTTCCAAGTCGGGGTCCGACCATGATCCCCTGCTTGGTGGGACCTGCACGGCTCGGTTCCCAGGTCGCGGGAGCCTAGTCGGGGACTGGCCTTGGCCTCTTAGCCCAATCAGGGTGATTGAGTCAGCCCAGTTATCTGCTATTGCGACGCCCTCTATCAGACTGAGTGCCTCGGGAAACGGTCCCATGGGGGACCCCAGGTCTATGTGTTGGAGGTATGCCCTAGAGGCAATCATAGAGATGATGATATTCCATTTGTATCCATGATTTGTATATTGTGTTCATTGAATATCCATTGAAGGCTACTTGAATTGATTTGCAATTATGTGAATTGTATGTGAAACTCTTTACTTGTATGGTTATTCTAAAGTTGTCCCCAGTCGGAGTTCATGTGAGGACACACATGAATATTAGACTAGCACATGTATTAGTTGATGACTATGTTTCACAAGTCATGGACATGGAGATGTTGAACTAATAATGTGGACACATGTGGAGACATGTGTTAGGACTGACCCAACACGAGAAGTAGTTCTCTCTTTAAACAACATATACGCTTTGTCCTTAGACCTGAGATTGTCGCATGTATTCTAGATGTGGATCGACCTACTTAGGGGCTATCAAACGCTACGCCGTAACAGGGTAGTTATAAAGGTAGCTTTCGGGTTTGTCAAGAAGCATGCTATGAGACATGGTCAATCAAGATGGGATTTGCCCCTCTCTGATTGAGAGTGATATCTCTGGGCCCCTCAAGTGATCGGATCCAAAAATGCATGGCCATGCTACGTACGGTTAAGAGTTAACCTACAAAGGGATTCCGAATCACAGGATCGAGAAAGAGCGGTCGGCTTGAAGCTAGACCAAATATCATGAGGCAAAGGGAATAGCATGTATATTATGTTGTGATGGTTCGTCTGATATGATCTTCGTGTGCGTATAGGAGTTGGCACGTCTTGCTAGAGGCCGCTACCGACTATTGGGCCGAGTAGGAGTACTCGGGCCATGTCTATACGTATCCGAACCCATAGGGTCACACACTTAAGGGGCTGGAAGCCCAATTCGGATCTGATCCGAGTTGGATTAGGTTTAGAAGTACTAATGGGCCTCGGACCCAGAGGCCCGTTAGGAACCTCTATAAATAGAGGGGTGGGGGCGCCCTAGTTTTTACACCTTTTTGGCGAAACACACCTGCCGCGCCTCCCACGCCCTCGCCTGTTGCAACTCGCGGATCTAGCAGTCCGGCTTGCGACCCTTCCTCCCTGCACGTGTGGATACCTTGGAGGTGTTGCGCCTGCAGCACTTGGACGAGCCGCCGACGAGCCGCCGACGAGCCACGACGAGCCGACGACGAGCCGCGGCACCGGAGGCGATCTTGTTGCACGTGGACGAGCTGCTGAGAAGCTGCTGGACGTGATCGACTACGTACGACTATGTTGATCGACTACGTACGACTACGTGATCGTCTTCACTGCATCGACGCATATCTACATCTTCCGCACCAGTAGTGCGTCGAGTGGTAATCCCGTGATCCTTATACGGCAGTTATTCCTGGTTTTACGCGGTAGAAATTTTGATTTGCGCTAGCGTAGCCTACCTCGTAACCCAACACTATGGACCTGTCAGGAGCTCCCGAGCCCCTTTGGGGCTTCATGGAAGCTGTGAAGGGGCTGATCGTTGAGGAGTTACGCCAAGGAGAGATGCGCCAGGGAGCGCACTCTGCGCCCACCCTTCTGTGAGGGTCGGTCGTCCCGTCGTTGGGTGGGCTGGCTCCTTATCCGAGGTGATAAGGACATGGGCCGCGTGAAGCCGTACCAGTGCCTCACGGCTCAGTACTTCTCCCTCAGGTTTCGATATGGGGTATGTGAATCATCATATCAGGATGCAGCACCTTTATCGCAGGTAGCTGAAAGGTCGCCTCAGTGTCAGGCACTTTTAGCGCGCGTCCATGGGCGCGGATGGAAACCGCCCTCGGATCATGGCCGTTCGCCCAGCTATAAATAGGGGAGCCTTCGCGTTCGGAGTCCCCAAGGCTAGAGTTTTAGGCGCCATGGCTCAGGTCATAGATCCGGTAGGTTTGAGGCTACTACTTTTTGCCCTAGGCAGCTTTGTCCGCTCCACATGACTGCCAGAAGAATTCTCGTAATAGGCTTCCCCTTCCCCCCTTCCGTTGCAGCCTTTTTCTGCATGACTCGAGACCATACTGCAAGAAGAAGTCTCGTAACATGGTCTTGTCATGCAGTGGGCCGTCGAGGGAGAGATCAAGGGAGCCACCTCGGGAGGAGAGGAGATCATGGGCTCGTTGTCCTCCATCCTGCGCTCGTACCTTGGGCCACCGATCGTCGGAGGTCATTGTTTTGACCTTCCGAGTGCTCGGTGCTTGTTCGGTCATCCCCATCTGCTACGCACATGGGTGCGGCGACGGAGGTGCCCACCAAGATGAAGGCATCGATGCTGGCTCGTTGGGAGCCAGTGAGAGCCAATTTGCCCATGGTACCGAAGCGAGATGCTCGTAGTCCCTTCACGCCTCTTCCCCCCTCCCCGCTCCCCCCATTATCCAAGTTGTCCCGGTCGAAGGAGATGGATCTGTGGGAATCCTGAGGTAGCCTCCTATGTTCTCCGAGTCCTTTTATCTCATTCTTCTTTAGGCGCCCTTGGTTATGGGGATGGAGATCGAAAGAGATCCGGTGTGGATGGGTTGATGAGCGAGGTTTTCGGCGCGGCTGCTACGTGCGGGCCGTGCTCTTCTTCCTTGTTTTGGTCCCGAGTTGTAGGGTAGTCCCTAGGTTGTGCCCTCATGCTTTGCATGATATTGTAAGGCCTTCGGGTCCTTGTATTCGCACGCTTTGCGTGATATTGTAAAAGCCGTTGGCTCATGTTTTCATCTTAATGAAAAAAAGTTCGTTTGTGATAAGTGATATGTGTGTCTACCGCACTTCCGGGGCGATTTCGAGACTTCGAGATGCATTTGCTTCCTTTGCCAACTGCGCTGTGTAGGGTAGTTGGGCTAGGTCGGGAGTGCTAGTCCCGGGCAAGTGTCGGCGCCCAGCTTTCCATCGGGTCGTTTGGCAGGGGCCGCAAGAGGTGCGTCGGGTCAGTTCCGACGCCCAACTTCCGAGGATCGAGGTGGCATGGGCCGCATGGGCGTGCCGAGTCATGCAGGAGACCAGTTTCCGAGGGTTCGCCTTTCGTCGATGTTTCGCCGAGCGAACCCAGTGGGTCCAGCCCCCGAGCCTGCGGCTGACTGGTGAGTTTCATTAATATAGATAAATGACATGTAATACTTGCATCTCAAGTCTGCAGAGGAGACATGTGACAATGAGGCCAAAATTAAACTTTTTTTTGAGAGACGGCAAGAGATCTTCTCGTTTCCCATGCAACAACGAAGAAAAGGAGACTGATTGAGACTTATAAGCAGACTCGTTCTGATCTCTAGAGTTAGTGCCGTTGAGCAAGGTGCTTGTCACTCCGTGTTAGAGTGCCGTTGATAGTGCGGTCATGTAGAGAGGCCGAGGACCCCCAATCCTAATTCTACAGAGGACCGGGTGCCCTGGTCATTGCAATGGAAATGCACAGGAATTGAATACGAAGACCACCTGAATTTTTCCTGTCACTGTTGCAGTGGGAGCAGATTCGGTGGGCACCAATTTGTCTGGTAAAACTCTGAGGCTGCGTTCTCCACAAACTCTTCACAACGAAGCAGGCACCGTAGATTTTAAGAGCGGTTAAGCTTGAGCTTGAGCTTTAGCTGCGGCTGGTGGCCCAGCAGCTCGGCTGCCGGTCCAAGCACAGCTGTTGCAACAGCCCAGCTAAAGCACCTGTCGAGCACAGCTAACAGCCAGGGGGTGGTCCAAGCGGCTGCTGGCTGGCTGCATGTGCTGTAGTGGCTGCTGTAGCTGCAGCCAGCTTTGCCAAGCAGGAGATTTGATCCGCGTTGCAGCTTGCATTGTTTATTCCATGGAGTTACGATGTCGAGGTCAAACAAGTTGATTGCTTTGTATTTTATACCACACGAGATTCGGCCCCTTCGCTTCAGTTTCCTGTGACCGTTTCCTCGTGAGTCGTCGTCGCGTTTGGGGTATAGCGTTACCAGCTAAGAGTTAGATTTCTCCGTTGGTATGATTAGGGAAGTGTTCCCAGTTTCAAATTTGGTGCGATATATATGACGGGTGATTTCTGCTATGTCGTTGTTGTGGGTATAGGCGTATAGCACAATCCGTTGGGAAATTCATGCAATGTGTCGGTTAATAGGGGTTATCTGGAAGCACGAATGGCACCACATCTTTTTTTTTTTGAGAAAATGGCTACGTTCTGATACATTTGGCATCTACTACTGTGTTTTTTGAATGCATACAAGTATACAACCAGCAACCACTTATTCTTCAGTTTTAGAGGCTAATACCATTATTGCCAGAATTTCAATTTACAAAACTACTGCCCAGTTTTGTTCTCTCTAAATCTAATGCTATTACTATTAGGCTATTAGCATGTGCAAGCATTTGTGTACTTAGCTTTTATTGGGTCAATTTACCATTACGGGTTTCTCTCTAGCTGTCATGGGATTCATATCAAATGTGTTGTCAATTTCTGCAGATTGTGGTTGGAAGGAAAGGATCAGGGCTTCTGACCAATGAGGCTGGTGAAGTCACGAGGCAAGGAATATTACTTGCACCGCCTATTGTCAAGTCATTATCAGTGCAGCTTATTTGACTTTCCATCTCTGTAAATGGTGTAGTCATCTGCAGGGTATGTTGAACCGGACAGTAAGAATGCTAGAAGCAGGGATAAAGCCTGTGTAAGCTTCCTGCATTCCTGTGGTCCTTGTCAATTCTTCGCAGTTAGCTTACTTTTGCTGATTCTGCTGAGCTTTTATGTTAGTTTTATTTTTGATGGAGAGCCACCTAAAATGAAGAAAAAGGAGCTTGCAAAAAGGTATGCATGAATTTTTTTCTTTGCTCATTTTCACTCATCAATATTAAATCTCGACACATGCTTTTCCAATCAAGATCAGGGTAGGACGTATGCTTGTGCACCCCAACCACCCCATTTCAAGTTCTTTTCAACTCAATTTTGGGTGCCTATTTTCTTAAAGAAAAACCACCTAGTTCATTCTAGGTTGGGCCTCATTTTTACATGCTTTTCCAATGTTTGTGTAGGTCCTTAAAGAGGAATGATGCTACCAAAGATCTTGAGGTCAGTTGCTCCTCAACATAGTTGTAGAGCTTCCTTACTGGCTATGCCTACCTTTTTCATTGCTTTTGCTGGATTTCTGAAGTGGCACTTGAATTACAGATCGGAGATGAGGATTCAATTGAAAAATTTAGCAAAAGGACTGTCAAGTTAATGATCTTACTGTCTGAGGAAATAGGCAATAAAGAATTTGTTCGAAGAGTGTCCTTGAATTTATATCAGATAAAGCAGCCTTCTATTCTCGTATGAATATGTCGTATGGAGTTTTCTTAGGAAAACGGTTTAAGCCTTCTAAACAGTTTGAGGAGTGTTCTGAGGATGTACTGTAATTTTTGCCTCCCTTTCCAGGTCAAAAATAAAAGCACAATGATGATTGTAAGAAGCTGTTAAGATTGATGGGTGTGCTTGTGGTGTGGTGCGAGTGTGGAGTGTGTTGGTTGTGTGCGTGTGGTGTGAGTGTGGAGTGTAGGATGGGAAGGTAGCTTGCAGCTGCAGCTATAGCCATTCAAAAAGCATAAGCGAGCAGAGAAGTATCCGGGGGTGTTTGGTTTCTTGAGCTAAAATTTAGTCCATACCACGTTAAATCTTCGGAGGCTAATTAGAAGGACTAAATATAAATTAATTATAAAACTAATTGCACAGACGGAGGCTAAACAACGAGACGAATCTATTAAACTTAATTAATTCATCATTAACAAATGGTTACGGTAGCAACATATTGTCAAATCATGGACTAATTAGGCTTAATAGATTCGTCTCACCATTTAGCCTCCATCTGTGCAATGGATTTTATAAATAATCAAGTTTTGTGACCAACACCAAGCGACAAGCGATCTTCACAGAACTGCAAGTGCAGAGGATGTGACGATCAGCTTAACCCACATGGCTTTGCACGGCATAAATAATCAACTCGATTATAGATAACAGATATTGTGGAATAATAATCCGTATATGCACATGTTATTAAAAAAGGGATTTTATATGCACAATCATGTCAGCTCGCAAAAAAAAACCTTTTCCCTCCTAGAAAACCAGTTGGTTCATGGCTTCTTGGACTATGCTGTGCTCCAGCACCAAGTTTTGTTCGTGTGGTTCATTACCTCCTGCACCTGTTTCAAGATGGCAATGTTTTAGCTTGCAGTTAGCACTTGGTATTACCGGTACTTCACAATTCATACACACATCATTTCCAAGAAGTTATACCTGAAAGCCTGTATACTTGTTGTACTGTTCACCCTTGCTAAAGCAGTAACCTCCTAGCAGAGGTCAACAAAAAAATGCTCTTGTTAAATATAGTACAAGTTAAATAACGAAGGGTGTTTTGAAACAAATAACGAAGGGAATTTAAAACACCTTGAGTTAAAAGATAGTACTGAGAAAACTTCAACGTAAATAATATCTTGGGAGTTAAAAGGTAAATAACTAAAAGAGTAAACTTCACTAGATTACAACTATTCTGAGGTATTAAATCCATGGTTTTACAACTTTTAAGGTTTACTATTTTGTAACAACATCCGCTACTAATTATACTGCCACGAAAACTACATTGATACTTGTTGCCATCGAACTGTAGTTTTATTGTAAAAAGTATTAAAAATCTGTAAAAAATGTCTCAAAAGTTGTAGTTTGTGGGTAATAATTGAAGTACTGCGAAATTTACATATATAGAAAAATCAACTTGTGCTAGATTATGAAATTTCTAGTAGGACACAGGCTATGTTTGGTTTTCTATGCTATTGCCAAGTAAAATATTTCCAAGAAAATTTGGCGTCCATTTGATTTGGAGTCAAAGTTTTGCCATATCGTAAAAACATTTGGACATAGCTAACTTGGACGCAACTCAAGCTGCCGAAATGGCCGATCCTATCGGCGTGACACAAACCAGATGCTATTTTTTACCCCAATGCCAAACTTTAGCCATGACAAGAAAGAAGGGGAAAAACGGAGGATCACATTCTGTGAACAAAAGCAACTCATATGCATGAAGCTGCGCGACCGGTGGACCTACCTATTTGCACGTGAGGGATGTGGGAAATCTTGTTCCATTCAAGGCTTCCACGTTCCGAAGCCTTCTTCCGCAGTTCTGAATGACACTTCTGAATAAACAGAGTCTGAAGGGAGGAGGGCACATTTGGTAATGAACGGAGTTGATCGGAATCATATAGGCGCAACGTCTCAAGAGAGGAGAGTTCACTTAAGCTCAGTGGAAGCGATTCCAAATTGACTTTAGATATCCATAGATGTTGTAGGGATGTACAATTCCGTAGCAACCATGGCTCAATTGCGTCCAACATTTCTGACCCGTCTCGAATTTGCAGACGATAGGTTGGGCATAGACTCCTCACTGGCTCAACAAGCAGCAAGGCCGGGTGGTCGATCATAATATCCTTGATTTGCTTGAAGCTTCCAGGCTCTTCTTCGCAACCAGATACACCAAAACTTAGCGATAGCCCAGCCTCTGCGAGTTTACTGCAGTTCAAGAGTTCTAAATCCTCAAGGCGTGGAAGGGATCTGAGCCCACCCAGGGATGACAGATTCCTGCATCCAATCAGGCTAATGATTCGCAATGACGTGAGATTCGCAAATACATCTGCGGATGGGAGGGATTCCACTACCGAGCAGTTTCTGAGACTCAAGTTGGAGAGATTGGTAAACACTTGCAGTGACTCAAGCAGCAGAAGTTCCAAGTCACCACACCGCCCCATTGCTAGAGTTTTAAGTGATGGTAGCGGGAGTTTATCTTCAGCACCACTTAGCAGCCTCAACTCTGGACAATTTTCTATGCGAATCTCTCGAAGTTCATTCATTTCTTCAAATGGAAAGGGTGCAGACTCCAGATGCATGCAGTCAATGATGCTCATTTCACGTATTACTTGGATGCATTGTTTTTGCTCAAATAAGCTCCCCTCAAGTGAAGTTAAACACTGACAAGATCTGACCATGATGTGCAGCCATTTGGATGATATACTTTCATCACTACTGATATGCAGCTTTACTATCCTTGGAAGCCTGATCAACCCGACCTCTTGTATGTCCAACCTCACTAAGCTAGGAGGTAGAAGAGGCAATTCCTCAAGTTTTAAGCATTGTTTTATATTAAGTTTTTGAAGACTTGGTGGCAGGAACGACTCCATACGCCCATCTCCTGAGGCATTTAATGGCTGACCAATTCTTCTCAGTCTAATAAGACCACGTAATGTTAAATCCTTTAGCTTCAGTAACTTTCCAAGGCTTGGAAGTTCTTCGATATGTTCACAGAAGTTGAAGTCAAGCTCTACAAGGTTTGCTACGCGGGATTCTGCAATCCAATGTGGAATTCTACTGCCACGGAAACGTGAAATACATAGTTTCTTAAGATTGGCATGTGGCTCAAGGCTGTCAAGAATCAGTTCATCCGTTCTACTTCGGACACCATCGCATTCAGTCCATCCTAGCCGTAATGACACGAGGCATTTCTTTTCCTTCATCTTGGCCTTCTTAGCTTCTTCTTGGTTATCAACATTCTCAAGGGTATCAACAGAAAGACTACGGAGGCTTCCCAAATCCTTGAGAGCACTCATATTGTAACCTCTTATTCTCGTGATATGATAATTTTTTAAGACTCGAAGAGAAGTAAGTCTTGCTACTGGGACCATACTGCATCCGCTGCCTCCATATGACACGTATTGCAAGCGGTCAAGGTACCCAACATCCCTCACTTGTTTTGATCCTATCTTCGTAGATCTCCATATTAGTCTTCTTAAGTGATATAATTTGAAAACCCCAGACATGCTCTCTCGTGTGTATTGTAATATGATGCAACGAAGGTGCTTTAACTTGGCAAGTTTGCTTGCAAAATGGGATCTGTGCTGCAATTCTGTTTGAAATAGACGCAATGATTTTGAACTCTCAACAAGCTCTTCCACTGTATTTCGAATACCTATGTTCTCTTCCACACCATGAATTTTTTTGACAATAATAATGGTACGCAGATTTTCCAAACAGGAAATTTTCTTCATCTTTTCCGTAGGAAAATTATGAATTAATTCAACACGAATGTGTCGAACTGTGCTCGGCACATTCTCAAGGCTGCCACCATCAACCATGCGTAAACATTCTCCAAATGAAACATTCGTTGCTAAATCATGCATTAAGTCATGCATGACATAGTATCCAGATTCTCTGTCTTCTTGACCAACAAGATCTACACGGAATCTGAGATCGAAGAATGATTTTCTGGTCAGTTGAACCAGGTATTTTTCTCCAACATCCACTAGACTTTGAGTTCCAAACGCATCCTGCGAGATCAAACCTGAGTCAACCCACATCTCCACTAACTGATCCTTTTGAAATTCATAATCTTGCGGGAATAAGCTGCAAAACCGAAAACAAGTTTGCAGCACTGGTGGTAGGTGGTAGTAGCTTAGCTTTAGAACATCCATAATATCCTCTGAACCTCCATAAAAATGTTTCAAACTTTGCATCAGGAACTCGTTCCAATAATCCAATCTCATATTATCACGCAGATGCGCGCCAACAACCTTTGTCACCAAGGGACAGCCTCTGAGATTCTTGGCAATTTGTTCTCCAGTTCGTTTAAAGGCTGCATCATCTTGGAGACCACAGCTGGGAAAAGCATGATGGCTGAAAAGCTCTATATTATCATCTTCATCTAGGCCTTGCAATTCAAGGAGTTTATTTTCACCTCTCATAACTTGATCTGCCATTTCTGCGACTCCTTTCATGCGGGTTGTCAGCAAGATCTTGCTTCCATTCTTCCCTGCCCTCAAAGGAGCAAATAACTTCCCCCATTGGTCATCTGTCTTGTCCTCCCAAACATCATCCAAAATAACCAAGAATTTTAGGGAATCTAGTTTCTCTCTAAGAATTTTCTGCAATGCATCCAAAGTACTGGCACCATTTGTTGCCCAAGTAGCATTTTCCAATATATTCCTTATGACAGTCGTTGCATTAAAGGTAGTGGATACACATGCCCAGATCACCTTATCAAAATGCCTTGTGATAGTGTCATCGTTGTGTATGAGTTGTGCTAGGGTAGTTTTGCCCATCCCACCGTGACCAACTATGGAAACAACAGATACTTTGCTCACCTCAATTTCAGCATCTCCAACTGATGGCTTGGTCAGCCATCCAATTGCTTCCTCTGACTCCTTGCGCCGACCAAACACTTTAGTTGCAGTTATCATGGACCCTGTTTCACGATCCTTGTTCAGAGAATCCTCTTCCTGACGACTTGTACTTCCTCCGAGGTGATCCGCGAGTGCGAGAAAACCCACAACACCTGCAGCAGCCTTGTCTAAACCCTCCAGAGCTTTCTGCAGCCTCCTGAGAGTGCCACGGTGACTCAAACCTTTGACAGCCTTATCCACAATACTAGCATGCTTAACAGACTTGATAGCACTATGCTTCATCTTAGCAAAAGAGGAGCCCCAGTCACTAACCTTTAGGTCCTTCGCCTTCTCCTTGAGTTCGTAGTACTCAATTTCATCAACAGCATCCTCAGCCTTCTCCACCGCATCCCTGAGATGCCACAGCCATGCATCTAGCGCGATGCTCTCCTCCTTGATGCGTTCCGGGTTGACCACATCAAACACAGCTTGGATCTTTGGCAAGGCAAGCAGTATCCTGCTCTTCATCTCATCTATTCCTTCAGTTTTCCAGTACTGATTTAGGTAGGCAAAGGCCTTGTTGACCAAGAAGGAGATGGCCGGAATTGCCACTGACTTCCCAGCAAACACGAGTGCGGCTGCAGGAGCCATGTCCAGCTGGGAGTGCGGGTGTGTCTGAGAAAGATGGGGAGATTGTTTTCAGTGTCTTGAGATGTTCAGGATTTTGAGTTGGGAAGAACAGCAAAGAGAGGAATTTAAGCATGGGATGCTTTCAAGTTGGGAAGGACAAAGAGACGAAGCAACATACTGTGAGGGTACGCGTTTGCTTTTCTTGCCGGCTCTCCTTTGCCTTGCACTCGGCGGCGGCGCAGCTCGGCTCGATGGAGACGAAGGTCAATCTGGTGGCAGCGGAGATCGATTGAGCAGAGGAGAAGGTCGATCCGGCGAGCGCGGAGGTTGATTTTGTAGTGGAAAAGCTCGATTCGGTAGCAACGGAACTCAATTTGGCGCCGGAGAACTTCGATTTGGTGGTGGAAGAGCTCGATTCAGCATCAACGGAGCTTGATTTGGTGCTGGAGAACTTCGATGTGGTGAGCAAACTCTGCACCCACTTGTCTTGACTACAGAAAGGTCTGCGCTGTGACGTTAGCACATCACCTCAGGTTAGGTGTGGCTCAATTTATTATTTGTTGCAATTTTATGGCAAGGCACTGATCTATTTCACAAATCCAATTCTAACCAGGACTCTTCACCTGAATACAACGTTCACAAGTTCAAAGGACTGTGTACATCCCATGGCCAAGTATAACCGACAAATGAAAGTTGTGAGGTGCTGAATGCAAAACTATTGTGGACCCGAGTACTCATCGTCCACTTCCAGCAACTGGCCGGCGACACGAAATGAAATGGGAGGGGCTGGCTTTATCATGGGCCACTGTTATGGGGGCTTACTGCACACAGCTGAACTGGAGACGCGTCATCTGTAAACGTGCATGCTCTCCTTTTGTTGTGTTTTTCAAAGCCTTTTGCTGTCCGCTTGTTTCTTTCCGTGTTGCAGTGTTTCTATTGGCGTGTTTCTTATGAAGAAACTAGACAGGATAAGAGCGCTCTCTCTCACTCTCTCACACACACAGCAGGTGGTGAATTGATAAGCTTGTGGCAGCAGCTTCAATGCTTCTCAACAGTCAAGCACTTAGAGACAAGACATGAAGTAAATTAAAGTGCAAAAAGGAAAACAAACTTTTCTTAGTACATGGCAACGAGAAGTTGCGAACAATCAATGGTCACTATACTTTGTCCCGGGCAGGATAATTAGCTGTATGAGTTTGTCCCCAATTGAAAGATTGTTCACTTGGGCTCCATCATGCGCCTGAACGCTAGTGTTATTGCCGAAAGCGTTAATCTTATAGTTAATGATGTGCCAAATGGAAGGAAGGATAAGCACTAGCGTTTCCAAGATTTGGAAGAGGCAAATTTGCAATGTGTTGGGGCTCGTCCAAACAGTAGACAAGGTAAAATAATGAATAAAGACAATAACAACTCGAGCAAACGTAACATTAGCTATTCTATCAATGAATAGTGCCCGCCTTAGGAGGGACGGTTCACCTCACTTTATAGGGCTATAAAGTTACATTTCCGCATGCCCGTTATACCCATACCAACAACTACATCCCGGGCATATTCCGTACAAGACAGTAACTTGACCCCTACTCAAAATGTCGCTTTCAAAGTGGGATTACATTTCTAACCCTTTCCAAGATCCTTATTACAAAATTGACCTACAGTAATGTGGTCCCAGGGCTGTCTTGACCCCTTCCTTCCCTACTTGTTAGCTTCGTCGGGACTAAGTATGCTTCCGTATGCTTTTCGCCTTCGTTGGTCGAAGTCAGCTAACCTTGGGCTTTGGTCACAGGACCTCCCCGAAGTCAGGTCGCCGGGAGCTCCGTGGGGGCTTCAACTTCTGGAATCTTCGCCTGCAAAATCACAGAACGGGCATTTTCGTACTAGTTAACCTCGATTAATTGTTAGCTTCGTAAAAGAGTATAATGACGAGGCCAGTGTTGGTGTCGGGGAAAGGTCCGCACCAGTTTCGTTCAGGGCGCGTTGTGGGGCGGTCCCCAACAGTAGCCCCTTCGTGGGCGAGGTCAGAGACACCGTCAACCGATCCCGTGAAAAGTCCGAAAACGCCCTCAAAACGTCACCCTGAACGGCGGCGCGGGCCGAGGCGATTTACCGTTAGATGGGGGTACTAACGTCATTTGTCATGCGGCGGTTGGTGATTCGAGGCACCGTAAAGGCGTCTTTTGGCGTTTTTTACCATGCCTATATAAGGTTTGCTGGGAGGGCGGGTCATATTTTACGCTGTCGTTTTCGAGCTATAGCTTTTTGTTGCTTGCGCCTTCACTATGCATCTTCGTTGCTTGCCTTCGTTGTGCTTTCTTGGCGGGGCGGCATCTTCGCTTTTCGTGGTGACGGTAGCTTCTGCTTGCTTGGTTGTGGTTGTTTTTCTTAATTTCTTTTTAACGTTCTGGCTTCGTTCTGAATGTTGTGGGCAAAAGGCGCCGTCGGGGTGCTGGTCTTGAGCAGAGAAAGAAGGTGAAATTTGATTTCGCGCCCGCGGCGAAGCTCACTGTTGAGTCGCAAGTGGCCGCCAAAGCGAAGCAAAAAACCCTGAACATGGAGGCGCAGAAGAGGAAAGAAGTTACCGCGGGGGCTTCGTCTGCCGTGTTGCCATCAGGGTCGACAGCTTCGTCTGTCGACTTGAGCAAACCGGCATACGTCGTTCCTGTCTCCGTGCGCCCTCCAAAGGAGGTCCCTGCTCTTGCACCTTCGTCCACCGGGCCCGCCATGCGGACCAAGAAAGGAGCTAATAAACCTCGTTTTTGCTCGCGTTACTGTTCCGGGTGCCAAGGTTGACGTGCCTTCAGCGACTGGTATCAAGACTACGGCGCCCTCTACAAGCTCGAAGGCTAAGGGCGCGCGGCCTCTCTTGATTGAAGCTGGGAAACATGAGAGGAGGGTTGCCGCCGAAAAGGCGAAGCTTGTGGATGCATTTTCGTCTGATCCAAAGGGTGCATGCGCCGAAGCTGTGAGATCTGGTAAGCATGTAGAGGTGTTTCTACCAAAGTTGCGGTTCTTTGACTGTGGGAAGGCCTCGGCGGGATTTTTGAGGGACTTGGAAGCAACTATAGGAGGCGTTGGTGAGGTTAGTTGTGAGGATCATGTGAGGCTGAAAGTTAAATGTTATGATGTAGGTGAGAGTTTGCCAGCGGGTCTTCAAGGGCTGAATGAAGGTCTAGGCTTGAGCGGGCGCACGGAGGTTCTAGCGACATGCGTTGAAGGTAGGGTTTATAATCCACACAACCTGTCTTTGGTCTGGGGGGATCAGGGTGAAGATTGCAAGCGCTATGCAAATATTGGCGGTTCAAGAGGGGGGAGAAGGCGGGCGCGGCGACTTCGGGGGAGGTTGAAGGCAAAGGAGGGGCTGTGGGTTTAAGTGGTGGAAAGATGGTGGTGACATCTAAGGGTGAGGCTAGGGAAGTTGTTCCGGTCGTGGTTGAGGCGCGAAAATATGAGGGTGAGAGCTGCTTGTAGGTGGTTTTTGTTGTTCGTAGGTTTTGTTGTTATTGTATTACGCTTACAGCTGTATTCTTTGACGCATAGATTTTCAGCAAGCTGTGAAGTCGATGAGCTCGGAAGAACTCTTTAACTTGGAGGCCAACCTCGTAAACAAGGTATGATTACTGGATAATTTGGTGATGTGTGTGGTGAGTGCTGTCCTTTACCTTGTTATGTCTTTGGTGTTTTGGCTTATTGTTCTTTGTTTAAAACTTGTAGGTGTCTTATTCTTCAATGATTATGAGGGATCGGCTTGCTAAGAGTGAGAAGGCAGCCTCGGAACTTTCGAAGAAGGTAGCTTCACTTGAGGCGACCATTGCTGCTATGCCTTTGGAGATGAAGAAGGTCAAGGTTGAGAATGCAGAGTTGAAAGAGGACTCTCGCAGACTCAGTGAGAACTACGAGGCCAGGGGCGACGAGATTGATCGTCTGGTGGCGGATATAGCGGAGCCGGAGGGCCAGATCAAGGAGAAGGACCGAATTATTGAAGGCTTACGCGAGGGTTCCCAGCGCGACAGTGAGGTTATCGCGGGTTTGAAATCTAAGGTTAGCCAAATGGAGCCTAAGTTAGAAACGAAGGCAAAGCTGTTGAGCCAAATAGAGACTACACTAAGGGAGAGGTTCAAAAAAGTTCATGAAGCTTACAAAGCCTCCCTTGGTGTGTTTGGCGTTGAACCTGATGATTGCCCGTTGGATGAGGGATGCGAGCGTATGTTTGAGTGGCTTTTGGACGAGGTCAAGAGTCTTCCTGAGGTCCTTGAAGGCTTGAACGACTACTCCGCAGTGTTCTGTCTAGAAAGCGCCCTTTACTTGCTAGAGCAACAAGGATGTGAACATGTTAAGAATATTTCCGAAGACAACTACGTTGTGCCAGCTGCCTCGGAGATTGGCTGCGCTACGAAGTCTAATGATGTGGAGAATGCGAAGAAGAACTTGTTTGAGCGCATGTGGTCAACCTCCGGACAAGACTATGTGAAAAGGCTTGCATGTGAGCGGTTAGCGCAGTTGTGCTTGCAGCCTGGTGCTGGTAACGATGAGGAGGATGCTGCAGAGTAGGCTTTGACTCATTGGCTTTGGTGTATAAAGTTGACGAAGTCAGATACTTTTATTTGTGTGTGAAACTATGCCCTGTAAAGTACTTATGTGCCAGATTTTGTTATGTATCCGACTTTTGTAACTATTGTGTTTTTATCCCATTCAAACGTGCTGATTTCTGGCGAAGTGGATCCGTTGCGAGGTTAGATAAGTCAAAGTCGGGTTACCATGTCAGGCAACCCGCTGACTTAGAAAGTGCGAGAGCCGGTTGATACAGCAACCTAAACTCGCTTCAACCGTAGCCGTATTTGTTGTTGTATTTTACATAGGTTGACCTCGTGCGAGGCCGGTCTGGTGTATTGCTTTTGGAAATGCATGTGCTCAACTTGGTCGATGGTTGCGAAGAAATCAACTTTGATTATGTTCAATGCCCTTTTTTGACCGTTTGCCGAGTGAGATCAAGAATGCTATTCGGGCCTTTACGTGGTTAGGTGACACGCATTTTGTAAACTCCTCTCTTGCAAAGTTGCAAAAAAATTTCATGTTTTTTTCGAAAAACGTCACCTTCCCCTTTGCAATGTTGCAAGAGAGAGGTCAGATAACTCAGACTTGCAGATCCTCCTCTTGCGAAGTCGCAGAAATTTTCCACGTTCTTTCGAAAAACATCACCCCCCTTGTGATGCTGCAAGAGAGAGGTCAGATAACACAGATTCGCGGCTAGAGGTTTCAGTATCTTTGATCTGTAATGTCGTTGTATTTACACGTTAGGGTTCCTGCGTGCTCTGGCATGAGGTTGCGCAACTTGGTGTTGCCTTTTGCATGCTCGAGCGTGAGGTCATGCAACTTGTTGTTGCCTTTCATGTGAAATCTCCTCTGCACACTGGCGCGAGGTCGCGCAACCTGTTGTTGCTTTTACACGCGAAATCTCCTCCGCGCATTGGCGCAAGGTCACGCAACTTGTTGTTGCTTTTTACACGCGAAATCTCCTCCGCGCACTGGCGCGAGGTCACGCAACTTGTTGTTGCTTTTTACACGCGAAATCTCCTCCACGCACTGGCGTGAGGTCACGCAACTTGTTGTTGCTTTTACACGTGAAATCTCCTCCGCGCACTGGCACGAGGTCACGCAACTTGTTGTTGCTTTTACACGCGAAATCTCCTCCGCACGCTGGCGCGAGGTTACGCAACTTGCATTTTTAGGGGAAGTTTCCTTTCTTTCTTTGTGAAAAAAGGTGTACATGGATCTGCCTCGTTAAAAACCTTGCCTCCATTATGGAGCCCCTAGCAAGGAAAAGAGTGCAGTCCGGACTCTATGATCTTACAAACGAGGTAAATTTGGAAGTAAAGAAAAGAAAAGAAAGAAAAACCATTCTGTTACCTTCGGCGTTGCTTATAGTTCTGCAAGTCGAAGGTAGCATGTACAATTATGGGTAGTATTTTCGTAGGCTATCAATGTTCCAGGTGTGTGGGAGAGTGTTTCCTTGCTGGTCTGTGAGGTGGAAAGAGCCGGGTCTGCCACTTTTTGTGACAATGTAGGGGCCTTCCCAGGTCTCTTATAGCTTGCCTGGGTTTTCCTAATTCTTTTTCCTTTTGATGACGAGGTCACCGATATTGATCTGTCTTTCTCGAATGTGTTGGTCCCTCCATCTTCGGGTTTCTTCCTGATACTTGTCTAGGTTCTCAATGGCCTCATTGATGTCGAGCTCAATCATGTCTTTCTCTATTCTGGCAATTTCGTCCACATCCCTGTGCTTAAGGACTCTTAAGCTTTTGTTTTTTATTTCTTCAAGTGTTACGGCTTCGGCTCCGAATAAGAGCTTGAACGGGGTAAAGCCTGTTGCCCTGGATTCTGTTGTGTTATGGGACCATATGACTCTTGGGAGCTCGTCAACCCATTTGCCCTTTTTTTGATCGAACAGATTTTTTTGACTGCGGTGAATATGGTACTGTTCGCCCTTTCCACAGCTTCGTTTGATTGTGGGTGGTATACGGACAAGAATTTTATCTTTGTGCTGATGCTGGCGCAGAAATCTGTGAATGAGACGCAGTCAAACTGTTTGCCATTGTCAACGGTTAGTTCCTTTGGGACTCCAAACCGGCAGATAATGTTTTGCCAGAAAAATTTTTGTACCGAAGCCGATGTGATAACGGCCAGTGGTTTGGCTTCGGCCCATTTGGTGAAGTAGTCTATTGCAACTACTGCGAATCTGCAATTTTCTTGTGCTGTTGGTAGTGGACCAACTAGGTCCATACCCCATCTCTGGAGAGGCCACGAGGGTGGGATGAGCTGGATAGGGAGCGAGGGTGCATCCGTCTGCCTTGCTGTCTTCTGGCAGGCCTCACAGCTTTGTACGAGCAAGTGTGCGTCCATGTGGACTGATGGCCAGTAGAATCCCTGTCGGATTGCTTTTCCTGCTAGAGCCCTTGAGCCAATGTGGGTTCCGCAAAAACCGTCGTGCATTTCTTTGAGCAGTTCGCTGCCTGTTTCATAATCGACACAACGAAGCCATGGTGTTGAAATGCCTGTTTTGTAGACCTGCCCGTCAATAATTGCGTAGCCCCTTGCCCTTTGCTTTAGGCGTGTACGTTCGGCCTCGTTCTGAGGTTCGAAGTGACCTCTAAGGAAAGCCATTATGCTCGCGCTCCAGTCGTAACACTGGATGGCGTTGACGGGGGCTGGATCTTCTTCTTTGATCGAAGGTGAGGTTATGACTTTGTAGAATGTGTCGGGTGGGATTGGCTCTCCCTCTGCTGCTGCTTTTGCAAGCTTGTCCGCGTCGTCATTTTGTGCTCTTGGTATATTTTTGACATCAAACCCCCGAAAGTGCTTCTCCATGGCTCGGACTGCCTCAAGGTATTTAACGAGCTCTATCTCCTTAGCTTCGCTGTCTTTCTCGATGTGATCACGGATTACCTTCGAGTCCGTTCTGACGATAAATGTTTGTTGCCCTATGGCTTTCATTTTCCTTAAGGCCAGTAGCAATCCCTCGTACTCTGTGGTGTTGTTGGTTGACTTCACGGTTGGTGGGAAGTCTAGCCTCGCTGCATACTTGATTCTGACACCTGTTGGTGATGTGACCACTGCTGTGACACCTGCCCCTTTGCGGCACCAAGCCCCATTGTAGTGGACGACCCATGGTGTTTCAAGTTGTTTTAGCTCCTGCTTTGGCGAGGTCCAATCGACTACGAAATCAGCCAGTACTTGGGATTTTATAGCTGTGCGCCTTTCGAAGTCGACAACGAACTCTGAGAGCTCAGATGCCCATTTGGCGATACGGCTAGAAGCTTCCCTGTTTGAGAAAAGATCATGAAGAGGTTGGCTGGTTACAACGACTATTTTGTGCCCCTCGAAGTAGTGTCGCAGTTTCCGCGCTGCCATAACGATTGCGTATGCAATTTTCTTGAGTTCAGAGTAGTGTAGTTTTGAGCCGCTCAGGGCTTCGGATGCGAAGTAAACTGGTATTTGTCTAGTTTTGCCTTCGATTTCTTTTTCTTGAATCAACGTAGTGCTTACGGCTGTTGCTGAGGCTGAGATGTACAATAGGAGTGGTGATTTGGGTTCTGGCGGGCATAACTTCGTCATAGATTGCAGGTATTCTTTGAGGTCTTGGAATGCTTTGCTTTGCTCATGTCCCCATTCAAGTGTTTTGGAGCTTCGAAGTGCTTTGAAGAAGGGGAGACTTCGCTCTGCCGCTCTTGGAATGAAACGGTTTAGCGCAGCAACCCTACCTATGAGTCGTTGGACTTGTTTGAGCGAAGGTTGCTCTGACATATTAGCTAACGCCTTGATTTTATCTGGGTTGGCCTCAATGCCTTTTGTTGTTACCAGGCAGCCTAGGACCTTTGCTCTTTGGACCCCGAATACACACTTTTCTGGGTTTAGCTTTAGGTTGGCTGACCTCAGGTTAGCGAATGTTTCTGTGAGATCCAGAATGTGGTCGCTTCGTTTGGTGCTTTTGACGATGATATCGTCCACATAAGCTAGGATATTGTGCCGAAGCTGGTTGTCCAGGACTGTTGCCGTCATCCTTGAGAATGTTTGGCCTGCATTTTTTAGCCCTTCTGGCATACGCACGAAGCAGAACGTTCCAAAAGGTGTCATGAAGCTTGTTTTGCCTTTATCCTCCTTCTTGATTCTGATCTGGTGGTACCCCGAGAAAAGGTCAAGTAGCGAGAGCATTTCACTGTTTGCGGCGTCATCCACTACCTTGTCAATCCTCTCGAGAGGGTAATCGTCTTTTTGGCAGGCCTTGTTGAGGTCTATGAAGTCTATACACATTCTCCATTTGCCATTTTTCTTTTTTACTAGCACTGTGTTAGCTAATCAGTCAGGGTATTGGATTGGCCTGATTATGTTAGCTTCGAGGAGCCTGTCAACTTCGGCCTTTACGGCTTGGACCTTTTCGTCGGACATTTTTCTTAGCTTTTGCTTCTTTAGCCTAGCTCCTTGCCTGATGTCGAGGCTATGCTCGATGATTTCCCTGTCCACTCCTTTGAGATCACCTGCGGACCAAGCGAAGATGTTTTTGTTCTTGTTGAGGCACTCGATGAGGTTGCGTTCTTCTTCGGGGTCGAGGTTGGCTCCAATTGTTACGAACCTGTCTGTGATGTACTCGTCTAGGAGTACCCGCTTTGTTTCGCCGTCAGCAATGATCTTTATTTTTTCTTTGTCTCTCTTGGGCTTGTCATGGGCCTTTTGCTTTGCTAAGCTTTCGGCTTCGTTTGATGAGGCTAGGTGGTGGACATTCTTTTGGCCCGGAGCTACCCTTCTTTCTATATTCCTAGTCATTTGCTGATCACCGTACACTATTATGACCCCCTTGAGCGCGGGTATTTTCATGCATAGGTATAGTTGCCTAATTGTTGCATCCATTTTGGTGATGAAGCCGCGGCCAAGTATTGCATTATAGGGATAGTGCATCTCCACCACGTCGAAGGTGATGTGCTCTGTTCTCGCATTGTCGCAGTCCCCAAACGAGATCGGGAGAGCAATTTTTCCCAAGGCCTTCACTGGCTTTCCACCGAAGCCGAGGAGTAGGATGTCGGCTGGGTCGAGCGTGTTCATGTCAATGTTCATTTCTCTGAATGCGTTTGCGAAGAGGATGTCCGCGGAGTTGCCTGTGTCAACTAGGACTTTTCCGATTGTCCAGCCTGCTATCAGCACTTTGATGACCATCGCATCGTTGTGCGAGGTTGTCTTGAGCTTGAAGTCTTCCCCCGTGAAGCTTATGGGAATGTGTGCCCATTCTGGCTTTGTTGGGGGTCCGTCAGGTATGATCACGTTGACTTCTCTGAAATAGTTTTGCCTCTGCCTCTTGTTCTCGAACTCCAAAGAGGAGCCTCCGGTGATTGGCATTATCATGCCGAAGGTAGGTAAGGAGTTTTGGTTGTTGTTTTGTGTGCTGGGCTCTAGTTTGGGCATTATGGCTGGCATGCTTGGGGGAGGATGTAGTGTTTCTTGAGGCTTCTGAGGCGGATTTGGGTTGGCATGTTGCGGGATTGTTTGGTGGTACGGTTGTATGTGGGGCGGAAGAGGCCAGGTCATTGGTTGCTGGAAGTTGACGAAGCTGGGCTGGTTGGGGTAAAAGCTTGGGTGCGGGTAAAAAGCTGTGTGGTGGATTATTTTGGGTGCTTGTGCGGCTACCTTCGTGGATTCTTCTGTAGCTTTCCTCTGTTCTTCTTTCTTTTTGGGGCACCACTCTGTATTATGATGGTTCTGATGGCCATGGTTGACGTAATAGAATGATTTTTGCTATTTTCCTCGACCTCGTCCTCTACCAGAGTGGCCCCCTCTTTGGGTATTGTTGTTTTGGTTTTGGCACTGGCTTTGGTTTTGGTTTCCCTTAATGTTCATGACACGGTTTTGGTTTTGGTTTTGGTTTTGGTTTTGAGGCTTGTTGTAAGGCGAGGGTTGCCAGCTTCGATTCTGGTTTGTTTGCCTTTCCTTGTTACGTTCCGCCACTCTTCTGCGGTGGTCCTCGTCGGACCTGATGTATTCATCGAGTTTGCTGAAGAGAGCACTCATCGTTTTGGGCTCTTTCCTTGATAGCTTCGACGCTGTTGGGCCAGGGGTGAGGCCCATGATGCACGCGGATATTGCTACGGATTCCTCAATGTGCGGCGCTTGAGAACGAAGCTGGACATATCTTCTTACATATTCTGTGAGTGGCTCCTTGTCTTTTTGTTTGCATTGGAAAAGATCTACTTGGGCCGTTTGGGGGTAATGGAAACCCTGAAAGTTTTGTGTGACCTTCGCCTTGAGGTCATGCCAGCTAATCACCGTGTGTGGAGGGAGTAGTGAGTACCAGTTCAGTGCCGCACCTTCGCAAGTAATTATGAAGGACTTGGCGAGGACGACATCATCTCCCCCGGCCGAAGCTACGGCGGCTTCGTAACTCATTAAGAATTGTCGTGGATCTGTCCGTCCGTTGAATTTGGGCAGGGTGGTTGGCTTGTATGTTGTTGGCCATGGTGCGGTTTGGAGCCCGATTGAGAGCGGTGATGTGGCGTCGACCACGAGAGACACCCCTGGCGAGTGATGCTGGGTGCCTTGGCCGAAGTTGAGGCTAGGTTGGAACTGTGCCTGATCAACGGTGGGACTTTGGTGAAAATAAGCTGTGGTTTGGTTTGCATTCTCATGTGGGCTTTCAAGCTCCGCAATTTCTTTCTGTAGTGCTTCCAGCTGCCGCCTAGCTTCGTTCAATTTTGATAGTCTGCTTGAGGCTTCCCTCTGTTGTTGCACCTGTCGTGCTAACTGCTTCTTTTTTCTTTTGACCTCTTCTATCTCCCGGAGGACTGAGTCTAGCTCATTGTCCAGGTCAAAGGGGCCAGTAGCTACGGACGTTGCGGGCTGGTGGCTCTGTTGACTGTCAGTGCGGTTGGTAGCTTCGTTTGCTGTGGGTTGTTGGCTTTGGTGGTTGACCTCGGGTACGGGTCTCTTACTCATTGCTTTTGCCCTTAAGGTTTGCTCGACTCTTGCAAGGCGTTCCTCCTTATCCGAAAGAACCTGATATGTGGCCTCGGGAGCTATAAGCTGACCGGCCTCCACTGTGCTGACTTCTCTCTGTACTGTAAGTCTCTTTTTCCGTTGTGGTGGCATCGTAGGTTGTTTGTCGAGTTAGACCACGGTGGGCGCCAAATGTTGGGGCTCGTCCAAACAATGGACAAGGTAAAATAATGAACGAAGACAATGACAACTCAAGCAAACGTAACAATAGCTATCCTATCAATGAATAGTGCCCGCCTTAGGGGGGACGGTTCTCCTCCCTTTATAGGGCCATAAAGTTACATTTCCGCATACCCGTTATACCCATACCCAACAACTACATCCCGGGCATATTCCGTACAAGACAGTAACTTGACCCTACTCAAGATGTCGCTTTCAAAGTGGGATTACATTTCTAACCCTTTCCAAGATCCTTATTACAAAATTGACCCACAGTAATGTGGTCCCAGGGCTCTCTTGACCCCTTCCTTCCCTACTTGTTAGCTTCGTTGGGACTAAGTATGCTTCCGTATGCTTTCTGCCTTCGTTGGTCGAAGTCAGCTAACCTTGGGCTTTGGTCACAGGACCTCCCCAAAGTCAGGTCGCCGGGAGCTCCGTGGGGGCTTCGACTTCTGGAATCTTCGCCTGCAAAATCACAGAACGGGCATTTTCGTACTAGTTAACCTCGGTTAATTGTTAGCTTCGTAAAAGAGTATAATGACGAGGTCAGCGTTGGTGTCGGGGAGAGGTCCGTGCCAATTTCGTTCAAGGCGCGTTGTGAGGCGGTCCCCGACACAATGCATGCAATTTCTTTGTCTTCCATCAAACCATTGCATCCTTGCTACAACACCTATACCAGTGCCCTCTCCAACTATTTTGGATTCCTTTTATCTGACACATGCGCCAAATCCACTGCCTTCACATGCTCTCTGTTTTTTGTGGCGTTCAGTGTCTTCGTCGTTTTCATTTTTAAAATAAGACTAATAGTGTACTAATGTTGGCCCCCACATTCTCTCAGTTACTCTAGAGCCTGTATAGGTTTATGCTCCCAGCTAACGAAGTTGGAATTTGGTCATGTAAAAATATATATAATGCCAAATTTCCGTTGAGCTCACGATTTTGTGAGAGATGACAGGTATATATGGAATTTCATATCGAACATCAGATGAGACTACTGGCGCACGAAATAAATGTTATTGATCAGAATAGGAACCTGAGGATCTGATTGGGGAATGATTGCAACTCTTTGATCATGCTTTTCTTTCAGACAAGGGACTCTACATTTTTCAGGCTGGTCGAAAGGTGAGACCTCAGCTGCTGCTACAGAAGCTGGAGGCGTCGGGTGATCTGGGCTAATGATGCTGGACAGGATGCTCCTGCAATGATTGACCTGGCTCTTGCAGCCGATCCATGGAGTGGATGAGCCCGTGCCAACCTTGGTGCTCGACCTCCGTTGCACCCTTTCAACCCAACAGCTCCGCTGAACTCACTGCACTTGCTAAACCAAACGGCTCCATCAGTAGCGAGATTGTACCGATTGGGCAGTGGCTGGAACACAAACACCACAAGCAGAGATACTGCATACTCTGATGTTGAACACTCCGACTCTCCAAGGCTCCAGCACATACAACATTTGTTGATTTCTAACCACATTCTGTTGAACATGCTGGGAACCTTTTTCCCATTGCCTCTCATCCTCACTGCATGACTGAATTAGAGAAACGCACATAGTCAGGGGCGGACCCAGGAATCAGTCAGGAGGGGGCTGGTCCATGCTTAATAGAAGCTCAAGAGTTTTGCACCTTTAGTATTTGTAGAGTTTTTGTGAGGAAGGCTATCTGTAAATGTGCATGCTCTGTTTTTTTTTAAAAAAAAGTTTTGCTGTGTTTTTTCAAGCTCAACTCCTTGCTCTCCGGATCATCGTCCGGTTCCTTCCATGTGTTGGAACATTTGGCGCATTTCTATTTATGAAGATGCATGTGACGAAACTAGAAGGGGACAAGGGAGAAGCGCGGGTGATGGTGGTGATGGTGTTTTGATAAACCTGTGGAAGCCGCTGCAATGCTTCTCAACAGCCAGGCAATGAAGTCGATCGAGTTTATACTGGAGATATGACATGAAGCAAATTAAAGTGGAAAAATAAAATAAACTGTTTTGAGTACATGTGCACAATGTGTGCAGTCAATGTTCATTATACTTTGTCCCTGGCAGGTAATTTAGCCATACAGAGTTTATCCCGAATTGAAAGGTTATTCACCTGAGCTCCCGAACCAGGGTTTTTGTTACACTGTTTACTGTAGAAGCAAACTAGTTTTCTTGTCTTTCTGTAGGATTTGAGTTTCGCTGCATTTAAGAAATAATGACAAGTACACTGTTCGCTGCATTTAAAAAAACGGATTAAGAGAAGCTATCCTCATCACTAAATGATCCGTGCAGCCTGTGTGTGACAGTTTGAGTGCCTGAGTGAAAAAACGACAAGAGGCTAAACTACAAGCCACCGTTTGTATCCTTGCAATGTCTGCAGAGGTTGCCGAGTGGAGCTCTGCCGTGCTGCGTAGCCATGTCCTAAAGAGAGCACCGCGCACTTGTATCGGCGCTTTCAGTTTCTCGATCGGATAAACAGAGCGAGTGCAAGTGTGTGGTGTAGGCGCAACTAGTGTGTAAGCAAACCGGAACATGTCGGATCGGATACTGGCTACTGCCGCACCTCCGCCAAGCATGGAGCGTCTGGTGCGTAGAGAAACAATTGCTGGAAAGCTCAAAGTCTTTACTGCAGTATGGGGTTCATAATCATATACAGGAGGCTCAAGGCCGTGCGTGTGGAACTGCTGATCCTATATTCTAGGAGTGCATGCAGTACATGCAGAAGCCGTTAGACTATGATGTTGGGCTATGCCGTTGATGAGATCCTACACCAGGGTTTACCCCCCGCCCCCTCAGTTGTAGCGTCGTGCGGACAAACGCATAAACTGGACTTGAACTCCTCGAACAGCTTGGACGGCAGCTGCTTCGTCATGATGTCGGCGTACTGCTGCTTGGTTGGAACTTGGATGACCTGCAGATGACCAGCAACGACCTTTTCCCCGACAAAATGGACATCGAGCTCAACATGTTTCGTCCTGCGATGATGAACTGGATTCTCGGATAGGTAGCCGGCGGAGATGTGGTCGCAGTAGATGATCGTGGCCTTGTCGACGGGGACGAGGAGCGAAGTAGGTTCCGAATTCAACAGCACTCCGCATGTGCGTTTGCCACGCCGCGATATCCGCTTCGGCACTCGACCGCGACACGATGGATTGCCGCTTGGAAGACCACGAGATCAGGGCATCCCCAAGGAAGAGACAGTACCCGGACGTGGATCGCCGTGTGTCCGGGCAACCGGCCCAGTCGGCGTCGGAGTAGGCGGTGAGCTGCGTCGAGGGCGTCGCGGAGATGTGGATGCCTTGATCAAGTGTCCCCCGCAGGTAGCGAAGAATTCGCTTGATGATATTCCAGTGCACATATCGTGGAGTATGCATGCAGAGGCAGGTCTGGTTCACGGCATAAGCTACGTCAGGGCGTGTGAGCGTCACGTACTGGAGCGCCCCTATAATGCCGCGGTAGAACGAAGCATCAGTGACTGGATTGCCGTCGTGGAGGGAGAGCTTGGACTTGGTGCCGATGGGCATTGGTGCCGGCTTGCAATTCATCATGCCCGCACGTTCTAGGATGTCTTCGGTGTACTGCGATTGCTTGAGGAAGAAGCCGGTAGCGTCTTGCTTGATTTGCACACCGAGGAAGAATTGATCGCAAACTCGCGGCCCAGCTGCTCGACGATGTGTTGCTGGAGCGCGGACGAGGAGGCCGTTAGCAGGATGTCGTCGACGTACACCAGTCGATAGGCCACAACACCATTGTGGTTGTAGACGAACAGCGACGTGTTGGAGCTGGTGGGGATGAACCCGAGCGTACGAAGATGTCCGCCGAGACGATCAAACCAGGCCCGCGGCGCTTGTTTGAGTCCATGCAGAGACTTGACAAGCAGGAACACGTGGTCTGGACATGATGGATCGACGAAGAACGGCCGGCTGGTAGCAGTGAACGCGTTTCGCGAACTCGCCATGGAGGAATGCATTCATGACGTTGAGCTGGTGCACCGTCCAGTCGCGAGAGGTAGCCAGCTTGAGGACTATTCGTATGGACGCAGGCTTGACCACCGGGGAGAAGCTTTGATGGAAGTCGACGCCCGCACGTTGCGTGAAGCCGCGGACCACCCACCTAGCCTTGCGCCGTTCTAGAGTGCCATCGGGATTCAGTTTGTTCTTGAATATCCACTTCCCAGTGATGATGTTGGCGAGGGCGTCGTACTCCTCCTGCATGGCTTGACGCCATTTTGGATCACGAAAAGCGGTGCGGACAGACAACGGCGGAGCTGTGGGCGCGGACGTTGTGGCGACGGTGGTGTATCTTGGATTTGGTAGATGCATGCCTGCTCTGGCGCGCGTGACCATTGGATGACGTTCAGGCGCGGGCGGTGGTGGCATTGGCGATGAGCTCGGAGGTTCTGACGGGGCAAGCGTTGCGGGCGAACTGCTTGGTGGCGTGCTCGGTTCCGGATGGGGTGGCGTCGGGTGCGGCGGTGAGGGCGACGCGATGGGCATGGCCGTTGGAGCGGGCGCGCGGGGTGACATTGGTGAAGCAGCCATGGTGTGTGGAGGACCCCTCGGCGCATGAGGAGCTGGCGTACGTTGCCAACGAGGCGGAGGAACAGGAATGAGATCCTGTGCCTGCGGCGCGGGCGTTGGCCGTTGCGACGAAATCGTTGGTGGCACCTGCGAAAATGGGAAGATTGTCTCGTCGAAGTAGATGTGGCGAGAGGTGAGAACACGACAGGATTCCGGGTTGTAACAGTGATAGCCACGCTGCTCAGCCGGATAGCCGATGAAGATGCACGCGACGGAGCGGGGAGCTAGCTTGTGCGGCGCGGTGGCTGCTGTATTCGGGTAGCGGCAGCAACCAAACACGCGGAGGTGGGCGTAGTTAGGTGGCGAGCCGTAGAAAAGCTCATACGGTGTCTTGTGCTGGTGAGGACGGCAATGGCAGCGATTGAGCAGATAGGTAGCTGTGGCGAGTGCGTCGGGCCAGAATTGTGGGGGAACGGAGGCATGGAAAAGAAGGGCGCGTAAGCTGTCGTTGAGGGTGCGAAGAACACGCTCGGCACAGCCATTTTGCTGGGACGTGTATGGGCACGTTAGGCGCAGCGCGATGCCGTGGGAGGAGAAGAACGTGCGAGACGCAATGTTGTCAAACTCACAGCCATTATTTGTATGCAAGCACTGGATGTCACACTTGAACTGAGTACGAACATATGCATGGAATGAAATAAGAGTGGCAAGCACATCAGACTTGTGGCGCAGAGGAAATGTCCAGGCAACATGTGAGTAATCATCAAGCACAACCAAATAAAATTGAAATCCACAGTTGCTAGGAATCGGTGACGTCCAGACATCACAATGTAAAAGTTGGGAAGGGGAAGAACACACATTATTGGAAGACTGAAATGGTAAACGCACATGTTTGCCCAAGCGGCACGCATGGCAGCTGTGTGTGTCGGATTTGCTACAGGAATAACCAAATGAACTCAAGATGCGGCGCAAGGAATCATCCCCTGGGTGGCCGAGCCGGGAGCGCCAGAAGGCCTTGTCGTCAGCAGCATGCAGACTGTAGTGGCGGGCAGTAGTTGCTGGTGACGGCGGCCGGAGGGGGTAGAGATCGCTGGAGGAGTCACATCGGAGCAGAACCGTCTTGCTGCAGAGATCCTTGATAGAGAAGCCAAGTGGATCAAATTCAATAGACACGGAATTGTCTCGGGTTAAAGCACGAACCGAGATTAAGTTCTTGATTAAATGTGGTGAGATGAGAATGTTATTAAGATGCAGAGGGGAGGGAGAGGTAAGAAGTGATGCATTGCCCGTGAATTGAACAGGTAGAGGAGCACCATTACCGACGATTATGTTGGATGGGGAAGAAGGAACGGAGTATGAGGATGTTATACCGGTGTTCGACGCCATGTGAGATGAAGCGCCGGTGTCCATGAACCAGTCCCCACCGCCGGTGTCCACGAAGGTAATCTTTGTTTTTTTGATATTCTGAAAACGGCCACGTTGCTCTCTGTATTTTTTTTTTACATTTTACATTTTGCGTTCAGTCTATTCTTTGTTTTCGAAAAGGTGAGTTTTTACTCAGGAGTCAGGATAACATTGATTATTTATGAATCACATAGAAAATTCAGTTATACACTAGGTATCCTTCCTAAATGCATGGCGCGTCCAAGCATGTGCATCGATAATTCGATATACATGTACCACTAAAGTCTAGCTAGTGTCAGATGTCACTGTACTAAACAGAAGCTATATGGCAAATTGTGGTTAATATCATTGAGTTTGCGTTTCAAATTAACGACTTTCTTAAAAAAAACAAAATTACCGACGACGGCAACAAGGTTTGCTGTGTCAAAGGAAGACGATTAGTAGCAGGTGGTGTTTTCACAAGAATCAGGCAGAAGTTTAGAGAATCAATTTAGTAGCATGTCTGTCATGGGGTCGACTGCCTACTATGTAGATTATGTGGTGTGGTGGAGAACCGAGCAATATAGTTTAGTTGGTAGAATCCCCGATTTAAAGGTTGTTAACTGGGCTCTAACTCACGAGCTCATGGGTCATGTAGTTATCCATTTCAAGGGTTTCATACTCTATTACCTTAAAACAATTTAAATTCAATGGACCTTCGTTCTTGGTCGTCTTCTTCCTTCTTTTACTTTTTAGAGATCATCTTATGTCAAGTTGTACCAGCTATTTTTTAAGGAAAAAAGTGTATTTTTCATCCTTTAAGGGGTGATTGGTTGGGTGGTTGCAGGCCAGCTAGGCTCCCGAGATGCGAGGTGCACTTAGATCGGATGCCTGAAGCAGCAACACGGCCTGGCTCCGCACGGTGCAAAACGAGTGCCGCAGCTTGGCTCCGCAGAGACGAACAAAAATTTCCCTTTCCACCAAGCCTGGCTGGCGCGAGCGCGCGTGCCGTTTTGCGCCGGAGAGCAGCGGTGCAAGGAAGTGCATTGAGCAGGCCAAGCAATCAATTTCCGTGCAGGCCCTGACCACGCGCAAATGGGCCGGTAACCAATCAGCTGCCCATGTATCCACCGAGCCTGGCTGATAGGGCCTGGTTAGCCGGTATGAGCCAGGCCAGTTTGGACCAGCAAACCAAACCAATCAGACCTAAGTATCACAAAAGTATGGCTTCCATCCTTATATTTCATTTGGTTTGGTGCAAATTAATCCTTAACTAATTAAACGGGTGCACTAATCATCCCCATCTGGACTTCACAATGGTTTAATGCCATATGATAGCAGTTTTGGTGCGGCGTAAGAGGAAACAACGACCATCCTCAAGTCGTGTGAGATGTCAGACCGCATGCAGCTTCAGCTCTACATGATGTTGTCATGAAGATTAAATTTTACCGGATGTTCAATTTAGAGAATTTTCTAAAAAAAACTTTGGCTTGATGCATCTGTTTTAGTTTCACTTTCCCAACAAAAAACACTATGTGTGAACCAACACTTTCTACAAGATAAAAAGAACCAACGAAAATGTCGAACCACAAATTGCATAAACCATACATGTCTAAGAAAACAAAATGAACAAAATAGTATTATTGCTGTAGGATTTGAGCTTATTTGCATTTAGGAAATGTTGACAAATAGAAGTGTGCAACCAAATCTTAGATCAATTTAGTCACAACCACTGCAGCGACCAAATGGGTACAGCCCCCTGATGACGAGTGAATGAGCAGTAGTAGCTAGTATTATTATGGGCATCCGATCAGTGGAATTGCATACAAGTGAGTGCCGTCGAAGGTTTCCAAGTAGATCAAAGCAGCTAGGTACACTTCGTCAGGTTGTCGATTTCTGACCATAATCTGATGAACATGCTGGGAGACTTTTTTCCAACGCCTCCCATCCTTTACTGCATGACTCAACTGGAGACATGTTGGCAGACTATCTATATGTAAATGTGCATGCTCTATTTTTGTTGTGTTTTTCCAAGCTTGAACTCTTTGCTCTCTGCTCGTTGTTTGGTTTCTCTCCTCTGTTACAACATTTGCATTGGCACATTTCTATATATGAAGAAACTAGACGGAAGAAGATCTACAAGCAGGTGGTGTATTGAGGATCTTGTGGTAGCTGCTGCAATGCTTCTCAACTGCCAAGCATTCAAATTCGAGTTTCTACTAGAGATAGGAGAGGAAGTAAATTAAATTGAAAAACCAATATAGATTGTTTGGGCACATGTACACAATGCGAGCAATCGATAGTCATCATACTTTTTGTAGGCATGGTAATTGAGCACTTCGTAGTTATCGATTTAAAGAGATTCATAATCTGTTACCTTAAAACTTTTTAATGCCTTCTCATGGTTGAGCTTTTTTTTCTTGGTAGTGTGATGCGTTCCTATCATTATTTCTTAAATCTTTTTTACAAAAATATGGTCCTAAAACCTGATTTACTTCCAGTTTAAAAAGTTTAATTATCTAAACTTTTAAACGGGAAGTAATTTAGGTCTTAGAACAATATTTTTGTATAAAAGATTACCATAAGAACAATTATGACATCCTTAGAAGCATCGCACACTTTTACAACTTGGCCATTAAATCTTACTATTACTAATTGGAGGCTTCTTTTGAAGCCTCCAGATGAAGCCACCTAGGATTCCTAGGTGGACACTAAGAAAAAGAGAGAAATCCTAGAAATTCTCACAAAAAAGCAAAACATCCGACCATCAATCGACAGATTCAAATCATCATAGCCATTGGATCTATTATGTTTTCTAAAAAATTAACCACCTATGCCATTATAAAAATAGCCTAAAGTAACCCCCTAAATCTATATATAAATTACACACCTCTGCCATTATATAAAATAAACTAAAGTAACCCCCTAATCTTCATCAAAATTACCCACTTATGCCATTATAAATAATATTTAAAATAACTCCCTAATTTGCAACTGAATTGCCTACCGCTATTACTTTAAAAAACTTAAAGTAACCCCTTAAATTTGCATCTATATTACCCACACATGCTATTATTAAAAATAACATGAGGTAACCCTACGTTTGAATCAAATAACCTTAATTAAAAATATACAACAATATATGATTCTAAATCGTCTATATCTTACACTATTGGTATACGATATAATAATTAAGGTCTATACGCATGATGTGTGATGTGTGTCACCATTTATAACGATATAAAGTTATGGGAATATACATTTCTATGCTAAAATTATATTTAGCATTATGGATAGTTCTATTAAATTTATGAGCACTCAAGCTTAGGATTCATTAAACAAATTCAAGCCCATACATGCGGTCTAAAGTGGAAAGTTAAAGATTATAAATATGGATGAAAATATTATAGAGTAATTACAAACTAAAATCTATCACAATTCAATTGGATGAAGATATTAAGTATAATATCTACATAAGTACTGTGTTCGAATATTTAACAAACGAGAGGTAGCTTATGGTAATAGTTTTGTAGCAATGTAATCTCATTTTTTTCCAATGGAGACTCCGCATTAGTTCCCATGAGACAAGCAAGAAAAAAGAGAGATTCTCATAAAAATTAAAAACATCAAACACCAATCCTGTAAACTCTAATAATCATAGCCATTGATCTATTATATTTTCTAAAAAGTGACCCACCGCTATTATTGTGGAAATATTCAAAAATGAGCTCTAAACCTATATCTAAATTACCGAGCTCAGCTATTATAAAACATAATCTAAAGTAACCCCGTAATCTTTATCCAATTTACTAATGCACATCATTATAAAGCATAACTTAAAATGTCATTCTAAAATTTTATCTATGTTACCCACATATGTCGTTATTAAAAATAACCTAAAGTAAATACCTAAATCTTAATCTAATTATTTTCATGTGCATCATATGGAAATCTCAAAAAGTAAACTAATATATGATTCTAAATTACCTATTTATGTCATTGTTAATATAAAAATACTACATTAAAGTATATACACATGATGAGTGCCACCATTAGACCATGTATACATGTATGTGTGGAATCGATGAAAAATATTGATTTGTATGCTAAACATAATGTATAGAGGATTGGAGGTGCGATACAAAATGGAAAAAGTATGAATATGAATGAAAAAGTGCATAGAATAATTATTAATTAAAAATCAATCACAACTGGACAAAGATAGATACATATCTATATAAGTATTATGTTGAAGTATTGGAAAAATAAGAGAATAGTAGGTAAATAATTTTGATTATTAGCTAAGAGTTTAATTTCTAAATAATTTTCAAATCCAATAGCTTATAAAAACATTAGCCCATGCGGGAGCACGGGTTGATGGACTAGTAGAACATAATCTATTAGTGAAGGTTTTGTTGTCATGAGTGGGAGGTTTGCAGAAGTTGCCGAGCTGGAGCTCCACCGTGCTGCGGCACATACCTCCTGGAGAAACGCCGCGCACTTGCTGGTGCCTGGCCGCCTTGGTGATGGTCCAGACGTAGCACCTGAGCTCCTCCTGCTGCTGCTAAAGCGGTTCAAAGTGTCGCGTGGCCTTCAAGCTCAACCTCTGCTGCAACCTTTCAACCCAACATCTCCGGTGAACCAACCAGCCGACCAGCGAGATCTGAGGTTGTGGCTGGAACACAAACACCACAGGGTACATCCTCCGACGATGAACGCTCCAGGCAGGATCTAGAGCCTGGAACATTGTTCATTGCTGAACATGAATAATCAGGCAAGCTGGGAACATTTTTTTCCAATGCCTGCCATCCTTACTGCACAAATGAACTGGAGATACTTGGTGTAAGGCGTGCTCTCTCTCTTTTCTTTTCTTTTTGCCTTTTTCCAAAGCTAAACTCTTTGCTCCCAGATCATGCATGGTCTGGTTTGCTAATTTCCTGTGTTGCTATGCTTGGCACTTATCTATATATGGAGAAGATGTGAAGAGACTATAGATGATGAAGAGTCACCAAAAGACTTGATAAAAGGAATTAAAATAAGGTAGAGGCTACAGCTCATTGATGACTAGTGAATGAGCGGTAGGCAGGCGTACGAGTGGAATTGCAATTCCATTGAGTGCGTGTAGACCATAGTTGAAGTGTCCAAGTAGATGGTCTAGCTACGTGCACCTGGAACACAAATATTTCCAATTTCACGGAAACATGCCTCGTAATATCGCACAGGCCAAGTAAAGTGCAGCACGTACACTGTCCGACTGGTAAAGCCGTACAGGTGATGTGCACTCCAGTCAACCTAGCTCACATGGCAACCCGACGCCCGTCATCACGTGTTGACCTGGATTGTGCTCTGTACGCACAAATGAAAAACTGTAAACAAGTTGGCTTTAGCTTCTCGATCAGATGAAACGAATCCTAGTGCTTGGTGCAGGCACAACTTGTGTGTAAGCAAACGAGAACATGTCGGATCGGATACTGGCTACCGGAACACCAGAACAAGACGCTACATCCTTCGACGTTGAACACTCCAAGTAGGCTCCAGCGCCCGGAACATTGTCGATTGCTTAACAGGATATATAGGGCATGCTGGGAACCTTATTGCCAATGCCTCCCATTCTTACAGCACAACCGGACTACTGGAGATACTTCGTTTCGTGTAACGGCCAGGCAAAACTAAATGTAACTGCCGCATGCTCTCTTGTCAACTGTGCTGCACTTTCCAAGCTCAACTCTTTGCTCTCCGCTCGTCGTCTGCTTCTATTTCCTATGTGTTGCAACTTTTACATGAAGATACATATGATGAAGAAACAAGACGGGAAAAGAGCTAGCTATATATGGAGTAGGTGGTGTAATAATGCTTTTTAACGGACAAGCACTGCATGAAGTCATAGTTAACACTAGACCGGACATGAAGCAGATTGAAGCGAAAAAAAAAAACTGTTTGAGTACATGTGCGCAGCACGAGCATGGGATGGCCATTAGGCTTTTTCCCAGCTATGGTAATTTAGCCGTTCGACTTGTCCTGCCGAGCCACTGTCCGAGCAATAATATAAAGATTGTGGGGTGCAGTACGTGGAGAACCGAGCAATAATATAAAGATTAGTTGGTAGAGTCCCTAATTGAAAGATTATAGCACTCTCGTCGTGTAATTACCTTGGAGCTAGCTACAAAACTTCCCGTCCTTCTCGCCTCCTTGACAGATTGGTTGGGAAGTCGCTGCCGCCTCACAACCCAAGGTGGAACATCTGGAAAGAAAGGAAGCCGTCGCAACTTATGTGTTGCAACGTTTGGCGTGTTTCTGGATATGAAGATATGAAGAAACTAGATGAGCCGATGGTGTATCGATGAACTTATGGGTTCTGGTAGAAGCTGCAATGCTTCTTAACTGCCAAGCATTGAGTGGGGTTTATGACAGGACACAAGAAGTAAACTAAAAGTGAAAAAAAAAGCCACCAACCGATCGATAGTCATTATACTTTGTCCTAGATTGTTCAACTGGGCTCGAACCCCGGTTCTTGCTAGTTCTTTAATAAACTGTTCACTGTAAAATATTCTGAGTAGCGTTCTTGCTGTAGGATTTGAGCTTAGTTGCATTTAAGCTCAACACTCTACCAGCTACTCTAGAGCCTGTTAGGTTTGTGCTCCCAGCTAACCAACTCGAAATTTGGCCATGTAAAAATCCAGATGATGCCAAAGTTCTGTATAGCCCCTTGACTTTGTCAGAGAGGACAGGTACATGTAATTTTCATATCGAACATTGGATCAAAGTGCTTGCGTGCGAAATAGAAGTTGATAATAAAAAATAGGACCGTGAGGGCTGTGATTTGGGAATGATTGTGATTTTTTATCATGCTTTTCTTCAGGCTGGTCAAAGCACTAGTGTTTAGGTGTGAAGGTGCCAAGGTACGTGATGGTAGCTAGAGATCAGGTGGTACATAAGGTGATGCCGCGGCAACTACAGATGCTACGGTCGTCGGTTCGCCTAAGCTGGTGATGCCGGATGGGACACTTATCTAGTGGTTGATGGAGCGCTCGCCACCGGACTGCACCATTTGGATGAGACAACCGAAACCTCCGTGCTCGACCACCACCAGTCCCAATCCAATACCAACCCAAGTGCGGTTGCCGAACCAAATGGCTCCATCACCCGCAAGATCAGAGTCGTTATCAGGTCACCGGAACACAGACACCACAGACTACATCCTCTGATGCCGAACACACCACGTATGTTGCAGCACCCAAAAAATTGTCAATCGCTGAACGTGTTCTATGGAGTATGCTGGAAACCTTTTTCCCAAGGCCTCCCATCCTTACTGCGCAACTGAACTTGAGATAGGATGTACGAGGCAAGACTATCTTTACAACGCGCATGCTTTCCTTTTGTGTTTTCCCACCCTCAGCTCTTTGCTATCCGCTCGTTGTCTGGTTTCTTCCTGTGTTGCAATGTTTGCCACATTTCTATATACGAAGAAGATGTGAACAAACTAGACGAGCAGTGGAGCAGGTGGTGTACGTATTAATATGCTCGTGGCAGCAGCTGCAATGCTTCTCAACTGCCAAGCACTGAAGTGGAGTTTATACAAGAGACAAGACATGAAGTAAACTAAAAGTGAAAAAAGAAACTAAATTGTGTCTGAGTACACTTGTGCACAATGCCACCAAATGGTCATGATACTTTTGTCCTGGGCATGGTAATATAATTCAGGCATATAACTTTGTCGTAGATCGTTGAACTGGGCTCAAACCCGGTTTCTTGGTTACACTGTTCATTATAGAATAAACTGAGTAGCATTCCTGCTATATGATTTGAGCTTAGTTGCATTTAAGAAATAATGACAAGTGTTGAACCAAATCTTAGATCAACTTAGTCACAGCCATTATCTCAGCGACCAAATTAATGGGTCGCTGGCCTAAACAAAGCAGTAGTTTCCATTATATTTGTAACTTGTTTCTATCTATGAGGGTGAAACGAAATTCTGAGCTGAGCTGAGGCCTAGAATGCCTTTTGTTCTTGGGCCATTTTGCTAATCCGTCGCATCAACCTCGAAGAGCCGCTCATTTTTAGCTGCCTTGCTCAGTGTGAGTATAAAAGACCTCTATGAGTATAGGAAGCATGGGCAACAAAATTTGCAGCGTCACGGCCCGTCTTGGCTAACTGTTAAGGCAAGCAATTGCCTCTCCGCTACTACATTTTTCTTGTGGGAAATTAGTATATATGTTAGCTTCAGATACATCATTCTTATTTCAAGGGATGTGAGATGGATGTTGCTGTGCATTACCTTTCCTCCTGAGGAGGTCTTTTACGGTGCACCATACTAGCATATACTAGTGTTCGAAAAGGACTAGTACGAAAACATTCGATGGTCCAGATTAATTGTATACTACCGAGAACCTCGTAGTATAATGAAATAGTATAGGTGGTATAACACTGCTGGGGAATGCGCCTTCAGTACCGGGTCCAAAACCCCTTTAGTACCGGTTGTGCAACAGTATTACTATTTCGATACTAAAGTGGACATTTAGTACCGGGTCAAATAACCGAAACTAAAGGGGTATTAAAAAATAAAAAAAAAGAAATGCACCGACTGGAGCCCAGCAGCACAGCACCTGAGCCCCACACCAAAGAGGGAGGGAGGGAGGCGGCGTACTTACGCTGCTCAGCCACCGCCACCGGTTGCTGCCGCCGCTGCTCCTCAACCCGCCAGTTTCCGCTACCGCCGGATCTGAGGGAGAGATGGCCGCTACTCCAAGATCCACTCACTCCTTGCTCCACCGTACCTGCCGATGCTCCACCACCGTGCCCTCCAGCCGGAGCTCCACCGCTCCTTGCCCCGCCGCCGCTCCTTGCTCCACCTCGCCGTGCCCTCCCTTCTTGCCTCCGCCACTCCTTGCCCCTTGCCCCGCCGCTGCTCCTCACCACATGTAAGAGGTGAGGGGCGAGCGGAGGGGGGCAGGAGAGGGGCGGCGACGGAAGGGGCGGCGATGGGATCTGTGTAGGGGAGAGAGGGAGGGGATTCAGCTGGGGAGAGAGAGGGGATTCGATGGGGAGAAGAAGAGAGAGAGGCGCAGGTGAGAGGCCGGATGAGGGGGACGAGCGGATAAGTGTGGGGAGGGGGGTGAGCGTGGGGTGAGAGAGAGAAGGAGGGGCTAATGAGGTACCCCTTTAGTACCGGGTGGAGGCTTCACCCAATACTAATTAGTACCGGGTGAAGCCTCCACCCGGTACTAAAGGCCCTCATGCACATTAGTACCAGTTGAAGGCTTCAACTGGTACTAATGGTGACCTTTAGTACTGGGTGAAGCCTCCACCCAGTACTAAAGGGGCTCACAGGGGGCTCCTCGGAGACTAGCTATTAGGCTCGATATTAATGCTCACATTAGTACCGGATCAAAATGCAACCGGTACTGAGCCTCGGGACAATTGCTGAGTTTCTAGTAGTGTAAGGGTAATATGGAAAAAATCACAAGTGGCATCATCGTAATATAGTTATGACATCACTTTTCATTTTTGTATTTTCATTCTTCATTTTCATTTCTTTCTCACCTGCTATGCTTCTTCATTGTTGCTTTGGCATCCTGAGAAACACAAGAAATTTTGTTGCCTTAGCTTTCATTTTTTACGATTTTGAAAAGCTCTTTTACGGTATACAGTACTAGACTATACTAGTGTTCGAAAAGAACTAGTATAAAAGCGATAAAAGAATGGAGAGAGGTAGCGCGTGCATTTGAATATGTGATGATAGCAGCTTGTAGTATAAACTCAACACTGAGTTGGCAATGGGAAAGGGAGGTGGATCTACTGGATGTTGTCTGCGACCTCAGTAAACATTGCCATCAAGGATCATGTTTTAAGCCAGGTTTGCACGGGGTGTTTAGCCTTTTCATTCAGGAGCAAATGGCTTGACTTTGTGAAGAACACGCGATGGAAGCTGAATTTGGGTTAGTAATATCTGTAGCTGTAAGCATCCTGTGGCATCTTTGACAGGGAACTCCCTGGTTGTGTCAGCCATGTTGCGAATATCATGCTGGTCATCAAGTTGTATATATGGTGTGCAGATTAGTAACAGTGCATCAACCCGTTGCATTCTTGCTACAGTACATACACCAGTGTTCCATCGTTAACTCTCCAATTATTTGGGTTCCTTTTGTCTGACTCATGCGTCAAATTAATCTGCTATCTTCAGATATTTTGAAAATGAGAACGTGCATGTATACATGCCTTCACATGCTCTCTCTGTTTTCTTGTGGCGTGCAGTTTCTTCGGCGTTTTCAAATCAGAGTCTATGTACTAAGCATAACATAGATTACGAGCCACGTAACAAATTCAGGCCATCCGACTATAAGCAGATGAATCTAGCTAGGATCGCCGGATGGCCTGAGCTGATAATGCCTGTCGAAACACTCCTGTGGTGACTGATCCAGCGCTTGATACCGATCATTCCAACGCAATAGCTCTGCCGAACCAAGCGCAGCCGCTGAACCAAACGACTCCATATCACCAACCAGATCAGACCGATCAGGTTGTCACAGGAACAGAAACATCTCACGCTACATCCTCCTGCGCTGAACACTCCAAGTAGGCTCCAGCATCCAAAGCATTATCAATTTCTGAACACAGTATATTGAACATGGTAGGAACCTTTTTCCCAATGCCTCACATCCTTACTGCACGTATGAACATGAGATAAGTACGTCGTATAGCTAGGGTAGGGTTATCTCTGTAAATGTGAGTGCTCTCTTTTAATTTTGTTGTGTTCCGAGCTCAACTCTTTGCTCTCCCCTCATCGGTTGTCTGGTTTCTTTCCTGTGTTGAAATGCTTGGTGTGTTTCTAAATACGAAGAAGAAAGTAGACAGGAGAATAGCTCTATTTATGTGTATTTGACGAGCAGGTGATGGTGTACTGATAAGCTTGCATTGTGGCAGCAGCTGCAAGCCTGCATTTCTTTTCATCTGCCAAGCACTCAAGTCGAGATTATACTGGAGACAGTACATGGGCACAATGCGAGCAATCGATGCCATTATACTTTGTCCTGTCCTCCTGGATATGGGTAATTTAGGCGTACGGCTTTGTCCTATAGATTGTTCAACTGAGCTCGAACCCGGGTTCTTGGTTACATGGTTCATTGTAGCTTTTTTCTGTAGGATTTGATATCAGTTGCATTTAAGAAGTAATGACAAGTTAGGAGTGTAGAACTACTCATTCTTAAATATCAACTTAGTCACAACCATTGCAGCGACCAAATGGGTAGCTGGTTAAACAAAGCAGTTTCCAGGGCTTGAGCTCGCCCACCAAAATGGCTCATCGCCGTCATCTAGTGCCCTTGGTTTGTTGGCTCTTTTCAATGAAATGGTTCAGGTGGATTACTTACCCTGTTTTTTCCTGTAGTATTAGTTGTGATCTTCTCGTAGCTACCAGAAAGAGTGAAAGGGGATTCTAAGGTTTCCTAGAAGGCATTTTCTTCTTGTGCCATTTTGCTTATCCATCACATCTCATCCTTGAATATATAGTTGTACAATTTTCCCTTCTTGCTCGGTTCATAGGAATGGTAATTACACAACAAATCCCATCTTGCATCTCTGAAAAAAAAATGTCATATCTGAAGCTATGCCAAATTATGTTTAAAATCATTGTGTAGAATTTAAAGTTAACGACAAAGGTTTTAAATGGAGTTGATTGCCATCGGTAGTAGGTTGGTGTTTTTATTGGAATCAAGCAGGAGTCCAGAGGATCAGGTCAGTACGTACTTCGGATGAGCATCAAGCAGGCATGCAACTTATATTCCAGGATCAATGTGCTCCTTTATCCACGACAACGAGGAATAGTACGACAACAAAGCATTCATTCTAGCTAGTCGCAAGCAAGTTATTAGGGTAGGCTAGCTAAAGAGGATACCTGACATATGTTCGTATTAGTGTTACCTGAATCAAAAGAGAAGTGAGGGTGCAGTCTACAGCTCATAAGGCCTGGTCCTGAATATCAGATAGGTCAATCAAAGTGCAGCACAGTGTGTCCGACAAAACTGGCCCACCAATACGGATGAAATATGTGCCCTCTAGTCAACCTCACTTGCCCAATAATCCTAATACGCTGACCTGGACTCGCACCAAATTGTTTGCTGCCACGTTTTCATGCATGTGCGCACACGGTTGCAGAAGCTACTAGGTTCATGATGATCTTGGTTACCTGAATTCAATCGAGTCTTAAGAGAAGCACATGAATGAGTAATATATATGCATACACGGATGTATTTAGTAGTCAAACAACGTAACCTCCTTTAAATGCTACGAAACACAAGCTTTTCCGGCCAATACAACCCGGGCTATGCAAAGGGTACGAACACCAGCAGATTTAATATGTGGATGTAGGCTTGGGCTGGTCTAGCTTAAGTCTAAGCCTGGTCATAACCAGGGATTAGGATTTCGTTTTGTGAATTTTTTTTGGTCACCATCGAAAACACCGAATTTCATGAAATTTTAGCTGAAATTTGAACTAGGAAGTGTGTCTTTCATTGACAGTAATTTTGGTCACCACCGAAAAGACTAAAATTTTGATCACTGGTAACTATATTCCAGGCAACCAAACACGATAAGGAGCAGCAAGTCAGCAACACATTAGGTCAAGAGTATGGTATCCATTGCAGATAAGCCATGTTTGGATCGAGTGGAGATTGTGACAAGCTGTCATCGTAGCTTCTTCTTTAGCACACAAGCTACACCTCCTTTTGTATCCGAAAAGGCGATGGACAGTTACATATGTGACAGCCCAGGTCTTGTTTAGTTGCCAAAGTTTGGAGGTGCCAAATTACTGTACAACACTGTAGCGTTTCGTTTGTATTTGTGAATTATTGTCCAAACATTGACTAATTAAGCTCAAAAGATTCGTCTCGCAAAGTACAACAAAACCGTGCAATTAGTTTTTAATTTCGTCTACATTTAGTACTCCATGCATGTACCGCAAGTTTGATGTGATGGGGAATCTTCTTTTTGCATAGTGCCAAAGTTGAAAGTTGGGATGAACTAAATAAGGACCCAGTTAGCAAGGTTTTATTGACGCCCATCAAATAAAGGTTGGTTGTGGATGTTGCAATGCTGCTCAGTGCTCAGTGAAAATGTTACTGTATTCAAGTTTCACATCGGGAAGAAAGAAACTGGATTCGCAGAAACTGTCCTCGTCATTAAAAACCGGACAACTATTCCGTTCAGTGTGTGAGTGCCTGAATGCATCGCACAAGAAAGAGGCTGAACATGCAGAAGATGCCGGGAAGCGCTCTGTCGTGTTGTGTCTATACCTTGGAGAGAGCGCCACGCACATGTATCACAATAACAGTGCATGGCGCAACCGAACATGGTGTGCCAGCAAACAGGAGCAAGTTGGATACTGACTACCACCGCACCTTCAATTGTGTAGCCATGTTGGTAGTGGTCGAGAGATGGGATTCGAGCTGCTGCAGCCGCTGCTGCAGGAGCTGGGATTGTCATGTGGCCAGAGCTGGCGCTACCGTACCGGACGGGGGCGTTTGGCAACCTGCTCCAGCGTAGCCAGGCTCATGGGCAAACCCAGCCAAGCCGTGGGATGCAAATATTTTGTTTGGCAAATCTGCATCCCGTAGGCTAGGTCCAACAAAAATTTTGTTCGGTATTGAATGTGTTCACCGTGTATCTGGCCCATGGTGGAGTTACCACCCACCTCTCCTTCCTCTCTGTACCGCCGACGCACACTGCCCGTCGTGGCCTCGACTTGCGGCACGCCACCGCGTCCGCCGCTCGCCCGGCCGTCACTGTCTTCGCCCTCCGAGGCCCCAGTCCTCCACGTGCTGCCGCATGCCCCGCCAGACGCTCGCAGGCCCCTTGCCTAGTCATCAGTTCTAAAGGCATCACACCTCTTCTTCTCCCAGTCATCACTTTTCTTCCTCAACTCTCTTGATCTTGAACTGCGCATGCATATGTGTGGGTTGGCTGCCGGGTCCCACATTGGAGGAGGGAGGCGAAGGTGGTGCTATTCGAGCACATGCTCTGAATGCTGGGGAACGCGCACACGCCGTCGGAATCCTTCGACGAGCTCAGTACTATATTTGCTGAGTGTTGTCGAGCAACCACTGCTCCCGGTCCGGCTGCCAGAGCTGGAGGCTTCTTGAATTTTGAAGCCGGCGACGGTAAATCAGTCTACAATTCCTCTGTTTTGAGTAGAATTAGAGTAGGAGAAACCATTGTTAATCGCCACGTCGATAATCCCTAGCTTAATAACTATTACTTTGTCTTGTGCATTGTTGCATAATTTCATTCAATTCGTCTCTTGAATCGAACTTGTTCCTTATCCAATTTGAGATCTAAACCTTGAATTGAACTTTCCCTCGTTCACTTCAAGCTCCTCGTTATCCGATTGAACTTATTCCACTGAGGAGCTCTGGATCCACGGCTGCAGCTGGATTGAACCGCGAAGCAGCAGCGCTCGGTGATGCGCTGCTAGCGGCGGTTGCGCTCGCGATGCTGAAGGCTGGGGACCCTAATGTGGACTTCTTTGAGATGGCGGCGAGCTTTGGCCTGAGTGGCTGCCGAGCTCACCACGGCACTCTCGCCCAAGTCTGTCACTTCTACGGCTACGGCATTGCCTCCGCCCTCCTATCACGGGCTCCGCTCGGAATCTTTTGCGCGCCGCTGCGGCTTGCATCCGCCGCTTGCCCTGTCGATGCTTGCATCCGCTGCGCCCGCCATCACGGCACCCGCCGCCAGCCACCCATTGACCTATCGATTCATGTGCTGGCGAGTGATGGTGGTTGAGAAAAAGAAGCACCGGAGGTCACGATAACCCCCACGAGCGCATCGCCTCAGCCTGTGCCGCATGGAACAGTCGATTTTTGCGTTCCATGCGATGCAGGTTGCTCCACCCTTTTTGCATCTCGTGGGCCTGGCCCAACACTCCAACCAGGCTACCGAACATGCCTACTTGCAGCCCATCAGCCTGGTTAGAGGTCCATACAAGCTACCAAACGGACTTGATCCGGTGCTCACCTATGGCCCACGTGGCGGATGAGCTAGCCCTAGCCGCCATGCTTGAGCTCCGCCGCACCATTCCAATTAGCAACTTCTGCTGACCCGTGTGCGGTCGCCGAACCGTGCGGCTCCATCTCCAGGGAGATCACACACCAATCGGGTTGCAGTCGGAACACAAAATCCACATGCTACATCCTCTGATGGTGAACTCTCCAAGTAAGCTCCAGCACCCAGAACATTATCTATCGCTCACCAGGATCTGACGGGTACTCTGGGAGACTTTTTCCCAATGCCTCTCATCCTTACTGCACATAAGAACAGGATTATCTTGCTGTAAATGCGCGTGATATCTTTATGTTGTGTTTTCCTAAGCTTCAACTCTTTGCTCTCCGCTCGTCCTGAGGCTTCTTTCCTGTGTTGCATTGCATTGGAACATTTTCATATATGAAGAAGAAATTAGACGGGAGAAGAGATATAAGTGGGTGGTTTATTGATAAGGTTGTGTCAGCAGCTGCAATGCTTCTCAACTGCCAAGCACCGAGGTTTATTGATAAGGTTGTGTCAGCAGCTGCAATGCTTCTCAACTGCCAAGCACCGACAGTCCAGTTTGTACTGGAGATAGGACCGGAAGTAAATTAAAGTGAAAAATGTAAATATGTTGTTTAGGCACATGTACACGATGGAAGCACGGTGGTCATTATGGTAGTGTGATGTATCACTATCACCACGTATGCTTCAAACTTCTGAGCGCTGTGGGATTTGAGCTTAGTTGCATTTAAGAAATAATGACAATTAAAAGTAGAAGTGCAGAACCAAATCTTAGATCAACTTAGGCTCCGTTTGGCAGCAAGAATCGGAGAAACGCTGCCAAACGTTGCAATCGAGAAACGTTTCAACGAGAATCACCGAGAAACGATTCTATCTTTCTGGCTTGTCGAGTGAAACGGCAAGAAGGTGGTTTCTGAAGGTGGTTTCTCGTGATTCTGATTCTTCCTTTCTTATCTACTCTTTTATTTAAAAATATTTATACTGATCCTCTTAAAGTGCAATAATTAAAATGGATGGCATTTGTATCGTTCTTCACCCACAAAAATTCTCAATATTTTTGGTAAACCTATCCATTTATATAATTTTTTCATACAAAATAATGTTTCTTACCAACCTTTCAAGAATCTAAATCCAAGCCTTTTAGCCAAATGATTCTACAGTGTGATTCTGATTCATCGGAGAAACGTTTCTGGAGAGAATCTGAATCCAAAATATTTCTGTGAGAATCTGGATCCATACCAAACGCACCCTTAGTCACGACCCCTGCACTAAATGGGTACAGGTTACAGCTACTGCCCCTTGATGACGAGTGAATGAGCAGGAATTGGAACACAAACATTTTTAGGGTCTGTTTGATTTGCCCTTACTTATTTTAGGGACTAAAACTTACTTATTTTGAGGGACTAAAGTTTAGTTCCCCCTATCGATGTTTTATACCCGGCAACCTACTGAGGGGGTACTCAAGCTAGTAGATTGGTTGGTGGGGAATGCCGGATCTGGAACTTGAAGGTAAAAGCGAGGACACAAGATACGGATTTATACAGGTTCGGACTGCTGGAGTAGCGTAATACCCTACATCATGTTTGGGGTGTAGTATATTGCGTCCTGCACTTGGGTGTTGCGTAGCCTGATTGTTGGCTATTGATGATGGTTCTGAGGATTCTGAGCTGTCGATCTAGGTACCCCTGCCCTCATTTATATACTCCAGGGGGCAAGATTACTAGTTGGTTACAAGGAGGAGTCCTAGTAGGATTACATGGTATGAGTCCTAGTAGGATTATGGTGGAATTCTAGTAGGAGTCCGTCTTCTTCCTTTCTTGCGGGTACTGGGGATCTATCCCCGATAAGCCTCCGAGCGTTTCATAGCTGAATGCAGCAGTCTTCGAGTACTTTTAAGATCCTTGCCGAGTAGATTTGGTGCTCTTCGAGTACTTTGTCTGGCTGAATCTTCAAAGTTTCTAAAAGCTACCATGAGGCTATGGTGTGCTTAAAGCCTTGATCATCTTGATACTGTAGTCTTCATATATACAAAGCGGCAAAAGTCGCACTCCATATGGAGTAGCCCCCGAGCCTTAGGTTGAATCGAAAAATCAGGCTGAGGGTCAATAAAATCTTGAATTTTCTTCCTTTGTCTTGAAAAAAAAAATCAATTGTTGGGTGTAGCCTATCAGCCCTCGAGCCTTGGATTGATTGAATAATCAATTCAGGGATCTTGAATCTGCACGCAAGTCATCATCCGAGTAGTTTTGCGGCGTTCAGCCCCCGAGCTTATGTGCCAGGTGGACCGTGTAAGCCACGTCAAGTAGTTATTGGCACTTAGCCCCCGAGCTTGGAAGCTATCTGAACCATTGGAAGTATTTTCAAGTAGTAATTGATTTGTAGAATATTGAAACTACTGAAATTTATTCAGCGATCAAAAAAGGTTTTTTGTCATGCTCTTATTTTGGCTATATCTCTCCCGAGTAGTTAGCCTATTACGTTTAGGCTCTCAGCCTCCGTTAGCCGCAGCCACTGCGTGGCGAGATCTTTATCTCTTGTACGCGTACGGGCACTGCCATTTGCATAGCTGAGATCTTTGTCTCGTGTATGTGGGCTGGCACTTAGGTGTGACAAATGCACCTAAGGCTTTCACGAATTAAGGCGTGTTCTGCTCAATGAGAATATCAATGGCTAAGAGAAGACATAAGTAGCCGGCATTGCGACAAAAAGTTAGCGCAATTGCCTTCAAGAGTTTGCTGCCCTCCGACGAGTCCTTTGGCTTTCAGTTTCTTCAATGACGTTGGCAGATAATTCATCTTGTGAGACATCATCTAGGTGACGCTCTCTTCAGGGGGTTCTTGGTTGATGTTGTTCACCTTCTTCCTCGTTCGTGATTAAAGCGAAGAGTTCTCTTTCTAGAGTATAGCTGCCAGAGCTTGAGGTGATGACTTCTGTGAAACCATTTTCTTCGTAGATTGGTGACAAGGGTGTTCCTTCTTGGTATGGTAGGATCTTAAGGTTGGCGATTAGCCGTGACTCATTATCCTGGTCAAGGAAGGATGGCTTCATGCCTGGCCAGTAGACGAATCTGCCTTGAGGAGTTGAGGTAATCACCAGGCCTTGCTGCGGTCCTGATAAAGGAATTTCTTCGATGGAATCTGAGTAGAAGTCGAGGTTGTGGTCTTCAATCGTCTCCAATCCGGATTGTGACTTGGATGGAGTTGCTTGATAAACCAAAGTCGTGTTTCGGAGTCCAAACAGGAATTGACTCGGAGTTTGATTCGGTCCGCACGATGGCTTGTTTGCCTACTTGTGGGAGCCAGTCCGAGTTGTTGTAGAGTCCGAGTTGTACTCGAGCTCACTGTTTGTCAGATTGAAAATTTTGCTGAGTTTCTCGATGAAATCCTCCATAGCATGTCGACGAAGGGTGATGTCGAGTTGCTTCTTCTCCGAGGCCTTTGCGATGTAGCGGTGGAAACCTCCAGCACCGTCGGCGATGTAGACCCAGGAGCCGAAGATGAACGTCGCACCCGCTTTGAACGCGATCGCAGGCTTGATGATGACTTGAGCCATCGAACTCGCCTGGAGAATTTTGGCGACTTCCCCTACCTGACATGCCAGCCAAACTTTTTTGGTTCACCCCAACATTACCCACTTGTCCGACTGTTGCTAAGCAATTTTGGGATACTAAACGGACCTCCCCAGATGGTAATCTTAAAGTGGTCAATTTACCCTCTTTTGCAATCAGTTTCGCTACAGCACCTGCTGCTCTAGCTAATTGCCTACCCCTTCCACGTGTGATTTCTATGTTCGCAATACTTCTTCGTGAATCTCCGCTATTTGAATATTGAACATCATAACCACGAATAGGAATGAAACGGCAATAGCTCCTATATGAACTACTGGGAAGATCATAGCGGAGAAGTCGAGACCTAACAAAATAAGTAAACCAGAAGTGTCGCAAAAGACTAGGATGGGAAACAAAACCAGTTCGGTTCCTATCTATCGTTGGTGTTAAAGGGAGAACTGCAAGGAGCCAACTCTAGTACGAGAGGACTGGGTTGGGTCAACCTATGGTGTACCGGTTGTTATGCCAATAGCAGCGCCGGGCAGCTAAGTTGGTGTTTTATACCCGGCAACCTACCGAGGGGGTACCCAAGGTAGTAGATTGGTTGGTGGGGAATCGCCGGACTTGAAACTTGAAGGTAAAAGTGAGGACACAAGACACAGATTTATACAGATTCGGGCGGCGGAGTAGCGTAATACCCTACATCCTGTTTGGGGTGTAATATATTGCGCCCTGCGCTTGGGTGTTGCGTAGCCTGATTATTGGCTATTGATGATGGTTCTGAGGGTTCCGAGCTGCCGATCTAGATACCCCTGCCCTCCTTTATATACTCTAGGGGGCAGGATTACTAGTTGGTTGCAAGGAGGAGTCCTAGTAGGATTACATGGTTTGAGTCCTAGTAGGATTATGGTGGAATCCTAGTAGAAGTTTATCTTCTTCCATCCTTGCGGGTACTGGGGACCTATCCCCGACACCCCCTGTTTGGTTCTAGGGGCTAAACAACATTTAATGTCCTATACAATGACCACATTGCCCCTAATCAGGTATTCACTAAAGCTTAGTCAAGCCATCCCTCACTAGAGAGGAATTTGCCCCAAGCTTCAAGCAATTCCAATCGTAACCCAAATTATTCATCTACGCCGGCAATTTCAAAGCCCGGCGCCGGCAGATGATCCGGTCGCCGCTGCCTTTGGCACCCACACTCGCCCGTGCTGCTCCGCAGCATCATTGCCTCGGTCGTGCCATGGCCCCCAACCGAGCACCGAGCACCCCATGGGTTCAGCTCCGCCACGGCCTGAGCCTCCACCACCTACTGCCGGCGCTGCCCTTCCATGATCTTGCGGAGCTCGCCACCGCTTGTTGGTTTGCTGCTGCCGTCAGCGGCCGAGGTGGGCGGGGCCTAGGCTGGACCCGCCTTCTTCCTGTCTGGCGAATTGCCGCCCGCCACCACGTCTGCGTGCATGGGAGCCGGGGGTTTCAGCTTCCCCATAGCGCCCGACTTGACGCCTCACAGCGGCGACGAGCCGTCTGCCTTCACCGGCGCGACGCCCGTGCACGTCTCTGTGCTCCGGCCACCACTGGCGGAGAAGTGCGGGTGGGTTGCAGGGTGTGGCAGCGGCAGGGGGGAGAGAGGGGGGACGGGTGGCGGCGGCGGTGGGGATGGCGTAGGGTGCGGCGGATCTTGGGTGGATGGGTGCGTTCGATGGTGGCAGGGATGGCACAGGGGCGGCGGCTGGGGGGGGAGGGGCGGGGGGGGGGGGGAACGGAACCGGTACGTGCGGCTTCGGGGATGGCGCAGGGGGCGCCGACGGTAGGGATGGTGCAGGGGTCGTGCGGGGGAAGGAGGATGCGGGGGCGTGCGGATGGGTGCGACGGGGGGAGAGAGAGGCAGACAAGCATTCAATGAGGGCAGAGGGTGTCCAGGTACCTTTTAGCCCCCATAAGCAACTCTTTGGTGGCTTATGGACTAAACTTTAGGAGCTAAAGTTTAGTCCAAATAAACAGAGATGTTTGGAGGTTTAGGGGCTAAAATGGACTAGTGGCAAACCAAACACCCCTTAGTTTCACAAAAACATTTCTATCACATAGGTCAATCAAAGTGCAGCGCAATACTCTTTCTAGCTCACTTTACTTGATGCCCTGTTAAACAGGCGCTGCAAAATGTACAATGGGACTGTTTCAGTCTCATCTCTGTTACTTGTCTCTGATGATTGAATAAAATCTTTAATTATAAAAAAAGTGCAGTGCAGTATCCCGACAAAACTGGCCCATGTACACAGGGGACGTGGACAGAACACGTATCCCCTGGTCAACCTCACATCAAATTGTTTGCTGCGATGTTTTCATGCGCACACAATTGCAAAAGCTGGTGAACAAGTGCAAACACAACTAGTGCGCAAGCAAACAGGAGCATCTTGCCATCTTGGATACTGGTCACTGCCGCACCTCCGGTAGTGTAGGAGCCTAAGGTGGTGGTCGAGACTCGAGAGGGGGAACCCGAGCTTTCTGCTACAGAAGCTAACGTTGAGTGGCCTGAGCTGACGAGCCGGCCTGGACGATCCTCCGGTGGTTGATCCCGCGCTTGCTGCTAGACCAGATTAACATCCATGCTCAACCTCCGCCGCAACGTTCCAACCCAAAAGCTCTGCCAACCCAAGTGCGATCGCCAAACCAAATGGCTACATCCTCGGACGCTCAACATGCCAAGTAAGCTCCATCACCTAGAACACTGCCGATCTCTGACCAATCTAAGCTACCGAACATGTTGTGTACCTTTTCCCTAATGCCTCGCATTCTTACTGCACAACTGAACTGGACATACATCGTGTAAGGCAATGCAAGACTATATGTAAATGTGCATGCTGTTTTTTTTTTCCTTTTCCAAGCTCAACTCTTTGCACCTCTCTATTGTTGTCTGGTTTCTTTCTTGTGTTGCAACGTTTGTTGCGTTTCTATATATGAAGAAGATGTGAATAAACTAGATGAGCAGGTGGTGTATTGATAAGCTTGTCGATCTATTGTGGAAGCAGCTGCATTGCTTCTTAACTGTAAGCACTGAAGTGGAGTTTATACAAGAGACAGGACACAAGAAGTAAAGTAAAACTAAAAAAAAAGAAAAGAAAATTGTCGTACACATCTGTACAATGCCACCAATTCGTCAATGGTCATTATACTTTATCTTAGATTGTGCAACTGGACTCGCTCGAACCCGACCAGATTCTTGTTGTTGGTTCTTGGTTAAACTGTTCAATGTAAAATAAACCGAGTAGCGTTCTTCCTGTAGGATTTGAGATTAGCTGCATTTAATCTCTACACGCTCTCTCCCAGCTACTCTAGAGTCAGCCCCAACCTTTCGCTATTTATAGGCTCCGCTGCACCCTTTCAATTAACCCAACAGCTCTACCAACCCAAGTGCGGTCACTGAACCAAATGGCACCATAACCAACTTTTGGGACTAGAGATCCTGAACAGATGAGAGAGAAACCATAAGAGAAAGACAATACTCTCCATCAAGCTCTAGATCTCTATTTATAGGGAGGAATAGATAGCTATTTTTATTTATTCCATTGGTAAGATCGAGTATTACATATAGATATCTAGATTTTATAAAGAGACCTTTGGACGTTGCAACTAAGTTTTAGATCTTACAAACAAGCTCTTGGGTGTCGCAAATAGGTCCTCGGACCTCTAATTCGTGCCTCTTTCATACACAAAGAGGGGTCCCTAGCCTTCGGCAACCTAAGGCGCACCCTCAAAGTGACAAGATCGTACAGACCGGCCAGGTCGTGGCTGGAACACAAAGACAACGAGCTACATCCTTGAACGCCAAACATTCCATGTAAGCTCCAGCACCCGAAACATTATCCATCACCGAACAATATCTATTGAGCATGCTGGGAACCTTTTTCCCAATGCCTCCGATCCTTACCACATGACTGAACTTGAGATACATCGATCGTGTAAGCAGGCAAGCCTATCTGAATAACGTGTGTGCATGTTCTCTTTTTTGTTGTGTCTTTCCAAGCTCTCTTTGCTCTTCCATCCTCGTCTAGTTTCTTTCCCACCATCCTGCTGTGTTGCAATGTTTGGCGCGTTTCTATATATGAAAATGTGAAGAGAGAAACTAGATGAGCAGGTGGTGTACTAATGAGCTTGTGGCAGCAGCTGTAAATGATTCTTAAGTGCCGAGCACTGAAGTGGAGTTTACACAAGAGACAGGACAAGAAGTGAAATAAAAGTGAAAAAGAAAAATATTTTGGGTACACATGTGCACAATGGCACCAATCGGTCGATGGTCATTAGGGAATAGGGATGCAAGTTACAAATATTTTGGGTCAGTAGGACAGGTGTTTATGTGTACACCTTGACCATACTCTGTAGGACAGGTATTATAATGATAGGTGTTGAAATCATAAAAGAAAATAATGGTCTGGAGTTGAGATTTGGTACACGTTCGCATCTGCGGAGTGAGAAACCTAGCAACACCTTCGATGGTAAACTACACAACCTGGACATTGGGATCCATTGCAAATATACTCCCGGATGCTGGGAGAACATGTCCAGCTTCGGTCGTTGATCCAGCACCGCGGATTCGCACCCTGCGCGAGCCAGCCCCATCCTTCACGCTCGACCTCCACCGCACCCTTTCAACCCAACGGCCCTTTGAACAGCGAGATCGTACAGGTCTGGTTGTGACCGGAACACAAATACGACAGGGTACATCCTCCGACGTTGAACACTCTAAGCAGGCTCCAGCGCCCGGAACTTTGTTGATTGCTGAACAATATTATCAAGCATGCCGGTAACTTTGTTTCCCAATGCCTCACATCCTTACTGCACAACTGCGCGCGCTAGAGATACTTCGTGTAAGGAACAAGACCATCTTTAAATCCCCATGCGTTTGCTTCTTAATTTTTTGTTGCATTTTTACAAAGCTCAACTCTTTGCTCCCGGATCATGGCCTGGTTTGTTTCCTCTGTTGCTACGCTTGGCGCATTCTATACATGGAGAAGATGTGAAGAGACTAGATGGATGTGCAAGTGGTGTACTGATAAGCGTGTGGCAGCAGCTGCAATGCTTCTCAACTGCCAAGCAATGAAGTGGGGAGTTTGAGCAGGAGACAAGCCTGAAAGTAAATTGAATTAAAAGTGAAAAAGGAAAATAAATTGTCCGAGTACACATGTGCACGTAAATATTCTATGTCAGAATATCACCTTGACCATACTCTGTTTGACAGCTTTTATAATGACAGGTGTTGAAATCATAAAAGAAAATGATGGGCTGGACTTGATATTTGACACACGCTCGCATTAATTTGGGGAGTTTAGCAACACTTGGGATGATAAGCTACACGAACTGAATATTGGGGTCCATAGCAAAGTGTGTACTACTGGATCGATGCTGGGAGAACATGTATACATTTGCAGGATGTCCAGATAATGGAGAAAGAAAGGGTCAGATTTTCGGAAGAGGCAAACTTGCTACTACGCATCCAATTTCATTATTTCTCTCCTCCATCAACAATTGCATCCTTGCTCCAGCACGTTTACTAGTGTGCCCTTGTTAAAGTCTCCACTTATTACTTTGGATTACTTTTGTCTGACTCTGTTTGAAGTGTCTTCGGCAGTAATTTATTTCTGATTGGACATTTCTGAGCTGCATCTGCTGTTGCATCTGCTGCAGGTGTCCGGTGGTCTGAATTGATGATGCCAAGTGGGGACAAAGCTCCGGTGGTTGATCCAGTGCTTGCCGCGGACGCATGTTGTGTAGGAGCCGAACTCAAACTCCATGTTCGCCCTCCACCACGGTATTCCAACCCAACCCGCGAGATCATGCTGATCGGGCCGTGGGTGCAACACAAACACCATAGGGCGCATCCTCCGACGCTGAGCACTCCAAGTAGGATCTAGCACCCGAAACATTATCTACGACGTACTGACCACAATTTGGCCGACATGGTGAGAGACTTTTTCCCAATACCTCCCATCCTTATTGCACATCTGAGACACGTGGTGCAAGGCAAGACTATCTATCTACAAATGTGCATGCTCTCTTTTTGTTGTGTTTTTCCAAGCTTCACCTCTTTGCTCTCCTTGTCGCCTCGTTTCTTTTTATGCCGTACGAGTTTGTTCCAACTGAAAGACCGTTCACTTGGGCTCGAACCAGGTTCTTGTTACACTGTAGATCAAACTAAGCTAAGTAGTGTTCTTGCTGTAGGATTGGATCGGAGATTAGTTGCATTCAAGAGATAATGAAAACAACCAATCTTAGATCAGCTTATTAGTCATCACAACCACTGCACGACTGTACCAAATGGGTCGCTGGCTAAACAAAGCAGCAGTTTCCATTGTATCAGGGAGAGTCTACACGTGAGCTGATGCATAGGATGCCTTTTCTTCTTACATCATTTCGCTTATCAGTCGCACCCTGTCCTTGAAGAGCTGCTCATTTTTAGCTGCCTTGCTCAGTTCTTAGGAAACGTAATGCATAGCTAAATCCATCTCACATCCCTAAAAAAGTGAATTTCTTTTTCGCGAGTGCCTAAAAAAAGGATCAATGGTCGTTAGTACTGTAATGCTCTTTTGTATACGAAAGCCCGGTGGATAATTACACTTATGACAGCCTAGCGAGCAAGTTTTTATGACGCCCCATGCCCCAATCACAGAAGATCAATGGTCGTTGGTACTGTAATGCTGCTAAGTGAAAATTCTATTCAAGTTTCATGTCAGTAAATGAATGAAACAGGATTCAAAGAAGCTGTCCTCGTCATCGTTAAAAACTGTCAACTATTCTCGATAAAATGTCCAATTGAGCTCTGGTATGCTGCTTCTACGTGCTGGAGTGAGCGCCGTGCACTCGTTGGTGCCTAGCCACCTGCGTGAGACTGACCTGAGCTACTGCGTCTCTTGCTAGACAAGGTGGAAGCTTCGGGTGGCCTGAGCTCGTGGTGCGGGATGGGGCGAACCTCTGATGGTTGATCCCGAGCTCGCCGCTTGCATGGGCCGTGGAGGATGTGCCAGACTAAAAATCCATGCTCGACCATTCCAACCCAAAAGCTCTGCCGACCCAAAACGCGGTCGCTGAACCAAACGGCGATCCTGCTGAGCGGAGAGTGGCGGCGACAAAATGATAGGAAGGTACATCCTCTTACGCTCAACGCTCCAGGTAGGCTCCAGCACCCAAGCCATTGCATGTCGCTGACGGCGATGTGATGGACATGGTGGGAGACTTTTTCCCAGTGCCTTCCATCCTTACTGCACAGCTGAACGTCGTGTAGATGCGCATATTGCTATCTTTTTGTTGTGTTTTTCCAAAGCTTCAACTCTTTGTTATCCACTCGTTATCTAGTTTCTCTGTGCGTTGCACTGTTTGCATTGGCATATGTTTCTATATATAAAGAAGAAACTAGATGGGAGAAGAGCTATAAGCAGGTGGTGTGTTGATAAGCTTGTGGCAGTAGCTAGCTACAATACTTCTCAGCTACCGACCATTGAAGTCGAGATTCTACTGAGAGACACAAGATAGGAAGTAAATTAGAGTGAAAAATAAAAATAAATTGTTTGAGCACATGTGCATGATGCGAGCAACCGATGGTCATTATACTTTGTCCCAAGCATGGTAATTTAGCAGTACGACTTTGTCCTGGCGGCCGACTGTCTAGTGCGTAGGCTCTAACCCAGGTCCTCATAGTTCAATGTAAAGGATTTCCTAGCCTATCGTCATCTTAAATTTCCTTAACACCTTCTCCTTAGGCACCTTTTGGAAGCAAGGGGAAGCAAAACTCAGGGATGGAAAAAACCCCACTAAGAACTAAGATGATAATTAAAATTATATCCTCATGGATTACCTACCCAGTAAATTCGGGATCCCAGAGGGATTGGAGTTCCCAAATTAGTGTGATATACTGAGTAGTGTTCTTGCTGTAAGATTTGAGCTGAATTGCATTTAGGAAATAGTGACAAGTAGAAGTGTAGAACGAAATCTTAGATCAACCTAGTCAAAACCACGGCAGCGACATATAGTGGGTACAGGCTACAGGCCCTTGATGACTATTGCATCCATATGATTGCGATCACAGATGAAGTGTCCAAGTGGATAAAAGCAGCTAGGTACTACACTTCATCAGATTGTCGATTTCTGACCACAATTCCTCGCTCTTCCTCCCATACTTACTGCATAACTTTTTCCCAATGACTCCCATTCTTACTTCATGACTCATCTGGAAACATGTTGTGTATGGCAAGACCATCTATATGTAAATGCGCATGCTCTCTTTTTGTTGTATTTTTCCAAGCTTTAACTCTTTGCTCTCCACTCTTTGTTTGGTTTCTTCCTGTGTCGCAGTTGCAATGTTTGCATTGGCGCATTTCTATATATGAAGGAACTAGACGGGAGAAGAGTTATAAGCAGGTGGTGTATTGATAAACTTGTGGCAGCAGCTATAATCCTTCCCAACTGCCAAGCACTGAAAGTCAGGTTTCTACTGGAGATGGGACAGGAAGTAAATTAAAGTGAAAAACGAAAATAAATTGTTTGGGCACATGTACACGATGCGAGCAATCGATGGTCATTATACTTCTTTTATGGGCATGGTAAAGGAGTTTTTCCCGGCGGCAGGCTGTCTACTGTACATGTGTTTTTGTGGTGTGGTGGAGAACCGAGCAATTTAGTTTAAGTTGATAGAGTCCCCAGTTTAAGCTATTGATTTAAAGAGTTTCATACTCTATTATCTTATAACTTTTTAATGCCTTCTCCTCATATGGTTGACCTTATTTTGGTAGTGTGATGTATCACACTATCGCTATCACCACGCTTCAAACTTCTGAGTGCTGTAGGATTTGACCTTAGCTGCATTTAAGAAATAATGACAAGTAGGAGTGTAGAACCAAGTCTTAGACCAACTTTTAGTCACAACAACTACAGCGACCAAATTAAATGGTACAGGCTACAGCCCCTTGACGACGTGTACTGGTAATATTATTGGCATCCGATCAGTGGAATTGCACAAACACGAGCGCATCGATCACTGATGAACTGTCCAAAGTAGATAGACAAGCAGCTACGTGCACTCGGGACACAAATATTTTGAATTCTACAAAACGCACCTAGGAATATCGCATTGATCAATCGATGTCCAGCACTACATATTGGTGGCGCGGACTCAAACCCCACATCAAGTTGTTTGATGCCACGTTTTCATGCCCAATGTGCACACAATTGCAAAAGAGGATGGGGATCCTTCTGCAGCTAGTCTGAGGAGCAAGGAGATTGGGTGTGGGAGGCGGGAGTAAGTTGCAGAGGTAAGTCGGGAAAAATCGGTTTTAAAACGGGAAATTCCCGTTAAAAAACTTAGCTGACTACACTTGTATTTCCCCTTCCTTTTATCTCCAACCATAAGCACTTGTTAGCAGACAAATATACAGGCATACCTGATGATCCCCTACCTTCTTATACAGCATGTGTAAGCGATCTTTGGTTGCTTTGCCTTCTAACTCCTAATTAACATCTAACGGCCAAATTAACAATCGAGCATGCTATAGCTATCGATCTGTAAAATTTGACTATCAACAATACGCTTAAGTGATTCTATCAAATTTAGGTGTCATATATGTTTAAGGGAACTAATTTAAATGTCATATGTATTTATGTCAACTTAACAACTTAACATAGATACTTAAACATGTAGCGCCGTTGCTCACTCTCGCTGATCTCACTCTCGCTGCTAGACCAAACCTCCGTGCTCAACCTCCGCTATACCATTCCAGCCCAAAAGCTCTGCCGACCCAAGTAGCGCCGTTGAACCAAACGGCTGCGGCACCAGCGAGATGGTACCGATCTGGGTGCCTCCGCAGCACGAACTCCTCGCACTACATCCACCGACGCTGAACACTCCAAGTAGGCTCCACCACCGGAACATTATCCATAGTCTATCGAACACGATGTGGACATGTTTCCCAATGCCTCCCATCCTTACTCCACAACTGAACTGGAGATACGTCGTGTAACAAGGCAATGCAAGACTATCTGATAATGTGCATGCTCTCTTTTTGTTGTGTTTTTCCAAGCTCAACCCTTTGCTCTCTTCTCATCGTATGGTTTCTTTCCTATGCTGTCACGTTTGGAGCGTTTCTAATTTTCTATATAGGAAGAAGATGTGAACAAACTAGAAGAGCAGATGGTGTATTGATAAGCTTGTGGGTTGTGGTAGCAGCTGCAATGCTTCTTAAGTGCCAGCACCGAAGTGGAGTTTATACAAGACACGGGACATGAAGTGAACTAAAGGTGAAAAATGAAAATAACTTGTCAGATTGCATGTGCACAATGACACCAATTGGCCTATGGTCATTACAATTTGTCCAGGCCATGGTAACTTAGGCATACAACTTTTCCCTAGATTGTTCAGCCGGGCTCAAACCTGGGTTATTGTTGGTTCTTGGTTACATTGTTCACTATAGATAAACTGGATAGCGCTCGTGCAGTAGGATTTGAGCTTGGTTACATTTAAGAAATAACGAGAAGTGTACAACAAATCTTAGATCAACTTAGTCACGACCATTGCAGCGATAAAATTAATGGGTCACTGGCTAAACAAAGCAGTAGTTTGCATTATATTTGTTGCATTCGTCTCGTATATACCAGGGCCTTGCTACACGTGAGGGCGAAAGGAAATTCTTAGTTGAGTCTGAAGCATCTTGGATATTGGCTAATGCCGCACCTCCGGTGGTGCAGTGCGCCTAGGTGGTGGTCCAGAATCTTGCTAATAATCCCCCGTGGTCTGCTTAGTTTTATAGCTTAAAAAAGTTTGTTTAACTTATGGGCCCCCTCAGCTAATCTACACTCAATATACATCAAGCCAAAGCCCAATTATCTGAAGTCAAGCGTTGGGGCTCATCTGTTATCTTCTGGGTTGCAAGGATGCCACCCATTTCTTTCACTTCTTTTTGATATTGTAGAATAATTTTCCAGTCACGAAGAACCAAAATTGATTGAATCTACTATATGCAATGTTTTCATGTGTCTATCGAACACTATGTGGACCTTTTTCCCAATGACTCCCATCCTTACTCCATAACTGAACTGGAGATACGTCGTGTAAGGCAATGCAAGACTATCTATCTGCAAAGTGCATGCTCCCTTTTTTGTTGTGTTTTTCCAAGCTCAAATCTTTGTTGCTTCTCCATTGTTGTCTGATTCTTCTTTCCTATGTTTTGCAACATTTGGTATGTTTCTATATTTATGAAGAAGATGTGAAGAAACTAGACGAGCAAGTGGTGTATTGATAAGCTTGTGGGTTGTGGTACAGCAGCTACAATGCTCCTTAACTGCCAAGCACTGAAGTGGAGTTTATACAAGAGACAAGACAGAGGAGGTAAATTAGAAGTGTGAAAAGAAAAATAAATGTTTGAGTATGCATGTGCTTAATGACACTAATCGAGTGATGGTCATTATAATTTGTCCCACGCATGGTAATTAAGAGTGTGATGTTGTCCTATATTGTTGGGCTCAAAGCCAGGTTCTTGTGGTTCTTGGTATACTGCAAAATAGGCTTAGTAGCGTTCTTGCCGTACGATTTGAGCTTATTAGTATCATCTAAGAAATATAATGACAAGTACAAGTGTAGAACCAATGATCTTAGGTCAACATTAGAGTGTACTCCCTCCGTCCCATGAAGAGTATCCTTTTAGGTTTGTCCTAAGTCAAATTGTATTAAGTTCGATCAAGTTTACAATGAAAAGTATCAATATTTATGACACTAAATAGGTATGCTACGAAAATATATATCATAAGGAATCTAATAAAACTGTTAGGCATCAAAAGCATTGATATATTGTTATATAAACTTGGTCAAACATAAGATGATTTGACTTAGGACAAAAGTAAAAGGACACTCTTTGTGGGACAGAGTGAGTAGTCACGACCAATATCCCGACGAACAAATTAATGGGTTGTTGTCCTAATCAATGCAGTAGTTTACATTATATCTGTAATTTGTTGCGTTCATCTCATATCAGGGCTTCACTACCTAGAAGTGTGAAAGTGTATTGTAAGGGTTTCATTGCATTATTACCAAGATTGATAAATCAGTTCTAGTTTACGATAGCCACAACTGAAAAAGCGAATCTTGGCCCCCGCGTCGCCCCTAAGGTGACTTGGGTGGCGGCACCCGCAGTGCCGCCAGGGGCTCCTCCAACCACCTTTCTTGGTCCTGCCGCCATCGGAGTTCAACGTCGGAAGCCCGGCCAGAGGCAAGGAGGGCGGCGGCCGGGATCTCTTTTGTGAGATAGGTGATCAGGGGCAGCCCGGGCGGACCGCCGCCGCATGTGGCTCGGGCGGATAGACACCACCCCTACAGCCCTTCCCCACGGGCGCAACGATGGTGAGGCCTCCCCCGCATGAGGGCGGCAGGGCGGCGACGGCCTGTGGTAGGGCGGTGGCGCACAGGAGCCGCCGCAGGTTTGGATCTTCACCTCCGGTGGCCGCCGCTATGGGGGCGCTCGAGGATGAGGTCAAGTCTAGCATCACACGAAAGGATGGTCATCACGTACGGATCATGGCAGCTTGTGCTCCTTCCATTGCTGACGCCCCTTCTGGTCATCTTCCGGTGGGGAGCAACGCCCTTTCTGGTCGTCTTCCGTGGGGGGCAAAGGATGTCCTTTCGGTCGCTCACCGTGTTAGGTGTCCGTCGTGCTAATTCTTCACTTGGTTGGTGAGGTGGTCGTGCGAATGAATCTGCTCAACCTTACTAGGGGAGGATGGCTGGTCGGTTGTTGATGGCACAGTGTGAACTCTAGCAATTACATTCACGAACGTCGTGCTTGCAACAGGTGCTCAGGACCTCGCCGTGTGGCATGTGTGGTATGGGACACATTTCATCTACAGCAGGTTTTAGGTGTTTCAGCCTCCAATGATCGACGGTGGCGTGGTATGGGACGCATTTCGTCGATCCTTGGGGCTATGTTGTGGTGGGCTAGGGTGCGATGGCAAAAGTCATGCTAGCCTTAGCCGGCTTCGATGGTGACGATGCCTTTGGGCATTGTTTTCCCTCTAGAGGGCGCCGTCAATTTATCTCAAGCCCACCCATCACTAAGTCTCCAGTGAAAACTTTGTCCTAGCGGGCGGCGGCGGCAGCAACTATCGTTGTTTCCTCGGTGGAGGCGTCGTTTCGGAGATTTTGAGTGGTGGAGTACTTCGTGCAGGTATTGTGGTTGCCAAACTCGGATCCTTCAACAGCTACTGGTATCTTGCTTATCCCTACTGAAGTGTGGATGGTTTTGATGTGGTCTTGAGTTTGTGGTCAGAGTGTCAAAATAGCAAACAGAGTTGCTTCTCTTCTTCGTCGTTGGATTGGCTCATGCTTTGGTTTTGATTTCCCATACGGAGGAGAAGTCGGTTCATTTGAAGGAGACCTTACAAAACAAGACGTATATGGAGATTAATGAAGTAGCTCGGTAGAGTTTTTGAGTTGTATTTTCCTTATTTTGTTATTTCTCGTTGGTACATCAAATCTTCTAATGTTTTGGCTACATATTCTTTTGGAACATGTGCCACTCTGTAATCTTTGTGGTCTGATGCATTTTTTAAAAAGAATGTCTAAAGCTGGAATATAATCTTCCATTATTAAAAAAAATTACCAAGACTGAGAACTTGGTAACTGAGTTTGCTGAATGTCATATATGAGGATGAAACTCCTCTCTCATGTCATGAAACTCCACCTTCCTCTCTCCTCATAATGAACTTGCCAAGTTAGCAAAATTGCTAATGTGGCATATAATTTAATTCTCATGAAACTCTGAAACTCTTATATGAAACTCCATTGAGATTGGCATAAGTTGGATTGAGGCCTAGGATGCTTTCTCTTCTTGCACAATTTCACTTATCCTTCACATCATCCAAGAAGAGCCATTATTCTTAGCTGCCTTTCTCAATTCTTATGAAAGCTAATGCACAACAAAATCCATCTGGAATTCCTAAAAGAGAAGAATGACATGTCTAAAGCAGGGGCAGATCCAACTCTTGGACATAGGAGAGCTCCTCTTCTCCTTCTTCTTCCTTCATCCTCTCCTTGTCTTGTTCTTCCTCTTCATCCATGTCTAAAAATTTTAGTGGGACTTTGGGGGCACTCCATGGTATCCATGAGGGTAGGGTGGCCTCCACTCTGGATCTCACACCTGCTGAAGCTATAACATATATACTAATAATTACACATAAGAAAAAGTTACTAAAACAAGTAATTGCTTGCTGCCTTTCTTTATCTTTTAGCCGAGATTATCCGTGGATCTGCAGATGTTTTTCCCCACGCTTCCTATTCCCATAATGCATCCAGAAAGTGGAGGAAGATGAAAATGGCATGGAAACTCCATTGCTAAACCTCTTCATACTGCTTTGTCATCCTGAGAAACACAAGAATTTTTTGTTGCCTGACTTTTGACCTCTGTTCCCTCTTTCCGTATTCACGATTTGGACGCTTAAATAAGGAAGACGGCAAAGATGCGGTGCATGCATTGAATGTGATGGTAGCAGCTTGCGTGCGTTCATAAGAAGATTATCTGAACATGTCAGTGAAGGAGGAATACTAATTTCGCGAGAAAGAACAGGAGCCTAAGAACTCCTTATAAACCTTGGCTGTATATATCGACTATGTAGATATAGTTGGTCGGATTTTATCCTTTATCTAAAAAAGAGATGCACACCTCTCTGGGCACAATTTTTGTGGCAAAAATAAACATCCTGCCTTTTATATCCGCTTACTTTTCTTTGTTCACTGTATGACTTAAGAAACGGTACGATCAGAGTCTTGAAGATAAGAAAGAGATTGGAAGAATGCCATTGCTACGCATCAGCGGTCTCATAGGTCGCCTCATGCAGTGCCACGTAAGATTTTTGATGATGTGGAGGAGAGAGAGCGAGGAGAGAGAAAGAGGTCGTTGTTGCACGAAACAACTGACTCATGAGCTAAATTTTAGGACTACAAGACAACTCAACAACCATTGTACGAGTTGTTAGTGACATGCAACTCATAATATTTCTTTTTTCATGTACACAAATTAAAGAATTATATAGCTCTAGTAGACAACTTATAAGACAACCCATTGTACAGGTTGTCTGTTGAGTCGTCTTAAGATTATGTGTCAATGCATAAGACCACATATTAGATGATACCAATGTACTTGTCCTTAGATAAAATCTAAGACAACAAATGGTAATATATACTGCTGAAGGGCCACAAACCCACCATTATGCCATATGTAATCAATTATGCATCTCACTAATTAAACTCCTGAACCCAATTACCAGTCATCACGTTGGTGCATGCTCATGAGTTGCAAAAGGGACTGACCATACTCTGTCTGACAGCAATTATAATGACAGATCGTCGAAATCATGAAAGAAAGTGTTGTGCTGTACTTGAGATTTGATACACTATCGAATTTACAGAGTGAGAAACCTAGCAACACTTACGATGGCTAGCTCAACCGAAGCAAAACCTTACATTCATATCCGTAGCTCCTCTAGATGGCATAGGCAAAGAATCTACGCTACCGGCCTGTTCCGTTGTACCGTTCAGAGACAAGCTGCTCAGCAGTAGTAAGCCCGGCCCAAAGCAAAAGGCTGAAATTTTTTTCAGATGAAAGCAGAAAAGGTTGTTTATTTCGTGACGTTAATCCTTTCGCGCCTGACTAAAAGGAAAAATAAAAGGAGGAGGGGCCAATGGCCCTGGTACAGCGGTGAAGAGAAGCGATTCTCAAATAAACTGCACAAAAATGGAAAAAGCAATTATTTAAGAAGCAGGTTTGATCCATCTTCTGCGTTTTAGAACAAATGGAAGCGGTGGGAAAAAGCGCGGCCCGAAAAAGCTGAAAAAAGTGCACCGTTAGCTACTAGTTTCAGCTTATTTTGACCATAAACAAAATTTAATATGTTGCAAACAGGCCAAATGCATTACGGTTCACGGCTTCACCGCCTCCTCAGCAGCAATGTGAAAGCAACACAGAACTACTCCCTCTATCCTAAATTACTATTCGTTTTGATTTTTCTAGATACAATAGTTTTGATATGGATGTCCAGATACGTAGCAAAAGTTATATATTTAGAAAAGTCAAAACGAGTGCTAATTTGGGACGGAGGGAGCAGTGAACAGGAGCCATTAGGGCACAAACGGGTACCTAATGGGTATTTTATACAGTATTTTCTTCTTCTAAATTGTTTTATTCGACTTATGTGTTTTGTAATCTAGATTAGTTCTTTTGATGAGTTGGGTCGTCACAATCCGAAACAAATTAAGGGCCTGCTCGTTTGACGGCAGATCTTGAGCTTTAGTGGTTGCTGTTTTTTTCTGAAAAGTTAACACTAACTTTTAGAAGATGTGTTTAGCTTTATGAAAAGATCGTAAAACTGAGCTTTCCAGCTTCCTATATAAACTCAGTTTTTTTAGCTTCCAACTTTTCGAGAACTACACGAAAAGTTTAATTTGAACTTCTACTTTTTCACGCTGAGAAAAAAGCTCAAATAAATAGGGCCTAAAACTACTTCAATGGGGAGAGAGAGGACTACTTCAGTTTGCAGGGACGAGACGCCGTGTTAATTTTCCGATCATATTCCTGAACTGTGGGCGCCAAGGTCGCTTCGATGGTGTAGCAACTACCCCGTGAGACCACACCAATTCAAAGCAAAGCTTTATCAAAAAGAAAAAAAAAGCAATGCAAAGAGACGCTAGCTACTGTTGCGGATAAGTTTTTGCCGGAGGTAGAGCCAGACAGGCATATGTTCTTGTCAGTGAAAGCATGCAGTTGTGTGCTGCAGATTCGACGCGTGCTTGCCTCCTGTTGACGTGCCGTGCTAAGGTGCCCATGCAGACACGTAATAACCTGATCGTGCTAAATTTTAACACATGTCACATCGAATGTTTGATACTAATTACAAATATTAAATATAGTTTAATTACAAAACTAATTACACAGATGGAGTCTAATTCGTAAGACGAATCTATTAAGCCTAATTAGTCCATCATTTGACAATGTAGTGCTACAGTAACCATTTGCTAATGGGGGGTTAATTAGTCTTAATGGATTCGTCTCGCGAATTAGTTCAGGGGTTCCACAATTAGTTTTATAATTAGCTTATATTTAGTCCTCCTAATTAGCATCTGAACATCCGATGTGACACGTCTAAAGTTTAGCAACTGTTATCCAAACACTCTTAAAGTCATCATGCAGTTTCAGGTGGATGTGGTCTGTTGGCTATCCATTTTTGTTGGGAACCTCTAGTTCAGAGGTCTCTTGATGATAAAACTCAGAAATCACAAGCCTCGATCCATGCATTGTTGTACCGTTTTCCAAGAAAAATGATTAGCAGTAGTGAACTGTAAAACCCGAAGCAAAAGATGAGCTTTTTTCAGATGAAAATAAAAAGTTTTTTCCTTTTAAGTTGTGACGTTAAATCTTTAATTTCTCACCTTAATGAAAGGAAAAGAGAAGAGATCGATCAATTAATGTAAACTTTATTCGTTTGATTTTTTCTCCCAAAAGACGAAACCAAAACTTCTGTTATTATAATCACCCATGCACTTTTGATCGTTTACGTGAAGTATTTCCTTATAATATCATTTTGATAGCCTTTGTGAATGTTGTGATTGCGATTACTTGATGAAATGGGATTGATTCCCCTACAGTTTACATGCCCGTGCCCCTCTCAGCAACCTCCCCAAAAGTCCAATCTCCCTTTTTTTTTCCCTAAGCTGAAGGCTGAAGCATCAGCAATCACCAATCTGGTGATCTGAGCCCGGTCCAACTTTTGCAGCTACACAAGTCCAAGGAAAAAAAGATACAATTTTATATCATCACCTATGCTGAACCTATCTAGCTCCCTCGGATGGAATATGCTGCCTTAGATCAGTTAAATATGTGCACATCATGCACTAGCATACCTTGCTATTTGTTTTTTTTTAAATAATACCTTGCTATTCGGGTGTTGGGCAAGCCGTAAGCACGTGATATGATGCTCCCTGTTGAGTAGTCGCTACCTCTCTTGGGCTCTGTTGTGCCGCAGCCGTCCATTGGAAATTCGGAATTCCATGGGTAGGGCAGGGTCAAAATGAGGCGGGGGATATATATGATATACTGTAATTGATAAGGGTGCGATCCGGCAACAAGACAAGGAGGGGCCTATCAAGGGTTATGTTGCAAACAGTGGTTTCCATGGCTATGATGCCTTTTTTATCATGAATGAACAGTGGAACCTGTTGATGTAGCTCTATCTGCCTTTAGTTTAGCGGCTGGCCTGGGCACCCGCAATAGTTCTAGCAAGATAGCTGATGTCCACATGGGATATAGTAATTTCTATAGATCATCCACCCAATAGTCTTACTGTAACATTAATTTCATGTGGGCCTTATGCTCCAAGCTTTATCCTCTCCTCACGCCTCTTCTCTCTCCGACTCTCCCCATGGTCATGGTGTCACGGTCAGCACTGCCCCTGCTCCGGCTACCACTTCAGCTCCCGCGCCGCCCATGGCCAATGGCGTTGTGGCTGGTCCCTGCCATGCGCCACCCCTCATCTCCACGCCACCGCACCTCGTCCTAGGCCGGAGCCCACCCGTCCTCCCCTCGCCCGCGCCGGCCGCCACCCACACCTCTATTAGCAACGCCACCCCCTCCTCCTCCCGGCCAACGGCCACCCGTCCTCTCCTGCGATGCGCACAGGCACGCCCTGCCCCGACCTCCCTCCTCCCCACGTCACACGCCTCCGCCTCCACACCCACCGGCCACCCCCCTGCTCCTTCCCCATGGCGTCGAGTTCAAGCTCCGCCCAGGCCGCCTCGCCCTTGGCGGTGCCCGCAACTGCGGTTTCTGCTCTTCTCCCATAGCGCCGTTACCGAGCCCACTCGCTCCGCCTCGCCTCCGCCCGCCATCTCCGTTGCCATCTCCTCCTCCAGCACCGCTCGTCCTCACCGACCTGTTACGCGTCGGCAGACAACTGCAGTCCCTCCGGCCCGCAACGGCGCCACTGAGACCATGCCCGAGCTCGCGCTGCTTCTCTCGTCGGCCTTCCCTCCTCCGCGGTGGCCTGGCTGCGCTCCGCTATGCCCCTGCACTGCTGCACGACGGCAGACCAGCCGCCCCGTGCCTGGCTGGCCTCTACCTCCTCATCCCCACTCCCTCCCCGCGTCGGGCACAGGCCATCGTCGTGCCTGCTCGCACCAGTGGCCGCGCCTCCTCCCGCGAGTCGCGACCGTCGCAGGACGTTGCGGCGCCCCTGTCCCCCGCCGCGTCCACGGCGACAAGGTGCAGCCCGTCCTCCACTCCTCCTCGCCGGTGACCTGGTGCGCTCGTCGTCCCGCCTCGTGCTACCGTCGACGCCTCATCTCGTCTTGCGGCACTGGTCATGCTCAACGGAGGAGCCGAGAGACTGCCGGAACGCAAGATCGTGGTGGAGAGATGACCGAAGAAGAGAGAAGATGGAATTGATTAGTGAGCACCTATTGGGGCCTACTTAGCACGGGGATGCGTGCTAGCAGCCCTCGCCAGCTCTAGCGGCAGCACCTTCTCTCTTCTCGCTTCTCTCTCCTATATGGCTCCCTTGTAGAGAGCTTAATGGTACCATTGCGTGGCGGGTACCCTACTGAGCACGCTGATCGATGCCTAATGAGCAGGGTTGTACGAACGTAGCTCATGTGAAAAAATGACTTTAGGGGGTGTTTGGATACCCCATGCTAAAGTTTAGCACATGTCACATCGGATGTTTGGATGCTAATTAGGAGTATTAAACATAGGCTAATTACAAAACTAATTACACAGATGGAGTCTAATTCGCGAGACGAATCTATTGAACCTAATTAGTCCATGATTTGACAATGTAGTGCTACAGTAACCATTTGCTAATGATGGATTAATTAGGCTTAATAGATTCGTCTCGCGAAATAGCATAGGGGTTCTGCAATTAGCTTTATAAGCTCATGTTTAGTCCTTCTAATTAGCATTCGAACATCCGATGTGACACTGCTAAGGTTTAGCACCTAGTATCCAAACACCCTCTTAGTTTGGGTGTTGCTTTTTTGGAGGATTTGGGTATTGCTATAACTACAAGTCCACCACCACCTACAGTTTTGTGTGGTCACGGGTACGTGGTACTTCCACAATTCCCACTATTCTACCACTTTATTCTTAGTTGTCCCTTCATCAAATCTTTCTTTTTGGCGCTTTCGTTTTCCCCCCTCAAAAGCGACGGCTAACAATCCATCGACGCTTCGAAAACGCCACTTGGTACTTCTCCACAAAGCTACATGATATTTGTGAGTTTTTTTTTCACCGTGTCTGAAACTGCAACATCCTTTTCTAGTTGCACGGATATTGACGGCGATGTAGCAGTCTCCGTTGTTAACCGATCGAGTTTACCTGCCAACACGTACAATTTTTTTTATACATTTTCTTTCCAAGGAGAACCCTTTTTTCTTCTTCTAAAAAAAGTTTTTTTTAATTTATTTTCTATCCAAAGAAAACCGTTTCTTCTTCCGTCAGCCGTAAATTGTCCTGGTAGAACTAGAAAACGGAGCACAATTTTACTACGAAACAAACATACTTATATATTTATATATATAATAACTATAGCAAAGTCAAGGTTAAACTTTAACCCTGTCACATCGGATATTTGACACTAATTAGGAGTATTAAATATAGGCTAATTATAAAACTAATTGCACAACCCTTAGGCTAACTCGCGAGACGAATCTATTAAGCCTAATTAGTCCATGATTTGACAATGTTGTGCTATAGTAACCATTCGCTAATGATGAATTAATTAGGTTTAATAGATTCGTCTCGTGATTTAGCTTAGAGCTTCTGCTATTAATTTTGTAATTAGCTCATGTTTAATTCTCCTAATTAGCATATGAATATCCGATGTGATAGGGTTAAAGTTTAGCTACTGTCTCCCTCCCGAGCACCACCTAAAACTATATAAGAGTACCCCAAAAGAGACAAGGGGGATTACGAGTTGAACAGCGATAGAGAGGTGAGAGCATCCAGGAAGCGAGGCGGGCACGTGACAACCACGAGCCTTACCCGTCGCCCGCGTCGCGAACTCGCGGAACGCATCTCGATGGCCGCCGCCCCCGCCGGCGCCGGGGACGGCGCCTCCGCGGCCAGGGCCGTCAAGGAGGAGGAAGAGGCGCGCGCGCTCCTCCCCGCCCCCGCGCCGGCCGGCTACGGCGATGAGGAGGAGGAGGAGGACCTCGAGGAGCGCGCGTACGAGGCGGCGGAGAAGGTCATCGTGTGCATCTCGGACGGGCCGGACCTGGAGAGCAGCGGCTGCGACGACGCGGCCCTCTGCTCCTCGTCCGGGGCGGCGCCGCCCTTCTCGTGGCGGAAGCTCTGGCTCTTCACGGGCCCCGGGTTCCTGATGAGCATCGCGTTCCTGGACCCGGGCAACCTCGAGGGGGACCTCCAGGCGGGCGCCGTCGCCGGGGACACGCTGCTGTGGCTGCTCATGTGGGCCACCGCCATGGGCCTCCTCGTGCAGCTCCTCGCCGCGCGCCTCGGGGTCGCCACGGGCCGGCACCTCGCCGAGCTCTGCCGGGACGAGTACCCCGACTGGGCGCGCCGCGCGCTCTGGCTCATGGCCGAGGTCGCCATGGTGGGGGCTGACATCCAGGAGGTCATCGGAAGCGCCATCGCCATCAAGATCCTCAGCAGAGGGTACCTGCCGCTCTGGGCCGGCGTCGTCATCACCTCCTTGGATTGGTGAGTTCCCAATTCTCATTTTGTTTGTTCTGCTCGGTTGCAGTTCTTGATGGCAATTGGTACTGAATCAAAGTATATTTCCAAAAGATTGGAGCTTTTTTTTTCTTTGGGAAAAAAGATTAGTTTGACCGGCATTGGAGAATTCGTCACAAATGGAGATTTTTCCAATGAAAATAAAAAATTGCAGCTTTTAGACTTAGTCGTTGCTACTGCAGTCTGAAGTTGGAAATTGGATCATTAGGAGGGAGGATTATGGCGAAATTTTGGTTAGAGCGAAAGTATTAGATCTCAGGTAGCTAGATCTTTCAGAGAATAATTGTTTTCCGTACTTCTCAATTTTGAGGAATGTTTCAATTTTTTGAGGTAAGGTTCACCATTGACGTGCACCTCTGATCCACTTTGAATTCATTATGTCCTGGTGTAGGAAGTCTCGACCTTTCAGTTTCACTGTGGGTTCTAACCTTTAGGTTTCACTTTGATATTTGTTTTGGACTTCCTACCAAAGAGAACCTTTTGGACTGCAAAAAAGTATTAGAGGAATTTGTTGTAGTGTTGCCCTAAATTGCTGGTGGTCAAGTTGTTATTTTATATGAAGATATGCTTCACCCCCCCCCCCCCCCCCTAGTTTGTTTTATGAGAACTATACACCACTAGTGGTTTTAATTATCAAGTCAAGTGCCAAGTTTAGAGTTTCCAACTACTGATACTCAATTATGTGGTTGTTTTCTGTTAATCCACTTTAGCCTCCCATGTTAGATCTCCTCCAAATAAATGGTGTTCTTTTCTCTAGAAAAGTCAGTGTTATGATAAGCTTGTCTTTTCTTGTTGTTGGTTGTCTTGGAAGTTTGTATAATATTAACTTGAGAAGTGTTGTGCTGACTCTTTCACAATGAACTGATGCTGCTGACAGCTAGATATCATATCCTATTTCACAACAGCTGGAAGAATACTACATGGATGTGACAACTGACATGTGAATACCTGCTACTTTGTTAGTGCTCGATACTCATGCAACACTTTGATTGGACCTTGGGCCTTTGCTGCTTCTGACAAAAGTTTGAGGCGCTTTGATGTGAAAAATTTTTTAACCTTGTCCCAGTGTTTTGTGGATAGTTATGCTATGAATAGACCAAAAATTGGCAGTCATTGCTTTGCTTATAAAGTGGCATACACGTCTATCCAAATGGTCACAAGCTCGCTATTAATTAATGTTGTCTGTGTGAATTTCTGCCTTGTGTTTTGCTCTGGAGGATGATAACTTCAATATACTTAAGCACAAAAATTAAGTGCTTACAGATATGTAAATGTTGTTATTTGGATCGTGACTTACCTCTTCGTTACCTTTTGTCAGCTTTATTTTTCTTTCGCTGGAAAACTATGGGGTGAGGAAACTGGAAGCTGTATTTGCATTTTTAATTGCAACTATGGCCATCGCCTTTGCATGGATGTTCACAGACACTAAGCCCAACATGAAAGACTTGCTAGTTGGTAAGGATCTCACTTACCTGCCTTTGATGCTGCAAATTATATCATGTATATTTTTGTCCATTGATCACGCATAATTTTTAATGTCAGGTATTTTGGTTCCAAAGTTGAGCTCAAGGACAATAAGACAAGCAGTTGGGGTTGTTGGCTGTGTTATCATGCCCCACAATGTGTTTCTTCATTCAGCACTCGTGCAATCGAGGAAAATAGATCAAAATAAGGAATATCAAGTCCGTGAAGCATTGAGATACTATTCAATAGAGTCAACTATAGCATTAGCTGTCTCCTTCATGATAAATCTCTTTGTCACAACAGTTTTTGCAAAAGGATTCTATGGCAGTAAGGAAGCTGGTAATATTGGCCTTGAAAATGCTGGACAGTATCTACAAGAGAAGTTTGGTGGAGGATTTTTTCCTATCCTCTACATTTGGGGGATTGGGCTATTAGCAGCTGGGCAGAGTAGTACAATAACAGGAACTTATGCCGGGCAGTTTATAATGGGCGGATTTCTTAATTTGAGGTTAAAAAAATGGGTCAGGGCATTGATCACCAGAAGCTTTGCAATTGTGCCCACTATAGTTGTTGCTTTGTTCTTCAACACATCTGATTCTGCACTGGATGTTTTAAATGAGTGGCTCAATGTGCTCCAATCAATTCAGATTCCTTTTGCACTCATTCCACTCATAACCTTGGTTTCGAAGGAGCAAGTTATGGGAATCTTCAAAATAGGCCCTAATACCCAAGTAAGTAATCATGAATTTGGTACCTATTACAGTCCATTTTTTTAACCATATTGTGCACTTTCTGTCCTATATTTTTGTACTTTTGTGACATGGTCCATGCATGCTGAACCTAGAATCGATGGTGTATGGGTTTGATACGGTGCTACTTTGTGATTAATCAAACTAGTAATAACTGATATTCCCATCACACAAACTGGTTGTGTTCTTGGTAGTGCCAGATTGCCTATTTTGCTGCAGAAATCTCATTGCTTCACACTTGGACAGAATACCCATCCACACAAAACTTTGATCTGGTCCATTGATCAAACTATGAAACAGATAGATAGTAGAGTTCTATTATATCATTTTGGTTGAGAAAAAAAATCATCTTGATCACATTCCCACCTGATTATGAGCTGGTCCATTTATCAAACAGTATTGTGCTGACTTTGTCATTTTATTGCGCATGTTAAATTTTAAACTGATATTGTCCTCACACAGCTTCAACGTTCTTACGCAGGCTGTAACCTGGACTGTGGCCACACTACTGATCACTATCAACGGCTACCTCTTGATGGATTTCTTCTCTTCTGAAATTCGAGGCCCATTATCCGGCGCACTCCTCTGCGTGGCAGTCCTCATTTATGCTTCATTTGTACTGTACCTCATCCTTCGGGGCACGGAGCTGTCGGAGAAGATTGCCAAAGGGATTCGCAACAGTTTTTCATGACAAAGGTGGCCAGTTTTGCGCTTTTACACATTGACAACAAGCGTTTCGGGGGATAGACTGACGTATAGAGAGATACCACCAGACCTAGTCTGGTGACTGCGGACTGGATATTACAGCACACCAGTGTACAGTGACTGTATGAAAGGGCCGTCTGTTGCTGCGAGGAACTGCAAGCCTGCGGCAGCTGCCCGTTGCACCTGTTGAACAGCATGCTGACTGCGTCAGGCCGCCGGAAGTAACACAGAGAGATAAAGTGAATTGCTGATGTTGAACTTGAACATTCAGGGACGATCGGGTTTCTTTGCAAACAATTCTTTTTCAGTGACCATACGAAAAGAGGGCAATGGTAATTGAAGACCTGAAAGTAATGTGTTCCGTTTGTACATGGGAGTATGTGCTGCACCATTTTTTCCTCTGGTTTTGAATTTATGGGTTAGTTCAGTTTAATCAGTTTTTTAGGTTCAGTAAACTGATCAAGTTATGCTAACGTCGTATATAAATACAACCTACTTAGGGAAACCATTAGCCATTGGGTTAACCTTTTCAGAGGAAGTAAAGCATTAAACGAGAGGGTGTCACACCCCGTTGCCGCCGGCGGTGATGATCGGGACCTGAGGACCAAGCTCACCGTGGATAGCTTCGTGAGGAAGACGACCGATAAATGAGATAACTCCGATTCAATTTTCTCATCTCCCCATTATAGTATCACCTAGTACAGCAAAAGCTCACCAAAGACTGTTTAACTAGAAAAAATATTGTCAACATTTTTAAAAAAAAGTTGGACCAACATTTTTCAAAAAGTTGGACCAACATTTCTTCGAAAAAGTTGAACCAACATTTATTCGAAAAAAGTTGAGCCAAATATTTCTTTAGAAAAAGTTGAATTCAACATTTTTCGAAAAAAAGTTGCACCAATATTTTTTTCAAAAATGTTGATCCAACATTTTTTTCAACCATCTTCCCTGGCTCCGATGGCAGGCGGCCGGCGAGCTCGCACAGGAGCTGCGGTGGCGTGGGGAGGCGCGCCAGCACGGGGAGGTAGCAGGGCTGGGCGGTGGCGGCAGCACGGGCCCCACGTGAGGGGCGGCGGCGTAGGCAGGGGAGGGAGGGAGTGAGGCTAGGGTTTGAGTTTAATTGGATCTGATGGATCTTATTTCTCATGGATCTTATTTCTCGCACGAATTTCAACCATTGAAAAGTAACACCAATAAAATCTTGAAAAGTAACACCAATAAAATCTTCCGGAAGATGGATAGGATTTCCGTTTCAACAGAGCTTGGTTTCTTGGGCTGGCTGGGCCTTGGTATTAGCACAGGGCCCATAGCACAACCATACCGATCTGGGCCAGGGCCCAGGTGTTACAGCAACGAGTTTTGAAAAGGGAGCTAGCCCATCATTGTAGCAGTTCCGGGTTAGAAGCCGATAGGCCTGCTGGGTGTGCTGAGTTTGGTAACTTTAAAGTCCATTAGGCTCAAATACTAAGAGTAACTTTAACTATTTCCTAAAAAGTTTTTCCCTAAAACTATATATTGGGGTTCTTAAAAAAATATTCCCCAAAAATATATCAACCCACAGCAATTCCCCAATAACTAAGGCCACATCATCGTAATTGGGTACAGCCTGGCGCCTCCCTGCTTTCTCCCCATCTCATTCTTTCTTCTTCTTCTTCCTCCAGCCAAAGAAGAACCGAAACAGAGCGAGGTCCTCCTCGCCGCTGGCCAAAATCCTCCAACTATGCACCGCCTCAACCCAATAGCCGCCGCCCTCAGCTTCACAACCCCTACACGACACAACCCCTACACAACGTCCTCGAGCCGTTCCCCTTGAGCTCTGGTGTCTTTTCCCCTACCTTTTCCCGTCTGTCTATAAAGACCTTCACACTCGCAGCCCCGGCAGAGTGCTTCATCGCGAAGGCTTTCGTCTCCCTCTGATCTTTATCTTTTTGCTCAAAGAACGAATAAAACCCGCATTTGACCGCCTCGGTTCGCTGGCGATGAGATGGCCATCGATCATGTGACCCCTCTAGGACCGAAGAGCAGATACGCCATGGTAATTGACTGGTTGATTCCTATTTTCCTTGCGTTGCTCTGTTTCTTGGCTGTTCATTGATTTCATTGGCGATGTCGTCGGATTGAATGTGTGCTTATGGCATGCGACCGCAGGAGGGGACGAGTGCGACGACGACACGGAGAACCGGTGCTGGCCGCTGTGGCTGAAACTGTTGCTGTCCACGAGCTTCTTCATCCAATGAAGGGTCCACGCCGTGTGTCAGAGATACAGAAGGTGCTGGACATCACCGGCGTGCAGACGTACATCATCAACAGCGCGCGCGGGGTGTTCCTCAACGAACGGCCGCAGCCCCGCCCGGGAAGGGCGTCCTCGCATCCAAAACAGCCAAAGTATAACACCGCCATTGTCACCGACGGCTTAGCTTCCCAAACGTCGCCGTCATGGGCGCTGAGCCTGAGCTCGTGCCCGTCCGCCCCGAGGCTGCCGTCATCCTCATGTCGTTCCCCCCGCGCAGGGCCACGTCTCCTCGATGCTCCGCCTGGCGCGCGCCCTCGCCACGCGCAGCGTCGCGACCACTATCGCTGTGCCCAACTTCGTCCGCCGCTGCATCGTCAGCGCCTGCGACCAGGCTGGCTGCGGAGACGGCGTCGGTGTGGACCTCGCGTCCATCGACAGCGGCGTGCTGAACGACGGCGAAGGTGAGCCCCCGGGCTTTGCAAGCTTCGTGCACTCCATGGAGCACCGCATGCCCGCTAGCCTGGAGGAGATGCCCGTGGTGCTAGGTGATTGGGGAAGGACCGTACCGGACCCTGCATATACGTGGGGTGACGGAGGTGTTTTTAGCGTCCGCACATTTTTACGGGGAGAATTAGGGAGCTGTTGGAGGTAAGTTTTGTTTGTTTTTTCCCTAAATAAAATTTTGAGACAATTTTAAGGTACGGGAGTTGATCTAATTACATTACTCTCCGCTGACAACCCAGAACCCACCCGTATTTCTGCCCATGTACGAGCGTGCAAGGTCCTAACACATGCAGTAGTAGAGTCATCACAGCATACATGCTCTTTATTTTTTTTTCTTTCTTCATTCTTCTAATTATCCTAGCTATTACCGAATTATATGCTAAGATGTACGGTGATGTAATTTTTAACACGAAGAGTTTAGTTCAACTTGTTCTAAAAAAAAATAATCCAACATTCTGATTATACTATTTTGGCATTTTAAGCATAAAAATTGAATAGATATACTTAAAGCGTTGGACTAATGCAGTCAACATTTTTAAATGCTAGGTTCAATATTTTCTCAAATTTAGTTCAACAATTCGGATAGACTATATCAACATTTTGTATATAAATGTTGAAGAAGTATGTCCAAAATGTTGGAGTAGTTATTCAAAATGTTGAAACAACACATTCCAAATGTTGATTTAAAAAATACATATAAAAATTAAAAATATATCCATATTGGATCTTATTTTGTTGCATTAATTCCAAATAACACGGTGGTTCAAATGGATTAACGGTTTAAGAGAAAAATACATTTGAACTTTGAAATCATTCTCCTCTGCCTCCTCCTGTCCGCTGACACATGTCCTCTATGACTCCATTTGACGATGGTTGGAGCGTGCGAGAGAGTTGGGCTGAGGAAAAATTAGATGTATCCAACGGACAAGAAAGCTAGCACGAATCTCCAATACCGGAAGCCACGTAATAAACGATCCGCAGGGTGTGCCCGCCCATAGCGGCGGCATCACAGCCTTGTCTAAAATAATTTTGGGCCTCAGCACCCACCATGGGGCATGAAGCTTCGACCCGGCCCAACGTATCCTGATTTAGCACCCAGCCCATGTCGGAAGTCTGATGGGTTGGGCTTATTGTACTTCATGTGGCCTTTCTTTATCGGGCCGTACAGAGCTAGAGGTAACCAATAGTGCCGTCATCTCCCTCACGCTCATGCTAGATTCTGCTGGTTGGCTTCATCTCGTCGGGTCGTGCAATGCACCAAGAGATCTCATCTCATCGATCTGCCCGCTTGTGGATCCGGCTGGCTTTGACATGGCCCATGTCGCATACCAATCTTGTGCTAGCTAGCTAGCTGTTGGCTGGAATCTTCATTCGTCAATCAGCTAGCAGCAGACCGATCATCCATGCAAGCTAAGCAAAGATGGCAAGCATCTGGTTCGTGCCAGCGTATGTGATCCATCGGTCAAGCGCAACGCGACAGCCCTCCACCAAAAAAAATACTAAAAAAATAGAAATGCACGCTCTCCGGTACGGTCCGGGTCATGGTCAAGCCTCCTGCTGAGATCATCTGGGGGCCTGAGCTTCACGGCCGTGCATGACCTCACTCGCCGGCCGGCCAGCCAGCTGTAGGCTGCCATCCGTACCAGACTGGTGTACTGCACGCAGCTTGCTGGCTGCTGCATCTCTGCATGCATGCACGCGTTGCAGTTGCAGCCCCGGCCAGGCGACAAGGCGTGCATGCTTTGATGCTTGCACACAGCAGTCCTGGCCGGACCTCCTGGTTCAACATCGGAATAAGGAGAAGAGGTTTCTCGAAATTTTTTTTTATATATACACATATATGCTCAGCTCCTAGCAAGTACTACTGTACTAGTAGGCATGAAGAGAGAAGCGTGCTGTGACATCCCTCGAGTTGTGAGCTTACCGTGCATGCATGCGTGCGTGGACACGAGCACGAGTGTCCAGGTGTGCGTACGTACTACAGCATGAGAACTCACAAGGTTTTCTTCTTCTTCTTCTTTTTTGCATGAACAGAGCAACTATATTGGTCACTTGCAACTATTTACTTGCAACAAGTCGCAATAGTACTTACAACTGCAATGGGAAAAGAAAAGGAAAAAAAAAAGTCCAAGCTAATTCACGCACCTCCCATTCAACATCGATGGATCCGTATGGGTACCAGATAGAGATCTGAGGATGATGCGCCTACACTTAGTACGCTGCAAGCACGTGTTGTGTTGTGTGCTCGATCGATCTTTTCCTTTTTAGCTTGCTTCCAGACCAAGCACCATGGCATGAAGGGAACTAAATTAAAAGGTTGTGCTGGAGAGACGATAGAGGACGGGAAAAAGCTAAGCTAGGGCGGATGGAATGGCCGGTGCATCTTCCCATCGACGTGCTGCCTGCAAATTGGACATGCACGCATGCATGGCCACGCATCAATCGTACGCGCCTGCGAACGAGTTTGCATGGCCTCTTGTCTTACATGAATGCACTCACCTGGAACTAGAGCTGGGACTTGGATTCGTGCCGTGGCCGCTCTCTCGTTACTCGTGCCGCATCGTGCTTAGACTTCTAAGCACGTCGTGCCGTGCCAGCAGGGCATGACAAGTCTTTAATTGGTCCCAAGCAGCCTGTGGCATACCAACACGTCTTTGTGTTGTACCACTCCAAGCACAGCCTTCACTCGATACATGTGTTTGTCTTTTATTGGTGCTCATTTTACTTGCAAATAATGTTGCTCTCATACATAGAAAAAAATTAATAGAGGAAATAAATATTATTATATAGATATTGTACGTGAATGTTATGACTATATGTGGCCATACAAGAGTGAAATATTATTACGTTATGAATAACCATTATCATGATTCCATGCAGGTAAGATAATTTTTATGGTTTTTTTGTTGTAGTAGTTATGCTAGGCTATATAACGTATTTGGACGATATAGTCTATACTAATCCGTGCCATGCCGGCCCAAGATATGTGTCATACCATGTCACCCATCGTGCTAAGATACTAAGCACGGTCCTTGCATTCATGCCGGCACACGACGGCAAAGATCCGTGCTTCGGGTGACCCGCAAATAGAACGGCCCAATTCCTAGGTCTACACTCACCTAAGCTGTCTCGCCGATCATGATCAAAGCACGTTTCCATTTGACCACTGATTTCGATCCATGCAAGCACACTACCCTCTCCGATCCTGGTCAAAGCACTGCATGAGATCTTGAGATCTTGAGATGCTTGCTTGCATGAGCATGACCTCACTCTGCGGTGGCTACCAAGTTGACTTGAGGTCGGACGACACTGCCTGCCACCTCGATCTCCTACACATCCATCCATCCGTACTGGTACTGAAGCCACTGCGCGCATGCCCTAACAGCACCGGCCTCCGAGCACCTCGCTTTCAAGCCATAAAACTTTTGCAAGCACAAGCAGTAGCTTGCCGGCCGGCCACACCAGCTGGCTGTGTTTAAGGCCTGGTGCTTTTTGACAAAAAGCTTATTGGGGCCTTTCAGAAAAGGGAACAGCTAGCTAATTATATTATTATATGAATTATTGTAGCTTTAGAGAAACAAGGCGATATGATTATATTATTGTTTGGCATTCCCAGCTTTCGGATTTATTTTGGTTCAGAGCTAGCTAGACAGCGTGTGTACTGTCTGAAACTACAATCTCTCATCATAATCCGCATATATATAAGCAATTATTTCATGCCATATAGGTTATTGTGATCTTTATTGGTAGACATAATGCATGCACCGGCAGATCGACCGAATCAATCGACCCTGATTAGTGATGAGAGACTGGATATGAATGTGATCGAGGTAGCAATTAGGGGAAAGCAAAAGCCGGCCTGTTATTAATAAAATTTATATCGACGTAAAGCCACCAGTGGCCCGCCTGTCAACCGTCCATGCCCATGCATGAGTTCAGCATTGATATGAAGCAAAGATTACGGTAGCTACTGGGTGTGCTGTGTGCATGCAGCAGTGAGAGTGAGTGAGTACTTGGACGCACGTGCTGTGTTGTGCTCGATCCATCTTTTCCTTTTTAGCTTGCTTCCAGACCAAGCACCATAACAGGAAGGAAAAGTTTGCATGCCGTAAGGTCAGTGAGATCGAGCGAGGACACGGGGTGGATCATGGATGGAATGGCCGGTGGCCGAGCTGCTTCTGCTCCCAAACTGATGAGCATGGCCACATGCAAGGACGTACTGCTTCCCTACGTGCCTGCGTGTGCGTTCATGCATGGGCTGATCCATGAATGCGCTCACCTGAGCTGTCTCACTCCAACGCGGCCCTCGATCTCTTAGCTTTCCCCGCTCACTCATTCGCCGTGCCGAAAGCGTGCACACTGTTGCTCCCTGTAGCTGCCAGTGCGTCGATCCTTCTTGCCCTTTTACAGTGTCGATCAGGGGCTCACCACTGTACAAAACGGTTTTCGCAGCTACAAATAGCTATTTGCAGGAGCGGGTAACAGGTCCACTCCTGTAAAGTCGTTTCCAATGATGGGTGACGCCATCACTCATCCCTGGAAGTGCATTTCCAGGAGTGGGTGACACCATCACTCACCCCTAGAAATGTTATTATCTTCAGAGGCGGGTGATGGCGTCACCTGCATTTGGAAATGGTATCTTCAGGAGCGGGTGATGCTATGACCCGCCCCTGCAAATCAATTAAAAAATAAAAAATTGTACCACGGCCGCTGCCCTATGCCACTTCTGCCCGTCCCCGTCGATCCCCGAACCCTGACGGACCCTATGGGGATCAAACACTCAGCAAACAGATGGAAAAACAGAAGTTCAAAACAACCAATCTTGGTAAACTAGTCACAGTCATAGAACAACCAATCTTGATAAATTAGTCACAGTCATGGATTGAATCAAAGTACATGGTCACAAATCGAGCACAAGCTAGCAGATCGACCACAAAGCTAGTACAAGTAACACATCGATCGACCACAAAGCTAGTACAAGTAACACATCGAGTACAAGTTAAGCTCCCTACTAATACTGATTGGCTACAGGATGCGGATGCGGTGATTGGCTACAGGATACGGATGCAGAGATTTGCACGGCAGCTCGTGAGGTACCCGTGATGGATCATGGCCTTCGTGGACGACAGACGGAGCAACCAGTGGCATCGGCGACTTGTTCTTCTTCGCCGACGCTACGGCTCCTCCGGCGCCCGGCCCTTCCCACCATCAACTTGCGCCGCCCGTGCCCCGCCGTAGGGGCCGGCTGCACCGCCCGTGGCCTGGCTGCACCGGCCAGCTGTGCCGCCTATGCCCCACCGTAGGGGCCGATCGTGCCATGCGGCCGCACCGCCCATGCCTCGCTGCAGGTACCGATCGTGCCGTGCGCCCGTGCCGCCCATGGCAGCCAAGCTGAGGCCGGCCGCGCCTCCGAGGCCCTCGCCCGTCTTCGCAGGAGGGAGGAAAGAGAGAGATGGGGGAGGAGAAGTAAGAGAGATACCGAGAAGAAGATACGATAGGGATGGAGGGAGTCTAGATTCTGGATTGAGGTTGGACCAATCACAATGCTTCGTTTGGAAGTCGCGGATCGATGACGTGGCTGGACGTGTTTCTTTCATAAGCTTATAGCAATTTTTTGGATGATTTTTTGGACCATCAAACGATTTTAAATAAAAAAGTTGTCAACTACAAAGTTTAGATCTTGTCGAGCTCTACTTTGATATAAAGTTTATCTCCATCCAAAATCTAAAAAAAGTTATGATTTTTTTTCACGGAACAATTTTTAGGAGCGGGTCATGCCATCACCCCCACCTAAAAATGATTTCCAGGGGTGGGTGACACCATGAGCTGCTCCAAAAAATTATTTCCAAGATACGGGTGAATAATTATTTTTTTCATTTTTGTTTTTCTTTTAAAATGTGTTTTTGAGCTATTAAATGATCTCAAATACAAAAGTTGTCAACTATAAAGTTTTATGTCTCGTCGAACTCTACAATTTTGATATAAAGTTTGCATTCATCTGAGATGACATGAAAAAGTTTGTATTCAAAAAATACATCCATTAAACTCATTCGCATATACTCATACATTTACATGTACTTATACATTAACATATACTCATGCATGTACTCATTTATTTATTATATACTTATATATATTTAGATCTCGTTATATATATTTATATCTCGTTGAGTGTTACAACTTTCATATAGAGCTTCTCTGCGACCGAAGAGCTTTGAAATTTTAGAATTTGTAGATTTCAAAAATTAAAGAGCTTATAATAATATTTTAGAGTAATAAACAGTCCCAAATGAAAAACATGTCAACTTCTAGGTCTCATCGACCTCTATAATTTATAGTCGAAGTCATTTGAAAATTCAAAAAAATTATATTTCAAAACTAGACAACTTTAATAATATTTTGAAGTATTAAACAATCTCAAATTGAAAACTTATCAACTCCAAAATTTTATTCTCGTCAAGCTCTACAAGTTTGATGTAGAGCTTATGTATAGCCGAAGTCATTTGAAACTTCAAAAATTTTAGATTTCAAAATTAGAGAACTTATAATGATATTTTAAAGTACTAAACAATCTCAAATGAAAAAATTTTGAACTACAAAGTTTTAGGTCTCATCGAGCTATATAATTTTGATATAAAGTTTACCTTCATCCGAGATCATATGAAAAAAATATGAATTTATTTTCATAGGACCATTTCTAGGACCGGCCACATCATCACCCGCCCTTGGAAATCATTTTCGGGAGCGGGTGATGCCGTCATCCGTCCCTAGAAATGGGACCTATATTTCCAAGAGCGGGTGATAGGATGACCCATCCCTGAAAATGGTGATTTCTTGGAGCGGTCACCCATCGCCTGTCCCTGGAAATAGCATCCATTTCCAGGAGCAGATCGTTCCATGGTCCGTCCCTGCAAATAGCTCTTCAGGGCTGATGCTACAGTGATACCCCATTTTGTAGGTGCGACCAACTCCTAGAAAAAAAGGGGACGCCCTTATAGATCGTTTTTTTAGTGCAGGGCTACAGAGTAGTGTGAAGTGTGAATAGGTCTCTCCAGCTATTCTTGATTTCTTGCAAGCCTTGACTCAAATCATGCATGGGAAAGAATAAAGCACGGGCCAGACCATGCAGTGCATCCATGGAGAGTTCGACACACACTGCACGCGCACACGTAGACGCTGGAGCCGAGAGAGGGGGGGTGTGGGTGTGGCCCTCTATCGCACACGTACCCTGCAGGCTGTAGCTACCAGGTAGTGGCATGTGTGCTACCGGCTAGTCGAATTCGATCTATTCCATGCACGCAGCTAGTGACGCAGGCCATTTCGGTAGCACAGTGCTCTTCTCGTCCATGGTGACACATGTACAGTGTCGTCGTCGTCCTTGCCTTCCAGCTAGCTTGCGCCCAATATTTGTTAGAACGACGATATTCTTGGAAAACAATCTTGTAAAAAGAGTTTATTCGGTGGTTTGTCATCGTGGCACGTACACCAGCAGGACATGTGCACTGTCGCTGCGTAGGCTTGTCTTGGTATTGATCTTGCCAAAAATTTGTTTTGTTTTAGACATGATTTCGAATCTCATGGGACATTGAAGAGATGCAACGAATTTCGGCCCGGGGACCATTGTATTTGGATACATACCACGTCTAATGTCTGTTGTAATCATCCTCTCTGTAATACTCGATCTTGGGCTGTATTGTGCCGGCAGTTGCACGTGCATCAGAGCTGATTAAAAAAAAATACTCACCGGATTAATTAAAACAGAATTACATGAAATTTTTTTTCTGCTTATGAATTTATATACACAAACTCTGCACTAGGGATAAATAACTAGTATATGTTTATATAGAAAATAAGAAGCTGCTATAATTCATATGGAAGTGTCCAGTTTTCAAGTGACCAAAAACTTCCTAGCTATTTTCCCGCCACTTTTGTCAAAAGCCATTCTATCACAATCCCACTCAAATAACATTATTTTCTGTATACACGCAGTTCCAAATTACAGTGTAATACCATTCATTATAAAAGTACAATTTCTTCACACACTAGGCTTGCATTTAGCTGGGATGAGTACCAGTAGTTGTCGTGTTGTCTTAATCAGTTTTCGGCGTTAATTACTAGATGACGGGTGGGGCCGTAAGCACAGAACCATGCATGCAACTATGCAAGGGCTTTCTTGTAAGAGGTATGCTCCGGTTTAACTTGCTGCTTAGCTGTTCACGAGTTGGAATCCAACAGAATCCTATCGAACATGACAAATCGATCTCCCTTGTACCTACGTGTATATGCTACCTAGTTAGATGCAAATGCAACAGCCAGCTAGCGTTCTAGCTAGGGTAAATTTGTCGGTTGCCACTTGATGACGCTAGCTAACTCCATGCATGTCAGCGTTATCACTGTCACCTCGAGCCAGCTGTGGTGAACTGGTGACACATATGGATGCATGGAAGACGACGACGACGACGACGCAGGCACGCAGCACGTACGTCCATTCCAACACTACACATCCATCACAGCTCATCAGCTCTAGCTCAACGAGCTCAGAGGAGCCACACACACGCACGCACACACTGACACACACTCATCAGCTTCTCTTCTTCTCCCTTTTGTCTACGTGCCGGTACCTTTCTTTCTGCGTCGACTGCACAGGCGATGGTCCCTAGCTTCCATCGACCTTCATGCATGGAGGACCAGACGTACGCATGCTAAACAAACATACACGCCCGGCCCGTGCACGCACACATCACACACCCAACGACATGTACAGGGACCATATGGGAGATGGAGAGAGGGGTCGGCGCACAGTACCTAGCTGACCGTGTACGCGATGGATGCACGTCACGCTCCGAGTGTTCATGTGCTCAAAATGGGAGGGAGCAGAGAAGACGATGGGTACGTGCTACGTGCATAGAGGCACGCGCACATTCTGATTTCGGACCAACACAATGTGCAGAGCGAGGTTGTAGCGGAAGGTCGTGGGCACATGTTGATTAATTTGGTTACAGAGGACCATACCCTTGTTGAAGATGATGTGAGCACTTGCGTCGAACTTTTCTCTTCCACCATGTGTATCTAAGAAATAGGCACTACTGTCATCACCGTCGGAGCATCACCGTCGGAAATACAGATATCACCACCAGTTCTAACCACAGTCCGTCGATGATGCTCGGATTTTATTTTCACCACTAGTTCGTTAAACAATCCGATAGTGAAGAAGTATATGCGGACCTGAAACTTTTATCAAATATGAGTTCGTGTCCGTCAGCAACCTCTCTCTCCTCTAGCCTTACCTTATCCGCTTCCCCAGCCACCAGCACCCGGACAGCCTCCTCTTCCCTTCCCTCTTCATCTCCTTCCTCTCCCTTTCCCATGTGACGGCTGCCGGATCGCTCCGTTTTCCTTCTGCTGCCTCTTCCTTCTCCTCTGCTCGCTCACAGTGGCAGTGAGGAGCGGCGGTGTGACAAGGTAGAGAGGCAGCCCTTGGGGTGGGACTGCGAGGCCGCGGGGCGGAGGCGGCCGTGCAGGGCCTCTCCTGATTTATTTTCGCTGCACCGACCTCTCCTGCAGGCCCTGCATGGCCTTAAATTCTTAATTTGACCTATCAGCTCATCAGCTGGAGTAAGTAGCTGGCTCGATCTGCCCGTACGATCGATCGACCTTGCATTGCTACGGCTACTGAACTACCGCGGCGTACCTGACGTACGTCTCTTTCGGTAAATGAACATGTAGGACACAGTAAAGTGCCGTGATTCGTGCACCGTACCTAGGATGGAAATCACTTGCATTTAGCAGCTGCGAGCGTGAGGCTATTCATTGCCAAGACCTTTTCAAGGGAGATGACGTTGGATGAACTACCGAGCCAAGGCCGCGCCTTGGGTTTTACCACTTGTTTACTTTAAGCTTTAACCTATCTTACCCAAAGTGTAAAATATGTTTTCGACAAAAAGAAAATGTTGCCTGCTCCCTCCGTCCTAAATTAGGCCCTGTTTGGCAACACCCCCCTAAACTTTAGTACCTGTCAGATCGGATGTTTGGATACTAATTAGGAATATTAAATATAGTCTAATTACAAAACTAATTGCACAGATAGAGTGTAATTCGTGAGATGAATCTATTAAGCCTAATTAGTCCATGATTTGACAATGTGGTGCTACAGTAATCATTTGCTAATGATGGATTAATTAGGCTTAATAGATTCATCTCGCGAATTAGTATAGAGGTTCTGCAGTTAATTTTATAATTAGCTCATGTTTAGTCCTCCTAATTAGCGTCCGAACATCCGATGTGACCCTCCTAAAGTTTAGTACCTCGCATCCAAACACCCCCTTATATTAGTTGAAGTAATTATGTTGGATATTTAACTATATAGAATCTGTTGCCAAAAAACAGAGAAGATAAGCTCTAAGAGCATCTCCACCAGCCTCCCAATAAATATTTTTCAATAACTAGTTTACGTGGATATCTCAATATCCATTTTATTATTGTTGGGAGAGTTACTTTTGCAATCTCCCAATAATCTCATCCCAATCCAACTACTCCCTCCGTCCCAAATTACTATTTATTTTGGCTTTTATAGATACATAGCTTTTGCTATGGACTAGATATATGTATGTCTAGATACGTAGGAAAAATTATGTATCTAGAAAAGCCAAAACGAATAGTAATTTGAGATGAAGGGAATACCATCTTGGGAGAGTCATAACTCCTTTATTTAGGGTGAGTTGAGATGAGTATTAGGTTGTTCCAATAATTATTAAGAAAAGGGAAAAAGTAAAGGGAGTCTGTTGGAGCACTATGTTTTACCAACTCTTCCAATACGGTAGTTGGATTGGGAATTATGGAACTGCTCTGAGAAGCTCCGCCCTCTATCCACGAATGTAAGCATGTCTAGAGCATTCGAAAATTGAAATGCTTATATTGCGGTTCCGATCGGAGGGAGCAAACTTTCCAAACACCATTTTTGTTGCATATGGGATTCATCAACACATGGGTTGGGAAGAAAAGGAGGTCGCTGTCGGTGAAGTTAGTTAGCTACTTTTCAGCTCTCTGCATTATGGGGTGGCCGTACTTAACTGGCGCCCTAGCACGTACAAGATGAACAACCAAGCATCTTAATAAAGACTTAAACACACTTAAATAAAGCGCCGGTAACTCGATTCATCGTGCGTACCAAGTTGGTTACATGGATTAAATCCCCATGTTTCCTCTACACAGTAGCATTACCGTACGTACCTCTGCGTGCAAGCGCATTCATGATCTGAAGATTATCAACACTGATAATACAACCTGCCTGCACGTACACACTGTACTCCCTCAGTACTTTGCACGTCGTACTAGTATTAACTAACCGCAAGCTAGTTCTAGCTTAGAGAAAAATATAAGCGATTCCAACCCTTAATTTCGCCGGAAAGGTCACATTTCTCAACTTTCACGAGCGCTAATTTAGTCCTCCAACTTTTATTTTCAGGTTCAATATAGTTCTTCGGGCGCTGTCCATGTTGGCACACACGTCAACAACTTCAAAAAAAAGTGACTACAAATTTGTGATTCACAAATACCTCTGTTTGTCTGCAAGGGAGTACCCCTTCTTTTGAAACATTGGAACACCCATCATTGAGTTGTATGAAACATGCTCAAGACAAGGATAGTCCTTTAATTTCCATGAGCACAAACGTGGATGAGCACCTAGGAAAAGGGACTATATTGAATCCAAAAATGGAAGTTGGAGGACCGAAATAGCCTCTGGGAAAGCTAAGGAACGAACTTGACCTTCAAAGCAAAGTTGAGGGATGAAGTCGCATATTCCACCAATTTAAAACCATTTATTCTTCTATCAAGGAAATCGAAACTTTTTTCTCTTCTCCGATCACAAGGATGGCATGCACACATTGTACCCCTAAATAATGCACGCAACTTACCCTGACGCCGCAAAGGGGCTTCAATTCTCTCAAGCGTCTACAAAGATTACTAATGAATCAAGAAGGGGCAATGCCTAGTGTGGGAATAGATAAAATTAAAATGTCATGGTTTATGTAAAGAACATTTCACCCCCAAGATCATATAAAGAGTAACAATTTTTTCAGAAGTTAGGATGATGGACTAATTTTCATACTTCTAATCAGCAAAAATTCCTTTCTAAAAAGCCATAACTACTTTTGCTATTTGAGAGAGCGAAAAATTACTATCTGCACTTGAAATTAAATGTGTGAAAAAAATTCGCACCTTTCTCCATAGAGAAAAAGCATGACATTTTCATTATTCTTTCATTATAGAATAATGAAAATGCATTTTCTCTTTTTCTCTTTTCAAAGGATGACAGTGAAATATTTCTATATTTTTTTTGTTTCTAAGGTTATTCATGTAGTTGCCGTATCAATCCATATTAAAAAAAATAAAAAGTTTGCTGAATGCATGAATGGTGACACTACCTGAACAGTTTTGGTTTTCCACAATTAACCCTATGAATATACTAGTAGGTCCATATTGGTTGCATGCATGCATAATTAGGTCCACAACTTTTTGGCAGCTACTAACTTGGCCCACACAACAGTATATGTATACACTATATAATGTTTGTGTGTAGGGTTGATGGAGCTGTCATGCATGCTAATAGCTTCATAATGGTTTGCTTACTAATCTCCATGCACGCTCCTGGTTAGCTAGCTTGATAGTGGCTTCCCAACACTCTCGAGAGCATTAAACCCTGAGGTGTCACTGTCGTTGCTCATCAATGGCCTGAGGGCGACCGAAATCTTGATACAGTTGGGGCTGAAAGAAACCTCAATGATGGTCGTGAGCACGCACACCCACACAAACCACACATGATGGATCGTTGTCCATTCTGTCATCGCTGATGTCAAATGATTGATGATTTTCGTGTGAAAATTGAAAAGGGTTAAGTCCTGTCACCCGTTCAATAATGCTATTTATAGGGTGATGAGCTTCAATGTTTTGGAGTAAGCTACATGTTTCTGAATGTATGCAAACCGTTAAAAGTTAAGTTCTTCAGTTGTCTGCAAGAATAGTAAAACATAAAAGAAAATGCTATATATACACCAACTTTATTCTGATACTGAAACAGGGTTAGTAAAGAAAATGTGAATGTGTCACTGTTGTTGTGTGTGCCCCTTATGCATATCTGTTTGCCTTAATTTGACAAGTCAATAATGAAACAGAAAGATTTGATTGAAATGCTTGGACGAACCACAGTGAAAGTTACCCCTTCCATTATAATGGCTACTTAATTTTGGTGAAGCCCCATCACGCTATCTTCTCCATTAATATTCGAGTATCTTCATGTCAAAAAACAATTCTTGGTATCTTGGATGTTGTTTAAATATTATATGCATTAATCAATAAAAACAAAGGAGTGCGCATTTTTTATTGCGAATTTTTCCTCTTTTCTAACATGCTGTGTGGCTTGGCATTGTTTCTAGATGGTACTTAGATACTTATCCGGTTATTTCGGATATCAGTGGAATAGAGAGACTCTATTAGATGCTTGGAGAAATTGTGGGGGAAATTAGCTTATTTTCCCTACTGTTTCCACTAATTAATCCTGAAGTGGCTCTATATATCGTGCTTCTTCATTCTTTATTAGCAATATCCCAGTTCAATCAATGTGGACACCCCACCCTTGCTTAAATGACTATATACACATTATTGATTCCAAGAAAGGAGCACATGAAAAATGTATTGAGTGACTAAATTAGTGATCATCATATATTTCCAGGGTCAACTAAACTATCTCAACTAACTGTACATGACCATAATTAAATCAAGTCATCTGTACCTGATACCTGATTATTAGCCGAAGTCTGTATCCGAATTAAGCTAAAAAATACCGCGTGTTGAACGACATATAAGTACTCTACCACATCTTGTTGGTTGTGATTGTTGTGACCCTACTCTCATCATGTTCTTGATTGGCAAAAATAAAAAGGAAAATACAAAATTCCAGCTTAAAGCCAGAACCCTGGTTATGTTATTTTACAACTACCACTGAAATAGAGAGATATGATTGGAAGTGCTTTATTTGAGGGCCTACAGCAAAAGTTACAATTATTCTTTTATAACCACTAATAATATGTTCTATATGTCAACTATGGTTACCATGAACTTTCTTAAACAATCATAAATTATTTGTTTCCAGAATTAAGCACATGAAAAATACATTGTGCTTACTATTACATTATTAGTTCATTTTAAAATTTCAGTAGTCAACTGAATCAACTCTATTGATTATATATTCTGCTCATGTTCAGAGACCATGTGTGTGCTGTTAATCAAAGTCCGTATAGGCCAAAAAATAGAGTGGACTATACTATATGCATAGGCCTCCTGCAAGATTTAGATCCACGAACTGCGCTCTTGTGCTGCTTGTGACCCTACTGTCATCATGCCCTCGCGGCGTCGAGCTTGATTACTTAACATCAACAAACAGCCAAACAGATTGATTAACCAACCACGCATGCTTCTAAGCGATTATTGTATCTCATGGATAGGTAATGACCCGTAAAATTAGCAAATACTATATATGTATTGTTCGTGCACGCCAAACACTGCCTTGTACTAATTGCCAATATAACTCGAAGTTGATTCTGAGTGCTTACGAATAAGATCTTTCTGAATTATACGGAACTCCTGTTGTCAGACATGTCGCCTATGAGTTTCCTTTTTTTGAAAATTATGTCGCCTATGAGTCAACTCAACCGACGGACCCACTTGTGAGCTGACACCCATTCAACCAAGACAGTTTTGGCATTCTCAACTACTCCCTCGGTTCCAAAATGTAGGTCGTTTTTAGCTTTTCTAGATATATAGATTTTGCTATGCATCTAAGTATAGGGTTATGTTATGTCTAGATACGTAACAAAATCTATGTATCTACAAAAATCAAAATGATCTATATTTTGAAACGGATGGAGTATACGAACTCCATTTCCATTCCCATGCTTATATATAATATAATTCGATATATATCTTGCCGCATCCCCATTAATTCCAAATTCTGATCACTGTACAGTTGCTAAAAAGTAGAAACTACCGCCGATTGCTCTCAAAAGATAAACACATAAAAAATGCTTTATATAAAGTTATCAGCTGGTAATTTTTAAACCAATAGTGTCTAACTAAACAAATTAATTAATTTTACATGTATCCTAACATATACTCAAAAGCCTGTGTGATATCTTAGTTTTTAATAATAAAAAAAACATTGTGCACCCTATTGGTTCAACTTGCTTATTTTTAGTCTGTGTCACATCGAAGATTCGAAGACTAATTAGGAGGACTAAATATGAGTTAATTATAAAACTAATTGCACAGATGGAGGCTAAACGGCGAGACGAATGTATTAAACCTAATTAATCCATCATTAGCAAATATTTACTGTAGCAACACATTGTCAAATCATGGACTAATTAGGCTTAATAGATTCGTGTCGCTGTTTAGCCTCTACTTATGTAATGGATTTTATAAATACTCTGCGTTTAATACTTCTAATTAGTATCGAAACATTCGATGTGACGGGTGCTAAAAATAAGTCAAAGTAACAAAAGGGGCCTAAACTACATCGGTTTCCTGCAAAAGTTTATCAACTGGACTCTTGTGCTGCTTGTGGCCCTACTGTGTCATCATGCTGCGGAGTGACATCAACAACCAAAGAGAGTGATTAACATACCACGCATGCTCATGAGAAATTATACCTTCAGGATATAGGTAATGACCCTGAACAAACGCAAAATAATCCAAGTTCGTGCACTCCAAACACACGCGCGCGCGCGCAGCCCGTACAAGTTGCCAATTCTAAACTGATTCCGAGTGCGTACGAACATAATCTGACCGAACTATAAGTAACTCCAAATTGTCAGATGTGTCGCCCATGTCGTTTTGCTACCGGGCCCACTTGTCAGCCCCCCCCCCCCCCCCCCCCCCCCCCCCCCCCGCCGCGACAACCGAGATTGTTTTGACGGGATCTAATTTCATTATCTCCGTGCGCATCGAGGTCGCTGAAAATATATTTGGTTTCCCTGATCCCCTCTAACGGTCGGAAGTGAAGTTCCAAGAAGCCTGCACGCCCTCTTGCAAGTTAATTTTCTACTTAGTGCATGTAACTAGTAGGAAAAAACCATTTTAAAACTTACATTATATTACTTCAACCCATGAGCATTAGGTGCAGTGATTAGTAGCAAATTCAACTTTGTCATCATCTCATGTTCTTCCTTGCTCAGCTGTCATTAACTTCGTAAAGGCCGTTTCACAGTAATGGGCGGTCTTAAAAACGCGTATATTTTTCTCGTCAGAGTGTAAGGCGGCATTATTCCACAAAACAAAAGTGGGAAATTGAAAGAGCATCATAGCATGCTATGGGCTTCTTTGAGCTTTGGCCGTAATTAAAGAGGAGCAAAGGTAATTAGGCCACTTGCTTAAAGCTAACTAAAGCCTATGTGAATCTAATCTAAGCTGGATTAGGAGTGGCTGCTACTCCATCCAGCCAATGGGAACGGAGTAAAGGGATGGGGAGTGCGATCACGTCCACTAACGGTGAGGTGTGTTTTCCGTGCGAGCTGCCGTCAGGGCATCAGAAGCTTCGCTAACGGCGCCGTCAAGGAGCGACCCGAGCCCACATGGCAGGGCTGGCTAGTGGCTATGCTCACCTCACGAAGGGACAGAGATGCTGAGGTAGGCCTAGAGCCTTTTTGACATTTTCTTTTCTGCTCTTCTCTGTGGAGCTACAGTTTTTTTTATAATAAGCTACGGTCGCTTGATGTCGCCACTTGTGCAAGGGAAAAACTGAAGCAAAGCTATTTGCTGGAAAAACAAAGCTGGAGGATAACTGGTGTTATGAGTTTGTGTCATATCTACGTGTGATGATGTATGTATCCGTTAGATTGGAAGTTATATATCCGCTAGATTGGAGGTGACGAAGAATTTGTGGACAAGGTTGATGTAGATCAACTTATTCTTGTCTCTTTGCAAATATGGCAAAGGAATGTGTATGAAGTTGTCCGCATCATATCGATATTGGTCAACATCGATGAGCTTGAAGCAGAGATATTTAAAGATTTCGCGCTTGCTATTTTATCACGCTCTAAACTTTGTGAGGATAAGATTGTCAGGACAAATACAAATGTACGTAACATCACTCCCATCATGCACAACATTACAAAGTGTCATAATCCAACCTTATTTCACCTTGTTACAAATAACCCACCTTTCGTATTTAGCTATTACAATCTCATTCGAATCACAATCTGAACACTCTAACTCATGGCTTTCTAAGCCTTACGTCTCTAATCAAATCCCAAATTCTCATGAAAAGGCATGAAATAAACAAATCATACCAAAATCATACCAAAACGAAGAAGATGAAAAAAAAACGCACAAGTTGCAAGTTGCAACCCTAGAACAGCTGCATTCCAAAAGCCCAAAAGCCAGCACTTGCAGGTACCATTGCTGAATATGCCGGTAGGCTCACCGGACGGTGACGAGAATCCTCTCAGTCCACTGGTAACCGTATAACCCCCTCGCAGTCCTCACTCCCGCTGCTTCACGCAGTCGGCGCCTCCATTCTGCTCCCCTCCTTCCTTGTCTTCTTCCGCTTAGCCCCCTCATCTTCCCATATATTACGCGCTCCGCTCCACGCCCCCAAGCTCCTTGTTTTGTTAAACACCGCAACTGCCTGGGGCTCCTTCTCCAGGGGGTGCTCGAGGTTTCCGCTATTCGCGAACAGGTCCCTGTCTTCCCTTTCCTCGCCGCCCCCGCCATGGACACCAAGAAGCAGGGCTTCTTCTCGGCGCTGCGGGAGGAGGTGGCGCGCGGGCTGTCGCCGGCGAGGGCGCGGCGGCGGTCGGCTTCCAACGCGGCCGAGGTGGCGGCGGCACTGCGCGTGGCCGGAGGAGCTGGGGAGGCGCTCGCGCCGCTCATGGAGGGCCCGGATCCGGAGGCCGGCCCGGGCGCGGGCGGCGGTGGCGTGCGGAGGGAGGGGTGGGGCCGGTGGGTGCGCGGCCAGCTCCAGCTCGCGCGCGCGCCGGCGCCGGCGGGGGCGGACGCGGGCGCCGCCAGGCGGAACGATCTCAGGCTGCTGCTCGGCGTCATGGGCGCGCCGCTCGCGCCCGTGCACGTCTGCGCCGCCGAGCCGCTGCCGCACCTCAGCATCAAGGACACCCCCATTGTAAGAATCAGCTGCTCACTTCCTGCTTTTCGCTCGCGTGCGGGTTCTTGCGCTAGATTGAACTCAATCAGGTGCTCGGTGAAATTCCCAATCCGAAAAATTGTGTGTTTTGGAGTCTCGGCGTCAAGATTTGAGTTCTTGGTTGCTGAATGTGCCTGCTTCTAGCTCGAATTGCTGTCTTTTTCTCTACTGCGTTCTTGAGCTTCTGCTTCAGTTTGTTAGGGGGGAAGCTTTTGTCTGATGTTTCCTCTGACATACATTCCACTAAGCTTGTTTGCTGGCTCCCTAGGGGATGGGAAACAGAAAACACTGTAAAAATGGGTTCTTGATGTGATGTGTTTGGGGGATTACATGCATTTCCTAAAATATTGGCATCTGAGCACATTGCGGCTGTAAAGGTAGCTTTCCTTACCTGTTGTGATATGACAGGCAGCGTCCATTTGCAGTAATCGTTTCTGGGGAATTATTCGCTTGAAGAATGATTAGCTGAGCTATTCGCTGTAAATTTTGGTTCTTTAGTGTACCAGTACAACTGTGTAACAGTGAGTTCTTGGTGTGTTCTACGCAGGAGACCTCGTCGGCGCAGTACATCCTGCAGCAGTACCTAGCTGCCTCCGGCGGGCAGAGGCTGCTCTCCTCTATCCGGAACGCCTACGCCATGGGCAAGGTGCGGATGGTGGCTACTGAGTTCGAGACCGGTGGTCGTGTCGTGAGGAACCGCATGGCGGCGCAACGGGCTGAGCCTGGCCGGTTCGTGCTGTGGCAGATGGCCCCGGAGATGTGGTACATTGAGTTGGCCGTCGGTGGGAGCAAGGTGCACGCCGGCTGCAACGGCAAGCTTGTGTGGCGCCATACACCATGGCTCGGCGCGCATGCCGCCAAGGGCCCTGTTCGCCCACTGCGCCGTGCTCTTCAGGTATGACGGCGGTGTAAACCGGTTTCACGACCATGTCTGTAGCTGTGTTGTCTCAGTGCTGAAGGAGCCTGAATCTGTCTGAAAATTGTTCTTCCTTGTCTCTGTAGGGCTTGGATCCGTTGACTGCAGCAAGCATGTTTGCTGGTGCAAGGTGCATTGGCGAGAGGAAGGTGAATGGGGAGGCTTGCTTCATTCTGAAGCTGTGTGCTGATCCTGAGATGCTGAGAGCGCGCAGCGAGGGGCTTGCAGAGATCATCCGGCATGTCCTTTTTGGGTACTTCAGCCAGAAGACCGGGCTTCTTGTCCATCTTGAGGACTCACACCTCACCAGAATCCAGTCAACAACAGGAGGAGATGCAGTTTACTGGGAGACTACCATCAATTCCTTCATCGAGGACTACCGTCCAGTTGAGGGCATTATGATTGCACATTCTGGGCGCTCAGCCGTGACCCTGTTCCGTTTTGGGGAGGCGGCTATGAGCCACACCAAGACTCGTATGGAGGAGGCATGGAGTATTGAGGAGGTTGCGTTCAATGTCCCTGGCCTCTCCATGGATTGTTTCATCCCGCCCACCGATATCAAGTCTGGATCTGTCAGTGAGACTGTTGAGCTTCCGCAAGGTGAGAAGAGCAAGGTCGGTCTTCTCCCATGCCATCGTGCTAAGGTTGCAGCTCTAGAGAAGGCGGATGATAACGTTGCGTGGAGTGGAGCCCTACAGCTAGACTGCAAGTGATTGGTAGCCCGTCCATACTCAGCTTCTTGCATTCCAACTGACTGATTTTGATGGATGTAGGGTAGAGAAACAAAGAGCTAAGGAGGATTTGGAGCTTTACCATTCCAAGTATCCTCTGTAAATAGGAAGCTTAAGGCGCTCACATGGCCTTCCATATCCCAGAGGAGGCCTTGTGTGAAGAATCCTGGCTGATCTCATCCTGAGATTTGGTAGTAGGTAGTCTTGTCTGTAACTTGTGTCTTTCTTCTGTCGGTACCTCATGGATGAAGAACCGTGGGTGTTCTCCATCTAACCACATGATACGGATCATGGCGGTGGTGCTTCTTTCTGTCATAGTCACACTAATCATCGGAGGCCAGCGAGGAAGAAGGATTTCTTCGCAGGCAATTGAGAGTGATTTCATCGTCGTTGAGTCTAATTAGCAGCAGTCCAGTACGGTTGGGTTGGTGATAGTCTGTGGTCAAACTAACTTTTAGGGGGGGAATTATGTAAGCTGTGGGTGGTCCTGATGGGGGTCAGGCTGTGTACCCTTTTCCTTCACATCTCTCTTATTTAGTATGAGATGGTGGTTGTATTCTACAGAAGTTTGATGTAAGCCAAAACTTCTATGAATATCATGGCTTGAATTGTTTTTTTGTTGTGCACTCATTTATTCTCTTTTCTCCCTTTTGTATGCTAAAGCCCATATCATTAGCTTCCTGAAATGTTAAATTGTCATCAGTATCATAATGCAGCACCAATGTAGCCCTTTTTGCCCCCAGCTTGCATTCAACTTTGGTCTGGAGTATGCTGGGGAGTATGATTCATTTGTATGATGACATGGGGTCCCCATGTGCTTCACCTCAGGTGCTGTGATGCATATATATACAAGTATTATCTTTGTTATGAGCTGTGATAGCTAGCTTTGCCACTTTGCTAGGAGTATCTCTTTGCTTTGTGCTCCATTCCCTGAGAAGCTTCAGGCTCCAGCACCATGGCCATGCCATCACCGTCATGCCATTGGCATTGATGGCCTTGCTCCTGCTTGCCCCCATCTTTCTTCATGGAAGGAATAGCTTTATTCTTAGGGCTGTGTGTTCTCCTTGGGAAGAAGAGACCATTGTCTAAAACTAAATAAAGTACTTGTAGGAGTACTCTCACCGCCCTAGCTCCTTGTTGAGTCAAACTCTTGAAGATTGGACCTCTGCATCAGTACCTGCAGAATTTTTTTTGTTCTCCCTCCAGATGTGCGAGTGCGTTAGCTTGCATCATGACCGTTGGAGCAACTGGGAATGGATCACATCTCTCAGCGTTGGACACCATTGTTAAGGTCTATTTGGATCTCGTAAAATTTCCCCAGATTTTGTGGAAGCCAATCCTTCATATGGATTTCATGTAAAGTGTCCACATTTCCAATTCCGGTCTTCCAAATAGTTTTTGAAGTTTAAATTGTGCACTTTCATGCTACAACAGGATCGCACAGAGCATACTAGTTTGACAATGAAGCTCCCCTCCTATGAACAAAGGCTACAAAAGGTTGCTACACGAAAAAGCAGGCAATAACAATGTCAAATCTACTCGCTTTAACACCAACAGTGAAAACAGCGAATCAAATTATTGATGCTAATTGATCATTTATTTCCACGCGGTTCAACCGGCACGCGATCCGAATAGAAAAACGCACGAAAAAGGCGCTGCAATTCAATCAGATCCATCACCAAAATCAATCAAACACACATGAATCCAGCAAATTTTCCACAGCTTTCCGCGACCCGTTTTCTGCGTTTCCATGGACTCAAGGACCACACAACAAGAGAGTCACATGAGCAATCGAAGGTTGTTAGGACGGCCATCACCCCCTTTTAGAGTCTTGGGGCTACTCTGCACAACAAAAATTCAGGGATCAATCATGCTTGGAGAGAGCTAGGTAGGGCACTGAATTGCTCACTCTTTTGACTTGGGTGGCATCGGCAAAAGTCTTGATCAAAAGGTGGCTAGTTGAAAAAGTTGCAAAGGTCCCCTCCCAAAAAAAAGTCGCCACCTTTACCCCTCTAGTGCAATTGCAGGGCGCTTTGTTCAGTGCTAACTGATAATATTCCATTCCATCTCATTCCATGGTGTGCCTGGCGTGGCGTCTCAGAGCTCACTGGCGTTGCCGGTGGCGTGGTGTCATGGCGACAACTGAAAGAAATTTACCTGGTGCAGGGATGAGATGAGGTCACTGTGAATATGTGATCCAGAGACAGTCAGTCAGAGATATGATCAAGAGATGCCTCTGGGGTAAAGAGTGGTTAAAGGTGGTAAACAAAGTGGGAGTAAGCCTGAAGCATTCTGCAGGCACTCCGCTGTAAAGTGCAGGGTGTGTGTGATGTGGTCATGGACAAAGGTTGGTCTACTGTTTGTTGCAGAGTGAGAATGTCTCGGAGTTTTTATTGGGTAAAGATGCAGAAGAATCTATCGTGGCTTTTCTGGTAGCTTGATGGTTGCACTTGCACCACAGAAGTTGCAGTTGTATATTGAACAGTCTGGGACTGGTTTTCTTATTAGTTACCATCGAGCTTTTGGAGTGAACTGGTTGGCGAATGAAATTAACGTGGCTGCGCTTTTGTTTTAACCAACGGCCTGAGCTTTCGGATGAGTTGGTTGGTGCATGAAACTCGATTGGAGATCGTGCGAGCAACAGAGTGGGAACAAAGAAGGGGTTCTTTTAGCAACTGTATGCCACTACTACCGTTTGTTGTATGGAAGCAGCATCCTATGCAGGTCTACATCAGAAAAGACGACCGGCTCACCTACTGTTCTTGCATGAGATACGATGTTAGCTTGATGTTCAGTTGAGAGTGGTAGTGGTTCTTCGTGCAGGACACAAGCTGGATGCATATGCAGAGCAGGACAGAGATGGAGAGTGTGTGGGAATTGGATCCCGTTCAGTTGACCTGTGTTGTGATAGTGTTCAGACGAGCAGTGTTCACGGCAGCAGCGCGAGTGATGCGGATCATGGTGTGCGTAGGCAGTTGTGTTCTACTAGGTGTTGATATTTGTCTTGCTCTCCTAATTTCAATCTCCCGGTCTATCTTGTACCATTTTCCCCCCATGCATGCACTTTCTTGTGTCATTTGTTTGAGACAGAAATTAGCAGTGTCCTCTCCAAAAAAAAAAACAAAGTAGAATGATTCTTTGTTGCAGCAACATCGTGAATTTTGGTGTAACTGCAACTATTCCTTCACTGTAACATATTTCAGATTTTCAGCAAGATACTACTACTACTGATTGGAGCAAAAAAAAAATCCAGAGTACAGACGTACAGTGACATGTATTACTTACCGGATCATAGACTAGAAAGAAGAACAATAAACAGAATAAAACACATAAATTCCTACACAAATATATGGATCATATGAGCACATTGTGGCACTACACAAATATGTACCATAAGACAAACAGAGGGACGTTAAGGAAAAAAACAAGGGTTTAGATTGCAGCCTGCCGTAAGAAATTCCGTAAGAAAAACAAAAGGAAAAGAAAACATTGCGGGCTTGCCGTATTGGGCTAATTTAGATTGGGGATGCGTTCGCAAGATGTTTTGTGACTTTGTTGTTGTCAACAACCTCGCAACTACACACATTGGGCCAACAAAGGATTGCCATTTCTGGGCCTCCAGAGGACAGCTCCAACTGTTATCTGGGCCTAGCAAGGCCTGGGAGTGTGGTTGAGGCCTAGTCTCCATTTGCAGTCCCTTTTTCCCTTTGCACTGTTAATGTTAGTACCTCAAGCATCTTTGGCATTGCTTGCCACTTAAGGCAAACAAAGCAGGAAACAAAGAGCAAAGGTAAAGGCAAAGTAGACCCTCATCAGCATGCCTCTTTTTGTGGCTTTGTGGCTTGTGAGAGATCACTAGCATTCTAGGCCATCTCGTGCTAATCATGCAATCACTAATCACCATCATGCAGTTGATTGCTTACTTACCACACTCTTTTCCAAAGCTCCCCCCTTGATCCTCTTCCTACACACACGTTGCTGGTGGCTTTGTGAGCAGTAACCTTTAGGGGCGAAGCTACACTACAATCAGTGGGTGCTAATGCACCCCCAAATGTGCAAAAAACAGTGATTATACTTAATTTTTCACCGTATATGCACTCTCCTTAGCTTAAAACTATGCACCCGCAAGACAAATGCACCTCCTCCGTTTTGCTCCAGCTTCGCCACCGGTACCCTTCCTTTGAAAACCTTGAGCAAGTAAATTTTTTCTCCCTCCATCTCTTTCTCTAGAACTCTCCTTGGTTCATGTACTCATTGCTGCAGCCCTGCAGTGCATCTTCAGCCTTTGATCAGTGACCAGACCACACACCACAAAGCCGAGTCCTTTCACATGCCCACACACAGAGTGACACAGGCACGGCCCAGGCGCACAGCCTTAACCCTGCTACTCTGCTCCAGTGTTCACCACTCTCTCTCTCTCACTCTCACAGTCTCACTCGCTGCACTGCCACGCCTACTAGTAAACCAGCTCAGCTTGCAGCGTGGTCACTCCCCACAAGACTTCTCTCTCACACAGTCACACTGCCGCCATGGCTCCTCGCCTCCTCCTGCTGTTCCTCCTCGCCGCCACCGCCTCGTCGCAGTCGCCGGCCGCCGCGCCATCCATCTCCGGCACCGCCGCTCAGTCTCCCACATCCTCTTCCTCCTCCTCTACCGCCGCCGCACCAGGCCCCTCCTCATCCTCCTCGTCCTCTCCCCCCACGTCCAGCAACACCCCCATCTCCACCTCCCCCGCCGCGTCCCCCTCCCACGCCGGCACCAAGCTCACCTCCCCCCCTACCACCTCCCCGCCCCCGCCCACCCCCGCCCCCATCACCTCCTCCCAGCCGCCGGCATTGCCCCCCTCTCCCCCGTCCACCGCGCCGGCGCCTGCGACCGTCGTCCGCGCCGCCACCCCTCCCGCCGCGTTCTCCCCGCCGGTGCCCGCGCCGACGACGCTCCCTCCTCCCCCGGCGCTCGCACCCGCGCCGTCGACCTCGTCCCCTCCCGCCCCCGCACCCGTCGTCCTCCCCGCCCCGGCGCCCAGCAAGAAGCCGGCGCCGCCGATGAAGAAGAAGCACGTGGCGCCCGCGTCGCCCCCGCTCGCCTCCGCGTCCCCGTCCACCGGCGCCGCCGCCGGCCTCGCCCCGGGACCCGGCCCCTCCACCGCCGACATGATGGTACGTCTCCTCCCCACTCCACTGCGTTTGATCCCCACCTGCTCCCAAGGGCCCGTGGCCGCGAGGAGCGCGGAGCCCGAGGCAAGGGCGCGGCGCGGGGCCCCACGCGTCAGCGAGGGCATGCCTGCCGCCTGTCGGGTCAAAGCGTCGGAGACCGACGCGCCTCCCGGGCCCCGCGCGGCAGCTTACCCCTCGGTCTCGACGCGCCGCGGGCCCCGCCTGCCAGTAGCCGTTCGTGCGAGGGTACGGTCGCGTGGGGTGCGCGAATAAATTTCCGCCCCGCTGACGGCCGGGGCCCGCACGTGGCCACACCTTGCGCTGTGTTGTGTTCTGTAGACTACTCCTCCTACGTGGTCAATGTACTCTGATGAGTAGTCGCTCACTGACTCACTGCCCCGTGGGGCTCGTCTGTGTTCTGCAGAGCGGCGCGGCGGCGGGAGGTGCGGCGGCATCCGCCGCGGCGGCGGCGCTGGTGCTGCTCTCGCTGGCGGTGGGCCCGTCCCTGGCGTGAGGAGCGGTGGGGCGCACCTGTCAGTCGTCCACTGCCGCTGTTATTATGTCACTGCCGTAACCGTTGCTGCTGTAGAGCGAGTGAAAGAGAGATGGATCAGAGTGTGGTGTAGACGTGCAGTACTTCGCTTGGGAGCAGCAGCTACGTACGCTTTTGCATGGAGTAGAGCTGGGGACAAGCGAAACTTTCACACCGCTGTATTTTGGTGTTGCCTGGAGCACATTGTGCTAGTAGTACCTATGATTACCATTGCTACTGCAGCAGAGTCTTTTTCTTATTCGCAATGGTTGCACCAATTTTGTTTTTATTTTTTTATTGCTACGTATGCAAAGCACAATTACCGCACCCAGGAAGCAGATTGGCAGATTGCTAATGCAGAATCCTTGTGGTGATGCCCTGTGTGGACCCCGCTGGACTGCCAAGAACACATCTCCGAAGCATTTCTTGACGTTTTTTTTTTTTTGCCCCCTCTCCCGTTCTTTCTCGTGTACTGTACGGTTGCTTGGGCCTTTCTCCGGAACCAAGGGGTTAGGGTTGTTTGTCGAGGTGATTCATCATCTTGTGCTTTGTAACAAAAACAGAATGCGCATAGAGAATTCCCTTGGGTATTGCTGCAACGCGGGCAGAATAGGATCCCAGCAGGCTTTGCATTGAGATCATCGGGATATAGGCTGTTTGGCCGCGTTTTCCCACCGAATAAGCAGGTTTTACTCTCCTTAGATTAAAAAAAAAACAGGTTTTACTGCATGCTGAAATGTCGACCGTTGGGCCGGGGCTTCGTAGCTCGGACTCCTGAAAGATTTTACAATTATCAGCTGCCTACTATACTCTATAGCATAGCAGGCTAGCAGCACGATTGCAACAGCAGGAAAACGCCAATGGCTGGCTGTGGCTGGCAAAGGAAAAGCGGGAAAGGCGCTTCTTTTTTTTTTGAGAGAGAGAGAGAGGGGGGGAAAGGCGCTTCTTTTGCACGCACGCAGAGCCAAGCCATGGTCATGCAAGCTTGGGTTACGTATTTTAGTACAATTTCTTTCTTAGAAAACGTATTTTAGTACTTGTAACCTTGAATGGTTGAACCCAACGAAGTCATCTCGATCCGGGCCAATTATATTCATTGAATACTCGAAGTTTTTCGGGTGTTTGGATCCCGAGCTAAATTTTAGCCCTGTCACATTAAATGTTTGGACACTAATTAGGAGTTTTAAACATAGGCTAATTACAAAACCAATTTCACAACCCCTAGGCTAAATTGCAAGACGAATCTATTAAGCCTAACTAGTCCATGATTTGATAATAAGGTGCTACAGTAAACATTCGCTAATGATGGATTAATTAGGCTTAATAGATTTATCTCGCGATTTAGCCTAGGGGTTCTGCAATTAGTTTTGTAATTAGCTCATGTTTAGTCTTCTTAATTACCACCCGAATATCCGATGTGACACGGACTAAACTTTAGCTCCAGGATCCAAACATCCCCTAAGGTTCACAGCTTGTTAATGAGATACCCAGATTATATTGCATGCAGAGGGTGGTGAATGACATTCAGCTTTCAGATCCAGTACTTTGATGGCAGAATAATGGCGATCCATCTTTTGGTTTCAGAGGATCATCCTTTGCGTGCTGGTCGATGCTAGTAACGCCTAGTGCACATCTACGCTACGCTACAGCGTGTGCAAGTGCGAGTGCGACTGCAGTGACACTTGTCACCACAAAACATCTACTACTCCTACAGGCTACAGTGCTTTTAATTTGGTGGCAGCGGGGAAACGGGAAATGGACCATACATCTGGGAGGAGAACCTGAAGCTGGATGAAGCCAACAAATGGCAAGACGCCGAAACGTCAGGGAGATGCTCGGAGCTTTGGTCCCGGAAACACAGCAGCAGGCCAGCCGCGGACCCGTGGAGGCCGCCGGATCACGAGCCACGGCCCACACGGGTCACTGGGGCTGCTTCTTGGGCTTTCAAGCCCACACGACGCGGCAGCAGCTCGCCTCCCTCGGGTCGGATCCCGCCGTTCTGCCGATCCGACGGCTACCGATCCTGCCTTGAGAAGGAGCAGGGATACGGGTAGCCCCACGATGTTGCAGCGGCCAACCACAGCTGCTCGTTTCCCTTTCGCGGTAACTCCGCTCCGGGACAGGAGCTCCATGCACCCCCTTCAATGGAAAAAACGATACTTGGTTGGGAACCTTGGCTGTATGGCCGTGTGAGTGAGGTGGCCGCCGAAATTGCTGACGGTCGATCTGACGGGGATGCTTGCTTGACAGGGTTTTGACTGATTCAGTCGTGGTGTCGGTCCTCAAGGGGTTTACATGTTCTGGCATCATCTAAAAGCACATTGTTCTTGCTCATTTCACTCGATATTTTTGGTGACCGATGCATTCAGAACTGATTTGTGTCTCAAAATGTTTTACTCTATGTTGATTCATCTGGGATATTGGAAGTATGCGCACCTTTTGTAACTCAGCCAAGAGCTGACCATATTTGGCATAGGTTAGCTCCAATGCAGGTCGGTACGGCAATCTCTGCGGGTATGTGTTAGCTAGCGGGAAGCAAATCCATGCTGTTGGTGTCAGCCTTGGAATAGGCAGGTCTTTGGCTCCTTGCAATCACGGAGCAACGGGAGAAAGAAATGAGGCATCGTTGCTGTATCTCAAATTCTCAATCACCATTTTTATCCTTCTTGTTTCAAGGGTACTTGCAGTGACAGAGCGATCTTGGATTGCAGAGACGATCCGGGCTGCAGAGACAGAGGTGCTGGTGTCAATCGCAAGATAGAGCCGTCCCATGTAGCCTGTTCGACTGGATTTATAAGTCAACTGAAAAGCTGAAACGGTTGATTTGATGTGAGAGAAAAATACTGTTCGGATAAGCCGGCTGATACGACCGACAAAAACAGGGCAACGGTCGACGTCAGCACACCCGCCGCATTCTCGATCGGTGGCACGCAGTTCAACAGCGTAGCTAGTAGCTCTCAGTTATGACATGGACACATGGTGGCACGCATGGTGATGAGCGTGGCTGTCACGTGCCTGCAAGTTGGGTCATCAACGGCCGCTCTGCTCTCGTGGCATCGGTCCTCTGTTCATCTGATGATTATGGCATGCGCGTGCAGCAACGAGGACTGATTGATCGGAGAAACTCGGCCGGCGACGGGGAAGAAGAGAGGAGCCCGTGCGAATCGCCGGCACTCGGCAGGTTGCTAGCTAGCTAGCTCTTACATTAACGAAGCAAGCCGCAGTAATGGAGGCGCCCATGCATGCGCGTCGATCTCCTTGTGCTCGGCGGACGGCCGGGGGCCACCCCCTGCTGCAGCACGATGGCTCGGGCACGTCCTGGGGCTTAAGAACGAATGAAGCGGGCAGTTCGCTGATAAGCCACACAGGCTGGTGGTGAAGAGCCTGCCCTTCGATGGTGTCGAGCCGATGGTGGACGGGGCGCGAGGCCCCAATCGCGCCGCCGTGGCCGTCGTCGTTGAGGCCGCCGACAGTGGAGGCCGCCGGCGAGGCGAGACCCCGTGGCCCCCTTGCCTTGAGCAGCAGTCCAGCAGCGCCGGTCGTCGCCGGAGGCCGGGCCGCGCGCGCGCCAGCAGTCCAGCACAGCAGCCACAGCTCAGTGAGCTCGGCCCACACAGATCAGTGGATCACTGGCCTTCCTCGGGTCGGATCCCGCCGCTCGTTGCCGATCTGATGGCTCCCGCAACCCCAGGGGGTGGACGGTAACTGAAAGAAATACCGTCCACCCACCGGTCGGAAAACAGAACACCGATCGCCTCCTCGCCGCCGTTCGCTGGCCGTCGGAGCGCGACGCGGCTGCTCCACCACGCGGGCGTGCGGAAGACGGCCGCGCCTGGAACGGCTGCCTGCCCGCCCTCGCACGGACACGGCGACGGCCAGCGGATCAAACGCGCCGCGCATCTGGTCCGGGCCACGGCGGCGGAGCCACGCGCTCCGGAGTACGAAGTAGGAGTCTCTCTCTCTCTCTCTCTCTCTCTCTCTCTCTCTCTCTCTCTCTCTCTCACGGTCAGGCGTCTCCTTCTCCGGCAGCTCGAGCCGTGGCGGGAGGATCTCAAATGGCACTGGCGGCCGCTGAATCGCTGATCGAGCTGCGTCGTCAACAAGACCGACGTTGAACAAGTGACGAGCTCTGATGCCTACCGTCGTCACCCAACTCGTCAGGCATCGCTGCCGTTCTCCGGTATCCATCCGGATCAAGCTGCACAGGCGTCTTCTTCAGAACGAGATTCTCTATAATCCACTTGCAGGCGTACAAAAGGAACAGAACAGAAACGGTTGCACTACGCAACAGCTTGCAGTGAGCGTGGAGCACACACAACCTTCAGTGGAGTAGGATGATGATGCAACACCAGCCACCTTATTTCTCCTCTCATGCCATGCACAGACGCAAAGTGACCAGTGCAGTGCGTAAACAAGACATGGCACGCATAAAAAAAAGTTACTAATCACTGAAGCCGCACAGAAGCAGAGTTCAGTCTCATCGAAACTCAACGGGTAACATACTATAGTATAACAGTACAAGGGGTAAGCACTAAGCAGCGACATGGTTAAGTCTCAAGAGGGGAGGTTCAGTAATCTGTAATCTGCGCCGTTTGATTATGTGGTCATCCTCATTCAGTTTCTGCAGTCTCTGTTAGGAGCGGAGCACGGCGGCCCGGCAGTATGGGCAGTCGCCGCGGGACCGCAGCCACCGCTCCAGGCACGCCGAGTGGAACACGTGCCGGCAGCGCAGCTGGGTGAGCCCATCGCTGCCGCCACCGGCGCCGCCGCACCGCTCCAGGCATATGGAACACTCCGCTGGAGCTTCGCAACCACGGCCGTCACATTTTTCTTCCTCTGCGCCTCCGCTGCATGCTGAGCGTTCAAGCTCAGGGACGACGGGTTGGCCTTCGGAGAGCAACACCGTGATGGGCGCACGCTCATCCGCATTAATGGCGTCAGGCTCCGCCGTGCCGCCTTCTTCAACCTTGCTGGCCGCGACGGAGTCACAGTCACCAGGCTGGAAGCAGTTGGTTAGTGTGCCCAGTATGCAGTCAGAGGAGAAGTCAGCAGGGCTGCGAGCTGATCCTAATCCAGCTCCAGCCCAGATGGTCTCCGATGTGCATGTCTTTTGCCTGCAACAACAACAGTAGAGCGCGCGTGTACATGTCAGGTTCGGTACAACGTCCATGTCTCGTTCAGATTATACGTAGAAAGAGCGACAGGCTTAAGAGTTGATGCGGACCTGCTTCTTCCTGATAAGTCCACGCTGTTGAGCCGCTGGAGGAGCCTTTCCCTGGCCTGCTGAACAGCGTCAGGAAGACGGCCATTGTCCGATGCGCTGCGGTTTAGTCTTGCGCTGGAGGATATCGCTGCTGCGTGCTCTGCTATGTTTACAGCTGTTCCGAGAGAGTTGATAACGTCTCTTTGGCTCCCTAGAATAGGTTCCTGGCCCTGCTTTTCGTATTTGATAGAGGTTAGGAACGATGTGGTAATCACTGAAGATGAGTAAGAAAATAAAACATGTCGACATAATGTCCACATGTCATTAATTGGTGACTGAACATCACCAAGAAACATGCTTGTTGCAAAGAAATTCTGAATTATACATAACGAACAATGGCCAACCAATGACAATTGACAATAAAGAGAAGATTCAACACTGGAATAATCTGATTGGTTCACCATAGGCTAATACATGAATTGGCATTTAGTTTGTTAGTCTGGAGCTGGATTCAACAAAATTATTGCTAGGTCTTCGAAAATCTAAGCAGTACGAGTGTCTTGGAGTTGGAGAGAAAGGGATAAAGCAAAACAAATGTCTGTCATTATGATCACACTAGCTGAAAAGATTGCAGCTTTGTTTGCAAATGTAAACATGAAGGAAACACATAAGAAATTCGCATGATAATGTTACCAGTAGTACAGGCCCACTTAAAGCTTTGGCCTAATATTTTGAACTAAAGCCACAGCTCATTGATGTCAGAAATTAGCTGTTGGGGAGACTATCATTGCCATGCACTCATGACTCATCGCTCTGTCTTAGGTTTAATAGAATCTTCTTTTTCTGGGAAAACCATTCACTGCCTGCTTGATAATACTATAAGTACCGGTTCTTAGTTTCCTTTTTCGAAACCATAGTAAGGTTTCTTCCTACTACAGCACATACTCTGCCTAGTTCAAGAAAGAATATGAACCAACTTTCAAGCACTGAGAATATTCCGGAATGCTGATGATCTCCTCGATGTTTCTGAAAAAAACATCGGCTACCAAACTACCGTGAAACTGTTTCTTGGTTTCGCGTGATCCAAACATCTATCTAGGCAGAGGAAAACGAGGAGCATACTACAAAGCACAGATGATCCATAGCTACACACCATGTTTCATCTCTGTGAACTAGTAATTTCTACCACACCAGCTGCATGATTTCAACTTGAGACTTCATAGCAGTGGAATACAACATCAGGGTCTACACTAGACATCTAAAACTTTCAGCAGTTCAGAACAACAATTCCCCACCAGGGTTCCCTCCCTCCAACCTCCATGATAAAAACGTGAACTTTGACACACGGTGAGCTACTAAATTAGAATTGCCATGACAACCCCCTGTTCCCTTCTCAGATAAATCGCTACTTGCATCCACTTCTTCTCGCCCTCAAAGCTACAACCTCTCTCTCAGTTACGCTTACATCCTGCACCATAACTCGTTAGCTCTCTATTTCTCGTGTCAGAAATCATTACTTTCAGACTGACCTAGACACGAAGAACACTAATCCAGCATCGCAGAACCAAAAAAAAAATAATCCACACCATGCTCTAAGTTGTAACTAAGCTGTACTGCGGAGGTTGGAATCTAGAAGAAAACTGGAAGAGCCCTCAGTTTCTTTCTTCACTCAGAAAAAAACGTACAAAAGGCCGGAGCTTTAGCGAACAAACGGCAGGAAACCGGAGGAACGAAACGTCAGTGGCTTCTTGGGGACTCACCGGCTTGTGGTGGGAGGGGAGGGAGCTGCGGCGGCGTTGGCGGCCGGAGGGGTCGCGGCCCGCCCGGCGGCGAGGGTCCGGCGGCGAGGGTCCCGGGTCCGGCGGCGCCGGCGTGGGGCGGTGCTGGAAGTAGAGGAGCTTGGAGGCGATCGGCATGCAAGAAGGGGAAGGGGAGTGAGGAGAAGCCTGAGAGGAGCGGCGAATTGTTACTGTTCCACCTATTTCCTGCCCATCTCTCCCCCTTCTTATAGCGGCGTCAGTCAGTGCACTTTCTTGGTGGTCTTTGTGCGATGGGATTTCGAAGGGTCAATCTTGTCGGAATTTTGCTCACAAAAGCTGACAGATATTTTTCTTTTCCCAAGTGCCGCACCGTCAGGCGAAGGCAAGCAGAGTCAGTCGCCATAGATGCAACGGATGAGAGCATCGTCAGAGCAGCATCGGTTAGCTGGCGGTTAGTGCAGTCTTTAAGTGTCATGGGATTTCATGGACATTAAATTTCATACCATATCAGCAAAACTGCTAACTTGTCAAATTAATTATGAGGAGAGAGAAGAGGAGAGTTTCATCCCATGAAACCTACCTGACATAGTTACCAAGACCCATGAAACCAAATGAAACTTACACTGGGCATGCGCCCTCTTGTTTAGTCAACTACGAAAACAATGTCTGACGAAGAGGATGATCCGACAAGCAACTCCAACATTGCCGACTCTTTATATGAGTTCATCGCAGTGGACGACCTCGTTGATGACTTAATCGATGAGGCAATGGTGGCCGTGAAGGGTAGCATCGAAGACCTTGCACAAATTGCATTGGATCATCGATTGCATCTGAGGGACTATATCAAGAGGGTACAATTAGCGTCTAGTGGATGATTATTTCTCTGAGAATCCTCTATATACGCCAAATATTTTTCGCTGAAGATTTCGTATGTCTAGGCCACTATTCTTACGTATTGTCAATGAGTTAGGCAATTGGTCTAATTACGTCACTACGAGAGTGGATGCTCTCGGTCGACAAGGACTCACACCACTACATAAGTGTACTACGGCTATTCGCTAGTTGGCTAATGGCAGTGCAGCTGATCATCTAGACGAGTCCCTGAAGATTGGTGAGACAACTGCAATGGAGGCGATGAAGAATTTTGTCCAAGGTGTTATAGATGTATTTGGTGGATGATATTTGAGATGCCCCAGCATAGAGGATTTTTGAGCATCTACTCAAAATTGGTGAAAGACGAGGTTTCCATGGAATGTTTAGTTGCATTGACTGCATGCATTAGCACCGGGAAAGATGTCCAAATGCATGGAAGGGCCAATTTACACGAGATGATCAGAAAGTCCCAACGATAATACTTGAGACCATGGCATCACATGATCTTTGAATTTGGCATGCATTCTTTGGAGTTGCAGGTTCTAACAACGACATCAATGTTCTGAACCAATCTACTCTGTTTATAAAAGAACTGGAGGGGCAAGCTCCTGGAGTTCAATACATGGTCAATGGGAACCAATACAATAGGGGTTATTATCTTGCAGATGGGATATACCCGGAATGGGCTGTATTTGTGAAATCAATATCCATGCCCATCACCGAGAAGGACAAGTTATATGCACAGGAAGAAGAAGGGATGAGAAAGGATATTGAATGCGCATTTGGTATAATGCGTCATCGATGGTGCATTTTGAAACGACCAGTTTGGCTGTATGACCGTGGTCAACTTGAGAAAGTGGTGGTAGTTTGCATCGTACTTCATAACATGATAGTTGAAGATGAAAAAGAAGAAGACATTGAAGAGAATCTTGATCTGAATGAAACTCCTAGTACAGTGAGCGTTGAAGAACCGGAGTTCACCCCTGAAGACTACGTTCCATTTGAGAGAGTGCTAAAAAAAGATTTGGTGGAGCATATTTGGAACAAGAACGAGCGTCGTCTTAATAGGTCTACAATTTTAAATATACTATATGTAATCATTTTCATATATGCGAATATTTAATATCGTACGAATATTGAAGTTAATTGAAATAGAACCTTGTTTTATTGACAAAAGGGTACATGGTTCTCATGCCACATTTGATCACAACACATGCAAGAGTTAAATGCTGCATCTTGTCTATGAAACTGTGCCCGTGAAACTACCCATTGAGAATGGCAGTTTCATCATGTTGAAAAGCTGACGTGGCGGTCTAGATAACAGTGCCCATGAAACTGCCACTAAGACTAGCCTTACCGAATGCGAGTTCCTCCTTTTGCGCTTATTTCATTTTGAACTTCTATACCTCTAACATCAGCTGCTTAGTACGACTAGAAAGATTAAGGATTTACGTATTTTTTAGGTTGTTGTGTGATTAGTGTCGGTGTTTAAACCCGGCAACCTACTGAAGGGGTACCCGAGGTAGTGTTTTGGTTAGTGGGGCTCGTCGAGATCAGGAACTCGAAGGTAAATGCGGACACACGATTTAGATAGGTTCGGGCCACTGATTGCATAATACGCTACGTCCTGTGTGTTGGTTGGATTGAATCGTTTTGGAGGGGGTCCCTGCCTCGCCTTATATTATCGGGGGTAGGGTTTCAGGTCAGTTGGTTACAAGAATAGTAGTTGGATATGACTAGAGGAGTTATACTCTTATTACAACAACTACTTTCTTAATCCTCGACTAGTTCCTGTCTTTCCATGTAGACTACACCGTCCTGCGCCATGGTCTCCGTATCAAATGCGTCTCGGTGTCCAGCCCCATATTTAGGACTGTCCAAACCTTCTAGTTGGCCCATAGATATATGTACAACAGATAGGTATTTGGGATTGGCAATTTACAAAGAGAGTCATGAGAGGGAGGTTAGCCCTTAACTAGCCAGATTGGTGTGCTATGCGCGCCTAAACCAAAAAGATCCGTAGACCAGGAAGTAGGGCGATTGCCCATTAGGCCTGTACGGCTGGGTACGGAGCTCCTAGAGGACATTGCGTAGTTCTTTGAACCACTTACCTCCTTTTGTGTTTCCGATATCGTGCAGCTTTTTCTTGAGAGCTTCCAGTACCATCCCATTGGCGCGCTCAACCTAGCCATTGGCCCGCGAATGAGCGACGGGGACATACCGTACATCGATCTCATTGTTCTCGCATTATTCCCCGAACCCATGGTTGTTGAAGTTTGAACCTAGGTCTGTGATTATACGATTGGGGAAGCCGTAGCGATGAACAAGCTCGTCGAGGAAGTCGAGTACTCTGTCTACTTTGGTGCATTGGCTTCACCTTGATCCACTTGGTAAACTTGTTAATGACCACCAAAACTCGGTTGAATCCTCCAGGCGCAATGGGTAGTGGACCAAATCATGTCTAGCTCCCAGCACGCAAAGGGCTAAGAGGGTGGTATGGTGATCAGCTTGTAGGCAGGGACGTGCTGCTGCTTGGCGAAGAATTGGCACCCTTTGCATCGACGAACTAGTTCCTCGGCGTCAGCGAGAGCTGTAGGCTAATAGAAACCTGATCTAAAAGCTTTACCCATGATTGTTCATGAGGACGCGTGGTTGCCGCAAATGCCTTTGTGGATCTCCTCCAATATGTCCTTGCCGTCTTGCCGTGAGATGAACTTCATGAGTACTTCTGACGATGCGTCTCTTCTATAAAGCTTGTCTCCAACTAGAACATAGTTCTTGCTGCATCGTAAGGCTTGCTCTGCTTGTCTTGTCTGAAGGTAACTTGTGCTCTTTGATGTAGTCGATGAAGAGGACTCTCCAATCTATGTCGATGATGATGACCTCCCGGTATGGTGTGGTAGAACCTCGATCAGTGGTCGTTGATGGTGCCGGCTCTATTATGGATGGCTTATGTACCTCATGGACGAATACCCCTGCTGGAACTTGAGCACGAGTAGATCCAAGCTTGGATAGGACATCCACGGCACCGTTGTTGTCGCAAACTACATGACGGAACTTCAAACCAGAGAATTTGTTCTCTAGCTGGCGTACTTCTAGGCAATATGCATCCATATTCTCCTTATGGCGGTCCCACTCATCGTTGACTTGATTGATCACCAGCAGTAAGTCGTCATAGACTAGTAATCGCTTTATTCCTGGTGAGACTACTAGACGGAACCCGTGCAGAAATACCTCGTATTCAGATTCGTTGTTGGACACTTCCCAGAAGATTTGCAGGACGTACTTGAGTTGTTCGCCTTTGGGAGATATCAAGAGTACTCCTGCATCGACGCCCTCGAGCTTGAGTAATGCATTGACCCAGCACTCTGGACGCTCTACTGGCGTTGGTAGTTGATTCTTCAGCCACTCTGCCATGAAATTGACTAGAGCCTGAGACTTGATTCCAGTCCTTGATTTGAATTCTAGGGGCAATACTCCGAGTTCTACCATCCACTTAGATATTCTTCTTGTTACATCCCGATTGTGGAGAATTTCTCCCAGGGGGATGTTGGTGACAACAGAGATCTTGTGCTCCTGGAAATAATGTCGTAACTTGCGGGAGGTGAGCAGTATCGTGTATAGCAGCTTCTAGACTGGTGGATATCTATTCTTGGAATCTGACAGCACATCGCTTACGAATACATGTCCTGGTTCCGGTCTTTCAATCACAATCACCGTGCTGACAATGTGAGTAGTTGCGGCGGTGTAGAGCCGTAAGTCTTCATTGGGGTTTGGCGCCGTGAGGACCGGTGGTTTTGATAGGAAGTCCTTTAATTGTTGTAGGGCTTGATCTGCCTCCTCGGTCCACTGAAAGTTGTCTTGCCGCTTGAGTAGTTTGAAGAAGGGTAGGTCCCATTCTCCAAGCCTTAAGATGAATCTGTTGAGGGCCGCCATGCATCCTGTCAGCTTCTGGATGTCCTTGATGCTTGATGGGGCATGCATGTAAGTGATGGCGGAGATCTTCTCGAGGTTAGCTTCAATGCCTCGGGACTAATGATGAACCCGAGTAGTTTTTCGAAGCGAATGCCGAAGACGCACATGGTCGGATTGAGCTTCCACTGGAACTCTCACAAACTTGTGAAAGTTTCTTCTAGATCCGCAATTAGGTCGTCGGGATTTCTAGTCTTTACAACCACGTCGTCCACGTACGCCTCCACGTTGCAGTGTAGCTACTTCTTAAAGCACTCCTGGATTGCCCATTGATAAGTAGTGCATGCGTTCTTCAACCCGAAAGACGTTGTTATGGAGCAGAAAGCTCCGTATGGGCGTGATGAACACGGTTTTGATCTAGTCATCCTCGTTGAGAGCTATCTGGTGATACCCCGAGTAGCAATCGAGGAAACAGAGGAGGGCGCATCCAGCTGCGGAGTTGATGACTCGATCGATCCTTGGGAGCCCGAAGGGATACTTTAGATAGTGCTTGGTGACGTCTGTGTAGTCAACACATATCCTCCACTTATTGTTGTTTTTCTTTTGCACCAGGACAGGATTGGCGAGCCACTCAGGACGATAAACTTCTTTTATGAAGCTTGCCGCGAGTAGTTTGACTAGCTCTTTCTTGATAGCTTCCCTTCTGTCTTGGACAAATCGTCGTAGGCGTTGCCTTTTTGGTGTAGCTTTTGGATTCACATTGAGTGAGTGTTCGATCAACTCCTTGGGCATGCCCGGCATGTCCGCTAGTTTTCACACGAAAATGTCTCGTTGGTCCGGAGGAAGCAGATGAGCGCGCTTTCCTATTTAGGATCCAGCCCTGTGCCAATCAGAGCTATTTTAGAGCTATCACCAGTCTCAAGGTCAATGGATTTGATATCTACTTCACTTGCCGGCTTAACCTTGTTGACCCCGACTTCTTTTCTGGAATCTCGAGCTCTAACGGGATAGCTTCTTGGATGCGGCGAAGACTTGCATCATCGAGTTTGGTACTTGGGTAGTTCCTGCTAGCTCCACGGCTTTTGTGTCGCGTCATATGACCTCTTCAAGGCTCCCCGTAGAGAGAGTACTCCCTTAGGTCTCGGCATCTTGAGTACTAAGTACATATAGTGCGGGATGGCCATGAATTTGGCCAATGCTTGTCTTCCGAGGATGGCATGGTACGATGTTTCGAAGTCCGATACCTCGAATCGGATGTATCTGTCCAGTAGTGTTCTTTGTCCCAATGGTAACTGGCAAAACTACCTGACCGAGGAGTACAGCCGCATTGCTCGGGATGATCCCATAGAACGGAGAGTTCATTAGGTGAGCATATCGGTGACGTCGAGACCCATTGTAACGACCGACCCCTAAGCCTTTCCAGTTAGGCTTGATCCCAGCCCTTAACCTTAGTCAGCTGTTTTGCTTGACCGCACCTAAGTGCCCAGTTTTTCCGCCGATCCCGACCCCTGGATCCGACCCCTTCCCGCCTCGCTCCTTTTCCGACCCCGGCGAGCTCAGCCCACCGCCGGATCCTGCTGATCTTTCTCACCCGTCAGATCTATCCACAGGTGGACCCGCGAGATCTTTTTCCAGATCCCCCGCGACAGCCGCACTCGAGTTGCATGGCCGCCTCAGAGTCTTCCTGCCGCGTGGCTCATCTTCTCCGACGCCATCGCTCAGTTTTGTCTCTGGCAAGCAGCAGAGTGGGTTCCCGCGCCCCTTTTCCCCAATAGCAGCGGAAGCCCTCTGCACCCCTTTCTGCAGAGCCTCGCCTCCCGCGCCCATCATCACGCCACCAGATCCCGGCCCCAGAGCCCGATGTCGCCCGTCTTTTCCGTCCCTTTCAGCCACAGTTGCGCCGCCCGGTCGCCGCTACACGACGATTCCTCCACCGCCAACCCCGACCGCGGCCGCGACAGTTCCTTTCCCGCTCCGTCAGACGCCGCCCGACAATCTGTTGTTCCGCGCTCTCCCCCGCGCCCGCGTCCGCCTGTCCTCTCACCTGTGCGCCCTCGATTCTAGCGCCGTTTAACCGGTCGCTTCTATCACCTCTTCCGCACGATGACGCCCGCTCTCCGCCAAATCCCAACCACCAGTCTACCCGCCCCTACGCCGCCCTGACGGTAGAACGCAATGATCGCTGGCGTCACCCCCGGAGTTCTGCACCACCGCCCTTTGTGCTCAATCGCCGCCACGGCAGAGCACTCCATTGCTTTCCCCGGCCTTCGCGCCGCTCCCCTTCTCTCTCCCCGCGCCGTTTCCGTTCCTCTACCCCCAGCAGCTATAAAAGGAATGCCCCCGTCACCGGAGTTCCCTCCGCTCTTGTTGCCCTTAGCTTTCTCTAGCTCCCTGCTCAAGCTCCTAGCGCCATCCACCCAGTTCTTGAGAAGTTCTTCTCCCAGTTCCCTCTCAGTTCCTCCAAGTCACCCAGCAGTTTGCTCCCCGTGCTGCGTAAGAGCTCTCTTGTGATCCACAAGAAACAGCGCCGCCGCCGGAGCATTGCCAGTCTTAGCCTTGCTCGAAGCTTTAGCCCCTCTGCCCAAGTCTGCCTCTTCCCGACCCCAAGCTTTCCTTTCAGGAAGAAGGTGAGTTGCCGACCCCAGTTCCGCCTCGCCCGACCCCTCCTATCCGCCCGACCCCAGTTCCGTCTCGTCCGACCCTGTCTGTTCTGCCGACCCTTATCCGCCTCGCCCGAGGTCTTGGCTGTGATCTTTTCTTCAACTCGAGGGTGTATGTGTAAAACTTGGGAACCCTTCAGCGCTTGCGTCTAAGGACCCCTGGTTTCTCACATCCTCTAGTTGAAGGATCAGACCACTAGTTCCTTCCTACCCTTACCTTTTGATCATCATCAGCTCTCGAACCACCATAACCTCCTGCTCTTTGTCGCGAGTTTCTGGGCTCAGGCGAGCCAGTGTTGCTGTTGAACTAACTTTCTAAGCTAACCCTTGCATTGCATTCGTGTAGAGCTGCACCTCGCCGACGGTTTCTACGAGCTTCACCCGGCGCCAGAAGAAGAAGCTGTAGCCGAGCTCCTGCCCTCCGCAGTCGAAGTCGCCTCTGAAGCCGAGCAGTTCCCGTCCTCCTTGCTTGAAGGCAAGCCCCGGTTGCATGAAAGTCCTACGTGTTTTACCAGACTTGCGCATGCCTTCTGTAACATGCTTGTGCATTTACGTATAGGAGTTATGTGAAACCCTAGATGCATAACATAGTTATCCCAGTGATCTGAGCACTAGCTGTTGGACCGAGTAGCTGCATTGCTTAAACTAGGAAAAAACGGTAAAAGCCGAGTGATTTCCTGTCACTCGCGAGTTATAGGAGTTGCATGTTTACTCTCCTGTTATAACTATAAGGACGATGGATGGGGCAGGGTTTTGGGTAACTTTTTGGTGGTCGGATGGTCGCCCCGTCTGTCTATGAAATCTGCTAAGGCCCGACAGTGGTGGTGTTCGTGATCAAGTGTTTGAAAGTACTAGCCTCATACTTAGTATGGGATGAGGAAGCCTAGTACCGGATTGAACCTAGACGTGAGCGGTCGCCCCATTGTTCTTGGAACGGAGTTTCCCCTGCTGGTTGTCGCACGTGGTGGCAATGTGTGGTCACAGGACGGCAGAGGCCGGGTTTGTGGAACCTTGCACCAAAGGAAATGGGCCCGACACGGGTTAGGGGATTGATGGGGAAGGCCGACACAGGAAGCGACCTCCGGGTGCGCGGATGTCGTGAGGCTAGGTTCACCATGCATGGTTAAAGAACTCGAATCGATTCGTCTGCCTCTCACAGCTTGAGATTGCTTGATCGCTATGTCACCCTGAGTAAATGAGGAATCTGATGATGGCAATGTTGTTGTTATATCTACACATCTTGTCTGGCTCTATGGTTGCTTAGAATAGGTTGCAAAACCTAGACCGGTTAATAAACTTAGAACCGGAGCTAAAACTTGAAAATAGGTTTTACTTAGTGCTTTTGGCAAACAAACCCCTCAGCCAAGAAGCCTTGCATGTCTAGAAGGAGGAGTAGTCCTTACTCCTATCGGTTAAGTCTTGTTGAGCTTAGTAGCTCAGCCTTGTTGTGACTTCTGTTTTCAGGTGAAGTCGCTGCGTCCGACCCCTCTCTGGTTGGTGCTTGGCCGCCCCAGCTCCCGCCAGGCTGGACGGTCGAGTGGGACCCCTCCTCGGACGGCGAGGAGAGTATCCAGTGATGTTCTGGCTGGCCTCGCCCAGGATATCCGACCTCGACGAAGTCTTCCGCTAGTGTTTTCTCTGTTGTTCTTTTGTTTTGTAAACTCTAATGTTGGACTTTATGGTTGAACTAAAATGGTTAAAACTTGTTTAACTCGGTGGACTTGTTGTATTCTCTGTAACCGCTCACCTTGTGTGGGTTTGCTGAACTCGATCCTGTTAAAGTGGTTAAATCGGATGAAATCCGACGGCGCTTCGTGTTAGCTCGAGTTAGGCAGGAGTGTCGCATGTTAGGAGGCTCAACTCTGCTTAATCAAGCTAATCCGAGGTGGTTCCGCCACACCCATCTTCTTCAGTATCTTGGTGAACAGGACATTGAGACCGCTACCACCGTCGATGAGTATTTTAGTAAGTCTGGAGCCAGCGACAACCGGGTCCAGGATGATGAGATACCATCCTGGGTCTAAGAAATTGGTCCATTGGTCCTTCTGTAAAAGGTAATTGGCACCTCGGACCATTTGAGAAACGTTGGCATCGCAGGTTCAATGAACATTATCTCTCGAAGAATGAGCTTCCGAGACCACTTAGTAGTAAAACTCGGGGTTTTGCCGAAGATGACGTTGACGGTGTTTGATGGGTTCTGGAACTTGCCATTATCACCATCATCTTTGTCTTCCTTAGCCTTGCCCTTTTCTTTGGTGCCAGATGGCTCTGGCAGGTTTTTCATGACTCTTCATAGACTGAAACAATCTATCATAGAGTGGTTGAGGTATGGGTGCCATGGGCACTGTTTCTTCAGGAGCTCGTTGAATGAGGGTCTATCTTGATTCTTGCCACCACCTTTCTGGGATGACTGCGAAATTGCCACGACAATATTGTCTGACTTGCGCTTGCGGTTGTGACCTCCCAAGTAGTTAGTTTGGTTATCATTGTTGGGGGCGATCATTGCAGTTCTTATCATTGCTTTAGCCGTTGTTTTGATTGTTGCTATTTTGGCTCTTTGTTGCGATTGGACTCGAACCATTCGATCTCCCTATCTTCTTCATCTGCCCATGTCTGTATCATGATCTTGAGAGATTTGATATCAGCGGGGCATCTTCTGCCCAAGTCATGGAACATTCGGCGGTTGTGAAGGCCGTTCTGGAAGCAGTCAATAACGTCACGCTCCATGACATCCATGATTGTAGCCTTCTTGTCGAAGAAGCGACGTAAGTAGCTCCGCAAGGTCTCGCCTTCTTGTTGTTTAACTTGAGACAAGTTGATCCTGTTGCTAGGATGCTGCATTGCCTTTGTGTAGTTGTTGGTGAACGCTACCTTGAGGTCCTTCCACGAGTCGATGGAGTTCTTATCCAATGATTCGAGCCATGTGAGTGGTGCCGCCTCCATGCAGATGGGGGAGTATATGACTTTGGTGTCGTCGTTTCCCCCGTGTTCTTGTACTTATAGCGAGTAGCACCGGAGTCATTGGACTGGATTTGCTTGCCATCGTACTTGGTGATACTCGGGGGTTTGAACTTTTCGGATAGAGTTGTCCTCCTCGCACGTCTTGAGAAGGCGGGGAACCTGTCAGTATCATCTCCTGGATGTTCGACTTTTTGCTTGCGCTCGCGGCACCGTCTGTCGATGATGGTATGGACGTCACAACTAGTGTTGATCTTGTTGCAGAGGTCTTTTACTGGGCGTTCAGTCTTTGGGTTAGCCCCACGGTGGCCACAGCCTCCCGAGGATCCTGCTCGACTACCTTCAACTCCAGCTTGGCTTGGTCTGGCGTCTCCGAGTTGACTTGGTCTGGATGGAGGGTCTCTATGGCTGCTGCCATGTTGATGTCGCTGGATGGGGAGTGTTGGACTGACTATATCGGATTCTGTTGATCGAGTTGTTCATATGCGAGTTCCACCAGTTCAGCCAACTATCTTGTGTACTTGTTCTGAGGCATCGCGCGGGTCATGAGATCAATAAATGCGACAGTAGCTAGGGGAGTACGATGGTGACGCATATGAACTGCTTCAAAGGCTTTATCCAGGTTCTGGATTGGTAGGTCCGCTGCAAGGCGGCGGCGGCGCTCTGCTGTTGCAGCATTTCTTGCTCGGATTTGAGTTCTTTGAGCTTTGATCTCTTCTCCGACAACATTAGCGGTGAGTTCATCCTACGAGACGTCATCCAGGTGACGCTCATGTCGTGGGTTTTTGTTCCATTACACTTCTTCTTCATCCTCTTGTCCAGTAATGACAGCGAAGAGTTCTCGCTCTGGAGAGTGGCTTCCCGAGCTTGAAGTGATGACCTCCGTGGTGACCTCGTAGATGGGTGACAGAGGAGCTCCCTCCTAGTACGGGAGAGTGTCAAGGTAGGCGATGAGGCGCGAATCGTTGTTTTTGGCAAGAGTGGGTGGCTTTATGTTGGGTTAGTAGACGAATCTGCCTTGGGGAGTTAATGTGATTACTAGGCCCTACTGCGGACCTAATAAAGGAGTCTCCTTGTCCGGATCCGAGTAGTAGTCGAGGTCCTCGATTGTATCCGTATCGGATTGTGATCTGGACAGGACAGCCTGATAAATAGTGGCCACATTGCGGAGTCTGAACGGAAATCGACTCGGGTGGTAATCCGACTCATTACAAAGAGAGTCATGAGATGGAGGTTAGCCCTTAACTAGTCAGATTGGCGCGCTACGCACGCCTAAACCAAAAATATTAACCTAAAGTAATAATGAAAAAAATATTGTCTCCTACTATGCTCAAAATAATGCCGTATCGAGTATTGAACCAAATTCAAAAGCTACAGTAAATCGGCATGGTAGCTCAGAATCTTAGAGTGCGTCTATATAGCTTTTGCTATGTATCTAGATACAGCGTATATCTAGATGCATAGCAAAGTCTATGTATCTAGAAAACTTAAAACGAATAGTAATTTGGGACGGAGGGAGTACTACAGATGGACCCTATTTCATTTTTGCTTGGATTATCATGGAAACTGGAAAGCATTTATTGTAGGTCACTTTAATTTCTCGCCTGAATTTCGCAAGAAAAGTTTGAAGCATTTGTTATCTTGAGTCACTTTCTCCCCTGAATTCCCGAGAATTCAAAGCTTTGTCTGGCCACAACGCGTGGCGGGATAGTAGTGCGCAAGGCTGTTGATCCTGGAAAAGTTGGATCCGGCGAGTGATCCTCACTGTGTTCTTCCCCGCTCTCTCTCGAAGGGTCCTTGTTGGGTTTCAATTAAGTTAACAGCGGTGGGTCCCACAAAGATGCATGGTGCGCCATCATGGCCTTTTGTTAAATTAAGAAAGAGGTTCACGTTCAGAGCAGGTCAGATTAGATTTGGGCGTTTTTCAGGTGACCTGTAAAGCATAGCGTGATGACTAGCTAGTAGTGGCTTGCATTGCTAGCTCTGGATCAGAGAAGGTGAGGCTGAGAGTGTAATCGCAGCGGTACTCCACATGGCGACAAAAGAACTGGTGAGGTTCATCAGCTCGGGTTTAAATTTTTGGGCACGATTGGCGCGTGAGGGTGACGCGGCAGGCTTAAGAATTTGGAGGCGTATCGAGCAAGCAATTAGCGAGCGACGGACGGGTGTTACGGTGGAGGGCCGACGTGCCAGTGTGGCCCCACAGGTGGCGCATGCACGCGGCGGCCTTGCACGACAAGTCGACAAGGTTTTAAAAGTTGAGTTTTGCTACACAGACTGCGAATTTTTTCGAAAACTACGACCTCGAGGCACAGGATAGGGGACTACTGCGAATTTTTTCGAAAACTACGACCTCGAGCCACAGGCTAGGGACTATTAAGGTTCCGTTCGCTTCAGCTTATCAGTCAATTTATTAGTCACCAAATAATGTTTTTCTCTCATAACAAATTAATCGTTTCATCTTTTCAGCTGCCTTATGAATTGAGCCGAACAGCTTCCTAACACCGACAAAGGTTGTCCGGCGATTTTCTCGGAGACTCCGATGCTAAAATCCGCCAAAACGATCACGACCAAAACGCTGGTGGCGGTGGCGCGTTCGTACCACGTCAGCGGTGACCGCAGCAGCAACCGCAAAGGGTGTGCAGGCGCGCGTCGTGGACCTGATCGTGGCCGTTACGGGCTCCTGTCGCGCCACCTCACGAACACGCCACGCATCCTGGAGTGGTACGTGAACAAATCTTGGTGACAGGATCGGGTCCACGACGCCTGCCTTTTTCGTCTCCGACTCTGCTGGTTCCATCACTGTCGTCTACTGTCTGAGAACCACGAGAAGAAGAAAAAAAGATCGGTCACAATCGATTGTAACCATTCCGAGATTATAGGGTCGGTCACAATCACGCCGGTAGGCAATTAAAAGAGTCGATACAAACCGGTGGGTGAAGGAAGAAGCGCCTAGGAGTTAGCTTTGCTAATAACAGATGTTAATTCGAGCAAATGGCGCCAAACAAAATGTTATTCTCCATCCCAAATTACTGTTTGTTTTAGCTCTCCGTCCTAAATTACTATTTGTTTTGATTTTTTCATGTAAAAATTATAAATTAAAAAAAGTTAAAATGAATAATATTTTGAACGAATAATAATTTGGAACGGAGGGAGTAGTAGCCAAAACGTGCCGCCCTGCGTGGTTATGAATCATCAAGTGAGATCGCAGGTGGCGACAAAAAGGAAAAAAAAGAGAGCTAAGGGGGTGTTTGGATCCCCGAGCTAAATTTTAGCCCCTGTCACATCAGATGTTTGGACATTAATTAGGAGTATTAAATATAGGCTAATTACAAAACCAATTTCACAATCCCTAGGCTAAATCGCGAGACGAATCCATTAAACCTAATTAGTTCATGATTTGATAATATGATACTTCAGTAAACATTCGCTAATGATGGATTAATTAGGCTTAATAGATTCATCTCGCGATTTAGCCTAGGGGTTATGTAATTAGTTTTGTAATCAGCTCACATCCGAATATCCGATGTGACACGGACTAAACTTAAGCTCCATTCCTAAGCTAGCTTGTGAAGCTGACACTCGTTCTTTTTTCTACTTTAACCGTGACCTGTCTTGGGGTTACAAATTTCACCGCGGTTGGTGCGTGAAGGTGACGCGGTAGGGTGGGAGGTTTGCTGGTTGGTTTGCCGAGGAGGTGAAAAGACGGCGTGACAAATCGCTACACATCAGGAATCCTTTTATACGCGAATTTATTATTTTCTTGGCAACGTATATATGCGAATTTGAAAAGAGTAAACATTTCAAAAAAAAGAAAAGAGAAGAAATCACTGTCTCCGCGCCTGCATTTCTCGTCAAGATTCAAGTTCACCATCGGAAGCTGAGTCCGGCAAAGCGAGCCACCGTCACAGCTATTCTATTCTCTCTGGAAGGTTGGCGTATTTTGTCATCTTGCTGGGTTCAGATTAACTTATTAACAGCGTGGTTCCATGAAAAAAAAAAGGTGCTGCCATTTTTTACCTTACCTGTGAAGCTACCGTGTGATAGAATGGCGCGAGCGATGAGGACGGAGGTCGGAGAATGGCGCCAAGCGTTTTCGCTGCGGCCACAAACAAGGTGCCCACGGAGCGGGGCCCGCCGGCCAGTGAGAAGGCGCGTGTCCACGAGGTGGCGTGCACGTGGCGAAAAACTGTGCGCGCGTGACGTCATGAGCTCACGATTTTCGACGTCAGCAGATTAAGACGCATTTTGATTCGAAGCTATAAACCCAGGAACAGGAAAGAAGAGGGGGAAAAAAAACATAATAGAGCTGATTAAATTAGTCAACCCGAGTCTTTGCTGACTAAATTAGGCGTCGGCCCCACGATGGTTGCGGACCACTGGCCCAGCCCAGGGATCCAGCATCCGCGTTCTGGGCCGGAGGCAGACGGCGGGACTGCAACAAACTGAGTGCGTGTCTTGTGGCGTGCGCGCGTGCACCATCCCCGTCGCAGAGCCAGAGTGGGTTGGGCTCTGGCGCTTTGCATTTGCCTTGCCGGCAAAGATCTGGCCCACTCACTAACCGGATCCTGACTAATCTAGGCCTTCTTGAAACCAGCACGCCTTACCTCAGTCAGATTGGCTTGTGGTTATAAAAAAAAAAAATTGGCTTGGGTGATGCCCCCTCTGATGGTAATCATGTTCTTCCTCTAAAATAACAATATCATTTTATGCATTTCCCTCCTAACCCTAATGAGAAACAAAAGCAAGCAAGAAAAATAAGGTCTACGCGATGGTTCCAAGAACCGCCGACAGTAGCACCTCTTCAAAAAAAGAGAAGGATTTTTTTCTCACTCAAGGGTCAAGGCTACTTGCATCAATGAAACAGGGAGATCTAGACGTTGAATCCATCAGGTACTCAATAAAAGAGCCGCAACTTGCAACGTCACAAGTTAGGAGGTAAATTCAGACACCATTCTGTACAACAACTTCTTACAAAGAAAATACACTCTGAAAGCACGCCGCCCTTAGGAGGTAAATTCACTCCGGCGCCAGTTAGGAGTAAAATTCAGTTTTGTGGAACTGCGCTTACCACGAACTGAAACCACTACATTCTACACGGATATGGCAATGGCGGCCATGGAAGCTTCGTCATCCGTCCAATGCCCTTTACCTGCAGGTGCACACTTCCATGGTTCAGGCAGGAGGAATTATTCAGTTGAGACTCTTGAAGACGACGAGCTTTTGCAGGTAGCAGAAAAAATGACAACGGTTCTCTTGGGTTGCTAACTCATCATTCCAGTAACGAAAGACAAGTTACCCACTAGCAGTCGTTAAGCCGGCTGAAAAGCTGAAACGGCTGATTTGTTGTGAGAGGAAAATACTGTTTGGTGGCTGATAAGCCGGCTGAATAAGCTGAAGCGAACAGGCCCAACACCTTCGTATCATATGTATCTGAGTCCTATTGAGGCCCCGCCACTTGCTATAAAATGGTGTCATGCGTGCAAGGCTTGCAACTCCGAAAACGATGGCACGTACGGCAGATACCGCTCCCGAGTGTCCTGCCCAAGAGTGCAGATCACCTGAACCCGCCGACGGTCCATATCATAGGACATGAGTGTCTTATCCCACCCAACAGTGTAGAAGATGATGTTACAGTCGGGATGAATTGCGACCAACTCAAAGTCCCGGAAAAGGTTAGAACTTGTCCGCCCAAGAACATATTCTGCTTCAGCTGAATGCTTCAATGTCCATTGCTGGTTGTCATAGTCCTCAAGAACATAAACCACTAGCCGAACCACCTCATCCTCATCATCTGCCTCAAAATTGGCATAGTACAAACGGCCCTGAGACTGGTGGATGAAACCATCGTCCTTGTTGTCAGGAACAGGTATGCTCCGGCGTAATTTCCCCCGAGTGTCCACCACAGCTATAGCAGGATCATAGGTCAGATAATGTTGACATCCATTCAGAAAGACACTCACTGAAAAAGGAGCACAACGGCCAATTACTCTATTGTCCCATTCAGTCTCCTCACCAACTGTTTGTCCTGTCTCGGATGAATATACCTGCACTCCGGCGACCAAGTTACGATAGTCTTCAAAGAGCTGAAACACGTAGAAGTGGGGTGAGGCAATGGGGTCGAAACCCAGACTTAAACCCCAACACCTGCCTCCAAAAAGGAAGCCCGGCAATTGCATCCATTTCTTCGTGGCCGGATTACACACGAAGCAATAGAGGTCATCGGGTTGGTTGGGCCAGTAGCTCAAAAGGACAAGTCCATTGCAAGAGTGTTGAAGGTAGACGCGGTTTGGCAGGAACTCAAATGAGGAGGGGACCAAAGGGCCGTCTCTGCCCGAAACATTGGTGAAATGTGGAACTGAGCTCATCGAGCCCTCACCGTCGTGCATGGTGAAGAAGCCAGCCAGGGTCTGGGGGAGCTTCCTGTGGTTGGCGTAGATGAGGTCCCGCCAGGCCGTGGACACGCACCTGAAGCGGCAGACCGACCTGGCAGGGAGGCGAGAGAGGATCTCGACAATGAGGTCATCGGTGAGGCTGGCCGCCGGGCACCTCCGTCTCTTGGACCTCCTCCCCTTCACCATCTCGAGGACACAACAAGTTCTGAGAAATTAGATGCGAATGAAGGGCAGGTCAGCAACTCAAGATGCAAGCGGCGAGACGAAGAAGGAAGAGATCTGCAATGATGGATGGTGTTGTTGATTTGCGTACCCTAAGTGACCACGAGGACCTCCCGGCACACCAGAGCAGCTAAGCTAGCCCAGAAGACGCCTGCTCTCTATGCAATTGGGAATTCAGGGATTTTCATCAGTTCATTGCTTCTTGCTGATATTGAGGATCCACAACATTTGAGTGCATCTTTCTTTGTGTGATGCTTGTGCCTTCTTATACATAATTTTCGCACCAACCTGATGAGATGCCTCTATGTCAAAGCTGAAAAAAAAATGGGTTTCGGTCAAGTCTTTGAAACAAGTTCATTAGTTAATTTAAACGATAAGACAGGCAGATAACCAAAATAATCAAAATGGGGGCAGGCAATAATGCAGATCATGACCACTGATCTGATGAGATGCCTCGGTGCTATAAAACAAACAGATGTTATGGGTCAACACTTTTAAACAGGTAGTACAATGTTGCTTCAGATCTAATGAAATCTTATAGTGCCGGAAAAACAAAAAGGTCTAATCAAATCTGAGTGGTAAGAAGTGGTGAGCTCTGAATTATATCCTACTAATAAAACGGTAAATTGGATGGCAAACTTGCACAGCATAGCGCTGTGAATGTGTGTATTGATGCATCTGTGTTCAGTTTTTGACCACGGATGTTCCCACTGCACTGTTATCTTTATGGAAAATGACTAGGGAAGATTTCAACCGTGTATAGATTATACAGAGTCTAATTCTTCTGATTGAAAACATGTATGGGTACTGCTACTGCATCCGCCTCATGATAACTGATAAGCGGAAGCAGAAGGACAACAAAGAGAAGACCTTGAGCCCTTAGGCTGTCGATGTCCTTTAAAATTCTCACCTACTATATTCCCGGTTGGTACTTCATTCTGTTGACTTTGATCATTTGGTTGTGACTGATAACTGAAGATAGCAAGCAATGGAATGCCCTTTAAAATTCTTACCTACTATATTCCCGGTCTGTAGGTCATTCGATTTGGGCTGTTGTGGACTGCCAGGCCTCAGCTTCCGGTCGGTCGACCACCTGTATAGGATTCCCCTCGACCAAATGTTGCAAGTTCTTCCAGCTAGATATCTTCCTCATAGCCAGGAATCTGATGTTCAGATTCCATCAAAAGTTAATAAGCTATGCATGGTTGCAAATATGTATGTAAACTAGTAGTTAACACCTGGAACAGAAAATGTACATATATTATTCGATAGCCAGGGTTGCCACAACGCAGTTCCATCAACGAAACATTGTGCTTGAGGTACAATGTATAAACCCTACAGCAAGTCAGTGTTCAGATACCGTTGTGCACTCGAGTGTCTGACGCTAACATCGCAGAAAAATCTTCTGTCCTACCACTTCACTTCTCAGAGTACACTCAGTGAACACATCGAGAAACTCATCCTGCTCCCAGCCATCGCTGCTACTGGTGCCCATCCACTTGCTGATGAAACGACTCATTCCTCTGCAAAATTGGCCAGTGAGTGAGTTATGCAGAGGCAAAGTTGAAAAACAAACAGATTCCGGAAACATGCTATGTTTTGAGTTTTAAAGATTATAATGGATACACCAAAATGCAGCAGCCAATTCAACTGCCACCAAATATCTTCCAACTTTTACCAAACTGCACTAACCATAACCAACCAACTGAATAACTGATGCACATTCATCAGCACACATAAAACCAGCGGAGAAGAAAATAGCATACATGCTCGATCAAGTAAGAAGATAAGGAAAGAGCCATCGGATCGAAGATCAATGGTCGAGGCTGGTCAATTGAAGGAAGCAGCGTTTTCAGGCACCGATTCTCAGCATTGCCTCAAGCACGAATTTTCCAGTTCAGACTCCACAACTTAAGACCTTTCTCTACTTAGAAAAAATGCATGCAAACTTACAACACTTGAGGAGCGGAAATATACATATAGCCAGGGTTCCCCCCACAATTCCATTAGGCCCCGTTTGGATCATTGGAATTGAATTCCATCCTAATAATCATAATTTAGACACAAATTAATTAAGCTAATATAATTGTATGTAGAATATAGTTGTATATTATAGTTGGTGATATGGGAGAGATACTTGTATGCTGCACTTCTACTATAGAGAAGCGAGTCTAAGAGCGTGCTATAAGAATTGAATTCCATCTAATAACCATAATCTATAGAATCAATTTCCATCTCCCACCCCATGAATTTAAGATAGGCTTATATCTAAACTTTGGAAAGTTGTGGAATGCCACATTCCAACATAAATTAGCCTACTCCATTAAATAGATTCCAATTCCTTGACCCAAACGGGGCCTTAACGAAATAGTACTACAGTAGTACAGAGGTTCAGCACATCAGAAGCTCGACAAAGGGATACAACCCTACAGCAAGTCGATAATCGGATAACATTTTGTGCTCGAATTTCTGATGCTAACATCACAGAAACACACGTCCTTCTACAAGACAACCTCTCAGCACATTCAACAAACACACGGCGAAACTCATCCTGCTCCGAGCCATTGTTGCTACTGGTGTCCATCCACTTGCTGATATAACACCTAGTTTCTCTGCAAAATTGAACAGTGAGTGAGTTACGCAGGCAATTTTGAAAAAGAAGCATATTCCAGAACACAGCTTCCCAGTCCACTGCCAGCAATATCTTCCCACTTCTATCAAACTGCACTAACCAACTATAATTTTGATGCACATTCCTGGGCACAGTTGTAAGCCCAGGCGCACACTTAATTGTAGTACCTTCTACACATTGTTGGTAATCGACAAGTAAAAACGCCCTTTCCACCATCTCCTTGAAAGATTACTTTAAGTGAGAAAACTTTTTTCAAAAGAAAAATCAGAAACAGACACAACAAAAACTTAATCTTGAGAGGATACCTATAAATTGGGAGCTGAGCTGTTAAAATTCTACGGACAGACTAATCAATAAACATTTTGCTAGCTATTATTAGCTTCATGAAGCCATAACAAGGGCCTGTTCGCTTCAGCTTATAAGCCGGCTGAAAAGCTGAAACGGCTGATTTGTTGTGAGAGGAAAACACTGTTTGGTGGCTGATAAGCCGACTGAATAAGCTGAAGCGAACAGGTAAGCTTCACCCAACCGCCCCACCCGTCATGTGGATGTTTAATCACAAAAATAAATAATGCCGTGTTTTTGCAAATTAAAACCATAAGATCACTAAAGCATGTATATACCATTGCAGGGCGTGCAGAGCAGGTGGCCATGGGAGCTTGCAGTGATACACCATCGGCCCCGATTCTCGGTGACCGGCAACTGGGAGCGTGAGAACTCACCGGTGCAGCCATCCATGACGATCAGTGTCCTGCCTTTTGGTGTAAAAGTACCATGAGCCACCGGCGTGCCCCAAGGAGCACATGCTCTCCAACCTTCGGGCAATGTAGTCGATGGAATTCTCGCTCCATGGTGTGGATCCTGACTAGCCACCCTTGGCGAATACAGCTGCTTGCCTAGTTGGACATGCCAATGCAACCACCCGCCTTGTCGGTGACCACGGTCTATCCAAACTGCGGCGACAGGACAACAAACCCCGCACCCGGCCCCTCGTCAATACTTTGAACAAACAACGATGGTACACTGGCAATTGCAGGCCTTGCCACTCACAGCCGTCGACCTTTGCGAACACCCTCATGGTGTCACCAATCATATTAATGATGTGTGGCATGCCGTCGCGACCATTGGTGATGAAGAAGTCGTTGTAATTGTAACTCCATACGTGAAGATCCAAATCCTCCAAGGGAGGCAACACGGAGGAGGAGAAATAGCCGGTGCTGCCGTCTAAGACGATCAAGAGTTCTGCCCTGGACGTAGAAGTACTAAGAGCCCCCAGCATGGCCCAAGGCACACGAAAGCTTGCGTCTTGGTGCATTGCGGTCGATGGTCTTCTCGCTCCAAAGCAAGTCTGTGTCACTGGCCGCGGTAAACATGGCGGTGTGCGTGTCGCCATCACACTGGAGCATGCACTTAACCCTGAAGTTGGACATGCTGATGCGACCGCCCGCCTTGTTGGTGTAGCCATCAACGAGGTAGAATCCCAAGAAGAAGCAACCATCGTCGAAAATCGACGGTCGAGGGATAATTTTGCAGCGGCGCGTGAGGGGCTCGCAGACGGCCATGACCAGGAAGGGGAGCTCGAAGCCCCTGCGACTCATGAGCAGGAGGCTGCCGCGGCTGTCCAGGATGTTCCAAAACCCCGCGCCGTCCGGGAGGAAATCGAGGGAGAAGTGGCGTGCGTCCACCTTCGATGTTGAAGAGGGGACAATCACAGGTCCTTCGCTCCCTCTCGCAACCACACCCTTCTTGAAAGATGGCAATGGGGAGCCGTCGTGGTAGTCGCCGGCGGAGGAAGGCGGCGTCGGCGATGGCGCGGCGCCACCGCCTGCACACGGCCGCGGCGCGGATGAGGGAGACGTGAGAGCCGACCCGCTCGAGCACGAGGCCCAGCACGTCGTCGCTCACGTCCATGGCGGCGCAAGCAAAACCCTAGCAAAACTGGGGCAGATTCAGTGAAAATGGATCCCAGAATACAACGAAGTTCGCTGAGATCTGAATTCCCAAGGAATGGGGGATGCAAGACGAACGTAACTCGAACCGGGAGTGGATCGCGGGCCGTGCCAGTAGCGGGAAGGAGGTGCGCCGCCGCGCGCGGTGGAGACGACGAGCGGCCGCGGCGGTGGAGACTGGAGACGAGGAAGTCGGGGAAAGGGAAGGGGAGTGGGCTTTGTCTGAGGAGTTGGGCCGACTAGCCTTTGAGCCGCGGCCCACGTAAACCAGTTCAGTGGGCTTAGCACCTCGTCAAAATCTCGATTGCGTCATCCGTCCGATTTTGCAACTTTGGGATCAAAATTGGAGGACCTGATTTTGCAATTCCAATCAATAGAATCTATGTTTGTACGATTTTTATCTTTACCTAAAGACCTTTCTTTCAAAATCTACAATTTTGGCAACGAAAAAAAAAATCTACCACTGGCCAGCGTGGATCGATTCGTACAGAAAAAACCACCACCAGTGTTCTGTTTCCAGTAGAGCACTCAAGGTAGCAGCAAAACGTGCAGCGAGATTATTGGATACTCCACTTCGTGTAAAAAAAATACTAGATACCTCTGCAAATCTCGTCCAAGTTTTTTGTTTTTTTTAATAAAAAAACTGACCAACCGAGTGTGTCGGTGGATATCCATCGTTATGTCTTCCTCTGTTCCTCACGTGTCAAGAGTATGAATTCTTCCGTTCACTTTCACAGTTTCGCTCCATCAGAAATAAAGAGCCTTTTTCTGGTTGCATTGCATAGTAGCAACAGTTGAACAGAAATACACACACAGTTTTGGGCAGCCAGGGGTGACCCCCAATCACACTTACGAAACAGAGTACTACTGCAGAGGTTAATACATCAGGTACAGTTCCATCAGCCAGAATACTCGGCAAGGAGATAAATGCAACCATACAGCAAGCTAATGTTCAGAATACTCAACTTGTGACGCCAAACGTCACAGAATCGCAGAGATCACACCTCTTCCTCTAAAAGTCCACTCCTGCGTGTAGACTCAGCAAACACACAGCAAAACTCATCCTGCTCCCAGCCGTCCTGCTACCGGGTGTCGATGCACTTGCAGATTAAACACTGCCTCTGCAAAATTGACCAGTGAGTGAGTTAAGCAGTGGCAAATGATAGGAAGAAACAAATTCAAACACTGTGTTTCGAGTTTCTTCTACAGATAGACCAACACACAGCGGCCAATCCAAATGCCATCAATATCTTTCCATGCTTACCGTTATGTCTTCCTCACTTCTCTCCAAAAGTAGAGTCTCCCTCACATGTCAAAAGTAGGAATTCTTCAGTTCACTCGATCAGAAATAAAGAGCTTTCTCTGGTTGCATTGCATACTAGAGCTGAACAGAAATTCAGACATATTTTTGGACAGCCAGGTTGGCCCCCCGACTCCACTAGCGAAACAGAGCACTACTGCAAAGGTTAGTAGATCAGGCACTCACAAATGGATGCATGAAGTCATACAGCAAACTCATGTTCATATATAATCCTTGACTCAATTTGAGACGCCAACATCACATAACCACAGAAACCCCTTTCTTCGACAAATCCACTCCTGAGAGTAGTCAGCAGACAGAACTCATCCTGCTACCAGCTGTCATGCTACTGGGTCTCCATCCACTTGCAGATTAAACACCCTCGTCTCTGCAAAATTGACCAATGAGTGAGTTAAGCCGTGGCAAATAATAGAAAGAAACAGATTTAAACACTGTTTTGAGTTTTACAGATAGACCTATACACAGTGGCCAATCCAATGCCACCAATATCTTTCCACTTCTATCAAACCGACTGAATAACTGATCATGCACATGCATCAGCACAATTCTAAGCCCCAAAGCACAGTTACTGCATTTGCTAATCAAAACTGTGAAATCACAGAAGCGTGTTTATGTATACCAGTACAGTGCATAGACTATGAAAGACAGGTGTGCAAAGCAGGTGGCCATGGCAGCTCGCACCGATACACCATCTTCCCCATGTCACGTGTCACAGGAGCCGAATCCATGGTGTCAAGATCGATGGAGAACGGCCATATCCCTCCATACTGTGGAGAAAGGACAACAAGCCCCGCACCACTTGTCAGGATGCTTGGGCTACGGCTGAAAGAAGAAGGCTGGTATGCCTTCAGACGACGTGTTGCTTCCGACAGCAAAACTCTCTTATCCAAAGTCCACTCTCCGCCGTTGAGCCTCGCAAACACCTTCATGGTGTTCTTGACCACGGTGAAGATGCGTGGCTTGCCATCTCGCCCGTCAGTGACAAAGCATCGGGATCCCAATATGAGGACATCCCAATCTTCGATGGCTGGCAACACCGACGAAGAGAATTCGCCAGTGGAGCCATCGAGACTGATCAGTGTATTGTCTCCACCGTAGAAGTACCACGAATCACCACCGCGACCAAACAACCGTGAGAGCACAGAACTTGGAGCTATGTGGTCGATGCTCTTCTTGCTCCACGTAGAATTCACAGCGAACATGGCGGCCTGCGTGACAACACCACGGCTGAACGTGCATAGCACCCTGAAGTTGGACATGCTGATCAGGCCGTCCGCCTCGCTGGCCTCGCCGTCTAGGAGGTAGGATGCCACGAAGCTGCACCTGTTGTCCAAGCCCAAGCCCGTGGGTGGAAGGATCCTCTTGTACCGCCGTGTCAAGGGCTCGCAGACGAGCTGGTCTCGGAAGCCGAAGGGGACGCTTGTGGCAAGCGGGCTATCCATCAGGAGGAGGCTGCCCCTGCTGTCCTTGATATCCCAAGACCACGCGCCGCCCGGGAGGAAATCGAGGGAGAAGCGGCGGGCATCCACCATCCGCGGCGACGAAGGGACAAACGCCGGGCCACCCGAACCCCTGTGGAAGCGGATCGGGGGGTAGCAGTTGTGGTAGTACCCGGCGGCGGTGGGCGCGTGGAGGGAGCGGTAGCGGCGGAGGAAGGCGGCGTCGGCGATGGCGCGGCGCCACCGCCTGCACACGGCCGCGGCGCGGATGAGCGCGACGTGCGAGCTCACCCGCTCGAGGACGAGGCCCAGGATGTCATCGTTCATGTCCATGGCGGCGCGCGCAGAACCAAAACCTAGCGAAATTGGGGGAGATTTGGTGAAAAATGGTCCCCAGAATACAAGCTGAAGTTCGCTGAGATGCAATTCGGCGACAGTCCGGGCGCGAGAGGAGCGCTGTTGTTACCTTGGGTGGGATTGAGCCCCGCCGGCCAGCAGTGGGAAGGAGCCCCGCGGTGCCCGCGCCGGCGGCGGAGGAGCAGCCGCCCTGGCTATCGCCGGCGGAGGGGAGTGGGGGTCGGGGAGGGGAAAGAGTGGAGTGGAGTGAGAAACTGGGCCACATCAGACATCAAGCCTATAGGCCGGTCCAATAGGCCTTTGACTGTGTGTGACCAACTCGATGGGCTGAGGCCCATTAAGCGAAAACCCGCTTGGCGGGCGTGTTTGGCTCCCAGCCACACGCTGCCGCCGAAGTTGCGGCGCCGAAAATCGGCGCCACAAGCTATGGCGAGAATGCAGAGCATTTTTAACTGATGTCGCTTTCGTGGCACAGCAACCAAGCAGCTGCCACCCCACTATGGCGCCGCCCCACCTGCGGCGTGGCAGGCGGTGGCCAGCAACCAAGCGGCCTATATCGATCATCTTTTTCATAAACGTGCATGTCATCTAGCATGCATGCATGAGGCACACCGACGGTTCACACTCTTGTGCACGTCTGCGGTTCGTGTGCGTGCGCAGCAAGCCAGTCAGCCACTGTGCGCACGAAAGAGAGAGATCATCAGCTAGCCGTGCAATGTGTGTGCTCGGCATGTTCCACGAGTACATAAAATTTTGTACAATTTTTCCCTTCTCCTCGTAGCCCATGCATGGCTCCACCACTCAACAACACAGATACTGTTGATACCGTGCATTTTCTCTACCAAAAACACCATGATTAAAGGGACCATCGTCCATGCATGATGCTGTGAAAATCTCATTAAAACCATATTTCTGTATCTATAGATAGGAAGCTGTGCTTTCAATTCTGTGTACAACAACTAAGCTGCTTTCAATTCTGTGTACAACAACTAAGCCGTCAAATTCATATTAGTTACTAGATTCATGAATCTATCACAAAAGTTTTTCATCCCCCATCAATCTTCTAAACCAAATGATGAATCATACATAGAAATAAATGCCCCCCCCTTTGTTAGTTAAAACCACAAAATCACAGAAACATATGTATGCATACCAGCCCAGTGCATCATCTATACATATCAAGGCAGGCGTGCAAAGTAGGAGGCCATGGGAGCTCGCACCCATACACCAACAGTCCCATGTACTCAACGGCGGGCGCCACCTCCATGGTCTCGAGGTTGATGGAGAAGGTCCACGCTTCCATGGCCTTAAGGATGACAAATTCCGTGCCAATCGTCAACACGTATCGAGGACAACCACTGAAAAATGAAGGCTTGTATCCTGGCAGGCCACGGGTTGCTTCCGACAGCAAGACCCTGTTCTCTAGCACCCACTTGCCACCTTCGAGCCTTATAAACACCTTCATGGTGTCATCAACCACGGTGAAGATGCGCAGCTTGCCGTCTTGACCATTGGTGATGAAGAAGTCAACATTCCATGCGTGAGACGACCAATTGTCCACCAAGGGTGGCAATTCAGAGGAGGAAAAATCGCCGGTGCTGCCATCTAGGATGATCAGCGCCCTGCCTTGGACGAAATACCAGCAGCCCCCCCGCGCGGCCAACAAGATATATGATCTTGAAGCTTGGCTCTATGTGGTCGATTTTCTTCTTGCTCCATGATGAGCCAACTGTGTACAAGGCACCCTGCATGACATCATCGTGCTGGAACATGCATAGCACCCTGAAGTTGGACATGCTTATGCGACCGCCTGCCTCATTGGCCTCGCCATCAAGGAGGTAGTTTTTCAAGAAGAAGCACCCGAAGTCTGGCGGTGGATGGATCCTCCTGTAGCGCCGGGTCAGGGGTTCACAAACGACCATGTCCCGGAACTTTACAGGAAAGGGTACCAAATCCGCGTGACACAACAAGAGGAGGCTGCCGCGGCTGTCAACGATGATCCATGAGCCGGCGACGTCCGGGAGGAAATCGAGGGAGACGTGGCGGGCGTCCACCATCGATGCCGACGAGGGGACAAACACCGGTCGTCCGTGGCTCGTTCTCAGTGAGGATCGTTCGTTGTGGTAGTTGCCGGCGGGTGGCGCGTGGAGGGTGCGGTAGCGGCGGAGGAAGGCGGCGTCGGCGACGGCGCGGCGCCACCGCCTGCACACGGCCCCGGCGCGATGAGGGACACGTGCGAGTCGACCCAGAGTCGACCCGCTCGAGGATGAGGCCCAGGGCGTCGTCGTTCACGTCCATGGCGGCGCGCGCAATACCAAACCCAAGCAAAAATTGGGGGGAGATTCGGTGAGAAATGGTTCCAGAATACAGCGACGCTCCCTGAGATCTGAGTTCCCAGCACTCGGGGGATGCACAAGGAGGTTTTCTGTTACCTTGAGTGACGGGGAAGCACCCAGCAGTGAGCCAGTGACGGGGAAGCGCGCCGCGGCGGCGGCGGCGGAGGAGCAGCCACCAAGCCTGTCTGTCTGTCCGTGGTGGCGAGTCGGGAAGGGGAGGGGAGTAGCCGAGTGGGAGTGCGAATGGGCCTTATCGGTACGATGGTGTCGGCAGGCCTTTGAGGCCCATTCGGCGAAAGCCCAGTAGATTGACAGCCCGGCCCCGTTCGTTGCCCCCGCACCGCCTCGGCGTCCGCCTCCTCGAAACCGCCTCCACAGCTCCCCCTCCCCTCCCGCGGTTTCTTTTTCACTCGCCCCCAATCCAACCACGGCAGCGCTAGGGCTCGGAAATTCCGGCGCCGATCGGGGGTGCGGGAGCGCCGCGGTCCGGGGTTAGTAGCCGACGCCGCCGCGGGTTGGTGGAGGCGGGCGGAGGCGGCAGTGGTAGGGCCGCGGCAGCCGCAGGCAGCGGCCATGAGGGACAACGAGAGCCCGACCGTTAGCGCTGCAGGTGAGCTCGACTCTTCGCCTTCTCCTCCCGGTGCGGCGCTTGCGTGGTTGGGTTCCTTTGTTGCCTCGAGTCGACGATCGTCGGTGCCTGGGGTCGTGAACTGCTGCGATGCTGGCAGTTCTAGACTTCTACTATGATTCTGTTGGGGGTGCTTTTGGTGGGCGTGTGTTTACCGTGCTTCTGTGCTGTCAATTCTGTGTCTATTTGCGTGCTGAATTGGACGAGTCGTTACTTGACACTCGTGGATGGCATTTTCAAATTTTTAACTCACATAAGCTGCTGTCTGCTGGGAATGGACCATGTATTCATTAGTCGTCAACTTGACATGATTCATTTATCTACAGTTTGGATGTCTTAATACAAGCATTGCTCTGAAACTGAATCAATTGCAAGCTGTATGCAATTGATGAAATGCTGGCCATACTAGGTTGATTAACTTCACCCTGCTTATTGCCATTGCCGTCCTTGCAGATGATGATGAAGAAGAGGATTATGAGGAGCCTGGTGGCGGGAATGGCTTCCTGGGGTTTATGTTTGGCAATGTAGATGATTCTGGTGACTTAGATGCTGACTATCTTGATGAGGTAAACTCTTCTCTTTTTGATTTCTTATTTTTTTTGATAGAGTAAAATTAGAATATTTTAGGTCCCTTTATTTCATCTTGCTACCTCTATCCTATCTGAAGATGACATGCAGCTAGTTCTTTTGAGTATGTCCATTTTCTGAATGCCTCTAGGAGATGGATGTAGGGTTTGATGTTAAAACTTATGGCCAGCTTGCAATTGCTGTGGTGTGGCGTGGAATCTAGTTGGTTATATGAATCTTTAATACCTTCATTATGTTTTCCTTATGCTTCGAGCTGCAACTAATTGTCAGTCCATATATTGTAATTTTCCCATGATTTGTATAAGCCATCAACCTGCGTAGGTCTTCAGAAAATGTGACCAGAAAGAAGGCAGTTATGCTTATGCAGCCTAGGGATATGTGAATATGTCTTCTGATATATGCTGTTCTATCGAATCTTTCTGCAACAAAACTCTGTAGTTATGATTATAATACTATCAAACTTTTGCATTTTCTTAATTCTATTTTATAACATTAGGATGTGAAGGAACACCTTTTTGCATTAGCAGATGACCTGGCTCAATCCCTCGAAGACATTGATGTATGTTAATATGTTATTATCTCATATATCTCATGGTAATAGTTAATTTGGCACTGTATTGTTGTCAAACATGCTAACAGTGTGCTGCTTGCTAATATAGTTAATCAGATCTTCTCCAGCACCGACTGATCCTTCTGAGCAAGGTTAGTGGCAGCATAACTTTTCCATAAAAGCTAAATGACGATTATCTCTTGCCATTTCTGACAGCCTTGTCCTGTTCTCCATACCTAATCATACACACTAGTCGATTCCTGATCTTTTTGCTGTTATCTAGACTATGATGATAAGGCAGAAGATGCTGTTGACTTTGAAGATATTGATGAAGAATACAATGGACCTGAAGTTGAAGCAACTACAGAGGAAGAAAATGTGCTCTCCAGAAAAGATTACTTCTCATCAAATGCAGTTTATGCTTTGGTCAATAGTACAGTATCAGTGTTTGATGAAGAGAATTATGACGAGGATGATGAAACGACCAATGATATTGAGATCCATGTTAATAGTGTTGCGCAAAATTGCTCTTCAGATGGTATTGAACCAAACCCCTAGTTGTTTTTGTGTTTTTCCCCCTATATTAGCAATAATTCGGTTTCTTACAACTGTTTTGTTTCCATATTACCCCTGTTTCTTCCATCTATCAATTCAAATATTTTAAGGCTTCGCATGTAAGCTTGCAATTTTATTTTACTCATGGGTATGCATGTGCTGCCTTTTCCCTTGTCAGGTAGTGACCCGGTGTGAATGTCAGATGTTATAAAACCTAAATTGAACTTTATCCATACATTTATCCATTTTCTTTTGTGGTGAAAGCCTAGCATAAATACCACTTTTATTGATTGGAATGTAGTTAGAATATTGTGAAACTTTTTGCTAAAACCACAAAAGTTAGTTTGATAGTTGAGAACATGTTTCAAAATAAACAGAGCAACCTAAATGTTGTAGCTAACAGCACAGAATTTCAGTTTAAGTTTTACATTTATATTTGATTTGCTAACAGCCATATTTTTATCTGTCATTTTCTTTTTGGATGCAGTTTTAACTGAGCAGCCAGTTATGGAACCTTCAAACATTATGAATTTTGAATATGAAGTTTTGCAGGTATCGTCAAGTACGGACCTTGATCTTAGAACTGTTGCATGGCATCTTTAACTGAAGTGTTTTTCTGCCTGTATAGCTTAAGTACATCTTTAGGTCGTCAGGGATTCATGCATGAAACTTCCCTTCACAGCTTCGTCAAAGTTGTTTTAGGAAGTTAGCTAGGGGATATTGTAAAGCATTTCTGTTGATGAAAGACATTGGTGCCCTTGTTACAAGTGGGCCCTGGCTCCGCATTTCAATGAGACACCAAACCCTACTTATCAAGTTATATACAGTTTATGTCTTGTAACCAATGGACTCACCGTTTTCTATTCAACCTGTATATTTCATAAGGATCTAAATTTTAATCTCATCTTCTTAACGGTCTATATTGACGCAGAAAGAAATGGGCACTGAAGAAGGTCATCTCGGGTCTGAAACTGCAGTTTCCCTCCCTGTTTTGTGCATAGAGGATGGGAGTGTGATCCTGAGGTTTTGTGAAATTTTTGATATCCAGGAGCCTGCAAGGAAACGGAAGGCAGATCACCATACACATCCAATAAATAAAGGTATTATTCACCCCTAAAATTTTTTTGTTATTGACTGATTTTTGAGAAAGGTACCATGGCAGTCTTTTATGGATATAACTTATTCTTCCCGCTTATCCAATTTGAAAATAAAGAAACTTAATTGCTCCTATTCATAGCTGTGTCAACAATATGTGTTTATAACTGCCTATCTGTTCTCCAATCTATATTTCTTTAGGGTAAGTATCTAACTCAATGTAATAGTAGTGTTTGGAACTTCTTACTATGTACTCATAGTTTAGGGTCTCCCCCTAAACTCCTTAAGTATCTAACTCCTTTACAGTATTTTTTTTCCTTTGTTTTTTAATATATCTTACCACAGTGGGGGTCTCCCCGGCTGTATAGTTTCAATAAAAAAAACGTACTCATAGTTTTTACAGTTTCTTTAAAGCTATTCCTGCCAAGCCATTAAGCCAAATACAAATGCTGCATGCGAGGGTTAGGTGTCCTCAATAGTTTTATCCAAGTTAAAAGCGCTGAATATTTGGCTGGACATGTAGTGGATTGCTTATAAAGCCTTTTAATTGCTTGGTATTGCAAAGTATGCATTTATGGACCTAATAGTTTTTATGGTATTGATCGATCCTTTTTGCAGCAAATGCTATCGTTGACAGATGATCATTTGATAAATTTTCAACCTACATGCATGAAAATGATATTTATTAGATCTTTGTTCTGCTGCTATATGAACGTAACTATATAGTTCCGAAAGTAGCAAACTGTTTAAAAGGTGGGGCTGGCTGAGTGAATACTGGTTATCATAGATTATCGGACACTAAAAGCTTGATATGATAGGGGCTCATGGCCAGAACATTTGAGTATATCTGATGTCTTCTTTGTATGGTTGCAATTGCTTCTAGAGCTCCGAATCGCTAAATATGCTGACATCATTGAAGAAGATGAGGAAGTATTTTTTCGAAGCAGTATCCATAATTCCTCAAATTTGAAGCATATCAAAATGGATGAAGATTTTGGTGAGAGAGACAGTGATGAATCAGTTCCTGATGTCACTCTATGTTTAAATGACTCATGTCGTTCTGAACAACCAATGAAAGATTCGCATCAAGATATTCCTACTGCTAAGCAGTCCCCTGTTTGTCCTGATTTTTATGCACTTGAGCATGATGATTGGGAAAACTATATCATTTGGGATGATTCACCACCAGCAACTGAAAGTCAGCCTTTCTTAAAAAGTTGTGTAATATATGAAGAGAGCATGGACACTCACAGTGAAGACCGTGCTAAGGATTTTGGTCATCCCACTGGGTGCTGTGATGTAAAGAGTAAAATCCATGTTTCCCCAGTAATAATACAGCCTTTTGGTTTTACTAAAATGCCTGCTGCTTCTAATTACCATGCCCCTGAGAACAGCTACCGTGCATTGACAAAGGAGACAGCCCAGGACAAGAATAACCACACAGAACCAAATAGCATTGCTGGGACACTCAAAACTAAGACCATGCAGTGTTTAGACAACCTGTATTCACTGAACAGGGAGTTATTAGAGGGATCATGGTGGGACAACATTATATGGGATCCTTGTGAGGATACTCTGAAGCCTAAACTTATATTCGATCTTAAGGATGATCGGATGCTATTTGAGATTCTGGATGAAAAGAAAGTGGATCTGATCCACTCTCATGCTCCTGCCATGAGCGTTGGTAGTCAATCAGGGCAGAGTTCAGCATCGTCGGTGGAGAAATTTGACAATCAATTGATTTCATGGAGTGACCACTTCAACATCTCAAATGACGAGTTTTATTCTAACTGGAAATGGTCGCAGCAAGCTAAGTCGTCTTCTAAAAAAGGTGCTTCAATACACATAAAGGTTGTGCATTCTGCTCCAGCCCAGAAGCTGCAAACCATGAAACTAAAACTGAGCAAGTATGAGCCACCCTGCCTTTCCCTCTCTGAAACTTCTATTGTATGCACAAGCGTCTATTAGGGTGAATCTTTCTTCTCTGTACTGTTACTTTATTGAGGTGATAAGAATTACAGTGGAGCGAATGTTTAACAGTTAGGCATCAGCAAAATTGCAAATAAATTTATTTGCATTTTCTTTTATTAACTTCAAAAGTGAGATACAAAGAGTATTTATCGGTGCTATCCCCTTGAGGAAACATTTGAAACTTCTGTTGTCTTGGAGAAATATTTCGCAGTTTAATTTGGATACTTTGTACCCCATATTTTTGGATAGTACAACCAAGTTATCTGTAGTCTGTGACTTTAGAACTTGAAAAGTCTGGAGATTAGGTTATAACTATACTCAAATAATTTACATTTTTAGATCTTGCCGTTCTTGCTTCATTCACTCAGAGATATGCATGCAATCTAGAGATAAGATGCTAACAACTGAATTCAATTAAGAGTAAGATGGTAGCTAAATTCTTCTGCTGCTGTGGATGACATGCTGAAGCATCGTGCAATAGCATGGGAACAGATGCCATATTGCGAGACAGCTCGGTGCTCAACGTATGGTGCATGTCTTGACACTTCTGACCTTGGGTCTCGGTTATATCTAACAAGTTTCCTAGTTGAGCTTTCTTGCTTAACCTTGATAGTGGGCAAAGAAATCCTTGCTAGTAGATGAGAGCCAACTTGGCTCTCCGTCAAAAGAAAGGAAATCCTTATGCACCTTGCCTAAAGTTAGGCAAGGAAACCCAATTTGCATGCTTTCCCCTTGGCAATGGAACCAAATATGACCTTTGTTGTCAACTTGTCATGTTATATCACCTACTGAACTCTATTATTTTGTGTTCTTTCCCCACTAAATTTCTTATCATTTTTGTCAATTTTCTACTTTCTGCAGTAAGGAGATTGTAAACTTTCACAGACCAAAAGCTAAGTGGTACCCACATGAAAATAAACTTGCTGCTCAACTGCAAGGAGTTGCATCTAGCCACGGGCGAATGACTGCTATACTGATGACTCTGGGACGAAAAGGATTCAAGCTTGTGTTCAACGCGGACGAAACTCCGGTCTCTGTCAAATTAAAAGTTTCAAAGAAGTTAGGTTAGGATTCATTTTCAGTTGTGTTCCTATTGCTTATTTTTGTCTATTATTTCATATATTGACTTTTTTATGATGTCCTGACTTTATGCAGAATTTAAACCTTCTGAGAGAATAAAGTTGTTCTGTTCTGGAAAAGAGCTTCAGGATGATATCTCGTTGGCTATGCAAAATGTGTATCCTAACTCGATTCTGCATGTTGTTCGCTCTGAAGTAAATCTATGGCCAAAAGCACAAAAGTTACCTGGTGAGGGCAAGCCTCTACATCCTCCCGGGGCATTTAGGAAAAAAGCTGACTTGTCCGTTAAGGATGGACATGTATTTTTAATGGAGTAAGTCCAATTTATTTCGCTTCATATGATGGAAGCATTAATGGCAATGAGCTTGTACGTCCATGGCTCTACATAAATGCAAACTTAATTGTTAGTTCAGCCAAGCGGTGATCATGATGCTATTATGTGATTGGTCAAGTAAAATAGGCATATGATCTGCTTGTTAATTTTGGGAAATTGGTTAGTCACCGGATTTTTTTTTGTTACTTGTTGAAATTTTTCTCTGTTAGTTTAGCCTAGTGGTGAACAGGTACAGGATGATGCTCAAGATTGTATGTGCTATGTAAATGGCAGTATTTTTTGCTTACATATTTTCTCCTCAACAACTGTACTAATTCTGTTTTCTGTCACTGAATTCAGATACTGTGAGGAGAGACCTTTACTACTTTCAAATGCTGGAATGGGAGCCCGGCTATGTACATATTACCAAAAAACTTCACCTGCTGATGAGACAGCTACATCACTTCAAAAGAACAGTAATGGACTGGGTACTGTGCTTGCGATTGATCCGGCTGACATACCTCCTTTTCTGGGAGACATACATTCTGGGTCTCATCAGTCTTGTCTTGAAACAAACATGTACAGGTCACCTATATTTCCTCACCAGGTTTCATCAACTGATTATCTTTTAGTTCGTTCAACCAAAGGGGTGCTTTCCCTTCGACGTATTGATAAGCTTTATGCTGTTGGCCAACAAGTAAGCTCTCATGCCAAAATTCTGTAGTCACTATCAGCAAGATGTGCAATCTTGCCAGGTTACTGCCTGCTGTTTGTCCTAACACGGTCAATGAAAAGCTGATTTTGGATGCATTTGATGGATGCTTTGAAGTATTACATTGCCTAGCTGTACCTTTCAGATCATAATCTTAAATTTCCATTGCGTTATCTAGGGTATAATTCGTACAAGTATATCATATTTTGAACATAGCTTGAAGAGTTTGTTGTTTAGCGCCTTTTTGGTATCGGGATTGTTACAGTAATAAAATATACGTTTGCTCATTATGTTTTTTCATTACTTTGTTTTAGTTTTGTTCATCGAATTTTAATATTGTTTTATTGGTTCTTCTATGAAGTTCAATAATGTAGCGTGTTGTTTTACCTTTGCAAGTTGCATGTTAAAAGCTGCTTTGTGATCTGCCATGATATATACACAGCACCTAAATGGTAGTGCTGTTGCCATTGGTTAAGGAAAAACAGTATGAAATAACATAAATGAAATGTTCTGTTAAACTGCGTGCTGTTTCTGTGGAACATGACTTGAAGAACATTGATTTTGATACATATTTTTTTTGTAATATCTGAAAAGAAATTGTATCCGATCATATTCACTTCAGTTAGCATCAATCTGTAAATGGTACTTGTTTTTCCCCTTGACTTCCATCATTGCTAGAATAGCTTAATAGAAATACATATTATGATCATTGTCATACATACATTCTTGTTTCTGTTTCTTGCACTCACCTATTATAGGAGCTGTACTGTTTGGAATAAGTCTTATCATGCCATTTATAAATGATTGCTGTGTTCACCTGGCAGGAACCTCATATGGAAGTATTGTCACCAGGGACAAAAACTGTGCAGAATTATCTTCTGGATAGAATGCTTGTATATGTTTATCGTGAGTTCCGTGCTAGGGAGAGGCCTGGTGTTATTTCTCAGATCCGTGCTGATGAATTACCTATTCAAAGTCCTTTGACAGATGCTATGGTGAGAAAACGATTGAAGCATTGTGCAGAGTTGAAGGTTAGATGTCTATCACATACGTTGTTACTCCTGTAGTTGTATCAATACATCTTGTTAGTATTTATCCTTCATTTTAGTGGCTTTTGATTTAACCTTGGCTGCATTTTTATATTCAGAAAGGACCGTATGGACATTCATTCTGGACACAGAGACCTGATTTCCAGGTTCCATCTGAGGAAGAACTGAGAAGATTATTAGCACCAGAAAGTGTGAGTTTTCTTCATTTTTTTGTCTCGAATACGCAGGAGAGTTGTGTACCATTTCATTAGAGCAGAAAAGAAACAGTTATAAAACCCATACCCCTCCACACAATTCAAATTACACTTGTGTTGATAATTTATTTCTTGATGACAAGCCTTATGTCTCAAGGAAATGTGAGAGTTGATCACATTTTATTGGTTATAAGGATCACCTGCATGATTGATTACTTGTATCTCCATTTCAAAATATATAAGGTGTCAATTCCTTTCATACATCTCTGAATAGAGAAGATAAGAAAATCTGGACCTTGCAGATCTCACTTGTTGTGTGGAATAGCCTAGTGCTAAAATCTCTTCATTTTGTCTTGAACTCTTCATATATATTAATATAAAAGAGCTAAAAGTGGGAAGGAAAAAAGTTATTAACTGCAACTAGGGAATCAACTGTATGCCCTCTGTTTTGGGATAAGCTTCCTCGTATTCTAAAGAGAGGGAGTGGTTGCTAAGTTTCTTTATAATGGTTCTTAATTTTTAGTAAATAACTATGATTCCAGTTTCAGCGCTCCTATATATTTCAGGATGCCGTTGAGGGTTGTTAGTAGATTGCATTAAAGCCTTAGAGGTGCCCAAACTTTTCTTGCTACTTGGGAGTTGTCAAACATTGTGGACTCTTATAAAGAGATTGTGAGATAGATGTGGTAGACATGTCTCTCTAGGCAGTGCTTAAAAAGAGATGAAAAGATGGTCATGACCTTTTTTTTAAAAGAAGATTAGGTTGGTTAGAATGTCAACCAAGCTTTTGGTGGATAGCCAAGATATTCCCCTAATCAGTTCTAATGGCTAGAATATTAACATTTGAGATCAACACTGTATTTGGAACGATGCCGAGTAACCATGAAGTTTGTAAGATGCAACATTGATCCTTAAAATTGAGTTTTATCTGTTGGGTCCTTGACCTTTCTTATTTTTGAGTTATGACACAGTATCAGTTAGGGTCCTTTGCTGGATGACTAATCTAGTGCAAGGATCCTTATCAAAAAATAATCTAATGCAAGGACCTAATGATCCAATTAAACTTTTTGTGGATTACCACATTTATACTAATAGGATCCCTGTACTAATTGATTGGTGAACCTAATTGATGCAACTGAGAAAGCTCAAGGTTCTTTCACACTACGATTCAAGTTCATGGACCCAACTGGCACAACTGAACATTTTTGAGTACCCTTTGTTGGGTATTTTTCTTCTTTTTTCTAAAGTAATAAACTCATAGAATTATCAAGTTAATATTGCCAGTGGTCTCTATAATGTAATCAAGCACGCCTTCAGCAAACATACTTGCATCTCTGAATTGTCAAAAGCTTGAAATTGTGATAATGCTGAAAGGTTGAAAGAAATTATATCATTACAGGTGAAAGGGCCTCTAGCCTAATGGTTAGAGCACCTGTGTAGCATCCAGCAGACCTGGGTTTGACTCCCTATGGGTGCGAATTAAACGGGTTTGGAATAAAAAATTATATCAAAATAGGTTGGGGCTTCCCCTACTGATTTTGGTAAAAAAACTACATCATTACAGCATGAAATTAAACTAATGTTTGGTAATAGTATTTCTTTTGCCCTTCCCTGAAACTATCGCCATGACTTGTTATTGCGTTTATATCATTCTTCAGGTATGCTGTTATGACAGTATGCAAGCTGGTCTGTATCGTCTCAAGAAATTAGGAATTGTAAATCTTACTCATCCTGTTGGACTGGCTTCCGCCATGAATCAACTTCCTGATGAAGTTATGGAGCTTTCTGCTGCAGCAAATATTGAGAGGGAGTTACAAATTACTAGCTGGAATCTTACCAGCAATTTTGTTGCTTGTACTAATGAGGTACTATACTGTTAAACTTCTACTCATGATTAGTGAGCTGTGACATCATTACTGTTCACTTTATGCCAGTATGTTGCCCTAAAACCAAGTACTATTGGTGCAAACTGCAGTGGAATAGTTGTTACACTCCGTCTTCTGTGTTTTCCTGGGCTGAAAACAACTTTCATAATTTTGCTAGGCTGAAAACAACTTTCTTAATAATTATCTAGTGTTGCAGGACTCAGACTGGTACTTGCGCCTTCTTCTATAAAAGGGAAAATGTGGGGATATGTTGTTAAATTCCTCCTGTTCCTATACTTATTGTTGATATACGTTTTTCTCAAATTTTATTCTAGTTTCCTTGGACATGTGCAGGACAGAAAAAATATAGAAAGATTAGAAATTACTGGTTTCGGTGATCCATCTGGCTGTGGTCTTGGATTCAGCTATGTCAAGAAAAAGTCAGCTCCAGCAAAAGGTACCCTTGTAACTGGAACTGATGCTGATCTCCGCAGGTTGAGCAATGATGCAGCCCGAGAGGTACCATAGAGCCTGTTGATTTATTAATACTACACACTGTAAGCATTGCCTGTGGACATATATATATGTGCTAATATTTGAAAGTCCTTGAGATTCTTATTTTTAAGGTCTATGAATAAAGCACATATAGATCCTTAAACAATTGCCTTGATATGATGAATATATTTTCACATTTTGTCAATATACTATCGGCTGTAAAAATTGCCAGTGACACTTAACCCCACATGTCATTAACACTCAGGTTATATTTAGTGTACTTTTGCTTTCACTAGTGTAGAATTAGATCTCCCATGCTGCATAACATTGGCCAAGCTACTTCTATATTCTCGTCGATTAGTATTTAATATGATATTTTTCTATAGAGTTAGAAAAAGTGAATTAATGTGATATTTTTTCTAAGGAGAACCATCTTGCTTTGGTGACTCTTGTGTTCTTGTATCTATCAAAATTATATACAATTTGCTTTCTAGTGTTTTTCATTAACATATTGCTGTATACAGCTGCTTCTAAAATTCGGCCTTCCAGAAGAGCAAATTGACAAATTAACAAGGTGGGATCGCATTACTATGGTGAGGAAGCTGTCAAGTGAGAAAGCTATATCGGGAATTACTATTAATGAAATTCCAGTTAGTAAGTTCGCGCGTAGAAACGGGATGTCTTTTATGCAGCTTCAGCAGCAAACTAGAGAGAAATGTCAGGAAATTTGGGACAGACAAGTTGAGTCACTTTCAGCTGTCGATCATGTTGAGAATGGCAGTGACACGGAAGCCAACAGTGATCTCGACTCATTTGCCGGGGATCTTGAGAACTTGCTAGATGCCGAAGAATTTGATGATGAAGATACTGGTAAAGCTGGGCTGAGGAATGATAAAGCAGAAGGAATGAGAGGACTTATAATGAGAAGGTGCCCAACTCGAACTCAAATTAATGGTGAAATTGAAGACGATGTAGAAGAAGTCTCTCTGGCAAAAAAACTTCTTGAAGGTGGTTATTTCTTTTTTTTATGTTTTTCTTAACAAAGACTATCTTAGTGCTTATTATTGTTGGTTTATCATGTCACAGATGATGGTAATGATACGAAGGGGAAAAAGCAGCCTGTGGATATGACAAATTATGGCACATCTATATATGGTCGAGGTGCCACTAAATCCAAGCAGAGTGAGACTGGGCAAATGATTAAATCATCTGCTCATTCTGCTGCATTGACCCCAAAGGGTAGTACTGCAACAGAAGTGCAAGAGGTAGTACTCCATCAGAAGTTTGGGACCTACCTCGGTTGCTTGTCTGTTACTATTATTTGTTGCTGTACTGGTAGAAAACAAGTTCTAATAACTAATATGCTATGTTACTGCATGCAGGCCAGGAATTCTTTTGCTGAAGGTAGGTTGCCCTTAAAACTGAAGGCTGCGATGACATTCGATGGAAATGACATCCTCTTAGTTAAAAGGAGTGCTCTAGGAATGGATGCGCTTGAGGTATGCTCATGCCATCGTTGTGACTCTTGAAGCAGTTGCACTTTTTTCCTTGTCAGCTTGAATTAGCTTTTTTTATCTGTCACGCTGAGTGCTAGACACAAGTTTTGCTTCAGTCCCACTTATGCTACTACATGTAATTATGTTCCTCTGGTTGTGTAATGATACTCAGTGTGATCACTACGGTGTACTCTGTGCGATTATGTTGTATTGGTGGTGAACTCCTTACCATCAGCCTGCGCAAAAAGTGCCTCGAGAAGTCGAGAGTGCTAATTGAAGTTGAGTAGTGGGAATGAAGTTTAAATTTGTCAATTTAAGTAAGGTAATTCTGCTGTGCGCTTATTTTTGGCATGGTCTGGTGCCTATTAAAGTTTTAGTGGGGTATATTTGCAACTAAAATTAAAAAATTGAGCATTTGTGTTGAGAGTTCTATGATTCACGTCGAAGCTGATCATGTCTTCCTATCTTGACAGCATTTTCTTATTTTCAGGAAAAGAGACAATGCGGAAAGTATGGTACTCTTATCTGTGGAGCCTGTGGTCAGGTAGGCACAGTAAAGTGAATTCAAAATAATCTTATTATATTATGACTTCGTTTTTATTATATTATGACTAAGTTTTTTTTGCCACATTTTTGTTGTATAGCTTGGGCATATTCGGACCAACAAACTGTGCCCTAAGTATGGGGAGGACCAAGAAAACTCTGGAATGGATACAAATTCAACCAAGTCTAATCCTCTAGATGAAGTTAGCCAGATGCAAATAAAGACGCCAAGTAAGAAGTTGACAACTATGGTCTCGTCTGAAGTTCCTGAAACCAGAGGGCCAGAATGCATTGAAAAGAAAAAATCTGTCCAAGTAAAGTTCAAATGTGGGGATGATTATCCTCCTGACACTATAAAGGCATCTGTTGTATTTCGGCCTCCTGCTGAATTAGGGAAGGATATACCTTGCAAGATGATCACCATCAAGCAACCTAAGGTTCTTGTAGACCAAGAAAGACATGTTGAATTTTTGGCTTCTGAGAACAAAAGCAGAGAAGACTGGTGTGATAGAGAATCAGGTCAGATGAATTCCTTGCATGGAAGTAGGTCGAGCCTGGAGGAAAGAAGCAGCAGCAACCGCATAATAATGGAAAATGATGGATCCTTGATAACTTTCAAAGGGAAAAGGGACATACAGGAACAGATGCCAATTGAAACTAGGATACATGAAAAGAGAGAGAAAGGGCTCCGGAAGGCAAAGCAGAAGATTATGGAAAAGAGAAAACCTGAATCTGGAGGTGATGCCCTCCTTGATCATAGGCCATACATTAATGAAAGAAGGGTACCTGAAAAACACCGAGCATCTAAACGGCGCAGAGGAGGAGAGGTACAATTTTTTAGTCTTCACATGCTTAGTATCATTTGTCTCCAAGTTTGTTCTTGCTGATTCTGTTGTAGTATCTTCGGCCACAACTTGGACTAGTTGTATAAAAGCATGTTCTCTACTTTGACTGATGCTCTTACTTGTTGCTATTTGGTTGACATCTTTTGGGCACTAGGCATTGGTTTGATTCCTTAAAATAGTAAATTGAATTACATTTAATCTGGAGGAGAAATTTGAGCTTGACTAATTTGTTTCCATCCTCATGCAGGTTGAGCTCTCCAACATACTGGAACAGGTAGTTGACCAGTTGCGGAGGAACACTGCTATATCATACCTATTTCTCAAACCGGTGATGAAGAAAGATGCCCCTGACTACTTTGACATAGTCAAGCGCCCAATGGACCTTGCTACCATCAGGGACAAGGTGAGGAAGATGGAGTACAGGAACAGGCAGTCGTTCAGGCTTGACGTGGCGCAGATAGCGGTGAACGCGCACGCTTACAACGACAACCGCCATCGCGGCATCCCTCCCCTCGCTGACGAGCTCTTGAAGATGTGCGATCAGCTTCTCGAGGAGAGCGCGGAGCTGCTCGACGACGCGGAAGGCGCGATCGAGGACTAGCATGATAACAACTAGGCGTCTAGGCGTAGCATTTAGATCTCACTTTATCCTAACGTAGATGCTGTACATGCTGTTCTGTAGGAGAGGGTATGATGTGTACTCGTGTATAGTTTGGTCGCGGCGGTAACAATGACGTTGCAGTTCCGTCTGGTTTGCCGTTGTGTTGGTATCTGGAGATAGCAGTTTAGTTTCCAACTGCAAGCCGGTTCGCTGTTAACTAATGTGCTCGTTCTGTGATTGGGGAATTGTACTCTGAGCTTCAGTGCAGGCCGGAGATGCTGTGGTTGTACCGGGGCCGCAGCCCGCGGCGTGCGCGTCGAGGGGGCACCGATCCCGGCGGGGACGTACTGACCGGAGTGGGTGGCTCGGTGGGTTGCCATGGCGTCGAGAGCCTGCTCCGGCGGCTGCAGTGGCTGGCGCCGCCCTCGGCTATGGCCGTGAGCGTCGGGAATACTGCAAATTGCAGCGGAGTGGCCGGGGAGTCCCCGCCGGCGCCGGATGCCCGGCGGAGGGGACACCGCAGCCTCGCCGGCCACCGTTTTTGCACGTGACCCCTAAGTTGAAACGTGATTAATAGTTGCGCTCCAATTATGAATCGTGATTAATAGTTGCGATCCAATTATTTACAAGTCTTGGATCATGAATTCATGATCAATGGTTGCGATCCAAATATTTTCACATTCCTCCTGTTATTTGCAGAATGCACCCTGTATTGGATTGAGACCCTCCTGCTCCCGACCGTCCGCCACCGCCCTTCACCGACCGCGGCCACCGCCGCACTCCTGCCATCATCCCTTCCCCCCCGGAAAAGCCTGCCCGTGTCAGTTTAGATGATTGGGCGGGAGAAGAGGCGAATTGACGGCGGGCTGTCGCCGCGGCCGTGGGCGAGGACTGGGCAGCGTCGCCGCGGCGGTCTGGAATTGGAATCGAGTGATTCGGCCGTCGGGGGATCACCGGAGGCGGCGGCGGATGGAGCGTCGCCGTGGCCGCTGCTCTCCTGATTCCCCCGCCGCGTTGCGAGTTGCGACGGTCTTCGTGTCCACTGGAGTGGAGAGGTGCCCGCGGTGGAGAACGGCATGCGGTGGAGAATGGCTGCTCTGACTTGGTTGCCGTCTGCAGATTAACCTGAATGCTTTTCTTCCAACTGCAAAATTCAGTACCAAATTCCTGCTGTGATGGATGATGGCAACAATTTTTTAAACTGTAACAGTCCACATGCTGCAATACTCGTGGTTCGAAGATGGAATCCACCTTCAGTTTCGAATTCAGTGTAGCAGAGAATTCAGAGTTATCAGCAAAGACGGTGAAGGATCTTGTCCGAAGAGCGAAGAGTCCATCTCTGATGTCTGATCGATCCTCACTTATAATGACTTGTCATCATCTAAGAAAGATCCGTTTTCCAGTTCATTGTCAGCAGGCTCATGTCTGATATTTTTTTTTTGAGGGTCAAACGGGGGGAGAGCGTCCCCACCTGATTCATTCATCAGGGCTGTTACAGCCAGCCAAAAAGCTTGTTACATCATAGAGGTTTTAGCAGGTTTTGGGGAAAAAACAGGGGGAGTTCACCGGTGTTGCTAGTGATCTACATTTGACTAAAAACTCGGCACCATGCATCAGCGATCATGCGCTCAGACTGTGGCCATCTGCAGCTCCACAGCATCGCATCCTGCGAACATGCCGTCAGCAGCCGACGGAGGGAAGGGGGAGCACCGTTGAAGACGATTTCGTTGCGGTGTTTCCAGGTGTGCCAACAAGTCAGCAGGAGGAAGCTGTCGTAGTGCTTGGGCGGGACTGTTGCCGGACGAGGCACAGTCCAGAGCGAGGCAACACTGCCTCCGGTTGTGTCGACGCCCAGGTGCGCCCAAACTTGCACGGCGAAGGGGCAGGTGAAGATAATGTGATTGCAGTCTTCATTGCTTTGCCGGCACAGCTCGCAGCTTGCATCGTCCACTGCGTTCTTCTTCAGGAGGTTGGCCCGGCACTGAATCCTTTCCTGTACAACCTCCTGAAGAAGAACGCCAGCGGTCATTCCAGAAGCAGGTGTTTTCGCCATTGCCGACTTGACTGAAGGTAACAGCGCGGTATAGAAGGAGCAGCTCCTCCAGGTCACGCCGGTGGGGGCCCAATATATCTCCAGCCATGCTGACCATGTCGATCCGTCCGCGAACCCAACGGGCCCAGGCAGAGTCGCCGGGGCGATGCAACCGATGAAGAAGCTTCAACAGCAGGCACTTGTTCTGAACCGACAGATTTTTTATGCCCAACCCGCCATGTTCCTTCAGCTGGCATGCTCGCTCCAGAGGCATGTCTGATGTCTCAACACTGCAGCCATTTCAACGTAACAGACAAACTCAAAGTCCGAAACCAGAGCATCAGCCGGCATTGCTCCTCCATTGCAGCTTATCCGAAGTTTTGCTCGATGAGGCGCCACCACAGCTGCAGAGCCACGATAAAGATGCCCTGACGCTGGCGGCGAGGCCGGCCAGTAGGATGGATGTGCTCTGGTTCAGTGTGGGCTGGAGATGCTGCGACTGCCCTGGGGTAAGAAGAAATGGCGCGCCGCTGGTGGTATGCGCGGCGGAGCTAGCAGCTTGTAGCGTCTCTGGCAGCGATTCCGGTGGGGACCTCCTCGCTCGGGTGGGCGGTCCGGTGCGGTCGCCATGGGCGTCGAGAGCCTGCTTCGGCGGTTACTGTGGCTGCCCGATGGCTCCGCCTCTCCGTGCCGTAGCCCTCAGCTATGGCGTTGAGCGGCGGGAATACCGCAGAAGAGCGGACAGACGGAGGTTCGCGCCGGATGCCCGGCGGCGCCGGAGGGGACAGCGCAGCCTCGCCAGCCGCCGTGTGGCCATATTTGCACACGGCCCCCCTAATATTTACAAAGTGGCCTCTGGTTCGGATCACGATCAATAACGTAGGAGGGAATAGATTGCGTATAATATATGAATTGTATTATATTGAGACCTCAGCCGGTGTATATGAGAGTTAAAAGACTTGGAGGGACAAGACAGTACAAGGGATCGTAATCCCGACTAACTCTATCTAATCCCGTGTTGTACTATACTCAAACAAATAATCGTGATCCGAATATTGGCAAATTAACCTCTCCTATTTATAAAAGATTCCTGATAGTCGCGATCCAAATATTTGCAAAATACCCCTGTTATTTGCAGAATGCACCCTGTACTGGACTGGCTCCTCCCGCTCTCGCCGCCCGTCCGCCGCCGCCGCTCACCGACGGCGCCCAGGACCGCCCTCCAATCCCCTTGTCGGTTTCGATGTCTGGACAGGAGACGCGGCGAGTTGACGGCGGGCTGTCACCGCGGCCGTGGACGAGGATGGCTGAGCAGCGTCGCCCGCGGTGGCTGGCGTGGAATCGAGCGATTCGGCGGCCTTGAGGAGCACCGGCGCCGGCGAATTTGAGTGGGCCGTGGCTGTTGGTTTCCTGCTTCTCACGTATCGTTTATTAACAGATACAATTTCAAGGATTTGCATTGGGCCATGCCAAATGCTTATTTGGATAATCCGTCTGTGGATTAGGAAAGCGTTGGGACGCCAGTGGGTGCTCTGGTTTCGTTGCCATCTTCAGATTAACAGGAAATTCTTCAACACCAAGAATCAGTCTCAAGTTCCTGCTGAGATGGCAAATTGTTTAAACTGTAATAATGGTCAACATGCTGCAACTGCACTACCAGTACGTGCGCAACAAGTGCGTTCAGTGTAGCAGAGAATTATCAATTATGAGTTGTGAGCACAGACGGTAAGGATCTTGACCGAAGAGTCCATCTCTGATGTCTGATACATCTTCACATATTACCCGTGGATTCATTAGGCAGAGGTTTCTTCATACGCTCATGCTTGAATGAATGGTGACGGAAACTTTTCCAACTCTACCGTAAAAACACAAGCAGAACCATGCAATACTCGAAATGATCCAGCCGTTTTAGAGCACAGCGTGGAGGAACAGAAGCATCATGCGTAGTTGCAGTTGCTCAGTCCGTGCAAGAAGAGCTTTATTGATTATTAATTTATTATAAATAAATGGAGTGTCCGGTGGATTACATACGCTTGGAAGCATTATTTTTCTGATGCAATTTGATGGTCTATGCAGAAAAAAAAATTAAGATATTCTTAGAAACGGGACTTGTTAGTTCTAATCGGCTTGGACAAAAAAAAGAAGGTTCCAAACGTGTGAGAACGTTGTCTTTGTTTGTGACACAATGCAAAGGCAACACTCCACTATTATTGAAAAAATAGAAACATTCGATCATACAACCAGGATTTATTTAATGGAGATGCGAGAAACCAAACCAGCAGACCCTCTAGCATACATTCCTATACCAATTAAACTACAACCCCAAATTTAATCTAATTTTTACTATAATATTAGTTTAACAATCTTTAACTAAACCTAGAGTGAGTTTTTTAAAAATAAATTATTGGAGACACGAGGAATTGAACCCCGTGCCTCTAGCATGCATACATAATGCTCTACATTTGAGATACATCTCCAAAATTGATCTAATTGGACTATAATTAATTTAATAACGTTTATACTATGTTTTGTGGCTATATATTGATTTATTTAAAAAAATAATGGAGATGCAAGGAACCAAATCCTATGCCTCTAGTTATGCATACATAGCGCTCAGTTATTTGAGTTACATCCCCAAATTTAATCTAATGTGTACTAATCATTAATTTAATAAACATATTGGAGATGCAAGGAATTGAACCCTGTGCCTCTAGCATGCAATACATAGCACTCTACCAATTGAGCTACATCCCCAATTTTGGTCTAATTTTGCATTATAGTTAATTTAATAATATTTATGCTTTATTTGTGTGAATAATTAAAATTAAAACATTATTGGAGATGAGAGGAATTGAACACTGCCTCTAGTATTGAAATACTTAGCGCTCTACCAATTGAGCTGTCAATTTAATAGTTTAAAATTTTAAAATATATTGGAGATGCGAGGAATTAAACCCCAACCCTCTAGAATGCCATACATAGTGCTATACCAATCTAGCTACATCCTTAACTATATCTAATTAGCATTATAATTAGTTTAATAACTTTTATGCTCTATTTGTGTCAATAGATTCAAATTAAAAAAAACCGTACTGGAGATGCGTGGAATCGATCCCCCTGCCTCTAGCATGCATATATAGCGGTCCACGAATTGAGTTGCATTATAATTTAGTTTAATAATGTTTATGTTCTATTTGTGCGAATATAAAATTAATAAAACACAAACGAAACGCTAGGAATCAAACCCTATACCTCCGGCATGCATACATAGCTCTCCTATTGAGCTACACCTCCAATTTAACATTATTTGCGCTACAATTAATTTAATGATTTGCTTTCTTTTTTGGACTATAATTTGAACTAAAGACGAACTAATTATATTGATGGTTTGAGAAATCAAACCTTGTGTCAAAAATTTAGTCGAGTAGGTAGAATCTCCCCTAAAAGTCTGAACATTTAAATTGTGGATTTCAGTACTGAACCATATGCAGTCTGTCTAACGCACACAGCAGTAATCCGATCCTTACCGAAGGTCACCACAAATGCAGCTGATATTAGGATAAACATGATATAATAACATAGGCAGATAGGCTGCAAGAAAAATAAAATGCAAAACGATCGAGCAAGAATTATATATTCAGATTTAAGGAACCAGAATACACAGACCAGTACGAGTGCCATATATCATCTCTGATCTATCTACGGGTTGTTATACTTGTTAAAAGATGATAAAATTTATTTCAATTTGCATTATAATTAATAATTAATTTTTCAATTTATTCTAGTTTATATAATATAAATTTAGAATATTTATGTTTTTGTTTGTATCATAGTTAGATTGATTTTTAAAAAATTTATATTGGAGATGTGAGGAATTGAACCCCAATCCTCTAGCATGCAATACATAGTGCTCTACCAATTGAGCTACATCCCCAATTTTATTCTAATTTGTATAATATTTATTTATGTTTGTGATTATAGATATATTGAATTTTTTTAAAAATATGTTGGAGATGCGAGGAATTGAACCCCGATCCTCTAGCATGCAATACATAGTGCTCTACCAATTGAGCTACATCCCCAATTGAATCTAGTTTGTATAATATTAATTTATAATATTGATGTTTTGTTTGTCATCATAGATGGATTGAATTTTAAAAATAAATTATATTGGAAATGTGAGGAATTGAACCCCAATCCTCTAGCATTCAATACATAGTGCTCTAACAATTGAGCTACATCCCCAATTATTCTAATTTGTATAATATTAATATATAATATTGATGTTTTGTTTGTCATCATAGATAGATTGAATTTTAAACAAAATTATATTGGAGATGCAAGGAATTGAACCCGGATCCTCTAGCATGCAATACATAGTGCTCTACCAATTGAGCTACATCCCTAATTTATTCTAATTTGTATTATAATTTATTTAGTAAACGTTTATGTTCTACTGTGTCTATAAATTGATATTTAAGGAATCAGCAGGCCATCATACACATAGACATATATTATCTCTGATCTATCTACACGTTGTTCAACACCGGCGGCCATGGGATCTCGCACCGGTACATCACCGGCCCTGTGTCCTCCGCCGCGAGCGTCACCAGCATGGTCTCCATGTCGACGGAGATTAACCACTTGTCTAGGGCTGTTTTGAGCAATAGGACGACGTACCCGGTGCCGCTGGTCTGGATGTCCAGGGTCTGGGGCTCGCTGAAGAATTCTTCCTTGTACCCTGGCAGGGCACGTACGGGTCGCCTCCGGCAGCGAGAGGCTCTTCTGCAGCATCCACTCGCCGCCGTCGGGCCTCGCATACACTTTCATGGTCTCATCGAACACGGTGAAGATGCGTGGCTTGCCGTCGCGGCCGCCGGTGACGTAGAACCTGCTCCTCGTCACGTGGACGTCGAAGTCGCCGGCCCAGCTCACCGTGGGAGGCGGGAACACGGCGTGGAAGAACTCGCCGGTGCCGCGGTCGAGGACGACGAGGTTCCGGCCTGGGGCGTAGAAGTATTGAGAGCCCCCGGCGCCGCCCAATTCGTGCAGGTCCACAAGATCTTGGTCGATGACGTCGTCGCCGGACGAGCCCACCACGGCGAGCCTCGGTGTACAATCTCCCCATGACGACGACCCTGTGCTGCCGCAGACGGTGAACATGGCGGTGCCAGTGCAATGGTCTAGTGGAGACACAGAGTGCTCGAACATGTATAGCACCCTGAAGTTTGACATGCCGATGAGATCGCCGGCCATGTCGGCGGCCTCGCCGTCGATGAGGTAGGACCCCGTGTAGCTGCAATAATGGTCGGAGTAGTTAGGCGGCGGAGGGATCCTCTTGTAGCTCCGCGTCACGGGCTCGCAGACGGCGACGTCTTTGCTGTCAAGGATGGCCCAAGTGGGAGTGCGTTCGCCGTCGCCGTCGCCACCGTCGACGTCGGACAGGAAGTCGAGGGAGAAGTGGTGGGCATTAATCGGCGAGGACGATGCGGCGGGGGCGGTCCGTTAATCCTTGCCCTGGTTCCAGAATGAAAGAGAACAGCTTGGAGTCGTTGAAGTAGTCGCTGGCGATGAGGGTGGCCGCGTGGACGGAGCGGAAGCGGCGGAGGAAGCCGGCGTCGGCGATGATGCCGTGCCATCTCTTGCATGTGGAGGCCGCGCGGACGAGGGAGACAGAACGTGTGTCAACACCGGCGGCCATGGCATCTCGCACCGGTATAGCATTGTCCCCATATATGTCCTCCGCCACGACCGACGCCTGCATGGTCTCCAAGTCGATGGAGATTAACCACTTGTCTAGCGTTGTTCTGGGCGATAGGATGACGTAACCCGGGCCCCTCGTCAGGATCTTCAGGAGATGGGTCTGGATGAAGAATTTGTCCTTGTACCTGGCAGGTCACGCGCTATTAAAAAAACAACCTTTCATCCACTCCTACCGGGTCCAAATTTAGGATCCCCGAACACCTTTTAGTACCAGGTTGTAACACCATCCGGTACTAAAGGTTAGTACCGGATGGTGTTACGACCTGGTACTAAAAGGTTTAGAACTTTTAGTATCGGGTCATAACACCACTCGGTACTAAAGGGATATTTTTAGTACCAGGTGGTGTTATGACCCGATACTCAAGATCCTTCACAGGTTACTTTGAGAAAGCATATCTACCTTCATCACATTTGCTGCGTAGGTAGGATGGTAAGGAAGGCTCGCTGAGCCTTAAAGTTGTAGGTTCGAATCCCACGGATAGACTTTGTTTTTAGGCGCAAATTAGTACCGAAAAAGTTTCACGGTCTCATCGTGCACGGTGAAGATGCGTGGCTCTCCGTTACGGCCGTTGGCGACGTAGGACTTTTTGCTACGACATGAGGTAGTCAAAGTCGCCATAAAAGTCCTCCCAGGTAGGCGGGAAGTCGTGGCACCAGTTCTCTAGTTCCGAGGTCGGCGGCAGGACGGAGTGGAAGAACTCGCCGGTGCCGCCGTCGAGGACGATCAGGATCCGGCCTGAGCGCGTAGACGTACCATGAGCCCCCGGCGCGGCCCACTTAGCGCAGGTTCACGAGATCTTGCTTGATGACGTCGCCGCCGTTGGCGGAGCCCACGGCGAGTCTTGAAGTCCAGTCACCCCATGACGGCGGCGACGACCCTGCGCTCCAGGCAGTGAACATGGCGCTGCCGGTGCAAATGGCTCGTTGACTCTTGATGACATGCTTGAACATGCATAAGACCTTGAAGTTCGACATGCCGATGTGTCGCCGTCGACGAGGTAGGAGCCCTTGTATTGGCAACGGCAGCGGAGGGATCCACTTGTATCTCCTCGTCTCGGGCTCGCAGACGACAATGTCCAGGAAGACATGGCTCAGTTTCCCGCTTACCACGTCGTCGTTCAGCAGGAGGAGGCTGCCGCGGTGTCTAGCACAACCCAAACGGGAGCCCAGTGGTCGTCGGTGTCGGATAGGAAGTCGAGGGAGAAGTGGCGAGGATCAATCGACGAGTACGCGGCGGGGACAAACGATGGTTGAAGTCGTTTGGAGTCGTTGAAGTAGTCGCCGGCGACGAGGGTTAGCGCGTGGACGGAGCGGAAGCGGCGGAGGAAGCCGGCGTCGGCGATGATGCCGTGCCGTCTCTTGCAGGCGGAGGCCGCGCGGACGACGGAGACCGGCGAGTCGATGTGCTGCAGGATGATGATGAGGATGTCGCCGACAATCACGTTCATGGCTTGCGTGCTTATAGCAATCAAAGATACCACACGTACCCTTACGTTGACAGATTTTGACACTGAATTTCTGTCAACAGATCAATGCCTAGTAACATGCAGAAACTCTATTGTATGGATTTGGCAACCACGCAGATGCAGTACGTGTCCAAATGGAATACGCATGCATGCTGCGTCCAATGCTTTATTTCATGCAGAAATCCAAAATCTGCCCGTATTTCAAACCTCTGTCGAGTCTCTTGCGACAGCTCACTGCCGGCTGCTCGTCCGCTGAATCCACCGCAACCCCTCAAAATCATTCCGAAAATCCAATCAACCTACAGATCCAGCACTCCCACACTCTCGGCCGTCGATTTATCCAAATTCCTTACCGAAGAGGCCTCCACGCCTTGGTCATGGCCATGGTGAGTTGAGGTGTTCTCCACCCCTGCTGCCGCAGGCGGCGTCGACCCTCGACGCTGCTGGTAGCTACCTCTCCGTGAGTCACAGCAGCCCTTCAATCGTCTGTTCCCTGTTGCTGCCAGTCCCGACGCTCCCTCCGTTCGAGGTGCTGCTGAGTCAATGCCGCCCGCTCCGTGCTTCCGTCATCACCGATGTCGACAATGCATGAGGAGCGAAGCCTCGCCTTCAGCGACCATCAAGTTCGCTTCTGCCAGGACTCTTTTCGCTGCATCCGCTGTTGTCGTACTGGGCATAGGGAGTGACAATGCCGCTACCGGTCTTCAACTGCTGCGCTGCATTCCCGCACCTCCTCTGTGCAATATCGCCATCCGCAGCATGCTCGAACATGGGCGGATGTTGTGGCCACATCTCCATCTAGAGAGCCTCATCATCCTTCGTTGCAGGCTTCAACTGATCTTAGGGGTGGCATGGATGTCGCCCCTTGTCCTGCGTGTGGTTGTTCTTATCGTGCCGCGTATTGCTCGCCCACGCAAGATGTTCAATCTGTTATATATCGAGCCTCTTGTAGAGTCGCTTCGTTCGGACCTCCAACAGTTCTTCATATCTCGACTTGAGGAAGCAGTGCACCCGCTCAAGGCTGAGGCATCTGTCATCAGGTTGTGGTTAGCACGGGTGGCCAACCACTTGGAACGCGAGGCGCCATCTTGCAAGGACCCTCCCGCTACTGACTTGGTCGACCTTTTTGGTCCTTGTTCTCCGATTCAACGGTCTCCAACCCCGCTTTCCTTCACCTCACTTGCAGCTGATTACACTCCAACCCGGGACTCCGAGCTGGACAATGAGCAATATGTGGCCACTATTGCAGGTGATGTGGAACAATCAACTACTCAGGACTGTGTGCCTCCTACTACTGATGAGACAGTTGTAGAGCCTTCAGTAGACTCTTGCAGTTCGATCAACTACAAATGATGTGGAAACAACTTCCCCACATATGGTGACCCCTTTGGACCTACCAATGAAGCAGATGATGTTGCAAGTTGGCACCTCTAATAAGGAGTTTGTTATGGTGGAAGATGCATCGGAGGACGAGGAAGCTAACTCGATTATAGATATGACATTTGAAGACCCAGTTGATCTCATCATTGCTGCGGATGACTCCACCCAATCTTCAGTTGAGGTTAAGTCGGAACATCCAGATGACCCGCTGATGGAGGTAGCATTTCCAATGGATGTCACCATAATGAAGATCGAGGAACTGCAAGTGTAATTCCTACTGAGGATGTTGTGTTAGTGGAAGATGCATCCGATGATGAGGAAGCTCTAGCCGTGGTCACTGTCATAGATGGCCCCACCTTGTCTCTTGTTGAGGTCAGGACAGATGAGCCCTAACCCCCAGATGATCCCTTATCAATGAGGACGCCACCCGTGACAATGACATCAAGATGCAAACGCAAGTCTTATGACAGAACATCGCTCCGCCGAAGCATCCGCCTCACCCAAGGCAATACACTAAGGAGGTTGGGCATTATTGAAAACGATGGGAAGTTTGATGAGGATACAATTATTGGAAACGACGGGGAGTTTGATGAGGATACAATTCAAGATTATGCAGACTACTTGAAGGAATTGCTACCGCCGGACGTCCTCAACTCGCTCATGCGTACGAAAGGTCGTGCTTTTTGGACCTGGTGTGAAGGATTTCTTTGCCTTCTCGTTACGCTTGTCTTTACTCATAGTTGGCTTTGGTGGCAGCGCCTCGCTTTGCAGAGTTTGTTTTAGGTGGCTTTCGGTTGTCGGTCGTGAGTTTCTCTTAGTTTTAGATGTTGTTGTTGTCGTTACTCCACCCCTTGAGTTTGGGTTGTTGTTGTTCTGTTATTTCACCCGGTCCGTGCTTCTTCCTTTTAATATAATCAGTAGCTCTTCTGCCTGGTTCGTTTAAAAAAAATCCACCGTCAGCAATAGCTAGCACGAGCTAGCGCGGTAGATTCTGGCTGCTGATCGCTTGCGTGAGGTCCAAATGTCCAATACCAAGCAAAGGTCTTGTGTGAATCAGTCAATCAGATTGAGTGAGAACGAGCCGATGTTGGGGTTTATTTGCTGCTATGTGCAAACAAAATTCACATGTGCACAGATCGTGTGGAAAATTCATTTTTGTAATTCTTATGTTAAGCTGAAGATTATAGTTCGATTCCTTTTTTTAAAAAAAAACTTATTGGAGATGCGGGAAATAAAACCCCATGCCTCTAGCATGCATGCGCACATAGCACTCAGAGATATATGAGTGCTAATATTTGATTTAATTTGCGCTATAATTAATTTTGTAATGTTTCTGTTATGTATTTGCATGGCTACAGACTTATTTTTTTTAAAAATATTGGAGATGTGAGGAATTAAACCCCAACCCTCTAGCATGCAATACATAGTGAGCTACATCCCCAACTTATTATAATATCTATATAATTAAGTTAATATCATTAATGTTCTACGTCACTACTGGAAAAATGACATCTCGTCCCAAGACTTAGTACCTATCACTTTTTGGCCCGGTACTAATGTTAGACATTAGTACCGAGCCTAACGGCTAGTTCCTCAGGAGACGCCCGTGAGCCCTTTTAGTACCGGTTGGGGGGCACCAACCGGTACTAAAGGGTGCACATTAGTAACGGTTGGTGGCCCCAACCGGTACTAATGCGCCACCCCGCCTTAGTACCGGTTGGGGGCTAAAGGGGGTGCCCATTAGTACCGGTTGCTGCCCCAACCCGGTACAAATGGGGCACCGGTACTAATTCTCCCTCCTTTAGTACCGGTTGGTGCCCCCAACCGGTACTAAAGTCCCTCCTATAAATACCCCTCTTTCTTCCTCCAGCTCGAGCTTCACCCTATCCATGGCGAAATAGGGGGAGGTGCTACCAGATTTGTGACCATTTCTTGGGGATTTCACTCATTCAAGTATTCTAAAGGTTAGAAACTTCATCCTCCCTTGATACATGGATAGTATACTAAGTTTTATGCTTTAGAGTTAGAGTAATTTATGATTTTTAGAATAAGGTATAATGGAGAAATTCTTTATTTATATGAATGTGTTATTTAGAGCTCATATTTGTTTTTTTAAATATATGCACCATTTTGTATAGGAAATCGTAGGAAATGATGTTAACTTAGAAAAAAAATTCTTGAAGTAGCTAGAATTTATATAAAATCATGTTAATTCTTAGAAATATATAAAATAATTAAAAATTACATCATGTTAATTTAGCAATTACATTATCAAATTGTAGGAAATAATGTTCATTTCTCGCTAATTTAAGAATTTTTCTATATTCTCTAGCTAATTCATTTATATGAATGTGTTATTTAGAGCTCACACCATTTTGTATAGGAAATTGTAGAAAATCATGTTAACTTAGAATTTTTTTTTGAAGTAGCTAGAATTTATATAAAATCATGTCAGCAATATTTCAGTTTAATGCTATTTTTTTCATGTTTTTATGTTTCATTTATAATTGTATGGATGATCAGAATATCTGTGGTTTAGAAATATTTTTGTAGATGGATCAGCAATGGATGTACAATGCAGACAAACGTTCCATGGAGTACATTTAATGGCTTGCGTGGTTTTCTCGATCAGGCAGAATCCAACACACCGCCGTCCGGTTTCATTTGTTGTCCATGTAGAAATTGCAAAACTAAGAAGGATTACTTATCCAGAAAGACTATTCACGCCCACATATACAGTTCTGGATTCATGCCTAACTATTTTATTTGGACCAAGCACGAGGAAAGAGGAGTTATGATGGATGAAGATGAAGAAGAAGAAGATGACAACATTCCTAACTGGATTTAAGGAAGTGCCTTTGCATATGCTCCAATGGGCGATGCTGAAGAAGAGATGGGCGAGGCAAAAGGTCCTATCGATGATCTAGGTTAGTTGTTGCGAGATGCAAAGGAAGACTGCGAGAATGTGAAGGAGTCAAAACTATTCGAGCGTATGTTAGATGATCATAAGAAATTGTTGTACCCAGATTGCAAATAGGGGCACAAAAAGTTGGGTACCATACTGAAAATGCTGCAATGGAAGGCAAAAAATGGAGTTTTTGACAAGGATTTTGATGAGTTAATGAAAATCATAAAGAACATGCTTGCCGAGAGGAACGAATTGTCATCCTCAACATACAAAGCAAAAAAGATTGTTTGCCCTCTGGGTTTGGAGGTACAAAAGATACATGCATGTCCTAATGACTGTATCCTCTATCGCGGTGAGGAATTTAAGAAATTGGATGCGTGTCTTGTGTGCAAAGCGTTGCGTTATAAGATCAGGCGAGATGACCCCATTGATGTTGAGGGGCAGGCCATCAAGAAGAAAGTTCCTGCGAAGGTAATGTGGTATTTCCATGTAGTACCACGGTTAAAGCGTTTGTTCAGAAATAAGGCACATGCAAAGTTGATGCGTTGGTACAAAGAAGAACGTAAGCAAGATGAAATGACCAGACACCCCGCTGATAGGCCCCAGTGGAGAACAGTTGATAGAGAATTTCCCGAGTTTAAAAAGGATGCGGAACATACGGTTTGGTTTAAGTACAGATGGATTCAATCCATTCGAAGAGTTCAGTAGTGATCATAGGACTTGGCCTGTGACCTTATGTATGTTCAACCTTCCGCCATGGATGTGCATGAAACGGAAGTTCATTATGATGCCGATAATTATCCAAGACTCAAAATAACCTGGTAACAACATTGATGTTTACCTAAGACCGTTGGTTGATGAACTTCTACTGTTATGGAAGGAAGAAAGTGTACGTGTGTGGGATGGGGATAAAAATGAGACTTTTAATCGACGAGCATTGTTGTTCGTAACCATCAATGATTGGCCGGTGCTTGGTAATCTGTTCGGACAGTCAAACAAGGGATTCTGAGCCTACACGCACTATTTAGATGATACTTGCAGCATGTATTTGAAACATTGTAAGAAGGTCGTGTATACAGGTCATCATCGATTTCTTCCTTAGAGAATCTCCAGTAAATTTGGTATAATGGATTGTTATACCTAAAAATTACCAGAATACCTAAGAATCACAAAAAAAACAGCTCGAACAGATGACCTATATGATTTGCTTTATATATACCTAAGCTATGACCTAAATTTCTCTCTCCAATATGTAAATATACCAATCCAACTCATGGATTGCTATATTCTCTCCTCTCTCGCGGGAAGGCCAACTGCTCTTGGTCGGAGCTTTTCGCGTCACTTACGTCCCCTCCACCCCCGCACCACTAGCATCCTCTGTCCTCATCTCCGACTGCTAGCGCCACCATGGAAATCCACCCTGTGCTCGATTTCGCTGTCTCTATGCTCAATTTGATTTCTACAGGCGAGCGCCACCAGCTCAACCCCGGCGCAGAAGTGCTCCGTCGTGTGAGCGATGCTTCGCTGGTCTAGCCCCGATGCGCGCAAGCTTTGCCAACCCAAAGGAGTGGAGGACAAGGTGGCGGGGAAGTGGAGCAGAGGATGGTAGGAGGAGTAGAGGAGAGGGTCCAGGGGTGAGTATAGCAATGGAGTTCACCATCCAGCACCATGAGAGAGGATCTCATGGGGCACAGCTCGTCGATACGCATGGAGGAGATGACGCTGCTATCAATTCGGGGCGAAGGACGGGGCAGGACGTGGGCGGGCCGTGTGGTCCTCGTCCGGTCCGACAAGGGGTGGGAGCGGAGGATAGCAGGGGAGGGGGGTTGGAGTAGAGGGGGCACTAATGAGGAGAGCGGCAGCGCACGAACGAGGGGGAAGAAGAGGGGAGGGGAGAGAATGTGTTGATTTGCATATTGGTCCTTGAAAAATGATTCTATTCGCAGTTTAGTCCTTGAATGAATATAGGTCACCAGTTTTAGGTATATTGCTGGAGAAACACAATTATTTTTCCAAAATCTTCACTCTCGTATACCAACTCTACTAAAGATGCTCTTACTATCTCACCTATACATCACATGTAACTGGGTACGGGATGCTTTCCTTTTGAAGTAACCCGTGAAGGACCCTTTAGTATCGGTTGGTAACACCAACCGGCAGTAAAGATGATTTTTAATAGTGGTTGTTGTTACCACTCTGTCCTAAAAGGCCTCCGAGGGCTATCAAATTGGATCCGGTAATAATGAATTTGGCCGGTATCTATGTGGGGATGGAAAGTCATTTTTCCTAGTAGTTTGAATAGCAAAATCTGAATCTTGACTTCCTATGGTAAATTCGCATGGCAACAAGAAGTAAACCATGAGGTGTTGTGTGCATAATAGATGGACAGGCAACAGGAATTCACATGACGGACGCCAAGAACTACTCTCTAGTCTCTATTATTGTCAACATCACGGCCCATTAAATTCTTTCACGACAATGCATGAAGTAAACCATGAGGTAAGATATAGCGTTAGTAAAATCAACATATCTTGAAGATTATATCGATATATACCGTACGCAGTGGGCCAGTGATAGCTCGTGAGAAATGCAAGAGTGCAGTGAAAGGGACCTATCAGGAAAGAAAGACAATACATATGCATAGACGTCCACTCGTCACTTACCAGGCCAGTGCACTATGATTCAAAGCTACTCCACTGTAGTAGATAGGCCTACACTACGTCTACGTGCACGGCTGTCCTGCCGGCAAGTGTGATAATCTCCATCATTTGTGCCAAATCAAAGCTACAGCAGGGCATTACAATCCCTATCTGCGGCCGAGTTTCCCGAGGAGGAAGTCGCGGAGAACGCCGTCGCAGATGTCCAACCTCGTGGTCACGGCCGCCGGTGCCCCGGCGGCGCAAGGGACGGAACGAAGATGGTCCTGGCCGCCAGCATTGTAGTGGCCGAGTACGCACGGCGCGTGGAGCGAGCGGAAGCGGCGGACGAAGCTGGCGCCGCCGATCACGCGGCGCCACAGATTGCAGGTAGCTGTGGCGTTGAGAAGGCAGGCGGGCGAGCGGATGCGCGCGAGGACGAGCTCCAGGAGGTCGTCGGCGAGGTCGTGGATGCCGGTCGGCGGGGACGTGCGCAAAGAATAATGTCCGGCACGGGTGCCGTCCCTGCTGGTCTCGCCCGTGCTCAGGCGCCGGCGACGACGGCTCTCCGTCTCCATGCATGGGGAATTGGGGATGAAGGTATTGGTTGCCCGGCCCTCGTAATTATTTGGGCCGGCCCGGAGGTGTGCACGTGTGAATTTGTGTTTGTTTTTCCTTGTGTAACTAGGGAAGTTTGGGAAAGGCAGGAATTGTAGTTCGATCCTGCACGATTCGATGCGGTTCAAGAATATGCGTGGTTTGGATGCTCGGTTGTGAAATTACAGCGTTTTTAAATTTGGATTTGCTTTTTCTTTAATTAAGGAAATAGTTCCGACCTCAATCGAAGATGTGTCGTGTGACGCGTGCTATACTTTTCCCGCCTGCATGCAATTTTTTTCCATACTTGATATCCCACAACCGAGGACTCTCCACCTCGTGCTTAAAGGATGGAGAAGCCTCTCCACGTAGTCACCTCTGTTTGTTTTCCCCTACTCATGTTGTACTGATCGTTCCGTTGGGGTCAGCCTCCAACACGGAGAAATGCAGACACGGATTGATGTCTTCACCCTCACTTCTGCTGCTGATTTCAACTCCATCTTGGACTGGCCACTGCCCTCGCAGCCAGACTCTGCAGCGAGCCTGCTCATTTACTAATATTACTCCCTCCGTTTCACATGTCAAGATTAAACTTTGCAATTTTTAACCAATAATTTGACTATTATTTTTTTATTTATATAATGTAAACTTTATACGGTTGGATTCGTAATTAAATATACTGTTATAAGTTTATAACCATAAACAATATAATACTCCCTCCGTTCCAAATTGTAGATCATTTCAGCTTTTCTAGGTTGATAGATATTATTATACATCTAGACATACATATATCTAGATGCATAATAATATCTATACACCTAGAAAAGTCAAAACGACCTACAATTTGGAACGGAGGGAGTATAAGGTAAATAAATGATCAAAGTGTTATTTAGAAGATCGTGCCAAGTCATACTATACCTTATAAACATAGATGGAGGGAGTAGTACACAACATCCCAAGAAACAAACGCCTAGCTAATAACTAATACTCCCTCTGTTCCGAATTATTATTCGTTTTATATTTTTTAGATTCATAAATTTTGCTATACACTTTAGGTATATATTATGTCTAGATGCATAGTAAAATGTATAAACCTACAAAAACTAAAGCAACTAACAATTTGGGACTGAGGAGTATGAGATTGACTTTATTAACATGTATATATAGGTTGGTTGGTACACACAGTTTGCCATGATTTATTTACGTAGTAGCCAGTATTCATGACAACACATCATCGCTCCTTGCATGCATGGTCTACAGTGCAGCCCAGTATTCGTGACAACACATCATCGCTCCTTACATGGTCTACAGTTCAGCCCATCGAGCTCTGTCTGTAGCTCCCTTGCTAGTTCCCCGACAATTCTGTATCATCCACACCTCAGGGTTTGAAACATTATATGCCGCGGCAATAACATCTTCCGATAAATCGCACAGGACGGATCCTGGTCCTGCGATGTTGCTGATCACAGGGTTCGCGTTGGTCTTGAATGCGATGAATTCGAACCCGTCTTTCCCTGCTTCTACTATGACGACGTAATACTGTGGCACGACCAGTGGCTGCCCCCGACGAAGCACGCCGTCGAACACCGCGACCCCGCGGTTGTCAACCACCTGCACCCGGGCGCTTCCCCGGGTTAGGTACGCCACGGTTTGAGCTTTGATGGTGTAGAATGGCGAAGAAATAGTGTTCTGCATGCACGTTTCAATTTGTACTGAATCAAGTTAATTACATGAGAACGAATGATAATGACTAGTGTATGATCAAGAGGAACGTACCGGTTTATAAGTCCCTCTCTCTATGCTCAATCCCACGGAGTTGAGGATGGGAAACTCGTAGCTGGTCAGAACCGTCTCTTTCAACTTCATCGTCACCTTCATCCTGCACATGTCACCTGCTTCATCCTGCACATCTTCTTCTTGCTCTTCACTACCTTGGAACTGCACCGCCATGGTAGCGTTCAGATTGTTCTTTGGCTGCAACTGAAGAAGGCCAGCCGGCACACGAACTATGGTGCCCCTTTGGTCCATTTGACCCTGAACTATCGTGGCCAGGTACTGGCTGATACGAAGCGATCTGCTAAGCGACTCAACGGCGAATCCATTGAAAATGTTCTTGCTTCTGTCCCCGTTGGAACCAGCCAAACTGAAATCCTGCATGCGCCAATTAATCTGTTATGTGCCGCAATAGTTCATTAGTGCAAGTACTCCCTCCGTCCTAAATTATAGGTCGTTTTAGCTTTTCTAGATTCATAAATTGCATCTTAGACATAGCGTATATCCATATGCATAGCAAAATCTATGAATGTAGAATATCCAAAACGAACTATCATTTAGGATGGAGGGAGCAGTTTGTTGTTCATTCTCCTCAATTACCCGGTGCTGTGGCTCAAGCTGGTTAGCCTTGCCGCTTATGGTGAAGAGCACAACAATCTCAAGCGGTCCATTGCCGCCGTCGTCGTTGTAAATCCAAGCCGGAACACCGGGCGGTACTGCAATGACATCATGTTGAGCAAAACGGTACCGCTTCTCTCCGCCGCATCCAGGGAAGGCAACCGCTACAACACCTCTCCCTGAAACACAATGAAAAACCATACACTTCTTAACCGTGTATTAATTACTAAACTCAGAGTACAACGAATTGATAAACCCATGTACAGAATTAGCTAGAATGCATAAATTAAGGCCCTGTTTGTTTGAGATTATAATATATCCACCTAGATTATATTGTTGGATTATGGATCATGTGTACTATGGTAAAATATCATTTTGGGATCACATATAATCTGAAATAAGCTAGCCTTGAGTAGCTTATTTCAAATTATTTGTGGTCCCCTAGTGGTCCCATGACGATCTTTTACCCTCCTACCCTTGGATCATAGTCCAGCTTATATAATCTAAGGGGAAAACAAGCTGGCCTAAACATAGATATGATTATATTAACCTTGCACGGTGAAGATTAGGGTACCGCCGTCGTTGAAGCGAGGTAGAACGAGGCCCCGGTCGTCAACGACGATACGAACGAAGAAGACACCAGCGCATGTGAGCTGCTGGTTCGGGTCGTCGAAATACTGAAGGGTCCCCGCTTCCGCTCTTACTTCGGGAAGCGGGTCGAGCGGTCGCAGCCTATCGAACGCGAATTCGCAGCTGCTGGAGCTGGAAGCAGAAGCAGCAGCAGGAGCAACTTGTGCAAAGCTCAGACCGCTGATACGTTCCGCCTGCAGCTCGATGGCCATGGATCCATGGCCCAGGAGGAGGAGCTGGAGGAAGAAGAAGCCGGTGCGCAAGCAACTAGTAGGAGCCATGATGTGCATGCATGAAATGAACAAAGAGGTAGCTGGTTAGCAAGGGACCTAGGGTTAATATATATACAACATCAGGCTGCAGGGCTCAGCTGGACTTTTAATTTCTAGGAGCAGCCAGGAATAATTTTAAATATTGCCATCAACTTGGACTAGACGTACGTGCTATTCAAACTTAGCAGCATGCGGTCCCTTTCTCAAATCTCACTGCTTGTTTCACTCGCGTCCAGCTGATGATCAATTTGCTTCATCAACATTCATTATCGCTACAGTAGTTGTTCTACTCACACTCCTAATAAAAAATTGGTCTACAAGGGTATTTTCATTTTTCTGCTGCATATTCAACATGTATACATATCTGTGTTAACATGTTAATTTCTACTTATTTTGTTTCAAATTGTACGTTGTTTTGACTTTTTTTATACAAGGTCAAATCGACCTACAATTTAGGAGAGAGGGAGTACAACTCAACAATTAGCGTATATGGTTTATTGTTGGCCAATTACTAAGATAATACATTATGAATATTGTTAGTTCTCTCTGCTCCTGCACTTGTGCTTTTGTTCCATCAGTTCTCAAATTTCGTTTGACTTTTATTTACCCTAGCTACATCTGACACGCGAATACGTGCCCATATGCATGGACTGTACATTTCCAAGCACAGTCGTCGTTGGCTACAAAGAAATTATTGCCTTTCCTACTTTTTCGCGTGCCTGCATGTCAAACTGTACTCTCGTGTTTTGGCCGTTCATTTCCAAGTTATCACTAGCGTCTTTTTTTCCATTTCCTCTACTGCCGAGTTATCACCGTCTTTCTTCCATTTCGATGTCTCTGATCACACATTTCCTCCATCACAAATTGTAGGTTATTTTGTTATTTTTGAATTCATATATACTTTTACTGTATATCTAGACATAATGTATACTCCCTCCGTTCCAAATTATAGATCGTTTTGACTTTTCTAGATACATAGATATTATTATGCATCTAGACATAGTGTATGTCTAAGTGCATAACAAAGTCTATGAATCTAATAAAGTCAAAACGACCTATAATTTGGGACGGAGGGAGTATTTAGATATACTTAGAAACATCAAAACGATGGAGTATTTAGGACGGATGGAGTACAGATCACGTACATATATCCTGATATCCATCCGTGCCAAACACTGTGCTGAGTTAATCTACATTCTATATAACAGACTTTTGGTACTCAGCACTGATGGAGATTATCACACTTCGCGTCTCGCTTGACGGCAAGACAGCCGTGCACGTGATGTGCAGTATTTATTTTACTAACGCCTAATCATACCTCATGGTTCACTTCATGCAGTGTCGTGAAAGAATTTAATGGGCCGTGAGTGCTGACGCTACAGCGTAGTTCTTGGCGTCTGTCATGTGAATTCCTGTGCCCTGTCCATATCATGCTGACAATACCTCGTGGTTCTTCCGATCCTGTTGCCATGAAAATTTACCATCGGAAATCAAGATTCAGATTTTGCTATCTGCTTCAGTAGAAGTGCGCTCTGAACATGGAACACGAAGTATCTACGAATGTAAAATTACATACTTTGTTCTACACCACTACATCAAGCACATGAATGCTCCTCGTTTCTTTTTAATACCCTGATTATAAAAATAATGACGTGACCAGTCCGGGAGACCTCCCTAAAAGCATTTGTGTGAAGGTAGAAGACAACCTCAACTATGGATCGTGAAAACCCATGGACCCCGCCTCCAATTTTATCTAATTTGCAATGTAATTAATTTAATAATGTTTATGTTCTATTTGTGTCCATAGCTAATTTTTTCAAAAATAATATTGGAGATGCCACGAATTGAACCCCGTGCCTGTAGCATGCAATACATAGCACTCTATCAGTTGAGCTACATCCCAATTTTTATTAATTTGTGTCAAAATTAGATTAATAACATTTATGATCTATTTATGTCATCAGTTTAAGATTAAAAAATATATTGGGGATGCGAGGAATCAAGCCCAATACCTCTAGAATGCAGTACTTAGTCCTCTACAATTTAGCTACATCCCCAATTTTATCTTAGTAGCATAAATGCCCGTGCGTTGCTACGGTTTCTTACCTCCTCCCAAGTTGTCATCCGCTAGGTTCTATTTCGCTTGCTTCACTTTCTAATCTCGTTTAGGATGTTTCATAATATTTGTATACATCTCTGATAATAATAAGCAGACAACTCCTTTGAATTCTACATGGCCTATTTGAACGATGGAATTTCAATTTTTATACATATGTAGTGTGCCCCGTATCTGGTTCAAACATGCATTAAAACTTCTGGTAAGATTCAGTACTAATGCAACTCATGTCCTAGCTTTTATGAATATGCAAGTTATTATGAACATAAGAGATTGTCCACAAAACTATCAGCCTATAAAAAGAAAAAAACTGCAATGCTAAAATAAATACTCGGTCCTTGATTATAATATGCTTAACAATTCATGCATAAGTGTATACACCTTGACAGCCTGACATCATGACCTAGTTGCTCCAAGAAACATGAGCAATCAACCAATGCAAGTATCCTTCTGCAATTTGCTCCTCATAATATAGTCAATGATGACCAAATGTTCTACCTACAAATTAATTTTCAGATGCAGATAGTAAAGGCATAGCAATCGACCTACTATCTTGCGGCTGAAAATTTCAAAATATATGGACAAATTATATTTAAGATTTGATTGTCCATCAGTTGGGCTAAAATCCTTCACAACAAAAAAAATTATGATTATTGTTAGGCATATGAGAGAGGGCGTTATACTAAGACGAACATAAATTGTAGAAGAGAAGGCACTGCATCTGAGTGACCATGAAGTGTACCCCTAAGAAGTACCACAATATCCGAGTGACCCACGATAAGCTCCTCAATCATATTACAAAATAAGTGGAGCAAGAAGATCCCTCTTATCCTTAATTTACCTCTCTTATCATTAATTCTTGTGACTTAAAAAGTACCCATGCAGATCAGCAGTGACGTGCTCCAGTGGATTTTTCCTCTTCATCCTACGCATATGGTTCCCAATTGTGGATTGCCCTCTTGGTAATGCAGCAGTGGGCAGTGGAGCTTCTTGCTTAGGTCGAAGCGGCGGCCCTTCTAGCAGGTGGCGGTGAGTGTTGCTGATGAAGACAACATCAGCTAGCGCTGCCTCTGGTTGAGGACTATTGTTGGGCATGCGAGCAAATCCACACTGGTGGGTGGTAGCATACATCACTATGGCCATGCGAGATCTGCTGCACGTCATGGGGGAGGTCCTCCACCACTATGCTATGCCTGTGACGCCTTCCCCGCCGGGATTAGCTTCAAGTTCCAGCAAAGGGTGACGGCGATGCAACATGCCGCCACTACGGTGAGTCCCAGCGCCAACCGCTGGGAAAGCCGCCAGTTCGCCCTCGTCAAAAGCCGCGGCACCCCCATCTCCTACGTGCGGTGGCGTAGCTGTGCCAAGGCCACCCCTCGGGCCCGGCACCGGCTATGCCCGCGCCGGCCCGTGCCGGCCGCGCTGCTCTGCCAAGCGCTCGACTGCTACTCCATCCCCACCCTCGCGCTCAGCGGCCATTACGATAAAAGATGAGGGACTTTTTTACAAATCATCAACGATTAACTCCCAGGACTGTGGGTTGATTAAACAAAGTTGAGGGACTTTTTTTTTGCAAAATAACCACAATGGTTGGAAGAAACAACCGCACTTTAATATTAGGTATAGATTTGCATTAAAATTAATTTAATAATGTTTGTACTCTATTTGTGTCAATACTTTAAAACTAAAAAAAATACTAGGAATTGAACCCCGATCCTCTAGCATTCAATACATAGCACTCTACTAATTGAGCTACATCCCCACTTTTATTGATTCATGTTAAAATTAGTTTATTAACATTTGTGCTCTATTTGTGTCAAGAGTTTAAAAAAATAAATTGGAGATGCAAGGAATTGAAACCTGTTCCTCTAGCATGCAATACATAGCGCTCTACAAATTGCGCTACATCCCAATTTTATTGATCTACGTTAAAATTAGTTTAATAACATTTATGTTGTATTTGTGTAGGAGCGTGCTCTGAACCTGGCTCATTCCAACGAGGGGATTTTTTTTTAACTCTAGGTGCTATTCAGGTACTCACTAGGCTAAAGATTCTTTCAATAATGTTATGCTTATTAATAGTATCGTTGCCTCTTATGGCACATGTATTGCTGTTACAAAATTAATTAGTCCACATGGATTGGAGTCTAAGCACTACTAGATTGATAATCTTACCTAACAAATTCTATATTGAAACGACTACCACTTTCTAGGCTTATTCTAGTTATCGATCGCATATAACTAATAATGATAATATGTTTGTCGGGAATGGCATTGTTGGGAATTTGACAAAACTATTATTAAAGACAAAAAAATATATTACAAAATTATCGGCCACTTGAGAAAGAAACTAAGAACTACTAGACATATTGCCTACTCATAAAAAAAATTCAGAAAAATTTACATCTCTCATGTATTCAGAGTTGTGAGGGTCCGCTTAAAATTAAATCAATGTAGTATTTAACATGATATACTTTTTCTGTGATACTAGTAGGGCACGTGTTTTCAAAAAAATCAAATAAACAAGATTTATCATTTATAAAAAAATGTGCTTATGAGAGTTACCGGTTATCTTTCCAAATTAATTGGATTAGGATTTTGAACTCTTGCAGCATTAGTTTCCCAAAACAGAGTAACCTAAGTATCTCAAATGAGTTTCTCAAAACTGGTTGAAAACTTTTAGCTAGTATACTCACCTGCTTTGAACTACAAAAATCAAATATGCATGGAACCACAAATTGAGATTGTAATTACTAATCAAGTTTAAACTGACAGGCAGCACATCTTCTTCACATCAAAAGATACTGACTGTACCAATTCGTTGCTGTCATGGATGCTGTAAAATGTGCTGGCCGTGCTGGGAGTTGGGACATCATCAAGGATGCCCCAGCCCAGAACAGTAGAACACTACCGCCGCCGACGTTAGCCTCCTCCATGGCGTTATCTACAAGCACGCGCTGATGGTCCACGGGAGCTCATACGGGAACGTCCGACCGCCATCCTTCCGCCACTTCACGCGCTCCAGCTTCAAGTTCTGCACGGCCGAGAACTTCCTGACGAACTCAGCATCACATAGGACATCACAAAGAGCAATGCTCCCAGGAGACGCTGCCTCAGCCCTGTCGAAGAAACACCATACCCGCCGGAGCTCCCTGCGATCGTCTTCAGTGCTGGCCGCCTGTGGCACACGGACCCTCCTCTCCACCACGCATGCCCCGCGGCGGGCATACCGGAGAACCTCGATGTCGCCGCCGACAATGCGGACAAGGTGCACGGTGCCGACGTCCCCGCCGATGACCCGGAGTTCCATCCTGTTGTAACTTAACAGGTTTATGTCGACGCCGGCGTTCACGGGCAGTGTGAATAAGGAGAACTCGCCGGTGCCCTCGTCCAGGTGGAGCACGACATTGGAGCTCTTGGTGGACCAGCAGATCGAGCCACCAGCACGCCCCACGAGCACGAAGCGTGACCCGAAGACACCACGCCCCGGAATAACGTCGCAAATGGCCATGTTGCTCAACAGGAGCCAACGACGGTCGTTTCTTGCAGAGAAGACGCTTGCTTCAACAATTTTGCTGCCGTCGTGGTGATAGTGGATCAGACGCACACATAGAACCCTAAAGTTTGACATGTTCATGTCCGTGCCCGTCTCATCGTCAGGGTCAGCGTCGAGCAAGAAGATGCCGAGGTAGTGCATGGAGGTGTTCACCATTGGCATCGGGAGGTATATTTGCCTATCCTGCCTTGTCCAGGGGTTGCATACGATGATGCCGAAACCGAAGTGGTAAAGGGCGAGGAGGCCGCAACGGCTGTCGTGAAGCTCAGCGTAATTCAGGTTGGCGTAGGAGGTGGTGAGGAAGTAGAGGGAGACGCGGGCACCGATGTCGTCGACGGCGATCTGCCACGCCGGCGGCGTAGCTGGGAAGGGTAAGAACTCTGTCCCGCTGCGTTCGTAGTAATAATAGTGCCCGAGTATGTGCGGCCCGTTGAGGCGGCGGAAGCGGCGGCGGAAGCCGGCATCGCCGATCACGCGGCGCCACAGCTTGCACGTGGCCGCGGCGCGGATGACGCCGGCGGTGGAAGGGATATGGAGGAGGACGACCTCCAAGAGGTCGTCGGAGATGTCGTGGATGGTCGTCCTATGGCTTGGGACATTCAGCTTTGCCATGGCGACGGGATGGGAAATTGGTTTGCCCTTAGGTCCTGGCCTCCTGGATGTGTACATGATAATTTTTAGATCCGCCTGCAATGATATTTTGGTTGGGAATAAAGGACGGACTTCGTCACGAACTCACGAATCACGATCCGATTCAGTTCCTGTGTAGAACTTTGCAAAAACATCATTAAAAATTGGGACCCTCTATCCATCTGGTGACAGATCGAAGAAATATGTCGGATTTTTTGGCCATAGATGTTACAATTTAACATCGACCGTTGAGATTTTTTCTTTTTGTTAGCTTATCCTTTCACCTCCTTTTTCCTCGCGACTTACCCGATGCCTTCACAGGCCTTCGCGTTCGCCCCAAGCACCTCATTTTCTCCTGTGACTTATCAACTCCGGTGAGATCCAATTCGAGTTTGGGCTTGGGGTTAGCTATCCATCTGGTTGAGGTAGGCATATGTGGCCGCGGGATCTAAAGGGATTCTTGCGGGAGGGCATCAGACCATCGGTGGCAGTAGGTTGCAGGGTTAACGTTACCGGTAAGAGGAAATTATCGGAGGTCACTGATAAACGGGTTTATCAGCTTTATCGTAAATCCTTTACGGTTTAGCAAATTGATTTTCGGTTAAAATTTAAACAAAATTTTGTCCCAATTTCTTCAAATAATTACACAATTATTTTCAAACAGTTTACGTAGGTCGACCAGTCAATTGTGTGTGAATTCGGGTGAACATTAAAATTTCGGTGGTAAAAATAGTTTTACTGGACCTTGCCGACAAACGGAGCTATCAGATTTATCGAAAATTTATTGCGATAAAGTGTACATGCTGACCAGGTGTTTTAAGGAGGGGCAAAAGTTAACTTTTTTGATCCATAGCTCGTATAGAAAATCGGTGACCGTGGATGCATAGATCTTTTCGAAAGCAATCCATTTGACTACTCATATGTAGCATTTGGATTTATGATCATGAAGTTTTGTGGAATTGAAGAATGAATGGATGAGATGAATCAAGAAAAATAGAGGAGGGCATGTAACACTTACCTCCACCCCCTTCTGGCCGAACCCCCAGTGCCGCCCCCTCTCCCCCTCCTCACGACCCCTTCCCAGCACACCTCCTCCACTCTCCACTGCTCCCTTCCACCTCTAGATCTCCTCCATTGCAGCAAGGATCGAGAAGAGAAGGAGCAAGATGGATTGAAGAGGAAGCGAGGATCGAGGATATATGCTAGATCGGTATTTTTCCCCAACCTCCCCTTGCAGATTTCCATAGGGAAGCCTTAGGTAAGAGTGGAATCCATATCCTTCCTCTATAATTAAGTGGTTTTGGAGGTTTTGGCTGTGGGGGATTAAAGGATTAGAGGTTGGATTGGGGTTTAACGTCATTTTCTAGTTGTAGTTTCTTAGCAGATTCAACAGTTTCTCTAGGGTACAAGTTTTGGATACGGTAGGTGCGGAATTGATTCTTGAGATAGATTAGGAAGTTGTGGAGGATTTAGTAAGATTTCCAATTCGTATTTTGCAATTTTTGGTGGAGTAGAACTCCAGTTATGGCCGGTTCAATGTGACTGTTCGTGTTTGCCTGGCAGATCGAGTCAGGTCTGTTCATTGGTATTTTTCACCTTGTAAATTGCCGAATTAGCTCTTCCAACTACAAAGACTTTTGTAGAGGAATAAAAGTTCTTCCTATCAGCAAAATTTCATAATTTTTGGTTGCATAGTTTAGGAGATATGAATTTTTATATGTTGTTTTCTGGGCTGTTATGCAAATTCAGAAGTGCTGTTTTGAGTTGTGTTTTAGGTGACCTTAGAAGCCTGATAAAATATAGTTTTGCTACCAAAGTTTTAGTTCATTCTCTGAAGTTTCCAAATACATATTTATTTGATACCTAATCTGTTGTATAAAAATAGATACATAAAAGATAAGCATTGCTGCTCTTCATCGATGATGGTGACAAGGAATGTAGTTTGTCTAGTCTTATTCATATTAGGGTCTTGGACATATGAGCACTCTATATTTCTATATGAGAATGCCATTTGGGTTTGTTGTGCTGATATACATAGGTGGTTTAGCAGGTGGTATTGCTATGAGGCTTGTACGTCTACATGGTCGGTAAAGGCAAGTGAACGTAGCTGTTACATTGCTACAACTTTAACATGTTATTTTTACTACCTCCACTTATAAAATGAAGTGCACATATTTATACGTGATAATCTGAAATGTACATTTATGTGATAATCTGAAATATTATACGTGATGTTTATAAGTTTGAGAAGAGTATGAATATGTCATTCTAATATAGCTATATAGTTGGTAAACAGCCTTTTACTTTAACATGGGTGAGTATATGAATGGATTGTTCAATGGATCAGGAATTTTGAAAATATGGGGCTGAAAGTATATTTTACATATAGCATATATACTCGGTGATTTATTCTATGATATATTTTTTTCTACTGTACTAAAGTCTATGGAATCTATGGAATCATTAGTGGTTTCGTAGCTAACGGATCTATTTTAGAGGAATGTGATCTTGGTGAGGTATTTATGCTACCTTATGTCTCCTAGCGCTAACATGTGCGGATCAAATGAAGTTTGGGTTATGAGTAAGGTCAGAAGTAGTTTCCAGAAGTCTTTGGGTATATATGTTCAACTTAAGAATTAAATTTCGGGTTGACTAGCTCTATTTTAGAAGTTCCTTTTTAATATGATATACATGGTTTGGACTTAGATTACGGATTTGGTGCTTTACTCCATATTTAAAATGATAGTACTTACATTCTATCCTATGCCTGTTGAAATGAAGGTGACCCATAGATAACATGATATGGAGAGTGGTTTTGTTGATATTTGACATACATGAGATTCTGTCATTCAATCATGGTTGATACTATTTATAACGAATAAGCTCTTTGTGCATCTCTTTGTATCATCATGGCTTGTTCTCTTGTCATTATCTTGTGGCATTGCATTTCATTGCATTGCATGGCATTTGAAGTTATGTCACGAACCTATGGTTGCGATCGTACCGGTAAAGCATCGTTTATTGGGTATAACGATGCAGCTTCATACCTTGTTGGGTATGAAGGCAGGAGTTCTTATGCATATGCATATGCATATAGCATCGTCTAATTAGTATAATGATGCAGCTTCATATCTTGATGGGTATGAAGGGAGAAGTTCATGTGCATTGATATTCATTTCAGGATGGTTTGAATGTTGGATGTGATGAAGTTATAATGTGAATATAATATGGTAAATTATGCCACATGCACAGTGGTATGGCATATGGGATTTCAGATATACGATATGTGGACTTTTAATTGCATTCACATGCTTTATTTTACCTATATTTGGATATTGGATTGACATAGTTACATTGAAGCAAATATGATAAGGGTTCCTCTTGGTGGTCATGTGTGTGATATGGCTTGTGTGTGATATGCTAACAAATTGACGTCACAATGTGCTGCTTGATTTGTATTCAAAACCTCCAACTTGCCATGGTTCCCTGATGCTGAAAATTGCTCTTAACTGTAGACTAATACCAATGGCAGGCTACATATGGATTGTTTGGTTGCATGGCTTGCACAGGAGGTGGCTAACTAATGGTCACTTTTTAGATAGGACAGCTGAATTTTTGACGTGACTCAAACATTGGGCTGTTCTGCTGGATGCAGGTGCAAAGGTGACTCTGAACCAGTCAGGGATGGTGTTGCAGGGATCCGCAAGCAAGATGAAGGATAAAGCACAAGAGCAGCTTGATGGTGCATCGGTGGCAGAAGATGGAGATGCAATGGCTTTGGACTAGTTCATATAAAAGATGTGTCATCACTAGCAACTTAGCAAGTGTTGTTCGCCCCATAACTATTTGGATAGTAACAATGATGGATGTAAGGGAGACTTTTGGTTGCCCAGTAACGTAAGCTTGTGGAGACTTTTATTTAGCTAGTGATCATCCTGACTCTTGAGAAAAATGTATGTCTAAACTTTGTTAAATGCTGCTTGGTCTTTGTATGGATGTGGTCAGCCTTTTGTATCAGTTTATCTTCTCCAATTTGCTCACTATTTCTGGACATATTTTTGCTGTAGTTTGGTTGTTATTACCCGTAATACGAGTTTGCACCACTTGAGTCAAGGGAAAACATTTCAAATTAAGAAACTGATACATTATCAAAAAAATTAAGAAACTAATAGAAGTTACATTGAGGGTTTATCGAATGCATTCATGTAGCTGTTTCAAGTTCAGGAAGATTATATTGTCAGTTGGCAATATGGACATCTGCAGGTTAAAATCATCAGAGGTTTAAAATGTTGGAGCACAGTACTGGACCCTGACAGTAAATCAAGAGAAGCATTCCATGTTAGGAACATTTAATCTAGTTACCAACTACTCCAAAACAACGGGGCTCTCATTAAAGGAACTTGTCTCAGCCATGAAGTAATCAAAATTCATCTTAGGACAAAATTATCATGTCAGAACGCATGACTGTAAAACTAAGAGACCAGAGCATAGCTCAAAAGGCATCCTCAAGAGCTGTACCATGCAGCATGGGGATGAATTTAGTAAGTCCCAAATCTACTGTTTTTATATTTTTATTTTGCAACAATCATTCAAGGATGTTTAGCACCCCATACGACAGGATGCATGATTTGACGGAAATCACAGAATGATCAAGTGTTTACCAAGTTTCCCAGACTCAAGTTTCTCCCTCCCATGCCTCCTCCCAAAGTTACTATACCTGTAGATGGCAAATGCATATGAAGCATATGAGCTAGTGATTGCTGCGCACAAACATCCCTACTAGTAGCTAGGAGCTTTCAGATGGGAAATTTAAAATAAAATTCTTGACTAAGGGCGCCACCTGCTTGCTGGGTCTTCAAGTTGTTTCTTCACATCTTCAGGAAGGTTTGAAATTCTGTCAAACAAGCAAGCAAGAACAAAAGATTCATTAAACAAACAATTATAACTCTACTTCAGCAGTGTACAATGCACACCCAGAACAGAAAGGAGAGGCAAAATATGTAACATGACTACATCTACATGAGCATAAACATGCCTTGGTGCCAGCCGCAGCAGCCAAAGCTCTCCAATTTGTTTCAGGAACGAACTGTACCCTGACTTGAAATCAGAATATCCTATTCCTACCTTCCTAAAAACCTCATATAATCAGAGGTACAAGCATATCCTCTACATCTGATCTCGTGCTGATCAGCTGGTGCTATCTGCGTCTCCGAGGAGCATTATATTACTCCTTTGTTAGAAAGCTTCTATACATGTTCGAGTCTGAAGAATTTGTACTTGCATCTCCTTTTCGTATTTGTTCTTTTCAGCATCGTCTGATGCCGCCGGTAGGAGGAGCAGCTAGCGGCGCCCAGGCCATCGCCCACGCCACTCGCTCTCCCAGCTGTTCCCAGACCGCGGGATCGCACGGCCGCGGCGGCGAGAGAAGCGAGCACCGTCCGTGTTCGGCGAGGGAAAAAGAAGCGCCGGCGATGTGGGAACGCCTCGAGCCGCTGACCAATCCGGCACGGCCGCCGACTAAATCACTCGATCCCGCCGCCTCCGCCGCGCCCGCCGCGCCGTCCTCGTGTCATTCTTCAATCTATGGCGGAGGGTTGGAAGGGCGGCAGCGGCGGCGGACGGCGGGAGGAGCGACGACGGCAATGGAGCCAATCAATTCCAGGGGCCTTTCTGCAAACAAAAGTCGGATCGGGATTATTAATCGCGATCGGGTAGTCTGAAAATAATAGGAGTCTACATGTAAATAATCGGATTGTGATTATTAATCGCGATCCAAATTAGGGGGCAAAATGCAAATATTCGGATCGCGATTATTAGTTGCGATCCAAATTAAGGACCATTTTGCAAAACTCTCCCCGCGGCCGCGCCACCACCGGCGGCCTCCTCTCCCCGCGGCTGGGCTTCCCACGCGACCCTCCATCTACTCACAGATCCACACACGCGTCGGCACCCCCGCACACTCCATGTCACAGCCCCAGTTGTTCCCACGACGGCGTCGGTGCCGCCAGCACGTCAGGATCGTAGTGCCGACCTGAAGGTCGAAGGAAACGGACGGCGGTGGAGCAGGACCATCGGCTCCTACCAAAGCTACCGTCGGAACACTCGCCAACGACGCAGCAGGGTGCTTGCACCACCGACATGGCACACCACTAACAGTCCCCACGCGGCGAGCCATTTGTTCAACCACCATCACAGAATCTCTCCCGGCCGCCACACCGGAGCCTCACGTCTTGTGAACCGGCATGCCTCGCCGTCAGGAGGCCTCCACGCCACCGGCTAGCAAGCCGGACAGCGACAGTCACCACCACTTCGTGGTGGTTTGCAACTATGCGCGTGTTACGCACTAGCCTTGTGCGCTCTGGATTTGCTACAATACAAACAATGGTAGAGTAATTTTGACTAGTAGTTTCTTCACCAAGTAATTGAGCAATACTTCACATATCAAGGCTTCTCGTAACGGTAGAGTAATTTTGGCTGATCAATATTACTACTATTCCCCGCAGCGCTCCCGCGTGAGCGACACGGGTGGACGCAACCGCCGCCCCTTCCTCCACCTCCCCACGGCCACGCTGCCGCTCGAGCCAGCCGCCGGAAGCCCACGCGGCTTGCGAGGATGGCGGCGGTGGGGCACCCTTCGTCTCCTCCTTCATGCCTTGGCGGGCGCGGCCACCAAGGTTGCTAGAGGGAGCCGTCCTGAGACGGCCGCGGCGGGACCGGATTTGGGGCCTCCACGGCCGGATCCGATGCTAACGGTGCTGGATCCGCCGTCTGGCGCGGCGGTGGTGGCCTCTCCCACGCTGGCCGGCATCACCCACCCGATGTGGTGAGGGCCGCTGCTGGAAAGGGAGGAGGGGCCCAGGGGAGGAGTGGCGCCATCAGGAGAGAAGAGGCCCAGGGCGTGGCCGGCGAGCGGCGAGCAGAGACAACACGGTGAAGCTGGGAGTGGTAAGCCCACGCGCAGTGCGGCGTTTTCCGGCAGCAGCGGCGGCGGAGAGATGGAGGATGTGGGCGCATGGGCACCCGGAGCTTGCCAGGGTTCCGTTTGAGTGGTTCTCGGCGTTGGGGGTGGCCTAGATGGTGATGCTCCATGAGCTCGTAGCCAGAGGCAACCGTGGGATCCTCAATTCCCGCAGGCCCGCATGGTGGTCGGATCTCATCAAGAAGTGGTGGAGGAGGGATTTGGGGAACTGGTCAAACCGCGGGTGCGAGCTGTTGGGCTGTGGTGGCCGGAAGCGAGACGTGCCGGCTGCGTGTGGCTGGACGGCAGCGACCGGCCAGACCTAGGCCGGTGCTCCATGGCGGGTAGCGAGGCGCTTCTGCATGGCTGCTCGTGTGTCTCTAATGGCGGCGACGTGGTGTTGCGGCTGGGGTGGCCTGTGCAAGGCATGCCAGTGACGCCAAGGAGGCGCGGCAAGGACGCCTGGCGCAGGAGCACGCTGGCGGCACCGAGGTGGTGCTGTGGGCGTCGTCGGGCCACCTCTCCTTGGTTGAGGAGTTGCGGAGGCGATGATGGGAGAGGGAAGAGGCTGGGCGCGGGTGGGGGCTCGTGTGGAGGAGGTTGCTTGCGGCGAGGCACATGTGCAAGGTGGCGATGCCCCGAGGAGATGCCCAACGATGCGTGATGGTGAGGCGGTGCGGTGGTGGCCGCGTGCGAGGAGTGGAGGTATGGCGGCATGGTGCGTGGAGACACGGTGGTGAGCAAGCGGAGGTGGAGGTACGACAGCGTGGTACGTGGAGGCGCGGCGGTGACGCCGCCCCAGATAGGCTGCCATGACAATGGTCCGGGAGTGCCGAGCTGTGAGCGTGCAGTGAGGGTTTGGATGCTTCAGGCGAAAGCCCTCGCCGGTGTTCTTGCTGGTGGAGATGACGGCGGTGCCATTGGCGTCGTGCTCTTCTTGGAGGCATAGTCTCTAGAGACCTATCTCGATTTGTGGCATTGTTGGTCCATTGGTCATGGGCGGCCACAGCTAGTGGCGGTAATTCCACCGCGTGGTAAGCTGGACGGGTGTTGCCGAGGCCACGTGGAGGCGATCGCAGTTATGGTGGTGGCTAGGGGTTGGCGCATGGTTGTCGGTATTGGCTGCTTGTAGCGGACCGTGGAGGCTGACGTTGCTTGGCAACGGTCAGTGCGGCGTGGGACTGCGTTGGAGGACGCGCTTGCGGCAACGACATCGTGGGACAACTAGGCTTGCAGCAGACCACGGTGGGTTGCTCAGCTTGGCTAGGCTACTCGGTGCGATACATCGTTGGAAGATGGCGCAAGCGACTTCTCTAGCTTGCTAACATGGCGGCGGAGGTTTTTGCAAAGCAACGAGGTGAAGTCAACCTGCGGCAGCGGCTTGGCTGATCGATGGAGATCTTGTGGAGCAGGATCAACATTGCTCACCACTAACAGCGATAAAAAAATGAATCCCTGACATGGAGTAATGTGGCGGGCGTAGCAAGGCCCCCTTATGCGGTGTTTGTTCGAGGCGACGAGAGTGAAGTGAAGTCCAATGGCAAATGTGGCGAGGCCCCCGCGTGGTGTGTTATCATGGTGGCGACTGCGAGGCAGCCTGTGAGAGGTCCGGATTCGGTGGTATCACTCTGTCACGTGGGGTGTGGTGTTGCAGCGGCACTACAGCGGAGGGTCCCGCATGGCAGTGGTCTTCTTGGTGCGATGCAATCTGCTTCTATCGGTTCCCTATCGATGTGGGCCCACGCCTGGAGGTTTCGGCAAATTCATGAACATGAATGTTGGTGGGTGCCACGGAATAGCTTCGGCTCTGCTGCCACTTGAGATGTGTTGAGTTCAGCGCGTGTTGATATCCCAATCCAACCAGCCGTGTGTTGTTAAGTTGAGTTAAGTGAGATGGCATGGTGCGGCATGTGTTGATGACCCAATCCAACTGCCGGTCTTTGTATTGTTTTTTCTTTTGTTGTTTTCGTCAATCTGGACTTCATCTATTTTTTTTTAATATAATCGGCATTCGTTTCAAAAAAAATTTGGCTGATCAACAGATTCCGTACACTTCACTATGCACTGAAAACGGTAATCTGAAACTTCACCGTCCACTGAACAGGTCCCAACTACTACTGCGTAGAGACGTGGCAAGATTACTGGGAAGCGTTCCTTTCTTACAATCCGTGTACCAAAATGACGACAATAGAGTTTGAATGTTCTCTCTTCGTGCCCGAATTCTGAGCTCCAGTGTTGATTGATCAGGGCAGGCTCTGATGCATCCTGCATCTGCCTCATGGCATCCCAAGTATGTGGCATCTAGCTGAGGATACGACTAAAAGGACGGTGACAGGAACAGCATGAATCATGATAATGGATCATTCTCCATCTACACAAGGTATCTATTCATCAACATGCAACAAAATGCAACAAAGAAGTAGAGGAGCGTGAGGGACACCCTTCTTGCAGAGCCGAGGTCCGTGCAATTGTCCAGAGGATTAGCTTAGGCTAAGTCCTAACCGACGTGGTAAACCTGCGAGGAAGGGCCGCGTCGGAATTCCGAAGCTAGGATTAATAGATCAAGGTAGAATCCCTATGGTAGTTTGGTAACGTACAGTCATGAACTAATAAATGTGTTCTAATTCTTTAGCCATCCATCTCTTAAAACAACTCTGATTTCTGCATTCAGAGATGCCATGTCCTCCTTTTTTTCATCCAAGAATTGGACAGCAAGAAAACCACCAGGCACTAGATTCTTCATCAGCCAACTGTACGGTTTGAAGAGAGCAGATCCTCTCAAAGGTGGAGGAAATAGGGGGTAACGCGCAAATGGAAGAAGAGTAAGCAACGGCATCGCCGGCCGGCCAACGGACATGGCTACCCGCCTTTTCCTTGTCGCAGCGGCCACCGCCGCCACCTCCCTCTGCGTCACGGCAGTCGTTGCTCACAAGGACGTCAAGACCGCTCTACCGTTTGCACCCGCCAGCTTAACCGACGATGCTACAGAAGGAACGGAGCCGGCCAGAATGAGCGACGCTCCGGCGAGGCATGTGGCATGACATGCCAGCATGCGCTTGTTCTTCGTCATCGTCTCAAACGCGTGTTCGTCAGCTCCGCAAAGGCCGCCAGGATGACAGGGATGGGAAGGTATCTAGGCACGGTCTGAGCGCGGAGGAGCTCCAGGCTCCGGCGCACCACGGCCGGAATCGGAGGCGGCGGCTGTCACGATCCCAGGGCTGGACGGTATTCGTCCGATCGTCTTCGTGCAGCTCGGATCAGGTGGATACGGGGAGGCGTGGCACTACCAGAGAATTGAGTATTAGTTCGGATTGGTTGAGCTCAAAGATACTGAAAATTCACCCAGGATTAAATTTTCAAGATAAAAGAAAGTTCTTTAGTCCCAGATCATTCATCCGGAACTAAAGACCCTTTTAGTCCCGGTTAGTAAAACTAATCGGGACTAAACAGTTAAAAAAAATTAAAAATGCCCACCGTCGCCACTCCGCCCCGCACCGTCGCCGTCGCTCCGCTCCACCCCGCTCCTCCCACGCCACTCCGCTCCGCACCGCGGGCCCGCCCACCCGCCCACGCGCTGCTCCCCCGCGTGCCGCCGCCCGCCCTTGCCCCGCTGCCGCTCCTCACCGCCAGTGAGGGGCGAGCAGAGGGGGAAGGGGAGGGGTAGCAGAGGGGGAGGGGCGGGAGAGGAAGAGAAGGAGGGGAGGGGGGGCGCTGGTGGAGGGATGCGCAAGGATAAGGAGGAGGAGGCACCGGTGTGAGAGGAGAAGATATTAATGTGGAGAGAGAGGGGGGGCCTGCATGGGAAGGGTGTTTTGTACCGGTTGGAGCCACCAACTAGGACTAAAGGCCTCCCTTTTGTCCCGGTTGGTCTAGTCCCGATTGGAATTTCCAACCAGGATAAAAGGGGGGCGTCGTTCCAGATTTTTTAATCGATTACAACTGGGACTAAAGGCTCCCTTTAATCCCGGTTGGTCTTTACAACTGAGACTAAAGCCCCTTTCGTGGGTGGCCTTCAGTGCCTCTTTTTGATCCGGTACTAAAGGCACTTTAGTCCTAGATCCAAAATCATCCGGGATAAAAGTACTTGGATGGAAGGTCAGTTTTTTAGTATTGTGGCCTGAAAGCGGCAGCTTCTGCCCATCCTCAGCGCGGCGGAGCTGGGCAACTGCCCGCAGACGGGCGGGTGCGGCATGCTCAGAGGCATCGCGCGGCCCGGCGACGCCGCGAGGATCGTCCCGACCTTCTACGGCGTCGGCAGGTGTGTGGGTCGGCATGCTCGCCGTGCAGCTGGAACTCGACCATGTGAACAACACCTCGCGGTCGTCGGCGCCCGTGCTGGCGTTCCAATGCGCGCCTCGCGGCGGCGACTGGAGACTGCTTGCAACCTGCGCCGCCGGCCGCTCCATGCCCCATGGACACGATCCAGCCGTAGCGCCAGATCCTACCCCAACTGTTTGCCGGCATGTTTTTAACTCTGCACTCTCTCGTCATTTCAGGTGCTGATCTTTCTTTCTCCGTTTGGTGAGTTTCTGCTGTTGAGTGGATCTTCTGCCATGTAGAGGTCACACAGAGCTGGGCCTTATTTCGTCTTCACTGCAGATCCCGCGGCCCACTAGCTGGGCTGAAATGATCCCGAAAATACCCCCAAGTCCCCAACAAGCATCTAGAGCAGGAGCTGAGGAGTGAGGAGCTGTTTCATTCGGTAACATCCATCTAGCAGGCGATTCAGTAACAACAACGTAGTGTCCTTAAAAAAAATAACAACAACGTAGTGAAAAAACTGAATGAAATTTTATTTTTGTGTGACTAACGTAATGATGTTTGCTTGTAATTGAACTAAGCATGTGTTTAGTTTGGGGACCACGTGAGATGGTTAGATCCCTCCCACTTTTCTGGGTTGGGTTCAACCCATCTTGTGTGTTCCAGTTTTTTATTTAATTGGAGGGGTTGAAAGGGATGGGATGGATGCTATTTTAACACAGTTAGTAATGGATCCCACCTGTCATCTTTGGGGCCCACTTGTCATTCCCTTTTTCCTTCCTAACCTTATCTTCTTCCTCTGGCCACCATCCTGAGGTCCCCCAACAGAACGTCGCATGCTCCCCTACTACACCGCCACCGCCCGCGCAGCCCTACTCCACCGGCCTCACCCTCCCCTCCCAGCCATGCCCGCGCGGCCCCGTCTCCACCGGCTGGCGTCTCCACGTTGTGGCGGCGCGGCCCCACCCTCATCTGCCATCTGCGCTCGCACGGTCCTGCTCCGCCTCCGCTCCTCCGCGCCGTCCTCCACGCGCACACCCACGCGGCCTTGCTCAGCCTTCGCGCCGTCCTCCACGGCACAACTAACACGGCCCCAACGACACCTCTCCGCCGTGCCCATGCCCACACAACTCTGCCGTCCAGCCCCACCGACTTCGTCGCACCGCGACATCCCCACTGGCTCGTGCAGCGCTGCCCCGTTCTGTCCCGCCTAGCTCCTCCTCTGGAGGAGCCTCGCGCGCGCGAAGAAGATGACGGAAGAAGACGTTGTTTAAGTGGAGTCGAAACGTGAACCCGGATATTGAAGGAATATTCCTTCTTTGGGATGAACCTAACCTACTACCTTTTTCAACCAAACACCTTCCCAACTGGCCCGACCCATCCCAAACCACTCCAAACCTCGAACCAAACACACGGTAAATGTGCCGGTGACATCCAGATTGTCGCTGTAACAATGTTTACTCATGACATTCTGAATTAAATGTTATAGTACGTCACAACCTATGCGTTGTTTGCAACTGTAACCTATTGTGAGTGGCAAGGACGGAAAGGTGAGTAGATGTCATCAGTCATCACGTCAGATAACTGCTTGTCCAACGTATATATACAGTACCAGCGTCAGATAGCGGCTGTCCCCTACATTACACCCTACTTGTGCTTCAGTCGATCATGCGAGCAGAGGCAGATCAATCCGATCGACCAAGATGGCATTGCCATTGCCAAGATTTGATGATCCTCCGATCCGATCCAAAGCCGCAAATCTTGAAACCTGTTTGCATTGTCGAAGCGGGCAACAATCACTTCAGTTTGTAGGACAATTATCCTGATATAAAGCAGGAATGACGCGCACTAGCTACCACCTGTGGCACTGTTATTCCATTTGCATTGGCCGTCATTTTCCAAGACACCGGATCATGGCCACACTCGTGCTATGCATCTATACCTGCTGCTGTAATGGTTTTCATGTCAGGATGCGACGTGAAATCGTGCCGGATCCGAGTTTTGTTTGAAGCACCATGTGGGATGTTTAACTGCTCATTTCGCAGACCTACATGGTTGCTATCCTAAATGTGTCCTAATAATTCCATCTGTTTTGTTATTTGGGCGATGCTGTCGATGATCTGCATCTGTCCATGATTGATTGTTATTTTCATGAATTTGTTTTGATCACCAAGGATGTGGTTTTGGGGTTAAGGCTTAAATTCGCTCCCCTCAACAATATAGATTTTTAAAGTTTTTCCTTGGTTTAATTTAGTTATGTTTTGTCTTTGGAATAACTGTAGATGAATCAAATGGGCACCACACACCCATGTTATTCTCTTTTCCAATATTTTAAATGAGATTTTTGTTTCCCTTGATACTTTATGCCTTAAAATCCTTTTACAATCTGTTAACGTTAGTTATAATTAACAAGGAGTAAAAGAAAGAAAAAGAGCCATGCTACTGCATCTAGACATTCTTCTATAAGAAGAAAATATTTTTCTTTTCCCATGATGGATAACCAACGCGAACTCATGGAGAAAGTTCTCATTGCATCCCTGCACTGTCATTATTTTTTCCTTTTGTACTAAACATTTTTTTTCTCTTCTTCCTTATCATTTTGCTTCTTTTTTCATATGGTACAACACAATGATGAGTCAAATATTCCATTCCACGCACTTTTGCCAATGTTCTTGTTGATCTTGACACCTTGGGCTTTGGCACTAGAAGAACATCCAAATGGCCTGGTGTAAAATTCTCTTTCAAACAATGTAATCCTCCCCTTTTTACTTTTGACACGCACGAATGCAATTCCTCTGTTTCTGCTAAAGTTCAGACATCAATCATCAGAGATGCCCTCCTTTCCCTCCTAAATATGTGATCTTCTCAAACTGTCCGAAATCCAAACTAATTTGAGCACCCCATCTATTGGCCATCGACGGTAACTTTTCTCTGTAAAAATTATTCCCCCTTTACACTAGCTATTACTTGGAGCACTCACCTTTTCCATGTACTAGATGCTTTCTACTCTCTGCAGTTCCTCTGCCTCTTTCAGTTTCACTGTCTTTTACAGCAAAACCCTTTTTTTCCTCACCACCTTTGCAACCATGACTGTAGATAAGGAATAACAAGAATCTGGAACGGCTGGTATATTTTACTACTCCTGAGTCCTGGATTAACACTAGTCTGAACATTAACCAATCATGATGCACTCCATTAGTTATGATTTAATTAACATTTTTGGATCAGGGATAGGGCACAGCCGTAGTACCCTTCTTCCCTGACTCCATCGGCCACCTAAGACATTGCAAGCACAAAAAACAAAGAAAAAGAAAATCTAGTGGCTACTGCTTCTTCTACAACACAACGCAAACCGGTACAATGTGATGGATGCGGATGGTGAGCTTGCTTCTGCATGTTCAGAATTCAGATGTTCATGTCATCCGGAGGCTGAGATACTGCTGGGACTGCATCAGCCACGGCGCCTGCTGCCTCATCATCCCGTCGCCGAGGTCGAACGCCATGGCCCTCTGGCACGGCGGCGGCGGCGCGTGGAACACCGCCGCCGGCCCGTCGTCGGAGTAGTACCCGGCCGAGGACGGCGACGACGACAGGAGGCTCGCGCCGGAGCAGTCGTCGGACCCGAACGGGGAGGAGCCGCCGCCGCCGCCGCCAGGGCTGCCGTGCTGCTCCTGTCTCCTCCTGCTGCTGCTGCTGTTCTTGCGGCGGCCGGCCGATGAGCGCCCGCCGACGGCGAGCGTCAGCTCCAGCTCCGCGCCGGCGGCCTCGTCGTCCTCGTCGGCGCTGACGATGTACTCGTCAGCGGGCAGCTGCAGGTCCAGCGCGCGCCGCGGCTGCTTGCTGCGCCGGCGGTTGGTCAGCACCGGCACGTCCCTGGTCAGGTCGCTCATCAGCTGCCTCTGGATGCGGTACAGGCGGTGCAGCTCGTTGACCTGATGATCGATCAGATGGCAAAAACAAACAGGTGATGAGTACCAGTTCATACACTTCCATTTGCAGGATAAAAGAATTCGCGCGCCAGGTAGAAGAACAGAAAGAATGAGCTGAGAATGCGCGTCTCGTTTACCTGCTGCCTGAAGGTCTCTTCGTGCTTGAGCATGGCCATCTTCATGACCTCCATGTCGCATTGCCTCACAACCTGCCTGTCCATCATCATCCTCCTCACACTGTTCTTGCTCGAGCTCGACTAAATGGCTAGTCCCCTGGTCACCAAATCCAGTGCCTGGCTGAAAGCCTGAAACACGAAATCGATGGAACTGAAGAGCTCGCAGTTGCCGTTGTGGTGTTGGTTCTGAAACTGTGGGGTGGCAGGGGGAGGGGATTTATAAACACTGCCTCCAACGCCCATAGGGCGCCTTTCTTCCCACACTAGCTAGACACACTAGGGGAGGGGCCTTAAAATTTTCCATGCCTCCCCTCCCTTTCGGCATGCCAAGCAACAGCAAGAGGCCCAGCTGATGCATATGCACTGCACCCTGGCCAATGGTTTGCACTGTCACTGACTCACTTGCCAAGCATGCATGGAGTGCCCCTCCCAGAGCAGACAGGCCCTGCAGGAGCCTAGTTTAATCCTCTTCTCCTCCGTCGCCCCATGCACGCGTGGGGCCCACGTTCATGCATGGAACCAAAGCAACTGTGTGACTGCAACTGCAGCTGGTACTGCAAACCAGGAGGAGCCGAGAGGAGTGCATTTCAAACAGTGCACGCACTTTTGTGTTTTGTGTGTGTGATACAATGTACTACAGCATGCATGTGTGGAATGATCATTGCAGAGCATGTATTTGTACAAGTTAAAGCTTGAGTTTCCATTGCTTTGAGCAGTTGTTTAGTGTTGGTTCTTAAGTGTGCAAGTAACTAACAAATTCCTAGTAAGATGGAGCTGTCAGCTTGTCACTGAAAACAAGCAAAGGGACGTGAGTCACATGACCTGATGATGGGGTGAGCAATGAGGCTCCTCTCATTCAGTGCAAGTGTGTGCGTGTGCGGTAGCTGCTACCTGAATTATTGGATTGCCACCACAGGAAGGCACTGCTGGTGCTGGATGCAACGTCTGCACATTTGCAATGCTGCGTGGATAATTGGGTGCATCTATCCAAATGGATGAATCCAACGAGGCCCATGTCTTGGGGAAGGGATAAGAGGGGTCCAGTGGCAGTTCCTGTCTCGCTGCTGCTGGGTGGCTCTGCCTTCTGAAAATGAAAGCAAGAAAATCTGAAGGCTGTGGGTTGCAGGAGAACCAAGTAGGTTCAGAATGCAGCAAAGGCAGGTGGATGGACGCAGAGAGTTGCAGAGATCCCTTTGCCAGGAAGGTTCACACATGCATATGTTTGCAACAATGCTGAGGTTGATTTCCTATATTGCAATTAATTGCTTCATCGACCAAATACTCATGGTTCCCGATGTCAGTTGATTGTGTGTTGTTGCAGAATTATAGTTGTCAAGAATGTTAGAGGATGCAGGAAGATTTTGCGGAGGTGAATGCTTGCAACGGTGATTGTTCGGGGATATGTTCAGTGATGGTAAAGTAATTAGAAAGCCTAAGCAAGGGAATGGATGGATAGAGAGGGAGGGATGGTCCAAGGGACGACAAGACAACGGTGCACGCTTTGCCGGCGGAGGGAGGCGCAGCCGTACTCAGTGGTGGGCCCACATGAGAGAGAGAGAGAGAGAGAGAGAGAGAGAGAGAGAGAGAGAGAGAGAGAGAGAGAGAGAGAGAGAGAGAGATTCCTGCTTTCTCGGCTTTCTTTTGGGTCTTCTTCCTAGTGCAAAGCCTTTTATGGATGGATAAGATAAAGCACTGCCCGTTTGACAGCAGTGCCGGCCTACCTGTTCCCTTGAATTTCTTCATCCATGTCTCTCGCTAAAAGCATTTTGATCTCACGCATTGCTAGGGAAATAGCCTAGGTAATCCCCACTTAGTCACTAACAAAAATAGATCAGTACTAGAAATTATGACTAGCTATTTCCTCTATCATTGTGACTGTTACTACTTTTTACAATTAACAATTGCTACAAGAGTAGCTCAATGCAGCCTAACCAATCAACACTTAATTTGCATTCATCGTCATGGCCAAATTAGGGCCGAAAAGGTGTGAAACAGTAGAAGCTTTGTAGGTAGGGGAGAAAGTCCACTCCTCTCCCTTTGCATACTTCTAAAGCTAAAAAGCCACTTTCGTCAGGGGTTTATTACTCATGTTTTTCAGGACGGGAAAAAGGAGGCCGGCTAGCTCATCGATTGTTTCCTTCGCAAAAAGCAATTGGCCAGAGTGCAGTGGAGCTTCTCAAAAGCATAGACCGGCCAACTAGAACAGCAATTTCTGTACTGAAAAGACACAGAGGGCCAGGGGTTGTACTCTTCTAATTTGTTACTTGATCGGTAAATGATGTTACTGTTGACTGAGATTGCTGTTTCTGAAACTTGGTTATTACTTGAATTTTGCAACGGTAGCCTAATTGCTCCTGCTAAGTGCTAACTGAAACTTGTTGCAGACTAACGTCACACCTGACAAAACCTGTTGTCTGTCGGTCCCTTTGTTATTCTGAAGTTGAGACCATTTTGGTCTGAATGATCCAAAACATCACCATGCATGCAGAGTAGCAGACTTGCAGAGGCTGCAAAGCCAATGCAGTGAAAGAAACAAAAAAACTAACCACTGAGGATAAACTAAAATAAACAAAAATTAAACTACTAACAGCCAATGATAAAGTAATCAGGGAGTGAGGGGAGCAAGCATGGCTTGCTCACTCGCACGAGCTAGCTGAGGGCGTTTGGCTAAAATTCAGTGCTGAACTTTTCAGAGAGGAAAGCACATCGATGTCCGCGAAGAATTCAGGCTGCAGCCTCCATTCTGTCCCCCATCTCTGCACACGGCCTCCTCGAAGCCCCGGCCCTCCTCATCATTCCGGTCTCCTGGACGCCTGTGCCGTGGAGTGAGTAACAGCTGGATTAGAGCAAAGTGGTGGAGGGATTAGGGCATTAGGGTGTGGGAAATGGTGCTAATTTGAAACTGTCATCATCATTGCGTAAGGGTGAGCTAGAGTGGTGTGATTGCAAGCCGTTGTTGCTCCAAAGTCCATGTGACGCCTTCAGGAAGCGCAAATGGTGTATGCTCAAAATCAGATTAGTGTACTCAGCTGATGAGTAGCCTTAATTTGTAAAATTTAAATTTCAATTGAACAATACTCTTTTGTGAAACCCCACCCAAAAAACATGTCAGGAGTACTTCCAAAGCCATGTTGAAACCATGCATCTGGAAAAAAGATGCAGGTCAAATTGGATTAGAGTACAAAATGCAATTGGTATAAACAGGATTAATCAACCAACAGGAAATCGATCCCTGTGGAGGCAGTAGGGGAGGTGCTGTTGGAGCAAGCTCAGGCTAGGAGCCGACAGGTTTGTCCGGCACGCACGCTCGCCACCTGAGCCACAGCGCACCGAAAGAAGGAACATGAGTGGCGAGAAAGGGAGGAGGCAAGCGCAGAAAAGAGATGGCAGGAGGGGCCTGAAAAGACGAGTTTCCTCATGACCTCACACTAACATTTGTAGTCCTAAAGTGAGCACATTCTCTAGGCCTCTTGTTCCCCTCGTTTCTCTCTCCCTCCCTTCCTCTCCCCTTGGATTTTCTTGAGACATAACTCGCTGTCTTTTTTCTCCTAGTTTTCTTGTGGCATATGAATTAGACATAAGTATTTAGTGGGCTGGACAAAAAAACCGGTTTGTTCTAGACCTTTCCGAACCGGGCCTGAGTTGGGCTTGGATCACCCAGACCTGAGCATTTAAGCCCAACTCGGTCATGGGCCCAGCTCGAGCCTGATGGGTTTTGACCCGCCCACGCTCGCTGCCAGCCCGAATATGGTTGGCCAAGCCCGAAAAAATCGGGCTGGCCCAAAAGCCCATCCAAACAATTAATTTTATTTATTTATCTATAAAAAAGAATGGGCGGCCCGAGCCTAATTCGAAGACTCGGCCGGCAACATCCATGGGATGGTCGTGGGCACAAATTTTTGCCCCAAATGAATTGGGTTTTTTTTCCCGACCCGCCCCGCAAAATGCTCAGATCTAGGATCACCCATGTTTAGATCAAAACTATAAAAACAGTTTATTTAGAATGGGATCGTGCTAGGCCAGATTTTTTTCAGACCCATTACCTCTATCCAATGTACCCAAATGAGGGTTGGTACTTAAGAAGTCCCTGAATATTCTGACAAATAGCGCATTTTGTTGATATCTGTATCAACCGCTTCCCCAGTTTTGAACGTATCTTCCAATCGAGATGCACGACTGATTTAGCAAATGAGAAAGGTCAATGACTTCCGAACCGAGCTATTCCATCTATTCTGAATTGGTTTTAGGCCCCGTTTGTTTCTTTAGCATCTCCTAAAATTTCTGTCACATCGAATGGTTAGATATTAATTAGGAGTATTAAATATAGACTAATTACAAAACTAATTGTACAGATGAAGACTAATTTGCGAGACGAATCTATTAAACCTAATTAGTTCATAATTTGACAATGTGGTGCTACAGTAAACATGTGCTAATGATGGATTAATTAGGCTTAATAGATTCGTCTCGAAAATTAGCCTCCATCTATGTAATTAGTTTTATAATTAGCTCATATTTAGTCCTCCTAATTAGCCTTCGAATATTCGATGTGACATAAATTTTAGTCGGGACTAAAGACCCAAACACCCCCAGTAACGATAACGAATTCCAAAACCCTCCCTTTTTTTTCTTTTTACGGCTACCTACTTCGAGACCCAACCCTGGTATAGCCATGGGTCGCCATGTCGGGCTTAGCCCGGTGAGATCAGGCTAAGTTCATTTTGGTCAGGTATAGTGATGCTAATGTGAAATAGTAGAATTATGAAATAAATTCAGTGCGATTCATTTTTTCTTTTGGCTTTTCCGCTACCATTTTTTCTATGGGAATGACTCCCCAACAATTGAGTAAAAATTTTCTTTGCATTAGTCAGTTAGATGCCACGTGGGAATGGCCAGCTAGGAAATCTGAGTGGGCAGAAGCCAAAAATCAGTCGATTTGCTTAGGGTGTGTTTGGTTCTAGGGTCGAAGTGGGTTGGGTTGGAGCCGACCCACTTCGACCCATGTTTGGTTGGAGAGGGTAGGGGTTGGGTCCAACCCAGTAGAGGAATATTCCTCCAAGATCCGGGTCGAGATGATCCCTTGAAATCGAGCGGACCATCTCGACCCACTTGCACGGCGTCGGTCTCCGTTCGCGAGCGAGGCGCGCCTGGATGCCGCTGCGGCCGCTCGATCTCCGTGGGAGAGGAGGAGGCGCCGTGGGGAGGAGCCGCGCGGGGCTCCAGCCGGCGGCGGGGGGCGCGAGCCGGCGGCGCGGGGCTCCAGCAGGGGGCGTTGGTGGCCGGTCGCGAGGCTCGGGCCGGCGCGGGGCTTCGGCCAGCGGCGGGGGGCGCTGGCGGCCGGCCGGGGGGCGCAGGCCGGCGGCGGGGAGGGGGCGCAGGCCGGCGGCGGGGAGGGCAGGGGCCGGCGGCGGGGAGGGGGCGCAGGCCGGCGGCGGGGAAGGGGCGCGGGCCGACGGCGGGGAGGGGCCGGCGGTGGGGAGAGCAGGGGCCGGCGGCCGGGCAGGAGGAGCGCGCCAGGAGGATGAGCAGGAGCGGACCGTGAGGGAGGAAGAAGAAGATAAGGAAAAAAAGAGAGGCTGACAGGTGGGCCCCGCAGCTGACAGGTGGGGCCCACAACTAACGGTGTTAAAAAGACATCCACCCAACCCTCTCAATCTCTCCAACCAAACAAAAGACTGGGTTGGCTCCAACCCACTCATCTAAACACGGGATGGGTCGGCTCCAACCCACTCATCCAAACACGGGATGGGTCGGCTCCAACCCATAAAAGTGGGTCGGCTCCAACCCAACCCACATCATCCCAAAACCAAACACACCCTTAATCAAACACCCCCAATGGGGAAATTGCCTGAAAACTGCAACTATATCAACCGAATAATGGGTAAGACAAAATAAATGAAGACACAAACCACAATATCAATAATATCTTAGATGCTACTCCATCCGTCCCAAATTATAGGTCGTTTTGGCTTTCTAGATGCATAGATATTATTATGCATTTAAATATAGGGTATATCTAAGTGCATAACAAAAGTTTATGAATTCAAAAAAACTAAAATGACCTATAATTGGAACGGAGGGAGTACTTCGGTTACTAAAGGAATACTAAGAAAAAAAGTACAAGAATAGTCGTGTCTATAATCAAAATAATGACAAATAAATTAAATAAATCTTTTGTTTATGAAACCCAATGCAGAAGCAGATGCTGACCGCTATATGCTACGGATGCACACACACCCTACCATACAAGGACCTCCGAGGGACTGTTGTAACTAATATTTAGATCAACAAAATCGCCTTATGCATCTCACAGTCTATGGGCATGTTTCCTACATACACTTTCATAGTACCACAATCAATTGTTAGAATAAATATAGAAAAATGCGAGCACCATGCTGAGTCAAAAGGCTTGAACCTAGGTGAATAGGTTAACAAATCAAACATACATTGGAATTGCAAAACTTTACATATTCTTCCTTAGTTTGATTTGACCCCAAAAAATTGCAATTGCAAAAAAAAACACTTCAAATATAATTTTGAGAATGATTACACACATATTGATGTTTTTAAAAGAAAATATGAAACATTGAAATATATTACATCCTGGATTTTCAGAAATTTTAGAGAATTATAGGTCTTCATTAGGGTTGGCATGGTCTTCAACAATTGATGGATCAATTATTGTGCACAAACTCCTTTTGATGGTCATCTATTTGTACGTTCTTTTTTTGGGAGAGAAGGCATGGGCAATTCTTTTCCTATGCCATGAGAAACGTGTGTGCATGCATGACAAAGGCTTTTAGCCCCGTCGTTTCTGTGTTTGTTTTTTCATGAAATCGACAAGATCACTTTTACTCAATAAAAAAATTGCCGTTACTCATTCTTGTTGTAAACACCACCAGCACTCCAAATTGTTTCGTTAATAAAAGAAAAAAAGACAAGGCAAATATTATGCTTGCTGTTCTGAAACAATGACTTTGAAGTTTGAAGTCATGTTTTATCACTGGAGTATGTAAAATTAAAATCATTGAGCTTCACCGTTCTAAAGAAGCAATCCGTTAGTTTCCTTCCCCTTTTCATTGTTGGAAAACTAAAAGCACAAGATCTGCGCTTAATTTCTAAAAGCACAAGATCCGTTTTTGGTTGCCAATGACGAAAAGGCCTAAAAGCTTTGTTTAGTTGGGCTTGTTGCCTTGTTGGGTTGAGAATTGCAGCTATGAGGGGTGCAGCATTTTTTACAGTTAGTTTCATGCCATGACATCCCATTTACTGCCACCATAGAAAATAAAGCCTTAGCATCTGGTGAACCTGCCCAAGCGCCGCAAAGGATCAGTTTATTTTGGCTTCTCCGTAATCATTTTGAGTTTAGGCCAAAACTTTTTTTTCTGGGAATATCTGAACCAACTCTGTGCAAAGTTGTACTCTTTTCTGGACCCTTTACCTCTTCTGTAAACAAAACTTCGGAATTTCCGTTCGCTTTAATGGAAATGGGGTAAAGCCTCGTCTTGAAAAAAAAAACTGTCCAAAGTTCACAAGAAACTCACATTTTCTCTACAAGAACAACAGAAGATAGACCGGATCAAACTGAAATCTCCTGTAGCAAATCAGACAAATACAGATAAAACTCAACGCCTGCATCAGAGTGCATATAAATATATTCAGCGTAGCAGAATAGGCACAGAACAGAAGGCGCTTAATGATCTGTACAATTTTGTAGGTGTATGTTGGTTCCCAATCTAGCTGGGTCTGAGTACCAGACAGATCTCTGAAACAACATTATCTAAATGATCAACATCAATAACCAAGTACAGATATGCAAATGCCTCCGCTCATGATTCTTATAAACACTGATTCGTGCCAAGAAAATAAGTAAACAAAGAATTTGGGCACAGACAAGAAAAACGATACTTATCAAAGCAGAGGAACAAATCCAAGTAAGCCAGCAGCAACACATTCTAGACACGGAACCTGATTCTCTGTACAGGCAGAATATGGTAATATTGGCGTATAAGGTGCGAAAAGAAGCCAAGACAGATTCTACAATATTTTATTATTCTTATTATTTTTGTGAATAATCACAGGTAAATGAAGCTCACTGGTCACTATCATGTACTTCATCCTAAGAAGTGTCATCCTCACCAACCAAGGGTACACTACCCAGCCCTACACTCAAACTCCACTTTTACCTCAACCTAACTACCTGTAGTTTCTACAGCAAGATTAATGGTGCTGCAATATACTTCCTACACTTGTCTGACATAAGGTCTGTTACAAATCAGCGGAAAACTAGCTGCCCTCAATCATCTGTTGTGGAGATGAGAAGCGATCTTCTCACGTTGCAGAGCATGATCATATCCCAGTAACCGATCATTGAATTGCACTGCTGTCCAAAGATCAAGCAACGAAGCTTGGTAAGAACCGCCTGATTCAGTGGGAAAGCCGTTATTCCGCCCACTACTTACAGCAGCAGCAGTAGTACGCCCATTTGGTTGGCGCATCCTCGCGTTGTTTCCCCTTGCTTTCGCAACACCTAAACAAGCCTTCAACATCTGACGCATGTACATGTTCAGCCCAGAGTTCAACGCATCAGCACACTCTTTGCGCATGCTGAGACCTTGAGCCTTCAGCTTATCCTCAAGTAGCTTGGACAGCCACTGAGAATCTGGCAACTCGCCATTATTGTAGCACACATCTGAAGAGCAAGATGTCGAAGGCTGAGAATTCTGAGCCTTTGGAATTCCCAGCGGCGCCCTGATCGGGCTTTGGCTCTGCACGCAGACCGGACTACCCCGGGCCTGGTCGACCTCCTCGCCATCCTCCACAGAGATAACCTCTTGCAGAGCCTTGCTACCAGTTGACACAAACTCCCCAGCCCCCGGATGACCAAGAGGGGACTTGCCGATCGGGCTCAGCTTGTCACCAAACCTCCTAGTAAGAGGCCTCACCCTCCTCGCCGGCAGCAAGCCATTGTTCAGCGTCCCATTCGACACGGTGCTCGTCTGTGAGTTCCCGGTGGGTGCCTGCTTGCTCGGCGCCGGCCCATCCGACACGCACGCGTTGCCGAGGATGGACCGGATGAGGACATTGTGGAGCCTGATGTTCTCCTTCCCAAGCGCAGCGACGCAGATCCTCTCGAACTCGGCCTTGCCGAGCTGACAGCCCAGGAACCTCCTGAGGCCGCGGAAGTAGAGCTCGGCGCGCTGGTGGCCGAGCCGCTTCACGATCTGCGCCTTGAGCTCGAGCGTGTCGACGCGGGCGAGTTTCTTGGGCGGCGGCTGCATCTCGCCCGCCGACGGACGCCAAATGCAGCCCCGCAAGCGATCCGGCCGAGCAGCAGCTCCGGGGAGAGCAAACCAAACCCTAAACGACGACGCCCCCGCCGCTGGCCTCGGGCTCAAGCGATCCGCGGCCGCCGAGCTCACCGCGAGAAGCGATCGCTCGAGCTCGGCCCCAAGCTATCCCCCCCACCTGCGGAACCAGATCGAGAAGCAGCAATTCAGCACACGGAGAGAGAATCGCCTCGGGACAAACTCCCACACGAGCTCGGGAGATCGCTCCGCGGCCGAATTCAGCGGCACCGGCTCACGGGACCCACCTCGGAACCGAGCTCCGAGCAAGCCCCGGGCCGGGATTCACCGGTCGGGAGCGAGCCCGCCGCGAATCCCGGCGAGCTCCGGCCGAATCGGTGCGGGGAAACAGCGGGGATTCGGGCGGGGGGCAAGAAATCGGGGAGGAAATGGAGCGGATTCGGGGAGGGGGGGGGGGGGGGGGAGACTCACCTCGACTAGGGTTCCGGCGAGATCGGGCCGCCGCCGGCGAGTCGGAATTGGGGTGGGGGTGGAAAAATCGAGGAAAAAATATTTCCTCTTTTTATTTTAATTTTCTTTCCGGCCGCCGCAACTGGGGAGATTTTCCCCCAAATTATTGGTTTGGTTTGGGGGGGACGAACAGTGGTGGCGCTATTTGGGGGCGCGTGCGCAATTACGCGTCCCTGGTGTCGGGCTAATGTCTCAATGGCAGGTGGGGCCGGGGAGTCAGGGTGTGGTCAGCGCGTTGCTGGTTGCGGGCTGCCAGTGCGAGAGGCGTCTCACGAGTCACGTGAGACCATCATTGGGCTGTCGTGATGGCGTCAGCGTGGCACGTGCGCTCGTGCCGGGAGACAGCACAGTACTGGGCACTCGATGTCATAATTCTTTTTTTTTTGAAAGAAATCGATGTCATAATTCATTAACTCATAATATGACGTGCATGACTTGCAGCACGTTTTTTTTGGCTTAAACGAGAATGCTTGTGCTGTAGGCTAGACTGATGCAATAAACCAGATCATTTCAACAATATTTTTAGAAGAACAGTAGTCTAAAGTTTCAGAAGGAGAAGAATTATCACTTAACACAGTTTACTGAAATCACAAATAGCCTTGATTTTTACTTCACCTTTGTCTGGGTGACCCTTATTATTTTTTATATCTTTGATCATAGGTGTGGTATTCTTAAAGCACTTCCGTTGTGGGCAAACCAAAAAGTTGCGGTACCAAATCTTGTATCTTTCTTTAACCTTTTAAGTGAAAAAATACTGCATTTTAAAAACTGTAGATATTCAAAATATGAAGAGAAAACGTAAAAATCATTCATCTATTTGTAAGACTGTTGGCGCACGAGTATCGTAGCCAGGGGCGGACAGGAGCGAATCTAGCTCAGAAGGGCGCGGGGTCAGCGCCGTTTCTAGCTGGGTTCAGCTCCTAGTTAGAACAGTGCAGAACAGTGATTTCCATTGAACTTGGATGCAATGGAGCCTCTCCTGAGCTGCTTGTAGCCATGGATGAAGAGAGGAAGAAGAAAAGAAAATGAAGGAAGAAGAAAAGAAGGAAGGAAAAAAAAGGAGATGAGGAGTGAGGAAAATGAACCTCTCTAGCTCGTTGCGCTAGAACCGCCACCACTTCGTAGCACATTCTTTTGCAACACAATAACTTGAGTTATTCAAGTGTGCATCCAGTTGGCCACATTCCGTATTATTGGGATGCTTGTCCTTCGGAAGGAAATTGTCGGTCCAATCACACAATCCACGTGTTCTGTTACTTTTCTCAGTCCAATCACGCAACACACGTGTTGTGTCGCTTTTCTCGATCAGGCCACTGTGACGAGTTGATGGAATCGAATTGACATATGCAGTTGCATACACTAGGCCAGAAAAGATTTGTGCTGGCTCATAGGATTTTTAGTACTGGCGAGCGATGTTGGCACCCACCAGCACAAAAAGGTGTGGGCCCACTTCGTCAAAATCCGCCAGCACAAATGACCTCCATTTGTGCTGATGGGTCATGTCCTTATGTCACCCGCCAGCACAAATGATTTTCAATTTATATGGATGGAAGGAAAAAAATGTAAACTAGTTAAAAACTTTATTTTACACATCACGATATATATTTAACATATATTAGACTACGTATATGTTGTTGTGTAGGTGTTGCAAAAAATTTATAAGTGATTTACTATTTTGTAAGGTTTAAATGATTATAAGGATGTTTATTGGAATTAATATGTATTTGAACTAAAATTTTCACAAATAAGATCAAAAAAATTCAGAAAAATGACGCTAAAGATACATGTTTCATTTTAACTCAAACCATGAAAGTTCATGAAAGATTCACAAAGATTTTAGGTACATTTATCACTTCTATTAAAACTTTTAGTGAAAATAAATTCTAATAATATCTAAACGCGGTAAAAAAAAACTATATAAATTCGTATGGAATCATTTTATGAGTTCACAATGTTGACATAAAAGTTTCAATATGTTATAAGAAAATTGGAATATATATTGTTCTTAAATTTATACTTCACCTACAACATTTCATATAACTCAAGTGAGGCCTTAAACTTGTGAACTAAACGTAGTACTACAGTAACATGTGAACTAACTCATTCAAAAAAAATTATGATTTCTATCCGATTGTAATTTTTAGATGCACTATGTGACATATATGTTCATATGTACAAGTTTAAGACATGTTTGGATTCAATTACTAATTTTAAAAAACTTTTTATTTTTTTTTAAATTATCTATGATGTCGGGCTATAATGCCACCTACCAGTAGAGATCAATCCCTGCTAGCGGGCGGCATTATTGCCCGCCAGCACAAATGCTTTCTAAATTTATGGTGGTCGCCACACCAGCGATCCACACCTCTGAAAATGATGATCTCCCATTAGCTGAACAAGGTTGGCCAGGCTCAGCACCTGTCTCTCTCTCCTACCCACACGCTTAGACCTTATCTCTCTCAAACTTATCTCTCTCAATCCCTCCCACGCTCATCTCTCACTCTCTCCCTGGCCCTGGCCAGCTCACAGGCAGCCAGCACAGCCCTAGCGCCATGCGATCAGTCGGCAACATGAGTAGCCGAGCAATGGGCGCGCACAGGGGGCGTGGGTGGCCGGCCCTAGACGCGAGTGGCGGGCGGAAGGCACACGGCGGCAGCACCCATAGCGTGGCGGACAGCGGCAGCGGCCAGCCCCAAGCGCTGGGGCAAGGGCGGCGGGACGCGCTGACCTCTTTTTCTTTTTTATTTTATTTTTCTTTTTATATTTTATATATTTTTCTTTTGTTTTTTATGTAGTAGTAAATATGAATATTTCATATTTATGTAATATTGCCGTGGAATGTTTAATGGTATAAAAAATTATATATTGTTCATGTTTTAATTTGCTTTGTGGCGAGAGATACATATTTTAAATTGGCGGGAAATAATAATTTTAGAATTTGTGGGAAATAAAATTAGAAAAAATGGTGGGAAAATTAAAAATTAAAAGGGGAAAACGATCTGTGCCGGTGGGCGTCTTAAGCATCTCTGCTGGCAGGCGCCCGCCAGCACAAATCTATTTTTGCTGGCAGGTGCTTACTCGCCAGCACATATGTCCATTTCTGCTGGCTCAAGGTTGCTGGCGGTTAGGCAACCTGCCAACGCAAATGTATTTTACCCGCCAACGCAAATTTTTTATGGCGTAGTGATATACACCTTTACATCGTTCTCATGAGGTACCAAGAACCAACAAGTCGTGCCATCTGTTGTCTGATGTAGATCATCGGTGGAGTAGGCTGAAAACCTTGCCTAAATCACCATCCTCTCATCCTTTTCAGGTTCCATTGCTCGAGCTCAAACTTGAAAAGAACACCTCGGAAAGTAGTTGCAGAAACAGCCGGGCGAAGTCGAATGGAATTTTCTTCAGGCATAATCTAAATAATGAAAGGAACATGTTTCTGAATGGTTGCATACGAGTTTTCTGTGTTGTGTCACTTTACTGAGGTATGAAGTTGACTGCAGTACAAACTATTTCACACTTTGCTGAACAAACACAGCTTCTTCCCAAACTCAAGTGTCAAAACAAAAGTAACTTTGACAGGTTGAGATATGTTCAGGGTCAGGGTTCAGACTTCAGTAAGCACTAGAAAACAGGCGCGGCTTTGCCGCGCACCCATCGGAGTGAACCAGAGCCCTTCGGTCTCTGGCTTGTGAAATGGTCATCAACTCTTTTTTTTTTTCGATCTGATGTTCTTTTTAGCATTTACTTGTCCGTGCTCTATTTCTTGTACTGGATTGCGCCCTTTAATAGACTTGCTATTTGACAAATGGTCAGTTTTTTTATCTTATCTACTATTTGCAAAGATAATGGAAGAAGTTGAACCACTACAATGACAAAATAAATTATGGCAAAATGCGTGCAATCTTAAGCTTTCATTGAGTATAAAAAAGTGATGCAGGATACATTATTAGAATAAAATATAACAACATCTCCGTGCAGCACATGACAATGTATAAATAAATAAAAAATATAGTTAACTATGAGAACTTGCTGGCAGAAACTGAATCTCAAGGATCAGTAGTATGAAGCTCTTAGTTAATATATTTCAAACTACTATGCAGCAGGGTATCTCAGCACCTAAGTAGATGTTGCTCTTTATCCATGTAAGTGGCTTCTTCTTCATGGTATATTTGACAATATCCTTTTGGCAACATTTGGAATTGGAACCAGTGATCTTCTGTGATATTTCACTTAGGAATCACGAGTTACAAATCTATTCAGAGCACACAAATGATAGATGGAGGAATTGTGGTACCTTCTTCTGGAAGACCTGAATCAACAATCAGCGAGCGGGTGAGTGCCCATGGGAAGGCCAATATGTTTATAGAGTGGCCTTTTAAAAAAAATTAGCAATATTTTCAGCAATATAAGATTGTATTTCCTTCCTGAAGCTGAGCACGTTGTACCTTTTGAAAAGCTATTGCCTTTGACGGCAAGCTATTTGCAACCTGTATGGGTGAAAGATCGATACATCAGCAATGGTGGTGAATTGAGAGCCAAAATGGCAGTGTCGTCAAGCAAAGAAAAATAAATGGTTCACCTTATCCCACATGTTTTTTTAGGATTCCTTATCCCACACGTTAAACTGGATAAAATTACGAAGTAACAAGATTGGTGTCACTTGCTTTAGTAGGAAACAGACAACATGGTAAATGCTTCAGATTTCTATCTTCCAAGCAAAAGCAAAGGTAGGATTTTCCTTTCCACAAATTGTACTGGATATGTAATATTTTACTTTCAGTGGAGAATAACGTTAAATTTGAAATGCATTGCCTATTTGCCTGTAAATTTTATACAGCAACTTACTTCAAGTGTGCTTTTTATGTGGTTCCAGTATAGTTAAGGGATGCAAACAGGCAGATGATCAAAATTAAGATTTGCAGAGTTCACTCAAATGGTAAATCTTGCTACTTTCAAGTTTGTAGCATAAATCAAAAGTTCAGAATTTACTGTTATCTATTGAATGAAGTATAAAGGATGAGAAAAGCCATTAAAACGCCTGAAACTGCATCATTTTCTTCTACGATTCTGGTGCTTCCACACATACAGAATCTAATTTAACATTCAGATGATCTATTGCTTTTTTAGCTAATTAAGTGACTTCTTAGAATGCCGTGTCAAATCAGGCATATGAATTTAATGATCCACATATATATAACAGCATTGAGCCAGTGACTCACTCATGAAAAGATAGTTTGAGAATAAAAGAGCAAGGAATTGCATGTACTATGAGTGGAGAATTGCTGTTTTTCTGCAAATAAAATCAACAAATTAAATGAATAGCCTGTTGCAAGTATACATCACCGTGAGATATCATCAAACCTCCGGTGAATCATTTTGACAAATCCATAGTGAGCAAGAAGAGCATACCATCAAGCATCAGGGAGGAAAGGGGAGGGGACAGGAAGCAGCAGCGAGGATCAGGCTGCAGCAGGGCGAGAAGGCGGCAGCGATGGAAGCACGCCCGTGGCTTGGCCTTCTCAATGCTTGCGAGGTGGTGGGGAACTGGGGATAAGGTTTTTGGCTGAGCGGAATCGCGAGGAATCGACTCGATCGAGTCTACAGGCAAGCTTGCAGACTCTATAAACATATTGGCTTTGATGGAGCTAGAGCTTGCAAAATGAGTGGCTGCAGTGATTCGCAAGCTGTTGCATCTATAGCTCCACAAGCACACACGGCGACAATGGCATGGTTCTTCCCGATGAGTAGCGGCTTGCCTTGGAGGAATTTCATCGAGCAGCTAATGGGCGTCCTCCATGTCAACGACTGACCCGCCTGCTAGGGTGTTCTCTGCTGAGCGGGAGGGCGCACAGGGGTTCAAGAGAGCTACAAAGGACCAGCACTGCTTGCCTGCTTCGTCGCGTGTGCCTTTCTTGGCGCCGGCGCGGACACCGCTGCTCCTTCGCGAGCGGCAGGCAGCGCGTGTCAGGAACGACTAGAGTCCGGAGGTAGGCGCAGAAGCAGGCGACGGAGGGTAAGCGTGCACTTCCTCTGAGCACGTGCACGCTCTCCTGCCCACGGGGACGGGGCCCTCTCGGCCGCGCGGCCGCTTATGCCTCGGTCGTGCACGCCTCTTGCCACTGCCGCCGCCTGCCGATTGATGACCACATCGCGTCGCAGCACACCTCGCCTTTCCGCGACCCTCATCCTCGGAGCGTATGGTGGAGGAACGATGCTGTTGGCCTGGGGGACTACGCGCCTGGACGAGCGTCGCCGGCGAGCGTTGGGGACTCCCTGCCTGGACGAGCGTCGCCGGCGGCCAGGCGGGAAAGTAGCAGCGATAGCAGGCAGAGCTCGGGATTCGGGAAGGCTCGAGAAATGCTACACACTTGCTTCTGACGCCGATCAACATCCGATGGTGGGAGAAAACAGGCGACGTGGCCCAATTAGATGCTTGAGCTTGGCTCAGGCTTCGTTATGAAGAAATTGGTTTGCAGTTCTGAATTTTCTGATGAACACCGTACTAAATGTTGGCGAAATTAAAAATTAATTGCACAGTTTGATTGTACTTTGCGAGACGAATCTTTTGAGCCTAATTAGTCAATATTTGGACAATAATTCAAAAATACAAACAAAACGCTATAGTGTGCTACGGTGCCGTGCAGTGATTTTGGCGACGCCAACTTTGCCGAACTAAACAAGGCCTTACTGAACTGCTGTATACCGAACGGCAAGCTACTCGACCTTGCTGCCGCCTTCGTCAGCGGTCTCGTCGGCGAGCAGCCCGGCGCGGACGTCCTCGACGTCGGCGTCTTCAAGCGCCGTGGTTGATCCGTTGGAGCTGTCAGGCGGCGGTGGCACGGGCGCCAGGAACTCGACCCACGCGTGCCTCTTGGCGTGCTCGACGCCGTAGTACAGCGCGACGCCGGCGGCGACCACGACGACGTTGACGATGACGGTCCTGGCCGACGCGAGGCACATGACGGTGGTGATGAGCGCGACGGGCGGGACGCACATGGCGGCGGCCCCCGCGGTGCCGACGGGGATCCGGTACGGCCTGGGGAGGTCCGGGTTCTTGGCGCGCAGCTTGACGAAGGCCGCGAACACGACGAGCATCCCGAGCCCGTAGAGGAAGTTGAGGAACTCGATGATCTCCTGGAAGCTCATGAAGGAGAGGATCACTACCCCCGTCGCCGAGCACAGGATGCTGAACGTCGGCGTCCCGTGCTTGGACCTGCAATCGCGAATTCGCAATCGACAAGAAGATTCGATTTTTGTCCATGGAGGAATGCTTCACATTTCGCAACAAAAGAGAAGCATTTGATTTCACCTGCGGGCGAAGATGGCGGGGATCATGCCCATCTCGGCCATGCCGAGGAGCTGGAAGGAGTCGCTGCTCATCTCGGCCTCGAAGAGCCCCATGTTGGACATGGCGGCGGCGGCCTGGATCCACACGCGGAGCCAGGGCCCGCCGATCCTCCGCCCGACCTCGGAGAAGAAGCCGTCGGTCCACTCGGCCGCCGTCTCCGACGGCAGCGCGCCGGTGCCGGCCAGCAGCGGGATGAGGTAGGCGCCGACGACGAGCCCCACTGCGCCGAACACCGCCTTGGGGAACGTCTTCCTGGGCTCCTCGACCTCGCCGGCGAGCGTGCTGGCCTTGTCCCAGTAGTTAAGGTTCCAGAACATGGAATTGAAGTAGCCGCGCAGGTTGACGGCGCCGGTGTTGAAGGAGAGCCAGCGGGACGGGCGGATCTTGGGGGCGGCGAGCACGGCGAGCGCGACGAACGGGGAGAGCGAGAAGGCGGTGAGGGCCAGCGCCGAGAGGCCCACGAGGTGGAGCCCGCGGTAGTTGAGGTAGGTGAGCGCGGCCGTGAGCGCGAGGATCGCCAGCGAGCGTAGCACCGGCGGGAGGACGAGGCCGCCGCCGGACCTGAGGTAGTCGAGGAAGAGCACCGGGTAGAGCGCGTTGTCGAGCGTGCCGGACGCCCACTTGGAGAACCCGACGAGGAAGGCGGCGGCGGGGCCGAAGGCGGCGGAGACCCAGGCGACGTAGCCGGCGTTGGTGGGGAACGCGGAGGCGAGCTCGGCGGTGACGAGCGCCTCCGGGAGCGACCAGAGGGCGGGGAGGACGAGGAAGCCGAGGACCGGGAGCAGCGCGCCGCCGCCCGCGCGGACCGAGTCCTCGATGCCGAAGGGCCCCCCGGAGACGTCGTAGAAGATGAGCGCGATGAGGGGGAGCACCGTCAGCCGCGGCCGCGCCGGGGGATCCGCGGGGGAGCCGGTCATCGCGTCAACGGCCGACGCCGGCCGGCGCCACGCGCGCGCGCGGAGGAGTTGACAAATCAGGGGTGAGGTGGGCGGGTGAGCAGAGGAGTAGTGGCGTGTTCCTGTTGTTGGTAGAGATATTATTAGGGGGTTGGTTTGGAGAATGACAGGTGGGGCCGGATATCTGATCCCGGCGACTGGGAAGATTCTTTATCCAAGCGGGCACGAGGTTGTGAATGGGGTCCTGAAGGTTAGAGCTGGCTGTGGCCCACCTGTCGGTGGCGCGCGAGTGTTCTTCACGTGCCTAATGGTGTGATTAAGTTTGGATAATATCTTATCGTTATCATTGTTGGTGATGGGAAGGTAGTCTATATTATTGGTACTTCTTGTCGTTTCCATTCAACTCTCAATTCTGTCTCCGTTTTTTTTTTGCTTGTTTGTTTTTTAAAAAATTGTACTCGTGTGCTGCGTGCATGCATTTTTCAATGCATTGGGTTGTAGCATAATATCATCCCATTTTTCAATTTTACTTTTCATTCAACGGATGAAAACAGGAAAAAAACGTAAATCCTAGGGGGAGAGGCCTCTCGATTTAGTGCTATCGAGAGAGCCCCTACATTTGGAAATAGGAGGAGATGTCGGGCCAGACAAAAAAGAAAATGAAATGAAAAAAAAAGTAACAAATCGAATCAAGGAAGTAAGAGCAACTCCAAGAGTATTCTAAAAAATTCTTCCCCAAAACTATGTATTAGGGGTTCTTCCAAAAAACATTTCCCCCAAAAACATATCAATCCATAGCAGATCGCTAATAAATAGCCCCCAATATTTTAAAACAGGCCACGTCATCATATTGGGCCCATCGGAAGGGACGCACGAGCGTGCGGAAATTAGGATTGGGGGAGGAATGCCAACGCTAAAATATACGCGGTGGTAGGCTGTTTTTTAGCGTTGCTAAAAAATTGGGGAAGGTTTGAGTGGACTGTTGGAGTTCGTTTTTTCTCTTTTTTCCAAAAAAAAGTATTTGGGGTAAGATTAATAGTCTCTTGGAGTTGCTCTAAGAGCAACTCTAAAAGCTCGCTTAAAATTGCCCCAAAACCTTATTTAGGGGAAAAACAAAAAAAACTTACCTTTAACAACTCTCCTATCCTTACTGTAAAAATATGTGGATGCTAAATACACCTCCGTTGCCCCGCATATATGCGGGGTCCGGTCCTTCCCCAATCCCCACTACTGGGACACCACTGAGCCCTGGGCGCCCGATGCCTTCGTCGTCGCCTGGCGCGCCCCGGAACCGGAGGACACTAACACTACTGCGCCAGCAAGGGGGCGACTTCGAGGTCGACCCGTTTGATGGCGCCTGCCGGCTGGTGTTCTCCTGCGATGCCGCGTTTGCGCTCCCCGACGCCTGCGGGGCCCCGATGGTGCTGCGCTGCGACATCAAGCTCGAGTTCTCCTTCCTCGAGACCGTCGAGGTCATAGCGTTCCAAGCCGACGACTCACTGCTCCTCCGGCTCTCTGTCGCGCCCCTGTTGTACTACCGCGCGGCGGCCGACGACATCCACCAACCGGTGCCCATCGACCCGCCCGACAACGATGACGACCCATGGATACGGACCACCGACATCACCCCCAACGACACGATGGGGCGGTGCTAGGTGTACAGGGTCTCATTGGCGTGGTTCTAGCCGAAGATGAAGGACACACTGGCGTGCATGAAGAGGCAGGAAGTGCCTGTCGTGTTCTGCGACATTGGGCGTTGGGGGCTCAATGTCAACGATGAGCCACCGTTTGAGCAACCAACGGAGGACCTGTTCTTCTGCGTGGAGTGTGAGGGGCTAAGGTTTCCCATGCTGTTCTTGGTTAAGGTGAGCATCCCAACTAATGGGCCTAATTATGATAATGTGGCCTGTTTTGAAATATTAGGGGCTAATTATTAGCGATCTACTATGGGTTGATTTGTTTTTGGGGGAAATTTTTTCGAAGAGCCCCCAATACATAGTTTTGGGGAAGAACTTTTTGGGAAACTCTTGGAGTTGCTCTTAACAACTCCACCACATGACCACCTCCTCTCCGGCGATGACTCCAACTCCGGCAGGCTCCAATTCAGGTTAGGGTTTTGGGTTGGGGTTAGGGTTTCGAGGTTGGGAAGGGGATGATTTCTGCCTGCGAGCCCTAGAGGAATGGCCGGGGAGGCGGCGGTGATGCCGCCAGCCGGGGGTGGAGGATATCCCATGGCCGGGGCTTGCAGCGGGGGCTAGCAAGAGGAGTGGTTAGGAAGGACGGGGGAAGGGGCGGCGGCGGTGGGTGGGCGGAACGGCATGGCGGCAAGGTCACCGTGGGTGGTGGTGGAGGCCGACAGTGGCGGGGCGCGTGCCGGAGATGAAGAAAACAAGAAGGATGCTCGTCGGAGAAGTCAGTCTCTGGAGATTTGGGTGGAGGGAAGGTGGAGGAGGGGAGGGGAGAGGTGGGTGGAGGTCAGGCGGTCCTCGGTGTCAGCTCCGACGCCGGTGAAGTGGAGGTCGGTCGCAGGGTGGATCTGTGCGGGCGGTGGCGGAAGGAAGACAAAGGCTCTCGGTTGGTTCGGGGTTTGGGAAAAAAGCGTGTCGTTCCTCTTTTTTTCCGTTGGTTCGTTGGACAGTAGATAAGGCGTGAAGGAGGCGGAGGGTTTTCGACCGATGCTTATCAGGAGAACCTTCTCGTCGTAGCCACGTCCAAAAAAACCAACTGGCCACATCCACGGTCCCTTCACCTCCCCTCATCCTCAAGGCCTCAAGGCAACGCAAGATTGATAACAATTGAACAAATGCAGTATGCCATGGGGACGTCAACAAGTTTTTTTTCCCTAGACATAGTCATAGCTATCACTAAGATTGGACCTGACATCCAAATGTTGTCACACCCTGAAATATTTAAATTTCAGGATGTGATTAAAAAGAATAAATAAATAATAATTTTCTCATAATTTAAATTTTTTTCCCAACATTTATTTTTCCTTACAGGAAATTTAGTATAGGAAAAATAATTGTTTATTTTTTTAAAATTAAATAAGGTTGTTCTGTGTGTTGCATTCATGCCAATGCATTTTGGTGTTTCATGAGTGCAAATATTTTAAAAACGCGCTTAGATAATGATTAGGTTCTTCCGAGAATCTTTTAGAATTTCCTGAAATTTATTCTAATTTTCTAAGAGCTAAATCCAATTTTTGGAAGGCTCTAGAATTATTTTCACAAGCTCCAAGTATTTTATTTGGATTGATTGTGTCCCAATCTATCTCTAGGAATTTTCCTGAAATTTTTGGGATTTTTAACTTATTTTTTGTGAGTTAAATGATTTATCTAGAATTTTCAACTGGAGGCCTCATAACGTTCTTATGCAGTCACACCTCGGTAGTATGATAAGTGGCTAAATTTGCACAGCATGGTTGGATCCAAAGTTCTTCTGAACTTTTACGCGACTTGTGGTGAAAGTGTACAACCTCTACAGAGTGTAAAACTGTTATAACAGCCGTGCTCATGGTTAAGAGCGGCCCCTTACATGATTAATAAACTTGAAGATGGACTTAAATCGTTATTCTGGTTATTCCTTGTGGCCTTACTGAGTACCAACTGTAAGTGTACTCACCCTTACTTACTGCTGCTTAGAAGAGGAGGGTGTGTGAAGTTTCCTAAAGATGATGCTGAGTTCTAGGCGTACGCAGTCTCCAGTTGATTGCCTGTGAAGTTTGAAGCCTCCGTTTTCAGGATTAATCGTAAGTCTTTATTTATATTCCTTTACGTGATACTGTTGTTGTTATTCACTAATAATGTCACTATATGTATGTACATATAGGTAGCACTTGATTTTATTTTAAAACTGGGTGCGACAACTGATCAATGTCTTTTTGTTTTGCGGTTGGCAGTTCAACTCGGTTCAAATATGTTGAGATCCATAACAAAATCATTGAAAGAAGCGTAGATCAGCGCTGAATTGTGCTCCATTCTATGGGTGGGTTGCGAGTTCAAGTCCATTGTATTGCGAAAACATTTTTGGGAACATGAGCAATGTTGTGTTCCAAAAGCATGGGAGATGCTCGTGGAAAGGCAAGGAGGTAGGGCAAATGCTCACGTGGTTGACACATGAGAAGACACATGGAAATGCAACTATGCAAGGAGGTAGTTGTTGTGCCTTGTGGACGAGCTCGTCACACAGAGGCAGGCGTGCTAGGTTACTGCGCGCTAGTCACTTATGACTAGAGGTGGTAAAGGATCCTCTAATTTAGCCTAATAAATTTAAGGATCGGGTTCAATAAAGGTTGGATCATAATAATATATGATTTTGACCTAAAAATAAATAGGACTGAGTTGGATTGTGAAGGAGCCATGAGGACCATGATCCATTGCCACCCTACTCATGGCACGTCGTCCTTGGCCACACGGCTTGGCCAACTTGTGGCTGCTCCCTCGCCATCAGAGCAACCACCAACTACCACGAGCTTGCAATTTTGCATGCGTCCGCCAGCAGCGAACTCTTTTTTTTATGATAACAGGAGAGGCGAGCCCCTATTAATTATATATATAAATATTAGAAGAGAAGTTGGAACTTACAAACAGAAGTCAAGAAACATAAAAGGAAAAAAAAGATAAGTAGAATTACAATTGAGTCTAGCCATAAATGCATTGAGCTTTTGCGTGATGCCTTTGCTCTGTGAATAACAAGAGCAAATTCTTTCTTGAATCGCCACCAGCAGGCAATTGACATCCGGCACAATTGCTTTGAAGATGAAATCATTCCTAGCCATCCATATACTCCAGCCATAAAGAAATTGGTTGATTTGCTGTCGGAGACTTGAGAACTCTTGCTCTCCTCGGCTGGAGTTTCCGCTCGTCGACACCGTACCCGCTTCACAGAAACGACCTCTGTGTTCGTTTTTTTTTTTTTGAAACGAACCTCTGTGTTCGTCTTCATCCTGTACCTCCATTACCCAATAAACTGTGACGAGAAGCAGCCCATGCCAATGAAGCTTATTATATTGCGCGCGCGCTTGAATTTGACCGGACAGGCCGGTGTAGCGCAGCACATGACCACGACCCGTCGTACTTATTCGATCTGAGCTCCAGTAGACATATATGAGGTTCTGCCTCGAGCCTTTTTCATGCCTTTTTTCCGGGGAAATTCTTTTTTTCCCTCTAGGTAGCTTTTTTTTCCATCTTCCCCGTATGAAAATTCTTTTTTCTCTGACACGCAAGAGAGCTGCGCATCACTGCATTAAGACGGAGATGAAAACTGCTCATGCAAAGCATTAGTCACCAATGGTGCACTAAGAAACTGCCACCTTGTGATACCCTATCACCGATGGAAATTCTTCATGGAGCCAGGACCTTTTTAGTTGGGTAGCTTTGATAAAAAATACAAGTCCACGATATCGACAATTTAGGATACAAATTGTTCACGTTTTCGATCTTACTCCCGATTTCAGCAAGGAACTATCTTTGTTCATATAATTAGGTGCAAAACCCAACTAGTCAAGTCTAGTGCCGATTTGTACAAACGGGAACTGTCAACTCCCATTAGGGTCACAAGTCTGTTCTGAGGTGCTAAAAGGGCATTCCAATACTCAAACTACACAGAATTAGCTGAATTGCGTCCTTGGTTCCTGGATTGTTCAGATATACTACTGCTATGATTCCCATAAATTGGACAATGTTGTCTCAACAAGTCAAGAGTGATCACCAGATGGCGTCCAAATTCGTAGTCGATCCACTCGATGCCAAAAGCATTATGTACCCGAAGAAGCCTCCCCTTGTGTGCCCGAGCTCACGGAGACTTGCGACAGGGTTTGGCATAGCCGCATAGGAAGCAGGACAGGACAGGACAGGATGAGGAGACTTGAGAGAGGGTTGGTGGGCAAGTGGGCCGTGGAAGGTCGAATTGGGCTGGTTTCTAACTCCGAGAACATAACAATATGGGTGGGTGGTGGGTGCATGTGAACGGGGCCGACGGCCCGTGCGAGGAGGGGGTTGCGCTTCGGAAGTGGTTTGATGCTGAGAGCTGTGCCCCACCTGCAGCGTAGCGTACGTGCATGGACTGACTCGTGCTGCCGAGGCTCGGGCGGCCTTCGAAGAAGCTCTCCTGCGCCATGTAGTCACTCACCGCTCCACGCAGGTAAGCTCGTTTGCAGGCTCCGCGGTGGCTCTGGCCACCCTCGTGTCGTGTCATGGTTACCAGCCGATTCTGGTCGTGTCGTGTAGTTCGCATGCATCCGCCAGCAGCCAACTCTTGCTCTCTCCTCGGCTGGAGTTGATCCGCTCGTCGACACCCGCTTCACAGAAACGATCGACCCCTGTGTTCGTCTTCATCCTGTAATGCGTAAAGGTACCCAGCAATAAACTGTGACGAAGCAGCCCATGCATGCCCATGGGGAAGTTCAGGTACACGAGGAGCAGCTGGCCACCCTCGTGTTGTGGCCCCCCTAGCGTGACCGGAAGCCGTACCACATTAGCCTTCCACTTTCCATTTCAGTTTCAGGTCAGATTATTGACCCAACAATCCGTTTTCCGCCGATCACCATATATAGCACCAATATCTCCATTTTGCTCTCTTCCTCCTGTGTCGCACCGTTCTCACTTTCTCTTATCCCGTCTTTAAATCCAAAGGCCCCCCTCTCTCCCTCCGTCCCTCCGTCCCTCCCTACTCCGCCTCCTCACTCCCTCATGAAATTATTGCTAGAGCGCGGCTCACGTACTTAGTTTTGTTACGTGCCATCCATTTTAATTTTCATTTCTCAACATACTAGCATAGACCAGGACCGAACCACATCGGTTCTCACATGTGAGACCAATATTACATAGGGCCAAAAGAAAAAAACCACACTACACCATAAAATGATCTTTCTAGCATGTTTGCTATAGTAGAAAAATCATGGTGGGCTGGCTCGGACAAAGGAATCTTGTGTTTACTATGGCAGAACATGTGGTGAGCCAGCCAAGAAAAAGAAAGCAATGATGGCCCACAAAAAAAATCAGCGCTCCACGCAAAGAACAGGAGAAGGGTGGAGGTGGTGGTCGGTGCGTCGGTTTACTCCGCATGGAAGATTGGAGCATTTCCATATGCGACTATCACGTGACCACGCCCCATAGCGCTTGATATGGAGCCGTATCACATGATCGGGAGCTGTATCACATTAGCCTGCCACTTTCCATTTTGGTTTCTTGTCTACTATGGGCCCAACAATACTGGCCCGATCTGTTTGCTGCCGGTCACCATAGCACCAATTTCTACATCTTGCTCTCTTCCTCCCATGTCATACTGCTCTCTCTTCTTCTCTTGTCTTGCTTGAGCCCTCTCTCTCGACCTCCCTCCTCCACCTCCTCATCCTCGTGGATTATTGCTAACGCGCGGCTCATGCACTTGTTGCCTTATTATGTGTCTTCCATTTTAGTTTGAATTTCTCAACATGTTGGCATAGACCGGAGTCGAACCACTTGGATTCTCACAAGCGAGACCCATATTATATATGGCTAAAAGAAAAAATCACGCTACACCATGAAAAATGATCTTTCTAGCTTGTTTACAATGGTAGAAAAATCATGGTGGGTTCTCCCAGAAAACGGAATGCTTCCTAACTTGTGTTTACTGTGGCAGAACATGTGATGGGCCAGCCAAGAAAAAGAAAGCAACGATGGCCCAAAAAAAATAGCGCACCACGCACACAGCAAGAGAAGGTCGGAGGGGGCGGTCAGCACGTCGATTTCGTTTGCATGGGCGAACCGGAGCATTTTCATCTGCAAATACTGCATGACCACACCCCTTAGTGCGTGATAGGAGCCATAACGCGTGACCGGAAGCCGTACCACATTAGCCTTCCATTTTCCATTTCGGTGTCTTGTCGACTACCGGTCCAACCACCATGACCTGGTCCGTTTTACGCTTGTCACCATAGCACCAATATCTACGTCTTGCTCTCTTCCTTCGGTATCACGCCATTCTCACTTCTTCTCTTCTCTTGTCTTTAAAGCCTGAGTCCTCTCTCTCCCTCTCCATCTCCCTACTCCGCCTCCTCCCTTCCTCATTGAATTATTGCTTGTGTGCGGCTCACACACTTGATCTTGTTATGTGTTGTCCATTTTAGTTTTCATTTCTCAATATGCTACCATAGACTAGGGCCCAACCACGTGAGTTCTCACATGCGAGACTGCTCTCGTTTGGTGCCTCAGATTTGCTAGGTCTGCTCTGGTGGTTCTGTTTGCCTGTTTGGTGTCATGTAGCTAGGTTTGTGGCGACATGGCCAACGAATCGAGAGTTGGGCAGCGTACGTGTTGGTTGATAGGTTCTGTTTATGACGGCTTGATGCCGATAAACAATTTTGCACTCATTGTGGATTCAATCGAATCCATCAAAGACGAGATTTTTGTTGTTTTGAGAGGCATTTCGTCGATGGCTCCTCTCTGATGAAGCTTATGCATGATAGGCATTGACTTCATTTCCTCCCTGCAAGCGCCACTGTGCAAGCTAGTGTTTCCTGTATTTGTGTGTGGTGCCATTTTTTCTGTTGGAACCTGATCATTTCGATGATGCTAGTTACCGTGGTATTTATTTGTTATTAAAGCAAGACTTGCGACTACTTTGTTTTGGCCAGGAAAGTCAATTCCTTGCCTCAAAACATTAACCTGTCCCTCTCGAAAGACCGTATTCACACATTGCCCTTTGGACTGATCTTGAGGCAGCGCTGTTTCTCCTTGGGCTCTACATTTTTGGGGAAAATTTCAACCTGCTGAGCTGGTTTCTAGGCACGAAGACCGTTGGTGATGTGGAAGTTCTACAAAAGGAATGCGTATAAATGATGGTTGGACTGCAGAAGGGCAAAAATAAGAAAATACATTGTTAGGGAACGCATTTTTCAAGGATGGGGACGGCAGAAACTAATACCAGCCCCGAAATCTAAAATCCCAAAGGAAGCTCATGATTCATTGTTTGAGGTATGTTGCATTGGTACTGGTCACACCAATTTTTGTCCTCCTATCTAGCCTAAGGCCCCTCTGTCCATCTCCCTACTCCCCCTCCTCTCCCTCTCATGGGATTACTGCAAGCACGGCTCACACACTTTACCTTTACCTTGTTATACGTCTTTCATTGCTCAACATGCTAGCATAGATCAAAGCCCAACTACATGAATTCTCACATGCAAGACCCATATTAAATATGGCGAAAAGAAAATACCGTTTCATGCATGGACAAAAACCCGTTCCACATCATTCTCCTCGGCAGTAAAAAGACGCACGTGCAGTGTGCAATGTGTAGGAATAAAAATCTTCCAAAAGATACATAGGATCCCCACCAGAACCAAACCATGTGAGCTTACACTTTCCATTTCGGTTTCTTGTCAACCGTTAGATCAAAGACACAGGCCCGGCTCGTTTTCTGTCAGTCACAACAACACCAATTTCAGCATCTCTCTTTCTTCCCCCTATGTCACATCATTCTCTCTTCTTCTTCTGTCTTGTCTTTAAAGCCTGAGGCCCCCCTCTGCACTTCCCTATTCCGTCTCCTCTCCCCCTCATGGGATTATTGCACCTGCGCGGCTCATACACTGCGCGGCTCACACACTTTGTCTTGTTATATGTCTTCCATTTCAGTTTTCATCTCTCAACATGCTGACATAGACCGGAGATCAACCACATGGATTCTCACATAATCAACCACATGGCTATGGTTACCCTATCGTGGTTGGTTTAGCTCTACCGATCATGTCGGCATCATCAAGCGAAGTCACTAAGAAGGAAGAGGAATTACAAATGCAATTTTTTTCAGAATCCGAAACAGGAGGCAGCAGCGGAGATATGCAAAATCAGGTTATCTTAACTTGTCCAATCAATAAAAACGCAGGCAAATGTGATCCAACATTCAAGGATCAACATACAGTGGTGCCAGCAGTTCAGAGTGAATGTGACACTAATCAATCACATGATGATAAATGGCTCCTTGCGAAGGCTTGAACGTCCCCAATTATCCAACGATGCAGCAGATAGGAACCGAACAATTAAATCCTCTGCCTTATTCACACATTGCCCTTTGGACTGATCTTGAGGCAGCGCTGTTTCTCCTTGGGTTCTATATTTTTGGGAAAAATTTCAACCTGCTGAGCTGGTTTCTGGGCACAAAGACCGTTGGTGATGTGCTTTCATACTACTATGGGAAGTTCTACAAAAGGGATGCGTATAAAAGATGGTTGGACTGTAGAAGGGCAAAAATTAGAAAATACATTGTTAGGGAACGCATTTTTCAAGGATGGCGACGGCAGGAACTAATACCATGCCCGAAATCTGAAATCCCAAAGGAAGCTCATGATACATTGTCACACCATTCTTTGTTTCTCCTCCTATCTCATCTTTAAAGCCTAAGGCCCCCCTCTATCCATCTCCCTACTCTGCCTCCTCTCCCCCTCATGGGATTATTGCAGGCACGCAGCTCACACACTTTACTTTGTTACGTGTTTTTCATTACAGTTTTCATTGCTCAATATGCTAGCATAGACCAGAACCCAACCACATGGATTCTCACGTGCAAGACCCATATTAAATATGGACAAAAGAAAATACCGTTTCAGCATGCATGAAAACTCATTCAACATCATTCTCATCGGCAATAAAAAGACGCCACGTGCACTGTGCAATGTGTAAGAAAAAAAATTCTTCCAGAAGATACGTAGGATTCTTGCTGTACCATGTGAGCTTACACTTTCCCGTTTCGGTTTCTTATCAACTACCAGATCAAAGACACGGGCCTGGCTTGTTCTCCGTCTGTCAGCACAGCACCAATTTCTGCATCTCACTTTCTTCCTCCTGTGTCACACCGTTCTCTCTTCTTCTCTTGTCTCGTCTTTAAAGCTTGAGCCCCCCTCTCCAACTCCCTACTCCACCTCCTCTCCTCCTCATGGGATTATTGCAACTGCGCGGCTCACACACTTTATCTTGTTATGTGTTTTCCATTTCAGTTTCCATCTCTCAACATGCTGGCATAGACCAGAGACCAACCACATGGATTCTCACATGCGAGATCCATATTAAATATAGCTAAAAGAAAAAACCTCACTACACCATGAAAAACGATCTTTCTAGCTTGTTTACTATGGTAGAAAAATTGTGGTGGGCTGGCGTAGAAAAAGGAATGATTCCTAACTTTTTTTTAACTGTGTTAGAACATGTGATGGGCGAGCCAAGAAAAAGAAAGCAATGATGGCCCACAAAAAAATGAGCGCACCGCACACACAGCAGGAGAAGGGTGGAGGTGGCGGACACGCCGGTGTGGATTTCCTCCGCATGGGTGGCCGAAGTATTTTCGTCTGCGACTACCGTGTGGCCACGCTCCCCTAGCACATGACAGGGAGCCCTAGCGCCTAACTGAGCTGTACCACATTTACCTTCCGCTTTCCGTTTCGGTTTCTTGTCGACTATCAACCCAACAACACTGGCCTGGCCTATTTTCTGCATCATGCTCTCTTCCTCCGTGTCACACATCCTCTCTTCTTCTCTTTTCTTGTCTTTAATTAAAGACTAAGCCTTCCTCCTGCTATGCTTCCTCTCTCCCTCGTGGGATTATTGCTAGCATGCGGCTCACGCACTTTCCCTTATTATGTGTCTTTTATTTCAGTTTGAATTTCTCAACATGCTGGCAGCGGAGTCCAACCTCATGGATTCTCGCATGCGAGATGACCCAAATTAAATATGGCCAAAAGAAAAAAGCACGGTACACCATGAAAAAGATCTTTCTAGCTTGTTTACTATGGTAGAAAAATCATGTTGGCTTGCCTAGAAAAAGGAATGTTTCCTATCTTGTGTTTACTATAGCAGAACATGTGATAGGGCAGTCACACATAGCACATGAACTGGGGGTACTCGTGGCAAAAACAATGTCCGGTGAGCGCAATACCCTACCATCAGGATGATCTACCCTAAGTCCACGTGTCGAGACATGGTAAGTCCACATGTTTGTATTAGATTCAATTCGTCCACGCGTTCATATCCTATGAGTCCACATGTTAGGAACATGCGCCATTGCTGCCGTATCCGCATTTTAGTGTAAATTAAAAAAAGTGCATGCAAACACAAAATATCTCATAGCGCATTGGTAGTGGAGGTTCTACCTTCCCCCTGCACGTCGTGAGATCGAAACTCAGTAGCGGCTTGTTTTTTGGTCGCTAAATACCTCCAGAACCCACAATTACATATGGCTGCCATGTAGACATACTAGATCCACAACCCTTACACGTGGAACAATGGGACATAATTGCACATGGCAGCCACAGATACAACGGACCCATAGCTACCAAATGTCATGCGGGCCCACAACGCCAAAATGAATCCTCAATAAATTGAGGTAAAATAAGAGGTAGACACAAAAGGTTAGTAGTGCAATGGTAGAGCTGTTATGTTGCTTCGTTTGGTCCTAGGTTTGAACTCGAGCGATAGCAATATTTTTGCTCACTTATTATCCAAAGGGTCCACCGTTACACGTGACCACCATGAAGACGTTGGACCCAAAACCCTAACACGTGGACTGGTGGGATCTAGAATTACACCGTAGACATGTTGGACCCACAACCATTGCATGTGGACAAGCGAGACCAACAATTTCACGTGGCCGTCACATTGACATTCTTGACTCGTAGCCCTTACCCGTGGACCAGCGGGTTCCACCACTCCAATGGCTGCTTCATGCAACGCACAATAACCCATCTCACTTCGATTTTCTCGGCTAATAAAAACACGCGACGTGCAGTATATGATATATATAAGAAAAAAAAATCTGAAAGATATATATGATTCTCTCCAGGAGTTGTAACACGTGTGTCTTCCACTTTTCGCTTCCATGTCACACCGTTCTTCTCTTTAATGCCCGAGCCCCATCTCTCTCCACCACGGTGCTCCACCTCCTCCTCTCTCTCTGCCTCTCTACACTCCAACCCACCGCAGCCCTACGGCCGGGCCTCTCCTTCGCCGTACTCTCCCCACCGCAACTGCTGCTGAATCTCACCGCTCTTCCCGTCCGGTTTAGGTTCACCCTCGCTCCCGGCCGGGGGGCTCGTACGTTTCTCGTCCGAGAGGGGCTCCGCATGCATGGAGCCGAGCTAGGAAGGTTTGTCCGCCTGCCCTGCTCCCTTTAATCTCAGATTCATTCGTGCTCTCGCTCGGGGGAACCGTGCTATGCTCTCGTTTGGTGGCTAGGATGTGCTAGGTCTGGTCTGGTGGCTCTGTTTGCCTAGCTGTTTGGTGTCAGGCGCTTGAATAAGATTAGTTAGGCATAGTTGCATCAGTCATCCCATGTAGTGATGCTGGCACCTGTTACATCTCTACTTCATCTGCTCATTGTCCCACTGTTGGTTATTCATCCCACTACAAATTTTTTTAGAATCCGAAACAAGAGGCAGCAGTGGAGATATGCAAAGTCAGGCAACCTCAACTTGTCCAGACAATAAAAACACAGGCAAATGTAATCCAACATTCCAGGATCAACATACATTGGTGCCTGCAGTTCAAAGTGAATGTGACACTAATCAATCACATGATGATAAAATGGCTCCTTGTGAAGGCTTGAACGTTCCCAATTATCCAACGATGCAGCAGATAGGAACCGAACAATTAAATCCTCTGCCTTATTCACACATTGCCCTTTGGACTGATCTTGAGGCAGCGCTGTTTCTCCTTGGGCTCTACATTTTTGGGAAAATTTTCAACCTGCTGAGCTGGTTTCTGGGCACAAAGACCATTGGTGATGTGCTTTCATACTACTATGGGAAGTTCTACAAAAGGGATGCGTATAAAAGATGGTTGGACTTTAGAAGGGCAAAAATAAGAAAATACATTGTTTGGGAACGCATTTTTCAAGGATGGGAACGGCAGGAACTAATACCACATGCTAGAAATCTAAAGTCCCAAAGGAATCTCATGATTCATTGGTTGAGGTACGTTGCATTGGTACTGGTAGATTCCTCCTGTGTCACGCCATTTTTTCTCCTATCTCATCGTTAAAGCCTGAGGCCCCCCTCTGTCCATCTCCCTACTCCGCCTCTTCTTCCCCTCGTGGGATTATTGCAAGCACGCGGCTCACACACTTTACCTTGTTATGTGTCTTTCATTACAGTTTTATAGCATAGACCAGAGTCCAACCACATGGAATCTCACATGCAAGACCCATATTAAATATGGCCAAAAGAAAATACCGTTTCACGCATGGATGAAAACCCGTTCCGCATCATTCTCCTCGGTAATAAAAAGACGCCATGTGCATTGTGCAATGTGTAAGAAAAAAATCTTCCAAAAGATACATAGGATTCCCGCCGGGACCCGTACCACGTGAGCTTACACTTTCTATTTCGGTTTCTTGTCAACTATTAGATCAAAGACACCGGCCTAGCTCGTTTTCCATCATCACCACAGCACCAATTTCTGCATCTCTCATTTTCCATCAATCACCACATCACCAATTTCTACATCTCGCTTTCTTCCCCCCTTCACACCGTTCTCTCTTCTTCTCATGTCTCATCTTTAAAGCGTTAACCCCGCCTCTCTCCACCTTCCTACTCCGCCTCCTCCCCCCCTCATGGGATTATTGCAACTACGCGGCTCACACACTTTATCTTGTTATGTGTCTTCCATTTCAGTTTTCATCTCTCAACATGCTGGCATAGACCAGAGATCAACCACATGGATTCTCACATGAGAGACCCATATTAAATATAGCTAAAAGAAAAAATCACGCGACATCATGCGAAAGGATCTTTCTAGCTTGTCTACTATGGTAGAAAAATTGTGGTGGATGGCCTATAAAAACGAATGTTTCCTAACTTTTTTTTATTGTGACCAGCCAAGAAAAAGAAAGCAACGATGGCCCAAAAAAAAATCAGCGCACTGCACACACAGCAGGAGAAGGTCGGAGGTGGTGGTCAGCGTATCGATTTCCTCCGCATGGGCGGGCCTAAGTATTTCCGTCTATGACTACCGCATGACCACGCTCCCCTAGCGTATGACAGGGAGCCCTAGCGCGTGACCAGGAGCCGTACCACGTTTACCTTCCGCTTTTCGTTTCAGTTTCTTGTCGACTATCGGCATAACAACACTGGCCTGGCCAGTTTTCTGCATCTTGCTCTCTTCCTCCCGTGTCACACGTTCTCTTTTCTTCTCTTGTCTTGTCTTTAAAGACTGAGCCTTCCTCCTGCTCTGCTTCCTCTCTCCCTTGTGGGATTATTGCTAGCGTGCGGCTCACGCACGCACTTTATCTTGTTATGTGTGTTTCATTTCAGTTTGAATTTCTCAGCATGTTGGAACCAGAGTCCAACCTCATGGATTCTCGCATGCGAGACCCATATTAAATATGGCCAAAAGAAAAAACCATGCTACACCATGAAAAAGATCTTTCTAGCTTGTTTACTATGGTAGAAAAATCATGGTGGGCTTGCCTAGAAAAAGAATGTTTCATAACTTGTGTTTACTATGGCAGAACATGTGATGGGGCACAGTCAAGAAATAAAAAGCAATGATAGTAAAAAAAATATCAGCGCACCACGCACAACACATGACCTGGGGGTACTCTCGGCAAAAACAAGGTATGGAGAGTGCAATACCCTACCATCACGATCGTCTACCCTAAGTCAACGTGTCAAGACATGGTAAGTAGTTCACGTGATTGTATCAGATTCAATTCGTCCACGCGTTCATATCATATGTGTCCACGTGTCATGGGAACAAGCACCACTACCGCGGCGCCCGCAATTTCAGGTAAATTAAAAAAGTGGATGCAAACATAAAAGATCTCGTAGCACAGTGGTGGAGGTGTTACCTTGCCTTGCACGTCGTGAGATCGAAACTCAGGACCTACAATTACACATGGCCAGCACCTAGACATGCTATATCCACAGCCATTACAGTGGAACAGCGGGACCCACAATTAAATGTGGCTGCCACATAGATTCACTGGACCCATAGCTGTTACACATGGCTACCAAATGTCACGCGGACCCACAACGCCAAAACGAATCCTCAATAAATAGAGGTAAAACAAGAGATAAATAGAGGTAAAACAAGAGATATACACAAATGGTTAGTAGTTCAATGGTAAATGCTTGGCCTGAATCCATTGATCTAACCCGTCCTTATGCTTGTTCTTTTCCAGGATTCGCCATCTTCCAGGAGAGATCACTGCGTGGAGGTATTCTCAAATAAATAGATTTTATTATTTCATTATTCTACAAATAATTTTCGATTCCGAGGGTTCTAATCTGTTTAATATTTTCTGGATCTAGATTTGTTGCCACAAGCTTTCTGACAGATCGTGAAGATTGGAGAGAAGACAAAAGATAGATTCACTTTTTTTACCTTTTAGATTATGTGAAATTCGTAGCTAGGTAGTCTGACTCCCTGCGATAATGTATGAATTTATATGTAATTTCGTTCTTTCTATTTTTGGTTCAACGTATATACAGCCTTCCAGTGAAGTATAATCAAATTAATATGCACGTTCCTTCAATTTCTGTTTTAAACTTTGGGCCACTATGAAATGAACCAAAAAATACGTTATAATGCAATTGGTTTGTCGCATGTTCGTAGAACGTTACATGAAACAATCCCAGAAATAGGAGTGATCGGAATAAAATATTATTTTAATATAATATTGAATAAATATGAATGCAAAAAATAATTTAATTAAGAAAATAACCATAACCATTGACCAAGAGTAGTCACTGTCGCTAATGAAGTGGCCAATAACCTCTTGGCAATTGGTCGAATGCCCAACAAACACTACCGGAAACACGAAGTTTGCCGAGTGCCCCAGACACTCGGCGAAGGCTCAAAAACACTCGGCAAAGAGTTTGCCGAGTGTAACACTCGGCGAACTGCACTCGGCAAACTTTCCCTCAGCAAACAGTGGAGTTGCCGAGTGTCGAACATTGGGCACTCGGCAAATGGTTTGCCGAGTGTCAAAAAGCACTCGACAAACATTTTTGAAAAAAATATAAAAAAAACAAGAACACCGGCCGCCGGCCACGGCCACCACGCCGCCACCGGCTGCCACGCTGGCCACCACGCCGCCTCGCCTGCTGCCGCCCGCCACCACGCCGCCTCGCCCGTTGCCGCCCACCACCACGGCGCCTCGCCTGCTGCCGCCCACCACCACGGCGCCTCGCCTGCTGCCGCCCGCCACCACGCCGCCTCGCCTCCTGCCCACACGCCGCCTCACCTCTTGCCGCCCGCCACCACGCTGCCTCACCCGCTGCCTCCTGCCCGCACGCCGCCTTGCCTCCTGCCGCCCGCCACCACGCCGCCCGCCACCACGCCCCCTCGCCTCCTGCTGCCACCCGCCACGCCGCCACATCCAGCTAGGAGGGGAGGGGCCACCGCCAGAAAGAAGGAGAGGGGGCCTCGACGGGGAAGGAGGGGTGGCCGCGCCGCTGCCGGAGAGAAGGGGAGGGGGCCTCGGCGGGGGAAGGGGAGGGGGCCTCGCCGGGGGAAGGAGGGGCGGCCGCGCCGCCATCGGATCGGGACGGGAGGGGCCGCGCCGCCGCCGGATACGGCTGGGAGGGGCCGCGCCGCAGCCGGATCCAGCCGGGAGGGGCCGCGCCGCAGCCGGATCCGGCCGGGAGGGGCAGGCCACGCCGTCGCCGGGGAGGGAGGAGGGGAGAGGAGGGGGAGGGGCGCCAGCAAAAGAGGGAGAGGGAGGGAGGGAAGGGGCGGCAGTGGCGGCTAGCCGGCGGCGGGGAGAAGGAGGTGGGGGGCGGTGTTGTGCGGAGGAAGAGGAGGGGGGCGTCGGGGGGGCGTTGGAGGGGGTGCTGGGTCGGGGGGCCGGGGGGACGGGGTAAAATAGTTGGTTTTTACGTTTGCCGAGTGTCCCACGTGGGACACTCGGCAAAGAAAAAGAAATTTTTTTTTGCTGAGTGTGAAAAGAAAAACACTGGGCAAAAATTCTATAATTACCTTTAATACATTATTTAAAATATCCAACAGTTTGAAAAAATTAGCAAAATGACACATGAAACAATATATGTTCTCTATTGCATATAAAAAAAGTTTTGTGGTCAAATCAAATCTCGACCGTCACTTTGACTCTAAGTCTAATGGAATTCTTCTCAACGCTACTATTCTTCTTCGGAGATACTTCGGTTTGTAAATATCGTACGTGATATAATGTGCAAAACCTTCTCAATTTTTTACCACAACCTCCACGTATGATATCATCACATCATAACAAATCTCATGATTTTCCGACTTTGTTTGCCTTTTTTAGAATTTAAAAATCATTCGATCACATGTTTGTGGTTATGTTTCCTGAACAAGATGTTTGAAATTTCTTTTCATTTCATGGGTAAGGCCTCAAACTGGGCTAAATAACATAAATATCATTTTTCTACTCATTTTATTTTATAATTTGAATCACTTGCAGTTCAAATTTGACTTATACAAAAAATTCTCTTGAAATGCAATTAATTAATTAAATGAAGCAAACAAATCAAAAAATATACCAAATTTTAATATGAGGTACCACATGTTGTACGTGGGCAGTAGAAAAAATTTCAAGGTGAAAAGAGGAAAAAAGTTATTTTTTTGCCGAGTGTCAAAAAAAACACTCGGCAAACCCCCCTCTTTGCCGAGTGTCTTTTTTGACACTCGGCAAAGCCCCCTCTTTGCCGAGTGTTTTTTTTGACACTCGGCAAAGAGTGGGGTTTGCCGAGTGTTTTTTTCTTGACACTCGGCAAAGATTCGATTTGCCGAGTGTTTTTTCTTTGCCGAGTGTTTTTAGCTTGGCACTCGGCAAAGAGCTTGTTTGCTGAGTGTTTGAAAAAAAAACACTCGGCAAAGAAAAAACACTCGGCAATTTTTAGCTTTCCGGTAGTGAAAGAGTGGCCGAGGGGAAGTTGCCGACGGTTCATAGTAGGCTATTGTTATTTCCGAGCGTATTAGGCAGTGGCCGATTGTTTATGAACGCTTGGGCATTGTTACGATTCTAGTAGTGATCTTGCATTCGAGATATTCCTGTGAGGTTGTTCTAGTCATCAGAGATGCTTGAATAAGATTACATTTACCTAGACACAGTTGCATCAGTCATCCCATGTACTAATGCTGGTACCTGTTACATCACTACTTTATCTGCTCATTGTCGTCACTGCAAAATCTAAGTAACTTTCTTGTTGCGTATTACATTTTTCAATTCTACAGCGATTATATTATGCACCATAGCGATGCATGTAAGCTCATAGAATTCTGGAAAGAGGAAGAAACTTCTCATGTGCATGCTTCTGAAGCTCCCTCAAGTGAAGCTCTTGTTGCAGACTTTTACACCGATGGTGATCATGCAACAAGGCCATCGGAGCGCATTGGAAGTAAGTACCAGCAGAATTCCCCAATCTGGCTATAGAGGGTGAGCACCGTGAGCTCATGGCCGGTTCATTCAAGGCCTCCACATCACATGGCTATGGTTACCCTATTGTGGTTGGTTTAGGGCATGTTTGGAACTGCCCCGCTCCGAAAAAATAGCTCCACTCCACCAACTCCACCTTTTTACAGCTTTATTCCACTAACTCCAAAAAAATATGGAGTTGGTTAACATGTTTAGCTAACGGCACGACTCCAACTCTAGAAATTATATGATTTGGTGGGAATAGTCTTTCTTACCCTTGTTTGTTTTCTTTTTATTTTGAAAAATTAGAAATTGCCATCTTCGAGAGCATAGAGAGAATAGTTCAAATGAATAAAATGTTACAACAAAGTAAAATACAAGAAAACACACTGCGTCGGTTTTTCTTTCTTTTCTTCGGGCTTAGCTGGCACCTAGATGTCCAATGGGAGGTGTTCCATCCGACGGTGGGCATACCAACATCACGTTAGTCCACAACATCAGAAATGTGAAGCCGTAACATCACTGATCAATATTTGCAACATCAAAAATTATTCTAAAAACTGGCACATTATATCCAATCAGTTTTAGAGAAAAAAATCCCACCAAAACATATATGTTTCATGCAACATCGATCAAGAAAAGCGTTGAAACACTGAAAATGTCGTATCGCAACACCACCAAATAACAATTGCAACATTAGCTGAAGGGGAAAAACACTCTCGACCAAATCACTCATTGCACGCCACAGATCATACGCAACCACATTACTGTTTGTTGCAACATTTCAAATCTCAAGCTGAAGCATAGAAATAAATATGTTGCAACATGGAAAAATAAAAGAAATTCCCAATGGGGCTTAGAATTCTTTTTTGATCTCAGGGATAGAATTCTTGAACTAACACACGGCGTTGGGTTTTCTTTTTTTCTTTTCTGTCACAGGTCGGTTGTTAGTATATTGAACCATGTATGTGCTCACACATCCTGCGGGAAGTCACCTAATTTTGGTGATGCTCTTAGTAGATGGTCACACTATACCAGAAGCTTGTCGAGCATTGGAGACCACGGTAATAGAGATTTTCATAAAGAACGGGTGGTGGTTTAGTAATAGGCTTTGCCTATAAGATCTTACCTTGATTTTTGCTATTTATCCATTTATAATTCCTTCTATAATGAATGCTGGATATATTATATTGTGATGTAGAGGCCGGAATATTGAACTATTCCTTTATCTAAAGAAAAGTAGAAGAGCAAAGCCAAAAATCTACTTCTACAAGTGACTGCTGAGCTTATCAGGCGATGTGGAAGCCCTGAGCTGTTCCGGGATACGCCAAAGGCGCGTACGTGGATATTTGCCAAAGACATTTGGATAGTAATATGGAGGGAAGTTTTTCAGCTCCAGGCGTGCATGGACGAGGCAAAAAATTTGTCCTGCGGAGGAATGGCGAGGCAAAAGTTGGTCAGATTCGATTTGAATAAAAAAACATCCCGAGCCGCATGCAATCTGGTCCCAACTCCGCATCCCCAGATAAAATGTGCGGTCCGGATACGTCCCGCGGGCGATCCTACAACTGAGGATGCATTTCTGATCGAGGAGGTGTTTGCTGATGAAAAAAAAACTAATTTGGTGCTGTCTGCTCCCAACAATGTACCAACCAAAAGATTAATCCCGATAAACCGCATATTAACTGAATCCGCCAAAATGACATCTCTCCCTCCTGTCTCTCCAGTACAAGTTGGTTTTGCAGCCTTGACAGGCATCACGACTCTAAACCAAAACAAAAAAAAGAAACTAAGGATGGGTCTCGCACAAAAGGTGACGATGCACTCTTTTTCAGGGCCCTCCTGCATGGTAAACAACATTAGACGATGGCATGGTGTGCACCGGCAGTTGCTGGTTACTTGAACATCGACTCGGCGCCCTTTATTGCCTTCACATTCCAATCACTGGACTCTGTGCCACCACTGGAAGCTGTAGGAACATGATCTTTGGTGTCGGCTTTGCGAGCTGGCTGAGAAGGCCGGTTCCTTGCCATGTTCTTCAGGTCACCCTTCTTCCCCTTCCCGGTTCCAAGAAGTCCAAAAGCAATAGCTTCTAGAGCTCTTGCGGTGGGAGGCCTGTTTCTGGTTCCATGCCTCCGAGGATTCGCCTCCAAAGCAGCAGGCTCAGGTTGCTGGCTAACAGTGACAGGACTTCCTGTTGCCTCGGAAGGATCACGGCACATGTTGCTGTTCCAAATGGAGGGAGCTCCTCCATCAGCCTTCATGCCACTGTTACTTTCGGTTAATCTTCTGCGCTTTGACACTGGGGACAAATACTTGCGCCTTTCAGGTTCTGTTTTGATGCCTGTCGAATCAAATGTGTTGCCATTGCCATTGGAAGAACAATGACCATTACCAGTCACCATTTCAATTTCCTGGACCTCAGCTGTAACTCTTCCACGACCTTCTTCCTGGCCATCTGATAATCTGTCACTGCTGGCATCTTCCTCCTCGGAGGAACTGTAACTCACCATATTAGGTGCATGGTGTGTCGGGACAAAGCTGAATTTTGCATCTGCAGGTAAGTTCCTCATCTCCAGCACATTGAAGGGCTCTTCCCCTTCGACTAAGCTGGTATCAACTATTGGGAACTTAGGAAGCTCCTGATATCCATCTAAAGGACTATCTTGCTTCAGTTCCATATCTGTGATACTGCCATTTGTCTCAGCAGCTAAACCATGGTCTACCCCATCAGCCTCCAGCTCTAGAAGAACAGGATCTGCTGCCACCTTTTTTAGGACATCGCTCACAGAATCAAAATAATGAGTGCCTTTAGTGAGCTTACTTCGAGAGAACCTCTTTATACCCGGCACGAGAAACACAATGCAATTTTTAGCTTTCCTGACATCCTTAGGCTGCTCTGAGTGCCACCCTTTTCCAAGCAAACGAGGCCAGACAGCTTCCCAGAAAATATCATTTGATCTTGCCTTACCTTTTCTGGAATCATCAGTTAATAACTTAATTATATCTTCTAAAGCGAGTGACGACCAATCTTTGCCACTAGGAGCAGTGAGAGCTTGATTGGGTTTAGATTGGTCCGTAACAAATTCAGTCAAATCATCCTTCCCTTTACCAACCCCGACCGCCTCCACGAAAACTTCTGTTCCAACGATGGATTTCAGAGCGAAGACAAATTCCTTCAAAGATGTTTGACTGTCACTGAAAGACTTGAAAACCTGCACCATGTGGGAGCAATCGAAATCAAATGACTACGCATGACAGTGCAATGCAAACAAATATCTGAAGCACTCATGTTAGTGATTATTCTGTGGAACTAAACTAGGAAAATAAATTTGTAACTTTTAATAGGAAAAAAAAGCGTTGTATACTTATCCTGGGTACCCATTGTTTACGCGATAGCAAGTAATAAACACTTATTTTACAAAAAAAATGAGATCAAAACAGAGAAATTACAAGGGTGAGTTTCGATTCTCAGCTCCACTAGCCTCATCAGGCAAGGAGAGGTTTAGCAAGGGAGGAATCAGAAATTGAAAAATATAAAATGGTGCAAATCAAATGTGAAAGTGATACTGGGAGAATTGAGACATACAAGTGTTTACTTTTATAGAACAATCAGAATATTTAGGGTGTCATATATATTATGTAACAGGAAAAACAAAAAGAAAAGTAATTTAATACCGAGGATCAGACTGACCAGATCAAGAGAATGTTTTTAGTTTTGAAATATCATGAGACAACTTCATATTCTATCATTTTAATGTCGAATTCTCCAGCAGTGTCGAATTCTCCAGCACTGGGGATATGTTAGGGGTACTAATAGCGAATTCTCCAGCAGTGCAATGAAGAACAATGAAATGACAAAAGAATCAAACTTTTTCAACCAGTAGTCCAGTACCAATGCAACATACCTGAGTCAATGAATCATGAGCTTCTTTCGGAATTTTAGATTTCAGACGTGATATTAATTCCTTCTGTCGCCGTCCTTGAAAAATTCGTTCCCCAAGAATGCGTTTTCTAGTTTTTGCCTTTCTACAGTCCGACCATCTTTTATATGCATCACTTTGGTAGAACTTCCCATAGTAGTATGAAAGCACATCACCAACAGTCTTCGTGCCAAGAAACATGCTCAGCAGGATGAGATTTTTCCCAAAAAGGTAGAGCCCTAGGAGAAACAGCCCTGCCTCAAGATCAGTCCAAAGGGCAGTATGTGAATAAGGCAGAGGATTTAATTGTTCGGTTCCTGCTATCTTCTGCATCCCTGGATAATTGGGGACGTTCAAGCCTTCTTGAGTGGTGCAGGGAGCCATTTTATCATGTGATTGATGAGTGTCACATTCAGTCTGAACTGCAGGCACCACTGTATGTTGATCCTTGAATGTTGGATCACATTTGCCTGCGTTTTTATTGATTGGACAAGTTAAGATCACCTGATTTTGCATATCTCCGCTTCTGCCTCCTGTTTCGGATTCTGAAAAAAATTGCATTTGTAATTCCTCTTCCTTCTTAGTGACTTCGCTTGATGATGCCGACATGATCGGTAGAGCTAAACCAACCACAATAGGGTAACCATAGCCATGTGTTGTTGAGCCATTGAGTGAACTGGCCATGAGCTCACGGCGCTCATCCTTTGTAGCCAGATTGGGAATTTCTGCCTGGTACTCACTTCCAATACGTGGAGTTGGATGTACTGGTGAGTCATCATATAACACATCGGAAGCAAGGGAATCTTCTGAAGAAGAAGTTTGGTGGTCACCATTGTCTTCAAGATTGAGTGACTCCGACTCCATCTATCACGATTGGAAAAAAAAACAATTGTGAAGAGTCATTAAAACAATATATACATTATACAAGAATATGTGCACCATGCGTATTAGGCTGGTCATGTATTTCGGATGAACCAGCTGAAGCATGCACATGAGAACTTTCCTCTTTTTTCTAGAATTCTATGGGCTTACATGCATCCCTATGGTGCATGATCGCTGCAGAATTGAAATATGTTATACGCAACGAGAAAGTATCCAACAGTGGTAGGTTACTTAGGTTCTGCAGTGACAATGAGCAGATCATGAAGTAGAGAAGTAACAGGTGCCAGCATTACTACATGGCAAGACTGATGTGCCTAAGTAATCTTATTCAAGCATCTGTGATGACTAGAACAATGCAACCTCACAGGATTAAGAGAGGGGCAGGTTAATGTTTTGAGGCAAGGAATAGACTTTCCTGGTTAAAACGAATTAGCCCAAAGTCTTGCTGTGGCATAAACAGTTGCACAGGGCTACACGATTTCCATCCATGCAAGAGAGATTCTAATAGAGGAACAAATAAATACCACAGAAAAAAATTGCATCACACAAATACAGGAAACTCTAGCTTCCACCAGACCAAGCCTAGCAAATTTGAGACACACGACACGGTTGCCCCGAGCGAGAGCATGAACGATTCCGAGATAGGAGGGAGTAGGGCAGCCGGACAAACCTTCTTCGGCTCCATGCACGCCGGGATGGTGGCGCCGCTTCCCCCAGGCTCCGGCCACGCGGAGCCCTGTGGCCTCTCGGATGAGTAACGGACGCGCCCCCCGGCCTGGAGCGAGAGAGAACCGACACCGGACGGGAAGAGCGGTGAGATTCAGCGGCGGTTTGTGGGAGGGAGGAGCACGGAGCAGGACACTGCAGCGGGGGTGAGGGGAAGGGCACGGCGAGTGAGTGGCCCGGCCGCAGGGCTGTGGTGGGTTGGAGTGCAGAGAGGGGGGAGGGAGGAGGGTGGTGGAGCCTGGAGAGAGACGGGGGCTCGCGCATTAAAGACAAGACACAAAGGAGAACGGTGTGATATGGAAGCGAAAAGCAGAAAAGTCACGTGTTACGGCTTACGGCGTTAATCCAATGTATATTCCGGAAAATTTTTTAGGCTACGGGTCCAGCATGTCAACGTGGCAGCCATGTATGATTGTTGACCCCCTTGGTGCAATGGCTGTGGGTCCGTCTTTGTGGTTGCCACGTGTAACGGTGGACCTAGTACATAATAAGCGAGCAAAAAATATTGCTATGTCCTGAGTTCGAATTCGAACCTAGGACCAAACAAAACAAGGCAACAGCTCGATTTACCACTGCACTACTAACCTTTAATGTCTTTATTTTGTTTTACCTCTATTTATCGAGGATTCGTGTTGGTGATATGCGCCCGCATGCACTTTTTTAATCTACACTGAAATTTCAGCTGCGCGACAGTGGTGCTTGCTCCCGTAACATGTGGACACGTAGGATATGAATGTGTTGATGAATTTGATACAAACACGTGAACTTACCATGTCTCGACACGTGGACTCGGGGGGCGGAGGCTCGTGATCGCAGGGTGCGGCGCTCGTCATACCTTGTTTTTGCCGCGATTTCCCCAGGTGATGTGCTGTGCATCGACCACCAGCTGCCATAGCGCCATCGATGAATGCACGTTTAGTAGAGAGATAGAGAGAGAGAAGCCAAAGCGCAGGGGTGTTTGGGGTCATGAGGCGCAGAAGCAAAGTCGAGAGAGTCCAAGAGAGGTAACAGAAGCAGCTCTGGCCGGAGGGTCGCTGCCGCTGAGCTACGCAAGCACGGGTGGCCTAGTGCACAACCGCACCGTCACAATACGCCGGCGGGTGCACCCCACGGGGCGCACTATCATTTCCAGAATTACTTTTCATCTATTTTCCTGTTTGATTTGGTGAATTGATGGTGTAATCTATTAGAATATTAAATAATCCCTATTATGTATTGCACTAGACTGATCATTACATCTTGCATGTCTACGTATTACTTTGAATTTGAATCGTGTACCGTATTGATATATGACTTCGCCATACCGTGATTCCATTCTAGCCTCCGCCACTGCGTGGACTTACAATGTCTTACATATGGCCAGCCCGTGGTACGACGCATGTCGCCTAACACATCATTCGCCACTGTGGTTGACGCCATGTCACTTGTCAGTGTGGACGATGGCACGTGGATGTAGCAATTCTGTAATAAAAACGAGCTTAGTCATAAAACGGAAACAGTTCTATGACAGAAGCTATTTTGTCAATGATGAGATGTTTTTTTTATTCGTCACGATGGAAAAAACATGATGCTCTGTTTTTCTAGGAATACAAATTCATCATAAAACTGTCATGGAAGTTTCTTTGTGACGGATTTGACCATTTTTATGATGATTCGTGTTCGTCATGGATATGAGCATTTCCCGTAGTGCACCATGAAGATTCAAAATTGCAACACAATATTATTCAAGTCCACATGACCTAAGATTAAAAAGTCCATAAACCGACTAAAGAAAAAAATGCACATAACCTAAGATTAAAAATGTCCACATAACCTATGATTCATTATTATTGGAAGGACGGCATAAATGAGGTTGTTCACGTCGTCGTCACATGCCACCCTGAAGTTGTGGTGATGGCCCAACGATTGGCCGATACGGTGTACCAGCGATGTTGGCAATGCTCCTGCCTGACAGGCCGTCGTTCCGGTTGTACATGCCCAGTTGATGCACCACCATGCCATTGTCCTCAACATCGATGCCCTGTCCTGCAATGTCGCTCTCCCGGCATCGTCTCTATTTTGTTCCGGATTCTATTTCTCCCGGCCTGCTCTCTCTTTTTTGTTCTTTGATTCCTTTTAAGATGGTGTACACGATAGTGCGAATGGGGCTCCTATAAACATACAAAAAATGGAGTGTTGTGGTTCATCTCCTCCGCGTGCAACGCTTACGAAAGTTTGAGAACTAGAATGGTAGTTTTGTTAGTTCAGGGATGAAACTAAGCTTAGGGCCATAGTTTAGGGATGAAAATAGCTATTCTGCTTTTTTAAAATGTTGAATACACATTGGTTGTTTTGACAACTTTTTACATAAAAGAATGCTCCATCAACAAACCATTTTTATCAAAGAATGCTCCATTCTCATGACAAATCTCACGTTGGATGTACCTCGCCATGTCCCTACAAATGCTGTCGATTTGACGGTTTTCAAGCGCCTCATCATGAACGTCGATCCTAAGCATCTACACGGTTTTCAAGCGCCTCATCATGAACGTCGATCCTAAGCATCTACACGTATACATAGTAAATGAATATTATGATGTATTACCATTAGGAAGTTAGCACATGGCAGTATACAAGAGACCTACATCTTTAGGGTTCGTCTGATACCTCCCATTGTTTCTGAGGAACTCGCACACGTAATATCCGTATAGCGCAGTACCGGGAGTTTGCATGTGGCATTGCAATCAAATAAAAAAATGATGAGTTGTTATTAATAACAAGTCCACATTATATGAAAAAACCCAAGTTTTTATGTTCTTATAAATTTATGATATATTATTTTCATAGCTTTCTTCCTTTTTTCATCATGCTCCCCACCTTTTATTATCTAAAGTTGTACACACTTTGAGGGTATGAAGACAGAGTTAGCAATACAACTTAGGTGCACAAAATCTCAATATGCATTTAAGTACTGCCAAGGAATGTCTTACTTTTGTATAATGCCTATGAATTCCTTGTAGCTATCTATGCTAAATCTGGCTGAGTTGAGGACCACTGCTTCTCCTTTCTTGGGTAAAATCTGGATAAATCCAGTGGTCCCTGCATTATATTAAAATAATTTATATTATAGACAACATTAAATAGCACCAAGTATATATATAGTAATTAAAAGTACCTAGCTTACTGAAAATTGTAAGGAGCAATGATACAATGCTTGTCACCATTTTTCCTCAATACTCTTGCAATGTATACAGACACTTTGTGCATTTCATCTTTGTGGGCTTGCGCTTTTATAGCATTTTTCGCTTGTGTATGTGTTGCTTCCATTTGTGCTTTAATTGTTTCTGTCATTTTGAACTTGTGCTCTGGCTCACTAATTCATGCTGGGTCTAGGTACACTGCTTGAACCTACCATTCCTCAATTGTTCCTCCCTCCATTGCATCCTGTAGAATATGTAGTCGCTCAGGTACTTGACATATAAAATATATACGTATGTATTTAAAACTCGTGTATGTGATACATGTGGACTTACAAGTACCATATGGTAATGAGATTCACGTTGAGGTGTTGTCGACGATAAAGTTTGTGCAAATCCTCGAAATCGATCACAATCTGGTAATCGAGAATGCTAAGGAAAACCTTAGTTGGGACACACGCGGTGATTGCTCAAATGCCTTGCTTCATTGCTTTCATGATCCATCCATGCAGTTTATTCAGTTCCTACGGGCCATCCAGCAGATCCCACTGATACAAGAATGGTTTTCCATGCTCATAATTCTTTGGGACTTCATCTGACACAAAGAAATTGAAGTTTTCATCCTTTTCCTTTTGGCGGGAGGCGCCACAAGCTACAGATTTCTCACCGACACAAGCATTATTCTTCAATACGTTTAAAAACTTGTCAGTTTCTGTTGATGGAGCCTTTTGATCATATGTGCTCACCATACGAGGTACTGCTGGCCTCTGGGGAGATGGAGATGCTGGCGAAGGTGATGTTGGATCAAAAGATTGTAAATCATCTACCCATTCATCGCCTTGGAGTAGTGTCCAATCATCCTCATTGACACCTTCATGAACAGGTGATAGCATTGGCTATGCGTCCTCATTGGTAGAAACCTGCTCATGTGATTGCATCAGCTGCTCTGTGTCAACATTTGAATGTAGCAGTGGTACATCTTGGCGCGGCCGTGAGGTTTCTAGCGATGCATTATTCAGAATGATATCTCGTCGATGCCACAATATGTACTAGTTCATCGCGTCATCGAAAACCTCAATCCCCTCATCAGTAGGGATGTCAATCTCGCACGAGTCATCCAACACTATAACAACTTGCACCCAGGCGTATTTTGGCAGGGGTTCCTTCGGGAACACATGACCCATTACTGCCATGCCAGTTGCGACCTCTCAAAACTTATTTTGTTTCCTTCCATAAGGTATCATGAACCTGCATGGTGTATCCACTTTTATGTCATCAACGGGATACCTCACGTTTCCAATGGGGCCAACACTACTCGGAGCAATGAATCCTGTGTGGGAAAGCTGCATGGTTGGTTCACCGTGTCATTGAACATCGAATATTGTCGGGCAGCCATTGTTTGCAGTTGCTGGTTGGCGAAGAACTCAATCAACTCCTGCTTGGCGATTTCTCTCATCTTCTCTTCAAGGTTTTTCTTTTAACGGTCGTGCTTCCTATAGCTTGCTTGGTCGTTCTGGATTGCTTTACCCCAATGCAAGGTTGATGACATCCCTCAAACATGCTTAGAGTGCTCTGCAGTTTCTCTCTGTCCGGCTTGAAAAGATCGTTCTTTTGTGCCTCGACGAGCTGTTCCAACCTTGTGTAAATTTCATCTGTTGTTGGGTGATTGAATTTAACCTTGCCGTCGGGTGTTACTATGAGAATTCGAGCTAGTACCTAATTCCTGCTATGCTCATCTAAGCCTTCAAACAAATCTAGTAAACAAGCTATCCTCCATTCTTCTTCCTCTCTCCTCCATTTAGCGATCTTGGCTGAGTACCCTCTCCCCCCCCGGTGCACCCAAGTGATGGGGGTTCTTGGCAGCTTTCATAGCCTTCTTGGTATTTTCTTCGCTCAGGGCTTTTGCTTCCGGCATGTTCTTCTGTTGTATGAACTCTTCCCACATTTTTTGAGGAATCCTATCGAAGTCTTCCCTAGCATTCTTACCTTTCTGTACATATTCTTTATTAAGAGTAGACCTCTAATTCCTAAAACATCTCCCAAGGAGGTCCTCAGCAAATTTTATTGCGAATTCCTCTTGACCTTCAGGAAAAGTGAACTTTTCTTTCAATGTGGCCCGCAATACTTCTTTTGTAGTGGTAGGCACATCCTTCCAATTACTAGTTGTGATACAGGTCTGCAATTTATCCCTGACAATAGCTCCACATATATTCTAAAACCTAGCAGCTATCTCCTCAAGTAATATGGGCTCACCTTTGGCACCAAGCAATTCTATTACGAGAATACTTTTTTCAGGGATCTGGTTTTGGCTTCATTTCCCACGTTGCTTTTTCGGATTACTAGTGGAAGCAGTTGTAGTTGAAAGTTGTGGTGCAGAGGCAACTACCTCGCCTTCATGCAGAGTAGATATTCTATGACGTCACGGCGGGGAATGCACTGAGGATTGGTCATCGTTCTATAGAGAAAATAATAGTTGAAGTTTATCATCTTCATGTGAACAACAAACGCATCACTAGCTAGTATATGAATGTGCATGCGGGTACCTAATGATCCGCGGTTGGATCGTATTCACGATCATGTCGATCTAGACGCCTGCGAGTCCTAGGTGGGCTTAGTTTGTACTTAAGTGGAGTAGAATACGATCCACAACCGTCGTCGGAATCAGAATCCTCCTCGGCGGATTTAGCATTGTTGTCATTGTTGTCCATCGCTCTTAATATACAAAATTGTAATACTTGCAATTAAAAATTATTCATGAATTTATGCATATCAATACATATTTGTACACCAAACTTTTCCTTTCACAATTCAAACATATTTATTATTCATGAATTTTTGCATATCAACAAATATTTGTACACCAAACTTTTCCTTTCACAATTCAAACATATTTATTATTCATGAATTTCTGCATATCAATACATTTTTGTACACCAAACTTTTCCTTTCATAATTCAAACATATTTATTATTCATGAATTTCTGCATATCAACAAATATTTGTACACCAAACATTTCCTTTCAAAATTCAAACATATTTATTATTCATGAATTTCTGCATATCAATACATATTTGTACACCAAACTCTTCATTTCACAACTTATACAATTCTATTACTCATGAAAATTGCAATCCATAAATATTTAAACACAACATTTATTATTACATTTTCTTTGGCATTGTTCTCATTTATCAACTTATTTTATTTGGATGAGAAAAAACCAACCGAGGTCCTTGGGCGTGGGGGAGGGCCGGTAGTGGTGCGGCGGCCTCGGTGAGGGTCGGCGCAGCAATGGTCAGGGAGGAGGCACGGCTTGGGGAGGAGTGGCGTCATGGCATCACGTCATGGTGGGGAGGAGGGAGGCGCGGCGGGTCAGGGAGAAGCGGCGGCCACGAGAGGCGTGTGTTGCAAAACTGCTGGGAGTTAGAAAATATTAAAACAATTTTGAGATAGTGTAACAGTACATCTTTCCCAACTATATGCAAGTCATAATCACCCTATGACTCATGAGGTGTTTCAACCTATAGTTACAAGTGAACTAACTATTCATTCTCATTTGTGTTATGTATAAAATTATATTTTTTACATTCACTAAATAATATTTATGTTCATGTGTAAAAGTTTGAAATGATTTTGAAATCATTTATCAAGTATTTCAATTGGTTGAAAAAAATAAAAAAACCTCAGTGCTGGCGGGCGCCAAGGAGGCCCGCCGGCAGGGCTCGAAAATTTTCAACTCCTGGCGGTTTTGCAACACACGCCGTCAGGCTGCCGGATTCATTCCGCCACGCGCGTCCCTTGCCTTCTCTCCTTGTCCGCCACCGCAGCTGGTCCACCTCTTCCCTGGCTGCCACCACACCGCCTCCCCTCCCCACCTGACCAAGACTCTGCTGCGTCCTCCCTGACCACCGTCCTCCTCCGCGGCTGCTATGACGCTGCCTCCCCTCCATGACCGATCGAGACTGCACCGTGTCCTCCACCGAGCGCTGTCCTCCTCCTCACGTCCGGTTGATGTTGTTTTCCCAATTTTTTCCATTTCGTTTAAGTGGATCTGAATATTTGATTGAAATTCTATCCACATATATGTGGTTATGTATATAAATTTTTTCTTACATTGCAATTGCTATAGATTGATTTTTTTGAATTTTACTTACATTGCAATTGTTATAAATTGATTTATATGAATTTTACTTACATTGCAATTGCTATAAGTTGACAGTGGGTCTTGTGGTGTAAATCATTGACATGTATATGTTGTTCAACTAAGTTTTGCATTATTGTTTCTAAATTATTTTCTTCCACTATTATTTTTTCAAATAGATAGTGTAAATTTTGTTTAGATAGGGATTGTGTTAGAAATTAAAAGTTGTTACCTTTTACCATTTTTATTCCATGCAATTGTGAAATGATAATAAATATGTTATGATTAGTTATAACAATGTTCATGAGATCTAAACCAACAATTGTAAATTTCTTCCATCATTTTGGATAATCTTTTGGATAATCTTTTATTCTGAGCATTTTGTAATTTCTTTGTGGATAGTTTGGGCAAATTATGGCAAGTGGAAGTTCTTTTCCCTGTGGTGGTGGTGGTCGTGGAGGTGGCTGCCGTGGAGGTGGCAGGGGACATTTCGGGCACGATGACACTCCCGCTAGTCGGTTAGGACTTCACTTCCATGGCCCTATTGACTTGCCATTCAGTGATCGAAGCAAAGGAACAATTCCCGACATAGTAATATTCTTTTTTTGTTTTAATTGATTTTGCTACTACATATGAATAAATTCTAAATTTATTTCAATGCAGCTTATCAATTATATAAGATGGCTTAAAGTTGTTGTTGAAGCTTTAGGTGGTACTTCTCCTGTGGTTCAAACCAAGGACGTAGTAGGTGGACCAAATATGAAAAGAGCGCATCTCTCTTTTCAAGTACTTGTTCGACATCCAGATTTCACCTTGTTGTCACCGAGACAGGCCATCCCGACGGTTTCAATTGCTACATGGGGTAGCACAGCACCATCTAGGGTAAGACAATCGTGGACGCCTGCCTACAGGAGCTTGCATATCATGGGTACTCCATACCAGACTTTTCATATTTTTGAATTAGATGGCTCAACGAGGGAGAAAATAATGTGATTGTGACTACTGAGAGGCTTTCTCGGCTTCATGACATAGTATGGAACATACTTGTAAATCATTCTTTTTTAACTTTAGTAGTGTTACATCTTTTAAATTTCATCATGTTCTAATCATCTTTTGTAGGATATAAATGGTACTACCATTGCCGAAGTGAGCCTTCGTGCGATTCTGGATCAAGTCATGAAAATGTTTCATTTGACTTACATGGATGGACACCTGATGTTCACCCCAGATTTGAAGTTTCAGGCTCAACTGACTTTCTACAGGCCAAGTTAACATCTCCAATGTTCTCCGTTTATAGTAGTGTATGTGGTCATCCATGTGAAGCGAAGGAGAGTGCACTCATCCATGCTCTAACTTATTTTGATGAAGTTCTTGGCTGGACCATTGGAGACCTTAACTATATTCCGTATCTAAGGAGGCGAGCCGGAGTATGAAATATGTAACATGCATGGTTGTACCATTACCCTTTTCTTATGCATTTGAACTTTCTCTCTAGGACCATTAATTATTGATGTAATTACTTGCACTATTATCAGAACTGTAGTACCCTTTTCTTATGCACTATTATTATATTGTTGCATGGATGTACCCCTACCTTTTTCTTATGCTGGCAGTCAGTTACAAGATAATAAAGTCTAATCCACATTAATAAAGTCCCAAGAATATTAATTAGTATTACAACATAAGGGAAAGGAAATGTTAATTTATTCTTTAACAATTCTTCCTTCACAGTCGGTATGTAAGCATGGCTTTATGGATTTATCAATGCTTGCTTCAATATGCTTGATTCTTCGTTCATGTTCTTTGAAAAGGTCCAATTCCTCATACTGATTGTAATCCTCAATTTCCACTACACCTTCAACTCCAAGGATCCTTTGTTTTCCAGAGACGGCAATGTGCTTCTTTGCGTTCATATGGTCGGTTATGTAGAATACATGTGCGACACGCTCAGCGAGTACCCATGGGTCATCTTTGTAACCTACATTGGCTAGGTCTGCAAGTGTCAACCCATAATTATCATCTGTAACGCTATTTGGGTGTTTGACCCATTGGCACCAAAAGAGGGGGATCCGGATATTCTCTCCATAGTCAAGTTCTCATATTTCCTCTATGAAACCATGGTAAGTTATGCTCTATCCAGATGTATCAATTGCCTCTATGCGAACACCACTGTTTTAGTAAGCCACGCTTTTGTTGTCCTTTGTAGTGGTATAAAATGTGTATCCATTAATTTCATATGCTTTCCACGAGGTGACATTGCTTGATGGCCCAGACGCCAACCTGGTCAGTGTTACATCTTCAGTGGAATTTCCTTGAAATAGTTGCTCATGGTCCTTCAACCATGTTGGGATATGCCATTTTTGTCCTTTGATGATCCAATCCTTCGAGCAACCATTACTTTATCCACGGATCTCATTTAGGTGTTGCTCGATGAAGGGCTCCACTATTGCAAGCTGTTGTAGAATGTTTGAATGTGATTTCTCCAATTGCTGGTTGTCCTTATCTATGAATCTTTTCATTCCAATGGTACCTCTCCCGGACAATCTGCCCTCGTGTCAAGATTCCGGTGAACCAATAGCTCTTTTATCTTTTATGTAATCTATGCTGCAATCAACACTCTCTTCTGTATGGTAGCTCTTGATCATGTTTCCCTCTAGAAAGGCCTTGTTTCTCATGTATCCATCAAGAGTCGACATGAACTGTGCGTATGTCCACATCTCATGGAAGTACATAGGTCCTAGTTCAATTATTTGCTAGACCATGTGGACCAGGAGATGTTCCATGATATCGAAAAAGGACGGAGGGAAGCACATCTCGAGTTGGACCTGAGTTTCCGACACAAACAGTTGAAGCCTAGCCAACTCGACACAATCAATCACTTTTTACGAAATCACGTTGAAGAAGTAACACATCCATGTGATAACTATCTTTACAAATACTTGTTTGATAGCCCGGATTGCAATAGCGAGAAAAACTATGATCATTACATGGCAATCATGAGAGTTATAGCCGGCAAGTGTCATGTCCTTCAATGAGACTAGTGATCGGATGTTTGATGAGAATCTGGTCGGCACTTTTAACCCGCACAAGCCACTTGCACATAGTCAATCTCTCATCTAGTGTTAAGTTGTAGCTAGCCGGGGTAGGTAATGCCTACCATTAGGTAGTTCTTGCGGGTGAAGCTTTGGCTTGATTTCAACCAGATACTTATGTCATTTTAGTCCATTCTTTGCCTTGCCTAATAAGTTGAAGAATCTAATGGTGCTATCGAACACATTCTTCTGGAGATGCATCCCATCAATGGCATGGCGCACTGCCAACTCTCACCAGTATGGAAAATGCTTAAAAAAGATAGACATCTTTTTAAACAGCACGTCCACAATGTCTGTAGTTTTAGCCTACTTCCTTCCCCCATTTTGAATTATCAACATCACCTAATGACTTCTTACTGAGTTTGAACTTGACCTTCTTGCATATTTCAAATACTATTTTACCAGTAGCCGATTTTGGAGCAAAGTCATTCTCATTGGTGCCATCAAAATAGTCCTTTATCCTACGGTATTTGTACGTCTTCAATCAGAAGCGCCTATGCCGCATGAACATTGTCTTCATAGATCCCACCTCATCTTGTACAAGTTGTCGTCACACCCACACATGTTGCTCAACTGAAAAGGAAGTGCCCCCCTCCATCGTACGGCTCCCACGACACCTGCAACGTGTCCAACCAAGATGTTAAATGCTATACTAAACCATTTGAAACTAGCATGGGGAAAAAATTTACTTACCTAGACGTCATGAGCATGTCTAGCTCGTTTGTTAACTCAATGTACGCCCGCTCTAGCCTCGCGTGCTGAACCCTAACCTGGTCCCAAAGGTACGCCACGTCGGCTGCCAACTTGGAGGCTCACCTGGGAACCACTCATGACCAGCCAGAACCTCGGGATGGCCAACTGGGAGACGAGCCCACATCCACAACTAGAGCAGGTACACGCATCCACCAAGTGACGCTGAGGACGAAGTCTGACGACATGCCTCGCAAAGCTGCCGGTAAAGAAAACCCAACACTATAGAGCCCTAGCTGTACTGACCCACTTGGTACCAGTCAGTAAGGCAGTGGACCCACATCCACGACGCAGTGTCACCCGTGGCGTCGGGGAAGAGAACGTAGGCAAACAGGTGTAGGATCCATGCCCTGCGGTAGTACCCAACTGTCTCCTCATCTACCTCCTCGAGGCACTGTGCGAACTCTTGCCGGACCCAGGAGATTAGAACTCCAAAAGTGCGAGCCTCTTGCTTGTCAACCTCATGCCCAAGGAAGTCCACTACTCGTGCTCTCCAACCTTCTCACCTACACTGCCCAGTCACTGTGTTGCCATGAATCCTCAAACCTAGCATCTTTTGACAATCCTGGAGCATGATTGTCATCTCTACAAAAGACAAGTGAAAGTTGTGAGTCTTCAGCCGCCACCTACATTTTAGACAAAGCAAGATTACATGTCAAAAAGTCAAGGGAATGAACAAATGGCCATAAATGGAGGCAATGATTGAAGATAATACCTGTCAACCAACGCAGTTATGGCCGCTGAGTTGAACTTGGGCAACCCACGACGAACCTGAAAAGATATGACATCTAGACCAGCTCTTTGCAGGAAAGGTGTACCTGTTGTCATACTGCATGTCCAAGAACCCATTGTGGGTTATAGGACAAAGGAGTGGAAGGTCCTGCATGGAATAAAACATAGTCTCCCGTTACTTCACAAACACATGTACGCTCACAAAAATTTGACCAAGACGTATAAATTATTACCTACCCCTCCGCTATGAGATGTCCTCGGTGGGTCTCCTCGTACGCCGGGTCAAGCAGGTGGAATTGAGCCATCCTACAAAAAAAATATTGAAATAGAAATTCAATATACAATGAAACATAAACTTAGAAATGTACAAGTAATTGACACGATTACAAGCATAAATTGAGACATGCATAATTAATTGAATGAATATGACAAATATGAAATAATGAAAACAACCAATAGTCGCACCTCACTTGCCTCACTCGTACTGCTCAGGGTCCGTAAGAAATGGGGTTGCTCTCCCACGCCTCATTCTTCTGGGTATCTGATCTATAACCATCCTATGCCTCGTCCTCTTCTGTGATCCACGCTTGTTCCAACGGTAAGCTGGATCCACAATATACTTTGGCCCATCATATGGAGGCCACTCTCTAGGATCCTGGAAAGGCACGAAGCGGGGGCTCCATGTGTGCACAAGCATGTCGACACTGAACTCGTGAGGTATCCTGCTCTTGATATCATAGTTGCGATGCCTAGCTGCTGCCACCAAATGAGAACATAGAAAGTGGTACTGCCTTGGTTTACCACAAGTGCATGTGAAATGTTAGAGGATTACCACATGCATCCTCGACTCTCGGACCTCGCCGTCGAACGTTGTATCGCCCCTATGCTCGACCTGATAAGTCCCTGTGGTGTAGTTAAAACATGTAACCTCATATGTGCCAGTCCTTTCATTTGCCTCCTCTAGGTGTTCCTTTGGTTTCAGAGCCCATATCTCTCCATCACTCCACAACTTCAATGCATGGGCGTGTCTATCGTTGAACCAGGCAACAAGCTTGTAGAAGGTGAATTGAACGATTGTATTCACGGGCATACCACGTATCCCCAATAGCAACTTATTGAATGACTCCGCCATGTTGCTGCATTGAAACTCGTACCTCCATCCACCGGCGTACTGAGCTCTTGTCCATTTCTTCAAATTCCTCATCAAACCTGTGAGCCATTGTCTACCTTCTGTATTTGATGCGGTTCTGTCCTGCTCTAACTTTTTCTGAAAGTACTTGTCCTCAAGCTGTCGAGCAGCCTCCTGGAATAGATCAAAGTTATCCTTCACACCATCCTTTCGGAGTAGATTCTCTGCAAGGTGCCGAGTACACCAACGATGGTGCAAAGGTGCATACCCCTCTATCTGCTCTCGCACAGCATTAAGTATGCCCTGGTGCCTATCAGATATGACGCCAACCTCCCTGTTAGGCCCAACCACATGTATCCAGACTAGCCTCAAGAACCATCCCCAATTGTCAATGTTCTCCTTCTCAACCAAAGCAAATGCCAAAGGAACCAACTTGTTGTTTGTGTCACATGATATGGCTATAAGAAGTGTGCCCTGGTATTTACCAATCAAGAACGTACCATCAATGGAGAAGACGGGACGACAGTGCCTAAAGGCCTCGACACACTAAGGGAAGCACTAGAAAGTATAGAAGAATATCTACCTCCCATCCTTCCATGCATTTGGTTTTGGGATGTACTCATAAAACATGACTGGATTCACCGCTTTGATTGCATTGAAAAGTACTGGCAGCTGCTCATACCCATCCTCCCAGTCCCTGTATGTCATCTTCCACACTCGCTGCTTAGCCCTCCAAGCTTTACCATAAGTTATCACATAACCTCCATACAACACCTCAACGGTCTTGATAATTGTCCTAACCTTCATGTTGGGTTCTCCCTGCAATATTTCCATCAACCGCTTGGCAATGAGGGTAGATGTCAACTGCCGATGCTTCAGTGTCAGCACATGGTCAGCCCAATTGTGGCCCGACAACTTTTGTGATCTTTCACTTTTCAGTGACCTTTTGCTTCCTTGCACAAACCCTCCATGGGCAGTCTTCCTTGTCACACACAACTGTGTAACGGCGCTCCGCATATGAATGCAAAACCTTGTAAAGTCTCTTTCGTATCACTGCAAATGCCTGCATCCACCTCTTCAATGTAGGGAGGTCCTTGAATACCCTACCCTTCTCAATTACCATGTTAGGGTGGCCTCATGAGTTTCTAGGAGCTCATCATCACATCCTTCTGCACACACCTGATCAGAATGAGCAAGATCGTTGAACTCATGAACTCTTAGATCACGGCGGTCGGGAAAGATACACCTCAGCATCTCAACATCACTCTCTGTCAGCTCTCCAACAGGGCGATCATCATCAGAATCAAGAGCCCTTGCCATCTCATATGCCTTCGAATCATTCATAATTTCAATGCTACTGGAGCCATGAAATCCATCTCCACAGTGCACCTACGCAGCAACAGGGGGCACATCCACATTGTCAGGAATGTCTCCTGCAATACAAGTAGAAAAATGAGGAAAGAATGAAAAAAATGGACATAAAGAAGGGGGTAAGCTCCCAATAACCATAAGGATAAGACACTTACTTGAATGATTCCGTGTCAAAGGGATCTCATAAGGAGGATCTGCCACAACATCATGAGTCTGACAAGCATCTCCAACAAGCTCATTAGGGGCAGATTGAGCATTGGGAACTGTAGGTGCAATCTCCACATCCATATCAGGTTCCGGGATGGGAGGGTCGAAGTGTGCCCGCTGACCCATTGGTGGGGAAAACCCATGAGGGATGGGATCAACTAACACCCAACGCACAACCACATCCAAACTTTGGAACTGGCACTTCATGGCCCATCTCACATAGTTCTCCCACTGGTCTGCACACCCAATTGGGATCATCTTCCTTAGATGTTGTGAGGGGAATCTAGGTGAAGTATACCCTTCACTGCGATGCCATCATCTCCATGTCAATGTAGCTCCTCCCGAGACCTTACAACCAACTCACTAAATGAAGTCTTCTCATTGAATAACACAGGCACGCTTTGCATCTCAACAAACTCAACATATCCATAGTGATCTCTTTCCACGGTGCCTCCATGATATATGCTCACTACGTTGTTCATCTAGTTCATACACCTAAGGACGCACAATTCCTTTAGTCCAATATAAATGAAGCATATATACTAAGTACAAAGTCTCTAGTATGTAATAACTAACAAAATAGAAACTATCAATTCACTGCTAACTACTAAGTACTATAACTAACTATGTCAAGTAACTATCTAACTAACTATGTAAATAAATATATAACTATTTAACTAACTATCTTACTAACTATATAACTATGTAACTAACTATATATCTAACTATGTAAAGTATCCATCAATCAACTTATGAATCTAAATATCTTTCTACCTATCTAAATCACTACCTAAGTAACTATCTACCTAAGTATCCATCTATCTAACTATCTATCTAAATATCTATGTACCTATGTAAATCACTATTACACTAACTAACTATTGTTAACTATGAAGAAAATTAACAAAGTAATGTACCTTGCTCGAGTGGAGAGGAGGCGCACCCAGTGCAGGGGACGGGGTGGCGCAGAGGCGGGCTAGGGCGGTGGCGCCCGGCGCCCAACGGGCAACGGCGGTCACGCCCTACGCGGGGGCAACCTGGGGCGAGCAGGGACCAGCGGCTGGGCGGGGAACGGGCAACGGCGGCCGCGCCCTGCGCGGGGGCGACTAGGGGTGGGGAGCGACCGGTAGCCGGGCAGGGAGGAGCGGCGGGCGGGCGGGGAGTCGAATGAGAGAAAGTTCAGATACAAAACCTAACTTTGTTGTGTAAGCTACCTTGGCGCCGTAGATCTTGACGCCGTGCTCAGTGCCAAGATCTACGGTGCCAAGCTCGGCGCCAAAATCTACGGCATCGTGCTGCCTGCCAGGTCAGCGTCCATGCTGCCAACATGGCCCCGACTTAGGCGCCAAACTCTTTGGCACCGAGACTTGTAAGCTCATCGCCACCAACGATGGCGCCGAACTAAGGGTTCAGATTTTGAAAGCATACCTCCAGGGGTATATTTGTGAAAAATTTTCAGAAAAAGGGCTAGAAAATAAAAAATTCGGTGTGCGTGCGCGCTCACGCATGCATGTGGTAAAGGAACAACAAGCTCGGGGGCTGCAAGCATGCATGTTTCGGTGGGCTGCTAGTGAATTCGTGGCCTGCGCTCTAGGCTGTGCGATTCCACAGCTTCCGATCGCATGGAAGGTCGATAGGGATGCCCGCTCCAAGTCAAGCGCTACGGCTCCCAGTCACACGCTAGGCCAGGGTCATGGTCATACGGTAGTCACAGACAGAAATGCTCCGGTCCGCCCATGCAGAGGAAATCGATGCGCCGACCACCTCCTCCACTCTTCTCCCGCTGTGGGTGGGGTGTGCTATTTTTTAAGTAATGGTGGCTTTATTTTTCTTGACCGGCGATTGTGCAATAGTAAACACAAGTTAGAAAATATTCCTTTTCTTGATCAACCCACCATAATTTTTCTACCATAGTAAACAAGCTAGAAAGATCGGATTTTATGGTGTAGCATTTTTTTTCTTTTGTCTATATTTAATATGGGTCATGCATGTGAGAATCCTTGTGATTGGGCCATGGTCTATGCTATTATTTTGGGAAATGAAAACTGAAATGGACGACTTTTGCAAGAAGGCAAAGTGCGTGAGCCACGCGCTAGCAAGAATCCCACATGGGACAAAGGAGGTGGAGCACGATGGTTGAGAGATATGGGAGCTCGTGCTTTAAAGACACCAAGAGAGAACGGTGTACACATGAGGAAGAGAAAGTAGAAAAATTGGTGTTGTGGTGACAGGTGCAAATTGGGCTGCGCCGATATTCTACATGAAATGGAAACAGAAAGTGGATGGCAAACGAGGAATTTTTTATTTTTATATTTTTTTCGATTTTGCAGGAATATATAGTCAAATCAAAAATTTGCAGGATTTTTTTTATTTTTATATTTATTTGAAGCTTGGTTTAGTGTTACATAGTTGTTTATTTATTGAATTGAAGTCGTCATTGTAGTTAACTGATATATATTGCTGAGATTAATTTGGATTGCCCGTTTCATGTTTGTTGGCAGGCATGACGGATAGTTTAAACTTTTAAGTGTTCTATGGGCCGGGGGAGGTTAGATATGGTCCAGAAGGGGTAGATTTGAGTGGATTTCCCTATTTCACCAAGTGTGTTCTAAGAGCAAGAGAGAGAACTTTGGGGGCATTTGCAGGTGGCTTTGTAGGGACCTTGGTGTTGATAGAGATCAAGTGGATGTGTTTGTGAGGGTTGTAGTAAAAAGACGGCCCGACATAAATTTTTGGAGTTGCTTCCGCTTGAAGGAACTTTGAGCTACCGGACTTATATAAATGGTTGCACGAGAAAAGGTTTACCAATCATATGGTATGTTCAACTGTTCATGAAGGGTGGATCTAGCAGTCATATTGAAGAAGAAGTAGGAGGTGATGAAGTTGAAGCGGAAGAAGATGTGCAGAGTACTGAGGGTGGAAACGAAGAACTTGATTATGATGAACAAGAAGGGGGAGATGCAGAGAATGATGTTGCATCCCGCGCACCAAATGGGGAGGCTGATGAGGGGGAAGAAATTCCTAAGTTAGTAGAGCAGCTGGGATGGAAGGAGAGGAGGCCAATGATGCCATGGATGATGACTCATTCGATGAGGAAGATGCTTATCCTGTACCGCGAAATTGGTCAAATTATGACCATTCCGCCCTACAGGTCAATATTGGGGAAAATATTCCTTGGGATTATAGGAAGAATGAGGTATGCGTGGGGGCTTTGTACCAAAGTGGGGATGAAGTGAAGGTGGCTATTAAGAGATGGTCCACTTTGTCTTTGCAGCATCCGTTCAGGGTAGCCCGAAGGTGCATGCATACAAGGGGAAATGGAAGGATTACTGAGAGGTGACTAGAGCGGTTGAGCACGAATGCTTGCTGGCTGAATTGGAAGGAACACACCGCAACCTCACTGCTAATTTTGTTGCTCAATACATTTATCCTCAGATAATGCAGAATTCTAGCTTCAAGCCCAAGTCCATTGTTTGTGCCATAGAGGAGAAGTTCAAGTACAAGATCAGCTACAGCAAAGCTTACTGGGCGAAGTAGAAGGCGCTGGAGATGAAGTGGGGTACGTTCAAAGCATCCTATGATAACCTCCCTGTTCTGATGCACACCATTTGCCAAAGAAATCCTGGAAGCTTCTACGACTTGAAAACCTATCCATGTGTTCAGTTTCCAGGGAAACAGGTCCTGCAGCGGTCATTCCTCACGTTGGGTCCTTGCATTCAGGCTTTCCGGCTATGTCGACTAGTCATTTGCATTGATGGCACATTTCTGACTGGAAGGTATAACGGAACAATATTGACAGCTTTTGGGTCCGATGGCAACAATCAGGTGTTGCCGCTTGGGCTCGCATTTGTGAAGAAGGAGTCTGGAGATAGCTGGTATTGGTTCCTCGAGAGGGTGAAGAACATGATTGTGAAGGATGTCGTGGGGGTTTGTCTCATTCATGATCAGCACAAAGGCATTATGCAAATAATCATAGACCTACAAAATGGAAGTCAGGAGCATTTCAGGGCGTCGATATGGCTGGACTTGAAGAGTAGGTGGCACATGAGGCATATGGGTGCGAACTTTCATATGCAATTCAAGAACAAGACCCTTATGAAATTGTTGAAGCGCCTGTGCAGCCAGAATCAGGAGAAGAAGTTCAACCTACTGTGGAAGAAACTTGAGGACCTCACAAATAAGCAATGCGAGGAACTAGCAAAGAGGTCGGTCAATAGTGAGGCCGACCACCCTGTGTCTCTGGAGGACGTCGGGCTCGACGGTCAAAATGTCAGGCACAGACGGGGACGATCCATCAAGAGCTTCTCACAGTGGATTGAGAATGAACCGAAGGAAAAGTGGTCATTACTCTTTGATAAAGGAGGTGCACGGTGGGGTATAATGATAGAGTACATGGAGGGTGCGATTAAGAAAGCTCATTTGCATCGTGCGAAAGAAGTGGGAGCCGTGGAACGCCGGTTCGAAGTTGTTTGCAGGGACAAAGTTCGAATGGGCGGGAGGCGCCAGAAACACACACATGAGTGCATCATCAGCAATGAAGGTTGTGTTTGCTCTTGTCACAAGCCAAGGTTGCTTCATAGGCCTTGCACCCATGTCATTGCTGCATGCATCGAGGCGGGGGGCTTCAACCCCGTCGTTTCGTGCCACACTATTTCCTGAAAGAAACCATATGGCAAACTTGGAGAAACGAGATTTATGGATATCGTTTACTAGGAGATTTTGTCAACAATCCTGGGAATGCCGCCCGCTACATTCCTAACCCTGATCTAGAAATGTTCCAAGGGGTCGGGCGACATGGGAATAGACGTATCCGTAACGACATGGATCAATCTGAACAGGTCCTAATGTCCGACTCTACTCCAACTGCCATGAAGCCGGTCACACCTACAAGAACTTCCCGGCAACGACGTATGGAAGTGCGAGCACCCAAGCTGCATCTAATAACTTGTAATGCAATGTAATGTTTATCTTAAGTTGTGTTATTGTAACTTCAGTTGTGGCCCTAATATAATGTTCATTTGTTGCTCTAGTCGAAACGTAATGTAATGTAATATTTATCATGGACGCTTTTATTTGTAATAACTCATATGTTGTGTATTTTATTTCTCTTACATCTTCAAGTTTTTATTTTTTCATTACTTGTGGTACAGGTATGGCGCACCCAGTTCCACAGAGGTACCAGACCCCTGAGTTGCTTGACCCTACCTTGGACGGCCAGCACAGGTCGTACATGTCAGCCGTACGAGGTTTGACTCTCGGCACGTTTCGGGCACGTAACCCACTCTCGACCATGCCGATCGATGCACGTTGGATCCCCAGGTATATCGTACTTAGTAGAACTTGTGTGTTAAGTTCAACGATTAATTTGTTTAAACTAATTAATTTTTTGCATGATACAGGTTACGTGCGGCGGGCCTTCTCCCTGTAGCTAGGTTAGTGGAGGGTGACATAGTCGACAGTGCTGCACGACACGGTGACAGGTCCACACGGTTCCAGTTCGACATGTCGCTGCTACAGCTCTGCTGAACCGGTGGCGGCCGGAGACGCACACCTTCCACCTCTCGGTTGGTGAGATGACCCCCACACTGGAGGACGTCTCCATGCTACTTGGCCTTCCACTTGCAGGGCCCGCCGTAGCCGCGATGGACATCCTACCTACCTGGTATGATGAGTTGCTAGGTAGGTTTGCGGACGTTCACCGCGTAGATGGTGCCCCGCTGTACCGCACTTTTAGCTCCACACTCGGGCCCACGAAGGCATGGCTCCAGCAGTTTAGTGTGAGTATTCAATTACCTGCATGTCCAATTAATTTTTTGTAACTTCTTCATAATTTTGACCCTAGTTTGGAATTTGTTTGCAGGCCGAGTACTTGAGAGCCGACGCCGACGATGCCACAGTAGCACGACACTTGGTGGCGTACCTGTTGTGGCTCTTCGGCTGGATCTTGTTGTGCACGTTGCAGGGGAACTCGGTGCCCAAGCACCTTCTTCCTTACGCGAGGGCCATTGCGGAGGCCCCGCTCGACGAGGTTCCCCAGTACAGCTAGGGTTCAGCTGTATTGGCAGCCACCTATAGGGGTCTTTGCACGGGCTGCTGCAAGGTAATTTCGGCGGAGCCAATCTTCCTTGGCTGCCCGTTGCTACTTTAGCTATGGTCGTACGAGCGGTTCCGGATAGGGCGACCCCGTATTGACATGTCCCCCTACCCCGAGGTTTTCGACGACGACGACGTCGACAGGCCCACGTTGCGGTCGTTGTGGTGCCTGAGGAAGGTATGGTTCTTCAACTACAATTATTCGATTCGTATTACAATTATTTGAAGTCATAAATGCCAAATTGTGATTTTATTTGTTGCAGGGAATATGGGTGGGGGTGCAGACGAAGAAGTCATACCCGGACTTCATCGGTCTGTTCGACGCTCTTGTCGATACTGATGTGAGGTAGAGACCCTACACCTTCGAGGAGGTGCAGGCTCGTGCCCCGCATGGCCTCTCTTCGCTGTGCCATCGGAACATGGAGTACTACAGGATGACGAGGCCACTAGTCTACGACATCCACGTCGAGGACTACGCGGTTCACCGTGTGATGAGGCAGTTCGGCCTGTACCAGCACTCCCCACTTCCGGTTACGTCTGTTGTCCTGACCGCCATTCATAGGTACACCCCCAGCCTTTTGATTCATTTTGCAATATGAATTTTTCATTTATGTAACTTGTGCAACGATGGTTCTGTTAGGGCTAGCCGTCAGGTTGGTGGTGGTGGTGGGCCTGGAGTCCAATGGGCTTCGAGAATGGTTCAGTGGATCAACATGTGGATGACCGCACTAGATGAGGTGGTGCAGGAGGCCCGTGCACACGATGACGACACTTTCGCAGTGTACCTTTGGTGGTTCTTACCGAGGATCAGGACGCGAGTCACGTATGTTCCGAGGGAACCACCAACGGAGACCGCACCAGTCACGCAGACGTACCCGTGCTCGAGAGACATCAACTTCGACTACGCGGTAAGCTACTATATTATTTTTGTTACTCAACTTGCATCATTTGGTGTGACTAACTTGAACCATTTTCTCTCCCCAAAAGTACGACGTTATTGCTGAGGTAGCCACAGAGCTGACGCATGGCATCGACCACTACGACGACATGACTGCTCATCAGCACCGGATGTTGTACAGGAGGGCCCGGTACGCCTGCAGTAGGTTCATGAGGGCCGTCAGCTGCCGTGGCGGTCACAGGACGTCGAACTTCCACCACGGGCGGCCTACCCCCATTCGTCCTCTCCAGCTCCTACTCAGCAGGCTAGTACGTCCTCTTAACCGCATGTTCGTCCGCCACCGGCCGGGACGTCCTACGCCACACCAGCACCACCACCGTCTTGGTATGCCACACCCAGTCCGTCCATCGTTCCGCAAAACGTCTTGCCGCCAGCCACATAGATGCATGCCGGTTAAACTAGAGCGTGCTCCTCGTGGCCCTCTTCAGCTGCACCAGGCATAGAGATACGAACAGCAAGTGCATGATGAATACATTTTTTCTATTCCTTTTTAATTACGCAACAGAGCTAACAAAACCATTTCCTTTGTTGCATAACAGGGTTCACAAACCGCGGATGGGTTTAGGAGGACTCCATCGATGAGGAATAGAGGTCCAGCGGCCACACTTGGATCGACAACCTTTTCAGAGTCGAGCCTAACGTGATCGGTCCCTCCCAGTTGCCTGACGCCCCGCAGGGTCCTCCACCGGGCGCGACCCAGTACCTCGCGACACCACCTGCGACAACACCACCAGCGGTGGCATTGGGACGACGTCCGACTCACGACGTTGGCTCGGCGGAGCTGTTGACGTACGACCAGCAGTAGACCAGAGCAGCGCAGCGGGCAGTGAGGCGTGGTCGTGGTGCCGGTGAGCCTCGTTTCAAGCGAGGACGCATTTAGTGCGTAGGATGACTTGTATCTTTTATGATGTGTATGATTGTGTAACGAACGATGTGTGCTCATTCGTGGACTGCTCTATCTAGATCAGAAGTTTAATGCGTTTCAATGATTCCGTGTGTTCACTATACATGTCTAAACAATTTCAAAATAATTATTAGAACTATATAATTGAAATAATTGATCAAAAGGAAGGACAAATATGTGGCAAATAACGGAGTATATGACCTAAGGACAACACAATGAAAGGTCCAACAGTACGCAACATTATCCATGAATAAACCATGAAACTAGCCAATAATAGAGACTACTGAGTACAACGAGGCCACTTTTCCTTCCTTAGGGCATCGGGATTCTCCTCGATCGCTGCTTTCGCTTGGCATGCACGCTCAAGCTTCCCCTCCCTCTCCTCCCTCTCAGCAGCAACACACCTCCTTTCCTTCTCTTCCTTGTGCTCCTTCTCTGCAGCCTCCCCTCTGAATCTCTTCTCCATCCTCTCCTTGTTCTCTGCCGCCCACCGCAACATGTACTGCATCTCCTCCTTGTCTTCAGGCTTAATCTCAGTGCCAATCCACTGCTCAAAATCACAGAGCGGTGGAGCGGTCTGCAACAAATGCAATTGTTACAAAATAAAAAAAAATCATACAAGATGTCATATGACACGAAATAATTATTACAGAACATCAATTCCTCACCATCTTGTTAATGCGGCGGTGACGAAGCGTAGGCTCAAACTGAAAGTTTGAACACATTCAGTACCTCTGCCTGTACGTGTCCTCTGCATCGGACTTTGCTACCTTGCAAGGATTGCCGGAAAAGCTCATGGGCACTGGAACACCACTAGGCAGAGGCAAAAGGTCGAAGGCATTTCCAGTCAACAGAACACCACTCCACCTTTACCATTTTTGTTGTAAAAACCGAAAGCAACTAACATTAAACCATACGACTAGCAATTAATGTAATAACGTGTACTGAGATTACCTTGGTTTCCTAGCTTTTCCACGCCTTGGCATCCTACGGTTGTATAATATAAATATTAAAATTGCATCAAACTATACTGCGCTAGATTTACTATGAACTAAATACTGAATCTACTATACTAACTAATATAGATTTTTGTACATCTAAAACCACCAGATATTTCTAAATTTACTATACTACGAGATTGAAAAACATACCTGTTAACGATAGCTTCTTCCCCTTCTTTCCTCTCTTTCTTTCTCTTTCCTTCATTCTTTCCATTCTTTCCTCTCTTTCTTTTCTTCCTTCTTTCCCTCTCTGGTTCCCCTTCCCCTCCCTGTAAACCGAGCGAGCACGGCACTAGATTAAATAGGGTGAACCCCCGCCGGTTCACCCGGCGGCAAGGGTCCTTACTGCCATTTCAACCGGCGGGGGTACCTTGATCCGCGCGCGCACTACTTCGGCGGCAACGGTAAGGTGGTGAGGGCCTTACCGCCGGTTGAAACGGCGGTAGGGCTCTCCCGCATGCTGAAATGGCGGTAAGGACCGGCGTAGGGGGTGTCAGGCCCCTACCGCCAGTTCAACCAGCGGCAAGGGCCATACCGCCAATTCAGCCGGCGGTATAAGCCCATTTTTGCAAATTTTTGATTCAACTGTATATTTGTGCAAAATCGAAAAAAAATAATATAAAAATAAAAAAAATTGCAAACGAGATACGGCACCCGGTCACGTGCTACGGCTCCCCGGTACGTCAAGCGTTAGGGGTTGTGGTCATCTGGTAGTTGCAGGAAGAAATGCTCCGATCCATTCGCGCGGAGGAAATCGACGTGCCGACCACCCCATCTGCCCTGCTCTTGCTGTGTGCGCGGTGCGCTGTTTTTTCTGTGGGCCATCACTACTTTCTTTATCTAAGCCGGCCCATCACATGTTCTCCCACAGCAAACATAAGCTAGGGAACTTTTCTTTTTCTGGACTTGGTCCACCATTATTTTTCTGCCATAGTAAACAAGCTAGAAAGATCGCTTTTCATGTTGTAGCATTTTGTTTTCTTTTGGCCATATTTAGTATGGGTCTCACATGTGCGAATCCATGTAGTTTGGCCCAGGTCTATACCATTATGTTTAGAAATGAAAATTGAAATGGACGACATACAACAAGGCAAAGTGCGTGAGCCACGTCCCATGAGAGAGAGGAGGTGGAGCACGGTGGTGGAGAGACATGGGGGCTCGGGGTTTAAAGACAAGAGAAGAGAAGAGAGAACGGTACGGTGTGATATGGGAGGAAAAGAGGGAGACACATAAATTGGTGTTGCGGTTATTCCTATGTTCGTTCGGCATTATTTTGTGGCTCTCGCTCATACTTCTACACCAAAAGCTGCTTCTTCACTTTCACTCAATACTTAATATTCCGAACTGGCAGACAAAGCAAAGCTGGCTAGCCATCACATCTGCTTTATACTTTTGTGAAATTAAAGCTGCTTGTTCCGTTCACTGGATGTATATTCCGAACTGCCAGGCGAAGCAAAGCTAACCAGCGCCGGCATGCCCCCACACGGCCTCTATATAAGGCATGCGCATCACACATGCATATCACCACAGCGAGCAGCGCACACAGTCATCCTTTGCAGAGCTAGCACTAGCAGTGATGTCGATGATGATGAGCTCCTACACCCTCCCGAGCCTGGTGCCGGCGGCGCCACCGCGGGCGCCGGAAAAGTTCTCTCCCGCCGCACTGCAGCTCCGCAAACAGCGAGCAGCAGCGGTGGCATCGCCAGGCGCGGCTCTCCCTTGGGCCCCATGGAAGCTGCCCCGGGCTCTTCGCTTGGCGTGCCATGCGCAGCCGCCTTACGACATCCCACCGAGTGGTAAGCTTTAGCTCAATGAACTTCATTTTACCGATCGTTTTTTAGGTCGTTTTAGCATATTATATTCATAGTTTTTATTATGTGTTTAAACATAATGTATAAATAGACAAATAGTAAAAGCTATGAACAAATGTTAAAATGATCTATAATTTAGAACAGATAAAGTGTACCCAGTAGCATGGTAAATAAAATAACTTCTTACTTGGAATTTTGGAAAGCCCTGGTGACCCATAAGACGGGGAATCACCGCACCTGGAAGATCAACGATGACGATGACCGCATCACCCTCGAGTTCGACGTGGGATACAAGACGGAGGAGGGTAAGCTGGAGGTCGCAACGACCAAGGACCAGGCGCTCTTGATCATCAGGTACACGGGCGACAGAGGCGACGACAGCCCGGCGACCTCGCTGGACGCCCGCCTGCTGATGCCTCCAGGCTACGACGGCAACAAGGTGATGAAGGCGGAGATCCTCCCTAACGGCTGGCTCGAGGTCGTCATCGCCAAGCCGAAGCAAGAGCCCGTCAACATAAAAGTCACCAAGCAAAACAAAACAGACTCATAATTAGCGACGGTCGTTGGAACACCATCTCCGATCAAGAAATAGAGAGATGTTCTCTGCTCAACTGTTAATGTAGTAATGTACGGACAAGCAGTATGCACATGTAGCTTGTACTGTCATAACAATTAAGCAATAAACAAATAATCTTGTCAATCTCTGATGTCTGATCAGACATCTCCTGTGCCTACCTCATTGTGATTCAATTGATCAAGTCACTCTAAGATTCAAAATTTGTCATGCAAAACAAGATATTTTGGCATTTGGATCACGTAAGCCCTTGTTTACTTCACCCCCAACTCCCAACTTTGACACTATGCAAAAAGAAGATTCTCCATCACATCAAACTTGCGGTACATGCATGGAGTACTAAATGTAGATGAAATTAAAAACTAATTGCACAGTTTTGTTGTACTTTGCGAGACGAATCTTTTGAGCCTAATTAGTCAATGTTTGGACAATAATTCACAAATACAAACGAAACGCTACAGTGTGCTACAGTGCCGGCACAGTAATTTTGACACTCCCAATTTTGACAACTAAACAAGGCCTAAGTGTTGTTAGCGATATAGTGCTAACCAATGTAATCATATTGTATACGTACATATCGGAGGTACACGGCTGTTAGTTAGTTTGTTGTAGCATATTAGGTTTGTGTTGTAACTTGTAGAGATATCAGCCGAGTCTACCCAAGATTGTGCCGTTCCTTGTATGTCACGTATGGGGGCTATTCCCTGCATCATATAAACAGAGATGTGGCCCCCAACAGGGGTTCAACGCTTCCTAACCAGCTTTCAAGTGTGACCCATCTAAAGAACAAGTCACACTAATAAGATTCAAAAAAATGTATGTGTATAAGCTTACAAAAGTAGAAAGCCTACCTTCTCGAGAAGCTACTCTAACAAATATTATTCTGAAATTTGGATAAAGTTATCATTCGAAAGTTATATTCATAAATTGTCTCAAGAAGTTATTATGTGCAAAAGCTATGTGCAATATTATCTTGACGGTATTGTCGTGGGAAGTTACAGTACTAGAAAGCCATGATTAAAAAGTTATGGGGGAGAAGTTATACGTAATATTTGTGTACCAAGCTTACCTAACAATATTTTGTTGTGAACAGTTGTGCTGAAAAGATATCATGAGAAGTTTGCACAAAAATGTTATTTGTATAAGTATTTTATAAAAAAAAGATTGCTGCAGAAAATGAATCTTTTTTTAACAAGAAAAGAATGGGGCCATCGAGAATAGGCACTGGGAGCCTCCCCTCTCTCTCTTCAATGCAGTCCTTGGAACTAAATGCGCTTTGCCGAAAGAGCGCTTGACAACATCTCCACCATCCTCCAACATTATCAATACCGGCGATGCAAGCAGGTGCATTAAGGTGCATTCTGTACATCAAATGTACAGACCCATCATACATGACATGCGCCCTGAACCAAGGAAGGAAGGTCCATCGTTTGTGTATACAAAATTAAATGAAGGCAACCAACCACGTGACACCACCTCACAAGTCAACCCACCCACCACGATGCATGCATGCAGGGAATCTTTTCTTGATTCAAAACAAAAAAAAAGTGATATCTCTTAGACCACAGATCCTATTTTAGTGTTGGGGATCGCCAAAACTCAGTTACCCTCGAACGTCTGTCATGGGTGAAAAACCCCTTAGCCTCGCAAGTTCTTCGTTGGCAACAACAAGAGCAAAACACCTTAGCCTCGCAAGTTCTTCATCGTTGGCAACAACAAGAGCAAAACACCTTAGCCTAGTAGATTCAACGGGAACTGATGAGGACATCAACATCAACGATACGTCCACGCCGACACGGGTACCAGTTTCTGGTTCTATTACTCGCGTCCGTGCTTAACAACTTAATCATCAAGTAAGTTCACTCTTGAGTTCTTATCCATCATATTTAGACCATGGAGACACGTGCACTCTTGTTGTGGTTAGGAACCAGGAGAAGACCGAAAGGGAAAAAAAGTCGCGCAGGCTGGATTTGGACTCCAGGATAGCACCAACTTGTGATGGTCACCACGGTCGCATACGAACTCGAATTGGGGCGTTCAAGTACTTCACGGATTTGTTATAAAGTATATTTTCATATGGATCTAGACTCAAGTCCATATCTTTTTTGAGGCGACCGCAATGACTGAATTACTACCAAGAGGTTTTTTGTCCAAAGGTGTTGCGTCACTTTAATTTGGCCTAATGGGCTTTGTATCAAGTTGGGTTCATTAGGGACGCCTCCTAGGGTTGGAGCACGACCCCAACACCCTGGTGGTCATCTTCCCACCTTCATATACCCCTTAGCCACCACCAAGAATAGATGGGTTTCGTTTAGATCAAGTTTAGCTCTCGCTACTTGCTTGTAAGCGTGTGTGCTAGTTCAGCCGACCGTCTTCTTATCTTCGAAATCCCATCTTATTTGAGATTGAGTTTGAAACCTTCATCTTCATCTAGTAAATTCAGTACTTGTTATACTTATTTTTACTAGTTCTTCGATTGCTTGCAGGATGAGTGCCCTAGTGGCCAGGTGACGCGCTCCACAAGATCGCGGCAACTATTGGAGGTGGTGTATCGGTTGCTAAGGTGTAGCTTGGAAGGCTGTAGTCGGACCGTGAACATTGTCTCCAACCACTAATCGAGTTATCCCACGCCTCTCATCGAAAGATCAGGAACAAACCCTAGCGGGTTCCTATCAGGAACCTCGAGTAATGAGCTTCAAACCCTCGTGTCATCTTAAGCCTCAGCTGGACTTGAGGGTTGCTATTGGTTATAACAACAGCTAACTTTCATTGGACTAACCCTCGAGTGTTCGTAATCTTGCCCAAATGCCGAGCTTTCATACTTATATTTCTTACTCAGGGATGATGCCCGGAAGGGAGCCACTCGAGGTTACGTACTTTCATACTTAAATTGTTTTGTCTTGCTCTCAATGCTAAAAAGAAGATTCTATTATCAATGAATACTTGCAATAATAATGTCACCCATATGTACAAAATTTATCCACTCTACATGCTAATGAAGAGCAACAAATAGTGGAACCCACTGCTTATTTAACTTTGACACAAGATGAATTACTTTGTTTCATGTGATAAAGAGAACTTCTGTGCTTATGATTCTTTTACTTCTATGCCACAAGTAGCGAACAAGTACGATACTTTTGGTTTCTTAATACGATGTCTTGCTGCTGCTCCCTGATGAACTCATCCCGAAATCTCTTCATTTCTTTAGCTGAAATAAACCGGAGAAAATAAGCTCTAAAAAAACAGAGAAGAAAAAACAAGGTAAACAGAGAGTTGCAGCATAGATCATACGGTACGTACCAATTGCACCAGAAAAGGGCATGCTAGCATTCAAGCTGAATCATAGAACAAAACTTTATTAGGCCATTTAGACTGAACTCTAAGATAAGGTTATGCACATTGTACAAGAATATTAGTGTGCATTACATCGAGTCATCTCACCTGCACTAAGCAGCAATTTCCTTCTCCTGCCTGAAGCTTGTCAGTAGAAGGACAGATCCTTTACAGACGATAAATAACAATGGTTAAATGTTTGCCTAGGCCCGAGAGTAAACTGACTTTGGCTTGCAACAAAAATTATAATCACTACAAATTACATGTCTAAAACAATGCTCTACAGAGGCAAACAATGTAGCTCGGAAAAGATCAACAATTGCCCATGCGAACTTATGTCAATACATATTCAGGAAATTAGCTTGCATTGTTATAAGGCGTGCATCTCCACATTAACCATTCCCCTTTTATCAAGAGTGTGATTGTGCAAATAGGTGAACCACTGTTTGGAAAAAAGATGAACTGGTGGTATTGCCACTATAAATTAAGACAAGAAGGAGCAGTAAACAAGACAAAGATGCTTACGACTGCTTGAAGGATCGTACTGCCATGCGTGGACGATCTGGGATGAGCGCATGATCATCTTGTTTGGCAGATCAGGCATACCAAACTGATCGAGTTGATTCCACAACCTTCCTCCGGGTCGACGGCAAAGATGCAGGAGCCGAGGAAGAAGTAGAGCTTGTCGGGGTCTTCTGGGTGGAGGAGAGCAAGGGCAGGGACGCTCCCCGGCAGCATGGCGTCCAGGTAGCTCTCGTCGGCCCAGACGTCAGCCATGGGCACTCTTCGCTCGGGATTCCATTCGCCGGCCTCCGTGAGCGCCCATGTGCTCACCACCGGCGCGCCGGGGTCACCATGGATCTCCACGTACCTCAGCCTTCCTCCGCTCTCCCTCACGCAGCGGCGGGCATCGCCGATGGCCAGATCCACCGCGGCAGCTGGTCGAGGACAGTCGGGAGCAGGACGTGGAGCAACTCCGGCTTGTCGGCGAAGGGGTCGGCAGGCGAGGAGGCCGTAGGAGAGGTCGGTCCACAAGAGCATCCCGCCGTGGGAGACGACTCCCTGGGGGCACCAGTCCCGGGGGAGCGGCGGCGAGCAGGCGAGCTCGCTCTCGACCCACTCGTAGCCCCACCGTGTAGCGGAGGAGCGTGGCGCGGCCGGAGCCGTCGCCAGCGGGCTGGAGCTCAGCGACGACGCACCTCCCGCCCCTTACCATGAGGCCGGCACCACTGCCGCCGCGGCGGAAGCCCACGGGGCGGTCGTCGCGCTCGCGGAGGCGGGAGGCCTCTGGCCTCGCCGGTGCGCGCGTCGCAGAGGTGGTATACATGACCCCCCGGGACTGATAGATGAACTGATATAGCACCTACAGCTAATAGATGAACTGATATAGCACCTACAGCTACAAGATTAGCGGCGCCGAGCCACGTGATCCTCAGGTGACCCCCTATCCTCGGGTGGCACTAAACCAGGTAAACCATAAGGGCAGTCCCAATGGGACATTGATGATAGTTTCTATCCCTCTTAATTATCATGCCAACTAAGCAATTTGCTGATGTGGCAGTAAATTTATTATGTAGAGAGAGAAACCATTTCTTAGAGAGGAAACCAAGTCCTCACGTGCACCAATGAGCCAAGAAACCAGCGAATCTGCATTGGGGAGACCCAAATAGTTTCTTCTTACTTATTGCCTGATCCTTTGCGCTTGCACCACTGCTACCCATCACTCGAGCTCCTTTACATGATGCACAGAGGATCCGGTACTAGAAGGGAGAATGATTGGTTGGATTTTTATTTAGACTCTAGATAAAAAAGTTGCATTGTGAAGAATGATTTCTTGATACAATATCCTAGACTATGGAAACTAGTTTGGTTTCTCCCATTGAGACTGCCCTAATCCTCGTATGAATATACATATATGTACATATTAGTAACTGTTTAGCTCCTCGCCTCCTCTCATTCATTCCAAACATTAACTGTTTTTGAAGCCCAATAAGAAGCAACCCATTTAAGCGTATCTAGCTGTTCTCGCCTTCTCCCTTCATTATTGTTTGGAATACGAAGCATCAAGCATCGTCACTTTGTCCGTTCAACTGGTCAGTCTTCGGTTTTTCGGTCTTCTCGTTCGCCAGACACTGCGGCTGCGCGGTGCTGGTACTGCTGGACTGCCCACTGGGAGATCGGACGTGAGAGTTGAAGCCTCCGTCGCTGTCCAAATTGACACCGCTGCAGGTAATTCATAATCACATGGCTATCAGTTCTACTTTACTTTGTCCATTGCCCCTCTTACCTCGAATCCTGACTCTGCTCCTGTGCGCGCTGTACCTGCGCAACCTCTCGCCGACGACGGCCACGAGCGTGTCCCCGTCGGCGACGACCGGCAAGAAGTTGTAGCTAACATCAAGGACCGGGTCAGGGAGATCGACGCGGTAGCGTAGCGACCAACTGCAGGTCATGCCCGTCGGCGGCGGCCATCCAGACCTGGAACGACGCCTCGGCGGCGGCGTGGACGTAACACAGCGTCCCGTCATCCAGGCCCGCCATGTCGTCGAAGGTGTTCCAGCCGGTCGGAGGGCGGTGCACCACGTCGAACGCCCGTTCCTGCAGGACGAACCGCATCAGCCGTGGCCGCGGCTCGTTGGGGTGCTAGAAGGCTCGCCGCGTGTGCATATCGGCCTCTGGACTCCGACGGCGTGCGGTGGGTCCTGGGTGACCTCCCAGGAGCCGCCGCCGCCACCGAGAGTGAACACCTCATGGCCGATGTCGTAGTCCTGGGACCACTCGCCGGTGACCTTGTCGAAGGACCTCTCGCCGTACGTCCGGTAGAAGTACCTGGCGACGACGTAGCGGTTGCGCCATTGGTCGAAGCCGAGAGACACCGGCAGGGCCAGCATGTCGCAGTGGTCCAGCTCGGCGTTGTGGCTGCCGAGCGGCAACGCGACGAACTCCCTCATCGCCGGGTTGCAGACGAACACCCTGTCGGTGGTCGTCGCGACTGTCAAGATCTTACTCAAGTGCACAGAGAAGAAAAATCTCACGCGAACACCCTGTAACACGATCTTGTTTCTGTGCTGCATCTAGCAGCCTTTTCTGAACTCTGTTAACTGAATATAAGGCAACAAGAATACAAACTGAACTCCGGCCTCGACGGCCGAGATGCACGCACCACACTCCCTCCACGACGCCTGCCATCCCAAGCATCAGGAACGTGATGCGCTATACGCGCTCCCGCGTGGACCAAGCACACGTCAGAGCTCAACCACGCACAACCAGCAATTCCGGCCATGCACCCAACAAACTAATGCAACGTGACCAAGTAAACCAACTGACACGCTAAATATGCACAAGTATTATTCAACAGCGATGGCGACCAGGCCGTCGCAGTGCGTCGGGTAGATGATGTGCGTGATGCCCTCGGGCCACGCCTTCTCGAAGACGAGGTCCACCTTGGTTGTGGTGGTGCATCCTGCCGGCGGTAGCGGGAAGCGGTGGAAGCTGATCTCTGTGGATGTGGCTTGGTCGTCGTCGGCGTCGACCTCGCGGGGGATGGCGAGCACAGACGGCAGCAGCCTCGCGCGGGACAGCTCGAGGTGGCGGCGGACGAAGGCGGCGCCCGCGATCCCGCCGCGCCACGAGCTGCAGACGCACCTGCAGCGGGTGAGGGACTTGGCGGGGAGATGGACCAGGACCTCGGAGATGAGCAGGTCGTCCGTGATGGCGGCAGCCAAGGTCCGGCGGCGCTTATCGTCGGAGCCCAGCATCCTGCCAGATCGGAGAAGTATCTTGATCGAGTTCTTGGATGGAGGTACATGCGGTGCTTTAGAGTATTTATCATGGAGGCGCGCTGTGCCTGCAGTGTCGTCGAATCGATTCCGAGTCCGTTTCCCATCCTTCTTTTGGAATCCGAGTAGGTTTTTAGATCCTTGTGTCTCGTGTGATGTAGGTGTACTAATCCGAACGACGGTGGCCAAAGTGGCGAAACGAATTTTTGACGCGCTCGGCTCGCCCCTTTTGCGTGCCGGTCGGCCGATCCATGGCCACTCATCTACTTGAGAAACAAGCCATCCTCTGCTCTCCATCTCTGCTAACCCAAGTCAGTTCTCACCAATCTTGTTGATGTCATCTGAGTAGCCGGCCAAGCGACCTCACTCGGAGAACTAGCGTTTTCCTACATAGGAAACATTATTAGGGGAGTTTTTTTGTGCTCGCTAGCTTCAAAGTGGCCTGTTCAGAAGGAATTGGTGCTCGCACAGCCTAACTACAAGAAGAAGGGGATAAATTAGACCAACTTAAAACTTTAACCTACGACTTCTATTGCTTTGCTCAAATGTAAACTAGATGTTAGTGAGTCGTATGCATGCATCCCTAAAAACAAGTTTTTCAATATATAGCTAACCTAACAAGATACTCTTCTGTTCACTATATATATGGATCTCATCATCCCCGCACACAATTATCGTTGTCGGTCCACAATCTACACAAAGCTGATGTCACACTTGTGGATAGAAAATATAAAACAAAATAGATGAAATAATCATTTTTATGAGCAAGAGAATCCGTACTCTCGGTACGGAGATTTATCTCTTGTGGTATTGATAGGCAAATATCACTTATAAATTGGAACTATATCGAAGGTAAATATTTTCGATCACATAGTTCCTTCCAATCAAGACTGCTCATTACTGAACCAAATGACAAACAAAAGGATAGCATCGCTATCATCATCAAATTAGTACTGCAACTAGTACATAGGCAAAGACGTGGAGTCAATCTTCCAGACATATGCGTATCAAAAGTTATATATTTTAAGAAATTAAAACGAATAGTAATGGAGGAAGAATGAAATAGTACCCATAGATATGGATCGGAGTCAATCTTCCGGACCATCGATCATTGTGGTTCGTTCTATCAACTTGGGTGTGCTTAATAGCGGTTATACATTACATGCTCTAGGCGAGACCAAACTCTCGACGTAAGGCACAATATAGTGTTCGAACGATGGTGGGCCCTTATAATAATACACGGACCCGTCCTGCCGCCCGTACCGCACGTTGTGCAGCTCCACCACCACTTCCTCCTCACCTTCGTTCTGCACGTCGTACCTCCACATCGTGCCGCCGGCGACGGCCACCAGCGTGTCCCCGTCGGCGATAACCGGCATTAAGCTGTAGTTGAGAGAGGGTACCGGGTCGCGGAGATCTATGCGCCACCGCAGCGACCATTGCAGCTCAGGCCCCTCGTCGTCGTCCGCCATCCAGACCTGGAACGACGCCTCCGCCTCGGCGTGGACGTAGCACAGCCGCTTTCCGTCGTCCAGGCCCGCCATGTCGTCGACGTCGGGGTTCCAGCCGGTCGGAGGGCGGCGCACCACGTCGAACGCCCTGTTCTGCAGGCTGAACCGCATCAGCCGGGGCTGCGGCTCGTCGGCGTGCCAGTAGAAGGCCCGCCGCGTGCATGTCGGCTGATGAACTCCGACGGGGTGCGGCGGGTCCTGCGTGAGCTCCCAGGAGTCGCCGCCGAGCGTGAACACCTCGTGGCCGACGTCGTGGTCCGGGGCGCCGTGGTACTCGCCGGTGACCTCGTCGACGAACGGCTCGCCGTATATCCGGTAGAAGTACCTGGCGACGACGTAGCGGTTGCGCCACTGGTCGAAGCCGAGGGCCACCCTCGGTACCAGGTAGTCACAGTGATCCAGCTCGGCGTTGTGGCTGCCGACCGGCAGCGCGAGGAACTCTGTCGTGGCCGGGTTGCACACGAAGACCCTGTCCGTGACCGTGGCGATGGCGACCAGGCCGTCGCAGTGCGCCGGGAGGATGAGGCACGTGATGCCCTCGGGCCACGCCTTCTCGAGGAGGAGCTCCGAGTGGAGGATGCCCGGAGCATGTCCTGGCGGTGGTAGCGGGAGGCGGTGGAAGCTGATCTCCGAGGACGTGGCGTGGTCGTCGAAACGATTGATCCTGCGAGGGATGGCGAGCACGGAGCGAGGCGCCGCGTGGGACAGCTCGAGGTGGCGGCGGACGAAGGTGGCGCCGGCGATGCTGGAGCGCCAGGAGCGGCACACGCACCTGCAGCGCCCTAGGGACTTTGCGGGGAGGCGGACCAGTACCTCGGAAATCAGTAGGTCGTCCGGGATGGTAGCGGCCGTGACCCGGCGGCGGCGCTTGTCCGGGCGAACCATCCTGGTCTGACATGCAGAAACGTAGGTGCAAAGTGGATAGATCGCGAGGTGCAAGGTAGGCTCCTCGTATATACCATGGAGGCCTGCGCTGCACCGGCCGGCGAAATCCGAGTCGATTTCAGCTCCTCTGGCGATGTTGGTCGTGTGTAGGAATCCGAGTTGCATTGGTTGAGGCTTAGACATGTGTTGTCCCTTCAGCCACTGGCTCCTACCTTGGCTCCTACCAAAATAGCTTTGACTTTGGCTTTTTTTGTAAAGCTGTTTTTTCTCTAGCTCTAGCTTGTGTTGTTAGAAAAATATTTAGCAAAACAGATACCTTTTAGATTGGAAAGAAAATATCAAATGTCCAAAATACTCTTATATTTCCTTTTTTTATCTTTCCTTTTTCTTTTTCTTTCTTTTTTATTTTTCTTTCTTTCTCCCCTTCTTTTCTTTTCCCCTACTCTCTCCTTATCTGATCGGCCTCTCCCTTCTGGCCTTCCCATCCTAGCACTCTCCCTCTCTCTCTCTAGCGGCGCCCAGACCTGACCGACGGCCATGCCCCCACCCGCGGCCCCGCGCAAGCGTGTGCACCCGATCATGCCTGTGCGCCGCCGGCTGCCCCGCCCGCGGCCCCACGTGGGTGCGCCGCTTGGCCATGCCTGCGCGCCGCCGTGCCGACAGTTGCCCCAACCACAGCCCCACGCGGGCACGCCGCCTCGTCCCGGTTCGCGCCTCGCGTGGGCGCGCCATCCCCAGTCATGGCCCCACGCGGGCACGCCACCCTGACCATGCTTGCCCCACACCCGCCACCGCTAGTCTCCATCCGCCCTGCACCGGGGACATGGATGGAAAGTGAGTCATTGTGATGAGGAGAAGCCCGAATAAGCCACAATTTTTTGTTTCTCGCGGGTGGAGGAACACAGAGACTGCATTCTGTGGGACTTTGCTGGCTTTCGATCGTGAGCCGTTTTGCGTTCAAGTGTTTAGTACGGCTTCATCAAAAGCCGCTCGATGAGCCGTGCCAAAGGGGCTTAGTGTAGAGCTCGGGTGGAGTTTTTTTTCTTCCCCATTGCTTTTAAAACCTGTAAAGTTTTGATCACCTTCTGCGTCAATATAGGCCGGGCGGTACTTTACTACTAGCCGCTTCAATAAAAAAAATATTTAACTACTTGAAGTCAATTAGATAGTATGATCAACTCCCTTAGTTATATTTTACCTTAACACAATAGTAACCAAGAAAAACACTTATCATCCAATTAATGCAAACAAGACTCTCCTCTATAGTCCTTCACTATTTTGCCATGACAACTTTTTGATGTTATTTATTGTCGTGGCCCACATCGATGGCAAATAAGACTATCATTTATGAAAAAACTTATTTTTAGAAATAGACCTATCAAAAAAATGGAGGGAGCATCGAAGATCACATATGCTCTTTATAAATTATAATATAGCATATATTAATACAGTTTGCACTATTATGCATAATTGTCAAAAACATACAGAGGAAATGATATAACTATCATATGTATGTATTTATTGGGTGAGTGTGCGTGCGTGTATACGAGCGTCCTTGTTTATATTGTGTTTCGTGGAAAAAAAACATAATTAGCATGTGCGAGGCGTGTGTTTGCTGCTAGTTTATTTTATAAAGCCAATGTTTGGCATGGCTACGCATGTGTTTGGTTTTGGGACGATGTGGGTTGAGTTGAAGCCGACCCATCTCGTGTTTGGATGAGAGGGATGGGTTCGCTCTAGTTTTTTGTTTGGTTGAAGTGGTCGATAGAGATGGGATGGATGGTATTTTAACACCGTTAGCAATGGACCCACATGTCACCTGTGGGCCCTCCTGCGCCCTCTTGCCGCCGGCCTGCGCCCCCCGCCGCGCCCACCTGAACCCCCCCTCCCCGCCTTCCGCATGCGCCCCATCGCCGCTGGCCTGCTCCCCCCACTGCGCCCGAGCCGCAGGCCGTCTCCTCCTTGACGCCACACTCGACGCGTGTGTGCCGGCGTCAAAGGCGAGCGAACTAGGTCAGAGTGGTCCGCTTGTTTTGGGCGGACCATTCCAACCCACATCTATGCGCTATATTCCCCATGGGGGTCGAACCCAACCCATTCTATTTCCAACCAAACGTGGGACGATGGGGTCCAACCCGTTCCAACCCACTCCAACCCAGTAACCACACACATGGTACAGGTTTGACCTCCCCACCACCACCACCACACACACGCACACCCACCCCCGGCCGAGTTTGTATGCTAAAATCAAGAATATTATTAACACTATTTATCTTTGTTTAGAGAAAACAGCTCTACCACATGACTCAGGTATACCCACAGCTACAGCTTAGTAGATTTAGAGCTAGGAATTACTACCAAACCCTAACAATTCTCAGAGGCTCAAGTCCAAATTTTATTTTGTGAGCAGTGCCACGTCTTTGGTATATTTTAACACTGTAAGAGAGAATTGGCTATTAGTACTGCTTCCAAATCCGAATCGCTCTCGGTTGTGGAAATGGTACTACCAAACCGAGACAAAAGTCTCGATCTTTAGTTCCAGGTAACATGATCGGCACTAAGATAGTGTTTGGTTCTGGGGTTAAAGTGGGTTGGGTTGGAGCCGACCCACTTCGACCCATGTTTGGTTGGAGAGGGTGGCGGTTATGTCCAACCCAGTAGAGGAATATTCCTCGTAGATCCGGGTTCATCCGATTCCTCAAAAAAGAAGGAATCACTCCGACCCACTTGAATGGCGTTCGCGTCCGTTTCTTCTCGCGCTCGTCCTCCCCGCGTCCGCCCATGCACCCGATGCCGCCGCCGCCCTCCGCCCGCCCAACGCCGGCGCCGCCCTCCGCCACCGTCCTCCACTCGCGCCGTCCTCCGCCCGCCCGACGCTAGCGCCGCCCTCCGCCCGCCCGATGCCGCCGCCGCCCTCCACTCGCGCCGACAGGGAGGTGTGCGGGCTGGGGAGGTGCGCCGAGCGAGCTCGAGCCCCGCCGCGGCCGGGCTAGCACGGTGGGGGAGGAGGACCTCCGGCGGCGGGGATGAGGTGGCCGGTGCGGGGGCGGGATGAGGCGGCGCAGGGGGGCGGACCGCCGGCGGCAAGGAGGAGGACCGCCGGCGCGGGCTCGGTGGGGAAGGACTTGCGGGGAGGAGAGGAGAAAGAAGATGGAAGGGAGGGAAAAAAAGAGAGAGAGGTTGATAGGTGGGCCCCGCGGCTGAGAAGTGGGGTTCACAACTAACAGTGTTAAATAGATATCCATCCCAACCCCCTCAACCAGCTCAACCAAATAAAAAATTGGATCCAATCCATCCCTCCAATCAAACAAGAGATGGGTCAGCTCCAATCCAGAAAAGTGGGTCGGTTCCAACCCAACCGACATGGTTCCAATACCAAACGGACCGTAAAGGGATCGCCATGGAACGACATGTAGGTGACCCCTTAGTATCTGTTGGTGTTACTAGCCAGTACTAAATAGATTTTATCTTTTCTTTTCACATTTTAATTATTGATTGCTATTTTTTACTCTACACTGCTATACATACCTCTGTGTTGCAGTCAGCCCCTGAAATAAAAGGTATGATCTAATTTATTTAGTCATTTGGAGACTGAAAGTTTAGACACTGCTTAGTTCTTTTGAGTCATTATGAGATTTCGGCTATATACGGCTTGTATTGTTGTATGTTGTTTAGATGTTAATTTGGGTGATGAATTCTTGCAGTATACATTGATGCATCCGTGATGATATATTACATTTGTGTCCGGCATGATTAATGGGAAGAGTGGAGACCCAGACGCTGTCGATGGCGATGAAAGGACATGTGCGAAGTGCGTGGCACAAGCACAAGAGAGCCCATGCTCCACTCCATGCCTCCGTCCCCACGGTGCCTATACATACGGAGAGGTTGATCAGGCTGACCTGATCCTATTCTGGACGACGACGAAGAGCCACCATGTCACTTTCATCACCTTTATCTTCTTGCCTGTTCATCCTCTTGAACTCCTCCAGAGCCCATTCACTTGGTCCTAGAGTAAGTCGAAGCCAAGGCACGTCAAGGGTCAGTTTCCCTGTCAAACAATAGCTTTGGTTACTTAGGGACGGAGCATTGGTCACTTGTTCTTGCATTTTTTTGAAGACGTTGCATTTAATCAAAAATCTAAGGGAAACATGATGACTTGCTCTAATGATTGCAGTGACATGCGAATTGGGCATCAGATTTGTAGCTTTGAGCTTCAGAGCTTTCTGTTCCTTTATATCCATGAAGAGAGCTTTGGAATGTGACAAAATCAGGTTATGCAGTGCAGCCTGGGATTGACACTGAAACATCACAAGAAACAGATTAGTGGCCTAGCAGAGTCGATCATTCCACGAACATTCATCACAGCACGTGAACTCTCATCCCAGAAACACCACTCAATCAAAATTTGCACGAAATCTCAGAATTTTTATCAGCACTATCATCTACAAGAACTAAAAAGAAAAGCCCTGCCAATATATGCAGTGCCGCATGCCAAATCATTACAATGCAGTAGTCACTTCAGAAAGACAGCAACTGTGCAACTAAGACATTTTGTGAAATGGTCAAGCAGATTGACAATCTGAAATCATTGTAAGGTAGCAAGGGGATTCAGTTTTCAGAGTCTAACGAGATGCTAATTGCAAGACGAAGCAAGCAGAAACCAACCATTACTCCATTACCAACTTTCTCTACCATTTGCAGTTCTGCGAACCGGACCTCGGAATTTGTGAAATGGTCAAGCAGATTGACAATCTGAAATCATCGTAAGGTAGCAAGGATTCAGAGTCTAACTGCGTAGCCAAATTTTATCAACATACCAAGACAAACTACCAATATTTGCAGACATGTGGCAAATCATTACAATGCAGTAGCCACTTCAGAAACGCAGCAACTGTGCAACAAAACATTACAACAACATGGGAAATGGCAATGCAGATCGCTTATCTGAATTCAATATAAGTTAGCAAGGATTCAGAGAGTAATAGCACGGCGAGATACGAATTGCAAGACAAAGCAACCGGAAACAAACCACCAACTTGCTCTACCGACTGCAGTTCTGCGATTTGGTGGGAGTCGGATTTGTACCTGGAAGCTTTTCCGAGTCCCTTGCTCGTGTTGCCCAGGAGCAAGCAGAAAGAAGAGAAAGCCAGACCAATTTGACACAATCAGGTTGCACAATGAAGACAAGGCTTGACGTGACACTGAAACATCAGAAGAAATAGATTAGTGGCCTACGCAGAACCATCATTCCAAGAACACTCATCACATCACGTCAATTCCCACCCCCAGATATACCACTGAACCAAGTTCTGCACGAAATCTCAGAATTTTTATCACCCTGAACATCTAGAATGAACCCACAAAGACACACCACCAATTTATTCAGAGCCACATGACGAATCATTACGATGCAGTAGTCACTTCAGAAAGGCAGAAACTGTGCAGCTAAATATTACAACAACATGTGAAATGGCAATGCAGATTGCTTATCTGAATCCAATTTGAGTTAGCATGGATCCAGAGAGTAACGGCACAGCGAGATACGAATCGCTAGACGAAGCAACCGGAAACAAACCACCGACTTGCTCTACCGACTGCGGTTCTGCAAATTGGGAGTCGGATTTGTACCTGGAAGCTTTCGAGTCCCTTGCTCGTGTTCCCCAGGAGCAAGCAGAGAGAGCCAAACGGGCAAGACGCGCTCAGTTTGCGCAGGAGTCGGAGACGGCGAGGGCTTGATGGCTGAACAAGATAGCAAAATCCGGATTAGTGGATGAAATCAGAGCCAAGAGCACACGAACACTCGCTGCATCCCGAGAATTTCCAATTCGGAGACACATCAAACTCCAGACAAAGTCAGAACAGCACCAAGAACTTCTCCAAAGAACCCAAGACACTAACTACCTATACTCTGCAAATTGCAGTTCTGCGAACTGGTTCGTGTTCCCCTATATAGTGTAGAGAGCCGAACGGGCAAGACGCTCAAGATTGCGCCTAGAAGGCGACAGCTTGATCAGCAGAGCCAAGAACTCGACTAATACTACCTGAATCCCCAAGTACAACCCGCAGACACAGCTTGATCGAATTCCGAAAGTTCAGGTGGAGTTTAGAACCAAGAAAGCAAGAACGCCTCCAAAGACCCAAGAAAAGAACCAAACCCAGAGAGGAACAGCAGAACCAAGCCCAAAATGCCCCCAGCTTTTCGCGGACGAAACGAACGTCGAATCCCGCGGAATCCAGAACCACGGCTGAACCTGACACTTCTTGGACCTCGACGACGGGTCTTCGCGCGCCGGCCTCCCGCGCCCTGCCCTTTCTTTCTGTCGATGCTTGGCGGTGGGTGTTGGGCAGCAGGGTGCAGCCGCGGAGAAAGAGGGCGGGGGGGGGGGGGGGTGGGGGGGGCTACTTATAGGCGGCGGTGAGGTAGAAATCTTCATGCCAGCTTAGGCGTAGGAGCGGGGAAGGGAGGGAGGGGTGGCCGGCGGGCTCGCTCTTGCCGCGGCGGTGCGGGGGGCTTTGTGAGGGGAGAGCAGCGAGGGACGAGGCGGTTGGCGGAGGCAATTGGAGAGGATCCTTGCGGTCGAGATCGAGCCACGTGTCCTCATCGGACGGCAAGCACTGCAGCTGCCCGTACCAATTTGACATGAGCCAAGGCAACCGAGGAATACTGATGCACTGCTCTGCAGCCAAGAAAGGCAAGAACTGAATTTTGACCTTGGTCTCCGACTGTCAGAAAACACCCGCTGAAGGTTACTTGCCGTACTCCATTGGTCAGAATCATCAGATCCAAATTTCACAGTTCACAACTCCATTGGTCAGGATCATCAGATCCAAATTTCACAGTTCACAACCCCAGCGACATGAACAGCACCAGGAACGGGAAGCCATGAACAACTCCGAAGCAGAGTGCATACTGCATAGCAACCAGAACGGCAGAGCCAAACACAGACATAACACTCATAAAAACACTGAATGTTGCCCAGATACCACATCCAAAAGGCAACTGAATAAAAGACAGGATGATTGCACAAATGCTGATCCAAATCTCTTTATTGAACTATTATCTCAAGAATATGCTCTGCATAGGTATGTACAGAAGAATATCAGTGTGCAGCCAAGCAAAACTGTCTGGGAGCTTCAGAACAATCACAAGCTCATGCATTGTATTACACTGCATGGTACCGTGCATACTTCTACAGTGTTTCGCAACCAAGGAGTGGCCTAAGATCCTTGCCTTCCCTATCTACAGACTACAGCAGATGAAATGGAGTTCTTTTGTTTCCTGACTACTAATGAGCCTATGGACAACTGAATTGCTATCAGTTTCAGACAACATGTGGAACCAGCTTTGGCCTCAGCCTGCTGAAGGTTGTTCACTACAAACTAATGCTCAGAATCAGATTCCGCTCCAATGTGAACGTGGTCTCCGTCGATAAAAGATGGGAGATTTCAATTCAAGCTTCTGCATTTGCTCTTCCATCATAGTAGAATTAGTACAATCAGCAACTCCTTGGTGAAGATTGCACTTCCGGACATAGTGTAACCTCATGTGTCCTCCCAAAGCGTGCCCTGACCCTAATAACTTTCCACATACCTTGCAGTGGTGTCTCTTGATGTTAACTGAAGCTGAAAGGTCACTGGACTGCAACTCCTCAACTGAAATGTCAGCCCCTGGCTTCATGAAATCAGCATCTACATCCAGCCCATGATCAAACACATTCAGAAGCATCTCCGTCTTGGGAACATCAGCAACTAAATTCGAAGTGTTCTCCTGCCCACGCTGTAAGTGTGACGTCATGTGGCCTCCCAATGCTCGTCCTGACCTTAATAACTTTCCACAGACCTTGCACTGGTAACTCTTGATGTTCACTGCAGCTGAAAGGTCACCAGACTTCAATTCTTCAACTGAATTTTCAGCCCCTGGCTTCATGAATTCATCATCTACATCCAGCAGCACCTCCTTGGGAACATCAGCAACCAAATTCAAACTGTTTTCCTTCTCGCAGTGTAACCTCATGTGGCGACCCAATGAGTACCCTGACCTTAATAACTTTCCGCAGACCTTGCACTGGTATCTCTTGATGTTCACTGCAACTGAAAGGTTACCAGACTTCACCTCCTCAACTGAAATGTCAGCCTCTGGCTTCATGAACTCAGCATTTCCATCTACCAGCCCATGATCAAACACATTCAGCAGCACCATCTTCCTGGGAACATCAGCAGCCAAATTCAAACTGCTTTCCTGCTCAGTGTGTTCATAGAAACCCTCATAAGCTGAATTCTTGTCAGACTTGAGCCTCGTGTTATTTGTGAACTCATCAGATTGAACCAGTTGATCAAAAGCGTTCAGATTCACCTCCTTCAACAAATTGGGCGTTGAAATGTTGTCGTTGTTATCTCCCCCACAGCAATCCTCATAAGCATAACTCTTGTCAGAATACTTTGCAAGCATCAGGAGAGCATCTGCAGCACACATCTCTGAATCGAGTGCTGGCATGCCCCTCTTTGATCGCTTACGCTTCACTGGAGAAAATAGCATCTCATGGTGCCCATGATCACCATTAGCATTGGCCGAAGCTTCCATCAGCCCAGCTGGTTCTTCGTTGGGCTTGGCCATCACCTTCTTCTCACTGTGCATCCTCATGTTCCCCCTCAGAGATTGGTTGGTAGAGAACTCCTGTGAGAGGTGCCACCATTGAGTTTCCAAACATGGCAGTGAAGACTTCTCATCACTGGGACCCAGCAGCGACACAGGTACATCAACAACAATGGCAGGAGGGCAAGGTGTGCTCCTTTGCTGCATGCCAGCATGCCGGTGGCACGACATGTGACCTCCAAGAGCCCTCCCTGAACGGAAGTTCTTAGTGCAGACTGTACACAAATGCTTATGGGATCCTCTGGATAGCATATCTGAATCAATGCAAAGCAGCAGTAATTAACAACCAGAACAGTAAAATGAAGCAATCATAACATAAGTACACTACTAGTCACTTGTGACTACTACTTCGAAAAATTTGCAAATGCATCTAGCATTTGATCAGATAGCTCAGACAATAAAAAGATGAGTCAATAGACACAGAGCTATTAGACGAATCATGCAATGCAGCACTAACACATTTAAAGATGAACCAGAACATTCCATAGTATTGCTTCTTTGAATTATTTGCGCAAGCACTGAATTAGAATTGTTCAAGGAAGGCAAATACTTTCCTAAGTAACTAATTGCGACAACTTGCGAAATGAAAATAGGCACTGACATCAATGACTAAGAACACGATGAATAATAGTAGCTAGATAAAGCAATCATGAAAAAGAGTTGAGCACAGTTTCTTAAGTATTTGCATGTGCGTTGATGGATTGAAGATATCAGGGACCAAGAAAATAGTTAGGCTGAAGCAAAACATGAACTAACTGCCTGCTGTTGCTTTGAAACATATAAGCACAAAGACACAAAACACATTTTCTCAGAAAATTAAGGGAGGAGATTACTTGCTTTAATTGATGCGGTGATTTGCAAGTTGGGCATCAGATTTGTACCTGCAAGCTTCGGAGTTCTTGGTTCGTCAATATCCATGAGAAGAGAAAGCCAAACCAATTTGACACAATCAGGTTGCGCGGTGAAGCCTAGGCTTGACACTGAAACATCAGAAGAAATAGATTAGCGGCCTTCGCAGAACCATCATTCCAAGAACACTCATCACATCACGTCAATTCCCACCCCCAGATATACCACTGAACCAAGTTCTGCACGAAAGCTCAGGATTTATATCACCCTGAACATCTACAACGAACCCACAAAGACAAACCACCAATTTATTCAGAGTCAAATGACGAATCATTACAACGCAGTAGTCACTTCAGAAAGGCGGAAACTGGCGCAACTAAATATATTACCCCAACTTGTGAAATGGCAACGCAGATTGCTTATCTGAATCCAATTTGAGTTAGCAAGGACTCAGAGAGTAACAGCACAGCGAGATACGAATTGCTAGACGAAGCAACCGGAAACAAACCACCGACTTGCTCTACCGACTGCGGTTCCGCGAATTGGGAGTCGGATTTGTACCTTGGAAGCTTTCGAGTCCCTTGCTCGTGTTCCCCAGGAGCAAGCAGAGAGAGCGAAACGGGCAAGACGCGCTCAGGTTGCGCAGAGAGTCGGAGACGGCGAGGGCTCGATCGCTGAAACAAGGTCGCGAGAAGCGGATTAGCGGTTGGAGCAAAACCACGAATGCTCGCCCCAGCACCAAAACTCCCAACCCGGAGGCACAACTCGATCGAATTCCGCACGAAATCAGAGAAATTTCGGCACCAACAACACCTCCGAAGACCCAAGCCCCCAAGAGGAACCGCAGAATCGAGCCGCATCGCGCGGAGGAAGAAGAACCGACCTCGAATGCCGCCCAATCCAGCTCCGCGAGCGGCGGAATCCGGCGGCTCCTTGGAGCGCGGCGTCGGCGACGGGTCCCCGCCCGCCCTTGCTGGCTCTCGCTGGGACTTCCTTCCTTGGCGGTGGGTGTGGGGCTGCAGCCGCGGGGAACGGGGGAGAGGCCTAGTTATAGGCGGCGGCGGGATAGGAATGTAGACGGCAATCATCACCAGGTTCATGCAGGCTCACGCGTTGGGGGGGGGGGGGGGGGGGGGGGGGGGGGGGGGAGGGGGTGAGTGGGGTGGGGAGATAGGCGGCGAAGAGAGGGCTGGCCGAGGCGGTGCGGGGGTTTTGCGAGGGGAGAGCGACCGCCGACCGCCGAGCGAGGAGGTAGTGGAGGCGGAGGAAGGTTTGTATGGTTGCGATCGAGCCACGTGTCCGGATCGGATGGCTAGCACCGCTTCTGCCCGGATTACTGTTTTTCCCTTCTAAATTCATTTTCTTTTCTTATTTTTTCTTAATCGAAATTTTCTTATCATCATCCACATGTCAATATTTGAATTTTTCTTTTACATTTTGATCGCTGAGTGCGTGCATAGATGCTTTTGAAACTGCGTGCTGCCTCAAGATGCAAATAAATTACCAACCTCAGTTATAAAGAAAATAAATTAAAATAACCTCCTAATTCTTATTCAAATTATTTATATGTGCCCTTAAAAATAATTTGTTTGAAGTAACCCTCTAGTTGTTACCCCTCGCCATTATCAAAAGTAGCCTAATGTAATTCTAAAATATGCATTTAAAATTACCTACTCTACCATTATAAAAAATATATCAAAGTACTTCCTCAGCGTTTTGATTTTTCTAAATTAATAAATTTTGTTATGGTAGATATGATATATATTTAAATGCATAACAAAAATTATAAATCTAAAAGGATTAAAATAATTTATAATTTGAAATGGAGGAAGTACTATTCTAAATTACCCATTTCTATCGTCCTAATATAAAAAGGTAACTTAATTTATATATACATGATCTATGTCATCCTATAGATCGCCCATACATATGTATGCAGCAGGAAGCGACGAGGATATATATTTCTATAGAAAACTCGTAGCTATAGCTGAGTTTCCAACTAAACACATGTCAAACAAACATATACAGGAATGGTCGAATGGAAAAACATATAGACCGATTGTTAACTAAAGTGTTTGGATCCCCGGACTAAACTTTAGTCTCTGTTAATTAGAAGTATTAAACATAAACTATTTACAAAACTCATTGCACAGATGGAGGTTAAACGGCGAGACGAATCTATTGAGCCTAATTAGTTCATGATTTGACAATGTACTGCTACAGTAACCATTGCTAATGATGGATTAATTAAGCTTAATAAATTCGTCTCGCCGCATCTATGCAATTAGTTTTATAATTAATTCATATTTAGTTCTCCTAATTAGCCTCCGAGTATTCGATGTGACACAAACTAAACTTTACCTTTAGGATCCAAACACCTCCTTACTGTGTCGGGACAACTCACTGACGCAAGCAATTCCCGGAAGAACCACTTAGGTCTTGTTTAGATCCACCCCAACTAAAACTTTACCAGCTAAATTTTATAACTAAAGTTTAGTTGATTAAAGTAGTAGTTGGCTAAAAAATAGCTAGAGGTGTTTGGATCCACCAGCTAAATGAGGTATTTGTCAATACTACCCCTCTCCTCCACCTCCTATCAATCTTCTCTCTTTCTTATCTCCACACGGCTCGTCTTCCTCCCCACCCCACCCCCCACCCCAACCCCACCCACTTCCTCCTTCGAACTTTTGCCGCCACCCAGCACGCTGCTCCGCGCCGGCCCTACTGCCAACAGCGCCGTCCCCCGCGCCGCCGTCCACGCCCCGCGGAGTTGCCATCGGACATGGCTGCACAAAAGGGGAGGTGCGAGAGCTAGGAGGGGCTCGACCGGTGGGGGGAGGCCAGCGGCGCGGGATTTGGAAGGGGCTCGACCGGCGGAGGGAGGCCGATGGCGCGGGATCCCAAAACAAGTTGTTGTCCCGACGATGGGGACAGACGCCAGCACGACGATGGATTTGGCGGGTGGCGCTCGGTGGACCGCGGGAAAAGGGCAACGGGAGGGAGACCGACAGGGGACCATGAATTAATGCTGAGGGCATTTTCGTCTTTCGTCACTTTTAGCAAGTTTTAGCTAGCTAAAGGCTAAAGCACTTTTTTAGCTCCAACTAAAGTTTAGCTAAGTTTTAACTAGCCCGATTGGATCCATAGCAGTTAAACTTTAGCAACTAAAGTTTAGTTAAGGGATCCAAACATGACCATAATCGGATCGAGACACTTGTTGGTAACAACTATGTAGAGACAATAATATAAGCTGAACCACGGTGCTGAATTTGCCTGACAAAGCATTCGGGAAGGTAATAACAACACCAATCACCAACAACACCGTTGACGTCACTGAGTCACTGGATTGGGTTTACACCTGAGGTCGAGACTCAAGAGAGCACCTCCAAGGAGTTTGGCTTGCGCGATGTTTTTTACTCCGTTTCAAATTATAAGTCGTTTTAGTTTTCTAGATTCATAAATATTATTATGCATCTAGACATACAATATATTTTGATGCATAATAAAAATTATGCACATAGAAAAACTAAAACAACCTACAATTTGCAATGGAAAAAGTACTTAGTATCTTTTGACAATTACTCAGAAATGGTACGGGCATATATGTTCTTGATAGTTTATACTTCCTCCATATCGAAATATTTGTCGCTGTTAATTTTTATGTTTAACCATTCGTCTTATTCAAAAAATTATGCAAGTACTCCCTCCATTCCAAATTGCACATATCATTTTAGTTTTTTTAGGTGCATAAATATTTGTATGCACCTTAATATAATGTATGTCTAGATGCATACAAACATTTATCATTTATGGATAAAAAAAGTTAAAATAATCTACAATTTGAAACAGATGGAAATATCATTTATTTTGTCTGTGACTTACTTTATCATTAAAGATATTTTAAGCATATAACTTATCTTTTTTATATATTTGCAATAAATTTTTGAATAGATAAATGGTCAAACGATTATAAGAAAAAGTCAACGTAGCTATAAATATTTCGATATGGAGAGAATATTTAATTGGGAGGCAGCAGTTCAACCTTTCTCTGTTAAAAAGCACCACTATTCGGAACGCATGCCCTTAGCAGTCACGCAACTCGTGATTCTACCCATGAGAATCTGACATCGACGTACACCAATTCGTACACAAAGTAAGCTTGAACCCACTCGGATTTCTAGTTTTCTACACACAAGACGAGCGAAATCGCCAGGAGCTGAAACCGACTCGGATTCCCCCGGCCGGTGAAGCGCACGCCGCCCTCCATAGTATGTGATGTACGAGGAGTGTTGCACGGGGGACAGCGTCGTCCGGTGAAGCGCACGCATGCCTGCAGATTAATCGGACCAGCAGGCCGGAGCGGCAGACGACGATGGTGCACCCGGAGAAGCGCCGCCGCCGGATGATGGCCGCCACCATCCCGGACGACCTACTGATGTCCGAGGTCCTGGTCCGCCTCCCAGCCAAAAGTCCGTCGGGCGCTGCAGGTGCGTGTGCCGCTCGTGGCGTGCCGGCATCGCCAGCGCCGCCTTCGTCCGCCGCCACCTCGAGCTGTCCCGCGCGTCGCCTCCCTCCGTGCTCGCCATCCCTCGCAAGACCGATCGTTTCGACGAACGCGCCACCTCCTCGGAGATCAGCTTCCACCGCCTCCCGCTACCACCGCCAGGACAGGCTCAGGGCATCCTCCACTGGGAGCTCCTCCTCGAGAAGGCGTGGCCCGAGGGCATCACGTGCCTCATCCTCCCGGCGCACTGCGACGGCCTGGTTGCCATCGCCACGGTCACGGACAGGGTGTTCGTCTGCAACCCGGCCACGAGAGAGTTCCTCGCGCTGCCGCTCGGCAGCCACAACGCCGAGCTAGATCACACTGAGGACTTGGTCCCGCAGGGTAGCCCTCGGCTTCGACCGGTGGCGCAACCGCTACGTCGTCGCCAGGTACTTCTACCGGACGTACGGCGAGCCATTCGTCGACGAGGTCAACGGCGAGTACCACGCTGCCCCGGACCACGACGTCGGCCACGAGGTGTTCACGCTCGGCGGCGACTCCTGGGAGCTCACGCAGGACCCGCCGCACCGCGTCGGAGTTCATCAGCCGATATGCACGCGGCAGGCCTTCTACTGGCACGCCGACGAGCCGCAGCCCCGGCTGATGCGGTTCAGCCTGCAGCACAGGGCGTTCGACGTGGTACGACGCCCTCCGACCGGCTGGAACCCCGGCGTCGACGACATGGCGGGCCTGGACGACGGGAAGCGGCTGTGCTACGTCCACGCCGCCGCGGAGGCGTCGTTCCAGGTCTGGATGGCGGACGATGACGGCGGTCCTGAGCTGCAGTGGCGCATCAATCTCCGCGACCCGGTCCCCTATCTCAACTACAGCTTAATGCCGGTTATCGCCGACGGGGACACGCTGGTGGCCGTCGCCGGCGGCACGATGTGGAGATGCGACATGCAGGACGAAGGTGTGGAGGAAGTGGTGGTGGAGCTGCACAACGTGCGGTACGGGCGGCTGGACGGGTCCGTGTACTATATCGTTTGAATCTATACACTATGGCCCTGTTTGGTTGCCCGGTTCCAGCCCGGTCAGACTCTCAGCATGCGACTTCCACGTGATTGGTTGCTTGCACCAACAGCTGAGCTAGGCCTCTGTGATGCAAGATGCCCCTCCCAACCAGGCCTGTTGGAAATGCAGGAATCGAGCGTTTCTGCCGGGCCAGGCTGGCGCGAGCACATGAGTTGCATGAGTGCAGAGAAGCGGTGCAAGGCTAGCTGGTGCGTTCAGGCAACCAATCAACTTTTCTATTGGCCATGCTGCATGCGCCCAGGCAACCAAATAGTGGGCATTTACATGACAACAGCCTGACCGGGGAGGGCCTGGCTCACCGGTGCGATGTAGGGATGGGGTGTGCAGGCAACCAAACATGCCTTATATTGTGCCCTACGTCGAGAGTTTGGTCTCGCTTAGAGCATGTAATGTATAACCACTGGTACCAAGCATGCCCAAGTTGATCGAACGAACCACAATGATCAATGGTATGGAAGATTGACTCCACATCTTTGCCTATGTACAAATGCAGGACTAGTTCGATGTTGATAGTGATTAGCGATGCTATCCTTTTGTTCTTTTTTCCTCGAATACGTAGGAGAGTTGTGTATCATTGTATTAAGAAAAAATTGAAGAAATCGAGAAAGTTATTTACAACGACACGGAGCAGAATGCTCACGCCAAAGCATTAGGCACTAAGGTGCACTAAGAAGCCGATGACCTTATATTTAAACCCTACTACTCGCTATTGAGATCACCCTACTTCACGTCTGATTGCACTCAGCAGCTCCTGCACCGTGACTTCGCGGCCGTGGAAGAGACGTGCATTGTGTTCCTTCCACAAGCTCCAGATGATTAGCATGAAGAGTGTACCAATTCCTCTTCTCTTCCCTCTTAGCTGCGATGTTCTGACATGAGCCCACCAGTCTTGCAATGAACGAGGAGCAGCCTGGAACGTACAGGCGCACCCCAGCCAAGTCAAAGCTTCCCACCAGGTCTGCTTCGCATAGGAGCAGTTGACGAGGATATGATCAGTAGTTTTCGGGTCCTGGTCACAAGGTCAACAAGATGCGTGAATCTCCAAGTTATGGCGCCGTCGTCTGTCAGGTGTCCAGAGGTTGGTTTGTGTCATTTGGTTCAGTAGCTAGTGAGCAGTTTTAACTCGAGCACCACTCATTCATTTTCGGCATTACTCCGTGTATACAGTACTAGTTAGATTCTGCAAATTAATGTTGCTATATTGGAAGGAAGCATCAATGAGTGAACAGCTGCTAAAATTTAGACATCTCCATTTATATTTGATCACCAACACCGAGTGCTTTGTCAAAGTATACAAAGTTTAACCCTTTTTTTTAAAAAAAATACAAGATGCATTTTTTAATGTGACGCAGTCTAGAGGAAGTCCACACCAGTGTTTAAAATCTCCGGCTAAACCTCTTAGCTGTTGGGCAGCTATAGCCGGCTATAGCTACAGCTAAGCAATTTAGCGGATTTGCAAATATAGGTTAAAAAAATCAGAAATGTGACATCATTACTTCACTAATTCATCTCATCACCAAGTCATCAGTTCTCGCTTCTCAGTTCTCACAGGAGTATAGCACAATATACAGGACATTGGACCATGTTTCAGTCCAGAACACTTGGCACTCACAGTTCATCACAGGATGAGAACAGGACAGAGGCAAACCATAGAGACAACGCATCATCTACCCATCAGAACAGTCACCAGGATACCAGAATCAGAGGAGGAAAGGGGAACAGAGAACGTGCTGGTTCTTCCTTGCCTCGCGTTGCAGCCTCAAACGAAGCAGCCGCCGGTGGACCATGGCACCGTCGCAGTCGCCGCCGCCTTGGTGGGTTGTAGCAGCAGCCGTCGCTTAGGGTAGAGAAGTGGGAAATAGAGAGGGTGCTAGTCTTCCTCGTCTCCAGGTTTGCCTGTGTATACATGGGCTGAAACGATGAAATCTGGGCTGAAATTCTTGGTGGCCGAGTCCGTTGCCTGCCAAGTTTGTTCGCTCGCGCTAAATGAAGGCTCATTTTGGCGGCTATCTCCAGCTAAACCGCTATTAGCGGCAGCGATTGAACTTCGCAGCCGCTATCTCCGGCTAACCTTGGTCCACACACACTGAGAAGACATCAATGGCTTGATGGCTCGCTTGCCGGTCATCGACCCACCGTGGCTTCATATAGAGCGTGGACTGGCTTTAGCGTCTAGGGACGTGAAGACTCCTTCCTTCATAGAGAAACTGAATTGTGAACACGGTGTCAAAGTGAATAGAAGAGAGGGTGTGATGAAAGGTTGCCTTAGCTAGTGGCTAGCTCCTCATGCGGCTTGGCAGCTGCTTTCGTGGTGAGTTCTTGGTGGAGCTCGATCGTGGATTAGAAGTGCCATTTGCGACGTGGAAACATCACAAACAGGAAAAAGCCGACCTGTACTGGAAATCAAAATCATGTATATGATGACACACATCACTGACGAATTTTTTATACGTATCAGCATCCATCACCCTCATTCCCTTTTGCGCCTTATGATTCCTACTACTAGGAAAACGTCAGTTCTCCGAGTGACGTCGCTTGGCCGGCTATCCACCTGTTAGCTACTCAGATGACAGCAACAAGATCGATCGATGAGAACTGAATTGGGTTAGCAAGAACGGAGCAGAGATGGACAGCAGAGGATGATGGCTTGTTTCTCTCAACAATTATCGTGAAAGTACACTGGCCCGCCTGGCCCATTTACCTCTGAGAGGCCCATTTGCTTGCACATCAGCTTCTTTCCGCAGTTGGAGCTGACTTCTGACACCACCGAGCGAGGCCCTCGACATGGAAGACGGAAGAGAAGCTGCAGGGCGTGCTGATTCAGCGAGTGGCCACGGATCGGCCGGCCACCGTCATCACACGAGATGACGAGACACAAAGGAGCTAAAACCTACTCGGATTCCAAGACGAGGATGAGAATCGGACTCGGAATCGATTTGACGCTGCGGGCACAGCGCGCCTCCATGATAAATACTCCCAAGCACCGCATGCACCTCGATCCATCCAAGAACTTTTTTTTAAAATTGCGGACCCAGCAGAAATTGCCGGGTTTGTATTAATTAATAGAATAGAGAAGAAACATCCATCGAACAACTCGATCAAGATGCATCTCCGAGCCTGTTTCCTAAAAAAAAAGATGCATCTCCGATCTGGCAGGATGCTGGGCTCCGACGAGAAGCGCCACCGGACCTTGGCCGCCGCCATCCCGGACGACCTGCTCATCTCCGAGGTCCTGGTGGTCCACCTCCCCGCCAAGCCCCTGGGGCCCTGCAGGTGCGTCTGCCGCTCGTGGCGCGACGGGATCGCCGGCGCCGCCTTCGTCCACCGTCACCTCGAGCTGTCCCGCTCCAGCCCACCCTCCGTGCTTGCCATACCCCAGCGAGGTCGACCCGCACGACGCCTACGCGACGACGTCCGGTGAGATCAGCTTCCACCGCCTCCTCCTACCACCGCCAGAACAGGCGCTGGGCACCATTGGCACCGAGCTCATCTTCGAGAAGGCGTGGCCGGAGGGCATCACGCGCCGCATCATACCGACGCACTGCGACGGTTTGGTCGCGATCGCCACGGCCACGGATCACAGGGTGTTCGTCTGCAACCCGGCAACAAGAGAGTTCGTCGCGCTGCCGCTCGGCAGCCATAACGAGCTACTACATCTAGCGAGATGCTGGTCCTGCCGGTGGCGCTAGGCTTCGACCAATGGCGCAACCGCTACCTCGTTGCCAGGTACTTCTACCGGAACTTCGGTGAGGTATCCTTCGACGAGGCCACCGGCGAGTGGTCGCAGGACTGCACCGTCGGCCACGAGGTCTTCACGCTCGGCGGCGGCGACTCCTGGGAGGCCACCGAATGCCCGCCGCACGCCGCCGGAGTTCAAAGGCCTGTATGCACACGGCAGGCCTTCTACTGGCACGCCGTCGAAGAGCCACTTCTGATTTGGTTCGGCCTGCGGGACAGGACGTTCGCGGTGGTGCCACGCCCTCCGGCCAGATGGAGCCCCCACGACGACATGGCGGACCTGGACGGGAGGCTGTGCAACGCCCACGCCGGCGCAGAGGCGGCGGCGTTCCATGTCTGGCTGGCAGACGACAGGCCTGAGCTGCAGTGGTCGTTGCAGTTCCGCATTGAGCTCCTCTACCCGCCGGACGATCCCGATATCATCCACTACATGAGGCCGGTTATCTCCGTTGGGAGCAAGATGTTGTTAGCAGTGGTGGGCAAGTGCTCCTACCTGTTCTGGGGCACCATGACGAACGAAGCTCAGCAAGAAGCGGTGGACTTGCATCACGAGGTGCAGTACGAGCGACCGGACGGAAGCAAGTGCATGAGCCAATCGCAGGACGGAAGCTGATGGAACGAGCCAAAATGATGGTTTGGGAGACTCCATTTTTGCCTATGGCCAGCTAGATTTGTGTGGGTCGAATTTGATGATAGCCATGATATCCTTAACACCAAATTAGCAACTGACATCAGTCCGTGTCAGATTTTAAGGTCCAGCAGTCCACCAAGGGATTACCCAAGTGGTTTATTTGTAGGCAAAGGGGATTGCGAGACAAAAACTCGAGGATGATCATAAGAACACGAAGGATTTAGACAGGTTTGAGCCTTTGGAGAGTAATACTCTATGTCCTGTGTCGGCGGTTTGTATTGCTTTGTTCTGGTGCAAATAGATTGATTTGGGGGCTGATTGATGCGATTATCCTCGAGAGGTGCCCTGGCCGCCTTATATAGGCTGGCGACCGAGGGTTATAAGTTGGTTTGAATCTATCCTAGTCGGTTATTACATGGAAAGTAATTTAGATCGGTTTACAGATAGAGTCCCGCAATGTTTGGACTTATTTGGTTCACCTTGGCTTTCCTTGTATGCCAAGTATCTTCATATCCTTGGTCCGCATGGTCTAGTCGGGCCGGCCCACTTGTCAGAACCGATCAGTACCCTGGTTGGTGGAGACCCATAGGGTAACCATATTTCTCAAGCCCCTTAGCAATGTGTAGGCGAATAGAAGCTAAAGGTACCACGGCAAAGCTTGTGAAGTGGTCAGCTGAAGGCGTAGTGTCGTCATAGTGATGGAGAGGCTGCGCAGGGCTCAAAAAGAAGAAAAATCCGAAAAAAAACGTAGAGCCATACGCGCAGAGTGAAGTCGAGCGCCGAGCTGGTGGATGCCGAGTGTCCAACAGGTCAGAGCGAAGGACATGGAGGGCGTCGCAAGATGCACTCCATTTGGAGTAGCCCCCAAGTTTTGAAGCGATTAGAATAATCGGTCCAATGATCAAATAAAATGTCTTCATCCCAAGAATAAGTCCTAGTGCCCGGAGGCATGCCGACCAGAAATAATCATCCAACCCTTAAGGGTAAGGACTGGTGCGACGAGGGGAACTTGACAAAGATGCCTATCCACGAGAATACTACACCATCTTAATAATTGCAAAATTCCCTTTGGCCGGAATATCGCTTATCTGATCAGAGGAGGCTTGTCGTACGTGTTCACGAATTCACTATTGCACCTTGGTTGAATCCCAGCTATCTTGCTATAAATAAGCTAGCAACTCGGTTGCTCATCACCAAGAGCCATGGCCCAAAGAGTATCACTCGTAGGTTGGAAGCTTGTAATCTTTGATGCTTGTAGCAACTATCTTCAAGCTTGATGCGAGAAGAATTCTCGTGAGGAAAATTTGGATGCTCCTTCCCTTTGCAGTCTCTTCGATGAAGTCGGGAGGTAATGATGCTAGAAGAATCCTCGTGATGAAGCTGCGTTGTTCATCCAGCGAGCTTTTCGAAGATGCCATGATTTGTGAAGTATTGCTTGTAATTGTTTTGTATTGTAGCTTCTTAGTCGGTATCCAGGGACACAACTATCTTAGAGTTGCCGCAGATATTTGTAACATGCACCAACGATAGAAAAATAAAGTTGTAGACAAGCAAGTGCCCCATCATCTGAATGTGTAGAAAAACAGAACCACGGGGGCACTAGTATCCGAATTGGGCATCCTACCCTCCAGTACGAGGACTGGCGGAGCCGCAGAAATACACCGACTTGAAGTAGGCATCCAGCCCCCGAGTACGAGGACTGGCAGAGCCATAGTGGCACGTCGATCTAAAATAGACATCCAGCCCCCGAGTACGAGAAGTGGCGAAGCCGCGGAGGCACACCAACTTGAATAGGCATCCAACCCTCGAGTACGAGAACTGGCAGAGCCACAGAAGCACACCGACCTGAAATAGGCATCCAGCCCCCGAGTACGAGGACTGGCGGAGCCGTGGAGGCATGCCGTTTAGTCCAACCGAAAACCCACAAATTCTGTCCCACGCACGTGCACCGAAATGGCAGGACCACAGATTCTGCATTTCGTTGCTAGGGTTACGCCGTCAGTGTCATTAAAAGCCGAAGAGGCACGATTCCATCTGTCGTTTACCATTCGCTCCGCCGCCACAGCACACACAAGCGCAATGCCACCACGCCAGTGAACCCTAGGTTGCGCCGCTGCGTCATTGAATCTGCTCACGAGCGCTTCATCACCACCGTCTAAGCTAGTCGCCGCACCACTGCATGCGAGTCAAGAGCCTCGCTGTGATTAGGTCCAAATCACAAGGAGTAAAAACCCAAGAGATGGCAGTGGAACAAGCACCAGATCCATCCACCTACTGGATGAAATCAGTGATGATGGAGGAGCGACTCCAAGCGCTCGTCGATCGAGGCCTCCTTGGTCCCAAGGTGTTGCTGGATTGGAAGGCGACAGCCGGGCAGGAGTATTTGAGCGAAGATATCATCATCTTTGCATTGTTCTTCGAGCGGAGATTCGGAATCCCCTGCGGAGATTTCTTCAGGGGTCTTCTCCACTACTACAAGATTGAACTAGTACATCCGAACCCCAATTCGATTTTGGATGTAGCCATGTAAATTCATCTGTGTGAAGCCTACCTCGGCATTTCCTCCCACTTCGACCTCTGGCATTATCTATATCAACTAAAAATCATGTTGACAAGGGGAAAACCGAGGGTAGTCGGCGGTTGTGGGTTTTCGCTACTGGCAAAGAGAGTAGCCGAGTACTTTGACCTAGAATTGAAGGAGTCCAACAAAAATTGGCACAAGGAATGGTTTACCGTTGCCAATCAAAAGCTAGAGCTTCCTGCACATGTTGGGGATAGATCCCCAGTACCCGCAAGGAAGGAAGAAGGTAGACTCCTATTAGAATTCCCCTGTAATCCTACTAGAACTCATACCATGTAATCCTACTAGGACTCTTACCTTGTAATCAGCTAGTAATCCTGCCCCCTGAAGTATATAAAGGAGGGCAGAGGTCCCTAGATTGGCAGAGACAACATAGCTCAAAACTCGTACAGAACCACCAAGAGGTTCAACACCAAACAACACCCAAGTGCAGGGTGCAATATACCACACCCCAAACAGGATGTAGGGTATTACACTACTCTGGTGGCCCGAACCTGTATAAATCCGTATCTTGTGTCCTTACTTTTACCTTCAAGTTCCAGGTCTGGCGATTCCCCACCAACCAATCTACTACCTCGGGCACCCTCTCGGTAGGTTGTCGGTATAAAACACCGACATCTGGCATGCTAGGTAGGGGAGTGTCAGTGTTTTATACCCGGCAACCTATTGAGGGAGTACCCGAGGTAGTTGATTTGTCTGTGGGGGATCGCCGAACCTGAAACTTGAAGGTAAAAGTGAGGATGCAAGATACGGATTTATAGAAGTTTGGGCCGCCAGAGTAGCGTAATGCCTTACGTCCTGTTTGGGGTGTTGTATATTGTGCCCTACGCTTGGTGTTGAGTAGCCTAGTTGTAGGCTATTGGTGACGGTTCTCAGCCTGCCGATCTAGGTACCCCAGCCCTCCCTTATATACTTTAGGGGGCAGGATTACTAGTCGGTTACAAGAAGGAGTTCTAATAGGAGTACATGGTATGAGTCCTAGTAGGATTACAGGGGAATCCTAGTAGAAGTTTGTCTTCTTCCTTCCTTGTGGGTACTGGGGATCTATCCCCGACAAGCTCCCGAGCGCCTCATAGTCGAATGCAGTAGTCTTCGAGTAGTTTTAAGATCCTCGCCGAGTAGTTTTGATGCTCTTTGAGTACTTTATCCAGTTGAATCTTCAAAGTTTCTCAAAGCTGCCATGAGGCTATGGTGTGCTCAAAGCCGTGATCATCTTAATATTGTAATCTTCATATATGGAGGGTGACAAAAATCACACTCTATATGGAGTAGCCCCCGAGCCTTAGGTTGAATCGTAGAATTAGGCTGAGGGTCAAAATCTTGAATCTTATTCTTTCACTTTGAAAAATTTAATTGTTGGGTGTAGCTTATCAGCCCCTAAGCCTTGGAACGATTGAATAATCAATCCGAGGGTCTTGAATCTTCACGCAAGTCATCATCCGAGTAGTTTTGCGGTGTCGAGCCCCCGAGCTTATGCGCCAGGGGAGCTGTGTAAGCCACGTTGAGTAGTTATTGGCGCTTAGCCCCCGAGCTTGGAAGCTAGCTGAGCCATTGGAGATATTCCGAGTAGTAATTGGTGCTTAGCCCTTGAGTTTGGGAACTAGCTGTGCCGTTGGAGGTACGCTTAGCGTCCTGAAGCGTCGTTGCTGAATCTTGATCTGAAAGAAAAGATGCGTACATTATGTAGCATTTTTGTAGGTTATTGCAACTGCTAAAATTTATTCAGTGATCAATATTATGTGTCATGCTCTTGTTTCAGTCATATTCTTCCCGAATAGTTAGCCTATTACGTTTAGGCTCTCATTTCCCGTTTAGCCATTGCCATTGCGTGTGTGAGATCTTCGTCTCGTATACGCGTATTGGAAGTACTGTTTGCATAGCTGAGAGCTTTCTCGTGAACGTGTGCTAGCATTTAGGCGTGATAGGTGCACCCGAAGCTTTTACGAATTAAGGCGTGTTCTGCTCGAGAAGATTAGTGACCTTAAAAGAAGACAAAAATGAGTAGTTGACATTGCGATAAAAGAGACTACGTGATTGCGCGCAAGAGTTTGCTGTCCTCCAGTGAGTAGAGTGCGTGTTGTGCGCAAAAGTTTGCTACCCTCCGACGAGTAGAGCGCATGTTGTGCGCAAGCGGAAAGTAAGCTGGAAAATAATTAGAAAAAGTGACTTAGCTTGATTCGTGGACGATTGTCGACGAAGCCGTGGCAGTCATCGATGAAACCGCAATGGTTGTTGATGAAGCCGACTAGTCGGAGTCGATTCCGACTAGTTGTTGATGGTGCGAAGTTTGCCCCGATTAATTTTCTTTGTCGAGATGGGTAGTCAAAGTAGTCGTCGATGAGTATCATGGCGTAGTCGAAGTAGTCGTCGGTGAGTCGCCCATCGAAGTAGTCGAGACGAGGAGTCGAAGTAGTCATACTCGACTAGTAACTAGTCGAGATGAGTAGTCGAAGTAGTCATCCGCGGGTCACCAAACGTCCTCGCGAAGTTGAAGTAGTTGTCGGCGACTGGATGTTGGCGAGGTAGTCGAAGTAGCCGTCGACGGGTTATCGTTCGTCATGGTGAGGTCGACGTTGCTGGTTGTTGGTTGTCGCCACCTAGTCAGAGTTGATTCCAACTAGTTGTCAACAGTGTGAGGCTCGCCCTCAGCTAGTTCTCTAATCGAGACAAGTAGTCGAAGTAGTCGAGATTGTCGTTGGCGTGTTAGCTTGCCGATTGTAGGTGTTGCCGCGTGAGTTGAAATCTTGTTTGGTACGATCGTTGATGTACATGGTAGCTTCCTTGGTACATCTTCCTTGCCCGCATAGCAATTTTGCTTGAATTGAATTTCAAGCCGAAACAGATACGCATGTTGTTACATGCGGTTCGGCTCTGATTCGGATTCCGTCTTGACTTGGACATGGAATGTAGTGAGATTCCATTTTGGATTCTGTCTCGGCACTGGTGGCTTCTGCGGATAGAATTGGAAAACAAGCTTCTCGACTCTGCTGCGAATTGGACCTCGGCGACTTGTTTCGAATCGGAACTCGGTGACTTGCATCTCATCGAGTAAATTGATTTTGAAGATGAGGTCCTTCAAGCTCGCCCGATGATTTTGACGATCACCCCTACCTGACGCGCTAGTTGTTGGTGTTTTATACCCGGCAACCTACCGAGGGAGTACCTGAGGTACTTGATTTGTTGGCGGGGGATCAACGGACCTGAAACTTGAAGGTAAAAGTGAGGTCACAAGACACGGATTTATATAGGTTCGGGCCGCCAGAGTATCGTAATGCCCTGCGTCCTGTTTAGAGTGTTGTATATTGCACCCTGTGCTTGGTATTGAGTAGCCTAGTTGTAGGCTATTGGTGACGATTCTCAGCCTGCCGATCTAGGTATCCCTGCCCTCCCTTATATACTCTAGGGGGTAGAATTACTAGTCGGTTACAAGGAGGAGTCCTAATAGGAGTACATGATATGAGTCCTAGTAGAATTACAGGGGAATCCTAGTAGGAGTTCATTTTCTTCCTTCCTTGCGGGTACTAGGGATCTATCCCCAATAGGGAGATCGTTGAGATCATCGGGCGATCTTGAATGACCTCATCGTCAAGATCAATCTACTCGACAAGACACAATTCACTGAGTCGGAGTTCTGAGCAGACAAATCTACGTTGAGATAGAATTGATGCGCTCTGCATTGCAATCAAACACCAAGTCGGTTTCCACTGCAGGCTGCTGCATACGGCTCATCAATCAAGTCACACACAGATTGAGGCAAATAATCAAGTCGTCGATGGTCTACTTCGACTACTCGTCTTGACTGGAAAACTAGTCGAGAACGGTCTACTTCGACTACTCGTCTCGACTAGAAAACTAGCCGGGGACGGTCTACTTTGACTCCTTGTCTGGACTAGAAAACTTGTTGAGGACAGGTTCCACGTGATCAACAACTAGTCGGAATCAACTCTGACTAGTTGGCTTCATCAACAATCGACACGGCTTCATCGAAAATCATCCATGAATCAAGCTAAGTCACTTTTCTAATTATTTTCTGACTTGTTTTCCGCATGCAGGCAATGCATCGACTACGTATTTGTGTACACCTCTCAACGGGAGTTACCCTACAGAGCTACACTTTGCGTGTGGAATGAGGCGCCTACATGTGCTGACGTTGTCAGATTTGAAGTATTGGGGAGTTTATTGTCAGGGATCTGCTATGAGGTGATATGATTTTGGTGAAATAAACTTTTAGTAAAACCCCCAATAGATAGTTTTGAGGAAAAATCAAAACTATCTCCCACGTTACGCATACAGGTGCCCTAACTCGATCAAGAATTAAGTATCCAATCTAGCATGGTGCGCCCGGAGAGGTGCGCCGCCGTCCTGGACGATGTGCTGATCTACGAGGTCCTGGTCCGCCTCCCCGCCAAGTCCCTCGCCCGCTAGCAAACAGATCGAGAAATATACCAACTTTTAGCATGTAGTACCACATGTTGTATGTGGAGAGTTGAAAAAGTTTGGAGGGCAGAAGAGGAAAAATTTTTTAGTTTTGCCGAGTGCTAAAAAACACCCGGCAAACTTATATTTTTGCCGAGTGCCGAGGAAAAACACTCGGCAAAGTAGCACTTTACCACTTTGCCAAGTGTCACTAACGGATACTCGGCAAAGTGCTAACAGCCGGCACGCCATTCGGACAGCCGTCACGCGTGCCGATCACGTGATATCTTGTTGCTGAGTGTCAATTTATTGCCGAGTGTCATCTTGTTGTTTGCTGAGTGTCTGATATAGGACACTCAGCAAATACTGTTTTTACTAAGTGCATTTCGTTTGCCGAGTGTTTTTTAAGAGCACTCGGTAAACCAGAGGTTTGCCGAGTACCCGATGGAATACACTCGGCATCTCTACTGGTTCCGGCAGTGGCTGCGGGTGTTTCCGCCGCTCCTGGCGCGCCGGCATCACCGGCGCTAGCTTCGTCCGCCGCCACCTCGAGCTGTCCCGCACGAGGCCTCCTTCCGTGCTTGCCGTCCCTCGCGAGGTAGACCCTCTCGACGACTACGCCACTTCCACGGAGATCAGCTTCCACCGCCTCATGCTCCCACCGGCACCGGCGCCAGGCACCACCGAGACCGAGCTCATCTTCGAGAAGGCGTGGCCGGAAGGCATCACGCGCCGCATCGCACCAACGCACTGCGACGGCTTGGTCGCGATCGCCACGGCCACGGACAGGGTGTTCGTCTGCAACCCGGCCACCGGAGAGTTCGTCGCGCTGCCGCTCGGCAGACATAACGCCGAGCTACAGGATAGAGACCTGCTGGTCCCGCCGGTGGCTCTTGGCTTCGACCGATGGCGCAACTGCTACGTCGTTGGCAGGTACTTCTACAGGGCGTACGGCGAGAAGTCCTTCAACAACGTCACTGGCGAGTACTCTCAGGACTACGACATCGGCCACGAGGTGTTCACGATCGGCGCCGGCTCCTGGGAGCTCACCCAAGACCCGCCGCACGCCGTCGGGATTCTGATGCCAATGTGCACGCGGCGCGCCTTCTACTGGCATTCTGACGTGCCGAAGCCACGACTGATGCGGTTCAGCCTGCAGGGCAGGACGTTCGCCGTGGTGTCACGCCCTCCGGTCGGCCGTGACCATCTCAGCGTCCACGAGATGGTGGACCTGGACGGGAAGCTGTGCTACGTCCACGCTGCTGCAGAGGCGTCCTTCCATGTCTGGCTAGCAGATGATAGGCATGATGAGCTGCAGTGGTCGTTGCATTGCCGCATTGATCTCCACCCAGATCCCAATCTCATCTACTACTCGAGGCCGGTGATCTCCGATGGGGGCAAGATGTTGTTCAGAGCGGCTGGAGAGTACTCGTACAACCACCTGTTCTGGTGCTCCGTTCCGAACAACACTCGAGAGAAAATGGTGGACTTGTACACGCGACCCGACGGAAGCAAGTACGTGGGACAATCGCAAGACCTTTTACAATACGTTGTGCCTTACTTCGAGAGTTTGGTCTCCCTCACAGCATGTAACTACTGAGAACATTCTCCACGCCGATGGATCGAGCCGCAACGATGGATTTGGGAGACTCCACTTTTTCTTTTTTGCCCATCATGGCAGCTAGTTGTAGGTCGAATTTGATGATACCTATGCTGTTCTGTGGTTTTCAACAATTCGTCGTGTGATTTGGTTCAGTCGGTGAAGCAGTTTCATCCAGGTCATGGCAAATCGTGAAGGAGGAGGCAAGTAGCGTGCACCTTTTATTGTGTTATTTCCTAGTGATAAATCTTGCATCGATGTGAAGGTTTTTTTTTCTTGGTGATTTTAGTTCATGGCTGCACCAAACCCCGACCCTATCCGAGACATCACCATCTCTAACCTCATGCTCGGCCAATTTGGCATGTGGAATGGTAGGCATAATAGAGTTTTGGCGGTGCATGTGCACAAGAACACCACTAGTATCTGCATTGGGACTGCACTCAAGCACTACAACCTGACGCTTGTGCAATCTGCCAATCTTCCTATCTTTTATCAGTTTCCTTTTGGATGTGGTATCAAGGCTGCATTCAGTGCTTTTCAGTGGTGTGCTCGTGTCTGGCTCTGCCGTTCTGGTCGTTCCACACTCTGCTTCCGAGTTGTTCTTGGTTTCCAGTTCCTGCTGTTCATGCCGGCCGGTTGTGAATTGTGAAATTTGTATCTGACGATTCTGAACCAGGTTGTGCGCCGAGCAACGTTCAGCAAGCAAAGCTGGTCCCTTGTTTCCTGACAGTCTTGGACTAATACGTGCATTTTATTCAGATCATTGGTTGTAGTATGTAGTAGGTTCATCAGCTAGAAACTCAAGTCACTTCTTGGCGCTATAACAGTGCAGTGCAGTAGCATTTCTGCTCAGTTGCATTCACTCATTTTAGTACTACTGATGCTCTGAAGCTCCCAGTCAATTTGGCTGTATATACTTCTGTAAATACTCACATACAGAGCATATGTTAAACGGGATTTGCAAAATCCTCCTTTCTATCCTGTTCGGTTATGTTTCAGTGGTAACGCCAATGCCACATTCTCTGAATGTTGTCACTGTCGTGGTATATGTTGCAGATGACGTGCCTTTTCTGACTATTTTTACTGCAGTTTCTGTATTCATTAATATTTCGGTGGCTCCCTGTTGAGCATTGTGCTAAGGAAATGATATACATGTGAGTTGTTTGCAGATGGCGGCAACACGGGACATTGTTGACTTTTTTACTCAAGTTTTTAACTTTGATCATTATTTTTCTGATTAGAATATATTTATAAGTATACGAAACTATACTTTGAAAATCTACACATTTGATTTATAAATACCTTAAAAACTATTGGTAGTCGAAGTATATAAAGTTTGCAAAAATTTTGGTCAAAATGTGACAGTATTGCAATTTAGCAGTCATTATTACAAGTGGAATTATTTATTTTCATATACCAACACAGTACACAGACGCGGCAAATATCCCTTTTCACAAAAAAAAAGACATGGCAAAGATCCAACAACATACAGATCAAAGGCTTGGCAGTTTTATTTAGTTCATTATATCAGTTGGACGTAGCAACACACATACAACTTATTCAAGCATTTGACTGTTGCATGACTCCATGTGAGTCGTGATCCTGTTCCTGCTGCTCATGCCAAACGGTACTCAACTGGATTGAGTTTGGCTGGAGCAAGCCCAGGATCTTTCAGTATGACCCTAAGATCACCGTCTTCTCCAGAAAGCACGGCTTTCAAGAAGGCGACCATGATCCCAGCAACGCTCCTCCTCATGATCTCCTTGCAGTTCTTCCCCTCCTTGCAGAAATACCTGAAGAGTGCTGCTGCATATTCATCATCCAGCATGTCCAGATGCCCATAGTCCCTAGTCACGATGTGGTAGCAGGGTGGCTTGCACTCCCTGTAGAACTCCCGGTGGTTGACATCTTTTGGGGCACAGGCAGAGCCAGGGAGGAGCTCGTGCCTCTTCTGTTCGCTCAGCCCGGTGCCGATGACCAACACCGGCATGGCTATGTCGAAAGAGGAGCGCTCGTAGGTGAGGATCTTGGGTGAGACTTGTGAGGACTTGTCTTGGCCAGCGACAGGATCGATACCAATGAGGCCAGAGATCTTGAGGCTGGTCTTGGTCCTGCCATACCCAAGGGCTAAAGAGAAAGCCGTGTGGGGTAAATTGAAACTGAAACATGTAAAAAAAATAGCATCATGGCTCAGGGTGGGAGGCGACTCGACGTGCTTCCACGACTCGTCCAGCTTCCAGGCTCGGGGGCTGAACGCCGCAGACGACTCGACGTGCCTCCCGTCGCCCGGCCGACCTCTCTGGCTCGGGACGGTAGGCGACTCGATGTGCTTCCAAGACTCGTCTGGCTCCCAAGCTCGGGGGCTGGGTGCTGCAGACGACTCGGTGTGCTTCCCGTCACCTAGCCGACCTCTCTAGCTCGGGGCGGGAGGCGACTCAACGTACTTCCACGACTCGTCCAGCTCCCACGCTCAGGAGCTGGGCGCTTACTTCAGGTCGGCGTGCCTCCATGGCTCCGCCTGTCCTCGTACTTAGGGGCTGGACACCTATTTCAGGTCGGCGTGTCTCCGTGGCTCCGCCAGTCCTCGTACTCGGGGGCTGGGCGCCTACTTCAGGTCGGCGTGCCTCCGTGGCTCTGCCAGTCCTTGTACTTGGGGGCTGGACGCCTATTTCTGGTCAGCGTGCCTCCATGGTTTCGCCAGTCCTCGCACTCATGCTCAGGGGGTTGGCGCCTATTTCAGGTCAACGTGCCTTCATGGCTCTGTCAGTCCTCGTCCTCAGGGGCTGGACGCCTCTTTCAGGTCGGCGTGCCTCCGTAGCTCCACCAGTCCTCGTCCTTGGGAGCTGGGCGCCTATTTCTGGTCGGCAGGCCTATGTGGTTTCGCCTATCCTTGTGTTCAGGCACTTGGACCTACTTTCGGGATCAACTTTTTCTTCTTTGACCATTGGACCGATTATACTAATCGCTTCAATGCTCGGGGGCTACTCCATATGGAGTGCGTCTTCCCACACTCTCCATATCCTTCGCTTCGACTTACTGGATGTCCCCCATCCACCAACTCGGCACTCAACTTTGCTCTGCATGTATGGCTCTGCTCGGATTTTCTTCTTTTTGAGCACTACGCAGCCTCTCCGTCACTATGACGCCATCACAGTTTCAGCCGACCACATTCCAAGCTTCACCGCGATGTCCTCAGGTTCCTGTTCGCCTACACATCGCTCGAGAGCTTGAGGGATATGGGTACCTCATAGGTCCCTACCAACCAGGATACCGGTCGGCCCTGGCAAGTGGGCCCGGCCGGCCAGAACGTGCGGGCCAAGGATATGAAGATACTTAGAGCACAAGTCAAGGAGGCTGTGCGATTCAAATCAGCCTAGATATTACGGGATATATGTTGTAATCCAACTCATATTGCTTATCGTATAACAACTGACTAGATTAGATTCAAACGATTATAACTCTAGGTCGTCAACCTATATAAGGCAGCTAAGGACACCTCCCGAGGGCATCCCATCCTATCAATCCAACATTAACTCTCAAGCAATACAAACCACCAGCATACAGGACGCAGGGTATTACTCTTCGGAGGCCCGAACCTGTCTAAAACCCTTATGTCTTTCATGTTCTCATGATCACCTTTGAGTTCTTCATTTCACAATCCCCTCCACCTACAAATCAACCACTTGGATAACCCCCTGGTGGACTGCTGGGCTACTAAATCCGACAGGCAGTTAGTACCGGTTGGGGACTTCAACCAGTACTAAAAGTTGCCAATTAGTACCAGGTGAAGCCTCCACCTGGTACTAAAGACCTTTAGGCACATTAGTATCGGTTGGAGGCTTCATCCCGTACTAATGGGTGACCACTAGTACCGGATGAAGCCTCTGTTAAAGGATATGTTTGTAACCTGTTCGGACTCTATGCTCCTTGTGCGGTTGTGATCTGGTCAAGTGGGGATAGGTTTGCTTAGAGATAGGGTATGTCCAGCTGTATTTCAAATATATGAAGCCAACTAGTCCTAGGTATCAATGTAAATCTCTTGTTGAATTTCACCCTTTATAAACGTGTAACCGTGGCGAGTCAAGATAGGCAACCACATTTTCTCCTTTCTTTCATGGTAATCACGTCATCCTTTTCCTAAACATACCAACATACCAAACTCGCGAATTCTGCGACAGAAGCAAGTTCCGGCGACAGGAATTTTTTCCACTTCCGGCGACAGGAATCTTTTTCCGGTCAGCAAGCCTGCGCCATCAACAACTTCAGGCGATAGGAATTTTTCTTTTGCGTCAGCAACAGCTTGCGCCAAAAGCTTCTGGGCAAAGAAGAAAAAAAACAAAAAAAAACTAGAAGCATGGCGTCAACTTCCTCCAGTATGCCGGTGCCGGTTCTTGGGCTTGTCTTCGAGAAATTGACCCGTGACAACTATCTACTATTGAAGGCCCAATTTCTTCCTGCTATACGAGAAGCTCAACTCATGGGGATCCTAGATGGATCTAACCCTGTGCCGCCCAAAACTGTGGAGGTGGTCAAGGCGGATGGCAAGAAGGAGATCGTCCACAACGTCAAGTATGACTCCAGGGTTGCAAAAGATCAGCAGGTTCTGAGCTACCTGCTGAATTCTCTCACCAAGGATGCGTTAGCACCGGTGGCAACAACGATGACAGCAGCAGAGGCATGGGAGGCGCTTGAGAGGATGTTCTCGACGCACTCCAAGGCACGGATTGCAAATTTGCGTGTTCTACTATTTACGATGAAGAAGGGTAATATGTCGACCTCAGCTTACTTCACTAAGATGTGCTCGTTTAAGGATGAATTGGCCACAGTTGGGGAATTCATAGATGACGATGAGATGATTCACTTTATTTTGAATGGTCTTGATTTTGATTACAATCCCTTTGTGTCTTCTATGCTTGGTCGGGCTGATCTTTCTTTGAGTGATTTGTACTCCCAATTTCTTACCTATGATCAACGCATGGAGATGTATCAAGAGGGTGGCTAGTTTCAGTCGTCAGCAAATATGGCTGGTCGAGGACGCGGCGGCTATGGCAATAATTATGGTGGTCGTGGCTGTGGTCATGGCAACCGTGGCCGTGGTCGTAGCTATGGTGGTCACGGTGGACCAAACCGTGGCAATAACAATAGTAACTTTGGCCAAAACAACTCGATCAAGCTTTGCAATGTTAAGATTGTATGTCAGATTTGCAAGAAAGCAGGACATGAAGTAGATCGTTGTTGGTATAGATACGACGATAATGAGGATCAACAAAATCAGAAGACTGCAGGGGCAGTTACTACTGGCTATGGATATGACACAAACTGGTACGTCGACAATGGGGCGTCGGATCATGTCACTAGTGAGCTTGCGAAGACGACCGTCCATGACCAATATAATGGGTGTGATCAAGTGCATACGGCCAATGGAGCAGGTATGAAAATTAGCAATATTGGTCATACAACTTTACATACCCCTAGCAAAAATATTATCCTAAAAAATATTCTTCATGTTCCTAGGTTAGCAAGAATCTAGTATCTGTTTACAAACTAGCTCGAGATAATGATGCTTAATTAGTATTTCATTCAAATTTCTTTTGCATAAAGGACCAGCAAATGAAGAAAATCATTCATCAAGGTAGATCCCGAGGAGGCCTCTATCCCCTAGGATCACGCATAGCTCCAGAAGATTCCAAAAAACAAGTTTTTTCGACCATTACTCCTTCAGCTACTCGCTGGCATAGTAGGCTTGGTCATCCAGCTTTTCTATCGTAGAGAAAATTATTAATTTAAATAAACTTTCTTGTAGTAGTGATAAAACTTTAGAGTCTATTTGTAATTCTTGTCAGATGGCCAAGAGCCGTCAGTTGCCCTATCCTATATCACATAGTACATCTAAATTTCCACTTGATTTTTTTTTGATGTCTGGGGACCAGCTCCTGTGTCTGTTGGGCACCACAACTATTATGTTAGCTTCATCGATGATTTCAGCAAGTACACTTGGATCTATTTACTAAAGAAAAAATCTGATGTCTTTCAAGTCTTCCATAACTTCCAACAACTCGTTGAGAGAAAATTCAGCCGCAAAATCAAATCCATGCAGTCGAATTGGGGAGGTGAATATGAGAAGCTAAATTCCTTCTTCCAACGCATAGGCATCACCCATCGTGTTTCTTGTCCTCATGCTCACCAACAAAATGGCGTGGCCAAACGAAAACATCGTCATATAGTTGAGGTAGGCCTCACTCTTCTTGCTAATGCATCTATGCTCCTAAAGTATTGGGATCATGCCTTTCTAACCGCAACCTACCTTATTAATCTTCTCCCCAGCAAAGTCATTAATTATGAGGTTCCTGTCACTCATCTTCTTCATGAGACACCTGATTATAAGTCTCTTCGAGTGTTTGGTTGTGCTTGTTGGCCCAATTTGCGCCCATACAACTAACGCAAGCTTGCTTTTCACTCCACTAGGTGCACCTTCCTAGGTTTCCTAGGTTATAGTGCTATGCACAAGGGGTTTAAGTGTCTTAACATCTCGTCTAGTCGCATCTACATCTAACATCTCTAGGGATGTCGTCTTTGATGAAGAATTCTTCCCCTTTGCTCATCTCAATCCTAATGCTAGCACCCAACTCCATAAAGAGATCTTTCTTTTGCCTCCACATTTGCTTAGCTATGGGGTGTAAGTTGTGTGCCTACTGATGCTAATTTACCTGATGGTTCTTGTGAGATCATTGGTTCTGTGCAAGAACTTACTTCAGAAAATTTGGAGCAAATTGGAGGGGGAAAAGGAGTATACGCTTCTGGTTCTAGCGCTGCACATCCGGCCGCAGCTGATCCGGATCTGCCTGTCCCCGCTGCCGCTAACCCCAGTGCGACGCATGCTGCTTCGCCCACGCGCGTGCCTGGAGCCCGCCTCTGTGCCAGCCGGACTCACGCCTGGTCCTGCCTCCGCCGCTCCCAGCGCGACGCGTGGGCCTGAACGTAGCACTTCGCCCGCGCGCGTGTTTGGTTCCGCCTCCTCCGCTCCCACTACGACGCGTGGGGGGCTCGAAAGCACTGGTTCGCCTGCGCGCGTGGAGCCCGCTTCTCCACCACTGCCACGTCCACAGGCAGTTTCATCTATGCCATCGTCTGCGCCAGCAACAGAACCACCTGGATCTTCTATGGCTGCTGGATCTGGTGCATTCGAGCAGAATTTTGAGCAGCGGCGCACTCGTCTCCAACATGGTATTGTCAAACCCAAAAGGTTTACGATGGGACTATTCGATATGGAAACTTTTGTGCTACTGGTGAACCAGAAAATTTGCAAGAAGCACTTGGTAATTCTCGATGGAAGCACGCTATGCAAGAAGAATATATAGCATTGCTCAGAAACAATACATGGCATCTTGTTGAGCCTAAGGATGGCTGTAATCTAATTGACTGCAAATGGGTTTTTAAAGTCAAAAAGAAAGCTGATGGAATAATTGATCGATATAAGGCACGATTGGTAGCGAAAGGTTTTCGACAAAGATATAGGATTGATTACGAGGACACATTCAGTCCAGATGTCAAGATTGCTACTGTGAGGCTAGTTTTGTCTTTAGCAGTATCTAGAGGTTGGTGCTTACGACAATTGGATGTTTAGAATGTGTTTTTACATGGTGTTCTGGAAGAGGAGGTTTATATGAAACAGCCTCCAGGTTTTGAGAAAGATGGCACCTCACATCTGGTGTGCAGGCTTGATAAAGCAATTTATGGTCTTAAGCAAGCTCCACATGCCAGGTATGCAAGATTGAGCACTAAGTTAATTGTGCTTGGTTTTGTTGTGTTAAAATCAGATACATCACTATTCATTTATCAAAAATCAAGAGTAATTATTTACATGCTCATATATGTTGATGATATTATTGTTACTAGCTCTTCTAGTGAAGCAATCTCAGCTTTATTACTTGATCTGCGCAAGGACTTTGCTTTAAAAGATCTTGGTGACTTGCATTATTTTTTGGGTATTGAAGTTCAAAGAAGTAATGATGGTTTGTTACTCTCTCAAGAAAAGTATGCGCAAGAAATTTTAATGCGTGTTGGCATGAATAAGTGCAAGGGCTCTACAACTCCGTTGTCTAACTCTCAAGTTTTGAGGGTCATCCGCTTGGTTTGGAAGATAGCACTCGTTATAGAAGCATTGTTGGAGCTTTGCAATATCTGACTCTCACTCGACTAGATCTCGCTTTTTCGGTTAATAAGGTATGTCAATTTCTGCATGCACCAACTTCAGTTCATTGGATTGCTGTTAAAAGAATTCTTCGTTATGTGCAATTTACATTGAATATTGGGTTACATATTAAGAAGTCAAGCTCTATGGTTTTGAGTGCTTTCTTTGATGCTGATTGGGCTCGAAGTATTGATGATAGAAAGTCTACTAGAGGTTTTGCAATTTTTCTTGTCCTAATCTTGTTCCTTGGAGTGCTAGAAAGCAGGCTACTGCATCTAGATCTAGTACGGAAGCAGAGTATAAATCTATGGCTAATGCTACAGTTGAGTTGGTTTGGTTTGCTGTTGGAGCTTGGTATTCGGCTGGTGCAACCTCCAATTTTGTGGTGTGACAATTTAGGAGCCACTTATCTTTCAGCTAATCCGATCTTTCATGCACAGGCTAAGCATATTGAGATTGATTTTCATTTTGTTCGAGAGAGGGTAACTAAGAAGCAATTGCAAGTGTGTTTTGTGTCTACTCATGATCAAGTTGCAGATGGATTCACGAAAGCACTATCGGCAGGTAAGCTAGAAGAATTCAAGAGCAATCTAAATCTCAAAAGGAAGAGAAGTTTAGATTGGGGGAGGATGTTAAAAGATATGTTTGTAACCTGTTTGGACTCTATGGTTCTTAGGCGGTTGTGATCTGGTCAAGTGTGGATAGGTTTGCTTAGAGATAGGGTATGTCCTGTTGTATTTCAAATATATGAAGCCAACTAGTCCTAGATGATCACAACCATATCAATGTAAATCTCTTGGTGAATTTCACCCTTTATAAATGTGTCGTGGCGAGCCAAGATAGGCAACCACGTTTCCTCCTTTCTTTCAGCCTTCACCCAGTACTAATGGGTGTCACAGGGCGCTACTGGGGAACTAACCGTTAGACCTGGTACTAATGCTCACATCAGTACCGGATCAAAAACCAACCAGTACTAAGTCTCGGGACAAATGTTAAGTTTTTCGGTAGTGATTTTAGGGTGTTCTTAAAAGCCAATATATAAATATTTAACATGCAGCATGTTCTTAAAAGCTACCTTCATGTTAAGTTGTTAACACATTCAATGAATTCTTACGCGATGCAAGAGCGAAGAAAGAGTAGCAGGCTATATGCTGGGGTTCCATAGGATTCTATCATTTTCCTTAAGGACTAACTTAGCGCCATTATCTATGATTACCAATACCTAATGATTTTTTTATCAACTCGATGTAACAATCTTGAATCAATAAACCTTCCTTTATGGAAAAAATACCTAATGATTTTTAAAGCTCGGCTACGTCGCCTTCTGCTGCTGTGTAAATAAAATGGTAGCTTTGAACCACTGACACAATATATAGTTAATATAAGAGAATCGGTTGCCATGCAGCAGTTGGATATTTCAGCGACGGTAGAAGAAGCATGCACGAAAGTTTACATTCAACAGACTTCTAGTACGTATCAGTGAGTAGTCAGACGGAGATTATCACATGCGGCATCTCCTTAACTCGGGTAAAGCAGCCGTGCACATCATGCACAGTTGCTTTCAAGCTACAAAAGAGTTGTCCAAGATAGGTGTACTCACTTCAATTCGTTCCAAATAGAAGAACTTTTAGGTTTATCCTAATTAAGTCAAACCTTTTTAACTTATAAATAAATTTATTTTTAATAGAAATAGTTACACATTAAGATCATTGGTTTTACGATAAAACTAGTGATATGTTTTTTTACGTTGTCCATCTTTATGAATTTTTTATCTTGAAAAAAAGTTTGACTTGAGAAAAATCTAAAAAAAGTTATAATTAATTTGTGGATGGATTATCTGGTAGACTAGTGCGGTGGTTTTGAATTACGGTGCACTGATACATGACGGTTATTATTGGACCACTTATTGTTTTTTCTTTCCTGATAGGTGGCTTGCACAGCTCCTAGCTCTCGAGCTGACGCTGCGTACAGTATATATATGAATATAATTTTGAAGAGACTAATTATACCTTATGGTTCGTGATGCTGACAATAAAGTAGAGATATAAGTTCTTAGCGCCTGCCTTTTGAACCTGCTGCATAGCCATTAGGGATCAAGATTCTAATTTTGCTCTCTGCTTTTTTGTCGGTACATTTGGTCTCTGAGCATGCATGCATGGTAACGTGTGAAATATCTACGAATGTAAAGTTAAAATTTTTGTGCACACCACCACATCGAGGGCGCGGTTTACTTGTTTTTGTACCAGCATCACCTGTGGAAAGATCGAATATGATGAAAATGCTAACGATCTGCTGTTCAGGGGATATATGCGAGTACAGATGATGGGGGAGACACGGTAGACCTGAGCATTTTAAGCCCGATCCGAGCTTGATGGGTTTTGGCCCGCCCACGCCAGCTATCGGACCGGGCGTGGTTAGCGAAAACTAAGGACCGGGCGTGGTTAGCGAAAACTAAGTCTGAAAAAATCGGACCGGCCCGAGCTCAGTCTGCCCAAATAATTAATTTTATTTATTTTTCAACTAAAAAAGAACGGACGGCCCAAGCTCGACCCCAATCCCGTCCATGGGTTGTTCGTGAGCGCAAATTTTCAACCCGAAATGAACCAGGCTTTTTATCAGCCCGGCCTGAGCCCGACCCAGCCTGCAAAATGCTCAGGTCTAAGATATGGTGTGCAAGATAAGTTAGGTTCTACTAGGTTGTTTCTAATCGCTTATATCTATATAGAGATACTAAAGTTCCTAGCTTTGGAGCCCTCTCATGCATCCTAGCCCCACGTGGGATCCATGTACCGTTCAGCAGAATCCATGTGGGATCCACACACTATTAAAGTGGGACCTAGGTCCCACCCACATGAGATTCAGGTGGGACCCATATACCCCAGCAGGACCCACACATTATCTGGTCGGACCTGCATACCATTGAGAAGGTCTCATGATCTTTTTTTTTAAATAATTATTGATGTATGGAAAATATAAAATATATTTAATTATTTCCTATGTATGAAAATAACTAAATTTTTTATACTACGTTCAGATGCAGTAGCCCTACTACTTTTTGAACTTTGCTTTCACTTCATAAACTCACAAAATATGATTGAATTATTCCTTCATAGCTAATTTTAACTTTTACCCCTATCAAAACCAAATGTTAGTGAATTCATAAATAAAAAGTTATGCAGTGCTCGAATGACCATTACCATTAAAAAATTAATTGAATTAAATATTTGATGCGATCAATTTGATTTCAGATCATGTGTTATTTATTTATTTGTCGATGCATCGACGCGATGCTACTTTAAGTAAGATGACAAATTTGCTAAGATGACAATTTTGTATTTCATTATTATTTGATTTTAAACATCGCGCATCGCGCCAACCTGACTAGTTGAACTTCTAACATCACCCGCGTTCCTTTTATTTTGTGCCTTGTGTAATTCCTAGGAAGCATCATTTCTTTGAAGAGCCAGATGAAACAGGCATCGCCTTTTGTAACCAATGGGGGTCCAGGAGCCCACCTCACAAATGATACAAAATGAGAAGCGGCCCACAGCAAGGCCCAGAGCAAAATGTGATCAAGCAGGAGTGGGCCGTTGGTGGTGCTGTCGGTGCTGAGCGGCTCACGTCGAAAATCAATCATGATGCGTAGTAGTTGTGCGCATCGATCTTTCTCTTTCTTGTTTGTACCTGGGCAAACCGCGAATTTAGGCCCACCATGCACAATGGGCCAGATCGTGGCAACGCGAGAGACAGCGAGCTTGGGCGTGGGCCAATGGAGATAGGTGTTTTTTTCCCCCACTAAGTGCATGTCTGAAACGCTTTTGGCATCGCCAACCTGTGAGAGTTAAATGGCCATTTGAAGAACTCCGCTACCTTTTTTTTCGCGAAAGAACTCCACTACCTTGGAGCAATAATTCTTGTAAAATAATGAAAGCTGTAATAAATACTAAAACGTTGTGTGAAATGACAAATATACATGAATAATAATTCCTCCGTCCTAAATTGTAGATCGTTTTGATATTTATAGATTCATAAATTTTGCTATTTATTTAGATGTACACAGACAATTTGAGACGGGGAAGTAGAGTTCTACGTGATTCATCCAAAAAAAAATGAGTTTTCATGTGCATGGACTATTCATGATAAAATTAACAAAGGTTCAGGTGTTAGCCGAACCGCAGCTAGATTATAGAAACCGGATTTCTATCCGACACATCGTGGAATGAGGATGGCCTTTGGATCTTCATCCGATGGCATGGAAAGTGTGATATCCTCCCTGAAACACCCGAGTGTCCCATAGACACTTCTTCGGAAGATAATCAAAACATTACATACTCCTCTTGGTCAGTAAATTATTTGAATATTGGTATTTCGTAGGACACGTATTTGAGTACAAATTTGTATGTTAGTGACTAAAATTTGCTACCCACGAGAAAACTACAATGTGAACAAACAAATTTCCAAAGAAAAACAAACGAACTACCCGCACCATTTTCAGCAACCTATCAGCAGCATTTCCACCGAAACTTGCACGGATGTCGAAAATTCAATCCATGGCCAGATGGCCTGCCATCGTGCTGCGGACTTGTCCGAGTATTTCCATTCATCTTCTTCCCCGAAACCGCAACCTGTTGGCGTCAGGTGATTGGGTCTACTCCGAGCCGGGGGCGTTTGACCCAACCACACCACGCGGGACAGACGGGGTCTCTCCGACCCGGCGCCGACCTGACCGACGCACTCGGGCTCGCTGCCGTGCCGTGCCGCCCTGTTCATCGGGTCAAATCTCTCGTCTTCTTCCTCGTCGCTTCCTCTCCCACCTCCTCCCCACTCCTCGCCTAATCCCCAATCCCGGAACCTCACCGCCGAGAACCCCAGATCAAACCCTTCCCCCCGCCCATTCCCGTTCCCGTTCCTCCCGCGCGATCCGCTCGCTCTTCTTCCCTGCCCGCCCGCCCGCCCGAGGGAGAGCAAGAAATCGGGCGAGGAATCTGACCAGCCAGCCGCCGGGGGTTTCTTGATCCGGGCGCGGGATTCGTCGCGCCCAGGACCCAGAGCAAGGCGAATCAAGAACGGGTTACCGGGGCCGGGGAGCAATCAAGATCGCTTTTTTTTGGTTTTCTTGAGGGGGCTGCCGGTTCTGTTCCCCTCCCAGCGCGACAATGCCGGATCCGGCCGGCGGCGCCCCCCGCCCCCACGCCGCCGGGCTGGGATGCCCCGCCTGAGCCACCCCGCCGGCCGCCGCGGCTCCCGATGCTCGTCTGGTCCCCGGGGGCAGGAGAGGGAGCAGCGGCCGTGGGCGTGGGCGGCGGCCAGCGAGGATGCAGATCCGCCTCTCGCCAAGCATGAGGAGCATCACCATCTCCACTAGCCATGGCCTGCTAGACTTGATGAGGCTCAAGGCCGCCGCGCGGCACTTCTCCTACCGCACCGTCTTCCACACCGTCCTCATCCTCGCCTTCCTCCTGCCCTTCGTCTTCATACTCACCGCCGTCATGACGCTCGAGGGCTTCAACAAGTGCTCCTCCCTAGGTACGCACTCCACACTGCTGCTGCTGCTGCTGCTACTACTACTGTTCTTGAAATGATGCGTATAGCTACTTCCATTCCTTTCTTGGAATGGAATGATCTTCCGTTACTGAAATGGCGTGTGCTGCAACACTTCCATTCCTGAAATGATGCGATGCAGTGCACTGTTAGTACTGAAACAGTTTAGGAAATGCACTGCCTGACTAGATATGTTCCATGTGTACACGGTAGCATGAATTGCGTGATCCGGTCGGTGAATAACCGGATGGAGGCTGATAATTTGGCGTGTTTAACCTCAATTCTTGTTACCTTGCACTCATGTGTAACTGCATTGGTCACGACTATCGCGACTCGAACATTTTCTGTTGCTAGAATCTAGGGCCTATTTGGGCAGCTTATTTGGTCGCATACATGCTTAGTGTGCTGATTAACTGCCAACATGCCAACTTGGTTTGCTCTAGCTTCCAGAAACCGCTTATTTTGGCCTATGTATATTAAAGGTAACTCCAGAGGAGGATGCTTACTGCTTATGTGCCATCTTAAGTAGTTGCTAAGGTTGCTTCTGGAACACGTGCGACTTCCATTGCTGTAGTCATGGTATTTTCATGGTTCAATGAGAAATTGGGTGCATTTTATAGGTAGAAAAGCTTAACAAGTTAATATCCTAAGCAATGCCCCTACCTCTCTCCAGAGAGTATTGGGTAGCGAGGGGTGCTGGGTCTTTCTTACAAGAAGCCAAGAAGGATGGTTTCTGTGCACTTTTTCCTTGAAACACTTGTGTTAGATTTGAAGCTGCTGCAGAGAGCAATAGTTCGTTTGCCATAACCTTGAAATGCTATGCCTGGATGAACCACTGCTTCCAAATGGATAAAAGTTTATATCTAAAAGCTATGCATAGTTGAATTTGAGATGTATTTGCCAATTTTATTACATCAGAATCATAATCGACACATTTATTAATAAAGTGACTCTTAATTCTGACTTCCAGAATTTCATTATATACTTCAATAAAATCTTTAAGAAAGAAGTATCTATTGTTGCTGCTGGTTTAAGGCAATATGCAACTCAGCATGGGGTGGGTTCTCATTATTTGGCTATCTGTTGCAACACATTTTTTATTCAATGCTGAATTCTGTATATAAAATGTAATTGTATAATATTTCTGGTCAACAACTTGTTACTAATCACCAGCTGCTATTATCAGATTGTCTGGGAAGAAGGTTAGGTCCACGCCTTCTTGGTAGGGGCAACGATGGTTCCATGGTACTTTATGTCCTTTAATCTTCTATTTTCTTCCATTTTTAGGATTTGCTTTATTTATTCGAGTTTTTTATTCTAATGTGCAGAGGCTTGTGAGGGATTTGTATTCGATGCTTGATGAGATAAATTCTGAGGAAGGTCCTGTTGATTTGAAGGTTCCAGAATCTTTTGATGAATTTATCTGGGATATGAAGAATAATGATTATGATTTAAGGTCATTTGCTTTTAAACTTAAGGCAACGGTAAGCTAGCTTCTTTCTTTTCCCCGCTTCATTTAAACATTGACAGTGCAAGCATTTGATTTTGGCAGTAAACTGTTAGCTTATGTCAGTTTTTAGTTAATGTGTTTGGTGATGCACAAACTAGGTTGTTGCAGAAACTCAATGTCCTGTTCTCTTGCAATTCAATGAGTGTATCACCCATGCTTTGCTGTGAGATTGTTTATTGATGTTTTCTTGTACTATCAACATTAATGAAAAGTTTTATATAAGGTTCGGGGGTTTTCTCGACCTGCGTGAGAAGGTCTTCTCTCTTAGAAAAAGCTTGGGGGCTGTCTTAGCCCCCGCAGGTCGAGTTTTTTGTATACACATCTATATTGTCCAAAGGGTACTATAGGAATTTTTTTCTATGAAAGGATGTCTTTTCATGTAAAAATGCATACGGTTTCAGTGTTTCACAAACTTACACCTTTTCAACTGAAAGGTATCTAATTGAACCATCCCTTAACTATTTTCAGTTCTGAAGGTTAATAACTTGATTAAATGATGTAATGAGGATGCTACATTAGGACCCACTTTTTTAGCAAAGAATGATTCTAGCCTCGATCCAGCTGACTCTAAATCTGAAGTTATTTTACAACAGATTGGTATGGCCTTTGTGTAGAAACTAGAAACTCTTAACCTTTTTTGGTATACCTACACAACATCCCACAAAGCTCATGCACTTAGTGTGAGTGATCACCAACCCAAAGTTTTAATATCAGCAAGTGTTTCATGATGTCATCTATACAACTTTTTTGCTTTGCTCTTGATGCAGTTCTTATACTCATTTTCTTCATTATGCCACGCAGATGGAGAGCATGGATAAGGAATTGAGATCATCAAGGTTATCAGAGCAGCTAAACAAACACTATGCTGCAATTGCTATTCCTAAAGGCCTTTATTGCCTTTCGTTGCGTTTAACCGATGAATACTCCTCAAACGCCCTTGCAAGGAAACAACTACCACCCCCTGAGTTGGTGCCTCGTCTTTCGGACAACTCCTATTACCATTTTGTGTTAGCATCAGATAACATACTTGCAGCCTCAGTTGTGGTCAGATCGACAGTTAAATCATCACTGAATCCTGAGAGGATAGTCTTCCATGTTATTACTGACAAAAAAACCTATCCTGCCATGCATTCATGGTTTGCTTTGAATTCTCTCTATCCTGCTATTGTTGAAGTAAAAGGTGTGCACCAATTTGATTGGTTGACAAAAGAAAATGTTCCTGTACTTGAAGCTATAGAAACTCAGCGCACCGTCAGAGATCGTTTCCGTGGAAATCACCTTGCAAGAACCAGTGCTAGTGATAGTCCAAGGGTCTTTGCAGCCAAGCTGCAGGCAGGAAGTCCAACATATACTTCCGTGCTCAATCATATTCGAATATACTTGCCTGAGGTATTGGAATTTTCTTCTGACTATTATTCCTGTTCCTTTCTTAGTGCAGTTTTGTCAGCTCTGGTGTATTTGATGAACAAGTAAATAATGCATAGTAGTTTTTCTCAAACTACGCAGGAGAGCTGCGTGTCATTTCATTAAGATAGAAAAAGAGTACAAAAGAGAAGGGAAAGCCCCTAAACTCAGTACAAAGAACACCCCAACACACCCAAAACCTCCCTTATACTAAAACAGACGCGCCAAAAAAAACACAGAAAAAAACATGACCAGGAAACATGTTGATAGAAGGATGGGCTGAAATGATGAAAATTTCAAGGGAATTGAAGTACTTTTAGCTTTGTAATCTGTAAAATTAGCCACTGTGAACATGTTGTAGTTAGCTAGTCCTGTTGGGATCAAGAAGCAAATGATGCTGAATAAATACTTTTTTCCTTGAGATATCTGGAGCTTTCTCTACTTATATAGATACAAAAATTGTATATGGACGCAAATTTGTTCAAAGTGCAGTTCTATTTGTTGACATACATCATTTTTGCTGAAAGTTCCACAATTACATGACTGTTAATCTGTAAATGCAGTTGTTCCCAAGCCTCAACAAGGTCGTATTTCTTGATGACGACGTTGTTGTCCAGCATGACCTATCACCACTTTGGGATATTGATCTAGCTGGGAATGTTAATGGTGCTGTTGAGACTTGCAGAGGTGGAGACAGTTGGGTGATGTCTAAGAGGTTCAGGAATTATTTTAACTTTTCTCATCCCCTCATCGCAAGTAATTTTGACCCTTCAGAGTGTGCTTGGGCATATGGTATGAACATTTTTGACCTGAATGCATGGAGGAAGACAACTATCAAAGATAAATACCATCATTGGGTCAAGGAGGTAAGAATTGATAAACTTTTTTTTGTCATTTTCATTGTAAACAAGTGAACATTTACAAGTATTAAACAAGTGAACATATACAAGTATTAGAAGTGAACATCATTGGTCTCATTTTTTATCAGTATTAATTTCAATTCTAGTTGATTATAGAAACTATCTGCGGTATAGTCTATATTTTTTACATTTGAAAGTAACTGATGAGCTTCCATTACTCATTTGTATGTAGAATCTGAAGTCAAACTTCACACTTTGGAGGCTTGGAACATTACCACCAGGGCTTATAGCATTTAAAGGCCATGTCCATCCAATTGATCCATCTTGGCATCTGTTAGGCTTGGGTTATCAAGAAAAGACAGATATCAGTAGTGTTGAACAAGCAGCAGTTATACATTATAATGGGCAAAGTAAACCATGGCTGGAGATTGGTTTTAAACATCTTCAGCCATTTTGGACAAGACATGTGAACTACTCAAATGAATTCATAAAAAACTGTCATATAATGGAGCCTCAGTTGTAGATTGTCGTGACAAAATAAATAAAAGCATATATTAAGTGAAATTAAATTCGTTATTTGGAGACAGACATCAAAGAGTTTGTGAAGGTAACGGGGAGCTTAGTAATCCCCCAGACAGTTACATGTGCTGATGGAGGATATTCGATGAACAGAAAGGAAATGTTTTTTTTCACCCATTTACTCTAGGATCCCTTTCTTTTAATTTATTCCATTTGTATCATAGCTCATGAAATTACAATATTGTTTAGGATGGTTCTTTTGTATTTGATGGAGCAATATATAAGTTGCCTGATTTGGCAGAACTGATGGTAGCCCCATCCCTATTGTAATTGATGAAGAGTATACACAGTTCACCATGTGAAAAGCATGGGATTTTGTTTTTGCGAAGGACCTTGTAGACTTGCTCCTTATTTTTTATGATATCTGTTCATGCCAAAAAAATTTAATCATGTGTATGTGCATGCATTCCATTTGAATGTACATTTTTTTACAGAAGAAAACTGTGAATTCCTATGGGAAGGTCAGTATAGCTCTCACCACTCAGCAAGTTTGAAGGCACAATTTTCTCAGGAATTAGTTTGATACCGGGTGAAATGCTGAACATTTCATTTATAAATGTTGATGAATGTACATCAACATGGCATTGACATGGATCAGCATAACATTAGTAACCAGGGAACTCTAATTGTTGTGAAAATGTGGCCCAATTGGGGCACAAATCAGAAAACAAAAGGGCATATCTTTACAGTGTCCGTGTTCTTCAGAACATCCCTACAGTTGATCATCGGCCACAAGCTTCAGCCTCGAAGTCTGGGAAGACGACGAATGCAATGGTCAGAGGAGCAACGTAGATCGGTGAGTTGACCGAAACTTCCACTGGATACAATGGAGGGATGTCGCCATCTTCAGTGAGTTCTAGAGGAACTCCATTCAGGAGCATGGTCCGGGCAAAGGGGTTCCCATCTTCTGCTGAGAGATGGTACTCTTCCCTCTTGGAATACCCGTCTGAAGCTTTGCTCCCGACCCAAGAAACCGTCCTTTTAAGGCCATGGACAAAGATATTGTCCCTTCTGATCCCTTGCCCCTCTGCAAGATTGACATTGAGGTCGTTCCTGACTGAAACCATGAATCCCATGCTTCGGTGCAGGTTCAGCAAGAGGATTGCAACGCCCCCCTATAGTAGGAGTATTTTGAGAGCAATGAGATCAGCATAGGTTCACTTGAAATCTCAGAACGGTACGCTTGCTAACAGGTTGACATGTCAGTACATTACAATTTTAATATTTCCTTTGTTTAAGTTTGGTGGACGCAACACAAATGGTGAGTAATCAGAATCTTTGGGAAAACTCGTACCTTTTGCTTCCCGCAATGCACATAGGCACGCAAGTATGAAGAGCCACTGATGTCTGTAGAAAGAACTCCTGTACCCATGAGCCGATGCCACAGCAAGGCACTGAAAGATACTGTGGCTTAGTCCAATGCATATCGAAATAGTAGAGCAAGTTTGTGGCAACATATTCATTACAGAGACTTGCCTGTAGTAATCCGGGTTTGGCACGAAAGTTTCAGTGTCAAGAAGCCCATAGTTGCCACCAATCAGCGTCTGTCTGCAGTACACCTTGGTGTCATACTTTGCTGACTGCCCAAGTTGATCAAGATACCTAGTTGAAACAGAAAACATGAGAAAAAAGACAAGAAAATAACCAAGGTGAAGACCAGACTACTAATTCATCAGACAAGTAATCACCAGAAGCTATTCAGGAAAGTATTGGACACAAGACGGCTGCCGCTGTTATATGCACCACCAGCTTCCCCAACCCATGGAGCAGACCATGGTCCATGGCGTTGTATTGTGAGTTGGAGACTTCTGAATGTGTCAGAAGCACGGCTCAAATATTGTGGGTTCAAAATTCTATTTGGAACTTGTGGATCGTTACCTGATCAAGATTGAAGTTAGCAGAATGGTGTCGATGTCATTTGGATGTACGACAGAAAACAGAGATTACTCAAGGAGTAGGGCCAACATTATGTCTGAAAAGGACTCACCAGCACCAAGGTTGTAAATATGATGAGTCATTGCATTGAGAACATTTGGCCCAGACACCTCAAGAAGCTCAGCAAACCATTTTTGGTCAAAAAATCCTCCTGGGGCTACGACCAGTGGTCTTCTGGAATCTCCATATAACTCATTGATGATGGTTTGGAGTTCAACTAAGTCCTTTCCATATTGTTCAGCTCCCACGCTCGCTCCGATTCCACTTCCACTCAATTCATTACCTATGACATGAGCACATCATGTTATAAGCATTACATGAATGGAAGATATTCCCAACTTCAAAGCAGCAAATAAGAATGTTATCACATTGCATTACCAAATTCCCAAGAATCTATAGGATAGTCCTTTGAAACTGTGTACTCCATGAACTCTCGAGCATTGCTTGAATTCCAAGGGCCTCCCCAAACACCTCTGCGTATCTGCTGTCGTCCTTGAAGCGCGTTAAGACCAAATGTAATAACTGCACTGAAGGGATAAAACAAAACAGATTTATGAAACAGCTGTATTAATTGAATTATTGCAAATGAACATAATAAGGATATTCTTAATCTGAAGTCATGTTCTCATATAGTAAGTTTCAAGATGTGGCACATTCAAAAATCCATGCTATAATAAACATCCTGAAGAAAATGCAGAGGGCAATAAACAACTAAACAAGGGCTCACCCTGTATTCACGAATAGATCATTAATAGCATCCCATCTTTCCAAGGTTATGCATCCTTGAGAAAACCCAAACAGACCGCCTGAAACCTTTGTAAATGGATCGCATGGAGATTCTAAATTTGGTGTTCCATATAACACCTGATCTTGTAAAGAGCCTCCGACTCTGATACGCAATGGGCTAAAGGCTACAAGAACAAAAGTGGAAAAGGAATAAATTCATGACCAAATATGCTGAAGTATCATCAAGTAGGCAAACTACATTTGAGAAAATGGCATAGGTAACATGGTACACTTCAGCAGTAAATCAATTTTACATTAGATTACAAATCAGCATGAATTGTCATCTTCTTCCCATAGATGGACTAAGAAGATGGGAAAACTTCTCCATATTTTAGATAATTATTCAATTAAGTAGTTCGAATATTCACCTTGAATAGCTTTAGCCAACAAAGGGTTAGTCAGGTCCTGGGAAAATTCACAAAAAGAACAAAATTACTCCATTGCTGATACACCAAATGCCGCATTACAAAAAAGGCACAATCTTGGAACTTACCAAATTTAAGACAGAAGCCCTTCCCCATGGGCATTGGTCATAGTTACACTTCTCCGGGGGCCACCAATCAATGGTGGCGCAAACAAATTCATCACTGGTAGAAGCAATCGTCTCAGAGCCTCGAACAATTACAGTCACATCTGAGTAATCCTCTGCTCGAACCCATGCAGGCAGACAGAGTAGAGGCAAGAGAAAGATAAACCATAAGCTCATGCTTCCAGAACCTGCAAATGGTTGTGGTGTGGTCAACAAAAAGGACAATTAGAACGGCTCAGACCTACTACAATGCTGTTTATATAAGGGAAATAGTTGGTAAGAAAAGGTCCGCATTTCCACTCCATTAGTAGAGCTGAAAGTGACTCCTGCCGTTTCAACTTGGCTATATTATCTGATCTTATTTTTATCAGATCAGAATTCAGTACGTGGAACTGTTCCAGCTTCTTTAATTTAACTAGACCACTTTATTGATGTCTCAATCATGAAACTGTGATTTGCCGCTTCACACTAAGGCACATCCAAATATCCCCATTTTAACATAGGATCAAGATAAGCTCATCCATATCTTCAGGTAGAGAAAAAAATTGTTTTTTTTTTCTGAGGAAAGGAGGAATTTTATCAGTTGAAGAGGGAAGCAAAATCCTGCAAATCCAGGAAATGTCCGTCTCGGATTGCCGAAGGAGGGCTTGTGATATTGAAGAAATGAGACCATCTGACATGTAAATCAGCAAAAGACCTAGTCTCTTCCCAAATCTAACGAAACCATTTCTAAAGACTCGAATCGAAGGAAACTGTTTTTGTCAAAAAAAAATCGAAGGAAACTGAAGAACAAGGTTCTTCTCCCACCGAAAAAACGAAAGAAAACAAAACAGAATGGAGCAAAGCCCAAGAAAAACCCAACTGAATCCGAACCTCGGATGAACCACGAGCACTCTAATCATCAAGGCGGCAAACCGCGTGCTAAAAAGAAGTGAATTAGGCTGGAATTAAAGAGGCACCAGGCAGGGGGGCCAATACCTGGACAACCGCACCCAACCCAAGAACGGCCGCGACTCGGCTCCGGCGCTCAAGAACAGGGACCCCCTCTTCTCCCAATGCAGGCGGCGGCGCAAATCAAGAAAAGCTCGAGCCTTTCGTCAGCCGGAACCAGGACCGGGGAGTGGATTCTATGATTGCGCGCAGCTCGTGCTCATGGATAAAGAGTGGGGTGGGGGAAGAAGAGACGGGACGGGAGATTCTTGAGGAAAATCTCGGCGGTGGTTGCCGCTTCGCTTTATACTACGGAACAATCTCTCCCTTCCAAGCTACTCCCTCTTGCCGAAAGAAAGCTACGCAGCTCCCTCCTGATTAAGTACAGAGGCAAGTAGACAAGTAGTGGTGTTGACCCAACGCACGAACCCACTCGGATGTGCAGCTCGCAAAGATGCTCCTCGCTGCGTTGATGCGGAGGCCGGTCAAACTGTTTTTAGCACCTGATCAGACCGGCCTCACCAGGAACCTGCGAGGATGCAACGAACACCTGCTCGGGAGGAACCCCATCGGGGCATGCGCATCTTAGATTGCTCTAGACTTAGTAGATCAGCTACCACGCCTCCTCATGTCATTATGACGAGAGAAAAAACTTTATTGATTGGATAATGTTTTTATTGATTGGATACCCTCAATCAGTCGTGGCCCTTTATATATCTACAGGGTGGGGGAGGTCTTGTCCTATTAGGAGTCGAAACCCTAACAAATCCCGTATCAAAATACAACTTCTAATTCGGACTAGACCAAACTGGTCTGATCAATTTTTCTAGGTGCAGATCTTACTGAGATTATAACTCTCTCATCCGAATTCCAAATCGCACGCTCTATGTATGTATTTTGATCTACTCAACGAGAGCTACACAATGGTGAAGTCCAATTTGCATTTTGAGCACTTTAGTCAGACCGGTCTAATTAAAGTGCTCAAAATGCAAAGACCGATCTGACTAAAGTGCTCAAAATGTAAATTGAACTTCACCACTGTGTATCTCTCTGGCATTATGCCACCAAACAGTGATGGTTTTGTTCGCATCACTCGTTGTTTTTTCAGGGGACCGTGCATTTGTTTTCTGGGCAGAGTCGCAGAGAACAGGTCGCCTGAATCTGAAGGCAACAGAGCAAAGGATTAAACAATCATCGTGTCTGGAGACCAGCTTAGTTTAGAAAAGGATGGTATCCTGATTCAGTGATTCCTGACCTTGAAATGTTTTTGGGTGCAGAGATGGGATCAAGGGGTCAGATGCTGTTTCATTTCCTTTCTTATTTAAATCTTAGATATGGAGAGAATTGTTCATAGAATCTTTTTTTTTAGATTGGGGGGAGAGCATCCCACCTTTTCATTCGTTGAGGAGATTTGCAAGCTCATTAAATATGAGGTTCAACAATTTTACAAAAACTCAACGCAGCACAACATCATTCAGACATGTGGGGCCTAAGATCCAAACATGCAACATGGCAATGGTCCAGCCATCTGCAAGCAAGTCTTCTTTTTGGAATTCTTTCCTTTTTTTTTTTGGTTTTGCTTACTGCCAAGATAAGCATGTTCTGCAATCTGCATCATAATGACGAAAGAAATAAGCAAGATAATACGATCAGATAACTGGGAGATGGAGTTTTCATCCATAGCTTGAAGAAAGAGCAAAGGTTGGAGGCTTCTTGGTCCTGGGATGTCTACTCGCTGATGCAGCCATGCAGGCATCAATCATGCAAGTCCAAGTCTCACGTTTGATTCTGAAATGGAGAAGATGAGGCAGCGCCGTCATCATGGAAGTTAGACACGGACCATATCTGTATCACCGTTCTCCGTGCAGGGCTCCGCATCAAGAAGAGGTGCTTCCTGTCCACTTTCCTCGTCGTGCAAGTTGGGGCTTGGAAAAGCAGGGGTGGACATGCTTGGTTGATCCCCCTATCCAGGAGGCTTCTCTTCTCTCACATCATGTCATGATGTGCACGTGATCCAAATGGCCACTATGTCAGCGTTACTGTGCAAATGGTTCCCTGAAATGAAAAACGACATGTTTATTCATTTCGTTTGGTTATCTTTCAAATGATATTGTTGCCCACGGTTGCAGTTCTAGCCGCGTGTAGTCGTGACCGGTGAGTTTTCAGATGATGAAAATGCCCTTGCAAGAATATATCCATTATTCTGATAAAATTTGGGGGTTAAAAAAACCATCAATTCGCTCTTAAATCTTAGAAATTATCACTTAAGTTCGTTGAAAAAAAAAGGAGATAAGTTGATCATTGTGCACACAAAATGCAAAACTCTTCCAACGACGAAGTATACATGGTAAATCTCTCTGGTAAATCTCTCGTAATCATTTTCTACAACTAATCAAACCACTTTCAATGACAAAAAAACACAAATATTGCAGGTACTAGATCATTCACCAAACTTCAAACTGAGGGAATTTCCTCGTATCGAATTCATAATCTGTCGCTGTCCCCAAGATACTACTGCTGGAGGTCAACAAGGAACATTCGAGGTTGTTGATTTCCTTTATGCAAGGAAAGTTGTTTTGTAGTAAATATCGTTTCCCAACGAACTCCGTTTTCTCTGTTTGGTTCACTCCAATTTCTCACTAAAGCACCTCTACGAGAGTGATATTACTGCTGGACAAGAAGTGTGATATTAGGATCTAGAATTTGTTTCCAATGCTAAACTGAATTCGTTGGCAAGTAAGTCACTATGCGACTGATCATGACACCAAATGCTGAGAGGATGGTAGAGTCTTATATAACCGTGTCCACAACTGTCCAAGCCTCAAGGGATAGTTTTCATGAAAATGAGATGCGTTCATGCGTTTCCAATGGCAGCTTTGATATTGTGTTTTCGGCGCCAAGCAAATGAGGCTCACGAATGCGAAATAAAGTGTCCTTATTCCTCTCTCCTTTTTCCCAGTTGTACAAAAAATACACCATCCATCATTTGACTTGTGAAACCAGAACCCATGTTAGAGCATCTCCAGCATTCTTCATTTCCCTAATCCAACCACCATGTTAGGAGAGTTGATAAGAAAATAGTGCTCCAGTAGTCTTCCTTTATCTTTCCTTTTTTTCCAATAATTATTGGGATAACCCAATAATTCATCCAAACCTTTTTTCCAATAATTATTGGGATAACCCAATAATTCATCCAAACTCTTTCTAAATAATGGAGGAGTCATGACTCTCCCAATACGGTAGTTGGATTGGGATGAGATTATTGGAAGAATGCAACTCTCCCAATAATGATGAAAGTGATATTGGGATATCCCTATTAACCAGTTATTGTGAAATATTTATTGGGGACTACTGGAGATGCTCTTATAACGGTGTAGATCTGTTTCAAATAGAGAAAAAAAAGGAAAAAAAGAGTGTATTTTCATCCCTTAAGTATTACAAAAAGTGACATTCATCCTTCGTGTTTCATTTGGTGCAAATTAACCTCTTAACTAACTAAACTGCACGTTAATTTAACAATGATTTAGTGCCATCTAATGGTGGTTTAAGCCACGTAATCATCTAACTAATCTATACTTAGCGATGTAATAGGCTGAGTTGAAGATATAATGCCCACAAAAAAATACCCCGTAAAAATTTTATCGGAAAAATTAACGGAACTGATTCACACCAAATCATTATAGCGATTGACTCAACATTAGCCATGGTTAAACAACGATTAGTAAGATGATTACATGAACTAAACCGATATTATATAACACTAAACTATTGTTAAACTAAGGTGGCACTATAGAAGAACGACATTTCATCCAACACGTTAGTACCGGTCATATTTCGAGCCAGTACTAGTACCCAAAAGGGAAAAAAAAAAGACATGTCTAATTTACCCCTGGTTCAAAATATATGCATAGTAAATCTCGCGTAATCATTTTCTAGAACCAATAAAACCATTTTCAGTGACAAAAAAATCACAAATATTTTAGGTGCTAGCTTATTCATCAAGCTCAAATTGAGGGAACTCCTCGCGTCAAAATCATGATTTCTCCGGTCCCCAAGCTAATCCTTCTATTTCAACAGTTTATGGGAGATTGAAGGTTGTTTTTTTAATGGTCCAAAAGGAGATCTGCCAAACTTAAATTGATAGATAAGAGAGTGAAAACTGCATTACAAATTTACAATTAAAGGAGCAAACTAAAGAGCATAACAAGGTTCTTGATCTTCGTGACAAGCCCTTCCGCTGTCTCCTTCAAAATCTCCCACGCGCCTGACCCACCACTCTCCGGTCGATGGTCTGGAGGTTGTGCCATTACACTTTGCATGGGAAGTTCCCACTGTACATAGGTGTATAGCCTGCCACACGCCAATGCTGAAACAGCACTGTTCAAAGAAATGGATATGGCCGATTCTACGGTATGGCAAAGCGGGTCATGCCCTTTGGTTTGCACGTTTATATTGGAGTTTGTTGCTTGCATGTAAGGGACAGAAGAGTTGTTTCCTAGCAAGTATCGTTTACCAAGTAAACTGTATTGAAATTGCAGGAGCAATACATCTAAGGAAGTATCGTTTGTTGAAGGCTCCGTTTCTCTATTTGGTTCACTCCAATGTCTCACCAAGACATCTCTACTATAGTGATACTCCTGGTAAAAAGAAGTGCGGTATTAGGATCTAGAACTGATTTTCAGTGCTAAACTGAATTCGTTGGCAAGTTACACGAACACCAAATGCAGGGAGGATGGGTAGAGACAGGGTGTTATATCCACCCCTCCACTACTGTCCAAGGGATGTTCACAAGAATTAGAAGTGCGTTCATGCGTTTCCAATGGCAGCTTTGATATTGTTTTCGGCACCAAGCGAATGAGGCTCACGAATGTGAAATGTACAGCGCACATGCATGATGAAAATGGGGAGTGTCGTTGTCTTTCTTGATGAAAGTAGTAAAAGAGCGTATTTAATCTACGGGGGCAGAAGAATATTTCATTTCACATGTGTGTTCTCGCATAATAAGCTGAGAGCGCCATTCCCTGCTTTTTCTAGAGATGTGAAAAAAAAAATTAACCGGACTAAGGTCCCTTTTGGTAGGGCTCCTGCTCCTCCTAACATGACGAGGAGCCGGAGAAGTCACTTTTTTTTTCTCCGACTTCTCCATACAAAACGGCTCCGGCTCCTTAGTGCTCCATGTGTGGAGCCGTTTTTAACTAAACTGTTTGGTAGAGCTCCATCCGGTGCCGCAAAAGAAGCTAGAGCTGAGTCTTGCCAAAGAGCCATAAGAATGCTGGTGGTTTACTCTATTCATGCCGTGGTGATCCTGCCTTTAGTTAGAGAACTAACAAAGAAATTAACATAGTAGTAAGAATTATAGTAAGTTGACAGTAAGACTCAACGAAGCAATAATGTGAAGAGTAAAAAAAAAAATTTTTTTGGTGTCCACCCTTTCTTCAAAGGAAGGCGACAGCAAAAACAGAAGAAACACTTTTTGGGAGGTAATATATTTCCTGAAGGGCAGTTGAGTCAATTGCTCATCGAGGAGACACACGAGAGTTCCGGATTCTCATCACTTGCCTCTGAGATCTCTTGGATTAATTACACAACAGACTCTGCTGCAGATCTTTATTCTAATCACTTGTACGCTATCCAACGTCGATTTGACCTGACATGATTTGGTTCCTGCAGGTGCAGCTGGCTGCAGGAACACGTCAGGCATGTTCGTCCGTCCACTTTCCATCCAAAAGCACGCATGTTTCTTGCACGAATTTGTAGGATATGCTGTGGTGATCCGCTTTGGGATTTTGGATGCTTCAACTGCTCCAAAATCATAATTAAGCTGCCTAATTGGTTCCTTGTTGGGACTCTCTGTCTGTCTGGCACTCTGGCTGGCTACCTGCTGCTTCTTTCCTTCGGATGTTGACTTTGAATTTTAGCGCATCCATCCTATATATACAAATGGAAAATTGGACCCGGCATGTCTTTCTCGTTTCTACTAACTCTAGTGTTACTCCAACCGCCCATGTGTTCAGTGATACTCTCCGAAATCACATTGCAATTCTTACGAAAGCACTTCTTGAGATAAAGACTTAAATTTCATTTGTCTAAAATACTATTCATTTTAGTTTTTTTAATATATAACTTTTTGTTATGTATCTAGACATAAGTATATATTTATTGTATTAAAAAAATCAAAACGAATAGTAATTTGGAAGTAGCAACCTACTTCAAATTGGCAAGTTCCAAATCATATAACCTTCTATTAATTGCGTGTTGGACTTTGTCTGGCTGGCTGCTTCGTTCTCGATCTTCCCTTGAACGTCGACCCTCAATCGCATTCCATTTCGTTTGTCCGTCCAAAAAAAGTCAAATGTGGGCCTGGGCCGGTCGTCTCCTTCCACGCTGCTTCCAGTGTTTGCTCCAAGAGCCCATTTTCCTACATGGTCAGCCGCAGCATCATTGAAAGTTTTGACCAAGTCAACCCATTCCATCTGGCTTTTGACCCGGCTTCTCCACGGTCAACGTTGCAGTCAAACCAGCAAGAACGATCAAAACGCTCTTGAAACTGGAATTCGAGCGTATGTAAGATATGAATTTGGAGCTGCATTGACATCTCTGCAGCTGCCACGTACATCAAACAGTGAAACATGAACATTGTGGTTCTCCATGTCACGGAATGCGCTACGCGATTTATTCATTGTAATTTAAGAAAAAAAATGCAGTGAAGTGAAACAAGAAACAAATTAGTGAGTGTTAGCACAAGATCAGTACCATGTTCAGGAATCAGGCCACTGAAACAGAACTGAATTTGGTGTACCTTCTTATTTCCTTTCTGAAACAAGCAAGTTTAGTAGTGCATCATTAGAGTACCTTGGTGGTAAACCATATGCAGTACAATTAATGCCAAACTCTCCTTTGGTCTACAACAGAGGACAAAAAACTCCTATCCAAAAACTTAATTTTTTTACAGGCTTTTCTTTTCTTTTGGAGGATGTATATATGGGAGCTATGTATTATTGGAGTAACAAGGCAAACGAGCTAGCAAAACCGCATTTACAGTCACAAAAAAAGGGAGAAGGTCCAAACATTCAGATCAAGAGACGCTCATGGCGCCACGCTTGCCGCCGCTGGAGCAGAAGCCTTGCCGGTCTCCTGCAGCGAGATGACAGTCTCAAAGGCGCCAACGAGGGCTTTCACCTTGCTCTTCCGCGCCTCGGCAACGAGCCGGCTCGCCGTCTCCTCGATCACGTTGTTGAGCAGCACCTGCTCCTGCTTCTTCACCTCCTTGCCATCCTGCCGCCGTCGCAGCACGACGACCTCAGCGCCAGGGTCTTTCGCCGCGATGCTGATGCCATTCCTCCTGCCAGTGATCCTGCTGCCTCTGCTCCTGGAACCACTCGTATCTGCCACAGCCATGGCAGACCTGAACCGGAGCCGCCTCGGGGTGCTGCTGCTCTCGTCGGGGTTCAGCACCTTGCCGCGGCGGAAAGTCAGCTTGCGAGGCTGTGGAGCTGGTGCCATGGTGCTTGAGGAGGTGATGGGTGCAGGCTTTGGTCTCCTTGCGATAGCAGTTCTTGGAGTGTCAGATTTTTCTGTAGAATGAAAGCCGGAAAATTGTCAATCCTCAAGCTCGACAAAAATGTAGTTTACATCAGAGAAGGTTTGTCAATGATTAAAACTTGGACTATATGTTTGCTTCAGAACAAGCATATACCAAAGAAAAATTCAGAAAAGGATTATAAAAGAAAGGCGATGAAGAAGGTATGGTTGCAGTTTGCAATAAGAGGAGAAATGCACCCAAATTCAGAAGAAAAAAAATCTGCATTAAGAAGGAAGAGATGCAGACTGTTGTCAATTTGTACAAGGACTAACTTGTTTCGTTGCAACAGGAACACACTGCAAAATCAGCATTTAACGCTGGAATATGTACTAACGTGTTAATGGTATTAGTATTAAATGCAAATTAAGCAACCCATGATGTAGGAAGTAATCATGTAATTATTTGAGAGATGCTGATGTACCTTTGCGAGGAGGTCGTGTCACTTTTTTGTTAACCTCTGGTTTTCGCACTTTTGGTGAAGCCATCTTCAGAAATTTCTCCTTGGCGTTCTTAGCATCAGTGACTGAATTTTCTGTTTCAGAAACCTTCTTGCTACTCTTGATTGGGGGAGCAATTTTGTCTTTTCTGATTGATTTCAACCTGAGGCTCGTGATAGACTTTCCAGACATGTTTAATGAACGAGACAGTTTCAATGGACCTGGTATCACCTTCTCGTCTCCCTTCTTTTTCAAAACTTGAGCATTCTTGGCAACATTCTTTTCTTTCATCTCTCTGTCAGTCTGTTTCCCTGAAGAAAGCGATGGAGAAGGAGCTTTCTTGGCTGTCGTAGCTTTCGGTTTGGCCAACCTAGGAGGTTTGGCAGATGAATCCATTGCATTCGATGGTGATGGTACTTTGATCTCTTTAGCTTTTGGTGCAGCTGATGCAACATTTGAGCTAAATTTCCTCTCTGGCTTACTGAACTTTTTAGCAGCAGTAGCATCTGCAGTTTTTCTTATTGTCTTTGGTCCCCTGGAGCTTTCATCTGCTGCACCAGTAGCTTTCAGATGCGATGCTCTTCCATTTCTCTGGCTTGAAACAGTGTTCCTTGTTACACTCGATGTCGCTTTCACCTTTGGTTTTTCTGGTTTATTAGCTGAGCCCTTTGATTTAGTCCCAAATGCAGCTTGTTCATGCTTCTCTGATGCTATCACAGCCTGACTAGTCCTCTTATCTGAACTTGCACACTCATTTGCTGATTGATCAGGCAAATGATCCACAAGTGACGGTTGCCCAACTTCACATACATTGTTAGCAGGCAGAATGGCATCCTCTGTTTGTTCATCAGATTCATCAATGTCCTGGATAGCTAATGGCATCTCTAGCTCAATGCTTTCAGCTCCATCTGATGAAACTCGATCTTCACAGTCTTCCACATCATCATGAGAGACGACGAAGCATTCTGCGTTAGCTGGAAGCATTTCTGCCACAATAGGTTCAGATGCTTCAGCTGACAAATCTTCCACGCAGGAAATACTGCTAAAATGATCAGGTGCTCTTTCGAGAGGTGCCTTTGGATTGGTGAATTCAGGCTTGCCAGGAGCAGTAGCATCACCATCTTTTTCATGAGAATTTTTCAGCTTCTGGTCCTCCTTTCTTGGCCTGGCTGTTTTCGGTAGTATGATTTCAACCCTGTCACGTTCATGGCTCCCAGCACTCGCACGGCGCAGTTGCTTGCGACTAATAGGCCAGTACTTTTTGGGTTCAGGGGAATGCTTGATCCCAAACTTGCAGTTGTCATGGCAAGACCTACTGGATGCTCTTAGGTAATGTGGGACTGGCTTCTCCTTCCTCTTAACATCAAGCGTCGTGCTGGTACCATCTATGATCACTGGAGAGTTTATGAGGAGGTCTTCGCACTTTGGATCAGCTGATGCAGGAGTTGAGGTGATGACCTCTTTGATCACTTCTTCAGTCATTAGAAGCACAGGAGCTGCAATTGCAGACACAGATGTGAGTGCCATATAAGGTTGAGATACCAACACCAAACACATATACACAACTGCGTAAACTGAATGTGCAAATTATACCATACATATTTTTAAAATCAAAATTATTGCTATCTTTGCCGTGTTATATTTGGTCACTGAATACACTTTTTCAAGGTGTTCATTACCTTCTATTAAGAACTTGTTATGGAAGTACACAAGCATCCATGGAGCTATAATTTTCCCTTCAGTTCAACTAATCCTCGCCAAACCAAAATGCTCAAACATTTCTCCAACTTGATACCGGAAAGCGTTTGCAAGCAACTCAATGAAGTCAACCATGTTGTGACACCACTGAAACCATATACTAGAATACAGTGGGCCAAAAAATAATTCAGAGTCCAGAATATTCGCAACCACGCCTCTGTATTTTAATCCTAACTAGTATAATTTGGCTAATCATGCAATGCTACTTTATTTAAGAACCTTTTATTTTTCCTTCTGCTATCGAGCTGTAAACTTTGCAATCAGATTCTTGACAAAAATCTGTACAACCAACTAATTCCAATGTACTGTTGACATGACTGCTACTTGTGGGTTGGCCTAGCTCACACTAGCACCATTACTACCAACTCAATTTTCAAACAGCATTAGCAGGACATGTCAAATGATCCCACCCTTAATCGACGAACTGGAGTCCGATCAAACAGGGGACATCAGAACAAACCATATCTGAAAAATATCACGAAAATCGGAACATGAAACACGCAATGTTTCTGATCCGATCCCTGCTGTGTCATCTCAGACTGTCAGACACACACACCCCACAGGGGATTAACGAAAAAGAAAAAAAAAACTCCACAACCCGGATCGGATCGTCGGAGGCAACAGAGCACCGGCGATGACGATCTCCAGCAAAACGCTGGAGAACAGGCAACAACCGGGCATCGAAAACGAATCTAAAAGGCAATAAACCTCACCTCCCGCGCCGATCCTTGATGGAGATTCAGAGACGCAGGCGGGCAGAGGCCGCGCGACGCGGTGCCGTGCGCCGGGAGGAAATGGCTTCGCTTGCCGCCGCGCCGCCGCCGAAGGGACGAGCAGCTGGTCGAGAGGGGGGGAGAAGGAAGGGGTCGCTGGGTGATGAGTTGGAGCCTCGGGGGAGGAGACGGAAAGGGAGGGAAGGAGCGAGAGGTGTGTGAAGGCGAGGTGTGGGGGAAGAAAAGGCAGGTGCACAGGGTCCATGGACCGGTTGAGGTGGTTTTTGGTTTTGAGGTTTGGGAGTTGGATGGTGGTTCTGGAATTCTCAAGGTTGCAACAGACGTGTACACGAGCCACAAGGTTTGCAGCAGGGTTGGGAGCCCAAAAATAGAGTGTTGGACAGAAATGGAGCGAATCGAATACCGGAATACGTGTTAGAAATTGTTACTTGGCTGTTTACTTAGGTCAGTTAGTTTGGGTTTAGTTTAAGTTTGACGTAAGAGTTGTTTGTGTAAGGGTTGTTTGTATGAACTTAGGGGAAAAGAAGGAAACTAGAGTCACGACAAACCGCCAACCGTACGGTTCTACACTTCTACTAAATGGTAGGAGAGTGAAATTCGGGTGTCACTTTTGACTCCACCTTTGTATATTGAAAACAATATTCTAGGTGAAAAAATATGGTCCTCTCAACTACCGTGTGATCATAAGCAATATCCATGAGCGCAGATCATAAATATTGCTCAGAAACAATTTTCATTCACGAATAAAATACATGAGATGTACTTCATCAGTCCTTAGACAATTTATTTGTGGTCGGTCTGTAATCTTCAACCTTATTCTCCTTGCTTGAGGTCGGGTCCGAAAAGCATAACTAAACTAAAGATCATTTTAACCTCTGCTTTTATCTTCCTTCAGCCAGAGAGTTCTCGAAAACAGTTTATTTTAGATAAATGATTGTCAAAATAAAATTGATTGAACGGTCACATGAAAATCCTCTCGTCTTTTCAGGAAACAGCTGGAAAATCTGGAGTTTGGCAGACAAAATGTAAAAGAATGACATGAAAAAAAAAACAGACATGCAGCTGGGGCCCAGCACGTCAGCGATGCAGATCTCAGGACCTCGCGACCCCACCAGTACGCGTAGCGTTACCACCGGGCAAGTCACAGCCGCATCATCGCTAGCAGTGCATACGCCGAGCTCATGCGTGCATGGCTAAACGGCCCCATCTCCGTCAGTCCATCTAGCCAGCCCATTAATCTGCGCAGAAAATTGTGATTAGACTGGGACTGATGGAATCTGCGGAACTGAACCCACCGACCTCCCATCTCATCCCCATCACTCATTGACAAATCATCACCATGTGATTGATTCTCACGAGGAGAAAGATCTAACCATTTAGCCAACACCATTAGTAGTACTCTTGCTATTTCTTTATCCCCTTGCAGTACTACTCCATTAGTGTAGGCAGAAGCAGTTGCAGTAATGCCTACTACACATACATGCAGAAGCAGTGCAGCGAAGAACACCGTCATGTGCACCATCACAAATTTGCAGGTGCCAAATGCAGACGTGAACGTGATCGGAGATCTCAAGTTTATCGTCTGACAAAGGTGATATTGTTTTGACGGATGATCAGTCTAATACCTCTTGTGATAAGTTAACTAATAAGGCTGGTACCATTGGTTACTCACTCTTTGTCACAAATAAATGATGTTTTGGACACGTTACCAAAACATTAGTTTGACCGTTAAGCAGCAGTATAGAACTTAGGCAAATGTAGCAAAGCTAAACCTTTTTAAAGCTAATTTTAGATACAAATCTAGCAATACTACTCCTCAAAGTTTGTTCCTATCAAACAACTGTTAATACTAGCTCACTTCGTTCCAAATTAGATTGTTTTAGCATTTCTAGGTTCATAATTCTAACTATGCACATCGATATACATTATATCTAAATACATAGTAAAAATTATAAATATAAAAATATCGAAACGACCTGCAATTTGGAACGGAGGAGAAAGTAAATTTATTTCTATTGTCAAATCGTCAATGTTGATGACAGACTAGGTCCAACACCGTAGTGGATCTCTTCCTGTGCCTGGAGGTGGCGGGAAAAGGCCTGGGGTGGTCCATGGGAATTGGTCCACATTATCGGCCCAAATGAACAATCCGCTGCCCTCTCTTCCATTGATCAAGTTGATGGCGCCCCTGCCAGCGACGGGATTCCTCTATCCACCACCACGCTGAGGGTTCCTTTGAAAACTCCAATCCCACCGAAGATCCCACCGTTTTCCATGGGCTGGAAGCCCACACGAGGAACTGACCACGGGCCAAATTGCCAGGTCATTTGGGAGCCCAAGAGATGGGGGCACCTCACCCTATCCTCGAGTTTTCCCCGTGCCGAGCATTCCCCACCTGCGGAGTCCAGCCGCCTCTTCCCCGTAGCTCCCGAGCGATGCAGCGCAGGTCGCCTATGCGGATCCCCCTTCCTGCGCCTCGCCGTCGCCACTCCTGGTCGTCTCACTGTCGCCTCCCCGCCGCCTCTCCATCCCCGCGCCGGCTTGATCTCCAAGATCCGGTGACTTCCCCGCCGCCTCTCCATCCTGCTCCGTAACTTCCCTGCCTTGCCTCGTCCCAACGGTGAGCCCTTCCTTTCTCCTCCTTTTCCTCCCCAGATCCAGTTGCAGTTCCAGGCATAGATTGCTTTGCTTGTATGCTGCTAGTTGCCTGCCTTGTTGTGGTGCTATGTAAGCAATCTTTACTCGTGGATCGATCAATAAGGTCATGGCTGGCTATGATTGTGTGAGAGTTGAGTAACCAAAGGTTGTAGAGCTTGAGTGGTTTATAGGGAGCACTCACTAAGGATGAGATAGAGCTTTGGGTCCAGCACAATTAAATCTGCTCTTACAGAAGACCTGGGGCGCAGGTTGTTCCCTAACAATCCCATTGCTGCTCTGCAGGTTCGATGCGCTTGCCCTTTATTTTTGTTCTGCTAGAGAGGCTGACGGACATGTCGATGTTTCCGACTGTTTTCAGTATTACAGCTTAATATGCAACCTGGTTATATGTGCTAGTAGAAAGTAGTCTGATCAGGAAGAAAGAATCAGAGGTAGCAACTTTTGATGTTTGCATCAACTCTCAAGGTACTGAAGATATAGTCATGGGTAGTAACTTTTGATGTTTGGATAAATGTTTTGAGCATAAATGTTACGGCCTGTATTGTTTTTTTTTTCTTCATTGCTTATTTCTGTATTGTTTTCATGATAGCTTTTATCTAATCTTGTTTATTTTTTGTAGCCATGTCAACGGAAAGGGCTACGTGGAGCTACACGTATGAGAAGGGACTTGTGGATATTCTGAAAGAGCTCACCAACGTCCCAATGTTTAAGACGTTGATATTGTTACCTTGATTTTTTGTTTAATAGGAAGTGTGGCCACAGGGGATTTAAATTTTACATCAATTGAGCCACCACAAAAGGCAGATGCAAATGAAGTTTTCCAAAGTGAAACGAACAAAAAAATATTGGTGGGCACAAAAAACCCTAGTGTCCGGCTGATTTGATTGAAGAAAAAGATTGCAATGGTACGTTCCCTTTCTTAGTATAAAGCTTCATCTCCCATTACACATTCATCCAAGTCAGCATGCATTCATTCAGGGAAACAACAAGCTTTAGATGACAACAACCTTTGCTGAATAGTAACTTGGTTGTGTTTACATCCATTCCTATCTATTACATGTTTAATGTCACTGATGTTACATGTTTTTTTGCTGCAGTTGTCTGCCTTAAGTGCAGCTTGTGCCCACTTCACATGATGAATACAACTTCTGTTTCAATTGGACTTTTCAATATTAGCTACTGTTCTTTTTTGTCAGAATCAATGAGGGTCGAGGAGTATAAAGAGACAGGATGTTGAATAGCAGTTCATTGGCGTATTTTACTAGCTAAATCTCTTATACTGAGTTACATATTGTACTTGCTTTGTCAGTTGTGATGTTGCACTCATGGCAATTTGTATTAGCTGAATGTAATATGCTATTCTAACATTTGTATCGTTGAAGCTTGGTACTATTTTCTCGTCGATTGTGTTGTCTAAATTTCTAGAAAACATCATGTAGCTTCTTATGTGATGGTCTGATGGCTTGGTGATAGATTTTGCTTCCTTATCTGTATGTCATCATTCATAATGAGCTGCTCGTGAATATAGTGATGGCATGGTCATGTATAAAACTTGCTGCGTCAGGGAAAGGGGAAGGGGGCAGCACTGTCGTGCATCAGGATCTCCAAACAGAGACAGGGAAGGAGGCAGCACTGCCCTGCTGGAGAAGGGGATTTCAAAATCCAAAATAAATTCCCGTAGGGTCATTCTTCCTGGGTTAATTAACCTGAGCTCCCAAAGGAGCCCTGAGAGCTGCTGGTGACCCTGTTCTTGAATTGTACCGAGAAACACATCCTGATATTTGATGATACTTTAAGTTAAAAACCATAAGAGAGGGAGGTTCCAACTTGAAAGGAAATGGAAGAAATTAGAAAAGGTGGAAATCGGCTCATATATATGTCTAAAACTATGAATGGGTCCCAGCCTCTCAGGGAACTTAATTATGTATTCGGATACCACGGACATTGAAGCTAGAATAAGAGTATGTTTGGTTGGGCTGTGACTTTTGGAAAAGCTGCTATGAGCTGTGGGATGTAGAAAAGCAACTGTGAGAAAGCAGTTGTGGGAAAAGTAGAAGGCCGTTTGGTTAGAGCAGTTGTGGCTTTTGAATAAACTGTCGAATGGACCCTACATGTCATCCACAGTCCACCCCACTCAACTCTCTCCCTCCCTCACTCCCGCTCGTTAGCCCCTCCTTCTTTCTCCTGTTGGCCAGTCCATCCCCTGTTCCCCCGTCTCATCGTAGTCGGCAGGACCTCATCGTGTGGGAGATCCTCACCCGTCTGCCGGCGAAGGCGCTCCTTTGCTGCTGGGGGTTCTATCGTTCCTAGTGCCGCCTCACCTCCGACGTTGATTTCCTCGTCTATCACCACCGGCGCTAGCTGTCGTTTCCGCTCGTCGTCTTCCATGGTCAGATCCACGACTACAGTGGCGCCGTCAGCAGTTGCCTCGATACCTTCGACCTCCGGGCAGCCCCCGCCACCGCCGAGCGCCATCGTGTCCTCGGTTTCGACTATTCCGGACACCGCCGTGGATTCAAGGTCCACGCCTCCTGTGACGGGCTGCTCCTGTTCTCCCCCCCGCAATGGTAGCTTATACATCTGCAACCTGCCCACGCGCCAGTGCAACGCACTGCCGGGCCTCAGAAAGGCGTGGCGACGACGACAGGGCTAGCCAGCTCGACGCTACCCTGCGCTGCGCGCTCCAGCGATGGATGTCCCTGTCCGGGCGGCGGCCCGGCCGGCCTGCGCGTCTACGCATGGCAACCATGCGCCGGTCGCCTGCACCAACGAGGAGGCAACGATTTCCGATCCGGGTCGGGATCAGGACGGATGGTGACGCAGCCGTACACGATCTCGATGCGCACGATCTCCTCTTGTCCTAGGGTCCCGGGGGGCACCTTGACGACAACACGATTCAGGTCAAGATTGATTCCATCCCCCGGCTAGGGAAAAACTGCAAGCCTCAGTGCGTGCTTGATAGCGCCATGTCTTGAAAGGATTTTCAAGAGAGGACAGTGTTCTTCCATTTTCAGCTGGGGCGGCGGCTGGGGGCGGCGGACGGCGGTCGGGTGGGGGTGTAGGAGACAGAAGCGAAGAAGCGCCGGGGGTGCGGGAGATGGAAGAGAAGAAGCGCCAAGGGTGCGGGAGACGGAATAGAAGAAAACGAACCGGTATCTACATAACCAATGGCAGGTGGGTAATTTTTTACCCCAAAAGCACTTGAAAATAGGAGGAAGGTGCTTTGGTTTTGTACTAGAGCAAAAGCACATATGACTTTTAGACCCTTTGGTTGGCTTTTGTTGAAAAGTCCAACCAAAAGTACCCTAAAAGAATTTCTAACAGCACTTGAAAACAAACTAAATAGGGGGGAGTACGTACCCGACGTTAGAAAACCTGACCTTATGTGTTATTGATCACCAGATCTCCAAAGCCGTCTATATATATCACTTAGAAAAGAAGAACCTGACTGATCTAGGGATGAAAACGATCGGAACGGGTCGGGAAATGTCCCTAACCACTTTTGCGGTATTTGAAATCTGGAAGATCAATGGATGGACGACAAACCATAGAACAACAATGACATGTGACGTTTGCTTTGGCATGGCACATTCAAACGTGACTTCATGTATAATAGTGACATAAATACATTAAAGTTTACAATTTTTTTAAAAAAGTAAAACACAAATATTTTTACACGTTCACTAAAAAATGCTGAACAAAACAATCAAACTTACCTGCTTACCTCATGATGATGTCACGCAGCAAGCAATTGTTTGGACAATGGGCCGACAGCATCTCTTGCTTCTGTTGCCGCTTGGCCCATGCAACGAACAGAGAGAATGGCGCACGGCAGCGTTGCAACTTGCTGCAGCGGCAGTCACAATGCTCTCTGATTAGTCCCACCTGGAAACCTACGTGGCTTCCGGATTTTTTTAACTTGGCTTCCATTACTGGAGATCCGTGCAACGGTTGAAATTGTGAATTTGCTCAGACATGAAGCGGGTTCGCGGGCGCGGGTGGAAAACCTGATGGATAGGTGTCAACAGATGAGCGAACGAGGCCGATGGGAATCTAATTTCAATTTGAAACTTCAAATGCAATTTTATCTTCAACCATCAATCCATTTTAAAATCCATTTAAACCACCATGTTGTTTGGATTAATGCAACAAAATAAGATCCAATATAAATATAATTTTATTTTTCTAATATATTTTTAAAATCAACATTTGGATCGTACGTGTTGCTTTAACATTTTCACACCAAATGTTGATCTAGTTTACCCTAATTGTTGAGGTAAGTTTAAGAAAATATTGAACATAGTACTTTAAAATGTTGACTATATTAGTTCAACAGTTTTAAACGTGTTAGTTTAATTTTATGTGAAAATGCTAGAATATCAGATGTTGAATAGTTTTTTTTTCAATCCGAAATGTTGATTAAACCCTTTAGGTTGAAGTGACGTTATCGTACATTTTGTACCTAATTAGCTAATACTCCCTCCGTTCCAAATTATAAATCATTCCAACTTTATTAGAGAGTCAAAGCATCTCAAGTTTGACCAAATTTATACAATAAAGTAATAACATTCCTGATACCAAATAAATACCATTAGTTTCTTCATTAAATGTATTTTCATAGTATATCTATTCGGTGCCATAAATCTTTGTGATCCTCTCTATAATATTTGTCAAATATAAAATGGGTCGACTCTCAAAAAAATTGGAATGATTTATAATTTGGAACGGAACGAAGGGAGTAGTTAGTATAATTAGAATAATGGAGAAAGGAAAAAATAAACAAAAGCCTACATACTGTATGCCTGATTCTCCCTCCTAAGGTTTGCGACAAGCTGCCTTTGTGCTATGGTTTTTGCTGCATGTACTGCTTGTGAGGGCCGCCCGAGCAAGGTGGGGATGATGGAAAAACTAGTCAACAACGCTTGTTGCACAACAAGGCCTCACAAAAAGGAAAAGGTCATCCATTGCCATTGTGTGATAGCCAGTACCCTTGACGCACGATGCGGTGGATAAAAAAAAAGTCCGCCGCCGATCCTCAAACTTATCGGGCTATCTCATCCTGATCTTTAAACTCTCAAAATGCACAAACAACTCCCTAGACAGTGTTTGGATCTCATTAGGCGCTAAAATACATTCGTTTTGGCAGTTGTGAACATTATTGTATATATGTCTTCACTACAAATGACTTAATCGTGCTATCCATTGAAGTATATTGGTTCCATAGACCTCTCAGACAGTGAGTTCTTAGCCTTCTTGAGTCATTCTCGGGCTGCTTGATTTCTAACCTGTTCCTTGCACTTTACTGTGCAATTGCCTGCTCAACTTCTCAACTGATGGAAACACGTGTACAACAAAGAATGATGGTACTTTTTTGTGTAGCCTGCAAAAAACCATGGAAGAAGAAGGAAGGGTAAAGTTTAGATCTTCTTTGGACTTATCCCATGTGCTTTGATCGGCAAGACTGGACAAGACCTCGTAGTCTCATACTTTGGACTCATATAAAACAACAGAGCAACGTGGATTGCCTCCAAGAGTGTAATTTCATCGTGCATTACCGTCCATCCGAATAAAATTGTAGTTCGTTTTAACTTTTCTAAATTTATAAATTTTTTTAAATAAAAACTAAAACAATCTAGGTGCATTCTGTATAACACAGACTCCCACCCGACAGCGAGCACGAGACTCCCACCCGACAGCGAGCGTGAGCCGCGCGGAGCATGGCGAGCGAGCGCGGCCAGCGGCGACGGCCGCCGCCGGATACCCCAAACCTTCCGGCCCCGAACCAAGGAGCGGTCGCCCAGAATCGAAGCCACACCGCACGAATCAAGGTTGAACAATCCCGAGATCACGTCGCATGGAGCTCCACATCGGCCGCCGGCCTCCAGCCCCCCGAATCGAGGAGCAGCACCTCAAATCGACACTGCATCTCGTGTATGTGTATCCAGGTGCTGCAGCTTCAAATCCATGATGCGCCGCACGGATCGGTACCTTGCTGCCCCAAATTGACAAGCCGCTGCCCCCGATCGAACCCTGCCGCATGGTTCGAGTAGTCGCGGCCCCGGATCGACGTTGTGCCGCACAGATTTGCGCGCCGCTGCCCCAAATCGAGGAAATATCGTTCCCAATCGACATACCACCACATGAATCGACAGTAACGGGGGGTTGCGGCGATGGGGCAAGTGCCGCAGGCAGCGACGGGACACGGAAGGCAGGAGAATAAAGCTAGTCGGCCAAACAGTCAGCTTTGTTGGGGTCAAGCTTTTTCAACAAGCAGCTGCTGCGGGAAGCTTAAGGAGCTTCTATGAGCTTCATTATAAGCAGTGCCCACGTATCTCGCGCGCCAGCTAATTCACGTGTGTGTAGTTACTCCTCCTCGTGTAAATCGTACCCGCTGGAGCACAAGCGTACTTATCGGGCGAACCCGCGACCCGATATAGCTACCAGACCCTTTCTCCATCCCAATCCATCTCTCTCCCTGACGTCACTCCGTCCCGTCCCCATTCGTTCTACGAAAATGCCGGTGGTGGATGGGTAGCCGCCGTCGGTGGCGGCGCAATCGGCCTCCCTTCTCGATCCGGCGATCCCCTTTCCTCCGTCCTACGCAATCGTCGTGGACGGATGGGCTGCCGGTGTCTCCAGCACAAACGATCTGTTTCTTGGGTAACTGAACGAGGTAAGTGATCAATTTATTAAAGGATCTGGAATTCTGGGAATTAATTTTGTTTTACTCACCAACATTCAATACGGCTGCAGATTGAGATGTTTTTCTGGCTGATCCTAGCACACAGCCGGATGGAACAGCAGCAGATACGCTCTTGCCTGTCCCCGCGAGCCGGAACGCACGGCATGTTCCATAAATTGATGACGCGTCGGTGGGCGTCACCACCTTTACACGCACCACAAAGCAACGTAAAGCAATGCAAGCGAATACAGTAGAGCATGCATAACAAAATTAACGGTCTCACCTGCTACCCGCTACTTGTGCCCTAACCATATCACGCCACCAAGGTGCCCCTGGTGATGCTCCCCACCACGATCCCAGCCAACACCCCACCAGACGGTCCAGCAGGCCGCTGCGTCTCGGGTGGCGGAGGGCTAGATGGCGGTGGCTGGCAGGGCGGAGGGGGAGGAGGGGCAGCAGCCGGCGGTTGGAACCACCTCCTTGCGGCCCATCGCACATGCCATAAAGCATCCACACCGAGTCGATGCCGAGGTTGGCTTCGGCGAAGGCGCCATACTTGCTGACGCTGCAAAGACAGCCGCGGTCCAAGTTCTCTACAGTGTCCTGCACCGCCGAGCAGCAGCCTGGAGGAGGATCGGTTGTCAAGAGTGTACACTGCTCCGCCAGCCTTACCGCAAGAGTAGAGCTGTTGCATTTCGGCGCCATTCCTACCCATGCATGTCATTACCATTTACAGGTAATTTACATTAATTAGATAAATGTGTTGTGTTTGTGGATAACATTTAACTCAAATGAAACCAACTAACTGCAGACCAACTACTGTAGCTTCTTTCATTGATCCATGGCAAAAAAATAAACTACTGTTGTTGTAATGAACAATTGCATACCGATCCTAGACGCTTCATCTTATTTATTTTCCAGGAATGGAAATAATTGCATACCTCCTTTTGGTGTCCTGACCACTGACGCCACAATGTCGCTGGGGCCAACACGGGTGCGGGTTGGGAGCTCGTAGCTGCTGCAGAGTCAGACACGAAATAAATATATGACCCAACAAGTTTTTTGCTGCATGCAACTAGTTCAACGCAGTAGTGCATGGAGTGAGTGTTGAAATATGCAATGCGTACTTGAAACCAGGGGCGGATCTAGGACCCGGGCTGGGTGGGTTGCAGCCCGGGTCTAGTCCCAGTCCCAAGTGCTCCCATACATATTATGTGATGGTCATTTGGCATGTTATGCTAGCTGAACAAAAAAACATGGTTCCAAAAGTATGCATATATAGCCTAGGCACATGATTTTGAAGCTGTCGAATGGCTTCTTGGCTTCGTTGTTGCCTTCTTTTACCTATTATACGTTATTTTGCATAGATTCTGCTATATCATATAGTAGCCCGTGCCCAAGATCAATCCTGGGTCCGCCCCTACTTGAAACATTCTAGAAGATTGTGGAGGTATCAAGAGACTAACTTTGCCATGTATAAGGATAAGATCATAGCAAGGTAAGAAAGTTCTAGAAAATTGGAGAGAATGCATGAGCTATAATTGCCATCCTTTATGATGAAGTGTAGAATACTCTAGAACTAGATATTTTAATATGGTAGAAATATAAGAAACTAGATAAGGATGAAGAGGGTTCTAAAGTTAGGATATTTTGTATTGAAGAGTGTGGAAGTTGCCACATGGCAACATCACAACGATCATGAGCACCTATAAATAGAGGTGCTCCTTTCCCTCTTAGCCATACCATGGCATAGAATGGCATGTGAGCCATAGGTGAAGAGATGGCAAGGTTGTCATGTAGTCTAATCTCTACCATAAATTAGCTAAAGTCTAACGCAAAAGACAAAATAAATCGATAGCTAGTACTATAATCAATCACTGACATGTCTATTATCTTAGGCGGATGCAATGTTAGCACAAAAATGTTAATACGTTATAGATTGCACGTGGAACAGTGCATAAAAGAGTGCAACAGTACATAAAAGAGTGCAACAGCTAGCAGGTGAACAATGAAAGTTTCTAAAAGTCTAGATATAAATAAATTTTGCAAAAAAATAGTAAAAAATTAACTAACTAAATTGCGCAATCGATATATGTGACATCGAGTTTCTCACCAACTCTACCCTTGCTCCTCTATAGTTCTCATCATCATCCTTTTTCTTCCCATCTCCAGTAGCAACCTTATCTTCAAGAGCCACCTCAACTTCAACAACATCTCTATAAGGGACCTCACCTTTAACATCATCTCCAGTAGTCACCTCACCTTCAACATGATCTCCAACAGCCACCTTACCTTCAAAGACAACATCATCTCCAACAGGCTCTTCATACACAGTAACTCTTGTTGGTCTGTTGTATGTCATGCGACCTGTCTCATCAAACAGATTGGTTTCTACAACTACCTCATGGGGTCGATTATCGATTGTAGAACACCGGCTTTTTTCTTGAGATTTTTTCTACAGTTTAAGGTTCTCTCAAGAACAGGATTCTAAAAGCATCCAAGAGCCAAATCTGATCGGGTACCTTTTCAAAAAGAGTCTTAAAGCTGAATTATCTATGAAACCAAAGGACTTGGAAATTGAATGTACATCAAGTATAAAATTGCGTTCTTCATGATGGTGATCTTCATGATGGAGACGACGAGGAACTGAGAACAACGAGTAATTGAGGCGAGTAGGCTTGCGGCGAACTTTGTTTGGGAAGGAGGATGGCGGGAGGAGAAAATATAGTGGTGCCAAGCTATGGGGAGAAACACACAAGTGGCCGGAGGGGCAATTTATAAGGAGGTGCGGGCACGTGCCGTGCAGCAAACATGATTCTGGGGGTGGATGATTTTGAAGCTTGAACTGTGGTTGCACATACATGCATCTTCTTTTATTTACATGCAAAGTATTAAATAATGAACTGTGTGTAGTTTATTGCTATAGCACGTAGTACTATATATAGTTAATAATAATGTTTACCGATGGAAATATGCCACGATGAGGCTCTAATTTGAAATGCATGTCGTGTAGGTGGTGCGGATACGAGTAATGTTACGTTAAGTAATAAGACAGCCATGCATCGTCTGGCAGTGGAAAGCATCCTGCAACACAAGATAGCCAAGCACCAAAGGCAAAGGCAAGTGTGTAGTGTGGGTTAGTTCTCGGACGACGCCAAGGACGTATTGCATGCATGTCTCATGTAATTAATCACGTTACTTTATTACATATATGCACAACAAGCACAAGTATAATGATTTCAGAGTTTAATTAATTCGTAATTAAAACAAAGTGCAAAAATCCTTGTACGTGTTTTGACGGAGGAAGTAGCTAGCAGTACTACAGCTCTTTGCTGGTTAATGCTTGCTCGATCTAGCGCGACGGCATCCAATTAGTTCAGAACGAGTAGCGAACTCTGCTAGAAATTGAACAACAAAGGAAGCACACTTTCGAAACTACTACTAAAGGCACGTACAACATCTGTTTTTTTGCCGTCTGGGAAATGCTATTTTTGCAAAAAAAAAAAAAAAACTCGACTCAGTCGAGAGACGAGCGCGCCGTCTCCTCGCGAAGGAACGACAGGGGCTCGTGCTCCCAAGCCATATCGCCTGCTCCAGCACCGTTGTATGTCGTCGTCTCGCGAAGGGACGATGGGAGCTCGTGCTCCCAAACCATATTTAATCACCTTGATTTATGAGTCTATACAAGAATTAATTAGCCTGTTAATAGATAATCTATTGTATAAGTGTATTACTATTTCTATGTGACATGACTAGTGTTTACATACGGCAGCCGTGTAAACGGTTGAACCTGCCCTAAAAAGTGCTGAGAGAAGAAGCGGGCAAGCGGCCATGCATATGTATTAATGAATAATGAATGGGTCGGAAACCACGCACGCTGCATGGTTGGCCGGTGTGGCCCGCATGTTAGTGTGGAGGAGATCGATCTGAGGGGTTGTAGGTGGGCCCCCGCGGATCATTCTTGTTGCGTGCCATGCGTGCCCAGTGCGCACTCGGCCGGGGAGGCAAAGACGCTGCGGCATATACGGTAGTGGCTACAGAAGTATGCGCCGCACGCAGCCACATGCAGATGACGACGACGACCGTGCAAGCTCGCAAAGAGCTCGATCGTCTCCGTCCGTCTCTCCGTACACGTACTACAAATTACTGTCAGATGTTACTTGGGTTTTGAGTCCCCCTTTCACTGTACCACAGCTCCAAATTACTGTCAGATGTTGGATAGTATAAGTAGTACCGATAAACGGTTCATCGGTACAGACCTCCCACGAACAATTGGTCGGTACTTCAAGTTTCTACGCATCACCATCGATCGTTATATGTTTAAGTTTCTACGCATCACCATCGATCGTTATATGTTTGACATATCCCATTAAACCATAGGTCGGTACAACCCAAAACATACATCCAACCATCCGTCGGGATACATAGAGCAGGCCCATCAGCACTCTCCACGCGCTTCTAGCCCATACTCGCGCGAAAAATTTGCCTCAAGACCCACCAGTCAGTCCCAAACCCTAGCTAAATTTATATCCCTCTGGTTCACCCGCCGCCACCACCCCCGCTCTCCATCGCTCGTCTCCTCCAAATTTTCTCCTTCGTGCGCTCCCCCTCATCCAAATCGCCATCGCGCACGCACTGATTTCTCTCCGATTCATCTTTGCGCGCTCGTCCCCATCCACCGCATGCTCCAAATTGGCCATCGCCCAACACTAGCCCCTCCAAAATGTTGCATGCCCCCTCAGCTAGCCGCCCCTCCACCACATCTCGATAAGATTTTACTCCTGCTGCTGCCTCCCACCGCTCCTCCTCCCACTGCCTCCCGCCACCCCTCCACACGCCGCATCCCGCACTACCCCTACACCATGCCGCTCCTCCACCCGTAGGATCCCGCCGCCCCTCCACCAGCAGGCAAGCGGCGCCCCTCCAGCAAGCGTTGCCTGGACCTGCAAGCATGCGTCACCCGGTCCAGCTGGCGCGCTGAAGCCATTCGCCGGCCAGACTTGCAGGTCTGTGCTACCCCGATATGCAGGCCATAGACCTAGCTTCCACTACTTCTAGTGTGCCACCCCGTCGACGACCCTTAGAAGGATGCTGCTGAGTCACTGACGCCGTCTCATCTACTACGACGCCAGCTCCGAGCAGGACTCGACCGCATCCCCAACTTTTAGACCGACCAGGGTGTCGTCGATGCTGCACTGACCTACCGAGCACGCCGCCGATCTGACCAGACCAACCCTCTATTGTTGAAGGTTGAATCCTAGGATCCCATTTAATTTGGTTCCTGAGCATTCTTTGAAATTACACTGAAGGATGATGAATATGTTGGGTTGGGAATGTGCTTCGCTCACGCACACATGCCTACTGTTTGTAGAAATTTCACTGAGAATGGTTTATGACATTTTATGCTCCTAGGTACATGATGATAATTAGTCTCCTTTGCCATGTCTTTGTTGGTTCAAGTGGGGATACTGTCTTGTTAAAGGTGATTAGTTGATTAGGTTCTTGGGAAGTTTCCTTGTACAGATATATGGCACACCAGTTCTCACTTTTGAGCTTAATTATGTTCTTGCTTGAATGCTACAGTTGAGAAATATATTAGGTGCTTTGTCTTTTTAATATACAATATTGCAAGGTGCAGAATATTTATTTGTTATACTTTTATGGCACCATAACTGGATTTGGAAACATTTTAATTTTCAATGGATTATCCAACAAGTTCCATATGTGTATTTCATGGACAGTTTTATTTTGGGGATATTATGAAATAGCAGTAGGAAACAACAATAATTAAATGTTTAGCAACATCATTTTTGACACACCTAAGTATCCTTATTTAGGGCCTGTTTGGTTATGGTTGCTTATTCATAAGCAACTTAAAAATAAGCAAATAAGTTGCTTATAACCCAAACACTCTTGCTTATAGACTTGCTTATAAGTTGCTTATGCATAAGCAAATAAGCAACTTTTGGGTTGCTTATAGTTGCTTATGGGGCACTTTTACTCCTCCTACCCTCATTCTCTCTCCTCTCTCTCCTTTCTCTCTCCTCTCTCCCGTCACCACTCTGGCGCCGTTCCGCCCGCCGCCGGCGCAGCTGGCGCCGTTCCGCCCGCCGCCGCCGCTGCGCCGGCCGCCTCCGCCCGTCGCCGCTCGCGCCTGCCGCCTGCCGCCCGCCGCCGCCGCTCCCGCTCGCGCCCGCCGCCGCATGCACCCAGCGAGTCCGCCGCTCCCGCTTCTTCTAGCGCTAGGAGCTGGTAATTACTAGGGGTAGAGGAAGATAGGATGGCAGGGGCAAATATGTCAATAGCAATCAGATAAGCAATCCAAACCAAACACCTACACTTATAAATAAGCAACTACAATAAGCAACTTAAGTTGCTTATAAATAAGCATCCATAACCAAATAGGCCCTTATTGTTGCGCTTACTTCTAGGCAAGTCTTTGATCTCCTACTACGTTCTGTTTTTTTTCTCACCTTGCAGTACTGAAATAGGAGTTCTGATGACTCTGACGAGGATGAGTTCTTGCTTGTGAATAGGCGTGTTGTAGACCCAGCGGTAGTGGAGCACAATCAGGGAAGCCCCAACAGTGTAGCCCCAGCAGTGCAGCCTCGTCGGTGCAGCCCCATCACCCCTACCAAGGAATGGCGCCTCTCACCCTCCACATGATGAACTTGTAATCGTCTCATCCAGCCTACAATGTTTTTAATTCATATATTACTGGTTCTATACATGGGTTCAATTCTCATGAATGCATCATTTGCAGTAGGTTGGAAAGGATGTGATATTATATGCCATGTTGAGACCTGAGCAGCCTGTGGCTAAGGGGACAATTATTTCAACTAATCCTTGCAGCATTCTTGGAGGCGAGGCACTTGGAAAACAGTATTGTGAAGTTGTTGTGAATGTTGTGCTGAAAAGGGATACAGTTTTGCCTCGGCCTTATGGTGATGTGGAGACGATGGCTGATGCTCATGAGATGTCAATTGCATGGCCATATCAGAGAGTAATACACACATCTTTGTTTCTTTTTTCATGTTTGATGAGAGTGACCATAGTTTCTAATTATTTATATTTCTGACAGTTGAAGGTTACCATGCATCACGATCTTCCCAGGGTATGTTTTTGAATTTTACTTTGAGCAAACAGTCGAGTCTTGAATTTTACTTTGAGCAAATAGTCTAGTCTTCTCCAATTTTTTTTATCTCCAAATCTGTCTATTACATGTTCTTTAGTAAAGTCATTGAGCTGTTATCAGCGAAGTCGTTGGGTACTAGTCCTTGTTGTTTTTGCTAACAGTATACCTCTGTTTAACATAAATCTATTAAAATTGATGATGTCTGTGTATGTTTCATTTGCTGCAACATTTTACAAGCTGTTTCTGTTGTAATGCCGATATAAGCTATGAACCACTTGTTGATTTGAAAACCCTGTTGTTGATTCATTTTGTAAGAATTAGTAAACTTCCTAGTGACAAAACAGTGAGCTTGCTAGTGACAAAATAGTAAACTCCCAGTTTGAGCTGATTGTCTTTCAGTTAGTGATGGTTTTGTAAGTAACCTTAGTTGTATAAACTGCACAGTTGTGATTAGTAACTTTAGGCTTGGATTGGGTGGGCTTCTTGTGTGTTGCTAATGTGCTTGCACATTTGGTAGTTCCTTGAGAATAGGGACACTGCAATTCCATTTTAACTTGCAACCCACAATTGATAGTTCTGCAGTTGACTAATCACAACCATAATGTTGCTAAATTGATAAATACATTTTTTAACAATTTACACTTTTCACTTTGTTCAGTTGGGAGGTCCTAGAGGTAGGGTGATGCTCGATCATGTCAGCAGCAAGAGGACCCGTGCTCGCTGATGCCATTTTGTTTTGGACAGATTCGGGACCTTTTGTACGTGTCATGTGAATTTGTGTAGCTAAAGATCACATGTGTGTTGTGACAAGCCAAACTTATGGCTGTGTAGAGATTAGAGACTGATTTGGTCTAGCTGGGCTACCTCCTATTTTTTGTATGTGTCTGTCTGCTTGAACTGTGAGTTGTGACAAGCCAAACATATGAAATGTTAGGTTGACTGAACTGAGTTTAGTGACAAGACAAATGTTGATATCTTCAATGACAACTAAGTTATATATGTTCACTTGTGTGTTTGATATCTGTTGACTTCAATTAAAAGTTATGTGCTATGTTGAGCCAATTGCTTGACATGTAATGTTCAAAAGATTAATATCGAACTGTCAATGTGAGGTTATTATACATGATTTCTAGTCTTATATGAATGATTAGCGTTGGATGTTAGTCGATATAGTAATTTATGTCGTCAAACTGTTGGTCGATACAAACCTGTAACCAGCAGTCCATCGGTACATCTCCAGTGGGCATCTAATGATTGGTTCGTATAGCGATGTTGGTCGGTATAACTATATACCGACGCTACTTACATCGACTGGTACGAGGGGTCAGTACAACTCTATACCGACCGATGGTGGGTCGGTACATAGACTTATACCGACTCCAATGTAGTCGGTATAGACAGGCTATGGTATATGTTTATAGGACACTTTGTTACGAATGCCTACGTCTCCTCGATTTTCTTAGAAATAAAAACACCTTAACATGCACATGCTTAATTGATTCAACCCGTTTTCATCATTTTGCACCTCGCAAATATAATCTTTACAAAGTTATGTACTTTTGATGATACAATATCGCCAGTTTTTAGGGGTAGTTACGTACTTTTGACGATACGATATCGCCAGTTTTCGGGGTTTCCAATCTTAGATCTTTTGTAAAATATCCCTACATCACGATGAATAAGCATAATCCAAGCGCATGAAGCAACTTGAATAAGCTAGTTTTGGCATGTCATGTTTTACATCATGACAAGCGCAGCTGCAGGTTTGCACAGCCCAAGCAGGTATGGCTGAAAGAGAGTGGATTGCAGCTAGAAATTAAAAAAAACTAAAAGCTCGTTTGCTAAAGCTGCTTGGCGGTGAGGTGCGGTGTTTGGCCGGCATGACATTACGTACACACAAACCGCTGTGACGATGTACTAGAACAGAAGGACCCTCGCTATGACTTGGTTGCGTTGGTTTGCGGCACTAGCGGAGCATCGTTGGGGCCATAGAGGGCCATGGCCACCCCTACCCAATGTCAATCTTCATTGTATAAACAGTAAATCGGCTACTGTTCATTGACTTTTAGAGCAAATTACTATGGCTGGCCCCCTGATTAGGAGCTCAACCTCCGCCAGTGGTTTGCGGTGTGAGTGTGGCACGTGCACGTGCGCACCAAAACTAGTGCGAGTGTTTTGCCACGCACCCGCTCGGCGCCGCACCGCACAATGGCAGCAGGAGAAGGAAAGTGTCGCCGCACAGGCAGAGCAGAAAAGAGCGCGAAAACCCCAGATTCAATTCCTCGTGGACCAAAATGCATGGTAAAAGAACGGCCCAAACCGTTCGGCCCAGGGTCTGGCTGCGCTGAAGCGGGCCTGACAAACGAAATGGGGCGGAAAGGCTACTAGGCCCATCAGTTGCCACGCGAATGCCATAGTGGGCTGCTGACAAACAAAATGGCGGCGGCCGGGTTGCAAGCCCATCATCGATCCCAGGCCTGTAGACAAACGAGCCCAGCCAAAATTACGGCCCATCACAATGCATAGCCTGGCCCAAATCTCTTAGGCCACGTCACTTCTTCTTCGTTCCGGCTACCTCTAAAAAAAATAGGTTTCGTCCCGGCCCCACTGTCAGCCAACCAGACCACATCCCCAGGCCTCCCCCTAGCCCGAGCTCAGCAGCTCCCCTCCATCGTCTCGCCTCGCCGGCCGCGAAGGCCCCATCCTCTCCGGCGGCGGCGACCGCCCACCACGGCGGCGCCACCGACGCCGCCGCACCGACCTTAGATGTCCGCGGCCGCCGCGTGCCCCGCGCTGCGCCCGGCGCCGCGGTGGGGCGGCGCGCCGTCGCACCGCCGCCTCGTGGAGGAGCACCTGGCCTCGCTCCCGCACGGCCTCCCGCGCCTCCGCCACGTGCAGGAGCTCCACGCGCAGCTCCTCAAGCAGGGGCTCCACCGGGACCCGCACGCCGCGTCCAAGCTCATCGCCTCCTACGCGCTCCTCCGCCGGGTCCCCGCCTGCCGCCGCGTCTTCTCCGCCGCCGCCGCGGCGCTCCCGAGCGTACCGCACGCCGCCAGCACCACCTTGCTTGCCAACACGCTCCTCCGCGCCTACGCGCTCAACGCCCTCCCGCACGCCGCGCTCGCCGCCTTCGCCGCCATGCCGCTGCGGCAGCGGGACACCTTCACCTATTCCTTTCTCATCAAGGCGCTCGCCACGGCGGGTGTCGCGCCCGTCCGCGCGGCGCACTCGCACGTCGTCAAGCTCGGGTCCGTCGAGGACACTTTCGTGGGGAACGCGCTGATCGACGCATACTCCAAGAACGGCGCGGTCTCGGACGCCACGAAGGTGTTCGACGAAATGCCGGTGCGGGATGTCGTGTCCTGGAACACGGCCATGGCCGCGATGGTGCGGCAAGGGGAGGTTGCTGGTGCGAGGAGGATGTTTGAAGAGATGCCTGAGAAGGACACAGTGAGCTGGAACACCATTCTGGACGGGTACGCCAAGGCTGGGGAGGCGGAGCAGGCCTTCGAGCTGTTCCAGCTCATGCCAGAGAGGAATGTGGTGTCGTGGTCGACGGTTCTGTCAGCCTATTGCATGAAGGGTGACATGGAGATGGCACGGGTGATCTTTGATAAGATGCCGACCAAGAACTTGGTGACATGGACCATAATGGTGTCAGCTTGTGCGCGGAAGGGGCTTGTCGAGGAGGCAGGTAGGTTGTTTACTCAGATGAAGGAGGCTGCCGTGGAACTTGATGTAGCTGCCGTTGTGAGTATCCTGGCTGCATGCGCGGAGTCTGGCTCCCTTGCCCTTGGGAAGAGGATTCACCGCCATGTGCGGCAGAGGAACCTGGGGAGATCAACCCATGTATGCAATGCCCTGATGGACATGTTCTGCAAGTGTGGATGTGTTAACAGAGCTGACTACATCTTTGACACTGAGATAGTAGAAAAGGACTCGGTGTCATGGAACACTATAATTGGAGGGTTTGCAATGCATGGGGATGGTGGAAAGGCACTGGACCTATTTGCTGAAATGAAGCAGCAAGGGTTTCGCCCTGATGCTGTGACCCTAATCAATGTTCTCAGTGCCTGCACGCACATGGGGCTTGTGGAAGAAGGGCGCCAGTACTTTGCCAACATGGAGATAGACTATGGCATCAGGCCTCAGATAGAGCATTATGGGTGCATGGTTGACCTTCTTGGCCGTGGAGGGCTGATCAAAGAGGCGGTTGACATGATCAAAAGTATGCCATGGGAGCCCAATGAGGTCATATGGGGATCCCTTCTCAGTGCGTGCAGACTGCTCAAGAATGTGGAGTATGCAGAACTGGCAGTGGACGAGTTGAGCAAGCTGCAGCCCTCGAATGCAGGGAACTATGCTGTCCTCTCAAACATCTATGCAGAGGCTGGGCAGTGGAGCGACATGGCAAAGGCGAGGGTGCAGATGAAAGAAACAGGGTCTCAGAAAACAGCAGGCTCAAGCTGGATAGAACTCGATGAGGCGTTCCACGAGTTCACAGTTGGGGACAGAAAGCACCCAGAGTCAGAGCAGATATCCGAGATGGTCGGTAGGCTGAGTTCGCATGTAAAGCGTGCTGGCTGCATTCCAGCAGGCCATGAACTGCTTGTGCAATGAGTCATCTTCCAAGCGCATGCTCGTGGTTATACTACAAATGTGGAATGCTCCACAGGTGATTTGCGCTGCAGGCTGGCTGTGTAATCCGAAGAAAGGAAAGCACCAGCTTCAGTGAAATTTGTGGCACTGCCTGCAACCAAAAAGTGAAACTATGACACGGCCTGCAATCATGACGATGCTACGGCATGGTACAGAAGTTTTCATGATGGACTAGGATGCCCAAGAGATGGTTCAACCATTTCTTAGCGTCAGCACTTCTGCCATCAGCTTTGCTCTGCTAATCTGCCACTGTGATGAAAGGTGCTGATGGTAAGGACTGTCAAACTACTGACAATACAGTGATTGGTTGGTCAGATTGTTGGCGTTTCTCAATTCTCAGCATCTGCACTTGTGCCATCATTTGATCCATAGAAGATATAGAATTAGGCTCTTCTCAAAATGCATAGAGTAATGGTGAGAAGACAGGAGGTTCAGCAAAGCAAATTTTGCCGTTCCATTGTGACAGTGAAGTGATTATTTTGGAAGATGAACTAGTTATGGGTGTTTGCCTGTTGGTGGCCCCAAGTTTTTACATGTATCATCTTTGTAACATGTGCATGATTGAGACAGTACAGATTATTTCAAATGGAGTTTGAGTAGAGGCACCTGGAAATGTGCTTCGAATGTAATCAAACACACCGCATTTCGCTGTTCTCTTGATGTTTGTGATTTGTTGTCTCAGTGCTATGATATATAGCTCAATTTATTTCCAGGATAGTCTGGTCAGCTTTTTGCAGGGGAAGAAAAACCAAACCTATAGTTGTTTCTAACTTTCTATTCATCAGTGGACATATTTGATTAATTTGCTACATCATTTGCCTGCCGCTAGCTTAACGTGTCAAGAATTGCATCTCATTTGTACGTTTCTTGCTGTGATTCCTGTACCTTTTTTTTTTAAAAAATGAGGTTGTCATCTATTACTGTCTGTTTTATGCAAGAGGAAATATCATGCCTGCATCCAAACTGTGCTTTTCTGTGCACCAGAGGATCCTCTATATTGTGTCCTTTCTGCATAATGAAGTTTCTTGTAACAACCTTTTACTAATTGCGATGCACGCAAGCCTGTAGCCTACCAACTCATAATTTACTACTTGTATACAGGGATCCTTGGATGAAACAATCACAATTCACAAACATGGAAAGGCAACATATATTCCCTAACATTTAAAATCCAGGTCAAAGATTTATCTAGGTATTGTTTTCCCCCCATCGAACCATTGCCCAATAGCTACTGAATACTTCCTTCCTGTGATCCATTATATTCTTATGATATGATGTTATGCCATCATTCTGTTTCTGCTGTCATTAATAACCGGATAATTCCTAAAGCACTGGAAGGATTCATTCCTTCTGCTTGGGATCCCCTGAATCTATGAGCTATTAAAATTTATGTTTTGAATTTTCATGTACTTCTGCTGCTACTGGTTGCTGTTGTTGCTTGATTGCTTTTGAAATAACATGTTTGTGCTACGTGTCCAGGCTGTATCACCCCTGTTCTGCTCATCTTATATATTGTATTTTGGATTGGCTGAAGTGCCCTGCAAGTTGCAGCAATGCTGCAGAATCTTAGTGAAAAAAAATGAAGTGTGTAAGGCTGATACCTCTTGATGCACATTTTTATGGGCCAAGCTTAATTCTTTGCTTCACATACGATCGGCTTGGTCCTTGAAGGCCTGTTAGAGCTCTAGGTTGCCATCAGGTGATCACTCTGCTTGTGCATTTATATCTTCAGTGATTTTTCTTGCTTTGTGTCATCAGCTTTGCTCTGTTAATCTGCCACTGTGACGAAAGCTGCCGTAAGTACTGTCAAAATACTGGCAGTACAGTGGTTGGTTGGTCAGATTGTTTGCATTTCTCAGGATCTGCACTTGTGCCATCATTTGATCCGTAGAAGATTTAGAATTAGAGTCTTCTCAAAATGCATAGAGCAAATGTGAGAAGATAGCAGGTTCAGTAAAGCAGGTTTTTGCCTTTCCATTGTGACAGCCAAGTGATTAAGTTGGAAGATGATTCAGTCATGGGTGGTTTGCCTGTTGCTGGCTCCAAGTTTTACATGTAATCATCTTCGCAACACGTGCATGTTTGAGAGGAGGGTACATATTATTCCAAATGAAATTTGAATAGAGGACCTGGAAATGTGTTTTGGATGGAATCAGAATCAGAAGCTCTGTATTTCACTGTTCCCTTGGCGTTTGGGATTTGGTGGCCGGCTACAGTTTGCCAGGCCAAACATTAGGCTCAAATTTTGGTAGGTGTTTGGTTCGTTATTTAAGTTTGGCTCGCCACGTGTGCTCGCCACAGTTTTTTGCGTCAAACCTGTGGCGAGCTTTTTCTCCGCCACCCCCCGTGTCGCGCCACATACGCATTGCTTTTTTCTGCTCATCTGTGCAGCTGCGTGCAGTCAGCCGGTCACTACCGTCACCTAGACTCATTTTTAATTCAATGCTCAGACTCTTGAACCGAGGAGCTACCAGCCTGAGCGTTCAATCATATTTAAGTACTGTTCTAGTTGATTTTATTTTCAAGAATACGCTTGCTGGATTTTTTTTTAACCTCATTTTTGCTTGAAGAAAATATCTTATCTCATTTTAACACCAAACCAAACACTACAGATTTACTTTTATCAAACATTTGTGGCAGCTATCCAAACACTGTTTCATGCGAGCAGGAATACGGCCTAAATTCCATGCGAGCATGGAGCAGAGAGCAGCAGACAGCGACGCACATACGGTTCCTGGGCGCAGAGGATCTTTTGGGGAGATCTGAGGGCTGCCTTGGTCGGCACAATGAAATGGCGGAAATGCCCCCGAGCAGATCTCAGAGACTGTCCTTTTCCATCTTCCGAAAGCTAAAAGCACGTGCCACGCATGCCGGGCTTGTTTGGTTGGAGTCTTAAACAATCTGTCTGATAACTCAAAAGTTGATGGTTTTTGCCTAACCAGGCAAGTATGGAGAAAGTATGTTTGGTTGATGCTTGAGCCTGAGATGCTAATCAGAAGAAAAATACACAATATAAATGTGTTTTGTGGTATGCATAAATATATTTTTTTCTATTCGGGGATGCTACTAAAAAGAAAAATACACAATATATATGTGTTTTGTGAGATATTTTGTGTTTTAATATATTATTTAGCTCACTTTCTCATTTACCTGCATTATAGAAGAATAAAAATTAATAAAAGAATTTGGGCATGTAAACACGATTAAACGAAGTTTTTTTAAAAACCGTTACAATTATTTTGCAATGTGTTGAGAAGTAAAAGTAGTGAAGCAAATGAGTCATAATATTGTGGGACCCAACTATCTTTTTTATAATTACCCTTTGTCTGAATGTTTAGCACTCGAATAGCAGCCCAGCAGAGTCGTTTCCAGCCGGACGCTCGGGTCTGAGTTCGTTGCCTGGACCAGGCAGTTAGCCAGCTACATCCAAACAGGTACCAGGTAAGTTGCAGGCAGCTCTCCACCTAGGCAGATTCACTCCAGGATCACAACCAAACAGCCCCGCACTGCCAATTCAACCATAAACAAGTAGCCATCCGTCACAGTGACACCGTGGAACGAACCCGGTTGTGCTTACGGTACACCCCGATGTGCTGTAAAACGAAGCTGCTTTTGAGCTCATGCACCTATCTGGGTCCGGCTCAGGGTTCTTTAAAAATAATTGAAAGAATAAGGGCATTTTTCATGGAGAAAATCCCCCTTTACCCCTTACATGCCATCAAAATTTAACTCCATCCCTCGTGTGCCATTGCTGTCATAGCACAAGTGTTAACTCAAGAGGGAAAAGACAATACTACCCTACAAGAAAAAAGATGAATGATATCCCTTCTACGCCATTACAATCAAGAACAATACTTTATCTGCATATAACAAGGAAGACTCCAGTACATATACAACGCACGGCGCATCGGTGGCGGAACTTGACCGGAGTGGCACCCATTTTGTACGGTAGACACCTGATTGCTTTCTGACAGCGACTAGTATCAACCATCCAAAGCACATCAGATGCTTTCACTCAAGAAAAGCACATCAGATGGCCAAGTATAAGCAAACGCAACCAAATAGCAAACTCATCTGCAAACCAAGATACGAGCTGAGTACGATGCAGAATTCAGCTCACATGAAGATCAGAGGTGCCGTCTTTCAAAAATAAAGAAGAAGATCCGAGGTACTTGAGGTGACAACGTCAGACTTATGCTTGCTCCAATAAAGACGACAGGGTGCAAAACGCGCAAACAGCTTCGGTGGTGAGGGCGCCGCCGATCCTTCAGGTCGCCGGCCCCTGCGCCGGGAGGACAAGGCGGGACCGGGCGAGCTGGAGGCGTGCTGGCACCTCCAGAAGACGAGACGGGCAGGGAGGGAGCGAGGCCGCCAGGCCGGGCAAGGAGGGAGCGAGGCGCGCGTGCGGTGCGGGATTGGAGGAGTGCTCCGCTCGAGCGAGGGGGCGGCGGCCGCTGGTGCCGCGACGCCACGCTGTGGAACGCGCCTGAGGACCCGCGGCGGTGGCTAGGGTTCGGAACCTGCCGATTTGGGGATAGAAAAAAGAGAAGAAAGATGGCTGCTGGACTTTGCTGGACAGAGGATGCGGAAGGGGTAAATTGGAATAATGGTGGACGACGGAAACGAGTTAACGGCGTTGGAAGAAAATTCGATGCATATGCAAACCGGATCGTGTGCATACCTGCTCCCGCAAAGCGATGCGTGGATGCCGCGGCCATCCGACGGATCCTGACGGGAAGAAAATTCCATGCATCCGGTATGCAAACCGGATCGTGTGCATACCTGCTCCCGCAAAGCGGCGCGTGGATGCCGTGGCCATCCGACGGATCCTGACAAGGGCGTGTGCCTACAAGCTAAAGGTGCAGCAGCTCGGCTCCCAGCGCTATTTCGCCCACTTCCCGCTGTCGGCAGTCGGCTCGACTCGGCTCGGCTCGGCGACCGTTCAACGCGTGCAGTTCCTAGCTCGACACCACGGTAGCGCATCCCAACAGCGCTGCCGTCGTCCCCGTCGTGCCGCTCCACTACGCGGCGGGCGGCCATGCCATGACCGTGACGTTCCATGGCCGGCGTCAACAGCGCCGTGTTACACTGGAGCACTGCAGCCACTGCCGGCAATCGCTGACGTTAACGGGTCCGCCGCCGCGCCTTTGGTGGTCGGGCACATGCTCATCGGCCCGCCGGCTCCGACCGTTGGCCTGCCGCTCACGGCGGTGCTGGATAAGATCAAGAACAGGTGAGCAACATCCTCGGGGCGATGCTCTCGGCGCTGATGCTGTCCTACGACTGGCCGGTGGGGCAGCGCCAAGGCTGGACCGGCGCCCCACCGTCGTGGTGGCCGACGGCGGCGGAGGACTGGTGGGTCCCGGAGGTTGTCGCGCACCTGAACACGATGCCAGCGCACACGCCGGTGCCGCTCAAGAAGGTGGAGAAGGTGGCGGTGCTCGTCGTCGTCATGAAGCACCTCTCGCCGGACTTCGACAGGATCTCCGAGAAGGTGGAGGTGAGCCAGAACGCCAAGGCCAAGCTGACCGCCGAGCAAAAAAATCTGTGGAAAAGCGCCCTCGAGAACGAGGCCGCGAGGCACAAGACTGCTGAGAGTGGGCGGTGGGCGAAATAGCGCTGGGAGCCGAGCTGCTGCACCTTTGGCTTGTGGGCACACACCCTCGTCAGGATCCGTCGGATGGCCGCGGCGTCCACGCGTCGCTTTGCGGGAGCAGGTATGCACACGATCCGGTTTGCATACCGGATGTATGGAATTTTCTTTCCGTCGGATGGCTGCGGCGTCCACGCGTCGCTTTGCGGGAGCAGGTATGCACACGATCCGGTTTGCATACCAGATGTATGGAATTTTCTTCCTCCAGCCTTGGCACTGCCCCACCGGCGAGTCGCAGGACAGCATCAGTGCCGAGAGCATCGCCCCGAGGGCGTTGCTCACTTGTTCTTGATCCTATCCGGTGCCACCGTGAGCGGCAGGCCAACGGTCGGAGCCGGCGGGCCGATGAGCATGTGCTCGACCACCAAAGGCGCGGCGGCGGACCCGTTAACATCAGCGATTGCTGGCAGTGGCAGCGCCACCGCGCCCAATGTGCCTGCGGTGCTCCAGTGTAACGCGGCGCCGTTGACGCCGGCCATGGGAACGTCACGGTCATGGCATGGCCGCCCGCCGTGTAGTGGAGCGGCATGACGGGGACGACGGCAGCGCCGTTGGGATGCGCCACCGTGGTGTTGAGCTGGGAACTACAAGCGTTGAACGGTCGCCGAGCCGAGCCGAGCCGACTGCCAAGAGCGGGCGACGGGCGAAATAGCGCTGGGAGCCAAGCTGCTGCAACTTTGGTTTGTAGGTACACGCCCTCATCAAGATCCGTCGGATGGCCGCGGCATCCACGCGTCGCTTTGCGGGAGCAGGTATGCACACGATCCGGTTTGCATATCGGATTCATGGAATTTTCTTCCCGTCAGGATCCGTCGGATGGCCGCGGCGTCCACGCGTCGCTTTGCGGGAGCAGGTATGCACACGATCCGGTTTGCATACCAGATGCATGGAATTTTCTTCCAACAGTGTTAGGGTCCTCTTCTCGGATAAAGATAGTGGTAACGGTACACAAGAAAATGGGGTTAAATTTTCAATAGCATCGAAGGGATGAGTTCAATTTTAACCGTCCGAAGGCAAATGCACGTGGTTTACATGTTTACCATGTCCATGCCTAAAGTACGATTTCAAGAGTTGTATCTTCATTACTTCATGACTCATGAGTCTATTAAGTTAATGGTTCCTTGTATTTTTTAAAAAAAACTGGCTAGAGAGTAATTGTGGTGAAGAGTTGAACACAAAGAAATTGGATGTCGCAACACCAAACTTATGCTCAGAAAGAATCATACCCTCATCCCATCACCATACGACCTGTTCGGTGGTGCTGGCTGCACAGCTGCAGCGCTATGGCTACAGGTCTTACGTTAGTTTTCTTGAATGCTGGCTGTAGCAGCAGCAGGGCTGCAGTTGTGCAGCCAGCACTACCGAACAAACCAATAAACTCTTGCTTGAAGCCGGAAAAAAACTAGAAATCAACACTATTAAGTTCTCAAAATTCTTAAAAGAAATATAATCTACCCTGAGCGACATGCCGGCATTTCTTTCGGTTAATCAGCAACGGGAAAAAATTATAATGCAAACAGTTGAACTTGAACCATGCTTGCAACATGTAAGATTGATGTTCCTAAAAAAATATAAGCTTGATTGGGAGATTTTCCTATATATAAGTTTTTTTAATTTATTAGTACTGATTTGGATGTTACTCCAATGCGGTCACCCACGTGGACATCACGTCAACTACAAGTCCATAAAAACCACTCCGACCATTCAAAGGGCTGTTTGGGAAGGGCCTGTTAAAATTTAACAGGGTGTTAAACTTTAACACCCTCAAATGAGGTGTTAACCTTTGGTATCTTGAGGTGTTTGGATGATCTGTTAAACTTTAATACCTTAGGTTGTAATTGACAACTTTACCCCTCATTACTCCTCTTAATGGCACCCAAATACCCCTTCTTCCTTCTTCTCCTTCCTCCTTCCTCCTTTCCTGGCTGCGCACGCCAGGCCACCTCCTGGCTGGCCCCCAGCGCCATTGCTCCCTGGCCGGCCCCTCCCCTTGCTCGATCCACGCCGCGCCCGGCGCCGGCGCCGACGCCGACGCTGCCCTCCCGCCGCCGGCCGCACCGTCTCCGGCCCCTCCCCTGCGCCTGCTGCCTCCGGCCCCGCCCCGCCACCGGCGTCCCCTACCGCGGCGCCAACGGCCGCGCCCGCCCGAGCCCCCACCGCCACCACCGCGCCGCCCGCCGGTCCCCACACCACCGGAGCGGCCTTGCCCGCGCCCGCGCCGGCCGCTGCCCGTCGCCCGACGCGGCATCCCAGCGTAGGAGCGGCACGGACCGGCGGTGGCGGGCACAGCGGCGGCGCGCGACGGGCGGACCGGTGGCGGCGCGCGACGCGCGGATCGGGGAAGGAAGATGGGGGGCAGCGGAGGAGAGAGAAGAGGAGAGAGAGGGGGGCAACCAGGGAATAAGTGTGGAGGGGGACCACTTTTAACACCTTTAGCACATTTTAACACCCCCTCCATATGTTTATGAAAAGAGAGGTGTTAAATTTTAACACTTCATCTTTAACACTTGTGTTTGGCAGCCAAGGTGTTAAAAATGTGTTAAAGGGTGGTGTTAAACTTTAACACCTCCTTCCCAAACAGGCCCAAAAACTATAGGGTATTTGCACGTTTTCAACGATTGAATTTTTCAAATAAGTTTTTTTCAGGAAAAAGAAAGAATTTGTCAAACAATCGGATTAAGGTTGGTTGATAGAGCCCAGGAGTTAAGTTAGGATGGACATTTTAAGTATCTTTTTCTTCTTATACATGAGTGATAGTATAGATTTGTTCATAACACTGCAAAATTTAAAGTCTCCAGTAGTCAACTTTGCCCAAGAATTGGAACAAGAATCTTCTGCCCGAATCCCAACGGAAGGTCTCTGTGTGACTGTGTACTGTGGGGCTGTGACCGGAGGAGCCTCGCTGGCGGCTGGCGCCCCTTTCCTCCAAACCCTACTGGCCGTTGCTCTGACCACTCTGCTGCCATGTTTTGGGCAACCTGCTGGCTCCCGCTCAGAGTTATCACCTTCCTGCAAGCCTTGAAACAATGCTTCATTTTATGGCAGATTTTGGTTTTTACCCACAGGAAATACAGCAACATCAGTGTTTGGCTGGTTGGTTTGATTGATGCATCACTGATGCTGGTCCTGTAGCATCAACAGCAACAACAGAAATCCAGAGAATCTTTCTTTTTCCGAAAAAGAAAAACAACAGTTTCAGAGCTAATCCTGGGGGGGTATGGCACATGGGTCATGCCATTTCTAGTGGAGCACACGAGTGAAGAACAAAGGCATGATGGTTCAAGATTAATTGGAGAATAAAAATAAGAAAAAAAACACAAATATAAGTGAAGTTGTTATACAGAAAGAGAGGAGTCAAGGCAAGTTAATGACCAAAATAAACCCATTTTAGAATTTGAAACAGAGTTTGGTAAAAAAGATATCAGCTGAAGATGAGTAGGTACTGATGTACCATGCAATTTTAATCCAAGTATTGTAGTAATGGTTTGGTAAACGTTTTGTCCTAGCTTGGCTGGAACTGGAAGAATTGACCGGTACAGTGGAGGCGAGTACAACTGGAATCCTGGGAAGGGGAATCCAGCACCAGAAAATGGCATAATAATGCCTCATTAAACCATCCATTACGCAGCCGTAGAAACGAAATGAATTCAAGAAACGGCCATGCCAGCAGCCAGCGACCTGCCTTTGACTGCTGTTTCAGATTTGTTTTCATGTGTAGTAATGCTAATGCCCCATTATACTCTAATCCAAGATTAGGAACAAATACTTGAAATGTCTAGGTCTATACCAACAGGATGATGCGTCGCTTTCAGCTGCACTAACAACATTCTTGAAAATATCAGGTGATTAGTTGTGCATTTGTCACCTGTCAGCTAGGGACAAGAATTGTGGTTGTGTGCATGTAGCAGTGGCGCTACATTTATGATCTTCCTGCCTTTCCTTTCTTTATACTCCAATCCAGAGGCAGCAGGAGAGAGAAAGCCAGTACTCCTAGAGAGAGAAAGGGAGAGGCGGCAGAGAATCTCCCAGGTCTGATTGTCCAAAAGACTGAACTCACACAGGAAAAAAGGAAGAGGGGAATGGAAAAGGCAGAGAAGCCCCTAATTTATGGCTTTTCCACCACAAAACCCAATGCAAAGTGATGAGGAAGAAAATCAATGCCTTCTCCTATCCACCACCAAACCTTGGTAGAGTTGAGAACAATACAAGAGGAGCCGGCAGAGAATAAGAAGACCAGAAGTTGACAAACTTTTCCTGTTCTTCGAGAAGCTCATTTTTTTCTCCTCTTCTTCTCCATTAGAGAGAGAGAAGGGGGAGGGAGAGAGAGAGAGAGAGAGAGAGAGAGAGAGAGAGGAGAAGAAGATCCCTCTCATCTTCATCTGCCTGCCAAGCTAGTCTCCCGGTTCTGCATCTGGTTCTCCTCCCGTCCATGGTCTAGTGAGTGACCAACGATTGTATCCCTGTCCATGTGGATGGCGATAAACTAGTACTTGTTTATAGGTGTTGCTGTTTGTTTGGTTGGCCTTGTCTCCTTGTTTGAGGAAGTGGGGAAAGGCGGAATCTTTCGTTGGATCATGGCGGTTCCGAGGCGACCGGTGGGCTTCGTCTTCCCGTGACACGGTGAGCCGACGAATCATCTCCTGTTCTTGGCTGCTTCCCTCTATTCTGGTCTGGCCGCCATTGTTTCAGCGGAGGAGGTCGGGGTCGGAGGCCTTGGTCTTGGATGTTCTTGTTCTCCCCCCGCTTTCTTTGCCATGCGTTGTTTTGCTATGATTTCATCTCTGCGGAAATAATTCCTCTCCTTTTCGTTTTCCTTGTTTTGTTTCTGCTTTTTCGTTGGACAATGGCAGAAAGCAGGCGGCTTTTCGGGGTTTTGGTTTGATTGTTCTTGCAGTTTGCTTGCGATGTTGTGATTTCAAGAATTGTTTCGGAGAGCTCTATTTTTTCTTAGCATTTTAATGTTTGAAATCCTTCTGGCTCCAAGATTTTCTGTGATCTTGCCTTCAATTTTCTTGATGCTTGCATTTATTTCCCTTTTTAATTTTTTTCTCCCCATGCCCTGACGTGCTGCAAATGCCAAATTACAGGTCTCTTCTTGGTGACGCAACCTGAATTTTTCCTCTGCTCATTCATGATAATGATGAACTGAATAGGCTGGCATTAATAGCTCAGTTTCTTGGAGTTACACATACAGAGGCTCAGCTTGGAGAATCTCTTACCCACCGTCGTTTCACATCAGAGGACTTGGTAAGTTGTGGGAGATATCCTTGCGGTATTCTGAACCAGTGCTTGCAATACCTTCTGTTTATCTTCAGAGAAGATGCTTATGTTACTTGTGATCAGAATTACTAAGTGTATGTAAGGAAAAATGCAGATTTGCATCTAAAATAACTAATGCTTTGATTGCTTTCTATTTATATATGTGTATTCTTGTGATGTGGTTCGAGGGCTTCACTGCTATTTTATTCACTTTCAATCCTACATTTTCTCCGATGGAAAAGACCAGTGGCACTTAGATTCTTTTCCCCAGTAAATCGCTTCTCAATTTCTAGTTTAACTCTCATTGCAATTTGATCTCCACTTCAGTTGTGTCATTAAAAGCTGTAATGATGGCTCATGGTCAAGAGTTTGCAGAAAACAAAATTGGGGGCCTTACTTTCAATTCTCAGTTATATGACTGCTTACGAGTTGTTATTGCCAATTTTCAGGTCACTTCCAGGTGCATTTTCCTGTGCTGCATAAGGAATAGCTGAATAAAACAGCTGAACAACTCAGTTGTCCTTGAACTACAGAGACTTGATCTGCAGATTCTTCTATTCAGCACTGTTTCATATTTGACCCCCTTTGTAAGTTAGAAATGTTACACTGGTCTCCAAACCATGATGCTTGTTTCAGTTCTTGGCTTATGTAATTATCTGTATGGATTCCAGTTTTGTAATTTGTTCTGCAATATTAATGATGCTAAAAAACTCAAGCATCTGTTCATATCTTGAAGATGTGCAGAAGCCTGAAGGGCTTCAGTTAGATACAATTTAACTTTTGTGTGGTAGTTCCCCTCTTTTGCCAGACGAAAATTAAAACTTTACTGGTTTGTTTACTATGCTTGACTTGACTATATTTTCCCCATATCTGGGTTTGTTCATTGTCCGTAATTGTGATTGATCTTTTTATGTCAGTCATTTATTAAGAAGCTATACAGGACCTTAATTGATTATTTGCAGAGAAAGACAGCCAGGGTCTAGACATTGCAAATTCAGTGTAGGCTGTACACTGTAGAATACAGGTGTACCATGTACCTCTTGGTGTTCCAATGATGTTGTTTTGTTGATTATTTAGGTCCCGGTATTGAAGTGCCTATGGTGTTTGTGATTATGCCTGAAATAATTGTCATGGGTAGAGAAAGGCTACTGTTGCTTTGTTTAGGTGTTCCTGATGTTGATAAAAGACAGCATGTTAGTGGATCAGATCTTTCTAGACAATGCCATTTAGGCTAGAAAACATTTGGAGAAAGGCTATTACCGACTTACCGTGGATAATCCTTTTTATCTGCTCACAAGTGACAAAGTTTAATCTGTTACAATGGACAGTTCATTTTAGGATGTAGAGTATAGCTTATTTATGATTAGCTAATGAATTGTAATGAAAGAACTTTAGTAACTTTCTTCCCCATGCAAAGATTACAGTACTGTAGTATGTAATTTACCTATAGGATGTGCTTGTTTATGTATGTTTGATAGCATCCTCCTTGTGGCCATTTCAGCATATTTCCCTTTTCTCATTTTGTTTCCTAAGTGAAGTCCAAAAGGAAAGGCTGCACATATGGACAATTTTGTACTGACTTGTTGAGATCCTCTGTTTGATGGCAACATCATCCTTTTTGGCCATTTTATCATATTTCCCTTTCTCATTTTTTCTAAAGTGAAATCCAGAAAGAAAGGCCGTCTGTAGCATATGGACAATTTTGTCCTCGCTTGTTGTTATCCTCTCCAAAAGAAAAAGATCACAGTGCGCATGTTTTGGCCCACTTAGACCTATGCATGAGATGGCCTGGACAGGTCAGGTTTGGGAATGCACATTATGTGCAATGATTTAGTGCAAATATAAAATCATGCATACCATAGCAACAATCATTCTGTAGTTCACAATCTCTGAATGTTCTGAGTAAATGTACTAGTATACTGTGACAATGCATTTTAGGTTCAATATGCAGTATGTTAGATGTGGATGATATCTGGATAACCTAGAATTTCTCTGTCAACACTTCATTAGGAATGGGAACAAAAGTTGAGGGCGAGACCTATATTCCAGGATACTTCGACATGGCAGATTCTAGTGTAAACTCTAATGGCAATGCACTGCCATACTACAAGGAGAACAAACCAAATGTGCATCTTAGTGACAAGTTCACAATAACATCTCAAAATGGATCTGTACATTATGACAAGGAAATGCTAAAGCGGACAATGCTTGTACATGAAGCTACATTCCGGAAACAGGTATATTTTGATGAAGCCATATCATTGTTGATATATACAGAACAAGGCATTCCTTGTAGCATTGGCATTGTTTTCTTATTCTGGTCCGTAGTTGTAAAAAATGCCTCATTTCTTTTACCATTTTGATGTCTATACAGGTGTATGAACTTCACCGTCTTTACAGAACTCAGAAGGAAATAATGGCACAGTTCCAAAGAGAAGAGTTCAAGGGTTGTCCTAGATATGCAGAGGCATTGCAGCCAAGATCCTCTGCATCACAGATACTACTTGAGGATGTTAAACGAGTGCGCCAAACTGCAACTCCTATTTCTGGACACGATCTTAAGCAATCATCCATCAATTTGATTAACGAAAGTAGTTCACAATTTAGTGTGAGTGGAGCTCCTTTGAGGCATAGCAATGTTAGGTCTCAAAAGAAAATGTTGGACCTTCAGCTTCCGGCAGATGTGTATGCTGATGATGATGACGAAGTGGAGATCCTGGAAGTGAGGCCTTCGAAACGTTCCCCATGGGTTAGTGGTTCTGTTCTGGGTCGAAATGTCAATCTCAACCTTGAAAATAGTGAGGGCTCTTCACATGTGGAGAAGAGTTGGATCACTGATACGCAGGCTCATCACAGCTCAGCTGCACATATACTGAATAAACCAGTTGAAGAATCATCTAGTATGAAAATAACAGATTTTCTTGGTGTGGGAACATCTGCTTCTCAGAACCAGCATTATGTATCACAGGGAGTGAACCTGAACCTCCTAAGCTCGGAAGGAAAATTAAAAGAAAAATGTGTTGGTAAAATATCTTCCTCTAGGTTCTTTGGTGCAAATGAGGATATAAGGCATAGTAATTCATTCCAACAGAGAAAGGATGGTAAGATTTGTACACCCTTTTTGCTGCAAGTTTATTTTTATACTGATTGCTGCAAGTTTTATAGCTTCGTGGTTAAATCACTATCTAGCCATTAGTGCACACTAATGTATTTTACTATTCTTTTTCAGACTCCAATGTTAACATGGGATGGTACAACCAAAATCGTACTGGTTCCTCAATGGGGCATTACTCGCCTAGTGCTAGAACCTTCAATCATCTGATCTTTGCACCGCCTAGCTTCAATCACGCACTGAATCCTCCATGGCAAATCAACAGCACAAGCTACTTGACTAAGAGTCATTATGGTGCTGCTGAAACATCCACTGCTAAGCATGCTCTTTCCAGTGGGTTCTCAGTGGATTGTACTCCAAATGCACCATATCATCATTCATTGAAGATTCATGAAGAGGCACAACATCGAAAGCTCCCTCCACTCCATCATAACCTGAAGGATATAGATCTGAATGATGCGCCAGTAGATACCGCCGCTACTTGGGAACAGGGAAGTGAGAAGTCAATGGTTGATATCTCTTGGAAACAGGTAAGCCTGATGAAGTCAGAAGTCCCATCAAGTTATGCAAATTGCCATTACCAGATATTGCCCAGTCCCACGTTTAATTCACAAAATAAAACTCCCACAAGAGTCCCCACCTTTCCCAACAGTGTTGGCACTGAAAAAGATTCTCGGTGCTCACCCACTCTTCAGTATGACCTAAACGTTGGACCATTGATTAAGTGTGAACCTGACATGGAAATGCAACCCCAGAGGGAGGAAGCTGACAGAGATTTTAGGAATCTCATTGACCTGAATGAACCATTGCCAATCATGGATGATCCAGAGATAGATGCTTGTGAATCAGGTGAACTTGTTCCTCACGAAAGCGATGATCCCTTAAGGGATTCTCTTGCTATAACCGCAGCAGAGAGTCTGGTAGCAATGTGTAATGTTGTCGTTCAGCCAGGATCCCCTCAACCTGACACTTTGCATTGGTTCGCTGACCTAGCTGCATCCAAAGAGAACACAATGTTTGACAAGGACAGCGATGATGACTTTGAGGCTTTGACACTGAAGCTGCAAGAAACCAAAAGCACCGAGCACCATTCAACACCAAGAGCCACCCAGAAGGATAACTGTGACAATGGCCATTGCTCTGCAGCTTCACTGCTGACCCCAAAACCTCAGAGAGGCAAAGGGCGAGGACGCCGTAAGAGGAAAGACTTTCAGAGGGACATCTTGCCATGCCTTGCGTTGTTGCCGAAGCACGAGGTGTCAGAGGATCTTCGTGCACTCGGAAGGCCAAAGCCAGTGACCCCAATGAAGGGAGGAGGCCGGGGCGGGCAGCAGCCGAGGGGGAGGCGCCGGGCAAGAAGCATGGCTGTCGCCATGGAGGTGGAGGAAGTCGAGGTCAGCCCACCGCCAGGGTTACCACCACTTGCCCCTGCTGACTTGGACGCCGATGCACTGGGCATAACCAGGTGGGGAAGGACCACCAGACGCTGTCGAAGGCCAAGATGTCCGCCGGCGAACAATGCGTCGTTGCATGTAGCCTGAGAGTTTTAGGTGTCTTAGCTGATGAGGATTGGTCAGAAACTGTGTTTTCCTTCCTGACGAGTTGCAGAGAAATTGAGAAATTAGTAGGTTAAAAGTAGCCAGTCATAATTGTACATGCTTCTCAGCACTAATTTGGCTCCGGAAACCTTCATTGGATCAAATTATCAAAACATCTTGTACATCTCTTTGAAATGAACTCTAATCCTAGAAAGAAATGCACATGGAGAATTAGCCTTTCTACCAGTTTGTTGGAGTTTCAGTTTTCATTGATTCAATCTGACTGTTGATCAAGCTGACATGCCAGTGTGATATCAATATCATGCTCACATAGTCACATGTTGGATAGGCTGCAGAATTCGGTACTTTTGTTACTGATGGTGTCAACTGATTGTTTTTAATACTTTAATACCAAACATGTCAGTTTGTTGGAGGTCATTAGAACCTTGTGCTGTACTATGAAGTAGGGGATTTTTTGGGGAATGGACCATGAAGTTGTTCAACTACAGCACAACCTTTTACGTATGTTTCATTTCTTGTTCCTCTTTTGACTAGTCAAATTATATATTATTGTCACTTTTTTATTGCAAGTAACATTGGAGCTATTGTTATTACAATTTCCATGTGTTTACAAAACTAAAAAAGTTACATTTCATAGCCTGACAACCAGGACCTAGTGAGTCCTGGCACAGTGGTGCAAGCGACTTGGTTGGGCCATTACCTTGAAAAATAAGCCCAGACCACATGGAGCTTGGTTGGCCCATTACATTTCTGTTTTCAATTTCTTACTATTTCTTAAGCTTTTCGAACACACACAATATCTGATGTAAAAATATTTTCAGTACTTCTTTTTCTAAACACATGTTACCAATAATGCCATTGAAAACATTTTTTTAGTAATTTCTCTAAACATATGTTGCCAGCAATGCCATTGCTTTTTATGTAAGTAATGGTAAAAGTTTAAAGAAGTTAACTGCACTTACTCTAGAACTACATTTATTAAGCACAGTAACAAATCTCTTTTACCAAGGTTAAATTTCACAGAACTATTTGTCAAAATAATCGTGTTACGCGGTTAGGATATAAAAAAAATGTAGTTTTGTAAAATCGACTCTTTGCCAAAGGTGATACCACCTTATACGAACCAGCTAGTAGAACATAGGTTTGGCATGCAACCAGCTAGGTTTCCGACCTGTATCGCTGTATGATGTGCGCAAACAGTTCTTGAGTTCGCGCTAAATTGACCAGGTTGCTAACTTGCTATAGAATGTTAATCAAAGTTTCTCTAGGAGAAGTTTTGTCAAAGAGATGATGAAGTGGCTCAGCAGATGTTTGCAAATGCCACCATCACATGCCTGTACTGAATACGGCACGGCAGCAGGCGCATTGCGTTTGCTGACAGTGTCATCCTTGTGCTACACTACACTACACTGATTGCAGCATTCATGGACACACACGGTTTGTGACTAACAAAGGATTTTAAGCAGGATCTTAGCAAACCAGTGGGGCCCACGCAAAGAGGTAACATGAGTGCTAGGGCATGTCGCATGAGCATGTCTCTTCCCAATCAAGCCTTGAGTACTCCTTTTCTTCTTTCATCAGTGAAAAGACTGCTTGAGAAAGGGAACAGCATGCAACCAGGAAGCACCAGGACTTGGATCTGAAAATATTACCCTGTCTCCATAGCCTTCTTGTTACAGTTCTGACCAACTGTTTTCTGCGTAATTTCTCGAACGGTTATTTTGTTTTGCTTATTTGTTAAATTTGTATCCCTCATGTTTGCATTTGCTTTGAAGTTTTTTTAGGCCCACAAGAAGCAGAGTCACAAACATGAGACAGCGCAAAATATCAGAGGTACATTTTGAGTTTTTCACTATTGAGAGACATGGATAATTCTCAAGTTTTGACATGGCAAAGGATGGTCCAGTACAAGAGTTACATACTAAAATTTGCCGCAACCAAAAGAGGAGCAACATGATCGATCATATCTTGCGTCAAAGGTTGCATGCAAGATGTGAGCACCAAAGCATGGCACAAAGCAGAAAAGATCATCCTATGATCCTATCTCCCCATGCAATTGCCCAAAGAGCACAAAGAGCACTACTGCAGGAATTCCTTTACACAGAGTGACAGACAATTGGACCCCACCATGCGCAACTTATCCGGGCCCATTTGTCGGTCTCTGCTCATTAGCACCCCCTCTCAAAAAGCCATTGTGCTTAGAGCAAGAACAGCAGGCACATAACACAAACCACAAAAGAGGAGACCTCCTCAAAAGGATTGCCCAACCACTAGCCACAATGAGTGGACTTTTGCCTTGCTGCATTTCCCCCCCTTTTTTTCTTCTACTTTTTCCTCTCTTTCTATCTGTGAGAAATTTTGCTTGGATAAGTCACTGTCTGGTACTCTGGTCCAATGTAGAGTACATCTCTATGCACATATGACAATTGGAGCCATTTACTTTGTACCATTTTGGGAAGCATGGAGCAGGGACAAGATGGTAAATGGCAGTCAAGGCCAAATAAATTCCTTTCTACAGAAAGAATGAAGATGAACTGCCTGGCTAGCTAACCAACCATGCGATGTGCAAGCACTGTCCTTGCAATGCATTCATCACAATTCACACCTAGTTGAGCGTGCACTGCCTCGTGTAGTACCGTGAGCTTCCCATAAATTTCAGATCTCATTTGGAATACAGAAACAATTTTCAGGGAATAAGAGGAAAAAAAAAAGAAACTTTGCAGGTGTTAACATTGCTATACCGCGACTAAGATCGGTACTTATGAAATTCAGATCAGGCATTCATGATTCAAGGAAATACAAGGTACTCGATGAAATAAAAACAAAACATAATTTCAGCAGCAAATTGAGATCTAAGCTTAACTCCTCATCCAGCAATGGTCCCTATCATAAACATTCTCACACAATAGTCAAACATTCCCTCCCATACACCCATCCCTCTCAATCTCATGATAATGGATTTTGGTGGAGGTGGGGCATCAACCATCGCCATTGTTGCGCCGGCATATATCCCTTTCTCCAGACATGAGAAAAGGGAAAGTGAGAGGGAAAAAAAAATCACCAGTCAAAGTGTTAGATCACCACTTTTTATCATGTTTACAATTGTTTTTGTTAACCACTTGATGTCATGTTCCTCCCAAACAAAACCACCTTTGTTCATGTGCTAATCTTTTCATCAACCACATCATCACAAGCAGCACTAAACCTATATAAAATATATGAATCAAAACATTAAAAACTGGAGGAAAGGCTAGAGAGAGAACCAGGTGAGGTGGCTGGAGATTTTAAATACAAACGGCTAGTACTGCATGCCCATACTGCCCTAGTGCCTTGAATACAATCAGTTACCACATGAACATTTTCCCCGCCCAAAACCAGGACACCACGTTGCATTGCCTGTTGGGTTCTTGCACACACATCAATTCCTTTGCCCCGTGTACCCTCCCCCAAAACAAATGTATTCTTTGACCATCGCAACCACACACCTGCATCTTCCCCCAACTTTTTCTAAAAAGTTTTTCCTCTCTCAAACCAAATCCACAACAAAATCATCTCGAAATTCATGCAAAACCCCATCAAAAGCTTCTGTCATTTTTAAATATTATTTTGATCAGTTGCACCTGTTCTTCCTTGTTCTCTGACATAACATAGAGAAGCTGTTGCACTTAACCAAAGACCCCTCTAATCCTCTATCACGATCACATACCATGTTTAGGCTTTATGAGGAAAAAAATAGTGACCAGGATTGAGAAATTGCACTTGCTCCCCAGCTCAAGACCAGCGCAGGGATTAAAGCAAAAGGGGAGGACAGTTTGAGCACCAATTAAAGGCAGCCGCGGCAAATTGGCCATGGCCTGCCATCTCCTTCCTTGCTATCTTTAGCCGCTGCTCGCATTGCTTGTGGACGCAGGGGAGGAGGGTGATCGCCCGGGGGAGCCAGAACAGAGGAGAGAGGAGGATAGCGTACCCCCCTCCCCTGTGTTCTTGCTCCTCCTCTGTCTCCTCCTTCCTTCGTCAAGCTGTAGGGAGGGAGGAAGCGGAGTGCGTGGCCCGCCGCGCCGCCAGCGTGGGCGGCGGCCATGGGTTGCGCGGCGTCGAGGCCCGGCACGGTGTCCTCGCCGGCGTACGAGGTGTCGTCGACGTCGTACGGTGTGTCTCGCAGCGTGTCGGCGTCGGCGTCGGCGGAGCTGGGGTCGTCGTCGGCGGTGTCGATATGGAGCCGGCCGGTGCGGCTGGAGGCGTTCGACGCCGGCGCCGGTGACGAGGACGACGAGCGGCGGCGGCGGTCCGGGAGGGAGGCTGCTGCTAACGCGGCGACGACGGCGCGGCTGGGGAACATCCGGCGGTGCGTGGAGGGGGAGCAGGCGGCGGCCGGGTGGCCGTCGTGGCTGAGCGCGGTGGCGGCGGAGGCGGTGCAGGGGTGGGTGCCGCTCCGCGCCGAGGGGTTCGAGAAGCTGGAGAAGGTGGGGCAGGGCACGTACAGCAGCGTGTTCCGGGCGCGGGAGCTCGCCACCGGCCGCCTCGTGGCGCTCAAGAAGGTCCGGTTCGACAGCGTGGAGCCCGAGAGCGTCCGGTTCATGGCCCGCGAGATCCTCATCCTCCGCCGCCTCCGCGGCCACCCCAACGTCGTCGCCCTCGACGGCATCATCACCTCCCGCTCCTCCTCCGCCATCTACCTCGTCTTCGAGTACCTCGACCACGACCTCGCCGGCCTCACCTCCGACCCCGACGTCTCCTTCTCTGAGCCCCAGGTACTATCTCGTCGACATGATCATCTCTTAGGATAAATAATGGATAATTGAGGACACTATGATCGTGGCGTGGGACCATGATCATCTCTTAGGATAGGATCTCGATCATGGTCATGGCAATGGCGATCGATGGTACAAGCTGACAGCATGTGCGTGATGGGTGTAGATCAAGTGCTACATGAGGCAGCTGCTGGAGGGGCTGGCGCACTGCCACGGCCGGGGGGTGATGCACCGGGACATCAAGTGCGCCAACCTGCTGGTGAGCAGCGGCGGCGAGCTTAAGGTGGCGGACTTCGGCCTGGCCAACCTCTTCACGCCGTCGGCGGCGTCGGCGGCCGCGGCGCCGCTGACGAGCCGCGTGGTCACGCTCTGGTACCGCCCTCCGGAGCTCCTCCTGGGCGCGACGGCGTACGAGCCCTCCGTCGACCTCTGGAGCGCCGGCTGCGTCTTCGCCGAGATGCACGCGCGCCGCCCCGTCCTGCCGGGCCGCACCGAGGTCGAGCAGATCCACAAGATCTTCAAGCTCTGCGGCTCGCCGCCCGACGACTTCTGGCGCCGCTCCGGGCTCGCCCACGCCGCCGTCTTCCGGCCGCAGCAACCTTACCCGAGCCGCCTCAGGGAGGCCTTCGCGGGCTCCATGCCGGAGCACGCGCTCCGCCTCCTCGCCACGCTCCTCTCGCTCGACCCCGCCGCCCGCGGCACCGCCGCCGCCGCCCTGGACGCCGAGTACTTCGCGACGCCGCCGCACGCGTGCGAGCCGGCGAGCCTGCCCAGGTACGCGCCCAACAAGGAGATGGACGCGAAGTTCCGGGAGGATTCTAGAAGACGGAGCAACGCCCGGAGCCACGGCGGCGACGCGGCGAGGCGGCCGTCGAGGGGGCACAAGAGCATGCAGCTGCTGGACACGAACCAGAGTCACGTCCACGCCGAGGAATCGCTGCCCGTTGTTGTGGACGGCGGCGGCGGCGCGGCGGCGAGGAACGACGGCGACTCGCGGCTGTTCGTCGACCTGGAGCCCGTGCCGGCGATCAGCAGCAAGCGGCACGACGGCGGCGGCGGCGACGCGGCGCCGTGCGCCAGAACCGTGTCGAGCAGCTTCAAGGAGGCGCCCCGGCTCGCGCAACGCCTCCCGCTCTCCGGCCCTGTGCAGCTCGCCGCGTCCACCGGCTTCGCCTGGGCCAAGAAGCCCCGGCCGGACGCCACGGCGGCGGCGGCGGCGGCGGTGACCAAGAGGAGCGGCTCCAAGGGGCCAGGAACCAACAGCAATGCCGGAGGAGACGCCGAAAGAACGACGGCGGCGGCCACCGCCACTACCCCGGCGCCATACGAGGCGGAGAAGCAGGAGATGATCAAGCAGTGGGCACAGGTTGCTGACGCCTTCAGCACCTCCGAAGCTTACAACAACAGGCTCAGGCAGACGCTGGATGCCAAGCACCTCAAGACTGGAAAGGTCTCTCACTCTCACTACTCACTAGCATTTCATTTCAGTGTCGTGTCTTTGACAGTTTCATGTTACTGAATTTTGTTTATGTGATTCGTGTTTCTGATAGCCTCTGTCACTGAATTTTTTTTCAGAAGTACAAGGGAAAGGTGGACAGGGTGGACTTCTCAGGGCCGCTGCTGTCGCAGCCGCGGCGCATTGACGAGCTCCTGCAGAACCACGAGCAGCACATCCGGCGAGCTGGCCGCCGGTCATGGTTCAAGAAAGGTGCCTGATGATTCACACACTAGCTGAATTTCTCTAAAACCGCCATGACCAACTGCCATTGCATTGGTTCCTTGTTGTTGACAGGCAGCAAGGAGCATCACTGATGACAACACATGCACGGCATGATCAGAACCAGACGGGCATCAGATTTGTGTGTACTTACCACAGAAAGAAAAATGAAGATGCTGCAATCAAATGGAAGGGATGAAAGGAGCTGGACCATGAGTTCCTCCTGAAGTCCTGATGAGCAGGTGTTTTTTCAGGCTGGACAGACAGTCAGCCTGATGCCATCAGGGTTAGAGCTGCCGTAGTGTGTTCTTCAGGTTTCATGCAACCAAATTTGCTCTACCTGAACTAGACAACACCGTTGTTGTTGTTGTACAAGATCTTTTGTGCTCACTTGTGTTGATAATATGCATGGGAAGCTCCAAAATGCGGTTTCCCATTTATTGCCATCCAATTGCCGCATCAATTTCTTGCCTTGGCCCATCATTAGGTCAGTTTGTTCCCCTGCTAGTTTAGCTTCCCTATTTCACAACCCTGTTGCTTTGATGCTATTCTCCATGTGCAAAAATTACATGTTTTTTTAATAAAAGCATTACATAGATATCATATGCAAACACCCAATCATGTGTATAATAATGAAAAATCTTAAATTTAGAACCAACCTGATATGGAAAATACAATATTTTAGAGTCAGTTCACTCTGTTTTACTTCTTGGATTCACATGTGCCCATAAAACATACCATGTTGAATAAAAGTAGCACTTACTAACTTCGTTAAAAACACTACACTTTATAAGGGAGAATATATCTTGGCTTGCTGTTTTCCAAAAAATATATTCCCACAAAGTTTAAGAAATTTCTTCGAAAAAAAAGTTCAGGAAAAGAAAATCAAATTTTTTTTTGTTAAACAAAAAAGTTCCTTTAAAAGAATGGTTTTCCATTATCTTAAAAAAAAAGAAAAAGACTATGTGCCAACACAACAAAGGTGGGTAACCCTGATTTCAGCAATTCCTCAAATCATGAGACTGAGAACAGATAAATTGAATAAATAGATTGATATCTTGGTGGCATTCTCAATTCCCGATTCGCAAATCAATTTCCAACAGAATTTGACTCGCAAGACTAGAATGCCAAAGAACATGACTGTACACACAGATCTTCTACAGAGCTGTTCATCTCGCGGAGCCAAACCAACATGCCTCCTCCCTTCCAAGAACTTGCAAGCGCATGCTATGTTCTTGTCCAAAACATCAGGTTCAGTTAATTTGGTACCAGTTCAATTGTCACTTGTCAGTCGTCATCGCATGGAAGGAGTGTTGGTATTTGGCCGTTGTCCACAAAATCAACTTTGTTTAGCCTTACACTGCACAATACATGTTCAGGAAGCTCTTCCTGCTTCTGGGCCTGTGTAATGGTCGGTGTGTTTAGCTTATAAAGAATTGGTGTGCATCTGTAACTTAACAGGATGACAAAATGTTTGTACAATACAATATCACTACTATTCGTGATTAACTATACTTGCACGAACAATAACAAGATAAGTGGTACGGTTTGAAGGTTTATATCACATTTCCAAATTATCCCATAATGGAAAATAGCTAAAGTTGTAATAAAATTCAGAAATATTCAGCAGCCCAAGCTATTAAAACAAGATGTAATTCTTTAGGTCAGTTTTATCTCCTGATATCCTTAACAACTTTCCGGATGATATTGATCAGCAAAATGGCAGTTCGTGGAATCAAGATGCATATAACAAATAAAGAAAGCAGAAAGGACCGTCAACCTACCTGTATGGTTAGACCGAGATCAATTACTCCATGTTTCAATCGTTCTCGGAACGCTTCAAGCCCTTTCCTTGAGATGAAGCTAAACCGGTGTACATCAAGGTCGATCTCCAAGTAATTTGATCCCTGCATTGACTCCACATGTCATGTAAGAGTCGATATAAAAGAAAGGAAAAGTAGAATGATATCAAGTAAAGCAACTTACCACATAAAAGCTGTGTTGAGGCCTTGAGAGGACTGGCTTTTCGTTGTAAGCCTGCACAAGCTTCCTCTCCGCAGAACTGAGATTCATGTCATCTGGGTTAACCAACCCTGCCAATATTTTCAATCTTTCTCTGAAAGGGACTGTTGAGTCCAATGGGAAACCCTTAACCTTTTCTATCTCGTCGTTTACTAGTCTCTGAAAACAAACAAACAAAGAGACAGAAATTCAGTACGGTTCAGCAATGGATTAGTAGGCATCAGTTGTTTGTGAAAAGAGATGGCATCCAACAACGAAGAAGTTTACCTTGATGCTGTCATGAAACTGAGGTGAAATTTCTTTCTCAAAGTTGTCGTTCAGTTTGAAATACAGCACTAGATTAATTCCTTCCCCATCACTGTCACCAAGGAACATAGCAGCAGGATATGTAGGCATCTGCATGGAACACGTGTAATCACTGGAATAATTCACATGTTTCTTTAGGAGAAATCAGCATGTTCAATGTCAAGGCAGAAAGTATGATTATTATACCTGAATATTCACGATAAGTAGTGAAGGAATTTTTTCATTTGGCTTTACAGATGGAAGCTCAATATGCTGGGCAATGTGATGTATTTTCCTTGGGGACATGAATATGTCGACACCAAATGGAGTGTATGGAGAACAACCTGGAGCAGGAGACTTCTTTTTGTCCCTGCATATAACTCCAAATTAATATAAAATCAAAATCATGTTCATGAGACATTTACATGCATTTGTGGAGCAACTCTTACTTGAAAAAACTTTCCCCTCGCAGTTTGAAGGTTGAAGGCTCAAGCACAGACCAACAACCTTCCGAAATTTTCTCACCGGCTTGTGGAACCAATAATCCAGCTCGTGGACAGATCAAGTACCTCCTAGAGGAACCTGCAGTTAGAAATTTAAAATCAATCATGCTGTTAGTCCTTCCTACCTCAGTTCACTGAAAACAAAAGGTGAATAGATCTGAGCAAAACCTACATATTTCAGTAGTTTGCTCTCCATCGAAAGATTGCCTCTTGAAAGAAAGCCTGACAACCGCTGATTTCTTCTTTTGGCCCCGTGGACTTGCTACCGCCAATGGCTGGACCTTGTTAGCATGACGAGGTGTGCACACTGGTGTCAAATTTTTGAAGATGCTTTCATGTTGCTTCTCTCCATCTTTGAAAGACTTTAAGGTATTACATGCATCCTCGCCTCTTCTAAGTTTTGTCAGAATTTTTATACCCTCATTTCGTGTCTTTGCTTCATCAACCTTTCCACCAGAAACGTCACATGCTTCCGGGCTTGCAACTTTAGGCCTCTCTGCTTCTATTTTGTTTGCATCTCTTTTCAGGTACTGTCCAACAGCTTGAGCAACACTAGAACTGTCAAAAATTCTTTCAAACTTATGGATGGCATCAGCAATGGATGAAGCATCTTCGCACTGCATCAATTGTGTACCTACTGAATTTGACATAGCAGGGAGGTCTGCAAGAAAAGATCAAGCCTGAATATAAATGGCCCTTTCAACAAAAAAAAGTCTGAGCTGTACCTTTAGCAACAATCGAAATGGCTGAAAAGCAATACAAACCTCCATTGACACTGCTGAAATCTTCATCAGAGTCAGATCCCAAAATACTAACAGAGTCGAACCATGCTTCTTCTTGACACACAACTGGACCAACATGGGAAATACAGAAGATTTAGCCCAGCTCTTTGAAATGCAAGACTTTGCGTTACTAGAACATATGCAACGAACACAAAGATTCCAATTACCATTTCCATTCTCTGTGTCCAGCTCACTATGATGCCACTGCAATTGTGTGAGGTGGAATGTAACATTTGAGCCATCAGATCTCCGCCGAGTGGCTGCAGAAGTCCCTAAATGGACTACTTCTCCAGAAGAAGCAAAGTTCTCCACATCACTGGCGCGTACTACAGGTGTATTGCTTAAAACCTTGCCACGGTAACGCCTGTATATACAACAGAGTCTTTGTGATCTCCGCTTTCTGCTTGAAGATACGCAGGCACCCATAGTGGTTGTAAGCTGAACTTATTCAGCACAAGAGGATTTCTTCTTCACAGCATCTGACCAGACTTCAGGAAGCTGCAATACAGAAATGCCAAAGAGAGATTAGTTATGCCTAACTAGAATGCTTCAATAAATAAACAAACAAACAAAAAGATATAGATTATACTTTTTGACTTCTTGTATTCTAATAACAGCACCTACTACTGAAATAAGATTAATACAGCAGATGTTCGGAGTACTGAATCCGAAAGTTGATGAAAACTTTGAAGAGATAAACCAGCAAAATACTACATGCAGTGATATGACAAAATACGCACAATCATAAAGAAACCAAGCATTAGAAGAAAAAAATGCACAGATCTCTAAATGCGAAGATTGAAGCCAGAAATCATAAGAAGGCTCGGAACTCAAACTACCTGATGACAAATGGGGACAAATAAGCCTAGGAGAGATGATATTATTGGTGGCCTACTAATCACCACCGACGCGCAGTCCACTCCCTATGACAGCCTGCACCGAAATCAATTTTCTGACTATTAAAAATCAAGCATATATGCTCCTAACATAAGCAGTTGTTTTGCGCAGCATACAGCTAAAGGAAATTAATCTAAAAAATAAATTTAAAGAACGAAAGTACATTGAAAGTATTCAGAAACAACTGGCCCTCCAGATAAAAACTATAAATAAACACAAAGATTCTGCAAAGTTTTAATTGCTCCTTGAACTCTTCAGCCCAACAAGTTGACTTAACGGCCACTAACAGAAATTGTTTAAGCGTTCAAGAGGCAAAGAACACAGAAACCCACAATGGAGACTAAAATAGCCCGACTGGAAACTGCCACAAGACCTGGATCTTAGTCTTCATCCTAGCCAAGAACATCTCAAAAGGAGTTTTTTTTTCCTTTCTAAAAAAATAAAGAAATTTCAAAAGGAAGAGAATATGAATAGGCACAACAAGAATCCGAAAGACTTGGACCCACGTCCCCACTAATTCCACGGATGGCAGCAGAAAGAGAATCCTAAACTGAATCAAAGACGAAGCGGAACAGATTGCCGAGAACCATGGCATTTCTTCCGCGGCCAAATGCTACCTCGATTGATCGATCGAGAGGGGCTTCCTGAGCAGCAGAAGAACCCAAGGAATCGCATGGGAATCCCAGCCTGATCCCAAAGGCGGAGGCGCCGCCTCTGAATCGCCCAAACAACTAGCTGCTCGGCATTGCAGGAGCCCAGGGAAGCACGCAAATTTATGCCAAAGAATCCCAACCATGACAGGTACACCCCAGGTGTCTGTACGAAGAAACCATGCTTGCCGTTGCCGGCTTCCTCCAAAACAAATCAAAAAGTAAGAGAGGGAAAAAAATCTCAAACCCGAGCCAAACCGACACGCAAGACGAACAAAGCCGTTTCCTTTGCTGCCAAAACCGGCAAAGATCCACCCATAACTCCCCAAAACGAAAAAACAACCCCATCCCTGGCCACAAACTCGCCGGTCGCCGCCGCCGGCGAAGAAAAGCTACCAAGCACAAATCTTTTTCCCCACTGCGCGCAAACCGAGAAGGGACGAGGCATTACGCGAAGGGAGCGGGCGGGCAGCCTGAGCCTGACCGGCGGCCGGCGGCGGCGAGGTGGCCGGCCGCCGTGGTGCGTGGAGCTGTGCACGAGCAGGAGGATCAGAGGGAGTCGCCGAGGTGGTGGTGGTTCATGTGCCTGCGCGTGTGCGCCTGCGTATAGTTGTTATACACCACGTGGGAGAGGGGTAGATTGAGAAGGTTCAGAGGAGGGATGAGGAAGGTGGAGGGAGACTCGGACTGGGAGAGAGACAGGGGAAGATGGAGGTGGCTACAAGGCTGCAGCTTTTCTCTCTCTAGCCTCTACCCCTCTCTCTCTCTCCTCCTGCTTCTGTTGCTTTGAGATTTATTTAATTTCAGTTTTTTTGGACCAGCAGTTCATTTGATTTTTATTTTTTTTCTGTTTCCCTCCCCTTTTTACCTGCACAAAAATGTTTCTTTTCATAACTCCTTTTGCGTGTGTGCCAGTGCGTGGGGCAGGCCAGTTTGCACGGTTTTTACCTTGTGCAGGCAGAATTAAATTTGTTGGTTGTGAATTTGGCCAAAGTTTGGTGGTGAGAGGTGAACGGGGGGAGCAGCTGGGAACAGTTCGTCGGAGCTGACATGTTCAGTCAATATAAACCGCTGCGCAAACTCTGTGAAATCGCAGGCGACTTTTATAGCTAGGAATTGAATTCGGAGAGCATTTGCATGTGTGGCTGGGCATAGAAATGGGCGTTGGTTGAGGTGGAGCCAGGCTTTTCCAACAGTATCTTGCACAGTAATGCATATCTTTGAGATACATGAACATACCAGCCTACTGTACTGTGCCCAGATATGAATATCCAACTAGGACCCATTTAGATCACTATATAGCTAATAGAAAGATGCTAAAAAAAATAAAACATCCCAATTTATAGTTCAGTTTTCAAATATCTAACTACCAACTTATAAAAAATAAAAAAATACAAGCATGCTTTATCCAGCTAATTCAGCTATGATAAGCTGAAAGGAAAGAACCCAAACACAGTCTAGGATCTACGTGAACGAACACTGCAAAATGAAAAAAAAAGTAAATACCATTCGTTTCGTTCCAAAATGTAGGTCGTTTTAGTTTTTATAAAATTTAAAATGATCTATATATATTTCGGAAAGGAGGAGTACTCGATATTCCAAAATTTGTATGGAATCCATGCAAGGGCTCGCAGGTTTAGAAGGAAAAGAGAAAAGGGTCGTGCTGTTTTCTGTTTGTTTTGCATTGGGTTCCTTTGGCTAAGTAATTATGCGGTGAGGTCCTCGAGATTATGGGCATTAATCTGCAGTGCCCGAGACAAGATGCTGCTGCACCTGGACCTGGAGACCTGGACTGGAATAGATGCAGGCACGCTCCGATCCAGAGCTGGGCACCATGGCTGGTGACAAAACGTTGCTGAATCCGATAGGGCGCGGAGCACCAAAAATGTTGCTCCCCCTTCTCTATGCAGTAGCCTAGTACTGCATGCCCCATGGACCATGATGTCGCCCTGCGTCCCAGATCGAGCTAGAAGAAAATGATGTCACCCTACCCTGCCCTACAGGTTTTGCCTTCAGCCCTTTTTTTTTTTACCGTCAAGAGAGCGTCTGGATTGGTCACAGGCCCGTTTGGATCGATCACATAGAGATTATGAGAATCTCCGGATTCAAAATAATAAAAAGGTAGTTTGTTTGGATTCTCGGATTATAATCTGGATTGTGGTGGGTTAGAAAGGTAAAATGACTACAATACACTTGATTCATTCACCTTTCTAAGAGTTCGAGGCGGCAAAATCGTGTAATTTGTCATCCGAGAATCAAAAAAGCTAGGGAAGAGGAGATTATGAATTACGGGGACTCTAGATTCCTACACTACGATCTAGTTTGTTTGATTCAGATTTTGATTTTTTTTTAATCTCTAGATTGTAGAATCCTTTGGATCCAAATGGCCCCTAAGATTCTATCTTACTAGACAGTTATTACTAGAAATTTAGTAACTGAGCCTATGGATGTCTCTCTCGTATGATGAAACTCTCACTCCTCTCTTCCTATTATTGCCCTACCAGTCATGATGATGTGACATTAATTTTTATGAAACTCTTGTGATGGTGTGACATTAATTTTTATGAAACCATCGTCAAGACTGGGCGAAAGCTTTGGACATGGAACAAACTTACCTTTTGTCACCCTTAAGCAGAAGACCAACACCAATAATCGCAACAATAAAGGGTGTTTGGTTCCACGAACTAAAATTCAGTCCCTATCACATTGAATGTTTAGATACTAATTAGGTGGACTAAACATGAGCTAATTATAAAACTAATTGCATAGATGGAGGCTAATTCGCGAGATGAATCTATTAAACCTAATTAATTCATGATTAGCACATATTTATTGTAGCATCACATTGTTAAATCATGAACTAATTAGACTTAATAGATTTGTCTCACGAATTAGCCTCATCTATATAATTAGTTTTATAATTACTCTATATTTAATACTTCTAATTAGTATTGGAAATCTAAATTCGATAGAACTAAACGAACCCATGGTTAAAAATTAACAGAGACTGATGAAGGAAGCACCCGATCTGACACATCCAAATTTAAGGCACAAGAGAGGTCAGATTTGAGGGTGGCAGGGCTTGCAGGGGCTCTGTTCCTAGGGAAATGCACATGCAACATCGACATTTTTTTTTGTTTCTTCCAGATAAAAGAACATTTTTTAAAAGCTTATAAAAGAACATTTGAGTACAAGCGGGAGGTACATGTCTTGGTCGCGTCATGTCAGTGGGATGCAACAACACGATCGATGTTACTATTCACCGACCATCTCTCTAGCCGTACTGGTATGGATCTCAGTTAAAATCGAATGCTTTTTCTTCAGGAAAAAAAATCAAATACTTACTTCAGAAAAAAAAAAATTCAAAAACTGGAGGTGTTTCCTGTCAACCTTTTATTCCCTTGTTGGAAGTTGGCTTGGATGGCCCCTGATCCGTCAGGTGGCGCAGCGACCGTCCGATGTGGTCCAGACGGTCAAAGATGCGCACCAATGTGGAGCCGGCCAGTCCATTCATGCATGCACGCTCTGAACGGAACAAAATTTTAAGATCTTGCTCGTCCGGTGATCCATTTTTCTTTTCTTTTCTTTTCTTTTCTTTTCATTGGAGAAAAAGATTCAATCCCTAACATGACATGTGGGTCCCGCAGCGGCACATTTTGGACTATAATGAGATTTTCACAGCATCATGCATGGACGATGGTCCCTTTAATCATGGTGTTTTTGGTAGAGAAAATGCACGATATCAACAGTATTTGTGTTGTTGAGAGGTGGAGCCATGCATGGGCTACGAGGAGAAGGGAAAAATTGTACAAAATTTTATGTGCTCGTGGAACATGCCGAGCACACACATTGCACGGCTAGCTGATGATCTCTCTCTTTCGTGCGCACAGTGGCTGACTGGCTTGCTGCGCACGCACACACGAACCGCAGACGTGTACAAAAGTGTGAACCGTCGGTGTGCCTCATGCATGCATGCTAGATGACATGCACGCACGCAGCGTTTATGAAAGAATTTAGCGTCCTGCGCAATCATTGCATTAGTTCGTTCGGTGGTTCTCCATGCATGGCACATTCTTCTGTAAATTCTTGTACTGTATTTACTTCAGAAAAATAAAATTCTTGTGCTGTAAAGGAGGCTTCAACTGGACACATTGTTCTATTGCTCTTTAAAATTCAAACTGGAGTCATCAAAGATTTATTTGGACTTGAGACTTGAGAGAGAACGAACCAAGGTGGCAGAAGTGCAGCTTAAATCCTTCTCTTTTACCTCCTTTTCATTTTCAAATGGCCAGTTTCCTTCCCTTAGTATACTATCTCATTAAAAACCAACACTCTCACCTCTAGAAATCGAAAATAAAAAAGGGATGATATTAGCATTTTCTTAAAGAAAAATATTAGCATTTTTTTTACACCGGCTTGAATCGCGCATCAGGTCTGGCCACCGGCTCTACGCCTGTACCTAGCTTGACCTGAACGTACGCCTAGTTTGTACTCCGCCACAGTAACTTTGAATCGATGCAATGGTGAAAAAAAACCATAATAACGTACAGTCGCGCGTACGTGGCAGTGTGGCAGATTGAACGCGCAGCTGGTTTACCGGCGCATCACATGATTTACCGCTTGTCCGTGGCAAATCTTTTTTACTACAGTATGAGGCGAAAGAGACGACGATGGGACCGATCCTGCGACTGCAACGCCTGCAAGTTTTTTTTTCCCTGATGAGGATTTTTACCGCCATCCATGGTGGTTTCTTCCCGGCCAGATTGACTGTCCGGTCAGCCGTCCGGACGAGCAATCGATTCATGCCCTGCCAGGCCTGCGAATTTCACAGTGCCGTGCAAGCAGCAACATGATTGGGCACTCGTATCTAGAAAAACTTACAAGAAAAATGTGCACTTTAACCCTTCGACGACCGGTGCTTTGTGCATTTGACCATGATCTAACCAATTGTCAGGGCCAGTCTCTTAAAACGGCTCCGGCGGCTTCTCTGATGAAGCGGCTTATCTGGTGTTGATGGAGCTATTTTCGAAGGTGTTTAGCAAAATGGCTTCTCCTATATTATTAGCTATGGATATAAGAGGTCAAATGTCCTATATGCCCTTGGATATATATTTTTTTAATAGATGAATCGAATGTTTAATAATAGTTTATAATTTAAGTCCATTTGAATTACAAAAATAAATGAAAAGGGATTCTCTCTCCTTTTCTTTTTTTCTTCTTTTTTCCTTTCACCTTTTCTTTTTTTCCTTCCCCTTTTCTTTTTCCTCCGTGCTCCCCATCTCCTTCTGCCTTATCTTTTTCCCGTCTCCTCTGGCTTCCGCCGCTTTCTCCCTCACGCGCCGCCCGGCCCCCCGTCGCCGCCCCGCTCCCCGTCGCCACCCGGCCCTCGGGTCCCTGGCGCTGCTCCGCCTTAGCTCGCCGCCAACACTGAGCTCCACCGCCATCCCCGTCGCCACGCCGCCTCGAGTCGCCACCCGGCCCTCGGGTCCCCCGTCGCCGTGCCGGCTAGCTCCCCGTCGCCTGGCCTGCCTGCGGGCCCTCCTCGAGGGCAAGCATGGGAAACGGCCGAGGAGGAGACGCGGGAGCCGGTTTTTTTGGCTCCGCCTCCTCGAAAGGGCTCCAGAGAGCGCGATTTGCGGGACTCTGCTGCCGGAGCCGTTTTGCTGCGCGCGGGTCCTTTGGTAGGGCTTCGGGAGAAGCTGCTCGAGGAGCCGCTCCCGGAGCCCTACTAAACGAGCCCTCAAATTGCCCTTCTTTTCTCTCCCGTAAAATTTTACTTTTATTAATATATTATTACTCTTTCTTTTTACGGAATCGGCATCCTACCTATTTTTTATATATAAAATAAATCGCGTATGTGTAATGGATTTTAGATAGCCTCCGAGCCCAAAGGAGAAAGGCAGAAGGTATTATAGCCCCTACTGTTTATGCTGTGCGCGGGACCTACTCGAGCGCTATATGCCTATGCGTACTTTACTGAGATAATTTATGCGCTCCGAATTGAACTCTCCTATCGATGCGCCCACTTGATGAAATCACCGCGGGTAGATTTGATGGCTTGTCAAACTACTAGTCGGAAGCGGTCCCAATTCAGGCATCTTCTCGATCGCGAGAGACCCCACCGTCTCAGTAGCCCCTATTCACCCACCCTCATCAACATTTTCTTGAGAAAGTTCTGTGCAAAAACATATACTACTCAGTAATTGGCGCGGTAAACTATTTTTCCCTTTTTATTTTCTCTCCACATGGCTAAAAAAATCATCGGGGGTCTGTTCACGGTTCACATGTAAATAAATAAATAAAAGTATTATTAGGAAAAGCTTGCTCGACCACGGCCGTGGAGTCATATGAGCAAAAGAGAGTTACGTAAAAAGGTCTCAGAGGGTGTTTGGAAACACCCTCCTAAACTTTAAACTTTAGTACCTGTCACATCGGATGTTTAATACTAATTAGGAGTATTAAATATAATCTAATTATAAAACTAATTGCACAGATGGAGTCTAATTCGCGAGACGAATCTATTAAGCCTAATTAGTCCATGATTTGATAATGTACTGCTACAGTAAACATATGCTAATCATGGATTAATTAGGTTTAATAGATTCGTCTCGCAAATTAGTATAGGGGTTCTGCAGTTAGTTTTATAATTAGCTCATGTTTAGTCCTCCTAATTAGTGTCCGAACATCCAATGTGACCCTCCTAAAATTTTGTACTTCGTATCCAAACATCCCCTTAGAACATTGAGCAGCTAGTTTTCATAAACAGTTCTCCTGCACGCTATGCAATGCACTGCAATCCCGCATTGCTCCATTTAAATGTGTAGGACCTGTGGGGTCATATCATCTCATATCTATTCTTTTTTTTAAAAAAAATCTAGCACCACAATTCTAGAGGTAATATTTATTTTGATTTGGATATATCCTTCCATCTTCTCCATATATAATCTTGACAACAAAGGAAGCTATACATCACATACACATCATCAAGAAGTAATTAGTCATTGGATTACATCTATAAATTGATGGTTCAAGATCGAACGAACATGTGTTTGTAAGCTGCCCACCTGGAACGGAAATAAAATGTATTCGACTTATTACATTTGAAGATGTAGAATAGTGTACTCTGAATGAAATGTGTACTTTATCGTGGCTAATGTTTAAATGTTCTTTTTAGATGGCCCTCCTATCACTGGATTGTTGGTGATCAGCACATGAAAAGTCTACATCTTGATAATGTGCTAAGCTTGTGAAATATTTTATTATATTACAATAAAAATTGGTTTCCAACTAAAGTAGTGTTGATGTCTTTAACTGTGATTGTTTTTATTGAGTGATGAAGAGGAAATCAACATACAACTGGTAATATAAAATTAATTATAGGTCAAATGGAGATTATTGTCATATGATATTTTATCAATGACGGTTGTTGGAAAAGAAATACGGCAATACATCCACAACAACATGCCGGTAGGACATATGCCCCTCCCTTCTTTCGTGGCAGAACCCATATGCGAATATCACTCCATCATATATGGGTTGCATATGCATGAATGAAATGTAAGGAAGTAACAATTAAAGTGAACGATTTAGATTATACCCTCGTATTATGCGCAGAATGGTCCTGTACTAGTTAATACGTGTCCATTAACTAAGTGCAGTGGGACACGTAAGCAATTCACCAAACATCATGCCCTAGTCGTACGATATAATAACTTATGAACTTGGTTGTACACGTGGTTGATTGAGTATATATACTTAGTAAAACGTACGGGTGGCATGTAGTAGTCGAGATAGGTACGTACTTGACTACGCAGGAACGACGGGCAATGCGGAAAATGAGCGTGCATCCAATCCATACGCACTAGCGTGATACGTCCGCTACGTGGGGCTGTGGGCCAAACGATCCCGCTAGCTGCTGCCCGCGGCGCGCCCCGAACAAAAGCTCCGGCACAGTGCCGCGCACTCACGCACGGATCGGAGCCACACGTCCATCCATCCGCCCTTCTAGCCCTTTACCAACAAGGCAACAACAACCTTTTTATTCCTTCCTATTGTTAGATCGCACACGACTGTCGTCGCAGTGACCTACCGATCGGTCACGAGCTTAAAAGTAGCGTACGTGTGCGCACAGATGGCCCGCAGCTTTGCGATTCGTGCCCCACGCACGTGCATGCATGCCTCTGTGCTTGCGTGTGCCACTGAGCCGACCGTGGCCGAGGGTCGCATCTATCTGACGGCTGGGCCCCGGGAACCTTGCACTGTAGTACTAATCTCCGGCGGCCGGCGGGGAGAGGGCCGGCCGTGTGGACTGTGGCTGTTAGGCTGCAGCAAAAAGCTGAGCCGCCTTCATCATCTCCTCCATATGGGCTCTCTCCCAGCCCCCAACGCGGCACACGGCGGCGGAGGCGACACGTGGCATATTGATCAGCGAAGTCCACGCAGCAGGCATCCTGCTGATGGAGTTCGCACTGAAAGCAAAGCTTAGCGTTGCATCTTTTCAGATCCTTTTTCCTTTTCCTTTAATTTTTTTTTTAACACGAACCAACTTGTGTTGGCTCTTGGGCCTACGTACAAGTCTGCTGCAATGTTACAGCCTCAAGCAAGCAAGAGTCGAGTGAAAAAGAGGAGTATTTTCTCCACCAAAAAATTGAAAGGAAAAGAGGAAAAGAGTAAAAAACATAGTTATATATCATTGTTATAGTTGTAGTAGCGTGTAGTGTCATTAATTTGGTTGTTTCATGTAACCAACTATTCTACCTCATTTAGCCAAATCACATTTTTTTTTGCAAACTTTGAATGTTTTTGTCCACATTTAGTCAAATTTTAAGTATGTTCATATATACTAACATTTTCAGGGGAGATACGCAATGGCCAAAGTCTATGACCGTAATTGTTTGCCCGTATCGTCGGCGGCCGGCCTGCCGGCCGGCATGGTTTACACGGCACACGGCAACAACATTTGGAGAAAGCGGCATGAAGCTCCCCATCATTATCAGCCCACTAAGCACAAGCTGAACTACTCCACTGATCAGATCTTGGCTGATTTGCATCGCCTAACTAACCTGGTTTCATTTTAAAACGAGCCCTCCTTTTTCTGTTTACTAAAGCCCCAGCCATCTGATTGGTCACGATCTGTGTGTGCTCCCCATTCGTCTCACAGAGAATAGTGTGCCTTGCATAGTTGCACAATGAAAGACATTATATAGGCTACTAAGTAACACCATTATTGTTAATTATGATGTATGTTTTTTGGAACCATATAGCTGGTGTGGTTGTTGGGCTAAATTATTGTGGCACTAGCTAGCTAACTTGTAGCATCATGCTCTCGTGCAGTGTGGGTTGGTAAGTGCAGATCTATCGGTTGTTTGTGTGCTCTTTTCTCGGTTTGTTACTCCTTCGGTCCCAATTTATAGGTCGTTTTGACTTTTCACCTAGATGTATGCTTATGTCTAGATACGTAGTAAATACTATGCACATAGAAAAGTCAAAATGATCTATAATTTGAAATAGAGGTAGTATCAGCTAGTGAGCTGAAGATTATGTAAGAATTTAGTTGTGTGTAATAATGGCAGGAATATTTATGCTGAATTTTTCAGTTTCGGTTTTGAAATTTCAGCTGGTACGTTGTAGAACTTATTTTCTTGAATTTACACTTTATCAATATTGATATATTCATATATATATATATTAAGGATTATACTGCAGATGTCGTATATGTTGTGAGATAATGCTAATAATAGCAATTCTCTGGTGTTCATTCTTTTAGTTTATAGCTAGGATGTTACTCATTTGAAATGATGGGTTAGGCAAGTACATGTGCACACTCTTGTCACCCTTTCTCCTGACACAGTTCATGTTCATCTATGACTACCTATGCTTCACCAAAGAGGGAAAACAGAAAAAAAACACAAGTACAGACATGCGTGCGTGAGCTTTTCAGACAAGCGAAGTGACTGAGTTAAAAATTTTGATGCAGGACTCCAACAAAAGTCCAACTTGTTTTATGACACGAATGACTTGTTTTACTTGCACTGTTTGGTACTCCCCTGGAACGGTCATATATATTTGACTGCCTTGATCAAAATCAAGTCAAAAATTTGAAAATTTGACCATGTATTGTTTCCAAATTAAACATTTAGTTTCTAAATATAAAAATTATATATATAGGTACATTTTTGTTCAAAAATATTTTTATATATAATCTTATATATTTATTAGACACTGTATTGTAACAGAAAACGAAAAATAATTCGATATACATGCTTCTGTTTGAAAAACATATTCTTACATATATTATTAGTTAAAGTGGCACATTAAACATCATGTCAACATCAATCCAGACGAAATTTTGAGGTTAACGTTTCAAGTTCGAGATGGAAGGAATCAGGGGGATTGTCAGGAGTAGCTCATCGATCCACATGTACAGCTTCTTCGCATCTCGGAAAATTGACGGGGCAATTATTGAGACGAGACGTTCGAACGGCCAATAATGTTTTTTTTCCTCTCTCTCTCTCTCTCTCTCTTTCAGATTAATGAAATTCCTTAATTTTATTGGTGCGCAAGTACAGTCAATCATGAAAGGGAACATGAGCTACTAGCTACGGATCGAGTTGGCAAATGCCCATCGTCACGTGTGCTGCGTCCCGTGGCGAGACGCACCGTCAGTCTTCTCGTCTACCACGCAGCAGCAGCGTATGGATGCTAACGCGGTTGTTTCTGATCGAGACACGTAGCGACCTGCGCCGTGGGCTCGTGGGGTGCATGCAGGTCGTTCGGTCAACTGTCCACGTGCACAATTTTTTTTGGTGCTTTTTTTTTTCATGATGGTTGGCATTAGTCACATGTGCAATTTGTGCAGTCATAGTGCTAGAGTCAAATACCATATTTTCTTCAGACTATTATTTTGGAACCTCCTTTTTTTTTTGTTGTTGCAAAGATCAGGAAGTTCTTTCGATCTGAATTAGGCCCATTACGGTACGGCCTTTTTCTTTGAAAGAAAGTGGGAGACTGGGAGTACATTCGTTGGGCCAATCTGAATTATGGATGTGGCCTGTTGTTCGTAATACTGGGCCCAATCAATCTCGGCTACGCTCCCAGGCCGAGAAGAAAGAGAAAGAGAAGAGCTACGCTTCCCACCCAGCCCAACTAATCTCGGCTACTTGTATGCTAGCCCACCATCAAAAACAAGCCCATCAGGTGCCCGCTGTTTGGTGTTGGGCGCCGAGCAGCCGGTCGCGCGCCGGGTCCCGAGGCAACGGTCACGTCGCGCCGCGGCCGCAGCCCCGGAGAAATCCGTTGTGCCGGCCCCACATGTCATCCGCAGACACCTGTTCGTCCCCCTGTGTCTTCCTCGTTCCTCCTCCTCCCTTCCTCCGCTTCCTTCTCCGCCACCTCAAACAACCCAAAAAAAAATTTTGCAGCGCAAAAAATACCAGAGAGAGAGAAAAAAAAAATCCTCAACGAGGGCGAAACCCTAGCTGTGGCCGGATTCCGCCGCGGCATTGCCCCTCCCGCGATTCGCGCAGGAGCTAGCTGGGCGCGGGCGGGCCGCGTACGGGCCCGATCGCCGGCGGCGTGGCAGCCGGCGCTGCCGGGTGGGCGTGGGCGTCAGGGGCATTGGGTCGGTAGCGGTCAGCACGGGGTCCGATCGCTGGCGCCGCCGCGGGCAGGCTGGTTGGCCGCGGGCAAGCGCGCGGTCGGTTGGTCACGGGCCTCGCGGAGCAGGTGGGCCCGGGGGCAGGCCGCCGGAGACGGCGGCGGCGGCGGCGGCGACGGAGACGGCGGCCGGAAGAAGAAGGGGATGGCGCTCTTCCGGAGGCTCTTCTACCGGAAGCCGCCGGATCGGCTCCTCGAGATCGCAGACCGCGTCTACGGTACGGTGGTAACCACATGCATTCCTCAATCCAGAATTCAAAATTGGCGCGGGCCCAATTCTGTCGATTTCAGCATTAAAAATGGAGCTACCTTTGTAATTTCGCTCAGTGCATTGCTCAGACAAATGTTGCGGTATGCGTTTGCATCACCAGTATACGTGCTATGTATGTGACTGCGCGCTGCATTAGCATGGTGTGGTGTCTGGAAGATCGAGCTTTGTTGCTCTAGTTTCGCTTACCCTCAGTGCATTTGCTCTTGCTGAAACTAAAACCATCAGTGTTCAGTACATGGTAAATTGCAACATTGCGACCTGGTCACTTAGGATAGGTTGCGGTGTTCCTTATGTAGGCCATTCAGTGCTCAATTTTTGTTACATTCCTAGTTCATAAAAGTTACCTCGATGTTTGCATGTAATGAGTATATAGATACCAGCATTTATGTATGCATCAGCCGTAGTGCATCATCTAAATATATGGTTCATGTATACCCTCTAGCTACCAGACCCCACATATCTTCTAGTCTATGCATTAGTGCTTCAAGAGCGCACAAACTTCTCCCAAATTCAATTATCTTGGGATCTGTCATGCTGCTAAAATGTTTACAAACATGCTCAAAATAAAGTCTGACATGAATAGAGTATAATTGGCCTGTTTGTGCTTGCAGTATTCGATTGTTGCTTCTCAACAGAGACCATGGACCAATACAAATACAAGAATTACCTGGACAGCATTATTTTGCAGCTTCGTGAACAGTTTGCAGATTCTTCATTGATGGTACTCAACTTCAGAGATGAAGGAAGGAGTCTGGTTTCAGGTATTTTCTCCATGTACGGTATTACAGTCAAAGACTATCCTTGCCAGTACCAAGGATGCCCGTTACTTCCTTTGGACATCATTCTCCACTTCCTAAGACTGAGTGAGAGGTGGCTTATGGTTGAAGGGCAGCAAAACATTCTGTTAATGCACTGTGAGAAAGGTGCATGGCCGGTGTTGGCCTTTATGCTTGCAGGTCTTCTTCTGTATAGGAAACAATATAATGGGGAGCAAAGAACTCTAGATATGGTGTACAAGCAAGCACCTAAGGAGCTTCTTCAGATGTTAACCACATTGAATCCACAACCATCTCATCTTCGGTATCTTGGGTACATTTGCAGAATGGAGGATGAGTTGGGTTGGCCCACGCAGCCTATTCCTTTCACCCTGGATTGTGTAATCCTTAGAAAAGTTCCAAATTTTGATGGAGTTGGTGGTTGTCGGCCAATAGTTCGAGTATATGGTAAGGATATTCTAACAACTGACAGAAGTCACAGTGGCGTTTCATCAACATCGAAGGCCAAGAAACATGTTAGGCGTTACAGACAGGTACCGTCAAGCACATTTCTAATCTAAATGGTTCTGCTATTTATTCAAGTTACTCGTTAACTGTTGTTGCAGGCAGACAATGTGCCAGTGAAGTTAAATGTTGGGTCCTACGTCCAAGGTGATGTCGTCCTTGAATGTCTGCACGTGGATGATGGCCCAGAAGATGAAAAGTTAATGTTCAGGGTGATGTTCAACACCTTTTTTATCCAGTCTCACATTTTATTGTTGAGCTTTGAAGACATCGATATTTCTTGGGATGCTGATCACAAGTTCACAAAGAACTTCAAAGCAGAGGTAGGCTATGATTTCTCATGCATACATGTGGTAATTCGTTACCAGATATATCAATGTTAATTGTAAGTGCATGCCTGAACCAGGTACTCTTTTCAGAGTTTGATGCTGAGTCTGATGCGTCCACTGAAGTGACACCTGATGATGATGATATGGATGTTGCCTCTGCTGATGAGTTCTTTGAAGCGGAAGAAATCTTCAGTAATGCTGACTCCCAAGAAGGACTTAAGGATGCTGATACTCTTTCTATAGCCTCTACAGACTTTGGTCCAACCCCAAGAGCCGAACCTCAGAAGAACTCACCATTTTCCAATTTTGAGCTAGATATTGGCATCGATCAATCAGGAAATAACAAAGTCAATGAATTGGGTTTGTTGTTAGAAACAATAAGTGATGAAAAGACATGCACATCCACTGAAGCCAATAAGATGCATAGCAACAAAACTGGAGTAGTGAAGTCAAGTTTGGCAGCTACAATAGATGGAGACAGAAATGGTGGCATTTCCTGTTCTTCTTCCAACAAAGAAAATGGCTGCATGTTGGAGAATTGCAGTTCCAAGCATGACACAAGTATGGGTTCCAGTCAAGACTCGAATCAGATTGATAATGTCTTGGTAAAGGAGGTGATTATATCAGAAACTAATAGCCCTATGGACATACAGATGATCAAAGAGGTTATCATATCTGAACTTACAACTCCCAAATTGGTGTTAGAGGGGAAGTCAATGGACATTGAATTAGGTGAGACAGTCCACAATTCAGAAAGTACTACATTGGAAGAAGCTGAGGATAATGAACGACTTGATACTTTTCTCAAGCAGGATGTGGGAGACAGTGGGGGAGATGAATATGCTGCTTATGAAAATGACCTAGTGATTGGACATGAAGAAGGCAGCAACAAACAACAACTTAGTATCAGAGATGCAAATGCAGAAGTGATTGGGCCCACAGATGAAAATAACAGGGTGGACCTTCAATTATCAGGAAATTCACATCCACAGAGCTCAAGCACTTCTTCAGAATCAAGTTCTGCTGAGAAACATATCGAGCAGCTTCATGCTTGCAGCAGTAATGGCACTGCAGAACAAAAGGAGGGAATTGATACATCATTTACTAGTTCCCAAAGCCAGTCTTCGAATACTTCTTCTGTGAACATTCTACCAGAAGGATCTAGCCAGTCTTCGAATACTTCTTCTGTGAACGTTCTACCAGAAGGATCTATCATTGCCCTAAACCATGTTCCAACTTCTATTAATGCAAATACAGATACAACCGATTCATCTCGACTTGTGCTAAAGAAAAAACCTTTTCATCCTTTGTCTACATGTAGGCTTTTTGCTCCATCATCTCCCAGGCGCAGTCTGCTTCGTGCAGCATCCACAGATTTGTCCTTTTTATCTCCACTACAAACAGAGTCTAAGCAGAACTCTGTTGCTTCTACAAGTGGAAGGGATGATTCTGCTTCAACTTCTGTGCCTCCACCATCTTCACTCTATACACCCTTGGGATCATCATCCCAAATATCTTTAGTACATCCTCCTCTCCGACCAATAAAAACTGTTTCGTCTTTACCTTCATCATCATTTGAAGCATACATAGAGATGTCAATGTCATCTTCAATATCGCCCAAACACCAAGAGCATGTTAAACCTCATCCTCCCCCAATACAAGCACCTTGGCATCTTCACCCAACATTGACACAGGAAAAGGATGTACATTCAGGTAGTCTATTGCCTTCTTCCAACAAATATGCCCGTCACCCCCCACGCCCGCCTCCTCTGCCACCTCGACATAATTCTTGTAGCCAAAGTGATTCAAGCACCCTAATATCTGCACAGGAACAAACAAGAGCTGATAGGTATTGCTCCTCTAGTCCTGATTGTAGACAAACTGTTCTTGACTTAGGTGATTCCTCAGTAACCTCTCCCTCAAAAAGTAGTATAGATACAACAGAATGTCTCCTAGGATCCTCTAATTTTGTAGATGAGGAAGTAGCAAGTAGACACGATACACTAACTGCCATTGATGTCCCAAGTACTAGTGAAGATACCAAATCTTTGTTGCATACTGTGACTTGTTCTTCACCTCCCAAAACATTACAACATAGTGCACCACCGCCACCCCCACCTCTGCCTCCACTACCACCACCATTGCAATTACCGCCACCAGCAATATGCAGTGATAGCGGATCACTACTGCCAGTATACTCAATTCCACCTTCAGATTGTCCATATAAAGAATCAGCAATGCTACCAGAACAACAATCTCCTGCTCCACCTTCTTGTCTTGAAGGACATGAAGCAAGCGAAGTTCAATTATTGCAATCTCGTATTACGGCTGAATTATCTTCATCAGAACATTCTAAGTATATGGTTCAGCATTTGTCTAGAAGTACTGAAGATACAACTTCAGCTCTCTCACCCTTTATACCCGCAGCACCTCCATATTCAACATTTCATATTGTAACAGATGATTCTTCGAGCTCAACATTTGCAGAGGAAGTAACCTGTACGCAGTCTTTAGATCAAACAACACAATCCATTCATTTGGAGCCCTGCAAGATGGAGATATCACTGAGTGAAACAATCAACGAAGTCCTGGCCTCTATAGGTGATGATAAAGAACATGAAGGCATACCAATTCCTCCATCACCACAAAAATTGTCGTGGCCTAGAGAACATGTGAAACCTCCATCTCCTCCACCACCGCCGCCGCCACCACCTTGTCATGCAACACTTGTACCATCTCCATGTTTATCTTTAACTCCACCTTCTCCAAGAGAACATTATGAAAATCCACCTTCCCCACCACCTCCACCTTTTTCTAGAGAACCACCTTTTGTAGCTCCCCCTCCCCCTCCACTCCCTAGTCGTCCATCTCCATGTAGAAAACATATTACTCCACCTCCATCACCTCCTCCACCTAGAGAAAATGAAGTAATTCGTCCTTTGACTCCACAATCATGTACAAGGCATGCTATACCTCCACCACCACCTTTACCTTTACGTCATATTGCACCTCCATCCCCGTGCTCATACCAACCTCATTTCCGGAAAGATGTGGCAATCCCACCTTTTCCCCTCATAGAGGATGATGTGATAGTTTCATCTCCACCTTCAACAAGGGTTGATCAAATTCCACTGCCGCCACCACTTCCAAGAGGGAGTGAAATTTTGTTGCCACCTCCTATTGAGGGTATACAATCACCACAGAAAACTCCTCTTGTTGAAGTTATTAAACAAATTCCACCTCCACCTCCTCTCCCTAAAGGACAAAGAGGATCTCCATTGTCTACTCTTTGTGGAGAAATTATGAACATCCCACCACCTCCACCTCCCGGAGGACATGGAGAAGCTTCACTAGCAATTCATTCCAAAGAATTAGGAGGCATTCCACCTCCACGACCCCTTACTGAAGGGATAGGAGGAATCCTATTGCCCATCGGACTTCAAAGTGGAGCTTTGTCATCGCTTCAACCTACCAAAAGATTGGAAGGTCCTTCACGATCCCCGCCTCCACCACCGCCACCGCCACCATCTTCCAATGGATATATAGGGGATTCACCACCGCCACCACCTTCAAGAACATGTGGAGAGGCTTTGCTGCCATTGCCACCTCAGACAAAATGTGGAGGGGCTCCACAACCACCACCACCTCCTAAAGGATATGCAGGGGCTCCACCACCGCCACCTCTTGAAGGATATGCAAGGGATCCACCACCGCCTTCCGGAGGATATGTAGGTGCTCCACCGCCACCACCACCACCACCACCTCCTTCCAGAGCATATATAGGCGCTTCACCACCACCACCATCACCTCCCAAAGCATATGTAGGGGCTCCACCACCACCACCTCCTCCTCCTCCTCCTCCTGGAGGATATGCAGGAGCTCCTCCTCCTCCACCTCCTAGTGGATATTCAGGTGCTCCTCCACCGGCACCACCGCCTCCCGGTGGGTATGTAGGAGCTCCACCGCCACCGCCACCTCCTAGAAGAGATGCAGGGGCGCCACCGCCGCCGCCACCACCTCCCGGAGGATATCCAGGGGCTCCGCCACCGCCGCCACCTCCCGAAGGATATGTAGGGGCTCCGCCACCGCCGCCACCTCCCGGAGGATATGTAGGGGCTCCGTCACCACCGCCACCTCCTGGAGGATATGTAGGGGCTCCACCGCCACCACCCCTACCTGGAGGAATTGGAGGAGTTCCTCCTCCACCACCACCCATTGGAGGAATAGGCGGAACTCCACTGTCTCCACCACCTGCTGGATTTCGAGGTGGAGCGCCCCCTCCTCCTCCTCCTCCCGGAGGACACGGAGGCCCGCCGCCACCGCCTCCTAGAGGACATGGAGGAGTAGGTGGGCCCCCTCCTCCTCCTGGTGCACCTGCCCCTCCAATGCCACCTGGAGTGCCTGGTGGCCCCCCTCCACCTCCAGGTGGAAGAGGTATGCCTGCTCCACCTGGTGGAAGAGGACATGGCCTTGCTCGGTCGTTAGGCCCAACCTTACAAAGCGCAGTACGAAAGTCATCTCTAAAACCACTACACTGGGTCAAAGTAACTAGGGCAATGCAAGGAAGTTTGTGGGCAGAGCTACAAAAGCAAGTGGATGCTAATAGGTACTATCAACTGACCAATCATTTGCTTGCCAAAAGATATAGTTTCTCCACTTTTTCTCTATATTATAATGGAAATTGCTCTGATGATAAATCTCATACAAATTAATTCAAAGCCCACATTTTTTATTGATTGTAGATTCTAGTAGCATTCAATGTATATTTCTCACCTTATTATTATGTTAAACTGGCAACATGATTGATGCAGCCGTGCTGAATTTGATGTAAATGAACTGGAGTCTCTGTTTACCATTGCTCCAAAGACAAAAGCTGGCTCAAAATCAGAAGGACGTGGAAAATCTCTTGGATCTAAACCGGATAAAGTTCAACTGGTAAATTACTCAAAAATTAAGCATTCTAGACATGAAAACAATGACCAATCTTGAGTTTCATGTATTTCCTCTTTGTTAGTTAGTAGTTGCATGGAAGTTTATTTTCCTTATATGAGATGGGTCCGTACAGCATAGGAAGAATGCCATTTACTCTTCAGTCTGATAGTATGTTAATTACATTTGTAGCCAACCAGAACTACATGATGTACGTTGTCACATAATACATGTAAGGTTATACTCAGCCCCTGAACTGAAGTAAGACCACCTACCTGAGTTACCCTTCGAGACCTGAGTCATAGAAATGGAACGAACATGCAAAAATGAAAGAGCCTTTTTCATGAACTAACCTGTTTTTTTGTTCATTTGGTGTAAATGAGTCACTCAGAAATATTGGAGTAGCCATGTCAATTATGATTAGTGGATATTTTGTTCTGTTTAAACTTCTAAGCTCAGGGGCTTAATATGTATGAAAAGTCTAATCTCCTAGCCATGAAGTTGGGAAAGGAAAACATGTGGTGTTTCTGTATTTGCAGTCCATTTCAATACTTTAGCTCAAAATATACTTTGTTGGCATTAACATGCTGGCACTAAAGTTGATCTTTTTTTCTTTCTTTCTGGCAATAGAAATGCTTTACTTACTTTGAGTAAAAAAGAAATCATTTACTTGTGTTATTATTCTTTCCTCTAAAAATCTGTTGGTGTCTTTGAAAATCCCACAGATCGATCTAAGACGGGCCAATAACACAGAGATCATGTTGACAAAAATCAAAATGCCACTCTCTGAGATGATGGTATGTATCTTTTGACTAGCTATGTGCTTTTGCATTTCTTGAACAACAAGGAGTGTGTCACAAATTGAAGGGAAAGCACATTGATTGTTCACAGTTTTTGAAGCATTAAATTACATTCTATCAGTGGAGGGTCAATTCCATCAATTGCATTAGTTCCTTGTGAATAGTGTGGCAGCTTCCTGTGAACGTTCACCATGGGCAATTGTTTCCCTTTCGATATAAATATAAGCATGAAACCTGGTTGTCATAGAAGATCCATTGTAGTTTTTAAACAGTTCTATAGAAGTGAAAGCATCAAATAAATTCTAGGGAATTTTTTGTTTGTATCACTAATACCTTCATTGACAAATGACAAGTGGGTCAAGTAGAAAAAAATGACAGTATGTTTAGTGGCAAGAAAGGGTGTTCCTACCTGTACTTCTAGAATTGTTGGATTGGTTCTCCAGCTCAGATATGTTGATAAAGTAACTGCATTTACTGATGTAGACTTGTAGCTGCATTTGTTTCCCAAATTGATCTGCATATCCTCCTTGGACTGAAAATGCATTTTTGTATATGATAGAGCAAGCATATGGCAGGTCATCACAATTACTACTTTGACCAAATTCTTTCACAATTTTAATATGCACGATTTTAAATCTAGCAAAATTGTTCTGAAGTTATCAGCATATTTTGGTTCAGAATAGTATTCTTGAAAAATATTTAGGTCCAGAATCACCTGTTTTTTTATGAGCTTTACTCACATCGCAACTAAAGCCGCTTCACTGATGGGAATCATCTCCCTCATTTTTTATTGGAAATTTAAACAACAATTAATCCCAAATTAGTGACTAATAGTCAAGTAAGGTTTCAAGTGCATGTATTAACTGTAATGTATCTATATGTTTACTTTCTCTACTTATAACAGAGTGCTGCTCTAGCTTTGGATGATTCTGTTTTGGACGCTGATCAAATTGAAAATCTCATAAAATTTTGCCCAACAAAAGAGGAGATGGAGCTTCTAAAGGTTGTTTTTGAATTAGCACTTAAACTTTCCATGTGTCCCTCATTATCTTGAATTATTTTCTTTCGTGATTTTATTTCCAAAATAAGGTCAATTACTTTGCATATTTTTGTCCACCAGAACTACAGCGGGGACAAGGAAGTTCTTGGAAAGTGTGAGCACGTAAGAATCCGTATTATGCTTTATAGATATATTCCAATGTGATTAAACATGTTTAACTAGGTTAAGGATACAGTTGCATAATTTTTAAAAATCATAAGCTGCTTGTTCTCCTTCAATTTACCTTGCTGCCTTTTTCCCCTGTGCAGTTCTTTCTAGAGTTAATGAAGGTGCCAAGGGTTGAATCTAAGCTTAGGATATTCGCTTTCAAGATTCAGTTTCAGTCACAGGTCATACACTGGTAACTTTTTGGGATTTCGGAGTATTGAGTTGTTCATGGCTTTTCACTATCCAACTTTCTTCTTTTCCTCTTAGATTAGGGATGTTAGGAAGAATTTGCAGACTGTGTCATCCGCTTGTGAGGAGGTAAGCATTCTAATAACTCCTGAATTCTTATTTTTACATTTGGTATCCATGTCATCATGAGAGAACTCATCTCTGATATGCCAATCAGCTCAGAAGCTCTGAGAAGTTGAAGGTTATCATGAAGAATATTCTGTTAATTGGGAATACATTAAATCAAGGCACTCCGAGAGGTAATGGACTTTGGGTAGTTGATGTTGTTAATATCTTTGAAATTAATTTTCCGCACGTCTGTTTAGATGAAAAGCATCATCAAGGTTTCTGTGGGATAATTTCAAGTCACCCTGTTGTACAGTATTATCAATCCATTGTACAGTATTATCAGTTCTTACATGAAGGAGATTACCCACACTAGTACTAAACAAACCACAAAACACTGAAACTACCCAGGATAACACCGGGAGGTCCCTTGCTCCTGTAGCACACCACAAGGACCCTTCATTCATAACTGCCTGGACCAACGTATTGAAGCCCTTGCAGATCCCTTTCTCTAGAGTTTAAGTAACCACACCACCATATAGAGGAGTCTTGTTGTGGCATTACAGCCTGGAGATTTACTTTCTGGAGGACGGAAAACCAAACTTCTTGGGACACCCACATGAAATGAGGAGATGATGCATAGTTTTTTGTCTGATTGATCACACAAGGGGCACTATGTCAGGTGAGGCAACCCTCTTTTCATCAATCTATCTGCCATCCAGCATTAATTCAAGAGGGCCAGCTACAAGAATACCTTGAATCACAGCAGTGCCCAGCACTTCTAAAGACTTTTCCATGGTGTAAGTACCTGATGTAGACAACCACCGTAGATGCTTGTCTTGTATGCCATATTATCCCAGCTGCCAAACATCCAGCATCTCCCAAAGCTCTTAAGTGTCCAACCAATGTGGCTGTTGACAGCACCCCTCTTCTATGAGATACCCACTGTCGTCGATCAGGCAATGCTTCTTTTACCATTCCATTGTTTAGAATTCTCTTAGGCACTGAAGAAACAAGATTTGGTGCTAGCTCCATGATAGTCCCTCCATGCAGCCAGCAATCCTTCCAGAATTTAGTAGACACACCGTTACCCACCATCGTAAAAATTGCCATGGCAAACCTTGCCTTCACATTCGGATGCACCTGTATAACTGTATTTGCAAACCACCCCATGGTCAATTCAGATCAGCAACAATAACCAGCGCATCCAAAGGGCCCAGCCTAGTGTTTGAAAGACTGATACCAATAAAATAAGTTCTTCTGTAGATGGAATGATGGCAAACTAATTGGGGCCTAGATCATGTGTTAATAACAACTTATTGTATCTTCAGGCTCTGTTGGACGTTGGTCACTAAGTAGTTTAATTTACCAATACCTTATATTATCTTTATTGAAGAAAGTAATATTCTTGCTATTTCATTGCAGGCCAGGCTGTTGGTTTTCGCTTGGATAGCCTCCTAAAACTTATAGAGACCCGTGCCACTAACAGTAGAATGACATTAATGCACTTTCTATGTAAGGTATGGAGATAACTACCATCCAAAATTTGAACAATAAAAAATTAGCATGTGCTTAGATGATAATGTTCGTACAGACTTTTGATAATTTTCTATATATTCATGTGTTGGGAACTGGGTGCCCATACCACCCAAGTTCAAGTTGGGCCGAATTTAGGTGCCTATTTTATTCTTAATAGTTGATAGCTACCTAGTTCCTCCAAGATTGGTCTAGTTTTTGTTTTTATCTTTTCTATGTATACAAACAATATTAGGTTAGATAAGGGTAGCACCGGATATGCTCCCATTATGATGAGAACATAAATGAGAGCATATCCTGTCAATTCACTTCTTATTTTGCATCGGTACAGTTTTCTTCAGAACTTAATGACTGGTTTAAATGTACTTCAGTCCCTTGCAGAGAAGTCACCAGAAGTAATGGATTTTCATGAAGATCTTGTCAGCTTGGAAGCTGCTTCAAAGGTAATTTACTTCTCTGACTAGTATGGATAATCTATATTGATAAAATTTATTAAGTATTCTGGAATTTCTGTAAACAGTTGCAACTGAAAGCATTGGCGGAAGAGCAGCAGGCAGTCGTAAAAGGCCTGGAGAAAGTTGAACTGGAACTAACTGCTTCGGAAAGTGATGGGCCGGTTTCTGATGTTTTCCGTAAGGTATATTTTCGCAACCTTTTGTGTTGTTTGCAGTTTTTTCGTATTTCATAGTTTTGGTTGTGTCATTGAGCATAGTCTTTATGTTCCCTTGCACATTTGAGACTTTATTTATTTATTCATTTGTTCGATGCCATGTAGACTTTAAAGGAGTTCATTGATTATTCTAGTGCTGATGTACGCTCTCTATCAGCTTTCTATTCTGAAGTAGTAAGTCATTTATCATCCTTCTTGCTTCCATTATAAACACTGTAAGCATTATAGCTGCTCCTTATTAACTTACCAGTACTTACAGGGTAAAAGCGCAGATGCACTTGCCCTTTATTTTGGAGAAGACCCTGCAAAATTCCCTTTTGAGCAAGGTAATATGCATGCCAATTCATACATGGAAATGGTTTACTGGAGGTGCTAAATCATATTTTCTTTAGTCCATTTTACCATTATGCTGGTAAAGCTGTGATCCAGATATCACGTTTTTAAATTGACGCATCTGGAATAGCCTGCACCTGCTTTCAGTTGTTTTATGCATCAACTAGATTGACACTTGAACTGAAGTCAGTATTCTGGAAATTGCTTGAGATTCGATGGTAGTGCCCTAGCCAGCAGAAGCGTGACATTGAATCCCACTGTGGTGATTCTAACTTATTCCCAGTTAGCGGTTGGAACTTGGAACAACGACTTACATAAGCCTATTGAAGCCTCATCTTCATTAGATCTGCAGTAGTTTTTTTCCCTTGGCCATTTTTCTTCGTCAAATTCTCTATTTTAGACAGTAGATATGAGATGGAAATAGATCTCTGAACTACATCAGTTCCTTTTGCATGATTTTATACTTGATTTAGTGTTTGGTCCATTCTTTATTTTTCTTTTTTTACAAATGTGTTAGAAGCATTTCGTAGTATTACATTTATATCTCTTGTATCTTATTCCTAACAGATCTTGAAACACTGCAGTTGCTACAACTCTTCTGATCTTCGTGGGGTTGTTTCGGAAAGCTACTGATGAAAACCTTAAGCAGATTGAGGCTGAGAAGAAGAAAGCCCAGAAAGAGGCCGAAAAAGAAGCAAACCAGGACAAAACTCCTGTAAAATCAAAAAATGGGAATGGGGACAAATCACCAAGATCACCATCATCCTTCAAGTGATATGCGACAAAAGTTTTATGCTCAGCTTTTCTTCCTTGGGAAATGCCACCTCCTCTGGCCCGCACAGGTTTTCGCACAAGCATCAGTGGTTACCGAAACACATGAATTCCTTGTGGACAACTTACGCTTACAAGACAAGGTAACAGAGTTATTTACATCAGTGTCCTGTTCTAACAGGTGAATCAGTATCACTCTAACATATAGTCATTTCTTTTGTTTTGTACAGATACTTTTCGGCTGAACATCCATACCTGATAGCTCACGACACTGTACAAAGCTAACCCCACACCAAATTAGGTTCTCCTGTACAGATTTCATACTAGAATTTTCTTTTCCTTCTATTTATACTAGCAGCAGGAGTAGGTCAGTGCTTGTAAACTAGGAAATAGGAGCGTAAATAGTTATCAGGTCAGAAGCAATAGAAAAGGATTAGTGTTACCACAGGCAGAATCCTAACCAGCTAACGATGAGTGTATAGCCATGTTCTTGACTTCTTGACAGATTATAGAGCAAAGTGTTTTGTGAATGGTCCCCCTGTCTTGAGCGTCTTGAGATCGACTAAGGATTGCATTGTCTTGTGTTATGCTGCATACGACACTGTAATCTCTGTCATAAAAGATAGAGAACAGTGCGACTTTGACTGCAATGCTGTAAGCCTGTAACTCTCTACATGAGGGCCATCTCAGCATCTGACGATTTATTTCTGTTCGAAATCAGAAATGAAAAAAAAATGTAACTGTGACTGATACGTGTGGTCCACCAGAGGGCAGGATCATGTATTATACATTCTGTACTGTGATAGATCATTCTCAAGAGATGCTGGTACCTGGTAGCATAGCACAAACATTGCTCATAAGCTTTTTGAGCTGTCAGTGTCTATAGGATGAACAGAATATGAATTTTACAAGCCCCATGATCCGATCGTATCCCTCTTAAGCGCTGAAGAAAGTAAAATTCCCTGCTTACTTATTTCACTTGAAAGTATTTCCTTCTGTACAAGATAATGATTTATTTAACCTCAATTTGCTTTGCTTGCAAACAAAGGACAATTCTCACGCAATTATTTCTCGGGATGATTCGATATGGAGTCCATTTCCTTTTTCTTTTCTACTTCCTCCGTTACAAATTATATGTTGTTTTGACATTTTTGATGCATATATATTATTATGCATTTAGACATAGGGTATATCTAAGTGCATAACGAAGTCTATAAATAAAAAAGCTAAAATGATCTATAATTTGGGACGGAGGGAGTACCTCTCTTTATGTTGCCTCTTTTCCGAGAAGAAAATCTTTATTTTGCATGAGTTGGATCTTTTATAGATTTATTTATGGGCCGGTGAAGTTGTACTGCGAAAGTATGCTAGGCCCATCTTAAGAGCTCGCTTCTTTCTGGCCTACGTGCCTTCTTTGGCATGCTTCTTGGTCCTGAAGTCTAAATATTTTTGCAGACATGCTAATTTGAAGTAGAATTGGGATTACTAAATTCTGTTATTCAAGAATCGAGATTATTCCTGTATTTTTCTTTTCTTTTTTAATGGGCTTGTTCACAGTTCACCTCCTGATCAACTAGTAATGAGTGTATAGCCATGTTGTCATCGTTTTCTGTCGAATATATGTACAAGTGGGTTATGATTGAACCTGACTTGTAATTGATGGTTAGAAATAGAGTTTGAGTTGTACTATGTACTCAGTACTCCTGGGCTCATTAAGATGAGGTCACATCGCTGTAACCATGAGACGACTTGGCAGCTGCTAGTGGGAGTGGTGGCTAGTGGCTGAGATGTATGCTATATTGACCGAACCTTGTTAACAAATATCACGCCCCACTATAGTTGGTTATCGTGATTATGGTGTTTGTGTTCACAGGTGTCTTGAATTCTTGACGAATTATAAATCACATTGTTTGTGAATGTCCCTTGTCTTAACTCTCGAGCATTTAGGAGATCAAGTAAAACCAGCACTTATCATTAAAAAAACATCATAAGAACCGGACTAAATATAAGGCTCAAAAGGGAACACCTGTTGCATTCTCTTCTATTCTTCTCTTCCCATAATTATTGATGTTCTAGTTTGACAACACTGTACTTTCAAATTTTCCATAGATGACTTTACTTCTGCAATTTAATGGATGAGGGTTATCTCAACCTGGTAGTAATTTTTTAATTCAAAATAATAAAATGGAACAAAAAAATTTGACTGACAGGTGACATGTATGGATATTACCACTATACTAGAGTCCAGAGGGCAAAAAAAAAAAAACTTCTCACACCTTTCGGTAGGGTCCTTCACCATGCTTCCCCACGCTCCGCTTCCGATGGCGATGCCCACGATGGCACGCAACCCAAGCTCCTCCACCACCCCCAAGCTGCACCTAGGACCTCCACCGCCTCCTGGTCAGCCACGCCGGCTGCCACCACCCCGTCAGCCCAGCCAGTCGCAGATCTGGGTACACCGCAGCCCCATCCCAACAAATCCAGGGTCAACGCCAAGATCTAGGTGAGATCCGTGCAGGATTCGCCGGAAGCCTACCAGGGACGCTCTCCTCCGCCGCGCTGCACCTTCGCCCAGGTGGTCAGAGGATCCATTGAGGAGGATTTGATCCCGACCCGGCGTGCACATAGGTTGAAATCCGTCATTACAGTGCCCGTCCGGAGCAGTTACTGCTCCGCTAGGTCGCATTCGCCCACCCACCACCCCTCTGCCTGTGAAGCTACGCCTGAGGTGACCGGCGCGCGGCGGAAGGCGGCCGCCATTACTCCCCAGGACACAAGATGGGTGCTAGTAAGGCCACCGTACTGGTGGAGGAAGGAGAAGCATTCAAGTCCGACGCAGCGGCCCCAGGCAAATCGAGGTGCGCCACATCCACGGCGACTCTGCTCCGCTCGCCCACAGCACTTTGCTCACCCCCAGCACCAGCCCTCCCCAAGTCTACGCGCTCTCTGGGCCAAAACCGACGGCCGCTGCTTCATCTGCCTAGCTACCGACCACCGCACCTCCGCTTGCTAGGATCCAGTCCGCTGCTTCCTCTGCCACCGCTTTGGCCTCCGCGCTCGGGACTGCAACAACAAGTACCGCAAGCAGAGAGAACATCCAGCGGTGGGCTAGCCGCCCCCCGGAGCGCGTCAGCAGTCGAAGGCCGGCGACCCGCGAAGATCTACTGCCACCTCTGCCGCCCACACCATCGGCGGCAATGTCAAGACTTGGCGACCCTGTGACGAGGTCGGAACAAGTGGACTGCCTCATCCAGTCCACCGGCGACATCGACGCTGACCTGTGGGAGTGGGACACAACGGCGGCCGTCACCTAGGTGGTGCGTGGCTCGGAGCCAACGTAGCCGTGGGACATCGAGAAGGCAATCGGAGAGGAGTTCAAGCTGCGCCATGGGAGGTGACTGTCTCGCACCACTTCCCTGAAGCATTCCTCATCAAGTTTAAGCACGGCCACCACTACACAGAGGCGCTCCAGAAGGGCAAAGCAACAGGCGTTGGCGTTGAGGTCTACTTCAGCAAATGGCGGAGCCTTCGGGATGCAGAGGGAGCTGCGCTACTGTTCCGGGTCAGGCTCTGCCTCGATGGCGTGCCTATGCACGCCTAGAGGGCTGACATCACAGAACACCTGATCAGCAGCCATTGCGCGCTCAAAGCCATCAACACCAACTTGGACCAGCCGGAGGAGACGAAGACCATCAACCTGTGGGCATGGACGGCGAATCAAAGCTCAATCCCCAAGTGCGTCTGGCTAACGTTCACCGACCGTGCACGTGATGCCAGGCTCGAGTCAGTGTTGGTGTCCAAGACGCCACCAGAACACTGGCAATGCGGAGTGAAGCACTGCATCATCATCCACCTCGAGGAGATCTAGGACTACACGCTAGCTTTAGTCAACCTCGATGACAAGACTTCCTGCACTCTGAGAATCCGCCGCCTCCCACACCATGGCACCTCGGCTGCATTGATGGTGAGAACACCCCACGCCGGGCAGCGGAACGCGCCGCGCGCCCACACTCGCCACCGTGTTCTGACCAATCGCGACTTGGTTGGAGCAGTGCGGCAGACGAAGACCGACGACGCGACGGCAGGGATGAACGGGAACGCCAACGCCGGGGCTACAAGTCTACAACAACGACCACCCAGGCAGAGGCAATGCATGGCGCTGACGCAAGGACGACGATGACGAACGTGACCAGCTCGGCCACGGTGACCACTCTCGCCGCGCCCATGACACGTGTAAGCACGCGAGCGAGAGCGTTCGCCCAGGCGCATGAACTGGGCCGGAGGGAGCAGGCAGGGGGACGTCATCACCAAGATGCTGGTCGGAACATGGGCGATGACGCTACGGCCAACATCAACCTGCCATAGCAGCTGCCACAACTCGGTGCCCTCCAAGACAAAAAGGTGATTGAGCTTCAATTCCTCTTCGCTAACCAAGCATCGACGATCCAGGAGGCGGCCAAGAACTACTTGCACCGGCAGCAGGGGATGGCAAACACAGAGCTAGCACCTCTCAACATGCTCCTCTTCGACTACATCGACAAAGCAGCGGTGCTGGCAGACAGGCTTCAATTACCCGGCCATCAGGGGACTGAAGCCTGGTCTGACGATCGTCAACCCAAGCCAAAGAACAAGGAGGCGCCGATGATCAAGGTTGCAGATTCATTTGCACGCATCCTGGAAGACATACCAGCTGAAGGAACCAATCAAGACGGTGGGGAATCTATCTCCATCCAGGAGGTTGGTGCAGCTTTGCAGAATCTTCAGCTGCCAACCTTGCCGTCTTCGCCAGTCATGGCCTCTGGCCATAGCTTCGCTCTGGATCAGAGCTTCTCTAATTTGTTCCATGCTTCACAGATGCTGCCAGACCCGACCAGCGACATCGAAGGCACAGCATGCGCCGACACCAGCCGCACTGACGGAGCTGTGAATGACACGGACACGACGTCCGCCGCCGCGATGCCGAACAACACAGAACGCAGCAGCCCGATTGACAACACGCTCATCGGGGCTTTCTTTACCAGGCCGGAGCCAATCCTCCACAGCGAGGAGCCACCACTGGAGGAGCCGAATCCGCCGGCGCACATGGAGTCAGCCAAATGTCGCCGTCCATGACGCATCTTCGATATGTCTACGGTACGCCGCAGCATGCGACTCTCTACTCGTCGGCCAATGCTAGCTATTCAACGCGCGCAACATAATCTATGTCGCAAGCTCGGCCTCCTGAACAATGATCTACAGCTTGTCGAGGCTGCACTGCAGGAATTCCTAGCAATGTTCCAGGGGCCACTACCACAGGAGGTGATTGCGGCGCTCACAGCGGCCTTCAACCTTGAAGACATACACGCTGACGACCTCGACGAAGCTATGGCCGCGGTGGCAGGAGAAGCCATCGCCGACATCCAGGAAGCCACCACCACTTTGCAGGCAGAAGCGCTACAGGCGGCCACCTAACTACCAGTTCGATGCCTCAACTAGAGTCGTTCAGTTCGTTATGTTAAGTGCACCTTCTGAACTTTTAAGCAGTGCAAGGCGCCACTGCAGCTTATTTGAATTATTCAGAGACTTCGCATTCGATTGGGTTGTAATCCTAAAGCCACAACAATGTCATGGCAGCGTAACTCCATCTGCATGGTCCATTCTTCAATTGTCCGCTGCATTCCTGCTGGATGGGTCCCTGTCGAGGAATCAGGGCATTATTCTATGCGTCTGTGCTCTCTTCTCCTGCTGTGATAAGCCACAACTGCTGATCAGCCCTGTTTGCCGTTACAAGAGATGTCTGGCGTTCCCTCCATGATAGGAATGAACCTTGAAGTTGAAGTCTTATGTTGGAACGTGAGGGGGCTCAACAGAAGAGCCAGCAGAGACACGGTCCGAGAGACGATTTCCGCCACCCTATGCCACATTGCATGTCTGCAAGAAAAGAAACTAAGCGAGATAGACCAATTCACGGCAGTGTATCTAGGAGGGCACACGCTTGACGGTTACACTTACAAGCCAGCGGGGGTATCAGTGGCACTAGGGGTGGCATTCTCCTAATGTGGAACACCAGCTGTCAAACGGGTAATAGGAGAGTACCATATCACGGCAACGGTAATAATGCAAGAAACGCCAAACAGCTTCTCTCTCTCGGTAGTATATGGCCTGACCAGAGCTACCAGGAAAGTGGAATTCCTTGCTGAACTACAATCTCTAAAGCCAGTATACACTTCCCAATGGCTCATCCTAAGCGACTTTAATCTCATATACAAAGCGAGCGACAAAAAAAAAAACAGCAGGCTCAACCGGTGGCAGATGAATATGTTTAGAGAGGCCTTGGATGCCTGTGACCTCGCGAAATTCACCTACAAAATAGAAAATTCACGTGGAGTAACGAAAGAAGAAACCCTACTCTTGTTAAGCTCGACAGAGTATTTGCCAATAAGCAATGGGAACATGCTTTCAGTAATCATGCCCTGCACGCCCTATCCACCTTTCTATCCGACCATTGCCCACTGTTACTTTCCAACCATTGTGGACCGAGACGTCCAAAATCTTTCAAATTTGAAAACTACTAGACAATGCTTCCGGGATTCAGGGATACAGTCACCCGGGCATGGAGTACACAAACACTGCATGTTGAGCCATTCCATATACTTTATCACAAGTTACATGACGCGGCTGTCGCATTACGGGAGTGGAGCAACCGTCTTATACCATATGCTAGAATGCAACTGTACATGGCCCTAGAGGTTATCCTAAGGCTGGACATAGTGCAAGAACACCGTACACTCTCGGAGGCAGAGCACCTCCTGCGTAGCCGGCTAAAGACTAGGGCCATGGGCTGGACATTGAACGAGCGCGAAAGAACCAAGCTAGCAGAATTAATAACCTAAAATTAGGGGATGCTAACACACGTTTTTTCCACCGACGGGTCAACTCCAGGCGCCAGAAAAACTTCATACAGAGACTAAAGAAGGGCATAGGCTGGGTATGTACACATGAGGAAAAATCAACTGAGATCCAAAATTTCTTCAAAGAGACCATGCAGCAAAAGGGCTATTGATAAATTGCCGGGTGATAGAGCTCCAGGACCAGACGGATACACGGGGTTGTTCCTCAAATCATGTTGGGACATCATCAAGCAAGATGTAATGGCAGCGGCAAATGCTTTCTACTCGCTTCGTTGTAACAGCCTCAAACTAATAAACTCAGCCAACATTATCCTGTCACCAAAGAAAGAGGGGGCCGACACTGTTCAGGATCTCAGGCCCATAAGCCTGATTCATTCCTTCATCAAAATCATCAATAAAGCGTTGGCACTAAGACTACAATCGCACATGAACTCAATTGTATCCAAATGTCAGAGTGAATTAATCATGAAGCAGAGCATACATGATAATTTCATGCCGATGCATAATACGGCTAGACGATATCATCGAAACAAAGTATCAGCAATTTTCCTAAAATTGGATATTGCAAAGGCCTTTGACTCCATTAGGTGGGATTATCTGCTCTCCCTGATGCAACACCTCGGCTTCCCGACGTGTTGGCATGATTAGATCACGACGCTATTGTCAACCTCCTCCAGAGTTCTCCTAAATGGGGTTCCAAATCAACCGCTAAAGCATGGCAGGGGCCTACGCCAAGACGACCCCCTCTCTCCGTTCCTTTTCATCATAGCAATTGATCCATTGGAGAGGTTACTTGAATTGGCAGCGGAGATGGGTATCTTTAGCAAGCTGCAAGGACGTGCACCTTCATGCCGGATATCAATGTACGCTGACGATGCAGTGCTATTCATTGTATCAAAAAAGGAGGAGATTGATGCACTCGTCAACATCTTGAACATGTTTGGAGAGACAACGGGGCTCAAATCAAATTTCCAAAAATCAACTGCACTCCCTATCTGTTGTGAAGGAATACAACTAAGCGAAGTTCTACAAAACCTTCCGACAAAGCATGGCACCTTCCCGATTGAGTACCTGGGTCTACCACTATCTACGACACGTCTAAAGGCGGTGGATTTTCAACCTCTAGTGGACAAGGCCATTGGGAAACTAAGCAGTTGGAGGGCAAGGAATATGACATCAGCTGGGAGATTGACGCTTGTCAAATCGGTACTGACCGCCCAGCCCATTTATCTACTCACATCCCTAAATGCACCCAAAGAAATCATGAAGATCATTGACGCTAAGAGGAAACAGTTCCTTTGGGCCAAAAAAGAAAACCTCACAAGCGGGAAGTGCAAGGTTAACTGAACCCGGTCGGCCAGACATAGGAAAGGGGGCGGCCTCAGAGTACTACATCTTGCAAAATTCTTCAGAGCTCTCCGTCTATATTGGTTATGGCAGCAATGGATGAACAATGGCCCGCATTGGGAGGGATGCGATGTCCCCTGCATGCAAGCTGACTGTAAGCTTTTTGCGGCAGCCATGACGATAACAATTGGAGATGGTAACAAAATATCTTTCTGGGACAGTGGATGGATCAATGGCCAAAGGCCAAGAGACATGGCACCAAATCTGTTCAACATCTCCAGAAGAAAGAACAGATCGTTGCATGAGGCCCTGACTAATGACAGCTGGATTAGGGACTTGAACCTTCTACATCACAGTTTCTCGGTAACACACTTTATTGAGTACCACAGCCTATGGGCTGAGGTGAGTCGGGTGCAGCCTAGGCCAGGAGTGTCGGACACCATTGTGTGGCAGCTAACGGCAGACGGGCAATATAGTACGCAGTCAGCCTACCGTGCGCAATTCTATGGGTCCACGACGACTAATTTCGAGGCTATTATTTGGAAACCTTGGGCGCCGTCCAAGTGCAAGTTCTTCAGCTGGCTGGCTATCTAGGACAGAGTTTGGACAGTGGATCGATTGGCGCAACAGGGATGGCCAAGCAATCCATGTTGTATTCTTTGTGATACAACTCAAGAGACGGGACTTCATCTATTCACCGGATGCAGCTTTGTAAGGAGAATTTGGGCAGAAATGAGTGCATGGACACGGTGTGAAAACATTGACCCAAGTCGTTGGATTCCACATGACTCGCTACACGATTGGTGGATAGCTTTAGCGGGTGCACAGCTCGTCTGCAGAAAAGGATTGCGTACCCTAATCATCCTTGTACTGTGGGAAATATGGACGGAGCAAAATGCACTAACTTTTCAACATTAGGAGCAAACACTCAGTCGCTTAGTTGCCAAGATAAAAGACCAAGCGGTTACATAGATTGCGGCAGGAGCAAAACACTTAGAGTTTTTTGTTGATGCTGCGCGGCGGCATTAATTGTACATAGAGACGCCTTTCTTTCCTTTTCCCCATGTGTTAGTCGGGATGAGAGTGTACACCGTGAACAAAACTTTCTTTTATTTTTACCTGTCGGGCCTTCCTCTCTTTTTTAATATAGCAGCAGCTCTCCTACTTGCTCATTTTACACACATTGCCCACAAGTTTCTGAAGCTATCATTGTCTCACCCAAGAACAGAATATATGAAATCTGCAAGTTCCAAAATATTCCTCTCTTTCCTACAAGTTTCTGAAGCTATCAATGTCTCTACAAGTTACAGCACCAAACAATGCAAAATTCCATGATTTCTTATTTCAGTTGATGAAAAGAGTATCTCCTTCTGTACAAGATAATTATTTATTTCACCTCAATTTATCATTTGCTTGCCGTAAAAAAACATTTGCAGAAATCTACCTTATCTGATCCTGTTGCTTCTCAGAAAGACAAACTATGCTGCTATTTGTGTGTTTTTTTTCTTTTCCTTGTACACCAGACTGAAGCTGAAGGTGAGAGCTCCAATGCTCAAGCCTGGAGATCACCCTTCTCCTCTGGCTCGAGCTCTCTGAGCTCGTCAGCTTCACTCCTCTTGCAGCTCCGGTAGAACATGCAGCTGACGATGATCTCGAGCACGACGCAGATCGCGTGGATGTAGGCGATGGAGAATGCCTCGCCGGCGACCCCCGGCGCGAGCCTCCCGGCGCTCCGGCGCTGCGCGACAACGCGGAGCCCGAACAGCGCCTCGGCCGCCGCCATGCCGAGGTTGGTCGGTAGCGCCAGCGCCAGCGCCGTCGACACCCGGCCCCTGATCGCCACGCACGCCCTGAGCACGGCGGCGTGCCCCGCGCACCCGGGCTCCGTCGCGGCCACGATGACGGCGAGGTTGCAGACCACGGTGGCGACGCCGATGGCGAGGGAGTAGACGATGGCGCCCGCGGCGGAGAGCGCGAGCGTCCAGAAGTGGGAGGTGAGGCCGAGCAGGTCGGCGGCGCCGAAGGCGAGGAGGAGCAGCGAGAACACGGCGGCGTTGGCGGAGAGCATGAGGAAGGCGTTGAGGAGGTGCGTGGCGGCGACGGCCGGGTACGCGCGGACGACGGCGCCGCACGGCGGGAGCGCGGAGGCGAGCCTTCGTTGCTGCCGCCGGGGCGGTGTCGCGCCGCCGCCGCCGTCTTCCCGGTCCCGGAGCATGGCGGCGACGCAGGCCTTGGCGAGCAGCAGGAACGTGAGCGCGAACGGCAGCGTGGCCGCGAACGTGAAGACGGTCTGCGAGAGCTTGGCCTCGAGCAGCGCGAAGAAGGGCGACGGCGGGAACCCCGCGGCGGCGAACACGGAGCGGAGCCGCGCCGCCGTCCCCCGCAGCGTCGCGGACGACGGCGCCGCCGCCTCGGACGCCAGCACCGCCGCCGAGAACGGCAGCGCCAGCAGCGCCGCCACTGAGGTGAAGCAGTGGTACCCGCCGAAGAACGCCGACACCGCGGCCCGCATCACCCTCGTCGCCCTCCCCGCCGCCGTCACCGCCGCGCCACCTCGCGCCATCCCCGCTGGCCTCCTCATGTCGCAACCGAAACCGGCACCGCAACCACTCTTCTTCTTCTTCCTCCTCCTCAGAAAGCCAGAGCAGCCAGCAATGCAACAGTGGACTTGCTCTCCCTCGCTCGCGCTCGCCTTTATGGCGGGGATCGCTTGGCCGCGCCGCGATCGATGGTTGGCCGGTCAAGAGCAGGGGAGGTCGAAAGCAGATGGATGGGCGAGCGGGTGATGGACTCACCACCTACTGCTACTGATGACGGCACTGACCCGGTAACTGACTGCACGGGCTGGCGGTGGCGGGCGAGCACGGCGGGAGCTTCTTATATGGAGGAGGAAGAAGAGAGGCGGGGAAGAAGCAAGCGATCCGAGCAGAAAAAATAGAAAAGAATTTGGACTGAGCTGAAATTCATTCATCCCCGTCTCGGTAACATCTACCAAACACTATTATATGGGTGTACGAGCAGGCCAGAAGGGACGAGGACGAGGAGACGTTGCAGCCTCGCAGGCATCGTAGGTGCCGTCGGTTAGAAGGCGGCCGAGCTGGAGCCGGAAGCTGGTGTGAGGACGAAGAGAGGCTCCTGTTGCTTGGATCGTATCCCACTCAAAGGCACATAGATGTATATAAAATCTATAAGTGATGCGGAGAAGATTGGGTGTATGCACGGTTGCATTGGAGCTCTGAGACGTCGAGCGCACGGCGACGGAGTCGAGCAGAGTTGGCAGAGAATGGTGAGAGCAGAGGATGCTGGTGATGGCAGAGTGGAAGGTGTGAGACTGTCACTCTCGCTGTTGGGTGAAATTAGGTCCCGTGCCGGAAATTCACTGAAAGGCTGCCGACTGACGGTTAGGAAGGTCGGAAGGCATTTGGCCGGCTTCGGTTAGATTGGTTTCTTTGGAGGTGGGTTGCTTTCGTTGTCTTGCGTGCGCTTCACTTGGAATGGAAGTTACTTCAGAGTCATCTGGCACTATGTGCTGGGATTTTCCATTTTTCTTTTGGAGAGGGTCGATCAATATGGGTAGATGATCCATGGTGATTATTTTGGTGTGATGCTAGCATTAGGTCCTAGTCATGAGAAAAAAAAATCCAGAAGGTATTATCTTCTCACATTTCATGGATTTTGTACTATGTGCTGGGATCTCTTATTTTCTAATTTTATTTCAAGAGGGTCGTCTCTTAGGCTCAGGTCATATTCTTTTCAAAGGAAAATAAAAGGAAATGAAAACATAATCCTATTCTAGTCTCATACTAGCACTAAATCATATCCTGACAAAAATTAAAGGCAAGTTCATTCTTCAACTTTTAGATCGGTCAATTTAGTCCTTCAACTTCCATTTTCGGGTCATACTCATCCTTTGTGCTGATGTGGTGCTATATCTTAGTATGAGACTAATGTGAAAAGTCCATTTTACCCTTGGCTCATTTAGGTCAACATGTATATGCTCATACTCCCTTGATACGTACACATCAATATATTTTTTTTAACTAACATACAATATAGTTTTTAAAAAATGTATATACTCGTACTCTTTAAAATCATGCATGTGCTCATACAAATTAAATTTTAATATGCAAAATGTATGTACTCATATTCTTGCATGATATACACAACTTAATGTATGTACACATATTTTAAATTTAAATATTTGACATGTGCTCGTATACTCGTGGTATGGTATACATGCTCCGTGTATGTATTCATACTTTCTCAGTAAACATACATATGTTCATACTTATATATTTTGGATAGTACTGTTAATGTATGGAGAAAATTGAGGAGGGGAAGAAGGAGCCAAGGGCAAAAATGATTTTTCGCATTAGTTTCATGCTCATATGGAGGCTCATATCAGCACAAGAGCATGTTTGATCCAAAATCAAAAGTTGAGGACTAGATCGGGCATTCTAAAGGTTGAGGGACGAACTTAATCCTCGGTGCAAAATTTAGGGACTGAAATGGCTATTTTGCCAAAATTAAAATAGAAGATATAATCTGATCACAGTGGATCGATTTGTACCTTTCTTAAAGAAACTCCCTACAGTCACAAATAAATGGCGCATTCAAAACATAACATTGGTAGGTTCACTTCCAAAAAAAACATTGGTAGGTACCTTTTGTTATAAAATATTTACAACACTAGCAAAAGTATATTTTTTTACTAAGCTATTTTTTAGACAAATCTACTCGTATCATTTTTAATCATTTAAACTTAACACATAAAAGTAATTTAAACTAAAGTTTGAAATGGTTGACTTAAGGCAGCCCCAAACATCGATTATTTGTGACTGAAAAGAGTAATTTTACTTTCGTTTATATTGCTTGGTCCTCTGCGACACATTTGCCACTACAATACCCTTTCATTTCATTACGACAACCTTGACTGGCAGTTAATCCATTAATATGATTTATGTGATAATTTTTTAATCATAGCTAAGTAATTTTTAATATGAACCTAATAACAATAATTTTTCTTAAAAAAATTATGTACTGATAGAGTAATAATTGACTAAATAGTACTTGTCCCACCCAATTGATATATGCCTTGTAGAATTGTAAGTAGAGAGTACTAGCTGGTCTAGTCACATCTTTGATTCAACTTTCAACATTTTGTGCTCTTAATTTCAATAAACTAATATTCCATTGACATGGTAGAGAGAAACTGAGATCATGATTGATGCAAGTTTGTAATCGTACATGTGAAGTACTCTGGTTCACGGGCGACGGTACTGTCTAATGGAGATTTATATACAGACCACAGATCTATAGCCTGTTCTGCAAGACTTTGTCGCCATTAATGGTTTCCTGTAGCCAAGTGATTGTTCATCCAGATTGGAGATCCACCAGCAATTAGGGGCAGCTATTAGCTAAGCTGGTGGCGTACAAATCACAACACAAAAGGACAGAGCAGCCACCAAACGTTATTTTGTTGCATATTCTTCAGTTGGTCCTTGTACACGGGCATGATTGATCTCAGCTGTTGATTCCTCAATTTCATCTCCCATGCGTCTAGTACAATATTGCTACAATTTGTTGAAACAATTTTGTTTGACTGCGAAAATATATAACAAAAAAAAGAAGAAGAGATAGTGTCTAGACCAAATGCTTTATCACCACGGCGCACCGGTCTACCCAACCATAAGCCCAGATCTCAGTGTCTCTCACGCATCCCCAATCTCTACCCACAAAAAGACATGTATACATGCAATTATGCAAACTTTTTCCTCCAAGACTAGGAGACAGGGCACGAGGTAGCTAGGGTCCCTCTCTTGTTCAATCAGAACCGAGCAAGATTTTGAGCCCGGAATGCACGCAACCACTGATCCGCAACATCCCAGCAAGCACAAGGACCACTGCTCACATGTGTCTGTAGCTCATAGAGTTCAGGTTCCATTCATATGATGAGCCCATGATGTCGCAGTGAATCGTACAGTTATCTGATCTAGCATGTAGCTGCTCGTATCATGCGTGTAACTGTATTATACTCCTAGATGTTCAGTTCCTGCATCTTGTAGTTCATCATGTACTGCTCTCTCCTGTGTCGGTCATCTGCTGGTGACGCATTGTTCTCAAGGGGAGTAGTTGTCACAACCACATCTTTCAGGCTGTTGGCATCAACACACACTCACAATTGTTTTTATTTTCCTTTTCCAAAAACTTCAATAATTTAATAGGTGAAGTTTGTTATGGCTTCACTTTGTTCCAGATGAGATGGGTACTGCCCAACTGTTTCCTCTGTTCACATCATGGCCATGTATCAGCAATTCAGCATCTTGCTGTCACTGACCTTTTGGGATAGGGACTACTTGGATTCCGACATCCCAATTGTAGCTTCTTGAAGCTGGTCAGCGGAGGAGTTTGAATGTTGTTCATGTTGGAATGTTCGTGTCCGGTTGCAAACTGAACGATCAGAGACTACTACTTCTCAGGACTTCAGATTAAGGAGGGTTTTCGGTATCCAAATTACCTTCGCATACCGGTTTTCGGAAGTCAAATTATCCAGGTAACTTATTTCATGGATTCACTTCACAATTCCTTTGTGCCGGAAATCGCAGAGATAAGGCACAGCACAGAATATACCCCAACAGTCTTTAGTGGGCACCATGCTAAAGCTGAAGATGTGGCAAAATTAAGCGGGGAACGGAAAGTCGAAGAAAAGATGCAGGCTCATGTGTGTGTGCAAAATTATGCAAACAAAATCAGGCAGCAAATGCTGCCAGTGTGTGCTCTGGTGTTGGGGGGGTCCATTATCCCTGATGACAGGATAACCACCATTTTCCCTTTTAAAAAAGCCACAACCACCAATTGTTTAGGGTTCTGCATTGGGTCCCATAACCTTGAACCTATATCCATAATCCATGCATGGACTAAGTAGTTGCTGGGAACAGCTTCTTGCCTCACTTGTAGTGCATTCCCTTGATGATTGGGGTGAGTGAGCCGATGCTTTCCTTCCAGCTCCTTGCACTGTTCTCCCTTCAAGAAACTCAGTCAGCTGCAGTGACATACCATCTTCAGCACACTAGCTCATTGAGCATGTTTTGCTTGGTCACATCAACTTAATATGATGGATTTTTTTAATTTTTTATTTACATATGAATGCTGCAGCAAGATGGCTAGTATTTGGATCACCTCTAAATTATGCCGCCACAATTTTTTTGGGGGGATAATGGATCCTTTTCCCTCTTAATTGGTTGATCTTGGAACAAAAGAAAATGTGTTATGCTAAAGTGTTCCTCCTTACTGTTGAAGTTGCACTACGGGTATGAGATTCTCATTCTCTGAAAGGGTATAGTACTATGAAATAATGTGGAATAATAGCACGTGAGCAGTGCCAAATGGATAGAGATGGATCTGCAATTTGTGAGCCGAGAAGTTCGTCCATATGTGATGAGGATACTGTCAAGTTGGGTGGTAGGTCAATGATAAGAGTGTAACCCTACCATAATGCAATATCCAGCGTGTATCCATTAGTCCTAATCCAATGAGCTGGTGAAAGCATCCGATCTGACTGACCGCAATTATTTCTTCCGAATTAAACTCCCCACAAGTTCAATGGGTGTACTTGGGAAAAGTGTTTTTTCTTGTGTTTTAACTTTTGTTTTCATTGGGTTCAAATCATTGCATCAATAACCATAACCATTTGCTCCCTTCACATCCCCGGTTACTTCAAATCTGAGGCAAGTAATGCAACGGTTGACGATTATTTCACAAGAAAATTTTGTTGATACGCATAGCAATGTCGCCCTTTTTCGCAAGTTTTGCGCTAGTTCATACACCTTGCAGCAGAAGTGGCATATTCAAGCAACCCAGTTTACTACGCTATGCAAGTTTCAGAGCTCAGGGAGCATGTGAAATAGTGTTAAAGCAGTAGAATCGAAGATAGCATCATTAGGAGGCAGAAAGTCCCTCTGGTCTTGCCAACTGTCCAATCAGTCATCTTGCTTAACATGCTCCAGATGAGTAGATATGAGAAAGGCATGCATGGTCACTTGGTCAGCATCCAAAGTGGACAAAAAAATACTATTAAGTCAATGAGTAAGTTCCAGTTAACAATCAACAATTGACAATATGTAAAAACTAACCAATAAAAGAGCAATTTCCAGATAACAATCAACAACTAACAATATGTAAAGATTAACCACTAAAAGAGCACTTGCAATGTACGCAGTATTTGCAATCTGGCACTGCCTGAACTACGTTATTTACTTATTTACGGTAAGAGAATACCAACACGAGCATAGTCTTCACAGTTCATGTTATTGGATTTTAATTAATCTATCAAAAATATTCATGAATGTTTTATCCGACACAATATTTAGCGACATGGGCACAAAAGTTCACCTAACTCCTAACTGCCAAGATGGTTCATCAAACATAGATAAATCATTCTAGTGGACCATGAATTGGGGCCCGGGAACCCATAATCTGTAGGCCAGAAGCAACAGCACAGAGGCGCACTTAGCAGAGATAAGAAGTGCATATCCAGATATAGCTTTGTTTCAGGAGCATGGTCTTATCTGGCATGTTCAGTGTCGCTTCAACCACTCCTATCAGTACAAGCTTCCTGAGCGCCGCTGATTTTGTTCGGGCCTGATGGGCTCCCCGGTGAAGGGATCAAACTTGTAAGGCTCCCCTGTGAAGGGATCAAACCTTACTTGTTGGCGTTCTGCCGAATATTCAGCAGGCGACCTGGAGCGGAAATCTGAGCTTAAGTCCATGCTGTACCCTGCAGCAGGCAGGAATCTCCTTTCCCTAGACAGAACAGCTTGTTCAGCTGATCTTTCAATACTTAAACTCTGGTCTTGTATGTATCTTCGATCAATAAGCTTTCCAGTGTTATGTCTTGATTCATGGGCTAATCTTGGTTCTGAGTATCTTTTGATGTCCATTTCATTGTGTCGCGATTCTGTGTTTCTTACAATGGTGGATCTTTCTTCACCATATCTTCTAATCCTTGACTGAGACACTGGTAGATCATCGTAATATGATGAAGGATCATGGCCTGAGTTGTATCTACTGCTCCTGCAAGTAAAATGGAGATCACTATTCGAGCTTGACTACCACATGAACCATTTACAGTAAGGCCTGTCAGAGCAGGGATGTGAGTGCAAGCCTACCCGGGTGCCATGTAATCATAATCTTCATGTGTGTATCGCTTGCCATGCATTTCAGAATTTCTCGGCAAATAAGTAGTATCGTGTAATGAGTAGCCAAAGGCTTCAGCCTGGTGCTGCAAGTCAAAACAAAACGTTTAGGGAAACAAAAAGTATAAGTGTAAAAAGGAAAGGTGGAAGATATTGAATGAGGTAGTAATAACCTTAGCAATCAATGAAGCAAAATAATCGCCTTTATTGCGTTTATCTCCACCTGATATCAAAAACTGCATGTGCTCTTTTGTGAGGATTAATGATAACATCATTCAGGTGAGAACTTAGAAATCATTTGTGTAAACAACTAAACACCTTATTAAGGACAGCAACAGCAGATGACTCAGGAAGCTCATTGAGGCTTTTTACACAATGGACATCAATCTGGACAAAGAAGAAGGACAGGAACATCATGCTCCAGTTCATACATCAGAGAGGAACAAAAAGGAGACCTTTCTGTACAAATTACTTACGTCATATCGAGTACCAATTCCCAGACGTAGAATTCGAAGCAAGACTTCCTTGACAGCTGAAGGCAGTGAAGCAAGAGCTGATTCATAGGGGTCAGAGGCATCAGCCACCTAAGAGATAAACAAGCAGAAAATATTGTCACATATATCAACAAACACATCATCCTTTTCTCCTTACTGCAAAATGAAATGTATTCCCTTTATTTTAACTAAGTATGACTAGAAAAAGTGAAAAACCATATATATTCAAATAACAAGAAAACTGTAATTCAACTGATTGATGCTGTTCTCGAAAAAAGAAAAGAAACCTGGTTGATGCTGGAGTATCTGATGTTCCGTTTTTATATCATAAAGAAGTGAGAAGTCAGGCTATAAAAACAGGACATATATAAGCTATCAAACAGGAGAGCTCTAGTAAAATAGTTGTGCTTGTAGCCTTCAAAACAAGAGTTGACCTGCAACCTATGATACAGAATCTTAAGCCTTTTTTTTTAAAACTATAGAATCTTAAGCCTTCATGATCCTTTTGTACGATGAAGACAATGTAGCAGGCATTTAGAGACAAGAAGAAGCTTACTCCATTATCAAACGAATACATATGACCAACCAGAGGTAGCAGGTTGACAATGGACGCTTCAGTTTTAAAAGAACAGTACACCCATAAGCTTGAAGCTGATTAAACCAAAGCTATTGCAAGTGAATGGCTAGCTAAATTGAGATTTTCAAGTCTTGGTAGTTCAAGGCATTTAAGAGTCAATTGTAGGAGGTCATATCTTACTTAAAGACTTGTTAGTTTTTAAAACTAAAGGAAGCAAAAGAAGAAAAAAAGAAAAATAATTAACAACATATTAATTATCACACATACATAATTTGATAATCTCGGAGCTTTCACTTGACGATCATGTGAATCATGTCCATATCTTCCATATGAATAATCTGGCCTATCTCCTGATACATTTGATCTTCTAGTTCTCACTTCTTCACGAGATCGCTTCTTCTCATTGTCTACTGCAGGTCGAGCAACTGACACCTATTGACATAAAATGAGAGCTTATTTTGTCTAATCCAAAGTAGAAAATTAAAATAAGCAGTAAGAAACTGGCGATAACCATCAAACAGATAGCATTTGTGTTCATGCCTGGATCTTGAAAGCCGGTCCTTGATCAGGTCCTCTCACTGTTTCACCATCCATTTCTTTTATAGCATTGTCCAGCTCCTTCAATTGATAATATTCATTTTTATGTCAATCATCAAATACAGTTGTTCAAAGAATATATAAGTGCATTAATTGGATGATAACATAGCCTCTAGAATTAAGATCAACACTTACTGAGCGACTGGCAAAGTGAACAAATCCAACTGGACATTGTCCTTTTCTCGAGATAGCAAGCCGTATTACCTGATTGCACATCAGGTCATATTGTTTTAACATTAACATTGGTTAGTAAAAACTGCAAAAATGTGACAGCCATCTTGGTGCACCAACCTCCCCGTACTGCTCAAAAAGCTTTCTCAAGTACTCCTCGTTTACATTTGCTGGCAGATTCCCAACAAAAGCAGTCGTAATCTGGGAGTAAACAGAACAGAAATCACAATCAATGTTCAAACAGAAGATAGCTATATTTGTACCATGGAAAAAAATGTTTCCCTTCTACATTACCTTGGCCATTTCATCAGCATCCACATGCGACTCCTTATCAGCCCAATTTATAGCAGGATGCAAAACATCGCCAAGCATAAAATCTGTTCTGGAACCGATACGGATTACTCGTGCCGCCGCCTGTGATTGATAGTTTGAGGTGGAATGAAATCAAAGGAAGCTGATTTGAGTAGAAATCATGGACTTAAGATCATCTTCTCCAAGATGATATTAGATATTTGTCTTTTGCTCATATCTCAGTGGGCATAACCTCAGATAAGTGATGACTAACGAACCAAGATCTTATGTAGATAAACATACTTGTATTTTGTGGCAGTGATTAATACCAAGTGATATTTTCAGACTTAATACTATGGCAGCTCAAGATTCCTGTGGTGTAGTGATGAATCCAAGAGAAGGAAGGGATTCAAGTGTCAGCATGGGAGAGAGTGTCACAGGCACAAGAACACAGATAGATTTGGAAATAAATTGAAGAACGACCAATTAGGAAAGAGAAAAAATGGGGAAAGAATTAGGGTTCTGGTCTACTTTTTCTTGAATGAAAGTAATATATAGGCAAGTTACAGGATGGGAAACAATAACGGAATGGCGACAAGAGTAACAGGGGCCAATGTAGCCTTCAGATCTTCAAAATTGAAACAGTGACAGATCGTTGATTTCAGAGTTCTTGTTTCTACAAATCCTACACACGAATTTTCAGTTTTGCTGATGTTAAAACTCAGGGTAAACTTTGGAACTGCATTACCTCTCCAGCATTATGTGTTTTCAACACAGCCGCTCACAGGTTTCTAGAGAAACAAATAGAACAAAGGCCATCCAGATAAACAAATGGTAATAAAGGTCCTGAACACGCTCATCAGGTGACTCCATAAATTGATGATTTCATGTTATTAACTACCAGACGAAGCATGTAATACAATTCATGAATGTTACAGATCAGAAAATGCAAGGATGCAAGTACTCCTTTGGCTCATCCAACCAATCATCATCCTTCCATACAATTGTTTCATCAGGGGATTCATTTCAAATAAATCTTTGTTAAGATGATAACAGATCAAAGATACAAGATATGTATGAGATAACAATTCTGGCATATATCTTTTTCCTATATCACCAGTTCCAAATTTCTCTACGACTGTGTCGAACAAAGAATTCCTTCAATGTGTGCGGTTTCTTCAGAAGTATCCACAAGACAATAGAAAATTTCTCAAGTGGAGAAGGTAACTATAAAAAGCCATCCTTTTCAACATTACTCAGTCATTTAAGACAAAATAGATGGGAGAGATTATGTTTTATATAGATCCAAAATCAATGTCGAGTATATAAGTCAGAGATGAATTCCTAAGCTTGTAAGCAGATTGTAAGGTATGTTGATAATTCGGTGCCAATTCATCATCCGGCTCCATATTGAGATTAGGACATAATGCCACTAAGGATATATGGTCACTTGATCATGCATGAAACTAATAGCACATGTGCTTCTTTTGCTAGTAGATAGATGGGATCGAATGGTTCCATCCCCATTACAAGAACAAGATGCTGAAATAAAATAACCTTTCCACACCCCTTGTTTCCTTAGTCTTTCCTTCTTTTTGGTAGAAGCATCACTGGCTGTGGATTGTGGCTGTAGATCAGGGATTGTATTCTACTGAATATGGCAGTAGGAGTAGTAGATTTCTTATGCTGAATTAGGACAAAGTTACCCGAGTTGGCATTTGGTTGGGGAGCAAGGGCACAGGAAGAGAAAGTGCAGAGTCATTCATTGATTAGCAACAATAGAAACTTAAGAGGATAGATTGAAGGTAATTTTGCACATATCTTGGTATTTGCATAAGATTGTTTGTCCAAATAAGCTTTTTAAAAAAAAAACAAAACAAGAGGCAACAATATTGACCAATACCTGCAAGATAAATCAGTTGACAAAGCTACGGTCAACTCTAAATAAACTACAGAGCCTTTGCAAAGGGAAAAAATAAACTAAGAATGGTACAAGTCAACAAAATATGAGAAAGCATATCTGATTTTCACGTACTTAGATCATAGTAATAAACATCATAAAACAAGATTTAAAAATCAATGGTAAATGCAGAATTTTAATAGACTTGTAACGACCCATTTTGTTTACTGGTTGACATTTTCACAACAGAATGCGCTTACAAAACAAAAGAACTATTCTAGCAATGACTAGAGACTTACTGAGTGAGAAGAAAATCGCACGAATGCAAAACCTCGGTTTATATGCCTTTTGCTTGATGAACCAAGATTTGAAGCCATTGCAAGGTCCACCGAAACAACATCTTTGAATGTCTGTTGTATCAAAGAGAATGGCAAAATAACGTGTGTCATAGTGAAATTATTTTAAGAAGTACATAGATAACAAATATATGATTGATGGCCCTACCTTGTGAATCAATTCTTCAAATTCTTCTGAAGTCCACTCTGGCAAGACAATAAAGGAAAGCAGACATTAGTAATTAGATAATAATTTTTATTTGCATGCATGTTTTCATAACAAAGTTCTGCAGATCAACATGTTAAAAAGACACAAACAAAAGCTCTAGCACTGATGTATTGGGTTGTTTAAGACAATGGACAGATATTACGGCTATCTAGTTTCTACAAGACAACATTGATGAGTGTTGATCCATCAACTGTATCGACATGTATTCTTCTTGGGGACAAATTTACTGCAGTATGATTCTTGATGTTCACCAAGGGTGAAGATTACCTTTGCAAAGATTTCCAAAGAAAAGTGTATCTTGATCCATTGAAAGATCGACAACAAGCCTCTTTCCTTGTAGCTGGTAAAAAACCAACAGCAAATGTATTACAAGTGTCAAGCTTGGTACATGAGACATAATGTTGTTGTTCACATCTATAATAATGAAACAGCACACTACCATCTCACTCTGGATTCAAGGTCTATAAAAAGGGAATAAAAATAAAGCAAACGTGTCGTTAAATAGAAATATGAAGAAAGTGAGAAGTGTGGCAGGTAAATTATTATACTATCAGGAATAACAAAAGGTTAAAAAGGAAAGAAAGATGTCTACATGCAGGTATGGAAACAATAGCGGCACAGGAAAAAATGACTATATACGATGCCACATATGGAAAAATTGTCAGCATTGGTAGTTTGGTACAAGAAGTACATCTTTCTTACCTCCATACCATTCTTTTGCCTTTTAGCTGTATTAGCGTACTCCCTCTTTGCAAACCGCACGAAAGCATATCCCTGAAACCATTTCAGGCAAAGAAATGGTGTTAGATATTTAAAGTATTCATGACACAGTGAAAAAAATAGAATATCTAAAATACTGAAAACATATATTGCAAGAAATATCTAAAATTTTACGGTTGTACTAGACCTTTGGAAGGCCATTCTGATCTTTCATTATACGCACGTCAACGATCTCTCCACAAGGAGAAAATACCTGTTAATACTACAAGTCAGTCCCATTAGTGGCATAACGAACAGACTGCAAGAAAACTTCCTTTAGCCATGAACAAATAAGTTGAATAGTAGAAATTCTAAATATGATTAAGTTCAACACTCAAATATACAATAGTTATCCTAATCCTTCTAATATGACATACTTCTCTTATTACTAGATAGATAGAATATGACATTTTTACATGCTGGTATATTACTGTTCCACATCCAAAAAAAATTACAGAATAAATAAGAGGGGCCAAGATACAACTGTATCTTTAGATTCAACTCTTCCCATTTGGATTGCAGAAGAAATTGAAACCCCTTCTCCCATTTTACTTCACTCTGTTTTTGGGTATGGTAGGCAAGTATTGAGGAGACAAATGTATCATGTATGTAATCGCAGAGAAAAAAAAGTAATCGCAGAACCTATAATGCCACCAACTCCACGGACAGTTACTCATCTAACACTCTGATTTGCTATTTAGACACTACTTCGATAAATAGTCGGATATACAGGTCTCAGTCAACCTCTAGATGCCTAACTACCAACACTGCACTGCACGCACACAAGCAATCTTCTATCCCCAATGGGTGGTCCACTACAACCCTGAAACAGAAGAACCAAACCAACCTCCCGGAGCGTGCTTTCCGTCGCCGACCGCGGCAGCCCGCCGACGAACACCTCGGTGCCTTTCGCCGCCCGGCGATCTGCTCACAGTCACACACCACACATGAAAAATCCCGCGATACCCGGCGTAAAACACTCCTCTCAAAGCATAAGAAACAACTCTGCTTCCTCGATAAATACTCGCTCACCTTGCTCGTCGAAGTCGCGCCGCGCCGCCGCCATCTTATCCTGAAACAGAGGCGGCGTACGGGAGCGGGCTATCTCGCCGGAACCCGCACTAAATCGGACGCCGCGACGACCAGACAGATCGCCGGAGCCACCCGGTGTCGAGTCCGGCGGAATCCGAACGAATCGAATCGAGAAGGGGATGAATTTTACGGGATTGGTAAACGAACATATAGTGGCGAGAACGTACGGCACAATCTGATTTTCTCCTCTTTTATTTTTCCCCTTTTATTTTCCGAACGATTGTTTCCTTTTATACTCGACGGGCTTTTGTGGAATACTGGGCTCAGCCTGTCAGATGCCGTTGTTAGGCCGGCCCAGTTTAAGCAAACGAGCTGGGCCGATTGTGAACCAGCTAGTTTCTTTTGTTTTCTTTTTGCCTCTCAAAAAGAGAAATTGGTGATATTTGTCAAAGTTTATTTGTTTATACCGAATTTGTTTTCGAAAAGTAAATATGTTTTTATGTTAGTGATCGAAGTCACCAGGCTAGTTTGCTAAGATACAAGTTAAAGAATAAAATCTCGCCACGCACTGGCCTCCAAAAATAAAAACTTACTAGTTTGCTATGCATTTGTAGCGCATTTTACAATTTGGATCACTGTATCACCCAGTTTCTTCAATCGAAGAGTAGATGCAAACTTTGGAAAGATCCAAATCCTTTTTTTTCAAATCAAACGTTGGGAAATTGGAACAGCATTCCCTCCAAAACGTGAAAACGGACACTGCAATAAACTGCTTTCAACCACTATCCATGTGCAGCACTCTGCAGTGTTCCCAGCTGGTTTCATTCTTATCTTCTCACAGCGCTATGGTTGTTGCTCGCCCTAACATTCTTCAAAATAAGTAACCCGTGTTAGATTGTGCCGCAGGGAGCTTAATCTCTTTTGATAATCACCTGATGATGAAAACGTATTTTATACTAATACGTTTAATCTCTTTGAAAGCGCCTGCTGGATATGTCAGCATAATTGACAAAGAATAAGCACAACACTGCAACAAGCATACTGTGAAAGGAATCACAAAAGAATTAACCCAATACATGTACTGTCAAAATATAATCAAACATAAAAGAACTCTACAAGCATTCAACGGATTACACCAACCATCATGTTTGATGCAGGGTATTTTCCCTTTTTTGTTTCAAAATTATAGATGCTAGCAGCTACTAAAATTTGCTAAACAGCAAGAATCGCCACAATGGTGGTGACGATGACGACTACTTTTGAAGCTGATTATGCCTTTGAGATGTGCCTCATCAATCTGGGTTGAAATCTTGGCTCCCTGGGAATCGTCTTAGGCTTCACTGACCTGCATTTTCGCCAAAAGTTTCAGCTGAAAATAGTTTGAAACGAACACTTGCATACTGTCATGTATGGAAATGTACATGAATCTGTTATTTCAGTTCATTTAGAACCTCTGGGGGACTGAGATCGTGAGATTTAATGATTGACATGCAAAAGGTGGCTATCAGATCATTAGAGGAGACAAAGGACTAGAAATCCAATACCTTTTTGGCACAAATGGCCTGGTAAAATCTGGCATCGGATGTGCTCTCGGCACCTGCTCCTTCCTCAGCTGCTTGATCTCGAACTCCTCATCCACCTGCAGAAGAACACATCATACCATGTTTTCAGTTCTTGCATCTGAACAAGATGAACCTGATGCTGTAACTTTCAGATAGATGGTGCTATACCCTTTGCTGTCTTTCCCTCTCCAATTTCACTTCCTCCATGAAGCTGTTTCGCTCGGCGACCTGCAGGATGGAAGATAGCCGGTGCATGGCCCTCAGGAACTCTTCGACGGCGAGCGAGCATCGCAATGGACAACTTACTTGGTGATCAAACTTGGAGCGACCGACTGCGCGCACGTCACTGTGCAGCACGAGATCGATCGGTTCAGTGGGTTCCTTCATTGGAGGTTTCACCGGAGTCTGCAGAAGGGTCAGAGAAAGGCTGAGATAACTGACAAGGAAACAAGGTCTTCCTTCCAAGTTCAGAAACATGCTAGTGAAATGTGGTGTGCCACTCTACCCAGTCAGACAAAGGTGTGACAATGGTGCTAGAGCTAGACTCAACTTCTTTTCAAGTATACTACTGATGTTTTTAGGCTGATCGTTGTACATGAAATTTCATGTAGGCATTGTCAAACGTAATGAAGCGACAATGTTCAAGCAATGTAAAAGTGAACACTGAACTGAAATTATTATAGGCATCGCTGCCATACCTCTGGTTCATCAGTGGTATAGGGTAAACCTTGAGCCAGTGGGTTGCGCAGTCTTTCCTCCTCCATCTGCTTCTTTCTCAATCTCTGAACAAAATTCTCTTCCTTCACCCTTCCTCTTTGCTGAGTACAAGAACAGAAGCAAAGTTTCTTCAGTCAGTCATCATAATCGTCATGCAGAACATGAGCAGCTGAGCAAGCAATATTGCTTCCCAAAAAAAATGCAGAGCAAGAACTGCAGATGAGCAACACATGATGAGCGTTACACAACTCGTACCTCAGTTCTAAGGTTGAACGGATGCTGGCTCGTCACCCTTGTCACCTTCCTGCTCCAACCCCTCTCTGGCGAGCCGGTGCTCTGCGATGTGCGATGAACAATATCCACACAAATTTCACTACAAATTTATCTTGATCTCGACAAAAAGTGAGATTGTGAGCATGCAGCATACGTACATTGTATGTCCTCTGCCGGCGTTGGCCTCGTGCGCGGGTTATCCTGCTGAATTTTCAGAAGAAAAAAAGCGCATCAGCAGAAGAGTCGGGAACAGCAAGAAAGCAAATCAACGGCGACGCAAATGCAGCGATGGATCAGAATCCGAGACCTGGTGCGATCGGAGGCGTCGAGGATGCAGGCGACGCCGGCGATACCGGGGAAGGAGACCTCGGACGAGGAGGCGATGGAACGGTACGACACGTCGGCGCCCGGCGGCGTTGCTGGCGCCGACGCCGCCGTCACGGTCGCCTCGTTCTTCCTCCTCGCGCCCCTGCTCCGCGCCTCGGGCCCGTCGCCGCCGGCCAGGAAGAGGAGCCGCTCGAACGTGTCCACCAGGTACTTGACGCGGCCCTCGCCGGGCTCCGGGAGGCCCGCCATGGCCTCCTCCATCGTCGCACTCCTCGTTGCCCGCTTCCTCGAGGCGGAGGCCTCACTGCCCCGCCGTTCTTGGCGGGCCTCGCTGCAGGTGGGCGACGAGATCATGGCCCTCACCTTGTTGCCCACCGCCTCGGAGACTCCCCGCACCGGTGCGCGCGGCGCGACGTACGCCGCCGCCCCCGGAGTCGAGCACCTCTTGGCGCAAGAACCCACCCTCCTCATGCTCGACACCCTCCCCGCCGCCGCCGCCGGCGTCTTCTTGGACGTGAAAGGAACAGGGGGTGAGCCAGAGCCGCACTTCTTGGCCGCCTTGCCGCCGGCGCCGGCGCCGCCAAGAACCGCCTCCTCTGGCGCCAGTTGATTCCCCGCCCGCGACGGCGGCGGCGGCGACACCACCACCGGCGCGAACGGCCGCCGCGCTCCTCCTCCTCTGGCGCTCCTCATCACCGTCGCGGCGGCCATCCCCGATCGAGACACGAGACCAAGAAGAGAACAAAAACGAAAAAAAGCCTTCGAATCCCCTAACGATCAATTCGCACGGCGGTTGATGAGCGAGAGTAATGAGAGGCGGGCGCGATCCAAGAGGGGTGGGATTTCGCGTTTCGAATCCGCGTGGACGAATTCGAAACCAATTTATAGCGGAGGCGGAGGGAGGGGGAGGAGAAGCGGATGAAGCAGGGCGAGGCAACGTTACGTTGGTGGTGGTGGTGGGGTGCGCGGCGCTGGGTTTTTGGGGGCGCAACGGCTAGCGGCCAAGCGGGAGGGGGGTTTGGCCGCTGCGGATTCGCTGGGCCGTTGGATCGGGGCGCGGGGGCGATCTGGGGCCGTTGGTGCGCGTGGTTGATGGGTGGATTTATTGAGCGGGTGATCGCGGTATTTACCGTTGGGGTGAAACATTGTGCTGCGAAATTAGCAGTGAATCTGTTCTTGATTCGATTTTGCTGCTGGAATCCATTGAAATTCAGAGTGTATCACCATTAGGAGGCAGAAAACAAATGAGCTACTCGAGGATGAGAGAGGAGAGCGCTGAGGCGGCCCCCCGCCGGTGACCACCCGGTCCCGACGTCCATCCCTCTTGACGGTGAGCTTCCCCTCCCCCTTACCCTGTTCGTCTCCATGGACATATCCAATGTGGATCTCCGTCCAGGACTCTCTTTCTCCAACAAGGTACGGTCCCTCCTGGGCGCTCGGATCTCGACTTGCCCTTCCTCCGCTTCTACGTGCTTTTGGCTCTTGGCTTCCTTCTCTCGATCAAAGATCAAGCTTTCTAAAAGCAATGTGGCCTTTCTCCTCCAATCGGTTCTTGGAGGATCTTCGGATCTCTTTCAAGTTTCTGAGGTGGATGATTGGATCTTCAAGTTCTGCGTCTCTTGCAAAGAAGTTAGGCTTCTCATATATCAGATGGGTTCTTCTCAATGTGATTTTTTTTAAAGTGGATTTCAACTTGTTCAATGATCGAGGTTTGCACTTCGCCAAGTTGGTTATAGCAAATTCTCAAGGAGCTCACTTTCCCTGGATTTTGGTTTCCTCTAAAAAGTCTCCTTTGCCTTTAACTGGGGCCAATTCTTTGCCTCTTGGCCAATCTAAGTTTCGCCGTTGCTCATCACCCTTACGGGAGCTTCATGATGGTTGTTTTCCAGCTTCGGATTTCTCTAGCAATCGTCGAACTCGGATCAATGTTCTTGATGTGCGTACCTAGGCTCATGAACAGAGAACACAGGAGTTTCAAATTTCAAATCAGCCCTCTCGTGGCATTAATTTGGACCTTAATTTGGGTCCAATGAGTCAGTCTTTTAAGTCTGTCTTAATGGATAAGCCGGGTCTTCCGGAAACGGTTCCATCGGTTCAAAGTTGGGGAGTGAAGCTGGGCCGAAATCAGTGTTCCAGATGTCTTTCTCATACCCACTCCAGAGGCTCTTGCTTGAGGCCCATTCGTTGCGGCTCATGTTTTTGTTTGGGCCACTTTGCGGCATCTTGCAGATTCCGCCCACGTTTCCCTGGGCTCTCCAAAGATACAGCCTCTTTCCAGTCACCATGCCTGGACAACTGGTCTTCCTTTTCGGTGCACACCTGGTTTCAGAATGTAACCCCTATGACCGGTGGGTCCTCTAATGCCCAGGATGTGGCAGTTGGCACTTTTCAAGATTTGGGTCTCTCCCTGTTGGGTCTACCGGCAGCTGCCCCTAAGGAAACTATTTTTTGGAAACGTCCCCTCAGTGCCGCGGTTCCAGAGGGTGTCCCTTCGTCTTCCTCCCCGGCCTCGGAGCCCACGCAAAAAGCTCCGCCGCCTCAGCCGCCTTTCGTAAACAGTGCACCCTCCTCCAGTCATTCCCTCCAGCTTCATCCCCAAAGCTACTCTGAAGAGAACCCTTCGTCTTCCTTTGGGCAATCGCTTGTGCTGGCTGATCTCCAAGAAGCTTTCATGGCCTTCAGGTTCGTTAATCCAGCACCCTTCATGCCAAGGGGATGTCAGCGTCAGATAGTGGGCTTCCGTAAACCAATGTCTAGAGTGGTTCTTGGTGGAGCGAGGCGGAATCAAAGTGATGTGGCCATTGCAAAGATTGAACCCCTCCCGCAGCTCCAGGTATCTTTTCAGTCCATACGGGAGCTTCTTGATGATTTTCTACGAAACCATAAGGGGCTTGCTATTCATTCAATCCAGCCCTGCCCATATGGTCAAGCATATGTTCGATTTCACTTTGTGCATGAAAAGGATTTTCTCATTGGGGGTGGTCAACATCAATATGGGCAATACAGGATTTCCTTTTCTGATCATAATAGGGGTTGGAACAATAGGCTCACCACTATGAACTGTGAGGCCTGGGTTATGCTTCTGGGTCTCAATATTGATTACTGGACAAAATCTGACATAAAAAAAGCAGTGGCGGTCTTTGGGAGATTGTTAGTTTGGGAAGACCCGAATAATCTGGCCCGTGTCATTGTTAAAGTCCGAGTAGTGGATTTAACTGAGATCCCCTGGTTCTTGGTCTGTTCAGAAGGTGAAGATTTTAAAGGTAATTCATGGACGGTTCAATGTGAAATTCTGCAATACAGGTTATTAGGGGTGGGGCCTGAAGATGAGAACCAACCTCCTGATGAAGTTGATCCACACATGTTTGACTTCTTTGGATATGGTCAACCTTCCAATGCTGGTAATCATAATATGCCCGGTGCAATGCCTGTGCATGCCCCGGCTCAACAATGGGGTCTCTGGCCAGAGGGGCCTCAAGGACAGAATAATGCCCCTTTTATTGGGCCCCAGCTGCCACCAGAAGTGCCTATTGTGCAAGCTCTCCCAGCCAATCAGGAGCAACAAGTCCCACCCCAGGATGATAATCATGATGCTTTGGTCCAGGAGGTTAACCCTAATGGTCTAGATTTTGATCTAAATATGGCGTTGGATGATGATCTAGGTGGCATTGATAATTTAATTCAAGCAGCAGATAATCAGGGTGCAGATGACCCAATGGAAGATAATATGCAGATTATTGATGGGACTGACTCCTCAGGGAGTGAAGACATCCCTGCTCATAACTTTAATATTGAACCTGCTCAAGTTGATGTGTTCATCCCCAAAATAATGGTCAGCCACTGCACATGGTTCAGGATGAAATTAATGAAAATGAGCTTCTGGGTGCCAATCAAGATCAAGCTCAGGACCATGGGCCTCAAAACTTTCACATGCATTTGGGCTTTGTCCAAACTCTTGGGCCTTGTCAGGACCCTGTCTTCTCTCAATTACAGAATGCTAAACAGTCTCAAGTCACTCAGGCATCTGCAGACTTTTATAATCATTGGGCAAAATACCTTCCTCCAGGCAAGACAGACTCCCAGGTGCATGTCCCCCTGGCATGGTCTCACTTTTTTATGGCCCAACTCCTGAACCCTATGAGCTTTGTCTGGGCCAAGAACTTCTTGTCTTCACCAGCTATGTCTTTCCTCCATTCAGAGCCGGCTATAAAAGTCAGCCTACCCAACAAATGTCCAAATGAGATGTCTTCTGGTTGTCCTTCCAAGGATTCCTCTAATCAGGGTAAGGGGCTCAAATCCAAGGGCATCGTTTTTGAGGGAAATTTGCATAGTGATATTGCCAGCTCCTCAGCTACCCCTTTCGTTCCTGACGCCTTGGAACAGAACTCTTCTGATCATGACACCTTCAGCTCCGAGCTCTCAAAGTCACCTTCTACACCGCTAGAAAAGATCATTCAAAAGGTCTCTGCTACCTCTGGTCCTTGGTCTAAGGTCCTGCTCAAGAAAGCGCATCACATGAATGATCTAGGTAAGATTGACTTGGGCTGCACGGTTAATGATGAAGAGCTTCGCAGGAGCAGTAGGAACTCTAATCACAACCAGGGGTTCAAAAGTTCTGGCTGTAAAGACAAAAACTGCATTGGTTGTTCAGCAGCCCCTCCTACTTTATCAAAGGAGATTATCAGAAACCTGGGTGAATCATTCTGTAAGGTGGATGCCTCCAAGCTAACATCTGATGCTTTAGTCAAGAAGAAGGGCACAGCTCCGGTTGCAAGGAAGCTGGTCAAGAAGAAGTCCGCTGCCGATGCTGAAGATGCACAGGAGCCCCCAAGAAGCAATAAGAATAAGCCCAAGAAGCAGTAGTTCTGGTGGGGCTTGGTGGCATCCTCTTCTGCACCTGACTTGTTTTGCCAGAAACTTTATTTTGTTATCTGTCTTCTTTATTTTGGTTATGTTCGAAATATGTGTCTGCACTCAGATACTTCTCCTACCTCGGTTTACTCAGATCTGGTTCAGGCAATGTTTGCCTGATTTATGGCAGCCCCCCCTACATAACCTTTTATGAATCATTCTGCTAACACAAGAGTCTGGAATGTCATGTGTTGGAATGTCAGGGGTATTAACTCTGACAAGAAATGGATTTCAATTAGGGACAAAATTATCGACAGCAATTGTGATGTTATTTGCCTGCAAGAAACTAAGAGAGAATATCTTGACAATAACTATATTAGAAAATTCTGCCCCCGTGCTTTCGATAAATTTGAATACCGGCCTTCTGTGGGTGCTTCAGGAGGTATAGCAATCATATGGAAATCAAAACTTTTTGATGGGGAATTAGTTTTCGCTAATGAGTACGCTTTGTCAGTGAAATTTCTGTCCACAATGTCTGACAATGAATGGGTTCTCACAAATGTATATGGCCCTTGTTTGATGGAAAGGAAGCGAGACTTTATTAACTGGCTCAAACATATACAGATGCCTGATGATGTCGATTGGTTGGTCTTAGTGGACTTTAATCTTATGAGAAGTCCAGCGGATAGAAATAAACCAGGAGGCAATGTTACAGATATGCTCTTGTTCAATGAAGCTATTAGCTGTCTTGGTCTTGTTGAGATTCCGCTCAAGTCAAAAAAATTCACCTGGTCAAATAAGCAATAATCACCCCTGTTGGAGAGGCTAGACTGGTTTTTTGTCACCCCTTCTTGGGCTACATCCTACCCGAATACCTTTGCCTACCCTCTTGTGATGGAGACTTCGGACCACACACCATGCATTATAACCTTTGGTACAGATATACCGAAAGGGAAAATTTTTCGTTTTGAGAACCACTGGCTACAACATGATCAGATTATGGATATTATCAAACATGGATGGTCGGTCCCTATACAGGAAACAGATAAAGCTAAGATTATTGCTGCCAAGTTCAAAAACCTCAGAAGGGTACTCAAAGCATGGCAAGCTCAGCTATCCAGTCTGAAAACAGTCATCTCCAATGTGAAGCTTATTTTATCCTTCTTGGAACGAATAGAGGAGTGTAGAGATCTGCTATTAATCGAATGGAATTTCAAAGATATTCTACAGCAGCATTTGCAATCTCTCCTAAAGCAGCAAAACACATATTGGAAACAACGTGGAGCTCTTAAGTGGGTAAAATTTAGAGATGAATCCACAAAGTTTTTCCATGTCAATGCAACAATTAAGCATAAAAAGAACTTTATCAGGTCCATTGAAGATTCTGATGGTATTCCTCAAACCAGCCACAGGAATAAGGAATCCATTCTCTGGGCGGCTTACAAAGAAAGATTGGGGTCTTCTAATCCTCAACCAATGGAGTTTGATTTATCTCAGCTAATGCACATAGATGATAACTTATCCAGTCTGGAAGCACCTTTCTCCACAGAAGAAATTGATGCAGTCATTAACTCTCTGCCAGGTGACAAGTCACCAGGGCCTGATGGATTCAACACTGATTTTATCAAAAAGGCATGGCCTGTCATTAAGCAAGACTTCTATGCTCTCTGCCAAGCCTTCCATGAAGCAAATTTATGCCTGCAGAGTATTAATGGCTCATACATTACTTTAATTGCCAAAGTAGAGGGAGCTGCTACTGTCTCAGACTATAGGCCCATATCTCTGCTAAATAATTCAGTCAAGCTGATCACCAAATTACTTGCTAATAAACTACAAGGGGTCATAACAAGGCTAGTGCATACCAATCAATATGGCTTTATCAAAACAAGAACCATCCAGGATTGCCTTGCTTGGGCTTTTGAATATATCCACTTATGCCATAAGTCAAAAAAAGAAATTGTTATTCTGAAATTAGATTTTGAGAAGGCTTTTGACCACATTGAGCACAATGCAATGCTTGACATTATGAAGCATAAAGGTTTTGGATCACGATGGATCACATGGATGGAACAAATCTTTGCTTCAGGGACCTCCTCTATCTTACTGAATGGAGTTCCAGGAAAAAGATTTTCCTGCAAAAGGGGAGTTAGGCAGGGAGACCCTCTATCTCCACTCCTTTTTGTCCTTGGGGCAGATCTGCTACAGTCAATTCTCAACAATGCGAAGGAACAGGGACATCTGCATTTACCAATTCAGATTAATCATAATCAGGACTTTCCAATCATACAATATGCTGATGACACTCTTATTATTATGGATGGATGCCCATTGCAACTGCTTCACCTGAAAAACCTCTTACAGTCCTTTGCCACCTCAACTGGGCTTAAGGTAAACTTCAACAAATCCATGATGGTGCCAATCAATATCTCAGAGGAAAGGATACAACAGTTAGCTCAGACCTTTGGCTGCTCTATAGGGAAAATGCCCTTCACATACTTAGGACTACCACTGGGTTTGACAAAGCCAAAATTTGAGGAATTTCTCCCTATGGTGAGTCGATGTGAAAGAAGATTATTGTCCACCTCAAATCTACTCTCTGAAGCGGGGAGATTACAGCTAACAAATTCAATTTTCTCTGCCTTGCCGATGTTTCATATGAGTACCCTGCTGTTACCTAAATCAGTTTATAAACAAGTGGATAAATATAGAAAGCACTGTTTTTGGAGAGGCTCGGATATCAACAACAAGAAACCGCCTAAAGCCGCATGGGACATGGTGATTCTACCAAAAAAGGAAGGTGGTCTAGGTGTTCTGAATCTACAGACACAAAATGAAGCTCTGCTACTCAAATTCTTGCATAAATTTTATAATAAAGTAGATATCCCGTGGGTTCATCTAGTATGGGAAAAATACTATGGAAATGGTAAACTGCCAGGCACTACTTCTAAAGGCTCCTTTTGGTGGCGGGACATCATCAAACTCTTGGACAAATTCAAAGGAATAGCCTCAGTGTCTGTGAAGGATGGCAGTACCTGCCTTTTATGGCATGATCTATGGAATAATAAGGTGCCAACACAAGTGTACCCTCATCTGTTTTCTTTTACTCGGGATAAACTCTTATCTTTGAAGCGAGCTTACTCGATCACGGACTTGCAGCATCTCTTCTTCCTGCCCTTGACGCCACAAGCCTATAATCAATTGGTTAGTCTTGCTGAAGACCTAGAAAGTTTAGAACTCTCGCCTGATCCAGACTCTTGGATATACATCTGGGGTAATGCTTTTTTCTCTTCATCAAAGGCATATAAGTCTCTAATTGGACATAGAAACACCCATCCAGTATATGATTGGCTATGGAAGTCTCGGTGTCAAAAGAAACACAAAGTCTTCTTTTGGTTGGTTTTAAAAGACAGACTTAGTACACGGGATATCATGCGGCGCAAACATATGGTTATGCCCTCATATAATTGTGTCCTCTGCTCCCACAACAAAATTGAGACTCTCTTCCATCTCCTGCTTGAATGCTCTTTTGCTCAAGAATGTTGGATCCATCTAGGCCTTTATGCCGACTTACAGCTGGACCCTTATTCCATTTTGACTTCCTTCAAAACTAAGCTTCAGGTTCCTTTCTTCATGGAAATAATCATAATCATGAGCTGGTGCATATGGATGACAAGAAATGATTTAATCTTCAGAGGTATACCACCAACAATGCAAGGGGCCATCTTGCGGTTTAAGTCCACCTATTCCTTAGTCCTGCATAGAGTTAAAGAGGCCTCCAAACAATCAATGGTTGAATGGCTAGAGCTTATGTTGTAATCTTCATGATTTTCTTTTTATCCTTCTTTGTTTCTTAGATTCAAACTGGTTTGCTCTTTGTAATCCCTTTACATCTTTTTTTCTCAATACATAACCAGCAGGGCTAAAGCCCTCCTGTTTCCATAAAAAAAAAGACAATGGCAGAACGAATCAACTCATGGGAGCAGAGGATTCTAGTGGTATGACATTTTTTTTCTCATGAATTTTTCAGGAATATAGGTACAAGTTTTTCCCCCTGAATTCATACATCTAAAAAAATGTATCATGACGATCTGGTCCGAACCATTAAGGTTGGAGTATGGAGGAGTTGTTTCTATTTCACACCCCCCCCCCCCCCCGCATAGGGCATGTATCCAGCCATCCATTATTCCATATTTGTTAGGGACATTTTACAACGAAAGGGCTATGGAACATTCAGAACGAAATAAAAAGGTTGGGGACTCCCCTACTGATTTACTAACAAACAAATATGAAATAAGTTCACAAATTCAAAAAAGGGAAAAAATTGTGAAATAGTCTCATGGTTCAAATACGTTCACAAATTCAAATAAGGTTCCACTGAATGTTGAACGTACAAAGTACTCCCTTTATCCAAAAAATATGTCATTCTAGGATTCAAAATTTGTCAAAAAAAAACAAGTCGTTTTACTCTATATGGTATGTGCATGTGCACATGTAGTTGTCAATTAGCATCAAATATGGCTAATGAATAGGAGCAAACAAGGTCATTTTACCTTCTTGTTAATCTGTCCTAAAATTTCTAAAACAACTTATTTTTTGGGATGGAGGGAGTATCTCCTAAGCTTTTTATTTCGTTCCACTTTTTTGTCTGTTCGGTTCGGTCATGTTTGGAGCATGAAATTTCAAACACTGGGATCATAAAGAAAATATACTCTCTCTATCTATATTTATAAGGTATTGTATAACTTGGCATGATTTTCCAAATAACACTTGACCATTCATTTATCTTATATTATATTATTTATGGTTATAAACTTATAATCATTTCAGAGTATATTTAATTATGAATCCAACCATGTTTACATTATAAAAATAATAATAAATAAATTATTAATTAAAGATTGTAAAGTTTAAATTTTAATATGTGTGTGCGCTTATTATAAATAAAAATGGAGGGAGCAATAATTAATATAGTCGGCTAATTTTCTTCTCTTCTCTCGTTGGCATTTTTAACCTTCTGATAGACTCCACATCCGTCCCCGGGCGCTAAGATGAAGAGTGAAGAGAAAAATAGCAGGCCCAAAACATCTCGGGTCCACGCCCCGCTAAGGAAAAAAAAGTAACAGCTGGTCCGGTCCGACGTGAGCCCAAAATTTTGCCATCCAGTTGGATTTTGACATGCCCATCCCAGATATTCTGGACCCAAAACAAACTGGGCTTCCTGCAGGCCCAATCGAGCCCAGAAAATGCTCAAGTCTAATGAAGAGATTCCAATTCCATGTTCTAGACGATAACAAACTTTATAACTTACTAGCAAATATGCCTGTGCAACGCGCACGGGAGGAAAAAAGCATCGCACATTCTAATACACATGGTGCAAAACTTAGGTGATAATTTGATGTTGGTTGTCAATTTTCAATTAGATCTTTGCCAAATTGAATTGCTAAATTATTGAATATAATTTTTTTCTCCCTTCATTTTTTATCTTTGTCATTTGTTTCTTTTATAACGTGGGTTTTTGTTTGATGCAGGTCCTGCTTAAAAAATTGATTAGCATGTCATTCTTATCCCCAAGCCCAAGTATTGTGCCTGTTCTTTTGATCTCACCGGTTAGGGAACCATCACGCAGTTCCCTCGTTGACCCGTTTTGATGTTGTTGCATGCTTCGTTGCCGGCCCCTGCACTACACCCCCATCGTCTCCCTGCTCTGTCGCTGCTTCCTCACCAACTCTCCTACACTCCATCCTCACCGCTAACCTACTATCCCGCTGCTGTGTTGTTGATTGTTTGCCGCGCGATTCCCTGTCGCTGCACAGATTTGCCGTCATCTGCCGCATCTGGCCTTCACCGCCTGGCTAAGAGGAGTTATGTGGTGGTGCTGTATCTATAGATGATTGATGTCTAGATGCTATCGGGGATAGATCCCAATACCCGCAAGGAAGGAAGAAGATGGACTCCTACTAGGATTCCACCGTAATCCTACTAGGACTCATAATATGTAATCCTACTAGGATTCCTCCTTGTAACCGACTAGTAATCCTACCCCCCTGGAGTATATAAAGGAGAGCAGGGGTACCTAGATCGACACCTCAGCTCAGAACCACCATTAGTAGCCAACAACTAGGCTACTCAACGCCCAAGCGCAGGGTGCAATATACAGCACCCCAAACAGGACGTAGGGTATTACGCTACTCTGGCGGCCCGGACCTGTATAAATTTGTGTCTTGTGTCCTCGCTTTTACCTTTGAGTTTCAGATCCGACGATCCCCCACCAACCAATCTACTACCTCAGGTACCCCCTCGGTAGGTTGCCAGGTATAAAACACCGACAGAGTCCGCGCGAGGTTGGACTCTTGTAGTAGTCGAGATGTGCCAATGACGGAGTGGATCTCGGCTGTTGCTTTCCTGAGCACATCCGGGTTGTTGAACAAGAGGGCCATCGCCCACTCGATCGTGCTGGAGGACGTGTCGGCCCCTCCTTGCAGCAAGCTCTGCACATGTAACAAGTCACAACAGTTAGCTGACAATAATCAAACAATAAGATTAATGAAATAGCTACATTAGATTTGGCCACAAGTTGAATTTTGGTCAAGTCGTGTCTATTGTTTGTGGATGCTGATATCTCTAATCTGAATAAATTATTATAGCATTAAGATAGCCAACATCTAAAAAGTCAACTGTACACGCATTCTAAATGTAGGAGTTTGAATGGAGCAGAATAGAACCTTCAGCTTCACTGCCGCGCCCTGCCTCTCGCGCACACTTCGTCCAACCGCCGCCTCTGGTGCTGTCCGCAACCACCATCATCAGTCCACCGCCACTGCCTGCCTCCAGCCGCTGAGTGCCTCCCATGGCACCGCTACCAGGTTGTACGTCCACAGTCTCTCATTCCGTACGGTCGAAGAGAGCCTTCGGAATGTGTTCGAGAAATTTGGTGATCTCACGGAAGGGCACAGGCGACGGCCGGGTTCTCCCCCGCCGGTGATCTTCGGGTCCCTCTCCCGCTGGTGATCACTCGATCCTGGCATCCACCTTCTCCTCTCCTCTTACTCTCACCCGCTGGTGATCCCTCGATCCTAGTGTCCACCTTTTCCTGGTTCTTCTTCACGGCTCTTTGCCTCTGTGCAAGCATGGTTTCAAATGCTAACCTACATCCAGGTCTTATTTTCGTTGTGAAGGTACACTCCCTTCTTGGTGCCAAGATCTCCTCTGCTGAAGGTCAAGGTTTCTGGTTGCTTGCTGCTTTCCCTCGCTCCAAGTTTAAGTTGTCTGAAGACTCTGTTGGGTTTCTTCTTCAATCGATCATTGGAGGTTTTGCTTCTCACTTTGTTCCTCTGGAAGTTCATGATTGGATTTTCAAATTCAAAGTTTCTTCCAAAAAAGTTGGTCTGTTGATCTATCAACTGGGTTTCTTTCAATCTAAAGACTTCAAAGTGGTGTCCAACCTTTGTAATGATCATGGGATGAATCTTGCTAAACAAGTGATTGCAAAGGCTCAGGGTATTCATTTTCCTTGGCAATTTGTTGGGCCTAAGAAAATCAGTCAGTGGAAGCCAATTCATGCAGATACATCCCCTGATAGACCTTTAACTAGGGCTAATGCTATTTATTTCAGGCATTCTAGAGCAATTTCATAGAATCATGACCTCTCTGATTCATCTTCAGTATTCAGCCGTCTGGGCAATCATCATGCTTAAGGTGTTCATCTGATTTGTGTTCGTCGTTCTTGGGTTCCTATGAAGAACATGGTTTCTTCTCGTTCACCGATTTTGAATTTGTTAGTTTCAAACATTGATTTGACTCTTAATTTGGGGTGCAATCATGATTGGCATCCAAGGACAGTAAGTGCAGGGCATTCAGGTCTGGCGCCAAATGCAGCAGTTTCTCCTTCTAAAGGTCATTCCCTTTGCACGCATTGCTTGTCCTCTACACACTCTTGGCCCAGTTGCACTCGGCCTGTTAGATGTTCTCTCTGCTTCCGGCTGGGCCACATTGCAGCCCATTGTCATTTCCCACCTCGGTTCCCGGGCTTCTCCAACGACAGGAGCTTCTCAATTGCATTTCAACCGGCACACTGGTCTAATTTCAAAGTCAATAGCTAGTTTGCTAAGTCAGTGTCCCTGGAAGGTGGGCCTAGTACATGCTCAATCCCAGTTTACAGTTTACATCAAGAGCAGGGTCGCCAAGTTCATGGTATCAATGTCTCCGAGCCACCGATTACAATAACTTGGAAAGACTCTGTTCACTCCGGAGAGCTTGCTGCTTCATCTCCCCAGCCGGCATCGGAGCCATCGTCACCACCATTTCAGCCAGGTGCTCTGCATTGCCCCCCTTGTGCTTCTCCTGCTTTCCCTGCAGTTCGATCCTCAGAGCCCCAACCTTCTGAGCTCCACCCCTCATCTCTTCCAGTCCCCCAACCCCTCACCTACGGCTTCAGAAAACCCCAGTGCCTTTAAGCAACAACCGAAAGATTATCAAGAAGCCCTCATGGCTTACCGTTTTGTTGGTTCTGATCCCTTCTTGCCAAGAGGATCTCATCGTCGGCTTGTTGGATTCCGGAAGCCCATGGCACGGGTGGTTCTTGGGGGTCCTCATTGCCGCAACTGTGATGTCGCAATTGTCAACATTGAGCCTCTTCCCCAGCAGTAGGTATCTTTCCAATCCATCAGAGACCTACTTGATGATTTCCTTCGCAATCGGCATAGGGTGGGGTTTCAGTCCATCCAATCTTGCCCCTATGGTCAATTTTGTGCGGTTCAATTTTGTGCATGACAGAGACTTCTTGATTGGGGGAAGTCCACATGATTATGTTCAATATAGGATTTATTTTACTAAGCATAATAGGGGTTGGAACAACAAAATAGTCACCATGAACTGCGATGTCTGGTTGATGTTGCTTGGTTTTAATATTGATTTTTGGTCTAGAGCTGACATTGAGAAAACTATTTCTGCATTTGGTAAACTCCTGGTTTGGGAAGAAGATCCACATAACCTAGCCCGAATAGTGGTGAAAGCTCGAGTACTGGATTTATCTAGGATTCCTTGGTTTATTGTATGTTCAGAGGGGGAAGATTTTGAAGGTGATTCATGGGTAGCTCAATGTGAAATCCTGCAATATAAAATGCTAGGTGGTGCCCTGCAGATGAAGATCAACTACCTGATGATGTGGAGCCCAATTTGTTTGATTTTTTTGGTTATGGATAGCCTTCCAATGCTGCACCCCCTAATGAAGCTCCTAATCAACATTTAAATGCTAATCCTGGGCCTGCACCCCAATGGGGCCTTTGGCTAGATAGGTCTGAAGCTCAGCCTGATGCTCCTTTTATTGGGCCTCCAGCGAACCCTCAAGGGCCTCAACAAAATGAGCAAGAACCTCAACTTCCTGCTCAAGCTCCTGTGAATGACTTTCTCGAGATTAATGATCTTGCTGTCAATGGCAATGCTCTTGATATTGATTTAAATATGCCTATTGATGATGATATGGGAGGCATTGATAATTTAATTCAAGCTGCTGAAGATCTGGAAGAAGAAGAGCCTCTGCACCCTGCTCAAATTATAGATGCTACTTGTCGGTGCGAAATCTGGCCGACAAGTAAATATTTGTAGTTGCCGTGCGTTAGATCGGATGTGGCCTAGCACACAATGACACAGAATGTATACTGGTTCGGGCAACGCGCCCTACGTCCAGACAGGGTTGGTTGGTTGACTTTATTCCTGAGCCTAGGTGCTCAAAGTTTGTAGTGGGGGTACAAACAAGAGGATGATGAGAGGGGGTGCCAGAGTCCTGGCCTTGTTCTTGTCTCGATGGAAGATAGTGGCAGGAGCTCAGACGAGCGCTAAGTGCGAGAGAGTGTGGACAACTTAAGAGTGTAAGAGGGTGTGTATCTGGGCCTCCCCCCTAGAGGTGGAGGGTCCGTCCCCTTTTATAGTACAAGAGAACGGCCTTACAGGTCAGAAAGGATAAGAGAGCGAGTGTATGGGCATTGCCTAGTCTTGTCAAAATCCACATCACCGGGCGTGGTATGGCCTCCGTCCTCGGTTCCTGTTCTCCTCGTTAGGCCACTCCGTCGTAGCGAGTAGGTTTACGGCGGCACTGTACAGGCGTGCGCAAGGCATGGCACGGTATGACTCTGCGTACGGCCAGCTGACCTGGGTGCTTCCTCGTTATCCGTTCTACCTGCTCCTTGGACCCACACTGAGCGAGCATGCTTGGTCGGTTGTTCCAGTCGGCCCCGACCGAGTCGGTCGGGGGGGGAGGGGGGAATGGTACGGGCGGTACGGCGTATCCCCGGTCGGGAGGACTCGGTCGAGAGAGCTCAATTCGGGAGAGCTCAGTTGGGAGAGCTCAGTCGGGAGGACTCAGTCGGGGTCGGATTGCGGCCCCACCCCCGACTGACTCCTGGTCGGGGCGCCAACCAGGCTTCCTAGTCGAAGGAGTCGGCTGTTGGCCGGATTGTGGTCTCGGCCTGGCTTCGCGTAGCTGGGCCGGCCTAGGTATGAGTTGTTGTTGCGCCCTTCGTTGGGCCAAGTGTCGCGGGAAAGTAGTCCCGTTGGGGACCCCAGGTCTATGGACCCGTCACTACTGATTCTTCACATAGTTCAAATGAAGTTGTTCCAAATCTGAATTTAGGGGCAGAGGATATTCAGGTAGAAGTGTTTATTCCTCAGAACAATGGTTAGCCTGTACACTTTGTACAGGAGGAAACTCAAGAACATGAGTTGATAGGGGGTAGTAATTCCAATGAAGTTCAGCATCAAAATGGCTCTGATAATGACAATATGCAGCTTGGGTTTGTGGAACTCTTGGAACCTGCTCAAGATCCAGTTTTTGCATCAAAAGGGCTACTGCAGTCTTTTCCACCATATAAATTCAACCCTCAGGCAGTGAGACAGTAGGCACAATATTTTTCTCCAAACATGTCAACTCAAAGGGTAGACATACCTCTCCTCTGGTATGATTTTTTTACTGCACAGTTGCTCAACCCTCTGAGTTTTGTTTGGGCAAAGAATTTCCTTACCTCATCAGCTATGCAGTTTTTTCAAACAGAATCAAAAGCAGTCAGTTTTGGCCTACCTAATAAGTGCCCTCTTCCTATGCAACCTGCTGGTCTAGATTCTCATCAGCTTTTGACAGGTTTTTCTGAGAAAAGTAAAGCAAAATTTTTGAAGTATTGCTCTGGTTGATATTGCAAGCTCTTCTATGCAGCCTACTGTAATCCCTGTGTCTTCTCCTCGGATAGCTGCCATTCCTCCAGAAGCCACACCTGTCCAAGTACAATCTCCTAGGACTCCCTTAGGAGCCATGCTGAATAAAGTTTCCTCTTCACCTGATCCTTGGTCCAAGACTCTTTTATAGCAAGCTGCTAACTTAAAAATTGTAGGTAAGCCTATCTCTAAAGATGAGCTCAGGAGAAGTAAGAGATGTAAATCACAGAATCAAGGTTTTAATCTATCAGGTTGCAAAGATAAAGACTACATTGGCTGCTCCATCAAACCCCCAACATTCACCCCCTTTGTCATTCGCAATCTGGGGGAATCTTTCTGTAAGGTGGATCCAAAAAAGCTGACCATAATTGCTCTGCACAAGAAGAAGTCTCTAGCTCCCCCTGGTGGCAGGAAGCTAACTAAGAAGAAACCTGATCACCTTAAAGATGACTCTGAAGCCCAAAAGATCTCCAAAAAGAAGCCCAAGAAATAATAGGGCTGGTCTCCTGGCTGAGGCCTTTCTTTTATTCATCAAGATCTTTTTATATAGTAATAAGCTCCTGGTTATCTTATTTTGTTTATGATATATGTGTACTCTTGATGGGACCTTTTTGGCATATTTTACCTATAGTAACTTGGTGTAATAATATTAGTGCTAGTCACTGCATGTTTCAGATGTGCTATTTTCATTGTTGCTTCCATGAATGGTCATAGAAATTGGAAAATTTTGTGTTGGAATGTAAGGGGCATTAATTCAAATAAAAAATGGAATTTGGTTAGGGATAAAATTGTTGAAAGCCAATGTGATATTTTGTGCCTACAAGAAACCAAGAGAGAGCACCTAGATTCTCACTTTGTCAGAAAATTTTGCCCTCTATCTTTTGATCAGTTTGAGTACCTGCCCTCTCAGGGAGCCTCTGGTGGCATAGCAGTTTTTTGGAAATCAATTCTTTTTTAGGGGCAACTTATTTTCAGCAACAACTTTGCCATTTTTGTTCAATTCTATTCAAAGTTAAATGGCACTAGCTAGGTTCTTATGAATGCGTATGGTCCTTGTACCTCCGAAGGGAAAAGAGCCTTTATGCAATGGTTCAAACATATCAAGATGCCAGAAGAAGTAGACTGGATTGTCCTAGGTGATTTTAACTTAATGCGGTATCCATCAAACAGAAATATACTAGGGGGTGATTATAATGAGATGTTCATATTTAATGAAGCTATCAGTGCTTTAGGGCTGGTTGAAATCCCTTTACAGTTAAAACAATTCACTTGGACAAATAAGAAACAGACCCCTTTGCTAGAAAGATTGGATTGGTTCTTTACTTCAAATTCCTAGACCTTAGCTTACCCACACACTTCAGCTTATCCTTTGGCTATGGAAACATCTGATCACTCACCCTGTATTATAAGCATTGGTACTAACATACCAAAGGGTAGCATTTTCAGATTCAAATATTTTTGGATGGAACATGAGCAGTTCATGAATGTTGTTTCTCATGGGTGGTCCATTCTAGTTCATCATACAGATAAAGCCAAAATAATCACTGCAAAATGTAAGAACTTGAGAAGGGTGCTCAGAGCATGGCATAAGCATCTTTCTAACATTAAAACAAACATCTCCAATGTTAAGCTCATTATTACTTTTTTAGAATTGGTTGAAGAGTACAAAGACTTAACCATTGTAGAATGGAACTTCAAATTAGTCCTGTCTAACAAATTGGTATCTCTCTTGCATCAACAGAAGATTTATTGAAAACAGAGAGGCAACATTAAGTGGGTTAAATTTAGGGATGAGGGAACAAAATTTTTCCATGCCAATGCCACTATCAAGCACAGAAGAAACTTTATTACTTCTTTAGAGGACAATCAGGACAGTCTTTAGACTTAGCATCAATTGAAAAAAAAGATTCTATGGGAAGCTTATAAGGATAGACTGGGTACATCTGACCCTCAACCCATGGTTTTTAATCTAGACCAATTGTTTCAAGCAGCTACTGCTCTTTAGTGTTTGGAAGAACCTTTCACTACTACTGAAATTGATGCTATCATTCAAAATCTACCATCAGACAAAGCCCCTGGACCAGATGGTTTCAATATTGATTTTATCAAAAAATGTTGGCCAATCATCAAGCATGACTTTTATGATCTATGCTTAGCCTTTCATTCAGGAAATGTTTGTTTACAAAGTATCAATGGTTCATTCATCACATTGTTACTTAAAGTGGATGGGGCTTGCAAAGTATCAGACTTTAGGCCTATTTCTCTTCTCAATATCTCTATGAAACTTTTGACAAAATTGTTGGCCAACAGGTTGTAAAAGGTAATAATGGACCTAATTCACCAAAATCAATATGGTTTCATCAAAACTAGAACTATCCAAGACTGCTTAGCTTGGGCTTTTGAATACCTGCATTTGTGTCATAAATCTAAAAAGGAGATAGTCATCCTCAAATTGGACTTTGAAAAAGCTTTTGATAGAGTTGAGCATGGAGCAATGTTGAATATTATGAAACATAAAGGATTTGGGTCTGTTTGGTTAGGCTAGATGCAACACATATTTAACTCAAGTACTTCCTCAGTTCTACTAAATGGAGTCTCTCACACCCTGAAATTTCCGAATTTCAGGATGTGAATAAAAAGAATAAATAAACAATAATTTTCTCATAATTTTAAAATTTTCCGAACATTTATTTTTCTTTACAGGAAATTTAGTATAGAAAAAAAAAGTTGCTTGCTTTTATAAATTAAATAATGTTGTTCTATGTTTGTGCATTCATGTCGCAGCATCTTAGTGTTTCTTGAGTGCAAAAGTTTGAAAAATGCGTTTAGACGTTGCCCAGACCCTTGTGAGGATTTTCCATCTTTTTCTGGAATTTATTCTCCTTGTCCTAGAGATAAATCCAATTTTTGGAAGGCTTTAGAATCCTTTTCACAAGCTCCAAGTATTTTATTTGGATTCTTTGTGTCCCAATCCATCTCAAAGATTTATCTCAGATTTTTCGGAATTTCCTAGGTATTTTTCTCGCTTTAGAAAATGAGTCCAGCTGTTTCTGAAATTGTTTTCGCGCAGATAAATAAAATCAGAAATTCCGAAAACAAAAAGTCAACTCGAAAATATCTTTTTCCGAGTCTGGCCTATATATATATCACCGCGTTCGTCTCGACGCGAGGATTTCAGATCTACAAACCTTTTCACGAGTTAACTCTCCTAACTCCGTAGATCTGAAGTCAAAGTTCGGTCTTCGTCAAACTCCGGCGAGCTTTTCCGGCGAAACCGTGGACTTCCGGCGAAAACCGACACCACCATGGAGTTCCTCTCTTCGAGCTCTACGCCGTGGTGTGGTGGATTGCATGAATCCGATGTCGGCTCCGTCGTCTTCCCCAACTCCGACGAGCTTTTCCGCCGCCATTATTCATCTCTGGTCGAAAGTGAGCACACCATCTTGTTCGTCTCGTTGATATCGTTCCATTTTGCCGTTCATGCGCGAGATCGGACTTCGTTTCCGACGATCCCCTCTTTCTCTCTCTTTTCCTTGTTTCTGCAACCGTTGCAACCGTAACAGACTCCTTCTGTTTTCTGCTCGCAGCTCGCAGGCGCCCCTCTGTCCGCCGCCTGCTCCTGGCCGAGATGCCGCCCGCACATCACCGCTGGGGCCAGCAGCCCGGCCACCACCGCCTGGACCACCCACCCGAGTCCCCGCCGCACCGGAGCCCCAGCAGGCCGCCGGCCAGGAGCTACGCCATGCTCCTAGCGTGAGGAAGAAGATGAGGTGCCACTTTTCAATCTAGCCCCTGACCTCTCCTGTTTTCTTTTTCTTAATTCTTGTGTCTTGTAAATCTTTCAGTGAGGCCCCTGTAATTCTTGCATTCTTTCAATCTAATCCAAGCCTTGACCTTTTGCAGACCTAACCCCGAGTTTTCACCTTTTCGCGAGCACTATTCCTGGTGTCTTGCAAATTTTCCTTGCTAACCCTCCAAGTCTACGGTTAATTACGTTTAGGCCCCTACAGCCTTGTTAACCCATAGATTCTACGTTTGAGCTTCGTTTAACCTCGTTCAAGTTACGTTAGATTCATAATGATATAAATTACACGTTAGTGGTAATGTTTTCCTTCAAGCATATTTTTGAAAATAAAATTTGAAATTAAATTGATTAATGCCTGACAAACGAGTTCTTCTCTAAATAAAATCTATTTAGTGTTAAACATCGTTTTTCATAATAATTGTTAATTTGATTAATGCCTACTTCATACCCTCTTCTAAATAAAAGCCAATTAGGTTATATATCGGTTTTTCATAAACTAAAGTTAATTGGATTAATGCCTATCTAAATAATTCTTCCAATTAAAAGCCACTTAGAGTTATATCTCGGCGTTTCATAAATTAAATTCAATTTGATTAATGTTTATTCAATTTGTTTTCTAAATAAAATCTGTATAGGTTATATCTCGAGTTTTCATAATTAAATATTAATTTGGCTAATATAAATATGAATGTGTTTTTAATTTAATCTACTTAGTTGAACTCGAGATGTAAAGCTATACGCTTAGATGTCTACATGTATCTTATTTTTAAATGTTTAATTTGCATAAATTGTACTCAAATATTTATAAATAAAATTGGAGTAAGCTTTACACCGTCTTTTCTCATGAAAATATAAATATGACTTGATTAATTCTAACTAAGGATATTTCTCTGAAATATCTTTACATTGCTTTTCTCAACTAAAATAAATAAAGCTTGTAGCTCTTATCTTTCTTTTATAATTCAAAACTCTCGATAGATTTATCTTTTCAACCATAGTTCCGTTTTAAGCGTTCCTTACATTCGCGTGACCTTAGATCGAGCCTTGTCGTTAGTACGCTCTTTTAAAGCTTTCCTTTTGTTTTGGTGTACTGCTCTTAGTTGTATTTGTTTGCTTGCTTGTATGACTGTGCCGGTGATTGCTTCGAGTAGAAGGATCGCTATTCCAAAGCTTTGAAGATTAAGAGTTTCAAGAGAGCAAGAGCCGAAGAGCAATAAGAAGTAACTTGTCGCTGGAGAAAGGCAAGTGTGTCCTTGTGCTTTTGTCCCAATAACTTTATTTAATCACTATTGCATATGCTTGCATTAAATTTGATGGGTCCTATTAAGGTTTGCCTAGTTTTTATGATTATTCCTTGCCAACCTGGGGTTTACCTTTCTGTTGGGTAGCTATGCTTAGCTGCTATACTTGGATTATGGTGGTTCTAATGAACAAGCTTAGCTGCTATACTTGGATTATGGTGGTTCTAATGAACAAAGATGATGAACCTATTTTATTTATGCTACACCTTCTTTAATACAAGATCACTGTGATTAATTGGAACATGGAGAACCACCCAGGAAAACAGTGCTACCACAAGACTAAATGGCTCTGGTCTTGGCTGAATAATTAGAAACTCTAGTTTGGGGTAACCTTACCGAAAGGGCAAGAGGGGAGGCGTTGATGGGATATAGCACTCGCTCTCTTGGGAAGTAGGCTTGGCTAAGACACTATACCCTCTAGGGGACTGCTATGTTTCGCTTCGACCTGAAACCTTAGCGGGTTACCACATTGCTAGCGAATCTTTGTAAAGGCCTCGTAGCGTCCCTATGCAATCACACCTCGGAAGTGTGGTATTGTGCCTGATCAGCACAAGCGTGGTTGGGTCTAAAGTTCTTTTGAACTTTTACGCGACTTGTGGGTAAAGATGTGCAACCTCTGCAGAGTGTAAAACTGATCGATCAGCCGTGCTCACGGTTAAGAGCGGCCTGGACCCTCACATGAGTAATATACTTGAAGATGGATTTAAATTATGGATTATGCTATGGTTATGGTTGTGCCATATGCTTATGGCTTATGTTTATGTTTATATTAATTGTGGGTTGGTATATACTTATACCTTAGTAATCAGGTGCTAATAAAATTTGACCAACTAAAAATGCTTAATGCAGTCAACCGGTCAGCCTTTCCTTGTTTAACCTTGCATTCATATTCTCCTCACACTTGCTGAGTACGACAAGTGCTCACCCTTGCTATAAACAACATTGCTCAGAAGAAGAAGCTGCTATGAAGTTGAGAAGATGCTGAGTTCTAGGCGTACGCAGCCCCCAGTCGACTGCCTGTGAAGTTTGGAGCCTCCGTTTCCATAATTAAGCTGTATATCTCTAATGGTTTGTAAGTCTTTATTTGTATCTTTTTACGTGATACTGTTGCTGTTATTCACTTATGATGTCACTATATGTATGAAACTTGATCCTGGCATACATATAGGTAGCACTTGGTTTTGTCCTTAAAACCGGGTGTGACATTAATTGGAACATGGAGCGACCACCCAGGAAAACAGTGCTACCACAAGACTAAATGGCTCTGGTCTTGGCTGAATAATTAGAAACTCTAGTTTGGGGTAACCTTACCGAAAGGGCAAGAGGGGAGGCGTTGATGGGATATAGCACTCGCTCTCTTGGGAAGTAGGCTTGGCTAAGACACTATACCCTCTAGGGGACTGCTATGTTTCGCTTCGACCTGAAACCTTAGCGGGTTACCACATTGCTAGCGAATCTTTGTAAAGGCCTCGTAGCGTCCCTATGCAATCACACCTCGAAAGTGTGGTATTGTGCCTGATCAGCACAAGCGTGGTTGGGTCTAAAGTTCTTTTGAACTTTTACGCGACTTGTGGGTAAAGATGTGCAACCTCTGCAGAGTGTAAAACTGATCGATCAGCCGTGCTCACGGTTAAGAGCGGCCTGGACCCTCACATGAGTAATATACTTGAAGATGGATTTAAATTGTGGTTTATGCTATGGTTATGGTTGTGCCATATGCTTATGGCTTATATTTATGTTTATATTAATTGTGGGTTGGTATATACTTATACCTTAGTAATCAGGTGCTAATAAAATTTGACCAACTAAAAATGCTTAATGCAGCCAACCGGTCAGCCTTTCCTTGTTTAACCCTTGCATTCATATTCTCCTCACACTTGCTGAGTACGACAAGTGCTCACCCTTGCTATAAACAACGTTGCTCAGAAGAAGAAGCTGCTATGAAGTTGTTGTGAAGATGGTGCTGAGTCCTAGGCGTACGCAGCCCCCAGTCGATTGCCTGTGAAGTTTGGAGCCTCCGTTTCCATAATTAAGCTGTATATCTCTGATGGTTTCGTAAGTCTTTGTATCTTTTTACGTGATACTGTTGCTGTTATTCACTAATGATGTCACTATATGTATGAAACTTGATCCTGGCATACATATAGGTAGCACTTGGTTTTGTCCTTAAAACCGGGTGTGACAGAGTCCCTGAAAAAACTTTTCATTGTAAAAGGGGGGGCGAGATAAGGAGATCCCCTTTCCCCTTTGCTTTTTGTCCTAGCAGCAGATCTTCTACAATCCATTATAAATGATGCCAAGAGCCAAGGCCTGCTGACACTGCCTATTCCTATGCTTCATAGTTAAGATTTTCCTATCCTTCAATATGCTGATGACACATTAATCATCATGGAAGTTTGTACATCCCAGCTTCAAATTCTTAAAGACATCTTACAAGCATTTGCAGTCTCTACAAGCCTAACAGTCAATTATTCCAAGTCCATGATGGTGCCCATTAATATTTCAGATGAAAGGCTTCAATTCTTGTCTCAATTTTTTGGCTGCTCCAGAGGCAACTTACCTTTCACTTATCTGGGTCTGCCTTTGGGTCTCACAAAACCAAAAGTCGAAGAGTTTCTTCCTATGGTCTCCAGATGTGAAAGAAGGCTAATTTGCACATCATCCTTCCTGTCCCAGGCTGGAAGACTACAACTCACAAATTCATTCTTTACAGCTTTACCCATATTTCATATGTGCACCTATCTCCTCCCAAAATCGATATACAAGCATATTGACAAGTACAAAAAGCATTATTTATAGAGAGGCTTAAACATTAATAATAAGTCACCACCAAAAGCAGCCTGGGAAATGGTGTGTGTCCCTAAGAAGCAAGGAGGGATAGGAGTCTTGAACATCAGGACTCATAATGAAGCTTTGATCCTTAAATTCTGGCACAAATTCTTTAATAAGCTTGACATTCTCTAGGTTCACTTGGCATGGGAGAAGCATTATTCCAATGGTCACATTCCTAATCAAGTCAAGAAAGGATCCTCCTGGTGGAGGGATGTTTTCAAATTATTGGACAAGTTTAAGGGCATATCAGTTGTCAATATCAATGATGGAAGAACTTGCTCTTTATGGGAAGACATTTGGAACAAAATATTCCAGCTCAAACTTATCCCTATTTATTTTCTTTCACAAAAAAAACCTTTCATCTCAGTTCAGCATGCAGACAAGTGGTTGACATTGAATAGTTATTTCATCTACCAGTTTCAACGCAAGCTTATGAGCAGTTGATTGAGCTGGCAAGTGTTTTGGAAGGCTTGGTCCTCAACTCTGACTCTGATATTTGGTCTTATATTTGGGGAAGTCCAATATTCTCCTCCTCAAAAATATATAAGCATCTCACAGGCTTCACTCATGTTCATCCAATTTTTCGATGGCTTTGGAAATCAAGGTGTCAAAACAAACATAGAGTTTTCTTCTAGTTGGTCCTCAAAGACAGGCTTAGTACAAGAAACATTCTGAGAAGGAAAAATATGTTCCTCCCATCATATGATTGTGTTCTCTGCTCCCAAGATATTGAAGAAACTTTATTCCATCTGTTACTTGGCTGCTCATTTGCACAAGAGTGCTGGATCCATATTGGCTTATTTGCTGATCTCTCGGCAAACCCATATGATATTTTAGAAGGTTTCAAGCATCAATTGCAGGTCCCTTATTTTATGGAAATAATTACCATTATGAGTTGGTGTATCTGATTGGCCAGAAATGATTGGATTTTCAAGAGGATTACTCCCTCAGTGCAGGGCTGTTTATGTAATTTCAGATTTACCTTTACTCAGGTTATTCTTCGAGTAAAGGAGGCTTGGAGACCCCAAATGAGTTCATGGCTAGAGCAATTTGTGTAATTTTTTCAACTTATTTTGTTTCTTAGTTTTAACCCTATAAACTGTTCGTTATCCTTTTCTTTAATATATATATATAATCAGAAGGGGATTCCTGTTCATTAAAAAAATGGAGCAGAATAAATTAGAACAGAGTCAAGACAGAGTGGTTGTGCTGAGTTCATGCAAAAAAACATGTATTGGAGTACTATCGGCCTACCTATGGATGATTGCACTGCACCTCATGCTACCTCAATTTTCAAATGTATGGTGTTGTAACATTGACAGTTGATTTGAGTAAACGCTATCTCATTAGACTTGTTGTGAAATGTACTATCATAATATAGTAATTTAATATCGTGTTTATATAAGAAATTATGATTAGAAAGTTACATAGTACTTAAGACCGTGTTAATGTCTAAAACAGCATGCATTTACAATTAAATGGAGTACTTACTGTTCTAGTAATTGACAAACAGCTAGTGCGATCATATGAACTGTCCAAATGTCAAAAAGCTCATGCCAGCAAAGTACTATACTACCGCTTCCAAACTTTCCTAAAAAACAAGGTCAGTTTCAAACTGATCTCGTAAAAAAGAAGCCTCGGTTTCAATCTTTCATTGCAAAAAAGAAGCCAGTTTCAAACTTTTCTTTTGAGAGCAAATCAGTTTCGAACTTCGTGCAAACAACACGGACTGCCCAGTGCGGTACACATGGGCACACATGTGCTGCATTTCACGCTGATGACGTCCCTGCATCCGTCCATGTTGACTCACCAGGCACACGGAGCGGATAACCACGTCGTCGAGCGGCTCCGGCGACCGCTCCTCCTGCTGCTGCCGGAGCAGGTCACCGAGCACCGTCCTTGCAGTCTCCTTGGCGTCGTCGGTGCCGCCGCGGGGGTGACGCCGCCTGTAAAAAGAGAGGAAAAAATAGCTGATATTCCCCTAATCAGTTCTAATGGTTATAGAATATTAACGATTGAGATTAATACTGTATTTGGAATGGTGACAACTAACCATGAAGTTTGTAAGATGCAACATCGATCCTTAATTGAGTTTTCATCTGTTGGGTCCTTGACCTTTCTTATACCTGACAAAGTATCACTTAGGGTCCTTTGCTTGCTGGATGACTAATCTAATGCAAGGACCTAATGGTCTGATTAAACTTGTTTGGAGCTACCACATTTATGCTAATGTGGTCGCTATAGTAATTGACTCGTGAACCTAATCGGTGCAACTAAGAAATCTAAGGGTTCTTTCGCACCATGTTTCAAGTTCATAGACCCATGGCACAACTGAACTGGTTTGAGTACCCTTGTGTTGGTATTTTTGTTCCTTTTTATAAAGCAATAAATGCACATAATTTTCAAAAATAGTTGCCTGTGGTATCCATAATGTTAACAAGCTTGCCTTCAGCAAACATACTTGCATCTCTGAATTGCCAAAAGCTTGAGATTTTCATAATGCTGAAGTGTTGAAAGGAATTATATCATTACAGATAGTAAACAACTAATGTCTGGTAACAGTATTTCTATTGCCCTTCCCTGAAAGTATCGCCATGACTTGTTATTGAGTTTATATCATCCTTCAGGTATGCTGTTGTGAGAGAGTGCAAGCGGGTCTGTATTGTCTCAAGCAATTAGGAATTGTAAATCTTACTCATCCTGTCGGACTGGCTTCCACCATGAATCAGCTTCCTAATGAAGTTATGGAGCTTTCTGCTGCAACAAATATTGAGGAGGAGTTACATTACTAGATGGAATCTTACCAGCAATTTTGTTGCTTGTACTAATGAGGTATACTATAAACCTTCTACTCATGATTAGTGATATGCGGCATCATTACTGTCCACTCAATGCCACTATGTTGCCCTAAAACCATCGGTACAAACTGCGGTGTAATAGTTGATACACTCAGTGTTCTGTGTTTCGCTGGGCTGAATACAACTTTCATAGTTTTGCTAGGCTGAAAACAACTTTCACAGTTTTGCTAGGCTGAAAACAACTTTCTTAATAATTACTCCCTCTATCCCAAATTATTAGTCGTTTTGACTTTTTTAGTACATAATTTTTGCTATTTATTTAGATATACGCTATGTCTACATACATAGTAAAAATTATGTATCTAGAAAAGGTTACATAGCTAGATATACGCTATGTCTAGATACATAGTAAAAGATTATGTTTCGTGAAAGCCAAAATGATCTATAATTTAGAACGGAGGAGTATCTAGTGTTGCAGGACTCAAACTAGGTGGTGGGATGGAGATTTTTTTTCATGAATACGCAAGAGAGCTGCGTATCTTTGTATTAAGAAGATGTTGTAAACAGGGTTAGTACAATGCGGGCCGTCCGGGCGCACGCACACGGTTAACATCTAAAGTCTATTACATGTGAAACTAACAACCGTTTTAGAAGACTAGGTGGTGGGATGGAGATTTTCTTTAGTAATCAGAAAACTTGTATGTCTTGTAGTGACCATTTCACATTATTTGATATTAGTTGTGTATGGTTATCATTAAGTGGGGGTCCGAGATTAGGAGATTTCGATGCCACTGGTAGGGTATGAATTATCTTGTCCCAATCAACAACAGAACCTATACCCAGCACGATCTGAACATCCATTACCCATATGTTCTATAAATCGGGTATGCCCTGTAGGACGGAAGCATCAGCTCGTGTTGACTCTCAGCTCTCTTCCCTGTCAGCTCAGGCAGCAACATCCATAGAAACACTGTGATCAACTCCATCGGTCCATCTGCCACAGAGCGAGGGAGATTTAGAAACAGATATATTGGGCAGTATATGCCTTTGGGCAAGGTTTAAAAAATACCCAGTGACAGCTCTATCTTGGGTATGCATGTTTGAGTCATACACTGTTGTGCCTTCTTCTGTAAAAGGGAAGATATGGGGATATGTTGTTAATTTCTCTTAATTTGTTACTATACTTCAGCAGCTTGGCGTCCACCAGCCCACGACCGCCTGCTCATGTAGTAGCTTGGCGTCCACCAGCTCTTGGATCTCTGCATCCTTCATGGTGCCATCGCCTGATTGGGCGGCGCAGTCTGGTTGGTCTCCCCACACTTCAGCACCGGCAGTTCAGGCTCCTTCCCCTTCCTGGAAGTTCCCCTCTGGGAACCCTCCTTGGGTGCCTTCTTGGCATCCTCCTTGGACCCCTTCTTCGGACCTTTGAGCTTCCTCCCCATCCTGATTGTTGCCTTGGACTTCACTCGCATGCACTCGGCGGCTTAGAGGAGGCGTCGCAGATGACGGAAGGCACGGTGACACTAGCTGATCAAGATGAGATCGCGGCGGCGCTGGGAGCTAGGGTTTTTCAGCCAAATGACAGATGCAAAATGGCAGCATAAAGGGCAGGAGTAACTCCCCTGTAACTTTTATAACCGCAACAGAGTCTCCGGGGTAACGGCCCGATATTTTCGCTAATCAGTGGCAATTACGGCCTTATCCACGCAAGACATATTTTTTCCAAAACAGCATAAGCTGAAAGGTCATGGTAACAGATTAAAAGGACCCTTATACCTCCCGAAATCAGTCGGGTAATGGCTCGAGGGCTGCGTACACCGTGCCCGTGTTGGATAAAATTCTTTTATTTCAAAAGATCAAGACGAAGATGGAACAAAAAACAGATTGACCCTCAGCCTGACTCTTCGATTCAACCTAAGGCTACTCCATATGGAGTGCGGTTTTCATCGTACTTCCATATAAGAATTTCAAGACAAACTACTCCAAAGCCACATTGGATGAGGCTAGAGTACCTTCCAGCCGCATGACATGGCTCAAGTACTCGAAGAACTCAGCTTCGACAGAAGCACTCAAAGAGTACCAAGAACTAGTCGAGCAACATCTACGAGTACTCAAGGCAGTTGCATTTGACTACAAAGTACTCGGGGCTTGTCAGCTATACACTTATGGGCCCACCAAAAGACTTGTACGGACCCACACCAAGAGATGTACACCGAATCATATCAAGACATGGAGGCTACGGTACAGGATGACGTAGCCTACATGGACTCCAGGAGACTAGTCGAAGACATGGAAACTACTCCTCCGAGTTAGAGTAGGACTCTCTAGTCGAATCCGACTAGTGCTCCTATATGATAACTACCCTGTAACCCTGCTCCCCCAGTATACATGGGCGGGCAGGGATCCCCTCAAGACAAGTTCAATCGAATACACGCAAACAACGTAGGGTATTACGCGATCTAGCGACCCGAACCTGTCTAAAATGCGTGCCTACGTACACCATCGAGCTCCTGATTTCGGCGACACCCACCAACCAAAAACTCTACCTCGGGTACTCCCTAGGTAGCGATAGGTGCTGATGTCAAATTTCATTGTTGCTGGTTACTGGTATCCCTTTGTCCTCTATTTTGTTCTTGGGTGTTTGCTTGGTCGGCAGCTGGCGCGGGCGGCCGGTGGATGGCGAGAGGGCCGGCGGTGGTGGATGGCGAGGCCAACAGGGCACGGGCAGATGGCGAATGGTGCGCGAGGACGGAATCGTGGGGAATGGAGGAGGTGGCGGACGCACTGCAAAAACCCACGCAGACGAGGAAGAAAGAGACTTTTTTTTGTTGTTGCAAATCGTCTAAAACTACGTCCGTTTAACTCCAAGAACTATGGGTTGATTTGAAAAGATTAAGGGATTTTTTTCAAAACAATCGTGAGGTAGAGATTATAAAAGAAACTTTGTTTCATTTTAGCTTTCGGTGGTTTTTTTTTTTCCGAACCACATGGTAGGACCTCATTTGCGACTTGTTTTTTCCTCACGAGCACTGAAGAATGTCGGCGCGCCTAGCACGGCCATCGCCGGCAGCACCGAGAAGCGTCTCGCATGTCGCCACCCGGTCCCACTGCAGGTGGGCTGCGCAGGCATCCCGAATCGAGCCCGCAGGTTAATTACTCCCTCCCCACGTGCGATCCCGCGACCTCGCCCGTCGGATCCTCCCTCGACGGCCCTGATCCTTCCCTCGTGACGTGGCCCGAGACACCAGAGGCCAACACATCCGGCGTAATTCACTCGTAATTAGCACAACTTTAGCTTTAATTAATAATATTGTCTTGGTTACGGGCTCGGCTTTCGCCTTCCTTTCTCGCCGCAGGGAATCGAAAGACAGCGCAGCGAGGGGGAAGGGAGGGGGGAAAGGGCAGCAGCGCCGGCCACAGCGAGCGCGTTCGAGGATCAAAATGTGAGGGCGAGCCGGTGGGCTCTGATCGCCGATTCGGGAGCCGCCGCCTCTCCGCCGGTGCGCTGATCTCGTAAGATCTCTTCTCCCCCCGCTCTGTTCCCTGCAGAAATCGGAAGGTTCCGTTGTGCCTTTTTGGCTGCTCATTGCGGGCGCTACGGCGAGGCCAGGGATTAGGGTTTCGGGGGAGGAGGATTGGGGGTAGAACATGCGGGTTGATTCGAGTGAGTTTGGTTGAGGCCCTCTGTTTGATCAACCTGCGCTTGCGCTGATTCAATAGGTTGGTGCTATTGGAGGTGGGATTTCGGTTCTGGTTTATTAGGAAGCCACGGAATGGTCGCTTGCAGTTTCAGAACTCACACAACCCTGTGAAATTTAAAGCTAGTAGGCACCAAATAAATGTTTAGCATTGCAGGACCATCAGTCTCCACCCCAACCCACTGAATTCATCTCGGTTAATTAATTTGTCTCGTTGCCTGGTTTGTGGCTGGTGCAGGGACACACAAGATGCTGGATACTAGCTGGAGCGCCGTTTCGGCCTACGTGTCGGAGTATTGGTCCGTGATAATCGCCACCGCTGTGTTCGCTTGCGTTGGCGCAGCGACGATCTACTACACGGTGAACCAGCTGAACAAGAACATCAGCCTGAGCCTGATAAAGGCTCTCAAGGTCAGGGCGAAGCGGTACAAGAAATGGAAGGACAAGGTCCCCGCCGCGTCCCACGTCTGGAGGAAAGAAGTCGTCCCCCGCAGCAAAGGCCTGAAGTGCTGCGTGTGCCTGAAGTCAGTTTCGCCACGTCAGTACTCTGGGGGAACCATCCATCAGTGTGACATCTGCGGTGCCGCCGCGCATCCGAGCTGCTCGGGGAATGCGCACGAGGATTGCAAGTGTGTTTCTATGGCAGGTTTGAACCATGTCCTTCACCAGTGGGCTGTGCAGTGGATTGACACCGCGGATCACTCTGAGGAGGACTCTTTCTGTTGCTACTGCGACGAATCTTGCAATGGAGCTTTCCTCGCGGGGTATCCGATTTGGTACTGTATGTGGTGTCAGCGGCTCGTGCATGTTGATTGCCACACCAGCTTAGCCAAGGAAACTGGCGATATCTGTGACTTGGGACCATTGAAGCGGCTGATACTGTCACCTCTTTGTGTTAAGGAGCTTCACTGGACAGGTGCAGGAATTTTTAGTTCTATCACAAGCGGGGCTAATGAATTGGCTTCCACTGTCCGAGAGACGATTATGATTCGTAGAAAAAGGTACAAAAAGGGTACTGCATCTGCTGATTCAGATAGCTCTGGGGCTATTGAGCTACCATCTGATGCTGAAGGAGATTCACAGGAAGCAAATAGTGCAGCAAAGAGGAGGGATGATCAGGCAAACGGCAAACTCAATGAGGTACACCAAAGCTCTGAATCAGAGAAAGATAAACAACCTGTACCAGATAACACAGCTGCAACTAGTAGGTCAAATGGACAACGTAAGAATTCTCATGTACAGAACAGTCAGAAGTATGAAATTGTCAACGTGCCTTCTGATTCTAGGCCACTCCTCGTTTTCATTAACAAGAGAAGCGGTGCCCAGAGCGGTGATTCACTGAGACAGCGTCTGCAGATCCTTCTTAACCCTGTGCAGGTTGGTTTAGTTGCTTTAAGCTATTTAATCAGTTTTAAGTTATATAACTATTTTTTTATTTGCTCTGATTTCTGGTACATCTAGCACACCATCCAATTTTTTGGGAGCAGAGATTCATTATGATCTTGTGTGAATTTGCATGTATCTTTAGAGCTAGAAGTGGAAAGCTTGTATGTGCAGCATTAATAATTCCTTTTATACTTTATTTGCTTAAAACTTCGTACTGTGTGTGACCTTTTGTATATGATAAAGTTTGGCGCAAATTGATGAGTTAAATTCAGTTGTTGCTCCACCTTCCCTTTTTAATACAAACTTTATCTTTGTACAACTCAAGGCCACTTTCCATTATGATACTAACTCAATTTCATTAGGTTTTTGAGTTGAGCAAGCACCAAGGTCCAGAAGTTGGTTTAGCTTTGTTTCGGAAGGTAACACACTTCAGAGTTCTTGTATGTGGTGGAGATGGCACTGCTGGTTGGGTTTTAGATGCCATTGAGAAACAGAAGTTTGAAGCTCCGCCTCCTGTAGCCATCCTTCCAGCTGGTACTGGTAATGATCTTGCGAGGGTTCTGTGTTGGGGTGGTGGCCTTGGTGTTATTGAGAAGAGGGGAGGTCTATTCTCAGTTTTGCAAGATGTTGAGCACGCAGCAGTCACTGTTCTAGACAGATGGAAGATCACAATTAAGGACAACCAAGGAAAGCTTATGGCACCACCAAAATTTATGAACAACTACTTTGGTATGTCCGTGCAACTACTTAGCTTGGATCATATTAGATTTTTGCATGGTCAAATAACTGTAACACTGATGCTTTTTCAGGGGTTGGTTGCGATGCAAAGGTTGCCTTAGATATCCACAATTTGAGGGAAGAAAACCCTGAGCGGTTTTATAGCCAGGTAACACCAGCTTGCTTGCTCCCTAACCCCTGTTATGTGCATTATTCCCTGACTATTTTCTTGTTTCAATTTGGTGGTGGACCTGTGTGCTGCAGTTCCTAAATGATAATGCATGATTTGTGCCAGTTTTAGTATATTTTCCAAGGTTGCTGAAATTGCTAAACATTTGGAACGAGTAAAACAGCAAACCAACTAACTGATCTAATCACTTTCCTAATTCTTATCTCTCCACATCATCACGTGCAGGATAGATGGGCTGGCCCTCTGTGGCCACCCATAACATTTTCAGCTTATCTTGGACTAAATTTATGCTTTTGAAAATTGGGACAATGTTATGAGTAGCACAAGGCAATACATACAAGCTTCAAGATGCTGAACTTCTGTACATATTGTATGATGTATATCTTTATAAAGCATAAGATATATTATGTATCAAGTGCATATGGATATGTTTTTAAACTTGGTTGGAGCCTGGAGGGAAATAAATCTCCTTTTAACATGATGTTGATGATAACTGTGCCTACATAATTATTAGGATGGGGAGTTGGACATTCAACATCAGCTCCTGTTGCAAGCATCCGTATAACCTAGATTCTGGGATGATCTGTGGACGGTTGAATTGCAAAGTACTGTGCGGTAGCACATTGATCTGAAAATATATTCTAGCTGTAGTGTGAAATTGGTGAAAGAAACAAATTGATGCATACTCACTCAACAATTTATCTTATTTATCTGTTTCTTTGCTCACCTTTTTCAAACTTATGTTTGCCTTACTAATAATTGCTATACTGCAATGTTTCCATGCATTTTATACTTAGCAATGTTTCACTCTATTCTACATGCATCATTCTGCGTCTATAGTTTTAAAGTGTTTTCTTTAGCACTGATAGGGTATATGTACTTTTGTAGTTTATGAACAAGGTGCTTTATGCAAGAGAGGGAGCAAAGAATATCATGGATAACACATTTGATTATTTTCCTTGGGATGTCAAACTTGAGATAGATGGATCCAAAATTGATATTCCTCAGGTAAGTGCACCACGTCTCCTCTGCTCTTTTTCCTTTTCAAAGTAAGCACATAATTTTGACTGGCATATCTGCAAAATAGAATGCTAAGAGCCCCTTTATGCACATTAGTGATGAATTGTTTAGTTAAGATAGGTACTACACCTTGATGGTTCACCTCTTGAAGAAACTTTAGCAGGCTTACACCTTTGGATGCATTAGAGAAGAATCTTTGGTTAGCCTATGTAACCTTATTCTTTTGTTCCTTTAATTGCAGGACTCTGAAGGTATCCTTGTTGCCAATATCCGAAGCTACATGGGAGGGGTTGACCTATGGAAGAATGAGGATGATTGCTCCGACGCTTACCTTCCTCAATCCATGCATGACAAGAAGCTGGAAGTTGTTAGCTTCACAGGAATGCTGCATCTCGGAAGGCTGCAGGTACAGGAGAAGATTGCCTTTAGATTCTGGACCTCTCGTTGTTGGCTGTTTGGTACAAACTGGACATCTAATGGGTAATCTTGTTCTAGGTAGGGCTTTCTCGTGCGAAAAGATTAGCTCAAGGTCATCATATAAAGATTGAAATCAGTATTAAAATGCCAATCCAAGTGGATGGAGAACCTTGGTCTCAGGAGCCGTGCACCATAGAAGTTTCTCATCATAACCAGGTTCCCCTCTCTGTCTCCTTTAGCTTGTCAGTTTAACCGCTTCCCCCTTCTCCCCTGACTTACAGCAAAGTCCTTCTTCTGCAGGCCTTCATGCTGAAGAGAGTTTCCGAAGAACCTCTTGGTCATGCCGCTTCCGTCATGGCCGACATCCTGGAAAATGCTGAGAACAGCGGCATCATTTCAGCCTTGCAGAAGAGGACTCTGCTCCAGGAGATAGCATCTAGGCTCTTGTAGGACAGTACTAACGGTCCGCTTGTAGTTGTGTAGCTCACCCTATAGCATGTTCTCTTGTTTTTCAGCTGCCAGAGGCTTTCCTTCCAGGCTAGTAGTGAACTATGCCTGGACGTTTGTACATACAAGTCATGGCATTTTACGCCTGATTTGGATTGTGCTGTGTATAATTTCGTGTAAAATTTTGTATGCCCTATTGGGATGAGCATAGTTGGTCAGGGCACTGCCAGAGCATGGTACGCACTCAGTACTCAGTACTCTGTTGCCCTTGGTGAGTCTAGATAACGTGTTTTTTTCATTTTTGTTGATTGTTGAAAGTTCAAACTAATGTTGATCTCTGGGTTTTTATTTTCATTTTTGCACAAATTTTGCAGAGTTGTTCTCTCTTGGTTGTACTATGCATCTATGCCCATTATTGGAGATAACGGCCAGCATTTTACATTTTGGCAATTTTGTCGTGCTTGTAAAAACGTTAATCCAGCTGGACAAGCAAGCCCGTCTAGCTCAGTCGGTAGAGCGCAAGGCTCTTAACCTTGTGGTCGTGGGTTCGAGCCCCACGGTGGGCGTTCTATTTTTATTTAACCTTCACTTTTTATTTTTGGTTTGCTCATTTGCTCCCTGTTAGCTCAAGTCATGTTCTTGGTCTCCAGAAGACCAAAACAATGTCACAAAAAATTCTTGGTTTCATTTTGCAGCCAACAGATTCATCAACTCATCGCTTATCTTGTCCAAAGTCCAAACTGGCAAGCTCGTACCTCCAACTGTGCCCACTTGTTGGCTAGTGGCTGAGAGTCTGAGATGCCGGCCTGTGTTGGCGGCTTCCAATGTCCATTTGAGCTTGATCACCATTTCTTTACTCCCCACCTGCGCAAAAGCTGCTTCTCGAAGTGATCAGTCAGCCAATGCTTCCTTATTTCCTTGTTTAATCCAGTTGAGTTCTTCAACCCCTCTCGGAATCTGATTCGGGCTGTGCACTCCAGGAACGGCAATGGGGCTCCTGGTGGCCCTCTGGGTGGTTCTCGCACACGTTCTAACCTGCGCCGGCGAGCAGCCGCTGTCGAGGATCGCCATCCGGAAGGCGACGGCCGCCGTCGTTGATTCGGCCAGCGTCGAGGCTCACCCCACGGTCCTTGGCCTCAAGGTCTCTCTGCTCGATCATGCTTGTTCAGCTTTTTCTTCAGTAACAGCGTATGCATCGAGCAGGTCTTGATCACTCCCATTTTTTCTTTTTGATGATGATGCTTGTGTTTCAGGGCCAGAGCAGTGATTGGGTTGTCGTCGAATTCTCCCACCCGAACCCCTCCAACGACGATTGGATCGGGGTCTTCTCTCCTTCAGGCTTCAGGTGAGCTGCATCTATGAAACGTGCTTTGTCCACCCTTTTTCCTAAGGATTTCTTCAGAGGATGATATTTCATTTTCTTCTCTTCACATTCTCAGCTCTGAAATCTGCCAGCCTGAAAACTGGATGGACCTCCCGCCCTTTCTGTGTACCGCACCGATAAAGGTCATCGGTACAGCTCTTACATCTTATTGCATTGCATGACATGGATCAGGTACTGAATTTTTGGTGAGCTACTGACCTGCAGTTCCAGTATGCGAACTTCACGAATGATGCCTACAACAAGAGTGGGAAGGGGTCCTTGAGGCTGCAGCTGATCAACCAGAGAGCGGACTTCGCCTTTGCGCTCTTCTCTGGAGGCCTCTCAGCTGTAAGACTTCAGCATGACTTCTCAAATTTTTGCGTGCAATGTACTGACAATAAAAAATTCGGATGGTATTTTCTGATGAACTGTTTTGCACTGTGATAGCCGAAGCTGATTGCTGTCTCAAACAAAGTGACGTTTGAAAATCCAAAGGCGCCCGTCTACCCTCGGTTGGCACAAGGGAAATCTTGGAATGAAGTGAGCCTAAACTTTTTTTTACTGTTTTTGCAATCCAATGCACGAAACATGATTGTTTGTCAGCCTGTGCATTTTCACAAATCTCTCTGGTTTAGTTATTAGATTTTTAATGTCATGGTAGATGACAGTCACCTGGACAAGTGGATACAACATCAAGGAGGCAATGCCATTCGTGGAATGGGGCCCTAAAGGCGGACATCAAATGCTTTCACCTGCTGAAACTTTCACATTTGGAAGAAATAGCATGTGTGGTACGTCTGTCAATTGACATTTCAAATTTACAAATGATTGCTTGAATGCAGTGACGACTGACGAATATAGGATGTCTGCATTTCGTTGCATAACTTCTTACTGAAGGTTCACCAGCACGAACTGTCGGATGGCGTGATCCTGGTTATATTCATACAAGTTTCTTGAAGGAGTTGTGGCCTGATGCATTGTATGTGATTTGCATTGACTTTCAATCAGCATCCCTTTATGGGTTTTCTTTCCTTAAATATAATCTGAATACTTGGTCACAAATAAGGGCAGTCATTTTAATCTTCTCGGTCATGTTGCAGATACACTTATAGGCTTGGTCACAGGCTATCAGATGGTACTCACATTTGGAGCAAGTCTTACAGCTTCCGCGCATCACCTTATCCCGGACAAGATTCTTTGCAACGTGTCGTGATCTTCGGGGACATGGGAAAGGTGTGGTTCTTTTCAGATTTGGCCATTTGGGCAAGATTGTTTGCATGGTTTCGTTTCAGTTTCATTCAGTACTATTTAACCTATCTACTAGTTCAGGCAGAGGAAGATGGTTCGGATGAGTATGGTAACTACGAGAAAGCCTCCCTGAATACCACCAAACAGATCATCAATGACTTGGAGAACATCGACATGGTCATCCACATTGGAGATCTTTCTTATGCAAATGGCTATTTGTCCCAGTGGGATCAGTTTACAGCGCAGATAGAACCAATTGCTTCAACTGTTCCATACATGATTGGCAGGTCAGTTCAGTCCATTTTTTTCAGAAAACTTTCATGAAATTGCACATAAGGTGATGACAGGAAGTATACGATCCTTGTCTGAACTTCAGTGGTAATCATGAGAGAGACTGGCCTGACACCGGATCATTCTATGGATACAACGATTCCGGTGGCGAATGTGGTGTTCCTGCTCAGACTATGTTCTATGTTCCTGCCGAGAACAGGGCAAAATTCTGGTAACTAATAATGCAAAAACCTAAAACCATCATTGGTTAAGTTAAATTCTGACATGTACTATTGTCAAAAACAATTGTGACCCTCCAGGTACTCGACGGACTACGGCATGTTCAGATTCTGCATAGCTCACACTGAAGAGGACTGGAGGCCAGGAACTGAGCAGTACAAGTTCATCGAGCACTGCTTGTCGTCGGTCGACAGGCAGAAGCAGCCATGGCTCATCTTCCTCGCACACCGGGTTCTCGGGTACTCATCAGCCAGCTGGTACGAGATCATGATGGGGTCATATGGTGAGCCGATGGGCCGAGAAGGGCTCCAAGATCTTTGGCAGAAGTACAAGGTTGACCTAGCGGTTTTCGGCCACATTCACAACTATGAGCGCACCTGCCCCATCTATCAGGCAAGCCTAACTTTTTATGTCCGTTTCAGAAACTATATTGCTGAAACCAAATGCACATTCTGTTCACCAAATTATAATAATGTTACATAAGAAGATAACCCATTTGCCGGATTTGCTACAGTCAATTACTCTTGAGTAGTAAATTCATTCACAAAATAATTAGCACGACACCTTCTCTGTCTGCAGAATCGGTGTGTCCAGGATGGGTCTAACCATTACAGCGGGCGGTTCAACGCGACGACCCATGTCGTCGTCGGTGGCGGCGGCGCGAGCCTCTCTCCGTTCAGAGCCACCGTGCCGTACTGGAGCTTCTTCAGGGACATGGACTTCGGGTTCGTCAAGCTCACGGCGCTCAACAGTTCGTTCCTCCTGTTCGAGTACAAGAAGAGCCGTGATGGCAACGTGTATGACCACTTCACCATCTCGCGCGACTACCCAGACGTCATGGCCTGCTCCGTAGACAACTGCCCCCGGACCACCATGGCTGTTTGAGCAAACTCTGAAATCCAGAAGGCATGTTCAGTCTTCTTTTTACCATTTTGATTTGACCTTTAGGCGGTTAAGCCTTGTATTTGCCGTTGTTGTCTGCTGCCCTCTGTAAAAAAAAATTTCTCATTGAGATTATTATATAAGCACTTTTAATCTGTAATTATCGTGCCTTAATTCGTTTTGGCCTGAACAATAATGCAGAGTCCACACTGGATCACAACTGCACTGCTCACTGACAGAGTCAACCTCTGCATCTCGTGGCGTTCAGTTGGACACGCCACTTTGCTACCGGGAATATTCTCCTCGTGCACTCCTCAATGATTGGATATACACTCCAAGACTATGTGGCAACTTTTTTGGCCAGTCCTGCTGCACTGTTCGCCATCGTCGGCGGCCGGGGCGGCGTCATCAAGTCGCTGCCTTATTTTCGTGGGAGAATTGCTGCAAGTGGTTAGGGAATTCAGGTTGGTGTCGTATCCTAGGCTGTTCTCCTTTTTTCCCCCTTTTCTTGGAGGGGTTCTTGGAGCTGCGGTTTACAGTCGCAGCTAGGAAATCTTCAGGGCTGTGAAGGAGGAGCGGCATGAGGCTTCTGCTGTGGGCGGCCGCCGCGTGGCTGGCCGTCTGCGCCGCGGCGCACCCCGGCAGAGGCGCCGGCGGGGAGCAGCCGCTGTCGATGATCGCGGTGGAGATGACGGTCCACGCCGTCGACGGCGCGGCGCGCGTCAAGGCGTCCCCTTTGGTTCTTGGCCTGACGGTGAGCCCCGATGTGTCCCCCCTGGCTCTGACTAATGCTGTTTGGCAGTTGCAGGTTCATGGGTTCCTTCCTGATTGACATGGGTTGTGATGATGCAGGGTGAGAACAGTGAGTGGGTGGATGTGGAGTTCTTCCATCCGAACCCATCTGACGACGATTGGATCGGTGTGTTCTCTCCTGCGAATTTCAGGTAACAGTGTTGGTGTCTTACATGTAAGCAAATTCATTGGATCAGAACAAACTCAACCTAATGGGGATAAATGTGCCTTTTAATGTTACCTGCAAAGGGCAAGATTTTGATCTGATGTTTCTTGTTTGGGCATTATCACTGTCAGTGCTGCAATCTGTGAGCCTGAGAACAAGAGGCAGTATCCCCCAGTCTTATGCACTGCGCCTATTAAGGTTCGCATGCGACCTGTTCAGTTTGTTCTCACTTTCTGAATGCGTTTTGTTTTAAACCCTGACTGATTCCACCCCCATTTCTGCATTCCAGTACCAACTTGCAAACTTCAAAAATGATGGGTACAGTAAGACTGGAAAGGGATCTTTGAAGCTTCAGTTGATCAACCAGAGGGAAGATTTCTCATTCGCGCTTTTTTCTGGAGGCCTCTTGGCGGTAAGTGGAAAGAACTACATCCTCCAACTTCCAGTATTATTCTGAAGATGCATTCCTTCATGTTCTCGATCTGAAAAAGGAAATACACGCCTGTACCAGCCCAAGCTGATTGCTGTCTCCAACAAAGTGGCATTTGTGAATCCAAAGGCACCAGTGTACCCGCGTTTGGCGCAAGGGAAGTCTTGGAATGAAGTAAGCTTTCCTGTCATCCCATGACTGTGATAATCGTTTCAGTTGTATGGATCCTAGAAAACGGTGTGGTTTTTCAGTAATTACTGTAACATTTGGTTCCCAGCTCCGCTCTGACTCAACACAGATAACATACACCTTGGAAATTAACTGTAGTCACAAACCTAAAAATGTGATGGAATTATTATTGTTATTATTGCAGATGACAGTCACTTGGACAAGTGGCTACGACATTACAGAAGCAGTTCCTTTTGTTGAATGGGGTGAGAAAGGAGGACGCCGGTTTCTTGCACCAGCTGGTACATTAACTTTTGACAAAAATAGCATGTGTGGTAAGTAATTATTTTCCTAATCTCCCTAGATAGGTGAACAAAGAAGCTTGTGAAAGTTCACAATTACAATGCCAATATATCTGTCTTTTCATTCTCACCTGCAAATGCAGGTGCACCGGCACGAACTGTTGGTTGGCGCCATCCTGGCTACATTCATACTAGCTACCTGAAGGATCTGTGGCCAGACTCACTGTATGTGTTCCGTCTTGCATATATATGTTTAAACATTTCCTTTAACCTGTTCTGGAACTGTGACTGATCCAGCTGCTAAGCAACATGTTGATTTGCAAAATATTCAGGTACACCTACAGGCTTGGCCATAGGCTAATGAACGGTACCCGTATCTGGAGCAAGTCATACAGCTTCAAAGCATCGCCTTACCCTGGACAAGATTCTTTGCAACGAGTTGTCATATTTGGGGACATGGGAAAGGTAGATGTTTTATTCGATTTCTATTGCACTTTTGGCCAAACAACAATTTGGTATTCCTTTGCAAGTGTACTAATCTTATTCTAACAAATTTCTTCAGGCAGAAGCAGATGGTTCCAACGAGTACAACAACTACCAACCAGGATCACTGAACACTACTTACCAAATTATCAGAGACTTGGAAAACATTGACATGGTGGTCCACATTGGGGATATTTCCTACGCGAATGGGTATTTGTCACAGTGGGATCAGTTCACCGCACAGGTCGAGCCAATTGCTTCGACGGTGCCATACATGATTGGAAGGTCAGTTTGAGTGCCTCATTTCAGTACTTCCATATGTTCTTCCTCCCTTGTATTCATGATCAAATGAATGGGCGTTTCTGCAGTGGTAATCATGAACGGGATTGGCCTGGAACTGGATCATTCTATGGGAACCTCGACTCTGGTGGAGAATGCGGTGTTCCTGCTCAAACCATGTTCTACACTCCTGCTGAGAACCGTGCAAAATTCTGGTAGCTGTAGTAGCTCAGTAACGCCACAACAGTCTCTTCAGACACCATTTCCTAGTTTTACTTACGGAACTGTTGTTCTTCTTCAGGTACGCGACGGATTACGGCATGTTCAGGTTCTGCATTGCTCACACAGAAGAGGACTGGAGGCCGGGGACCGAGCAGTACAAGTTCATCGAGCAATGCCTGTCGTCTGTCGACAGGCAGAAGCAGCCATGGCTCATCTTCCTTGCGCACCGTGTTCTTGGGTACTCCTCCTGCGCCTACTATGGATTGGAAGGCACGTTCGAGGAACCAATGGGGCGGGAAGGCTTGCAGGAGCTCTGGCAGAAGTACAAGGTCGATCTCGCCTTCTATGGCCACGTCCACAACTATGAAAGGACATGCCCAGTCTACCAGGTGCGCCTTCAGTTACCATTCACATTTGCATCAGATCAAATCATCAAACGGTAGTTTGTATGTAATTCTTGCACTACATTGTCTGGCGTCTGATAAGTCTGTATCGCTGGCAACCCTACAGTGAAACACAACTGTATGCAACCTGAAACTTAGATTCCCAGTTACAGCATTCCACACACTGACTGAAACCTCTGAATTTTTGCAGAGCCAATGCATCGTCAACGCATCGGACCACTACAGCGGCCCGTTCCAGGCGACGACGCACGTGGTCGTCGGCGGCGGAGGAGCCAGCCTCACGGAGTTCACAACCTCGAAGGTCCAATGGAGCCACTTCACCGACTTCGACCATGGCTTCGTCAAGCTCACGGCCTTCAACCATTCGTCCCTGCTGTTCGAGTACAAGAAGAGCCGCGACGGCAACGTGTACGACCATTTCACGATCTCGCGCGATTACAGGGACATCCTCGCTTGCTCCGTCGACAACTGCCCCAGGACTACACTGGCTTCCTGAAGTTCCAGTAGTTTTCAGACAGGGGATTCAGTTCATGAGGTCTTTCGGGGCAATTTAGTTGCTGTACATACATAGTTATTTTTTTTTTGGAGTGCACCAATAAGTGAGGCATTTTCTTTCCTGCATGTCTGCATTATTTTGTTGTGCCAGCAGGTGAAATTGTGAGTGCCTTTTTGTTCTTACCCAACCGTAAATAAGTTGTAAATCGAGGAAAAATTTATCGTTGTAAATAAAAATTGTTTGCTAGAAGAATCATTCCTACTGTTCAGTCAAAAAACAAGGAGGAAAATTCAGGAAAATTTCCACTTGGACTAGGAATCTACTTTTTGGTCAGCTGCCATGTATATGAGTTCCGTGTGTCTTTTTCTCTAGGTTTGCGCCAAACCTTCGTTTGGCAGTACCTCTAGGTTTGCGCCAAATCTTCGTTTGGCAGCATCTCTGAAGTCTGAACCTGCTTGTGTTTGCTGGCTACAGTATGTGTGATGTACAACAAAACCTATGTGTGGGCCAAATGAAAACCTGACCCAATCTTGTTTTGTGAGGAGGGGGGAAATTCCAGCTATGAAAAAGCTCCAACAAAGTGAAAATTACACACAGAAAAAAAAAGCCCCATTGGTTGGCCGGTTAACGTTTCCAAGAGATGCTTTTCCCCGTGCAAAATGACATCGTCCATCACCATCAGATGTTCCTCTCTTCTCATCAGACGTTCCCTACCAAGCATTGTTTAACTAACCCTGTGCAAATCTGAGCCCTCCTGGTTTTTGCAAAGCTTACACGCACAATTACACGTACGTACACAAACATTTGCTTACATGCATAAAAGAAGAGGAACTTAGGAAAAAAAAAATAAAGATCCACTGTATACATCATTTTCACAATATTAGGCTAACTTTTTGTCGTACAAAACAAATGTTTATGTGATCCTACCATACACAATGTCGCGTTTGGCATGCATGAATTATGGATGGGCTTAACATTGGAATGTGTATGTTCACGTAACCATCAAATCTTTTTTTTCCCCACAACATTTAAATAGAGGTAGCATAGGTACTATCAAACCTACTAGTCGATGTGGACATGAACCCTATGAGTGAGATGTGGACTTAAATTCTTAAAATATGAAGTTGAGTTCATAAGCATTCATATCATGCAATGAACAATAGTGAGGGGGCAAAAAGAAAAAAAATCAAAGTCCAAGTGCAGCTGACCATACCATACATCAGGCAAGATGTGGGCCTGCACACATCCATGAAATCCAAGAGCTGAAACCACAGGGCAGGACACATCGACGGCTGGGATGGAAGACGATTAACTTTTGCTTTGGCAATGATGTAAAGGCTAAGCATCTCTTTTTGCCTGTTCCCCGGAAAACAAAGAGCAGTCCTTGAACACTGTACACAAGGGCCGGCCATCATTGAAAGGAGAAAAAGGGTCAATTCAATAGATAGATAATTACATGAAAAAACTCAGTGATGATTTAAGAAGCTTTGTTCTTCTACTTTTTTTTTCGTGCATTGATGGAAAAGATTGTGGGCATCCTCTAATTACTCAAAAAATGGTAGTAATTAATGTTTCGGAGAGGCAAATTAGCAAGAAGTTAAGAGCTGGTGCCAATTCAAACAATCTCAACACACATACATTCTAAAAGATGCACGCAAATTTACCTCCTCATTTGACAACTCTACTCGCAGAGAGATTCATCAAATGACAAAATCCGTTATTCACCCGTTTTATGCCGATGAAAAGTAAGCAAAAGGAAGATGGACATGTCTCACAACTTTTTGTGTGACCAATTGTGTGGTGTCATGTAAATGTTTTTTTTTCTTCCAACGGTACACCATTTATGCATTTATACATGGCTCAAAAATTAACTGGATTCCAGCAATTTCGCTTCCATTTTAAATTCCCTTTATTGTGATGTCGTGGTCCTGTGCCTGGTGGTTTGGCTCCTCGGGATGTTCTTCTTGCCTCCTCCAGACCAAACCCCAAACCCAAGCACCCCATATCCCACCAAATGCCTGCTGCCCAATGATGGCTGCTGCTCCCATCCTGCTCTAGAAGTCTAGCTCCACCACTCCACCCTCCTTGTCGCCGCATTGTGGAGCCGGCGGCGGCCGCGGGCGAGGGCGCCTTGTCCTCTCCCCTTCTTGGAGGCAACGGCGGCCGGTGAGGGCGTCTTATCCTCTCCTCTTCTTGGGGGCAACGGTGGCCGGCGAGGGCGCCATATCCTCTCCCTTCTTGGAGCCGGCGGCGGCCGCGGGCGAGCCAGGCAAATTTCAATCTTTCCTTCTGAGTCTCCCCTCCCTCTTCCGGATCTTCGGTCCGCCTCCGGCGGCTGCCCTCAGTCGTTCCGGTGGACCGGAGATCCGCCTGGAGGTGGAGGATTGGATTTTTGGTGAGTCTTGCTTGATTGAATGGATTATTCTAGAGGCTCGTTTCTTTGCTGTGGATGAGAGCAGTCAAATCCAAATCTTTCTGCGTGCCTCTGCGTCCAGTTGGTTGTGGATTTTTGTGCTACGTGTGCGTGGTGCACAGCTAATGTAACCCATCCATCCATGGTTCGGTTCGATTAGGCTCTTCATTTTGCCAAACTCGCTAGATCGATAGCCGTTGACAAATTAGGGACTTCTAGGTACCAATGATGCGAGTGTTCAACTGAAACCAATGTTTTGGGTGTTCAACTGAAACCAATGTTATTAGAGAGGCTAGCATCTGCCAGGGTTATACCTTTCTCATTAGTCTTTGAAATGTTTAAGCCTTATGCTTATTATGTTATTATAGTCTAATAAGGTTTTCTTCATGTAGGATTGTTCAAGAATATTGAGCTGTGGAGATGAAGAGCCTTCAGTGCTTCTGTTGAAGAATTAGGGTGAGTCTTTGACTTTTCCAGATGGACAAGCAGAGCAACCCCAAGAATGGGGAAGTGGAGAACAATGTGTTTCGCAGGATGATACTTAATCAGTTTGCTGGGGACATCGGTTTCGATGAGGAGAATGTGCCTTGCAATACACCAAGAAACTCTGTTCACTCCACATTTGGTCGCTCATCAGGCAGGGCTGTTGCTTCTACTAGCGGCAGCCACAACACTGATTCAGTGAGCCCAGGCGAGTACCTGAATGATCCTGGATCCATACTGAGTTTGCAACCTTGGATCTTTAAGAGAAGCGGCTCACAGAACAGTGAGGAAAGGATGCATGCTAGTGGCAGCAGGGCATTCGGTTCAGGCAAAAATCTGGCAAATTGCTTTCGAGATGCTCAAGCTGTCGAAGTCTGTGCAAGGAGCCCTGGTGTTGGTTCTGGACCTGGAAGGGGTTGTGGAGCTCTTAGGAGCAGAAGATCTCGTAGGAATTTGATGAAGCCACTTGTGCCGATGAACAACTCCTATGTTCCTCATCTTTACAGTGAGAACTTTGAAATTGAAGAATGCACATTTGCTCCAGTTCCTTCCCCAGCTTCTGCTAGGCCATTCATTGTGACAGATGGGAGAAGGATAATTAGTAAATCATGCTATGAGCCAGTACCTGTACCCTTTAATACTGGATTTGAGGAGGAGGAATGTAGAGGCACCTTAGTGATGCCAGGAAGCGTGATTGGGATCGCTTCTCTACCTGAGCTGAAGAAATTGAAACAGGAGGGCACAGATTCACACGCTGCAAGGCTTGGTCTGTCTAGTTCTCAGAGAAGTAGTAAATCATACGGACAAGCAGGTACTTTCTGCATCACCTCAATGTTGGCTATATAATTATTGAAGAGTAATTACATGCTTCAAATGATTTTCTTCCAAGATATTTTCCCTATCATATACTATATATCAAAGGGAAGTGAGTCAAATACTGCATTCCTTGGACATTTGGGCATCCTTATGTTTTATGATACCATCAACAACAACAACAACATAGTCTTTCAGTCCCAAGCAAGTTGGGGTAGGCTAGAGTTGAAACCCAACAAGAGCCACAAATCAGGGTTCGGGCACATGAATAGCTGTTTTCCAAGCACTCCTATCTAAGGCTAAATCTTTGGGTATATTCCATCCCTTCAAATCTCCTTTTATTGCCTCTTCCCATGTCAAGTTTGGTCTTCCTCTACCTCTCTTCACATTATTGTCACGCCTTAGGGTTCCACTACGCACCAGTGCCTCCGGAGGCCTTTGTTGGACATGTCCAAACCATCTCAGCCGGTGTTGGATAAGCTTTTCTTCAATTGGTGCTACCCCTAACCTATCACGTATATCCTCATTCCGCGTATGACCACAAATCCAACGCAATATACGCATTTCCGCAACACTTATCTGCTGGACATGTCGTCTTTTTGTAGGCCAACATTCTGCACCATACAACATTGCAGGTCTAATCGCCGTCCTATAAAACTTGCCTTTTAGCTTCAATGGAAATATTACAATTAAGTCTGTTTGGCATATAAAATTCATGTTTTATGATACCATGATAGGCGTAATTTATGAGGTCTGTTTGGCATGTCAATTAAGTCTGTCAATGAAGTTTAAAGTAAAAAACTAAATATTTCAAAAGAAGAGCTTAACTGCTAAGATAAATGGAAATATTACAATTAGACTGTAAGTTTTTTTAGACTTTTCACATAAGTAGTTGCATAGTCAAGTGTTCGGTGGTTATCTGAGCAAGTGAGGATCCAGTGATCCAGTCCTTTGTGCCATTTTTACCGGCACCAGCACCATCTTATATGAAACTTTCTTGAGCGCTCAACTTTCTTCTGTCATCTTTGTATTAAGTCAATTCTGACATCCATAATCATGTTATTCTAGTAGAGAGTTTGTGATGACTTGTGTGGAACTTCTGTTCCTTTTGACTGATGATCCTGAATCCTGATTGAATTCTCTTGTGATTTATTAATTGTTATGCCATACTCTTCACCAGTAAGTTTCAATATTAACATAATCTAAATATTGAAACAACGGTTCCAGCTTCCAAGACATTGCTAATTCTATGCTCACTGCACTGATCTCCACTGATTTACCATTCGCGTGGTCTTGTTTTTTGGAACTCTCCTTGTAATGTTAGATTATCAGTTCTGTGAGTTCCACTTTCTCATTCATATCGCTACTAGTGATTTCTGCACATACTTTCCTTTGGCCACATTGGTCACAACAGTTCTGTGGTCTAATTCCAGAGAACAACTATGCCATAGAACAAGATGCAGTTCTTTGTTTTATAGTTTGCTGTTCACATTAGGTTTTGTAGACACTCATATCTTCCAATAACCTCCTTCACTGTCCTGCCAATGACTGTAAATGAAGTAAAGCCTATCCGATAGTAGGTTATATTGAAGGGTGGGTTTTCTCCTTGAATGGCATGCTTCTTCATTGAATTCATGCCATTTTAAGCTTTTCTTCCGTTTAAAGCATTTTGCAAATCCTAATGCACATTTGATCTGCAGGTTTACGTGATCGATTGCTCCTATTCTCTACTGGGTTGAGCATCGGTATTCTATCGTCTTCTCTGTCAAACAAGAAGGAATTTGATACGTTGAAGGGCACACTGAAGCAAATGGAGAACTTGGTTCAGGATTTACAAGATGAGTTGGAGATGAAAGAGGGTTTAACTGTGAAAGAATTGCCTAATGAAAGTTCTGGCGAACATGATGGTAAAGTATCAACTGTTAAAAATTTTCTAAGGATATTTCACAACTTATTCAAAGCAAAAACTTATGTATATATGTCAATTTGTCTGCTGATAATAGATGATAATAGCAAAATACATGAAGTTGATCCGGAGCCAATGAGCAAAATCGAAGCTGAGCTTGAAGCCGAACTTGCGAGACTGGAACTAAATATCACCTCGAAACGTTTGGAAGAAGAAACATCTGACTTCAATGAGGTAATGATCTTTCGCAGAAACATTTCGCATACATCTGAAGTAGCCTACAATTCTTTTTACTGAAATTCCGCATGTGCAGGTTGACCAGGAGTTCATTGGTGACATTGTTTGTGGGGAACTGAAAGTTGATATGATCCCTCGCGACCTCACAGATTACAGCAGTGAAAGTGACCATGGCATGGACAGCAGAGAAAGTTCCCCCGATTACACACGTGGAGCAAACTATCCCGTCTCGCCAAGAGATCTCAGCATTCGTCTCCACAAGGTGATTCAACACAGGCTTGAAGATCGAATCAAGGAGCTTGAGTCAACACTTGCCCATAGACAGAAGCAGGCGCAACTGCAGATGATGGTGACCGATGGAATCTTCTCTGATCGAATCTGCTCAAACAGTGAGACGGGTTCTTCCAACCAGGAAAGTCCCATGTTCATACAAGAAACTAGCTCCATGGCAGAACCCTACTGTCTAAACCTATCTGGAGATGCACTAGAAGCATATGATGAAGCTTACGAGGAATTCATGAGAATTGCAGACTCCCCTTGCACCACAAGTACAAATGGGAAACCGCAGGTAACTGAAGATTACTTGGTGGACCGTGGCTTAATCTGGGGCATGGAGGAGGATAGCTCTAGGGATCTGAAAGAAGTGTCCACTTGGGAGCAAGTTCTGAAGAGTGTGGATCCTAGCAGAGCTCAAGAGAGTGATGTGGATGACGAAGATGAGACTGATGATGATAGTAAAGTGCTGATTCAGCAGATTGTAGAGAGAACTAAACAAGGTTCACCTGTACTCATTAACGCTCAAAAACTTCTGTTTTCTGTAGATCAATAGGTCGCTGGACTATACGGCATTGATTTTGAGATATGTCATGTAGTGTAAAATGATTGTTGAGGAAAGGGAAATATTGATTTTTTTTAAACCTTCTGGCGATGTATTTTTTGATCTGTGCTTCAACCTCTTTGAGGTCAGGCTCGCAGAATTCATAGTGAACACATGTTACAGAGGTGAAGTTAGCATATTCAGTTGCTAACCCCGTACGATGTCTTCATGTAGAATTCCCAGGTGACCTCACTGAAATTGCTGCAAACTCTCCCAACTCCTCTACTAGAGGGGCTAGTTTTCGACGAACGATTTCATGTGGTCATGTTGTAGAGTTCGGTGCATCCCTCGATGGTCAATGTATTACCATCGTCACCATTGGTCTCGTCTGCTTCACCCCAGGCATTGGTCTTGTCTGCTTACAAAGTACAGAGCAAATTTAATTACCATCTTTCGCTTCACAGATACGGTTCAATTGTAGATGTCAAAGATCTTGACACGCCCAGGATGGCCATCAATGTTTGCATCAGCGGATTGGAGTAACTCCATTGGATAGCAGCAACATTCCTTAGAGCAGTCCCAATCAGGGCTCACAATGACTGCAAAAATCTAGATGCAGAAGACGTATACAACTATGAAATTAGTTGACTGTATGCTGTATAGCAGAAAGAAACCCATGTAAGGCCTTGTTCCGTTGGACAGAACAGGGGTTGTTAGGGAATATAGTTCATTCCCCTTTCAAGCAAGGGTTAAAAGGCGAAAACACTAGTAAGGGAACATACTTTCAGATTTATCAGCAACACCATAATCTGAACAAAAGAAAATGATTGCCAGTTTGTAATCCAATCAACCTCCCCTATAGCCATTGATCTTGTTCAAAGCATATTTAATCCGAACCATAACACATATGAATTCAGCAAATGAAAAAAAAAATTCAGCTACACCCTTAAGGATTCTTTCTTTCTATAGGATTTCCAATTGACATTGACTGAAACTACTGCAAACTCGCCAAGCTCTGCTACTTCTTTGTCCATACCATGATAGGCAGAGCCGAAGCTGCACTTCCACCATGAATGCGAAACCGGCTTCTTCTCCTTTCGCCCAAGGACAGGATTTACTCCAGGACGAGGAGACCCTTCGATGTAGAGATCGAGGTAATTGTGTGTCTCCACTGCAACAACGAAGTTCATCACAACACCTGGCTTTGGAGCAGCATCTTGGAAGAGCCGGATCACCTCACTGAAGCCACTAGTCTTGGCATATACCTTCAGATTGATGCCGCTGGCAATGGCACCCAGGCGGAGGACCTCGACGTCAATGCGGGCCTCCACCGCATTGATCAGCACTGCAAACTTGACGTCCAACGCACAGTTGTCACCGTATAGGCGCTGGTGTTCTATGAAGGAATCTGAGGCAAGCATGTTGGTGAACTCCGTGCATCCTTCAATGAGGCAGTCACCTTTGGGCTCATCTTCATCAGGTCGGCCTTCAGTCCGCACACGGAGCTCAAACTCGATCAATGCACGGGATACCATTAAAATGACCCGAGCTGGGCTGCTCAGTGACAAACGTGCCATGCCCTGCAGTGCAATCATATTGAAATTATCAGCTACTAGCAGAGGCATTCACTTTTACCAATCAAATATCTGAGATACCATATTTGTGGAACAACTAATAGGCATTCTCTTTCAGTAGTGATGCTATAACTTGGAATTTTTATTGTTAGTTAGACCGCATATTGATAAAATTTCATACAGCATGGAAATGAGAAGAGAATCCCAAAATATAATAGAATGTTGCATATACTTGCAGGTAAATGGTTAAGTTGCAAAATGAATCCCTGGTGCAGGTAAATGGTTAAGTTGCAACATAAAGGAGGTTCAGGTAGACAACTGCAAGTTTGCAAACCAAAGTATCCCTTTCTCATCACATATGTAGTTGTAAATTAGAATGCCTGTTTTATTTTGTTATAACAGGGATTATTGAGATTAGCTTCACAAACTTGTAAGACTAAAGCCTAAAAATTTCCATTTAAAAAGATATGCAGATCTGATGCGATGCCTATGTTTTATTTAAAGGCATTTTTAGAATGCTAAAAAGGAGCATGTACACAGATACTTGCAAGCTTTCAAATTAAACTGCATAACGAATAAAATTCATGTTTCACGATTAAATTTACCGTTTTTCCCTTCACACAGGTACATCTTCACAATTGTTAACCTCACGCCTGTAGACATAATTGCGCAAGGGCTCAATTGTATCCCGTGCCGCAACAAAACCAAAGATCTTAGCAGGTCCAATCCAAGTATTACAATATCCAGCAATTTTAATATCAATGAACTGAAGCAAGAACATAGGGAGGCAGTGGCATTGAGTTGAGCATTCCTTAATACCGCTGATGCTGACTGCAAAAATCAAGTATAGAACAGGACACACACACACACACACACACACACAAATTTACAGTAGTTGATGACTATGTAACGTATTATAAATAGAATTATCGATAAACGAGAAAAGTGACAAGGACACTTACTTTCAGACTTATCACCAAGATTATAATCAGAACCAAACACATGCTTGGCATATTTGAATGCTGGGTAAAGTCTAATTGGTGAAGGACCTCGAAGCTCAATGTCTGGGTTTCTAAACAATACATGATTCTGTTCTCTGTAGCCACAACTAAACCTTGGGAAATCATCAACTGTATATGGGGGTGAGGTCCTTCATAAAAGTCACTGAAATCAGCCAAAAGCTTAAAGCTAAAAAAGCTCTGGAGTTTATTGAAGCATCATATATTTTGTTGATGCGAAGGTCAAAATCCCTAATTTCATTGCTTTAGTAACATATATGTGCAAATCAATTGAAAAGCATGAGAAATACCAAAGGCATGTTAGATGGTGTATTTGTGACACAATGGGTTGTGAGCTGAAATATTTTATTTGATTTCTGTTATACAGCTGATCCAAAGGGTTTATGAGCCTGTCACAATCTCGATGAAACTACATGCCCACAGTACTTTGGAGACCTAACATCCTCCTATTACTTTAGCCGTAATATGACCAAAATCTAGTTATTTCTGTGCAACATAACCTCCTGTCCTTCCTCATTGTAATGTGGGAGTTCTAAGGAAATCAGTATTATTCCACACTGAGTTACTATCAAAAGTTTTTTTAAAAAAAAAACGTATTTCCTTTGGGATCAGAAACTGAACCATGACTGTCAATCGCAAGCTGTGCTTGGATGAGCACTGGATACATGACCAAGAAGGGGGAAGCTGCAGATTTTATTCCATCACCGAACATGCAAGCAGATTTACCAAGAGATGAACTGATGAAGGGGAAAACTTAAGTGGCGCGTGATTTGGAGTTGTACCTTCGTGATCATCCCCGTCCTCGCTGCCGCTATCGCTAACCAACCATTCGTCGTCATCAGATTCCATTGGTTGCTTCTCGCTCTCCCCAACAAACCGTAGAACACGGCGGAGTCACCAATGTCCTCTGAGCCGTCGCCGGTAGCTCAGGGCCGCGTCCTCGATCGCCGTCCGCCGCAACCGGGGGAGAATGCGCCGCCGGAACCACAGCTTCGATGGAGACGGAACGGGAGAAGGGAAAGAGATGGGTTTAAGAATTTGATCGGGGCCGGCAGAGACTAGCGGGTTTAAGAATTTACGTTTTGTCATGCTATTATTTTTAACCTGAATAGATTCACAGACCTGAATTTTTCCTTCAATTCATCTTATGCACTGATCAAACCCATCTTCTGCAACCCGCGGCGACTCAGTACATCTTGGATCTTTCGATCTCGTAATAGAGCAAAATATTTGACCTTATGTATGGCCACATCTTATATCTATGGCTGCAACACATTTTTAGATTTTCTTCTTGTGCAGCCATGCTCTGAAGGAAAAATTCAGGCCATTAAACTACATAACACTTTGTTACTACAGATAATTAGTGAAAACATTACATAGTTTAGCTTGCCTCCAGGAAAGCTATCAACACTGATGGAGTCATTAAATGAAAGCTGCTTCCTCAAGACGACTTCTTGTAAGATTTCCAACTAATCTTGACTGAAACTGCCGCACAGGTCACTAGAATCAGAAACATCCTCCCTGCACAGGTTGGTGAGTTCCCAATCCAATATCTAGGCCTGCCTCTAACTGTTGGACGTTTGAGGAAAACACATTTCCAACCTCTGATTGATAAGGTCTCTGCCACCATTCCAACATGGAAAGCTCATCTTATGAATAAGGCAGGCAGGTTGACAACTGTTAAAGCAGTTATGAGCTCCATATGCACACACAGTCTCATCTCCTTGAAGATACCAGATTGGGTCATGCAAGAGAAGGAAAGGTTTTCTTTGGGCAGGAAAGAACAAAGCCCATGGTGGCCAATGTATGGTAGCTTGGCCAACAGCTTGCAGGCCATTTGAATTTGGTGGCCTTGGAGTTCCAGATTTGCGCATTGCATCATTTGCTCTCAGATTGACATGGCTGTGGCTCAAGAAAACAGATGCAGATAGGCCATGGAAACATCTACCAACAGACTTCGGGCAGGATAATAACCTTCTCCAGATGTTTCAGGCTTCTATCCAAGTCAAGTTGGGGGATGGTAACCTAGCCTTGTTTTGGATGGATAATTGGCTAGGGCAATCCTCCCCATGCATCCTGGTGCCTGATCTGTCACCTTATCAAACCGAAAATCAGAAAGACAAGGATAGTTGCCGACGCCTTGCATTACAAAGGGACATTGCCGGACGGGCTACAGTACAAGCCATCAGTCAATATGTTCATCTTTGGCACGTGGTTGCAGGGATTCAACTGACCATTGAAATTGAGGACAGAGTGTCCTGGAGGTGGGAGAGCTCAGGAATTTACTCAGCCAGATCAGCTTACAAAGCTTTCTTCATCGGATCAGCCAAATTTCCAGCGGCAAGAACAACATGGCGTGACTGAGCACCTTTCAAGGTGAAATTCTTTATGTGGTTGGCAGCGAGTGTCCTAGAGATTTCTGAGGCAGCGCTGCGTGAATCCAGGTCGGCGCAGGGTCCGTCCTGTGCCCCCTTTGGACTACGGAACTCGGCCTCCGAGTACTCCGCCAAGATTGGCCAAGTCTTCTAGATCCAATCTAGAGATCCACCAAAAACTGCCCAGTCTCCGGATTACGGTGAATTCCAGGTGCCTTGTATCATCCTGACGCCAAATCCTTATGGAAGCGATGATGAGAGCAGCTCCTCTACTTCAGATCGTGAGGCGTTCGTCATCTCCATTGACGAGCCACCTTACGATGGCGAAACGGAATCTCAGGAAGAAGGCCGTAACGCTAGAAACTAAAACCGTGCAGAACGACGCCAACAGGAGCAAGCCGATGCCCAACAGCAACCTATCGCAAATGCGAATGCAGCAGGTGACCAGCATCAGCAGCTGCGCTATGAGCATGACAACGCCGATCAAGGAGGTGCTCGGGACAGATGCAGGCACTCTGTGCGTGCTTGGAATCTACTCGCTGACCTCAAGCAGGTGGGCCACAACGTTTTCACCGCACCAACGACCAACCTAGGGGTTGCTGCCGCCGAGCTAGAAAACCTTCCAAACTCGGACCAAGTTCGATGAGCCAAAGCACGAATTCAAGCTGCCAACGCTCAAATCGAGGCACAAGTCAACGACCAAAACTCTTGGTCTACATCCTCTAGACATTCTTGAAGCCGGTCTGGACACAGCAAATCCGATCGCCGTCGAGGCAAACGTGCGGGTGGTCGGCTAGATCCAATTTGCGAAGAAGAGGTGGACCAAAACGCTATCCAGCCTTCCAACCCACTAGCTATCAACAATGCAAACCCACCAGGCAACCCAGCTGCTAACAACGCCAATCCGCCAGTTAACAATGTTCGTCAGCAAGACAACAACGACAACCAACCGTGCAGCGAGAGAGGCAATGATGGAGATCAAGGCCGACCAGAACGCGATCTTCGTGATGAGCTGTGTGAACTCCATCAGAATCATGACATACGCACCGACCTCAACAAGCACCACAACGAGCACGACGAGCACGAGGTTCGTCGCTACTCTGAGTATGATCGTGACTACGACGCTCCTATACCCAACCGCAATGCAGCGCGTGATGACCAACGTCGACAGGAAGATGAGATGCGCCGTCGTGCTGACTACGACAGCGCATATGGCGCCCCTGAAGGCGCCTGTGATCAGCCAAGGCATGATTACAACTACGAGGATGCTTACAACTCGCCCGGGCGTGAGTACGACTACGAGGATGCCTATTACCCACCTAGACGCAACTACGGCGGACGTGGAAGGGTTCCTCCCGACCAGTATTACCTTGACGATGACTATAACGACAACATGGAAAAGCCAGCGTGGACTTCCAGATCAGCAAAACCGGGTAGCAATACCACCTTCCTCTTCCGAAGAGGATTGAGAGGGATTGGAGTGGGATTTTGACTTGTTGGGGTTTAATCCCTCCCAATCTCTTCCGAACCTCTCCAATTCCCTTCAAACACGTATTGATAAATGTCTGGTTTCAATTTGTAGGTGAACAAAATCCAGTTTTGTAGATCGGGGAGTTATGTGTACGCCTATTGATACGTGAGAGTGAAAAACACGTACATGAACAGAGCCGATAATAAGCAGATGAAGGAAGGCAACGCATAACATTTACCTTTATGATGATACTATTTGGAACCCAATGCATGTTACGTTACACAACTACATAACACACCACGATAATTAATGGAAACATAGCTTAGTTTAGCCGGCCACCAGGAAATCCATCAACATGGATGACGTTATTAAACGAAAGCTGCTGCCTCAAGACCTCTTCTCGTAAGATTTAAAACTAATCTTGACCGAAACTGCTGCAAAATCCCCCAACTCCACCACTAGATCCTCAACCCCATGGTAGCGGGATCTAAAGCTGCACTGCCACCACTCATTTTGCCGCATCTTCTGAGCAGGGGTAAGATCATCTCTCTGAGAACCTTCAATGTACAGATCAAGGTAGTTGTATTCCTCCACAGCGACAGCAAAGCTCGCCGAGAAGCCCACCTCCATAACAGTGCCTCTGAATAGCCGGATCACATTGCTGAAACCACTAGTCTTGGCAAGGAGCTTCAGGTTGATGCCATGGGCAGGGACACGAATGACCTCGATATCAACCCGAGCTTCCATTGCATTGATCAGCACCAAGTACTTAATATCCAGCGCACACCTTTGACCATACAGGCGCTGGTTTTGGATGAATGATACCGATACGGTCATGTTGCAGAGCTCAGTGCATCCTTCAATGATCAGGTCATCACCACCATCAGTTTTATCTTCACTTATGGCATGGAGCTCAAACTCAATCAATGCACGGCACGGCATTGAAATGACTCGTGCAGGGCTATTCAGTGATAAACGTGCCACACCCTGCAAAAGAACAAGTTGTCAACTCAAAATATTTTTATCGGTTACTATTAAGATGCAGATCCTTGATGGTAGTTAGCATATCCAATACTGCATGCATGTATGAACAAGGGTGCTCTTTTAGTTGTGATGCTATGACTTATCTTGTGGCTATTTTATTACAGCATGGAATTCGGATGACAGTAAGTATAACAAATACAAAAAATCATAGCTACATTGAAAATTGGAAAAGAAATATATAGATATTCTCAGAATCATAAAACAAGCATCCAGGTTGACAGTTTCACTTATGCAAAAATGAATTACTGTGCAATTTTTTATTTTACCTTACAGCATGGAATTGAGATGACAGTCGCAAATTCACAGAACACTATGCCTAAATCTGAATTACAGCCTTTCCCTTCACATATAGAATCAATTTTGCATATTGCTAATTGGTTGCTGCAGAGGTATTTTCATAATGAAAGTAGCACGCGTACATGCAGTTGAAAGCTTACTAAGTTTAGAGGAGATGTGTTCGATAAAAAAAAGTATAGAGGAGATATAATTACCGTCTTTCGCTTCACAGATACAGCTTCACAATTATCAATATTACGCCTATAGACATAGTTGCGCAAAGGCTTGATCTTTTCTCGCACCGCAATAAAGCCAAAGATCTTGGCATGTCCAGGATGGGTATGTTGGTAGCCAGCAATTTTGGCATCAATGAATTGAATCAAGTCCATTGGATAGCAATGACATTTATTTGAGCAATCCCAATCATTGCTCACAGCAACTGCAAAATCAATTATAAAAGATGTTCACAACTATGAGTTAGATGATAATAACTACACAATGTAAGGCAGAAAGAAACCAAGCAAAGGGGGGGGGGGAAGTAGAAGGGAAGACACCTTCAGATTTATCAGCAAGATTATAATCAGAACCAAATAGATGGTAGCCAGTTTTGAATGCAGGGAAAAGCATGATTGGTGGAGGCCCTCGACGCTTAATGTCTGGAGTTGTATACAAAACAGCAACCTGCTCATCATAGTCGGAACTAGCCGTTGGGAAATTATCACTTGTAAAAGGAGGGTATGCCCCTACATCAAAGATCACCGAGATCAGAAAAATAAGGAGACTAGGAGATAGCTAAGTAACCATGACCATATGACGTAATTAATTATGCCTTCAGTCAAGTCAGTCATAACGAAACAAATTTGTGATGTTTGTGAGATCACCCCTCTAATAGCTAGATTTGAGGGCTTTGATCCTACAATGCTCAAGTTGCGGCATATGAGAAGATAACAGAAGGTGCTTGTAGCACAACATATCAAGACCTCTGCACCAAAAACAGAAACTTAGTACAGCATCGAGCATTCAATCTGAATTTAGAACAGTCGTGCAACAAAGGGGAATATAATGTTGCAAAAAATAAACTAAACTCAAACAACCAACCAGATTTGAGGCCTCTCGTGCTAGTGGCTTGTCTTTCCTGCCAAATCTGCCAATGCTATCCGCCTTCCTTGCCAAATCTGATGCATATCTCATAAAAGGGGCATCAAGGACTAGCAAAATGAGAATGAACAAGGACGATGGCCCAGGACCACAGAAGAGGCAGAGCATTGGCAATGTTGCCGCCAACCGACAGGGGAAAGAAACATGAGGGATCATGGCTGGCTGATAAATGTTTGGCTGGGGATGGACAGGGTTGTTTGAGGCCAGAGTGAATCTAGAAGAAGAGGAAGGAGAGGAGTGGTGAGGGAAGACAGGCATCCGATGGATCTCATGTTATTAGGCAGAACGTGTACCCAACCCATTACTGTATAATCTGGTTAGATACTTCAACTTCCTTAAAAATGTACTTTTGTTATATTCCGGGCCTAATCTAACTACAGCACAGGATTGCTAATTGAGAAACTTTTATATGTTTACCACTTTACCATGTTTTATTTACTAGATAGATTTACCAACATAACGCCATGCACCGATGTTCGATGAGCAATTTGAAATGCCGTGAAGCACGACACAGGATGCAGATGGCTGACATATGGTCCATATGGTGATATGAACTGAAACTGAAAGATATTAGTCTTTTATAACCAATCCAGGGTTTATGAGGCCAGAACAACCTCGGTGGTGATACTATGTCTGAGGTACTGCAGAGACCAAATCTTTCCTGCTAGTTTAGTAATAATAAAAAAATCAAAAAGTATTTGGGGATTTGTGGCATGTATGACCAGGCAGTAACCAAATCCAGCAAGTATTCTTTAATACATATTTCAATCTGCAATACAGATTTGAATGTAGTAACTTTCCCAAGCATGTCTACCAATGGAAGCTAAAAGAAATAAACCATCCAGTGAAATGCCTCATAACAAAATTGCATACGCATTTATACAACATAAGTTGCCATGTCATCACAGTGCTTGGAGCCTCGTGGAAATATAACTATATAACTGCGCATTCTTCCTCATGTTTGGAATGTGGGAATTATGTAGAAATGTTGTAAACATCGGGGTGAAAATTGGACAACGGAAAGAAATGTTATATGATTCAGGGCGCCAAGCATTAAGCAGTATTTCGGGGAGGGGCACTGCTATAAGAATTTTGAAGACTGAGATTTTAATCCAAAGCCTACTCACTACCTAAGCATGAACTGAAAAGGAAAACATGAAGATTCATTCATTCAATCAATCACCAGACATACAGGCGATACAGTCCTATCGATCAAACAGATGTTGCTTCGTTCTGAACTTATTCGCTACAGAGAATTTTTCAACATGAATAGAATTTCTCAATAAATGGAACTGAGAGCGATATAAGATTTTTACCCTGATCCTCGTAATCCTCATCCTCCTCGCTGCCGCTGTCGTCGCTAATGAACCATTCGTCGCCATTATCACCACTGGTGGTGGACTTGGGCGAGTCCTCGCCGTCGCCCGGAAGAGAAGGCGAAGGAGGCCGCTTCTTGCAGCGGCCATGGACAAGGGACTCCGCCGATTCGCCTCCTCCCTCAATCTCCATTGGTAGCTGCTCGCTCTCCCCCACAAACCCTAGATTAAGGGGAGGGGCGGCGGCGGACTCACCCATGTATTGCGGCATCTCTCCTCTCGTACGCTCCTGCGGATTCCTTCTTCTCCCGGCGCTAACACACCGCAACCGCCTTCCGCCGCAGTCGGTGGAGTGCGCGCCGCCGCCGAGCGCTTCTCCACCGTCGCCGTCCGCGAGCGGCAGGGTCCGGGGCGGCGCGGGGGTCGGTGCGCGTGCGTGCTCGGGCCAGCGACGAGCTGCAGGGGCGGCGACGGCGTTGGTCCGAGGCGGCGGCGGGTACAGGCGCGGGAGCTAGGGTTGGAGGAGAAGAAGAATCCAACGGATGAAAATTACGCGTACGCAGCTCAACAAACAATGGAAGTCTCCAAAAAAACTATCGGAACCTATATGAATCCCGGAGGGAGGGGGCAGGAGAAAGTTGGTTGGTGGTCCGTCAGAGTGAGAATAGCAGCCAGGATTGGTGCGATTTTCAGGAAGAAATTTCAGGCCCGTGAGCCATAGAAAGCTGTGAGCCCAGCCCAAAACATTAATTCAAGAGCAAAGTTTTTTTTTTCCCCTGACCTTGCCATGAAATCTGAAAAACATCCCTCAGCTCCAAAACTGAACACTATGGCCCTGTTTGGCATGGCTCCAGCTCTGGGTGGAGCTGCTCTACTCCAAAACTCCAGGTAGAGTCAGCTCCACTCCAAAACTCCAGAAATAAAATAGGGTGTTTGGCTAGATGGGTACTCTCAGCTCAAAAAAAATCAATTTCAATGTTAATTGCCGTTGTTGCCCCCAATTCAGGTCCCACTTGTCATCCTCTCCTCCTCCTTTCTTCCTCCTTTCTTTTTCCTCTCTCTGCCGTTGCCCACTGGTCACCCGAAGGAGGAGGAGGGGAAGGCACCAGCAGGTGGGTGGTGCGGCCGGCGGCGGGGCTAGCGCGGGCGGCGGGGGGGTGCGGCCGGCGGCGGGGCTCGGGCGAGCGGCGGTGGGGGCGGCCGGCGGGGCTCGGGCGGGTGGCGGTGGGTGCGGCCGGCGGCGGGGCTCGAGCGGGCGGCGGGGCTCGGGCGGGCCACGAGGGGTGTGGCCGGCGGCGGTGGGGGCGGCTGGCGGTGGGGCTCCAAGGCCGGAGCGCGCGGGACGGAGGGGCCACGACAGCCGGCGGCAGGAGCGACGGGCGGCGCTAGCACGGTGGAGACCGGTGGAGACGAGCGCGTGGAGTCTCGGAGGAAAATAGAACGAACCGTTTTTTCTATGTAACCAGTGGTATTGGTGGGTAATTATCCACCAACTCCATGAGGAGGTTCAAAAGAGTGGTTTCTGGAGTAGCAAAAGAGGTGCTCCAAAACTCCACCTCCATTTGCACTACAGCTCCATGGAGCTGGCAACTCCATGGAGTTTTGGAGTTGGGGTGTTTGGTTGAATTTTTTATGGAGTTGCTGGAGTTTAGGAGTGGAGCTGTGCCAAACAGGACCTATATATACATCCTAAAATCGGACAAATGACACCCCTGCAACAGTTCGAAATAGTTTTCTAGGTGTTTTTACAGTTCGAAATAGTTTTCTAGGTGTTTTTGCGGGTGCGTCTATGTATCACCGTAGGTGATAAAATTCCAATTGTCGCCTTAGGAGGAGGTTGGGGAGTATGGATGGCAACGAGCACATTACCCGCGAACATTTATCTTTCAGATAATATTTTCATCACTACAAACATAAACACGAGGCAAAATTAAAAGAAAAAAGGACCTCCATCCCAAATTGTAGGTCATTTTGGTTTTCTAGGTGCAACTAGATATAGTATATGTTTAGATGCATAATAATATTACCATGACTAAAAAAAGTGCTCTATTCCTCTTTGAAGACGAAACACTACCATGACTACAACCCCTCAGCAGGTACCGTGGCACACAGTATAGTATGCTATGACTACAACCTATGCTCTGGTACAATACATGATGTCCAATCTTACTTGCGACTAGTGGGCTTCCATGCACGAGGGTTCACTGCTCAAACTTTTATTTGGACCCATTTATCCCACATGGATCGACACAGAATCCGAACACTCTTTGCGACCTTCTTTGTTGCTGCACCTGTGCTCTCTGCTATTATAATCACCCTCTCTGTACCTTCACTTTCCTTGTAAAAATCACGGCTTGTGTTGCACCAGTCATTTATGAGGTGCTTGTTTGTTTCACCTACTACTTCATCGTCTTTGTCTCGTAATAGCCTGAAGCTCAGATCATGCAGCTCTTGTAGACGAGAAGCTTCAAAGAACATCACCAGGATCACCGCAATTGCAGCCTTGTGCTTTTTAGTGTTCCCACCATAGGCTACGAGGATATAGAATGCATTCAGGAGTGACTGGAAGCCAATCAAGCATATATTCACAGAGTCACCAAGCAGATCAGGGTAGCTCCCAGTAGTGTGGAGTGATTCCGATCCAACCATAGCCTTTGGTCCCGGCATGTCTAGTTCATATCTTGAACCATTGTGGGTGACTATTCCTCTCAGCCAAATTTGGTACTTGTCGCATACAATCCTGAGCTGGGACTCACCATTAGTGAGCTCAATCACAAATGCCCCATTAGGTGTATGATCCAATCCCTTCGTGATAGGAACAACCTTGTTCTTGTTTTCCTCTTCAGAAATCAGAGTAAAGGTGACATCTGAACTGACAGCTTTTGTGATGTTCTCTAAACACTTCACATAATTTGTGTGCAGGTTTGATACATCTGATAAGTCAAGCCTTGCAATAGGATCCGGTATCACCTGCAAATGTTGACAAAATGGCAAAGTAGAGGAGGAGTATCAGGTGTCAGTATCTCCAAACAGGAAGGAGGAGTGGCAAAATGGCAAAGTAGAGGAGGAGTATCAGGCGTCAGTATCTCCAAACAGGGAGGAGGAGTGGAGGACGAACAGCCTAACGGGCCAGTAGTGGGCTGAAGATGCCATAAAATGAACAGGGCCGACAACAAACTAGTTAGTGTCCCTAGGCCCATATCTGCCCGCAGAATTTGACAGGGCCAACAAAATGCAAAGGATGAAAGTGTGGTGGGTGGGGCTGGAATGCAACGGGCTTAGTACTGGGTTTTGATTTCGGTTTTTTATTTCTGATAGTACTATTACTATGAGTGCTGTTGAAAAAAGACCATCAAATACTACGTGGATTCAATGACTGAACCCAGATCAATCCAAGAAATAACATGTAGATTTACACTCAATGACTGAACCTACATGCCAAGCATCAGAACCTTCATCACAATACAATTTGTATTGTATTTGCAGAATTGCATGACAGCACGACATCAGTTTTGATTGGACAGAAAGCATACTGAAAATCCACTCACCAAAACAAAGACATTTCAAACATACTCTCAATCCACTTGGTCACAACCTACAGTATTTTGACATCCCAAATTCAGAACATTGCTTGCTTCATTTCACAAAGTAGGGCAAAAGAACTCTTCAAATTAAGAGCACTGCTTCTTATTTTTCATGTGGCATTGTTGTCTAAAGCAGCAAGTTCTACAAATTAAGAGTATGAACCACTGAATAACTATCATTGAACAGTCGATCAGAACAAAACTCTGAATAAACTTAGACGCAACAACCATAAACGATTATTGCAAAGCAGAGCAACGTTGCAACGATAGTATTATTACCACCCTATCTATCATGATTTCTGTTTCTCATCTATAAAAAAACTGTCAGATCTAAAAATTAAATTTTAGATCTGAAATTTGTATCGATTATTTGAGCATCAATATGACATTAAATGAAAAAGTTTTACCTACAAAGTTGTAGATCTCGTCAAGATCTACAAGTTTCATATAAAGTTTATCTCCATCCGAGTTGATATGAATTAGTTATGATTTTTTGAAAGTATGGTGGGGAGGGATGTACCCCTTGTCGTCGGCTGGGCTGGCGGTAAGGCCGTTTCGCCGGCCCAACCGTCGCCTGGGCCGGCGATAAGGCGGCCGGCAACAATAGCTTAGTTTTGCAATTTTTTCATCCGACTATATATTTCTGAGAAATTGAAAAAAAAATATAAAAATAAAAAAAGAACTGAGCCTACACTTGTTCTTTCTTTTCCTATTTCCAATATACCCTTTATCTAGCATAAATTTCAAATCCCAAAACATTACAACATTAAGCAGGGGTTCAGTAGATGATGAGTGTTAATTGATACCTCAAGAATACCATCGCCCGTGGGAGCAGCAGTACTGGGAGTCGGGGTGTATGCGGTAGCTGGATTCTTGCCCTTCCCCTTTTTACCAGAACCAGGCGGCACCATCTTTTCACTCTGCATAGCACGGTTCATCATTCAGTGAAATTACTGCAAACAATGCAACAAATTAACACGGCAACTTCATTTGATTTCATTTTCATCATCGACCAAACTGCGATGTACAAATATTCACAACTAATTAACACGGCAACCTCATTTGATTTCATTTTCATCATCGACCAAACTGCAATCACCACTGGATACAGTTTGGTTGACCACCACTAAATATTCCGTAAGGAGAGGCAAAATAGCCCCCGAGACGTGTTCCATTGTGCCCACGAACTCGTTGTCCGTGGGTGGCGCATCATGGATTATGCCAGGAGATGACCATAAGTCGCCGCGGCGTTGCGCAGATCAAAGGGCCACTCCTCCGAAGAGGGCCCCGTGCTACGTGCTCGGCGACTCCCCATCATTCCGGCGGTTGAGCCGGGGGTGACGGGGCGAGTGGGTTGGACGGGAAGAGGAATCAGAGCAATTCACTCTCCCGTGGCGAGGAAGTCCAGGCTCCCGAAGCGGATGTGGGAGCCGGGAGTGAAGCCAATGTTGTGGTTGGCCATCCAAAGCCGGTGATGATCGTCGTACGCGCAAAGGTCTCCTACCTAGCACGCCAACTGTCGGTGTTAAGAATTACGGGTCAAGACTCCGGCAAATAAATTTGTTTTCTATGCGCGTAAGGCTCGGATGGTTGCACGAGAGGACACGAGATTTATACTGGTTCGGCAGGAATAGCCCTACTTCCAGTGTAGGAGGCTGCTCATGTTACTCGTACCAAGTTTATAGTAGGGGTTACAAACGAGCGAGAGAGGGAAGCTGGTCCCAAGTCTCTGTGGGTGTGCACTGATGCTCGTGAGGTTGGATTGCGGGCGGATGGTTCCGTTCGAGAGCCGTCCCTTTCTCGGGCCCCCTAGTCCTCCTTTTATAGCGTAAGGCCCCCTAGTCCTCCTTTTATAGCGTAAGAAGGACACAGGAGTTACAATCAAGCCAGGAGAAAAGGGAAGTAAAAAAGGTAAGCAAGGAAGGTAAAGCATAGGGAGACGGACCGAGCCACCGGGGTGGCCACCTTCCCTTCTGATTTCTGCGTCCTGTCAGCATGGCCACCGAGGAGGGGTGGTTGCCGTTGGGTCCCATCGATGACCCAGCGGTCGGCCACTGTAGCCGAGCACGCGAGACGTGCGTGGCGACCGACCACTGTAGCCGTGCGAGTTGATGATGATGGCTGGCCACCATAGCCGTGCACATCGCGGATGACGGGCGAGCACTGTAGCCACGCGTGCTGACCGGGGGGCGCGGTTGACACACCCCTGCCGCCAGGCTGAGCGGGAAACCGGGCGGCGCACCCTCCTTCGTTAGGCAACATGGGCGATGAGTGCCCTATGACGAATGTCACAGGGGAGGGTTAGGACGGTGCAGTTGTAGCCCTGTGCAGTCTTGGCAGCAGTGCGCTGCCTGAAAACTCCGGCGGGTCACGTCGAGGAACGCGGACGCCTCTCCGTGTGTCAGAGCCGTATTCCGGACATGCGCGTCCCATTGGTTGCATTTATGGCGAGATTGGTGGGGGCCCACAAGATCCGCGCCCTCGTCTGCTGATCCGCGCACGTCTTGGGCGAGGCGAAGCTCTATCCTGTGGGTCCGGATATGTCCGACCCTTAGCGCCTGGGGTCGGGCGAGACGGAGCCTTGCGACGAGGGGTCGGGCGCGTCCGACCCTTGCGCCCGACGTCGGGCAAGGCGAAGACCCGCTACGAGAGGTCGGGCGAGGCAGAACTCTCTCGGCTAGGATGAGGAGCGGCCTAGGGGGATCGGGCGCGTCCGACCCTGTGAGCCGGGGGTCGGGCCAAGTCGGCGGAGGTCACTGGTGGAGGTGGGCCCGGGCCCTTATGACCGTCGTTTAAGGAATATAAGAAAGTCGTTAATATTTCCTCCCGACAAGTATATATTTAATAATCCTAAGTAGTATCCAAACATCCGATATGACAGGTGCTAAATTTTAGTAGGTGGTATCCAAACACCCCCTAGGAGAGAAAAAAAATAATAATGAAAATGGGCCAGGAAGCAATCACGCTCAGGAGAACTGAGAAGTGCACAGTTAACAGAGAAACAGTTGCAGCCGGGCCAAGAGGACATTGCAACAGGCTTGGGAGTAGTTGTTGGACCCATAAAAGGGCCTCAAACTAAGAGGGAAAAAACTAAGGATGAAAATGGGCCTGGAAGCAATCAAGCTCGGAACTGGGCCTACACTTGTTCTTTCTTTTCCTATTTCCAATATACCCTTTATCCAGCATAAATTTCAAATCCCAAAACATTACAACATTAAGCAGGGGTTCAGTAGATGATGAGTGTTAATTGATACCTGAAGAATACCACCGCCCGTGGGAGCAGCAGTACTAGGAGTCGGGGTGTATGCGGTAGCTGGATTCTTGCCCTTCCCCTTTTTACCAGAACCAGGCGGCACCATATTTTTAGTCTGCATAGCACGGTTCATCATTCAGTGAAATTACTGCAAACAATGCAACAAATTAACACGGCAACTTCATTTGATTTCATTTTCATCATCGACCAAACTGCGGTGTACAGATATTCTCAACAAATTAACACTGCAACCTCATTTGATTTCATTTTCATCATCGACCAAACTGCAATTACCACTAGATACAGTTTGGTTGACCACCAGTAGATTTCCAAACTGCAATTAGCAACTAGTACCATCTACGAACAGATAAACCCACCTGCGAGTGCGAAGCGGGGACAGCGGCAAGTCACGCCGTACCGGTGGTCGGGGCGCGGCCGCACGGGAGTTGAAGCACGTACGGGCAGGGGCGGGGATGGCGGCGCCGCGAATCGGGCCTCGCGCGGCGGTGGTGTGGGGACGGCGAAGTCGAAGCAGCGGTCACGCGCGGCTCAGGTGATCGGGACGTGGAGCGATCACGGGCGCGGAGCGGTACCGGCGGGGACGCGCGAGCCGCGAAGGAGCGGAATCGGGGCGCAGGAGCACCGCACGTACGGCGAGGTCGTAGGCGCGGCCGGCCGCGACGGTGGTCGGTGCCGGGAGGTGGGAGCAGGAACGGCCGCGCGGACGGCGCCTGCGGGACGTACGGCGTGGTCGTCGAGGGGGCGCGGGCGGCGCCGGTGGTCGGGGCGGAGATGTGGGAGCAGCGTTGGCCGCGCGGACCGGCGCCTGCAAGCCGCCGTGGTTGTCGAGGGGGCGCGGGCAGCGCCGGGTGTCGGTTCCGGGCGGTGGGAGCTCCAACGGGTGGTGGTGGTCGGCGGCGAGGATCGGAGGAGGAGGAAGTCGCGCCAACGCCCCCCCAGGCCAGGCGTGATTCGGCGGGGCCCGCCCGGCCCCACTGCACCCCCGACAGTACAAGGCCGACGCCGCTGACTGATTTGTCTGCTACCTCTAAGCAACTCTTTTGGGGTGTTTGGATCCGGGTTAAACTTTAGTCCCAGTCACATCGAATATTAGATATTAATTAGGAGTATTAAACATAGATTATTTACAAAACCCATTGTACAGATGGAGGCTAAACGGCGAGACGAATCTATTAAGCCTAATTAGTCCATAATTTGATAATGTGCTGCTACAATAACTATTTGCTAATGATGGATTAATTAGGTTTAATAGATTCATCTCGCCATTTAGCCTCCATATGTGTAATTAGTTTTATAATTAACTCATATTTAGTCCTTCTAATTATCCTTCTAATTAGTCGTATATTTAAGAACGGAGTGAGTACTTATCACCTTTAGGAATTTGTTGAAGACACATCACATCGATGCTATTTTGGTAAAAGTATTTTTTATTTGTCACCAACATATATATTTTTTCTACTCGGATTCAATCTTTTTGGTACAGTCAGAAGTCAGAACATTATCCGGCTATTACATGACTATTTTGCAATGCGACTTATTGTTAGGATAATTGTAAAATAGGACTAAATGCAACTTGGCTTATTAAAAAGCATGTCTTGCTGGACTAATTGCAGCACACAAAAAAATACTGGCAGTTCATTGTGAGAAAATGAAATATCTCACGATGCGTTATAGGTGAGTGTTACTCGTGTATGTGAGTGTTACGGTGCATGTTATAGGTGCTGTCCATATCGATGATGTGTGGTAGGGATACTTCAATATGTACTCTAGCTAGAATAATATATAGTATGGCCCCTTGCACTAAAGGGATCGGAGGCAATCAGCACCTGTGCATGTGCTGCATGCCTTTACCATGCATGCGAGCGTCACCAACTTACGAGCAGCTGACTGACACGTGGCAGGGTGCTTTTGTCGATCAGGTCCGCGTTACGAGCAGCTGACTGACACGTGGCAGGATGCTTTTGCTGATTCGGTCTGCAACGGGCATTGGATACGTACAAGCAATTACCTGAAACTGAATGTCGATCGTGCTAGACGCTGACCGGCAGGCCTCTCCTCCTGTTCTCTCGATAGATAACGGTGTCCCATACTAGTATGCTTGTACACGTACACAGACGGCACAAATACTCATTCCGTCCTAAATTGTAGGTCATTTTAATATTTTTAAATTTATATATTTTGCTATTTATCTAGGTATATACTATATCTAGATACATAATAAAAATGTATCTACAATTTGAAACGAAGAGAGTACATGGCACCTTCTCTCACTTTACTCAACTTTTCTTTTTTGCGAAATGAGCACTCCACGGGCAGTATTAGGGCTAATTAATTATTTACTGCTGTTAATTAACTCTGCTCGGTTATTCATTGCTACTATACTTGTGCGTCGCCGCAGCGTGGGGTCGGGTCATCGGCATCGCGTTGCCGCGTCGCGCCTCGCCGGCCGTTATCGAGCTCCCGGAAAAGAGAAATTTATTAAGGCTGCAGGCAGGCCCACCCGATACCTGCATCTGCCTGCAGGCCCAGAAATGCAAGCCCACCAGGCCACCAGTTAGCAGCAGCTAGCCAGTGCATCTTCTGGGCAAATGATTTGCCTAATTGTCTTATGCCATTCTTTTAGTGGCTAATTTCATTTTCAAAATTGCTGCATCATCTTAAGTGGAATAAAATTATGGATCAAACTATCTCTACAATATAAGATTGCATTACGCTGTTTCGGAGACTTTTAATTGGATAAGAGATATGATGAAATGAAGCTCTAGCTCTCAATTGATGTTTGAAAGAGTTTCATCGCATTAGTAATCGTGTAAATAGAATTTCATCACGATGAAACTCATTTCTTCTCTCTCTTCATAACTCCTACGCCATGTCACCATACTTGCTTATGTGGCACATCATTTATTGAGGATGAAACCTCCACTGAGAATGACCTTATGTGTCACAATGGTGGCTGGCTGGCAAAACACGAAAATTAAAGTATTATAGGTGAAAGGTTGCATTCCTGTTCTATTAGTACTACACAAAATATTTTGTCGCTGTTGACTTTTGGTCACAATGTTTGACCATTTGTCTTATTCAAAAAATTATGCAAGTATCATTTATTTTGCACGTGACTTACTTTATCATCATAGGTATTTTAATCGAGACTTATCTTTTCGTACATTTACAATAAAATTTTGAATAAGACGAATGGTCAAACGTTGAAGGGAAAAGTCAACAATGACAAATATTTCAATATGGAGGGAGCAGTATGATCTTACTATTTTTTTTAGTTGATGACAACAATGTTAGACGGATACAGCTCGACAATAGTCAACTCTAAAGTCAACAGCACCCACCTAGAGGATCGAGCAGGCAAACCCTGACGCCTGGGCCTGGCATCCAAAAACCACGCACCAGAGACCACCAGGGATGATGCTCAAGCTCAAACCACTAACACATTTATTTGGCAAGCGACGTGCAACGAGCAAAGCCAATTTCATTGCACAGTTAACAAGATTGAGAATTTGGTAATTGTGCTTACTGATGGGTGTCATGGGGAAAAAATTTCTCTCTTAGCTAATGAAACTCTCACTTCTCTCTTCTCATAATGACATTGCTAAGTCAACAAAATTGCTGATGTGGCGTATATTTTAATGCTCATGAGTCATGAAACTCCTACGACATCTTTCATAGAGATTGGTCTAATAATGTGATTATGTGAACGTGTCCACTAATTAGAGCTCAGTTAGGCGGTGATTTTATTTATTTTAAAAGAAGACGGTGAATTTAAACAACCATTTTCACGGACACGAATCCCCTGCAGCGGCAATTGCCACTGCAAGTTAAGCAGTAGGCGCATGTGAGGGAAATCACTGTTGAACCCTGTAGGAGAACTATGTTCTACCGTTGATCATTGTACATGCAGATCTGAACAGTTGGTTGGGGAATTGGACGGTTGATAACGCGTGCAGTCCTTAACTTGCCGTGTCAGTGACCACTGATCTCGGTCCCATTTCCATACGTGATCATACACGGTAGTACGGTAGTCTCGGTCCCATTTTTACGTGAGCATGCATGGATATGCATCACAAGGCATGCACGAAGCGGTACAAATCATAGGGATGCATAGATTCCGAGGTAGCTCCTGTCCTGCAATCATGCCCTTGAAACCAGGAAAAGAACAAAAGACAAATGGGAACTGGGAAGAAAACCGGGAATTTTGTACGGTACCGCGGTCAACAGCAGGCAAACACTGTGATTAAACCTGATCGTGGGTCACCCGACCCGACAAATCCAACCCGATCCAACAAAAAACCCAAACTGACCCGGTCAATATGTTGGGTGGGCGTGGGACGATATTTATGACCCAATCTAAAACGGTGGGCGTGGGACGATATTTATGACCCGATCTAAAACGCGGGTTAGGCGCAGGCCAATTTTTTTTATCCAAAACTTGAAAAAATCCGACCCAACTCGAAAATTGCACATAAAAACCCGAACCCGACCTGACCATGTGACGGGTCGGGCGGGGGCCAAAAAATTCGACCTGATGGTCAGGCTCGGGCCAACTTTTTTGACCCGAAAGAACGTGACCCGACAAATGATCAGATCTAATTGTGATCCTTCTTTTTTTTCCCTATCCCTATGTGCTCATTTTCTTCCTTTTTTTTCTATTATTAAGAAAACATCTAGAATTCTTTGATCGAGTATGTGCTGTTTGCATTTTGCATCAGACACATTCCAACTTTTCTTTTTATAAAGAAAATTAAATAAAGAACTTGCCGGGTAGGAGCTCTGCCAGTCAAGAAGATAAAAACAAAAAGAGAGGAGCAGCACACCGCGAAACAGGACAATGCAAGTTGCAGCTTCCGACCCGTACATCTGGGGGCTGCATGCAGAGGCAGGCTGCTGCAGGTGTGTCAGGGTCTGCCGGCTGCCTCCTTTCTTGTGGTCTCGTCTGCTCGTGCTCGATCACGCCTATGCCACACACGCTGCCGTCACGTGCTGTACGCGGCGTGTGTCCAAGAGGTAGCAAATTAATAAAATCAGTTTTAAATCCATTCATCGAAATTTGAACAAAAATAAGGGGGAAACTATCAACACTGGCACCTATATCTTTTTTTATTTTTTAAAATAAAAGGCCAGTTTTTTGAAAACAAGCGGGCCCGTACGTAGGATTGGGATTGGGTGAGAAAAAAGAACTTGTGATGAATGCATGATCATCCTCTCTTGCCGGTCTATGGATCGATCTCGTTCCTACTTGTTCGTGCTCTTGGTGCCAGAATATTGCATGATCGATCGATGGATGATGATGTTACACGCTTTATAATATGTTTCATCACTCAGGAGCGGATTGTTCGACAAGAGCTGCTTGAGCATGTTCTTCTTGGTGATGAGCTTGCCGAACCCAGCTTCTTTATTACCGCTTTTGATTCCTGCTGCATCAAATTCGATGTGTGCTTCCTCTATTATCAAATATTCGTGATAGTACTCCCTCCTTTATAAGGTATGATATGACATGGCATGATTTTCCAAATAACACTCAGACTATATTGTTTATGTTATAAACTTGTAATCATTGTAGAATGTATTTAATTACAAATCAAACCATATAAAATTTATATGATAAAAATAAAAAAAATAATAGTCAAATTGTTGGTCAAAAATTGCAAAATTTGAATCTTGATATGCGTGTGCGCCTTATAAATAAAAACGGAGGGAGTATTTAAGAAAATGATTTTTTTACAATTTTTTTTGTTTTGAGCAAAGTTAAGAAAAATGAAATTAGCACGTGTACGAAATCTTAAACTCCAAGATAAAGGGGCCCATGCCAGAGAAGCTATCTGATGATGGGCCTCGCATGCATCCATGACAGCCCAACGTCTCCACTCTCCAGCAATTTCGAAATCTACTGTAGAAAAGATGTAACTCAGATGCAAAATAAGGCGAGCAAGATTTGAAAAAAGAAGGAAAGGAAAAGGAAATGGGTTCCATATATTATCTTCGTGTGCTCGAATCATTGCCTGAGCATCCATTGAAAGAGATGATTTCAGGAATGAATTGTGCTGGCCGGAACACTGACTGGGCTGATTAGCTGAAGGACCAACTGAAACGATACGAATGACGACAGAAGATTGCTACGAAAAATTACAGATGCTCAGTTTGGACCATGGTTCAGAATAGCAGTAACAAGATTAACGGAACGTACATGACGACCTCATGAGCAAATTTGAAAATTGGTGACAGAATACAGTAACAGCGCCAATGGCAACTTCTACTGAAATAATCTATTAATCTTGGACAGACCTGTGAATGTTTGCTACCCGTTAACTCTGAACTACTTTCCTTTTCACCAGGACCTGCAAAAGAAATCAAAACCAGATACAAGTTAAATTAAAAAGCAAATGAATGGAAAAAGAACACAACGAAGAAATATTATAAGCAGGTTAAGGAACAAGAGTGACTAGCACAGACTCAGCATGTCAAAGATACTAAAAGGCATGAATTTGTGGCATGTAAATAGGTTACACAACCAAACAAGACCTCATTATATTCAATGAAATGCAACTTGTACATCTGCAATTGCTGAAATTGTAAACTAAATGTTTCGGAAACCAGCCTACCCGTATGATTTCCAAATAACCTTTGCTGAAAGTTCTGCAAACACGCCCAGCTCCACCTCTCGTTCATCAGTCCCATGGTAGCCAGACCCAAAGCTGTACTGCCGCCAAGAACACGACATAGGCTGCTTCTCCTTCCCAACAAAAGGATAGTCGTCTCTTGGAGCTCCTTCGATGTAAAGATCAAGGTTGTTGTGCCTCTCCACTGCAACAGCAAAGGTCATTATTGCCCTCATGCAAGGAGTTAGAGCATTACAGTCATTGTGGCACTGTTACTTCCCATTTTATTACAACAGAAAGCAGAGTTTAGTCCTGGGTTTTGGTTGATCTTTCTTCTCTGAAATGCTAAAGAGAGATTGATAAGACACATGGCTATGCACTCATCATTTGTTGCTCAGGGAATTGTCTGTGGTAAGTGAATGATAATCTGTCACCAAGAGAAAGTTTACATGGTAACGGAATTCAGTTTACTTCCAGTGATTCGTTGATTCCTGCTGTATCAAATTCGATGTGTGCTTCCTCTATTGTAAACATTCGTGCTAGTATTAGTTAGGAAAATCAAATTTTATTGAACATTATTTTGACAAGTTAGGAAAAATGAAATTAGCATGTGTGCAAAATCTTAAACTCAAGGACAAGAAGCCCATGCCAGACAAGCTTTCTGATGATGGGGCCGATGGGCCTAGCATGCTTCCATAACAACTCAAGGTCGCCACTCTCCAGCTTTTGAAATCTAGAAAAGATGCAACTCAGATGCGAAATAAAATGAGCAAGATTTAAGAAAGAAGGAAAGAAAAGGGAAATGGGTTCCATATATCTTCATGTGCTTGAATCATTGCCTTAGCATTAATTGAACGAGATGATTCAGGAAGGAACAAATCCACGGCATTGCTGCTTGTATACATACAAAGCACATCCAGCATCCAAGCGGATTCCGGCAGCTGGCCCAGATCCACGGCAGCTTGTACGTACAAAGGGGATTCGTCGGTTAGTTCCACGCATGGAACAGCAGAGACCCAGATCCACTCTTGTATTTTTGCCCTTCTGTTGCTGTTCGATCCATTGAAATTGAGAACGACAGGAACATGGCAAACAAATACAGAGTCAAGACTAACAAGAATGACAAAATTGGAAAACCACTTCGATTATATAATCCATACAAGTCTCAGGGTAATACTGTAGCACGAACGGTGCCGCCACAGGCCAACTCATCGCCCGCGGGTCGGATCCCTCGCAGCTCGACACTGCCGCCGCCCGACGATCCCCCAGAGCTGCTTGCTCAACGTAACGGCTGCCTTTGAGGGGGAGAGACGCGCGGCTACGGGCCTCCCCTCGGCGTTGCGTCGCGACAGGCGTCGCCGGCGTCGGCAGAGGGGCGGCGACGACGGAACGGGCAAAGCTAGCAACTGAACGGATGGAGGAAAATATGGGATCGACCCGAAAAAAGACCGACGGAAAACCGGTGGATAAAAACCCGGGAAGAAGCGATGCAAGTTAGGCTCGGGTAGGTATAGTATAGTATATATATTTGGAGGCAATCAGCATCTGCCGCATGCCTTTACCAGGCCAGCCAGGCCAGTGCATCTTCTGGGCAAATGATTTGCCTAATCGTCTTTAGCCATCCTCCGTGGTTTATTTCATCTCACAGTTTTCAAAACTGCAACATCATCCTAACTACCTCTACAATATAAGATTTCATTATGCTGTTTCCAATACTAGCTATAGCCTTTAATTTATAAATGGCGTGAAGATTTTTAATTGGATAAGAGATATGATGAAATTAAACTCTAGTTCTCGATTGTGTTCGTGTGATGAAACTCATTTCTTCTCTCTTTATAACTCTTATGCCATGTCACCATACTTGCTTATGTAGCACATCATTTATTGAGGATAAAACCCCCACTGAGAATGGCCTTATGCGTCAAAGACACAATGATGGCTGGCAGGCAAAACACGAAAATTAAAGTGGTAGAGTGAAAGGCTGCATTCCTATTCTATTAGTACTACACAAAAAATAGTACTACCTTCATATCAAAATATTTTGTCGTTGTTAACTTTTGATCTCAACGTTTGACCATTCATCTTATTCAAAAAATTATGCAAGTATAATTTATTTTATACGTGACTTACTTCATAGGTATTTTAATCAAGACATACATTTACAATAAATTTTTAATGACCTCTGCCACCCTGCAGCCTTTTGCTCTCGAGAGGGGTGGTTTTCACCGTGCTCGTGTGGGGTCAGCTGCGGGAGAGGGTGGGCCAAGCAGCGCCCCCTTCAACTCGGACGTAATGGCACGGCGAGGCGAGGCATGGCATGGCATGCAATTCGACTTGAGATGTGCAGTAGTATAACAACTAGTACTAGTCCAACCCTCTGCTGCAAGGCCTTGTTTTTCTTTCAAGGATTGCAAGGCGTTGTTGCGGGTCGGGATCGAAGCAAGGAAAGGCTGCTTCGCCATCAGCGATTCAGAAGCAAATAATGCGTGCATCGCTGCTGGTCGAGACAACTTGTTAAACATTTCTTCTTTTTTTCCGAGTAACAATATTGTTAAATATTTCTTTTCCCGAGTAACAATATTGTTAAACATTATTAGAGAGCAACATTCGTTGGTGGCTTAAGCTGCTAGCATGATCGACGTTCAGTCTTGGAAAAGGTTTTACAGGCTTTACTTGTACTCTGACTCTCTGAGCAACTGGAATCCGAAGTCGACGACTGCAGACTGGACAAAAGCTCCGTGCCACGTGTCAGTCTGATACTCGTACTTTGGTGACGCTTGCATGGTAAGGCATGCAGCGCATGCACAGACGCTGATCGCCTGATGCATCCTTCCACTGCACCTTCCTGAAAAGGCAAGATGCTCGCCAACGCAGACTTGTTCTGAACAAACGAACAGCGAACCAGGGGCGAAGCCAGCCTCACGGTTCACCGGTGTCAGCATCATGTTTTACTAGTGTCATTAACGTTGCAAACAGTGTTTCAACAGTGATTTGCACTGAATTTATTTCTAAAATCCGTCGGTGTCAGAACAACAAGCTGTAGCTCCGCCCCTACAGCGAACGTACGTACTTGGGCCGTGCCGCGCGTGCGTGTGCATGGACGACCTCTCTTTTGTGGCTTGTGCTTGCTTGGTACAGCATCATGTCGTGTCGTGCCATGTCAATTAACTTGAAGATCCCGATAAGCATGTCCTGATCCAAGCACGATCCATGGTGTGCATTGTTGCATCGTCCCATGTTGACAGAACATAAATGATGACCACTGTACTTACTTATAATTTATTGTCAACAACAATTACTTCACACAATTCTGCCAGCACAGTGACATGTTCAGTGCTTAATGATCAAGAGAGCCATCCAGTGCCCTTTTTCGTCATTAGAATCTACTCATCCATCCCAAATTATAAGTCATTCCAAGAATCTTGGAGAGTCAAAGTATCTCAAGTTTGACCAAATTTGTATAATAATATAATAATATTTATGATGTCATTGAAGTATCATTAGATTCTTCATCAATTATATTTTCATAATATACCTATTTGATGTCATAAATCTTTATAATTTTTTCTATAATTTTGATCAAATTTGACATGCTTTGACTCTCCAAGATGGAGGGAGTACTAGAGTTGTATGTGTAATTATGTACCATCACATTTTTTTAAATATGGTTCGTTCCCAGCGTGTTTCTAGAGGCTGCAGTTTGGCAGGAGAGCAGGATGCCAGGACCACTCCGATTGTGGGCTGCGCACCCAGAGGCAAGCAGGCTGACAGGCTCACACCTGCGGCCGGGATCAAACTGGGGGCCCGTCGAAAGGCCCTTTATTTGCGGCTGCTTCACAAAGTAGAAACTCAGTAAAAACTAGAATTACCATCGATGTCCATTTCACTTCCACGTCACAACCTAGATTTGAAGACTATTTATATCCACGTCACAGCAGAGAGGTACCCGGCGGCCGGCGGTGCCGAGCCCCATGGCGTATTGGCGTCGATCGGCGCGTCGTATTGGGTGGGTATGGTTCACGCCGTGCAAGTGCAGGTGCGGCGCAACAGACTCTGCTAGCTGCATCCATCCGTCCGGGCATCCTAGCTTCGGGTGCGGTGGCCTCGTGCGGACCCTGCGAGCCGGTCAGCGTCAGCGCCGGCGGCTATCGCGCGCGAGCGATAGGGGGTACTGTGGGGCCGGACGGGTTCCGAAATCACGCCCTGGGCGTCTCGGCAGGCAGGGCGGCGGTTTGCCGTGCATTTTTGTGTGCCCTGCAAAGCTGCACTGGCCCCCCTGTACTAACCCGAGCGATCGAGCACGCACCGGCGCCGGGGGTTGCGGTTGCACCTGGGCGAGGGGGCAGAGGCCACCTGGGCCTAGTTTGCGGTTAGCGTGCATGTATTGATAGCTATTTTTAGCTGCCATGGATTCTAACAAAATTAAGTTAAAGTTGGTAAAAGATCTAATTGCCCCTCATCCTTTCTTGAGAAAAGTTTCTAAAATCGGAGGAAGGGATATAATAGGTAAATACCTCTTCAACTATCATTTAGCTAGTGAATCCAAACATCCCTAGCTAAACTTTAGCCAGCTAAAATAAAGTTGTTAAACTTTAGCTAGCTAAACTTTAGTCAGGTGGATCCAAACAGAGGTTCATTCAAAACGGGAAACTTTAGTCTAGTACTCTAGTTTAAAAAATTATTAATTACGTCTAGTATTTGATATAACTAGCTAGTACAATAATAATTGGGCATGCATAACCGTTCAACGTCCTTAATTATTTGTCTCTCCTTCAACTCCAAGTACACTACGCCCTCCCTCCGTTTTTCGTTTTTATTTATATAAGTCGTGTCACGCCCGAATGCATTTGAAAAAAAAACTATTGGAATGCCCGAATGCAGTTACCCGCCGTACGCACGCGCTCATCAGCTGGAACCCGGACACGACCAAAGAAGAGGAGAGTCGTTGTCGCATTGCATGCAGGCTGGGAGGACCAAGGAAGAATCTGGATTGTATATAGAGAAAATGCCCAGACGATTGGTTCTTTGGATTCTACCCTCTTTCTCCTCTCTTCTCCCGTTTCTCTCTCCACCTCCCTTTTCCTCCCTTGTTTCTCTCGCGCCGGCCTCCTCCATGCCTGAGATTGAGGTCGGCCACCGCACCGCTAAACGAGTCCCCAGTCTGCAACAGGGGCGGGCGGGAGCCTCGACGAGGGTCCAAACGGCAACGGAGGCCGGGTAGGTGGAGACTCGGCAGGAGCCCCACGCGCGCGGCGGTGGCCTGGCCGGCAGAGCTGGTTCGAGCGAGGCCCACAGCGGCGGCGGCCGGGCAGGCGGAGGGTCGGCCGCCTGGCGTGCAAGGGGTCGGCCGGCGGCGGTAGCTCAATGGGTGGGCGTCGGGGCTGCCGCATCCGCCCTGGTGGAACAACAGAAGGGATAAAGTGGGTGAGGAGAGGGGCCGAGGGTGAAAACGTCATTTCCCCATGTATTATCTCCTTTTAGCTGGGTTGGGCCGGATTGTAGGATTCTCATAATCCGGGTGCGTGGATTATAGAATCTCACCTATAATCTCATGCGTTTGGATCGGTTTCAGATTTTTTTTTAGCTAGAAGCCATAATCTCAATCGGATCCAGACGGGCCCTTAATCTGCCTAGCGGATCAGCAGTACACAGCAGGCCTGCCACTGTTGGCGGCAGGGTAAACCCACTCTTATTCACACCCAAATCCAAATAATTATTATTCACTCCTTACCCTCCCCGCTCCCACCCATATCTAATGGATAATTAATTTTGTGCTACATATATATACATCTCCAATTAATTAATTGCACCCTTCCCATTTCTAATGGCTACACACACCCTCTCCATGTGAAGTGGGTGTGGATTTAGGTTAGGGACAGGGTATGGATACCCAGTGGCAGGCGTATTAGACAGTAGTACGTGATTAATAAAGGCTAATGTCAACATATTTTGATGGTCTGATTCAAGTGCCAGGTAATAATGTGGACCAAGGTTCAGCCGCGCAATGTGGCGGCCTTGTTGATGTACACAGTGTGGAAGGTGTGGACAGAAAAAAACCAACGTATTTTTGAAAGGAAGGTGTGGACACAAATATTCTCGTTCAATAAAGAGTGTATTGTTAGTGTGTTGAGTTTGAGTAACCTTTTATTTATGTAATATCAACTTCGTAACAAAAACCATTTGCTTCTCTCCTGCTTAAATGATACGGCGGTGCTTCCACCATAATGTTAAAAAAATTGATAAAGATTTATTTTAATTGCTAAGGTCAATGTCAAAGGCTGCTGACATGTGCTATTTTAATTGCCTTACTACTCCACGTGTCAAGGTGGTAGAGCCGTAGAGGTGAAAAATTAAGAAGCATTAGTCCCGTTTAAATTGTGGACTGTTTTTTTTTTGGGGGGTACAAGCGGCACATGAATCACAAGTCCACAAAGAGTCAACGAACACTCAACTGACAAGGAGCAGGCAAAACCCTGACGTAAGCTATCATACGGGATGAACAGAGACCTATCAGCATTGCCGTTAGGCATCGCGCTTGGTGCATTTGCTTGCTCCGTCGAGCCGCCGCGCGCCTAGCCGCTCAGAATGGCCCAGGCGTCGAAGAACTCCAGCATGACGGCACAACGCATCCGCAACACCGCGTCCCGCGCCGCGGCGGCCTCGTCCGTGGCGCGGCGCACGAGCCGATCGGCCTCTGAAGCCCACGCCGCCCTGGCTCGGTGCTTGGGCGGCCTCCCGGAGACCACGTGGAGGATGTGCGCGGTCGCCCGGAGGTCCTTCAGGGCGGAGCGCAGCCCCCGCAGCGCGTCGGCGGCATGGCTGGCGGCGATGTCGCGGCTCTCCTCCCGCGCCGGCCACCGCGCCCCGGCGTGGGCGTCGCCCCCGTGCCGCGGCCGCAGGCCGAGGCGCGCGGCGCAGAGCGCGAGGACGTGCCCCGCCGCGTCGTGGAGCGCGGAGAGGCGCTTGACCTTGCGGAGGGAGGCGTGAGGCGTCGAGGGTCCAGCCGCGTGGCCTCCGGAGCCGGTTCCCCGCGTTCATCGTCCGGACTTTGGAGCATGTCGGCGACGTTGTAGTCGTGGAGCCTCCGGTGGGTGGATTTGAGGCACTTGCGGACTCCTTCCCACTCCGAGGTGACCACGCGCAGTAGGGTGCCGGGCGCCGTCCGCACCAGCTGCATCCACGGCTCCGAGCTCTCCTCCCTCCCTCGCTTCTTCGGGTTGTAGGCGATTACCCTGGCCATGGCTGCCCGCGGGGAGTCCTGAACTTGTGTGACAGAAGGGGGTGTTGAAGAAGACAGGTGGGAATTTGTGGGGAAGGAGCAGATCGATAAGCTACTGGACAAGGCAGGCGGCCGCAGCTACAGCGCCCGCTCTCTGCTGGCCGCCGCGCTGCCACACCTCGAGTCGTCGTCGGCGTCGCACACGGGCGACGCCAAGGGTGGCCTCAACCTGATCCCGCTCGCGGAGGGCGAGCTCGAGGACGCGTCCATCGACCTGACCGGCACCGTGGCCTGCTTGAAGGCGGGCATCCTCCTCATCCTCGATCTCCGCAACAGCCTCTACAGCGCGGAGTCGTCGCTGGCCGCCTCCATCGGCGAGCTCTAATGAAGTCCTAGCGCGCAGCGAGGATGCCCTGCGCGCCATCGACAGGTGCCGCGGCCATCTGAGCGCCGCCAAGCTGCTGCTGGGCCATCCGAGCGTTCCTGGCGTCGACGGCTTCATCGAGGCCGAGCGCGTCGCCGCCGTTCGCGCGCTTGAGGCCGCGCTGGGTGCTATAAGAGGCGGAGGAGGTTGACGCCACGCGCGCTGGTCGGCGCCGCCGGCGACCGCGCGGCGCGGCTCTCTCGGCGTCAACTGAGACGCATTTTTCGCTGCTAATTTTTCGCGTGCGTTGCGCTTATCACTTGATCGGTGTTTTGATCCTTTTTCCAATTTCCATGCGTGCTTGTTTGAATTTGAACTCTCTGTCGTTTGAACATGGTTACAACTGCTCCTGGGCGCCTCGCCCCGGAGCGCGAGGTGTCGGGCCGCCCCCATGCTGGCGATGGCGAGGGCGAGGCCGAGCTCCGTCGAGGCGCCCTCCAGCGCGCGCTGCGTCTCCTCCGCGCAGGGGCCCTCGTGGCGGCGCCGGTTCCGCACGTCGACGTCCACGACCTCGATCGCCCCGGAGAGCAGGCCGTGGAAGCGGTCGCGGTGCCTGGCCGCCAGGACCGCCGGCCGCTGGAACAGGGGCTTCCAAGTGGACTCCACTTCTCTCTATCTCTGGACGGTGGGCCCCTAGCTGGACAGTGTAAACTTTGGTCGAAGCGTGAGAACCGCGACAAGAGTCTCTGGGCTGCCTCGCCGGAGCGACAAGCGTTGGTCGAGGCGTGCCGTAGTGGAGTCCGAGCGCGGCGAGTCCGTGAAGTCCGCCGCCCCCTCTCTCTTCTCCTTCCCCAATCTTCGATTCCGGCCAAATCTGATAAAATCGGCAGCCCCCGCGGCTGCGCTCCTGCTCAGCCAGCACGCGGCGGTGGCGCCCCCTGCATGGCCAGTCCACGGTGGCGGCGCCCTGCACCCGCAGCAGGCTGCAGTGTTGTCCAGGATATCCGCTAGGTTTCCTGCGCCTGGAGAACCTAGTGCGCTATCGCCAGAAGGTGATGCTGCCGAGCTTGGTGCCGGTGTGGATGGAAAAAGATGGCCCATACCCTGTTCTGCGAGGCACGCAAAGTAGACGCGCTGTTGCGGCTCGAACGACGGCAGGCTGCACACGTGCGGCATGTTGCCATGGCTCCCGCGCTGGGCGGCAGCGAGGCGTGCGGACGGGAGCATAAGAATCGGCTTGGATTAAACTGTGGCGGAAACAGAGGTGGAGGAGCACCTGCTCTGCTCGATCTTGGGAAAGAGAGAGATTGGAGCTGCTGCTGCCTGCTCTTTTCTTAATCGGGGAAGAATATGAACAGAGAATGGATTCGAGAGAGAAAATTGTATGAGGGAGATCGAGAAAGAGGGGAGCAGGACATGGAGGACGACGCCTCGTGCACGGCAAAGGAAAAGAAGGGGACGGGCGAGGGATGAGACGTCCGGTCAGCCACGTCATCTCTAGCTGTACATGTGGACAGTGGACAGGCATGGATCTAAACGACACAACATAAAAAGTTTAGAGATCTAAAAATGCATTTTCGAAGTTCGTGGACTAAGTTAACACTCCCTTACAAGTTTATTATATGGATCCCGGTGCATTTTACTCTTTTCATGGACTTTCATAGGCTTTGTACGTGGTAGGCCGGTGCATTTTACTCTTTTCATAGACTTTCATAGGCTTGGTACGTGGTGGGCTGTAATTGGTGAGTTCCTCCTCCCCAACCACCTCTTAAGGCGGCAATTAGGATTTTATCACCTACGGTGATACAAATCCACCAAGAAAACTATTTCGAACTGTTGCAGGGGTGTCATTTGTCCGATTTTAGGATGTATATATAGTGTTCAGTTTTGGAGCTGAGGGATGTTTTTCAGATTTCATGGCAAGGTCAGGGGGTAAAATAAACTTTGCTCTTGAATTAATGTTTTGGGCTGGGCTCACGGCTTTCTATGGCTCACGGGCCTGACATTTCTTCCTGAAAATCGCACCAATCCTGGCTGCTATTCTCACTCTGACGGACCACCAACCAGCTTTCTCCTGCTCCCTCCCTCCGATAGTTTTTAGGAGATCCGTACGCGTAATTTTCATCCGTTGGATTCTTCTTCTCCTCCAACGCTAGCTCCCACCCCTGTACCCGCCACCGCCTCTGACGACGCCGTCGCCGCCCCTGCAGCTCGCCGCCAGCCCGAGCACGCACGCGTACCGACGCCCGCGCCGTCCCGGAACCTGCCATTTTGAACCATTGATTGATGTCTTTCACATAAAAAAGTATGTTGTTTCCATAGTCCGTTCAAAATAGTTTTTAGGGGTTGATTTGGGTTATTTTGTTGCAGGGAAAACCGCCCTTTTACAGTGGATGAATTTCAATGGCTACCTGTGACCCTGAGGAGCAGACCAATGTGGTCTATAAACATCCAAAAACTCAGCTTCGATGACCTTTACCAATCAGATGTTATGGCAAGCATGTATTAGCCGCAGATTATAATCTTGACGATAAATCAGAATGTATGTTTGCCTTTTGTAACCCCCATCCGACCCCAGCCCATCCCCTCTTCCTGTCATCTCGGGCTTTAATTATCATGCATCGTATATCATAAGGTACTTACTAAAAAAATATAATCATTTTGCAGTAACTGTTGGCAGTGCTGGGGATTGCTTTAATGGATGTCAGTGCAAACCTATGTGTTTGCTTCAGTTCATCGATATTAAAATTGCTGGCTATAAGCATGCTCATTCTGGATGTGCTAACATCTTTGGTTTTATCGCTATGCAGGATACAATCGAGCCTTTGCGCAACTATGTGTATAGGCGTGAGATTAACGGTTGCGAAGCTGTCTCTGTGAAGTGAAAGACGGTAATGCCCTCATTCTTCAAGTCTATGGTGTTGATTTCAATTGGTCTGCATTCATTGAATTGCCTGCCTTCAAACTAAGAGTAGGGGATAGATGCAATTTGGGTCATTCAAATTTGCAGATATGCCTGTTCTTGCTATCAATGTTTTTTTCTTCCAAATTTCTAAATCAGCTTCAATCTATAATATAAAAGAGTACCAATCTGCATGGTAATTCATTTTTCAAACTTTCTACACGCACCATGACATTATGAGAGGGAAATATATCAGACACTATTCATATATATCTAATGCTCTTCTACACTACTGGAAAAATTGCCTTTAGTACTAGTTCCCAAATCGCTTCTAGTACTATAGGGGGGCTCTTTAGTACCGGTTCAAATAACTACCCTTTAGTACCAGTTGGGGATACCAACCGGTACTAATGAGGGCACCCCCCGCTCGGTGTGAGAAGCCCTTTAGTATCAGTTGGTATCCCCAACCGGTACTTTTTTTCTTATTTTCTGTTCCTTTATTCTATATTCATATTTCGTATTTATTTTCTTTACATATACTAGTTCTAATACACTAATATATGTAAAGTTCTATTTATTTTTAATATAATATTTGAGATAATATTATATATACATATTGTGTATACACATATATGAATAATATTACACATATTTATATATAGACATATTGTGCATACAAATATCATATCTACTATTCTTAACCCGAGTCCTGACGGTGCTGTAGATTTGATCCGTCGTTATGAAACTCCCCCGCAGGATTTGCGACCTCCTCCAAAGGAAATCCACATAATTATTCTTGTATTCCCCTGAAAACTTCGGTGTCGAGGAGTTTTCCCTTCCTGGTCATTATCTATGTCATTGGCAAATGAATTAGAAATACTTAATCTAAATTTTTTGAACAATTAAAACTTTTTTGAAGTATAAGCATATACATTTGAATACTTAATATAATGTTTCTAATACACATGGATTGATTTTTAAAGTATAAGAAAATAAATTGAAATACTTAATCTAATTTTTCTAACTATATACACTTGGATTGGTTTTTGAAGTATAAGAAAATGAATTGAAATACGTAATCTAATTTTTCTAAGTATATATACTTGGATTGGTTTTTGAAGTATAAGAAAATGAATTGAAATACTTAATATAATTTTTCTAATTATATATACATGGATTGGTTTTTGAAGTATAAACAAATGAATTGAAATACTAGAGGGTGCCCTCTAGTACCGGTTGATGTCTCTGACCGGTACTAGAGGGGGTGCCACACTAGTACCGGTTTCTTCCCCAACCCGGTACTAGAGGGTACCCTCTTTAGTACCGGTTGTTGCCACCAACCGGTACTAGAGGATGCATTAGTACCGGTTGGTAGTAGAAACTGGTACTAAAGGGGTCCTCGGGGCGCGACCCAGGCAGTATCCATTGGAACCGGTACTAATGCTAGAATTAATATCGGTTCCAAATGTGACCGGTACAAACACTAGGGACGAGAGATCATTTTTCTAGTAGTGCTAATTCCTCTTTATCATAATTCTGATGTCTCTAATCAACAATTCAAAACATTATTGCACTACAGGGCGCGGGACGTTTATCATTGACCAGCCCTGCCCAAGTTATTTCAATCTTAACCCGTGCGTTGATTGAGTTCGAGCTCTATGTCCGGACCAAAACCCTGCCCGAAGATGAACCCAAGGGTGACTGCCTCATTGAAGGATGCACTGAGTTCACCAACTTGCGCGAATGCAAATATATTGTTGAACACCGTCGCATGTATGGCGAAAGGTGTGCGCTGGATGTCAAATACATGGTGCTGCTGAATCGCGGTGGAGGCCCGTGTTGACGTCAAGGTTATCCGCCTTGGTGCCATTGCTGGCGGTGTCAACTTGAGACTGCATGCCAAGACCTGCGGCTTTGATGAGGTGATCCGACTCTGTGGAGGTGCCGCTCCAGAGCCAGGCTCCACAATGACCTTTGCTGTTGCAGTGGAGAGGCACAACAACCTTGATCTTTACATTGAAGGAGCTCCAAGAGACGACTATCCTTTTGTTGGGAAGGAGAAGCAGCCTATGTCGTGTTCTTGGCGGCAGTACAGCTTTGGGTCTGGCTACCATGGGACTGATGAACGAGAGGTGGAGCTGGGCGTGTTTGCAGAACTTTCAGTAAAGGTTATTTGGAAATCATACAGGTAGGCTGGTTTCCGAAACACTTAGTTTACAATTTCAGCTATTGCAGATGTACAAGTTGCATTTCATTGAATATAATGAGGTCTTGTTTGGTTGTGTAACCTATTTACATGCCACAAATTCATGCCGTTTAGTATCTTTGACATGCTGAGTCTGTGCTAGTCACTCTTGTTCCCTTAACCTGCTTATAATATTTCTTGGTTCTGTTCCTTTTCCATTCATTTGCTTTTTAATTTAAGTTGCATCTGGTTTTGATTTCTTGTGCAGGTCCCGGTGAAAAGGAAAGGAGAGTAGTTCAGAGTTGACGGCTAGCAAAAATTCACAGTCCTGTCCAAGATTAATAGATTATTTCAGTAGAAGTTGCCATTGGCGCTGTTACTGTATTCTGTCACCAATTTTCAAATTTGCTCATGAGGTCGTCATGTACATTCCGTTAAGCTTGTTACCGGTAAACTACCTGTGCGTCTCTGAACCATGGTCCGAACTGAGCAACGAGGTATTCAAAAACAGTGTATTTGTTTTCTTTTCAAGTGGTAATCTGTAATTTTTCGTAGTAAATCTTCTGTCGTCATTCCTATCGTTTCAAACTTTCAGTTAGTCCCTCAGCTAATCAGCCCACCGTGTTCCGGCTAGCACAGTGGGGAGTGGAGACGTTGGGCTGTCGTGGAAGCAAGCTAGGCCCATCATTAGATAGCTTCTCTGGCATGGGCCTCTTTATCCTGGAGTTTAAGATTTCGCACACCTGCTAATTTCATTTTTAACTGGCTTAAAACAAAAAGAAATGTAAAAAAAATAGAGGAAGCACATAAAGAATTTGATGCAACAGGAATCAAAAGTTACGTACGTAGTCCGTGTATTTTTTCCTCACCCAATCCCAATGACCCAATCCTACGTAGGAGTACGTGCAGTGCTGAAGGCGGGCCCGCTTGCATGCCGCCACCTACGTGAGCTGCGCCAGCCATCTCTCCCTGGCCGCCATGCGGGTCCCGCCGGCGTTCAATTTATCGAGGTGGTGAAAGAAACCGGCCTTTTACTTTTAGAAGAAAACGAATAAAAAAGAAACAGGTGCAGTGTTGATACTCCCTCCGTTGCAAATTATAAGTCATTTCAACTTTTTTTGAAGAGTCAAACTACTATATGTTTGTTCAAAATTATAGAGAAAATTATAAAAGTTTATGACATCGAACAAATATACTATGAAAATATATTTAATAAAGAAACTAATGGTACCTATTTGGTATCATGAATATTAGTATTTTATTGTATAAATTTGATCAAATTTGAGATGCTTTGACTCTGTAAGGAAATTGGAACGACTTATAATTTGGAATGGAGGTTTTCCCCTTGCTTTTGTAATAGCGGCGACGACCGTCATCCATAGCAATCGCCCGACCGTCGACTGTCGAAATGCAATAGTTTCGGACTGTCGAAATGCAATACCTTCGCCCAACCGCTCGACTGTCGAAATGCAATAGCTTCGGACTGTCGAAACGCAATAGCTTGCCCCCCCCCCCCCCCCCCCCCCCCGCACTGTCGAAATGCAATAGCTTCGCCCCCCAACCATTATTCAACTCTGGAAGAAATGCAATCTTCGGGCCAATCGCAGACAAACCTCACCACCCCCCGCCGTTTATAAAACAGCCATTCAACTCTAGGGAGAAATACAGTCTTTGCCTGCCCCCCCCCCCCCCCCCCCCCCCCCCCCCCCCGCCCCGGCGCGCGGCGACGAGCCGTTCTTGCTGCCGTTGGTGCTCCCACCGCCCGGAGCCGACACCCGGCGCCGCCCGTGCCCCCTCGACGACCACGCCGAACGTCCCGCAGGCGCCGTCCGCGCGGCCGTTCCTGCTCCCACCTCTCGGCGGCGACAATTGTAAACCAACTTCTGGATCACGAACTCAATGTAATATGCAGATAACTGATGGCTTCCCACCCAAGCAAGAAAGGGAGGAAAGGAAAGGGTCTGGCTGAGACATCTGCAAATCCTGTTCCTGATACTGCTGCTCCCTCTGGTGGAATCCTGGAGGTAAAAAATCATGACATATTTTTTATAGATGGGAAACAGAAATCATGATAGATAGGGTGGTAATAATACTATCAGAAATAAAAAACCGAAATCAAAACCCAATACTAAGCCCGTTGCATTCCAGCCCCACCCACCACACTTTCATCCTTTGCATTTTGTTGGCCCCGTTAAATTCTGCGGGCAGATATGGGCCTAGGGACACTAACTAGTTTGTTTTCGGCCCTGTTCATTTTATGGCATCTTCAGCCCACTACTGGCCCGTTAGGCTGTTCGTCCTCCTTCATGTTCTGTCTGTCTCTCTCGCTCGGCCGCTCCCCGCCCGCAACCCGAAACGCTGAAACCTAGCAGCCGGCCACCGCCTCTAGTATGACCAAAGCCGATGGGGGCAAAATTGGCGACCACAGCTCGATTTGGCAACACGCCGTGCGGATGCGCACGTCCCTGGCATGTGGAGGTGCGGAGCAAGCTAGCCCGTCCCCCGGCCCGGCTAGTCGGCGGCCATGGCGGTCTGCGCGGCGGTGGGCCCGAGCGGCTGGTCGCACAACCAATCGCCGAAAGGTCAACCGGACAGCCCCCTAGGCCCCAGCGCAGGGACCACGCTGAGGCCAGCTAGTTTCACTGCTCCGGCATAGCACAGGACAATCCCTCAGGTGATTTGCATATGTACTTGGGGCAGAAAATATTGTTGATGGAGACATTTATTTGAGGTTCTCAAAGTTTGTATATGTACTTGGCATAAATATATTTATTGTTCCATAACAGTTCTCTCATACTTTGCCATTAACATTTGCAGGTGATACCGGATCCTATTGCAAGGCTTGACGTATCAGATGTAGCAAACCTACACACAAATTATGTGAAGTGTTTGGAGAACATTACAAGAGCTGTGAGTTCAGATGTCACCTTTACTCTAGTTTCTGAAGATGGAAAGAAGAACAAGGTTGTTCCCGTCACAAAGGGATTGGATCATACACCTAACGGGTCATTTGTGATTGAGCTCAGTGATGGTGAGTCCCAGCTCATGATTGTGTGCGACAAGTATCAAATTTGGCTGAGAGGAATAGTCACCCACAATGGTTCAAGATATGAACTAGACATGCCGGGGCCCAAGGCTATGGTTGGATCGGAATCACTCCACACTACTGGGAGCTACCCTAATCTGATTGGTGACTCTGTGCATACATGCTTGATTGGCTTCCAGTCACTCCTGAATGCATTCCATATCCTCGTAGCCTACGGTGGGAACACTAAAAAGCACAAGGCTGCAATTGCGGTGATTCTGGTGATGTTCTTCGAAGCTCCTCGTCTACAAGAGCTGCATGATCTGAGCTTCAGGCTATTACGAGACAAAGACGATGAAATAGTAGGTGAAACAAACAAGCACCTCATAAATGACTGGTGCGACACAAGCCGTGATTTTTACGAAGAAAGTGGAGGTGCAGAGGGGGTGATTACAATAGCAGAGAGCACAGGTGTGGCAACAAAGAAGGTGGCAAAGAGTGTGAGGGTTTTGTGCAGATCGCGGTGGGATGAATGGGTCAAAGATAATGTTCCAGCAGTGAACCCAGGTGCATGGTAGCCCAGTAAAGAAGTAATCACCAGTAGCAGTAGTCGCAAGTAAGATTGGACAGTTTCAATTCCTTGATTATCTTGATAGCTTGAGAAGTATGGAAACACCGTAATGATTGTGTGTTTGACAATTCAAGACCAAACATTCTCAAGGTTGTTTCTGTGAGCACGGAGGGTGGCCTCTGGTGCATGGCCGGAGCCTCCAAGCTCCAGGAACTCATGTCCAGGTTGTCCAGGTCGCTGCAAGCTTAAGCTCTGAAGGTTGCTGGTCGTCTGTTTTGCTATTTCGTGGTGCGACCATGAATTTTGGTTTTTTGTAAGTGTGTGGGTGTGTTTGTGGGGTTTGCTACTCGGGTTGGGTACTTGTGTACTTTTATTTCTACCGACGCGCAGTTCTCCTATGTGGTTCGAGAAAAAAAGTAAGATTGGACATCATGTATCGTACCATAGCTTAGGTTGTAGTCATAGCATACTATACTGTGTGCCACAGTACCTGCTGAGGGGTTGTAGTCACAGTAGTGTTTTGTCTTCAAAGAGGAATAGAGCACCTTTTTGCAGTTAGTCTTTTTTCTTTGTTCGTGTCAGACATCAACGAAAAGTATGCAATTTGTAGCGGTAGCCACAGTGATCTATAAAGGTGGAGCACTTGTGAAGCAGGAATTTTTTGTGAAGCAGGAATTTTTTGGAACTTCCTGAGTTTGTTAAATGCCAGCCTTGTTTGCTCTTTGTAACCCATTGCACAGTCTTCTTTCTGGCTAAAGAACAGACAACTTGTCTCTGTTCGGGAGAAAATTGAGCCCAAAAGCCTTGGAAATTTTATGTACAATTCAGTTGCATGTTTCTTCATTTTTTCCAGCAAATCCCTCTGCTGCCTATACTATTCCTGAAATTCTGAATCTTATATGGATACCCTGCTGTGTGCTGTGAGTTGGGAAGCTGCTGAAATGTTGATGCCAGGGAGCTTGAGTTTCCACATGAGTTTTAGTCTGCAGTTGAGTTTATCAGTTATGCTGGATGCGATTTGTTAGCTCACCACTGGGAGGATTAGGCAGTGAAATTTCTCCTTCCAGGTCTACTTCAGTACGATGTAACTTCATTATTGTTGCTTCTGGTTGCAGGTTTTTTTTTAGGAGAACATCTCTGCTTTCCTTGAAAGTATATGAGTTCTACAAGGGTTGCAGACTAGTAGGTTGGTTCTGAGTTTCTGATCATGAAGCATTTTCCAAGCTCCCTGTGAAATCTTTTTTTTTTAGATTTGCTTTACACCACGCTGCTAGTTTCAGCCGCGAGCACATCACTGCTCGGCCATGGCATGGAAATGAGAGATGTTCAGTCGCCCTACTGACAACGAGTAGACTATGGATGCTGCTTCGTCGGTGTCCTTCCCATGATCGCAGACGATGAGACCGTTGGTTGGACATCGAGTTTATTTGTCCTGAACCTCCTATGAACAAGATTTCTGTGGCATCCATCTCACTGAGTATAAAGACTTGGTCCCGTCCTCGCAGTCACACAGGTCACAGGCTGGACTGAAACGATCACTGAAGATAACATTCTTCCTAGCAAATCAGGTCCAGCGATTTGCAAATTCCTGGACTCCTGAGTACCTTCCTCTCCGTTTATGTTCCACTTTGGGCTGAGTATTCAACTCTCCCGAGCGAGGAGGAGCTCCACCTGTCAGCAAATTGTGTTTAATTTCAGGTGATGGCCACCGTCGCCCTCGAGGAGACCATGACATGTGAGTTTATTTAAACCATTTCTTACCTTAATACAGTATTATTCTGCCTCCGTTTCAAATTGTAGATCATTTTAGTTTTTTTAAATTCATTGATATTATTATGCATCTAGACATACACTATATCTAGGTGCACCTAATCAAAATGGCCTGCAATTTGGAACGAAGGAAGTATAAATCTCTCTTTTTTTAATTTTGCCTTCTGTTTATGTTTATGTTTGTACTGATGAAAATATCATCTGAGAGACAAATGCCCTCCTAGTCGCTTTTAGGCTTGCTGTCGGCGAATCCGCCTCGGCGGCCTGGCCACCTTCACCTAGCCCTACTAATTGGATTGGGTTTAATGGTTTTAATGTATTGGGTTTTTTTTAAGTTATTTAGATTGGTTATTAACAGGCTGATTCATCAAATGGCGGCTACCTCAGCTACCTCCACCTAGCCCTGCTAATTGGATTGGGTTTAATGGTTTTAATGGATTGGATTTCTTTTGGAAGTTGTTTAGATTGGTTATTAATTGGCTGATTCATCAAATGCTTGGTTTGGTTTGGATTCCTCTAAGAGGAAATAGTTTGGGAGTGGTTTAGAGTGGGTTGCATTGGTTTGATTTACAAAACAATTTAAGGATCCAATTCTTGATGTGGGCCCACGTATAAGTCTAACTATACTTTTCGCATGAAGTAGCTAATTATTAAACTAAATCATGTCCAACAAATTTCAATCAATTTCATTAAAATATTAAAGTGTGAAAGAGAGGTTTTAGTTCGAGGATCCGACTCTTGACGTGTGCCCATATATATGTCTAGCTATACTATTTTGCATAAAGTAGCGGACACTTAAACTGAGCCATCTTCAACAAATTTCGATCAAATTCGCTAAATTTTAAAGTGTGAACGTGAGGTTTTAATTCTAGGATCCGACTCTTGACGCGGGACCCACATATATGTTTATCCATACTATTTTACACAAAGTAGTGGTTAGTCAAATTGAGTCATCTCCAACAAATTTTGATGAATTTTGCTAAAATTTAAGGTGTGAACGTGAGATTTTAATTCTAGGGCCCAGCTCTTGACGTGGGGCCCACATGTATGTTTAACCATATTAATTTGCACAAAATTGCGGGTAGTCAAATTGAGTCATCCCAACAAATTTTGATCAATTTCGTTAAAATTTTATGCTATGAACGCGAGATTTTAATTCTAGGGTTTGGCTCTTAATGCAAGGTCCAAATATATGTTTAGCCATACTATTTAGCACAAAGTAGCGGGCAGTCAGACTCTGTCATCTCCAACAAATTTCGATCAATTTCGTTAAAATTTTAAGGTGTGAACACGATATTTTAGTTTTAGAGTCCGACTCTTGACGTAGAACCCACATGTCGGACTCACATTTATTTCAAATATATACGAGTGTTTTATATGAGCCCATAAGTTTATATAGCAAACCGTGATTTTTTCTAGCAAACATATGAGTTCTATCAACTAGGTGGATTAGCTTGCGTTTAGATAATATAAACTAGCAAAAATACCCGTGCGTTGCCACATGTCCTATCTGCTCTTAGGTCAATTTGCTGGTGCGAAGAGAAAGGAGATTGTTAGGGTCTATTTTTCTATCTACACAGCCACTTGTGTGAGTCTGATGGCGATGGGTGATGACGCCTTGAAGCATGTCTACACTCCTACATGTACGCTGACTTATCTTGTCAAGATCGATCAAGTCTTCAACCCGATGACGCCATACACAAAGATCTTTCCTCGATGCTATACCATGTCCTCCTCCATTGATGTCAATGCCTTCATGCTATCACCCTGCATTAGAGGCAGGTTGTAGGTAGAGCCTGCGCTTGAATGCTCTGCATAGTGGTGAAGGGACTAAGCTATAGAAATTAAGTTCCATTGTTGGATGGCGTCTATGCACTACTGGAATTTAATGGTTTTCTTAAAACTTTTCTCTTTTGTTAGGAAAATTTGAAGAACCGTACGAAGTTACATGCTAATGATTATTGATGTTTAAACAGCCTGCCATTGAATGCAAATATACTCAAATAAAGTTGTAATGTAGAAAATATTAAATCACCATGGATTTGTACGATGATGATATCAAGCATTTCTTATGGTGATATATACAGATGACTTAGGGACAAAATCTGTAGGTAGCGACCATTGAACATAATCCCAGCAACATTGATAGTCTAGAATTGTGAGTACACGGGAAAAAAACAAGGAAAAGCTCCCATCATTATCTCCTCAGTGCTGGCGATCCACTCCAAAGTCCATCCTCCGATTAGGCCCAGATAACTTCCATGATCTCTCGACCTCTGTTTCCCTTGCCACGGTGCCTCGCCGGATTTCCTTCGCCTCCACCGATCCCACCTCCCCTTCGCCGCCGCCGCCGCCGCCGCCCCCCGCGCCCTCGCCGTACGGAGCAAGGGTCCCGGCGGCCGCGAGCACTCAGCGCCGCCGCCTCCGTCCACGCGGCCGCGCGCTACCACCGGAGCCCGTCGCGCCCTCGGCTCCTCCGCCCGTCCCCGGCGGCGATCCGGCCGGCCCCGGAACCCTAGGGTTCCGCCGCTGCTGGTAGCTGACCCTCCCTCGCGTGGGGCCTCTCTCTCCCTAGGGTTTGTGGGGGAGAGCGAGCAGCAACCAATGGAGATTGAGGGAGGAGGAGGCGAATCGGCGGAGTCCCTTGTCCATGGCCGCAGCAAGAAGCGGCCTCCTTCGCCTTCTCTTCCGGGCGACGGCGAGGACTCACCCAAGTCTACCACCAGCGGTGATGATGGCGACGAATGGTTCATTAGCGACGACAGCGGCAGCGAGGAGGATGAGGATTACGAGGATCAGGGTAAAAATCTTATATCGCTCTCAGTTCCATTTATTGAGAAATTCTATTCATGTTGAAAAATTTTCTGTAGCGAATAAGTTCAGAACGAAGCAACATCTGTTTGATCGATAGGACTGTATCGCCTGTATGTCTGGTGATTGATTGAATGAATGAATCTTCATGTTTTCCTTTTTAGTTCATGCTTAGGTAGTGAGTAGGCTTTGGATTAAAATCTCAGTCTTCAAAATTCTTATAGCAGTACCCCTCCCCGAAATACTGCTTAATGCTCGGCACCCTGAATCTTATAACATTGCTTTCCATTGTCCAATTTTCACCTCGATGTTTACAACATTTCTACATAATTCCCACATTCCAAACATGAGGAAGAATGTGCAGTTATATAGTTATATTTCCACGAGGCTCCAAGCACTGTGACTGACATGGCAACTTATGTTGTATAAATGCATATGCAATTTGTTATGAGGCATTTCACTGGATGGTTTATTTCTTTTAGCTTCCATTGGTAGACATGCTTGGGAAAGTTACTACATTCAAATCTGTATTACAGATTGAAATATGTATTAAAGAATACTTGCTGGATTTGGTTACTGCCTGGTCATACATGCCACAAATCCCCAAATACTTTTTGATTTTTTTATTATTACTAAACTGACAGGAAAGATTTGGTCTCTGCAGTACCTCAGACATAGTATCAACACCGAGGTTGTTCTGGCCTCATAAACCCTGGATTGGTTATAAAAGACAAATATCTTTCAGTTTCAGTTCATATCACCATATTGACCATATGTCAGCCATCTGCATCCTGTGTCGTGCTTCATGGCATTTCAAATTGCTCATCGAACATCGGTGCATGGCGTTATGTTGGTAAATCTATCTAGTAAATAAAACATGGTAAAGTGGTAAACATATAAAAGTTTCTCAATTAGTAATCCTGTGCTGTAGTTAGATTAGGCCCGGAATATAACAAAAGTACATTTTTAAGGAAGTTGAAGTATCTAACCAGATTATACAGTAATGGGTTGGGTACATGTTCTGCCTGATAACATGAGATCCATCAGATGCCTGTCTTCCCTCACCACTCCTCTCCTTCCTCTTCTTCTAGATTCACTCTGGCCTCAAACAACCCTGTCCATCCCCAGCCAAACATGTATCAGCCAGCCATGATCCCTCATGTTTCTTTCCCCTGTTGGTTGGCGGCAACATTGCCAATGCTCTGCCTCTTCTGTGCTCCTGGGCCATTGTCCTTTATCATTCTCATTTTGCTATTCCTTGATGCCCCTTTTATGAGATATGCATCAGATTTTGCAAGGAAGGCGGATAGCATTAGCAGATTTGGCAGGAAAGACAAGCCACTAGCATGAGACAAGCCACTAAGTTTCTGTTTTGTTGTGTAGAGGTCTTGATATGTTGTGCTAGAAGCACCTTCTGTTATCTTCTCATATGCCGCAACTTGAGCATTGTAGGATCAAAGCCCTCAAATCTAGCTATTAGAGGGGTGATCTCACAAACATCGCAAATTTATTTCGTTATGACTGACTAGACTGAAGGCATAATTAATTACGTCATATGGTCATGGTTACTTAGCTATCTCCTGGTCTTCCTCTTTTTCTGATCTCGGTGATCTTTGTTGTAGGGGCATACCCTCCTTTTACAAGTGATAATTTCCCAACGGCTAGTTCTGACTATGATGAGCAGGTTTCTGTTTTGTATACAACTCCAGACATTAACCGTCGAGGGCCTTCACCAATCATGCTTTTCCCTGCATTCAAAACTGGCTACCATCTATTTGGTTCTGATTATAATCTTGCTGATAAATCTGAAGGTGCGTTCCCTTCTACTGTTTCCCCCCTTTGCTTGGTTTCTTTCTGCCTTACATTGTGTAGTTATTATCATCTAACTCATAGTTGTGAACATCTTTTATAATTGATTTTGCAGTCTCTGTGAGCAATGATTGGGATTGCTCAAATAAATGTCATTGCTATTCAATGAACTTGATTCAATTCATTGATGCCAAAATTGCTGGTTATCAACATACCCATCCTGGACATGCCAAGATCTTTGGCTTTATTGCGGCGCGAGAAAAGATCAAGCCTTTGCGCAACTATGTCTATAGGCGTAATATTGATAATTGTGAAGCTGTATCTGTGAAGCGAAAGACGGTAATTCTATCTCCTCGGTACTTTTTTTTATCGAACACGTCTCTATACTTAGTAAGCTTTCAACTGCATGTACGCGTGCTACTTTCATTATGAAAATACCTCTGCATGACACACTGGTATCGTAACACTGTTGCATATCTTTGCCATATCTGTATTAGGGCTTAGTCCATATAAATGTTTTACTTGATTTCAATCCTTGCAGCAACCAATTAGCAATATGCAAAATTGATTCTATATGTGAAGGGAAAGGCTGTAATTCAGATTTAGGCATAGTGTTCTGTGAATTTGCGACTGTCATCTCAATTCCATGCTGTAAAGTAAAATAAAAAATTGCACAGTAATTCATTTTTGCATAAGTGAAACTGTCAACCTGGATGCTTGTTTTATCATTCTGAGAATATCTATATATTTCTTTTCCATTTTTCAATGTAGCTATGATTTTTTGTATTTGTTATACTTACTGTCATCCGAATTCCATGCTGTAATAAAATAGCCACAAGATAAGTCATAGCATCACAACTAAAAGAGCACCCTTGTTCATACATGCATGCAGTATTGGATATGCTAACTACCATCAAGGATCTGCATCTTATAGTAACTGATAAAAATATTTTGAGTTGACAACTTGTTCTTTTGCAGGGTGTGGCACGTTTATCACTGAATAGCCCTGCACGAGTCATTTCAATGCCGAGCCGTGCATTGATTGAGTTTGAGCTCCATGCCATAAGTGAAGATAAAACTGATGGTGATGATGACCTGATCATTGAAGGATGCACTGAGCTCTGCAACATGACCGTATCGGAATCATTCATCCAAAACCAGCGCCTGTACGGCCAAAGGTGTGCGCTGGATATTAAGTACTTGGTGCTGATCAATGCAATGGAAGCTCGGGTCGATATCGAGGTCATTCGTGTCCCTGCCCATGGCATCAACCTGAAGCTCCTTGCCAAGACTAGTGGTTTCAGCAATGTGATCCGGCTATTCAGAGGCACTGTTATGGAGGTGGGCTTCTCGGCGAGCTTTGCTGTCGCCGTGGAGAAACACAACTACCTTGATCTGTACATTGAAGGGTCTCGGAGAGATGATCTTACCCCTGCGCAGAAGATGCGGGGAAATGAGTGGTGGCAGTGCGGCTTTGGATCCCGCTACCATGGGGTTGAGGATCTAGTGGCGGAGTTGGGGGATTTTGCAGCAGTTTCGGTCAAGATTAGTTTTAAATCTTACGAGAAGAGGTCTTGAGGCAGCAGCTTTCGTTTAATAACGTCATCCATGTTGATGGATTTCCTGGTGGCCGGCTAAACTAAGCTTGTACAAACTGAGTTTTTTCGGACACCGGCGCTTGGGCCCGCTTGTCATGTGCATTACGTTAAACTTGTTACTGTAGTTATTGCGTTAAACTACCTGTGCGTCTCTGAATCATGGTCCATACTGAGCAACGAGGTATCCGCTTGTCATGTATATTTATTTTCTTTTTAGGTGGTATATAATCTGTAATTTTCCGTAGCAAATCTTCTGTCGTCATTCATATCGTTCAAGTTGGTACAGTGTTCCGGCCAGCACAATTCATTCCTGAATCATCTCGTTCAATTAATGCTAAGGCAATGATTCGAGCACATGAAGATACATGGAACCCATTTCCCTTTTCTTTCCTTCTTTCTTAAATCTTGCTCATTTTATTTCGCATCTGAGTTGCATCTTTTCTAGATTTCAAACGCTGGAGAGTGGCGACCTTGGGTTGTTATGGAAGCATGCTAGGCCCATCGGCCCCATCATCAGAAAGCTTGTCTGGCATGGGCTTCTTGTCCTTGAGTTTAAGATTTTGCACACCTGCTAATTTCATTTTTCTTAACTTGTTCAAAAAAATGTTGAATAAAATTTCATTTTCTTAACTAATAGCACGAATGTTGACAATAGAGGAAGCACACATCGAATTTGATACAACAGGAATCAACGAATCACTGGAAGTGAACTGAATTCCGTTACCATGGAAACTTTCTCTTGGTGACAGATTGCCATTCACTTACCACAGACAGTTCCCTGACCAACAAATGATGAGTGCATAGCCATGTGTCTTATCAATCTCTCCTTAGCATTTCAGAGAAGAAAGATCAACCAAAACCCAGGACTAAACTCTGCTTTCTGTTGTAATAAAATGGGAAGTAACAGTGCCACAATGACTGTAATGCTCTAATCCTTGCATGAGGGCAATCTCAACATATGACAGTTCCGTTCTGTTCAAAATCATAAGTGAAGGAAAAAAAAAAGCAAACTCTGAATGATATGCGTGGTCCACCAGAGAGCAGAGAAGCACAACTTGCGTAGATATGCTGCTAGCACACACATTCTGTCACCGTGTATCCGAAGAACAGGACCTGAAATTTTGCAAGTCCCGATCTTTATTCAGCACCGTTTTCCGAGTACTATATTTCTCCTGATCAGCTCTGTGCACCGTTTGGTCTCATCATGCAGCTCATGCTGCATCTCCGAAAATGCAAATCTAGCTATGTGTGGCGTGGCAATTTGCAAGTTTTCCAGGTTTTGTACCTGTCTGAAGCTGACGTCTAGCCTGGACGTCACACTTGGTATCTGGCTCAACGAGATCCCAAATCCGTTCCCCTTTGTGGTTCGGATTCTGCAAAGTGGTCAACATTAGGTGGTGATTCCAGGTCTTTTGTCCAGGTGCTTAAATCCAAACCGATTCATCATCAGCAGATGGATGACCGAGGAAGTTTTGGAGCTCGAAGAGCACCACGGGGCGGAGGCAGGATCTGGAGGGGGTCAGGAGAAGGCCGAGCGAATGACTTCCAGAACTATGAGGGCCGTGCTAATCGGGGACCGTGGGATGAGAGGAGGACTGATTTTGGTGGAGGAAGAAATACCAATTTCCAATGGCTTTCACGGCCAAAACAGAGGTCGTGGGGAGCAGTTTGATCTCAGACACAACTTGAACCAAGGGAGAGAACGAGAGAGAGCGGATGACAAAGACCCAAGAAACTAGCAAAGAGAAAGGGGTGCAAAATCAGGAAGGCTCTACACAGTCAATTATCTAAGACGACAGAGATGTTGAAATGGCAGAAAAATCAACCAAAAAAGACCAATCTATGAGGAGAGGAGGAGAAAAATCCTGGGGACCCTTCTGGTAATTCAGGAGCTTGTGGTAGATGTGGGAAGATAGGTCACAGATCACGGAACTGTTTCAAGTCACTTGTGTGTGGGAGATGCAAGAAAGAGGGTCATGTCCCAAGAGCTTGCCCTGAATTAATGCCTTGGGAGTGCATAGCTGCATTTTGTGGCTTAGCAGCTTCAGGGCAGGGGTTTCATATAATACAGGATGAGGATTATGGTGAAAACTCCAAAGACATGGCAAACTGTGCTCCGATCACTATTACTGGGGGGTCAGTTACTGCAAGACATTTGGAAGGAGAGTTCAAAGCTCAGGCAGGTCCCAGCTCTCCTTGGAGATGGTATGCAAAAAAGTTGGCAGATAACAAATTTCAGATGAAGTTTCCATTAGCAAAGAAAGTAGAAGAACTGGCTTTCTTCACTGGAATCCAAATGAGAACAGTTCCTAATACCTCATTCAGAGTTGAACAATGAACAGTGGAATCCTCATGTAGGGGCAAAAGCTGAATTATCTACAGCATGGTTCAGGATTTTTGGGATCCCACCAGGAAAGAGAATAGAAAGAAAAGCTTGCTACATTGGGTCATTAGTGGGAATACCCTTGGAAGTAGACAAACTAAATCTGAAAAGATGGGAGTATGTGAGAGTTAAAATTGGGTGCAGAAATGTCTCTAAAGTGCCTGCCATTGTTGAGGGGCTCCTGGATTTGCATTTCTATGACTTCACCTTCCAAAGAGAAGTCCCAACTGAGGGGATCACAAATCTAGCAGGAAATGTACGGACCAGGACTGCTTACAGGTCCAATGATGAAAATTCCTCTCCCGAAAAACTAAAATGGGGAGAGGGAGGAGATGCTCAACATGGAGGAAACACTAATTTCCAAATTGGAGCAGGGTCCTTAGGATCCTATCAAGGTAAACAACAAGCAGGAAAGGAGGGAGGAAGGTTCAGTAACCAGCTGAGTAGGATACCCACTACAACATTTCCTACAACTGCAGACTACAACATTGCTAGTGGAGTTGGAAAAATTAGCAAAGGTGTCATGATAACTGCCCAATACTTTCACATAAGTGGAGAAAGGGAGACTGGTACAGACTAGAATGACAGCCAAATCATCAAAAAGGCAGCCACAAATATGGGGAGAAAAATTGAGGAAAAGGATAAGGTCCCGTTTGGATCCTTGGAATTGAATTCCATTCTAATAATCATAATTTAAAAATAAATTAATTAAGCTAATATAATTGTATGTGAAATATATTTGTATATTATTGTTGGTCATATGAGAGAGATACTTATGTGCTGTATTTCTGCTACATGGAAGCGAGTCGAAGAGCGTGCTATAAGAATTAAATTCCATTCTAATAATCATAATCTATAGAATCAATTTCCATCTCCCACCCTATGAATTTAACATAGGCTTATATCTAAACTTTGAAAAGTTGTGGAATCCCACATTCCAAGATAAATTAGTCTACTCCATTAAATAGATTCCAATTCCTTCAAAATGAAGGGTTCCAAACGGGGCCTAAGGGAAAAGAGAGCAGTGAGGAAGATAGTGAAAATCAGGGGCTTTGTTTTGATGATATCATCTCTCCTGGAGGAGAACATTTGAGCTTTGAGACATTTTAGAAGATTGAGATAAAGAACATATGGAAGATGCAGCTCAATGAAAATAGAATAGTGGCAATCAATGAATATGGTTCAAACCTGCACAAATATAAGTTTGATCCATTGGCAGTCATTGAAGCCAAATTTGCAATGTCATCAGGGGAAGGACACAAGGAAACTAAAGATATGGAGACGAAGGAAATTATCAGGGATCTGACACTGTGGCGGTGATTCCTGCAGAAAATCCGAAAATGACAGAAGCAAATGCTCCTGACACAACAGCGCTTCCTAGTCCAGAAACAGGGACTCAGGAAGCTCCGGTACCAATATGGTCCAGCCAGGAAGATCAAGTCCTTGAGGAGCTAGTAGTGGAAGGAAAAAGCACATTGGTTGAAAAGGAAATGTCAAAGGCTGAAGCAACGGACGAATTAATTGTTGCAGATAGTCTGGGTAACAAAGAAGCGCTAAACTATACAGAAGATCAGGGGGGGCTATGAGAAGACAAAACAAGGGCAGCTAAGGCAAAGTGACCAAATAAAGAAGCAAGGAGTCCGGGGCATAAAGATCGCGGACAAAGCAGAATTAGCTACAAAGAAGAAGAACCTTGACGTTAATCACCTATCCTCTCAGAAATCCTTTGCAGTTCTAGATAATAATGAGCTGATGCTTAGATCTAGTAAAATGGGAGTTAATATAAATTCTATAGATTTGGAACAGTTTGATGTCCTGAAAGATATGGAGAGGGATAGAGCAAATTTGAATGAAAGGAATAAATGCACTTTGTAAGGTAATATAATAGACAATCCATCTAAGCTCCCCTTGGAGGAGATGAAATATATAGAATGGAAATCTGATTCTTCTAATAATGATGACTTCCGACCAGTAACAAGCAAAAAGTGCAGGAAAAAAGGGAATAAAAAAGGTAGACAAAAAAATCACTTCCAAGGGAAAAGAGGCTCAACCTTTTGGTGAATACTCATCTCTTGCAGGAGGTGTATTTAGATCTTGCTCTGGATACAACCTCAGGATGAATGTTGCAACAAAAGACAATGTGAAATCATGATAGGCCTAATTTGGAATTGTAGGGGGTATCCAAGAAAGGGATGGGATCTTGTATTAAAGATCTACTATTAGAATATAAAGCAGATTTTGTAGGCCTGCAAGAAACAATGAAAAAAAATTACTCAGAGAAGTTCTTCAGATTAATAGATCCTAACATATCTTATGCCTGGCACTGGATGTCCTCTAAAGGCAGATCTGGTGGATCCTGTGTGGTATCAAGTTAGATAGGTTTGACATTATCAGATTTGATGAGGGAGATTTCTCAGTGGTTGCTGAGGTCTTTGACAAGAAGAACAAAAAGAAACTAATGTTCGTTACTGTTTACGGCCTGGCACATGATGATAAAAAGGAACAGTTCCTTTCTGAATTGTCCAATGTATGTGCTGCTAGGGAACTTCCCATGCTGATAGGAGACTTCAATATCTTAAGATATAATGGGGAAAAGAATAAAAATTCAATGGAAACATATTTTCTGATCTGTTCAATTGGATTATCAATTCATATGAATTGAGGGATCTTATTTTAAATGGAGGGATGTACACATGGAGTAACAACCATACTGACCCAACCTTGGAAAAATTAGATAGAGTTCTCGTGAGTGAAGATTGGGAAAGAGAATTCCCCTTGAAAAATTTAAGAAAAATCCCCAGATACATGTCTAATCACAACCCTCTGTTGTTGTGCGCATAACAAGAAAAGGTTAAGAAATCTAAACACTTCTGCTTTGAAACCTCCTGGACAAAACATGCTGACTACCTTCCTAAGATACAGGAAATCTAGGGCAAATAAGTGATAGCAAAAAATGCAGTGGAAAAATGGTACATCAAACTCAATAGAGTCAAAAAATTTCTGAAAGGCTGGGGACCAAACTTAAAAAGGTCACTCCAGAAGATATAAACATATCCTACAAAATGAGTTGTCAGAATTAGAGAAAAAAGAGGAAGAGTGCCTACTACCTTTAAATTTGATGGATAGGAAAACCTTCATTCAGGCTGAGCTCTTGAAGCTATTGGAGGAAGAAGAAGCATATTGGCACAAAAGATCCAATACAAATTGGCTACTTCAAGGTGACAATAAGGCAGAGTTCTTCCACAGGGATAGCCAATGGGAAAAAGAGGAAAAATACTATTCACTGCTTATAGAACAATGACACGAACATTGAAGGAGATGAAAATATTCTATCCCATGCTACTCAATATTATAAAGATCTTTTTGGACCCTCTGATAGTCCACTGTTCAAAATGGATCAGGATTGTTGGGACCAATCTGAAAAGGTAACAGTAGAGGAGAACAACACTCTAATTGAACCTTTCACAGAAGAACTTAAAAGAGTAATTTTTCAATGGAAAAGAACATAGCTCCGGGCCCGGATCACATGCCGGTGGAATTTTATCAATCAGGCTGGGATGTTATTGAGAAGTGAAAGTAATAGGATTGCGTGGAACTAGTAGATTGATTAGGGATACGGGGGTACAGTACATATATATAGGCGCCTGCATAGGGGCAGGCACCTAACCCTAATCACCTAGGGCCGGCGCCCAGAGATGGGCCGGCCTGGGCCTGCTATACATGGCCCACTCACGCAATAAACACAGCACACACATGTTACAATCTAACACCCCCCCGCAGTCTGAGCGTCGGTAGCCTGGACGTTCAGACTGGACCGGAACTCCGTGAAGACCGAAGAAGGTAGGCCCTTGGTGAAGATGTCGGCGTACTGAGATGTCGTCGGAACATGCAAGACGCGGACTTCACCTGTGGCGACGCGCTCCCGGACAAAATGGAGATCAATCTCCACATGTTTGGTGCGCTGGTGCTGAACGGGGTTGGAGGACATGTACATAGTGCTGATGTTATCACAGTAAACCAGAGCTGTGCGGCGCAAAGGGACACGGAGCTCATGGAGAAGTTGGCGCAACCAGGTGACCTCAGCGATGGCGTTGGCAACGGCACGGTATTCTGCCTCGGCACTGGAACGGGATACTGCATTCTGACGCTTGGAAAACCAGGACACCAAGTTGTCGCCCAAGAAGACCGCATAACCTGATGTGGATTTGCGGGTGTCCGGACAGCCTGCCCAGTCCGCATCAGAGTACACCACGAGCTCGGTCTGCACGGACGGGCGCAGCAGGAGGCCCAAGTGAAGCGTGCCGCGTACATAGCGCAGAATACGCTTCAGGGCTGCGAGATGTGAATCGCGCGGCGCGTGCATGTGGAGACAAACCTGCTGGACAGCATAGGAGATATCCGGGCGGGTGAATGTCAGGTACTGAAGGGCACCGGCCAAACTCCTGTAGTCGGATGCAGCTGCAGCCGAGAGCAGGTTGCCGTCACTGTCAGATAGCTTGGGGTTGGTGTCAACCGGCGTCTGACAGGACTTGCAATCGGTCATACCTGCACGATCCAATATCTCCACCATGAACTGACGCTGGGAGAGTAGCAGACCCTTACCAGAGCGCTGAACATGCATCCCAAGGAAGTGATGTAGCTGGCCGAGGTCCTTCATCGAAAACTCCTGGCGCAAGTCCTGAATGATACGGGCCAGGAGGAGCGACGAGGAGGCGGTCAAAACAATATCATCCACATAGAGGAGAAGGTAGGCAGTGTCATGGCCACGGTGAAACACGAAGAGGGAGGTGTCCGTACGGGCCTCGACAAATCCGAGCTGCTGCAAATATGTGGAGAAGTGGCTGTACCATGCCCGAGGCGCCTGCTTGAGACCGTAGAGAGAGCGGTTCAGCTTGCATACATACCCAGGATGAGCGGAGTCCTCGAAACCAGCCGGCTGGGCACAATAGACCGTCTCAGACAGGGTGCCGTGCAGGAAAGCATTCTTGACATCAAGCTGGTGGATAGGCCACTGACGAGAGAGAGCCAACGAGAGCACTGTGCGGACGGTGGCGGGTTTCACAACTGGGCTGAAAGTCTCGGAGAAGTCAACCCCAGGGCGCTGTGTGAAGCCGCGATGGACCCAGCGTGCCTTGTAACGCTCCAGAGAGCCGTCAGCATGGAACTTGTGCTTGAAAATCCACTTTCTGGTCACAATGTTGCTGCCTGAGGGCCGAGGAACGAGGTCCCAAGTGTTGTTGGAGAGGAGAGCGTCGAATTCTTCCTGCATCGCCTGGCGCCAATTAGGATCAGCAAGGGCCCCACGATAGGACCGAGGCACCGAAGAGAGAGACGATGAGTGGAACAAGGTGGGCTGCCGAAAGCCCATCTTGCCACGGGTCGTCATGGAGTGTGTGTTGACGACGGGGCGAACCGGGACGGCGCCCGGAGGCAGAGAGGCCGCAGGTGGCTGCTGCGGTGACGACGGTGGTGGAGGCCGGTGCCGACGGGAATAGACCAGCATTGGTCTAGAGGCGTCGACCGACTCCTGAGGTGCCGAGACGGTAGCAGATGGCCCGGGCGAGGGGCTGCCCAACCGGGTGACAGGGGCTACAGCGCCCAGCCGGTGGCCGGGAGACGTCGTCGGGGCTAGCCGGTCGCCGAAGGGTGCTGCAGGGGCAACTGGCCAGGTGCTGGACGGCGGCAGGGGGGCGCCTAGGGCGTCCAAAGGTGAGCTGGAGGCGCCGTTGGCGCCTGGGGACGGTGCTGGTGGCGCCGAGGGAGCACCCGGTGGTGCTGGAATGCCGGCCGCATGCGGCAGTGTGGCGACGTCGACGCCAACAGGGGGACCTGCAGGAAGCAAAGGAGGCGCCATGCTGTATGGAACCACCTCAGGGAGCTCCAAAAAATTAAACTCATTAGTGTAGACTGGTGAGGACTGCTGGAAGGGAAATTCCGTTTCGTCAAACACCACGTGACGAGCCGCGGCGGCGAGCGCCAGGGCCTCGCGGATGCGAGCCTCGGCGTCGTCGCGGTCCCGGGCGGCAGAGGCGGCCGCGGCCTCGGCGGCTGCGGCGCGGGCCAGGGCAGTGGTGCGCGTGGCCTGACGCTGGGCGCGAGTGGTGTCCAGCCGTGCGGCGTCGACAGCGGCCTCCTGGGGCGCGGCATCGGCGGCGGCCACGGCAGCGGCGGGAGAGCCGGGCAAGGAGCCGGCCATGGATCGCGCGGAGGCGCGGGGCGCGGGGAGCGCGCAGGGGAGGCGCGGCGCGCGAGGGCGCGGGATCGCGCAGGCAGCGCCGAGAGGCGCGCTAGAAAGCGGAAGAAAATGAATCGGGGGTGACCTGGACTCGTGATACCATGAAAGTAATAGGATTGCGTGGAACTAGTAGATTGATTAGGGATACGGGGGTACAGTACATATATATAGGCGCCTACATATATATAGGGGCAGGCGCCTAACCCTAATCACCTAGGGCCGGCGCCCAGAGATGGGCCGGCCTGGGCCTGCTATACATGGCCCACTCACGCAATAAACACAGCACACACATGTTACAATCTAACAAGAAGGACTTGCTAGACATGTTGGTAGAATTCGGGGAGCACAAATTAGACATTAGGAGATTAAACTACGGAGTCATCACCCTAATTCTGAAGACAAAGGAAGCCAATAAGATACAAATGTATAGACCAATCTGCTTCTTAAATGTGAGTTACAAAATCATAACTAAAGTCCTCATGTTAAGATTTGAAGGGTGCATGAGTCGTATTATTAACAAATGTCAATCAGCCTTTATCAAAGGCAGGAACATAATGGAAGGGGTCCTTAGCTTACATGAGATACTTCATGATTCAAAAAGCAAAGGAAAAGATGGCATAATTTTAAAACTCGACTGTGAAAAAGCATATGATAAGATAAGTTGGGACTTTCTTTTTGATTGCCTACAACAGAGAGGCTTCTGTGAGACTTGCTGTAAATGGATTAAAGATGTTGTATCAAGCGGGACTTTAAGTGTGAAGGCCAATGATCTAACTAGAGATTAATTTAAAAGTGGCAAGGGTGTAAGATAAGGGGACCTGTCTCCCCTTCTCTTCAACTTGGCAGCTGATACCCTGGCTAAAATGATCACTAGGGCTCAGGAAAATGGGCTGATAAAAGGACTTGTGCCAGAATACATCACAAATGGAATTGCAATACTTCAATATGCTGATGATACAATTTTATGCATGCAAGATAATGAAGAGACAGCGAGGAATATGGAACTGTTGCTGTATGTCTATGAAAGGATGTCGGGATTAAAGATAAACTTTAACAAAAGTGAGGTGATCATGGTTTCACAAATTAACAAAAGGCAGCCACATACTCTGATATGTTGAATTGTGCCACTGGATCTTGGCCTATTAAATATTTAGGAGTACCTGTGGCGGACTCTAGACTGCATATTAAGGATTGGCTTATGATTGATGAGAAACTGCTTAAGAGATTAGATGGGTGGCAGGGCAGCTCCCTATCAATTGGAGGAAGGGTGACATTAATAAATGCTTGCTTAAGCAGTATTCCTATATACTGCATGTCAATGTATATGTTGCCAAAAACAATCCTAAAGAGAATGGATATAACTAGAAAAAGGTTTTTTTTTGGCAAGGAGGAGGTTTGAAAAAAAAAGTATCACCTGGTTATGTGGATCAAAATTACTAGACCAAAAAGAAAAGGGGGTCTCGGATTAAAGGACCTCAGGAAATTGAACTTAAGCCTCCATTGCAGATGGTGGTGGAAACTGGAATGGGGAGAAGGACTGTGGCAAGAAATAGTAAGAAACAAATATTTGAAAGAAGGGAGCATAACACAGCTGAGAAATAAACCATCCAGTTCCCCTGTGTGGAATGATCTGCTAAAAGTCAGAGACCTTTACATAAAAGGCAGGATGTTCAAAATTGGGAATGGAAAAAATACGGATTTCTGGAGAGACCCGTGGTGTGGCAACATCTCTCTTAAAGATAAATTCCAAGACCTCTTTGAAGTATGCAATGAACAATCAGTCACAGTAGCAAATATGGCTAGCAGAGGATGGAGAATGACTTTCCGTAGATGGTTAGATGAGAGAGCTCAGTCTCAACTGTGACAACTGAGGGACATTCTACAACTTGTGCGTTGTCGGTTGAAAAGGACAGACCTATTTGGGTCTGGGAAAAAATGGATTGTTTTCAGTTAAATCTTTATACTCTCACCTGTTTAACTCTGAACCAGAAGCTGCATTTAAAAAAACGTGGACAGCCAAACTGCCTCTTAAAATCAAAATTTTCATGTGGCTAGTCCAGCAAAACGCCATTTTAACAAAAGATAACATTGTGAGGAGAAAATGGCATGGAGACAAGAGATGCTGTTTCTGTAACATGGAGGAAAGCATAGAACGTCTCTTCTTTGATTGCTCTTTAGCAAGATATGTGTGGAGTCTAATTGCTATGGTGATAGGAGCCTCTTGTAGGCCTACTGCTTTTGAACAATTCTGGAAATGGGCTAAAATTATCTACCTCAGGGTAAAGAAATTTATATGGCTGGGCTATCTGCAATTTGTTGGGCTTTATGGAGATCAAGAAACTCTGTTTGTTTTGACAGGAAAAAGATTAAATCTCCTACTGAGATAGTGTGCTTGGCTTCTTCTTTCATAGTTTATTGGGCAGGCCTCCAAAAACAGGAAGACAAGCTCAACCTGGAAGCAGGAGCAGAAGCGATGAAGCAGGCGGCGCTCCACTTCCACCCTCAACCTCAAGAAACGGCGCCTGAAGACACGGGGACAGTGCTGCTACAATGAGATGCTGTTTGCCAACAAGATGGTGGAGATAAGGAGATGCGAAAAATGATTTTGCTGGGTGTGTCTAACTCTGTCGGTCTAGGAATGACCTGGGACTCTTTGTAGTTAAACCTGTTAGCAGTTTCTCTCCCCCAGGTAGAGGAACCTTGGTTCTCTTCTTCTGGAGGCTTTTGTTTCAGTCATTAGCGGTACTAAAAAACTCGATGTAAGGTTTCAAACATTGTAATTTCGTTGCTGCAAGGTAATGAAATTCGGGCAAGGCCCATAGTGGAAAAAAATATAGTGAAAATCTAAATTACTCTGTTTAACTATTTCACCGCTATGTCAGTTAATCCAATTTACCTTTTTAATAAAGTGTGTCTTTTTCGTTGTTTCATATACCAATTAATTTTATATTCTCTAAAGTGATAGTCGGTATCATAAGTCATGTTAAAACATATTTTCTGAATTGTTCATACAATTTCTACACCATGGATTAATTTATTATAATATTTCCTTCCATATCATCAAAATAATTATTAGAGCTCTTTGAGGGAGTCAAAATAATCCACTACTTATTTTTTTTGTTTGATGTCCTAGCCTATTAAAATAATCAATTCCATTGAGTAAGAGTGTGTATTGCTTTCGGGGGAGGGGGATTTTGAGTTCCTTTATTCATGCAGTGATGAGTAGAGCTCGAGCGTATAATAAGTGACCTTTCCATTCCAATGTGTATGTCAGCGAGACTGATTTCCATTGGAATTCTTACGGTTTATTAGTTCAACACATTCCTAATCAAGCGTGTTGTTGTAAACTTGTAAGTTGTAGAAGTTGAACTCCATCCCCTTGTTTTCCCTCCATTCCTCCAAAATTAGCGGCTCTTCAGCTGCCACTCTGTTTCGTCTGTTTCTTCCTGCCCTCAGCTCTTCTCTCCGCTTGCCATTTTTAGCTCCTCATTTCGCTCCTCACAATCGCCTCCGGCCTCTCTTCCGCCAAGCCACGACCACCACCAACCAATCCTCCCACCTCCGATCGCCTCCCGGCGGAACGCGCCCCGTTCCGCCGCCGCAGTGCCATGCGCCTGCCACCGTGGAGGAGGAAGAAGAAGCAGAAGCACGAGAGGAGGAGGGCCTGCGACACCGCCCACAAGAGGCTCTGACCGCCATCGCCGCCGCGGCCCGGCGGCCCGATGGGCAACGTCTGCGTCGGCTCCCGCTTCTCCAAGAACCGCTTCTTCGGCAACTTCTCCCTCTGGCGCAACCGCTCCCGCTCCAGCAGCACCCCCTCCAACCCCACCACCACCTCCCGCTCCGTCCCCGTCGTCCAGGTCCAGCCCAGCGAGTCCGACGCCAAGCCGACCCCGCCGCCGCCGACGCAAACCGCCGCCCCGGCCCCCATCGTCATCTCCGAACCAGCTCCGGCGCCGTCTCCTCTTCCCCAGCCACCGCAGCCAATAACGCCGCCGCCACCGCCGGCGTCATCAGAAGCCGACCCATCGCCACCGCAACAGCCTGCGGCGTCGCAACCGCAACCGCAATCGCAGCCGCAGTCGAAGAAGAAGGCGGCGCACATCAAGCGCATCTCCAGCGCCGGCCTTCAGGTGGAGTCGGTGCTCCGGCGCAAGACCGAGAACCTCAAGGACAAGTACAGCCTGGGGCGGAAGCTCGGGCAGGGCCAGTTCGGCACGACGTACCTGTGCGTCGACAAGGCCACCGGCGGCGAGTACGCGTGCAAGTCCATCGCGAAGCGTAAGCTGGTGACCGACGAGGACGTGGAGGACGTCCGGCGCGAGATCCAGATCATGCACCACCTGGCCGGCCACCCGAGCATCATCGGCATCCGGGGCGCGTACGAGGACGCCGTGGCGGTACACGTGGTGATGGAGCTCTGCGCCGGCGGCGAGCTCTTCGACCGCATCGTGCGGCGGGGCCACTACACGGAGCGGCAGGCGGCGACGCTCGCCCGCGTCATCGTCGCCGTCGTGGAGTCGTGCCACTCGCTCGGCGTCATGCACCGCGACCTCAAGCCCGAGAACTTCCTCTTCGTTGGCAACGACGAGGACTCGCCGCTCAAGACCATCGACTTCGGCCTCTCCATGTTCTTCCGGCCAGGTACCTAACGTCCTGACCTGATCCATGCCATGATCGATCGAAAACATGTTGATTCCATTGCTGCATCTCAATTGTCATGGCAATCCATGCTTGCAGGAGAGGAGTTCACGGACGTGGTGGGGAGCCCGTACTACGTGGCGCCGGAGGTGCTGAAGAAGCGGTACGGGCAGGAGGCGGACGTGTGGAGCGCCGGCGTCATCATCTACATCCTGCTCTGCGGCGTACCGCCGTTCTGGGCGGAGACGGAGCAGGGGATCTTCGAGCAGGTGCTGCACGGCTCGCTCGACTTCGAGTCGGACCCGTGGCCGAGCGTGTCGGAGAACGCAAAGGACCTGCTCCGGAAGGTGCTCGTCAGGGACCCCAAGAGGCGCCTCACCGCGCACCAAGTCCTCTGTGAGTAGTATAGCATTTTGGTACTTGTTTCTTTGCAAGATTACACCCCCAGCAACTGATTTCTTGGATCGTGCAGGCCACCCGTGGCTTGAGGCGATCGGCTCCGCGCCGGACAAGCCGCTGGACTCAGCGGTGCTGTCACGGCTGAAGCAGTTCTCGGCGATGAACAAGCTCAAGAAGATGGCGCTGAGGGTCAGAGCTACAGGCCTCTCAGCTTGCTGTTCTTTCCTGTTGTTGTTATTGTGGAAAGGATCTTTGTTGACAGTGAATGTGGTCTCTTTTGCTGCAGGTGATCGCGGAGAACCTGTCGGAGGAGGAGATCGCGGGGCTCAAGGAGATGTTCAAGATGATGGACACTGACAACAGCGGGCAGATCAACTTCGAGGAGCTCAAGGCTGGCCTTCAAAGGGTCGGCGCCAACATGAAGGAATCGGAGATATACCAGCTCATGCAGGCTGTAAGTTTTTCTGCAATCTTTAGGGCACATATTTCTGCCCAAATTTGAATACTTCACACGAATCTCCATGAAGTTATTGGATTCCCTTTTGTATCAAAAATGAAAACTTGGTTTAACTTCTATTCACTGTTACAAATAATTATTTTTCAGTAACAGTAATGTTTGATTTGTATTTTAAAGATAGCTAGTATTGGTTCTTTTCGTTTCCAAAATGGAAAATTTCAGGAAAAATGCTATGTACTACTGCGGAAAATAAATCCTTTCCTATGCAATGTTTGTATTCTCGCAGGCTGACATCGACAACAGTGGGACCATAGATTATGGAGAGTTCATAGCGGCAACGCTGCACCTCAACAAAGTTGAAAGGGAAGACCATCTTTTTGCCGCCTTCCAATACTTCGACAAGGATGGCAGCGGATACATCACAGCTGATGAGCTGCAGCAAGCATGTGACGAGTTTGGCATAGAAGATGTCCGACTTGAAGACATGATTGGCGAAGTGGATCAAGACAATGTAAGATTATTTGATCCTGAGATCTGCAATAAGCATGTAGCATTATTCATCAACTTGAATCTGACAAATTTGCTTCCATGCATCTTTCTGCAGGACGGGCGCATTGATTACAATGAGTTTGTCGCAATGATGCAGAAATCGCCTGCTGGTTTTGGCAAGAAAGGCCATCAGTACAACCTTAGCATTGGTTTTAGGGATGCCTTGAATAAGGCACATAGCTGACATTGTTGTAGTTTTGCATTTATGTATACTTGTGCAACTGAAATGGTGCTGTGCATACGTGTTGTAAATGAGGAGGAAACTTGGGCTCTGATTAATTCATAGGAGATTTGTTAACTGTTGTCATGCTTGTGTTCTTGGTAGTTTTTTGTTTAAAGAAGTACTGAATTACTAACACCAGCTTGTAACAGAAAACGTCGGTATTCCACTGGCCAGCAAGGTAAAACATAACTATGTAGAAACTGTTCTAGTGCTACTGTGACATTCGAAAGCTGGTACTGAAAGTGACTTTCATTATCGGTTCTCAACACCGACCAATTGGTAGCACCAATCGGAGTAAATAATATATTTTTAATCTGATCAACCAGTTAGTTCAGTTTATTTCGTTTCCAATAAGAATAGCTTTTCTTTTCTTCTTCTGAGGGACAACAAAATTGTTATAGTCTTGATGTGCTTCATTTTTTTCTTTCAGTTTTTGCCAATCTTGTAAAAAATTGCATTCGTTCATATTGGGGGTGTGGGTCAAACAAATGTGAACAGTTAGTGTTTATGGTGGCTTAGTACGACATCCATATGGTGCGACTACTCTTGGAAACACCGGTGCGCTTGAACTGCTGTACCACACGAATAACCATGGGATACTTTTCCCTGAACCTTTCACTAAAAGCATTAACCATCCTCTACATGATTGGTGACTAGTTGTACACCATATAAGAAATCATACAGATTTTCGCTGCAGTTCTATCAGAGATCGAACAGGGTAGGGCTCGAAAGCTTGATCACGAAAGCCAGTTTGAAGCGTCGTGTGATGATTCTGCTAGCTTCTACTTTCAGAGCATCCTAAACACTCGTGGTATAGAGCTTCTACCTTCTGTGCTCCACAAAAATGTTCTGCTCTGCCCCGAATACGCAAGGATAGACTTACTTTCTGTGCAAACGCTACACACTCATGGTATGGACCTGCCACATTATACCTTCCCGATACCTCTCAAGCTTATACTGCATGCTCACATCATGTAATGCTGAGAAGAAATCTGAGGGACAAGTCCAGCAGGGTCAAGGAACTTTGAACATGTCTCTCATGTACGTAAACCTAAATGGGAATGGTTCTTGACAAAGGGGTAGTCAGAATGGGAAAAAGGAATACAAAGCTACAACAAAGTATGCTGATACAAATTATGCTGACAAGGAGGCCTTATATAGGCTGCAGCAGACGGACTACCCAAGCACTACTAGAAATATGAGCATTTGTTCTTGACGTTAGTACCGGACGGCTTTTCGTCCGGTACTATCGCGCGAAATTAGTACCGGGTAGAAATTTTCAATCTTCGGAGATCTTTTAAGGCAATAACATCAACTAGTACTTATATGTCACCATGGCAGGCCATTGTGATCTAACCACACAATGGTAGGTTTGGGGTCTTTTGTTCTACTGTTGGCGAGCTTCTTCCCTTCTCTGCATTATGAAATCCAACAGGGCAGTGCCAGTCGACTTCTACCCCCATGAAAAATGACATCTTTTCTCCGGATATGCAAGGATCGAGTTCCTTTGGATGCACTGGATGCTTAAGGTATGTACGTGCCACATTGTACCTTCCTGATACCTCTCAAGCTTATACTATCATCTGAGGACTACTCCTAGTGAAACTGCATATGCCTCTGGTGTATACAAAACTAAATGGGAAATGTGCCTCCAAGGAGGAAATTGGGAAAATGGGACTGAAAGTTACAAACAAGAAAGTACGTCATCACGAATTATACAGGCTGCTGTAGAGGGAGAAACCATGTAATCTGAGTATAGCAATGAACCCGACCGTACAGGATGTAGCTTGTCCTGACTGGCTCAGCACTCACGTGGCTATATTGAAAGGGTTAATTAGTTTGATGCCATTTTGAAAATGCTTGAATCAAAAATACCAATCAGGTAGGCTTGAAATATGTTACTTTTTACCATAAATTTTTATACTTCCTGTGATGCAAAAAATGAACAGATGAGGTGACTTTTGCAAGGAACATCGCTGCTCTGTTAAGCTAATTCGCTCAAACAGTCACACTGCAGGTGCTGTAAGTGCGTGCTTTAAGAGAGAAATAGCCGAGTGTTTTGTCATTTTTCTCTGATGAATGAACTACTGCAGGTGATTAAAAGAAACACATTCCTGCATCCCACTCCCGCGCAGCACTGCCCGCACCTTCCTCCCGCAGCTGCGTCGGTTTCGAGACCTCGCCCGCCGATCCTGGCCACCAGGAAGGCAGGAACGCCGAGAAGGTTCCCAATGCGAACAGGGAAAGGAGGCGCGTCCTCTTCTTGCCGATGCCGTGCTCATTCGCCGCGAGCGCACGGCCTCGACGTGTGCTCCCAATGCAAGTCCCAACCATGCCTGCGGTGCAGCTACATGCCGTTTGCCGACGAGGTTACGAGGAGACTCTTCAACTGATGAAGTGATGGGTATGGGTGAAACAGGTAAACCCTACCCCGTATCCAGGTTCAGATGGGTAACCCGTACCCTACCCAAACAGAACGGGTGTGGATTTGGGCAAGGGTGATGGGTGCCCACCGGCAACGCTAGCTCGACCCATTCCGAATCTCGCTCGCTCGCCGCCGCCGCCGTTACCCGCGTCCCCGCGCCTCCCATGCGCGCGCTCGTGCGCCGCGCGGCCTCGCTCCTCCGCGCTGCCGCGGGGCCGGTGCCGAGGCCTCCCTGCCCCACGCAGCGCCGCCTCCCCGACGCCGTCTGCCGCGGCGAGGTCCGGCTCCTAGCCCCCTCTCACGCCGCCCTACGTATCTCCTCGAATGTTCCTTTTCTGTTTGGTTTCGATTAGCTCGACTCGTCGTAGCAGTGCCTGGCGCAGGTCTCTAGGTCGCCCTTTGCTAGGGGTTAGTGGTGGTTTAAGGCCGTGTTTCCACTCAGCCAAGCCTTTCAGCCGTTTCACGAACATTTTTTGTTTTTTGGGTTGGGGTTTCGACGAGGTATGTGGCGGCGATGGATTGATGGAAAGCCTTGTGGATTCTTCCGGATCCCGTTGCACCATGACTTGTTTGAGGATGGCTGGAATTTAGTTGGATGTTTGCTTACTCCATTGCTCAGTAAGCCTCTGTTTTTTCAGCAATGTTGTTTTGTGGATTGATGTTAAGCTGCGCTTTTTAGCAGTCGAGTCATGATCTTGGAAACAGAGATGGCGAAGGATGAAGGAAACTTCTGTACTTCATCATTTGTAGGCACATTTAAGTAACACAGTGTAGAAATGTGTATCTTGATTGTTACCAGCTTGAACAAATAACTAGAACAGAACCACGAATCTGGTTAGGTGAGTGTTGAAGGAAGCTTGTCTTGAGGAAATTTTGTTCCAAAGCAGTACTACAGTACCGAGGACAGTAGTACTGCATGTTGCAGATTAGCAAGTGCTCATGGATGGACAATTGTGGATTGGTGAACAGATACCAATTTCCCTAGATTATTTAATTTGCTTCTCAACCTACCTGATACGTGTGAAATCGACCTCTGCTATTGTTTTGTTGGTTGTGCCTATTGTGGTGCTGATAGTCTGGATCTGGTAATGTTTGGTTAGTACCTGTTGAGTTTGCTTTTGTGATGTCTGTGCTTTGTCTAACTTGGATCTCCCTTTTCCAGTGTTAACCTTATGGATCCTATTTTTGTTGTTGATGATGATTTATTTGTGCCCGACAATGTCCTTTTCAGTATAGCGCATACTAATTTTGTTGAAGCTGCATATAGTGATATAATGTAATCACGTTACACAAGCCAAGACATTAACTGTGCAAAATGATATTACTGGAATTTGGAGGCCTCTTATGTGAAGTCTTACTGATCCGCTCTTGTGTGACTTGAAGAACTTGCTAGGTGAATTACAGCAAGTGATCTTTTGAAACACTTTTCTAGTAGCTTATTTATATGTATTTATTTGCAGAATATTCCAACGTTCTGTTCCAGCAGATATTCCACCCTTGTAGCTCCATCAAATGAAGTTCTAATTCCTCCAGAGCTGTTGTCTAGCCAAACTGTTGGGACACCTAAGAGAACGATCGGTACTATCTTGTTCCTTCTCTTAATTCTGTTCATTGCTGTGCCAATATTTGCCATGATGAAATCGCAAAAAAAAATGACTACTTAGAGGGCCATTTTACACTGTTACATCAACTACTTTTCATTTGATTTTAATCCTTAATCTATGAATATTGCAAAATTCAGCATTGAGTTAAAGAAGACCTTTAGACCCCATGTCGCTTTGAACTCATATTGTAGTATGCAGTTATCCAAAAGAAGTTGGGTATTTGAATTGTTAACTGGAATCTTTCTTATATTTCTGCTCTTTGTCAGTGATCAGCAGTGCTTTGTAACTTTTGTCCTGTCTTATAAGACTTGTACATGTATGTATCTTTCCTTTGATGTGCTATCTGTGGATTTACTAAAATTTATGAAACCTTCTTTCTCATAAATTCAGCCCTGAGAAATAAGGATATCTGACTGGGATGCTTGGATGTTTTCTCTTTTGTCTTTGCTTCTCTAGTGATGTAGAATTTTGTTTTTATATTTTTTAGGCCAATATGAAGATCTAGTAGCTAGAGTAACAAACTTCCACAATGAGGATAAGGGCTACATGGTTTTGGATGGTGATGTTTTTGATGTTCCAATTAGGAAGGATATTGTTCACAGAGTTGTACGGTGGCAACTTGCTAAACGACAACAGGTAAGCACATATAATCTCTCCAGAAATATTCTTTGAAGTTTCCATTTGATATCCTTCTCCAGTTTTATATCATTTTTATTGACTTTCTTATATATAACAAAATGCTTGGTGTATCCTTCAAAGTATGTGTTGAATAAAATGTATTTAGACTCATTGATAGTTCTTTTTCCACTCTAGCATTTTTGTAATCAGTTGTAGCTCAGGGGGCAAGTGGCAACATGATTGAACAAGAAGGCAACAGTGGAAGCTTTAAACACTTCGTACCTTATTTGAAATTCATAACAAAAAAAAAATTGTGGCTAGTTATGTTGAGCTACTAGTTCAGCACATCCAAATATTGTTCACTAGATGTCATGCAAATATACGCAGCATAAAAAAAATCTCAAAATATGAACATAAATGGTAGTAATTTTTGTTGAAGCTGCGGTCACAACTTAGTTATCTGGATTCTATATTGTTTATGTGCTATGTTTCTCAAATTTAATGTTTGATATATTGTTATCGGTGTCCTGAATAGGGAACACATTCAACAAAAACTATCAGCGAAGTAAGTGGGACAGGAAGAAAGCCTTACAAGCAAAAGGGAACTGGAAGAGCACGTCATGGAACACTGCGTGGCCCTCAGGTTAGTATGCTGCTTATTATGTCTAAATAGTGCATCTGGGTACCTGCAGACTTAAGTTTTGCAAGCCTTTTGTTATGATCTTGTTGAGTTATGAATTAAACAAAACCAAAACAGTTCCGTGGTGGTGCAACCATGCATGGGCCTAAACCACGAAGCCATGCAATCAAGTTGCAAAAGAAGGTTCGGCGTCTGGGGCTGAAGATAACCTTATCTGCTCGGACTGCTGAAGGAAAGGTATATACCTTACCTAGTGGAATGTACTCACCTGCATTTCACTTTTCCTAGTTGGTTCTCCACTTCATTTTGTTATATTATAATAAGGGTTTGGTGATGATAATCCTGTTGTATCTCTATCTGGAGGGTGTTTCACCATCTCCTCATGCATCTATCGCTAAAACCAAGAAGTATTATGTTATTTCACAGGATTTTAGTGGCATGGGCCTTGGCAAGTTTCTGTGTTTCATCTTCCTCTTTCCAGGTTAATGAGGGCATGCTATTACTTCAAAAGTTATCTCTCTTGGGTGGTAGTTATAAATTTTAGAAACAGAGCATCATTGCTCAAGTGCTCCAGTGACCTTTTCGCGCTTGTGCACTTGAAGGTTCAACTTGATGGCGCTGACATTGAACATGATACATAGGTTGCATGTAGGATATTGATGTGGTATGGCGCCAGGGGCTTCAGCCCAGGGCACAAGAAGAGGACCTAGTCGTCTTCTTTCTTGCCTTCCTTTCCTCCAGGAGTTACGGCTCCCTTCATGGCAATAGGAAACTGAAATACACAAAAGTGTTATGTTATGGAGCAACATTATCCAGAGGAGAATATGTATCCTGCTTTTGGACAGAATGCGGTGACATTTTCCGCTATATTCTGCAAGCCAGATTTTGTGCTCCAGAATGGGTGATATTTTTCAGTTCTGCAAGCCAGATTTTGTGCTCCAGATCATTGTTATTGGAGTTTAAATGTGTTTTAACGTTCATGAACTGGAGGTTTCGGTGTACACTCCCACCACCTAGGTTTGAATCCTTCCCAACTCAAATTTGACTTAATTAAAAAGCCACCTAGCTCCTCTAGGTTGGTTGAGTTTTTTTTAATATTCATCAACTAACTGAATTTATTCCTTTGCAATATGTAATCTTGGGTGATGTTAAACATTTCTTGTACATAAATATAATGTTAAACATTTAGGTTTAATATTGGCACATTACAGTTCACTTGTGCCCGTTTTGATCTGCACGTTACGGCTTAATATTTGTGTTTCTTGAGTTTTCTGATTTGGCTATTAAAAGTTGTATGGTTTCTTCTGTAGCTGTTTGTATTTGAGGACTTGGAAGTTCCTAGCCACAAGACAAAGAACATTGTGAACTATATAAGCCAGATGGACAACACAAAGAAGGTGTTATTAGTTGATGGAGGTGATATCGATAAAAAGTTAAAGCTGGCTACTCAAAATCTCCATTATGTGAATGTGCTTCCTTCCATTGTAAGTGATACCACTGCTTTTTCTGAATCTTGAGCGACTTCTATGCTTTCATTCATTTCCAGTTATTGTCGCTGGTGCAAGAGCAACCTCTGATACCTAGAAATGTTAATGCAGGGCCTCAATGTTTACAGCATCCTCCAGCATGACACCCTAGTAATGACTCGAGATGCTGTGAATAGGATCGTTGAGCGGATGCATACCCCTATCAACCGCTAGCACTGGTGGTGGTGGACTTAATTGTGTAATGCAGGATAATCCACCAATCTCCTGGCAAACCCTTTATCTTTTGCAGTGATATGATGATTGCTCCAACTTTTTTTTCTTCCGACAAATTGCTATCGTCTATGAAAATTTCTCATGTTGATTATTGTTCTGAGTTTATGTAGCATGCTTTGTATAGTATGAAACCGGTAGAACAAATAGATGGATGACATCAAGTGTGATGAGGATCCTTGCGCCATCATGTAAACAATAACATGGCTTCTGGAATTGCAAAATATCAATGCCAAGAAAATTGAGATTTGTTTCTATATTATATATCAGCCAAAAAAACCCTGTGTTCATGTCATATTGTTAACCATAAACCCTGTGTTCGGTGCAACTGCCGTGCAGTGTTATTTGTGCTGAATCAGTGTGGAACTGTGGATAGTGAAAAACTGAAAAGAATGAGCCTGCAAGTGCAAAGCTATTCGTTTTGTAGCTTGAGAGCTTTTTGGATGGCCGCATGTTTATGAAAACTGGGTAAGAATTTATCAGTCAGTAGGATTTTATTAATGGGAATGTGCATTTTACTGCGATCCATTGTCAGTTGATTTATCATCGTTGTATCCTTGGTCTCCGAATTAGATGACAAAAGAAATGAGAATGGCCGGAGCAATTCCTTTTTTCCGTCCAATCTAATTTTCTCTGGGTAACTGGTTAGGCGTAGAAATCAGCCATGGAATGTTCACCGATGGCTACTTCTAACACATTAGTTATTTACCTAGGCTCTCGATAAGAAGAGAATTATGAAATATACATGACTTGAACCGAGCATGCAAAAAATTTTAAACTAAATCTACTTCGTCCTAGGACGGAGTGAGTATGGTTTCACGGGCCATATATTCTTTAGTTCTTGTAAAGGATAAGGATTTACAAGGTACACATCTGATTTTTAAAAAAAAAACAGAATCGCCCTCACAAAAGAAAGCTCAAAACACATTTTCAACCTGGTTTTCCAGGTCCCTTTCATCTGTCCTTCCTTCTTCGTCCAGCAGTACAAGACCAAAAACCATCCCGGCTAAAAACAGCAGCCAACCGTCCAAAACCGAAGGAGCAAGAAACCCAAAAATTAACTCCTCCCGCGCGTCCACCTCCCCCGGGCCCACCACCCCCATTTCTATACCTCCCCCACCCGTCCCGCACGTGCGCGCCTCCTCCTCCCAGCGCCGCTGATGCGCTCGTGCCGTCCCCCGCAACCGCCATGGCCGCCGCCGGCGAACCGCCTCCCCCGCTCTGCCCCCTCTGCGGGCACCCGACCTCCTCCGCCTCCCCGCCGGCGCCCGCGTCGGCTAGCGCGTCGCCCGCGAGGCCGCCGCTGATGCGGAGGACCGCCGGGCCGCCCGAGGCGCCCCCCGCGGTGGTGCGCGTGGAGATCGGCGACGAGGCCGCGGCGCTGCGCGAGGCGCTGGCCCGGCAGCAGGCCGCGCTCGGGGACCTGCAGGCGGAGCTCGACGCCGAGCGCGGCGCCGCGGCCGGCGCCGCCAGCGAGGCCATGACCATGATCCTCCGCCTGCAGCGCGAGAAGGCCGAGGCCATGATGGAGGCGCGCCAGTTCCGCCGCTACGCCGAGGAGAAGATGGCCCACGACGCCGCCGAGCTCGCCGCCCTCGAGGAGGCGCTCGCCAAGCGCGACGCCGCGGTGCGCGCGCTCCAGGTCGAGCGCCCGACGCCGCGCCACCCCATGCCGCCGTCGGGGGCGTCCACCCCGCGCCGCCCTGGAGCCGCCACGCCGCGTCACCCGCCGTCGTCGCCGTCCCCCGCGGCGTCGTCCGCCGCCGCCGCCGCCGGCGGCGGATACTACCCGCCGCTGCGGTGCTGCATCGACCACCCGCGCACCGCGTCGGAGGCGGATGCGCTCGAGACCCCGCACGACCAGCTCTCCCGCCTCGCCCACCGCGTCCACCTCCTCGAGCGCGGCGCCACGCCCATGGCCTCCACCACCACGCCCATCATCCGCGTCGCGCCGGGCTCCGACTTCCCGCGCCACGCGCGCGCCTACTCCGACGACGGCAGCCTCGACTTCTACGACGGCGAGTGCTTCCCGGACGACGACGACGGCGACTGCGGCGCCAGCGACCGTGTCTACACCGTCGACGCCATCCACGGCGCGCCGCCCCTGGCGGTGGCCGAGCGCTGCTACTACGGCGGCGGCGCCACGCCGGTCGGGAGCGACTGCTGCGGCGGCGGCGCGCCGTGGGCGGAGGACGAGGAGGTGCGCAGGCTCAGCGCGCGGATGCAGGCGCTGGAGGCGGACAGGGAGTCCATGCGGCAGGCCATCATCTCCATGGGCGCCGAGAAGGCGCAGGTCATGCTGCTCAAGGAGATCGCGCAGAAGCTCTGCAAGGACGCCGCGCCGCCGGCGCCCACCGTGGCGCAGCAAAGCTTCTACAAAGGGGGCAGCACGCAGCCGGCCATGACCGTCACCGTGCGGCCGCCGCGGCATCCGCCGGTGCTTATGCAGAGGAAGGTGGTCAAGAGGCAGACGCCGTTATTTGCTGCAGTGGTCAAGGTATTCTGAGGCTACTCCCTCCAATTATATATGTTCTTGAAAACAGAATCTAATGATCTTGCTTTCAATTCCTTTCCAGTGGGTTACATCAATCATGTGGTGGAGAAAGACATCATCCCGTGTCAAGTGAGTTCATCGTTCCCGTTACCTAGTTGATCTCATTACGCACCATTCTTTCTTTGTTCTAACCATTAGTTGTTTTCTTCACCGATGGTTGTTGGCAGGTACCCCATGGGGCAGTGTGGTAACAATGTGGGTTTGCTGCTGCTGCTCGACAAGGCTCCCATGGCAGGGTCGTATGGGCATCAGAAGCCTCCCAAGAGGATCTGATCTAACCTCCAAATGGGTCGCTCATCAGTGACTATGAAAAGCTCATTTGTTTGTGGAACACACACATTGTTGTCGCTTTCGCCTTCGTTCTTCTGTTGATCGTGTTCGTGTCTAGTAAATGTTGAGCCATTTTTTTCCCTTTTTCTACGTGTTTTGCTCACTAACGTTCTTTGCGCCATCGGTATGGAACAGATTGTTGTACAGAATAGGATACCACTGGAGCCTTGTATATACACTGTGTTCATTGAAGTTTTGAACGCCAGAAGTTGACTCACGAAATCCCTCGTCGAATCTACTACGTTCATCAAAATTCACTGCAGAATACTTTTGGAAGGTATTTGCCATTTGAGCAGCTTGTTTAACCTGCCAAGAGATACTTGATTTATGTGAAAGCTAAAAAAGCAGATAAATTGGCAGCACACTGTTAAAAACTGTTGAATTGTGAATAGCCGATTGCCACAGTAGAGCAATCGAACAAGGGACACATTAGCACTCGAATTCAAACTCTTATGAAGTCTCCCATGTTAATTAAATGTCTTCTTTAACAAAAATATCTCAATTATTAGGAAAGGTTCTCTTCTGCCAAATCTCTAAGAGCGGTTACTCTAGAACACGTAGATGCATACTATAAGCTACTGGCAGAATTGGACATTTGCATGTCCACAAAAAATCTGAATCTCAAGTATGCTAATTTACATCACATTAATTCTCCCAGCATCACCTTTGCCTTTAGGACTGATGACAAAAACTCCATATGGAAGATCGTCTTTCGAGTTCTTCTATATATCATCTACAATAGTGGATAAAAACAAATGTTCCCTCCATCCCAAATTACTATTTGTTTTGATTTTTTCTAAGGTATGTAGCTTTTGATATGCACATATAGATATATAATACATCTAGATACATAATAAAAATTATGTACGTAGAAAAGCTAAACGAATAGTATTTTGGGACAGAGGGTAGATTAATAAGATAATGTTAAGATGGAGAAGGAATAATTGAGCAGACTGCTGCACCTATTGTGAATAGGTTTATTCTAAAGAGGAAAAACAACCGATATCATGAAGGTTATTCTTGCGTACTTCCTTCGTTTTGAATTATAGGTCGTTTTAGTTTTTCTAGGTTCATAGATATTATTATACAAGTAGATACTATATCTAGGTGTATGTTAGAAAAGTTAAAACGACCTACAATTTGGGCAACGGGGGCTATTCAATGGGTAAGTAATTAATTACTAACTGTAGCGGCCCATACTACTACTTAGACCAACCAGAGAGGTCCAATTACAGAATGCCGAAGTTCACGTAGGGTCCAATTACGCACAAGGCCCTTCCTCCCTCCTTCCTTGCACCGCCTCCTCCCTCGTCGGCTCCCAGCGCTGTGAAATTGCCGCCGCAGACCGCAACCACTCGGACCGTCTCCCGTTCTCGCTCGTGCTCCTGCGAGTTGCGACTTTGCCCACGTCTCTTCGGAATCAACTCCAGTTCCTCTCCCAAAGACCCAAACCCTAGGTCCACACCGGCGGGCGGCGGCGGAGGGGCCTGCAGCCGGCGGCGGCCAAGGCGCCGTGCACCCATACGACGGGTGGCAAGTGCGTGGCTGCATGCAGTGCGGCGTGCCAACAGCTGACGCTCCATCCTAGGCACCTGGCACGAGCCAACGGGTGTCCTAAAGCCTGGAGGCCTGCGGCTACGGTGCTGCCCTTCCCCGGACATCTAGGCTCCGGTTCCCCCTTCTTCTTCACAGTCCAGCTTCACCTCCTCTCTGATTTGGATTATGAGAGCAACAATTTAACTACTGAAGGCTGAGGTGAGCAATTTGTGAAATGTTTCCGAAATTGAGGGCTTAGGTTTTGAAACTTGTGAATGTGTAATTTTTTAGTCTGAAAAATGCAATCACAAATCAGAGCTCCAAGCTAATTGGCACTTTCTTGGCCATGCGGAGGATAGATCCCTGCTCTATTATTGTAATCTTCTATTTAGACAGTTTATATGTAAGTTTAGTATGCTGTGTACTCCCTCCGTCCGTGAATACAAGGCATGATTCTATTTTCACAAAGAACAATAAACGAGTTTAATGCTGTGGCTTCCAAGAAGAGTGCTTCGGCTCCACGTCTAATTTAAGTAGTTGGCGCGCATGCATGCATGCATTAACCGCGAGCCATTCACTCTTCCGGGCGCCAAAGCAACGGCTCAGACTATTCCCTTGCCCTGCCCTGCATGCATGCAGATGGATTTTTTTCCGTTGGGATGCTAAAGGAATTGCATGCACGGCACGCGCTAATTTCTCTCGCATGACCGAAATTTTCTTCCTTAGCGCGTGTCCATTTTGTCCCTTGGCGTCTACAAAATTTTCATTGGTGCTAATGGAAATTGATTTGCATGTGGCGCCACGGCCTATGCCTCCAATATGTTCGTCCTATAAATACAGGGAATGCTTATTCACAGTGGACACCACATCTTACTCCTCTAATCTTCCCTCTACTCATAATGCCCAGTCTAGATCTGAATCAGCCTATTGATTAGGATGAAATTGAGGAATTTGAAGGAGGCATACTTGATTTGAACTATGATTTCGTCTGGGACCCTGGCAACGAAGGTACTCATTCCTGGTTTTCGTTTCTATATTTCGATTGTGTTCCCATGTGTGCCTTTCCAAGTGTAATAGTTTAGCGGCATCCATCGCAGGTGATGGCGATGACGACGAGAACGACAACGATGCAGCTGATGGTATGGATGAAGCTGGAGCTAAAGGAGATGCCATGGCTCAACCTGAAGCTGGAGAAACAGACAACGGTGTACACGCCATGGACCAAACTGAAGAAACGGACAACGGTGCACATGCTATGGACCAAAATGACGTCGTTGCTGATCAAGCTGATTTCGTGGCATTCGATTCAGGTTAGTACCCGATGTTTGTTCTGATGCAAGCATCATTATTTTTTCTCATTTGTTTTTGTTGTTGCATGTCCCATGCACGTACGGCTGTTTGAACATGAGGATGTTTTTTTTTGTGTGTAGGTACTCCTACCAATATCAAGAGGAGGAGGCACTACTCTCCTGACATAAAACGATCATCTATGCCATATGCTTAGAAAGATCAGCTTCAGGCATGATGAAGGAGGGAGTAACGAAGTCCGTTGCTGCTGATATGGGGATTTTGTGTAGAGTTGTCCAGCGCGTATGGCGAGATGGACAAACTGGTGGTGGAATTTTAGCTTTCAAAAAAAAATTGTGGTCGAAAAAACCCATTTAACCCAGATTTGAGAACGACCTATGCACATTTGATGGCAATATAGGGATTTTTCCCTTCACTTACTTGGAGCCAGCCAAGAGGCGAAGTCCCAATAGACCTAGAGGTAAGCTATTTAATTTTACTTAATTAGGATTACTCTACTAATCTTGGTTACTCTACTTACGTGGTTGTATGTATAAGAACCATGCAGCTGAAGATCATGACATCGGTCACGAGAGATACTATCCGAAAGTTTCTCGTTTTGCCGACCATCAAAGATAAATGATCTGCTGAAGAACGAGGACGTCCTATATTCATCCAACAAGATAACACTAAGACACATATTGCAGTTCACGATCCAGATTTTTGTCATGCTACACAAACAAATGGGTGGGATATACGGCTAATGTGTCAGCCACCCAACTCTCCGGATCTTAATGTTTTGGATCTGGGGTTTTTTCAGCTCTACAGGCATTGTTTGAAAAGTCATCTCCATCAAACATTCAGGAAATTGAATCGAATGTGTTCAAAGCGTATTTAGAATATCCGGTGGAGAGGTCAAACCTTGTGTTCCTAACACTGCAGGGTACATGATAGAGATTATGCGTGCAAAAGGAGGGTAACGTTATGGTATCCCTCGTATGAAGAAGGGAACATTAGAGAGAATTCATCAACTTCCAATACGGCAACAAGTAGATAAGGAAATTTATCAAGATACAGTGAATTTCATTGCTGCATAAAAATGTACTTCTACCGCATGTAACTGATTAGATAAAAAAACAAGAGTACACCATTGCTCGTTTCGCATCACTTGTGTAGTTCAGGAAAATTAGGGAAGAAAATTTTAAACATCATTGGATGGACAATCGCAAGGGCTTTCTCATCCTTTTTCTGCTTCAGCAGCAACATGTGTAGCAATTCTAGCTTCTTCCTCGATGTCCTCGAATGAATCTGGAACATAGGTGTCGCTGGCCAGTGAGTCTGGAACGTACCGAATGCTGTCGGAGTCGGTGAGCGGATGAGCTCCACCCGTGTTGGACGGAGCTCCCCACGGTAGAGCTCCACTCGCTCACGGAGATGGAGCGCTCGCGCGCGGCCAAGCTCGACCTGCGCTTGCCGTCGCATGTGGATGGCGCAGACACGGAGCACTCGAGCACGACCGAGCTCCTTCTGTGCCCTCCGACGCATGCACCGAGCATTGGCCCCAGCCACCTTTGCCATCTTCGTCGCTGCACAAAAATGTTGTGAGCTAAGGTGCAAGCACACAAGTTAGATTCTGCAGTAATCTCACATAAGAAGATATTGCTTACTCATGCAGTGAGAAGATAATCACTAGAGAAAAGAAGATGTATCCTGAGAACTTATAGTGCTTGCCTTTATACAGTAGGAGTACTAGTCTCACTCGAGAGAACATGCATGCACTGTGAGTAACGGCCAGCTGCATGCAGCGTGGGAGCCGAGGAGAAGGACGACGCAAGTTAAATGTTGCATGCGCCGCCGCCCTGTATTCCCGGACTAAAAAAAGCAGTTACGCCCTATATTCACGGACGGAGGGAGTATCTAATTGTTTGGAGAATTTTCTACATGCATTACCGAATTGCATATTGAAGTTTTGACCCGTGACCTCGTTCGAATTACCAATCACAGCCACTTACATCATTTTAAGTATGGCTGAAAGCTTATCAAACCTACCAAACACCCCGTAATTATATTTGATTTATTTGATCGAAACCAGCGCTGTTAGAGCTGGCCTAATTCGATTTTATTGTACTGGCCTAATTCGATTTTATTGTACGGTAACAATATTCGCGGGAAAACGTAAATTCTAAGCCCGAAGTCGTTTACGTCTCCGCGTGGCGCACGCGGACCCTCTCGCCTGTAATGTATGCAAGTCCCTCCCCTGCCGGCCGCCCCTTCTCCGTCCCGTCCGTGGTCAACAGCTCGCTCCTCTCTCCTCCTCCGACGCTTCGTGCTCGTCCCAACTCCGGTGGGTGGTGGTAGACGGCCGGCGACGAGGTGGGCCTCCTCCTCTTCCTCCTCCTCCTGCTCTTGCTCCTCATTGCTCTCTCGGATTGAGGCATGGTGGTGACTGGGTTAGGGTTTCCGGTTCGGGGTCGTCGGGGGAGGGCTCCCGGGCCGGCGGGCTCAGAGTGTCTGGCGGCGGCAGTAGGCACGGCGGCGGTGGCGGATCGAGGGTGGTGAGGTGAGGCGGCGTGGGAATCCATCCATCCATCCATCGAAGCTCCGTTTCTCCACCCCTCCAGGCTCCACGCCTGCCGTTTGCTCGCTCGCGCCGCAACTGGCGGCTGCTGCAGCGCCGGCGCCGGTGGCCGCCCATGCGTCCTCCGCGCCCTTCGCATCTTGCTGTTGTTCGCAGTCGGTGGCCAGCACTGGATGGCATGGGGGCTGCTCCTTTTCCCCTCAGATTCAGCCGTCGTCTGACGGCACCTGATGCAGCTTGGCACCGAGATTTGCCTTGTTTTGTATTCCATCATGTTGACCTTTGTTTCATCCGTGCTGATTTGTGTCGTTTTTTGCTAATTTGGGTCATTTTCTGTGCTGATTTGACAAGTCTGGTGCATTGATTTCGTGATGCTTTTTTGCTGTGTTCTCCAATAGCTTGGTTAGTTCAGTCGAGACCTGAGACCGAATCCGAACGCCCACCCCTAGAATCATGGCCATGAGGAAGCCAAATCCCTACACTATTATTGTAATATTCTGTTTGCACTATTTATACATTCTGTAATTTATGCATGTTTCAGACTTATTTGTTGAGTTTAATGTGTTGTGTACCTAATCGTTTGGGAATTTTGTACTTCGTGTTACCGAATTGCATACTGGAGTTCTGGCTAGGCATATACCTTAGGTTAGAATTCTAGGTCCGGATTGCTACGCCACGTCCTTTGTTGCTAACCCAATTCATCCGTGTTTTGAACTTCCAATTAGGCCATCCTTTGTCATCTTCAGCGAGCAAGGTGAATCCAGCCATGGTGCAGGCGCAGTCAGTTGCCAAGGAGTTTCTTCTGGCCCCTGCACTGCAGCAGCAATGAAGATGTGAGTGGTCGTCTCTCACCACCTACGTGTGACCTTTTGTTGTTCATTGTTACTTTTATGCTGCACTAAGCTGTCAATCTTTCACCTGCACATATTTTTCTGTTATGGAATTTCTTGAAATATGGGGTCCAGCTAGTGCTTCAAATGTTGGCTGGCGGGCTTAGAGTGTCTGGCGGCAGCAGTTGGCACGGCGGCGGTGGCGGATCGAGGGTGGTGAGGTGACGCGGCGTGGGTGCCGCGGGCGGCGGACGATAACCGGCGGGAAGGGCTGATAGTGGGGGTGAGCGGCTTCCTCAGTTAGCGAATGGCGGGGTGGAGGTGAGCTTGTGGGTGGCGTGGCCAGCGGTGCCAGGGGCAGTCCGGTTCATTGAACCTGGATTGTGGATGCTTTCACCACAAATCTTGCATGGGCAGGCGTTAGTAAAGTCCTCGATTTATTTCTTTCTCGAAGCTGCGCATCATGGCGGGCATGCCTTTCTCCTTCACCCTTTGTCATGTGATGATTTATTTTAGCAGCAGGGAAATAGGAATTAATTGATTTGTTTTTCAAATCGAAAGGTTTGGTTCGTTTAGCTCTTGGATCCTGGTTTGTGTTGAATTAAGGAATTATATTATGGCATTAAAGATTTTGCTACCTTTTTATAGGAGGTACCATCTCCAATATTTTAACATCAATGTATTAATCATTTGTACTCTTATTTGTGTGATTTCAATGAGAATGTGTGGCATGCGTACATGATCTTTTTTACTACAAGTTTTGTCTCGCTGTTCGCCCCACCTCAAATTTAGAGTGTGCTCCGCACTGGTTGAGGGAATGCTCTTTGGTCATGCTTGAAGGGCTGTGCGACAGCTCAGGTGTCCAAATTCTGAGCTTGTGCTTGATTCATGCCCAGGCTACACCTCCCAAGCACAGCCTCTGGTGAATCTCTGGTGGCAGCCTCCGGTCTCCCTTGTTGCTGTGACAATGAGTAGGCACAACACTCGCAACAAGAACAAGAGGCAACGGTCCGATGAATCCAGTAGCCCGTCCGCAGCTGTGTTCAAGTACGCATCTCCTTAGTTTCTTCTTCGGGTGGTGGCGGTTTCATAAGTTGCTCGCATTGCTTATTGTTGCTCTCCTTTTTTGGCTATCGATTTCAGGAAGATACATTCAGATGGCAATATCTCAAAGAGCGATATACGGCAGCTTTACATGGTGTGGAAACCACTCTGCCAAGGCTGCCATGGGAACACCAAGGACTCCCCCAATTGTTTCTGTGGGTTGATCCCCACTGCCAATGGGGTCCGGAAAACTGGCCTCTGGCAGAAAATGCAGGAGATTGTTCGTGGCCTAGGTCCTAATCCATCCAGGGACCTCCGAGATTCCACCGAGACGCCTGCTGGATTGACTAATCTCGGCGCGACCTGTTATGCGAATAGCATACTTCAGTGCCTCTACATGAACAGCTCATTCCGCTCAGGCATTTTCTCTTTGGAGCTGGACATCTTGAGGAAGCATCCTGTTCTGGATCAGCTGGCTCAGTTGTTTGCGCAGCTGCACTCTAGCAAAATGGCTTTCATTGATTCAGCGCCTTTTATTAAGGCGTTGGAATTAGACAATGGTGTCCAGCAGGACAGCCATGAATTCCTCACCTTGTTTCTGTCTCTGCTCGAGCAATCTTTAAGTCACTCCAAGGTTCCTGGAGCTAGAACAATCGTGCAAAATCTGTTTTGCGGCAGTGTATCACATGTAACAAGGTATGGGATACAAATTTGAAGTAACTTTGTGCTTTTCTTACCAGTTTTAGGTTTGAATTTTGGAATTTTAGAAAATTAAGCTTTGAGCTGCTGGGATATTTTTATTAGCAATATTTGATATAATTATGTTTGTAGTGCTATCCTTTGCTTAAGTACACTCCACTCTTCAATCATTCTGTAAAGTTCTTCCAATACAGAGCTGAAGATGCAAATTCCATGAATCTGGGCTCACTGTATGGTTAACTTGTCTGATAACAAATGGGCCTGGCATGAATTTCTTCTGGACTAGACTCCTATTTTACTGTATCTAGTGCTTAGACAAGCATGCCAAGGCAGATTTTCAAGGCTCTGTGATTATATTGGTACCTCATATACTTAGTTAGAAAGAGATTAAGTAGATTCTTGTGTTGTAACTGGCAACTTCTTTGTTTTGTATGTGTATTCACATTCATATCCCATAGCATCAAAGTGACTATGTTCAGTACATGGTGCTGATGCCTAAAAAAATTAAAACTTACCTGTTTATGTTGTACCATCAAGTTGTTGAAATAGGTCAAGCAAAATGATCAGCAGTCTCATTTATGGTATGACCTGCATTATGTTCGTGTGTTCAGTGTTGACCATGCTTTATCTTGTTATTTCCATACTGCTGCTATGGAAAAGTTACCGATATAACTTGTGGAAACTGATGTTTAACCATCAATGCTTAAGGTGTTCATCATGTGGAAAGGATTCTGCAGCATCTTCAAAAATGGAGGACTTTTATGAGCTGGAGCTGAATATTAAGGGTTTAAATAATTTGGAAGAAAGTCTGAATGACTACTTTAATGAGGAAGCACTGGATGGGGAGAACCAATACTTTTGTGAATCATGCCAGAAAAGGGTAGATGCCACTCGCTGCATAAAACTCCAATCACTTCCTCCGGTTGTCAATTTCCAGCTGAAGCGTTATGTATTCCTTCCGAAGGTAATATAATATACCTTTACCCAAAGCTCATCCATAGTTTTGTTGTAACATGTTCCTTCCACATTTATTTAGTCCTGTGCATTCTTCTCCTTTTCTTTTGTAAATAATTTTTGTCCAACTTTTCTTATTGCCAGACAACTACAAAGAAAAAGATTTCTTCAACATTCAGTTTCCCAGGACAGCTTGATTTGGGAAAGCGGTTGTCAAACCCCTCATCTAGTTGTACTTATGAACTGGCTGCTATTTTAATTCACAAGGGTACTGGTGCTAATAGTGGGCACTATGTTGCACATATAAAAGATGAAAGCAATGGGCAGTGGTGGGAGTTTGATGATGAGACCGTATCCAAACTTGGTTTGCATCCTTTTGGTGAGAAGCCAGGAAAGGCATCAAATAAAGATGATCAGAAATCCCAAGGTATGTCCGCAGCAGGTTCTATCATAAATAACAATAGTAATAATGGTCACCAGGAGGCAGCGCCCACTTCTACCACAGCAGAGATGTTTTCATCTACGGATGCTTATATGCTGATGTACAAATGTACCAGTAGGGATGTCAATGCCACTGAAAGCAATAAAAATGTGGAAATTAATGAGTCACTTCCGCGCCATCTTTCGGATCAAATTAATGAACTAAATGCATCATATGTAAAATCGTGTGAGGAATACCAAAGCAAGAAAGACAGCCATTTGGCATATATAACAGAGAGGCGTCAAGAAGTAAAATCTATTCTGACAGAAGCACCTGTGGATCCGGAGAATGATTCATATTTTTGGATCTCAACAGACTGGCTTCGCCAATGGGCAGATAACACTGCTCCTCCCTCGTAAGTTTATTCTTGCACCTGATTTGTTGCCAATGGTTGCCAAAATTTTGACAAACTCATGCCCCTTTGCTACATTTTTTTTACCAACTTGGCTAAAACGTTTGGCAAGCAAAACCATGAACAAAGTGTTGGTACCAAATTTTTGCTGGGCGAATATTGGCACACCCCCAAAAAGTTAAGAGCATCAATGATAGTTTTCATGGCAGTAATCCCCTTTTGGCTCTAGCATCCTTAGTTTTCGTGTTAGTTTTTGTGATATCTGAATGTTATGGTTCAGTGCTTTCCCATGGGGTCATTAATGCTAATCCCTCTTTTTGTAAATTCAGCACACAGCACCTTGGCTACCCTCACCTGCGGTGGCTGCAGCAGTAGTTGGCATAGAAATAGTATTAATTTTTGGCAAAATAGCCATTTTCGTCCCTCAGTTTTGCATCAAGGGTCAAGTTCGTCCCTCAACTTTTAGATGGGCCAAGTTGGTCCCTCAACATTTGTTTTTGGATCAAATTCATCCTTATGCTAATGTGGTGCTCTTTATTGGCATTAAACTAATATGAAAAGTCCTTTTTACCCTTGGCTTATGTAGGTCAAATATCTATGTGCTCATATTCTTTTGATATACAGGCAAAAATATGTGCCTTCCCTTTGCTGCCTGCTTATGCAAATGTTCAGGAAGATCAGATTCAGAAAAAAAAGATTAATCTGGGTAATGCTGAGCCTCTCGTTTGCTGCCTGCGATGCTTATGCAAATGTCCAGGATTTTGGGAATCAACTGAATAATCACTTGTACAGTGGGAATAGAGACTGACGGTACACGAAACGTTAGCATTCTGCCAAGCAACTTGATACGACATGCACGATAAGTTCATGCTAGATAGTAGTCTGCTTGGTCTTTTAGCAAATTCATTCCTTCTAATACCACTTCACAATTCTTTTTGGTGTTAGTGTTAAAGATTTAGATTACAGGAAATGTTTGTCAAAAATACACATACTATTTCACTACATATTTTGCATGCATATCAAAGGAATATGAGCTCATAAATGTTTGACCTGCATAAGCCAAGGGCATAAAGGACTTTTCTCATTAGTGTACTGCAAATAAAGAGCACCACATCTGCGCAAGGATGAATTTGACCCAAAAACAAAAGTTGAGGGACTAAATTGGCCGATCTGAAAGTTGAGGGATGAACTTGACCCTTAGTGCAAAACTGAGGGACCAAAATGGCTATTTTGCCTTAATTTTTTAGTCTTCTGCATCAAGTAATTTATGATAAGATCATTTAGTTCAGATCAAGTTATATCTATTAGATCATGTTTATATTGTAGGCTGGACTCTGTTTAAATATACAGAGAGGGGTCACACTATTTGCTAGAAGCAAAAAGTAAACCAAAGTATCTACTCTATCCCTCTAACTTTCTGTGTTACAGCTTCCATCACTGGCACCTTATAGGACTTAGGGTCCCTACCCAGAAAGTTGATGTCACTGCAATATGAGTTGCTTTTATTTAGCTACCGTGTGGCCTTTCCATATTCTTTACTGAACTGAAATATAGGCCTTTTACAGTTGTATTTTGTTTCTGCAGTTCTATTGACAATGGTCCAATTCAATGCGAGCATGGAAAGGTTCCAGCATCTAAAGTCACATCAATGAAGCGACTATCATCTGTAGCTTGGCAGAAACTATTTTCAAAAGTAAGAAGCTGCCACGCTTCTTAGTCTTGGTTTGCACTTCATTGAATTTTTCCTTAAATTGCTTATGTTAAATGATTATCTGTAATTCAGGAGCATGATGTAGTATAGTAACTGTAATATAAAATATTTTGTACTCATTTTGTAATACTTGTGGCATAATATTAATGAATATTTTTCCTTTTGTTCTCATTGCAATAATTTAAGTATGGAGGGGGACCGACATTGAGCAATGATGACTATTGCATGGAGTGTCTTAAAGATGGGGCAAAAAATGCAGTATCTGCTGATGTCTACCGTGAACGAAAAGCGTCATTAAAAAATATTGCAGAAGCAGCACTTGCTGGTAGCTGTCCAGATGGTCCTTCTTACTTTATCTCAAAGACATGGTATGCAAAGTGCATTGTTATCTTGAATTCTAATCTTGGTTCTGTATTTTTTTATGTATAAGCTAATAGTTTTGGTACGCTTAGGATTACTCCACTCATATGTTGTCTGCCTTTATGTGAACTATTTGTCTTATAGCCCTTTGATCCCTTGTGGTGACATATTATAGACCAGTGTGTCAATCAGTCTTTGATCGATAGTCTCCGCCTCTATGTTTCTTTTTTTTACATTTTAGAGGTTATAATGCTCAATGTTGATCATGGTTTTATGCAAATGCAATTATTATTATACCTCTTGTTACGTTATGTCATGTTTTTCTTGATGGAGCTCTTACGCCTTAGCTAGTTGTAGTCATAAGGTTGCCTGGCAGTTTGTCATTTCAATAACTTTGCTTAAGCTCATTTCACTTGAATCTGCCCTCATGTGCATGCCTCTTGATTAATTTCCTTTTCCTTTTTACCTTTTTGCTGGCCCACTTGCTGCACTATGTCACCAACCTGCAGGTATGGTCATGCTGACTTCTTTGCTGTTACTCCTAGGTTGACTCATTGGCTGCGGAGGAAAAATACTGATATCACATCTGATGCTGATAGTGGACCAACAAGTGCTTTAAGATGTTGCCATGGGGATCTTCTGCCAGAGCACGCTCCAGGGGCAAAGCGGATATCTGTACCAGAGAGCCTCTGGTTATTTCTCTATCAAACCATCAATGAGAAGAAGGCTGATGATATTATGACTTTTCCATCAGATTGTCAGCCATGCGAAATCTGCAATCAGGAATTGTCTGATGTTGCTTCTGTAGAGGGTAATCTTAGGTAATATAGAGTCAAAAATCAATGTTACGTGTTGGGTCATTCACTAAAAAATTTATGCCTAACATAAATTTTCATATGTCTATGACTTGCAGAGCAGTGAAACTCAAGCAACGACAGAATCATGAAAAGTTAATATCTGGGAAAAGCTTTGCACTTCATCCCGGTCAAAAATATTATTTGGTTCCTTCATCTTGGTTGTCAGAATGGAGAGCTTATGTTACAGCAACCGGGAAAAATATTTCTTCATTACTAGAACCTCAAAGTCTGGAAGCTATTGTCAATTCACTTATATGTGAAAAGGTAAACGAATGAGTCACATGTTGATACGTGTCTGGTTCTTAAACCTAGAAGGCAATAAAAGAGTGGAACTCTAATGTTTGAATTCGAGAGGAGAATTTTTTTGTGGAGAACAATTTGGATTCCTATAAATTTCAAAGGACATCCTTGTCAGAACTTCCATACCAAAGTTATGAGATTGTTGTTAGTAAAGTTTATAACCTACTTCTCAAGATACAATGACTTATAGAAAAGGACTAACAAAACCTGATTGCTGGCATAATACAGTTTTGCATATAATGAGCTGTATGCTTGTATTGTATTTTAATTGTAGTGTGGTATACTGCTTTAACTCAAATGCAGATATCTGTGTAATCTGTATTTAAATGATGTCTATTTGTGAGTATAATGGGTGCAAGTTTTACATGGTTTGTGAATTCATTTTTGTCTTGATAGGATATCTGTGTTCTGTTGATTGTGACCGCATTACCTTTTTTAACATAAGGATTGATAATTTTCAGCATTCAAGATTGCTGCAAAGGCCTTTGGATCTTGTTTGTAAGCACGGAAGCATTACTCAGAAAACATCAAATGTAAGTCCTTGCTCTTCACAGAGCTTCCTTGCTCTGCTTCTCCTTTGGCTGCAAACTCAAAACTTTGTCGATAGGCATAGCAAGTAAGTATGCTTTCAATCATGGTTCAATTTGAATGGTGGAAACTGAAGCATACTAGCAGCTCTGAAACACTGGTTTCATTAAAATGCTGTATTATGGAAAACTTTTAGTTTCAACATATTTTATAGTTTCGAAAACTGCAGTGTCTCCAATACCATGTATTTTTTTTTTTGGAGTTTCTGAAAATCCTCTCTGCCCTCTTTTTACTAAACCAAAGCCATTTCTCTTGTCCTTTCTGTCCAATCTCCATTCATTCATCTGAAAACCTGGATGTGAAGAGTATGCATGTACATTAGCCATTCCTATAATAATGTAGATCTTGATGATATTTATCCCTTTTTTTCCTCGAACCTTGATGATATTTATCATGTACACAAACACTCATGAATAGTAATGAGCTTAGCAGAATTTTTTATATGGAAACGTGAACTTACATACCGTGGCTTCCAAGCACAGCGTTGTTTTCACGATACTGTAAAATACTTTTATACCTTAAATTGTACTCCCTCCGTCCCAAATTACTATTCGTTTTGGCTTTTCTAGATACATAGATTTTGGTATGCACCTAGATATATACTTATGTCTAGATACACACCAAAAGCTATGTATATAGAAAAGCTAAAACGAATAGTAATTTGGGATGGAGGAAGTAGTATTTAAATGCATGGCATTTTCTGAAACTATTGTTTCTGAAAATCATAACATCCAAACATGCCCATGCCCCTAGGTTGGAAACATGAGGCTCTTGCTGTTTTGCACTATGCTTTTACCACTTGAAGAAGCTAAATAGAGTTAAAAAAAAAATTACCTTGCTGTACTGAGCTTGCCTGTCCGACAGCCTTTGTTGTTTTCTTTCTGTGTTTGCTAATATAAATTGTTGTTCATGATGAAAATGAATGTTAGAACATCGTGAGTTGATCATTTTCCTTTGTTTTCAGGGTGATGGTTTAACAATGATCCCAGAGTACAATTGGAAGTTATTCTCTGAAGAGTGGAGTGCCACACCTGAAAAAGGTATATCTGCTGAAATTGCTTTTAGCAAGAGCTCTCAAGAGAAACTGCCCGGGTCATCTGAAGCAATGCCAATTATGGATGGTGACCTAGACCAATCTCTTGATGATGCTAATGATGATTTGGGGGCCAGAGAGCCTTATGTCAGAACTGATCCTGAGGTAAACTAGCTGTTCTAGAGGTATCGGTGTATCACTGAATCCTAGTATTAGTGGTCCCCTTGGTTGAGTCTTGAAAAAAATAATATGCTAGGAACTAGGAAGACCTAATAGGAGCTGTATCATGTAAATGAAAATGATAAATTTGTTGGTAGTTAAAGTAAGAATGTAATTGGCACGTTGATCTTTCTTTTGATAATAGAAACATGCTATACTGATGTTACTGGTGGAGCAATGTAGGCTTTCATGATTTACAAAGATGTTATGGAAATCATTTTGCGAGCTTATTTTATTAACAAAAAAATTGTAGTACCATGTACACTAACAATTGCACAGCAACATGGCCTGTTTAACCCATTCCAACCCCCAAAAGAACAAATATTAAGTCTAGCTTTGACAATTATACCTCAAATATCTGTACCCCATCCAAGGGAGGGAACAAACTACAGAATCTCGGGAATCATGCACTTGCAGTTGTGTTATATCTTCTGATGAAATTTGGGTCTTTAGCTCTGTGCTGCTTCAAAAAAGTGGTATTGCTTGTTGTAGTTGTTTCAATGCTTAAACTTCAATAGTCAAATGTTTTCTGCCTCTGAAAAATTTACATCTAATGCGTATAAAGTTACTTCATATTTGTAGGTTTGTGAAGATTGTATTGGAGAAAGAGAGAGCTGTGCATTGGTGGAGAAGCTCAATTACCAGAATGAAGACATCCACGTCTATTTAGTACGTGGAAAAGAAGCACCAAAGTCTATCAAAGAAGCATCTAAAGCTGTTGCCGTATCAGATCGTCGGACTTCGAAGCGTTCCCGAAGAACTAGCTCTGGAACTTCAATCAGTTTGAAAGTCTCTGGTTCTACATCCGTCTATCAATTGAAACTCATGATATGGGAATCTTTAGGGGTATGCACATGCTGAATCCATAAAATTTTGCGAGCGCAGTTACTGATGCACTATATTTTGTTTCCTTCTCCGTATTTCAAAAGAGACTTGCAGACATTTTTTACTTTTCTATCTAGCTTTGGGATGTGCTCTCTTTTTTGTTGTTTATCCTTGCATGTTATTTGAACCTCTCCAAATTATTCAAATAGCCGAAACTCTTATGCATTTAGATCGTGAAGGAGAACCAGAAGCTTCACAAAGGCTCTGTTGAGATTGAAGATGACTTTGCTACTCTTGCTGACAAGAGTATTTTTCCCGGGGATGTTCTTTGGGTCAGAGACTCTGAAATCTATGAGAACCGTGACATAGCAGGTGAATAACCAAATATGTTGTGAAAAATCATTTTTCTTAAAATTGGAGATTGTTGGTGGTTTCAAGCATTTGTCATTTGTGTGTTTCAGATGAGATTTCAGATCAGAAGGCTGATATGCTACAGGCTGAGGAAGGCTTTCGAGGAACTCTGTTGACATCAAGTGTTTCAGCTCAGCTTTGTCAGGATATAGCATTTAGTGAATGAGTTCCCACATCAGATGTATAGCTGCATATCTTCTGATTAAAATGATCAAGCTTGCTGGGAGGTGATGCTGACTCACTTATTCTTTGTTTTTTATTTCATATAGTTGCCTTTTGTTTGTTTTTATTGCATAGTGTTGCCTTTCCCTTTGAGCATATAGCATGTATATGAACTGGTTCAACAGTTTATCATTGAACCAATGGCACTTTTAAATTAGCTACTGTTTCGAACACCTATTGTTTTGTATATATATATACAAGTTCCGTTACATGCTTCATGTATGAGATTAGTCGTTAGGAAACAACAAAGTTGGAGCTTTATTTTCTGTCCACTCACTGCTGCTACCTACCTTTTTACTCTATCTCAATACCCTAGCTCCCTGCTTGGTGCTCACATCTTGTGATCTGTTATCGACAAAACACTAACTCATGGTGTCTTGTACTCTTGTGATGCAGAAATCGTGATTGCTTCGCAGACTGTCGCACAGAATTATGGCGGTCCTAGCAGCCGCCCTGGCGGAAATTTGTCAGGCTGATTTTAGTGAGGAAAACAGAAGAGGCTCCTCCTGAAGCTGTCGGTCTTCCCCGTTGTAATTATATGACTAGTAGGAAGTTGGCTATTTCCGGCCGTCGTGCTGGCTGCACCCGTAGTATTTTTCCTCTCTTTTCGCTGGAGGGCTATGAGTGAATTGCCCTACCTGGTGGCCTGCTACGCAGAGGTTTGTTGAGAGGCTGGGGCCTTGAACGGATGCTGAGGTAGCAGTCGTCGGCTTGTCACGTTTGCTAGATGAGATCGTAGTGCCTGGGGTGGCCTTTATCCCTCGTGTTTTGCATGTGTTCCTTTTGCATCCTGTCTTTTTTGGCTGGTTCATGCGTGGCTCAGGCCGGCATCAATCTGTTGCCTCCTTGCGCCTTGGCTTTGGCCCCAACTCCTGGAACGACTATTTGTCACCAGTGAGACAAATAGCTATCTATCGCCCATGCATGGGTGACAGACTGACAGCTGCTGGTAGGTGGGTCCAATGTGTGTTGTTTTCCTTTTCGCATCAGTCTTTGTTGCGACATCGTCTGTGTTGCGGGTTTCACATGCACTTTAGAATTTGTACAGTTAGCAATATAGGTATAGTGATTGGTTCATTGGCCAAGCTGAAGTCTGGGCAAGAGATATGCAAGGCCAGCCCAAGCCAGGCTAATGCAATGCAAGCATCCATTGTTTGGTTGAGTGGCTGATACTTAGGGCTGGCTAAGGCTGTGCACGGTTGGATGCCTGGCTTTGGTTGGTTAGGATTACCTCCTTTCTGCTTCGGTGAGTTGAACTACCATCACCGCTATGAGCTTCTTCTCCACCGAGCTAGCAACAACTCTCCCTCCATTGGTTCCTGTTGCAACAGCTCAATTATCTCTCCCCCGAGGCCTCGATTCTGGTCACGGATGCAATCAAAGCACCAGCCATCCAGCAACCAGCTCATCCATTCAAGTAGCAACAGGAAGCACAAAATCCATCTACCATCGAGTAAGCAAGAGGCGGCAGCAGCACATCAATTCGCTCCACCATGGAAGCCTCAAAGTCAAAGCAGAGCAGACCGAAAGCGGAGGCTGAGAAGACGAAAAACAAAACAGAGCACCACCCGCTTGAGGTCACGAGAGCGCAATTCGTGGCGACGGAGATTGTTTTTGGCCACGCTCGAGGTCGCTACGAATTGAGCTCTCGTGCCCGCGAATCCGCGCCTCCCCAAGAACTCATCTTCTTGCATAATGGCCGCCGCTGGGAACCGCTCCTCTCACTCTCACCGCCGTGACCTCAAGCGGCCGGGACGGCGCGCGAGGGGGTGTAGATTCCAGAGGAGGATTCCGCCGCGGCGACGGCGGCGGCTGCGGAGGGCGGGCGGGATGAAGAGGGAGGCGAGATGATTCACTCGTCAGGGCCACCACGAGCTCGATGGCGGCAGGACTTCCAATGCGCCGGAGCCCGCGGCCATGTCGAAGAAGTCGATGAGCCGCACAGCCGAGGTGCCGCAACACAGCCTCGCCCCTCGAGTCGCATGAGCGCAGCGCCGGCGAGGAGCTCGTTGTCCGCCCGTCGAGGTCCGCCCCTCACGCCTCTGCTCCATGGAGGACCAGGCACTGACGAAAAAAGGATGCGGTGGACGCAAAGGGGAGGTGAGGCGAATCCTCGTCAGAGCCACCGATGGGCTTGTGCAGCCTGCATGGCTCGGAAACGAATCTCGTTTCCGTTTCCAGCTAGCCCAGGCTATGAGAGCTCCTTTTGCATCACCAGGGCCAGGCTTATGAGTTGGACAGGCATCCAATTACCAATCACGCAGATAGTTTTTTTTCCTACGGAATCTCATAAGTTTGGGGCTTTCATAGCCAGGGCGGATTCGGGCCCGTGGCCCCAGGCATGGCTCAAATCAACACTTATAACCAGCTTCATTTTTCATGGTCCAGCTAGGTCGGAAAACCTGTCCATCTTCCGAAAGGTAGGAAGAGGTTGAACCTTCCAATATTTGAGATTCATGTCGCTGCCGCAGACTCGTGCCGTTGCCGTCGACTTGCGCCGCCGCTCTTGCGTGTGTGCTAGCAAGTTGCTTGGCCGGAGTGAGGCTGAGGAAGGGTGGGAGGTGGGTGGTGGTCGAGGTGGCGGTGGGGTTAGGGTTAGGGTTTCTGGGGGCTCCAATGGTCGGCGGCCATAGAAGATGAGGGGGCGGGGGTGGCGCGGAGGCCCGGCGGTGGTGGCGGATTGGTCGGCGACGGATGCGGATAAGATTCTGACAGCCGATGAAGGAGAGAGAAAAGAGCCAATAAGTTCCTTCTAAGATTGCATCTCAGGCGAGAGGTTTGTGTCCAAGTCCGATATTACCATTTTATAGTCCTATTCTTGTGTTTTATTCGGAAAAATAAAAGGACACACCAAGAGTAAGGAGTTATCGAACCCAGGTCGTCAAGATATGACTCGCGCGACTTACCACTGTGCTGCTCGTTGATTTGTGATTGGTTTTGGTAACAAATATCCTTTATATTATGTAAGTTAGAGAATAGACAAATTAAATCGAAAGAAAATTGTGCCTTGGTTGAGACTTGAACCCAAGACCTCAACAAGGAACTTAGGAAGTATAACAACCAGGCTACAGCATGAGTTGTGAAAGGGTTCTGGAATTTTACTTTAAATAATATTTCTGTCCGGTCATTTGGAATTAAACAGTAAAACATCATGGCACCACACCTACAAAAAATAGTGACTTGAAGGGGAATCAAACCTGAGAGCAGGGTCTCAAGCGCAAGCATCACCACCACACCACTTCACCGTTTGCCAAACCGTTGCATTATTTTTACTTAACAAGATTCGGCGCCGCTGCCGAGATGGTAGCACACAATTGGCTGAACTGATTTGGAATGAAGAACACATGAATAGTTGGTATTTCTATTTTTAATGTAGACTCAAAATTTGTAATTGGTATTTCTCCGTCATACGTAATCCAAATTTGATGGTTTTTTTTCTGAATTTTTCTAAAACCACCATCTTTTCTTTAATGACTTATTGTATATAGATTTCTATTTTGTGGATCTTATTTATATGCCTTGTCTTCTTCCTTCTATGTAAAAATAGAAAAATATTTCTTTTGCACAACCATTACGAACGTAACTTTGTATTTTGTAATATTAAGGTAAACAAAAGGTTATGTCCAATTTTGAGGTGCAAATGAGTTTGAAAATGTTGTAAAGTATGAAAAACTTCAATGTTCAACAAACATTATACGAAACTATGTGAGAGATATATCCATTTGTAAACAATGTATATCCCTACTTTACTAAAACCATTTGAAATTTGTATGACAGGTTTAGGGACCCAAAATATGTTGCCATGCCATTTGAAATCCAGAGGACCCAGTTGCTATGGCCAGCATCCAACGTATAGGTCATTGCGAAATGAATCCTACAAAAGAGTGGCGTGAATTGCCCCCTTTACCATTGCCCAGGTATATATGGTTCAGTTTACTAACATAACCTGTTCAGAGTTATAGCATTGATGTGTATGTGCTTCTTATGTCATTGTTCTTTGCTTCTAACAGTAATTATAAGTTGTTTGTTTCAGTTTTGGTTCTAATATCTGAACAGTTTAGATGCCTAAGAATCAAATTGTAGTATCATTCGTGAAATCGATCTTTTAACATATCACGTGATAGTCCTAAACCAAATTGAGTAATATGGGATGCATATGAAATTCATATACTGCTCTAGCTGAAATGATTCTACAGAAATGATTCCTTGCTTGCATTCTGTTTTGCTCTAGCTGATGATGGCACATATGAATTTAAACCCTTCCATCTGGTAGTAGAATGATAGCCATTTTTATTTCAGCACATCAAACTGTGTGCATGTAAAAAAAATCAGTAGTAGCGTGCATGTAATGAAAAGTTGTCTCTCTTCTTTCAGGTAGCATCAAGAGGATGCAACCTTCTGTTTCTTTTGTGAGGTAAAAGATAGTACTGCACAAAAAGAATAATGTTGACCAAATGTTATTTCAACTTGTTGGGCATGAACTTCTAGTAGAGATGATGGTGTATTGAAATGTTAACCTGATAGCTTTTTCCTTGTCACAGTCTTTTGCTCTGTTATTTACTAGTTCTCTTCTACAAATATATCGAGAATAAGTTTTGGTCACTGATGCCATCCAACATGGTGGATGGCTTGTCTGCATGATGCTCGAGCTGTGCTACTGCCTTTCAGTAGTTTATTGATCTGCTCCTTTGTGATATGCGCCTGTGTCTTGATTATTAATTTTGCCATGTTCCTTTTACTAATTTATTCTTTGTGCTGTGCTTGTTTATCAGTAAAAAATTGACTAATTCCCTATTATATGTACTGGTTCTCTGCTAATAATATTTTGCTACTTGCTAGTGCCTAGTCCCTTCTGTCAATATTAATGGCTAAGTAATTGTTTTATGCTCGATTAGTTTATTACTTAAGCTTCTGTCAATATTCTGGGTCAAAATCGACCAAGCTAATTGGCACGATGGTATGTTAGATTTTGCTGGAACCAATCTTTTGCTGTTGCAACCTATCTTTGTTGTTTTTGGTGCTGGAGTGCCTTATGTGCACTGATAGTGGCTTAATTAAGTTGTTTCTGGTACTTTGTTTTTGGTGTTGCAGGTCCTGCTGGTGTTCTGGAACTATTCTTGTTTCTAGAAGCGAAGATGAAACATGAATGTAATTGATGTTGTCTCTGATTTGAATATAAATCTGAGATTGTATCTGTTATTTTGGTTGATGGGTTAATAAAATTTGACATGTATTCTGGGCTGTAATGATCATTCTAATATATGGGCTGAGAAATTAGATTGAATATGGTGGGTTTAATTTTTAATAGGCATATTTAGTAGGTTTCGATATGATACAGTGGGCTGAAAAAAATGGCCCAACTGAGTAGCCCAGTTCTAAAATGGGCCTGTTAACTAATGGGTCATGAATGCCACGTTAGCATATATGTCACTAGCCATGTTATTGTCACTGGCCATGTCATCAATGACGTCACTAGCCATGTCATCATCCACGTCACCAGCCACGTCATCATCATTATCCACATCACTAGCCACGTGGCAACCATCTGTGACGTTTATTTTCGTCACAAACACTGGGCCTGGGCTGGGTTGCACGGGCCTAAGGGTGTTTTGTGACAGTTAAAAAACGTCATAGATTGTGCTGATCTGTGATGATTTCGAAGAAAACGTCGATCAATTTAATCTTTGATGCTCAATACATGACATTATCTGAAATCGTCAAAGACACTGCTTTATGATAGTTTTTCAGCAATCTGTGATAAATTTATTCCATCATAGATTAAATAGTTTCTTGTAGTGATCCAGAATAGGGTGGTAGCCCCATCACCCACTTGAACCGTCACCGAGGCCTCAAAAAATGCCTTGTAGTCATTTTCTCCTTGAAAGTGAAGCCCGACCAAGTCTTATCACCATCCGTACGTGACAACCACAACCAGCGCATCAGAGGGCCAATTCCATGAGCTGTAGATTGGGAATCCCTAGGCCCCCCAACTCCTTGGGTAGCAAACATTGATCCAAGCGACCGTGCACTTGCCGTCCAAGGCTACTTCAGTCCCGCACTAGAGGCCTCTGATGAGAGTGTCAATAGCCTTGATAGCCCAAGGTGCGTTCTCAATCTCCATAGAGATGTGGACGGGGATGGCACTAAGCATCGTTTTGGTGAGGATTAAGAGACCACTTCCGTTAAGCATCCTACACCTTTCTAGGTTAGTAGGCGCTTGGCGATCTTATCCACCAGTGGCTGCATGGCCACCTTTGGTAGATGACGAATGCAGAGGGGTACACCAGGTAAGTACAAGGAAAATCCGTGACCTGACACCTCAACATCACAATGATGAGGTGAACCTGCTCCTCCGAATAATGGATTGGGAATGCTTGACTCTTGGAGTTGTTGGCCGCCAACCCTGAGACCTTATGAAATAAGGATAGGATCTCTCTAATGAGAATGAGATCCTAAGCGACTGGAGATATGAAAACGACCACATCATCAGCATAAAGAGAAGCTCGTTGCTTTATAACCGCCAAACGTAGTGATTGGAGTAGCCCCCTACCATCTGCTAATATGAGAATAGCATTAAAACACTCCATGACGAGCACAAATAGCATAGACGAGGGGGGGTCTCACTGCCCAAGCAGTAGCCTTAGGAAACCCAAGCAGCAACCAGTGAACGGAATTGACATACAATTTAAAAAATGCATTATATGCTTTGTTACCGTGACTATCGCTACATGGGTTAGTTTGGGCGCTTGGATAAGTGGCCCTAGGCGTGGACATCGGCCAGCTCCGCCACTGTTCACAGCAACATAATCTTTGCAAAAAGCCATCAATTAGCTGTGAGAACTCAACTAGTATAAACATATCTGATGTAGTAATGCCTTTGGTGGAGATTATTTTGTTTATTTGGATCATGGAACTGTGCAAAAATAATTACGTGAAATGCTTGTTTGAATCTGCAGTACTTAAGTAAAATGTCTTGATTAAATGCCCGTTTCTTGTCTCACTTCCGAACCGTGTCTTATACTCTTATTTGGGCTGGTAACTGCAGCCGTTAACCGGATGTACGTTGAAAATGCTGATTGCTTCAGCAGCCGTTGGATAGGCAATGCATGGCTTCTAGGAGGAAACTCAGCACATCAGAGAATCCGTGCTGTCCTAGAGGAGCCAGCAGCGGGTTCCAGTGACAAAGAGGTGGAGGTGGCTTATGTTACTGGAAAATCTCTGACCCACCACATCATAACATCCATTTTATTTTAGCCCGGTCGAACGACAAATCTCGCCGCATCCACTGGAGTTGTAGGATAGAGTTGTGCCCCCCCACCCCATTGAAGTTGTAGGACAGAATTTTTCATTTTAAAAGGGGTTATAGGCAAAGGGAGTTTTAAAAAGTCGCCAATCAAAAAAAAATATTCACTAAAAATATGTTCTAATTTTGAAAGAAAAATCATTTTACGTACCATGAAAAAATTTAATGAAAAGATGTTACGATTTTGGAAGGAAAAATTGTTCACTGAGAAGGAAAAAATGTTTTAGGTTGTAAGAAAAACTTTTCCATAGAGAGTGTTCAATTAGAGGAAAAAATGTTTTAGCTGAACTAAAAAATGTTTCGGCTTGTATAAAAATATGTCTAGTAATACATGTGATTTGTTTCATAAAATACAAACTTTTAAAAATAATTCAAAAACATATGATTTGCTTCAGCTCGAGTCAACAGTCAAGAGATTTGCTCGTGCTGCCATGCTCCACAACGCTTCAGAAGCTGGAGCAAAGAAGCAATTTGGAACAATAAGTAAGGCACCTTAGATCTAAGTTCATAGGTTGAAAAACGTGATAAGCTGTTTGCGAAAGGTTTCCACAAGAATGGGACTAAATTGCTCCTCCTTTTGGCATGGTTCCACGCTCCATATGACTATTTTTTCGAAAGATCCCGGACATGTGCGGCGTATATGGTGTATATTAATAAGAAGAAGAGAGTTAATCCGTTTGTGAGGGAAACCGGATCCAAAAACCTTACAACCACCAGCCTTTATCATAACCACTTACACAGCACACCTAAGACTACAGCTACAACTACCATCAAGCCGCCTACTAGTACAACTATCTAAATGAGACCGCGCCCATCACGTGCCATCGTTGCTGAGCTTGCCACGGAAGACAGCAGCTCCGACTTCACAATGAGGACCACAACATCGTCCAAGGTCCACCAAGGTCCTCATTGCCAGCCACCCACCAATGACCAATCACATCTTCGAGTCATCGTTGCGGAGCTCGCCGACCCGGACGAAGCAGCTCCGACTTCTCAAAGACAGTAATTGGACACTGCTGCCGATTGAGAGATACTAAACATGGTGCTAGGCTTCCATGACGACGCCTTCGAGAAGATCACGACGCTGAAAGTGTGTTGCCATCGTAATGGGCAAGGTTTTTACCTAAGAAAAAACCAACAGGGTAGGATGGGGTGGATGCCTCCAACGAGGAAGCGGCGCTCATAGGCGTCGCTGTCCGAGCTTTCGCCCTATCCTCAACCAACCTACCCCCGCAAGAGCAGTCGTCGGTGCATAGCCAAACGCGAGCACCAATGGCCACAATAGCGTCCCCGATGGAAAAGCAAGCGCAACACAAGGTTGGAGGCACAGAACCTGATGGAGATTGAAAACGAATGAGTGAAACCGTCGCATCACCGCTTCACTACTCTCCGGCATGGCGTCACCGATCAACAGCACGCCGCTCTCAATGGCCACCAACGCCCGCCAACCATCCACCACCGGCCTCACCACAGCAGGGCCACACCACCACCGGTCGCCTCACCCGGCCTTGCGCAGTCACCGCACCACGCCAGCAGACGCCGCTGGCCCAATACGTGCGGCAACACGCCCTGGCGCCGCCTACCGAGCTGGAAACTGCCTGCATGCATCCTGCCGCCCAACACCACCACCAGCCACCAAGGCCATAGATCCGCCGAGTGGGGCGACGGATCTGCCCAAGGTGACACCTACGATCCGGCTACCGGAGCACCGCATCTGCCCCAGCCACGCCGGAGAAATCGCCATTCCGCCTGGCCGCGCGACACCCCGCCGCCACAGTCCCTACGGGTGCTGGACTTCTAGCCTCCCGCTCAGGCGATGGCGAGGAGGAGGAGGGGGCAGAGGGAGGGAGTCCGGCGGCGGCACAACTGGGAAGCCCTGTGCCGCCTACGGGAGAGCAACGCAGGGAAAAAGGAGTATCCGCTCCAGATGACTAAGATGACTAAGAGTACATGATAGTTGACAGCAACGCAAAACCAAGAAATTTGCAATCCCTATAGCAAATTCTTGAAGACTTGCAAATTGAATGGCAAATTCTGGTAAAGCATGCGTATTAAGTGTCAAATTTTGAAGTCTCTCGTGTAGTGGCATGGTAAGGTGCTGGATAATGAGTGTGGCTGCGTTCAAGAGGGTGTTAATGGGCAGAGGGGTGTAAGATGTGCGGAAGTAGGAGATATGAGGTTGGATGGAGTGCTCGGACAGACAAAAGTTGGAAAGCAGCGAATTCTAAGTTTTGTTCTATTTTGGTAAGAAAAGAGTATATTTTACTAAGACAATTCGCACTATCCACCTAGTCCCCTAGAAAAATTCGGCTCAATTTACTTGTCTCAACTATTTTTACTCCTTGATATAATCCGTCTTTTTTCCTACGTGCAAGTTGAGTTTAAATTCAAATTTAAACTTAGGGTTAATTTGGTAGCAAATGCTCCTAATCTATAAAAATAATAATGAAAAAGGCTTAATATATTTCATGGACGTATATCATTATGTCTTTTGTCATTGCATCAAATATGAACTTAAAGACTTGGCTTGTACACCTTGACAAACGACGAATATCATTAGTGGATAGATTGGAGTAACTAAAATGATTTAGAGTAAGCCGGGCCGACACTTTATTAGTGGGTTTAAGTCGATGGGAAGAATTGCTCAAGATGGATAAAACTTTTAGTCAAATTGTCCGTCGGGAGTTTATAGGATGGTATGTTAGCGGAAGGGTTAAAATGTAGGGTTCGTGGAGATAAGAGGCCGCAGGAAACGATCTCGGTCTGGCTCTCTACAATCGTAGCTCCACCGACCACAGTTGTGTTAGCTCAAAAGCATTCTAAATTGTAAATCATTTTAATTTTTTTAGATTCATAGATATTACTATGCACTAGACATACACTATATCTAAATGCATAATAATATTTATGAACTAAAAAATTAAAACGACCAACGACCTACAATTTGAAACGAAGTATATCTGACATGGTAACAGCAGTGCGGAATCGAGTTGAAATTTGTTTCGACAGGCATGATAGCGAAACGAAAATTTTGGGACTCTTGGTGGCAAAGTACTGCCGCATAGGACATCTTTTCTTCTTATCCTTCACTCACCACTAGGCACCAGTACGTAACATTGCATTCTCTTGGAGCGTTGCATTCACTTGGAGCGTCCAGACATGTTCTGCATCATGTTTCACCAAGCAGAAAACCGACAAGTCAAAGGTAACGAATACAGCAGCTGCCTGTGATATTAGTGAAAAACATGTATATGCATAAAAGCTAAACGCAGAATTTAGCACCAGGATTTCATGAAATCTGACTCTCCAACATGTTAACCTACACCACCTTCACTCCTGTGTTGCCTCTGCCTCAGCCTCACCCTCTGCCTCTGCCTCTGCCTCTGCCTCTGCCTCTGCACCCTCACCCTCACCCTCACCCTCACCCTCTGCCTTCGGAGGGGGTGGTGGTAATACCTCCTTCACTATATCCAAAAACTCCTGGACCCGTTTATCTTCGTTGCATGTTTCTCCTCGCTCGTCCCTGTTAAATCGCCTCCCGCATTCTTCTATCATCTGCAGTGGAGGATCAAATCAAATAGGCCAAAAAGGAGAAAAAATCAGAATGATGGTTAAACAATTAACAGATTTCTGTGCTTATTTGCAGATAGTCTGTTCTGACAGTAAACAATAACAGCCAAATTCTGCGGACATCCCAATCAGTTTGATTCCTTGTAACATAAAGCTATCAAGTGTAATCACTGTAGTTACAACTTAAAATGAGCAGTTCCTGGAAGTGTAATAATCAATAATAATAATAACCTAGTAACAACCATTGCCTAAAATTTGACACTTGAACTATTTTTATCTGCCCATTGTTGCAAGGAAAATTCAAGCTAAAAGATGAACCTCTTTCAAAGTCATAGTCATGGATAAAGATAAGATAGAAAACCAACCTACGGACAAGTCAAATTTCTCAAGGATATGAAACAAGTATAACTGTCATACAGTATATTCTTTCAAGCTCATGTCATGTGATTTCAGGGAAAAAACTTTTTTTCCTAAAATGTGCACTATTAAAAGTAATCAAGTTCATTTGCTTCTATATTTAGAAATATGCATAGGCTCCAATACTCTCTTTCTTTCAACAACAATAAACTTTAGCTGACTCCAATAGCTTATTTGGCATTAACCAAGCAATATAGCAAAACTAGAAAAAAGAATCATATGCTCAGTATCCATCGGCAAGATAAACACAACAGTACCGCATATGCATCAGCAGCTGAGGATGGTCTCCAGTTGATGACATTTAGCTTATCCGCATCAGCAAGCCTGAAACCCTCACTTCTCTTCACAAATTCATAGATTGATTCCCTTGTCTGGTTGCAAGCAGGGGTTTTTAAGAGGTACTCATACACCTAGTGAGACAATGACAAACTATTAGACCAGTTTAGGCACAAAACAGCATACAAAAACAAGTTGAGGCGGTGAAGCATCAGGTACAGAGCAGCAAAAGAGCAAGCAATCACCTTACACTCTGATGCAGCAACAGCCCCCAAGCATCCCATGGGGTCAATTTTGGCTCCTCTTGATCGCAAAAAGTCAAGAACTTCGAAGTTTGTAAGGGACCCTGCATTTTCTTTCAGTCTGCAGAACAACAATGAGCACATGAAGGCTGATAAACAGCACAGGGCATTCAAGATGTCTGCACTCAGGGTCGTTCCGTTTGCATCATTGAGTGGCAAAATTGGAGCTCATGACAGGCTGCCCCATGAATCCTTAAGGAAATTGAGAGACGACCACTCACATCTTCATTGCTGCTCCAGTCCAGGGGCCAATGGAAACTCCTTGGCAACTGACAGTGCCCGCACCACGGCTAGATTCACCTTGCTCGCTGAAGAAGACGAAGGATAGCCTAGTTGGAAGTTGAAAACACGGACGGATTGGGTTAGCAACGAAGCACGCAGCGTAGCAATCCGGACCTAGAAATTTAACCTACGGTATATGCCTAGCCAAAACTCCAATATGCAATTCGGTAACACAAGTTGCGAAGGGCGCGGAGGACGCATGGGCGGCCACCGGCGCCGCCGCTGCAGCAGCCGCCAGTTGCGGCGCGAGCGAGCAAACGGCAGGCGTGGAGCCTGGAGGGGTGGAGAAACGGAGCTTCGATGGATGGATGGATGGATGGATGGATTCCCACGCCGCCTCACCTCACCACCCTCGATCCGCCACCGCCGCCGTGCCTACTGCCGCCGCCAGACACTCTGAGCCCGCCGGCCCGGGAGCCCTCCCCCGATGACCCCGAACCGGAAACCCTAACCCAGTCACCACCATGCCTCAATCCGAGAGAGCAATGAGGAGCAGGAGCAGGAGGAGGAGGAAGAGGAGGAGGCCCACCTCGTCGCCGGCCGTCTACCACCACCCACCGGAGTTGGGACGAGCACGAAGCGTCGGAGGAGGAGAGAGGAGCGAGCTGTTGACCACGGACGGGACGGAGAAGGGGCGGCCGGCAGGGGAGGGACTTGCATACATTACAGGGAAAATGTGGAAGGGGTTTTCGTTGGGACCGTAGTTTCTCAATTTTTGATGGTAGGAGGGAGCAAATTGCAAAAACACAGGCGAACGCATCATCGGAGGGTTCGTGTGATCGATGATTTTGTTTTTTTTTTCCCCAGAAGAATTAGATGGAGCCTCGTGTAATGACGAGTATTTCGCTAGTTCACCGAACTCTCTCTCTGGTACTGTGGTACAGTTACAGCTAGTTGACGGGCCATGATGATGCATGCCGGCCTTGCCGGATTTGGCAGCTGCCAGCTGGGCGGAACTAGGGGGTATTCCTGGTATTCCCAGAAATACCCAACTTATTTTGTCAAAGAGCAAGTATATATAAAGTATGGAGACATACATAGTTTTAGGCTTAATTCTGTTGTTTGTAAGTTAGTTAGCAGATTATCCGGACCATCGCTTCTTAGAGTAGGTTTGGTTGCTCGTATCATTTGGTTCGTGTACAACTTATTCAGGATGAAGTCATCCTACTTAATATATTATTCTATTAACAAGAGTAAACTATATGGTACAAATAAATTGGTTGAACCACACCATTCAGGATCATCATATATGCATCATGTTACATACAACCAAACACATATTTAGTGTCCTAGTTACTTGTGTCACGCTCAGGCTTTATCTCCTTAACTTCTCAAATCCAAAGTTTGGGCTAGGCACCACATAGATGGCCAAGAGGTGGTGTGTTCAGGAACAGATCAAACTAGGTGGGTAGATAGGAGCTCAGGCCCAAGGATCCAAACCTGCTGTGCTGATTTTTTTTTTCATATTTCAAGTCCAAAATCTGTAGTATTATTGAACTATTTTTTCTAAGTTAATATGATGTCTATGCGTATGTAAATCATTTGCACTAGAATTTATGTTGTTGTATATATTTTTGTGTTTACATATTTTATGGTGGGAATACCCAACTTCAGAATCCGGGCTCCGGCAGCCTGATGCCCTTGTCCCGCCCGCCTGCAGTCCTGCTCGTCGCCCTTGCACTTACCGTTAATTACGCGTGGGCGCGTGTCAAGCCAAGCGCGAGCACGGCGATGATGGTGTAGAAAAGAGAAACAAACCTCAATGGCCGGTTCGGCTGGACTTATAAGCTGGCTGAAAAGCTGAAACGGCTTATTTATTGTGAGAGAAAAACACTGTCGGTGGCTGATAAGTCAGCTGATAAGCTGAAGCGAACAGAGTGCAAACCTTTCAAGTGACGCACAACAGCTGGCTGGAACGGGAAAATCATTGGTCAGCAACAAGATCTTGCCCCGTGACGTGATGAGAAAGAGCATACGCATTGCAAGTGCTGGAATTAATCGCTGCTTGTTTTTCCAGGGTTCCTTCGTTACCGCTCTTACTCTTACTGGCCAGCATCGCCATCAGCTTTGCCTTTCAACCAGCGCTAGTCCTAGTCTTTTCGCTGTCTTATTATGCTAAGTACTACTACTACTACTTTTCTTGTGAGATAATAAAGTAGCACTAGTACTTTTTATACCACGTATTAATTAGGAGCACAGGTACAAAGCGGCAATTTTATTTTATTTTGGGTCAAGTGCAACTTGCTAAGGTGGAAATAAACTTTCCATTATCTAAAAAAAACAATAATAGTGCACTATTTTGAGTGAGAGGATACAACACAGTACAGATTGCCAGCTTCTTGTGTCAAGGCCCAGAACCGGTCCTATCAAAAAAAAAAAAAGGCCGGGACCCGGTTTCAGAAAAAACAAAACAACGTCACACAAACACGCACACACAAAACGGAAAGCGCATGCAGGCCCGCTGATGCAGCCCACATATCCCAAGCCCAGCAAAGAGGCAGCCACGGACGGCCCAGATCGAGCCCCGCGCCCACTCGCTGCCCACCCTGTATAAAAATAGCCCATCCCTCCCCGCTGCCCCTCTCGCCCAAAGCCCTAGCCCTCGCGCCGCCGCCGCCCGCAGCCGCCGCCACCGCCACCAGCGCTCGAGGTGCTGGTCACCCGGCAGCGCGCCTCCGCGACGCCACCATGAAGGTAACGCCCGCGCCTCGCCCTCCCCTCCGTCCCTGCGTGAATCGTGAATAGAATCCCCGTCGTCGCCTCGATTCGTGGCTGCCTGATTTCTGATCTCTGATTCCCCCTTCCCCTTGTATTTTGGTTGCGTTGCTTGCAGTTCAACATCGCGAACCCGACCACCGGGTGCCAGAAGAAGCTCGAGATCGATGACGACCAGAAGCTGTGAGTACCCCCCATTCCTCTTCCTACCTCATCTACTAACGCTACTTCCGTGGCCGCCGGCCGCGTTCGTCGTTTCCATTAGTTAGATCCGTGGGAGTCGGTGCCTCTTGGTTTGATCTGCCGTGCACTGTTCTTGGCGGCTCGGTGCCGGAGCCACAGTTTTCTATTAGCAATCGCCTATTGGCTCCCCTGGCCTTGGGCATCCGGTAGTTAGTGTCTGGAGGAGTAGCTGCTTATTGCGTAACGTTATCCGACATGAAGATTATTCTGCTTGCTAGACCAGCGTGCCAGTGCTACGCACTATTTTCACAGTTGAAGGTTTAGAATAATGTCCTGTTGGAAGTCCATTGTTGGGCTAGGGAACGGCAATTGAATCTACTGTTTTTAAGGTTGTTCAAAATTTTGAAATTTTAACATTCTAAGTTTATTGGTTCTGTGTTGGAGCAGGCTGTTGTTTTTCCAGAATGTTTATAGTAGTCTGTACCTCATTGTAGGGTTTACGGGAAGCTGTGTAGTAAATAGTGATGGTTGCTGGATTGAATCTTTATTGTTTGTTTTCCATGCAACCCTTCTGTGATGATTGGCAGGCTTCTTTATAACTCAGCAAGTCCTTGGTGGATTATAGAGAAATGTTATGGTATCATCAAGGAGATGAAAACTGCTGTTTTAACCTGTTCATTTATAGTAATGGCAACGTTTGTTTAGGAAAGTGATTGTTTCGTCTCAAAGAAACAACTCAAGTACATTCTCAAAATCAATATGGCAGCACACCAGGCGAATGTTGTCTGATTATTATTGAAATAATGTGATAACATTTCTTGTGTACCCTGTAAATTGACTTAATTTTGTCCTTCGGGTTGTGAATATTTTGCATATGATATTCCTTCCAACTGTGATTATGTAGTTGTATACTGTATGTAACATTACCTGCTTATTAGCTAATGCCTTTTTGTCAACTATAGGCGTGCCTTCTTTGACAAAAGGATCTCCCAGGAGGTTCTTGGTGATGCTCTTGGCGAGGTAAACCACTGACTATTTATTTCTTGATAGTTGCAATCCCAGTGCCTAGATTTGTACATTTCTAACATTTCTTGTTACTGCAGGAATTCAAGGGCTATGTCTTCAAGCTCATGGGAGGCTGTGACAAGCAAGGTTTCCCGATGAAGCAAGGAGTGTTGACTTCTGGGCGTGTCCGCCTTCTGCTCCACAGGGGTATGGGACTTCTGCTTTTGCTTCCAGACTTGAGATACGGTTATTTTCCGTCCTTGCACCTGTTCTTATCTGAGGCATTTGTATGGTTTCTGTAGGCACTCCATGCTTCCGTGGGTATGGCAGGCGTGATGGTGAGCGTAGGAGGAAGTCGGTCCGTGGTTGCATTGTCAGCCAAGACCTGTCTGTTATCAACCTGGTGATTGTCAAGAAGGGTGAGAATGATCTTCCCGGCCTGACCGACACTGAGAAGCCCAGGATGAGGGGACCCAAGAGGGCATCCAAGATCAGGAAGCTCTTCAACCTTACCAAGGATGACGATGTCCGCAAGTATGTCAACACATACCGCAGGACATTCACTACCAAGAATGGTGAGTCAATTCTTTGCTTGGCACTTTGCTCCGTTGGTTAGTCTTGCTTGGTCCCCAACACATCTAGATGTCTGTTGCAATGCTCACTGCTGTACAATTTTCTCTTTAATCAAGACGTACAATTGTGTTGTGGTCCTTGCCTGTCCTGACTGTTAATGTTGAGATGGATTTTATTCTGACTAGAGCTTTGCTATTGATATTGTATCGTTACAACTTTCATTTTACCTGATGGTTACTTGTGCTACAGGCAAGAAGGTTAGCAAGGCCCCCAAGATCCAGCGTCTTGTTACCCCTCAGGTCATCCAGAGGAAGCGCGCCAGGATTGCGGAGAAGAAGAAGAGGATCGCCAAGAAGCAGGCTGACGCTGCTGAGTACCAGAAGCTGCTGGCCCAGAGGCTCAAGGAGCAGAGGGAACGCCGAAGCGAGAGCCTGGCCAAGAGGAGGTCCAAGCTCTCTACTGCTGCGAAGGCCTCAGCTGCCACATCCGCCTAAGGAATGTCCAGATGCTTTTGAGTTCTTTTATGAAGGCCCCTACCTATCTAAGAACAATGTTATAGCTGAAGAACCCCCTGCGCTATGTTTGCAATGTTCAGAACCTCCACTTTCTAGCTTCATCGGTGCAATTTTGCGTGGACATGATGCAGGCTTGTCGAAATATTTCTGGAACCTGAGATTTGTTACGATGTTATTGTGTTTCTCCCTGACAAATATGAATATTTAAACTCATGCAGGTCGACCCCGGTCCTGAACAAAGAATTCTATTTGGTTCAATTGAGCTCCTACATTCATCCAAACATGCAATGATCTTTTAACCTTTTTAACATGCTAACAAAAGTTAGAAATGAACTGATAACATGCTCACACATGCGAATTGATCAATTTGCGTTTGTCCAAGCAATCCCGAAGAATTCTTGCAATTTCGTCCAATGCAGCACACTTACATATATACTATATTATGCATCTAAAAATGTCAAAACGAATATTATTTTGGAATAAAAATGTCAAAACGAATATTATTTTGGAGCGGAGGTACAATGGAGGGAGTGTTGTCTAAAGTTATCAAAATACCCCTAGTTATGCTGATGTGTCAAGTGGAATGCCATTTCAGAGACTTTATATTGGCTAAATCATACAAGCAAAGCAAACTTCTTTTAAATTCTTCAATTTTAACTCGTATAACCAATCTTCATGATGGCAATATTATATCAGTAACTGTGGAGGGTATTTTGAGCAACAACATTAGTGTGGAAAAGTGACCGCCATCTAAGTGTATAACCAATTTATTTACAATAGCAAAAGGAAAATGGAAGGAAACACCAACTCGGATTAAGGAAGACGATGAAACTAAGCTGAACATGACACCTACCTTAGGGAAGATCCCAGCCCTAATGGAGCCAACCTAGATATTTTAATACAAGACTCTAAGCTGTCAAGAGAGCCTAGCACCATCTCAGAGTAAAATACATAGAAGCTCCCTCCCATATAGCCTGAACATATAATCGGAGAGATGTAGCACAGTAGGAATGCGCGGAATACCTCTAACTCCATGCACCCAACATCAAAGGCAAGCATCGGTATCCGCCACTAATAAGATCCTTGATTAAGTAGTCACTGAGGATGGTGCATACATAAAGATAATAAAGAGAGAAAAACGGACGATAGCAACTAACAGGCCGATGCAAGAGGGTGGATGAAGGAAAGAATCATAGCAGGGAGCAAGAGAAAACTACCAACCCCAAAATGGAACGGTGGTAAACACAAAAAGAATGCAAATTGCTAATTAAAATCTCATAGTACAAGACCACCTCTATTAACCCTGCATGATGACCATTCCGATACGATCTAGATTCCTGCAACTCGCGCGGGGAACACCATAAAACCCTAATTACAAGTATGTTATCTTTCTTCGATATGCTACCACACAAATTCAATCGATACATGACTACCAGTCTAATGCTTCTAAACCAATGTTGTAGATAGCCTGCTATAGCGCTACTATAGCTTTTTGAGATAGATGCCGCGACGATATTGCAAATATTACCGCTAACTCTGCTAAAGCGTGAAATATATAGCCCTGCTAAATTCAATAGCCTAACACCGCTATGGTTGAGCTACGAACTTATATACTTGTGATTTATGAACTACAAGTTATGATTTATGACTTATCTTATGAGTTGTGACTTATTTGCTTATGTTTGCACTTATGCCTGCATATACTTATGAAATATGAGCTGAAATTCATGAAATTAATAATGTTCAGGTTCAAATCTTGCTAGTTTTTTTTATACCGCTAAAGGTCATAGCTTCCGCTATAGCTGCGCTATAATGTCTATAGCTTTTTCGGGAGCATTTCGCTAAGTTATATAACCCGCGATTTGCAACATTGTTCTAAACTAACGAGATGCAAGACTAAACTTTTGAATTCGTGCATCTAATTGGGAGTTAACGGGAAACAAGCTGTCTAGCTGCTAGACACCACTAGGCAGTAGCAGGCACGCCACACCACGTGACCGCAGCCATCCCTTGCCGCCCAAACGTAACCACCACATGCCCCTGCGACCTGATGGCCACTAAAACCCTCTCCTCCCCTCCCTCCTCCATCCAGGCTCCAGCGAGCTCCTCCGGCTCGCTCGCCACCAGCAGCAAAAAGCCCACGGAAACCGCCGGAAAGGACCCGGCGCCTCAGCTCCCCCACTACCTCAGGCTCCCCCCGGGCGTCGCCCCGTTCCGCTTGTCCCCCTGCACAAAAAAGCTTACACCCCTCGCTATTCTATTGCCCACTCGCCGGAACGGGACAAGGCCTAACGCAGGAGCAAAAGCTTACACAGCTCACCTAACCCCTGGATCAAACACTAGTTAATGGATTATCCCTAAAAAAGGTGGCCTCCAGGACATGGGCTCCGCTGGCGACTGTCTCTGGAGGCTCTTTTTAAGGCGCCCTCTGTGTGTGTTGTGGTGATTGGGAAATCATGAGGAGGGAAACTAGGTTTCAAGAGATGTTGAGAGTGGAAGGGGAGATGAGGGGGGCAGGGTGTCTGGAATGGAGGCTGATCCAAGATCCTCGGGTGCGACAGCATTAGGAAAGCCACCTTTCGGTTTCGTGGTTGCTACCGGGGATCTCGGACCAGGCTTCATTCCTCACACAGTGCTCCTGGTTGAGCCAGAAAAAATCGTGCCCTTCCGGGCATTTGCAAATAATGGTTTTGTGCTTTTTTGCGGAATGTTTCCCCTTTCTTAACCATGAGTTTCTAGACTGAGCTATGTGTACTATCTTTTTCGAGTTTCTTTTCAGCTTAGTTTTTCCTGTTTTGGAAGAATACCACAAACGTTGTGATAGACGTTTCAAATTTTTTCTTTGCATAATTCATTAGATCATCTTAAATTATGAGGAACCATCTGCCTGAGCTTTGCAAAAAGGTAATGAACTCTGCTTATTCTTGTCTGATGCCTTGCAGCATTTCCACACTGACTGGTCTCAACTCCAACGTCCAGGCATCAGAAGAAGAACATTGTTATTACTCATTCACCTTGGTTTTGTTTTGTAACAATTCATTTTTGTTTCATCTGTACTCTTAATATTTCTCTAGTTCTTGCTGCAAAACTATGCGAACTACCAGGTTAAGTAAATTCAAGTTATCCCTGAAGTGCACAATTCTGCAGGGGCATAGTGTTTAATTTGGCAGCTCACCTAGCTAGCTGCCATGCGCATGGTCTCTTTCAGAGTGCAGAAGTCCTTCAGATGTTGGATTCATCAGAACAAGTTTCAGCCTCTGACTGGAGCTTCTTGGAGATGTCTGTAGACTGGACTGGGTAGACTTGGCTAAGGAATTCTTGTACATATCGTTAAGTCTGGTCCATGAATGTTTTGATTTGGTACGGTGACTTGAATCGCTGTACTTCTAGACTTCTAGTTCTCGAAGCTTTCTGACCTTAGTTACCTGCTGTCCAGCCACACAATGGCCCAATGTGTCAATTCCATGTATAAACTCGATTTTTTTAGCTGCTGCATAAGTCAAAAGTCCAAACACTCCTCCAGTTGGTCAGATGTCGACATTAACATGGCTTGTGTTTCCTTTCAATGTGCAATTAGCCAATTACAACACCACTGCGCATTTCCAATTCCAATTTGACGCGATTTTCCATCTGTACATCTCGTGAGATAGAATACGATAAAGAGAACATTAAAGGGTCTTTTTTCCAGGAATAAGTTTTTTTTAGAACATACATATTGAAAAAGAAAAAAAACATAGCTAGACTATTCAGGTCCTGAGCGGGGCGCACTCGTAGCCTTATATTCAGATGTTCATTTCAGCTTCTTTTATGGTGGCTCCAAACTTATTTTGAACAGGGTATCTATCAAAAGAAACTTGAGTTTTTCTATTGAGGCAATTCATAGCGTGGAGCATCATCATAAGTTCCAAACTTAGAAGCTATCATTGTCTTGCTAAATTTCAATAAAGTGTGCACCCATTCTAATTATGAGAATGATGTGGTGGCTCCACTAGCCAACTAACCCCTAAAGAAGTAAAGATATGCATACCTCTGTGAAGTGTCATGTCAACCACAAATGTGAGATTAACCTCTGTCTAAAGTAAAGCATCAATCCTTCCTTCCTGATCTTCTAGGCTGATTCTTTGGCACCCTTTTTTGAGCTTCTGAAGTCATCCTATACGTACCTAGAGACTTCCACAAAGTCATTCTACTAGTAAGTAGTTGTGGAAAACAGAGGCAAACCGGTTGCAGCTAAAGAGACCAAGTAAAACTACACAAGCTGACAATGGAAATGTATCCTCAGAACAATACATCACACCGACGATGATTGGCCCACGCGAGCCCTTGCAGTGTTTTAATTAAAAATAAATAAAAGTGGGGCTCAGAAAATTGCTCAGTTTGCTTGGATTCTTTTTTTTATTAGTATTCCATTTAGCACAAGTACAGATCACTTACAGCATACCACAAATTTTGCTGCCCGTAAAACTGTTTGCAACTCACACGCTAGTGTTTTTAATTCCGTTATAAAATACTCTCATGTTCCTTTTCATTTAATATTTTAGAACACATATAGTAAACTTTCTAAAATTTGACTAGTAATATTTTTAGAACTAAGTATATTATTAGCTATACGACAGCTGTATCGTCATATATATCACTACTTTTGCTATTATTAAATGTAAATTCATGATATAGAAGATTAATATTGTACCTACAAAAAGAAGATTACTATTCAACTGGACGAATGTTTTTTTGCAAATAAAATAAATGCAATATTCAAGCCACGTCCCAAAGCTACTAAATAAATCAGTAACATCTACTAATAAACAAGAATTGAGAGAGAGGATACCACACGACAATAAATCCAGTAGCAGATTGTACATACTACTTGCATTGCACTTTCAGAACCCAGAAGTAGCAAATTAGTTTGCATTCACATGGTACAAGAGTAGATACAAATGTAAATGTTATATTTACACAGTGAACTGTAGGTTTAGTGAAAAATGACATAGTTAAAACTTAGGCAAGCATCGCAATTTGCAATATTATTTTGGCATATGAATACATACACAGCCTGTGACTACTAATTATCTATGTACTAATAATGATGAATGCCTTGTCTTTTAAACTAGCTTAGTGTTCATGAATTGATACTGGAATACACCTTTATTGATAAACTAGAACTATACCCCTTAGCCTAATCGCTACAGACAGTGCCGGTCCTAAGGTTTTGAGGATCCTCTGGCGAACTCGTCGCGAGACCCTCTAAACTATATATAAATCTTATAATATATATAAGCGTTAATTTTTCTTACAAAGTGAAAACAAATCCAATGATATATTTTTAATTTAACATGTTTGAAAATTAAAATGATTACCTTAAGAAAAAATAGAACTCCATAATATCCATTGCTTCTCATAGAAAGATAGTTCTTCGGGCATTTCTTGTTGCAAAATCATCGAGGACGGTATTGAGATCAATAGTGTCCAAGATATCCCTCTCGATGGTGCACATAGGCAATCCATTTAACCTTTCTTGTGACATAGTTGATCTCAAATAGTTCTTCAACAACTTCAATTTTGAGAAACTTCTTTCAGCCGAAGCTACAGTCACAGGTACAGTTAAGAGGATTCGATAGGCAACTGAAATATTTGGATAGCAATCTGCAGCTACAACAAACTCCAGAATATCAAGTGCTGACATCAAAGAATCTAGCAAAGTCACTTGTAGCACCTTTAATTCTGAAAAAACTTATTGATCTCAACATCGGATGAGTTATCCTGAGAAAATGTTTCCACAAAATTCTTGCAATACAGCCAAAGATCAGCCTCATCCAAGGATTTCAAATTTTTTAAGTTGAACAAGAATCCAAAAATGTTATCAAATTTTTTCATCTGCTCAAATCTACTTGTCAATGAAGCAATTGCAGCATCAATCATAACATTGAAGTACTCTACTCTAAATGAGTCCACAACAGATCGTTGTATTTCCTCATCTTGGTCATCTTGTTCATCAAAATATTTCTTTCTCTTTCCTTGACGTTTTGTACGAAATTTTGGCTCTATATCCATTTCAGATGCAATGTTTTTTGCCGTACTCATACTAGAAGTGAAACCTTCATCTCTATACTTTTTTAAAATATGATATGACACCTTCAATATGTTTGAGAGTATCATCTATACTCACAATTTTAGATTGCAACTTCTTGCTCACCTTATTTATAGAGAATAAAATATCGTGCCAAATAACCAAACCAACTAAAAATTCAAAATTCTCTAGTGCACTCACCAAAGATTGACATTCACTAACTGCCATTGGGTCATCAGTTGAAGCCTTCTCTAGCGCTATTAAAGCTGATCTTATTTGAGGAGTTTGGAATCTGATAGCTTGAACACTTTTTATTCGGCTTTCCCAGCGTGTATTAGACCATGACTTAACTATCAATCCTCGGACATTGTCCACCAAAATCTTCCACCTTTTGGTAGATTTTCCAAACAATGTGTATATACGTTGGATGAGACAAAAAAAAGAAATAGCTTGCCTGTAAGATTTAACAAATAGTAAGTTTGAAACTTTTCCGAATTACGGCATATTATATGAAAACAATGTATAATAGAAATAATAGTTTACCTGCAAGATTTTCCCATATCACAAAGAGTAAGATTCAGGCTATGACATGCACACGGCATGTATAGTGCTCTTCGATTAATTTCAAGCAAGCGCTTCTCAACACCTTGGTGAGGACCCTTCATATTTGAACCATTATCATAGTCTTGTCCTCTCACATCATCAATATTCAAATCAAGAGAGGCTAATACATTCTTTAATTCATTAAAAAGACCCAATCCTGATGTGTCATCTACCTTCAAGAACTCTAGAAAGAACTCCTCCACCCTTGGAACATTCCTCGACATATTGACACACCGAATAATTAGAGTCATTTGTTCTTCATGGCTCACATCTGGAGTACAATCTAAAATCACAGAAAAATACTTGGCCTCCTTGATGATCTTTAGTATAGTTTCTTTCACACAATCTGCAAGAAGAGAAATCATTTCATTTTGAATTTTATGCCCAAGATAGTGATGATGAATCTCACTATTTTGAATCCGCCTAATATGGTCTTGCATCACGGGATCAAATTCACCCATCATTTCAACTATGCCCAAAAAGTTACCATTGCTATCTTGATATAGTTTCTCATTTTTTCCTCAAAAAGCTAAATTATGTTTAGCAAGAAACTTGACAGCAGAAACAATTCTTACTAAAACTTATCTCCAACGCTCTTTCTCCTTTGCAATTTCCCGTTGCAAATCATCATCAATTGTTTATTTTTGCTCAACCTTAGCCTAAGTTCATTCCAAGTATTCATATTTATTATATGCTCAACACTATTCTCATGTTGCTTGAGTCTAAGACTAAGATGTTTCCAGTCCCTCAATCCATCATGCGTTAGCAAACTTTTGCTCTGACTTGATTTGAACAATTTGCAGCAAAAATAAAAAACTTTGTCCACATGTTTAGAGTAAACCAACCATTTTCTATCAACCACCTCACCATTGCTTAACTTTCTGGAGTAGTAAGCATATGAAAAATGTCTATTAAGAGCATCTGCAGGGAACTCAAGACTCAATTCTCTCACCGGCCCCTTTTCAATCAATATATCTCTACCCTTATTATCAAGATTTCCCCAAGTTCTAGGATCAAAGACATCATGAATAGAAACTTCTTGCACATCATCAATTGAATTTTCAGGTTGAGAGGAAGGCTGTAAATTTTCATTCTCTATAGCATCATCAATGTCATCAACTTGTTTACTTAAATTATCATTAACTTGTTGCTGCCCTTGTTCTTCAATATCAAGTGCATCTACAGGATTATCATCAGGCACAACACTGCTTGAAGCTGAAAAAAACTTATGTATAGCACCTTTTTGAGATTCAATAAATTGATCTTCTACTCTTTTCTGTTTTCTTTTCTGAGCCCCCGACAAATATTTCTTAGGTAACATACTAAGATTCTAACACCTAAATTAGAAGAAAAACACGACTATATGAGTACCAAGTACTAGAAGTCCAAAGTAATTAATTTAGATTAAAAAACGATCAAGGAAAAAAAATACCTAGAGCCTGATCGCTGCCTTGCCGTGCGCGGTGCCGTGAGTCCAAGATGATGAGCCACAGTGTCGCACGCGCACGGTGACACAAACTCTCCAGTCGGCAGTCGCACTGCGGCGGGCGATTCGCAATTTCGCCTTCCGCCGAGGGCGCACGCGTGACTGTCCGTCTGTCCCGTAGGCGTAGGTTTCGCAAAGCCTAAAGCCTAAAGGCCTAAAGGACCTCTGACTCTGACCGTCTGGCCTAAAGGGCCTCTGACTCTGAGTCTCTGACCCTCTTTTTCTCTATCCGTCTCATATCTGTCGCAGGTCTAAAGGGCAAAGGTTCGGCCGGGGTCCACTGGGTCTCTACTCTCTCTCAATCTGTACTCTGTAATGAGCACTATCTCACAGTCTAAAGGCCCACCGATGTTGTATACTACCTCGAGTTGTGGGCCTAGGCCCCTCCCTCCCGTGGGCCCTAGGCCGTCGCACCCGGTGCACCCTTGCAGGGCCGGCACTGGACAGGGGTTAAAGTTTAGCTCCTGTCTGCCAAACACCCCCTAATTCTGTTAGAATACACGGTTGAGACGGCTCTTCACCATCAGTTCCTCCTGACCCGCCCGTCCCCGACCCTTCTCTCCTCTCGCCTGTCCCCAACCCCGCCCCTCTCCCTCGTTGTTTCTCTCCTCTATTCCCTCCCTAAATCCTAGATCCACAGCAGGCGGAGGCAGTCATTGGCCACATCTGTGGCGGCGACGTGGAGCGGTGGGCGGCGCGTGCTTGCCTGCGGGTTGCTGCTTGGCTCACCGCGTGGTCTGCCGCGCGGTGCCCCGTCCGACGGCGAGGTGGAGGCGTGCCGCGATGAGGCAGCTGCGCTGGGGCTCAATATGGTGGCCGTCGCGACCATCCTCGTCTCCGGCGCAGGGGGTGTCGCCATCCTCCTCCTCGGCCGCCGCTGGCGCGGGCGCGGCGGCGGCCTATTCGTGCTCGCCAAGGCGTTCGCGGCGGGGTGATCCTCGCCACAGGGTTCGTGCACGTGCTGCCCGACGTCGATGAGGCACTCACGGACCGCCGCCTCCCCGCCGTGCCCTGGCGGAAGTTCCCGTTCCCGGGGTTCGTCGCCATGCTCGCCGCGCTCGGGACGCTCCTCGTCGACTTCGTTGGCATGCACATGTACGAGGGGAAGCACCGCAATGAGGAGGACCAGGAGGCCGCCGCGCACATGTACAGGTCGGGAGGAACTAACGGTGAAGAGCCGTGTCAACCGCGTGTACTCAGAGGAGGAGGGTGTTTGGATACGAGGTGCTAAAGTTACTTTAGGAGTGTCACGTCGAATGTTCGGAAACTAATTAGAAGGACTAAATATGAGCTAATTATAAAACTAATTGTAGAACTCCTATAATAATTCGCGAGACGAATCCATTGAGCCTAATTAATCCATGATTAGCACATGTTTACTGTAGCAGCACATTGTCCAATCATGAACTAATTAGACTTAATAGAGTCGTCTCGGGAATTAGACTCCATCTGTGCAATAGTTTTTGTAAATAGTCAGTATCCAAACATCCGATGTGACGGGTACTAAACTTTAGGAGGTGTATCCAAACATCCCTAACAGAATTCAGAATTAGCTAACAAATCTGATGGAAGTGCTAAGAAAGGAATGAAAGAAAAATTTAGGTGTCAAATAGGGACGACAAAATTTTTCAGTGCCATATAAGGAATTAAGTTTTTTTCAGTGTTATATAGGGAATTCTCTCTTTATTGTGCCTGATACTGTACCCTCCAATATAGGTTTAAAATGAAATTTTGGCAGCTAATAATCACTAATCAGTGTGTTCTTTGAATGTTTATTTTGCCAGATACTGTACCCTCCAATATAGATTTAAAATGAAATTTTGGTAGCTAATAACCACTTATCAGTGTGTTCTCTAAATGTTGTTGTGCTAGATACTGTACCCTCCAATATAGGTTTAAATGAAAGATATAATCATCACTAACCAACGTGTTCATATTTTCATTTGCATGTAAAATCAAACAATATAAGTAGTTGTAAAACAGAAGTCGATTACCAGTAAATATTGTTGCGGCATGGAAAGAAGCTCAAATATTTGGTTTGATACAAAACATAGTGAATATTTTGACACTTTCCTCGTGATGATGTAAGATTTGAACTATCAATTCATGTAACATTTGTTGATAATGCCATTTTTCATTTGCTCATTAACGATTCCATCTCTATTGGTTCACTAAACAGTAAACACGATGGCACTTTCAAGTAACCAGTTGATGCATCATGCATTTGACCTGACCAAATGAGCATTAGATTGCTTTTGCAATTCTCGCATGAGCCGGATAAACACACAAGTGATAAGGCATCATAATACCCAAGAGACGGGAAATACTGTATATGCCACTAATGTCGCATATGGTGGTGAGATATGATTTTTTTCCTTTAAATGAATTTTTTCTTCCTAAGTGGAGCAAAGTATTTTTTCCAATCGGAACAATTTTTTCATTTTTACCATGCCAAGAGAGTAACATAGCACTTGCTCGACAATAACATGAGTCCACAACGAAAGGGGAAGCGCCATAGGAGCAGAGCTCCATTGGCCCGTGCTATCTTAAGAATAAGAGAGTTCTAATTCCACTACGTGGCTTTTAACTAAAGCAAAAAAGATTTTTAGGTTATCCCTGCATTTTTTTGCCGAGCTTTATTATAGAAACTGCATATTCGAGAACCATTACTATAGAGTTGCACATAATAAAAACGCGGTATGTACAATAATTGGTCAATCATCCTCCTTGCACTACCAATTGTTTATTGTGGGTATGATTGATTTGCTAAAATCGCGAATACTTTATGCATGTCGCGTACTCGTGTGATAATTTGTAAGAGAAATCACGAAACGAGGTAAAAAAGTGTTATAGGCGTAAAAAGAAAAAAAAAACCTCCTACACGAGCGACGCAGGCTGTTCTGGACTTTCTGTGGGAGCGGGAGGAGAGGAGAGAACGCTCGGAACTAAACTCCCCAATCTCCTTATCAAAAAAAAAAAAAAAAACTCCCCAACCCAAAACAGGCAAAGACTCCTCCTGTGCTGCCCTGCTGGACCCAGCAAAATCCCCAAATCGCCCTCCGACAGCACGCGACCGACCTCTGCTCCCCCCTCCCCGCATCAGCAACTTCCCTTCGCCCCGCATCCGCCCTCGACCCCCCCACCCCCCTCCTCCTCCTCCTCTCCCCGCCGCCGTCCGCCGCCGCCTGGCGGCCGCCTCTCGCGAGTCCACTGCAGTCGCCGGCGACGACGACCCCATGACTATGATGACGCCGCCCCCTCTCGAGGTACGTGCCCCCCCCCCTCTTCACTCGCTCTCTCGCCCGCCCGCCCCGATCTCGGCGGCAAGCTCCCCTCGCTGGCCCCGCCCCCCCGTACGATCGGGTAGGGCTTGGCTTCGCTCTAGGGTTTACGCGCATCGCCGGATCTGACACCCCCGCGCTCTGGCTCCCCGCAGCAGCAGCAGGAGGACGAAGAGATGCTCGTGCCGCACCAGGAGCTCCCCGTCGCCGGCCCCGAACCCGCCCCGCAGCCGATGGAAGGTGAGGGTCTAGGGCCTCCTCGCGACTCGCTCTCCTCCCGCCTTCTCCCTCTGCGCTCGCGTGTGTTAGTGGTGTTGCTGGGTTTATGTGTTTCTAGTTCCTGTTGATCTCATCTCATCTCACTCGTGCTGGTTTCTGCTGTGGTTGCTGCTGCTAGTCGTCGCGCAGACGGAGCCCGCCAACACGGCTGAGAGTCAGCCGGCGGAGGACCCGCAGACGTCGCGCTTCACCTGGACGATCGAGAGCTTCAGCCGCCTCAACACTAAGAAGCACTACTCCGACGTGTTTGTCGTCGGAGGGTATAAATGGTGAGATCAGGATCTCTCACCACCGTAACTGCTGCTGGAAACACGGGTAAAGGTCTCGGGGGTTTTGATTGAAGTGCCTATTTTTGCTCGCAGGCGTGTGCTGATCTTCCCCAAGGGGAACAATGTGGATCACTTCTCGATGTATTTGGATGTCGCGGATTCGGGGAACCTCCCGTACGGGTGGAGCCGTTATGCTCAGTTCAGCTTGGCCGTTGTGAACCAAATCCATCCCAAGTATACGATACGGAAAGGTATCTCTTTCGTCATTTATTGTTGCCTGCGTGTCTTGTGAGTGCATGGAAGTTTCAAGGGGCTATATCTTACAAGTATTTAACTGAGCTGGAACCATTGGCAGCTATTTGATCATTTACAAATGTCAATTTTTATCACAATAGCGTGTGGGATGCAGTTTTTAGCAGTGCAACAAGGGGGAACACAGCACATGCCTAGGTTCTATGGCGATATGTAGAGAGTCAAAAATCTCCCTGGTTGGATGAGGTTATAACTGGAAATGAGGTGCACAGGCTATTTGCCTGTAACTAATGACAATTACTATGCAAGATGATAGACAGCTCCCCCCCTTCCCCTTATTATGAGACATAGTTTACTATTCTGAATCAAGATAATATTTGAAACACATGTAGCACATGCAGGGCACATAAAGTTCTTCTAAGTTTAATAGAATCTTTATTTTTTAAGTTATTTCAACTTTAAGGGGGCTAGTTCACTTCTAGATAAGTATTTTGTATTTATTTATTTACTTTATTCTTGTAGGATGTTCCTTTGCTTCGAGTCTCTTTTTTACTTGCGTTTCTGGCAACTTAAACTAAGGTCATGTGTGCTTGTTGCCTTTACTGCATTGGCTGTCTATTTCGAAAAAATGTAATTATTGTGTTGGTTGTAAAAGATTCGTTTGACTTTTATTCCTATGTAAGTAGTTGTGTTAATATTGTTGAGTGTGGCTTTTATTAGGATGAATCATGAATCTAGATCATTAATCACGTACATAGCTGATCATTTTTATGATGCATGATATAATATTTTCAATAATGTTTCATTCAAATAAATAGAACTCTGTATAAATGCTTCTGTAAAATCAAACACTTTGAAAATTGCCAATGGATGTCTTACTGACATGTGTGAACAGGTGGATGCCTGTATGGGACCCATATGTCAGCATCACAAACGATTGTTTTCAAAACTGCATTGGTTGCAGTCATGCTTATTTTCAGTTTTCCCAATAACTCCCAACAGTTTTGTTTCCTACTTTGAACTTTACTGCTCCATTATCAACTCAAAGTTGCTTGAAGCCCTGACCTTCAGTTCAGTTGCTAAAATATATTAAGTGATGCATAGGTATTATTATTATTGTTGTTGTATACATGGGTTTGATTTCCAATCTTGTTCTTCCAGATATTCCTTAGATCCGCTGTTCAATTTTTATGTGTAGTACGTAACTTTTTTTTTTTTGCTTTAGTTACACCTTACATATGATGAGTATTCTGGTGTTTCTGCAACATTTCATTTTGTTGAATATATATGTTGGTTCCATGTTTGGCAGATACCCAGCACCAATTTAATGCACGTGAGAGCGACTGGGGTTTCACATCATTTATGCCTTTGAGTGACCTGTATGACCCAAGCAGGGGCTATCTTGTGAATGACACTGTTGTAGTAGAAGCTGAGGTGGCTGTGCGAAGAATGGTTGATTATTGGACTTACGATTCGAAAAAAGAAACAGGTTATGTAGGTCTCAAGAATCAAGGTGCTACCTGTTATATGAACTCTCTCCTACAAACGTTGTACCATATACCATACTTCAGAAAGGTGAGGTCAAGCATGGTTCAATCCTACATGTTTTTTCGAAGTGTCTGAACTCCGAATATTGAACTAATTTGGTTAAATGTTTATTGTAGGCTGTATATCATATGCCAACAACTGAGAATGACATGCCATCTGGGAGTATTCCTCTAGCCCTTCAGAGCCTTTTTTACAAGCTCCAGTATAGTGACAACAGTGTGGCTACGAAAGAGTTGACCAAATCCTTTGGATGGGATACTTATGATTCTTTCATGCAGCATGATGTGCAAGAGCTCAACAGAGTTCTTTGTGAGAAGCTTGAAGATAAGATGAAGGTAAATATGACAATAGTGAATTGCAATATGGTGATTACTTTTTATTAACTTTGCTTTTTCCACAGGGAACTGTTGTGGAAGGAACAATTGAACAATTATTTGAAGGCCACCACATTAATTATATCGAGTGCATCAATGTGGACTATAAATCTAGCAGAAAAGAATCATTTTATGGTAGGCTTTGTCATTTATTCTTTTCTTGCATGAAAACCATGTATTAATCTATGATATAATAGTTGCTTATGACATGGCCTTGCAGATCTGCAACTTGATGTGAAAGGTTGTCGTGACGTTTATGCATCATTTGATAAATATGTGGAAGTGGAGCGTTTAGAGGGTGATAACAAATATCATGCGGAGCAATATGGCTTACAGGTTCCCACAAATCCTGTTCAATGCATGCTTTATAGCTGAATATTCAGTGATTACCAATTCTCAGAGTTTTAAGAAAGTTCCAGGAATTTCAATTAGATGATGGAAATTTATGTGATGATTAGCTTTTCCTAACCTTTTGTTATTATAGTCATCCCTTAATTCCAAATCTTAATTTTGTTTTCAGGATGCAAAGAAAGGTGTGCTCTTCCTTGATTTCCCTCCTGTTTTGCAACTTCAACTGAAGCGTTTTGAATATGATTACATGCGAGATACAATGGTTAAGGTTAGAACTGTGCTGAACGTCACTGTCAAAATGATAAATCACTTTTTACATCTGTATGGTTTTTCAAGTATATTTCTTTTTAACAAAATGCTTGTTATCATGGCGTGCATCTGGATCCAAGGGTTTGGCATTGACCAAACTGTAAGCCTTTAGACTAATGAAATACAGACACTCTTTTTGAGATTTCCAAATCTGTTCCCATTTGGGCACTGGTACCAATTTTGCTTCTTTCAAGTTACATGAAGTATTTTTAGATATTGGCCAGACTGGCGTAATTTCTTTCAGATCACATGCAACAATTTTCAAAAGTTTGGCAAGAATTTACATAAAATTAATGTGATTGTATCTGCGACTCTATGCCATGAAGTGCTTGTCAATTTCTGTTACTGCTAACTCCTGAACCCATACAATGGGACTATCTATGCATTGATAAACCTATTTTTCTATTTTTGGGGCTATTGAACCTGTGTTGGCACCAACAAAATTAATTCTTTGCAGTGAAGTGCACCAAAATAGAATAAATATGTTCTAGGTTAGTCACAACCAGTTTTTTTTTCCTTTCTTTTTTGTGGGTTCAGTCATATCATTGTTGGGGATCACGTGAACGATGTGGTAAGCGCAAACATCTGTTGCAAACTGCGGTTTTGCTTTAGAATTACGAAAATTGTCAATAAATAGATGATTCTTCTGACAGTTATTTAGGTTGATGCACGTAGCCTAGGACCATACTGCTTGAATAGGGACTGTCGAATGACTTGGGAGACTTCTTTAAGGTGCAAGAGTTTTAAGCTGTGACAAATGACACCTCAATCACCTTGTATTTTGCATCAGCAAGTCCTTGTTTGGATATACAAACATGACATAGAAGCCTATTATTTGGATCCAATACCCTGCGTACAACATGCCTCATTCAGACATGATATTGTTCCATTGCTCTGTTCTTTCTTTTGATTATGATTCTCTGTTTCATGTTGACATGTTCTTGTTTTTGCTTCATTCCGTTCTCTGTTCTCATTTTTTTGAACTCTCTGTTCTCATGGTCAAGAAATTAACATGACATGTCTTTTGTTTAAGAAATGATGGATGAGATTATTTACAATTGATGGCAAACCCCCCTACTTTTGCAGATTAATGACCGTTATGAGTTCCCGCTACAACTTGATCTTGATAGAGATGAAGGAAAATATCTTTCTCCAGATGCAGATCGTAGTATTAGAAACCTTTATACGCTTCACAGGTAATTTATTTATCGTATGTTGTTCTAATTCTTTGAATGAATATAGTCTCACCAGCTATAATAAAGAAGTCTAATCTGTTTTAGAAATGAAGAAATTCCAACCAATGTAGCACTTCTCCTTTAAAAGGTGTCCCTTTCCTTACAGGAGAACTTAGGCTTGTGCCACCATGTCAAACTGTTTCAATCTTTGCCACTGCTTTTACAATTTTTAGACTACTACCACCACTATGTAAAACTTCTTCCATGTATGCCATTACCGATTTACTGTACCACATCGAGTGGCATAAATTGAACAAGTTTTGCCACTAAAATTGGTATGGCAGTGGCATAGGCCCTGTTTGTATACGCTTTTACTAGCCACGCTTGGATTATAATCTAAGCGAAGATTTTCTCGCTTCTCGCTTTTCGCTTCTCGTAGTTCAAATCGTTGAAGCGGCTTACCACATAAGCGAGAATCGGTGAAAATAAGCAAAGCGTTTGGCGGGATTCTCGCTTATTTCCACCGATAAGCCGCTTATAAGCGGATACAAACGGGGCCATAAACCGAACATTTTACACAGTGGTGGCATGAGTCAAAATATTACAGAAGCAATGGTAGATATCGAAACTGTAATTGACAGTGGCCCAAACCTATTTTCCTTTGTTCCTTTAGATGCTGATGATTTCTTGTGGAAGACAAGAACCTGACTGTAGAAATTGGCCAATTATATGTATCTATTCAATATTGTCCTTTTGGCCTACATTGTTAAGTTGTGTTAGAAAATGTGCAAATTTGAAAGTTTGTTCTCTTCCTTTTGCTGACAGTTTATATGAGAACATTATTAATCTTTTCTTATGACATGGCCCATTTTTTCTGTACTGATGTTGCCTATCTTCTTTTGTCAGTGTTCTTGTTCATAGTGGAGGAGTACATGGTGGTCACTATTATGCTTTCATTCGGCCGACACTCTCAGATCAGTGGTGCGTTTTTATCTTATGGGTTTCAGTTATTTCTAGTGTTTTCTGGTTCTGTTTGTTTTACTTATTTTGATTGTGGTCTGACATTCTAAAGCTTGAGGACATAATTACTATGTACGTTAGTAGTTCTTCACCCCATGTTGCTGTTACCTTGAAATAATTGGCGGGAAGATCTCTCTTATTTAGACTTGATGTTTATATGTTGATATATACAGCATATGGGCTAATATGGCCCTGATATATATGTAACAGTTGTGATATTAAGCTGGGATACAGTATATTTACACTCTCCTCTGCTAATAACTTCAGTTTACTCATTCTCGCTACATCACTATCTCGTTTCTCGTGTCAAGATGCAATCCTCGGAATCTGTTGGTTAGCAGTCTGCATGTTCCATCAACCTCACTGTAGGTTGACAGTACACAGTGCTGAATAGCATTTCACAATAATATCTTCTTTAAGCAGATGGGGCATGGACTCACTTCGCTTATGCACACAAGTTCATCCAGTTACTATATCTCTGAAAATATATTTTGCAAATGCGCTTCATGGTTTTTTTTTGGTTGGATACTCACTTTTCAGGTACAAATTTGATGATGAGCGGGTTACGAAAGAAGATACGAAAAAGGCACTTGAAGAGCAGTATGGGGGTGAGGAAGAGGTAACACTTTTTTTAACAACAGTTCATTCAGTATAATACGATTACTTGTTGACTTGTCGTAGTAACTTCATTCATCTTATTTTATTTTCTTTTTTTCATGCAACAGTTGCCTCAAATAAACCCTGGTTTCAATAACACGCCGTTCAAGTTCACAAAGTATTCCAATGCCTACATGCTTGTCTACATTCGTGAGAGTGACAAGGAGAAAATAATGTGTAATGTTGATGAGAAGGATATTGCGGAGCATTTGCGGGTAAGTAGTTTGTGTGTAATTCCCCCCTTTTCTATATATCATGTTGCATTTTCTTTGAAGATAGTGACTGGTTCAACTGTGCTTTTACAGATAAGGTTGAAGAAAGAACAAGAAGAGAAAGAACACAAGAAAAAGGAAAAGGCTGAAGCACACCTCTACACTATCATAAAGGTCCGGTCTTGTTTCAGTCATAACCAGTTTCTCTTTGGTGACTTTTTCTGATAGAGCTTTGTTTGTAAAAATGAACACAGATTGCTCGAGATGAAGATTTAAAGGATCAGATTGGTAAGAACATATATTTTGACCTGGTGGACCACGAAAAAGTTCGCAGCTTCCGCATTCAGAAGCAGTTGCCTTTTACTTCATTCAAGGTAAAGACCCCAAAAAATCTATTCCATATCAAGGTTTCATGGTTAAGATTTTTGGATATTTTTGGCCTATTTGCAAGGTTTGACCTGCTACATTTGTGGTGGGTTTGAACTCAAGTTTGAGCCCCTCCAAACACAGCCTTATTTTCTATTCTAGTTCTATCTTTAACTGGGAAACTTACCAGAAATAAGCAGTGCACTTGCTTTATGGTTTGTCTAACTTCCAATTTGGAACATTCCATCTATCGCATTCCAAATTTCTTTAATTTTACAGTTGTGCTCTATGATCTGCGTCAAAGCTAAAGTTTCCTATATAATTAATAATCATCCTTTGACTTGAATTTAGTCTCATTTGATTTTCAAATGAATTGTTTAATAGGAGGAAGTTGCAAAGGAATATGGCATACCTGTACAGTTTCAGCGCTTCTGGTTGTGGGCTAAGAGGCAGAACCATACATACCGGCCAAATCGTCCGTTGACCGCCCATGAAGAAGCACAATCGGTGAGTCATTTATTGCTCTAGAAGTTCACACTTATGATCCTTCAAATACTTATAAGTGGAATACTATTTGGTTCAACATTATTGAGGTCCTCATCTCTTACTTCCGTTTAGTTTTGTTACCAATTGCTTGATCCTTTCTTTTTAATTTTTGTTCCTCTTTGCCAATATGTTAATGTGAAAAGGGTAACCTTTTATTTTCCAATGTCAATTGCAAGTTGTATCTTCAATTCTTCACATCTCACTTGCAATTTGGAGACAAGTGAAGTGCACATTTCTTAACCCTTGAGATTTCCTTGCATGTAACATGTACCATTAGCTTATTTGAATTCATGATCTATCCTATCCTGTTTGGTTGAATTGCTTGAATGCAGAATACTAGAATTATTGCAATAGACTTAAGGATGTATCTGTGAGAGAACGTTCGAGAAATAGTGAAATATAAGATGCATCTTATCTTGCTTTTTACTTCTTTAACTTGTTTTAATTTATTTTGTGATTTTAATTCATTACTTTTGTTGCACAGGTCGGGCAGCTTAGGGAAGTCTCAAATAAGGCACACAATGCTGAGTTGAAGCTGTTCCTGGAAGTTGAACTTGGACCGGTAATAGCATAAGCAATTGCAATATATAGTTTCTTATGTCTCCTATTTTTTTATTATGCCTGCTAGATTTGAGATGCATGATCGTGCCTAATTATTACTTCTACAGGAGTTACGTCCAATTCGTCCACCAGAGAAGAGCAAAGAAGACATACTACTTTTCTTCAAGCTTTATGATGCTGAGAAGGAAGAGCTCAGGTATGTTTCTTGTTAATCTAGTTGTCAATCCTTGTGCTGAAAATCTATTACAGATGACTCGCCTGGTGACATCGGTCTGTTATACAGGTTTGTTGGTAGACTTTTCGTGAAGGCTTTGGGAAAGCCATCTGAAATATTGACGAAGCTAAATGAAATGGCAGGGTTTTCTCCAAATGAAGAAATAGAGCTATACGAGGTGCTTCACAATTCTGTATTTATTTCTCTAGAGTGTGGAAAGCATTCAAGTTTGCAGCATGCGTGTTCTACCATGTGCTCATACAGTTCTGTTTGAGTCCTTAATTCTTCAAGCGTACCTTGCTTGATAGTTAATGTCTTATAATGTTATGCACCTAATAATGTTGTAGCTATCCTCTTCCCAAGATGAGTATCCTGAGGCTTTTGACATTCTTACTCTGCAGGAAATTAAGTTTGAGCCAAATGTGATGTGTGAACATATTGACAAGAAACTAACTTTCCGTTCTAGTCAGGTTTGCAAAAAAAAGTCTCTTTTTTAGATACATATATTTATTTTAGTTCTGCAGTTAATGAAGGTATTCATATTTTTCTCTGAATTTGTTTTCTCATGCTTTAGCTTGAAGATGGAGACATCATCTGTTTCCAAAAGGCTCCTGTTCCTGATGGTGATACACAAGTGCGCTATCCAGATGTTCCTTCATTCTTGGAGTATGTTCACAATAGGCAGGTATACTTTGGATAAAAATCAATTGTAATATTTTCAATTTATCTCATTGTTTACCGAGACTAGACTACTATACCATTTCCTCCTTTTGTTTCACTTTGTCTTTGATATGCTGTTCTCTCTTCGCCTTCATTTATGTAAATCGTGGTGAGCATGTGCTTCCCAAATCCAAACACCATTATAAAAAAGGTGGCATAATTGGTGAGCATGTGTTTGCATGCACATATGGTTTTCTTTGTAAAATACTTTCTCATCTGTTGCTATAGGATGGGTATATATGGATATATTTGTGTCTTGTTTGTTTTACTATGGCATCATAATTATGCTTGCTGTTTTCTGTACACTGCAAACAAATGTACTGTTACTGAGCTCACTTAGTACTTTTGTGTTATTTGTACTGTAGGTTGTGCACTTTCGGTCTCTGGACAAACCTAAGGATGATGATTTTTCTTTGGAATTGTAAGTGGTTGCAAATCAAACCAATAAACTGATTTTATATTTAGTTTTTCTTCAACTTACATATATGTGTTTCATGTTTTCACTTAGGTCAAAGCTTCATACTTATGATGATGTTGTTGAGAAAGTTGCGCATCAACTTGGTTTGGATGATCCATCAAAGATTCGGCTTACATCTCACAATTGTTATTCTCAGCAACCTAAACCGCAGCCTATCAGATATCGGGGAGTAGAACATCTACTGGACATGCTTGTCCATTATAATCAGGTTGAATTCCCTTTCTTTTTTTATCCATTGAGTACATTACTGCATTTGAAGAATACTTAACATGAGTACATGACACTGATTTATTCTACTTTCATTTTCATGCTCCATTTTGCAGACTTCTGATATCTTGTATTATGAGGTTCTGGACATTCCATTGCCAGAATTGCAGTGTTTGAAAACACTTAAAGTTGCATTCCATCATGCAACAAAAGATGAGGTTTGTCTCATGTTCGTCACTAATTCCTATGCCCATCATTTATTGCTAACATATGCAAAAACACATGACTTGTCAGGTTGTAGTTCATAGCATAAGACTTCCAAAGAATAGCACCATCAGCGACGTGATTACTGACTTGAAAACCAAGGTGATCACTTGTTTGTCTTTCAGTTTATTCAGTTTGTTTGTTTCTCTTGAGAAGAAATCTTAGCTGAATTTGAATATGATGGTTTTGGTTGGGTTCCTGCATACCTTTGCCTTGTTACTATATTATATGTTTTTTTTTGGTTAAAGCATGTCTTCATGCTCTTTTTAATGCCCAACAGGTTGAACTGTCTAATCCTGATGCTGAGCTCCGCTTGCTTGAAGTATTTTACCACAAGATTTATAAGGTTCGTGCATTTACATTTGTGAATTAAGATGGTTTGTGTGAAATATTTCCCTAATGAAGATTCCTGTATGCTCTATTTCAATGTAATGTTCTGGAGTTTATGTATAACTTTCTAACATTTGTTCTACATCTTTCCTTACATTTGGCATTTTTATGGATGTTTTAATTATTCCCTGCAGATCTTTCCACCTCATGAGAAGATAGAGAACATAAATGATCAGTACTGGACACTACGGGCTGAGGAGGTTTGTATTATTTAATTTTTCTTGTAATTGATGAAGTTGCCCCTTTGATCTGTTGGCATTAAGTTGTGTTCACGTAAGCTTATTTATTCAACTATGATACTTATGTGAAGTTATGCATGACATTGCCTCTATCAATTTTGAAACAGATCCCAGAGGAAGAGAAGAATCTTGGCCCACATGATCGATTGATTCATGTTTACCATTTCATGAAAGACCCTAATCAGAATCAGCAGATTCAGAATTTTGGAGATCCTTTTTTGATGGTTATCCGTGAAGGTGAGACTGCTGCTGAGGTAATGGAGCGCATCCAAAGAAAACTTAGAGTCCCCGATGAGGAATTCTCCAAGGTACTCTATTTTCATCTCCATATTATTTTTTGAATGGATTTACCCAGATGTGTCTTGACTTTTTTATATTTGGATATTGTGGTTGGTTGAATCTAGAAACTGTTTATTGCTCCAACTCGATGAGGTGTTATTTTATTTTTGCCACAAATGTTGACTTAAATTCATCATTTTGCCACTAATTTTGACTGCCTATTCTTCTTGCCGCATTCTGGCCCCTTCCTGTCAGTGTGACATGCTTTGGTCATCTGAGGCATTGGCAAACTCTTAAATGAAACCAAATTATGGTTACAAAGCTCTGTGTAGTCTTGAATGTGCAATGTGGCAAAACCACATCAAGGGGTTAGTCCCTCCAGTTACAATGTTTCAAGTTGATTGGAAAGGGTGCCAAAATCTTTAGGCCACTGGAAGGTGTAGTGCACCTTTTGTTTGTTCGGAGGAGCTAGATATCAACACCTTGTTCCTCCAGAAATGAAGGAACTTGCCAATAAAAAAACCCCGGAAAATAAATGAAAGAACTTGGTTGGTGGGTTAACTTTTTAAGCATCAGTTCAGCCTTCGCCCTTCAGGGCATGTCTCCCCTTGGTCCCGCCTCCATCCCTGCTTCTCTCCAGTCCCTTTCATGATCTTCCCTGTATTTAGTTTGTTACCTGATTTATACTGTATTTCTAGCAAATTATTACATTTATCTTCACACCAATTTGTACTGCCAACATGCATCACTATCCCTGATAATGCTTATTTGATCAGTGGAAGCTTGCATTCATATCCATGAACCGGCCAGAGTACCTCCAGGATACTGATGTTGTATCTGCACGTTTTCAGGCAAGCGATTGGTTCAGCATACTTAAATGCATACCTTCTCCTGTACACTAAGTTCATGTATGATGCTTTTCTTTTCAATGTACAGAGGAGAGACGTATACGGTGCTTGGGAACAATACCTTGGCTTGGAGCACACTGATACAACATCGAAAAGGTCTTACACAGCCAATCAGGTAGGTAATGCTACCCTGTTGTGAAAAGAGTGAAATAGATGTTTGATGTGTCCTAGGACTCCATGCTGATGCTGGTCACGTTTATGTGCATCTTTCTTGCTCTGTTGTCGTGCTAGCGTTTGATGCTGGGTATTTAGAATATTGTTAAACATGATTTTGCTCTTTTGCATTAGCAAATTAATTGGTATAAAATGTTGCAGACCTTCAGCTGAGAAGTGAGTACAAATAACTTAATAAACATAGTCATGCGTTAAACTACCCACATGAACTGCCATGGTTTATGTATGTGTACTGTGCAAATAACCTGGGGTGACCTATGGTGTTATTCCTTTACGCTGGCAATTTGCAAATAACCTCTTCTGTGTTGGTTTGCATTGTCTGCAGAATCGTCACACCTATGAGAAGCCTGTGAAAATTTATAATTGAGAAACCATCATATGGACTTAACTCCAACAAAGGCCTCGTTCGAGTCGGTCTGCCAAAGACGATAAGGGACGTCACTAAGAAAAAATGGCAGATGAATATAATGCCGCTTGTGTGCCAAGGCCTGCATGACTCAGCAATGGCGTGAACCATCGGCATTACTCCTGTTGTCGATTGGCCAAAGGGTATTCTTTTCGAGGCATTCCCATCTTGCTTCCGAGCAACCAAGCATGTGTGTTGGTTTTTTCATTGTGTCGAGTATGATGGCCCCTGCTAGGATAGGTGTTTGCTTAATTTGTAGAGCAAAAGGCTAGTACATAAGGAAGAAGATTTTGGTAGGGGGCATGTATACAGGATTATAGCCGAGACTTATTGCTGAATTGGCGCCTCTCTTGTAGCTTGGGGAACAATGGGAGAGATTGTATAATGGGTTTGGTATTGGTTCCAATTTTCCGTGGTGATGAGAAATGTAAGGATAACTGCGCAGATAGTACAGTTTTGAGTTCCAGCGTAGGCTGTCTTGTTTGCAAACTTGCATTAGCACCTCACAGATAAAACCTGTTGGGAAAATTTTGCTTCAACATGCCGTACGAGGGTCCAGTAATTCTTCCTTCCCAATTGCAAACTGAACACTAGAAAATTCATCGTAGTAGATCTTGTACTGGAGGACAGATAGTTGAAATTTACTCCTGATGCGTGTGTCAGCCACTCAGCCCCATGGTGGGGTTGTTGCAGAGTTGGGACTTGGGAGTACGCATGTCTCACACTCACCTTGGATGTTTTTGGATCTATTGACGGCGCGGTAAAAAGTGGTGTCCCGATTAGGACGCATCAGCATCAACGACGTCGACGTCGTTGCCTCTTTTGAGTGGTCTTGCACGATGGACGAACGTGCTAATAAGGTGAACCAGAGTTTACGTGTCGTGTCGTGCTGGAGCTTGACAAGCTCGTTCGTCTTTTGTGGCAAGATAACTTTGGAGGCCTATGCGCATGGAGTGTAAGGTGCTGTTAGGTTCAGCGAATGGGGTGGTAACGGCAATGGAATCAACTGCCGCGGCTATTTGTTACAGTGTAATGTTTAGTTTCCTTGGGTAACATTTTTCATTCCCTTCGCTGCTGTTTGGCTGGGAACACAGTAAACGATTACTGATAATTAAGAACGGACATCATACTTTGGACTACCGCTTACAGAACACATGCATTACACAAATACATATATCGATCAAAGCTTTTATAGGATCCGGACATGTCTTGGAGTTTTAGCTCCAAGTAATTTCTCAAATCCGGAAACTCAAATGAATAAGTAGCACAAGATAGGTCTGGACATTAGCTTTCAAGATTCTAGGGGGAAAAAACTGACAGCAGGTCTCGCTTCTGCGATTCCTATGTGACATTTGACGATAACTCCTTGCTAGCTTCTTCCTTTGAGCCTCATCTGAAGAATAAAAAAAATATAAACATGAGAGCAAGCAGGATTTGCTAGCCTTTTTCAAATTCTTACTCCTAGAAGTTTCAAGACAGGCTATGAGGCAAATCATAGTAGTACTACGAATGTCATGAACACACACTGTCACAGTTATATATCAGAATATTTGTCATAGTACTACAGAGACTTGGAGCCTCGCAATCATGACAGTAATATTCTCTTAAAACACCACTTCCTTTACCAATATACCCTGAATCTTTCACTACCACTACTAGTGTACGTATTTAGCTACATGTAAAGAATTGAAACCTCCATAATTTTTGTGTATGCACAGATGTAACATATATTGTCGTATTCTTATGTATGATAAATGTGTACTTATCTTATATGTACTATCACTCGCCAAAGCAAAAACATACTTCTGCATGGCAACAACACTTGTCCGAGGTGGGTGGGTGTGTGTGTGGGGCCTCGAGCCCCACCATCCCACCGCTAGATCCTCCCTGACTAAGATAGGCACTCAATCATATTGAAGTCTCCACAGTAGCATCTCGGCCTAGCCAACAAAAATCAATCTACCAACATGAAGCAAACACATAAATATGAAAAATTTTGCTCAAAATCAGACCACTTTCCACATCGATATGAAAAGGCTCGAGGGGATGGAAAAATACAAGCAACTTATAGATCCTCCTCTCCGATCTGATTGATGCATGACATCTTCTCGCCGACTCCCCTCGTAGAGCTTGCCTTTCACTAAGGATCCCTATCAAAATCAAGAACATGAGCTAGGGTTGGGGCTGGGGGTGGAGTGGGCAGGATGACGTATCTGCGGACAAAGACAGCGAGGTGAGCGGTGCAAACAGATCACATGGCAAATTCGCTGAAGCAAACAGCACCTAAAAACGATGGGGCCAGTTGAAGTAGGTTGATACTCTGGCTAAACTTAGCACCTCCTTTCCAAACTAAGCAAGCAAAATTTAGATCACGATCTAGCTAAAGGCAGTGGTTGACTACTAACCAGCAAAAATCCGAATTAACACGTTCGACACAGGCTTGCACAACAATAAGTCAGGCTCCCATGTCAGGCTGACTTGTCGACTGCTTAATCACTCAATATTTGCTCACGAAGCTACAGTTGCAGCACGTCAGGCTCTTATCAGTTACCTATATTGCACAAGTAAAACCAACTCTAGCTAACCAGGCCATGCAAAAACCACCCTAATATGCAGGCCCAGTTGCTGAAATCAAACCCCCCTTATCTTGATGGCGTTGTCGATCCATGTGTCAACTCCAGAATCAAATCCATTGCCGCATTTCAACAAATATATAGATCAAAATACAAGCTGGTAAGCAAAGAATGAAAGCATAATTATTGTTAAATGGAACCAGCTGAGAGACTGTAAACAGGTTGTCCTCCCTGACCTGATAGAAGCAGAAGTTGGAACCGCTTTATGTGAACAGCATCTGCGTAGCAGGTTCTAGCAAACAAACTTGCTTATTATAAAGGATTCACGAAATAGACACTTCCAAAAATTAAAAACTCCAAATGGACTACCACCAAATGGATCCATGTTTTGTTAATAATGAAGCTTATGATAGCTCCACGTAAAGAAGAAAATAAAATCAAGTTTAAACATTTATATATCCAGTGAGTAAAGGTAACACACACATTTCATTATTATTTTTTAGAACAGGCATCAGGAACTACTCCCTCCGTCCACGTTTAGGAGATAATTCATTTTTCAAAGAGCAAATTAAACTGGCATATGTAACCCCTCCGCTAGCATAAATAATCAGTATTTTTTCAACAAACAATTGAGCTATGACGATGGAGTGAGATAATCGTAAGCAAATACACATCTCCAGCGTTTCAGCAGGCATATTTTACTGATAGTGTGTGTGAAACTATAGTTGCGTAATAACGATGTCTTTGCATATATAGTACTACTACAGCTTGCTTTAAATTAGCACGTTATGCTTTAAATTAATAAATAACGGTTCCCCTCCTGAAAAATTAATTGAATTCGCCAGCACAACTTACATAAACCTTAGCCTTTGCTTACATAAGTGAAAGGCACACACAAACTGGTAATTAAGGAGACATAAGGAATAACACTTCCAGCCTCTGATCAAATCCTACATCATCTCAAACGGACGCCGTTGACACTTCTTGCATGGCTTGCTCAGCTCACAAGATCTGATCCATCTCAACAATAAGGACTAAGACCCTAATTACTAGTACTTGGTACGTAATCAGACTGCTGGTGCCCCATATCCATCCATGTTGTCGTCACTCGCCAACCTCTGGAAAGGAACGGGAGGAGGCCTGGAGAATGAAGTTGATCGATCAGATCACACCTTGATCTCTTCCTCGGCGGATTTCGGGCGGTCCGACTTCTTGCTGGACATGATGCTGTTGAAGTTCTCCGATTTGCAAAGCAGGATCTCGATCTGAAACACCAATGCAAGACACATGCATATGGTCAGAATCCGAGTCTCAGAGGGGTTCAGAAATTAGCAAATAAAAGACGTATCTCACCTTGGCTTTACGGACAAGCCGACCCTTTGACTCGTCTTTGGTGCCGATGGTTGATGTCAGGATCTCTGAACAAGATAAAACAAAGGGAGTGAAACACAGGCTAAGAAAATTATGTGGAGTTTCAAAAAAGAAAGAAAAACCACAGCCATGACGACGCCCTACTCTTTTCAGTGGCGAGGCCGTTGTTCTTGAGGATCTCGGCGACGGTCACAACGGTGCCAATGGCTGCAACCAAAGATGGCCCAGAAAAAGAAAAACAGCGCCATCAACTTTGAACCATGCAGGGGGGAGGTGATCAAGATCAAGTAGGAATAATAGAATAGATTGTTACCCATGCCCAGAGCAGAGAGTTCAACCTCGTCGTAATTCTGCATGTACCTCTGCACCCAACATTCATGTGTCCATCAGTTCAATCAGAGGCCTCTCCCTTTCGATAATTCATAATCACACATGCATATTTATAATCCCCGCAAATTAAAATCTCACTAAAAATGAATTAATCCGACATTATTACTACGAACCTTGGCGAGATTGACGTAGAAATAGAGCGGCTTCTTGTTGGTGGACACCTGGATGCGGTTCTTCTTCGCCGACACCCCAGCCTCCCCTTCCCCCTCCGCCTCCGCCTCCGCCTCCCCCTCGGTCTCCGCCTCCTCCCCGACCACCGCCACGTCCTTCTCCTCCGGCGCCTCCTCCTCCTCGTGCGCCTTCGCCACCTCCCTCTTCACCTCGGCGGCGGCCTCCTCCCTCACCGCCTGCTCCTGCTGCGCCGCCTGGGCCTGATGGGCCTCCTCCTCCGCCGCCGCCGGGCGCACCGCCTGCATGGTGTCTCTCCGCCGGTCACTCGTTCGCTGGGGGGTGGTGGGGGGCGGTTTCGCGTGCGTTGGAGAAGGGGAAGGCCGATCGAGACGGTGGTGGTGGCGGTGGTGCAGAATTAAGTAGCGCCGGGATGCGTGGCGCCGGCGGTTGCGCGGGGACGCGCGGTTGCCCGGGCCTGGCGGTTGCCCCGGTGGTTATTTCGAGACCCGCCCACTCGCCTCCCCACGCATGCATGCGTGCGTGCGGCAACCGATGGATGACATGTACGTGCGTCCATGATCTGGACCTGAATAGTAAATCAATATTAGTTATTACGAGTATTAACAAATTATTATTGTAGTTACACCAACAACAAATTACTGTAATAGTCAATGATTATGGGGCACATGAGATTAGTGGCGTAGCTAGGATTTCATGATAGGGTGGTCCAATTTAACAAATGGAGACAGGGTTGGAGTTAACTGCTGCTTGCCACTGGATGGAATTAGCTGCTGCTCGTCACCGGCCATTCACCTACAGCCACCATCTGCGCACACCACCAGGGATACGTAAGGAAATGACACGAACAGAAGAGATATTAAAAAAAAACTAAGGTATAAGGGACTTTTGGGTCAAAATTCTAGGGTGGTCCATGGCCCACCCGGACCACCCTCTAGCTCGGCCCCAGCGAAAATCACAAAATCTAATGTGGAGTAATTTGGGTCAACTCTAGCCTGTGCAAATGCACGAAATGTCGACTAGTTTTATCCACTAATAATGCACCCGGAACACAATTGCTCTACTTTACTGTTGGCTTGATTTTCCCCTAGAAACGTTTTAATGTGCAGCATGCACGTTCTATTTGATATGGACATTATGGATATGTTAGATAACTACTCCCTCCAATCTCTTTTGATAGGCATATTTCCAAAATCATATTTTCTTAGGTGGCGTTTGGGTTAGGTGATTGTAATGTCTAATGCGATATGATTACATATGTTAAACAAATCCCATTTCATGCTGCTTGTTTTGGTCATCGCATAATCGGTTCACACCGTTAACCGATACGGGCTTTCATAAAGCTCATAACGCTCATGACGCAGTGTAATCAGATACAGTCTTCTTCTCTGCTTTACACGGTGCAGTGCCTCTGCGTTCTCTTCGGGCTCCGGCTCTCCACGTCCTCTCACCCATGGCAGCGAGAGCAACTTCACATGGCCGATGGTGAGAAGCCTCGGCGCTCCATCGTCCTTATGCTTGCAAGCGAGCCACAGTTCCCTCCTCTCTCATCCATCACTCTGTAGGCAAAACACCTCTTCCCACATACCCCTATATCTGAGGGAGAGAACAGGAATTGCAGGAGGATGGAGGAGATAGGAAAGGAGGGTGAAGGAGATAACCATGGTGCCATCCGCAGCAAGAGCAAGTATGTATCCTTGGGTTGTGGCTCTCTTCGTCAGTTTTTGTTTTTGGTTGGATTTGTCCTCATGGATCTTGTTCTCAATGGACGACATGCTCTGCAGCTTCAAATAATTGATTTTTTTTACTGATTCTTTTGTTGCAATTCATCCTCCAATTACAAATCAATTAGTTCCTCACGTCATCAATTGGTTTTCCAGTGGTGTTGGATCGATGATTCCTTTCTGATTTGGATCTTTTCTCGTTCATCTGTCAGTTTTCTGATTTGGTTCTCAAGGATGTCATCTGATAATGTTAGGAGTGCAACCAAATAAAGAGAGGTATTGGTGTTACGCCAGCAGATATGCCACGATCTGATCCTATTTCTGTTTGTACTACCATTTTGTGAACCAAACAGTCCTACTCGTCATAAATGTGGACTGCAATAATAAATTGTATTGAACAAGAAGTTATCGCAGCAAATGGTGAACTAATGAGAAGAATCTTATTTGCACTAATTAGATGATAAGAAGGATTATTTTTCTTGATCATTGTGTCAAAGTAAAATATACCTATCAAACCCATGGAGTATATACATACTGACTTTGATCTACATTGGAGTCCATGGACGGAACTTTGTTCGTTTCATCATCGTTTACTCCGTGTTTATTTCCTGACAAATAATTAATTTTAAATACAAATTGTGACAACTAAGATGCAACCCAATGTTAAGTGTGTTATTCAAAATGTACTCATGCAATTAGTTTCTCCATATAAACAACCTCAGTTCCTCACAAGCACTCTTCCCATTCCATATGAATTGATAATCGCGGGACGACGACTATCTGGATAAATGAGAATTGAGGTATGCATATGAAGTTGGGGACATTGTTGGACATAGTTTGATTATTAGGGGTATATATTTCCCTTCTAATATCTGAATCTTAACGTATCACTGGTAGAGAAATGGCTTTTATTCCCGGTTGCAGAGCCGCATAGAGCTCAAAAACACAACTAGGACTAAAGGGTTTTGCGCAAAAATAAATTAGAAAATTCCTGGGAGGCGCCGCAAGTCACAAGTCACGCGAGCGTGCGGTGTGTGGGATTCAAACCCACAACCTTCTACCTTGCGTGTAGCTTCCTTACCATCTCACCTACACAACACATCTAACTAAGTAGGGGATGCTATCCTTTGGTAGTCATCCGTGGGGACCCATTAGTCCCGATTGTAATACCAACTGGGACTAAAAGTGACCCTTTAGTCCTGGTCGGTGTTACAAACAAGAACTAAAGAGGTCTCCACGGACTACGAAATTTAGACCCGGGACTAAAACTTCTTTAGTCCTGGGTCCAATTCGTTCCGAGATTTTTGTTAAGGATCGAAGTCATTTCTCTACTAGTGCATGTATACATTTGCGTGTATCCCATTCAAACTCTGTACACATGGATTGGTGAAACGTTGTTAGGGAACTGTTACAATCAGCGAAGAACTGAACATGCACAAAATAGATGGTGGGTGGGCAATGCTCAAACCTCTCCATGGGATATAGGGTTTGCCACCAGCTGGCAGGGCCGTACATTAGGAGGTGCAAATGGGGCGACCGCGGTGGGCCTCCAATTTCCAGAAGCCATTCTAAGCAGCAATTAGCCTATTAAGCATGTTATAATCCAATCTTTTTCACATCGAGCCCAATAACTTACAGTGGATGCTTGGCCAGTTTGGAGTTCAATTCTATTATCCTCGTATTGTAGCATGTATTAATGCTTATGATAATTACATTATGAAGTATAAATACATTTTTGTTATTCATTTTGGAAATATGGGGCTACCATTTTGTATTTCGCAGTAAACTTAGGTACGGACCTGCTACCAGGTGAGCATAAATTCGCTGATACCTCCTATCCGTAGCTAGTTCTTCCTTCTAAGTATGGCGGGCCATCCGGCAACGGTTGTATAAATGAGCATATAGCTATACGTCTATCAGCATTAAACACGCACATGGCTATGTGTAGAGAAAACTTGTTACATATATTAAGTAGAGAAGCTTAGATGAATGAATCCCATTCACGCAACATAACAAACAAATAGGTCCACGTTGTATAAATGAATCCGTTCACAAAATGAATGTCTGTTTCTGTATAAATTAATGTCATAAATCTTTTCCGTAACATGTACACTTGACGACAATGAGGAACAAGTAACACACATGACGAACAAGTGGGTCCATGTTGTATGAATGAATCCGTTCACCAAATTAACGTATGTTTCTTATTGTATTACTCATCATTTGTGAAGTGACTGTGACACCCTCTTGGCGTGAATTGGCTGGGTGTTCTGAAACCTATTCGAATTTCTACCTAGATGTGCACTAGTTTTTTCTATATGTACCGCAAAAGAGTTTCGCACCCTAGGTTCCAATCCTATAAACTGCATATGACAATTCAAGGAAAGGTAACATGGAACGTAAAGTGCAATATAAAAAGCGGAAGGTAAATGAGGTAGAGAAGGCAGACTCCCGGCACGGTGACGCGGTGATTTTTACCAAGGTATTGGAAAGCAAAACTTTCCACTAGTCCTCGGTGTTGGAGCCCCTCTCTAAGGGGAATGCCTACGCAAGGTTGGTCAACTAATTCCGTAGGATAGCCGATGGTCCTTCCCTACATGCATGTGGGTTTTCATGTAGCCTCTCTCGGATGTTCATTGCTACTCTTCACTTGGTAGAGCTCCGGCAAAACGTCAAGGGCCTCTCCTCCCTTTCACATGCACCGGCGGCCACTCCACAAACGCGGCTGGGGGGTCTCGTATAAGACAATTTCAGTCCAACTTGTCACAGAGCCATCAAGACTTACAAGCTCCGAATTTACAACTCTTGGTTAATGCAAGCACCGATAACAAGGAGATGTGCAAACCTTGCCTAACTCGAGGCTAATCCATAAAGCAATGCGTTAATAGGCCTAAACTAGCACTAATAAAGACCTAAGATTTATGCTAATTGCCTTAAATTCTTCTCTTGAGCACTTTTTGTGGATAGAGAACTTGTGTATATGTTAGAACCAAGCATATAGCTTCACTAAGCTCTAACACACTTGAAATGGTCGGGCAATAGGGTATTTATAGCCTCAACCCCAAGAACTAGCCGTTGCTCCAACGGTCACCAAAACTGCAGTCATCGATCGATTCGGTGCACCTCAGTGTGCACCACCGAATGGATCGGTGGTTTAACTCCAGCTAGCCGTTGAGCCACTGACGCCTAGGCCCAATCGACACCGACTATTCGGTGCCCGTCCTTTGCCATCATCGTATGGATTGGTGATACCTCTTAGTCCTTGCCTTCCTCTGCCAACCATCATCGACTCATTAGCTGCCCTGTATACTATTCCCACCGTACGAATCATTGGGGTCACAAATTAACTTCAAAACCTCCGGAGACGATTTTGAGCTGATTGCGAGTTGAGCTGATCACACCGACTGATTTGGTGGTGACCCTATATTCACACCGAATGAATTGGTCCACACAGTGCACGCTGTCTTGGCCCTGCTGCTGTTCATGGTTACCGATTGATTCGGTGACACTTCTAGTCATCCCCGTATGAATCTGTGAATTGTGTTGGTGCGCAAGTCTCACGTGTCTTTGTCCCAGATTCAGTACCATCATTTGCGGTCGTTTGGATTTTTACTGTCGTTTGAATTCAGTAGACATCTTTGGATTTTTTTTGTCATTTGCATGACATAGAATTATTCTAAGTCTTTCGTTTTCCTCTCGTGTTGATGGTTTGTAATTCACTCTTTGAACCTATAAAACATCTACAAATGTACATTTTCCAAATACATGTCCTAGGGCCATTTTTCTTAGTGGGTCTAAAACCTGTTCTGTAACACTTGATGACAATGCACGTCCGTAATGATCTTATATAGGATGATATATTGCACTCCAACGTCCATTACAGTTCAATTCCCGTAACACTTCCGGACAGTGGCAGCAATGGGAAATTCAATACTTGCATTAACTTTGTGAGCAACGATGTGTGTATCAATCTGTGAGCGGTCCCGGCACCGGCACGAATGAGGGTTTTGGACCAGCACGTAGGAGAGTCGCTGCAGTAGTGGTATTGAAAAGTTGCTTCCCGGAATCTACTTTGTTAGGTTCACTGGAGTCAGAATGTTTTATCTTAATTTACTCAATGCTGGGTACTAAGAATTATATATATATATATATATATATATATATAGACTATCATGAAATATATATACAACTTGCATGCAATACGAGTGTATACGTGTAAGTAGTGTATGCTAAGGATGTATACGTATATATATGTGAAGCAACAATTAGCATTAATATGGAAAAGAATTTAAAAAAATATTTAGTCCTGGTTGGTAAAACCTAACCGGAACTAAAGGGGAGGTCTTTAGTCCTAGGTGAATGACCCGGGGCTAAAGAGAGCCCCTTTTGTCCCGAATAGATAGTGTCGGTTGGATTTTCAGTATCTATAAGCCTATCCAACCGGGACTAAAGGTGAGTTTTCCACCAGTGACACCACCCGGTACTAAAAGTGATCCTTTAGTACCGGGTGGTGTTCTGATCCGATACTAAAAGGCCTCCGGGCCCCCCAAATTTGACCCCGGTACTAATGTTAGCATTAGTATCGGGTCAAAATACAACCGGCACTAAGACCGAGGACAAATGCTTATATTTCTATTTCTAGTAGTGATGTATCATTTGTCGGTTAATTAAAAGAAGCTGGGGAATCAGTAATTTTGCTGATAATATGCCCCGCAACATTAACACCCAAAATTGGGCCTGCCAAAATTGGACCCATACAATTCTATCCTTTTTTGAGCGGATATGCTAACGCCTGGACGTCCGATGGGAACATCTCCTATCGGACATTGGGCCCACCACCAGTTGTCTTATCTAAAATGGAATTCTCACCGTGCATATTTCATTTGTCTCTTTTATTAAATTATTAAACCCGCTTCCACCTATTTCATAGCAAAACAGAAACATAGTTTTATGAAGATAGATATGGAAGGAAGATTGTTCCATCTATCTATTTGAGTCATTTAAATGACAGGCAATAGACAAGTTTAAACAAAACACAAAAACAAGGTGCCACATAAAAAATAAAAAATCAACATTGCATTTGTCAGGTCAGTAGAGAATAGCGGTTAACTTGTTAAGGCAGAAGTCGTTGGCCACTCGATGATTGGAGCATTGCAAAAATAGACGTACAACGTAATGGTGGCCAGAGTATAGGAGAAAAGCTGAGCAAATTACTAAAAAGTACACCGTCTTCTCCATCAAGAGTCTTGCCTCTGTGGCAGAGAGGAATACAACTGGACTGTAGCGGCAATTGAATGGTGGGAGCAAAAGGGAATCATATTCCTTTTGACCCTTGTTGTCTAAAGTTTTTATCAATAATTTGTTGTCCAAATGACTTCTAATAAAATATCAACCAAATAAGTATATCTCATCAAAACCTATAATTTTCATCCAGGCCTGTATGCAAAAGTTGTGAATTTCCTAATACAACATGAATTTCAAATTACATGAGAGGAAATACGAGCTGGAATTATACACATTATTTGGAGATTCAAACAACTTCAAATAAAAAGTTTTCAACCTGGTTTTTTATGTTTCAACCTGATTTGGATAAAAGAAATACAACATGTGAGAAAAATTTATAACTATATTTGTCGAGACTGCAGTCTCATCCTGAGAATGTTGATTTGGCATGTGTCCTCAAGACTATTGTTGCAATCTGTATTCTAAATCTTGACTGTTTCCTAGTAGCCCTCCTTTCAAATTGACCGACCTACTTTGATCGATAAGCATGACCTGGAGCACCGGTACAGTCACTGAAGAACGGAACATGGACAACAAGGGTTGGTGGGCAGGCAATGCTTAAGGCTTGCTGAAGGACTCAATTTGCTTGTCACTAGAAATTCGCTGATACCTCCTGTTCCTATCTAGCAAGCTATTCCTTCAAAGTTATGGGGACATGCATGTGATGTGGGCAAAGGAACTGTGGCTTATGACATGATCAGTATATACATATAGCAATTGCCGCAGGCTGTTAGCGGAGAAGCTATATCAAATCTGACCGATTGCAGTTGGTTAGTGTTCAATGGCTAAGCAATTGCTAGCCACCCAGGGGAGAAACTTCTATATAGAACAAGTTGGCAATATGGAAAGGACATGGGGTGGGTGAGGGAATAAGAAATGATGCCCCTGCAGTAACAGACTTTTAATTTATTATATGACTATAAGACATTTTTTGTTCTTTCCTTTTTAACACATAATAGTAGGGGCCGAGTCTCTCCTATTTCTTCAAATGAAAAATAGATGGTTATTTCCACAAAAAATTTTACTTCGACAATTCAATCTGAACATGGACTGATGTGTTCGTCATACTTGATATCTCGGGGGTGAACTTTCGATTGTTGCAAGAGATAGAGTTTGTTTTCACTGTTATAGGCACATGTTCCGTTGTTTCTTTGATTCAAGGCCCCATTTTTCTCTTCCAATTCATTTTGGCAGATAACCGGTCACACCCAACTGGGCTAGTTTGCCACTATGGCAGTGGAATGTACAAGTGAGCTTTGACTTTGGTGGCATGGGAATGATGGTAGGGATTCAGCTAGTGGCACGTTGCGGCAAAGCCAACATCAAGATGCCGACATCTTTGGTCTCCGCAGACATCTCAGAAGTTGTATTGTCGTTTGCGGAACAGTTGCACTAAGCTCTGCTATATAGCATTCATTTCTCCTCACTTGATGATGATGTTACAAGGCCGGCGATCACCGGAGTTGAGAACGTAGGTGGAACAGAAGCTAGTGTTTTGGCGCTGCAAGCAGAAGCTTTTCTGTTCTATGCTTGCATAACTTAATAAAGACCCTTATGTACAAGACATGGCCGTAGTGGCCGCGGGACATGCGCCCACGATCATCCCGTCGTGCGCGCCCACGACGCACCCCACGCGAACTGAAAGCGCTCGTCAGGCTCTGGAAGCGGCAAAATGAAAAGCAAACGACAATCTTAACTAAAATGTCCTGCTGCACGAGCTTAACTAACAGATGACTGGATCTCCGTGCTAGCCGTGGTGATTCGAAAATTGCTGATACTTCACATTCCTATAGCTAGTTGATACTTATTCCATGCTGTATGTGTATATATGTGTACCCATGCATTGGCACGCTGAAGAGGACGCTATAGCAAATCTAACTTACTCCCACCGTTCTTGACTTATTGGCGTGCCACCGCTCTTAAATATATGACGCTGTTGACTTTTTACTTCAACTTTGACCACCAATATCTATTGAACGAGTTAGTTAACTAAAGTAAAATGTGTATCCTTATGTCTATTACAAATGTACTTTAGATTTAACTTGTAGGTATATCTATTTGGAAAAAAATTTGTAGAAAAGACAAATAGTCAAATGAATGAAAAAAGTTAACGGAGTCATATATTGTGCCTGAGCTAGTATGGCAAATTACTGATACTTCGCTAACCAGCCAGAATGAGGAACTTTAATATAGGAAACTGGCAAAGGTATGGACAAAATGGGGTGGGCACGAGGGCTGAAATAATGTCTTGCACAATTAAGCGCAGTGTAGCTTTTCTATTGATTGTTTCTAGTTCTGTGATAAGGATGCAAAGTAGTGTTCTTTAATGATAACCTCTCATGCATAGGAGTTGTATTTCTTTAATGTAGAGAGCAAATCATCCGCGTTGGTGCTAAAATCTCTTACGTGCCAGTTATCAGACCAGTACAGCAAAGCCAACGTGAATGCCCAGATGCGCGAACCAGCATGGATACTGAAAGTAGAAATTTACAAATGACAAAAGCAAAACCTACAATTTTCATCCGATCTCGTATGCAAAAGTTACGAATTTTCGAATACAACATGAATTTCAATTTACAAGGTCGGGAATACAAGATGGAATTATATACATTATTTGGACATTTAAATGAGTGAAATTAAAAAAATTTCAATCTGAATGTTTTTTCAGTTTCAACACATTTTGGATCAAAGAAATACAACATGCGAGTAAAATTGATAACAATATTTGTCGAGACTACATTCTCATCCTAAAATTGATAACAATATTTGTCGAGACTACATTCTCATCCTAAGATTGTTGATGTTGCATTGGCACGTGTGCAGCAATCCTCAAGACTGTTGATGGAGTCCGTATCCAGAATCTTCACTGTTTCCTAGTAGCCCTCCTTTCAAATTGACCGACCTACTTGTTTGATAAGCAAGACCAGGAGCACTGGTACAGTCACTGAAGAACAGAACATGGACAACAAGGGTCGGTGGGCAGATATCCTCAAGGCTTGCAGAAGGATGCAATTCGCTTGTCACCGCAAATTCGCTGATACCTCCTATTCCTAGCTAGCAAGCTATTCCTTCAAAGTTTTGGGGACATGCATGTGATGTGGGCAAAGGAACTGTGGCTTATAACATCAGCTACATATGTTGTGGATGTAAGCTCCAAACGGGATGCATAGTGAGGATCAGTATGGAATTGAAGCACCTTATGGATTTAAAGTCGTAGAAGTGCCACAGGCTAAGCTAGCGTTAAGTTTATTGTTCTGCATAATGTACTCATGCAACTACTACTCCACCTAAAGCAAGCCAGTTCCTCACCGGCACTCGTAGCCTTTCATATATGTGTCAATTAATAATCCCGGTGATGACGACCTCGGTAAAAGAGAACTGAGTAGGTCACTGTTGAAGACAATCAGGAAGGATGGAGTTGATGAATGTATATTATTCTTGTGCAGACTGCAGGAGACATGTTATATAGGGGCTTTTGTTCAGTTCTGAGATAATAATACAAATCACTCTTCAATAAATGGAGTGCATTTTCTGGTCTGTGCTCTGGAAACTGAATTGCTCTATTTTCCTGCTGGATTGATGCCCCGAGTCTTATTTTGCATCATGCATGTTCTTATCCATTGACATGTTCTGACTTTTGCATGTTGTAAAATATGGTTCTTGTGTTTTTGAGATAAGGAGACATGTGAATGTTGTACTATAATGATGGTTCTTATACATTTATGACTTGCTCTAATGACGCTAGAAGGTAGGCACTAGTTTCTTATTTTCTTCCCATGGGATCTCGAGAACTACTTGGATTGGCCTGAAAATCTAATATCAACTAGGCTATCTATAGAACGGTATCTCGTAGGAAATGCGATCATGTTAAATAAATAATGTAATTCATATTGAAGTATGCTCTTATTAGTTCCCCATGATGCCTTCCATATGTGGGGATTACCCTATCGAATTCATCATCTACTACGCTAGGCGTGGGGCTTAACCTTCAAGAATGAGCAGTGAACTTTAGCTACAGTAATGGAGCGTTTAGCATATCTGCATATTCAAAGAGCTTATGCCACAGGCTTCCCACAAGTACACAGGGACGTTGATCGCGCGTCAGAGGCAGAAAACCTCTACTCCTGACCGCATCTCACGAGATTCACCCAACAGAGTGCACCTGTTAGTGGATGCACCTCAACCAGGCGCACCTGTATTCGGTGATCGTCCATTCCCGGCACATTACCGTTGTGTTTCTTGCAGTCTGCATCTAGATTTAATTTGCTGTGGACATTTGAATCTAGTACTGATACAAAATGGTTCTAACTAGCTGGACAGCTGGAGTGTACCATGGTACCAAGGAAACACAAGCCTAGCTCCGCCGCTACGGCCTCAACGGCCTAAGAAACATACCAAATTGGCGACCATTTTGGGCCATGTCAGCTGGACTGTATCAGTGCGCACCCCTGATTTTCGTCAAGTCCTGTCAAGCAAAGATGAATACCATCTCAGGTGTTGCCCCGGGTAGCGAGGTTAGATGAATGGCAAAAGATGAATCATAACAACTTAGAACAAATGAATATTTTTTTATAATGTATAAATAAGGCTTAATCGTTTCAGTCACACACAGGGTAAATAAAGTCGGTGAAATTGATTAATTTTTAGAAACCCCAACTAACAATAACTATGAGTCTATGAGCATGTTTTCTAGTTCCTCAAAGACTAAATTTTTTTCAAACTTCTAATAATAAATTACAGTCAGGTTTTTCACTATCCATCTTCCTTTTAGATTAGTTGCTGAAATAAAGTACTAGCTAGCTGGGACCCTGATACTGCTGAACCCAGCCTGGAACAAGGCAACAAAAAGAAGTTTATTAACTAGCTGCTGTTCACACCCAACAAGACCCTGCTTCGTGGCTTAGCATGAAGCTGCATAACTCTTGCAGCCGCAGTTTGCGTCCCTCAGGTGCACGCGCCCACGAAGCGAAAGGTCGCGGGCAAAACACGTGCAAAGCACTGATGCCTTCTATCATCGAGCTAGCAGAATTGCTTTGCCAGCTATTCGTAGACGAATCCTCCTGATGCCTTTCATTCCGATTCCAAGTATCCTCGTTCAATTCTCTTGCGGATACTCTGCTTTCCAATTGACAGAATATAATGTTGTATTCATGAAAGAGTACAAGTCTTGCATCTATGCAGAAGTTCAATCCCGAGAAGAGGCGTGAATATATAGATGCAGGTTCGGTGTTAGGCGCCAGAAGCTCGATCAGACTAGTGATTATTTGTAGTTCGGAATTAATTGCAGACCTCAGAAAATGAGAGTAAGATGCATGCAGAAGATTATTCGTTGGCAGGTTATGGTTGCTAGGTCAGTTTATGTTCTGTTCACTGAAAAGTGGGACCCACTTGATTGAGAAAAAGAAAAATCAGGTGCTGTTTGGTTGAGAAATTACTCTCTTAGTTTGTTTCATGTCAGGTAACGTAATCAGAAAAATCAGGTAACGGCCGTCGATTGCAAGAACCTGATCTGGCTTGCCGCGCTTGGACTCAGTAATGAACCAGATAGGAATAAATTGCTCGAATATGTCTAACATGGAATATTATGTAGTGTTACAATGTATTTGTATGAGGCCATGTTTAGTTGCCTCCAAACTCCCAACTTTGACACTATGCAAAAAGAAGATTCCTCATCACATCAAACTTGCGGTACATGCATGGAGTACTAAATGTAGATGAAATCAAAAACTAATTGCACAGTTTTGTTGTACTTTACGAGACGAATCTTTTGAGCCTAATTAGTCAATATTTGGATAATAATTCACAAATACAAACAAAACGCTACAGTTGCGCATTTATGGCAAAATGCCAATTTTGCCAATCCCGAATTAAGAACTAAACAAGGCCTGAATTGGGTTGCACCGGTCTCTAATCATCAGTCAAATGAATGGATATGAGATATTTAAAAAAAGGACGTGTTATCCATGTGGGTAGTATGATTCAAAAAAATGATGGTTTGTGCCAATCTACAAATGATATTTCAAATAGATAGGCTCATTTCTGAACTTAATCTATTAACATAGCTGATCTAGGGTTCTATGCCTAATGTGTAATTGTGTATGCCTGCGAGGTCATTTCGATGTTATATGAATGAATCAAAATGAAGATGACTAAACAGCAGTGGATTTCAATTTCCCAGACGGCTCAATAAAATATATTTCGACAGTTATGCTGACAGGGAAATAGATTTTTCTACATTAGAGGCTGATTCCTCTGACAGTTTTCTGCGACAAGGTTAAAAGTTAAAACTCTATACAAAAGATTCTCTTTCGGATAGGTCTCAGCAAAAATTTCTCTTCCGGATAGGTATCAACATGAAAATTAAATTTCCCCTGTCGCTTTATTTCTGTTGGAAGTTTGTTTATTAGTTTTTCTTATTTTCCTGAGCGGACTTTACCGTCAGGAAAATTTTGTTTTCCAGTATGCAAGTTACATGTCTGACTTCTTAATTCTATGCCAAGAAGCTAATTAATATATATAGGCCAAATGCTTCGCATACAGGCTGCATGCACACTAACTAAAGGCTTGCTCTACTACTCCCATCGTTTGATGTTATACGTTGTTGTCTTTTCTATTTTTTATGATTTTTCTATGCATATAGATACACACTATAACTAGATACATAGCAATATATATATATATATGTATGTATGTATGTATGTATGTATAGAGAGTATACTCTATGGTCGGCCATAGAATAGCTTATTTTGTGATCAGCAATGATTACAATTTGGAACCGAGGAAGTATTAGTTAAGTGTTTAGGAGGCAAAACAATACTATTTCATATTGCTTTCTTTCTTATTCCCTTTGTCCTGCTGTACAAGTTATTTTAGTTTGTCCTAAGCTGTTCTAAATTACACCAGCTTATCGAGAGGAGTGTCTAGCATATGAAAGCGCATACATGCATGCTGAGGCCAACTACGCAGGCCCGGATCGAGGCGACCCATTCGCGCCGCAACCGGCCTTGGTCGTGTGCACCTGCATTGCCGACGCTTCCTCTTCCGTGTTTCTTGCACGGCCAGCTAGCTTCTACTGCATTCTTGGCAGGACGGTTGATTCAGGGATCAAGTGATTTTCAATCAGTTTGTGCGCCGGAGGCTTCCTCCGACACTGCAAGTCCTCCTGATCCCTTCCAATCCCAAATTTTAGCGCATCGCCCGATTCCTTGGCATGGTCTGTGTTTAACCCCCAGCAATTCGAGCACAAATCCTATGCATCACACTCTCCATGTCTCTGGTCGTGCGAAGCAGAGTAGTTTCTGTGTTGGACACATGGATGCAGTACTAACGCGAAGAGAAGGAGCAAGCTGGGACATATATATAGAAGAAGGTGGGTGTTTATATCTTTTCTTTTTGGAGATGGGAACGATATATCATTAATACAAGGTTGGCCGCTGGCCCTGTAGGCTCTGTACTCAGTGGCCCAAATTATCTTTTCTTTTTGGAGCTGGGAACGATATATCATTAATACAAGGTTGGCCGCTGGCCCTGTAGGCTCTGTACTCAGTGGCCCAAATTATCTTTTCTTTTTGGAGCTGGGAACGATATATCATTAATACAAGGTTGGCCGCTGGCCCTGTAGGCTCTGTACTCAGTGGCCCAAATTAAGGTAACGTATTGGATACTAGGAGCTAAACTTTAGCCCTGTCATATTGGATGTTTGGATACTAATTAGAAGGACTAAACATGAGCTAATTATAAAACTAATAGCAGAACCCCTAAGCTAAATCGCGAGACGAATCTATTAAGCCTAATTAATCTATCATTAGCGAATGGTTACTGTAGCACCACATTGTCAAATCATGGACTAATTAGGCTTAATAGATTCGTCTCGCGATTTAGCCTAGGGGTTGTACAATTAGTTTTGTAATTAGTCTATGTTTAATACTCCTAAATTAGTATCCAAACATCCGATGTGACAGGGACTAAAGTTTAGCCCTTGTCTTCCAAACAACCCTTAGCAACATCCAAGTTAGGCGACCACTTCATTTCTTGTCTTGGAGATTATTGCACTTTCCTAAGAAATGTTAATTTCGTTTTCGGTACGAACCAGCATGTCGATGCATTTGCCCTACAGCCTGCTGGTTTTGATCAATCCACCACGGAAGTGCTTGGGTTAGTCAGGACTCAAGACACATGTAGAGCTACAGGGAAAACTTAAGTTTTTCATTATCTACGGTAGTGGACGCCAGGATCACAGATAAATTTTTGCCTATAGTAAGTAAAGCTGATACATACGACTGGCACATTGTCCATAGTTATGTCGACCAGCATTCCAATCTTCAGATCTACTCAGCAAGATGTGAGCTATATATGTGCGATGTGGCATTGTTTTGCATTTGTCAATTGATCCTTTAAATTGTTCTACAGTGCATGGCTAGACCTCTTAAGCATGGCATGTGGAGGTCTGAAGGAGGCTGCAGAAAATATATGGTTTTTTTATTAATTTAAAGATCCTTATATCAAGTTGATACAAAGAACTTGAAATACTCCCGACATCTGCGTAACCAGGTCCTACAAAATAAACATCGATAGAAAGACACACTAATGACACTCAATGCAGAAAAGATATGCTTAGGCATCTTATATATAGCGTGCAGTCAAAATTGCCAATCGATGAAAAGTTTCAGCACGGTTTTAACCACCAACTGATGCCATCCATTCTCAAAACTAATTGCTGCTAGTTCCTTGACTTCTGAAATTACCTTCGATTGTTAAACTGGCCCACTATCTCATTCTTGCAACACATTGTTGTCCTCCTTTTAGTAACATGTAAACTATGAAACCAGAAACCAAAAAGGAGGCTGACGACAGTATAGTGGAGAGGTAAAATAACACTAGCAATGTTGGCCGAGTGACACTCGATGAGAAAAGCAACCGGGCTGAGTTTTGAAATCATTTCAAGTGAAATTTACAGATAATTTATATATCTCTGGATGGTACTAATGCTACTGGGTCGAAGCAATTTGGTGGTGGGTAAAGGCTGAAGACTAAGGAGCACTCTCCCATGTTCCCAATAGCAGAGATTTATTCGACCCGTTCGCTTCAGCTTATTCAGTCGGCTTATCAGCCACCAAACAGTGTTTTTCTCTCACAACAAATCAGCTGTTTCAGCTTTTTAGCCGGCTTATAAGCTGAAGCGAACAGGTCCAATATTACATGCATGGACAGGACTAAGGACTCATACGGAGGCACAACACACACGCTGAAAGCAGATCCCAGTGGTCCTAATGCGATGCACAAATACAAGGAAATTCAAATCAGTTTGGTGAATGTCACGTGGATTTTCATCAGACTACAGAAGCATATATAAATGTGGTTAGATTGATTTGCCAATATTATTTCCGGTTACACACCCGGCCCTTCCAATTATGCACAACTTCTCACACAAAAATCAAACCAAGTTACATGTCTGACTTCTTAACTCTCTTAGCAAAAAGGAATAGTCGGCGAGGTGGAACATAGCCAGCAACAATGGACAGCGAACCACAGGCTAGCTCACGCGCGCCATCTTGTGGCCTTGTATGCAAGCGCGTACGCCACAGGCCTGCAGGACTTCGATCCTTCTCTCGTTGCCATGCTGGATGCGCGCAGGGGCGGATGATGTACCAGAGGAGGTGTTGATCGTCCTGTACCTGCTGCAATGTCCATGCGCTTCAAGCTTTCAACTCGTGTGTGGTGGTGACAGGCTGACAGCCGTCCTGCACCCCGGCCGAGCGACTGATTGAGAAATGGAATCAACTTGTGTGGTGGGGTTTCCTCCGACAATGGAAGTGCACCTGATCCCATCCATTCTCAAAGGTCCAAGGATACACACTGCCATTTCCTTAGCATGTCTATGTCTACCCCAAACCATTTGATCGAGCACAAATTAGTTGGCCATGCCAAGGTGTAGTGTAGTTTTTATATTGGACAGGTGAAAGTAGTACCAACACGAAGGGAAGGAGCAAAGATGGTGTGTGTGTGTGTGTCTACACACACACTGTACTATAGGGGGAGCCAATTAAGTATGATCTGTACATTCAACTGTCCACATTGAAGTTGGTGCTGCAGGTGGGCCGGAGCATACCTACACGCTCTAGAAGCTGAAATGTGTACATCATCTATTTCGCCAAACTCACTTTGATCCCATAGTAAATGAATATATATGGTGTGTGTAGCCCGGCTGGAGCACTTTATTTTTGGACCTTGTCAGCAGTTTTGCATTTTTTTTCTTACTGGAATTTGGGTCTACTGTGATCTAGAAGACTCTAAGCCAATTTGTTACACATACGTTTGGATTACAATTTGTTGGTGTGTGTGTGTGTTTACATGGGAATCTGAAGCTATGTTCAACACATGTTAAGTTGTGCTACACTGCGGCGCGCTTTAGATTGATCATCATTTACTTTTAGAGTTCTATTTTAGGGACAGGCCCCAGTTCGATTGCATTGCAAAAGAACAAAAATATTCAGCGTTTGTTGCGCCTGTGAGTTACATCCAGTTCAGCGTCATGAGCTCACTGCTCCAAATATACACCTCCCTCCAGTATTTGGTTTGGGAGATTCTAATTGTTGCTTTCATGCACTGCCCGTTGGTGGCTCTCCGTGCAAGCGTCGCGGAGCTAAATAATCATGAAACTGTTCGATGCATGCCTGATACATAGAGGGTAGTATCGTATCCATCTCCGTATAGCCCTGTAGTATCATGCATGGTCGATGAAACGAGCTCAAGCTTTTTAATTTGCACCTCTTAGCTTGTACTCCCTCCATCCCAAATTACAAGTCATTCCAAGACAAGTTTGATCAAAATTATAGAGAAAATTATAAAGATTTATGACATCAAATAGGTATACTATGAAAATATAGTTGATGAAGACTCTAATGATACTTAGTTGACAACATACATGTTATTATATTATCATATAAATTTGGTCAAACTTGAGATGTTTTGACTCTCCAAGATTCTTGGAATGATTTATAATTTGGGATGGAGGGAATACCTGCATGGTATGCTGACGATATGGTAGAAAATGGCATTAAATTACTTAATTAGAGGCATCTTCACGTGCAGGGTGATAGAAATTTCGATGGGGCTCGTCTCAGAATTTCTCCCGATTCCTTCCATTCCAAATCTCAGCTATTATTTCCGTGAACATTGTTTCCTCTTCACTTATCAACAACTTGCACACCATTCCATATATATCTTGTTCTTATATTAGTTTCAAGTAAAAGGAGGCTGACCGTGAAGGAGTGGAGCTGTGGAGTTTTATACTCAGTTACTACAAGCATGGATTAGTTGCAACGTGTGACAGTACAGGAGGTTTTGGGTTCTTTTGATTCTTATGTTTTTAGCAAAATAGGCGTTTTGGTCCCTCAATTTTACTCTAAGGTTCAAGTCCATCCTCCAACTTTTAAATTAGCCAATCTAAGTCCATCCTCCACTCTTTCGTCAAATGTGTCGTTTGAATTATCGCGAGCTTTTCAGAAAATACATCACTAACAACTAAGCAAATTATATGTTTGACTTCTCAATTCTCTGCCAAGATGAAGTAGCGTTGATTGCTATGCATGCAGGCTGCGGCATCACTAACCAGAGCCAGTCTGAAATACTGTTCTATACTATCGAGAGCGTATTACAATTTACGCAAATGAAATAATCAGACGCTATACCATCGAGCATCCTAGTCTTTCGACCAAGCAAGAGCCAACCAAAAGCTCGCAACTCTCAACACATGAAAACAGCTTCAAGCCTTCAACAGATTTCAGCTTCCAAAAAGATGCTTAAGCCTCCAGTGCTGAAGAATATGCTTCACGATCATCCTTCTTCTATCAGGCCCGCGACATCCAAGCTCTCCAATCAAGCGCAGTGCTGCCCCCTCCCTCCTTGACAGCTCAACGTCAAGGGCCACGGGTTTCACACCTTTTCGCCTACTTTTCGGCTCCGAGGCAATAACACCTGAAGAAATAAAAAAGAGTGGAAAAAACTCGAGGCTAACTCAAATAATGAGAAAGTTGAAAAAGGTATGATAGAGCTCGATATATTACAGGCAACAGAAAATCTTAATAAGTACCAATAAAAAAACAAGAAGGTGGAGGAAAAAAAGTGATTCACAAGGAAATTAAGGTGGGTGACCTAGTTATCAAGAATAGAAAAAATTGGAAAAATCTCGGAAAATTGCAGGGAACTTGGGAACCATATACTGTCACATGGAGTAATGGACAAAATCCTTCCATCTCGCAGATCAGCTCAGCGCAAAACTGCCACACTCATAGAACATGGACAGCTTGCGCAAGTACTACCCTTACCCATCCTGTTCTGTTCAGCAACACCTCCGATCCATCGTCTCCTCTTGCGTTGGTGTCACGTGTCAGAATTTGTCCCGATGCCCTCCATTCTCAAATCTCCTTATTATTCAGGCTCATACTAACCCCAAACACGAGCATGGCAGTTGTGGTATAGAGTCACACATACAGTAAGGGGAGCTGGGCTGATGGGTGGGCGGAAGTTGTATATGTGTAAAGGAGGCCGATCGGGTGATTATAAGTATAGTGGGGAGCGGACGGCAGTTATTGATAACAAATGAAGATGTACTGCGTTAGCTAGCTAGGTGTCTTCTGGATAGGAGTTTCTCTTATAGCAAGGGGCTCTCCCTCATCTGGTACTGATACCATTACACACGTACTGGTTTTCTAAAATTGGTGGACTTTGCTGTGAGATGCTGGTTCTCCTCTTTGTTTCAAATTTCGAACCATCGTCTTAAGATGTCAAATCATGCCGGCAGTGCCAGTACTACTGTTCGGCACGGAGTAGCAAGTCACAGTAAATAGGTGTTTAGTTTCCTTTGCTTATTTTTAGCAAGTGTCATATCAAATGTTTAGATACTAATTAGAAGTATTAAATGTAGGCTATTTACAAAACCCATTACATAAGTGGAGGCTAAACGGCGAGACGAACCTATTAAGCCTAATTAATCCATCATTAGCAAATGCTTACTGTAGCAACACATTGTCAAATCATGGACTAATTAGGCTTAATAGATTCGTCTCGCCGTTTAGCCTCCGCTTATGTAATGGATTTTGTAAATAGTCTACGTTTAATACTCCTAATTAGTATCTAAACATTCGATGTGACGGGTGCTTAAAAATAAGCAACCGAACCAAACCAGGCCTAAAACCTCTTACGCAAGACAAGATAACCCTGTAATGTGAAGCTAGCTTAGCCCAAATACGGTCAACCCTGCAGACATACACTGAGTTGGAAATATGCAGTTGCTGCTGCAAAAAAACGTGATGTAACTATGCCTTCTACACGAGTATGTAGTTTGGGGCTGTATTCAAAATAATGAAACTGCATGCGAAACAGTGAGTATTTTACTGTTCTATGCCAAATAGCGCAGCTTCATTGCACTTTGCACACTGAATTGAGGTAATGATAGATGCAGATTTCTGCCATTTTTATTTTGCCTGGCACTAATACTCTCTTACATTGCTTGAATTTTTGTTTTTTCGCTTTCCTTTTGCAAGGAAAAATCTATGGGTTGATATGATCGTGATATTCGGATTCCTGTTGGACTAGCATTCTTCGGACCAGTTAATAATCAACTATCACTTGAGTTAGAAAGTTTTAGTGAGCTTCTTAAACTTGCGCGTTGTGCCGAGGTCGCTGTTGAGGGTGAATCGCGCTCCACAACCAGCACCCTTGACAATGCATAAAGCCTTCCAGCCTAAATACAGATTGCTCGTTGCACCTTTCAACAGTTTGGTAACATGAGCCCGTTAACTCCAACACAGCTGCTGTTTTACGTTCTGCCGAGCCGTGATACATAAAGGGTAGTATCGTATCATTGCGGAGGTAAATAATCATGAAACTGTTCAATTAATACATTCCAGATACATAAAGGGTAGTATCATATCCATCTCCGTATAGCCCTGTAGTATCGTGCATGGTCGATGAAACGAGCTCAAGCTTTTTAATTTACACATCTTGCTTGTACCTGCATGGCATGCTGACGATACGGTAGAAAATGGCATTAAATTACATAATTAGAGGCATCTTCACGTGCAGGGTGATAGAAATTTCGATGATGATTACATTACTTACTGGGGCTGGTCTCAGAATTTATCCCGATTCCTTCCATTCCAAATCTCAGCTATTATTTCCTTGATCACTGTTTCCTCTTCACTTATGTTGATCCTTTTTTTTTTTTGGCTAACACAAAAACGCACACGACCGTGCGGCGCGCGGAGGGGCTCGCTGCAGCACCTCGGCGCAGGCCGGTCTGACCGGTTACAAGGACCGGTCTGACCAGATGTCGGGCAGGTCAACGGTAGACCGACGAACGCTCGCCCGGGAGGGACCCATCAGAGCAGGCACACGTTGGGTTGTTCTAGGGTCGGCAGCCACCAGAACGTCTTCAAACATCGTCGAGACGAAGGAAGAATATCAGGTAGTAGATTGGAAAAGCTAGGGCAAAAGAATAAAGGAAAAGATGCAAAATAGTAGATTGGTTTTTGTCGATTGGGTTCTGTGTCCTCAATTGGCTGAATCCCTTCATATTTATAGGTTTCCCCATGCAGGAGTCGAAACCCTAATACAAATCATGCTAAATTACAACTCCTACTCAGATTACACAGAGCTAGACCGGTCAGACCGGCCTAGGCAACCGGTCTGACCGGGTGCAGATCTTGCAAAGGTCGTATCTCCCTCATCCGAACTCCAAATCAGATGTTCTATTTATGAATCGATCTACTCGACTAGATCTACGCAATGGTGAAATCCAATGTTCATTTGGAGCACTTTAATCCAACCAGTCTGACCGGTGGGGTCAACTGGTCTCATCTGTCTGCACGGGGTGCTGATCTTCCCGAGGGTATAACTCTCTCATCCGAAGTCCAAATCGGACATTCCATATATGCATTTCGATCATCTCGACGAGAGTTACGCCATGGTGAAGTCCAATTTGCACTTTGAAAAATTTCTCTAAACCGGTCTGACCGGTTGGGAGATCGGTCCTAGTCCGATCAGATTCTCCCAGCCTTGCCACTTTTGGGCGTCAACAACTTATCAACAAATTGCACACCATTCCATATATATCTTGTTCTTATACTAGTTTCAAGTAAAAGGAGGCTGACCATGAAGTAGTGGAGCTGTGGAGTTTTATACTCACTACAAGCATGGATTAGTCGCAACGTGTGACAGTACAGGCGGTTTTGGGTTCTTTTGATTCTTATGTTTTTAGAAAAATGCCTTGGGTTCTTTTGATTCTTATGTTTTTAGAAAAATAGGCATTTTGGTCCCTCAATTTTACTCTAAGGTTCAAGTTGAAAGGATCGAGATGTCGCCTAGAGGGGGGTTGAATAGGCGAGTTGACCAATTTATAAAACTTCAATGCACTCAGCAGCGCTGCTCAGGCCAAACTAGTCAGACCAGACCGGTACAGGCAGGGTGGCACACCAAATGTTGCTCGAGTCGCTCCTTGACTTCGAGCACGAATCAAACTTGGAGAGTGGCTCGCATGCCCACATCGCCGTCGTGAAGTTGGGGAGCGGGCGAGCGGCCAATGGGTGGACATTGGACAGCGCCACGCCGTTGTGAAGTTGGGGAGCAGGGCGAGTGGCCAAGGTAATTACTTTAAATTATTGCACATATTGTCTTATTGACACATCTATTTTGCAAATTACTTTCTTACTGACCTTCGCAAGATTTTTTGATTTATAAACATTGATACAGAATTTGCAAAATGACCATGAGGCCGATGATGTTGCTTCTGACAATGACAACGAATGATAGTGTTGACGTCAGATTTCGTTACTTGTAGAATCGGCGCCAAGAAGAGAGGGAATCGAGGAAGCACAGTTGGGAATCGGCCAAGTGGTGCTACAGTATGAGATCGGCCGGTGACTTCTGTTTCGTTTCGGGTCGGATGTACCAGAGTCCCAATCGGTAGCCTTTTGCCGGTGAGGAATCGGCCGATTAGGAGGATGGATTAATTGGGCCTGTATGGGCTTGGAAAGGAATAGAAGGGTAAGATGGAAATCAGCCCACGAAGCGTGGAGTAACCAATTTAGCACGAATCGTGCTTGTAGATATTCGTTTTCTGTTTAAATTAGGGATAGAATTCTAGTCGGTTAAGAAGATATCTGTACGGGGCTATAAATAGCTACCTTTGTAAATCTGTAATCATCAACCAATCAATACAACAAGCTACTTTTTTCTCGTACTTACTTTCAAGCAGGCGACTTCGCCATCACTTTTCGTTTCTCACGAGTTCGTGCGGGTTGGCAGGGCTGCATCATCTTGATCTCCGGCCGATTCTGTAAGTTCCGTTTATCGAGTAATATCTAAGCTTTAACTTCGGGCGTATCGCTGTTGTTTCGTTTAGATTTATTCACTAGTTATCGATATTTGCTAGATTCATAGGTTTTACCTGTTTTTCTAGTCTTTATCACCAGTTATCCAGCTAGGAATCGGTAGTCTCGGCTCTTTCCACATTCTGCTATTGAATTCATCTATTGCCGATTAGATCTATTCCTAGTGTTGTTATCATAGCTTTGTACCGATCACTTTAGCAATTTCCTGTCTACAAGGCTGCAGAGATCGGGCTGTCTTATAGCCGATTTCGTTATCATAGTAAATCGGCCGACTCGCTGATAAACTCTCTCGAGATCGGAACATAGCCGATCGCGATTTCTGAACCTGACACGTATTCTTCCTTGCCAATCAACAGGTCAGATTGGCTGGCACGCCGCGTGAACCGCACCAGGGCATTTCACCCGAACAGGAGCTAAGCAGATTCTCCCGGGTCGTGTGTCGGTCGCTGGGATTCGGTCGATCGATTTCTAGCGCCAACAGATAGTCTTGTGAATTATTTTATAGCTCATAATATGTTTCTTTGCAAACTATATATATATGATGATTTAATGTGTGGAACACTAGAAGGCTATGTTTGTTTTCTTAATTTAAGCATTGTTTGCATGCAATTAAGTATCTATTTATACTTATTATTCATGACATATATATAATTAAAAGTACATGAGATTATTAGGTGTCGTTATTGGAACTTATCATCCGCTATTCATAATTCGCTACCTCAACGTTAATTCGCTACCAACCCCTTATTCACTATTTATTATTTGAACGTGCCCTCAATACTACCGTGAATCGTTACACCTTGTTGTCACACGTTACCGGTTATATGCATTGGGATACGAGTTTGTCTGTTTCAAAATCTTTAAAAATATGACAGCATTATTATAGATGGAATACAAATGCCATGTATAGCATTGTCGCAATAACATTTCAAAACGGAGGCGGCTACAGGAAAGCAGTCTCCAGGTAGCCTTCGACCGAGAGCCTCACCCCGCATTTATCCGTTCGCTGCCCCTGCGCCCCCCTCACCGGCGTCGAACGACTCCGGCGAGCACCGCCCTCCTCTCTCCCCTCCCCTCCCCTTCCCCTCGTTCGGATCCGAGATCCCCCGCCTTCCCCGGCAGCTTGCCCGGCCGCCGACAACCCCCGCCACCGCTAACCACTACAGGTACAAGGCGTCCCGCCACCGGCCCTTCTCAACCGGCCTCCTCCACCACCCGGCCGCCGGTGCCATCGTCGCCGGCCTCGCCGCCCACCACCCGCCGGAGACGAAGGAGATCGCCAAAGGAGGTGCGCCGGGTTACTTCCTTCAACACCTTGTTACTCCCTCTCTCTTCCCCTTTTTGTCATCCGATTCCTTCAGGCTTCCTCGTCTTCTCCAAATCGGGAGGGATCTCGGGCTAAGTTAGTTTTTGCGTTTCAAAATATACCAACAAACTGCCTGATCTTGCGAGCGGATGCAATCGCGACGAGCCGGGAGAGACGGAGGCCTCGTGTGCGGCACGCATGCTGTGTGTGCCTGTGTCTTGTACGCCTGTTGTTTTTCTTGCTGATTGTTGCTTTCTCTGTTCGTTCGTTTCAAATTGATTTAGATGTCTTTCGTAGTTTTGTTGCTTGTTGGATTCAGATGTTTTGGAAAAAATACTATGCGTCTTGCTGCTAAACTGCTGTGTTAACTGAAGTTCGGTGTAGTTCGGTAAAAGCCGAAAACTGAACCAATTTAATGGGCACCGAATGCATCGGTTTTCTGTTCTGTCATGTACCCCGATCGGTTTAGAAACCGAATAAACGAATTGAATTTTTGGTTTTTTACCAAATGCACCCCCCCCCCCCCCCACCCCCCCACCCCCGCCGCGGGAAGGAAGTATGCCGCAGCCTTTCCATGTTCCATTTATTTAACTTATTTGCTTACTTTTGATGCTTCCTTGACTATCCCACATGATTGATACTTGTTTCGTCACATGGTCGGTAATATGCTACTCTTAGGAGTACCCTATGTGTTATTTTAATATATTCTTGGTCTGCTGCATTTGTAGGTTCCATAACTTTCGTGTGGTGTTTGTCTAGAAAGTGGAAAAAATAAAGACATAGTGGAAGATGAGATCAGTAGTTCGGTCATTGCGGCAGCTCCGCCGTTTCACCCAGCACCATGCAGAGAGCCACTCATCAACAACCAGATTGATCAGGCAGCAGAATGCTTTGATCATGCGCAGTTCGACATCCCGTTCACTGAGCACACTATGTCGTAGTGGTGAAATTACCCGATTTGCAAGTCCAAGTGTGGATCTAATGAGGTCCATGTTCTCCACTGTAGCGGCTGATTCGATCAAAGGTCAATTTCTCATTTCTCTTTATATGTGGTGCCTTCTATGTTCTCTTTGGGGCCATTTGAATCAACTTAATTACATACATTATTAAACAATTGATAGATATTGGAAGAGGTGGTCCCATGGTGGAATATGAGAGGAGAATAGCATCAGGAGAGCTTGTAGATGGCGATAGCTTTCAGGTATTGCTCTGGCCCTTGGCTAAAAGGCTCATTTCTTGGATAGTTTCCTACAATGCCTTGGTAAAAAGTGTTCCCACCTTTTTGCTGGTTCATACAGGTTGACACAATTCAACAATTACAAAGGCTCTATGAGGAGTTGATTGAGAATGAAGAAGACTGCCAGTTGGATAGATACAAGTCATCTGAGAAATCAGGACGGTAAGAGCACTTTGCTGAGGTGACATGTTTTGTATATAGCGCATTATGTTAACATTAGCCTTTATGTTGAAGGAGTCGATGGCTATGGTCCCGCCTCATTGCTCAGCCTTCTACCTATGCTCCAGTTAAAGGGCTGTACCTGTATGGTGGTGTTGGTACAGGGAAGACCATGCTTATGGACCTGTTCTATGAACAACTGTAAGTATATCCGTTCAGGACAAGATTTCCTTCACACCACTTTATGGTAATGATGTTAGGAATCATCATTGTGTAAATATTGCTAAAATTGCACTAAAACTTCCTCAGCAGTCCATTACTAAGCAATTTGTGAATATATTAATCTCTCTTCTGGTACATCAGTCTTAGTGATTATGTATCGCAACTTTTATGACAACTATTCAGATCCTAAGGGTCGGTTTTTTTCCTTGTCATTCCTTTTAGATCTTGTGCAATTGTGAATTACAGTACATGATAAAAACAACAAATGCAGTAGTATAAATGTCTCACATTGTGTTGAAATTATTCAGTCTAGCAGAAGGAAAATGGCTTCCTTATTCATGAATTTTCCAACTGTTTGCTGTAATATTATCACCTAACATTGAAATTTTCTTAAAATGGATAGTTGACCTTCTCTGAAAACTTGATACCTTTGAAATTCTTATCTGTGACGAGCTATAGGAATTTAGCAGTATGACAGTTGCAACTTTGCCTGTAATACAGTAATACTATGCCAGTGGGTGCTATGTAAACAGTCACAAAGATAAGATATTTATGTGCTAAGGAGAAACATGTTAGATAATTATTTGATAGCCAATAATTTTGTTCGTACAGATATACATCAAACATGTTTGTTCACATATAAACTATCTTGAGTTATGTCAGTATAGGTAGCACAAACCATATATAAGAAATAAACTTGTAATCAGAAATTGAACACTGTGAGTTGCATTAGGCACTGAGGTAGTGGACCCATTAGGCACTGTGTTTGTTCACATTGAAATGAAATGCTGATATATCTTCCTTGTATTGTATATGCATTCAGCAAGATAATTTGTTCCAACTAATCTTGTAATAACAAAGTTTCCATCTAATTGTTATTTAAATGCTAATGTTGTTGTGTCTTGGCAGGCCATCTAATTGGAGAATAAAACGTATTCACTTTCACGATTTCATGTTGAATGTACATAGTCGTCTTCAGGTAATTGGTTTATATATGTGCAATTGCCTTCATAAGTGCCAAGTTACAATCTTCAGGAATGTATGATAACATTTGTTATTGCAATTATCTATATGCACTTATGCAGATGCATAAAGGTGTTTCAGATCCCCTTGATGTTGTAGCAGCCGAGATTTCAGATGAGGCCATCATATTGTGTCTTGATGAGTTTATGGTATTGAAAAAAGTCTAATTTACTACCCTCAAGTATAGGCTAAGTCCAAATAACCCCCTAAACTACAAAAGGGTTTATTTAACCCCTTACTTTTGCTAAACCAGATCAAATCACACCTGGTTTAGCAAAAGTAAGGGGTTAAGTAAACCCTTTTTTAGTTTAGGGGGTTATTTGGACTTAGCCTATACTTGAGCGTAGTAAATTGGACTTTTTCCTATGGTATTTTTTTTTCTGAGGTTAAGCATTTCATCAATGTGCTGTATTTGTTTTATTGTGTTGGTAACACGCCCAACTATACTGTGCAGGTAACTGATGTTGCTGATGCTATGATTCTAAACCGGCTGTTCAGCCAATTGTTCAGTAAAGGCGTTGTACGTGGCTACCATTTTCTTCCACTTTCTGGTGTGGCTAAAATTCTTAGGTTATCTATACAATACATCAACTTTTGACATGGATTTATTTGCATCTCTTGTGCTCAGATTCTTGTTTCGACTTCTAACCGCGCTCCAGATAAGCTTTATGAAGGTGGCTTACAGCGGGATCTTTTCTTGCCTTTCATTGACACCTTGAAAGTGAGTTGTTTTGGATTTATTTATTTCTCTGGGCTATCAGTAGAAGTTCAATATGCTAGTATGGTTTTGTTTACTTTTATGGACCATTGTAGGAAAGGTGCATTGCGCATCCCATTGGATCTGCAGTGGACTATCGTCAGTTGGGTTCTGTATGTGACCAATTTCTGCTAGCTAGTAGTGTCAATTTGGTTTCTTCTGCCCATTTCCTTTTTTTACATCTTTGAACTGATGTCTGAGCAGGCTGAGCAAGGTTTCTATTTTGTTGGCAAACATTATAGTACGCTTCTGAAACAGAAGCTCCAATCTTTAATTGGAGATGAGGAACCCAGCCCACAAACTGTTGAAATAATTATGGGAAGGAAATTACAAGTCTGGTAGAAGTACCCAAAAGCTGCTCTTTAGAACACATTTTTGTTATTACTACTTAACCATGACTTTGCAGGTTCCCCTGGGAGCAAATGGTTGTGCATATTTTCCATTTGAAGATCTTTGTGATAGACCTTTAGGTGCAGCAGATTATTTTGGACTCTTCAGTAAGTATATTGCTGCAATGTAATTTCTAGTATTTGGATTCTGAAATTTACTCGACATAACCTTGCTGATACCCAATCATTGCTGTGCAGAAAAATTTCACACCCTGGCACTCGATGGTGTTCCAAAGTTTGGCTCTAGTAACAGAACAACAGCTTATCGGTTTGTCACACTGGTTGATGTATGATCTTTGTTACGTTCCACTTACTATGTTCAAATTCATCCATAAAACTCAGCATTTAATCCGATTATATGCAGTGGTCCGTCATAGTTAGAAATTATACTCAAATGTAAACAACAGAAATGTATTTCCCCTCAATCTGAATTCTGAAAAAACTCCGGTGATAGATTTTGCACACTGCAGCCTACGTTTTGCTTATCTCCAAATAATGATGATTTCTCAGGTTATGTATGAGAACAAAGCAAGGCTGTTGTGTACAGCAGAGGCTGGGCCAATAGAACTGTTTGAGAATATCGTGACTGTTGCTGAAGCACACAAGGTTTCACCAAGATCATCACGCTCACAGAAAAGCGATGATCCCGACCTATGTGTGGATAACGAGCTTGGATTTGCCAAGGATCGTACTATTAGCAGGTAACCGGAAATGGGTGCATTTTTAAGTTTCCTGCAGGCTGCAGATTTCATATTAGTGCTCTGCCTGCCATGTCAATACAACTGATGCTGTCTGTTATGCTTCTGTGCTTTTGCAGGTTGACAGAGATCAATAGTAGAGAATACTTGGAGGGCTTCGAAGCTAGGTTGCTTCAACAGCAGCAGCAGCTATTGCAAGGTGTAGATAATGGTGCTGATGTTGTACTAGCATAAGTGGCAACATCACTCTTTGCCTCATTTGAAATGATCTTGTATTCGCCCCACTTGGCTTACATAGGCAACAGAAAAGCTCTGCTTTTCCAACAGTGAAGCATGTAAATGTGCAATAAGCTGCATCAGTATTTTTTTGAACGGGTGGGTGACCCATAAAATGTTACTCAATCTTTACTAAGTTTCTTTAAGAAAATTGTATTGTAGCACATGTTATTCAAACCTCCCGAGAGGCCAAGCTCAAAACGAGATGGCCTTGGAAAGTATGTTCCAGAGAGCCTCATGGTTTTCTCACAGTTTGCTGTTGTCTTTACATCTTAGAGGACCACTACTTTGATGGACATTGCAACTCTTTAGATGCAAGAAGTCACAACAATTGCATGATATTGTTTGGTCGCTACTAGAGAGTTTCTTCCTTCAACGCTTGGAAAATCAAACCGGAGGGATGCAAGCAGAAGATAGCTTAAGTGGGAGATGGTGCAAAAACATTTTGACCACTGATGCTTGCTGTAGCTACCTCCTCTTCCTAGGGAATGTGGTTTATGCATTTTTCATTCACGCCTTCAAGCATTTTCTCCTGAACAACTCTCTTCACGCCTGAAATTTCAGTAAGACTGGAGAGGAGCACTGAAATATCGGACCTGTAAAGCAGCAACATAACCATAAATAAAAAATGTGTATAATCAAATAACTATGAAGTCTGCTGCTAAACATAGAAAGTGGAGTAGCCTTCATGGGAAAAAAAACCTGGAATTCATTAAGCTCCACATCACTGAGAGCAACATCCTTGTCACTATCACATAAAACGAATATCTGCTTTAACGCTCTCACACAGCGAGGCTTCAGAGTTCAGAGATTGTGCCTCTGGGCATAGTAAAAGACCTTCGGACCTGCAGGAAAAACAATATATGTGATTCTAATCGCTGCAGGAGGACTGCATGATGGGCGCCATAAACTGCTCAAGGCTAACTTGCTGCTCGTCCCTCAGGTCCAGTTTGCACCCCCACGACAATTACTGGAGTCTTCCACTGCATCACAAATTAAGCAATACAGGTCATAATGGGCAGGCCGAGAAAATAATCCATAGTAAGCGATCTAAACCTACACCACACCACGAACCCCCACCATAATGTGCAAGGCAGCATTACCTGGAGCCGCCGGAGCTCGGGGAGCCAGAACGCACTGAGCTGTTCCTGTGTAAATCCCCTTGGCGCAGCACTTCGAGCGATTGGAAAGGGGTAGGAGGTAGGAGGTGGAGCCCCAGCGCGTGATTGACGAGAGACCAAGAAAGGGCGGACGGACCTTGCTGGCAAGTTCGTGAATCGGATGGGCTCTGGAGGTGCGCCGACGGGTACGAGGGTGCCGCCGATGGGGAAATGGAGATGGCGGCGCATCCGGCCACCACCTCTATGGATCTATCCTCACCGCAGATGCCACGAGCCCCGCCCTGAGGATCCCGCCAGGACCCTCGAGCGCCGGCGGCGCCGGCTGAGCCGAACGCGTCGGGCGCGCCGCAGAGCAGGCCGATGCGGGACGTAGCGATGAAAACGGACCGAAACGGGCGGGAAAAACCCATTTCTATTTCCGTTTCTATATTTTTTGGTGGAAACGGGATCGGGGAAACGTGATCGGGTTCGGAAAATGCGGGTTGGGAAACGGAACCGGAATATGCGGAACAAATACGGTCAGAAATTCAACGGAAACGGTCGGAAGCCAGGAACTTAAGCCGGAATACCGCACATCTTTATACTCACAAGTTACAAATCACAATCACATGAGCACAATTAACAATCCAAGTTTATCGTTGGCACTTTCCAGAAGGGGCAAATGAGCTATCTAAATATGGAGCGATTAGTCATTAGTGTCTTATTTATGGGTATGTTGAAATATCTGTTGTCATATTTAATGGCCTCAAATCTATCAAATTCCTAGCCACTGGAATTATACGCTTGCCTCCTTTTTTTTTCCCACCTGCACTGCCTCTCTTTACCACGGCGCTACCTCTCCTCAGTCCGCTCCTCGCAAGCAACTCGCCACCGGCGTCCATGGCATCAACACTACCTGTCGGCGAGCTCATCCACCACATGTGCTTCCACGGTGGCGGGCGGCGATTGTGGCTTGGAACGCGAGCGTCGGGCATCGGGCGGTGGTGGGAGGCGCCGGGTGCGGGCACGAAGGCGAAGGTGAAGGCGCGGGCGGAGGTGGGAGGCGGAGGCACACGGGCGCAGGCGCGGAGGCGGAGGCGTGGGTGGAGGTGGCGTCGGTGAGACCGTGAGAGCCAAAGAGACTGAGAGAGAGGATGAGGGATAGGCTAGGGTTAGCCGGTTAGGGTTGCATACATGGGTTTCGATGGGCTGAGTTGGGCTGAAATAAAAATACGGAACAATTCCGAAAAAATACGGAAAAATTCCGATCGAATACGGAATTCCAAAAATAAAAATACGGAACAATTCCGAAAAAATATGGAAAAATTCCGATCGAATACAGAATTCCAAAAATACGGCTGGAAAAATACTTTCCCGTTTCTGTTTCCATCCTGATAACCTCCGTCCCGAGTTCCGTTTACGAATTTTTTCGAAAAAATGGAAACGGGCAGGTCAAATGTGAAAAAACGGCGGTTCGGAACGGAAAAATTTCCGTCCATTTTCAACGCTAGCGAGAGGGGATGGAGCGGAGGAATGGCCCCTCTTTGGCGTGAGGTAACTCGTTTGGAGGCAGGATTACCTGTCACATTGAATGTTTAAATACTAATTAAGAGTATTAAATATAGGTTAATTATAAAATCAATTGCATAAATGAAGGCTAATTCGCGACACAAATCTATTAAGTCTAATTAGTCAATGATTTGACGTGATGCTACAGTAATATATGTGCTAATCATAGATTAATTAGGCTTAATGGATTCGTCTCGCGAATTAGACATGGCTTATGCAATTAGTTTTATAATTAATTTATGTTTAGTCATTTTAATTAGTATCTAAAAGTTAGTGCACGCATCTAAACGTAAAAATTAGTGCACGCATCTAAACGTAAAAAAAGGATCGGTGGTCTACGGGGCATCCAAAGATAAAAAGGATCGGTGGTCCACGGGGTTCAAGGACCGAGACTCTCAGATGATGGGGGCAGGCGAGATGGGGTGCGGGGACGGACGATAAAAACGGGGTGCGGGGGTATGAAAAACAATATGACGACATTTTTTCTTCCTTTTAGCTTTATTAGCTAACTAGCAGAAATGCCCGTGCGTTACTACGGGTCATTACTTGCTCACGTGTTGGCGTTGATGGAGGTGATCTCTGCGCGTGTTGCTGAGCAGTTTCTCGATGGCGAGGAGGTCCTGGGCTCCTGGCCACAACCCCGCAGCTATTTATACAGGCAAGAACGCAACCTCGATTTCTATCCGAGTCGGCCTCGATTCCGATCCGGTTCGGCAGCGAACTCTCTTGGCAGTCTGGCCCCGAGTCAGCTTCGATTCCGATCCAATTCGGAAGCGAGCTCTCCTGGCAGTCTGGCCTCCACTCCAATCGCTGCCCACTTCGCTGCCGCCTCGAGGATGCGGTGGCCATTACCTGGTCGACACGGCTGGCGTCGTGCGGGTTCCTGAAGTGGCGTAAGAATCGGAGGATGATGGCGTCAACGTCGGAGGACGGCGGGATGTCGTCGGTGGACATGAGGACCTCCTGGAGGTGACGGCCACGCCGTCGTGGCTGTGGCCATTCTCGACGGGCGGGAGCCTCCTCCTGGAAGTGGAGGAGGAGGAGACGTTCAAAGTCAACCAGTTCGAGTTCGACTACGCGTCGGATTCGACTTCGCCTCGGACTACTCCAACGTTCCGCTCAGGGGTCGGACACTCCCGACCCCAGGACTCAGGGTCGGGCGAGGCGGAGCTTCACTCGGGGTCGGGCGAGGTGGAGTTCCACCCTCAAGGGGTCGGCGCATCCGACCCCGGGACTAAGGGTCGGGCGAGGCGGAGTTCCACCCTCAAGGGGTCGGGCGCATCCGACCCCGGGACCAAGGGTCGGGCGTATACTCAAAATTGGATTGTGGGTTGATATCACGAAATATCAGGGGTTTTTTTGAAAAATAGCCTCGGACTACTCCAACGTTCCGCTCGGGGGTCGGACACTCCCGACCCCAGGACTCAGGGTCGGGCGAGGCGGAGCTTCACTCGGGGTCGGGCGAGGCGGAGTTCCACCCTCAAGGGTCGAGCGCATCCGACCCCGGGACCAAGGGTCTGGTGAGGTGGAGTTCCACCCTCAAGGGGTCGGGCGCATCCGACCTCGGGACCAAGGGTCGGGCGAGGCGGAGTTCCACCCTCAAGGGGTTGGACGCATCCGACCCCGGGACCAAGGGTCGGGCGAGGCGGAGTTCCATCCTCATGGGGTCGGGCGCATCCGACCCCGGGACTGCGGGTTGATATCATGAAATGTCAGGGGGGTTTTTTGAAAAATAGCCCGACGAACGACGGACGGGGAGCTCGCCGGCTTACAGCTCCGCCGCGGCGACCTCTTCCTGGACGCCGCGCACGCGCCGGCAATGCCGCCGAGGCTGCGCGCAGGAGCAGCGACGGGGCGCCCCCGTGCGTTGCAACGGGATTCATTACACACCCTAACCCAATAAATATGTACCAAACTCGCATTATATCCTTATCTATGTCCCACATCACTTATTTCCAAAATGACACTAAATTATAAGCAGAAAATTTTAAGAAATAATAATAATAATCAAAATAGTAGTGCAAATCATTCCTTCGCTCTTAGCCTATAAAATCCTAAAATTAGCAAATACATGGACTTTAGCCCTTTTATTCATATACAATTTGGATTTCAAATACCCAATTATTATTTTATCCTCTATATCTTTATGTACATTTCAAAATTCCAAATATGAGCTCTTGCTCAAATTCTCAAACCCTAAATCAATTTCAAGTGGTATTTAGAAAATCACTAATTCATATCCTTTTTATTGTATGGAAAAATTCTTTCAATGGTTTGTGATATTATTTTTCTAGCTCCATGAATTAATTATATTATTTTCTAATTTTGTTTCTAAAACGAATAGATACCAACTTTATTTTGCATGTTACATTTGTTTGGCTTCTAACCTAGTCCATCTAAATACATAACCGCCTAGACAACTATATAGATTATTAACATACGTGAAGATACGTATCAGCGTATGGATGATGTCATATACGGATATAAAGACACAAATTATGCGACTGGTTTTTTTATTCTTGATAGCATAATGCCCGTGCGTTGCTACGGTGAAACTCATTCTTAATCTCTATAGTTGGTTGATGTAAAGTGTTCCTTTTCCTTGTGTTTGATCAATGGAATACACATGTTGTATGGCTGCCAAAAGAGTATTTGGATGTTGCCAAGCTTTTTGTGCATGCCTCGTGTATAATCTTCTAACACTAACACCTTTGTTAGGGCAGTTTCTACACGTTTTGTTTTTATCCTTCATGACTAAATTTGGGCAATGTATGATCTTTTTCCAGTCCATCTGAGTTGAGTGAATCTGAGTTGGGTGGCTGAATCATGAGCAAACTGAAGCTCCTTTCTTTTCTTCCCATGAACGAAATATGGTTCAGTTCCTTATGATCAATCGGTTTGTTTTCCTCAACTCTCATTATCAGTTCCTGGCAAAGCACTTCAAAACTATAAGTGCATATAGTGGAATGGGCAGCGCCAGCAAGGGCACACCACAGACATAAGCTCAGAGTCCGCACCAAACATCCACACCACCTTAATGCCCCGACTTGGGTTACAAGCCCGCGCAACTGAGCTCGACGAGGATGGCTCGCGAGGATGAACATTTTAGCTGGTGCGGCGCTGCTTCGGATGGCGAGGTGGTACTAATCTAAGGAATAGGAAAATTATAGGTGATCATATATTGGCAACTTTTTCTCTCCGTCCAAGACGGGCCACCGCTTTTTCTGTTTTGAAAAAAAACACAGGAGGCTCTTCATTGTTGTGCGAGTCTCGATAGCTTGCAAGCTTCTTGCTTCCCCTGCTCGCGTTGCACGGTTCGCTTTTACAGATCAGCTCATCTACGGCACGGCTAATCACGAACGCATCAGTGATGGTCCGGTCAAAAGACCGTGTGTTTAATTGCTGAGCACGTAGCTATATTATACAGAGCCTCTGGTGGACAGCTCACGCTGACCTGTGGGCGCCCACCATTCCCGCGGATAAGAATCAGGAAGCAACCGCAAGGCGCTAGTGCTCCGGATCCCTACTCTGCTCCACCATCCATGGGGAAGGCTCATCCCCTCCTCTCCTCCGCTTCTCCTCGCCTTCGTCTCACCTCCGCAGCAGGTAGCAATCAAAATCTCTTTTATTGGCGGTGTTTCAAAGACTCGATCGCTGGCCATGATTTTCTTGCACTTCCCTGCTCGCGTCTTCTCCTTGCAGGCAATGGCGTTCCCCTGCTATCCGTGACATTAGCACGCCCCACTGCTCGAGGTAGCAGGAGGAACGCAAGGTCGAGGGCCCTTAGCGTGAGGTGCGAGCAGGGAGCCAAGGGCGGCGGCGGCGGCGGGCTGGACGTGTGGCTAAGCCGCGGCGGGATGCTGGGCTTCATGGGGGTGGTGGCCGTGGAGCTGACCACCGGCAAAGGGGTGCTTCAGAACGTTAGCCTGACCGCCCCACTGCCGACGGTGGCGCTGGGGCTCACCGGCGTGGTCGGGATCTTCACGGCCTTCATTATCTTCCAATCCGGGTCGCAGGACTGATTCCCGAACAGGATTGCATCCTGAGCTCCGGCGCTTCCATTATTCGAGCGCAGAGACGGGGAAAGAAAGTGGACCCGTTAATCTTACCTATTACCACGCCGTGGCCTCCTCGTGCACAGCGGCCATTGCCGCCGCCGGCGGGCAGACCATGTCGTGGCCTCCTCGTGCGGGACCCCCTCGCTTTCCCGCCGCCGCGCAGGCTTCCCGGAGATGGAGGCGGAGGACCTCCTGGAAGCGACGGCGGCGCCGTCGTGGCCGTGGAGCGGAGGTCGCGGCGCCCCACTCCGGCATCCGGCATCGACGCCTTCGTCCTCTACAGCCCCCGCATCTTCATCGGCGCCGGCATCACCGACGACGGACGGGGAGCTCGCCGGCTTACAGCTCCGCGGCGGTGACCTCTTCCTGGACGCCGCGCACGCGCCGGCAATGCCGCCGAGGCTGCGCGCAGGAGCAGCGGCGGGGCGCCCCGCTCCAGCCGCCTCCCGCGCCCGATCCCCTCCTACGCCTCTCTGTTTTGGAGAAAGAGAAGCATTTTTCTCTTTAACCCCCTCCCTTCCCTCCTTTTTCCACCCGAGCCATTCCTCTCTTTAGAATATGGACTGCGGGTTGATTCCTTGAAAGTTGAGGGACTTTTTTAAAAAATGACCACGACGGACGAAAATTGCTGGCAGAAACGTTACTCGCTTTAATAATAGGTAAAGATACAGATAATAAACATGGTTTTAACAGGCTTCTTCTAGCCCAAATAATGTACAATCATTATTGGGTATATACTTAGATGTGTAGATAACGAAAGCCTGATTTAAGAAATTTCCAAAAAGAATATATAATCTTGTTTAAAAAAAAAGAATATGCACACGATACATGCCCATCCTATTTCAGAGGTTTTGCCGGACCGTCATCCTCCCTCGACCGTCGCCAATATTCGAATAATATTCGATTTCTCTCCTGATTGGGGTGCGTGTATTCTGATATTCCTCCCTGTCTCAGTTCCTTGTCCGGGCTTGTTCTTTGTTACAGCTCTGATTTGATTCTTCTTGCCTTTCTTTTCGTTTCTCTATTATTGTTGGGTTGGATTACAGAAGGTGGCTTTAGTACAGAGTTGGCTGGAGGCCCCGTCCCCGTCCCCGTCCCTCCCCCATCCATTGTCTCCTGCTCTCCCCCTCTGGTGGAGTGCCTGGTCGCTGGCGGACGGCACCATCTGAGGCAGCTGCTAAGCGCCACGTCCGGTCGGCGTTGTGGCGCCGGGTCGTCTACTTCTATCCCGTGGCGGATCGTCGCGACCTGCGTGGCGCTGTCGGGTCCTCGGGCGGGGATAGCCTAGCCATCAGCCGCCGTTCTTGCACCGGAGTTCCTGCTCAGGTGAGATGGGGGCGGCTGTTCTTTAGCTCAAATCCGGATCGTTCCTTTAGGGATCACTCGTGAATTACTCTGCAGCCCCGCAAGATCTGGTCATTTGGAGCATCAATTTTCTCAAATATTTCCCTTTCTGGTGCCTTTTTCGTTACGGGCTAGTAACGAGCTGTAACTCGAGGCCTATTTGCTTCATCAGCCACCAAATAATATTTTCCTCTCACAACAAATCAGCTGTTTTAGCTTTTCAGCCGATTTATAAGCTGAAGTGAACAGACGCTCGGTTTCTTGTTCCTCGATCTGTAGGCTGTAGCAAGTTTTAATTTTTCGGACACCCAGCAATGATGCACTCCCGTAATCCTGGAGCTGTAACTTTAGCTCGCCGTGAAAGAATTTACTAATCTCCAGATCTTGCTTTGGTGATTGCGGATTAAAATAATTTCATCTGAGCCATGAAATTTGTAGCCCATCGATGGAGCTGTAGTAATTCTGGTCAATTTGATACGAATTCCTAGTTCTCCTCGGCAAACTTTAATTACTTGGATAGTTGCCTTCAATGCCTTGGTAAAAAGTTTTCCCACCTTTTTAATGGTTCATACAGGTTGACACAATTCAACAATTATAAAGGCTCTACGAGGAGTTGATTGAGAATGAAGAAGGCTGCCAGCTGGATAGCTTGCTACTTGCTTGTGACACTGAACAACTATGAACCACGCATGGATCACACACTGACAGAACTAGACTAGGCTAGTTTCTAGAAAGGTTGGGACGCGCAACCGTTCATCAAGCCCCGTCATACCTTCTCTGTGGTGGTAGTAGGATACTTGCTGATACTTCTCACTCCCTATTGCTTGCTGATACTTGTTTGCAGTATGTATATGCGTGTATGAACTAATGTGGTGATACTTGTTTCTCGATCAGGAACTAATGTTTTGTGTTGAGTGCATAGTGTTGTGCGAATGCATGCAGGTCCTACACCTGGTTTCTGACATACACCATTGACAGCGTATCCGTTGGTTAGTGACACAGTGGCTGTGTTGTATAGCCAAACCCGTACAGACAGAAATCTTTACACATTAATATAGCTGAAAATGGCTGGCTCTGTTTCCATATGTATATTAATGCATTACTGATCATCAGGTCTTCAACCTGTTCCGTAACACAATTGACAACAATGAACAAATGATGAACAAGGAACACAAATCACGAACAAGCAGGTCCACGTTGTATGAATGAATCCTTTCACCAAATTAACATATGTTTCTATATTATTCTATCACACATCGTACGGTCCAAAACCTGTTCTGTAACACCTGATGACAATGCACGACAATAATGATGATATATAGGTATGTGCACAGCTTATCAGCAGACGTGCCTCTCATGCACCAATAACACATCTTTGAAAGTGTGTATACACAAACTTTTATGCTAGCTCATCGATCTGTTAAAGAGGTCCTAGGGGGTGTTTGGTTCCACGGATTCCCTATCACATCGAAGATGTGATATTTAGATACTAATTAGAAGTATTAAATATAGACTAATTATAAAATAAATTGCACAGATGGAGGCTAATTCGCGAGACGAATCTATTAAGTCTAATTAATTCATGATTAGCACATATTTACGGATCATCATCAAATCATGGACGTAGAATGGAAGTCTGCATGCATGTTTTGTAGCTATGGTGCAATTACTAAAGAGGTCCTATTAAAGATGGTGAAGGAAGCTATATTTACTGAGCCATTTGAAATTACTGCATGTATATAAAGAAAAAAAAGAAGCTACCACAATAAACAAGTCAATATCTTGAGTAAATTCCTTGTAGGACATTAAAACTTATAACCATTCCTTATGTACCATTCAAAATTAGAGCATCCCTACAATGATTCTAATTTTTGATCCCCTGTGTGCCATTGCCGTTATTTTGTCGTGAAAAATCACCAACGCCGTCGTGCACTGGTTGAGAAGACTCGTTCCCTTTTCCCATTGCCTTCCCTTCCGATGGAGTTCCTCCTCGCTGGATTCCGCGTCGTGCCCTGACGGTGCCGAGCAGAGCAGTTGGTGTCCTATCTTCTCCAATTGGATACCGTCTATTTTCGTTTTCCTTTTCTCATCTAATTATTTAGTTTTAATATGAATATTTATGTACACAGTTACCACTGGATTCTTTTTATATTATGATTGATCAAAGCAATGTTACTATGTTTGATTCGCTGAGGAAATCAAAGGACGAGTACCAAGATAAACTTGTAATAATTCTAGATCTTTATCTCCATACAAAAGTTTGTTTCCTAAATTTTCACCTAACACTGTATCATATTCATTATTTTAATTCGCAGCGTACGGAAACGATTCCATAAGTATCACCGTGGTGATTTCAAAGAAAACTTACATTCGGTACAACTTTTCCTATATGCATGAAGTTTGCACATTTTGTATATTCTCTAACACGAATATTTCATAACTTATTTTTTTCCACTAAAGTGCTTGAGACAAAAATAAGGGAATAATTTATGTGGATACTACATTTGTGAGCACATACATCATTTCATGAGGGACAAGGTGACCATATAACTGTACGTAAAATAAACCTATTAATTATTAATCATTTTCTAGCTATTCACATCTCCAAATTACATATGTGGCAGATTCGTGAAGAACTCTGGGAGAAGGAAAGGTTTTTGGCAATCCAAGAAGCACTCATAGGATTTTATTGGACGAGGTGATAAATCTCAAATAAGAATTTTATTACGATGGATATTCAATAGCCAAACCGAGCAACACCACGACGAGAGGATCCTAAGAATTATGAGGATAAATTATTGTATATAGTAATTGTATTAATATTAGTTTGATGTGTATAATATACTAAGAATTGTATATATAGTAGTTAAAATTAATATTATGCATATACTATCATGAAATATATATATATATATGACATGCATACAATACGAGAGTATACGTGTAAGTAGCGTGCGCTAAGAATGTATGCGTATAAGTGTATATATGTAAGTGAAGCAACAATTAGTATTAATATGGAAAAAAATTCAGGGTAAAAAGGAAAAAGTCTTACCACAACCGGGATCAAAGGGACCACGTACATGCTGCGTAATGTCCGTTTACGTGTAAGTAGCATTAAAAGAGGTTTTTAGTTCCGGGTGAATGACTTGTTATTAAGGGGATTTTTTTATCTCGAAAGATTAATTCTGATTGAACTTTCGAGATACACGAGCCTAGGACCAATGTCCGTTTTTCCACTAGTGAAAGTTTTGGTCGTATCACCAATTCACTTCTCGTAGCATTTGCTTTGAAAAGGTTAAACTGCGGTTTAGGAGTTAAAACGTCCGGCAAAAGTTTGTTTACGTAACTTGGAGCACCGACAGGTGGGGCCAGAGGCACCACTTCGCCGAACCGGACTGGGGATTTCTCTCCCTTGCCGTCGCCGCCACCGCCACCGCCACCGCCGCCAGCATGGCTCTCGCTCTCCGGCTCCTCCGCCACCGCCATCTCCTTCGCCTCCTCCCCCGCGCTACCATGCTATCCACCTCCGCCCCGCCTCCCGACCGCCGTGATCTCCTTCGCATCGAGCGAATCCTTCACAACCCTGGCGCCGCCGCCCAAACCGCGCAGCCCCAAGAGCACCAACGAGCCGCCGCCGCCGCCAGACTGCGGAACCTCCTCCACAGAACTGGCGGACTCACCGATGCGGAGTCCACCTCCCTCCTCTGCCGCCTCCGGGCCCCAATTACCCACCACCGCCTGGGCCGCCTCCTAGAGGAACTCGCCGGCCTCCGCCTCACGGGGGCCGAAATCAAGGCCGCTCTGGCGTCCGACCCTGAGGGGCTCCTCTCAATGGACCCCGGCGAGCCGTCCCGCCTCCTCGAGTTCCTGCGCGACATCCGGTGCCGGAAGGCGGTCAAAGAGCAGGTCCTCGCCCACGGCGCGCTCCGCGCCACCGTCGCCGCCCGGCGGCGGGTGGAGCTCCTGCACGCGCGCGGGCTGACCCGTCCCGACGCCCTTCGGGTGCTCGCCGCCGAGCCGCGGGTGATGCTGTATTCAATTGAGGATGTGGAGAGGAAGGTGGAGTTCTTGGTCAGCACAATGGGATTCGAGGTTCGGTGGCTGGTTCAGTACCCAGAGTTCCTGGGGGTGAACCTCGACAACTGGATCATCCCGCGGCACAATGTGGTGGAGCACTTGAAATCAGTTGGCGGGCTCGGGGACCCTGTTGAGATGAAGCACTATGTGAGGTTCAGTCGCAGAAGGTTCTACAACATGTTTGTCAAGCCGTACCCAGAATGTGAGAGGATATTTGGGGGACTAGTCAGGGAGAAGGAGGAAATGGTGAGGCGGCGGCACCCGACGGGGTTCTGGAAGCTGTTTACACCGGCAAAGCATGAGAAAACTCAGGAGGAAGTGATGAACATGAAACTTCTTGTGGGGTCACTTCGTTAGGTATATGTTATGGTCATGAGTGTGACAAGCGCTCGACTGCAGAACACATCATGCCTCAACATAGTTGTGACTGAACCAAGAGCTGGTTGAGAGATTCTTGGTCAAGGGGACTTGTCAAGGTGACAGGAGTGCGGGAGGTATTGAGAAAGCATACATGTTCAATTAAGATTACTCTTCACCAACAAAAAAAAAGGGCTGTTGTGAATGGACATGAACACAATTGGATATTCTCAAATATGTCTTGGTGGCGCATTCCACCACAGTTCACAAGATAAAATCCTTTCTTAAAGGTGTGTTTTTGTTATAATGGCTCACCATCGTGCTGATCAGAGCAAAGAGAATAACAAATTCAGGAAAGCTGGCAGCTGGTGCAAGGATTATCTCAAGGTATCAACAAATGGATAGTCCAGTGGAAGCTCGTTGCTTTTTTTTAAAAGATTTATGATCATCTGAACATTCTGCTGAGGTGATGTGTATGCTAACTTAGTACACCAAAGTTTTCTTGTGTATGCATTGGGGTCATTTGTTAATTTACAGACATTTCACTGGTTTCGATTTTTCGTTGTTATGTATTTACCTTTCATATGTGTTCAACATTAGTATGAGTTATGGGCTATGAGTGTACGGCTTTAAAGAATATTGTTTTCTTCCATTGATAAATATTGTTGCTTTAGTTTTTGGAGATTATTCTTTCATTCATCTTCTTCCAATGCACTGCTGGTGTGTTGGATTGTGTTTCGCAAGATATATATGGAGTAATATGTATGGAATTATGAGTAACTAACAAGGATACTTACATTACTGATACATCTTATACTGTTAAATTATACTATGAAATTTGATCTTTGCTGATTGCATATGCTGATGCATCTGGAAGAAGAAAAGGTCAGCAATTGGTATTTGATGGGTATTTGTCATGCAACTTGGGATCTCTTTAGATATTATTGAGGATGATGGATTTAGAAAATGTTTGTGTTCCTTCTTCTTCTAACTTTACTAGTGCATTTTGTTCTTTCGTGATACGTAATAGAGTTTAAGAGTTTATTGTTTAGTCCATCTAATGTTTCCACACATCCAAACTCTTTCTGTATTATGCTATTGTGTTCATTGGAAGTGTTAGTTTTATATTAGCCATTTCCAAATGGGTGATGTATGCTAAGACAATAGAGATGAGATTTTCAGTGCTTTTTGAATTGTACCAAATTGTATTGCACATGCCTCATTAATTATGTGAACTAGAAAATGAGACATATATCAGTGACCAAGTATTTCACTTTTTTCCAACAATAATAAGCAATAATTGTTTGGTACTTTTGTTTACCTTGATATCATTTCAGTTTGCATGTGGAAATTAACCTTTCTTTTGAGTTAATACATGATAAGATGTTTAATTAGGTACTTATTAAATTTAAGATGTCAACAGGTCTTTTCTATTTTTAATGTCCTACTGTCGTGGAGATTTTGATGTAAGTACAGTGTACTGTTTCGGATAAGACATTAGCTTGTTTCAAATGAGTTGGCGAAAATTAGTTGGTACAGGGACTAACGTTACTGGTTTCAGCCCACGTTGCTGGCTTCAGGATAAGGGAAACTAGTGGTTGTTAACCAACTGAAATATAAGTCGAAGAACAACAGAGATTCCAGCATTTCTACCATGCCATAAACCAACAAACTGTGGTACATAGTGCACCTCCCATCTTCTTCTCCTTCCGTCTAAATGCCTGTCAGTGGCTCAGTGCACCTTTAAACCTCCTATTTTTTTTTCTATTTTTATTTAAAAATGTTTCTTTTTCCATTTCTCTACGAATACTAGTTGTAAATGTCCAGTCTTCAGTCTAACCATTCCTCTTTGGATATATGCGTGTTCTTGGATCTCCCTTTTTCCTTGATGTTTTGCCATGTTACATGGTTAGAAAAAAAAAGGTATCGACTTCCTGCTAGCAAGTAGAAAGAACCATATAGTCACTGAAGTTTGGCCCACTAAAAATAGATTCCTTTAAATGTTGTTTGTCTTTTTCTTGTTTATTCTTCCCTGTAACTTCTCTAGAAAGGCAAGAGCTCCCTTCCAACAGCCATAAGCATGTGATGTGATATTGGCGTGGCATTTTATTGCCCAAGTTGAAAATGCCTACCTACTTCATTTGCGAGAAAATTGCTCTTGCGCTTCAAAAGTAAGCAGAAGATTGGACTTTGGACAGATGGTATACACATCATGATCCACTAACTCTCTTTTGATGATGAGCTGCTATAAAAGAGCAGACTTGCCTTTAGAATCATCAGACTATGAGACAAGTTAGAGAAGTGGTTGTATATGCAAAAGAAAGGTGTTTGGGGATGAAGATAATACCTCCACTGTGCATAGCCATGGTGGTTTTGGCCTTAGGCTCTCTGTTTCATGTATCAAGCACTGAACCAGTGCATGGTAATCCTCTTCAGCTGTATTCTGTTCATAACAATTTTGACTTACTGTTCATTGGTTATGTGTGGATGTGTTTACCATGCAATAGGCCTAAGAATGCTGCGGGGAATAAAAGCAACTCCAACCTCAGGTGCAACTCAGGTGATTATCTCACTTTCTGTTTGAACGTGACAACCTTCTGTGCAGATTTTCTCCCAATGTAGTAAAAATGCCAGTTGCTAACTAGGTATGCCACTGGGAGGTAGTAGGCACCAGATTGGAACAGACCACAAAGATATACAAAAACCACATCCATTTTCATTCTGTTATCTCTGAAGAGCACCACTGACTTGAAATCCTTGAAACATTCAGACTATAAATATTGACAAGACAGAATTCCTCCATGCTAGAAGTACGGATTTGTGCTCAATGACTACCCCTCTTCTGGTGCAAACAACTGCCATTCATCGTACCCCAGGGGCTCCAGATGAAAGGAAGAGCAGATAACCCAGAGCCACTTCCCGATGTGAACTGTAGCTTTCTCTGGACTTTTTGGCATTCACAAGCATCTGAGAGCCTGACTGATGATCGGACAAGTGCCATGATTGTAGTTGCATGCGCGGGACAAAAATTATCCGCTATTTTTCATAGCTGGAGCAAAAGTAGCAGTTTGATGAACAAATAATGTAAGGAAATGCATATTTCTTCTTTATCCATGATGCCATGGTTAAGTTTGTAAGGCCCAATCCTTTTGCCAATTCGATGCTTTCAATCTAGGATAATGGCATGTATTATGGTAACAGTCCTTGCTTCAAAACTTGTTGCATGAGCATTTACTTCCTGTTCCCACAAGATGAAAATCGACAGTGATATTTGAAAATCAACCTCTTATACTCTTTTAAACATATACTGTAATCCTGGTCACAGTAACATCTTAGGCCCCATTTGGAATGTTGGAATAAATTATAAATCCTAAAGAAATTGCAATGTTTCAACTGATATTTTTTTCAAATAGACTGTATTCCGTGCCGGGGTATTGCTATCTGTGACTTGTAGACAATTGTGCTCATTTTGGACCGGGGTATTACTTACGTGAGACTTGTCGTCGACATATGCTGTGTGCTGTGGTATAATCTCACCCAGACCCAGCCGCTTTAACTTGAGAAACACCAGTTGGTTCCAGGATTCGCCTGATGGTGAATTTGGTGATATAGCAATTTGTAAGTTGTAACGGGGTCTTTCTTACATTATGAAGATCTAAATTTGTGTCGATACAATTAAAAAAATGCAAATTCTGTCAGTTTTGTTTGGAGGATCCTACAGCACTCTGTGGTGCTCACTGTTGAAATGTTCGTAACTGAGGTGACAGGCAGCGGCAGAGAATTTCTGAGAGTGCTATCTTGATCCATGGGTTAGGCACTCGCATGCTAAGACCTACATGTTATCTTGATCCATGGGTTAGGCATTACTAGATCTCTACATGTGTGGAGCAGGTCGAGGTTCGGGAGCGTAATGTTACCGAGTGATCATATACCAAGCCTTTGGTAAAGCCAATATTATATCGTACACTAGACCGTGAAGCCAGAGACTTGTCGATTGCCACGCACTTCCAACTAACCATATATCCATACAATGTTTTTTCGAGTACAAGATAGTGCTTCATCGCCTCCCAAGCCATGTCTTTTGGTAAGTATTTATTTAACATGAAAAAAGTTGTTCGGTGCATAATGTGAAAACTCTCAGACCCCGTTTGGATCGTTGGAACCCGTTTGGATCGTTGGAATTGAATTCCATTCTAATAATTATAATTTAGACATAAATTAATTAAGCTAATATAATTGTACGTAGAATATATTTATATATTATTATTGGCGATATGTGAGAGATACTTATGTGCTGCACTTCTGCTATAGGGAAGCGAGTCCAAGAGCGTGCTATAAGAATTGAATTCCATTCTAATAATCATAATCTATAGAATCAATTTTCATCTCCCACCTCATGAATTTAAAATAGGCTTATATCTAAATTTTGGAAAGTTGTGGAATGTCACGTTCCAAAATAAATTAGTCTACTCCATTAAGTAGATTCCAATTATTTTGAAGGGATCCAAACGGGGCCTCAAGGAAATCATGCTACATCTGTAGCTCTTTCTAGACATTCGATCTTTTGTCCATTTTCCAAAGCTCTACAAAACTAGTACCATCTACATTGAAAAGAATTCCTTCCAAAAATATATGCTCCCTCTCAAACTAAATGATAACTATGTTTTTGATCTGATAGCTTGGTGCCTTTGTGGTGGAAACTCAAAAATACTCGGAATTGAGAATTAGAATTGGAACAGACGAATTCTGTTGTTTGCTGATATAATTCAGAACTGATATTGAGATCAATACCGTTGGAATCCAACCAAAATAAAAAAAACCCTCCGTCAAAACCAAGCCTCACCCCTCGGTAGTCGGTATTGGAAAGAATCAGTCGTTGGCTTTTTTTTACTGTTTGAACAGTAAAAACAGAGAGAAGTAAAAAAAAAAAAGAACTCCCCTCGACCTCTATCGTCGGAGATTCCCCGCCGCCGGAGCTTCCTCACCGCTGCAGCCCCATCCTCTTCTTCCTCGCGCTGAGCGCCCCCTCATCTTCTTCCTCGTAGCTGCGCCTCCTCCTCTTCCGCGCGGCCATCGGTCCTCATCTTCTTCCTCGGAGCCGGCATCCCCTCCGTCTCTTCCTCGCGGGCCGTGGCCACGTCCGCTTCTTCCTTCCGCACCTCGCTGGGAAGCGGCGGCCGGCGGCGTGGGCCTGTGCCGCTCATTGAAGCAGCGGCTGGCGGTGGACGCCTCCCCTGCCTCCCTCAGCGACGAGCCGCGCCTCTCCTGCCTCCCTCCGCGACGAGCCGTGCCGCCCCACTGCCGGCGACCTTTCTCCCTCCCCCGTTGGTGTCAGTCGATTGAAAATTGGTTTTTCTCTCAATCAACACCTATAACCCTTGGATATTGATCCAACGGTCCATCCAGACCTGGCTCTCTCCTTTCTCTCTTTCTACTTCCTGCTTTCATCTTCACGCCACGCACGCTCTGTCACCCCGAACCCCCCGACGCCAGGCACGGAGCCCCCGCCGCCACCACCTCCCCCGGCTCCGGCGGCCTCCGCCTCCTCCGACGCCGGATCCTGTCTCCGCGCACGCCGGACGGAAACAACGACGGGGCTCGAGCCAAGCCCATCGCCGCCGACCCCACTGGCTCGTCGTCCCCCTTCACTCCCTACCGGATCTGATCCTCCGCCGCCACGCGTGTCCCCGCCTAGCGGGAGCGGGAGATCCGCCCGGGCGAGGTCCCCTCTAGTTCCCCTCCAGTGCCGGTGAGTGATCCTCGCTTGCTCGTACGAATTCCTGCAGATTCAGTCAGCCGAATCCGCCCTCCCGTGCCCTCCCATTTCCAAATTCTAGATTCAGTTAGCGTAGGATTCGCTCACCGCGTTGTGCTTTTTAGCTATCTACTACACATTGATGTGATCCGGTTAGTTGGAGATGCAGATTCAGTTAGTCGAGGAGCTCTCGCTTTTCTTATCCCCCCTGTATACAGCTCTTCTGGGGGAATTTCCTTGCTCCATAGGTTTCATAATGCCATCTGGAACTGCAAATTAGCAGGCCAAGGTGCAGATCTCACCTTTTTACCCTTTGCTCTCGTTTGCTCTGCAGGTAGGAATTTGAGTAGCATCCACTGATGAATTTCCTCTACCGGACTGCTGCGCAGCCTGCGCCGCCTGCTGAGCTGCCACAGATTCCAGAGGATGCGTTGCCAAAGCCAGCCACAACGCTGGAGGGTCTCATCATCGCGGAGGACTCGTACCAGCCCTCCCCCGCCCGCAGCGAAGATGGAGCTGTTAACAATGGGCCTGGGGATGTTGGTGCGGATTCTGCGCCTCTAGCTTCGAAGAGTCCGGTGCAGCTGGGGACTCACACTGATGTCGCGGAGGACGAAGGATGGATCACAATTCCATACAGTTGGGTGCCTTTGACTTGCTCGCCATTTTTGTTGTATATCAGAAATGCGTTATTTGCATCATACATGACTTATCTTTTGTGTCCTTCAACTGCATGAGATTAATAGAAACTTCCATTGTGATATATATATATATATATATATATATATTAAAAATATCTGCACCAACTTTTTGACAAATTGTTTTAGTGCGAAAGAGTCAGTTCCAGGAATTACCTGCTAAACGCTTTAAGGCCAGTGATATGTTTTCCTTTTGAAGTGCATTTTGATATCCCTACTGGTGGTTGCTAACATCTACAATCCGTTTACAGAGAGGCTCCCTGATAATTGGAATGATGTTTCAGAAATGGTGCAGCTGCGGCCTTTGGACCGCTCCTTCCTTTTTCCAGGTATGTGTTCTTCCTGTGACTTCAGTTCAGATGTCTCGTAGTATTGCATCCTACTTGATACCTATTTTCTGGAATTGACTTGGTTCAGTTATCAGGCGAGCAGGTTCATGTACTGGCATGCCTGTCAGCTTCTAAGCAAGATACACAGGTTATATCCCCCTTCAGAATTGCTGCGGTGATGTCTAAGAATGGAAATTCTTTGCAACACTCCACGGATAAATCTAGTCCTGTCAATGCAAATGGTCGTGATAATGGAACAACTGGGGAAAATGGCTGTCAGGATGTTGATAGTGATATGCAGAGTGTTGAACTCAATGGTGAAGCCTCTCCTTCAGAACATGATATTTTGGAGACTCAATCTCGCCTTCAGATGGAAGATCAAAAACAGCAAATAGAACTTATGCTGCGAAGATTCAGAGAATCCAATTTTTTTGTGCGGATCGCTGAGTCAGATGAACCTCTGTGGTCCAAAAAAAGAGCAACTGCAACTAAGATGGCAGATGGAAGGTCAGATAGCCAAGGAATTAGTAAGGCTTCAAGGAGTAATGTTTACAACACCATTTCTGATAAAGGAATTTTTGATGGTAGCACATCTGGGGGAGTCGCTCGAGATACTGTGAAGTGTTATTCTCTGCAGAATGGAGACATAGTGGTATGTTTTGAAGGATCATTTTTAATTGCCATGTACATATATGCTACAACTTCTTGTGCTGTATGACCACTGAATGTTAATGTACATTGCATCAATAACTGCAAATTTTATACTTAAAGCTAAGCTTAGCCAAGCATCAGGCACCTACCTAGAAATTGAGTCAGATCTGCTACTGCAATTCAGTATGCATCGTCAATCAATTACTAGTTAGTTTGGATTTTTACACTTGTCCTTTTGATTTCTTTAAGCAGCATTGCTTTTATATGGTTTTACCAAATTCTGGTAGGTATAAATAACTTTCCACTTGATAAGAGCAAACATGTAAAGAACTGGCATTAATAATTTCATTGTTTTGGTAGTCCAGTGGTAAAGTTGTGTCTATGTGGACTAGAAATAGCACCTGTTTCAGCAGTTTTAGCAACTTGCAGCACTGTTCAGTCTTATTAGTGAGATGTGTCCTGAAAACTTTTAAATATGACATTGAATTCTGTAAGTAAATTTCAGAAAACTACAATTGGTCGGAATGCTTCTTAGAACCATTTTCGCAATACACTTTTATTGACTTCATTATTACAAAACTACACTTCTTAGAATCACTTTCAGAACAGTACTTCTATTTCCATTTCATATTGCAGGGGTACACATTTAGTCATTTATTGCAATACCATATCATGAGACTGTATTTTCATTAGGGCTTAATACTTCAAGTGTAGTTTTGCAATATGAAACAACTGCGTAGTTATGTGATACAATATTATAATCTTACTTTAGTTTCGCAATGTTGATTATTTTTTTTCTTGAACACGCTCGCGCTCGTTACAGAATATGACCTACCACAGCGTACTCAGCTAGCTCCTACTGGCTTCAAGAGCCACTAGTGACTAGACCTTTGGCTCCAGCAAGTCACCAATTATTAAAAAAGGGTGGTTTAGCTATATAGAATGTCAATAGAAGTGTACTTTTTTAAATTCGTTCTTGTAGTTTTGTGATTGTCTCTTGTAACTTTAGTGTAGTTTTCTGAACTTTACTCAATTAATTCCTTCATTTGTATAAAATCTATGTGAATCCGCTATGCAACTACCAAATATAGTAATGTATTAGTTGTAGAGACAAGAATGACTTTTTAAATCATAATTGCATATAAGAAGTTAGCGGTGTTACCATTTAGCTATTTGTCCATGTATTTTGTTGTAGTTCTCGTTGTTCAAATGCATGCGGATTCAACAATCATGTTCTCTGTTGGAAGGATGCAGGTTGTTTTGCAAGTTAATGTTGGTGTTAACAAACTGGAAGATCCTGTGCTTGAAGTTCTTCAGTTTGAGAAAAGTATATCAAGCAGTTGCATGCCTGAGAATCTTGTGGATGGACTTTCTGACAGTAATGATGATCCATGTCGGGAGCTGCTTAGTTGGTTGCTGCCTTTAGATCGCACATTACCGCCTCGTTCTTTAGCGCCCCCTACTCTCAATCCAAGTGCATCACACAAGCAATCTTACTCTGCTCCTGGGTCTCAAATATTTAACTTCAGAAGCTACTCCATGCCTTCAGCTTCTTCTGTTCAGACAGCTAACAACACAAGACCACCACCAATATCTGAAAATCAAGAATTTATGCCTGAAAATCCTGCAAAAACTCCTGATATTATAAATGATGGACAGCTTTCGTTTAGAGGAGTTCCTTTGGAACCTGAAAGGTATTCTGTACGTTGTGGTCTAGAAGGCGTGTATCTACCGGGGAAAAGATGGCAGAGAAAAGTTGAAATCATTCAACCAATTGAGGTTCATTCTTTTGCTGCAAAATGTACCATGGAAAATCTTCTGTGTGTCACAGTAAAGGTGCGTCAAATATATCAAAGCATTCATTCTTTTTTTCAGTTCGTAAATTTATTTTGAAGATAGTGCTCATATTGTGAATTTCTATTGCAGAACATTGCTCCTACTCATGCGAAAGATATAGTTGTATTCATTGATGCGATTACTATCGTATTTGAGGAGGCATCCAAAGGAGGTGCTCCTTTGTCATTACCAATTGCTAGTATTGAGGGTGGACATGGTCACAGCTTACCAAATCTAGCACTCAGGTATATGCAACTTTTCTCTCATGACCTACCTGATATTGCTGCTCTATGTAAAGTTGAAGCACAACATGATTTCAGCAAGAAGAAATTTATTGCCCTTTGAATTTTCCAAGATTTCCTAAACTTGGCAGCTTAGGCTGCAAAATAAAAAAAATCTTGCAACATGTGTTGTGGATCACAATTTATATTTTTTCCCTCAAATTTCTAGTTTCATGTTATGAACTCAAAAGTTGAATTGGTATGGTTATCTAGAATCTTGGTTTCTTCAGTACTAGAATGTACCAGGTTCCATAGTAATTGTTTCCCTTTCCCAGATTCAGTTTAGTGTTGTGTGCTCGTAATAAATTGGAAAGGATGTGAGCATTGTTTAAAGTACTATGCATTATTTGTTACCTATCTAGGAGGGGTGAGGAGCACTCTTTTATTCTCAAGCCAGCAACTAAGTCCTCAAGCGAACGGAGGACCAACAATGATGCACCTCCGGCTTTGTCACTCCCAATGATGACCGGTTCTACTTTAAATACTACACCAAAGGTTGGTGAGCCCTATGTTGCTCTAGGTGACCAGTATGCTGTACTGGTATCTTACCGCTGCAATTACACAGGTAAACTATTGATGAAACAGAATCTATTCTTCAAAACAGGAATGGAGTGGACATTACTGATTCACATCCCTTTTATTTCTGTAGAATCGAAACTTTTTTTCAAGCAAGCCACAACCTGGCGACCCTCTGCAGCTAGTGATATTATGATTTCTGTATCATCCGAACTGTCTATGCGAAATCCTAGCCTTGGTGCTCGAGTTCCTAAACTCCCTGTGCAGGTTATTGAAGTAGCTCTTCAATTATTCTTATGCAAATTCTCTGATTATCACTTACACAGTTATAAATTGTTCCCTTCCAGGTATTAACCCTTGAAGCTACCAATATGACATCCGAAAACCTTACGTTAACTGTCCTTGCTCCCGAAGCATCTGGTTCTTCTTCAGTTGTGTCCTTGAACTCAGCTCCAACTACGCCAAATGGTTCTTATGATGGTGTTAATGAGTCAGCAAAAAGATCTGGGTTGGGAAAGCAGGAAATTGGCTTTCGAAGATTGAATTCTGTCCTGGCTACGTCTCCAAAAGAAAGTGACAATGGAGGAAATAGAATAAGTAATGCTTCAGGCTGCACTCATCTGTGGTTGCAAAGTGCAGTGCCCCTAGGGTATTGAACCTTACCCTTTTTTTTCCTTATTAAAAAAGAGTAAACTCGCAACTGTGCCACTTCTATCCCAAAACACTGTCGAATAATATTTTGCTGTGGTGGATGGGGTTAACAGGTGTGTTCCTCCTCGTTCGAGCACCACCGTCAAACTTGAACTTCTTCCATTATCGGACGGGATCATTACACTAGATACACTTCAAATAACTGCAAGGGAGAAAGGTAATTTTTGTGAAAAAAAAGAATTAAGTGCGCAAAAGAGTGCCCACTTTGCTGCTAATTGTAGAATGCCTAGTTGCCAACACAATAAGTGCTACCTTAGCAGCTAGATACAAAATTGTCAAATTTAATTACTTAATTATTGAATCTGTTATTCTTCGTACCATCTGTCAGACATTATGAATGCTAGTCTTCCTCGCTTGAAGTGAACTAGAAATATTGACACCGAATGTCTTAAATTCATTCAATATCTGAATCATGTCATACATGTCTTTTAATTTTTTTTAGTCCTGGGAACTAATGGTTGCCCTTGCAGGCCTTGCCTACATTCCGGAGCACTCGTTGGAGATACATGCTACTTCTGGCATTTCATCTTGAAGGTCTTAGGGTACGAGAGCTTCAGTTGGTGTATTTGTTCTGTATATTGGTGTCTGAGACTCGTCGACGCATGCAGAGGGTGAAGCCACAGTTGGCAAAGTATGTTTCTCATTTGTTTTGGATGTGGACATAGGCGCTTTGATGGCATGATCTTGGAGCCAAAATTTCACCAGATATCGGTGAGGACCGAGGATGTCTGCTGCCATAAACGAGAAACGAGCATGTGTATCATAATTAGGTTTCTCATGTCCATTCATACAGGACAGGTCGACTACACAGGTTTATGAAATTTGTAATGTTGTGTTGCATAGTTTTGGCGACATTTTTTTTTCTTTCCGGTGATGTTCATTTTTTGTCACATGTAAACCTGCCCGGCGCTTGTACCATACACGGCCCCACATTAAATTATACTGGAAAGGGAGAAACATGTGGATCAGTTGATCCCTCGATTCGTTTTCATAGTATAGTAGTAAATCATGGTTTCCGATTTTTGCCAGTGCCCTTGTTTGGTAAAGGTTCATCAGTCCAGTGGATTTGAAGAATATTCCACTCTTGTTTGGCATGATTTTTTTTCTTTCAATTTCACCGCAAGATTTTTTTGCCAAACAATGCAACCAAACTTAGCACATTTTCGTTATTTATTACTCCCTCCATCCTAAATTATAAGTCATTCCAAGAATTTTGAAGAGTCAAAGTATTTCAAGTTTGACCAAATGTATATGATAATATAATAACATTTATAATGTCAACTAAGTATCATTAGATTCTTCATCAATTATATTTTCATAGTATACCTATTTGATGTCATAAATCTTTATAATTTTCTCTATAATTTTGATCAAACTTGAGATGTTTTGACTCTCCAAAATTTTTGGAATGACTTATAATTTGGAACTGCGCAAACATTTTTCAATAGATTATTCGAAAATTTTGACCACCTGTACCCGTGCCCCACCTGCTGACCAACACGCCACCAATGCGCCACGGGGGCGGCGGCGCGGCGCTGTCACCGCCTTGCGGCCATCCGCATGGCGGCGCCCTCCCCGCGCTCCTGGCCGGCCTCGCCCGCCGAGCGACGACCCCGGCGGCGGCAAGGCAGCTCCAGGCGCAGCTCCTCCTCCGGGGCCTCCCGCTCCCCGCCCGCGCCGCCGTCGCGCTCATAGCCGCGTCCCCTTCGCCGCGCCACGCCCGCGCCGTCTTCGACAGCGCCGTCCCCGCCGCCCCCGAGAATGTCTACCTCTGGACCGCCACCATCGCCGCCTACGCCAGGCATGCCTCGTCCTCCTCCTCGCCTTCGGCGGCCGCGGAGGCGCTCGCGCTGTTCCAGCTCATGCTCCGGCGCGGCGGCGCGCGCCCGAACGCCTTCACGGCGAGCACCGTCGTCAGGTGCTGCTCTGCACGGCGCACCGCCCTGGAAGGGCTCCAAGTGCACGGGTTCCTGGGGAAGGCCGGGCTGGGACGCTCTGCACACGTGGGCGCGGCGTTGGTGGACATGTATGGGAACCTTGGCCAGGTAGCTAACGCAAGGAGGGTGTTCGGCGAAATTCCTGCGAGGAACGTGGTGGTGGGGAACACCATGGTGGCGTGCTACGTCAGGGCTGGGGACGTGGCAGCTGCTCGGGAGGTGTTCGACGGGATGGCAGGCAAGGACTCAATCTCTTGGAACACAATGATGACGGGGTACCTGAGGCAGGGGGAGGCTGGTGTCGTGAGGGGGTTGTTCGAAGAGATGCCGGAGAGGAATGTGAACAGCTGGAACATGATGATTTCTGCTTGCTCGGAGGAGGGGTCGTGGGCTGATGCGATTTCGGTGTTCAATCAGATGCGTCTTTCAGGTTTTGAACCTGACGCTGCGACGATGGCTATATTGATGTCTTCCTGTGCACAGCTTGGTTCTTTGTCGGTTGCGGGACAGTTGCATGGGATTTTGAAGAAGGGACATGTCGAGATGAACTGCCATGTGCAGAATTCGTTGGCTGACATGTACGCCAAGTGTGGTAGCATCAGCCAAGCTTATCTCTTGTTTCTAGAGACTCATCCAAGGGATGCAGTGTCTTACAATGTGATGATCACTGCTCTTGCACACCATGGGCATGGCAGAGAGGCACTTCAGCTCTTCCATGAGATGGCTGAGGAAGGGTTACATCCAGATTCCGTGACTTTTCTTGGTGTTTTATCAGCTTGTGCTCATGCCGGACTTGTTCATGACGGAAAGCACTACTTTGAGTCCATGAGGACAAATTATGCAATTGAGCAATCCCTGGATCACTATGCTTGCATGGTGGATCTTTATGGCAGAGCTGGTCTCATTGAAGAAGCATACTTCTTAGTGCAGACAATGCCAATGAAACCACATGCAGGAGTCTGGGGAGCCTTGCTCAATGCCTGTAGGAAGCATTGCCAACTTGAAGTTGGTAAGATCGCAGCGAGAGAACTCATTACAATTGAACCCAGGAACCCTGGAACCTATGTACTCCTTGCAAATACTTTGGCTCGTGGTCAGCAATGGGACTTTGTTGAGATGGTGAGACAATCGATGAGAGGGAAGGGTATTGACAAAACCGCAGGGTGCAGCTGGGTTGAAGTGGACAGTGTTGTTCATGAGTTCTTGATGGGGGACTTCAGACACCCCAATTCTGATGAGATTTACAGTATCCTTGAGCATCTGTATCTTCAACCGGCTTAAGGTTTGTGTCGCTTTCAAGATTGATATCAAGGATGGTTTCATTTACAATGACTGAAGACACAGTGAAATGTACATGAAAGATGTGCCATACCGTGCAGAATCCATGGTATTAAAGGACAAAGCGCAGTCAAGGTATGGTGCTGTGATCTCATTTATGTCAGAACTGCCTATTCTTTCTCAAAAATATATTATAAAGACAGTTTCCAAAATAAAGTTTCATTCCAGAATAGATTCTATTGCTTGTGGGTGAGCAGAAGGGCTGCTTGTCTTTCCATTAAAACGGCGTAGAGTGATTGGTAAATAGGATAGCAGATATTCATAACCTATTTGTGCTGTGTATATTTTATGATGCAGGATTCCATTTCATTCTTAACTGCTCTCATGCGGATGAAATTTCGATGCTGTCATGCGGATGAAATTTTGATGTGATGGCATGAAGAGTTGATGGATCTTTGCTTAAGACAGGATTAATGCAGATAAATGCAACACTTTCTTTTATGATTTCATCTTGACACAACTACGGAGAAGCTAAATAGAAGAAAAATTGGCAAAAGAAATGATGTGTTGCTTGAATTCAGTCTCTGGTGCTGGACATGTTCAGACTTCGGAGTTTTCTGGTAACTTTTTTTTTACTTTTTTATCTCCTTGATACATTTTGCTTGCAGTTTTACCATTGTAACATCTTAGTCCTTATTGCTCCTTTGCACCATAATAAAAAAAGTGTTTTTTTGCTACAAAGAAGCATTTAGGAAGAGACATAATAAAAGTGATGGGCTTAAAAAGACAGGAATAGAATGCCCTTAAAAAGTACTCCCTGTGGTTCAAAAGATCGGTTGGTACTGTATCTGCAGAGATACTTGGAGCCTTCCGATCAGTTGGTCCCGTGTCAGCAGAGGTACATCTTCCAGGATCGAGGATAGATGCAATGGTGGTGCTTGAGGAATTTTGGTAGCACTGGGCAGTAGAGGTTCAGGGATTCTTTTTTTTTTTAAGTAAAAGGGTTCAGGGATTTGGAAGGTGAGGTAATCTAAGGTGCCAATAAGCTTTTGCTTGGTGGGCGTCACTTCATCCCATCATTTTTATCGTCTAACATGAAGAAATGCTGGGCCACATACATGCTTTCCAGATCAGACAGTCCGGCAATTGATGTCTTTGAACTCAGAATTCAAGAAAAAATTACACAGCAAACCGGGGTTGAGAACGACGCCGGACATGTCATTAGTAATGCATAGAGGAGCAGCAGCCAAATGGGACAGCAACGCAGGAGAACAAACTCATCAGAGTACAGGTGATTCAAAGTTGCTCTCATCACAGCAGTGAATTATTGGTGAGCGGCCTGGTGGATGGTTCAACTTCGGTTTAGTCAAATGACTGAATGAGCATACATGTACGGATCGGATGATAAACAGATTTTTTTTTTGACGAAAGACAAACAGATTTTGTACTGTTCAAAGCGAGATAACATTTTCCTGATTCATTTCAAAGGACGCATGATGTTGTAATTTCTAGTGCTGTGTTTTCTGCTGAAATTGGCACCCTGTTCTCTCAAACACTAGCAGAACTATTTTTTTTTTTCTTGACCTCAAGGCTCGTGTTTCATGGAACCACCAGGTTTCTGTGTAGATCTGTAGGAGGGGATCAAGCTAAACCAATGGTCAACAAGTTCCTGCAGGCACCTCAACAAGTTATGAGGATTTACAAAGTACAGCGAGCGAACTCATGATTGTAGGAATTACAAGTACGTTGAGGTTGAGCAAATAACCCCTCAACATTTTTACTTATTTATTTTTGAGGAACAAACATTTTAGCAGCTAGTGACCCTGACCTGCCTGATTACCGCGTCGGCCTCGTGTTGCCTCGAGATTACCGAAAGACATGGGTAGGAACCATCCGGGCCGTTAATTCAGAATACTGCAGGCCGTGCGCTGCCAATCGGGCCCGGCCCATGGAGCCCGTAGCGCCATGTGACCTGCTCGGCCCACTAGGGTTTTGGGGTCGCATATAAAAGTGGCTTCCGCGACCTCACACCACTCCCAGCGACTCCACCACAGAAGCGGCGGCGGCGGCGGAGGAGGAGGAGGAAGAGGAGGCGAAGGCGAGGGCACGAGGGAGGGAGAGGAGCACCAGCCATGGTGCACGTCAGCTTCTACCGCAACTGTAAGCCCCCGCTGGAGATCCCCCTACCTCTCTGCTCGTTGGCGCTCCGTTCCGGTTCCTCTTGTTCTAGGTTTCGTTGCGGGAGGCGCCGTGATCTGGCTCCGAATGGGGGCTCGTTGGCTTAGCGTGGCGTGTTCTCGGTTGCGGCTTTGCTGCTAGCGCTGATTTGCGGTCGCATGGTAGGGCTGCTTGGTTGTACTGGTACAACATGCCTAGGCGAATGGTGCCGATGGTCCGGCACGGGGTTCGTCGGAGGATTTAGCGTTTCTGTTGCTCTTGATTTCCGTCGATCTGTGGTGTGTAGGACGCTGATCTGGATCTGCTTCATGGGAAGTGAATTTTTGGCCATCGAAACCATCTCTTGTCTGAGATGGGTGCTTGTATGTAGTCGATTGGGTTTCTTGGTGAAGTTTGCCTTGGAGCCTACTGAAGGTGGTAGTAGTGTCGTCAATGAAAGATTTTCTTGGATAGCTGTGTTTTATGTGGAAACAGTGTACTTAAAGTTTGTTGTTGTTGAGCAAAGCTCTCTCGAAAGGACTCCTGTTAGTATAGACAAACTCATATGAAAGTTGTAGCATTCTGGCCCTATAGATTTTGGAGTTGGGATGTGTTTTTGCATATACAGTATCAACTAATTGGGAAATGATACCGTTGGACTGATTTTACATGCTGCTACCATATCTTATTAATACAATTGAGCATTTTTGTTTAGTTCATGGAAGTAGGGAACTTTGCTCTCAATTTCCATGCTACAACTGGCAGTATGTCTTTTTACCATGTTTGCTTAATCAGGTACTTAATCTCCTTATTATGCTTGAAAGGCATCACAGTAGCATAGAGGTTTTATTGCAATAGTCCACAACCAGTATGGTATTAGCTGATTTAAGTTTTATTTACCTTCTTGGTATGCTGTCCCATTAGTATCCTCAGCTTTGTATTTTATACTGAATCACTTCTTTTGCAGATGGTAAGACATTCAAGAAGCCAAGGCGTCCTTATGAGAAGGAGCGTCTTGATGCTGAACTGAAGCTCGTCGGTGAGTACGGGCTGAGGTGCAAGCGTGAGCTGTGGAGGGTCCAGTATGCTCTGAGCAGGATCCGTAATGCTGCGAGGCACTTGCTCACACTTGATGAGAAGAACCCCCGCCGTATCTTTGAGGGTGAGGCGCTGCTCCGCCGCATGAACCGCTATGGGTTGCTTGCTGAGGGTCAGAACAAGCTTGATTACGTCCTTGCCCTCACTGCTGAGAACTTCCTCGCAAGGCGCCTTCAGACTCTTGTCTTCAAGGCTGGCATGGCCAAGTCCATCCACCATGCTCGTGTCTTGATCAAGCAACGTCACATCAGGTATGCTTATGTTGCTCCATGTCATGAATTGTTTTTGAAGTCCTGGTATAGCTAGTACTATGTGGTGATGACTGATGAATAATTATAGCATGGGCCTGATGATGAGAATATGCTAGTAATCTCACAACGGTCTTCTGAGAACTCTTTTGATGCAATAAATATTCTCTGAAGCCCCTTTTTTCTTTTTAATATGGTGTAGAGATTAGCATTGATTAGTTTCATACTTTAGAAGCGTGGAACAAACCAAATAGTTCCCCTTTTCTCCTTCATAAACCTTTTGCTACTGCTTGTCTCCATTTATGCTTGTATGCCAGTTTTGGTATTGCATACAGGACTGTGGATATCTTACCAATGGATTTTAACTATTTTGTATTTATCAAAGATTAATAAACATGGTAGAATGTGGCCTGGATGTGTGGTCTTGCCTATGTTAATTAGTTATTAGCAGCTGCCATGCAGCAATGGACTGTTCCTGGTATTTGAATTGATGAATTTTATTACATTTGTAACATGACTTGTCTTCTGGATGTACTCTTGTGCAGCATCTGCTGTTTTTGTGTGGTTATTTATGACATCTTTCAAAGCTGATTCCAGACATTGCAAAGAATTGATTGATAAATTTCTCTTCTATGAAACATTGTTGCAGGGTTGGCAGGCAAATTGTCAACGTCCCATCTTTCATGGTGAGGGTGGAGTCTGAGAAGCACATTGACTTTTCACTGTCAAGCCCGTTCGGTGGAGGCCCCCCAGGCAGGGTGAAGAGGAAGAACCAGAACAAGGCAACTGGTGGTGGCGGCGATGGTGGTGATGAGGATGAGGAGTGAAGATGAACCAGTAGCAATTACCTGATATAATATTATCTAGTCGTCATAAACATGTTGGTATCTTGAGCACTTAGCTGTGTGGCCCAATGCTCAGCCCCATGTGCTGATTCGGTGTCACAGATGTTATGTTTTATCTGGCGGTGTTATTAGCCTATACTTAGCTGCTATGTTTGGAGATGTTTAATTATGTTGCGGTTTTATGTGGTTTCGACTTCTGTTGCCATCAAGCTGTACCTTTTTTCTCTTGGCCTATGATTTGCCAAGTCGTTCGCATAATCTGCTTGAGTTGCCTTTCTGGTTATATTGATGAGATGGTATCAATGCACCTAATGACCGGTTTCATTGGTGTTACAGTTGACTGATTTGTGCTTCCGAAGCATGAGCATGCTGCTATGGTATCTGTTGCCAACATGTATTTGTGGTGTCGCTGTAGTTGAAGATGATGGAAGTAATAATCCTTTTTTCTATGGCGTTAATTAAAGTACCAATCCTTCTTGTTAGGCGTCTGAAGTACAAATCTACAATTGAATTTATCAATACGTCGAATTTAAATAGCATCTTAACTTTGGACTACCTGTTTCTAGCGTTATTGGGTTGGTCAGTGATAATGACGATGTAGAATAAAGGTTACAATGAAAATTACAATGTGTCGAACTCGATGGTGAATATGCGGAGCCCTATATGGTTACAATGAGAATTACAATGGTGAACATCGTACTACCTGTTTCTAGCGTTGGACAATGGGTTGTTCAAGAGCTAAACTATTGTGTACGAGGAAGAGTTTGATGCGTAGATCAAAATTCTGTAAGGCGCAGGTGTTTGGATTGCAACCAAACTAATTGTTAAACTTCTTTTTTCTGTTTGCAAATGTATTGGGTTCCAATTCCAACCATGCCAAAGTTATTGAGAGTGTGTGCGCGTGCACCAAATACACTCGATACATTGTGTAAGAGTTGGAAGTTCAAAGTTTTGGTTGGACCGAACATACTTACTCCTTTATTTAACACTTGCAAAGAAGAAAAAATAACACCATATGTGCTTAAAACAAGAATCTATGATAACTATTGTGCTTAAAACAAGAATATATGATAACTATTTGCACAACAAGTGTTTTTTTCAGTAAATCAGTAGCATTGTGTCCAAAATATTAGCCATGCATGAGGTTTGGCGTTGTCTCTACTCTACCACCACAGTCACATTGTATCTTATGATGAAAAGATTTTATGGATGTAATTAAATCAGATAATTTTACTCAGGATACATTGTATTTTAAGATGAAAAAATTGTACAATCTAATTAAAACTAGATAAATCTACTTAGGATATCAAGATTTATGAATTCTAACATGTTAATGTATTTAACTCTTTTTTATAAGCAGAGTCAACTCTTTATATATATAAGCTTCCTACTAGTACACATTTACTCGTGAAGTATACAATAGGGGGGGCACATATACGCCTCCTCCTCTCACTCATTCTCAAAGAATTGAGGCCTTTAAATTCCTATTAAGTTTATCATTATTTTATTACACTTATTGTACGAAGAATGGGATCTACAAATTCCTATGAAGTTTACTATCATTTTTGTTTTGCCATGCTTTAGTAATGGGATATCAACATGGGGTATCAACATGAGTTTTGGTTGAGCTATCGTGATGGATACCAGAATAAATGATACCCTAATCTAGTGGGATGCTAGACAAACGCAAGGCCGAGGCCCTGTAGATGGGTCACGGTCCACCACTGGTTCCCAACTAATAGCTCCGTATACCACCGCGAGATGCGCTCCGGTATCGAGGTAAATGGACAGTAACAGGGATTCAAGGCCGCACACGAGGACCAAGACCAAATGATGGGCCAACAAGACCCAGGCCTACGACGGCTTAGGACCTCAATTAGACCTGCTTGGTGGGACGCCCACGCCACCCAGATGCAAGCTTAGGCGGGGACAGCAGGGGCGGATCAGTTAGGCGTGGGGTTGTGCATGCCCTAGCGAACGGGACGCTCGTGCCAGGATAAGAATTCCAGTCGGGAGACACGCATTGTAGCGCTTACCGACTGTCCGGTCAGGCACACTCCTTTCCCGTTCTTCATCATGACGGCATCAGGTGATGTGACCAAGACTACAGATGCCGCCTCTCGTGCACGCGCAAGACTCAAGTTCTAGCATCCGATAGAGCCAAGAAGGGAACTTCTCTAGACGGGCCTATCATGACAGGACAATAGGCCCTCCGACTGACGGGACAGGCCCACCATAGACAGCGGAGGACGGAGCATTCCACTTACCAGAAAATCCCTCCATGACGATGTAACCTCATCCGATCGAGTATATAAGGGCGAGAGGAGGACCGGTAAAAAGGATCAATCTTTGGACAACCCTACTGTTTGTAACTTCTTACTGCAAACTTGGCTCTTTGAGATTAGAAATAAGAAATCACGTCACGAACTGGACGAATATAATTTGTATGTCTTTGAGAGCTAGGCCATTCGAAAACCAACTCAACCACTTTTCATTAGTTGACAACACGAAATGTCGATATATCGAATTATAATATTTGTATACATTCTATAACAACACTACTTGATGAATCCTATAACAACACTACTTGATGAGAAGATAAGTAATGCTTTGAAAAAAAAAAGGCCAAATGAGGTTTTCAATTATGAAATTTCTTTAATGTGCTTAGCTTTGACAGGCTAGAGAGAAAGAGAAACATAATGTCGAGATAGCTATGTACTAACCTTGTAAGTAAACTTGGAAAACATGGTCTCTTTCAAGCTAAAAATCAGTACCTAAGGCCACTCGTTGATTAGATCTACAATGTGTTATACTATGAAAAATTAAAAAAAAAAAATTTTGCAAGGAAAATGAAATTTTTTTTGGGAGAGAACAAACCTGAATTTTTTGATCGTAGCAACCTTATATACAAGCTAGTATAATATGAGGTACAAATAAAGTTGACTTATAACGATTAAAAGAAGATTATATATGTACCCTTGCTTTGCTACGGAAAAAAAAACACATTCCCTGTAGCAGTCTAATCGCATTAGCTTTAGCGTAAAACAATTTTTGACCAAGTAGTCGGCGAGCTTGTTTTCTTGATGATCCGAGAGCTGAGTTACACGGTCACATACACTGATGCACGAACATAATTTTTTTTTTAGAACAACTTTGACGAACCTTTTGTGTCCCAAGTGATAACTCTGCAATCCGGCAAGGTTTGACGACCCAAAACTCTGCTAGCTCGCACTCGCAGTCTCCCCTGCTCTGCTACCCTCCCTTCCCGCACGCCGCCGCCGACCACCTCACCGAACCCTAAACCCCCTGGGCCCCACCCCCTCGGACCCGCCGCCCCGGGCGCCGGCGGGATCCTAGGCCTCGCCGGAGCCGCTGCGGCCGGGGCCGGGTGGCGCGGCGGAGGGCGGAAGAGCCCGGAAAGCGGACCCCCACTCCCCTCTCCCCGTAGCGGGGGAGGGAGAAAACTAGCGGAGGAGGTAAGTCGGAGCAGGGGGAGGCAAGATGAGGATCATGATCAAGGGCGGCGTGTGGAAGAACACGGAGGACGAGATCCTCAAGGCCGCCGTCATGAAGTACGGCAAGAACCAGTGGGCGCGCATCTCGTCGCTGCTCGTCCGCAAGTCCGCCAAGCAGTGCAAGGCGCGATGGTACGAGTGGCTCGACCCCTCCATCAAGAAGGTATGAGCTCCACCGCCGTCCCGCTTCTAGGATCTTTTCTGTGGACTCTGGTTTCGCCATTCTGTTTCCCGAATCCCGCAGGGGCTTGGAGTGACACTGCCTTTATCTTGTTATGAGTCCCTGCTTCCCTGGAAAGGTAGAACCCACATTGAGAGGGTACTGCCACTCGGAGCTGTCTAGTTTACACGATGATTCTGTGATGCATGACGATTCATGAGGCGCAATTCTACTGATTTGTTAGTGTGGGAGCTGCAATTGGATGCTGTTGTAAATTTGTAGAGACACTGTTTGTTTAAACAGAAGTTTGAACAGCTCAGCAAGTTTTGCCTGCCAAGAAAGTACAAAATGCTGAAAGTGATTCCTGTTCTCCGGGATCTTTTTTTTTTAAAAAAAGGGGTAAACATCCCCAGCCTTCTTTGGAGGCTAAATATGTGGGTGCCAGGGTTCGAACCCTGGCTGGTGAACTCCACCCTTGGAGTTTTTACCAAATGCACTACGGCAGTTTCGCCCTGTTCTCCAGGATCTTGCACGGCTGCACGCGAAATCTTGGACCTAGTTCTTAGTGAATTAGTGTTATGATGCAGAGTAGCTGGTGAAGTCTTCCTTTTATCTTGCTTTCCTCATGCTGACCAGCACCCTCTCAACCTTTGTAACAATGATCCCTAGATGATTGTTCTCTGCTTTATAAAATAAGGATAAATTTGTATGTCTTTATGCAACAAAGCCACAATGAGACTTGTGCTCTACGAAACGTGAACTTTAGTTTGATTCTCTATCATTAATTGACCCAATGTTAATCCTTCAAGCATTTGAATTGAATATTTTTTTTAGAATGAGATAAAACTACGAGGTTTCATCTTGAGTACTTGAGTTGCAAGTTGGCATTAGTATGAGAAAAGTTCTGTACTTACTTTAGTATGTTATCAAAACCAGTGCTTTTTGTGACCAGATAACAAATTATTATCTTCTGATCCTGTCATGTGCATTAACATGCTATGGACTCAGCATAAGCCAATTGTATACTAGCTAGAGAACATTCATTTCAACATATAGTTCAACTTAAAGTTTTTACAATCTAGTGGTCATTATGTGTTATTGGACTAAACACCTAAAGGATTCTTTTTCCAAAACTGAATTTTGTGCTGTTTGAAGTCAAATTTGATATGTTGGCTGTGGCTTTTCAGAAATGACTAAAATGGACGAGAACTAGCTTTATAAAGTGAACTTTGATTGTAGAAGGTTTGGTTCACTTGGAAAATACCTTATTTTATCTTAAATTCTGCTGAAGGAGAGCTGCTTTAATCAAACTTGGTTATTCAAAATGATGTACTTAACCTGGAACAACTATAGCTACTGAATTTTCCATGATCTCAGTTATTGTCAGTTTTATAGCTAGGTTCTCAATGATCAGATAGGATTGGAAGCAGCACTAATTCTGTGCTGATTGCCTGTTATAACCTGTCCAGAATTTTATTAACAGTGTCGAAGTGCACCCAGGTACTGTTTAAGTTTGAACTCTAGCAGATAAGCTAAACTGGTCGATTCTGTGCTTAATTGGAGTGAGTTCTAGTTTTCTTCTTCTCTAAACCTAACATGTTTTACTGCAGTAACAGGATAAAACATGAGCAACTGTTAATGGATCATTAACTTACAAGGGACCCTATTTATCTTGTTCAGAACTTGTTAGCTTCTGAACGTTATGATAGTTCATAGATTACTGGGTAAATGACTGGTTACCACTGGCTGCTGACCATTTATGCAGTTACCTTCGCAGCTATTAAGAAAAATGCCATTTTGTGAATCTACAAGAGTTTATTGTTAACTTAGGGGAGCTATTAAGCTTTTCATGCTTTAATAGTAACGAGGTGAATCTGTTGCAAAATTTTCAGTCAATAATTTTTCCGATGAATAAGAACAATACAATATATGATATACTTTTTATTATGTATCGATGTAACATGAAATGTACTTGGCTACTAGCCCGTTCTGAATTTTATATTTAGAAGCAATGCTTTGGTTCCTTTTAGAAGAGCTGTTGTACATATATTTTTTTTCTGTTCTTGTGAGTATTCATATTGTGCTGCTTTTAAAGATAAAAGAGAAGGCACTTAGGATACTCTGTATATTTTAACATTTTACAACTAGAAATGTACCTTCCATCTATTAAGCTGACCCAAATTTCTTTTGAGTTCACCTTATTCTCAACCTAATTGATTGAAGTGAATGGTTTAAATAAACCCTAAGCTTCAAAAATGAAAATAGTGCTTCTTTCAATTCGTCATCTGCTATATCACGCGTAGGTCTGTCTTAGTTTGTTGATGTCTGCCACAAAGATGATTCTTTTTTCATATTATTCACTGCTCTAAGTTGCTAACTCATTTTTGTTGATTTCAGACTGAGTGGACAAGGGAAGAGGATGAGAAGCTACTTCATCTTGCTAAACTCATGCCTACTCAGTGGAGGACAATTGCACCTATTGTAGGTCGAACACCATCTCAATGCCTTGAGCGTTACGAAAAACTTCTTGATGCTGCATGTGCGAAGGATGAAAATTATGAGCCTAATGATGACCCTAGGAAGCTGCGTCCTGGTGAGATTGACCCAAATCCTGAATCAAAACCTGCACGTCCTGATCCTGTCGATATGGATGAAGATGAAAAAGAAATGCTTTCTGAGGCAAGGGCTCGGTTAGCTAACACTAGGGGTAAAAAAGCAAAACGAAAGGCAAGAGAGAAACAACTTGAAGAGGCAAGGCGGCTTGCCTCACTACAGAAAAGGAGAGAATTGAAGGCAGCCGGTATTGATACACGGCATAGAAAAAGAAAGAGAAAGGGGATTGACTACAATGCCGAGATCCCTTTTGAAAAGCAACCACCTCCAGGTTTTTATGATACTGGTGGTGAAGACAGGCCGCTTGAACATGTACAGTTTCCAACAACCATTGAGGAGCTTGAAGGGAAGAGAAGAGCGGATATAGAAGCACAATTAAGAAAGCAAGACATTGCCAGGAACAAGATTCTGCAGAGACAGGATGCCCCTGCTGCTATAATGCAAGCGAATAAGCTAAATGATCCAGAAGCTGTCACAAGGAGGTCCAAACTGATGCTTCCACCTCCCCAAATTTCCGATCATGAGTTAGAGGAGATAGCAAAGATGGGTAATGCCGGTGATCCTGGTTTAACTGAGGAACTTGGTGAAGGAAGTACTGCCACAAGAACTTTGCTTGCCAGCTATTCTCAGACTCCAAGGCTTGGTATGACACCATTGCGAACTCCACAGCGAACTCCAGCTGGGAAGGGTGATGCAATTATGATGGAGGCAGAAAATCTTGCACGTCTTAGAGAATCACAAACACCTCTGTTGGGAGGTGACAACCCAGATCTTCATCCATCAGATTTCTCTGGTGTTACACCACGTAAGAAGGAGATACAGACTCCAAATCCAATGGCAACACCTTTGGCAAGCCCTGGTCCTGGTGTTACTCCAAGGATTGGGATGACACCCTCCAGAGATGGACATAACTTTGGTTTAACTCCAAAAGGAACTCCTTTCCGTGATGAGCTTCGTATAAATGAAGAGGTGGAAATGCAGGACGGCACCAAACTTGAGCTTCGCAGGCAAGCTGAACTTAAAAGAAGCCTACGATCTGGCTTTGCTTCTATTCCACAACCTAAGAATGAGTACCAGATAGTCATGCCACCTATTACAGAGGATGAGAAGGAAGAAGCCGAAGAGAAAATTGAAGAGGACATGTCAGACAGGCTGGCACGAGAAAGGGCTGAGGAACAGGCTAGGCAGGAGGCATTGCTCAGAAAGAGATCCAAAGTGTTGCAGAGGAGTCTGCCAAGGCCACCTACTGCTTCAGTAGAGATTATCCGGCAATCTCTCATTAGAAGTGGAGAAAGCAGAAGCAGAAGCACCTTTGTGCCTCCTACATCACTTGAACAAGCTGATGAACTAATAAATGAGGAGCTCCTTAGGCTTCTTGAGCATGATAATGCAAAATATCCTCTTGATGAAAAAACTCAAAAAGAGAAAAAGAAAGGGAGCAAGCGTCAGCAGAATGGGGGATCTCTTGTCCCTGAAATTGATGATTTTGATGAGGATGAACTAAAAGAGGTGCATTTCTTTTCCTCCCTCCTATGATTTTCTTACTCATGATGAACTGTATGTCCACTTTCCTGATAATTGCTATGCTATTTTTTTGGATCCACAGTGCATAAGCTGTAACTTGGGACCCTGTGTGCACATGTCTATTTCACTAACATGATAATGTGATTTGTTATTCATAGTACTTAATTACCAGTCGCATTGAGATTGTAGTCAGTTGGACCTAGGTCAACTGGCACGCACAGCGAGTGATGGGAGCATGCTTCACTTTCTAAATAGCAATAGACACAGAATTATGTGAGAAACTCTACGGTGCGAGGACTAGCCAACGAATTTTTTTATAGAAGTCTGAAATATCAAATTTGAACATATTCCTTAGGTTATCAAATGTACAATTGCAATCTTCTTTTTCGAGTGTAGATGAATAGAATTGTCATATAAAAGCGATGTGATGGTCATTTTACGCCTTTCAACTTTGCACACTAGAGAATACTATATATTAATTGATTAGTTTGAGCTGTGCATTCTAGTTTTCATGAAACTTGTACATACAAGTGTTGGACTTTCGAAACTGCTACTAGCACTATGTTGGGCATTTCTGCTTAAAGAAATATAGTGATCACAATACATTAATCTACTTGTCATAGCAGTTATCAATTCATTCCTGCAGGGTTTTGCTCCCGTTTATCATACTATGCAACAGCATGCATCATGTCCTTTTCTTGCCCAAATGCGTTATCTGATATTGATTAAGAAAATGCCTTTCCTCCAAAGAAATGTTAGCTAACTTCTTTTTCGACTGAACAACAAGGTAGGCCCCTAGTGATCCCCCACCTCCATTTTTGAAATAATATAATATATGTACATGTACAAGGTCATAGACCCAAATACCCAATAGAGACCCTAATCAAACAAACTACATATGTTCTGTACACAAGTAAATATGTTTGTTTATTTTGATTATTGTTCTATTGTTATATGAACAATCCTCTATGCTTATTGTAGTTATGTAGTGATGGAACAAATACCCAATAGAGACCCTAATCAAACAAACTACATATGTTCTGTACACAAGTAAATATGTTTGTTTATTTTGATTATTGTTCTATTGTTGTATGATCAATCCTCTATGCTTATTGTAGTTATGTAGTGATGGAATAAGTTGTTCAAATGGCCTCATCCTTTTTTCTTATTTTGCAGGCTGGTTATATGGTTGAAGAGGAGATTCAATATCTTCGAGTGGCCATGGGTCATGAAAATGAATCTTTTGAGGACTTTGTGAAAGCACATGATGCATGCCAAGAGGATCTTATGTTTTTTCCCGCTAATAATAGCTACGGTTTAGCTAGTGTTGCTGGAAATGCTGATAAGATTTCTGCCTTGCAAAATGAGTTTGACATTGTGAAGAAGCGAATGGATGATGAAGCTAAGAAGGCTTCTCGTCTTGAGCAGAAGATTAAGCTTCTGACACAAGGATACCAGGTAAACTTGGCATGCTATATTGTCTGCATTCAGAACCATTTATATACCATATAGCATGACTTTATTCAACTGTTTTCCTGTATTTGGTTTATGTATGCTTCTCTTTTCATTTGTCCCTTTTTTGAATATGATAGGTTACTGAGCTGGCCTTGGTTATCACTTTTCCATGCTGTAAAATATTAATAGGTCCCACTTTTGGCCTGAGTGGATTCCTTGTATTGCATTTTTTTTGATAATATTGACAGCATCATATATCTTGATGGACATCCTATTCAAATGCCAATGTTTTTCTCACATACTATTTGCTCTTTAGGTACGTGCTGGAAAACTCTGGTCACAGGTCCAAGACACATTCAAGCAGATGGACACTGCATCAACAGAACTCAAATGCTTCCAAGAGCTGCAGAAACAGGAACACCTTGCTGCTTCCTATCGAACCGTAAATTTGACCGAAGAAGTGAATAAACAGAAAGCACTAGAGCGGACTCTCCAAAGCCGGTATGGTGATCTGTTGTCCGGTTTCCAGAGGATCCAAGAACAGCTCGAGGAGCGCAAGAGACAACTCAAGATACAGGAGGCAAAAGAAGCAGAAAATCGTGCTCAGGAGGAGGAAGTTGCAGCGCGGAATCGTGCTGCTGAGGAAGAAGAAAGGAAGAGCCGCAGCATTGAAGAGGATGGGCAGACAAACAAAGCTACTGATGGGGAAGCTGCGGCAGGAAGCAAGGGAACCGCAGAGGATCAGATGGATGTGGACAACGGGAATGTAGACGGGGAATTCGTAGGCCCTATTCCTCCAGCACCAGACACTGAAGGGGATAACGTTGATGTCTCAATTCAAGAGAACGCTTTTAATGCTCAGAGTAGTGAGACTGCCTCCACGAATGATGAGGCTGGCAAGACCGATCCAGCCAAATCAGAAGGTCAGCATAAAGCTGATGACAGTATGGCTGTTGATGCTGGTCGTCAGGAAGAGAGGAAGGATGAACTTGCAACTGTTGGCACCAGTATAAGTGAAGGACATGCTGCTGTATCTTCCGACCATGGTGTCTCTAATGAGGATAATGGCGTGTCTCCTGAATGAAATATTGTTTGACAACTGTTTCATCAGCAGCTGGCTAAGATTGGTAATGAAGTAGTTCAGTTCGTATGGTTTCTAAAAAATGTGGACACCAAGTTTTGAGGAAATCCTGGGAGAAGCAACTTGAATGCTCAAAGTCACGGACTAACATTTTCTCTTGCTGCCTGATGCATCCCTTGCCGGCGAACGAACTTGGGAGGCTAGCTCGTGCTGATTTTGTTCCAATTCTGTTTTTTCAGGACTCAAAATTTGGCTGCTAAAAGCTTGCCGTGTGCAATTTCCTTGTAAAAAGATAGAACTTTGCAAGCAAAAGAATGGCATGCAAATATCGAATATTACATTCACGTGTCATGAGGCCATCCCTATATGATCTGTTTCCACTGATAAGCTGATGTGATGCCGAGGACACACATTGCATAGTACACAACTTGTGTAGGAAATAGTGCAGGAGCTCTGGTCCATGTCCAAAGCATAAGGCTCAGGGCTTTCAGGCATCGGATAACCTCCAGTTTCATCCACTTCTTGGTCGTATGCTAATGCTTTGCTCATCCCCTTTGGACCCTACCTGATGCATCACAGGCACAAATATCTCCTTCCCGAGTTGGCGTCCGGCCAAGAAAATATCCTACATGAGATATTTTTAGGCGAAAAAGGCGCGGCCATGTGTCGCTGACAGCGGGCCCAAAAGTGCACCGGCGGATCCAAGCCATGTCTTTTTCTGATGCAGCAACAAGGCACGTTTGGGCAGCACCGGACCATAGGAATGGTCAGTGGGAACGAGTGGGCCATGTTGTTGTGTAACCGTTAGCCCCAAAATAGACACGCTGAACAGGTAAACCCAGAGATTTTGGCCGGGAGATATTCACTATCTTCAGTCTTCATCACAATATAAAGGGAGGTCACTGGTTTTTTTTTTGGGTTAGTAAAAAATGGGAGGATACCAGGTTACAAATCTTAACGTCGAAAATATAAGTATTTTTTTTTGCTTTGAAACAAAATACTCTGCATTCTTAATCTAATAACTATCTTAAGTAGATGGCTATAATATTTTATGAAATTAAATTGTCCATGATGTAAGGAGAATCGGTCTGATCGTAACAAACTAATATGAGGACATTTGTGTTTGGATACATGTTTTACTTTTAACGAAGGCTATGTTTGGCAACCGCGCATGATTTTTCCTAAATTATTATATTATGATAATGAATTGTTATTGTAATAATATGTAAAAAACAACCAGAAAGTGAAGAAAAATAATATAAGTCGAATGCCTATGCCCAAATAAAGAAAATCAGACTCGCTAAAGCAGGCACTCTCCTCACCTCACTCCTCACTACTTTCCCGCTCTATCCATATATAAACCCCCCTCCTTCCTCCCCTGCATGCCTCAACAACCCGTCTCCAAGAAGCCACCTCCCGTCGCCCTCATCCCAATCCAACAAATCCTTCGCCAGGAACCAATCCAACCTGATCCGATCAGTGCCCACGCATTTTCCCATCTTATTTCTTCCATCTGAGATTTATCCTTTCCTTTGCCGATCATCAAGATTTGATCGGAGCCCGGCGGCCAATTCGCCGGAGTTGGGGATGAAGCTCGACAGGGAGATGGAGATGCTGCTCAACGAGATCCCCCTCCTCCACCACGGCGGCCTCCTCGGCGTCGGCGATGCGGGCGCCGACGCCGACGCCGACGCCGACCTCTCCTACCTCATCCACGAACTCGCCGCCATGGGCGTCGTCGACGGCGACGACGACCCGCCGGCGCCGGCCGCCGCTGATGCCCTCGGCCTCCCCAGCTTCATTTACCACAAGAAAGGCGATAATCTCGTGCCCTCGCACCCGTTCGCCATCGCCAATTACCGCGCGCACATGCCGTCTCTGTTCGATCCCGTCTCCTTCGACGCCACCGCCGCCACCGACGTCTGGGACATCTGGTGCTCCCCGCCGCCTTCCACGCCGCCGGCGGCCACGCCGAGGGCCCGGTGCAAGAACGGCAGGAGGAAGAACGCGATGGCGGCGAGCCCCAAGAAGTGCGGCGCCGCGGCGGCGGCCAAGCCGCGCGGCGAGAGCCTGGTCGGCCTGCGCGGGTTCATGTACCACGTCGCCCGGGACCAGCACGGCTGCCGGTTCCTGCAGCAGCGGCTCGACGACGGCAAGCGCGAGGTCGACCTCATCTTCGCCGGCGTGTCGCGCCACGCCGCGCAGCTGATGGTGGACCCGTTCGGCAACTACCTCATGCAGAAGCTGCTCGCCGCCTGCGACGCCGGGCAGAGGATGGAGCTCGTGCTCACCCTCACCGCCGACCCCTTCGTCCTCGTCAGGATATCCATGAATGTCCATGGGTAAACTGTCAATTCACTCGTCCATTTAATTGCTAATTTGCACATCTTTACTGTTGAATCTTGCTGATCTGTAGTTTCTGATGAATCTGGTGACGGTGTTTCAGGACACGAGCAGTGCAGAAGCTGATTGAGAGCCTCAGGACAAGGGAAGAGATTAGTCTCGTCATCGACGCTCTGCGTCCCGGGTTCTTGGAGCTCATCAAGGATCCCAATGGCAACCATGTCGTGCAAAAGTGCCTGCAGTCGTTCGAGGCCGACGATAACAAGGTATGTGTGTGAGGGTGGCTAAATGTGGCACCATTGTCTATTCTGAAGTTTAGAGAATATTTGAGGAATCGTTTTTTATAAATTTTGGATTCAAAAATTCGATTCAGAAAAGTCATGCAGTTATGAGATTGGCAATCTTTGGAACTCATGGCAAATAGTTTTGTCTTGGACTGCTTTCACTTATCTGAAACTTGCTCTGTATTTCGTTTGGCAAGCTGTATTGACTACTGAACTGATAAGCATGGTTTATGATTTAACTGTATCTCAGGCTATCTTTGAAGCCGCTTCTGTTCATTGTCTTGACATTGGAATGCAATGCCATGGTTGCTGCGTCCTGCAGCGCTGCATTGCACGTTCACGAGGTGAGCACAGAGAGAAGCTGGTTGCGGCGATCGCTCGCAATGGATTTGAACTCGCGCAAGATGCCTATGGGTAATAATCAGTCTTCAACTCTACATTCCAAAAGCAGTATGTAGAATCAGTTTGCTACATTTTTATGTACTTCTTTATTAATGTGAAGCCTGACTTCTGTGGTCACAGGAACTATGTTGTCCAGTATGTAATAGACTTGAAGATCCCAAATGCAAATTCAAGTCTTGCACAGCAGTTTGAAGGCAGGTACATCCACTTGTCCATGCAGAAGTTCAGTAGCAATGTGGTTGAGAAATGCCTGAAAGTGTTCAAGGAGGCTGATAAGGCGAAGATCATACTCGAACTCCTTGCCATGCCACAATTGGAGCAGTTGCTTCAGCACCCATACGCAAACTATGTCATATACTCTGCTCTTCAGAATTCTAAGGTAAAAACCTGGAGAAAAGGGCATAGCTATACTACTTTTGCAGTAACTAATTTACCAATTTTTGTAACTGCATTTAATATTTCAGGGGTCACTCCATTCTGCACTGACCAACGCAATCCGACCTCATGTGGAACTACTTAGGACCAGTCCATACTGCAAGAGGATATACTCTCGAGCTTTGCTAAAGAAGTGACGAACTGATGATAGTTTGTCAGCATGTAACAAGAGCAATTTGCTGTCTTGTGTTATTTTTGGGTTTCAAAAGGCATAAAGATGATCACAAAATAGATCTGTATAAATTAGTATTCTTTGGTCATGTACTTCTACTTGTACCTGTACTTCACACACTGCTTGTGCCTGGTGTTGCATAAGCCATCTGTGGTGGAATAAGTTCAATTGAACAAGCCTTTGCCACAAACTATCTTATCTCTGATGTTTTGTTCTCTACACATGGGAAGATGTTGCTGTTGGTTGAGTTCATTATTTGTTTTAACTCCACTGAAAGCATTTGGAAACGATTCCTATCAAGACAATAATTTGTAACCCGTTAAGTTTTATTTGCTGAGCCTCTTTCAGATTTTCTTGGTATCATAACTGATTTTGTAGAAAAAATAAAAGAAGAAAACAAGAGATAGAAAACTTTATTGTCTGAACTTGCAATGGAGCCACCTATAGATTCTAAAGATTCTTAGCATCCAATCTTTTCTACAACTAACGCATCTACTAGAAACTATTCTGTTTTTATGGATGTCTCTTAAGTCTTAATCATTTAAATACATGAGCAGGAACAGAAATGAAGCGAGGTGAACTTTGACAAAGATCAAAGTTAACAAGTCACAGGTCGGAACCCGCAGGTAGGAAAAAAGAATTCATTAATAACCCAGCATGAATAATCCCTACAAAAAGGAAGAGGAAAAACATTCAGCACTAGAGCTGGAAGTAAAGTAAATAATTTCATTTTTGTTGCAGCGTGGAGTAGAATTTTAGTTAAATGCTACTACTATGTTTTTTTAGGAAAGAAAGACCTAATAAACAGCTTTCTTATCACCATCCACGAGACAGTGACAATCTAAACGCAGAATAGATTAGATGAAATTCTGTAAATACAACTCGGTTTTATTCTTATCGCTCCATCATAGTTTCATCAATCTCTCCCATTCCTTTCCAGTAATGCCAATCTCTTCTACCACTTCAAATCAGATTACCCCGTATGGATTTTGGTTGGACGAGAAGGTGTACATGGGACGACCATACGAGGTTGAGGTGGGTGGCTTGCCTTGTGAGAATTTTAACTGATTCAATCTTTCTGAGGTGGGTGGCTTGCCTTGTGCGTTCATATAGTTTGTTCAATGGATACGATTATTTTGTTAACTTCATATAATTTATTTTAAATGTACAATTTTTTGTTTATAAATTTATATAATATGTTCTAGGGGTTTATATATTTGTTCTATGATTTGTTCGATGGGTATAGCTATTTTGTTCCGTAAGTTCACGGAATCTGTTCCAGGTGTACAAATACTTGTTCTCTGAGTTCATATAGTTTGTTATATGGATATACATTTTTATTCTATGAGTTTGTATAATTGTTCGATGAGTATAATTGTTTTGTTCCCTAAATTTATATAATTTGTCCTACGCATGCAAAATTTGTCCTGTGGATTCATATAATTTGTTCTGCAATGTAAACTTATTTTTTGCAATACTTAGTTTCTATTGTTTGTCCTATAAAAAAATATTCGCAATGTTCAATGTTTTATTCGAAGCATCATGTTTAATCTTTTGTTAGCAGAAAACGATCATTTGCTCCCGTCGTTAACATATTTATTTGCATTTGTTAAAATTAATTTATTTTTTTTATTAAAAATGGTTTAAATTTTTTTTCCAAACATATTCGAGGGTGAACTTATTTTTATAATGTTATCATATGAAATGTTATGGTGCAATCAAAATTTAGTTTGGATCTTATTCTGAATGTATACTTCTCTGTTCTGTAAGTTTATATAATTTGTTTGATATGTACAATTATTTTATTCCTTAGATTTGTATAATTTGTTCTAGGTGTACATGTGTCAAAAAAATCCTCCAACTTGATTAGAAAAATAATCATAAAAAATCATTAAAATATAGTCAAGCAGATTAAAATATAGTCAAGCAGGATCTTGTTTTGAAGATCTTATTGTAAAAATTCAGTGATGCAATCGAAATTTAATTTGAGTAATCAGTTTAAGAGTTATGACTTTTTTATTATAAATTCGCATGCACATGGGTGATGTTATCCTTGGCTTTTTTTCACGCATGCATGCAGTTCTTTCTTAAAAGCTCACACGCGTAGAAACAGTCAATACCGCCAGGTTTTTTGGGCCATAATGGCCCACTATCTCCACCACGACCGCGCCCCACCTGTAGAACCACCGGTGATGCATAGACGCACCGGCGCCACGGCCAGCTCAACCGGTCCGACACACAGGCCAGCCAGCCCGCCCAAGAATACCTCAACCGGATAGGTTCTTCCTACATGTAATCTGCCTGCGATCACACTACTGTAGCAAGCACATCCGTCCGTTAAGATTAGGAAGCGTCCAGAATTTAGGGTTCGTTTTCTGGACACTCCTGTGACGATCACCACGTCGTGGGCTCTGCTCGCTGGGCCTATGCTATCCACAAAATTCAGCCCACCTGGCCCGAATGCCTTTGGGGCTGTATTTAGTTCTTGTTTCTATTTTCTGTTGAATGCAGACCGGCCCATGCTCTAAACACTTGGATATGAGAAAAATAATAGAAAGGAAATAAGAGAAATTTCCTTCAGGTCTCCGAAGTACATGGCGACACCACCTCTTCTCGGAGGCTCAAGAAAAGAAAGCTCTCGGATTTAGGGCATGTTTGGTATTGCTCCACTCCAGAACTTCAGCAACTCCATCAAAAAATCTAGCCAAACATCTCAACTCCAAAACTCCATAGAGCAGCTAACTCCATGAAGCTGTAGTGCAAATGGAGGTGGAGTTTTGGAGCACCTCTTTTGCTGCTCCAAAACTCTCTATTTCGAAACTCCTCGTGAAGTTGGTGGGTAATTACCCACCAATGCCACTGGTTACACAAAAAAACGTTTCATTCTGTTCCTCCCGAGCTCCCACCCGTGCCTATTTCCCCACCCCCGTCACCTGTGGCCTACCGCCTCCCCGCCGCCCGTTGCCGCCCCGCCTGTGGCCTCCCCGCCGCCCGTTGCCGCCGTCGCCGAGCCCCGCCAGTCGCCGAGGCCCGCCCGTTGCCGTCCCGCCCCTGTCGCCGCCGCCACCGGCCTCGTGGCCGCCTCCCCGCCGCCCGTCGCCACCCCGCCCCGTCGCCCGTCGCTGCCCGCCCCCGTCGCCGAGCTCTACCCCCGTCGCCCGTCGCCGTCGAGCCCCGCCGCCCGTCGCCGCCCTGCCCCCGTCGCCGCCGAGCCCCGCTGCCCGTCGCCGCCCCGGCCTCGTGGCCGCACAGCCCGCCGCCGTCCCGGCCCCGTGGCCGTCCAGGCCACCGCCGGCCGCCGTCGCCCGGCCCCGTCGCCGCCCCGGCCCCGGGGCCGCCCACAGGAGATCTGCCCCTCCTCCGGGCCATTGCGGTGGACAAGGGAGGGGTGCAGCTCCGCGTCGAGCTCGTCGTGGCTGATGACGCCAGTGGCGGTCGCGGCAGCGCGTCCGTGGCGTACGGCGAGGACGTCGCTGCCAGTATCTTCGAGGCAGGCACACAGCTGTTCGTCGGGGCGTATGACAAGTGGGGCTTGAATTGGGGGGCAACAATGGCAATCTACACTGAAATCGGTCTTTCTGTAGCTGAGAGCACCCATCTAGCCAAACACTCCATTTTATTTCTGGAGTTTTGGAGTGGAGCTGGCTCCACCTGAAATTCTGGAGTGGAGCAGCTCCACCTAGAGCTGGAGCCATGCCAAACAGGGTCTTAGAAGGATAAAGGAGAAGCAAAGAATGGAAGCATTAAAAAAGCGGAGGGTTGTTGTGGACAACTGCGCTACGTGGTTATGCCACGTAGGCCTGCTGATGTGTCATGTCTACTTAGCAAAACCGGTTTCAAATGTGTTAAAAGGTATGTTTTGAACCGGTTTAGCGAAATCAGGGCGTTCTCCTTCGGCTGTTGCGTCGCTTCCTTCTCCGCGAGGCCGCGGCGGCAGCGACACGGCGTTCCAGTTCGGCGCCGGCAGCGGCGGGAACCAAAACTCGATGGAACTTGGAGAGAGGGTGCTGGTGCTCGGCGGCTTGTAGCTGGTGTGGCCGGCTCATCTTGCTTGCAGGGTGGGTCCGCCCCTTCATGTTCCTAATGTCTCCCCAACCTAGCTACTAGTTGCATAGAAATGCACTGATCCCTACCTAATCTATGATTCCCTCTTCTTGTAGTCTCTAGTTGTTTGTTTCTATCATCAGTTTGTAGCAAGCAAGTGCGAACCTGACTATCTTTACGCACCATGAATCTATTTAGCACATTGTTGGTTGTTTCTGTGTGTGACATCTTCTGCTGAAGTGCATTAAGTTCAACAAACCAGCTATACGCCACTCGCACATCATGCTGCCCCTTTTGTGGGCAAGATAAGGATAAAAACAAGCATATCACACTATACGGAAAACAAATTGTTTCAATACAAATAACATTTACCGGAGAAACTGGAATCCTCCTTCAACAAGATGCACCTCTTCTGGATGTCTTTGTTACGTGTGGCTCTAGTCTAAAAATTCTTTAGAGACGTTGAACAATCCATTTGTAACTACGAGTGTGCCAGGGGAGCACGCCAATTTGTGGATCAATATATAGGAATAACGTAATAAACACATATACACTTCTTCCTCGGAGCTTAATCTTGATGCATTAATTGGGCATGGCATTCAGCCATAAAAAAGCATTTTTATCACCCATTTAATTTTGAGGCTATTTTTTATTCCTGTAGCATAACCAATCTTTACGGAGTTAAACTTTAGGACTAGAGTTATAGCTGAATTGAAGATAAACTGAATCATTAACATACTACAAAATAATTAATCAACCAACAGCTAGTAGGCATTTGTGCTACTCTCCAACACAAATTGTAGAAGAACTGTTCTTCCCAATTTGATTTTCCACAGTTCTGTTAAATTAATCTAAAAGGATACCTAAAAACCTAAATTCAAATATTTATTGTCCGGTAGCATGGGGAAATAATGTGGACATCAGTTTACTCAGGAGTGGTTGCTTGTTTTAGGAGTGGTAGTCAGATTTAAGGATTACAGTTCATTCTACAGTGAACATTAACTGTCTCCAATGTACCTTTTGTGAAATATAATTTCTACTAATATATTGTACTGTATGAGAAGTCCATGCTGATGGGACTTAATTGAGCAATTATACTACAGTGAAGGGGATCCCATTTTTTCTAATCAATGGTTGGATGGGACATATGGTGCTCCAAACATAACTTGTTGCCTGCATCACCCCAAACCAAATGGTAGAGTCACCACCTTGCTCATATTCTCCATCACCTAAATAACTTTTTTTACAAAATTCTTTTTTTCTCTCCCTCAGTATGCACAAAGGCAAAGGGCAACAGTAGGATGAAGTTGGTCTATCCATTAGGGCCTGGCCTGAAGGCTCAATTTGTGTAAGGCCCATGTGAGTTTCTGCCCAAGAAGATAAGCGAAGTGCAGTTATATTTTTTCCTGAAAGTATTTATAAGTATGAATTACAAAATAAGTTTATATTCTAACTTCACCTCAATATGTTCTAACAGATTAACAATAAATCTAAAAATAACAAAAAGGTCAAGTCCAAATTATATCATTTTTAAAAGGCAGGGGAATCATAGAAAATTAAGGCGCTTTGGTTACAGGTTGTTCTGAGCTTCTCCCACCGTTCCAATAGCTATATCCCCAGTGGCAGTCTTTCACTTACCATACGCATGCAAACAATCCTTTGAATAGAAAAACAACCACCACTGCGATGGAAGCAAAATTTATTTCGTTATTTACACCTCTGGCCTTTGTTCATCGCAATGCAGTATGTCATGTGGACCTGTATTATTCAGATTGATACAAATGTGCTGCAGAAAAGAGTGGCAGAAGGTGTAAATCAAGACCAAAGAATTTGCCAGTTGATGAAGATATCAGGTGCTAAATGAGCACACCCTTCTCAGGCTATAAGATTTTGACCTCTGCATGTTTCTGATGCCTCCTAATCAAGGGGTCTGCATAGAAAACTAAACACACACCTCGAATTCTTCCAAACGAGGAATATGCACGACAAATGATCCATTTTCCATGGCAACCTTTCCCCTGTCCAGGTGTTTATGCTAAACGATGGTACGCCTGATATTTTTCCATATTTATACTCCATGAATTTTTTGGCTGTGATCCAACCAGATCATCAGACTGATTTGGTTCAAACAAACAGCTTTGGTATCACTTATTAGATCGTTGGTCCTCAGTGTTTTTTTTTTTGCAAAAGACGTGACAGAGGCCAGCTACCAACAAGTCTCATCCATTTAACTCACCAGGAAAAGTATCAGCAGATGATAAATAAAAATGCGAAACTTCCTGTATTGTGAAGATATATAGAAGAATTTTGCCCAAATGTTGGATATTACAACTTAACCTTATTTAAGAGTTCCAAAATGCTGGATTTTATCTATAAAATATGAATTGAAAAGTTTGTTTGTGCTTAATTATTTAATGTTGAAATTCTCCTATACATCTCAGCTGCTCCATGTCTGGCGCGCGCGCACTCCACCAGATCTCTCTATGCCTTGAAACACAAGCGTGAAATCCTCAACACAAGTTTATGGGCTTCCCTAGTACTTCATTCACAATGTCACATGCCTAATAATGTTGTGTGCCATGTTAAGTTTCAGCAAGGCATAAAAGGTATCGAGGAGTTTCTCATAGCTTGCTCAGGTCGTACTGTTGCTAGCTCACAATGTGCAGCAGAACTTGCAGCTAGCCCTGTCCAAGAACTAGGAGCTTGAAGAACATACTGGAAACTGGAATTTCCCTGTAGGTGATCATTTTCTTTGGCGGTTTTTGGACAAACACACAGGGAAATTATAATTATTCTGTCGGTTTGTACCGTACGCATAGGGAAACTATACAACACACATGGAAATTCGAATTATTCTGTCAGTTTCGACAGTACACACAGGGAAATTAATACTTAACCTGTCAGTTCGGTGAGAAACACAGGAAAATTCTTGTACACTCTCAGGGAAATTAGTAATTACCCTGTCGGTTTCAAGAAACACACAAGAAAATTATGTGAAACCCTCAAAGAAATTCACCCAAAAATTTCTGAGCCCGGCGGGCGCCAATCCTCACAGTGGATTTTAGTTTCGCACTGTCGATTTTCCTTTTGCGCGTGAGTTTTGCGGTGAGGCGCAGGTGAAAAAATGAAAAAAAACTCCAATCCAACCCTAATCGGTACCTTTCCCTCGCAGTCATCGGTACCCCTCTCCTGTTTCCCACCTTGGTGCCGCCACCCCATCTGACGCTCGCAATCTCTCCCTCCACCGCCGCTCGCAGCCCCTCACCCTCCACCACCAGCCGCCTCTCATCTCAAGCCGACGGCTTCCCAGCCCATTTGCTTGCCACGCGATCGTCCCCTCCCCTACCGTTTCTCCTGGCGGTGTAAATTATTTTCCCTGTGGGTTAACGACGATAGGGAAATAATGTACAAACCTGACGACACCAAATTTCCTGGTGGTTGTTAACCGACAGAAAAATGACCAAACCGACGGGGAAAACGGAAACCAACAGGCAATTTTTCATTTCCCTGTCGCATTATCCTTGTCGGTTATTTTGGATTTCCCTGTCGGTATGTGCGCACACAGGGTAATTCCTGATGGTTAGAGGTGTATCGAGAGAGACGGATCGGAAACCGCTTCAATGTGACGTGCCTCGGTGCAGATACTAACATTTGGTAAGGCTGATTGAGATGAACAACATGCCAACCACATCAACTCTTGTTTCATGATCATATAGAATATTCTGAAGGTCAGTTGGAACGTTAGAAATTTATTGCACACTCAAGGTGTATATTGAGGATGATAGCTGTGAAAGTTATTATATATCATTCAAGTGAATTTTCTAGGTCTAGGCAATGCAAATATTCTGGTGATTGACGCGAGTGGTAGGGAACTGAATGAACCATCACGATCAAATAGAACAAATAATCTGACTTCGAACATTTATTTGGTACTTTTATGTATATATGTATTTAGAAGGTGTTTGATTTATATAATCATCCTATGGTTAAATTTTTAGTTCCTGGGCATATTTAGCTGAAAAAATAGCCTGCTGAAATCGAATGAGATTAAAAGTATAATTTCTAGTTCAGAGCGTAGTGACATGCATAATTTTCAGTAACTACTTTAGTAAGGGTACATTCTTCTTCTACGTATTGCAGCCTCTCATATACTTAGGTAGTCTTAAAAATAAGCAAATGCAATGGAAGTTTGATTTTTGAACGACTTGGTTATGTGCACTGGAAGAGAAAAGCTTGATCAATAGCTTTATTTGTTGGCAAGGTTGACTTGACGAACCCCACCAGCCTACATAAGCCGAGCAAGGAAATTGTTACGCTTGATATGAGTACAAATAAATAGGAACAAACCATTTAAAAATGGAACAATTGTACTCGTTCATGTACTCTGCTATGCAGTTTCATTGTTGGGTCACTACAAGGGATTTGAAAGCAACATTTTAAAGTAGAAGCTCAAGAACATGGGAGCATAGGTGGGTACATGAGTGGAGGCTGAATTGGTTGTCGTGTGGTGGGGGGGGGGGGGGGGGGGGGGGGGGGGAGATTCTTGTCCTTTAGAGCCGCATTTCCTTCTGGGTTGTGAAGTCCAGCGGCTTACTAAGACTTCATATTTTGACGACAATTAATCTCCACACCAAATCGCGTTAAAAAAATATATAGAAAAGATAATAACTGCAGGGTGTTTAGTCAAGGCCAACGATTTTGCATTCTATGTCTCCTTTCCACTCTTCCTGCGCTAGCATATAAGTATGTGCACATACGATTGGCCCAATGCCTCCATGACTGGATCATAGCTTGGGTACGGGAGGTGTCAGGAACCTTTCGGTAGCGTTCCTCTAATGTAGGGCTAGCTTACAGCATGTGACTGACCCTGCAGCTCAATGAAGTGCCAGGGGCTTCTCCAACACTTGTCTACATCGACAGCTGACTAGGCTCGGGCGCATGCATCAAGTGGCAGGGGGAAACGAGAAAAAAATGTAATTCGCTAGCGACTCATCATTCGGAAGCCTCAGAGCGTGTGAACCGGAGAACGTGAGTGATCCTGCGTTTCTTGCAGCCAATCGGAAGACAGCGGTGTAGGGATAGGAGAATATTAAGTTATCTGACAACACATGTAGCTCCATCGTGTTTGCTTATGTTCTTCCGCGGCTCTGGTGAGGTGTGCAACTCCAGCAATAACCGGAACATGGCCGACACTGAGACAAGATCCTCATTAATAAGCTATTGAAATTGCACCTTTCATTGGCTATGGACTACTGTTAGACTAGGCACAAATGTACGCTGTAATAAAGGTACGGCCATTTCAATTTTCAATCATCTCTCACCAACTACTGGAGAAAACTTCATTTGTGCCAGAGCTAAAACCTCATCCGTGTACATTGGCTATGGATTACTGTGAGGCTAGATATAAATGCAAGATGACCATATCGATCATCTCTCTCAAGGCATCATCAACGTCAGTTGTGACATTTATGTAGGATTCAGGCCCGGACCCAGAATTGAAACTTCATCTCCACTCTTTTTATTTCCTCACCTTCTGTCCTCTGCGCTTCTCTGATCTCGTGTATCGCACAAAAATCATATTTTTCTGCTTATTTTCCACTGCCATCACCGCTTCTGCTACTTCATCACACAGCCAGCTAGGAATAAGACGCATCGGAGAGCTACGTGGCCCGTACGTACTCACTGTTACTGACATGAGGAAGTTTAAGTTTTATCTAGCAGCATCTCGTACATAATCAACCATCCTGTTGGATGACCAGGACTCATATCATAATGAAGCATGACAGATTTGGAAAATAACAAGGACCATTGGATTGAACTTTAATTTCATCCGGTCAAGATTTAAACTCTGGAGATTTGTTGAACACTGTAGGTGTATATTAATTGATCCAGAGGAGGTTCTAGCTCTAGGCAATGCAAGACGCTGGTGATTGATGTGAGCGGTCAGGAACTGGACTATATCAAGTTCACTAAGATAAAATCTAATCCCAGCACTTGCCATTATAAAACATGTTTTTAAAATGTTGCAGTTATCCATGTAAGAAAAAAACAGGAAACATATAGGTGATACAATAAAACGTGCCGTATCCAATCGGTTTATACACCTAGCCATGACAAATGGACCGTCTTTGTCTCTGTAGCTGTCGCATTCACATGGGCAGAGCCAGAACTGGACTCAGCCAGCCAGTTAGTATTGGCATCAAACCCACCCTTCAAATGTGCCTCCAATGCAAGTATCAGGGCTGAAGCATATGGCTAGCACGGGCCTGGTCACCACCACTGCATTCACAAACCTTTTCGGGGAACACATATGGTAGGAGGAACTCATCGATCCTGACGTGGCGCGCTGTCCAGTGCTCTGTGATGGTGATGCTGGAGAGAATCCTGAATTCTGTAACAACGATCTAACAACATCAGCAATGATGTGGCACCGAAATGTTGTAGGGGATGGAAGTGTTCTATCGATCTAGCAGTGATTGGAAATCTTATAAAATGGGACCGATTTATTCAGCATCATATCTCTATCAAGCCAAAAGAACTGAGGTGATTGGATTGCTTGTAACTTGCTCGTCAAACAATTCTAACCCCTATATAATTTGATTGCAGTGGAGATACATCCGTTCAAATTTATTGAAAATACACTGTGAAGTCAAGTACTGAGTGGGGTGCATATTTGTTTGGTCTACTTGCAGCAGCAACTCACGAACTACTGAACTTTTGGATCCTTGTCCAAATACCTTCTCTGTGCCGGGCTAGCCCGTCAAGCACGGCCGACTTCAGGCACCGCGAGGCACGGCGGGCCCCTGCGCCACCGCCGCTGCCGGCCTTGCGCACCGCCTCCGCCGCTCCCGACCCCTCATGCCGCTGCTGCTGCCGGCCTGCCATGCCGCCACCGCTCCCGGCCCCTTGCATCATCGCCGCCGCTCCTGACCTCCTGTGCCGTCGCCGCCGCTCCCGGCCCCTCGCGCCGCCACTGCCGACCTCCAGCGCTGCCAGCCGGAGGGGAGGCGGAGGGTCAGAGGTCGGAGGGGAGGCAGAGAGGAAGGGGAGGATAAAGCCATGGAGGGGAGCGAATGGAATATGCGAGAGACAGAGGGTGAGAGGGAGGCGGTGGTGGGAGAAGTTGGCATTTATGTTGCTGTTAGGCCGGTAGGGAGAAGATTAACGGGTAATTTCAAGCCCGCATACTAAAATCGTGCTGGGCCAGGCCGCCCGTCATGCTGGGGTGGCGGCCCACGTCCAGCACGAGCTACCGGGCCGGGCTAGTGTAGGCCCAAAGAACTACGTGCCGGGCTGGGCTAGGTTCGGGCAAAAAATCGGGCTCCGTGCTGAGCTAACGGGTTGCAAGCTGTATGGACATCTATTTGTGACGGAGGCTACACTAACGAACTTAGCTAAAAGATCATGCTATATCTCATTGTCAACTAGCTAAAATAATCCTGTGCACAAACAAAATGTTGTGCAAAAATGAGAATCGGCTACGTAACAGCCTCCTCCCCTCTCACGCTGCGGTGCTGCCGGCGTGCTGTCACCTGGGCCCCACCGGGCTGCTACCTTTGTTTTTTTAGAGGCACCGGGCCTGCTTCCTGTGCTTCTTGGCTTCTAGCCACAACGCCAAAGTGCAGCTGCCTATGAGGCTGGCCGGGTGCTTGCAGCAGCAGCCGGGCTGCCAATAGTAACAACCCTAACCAGGTGTAATTTTAATAGGCTCAGTGGCCATCAAAGCAACATTTTCCAGCCCAACCTGCATAATTTTACAGGCCGGTATTTTAAAAGGGTTTTGGACCCAAAACCAGGCTTCCAACCAGCCATTTATTTATAGTTGAAGTTGTAACCTGAAAGAGTACGCCTCTACCAGTAAAACGGCCGGTTGCGGAGTTAGGCACTTAGCTATCTGTGTTTTTTATAGACGTGCAAAAAAGATGATTTCTGCCTTTATGGTGCTCAGCTGAAGATCAGAGACTAACAAAGTAAAAATGAATTTCTGACCTCTCCCCATTAGTTTACTTTTGGGTTGAGCAAGTTGACTCATGCAACTAAATATTGTATTAGAGCCTGAAGTCACTAAGTAAGAATCCTACCAGGAATGATTAAACAAAATAATTGTAGCCGACTATTATTTCCACGTTTTAGGATAAAGGGAGCCTTTATGTGACGGGAGTGTTGAAGTATAAAGTGAATTATCTATCAGCTTAAACATTTGGGAATTAGAAGTAGCCTTGTGGTGCTTGGGATTGTTTCTAACATATATGCTAGCTGTAAGAACATACCGACCGCTACTTCCAGCATTTCAGCGGGGCAACGCTAAAAGGAGAAAGAGAGAGTTGGGAAGAGAGAAAAAGGGGGAGGAAGGGAAATAAAATATGGAATAGTGGGTATAGAGTATGAAATAGAGATAACACGGGTGCGGGAAAAATGAGTATAGAGTAGAGAATTTTGATGACTAGGATAGAATATTTCTTTTAAGAGATGGAAATAGAGATCGACGAGTGCAGATAGCCTTATAATTAATCTTCGAGTGCTAGATATGGTAGCCTTGATGTCTGTGCCGCCTTGCTTATAGATATGTTAGATATATACTTAGCTCGCCCAGCACCAAGAAGCTTGCCGAAATCATGAGCAGAGCACCAGATCAATGACCCATGGACACAATGAGAGTAGTTGCATGGCAAGTCCACGATGGTTGGGACTTGGGAATGTGATGACTTGGGAACGTAAGTTAAACCTCCTAGCAGCATGCGGCTAAGTTTAGTGCTGCTGTGTTGTCTTGGAGAGCCACGTAACGTTCACCGCCTCTACGACATTTGTTATTGACCTCGCAGCTGCCAGCCGCAATGAATTGCCAACACTTGCTGTAGGACAACCGTTGCAAGTACCGCAGTTGCCCAAATGGTGGTGCTCCCATCGATTGGCCCTGAGCAATATGAGCGGCTTCTTGTCATCACCTTCAGCTACCAGGAGGCAGCGAGATGCCATCTGACAACACAGATCATATAGCCAAAAATTACTTGCTTTTTTGTGGTAACATGACCAGCGCACATCACTCGTAATCCTAAGCCTTACTCATTTACTTGGCGCCCAGGCTAGATGTGGACGGGTTAGAAACAAACAAGTGAGAAGCAAGACTGTAAAGACATCAAGTGACATCAGATATCTCAATGCTTCTGGGGATTTGAATGTAACAGGGATTTTGTGTGAATGAGCATCTAGTGTACAAAGTGGTATAAGTTAAGGAAACTAGCAGGCGACTGCCACAAACTGATTTCGTATACAGCTTAGAACCATACTGCGAGCAGTGCCACAATTGTATTTCCTTCTGTTGCAGTGAGAGACTCATGGTATATACAACCATCAACTAAATACACATATTGCATACTGGTAAATGCTAGTAAGTATGCTAGCTGTAAGCACTAGAGAGCACGATGAAGGATATAAAACTTTCTCATGATAATTCATAATAAGAACCGATGATTCATTTTTTCTTGAATTGCTGAATGGTTTGATCCCGACCATGTTACATTCCTGTATTCTGGTGTAGCTTTGTATGCATGTCAACAACCATCTTATAAACACTGTACTTTAAAATTCAGAAGCCACATGAAAAAAGTCTATTTTACTTCCCTCAACAATCCACTTCGTCCATTTAACACCCCAACAAAATTTGCGCTCACTTTACTACCACAAAGTATTTAAATTGGTCCAATCTACCATCTAATTAGATTTATCTTTGTTGTTTATCTGTGTGCATGTTGATTTTTAATTTCATATTTTGTTAGTTGACTTATAATATGATACTGTACATTAGAAAAATACATTATAAACTTTTCACTCAGTTTTGTATACTCAGATCAATTTTGTATTAAATATTGCTAAACAGGCAGGCTTGAGGAGCCAATGATAGATGGCAAATAAGGGTCGGGGAAATTTTACTTTGGCCACTAAGGGATTGGGGAAATTTTACTTTGGCCACTAAGGGATTGGGGAAATTTTACTTTGGCCACTAAGGGATTGCTCTTTGATTTACTGTCAGAATATATATTACATTAATCCTAATTTTTTCACATAGCAACACAGACAAATTTGGATTTATGAAGCGTTCCATTTCCCTATTAGAAGTCCCAAAGAGGCTACCCCAATTTCCAGAGGCCCTAAAAGTACCTCTAACTCGAACAATGGCACGCATTTAATTTTCTATTCGATTTGAGGATATGTACTGTGTTTATGCCTCGTTTTAACACCACAACAGTTGAAGCATGAATACGCCATTCTCCCGTTCACCCTTGCTTGCAAGAACCCCATTGTAAGCTCCAAACCCTCAAGCTCGATTAACACAAACCACTAACAAGTGACTGGACGTAGGGCTTTCGCCTGAACCAGTATAATCCATCAAGTTTGAGTGCTAGCCATCGATTGCCAGGGACACGAGACACATAATCACTAGTTGGCGATACTAAGCACCAAAAATATGCTACCAAACTCAAAGGGCACTTTAGATTGGCAGTGGTTTGTGGCATCAGGAGTATGAAGGATCATAAAGATAAAAGTAGTACCTGCAGATGAAAACACCTAGTTAAAAGCCATAGCTTTGCCTGAATTTTTTTTTTCATATTTTGATAATGGAGCAAGCGGCACAGCTAATTGCTTGTGATTGACTGCGTATGTTATTCAGATTAAGTTATGAGGTCAATCTGTATGAGCTCACGTATTGCCCACACCTAGCTAGTTTTTTGCTCTCGTATTGCCCACAAGTTCTTGACTCTGTCATCGTCACGAGACGAACTCGATGAGCTCAATCTCCCAACGCCTCCCAATCCCATGTTCCAGACATCGCTCTGATCACTCTCCTTCAACCATCTAGCCAAAGCATAAGACGAGCTAAGTTCTACTATACAATACTGTCAACTATACAGATTTTTGCCCTCAGCTGTAGTCGTCGTAGATATGCAAGAATATTTATGGCTGGGTGTTGGTGCGCCTAGCCTCTTAATGCGTGTGTTCTCAAGATTTAATTAACTCCATCGACCTACCAAATTTAAGCTATTATCCTGTGGACCTAGTCCAACTGTGTGAAAATTAAAGCCAGGGTGATGAGAAAAGGCGACAAACTGTGCGGGGTTCAATGTACACACTGGCAGAAAACTGAGCATGGGATTTAAACCTGTAACCTCTTGCCTCGCTCGTAGTTTCGTTACCATTTCACCTACACAGCACATACGACTAAGTAGGGGATGCTATCCTTTTGAATTCACCCATGAGGACCCTTTAGTCCCGGTTGGTAACACCCACAGCACTAAAGGTGGCCCTTTAGTCCCAGTTGGTGTTACAAACCGTAAGTAAAGCTCGGAGGGCTCTTTAGTCCCTGTTGGTAACACGAATCGGGACTAAAGGGGTCTCCACGGACGATGAAATTTAGATCCAGGACTAAAACTTTTTTAGTCCCAGGTCCAAAAAGGACCGAGATTTTTATTAAGGATGGAAGGTCGTTTTTCTACTATTGACAATTAAGCTTGTTCGCAAAGCCCACTGAGTGCGCCACCCCACATTTAACCATATCTAATATACTTGAGTGTTTGTTAACACTTTTGCATGCATATATAGGGAATAATGAAAGGAGATTGATCTTTTTGAGGTTGCACCTCTTATTAGCACAATTTTTGTGCAACGACGGTAATAATTTGGTGTTGAGAAAAAAACTATACAGCTGTTTTATGCAGGCTACTTTTAGAGGAACATATGAGATGTGGCGTTAGGAGGTGAGAACACAAGGGAGAGAGTTCTTGGCAGGAGAAATATGTTTGAGATGGTTGCTCTGGACATTTCACCAAGAACCGATGAAAAAGTAATTAGTGATTTTTTTAGAAATTCCTTTACATAATATGCTTATTTCCCTTTAATTTTTTCTTCAGGCTTTGTGCTGAGAATTATATGTAAATTTTGACGGTCAGACGGGCCAGAAACATTTTCTTTTTCTAACTACTGCTGTTGCTCCTGCAATCAGTTTTCTCCCTTGAGACCGTTTGTATTGAATTGGCAGGCGGAGCACGGACAAACAGGGCTGGAACAGATATACATGACAAGTTTACCATTGTTTCCATCCTAGCTGAACTTCACCCGCTAGAGCAATAACCCGTCCTCAAATTCTTGTCAAAGTTCCTATTTCATCCCATCCCGGCCAGGTACCATGGAGCCATGGATGTGCCTATGGCCTATCCGCCTATGTAACTCCATATGTTCAGGTCCCCTCTTACGTACTCGCAGAGAATTGGACCTTTTACATGCATCGAGAGAGGAGCCATTTATGGTGCGCAGTACATAATTGCACGAAATGGCTTTGGCCTTTAATTACCAAATTATTTCCAAAGTCAAAATTTTTAACATTGACAAGCAATATATGGATATGCTCTAGCATGAGCTTTGCACGAGATCCATATACTTAGGAGGATTAAATGCTATGTAATTTTTTTATTGACAGGAGCAAACAAACACAATGAAATGGGGAGATGTGGTTTATCTGAGGACCATATTGGCAAACCGATGAATTGCTTTTGAGCAACTATAAACACATGACACAAAAGCAGCAAGCACATGGTCATGGCTGGCGGTAGATGCGGCAGTAAAGTCGGCGATCGATCTGCCCACACTGAATTATCCATTCCCGCTGCGCAGTCAAGGTTATACTGCAGAACGATCGCCTCGAGAAGACCAGCTCAATCTCCCGATGCCTCACGATCCCCGATTGCAGGAACTGTATATTTTAACTGCCAGACAACGTCGACGGTCTACATCGATCACTGATTGTCTCCTGCTATTCTCGTCCTCCCACAATCCGCTGAAGGAACCAATATATCATCGGGTGATAGATGTTCTACCGTAATTTCGAGTCTCAAGTCTCAACTTGAGAGTTTTGCTATGAGCCACGCCATGATATAAATGCAGAAGCAAGCAAGCTAGGCAATGGAGAATATGCATGTATTGCAGGGTTGTTTGTGAACCGAGCCGCACGTTGCGTGTCTGTCTTGCTAGAAGCTGGGCGTGCCACCTCTTCCCGTGTCATGTCGTGTGCGAGTGAGAAGCATCGCGCGGCTCTCCACAGTCCCTCTGGATGAAGCGACGTCACCTGTGCTTAGTGTAGAACCGGCTTGTATTTGGCCGTTTCAACTTGGCAGCGGACGCATGCCAACCCCCAAAGAAAGAGATGTTCATGTTCCACTTGTATTCCCTATGCATCCCACTCCGCTGGCAGCAAAATCTAAGTTGCTCATCTGCTCCTCCCACCAATTCTTATTGCATCCCAAGCTCCAAGTAATTTACAAAAAAAGATTATCCCAAGCTCGAAGTCGGCGAGCTTTATACACTGGCAACCGCTGGCTAGGCTACTATGTCTATATATAACAACTGAACTCTCTCACGCTACATGCTGTATTGCTGTCTTGCGTATGTTTTTAAGGCGTTTAGCAGGAGCTTATAAAAGATCCAGACCCCTTGGTCCAGCTTTTATTGAAAAATTAGTTCATACCCCTGCGTAGCTTCTGGATTTTGTGCCTATGAATTTATTGGGACACATATAAACTAGACAATGAAAGCTAGAATAAAGAAAAAAGAACGTACTACTAGTGTACTACTGCCAGCTAAAAGCAAAGCATTTCAGAATGCCGGATGCAGACTGCCAAAGAGGTTTTGTTGAGTCAGTGAAATATAAACTCAATTGTAACTTTTAATGGCTAGTTCAGTTCTTAAGTTCCCTCCGTCTACAATCCTTAAATCAGAGTTGTTTTTTATTGAACGAAAGGACTCCGTCCTTGTATGATGATTTTGATATCAGGCTTGCGGGCTCACACACATCCTAACTTTGATCAGCAGGTGGAAAATCCCATCAGAATGTAACCACCTCTACTGATATCGTCAGAAAATATCAGTGATAATATCTTAGAGACTAGAAAATTTTATTGACACTATTTCTTCAGATTAATGAAAATATGAAAAATGGCCTCTGTGTCTACCCATGATTTGTATGTGCTGATCAAGCACGAACCAGCTTCCTCGTGTCACCGTCGAAGAGAATGGATGGGCTATTACTCTGAATAATGCATCCCTTCGCGGGGATGCCAGAAATTACCTCTGTAGGGATTATGGCCCCGTTAAGTCATAGTTTGTGATTTTAGTAATCGAGTGACAATATAGTCATTGGGACTAATGCTTTATCTAGCATGTACCTTGTAGGTTTTCTATGTCCCAAGAATGCAAACCAAATCATGGCAAGGTCCAAATGATGATATTCAAGTATCCAAGTAATGATATTTGAGTATCCAAGCCATGGTATCTAGGATTATTCTATGGTATTGAAGCATCCAAATGATAGAGAAAATCCAGAGAATAATTCTAGACCATCCAAATGACGGTATCTTTGGTGCTTGCTTTGGACAAGTTAGAAGGACAAAATGCACCATCGGATGTTCCGATGGCCCACCGGAGCAAGCGTCGGACTAACTATTGGAGCAATTGGTACAACGGGAAAAATAGAGAAAAATCTCGAGCGCACCGGATGATGCGATGAGGGTCATTTTATAAGCGTTGGAGCAATTCGCTGAGGAGGCAGAGGAAACCCTATAGCATTGGATGTTCTGATGCCCTATGTAGTTGACCGTCGGACAAAACATATTTACTTTAGAAACTACCAGAGATGTTTTGAGCAAAAACCCTTCAGCACCGGATGATCCGACAACACCATCGAAGAAAGTGTCGGAGCAATGGCGTCAGGGGATCCAACGGCTATGAGATGTGAACAGTGGCAACGGCTATAAAGCATCGGATGAATTCCTGAGGAACTTGTGCATGGGAACCAACGGCTAGTTGCACCGGATGTTCCGATGCAAGCCAAAAATAGACCATTGGAACATCCAATGGTATCCTTTTTCACTAGCCTTTGGAGCAACGGCTCTTTGAGCCCTTGAAACTATTTATACCCCCACCACTCGCTCATTTGGAGTTGCTGGAGTGTTCAGAGATGCATTAAAGACCAAGACTCATCAAGAACACATCCATGCCACCAAAAATGCTTAAGTGATCTATCAAAGGCTTAGCACAAGCTTAAGAGAGTGATTAGTGCTAGGATAGGCCTAAAGAGGAGTGAGTGCAAGGTGTGCCGGCCTTGTGACCAGGTTCTAGAGTGAATCGCCGCTGTACAAGAGGTGTGTCGGTACCTTGGAGCCTTGGTGGCTCGTCGGCAAGTCTTCGACCCTCTGGCTTGGTGTGGAGCGGTGGCGTCGATGATCTTGTGCGGGGAACTTGGAGACCCCCTTCCTTCATGAAGAATCTCCTTAGTGGAAGTGGCACCAAGGTGATCGAGAAACTTGGCGTGTGCCTTAGCGGCCGAGCCTTTGTGGCAAGTCAAGGGGTGCCTTGGGAGAGACTTGGTGACTGGGAATCAATACTCTTATGTGAGTGCTTCAACAACGTGGACTAGTGATGGCTTAGTGCCTACCGATACCACGGGATAAATCATCATGTCAAGAGTTTGCTTCCATTCATCCTAACCTGTTACGTTTCCGCATTTCATACTTGCAACTTGTGTGCTTTTACTTTCTTAGTGTAGTATCTTGCTAGGATTAGCTCTAGGTTGCAAAACTTATTTTGGGATGAGGGTTCCACACTAGATGAACCATAGAATGCACTTCTTGGATAGTTACATGCAAAGTAGTGGAAGCTATAGGTTAAGGTTTTAAGCTGCCTAATTCACCTCCTCCTCCTCTTAGGCTATGAGCACCTATTGCTTTGAACCTCACTGGCTAACTAGCACTCGGCATGCACATCTCTGTTTCTTCTGGCCAGCAGAATCACACTGAACCCCGGAGCGACAGCTATCCATATTCAACTCGTATTCCTTGTGCATCCCACTCCCAAGCATCAAATCTTGCCTTCGCAACCACTGCCACGTCGACTTGCACATCTTGCCTCCCATGGTGGAACTTGGCAAGCTTTACACTAGCAACGCCACAAGCTAGGCTACTATAACGATTCCAATTTGACTCCTGCTACTTGCTAGTACATGTAGAAAAAATATTTTTGGCCAACTGTAGCTAGGAGCGAGACAGCTAGTATTTCAGCTCGAGCGGCAGTATAAGTGTTGCTACATGCATGGTCAACAAAGGATTATAATGTCACATGATTTACATTATTGTATTAAATTCACCAGACAAAACATTCATATCTATGTTCTCTTGTGATTACTTTTTATAATGCAGATCGTACTAAATGGAACAATTGTTCTGCATTTCCAATGACTGAAGTGTGGTAGGTGGCACAAACTTTGGTGCATACGGACCACACGTGGAGATACAAGTTGTCAGTTCATGAAATCTCTATCCATGATTAATTTAGCCCTATTTGATAGGGATGTTAAACACTTTTAACACCTTTTTATCACATTACCTCCAAACACATATGTTAAAAGAGATGTGTTAAAGTTTAACACCCTTAATTTCATAAACACGTCAAGGGGTGTTAAAAGTTGTTAAATTTGTTAAAAGTGGTCCCCTCTCCACTTTTTCCCACCATTGCCCCCTTCTCTCTCCTCCCCCTCTCTCCGCCGGTCGTAAATGAGGGGGCAATGGAGTCATATTCCACCAAAAGTGTTAAAGTTTAACACACCATCCAAACATCCCAATATGTTAAACTTTAGCACTCCATTTGGTAGTGTTAAAACTTTAACACTTGTTAAACTTTAACACAGGGTATCCAAACAGGCTTGTTTGCCCTTAGTATCATAACCTTATATTACAAAATTACTTGTATTGTCAGTTATTGATGGTCAAACTTAAAACAAGTTTGTTATCGGAGGGAGTACATTACTGGGTAGTGATCATAACATGCCACTTATTTTTTTGATAATGTGGCTTATCCTTGTCAATGCACGGGTCAATCATTTGGTCCAAACAAGTTTGTCTCGGTTCTGTTGGGCATACACATGTTAGGTAAGATTGTAAGGCTGTGGCATTCCAAATTCATCAGAATGTCGTCAGATAACTAATGTTGGCGGCAGAGGTCAGTGTACTAGAACTGAAATGTGTTTTGGAAACAGAGCCGACTGTTAACGATCTAATCACTTGGGAACTTTGGAAGGAATATGTTTTTTTTATGGTTGGTTAGTTCAAAATGTTCATTTCGATAGAAGAGGAACCACAAGCATGGGTAATTGTAACAACCTAGAAATTAAAGTGTCATTGATTGTGTATAGTTCATAAGATATTTGAATTCATTGTTTTTATGATTGGTTGTCTATGAATAAATAGATTGTGCTTTTGAGCAAAATACGCCTTTTATGTTAGAACGCGTAAAAGGTGTAAATGTTGACCGGGTATTTTAAGGACGGGCAAAAGTTGACTTTTTGATCCATAGCTGATATAAAAAATCGGTGACTGTGGATGTGTTGATCTCTTCGAAAACAATCTGTTTGACTACTCATATGTAGTATTTGGAGTTAACATCATGAAATTTTGAGCAACTGAAGAATGAAGGGATGAGATGAATCAAGGAAAATAGAGGAGGGCACGTAACCCTTACCTCCACCTCCTTCTGGCTGACTCTGGTGCCGCCCATTCCCCCTCCTCACGACCCCTTTCCCCAGCACGCCTCCTCCTCTCACCACTGCTCCCTTTCCCCTTTAGATCTCCTCCTCCATTGCAGCAAGGACCGAGAAGAGAAGGAGCAAGATGGATTGAACAGGAAGAGAGGATCGCGGAGATGCTAGATCGGTTTTTTCCCCAACCTCCCCTTGCGGATTTTCATAGGGAAGCCTTGGGTAAAAGTGGGATCCATCTTTATCCCCTGTTAATTAAGTGTTTTTGGAGATTTTGACCATGAGGGATTAAAGGATTAGAGGTTGGATTGGAGTTTAACTTCATTTTCTAGTTGCGATTTCCTAGCAGAATCAACGGTTTGTCTAGGGTACGAGTTTTGGATATGTTAGGTGCGGAATTAATTCTTGAGATATATTAGTAAGTTGTGGAGGATTTAATAAGTTTTTGAAATTGTATATAATTGCAATTTTTGGTGGAGTAGAACTCGAGATATGGCTGAATCAATTAGACTGTTCGTGTTTGCCTGGCAGATCGAGTCAAGTCTGTTCATTGGTGTTTTTCACCTTGTAAATGGTCTAATTGGCTCTTCCAACTATGGAGACTTTTGTAGAGGGATAAAATTTCTTCCTATCACCAAAATTTTATAATTTTGGTTGCATATTTTAGGAGATATTATTTTTTTATATGTTGGTGTTGGGGCTGTTAGGCAGATTCAGAAGTGCTTTTTGAGTGGTGTTTAAGGTGACCTTAGAGGCCTGATAAAATTATAGTTTTGCTACCAAAGTTGTATCTTATTCTCTTAAGTTTCCATATATATTTATTTGGTACCTAATCTACTGTATAAAAATTGATGCATAAAAGATAAGCATTTTTGCTCTTCATGATGACGGTGACAAGGAATGTAGCTTGTCTATTCTCATTCATATTGAAGTTTTGGACATATGAACACTTTATGTTTCTATATGAGAATGCCATTTGAGGTTGTTGCACTGATATACATAAGTGGTTTAGCAGGTGGGGTTGCTACGCGGCGTGTAAGTCTACATGGTTGGTAAAGGCAAGTGAACGTAGCTGTTGCATTGCTACAACTTTAAGATGTTATTTTTACTACCTCCACTTCTAAAATGCAGTGCACATATTTATATGTGGTAATCTGAAATATTATACATGATGTTTACAAGTATGCGAAGAGTATGAATATGTTATTCTAATATAGCTATATAGTGGGTATATAGTTTTTTTTCTTTAACATGGGTGAATGGATGAATGGATTAATTCAGTGGATGAGGGGTTATGAAAAATATGGTTGAGGCTGAAAGTATATTTTATATATGGCATATACTTGGTGATTTATCTTCTGATATATTTTTTCCTACCATACTGAAGTCTATGGAATTCTTAGTGGTTTGATAGTTGATGGACCTGTTGTAGGGGTATGTTGATCTTGGTGTGGCATTTACACTACTTCATGTCTCCTAGTGCTAACATGTTTAGGTTATGAGTAAGGTCAGAAGTAGTTTCCTACCGGTTTTGACGTATGTGTTCAAACATAAGGATGGAATTTTGGGTTGAGTAGCTCTATCTCAAAAGCTCCTTTTTAATGTGACATATATGCCTTCGACTTAGATTATGAAATGGGTGCCTTGCTCCGTATTTAAATCGTTAATGGTTAAGTGATATCATATATATGTTTAGATTAAGGGGGAGCCTATAGGTAGCATGGTATGAATAACTATTTTGTTAATACTTGGCATATATGAAACTGTCATTCAATCATGGTTGATACTACTTATGTCAAAGAAACCAATTTATGTATCTCTTTATATTTGTTATCATGGCTTGTTCTCTGTTCAACATGGAGTATGTGGTATTTGGATTTTGGAGATGGCATTTATCTTGTGGCATTGCATCACATTGCATTGCATTTCATTGCATTGCATGGTATTTGGAGTTATGTCGCAAACCTATGGTTGCAATCGTACTGGTACAGCATCGTTTATTGGGTATAACGATGCAGCTTTCATACCTTATTGGGTATGAAGGCAGCAGTTCATGTGCATATGCATATAGCATCGTCTAATTGGTATAACGATGCAGCTTCATACGTATGAAGGCAGGAGTTTCATGTGCATTGATATTCATTTCTAGATGGTTTGAATGTTGGATGTGATGAAGTTACAATGTGATATACAATGATAAATTATGCCCTTATGTTGACATGCACTATGGTATGTCATATGGGATTTTAGATACACGATATGTGTGCTTTTGCATTCACATTCTTTGTTTTACCTATATTTGGATATTGAATTGACATAGTTACATTGAAGCAAATATGATAAGGGGTTCCTCTTGGTGGTCCTGTGTGTGTGATATAGCTTGTGTGATTATGGAGATATTATGTGTGTTGTTGTCTTGCATTCCAAGGAACTTCAATTACATTGCCAATGATATTCCATTATTGTTACGGTATATGTTCTGCACTTATGCTTCCTTTATTTCTAGTTGTTAGGGAGACCTATATGATATGAGTTTTTGCGGGCTGCTAACTATAATTCTACATGGATCTTATATTATTTCTTATGGTATCTTGTACAAACTAATATTTGTTGTCTTGCCTTAATCGACTAATTCTTGGTATATCAAGTAGATTGGTGGAGTTGTATTTCTAATACTTATTACTTTATCAAATGATTGGTTAATCTATTATGGTTTAAATAGCTTGTTAAAGTAGTTCGCTTGCTGAGATTTTTCAATCTCATCCTTGTTTTTCCTCCCCAGGTTGTCCTTTGAAGCTACCATAAAGGGAATGGATTAGTTGCACATCATACACTTCCACGGGATCTCATATAATGCTATGATGTATTCTTCTAAGTTTGTGAGATATTAAGGTATCCTTATTCATGTTTGCTAAGATATGCAGTTGTTATGTTGGAGATTCACGCTTCATATTTTGTCTATCTATTGTTGCTTCCGTGTTATGCTCGTTTCAAGGTATTTGCTGTCGAAATTTTCTATTTTGGCACTTTGTAGTGTAGTTGTGTAGCATCCTAGGGTTGCGTGATACCTGGGGTGTTAGAGTAATAGCTGGAGCCTTCAAAACATCTTTCTGTTTTTTTATTTGTTTTTCCTAGTGTGAGCCCAGCACTTTTGCACAGAATGTTGAGATGGTTAGTTTTACGACATTGCACGGTGCTTTTTCATGTTTTGTTCTTTGTTCTTTAAAGACCCGTGATTCCTTCTTGCAATGAGTTGGTGGCTAGCTAGGCTGGTTTTTAGCCCCACTGCAGACATCTGTGGAGTTGGACAAGGTCCGCCACGCCGCCAAGAGACGCATGCATGAGCGTCAACTGAAGCTTCGACCAATTGCACAACGCTGCAACCTCTCCCGCAACTGCTGGAACTGGAACAGAAGCAGATGCAGAGTGTGCGTGGACCGCTTCTATCGGTCCCACTCATGCAGCGGCCATCAGATGCGAGTGCTTCTCCTTTTGCAGGAGACTGAGTTCACTGTGCCCGTTATATATATAACTAAACTATTCCCAATCCATTTGTTTGACGTCACGTTCTCCCCGGAAATGCCATGCCATTGACGAGAGAATGATACAACTAATGCATCCTATATAGTGTTATGGTGTTTGCATTGTTTCTTAAGAACCACAAGCCAATTATAGATATTCATGAAGTACGTGGTAGTGTCTGCATTTGTACTTCCTTCCCTCTTCTTTCATTACTTGTCGTGTTGGTAAAATGTCCTAGGTGACCCACCTAATTAATGATTATGAACACTACTTTTTTCTATCCAGGAATAAATTAATCTCTAGTTTTGTGTTAACTCATATATTCTACGAGAAACTAAAGCAGCGTACGTTACTAGAATTCAAAGAGGGTTTTTGGTTCCACGGACTAAAGGTTAGTCCTTGTCACATCGAATGTTTAGATACTAATTAAGAGTATTAAATATAGATTAATTATAAAATCAATTGTACAGATGGAGGCTAATTCGCGAGATGAATCTATTAAGCCTAATTAATTCATGATTAGCACATATTTACTGTAGCATCGTATTGTCAAATCATGGACTAATTAGGCTTAATAGATTCGTCGCGAATTAGCCTCCATCTGTGCAATTGGTTTTATAATTAGCTTATATTTAGTTCTCTAAACATTTGATGTGATAGGGACTGAAATTTAATCCGTGGAACCAAACGCCCCTTAAGATGCTAACGTCTTTTGAAGTTCCAGACGCATTAATTGCAACAGGGCAGCACAATCCAGCGTTTTCAGCGCGTTTAACAGAGTTTTAACAGCATTTGAACCATTTTTGCAGTCATCTCTGGTCTCCGGCACACATCGAATACAGCCCCAAAGACAAAAGTGGAGACAGGCCAACTCCTCCACCCCTTCTGTACAGAGAGCAATTCAGAATATGCTAACATGTATAGACAAGTTCTACTAGTAGTAGGCGTGAACGTAATAATATAACCACTAATGGAAAATAAATACCTAACACAAAGTAGCAAACAGATCAGGTATCAGCACTCGATAAATTAAGCGGCCATCGAGCATCGATTCCATCGGTCATCCAACATTCACTTGCGACTAGAACTTGCACCTTCTGTCAGCTTCTTGGGGGCCTCCACTTGGGTGGCTTTGGCGCGTCCTTGTTTTTCTCCTTGAGCCAGGCGTCCCATTTTGATCGGCAGAGGATTCGTACGCTCTTCGCCACTTTCTTCGCAGGGCCTTTTGTGTCGTCACTCAACGTAACAGTCATTTCTTCACCATTCTCCCCGAAGAATTCATCACAGGTAACAGCCCAATCATTGATGAGATCCTTGCTAGCCTCCCCAACGAGCCCTCCTTCTTGACCTTGAGCAACTCCAGGTTCCTCCGCACACTTCACTGAATCTTGGCGCCTCGAACAGCATCACCAGAAGAACTGCAATGGCAGACTTGTAATCCTTCTTGTTGCGGATGTGATGACCTACCAGCGTGTAGAATGCATCTATGAAGGGGTTATAGCCAACTTTGCATCTGTCGACGGTTTCCCGGCCCCCAAGAGGTCGTACTAGACTGACGTTGTATGGAGTGACTGGGATCCGGCCATCATCCTCGGCTTGTTTATGTCGTCAATCTCGTATCTTCCGCCGCGGTCGGTTACGAGTTACGACTCCTCTGAACTAGTTCTGGTGTTTTTCAGCCACCAGCTGGAGCCGTCTCTTGCCATCAGTCAGTTCAATCACATAGGAACCATTGGAAGAGTTGTCTGGGCCTGGCACAGTGCACTTGTCCTTGCCGTCAGCATCTTTGAAGTTAAACTCTATGCCCCCGGGTACTTCCCCATTGCCTGATATCTGGTAAGCTCCAACGGACTTCTCAGGTAAGCTCTCCGGAATGGGCACTAGCTCCTTGGGATCTTCCCGTCATGGCAATAGCCACAAAGCCAGTGGCCAAACAACAATTCGTCCATCCCACTTTCCCAGTGCATCTCACCCCCAAGCCACACCGGCATTTCAACTTGCTCGCCTCGCGCTCCAATAGACAGCTAGACGATGCCATGATAAGATTGAGTAACAGACATCGGAAGCGAGCACTGGCAGCTAACACTATATATATACCTAGCTAGGAGCCAGCTGAGACGGCTGATACTTCATCTTCTGCAGCCGATATGTAGTGTGCTTACTATTCGATATGTACTGCCTGGTGTCCTGATCATGCTATCTGAGAAGCAAACTATTTATTGGTATATATAGGCTGAAAATCTAGCTGATCATGCACTAGTAGAGAACTCACATTTAGTCCCGGTTGGTAGGGTGCATATCTCCCGAAAATCCATCTAAGATAAACCAATCGAGACAAAAGGGGGTCTTTAGTCCCGGGTCCTTCAACCGGGAGTAAAGCCACCCTTAGTCCTACTTAAATTTCAGGGGCGCGCCGTATAGACGCCTGCATGGTGCCTATAATTTCATGCATCACGTACGTACCCGGCTCTTTTGTTAACCTTCAGTGGTTGAGACTTTTTTTATAATGAAATCAACTAGTATTTAAACGAATGAAATTAGTAATTATACTATATATATACACAATTCTTAGCTTATGCTATTCAATATGTAGCACGCACTGGAAATCTTTATTTCTTCACCAACCTAGCCGAAAATTTATATGTCTAGTCAGTTCATGAGTTTCTCTTAGAGGATTGGATCGGATGGACCAGTCATGTTATAATGTCTACTTAGAGGAAGCATCTGCCTTTGTTAGAGAGAATTGTCATGCACTTTGGTGCAAAGAGCCAGATCGCATCACATTACGGTCATATTCCCTACGCATCCCGGTTCCAAGCAGCAGCTTGCCATGCATGCAAACGCTGCCTTGTAATGCCATTTTAGCCTCTTCGTCATCTTGATTGCTCACCAGCAAGCTTCTGTACTAGCCGGGTGCTGCAAATTATTACAATTTTGCTTGCTACACGTAAATGGAGAAAACAACTATTACTGGGCTAGAAAGCAAGGTAGCTTTGAAACTTAAGGTCACGTAGCTATGAATAGTTTTCGCAAAAAAGGTAGCTATATAAAAATAGTTTTAGCAAAATAAAAGGAGCTATAAATATTGTTCAACGACCATTCTACATCTTTGATTCTTAGTCGCTACTATGTTCATGTTTGTCTAAATTATTGTTACTACTTTTTGGGAGCGTGGTTGATATTTACTAGAAGCTAAAGGATGCATGGCCCATTATTCCTTGATAAAAATGCCTGGAGTACATGTATGAATAATACCTACAGTAGTCAGGTGGTGTCCAGATGGGCCCATGCTATAAAGGGATCTTACTCTTACTAACCCCTCTTCTCCAAACAAAACATTTTTCTGATAAAAAAGCTTCCCTTATAATTTACTCATCCAAGCAAGATTATAATTTTACTAGTTATGTTGTAATTAAGTCACACATTTTACTTTTCAAATAAGAATATCTAATATTTTATACAGATTGACAACATAAGCTAGGTATTGCTCGATTCGTTATAGAAATGACGACTTTCATATGACACTTATATGTATATACTCTTTTATTTAAGATAATATAATTTACATATATTGTTAGTCAAAATGTCATATTGAAGACCGTATGTACCAGATCGGTATCCTAATGAAGTCACACTTATGATCAGGGGAAATACTACGATGCGTCACTACTTATTACAGAACCTGTAGATATTTCGAGAAGATCCACATCGATGCAGAACTGCAAATGTTCAACACATACTATTCTTTTTGTTACTAACCCATCAACGGGCCACAGATTCGTAATTGTCGCCTAAATGTAAATAAAAAATTTCAGGAAGGTAACTCCACATAACTTTGGCAACGTAGCAGTCAAAAAAATAGATACTAAACAGTTTCCTGCTCAGCACAGAAGAGGCAAGTTAAGGTCTTCTTTTTGCTAGATTAGTTCTAGTTAAGGTCTTGTTGTGAGACATGAGCCACAGAAAGATATCAATCCGGGACGAGACATTAATGCCCCACACCACAGGAGTAAACACAGGTTGGACATCTCTAAAGCTAATTGTCTTATAAATGGCCTAGACAAGGTCCCTGTATGGCTGGACCGGGGCACCAGGAGAGGCAGGCACAACAGGTTGAGGGCTGGATCACGGTCCCACCGAACGCCGGCATCGTGTCTTCTACAGCGTGTGCCTTAGTTGGGCGCATTGACGATTAACGGCATGGACTGCATGCTCCACCATCGAGCGCCATCTCCTGTACGATTTCCGTAGAGTAGGTAACCATACGGTGGCGATGCAATCAAGCGTATGAGGACAATTGCGTGTGCCTCAGTTCATCATATTGCTTTCCCCATGCGTCCCACTCTCAGGAAACAGATCACCGTGCCATATATATGCAACTGCTGTCATTATTATTTCAAATGCCTTATCGTATCGATTTCTAAGAACAAAAATCACCAAGCTAGCTCCTATACCACCACGAACAACTATGATCTCTCTTGGCCCAGAAAAAATGTGGAAGCTAGTAGCTAGCTATTTATAGGCTAGCTACGAGCAAGATGTGTCTGATTTCAAGCCCAGAAGCTAAAATGTCATTAAAGGAAGTGGGCAAGTTTGTACTAATAACTCTCTGGTGTGTGGTCTCAAGAATCTATTACTCATTGTTGTAAAGCGCCAACTCTCGATAGTGTTTGGTTCGCGCTAAGGTAACGTAAACGCAAAGGGAATCAGATTACAGTGTATTTAGTGGTGGAATGGGTGATTACCCTCTTTGTTTGGCTGCACTCTGGTAACGTAATCAGATTACGGTATGGGTGTTGTATCTGATTACAGTGGGGAAGGAGGGGTAACAAGCTTGTATATATATTATTGAGGTAAGGGATTAGATTACAGTATAAATTGATTACAAACCGCCGCAACCAAATATATATAATGGAATTCGTTACCTTCAGTAATCAGATTACGTTACATTTGAGCCAACCAAACACCACCTTAGAGTATTCATGGATACAATATAATGCAGCCACTGTGGAGAGCCTTGGCTCATCCCTGCCAACTCAAAGCGCATCGGTACGGATGGTATATTCGCGTCGGTACGGTAGTTGATGTATGTGGCACCAGCATGAATGCCAAGTATTCGTGCCCATGGTTCTCTAGCGCTGGTACGGATGTATGTGCTCTGGAAACTTTGTTCATGATTGTTCGTCACGTACTTGATGGCATGCATCTAACTAACAAAAAACATGGTGGAGAGCATGGTTAGAACGTTAATGGCACATAAAGGCTCTTTTGTTTAAACTTTAGGCTTAATATGTTCAAACTATTCATACTATAGATGCTTGTTTCAAACTTTCTTGAGCTGACTTTAAGGTATTATGAAACCTTTTAAGTATACGTTAATAATTTTAGTTTTTTGTACTTGTATACTTATTTACCGAAATGTAAATCAGAGTATTGCCTTGGCATACACATAGCTACACCATACAGTGTGGCAGTCTAGTCAGGTCGGCCTACCATGCAACGAGATAATGGATATCATAAGTGTCAATTCCAACATGTGAGACACACGCCATTCTAACAAAAATTTAAGTTTTAGCTGACAGACCAAGCTAGTTTTAGTATATATATCCACTACTCAATTTTTTTGTTGTTCTATAATTTCGAAGCAACATTTGCCAAGTGTTTCCAATCGAGCATACTGAGGTCATGTTGGCACCGTGCTGCATCTTTTTTATGACCAAATTGCATGGAACCCTGAAAGAAGAAATATCTGCTCTTGTTCAGCTGGCATTCCGAATGCATCCCTTTCCCATGTCCTTAATATGGACCTGTCCCATTGCTGTTATGGATCATTTCGCATTCCAGTCAAGAACTTGATGTGCTCCTATATGTTGAAACAAGCGATTATTTATTGGCCCATCCACGAGCAAGGTTGGTTGTACCTCCTATTTGTTTGGAGATATATAAATGCTTTAATTTGTAATCCAGCTGCTATATAAGATTATAGATATAGTGCTCTAGCTATTTAAATGCACTATGTATAAGTTTTGCTACATGTATTTTAGTACAGGAAAGAGGGTGGTACACTGTTCATAAAAAAGCACGGGCAAATTTCATACCCAAGCGTTGCCGTTCTTAATGCCAAGTGAAATGTAATGCACTGGTATAATTTGTTTGTTTGACAGTATTATGCGTTCACATATGCGCAGAAATAGTCTTTGATGTTCTAACTTTGATTAGGTCATTTAGACATCCAGTCAACACTAGAGGGTGGCCCTTTGAGCGGCTCGATTAATTTGGTGATGTTAACTCACCGAGGTTTCTTTAGCAAGATCACTGCCTCATGGTATTAAATTGACGGCATTAGTTTGCTCTAAATTTTGGGGAGTTTTACGGTAGGTTTACTGACCTATGATGACATTGTGATTGCCAAGGATGCCAGGATAATTGAATTAAGCGGGGCTTCAAGCATGCCACGTGACACTGGATCTAACTTCAAGCAGAAACTGTCCGCTACACAACGCATGCCTGTGTCCGGGCCTCCGAGCACCATGATAGAATCATTCAGCACCAGCAGAATCATTTGCTGGTTCACGAATCCATCTTACGGCACCGCCACCTGTTCTTTCCGGCATGACACATTGATATCATGACCAACTCAATCGTTCCATGGTGGCACAAAGGGATTATCTTGTCTAGCTTCCATTACCCATGCGTCCCATTCCAGGTACTAGGTCTTCCCATGCTCCTAATGAGCATGTAGTATTACAAGGAAGAAGCCAGCAAGGTTGTATTAGAGCCACTAGCAAGGCTACTACTATCAACTTGAACACTAAAAAACTAATATCTCATCATTCCAAAATGTTTCACATAGAACTATGCGCTATTTATGAGCTGTGTAGGCGGGAGGTGGCACTATTTGATAAACGACCTTCCATCCCCCGTATATATACCGGCCAAATTTAAACCGGTACGAGTAGTTACATATAATTGGTGCTTCACCAACCGTCAATACATCTGTACAACTTTACCAGCTATTATTAATGTATGTACTAGCAATATTCTGAATCATCCTATCATCAAGTGTCACATATGGCAGACGCTAGTACACACCTACCTATCACCAACGGTCCATCACCGCGCTGTTTTTGGTGAACCGGCGGTGATACAGTATAACGGCCGGTTCAAAAGTAGACGGGGCTGTGGGATGTCGACAGTGAAAAGTGCTATTACCGCTGGTACCAAACATAAACCGGTGGGGAAGATGTTCACCATCGGTTCATTTTAAAGCCTGGTAATTCATGGTTTATAACAAACATGTTAAAATCGTGAAATCCATCGATGGGAAAATGTTCGCTCACACCCATGTGAGGATTCAACCTCGGATGCAACTTTCCATGTGGCGAGATCAGAGAGCAAACAAGAGCAGAGGATCATGTTGCAATAACTATTACAAGAACCCCTGTTCGGCAACGTATGGCTTGGAACGCAAATAAGATGCGTTGCTGTCCGTCCCACCTTTGATCCTTGACGTTCAAATAAAAATAAACTACCGTACCCCACCAAGTCATCCAGCCATCATGGGTCTGCAACACATTCCTCCTTCTGTGCATAGGATTTCAGCACTCACTGCTGCACAGCACCGCACCATACCGGCATGAAAACCTCATTCTTCATACCTGTGGACAGACCGGCATCCCTAAGCCGATACAGATATGGACGGTTATTTATGCTGGCGTGTTGAAACCGATACGAACAACGGATTATACGTGCCATCACATCAGCATGGAAGTAATAAATCAGGAATTTGTAATGCAAATAGCAAAGAATTAGTTTTTACTAGGCCTGGAGGCGACCCCGAGCTACGAAATAAGCACCCTTGTGGTAGCCTGTTTGAAGTCTCCGACCCTGAAGAGCTGCCTGTACTAGGTAGGGTACACAGTGTCGTTGAGTATCTGACTCTCCTAGTCGTTGCACGACTATCTGTACTAGAAGCCACAACAGATGCAGTGCTCATATTTGCTGGACCGATACAGCATATCTGTTTTAATCGATACCCTGTGCTAGTATACTTGTACCTAAAAGAGGTAAATGTCCATCTGGCTCGAATGGGCATCCGATGCCATTCCAAGGAGCATTTGGGCTCTCTTATGTGAGCCGGAATCAGGTCCACTACGGGAAAGCTAAAAATTGCCGAGTGTTTTTTCTTTGTCGAGTGTTTTTTTTTCGAACACTCGGCAAACAAGCTCTTTGCCGAGTGCCAAGCTAAAAACACTCGGCAAAGAAAAAACACTCGACAAATCGGGTCTTTGCTGAGTGTCAAGAAAAAACACTCGGCAAACCCACCTCTTTGCCGAGTGTCAAAAAAAACACTCGGCAAAGAGGGGGCTTTGCCGAGTGTCTTTTTAGACCCTCGGCAAAGAGGGGGATTTGCCGAGTATTTTTTTTGACACTCGGCAAAACAATAAGTTTTTTCTCTTCTCACTTTGAAATTTTTTCTACTCCCCACATACAACATGTGGTACTTCATATTAAAATTTGGTATATTTTTGGATTTGTTTGCTATATTTAATTAATTAATGGTATTTGAAGGGAATTTTTGGTATAAGTCAAATTTGAACTGCAAGTGATTCAAATTATAGAATAAAATGAGTAGAAAAATAATATTTATGTTATTTAGCCCAGTTTGAGGCCTTACCCATGAAATGAAAAATTTCAAACATCTTGTTCAGGAAACATAACCACAAACATGTGATCGAATGATTTTTAAATTCTAAAAAAGGCAAATGAAGTCGGAAAATCATGAGATTTTTCATGATGTGATGATATCATACGTGGAGGTTGTGGTAAAAAATTGAGAAGATTTTGCACATTTTGTCACGTACGATGTTTACAAACCGAAGCACCTCCGAAGAAGAATAGTAGCGTTGAGAAGAATTCGATTAGATTTAGAGTCAAAGTGACGGTCGAGTTTTTATTTGACCACAAAACCTTTTTTATATGCAATAGAAAACATATATTATTTCATGTGTCATTTTGCTAATTTTTTGGAACTGTTGGATATTTTTAATAATGTATTAAAGGTAATTATGGAATGTTTGCCGAGTGTTTTTCTTTTCACACTCGGCAAAAAAAAAATTCTTTTTCTTTGTCGAGTGTCCCACATTGGACACTCGGCAAACGTCAAAAACAACTATTTCACCCCATCCCCGGCCCCCCGACCCCAGCACCCCCTCCTTCCTTCGCGACACCCCCAGCAGCGCCCGACGCCCGACGCCCCCAGCAGCGCCCGACGCCGCCCACCTTCCTCTCCCCGCCACCGGCTAGCCGCCGCCACCGCCCCTTCCCTCCCTCCCTCTCCCTCTCCTGCAGGCGCCCCTCCCCCTCCTCTCCCTTCCTCCCTCCCCGGTGACAGCGCGGCCCGCCCCTCCCGGCCGGATCCAGCTGCGGCGCGGCCCCTCCCGGCCGGAATCGGCGGCGGTGCGGCCGCCCCTCCTTCCCTCGGCGAGGTCCCCTCCCCTTCTCTCCAGCAGCGGCACGGCCGCCCCTCCTTCCCCCGGCGAGGCTCCCTCCCCTTCCCCCGGCGAGGCCCCCTCCCCTTCTCTCCGGCAGCGGTGCGGCTGCCCCTCCTTCCCCCAGCGAGGCCGCCTCCTCTTCCCCCGTCGAGGCCCCCTCCCCTTCTCTCCGGTGGTGGCCCCTCCCCTCTCGGCCGGATGTGGTGGCGTGGTGGGTGGCAGCGGGCGAGGCGGCGTGGTGGTGGGCGGCAGCAGGCGAGGCGGCGTGGTGGCGGGCGGCAGCAGGCGAGACGGCGTGGTGGCGGGCGGCAGCAGGTGAGGCGGCGTGGTGGCCAGCGTGGCGGCCGGTGGCAGTGTGGCGGCCGGTGGCGGCGTGGTGGCCGTGGCCGGCAGCCGGTGTTTTTGTTTTTTTTTTCCGAAAATGTTTGCCGAGTACTTTTTGACACTCGACAAAGCATTTGCCGAGTGCCCGACGTTTGACACTCGGCAACTCCACCGTTTGCCGAGGGAAAGTTCACCGAGTCCAGTTCGCCGAGTGTACGGCAAACTCTTTGACGAGTGTTTTTGGACCTTCGCCGAGTGCCTGGGGCACTCGGCAAACTTCCTATATCCGGTAGTGGTCGAAGCCTGTTCCACAGCTGGAATGAGCACGGCTTCATTCCCCTTATCAAGTGGCATGGACGATACCGGCACCTCTGAGATAGCGTGCATTCCAGGATTTAGTTTCCAATGCAATCACAGTGAACCTTGCACAAAGCGATATTTCTGCTCCTCTTATCAACATGCATCCGATTCCCATGTACGGATCTTGCCATCTACTGACATTAGATCCCTCCTTGTTTCCCACAATTAAACAACAATTATTACACAATTAAACAACATTGTATCAAGATGGAAAAAAATAAGGACTACTGGCTTCATCAAATACATAGGCAAGATGTAACCCAACTGTCACACCCTGGAATTTTGAATTTCAGGATGTGATTAGAAAGAATAATCAAATAATAATTTTTACATAATTTTAAAATTTTCTCAAGATTAATAATTGGTTATTTAGTATAGAAATTTAGTAAAATTTTCTTTACAGGAAATTTAGTATAGGAAAATAATTGGTTGTTTTTCTGAAATTAAAGGAGGTTGTTCTATGTGTGTTGCATTCATGCTGATGCATCTTGGTGTTTCTTGAGTGCAAAAGGTTTTAATATGTGTTTAGACGATGACTAGACTCTTCTCAGAATTTTCCAGCTTTTTCTAGAATTCATTCTCATTTTCATAGAGCTTTATCCATTTTTGGAAGGTTCTAGAATTTTTTTCACAAGCTTTGAGTATTTTATTTGGATTGATCGTTTCCCAGACCATCTTTAGGAATTTTCCTAGAATTTTGAGATTTTCAGAGTATTTTTCCGTAGCTTTATTGAATTATCTGAATTTTTCTTTCCACTGAAATTATTTCCGAAAATAATCAAAAACTTATCCTATCCTTTTTGGGCCAAGCCCGTGGACTTGATCCGCTCCTGTCGAGGCCCGCTTGGCCCAATGGAGCCCATCTAGGCCCATGTGCCGCCGCAGCAGTCCCGGCCGCGTAGGTGCGCCGCCGGCGGCGGCCTTGGGGTGCACGCCAAGCCCGAGGCCTGCCCCTGACCCTATAGGAAGATTGAGTGCTCTAGTTCGGGCACCGAGGGGCTTGGCTCTGTACTCGTGTGGATGTGCCGAGGTAATGGCAATCAAGATGCATGGCTACGAGTTTCTGGCGGTCTAAAACTTGCTGACACTTCCCATTCCCCCTATATATAATATAAGCCACAACATGACAGTTGTGTACCCATCTTCGACCGGCTCCGTGCTTCTGAATCGCACGATATAGAGACTCGATGAAACCTCTGACTGCAACCTCAGCAAGGACGAGGCAATATTGCTGGTATGTAGTTACTGCTTCTGTTGCTACAAACCAGTTGACATATTATATATTTCTTGTATTCTACAAGTAGGGATGCAAGTTATTAATATTTTGGGTCATTGGGTTGACAAAAAATTTGATAAAATGAACTAGTATTCTGTGTAAATAATTTGGGAGGTGAAATAACTAGAGTGGCATGTAGAGATGGTAAAGGATCCTCTAATTTAGTCTAGCAAATTCAAGTCAGCTCAGAGTTCAGGCGTAGCTGCTATGTTACTTCTTCATTTTCCACTAACCAGACTACATGTTCCTCGCAACATTATTGCTCTGCCATTTATGATATATATAATCATTTTTGTTGATTGCTATGAGCCAGGCTTGCTCCTATTCATATAGCACTATCTTATATACTAGTATAGGCTAAATTATCCAACATGACTGAATTGAATATAAAGCGCGCGTGAAAATAAGCCCAAGTTTCATCTTTCAATAGGGTAAATGCCCCCTATGGCTGCCTGCACGATTTTTTAGATGGAATCAAGTGAGCAGCCTCCACTGCGACGAACTAATAAAATGCATATGGTGCTATCCAGTGGATCAGAATGGGTTTGTCAGTGTAGATAGCTCATGTGCATGTATGGCTGCTAGCATCTGTCGAGCACAGCCTGCTACCGGTGGACATCCCCTCTGGGCAATCGAGGTCAACACAATGGCACTAAACCAAATTGCACATTACTATGACGTTGAGCATGGTTTCCTGGTGTATTCCAGTCCCAGCCTACACGACTTCATAAGCATGCTTGCCAAAGAATTCAACATAACAGCTACCACATCAACCTTCTCATCAGATCCAACTGATCATCTTGCAGCTTTAAGCTGATATAGTCACTCTATTCATGAGCTAGGACATCAGGGTTTGTTGCTGGCATCTATATTTAGTGCTTCACCAGTCACCAACCAGCACATATTGACTCACAACATTTATAATATTTTTTCCTGCACGAATCGATATATCGTTGCCCGTATAGTACTCCTTGCACGCAACAGGCTAAAGGATCCAAGTGACACATAACCAGGGCAAATACTGGACATGTGCATGATCTTTTTGAGACAACCAAGCAGGCATAGAACGGAGCAAAAGATTATGTTGGCAGTGTAAGGTTTCATATCAAAATTATTTGTCGGAATGATGAAAACCTCCTTGGGTCCAGCTTGTTGTTTTTGCGGTTTTGTGGATGATCCAACATAAAGGCAATTCCACCTCTTACTACCAGTTAGTAGTGCATTCATTTAGTCGTGTGTGTGATTTTTACAAACAATGAAGTCATCAAGGTTTGCCGAGCCAAAGGTACGTGCATGATCGAGTGGAACACTGATGCTCACCCTGGCTGGATCACAGCAGAAGCATTGGCTCAAACAAACGTTGCACAAACCATGGGTGGCCAAAGATGCATTGGATTGAATGTGACCCAATGTTGGAACGACTTGTGCACAGTTCTCCTATACATTAATAAAAAAACTTACGGGCTTCCTCCTTTAAACTAATGTTCGGAATAAAAAGGTATTTCGTGATGAAAAACCCAAAATGTTTTTGCACAGCTGCTCGCGTAGTAATGTTTAATGACCAAATCATCAGCAGGTCCAATCAGAAATCATCCCCAATTGTATTCACCATGTGCAGACAGCAACTGGCCTCCGGCAGCATGTACAAAAATGCAGCACCTAGCTATCAAGTTAAAACAAATGATGAACTAATTGGATTACCAGTACTTTGACCCGCAAACAAATCCAGCCCTTTGCAGCACCTACATACGAACTGATGTATATTGAAGTCACATTAGCAATATCAACCTTATGAGCCTCTGATAACTGGTTTAGAAACTTCAGGGCAAATAAGCAAAGCATAAATAATATGCATTTCTAGTTCCTCGCTCCTCCAGGCTGCCTTACTACAATATGCATTCTGCAGTTTTCGCTGTTTTGATAATTTTACCGCCCTATGGAACTTACCCTCCCTCTATATATGGTCGTTCAGCCATAGCTATGTTCATTCTCTCTATCACAATAATATGCATACATGAGTACACAATTATCATGTTGGAACCTGTACTAGGGCCTAGGAATGAGAAGTATCAGTAAATGTCCCACCATGGCAATTCGGCCATGTTCAGATGCTACTATGTAGAATTTCCACTCGTTTACGGGTGGGTGCCGCCAAGGCAAACACAGCAATAGTGAAGCACTGCCGAATTGCGGATTTGAACGTATGCTCGGCCAATAGTGAAGTTTGAAGCCGCAACAACTATGTTTGAGGAGTAGTTTCAACCAAGGACGCACATATGAGCCATTGCCTCACCAAGTACACTAGTACAGCACCTAATCTCTATGGAACAACTAGTTCGTATCGTTCCTTGCCTTGGAGCTAGTGTGCACGGATGAGTCACAATAGGTACGTTGCAAACAAAGTCAAAGCCTCAAGGAAACCATTCACGCCATAAAAACCAAGAACAAGGTTGGTTACTTCAGCATATACATTGCAATGAGTCTTACCGAAGAGGCCTACTTTTCAGCCGAAAAACAGAATCTTGTACCAATGAGCACTAACTGTGGTAACGTCCGTCTGTTTTTTACTCTGGCTTTCTTTCACGTGTATGAACATCTTTCCTACCACCTGTAGAAGAAGGTTGTTCCTCTATAGTTTGGACAAAAAAAGATCGCGTTTTCTTTTCCGTGGACACATGTTCCATAGGTTCACACAAGGAAAATTCTTTTCTGGGTAATTTGTCTATTCCCGACCGGTTGAAGCAATGAGAAACCATTGCACTCTACAAGTGTACTTGCCTGACACGATAATGTATAAGTAACATGTTGGGGAAACGATCTCTTCCTAACCCACACCCCCCTGAGAAGGGTTATATGTTTTTGGTCTCCAAGTTCTCAATGTGAAGACTCAAATGGACCACAAACATTATGTCACGACGGTGATGAAGCAGTGAAGCCCGAAGTAAAGGCTTTGTGTAACAAAGCTTGAGCTAATGTCAGAGCTTTCTATGGGCTTCTTCAAGCCTTCGCCAAGCAATGATATCTTTGTTGTCCAAGCCGAGTAAAGAATTGATGATAAATGAAGCCCATGTAGAGGTCAAAGTAAATGGTTTAGCTATCATGCAAGCTAAGCTTCGGTAGTGAAAACTGGCTAGAAGACATCAAGGTAGCGCCATGCTAGCAAAGACGGTAGCAAAGCTTGGATTTGTTCACAACAAGCCCATTCAACGATGCCACTGTCTCTGACATACCAATGGCGTGCCACGTGCAAACAGTTACTGAAAGCATAGAGCGAACTACCCTTTGCGATCAGCAGACGTGCCACGTGCCGTTTCTCCTCACTAGGAGCTGCACAAACACAAGGAGCTTATTCCAATCCCACGGGAAACACAAGTGCGCTGACCCACCACAGAATGATTTTTCTGTTAAGAGATCAAATTCCTGGCGCATCCCATTCTCAGCAAGCAGAGCATGGCATAAAGCTGCTGCAATTTCTTCCTGGTCATGAGCTCCTCATGCATGGTCTTATGGCAATATGGCATCCCAAGCAATTAGGTTTCATGCGTGTATTACTGCTTACACTAACTTGATACCATTTGCTAGTTTAATTCCTCACCCTGAAGGTTATATGTAGAAACTATTTATTTGCCAGTTGGAGTGGAACGAGGCATCTAGTAGTACTAGGACCAGTATTTATCTACAGTTGTATTTGCTCCAATCACGGTTGCTCGAGGGGAACGGATTCGGATATGCACATAGTTCTTTCTTACCTCGAAACAACCATAATTGTAGGGCTTGCTCAATTTTAAAGAATTTCACTCTTCACGTAATATGAAGATCCAGTGTGTTCGTTTCAGCTATTGCTGCGGCTGTTGCTGCCGCTTTTAGTTCAATGCTACAGTACTTTTGTATAGGTAGGATGCAGCTGCAGCCGCAGCAATAGCTCAAGTGAGCAGAGCCGATACATCAATGACTCAATTGCAACATTCACGTGCACATAAGACACATAGGGTCGGGAGCCAGCTGTATTCAGTTGCCTATTAAGAAATCTTCTTGGGGTCCCCTGCATCAAGAATGTTTACTTTAAGGTCTCCTTCGGCTGTGTTCTCAACTTGGACCCTTTCAGTAATTCAGTGTCAGAGGCTATTCAAAGTATCCGAGGCGCACAGTACTATTAAAGAAGGGTATAATCATTTGCTAACGATCCACCCATAACTTTCAGCCGCAAATAAAGAGAACGATCCGGCCATTACTTCCTACCATAATCCAATTTTACCCTCGACTGCACAGGTACGGTGAGCACAACTTTAGGGATGTTTGGATGCATGCCCGTACTTGCCATGCCAATGGCATCGACCGGCAAAAATTTGGCGGACGCATCGGTCGCCCAAGATTTGGCCGCTATTGGCAGCAAAAATGAACTGCGTGTGTGCACACAGGCCAGGGCCAGGCTCCATCCAAACATCGCGCTCAGCCACGATCAACGGTCAAAATTTGGCTTGGCTACTAGCGCCAGCTATCAACTAGTATTCCCTATACATCCCATTCCCATGTAGCATATCCTAGGTAGAGTACAACCGACCTTTCTGGATGGCTGATTTGGCATTCTAAGAGCAATTAAGCCAGGGCAGGCTTCTATATATGCTACTACAAAGCCGGTAGCTGAGCTACTAACTATTAGAATTTCTGAAGCTACAGTTACGAGTGAAACTATTTATCTCTGGCGTATCTATGACTGAGGCGATAAATACTTGGCATTTAGCACATGAACATAATGCTTTATCCCCTTAAGTATATGCTAAATTTTGTTGGTAATGGTAGTTATACTGATCTTTTGGTGTCAATTTGAATAGGTTTGAGATATTGCTAAAAAAAGCTTAAAGAACGTATAGCTTAGAAAGATTCGAAGTTCTGCTGATTTATATATCTAAGTAGTTAACAAAAGGATGACAGATGGTTAATAGAAAAAAGGTAAATTCAACACATACCCATGGACAGTAAACATTGCCACATTTAGCAAATTGCTGATTTAATTAGAGTTAGAGGAATTTTATTAGATTTACATTTAAATAAACAAATGCTCCTATATATAGCTAATTCAGTTTACTATTTAATTTCATGAGTGATTGCCGTGCGAGCTCAGTTGTTGCAAGAGTTAACTAATGCTAGACTAAGGTGTGTAATTTATTTGGTTTATTATATATTTAATTTCATCATCTAAATACAGTTTGAGAAACGCGTACACTAATTGCAATTGTCACGATACGGCTGGATGTCACACCCGGTTTTAAAACAAAATCAAATGCTACCTATATGTATACCAGGATCTAGTTTCATACATATAGTGACATCATTAGTGAATAACTCACGTAAAAAGATATAGAGAGTATAACAGAGATTTACGCTTAATCCTGGAAACGAAGGCTCCAAACTTCACAGGCAATCGACTGGGAGTTGCGTACGCCTAAAACTCAGCACCGTCTTTACAACAATTTCATAGCACCTTCTTCTGGCGACGTTGGTTATAGCAAGGGTGAGCACATGTGGTACTCAACAAGTGTGGAGAAGAATATGAATGCAAGAAAAGCAATCAATTATCTTCCTATACTACATTTTCTGTCAAGAAAATAAAAGTTGGAAAAATTTTAAAATTATGAGAAAATTATTGTTTATTTATTCTTTTTAATCACATCTTAAAATCCAAAAATTTCAGGGTGTGACATAAAGACGCAACAATTACTAACATACTATACTTATTTTCATCCATACATCATACTATGTGTAAGTGCTAGAAATGTACATGTAGATCATTTGTAAACCTGCATAACAATCAAAACATGCGTTCTACCATGTATCTTTAAACAGCTTGTGCACTTCGTCCAAATGGCAATCAACAAACACTGGATCTTCGTATCTTTGAGTTATGGAGCCATCATAACAGCTACAGATTTTGTTTTGCCATCCTCAATGGGGAAACGAGCAACAAGTCCATCTTCTGATGCATAATCTTAAAGAGTGTCATCATTTTGGTAATCCATGAATTCTACTTCGGGTTTCTCACCAGCCACTAAAAACTCATAATCGATCTGCACCAAACATCATGATGATAGAGCTAGCAAAACATTGTTTTTTGGAATCTTATTGACATTCTATTAGAAAAACTAATCACATGCTTCGCGTTTTGAATCATGAACAAAGAGCCTACTGTTTTATGAGTAAATTTGGGTCGTGCGATCCAATGGAACAGTGTTGCTCTCTCCACATCAGCACTTGATCCCGCAAGCAAGACGTGTCTCTGTGTGTGTGATTGCCCCACAGCATCTATGGTTCTCACGTTGCCGGCCAGAATTCGAGACTACTGCCTCCTTACTCCTAACTAGTGGCCGGTACCAACCAACAGGCGCCACAACAGATGTAATTGCCATATACCAACCACAATGAAACTTGCACCATGTGAGGTTGAACTTCATTTTTCGAAGTTATCTAAAGCTTTAGCACCCAATCCTTACTAATATATAGTCCTCTTATAAAAAATCTCTATACAGGATATTAAAAACTAGTACGTACCATGTAAGATTTGTACCTTTGCTACATTAGAAGAAGACAGAAGAATGGTACATGGTAACATGATTCATAACAGAAAAAGGTACATACAAAAACAACACAAGTTTCTTCCTTTCTACTGGCTCAATATTTTATTAAGTCATCGTACATGTGCAAATATTAAGGCATGATATATTCAACCGTGATAACGCCATCTGTTCAGCTCGTTCATAACCAGTATTTTCGTTCCTCATACAAGCAACAAACGTGGCATACATTTAGAGAAGGTAATATTTGGAACTGACGGCGTGGTAGAACCTGAAGCCAAGCTACATAGGCAGGCAGATCTGCACTATCTTTTCCCTGTGAGTGTCAGCTTGTAGAACCAACCACGCGTCCTCTCTCTGGATCCGAGTTGCACGAACTGCAGTTTCCACCATGTCCTCAAAGAATCTTTTTCCGGTTTCCCCATGCATCCCAGTCCCAAGAAACAGGATATGGCAACCAAGGTTCTCATCAGTTCCACTCAAGAATTCGGTAAGATTTTTGTGCTAAGCATGAACCAGACCAGTGGCGCTTTTTATTTTTATTATGAACAAGCTAGAACTGATAAACTCGCTGGCCCTGAGTTCAGGTATCTATAAGACCATATCTTATACATTACTACTCTATCAAATCTGTCATAATTTTGCTCCACATGCTAGTAGAGAAATGTTCTTACGTTACACTAGGTTCTTATTTCTAACGGCCGATATTCTTATTGGGGGCAACTAAAAATGTATTTCTAATTTTCTTGGCGGTTTGGAAGCGCTTCCACATCAGGTACTATAAATGTGATATAAATACTAGTCGTAGAAAGGTTGGTTCAAAAGTCATTTACTCCACTGATGGTTCAAAAGTCATTTAAAACCCTTGGCAGCCGTTGGGTAACATAGAACCAAAACATAAACAATACAAACAGGTTGTAGATGCTAGCTATGAATAGCCAGGTCCATAAGAAGCATGCAGCACTACACTGTAGTGGAGAACATCCTTATTAGACCAACGCCATGCAAATGCGGCCTTCGACTCGAAAGCTTAACTAGAGACGTAGTCCTGATCTTCCTTTATATTAACAAGCAAGCAATAGTACAAACGTTCTCAGCAAATCCAGCCCCACCCTTCTAGGGCAGGGTAAGAATTCGTGGATAGTATAATTCAATGTGTAGGCTATGATTGTTTATTTTGCATAAAGCATTTTTTACCACTTCATTCTTATTTCAGTGATTAGTGTTTGATTAGGACTAGAAAAGTGAAAAAGCAAGGTTTTTGATTCTTGGAGTGAACCAACGACCTTGTAAACTTGGTGTCCCGGCACGTTGGGCCTAGGTGACTTGCTGTTATGATTCAACCCCCTTGCTTGGTGTGAAACGGCGAGGTCTACCGTATATCAGGGATGAGGAGGCTTATTCCTTCATGAAGAAGCTCCATAGTGGAAACAATGTTAAGATGTCAAGAAGAGAGGAAATAGTTAGCCTTGCCTTATTACAAAGCTTCTGATCTAGGTTGGTGAAAGCCTTAATTTGTGGCGAGCCCAAAACGTTAACTGGGAGAGACGTGGAGACCGGAACCCTACCCTTGACCAGAACCCTACCCTTGACGAAGCTGCAATGAGGACTAGGGGTGGCCTTTGCCTATTGATATCATACGATAAATCGTCATATACCATGTTTCCACATTCCATACATGCATCGAGTTCCCTAATAACTTTCTTAGAGTTGTTTACGCTATTGTCTCTAGGTTGCAGAGCACTTGCGGGTACGAGTAGATCAACATTAAATGAACATTTAGATAGTATGATCTAATATGTATATATGCAAACAGTGGAAGCTACAGGATAAAAATTATTAATTAAATTGCATAATTTACCCCCTCCCCTCTTAGGTTATATATGAATACCAAATTCTTTTCAATTTTATACTATTTCCTTGTATTAATGATGAAACATGGGTTTATTTCAATGTGACTTTTTCCTACAATTGTTGCCTCTTTTCCACCTAGAGCACAATGTAGCCTGAGATCAAACAATATTGATACTGGATAGTTGGTGCCGGATTTAGATGGTTTTTTAATGAGTGACAAATTTGGACGAACGTAATAGGTGAGATGCTAAAAAAACTTGTTAAATACATGAGATGGAAGCAATATTAGTCAACTACGAAGGGAGGGATGAGAATACGCATCATGCTAGCCTTTTTCTATTAGCAATGTGCCATCCGTAATCCCTTTAGTACCGGTTTCGTAACTGGCCGCTACGTAGCACGTGGACGAGGCCAGTTTAGTCACACTGCTCAAAATAATATGGCTAGAAACAGTATTTGAATCAGGTTTTGATTGGTTCCCCGCTAGTTTACTTAACTTGTAACAAGCTTCTACACTACTGTGTTTATTGACATCAAATTCCTGTTGCCTTACATTATTCCTATAAAGCATTCAGCTATCAGATATATGTCACTTAATGCCTTTACATTCTTGCCTCCTGATTGTTCGTTCTTCCCCGTGCACCACATGTTTAAAAATATTTTTTAAAATGGTATACATTTTAAAAATCTAAATGTTTTTACCTACTTGCTGGATGTATACGTTCACAACGTATCCTGGTGCATCCTACTCCCATATAGCCAGTCTTAAAATGTAACCGCCTATCTATGATCTTCCTTATTGGCCCCTCGGGATCATTGAGCCTTTCAAGTGGGAAATGGGGGCAAATGTCCTATATGCTGCATTGTCATGATCCATCATCGTCGACCACTTTTAAGACTGAGTGATAGTGCAAGGTCCTTTGGTAAATTAAAGATCCTCTGCTGTATTACAGAAGCGTTGAAAGCCACTGATATATGGGCAAGGTAATGGAGGGGGCTACATCCAAGTGACTTCTCTTCCAGTGTATTCACACATGGGCAGGTATTTAGGGAAACTTGTATGTGTATGATACGCCGGTTGCAACAACAACGCTAGACTGTTGATGCTTCACTAGAAACTTGCACACGCCAGCAAATTCTTGTTACTGCTGCTGGTCACTTAGTTTAAGGTTTCACGGTGTATAATCTCTGCACGCTTTCCTAGTGAAGTGTCACCACCTGTTGTTTCGTGGGTTGCAGTCGAGGGAAACAGAGGACAAACGGCACAGGAGTTTTTCACATTGTTTCAGCGCTAGACTTGTATAACAACATGCGGGTATGGGTGGACGTGGACGTAAGTGCCAGCTAACCCATTCTTTGTTTGGACCGGCTTTGCGACCATGATTTGCACAAGGCACATCACGGTTAAACTCGAAAACAGTATATACATGTAAGTAACTGTATCATTACACGGGAGAAAAAGCTTTGTCAATTCATCATTGAGCAAATCTTACTGTTCTTTGTTCTAGAGGAGGCTGGCTAAACTCTACAGCAGGCACACCGGCCAGTGTTCCTTGTTATAGTTTCTTCTTGTGCAGGACTGCAGGTGCAAGGTCAAGGGGATCAAATCGGTTCAATTGTATTTGTGTTTGTGTAGCACTAACTCTAGTCCCAACTGTTTCTTGTTCTGTACCTTGAGATGGAGGTGGAACAGATCAATTTGTTTCTTGTTCTAGAACTGAAGGTGGACTGGAGGGGGTTTCTCAACTGCTTTCAGTTGTGTAGCACGAACACAAGGGATATAAAATGCCAAAGTCCTACTCCTTTTCATTTTGTAGTACTAATTGCAAGTCTGAAATTGCAGTACCACAATTCCAATTAATGTATTGAATGGAAACTGAGAGGCTCGGGAGATTAGGGAGAAGATTGAAGATACACACCTGAGAGGCTCGGGAGACTAGGGAAAATTGCACTCGCGCCTGCTTGGCTTCATCCTTCCGGCCGGCCGCCGTCGGTGGCTGGCTCTGTTTGCCTCCTTCCAGCCAGCGCCCGGCGTGGCAGCGCTTGGACGCGTGGGCAGGACTGCAGGAGGGAGTCGAGGTGCAAAGACGAGGAGCAGAGCCGGCCGGCCGCAGGCGCGAGTGGGCAGCAGGCCAAGGCGGTGGCGAGCAGTGGCGGCGGCGGCAGCGGGAGCCCCCCGCGAGTCGCGACTCGGCAGTCGCGATTGGCGGGATGTGCGGCTGGCTGTGCGTCTGTGCCCTGCGCTGTGTTCTGCTGCTTGCGTTAATTTCTGGGCCTGGACAACTTGGTTTTAGGCCGAAAACAAGGGGTGCTAGTGGATTTTGCTGGGCCACGACTAGGGCCACGGCCCAGGTGGCCCTAGCCACTGGTCTCCCTCATCCGCTGGCGAGGTCAATTTTTCACCTCGGATAGCACCCTTTTCAGTATAAGTCAGCATAGATAGAACCGGCAAGCGTCCAAACCAATGGAGTCTTCAACGCCATCGCACTGTACCCTGCAGAAGGTGATGTTAGTTTTTGCCACGTATTACCCATGCATCCCATTCCCATGTACTCCCCATCTCAAAATATTATTTGTTTTGACTTTTCTAAATACATAATTTTTACTATATATCTAGAAATAATATATATCTAGATATATATAAAAAATTATGTACCTAGAAAAGTTAAAACAAATAGTAGTAGTTGTCATTGCTACAGAGCCACCAACAGTCGTCATTGGCTCTCCCGATCATTTGACATTTCAAGCCGGAACTGTCCAAGGTTCTACATATTACATGTACAATCTAATTATTTATTGTCCAACTAGGAGCAAAGTGGATAATGCTTAATAATAATTAGTAGATATATAGTGCTACCAATGCAACCAGTCCTTATTGGCATTGTCACTACTCAGTAAAGAACCTGAATTTATAATCACTGACATCCGATTAATATCATTTGCAGTGCAGCACAAGCACTAAAAACTCAATGACTTGTCGACCAATTAGTAGAGTAGCCCACAATATCTAGAAACGTCTATCACTAATTTATTGTAACCTCAGAATAATTTTAAATGCTAAAGAAGATAACTGATGAAATTTCAGCGATTATCTACCCACATTCATGGAGCAATGGAATGTAAGAGTGCAGAAGCAATTATTGTGGCGGCTAGTAGTACTATGGCATTGTCTCTTCATATGGCATGTCAAAAGTTAGCTAGGAGTGGATGCATCCAAGCTGGAGCATTGGTGTGGGATGAACCTTATACAACACATTGCCCAAACCGTGGCAGCACCGGCTACATCCGCCTCCTCGCTAGCGGATAGCATAGGGCCACTCCCTCTGAAAGACATAGGGAGGGATCTGATGTTCAGTTTGTATTCCCCCATGCATCCCATTTCCATGTAGATCTTGCAACATTTGTATACTAAGCCATGCAGGTTAGATGTTGACGCCAGCTCTTTATTTGCCATCCATGCTCGAGGTGGTACTATTTTGCACAAACATGGCAACCTCCAATATGGCTATATATAGAGTATGCAATGCTTTAAAAACCAGCCTTTAGTTTTATAGTCCTCTCAAAGGCAATCGCCATAAGGATTGTGTCCACAAAAAATCTACCACCACTTATGTTGACGACATCTATATATTCTAGCAGAGGACAAAGGATGGCACATGCCGTAAGACTAAGGAGTAGTAGTCCAGAGATGGCCTGGTGTGCCATGGTTTATCACAGAATATGAGCCTCAATAACCGCGGTTGTGTTCGGCTGGGCTACAAATAAGCCGCAGCTGGCTTTTTTTTACTGTTTGAACAGTAAATTATTCAAACAGGCCCCACGTCGGCAAGAGCGTCTGAGTTTAATTAAGATGAGGTGTTTCCTGAGATGTTGAACGAAAACATGGCTTCTGAGTATTCATAGTACGGTGATAATAATATGTGGGTGGACACGCGTGCTAAGCTGCAGGAGAATACAGGAAAAAACATATGCTAGAGATCCAACCCTTAAGCAGTTCTTTAATCTTATGCTCCATTGGTGGGGAGAAGATATAAATAATTGACGAGTGCACCCAGGTGGGGAGAAGACAAAACAGGAGCATTAACTGGCAGCTATTATTGGGCAGAGGAGTAGTTCGATGGACTGAGATAAGTGTGCAGCGGCTTTCTCAGCTTGATCGCAACCAGAACACGCATGTTCGGTGAAAATGACGGGTAGAGTGAGCAGCTAAAAGAGTTTATGTCTCAGATATTGGTTGATGGTTTAGAAGTGGACTTTTTTTGTGAAGGAAAGGTCTCAAGCAATGTACTGTACTGGGAAAGTGTGTAAAGTAGTAGTGGCATAGAAAATACAGTGGATGTAAAATGAACCCAAGGTGAAACGAGGTTTGTACAGTTCTCCTTTTTTCATAGATAAAAAAGTAATTACCTGCCTTCGTCCTTTTTTATGTCAAAAAAAGTTTTAATGAAAGATAATTCCTAATCAAAATACAAAATGTTATCAGAGGGTGTTGAAGGAAATATGCAAGTAACAACCACGCTTTGCAGACATGGTTGATATTGTGCACATGCTGCTAAAACTGTGCACCCTGTTCGCAGAGAAAGGTTTCATGTTAGAAGAGTAAGCGAGGCTGCGAACTCGATCCACAACTGCAGCTGGTATATATAGGACACCAAGTGCCACATGCCGGATCATAGATTTGTGCCAACGCAGTAGCAGTGAACCATGCATATCCAGGGATACTTGATCAACTCGTATTCCCCATGCATCCCACTCCCATATAGAATATCTTGCAGTGAAACCAAGCTTCCCCATTTTCTTATTTGTGGATCTAAAAGAAAAGTTGGTGGGCATGTATTTATTCTACGAATCCGGTAGTGATAGGGTTGTAGCAATTACAATTTTTCAGGCTGCAGTTACATATCAATTTAGCACTGTGTATCTATGGACTGGATAGGAGTATGGTTATAAGTTCTTGGTATTTAGCACAGATTAATGCTTTTAAGTCTACTAGTCCCATATCAATTTTATCTTTTAAAATAAATGTCAGTATAGCACACTGCTTATATGTGTACTAGGATATCAACATGTTCTTCATTATAACGAACACCTTATCTAGTAAATTATATAAAAATATAATATGAAATTCAAAGGGTATTATATACCTAATCATATTTATTATAATGTATGTAGAAGTATATATCAGATTTAAATATTGAAAATGGAAATTTTGCTATATTTAAGTCAGCAGTGAACAAAGGATGACCAATGGCCATATAAATCCCTCCCTTCTTAATAGATTATTATGGGTTTCCAATCCATTTTTTTGCTCACAAGAAAAGGAACATTGAAAAAATTTGTTTTAACACATATAGAGAAATTACGTTTTGCATCCTTTACTTTGTTATTTCTTAAACATCCATGGTCCCTATTGAATGGTATGTGCAAGACTCCGCCCAGTAATGCCATCAGCCCTCAGCTGAAGCGAACATAATGTCACTATACTCAGTTGCAATGTACGTTGAAGTTGGACGTACTTTTCCCGTGCATCCCCTTCCGATGCAATTTGGAATTGCCATGCACGTGCCTCCTCTTCAACCTCCTCATTTTATAAATGCAACACAGACGGAATAGTGGCGTCGTCACCTAGAACCAGGAACAATAGCAACCATCAGCACAGTATGGAGGAAAGAACAGGTTACCATTAGAAACATGTATGAAAGGTGGGCATAACACAACCATTCGAGATACAAACATGGAACCTTAGTTCATGGACCGTTAATCACCAATATACGCCTTCGCATGAAGGCCATGTTATTGTATACATGTGTATCACATCCTGAAATTTTTGGATTTTAGGATGTGATTAAAAAGAATAATTAAACAATAATTTTCTTATAATTTAAAATTTTTCTAACATTTATTTTCTTGACAGGAAATGTAGTATAGGAAAAAAAAATTGGTTGTTTCTAAATTAAATGAAGTGGTTCTATGTGTGTTTCATTCATGACAATGCATCTTGATGTTTCTTGAGTGCAAAAAGGTTTCAAAATGCATTAAGAAAAGTGATTAAGTTCTTTTGAGATTTTTCTAGAATTTATTCTCATTTTTCTAGAGATAAATCTAATTTTTGGAAGGCTCTATAATAATTTTCATGAGCTTCAAGTATTTGTTTTGGAGTCCTCATGTCCCAAACTATCTCTAGGAATTTTCCTAGAATTTGTGAAATTTTCAGAGTATTTTTCGTGGTTCAATTGATTTATCTAGAGTTTTCTGGATTTACCTTTACACGTGGAATTATTTCTGGACAAAAAACCTATCCTATCCTTTTGGACCAAGCCCATGGGCTTGACCCGCTCCAGCCCATCAGCTATCAGGGCCCATCCACCGGCCCAACTACTGCCGCGCCAGGCCGGGCACGGCACGCCGCCATTGCTATGCCCTCGGCGTGCGCGCCAAGGCAGGCGCAGTCCTGCCCACCTATAAAGATGTCGTCCAAGCTTGCGCACACCCTTGCTCGTCATCCACGCACCACCGCCTCGCCTCGCACCCTCTCTTGCGCAGCACCGCCGCCTCCAGAGGCAGTCAGAGCCGAGCGCCACCGCTGAGCTTGGCCGCTTGATTTCACTGGAGACGCTCCTATCGGAGCAAGTTGTCGGTGCCATGAGTTCCGCCAAGACAAGCCAAGACAAGCTGCAGCTTCGCCGCATCTCATCGTCCCCCGTCCATGGCTTGAGCACCGACATCGACCGCCGCCAGCCAAATTCCGATCGAAGCACCACATCCTGCCCGTCGGTGAGCACCCCTACAAGCTCCCCTCTACCTCCTCTACCCCTGCGCCACCTCGCTTGAGTCCCTAGCCGCCGGAGCGCCAGCAAACCGGCCGGTCAAAGCCACTGCAGGCCATGGGAGGAAGATGGCCCAATGATTGTAGATAGGCCCCGAGCCAAATCTATAATTATTTATCTTTTTCTTTGTGTCTTGGTATAGTTGCAGATAAGTCCCTGAATAGATTAGATCCTTTCAACCTAGCCCAAGCCATGTTCTTTAACAGATCTAGCCCTATCCTTTAGGCCTTTTGCGAGCACTATTAACTGTGTCTTGCATATCTTCTTTGCTAACCTCGTTAGATTCCACATTTAGGTACTTTCAACCTTGTTTAGGTCTAGGTTCCATGTTTTACCTCCGTTTAACCTCGTTTTTATTGCGTTAGATTCATATCAACTTAAATTACACATTAGAAGCAATGTTGATCAAATTCTCTTTTTTGTAATTTTTTCAAAATATTAATATGATTAAGTACATATAAACTTACTTTTCTAATTAAAATCTAATTAGAGTTCAACCCCGTATATTCATAACTAATGTAAATTTGGTTAATGATTATTTAAACAACTCTTCCAACTGAAAGCTAATTAGAGCTACACCTCGTTATTTTCATAATTAAACTCAATTTGATTAATGATTATTTAATTTGTTTTATAAATAAAAGCTACATAGGTCATATCTCAAGTTTTCATAATTAAATGTTAATTTGGCTAATATAAATATAAATGTGTTTTTAATTATATTTGGTTAGTTCAACTCGAATAATAAAGTTAATTTGCTTAAAATTGTACCTAAATATTTGTAAATCAAATTGTTTTGCATCGTCTTTTCATATGTAAATATGACTTGATTAATTCCAACTAAGGATATTTCTCTCAAATATCTTTACATTATTTTTCTTAACTAAAATTAATGAAGCATGTAGCTCTTGTCTTTTCTTTTATAATCCAAATATCTCGATAGATGTACCTTTTGAACCTTAGTTTATTGCGTTCGCGTGATACCCTATCGTTTAGTACATTCTTAAGCTTTTCTTTTATTTTGGTGTATTGTTCTTAGTTGTACTTGTTTGTTTGTTTGTATGTTTGTGCCGGTGATTGCTTCGAGTAGAAGGATCGCTGTTTAAAAGATTTGAAGATTAAGAGTTTCAAGAGAGCAAGAGCTACTAAGAGCAGTATAAGAGCAATTTTTTGTTGGACAAAGGCTAGTGTCCCTAACCATCCTTCTATCTATGCTTATTTTGAAAAGAATACCATGTATTAATTGGAACATGGAGCGACCACCCACGAAATAGTGCAACCACAAGTACTATATGGCTTTGGTCTTGGCTAATTAATTAGAAACTCTAGTTTGAAGCGGTTTTATTGAAAGGATAAGAGGGGCGGCGGCAGAGGGGTATAGCTCGGCCCTCAGATTGATCTGCTCTATGGTAGCTTCACAGTCTCAAGAAAGGTTCCTTAGCGGGCTACTTCTTAGTAGGAAATCTTTGTAAAGGTCTTGTAGCATCCCTTTGCAGTCACACCTCGGTAGTGTGATGAGTACCTGATCAGCACAACATGATTGGGTCTAAAGTTCTTCTGAACTTTTATGCGACTTGTGGTTAAAGATGTACAACCTCTGCAGAGTGTAAAACTGATATATCAGCCATGCTCATGGTCAAGAACGGCCTGGACCCTCACATGATCAACAAACTTGAAGATGGACTTAAATTGTTATTCTGGTTATTTCCTGTGGCCTTGCTGAGTACTAACCATAAATGTACTCACCCTTGCTTACTGCTGCTCAAAAGAAGGTGTGTGAAGTTTTCTAAAGATGATACTGAGCTCTAGGCGTATACAGCCCACAGTCGATTGCCTGTGAAGTTTGGAACTTCCGTGTCCAGGATTATGCGTAAATCTCTGATATACTCTCTTGTTCTTTACGTGATACTGTTACTGTTATTCACTTATGATGTCACCATATATATGGAACTAGATCCTGATATACATATAGTTAGCAGTTGGTTTTATTTTAAAACCAGATGTAACAATGTGCCCCTTTTTCATGACTGCATCCGAGTGCTCATAGGAATTATCATCACTTGTTACATTTTTTCTTTCATAATCAAGATGATGACGTGACAAACCGAGTTGGAGAAATGTGTTGATTAACAGATCAAAAGAGAAGAAGATGGACACATCAAGTGGCTCTAGGTAACTATAAAAAAATAAAGATAAAAGAACCACACTATAAACTAAAAAAAATCACGTCACTAATAGAAGAAACGCACACTCGCATATAACCGGTAAATTACCATGTTCATAATTTTGGCCGGTTTTCGCCTCTACACGTTCTGAACATGGGGTAGTTGTGGTGCGTGCGACTATCTTTCTGCAACATATGTGTAGAAAGTGCTCGTTCAGGTCACCACAAGTGGACGGCAGTCAGCACATCTGAATGCCGTCTCCTATATATGTCAACAACAATGGTCTGGAATGGATGTTCGTCTGTTGAGCTGTTCAGGCCTGCAGAACTATACTGTACTGTTTAGCTTGCATTCCCCGCACATCCAATTCCCATGCAATGCAACCGGATATGAAAGTGCCTGACCACCTTGTATTCTACATAAAGCGACTCCCACTATATATGAGCTAGCTAGACAGCTTGATCTACCTTGCAGCACAAACGCAAAAACTAATTAATGTCATTGGAAGGCATCAGCAATGTGCGTATTAGCCACTGACAAGTGGTCCTGACATTACTTTTCTAAAACAGAAGTGATTGAGATACTCCAATACACAAATTTGCACCCTATAAATAATATTTATAGGGTCAGTTTGATGCAGGTGTCAATGACGATACCTGGATACAATAGTAGGAATTGGAAACGCCAGCAAACTGTTGTTACCGTTGACACTTAGTTTCGGGTTTGGCGGTGTATTTTCAATGCATGCTTTCTTGGTGTAGTGTCGCCGCTTGTTATTTTGTGGGTGCAGTCACGGAAAACAGAGGACCAACATTAGAGTATATTGTCCCATGATATCCAATCCATTCGCGACATCGATTTGATAAGCTTTAAACTTGAATAGGAACCAGGAGGTATGGGTGGGCGTACATGCCAGCTAACCAATTATACCTTCTACCAGCTCTGCAACCATGATTGGCATCAGGCACATCACAGCCAAACTCAAAAAATGGTATATATATATGTAAGTAACTGTATTATTACAAGCAAGAAAAGTAACTCAAAAATGTCAATTCAGCATTGAGCTGTCGGATTTGTTGGTTGCGCAATCAGTCTTGCGATGGTTGTGCAATCAGTCTTGCAAAGAAACCCATCTTTCAGCAAACAGAAGAAAACATTGTGCAGAGCAACTGCACTGTTAGGTTTGTCTGCAGCCGCACGTTGGTAAGTCTCTGCACCAAAAGCGATGATATTAGGATATAAAAATAAATCATGGTTTTGGCTTATTAATCTGCTTTTTGCGAATCAAGGACGACTGATGTTTTTTGTTGCAAATTAATTTAGACATTTCTAGAGAACAAAAAAACATTATTTCCCACGTGGTGGTCTACTCCACCTTCTATCCCTCCAAAGACAGGTAAACGGATTCAATGAACCAGCGTAGGTAGCTCATGATGTACAGCGCTATTTGATTAGGCACTCTGCACTTAATGAGAGAAACTTGTGCACTCTGCAGCGCTGGATGCGTTCTCATAATTCGCCTGCTTCGGTAAGCCGACAAGATCGATGATTAGCAGCGGTAGACAAGGCCAGCAAGAATGCAAATGTAGGGACGAAAACAACGCCAATGCGGATGAGGGAAGCAGCGGCTGAACCGTGGTGTCCGGAACATTATTGGCCCCTGGAAGCTGAACGACAATAGAGCCAAGCGAGACAAGCATATTCGACATGTTGAGCATGGCTGCACAGCACGGGGTTTGCAGCTCTTCTGCGTCCAATTTTTTTCCCGTTTAGAGGCCCTAAACTTTTGGGGCCCTGTCCGCCAGTTCTCCTGTCACCGATGATGACTTAATAGTAAAATGTCTCTTGTGCGCCAGTACTTTTGGGGCGCTTGCTTTCTGGAGAATAAAGCTTGAAATTAACAATGTGATTATCTGAGTCTTTAAAAAAAGAACAATACCATGTTGGATTAAACAAAGAACAATGCCAGTACTTGAAACGAGAGAGGCACTAGGAGGGATGAGAACTGCACGAGGCGATTACATGTGTGGAGGCACTAGAGGGATGAGGCACTAGAGGGATGAGAGCTGCAGAGACTTGCTGACATCGTTTGGGTCAGGGATTAAGGGAACTATTGTGCGTCTGCTTCCTGGTGCCTCCCACGCCTACGTGACAATCCTCAATCAAACCACCTACATGTGGTTGATAGGATCAATAGCTCAGGGGGAATAGAACTCATTCTATTGCAATGGTAGCAGCTGGGCTAGATCATGGTCACATGGCATCCTTCAAAGTGAATTGGCTGGATTGCGGCATCGCAGCTGCCACCAAGATATATACGCGGGTGATGCTGCCACCATGTTTCGTAGGCATGATTTGCCACCTGGATGGCAGCATTGCAGCTGCCGTAAGTGGTCATCGGGGACGGCGCGGCATTGGTCGCATGGACATAACCTTTGAGATTATGCTCGGAGGTGTGTAAAACGATGCGTGCTTTCTACAGTGTAAAAATGTAATGATCAAGGCTCACAGGGATGGGGGTAATGGCCTGTGGTCTGTGGTGAACATGGCTCTGGACGGGATGGAGCTTCCGGATCTAGGTTGGTATCAAGTTAAAAGATAATTGTTTTGCGTTGAATGATTCAATCTCACTTTTGCATCGTTGGTATTTACAATACAACAGCGTTGACATGTATTGTAAGGATCAATTAAAAAACATTAAGCTAATCAGTACTATGCGCAATCATCAATATTACAACCTTCTGTTGTTAGTTTGATATTGTCGGCTACAGCCTTCCATATACACCTTGACTGGTTTCCAGCAAAGGCCAGGCAAACAATAGGCAAAAGGCTTCTAGAACTGAGACCAGATACAACTGTATTGACATGACAACATTAGATTCAGCAGTTCAGATTGCATTCCCTATGTATCCCATTGCGAGGAAACTGGGACCTGTCAACCGCAATGGTGATACAGTCATCAACACAATTGCTAGTGATCACTGTAGAACCAAAGGCTGTCCAAGCCAACATGACAGCGCTAAGCCCCGTAGTATTAGACTCTGAGGTTCAGCATGCTTCCCCCGTGCATCACATTCCCAAGCAAAAGCATTTGCCATGCACATTCAACAACTTGGACCGTCTTATCCAGCCCTGAGCCCTCAACATCTTATCCACCGCCACCACTGGCTCAGACGTGAGGGGTAGCATCTATATTTACTGCTTCACGATTTATTTTCTTCACCAACCAGAAAAGATGTCACCACTTTATAGTATTCATGATGTTCTGAGCAACAGCTAAACTCAGCACATTTATAGTTACAAAATTTTGAGAATATCATCGAATAACAAGTTTTTTCTTTTAGTTCAAGACTTCCTCAAAAGGCCTTACAGTTGGTGCTGGAAAACAAAGTTGAAGCACTGGACAATATCAAAATTATCCTTGTAAGAACCATGAAGCAAAAAATAAAATTATAAATTTTTAAATCTGCTCCACTGTATTGTGTTTTAACAAGTTTTTCTTTCTGTGGTAGATTGCTAAGTTGCTTTTGACAAAAAGGTGAATATTGAAGAAATTATGTTGTTTCAATCGAACAAATGGTGACATTGCATTAGCCCATGAGCAATCTAAGGAGTTGCAAAATACCCACCTACTCCCTCCGTCCCATGAAGAGTGCAATCCTAACTTTCAAAAAAAATCCCACAAAAAAGTGCAATCCTAGAAAATAGATCTAGCTACCCGCCAAATTAAGTGGTCAGATCTGATTTGGATGCCAAAACTTATTGCATGTGATCAACAAATGAGAGTATTAGAGTCTTTCCACGGGACCACTAATCTGTCATAGAAAAATTAGAAATACACTTTTTATGGGACGGAGGGAATAATATCAATTTTTTATTGTGGAACACACTACTGGAAACGGAAATTTCCATGACAGTGGAAACTAATAGAGAATTACACAACACTGACTGGAAAACTTAAAATTCATGTACCTGACGGTGAACTGATAAGGCTAGAACAACATGGAAAGCAGAAGTTGCCTACAAGTTCATCTTGCCCAATAATTCAACAAGCTTCTGTGCTAGCTTTAAGCTCAACGTTGACATCAGGGACGTGAGCAAGGCAGCTCGGATATCAGGGGTTGTTTCTGGCGTTTATATTTAGTGCTTCAACAGTAACCAACGAGAACATGCATGTTTACTAAAAACATTTCCCAATACTTTTTCCAGCACCGATGGATTAGTAGTTGCCCATATGGTTGTTGCATCCAACGGGCTAAAGGATCCCTCATCCAAGTGAGAAATACCCAGGGCAAATGCTGGACATGTGCATGAGTTTTGGACACAACCAAGCAGGGCTCGAACGGAGCCAAACATTCCGTTCACAGTAGTGTAATGTTTCGTTTCAAAATTATTTGTGGGAGTGATAAAAACTTCCAGGGGTCCAACTGGTCTTGTCGGTGATCCAACATAAAGGCACAGCCATATCTCTTACTCACTAGTTAGTGGAGACTGCTGCCTGCTGGCTCTACAAAGGACAGCTTGTATATGAACGGCAGAAAATGCTGATGAGCACCAGAGCAGATTTGTAAAAAAAAGCACATGGAAATGAGACATTTTCTCCTTCATTCACCATGGAAAATACATGCATAGGAACATGTACATAATGATTCATTTGCTGTGCCACATGACGACATCTGATGCAGGAAGTCCACCAGCCTATTTAGTGGTTGCAGTAAAGAGACTGGTCTCCTACAACGACTAGCACAAACCATGGCAAGACCGGAGGCACTCGAGTGGTCGGGCTACGACTATCGAGCGTTACACAAAATTTTCTTGCCATTAATCACATCAAACCCTGCTAAAAGGATCCAATTATTCAGTTAAGATTCACTAGAGCAAGTGCATTCATCCAGACCTAGGTTTGCAAAGGCCAAAGGTATGTGCATGGTCGAATGGCATGGAACGCTCATGCTCACCCGGGCTGGATCACAGCCGATGCATTGGGCCAATGTTGGAACGATTTGTGCACTCCGAGCAAATGTGAGACTAACGACCACCGTCTGTTTTCCACAAAGAATAAACAAGGGACTCGAATGATTGATGGACCAAGTTGTGTTTTGAATTCGATTGCGACGGGAACCGCATGACTGACTCTTCAAGATTGATTGGAAAAACGGTTACCACAAAGGGTGAGAGGAGATTGCAGTAGGCTTTAGTTAATGGCCTCTCTGAATATCTTGATTTCAGAGAGTGGTGTTCATATATTTTTAGTTACGTCTTCGAGGTTCTGGTTACCGGTGTTCTCCGATGCCATCATATGATTGATCGGACTGGAGTAGTAGAAGGTCCAGCGCAGTAACCATCAGGAAAAGCATTAAGTAAGAAAGGCTGAGTTCAACACTTCGTCTATGCAACCATGGGACGGCAGTGCCGCATTCATTCTGTTTCCCCTCGCAAGTAGTATTCGCAGGCGAAGGTAACAGCACTGAATCAAGCCAAAAGACCCAAGCACGCTCCAGTCCTGTGTTTATTCGACCATCTTCCAAGTCATCATGTTCAGAAAACGCTCTACCTGCATACTGTACGTAGCAATTTACGCACAGCCATATGGGCTATTGTAAAGACCGTTGCCCCTGTCCAGCAAATTATCTTTGGCGGACATGCAAATTACATCAACTTAACGCAAAACATTAAAGTCAAAAATGAAGGAAGGAAAAAAAAAACTACTCTCCTAGGTGGCTAGGCAAGATCCGCGAAGACATTTGGCCCCTGCGGCCGATCGAGTCCTGAGACCCTCTTCTGCCTTTGCTAGAAGCCCAGAAGCACGGCCACTGATGATTCCTTACGGTTGAGAAATCTTTGCATATGATTCCTAGCTTACTACAACAGGCATGATGAGCATTCAGACATTTTTTTAGACTGACGGCATAGTTGCTATAGCCTATAGCCGTCCACTAGTGTGCCATATGCACCTCTGAGGTCTGATTTCAGCGATCCAAGCGGATGTTTTGTTTTTGGCGACCCATTGTGCAATCTCGCTGCTCAAATACGTCTGCTGTCCTGCATTCTGCCTCCACAAGGCAGAAGGTGTGTTGCGCCGACATCCCCTCGAACCTCGATGCGCTAGCTAGCCTATTATGCGGGGTCCACTATCTGTTTTGCTTTGTAGGCCACACGAAAAATTGGCACAAGAACAACTTATGTTGCAGGTACACTAATCGCTATTGGCAGCATAAGGTGTCAAATTAAGCTAGCTTCTGTCCAATCATGTAACGAGAGCAGGAACTTTATTTAATTTGCATGCGAGTAGTGGAGCTCTTTTGTGATTCATTTTATGCACAAGCAAATGATAAACCAACACCTAGCTAGTAGTTTCATCTCCTCCACATCTATGACTATGCTCTCCTAGATGGCTCTTTTCCATTCACACAAAGGATGTAAGCTCACACCTGTTTGCTATCCACGCTTTGTTGCTTATTAGCTGCACCTCAGGGATAGTTAATCGGTATAAGCTCTTCCTTGATGGTTTAGTCGTCAACAATCTATGTGTGATCGGGATCACGGTTAAGGGAGCTAGAGGTGATGCTCACGGCCATCGCGAAAATGCCATCCATGGGTCCATCCGCAGCCATGGTATCAACGATGGTAGCTTGCCTGCCTTGTCACCCAGCAGCTGGCGACACCTCCGTCTTTAATTTTCTCCCCATCCTGTTTCCTGATGCTTCACATGCGTACACCCCTACTAAAGTCAGAAGTAGGGATAGACTTCCATTCGCCGATTGGTTCCATTGTTAGGTTTCCAACCTAAACAAGAAAAAAAAAAGTGTAGCTGGTTGTAGTTTCTGAAACCACAAAGGGCGAAGAGCACAGCTTGTTACCTCATCTGTTTGTGCTGACTGCTGAGATCCAAAAAAAGCCAATTCAATTTATAGGCAGCAGAGCATTGTAACATACCGTGTTCTTTCATCAATCCATCAATCATTGTTTTTTCAGGAAAAAGAATACTTGCAGAAGACCATGGTCCGTCAATGATGCATGTGACAATAAGCACTTAATTACTGCGTACGTTTGTGGAAACCATCTAATTTCATATATATCCTGTGATACAGAAGTTGAAAATGATGGGATCGGAAGTACTAATTAGTCTGTATCAGCACTTCATACAGACATTAATTCCCCATAGTCTATTTCACACACGTTTTCATAAAGTTATGCTGTGCAAAGTTTATGTTCATCTATCTTCAGTGCCGTTTTTCTTTTTTATCCTAAATAGGTAACACTCGTAGAGAACTCACCTTCCGTGAGTCCCCTTTTGTCCTGGTTTAAAGTTAGCTCGGGATAAAGGTTCACCAACCGGGACTAAAACTCATCCACTAGCCGAGGAGCTCACCAACCGAGATTAAAGAGTCCCTTTAATCCTGGTTGTAAAGGCAGTGACCCTGACGAGCCTTTTCTCCTGGTTAGAAGCACCAACTGAGATTTAAGGACCCCCATTTAATCCCGATTGGAAACACCAATCGGGACTAAAGGGGGTCCTTTAATCCCGGTTGGTGTTTCCAACCGGGAGAAGCACCATCACCTTATTTCGTGCCCCCCACCCCTCCACTTTCTCGATCTCTGTCTCATAAAATGAATCAGCAGTACAGCCTTGTCCTCCGTACAGCATGCACAGGTACTCTCCTTCCTCCCTCCTTCTTCCTTATCCTCTCCTCCCTCCCTCCCTCTTTTTTCCTTATCCTTTCTTCTTTTCCCACGCAGGTGGGCGGCGGGCGCGCGGAACCGAGGTGCAAGCAGGGGACGTGGCGGCGGAGGCCGAGGTGCGGCGCCGGCACATGGGGGAGGCGGTGGTGGCGGGCTGGAGGCGGCATGCGGGGGAGGCGGTGGCGGAGGCCGACGTGGATTGAGCCGAGGCGCTGCCTGTGTGCTTCGTGCTGGAGGGGCACGATGGAGCAATACGAGCGGAGGACAGCCACGGGGGCTCGGCGGCGGTACGAGGGCGGACACGGCCGCTCGGCGGCCAGCCGACCACGAATGGGAGCCAGAGGCGGAGGCCGCACGGGTGCACGAGAGCACGGCACACGGGTGGCGAAGGCCGGCGGCGCGGGAGCCGAGGCGGGCAGATTCCCGCCGGTGCTTTTTTGTATTTTTTTTGGAAAACTCTTTTATCCCGGTTGGGAATATCAACCGAGATAAAAGGGGCTTTAAGTCTCAGGTGAGCGACCCGGGACTAAAGACCCCCCCTTTTGTCTTGATTAGTTTATCCCGGATGGATTTTCAGGAGATTTGCTCCCCACCAACTAGGACTAAAGGTGGGTTCAGTGACTACTCGTACTATAATTTTATTGTCATTTTCCATCTTATAGAATATATCTCCGAACTTTCTATTTCATTACTGCAGAGACATGGTCCGTGCTAGTGCCTTCGCATCGTCTGATGGTGTTGTGTAGCGAACATGACCCCATTAGATCATAGTTTGTGATTTTGGTGATTGAGGGACAACATAGTTACTGTGACTAATGATTTGTCAAGCATGTGCCTTGTAGGTTTTCTAGATCCCAGGTATGTAAACCTTGGCAAGATCCAAATCATAGTATTCAAAGTGTCCAAGCTATGGTAATCTTGATATTCAAGTCGTGGTATTAAAATGTCCAAGCTATAGTATTCAAGTGACCAAGTTATGATATCTAGGGATTATTATATGGTATTCAAGCATCTGGATCAATTGGTACAACAGAAAAATAGGAAAAAAGAGTCAAGACCATCGGAATGTGTTGAGTTGACAAAACTTGTCAAGCTTATCATCCTGATGCCTTTCATTCCTAGGTAGACTGCCTCTTAGCATCCAAATGACTAGCTAGACTACCACGTGGGCTTCTGTTACATCAACATGCACCAAATTGAACTGCGCCTGCTGATCTCAATGGTTTGCCTGTCTTTGGATTGCAAAGTGCCGAGGCGTAGTAGGAGCCATTTTATACTAAGTGGGTGCATTGAACATTTACTGCATCTCGTACTGTGAAATGTCATAGCAAGCAATGTGATTCTCGGCGAGTACAGAGGAAAACACAGAGAGTAACTATATATTCCATCAAGAAAGCATCCTCCCATATCCGATCAATTTCAATACTCGAGCAAATGCAGGTTATGATACAAAGCCTTGAGAAAGAGTCGAGCATCCATACAAAAGAGGCTACTTATTTGGTTAGATATATCTAGAGACCAAAAAAATGCACCTCATAATTTAAGTTTAATTGATGAAGAGGCCTCTCATACCCATTTTCACAATTTTCATTAGATTCCGCATGAACAGCTGCATTATATATCAAATGCATCGGCGGGAGATTAAACCTATTTTCCGTTCGTTCCTCTAGATTGTCGCCTTGGTACGCTCTTGTCAATGTTCATAACATTTTGACTGGCAGTTTGTTAAAGCATCATACACATTTTTCATAGTTGGTAGATGTGAGTATGTGATCAAGAATAAACCGAAACATCATTTGAAAAATACAATATACTGAAGCTACTCACAAAAAGAAAACTAAAGGCATCAGCATTTTTTTAACTGCTAGCTAGTTTTTTTTTTTACTATGTATAAACTTTATGGACCAGTCAAAGAGCACCTTTCCTGAGACAATCCCTAATGGCACCAAATTTCAACTCTTTCTTTAAGGTGTACGCACCACCGAGCCTGTTGCCATCTCTCAGCTGGCAGCTGCCATGTCTATTTGGGAGACAGGGAACAGTTTGTTGACGCCTTTGCAGGAAGTGGCTGCTAACGGAATCGAAGTTACAACCTTTGTGGTCAGGGCATGACAAAATCACGAAGGACAGTAAATTGGGTTTCACTGGTCTTACAAGTCTTATATCAATGGTACGAACCGGACGCATGGTCCATCCCCAGCTGCGCCAGCAGTGCCTCTAGATTGCCAGAGCCAGCAGCGCTGCTGGCTTCTTTGCTCCACATCTTGATTCTTGATGCTTCACATGCCCAGATGCTCCTCGAGTAGGCATTTGTGATAGACCGATGTGTAACCTCGCACTCACTGAATGGCTAGATTTAAAGGAACAAGGGAAAAATGTGTGTAACATGCCTAGAGTATGTACTGCAGTCTACTTCATATACCTCTTCATTCTTTTCACATCAATATATATTGCTACTAGATGTCTTGCCAATAGTTTGTATCTTTGCATAAACATGGTGAGATCAAGAGGCTGTTTCATAGGCAGCCCGCCAGCACATGGATGGTGCACTGACTGTTTACCTATTTCATTCTTTCTGTTCATTTCATCAATCTCTCGACGGAGAAATAATTCAGTAGAAAATGACAGAGACCAGTGGGATCAATAATGGGATAATAAACCCCTGACAGGTAGCAATATTGTAAATGTGGGCGTTAGTTACTTAGTTAATTACTCTATGCTTATGCATATATCATCTCACTTAATATCCTTAGGTAGAGAAAGAAAAGATAATGCGACCGTAAACAAGAGTTCAGATAAATCAGGTGAAAACGCATTTCTATTGTTCTACGTGTCTATTTTTAGTCTATGTAAAACTCTGAAAAAGGGGAAAAAGATGCGCCTCAAAATATAAATCCATATTTTATTTGTTTTTTCAAACGGGCCATGCTAAGGCACACCTTTTACCTCCTAGGAGGTAAGAGATGAAACAAATCCAAACACTTATTTTTCAGAAATTAATAATTAGAAAAGATTTAAAGAAACTGCTGCGTTAAACGTAACTGTTGTGGCTCCGGTAACTTCGTGATAGGTATAACTTGTCACATTTGTAATTAAACTAGAAATTAGATTTGATTTTCATCATTTGTACTTTCTAAGTGCTGTACGGGCCCAAATATTGTATATATATTTGTGCATGTGCCGTGCATGCATGACGCTGCTCTGAGTGCATCACACGTTAAGCGGCCAGGTCATATTACGAACCATGCATGTTATATGGTCCACCGTGTCACGTAAATATTTCAAATAAAATTGCATACGTATATGTCACCTTATTATTTATTTGTAAAAGTTCAAATCACATTATTTTTCCAAAAGTTAAATCACATTATTTTCGCTTTCATGAACAAGTCACCGCTTCTCCCAAGTGTACAGCCGGGCTAACTTGTCACCTAAAAAAAATTTTCATGCTAACATGCACATTTGACGTTAGATCACTTACCAGTTGTCACACACGTTAGATGATTAGATAACCTTTGGTTAGTTAGATCTAATAGACGATTTTCCCTATTTATTCTATTATCTAAATTAAAGAATATATAAATAAATATAATAATTATAGACTCAACTATTACCTCCTAGGAGGTAATATCTAATTAGATGGACGGTCCACGTTCATTTGGAGGTACTGTAGCAATTCCCTTTTCAAACAGACTACTCGCTCATATTTTCCTAAAAGGATGCTTCATAAACACTTGTCGCTCATATTTATGTTCAGCAATCTATACAAACATAAGCCTATGTCGACAGCCAACTTGCACATCGCATAACACTTGTAAAGAGAAATTGCTTTTTTTTCCAGAGAAACACTTCACACAAAACGCAGAAGAGGAAAATATCTACAGTGAAATTGGGCTAATTTGCTCATCAAGATGGATGGATATTTTCTTTTGAAATCCAAACTCCGCGATGCTTCCCCTTCCCTGCTTGTACTACCACCTTAGGCATCTCGGCACTGCCATTTACAGTTGTTGGTAGTATACTACCACCTTAGGCTTCTCGGCACCGCCATTTACACTTGTTGGACTACCAGCAGCGCTCATCACTCTTGCATTCTTTCTCCTTTCTCCAATTATATTGTAGAATATCTTTTGGCCAGATCTCCATTTAGCGACATATGTTGGGCCGGCAGGCTGACTGATAATCCTGATGCCTCTCATTCCTAGCTAAACAGTCAAGTAGATCTCCTTGTGCCTGTTGCATACTTGCATTATCAGCATATGCATGGGAGTCTAGAACCGATTTTTCATTCCTTCATCATCTTATAGAAGGTATTGTAACCAAATAATTTACCATTTAACTTGCAATTTGTTGATGGGTAGGAGCCATTTTATAGAAGGTAGTGTATCCAAATCATTTACTGCATTGGGCCATGGCTAGGCTAAGTTTTTTTTTAGGAGGGGGGGCACCTAAATTCATGGAGCTTCTTGCAAGCTCATTAAAACAAGAGTTTTCATCAGGTTTTACAAATGTTTGCTTGCACTCTGAATTTACATATTGAAAGAAAAGGAGTAACACCAAGCTTCAGCGATCTGCCCATCAGCGCGTGGCAGCCGGCAACGCCAGAGGCGTGCTTCTTCTTTGCAAGCAAGAAGCAGGTGTAGGAGAGATGATCTTGTCCCAACGAGATTAGGTTAATTATCTTGGTATGGGTCCGGACTAGATGACCTACGCCGACCACCGTCCTCCCGTGATAGTATCCGTCGCTCTGGAGTTCATCCTCACCATGCCTGCTTCCTCAAGCAGGCAAGGGGACATCAGCGGAGCGGCCCTAAGAGCATCTACGATACTGATCCCATATGTAAGTGCAACTAAGTTCTTATTGGTTGAATTCTTAGGTGTTCAGTTATGAGATCCTATCAATCAGAAATGTCATTTTCCTACAGATTTGCCGGCAGTGCAGATGATTAAGGATAGATTAGGCCCAGCAGTGCAGATGCAAGTAGCCTCTCTCTAATGGTGAGCAGCAGTTTGCATGCAGCAGATCAGTAATGGCAAATATCTGAAGATAAAAGGCAGCAGTGATGCGGGCCTTCCCTACCAGAGGCTGTGATGCCAGCCATTTAGACTTGTTAATCAGATTGGCAGCAATCATTAACAAGTGACAGCCGGCAGGAGTAGGCACTACGCAGGCAAACAAGAAGGCAGTGCAGAGGCATTTGGCAGCTGATCAAGTGGCCCGTTTTTGTATCAGTCCGGTGGAGGCACCGTCGTCGAGATACAGGGTAGCTTAGGCCTTATGAGCAGGAGAAGCAAACCAATAGAGCCCGCATTGCATCTGTTTGAGGAGGGCACGACTTGATATGTGCCCCAAGCAGCAGTAGAACAATGGTGCAGCCACATGCGAGATGCAGAAAGCCTAGATAGAAGTTGCATTACAGAGGCAAATAAATAAGGTTATGGTGGTGAGTAGTGGCCGGCAGTAGTATACTTGTAGGGAGGCAACGAGATGCACATGTGTGGCCTGCAGTGTTGTAATCCTTCCACCAAGAGACTACAATAGTATTCTAAGCCTATCAGATTAGCTAGTCAGAGAAGCACAGTTTACAAATCAGATTTGCCGTGAGGCCACTGATGATCTTGGTAGCATCAAGGCTAGCATAACAGGCCCATCATCAAGCAAAGATATGTGAACAGCTACATGTAGGAAGGTTCTGCTTATCACGTGCCCTCCGTGGAACAGATGCAAGGCGTAGTGCAGTGCTATGAGAGGAAGCAAGGAACCTCGTCCATAGAAATTCAGATATAGAAAAGTACCAGACTTTCAACAATTAGCAAAACTGCAAAAGGAGCTGACAGTGCATGCTTAGTCCGAGTACTTTGTTTAGAGGGAGTCGTCTTATAATTTTCCGAGTGTGGCAGCATATATCCTTGCCCTGTACATGTTCTGTAAGCTTTTCAGTTGTAAATGTGCAATGAGAGGCTATGATACCCTACAAAGTAATTACTACGTACTTATGATTGCCATTGAGTTATGACAGAATTAACACCCGAGTGTCACATTTTGGGGATTGTGCATTATTAGTGAGGGCAACGGCCTCCAAGATGGACACGTTAACAAAAGTTAGTATTACCTACCAAAGTCATCCCAGCAACTGTGTTAGCACATACTCCCTCCATACCCAAAAAACCTGACGTTTAGGACAGGATTGTGGTAACCAAGGAGTGATTAATTAGGGGTTAGTTTTCCTTCTTTGCCCCTAATAAATATGGTTGCGCTTGCTCTCTGTACGAGAAAGTTAACCAGCTCAACTGACTAGTGCGCGGAGCCTGCATTGCTGCGCCCCAGGTTCGAATCCCGGCAGTTTTGGAAGATGAGAACCACGGTAATGTGTCTTTCTCAGTTTGTTCTTTCTCATTTATATGAACAGCACCCCATGAAAGTGTGGTCTTTCCTTTTCAACAGGAATAGATTTGAACTTACCATTAGATGAATTTGGAGCTGTTGACTTTGATTACGTACAAAACCTCACTGGTACAGTCCTCTCACTTTATTTTTTTGTTTTACTAGTCATGCCGTGCCTAATTTGGAGCTGTTTTTTTACTAGTCATGCCGTGCCTAATTTGGAGCTGTTTTTTTTACTAGTCATGCCGTGCCTACACGGCAACCTTTCTCATTTATATGAACAACACCCCATGCAAATGATTGTTTTTTTTTCCCTATAATTACATCATGTTGTGACTACTTTGGACTGTAAATAAGCTTGTTGTTATCATTATTAAAATGATTGGTTTTTTCCTTTAACTACATCATGCCGTGACTACTTTGCACTATTAAAAAGCTTGTTTTTTCGTTTTGCTAGAACAAGATGGTGATGCTCCCGTTCCACTACACCAACCGAAGAATGACTATTCTGATCGTGTTAGACAACAAGTGTATCAAGCATTGTTGATGAGAAGCAAAAATGGGAAACTAGGCAACCATGATACAACAATTGTATCTAACCAATTTGGAGTAAAAATTAGATCAGTTCAACGCATATGGAGGCAAGGTAAAAACCAACTTTCTCAAAATATTCCGGTCGTGGTTTCTAATCTAAAGAAAGGTAGAAGTGGCCACAAAGCAATCCCTCTAGATTTGGAAAAGTTGCAGGATATTCCTCTCAAGCAAAGGATGACCATAGAAGATGTGTCTAGTAAACTTGGTATTAGCAAATCTAGGATACAAAGGTATTTGAAAAGGGGTTTCATTAGGCGCCACTCTAGTAGCATCAAACCTTACCTCACTGATGATAACAAGAAGACTAGGTTGAAGTGGTGCATTGACATGATTGATCAAGGTTTGCTTGATGATCCAAAGTTCAAGGATTTGTTTGACTTTGTGTTTATTGATGAGAAGTGGTTCTACCTCACTCAAAAATCAGAGAGGTACTACTTGCTACCCGAGGAAGATGAACCACACCGCCTTTGCAAGAACAAGAACTACATCCCTAGGATCATGTTCTTATGTGTATGTGCTCGGCCACGATTTAGAAATGGAGTATGTGTGTTTGGTGGCAAAATAGGTTGCTTTCCACTAGTCAATTTTGAACAAGCTATTAGAGGAAGCCACAACCGTCTTCGTGGAGAGGAAGTAATCAAACCAATTCAATCAATCACAAGGGATGTGATAAGAGATTTCATGATAAATAGAGTGTTGCCCGCAATTAGAGCAAAGTGGCCAAGAGAAGATGTCAACAAGCCAATATTCATTCAACAAGATAATGCTCCATCTCATTTAAAAGTTGATGATCCTCATTTTTGTGCGGTTGCAAAGCAAGATGGGTTTGACATTAGGCTTATATGTCAACCACCCAATTCTCCAGATTTTAACATTCTAGATTTGGGGTTTTTTCGAGCTATTCAAGCCATTCAATACAAGAAAGATGCTAAGACAATTAAAGATCTAATTCCAGCAGTGCAAGAGGTAAATGATCATCCATTCGATTGATTAAATTGATCTTGAACAACTAAAGTACTCTACTCACTACAATCTGTTTTTTGTAGGCATTTTTGGAGTACTGTCCAAAGAAAGCAAATAGGATCTTTATCACACTACAAACTGTTTTGAAGGAAGCAATGAAGGTAAAAGGTTGCAACAAAATCAAGATTCCTCACATGAACAAACAAGCACTAGAGAGGAAAAAGAGGCTGCCATTGCAAATCCCTTGTGAAGCTTCATTGCTAGCCGAATCACTTGCTAGTCTTCCTGTAACAAATTAGAAGATGCAAGTTTATGCAAATTATTAGATGAGTGTATCTTAGGTTTGCAATGGCCAAATTGAGAGATGCTGTACTGTACCTTAGTGCTCTTTGTTTGCTGCTTCTTAATATGCTCTTCCACCTTCTTCAAAACGTCATCAGTCAACTTGATTCTAGTACCATCCATTTCAAGTTGGCCACATCAGGAATATAGAACTCGCAATCGAATTTGTCCATTAGATGGAACCACTTTACTGGCATATCGTAATCTTCGTGTAGAAGTCCACAACGGCCACACCTGCGTGCGTTCTGGCAAGCTTGGTAGCAAGCTTCTCCGAAGACACCGCCAGCGTGGAACGTGCCACAGCGAGGGCATAGAGACTCGACGGAGTCAGGCTCGACGGAGTCGGGCACCATGTCGACTGAGTCTGCAACCATGTCGACGGAGGCCGCGACCTGCTCGATGGAGTCCGGCACCTCTTTGACGTCCGCGAACGTCTCATCCGAGTCCGTGAACACCGACGAGGCCGTGACGGCGAGCACCTCCTCCGCAACGGACTCCGACGAGGCCGCGACGGCGAGCGCGCGGCGAGCGGCGAGCGCGCGGCGAGCAGCGAGCACGCGGCGAGCGCCCTGCGACGAGCGTACAGGCGAGCGAGCGGCGAGCGCGCGGCGCGCTTCCGGCGAGCGTGTGGCGAGCGTCATGGCGAGCGTGCGGCGCGAGTGATCCATTCGTGGCGGCAAGGAACAGCAACGAACTCTAATAGCGAGTTGAGCGTGGAGAGGAAGATGAAGGAGCGAGCGTGCTATGGGAGATCGTGCTGAGGCAAATGAAGGAGTGGCGAGCGTGCTGAAGCCAGCTGCCAGCGTGAATCGAGGCGACGCAATTAATGGGGAGTGAAGACGGGCGGACGGCCGGACGGGCAATCGAAGCGAACGGGCGGCGTCGGCTAGGGGCAATCCAGTCCAAAGTTCACCCTGCCATGGCACAATGTCAAGCTTTGTAAAAACGGGCCAAAGGCCCAGAACGTCGACTTTTTTGAGTACGGAGGGAGTACGTATCAAGGCATTGCCGTGTTCCTCTGCTTGCCAGGCTACACATATTGGCCATGCTACTGAGGCCATTATTCAATAAGAACCGCGGGCACCGTCACTGATCGCCTGAGGTCGACAATGACACAACTGTCTCAATAAACCTCAGTTACCCGTAGTACATATGCCAACAGCTATGACATCTCATTCGCTTTTGGTATTGTCAACACCAGTGTGTTCATATGAAGTCTCGGCTATTCTCCCTGACCAACAAGGCTGGGAAAACTCAGTTACAACTTTTCCGTGACCGACGGGGCCGGAACCACAAAGTCCTAACCGACGAGGACGGACTTTCTCTGTTCGTGACCGATGAGGCCGAACACATTTTTTTTGAGTCTTCAATATGAACTATCTGACTAACGAGGCTAGACACAAATTAATGAAGACCGATGTGGCTTTAGCACAGCATAGCTCAGCATAGCTATTGTTCTTTTATGTTACAGCTCATCTACTCATGTACAATTGGAGACTTCAAGATGACGACCATCAACGTAGCTTAATTGGAGGTCTTAAGTGGCCCAACGCCATGGATGTAATTAACCAGTGGCCCTACGAGGCCACGGGAACCAAGAACTGCGCATGGACCTGCTTAGTCAGTTAAGGTGCAATATCAATGTAAATCCCAGTGGGAACTTGTACTTGTAATTCTCCTATGAATTAATAAAGACCAGAGTTCCCTATGTTTTGTTTTGTTGTCTCTTTATTTTGTATACAATAGTATACTGGCACGTCCGCCCATAATATCTAGTTACTACGCGTTAGGAAAGCTACCTACCCGGGAGCGTTTCTTTTCGTCGAAACAGTACATGGTCCCATGTTGCACAGTCCATAGTGTTCTTCGTCAGGAGATTGGATTTGCACTGTATTTTCCGTTGTACAAGCAGCCATCCAAAGAAACGCACCCTGGGCGGCGCGTGGTTTGCCCAGACGAATTTGTAGAACGGGCATTGCAGTTCACCTTGGGTAGACACAGCGCCAGAGCATACACGGGTCCTGCGCGCAGGACGCCATCCGGTGCTGCTAGCGGGCAGAGTCGCTGGTCAGGAGCTGTAGTGAGGTTCATGCCTTCCAGCACCTCTTCCAGCGCCGTCAATTCAGCAGCTGCGCGCCGAGAGAGGCGGGGCGTAAACTGTGCTCTGAGCGGAGCTCCCAGCACATTGGCAACAGAAGCGTTTGAATTGGTGGCGTGGCTGAACAAGGCCGGGAAAGCATATTCCAGTTGGCCGAGATGGAGCCAATGATCCTTCCAGAGCTTGTGATGGCTCTGTAGGCTGACACTAGAGCATTCAGATCTTCCCAGTGAGAGCCACCAATGTTGCCCTGTAGGGAGGCGAGGTTGACCTGGCCAGTGACCCATTTGGCCCATGCAGAGTCGCCCAGGTGGTGCAGCCGGTGTAGGAATTTCAGCAGTAGACATTGATTCAGTGTTTTCAAATTTTTGATCCCGAGACCTCTTGTTCCTTAGCAACGCAAACGTGTTCCCAGGCCACCAAACACTGCACACCGGTGGTTGTTTTGTCACCTGACCAGAGGAAGGCGCGGCGGTGCTGATCACGTTTGGTGACCTGACCAGAGGAAGGCGCTCTGATTTACTGCCCGGCCCATAGTGTTGAGTAGGGTTGTTTGCCATCCACTAAGATACCTGTCGGTCTGGGCAATTAGAGGTGCAAAGGCTTTCAGCTTAAGCTTGACATTGGACAGCGGCGTACCAAGGTACGTCTGCGGGAACTGATCTTACCTGCACCCAAGGTTACGACAAGGGCTAAGCCCTAAGCGAGCGGTGACCCTCTGCCTAGAGCTTAAGCGTGCTTAGGCGTTTCTAAGCGTTTTGTACTGTGCTAAGGCTGGATCCTATCTAGATGCTGCCATTCTACAAGTGCAAAGCAAGCTGCCAAATCATGCAAGAAATCATCGTACAGTGATAGAGAAAGGAATTAACAGTATAGTAATCACAGTTCAGAGGAATATAAAATTAGGCATAGCAACATTCTATTCATATGTATGCAGGCAAGGACAATATATTATAGTTTATTTGTTGCAATCCAGAGGTAAAGTAAGATATTAATCGCATTATGCAATGCAAAATCTGCAATCCAGAAGCATAAATAATGAAATGCAAGTCGGCAGTGCAAATCCAATCAATAGTATACAAACTAAACTACAAAGCTAAAGCCTACAAGCACTGCGCAATTGCACATGAGCGCATCTGACAACAAAAAGATCGAGAAGTTGAGAAGGGTGACAGGGGAGGAGCAGCGGAGGAAGGATCACAAAAGGAAGAAAGCAGAGGGAGGAACTCACCTTGCTGGAAGCGGAGCAGGCAGATGGCAAGGACGAGATGCAGGGATGGAGCTGCTCGGGCCTAGGTGTCACGGAGCGCAGCAAGAAGACGATGAGGAGGCCAACGAGCTCGACCTTGGCCGCGCGTTTCTGGCGGCGGCACTGCACAATCGTTCGCCTTCACTAACCCTAGCCCAATGAATTGCCCCTTTATTGCCTGGCGGTGGCCGCACCTATTCATCTTCCCGCGCACACAAATCGAGCTCCCACACCCGTCAGCTCTCCGAATGCCGCACCGTTTTTCTCCGCCTCCGCCTGCGCGCTCGCTGAATGCCGCTGAGGCGGCGGCGACGCCTTGGGACCGTTCCCGTAGCGCTTCAGCGCGCTGAAGCTAGCGCTTTTTGTAACCTTGCCTGCACCCAAGGATGGCCAGGAGCTGTGGCAGAGCGTTGTCATCCACATTCATAGGGACCACTGTGCTTGGTCAAGCAGGTTCTTGAGGTGGTGAACATCCCGTGTTGACGCGTTGAGCACACTCAGTGTGTCGTCCGCGTATTGGAGGACGGGACATGGGATGGCGTCAGAGGACGGGTGTCGCACACCGCCGTCGACCTTGATCATAAGCTGCAGGACATCAGCAACCAAGAGGAAGAGGTATGGTGACAGCGGATCCCCCTGCCGGAGGCCACGTTTGCAGTTGAACCAACGGCCAGGGGAGCCATTCAGAAGAACAGCTGATTTGGAGGACTGTAGAATCTGCCGAATCCAAGTGCACCAGGCAGTGAGGAAGCCTCTTCCCTCCAGGATAAGTAGTAGCTGACTGTTCCAATTGACAGAATCGAACGCCTTTTGCGACATCCAACTTGAGTACCAGGGCCGGCAGCTTACATTTGTGACAACACTGTATTAGTTCCAACGCATAGATGAAGTTCTCTGAGATGGACCGCCCCTTGATAAAGCCCGTCTGATCAAGATCAATCAGTTTTGGTATTGCCCTGTAAGCAAATAGGTTAGCATTTTGACGAAGATCTTCATTGAGCAGTTCTGTAAGCAAATAGTCCTGTAGTTACCAGGTGTTGTAGCCCCAATGTTCTTCGGTATGATGGCTAGGCTAAGTATCATTTATAGATGCTGTTCCTTTCTTCATGATGAATAGTAGTTTCATCCAAATTTTATGAGGAGCACCGAAGTGAAACCTTTTCTTTTGGTTGCTCTACATGCGTCTGGATGCTGTTCTTACACTAGGTAGGAAACCTTTACCGCGTCTCTCTTACACACTGGAGCTACAGTAACCTACATCTTCATCAGACACTTTTGAAGTTTCTGCTTTTAAGTAGAGTTCCAATCCAGATGCCTCTCATGCTTATCTAGACGACCCTTAATTAGCATCCACATTGGACTGTTGCCGCATCAACATAGACCCGGTATTACCTCTTTCTTTTGGTTCCTTCAATCTCTGGACAGCTGGACATGATTGCTCTCTCAATGGTTCACCATCTTTGGCTTTGCATGCAATGTGTTGAGTCTCCGGAGTCATTTTATAATTTGTATAAACGCAATAAAAACATTTACAGCATCCTGGACAACGAAAGCCGTCCATGCGTCTACTCTGCATTGCACTTGTTGACCAACCATTAACAAAACATGGCCTTTTGAATTATATATACTGCAACAATTTATATGATTAGCTACTTTGATTGATGATTTGGTCCATGCTTGGGAGGAAGGGGTATGGACTTACGATCGAGCTACAAAGACGAACTTTAAGATGCATGTTTGGTACCATTACTCGCTGCATGACTTGCCGGCATATGGGATTTTTTGCGGATGGTGTGTTCACGGGAGGTTCTCATGCCCAGTTTGCAAGGCTTCTCCAAAGTTCATTTGGTTGATGAAGGGTGGCAAATATTCTTCGTTCGACAAACATCGACAATTCCTCCCTCCTGACCATCCTTTCAGACAAGACATTAAAAACTTTACGAGAGGTGTCGTAGTTGAAGACCTCGCACCGGAGATGATGACAGGAGCCGCGATTCGTGCGCAGTTAGACGCTCTCGAGCTTAATAACAATGAAGGTGGTTTTATGGGATATGGCGAGCATCATGCTTGGACTCAAAAGTCGTGCTTGTGGAATCTCCCCTATTTTCATGACCTTCTTCTTCCGCATAACATAGATGTAATGCACACTGAAAAGAATATCGCCAAGGCAATTTTTGGAACAATTATGGACATTCCTGACAAGACAAAGGATAATGTTAAGGCTAGAGTAGATCAAGCGAGGATATGCAAATTTCTGATCCGATCGACTTCGCCTATTGGCCTATGATTAGCTACTTACAGTTGTTCCATTTCAATGCTGACTGGTCCTTAACAAAACATGGTTCAGATAAATCAGGTGTGGAGGGTGCTTCTTACGGCGTTATGATGTTCTATATTTCTATCTGCTTGTAGTCTATCAAAGCAGAGAAAGGGGAAAAGGATGCATCACGGAATGTAATCCTAGTTTATTACTTGTTCTATGAACAGACTGTATTTCAGTCATATTTTCCTAAAAGGATGGTTTGTAAAGTTTATGTTCGGTCAATAGCAGGGAAAGTAGACATACATACGTCTATGTCAACATCAAGGTTACACATCACAAAACGGTTCGTATAAAAGATTATTTTCCCCATAGGAAAACACTTCACACAAAGGTCAGACAAAAGGAAATATCGACAGTAAACTTAATAAATTGTTCGTTCAGCCGTTCAGGATGTGGATGGATGAGGACAACACATCTTCAGTGATGTCCCAATCATCCGATCACTGGTAGAGAATTGACCTTTAGTCCCGGTTGGTAGGGTGCATATCTCTCGGATATCCATCCGGGATAAACCAACCGGGACAAAAGGGGGGTCTTTAGTCCCGGGTCTTTTAACCGGGAGTAAAGGATCCCCTTTAGTCCCGGTTGGTGTCACCAACCGGGACTAAAGGGCCTGCCACGCCAGGCGCGGGATAGGCCCTTTAGTCCCGGTTGGTGACACCAACCGGGACTAAAGGGGGTCCCTTTAGTCCCGGTTGGATTTACCACCTCGTCCATTATGAATCCAATGAGACCTTCACATATTGCCGCTACTCTTTCTTCCTTCAAGAGTCCTTGTTGAATATTTAACATCTATAATTTGGAAATTTGTGAATGTTACATAAACAAATACATATAAGGAGCTAGAAAATAATTAACTAGTAATATATTTATTTTACGTACTTTAAAGTTGTGCGGCGTCATCTTCGATCCCTTGGGTCCCAAAAAACTGTGCATGTGCTCACAGATGTAGTAGCCACATAGATTATTCCCGGGTTCCTGTCTTAAGCACTTCAGTGCGGAAAAAAATAAGTTATGAAACTATTCGTGTTATACAATGTAATAAATGTGCAGACTTCATACGTACCGGGAAGTCTGTGTTCCATGTAAGATTTTCTTTGAATGGACCTTTGTGTGTCCTTATGAATTGTTTCCATGCGCTGCGGATTAGAATAATGAATGACATAGTGTAACAGGGATAACATTTAGGAAATAAATTTTTGCATAGAGATAAAGGTCCAGAATTATTACAAGCCTAGCATGTCTTGCAATTCTTGGTAGTCCACCGGATCTTTCCTTAACGAATCAAAGACAGTGACGTGGCTTCTTTCAGGCTCAATTATAATAAGGATCCAGTGGAAGCTGCGTGCGTAAAATGTTCATGCATATTAGAGCTAACTAACATGTAGAGATAAGGAAAAAGACATCGAAAGTAGACGGTATACACACACTTACTTGAAGTTGTATGGAAGTAGTATGAAATCCTTGAATGTTTGTTTGTGTAGGAAATTGTATATTTTCGCAAAGGTTTTTTCCGGCGCTAATTGTATCTGTTGTTGGTTAACTACAGATGGATCCATGAAGCCTACATGTAGGTACGCCTCTCGGCGGCATGTCTGAATTAGCATCCTACATGAAATGGAAAATGAAGTTAGTACGGTGACGCACGCCAAAATTTACATGTAGAGATAATAAACGGACACTTACAGAATCCAAGCGCTGATCAGAGAGATGTCCAAGGCATCATGATGGTACACTTCGTATATATCCTTGAAGTCTAGCCACAGCACTTTCTCCCCTTCACCGTGAAAATCTATCGGTTTTACTTTCATGCCGATCATCTCCCTTGAGTCGGCGGATGCCATCATGTACCATTGATGGAATTCGTACATCTTTGTTGATAGCTTCCGTACCCATCTCGGCTCAGGGGGCGGTGCAGTTGGCGTCTCGACTTGCCCTATGCATTCATCAAGTCCCAGACCTGTTTCTTCCATGAACTTCAATATATTTGCTTGTTGATCCAAGGGCATTGCTTTTACCCGTTGAGCATCTTTTTTTGATAAATGGCTGAGGTCGGGGACTGGACCGCTGGAGGATGATTTTCCTTTTCTTTTATCCTTTTCATCAGCCTTTACTAGAGCCCGTTCATAGTTTGACAAGAGTGGTATCCTTTTCTTGGCTCCTTCCTCCATCCTGATAAAAAAGTTTAAATCTCGCCGACTTACTGGCGGTGGCTCCATCTCGCTTGCCTTTTTTAATTCGGCTTGTTTCTTGAACCACTCACTGGCCTCTCGTTGGATTTCTGCCCACTGTTCCGCATGAGACATTGCCTCAAAGCGTTCCTTGCGAGCCACTTCAGGGTCGACCTTTGTTTTCTTCTTTCTCTGCTGTCTTTGCTTGGGAGGCGGTGCTCGTGACTTCTTGAGTGGTGCTGCAGGTTCCTTCGAGGGGGCCGCTCTTGGTGCCGGCGACGGTGATCGGGGAGGGGTGTTTTTATTGTCGTCGTCGCTCCCAGCACCAGGATGTGGTGGAGATGGAGACCTTGATATAGATGGAAGAGACGGTCCTGGAGCAGGAGATGCCGGTCTCGAGGTATGAGGAGAAGGTCGCTGCTCGGGATCTACGGGGAGCGGTCTTGAGGTCTGAGGAGATGGCTCCGTGCGGGGAAAAATGATGTAGCGTTTCTTCCATAGAATGATCCCATGAAGCGCATCTGCCAATGTCTTTTCCCCGTCGCCTCCCGGGAAGTCGAGCTCTAGGGCTTCATACTGGGCATCTACTATTTGCTCGACGCAGACGCTGGCGTAGCCTGTTGGAATGTCCATGCCATGACTGCTCTGCCCTGCCAGCGTTGGTAACGCACTCCCGTACGCTACCTGTACATATAGCAGAAGTAAACAAGTTGAACTCCGATCTCGAGGCCTGGATCAATTGACAAGATTGCATAAATATTATGTATAAGTATACCTTAATAGTGAGGTTGCCGACCGGTGCATGCAGCTCACATGAGGTCCGTTGCGTGATGGCATCCACGGGGAACCGTTGCTCCTCCACGGGTAACCTGGGCGTCTGCGCATCGGGGACCCCTGTAGAAGCACAACTGCTCCCGAGGCGTTGAGAAGGGCTGGCGGTGTGAGGATTCGGCATTGCTCCAGATTGCGCCAACTCCGCAACTGCGTCGGCCACCCGCCGATTGATTTCATCCATCATTCTTTGTTCTAGCATCTGCCGCCAGCTCTCCTCCATCTGTTCCTTTCTTCGCTTCCGGCTTCTGTAAGAGGCGCTGGCATCTCGGAAAGCGAACTTCCACGGAACCACCCCGAACCCCCGGCAACGTCCTGGGTGCTCTGGATTACCGAGGGCCAATGTGAGCTCATCATTTTCTCGGTCCACCCTCAACCTCCCAGCCTTGGATTCTTCAATGTTCTTCATGAGATGTTCGGCCTTCTCACGTATTGTGTCATTGAAAATCAGCGTCCCATCCTCTTGGCTTAGGGAGCCTCCATGAGCGTAGTACCAGTTCTTTGATCGTTCCGGCCATTCAATAGTTGCAGGTATGATTCCCCGTTCGATCAGATCTTGTTCCATCTTCCTCCACTTGGGAATTGCTGAGCCATACCCACCTCGCCCCAAATGATGGTGGTAGCCCTTCTGACTAGCATTTGCAACGTTGGTCGTGATCTTTTTCACACCTTCTTCACTCCTCTTGTATTCAACAAATGCATCCCAGTGGTCCCTCAACTTTGGCCACGCGTTGAAGTCTGGAGTTTTGCCCTTCTTGATGTAGTGGGTGTCCAGCATCTTCTTGAATGTCTGGAATTGAGTAGCCATCTTCTTAAGCGTCCACGCTTTGACATCCTTCTCGCTATATCCTTCGGGGAATGTGAAATGTCTCTTCACGTCTTCCCACAGCATATTCTTTTCTGTCTCTGGAAGGGCGTACGGATTATCGCTTCTGCCCTTCCATTCTCTGATGCTGATAGGCACGTTGTCCCGGACGATTGCCCCGATTTGACTAACGTACTTCTTTGCTACTTTCTCGGGAGCAACCGGCCTGCCCTCTTCTGTAACTTCGGTGATGACAAGCCTCCCTTCCATCACCTTTGTACGACCTCGGGTCTTCTGCCCTTGTGTCGATCCGGAGGGCTAACAGTTCAAGATTCGTTAATTAGTACGTAGTAGTAGCGGTGGCGTGAAACAATACAAGAATGGTTGTATATACCTCGCCGGAACCTTCCGCCACGGCAAGTTGTTGCTGCGGCTGTTGCTCTTCATTCCCATCGGCGGACATGTTGAGGAACATGTCCGCCTGGGTGCCCTCTTCATCCGTGTATGATAGTGGAACGTTGTCGCCACTACCAACACCAGCGATTATCTGCTCCATGATATACCTTGCGGTCTCATCGTCTGCTATTTCAACTATTGATGGAAACATACATGGAATCATACATGACAGTCATAGAAATCATCTTAATACAAATTTGTACAAAGTCCTACAAAGTCCGGAATCATACATGTATATAATGAAATCATAAAATAACATGAATCGTACAAAGTCCGGAATATTTATACAAATTTCTATGAATTTTGACGAATTTCTACAAATTTCTATGAATTTTGACAAATTTCTACAAATTTCTATGAATTTCTACAAATTTCTATGAATTTCTATGAATTTCTATGAATTTCTATGAATTTATACAATTTTCTATGAATTTTGACCAATTTCTACAAATTTCTATGAATTTTGACAAATTTCTACAAATTTTGACGAATTTCTTCGAATTTTCTATGAATTTCTACAAATTTTTACGAATTTCCTACGAATTTCTACGAATTTTGACGAATTTCTACGAATTTTGCTGAATTTCTACGGCGGCGATAAGGGCGGCGGAGGCGGGACGGCGGCGGTCAGGGCGGCGGTACGGCGGAGGCGGTTCACCGGAACCACGGGCGGTGCCTACTAGGTTGCCTACTAGGTTGTGATGGGCGGCGGGACGGCGGCGATCACGGCGGCTACTCGGCGGCGATCACGGCGGCTACAAGGCGGCGATCACGGTGGCTACTCGGCGGGACGGCGGCGATCACGGCGGCAACAAGGCGGCGATCACGGTGGCTACTCGGCGGGACGGCGGCGATCACGACGGCTACTCGGCGATCTCTGTATCAACTCTAACTTAACAAGCTAACTAGAAATCTAACTTAACAAACTAACTAGAAATCTAAAAATCTAACTTAACAAAATTAGAAATCTAAAAATCTAACTTAACAAAATTACAATTCTATCTAAAAATAAAACAAAATTAAAAGAAAACCCTCTCCCGGCGCTGCCGGCCGGCGCGGCAGACCTCTCGCGCGCGGGGCGGCGGGACGGCGGCGACCGGGACGGCGGCGGCCGGGCGGCGCGCGGGATAGCGGCGGCCGGGCGGCGCGCGGGACAGCGGCAGCCGGGGCGACGAGGATGAAGACGACGACGGCGGGACGACGAGGACGAAGACGACGACGGCGGGATGACGGCGGCCGAGGCGAAGACGACGACGGCGGCTACAAGGGTCGGCGACGAGGGGCGACGAGGATGGAGCCGGCGACGAGGGGCGACGAGGATGCAGCCGGCGACGAGGTAGCCGGGGGCTGGGCCCGTCGACGGACGAGGAGGGGATCGAGGAGGGCCGGCCGGGGGACGACGACGGCGCAATGCGGGACGTCGACGGCGCAATGGGGGACGACGGCGGCGGCGGCCGGCGAGGGAGGCGGACGGGCGGCGACGGCGGAGAGCGCGGGACTTGCGAAATTTTCGCTAAGTGTGGAACTGGCGGGGGGTAGAAGGGAGTACAGTGCCTTTTAACCCCCCCCCCCCCTTTTATCCCGGTTCGTAATGAGACCCGGGACAAAAGAGCCTTTTGTCCCGGGTCCCGTCACCAACCGGGATAAAAGGGGGGGGGGCCTTTTATCCCGGTTGGTGACGGGACCCGGGACAAAAGGGTGCGCTCCCAGCCCCACCTGGCGGGGGCACCCTTTTATCCCGGGTCCCGTCACCAACCGGGATAAAAGGCCCCCCCCTTTTATCCCGGTTGGTGACGGAACCCAGGACAAAAGGGTGCCCCCGCCAGGTGGGGCTGGGAGCGCACCCTTTTGTCCTAGGTCCCATCACCAACCGGGATAAAAGGGGGGGCCTTTTATCCCGGTTGCACACTGCAACCGGGATAAAATGGTACGTTCGGGCAGGAGACGAAACGTACCCTTTTATCCCGGTTGCCGTTTGCAACCGGGATAAAAGGGGAGCCTTTTGTCTCGGTTGCTGTTAGCACCCGGGACAAAAGGTCTTTTTTCCTATTTTTCTTCTCCCGCCTGTTTTTTGGAAATGGATTTTATTTTACCTTTTCACTGCATTTCAGGATGAAAAACAAAACCTTCACAGATTTTGTACATGCAAAAATATCTTTAATTAACGAGTAAATTGACAATAAGTATGAAGTAATCATTATTTCTATACCAACTCATGTAGCCTGTAAAATATTTATTTTACTGCATTGCTGTGATCAATAAATTATTCAATTAAATTATTTGAATGCGCAGAAAAATCCATGTTAGTATGTGGTTAACAATGTTCATGTATATCTAAAAAATCTTCACCTAACAAATTTAATAACACATGAAATCATACATAGGGTAAATTACAAATTGTATCAATTAATACACAAAGGTCATGTACATTTAACGCATTACAATACAACGTTGTAAAATTTCTTCTTCACGAAAGTTCCTTGATCATGATCGCGGCGTAAGTACGGAGCCTCTTCTTTGGATAGCAGGATGCTTGGATCAACTTCAACGGCGAATGGAGGCATGCCATCAAACTGTTCATAATCATCTGATTGGTCTGTTTTATCCTCGACTCCCACGATTTTTCTTTTACCTGGAAGAACTATGTGGCACTTTGGCTCCCATGTCTCTTCTGGATTCCTCTTGGGTTTGCTGCACATGTCCTTCACATAGAACACCTGATGCACATCATTGGCAAGTACGAATGGGTCATCACTGTATCCAGTCTTGCTCAGATCTACTATTGTCATTCCGTACTGATCTTTGGTGACGGCAGTTAGCTTCACCCAATTGCAAAGAAATAGAGGGATGTACAGCGGTCCGTATTCGAGTTCCCATATCTCCTGTATGAAACCATAATACGACTCCTTGCTATTATTTCTATCCATGGCATCTATGCGGACACCACTATTCTGGTTCGTGCTTTTCTGGTCCTGGGCTCTCGTGTAAAATGTGTAACCATTTATCTCATAGCCTTGGAATTTGACGATTGTGGTAGCAGGTCCCCTGGCTAACCAGGCAAGCTGTGGGTGAATCTCAGAGTTACCCATAAGTTGTTGGCGCAACCAGGAGGGAAAAGTTTCCATGTGATGACGGGTAAGCCAAGCATCGGATTTGGTCGGGTTTTTGGAAGCTACCATCTGCCTGTGCTGCTCGATATACGGAGACACAAAGGATGACTGTTGTAGAACAGTGTAGTGTGCCTTGTCGAACAAATCAGTATCATTGCTCAAACTTGATTTCCTTCCAAGGGTGCCCATTCCTCGGAGCCTCCCCTCGTGGCGTGAAGTTGGAACCCCAATCGAGTCAATTGAATCAATAAAATCAACACAAAACTCGATCACCTCCTCTGTTCCATATCCCCTGGCGATGCTTCCTTCTGGACGGGCACGATTACGAACATAGTTTTTTAGGACTGCCATGAACCTCTCGAAAGGCCACATATTGTGCAGGTATACAGGTCCGAGAATACCAATCTCTTTTACTAGGTGAACCAGTAAGTGCGTCATAATATTGAAGAAGGATGGTGGAAATAACAACTCAAAACTGACAAGACATTGCACCACATCGTTCTGTAGCTTTGATAGCTTGGATGGATCGATTGCCTTCTGCGAAATCGCATTGAGAAACGCGCATAGCTTTACGAGCGGCAACCGGACATTTTCTGGTAGAACACCCCTCAATGCAACCGGAAGCAACTGGGTCATCAACATGTGGCAGTCATGAGCCTTGAGATTTGTAAACTTCTTTTGTTTCATATTTATTATTCCCTTTATATTCGAGGAGTACCCAGACGGGACCTTCATACTATTCAAGCATTCAAACATGCTATCCTTCTCCTCCTTGCTGAGAGTGTAACTGGCAGGACGTAAGTAGTGCTATCCATTATCTCTCTTTTCCGGATGTAGGTCATCTCGTTGCCCCATGGCTTTCAGGTCCTGTCGTGCTTCCAATGTATCTTTTGAGGTTCCATAAACACCCATGAAGCCTAGCACATTCACGCAAAGATTCTTCGTCAGGTGCATAACGTCTATTGCGTTGCGAACCTCTAGGATTTCCCAATAAGGTAGCTCCCAAAATATTGACTTTTTCTTCCACATGGGTGCATGTCCGTTATCGTCGTTCGGAATAGGTTGGCTACCAAGTCCCTTTCCGAAGACTACATATACATCCTTCATCATCTCAAACACACGCTTTCCATTACGGTGTGCAGGTTTTTTACGATGGTCTGGCGTCCCTTTGAAATGCATCCCGCTCTTTCTCAGCTGGTGGTGAGCAGGGAGAAATCGACGATGACCCATATAGACGACCTTCTTACAGTGCTTCAAGTACATGCTGTCTGTGTCGTCTAAACAGTGGGTGCATGCCCGATATCCCTTATTTGTCTGTCCTGAAAGGTTACTCAATGCAGGCCAATCGTTGATGGTTACGAACAACAGTGCTCGTAGATTAAAGATCTTTTGTCTATCCTCATCCCACACACGTACACCTTCTTCCTTCCAGAGCTGTAAAAGGTCATCAACCAACGGCCTTAGGTACACGTCAATGTCGTTGCCGGGTTGTTTTGTGCCTTGGATAAGCGCCGGCATCATAATGAACTTCCGCTTCATGCACAGCCAAGGAGGAAGGTTGAACATACAAAGTGTCACAGGCCAAGTACTATGACCACTACTCAATTCACCGAATGGATTGAATCAATCAGTGCTTAAACCAAACCTTATGTTCCTTGCTTCACTTTCAAAGTCTGGGAATGTTCTATCAATTGATCTCCACTGTGCCCCATCTGCGGGGTGTCTCAGCATCTCATCTTCCTTACGGTCTTCTTTGTGCCATCGCATCAACTTAGCATTCGCCTTGTTCCTGAACAAGCGCTTCAAGCGTGGTATTATAGGGAAATACCACATCACCTTCGCGGGAACTCTCTTCTTGGGAGACTGCCCCTCGACATCACCAGGATCATCTCGCCTGATCTTATACTGTAGGGCTTCGCAGACGGGACAAGCATCCAATTTCTCGTATTCATCACCACGATAGAGGATACAGTCATTAGGGCATGCGTGTATCTTCTGAACATCCAATCCGAGAGGGCAAATAATCTGTTTAGCTTCATATGTTGTGGACGGTAATTCATTATTCTCGGGGAGAATCTTCTTGACAATGTTCAACATCCCCTGAAATGCCTTATCGGACACACCATTTTTTGCCTTCCATTGCACAAATTCTAGTGTCGTACCTAGTTTTTTATGACCCTGCTGGCAACCTGGGTACAACAATTTTTGGTGATCATCTATCATGCGCTGCAACTTTGCTGCTTCCTTCTCAATTTCGCAATCTCTGTATGCATCTCGTATCACCTGACCAAGATCATCAGTAGGGTCATTTTCTGCAAACTCATCTTCATCAGCCTCGCCCATTGTAGAACCTGCAAAAGCTTGGCCTGCAACCCAGTCCGGAATGGTGTCATCTTCCTCCTCCTCCTCGCCATCTTCCATTACAACCCCTAGTTCACCGTGCTTGGTCCAAACCAAATAGTTAGGCATGAAACCGTATTTAAACAAGTGGCTGTGAATAGTCCCCCAGGAATCCTTTGAATACTCCTTCCTGTTATTGCATTGGAAGCATGGACAACATACGAACCCATTCTCTGGCTTGTTCGCTTTTGCCACTTCGAGAAAATAATGCAAGCCATCAATAAACACCTTGCTCCGCCTGTCTGCATTATACATCCATTGCCGGTCCATCTGCATCGTAGTACGCATGAAAATGGATTAAACTTGACAATGGATTACGCGTGAAAATCAATTAAAGATCCAAACAACATGGTACAATACAACAACATGAAGATCCAAATACACATATTTAAATTAAAGTCCCAAACACTGCATAAGTTGTTCAACTTGAAGACCGTGATCATCTCGCGAGGATGTCCTCAACTGGGCGGCACCGGTATTCGTCATGAAAGAGGTTAGATGCTACGGAAAAGGGGACACGGTCACGATGTCCGTATCCACTCTTTCTTGTAGAATCGAACCTCCTTCTTGACATACGTTGCTGCTCGGCGGAAAAAATCCTCGGAGAGATGAACACGGTATGCAAGTTCAACAAGTAGCAGAAGTCATCTATGTACAAAAATTCTTTCCTTACCACTACAGAAGTTGTTGAACTTGAAGACCGTATTCATTTCGCGAGGATGTCCTCAGCTGGGCGGCACCGCACTTCGTCATGAAAGAGGTTAGATGCTACGGAAAAGGGGACACGGTCACGATGTCCGTATCCACTCTTTCTCATAGAATCGAACCTCCTTCTTGACATACGTTGCTACTCGGCGGAGAACATCGTCGCAGAAATGAACACGGTATGCAAGTTCAACAAGTATATGGATTTAAAAAACCATATTGAATTTGATAAGATAAACCGTCTAGACAAGGTAGCATCATTTTTAAACCACTGAAATAATGCATACTATATATGACACATCAATCTCCCTCACATTCTAGCTCAAAATACCTCTCCATTTTTCTACTTCATCATCACATTGTAGCAAATAATCTTTCCATCTCCAAAGCATAAATCAAAGCATAACACAAGGATGAAGTAGCAAACCTTCGCAGCACTTGTTGGCTGAGTCAAATTCCCACGAAAATGAGGGAAAAAACTTCGGGCAGCACCTCCCTTGCTTGGGCACCACCGGAGAGTAGGTGAAGCTCAGCTCTCTATCAATGTGCTGGACTGCTCGGGCTGGAGGAAGAAAAAAGTCTCTGTCTCGGGATATAGTGGGGGATGAGTTTTTATCCCGGTTAAAAACTCCAACCGAGACAAAAGGAAACACCTTTTGTCCCGGTTGGAAGTTTATCCCGGTTGGAGGATCCAACCGGGATAAAAGGGACACCCTTTTATCCCGGTTGGAGGCACCAACCGGGACTAACCCTTTTATCCCGGTTGGTGCCTCCAACCGGGATAAAAGGGTGTCCCTTTTATCCCGGTTGGATCCTCCAACCAGGATAAAAGGGTCCCGCCACCGACGCCCCCCAGCTAGCCTTTGCAACCGGGACTAAAGGGGGGCCTTTAGTCCCGGTTGCAATTACCAACCGGGACTAATGCTCCCCTCCAAATTTCCACACCCCGGCGCACCCCCTTTTGTCCCGGGCCACTTTTAAACCGGGATAAAAGGGGGCGGATCGAAAGTCAGTTCTCTACTAGTGGATGCACCCTTGAGCCTTTCTCTCATCATCTCTGACTGTTGAAATTGCAAGTATTCAGTTTCAGAACAAGATGGATGGGACAAAAAGGCTTAGTACGTTCTAATCCTGGTGCTTGCCCATTGCCATGCCTAGCCAGACCACCGTTCGCTAATTGTGCCGACCACAGTGGACACCTTGAGGCATTTCGATCTATGCATGATTTGTAACCCACTTTGAGCTATCTTAACGCAAAGGACGTGTGCTGCGGTTTCAAGGTTGTGGTGGCATATATCCGAGGAGGAGAGGGTGGCAGCAGTCTGGTCAGCTAAGACATATGGTCGTGGCGACGTGGCCATTGAGCCAGGCGCCGGCTTGTATGGGTTGCGGCACTGGTATTGAACTCGGATCTATCTTTGGCTGTTGGTGCTGGTTGGCTCAAGCTCCATGGATCGTCGGTGTGTTGATCTCTAATCCGTGAACAAGAAAAATTACAGTGCACCAGTATTTAAGTTGGTTTCACGAAGAGAGATTGGTAGATTACTAGTTTTTAATGAGTTCAACGTAGTAGGGATAGACTACCATGAGAACTCATCACTCTTGCATACATTCTCCAATCCCTTATCCATTTGTTGAATATGTTTCGGCAAAATCTCCACCTAGGAACATATGCTGGTTTGGTAGGCTGACAGATCCTAGCTAGACAGCCAAATAGATCTCTTGTGGGCCGTTGCATTATCAGCATATGCATGGGAGTCCGAAACGTAATTTTCATTCCTCCCTCATCTTGTTAGCCTGGATGTACTTTATAGTAGAAGGTAGTGTAACCAAATCATCTACTCCATTGGGCCATGGCTATGTTCAATCTTACTATTACTAATTGGAGGCTCCTTTTAAAGATTCCAGGTGAAGCCACCTAGGATTCCTACGTGGACACTCTAGAAAAAGAGAGAAATCCTAGAAATTCTCACAAAAAAGCAAAACATCCAACCATCAATCGATAGATTCAAATCATCGTAGCCATTGGATCTATTATATTTTCTAAAAAAATACCCACCTATGCTATTATGAAAATAGCCTAAAGTAACCCCCTAAATCTATATATAAATTACCCACCTCTGCCATTATATAAAATATACTAAAGTAACCCCCTAATCTTCATCCAAATTACCTATTTATGCCATTATAAACAATATTTAAAATAACCCCCAAATTTGCAATTGAATTGCCTACCACTATTACCTAAGTTTAAGTAGTTTAAACTTAAAGTAACCCCTTAAATTTGCATCTATATTACCCACATATGCCATTATTAAAAATAACATGAGGTAACCCTACATTCGAATCAAATAACCTTAATTAAAAATATATAGCAATATATGATTCTAAATCGTCTATATCTTTCACTATTGATATACGATATAACAATTAAGGTCTATATGCATGATGTGTTCACCATTTATAAGGATATAAAATGATGATAATGTAGATTTCTATGATAAATTGTATCTCAAACTTAGGGTTCATTAAATAAATTCAAGCGCATACCTGCGATTCAACGTGAAAAGTTAAAGATTATAAATATGGTTGAAAATATTATAGAGTAATTACTAACTAAAATCGATCACAATTGGATGAAGATATTAAGTATATATCTACATAAATATTGTGGTCGAATATTTAACAAACGAGAGGTAGCTTATGGTAATAGTTTTGTAGCAGTGTAGTCTTATTTTTTTTCTCCATTGGAGACTCCACAATAGTTCCCACGAGACAAGCTAGAAAAAAGAGATAAATTCTCATAAAAATTAAAAACATCAAACACCAATCCTGTAAACTCTAATAATCATAGCCATTGATCTATTATATTTTCTAAAAAGTTACCCACCACTGTCATTGTGAAAATATTCAAAAATGAGCTCTAAACCTATATCTAAATTACCGAGCTTAGCTATTATAAAAAATAATCTAAAGTAACCCTATAATCTTCGTCCAATTTACTAATACACATACACTACGGGAGAGAGGAACATTGCCGAGTGCCTGGGACACTCGGCAAAGCCCAAAAACACTCGGCGAACCCTTTGCCGAGTGTAACACTCAGCAGTGGGCAGACGATAAAAATCCTGCCGGCAAACAAACTTTGCCGAGTGTTTTTTGCCGGGCACCCGGCAAAGCTTTAGCCAAGTGCCCAAAAAACACTCGGCAACAATTTTAGAAAAAAATAAAAAAAATAGTCGCTGGCCGCCGCCGCCACTGCCGGCCACCACCACCGCCGCCACCACCACTGCCGGCCACACGCCGCCACCGTCACTGGCCCAAGCCCTCCCTGGATCTCACCGCCATGGCGCTGGAGGTGTACCTGTGTCCCGAGGCGATGTCCAGGCTCGTCGCCGACGAGGAGTTCATGGAGCCTGTGAGCCTGTGAGCATCGCCTCAGCACTCGATTTTTTCGACGCTCGGACGGCCGGCGCTTTCTCTTCCTCCTCCCGACGGGTTCATCTTCCTCGCGTCCACCCCCCCCCCCCCCGCCGCCGCCCCACGCGCCGCCGCCCTGCCTCGGCGGGCTAGGTTCTCAGCGGAGGACGGCTCCCACCTCCGCTTCCATCATCTCGTCACCCCCGCCCGAGCCTTGCCCAACTGCCATCCTCCACTGCCTAGGGGGCCGCCGCCCGGATCTCGCTGAGGAGGGGTGCGGAGAGGGGGCGGCCGCCGGGGGAAGGAGTGGCGGCCGACCACTGCCGGATCCGGCCCCGGGAGGCCACCACGGCCCCGCCCACCATGGCCTCCGCCGGGGGAAGGAGTGTGGCGGCCGGCCACTGCCGGATCCGGCCCTGAGGGGCCACCACGCCCCCCGCCCACCAAGACCTTCGCCGGATCCGGCCTCGAGGGGCGGCGCGGCGGAGGAGAGGGAGGGGAGGGGCTCGCCGGAGGAGAGGGGAGGGGGCCGGGGCCGCCCTGGGTCCGCCGGAGGAGAGGGAGGGGAGGGGGCCGGGGGGGCGCGCGTGCGGCAGCGACGGCGGCGACGACAGGGCGCTGGGTCCGCCGGAGGAGAGGGAGGGGAGGGGGCCGGGGGGGGCGCGCGTGCGGCGGCGGTGGCGGCGGCGGCGGCGGCAGGGGAGGGGGCCGGGGGGCCGGGGGGGCGCGCTGGAGGAGAGTGGGGGCCGGGCGGTCTACGCGTGGGGGAGGCCGGGGGGGTTGTTTTGAGGGGGGGGCGTCTGGTTTGCCGAGTGTCCTACGTGGACACTCGGTAAAGGGTTTCTTTGCCGAGTGTCCAACGTATGTGGGGAGTAGAAAGGAAAAAAAATTATTTTTTTGCCGAGTGTCAAAAAAAAAACACTCGGCAAACCCCCCTCTTTGCCGAGTGTTTTTTTTGACACTCGGCAAACCCCCCTCTTTGCCGAGTGTTTTTTTTGACACTGGGCAAAGAGGGTGGTTTGCCGAGTGTTTTTTTGACACTCGGCAAAGAGGGTGGTTTGCCGAGTGTTTTTTTTGACACTCAGCAAAGCCCCAATTTGCTGAGTGTTTTTTATTTGCCGAGTGTTTTTGGCTTGGCACTCGGCGAAGAGCTTGTTTGCCGAGTGCTCGAAAAAAACACTCGGCAAAAAAAATACACTCGGCAATTTTTAGCTTTCCCGTAGTGATAATTATAAAGCATAACTTAAAATGTCATTCTAAAATTTTATCTATGTTACCCATGTGTGTTGTTATTAAAAATAACCTAAAGTAAACACCTAAATATTAATCTAATTATCTTCATGTGCATCATACAGAAATATCAAAAAGTAAACTAATATATGATTCTAAATTACCTATTTATGTCATTATTAATATAAAAATATTAAGTTAAAGTATATACACATGATGAGTGCCACCATTTAGACTATTTATACATGTATGTGAGGAATCGATGAAAAATATTGATTTGAATGCTAAACATAATGTATGGAGGATTGGATGTGTGATACAAAATGGAAAAAGTACGAATATGGATGAAAACGTGCATAGAGTAATTATTAATTAAAAATCAATCACAACTAGACAAAGATAGATACATGTATCTATATAAGTATTATGTTGAAGTATTGAAAAATAAGAGAGTCGTAGGTAAACAATTTTGATTATTAGCTAGGAGTTTAATTTCTAAATAATTTTCAAATACAATAGCTTCTAAAAACATTAGCCCGTGCGGGAGCACGGGTTGATGGACTAGTATCATTTATATTGATGTTCCTGTCTTCGTGATGAACAATTGGTTCACTGCAGGATTTGTCCAATTTTTAAGAGGTCTAACGAAGTGAAGCACTTTCTTTAACAAGTTTTATCCTGTTCAAATATCACACTTTCAGGCCATGTAATAAGCTACGGTGGTTGTATATGTTATGATGCAAAAAAGTCAGATCAACTGGTTCCTTTATTTAAAGGAAAAAATGCAGCAATCCTCTTCTCTAGAAACTACCAGATATTTTCACCAAACTGGTCATCCAATGAGACATGGCCGGTGTCTACCACGGCTCCAGCAGGATAGGGTCGCTCCACGTCCTAGATCTTTGCCAAAGCCCACAAATGCATTGAATTGCCCCATAGCATAGCAGGTGGATTAGGTCTCCCAGAATATGGTATTCTAGTGCCATCACAGGTACGCTCTGCCTGAAAGGAATTTACAAGATCCTGTGACGCACAATCCTGACACCTTCCATGGCTAGATGTCCACTTAGGGTTCACTACGTGGCTTGCTGCCAGCTGCCGCAGCAAAGAAAGCTAGTTTCATTTCTTCCAAATCTAGACAACAGGATGATGCTCTTGTCACATGTCTAGCCAATACTTGAAAATGCATCGTGGCGTATCCGCCATTTTATAGTAAGTTGGGAGAAGCCAAATATTTACTGCATCCAACTACGAAATTTCTATGTTGTACTATTTTATCAACAAACAAAAAACACCATTACCAAAAACCACATATATTGCAACATATTTCATATTTTTTGCGAAACACATAATAGTTCACATGACGCACACCACTATAAAAGCGTGCACGCACACCCTGTCTATAAAAATATGCCTGCGAGAGAATGGACTAGCATATCTTTTTAGATTTACTAATTCACCACGGGTGTGTCATTGCCACATGTACGTCGCCACTAAAATAATAATTAGCTGTAAATGTGATCTCCTACGTTGAGTTGGAGAATCGAAATAGGGTGAACACTATAAAAATCCTGTAATACGTGATGTACAAATTTCATCATAGTTCACTGGAAAATAGTTTTTTAGGAAAATTGGAAAATCTTTACAAAGTGGTGTCCATGGCGATTTCTAATTTAATCATGTTCGAGCGAGCCACGTGAAGTTTCTTCAAAATTATCATAGATCAACAAAATCTGTGATGTTTGTTAACCGTCACAGAATGACCTTAGGTTCATGCAGCCCAAACCAGGTGCAAAGTTACGGATGAAAACAAACATAATGAATCATTGTCACTTGGGAACGATAGATATCTTTAATGGATTAAATAGCCACTTGGGGCCATCGACATGATATCGCTGTGTCTGCCAAAGCTAACGTCAGGCACCAAGTGGGTTGTCATGGCAAATGTAGTAACCGGTCCATTTTGGATTTGACTCATCGGCGCTTTTCAGAGAATATGTACAAATGATACCTTTTTTCCAATTATCTATGAGTCAAGCCTATTATCATGTTGAGAACAATATAAAGCCCGTTTCAGAGAATATAGACAAATATAGTTATTAATAATAGCAAGGTATGAATTAAAGCAGATAAGAATTTATTTCTCGTATCTAAAACAACAAATAGGCAATCACATTGTTGTAATAACTTGCTACGTGGCTGCTTAATTGAGGCCAAAACTTGCTACGACTAGATTATTGCAGACCTCGAATCCCGCTGTTGCATCTCCTCCTGTTTCTCTCAGAAGCTAATCATCCACTGTTAGCTTCCAATGAAATTTCACTTGCTCAACCAATGCGATTCCACTCTGTTCCGAAAGGTGAAGATAAAGTATCGACGCATCGCTGCGAAACCCTCTTGAAAAACCTGTTGTACCTATCCTCTGCACCCTGCTCTAGCCGAGTGAGACACTAAGGATCTCATGCCATCATCGCGAGCTCGCCTAGCCGCAGAGCTGGGGTCACCGGACGCCGACTTCTTTGGAGGGTGAGTCCAGGCAGGAGCACCCGATGCTCGCGTAATCCAGAGTCCAAGCGCCCAGCAAGATTTGTAATCCTGACGCCACACATTCCCATCGCACCGACAATCCGATAGTGAATAGGTCATGCAGTGTCGCGAGTACTAAAATTCAAAGCATAGTAGTGCTGTCTGCGGTGCTAACTGCTAAGCCTAGAGATTTTTTTGAAAGGAAAAGGGCACGAGATTGTGCCTATTTCATTGATAAAGATGGGTTACAGCCAGCTAGCCGGTTCGGGAAAAGGATAAAGGAAAAAGGAAAAGGTATAGAGGCCCCCCGCGTGTGTGACATCTATGGAAGGATCGCCGCTAAGGCTTTGGCTCCTGCTGTTACCCACATGTTGGCTGAGAGTTTGATTTTTGCCATTAGCGATGTTGTCGGGGAACCCTGATGGTGGAAGATGCGCAAATTTCGCTCGTTCCATATTTCCCACATAATCAGGAGAGTGAGACTTCGAGACGCTTTCCGCGGGATTCCTGTTGTTGATGTGATGTTTGTCCACCACTCGATGGCCGTTGTGTTGTGTTTCCATTGATTTGGTTTCAGATTCTCTTGTGACAGCCATTGCGCTACTAGGTTCCAGATCTGCTTTGTGTATCTGCAGTCGGCTAAGAGATGGTGAGCAGTCTCCATCGTGCATCTGCACAGGGTGCATGTTGGGGTGTGGTCCCAGCCCCGTTTTGCTAATCTGTCCGAAGTCCAGACCCTATTTTGAAGAATAAGCCAGGCGAAGACTTTGCATTTTGTTGGTGCCCAGGATTGCCACACTGTTGCTAGATCGGGCGTCTTCATGGTGCCGAGGAGCTGGGCCTTATATGCTGAAGCAGCAGTGTACTGGCCGCTCCGTGTGAAATTCCATGTAATGGCGTCCTCCTGGGTCGGGTTTAAATTGAATTGTTGGATTAGAAGCCAGAGGGCTATGAACTCGTTCAAGAGCGTGTTTGTAAGATCTGATGTGAGTTGGAGATCTCTGATCCAGTTATTGTTGTCGAGGGCCGCTCGCACTGACTTCTTCTTCCCTTTGGTTTTTGCGTAGAGTCGTGGGGCAATGTCTTTCGGTCGTCGGCCTGCAACCCACGCGTCTTGCCAGAAAAGAGTCTTGTCCCCGTTGCCGAGTTGTATCGTCGTGCATGCAGCGAAGAGCAGTTTGTCACGGTCGTCACATGGAGTTGTGGTTCCGACCCATGTCTTGTCTGGGAAAGCCCATTCCTGCCAGAGCCATCTGAGGCGGAGTGCTCTTGCGAATTTGTGAAGGTCGAGGATGCCCACGCCGCCATTCTCTTTCAGTGAAGTTGTCCTTGTCCAGTTGATCTTGCATTTTCCCCCGGTGAGTTCGTTGTCTCCCGCCCATAGAAAGCGTTTCCTTATTTTGTCAATTTCCTCTAGCACTTCTTTGGGAGTTCTGAGGGTCGTGAGGGTGTAGATCGGCTGTGAGGATAGGACGGATTTGGTGAGGCATAGCCGGCCGGCCTGTGTAAGGTTCCTTCCTTTCCATTTGGACAGCTTGCTCGCCATTTTGTCGATCAGAGGTTGGAAGTCTATTCGACGAAGCCGTTGAACCGTGAGGGGAAGGCCCAGGTATTTTATCGGGAAATTCTTTTGTGTTACTGGGAGATTGCAGAGCACTTCTGGGATATGAATGTGGGAGCAGCTTATTGTCGTAACACTAGTTTTTTGTATGTTCGTCTTGAGTCCTGTCGCTTCTCTGAAATTTTGCAGGAGGTTCTTCAGGTTTGTGACGTCCCTTGTGGTAGGTTTAATGAAAATCACCACGTCGTCGGCGTACATTGATGTTCTTATTTTTGCCGCTCGGTTATTTAGCTTCTGGAGCAGTCTCTTTTCCGTGGCTGCCGAAAGCAGGTACTGTAGTGGGTCTATCGCTAGGATGAAAAGGAGTGGTGAGAGCGGGTCCCCTTGGCGTAGTCCTCTTCCATGTTGTATGTGTTCTAGGGGTAGGCCGTTTAGTGAGATTCGTGATGTTGACGTGGACAGGATAGCTGCAATCCAGTCTCTCCATTTCGGTGGGAAACCTCTGCGTTGCATCATGGTAAGGAGGTAGTCCCAACGTACTGAGTCAAAGGCCTTGGAGATATCAAGCTTCATAAGCAGTGTTGGCTGGCTGTGCCTATGGAATCGGCGTGCCAGATTCTGGACGTAGAGGAAGTTATCATGAATGATTCGTCCTTTTATGAAAGCGCTTTGGCACGGTGAGACCAACTGGTTCATGAAGGGGGTTAGACGTAGGGCTAAGGTCTTAGTGATAATCTTCGCAATGGCGTGGATCAGGCTGATGGGCCTGTAATCAGTTATGTTCTCTGCTCCATCTTTTTTGGGTATTAGAATTATAGTTGCTTTGTTAAGCAGGTTGAGGTCTACGCAGCGAGAGTTGAAGAAAGACGCTATTGCCGCCATGAGGTCCCCTTTGATTGTTTCCCAGCAGGCGGTGAAGAAGAGACCTGTAAAACCGTCTGGACCGGGCGCCTTGTTTTTTGGCATTTGTGAGACGGCCCGTCGGATTTCATCTTCGGTGAACGGGTTATCGAGCGAAGACAGATCGACAGACGGGAAGGTTAGGGCTGACCAATTTAAGTCAAGCGTTCTGTGCGGCGGCTCCCGCATAACATTTTTGAAATGATCTTGCACTAAGTGTTGTTTGTCGTGATGGGTGAATGCCCAGCCATTGTCGCTACTAAGCTTTTGAATGAAGTTTTTTCTTTTCCGACCATTGGCCTTCAGGTGAAAGAATCTTGTGTTGGCATCCCCCTCTTTAAGATATGTGACCCTGGAGCATTGTCTTTTCCTAGCTCGTTCGATGACTGCCCATCCCATGAGTCGCTTTTTGAGCTTGTGTCTTAAAAGCGTTTCTGCCGCAGAAAGGGCACGGTTGTCTTGTGCCTCATCAAGTAGTAGTATGATTTCTCGAGCCATGTGAATCTTCATTTTCATATCCGAAAGCATGGATTCGCTCCAGCGTCTAAGTGCCTGCGATGTCACGTAAAGCTTATGGCCCAGTCTGTGAAAAGGCTCCGTGTGATGAGTCGGTCTGTTCCAAGCCGTGGAGACGATCTGTTGGAAGTTTGGTAAATGTACCCAGAAGTTTTCGAATTTGAAGGTAGGCGGACGTCAGAGGGTGGCATGGTTGGTGATAAGCAGTGGAGAGTGGTCGGAATGGTCCGATGATAGTGCGTGTAGAAGGCAATTATCAAATCGGAGGTCCCAGCTTTGATTGTAGAAAACTCTGTCGAGGCGGACAAGCGTCGGTGTAGTACGTTCGTTGCTCCATGTGAATTTTCGGTTTTGCAGGTGTAGCTCCTTTAATCCACAGTAAGCGATGGTGTTTCTGAATCTATTCATAAGGCGCCGGTTGAGGTTCATATTGTTTTTATCTCTTGCGCGATAGATTAAATTGAAGTCCCCTAGGATTAGCCACTTTGTGTCGTCCGATGGTTTTAGCCGCCGCATATGCCTTAGGAAACCTTCCTTTTCAGGTCTACGTGTCGGGCCATATACCGCTGTCAGCTTGAAGGTGGTCATGCAGTGTCGGACTGTAACTTCCGCCGATATGGAATATCGACCAATAGTAACGTTTTGCGTTTGTACCGCCGTATCATTCCACAGTAGGAGAATCCCTCCTTTGGTGCCTATCGCCGGTTTATATGCAAAATTGTCTAATTTGTAGGCTCCTAGAAAGGCGGCCAGGCTGGAGTTGATAGTTTGTAGCTTTGTTTCTTGGAGACATGCAATGTGACACGGTGTCGATCTCAATACGTCGTGTACAGGAAGGCAGCGTGCTGCCGCATTTAGGCCTCTAACATTCCACGAGAAAATGTCCACGTTACCGTACGTCATGTACCATATTTGACCGCATGTATAAGTAGTTATCGCAGCAGCAGCGTGTTTGTCGGTAAGCTTCTTCAGTGGTTATGAAGACGGTGCTGCATGTGGTTGTTGTTGTTAGACGTGGCCTAGGAACGACGTGGGTATCAGCTCCCCTAAGTTTTACGGTAGTTCTTAGGTTCGAGGTACAGACGGATGCCCGAAGGTCGAAGCCAGCAGGGCGATTAAGAGTAGAAGCCCGAAGGTCGCAGCCAGCAGGGCTAAGCAGTACATATGGAGATACAGACGATAAGGTGGATGACATGAAGTGTCGGTAGACGCTCGGAGTCGATGTCGTCGCTCTAGACTGTGGGGTCCCCATTGAGCTGCTGAAAGTCCGCCACTGCCGTTTCTGCATGATTTATGAGCGCATCATCTAGCATGTCCGCGCCTTCATCGTCCAAACCAAAAATGGCTGTCAGGGCAGCCACTATGGCTTCCGGTATAGGTCCTTGGAAACTTGACAGGAAGTCGCGAAGGACTTCGTCAACAGGCGCCGTTTCTTCAGAAGTGAGTCCTAGTTTGCGGCATAAGTTCCGCTGTGCTTTCTCGGTCACCGAGATGGAGGGCTTCCGTGCCAGTCGTGCACTCCTCCGCACCGCCTTCATGTCGAAGGTACGGCGTTGACGTTGGCGACGCGGTTCCGGGGCCTGGATCAGAGGTGGAGTAGGAGTACGGAAAAGGGAGTTGATCTCCAGGAGGTCCAAATCCTCCTCCCTCTGTCCCCTCTGTCCGGTCGGTGGGCTGGTCTGGCCCACGTGCCCACTGAGGCCCGAGATCGCCGGCCCAATTTGACGCTCTGCCGAAACTGCAGAATTGTTAGTGTGGGCCAGTGTCCCGGCCATCGGTGAGGAGTGGGCTCCCTGTGCCGCTGGGCCGTCTGGAGTCGTCTTCCGGAGGGGCGTCGCGGGCCCCCGGCCCGGCGTGGGAGAGCCGTGGAAGGAGGCCCCGGGCGCCATCGGTCCATCAGAGCCGCTCATGTGCGGGTTCAGTGGGGGTTGATGGCCCAGAAGAGGCAGCCCATGGACCGATGGCCCAGCAGGCTTCCGCCCCCGAGCCAGGTCGTCGACGTGGCCCATTGAGGCCTGCTTGATGTCGACCGTCATGGCGTCGAGCGCCTGTTCGACGTCGGCCACCGTCGGCGATGGCGTCGCCGGTAGGGGCGCCGCCCTTGTCGATGGCGCCGCCGGGAGAAGAGCCGCCCGGAGGGTGTCGAAGACTCGAGGCAGCGGGATGGTTGCGGACCAGGCTTTTTCCCCCGAGGTTGTGCCGTCGAAGCCCAGGCGGTCGGCGAGCCAGGAGATCTTGCGGGCATAGCCGTCGTCGTGGAGGTTCCCTTCCCTGTCTTCCAGATCAACACAGTTAGCAGATGACATTACCTTGCTGTTGTGCATTAGCGTGGACATCTTGGCTTGGAACAGAGCTCGGAGGTTGGGCGCGGGGAGGATGCTCTGCTCCTGGATGTCGATGTTCTGATGCCGTCCTTGTGGTGGCACGTAGCTACGGCGTGGTGGTGACCTGGTTCGGTCGCGGCGCCCTGCATCCGCGCAGCCCCAGTATGCATCTCCGAAAGTGCGGCCGTGGCCTGGGTGTTTGTAGTCTGGTTGGTCGTCGTCGTCGTTGTCGTCGTCGTCGCCGCGGCGCTTGTCCGGCCAGATGAAGTCGCTTTTGCAGGAATGCCGGGCCGGCCGGGGCTTGGGGCGTCCCCTGTCGTTCTGGCGAACATGGTGTCCCCGGCCATGTCCACCCGCAGGTGCGTCGACTTCTCCTGAGGCTCCGCGCCCACCGCCGCTGACTTCAGAGGCTCCGCTTCTCCCGCGTCGTTGGTCCTCCCGTCATCGGTCGCCGTGGTCATCATGGTTCCGAGGGGTCGGCTCACGCGGCGGTCGCGGCAGCCTAGCCGGGAAGGACGACCTAGCATCAGGTGGGGCGCCATCAACCAGGCCGTATCGCCACTCGTACCGCCGGCGGATCGGGGTGATGTTCTCCGGGGCATCGACGGCTTGCTGAAGATTGCGCGCCGCCGCCGTGTAGTCCTCCAGGAGGGGCATGTGGATGAAGATCTCATAGCGTGCTCCTTGCTGCCAAGACATCAAAGGGGGCTCGGCCGATACAGAGAAGGTAGAAGATTTGGTTACCGGACTGTGGGCGAACGCAAGCCAGACCTTCTTGGGGATCTCACTCGGGTCAACCGTCCACGCCCAGAGCTCGATGTGCCTTGAATCCGCCGGCTGGACGAGGTCGGTGACGATGTGCTGCAGTGCACATTTGTGGCCGATGACGCGCTCGACGATCTCCGGCGTCCAGGCGTGGCGCGGGATGCCGTCGAGGCAGAGCCGCACCCGGTAGAAGATGCGGAAGCCTAGGGCATGGGTGAGGCTGCGCCATGGCCGGAGGCAGATGTCAAGTCCCCCGCCGGTGAAGCGTCCGCGGCGCCGTGCCTCAGCCGCCTGTGTCGCGCTGTCGAAGTGGATGAGGTACGGCTCCGGTTGGTGAAGCGTGACGCTGACCTCGCCGGGACGCAGACGGAGCTCCCTGCTGATGAGCCCCGCTATGTCGCGGGCTCCGGCGCCTGGCGGCAGGTGAAGCGCCCAAGGGACGAGGGCGCAGGCCTCCCACTCCCTCGCGTCGTGCTCGAGGTGGAAGGAGTCAGAGACGAAGATCGTCTCGACCTCCGGGCGCGTGTGAGGGTCACCAATGGCCATGTTGTTGATGTTCTTGCGGCTTGGTGGCGGAGGTGGGCGTGGTGCTGGGGGAGCAGGGAAGTGGCTGACGGGGAGCGTGTGGCGGAGGCGGGCGGGGGGCTTGTTGCTGTATGGGGGTGGAGCTGCAATCCTCGCCCGGCAGCTTCGCTCTTTGTGGCCGGTGCGTCTGCAACGGTAGCAGCGCACCGGGTCGCGGCAGGAGGCGGCGCGGTGGTCAGGTGCGAGGCAGATGAAGCAGCGTCCCGCCGTCACACGGTTGAAGTCGAGCAGAGCTTTGGTGGGTGGCCGTCTTGAAGGGCTCCTGTGATGGCGGTCATGTCCGTCGAGTCACCGCGGGATCTCAGGCGGCGCCTTCTGGCGCGCCCGACGGTGCGTCACCGTCTGTCACTCCTGATCCAGCTGGCGCATATGGAGATCCGGTGTCGAGACGCGCTTGGTCCGGGGAGTCGCTGACGTCGTGGCGTGGTGAATGCGCCGTAGAGCCGTCGTGTCGCCGGAGTAACTGCGGCCTCTGCTGGCGGGGTGGCTTTGGGCAGCGTTGGAGCGCCGGACGGGGGGATAGGTGGGGGACTTGAAGACTCCCCCCCTGACAGCCTCCGCGTAGGATTTCTGCCTTCCGTAGCGGGTCTCCGGCAGCAGATTCGCCAGCGGGAAAGGTAGATCAGGCGAGGGGTGGCGCGGATCCGGCGAATCTGGTACCCAGACATCGTCGGGGGTTGGCGGACGGCCGACGGGGGGGGGGGGGGGGGTGGCGGCGGGGAAGGGGAGAAGAAGTGCTCCCAGGATGAGTGCACGCGCGGGGGGATTTGTTGTGGTGGGTTTGGGCGCGGGGGAGCTTGGTGGGATGGCGGGCGGCGTAGGAGGTGCAGGGGCGGGGGGGTGCCGGTCGGCTCCGGCGAAGGTCGGGATGGCGGCGGGCGGTGGGGCGGCGGCGGTGGGGGGAAGGTGGAGGTCATTTTTTCCCCAATCTGATTAAGCCTAGAGATTTAAGCTCCCGTCCTTGATGGTAGCTACTAGCTATTGTGTTGCTCTTTCTTTCTGGCATATGAGAGGCACATTTGCCATTTTATAGTCGTATGCACGTTATAGTTGGCATTGGCTCGATGTCCTCCTGGCTTTGGAGTTGAAGTGGTGGCAGATGTTTGGTTGTTGAGTTTTTTCCCCCCTTTTTGGAGCAAATTAGCAGGTGCTCTGCCTTTTCGTTGTAGTAGGAGCACCAGTGACAATATTTACATGAGAACCATTCTTGATTGGAAGATGACAATATCATACCAAACCGAAAAGGTTTGATCTCCACCACCGATTCAGAAATAATACTGCTTATTCTCCGTGGCTCCCAGCGCGCTACTTCTATGCTGCAGTGCGATTGTTCACTCGTTGGCTGCAAGCAAGCAAGGGGACAAGCGAAAAAGGTAATCAAAATCCAAAACTTCAAACAGTTAAACGTCCCAAGGCATCAATCGAAACAAAGATTTGCGAGCATCCAAGCCACAAACTGATATATAGATATAAACAAGAAACCAATCAATCCGACCCGATTCGTGCTCCTTGAGTTCGATTTGGTTTGGTGGGGATCGGAGCAGCGCCGAGTTGTGCTAATATCTGAGCATCCACGGAGCAAATTAAAACAAGTGTTACCTGAAACCATTCATGCTGAACACTAATAATCCACAGTGGAAACATAATATGAAGGTGCCGAAGTTTTTATCCCGATACCTCACATACCATAACCATCGTTTGGGACCTATGCTAGTAACCATATTTGGCTCTATTTGCACTGACTGTCTTGACCAAAGAGTTGAAGCATAAACATTATTGTTAATAATGCAATTATCAGTACTTTGATGGAATGCTCGTTCAAAATACTTGATCATCCTACCCAGTCAAAAATCTACTTGTGAACCATGCCGAGCCACGTGCTTTAATTTCTCCGCGTGGCTGCTTAATTGTGGCCAAAACTTCCTAAGACTACATCGTATCGTACAGGGCTACGTGGTGCTTGGTATTCTGCATTCTGCAGACGTGCAACGTCTCTGCCCCTGTATTATGCAGTGCCGACTAGACCATTGCAGGCCTCGAATCCTGCCAGTGCTTCTGTTCTGTCAGAAGCTAATCATCCACTGTTAGCTAGCCGATGAAATTTCACTTGCTCAATTACCAAGGCAATTCAACCACCAGAAATTTAGTCAACAGCAACTGAGAAATGCTTTTTTTAATGTAAATGGCAGGAGCTCTACCTTTCAATTAAGAAGGAAAAGAGAATTTTAAGATACAACGACTCCCGGACCGTGAACCCGCAAGATATAGTCAAGGATTGGCTCTACCACCCAAAAGCCCTTCCATCATGATTGCAATTACACTCCCTTACTGATTGCCCAAAAAGCCCTTCTTTAATAACTTTTGATCGAAAATTCTTCGATTTCGTTCCTTCCAAATATTCCACATGGTGTAAATGATCAATTCATTGAAGTGTCGTCTTTTATCTTTTGGTACGGATAGAGCCGCTGTCTCCCACCATTTACCAATATTATCAAATTGCACCGGGTGAGTAGATTGAAAGGTATTGAAATTCTCCCAAGTTGAGATTTGGGTCCACACCGCTTGAACATATGGGCAGGTTAGGCAAATGTGTAAGCCGGTTTCCAATGGACCGCTGTAGGGAGCGCATGAGTTCTGTGTGAGCAATCGAGAATGTGTCGGATCCTAAGCAAGTCAGGTAGGAAGAGAGAAGAGAGGGTCGACGCGACGCTGCGAAACCCACTCGAAAAACCTACTGTAACCATATGTCCTCTACTCCCTGCTCTAAGTCAGAGCGACACCATGGATCTCACGCCATCCATGAATGCTTGCCTAGCCGAGCTGGGGTCACCGGACGCCAACTTTTTTGAACGGTGAATCCAGGCAGAAGCACCTGATGCTCACGTAATCTACACTCTGCAAGATTTGTAATCCTGATGCCACACATTCCCATCACACCGATAGTCCAATGGTGGATAGGTCACGCTGTGTCGCAAGTATTAAAATTCAAAGCGTGAGCCTATACAGACAGACAATTATAGCGACTACGAAGTACGCGGGTGTTACTGCTACTACAGCCTAGAGATATAAGCTCCCGTCTTTGATGTTCATGTTTCTCTTTCTTTCTTTCATGTGAGAGGCACATTTGCCATTTTATAGTGCTAGCACGTTATAGTTGGGATTATATTGGCTCGATGTCCTCCTAGCTTTAATTTGGAGTTGAAGTGCTGGCAGATGTTTGGTTGTTGAGTATTTTTTTCCTTTTTGGAGCAAGAGTAAAATGTATGGTCGGTCCTCGAACTTGCTCAGCCGTGTCATCTACATCACCGATCTCCCAAATTGCATTTTTATTAGCCACCTAAACTTGCATCGGGCAGCATCCCTAGTCCATATGGGCTCAAACCCGCTCCGCCAGCCTAAGTGGCCATCCACACGGGATCCCACGAGTACTAGATGGAGAGCTAATATCTGATGTGCACGAGTGCTTGCCGAGCAAATAAACCAGTGTTAGCTGAAACCATTCGTGCTTTACCATAAAAACTATGGTGGCCTCATCTACACTCTAGAACCCACACTGTCAATGTTGAGGGATATAATTTGCAGTTAATTCGGATTCATACCAATTCGGACCACCACGTATTATTTCCTAACACTGCCAATTTGGTTATGTCACAATGCAGCCATGAAACCTAAAATACAAGGCTCCTCTGCTGGACAGCGTCACTTCGAGCTCCAAGGATCCAAGGATCCAGCTGAAATGGGTATAGATCATTATCGGTGCAACATCTTCTAGGAAGTTGCGACCTCCGTTCGGCTGGTGACGAGACACCAACAAACTCTGCCCGGAAACGCATCAACAGTGGAAACAAAATATGAAGGTGCCGAATTTTTTATCCCGATGCCTCACATACCATAACCACCGTACCATTTGGGACCTACTAGCAACCGCACCGACTGTGTCTTGACCAAAGAGTTGAAGCATAAACAATTTGTCGATCGGTGGAGAGATGCTCTGCTTTGCAGAACCACAGAGTACTTGCCTCACTTCTTTGTTCTTTTCACATCTATGGTCTGTGGGGCTTGGATGTTCTTCTTGGCATCCTAACAAGGATGTTCTTCTCAGCAGATTGCCACTTTTCTTGGAACGTGTTGAGATGCAGGAGCTATTTTATAGCCAAGCAAACACATGGATGTACTAATGTTTCTGAGTTCTGACTGTGTGCTTTCTTGTGTCACTATCACATCAATATATCAAGGCATCAACCATGCCATTACTGTTCGTAAAAGCTAGGGAACATAAAGATAGTATCCTTAATTTCTTGATCTTGCTACGTATAAATCATTTTTTTATTGGATTGGATAGAGGCGTAGTCGCTAGTTGCGATTCTTTTATAGACACTCATACTATTCTTGCCGTTTTTGTCCATTGTCATCTCAACTCAATTAACCTTAACCCTGCTGTTACAACTGCTGCTTCAGAATAATACCTACTAGACCATCCGGGGCAATGTCAGACCATTTTCAATGGGGTTCCATTCTCTTTAAATGCAGTACCATGTCAGCAATTTTGATGACATGAATGAGTTAATGAAGATAGATGTGAAATGAGTTTCATGTAAGAATGAAATCATGTATACACTGTTTTCAAGATAGTTTGTGTCTAGCCTTGAAAACAATAAACAATGAAACTGTAGCACTATGCATTGTGTGAGGCTATCTCAACTATGAATTAAATGACATCTTGCTTATGTAGAATTCTTGAAAATATAATGATGAAATTACCATTGAGAATGGTCTCAGGGACACGACCAGACACACAATTCCTCACATCTCCTGTCAAGCACATCAGTACATCACCAAGGATACAAGAGATGAACAGGTTGCGGCGGTACCTACACCTGTGTTCGTACCAGCCGACATTTGTCGAACTTGTGTTCTTTGTGTCTCTCATGCAAATTACCAAGCAATACGTACTAGTAGCCATGCCTGCACCCACTAAATCATGACCTAAAATTTTAGTCATCTTTGCTTTGAAATTTTGAGGTATGCAGGGGCCATTTTATTGGCGGCCTAGCACACGGATCGACCTTAGTATTTATAGCTACACGTGTGCTTTTTATTGTACTATACTATTTCATGAATCCGTCGACCAAGACATATTATTGAAAAGGCATATACATTTCTGCAAATTTCTGAACCTATTTGTTAGACATATGAGTCAGTCAGTTACTTTGCAAGTGTTTGGACCTTACATTGCATGATCTTCTGAGTTCTGACCATTTTCCTAACAAATAGCTGAAGTTCAATAGTCCATTATGAAATTAAAGTTGATATAGATGCACATTCGGAATGGAACCCATAGTTTCGGAGAGAAAACAGAAGTATATGTCACATTACTCACTCCAGTTTCATCATTGAAGATCTTAACTAGTCGATCTGATACACGAAACTATTACCACACATTATCAGCTGTTCAGTACTACAACACTGTAAGATGAATCCTTCTTTACTAATTTGAGTTGTTACCCATGAATCTAACCTCCAGTCTCTTGAAATCACTTCCTAGTTCCTAGCACAATAAAGCGTCCTATTTGTGGATTCTGCTTATCAGGAAAGATCAATTAGTTGTTGGCACCTGTTGTCGCAGTGAAACAATCTTTCATTATACATCTTTTTTTAATCCATGTATTCAGTGTCAAACGGGTGACTGTGTTGAAAAAAATAGGTACATACATTTATGGGTTTCAGTTTAAGATTAACAATTTTAGACTGATGGATGACCTATATGAGTGGATTATTTGAATCGCCGACCTAGTCAACATGAAACTGAACCACAAGAGTTATTTTCAAAGTTGCTTGAGTTTGAATGTTTGATAGTGCTTGTTCAAAAAAAATAAGTACATTGAGGCACATTCAGAATGAAATTCAGTTAAAAGCAAACTTCATCAGGCTGTTCTCTACTCCTAAGAATGCTGCTTTATTTCCTAGTGGCCATATATCCAACAAACAGCACAACCACTGGATTCTTTATTGTTGAAGAGTTGGCAGCAGAGTGTCAGCATGAATTTGCAGAAGTGATTGTTCTCTCTGTTTGATTATCCTCTGTTCCGTGCGCTCAGATCGCCAAGCAGTTAGCTGAGCATGAGCAGATCTTATAAGATTGTTTTCTCTGTTTGATTATCCTCATCCTTGTTAACTGCGATAGGAAGGTGGAATGAACATCCATGTACTTTGGCTGTAGCTTCTATTACCGAATGAGCCGTCTCCTATAATATATAGGTGCCAGTAAGTCGATGCACAGTGCCAGAATGTGCTCTGATGCGGGACATTCCTACCCGAGTACCCTTCTGGCAGTAGGCGAGGAGCATGTTTGATAACGAGCAACATAAAACAAATGTGCTTGTGCAACGGTGACGGAATGGTCAGGACATCGTAGGAAAGGAGGCTGGGATCCTGATGCCTCTCAAGCCCAACCACCATGTATGTACTAGCCTTGCTGCCTGCACCGGCTGCTGATTTCAGACCTAATTTTTGAGTAATCCTTGCTTTGTAACTTGCAGATATGCAGGGGCCATCCCTTTTATTGGCAACCCAGCCCGGGATAGGGGTGAGGGGTCTACCTCATTCATATTTATCTACCGTGTGCCTTTTATTGTACTATTTCAGAAGTGTATTAACCAAGACATATTGTTGAAAAGGAGGGTGTGCATTAACCAAAACAACTGAAGTTGAATAGTCCGTGCTGAAAGCAAAATAACTGAAGTTCAATGGTCGTTGCTGAAAGCTAAATTTACACAGACACATTCAAAATTTCGCTGCCATAAAAAGTGTATCCCTAATAACGTGTACTAGTCCATCGAATAGATTTTAGCATTGCAACATATTGTGGACTCTGAAATATTTAATATGGAGCCATCTTTACTAGCGGTGCAGTTGGCGTGTGAAATTATTTCAAACGCACCCACGTTTCTTATGTTCTTGTCCACCTTTAATCTCACCTTGACTTGAAATCCTTCCTACCCCAGTAAAGCATCCTACCTCCTATGCATTCTGCTCACCAGTAAACCCAATCAGTAGCACTGGTACATGTTGCGTCTTCAGTTGTCAGAACCCAATCAGTAGTTTCTCTGAAATACTGAGAAGCCATAGGTTGTTACGCAACGCGATTGCTTTAAAACACCTCCCATTAGCCGTTTCATGCAATCCGGTAGGAGAACTGATCAAACTTCTCGTCAAGCGCAGAAAGGATGCATCACAGTTCACAGCCAGCCCCTCTCTAACACTGCTTGTTGAGCAGCTATCCCAAGTCACCTTTGGAGAGTCAGATCGTGAGGGGCCGACTGCGTAAGACGCCGACGTCTTTGAAGGGCGAATCCAGGCGGGAGCACCTGATGCTCATTGTATCCATGCTTCGACTTCAGTCCCAGATTTGTGATCCTGATGCCACACATTCTCATGCCTCACACACCTATACTGGATCGGTTCACGCCCTGTTGCTTGAGTACTGAAATTCAAAGCATGAGCCTATACACTAATTAGACGTATATACAGACAGTTACAATGACTACAAACTCAGCGGTGCTACTAAAGCCTATAGAATTTTCATTTTATAGGCACTAGAGGCATACCTGGAGATAAAAGGTGATGTCAAACACAGCAGTGGTACGGGCTTTATGTGAAAATGCTGAGGCAGAGGGAGTAAACAGGCAGGCCCAGTCTTGGTAAGGAGGGCAATAATATGAAGGGGCCGGGTATGGTATGATGTGTTACCATGAACTATTTATGCAATAGTTTGATTGATCCGATCCTTCTACCTGGAATGAAAAATAACGTGTCCTTGATGCAATCATCGGAAAATGTCATATTCATCTTGCATGAATGGTGTGTAAGAGAAGTACTTGACATTTTGTGTTTTGCAATCTCCCCCATTTTTATGTAATAAAAGCATGAATGCTATGCACTACTTTCGTGCAACCACTATATAAATCTATAAATGCTAAAATCCTAAAGGAAATTTTAGCCATAGGTCTAATGTTCCGTCCCCCGTTTACTCTTTTGGCTTCACCCTTTAGGCCCATTTCTCTTTACGCCGGAGCACGGTGGCTGACGCTGTAGACAAGCGGCGGTGGGCCCCCTTCCTCTTCCCTCTCACCGCCGGTAGGTAGCTCGAGCTCCGTCAGACACCACGAATCAAGCCCCCTCACACGGTTCCCTTTTGGCGAAGGTGGCATCAAGCGAGGGAAGAGAGCGCGTTCCTACGTGAGGCGCGCGGCGGCAACTCCAGAGAGCGCGCGCGGCTCAAGCTCTGCCCGTTGCGCGCTGCTTCGTGGAGGACGGATCCAGGGAGCACGCGAAGCCGCTGGTTGGTGGAGAGATGGTGTCGACCTGCTCTTGGCAGAGCCCACGGCCTTTTGAGCTTCCCGTGGCAGCAGCGGCGTGCCAGTAGCACCGGCGAGGCCGACCTTTTTTCTCCTTTTCCCCTTTCTTTTGCTTTTGTAATCTGAAAAACATTTGCTGCCTTGAAAAAGTTATACATATAACTTGTTTTTAGGAAAAGTTATATGCCTAACTTTCCTACAGGAAAAAAATTATATGCATAATTTTTCTCATTTTCACAAATTTCTTCCTTTGCATAAGTTATATCAACAAATATTTCTAGATTGGATCTACACAATTTTTTTCTTCAAAATTATTTGTGATATACTTTTTTCTTTGATAAGTTTTGTACACAACTTTTTTTCAACAAAAGTTATATAAATTTATACGTATAAATTATGTATATAAGTTTTTTAGCGGAATTGTGAATATGAGTTGGAATAAGGGAAGCACGAGGATTTGAGAAAGGTGTCGAGTTCGGTGGTGTCGCAGGTTGGCGTGGGGCCGTGGGGGACCGTGGACCAAAGCCGAAAAGAGAATGGTCCGCGCACGCCGGGCGACTAAAAGGGAAACTAATCTCTAACGATCGAAACCAGCACCATGGAATCTCGCACCAAATTCGTCCACGTTGTACCAAGCTCTGTGCCATCGGATCATCCTATAGCCCAATCTCAGCCGTTGCTTTCCACTTCATAAGTCGTTCCAGAAAACTGGACCAACGTCACAGGAAGCATCGACCGCTCAAGCCCCTCGCGTCCCCAATGCTAACCCTTGCGTCGGAGCAGCCACGCTGCTGCAGGGTTCCAGCGCCTCCGCTCCTCCACACTTCTCCGGGACCCCCACCTGCGCCTTCACGGAACCGTTCTTGACGTCGTCCTCCTTTACCATGAGCCCCGTGGGCGCCCTTCAGTCCGCCAAGCTGCTCGTAGTCGACACTTGGCGGTGCTGTCGGATATGGCATTGGATACAGCGTGGGCATGTACTGTGTGAGCCATGCACGATATAAACAAATCAAATTGGCTCTCCATTATATTCGTATGCATTTAAACAACTTTCTCGAATCAACATAGGAAATATACGTTCAGTCGCCAAGCACTTGTGATAAGATACAAAGTATATAACTCTAGACATTAATTTAGTAATCATGTTAAAATGGCAATGGGATTCACGATTTGGACCCGCTAAATCATCACATACAGCTACGTAAATAAGTAGGATTAGATATTTCCTTTTCGTTCCATAAATTTCTCACTAACAAAATACATACATTTCCTATGTTAACTGCAGCTTGCCTAAAATTTTGCCATGGTAATTTTGCAGTTTTTCCACTGAGCACATGAGCTAGCTGTTTGTGTCGTAGATATATATCAATCAGCCTTGGTGTATGCTCCATATCTATTGTTGTGAATCCCTTATCATCCAAGTGCGTGCGCAACCAGAGCCATTGTTGGAAATGGTTGCCATTGGCAGATCATGAGATCAGCTACAACAGCCACTGATGAGGTACCCTGATCACCTCTTTCTCAAATGCCAATAACACATTCACACATTGCTGCCTGATTATACACTACAGGGAATGCAGAACCTGTCCTAGCACTTCAACAACTAGATTCAGTCTCTACGCATTGCTTCCAGACATGTTAGAACCTGAGAAAGCAGTTGCAATGGAATATGTTTGCATCTTGTACGTCTGGGTGGACTAGCAGATTAGCCATGCCGAAGCAGCTTCAGAAACTCATGCACTCACTATGGTGGGCTGACAAATATAGCAACTAGTGCATACTGGATAGGGATTGTTTGCCACGACTTGCACGAAAGGAGGTTTTGGCTTATAATTGTATCTACTAGTCCATCAACCCGTGCTCCCGCACGAGCTAATGGTTTTAGAAGCTATTGTATTTAAAAATTATTTAGAAATTAAACTCCTAACTAATAAACAGGATTCTTTACCTACTACTCTCTTATTTTTCAATACTTCAAATAATATTTATATACCTATCTTTGTCCAGTTGTGATTGATTTTTAATTAATAATTACTCAATGCACTTTTTCATCCACATTCATATTTTTTCCATTTTATACCTTACCTCCAATCCTCCATACATTATGTTTAGCATACAAATCAATATTTTTATTGATTCCTCACATACATGTATAAATGATCTAAATTGTGGCACTCATCATGTGTATATACTTTAACTTAGTATTTTTATATTAACAATGACATGTAATTTAAAATCATATATTAGTTTACTTTTTGACAGTTCTGTATAATGCACATGAAGATAATTAGATTAAGATTTAGATATTTACTTTAGGTTATTTTTAATAATGACATATGTGGATAATATAGATAAAATTTTAGAATGAAATTTTAAGTTATGCTTTAAAATGATGTGTATTAGTAAATTGGATGAAGGTTAGGGGGTTACTTTAGATTATTTTTTATAATAGTTGAGCTTGGTAATTTAAATATATATTTAGAGCTTATTTCTAAATATTTTCACAATGACAGTGGTGGGTACCTTTTAGAAAATATAATAGGTCAATGGCTATGATTATTAGAGTTTACAGGATTGGTGTTTGATGTTTTTAATTTTTATGAGAATTTATCTCTCTTTTCTGGCTTGTCTTGTGGGAACTAATGCGGAGCCTCCAATCGAAAAAAATGAGACTACATTACTAAAAGACTATTACGATAAGCTAGCGATCGTTTGTTAAATATTCGAATACACAATGCTTATGTAGATATATACTTAATATCTTCATCCAATTGTGATAGATTTTAGTTAGTAATTACTCTATAATATTTTCATCCACATTTATAATTTTTAACTTTTTACTTTGCATCCCAGGTATGCGCTTGAATTTGTTTAATGAATCTTAAGTTTAAGGTATAATTTTAGCATAGAAATCTATATTCTCATCACTTTATATCCTTATAAATGGTAACACACATCATGCGTATAGACCTTAATTATTATATCGTATACCAATAGTACAAGATATAGACGATTTAGAATCATATATTGCTGTATATTTTTAATTAAGGTTATTTGATTCAAACGTAGAGTTACCTCATGTTATTTTTAATAATGGCATGTGTGATATAGATGCAAATTTAAGGGGTTACTTAAAGTTTTTTAAGTAATAGTGGTAGGCAATTCAGTTGCAAATTAGGGGGTTATTTTAAATATTGTTTATAATGGCATAAGTGGGTAATTTGGATGAAGATTAGGGGGTTACTTTAGTTTATTTTATATAATGGTAGAGGTGGGTAATTTATATATAGATTTAGGGGGTTACTTTAGGCTATTTTTATAATGGCATCGGTGGGTAATTTTTTAGAAAACATAATAGATCCAATGGCTATGATGATTTGAATCTATTGATTGATGGTCGGATGTTTTGCTTTTTTGTGAGAATTTCTAGGATTTCTCTCTTTTTCTAGAGTGTATAATGGCAAAGGTGGGTAATTTATATATAGATTTAGGGGGTTACTTTAGGCTATTTTCATAATGGCATAGGTGGGTAATTTTTTAGAAAACATAATATATCCAATGGCTATGATGATTTGAATCTATCGATTGATGGTTAGATGTTTTACTTTTTTGTGAGAATTTTTAGGATTTCTCTCTTTTTCTAGAATGTCCACCTAGGAATCCTAGGTGGCTTCATCTGGAGATTTCAAAAGGAGCCTCCAATTAGTAACAGTAAGATTGGATTATCCTATAACCTGAAAACAAATGAATGAAATAAAACAAATGACCTTTCAACTTCCTTGCTTTTCATATGTTTTTATGTGATTCTTGACTTATATATCTCTACAAAGGTATTATTATTTTATTTATTATAATGAGAAAAATACTGGCCCACTCCACTGGGCACGGCAAGGCCGCGCCAATTTGTCTAGTCATTGTCTGAATTCGATGGCTAGTTTCCCTCCTAGCGGGCGTGCGCTAAGAGCAACTCCAAGAGACTGCTAATCTTACCCTCAATATTTGTTTTAGGGAAAAAAGAAGAAAAAACGAACTCCAACAGTCCACCCAAACCTTCCCCAATTTTTTAGCAACGCTAAAAAACAGCCTACCACCGCGTATATTTTAGCGTTGGTATTCCTCCCCCAATCCTGATTCCCGCATGCTCACGTGTCCCTTCCGATGGGCCCAATACGATAACGTGGCTTGTTTTAAAATATTGGGAGCTATTTATTAACGATCTGCTGCGAATTGATATGTTTTTGGGGGAAATTTTTTTGGAAGAACCCTCAATACATAGTTTTGGGAAAGAATTTTTTGAAGTACTCTTGGAGTTGCTCTAATTAGATGTCCCCCAATTTTACAGTAGCTTGTTGGGCTTCAATTGGGATTGATTTTCTACAGAAAGATTTGATCTTGAAGGCTTGATTTTTTAAACGAAAGCTGCAAATGCCACTACTCTTCATTGAAATTATCGTCCTCATGTCCTGATTATTTGGGTGGTCATAAACGACTGGATCTTTAACAAAGCAGAGCCAACAGTTTCCAAATAACGTAGGTCAAGATGAAGCATAAATTTTCCATGGTTATCCACAGGGCGAAAACAGGTTATTTTCTTCTTGTGGACACACATATGCCCCCTGCAGTACGACGAGGGCCATGCGGCTTGCTCGTCCTGCCGCGACATGCTCACGCCGGCGGGCAAGTGCCACGTGTGCGGCCTCGCCACGCCGAGGTACCACAGGCAACGGCTTCCTGGGCTCCGTCGAGGTGCTCCAGGGCCACCTCACCTGCACGCATGGCTGCCCTTGAACCAAAATAATTGTGGGGCGGGGGTACATGAAGGTGGAAGTGGAATTTGTGATCCTGACCTCTCTCAAGCCCAACCACCATGTATGTATACCAGCCTTGCCTGCATCGACTCAGACCTATTTTCTTTTTTAATAGAACTTGCTTTGTAACGCGCAGACATGCAGGTGTCATGTTATAGGCAGACGCCCAGCACAGCACAGCACAGCACAGGGGCACACCTTTAATTACTTATATTTATGTCTACTGTGTGCCTTTTATTTGTACAATTTCATCAGTGCATCGACCAAGATATACTGTCGTAAATGAATGCACATTTCTGCAGTAGATGTCTTAATTTTTCTAAACCTTCCAGTGCCATATTTTCCAATTGTTTGCCTTGCCATGTATGATCTTCTGAGTTCGGTTCGGACTATTTGGCCTAGTAAAATAACTGAAGTTCAATAGCCCTTGCTGAAAGCAAAATTTACACAGGCACTCATCCAAAATGGAACTCCAATCAAATATTGCATCCCTGGTAATACGTACTAGTCGATCGAATATATTTTAGTCCTTGCCTCTTTGTTCCTCGCTTCTGAGTTGTGAATGTGCTTGTTTCTTTTGGTGCGTGTTTGTGCTGCAATGGTACTCCCTACCCTGTTTCTTTCAATTTGTATCCTGATCACTGTCCTCGGCGACGCGGACGTTTGCCTGATCTTGTAAACTGCCTTGAAGAAATCAAATTGTTCAGGTGGGCTGTCTCAGCCCCACGTTGAATCAGGTAGGAAGAAATCAATGTCCCCTCCAAGCGCGGAAAGGATGCATCACAACGACAGCGAGCCCCTGTCGAACATTGCCTCTTGCTGAAGCTACCCCAAGCCACCCTCTTGAGCTTGCCTTGGTGCAGAGTTTGGATCACGAGGGGCCGACTTCTTTGGAGGAAGAGTCCAGGCGGAAGCATCCGATAGTCATATAATCCATATCTCAACTAATGTGCCATATTCGTGATCCTGATGCCACACATTCCCATGCATCGGCCACACTGTCGCTCGAGTACTGAAATTTAGGGCATGAGCCTATACAAGCGCAGCGGTGCCACTAAAGCCTAAATGTTTAAGCTCCCGTCTTTGATGTTCGTGTTGCGGGCTCCTTCCTTGTAGCGTGTGAGAGGCACATTTGCAACTTTATAGGCACTAGAAGCATACCTGAAGATAAAATGAGATGTTAAACAGAGTAGTGGTACAGGCTTCATGTGAAATGCTGAGGCAGAGGGAGTAAATAGGCAGGCCCAAGGCTCCTCAGAAGGGCCATAATATGAAGGGGCATGGGCCTTATATGTTACTATGAACTATTTGTTCAATCTTTTGTTTGATCTGATGCTTCTACATGGAATAAAAAAATAATGCGCCCTCGATGCAATCATCAGAAAATGTCATTGTGAGCTTGCATTATATTAATAATGAGCAACAAGTACTTGACAACCTTCCTCAATCTCCCCCTTTTTCTGTAATAATAGCATGAACTGTATGCACTACTTTCATGTAACCACGGGACAAATCTTTTGAATCCTACAATCCTTTAAAAAAAACTCTTTTACGGTGCACAATACTATCACATGGACAATACTATCAGGTGGTAGTATAGAATATAGGCTGTATTTTTGATATGGGTAAAATTGTAATTAGCCCGTCGATCTCCAGCGCTCGGCCGCCGCCACCGCCGCCTCCGGCACGCCACGCTTGAACTCAGCGAGGTGAACGAAGACAGAGAACGGACTCGCCTGTTCACGATCGTGACACACAAATTCAAATGGAAGAGTGAATGAAGGAGGCCAAATTCCCGGAGGAGGTGCCCGGCTCTAGCTCCGGCTCCGGTCTGGGCCGCGCCACGTGCTCATCGACCATGAAGCCGGCCAAATTCCCCGATGCGCTCGACCTCGCGCCAGGCGCCACCGACGCCGAGGGCCCCTCGGCGCTGCGGGTGTGCCCCTGCACCTATTGCTCCCTCAACGGCCCCACGCACTCGCCAGCGGTGCCGCTCCGGAGCTTCCTCGCATATCAAGACGCAGCAAAGCATGAAGCTCAAGGGCGTCTCGGCGTTCCGCAAGAAATCAGGGGAGAAGACAAGCAGCGGCAGTGGAGGGGGAGGCGCAATACCATTTTACATATTTCCAAACATATTCCTATACTACCTATACTACTCATGCATACTATCTATACTACAGCTTAAGGTTTTAGTAGTATATAATTAATCTCAACCGTCAGATCCTTACATATGAGTCCTTTTCGAACAGTAGTATAAGGTAGTATTGTATACCATAAAAGAGGGAAAAAATCTAGCTTTAGGCCTTATCGGTCGAATATATTTTAATTAATGTTACAACAGATTATGGGCATTAAAATACTGTAAGACGAAACCATCTTTACTAGCAGTGCAGTTGGCGTGTGAAATCGTTTCAAACACACCCACATGTTTGCTGTCGTTCTTGTCCACCAACAATCTCAAATTGAATGGCTTGAAGTCCTTCGTAGCACAATGAAGCATCCTCTACGATCCCATGCATCCTGCTCACCAGTAAACCGACTGTTCAGTCTGTCCCTCCAAGCTCAGAAGGCAGCATCACTGCGAGCCCCTCATCACAAACCCTGCTTCATTGCAAGATTTGCAATCCTGATGCCACACATTCCCATCGCACCGATAGCGGAGGGTCACACTGTTTTGCTCGAGTACTAAAATTCAAGCATGAGCCTGTACACTACTTAAACTTGCATACCGCCGGGCGTGGCGACATGCCCCTCTACGCTGCGCGGGCTCCGGGCACGGGCTGCGGCTTCCTAGGCTCGATCGGTTTGACAGAAACATGATAGAAGCAATCTTTCAACAGCCAGATCAGATTCCTACAAATACTCCATAGGACATTCTTTATGTAACATCATATTGCTAGGGTTTGATGGATTAGCCATGGCAGCCACATTCTTGTTCCCCAGCAGAGTCGTCAAAATGTGTTGATGTTTTTTTAGGGCCAACACACAAAAGTACTCGAATGTGCAGCCCGCAAAGACGCTTCTTGCTGCGTCAATGCGGAGGCCGGTCAGACCGGTATGGCAGGTCGGTCAGACCGGTCTCGCCGAGGAGCCCGACGAGGATCCAACGAACGCCCGCCTAGGAGGGACCTCGTCGGGGCAGGCGCACCTTGGGTTGCCCTAGGCTTGGCAGGCCAGCTAGGGCGCCTCCTCATGCCATGGAGACAGGAGAAAAACAGCACATCGGGTTGGAAAAGTAAGGTAAAGAGAAAGAAAGGTAAATAGATAAAAAACAAATTTGATAGATTCGATTGGGATCTCTTCTCAATTGGCCAAATCCCCTTACATTTATAGGGAGGGAAGGTCTTCCCATGTAGGAGTCGAAATCCTAATACAAATCGTGTTAAATTATAACTTCTACTCCGATTACACAGATCCAGACCAGTCCGACCGGCCTGGGCAATCGGTCTGACTGGTCTGCCTGGGTGCAGATCTTACGAAGGTCGTATCTCCTTCATCCGAACTCCAAATCGGATGTTTTATATATGAATCTTGATCTACTCGACAAGATATACGCAACGGTGGAGTCCAATCTTCATTTGGAGCACTTTGATCCAACCGGTCTGATCGATTTGGTCAACCGGTCTGACCCGTCTACACAAGGTGCTGAATTTCCTAAGGGAATAACTCTCTCATCCGAAGTCCAAATCGGACGTGCCATATATGAATTTTGATTATCTCTACGAGAGCTAGGCCATGGTGAAGTCCAATTTGCATTTTGAGAATTTTCCCCAAACCGGTCTAACTGGTTGGGAGACCAGTCTGAACAGGCTTGACCAGAGTTCCCAAGTCCTGCCACTTTTGGGTGTCAACACATGCTCCCCTGTTTTGTGGCGAAGCTTGCGAGCCAGAAAATACTCTTCTGGTCTAAAAGTTCCTAAGGACGATGATGAACAATGCATCGGTCGTATGATGGTCTTCTAAATTCTTTATGAATGCTAATGTAGCCGAAACGAAATCAAGTACAACATGTATGAAACTTCTATTTCAACTTATGAAACATCTAAGCATATCTGAAATCTTGATGTGGCCATGACGGCCAACTATGGCTCCTTGGTAAATCATAAGCATAATATTGATAGTTATGAAATAAAAACCAAGGGTTATAGCAAAACCATGGATTATAATCATGCATACCTGAATATGCATTCCAAGGCATATGTATTGACGGAATAAATGATGAAGACCAATGCGATGACCGTTTATGCTTCTTTGCTCTTGGTGATGAAGAATTCCTATTTTGATCATCTCCTAACCGATTGCTTCGCTTTTGCTCAGCCATCTTCTGATACTTATGCAATAACTCAGCAAAGCTTGGCTTTTTCTTCATCTTCTTGCTTATTGGCGTGACACTTTTAGTTCTGCCAAAACTTTTGGCGAGACCGGTCAGACTGATTTGGACACCGGTTAGACCGGTTCCTTCAGAACCAGTCACTTTGCGATCATCTTGCCCCCCAGTCGAATCTAGTTGTTGTTCAACTATTTTGTTTGAAATATGCTTGTCATTGGGGACAACTTGATCAGCAGGACTAGCCGATGATTCTTCAATGTTCGGCTTTTCTATGTCTAATGTCGAGTTTGAATTTTGATTTAATCTACCATCCTTTTTGACATGATAGACTTGCTTGATCACCTTACGCTTATTTTTCCGTATAAACCGATTCTTTTGATCAAAATGCTCATTATGTATAGTGATGACTCACTGATTGTCGGCTCACTATGTGCAATATAATATAGATAAAAACATCTAGGAAATGATGACGTATACGAATTACAATACCATGATGGATAAGAATAAGGCATATTAAAGTAAACCCCCCATGGTATAGGTGTAGGTGATCCATGTGAACTAAACAGTATTGATGTAGGAAAATTATTCCAATATCGATTATGATCGGAGAAGATTTTGAGTGTTTGGAATTTTTAGGCCGACTAACATGTTTGATATCCTTTTGTTTTGAGGATTTAGCCAAAAACTTCTTTGGCTTTAGCTTTTCCTTTTTACGCTTGCTACGGCCTTTGGATTCAACAGTTTTCCAAACACCAATATCAGGCTTCTTGGGTTTAGCCATTTTTGGTTTTGATTTATTCTGCGAAACTCCAGAAGAAGCAATCTATTAGATCAGTTTGCAAACTAATTAGACCGGTCTTGGTAGAACCGGCACCTTTAGATTTGTTTTGTTGCCCCTCAAGCATCGAAGCACTAGAAATAGTCTCTGTGCTCTTGCTAGGGGATTTTGGATCAGAAACTTCGGCTAGAGATGGCCGAACTGGATCTTGGCAAACAACATCACAAGTTGACAAATTTTTGCAAGGATCAATAATAGCATTAGATGGCTTTTCAATAGCTGACTTTTGGATAATACAAATTGAATCTAGATTATCCTCTTTATGAATCAAATACTTCACATATTCAGATAGAGGACCAGATAAGTTACCCGAGGATTGCATCTAGTTCAATATGTCAATGCTGGATGGCAGCTGCAACTCCTTTATTTTGGTGATACCTTGATCGGTTTGACAGAAACATGATAGAAGCAATCTTTCAACAGCCAGATCAGATTCCTACAAATACTCCATAGGACATTCTTTACGTAACATCATATTGCTAGGGTTTGATGGATCAGCCATGGAAGCCACATTCTTGTTCCTCACCAGAGTTGCCAAAAAAGACGCTTCTTGCTGCGTCAATGCAGAGGCTGGTCAGACCGGTATAGCAGGTCGGTCAGACCAGTCTCGCCGAGGAGCCCGACGAGGATCCAACGAACGCCCGCCCGGGAGGGACCCGTCGGGGCAGGTGCACCTTGGGTTGCCCTAGGCTCAGCAGGCCAGCTAGGGCGCCTCCACATGCCATGGAGACAGGAGAAGAATAGGATATGGGGTTGGAAAAGTAGGGTAAAAAGAAAGAAAGGTAAATAGATAAAGGACAAATTTGATAGATTCGATTGGGATCTCTTCTCAATCGGCCGAATCCCCTTATATTTATAGGGAGGGAAGGTCTTCCCCACGTAGGAGTTGAAATCCTAATACAAATTGTCCTACTTTATATTTGCCATTTCTCTTTGAAACATATTCATTGGCTGAACTTGCCATACTTGTTAATGCTTCTGGAATTAGTAGGGCATTTCTAGACTTCGCCTTCTTTCCACTTCTTTCAACAGGCCTTGCCAATCTCTTGCCATTCACAGTAGGAGGAGAAATACCAATATCCTCCTCTTGTATTTCCGGAATGAATTCATCATCTTGTGGCTCAAAATTGGTTGCCTCATCTTGTGTCTCATCAACATTTTCTGTTGCTTCAACATTCACAACATGAGGAGACCAATGATCAATACCAGTAGTAGTGATGTCAGAAAAAACACTTGGCTAATTCATCTTCATTCTCAAGGACCTTCTTTTTTAACTTTCCACAACCCGGAATATCCTGAAATAAGCAAAACAACACATATTATTATAAGTATTACCAACAAAATTGACATTTGCAAAACAAATATATCAAAAATTTTGAACCAACTTACAGCTCTAGATTTTTTTCACCATTTGTCATCCATAGTAATAGTCTTCTTTATAGGATCCCAACCAGTCCCTGTTTGCCTCAGCATTAGTTTCTTCCATACCTTGAAATCTTCCTTTAACTTGTCCCATTTGTTCTTGATCTGAACCTTCGTAGCCACAATTCCAGTCCTTTCTTTGAACCCTTTCTCAACCTCAGCATACCCAAGTGCATTCAAGTGTGTGTTTGTCCGATTTCCTTTTCCAACTTGTTCGGCAAACAACATACAGAGCACCCGAGTGTTCTCCGAGTTCCAATCAATTTCAGGCATCTATCCAATTCACAAATTTTATATTAGAATGCATTAATCTACAAGCCGGTTATGGTACAAATAAAGCCCATCTGCCTTGTACAAAAATGACCAACCAAAAGCATTTCCAACTAACTGCAAAAGGTGAGATTTGAAGCAAAGCCAGCCAAGTCAGATCCACCAGCATCCTAGTACAAGAACCAAAGCTGTGAGTTAAGCATACTGAAATGACATGCCATAATAACCCAATAAAAGTTCATCCCAGAGCTGCAAGTGTTAATCGATATGGAGACAGCTTCTGGACCCAAAAAAATAAACACCTGCAACCTTTTGCAACCTGGTACCTCGGGTTAAATCTTAAAGGCACAATGTGCTATCAGCTAATGACCTAAAGCAGGGTATACATTGGTTCCAATCAATCTCAAGCACAATCAAAGGTGTACTCCAATTCCAATAACACGACCGAGTTCAACATTGGTTCGACATGCATTTTAGTTAATGAAAAAAAACAAGTTTCTGCCATACCTTAAATGTGGCCGGCGAAACTCCTCCTGATGCGGCGGACGACGGGGGATCTCCTCCTAATGCGGAGGACGGCGGGGCTTAGGCGGCCGTTGGCGGATCTCTTTTGACGGCGGCGGCGGGCCTTCGACCGCCGGTGGGGGGTAGGGCAGCTGTGGCGCGCGGGTGACTGCGTGCCAGCGGCGGACAGCGGGGCTTAGGCGGCCGTTGGCGGATCTCTTTTGACGGCGGCGGCGGGCCTTCGACCGCCGGTGGGGGGTAGGGCAGCTGTGGCGCGCGGGTGACTGCGTGCCAGCGGCGGACAGCGGGGCTCAGCGGGCGGATGGGGAAAGGGGGCCGGCGAAGGGGCTAGGGCGGGCGGCAGTGGGCCTCCGGCCGCTAGCGGGGGGTTTGGCGGCTGTGGCGCGCAGGTGACCGTGGAAAAGCAGCGGACGGCGGGGCTCAATGGGCGGGCGGGGAAAGGGGGCCGGCAAAGGGGCTAGGGCAGGCGGCGGCGGGGCTAGGGTCGCCGGAATCCTAGCGGGCGGCGCTGCAACACACAGAGGCGCGGGCGGTGTTGGAAGAGATGCGCGTGGGAGAAACAAAGCCGCGGGGGATCTCGGAGGATAAAAGAACGAATTGTTTTTCTGTGTAATCAGTGGCATTGGTGGGTAATTACCCACCAACTCCATGAGGAGGTTCAAAAGAGGGGGATTTGGAGCAGCAAAAGAGGTGCTCTAAAACTCCATCCCTATTTGCACTACAGCTCCATGGAGTTGGCTGCTCCATGGAGTTTTGGAGCTGGGGTGTTTGGCTAGATATTTTAGTGGAGTTGCTGGAGTTGTGGAGTGGAGCCATGCCAAATAGGGCCTTAGTACCACGTTATTCAATTAGTACCGCTAAGGTGGTACTAAAGAGGGTCCTTTAATACCGGGTCAATTAGGGCATGAGCAGTCCGTGGGATTTGAGCCCACGACCTCAACCCTCGCCTGATACTTTCTTACCATCTCACCTACACAACACATATGATGGAGTTAGATATGCTTTCCTTTTAAAGTAACCATGGAGGAGCCTTTAGTACCGGATCATAACACCACCTGGCACTAAAACTGACACTTTAGTACCAGGTGCTGCTATGATTTGGTACTAAAAGTTCTCAGAGTTTAGTACAGAGTCATAACATCACCTATTACCTTTTAGTACCGGGTGGTGTTATGACCCACTACTAAAAGGCCTCCGGGACAACTAAATTTGTGACCAGTACTAAGACATGGGACGAGATATCATTTTTCTAGCAGTGAATGATTTCGATGATTAATGATAACATAGTCATTGAGATTAATATATTTACAAGATGTACCTTTGTAGATGTTTTACAGGTCACAAGGATGGACATCAAAGCCATAAAAAATGAGAAGAAAAAGAAAGAATTGGAAGAATTGTATGGCATCCAAATGAAAGTAAAAAAATTCAGAGATACACGAAGCCGGGACAAAAATATGTGAAGAATTGAAGCAAATCCTGCTGAAGACAGTGCACTGACGTAATCACTGATTCGGACCGTGATGACTTGGAGAGTCACCAAATCAGTTGGTGACCGTAGGACGGCACAATATTAATTCACATCGCAAATTGCAAGCACGATTGCTGATTGCACGGAGCAGCAAGCTAAGCTAGCAAGGTAATTAACGACGGGTAGGCATGGCTAGAAGGCATTCAGCCATTGGATATGCAAGGATTATTTTGGGGTCTTCTTTCTTTGTATAATTGCTTGCCTGCTTGGTGTAGTTATGAAACATAATAAAGAACTAAACAAAGAATGTTTGGGTTTATAAGTTATAACTTTTTACGTCATTTTACTGCAAAACTGTTGAAACAGATGAAGAAAGAGATGGAGACTGCTTCTCTCTTTCGGAGACATGCAACTAGAAAGGTTGCTTCGGCTTGAACATCTACTATGGTGCGGCGGACGCGTGCTAACAAGCACTGCCACTTGGTCCACCATAACATCAAACTCTAGATTTGCCACTGGTCATGAGTACAGCTGTAACTGAGTAATGTGCACCCATGGTTAGAAGGTGCACGGTCCGACGGCATTCCCAAGTGACAGCTGAGCTTGCATTCCCGTTGCATCCCATTCCAAGGCAACGGAGATAATACCATACACCAGCCGCCATTTCTAATGCCTTGCGGAAACGTCGCTCCTTATGTTTATTTTATTCCCAAGCAAATCGGCAAGCAAAATAACAGCAATATAAGGGTGGTCTAACAACTGTTCTAGCAACAGTACCAGACATGTTTGCCATCCAGTGTTGTCGCTAAGTTGCCATATGTACCCGGTGATGATTACTGAAGTCCCACTAGTATCTACTACGTGTGATAAACTGAAGAAAATCTGCCGCCGTGGCATTATGGCACATATCTTTTCTTGCTATGGACTCAGTCTGTTTGGCCACACTGTATCGTCAGTGCTAATAAACTTTCCACCAACCAGATCATATTTACTCGCAACACAATTGATCTTCTAATATTCTTTTGCTTATAGATGCATGGTCCTAACGTGATTATTTAGTTCAATGGCTGTTCCAACCACGAGGCAACAAGACAGGGCACCACAATACAACTATATAACTGCCTAGTGCTGGTGAAAACAATGGGAATGGACGTGCTCTCCTCAATCACAACATTGTGTTTGGCCTGTTCCTTTTAAGAATTTGTCTGTCATCAAATAGAACGGTGGCGCAGCCTCATCCTATGCCATGCTCCACCCGAGCTAGTCATTTTTAAGATCGAAGTTGAAGCATGCATGGACTGGTACCCCTCGTCACCTGGCCAGGACAATTTTCCACCTCGAACAGCATATTGACCAGACATAGACCAGACATCAGTAGCACCTAGCATAGACCAGACATCAGTAGCACCTAGCATAGACCAGACATGCCAGCATTGTAAAGCATGGAGTTGTCAACGCAATTGTACTGAACCCTGAAAAAAGGGATATCCATGTTGACCACATTTTCCCCATGCAACCCGTTCCCATGGCAGGTCTTGCAGTACAATCAACATCATTTCATCTTAGTAGTTGGCTCCATCGGATTATTTGGCATTTCAAGCTGGAACTGGCCAAGCTCCTACATATTACATGTTACACATAGAAACTAGTTATATATGGTTGGAATTTTATCCCTTTTCTTAAAAATGTAATTAGGCAAAAGCGCCGCAGGCTCCTCTACAAATACGAAACCACAGCGACGTTATAATTTGTCTTTTAGGCAGTGAATTTTTCTTGATATGTTTATTTATTTTCCCACATAGGACATCGGACTAGAAAATCAAAGTTGTCTATGGCCAAAACACCTTGTCCCCAAACATGTTAACCCATCAGAACAACGCTGGCTGACTTTTGGGCTGTATCTTGCAACGAGTTGAATGATGCTCAGCTCGATCACCTTTGTTGGAAGCTGAACTGAAGAATGCGTGGAAGGAACTCCCTCGGCACACAGTGCCAACAATTCGATCACCTCAGACTGATCTTTCGTCCGTGGTGCGTCACCACAGAGTTCGGCTCTTATTCCCCATGCATCCCATTACAACATAGCAAATCGAGCAAAACAATCGCCACAAGTGGTCTTCCAGTTCGCTACCTGGTCGATGTTCTATATATTATAGGTTACATGTTAACATACATTATTTATGGGCCAGCCTTGATGGCGAGGTTGTTAGTCATCTTTCATTTTACCAGATATATAATGCTTTAGAAACATCCCCAATAGTGTCCTCTCAGAAAAAAAAACAAAATATATTAGTAAAATCTAAATGTTGGTACGTGTATTCTATTGGAAGAGGGCATGCATGGCCTGGCACATAGTTCATGAAAAAACGTTGATGCAAATGCACATATGTTTCAATTCATCTTTAATACTGGGGAAATACATTATGGATACATATACTTCCAGATATTTTGGCATATGGTTGTAATGCATTGAATGGCACAGACAGACGTGTCTCAAATTTTTGTCACTCGCCGCTTCTGTTCTGCTCTCACATTTAGCTCTATTTTCTTGAGACATGCAACAAAGTTGGCCTGCCTCGCCTTTGAGAAGAAAGCAATGGATGGCATCGAACCATCAATACATGTAGATAAGGTATGCATATCATTAGTCGTGTTTCTTCTGATGTCTTAGTGCATAAAGCAAAAGCAGAATTAGATGTTCGGATCGTGGTATTTATATATACATGTTAGGCCCATAGGATTGTGCAACTTTGATGAATCTTTTACTTACATTTGATAAGGCACAGTCGTGTCCAATCCTCATGATACAATACATGTTCACATAAATAGCAGGGACAGTTTGGAAGAAATATTTAGTAGGAGTATTGTTTTGTTCCACACGGATGTAATCGATTTTGATTAATGAACTAGGAGGGTTTTCCCTCGATAACTCCACCACCTCCCTATCACTCTTGTGCCTCCTCTTTCACCCTGCGCCACCCCCTTGCTCCAGCTCCACACGCCGCCATCCTCCTCATCGTCGACGATGACACCTCGTCCAGACACTTCCTTCGTGTATAGTCTATATCACCTACCCCCCACAAACCATTAATTATCCAAACATGAGGACCCATATTTTTCTATAAGGATCCAGCACATAGCAGATAAACAAAGTGAATATAATGCCATCAGTAATATGCAGGGGCTTCACCATGCATTACCCTCTGTTATGCTTGGTGGTACAACTCTCTTTCTCTTCGGTTGTGGCATCATGGATTACTTTCTTGGCTAAGAACTCAGTGGGCGTCACTGTTGGTCTCAAGTTAAGTCAAAACCACACAGTAAAGATCACATGATGAAAACTATGGGTCCTCCTTTATGTAATGGGGGTGGATCCCCTTTTATAGGCTCTCCAAGGACTAATTTACGTGCCTGAATTACCTTTGTCTAACCACTACATTATTGCAATATGCCGTACAGAAGGGTCTTTTAAGAAAACATGTCCAAGTTGGCTTTCTCCACCGTGTCACGCTTCTCGCGCCACCAGCCTTGAACCCTCGCTAGATCCGCTTTGGGCCCTGCCTTGACAATCGCTATCAATTTGTTAGATAAATCGAGGGTTGTCTGTAGGTGGTATAGATTTCTCTCAGTCTTTCCCTAAGATGGAAATCCTCTATCTATCAATTCATTATCTCATTTACATCCCCGAGGGTTCCTGCGTGGGTCCATGTAAAAGTAGCACTACAGTGATAACCTGCGATCGATGCTCGAAGGTGTTTACCATTTTTGGCGGTCCCCAACATTTATCTTTTGTTTTCCATTTTCTTTCACATTGTTTGCTCCTTTTTATTTTTTTTCTCGTCTTTTTATTTTTTATATTTTATACTAGACTGTTCATCAACGTACACAGTTTGTTTGTCTACAGTAACAGTTTGTTTGTGATACTGGGCATGTTTGCTCTCGATGTAAAATTATTTGTTACGTGTTGAGACATTTTGTCATTTCTGTCGACTAACTGGTTCACAATGATAAATTATTTGTTCATTTTGTAGGTTAAAATTTTCATCTTCCAGAATAATTTGTTTGCTCAGATCCATCTTAGGGGGCGTTTGGTTCCTTTGCTTATTTTTAAGCAAGTGTCACATCAATGTTTAGATACTAATTAGGAGTATTAAACGTAGGTTATTTACAAAACCCATTACATAAGTGGAGGCTAAACAGCGAGACGAACCTATTAAGCTTAATTAATCCATCATTAGCAAATGTTTACTGTAGCAACACATTGTCAAATCATGGACTAATTAGGCTTAATAGATTCGTCTCGCCATTTAGCCTCCACTTATGTAATGGATTTTGTAAATAGTCTACGTTTAATACTCCTAATTAGTATCTAAACATTGATGTGACACTTGCTTAAAAATAAGCAAATGGAACCAAACCAGGCCTTATTCACTTTGTAGATTATTTTGTTTGTGATGTTAAATTCTTCATCAACATGAACTCCCTTATTCCTGTGTGGTTGTCTTTAGTCTATTGCAATAACTGTTAATGTGTCAATGGGTGAGGCTAAATTACTGTTCTACCCATGAGCGAAATAACCAACTCTATTCGTCCTTCCATGTCACCTACTTGTATGCATGTGTAGGAACAAGGATGGGGGCATGTTTGTGGAAAAAAGCATATGCAAATCAACCAATACTTTGTCAAGAAAGTATTTCATGTCTCTTATATGGTGGTTATAATGATAGCTGCAAGCCTGGAACCAGCTACTAATTAAACCGATACCTAGCGTAGTGCCTACAAAATCTGTCCCATAACCCATGTTGCCATTGCATTCCTTTGGTATAAAGCATTGAACTGTATGACGCCACTTGTTGTCTTAATATTTTTGCTCCATATGCTTCCTTCCTTCCTTGATTCTTCCACATTAAAATAAAATAAAAAAGGTTTATAATTGCCAGCGAAGGTCATCTTACTTCAAGAATCTACAGTTATGGGTATTACTTATGGATATTTGATAAAGTTTTCACAAGTATAGGCATGAACTTAATTATTTACCAACCAGCTTATCACACTCATAGGTCATCTTATCAGTTAACTGTTTTTGCACAGTTCTGATCATCAGCTAAATCATGTAAATAGTTCAAAAAAGATGAAGAAAACAATTTTTTGATGGCATTTCCATTTGAAGAAGCCAAAGCTATATTTTGTGAGTTTCCAGACCATTTGGCCTGCATCACTAGCAAGCAAGACAAAATGCAATCAGCCACTCGTATCTATTACGGTAGCCTAGGTACTACTTGCTGGACTTTATGCTTAGACTTTCAGCTCCCTTGGTGCATCATGCGGTTGTACAGCAGCACAAGCCTTTGTAGATACTGCCTCCGCCCCAAATTACTATTTATTATGGTTTTTCTAAATACATAGTTTTTGCTATGCATCTAGATATATATTATGTATAGATACGTAGCAAAAGTTATATACCTAGAAAAATCAAAATGAAAAGTAATTTGGGACGGAGGTAGTACATCATTGAGGTGTCATTATGCAATCAGCAACTGGTGTTGAACAAAACGATGTTCCATCGGCTTTCAAAACCAAAGTAGCAGAAACGAACTCAGCAGCTTCGGTCTTCACACTTCAGATATGCTTCCCAGTTCATCCCAATCCCATGGACTAGGACACCAATGTAACATTGGTCCCCCTTCTAGTTTACTTAACTTGTAACATCGGTCCCCCTTCTAGTTTACTTAACTTGTAACCAAGCAGAGATCGAGCTTCTACAATACGTGTTTGTTCACACCAAATTCCTGTCGCCTTACATTCCCAGAAAGCATTCAGCCATCAGATATATGTCACTTATTGTCTCTACATTGTTGCCTCCTGACTGTTCCCGGTGCACCACTAGACACTGCACCTAGACCGCGAGAAAGGAAGCGTCTTCTATCCCTTGTGTTGATTAGCTTGACCGCTAGACGTCTGGACCTATTGACGGGATAACAATCTTTTCCCCAGCCTTTATATGGTGCTTGTGCCAATTGCGTGCTAGTAAGTAACGGCGGATGATATCGTTCCCATGCGTATATATATACTACGACATTGAGAGGAACGGCGGATGGCGCGTATCTCTATGCCGCGGCAAGACATGAAGGATATGAAACTCCACTAGAGAGACACCCATGCGAGCCTGCACATGCTGAATTGATCGGGGTGGCCTCGTCCATCTCGTTATCGTGGCATAGCTAGGATCATACAGTGCGCCAGTTTCCTTTGGTCAGACAGCCGAGCAACCTGGAAAGGATACATGCTGTTGAGGGTACAAGAAGTGCCAAACCCAACGCCAGGGTACATGTTGTTGAGGGTCAGTGTGTTGGTCGTGTTTGTTGCTGTGAGGATACTTGGCTAGCTGCCGCCATTCCCGTGGTGCTGTTGCTTCTATTGTCCAGCGTACTTGCGGTGACGGTGGGCAAATTAGAGTGCAGTAAGGCAACATGCCAACATATATGCATGTTTTCCGTGACGTAACCTTATTAGCTTGCCTCGACATAGCTCTCTGTGGGCTCCGTGCTGCATCTATTGTAAGACCAAATTGCACGAAATCTTGAAGCAGGTTTGTATGTTCTTGTTTGGTTCCTATTCCGCATGCATCCCATTCCCATGTATCTGAACCTCGTCATACATAAGGACATCTCCCATTGCGGCTTTGGATCATTCCGCATTTCAATCAAGAACTTCTTGTGCTCCTACATGCTGCAGGATAAAGGTAGAAATTTTCTTTAACGTTGCTTGGTCAGGGCTTAAATTTGTTCATGGTACAGGGCCTCTCAAATGACAGGGACGATCCTCCGAGGACCAGATCCTTCCACATCCACATTATGAGTCCGGAAAGGACCCAGTGGGTGCTACACCAGATCCTGTCGCCGATAATCACGCTGAACTACGCTGGATTGCATCTTTAAGCTAAGCTAAAATTCCACATGCATCCCATTCCATATATGAGACCTCGCAACATTAGAATTTCAATGATGAACTTGGCCAACACCTATACATGCATGCAAACTAGTTATTTATTGGACAACCAGGAGTCAGGTGGCTAGTAGTATTTAGCACGTTGATAATGCTTCACCAACCCCATCCGATTTATCTACCCCTCTAAAGATGAAGCTAGCGAAGGCTGGATAGCAGTTCAAGTATGCTTGATGGCTGGACCGCAAGCTGCAACCACAACATCTGCGGCTGGTGCCATGCCGGATCTTAGCATAGTGTGATATGCATCTGGTACAGTCGCACTGGCCTAGTGTGACCAATCAACATTCGCAATAATTAAGTTCTTCTACATATGATTTGACAGTTTTAAAGTTTAACCAATAAATAATTACTGGACCCGTCCCTTGGCTGGTCCGCTCTTAACGGTACCGTATCTTTGGTTCAGAGTCATTGGGCCGTTGGTTGTTCAACCTGGAGCCCATTCACAGCATTTCTACCTCTTGCTCATGCATGGCATGCAGGAACAGCCATGCTGCAGGCTCATCGGAAGCAACTTCTTGCCTGAATGATACAAGTGGCCGAACCTGATACCGCCGTGGAACCAGAGACGTGCTCAAAATGGACTTTAATTACCTGACGCCGCACAAGCATCCACATGCAATTAACAAGCTATTCAGTCCGAGATGAGCCCACAAAAAACTATGGAGAGGCCAGACATCTCTGGCAGACATACCGAAACCTCCAGGACAGCCTATCACCGGCTATTCAGCAATTAACCGGCTGGCTTTAATTTATTCTTTGAACATCAACTCTCAAACAGCAAGCCGATCACTCGTCAAACTAAATAACCAACCGAAATAGCTAAATACATAAACATTTTTTTCATCGGCTAATAGACTATATGGAGCCAAAATTATATATGGTAACCGAATTGAATCAAACAACTTTCAGTAATTTAGCTTCCAACTGAGCTTAACACTACGCACTACTGGAAAACGGACCTTTAATCCCGGTTGGTAAGGGTCATAGATCCCGAAAATCCTACCGGAACTAACTATTCTAGACAAAAGGGGTCCTTTACTCCCGGGTCATTCACCCGGGACTAAAGGGCCCCTTTAGTCCCGATTGTGTTACCAACTAGGACTAAAAAGTTTCAAAAAAAAATTAAAAAAAAGGCCACCTGCACCGGCCGCCCCCGCTTGCCCGCCTGCCTGCCACCCGCACCTGTGCCGGCCGGGAACCTCCTACCCGCGCCGGCCGCACCGCCCGGCCCCGCATCCCGCCGGCCGCTCGGCCCGTGACATCCTGTGCCCCGCCAAAGATGAAGAGGGAGAGGGAGGGAGAGGGGGGAGAAGGAGGGGGCAAGCATACCTATGCCCCGCGCGCCGCCCTATCCTGCCTGCGCCCCGTTGCCTCCGGCTGGCCGCCGCTCTCCCACGCGCCACTGCCCTACACCTCACCCCGCTACCGCTCCTCACTGCCATTGAGGGGCGAGCAGAGGGGGAAGGAGAGGGGTAGCAGAGGGGGCGGCGGCGGCGAGAGGGAAGGGGAATAGGACGGCGGGAGAGGGAGGGGAGGGGGCGGCGGTGGTTGGAGGAAAAGGGAGCGGGCGGGCCGGGAGAGGGAGGGGAGGGGGTGGGCTAGGAGAGGGAGGGGGAGGGGGTGGGAGAGGGAGGGGAGGGGGCTACGGTGGTGAGTGGGAAGGGGAGGGGGCGGACTGAGAGAGGGAAGGGGAGGCGGCGGTGGCAAGAGGGAAGGGAGAGGGCGGGCCGGGAGAGGATAAGGGAGAAAAGGAGAGGAGGAGAAGATAAGGTGGAGAGAGGGAGAAGGGAGCATGATAGGGATTAAGGTGGGCCTTAGTCCTGGTTGGAAAGATCCCGTCAGTGGTTCATTTTTGATCCGGGACTAAAAGCTCTTTATTCCTAGGTCCAAAGTCAACCGGGATAAAAAGGGTTGGATGGAAGGTAAGTTCTCTGGATGTGACGAGATGCCAAATTTTGCAATCAACAGTTCCTGTCCAACCCACATTCCTGGTGCATCTCACTCCTAGATAGCAGAACATGAGATGCACAGCTGCAACTATTTCGACCTCCTCATCACCATTTATCTGACCATGAAGTGCTCCAAGTGAGAAGTGCAAGGAGTGAAGCGGCATGTTGCTAGACGCCAAAGGATCACAAGGCAAAGTCCAGTACTGCATTAATATGCACCTCTGCGTGATTGTTAGGACAATATTGGATTGACTATAAATGGACTTCGAAACATGTCTGACACGTGTACACCATTGATCATTGACTGTGAAAAATCAACTATGGGTGGCTAGAAGACAGCACAAGAACCGGCACATATGGAATGTCTAGTCAAATTACTGAATTACAATGAACTGGCAGCAGAGCTCGTCCTGCTGTTCCACAAAGTTAAGGTCGAACAAAGCTTTCAATGGAATAATTAGCAACATTGAAAGCTGTAAGCTGCTGGAGTTGGTTCGGTTGATGTTGAGTAAAGCTTGAGTTAAGATAAGCCACTCGGATCACATTAAGGTGTTTACCAATCTGCCATCCACATTTAGGAGAGATTGCATCTCCAACGGAGTGGGTTCGTACAATAGTACTCTCCTTCTCAGTTAGTCAATAGCTTGTTTCACCATTTTAGTTCACGGGATCTCCGATCAAATAGAACAGCTTACCACTGTGACATAACTTTCATGTGGGTATCATTCCCATCTGCTTCGATGCCTCATCTATCACATTACGTGAAAAACCTTTCGTGAATTCATCTACTAGATTCTTAGCTGTTTGGACATAGTCCAATGCTATCGCTCCGAAGTTTCTCATCTTTCTGACAAACTTCAACTGCCTCTTCACATGCCTTCATGACTTCATGTTATCCTTAGAATTGTTCACCTTGGCAATCACTGTTTGATTATCACGGTTCATTAGGATAGCCAGTATCGGTTTCTCAACCACTAGCAAATCCATCAAGAGATCATGAAGCATCAAGCCTCAACTATGGCGGTATCCAGTGCTGTGAGTTCTGCTTCCATTGTTGATCTTGTTAAGATGGTCTGCTTGCAAGACTTCCAGGAAATAGCGCCACCTCCAAGTGTAAACACATATCCACTTGTGAGATCAAAGGGGAAGGGAAAATTGGGCCAGCCATGTTAACGGGGTGGACCTGCCTGATGGCCTTTACTCATAGAGGGGGAGCGAAATGAGGGGGAAAGAGTCGGGAGAGAGGGAAACCTGGTGGTGGTTCCGCGGGTGGGGTTAGGCGGACGCGTTTTTAAGGATCGAGAAGGACGACCAGAGGAGGTGAATGGAAGCATGTTGACACTGATCAGTAAAATCCCATAAGATCCAGAGTGAGAGATGGCCGGCTGCGAGCATCCATGCAAACTGTGATCGGTAAGTTTCTAATGATTAGAGTATCATGCGGCAACAGTTCAAATAATGGCCTAGCCGATTGAGACCCAATAGAAATATACTCAGCAGTTCAGCTGCCTTGCCCAAGTGAGGTAGCTGCGGCGTTCGTTCCGAAGCGTGTGTAGGCAACTCACTGTCGCTGCTTTAGGTGGACAGCTCATGGCTCAAGACAACGCCGACTCTGGGCCCAATACAGCACAACAGCACTAAACTCAGCTGCACATTACTGTGAGGCTGAACTTACTTTCCCCGTTCATCCAATTCCCAACAATCCTTGTCCTCAGGTCTTCCTGATCATATAGTGCTCCGCTCATGATTTAAACAAGTTTCTGGGAGCTGGGCGAGCTATATATCAGCCAACCTCTGCTTGCTGTGCTTATGAGTTAGGTACAATTATTAAAGCGGCTCCAAAATCAAGGCCAGTATATCGCTGGCCACCGACCAGATCATGCATATTTAGTAACAAAATCCTTATGTTATTAACCATTTTTTCTTCATGCACCGATGCATAGGTTGCTAGTGTAGTACTTTCATGGGCAAAATGGTCGTAAGAAAATGTGTACGTTTCATTATTCACCAGGACAAATCTTACAGACTGCCTTATTTTTTAGACATACTTGAGCGAGCGTCGAACGTAGTTGAAAATTCGTTACTGCTAGCAGTCTATGTTTTTCTCATAGTGTAAATAATTCATGGCGCAGCAACAAACTGAGGATAACAAAGTGCTGGTTGTGTTTACGTGCAGTCCAAAAGATAAGGGCCTTGCCCAGTCTTCTTCGGCAAGTATGCAGGATGAACCGGAGGCTGCCGCCTCGACACATGCAGCGTGTCTAGGACAGAAAGGTATGGGTGTTGATCTTCATGCATGTGCTCAGCTCATATTCCCCGTGCATCCCATTCCCGTATATCGGATCTTATGCTACAATCAACATTGATCGTCGTTATTTTGGAATTCTGAGAGCTAAAGTTGGGACTGGATTCTCTCTCTATATATTGCTACACAAACTTCTGCGCCCCTCCTGTACAAAGATGCACATTAATCTTGAAAAAGGAATTTGCTTTGGTTATCCATCGGGAAAAAAATTATCATTCAAACAAATATCTACGGCTATCTTCGCTGTTGTAATTTACCTCTTCCCCATTTTGTAAACAACTTTTGTTCATTTTTATCATATATATAACCAGCAGGAGCCGGGTCCCTCCTGTTCCTTAAAAAACAATGAACCATGATCACCGGTCCCTGTCACTTTTCACGACAACACACACTGCGCATCATAAGAATTTGAGTGGATAATGTAGAAGAAGGAAACTGAAAATTCTAGCAACGTCTTACAGTACTTAGGCTGGAAAGACACAGGGTCAGAATTGCTGTGATATGCATGCATGTTCCTTTCATCTTCATAATACCCTCTTGGATGAAATGAGTATGGTCTACAATTTTGAGTTGGTCCGGTGGTTAATGGTCAGCGGTATAAATTGTAGCTGCACATGTAGACATGATTTATTTCTTCACCAAACATCTGTTATAATACAGATTATAGTACTTATATATACTATTCTGAGCAACAGATACATCATTAAATTATTCAGAAATGTTGGGGAAATCATTCAAGGATAAGATTTCCAAATCATTTTTTATATAGTCGTGTTAAAAAGGTGATTCTTCTTAAACGCCATGGACACTGGTGGGATTCTCATAGCGCAAGAAGAGGGATAGAAAGCTTCAACATCCAGCTGATGCTCACCAATGGATAAAGTTCAATGAGCGGCATCAAGATTTTGGAAACGATCCAAGAAATATTCGGTTTTCTTTGAGTACGGAGGGGGGTGAATCTGTTTGGTGAAAAGACCAACCCTTAGTACATGGCTAGTGATCTTCTAGAAGCAAAAATACCTTGCTCTATGCATCCTTCTACAAGGCCCAAGGCATCTTGGCATAGATATAGATGCACTCACAGCACATTGGTCGGTGATCTTGATGAAGTACAACTTGCCTTCGTGGCTATACTAGAAGCTCAAGTACCTTTTTGATACGCATCCTTATACAAGGTCCAAAGAATCTTAGTATCAATATAGATGTATTTCTTGAGACTGTCGGGTGTTGCGGCATAAAGCAAGCAGACGTTGCAGACGCCGAAACCTGCGAGCCGAATAGCCATCATCTCATTTGTGTACAAGCTTGAGCGGCAGAACTTGACAAGGCAAAGCAAGAGCCCAGACATGTACAGTTAAAGCTAAGAAAAAACATGTTGACAAGGCATTGACAATATGACTTGTCCTTACAAGGCAGGTTTAAATGTCTCCAAAAGTGCGCTCGCATAGCATTCATGGTTATCAACTATTATGAAAGGATAAATATTACATCACAAGACCTTAGAATCTGAACAAAGCACTTTGTCTTAAGAGCTGCATGAGTCTCTCTTTCATTCAAGCACGAGCTCCAGTAGGCCAAAAGTCCTCTCATACTGCATGGAACAAAAGCAAAATCTCTTCTTTAGGGAGAACAATTTTTTTTATTCATAACCAAAAGCAGCATGGGCTCCCTCCAATAAGTACAATAACGTTTCTCAAGAGGCTCAAACATTGAAATATTCTGCTAGATTACAATAGACAGCAGAAACTGAGAGCACGCCGGCGCATTGCTTGTTTGTTCCTGGTAGGTTCTTCATCTCAGGTCCGGAAACTCATTGGCCTTCTGCCTTTCAAGTTGGTGGCGTTTTTTTAACCTCATTTTTATTCCTTCCTTGGAGTGATGATTGCTGAATAAACAAATGAACTTTTTGCCATCAATCTTTTTTGTCCTCACCTCGTATGGAATGCACTTTTGCATACTAGCTCCTACGTCACAACAGGTCAACATGATTAGTCCTAAGTTATTAGAATTTTAGTCTGGGACATTATTACAACCGGACCTTACATTGGTATCAGATTTAAGTTAGGGTGCCCGTAAGATCTCTTATTGGTACATTGTTATCGAAGCACTCTCTTGTACTGCGTCCCATTGTTTATCTTTTTGTCAAAATAAAGACAAGAGGAAAGGTTGTCATCATGGTTGCTATGGCAGTCTCCAAGTTTAAACCAAACGTTACCTGCTTTTGTAAAATGATGGGACAAACGCCAAAGTGTATTTAACTTTGTGGTTTTACTTAAGAATGGGTCAGATTAAGTTTCTCATGTGTACGATTTTGTATTTCCCTGAATATACTGAGCGACTAATGTCTGAATCTGTTATCCAATTATATTCAACAGGCCAAAAGGTGACGTAGGAATTTAAACAGTACTAACGATGAAATATCACCGTAGCGTTAGTACGGGCATCATACTGGAACCGTGATGAAGCTACATTACCGAATTAGCATTCACATCAACACGAGAATAGGCAGAAATAATAGAGTCAGCCCATCTGTATATGTTGTTAGTCACTTTCACAGGGGCAGAGGCACAAATAGAGTCAGCCCAGCCAGTTCATATATCAGCAAGCATTGACATCAATTCCTAATTAGCAATAGATCGAGAACATAAAGTACTAAGTGTGGTGCATGGTGGCGCTATTTAGCTGCCGCGCCAACACGTGACCTGATGTTAGTGGAAAATATTTGCAGTAACAACCCTAGTATCATCTGACACGTGGCGTGGCATTAACTGAAGATAAACGCAAGCGGGAAACTTCAGGTTGACCTTGGAACCATAAATAGAATTTTGCAACATGAGACTTCGACCTCCACCATCTTACCCACCCACCATATATAGTCGTAGCTATATTCACACATCATTCTGTCGCAATAATCGGAAATGGGTACACAACTGTCATGTTGTGGCCTACACTGGAAATGGGAAGCATCAGCAAGTTTTCAGTTGCCACAACTTTTGACGAGTGCAGTCAAGGGAAAGAAAAATGGTACATGTGCATAGAAGCTGCGGCATGCGAGTTCGAGGAGCAGTTTCCAACATGGACATACTACATGAGCCATGATCTTATCAAGTTCACAAGTTTCGACCGGCTCAGCCCTGATAAATCACATGATGTAAGATGCAACCAAGTCAAATATTTGATGAAAAGCCTTTGACTATATCCTGAGAAAGAACAAGGTTGGTCACTTCAGCATATTTAGTGCAGCCAGTCTAACAAATGAAGTTTATTTCCAACCAGAAAAGATAAACAATACGAGGAATTTAAGGTTTATCTAAAAATTCCATGGAAGGTTATTTTTCAGTTATGAAGTAGGATCGGAACTGAAAAACGGAAGCAAACTGTACTGAACCACTAGTCTTCCACACGTTTAAACTTTAGGAAGTTCTGATCGCGAGCCCACCGAGTGGGCACTGTTGCCACATGTACATCCATGGAATGCATTAATAATCATCAAGAAAAGTTACCCGAGAAGCTGGTCAGATGTGATTGTGAGCCCATGGAGTGGCACTGTTGCCGCTTGTACACACACGAAACGCATGGGGTAAGCTGCATGATATGTGTGACATCGGCTGGCCACGCTGCCCATCTTCAAACGCGCCATTTCAGCCGAGACAAAGGCACCAGGGTTAACAGTTAGCGCAGTTAACATGAGATTTCATACAAGTTCAGCTTGCACTTCCTTACAACCTACTCCCATCCCTAGGCAACAGGTCATGCAATGCAGCTCTACCACCATTTCAATTACCTCACTTGCTCGTCGCAGTCGTCCTGATTTCCAAATTTCAAGGCGCTGGGGCCAGAACTGCTATTTCATATGGTCAGATTCATGCATGCATGTGTGACAGTGGTAAATGTGTGGAATGCGGGTAGACAAAAACAGAGGGCTGCTGCGCTGAAAGGCCTTCTTGCTGAGGTTAGTGTAGTCCCCACCCAATAACTAAGATGGTGTTCATAGAATTAAATGAACTGCCACCTATGATAAAAATTCATGTGGCAAGGAGTAAATGAAGAAAGAGAAGGAAATCAGGTCTTGCATGAGACCTAATTTCTACACACCATCTAAGATATAATGAGAGATGGATAGTATTAAAAATCATGTATGGAATAGTTGTATTTGCATTGGAAGAGTAGTGTCTAGTACTAGTTCCTAGACGATGTGGAGCTTATGGAAACTATGACTAATGTTTTAGGTTGGGACTGCCCTTATGCAAATATGCCCGTGGTGGAAATACTAGGTCCCGTAGGTAGGATGAATTGCATTTATAGCAGGAGCCTCATATTCTTTGGATTTTTTTTGACTGAAGTCAGCAGGGGAAGCCCCTACCTATTTTTTATAATTTTTTATATTTCAGGCCCATTTAATTCGCTCCCACTTGGAGTCGAACCCGAGCCTGCTAGACACTGACCAAACCTGCTGAATACTACTCAGATGCTCTAACACTATGCTAGAGACCCTTTCACTTAGGATTGCTTTATTGTTTACTGTTTCCCATGGCACAAGTAAATGCTAACTATTGGGATTGCAGAGATGGCACAAAAAGAAGCAAGAATGATATGTTTACGCATCTCTATTGAACTACTACAAAGCACACGTCATACGTGCCAGCACCAAAATCTCAAATACAGGCAGTCAGCCGTAGCGTTGTCACAATAATCTACAGACATGAGTACACGACTACCATATTGACTATGGAATGGGAAGTCTCAGCAAGTGTACGACAGTGGCAAATTGACCATATTAAGTTTCCGCATTGTAGAATGGCTGCTTGCTTATTGCTGGTGTCGTGAAGGCAAACACAGATATGACTGATCTGGACGTGTGGGTATGTAAATATTGAAGCAATAAACAAGCCAAACACGCTACGCTCGTGCAACAGTTTTACTACAGGCAGAGATATGAACAATTGCCACAATGTAACATCCGGCTCAACTTTAGATGGCCTAGTAGTGGATCATGAGCACATGTACGCAAATTTAGTACCACATTGCTAGTTGAGTAAGGGTGAAGTCAACTTATACGCTTTTATCCACTAGCCACACACTGGTAGAAAACTGAGCATTAGTCCCGGTTGGTAGGCATCAAAGATCTCCAATGTCTAACCGGGATAAAATTTTCGAGACGAAATGGGGGGTCTTAGTCTCGGGTCATTCACACGGGACTAAAGACCCCCTTTAGTTCCAGTTGGTGTTACCAACAGGGATAAAAGGGTCGAGGGCCTTTTATCCCGGTTTGTAATACCAACCGGGATAAAAGGGGATCTTTATCCCGGTTGGTGTTTCAAACCGGGATAAAAGGCGGTTTGTAATACCAACCGGGATAAAAGGGGGTCTTTTATCCCGGTTGGTGTTTCCAACGGTTTGAAACACCAACCGGGATAAAAGGGGGTCTTTTATCCCGGTTGGTGTTTCCAACCGGGATAAAAGGGTCCCCCACGAGTTAATACAAAAGGATTGCATCCCCTATATAGTCAGATATGGGCTGTGTAGGTGGGATGGCAACGAAGCTATGCGCGAGGCTGAAGGTCATGGGTTTGAAACCCACGCACCACGCACGTACATATTTCGCGTGAAAAATCATGTGACTTGTGACTTGTGACTTGCGACGTGCGCGTGACTTGCGACTTGTGACTTGCGACGTGCGCGTGTGGGGGGCCTCCCGGGGTACCACGGGATTTCTTTTTTTTTTTGCAGAGCCTAGCATGGTGACCCTTACCAACCGGGATAAAAGGGGGTCTTTAGTCCTGGTTGAGTGACCCGGGACAAAAGATCCCCCTTTTGTCTTGATTGGTTTATCCTGGATGGATTTTCGGAAGATTTGCTCCCTACCAACCGAGACTAAAAGCGAGTTTTCTACCCGTGATGTTTGCCGACTGTATAGTAGCGGTTGTAATAATACAAGGGAAAATATGCTATACATTCAAACATTTTTTTTTCTGACTGGCATCATACAAATATACAATACAAGTAGGACCGGTCACAATCTCTCAATATAGTATGGGTGTATGGTCCCGCAGCATGCATGTAGCGACAGCATCAGCGAACATCCCGTTGTGTATGGATCAGTTGGCGTGTACAACAAAAATGGTTTCTGCATTTATCCTATGCTTCGTCACTAACTGTTGTTTAGAATAAATGTTTGTTTTGTAGACTCGTAGTGATTTGTTCTCCTAATTCCATGGCAGTAACCAAATTGTATGCATGATAGACTAACGAGATTATGCAATGCACTATGCTAGCAAGTGACTCCAAGTCTGCCATGGCTGTTTTCCAGTACAGCAACTAGAGAACGTAACTGATCGTAACTGGTCGCCCTACTTGCATGCTTTTTCTTAGATTGTGCACCAAACGTCCTTTCACCCGATACTGCTAAATAAGTCAAACAGTTATGCAATATACAGAAAAGGTCGTCTAGAACAATATTGTCTATCAAGTGCAAGAATTTGTTGAACAGATTTGTCATTTATTTGACCTAAATCATTAAAAGGCATAACAGTTAGTGGCCGAAAAATAAACCTACGTAATAGCACAATAGAGTTCAACCGCTAACCACCGAGCTGCGCCACGCGAACAGCATCTGGCAAATAAACCTAGCAGTTGATCATGGTTTCCGGGTGCGTCCCACTCCTTAAGCACCAGGTTCTGCGATCATCTTTAACTTCTCATCCATTCTCTTCTGAGCGATGTCTCCCTGCTTAAACTTCGTGCCTCTTTAACCAAAAGCACTTCGCCTCTTCATATCTTGGACGTTCTCTCGGCAACAGAGGCTCCTGGGCATCCGACTTTGGCCATCCCTCTCCAGCTCCATATCCACTGGATCTCCGCGCGCCAAGTTGATACTTCGCGCCCAACATTGATCCCTGTGAAGACATAAACCCTCTTCGCACATGAGGAGACGGGCTAAGAAAACTGCCAAGTTTAAAAGATGGGGGTGCATCGCGAAATCCTTTTCCCCTACAGTCACCCCTCGCTAGCGAGGGTCATCTTCTGACGAGCCGAACTAGTGACTTGGCTCACCTCGAGCCGGGGAACTTGGACTTCCCGAAGCACCTCCTCCTTCGGTTTGTTAGGATTTGTTTGGCTGCAGTCGAGTAACTGCCAAAATGATCCGCGAGTTCATCACCTTGGGTTTGATCGAAGACGGCTGCGGCCGAGCCCCTAGTGCTGAGACTGTTCCGGCTCCCAAGGACAACGAAGTCATTGTTTTTCGGGATCTAATCACTGTCAATCTTCCTTTTTCTCTGGACCCACTCTTAACGGTGTTCTTTGGCTCAGTATTTTCATGTGGGTGTGCAAGAGCATTAGTGCTGCCCCCAACGTCGAGAACTTTCTTCGCGCTCATGTCATTCATTACCAGCCGAAGTACTTGGAAAGGATTGGAGCCAACAGCGCTCTTATTAAGGAAGAGGCCCAATTTGGATGTCTTAATTTCCGGTATAAGACTGATATTGTTTCTCCTGTTACCTTGTATAAAAATCGCTGGGAAGATGACTGGAACTGTTACTGGTTTTACCATACCCTTGAAGTGGATCCTGAGACTGGTGCGCACCCTCTTGTTTGCAAGGAGTTTAAGGACATCCCTAAAGACATGACTCGCGAAACAGAGGACAAAGATTCTTTGCCCCTTTTCATGGTGGCTTTTTGCGAACTAGCGAAGTCTTACAGTACTGGCGATCTGGGCCTTGTTTAGTTGTCAAAGTTTGGAGGTGCCAAATTACTGTTACAGCACTGTAGCACACTGTAGCGTTTTGTTTGTATTTGTGAATTATTGTCCAAACATTGACTAATTAGGCTCAAAAGATTCGTCTCGCAAAGTACAATAAAACTGTGCAATTAGTTTTTAATTTCGTCTACATTTAGTACTCCATGCATATACCGCAAGTTTGATGTGACGGGGAATCTTCTTTTTGCATAGTGCTAAAGTTGGGAGTTAGGGGTAAACTAAACAAGGGCTTGGTTGATTACTGTGCCTTGAAAATTTTTCATGTAAAAGCCGGATGGTCCATTCTTGCCTGGAAAGATTTTTCCAGTGCAATCAAGATTCCTGATTTCACAATTAGCTTCCGGATCACTAAAAATGGCTAATTCTTCTGTTCTTTTTATGTTCGTCGCCTCGCGAATTTCTTCTTGATTCTAAAAAGTCACGCTTTTCTTTTTGACTTCGCAGATGTTGATGTCAGGGAGGTTGAAAGGGCCAACCTTATCTCAGGCCCTGAGGGTGCCAACACTACGGGAAAGCTAAAAATTGTCGAGTGTATTTTTTTTGCCGAGTGTTTTTTTGCGAGCACTCGGCAAACAAGCTCTTTGTCGAGTGCCAAGCCAAAAACACTCGGCAAAAAAAAAATACTCGGCAAATCGGGGCTTTACCGAGTGTCAAATAAAAAACACTCGGCAAAGACCCCTCTTTGCCGAGTGTCAAAAAAAACACTCGGCAAAGAGGGGGGTTTGCCGAGTGTTTTTTTTACACTCGGCAAAAAAATAATTTTTTTCTTCTTTTCACCATAAAATTTTTTCTACTCCCCACATACAACATGTGGTACTCCATGTTAAAATTTGGTATATTTTTGGATTTATTTGCTATATTTATTTAATTAATTGCATTTCAAGGAAATTTTTGGTATAAGTCAAATTTGAACTGCGAGTGATTCAAAATATGGAACAAAATGAGTAGAAAAATGATATTCATGTTATTCGACCCAATTTGAGACCTGACCCATGAAATGAGAAGAAATTTCGAACATCTTGTTCAGGAAACACGACCACGAACGTGTGGCAGTGGTATTTTTAAATTATAAAAAAAACAAGCAAAGTCTTAAAAATCATGAGATTTGTCATGATGTGATGATATCATAGGTGGAGGCTGTGGAAAAAAATTGAGAATGTTTTGCACATTTCGTCACGTACGATGTTTACAAACCGAAGCATTTCAGAAGAAGAATACTAACTTTGAGAAGGATTGCATAAGATTTGGAGTCAAAATGACGGTCGAGTTTTAATTTGACTACAAAATTTTTTGTATAGTCAATAGAGAATATATATTAATTCATTTAAATTTTTGACAATTTTTCAAAACTGTTAGATATTTTTTAAATTTTTTTAAAATATCTTTGCCGAGTGTCCTAGGTTAGACACTCGGCAAACAACCGTTCACCGAGTGTCACCCTAGGACACTCGGCGACCTTTTGTTTTTCCCAACCGAACCTTATCCCCGCATCGCACCCGGCCCCTCGATCTCCTCCGCCACTACTCCCTCGAACCTCTTCCTCTCTGCCCCTCCTGCCCCCGGCCCCGGCACCTGGCGCCCCCGGCCCGCCGCCTGGCGCCCCCGGCCCGCCGCCCGGCGCCTGGCGCCCCCGGCCCCGCCGCCGCCCGACGCCCCGCCCCTGGCCCCGCTGCCGCTCGGCGCCCGCCCCCTCCGCCGCCCGGCGCCCGGCCCCGCCCGCCGCCGCCCCCTTCTTCCCTTCCGAATCCAGCCTCTCCTTCCCCGGCTCCCTCCCCTCCGACCGGATCCACACCCCCTTCTTCCCCTCCGGCACGGATCCGGCGGCCCCCACCTCTCTCCCCTCCGGATCTGGCGTGTGGTGGCGGGCGGCAGCGGGCGGCAGTGGCGGGCGGCAGCGGGCGTGGCGGGCGGTGGCGGCGTGGTGGCCGTGGCCGTGGATGGCCTGGGCGTGGTGGCGGCGTCGCAATGGTTGAGACGGCGGTGGCGGCTGCGGCGGCCAGCTGGAGCTGCCCCCGGGGGCCGGGGTATGTTTTTTTTTTATTTTTTCTGGAAATATTGTTTGCCGAGTGTTTTGTGCCACTCGGCACACCCTTTGCCGAGTGCCCGACCAAAGACACTCGGCAAAGTTAACTTTGCCGAGTACAACTTTGCCGTGTGCTCGTCGCCGAGTGTTACACTCGGCAAACACGTTGCCGAGTGTTTTTAGGGTTTCGCCGAGTGCCTGGGGCACTCGGCAATTTGTAGCTTTCCCTAGTGCAAGGAGTACAATGAGCTAGTGAAAAGACTTGATGGCTCCCGAAGCAATCGAGTTTTTGAATTTTTCGAGAATGAGAGTGGGCACCGGAGAAGCCACTCTTGTTCGCCAAGAGAACGCCCGGAAGTGTGCTATTAAGAAATGGATGACTCTTGCTGCAGAAACTTCGATATATATACTAGCACAAAGCCAGTCGCTAGGGTTATATATACCAACTATAATTTTACCTTGATATGCCACAAGTCCGGTGTGGTAAACTAGTTGGCTAGCTACCATCCTCCGAGAAAGGTGGTTAGTACTTCATATTTGGCAGACAATTAAACTTTACAAACCATATACTTGAATGAAAAAACGAGCAAAAAGGATGGCACATGGTTCGTAAATAACAGGCATATACGAATGAACCTATAGATTGTGCAGAGAGAGCTTACCATGCCTACTATAGTGCTATCATTAGCTAATGTCCAACCGTGCGTACTTTCTAGCCTATACCTATGCTGACCTAATGCTGCGGATGCCACAGTCTTGGAGTCTCCAAACATGGTCGTCTCACCATCATTCTGCAGCTAGCATGTGTGTGTACGGATCATTCTGGTCATGCCACATGCAGATGGCTGCCAGAACCTGCGAGTGCTTCATCCCATCGGAAGGGACAGCATTTCACACTCGCAGCGTTACAAGAAGCATCGCATGCAGTACTCACTGCTATGTTACTTCTTCATCATTATGCACCAACCAGATTATATACTAATATAGGCTAAATTATTCAACATGACTGAATATAAAGCGCGCATGAAAATAAGCCAAGTTTCATCATTCACTAGGGTAAATGCCCCCTATGGCCGCCTGCATGATTTTTTAGACGGATTCAAGTGAGCAGCCTCCACTGCGACGAACTATTAAAATGCATATGGTGCTATCCAGTGTATCCAACTATGCAGCTGCTGCGTGGTGCCAGTGAAGATGTGCAGCAGGTAATCTTGCATCCATGGCCTCTCTAGACGGGGTCATTAGCCTGGATCATCGCTACAATTGCCTTGGGTGCGTGCGGCCGCGCCGTAGCCCTGCTGGATGTCCCTGTGTAGATGCCTTTCGTGCGAACAAAACCAATTACATGCCTTTGCTTATAAAGTTATGAGTACATGACCAGCCAGACCCACGAGTAACCGACTCTTATCTAGACTGTGCTCCAGCGAGCGCATGTGCTAATTCCAAACAAGCGTATGACTTTGAACCAACATGAACGTGAATTGGCAACCAGATTGGCATCCAAATAAACAGACATACTACTGTGCTATCTGGCTACTGACCTATATGGGATGTCTCGTGGGCTATCCTACCCGACCATGGTATTCGCAGTTTAGATTCCTTTCCCCGTGCATCCCACTCCTAAGCAACAGGACTTGCCATGAATGTGCCACCTGATCAATACAACCTTTTTCATCAGCTCGGTAGCTGCTTGATCATCGGGTATTCCAAAGGAACAAGTAGCTAAGATTCTGTGTGCTATCCATATACCAGAACCATATTTATGTGCTCCCTTTGACTGACATGAATGTGGACCGGCCAAAAGCTACAGTTAATGATTAACAATATCTTATTGACAGCACATTACTGTTCCGACTTTTTTACAGTATAAGGTGTGGTTTAACTTGGCTCGTTCAAAAATTATAATTCTGTGGCCGAATCATCATAGGGAATAATGTCTATTATCGCAACAACATTGTGATCTTTTGAAAATGCTTTCACATACAATCAAACAAAATATTTCTTTGAGTCAACCCGTCGATCACAGAGGCAGAGGACCAGATGTGAGCGTACTCACTAGGTGCGTAGTACTCCATTATTTCTGTTGACTCAACGGACTCAAAAGTTCTAGGTTAGTTAATCCTTATGTTCACTATTGAGAAAATATTACTATGGATTGCGTGATCATTTGTTTGGGGACATATGTTAACGCTGTGCTGTGCCAATCAATCACAATGCCAAACAAGAAGATAACCATAGTCAGGAAAGACCATTACTGGTTTATATGTATGCAGTTTAATGATCTAAAAAACCAGATTATTTTCCTCCAGAATGTACGATAATGTATCACACGAGAGAGGCCTGCAGGTGTGCACAACACATATTCATGATTATAATTATATGCACCGATTAAAACATACACACAGAGGAAGGAGCTGAGTTGCCTTTCACTGGTCTGGTCTCGCCCAATCCCTGCTGTGTCATGCCTATGTTCAAAAAGGTTAGGAGCATCGAGCATCAAGCAAATTGAAGCTGCCAACGAAGCTTGTAAACTTGTGTCACAGGCAAAGATAATGACAACGTGGCTACCTCTTCTTCAGGACCGAGAGACGAATTGGGGCTGACTGCATGGCCGCTGCATTTTTCATGTATGGCTCCACTCGATCACGTTGCGACAAAGCAGATAGGCATCTTTGGGTTCGATGTTGGATGCTCCATTGTCTACACTAGATGACACGGACAGGCTCGACGACACCCTGCGGCATCAGATCAAGGAGTTTAGCTTGCATTCTCGATGCCCACTCTCAGGCAACGTCATACTGTGCAATTCTTGTTATTTTAATAAACGCATGTGAATCGTTTCCCTTGTCTTAATTTATAGGCAAGATGTTTGCAAACTAAGCATTAGCCCTCGCTCTACCACAAATTCTTATTGACTACAAAGTAGCCCTATCTTAAAAATTCCTATTTCTAAAAGGAAGTAGCCTTAGCTCATACAGGAACATGACCCAGCGAGCTGGGCTAGAAATGGGCAAGCTCTTGCAGATATCGTTGTTGGTTGTGTACAACTAGTACCTCTTTGCTGATCAAAATTCAATGTTGCGAATTAGGAATGGGCATGCTGATATTGATTAACTTGTGCGTGACATTCAGGACTTCTGATACAGTGCGATGGAGCCGTAAAGGTTGTTGTGAGAGACAGTGGTTGCTTGTGCATGCCCATGCTGCCGTTTCATTAGTCCTTACTAGTTGCTGCAATGTGACCAGCCACTGGCTCATTGGATCGATCATGCTAAAGCAATCATACTGAACCCCGCATTAACCGAAGACTATGTTCAGCTCGCGCTCCTCATGCATCCTATTCCGATGCACTAGATCATCGGATACAACTAAAAAATTTGATCTTCCTTGTCAGTTACTTCCAACCGGTAGCTAGACTTATATATACAAATTACAATTTCTCCTTGATGCCACAAGTCCGGTGTGGTAACTAGTTTATTTTATAGGCTAGCTACAAGCAAGGTTGTCAGAACTTCATAATATTTAGCAGATATGTAACGATTACAAAAACCATATTTGAAAGGGGAAACATGGCTTGACATGTATGTTAGTGGAGCAGAAAGGATGGCATATGGTCAAAAAGAAAAGGCACATGCAAATGAACCTATAGATTTTGCAGAGAGCATACGACGCCTCAACACTATGCAAGAAAGCAACAAAGGTGCCACTCAATTTAGTGATGCAAGATAAAAAAAACACGTCACTAAATTGACGCAGGTTGTAGAAACACGTCACTAATGTCGAAATATGTAACATGATTGAATATAGAGCGTCAATGCAAATAAGCCCGAGTATCATCATTCAGTAGGGTAATGCCCCCGTATGGCTGTGTTCACGATTTTTTAGACGGAATCGTGTGAGCAGCCTCCAGTTCACCCTACTTACTAGCCTCCACTGGGACGAACTAATAAAATTCATATGGTGCTATCCAGTGTATCCGAATAGGTTTGTATGTGTAGATAGACCACGTGGATGGCTGTTAGCATGTGTTGAGGACGGCCTGCTACCGATGGACATCCCCTGTGTTGAAGTCGAGGTCAACACAACGGCACTAAACTAAGTCGCACAACACTATGACATTGAGCATAATTTCCTGGTGCATTCCAGTCCCAGACTACAGGACTTCACAAGCATGCTTGCCCATGAATTCAACAGCCACCACATCAACCTTCTCATCAGATCCAACTGATCATCTTGCAGCTTTAAGCTGATCTAGTGACTCTATTTATGAGCTATCTGCAGGGGCGTCAGTATTTAGTGCTTCACCAGTCACCAACCAGAACATATTCACTCACAACATTTGTAATATGTTTTCCTGCACGGATCGATCAGTGGTTGCCCATATAGTACTTGCACGAAAATGGCTAATGGATCCAAGTGACACATAATCAGGGCAAATACTGGACATGTGCATGATTTTTTGAGACAACCAAGCAGGCATAGAATGGAGCAAAAGATTACGTTCGCAGTGTAAGGTGTCATATCAAAATGATTTATCGGAATAACAAAAACCTCCTTGGGTCCAGTTGGGTTTTTTTTTTGGTGGTCTTGTGGACGATCCAACATAAAAGTACTTCCACCTCTTACTCACCAATTAGTAGTGCATTCATTCGGACGTGAGCGTGATTTTTACAAAAAAAAAAAGTGATCAAGGTTTGCATGGACCAAAGGTACGTGCATGATAGAGTGGAACACTCATGCTCACCCTGGCTGGATCACAGCCGAAGCATTGGCTCAAACAAACCTTGCGTAAATCATGGCTGGCCCAAGATGCATTTGATTGAATGTGACCCAATATTGGAACGACCTGTGCACAGTTCTCCTTTACATTAAATAAGAAAACTACGGGCTTACTCTTTTAAACTAATGTTTGAAATAAAAAGTATTTCATGGTGTAAACTGCAAAAGGTTTTGGCTCAGCTGCTCCCATAGTAACATTTCATTACTGAATCATCAATGGCTGATCCAATATGTATTCATCATGTGCAGACAGCAACTTCCACCGGTGAGCGCCGCCTGGCCTCCAGCAGCATGTACAAAAACACAGCACCTAGCAGTCATATGGAACGGAAAATAGTCCCTCCAATGATCTCACGCTGTAACAGCCTAAACAGGTAGCGAGGAGAGTCTTTGTAAAATTATACCGATCTGTTCAGCATCTATCAAGATAAAACAAGTGATGATGTAATTGGATTGCCAGTAGTTTGACCCCAAAACAAATCCAGCCCTTTTAATTTGCTTGCACTAGATACATTCGTCAACATCCGTTTGCAGCACCAACGCACGAACTGGAAGTCACATTAGCACTATCAACCTTATTAGACTCTGATAACTGGTCTAGAAACTTCAGGGTAAATGTGCAAAGCATAAATAATAGAGAAAATTCCTTATTTAGCCCTAGTAAAAATGAGGCTTCCGTATTTGACATTGAAAATTTTGAACTTCCTTATCTAACACTGAGTTGAACTTTTATTTCTTATTTGACACTACCGTCTATCCCGTCAGTTAACTTTAGTGAATAGTAACTTGTGGATTCTCCCTCCCTCTTTTTTTGACCAAAACAACATCCAAATGATCTTCAAAATTCATGAAATTTTTAATAAAGATACAACAGATGGAGAAGACATCATTTTGCATAATAATAGATACGAGGACTTCAGAAACCTAAAAACTAAAATACACCAAATTAGACCCTTTTAATGATTATTAGAATTTTTAGGGAACAAAAAACTTTCCACAAATTCTTTAAAATAACCAATATTGTGATTGTGGGATGAAGTAATTTATAAAATTATTATATATCATAAGTGACAAAGAGATATTTGAATTTTTTAATGAAAAGTGATTTTTTGTTTATAAACACAAATATATCCTTGTCATTCATGATAGGTAATAATTTTATAAATCACTTTATCCCACAATATAAATATTAGGAGTTTTTAGACATTTTGTAGAAAGCTTTTTATGCGCAAAAAAATTAGATTATCTTAAAAAGTTTAATAATTTGGTGAATTTTAGTTTTATGATGTTAAATGCTATATATTTGTTTTTATGCAAAATGGGTTCATTTCCATCTCTTGTACCACTATAAAAAGTTTCATAAATTTTGGAGGTGATCTGGATATCATTTTGGTCAAGAAAATAGCAAGTTAACTGACGGAACATACCCCGTGTCAAATAAGGAAACATCATCTTTACTAAGGCCAAATAAGGAATTGTCTCTAAATAATATGCATTTCTACAAATACTTTGCAAAACAAGAGTTCCTTGCTCCACCAGGCTGCCTTACTACAGTGCATTCTGCAGTTTTCGCTGTTTTGATAATTATACCGCACTATGGAAGTTACCCACCCTCCATATATGGTCGGTCAGTCATAGCTATGTCCATTCTCTATCGCAATAGTCTGCATGCATGAGTACAATTGTCCCACCATTGCAATTCGGCCATATTCAGATGCTACTATATAGAATTGCCACTTGTTTATGGGTGGGTGCCGCAAGACAAACACAGCAATAGTGAAGCTCAGCCGAATTGCCGATTTGAACGTACGCTCTGCCAATAGTGAAGCTCGAAGCCGCAACAACTCAAGTTGCTTGAGGAGCCGTTTATTCAACCAAGGATGCACATATCAGCTGTTGCCTCGCCAAGTCCACTAGTACACCTAACCTCTTTGGAACAACTAGTTCATCTCGTTCCTCGTCGTGGAGCTATAGTGCACGCCTCCTGGCTCTGCACGGATGAATCACAATAGGTACATTGCAAACAAAGTCAAAGCCTCAAGGAAACCATTCACGGCATAAAAACCAAGAACAAGGTTGGTTACTTCAGCATATATATTAATTGCAATGAGTCTTACAGAAGAAGCCTACTTTTCAGCCGAAAAACAGAATCTTCTACCAATGAACACCAACTGTGGTAACGTCCGTCTCTTTTTTACTCTGGCTTTCTTTCACGTGTATGGACATCTTTCCTACCACCTGGAGAAGGTTGTTCCCCTGTAGTTTTGAACGAAGAAAACGATCGCCTTCCGTGGACACATGTTCCATAGGGTTCGCACAACAAGGAAAATTCGCTTCTGGGTAATTTATCTGTTCCCTAGCGGTATAAGCAATGCGGAACCATTGCAGTCTACAGGTGTACTTGCCTGACACAATCATGTATAAATAACATGTTGGGGAATCAATCACTGCCTAACCCACATCACCCTGCGAAGGGTTATATGCTTTTGATCTCCAGGTTGTTGATGCGCAGACTCAAATGGACCAAAAACATTATGTGATGTTGGTGATGAAGCAGCGAAGCCCAGAGTAAAGGCTTTGTGTAACAAGCACGAGCTAATGGCAGACCTCTCTATGGGCTTCTTCAAGCCGAGTACAGAATGATGAATGAAGCCCATGAAAAGGTCAAAGTGAATGGTTTAGCTAACATTCTTTGGTAGTGAAACCTGGCGAGAAGACATGAAGATATAGAGCGCCATGTTAGCAAAGACGGTAGCAAAGCTTGAGGTTGTTCACAGCGAGCCCATTCAACAGTGTCACTGTGTCTGATATACCAATGGTTTACCACGTGCAACCAGCGGCTGAAAGCATAGAGCGAACTGCCCTTTCCGATCAACACATAGCATGGGTGACATCTTGCCGTTTAGCCTCACTAGGAGTTGCCACACAAACACAAGGGGCATATCCCAATCCCACGGGAAACACAAGTGCGCTGAACCCGCCGCAGAATGATTTTTCTGTTAAGATCAATTTCCCGGTGCATCCCACTCCCAAAATGAGCATGGCATAAAGTTGCTGCAATTTCTGCCTCGTCATGAACTCCTCATGCATGATCTTATGGCAATATGGCATCCCAAGCATGTTGGTTTCATGTGTGTATTACTGCCTACACTAACTAGATACCATTTATCTACAGTTTACAGTTGCTCCAACCATGGTTGCTCAAGGGGAACGGATTCAGATATGCACGTTATTTTTTCTTAGCTCATAACAACCATAATTTGATGGCGTGCTCAATTTAAAAGAATTTCACACTTCACATAACATGAAGTACATCAATGACAAAATTGCAACATTCACGCGCACATAAGACACATAGGGTCGGGAGCCAGCTATATTCCGTTGCATCTTAAGAAACCTTCTTATAGTCCCCTGCATCAAGAATGTTAATTGACTTCAAGGTTTCCTTCGGCTGTGTTCTCAACTTGGACCTCCGTCTCTGGTGGTGGCGACGATACGGTAGCTAACACGTCTCGTGGTGAAGGGTCTCCAGCAGCATTTAAGTTGTAGTTGAGTTTTTATTCGCAGAGTCATTTGTGGGTGTGAGCTCCACAAAAACAGTAAAAGTAATTAAATAAGAAAAGATCTTGGTCAAATTTTAGATGCTACTGAGCGCACAAATTTTAAATGCAACTGAGCGCGCAACTTCAGCTGTGGCATGCACGAGCGAGAACCTCCGCGGAATGGAACTAAAGCATGCGTGGATGGATCTCCACTCTGGCACATGTACAGTTGCTATTTCTGTGCACCATGATGTTCATGTTCATCACCTATTCCACAGCGTCAGGCCTTTCCATGGTTAATCCAACAAGGAGGTCGGAAGAAAAGCTAGCAGCCAGCTGCTATTATGGCGGCCATGTTTAGGGCGAGCTGGTTTTATGGGTTGTACCTTGCAAGGAGTTGGATGATGCGCAGCTCTTCTTGACTTGAAGCAAACATAGAGTTCTTGTATTGAAAAAGCATCCTATTCCCATGTGGCAAATCGCGCGGTGGAACTCCTGTGCGTAACAGGTTACATGTTGAAACAAGTGATTTACGGGCCAACTAGGACATCGAGGTAGTCACTACAGGAAATCGAAATCTCCCACTACGTGCCCGATTTCCCGTAACGGTTTTTTGAGATGTGTACAGAGAAATTCGCATTTTCTCTTCTGTTTGGAAAAAATGCACGGGAAATAACTGAGTTCATTAGGAAATTCGCATTTCCTAGTTGGTTTAAAAAACGCAGAGCGAAATATATGAAAGTTACTTATGTCCCTGAGTGCTAGGTAAGACGCACATGGAAATTGACGAAACATATATACTTGAAAATGGTATATTTTCCTCTGTGTTTTATGTAATCCTTACGAAAATTCACACAACACACGAGGAACATACTCATTTTGCTGTGGATGGATACAACGCACGAGAAAATTTGCAACAAACATATATGTGAGATTGTAGTAAATTTTCTCATCTCAACTCTTATTTCTCGGTTATTTTTAACGTGTTTATCAAAACCGGCAAGTAAATGCGAACTGTCCAATGAGGCTATGGGGCGGCGGCGACCGTGGCTCTAGCCTCCCGTGTGCGTCCCCCTCCCTCACGAGTCGCGGAGTTTTTTCGCGAGTTACAGCGTGCATGTGAAACAGGCCTGGGACTAGGCTCGGTTGGACGCTGTGGCTATCTGGTTCATAGGGCCGGAATTTTTAGGTACGCAAGGTATGTATATATAGTCCACCCTGTAGGTGCGCCAACACGAGTTCTCTTGAAATAAAATTCTCATGTTGATTGGCAATCTAAAGAATATGTTTTGATCAATGTCTCACAATAAATACCTAGTCGGTACATATCGCTGAACATTTATTTTTTTGAACGAACGGGCACGAGAATATACCTATTTCATTGATAAAGCAGGAGTTTATAGGAAGGAAACAGATTCAAAAGAAAAACAAACAGCCAGCCGAGCGGCTAGCCATGCAAGAAGATAAGGACTACTCTCGTGCTAGGAATAACGCTAGGTCTTTTGCCCCGCCAGCATCCAAGCTGACTCCTCCTCCTTGATTTTCACCAGCAACGTCGTTGTAGAGCTCTCATGTGCATTGAAGATGTGCTCATTCCATTCTTTTCAAACCTCCCACATGATGAGTAGAGTTAGACTTCTCAGATCCTTACGCGTTGTGGTTATGTAGCTGAACATTTATTAACAACATAATTTTTGCAGACCAGCTGGGATCTTATCAGATGACGGTATTATTTATGCCGGTCCGAGGAACATATATAACATGACATAGTACAGAAAATACATATACAATATAATGGAAAAAGTCCATTTTACTCTCCTCACCTATATACTTTGTCCACTTATCCCCTAAGCAAAATTTAGACTCACTTTACTCCCCCAAACTAGTTTATTTGGTTCAATCTACCCCCTAATTAGATTTCTCTTTTTGTTTCTTCACATACAAGTTGAGTTTTAATTTCAAATTTTATCAGTTGACTTATAACATGACACTCTATGTTAGAAAAAATACAATAGAAATTTTTCATGAATTCTTTTCGTACAGTTTTGTATATCTAAGATCAAGTTCATATTAAATATACCTAACCTATGAAAATAACCATGAAAAAATTCCGTATTAACATAAGGCATTGTGTTTTGTATTTGTTCACCAAATTTGAACTCAAAATTCAACTCATACACAGAGAAGCAAAAAGGAGAAAGCTAATTAGGGGGTATACATTGCACCAAATGAAATAGTTCAGGGGAGTAAATTGAGCTAAAATTTTGTTCAGAGGTTAAACGAACAATGTGGATATAGATTTTTCTTTGCCACTACTAGATAAACCCCCATTCGTTTCAGCTTATTTGGGCCGTCTATAAACGATCCCACACAATTAACATGAGACAAGATTCACGCGCATGACTTTTAATCACAATTAACTTACCTTGTTCCTGTTTCATGATTACTAATTTTTCTAAACACTCATAGTATTGCATTCTTTTTTAAACGAATGTAGTAGGCTACTAACGAATTGAATAGGCTACTAACAGTTATAATTTCTCACATGCATGCAGCTGCCACTATTTCCACCTCATCATCAGTCATCACACTTCCTCTGATAAGGTTGTACCAGGTGGCGCATCACAATGTCAGCGGCCAGACGCCCGAGACGCATCCATGTCCGCTGAAGAGGATTGCAAGCAACACCTCTTGTCGCAGCGGTAGAAAACATCAATGGACAGGACTGCGACATTTCGGCAGCCGTGGTGCGTGTGACAGTTTTCCTCACCAGCCTTTGTAGACCACTTCTAGCGTGATCTCTTCACACAGATCGCAGCTGGCATTAACCAACGCAGTAGACCACTTGTTGCGTGATCTCTTCACGTACATAAGTCGCAGCTGGCACTAGCCAACGCCGTGCCATTTCCTCTCACTCACGATAAGCTTGGATCATGGAACCTCGGACGGCCATGTCAACACAACAGCACTAGACCCGGTATCACTATATAGTGCAGTTAAGATTGGTTTCCCGGTGCAGCTCAGTCCCAGGCTAAAGGACATGACAAGCAAGTGGCACCACATCAACCATCTCCTTGGCTCATCATCATCATATCATATGGTGTCCTGCCCAAGCTAAGCACTTCTCATGTAGTCATGCTATACGTAGTCATGTATGTCCTCAAGAAGATACATGGTCACGTCAGTACTGTATTTGCAATCTAAATTTTTATTTGCGCGTATTGATGTGTGGTCTGCCATATACTCCATAGTACTTGCTTGCTACGGTATAAATAATCAGACATATATAGGTAATAAAAGGCGCATCCTAAAGAGACATAACCACATAACTGCCACCATTTACAAGTGAAATGTCTTCATAAAGACGTCCACGTGATATTTAGACACAACTAAACAAGCCTTACAAGGGGGCTGAGTGGTCGTGCCATCGTATTCTCTATCCTTCCAGTTCCATATAGCAGATCTTACCATACAGTAATTACCGCGATTTTATCTTCTCGGAAACTTCCCTCAGACCATGTGCATTTCAAGCATGAACTTGTTGATCTGCTATTTGTTACGGGTTACATGTGGAATCTAGTTTTCATGGGTCGGGTAGGTGAGTGGTGGTTAGTCTTGGAATTTAGCGGCTGTATAAAGCTTTAGTAATTTGTAATATCATGGCCCATTAGTGTTCTAGTTTCTGCACATTGTAGCCTATATGTGTTATAGCACAATGGCATAAGTCCTATCTCGATTGTCTAGATAGTTTAGAGTTTAATCTATAATCACAAAAAACGTAAGCAATGAATGAAGGACATGATACGTCAAACACTGATGCCTAATTGCCCTTTGGTACATTAACGTCAGTGGCCAAGTTATCAAATAAAGGTTCAAATTCGACATAAGTTCCATCATTCACGTAGACAAATGCATTCCCAGGGACGTCGGTGCTTGATTTTAGATATAAACTTATTGAGCGTAGCCTGCCAAGTGCACCCAGGAGGGAAGAAGCAGATAAGACACGAGCAGGATCAGCATGTGTCACCTGGGGTAGATTATAGTAAACAAGAACCCAGCTACGGCGTACAAGACATTCTGTTCGTTGGAAGGACATGATAGTACACTTACAGCAACGTTTGCTCGCTCAATTAAGAACGTGTTTGGATACACGCCACACTTTGTCAAGCCGCATGTGCGGCGCAGCCACAAAACATGGCGGTTCTTGCCAACTTTTAGCACGCCACACGAAAATTCAGTTCATTTTGGGTGCGTGGCCCGTCAAACTGTGGCGCCATTTATCTGCGCCATACCTGCGGCGGCCCCGGCGCGCGTAGCTTGACAGGCTGTGGCCTGCATCCAAGCAGGCGCTAAAGTCGTGCCACTGCCACCACTCCAACCCATAATCTGCGCCTCTGCCAGTAGAGCAGGCTGCTGAACCCCATCCTCTAGTCTTCGCTGCGGTGGGATCACAGCATCAACGACTGCATCTGCGGACTGCCCTCCCAGAACAGGTGGCACGGACATATGAGGAACACAGGCTTCTACATCCACATTATCAGTCGGCATAGGACCAGAGGGTGTTACACCAGATCCTGAACCCGATAATCACACTGAACAAGCATGAAGGGATATTCATGTCAAGCTCGAATTCCCCATGCATCCCATTCCCACATAGCAGAGACATTACAACATTTTAATTTCGAAGACCAACTTGGCCAGAACCTATACATGACATGCCACTGACATGTCCAAGCCAGTTATTTATTGGACAACCAAGAGTGAGCTGGTCAGTAGTATTTAGCACATAGATAATGCTTCACCAACCACACCCTATTTATTTACCCCTCTAGAATTTAAATTTACTACCATGGCTATAAAAACCTAATACAATGGAAAGCGCCTTCAGTACCCGGTTCAAACCCCCCTTAGTACCGGTTGTGCAACCGGTATTGCTAAGTCCGTACTACAGGGGATCCTGTAGTACCGGTACTAAAGGGGATCCTTTAGCACGTTCTTTATGATTTTCATTAATTCATCAAAACCGTTACCAGAAAGTCCATTTCTTGCCTTCCAATGCGGCATTTCCAGTGTGGCACCCAACCTTTTCTGCCCCTATTTGCAATCTGGGTACAATAATTTCTTAGGATCATCTAACATACGCTCAAACTTCTTTGACTCCCTCATATTCTCGCAGTCTTCCTTTTGCATCTCGCAACACCTGACCTAGATCATCGGTAGGACCTTCTTCTTTAACCATCTCTTCTTCAGCCTCGCCCATTGCAACATCTACAGAGGCACCTCCTTGAGTCCAATCACGAATGTAGTTATCATCTTCTTCATCATCATCATCTACCATCATAACTCCTCTTTTCCCGTGCTTGGTCCAAACAAAATAGTTAGGCATGAATCCCGAACTATATAGGCGTGAATAGTCTTCCTGGATGAGTAATCTTTCTCATTTTTGCAAATTCAGCATGGACAATAAATGAAACCAGACGACGGCTTGTTGGACTTTGCCAGATCAAGAAAACTACGCAAGCCATTAATATACTCGATGGAGCATTTGTCCGCGCTATAAATCCATTGTCGATCCATCTACAAAGTATTATCGAAACAAAGATATTCTGATCATACGTAGAACTATACCTAAAGCATAACAAACATAATACAAATTTCATTAAACTCAAATGTTGCTGAAAGTTTAGATAGAAATACATAAATTTAAATTTCACACCCAAACAACATGATATGCAATAACAAACTCAAATGTTACTGAATGTTTAGATAGAAATACACAAATTTAAAGTTTAGACCTGAACAACATGATACACTACGACAAACTATCCACTGAGTACTATCTAGGAGGACTTTAAGCATCCTTGGGTGGCGAAGATGAAGGTTTTGCTGACCCAGCCTCATCCTATGGTTTATTTGTGCCTCCTACGACGGTATCCTACGACAGTAGTACTAAGTGGATCTAAAATCGCAGGACTGGTGGTGGAGCATAACGACTACCAAAAGGAGGTTCCTGACTCGCCGCAACAGCATCTTCGTGACATCTTTCCAAATAACGAAGCACTTCCACATGCTCATTTTTTTCGACTTATCATGAGGACCAACTATGGTTTTCCCCTTGCTGCGAGAGGAAAGATAATCGCCCCCGCCATCGCCACTACCTCCAGCAGTAGTAGCCATCTCTACGTACCACAATTTATTTAGCTCATATTTGCAAATGACTAAACTATAAATAAATTATATTTTTTCCTCATAATTTATTTAGCTCAAAGATAACATATAAATGAAAAATTCTCCATGAATGATAAAAAATGTTCAAAAATCTAGTAGCACCTCCTTTATTTCGCCATGAATAGATAAAACCTGAGCTAGAGGAAATGGCTTGGGCAGGAGGACGAAGTCACCTGATTTATAGGAGAGAAGTTAGTACCAGTTGGGGGCTCCAACCGGTACTAAAGGTCACCCATTAGTACCGGATGGAGCCTCCACCCGGTGCTAAAGGCCCTCAATTACATCAGTACTGGGTGGAGGCTCCACCCGGTACTAATGGGTTACCTTTAGTACCGGTTGGAGCCCCAACCGGGACTAAAGGGGGGCCTTTAGTCCTGGTTGGTATTTTCAACCGGGACTAAAAGACCCCTTTTCACGTGGCCCCCCTCTCTCCACCTTATCTTCTCCTCCTCTCCCTTTCTCCCTTATCTTCTTCCTTATCTTCTCTTCTCCTCTTCTCCCTTTCTTCTAGGCGAGCGGTCGGTGTGGGGCCGGCGGGGCGGCTGGCACTTTTTTTTATTTTTTTTAACTTTTTAGTTCCGGTTGGTGTCCAACCGGGACTAAAGGGGTCTTTAGTCCCGGATGAATGACCCGGGACTAAAGAGAGCCCATTTTATTTCGAATAGTTAGTCCTTGGTGGTTTTTCGGGATCTATGTCCCTTACCTACTGGTAGGGATGGTAGCGGATCGGTTTCGGGGCGGATATCCACGGGTTTCGGGTTCGTGGGTTTCAGTTTCGGTTCCTGGTTTTCGCCCACGGTTTTTCAGATTCGGATACCCGAAATACCGCGGGTTTGGGGTGGGTTTTTAAAATCACCCGTGGAGCTCCATCGGAGGTCTGAAACAATTCACCCACTAAAGGCCCATTAGGAACCCTAGCTATATAATGGCAACATACACCCACCCAGGCGGCCAGGCACCCGCAACCCCTGCATGCCACACCCCGCCGCCATCACCCGTCGGCAGTCTCACATGGCCTCGCCTCTCCCGCACGCGTCCTGCTGCCCGTGAGTACGATCCCCGCTGCCGTGCGCCGTCCCGCGATCACGAGGCTCCGTCGCCATGCACCGTCCCGTAAGGAGGTCGTGCCCCGCCGCCATCCCGGCACCCTGCCCGCAGGTCAGTGCTGCTGGCGCTGCGGCAGGGGTAAGAAGTCCGGGAAGAACAAGTAATTGGTCTCTTAGAGCGATATATGTTGTTGGTCCATATGACTCAACTTATTTTGGTACTTTTTGTCAGAACTATGACATAATGGAATATTAGACAATTGTGGTATAACAGATTCAGCTGAAAGTTATCTTGCAATTTTCCATGCTTGGTTATATCTGCTGCAATGATCCAAAGAAATGGCAACATGCTTTGTGATGGTCTTGTGCTATCAGGCTAACATTAGCTAAAAGAGCTCCCCTTAATTTCACCTGTCACCTGTCAGCATTTAATTTTGTAAAAGGGTTTTTGCAGCATTTTGGTGGCAAACTTCTACCTGCAGAGATTGTGTAGTTCCAGTTTAAGTTGAGTCCATGATTCTGTTGTTATCCCTTTTTTTTTTCCTTCTGAGATCTTATCTTTTCCTTTTATACAGTATATGTCCGTCTTCCAATGTTGGCTCCGTTTGAGTTATCAATTGGCTTGTATGTTATTTCTTTAGTGCTACTCATTATATTGAGTTATTGTTTAAATTAACGTTATGTGTGTAACCTCATATTCTCAATTCTAAATTATCAATTGGCTTGTATATTTTCGAGTTTCGGTTAATCCGTCGGGATTCAGATATCCGTGGATTTCGATTTCGGGGATGGATTTTCACCCGAATCGGTTTTCGGTTCGGATTTGGGTTTCAAGTTCGGGTTTCGGTTTTGGGTGCCTAATCACTCCACCCGATCCGAACCCACCCCATTACCATCCTTACCTACTGGTACTAAACGTGAATTTTCTAGCTGCCGTTTGTTTTCAACAGTCCGTAATCGATTAACAGTGTTATCAGATCCCAGTCTAGTGCAAACCTGATTCCCCTCATCCTACTCTGTAATAAAAAAACGATACGACACTGCTGTGGTCGACTACTCCGTTACCGTTACGTGCTCCAGGAAAAAAAAAAGCGCTTTCACTCGTTACCATTCCCTTTGCTCCGTATTCTGGTAACGTTACCATTTCCATTTACAGAGTTCCAACCAAAAACTACCTAGGTTTTTTGCTCGTGTGTTGTCACGGGCGCCAAAAATTCTAAATGTTCGTGGGAACATTATTGCTGTAGCTTGAATAAAATCAGTGAAATCCATGACAAATCCAGAAATCGCGCTATGTAGTTTTACTATAGAAATCCCGTATCACAAATTAGACTTAATGCTGCTAATATTTGCATCTAAATCCCTCTCCTCTGATTTCCTACTCAAATAGCCATGAACAAAAATCACTGTCACTGGTCGTTTCTGTGAACTGAGGATTCGAGCTGACGCATGTTACTCGGGGAACAGCTCTTCCTTGGCGGCCGGCGCGATCCACTGGATCTGGATGTATGTGATCTCCCAGAGCTCGTCGCCTTCCCTCGGCACAAGCACCTCCTTGGCCTTCATCTCCATGATCATCCGCTTGAGCATCCGAGGCACGAGCTCCTGCATCAGCCCGGCGCCTCCGCCCGCGGCGAGGTCGCACTTGATGCACGTGTCCATCCGCCGTAGCACGCCGAGCCAGAAGGTCCGGAACCCCGGCGCCTGCGCCAGCATCGGCAGCAGCAGCACGAACACGTCCGCGAGCAGCTCGGCGGCGGCGGCCAGCGTGCCTTCCATGCTCCGCGTCTCCCGCTCCGCGCCCTCCCGCCGCGAGTACTCGAGCGTCTTCTCCGTCAGGTCGTCCACCATGGCGAAGATGACGAGGTTGAAGCAGGCCAGGCACCCACCCGGGCCGAAGTCGAGGTCACCGGCGGCGGCGAGGTTGAAGGCGCGCCCGAGCTCGAACACGGCCTGGCACCGGATCTCCTCGCGCCGGACCAGGCTCGTCTTGCGCAGCGCCTCCGCGAGCTTGATGAACATGTTGGTCGCCAGGTTGCCCATCCGCGACGCATCCGCCGCGTCCACCGACGTGGCGGACGACGACGACGAGCCGCCGCCGCCGCTGAAGCCGGCGCTGTTCCCGGGGTCGGAGTAGCCAGACTTGTGCCACTGGACGAGCCAGTTGACGGACTCGGCCATGAGCTCGAGGATCTTGGTGCTCACGTCGAGCGGGCTGATCTTGAGCGCGGCGAACCCGAAGGCGGCCTCGATGACGGCGGCGTAGTTGAAGCGTGTGACGTGCGCGCCGTCGTCGCTCATAACCTTGATCATCGCCGCCACGGACTGGTCAAACGTCTCCGGGTGGCGGCCGGTGACGGTGAGCAGGTGGAGCAGCGTCTTCCACCCCAGCGGCGTCTGCACGCCGCCGGCGTGCTCCGTGAGCAGCCTCACGACGCTCTCCGAGATGCCCTCGCAGCAGGTGTCGAGGATCTCCTTGTCCAGCTTCCACATCATGTTGATGGACTTGAACACGAGCTCCTCGGCGACGCGGCCGTCGGCGGCGCCGGGCTTCGGTGGCTGCGGCGGCGCCGATAGCAGGCGCACGGCGACGCGGAAGAGCGCGACAATGGCCTTCTCGGCGAACGGGCACGGCGAGAAGAGCGGCAGCTGCGAGACGGCGGCGAAGCAGTCGAGGAGCGGCGGCAGGAAGGTGGCAAGGCGGTGGAGGTTCGCCGACGCCAGGAGCGCCAGGAGGTCCCAGCAGAAGCCGACGGTCTCATCCTCCTCGACGGGCGTGCTGAACTTCTGGCCCTTGCCGCCGGCGGCGAAGACGAGCGCCCGCCCCAGGTTTTGCAGCGCCTCGTCGGGCAGCTTAGCGCTCTCCGTGAAGATCCTCCCCGCCTGGCACTGCTGCACGATCTTGAGGTTGTTCTCGAACTCGCTGCCGACGGTGAGCAGCGACTCGCTGCCGCCGCCGCCGTCCAGCGACAGGAACTGCGAGAACCGCCCTATCATGCCGGACACATGGCGGCTTGTCCCGGCGCCCTTGTGCGTCGGGGGGAAGATGACCCCGCCACCGGCGTCCGAGACGGACGCCCTGTGCCTGTGCCCCGCCGGCCGCTCCGCCACCGCAGACCCGCCGCCGCCCGGGTCGATGACGGACGGCGGCAGCAGCTTGAGCCTCTTGAGCTTGAGCAGGCAGTCGACGACGTTCTTCCAGGCGCCCCTGACCGACTCCCCAAACCTGTTGGCGATGGTGAAGAGCGCGAGCGTGGCCATCCTGGGCTTGAGCTCGTTGCTGAAGGTGAAGAGCGTCTCCTCCGTGGTGGCGTAGGGGTTGAGCAGCGTGGTGAACTTGCAGAGGCAGCAGAGCAGCTCGTCCAGCACGTCCCCGAGCCCGTACCTCGCCACGCGCGCCACCGACACGAGCCCCTCCACGCACTGGCTCAGCGTCTCCTCGTCGTCAGCGCTGTCGAAGACCGCCGCCAGCGCTGCCACGGCGGGGCCCGACACGGCCACGAACACCTCCCGGCTCAGCTTGTGCCGGAAGTCGCACGGCGTGAAGGGCTCCATGGCGCGGGACCGCCGCACCAGGTCGGCCCACCGGCTCGCCGTCATCTCCGCCGCCGCCGCCGCGCTCGAGCTGAACACGGTGATGGCGTTGGAGGAGATAGAGTGGAACAGCTCCGACAAATACTCCCTGGGGAGATCCTTCTTGTCGTTGATGGCGCGGTTGTTCCGGATGAAATCCTCCTCGGACATCTTCTTCTTCACCTGCGGGTTGTGCAGGTCGGTGTTGAGCATGATGAGCGAGTAGCAGAGGATGAAGGCGGCGTCCTTGGTGGCGAAGACCCCGGTCGTCTGCTGCTCGAAGAAACGCTCCGAGAAGGCCTCGAGGATGCGCTGGATCTTCTGGGACTCGCCGGGGAGCCGGAAGGTCTCGAGGTAGGTGCGGAGGGCGGTGTCGAGGATGGCGCCGGTGAAGTCGAAGGTCTCGGTGAACTCCTTGAGGACCTTGAGGTTGAAATCGTCGGGGTCGCCGAGGAACTCGCCGATCTTGTTCTTGTCAAGCCCTGGCGAGTAGCGGAGGAAGTAGGCCATGCTTCGGGGCTCCGGCGGGGTGGGGATAAGGTGGCACAGCTTCAGGTACTCCACGCCCTTCTTCTGGTCGCGGTTGTAGTGGTTCGCCGCGATCGCCGCCTTCTTCTTCCGGAGCTTGCGCTTGCGCACGAAGTCCACCCACGTCTCGCGCTCGCCGTTGCCGGCCGCGGCGCCGGCGCCGGTGGAGGGGTCCCAGCGCTCGGTCCAGAAGAGGCGGAACTCGGAGACCTCGACGGCGTAGGCGTCGGTGTCGGGGGCCTTGTCGACCTCGACGTTGTCGGCGATGGTGGTGATCATGTTGACCAGGCCCTCGAAGGCCTGCAGCTGCACCGCCGTCATCGGGCCCGGTGACGACGGGAACGCCGCCTTGCACAGAAGCTTGCCGACCTCCTCGAACACGTTGCGAAGCAGCGGGTCGCAATCGTAGTTCACGTACATCTCGATCACGAACGTCGGCTGGCGGATGAAGCTGATGAGACCCTCCACGGCAACTTCCTGCAGCTGCGGACCGTTGGCGCCGCCGCACACTTTCAGTAGCACGAACATGAAGAAGGCCTCCAGCTGAAGCTTCAGATGCCTGGTGGGGCAGAGCAGATCAGAGTATAAATGGGGGATTCTGATGTCAACATGTTTTATTTGACCAAGTTTTCGTGTAGCGATTTCGGTGGGCTGATGGTATGTTTTCTAGAAAATACACTATTTATATCTTACGCAGTTGAGGATTCTATATAAAATTATTTCCCACGGTTCTAAAGCACTCTATAACGGAGGATGGTTCAACTATTCGCAATGATATACAATCTATAGCTCGCTATAGTCTCATTTTGCTTCACTATTAGCTATTTCGGACTTAAGCAGCTTAACTTGTATTCTAAGACATAAAACACTAGCCTATTGTGATTTTGTCAATCTCAAAATCTACCGACTCAATATCTTGATTTTGTCAATCTCAAAATCTACCGACTCAATATCTGAAATGTGCACGTAGAGAAAGAATATGTGCATGCAGAGCATGATTGATTGGATTCCAATATTTGCCTAACAGAATTCAAGTTATGCCTAAAAAGTTTGGCTATCAGTTAGTTCATTACCAAGGATTAGCCAAATCCATAACAAGATACTAGAAACTTTTTAAAGGAAAAAGTATAGTTATCATATTTTAACACTTAACCAAGTGAATACCTAAATTTCTTACTCTTATTTTGGCGAGCCTTGATTTTGGCTGGGCAAAAATTAGGGGCAAACAAGCATGCTCATATACGTGAGTGTTTCTGTGTAACTACTAGCGTACGACACTCTAATTTTCTTAGACCCTCAATATATTTTAACATAATGTTTAAGAGGTCTATTAACATATGAACATTTGTTACTTCATACTCATCACAACTAAATTACAAATATGAATCACTAAACTTCAAGTGTTTCCCTATAAAACAATGTGATGAGAATTTAAATTTTAGTTTTCCCGAACATATTCAGTGGCCATGCCATAATATGTTGTATTAATAATTGGGTTGTTGGATTATTCTAAATGCCCAACAGGTGTAACGAGTTGTTAACTTGTTGAAAATAAATTAGTTAACCAGAAAAATGTTGATCAGAAAAAGAAGTATGCATTTCTTTCAAGGTTTTTTTTATAGCTACCACTAAATTTTGTTTTCTTACATTCATATTTCACATTCGAATTGGATGTTCTTTGCACTAATCATCCACTTTCGCTAAATTGAAGAGAATAATTAACTAGCATAGGTGGCTCACCGGCGCAAGAAGTGGTAGAGGTTCAGAGCCGTGCTGCAGATCATGGAGAGGACCAGCGGGCTGTACTCGGTGGCGTAGCTAATCAGGTGGTAGAAGAGGTCGTCCTGGATGAGTCGCAGGAGCTTGGCGTGCTTGCCGATGGCCTCGCCGCCGAGCTCGACGGCGGAGTTGACGAGCACGAGCGAGAAGAGCATCACGTCCTCCTCCGACGTGAAGGCGCCCTGCCCGTCGGCGGTGATCACCATGTCCGACGCGTTCTGCAGCAGCGAGCAGAGGAAGTTGAACACGTCCACCATGCACCGCGCGCCGAACCCGGCGCCCGACGACGCGCCGGCCCCGGCCGCAACGTCGCCGTCGGCGTCGCCGGCGGAGTCGTCGTGGATGTCGGGCAGCCGCGCGAACACGGACTGCAGGATCTCGTGCATGCAGTGGCGCGCCGTGCGCTGCAGGAGCTCGCTGCCGCGGCTGCCGGCGGCGTGCTGCACGATCTGGAAGCACGTGTTGACGGCGGTGCAGACGGAGCTGTCGGACAGCAGCGGCGCGGCGCGGGCGCGGAGGAGGGCGGCGAGCACCTGGAGCACGCGGAGGAGCACCGCCTCCTCGGCGCTGGCGTCGGAGATGCGGTCCATGCGGCAGCTGGTGAGCGCGGCGAGGATGGCGTGGACGGCGTCGCGGGCGCCCGGGGAGCACTCGTCGAACACGTCGATGCGGAGGATCTTGAGCACGGAGGAGAGCGCCACGCCCGTCGCCGCCGGCGGGGCCTCGTCGCTCTGGACCACGTCGAGGAAGGGCGTCAGGTAGGTGGACGGGTCGGAGCACCGCCACGCGCCGTGCCGTGGCTGGAAGAGGAGACCCCGGAGCGTCTTGAGGGAGGAGATGAGGCCCGCGAAGGTGGCCTCCTCGGCGGCGGCGACGGCGGGCGGGAGGTAGGAGTAGGGGTCCGGGCGGCGGCGGATCACGGCCAGCAGCGCGGCGACCTCGGTGTTGAGCATGCAGGAGATGCCAAGGTCCTTGAGCCGCGGGTCGCGGCGGGGGCCGCGCTGCGCGGCGTAGGCCGGCGGCGGGCCGTCGTCGTCGTCATCGGCCGCCGTCCTGGCCATTGCTGCTGCCGTGCCGGAGTCCGGGAGGAGGATCGATCAGGTGTCAGTGTGGCCGTAAGGAGGACGGAAGAATCGTTTTGCCATGTGGCGGCTACGTCCGCGATGGTCGATGTGAGTATGTCACCGGTTGTGGTTGCATGCAGATGAGTGTTTTTTCCCCCAAAAATAGCATGGCTCATTGTTCTCCGGAATTTTAGAGCGCCCACGAAACTTTGGTGGGGCCCACGGGATTTGACTGTTATTTGGAATGTTAGCGAATTTTATGAAGCTGGCGTACGGTCAATGATTTAATTAAACAGGCTGTCTGTAACACCCCAAGAAAAACAAACGCCACCTTAGGATGCTACTAAGCCACACCGGACAAAAGGGACAGATTTTTAACAGCACCTTCCCTAAATCAGGAACACCGCGGAAGCAAGAAACAATAAGATATGAAAATAGATAAAGCATACTAGCATAAATAAAAGATCCTAACATGATATTCAAACGATTAAGGCAAGGTTTAACAAAGCTTAACCATCATTAAGCAACAAATAGACTCTCATAGAGAAGGACTTAAATATTACAGTATCACACTAGAGGATTTTGATTAAAGAGAAGTGTGTGACGTGCTGCTACTTCCCAACCCCCAAGCAAAGCATCCATCCATCAAGTACCTGAGAGGATAACAAAAAAATAGGGGTGAGATATAAAATCTCAGCAAGTAACTAGCTTTAACAAGCTATTTAAACTACAAGTTCATTAGACCATGGTTTAACTATTATCAGTAAGTGTATCTCCTCAATGAATAATAATAATAATAACTCCAACACCCTCATACATAAATAAAACCAATTCGTCACCAAACCTTGGAGAAAATTCACTTCTCACCACCACTGCCAAATAAATACCATAGAAAACCGATAGCACCCTAAATGCAAATGCCATGTCTCCTGCCTTCATACTCAACAAAGTATGAAGCTGCACCGTTATGCCCAATAAACGATGCTGTACCGGTACGGTCGCGGCTATCAAGCGGCGAATTAACTCCATATGCCATGCATTGTGATGCAATGAAATGCAATGCCAAGACAGATCGCACAAAGAGAGTATACACCGCATATACCAGATAAGTCTCTCCTCATTTGACAACATAAACCTCATCATAATTATGCTAACAAGAGCCATTACCAAGTTATAAAGTAAAGAATAAGGCATATGTAATAACAACAGTAAGATGTGCATAAACTTGTAATTGAATGGATGATATTGGATAAGTTATCATTCTGAAATTTAAGGTGGAGGTAGGAAAAATAGCAAATTAAAGCTTGTAGCAACCACCGCTACGTTACTTGCCTCCCAAAGAAGGAGATAGCCGCTCTAAGCGTGATCCGGAGCGTTACCACCTGTTTTGACACAATAAGATCAGAACATATCCTCAAACAACCATGTGCACACAGTAAGTAAAGCACCCATATAGCCCAACCCATCAAACAAGCGACGATGGTAAACATCACCTAGGTTAACCGCAGCAGTGCTGCTTCACTTTTTTGTATCTTTAGAATTACAAAAGATATGACAGCAAGCAAATACATCTTAGAAAACTAAGGGAGAAATCTTACAACTTTGTTCAGATCCTTTATTTTTAGCATAATCCAAAGAGGGGTAAAACTGCAGTTGAATGTGAAGTATAGAATCTGTCTGAAATTTCGGGCAGCAGCATACAAAAATTCATATCTCCCAAACCCCTTGTCCAAAAATTCTAAAATTTTGTCAGGACATATATCTCTGAGAAACCTAAAACTTTGTTATTATGTGTTTCCACGAATTCCATCCTTAAGATCATCTAATACATCTCTGAACATCTGCTGTCAAAAATCTGGACATTCAGAAACAGCGTCCAAACAATATTCAATAACTGAAGGTATACTCCACCAAAAAATATGAAACTTGGACAGCAGTTACATCTCATAATTCTCTACAACTTTTGTATGATCCACTTTTGGAGGAGAAATCGTTTAGGTCGCCAAAACTACAAGGACATCAGCACTGCCCGAGCTACAGGACAGCACACCTTAAATCGACCTTCAAACCGTGTTTTCCCCAACAAATCCACTAATCCTCAGGACCAAGAACCTCCTAAAAACATCAATTAGCAGATCTAAAGTGGATTCACCTCACCTTGGTCGTTCCCCAAACCCTAGGGCAGCGGGAAGATATGGGGAAAGGACCGATCTACATGGAAGATGCACCTTTCTTGCTCCTCTTGTTGTCCTCGATCCGTTTTGCTAGTTCCCCCCAAGGGTTTGCTGCTGTAGAGAGGGGATTTAGGGAGGGGAAGCCATGGGAGAGCAGGGAAGGAGGAAGAAACGTGAGAAGGAAGAGAGGACCGGTCTGGATAAGATGGGGGGGGGGGCAACGGGCCAGGGAAAAGGGTTGGGCTGGCTGGGCCTTTGATTTTTTTTTAGTGTGTTACATTCTCCCCTCCTTTAAAGAATTCGTCCCCGAATTTAACTACTCAAAGGTATACCAACTTGATAAATTAAAACTTACCGCTCTCAAAGAGTTGTGGGTACTTCTTGCGCATTTGGTCCTCGAGCTCCCAAGTCGCTTCACGCTCAGACTGATTACTCCATAGAACCTTGACATATTTGATGGTCCTCTTTCTCATGACTCGCTCGGATGAGTCTAAGATACGTTCTGGGTGACATTCCACAATTAGATTTGGCTCCACAATAAGTGGCTCCAAATCAATCTTGTGCTCAGGATCCCTCAAATATTTTCTTAACATAGATACATGGAAAACATTGTGCACTTGCTTCAATGATTCTGGAAGCTGCAAGCGATATGCCAAACTGCCAACACGGGCTGTGATCACAAACGGACCAATGTACCTTGGGCTAAGCTTTCCTGTGGTGCCAAACCTCACAACACCTTTGGTTGGCGATACCCTAAGAAGAACATGGTCACCCACTGCAAACTCTAGATCTCGCCTCCTCACATCAGCATAACTCTTCTGCCGGCTCTGAGCAGCCAACAGATTCTGTCGTATCTCCCGCACCTTTTCAGATGTCTCTCGGACCCAATCTGGACCAATCAAAGATCTCTCACCCAAAGTTTCCCAGCATATGGGAGAAATACACTTTCTACCATACAAAGCCTCAAATGGAGCCATCTTGATACTAGCTTGATAGCTGTTATTATAAGCGAACTCTGCCAAAGATAGATGATCCTCCCAACTACCTTTCCATGAAAGAACACAAGCACGAAGCATGTCCTCTAAGGTCTGAATAGTCCTCTCCGACTGACCATCAGTCTGAGGGTGGAAAGCAGTGCTAAGAGTCAAATTTGTGCCCAATGCACTATGCAAGCTTCGCCAAAAGTTAGACACAAACTTGGGATCTCGATCAGAAACAATGGACTTTGGCACACCATGAAGCCTTAGCACTTCTCTCATGTATAAGGGAACCAAATCTGGTGCTGAACTAGTTGACTTCATAGGAATGAAATGTGCAAACTTAGTGAGTCTATCCACAATAACCCATATGGCATCTCTCCCTCGAGGTGAGCGAGGTAACCCGACCACGAAGTCCATGGTGATATGTTCCCATTTCCACTCAGGGATCTCCAAAGGCCGTAATAAACCCGCAGGCTTTTTATGTTCTGCCTTAACTTGCTGACAAATTCCACAAGATGCTACATATTTGGCAACATCAACTTTCATCCTTTTCCACCAAAAATTTTTCTTTAAATCCCGATACATCTTGGTCTCACCAGGGTGAATTGTGTAAGGTGTTCGATGTGCCTCCCTAAGTATATCCATCTTCACATCAGAATTTTGTGGCACACAAAGACGCCCTCTAAAGCGAATAGCACCATGTTCATCTATGGTGAACTCCCGTGGTCTACCCCCTAAAATTCTCTTTCGAACCTCTTGAAGCAAACGATCATGTTGTTGAGCCTCACGCACCTGATCAACTATGGGAGACTGAATAAGCATTTGAGTCTCTTGATGTGCAACGCCCGCATAACAAAACGAAACCCCCATGCGATCCATATCAACAATCAAGGACATCACTGTCTTAGGAACACCTGTCCTACTAAGAGCATCTGCCACCACATTTGCCTTTCCTGGATGGTACTGGATAGTGAGATCATAGTCCTTAATCAATTCTAACCATCTCCGTTGCCTCAAGTTGAGTTCTTTTTGTGTGAAAATATATTTGAGACTTTGGTGATCTGTAAATATATCACATGACTCTCCATAAAGATAATGCCTCCAAATCTTTAGAGCAAAAATAACTGCAGCCAACTCTAAATCATGTGTGGGGTAATTTTGCTCATGCTTCTTCAATTGCCTTGATGCATAAGCAATCACTTTACCTTCTTGCATAAGCACACAACCAAGCCCGATTCGAGAAGCATCTGTATACAAAGTGAAGCGTTTGCCGCTCTCAGGTAATGTCAATATAGGAGCATTCACTAACTTATTCTTTAGAGTTTGGAAACTGGCCTCACACTCTTTAGTCCATATGAATGGAACACCCTTCTTAGTGAGATTAGTCATTGGCTTAGCAACAATTGAGAAACCCTGCACGAAACGCCGATAATAACCTGCAAGCCCAAGAAAGCTCCGAACTTCTGTTACATTGGTCGGTCTTTGCCATTCCACCACTGAGGCAACGTTTTTAGTATCCACCTTAATGCCATGTTGATTAATGACATGACCAAGGAAGCTCACTTCAGAAAGCCAAAATGCACATTTCTTCAACTTTGCATAGAACTTGTTCTTCCGGAGTGCATCCAAGACAAGACTGAGATGAACCTTATGCTCCTCCTCTGACTTGGAGTAAACTAAGATATCATCGATGAATACCACAACAAAAACATCCAAGTACTCATGCAACATCCTGTTCATGGCCTCCATAAAAACAGCAGGGGCATTTGTTAGTCCAAAAGACATAACCACATACTCATAATGCCCATACCTGGTATTAAAAGCTGTCTTCTCAATATCCTCTTCCTTGATACGTAGTTGATGGTAACCAGATTGCAAGTCAATCTTAGAGAATACCTTGGCACCTCTCAATTGATCAAAGAGAGCATCAATACGAGGCAAAGGGTACTTGTTCTTGATTGTTACTTGATTAAGTGCTCGATAATCAACACAAAGTCTTTTAGTGCCATCCTTCTTTTCTACGAACAAGACTGGGGCAGCCCAAGGTGACGTGCTTGGTCGGATAAACCCTTTAGCAAGAAGTTCATCCAATTGCTTCTTTAACTCCACCTGCTCCACAGGAGCCATCTTGTATGGTGTCTTATATATAGGTTGCGTTCCAGGAACCAACTTTATGTGGAAAATAGCCTCTCTTTCAGGAGGCAAACCTGGGAGCTCATCTGGGAAAACATCTGGATAGCGACAAACCACTAGAATATCATCCACTAGCAAGGGAACCTCCTGATCACCAATCATCACAAAAAGAATACCAGTTTTTTGTGTCCATCGATTAGGAAATAACTGACACAACAAGGAGATAGAGTACTTCAAACCACTCCCTTGAAAGATCATCTCTCGTCCTGATGGTGCTTGCAAAGTGATTGTTTTCCAGAAACAAGAGATAACGGCCTTATACTGGGAGAGCCAGTCCATGCCAAGAATCACATCAAAAGGCTCCAACGGAATCACCACTAAGTTAGCAATAAAATCCTCATCCGCAAGAGTGACAACACAGCCTGGACAAACTATAGAACTCGAAACAAGCCCTCTAGCAGAACTAACAACGATAGCCTCCCCAATCCTTTCAACAAAAAGACCCAAACGACCAACAAAAGCCTCTGAGATGAAAGAGAAACTAGCTCCAGAATCAAAAAGAGCATGAGCATCATAAGAATCAACTGAGATGATACCTGTTACCACGTCACCACGATCTCTAGCGTTAGTGGCAGGCATAACATATGCCCCTGGAACGCTAGACGAAGAAGAGGCACCCGAAGTAGGACCCGTCGGAGTGGGAGCCCATGGAACCATGGGTGCTGAAGGAGTAGCATGGGGCATCCAGTAAGCCCCAGTCTGAAGTGTAGGGGCAGCCGATGGAGTCACCGGTGGCGCTAGCAAGTACTGAGGTGTAGGGGCAGGTAGGTACTGCTGCGGTGGCGGTGCAAGTAGGTGCTGCTGCGGTGGCGGTGTAGGTAGGTGAGGAGTAGAAGATGCAGCCGCCATCATATGGAATGCACCATTGGGAGCTGAAGAAGACACTAGCTCCCAACGAAGCTTGGCATCAGGATTCTTCCTACAAACCACGTCCTTGTGATCTTGACCACAAATAGAGCACTTGCCGGACCATCGGCACTCTCGAAGACGATGCGCATCTCCACATTTGAAGCACACTATCCCCGTGCCAGGTTTGGGAATGGCACGATACTGAGGAGTACTCCCTCCTGGAGTACGAGACTGAGCCGAACCACCACGGTACGGCTGGTGACGCTGAAACTTGCCCTTCCTATGAACATGACCACCAGAATGGACCTTCTTGTCACCCTGACCACGAGACTGGTCACCACTCAAAGACTTATTTAGATCACCTGTGACCTGAAGCTGCATCTCAACTCCCAAGGCTTTCTCTACCATGGAGCGAAAGTCTGTGACTTCAAAGGCACCCAACACATGGCGAATTGAAGGCTTAAGGCCTTGACGAAATTGCCTTGCTTTCTCTGCATCATCATGGGCCACATGTGGAACAAAGCGAACAATCTGGTTGAACCCCACCTCATACTCAGCCACTGTCTTCCTTTCCTGCACATAGTTATTTAGCTCAATTTTCATCTTGTCCAGGAAGGTCACTGGGTAAAACCTCCTCTCAAACTGCCTAACAAACTCAGGCCAAGTTAAAGAACCATGAGCAGCCGTGCGAGCTGACTGCACACCCTTCCACCAAATCTGTGCCTCACCCTTTAGTAATTGTGCCCCATAACGAACATGATCATGAGCTGACACCTCAAAAGCTTCCATCTTATCCTCCACATATGACAACCAATCAGCAGCCTGAATAGGAGTACCACTGCCATCAAAACTATCCAGCTTCATGCCAACCCACTCTCTCAGCGAGACACCACTCTCAGGGCCAACTGGGGCAGCAACTTCCTGAGTAGAGGTAGTAGGATTAGGTTGTGCTGCACCCGCACGAGCAGCCTGCCTCAAAGTCCTCATCTCATTTTGCATCTCACGCATTGCGGCAAGTAATTCTGCTTGACTAGTGCCATCAGCTTGGGCACCGCTCGCTGGTCGTGCCCGACCTTGCTTCTTAGGCGGCATAACTGCAGCCACCATAAGACACAAACAACACAAATATCAAGCTCCAACAATTTAAAGTATGCATAAAGACAAAATAATCCATACACACCAATGTACCCGTACCCAACCTACAAGTGCAAGTGTGTCAAATTAGACTTTATTTTTCCTAGGATTAAATTAACCTAAGCTCTGATTACCAACTGTAACACCCCAAGAAAAACAAACGCCACCTTAGGATGCTACTAAGCCACACCGGACAAAAGGGACAGATTTTTAACAGCACCTTCCCTAAATCAGGAACACCGCGGAAGCAAGAAACAATAAGATATGAAAATAGATAAAGCATACTAGCATAAATAAAAGATCCTAACATGATATTCAAACGATTAAGGCAAGGTTTAACAAAGCTTAACCATCATTAAGCAACAAATAGACTCTCATAGAGAAGGACTTAAATATTACAGTATCACACTAGAGGATTTTGATTAAAGAGAAGTGTGTGACGTGCTGCTACTTCCCAACCCCCAAGCAAAGCATCCATCCATCAAGTACCTGAGAGGATAACAAAAAAATAGGGGTGAGATATAAAATCTCAGCAAGTAACTAGCTTTAACAAGCTATTTAAACTACAAGTTCATTAGACCATGGTTTAACTATTATCAGTAAGTGTATCTCCTCAATGAATAATAATAATAATAACTCCAACACCCTCATACATAAATAAAACCAATTCGTCACCAAACCTTGGAGAAAATTCACTTCTCACCACCACTGCCAAATAAATACCATAGAAAACCGATAGCACCCTAAATGCAAATGCCATGTCTCCTGCCTTCATACTCAACAAAGTATGAAGCTGCACCGTTATGCCCAATAAACGATGCTGTACCGGTACGGTCGCGGCTATCAAGCGGCGAATTAACTCCATATGCCATGCATTGTGATGCAATGAAATGCAATGCCAAGACAGATCGCACAAAGAGAGTATACACCGCATATACCAGATAAGTCTCTCCTCATTTGACAACATAAACCTCATCATAATTATGCTAACAAGAGCCATTACCAAGTTATAAAGTAAAGAATAAGGCATATGTAATAACAACAGTAAGATGTGCATAAACTTGTAATTGAATGGATGATATTGGATAAGTTATCATTCTGAAATTTAAGGTGGAGGTAGGAAAAATAGCAAATTAAAGCTTGTAGCAACCACCGCTACGTTACTTGCCTCCCAAAGAAGGAGATAGCCGCTCTAAGCGTGATCCGGAGCATTACCACCTGTTTTGACACAATAAGATCAGAACATATCCTCAAACAACCATGTGCACACAGCAAGTAAAGCACCCATATAGCCCAACCCATCAAACAAGCGACGATGGTAAACATCACCTAGGTTAACCGCAGCAGTGCTGCTTCACTTTTTTGTATCTTTAGAATTACAAAAGATATGACAGCAAGCAAATACATCTTAGAAAACTAAGGGAGAAATCTTACAACTTTGTTCAGATCCTTTATTTTTAGCATAATCCAAAGAGGGGTAAAACTGCAGTTGAATGTGAAGTACAGAATCTGTCTGAAATTTCGGGCAGCAGCATACAAAAATTCATATCTCCCAAACCCCTTGTCCAAAAATTCTAAACTTTTGTCAGGACATATATCTCTGAGAAACCTAAAACTTTGTAATTATGGGTTTCCACGAATTCCATCCTTAAGATCATCTAATACATCTCTGAACATCTGCTGTCAAAAATGTGGACATTCAGAAACAGCGTCCAAACAATATTCAATAACTGAAGGTATACTCCACCAAAAAATATGAAACTTGGACAGCAGTTACATCTCATAATTCTCTACAACTTTTGTATGATCCACTTTTGGAGGAGAAATCGTTTAGGTCGCCAAAACTACAAGGACATCAGCACTGCCCGAGCTACAGGACAGCACACCTTAAATCGACCTTCAAACCGTGTTTTCCCCAACAAATCCACTAATCCTCAGGACCAAGAACCTCCTAAAAACATCAATTAGCAGATCTAAAGTGGATTCACCTCACCTTGGTCGTTCCCCAAACCCTAGGGCAGCGGGAAGATATGGGGAAAGGACCGATCTACATGGAAGATGCACCTTTCTTGCTCCTCTTGTTGTCCTCGATCCGTTTTGCTAGTTCCCCCCAAGGGTTTGCTGCTGTAGAGAGGGGATTTAGGGAGGGGAAGCCATGGGAGAGCAGGGAAGGAGGAAGAAACGTGAGAAGGAAGAGAGGACCGGTCTGGATAAGATGGGAGGGGGGCAACGGGCCAGGGAAAAGGGTTGGGCTGGCTGGGCCTTTGATTTTTTTTAGTGTGTTACACTGTCTACAGGACACCCGAGTATTTTAATCTCCCTCCTACACTCGAATTTTGAGTTTGAGCCTTTGGATTTACTCTCTCCGTTCTAAATTGTGGATCGTTTTAGCTTTTTTAGTTCATAGATATTATTATGCAGAACGGAGGGTATATCCAATGGTCCACCTTCTTTCTTTTTCCTCCGATCGTCTTCTTCCTCCTCCCACCACCATGGACGCCAAAGAAGGGCTCGACACCCCGCCCCACCATCCTGTCGGTGTCTCCGGCGGCTCCTGCCGCTGAAGCCGATCTTGCTCCCCTCCCCCGCACTAACTCATTGGAGTGGACTTCCCCCGCCCCAACCCTTCCCACCAGTTATCTCCCACCACCCCGGCCGGCGGCGCCCTCACCGCCTCGCTGGCCCGCCCACCAACTGTCTCCATGTCGGGCCGGCCTTTGTCGCTGGCTTCCTTAGTCCCAAAGCTAGCAACCCGAAATACCCAACCCCCAATTCCTAACTGCGAACCTCCTATTCCCTAACCCAAACTCACCGGAGGAGATAGATCTCACCGGAGACGGAGAAGATGGGCGCGAATCTTGCCAGAGTTGAGAAGGAGAGTGAAGATTTCGTGCAAGAAAAATTCAAGTGATTAAAATGTACTCCCTCTAATTCCAATTAGTCATAGTCTTCCAGAACATTGACATGGTTTTTCCGATATGATATTTTGGTTTTTATTTTTAAAGTATTTAACTAAGAGAAAGGAGGGATTTCTTCTCACAAAACTACAACTTATGGATATTTCACTTTCATGACCAATCTGGCCCACAAGTCAATGACAGGTCATGAAATTTTACATGTGGGCCTTGCTATCGCTGACATGTGGGTCCGGCTGACCATGAAAGCTTAATGGTCACAAATTTATTCTTTTACGAGAATGCAGCCCAAAATAGTGGTTAGTTTTTACTATAAATTATTAGCATTTTTCGTGTGCCTTTTGCGAATGGCCGACGGATAGCCAAGTGTTTTTTTATGTAATCAGGGCATTTCTTGAAAGTGGCAGATTTCATTTTTTTTCTTAATAGGAAATGTTGGTTGGGGATTTTTGGTTTTTATAATTTGCTTTCCTCCCTGGAGACTGTATCCAAATCAGACTAAAAAACCCTGAGCCACTTAAGAAATATTGTGCTGAACAAGAACCTTTTGTCATTTGAGAAAGAAACTCCCGAAATATTGATTATGTTGCAGAACTTATTTATCAAATGGGCACAAAATGTTGTAGCAGGTTTATTACTATTACCTTCGATTGGTTGTAGGTCTGTGAAATTTACTCATTAGTATTTTCGCGCCCAAGTTTTGGCATTCCACAAAGCTTGGTCATGCTAACTGTTTTAGGGAATAAGCTAATCAAACAAGAAACCACTTAATATAGTGCAGATTTTGATCCTCGTACACTTGATCAACATACGGATTCAACATTATGAACTTGAAACCTGAAAAAAAATTTAATTCCAAGAGGCAAACATTAACAATAAACGTTTTAAACGTAGAAAGAACAGTTTTGTGTACCGTCTAGAAATTGTTTCATTTTGTGACGGAAGTATATGCAACAACACTGTGTGGAACAGCTACTGGCCACTATCCTTACCTCCCCAGTCCTGGCACTTCCAGCAGCTGAGGCATTCCGGTTCTTCTTGTTCCACAGCACTGTCGTCTTTCTCTGGAACAATCTTCACGGCCGCTACAATCTCCATGGTCAGGTCCTCCATTGTACAACTGTAATGCAAGAGACCGACCACACTAAACGAGTAGACGCGAAAGCTCAGCAACGAGGTCTTTTCCAACACCATATGGATCAGGTCTCGAGATTTACATTTTCCCAATACCTCCCATGTCTACATGCACGAATTGCACGAAAGCTGTGACAACGTTGCTCTTTACATATAGACGCGTCACCAAAATAGCTTCAAATCCATGGCATGGTTTCTCTCTCTTCTGTGTGCTGGTATTAGTAGTATAGCCATATCTAAAGGACCCACACCATCATACGAAGACCTGCCACTCCGTATTTATAAAACCAACAGATCGACTTATTGGTTGAACACTAAAAAATTTTATCCTCGAAATTAAAGTAGTTTTTATAGTCACGTGGTTTTGTATAAATGTGTGAAGAGACCTCGTTTCAACCACCGTTACTCTACGTTTTGTGTCCAAACAGATGTAATTAAACTAAGCCATCCTAGTATCCTACTACACAACTTGAACTGAAATTCCATTGTCAGCCACATGCTTTCGTTCAGAAGTTTGAACAATTTAAAGGTTATGTGTCTAGGTGTTCTGTTGTGTCAAATAATATGAATGTATGTTTTCCAGTTCCCATCCAAAATTACAGCTCATCTCGAGGGAGGAGATGTGGCCAGCGAAGGTAGCCTCCTCGGCGGTGGTGACGCCAGGCGGGAGATAGGAGTAGGGGTCCGGACGGCGACGGATCACGGCCAGCAGCGCGGCCACCTCGGTGTTGAGCATGCAGGAGATGCCAATTGCCAAGGTCCTAGGTTGCGGCGGGGGCCACACTGCGCGGTGTAGGCTGGCGGCGGGCTGCCGCTGCCATCATCAGCCACCATCCTGACCATTGCTGCTACTGTATGCAATTTTGAGCAGTTGACATAAACTACTAGAAAACTTCCCTCTAGCACCGGTACTAAACCCCCTCTAGCACCGGCGGTACAACTGGTATGGGGCAATCGGTACTGGAGGTGTTAAAAAATTAAAAAAAAAAATCAAAATCACCCCCACCGCCAGCCCCGCCACCCACCCCCGCCGCTGCCGGCCCCCTCCTCCACCTCCTCACCGCCGGCCACCTCCTCCACCGCCTCACCGCCGGCCCCCTCCTCCACCGCCGGCCACCTCCTCCACCGCCAGCCACCTCGTCCACCTCCTCACCGTCGCTGGCCCCCTCCTCCAACTTCTACACCCGCCTCCCCCGCCGTCGGCCCCCTCCTCCACCGTCGGCCGCCCCTCCTCCACCTCGTACACCCGCCTCCCCGCGCCGCCGCTCCTCCTCCTCTCCGCTTCGGCCCTCCTCCTCCGTCGCGGCCCCCCTCCTTCTCCGCCGCCCCTCCTCCTCCTCCGCGCCGCCCCCCCCCCCCCCCCCGCACCGCCGGCTTCTGCCGGCCCCGCACCACCCCCTCCACCGTTGCCCTGCCTCAGGCCGATGCCGCCGCTGGGCTCTGCTGAGAGGAAGAGAGGAGAGAAGAAAGAGAGGAAGAGAGAGGAGAGAATGAATTGAAGGATAGAAGAAGAGAGAGCTAGTAGATAAGGCCGCCTGTGCACCTGTGCTACCTGTGCTGATCTGCTGTACGTCCAAAAAATCTAAGTCTCGGTGGATGGGGACTCTAGTACCGGATGGTGTAGAGGGTCCTCTCTAGTATCGGATACCGGGTTTAAAAATAATCGGTACTGAAAGGTCATATTTCTAGTAGTGATGGTTCCATATATTTTGTTAGATAATAGATAAAGCTCCAGATTCAGCTTTCTCAAAGAGAAGAATCACTCCAAAATAGTTACAAGTAGCACAGCATACTGCTACACCCACACATAGAGTTTTTAACAATAAAAATGACTCCAAAACTATTTCTCAAACTAAAGAGCCATTCATTGGAACTAAAGAAGTGTAGCGCTGCCATTTGCCGGGAACCGCATGCTGAAATGAAGAGTTACTGGTTGCATTCGTTCAACTTAGCTGAAAATCGGAGTCCAGAATGTTCCTTTGAATTTGTGAAAAATGTTGCAGCAGCCAGTACCGGCTCAGAGTTTTTGGGAAATGAACACAAAATGTTGTTGGTCGTTTGTCACTATTAGTTTAAAATATTTGTTGGTCCGTAGTAATTACTCATTTTTTTGTCTAAAAAAATTTAGCATTTTATTTATTATCGTAATGCTAATTCTTTCGTGGGACAAGTGAACCAAACAAATAACCCACTTAATATATATATAGTGCAGTTTTTTACCTCGTCCACCAGATCCATCGCCTTGGATATAGTAACATCCAGATTGATAAGTTGTCTCAGAGCTCAAGGCGTTATTTGAATTGATACACGGATATAGATAGTCACAAATGGGAGAGTTGGGAAAAAAGATTTTCTCCTTAATATTTTAGATTTGCAATACCCAAGATACAACTCACACCGTATTGACTATATATATGTACGGCTCTAGAAATCAACAAAATAGAAAACTTTTGAATTGAACTCAGCAGACAAATTCAACACATCGGACTCAAAATATTATAATCTTCAGTTCCAACTTGCAAAAATTATCGGCGAACATATCTGTTGCAGCGGATTGAATGACAACATGCATTTATCAAGTACTATAGGTCGCAGGAATGAGGTATAAGCAAAATGCCAAAGCCAACACAAAGAGATATGATGGATGAATCAGGATGCAACTGACCATGATCATTGGTGAGACAAGCTTCATCGCTCATGTGAAAGAGACCGAACCACTAACAGAGACCAGACGCCAAACTTAAGCGACGAATCGTCTTCACACCACCCGCAAGACCTGTTATTGCAATTTGCATATTCCCAATACCTCCCAAGTCTACACGCGCGCAGCACCAAAGCAGTGACCACATTGCTCATTACAGAAACGCATCGCCAAAATAGCTTCGAGTCCATGGCATGCATGGGTTTTCTCTTCTATGTGCTGGGGTATTAATAAAATAGGAACAAACCTAAAGGATCTACGCATTATAAGAAGACCTACCACTCGGTCCAATCCATATTTATAAGCAACAAACTTATTAGTTGAACACGTTAACTGATTAATAAATGAACCAAAAATCTTGCATTTATCTTTGACATATCCTGAATCTAGATTTGTTGCACGTGGTACCTTTAATCAAGGTTATAAACTGAGATTTTAAATCATGTTTCCCGGTGCTCTTTCCAGCAGAGTATTGGGTTCAATATTAGGTAAGTTAAGACTCTATAAAGTAACAATGGTAGCTGGATAAAACTTCTTCAAGAATCGTCTGTGTCACCATACACTGTTTATTATGTAATGTCCATCATAATGGTGAGACAAGAATGAATAATTGTATAATTGCCCATATACATATAGATGTATATATATATATGTATATGTATATATGTATGTATATATATGTATCTATGTATGTATGTATTTATGTATCAGTTTCTGCAAGTTTCAAGGTGAGCTTCGTCATAGGTGCATGGATATATATCCTTCTCCTACATGGAGCAATGGATTCACACATCTCTCCAAATATATAAAATATCATAAAATCTAAAGAACACCAGATGATAGCATCGGGAGTCTATCTTGGTAATGTGGTGGGTCAGAATATATGTCAAACTGATTGTTATAGTGGTAGTTGATATCTCAAACCAAACACTCAATATATGTCAAACTGCGTAAATATGGTATTGTAGTGGGTCAAAATAATTAGTATCTACAAGACAAAAAAGAACGACTGTCTCAATTGGACATTGTGCTCCATGATATTCAAGATAGTGTTTGTTTCAAGACCTATACATGAATAAGAACATAGTTTATTTGCAAGAATTGAGTGGATAAAACTGATTGTTATAGTGGTAGTTTCTCCAAGTTAATTAGGTCAATGTTTATGTTTTGCGTGATGCCACCGTATAGTACGTATGTTAAGCCCAACCTAAAGATGAAGAACAAAAGAATGCCAAGGCAGGTATGAGTTCTATTGAAGTGTGCTATCATTTTAGCCACATGTTGAATGTGGTAGCAATTAACAACAGGCTTCAAACTGTACATATGAGTTAGCTTCATCGATTCGTTGAATTCCTGCTCACTTGGGGTCAATGTAGAGCCACTCTAAGTGGGAACCTATGACCGGTGTTACTGCCTGTGCAGCCTCTAGCTGATCCCAAATAAACATGTCAACACATTTCCTTTCTCAAAGTTTTCACCTCCTCGTCTTTCAAAGAAACAACAAAAGTTCAGGACACTTCATCCTTCGTGGAAGATGGTGATTCAAAGGACGTCAACCAATTATGGTTAAGAAATTAAAGAAATATCTAATTTAAAGTTGGCTAAGCATGTGCAAAGGGCAGAGCTATCCCAACCTGATTCAGATGAAGAAGAGTAAAGTGATGAGTATTGGGTAATACGAAATCGAAGAAGGAGATGATGAAGATAATGATTATTTGGAGTCAAGGACTCATTTGAAAAGCTCTGGTTGTAAGAACAATTAGCACTTAGAAGGAGTTTGAACAATCAGCACTTAGAAGGAGTTTGTTTCCTTATACCAACCAATGGAAGCTCTCATCTTGAGGAGTGTAAGGCAGAGTAGCCCATGACACTGGACTTCTCGTTGTCCTCATCATCATCCATGGGTTCCTTCATATAGTCATCCTCCTGTTCTTTTTATTATTTCCTCCTCGGCCTCCTCCCTGGACACATGCACTCCTCATCGTTTGTAGTGACGACACCACTGCATCATTCGTCTCAGATTCCTCCTTCTCATCATCATTTTCTTATCATTGGCATTACCCTCTTCCTTGGTCTCCTCCTCCTTCCCACCATCTTCTCTCTATTCACTTATTCAACACAACCAAACACACTGGAGCTGCCCAGAATGTTTATTCTTTGAAATTACTTGTACCTCTGTCCATATCATTGATGAGAATTATGTTCGTTGATCCAAAACATGAAGAAACATATGGAATTTGTAATCAATGTATACATGGAACAATTTGATATTGAGAATAGATAATTCATAGGTTAATGAAAATAATGTTAATCGATTTTTTAAGATAGTTTGGTATTTTATTTTGTTAGGGGTGTAGAACTTGATGGATATGAATACGGAACAAAACCCCCCGTATGCTAGGTACTCCTTTTTCAGCACCTTAATAATCTATTCTGGAGCAAAGAAACAGTTGCTGATGGGTAGGAAACCCATATCTTTTTCCTCTCAATGTATGGAAGGATCTTTGCCTTTTTCATTTAGTGCAATGAGAATAAAAGAAACACTGATATTATATATAAGTTTGATAACTGACTAATTATTCGTTTCAAAAAAATAACTGACTAATTACACACTCACGTGGTCAGTTCATAATAGTGAATGCAGTTATGTTATGGCCTAGTTATTTTAAGATCACTACAGTCACAATGTTCAGTAACTCTTCTATATGGTTACTGCAATCAATGTTCTAAAAATGCGAATGGTAACGCTTGGTTTTTTCCCTTTTTCCCATCTCTCTAATTTATACGCCTAGAATAGATGGAGGCCACTAACAACCATTAACTTGTATAATAAAGTTGCAGCCATGTTAGGCCATGTCACCTGAAAGTAGTGTCCATCAGATTTGAAGTCAGTGTTAAATCCTTTTCATCATTTGTAACCCATCTCCTGCAGCTGTCACTCAGTCAATCAAGGATGAGTCCAACTAATAATCAAGGCGTCATATTCTCGATACCAATAATGTCACTGCTCTGTTATTTTGGCTTTAAAACACTCCTCTTTAACTAAGATATATATATGAAGATCAATATTCAAATATAAAAATTTTGAGCTCTCGATGGATGGGTCTGATCAAAAAATTAAACCTGAGGGACTAGATTATCCGGTTTGAAAGTTGAGGGTCGAGTTCGACCCAAAAAGAGAAACTTGACCAATTTGAAAGTCGAGGGATGAACTTAACCATTGAGCTAAAGTTGAGGAATGAAGATGGCTATTTTGCCATTTTTAAACTACCTCATCATGACCACTTGCAGAATCGATGTAGTTGTCCATGGGCCACAAGCAGTTCATATAATTTGTTATAGGAGCTCTGGTGAGTACCTCCACCAAGGCATGCGCCTAAACCTAAAAGATCGTCTGATCTTTTATCTGCTGTTTCAGATGGTCAGGGAGGGTTCTTCCTCAATCTGATCATTGTCTTCAAACCTGTATTCATGCTCCTTGAGTTGTAATTCCCACAAAATTCATAGCTGACCAATTTGCATGATTGCATTTTGGATATACTTCCTACTTTGTTTTCAGTGTCTTCGTGAACCCAAAGTCTTTCTGGTTGTCTTTCCGTTGGCAGTGGATGCAAGGTACCTTTTGATTTTAGATCATCTTCAATAAACGTGTCCCAGATTTCTGCTTCTATCTTTTAAGATTTTTTATTTTTTAACTTATTCCAGCTATATAGGCATCAAACAAATATTTTTATCCAAAATGATATGATTAAGTGTTATGTGTTGGGTTCTAGGGTGCTTCTATTATAATACTTATGAATTTCCTGGAGCAACGTATGGGTTCTCACTTAGCTGTTATAACCTTCGTCCCTTTTGCCAAATGCAAATAGTGTAACTATATATAATTTGAGTGAATAATGTCATGGACATGTTATTTTGGACAATGCATGATAGCACGATAGCAATGCCAAGGAAGGCAAGGCTGCAATCTTATCATTCCAACTAAAGAGCAAACACTTTCCTTGCGCATATATTGGTTCAGCTAATATAATTATATATGTATTCCTGAGTGCCTGAATATTAAATAGCACTATAGAAATTATAGTTGGTGAGGAATTTGAAACAGGATAAAAGGACATATATTGAGCTCTGTTTCTAATCTTGTTTATTTGTCCTCCGAACAATTGCAGAATCCATTGAATCCAAATATAATCTTTCTCATAGCACCATGATATCAGCCTAGATTTGGAGTGAAGCACAGCCTGAAACAAAGGTAAAACAGAAAATTATTACATACTCAGGAATGATAATGATCTGTGTACTAGTAGCACATGTAATAAAAATATAAAATTGCACTAGATCAAGGAGTTGAAAGTTGCGGTTTCATAAATATAATATATAATGTTCTCAAGTATTGGAGGACAAAACTATTCGCACTATAACTCTTTCCATATACATTAGGTAGGATTTCATGAAACCAGTATTCAATTCTTTGTGTAAAATGTCTAATAGAATATGCTATTGAATATTATATTATTGCATTAAGCTGTTAACAATATAATGCATGTGGAAAATATGTTGTTTCAATCAACAACTTTCTGAAACACAACATTATTTTTAAAAATAATTCCCAGACAAGATATTTTAGATGGTATATATGAATAAAAAAATCTATTCATGTACTAATAACAAGGTACGACAATGCATGAGGGAAACACACTAATCATGAACTGAGAAGCATTTTTGAACCACTATGTTGAAATAGGGAGATAAAGCCCTTTTTGCCATAAAAAATATCAGTGTTTGTCTTATAATACTGTTCTCGTTATGGTCAGAAGACAATCAAAGATCGATAAACTATTCAAACATATATAAACATAAAACACTAGTGCATTCGTTCAATTATCAATGGGCTCTGTGCAAAATACACGTGCAAAATAGAACTTCTAAAATCCAGACAAGAGTCCCAAAGATATATACATTTGCAGTTCCACAGAAACCAATTATGCTTAATTAGTTGCATAACATAAATGCCTAGCAAACTACTGATCTTGATGTGCTGTTTTATTTTCTCGGTCATAGTCAGGTACACACACACTTAAAGAAGAAAAGAGATGTCATCGTGTGATCAGTAGGCATCTCCTTCATTTCAGCTCCATGCATGGATTCAAGATGAAGCATAAAGATTCTAAGCTTGTCCACACAGCAAGATGTAATTGCCATTTTCACAAGGCCCAAGCAGCTTGACATGAATTATGTCGCCTTTCCCGAGCATGTTCACTTTCACCGTCCAGCGCAGGTCCCATCCTGCATCCGACCACGCCCAAGTGCATGATAAACTGCATTCTAGGATCGTTTTTTTTTCTGATAACATGTAGAGAAGAAAATGCTCAGTGCGCAGCTTGTATTGATCTCATATGTGCATACATATATACAGGAGGTCGTAGGACGGATCGTGAGCAACTACTCAGTCTAAAAGCTAGGATCACGACCTAAGAATCAGGAGAACATGATCGAGCTGACTAGGCAACTAACAAGCTAACGGTCATGTGGATCAAGACATTTTCTCGTACACTCAGCATTGTCTTCTGCTTCCTACAATGTCAAATGCACTACTAATCAGGTGCAAGATTTTATCAGATGGTCAACGACGACGGTTCTTCCTCAACCTGATAAGTCTTTCCTTTTGTTCTCGTCAAACCTAATTCACGCCCCTCGAGTGACTATTCGCACCAAATTCATAGCTCACCAATTTCTTTGCAGGATTGGATAGATTTCCTACTGCTTTTATTTAAGTATATCTTCGTCAATGCAATGCCTTTCTGGTTGACTTTCCATTACAGTAGATGCAAGGTACTATTTGACGTCAGATCATCTTCGATAAATGTATCAGATTATTTCTGCTTCTTTCTTTTAGGATTTCTTTTCTTTTTGCTTCTTCCTAGCTATATAGCCATCAAACAAGATGTTTTATGATATATGATATGATTAAGTATTTTATATTGGGTCCTAAGGTGCTTCTATAATAATACTTTCCTGCAGCCACACATGGGGTCTCACCTAGTGGTACTATAGCATTCATAACTTTTGACAAATTTATCAGTACGTAGCAATACAATTTGTTGAGTGAAATAATTTCACAGAAGACATGTTATGGACTGTGTGATTCCATGAGCACACAATAACAATGCCAAGGAAAAGCAGAACTGTATCCTTGCAAATAGAATTACTCAACAAAGAGTAAACATTTTTCTGCTTGCATAAATTTGTTCAACTAGTACAATTATATGTATTCCAGAGTGCCTCAATATTGAATCGCATGACAGAAATTATAGTTTGTGAAGCAACTGAAACGAAAAAAATGACATAAAGAGCCATTGCAGCATGCATTGAATCTTTCCAATAGCACCAAGATATCAGCCTACATTTGGAGTGATGACGGCCTGAAAACAAAGGTAAAGCAGAAAACTGTTACAAAACTAACGAAGTATAACAATCTGTGTACTAGTAGGCAAGTAGCACATGCACTGCACATATAATCAAAAATAAAACTGGACCATAGAAAAAAGTCACATATGAACTGTCCATCACATAGATATCCATGAAGTTACTGATCCTGATATACTGTCCATCACATGACCATAGATCTTCGGGTACGCACAAACTTAAAGAAGAAAAGAGATGGCATCATTTACCTGGCAAAGCTTTGATAGGGATACAGGGTGCCCACCGTCATTGTGTGATCAATAGGCATCTCCTTCAGCTCCATCGATTGAAGATGAAGCATAAAGATTCCAAGCCTCGTCCACAGCAGAATGAAATTGCCATTTTCACAAGCCCCGAGAAGCTTGACATGCCTAAGCTCGCCTTTCCCGAGCATGTTCACTTGTACCGTCCATTGCTGCACCCAGCCTGCATCCTCCCGCACCCACAAGGCCATGCTAAACTCCACGTTGTCGACGGCGACAGCGCCAAGCACGCCGCCGTCCAACCTCAGGATCCTGACGTGCTGGTGCAGCCACTTCGTCGCCGGCGGATGCGGTATCACGGCGAAGCTCTTTGTCTCCAGATCAAAGGAAAGTGTCTGGTGTCCGAGGAGTGGCTGGTAGACGGTGCTTCCAGTGACGACGCAAGGATCCATGAGAGGATCTGCCCACCTCGGCAAACCTTGGTAAGAGATCACTTCGCTCCACTCGCTGGCGACGGAGGAGTAGACGCTCACCAGCAGCCGCGCCGCGCGCCGGATCATGAGCACCACCTTGAACGGAGAATATCGGCAGTCGCCGCCAGGGCAGACCATGGCGCCGGTGATGCTGCCGCCGTTGTCGTAGACCGTCCACGCCGGCGGCATAGGGATGCCCTGGCAGCTGCCGGCCATGGGATCCCACAGGATGAGGACGAGCCGCCGCCAGCCGTCACGGGCGGCGGCGTGGGCGTCGAGGAACAGCACACGGCCATGGCGGCAGTCGAGAATTCGCCACGACGTCCGGCAGTGGAAGGCGCCGACGGTGGCCCGCATGGCTGCGGTGGGGATGAAGCGGTGGAGACCTTCCTGGCAGTTGTCATGGAAGACGCCGATGAGCGGAGGCGTGCCGCCGTGGCGCGCTCGGAAGCTGCGGAGGAAGTCCCAGCTGGTGACGAGCCGGTGCCACCGGCGGCAGACTTGCGAGATGGGGAGGAGCCAGCAGTGGGGCTGCGGCGGCGAGCGGAGGAAGATGTCGGCGTGGAGGTCGTCGGACAGGTCGCCGAACGTGGTGGCGGCCCTGGCGGCGGCGGTGGTGGTGGGCGAGGTTTGCGTGCGGTGGCTGACGACGTCGCTCATGGTGGCCGAGTATTAGGAACTGATCTATGCTTGCGAGCTTGTCCCAAATGAACTTGATTTATAAATACTGCAATTCTCTACAACACGGCTATGTTTGAGCTTATATGGTCAGTAGTTACTGAGTTACTAGAAATGGAATTTTTTTAAAACGTATTCCTGAGCTGTAAACGTGTGAATCGTGATCTCTATAGTTCAAGAACATGAGCTGCGAATCTGTGATGAACTGGCTAAGATTGTCACCGTATGAACGGGCACGCTTGGAGTGTTCTGATTCTGACAAGCGCGGACATGTACACGCAAGCCGCTGATCCACGATCCAACTGTGACACCGATACATAATTGTGTTTGGACGAAAGGACACTCGCCGTTTCGACGCATGCGGCAAAACTGCCGCTCTACGTGTAAGAAACTAAGAATGAACTTCCATGAAGGGTAGTAAACTTCATCAACGGTAGAAGTAGTTCAACATTTCGCAAAAATAAAAGTCAATAAATATGATCTTCTATGAAGGTAGTAAATTTCAACGGTAGTAGTTCAATACTCCCTCCATTCTATTTTGATAGTCCTATTTCACTTTGGCATAATGACCGAGGAAAGATAATCGTGCTTATCATCCATTTAACCATACCATTAGTTATTCCTCGTAAACAAGCGATTCATTAACACTCAGACTTCTTGATAATCACGTAGCCAATCTCATGTAGAGGAATGAAGGATCACACATCAAGCCCGAGACATAGACTATCAAAAGAGAATTTTTCAGATTTGAAAATAACCCTATCAAAAGAGAATGGAGGGAGTATTTCCCACAAATAAAAGTCAGTAACAAATGCTCCCAAAAGCATTAAATAAATCGCTGGAGTGGTAATATAATCTAATTAGTTACTGTAAATATAATCATCGTTTATCAATTAAAGCATCTCGGTCCCGACCAAGATAGGATAAACCTCCATATATATTCCATCCTTCCAACTCTTCTTTGATTGTCTCCACCCATATCATTTTCAGGCTCCCTGACTCTCTTTCAAATTAGGGCTCGTTGGCAGGGTTGTTGGCTGTGGTTAAAACAGCTGCAGTTGTGGCTCCTCTAGTGAAGCTAAAGCCTTCTGTATTTTTGTGAATGGATGTAAGAGGTCCTATATGCCCTTAGCAATGTGATTTGGTTGTACACATGAGTTTATTTTTGCCCTAAATTATAATGTGATTTGTTATATGAAATGAACAAATAATGAATAGAAATTAGGTTAACCAATAATGAGTAGGTTGCTATAATTCCCTTTTATTTTTAATACATTTTTCTTTTTTTCTTTCCTATCCCTATTTTTTTCTTCTCACCCTCCCCCCTAATCTTCCTTATCCGCTTGTTCTCTTCCCCACCATACTGGTCCTTTGACCACCGCCTCGTCGGGCACATCGCCCACCACCCCACACCGGTTGCCGACGCCCTCCGCCCCCACTTCCCTACACCCATTGGCCCCCTCACCTCCACCCGCAGCTCCCTGTGCTCATCAGCCCCCTCGGTTGTGCCCTCGTCATCTACGCCCTTGGCTCCCTGCACCGGCCGACTGGGCGCCCGCGCCACTGTCGCGCACGTGGAAGTCACCGTTGTCGCCTGGCCTGCCTCCGGCCCCTCCTCTATCTGCTAGCTACATCGCGTTCCACCCCCGCTAGCCACCTCCGCCTCCTTCTGCTGGCCGTGACATCCTCTACTGGGTGCTTTGCTCCACCTCTAGGCCCTCCCGAGGAGAAGGGTGGTAAACGACGGGAAGGAGCCATGGGGAGCAACATTTTTGGGCTCCTCCTTTATCGAATGGCTCTATGTTGAAGCCATTTTTTCATCCTACCCTTTGGTAGGGCTCCAGCAGGAGTCGTCGGAGGGCTTAGGAGCTAAAGCCAGAGCCCTCCCAAAGAGGCCGTTAATATTGCTCCTTAGGATTCGATTAGACACACGGTGCGTCTAGATGTCTCGAGTGAACATCTCAACTAGTGTTGGATAAGCTTTTTTGATGCTACCCCAAGCTTATCACGTATATCATCATTTTGGACTTGATCCCTTTGTTGTACCCTGTTATCAATGTGCTATTAAACTTTGTGGTTAAAGCAGTGTGTTAATGTTAGTTCATCGTTGTGAAAGATCCTCTAGCCTTTTTGGTTAAAGCACTCGAGTAGCATCTGGTAGGCCTGGATTCGACTCCCTGTAGGAGCGAATTAAACAGGTTTGGAATAAAAATTATATAAAAAGTAGAAAAATAGGTTGGGACTTCCCCTACTGACTTTATAAAAAAAGTAGTTCGTTGTTGCCCAAAACGTGGCACTCTTTTTGGCCAATGTGCAGTACCATTGTTATATGGCGAATCAAATACTACTTGCACTAAGACTCAATACATGTGTTCTATTAGGACCTGTTGTGGTACTAGAGCATTGAATCCTACTAGGGTCTGCAAGGGATAATTAGGAGCACTCAAGAGTATTAATATAGATAGTTCTTAGCCCTAGATTCTTGTCTAGGGCAAGAAACAGAGAGTCAAAGAGGGTCAAGTATATATATAGTTCTATAGCACTATATTGATATATAGGCAGCGGACGAAGTGTTGGAGCAACTGATCCAATGTAGATGTGTGTCAATATAGAGGTAGTCGATTACAATCGCCTCGTCCTTGTCTCATCAGCAACAGCAGCAGCAGCACCTTCATGAAGTCCACATGTACGGGAGAGGAACGCCGTGCGCCAGTGTGCTAGCACTGCATGCCCAACTAGGGTCTCGGGATTAGGCCGAGTGAGGTGGCGGCTTGGGTTTGTGGCGTGGTGGAATGAATCAGCCCTATCCCCTACCCCTTGTATTGATAGAGTCCGCTAATGGGTTTCCATGTTGTAGTCCAATAAGTACCCTAATTGTTCATGAATTATCCCGTAGGCCTTTAATCTAAATTGTTATAATTTCCTTTTGAGCATATCACCAACAGCTATTTGTTAGAATTGTTTCTAGCAGGATACATAGATTCGAGGCAAATACTAAAAAATAAGACTTTCAGGCAAAGTTTATAGCAAGAATGTGAACAGCTAACTCGCAGCTATCGTTGCTGGATATGGGCCGCACCGCGCGCAACATTGCACTGCCCTGCTGTCTTCAACAACGTCACTGCTGCCTCTGCCACCATGACCACAACTCCAGAAACTTGTCACCAGCATCTGCGGCCGAGGTGTTTGCCTTTTCATGCTCTACAGTCTGCATTGCCCCAAATAGCGTACCCGGCAACACGTACTAGTGAACATATGCTGCTGGAGCGGTCAAGTTGCACCAGTTTTGGAATTTTACTTCTTCCCAATACCTCCCAATTCTACATGACTACATCCACGTAGCCAGAAATATGCTCTCCACAGAGAGTCAGATAGAGACATTATCAAAATGGCTTCAGATACATGGCTTGGTTTCGCAATATCTCAGTTTGCTCCAACAGACGAGGCAAGGGAACATTTGAAAAGAAGGTGATCTCTGTCTTCTTCAATATTGCCCTGGCACAGCACACAATGAACTCTGGACTGAATGTTGAAGTGTCTTCGTTTCAACATATTTCTCGTGTTCAACCGATCCACCACTAACAGCCATGCAAAGAATTTTATTCTCTGGGTGCATTTTGATTTCCATATCAAGCACTGAATACCTGCAAAGGCCAGTTTGTACAGTCTGTTCGAGGAGTAGATTCCATTGCCCCAAATGAAAGACCATTGGTCCTTAGCTGTGACATCATATGGGATTCCTGGTAGGATGCCTTGCAGAGTCAGCAGCTCAGTGTAAGCTTCGTTTCAAAGCGGGAGATTAAAGATCCACTACGCAAAAAATGATTTGTGCTGGCACGTTGATTTTTAATTGCTACCCGCTAGCCCAGAAGGTCCTAGGGCCGGTGCCTTAAAATCCACCATCACAGATGCATCTGTGTTAGCGAGTGGCACAAGAGCCCTCTAGCACAAATAACTGATTATGCCACCAGCCAGTACAAATGCTTTTTTAATTTGCATTATTGGTAAGGACAAAACATATTTAACTAGTCAAAAACTTTATATTACATATTAGAATATATTTTTGTTATATATTAGAAGACATATGTGTTATTGTGTAGGAGTTTCAAAAATTTTAGAAGTCATTTACTATTTTATAAGATTTAAATGATTATAAGCATACTTATTGATATTAATTGATATTTGAACTAAATCTTTCAGATATAAGATACAAAAACTTTCAGAAAAATAATATTAAGGACAAATGTTCCATTTTAGCTCAAATTATGAAAGTAACGAAAGGTTCACAAAATATATTAGGTGTATTTATTATTTCTATTTAAACTTTTGTGAAACCAAATTCTAAAAATATCTAAAGTTGATCCGAAAGTCATATAAATTGGTAAAGAATCTTTTATGAGTGCACAACCTTGATACAAAAGTTTCATCATGCTTTAAGAAAATTGAACTATACATTGTTAACAAATAGTTACATTACTCTTATAATGTTTTCTAGGACTCAACTCAAACTCTCCAACTTGTGAACTAACTTGCCAAAAAAAATCATCATATGTATCTCAATATAGTTTGTACATATATTAGACTACATATACACATTCTTTTGCAGAAGTTTCAATAATTTTGAACACATTCACTTGATTTAAAAAATTTAAAAAGAAAATAAAAAGTTTAGAAGGATTTCTACTTGTGGGTGTGTATGTCACCCGCCAGCACATATTTGTGCCCGCTAACGCAAATGGTGTAAATGTGGTGCGGGAAAACAAAATTCGCATCAGTGAGTGCGAGCCAAACGCATTGCATCTCTCCTTTTTATCTGATGCTCTCAGTCACTCCTATCCTCACATCTCTTTCTCCTCTCTCTCCCCCTTATCCCTTTCATTCATCCCGTGGCGCGGGTGGCTAGAGCCCTGGCTGGCGGAGGTGGGGCCGGTGCGGGCGACAGCCACGGCGACGGCGAGCAGCGGCCGGTGCGGGTGGCGACAAGCTGCGGCTGGAGGCCACGCGCATGGAGCTGTGAGCGTCTGGGCGGCACGAGGGCCTGCAGCGGTCAAGCAAACTACATCAGGCCATGAACGCTCTCCTCTCCTATCTCTCTTGCTTGTCTCTATGCTCCGACTGGCCCAAGTAACGGTGAGCAGCGCCGACTGGTGGGGGAGCGGCAAGCATTAGCTGAGCAGCGGAGGAGCATTTGCCGGTGCGCGCGACGGCGAGCAGTGGACACGGAGGAGCGGTTGCCGGCGCCGGTCGAGCAGTGCTTGCCATGCGTGGCTGCTTTTTTTTTGTTTTCCTAAAAATATCTTAGCTGGCGGGCGCCATAAGCACCCGCCAGCACAAAAATCATCTGTGCTGGCGGGTGGTTTAGGAGGCCCGCTAGCACAAAACCATCTGCGCAAATAGCCATTTCTACTGGCTCAAGGTTGCTGGCTAGTGCAGTACCTGCCAGCACAAACATCTTCTAGCCGCTAGCATAAAGTTTTTCTAGCGTAGTGATCAATGCCAAATCTGAAGCTTCCATTACATCCTTTACTGACAGACGTTTGGAGACAGTGTAGGAGAAGAGGTTTGGGACCGGAATGAGGTAGCCAGAACCGATTGGGACCATAGGTCCTCCTAGAAAACGACTGTAGAACCATCTCCCAATTTGCAGGTAGCAATACCTCTGTAGAGGACATTGAGCCTGAAAATATCTTTCCACCCGAAGGATCCAATTTCGCTAGTCACATGAGGTACCTTATCCAAGTAATATGCATCCCAAACTAGCTTAACCCATGGAATATCCTACTTAGAGTAGAATTTGTGTAAATGTTTAAGCAGTAGGGCATCATATATTTTGAATCTTTTGGTTCAGAACACCAAGTCCTCCCTTTGATTTTGGTTTCTGTACCATTTCCCAGGCTGCTAAGTTCCCACTCTTCTTGGTCAGATCATTGCCCCTCCATAAACATTGCTTTCTTGCTCTATCTATATTGTCAATCACACCTTTCCGCAGTTTCAAGGAGCACATTGCATAGGTTGTTGCAGGTGTTATGACTGAGTTTACCATCTCAAGTCTTCCAGCATATGACAACAGGGAGGAGGAAGCACTCAGGCGCCTTTCAATTCTATCCATCATAGGAGCTAGGTCCTCAATCTTTGGTTTCGTTGTTCCCATAGGAAGTTCTAAGTATGTGGAAGGCATTGTTCCAACTAATGACAACCAAAGGTATTGGCTAGCAACTGTGTTCACCAGAAACTCGAATTCACCAGTTTCATTTGTTATCTAATAATTCAATGAAAAAAATAGATGACAGCTCGTGTCGAACACCAATACGCAACATATGACACAGTGCAATGCTTCAAGAAAAAACATGCACTGAACATGATGCAACAAGTGAACAGTGCAATGCTTCAAGAGAAGCAAAGCCTGGAATTTCAATTTGTTTCTATCATTTAAAAAGTTGCATTTCTTGTACACAATTTTTAATGTAGCTCAACTGTTCCACGTACTGTTCACCAACGACAAAAACTGCCTAAAGAATTTGTACGAAACCTGTTGTACAAAAAAAACAAATCATTTGACCAAGATGGTGAACTGGTAATATTCACTAGTAAGAAAATGTGTAAATTTCTGTCTTGTGCACATTAAAGTTTCTAAAGCTTAGGACACTATATGTGTAACTATGTAAATAGGTACATGAATAAAGGCAGCGAAGACAAGGTGGCCGCAGACTCTTATTAAATTGATAAACATCTTACATCGACGATTGCATTGAATATATTTTTCCAATATAGCTCCCCACAGCATAAATAGATGATTTTATGACGATTGCATTGAGGATTTTAGCTCATTTTAGTCCATGGATCCGTACGGTCCAGCAGGACTAAATTTTAGAGGTTAAAGTTTAGAAGCTAAAGTTTAGTCCATGAACTACTAATCCAAATACCACAACCCGCTAGCCAGATTGTGAACAGAGCTAAGTCGCCATCATCCGCTGCCACCACGAACTCTAATCCAAAATCATGTCCCACCGCAAGCATGACGTTGTCGTGCTGTTCGTCCCAATACCAACCGCGTTAATGGCAGCCTCACTGGTCCAGCGCTGTCGGTCTCTGCGTTTTTCCAGTAGTACATGTTCCCAGTGCTTACCATGTCAAGAAGCTGCGGAGATTTGCATATTCCCAATGCCTACCAAGTCTACATGAATGCTGCTAAAACCCAAAAATGCACTAACTGCATACATACTATGCTCGATAAGAAGACTGACTAGTGCATATTTATAACGACCAACCCACTTCATGCCCAATTATGTTGTGCAATATTCTAAGCATTTTTATTTGAAATCACTTATGCATCCATATATAGGATTCTTTTTAGATGCTTTAGGAGTGCCTGTTTGGATACACACTCCTAAAGATTAGTACTCCACTGTTAGAATACTTTTAGGACTTGTGCATCCAAACATGGGTCCTAAAAGTGCACTCAAACTTTAGGAGCACTACCGGACACAGGGACTTTGCTGAGTGCCAGGGGCACTCAACGAAGCCTGAAAAATACTTGGCAAAGTGTTTGCCGAGTGTAACACTCGGCATATGACACACGGCAAAAAATCTGTCGGCAAACGCTGATTTGCCGAGTGTTTTGTGTCGTGCACTCGGCAAACACTTCGCCAAGTGGCCAAAAAACACTCGGCAACCAATTTTTCAAAAAAAATAAAAAAACATCCGGCCGCCGCCACCACCACCACACACAACACCACCAGCCGCTGCCACCACCACCGCCACCACACACTACACCACCGGCCGCCGCCACCACCACAACCACCACACACTGCACGCACCGCCGCCGCCACGCCCCGCTGCCGCACGACCCGCCCGCGCTGGTCGCCTCGACCCACCCCCGCCGCCGCCACGCCCCCCCTCCCCGCCGGACCTGGGGTTACGTATAGGATTTTTTCAGGTTTGCCGAGTGTCCCCGATTGGGGCACTCGGCAAAGTTTTTTTTTCATTTTTTCGAGAGAAAAACTTGTTGCCGAGTGTAAAACACTCGGCAAACCTTTTGTTTGCCAAGTGCTAAAAATAAAACACTTGGCAAAGCCTTGATTTACTGAGTGTCATTACTTTGCGGAGTGTTTTTCGCGAAACACTCGGCAAAGAGCTCTTTGCCGAGTGCCCGAGGGAGTACACTCGGCAAATAAAAATACACTCGGCAAATTAGAGATTTCCCGTAGTGGAGGGCTATTTTCATTAGGAAGACCAAGGGTCCTAATGGGTCCTTTTTCTCCTAAAAGTGGTCCCCAAAGCTCCCTTTACCCTTGTTGCCCTCCCCAAGCATTTAATGATGTGAACAGTGCAGGGGCATTTAGAGGAGTAATTGGGGGAAAGGTATTTTTCCTTTAACATCCTAAAGATTAGGATTCCATCCAAACAGTCCTCTCTAAAATTTTAGGACTACCAATTTCTGGATCCTAGATAATCCTAAAGCTTTAGGAATTTGTATCCAAACAGGACCATAATTCTTGTACGAAAGATTAAACTAGATAAAATCACCCAGTGAGTTTTATATTAATTCCTGCCTCAACACATGGTCTCTTTTTGGGCCTAGGGCCTTGTACATGTACATATTTTTCACCTATTTACAAAATTCAAAAAGATCCAGTAGAGACCTTCCATACCGTTTCATTAAAAAATACAAGATATGTGTGTCTGTGTACATAGGTACAATTGGTGTTGGAGTGATTCTTCAGGTGGTTAGCACGATTATGTTTATTACCGAGATCGTGGGTTAAACTCAAAATGAACAGGAATACAGCTAAGACAAGGTGGTTGCAGACTCTTATTAAATTAATAAACATCTTACGGGTCTGTTTGGATGTCCTTGCTAAAGTTTAGCAGCTAAAATTTGTTAAACTTTAGTTGCTAAACTTTAGAAAAAACTGTTTAGATACCCTTGCTAAACAGCATTTAATGAGCTGCAAAAAGATATATCTACCATTATTAATGATACCCTTCCTTTCCTTTCTCTCCTCCCTCCGCTCTCTCCTCCCTCCTCCCTCCTCCTGCTGGACGACTCGCTCGCCGAGCTCCTGCCACTGCCGAAGCTACCTGCGGCGCCCCTAGCAGCAGCAGCGCGCCAGCTGCCGGTGCCCGGCGACCGTCGCTACAGCCTAACGCCGAGCGCCCCCGCCGTCCTCCTGCACTCGCGCTCCTGGCCCTCGCTGACCCGTCGCTCGTGGTCCTCGCCGCCGCCTGCTTCGAGCTCGCCTAGCGCGTCGACGCGTCGGACCGCGACGCGCTCGTCCGAGGGTTGCGGCGGCGGGGATGGTGGATCTGGCGGTGACGGAGATGGATCCAGTCGCGAAGCCTGGACCACCGTGCCACCAGCGATGGGGATGGATTCGGGAAGAACGGCGGCGAGGAAAGCGGATGGCGCAAGGGGGGTGCGGCGGATTGGGTAGGAGCCGGTGATGGGGATGGCCTCCGCCATGGCCGGGCGTAGGGCCGAATGTGGGCTAGCGGCCGAGCCAAGCACCACCACTGGCGAGTCCTGCGGCAGTAGCGGCGCGTGCCTAGCGGTGCATGCCCAGCGCCGCGGTTGGCCCTCTCCCCTACGCCCTCGCCTGCTGTTGGGGGGAAATATTAACGACCCCCCAATACGCCGCTTAAAGAAACAAACATGAAGGCCCAGGCCCACCAAAAAGCGCGATCAATTCTCCGTCTCGCCCGACCCAGGCGTCAGGATCGGGAGCGCCCGACCTCCCTCCGCAAGGCTTCCGCCCCGCCTGACCGTAGCCCCAGGGTCGGGAGCGCCCGACCCTGTACCACGAGAGTTCCGCCTCGCCCGACCCCGAGCGAAGGAGTCGGGCGCGCTGAGGACCACGGGGTCAGAATCCCCCTCGGATACGATCCGCATAAACAAGACAAATCCTGTGGGACCCCCCGTCGGCCTCACAATCAATGCGCCGCAGAGTTGGCAGAGCGCAGGGCGACCGCGCCCCCCACGCAACCCGGCGCAAGTACCGCGCACGACCGTCCTGTGCGAGCTACAGTACCGACGGCCGGCCCCTGTTCATCGCAGGGTACTCATGACCTGCGGCGACCGGAGCAAAGGAGGGAGCGGCCTCGTCCTCGGGTCCCGCACGCCCTCGGGCCCCGCGCAACGGCAGCACAGGTGTGAAGCTCCCCCTCTCCACAAGCCATCGCCGGAGCGTCGGTATCCACCGTCCTCCCTAACAGACGGCGGGGTGGCGACAAAACCGCCTCATCATGATCTAACCTGGTACCTACGAACATCGAAGAAGCTACCTACGGGGAACAGCGACACTTGGCGTCTGACGACCACCCATCCCGGCATGCACGGCGGCACGCGTTTAGGGTCGGCAGAACGTCGGGCGCCTTGGCTCTCCCTCCTCCTCCTCGCCTGATTTTTTACCATCTTACTCTTTACCTTTCACCCGGTCCCAATTGTAACTCCGGCCGGCCCCTTGCGATATAAAAGGAGGAACCTGGAGCCAGAGATGGGGATCGATCAATCAAGATCCCCAGACCAACATACTGGCCTCTTCTCTAGTACACCATTGTACACAACCGCTGGGGAAGAGGGCACCGAAACAGAGGAGACTTGGGACCTGTCCCTCTCTCGCCAATCTGTAACCCCCTACTACAGAACCCCCGCGTGGGCAACACGAGCATCCTCGATACTGGACGTAGGGCTTCCCTTGCCCGAACCAGTCTAAACCCGTGTCTCCCGCGCAACCATCTGAGGCTCACGCGCATAAAAGAAATTTACTAGTCTAAGTCCTGATCCGCTGATCTTGACAACGACAGTTGGCGCGCCAGGTAGGGGACCTTTGTGCGTGCATCTCCAAGTCTCATATGGCCAATCGCGATTGCAGCTTTGCTCCGGGCTCCCTGATCCGTTTCGGGAGCCTGGACTTCCTGGCCACCGGGAAAGGGATCGAGCTGATCCCTGTCCACGTCCTGCCCGCTCGTCCCGCTGCCCTCGGCACCACCACCAGGACCGCGACGAGCGGCCGGATGCCAGCCAGAAGGGCCTCACCAGAAGGGTGGCTCTTCGGGCTACGCAACGCCACGGGGGCTCACGACCGCCTCCTAGCGCGGTCCTTCTCCACGACACCCGCGAGCGACGAGCTCGTGGGCACGGCAAGGACAGTCTCCGACACTAGCTCCAGTAACGAGAATCCCCACCCCTCGCGCGAGTGCTTCATGGCTGACGCGCACTCCGAGGGGTCCAACGGCGATGGTGCCGAGGGGAGGCAACGGGCTTCACCCTCGCGCGCCGCAGCTACAACCGGGGCCCTACCCAGGGCCCCAGAGGGCTCTCTGCAACCGGAAGCGCACATGGGCGCTCGCCAAGAAGTAGAGCACCCCCGCCACGAGGGGGGAGCACGACAACGAGCGCGCGACGTCCAGGAACGCATCTGTGCGGATGGAGAACGTCCGCCGCTCTTTGCCCGCGCTAGCCAGAATGTCGCCGCAGCGGCGGTGTTGCTCCGACAGCTCCCCGAGCCAGCGACGCCCGAGGAGCGACGGGCACGCCAAGAGATGCGCAACCTGCTCGAGTGCGCCGCCGTCCAGCAGGCGGAAAGTTCAGCGTCTCGACGACGCGGCCAGAACGCCAGCCGGGCAGTGCATGGCGCGCCCCCTGAACGACGGGGGGAGTCTGTCCATCAACCCCCTCCGGTGGCGAATCTGGCTGCAACCGCCCGACGAACGCCACCACCCGCGGTAGACGAGGCCCGATCCGTCCACCAACGCGTCGGTCTCGCCCGAGACGCCCGCGACACCCTGAACGCGCGGAGACGCTCCCGCGCGGACAGAGGGGACAGGGCAGATCGAGGTTACCACGTCCACCGTGGCGGGCGCTACGACAGCGGGGAAGACCGCAGTCCGAGCCCCGGAGCGGCCGGACCTTGGGCCTTCTCCGCGCGTATCCTGAATGCGCCATTTCCGCCACGCTTCAGGCAACCCACTAGCGTGGCCAAATACTCAGGGGAGACCAACCCTGGAGTATGGCTCAACGATTACCGGCTTGCATGTCAAGCCGGCGGGGCGGACGATGACCTGTTCATCATCCGCAACTTACCCCTGTTTCTGGCAGACTCCACGAGAGCCTGGCTAGAACACATCCCTTCAGGACGCATTCGCAACTGGAACGACTTGAAGGAGGTTTTCGTAGGAAACTTCCAAGGGACGTACACACGCCCTGGCAACTCCTGGGATCTCCGGAGCTGCCGCTAGGGGGCGGACGAGTCCCTCCGGGATTACATCCGGCGCTTCTCCAGAAAGCGCATCGAGCTATTCAACGTCGCCGACGCTGACATCATAGGAGCCTTCCTAGCGGGGACCTCTTGCCGCCCCCTCGTCCACGAGCTAGGGTGCCGAGGCCCGCGAACCACGGAAGAGCTCCTCAACATCGCCACTAGCTATGCCTCTGGCGAAGAGGCTGTCGGAGCGATCTTTGATCGTTCCAAAGGCAAGGCGAAGCGGGAGGAGGACATCGACGAAGGCACCTCCAACCGCCGGCAGCAGAAGAAGAAGGGCAAGCAACGACGCGAGGCCCCCCTTGTGGCCGCGGTCGAACGCAAGCGAGGGAAGCCGCCCCCCGAAGGCGCCCCCGGCTTCTTCGACAAGCTGCTCGAGGGACCGTGCCCGAACCACGAGTTCCCCGTCAAGCACGCCTACAAAGACTGCAACCTCATGAAGAGATTCTTCGTGGGCAATCCGGTGAAGGGCGACCGGAAGCGGAAGCCCGACGAGGAAAAGAAAGGCGACGAGGAGAAGGAGGACGGCTTCCCTAAAGTGGATGGCTGCTTCATGATCTTCGGGGGCTCCGCGGCATATGACACCAAGCGCCAGCAGAAGCTGGAGCGTCGGGAGGTCTACGCGGCCAAGCCTGCAACTCCGGCCTTCCTCGATTGGTCCGCGCCGGCCATCACCTTCGACAGGTCCGACCACCCTGGACGCGTCCGGCACCCAGGGCGCTATCCTCTCGTCGTCGACCCCATCGTCGGCACGACGCATCTCACCAAGGTACTCATGGATGGGGGCAGCGGCCTCAACCTCCTCTACGCCGAGACCCTCGACGCCATGGGGATCGACCGCTCCCGTCTCCGTCCTAGCAAGGCTCCCTTCCATGGCATCGTGCCAGGGAAGCAGGCAACGCCTCTTGGGCAGATCGACCTGCCCGTCACGTTTGGGACCCCTTCCAACTACAGGAAGGAGGTTCTCACCTTTGAAGTAGTGGGGTTTCGCGGAACCTACCACGCCATCTTGGGCCGCCCATGCTACGCGAAGTTCATGGCAATCCCCAACTACACCTACCTCAAGCTCAAGCTGCCGGGACCCAACGGGGTCATCACCGTCGGCACGACCTTCCAGAAGGCGTACGAGTGCGACGTCGAGTGCTGCGAGTACGCCGCGGCTATCACCGTCTCGGGCGACATGGTGGCCCAGCTTGAGGAGACGGTCGAGGACCAGCCCGACCCCAAGCAGTCAGGGACCTCCTTTGAGCCCACCGAAGGTATCAAAGAAGTCCCTCTCGATCCCGGTTCTTCCAGTGGAGGGGTGGTGCGGATCAGCGCAGCCCTATCCCCCAAATAGGAAAGCGCGCTCGTCGGCTTCCTCCGCGCAAACAGCGACATCTTTGCGTGGAAGCCCTCGAACATGCCAGGCATCCCGAGAGAAGTCGCCGAGCATTCCTTGAACATCAGGGCCGGCTCTAAGCCAGTGAAGCAAGGCTTGCGCCATTTCGACGAAGAAAGGCGCAAGGCCATTGGCGAAGAGCTCCAGAAACTCCTGACGGCTGGGTTCATCAAGGAAGTACACCACCCCGAGTGGTTGGCTAATCCTGTTCTTGTACCGAAAAAGAATGGGAAATGGAGGATGTGTGTCGACTATACCAGACTCAACAAAGCGTGCCCGAAGGATCCGTTTCCTTTGCCACGTATAGATCAAATAGTTGACTCAACCGCCGGGTGCGAGACCCTCAGTTTCCTCGACGCATACTCCGGCTACCACCAGATTGCGATGAAAGAGGCCGACCAGCTCGCCACCTCCTTCATCACCCCCTTTGGCCCCTACTGCTATGTTAAGATGCCGTTCGGCCTCAAAAACGCGGGGGCTACCTTCCAACGATGTATGCTTAAATGCTTCGGAGACCTCATCGGGCGGACCGTTGAGGCCTACGTCGACGACATCATTGTCAAATCCAGGAAGGGCGATCAGCTCGTTCCCGACCTGGAGCTAGCCTTCGAAAGGCTAAGGGATAAGCGCATCAAGCTTAACCCTGAAAAATGCGTGTTCGGGGTCCCAAGGGGCATGCTGCTAGGCTTCATCGTCTCCGTGCGCGGTATCGAGGCGAATCCGGAGAAGATAGCGGCCATCAACGACATAGGGCCGATCCGGAACATAAAGGGAGTACAGCGTGTCATGGGATGCTTAGCATCCCTAAGCCGCTTCATCTCGCGCCTTGGCGAGCGAGGACTTCCCCTCTATCGGCTCCTGAAAAAATCCGACCGCTTCGAGTGGACCAGCGAGGCACAGGAGGCGCTTGACCGGCTCAAGGACCTCCTGACGAAGGCCCCAATCCTAGTTCCACCGGCCGACGGCGAGACCCTTCTATTATACGTCGCGGTAGCCACCCAGGTGGTCAGCGCGGCCCTAGTGGTGGAGCGGGAGGAGGAGGGGCACGCTCTTAAGGTGCAACGCCCGGTGTACTTCATCAGCGAAGTATTGTCCGAGTCCAAGTCACGATACCCGCAGATCCAGAAGCTCGTCTACGCCATCCTCATCACGAAGAGGAAGCTGCGTCACTACTTCACCTCCCACCCGGTAACGGTCGTCTCTTCATTCCCGCTTGGTGAAGTAATCCGGAACCCAAATGCAACAGGAAGGATCGCGAAGTGGGCGCTTGAGCTTATGGATCAGGGCATCACCTACGTCCCCCGCACCACCATTAAGTCCCAGGTACTTGCCGATTTCGTGGCCGAATGGACAGAAGTACAAACTCCGGCGGCAACAGAGGAGCAGGAGTACTGGACGATGTACTTCGACGGGTCGCTGATGAGGGCCCGCGCCGGAGCAGGCCTCGTCTTCGTCTCTCCGCTGGGCGTGCGCATCAGGTACATGATCCGCCTCCATTTTCCTGCATCCAACAATGTCACTGAGTATGAAGCCCTGCTCAACGGGCTCCGCATCGCCATCGAGCTGGGCATTCGTCGACTAGACGTCCGAGGCGATTCCCAGTTGGTCGTCGAACAAGTCATGAAGGAATGGAGCTGCCATGACCCGAAAATGGCCGCCTACTGCAACGAGGTGCGTAAGCTCGAGGACAAGTTCGACGGGTTGGAGCTCAACCACGTCGCTAGGCGCTTCAATGAAGCCGCCGACGAGCTCGCAAAGGCGGCGTCCGGCCGGATGCCCGTCCCCGACGGCGCCTTCGTTAGCGACCAGCTGAAGCCTTCGATCCGTTACCCGGAGCTAGCAGGGGTCGGCGGGGCATGCCCAGCCTTGGGGGCGGGATCCGAGCCAGGGGAGGTCGGCAGCACGCCACCTGTCCTGGACCCAAGCACCGATCCCAAGGGAACCAACGCTGCCCCACCCGACCGGGCCCCGGAAGCCAAGCCTTCCGACCACGTGGTTATGGAAATCGAGGCGGGCCCCGCGGCGGGGGCCGACCCCCCGACCGATTGGAGAGCCCCGTACCTCGACTACCTTATCCACGACGCGCTCCCGACCGACAAGACCGAAGCCCGCAGGATCACGCGCCGTGCGAAATCCTTCGCCATCATCGGCCAGGAGCTTTACAAGCGAAGCCACACTGGGATCCTCCAGCGCTGCATCCCGATCGAACAGGGAAAGGCGCTGATCCAGGACATCCACGCCGGGGCTTGCGGTCACCACGCTGTGCCAAGGACGCTTGTGGGCAATGCCTTCCGACAAGGTTTCTACTGGCCAACCGCGGTCGCGGATGCTACCCAGGTAGTCCGCACTTGCGAAGGATGCCAATTCTTTGCCTGCCAAACCCACCTGCCCGCGCAGGCGTTACAAACCATCCCCATCACGTGGCCGTTCGCGGTCTGGGGGCTGGATCTCGTCGGACCCTTCAAAAGGGCGCCCGGGGGTTTCACCCACCTGCTCATCGCTGTCGACAAGTTCTCCAAATGGATCGAAGCAAGGCCTGTGGCGCAAATCAGGTCCGAACAGGCGGTGCAGTTCTTCACTGACATCATCCACCGCTTCGGGATCCCGAACTCCATCATAACCGACAACGGTACGCAGTTCACCGGAAAGAGATTCCTCCAGTTCTGCGACGACCACCACATCCGAGTGGATTGGGCGGCAGTGGTGCACCCCCGCACGAACGGGCAAGTCGAACGAGCCAACGGCATGATACTTCAGGGTCTCAAGCCACGGATCTTCGACCGTCTTAAAAAGTTCGGCGGACGATGGGTTGCGGAGCTCCCAGCAGTCCTCTGGAGCCTGAGGACGACCCCCAGCCGGGCGACAGGATTCACCCCGTTCTTCATGGTTTACGGGTCCGAGGCCATCTTGCCCACCGACCTGGAGTACGGGTCACCAAGGGTCAAAGCATACGACAAACAGGGAAACCAGGCGTCGCTCGAGGACGCACAGGACCAACTCGACGAGGCGCGAGATGTAGCCCTGCCACACTCAGCTAAGTACCAGCAGGACCTACGGCGTTACCACAGCCGCAGGATACAAGGCCGCGCCTTCAACGTCGGAGATCTAGTGCTCCGCCTCGTCCAAGACAACAAGGGTCGGCACAAGTTGACTCCCCATGGGAAGGCCCATTCATCATCGCACAGGTGCTACGGCCAGGCACCTACAAGCTGGCAACTCCCAACGGGCAAATCTTCAGCAACGCCTGGAACATAGAACAGCTAAGGCGCTTCTACCCATAGCTCTCGTTTATAAGTTATGCATGGCTTTGCCCTCGTTTTCGTTTAAGCTCAGGGGCATCCGACCCTGGCCTCGTTCCAAGGTCGCATACCCCTCGGGGGCTACCAGTTTTGTTTCTTCTGCTAAGAAGAAACCCCGAGCCACCTTGGCTCAGGTCCTTTCATTTAAAGCTCAGGGGCATCCGACCCTGGCCTCGTTCCAAGGTCGCATACCCCTCGGGGGCTACCAGTTTTGATCTTCAGCCTTTTCTTTTTCAGGGGTATCCGACCCTGGCCTGGCTCCAGGATCGCACACCCCTCGGGGGCTATCAGGGGTCCCGACCCCAGCCGCTGGGCACCGCTAAAAAGAAAACATTTTTCTTCTTTCAAAGAACCGGACACTCCCTTTCGAAAACCTTTGGACGCAAAAAGATAAGGATGCGTGAACGGTACTCAGCCAAGTTGCGATCGGACTGCGAAAAAGCCTACGCCCCAGCGGCTACGGTACCTTCGCCCATCAAAAACTTACTGACGCGCCCGGCAGCGCATCCAAACGCTTTCAAAAACCAAAGGAATAACAAAGGGAAACGGTTTCCTTAGCGCAAGCTAAAAAGTCACAAGAACAGGCCCGTATGGCCAGCACAAACGAGTTCAAAGCGACTGACTTAAGTACAAACTTTTTTGGGCACAAGCCCGGTACAGCTAATTAACAGGAGGGTCGACTGGAGCAGTGGTTCCAGGGTCGGCAGGAGCGGCGGCTTCGGGGTCAGCGGCGGCTTCGGGGCCAGCGGCGGCTTCAGGGTCGGCGGCGGCGGCGGCCTCGGGACCAGTAGGAGCGGCTTCAGGATCGGCGGGGGGGACGGCTTCATCCTCCAGGAGCTTCGCGAGGGCCTCCGCCGGCGCGGTCACCGCGGAGTCGATCTCGTCCAGCTCGGCGTCGGTGTAGCCGATGCAGTATCCCTCACTCAACCCGACAAAATTAATGTCGGCATAGTGAGAGCCGAAGACCCCGAAGGCGTGCCGCACACCAAGGTGAAGTGCATCCACGGCAATCTCGCGGCGGCGACGGCGCACTTCGAGGACACGGGCCGGCAGCGAGCTCGACCCCTCCTCCGGAGCAACGCCGAAGTCCTCGCAGATGACGCAAACCGCATCCCGCAGGGCGCCATGCTCGCCGCGCTCCTTGTCGAGCAAAACCCGCAACCTGGCGAGGTCCTCTGCAGGAGCCGATCAAGTAATCTCACCAAGTTAAAGGAAGCGAAACACCAACGACACAAAAATACAGGAGCAGAAAGAGCCTCACCGTCAGCCTGGGCCTTCAGCTCGCGCTCCCGGTCGACGCTGCGGGACAAGGCGGACTGGAGCCCGTGCACCTGCAAACGGAATTGGTCGCGTTCCGTGCGAAGGGCTCCATTCTCCCCCCTCAGCCGCGCCAGCTCCTCGGCGTCTCGGCGGGCCCGCTCAGTAGCCGCGGCTCTTAGCCCCTCGGCATCACGGCGGGCCCTGTCCATGGCAGCCTGGAACTCCTGGAGGTCGAGACGGGCCTTCTCCACGACGGCCTGGAGCTTGGCCTCGGCACGCCGCGCCCCCTCCAGCGCCACTTGCTCACGACCCTCCAGGTCGCCAACGGCCCCATGGGCGGCGCCGAGCTGCAGGGTCAGATTCCTGGAGCGCTCCCTCTCGGTGTTGTAGTGCTCCCAGAGGTTCCGCTGCCGCCGGAGGAAGTCGGATTTCTCCAGGCTGCCCTCCTGGAGAGCCTGCAAAGCAGCATGACGGTAAAGCAAAAAAGTAAAGAGAAAGAGGAGAGACTCACCGCCGAGCGGCAGAAACAACATACCTGGTTGCCAGGGACCACGGTGTTGGCCAAAGCTCCCAACGCCGAGGTCAGAGCCGCCTGAGCCTGGGCGACGCCGCCATGCACCGCCTGCCACCGATGCCACTCGGCGGCGTCATCCAGTGCGTAAAGGCGCCTCGGCGGATCGTCGCGGGATGTCCAGCGGAGGACGGGCCCTCTCCACGCCCCAGGGACGGAGGAAGCCAAGGGCGGAACAAGGGTCGACTCTGACGTCGCCGACGATGATGACATCACGACGCCGGAGACCCCTGGATCCGCCGACGACTCCGGCGCCCGCGCACCCGTCGCCACCGCAGCCGCTAGCGGCACCCCTGTGGGCACCTCCGCCTCGGCCGCCAGAGTCACCCCCGCAGGGGTGACCGGGACGGAGACCCCGGTCTCCGGCACCGCTGCCTCTGTCGCCGCCACGTCCTCGGGAGCGAGCGCCCCCTCCGCCTCCGACCCCGCCATGGCAACGGGGGCATCCGCCTTGCCCTCCGTCGTCTCCGCCTCCTCCGCCTCGTCGGCATCAAGGTCGATTACCTCCCCGGCCTGAGGGCCCGGGGGGATCACGGCCCGGACCAGAGGGGCGACCGGTGGGGCCACAGGCAGAGTGGGGTCCGCTCCCCCTCCTGCGGCTAACTCCGCCACCGTCCCGACAACCGGCTCCGCAGCGGCCACCTCCGCCGGGGAACCCGTGGCCACACCAGGAACCCCGCCAATCGCCGCTGGCGGGGTCGTGGCCCGCCCCCCAGAGGAGGACGACGCCCGCAGCATCTTCTTGGGCGCCAGCCGCAGGGAGACGCCGCGGGGAGAAGCACTGTACGTCGACAATCAGGCGTCAACGGAAACAAAAGGAAAGGGAAAGGAAGGATGACGCATGGGAAGAGTCAACGTACGCCCTCGAAGCGCAGGGACGGCGCGTGCATTTCGACTCAGAGCCGGACGCCGACCCCGGGGCATCTGGCAGGGGCCGCTTGTCGCCACCCCGCTGCCCTCCACCTCCGGGCGCGGCGGAGGAGGCAGCCCCCGCGGACCCCCAAGGAGCCCCCCGAACGGACTCCTGGGGAGCGCCCCGCGCCGGACCCAAGGCGGCGCCGGGGGCGGTCTCTGGAGGCCCCGAAGGGGCACTCCGTGTCGACACCGGGGCGGCATCCCTCGCCGGCCCCAGGGAAGCGTCCCGCGCCCCCTCCTGGGGAAGGTCCTGCGCCGACCCCCGGGGAACGTCCTGCGCTGCCCCCTGGGGAGCAATCCGCACCGGCTCCTGAGGTGCGCGCTGCGCTGACCCCTGAGGAGCGGTCCGCGCCGGCTCCTGGAACACGCGCTGCGCAGACCCCTGGGGCACAGCCCCAGGACCCGGGGGAGCCGGATCCCGGGCGGACGCTCCCGCCGCCGCACCCCCTGCAGCCGTCTGCAGGGGGGCGTCACGAATCACCAAAGCCCCCGAATGGGGGGCAAACAGCTCTACTTCCTCCTCCTCCTCCTCTTCCTCTTCTTCTTCTTCTTCTTCGTCTTCTTCGTCATCGTCGTCGTCGTCATCGGACACGACCGCCCCTCTCCGCCGCCGTTGGAACTCCTTGGCGGCCTTCTTCCGCCGCTTCTCCGTCTCCTTGTCTTTGCGGCGTTTGTCCTTCTCCGCCTGGAGACGGTTGCGAGCCCTCCGTGCGGCATCCTCCGGCACCGGCGGGAGGGAGTCCGCGCCCCGGGTCAGCATGCCCTGCGAAGCGAAAGGGAGGATCCACATCAGAACAACAAAACAATGCGACGGCAGGAGAGAGAAAACGATGACCCAAACATCCTACCAGGTCTACGAAGCCCGGTTCCGGGCACATAGGTGGATGCCCGGGGATCGGGTAGTCAACGTCCTTGTCCTCCAGCGCCTCCCTGAGCCGTTGCTGGATCTCGGAGGCGGCGAGCGCGCCTGTCGCCATGACGGTGCCCTCGGTCGGCATGTCGAGGGACATGACGCCGAGCGGCCGCACCCGGAGCATCAGCGGCGCCACCCGCCGGGCGTGGTACGCGCCGATGACCCCGGCGCCGGTGAGCCCCTCCCGCTTCAACTGCCCGATGGCCTGCAGCAGGTCGGAGATCTTCCTCTTCTCCTTCTCCACCGGCCCGTACGCCCACACGTCGGGCGCCGCGTCGATGGTGCGACCGGTGAACGTCGGCAGGGGGGAGATCGGGTAGTTCTTCACGTAGAACCACTGATTGTGCCACCCCTTGTGGGACACCGAGGTCTTCACCGTCATATACTCCTTGGAGCGAGTATGACGGAGATGGATCCCGGCGCACCCAATCGGCACCGGAGGCGACCGCTGCTGGCTCCCGGCCTTCCCTGCCTTCTGGTACAGGCTCACCGTGAAGAAGTACTTCCACAGCTCGAAGTGGGGTTCAATCCACAGGAATCCCTCACACAGCGCGACAAATGCCGCGATGTGCTGGATCCCATTGGGATTGAGGTGCTGGAGCTCGAGCCCGTAGTAGTGGAGGAGCCCGCGGAAGAAACGGCTTGGAGGGGAGGCGAATCCCCGCTCGTGGAAGTGGGCGAAGGAGACAACGTAGCCGGCGGGCGGCGACGGAACCTGCTCCGTCCCCGGCAGCCTCCACTCCTCCGCCGCCGTCCTCTCACAGAGGAGCCCTTTTCGCACCAGGCCCTCCGCGCGGTTGGCGGTGAAGTGGGAGACTCCCCAGGAGGCCATTGCCGAAGGAGGAAGAGGACCGACGGAGGCGAAGACGAGACGCGCGGCGAGAGGCAACGGGAACGAGGCGAGCAAGGCGAGCGCAGGTGAGCTAGGAAGGCAAGAAGGCTTGAGCGCGAAAGGAGAGGAACCGGCGCGGCGTGCTTCTGCTTTTATAGGAAGAGTACCGGGGAAGCCAAATCAACGCCCCGGTCGCCATAAATGCGGCGCCAGGTACGCCCCTGCCACGCCCGTTTCCTTTCGAAAATCGCGCGCACGATCGGCCGCGGAGAAACATCCTATCTTCCTCGATCCGCGGGACGGCGCTTCCATAACTCCACTCCCCGGGCTTCGTGCCCACGACGCTCCCCACGATCGGCCCTGGCACATCAACCGCTCTGCTTCGGTCCAAGGCCCACAGGGAGGTAAGAAAGGGATACGGGGCTGAAAACGCCCCTACGGCCCAATACGGTCCAGGGGTTCGAAGGCTGGCCCAACACGGGTTCGACAGTTGCCCCAGGACATCCCCGAGCAAGGGGTGAGAAGGGACGGGCCCGCTAGCGGCCAACACCCAGGCGAGCAAACACCAAGGGCGCCCCAACCTCACGTTCGAGTCCCGCTCAGTATAAAGTTCATGGTTTTTCCACGGGGAAAGGCAACGAGCCCTCAGATCCGATCGAACGGATCCGAGAACTATATGAACTGACTGACGGGAAATTGGAGTACGCCACCAGCTTGGCCCGAGCCGACCCCCCCCCCCAAACGGGGACCGGGACTCCACTCGAACTTACCCGTTTGCAGCTCAAACGAGCACCCCGGTTCGTCCTACGTGGATAACGTGGCCCGGCTCAACCCCTCCGTCCTAGCGAACGGACGCTTGAGGGGCAACGATCAAAAAGTCGACCTGGCCTCCCGATCGGTTTCCTGCAACGAGCAGGAACTCGGGGGCTAGCCTCGCAAAAAAAAAACTGCCACACGTGTGGTCACCAACTGACAGGTTCTCTCGAGCATGGCGAAGATAAAACACGCGCGCCATGACACAGGAACCGACGGCAAAACAGCGAAAGGAGCCTCCGGAGGAGCACTCCTGCTCCACCACAGGCTCGGGGGCTACTGTTGGGGGGAAATATTAACGACCCCCCAATACGCCGCTTAAAGAAACAAACATGAAGGCCCAGGCCCACCAAAAAGTGCGATCAATTCTCCGTCTTGCCCGACCCAGGCGTCAGGATCGGGAGCGCCCGACCTCCCTCCGCAAGGCTTCCGCCCCGCCCGACCGTAGCCCCAGGGTCGGGAGCGCCCGACCCTGTACCACGAGAGTTCCGCCTCGCCCGACCCCGAGCGAAGGAGTCGGGCGCGCTGAGGACCACGGGGTCAGAATCCCCCTCGGATACGATCCGCATAAACAAGACAAATCCTGTGGGACCCCCCGTCGGCCTCACCATCAATGCGCCGCAGAGTTGGCAGAGCGCAGGGCGACCGCGCCCCCCACGCAACCCGGCGCAAGTACCGCGCACGACCGTCCTGTGCGAGCTACAGTACCGACGGCCGGCCCCTGTTCGTCGCAGGGTACTCATGACCTGCGGCGACCGGAGCAAAGGAGGGAGCGGCCTCATCCTCGGGTCCCGCACGCCCTCGGGCCCCGCGCAACGGCAGCACAGGTGTGAAGCTCCCCCTCTCCACAAGCCATCGCCGGAGCGTCGGTATCCACCGTCCTCCCTAACAGACGGCGGGGTGGCGACAAAACCACCTCATCATGATCTAACCTGGTACCTACGAACATCGAAGAAGCTACCTACGGGGAATAGCGACACTTGGCGTCTGACGACCACCCATCCCGGCATGCACGGCGGCACGCGTTTAGGGTCGGCAGAACGTCGGGCGCCTTGGCTCTCCCTCCTCCTCCTCGCCTGATTTTTTACCATCTTACTCTTTACCTTTCACCCGGTCCCAATTGTAACTCCGGCCGGCCCCTTGCGATATAAAAGGAGGAACCTGGAGCCAGAGATGGGGATCGATCAATCAAGATCCCCAGACCAACATACTGGCCTCTTCTCTAGTACACCATTGTACACGACCGCTGGGGAAGAGGGCACCGAAACAGAGGAGACTTGGGACCTGTCCCTCTCTCGCCAATCTGTAACCCCCTACTACAGAACCCCTGCGTGGGCAACACGAGCATCCTCGATACTGGACGTAGGGCTTCCCTTGCCCGAACCAGTCTAAACCCGTGTCTCCCGCGCAACCATCTGAGGCTCACGCGCATAAAAGAAATTTACTAGTCTAAGTCCTGATCCGCTGATCTTGACAACGACACCTGTCGACTGTCACCACCCGCATCGGCCCACGCCAGCGCCCTCTGCCTCCGCCCGCCCGATGCGCCAGCCCCTGCCTCCCCCGATCGCTTCGCTCCTGCCTCCCCCTCATACCAGCGGTGGGGATGGCCTGGAGGAGCCGATGGCGGCGATGCGTAGAGCGGCGGCGACGGATGCGTGCGGAGGCGGATGGGGATGGGGCTGCGTCTGGTGCGGGTGCGGATGGGGATGGGGGAGAGAGAAGGTGCGTAGGAGGGGGGAGACAAGTAATAAATGAGGGGTATAGGTTGTTTAGCCCACCTTTTAGCAAGTTTTAGCAACCAAAAACTTGCTAAAGTGCTAAACTTTAGCAACTCAACTTTAGCAAGTTTTAGCAAGGGTGTTTGGCAGTTTAGCAGCTAAAAGTTACTAAACTTTAGCTGCTAAAGTTAAGCAAGGGGTATCCAAACACCCCTACATTGACAACTACATTGAATATATGTTTCAAATAGCTGCCCACATCATAAATAAAAGATTTGAACCAGCTAGCAAGATTGTGAAAAGAGCTAGCACCCTATCATCCTTGCTGGATCTCAGGTCTCAGCCGTACCACGCATGATGTTGCACTGTCTCGCATTGTCTCCAGACTCCAGAAACGTCACCGACACTTCGTCGAGCATGACATCTAATCCAAAATCATGTCCACAGCTTGTTTGCGTCAGGCCGTCTCGATGTTCATGCTCCGAACTCACTGGTTCCCCAATACCAACTGCGTTCATAGCAGAATCAGTGGCTCGGCCCTGTCGGTCCCTGCGTATTCCCAGTACATCCCTAGAGGGCTACTGGTGCCAAACGTGCCGAGATTTGCATATTCCCAATGCCTCCCAAGTCTATATTCATGCCGCCAAAAATGAACTAACTGCATACTATGCTCGATACAGAGAGTCAGAGACACATCACCGAAATGGCTTCAGAAACATGGGTTCGTTTCACAATATCCAAAGGATGATATGGCAACTACATCAGCAGTGCATATAAGAAGACTGGCTGCTGCACAATATTTATCACTTGGTCCCCAATTATGTGACGCAGTATTCTTGAAGCAATGTCCAAAGGATGGTATGGCAACTACATCAAGTACACAAGATTGAACTGGCCGATAAACTCGCCCAGTGAGTTTTATTTTAACTCCTGCCTCAGCACATGGTGGATCGGATTTTCATCGTGAAAGCACGTTGCTTCTCCCAGTGCACTTCATTATTAAATCATATTTTGGCGGTTGATGCCAGGATTTGAAGTACAGAGCCAATTACTCTCTTTGTTTCATCTGGATAGGCATGTATTTCTGAACATGGAAGTATTCCATTTTTCCGTTTGGCCAGATTGAGAGATGATTATGTTGATCCATATTGAGCTTACCATGCTAAGTCACAAAAATAGTATGTAGCACAGTAGTTATCACGTTAACGATGAAGATAAGAAATGTTACATTCTTCATTATTGCAAATGCTCGTCCGTGCTTATCTCCCATGTCCTTGCAGCTCCAGCCTGTAGTATTGTCCCCAACTAAGCAGGTGTTACGACTGCGCTGAGTTTGATGGAGCAAAGTGCTGCATGGGCGCCGTGGAGATCGGCGAGGTCCGCCAGATCAGGATCGCGCTGGCCGGGGCTGCTAGACGCGCTGGAGCCGTTGCCCCATGGCCAGCTGGGAGGCGCCCATGTGGCCTGGCCTGGCGGCCGCTCCCTACCACGGCCGGACCGCGCTGCTAGCGCCGCAGCGGCCCGCGCTAGATCCGTAGGGCGCTGAGTCTGGACTGCTGTGCCCGCCCCAGCACCAGCGCCGACCGTCCCCCACCTTGGCCGGACCGCGCCGCCTGGGCTGAGACGGCGGAATCACTGAGGCGGCAGCGGCGGGGAGAAGGGGAGAAGCTGGGGTTTAGGTAAGAGATGGGAGCAGGTCCACCACTGGCGATCCGTCCCACGCCCTCCGCATACAGATTGAAAAAAGATTGAAAAAAGCATGTAGTCCCTCCGTTCCAAATTGTAGGTCATTTTGATTTTTTAGTGTATATTTTTTGTTATGCACTTAGATATAGTGTAATAATATCTATATGAACCTAGAAAACCAAAACGACCTGCAATTTGAAACGGAGGGAGTACCACGACTGTCAAGTACAGTGTAATGCGTAAAAATTTGTAAATACTGATGCCTTAAGTTCAGAAAGAAATGAGAGTCCTGACCACAGTGTTACGGTAACTCAAACCATTTCCAACTCACCAAAACAATATTTTGCCTATCATAATTCATAAATGAATCCAGTTATCCAGATCCCGAAGAACATATTGGTTGTGTGCCGTATAGCTACGAGCAGCAGTGCACTGTGGAAAACAAAGCAATCAAATGTGACAATGATGGTGTGAAGAGTGCGGCCACTTATCAACAAGAAGACTGGAATTTTACATGCATGACACCTATCAATGTCAAAAAAGAACTTGGCAAACTAAAAGGCTGCTTCAAAAGTTCGTAAAGATTTGTCAGCAAACTTGCTCGGGAAGTGTTCATTGACTATATCCCTTCAATGGATACAGCGATTGGTCCAGAATTCTTACAGGACTTTCATTCGTAAAAGGGTCATGTCTGTTCGTGCATACCCATTGTCAGGACACAAACGGCTAGAAATTGTAGCGCACTAAAGTACATTCTAAGTATCAGTTCACAAAATTTATGCACCATTTTGATTTTCTTAATGTTTACATATTAAAGTATAATTCCTCCTGTTGACATGTTCACAAGCATACACAAAAATCTTTACCAGATAATAGTGAAACCATGGAGAAAGGGGCCTCTCACTACTGCAACTGCTACATGGTAGCTACTACCAGTTAGGAGTGAAAAAAGTTCCAGGCTTATATTTATATTTCTACCATGTGGTCTGATTTTGAAGGAATTTATAATTGTAAATAAACCCACCTAACTTGTACTAGACAGCATATTTCCTAAATGCATTTTACTTCAAATATACTGATCTCATTTTATTTATGTTGTTATCCACTCGCAAAATTGATTAATAAGAACATACAAACAGAACAAATTGTACGAAGACAAACACTTTAAATTTTCAGCAAACTTGTACGAGCAGTTATATTTCTTTTCCTTGTTTTCGAAAGACTGCGCATTATATTTTAGGTAACCAACTCCGATGTTAATTTTCTGCTCAAGGGCTGATCATCTTGTATGATATTGCCTACACTCAGGGGCGGAGCTTGGTGCAATCTCTAGTGATGCTAGGCCGCAGTCCCCTGCATTTGTGTAATCTCTAGTGTTGATAGTATTTTACGTGCATTTTGCAAATAAAGCTTGATCAAATGGCCACCTCTGGACTCCCTAAACTATGTATGGACCCCTCTAAATTTTCATCCAAGCTCCACCACTGCCTACACTGATGGAAAATAATTTTTGCTTCTTGGTTTCGTACTATTGTATTGCTTGTAACTTGTTATGATATGATTATGATAAAACAAATAAACACATTCATAGCATTTTTTTTGTGTACGTAAATTACAAAGGCAATTAATGGCCCATTTGTATGATGGCACACATGATCTCCTCACTAATATTTACAGGGAAAATATTAAGAGATTTACTCGTCCTCAAACGTTTGATTGTTCATCATCCGTCCATTGACTGAACTACTAAACACAATCAGTCCATGTTCGTTGTCGACGTTGCTCAGCTAGTCAGCCAGTTGGTAGTAGTGCAGTACTTGGCAGCCAGTGCAGATCGATGTAGTACACCGCCGCACGTTCCTTGCTATGGCTTGCTAGCTCCCTTCCCGTGCAAGCGTTGTTCTTTACAACCTGTGAGTCCCGAGCCCCAACGCCCCAACTAGATCGTGTTCTCTTTGTGGGAACAGAAGCTAGGAAGGCGCATCATATTCCGCCGCCCGCTCCCCATCGCCTCATCAGCTATTCTCCTGACAGGATCGATCGACCACTCCTCCTGCCATGCCATGCACACCCCGCGCCACTAGCTACTAAGATTTGCATATTCCCAATACCTCCCAAGTCTACATGGATATCGCCATAATACACTAACCACGTACCTCCCAAGTCTACATGCATGCCGCCAAAATGCACTGACCACATATGCCCTCTACGGAGCCAGAGACACAACAAAATGGCTTGATATATAGGGTTTCGTTTGGCAATATCGTCTTGAGAGTTAAGGCAGCACGTCAAAAGTATATATAAGAATAAGAGCACTCACTTCTCCATAATTGTAACGACCCAGAAATTGAAGTGTCATTAATGGTGTATAGTTCATCAAATATTTGAATTCATTATTTTTATGATTGGTTGTCTATGAACTAATAGATTGTGCTTTTGAGCAAAATAAGCCTTCTGTGTTAGAAAGCGTAAAGGGGGTAAATGTTGACAGGGTGTTTTAAAGAGGGAACAAAAGTTGACTTTTTAATCCACAGTTGATATAGAAAATCGGTGATCGCGGATGCATAGATCTCTTCGAAAGCAATCCGTTTGACTACTCACATGTAGTATTCGGATTTAACATCATGAAGTTTTATACAACCAAAAAATGAAGGGATGAGATGAATCAAGAAAAATAGAGGAGCCACGTAACCCTTACCCCCACCCCTTTTCTAGCCGCCCCTAACCCCCACCCCTTTTCTAGCCGCCCCTAGCGCCGCCCCCTTCCCCCTCCTCACAAAACCCCTCCCCCGTTATGCCTCCTCCTCCCTCTATTGCCCCTTCTCCCCCTCTAGATCTTCTCCACTACAGCAAGGATCAAGAAGAAAAGGAGCAAGATAGATTCACGAGGAAGGGAGGATCAAGGAGATATGCTAGATCGGTGTTTCCCCGACCTCCCCTTGCGGATTTTCATGGGGAAGCCTTGGGTAAGAGTGGGATCCATCTCTTCCCCTGTAATTAAGTGTTTTTGGAGGTTTTGCCTGTGGGAGATTAGAGGACTAGAGGTTGGATTGGAGTTTAACTTCGTTTCTAGTTGTGGTTTCCTGGCAGATTCGGCAGTCTATCTAGGGCATGCGTTTTAGATATGTTAGGGTAAAGTCCATTTTGTATTTTGAGCACTTTGATCAAACCGGCCTAACCGATTGGGAGACCGGTTCAGAGACGTGATTGTCCAGATCTGCTAATTTTGACCTCGAACACTAACAAATGTTGGAAACTTGCAGAACACCCGGGCATATCTATATATGCTCAATATGAGGATATATATTATTTTTGTTAGTTGTCTGCATGCTATGAGAAAAATCCTCCAATCTTTCTGCACTGATAAGCATATAGGCATGGGTTGCATCTCTGCTTGGTTCGAAGAAGCTACACATTTTCCTATAATAGCTGTGCGTCACTCAAGATTGAGCTGTTGTGCGAGATAGACTTGCAGTTTCTTTGGATTTTAAAAATGTCCGACGTGGTATCTTCCTACAGGTCTGCATGTTCCCAGTACCTCCCATGCCTACATACACATTACGGAAATGGCTTCGAATCCACGAAGTGCTTGTCTTTTATTCCAGCGGTACTCTTGCAATATCCGAAGGATGTTAGGCAACAATGTATTTATCAGATGTTGAAGACAGCTTTCCTCTCTATCTTTAACGCCTACAAATTAAATGCTTAAAATCAATAAAATAATGCTCTATGTTTATTTCATCAAAATCATTCAGTAAATGGCATATGGTTTTCTGTATATAAGTTTGAACCGCCAAATGCGCATTTTATAACCATATAATGTAATGATCCAATAATGAATGGAAATCATGCTACACTATTTGAATTTAACAGAATTTCCAATTCAACTTGTTCATGGCTGTCTCGACAACAGCTTGAACAGTTTTTTACCATTATATTGGTCAAAAATTTCTATTGGTCACACACAAACACTAAATTAATTTTTGGCCAGTAACTAGCCGGTTTCCCATCAAGAATCATAATAACTCATGAATACATGAATCCAAACTATTAAATTTATAATTTGAGGTCTCGTGAATAAGCTAGGCTATTATTTTCATATAGTGCCCCTCGCATTGTCGGATTATAACTGAGATTAGCACTAAAAATGCTGGTCTGTGCTGTTCTGCTAAATACGAGCTCGAAAATAAGATCACCATCAATCCATCTTTCATTTTAGTAAGATGATTTTGCTTCTGCACAGAATAAATAGATGATCTTAATACTTAGATTTGAACCAGCTAGCAAGATTGTGAACATCTAACTTGCTCGAACTCTGGTCCTGGCTGCACCACTAACGATGTTGCACCGCCTCACAGCGCCTCCATGACAACTCTAATCCAAAATCATGTCCCCAGCATCTTCGCATGAGGTGGTCGCACTATTCGTCCTGAGGACTGACTGGCTCCCCAATACCAACCGTGTTCACGGTAACCTCAGTGATCTGGTCCTGTTGGACTCTGCATATTACCAGCGCATCATTGCAGAGCTCCAAGTGCACCAGGTGTCGGGATTTTTGTATTCCTAATACCTCTCAAGTCTATATGCATGCCGCTAACAATGGACTCCGCATACTATGCTCGCTAAGCCAGAGAAACATCAACAAAATGCCTTCAGATACATTACATGGCTTGGTTTCACAATATCTGAAGGATGATATAGCAACTACATCAGAATTATATATAATAAATTAATAAGAAGACTGACTGCTCCATAATTATGAGCCCGTTTCAGTTGGTGCAATATTCTGGAAGCGATTTTTCTGTCAAATCACATATGCACCCCTCTATGTAATTATTTTTTTCTATGAAGGACAGAATTGGATACCACCGCGCAAAGAGTTTTATTTAAACCCCTACCTCAACAGACGGTGGTACCGATTTCCATTGTCAAAGCACACTGCTTCTCCCACTACACTACATTAAATCTGATTTCGGCAGTTGATGCCAGGATTTGAAGGACAGCACCAATTACCTCATCACCAGGCAGATTTTTGTTAACATGTACAGGTTGAGAGATCATGTTGCGAATCAAGGGTGGATTTATTAAGGGCTGAATTAGGCAAATTTAAAAAATTAAATATATAGCTTCCATTATTTGTATAAAAATAAAATAGATCATGCTATCTACATATACATCTAAGATTGATCTAGTGTGGAACCTCCCACCTACAAAGAGTTTTGCAGCCTAGAATCAATTTTAACAAAACTGTTGTAAGAAAGTAATGACACTCAAGTTGCAATTACAAAATTAGGAAACATAAAGGAGTAGGGTAAAGATGATGCAAACTTGCCATGCCAATTTATCCCATAGTATCTATAAGCAAATACCACTTCTAGATTACATTGGAGTCCCACTAGGGATATGCTCATAGTCACAAAATCTCTCCTGGTTAAGATCTTGGACTCATCAAAAAACTCTCTCCAATATGGAGGAGAAGATGGACACCTAAGGCAAGGTTCACCACATTCACTCTTCTGATCACCTTGACGTCATTTCCACTGTGGATCTTCTCCATGAAGGAAGGGACTCCTCGCTTCCAGCACATGGTCGTCACTGCTCCACACCAACTCCAGATCAGGGTTGATGACTTGCTATTGAGCCACCAAGGCCCCCAAGGTGTCGGCGCAGCAAGTTTACAAGGTTGGTTCACTCCAAGAACCCAGCACAAGGCAGGAACACCTTACTTTCTCACTCTCTAGGCCTAATATAGTACTAATCACTCTCTAAACTTATGCTAATCACTTTGAATGGTTAACTTAGAGCATTTTGTTGCTCGATGTATCTTCAATGTAGCAAGGTCTCTTTTGTATTTAAGCACACTCCAACAACTCCAAATGGGTGAATAGTGGAGGTATAAATAACCCAAGCAACTAAATTATCCTTTTGTCCAAGAGCTAATAAAAACACATGGTCACTTTTTGGTAGGCATCGGATTATCATGTGAACCTCTTTAGATAGACTAGCTGTTGGAAGTCCATTTCTCTGACAGGGTTCAAAAACCATGCCATCGGATCACCTGACACCCCTGTTAGTTCTTCCTTTGAGTATATTTTAGTAAGCATAGGATATTACTTTGAAAGATCCAACAGCCCATCGGTTTTTCTGGTAGTCACTTTTCTACATTTCATATTTTTATCATAACCTTTTACTCCTAAATCCTAATTTAATGATCTTAGACTATATGAAAATCTTGTAATGAAGTCCTAAATGTTATACAGCATTACCCAAAAAATTCATGCCATTTAATCAAACCAGAATATGAAATTATTTGTGCAACTTTCAAAGCTCTAACAGTACCATCAGATTATCCGGTTGACCACTTTTCTACACTTCGTATTTTAAGGTTAACTTTCAACCCCGAACTCTGATTTTGATGATCTTGGAATATGTTGATATCCTCTCAAATGCTCCACAATGTTATCCATAAATACATTCCATTTGGTCAAAAGAAATATAAATATGCATAGGAGAAGTCCGATTCATTCCACTTTTTGTCCCGGTTTCGATAGCTTTATTTGTATTGCATCCAAGGAACCTATCAAACCTTATAAATGTTCATTTTTAAACACATTTGTCTGAATGGTTACATTGTCACTCAATGGCCTAGATAGGGGGCCTGGGGGTGCATTTTTCTTACACTTACCATGATAACATAGTAGCCTAATCCGGGATTGAGTCACCATGCCACACTAGTAGTTATCATGTAAATATTGAAGATCCAAAGGTCCCAATCTTAATCTTTGCAAGTTCTACTCCGTCCTCCCCCCAAGGCTTTTGTGTTCATAGCTTCCATTTCTCGGCACTTGTCTCCCTCGTGATCTGTGCTTGGGCCTTTGGCATTCCAGATTCATGGGAGAGATGTGTTCCCTTTAAGAGTGAAAAGTCATTAGTTTCGCAGGCTATGTAATTAGTTGTTTCATGTCAAACAAAGTACATCACACAACTTACCTGCCCGTGTATGTCATATGTGCCGATGCCTCCCAGCCCTATGCTATGCATGTGACTGGGCAGAACTATAGACCTGTCCCAACAACACATCTCAGTGGTCTTATATATTCCTCAAAAGAAGAGAATACAGTCGCAGCCAAAGTATATTTTTATAGCCCCTAGTTTGAACAAATACGTACTGCAAATACATGGCTTGCTACAAAAAAGTTCAATAATGGTCATTTTTTGGTGGATTATGTTAGAAAGCCTTAAATCGGAAGCCATAAATAGCAGCCTTAAATTCCAACTATTCTGGTGGATTATGCTAGAAAGCCCTATATCTGTGCAGGGGCGTGGATCTAGGATTTCACCATAGGGGGGCAAGTAGTAGTGTTCCTCTAACTGTCGATTAGGCACAATTTTACCTACCCTCCTAGCCCACAATCCGCATACGGATTTTACCGTATTTGGGCCTATCTAATGGCTGACTAGGTGTTGAGCACTATATCACTCAGAATTCAACTTGGGCGCTAAAGGGCTAGAGTAACATTTTACATAGACAATAGTTTCAAAAGAAAAGTACATAACAACACATATGAATATTTGTATACTTCAGTATATAGCATATATTAACATAGAGATTTTTTTTGGCACTAAGACAAATAATTTCTATTTTTTCCAACTAGCGTGGGTAACAAAAGCGCGATTCTCATAGAAGTCACTAGATATTTGTTCGACCTCTTGCCGTAGCACGAATGTTATATGCTTTTTTGTGTTGCATCAATTAGCATATGGCAATGGAAAAAGCCCTGGACGTTGGTGCACTACTCGGAAGGCATAATGGTTCACCTTCTCGCGTTGCCTCCAGCAACGTCACTGCCGCCTCCGCCACAGACCTCTACTCCAAAATCATGTCCGCAGCATCTCCGCTAGAGGGTGTGAAAGGAATTGGTGCTCCTCGTAACTTAACCTATGGCTTCCACTTCTGCATCAAAATATAAACTAGATCATGCTATAGAGATGTGCAAACTATGGTTGATCTAGTGTGAAACCCTCATCCTAAAATAAGTTTTGCAACCTATAGCCAATCCTATCAAGATACTATTCTAGGAAAGTAAAGTCACAGAAGTTGCAAGTATGAAATGCGGAAACGTAAGGAGGGGATGAGAGAAAGCAAACTTTTGATACGATGATTTATCCCGTGGTATCGGTAGGAACTAAGCCACCACTAGTCCACGTTGTTGAAGCACTCACACAAGAGTATTGCTTCCCAGTCACAAGTCTCTCCCAAGGCACCCCTTGACTTGCCACAAAGGCACACGCTAAGTTCCTCGGTCACCTTGATACCATTTCCACTAAGGAGCTTCTTCACGAAGGAAAGGGGTCTCCACGTCCCCCGCACAAGGTCGTCGACGCCGCTCCATACTAAGCTGGAGGGTCGAAGACTTGCCGGCGAGCCACAAAGGCTCCAAGGCGCTGGCACACCTCTTGTACAGCAGCGGTTCACTCCAGAACCTGATCACAAGGTTGGCACACCTTACACTCACTCCTCTCTAGACCTATCCTAGCACTAATCACTCTCCTAAGCTTGTGCTAAGCCTTTGATGTATCACTTAAGCACTTTTAGTGGCATCGATGTGTTCTTGATGAGTCTTGATCTTAAATACATCCCTGGACACTCCAGCAACTCCAAATGGACGAGTGGTGGGGGTATAAATAGCCCCAAAGGCTGAAAGAGCCGCTGCTCTAACAGCTAGTTAAAAAGTATACCATCGGATGTTCCAATAGTCTATTTCTGGCCTGCATCGAAACATCCGGTGCAACTTCCCACGCCTAACTTTTTCACTGACACATCCAAAATTCATCCGACGATTCATCCGGTGGTACCGTCAGATCATCCAATGCTTAAGGGTTTTTTGCCCAAAACCTTCTGTCACGAATCAAAGAAAATATGCTTTGTCCGACGCCTCCCCTTGGCCTACCATCGGATCATCTGGTGCTATTGAATTTTCTCCATCTTCCAAGTCTATCCTCAGAATTCATCCGACGCTACTAAAAAGGTGACCATCGGATCATCCGATGGCTGACTTTGCCTGATCTTATCCGACAAATTCATCCGAAGCTATTCTGGGGCCATTAGAACATCCGATGGTGCCGGTTTTCTGGATTTTCTTCAGTTTATTGCATGGCTTTGATTGTGGTTGCTTCCTTAGGATCTAGAATACCTTCAAAATATGTTCTCAACACTTTGTTAGTTAGCCCCAATGATTATGTTGTCCTTGATGTTGGGATACGAGGTAGGCTACGCTAGCGCAAATCAAAATTTTCTACCGCGTAAACCAGGAAAACTGCCGTATATGGATCGACGACCAGGAAAACTGCCGTATATGGATCGACGCACTGGTGCAGAAGATGTAGATTCGCGTCGATGCAGCGAAGTCGATCAACATAGTTGAACACGTAGTCGATCACGTCGACGTCCAGAAGCTCCTCAGCAGCTCGTCCACGTACAGCGAGATCGTCCTCGTGCTGCGGCTCGTCGTGGCTCGTCGGCAGCTCGTCCAAGTGCTACAGGTGCAACACCTCCAAGGTATCCACACGTACAAGGAGGAAGCGTCACAAGCTGGACTGCTAGGTCCGTAAGTTGCAACAGGGCAAGGGCATGGGAGGCGCGGCAGATGTGTTTCAGCCAAAAGGTGTAAACCCTAGGGCGCCCCCACCCTCTATTTATAGAGGTTCCTAACGGGCCTCTGGGTCCAAGACCCATTAGTAGTTCTAAACCTAATCCAACTCAGATCACATCTGAATTGGGCTTCCAGCCCCTTAAGTGTGTGACCCTATGGGTTTGGATTCGTATAGACATGGCCCGAGTACTCCTACTCGGTCCAATAGTTGGTAGCGGCCTCTAGCAAGACGTGCCAACTCCTATACGCACACAAAGATCATATCAGACGAACCATCACAACATTATATACATGCTATTCCCTTTGCCTCACGATATTTGGTCTAGCTTCAAGCTGACCGCTCTTTCTCGATCCTGTGATTCGGAATCCCTTTGTAGGTTAACTCTTAACCGTACGTAGCATGGCCATGCATTTTCAGATCCGATCACTCGAGGGGCCCAGAGATATCACTCTCAATCAGAGAGGGGCAAATCCCATCTTGATTGACCATGTCTCACAGCATGCTTCTTGACAAACCCGAAAGCTACCTTTTTAACTATCCTATCACGGTGTAGCGTTTGATAGCCCCTAAGTAAGTCAAGCCACATCTTGAGTACATGCGACAATCTCAGGTCTAAGGACAAAGCGTACATGTTGTGTAAAGAGAGAACTACTTCTCGTGTTCGGTCAGTCCTAGCACATGTCTCCACATGTGCCTACATTATTAGTTTAACATCTTCATGTACATGACTTGTGAAACATAGTGTGGCGGAACCGCTCGGATTAACATGGCTAAAGCACACTTAAGTCGCCTAACACGGGATCATATGCTTTAATCAAGTTAACTCGGCAATCCATCGGATTTCATCCGATAAAATACTATACAGGACCGAGTTAGCATAGCTCACATGAAGGTGAGTGGTTCATGAGAATACAATAGATCATCCAAAGTTAAACAAGTTCAACAATTTATTACAACACTGGTTCGAAAATCAGAGTTTTACAAGGCTTATGAGCAGCGGAAAAGATAAAATAGAACAGCGGAAGCTAGCGCCGGGTCGGATGTCCCTGATGAGGCCGATCAGGACATCAATGATCCCTCTTCTCGCCGTCCAAGGAGGGATCCCACCCAACCGTCCACCCAGGAGGAAGCTGGGGAGGCCAAGTGCCAACAACAGCACACTCAGAAGCTTCAACATCACCTGAAAGAGATGCCACAAGCAAGGCTGAGCTGCTAAGCTCAACAAGACTTAACCGACCGGTGGGAAAACTACTCCACCAACTTCTAGACATGCAAGGCTCTTTGGCTGAGGGGTTTGTTTTGCCAAAAGCGACTACTGTGGGTCCTTACTTTCAATATTTTAGCTCCGATTCTAAGTTCATTAACCAGTCTATATTTGCAACTCATGTTAAGCAAACATAGTTTCCAAACAATGTATAGAACAAGCATCAAGTTCCATATCATCATCAAGTTCCATCTTTACTCAGTGTAGTATAGCGATCAAGCAGTCTCAAACTGTGAGAGGCAGACGAATCAATTCGAATTTCTTAACCATGCATGGTGAACCTAATCTCATGACATCCGCGCACCATAGAGGGTCGCTTCCCTTGTCGGCCGTCCCCCTCAATCCCCTGACCCGTGTTGGGCCCACTTCTCTTGGTACCAGGCTCCATAGACCCAACCTCTGTCATTCTGTGACCACACTTGTCACCACATGCGACTGTAAGGGAAACTCTGTTCCAGAGACAGTAGATCGAACCGCTCACATCCTGGTTCAATCAGGTACTAGGCTTCCCCATCCCATACTAGGTATGAGATTAGTACTTTCAAACACTTGATCACAAACACTATCACATCTCGACCTTAGTTCAAATTCAAGTAGACAGACAGGGCAATCCACCGACCACCAAAATAGTTCCCAAAGCCCTGCCCCGTCCACCGTCCTTATAGTTGTAACCAGAAGGAGAACAAGCAACTCCTATAAATTGTGAGTGATAGGGAATCACTCGACTTTTACCGAGTCCTGTTAAGCACTGCAACTACTCGGACTTATCATGCTAGTGTTCAGATCAACGAAACTGAGTCATGCATCTATGGTTTCAAGCAACTCCTATAACGTAAATGCACATACATACAAATGAAGGCATGCGCAAGTTTAGAAAGATTGGGTTATGCTCCGGGGCTTGCCTTCAATCGGGACGGAGGCAAACTGATCTTCTAGGTGCTCTGCTTCAGCTCCTGCGGTCGGCAGCTCGGCTACCGCTCCGTCTTCTGGCACCGGGTGCAGCTCGTATGTGCCGTCGGCGAGGTTTAGCTCTACACAAAATGCAATGCAGGTGTTAAAACACTTAGACGGTTATTCCAACAACACTTGCAAGCTTTAGCTCAGAAACTTGTAGCAAAACTACAGGAAGGTGTGGAATCCCAAGCTTCTGTTGATAGAAAACAAGATAAAAGAGTTGGGTCGGGAAAAACTTATGCTCTAACCCTCAGACCTAAGGAATAACTGTACCGGGATCCTCAGACTTAACACAGAGAAGTCCCCGAAATTTTACACAGATACTCCTGGTCAAAAGAAAAAGATACAGCCGAGCCCTCGGGCGAGGCGGACAAAGGTCGGGCGAACAGACAGGGTCAGCGAGACGGAAACAGGGTTGGGCGAAACAGAAAGGGGTCGGGCAAAATGGAGAGGGGTCAGCAGCTTACCTTTGGACCTACTGACGAAGTCTTAAGGTCGGGAAGGAACAAGCTCGGGCGGAACGATGAAAGGCTCTAAGGCTTGGGCGGCGGCGAGGTCCGACGGTGCTCTAGCGGCGGCAGTGCTTCTTGTGGAAACAAGCGAGCTCTAGCTCAGCGCGTAGGAAGCCAGCGGCTGGTGGGTTTGGAAAGGCGGGTGTTGAGCGGAGAGGGGGAGTTTCTCACAGAGCTTATGCGGCAGCGCGAGAGCACAAAACAGAGGAAGGTGCGGCAAGGGCAGCAATTGCGAAGGGAACTTCGGTAGAGGCTCCGGTACTCCCTTTTATAGCTGCGCGGAAGAGAAGGAGCTCAGGCAGTGCGAGGATAAGGTCGAAGAGAATGGAGTGCTCTGCCGTGGCAGCGATTGGTCGATGCCTCTATTGGCCGGCGAAGCGGAGCTCCGGGGATAGGGTCTGCGGTCATTGGACACTGAAGATAGAGCTTATGCAGGCGCAGTTTTGCCAGGGGGAAAGGATTGGTGAGGGCGAGCGTGGGTCTAGTCGCGTCAAGCGATGGATTGGGTGCGGCGACTCGGCTAGCGTGTGGCAGGAAGGAGGGAAAGGGGTACTGCAGGCAAGGTGACCGGGCGAGCAGCGACGCTAGCAGGCTCAGAACCAGCGGCTTTGCCGTGGCACGCTACTGGCGAGGCGGGGGAAAGGAGTGGTTGGCGAAGGCGGTATCGTCGTGGGGTGCGCGCGTGGGCAACGCGACTGAGGGGTGACGGAAAAGCCGAAAGGCGTTGGGGCGCGTGGTCGGGGATCCTGGTGAGGAGATGTGCACGGGAGGCGAGGCGGACTGGCGCGGCAGCAGCCAATCTTCGGTCGCAGCGGCGGCAGGGCGCCTGGCACGGCTGGCGAGATTTCGGGTGAGATGAGACGGGGCGGAAAAGGGCTGCAAGGCGCTTCTGCGCGTGATTGGAAAGGAGGTGCGCTGATCCATCTTGTCGCGGCCGGCGACTGGGCGAGGGGGCGCTCGTCGGGGAGGTCCTACCACACGGCGGCGGGGCTCTGAGACAGGGTGCACGCTCGCTCTAGCGCGCTTGGCCCGATAGGTCCATGGAATCCTTCTACTGGGTCCACCTTCCAGTCTCTGGCTCTCCCAACAACCGAACAGCACCACTTCTACTTCCTTAACAAAAGTTGTAGAACTCAGGCCAAGGCCCAACTCTTGTAATTGGACCGAGTCCAAAAACGCAGTGGATTTGGGGATCCAAAGCTCCAAAGTTCAGAAGAACACTGGTTTCGGGACTTAGAGAAAAACTGCGGTTCATTGGGTTTCAGGGGTCGGGGCTGATTAAAACTGCAGATTTGGGAGCCTTCGGAGACGAAATGGATTAAGTTCCAACTAATAAAGTTGTAGTTGAGACTTCGTTCTCCAACTTCCATAAAGGAATTTCTTGGCGTCCTGCTCAACTTTCCAAAGATAAACCCTCCCTAAGGCGTTAGGTTGGGCTGAAAACCGGACTTTAGCCGATATAGCTCAAGAAGACTGAGTCAACCAGATTAGGAGCTTGTCTTATGATTAAGCTCGGCTGATCTAAATCTTGGTCGTTACACATATTCATCAACTAATACATGTGCTAGTCTAATATTCATGTGTGTCCTCACATGAACTCCGACTAGGGACAACTTTAGAATAACCATATAAGCAAAGAGTTTCACATACAATTCACATAATTGCAAATCAATTCAAGTAGCCTTTAATGGATATTCAATGAACACAATATACAAATTATGGATACAAATAAAATATCACCATCTCTATGATTGCCTCTAGGTCATACCTCCAACCATTGAATCACTAAAATTATGAACAAATGGCTTGACAAGGCCATGTTCAGTGTAAGGTTGTCACATCGTTCATGCTCCGGACTGGTGGTTCCCCAATCCCAACTGTATTCACGGCAGCCTCGGAGGTCCGGTCCTGCCGGTCCCTACGTATTCCCAATAAATCCCTGGACGGCTCCAAGAGATATCAGCTATTGAGATTTGCATATTCCCAATACCTCCCAAGTCTACGTGCATGGCACCAATAATACACTAATAATGGCATGCTATGCTCGCTACAGAGAGTCAGAGACACATCACCAAAATGGCTTCTGAAGGACGATATGGCAACTACATCTGAAGTATATATAAGGGGGTGTTTTGGAGGAGGGGGCTAAATTTTAGCTCCCGTCACATCAAATGTTTGGACACTAATTAGGAGTATTAAATCTAGACTAATTACAAAACTAATTACACAACCCCTAGGCTAAATCGCGAGACGAATCTATTAAGCCTAATTAGTCCATGATTTGACAATATGGTGCTACAGTAACCATTCACTAATGATGGATTAATTAGGCTTAATAGATTCGTCTCGCGATTTAGCCTAGGGGTTCTGCAATTAGTTTTGTAATTAGTTTATGTTTAGTCCTCCTAATTAGTATCCGAACATCCGATGTGACAGGGCTAAAGTTTAGTCCCCTCCTCCTAAACACCCCCTAAGAAGACTGGCTGCTACTTAACTATGACGACCAACTTACTTGAGCCTGTCAAATCTCTTAAAGTATATCCCTATATATAATTCTTGTACGAAAGACTAAGTTGGAGGCAACAGTCCAGTGAGTTTTATTTTAACCCCTGCCTCGACACATGGTGGATGGGATTTGCATTGTGAAGGCACACATTGCTTCTCCTAGTACCCTTCATTTGGCAGTTGATGCAAGGATTTGAAGTGCAGCACCAGTTACTCTCTTTGCTTCATCTGAATAGGCATTTCTGTTTGGCCAGATTGAACGATGATGATGTTGATCCATTTGCCATTGTGAGTCTACATACCACGCTAAGTTGCCAACAGATTACATTACCACAGTAGTTATCATGTATTCATGTTAACGCTGAAGATCTGAAATGTTACATTCTTCGTTATTGCAAATTCTCCTCCGTGCTCATCTCCAAGGATTTTGTTTATAGCTTCCATTTCTATCTCTGCAATCATCTACCATGTCCTCGGTGCTTCAGCCTTCCCTACTCCAGAGGAATGCAACAGATTTATGTGTTCACAGTTCGCTTTAAGAGTGACGAACTCGTTGGTCCGCAGGCTATGTAATTATTATTCCCACAATAAACATAGATTTGAACAAGCTAGCAAGATTGTGAACAACCTGCTGGGTGTGAGGTCTCAGCCGCACCACGCATGATGTCGTTCCACCGTACCGTCTCGCGCTGCATCTAGCAACCTCGATGTCCCCAGCATCTGTGCGTGACGTGTGTTATCGCTGTTCATGCTCCGGACAGAAAGGTTCCCTAGTCCCATACACGTCCATGGCAGCAGCTGCCGAGATTTGGGTATTCCCAATACCTCCCATGCCTACATTATTTATGCCGCCACAAATGCACTAACACTACATGATCTGTACAGAATACAGACCACAGTCAGGGACACATCACCAAAATTGCCTCGGTTACATGGCTTCATTTCGAAATATAGGGATGGTGGCGACTGCATCAGATGTACATACAATAAGAATACTACTGCTTCATAATTATGACTGCCAACAAATCAAATTCGTAAACGATTTCATCATTTTTAACACTCCAAAAAGAAAATTTTCATATACACAAAGGGAAAAGTCTAAATTACACCCTCACCTACTGCAGCTGGATTACTTGACCCCCTCAACTACAAAACCAGGTATTTTAACACCCCCCCCCCCCCCTCACCATTACATAACCATCCAAATGACCACCTGAGGTGGTTTTGCATAACGGTTTTGCCACGCTGGCAAGCTGAGCATGCTGACATGGACAAACTGACATGTGGGGCCCGCAATAAGGGGTGAAATTGATGACTTTATTAGCGCATGTGTCATCTGCGGGCCACACCTATCATATGTGGCCCTACCTGTCTTTCTTCGTACAAACATGTTCTTCCTTCTCACCTCCCCACCTCCGGTTACGGTTCGGCCTACGTGAAACGGATCCAAATTTCTATTTCTGAGAATTCAAGCCTGCACACCTCGGTGATAGTCCCAGGAAGGCTATCACATGCGAATCCCTATTTTAGATAGTACAAATACATACCAACACAGAAATAGAAAGAGCAACAGAGTACAAATCTCATAGATAACATGAGTAACAAGTACATCTCTATGGTTCATGCCAGTATAAGTCCATCAGGACTGAATCAAGAAAGGTAAAATATCTACGCAGCGGAAACATAAGCTATGGTGCACTTCATCTCCAGAGGTGACTCGAGCGAAGAATGGTCCCTAGTCTTCCCAACCGGTGTTGTCGAAGTCGTAGTCAGGCTCTAACCCTCAAAAATCACCATCTACCCGAGAAGTGGGTAGGTCATGTCAACTTCCAAAAGTAGCAAGCCAAGGAAGCGGGGGAATTATACTATATGCATGAGTAAAACCTATATATGGCTGTAGGGGTTTATGCAGCAGCAGTAGCAGCAATCAAGGAAGCAGCCAAGCAACATCATCTCCGAGGTCAACACTTCAATCAAGGAAGTCGGCACAAATCAACGGAACCTTCACCCAAGGGTCCAGCACCCAAACACACTAGGTGATGTGAGAGCTCCCTCCCCTCAGATCTCAACGGCAAACACCGGCCTATCTCAAAAAGGGGAAGGTAGAAGCACAAGAGAAGTCTAGTCAGAAGTAGCGGTAGTCAACAGTACTGTCCATAACCAGTGGACACGGACTATAGCTATAGCTTTGTACACTCTACAGAGGTTGTACAACTATACCCACACAGATGGAGCCTGAACGGTAGCAATCCGTCCAAACCCCACTTAACAGCCGGAGCCCTAGTAAGTGGATAGTTCTCTCCTATTTCCTCGAGTCTGGAACCATCCTCAACTGTAGGGCACGCTGTCACCAGTGAGGACCTCAAAGCTGTGAAACCTACCCACGCCGGGGTGCAGTCTGGTTAGAGCAGGCCAATACCTCGAACTCCTTACACGATCCTCCAATCCGCCTACAGGCAGAGCACTATCCACTACTAGTCTCGGACCGAACCCCGCCCATAACATAAGCGAGCGGTAAGTACGAAAGTAGCTATTGTGACTGGTGGTAAACTGACTCAGTCCTTAAGCGACTGAGAGCGAGCACTCTACCAACAAGTATGTGCCAAAGCATCTGCAACATAAAAGTACGCCACCTGCTCCTCAGTAACAAACAAGGTACCCGCCATAGATACGGGGTACAGAGAGAGTCCGGAAAGCTCTCTCCCAGTAAGGCACTCCTTAGTACCATCCATGGCTCGCTCCCGCCAAAGCACATCAAGGAATCACACTCACCCAAAACACACGTGAGAGTGTTCAAGGAATCCCATCACCAAATCCATGGCAAAAGCCCATCCATAACTCAAAAGCATGTATATGGATATATGAGCGGTGGACTAGCTAGGGGTCTGTATCTAGTCCCACAAAGGTAGGTAAACAAGGATAACAGGATAAAAAATTATCAAGGCATGGCTAAAAACATTGGCTATGCAATTCATCATCATCAATAATATAAATAAAATGCTAGAAACTAAGCATGCATAGGATCTATATGATTGGGAGTGACATGACACTTTATCCGTAGTCGATTGGATCCTCCTCGGCGTAGTCAGGGTCTTGAGGGTCTTCCTGGTCATAGCTCGGGTATGAACAGAATGAGATACGATGAAACGTAAATTAAATGGATTACATATAGGCAAAAACTCCAAGAAAGCTAAATTTAGAAGATCCAAATAACACCAAACTAGCTACAAACAGCACGTGCTTGATTTTACGAGTTTAATGCAACTGGTTTCTTATTTTTCGGAGTTAATGAATTAGTTATGATTTTTTTAAGATTAAAGAATTTATTTAATTATTTAACAATTTTAGAAAACATTTATTAAAAATGGGGACACGTGTCAGCAACCAATTGGGCCACGTGGCAGCACAAGGGCGTGCCACATGTCCTGCTGACATCAGTGTTGACACAGCCAACGGTGGGCCTCACCGAGATAGTGGCCCCCACGGGTCAGCTTGTCAGTGGGCCCCACAGATGGGCCCGGGCTTGACACGCCAGTGCCATGTGGCATGCGACCTGCGTGGCCTCACCATGTGGTGCCTGCGTGGTAGTCACGTGGGCCACGCTGGCGGTGCGTCACAACACGGCATGGCGCAGCGTGGGCAAGCACAGGTGGCTGATGGTGCACGGTGACCACACCCACGACGTCGCGGCACGGTGCGAGGCTAGAGCGCAGTGGCGAACGGCACAAGCGGGCAGGCGAACACGCGTGGCGTGCAGCCGGCACTCATCCCCCGGCCTTGCACCCGTAGGCGCGCAGTGCAGGCGAGTGTGTGCACACGGTTACGGGGTTGCCCCCAGCCACAGCACAGTGCGGCAGCACACGGCCCTGGTGGCCGGTGGCGAGCTAGGCAGCGGCGGTGGTCTACGTTATGGCTACGGCTAGGGAAGAAAGAGGAAGAAGGGGAAGGTAAGCTCACGGAGGCTAAGGCGAAGGCGGCGGCGAACAGGCGGCGGCGCTCAGGCGACTCCGGCTTCATGGGCAGCGGCGCTTAGGCGGCTCCGACTTCACGGGCAGCGGCGCTCGGGCAGCGGCGGCTTCGAGCTCCCGGGCAGCCTCCCTTCTTCCCTTCCTCTTTCCCTTCTCTCCTTCCCCACAGCCCTCTTCTACTCCTCCCTCTCCTCCTTCTCCTTCCTTTCTCCTCCTACTCTCGGTTAGACGGCAGTGGCTTCGGGCGTAGCCTGGTGGCTTGGGATGGCTAGCAGGAGGGCGTCGGGTCCTATTTATGGGTACGGCAATGCGATAGAGGGGCAAGGCTGGCGTCGGCCGTCCATCTCCGACGTCCGTGCCGCGGGGCGGCATGGCGCATATCCGGCGGTTGAAGCTAGGGTTGGAGGGGCGGGGGCGAGTGTACGGTGGTCTTTCTCCTTCGGCGGAAGCTCCTGGAAGGGTCACGGGCGCTCCCCCAGCTGGTTAGTGCATGCCAGCGCGGCATCCCCATCCGCCCGAGGGCGCACGCGCCGGGCGCGTGCGGTACGGCACGAGGAAGATGATGAATAGGGCAAAGCGAGCTGACAGGCGGGGCCGGCTGGTCGGTGGGGGTGAAGGCGGTCTCAGGCGAGCGAATGAGCGCGCGTGGCTGGGCTGAGCAACGGCCCGCTGGGTTGGCTGCTGAGCAGCGCGGTGTGGGCGGCGGCCTGCTGGGCTAGGGCGAGGCGCGGGCGAGCTGGGCCGACGTGTGGCCAGGCAACCGGTTGGGCTGGGCTCGACTGAAGGCGGGCCGGTTGGGTTAGGAGGGTTAACGGGCCGGCGGTTAGGTTAGGTTAGGTTAGTTTGTTTAGGTTTTGGTTTTGGTTTTTTTTAGCTAGAGATTTAGTTTGAATTTTGAATTGAATTCAAAATTCAAACAAACACTCAAACATGAAATCCAAATGAAATCCAAAACGATCCAACTCAATCCACACAAAGTTTAAATGGAATTTGAGGATGAGGAGAGAATTAGCTAACATTTTCAAATGAGCACACAATTCAAACAAAAAGTTTTAATTTTTTGCAAAATTTCACTTAAATAAAAATTATAAATTTTTGGAATATTACAATGTGTGTGCCGCGCCACTCCACCCGCTTTGCACAGCTCGCGGTGTGCTGTCTGTCTGTGGAGAGGATCTGGCCAAGCGTGTCTGCGTGTGGAGGACTTCATGAGAGTCATTGTTATCTGTGAAAAAGCTTGACATGAATGATGATGGAGTGAATGGAGGGGGTGGAGCTCGTGGAAGCGGTGGGACACAAGGGAGCAGCAGGTGAGCTCCTTAAAGTCACTGATGCGGGGTTTTTTTTTTTAGTAATAAGTCACTGATGCGGTTGAAGACAACGAGGAGGAGCACCTGCCCACTTACTGATGGGTCCCACATGTCAGTCCACCTCAATGTGCCAATATAGCAAAACCACTGTACCAAACCATCTCAGGGGGTTATTTAGACTTTTTCCTGTACACATTCAACTTCAAGGGGTGCCTTTGTTTTTATAAAAGTATATGAAGAGTTTTGCCTTGTAGAAAGGTTGCACCGCTAACTTGAACCTACATTATTTGTTGCAACATTCTCCAAGATATTTTTCTGTCAAATCACTGACAATGTATCATACATATATTTCTTGTACGAAAGACTAAACAGGGTACAATCATCCAGTGAGTTTTATTTCAACACGTAGTGGAACAGATTTCCATTGTAAAGGCACAATGCTTCTCGCAGTGCCCTTCAATAATTCAGATTTTTGGAGTTGGTACCAGAATTTGAAGTGCAGCACCTATTAGAAGTTAATTTGCTTCACGGGTGGACCTGTTTTTGTGAACATGCATGATAGTATTCCATTTTTCTGCTTTGCCAGATTGAGATATGTTATTGTCGATCCATGGTGGACTTGCACGCTAACAGAGTAGCGCAGAAGTAGTTATCAAGTTAACACTGAAGATCTGAAAGGTTGCATTCTTCATTGTTGCAAATTCACGTCTGTGCTCGTCCCCAAGACTTTTGTTCATAGCATTCATTTCTCTGCAATGATATCCCATGTTTTCGGTGCTTGGGCCATCCCTATTCCAGAGCCAGGGAAAGGACGTGTTTTCTTTAAGAATAATGAATTCATTTGTTTCTCGGGCTATGTAATTAATTTTTTCCATGTGAAACAAGTATATCACACAACTTAATTACCAACCCACACATGTCATCTCTGTATGTTCTCAACACCTCCCAACCCTGTGCTATGCGTATGACGGTGTACAAGACTCCCCAGCAGGTACATGAGTATTTAGCAAGTTGCAGTGAGTTTATAGAGGAACCTCTCCAAATACCACATCTCAATAGTCTTGTATACATCTCAAAATAAGGGAATATAATCGCAACCAAGTGCATCTTTGCACGTAACTCCTAGTTTGATCAAGCACCAACTGCAAATACATGGCCTATGCTTGGCATGTACACAACTGTGAATGTAGCTAAAACTTTGCGATCTGACTAAGTACACTGCCCAGCTAACCAGTGGTGCCATCCTCGATTCGAAGATGATAAAAATATGTCAAACATTTCAATTGTGGCCACTGACTGTTGATACATGGCAATAGCTCTTATTGTTAACTGGCTATACGAGTGTACGACATAAGATTGTCTATGCACTGAAAACGTATGATGCGCTAAGTGAACGGTGTGATGCTTCAAGAGAAAGCAAATATCGTAATTTTCATTCATCTCCGTTATCTAAAATTGGCGTCCACATCACATACGGAGTCCGATTTCGACGGTCTATATATGCATGGAAAGGTGAGAGAACACACTTTCCAATGGCACCAGTCTTAGGTTAAAATTCCTTCAAGTCAACTGGGATAGTAGAAGTTGTCGAATTTCTAGTCTGGCAGTCCAACTTGGGGTACCCAAATGGTTGATTTGTAGGCTGAGGCGATCGAAAAATCATGAACTTGACGGTAACACAGGGACACAAGACACGGATATTTATATATAGGTTCGGGCCGTCAGTATAGCGTAATACTCTATGTCATGTTTGGAGATTGTATTGCGCCCTGCACTCGGGTGGTTTAGGGTTTGAATTGTGGATAAGTCGTGCATGGATGGCGATGATGGGATCCAATGTCCTCCTAGAGTTACCTTGCCTCCCCTTATATACTCCAAGGGGTGGGGTTACATGGCAAGTCCCCTAGTCGATTACTATAGATGAGATCTAATCGGATGACAACTGCACGTGGGGAGCCTATCTTCTATCTTCGTTATTAAGTCAGGCCGACCCATTAGTGGTTGGTTGGATCCTCCATGAGTGTACCTGAATGTCTATCTCCATCACAAGTGGATGGACAAAATTAGCCTAGGTGTTGCGCGATCTTTTATCGAGCCTCAGGCCTTGTAATTTTGCTTAGGACCCAGGCCCAAGTTGTTGTGCGCCCTCACCAGGAGGAGAACACACCAAGGGTGCCCTAGGTCATCCTCCCCCTTAGCCACCTCCTCTTTGCTATATAAACTTAATAGCTACCGCTCAAGATGCTTGGGTTTTGCTTAGATTCAATTTCTCATTGCACAGTCGCCATACATCGGTTTGTGACACTCCAATTTCATGTGCTTAATTCAAGGTTTTCTGCAATTTTTTCATTCTTCCTTGCTCTTGCTTGTGGCGAGGTCAACCGAGTAGCGCATGGTTGATAAATAGAGGAGAAGTGGTGCTTCAATTGCGGTGTTTGGATCTTACTTATCATAAAGTATAGCTACTCCACCAAATTGAGAGTATTCCATACCTGATGGAAGATCGGGTAACCAATTTCCATCAGATAAACTTCTTGTCCAAAAGATGCTGGAATTGTACTCTGTTGTTGTATAGTATGTACTCGTAAGAAAATGTGTAAAAAAAACTGCCATCATCTGCATTTTTTAGTTTACAGGGATTAGGACGCTATATGTATAACTGTGTAAATGTCCAATTTGTCACGGAGTTCCGCTATTAACACAGGTATGTTTAAGATTATCACGAGTGATCATGGATGAAACTCAAAAAGAACAGGAATACACACAGATAACACAAGGTGACTGTATACTATTATAAATTAACCATCTTACATTGACAAGTGCAATTAATTATACGAGGTCAGCCCAGCAGGCCTGCAGGTCCAACGAGGTATGGTTTTAAGGTTTTAATTATTCCGGCTGGTTAGTTAATGCTGTTCCCTGGTTGAGCTACTTGTTCAGTAGTTTTACTTGCTATAATCCTTATTAATCCCTGTTAATTAATCTCAGCATGCTTAGTTAAGATGGGTTTTAATAGTGGTTAAGCTTAATCTTCATTTGTGCAAGCTCGTTTTGCTAGGCTTTGCTAGGCTTTCACTTAGCTAGCATTTCTAATCGTTCCTCAGGTGAGCTTGTCACAAGTTGACTTCATCTTTGATGATCAAAAGCGTGGTGTCTTGGGGTGGTAATTGGGATATACCTTGTTCTCAGAGTAAACTTTAAAAGCTCTCGGTCAAACCCCTCTGATCGCCATTCCAATCCTTCGAACTAAAATTTTAGAGTAATGCATGATTAAAGAAACTTTAGTGGTATAGCGGGAGCTTCCTCAGGAGTCCAATTATATTTATTTCTTGAGCTGCGTATTCCCAACACCTCCCAGCTCTGCAAGTCAGACCAACGACAACAGAAGCTTCTCAGTTCTCCCCACTATGCACCACTGCTAGCAAGGTTGGTCTCTACTGCATATGATAGAAACTATTTATCATAAGCATAACAAGTCTAAGAGCTTCATATTTATCTCCATCTATGTATAGAAAGCCAAATTTCGTTATCAGATTCTCTGAAGCAATTTCATCTTTTTTAAGACAATGGATAAATACTTCGGTTTCAACCTTCTCAAAGAAGAGGATCAGCCTACTATTATTACAAGTAGTAGCACTGGTTATACCAACAAGCTTGAAAAAAAGACACAAAGATGACTCAAAACTAATTCACAACTAAAAGACTATCGTTCTCACTTTGCTACAACTTAGCCTAAGATCGGAGCCAATACGTGCCCCTGAACAGTACCTGCAAAAAAGTTTTTGTCGACATTTGTCAAAAACAACCTCATTTCGAGACATGAAGAGAATGTGTCATTCATGATTCTTAGTGAAGAAATATCACATACTATATGTATCACACGCTATAGAAATTTGGCATACCAACAATAGAGGGAAAAATGATTAATCGATTCCTCACATTATCCATCTCCGTTCCAATTCCTCCTAGTCTTTTGTTAGAATAGCCCCTTTCTTTAAATACCACATGAAAATCTTAATTTTCAATGTAATCTCATATGCCATATTTTTTGTGTAACTCTAACTCCGAAAATGATGAGATGCTCATAGATTTCGTAGTAAAGATTCCATTTTTATGTAAAGACAAGATAAAAACATATGTCCCTTCGTTAAGGTTAACTTGAACTATTCTAGCTAAAAGGTTGTGCCATTCTAATAGCACATGGTTCTCTTCACTGTCTAGTGGCACATGCCGCTCATGGTTCTCTTCAGAAGTTTCAACACGAAGACTATCCACTCTGTTTGTGAAGCAGTGTGAACCGATGAGTAAGGGCAAGTCCTGCAGCACTAGTCACTACAGCTCCATCCATCTCTTATGCACGAAAATATTGTTAATCTCGATTCTATTTGACTTCAGCTCTGCTTCAGAATTTATCCTTGGAACTATACTCAGTTCACAAACTGCCCGGGAATAATAGCTGCAGAGAGCAATCTTAGAAAAAAGAAGATCTGGCAACCTAAAATGCTACTTTAAGTTCGTCAAGATCAGTTGGCCAACCCACTTTCATAATGGAGTTCAAATTACAGTTTTGCAGAAAAAGACGAAAGAAAAAACTAAGCCCCAAGCAGCATTCGTTCCTTATAGGTGAGCGTCTGTTTTACTCAAGACTAATCTTAGGACATGCTACATGTTGACCTATAATAGGAAGCAGAAAATTGTTAACGATTGCTTCTTTCAGATGGGTCATTTCAGTTTGCAATAATAATTTTTTATAACGAAATGCAGCAACTCGTACCAAAATAATTTGTTTCACTTATGAATATATCGTTATAGAACTAGTGTTACAGTTATCAAATATATGATAGACGGGAAGCCTAATACCCATTCTCTGTTTTGAAGAAATATTTTCACATGAATTTGGCAGATGTTGCTCAGGATATTTAGTCCTTGTTTCTTAAAGCATCAAAGTCACCTTAAGCCTAACTGGAAGGACAAGCAAAGTATGAAGAATGTCAGAATAATTTTAAAAGACTTCATCAATCTTGTTTTTCGATGTTTTTGATAATCACGATAGAACCATGGCACTCCTTTTTTATTGCTCCTACATGCAAAAACCATGGAATTGAAGCAAAGTTGTTTTTTATATTGTCAATGTATTACCTAGAGATGCAAATTCATAATAGACAAATCCTCTACTCAAATCAAGGTTTTTTCTAGAACTTTTTATGATAGAGAGGCTGGAAATCTATTGGAAAAATCTTTAATTCAAAATCGGATTAGATTTTGCACCTTGCACCAGGAACAAGAAACATTCAAGAATATTACAGCCTATTGAAACGACGGAAACCATGACGATGGCAGGGCATAAGCTAGTACAAAGAAGGTACCACCTTAGCTACCCTGCAACCACCCAAGATCATAGCATGTTGGCCCAATGCTTTCGCTGCAGATGTCTTTCTCGACAAACAAGTGTTCCTGATACCTCCCATGTCGATATGCGTACAAGCATACATGAACGCATTTATTCAAAAAAAACAATGAAGCCCGGAGAACAACGCTTCTCTCGACTTCTGCAGTGAGATCCAAATGATGATAGCTACTACTAGATTGAGGTTCCAAAGCGACCTCGGTCCTTATATTTTACCAGTTGAATGAACAAAACTACCCAAACCTAACAGTACAGTTTTCTTCCCAAATTTTTGTAACTTGGCACATGGTACAAAATTTAATGTCCAACTGATTGACACAACTATCTTTAACCATAGTGTTGAGAGAATGTGATAAAGTTATAGAAAGATTAACAAGCATAATAGCTAGAAAGTTGTGAGGTGATGGGGTGTGCTGTTCTCATAAACCATCTTGACTGCATTTCTCACTTATCACAGCACCTGCATCTTCTGATGTAATCATTAATGAGTAAGTTACATCATTGTATTTTGTGGAAACTGAATTATTTTTTTATTTCTTTTCACTCCTACATAAAAAATCATAGAAGCAAAATATGCTTGTTTGATATTGATCAATTATTCAGGGGGGTGCAAAGCATGTATAGTAAAATATATCTATTCAAATAAAGGCTTTTCATGAACTTCTACGGTAGAGTGGCTGCGATTCCGAAGGAAAAAATATTTAATTATTCAGAATAGGACCCGATTTTGCATCTTGCACCAGGACTCCAGGAGCAAGAAACTCTGAAGAATATTACAGTTTGTCCAAACGACGGAAGCATGAAAATGGCAGCGCATAAGCTAGTACCACCTTAGCTATGGTGCGACAACCGAAGATCATAACACATTGCTCAATGTTTTTCGCTGAACTACTGCTGCAGGATGTCTTTCTCGGCAAACAAGTGTTCCTGATACCACCCATGCATGTTAATATGCATACAAGTATACATGAACTCATTTACCGACAAAAAACTAATGAAGCCATGGAGAACAAGAACAAGGTCTCTCTCGACTTATGCTGAGATCGAAACAGTAATAACTCCTACTAGACTGACAGGTTCCAAACCTAACAGTATGGTTTCCCTCCCAATTTTATTGCAACTTGGCACATGGTACACATGTTAATGTCCAACTGACAGATACTACTATCTTTAACGCTTGGTGTCGAGAGAATGTGACAAAGATTACCGAAAATTTGTAAGTAAGCTCACCCAAAGCATAGCCAGAAAGTGGTGGTGGGGGGTGCGTTGTGTTCTAATAAACCATCTTGGCTGCATTTAGTTTCAGTGAACAAGTTGTTACCACAACACTGCATCTTAGTTCTGGTGTAATCGGGTAATGAATAAGTTATATCACTATTTTGTGGAAACTGACTTATTTGTTTCTAAACTGCTACATTCATTCCCCAGCATAATAATAAAATACTGACAAAGAATGTAAACAGAATAGTATCCAAATAGACATTTCATACATGCATGAACAGAGGTTCTACTGCATTGCCTCCACTGACGGGAACTTCTTATCACTGGGTTGGTACTTTGAAGTGATATTTACTTAAATGTGCTAAGTATGGGGTAAAAAAACCATGAAACTGTTTTCTCCATTCGGTTTTCGTTAAGCAGTGAGGCCAATTCCTTTAGTTCACACTTAACATACAACACGAAAGGCAGAAACATAATTTGAATGGGTTCACCGATGTCAAAGGATTCCAACATCTCAGAAGCATGACAGTTTTTTTTTAAACCAAGGCAAACGGCAAAAGCCACGCTGCAACCTCAACCTGCGATCCCACTGGAAGCTTCAGTTCAGAACGTATTCCAATAGCACCGGGCGAGGCGAATAAACTAAGTATCAGTTCAGAACGTATTCTAGACATTGGCTAGTGGACCTATATGTGTTCCGGATACCTCCTATGCCCGAAATACAAACGAGGGTACGGTGTATATATTCTGACCTCTCTTTACCAAACAGCAATAGAGCCATTGAGACAGCGGCTTTCCCTTTACTAGCACTGCAACATCCAAAGCTCATTATTTATATGCATTATATTTCACCAATAATTATTATGAGTACATGGCACAAATCTCTGAAGAATAACTATACACGTACGGCTGTATCTGTCCGACCCATGTACGACGTATAGAAACATGTGTGCTGCCTGGTCTGACGAAAACGACCTCAATTTTCCATAGCAATTTCACTAATTTAGCACATGGCTTCCCCATCCTCCCCCATAATAGGGTTCCATCAGCAGCTTTGCTCCGGTGTGCTAGTAGGACATCGAAAAGCTTCTTCAAAATGATAAGTATCAAATACTAGAGCGGAAAACTCTCTGTAGTTTTGAATCAACAAAATTCTAGTAAGTTAGTTTGGTACCCATTCTTGAAATGGCATGCCATTTCAGTTTTATTCTAAGTCAAACTGCTCTTACTTTTATCCAAGTTTATAGCTAGAAAAGTACACCAATATCTTCAGTGTTAAATTAGGATAGTTAAATCTATACCTAATATTAAAGTGTGGTTGTTTCTCCCTACCATCGTGGTTGTTTTGCAAAAAAAATTCCTTAACTTTTTCGTAATCAATCCGCAGTCCTTGGAATATGTCTTGACGATTTTACAAAAAGGTCCCCAAACTTTACTCCACAATTGTGTAGGTGGAGGCGCCCGCGCCGACCGGCCTCGACGCCGGAGTCAGGGCCACCCGCGCCGGACGCCGGACACCGCCGAGGTCGGGGCCGGGGTGGCCGCTACGCCTGCTGCCGGCTGCCTCTGCCACCGGGGTCGAGGTAACCGCCGCGTCTGCTGCCTCCGCCGTCGGGCTTGGGCCGAGGTGGCCGCACCAGCCGCCGGGGCTCCTCCGCGGGGGCGCATCGGAGAGGTGGGAGAGAGGAGAGAGAGGAGATAGGGTCGGGAGAGAGAGGAGAGGTGGGAGAGAAGAGAGAGGGAGGGAGGAGATAAGGTTGGCTGGTTGAGCGCCTCGCCTCCTCCCCACGGCCGCACCTCCCCCCGTCCCCCATCCGCCGCCACACCGAGCCTCCTCCGGACACCCAACGCCGTCGCAAACCCTGACAGGCGCGAACCCTGCCTGGCCTTCCCTCCATGCCAGAGCGATAGGACGACTCTGCTGTGCCAGCGACACCGCCGCCGCCGCTGCGGAAGACGGATCCACAGAGGAGCCATATGCACCCACGTGTGGCCCCAAGGAGCGGCGACGGAGGTGGGCAACGCGCGATTTGGCCGGAGGCGAAGGTGGGCAACGCGCGATCTGGCCGGCGGTGGTGGTACGCAGCGCGCAATCCAGCCACCGGCAGCGACCGTGAATGTCCTGGTCGACCTCCCAATCCACTCTTTGCAGACCTGTGCTCGAGCCGAGCCATCGCCAACGTCCGGATCCGGGCGGCGTGACGTGGATCCGGCGGACGTGTGGTGTGAGGGCGGCCATGGCATCCTCGCCGGTCAAGTTCTTCTTGATGCTACCGGGAGCTGAAGCAGCTGGCAGCGTTGTCGTGGCAGGATAGGCGCTCCCTCTCCCACTCGTCGCACCTCACCCTGGACGAGAGCTTTGCAAACAAGGCGCATGGGGAGCAGGTCGTCGCCGGGTGGCCAGCCTAAATCTCCTCCATTGCCGGCGCGGCCATCGACGGCAGTGATGGAAGGCCCGCCCAGGCGTCGGCGGTCGTCTGCCCCACATCGATCCGGCCACGCTCGCCACACCTGAGGATATCCGCTACACCGCCATGAAGCTCGCTAAGGCATCAGTGCCAGCAAGGCAGCAGGACGCTGTTGCCTGTGTTTGCTGCTCTGTGCTTGCCACCTATCGAAACAGCCACACTCACCACGACGAGGCAATTTTGCTGCCTGTCAATCTGGTCATTCTCGAGACACCCAAGGTGATTTGCTGTGCTTGATGCTCTATCCTTCTAATGCTTGCACTTTAAGTGTTCGATGAAATGTCACTTCAAGCTGATAAATCATTCTTTCAGTCTATGGGCCTGTTTGTATACGCTTTTCTGGAACTCGCTTGCCTGTTTGTATACGCTTTTCTGGAACTCGCTTATCTGGCAAGCAAGCTTATCTGGTAAGCCTGCTGCCTGGAGAATCTGCTGTCTGAATAAGCAGGGTGTTTGGCAATCCTGATTATTTTGTGTCGATTGTCTGTCCTGGTTGGTAAATTGACCTGAATGCCCCTAAGGCTGATAATAGCTCATTTTTATTGTGAATCTGAGGAGAAGACAATAATTCTAATACCTTTGGAGTTTGTTAAATAGAAATTACATTACAATAAATTCATACGATAGATCGGTCTAGTATGGAAACATCCATCATGGGTACAACAACGAATCACGAAACGGCGAGGTGATCCACTTGACCCGACCGGCGACTTGGGATTTCCCTCTCCCATTTGGCCATTTTCCACTAGTCTGCTGCCCCCAAACCACACGCATAAAGCACCTCTGCGCTGCCATGGCGGAAAATCGCAACCTCGCGCCGACCTGGGTCACCATGGCCGGCTTCGGCTTCCTCACGCTCAACTCCGGCCTCGCCATCTACAGCGCCAGGGGCGACCCCGCCTCCGTCCTCTTCGTCGTCGGCTCGTACCTCGCCCTGCTCCTCCTCTTCCGCTGCCTCCGCGCCTACGAGCGTGCGCCGCCCGGGTCTCCGGAGAAGGGGCGGGCGAGGCGCGCCGTGTGGCCGCTCACCACGCTGCTCACGGCGGCGTTCTCATCTCCATGAGCTGGAGCTGGACATCCCTCAACACTTCAGTCCTGGCGACAGGCGCCTCACGGGCGGCCGGCGGCAGGGACCAACGCAGCACAGGCGGCCGGCAGCGGGGGCCCAGCGCAGGCGGGCCGGGCTGCCGGCGGCGGAGCCTAGCGCAGCACGGGCGGCCGGCCGCGGGGGCCTAGCGCAGGCGGCACGGGCGGCCGGCGTTGGGGGCCGAGCGCAGCACGAGCGGCCGGCGGCGGGGGCCAAGCAAGGGCGGCACGGGCGGCCGGCGGCGGGATCCGAGCCCGGGCGGCGCGACCGGAGGCGGGGCCCGAGCCCAGGCGGCAGGGGCGTCCGGCGGCGGGGGCCGAGCCCGGCGGTGGTGATCTGGAAGCGACCCGAGCGGCGGCGGCGGCGGCGGCGGGATCTGGAGCGGACGGGTGTGGCGGCGGTTGCGGGAGGCTCGGTGGCGTCGGTGGCCGAGGGTACTGCGGAAAAACGGTCCGCTTGCCCCAGAAGCGTACCCAGAGCCGCGTACGAGATAAGCGGCCTGCTAGTTCAATTCCAGATTTTCCACTAAGCGGCTTACGTGACAAGCGGGGAATAAGCGAGGCGTTTGGGTGGGTTTATCGCTTATTTTCACCAATAAGCGGGAAATAAGCGACTCCAAACAGGCCTTATGCCATTGCCTTTGTTACCATATTTCTATGCTGTTGCCTTCTCTGCTAGAATAAGTGCTGAGCCATTTCAAAGAATTTGTATATGCTTCGAAGACAACTTTTCAGGTTTCATCCAATAGAGGTTAGAGGCCCTAACAGATTTTGACTTGTGCAACCTATCTGGCTAGCTTCTTAAATTTCTCTCTGAACTGTTTATTTTTTTACAAGGATCAATTTCCTGCTAACTATTCAAACTAGTTAAGCTTATCTATTTTGTTTAAGTATAATATCAGAGAGTATGAGGTTTGTAATCTTGTGACCAGACCTTCTTCTGAAGTCATACTTGATGTACATTCTAGCTGGGCTTGGTTCCGTGAAACTTAATACTTACCGCGGCTATAGGGGGAATTAGGACTGATAATGCTTAGGATGATTAATTCTAACAAAAACATTAATCGTATCGGTATAACTGATATGCACTTCTGTGGTGTTGGGCTTGCTTTACTGTGTTGATCATATTTGATTAGATCTTGAGCTTATCCTACACAAAGACTAGGCTAAACATATATACAAGGTGAACGGAACTTTGAATGGTACGATTTTTTCAATCCCTACTATATATTCCTAAGTGTTATATATATGGATATATCTATCTTTGTTGATGATAGACTAGCCTTTTATATTCGCTGACTCTTGAAGTCTATGGTGCATTGCATACTAGCATTCAACCTGCTCTGCTTTTTTCTGTGCAGATTCGTCAGGCGCTCAACCTTGCTCTTTTTTAGCCTAGCATTACTCTTAGATTTAATACTTGCATCTTTGTCTGAAACGAGTTGTGCTCCAGTCTTTGATCTAAAGTTTTTTCTTTCCTTTACCTACCTAACTCTGTCCTTTTATTTTTACATAGTCACTTCTCTTGTATTCTACTATGGCAAATCTGTTTCTTCTATGAACTTATAACACATTTTTGGACTACTAAACGATCTCGAATGAAAAAGCTGTCAATTACAAAGTTTAAGATCTCATCAAGCTCTACAATTTTGATATAAAGTTTGTATTCATCCGAGATCGTATGCAAAAGTTTGTATTAAAAAAATACAGCCTTCAAACTTAATCATTCCCATCCTTACCTTTGTTTCTATTTACGGAGCCCAGCAACGGTTGCGCCATCATCGTCATCATACATCTTGACACCGCTCCCATCATAGGTCACCTTCTACCGCGGCAATGGGAAACAGCGGTAAGTGACTCAGAGCTGTGCCTACCCTCGCTTCCATCGGAACGCACAAGTTCCATGTGTGGATCCCATGTAATAAGTAGATGGCATCAAACCACCCACAAATATCTTCTACTACTATACTTGTAAAGAGAGGACTACTAGGAACAACACACCAACGTATTATGAAGTGAAGTCAACGTATTGTGAAGCGAAGCCAACATATTAGGAACAAGCTAATAATAACGTGAGAGCAAGTAAGAACCCATAGCAACGTACGAACATTTCTGCTAAGAACTCGTAGTAACGCACGGACATTTCTGCTAGTCCACCGCCGTAATGTCTTGATAATACATTATTTAGTATTATATAGATGCTAATATACATTTTGGAACACGGGAGTGCATACAAGTCCCAAGTATGTAGGCTTCCTAGTTGATATTCTGTTCAGTAATAATCGCTTCAGGCAGGCCTTAGAGAACAGAACAGGAAAATAATGACTCAATCAAGAGGCATGATTAAAGAAATGCAGGTAAATTTCAAACTCTAGGAAACTTTGAGACTCTAGATCACAGATTCACAGCACAAGGGGAACTCGGGCAGTTTCTGTTTTGCAGATCAACTTTCGTCTAACATAATTCGTAACTGAATTCAACTACCTGAAGAGATGAAAGTTTTATAACAACTCGTAACTGAACCCAGCTCCTGAAGACAATATTCTGGCAGATAGCTACCAGCCTACGACAGTACAGCGTGATAACAGCAAGCAAATAAGGGTCACAACAATCTACGTCTGTTCTACAGACTGACAACAGAGGGAAAACGTGACAACTACTGATCATCATCCATGCGAAGATCGCGGCCACTTATCATTGAAGGGCACAGGAATGATCCTCTCTTCGTTCATCGGTAGTATACATGCATATTTCGCGGCCTAGAACGCTAGCTCGTAAGTTTTGTAGGACTTCAAAGCCTAGTCGCTCCCACCATCATTATCTCCACCAGTGCTCCTGTGGCTCTCAGTTCCAGAAGGCTCCGAGGCGGCGCCACCAGCATCTAGCTTGCTCACTGCTGCTGGTGTCTGAGTTTGATGAACCTGCAGGCCCTGAGGCATGCCATTGACCATGCCAGGCCTCCCAACCATTTGGCCACTGAAATTTAGCAACTGGGCCTGCTGCTGCTGCAGTTGCTGCTCCTGCATCTGCTGTGGTGTCAAAGGTGTCCTCGGAGGGAACATAGGAACCTGTGACATGTATTGCCCTACCCCAGGTGATGCACCAGGTGGCGCCATCTGTTTGCAAAAATTGGCATGAGAGTAAAGAGCACAAAGGATATGTGCACAGCTAGGTCTGGTAAAAGACAAACCTGAGGGCGGCTTACAGCAGTCTGTGGCTGGGCATCTGCGATTGCAGCAAGATACAAGAGATTCTTCTGAAGCTGTGTTTGATACCTGAAAGTTTCGTGGAAAATAAATTTACTATTAAACAGCATCCATTTCAGTACAGTTGTAGTCATATTTACATAACAAGAAAGTGCTTGAGTGAGAACTTGTTAGATGCATTTACATACTAAATGTATATAACAGAAAGTAGATTAGAAAAACTCTCACACATGCTTTGCCACAGCTAATAAGATAACGCTACCAATGGCACAACTATTGCAAGATGAAAAGTAATTACCTCCAGGAAACTGAAAACAAAATTGCAATGTGATTAGACATTGTGCTAATAATTCTGTCTATATGGCATACATGATACAGGGAAGGCATGCATGCTAGTAGCAATGATGCCACATTAGAGATTGTACAAGATATGCTCACAGAAATATGGTAATTGGCAGTGCAAAACGCCTAGACAGTCAAAGAGGAGCAATACTGTATTAATAATTACATGAACTTGATTTATTCAAAATAATTACATGAACTTGATTTATTCAAAATAATTACATGAACTTGATTTATTCAAAATAATTACATGAACTTGATTTATTCAAAATAATTACATGAACTTGATTTATTCAAAATGTATGTGTTTGCAGATTAGATTTTAGTTACAGCAAACTGTGTGCATCGCTATTTTGCTGGCAGAATTACACATGCTGAAGACGATGTTAGTTAAAAGCACGTATGCAAAGGAAATAATCCTCTGCTTAACATAAATCATAGAATTTGCATTTATTCTATTGCAGTGTCCTTGTGTGACTATTTATTTGTGAAGGGTGATTTGGTGAGACTTCAATTTTATTTGTGAAGGCTGATTTGGAAAGTTGAAAATTATTGTGCAAACTACCAAAAAGAGATGTCAGAGATGGAAACATCATACGACCATGGAGGGTATATTATATATATATATATATATATATATATATATATATATATATATATATATATATATATATAGGTTCTCAATAGCAGCATTGCGTATGCTCTGCAGAATATGTGTGATGCTTTTAGTGTTTCAGCCAAGGGCTTGGTCTGGCTTTTTTTTTTCCGTAGAAAGCAAAAGAGATCCCCTTGGCATACCAGCTTAAATAAACATGGTCTTTATATATAGGTTTTGTGTCATGCCTCTTTGAGAACTTATGGTTCTCAGCAAGTCTACAACACAACTCTACTAACCACCAGCCAACAAAAGCTCACAAAAACAAGCACATAGATGACAAAGTTTAGACCACATCACATTAAGCAAAACATCAACCCACACCAGGAGGCAACCTAGGTACAAAAGAGTGCTGCTAGTAAGAAGTTGAATGTTTTTATGGTTTCAGTACATGCCTTGCTACTTTGGTACAGCTAAAACGAAATATTGTCATGTGGCAACCCATCTAGATGCGTTATGGAATGCATAATGAATGATATGCTGTATCACACAATAATACTCCATAGCACATATGTTCTGTCAATCATTCATATTAATAATATCTATAGAATATAACAAAGGCTTTACATTAAAAAAATCAAGATTTTCAAGTGTAAAATATAATGGGGCATTCGTTAGGATTTTTTCAGAAAAAGCAATACCACAAATTGATAAAATCATTCTTGTCAGGTAATATAACTGCATCATCTTGAGTTTATGACAACAGAATATTAGTCAATTATGCATCCTACAATCCTATATGGTCATATTACTCGTACTCCCTCCGTCCCAAATTGTAGGTTGTTTTGGCTTTTCTAGATTCATAGTTTTTGCTATGCATCTAGACATAGAGTATATCTAAGTGCATAGAAAAATCTATGAATCTTAAAAAGTCAAAACGACCTATAATTTGGGACAGAGGGAGTAGTATACAATAATAGCCTTCCTTTGCCAGCATACAAGTTCATGTTCTATATTTTTGGTCTCTTTGCATATATGGTAGTTGCTTTGAGAACATATTCGTGCAATGTAGAAAACTAGGATATTCTTATTTCTATTATTAGCAATGAACATGTGAAGAGCCTCGCTTCAAAAAAGGCGCAGGTAATAACTCATCTTTCACAAAAGAATGCCAAGAGGAGCGCTGACTGTTTTATTAATGAAAGCAGTGACATTATAGGGGATACATGGTGCTGCTAAAATTCATTATAATGAGCTTATAAGTTCTTTTATGTGTAATGATTTTTGTATAATCCTTGATGTAATCTCTCATGCAGGGGTAGCGGAGGGAAAAGTGGAACTGGAGACATTATCGTCCCCACCACATGGCTGGACCTACAACATTGTATTTGTGATCAGTGGATAGCACTGGTCAGAACTCATCTTCTACATCTAGAACAGGAAGGTGCGAGCTATGCTTTTTCTTCCAAGGTGTGTGCTATTTTTTTTTCTATTTGTAATCATGAGCAGTAAGTGTCTCCTACTTTTCATCGATAAGGATAGATACACCATAGGAGGGACATAGGGTATCCATGGTTTATTTCCCAACTGAGGCTAGCCAGCAAGAATTTCACAGCCTGGCTGAACAAGGAAAGGAAAGGGTGTGGATTTTGGTTCATTAGCTATGTCAGCTCCCCCATCCCCTTTGTCCCAGTCCCATACATCTAAATTCAGACAGATCCAACTCCAGGCAAATACAACAGCCATGCCAGGCACGTCACCAGAGGGGAAGGGGTCGATTCACATAGCCAGAATTCAATTCGAGCTACCAGCCTTTGATTTTCATGATTTCCATGGCCAGGCACCATCCGGGAGGGAAAGAAATTGATTTAGCAGGGGAGCTCAATCCGAATATGAAGGACCTGGTTCGTACCTTGAGTTGATCGATCCAGCAGGGAGGACATCGATTAGGAAGGGATCATAAATTCAGCATATTGTCAATTAGGCAGGAGGTTGTCTTAGATGGGACAGCACAAGCTAGCATACCCATTTCCCCAAAAGAAAAAGCTAGCATACCTTACCCATGTGGGAGAGCCAATTTGGCTTGCCCACATGCGCAACGAAATTCTTGTGGAATCATGCAAGGTTGCCAGACAGCTAGTTTTTGGCAACCAAAAAAGTAGCCAGCAAGGGTACCAAATAAAACAATAGTTGATATGAGATATTCCTGGCTAAAAATGTAACATACATCGCTGCAGTTTTGAGTTTTTAGTTGCTCATTTTCCATTACATGACATAACAAAGTTACAACATACGCTATTACTAGCCCGTTATCGTATAACATATTAGTAACAAGAAATGTTTAGAATCAACAGACATCAGAGAAAGGTAACAATAAAAAGAATGCATGCTTATAACATAGTTCAATTAACGCGAGGATAAGCAACTAAACAGGAAACATCATCGTTTAGTTCAATGAACGATCATATCAAATAGAAAAACAAGAGAGCAAGATTGAACAAGTTACATACTGGGCACATTCTGCCAACTTTCCCAGGTTCTGATTTTCCAATATAGCCAAAATAAGCTGCTTATTCTCATCCAGATACTGCAGAAAGAAACAGGATCAATAAGGAAGGCTGGAAATTTGCAACAGACCATACACAAAATCGTTAAAAGGGCCAGTTATTCCCGAAAAAGGATAACGCGTTAACTGTGACATTGCAATATGATAGACAAGGCAGTTCTGTGAGAACACATGGACACTGTAAACCATCAGAGTATATTTATGAAACAATTGAATCCCCAAATAATAAGAGAACAAGAAACATATAGCTTGATGGTAGGTGTAAAGTGTTAAAGATAAGTTGGGTTCAAGGGTATGACAATGTTCTTGAAGGACAAATGCTTGGTCCTGTGGGCTACATAAAGACAGGACCATTGCTATGGTGGTTGAAACAGATCAGGTCCAAATTTAACAACGCTGGCAGTTTTCCTTTTTTAACTGAAGCCCAATATGAAGACTGAAAATAAGAATGATAACCCTCAACCATGAGATTTCCGAAAAGGAAGTCATATTGGGACTTCCCAGAAATGAATTACTGCTAATTACAGGTGGAAGGTAGGTCAATCATAAACTCATATCTCTACTATTACTTATTAAACTTCAGTTAAACCTGTCAAAATAAAATTGGAACATATAATCCACAACACTGTCATTGATTCTCTACATGGAGCTGATGCACCATGGAATTTTCCATCATAACACCAAGAAATTATAATACCAATGTGTGGGAACTAAATGCTTAAGAAAGGCAAATATGAGGTCAACGCCGTAGAGCACATATGGAAAACAAAGTCAGGTTCTGTTGGAAGCAATATGACATGAGGCTGTGCTCGAAGTAAGGATGCAAATCCCATTATTATCAAAATAATGCTATATTCAGAAGTTGCCAATCCCTGCTTTAATAATAGCTCCTATTATGAGATCAGCTCCTATTATGAGAACAGACCCATGGTCCACTTCTTTCTGTGGTAAACCTAGGTTAGCCGCAAGCATAATAAGGCAAATATATTATGAACCAAACATCTGGATTCATGTTCGACCGCAAGATCATAACACTAATACCCAATCGGTTAAAAGAAGTCAGCCTGCTTCAGACAAGCCAGTCAAATCCACCAATAAATCTTCCTTTTAAAAAAAAACAGCGTCTTTCCTAATCCACCAATCCAAATCACCATTAATCGATCCGAGCGCATACAGAACTAAACCCATCCGATTAAGGCCCCCAAAAGCATCCAATCTTTGACCCGAAAATGCTCCCCAAGAAACCCCGACACGAAGAGGGCGCGCGAACGAACCCGCACACCAAGAAACGGGTATTGGGGGGAAAGGGGTGGCGAAAGGAGGCACCTTTTGGATCTGCTCGGTGGTGATTCCGGCGGCCGGGGTCATCGCCGGCGGCTGCGGCTGCATGGGCATCGGTTGCTGCATCCCCTTCCCCCTTCGGCTGGCTGGCCGCTGGCTTTGGGCTCTTGGGGTGGGGTTTGGGTTTTTCGGGGGGTTTGGTCAATTTGGGGTTGGGGGCGGCCCGGGCTGGGGAGTAGAGTCAAACCGCAAAACAGACCACCGAGCCACGGATGAGATTTGTGGCCGCTGGAATCGCCGCTGCTCCCCTAATCACACAAATGAGGAACCTGACCATGTTAGCGCTGGGCATAATTGACCAACAAGAACCGATTTAACCGATAACCCAAAAACATCGGTCATTAGTTCGGCTCCAGAGTCGTTTTATACAATGCTGCGTAGGATTTTTGATGATGTGAAGGAGAGAGAAAGAGGCCGTTGTCATCCATGCCGGGATTCAGCCTCCAATGCGGCAACAGCACGCCGACTTCGCTGTCGATCATCTCGGCGACACGACGTGAGTCACTCGTGGTCCGTGATGCCCAGCTTCATCACCATCTCCGTGGCCATGCTCGACGTCGTGTCCGCATCGTTGTCGAAGGGGAAGTACATGGATAAGCAACGAAGCAATTGTGGGAACCTAGGATGAGTTCATTTATGCCTTCCTATCGGCTCAACTCCAGCACTAGTGACCAATCGGTTGATGAGTTGATTTATTGTAGTGCAAGGCAACACTAATTTATAAAGGTCACCAACTCCTTCATGGCCAAAAGCGTGTAGAGCACCCCAGCAGAATCTTATCAATTAAAGGAAACTACTCAGCTGTCCCCCAAGGCCCCAACTGCCATTGGCTGAGCCAAACAACAATTAGGTCCTGTTTGGTTAACCCTCCTAAAATTTTTAGGAGCTAAAATCTGGATAGAATATGACTAAAGAACTAAACACCACCTCCTAAAAGCTCCTAAAAATTTTAGGAGGGGCCAAAAGTTTTAGGAGGTGAACCCCCTCCTAAAAGCTCCTAGAGTCCATCTGGACTCCCACTGCCCCTCCCGACTGCACGCTTTCCAACCCCGCGGCGGAGCACGGGTGGCAGGGAGTGGCGGGGGAACGGGGCCGCCGATCGTGCTCCGCCACCGGAGCTCCCTCGCGACATGGCTGCCGGCGCCCGTGCTCCACCGCCGGATCCGCCGGCCCCGCCGCCGCCCGTGCCCCACCGCCACTGAACTGCATCTTCCTGATGAACAACGGGGGTCGCCAGAGATCAACGCCGTCGTCGGCGAGGTGTGGTCCCGGCGTGGTCATCGACACCGAGCTCGAGGAGGGGGAGGCCTGCGGCGACGACAACACCGAGCTCGAGGAGGAGGAGGAGGCCTACGGCGGCACCGAGCTCGGGGCCGAGGCGGAGGCACCCTCCTCCTTGGCTCGCCGGATCAACGGGGGGTAGAGGGGGAGACGCGCTCTGGCGCTAGATCCCTGCCACCCCCATCCCCGCCGCCGCGGATCTGAGAGCCACGGATCACGACAGTGCTCCTTCTCACCCTCCGCGCTGCCAGCCGCCGCGGGGCCGGCCGCGGTGGTCCTTCCTCTACCTCGTCGTCCCTCTCCCACGGGAGGACCGCATCGTCGGTGCTAGGAATGGGTGGGGCGGCCCGCTTGCCGCCAAAGGAGGAAGGGGAGGCGGCCAAGGCGGCGACGGAGGCGGTGGCGTGGGGTAAGCAGAGGAAGTGGTGGGGGAGGAGGCAGTGGAGATGGCGCCGGGAGGTGGACTCGTCAAGTGGTAGAAGGAGGGGTAAAGAAGTCTTTTTGGCAGTGTATTTATCGCTTTTAGTCAATTTTAGGAGGTGGAACCAAACATATTTTTAGGAGGTTCTAGCAGCCTTCTGAAAGCTCCTAAAACTTTCAGGAGATGGGAACCAAACAAGCTCTTAGCCTCTGCACTTGAGCAACTCTCCTCTGAAATCCATCCTTTCGTGTCTCATAAAAGCGATTCTCCTGATTTCCTCTTATCTGGCCTATGCTTCTCCACACCAGGCTTCATCCGAATCGGCTTTCAGCGTTAATGTTATACTTTGATATGCCCCCATGCTGCAGCTTGATTGCCTTTAGATTTTATGAATGGGTCCCACTGGACGTGCCAAGAGCGTGTTGACGCAAAATATGGAATGCAGGCTTCTGCGTTGAACAACACGGAGGATCTGGGAGATCTGCTTAACTCCAGTGCAGGCTCCAAATCGGCTCACGAGTGGTGCAAGGCGTGCCAATCAATTTGACATGAAAATTGACAAGGTAAATATTAAATTCCTGAGTCGATCGGCGGCGAAGCCTTTCGAACTCATGGGTAGATGTTCTTAGAATAAACACCACGATAGAGAGATATTCAATATAGTCATGTGGTATAAATAAAAAAGTATTAATGGCATGTGTCATCGGCTATATGAGCCAACGGGTTAATATAAAGTATTGTAAAATAATAGCCATGAGAGGAGCCCTTGCTAACCATACGCACATCAAATAGATTAACAGATCTAGTCAATATCTTGATAAGTGTAATTGAACTTAGACAAGGTAACATAAATGAGAGGGCATTGACATCAATCTATTAATCTAAAAGATTAGAACATAGCAGTAAGGACCTCTTGCCTACCGCTTACGAACTAATTAGGCTAACAAAATCGAATCAATGTTATGACCATGTAATTGAACTTAGACATGGTAACACGGTGAGAGTGCATTAATTTCGGCCCATTAACCTAATCAGACAAGCTCACGGCAACAAAGCCTCATATGCACCCCTATCGGGTTAATGACATCGTCATGCTTCCCTGAGATCTGGATGATACCCAGCCGATGCATCGGTTCTCGACAGTAACGTACTGACATCAATGGCTTGACGGTTAGCAATACGAGGGGCAGGAGTAAAGATCTATCGAACCTAGCATATATAAAGCAATAAAAGCATGCAAGATCTACCAACCGATACAATCAGATAACTGTGAACATTTAAACAGGACAAGGGAGCTGATGAAAACAACCTAACCAGATCTAAACCGTTCGATAATTGTGAGAGCTTGATAAAACTAAGAGATCGATACGATGCAACTTAATAAAACCAAACAACTCGATAACTGTGAGCAACCGTCGAAGACAAGCAAAATATTGGACAAAGCCTAGAAAGTTCTACCTGCAATAAGATAATTTGATAACTAGCCACACAACCGAATATCAAAATATAAGACTTAACTTAGAAAGTTAGAGGTCGTAATGATCGGGTGACGGTACTTACAAGCTCGCCTAAGATCAAAGCCAATACAGCTGTGCGCGCAGGAAGGAACTCGTCGAAATTACTCTACTCTTACTCCTAGGATTTTGACGGCATGGCATCGAAAGGTTGTATTGATTGATTGATAGATAATCCTTTACAATGGCTAGGGGTTACATATTTATACCGTGGATTAATGACTGCTAATCAGCTAGGATAATGACTCGTACAAGACTTCCCTAAAAGGAAATATTAAGATACATGCATTCTAATTTTCCTTATGTAGAATCCTTGCTAATAAAGCTTTCTCCGGCCTTCGCATGCGAGTACTGCCCTTTCCATCTTAATTAATCAATCCAGCCATCGTCCTTTCTTTAATTACCTTGCATGCAGTCTAACATCTGTACGCATGCAAATAATCCTCATGACGCACGCAGCACCCGTCTCCGCATGTATCCATGCAACTCCGTACGTCTACTTGCAGGCCTCCGTACGTCATACAAACAAAATCATTGGCTTGGTTCCTCTTGTTGCCTGTGACTCCCGCAGACGTATGCTAGTGGCTGATTATCTTCCCTTACTTCAGATTACCTTATTTTGCTGGCCAACATATGCCCCCAATTCGGAGTATGAATGTTATGCTTCGAACTTTTGTAAGTCCAACGGTCTGAATCTTCTAGCCGATACAATCTGTTTTATTACTCTATGGGCTCGATACTTTGACTTTTCTGTTGTTGCTTGATGTTTCTTCGAGCTTCTACTCAAGTAAATCCAATCACTATTGGCTTGTTATCCTTTCTCATTTTACTTTGACGTCGGTGACTATGTGGAAAGATAATAAGAAGCCTCTATAAACATATCAATCTTCCAGCCCATATACTGTTTTGTTACACCAACGTGACTCACTGCCGCTTTAAGGTTGTACACCACACTACTTGCCATCCAAGCACCACTGATTTCTATGCCACAACTCCAACCGTGTGTCAAGCAATAGCAAGTATGCAAGCAGCTGCTGGCACCGTCATCCGCACTTGCGTGAAATAAATACCAAAGCTGCTGCCTTTTGTTCCTTCCTCATCCACATAAGGGTGGAGTGGAATGTCGACTAAGTTCATGAATCAAACCAACTTTACTTCTCCTGCTCAAATAGCTTGGGTTTTTTAAGGATTTTTAAACCAAAATATAACCGTGCTCCTCAAATGATTCTCTCAGATCGCTCAATATGTATGGTTCTTTACCAATGCATTGGGCTACCTCTTTTCCCCCTATTTCTAATAAGGTTTTTTTTGAGCTCAGGACAGGGGATGAAAAATAAGCAGACTTGTATTGCATATTTCGCAAAATCAAAAACCGGAACCAAGGAAAGAAACAAGTCATACAATCAAATCAAGATGTGCATTTGTGTGGAATTTCTTGGTGGAATTTATTTGAATTCCTTTTTTGCATAACTCTCTCTTTTACTTTCCTTTTGGGATATGGGCTACCTTTCTTTTTTTTTCTTCTCTTTCTTTTTTTTTATGCTTTTGAGCATTGATATCTTTTCTTTTTCTTTTTTCTTTTTTCTTTTTGCATAGCCCATACCCTTTTGCATAATGAATATAAAGAGTCATGTTAAAGGAATGGAATATTTTTGTGTGGATGGAAGGCATGTTTTTACGTAACTTCCAGTGTAGAAGTTAGCATGAGTATATGTGGGGTGTACGTGACCTTGATCATGAAAGCATGACTAGAACTTTTCAAGGGTCACAAACAGTTTGACAGAGCTCAATGCAAAAATAAGTAGCATATGAATAAGGTTTTCAAAGATATCAACGTATGGCTTTGGTAGGAATTCATCAATATCATTGAGGAGCTAAGCTATTTTTATTTTTGCAAGATAAAATTCCCAAGTATTTTGCAGGAAGAAGTAAGGTTTCTTTCATCATACCATATCTCCTGATAGATTAGCCGACGCCATGCACTATCCATCAAGCCTCATTTGACGAACCATCTGTCTCTTTGCCTTTATCAGCTTGCTTGATGCACCACTCTTGGTTTTGCCCCAAAGCGCAGAATTATTCCTGAAATTATCATTCACTGGTTTCTGAGTTAATTTTTTACGCAAACAATGTTATTATCATCCACTATTTCATATGCCTTTTGTTGCGGATGAAGGTAATTTTTTTGCTAGTAACATCAGATTTTGTTGCGGATGTTTCATTTCACAAAATCTGCAAATAGTACTGTCAGCTTGCTCAAGTTAACATGCACGTAGTTGTAGGAAACATATGCTTTGATGTTTAAATCCGAATAGAGTTGTTTCTGTATTAGTATTAATAGTATTCAAGCATGATACAGATATTTGACACAATAAAAACAACTAGATGCAATGTACTATTTTATTCCACATAAAACCTCCAGAACTTTCTTAGTTAGAGTTCCTACATTGAGCTTGTCTGCTTCATTTATTACATCCGAAATTTGCATGTCTGGACTCAAGAGAAGTAATTTTTCCCCTTTCCCCATCCATCTGTAGATCCAAGTTGACCAACCATATATATAGCAAGTTATTCCACCACGTCGTATCTCTAAGGATTTCATTGTTCTGAACATTTGCATTGTGATTAACAGGATCTAATTGCCGTGGCACCATGGAGGTTTTGGCGTGTATCTCGTGTTGGAGAAATAGGTGACTAATTTATCTCAAGTGCAAAAGAGAACTTGTATCCTCATTTGGTTATGATGCAGAACAAAGTTTGTGTTGAACAAAGCATCAGTAGTGTGTCAGTTTTCAGTTTTCATTATAATTGTTAGTTATGTCATACCTTCTTAAAGAGAGAATGTATGCTAATGCTACTATATATGTTCTCAAAGTTGAGTTAACTTACCTGCTCCAGTTAAAAGTTTTGTTTCTAATTATTTCTTTTGTGAGCATGCTCCTACTAAACCAACCAATAGAATTGAAGTAACACGTACAAGGTACCATTGCAATACAATGGCCTATTAAATTCACATTAGCTGGTGAAGAATGCCATAGCCAACACAACCATTTTAGGTCGGAGTGATAGCGAAGCCTAAATGTGTATTAAGACACTATACTTCTCATTTGCAATTCATATTTTATTGGCTTCTTTCTTGGATATTGTTTGAAGCAATATTTCATCCCAGAAAGAGTTAAATAGCTTTATAAGTTCCATGTTCCAACCATAATTTTTTCTTTAGTATATGTGAACAAAATACCATGTGTCTTGCTGAAAAAATAAACATAATACCATGTCATATCTCTTGATTTATCATACATCGTCTTTGGGTGAATTCCAATAAGATATGAATATATAGATGTCGCTGACCATGTATTAGATTTCACATTTTCTTTTTGGAGTGGAAGTTGGACACAGATCATGTCAGATATAAATACAGATGTCAGTTATGAATACAAATAAATGCGTATCAAATATGACACAAGTCAGGTTCGAACAATTTTAGTCACGAATATTTCTTTAAATATTGAACAAAAATCAACAACCACATGATCACACTTGTACCATTTATTAAAACATTCCATAGGTCCACAGTTCAACTATATCATGGTGAAAAGAAGCATAAGCATAGAGTGCTTAAACAAGTAAAATAGCAATAATACACCCTGAGCTACATTAAAACAAGCACAGCTAAATATAGTCATTGTCTTATGAATACTTAAGTACATGATATTCTAGTACAAAACATAAAAAAATTGTAGATAGTCAGACAAAGGTATAGCAATCGACTAATCAGTCAAAAATAACTAAAAATTTTAAAAATTATGTTAATCTCAAAGATTAATTAAGAACTTGTGCTTAAGTGTTAGTCAAACAACTCATTTTTTCTCATATTCGAAACTTTTCAAAAATAAGGTTGCATTAACTTGATCATTTTGTTTTTAGATTTATTGTAAATTTATTAGAATATTTTAGTGAAGTTATAGCTTGAACTTAGTTTGTAATTCATGCTTACAATACTTTAAATAATATGCAGATCTACCTTAGTTACTCATTAGGGCTGAAATTCATGTTGGGCATGTAGGCCTCACCTGTAACAGATTTGCAATTCTACTATTCCAAAGTCGATTTTATAGCACATGAAAATTGTATAAAAAATGTTACATTACCATTGATTCCTGCAAATAACGTCTGCTACAAGATGAGAAAATATTGGGACAAGGATGTTTAGTAAAATGGATTGGTTTTTTAATATAGCTGTAGGCTCTTTTATGAATGGGCCATCCATTCACAGTTTTTTTTTCTTATAATTCTCTACCTTGCAACATGCTTCACCCTTCTCACTTCATTTATTACCTCCCATTTTGTCACAATTCCCTCTGCATGATTCACCCTTGTTGCATTCTTCACCACCCTTGTCTCATAATGATCTGAATGACCAACACATCTGGAGGGCCTGTCACTGCAAACCATGAAATGGAGGAAGCGATGATACCTTAGGTCGAGCCAGAGGCAAATCTCAACGAGTAGAATGACATGAATATGGAGGATATTGATGCCTCTTGTGCACATGTTTTGTAAATGCGAGTGAGTGGTGACATTGTAGCTTTTCCCTTAGTATTCTCTAAAGTTTTATTGAGTTAAAGGATCAGAACCAAACTCACTAAGATTTTCTATATAACTAAATGAATCTAATCCTACCATATAAAGCATAAGTTGCATATAACACTAAATTCAACATAAGATAAACATTGTGGGCATGAATAGAACACAACCACGTAAATACAAGAGAGAACATAAGAACCAAATGCCTTCTCATTATATTTCTAGCCTATGAGGAAGTACATGCATCATCCAAAGCATCTTTAAACTACCTACTACCCTCTGTTATACTCCCTGATTACTTAATACTCTACTAGACCCAAATCCTATCACTATATAGTTGTCCTGTGCAAGAGGTTCCAATGTCACGACCACATAGGCTCACTAGAGATATCATTATGCGTGTCTTGTTGTCATGAAGGATCGACGAGCTAGATCTAATCTCCATGATTACATAAGAAAACTATGCATGAAATTAGAATGGGCACATCCATGACAATAGAAAGCATAAAAGGAGGTAAAGAATCGCTAACAATTTTGAAAGATATGATGACAGTGACTAAAGCAATAATATATTAGATCATCATGTCTGAGTACATACCACAGTGATCTCCTACTTGGCTCTTGATTTCCACCATGGCTTAGTCACACTTGGAGGCCATGATGGCTCGGGTCTTGTCTAAGCCATCTCCTTGACACAAATGTGAAGCCTTGCGGCAACCCTCTGCTTCCTATGGTATGTTGGTCCCTTTGTTTTTTTTTTTCAATTTCTAGTAGCATGATCTGTGGTTGTAGCCGAGGGGATCATATATATAGTCTCCAAAAGTAATGGATACTAGGCTGATTGTCCCAAGGGTTTTGGGGGTCTTACTAACCTCAAATGCCTAAGGCTTCTATACATAAGTTGTAGGACTTTTTAAGTTGACAAATATAGACATCACATTCACCCTAGTTGGAGTTCATACGTGGGAGATATGGCCTATGCAGGATCTCCCGCTACTATAGAACTTTGACATTCCAATCTTGAGCTTCCCTTGAATTAGACTTGCCGAAACACTAAACCCTTCATCCCCAAGCTTCCAAGAATCAAAGTTCATCCAATATGGATGTGTCTTGGTGCAGAAGTAGACTAGGCCCATCAGCCCACCACATTTTGGTCTCTAATGGTGCTCCTCTTCCTCATGTAGACTCCATGCATTGTCCAAAGTCTGTACCCAAATTAAGTTGAAAAGGGAACTATTTATGTCATATTTCTAATGATTTTCCAACAGGGTACTTGATTCCAATGAAACGGGTACTTGATTACATGTCATTAATGAGCACCGACAATCTTCTCATGCTTTAAGCTTGCTTGTCCTCGATCAAGTATAGGATACTTACTTAATAGAAAATTAATGTTTCTCTTCAATGTCATTGGTTCACTCAGTTATATGTAATAAAACATATTGATCTCTCAGTTGTTTACCACTAAGTTAAGTTCAATTGTGACTAACTACTTTTTCACCGTGGCCGAATGACTAGAAATAAAAAAGGGCACAATTAAAATAAACTAATGCTCTCAAACTAAGTGAACTCCGTACCCTTATATTGTTTAATCATGATTTTTTTTCAAAAAGTTACTAATCCAACATAGAAGAATCTCGTGCAACAATTCATGAAAAAACTTATAAAGTTATTCAAGCATATACTAAGATTATTTTCAACCTAATCTACTCATAAACAAAAGTGGAAGGCTTATGTGAAGTTTGGAATGTAAAACCAATTGTTGCAAAACATTGTATCTAAACTATTGTCGAACTAAGAGATAGCTTTTGGAATTACTGATATTTGTAAAAAAAAAAGGGTCATGAAAAATAAACATCGGAGAGGGAGGTGTTAATAGCATGCACATGTAAAAAAATTGGTTACGAGACAATTTTAGTAGTTATTTAGGTCATGTACTCTGTTTGTTCCAAAATGTACAGGTTAATTAAGTTTTGTCTTAAGTTAAAATTTATAAATTTAACTGGGTTTCTAAAAAACATTCTCTTAGGAGTGAATTCCAATAAAATATTTAAAGATCCTCTTAGGGGTGAATTCCAATAAAATATTTAAAGATTCTCTTAAGTGAATTCCAATAACGGTACCTAGTCATATCACGCCTTATAAATGGGAATTGAGGGAGTATGTTGGGTTTTTTTACTTTTTTTAATAAATTTGGTTAAAGTTTAAAAAGTTTAATTCATGGTAAAACTAAAATGGCCTAGATTTGGAAAGGGAAGTAACTTTCATAATTATAATTCTAACGTTGTAAATATGTGGAGCCAATATTCCTTTTCTCTTTAAAAAGCCATGGTGGATTTTTTATCTTCTATCATTAAATAATACTTCCTCCATTTCAAATTGTGTATTGTTTTGGCTTTTCTACATTGATAGATATTGCTTTGTATCTAGGCATAATGTATATTTAGATGCATAGCAAAAATTATGCATCCGGAAGAGCCAAAACAACATGTAATTTGAAACGAAGGGAGTATAAAAATGTACATAAACACCCCCGGTAAACCATTTCAGGTTGCCCCCTCAGAAGTCATCTTGTTACAAATACCCACCACCTCCTTAATCTTTTTGCAAATACCCACCTAGTGTGCGCAAACAGAACCGATTTAATATGTTTTTAAAAAAAATAGCGAGCTGCCAATGTGATCTTTACCGAAATTAGATACTTCTAGAGTATAATCTGGACTTTTTTTTTGAGATTTCAAAAAGGAAATGCTAGTGAGAGACTAATGTCACACTGAGTTTCACTATTTGTACAAGAATAATTAAACAAAAATAGTAAATGAAAAGCATTTGGAAAAGTTTGACTATGCTACCGCGGCTTGTAGTGGCTCTATCTTGGCGAAAACTCGAGTAGCTTCAATTAAATTTGCACACACTAGCTGGCTATTTGCAACAAAATTAAGTAGGTGGCTTATGAGGCAATGTCAAACTTTGAACATAGGGCCATGTTTAGTTGCCCAAGTTGGGACCTCCCAACTTGGGAGTTACTGTGCAGCCGAAATTTGGCCCTCAGCCAAATTCTGGAGGTCCAAAATTGGTTGTCCCTAAACTTTGCAATACACTGTTTCATCATTATACCATGCATTATTTCATCATTATACCAGCAATTCACATGCATGTTGTCCTCCAAAAAATGCACTGAACCAGGCCAAATGACAACACAATTCATTGCTATTTCAACAACAAAACTTCAAGGAAAATATTCTCAAGTGCACCGCAAATTATTACAGATTCACAACACCGAAAATTGTTACACCTAATCACAAAGTACATAAACAATTACATGTCCTCAAACACAAATTATTCAAGACCTAGCAAACAAATGTTCAGCAAGCATGTCTCGGAATGCATTCATGCTTGCCATGTCCGCACTCTCCGGCGCAGGCACTGTTTCCGGCTGATCCTGAGTGCCTTCAACAGGCACATAGTTAATGTTGCTGTCCACTATACCAAAGTGACTATCAAAGTCACCATTAATCCTAATGAAGTTGTGCAACGCCATGCATGCACATATAATCCGTGTTTGTGTTTCTGGTGGATAGGCCGGGATGTCCAACAATATGCGCCACTTCATTTTCAACACTCCAAACGCCCTTTGGATCACATTTCTAAGAGATGAATGTGCAAAGTTGAATATCTCCTTCATACCTTGTGGTTCGGGCGCGTTTTGAAAGTCTTGGATGTGATACTTGGTCTGCCGGTAAGGAGCCAGGAAGCCGGTGCGGTTTGCATACCTCGAGTCCACCAAGTAGTATTTCTCTACACCAGCAGTAAGTACCTGTAAGTTTACAATGGTTGCATTAGAAAACACTAATGACCTACAAACAGTTGTGTGTACCTCTAGGTGGCTTTGGGAACTTGTCACTGTAAGTTGTCATTGCATCGTCAAACACCCTCATGTCATGCACTGAACCAGGCCACTTAGCAAGCACAAAAGTGAAGATCATATCCAAGTCACAAGCGGCCATGACATTCTGGGTTGTCTTGCCCTTCCTACACATGTGCTGCATAAACTTTGCACTTGGCACAACAACAGGAATGTGAGTGCCATCTATTGCTCCTATGCAACCCTTGAATTCAGGGTAGAACCGATTGTTTTGTAGCCTAGGATGCATTGTTCTAAACTCTGGGTCCCTAGGTATAATGATGTCGGCGGATAGGTCTACCATAAAATTGAGGACTTTGTAGAATAGGCTATGCACAGTGGCTAGTGATCTCTCAAATCTGTCCTCTGCTTGCCTAACAGATTGTGGTGCCCCACATATCCAAAGGAACATTCCTAGAGCCTCAATAGTGCTAGATTTATTTGATGCTGTCAGTCCATACACAGATTTCAACAAATCATGCAGCCTATAAAACATGTGTGGGGTCATCCTAAACATGGTGCAGCAGGATGATTCATTGGCAAGCTTGTTAACTACCCATTGCTCCCCAGTCAATGGTGGATTCCTAAACGGTCCTCTATTGCAATACTTGTCCATATGAATAGCATATCCATATGTACCATAGATAAATGGTGCTTCATCATCGTCTTCTACCACCAATGTCCAGAATAGTTCCCACCACTCGTCCAGCAACTTCTCCTCGTCGTCCTGGTCCTCGTCATCCTCCTGGTTCTCCTCGTCCTCCTCGTCCACTGAAGCTTCAACTTGGGCACCAAAATGAGCATCAACATCCTGCGCATTCCAAAAAAACACAGCAACAGTTAGTAGAATTCAATTGGTAGCCACAGTAGTAAATGCTGCTACCTTCAGTGAAACATCACGTGTTCGAAGACAGAGGCAATAACTTTAACAAATAATAACCAAACTGCTCTAAATTGAACAACCATGCTGTTAATATAGCACTTGCCAACATAGTTCATCATATGTTCATCATCACAACATAAACAATACCAACACAACTTAATTCAACTACAAGTCATGACAAGCACACAAAAGACATGACAAGCACACACAAAAGACATAGGGTCTGGTTTTACACCGTAGAGGCATATTGCTTGATCATTGACAGCCTTGCTTCAACAGGTGTGCACAGGAAGATATTGCGTAGGTCATCATGCATGAAGATCTTGACGACACCATTCCAGAGTTGTCCTTCCATCAGGTGCACTCCAAGCTCTGTCGCTGAATCTGTAACTAGTTTCTGTTCTTGTTTCCTAGCATCCCGTCGCTGCTTCTTCTTGTCCTTCAGATCTTCAACCTCCTTCATCTTATCCTCTAAGGCCCTTTGGATCACTGATGTCCTATGATCGTAACTGGAGTTGAACCTTGTCATGTTGATGTTCATGTTCCGAACAGCACCGCCCTTGTTCTTCTTGCTGGGGCTTGTAGCTGTGCTGCGGATGCTGCTGGAGCTCCTCTTGCTCCCACTGCTGACTGGGGTCGCACAGCTCCGAGGGGTGCCACAGTCAGCATCAGCATCATCTTCTTCGCCGCTGCTGATGAAGTTGATCTGCCGGCTGACCCCAGGAACAAAGGAGGTATCTCTAGTCACTGCTACTCCACAGAACATGCGGTCCAGTTCGTCAATGTATTCTGGCCATCCATCCTTCAGATCATACCAGTCAGCGTGCCCCTGCATTGCAAATAACAACACACAGACATTCAATAGCTAGGACAGAAAGGAAACGAGTACATATGAGGTGTTCACATATCACTAACCTTGCAATTGGTCTGCCACCACTTATCACTAGCAATCACAGAGCCATCTTCTCTGTGCCCCAAGCCTGTGCACTTTGTCCGCAGATTTTGGATGAACTACCAAAGCAACTTCAACTGCCTGTACTTGTAACCAAACTGCTCACTATTCCGGAACTTGCCAGTCGCTGCTAGGAACTTTTCCTGAACATCTTTCCAGCCCCACTTGCTCATGTTGCCATTCTTGCAGTTACCCAACTCAATTTGCTGGTAGTAAAGCTCACAAAACACCTGGGTATCCTCTTTGGTCCACTTGGCTCTGCTTGGCTCATTCTGTGCATAATGTAATTGAACAAGCAATGCATGAACTCCTATTGACAGTAACCATGACTAAGCAATACATTTCATGCACACCAGGGAAAAATGTACGCGTACCCACATATCCAGATCATGGAAGTAAAGAGAGGGAGTGGGAACAAGTACCGGATTGTTGTCGGTGTCCTGTGCTTGAGCTGCGCCACGACGCCAGGAACCGCAGACCCTGGCCATAGGACGCTGCTGACGAGGCAAGGGAGCCGCGACCTAGCCACCGCTGCCGGAAGGCTCTCGGCCGGGAGGGCCGCCCCGGCTGCTGGCGCCTCCTCCCACTTGGTCATCGGAGCGAAGGATCCCTTCGTAGTCGTTGATGTGCGGCCAACCGGAGGTTGCATTGAGGTTGAGGCCGGACATACCCAGCTGGCTTGGGTGGGCAAGGTGGACGACGAGCTCTAATGCGGCGCGGAGGTGAAGGGGTTGTACGCACCGGTTCCTGAGCCCGGCGGCGCCAGGGAGAACAAGTTCCTCGTGCGGTGGCCGGCGTCGTAGACGGGGATGTTGCCGAAGTCCAACCCCGAAGAGCCATCTCCGTATCCGTCGGCGTTGAAGGCCGCGGGGTTGCCGGATCCGCCAACGGTGAAGCCCGCGGGGAGTCTGGATCCGCCGGCGTTGAACTCCGCGCCGTCCCCTTCGTCGTTGAAGTCGTCCATCACCGCCGACGGGGTCAACAACGGTGCACCCGGTACCGAACACCGTGCAGCGGACCGAGTAGGTCCTGGATCTGGTGGTGGAAAGGTCGATTGGAGCGGAGGCGACGATAGGAGCGGTGGGGGAGAGGGACAGTGGCTGAGGGGGACAGATCTAGGCGGGGGAGAGGGAGAGCGGCGGGGGAGAGGGCCAGCGGGGCGGGGGATTCCTAGAGCGGCAGGGGAGGGGGAGAGCGGCGGGGAGACGAGAGCGGTGGGGGAGAGGCGAGCGGCGCGGGTGAGGGGGGAGCGGCGGGGGAGAGGACACCGGCGGGGAAGAGGGCGAGCGGCGCGGGCGAGGGGGAGAGCGGCGGGGGAGAGGACACCGGCGGGGGAGAGGGCGAGCGACGCGGGGGAGGGGGGAGCGGCGGGGAGGGGGAGAGCGGCGGGGGGGGGGAGGGAGAGTGACTGCGGACGGTGCTAGGGTTGGGAGTGCGGCCGGTGCTGTGCCGCTGGATAAGGTTGCGAAGTTTGGGCTGAAATCGGGACATCCTAAAGGCCGATTTTGGACCAAAGTTTGGTAGGCCGTTTAGTTCAAAAGTCCAAAAAGGTGGCCCAAATACTGTACAAAGGCCTTGTTTAGTTCCCTCCAAAATTCCAACTTTGGCACTATGCAAAAAGAAGGTTGCCCATCACATCAAACTTGCGGTACATGCATGAAGTACTAAATGTAGACAAAATCAAAAACTAATTGCACAGTTTTGTTGTACTTTGCGAGACGAATCTTTTGAGCCTAATTAGTCAATGTTTGGACAATAATTTACAAATACAAACGAAATGCTACAGTTGCGCATTTATAGTAAAATCCCAACTTTAGCACTCCCAAATTGGAAACTAAACAAGGTCAAAGTCAAATTCGACCCTCAACTTAACAAGGCCTAGGATTGTTTATGCAATTTTACCCTTTTTTATAATCAAGTTGCACCCTGTGTCCTGTCTTCCGAGAGAAGGAAGCGGGAGCGGAAGCCCTATATATAATTTTTGCCGCCTTCGAGCCCTCTTTGAACCCAAAACCAACCAAACCACCTTCAGTCCCTTCCAGTCGCTGCGAGTGGGCCCATGTCGTCGTCCGCGGCGCATCAGAAGGCCGCTGCGGCGGCGCCGGCGGAGGAGGAGGCGGTGGATCACGGTCCCTTGCCCATCGAGCAGCTACAGGTATGACTTCCTCCGCCGCACCATCGCCCAGCTCTTGGTTCGATCCCTCCAAGAACCACGTTTCTAGGATGTTTCCACCGTTTCTTAGTTGGTGTACCTGGTGGATCCTTGGGGGGCGAAACCCTAGGTTCTTCATGCTTTCGCGCCCCTGAAACCGCACGAATTCGAGGGTTTCATCGACGATTTGGTCCGTTGGGAGGGGTGCGCCGAGGTGGTTTAGCCCAATTTGGGGAATTTCTAGGGGAGTTCTTGGGGCCTCCCAATCCCCATGTTCTTGTTTGTTTTCTGCTCGGAAATTTTTTACAAAATGCCAAGGGAATGAAGGTTTCTCCCCTCTGATTTTCGTGTTGCGGCTGCCAAATCCTAATTTCTTGGGCCTCTTCTCAAGTTGGCCTGCAATTGCCGAGTTGGAGTTCTTCAAATTTTTTTCACTGATTCAGAGTCAATATGCAGCGTAGCAACAACGAGTATATGCTTTATGCTGGTTTAATTCTTCACCACAGATAGCATTGAATGACCCCATGTGTCAGTTCTTTCGAACCTGAAAGGCTACGGATATTGTTTTGCCTTGTGTATGAGTTGAATGCAGAAATTAGGTACATGTACTACATTATTGAACTGTTATGATCAAACAAATGTCATAATTGCATTGCACCTTGGCAAAAAGAGGTCCATATGTTCTGAAAACTACTTTCTAAGACTTCATTTTTTCAGCATTGCAATTCAGTATGTGTTAAGATGCGTATCAGCAACAGAAGCTGCAAAATATTTTCACCTCCTAACTCCTATCATTGATTTCTTTATCTACATTAGCTGCAATTCTACTGTTAGACTGTACTACTACTTTGCTACTTCCGAGAGAAAAGTGACATTGTGACAGTTGGGTGCACTATCCTTCTTTGCATAATGCCTTCAGTAGGCTATTGAACTGGATGTAATCTGTTAATGTTATCTCAATGGGAATGGGGGATCTTCTCGTAGGAAAAAAAAATAGTCCGGTGTAGCTGAACCGTTATATGATTCTTGTAAAATTTCCTGCGCAGACTTCTGGAATAGCTGCACTTGATGTGAAAAAGCTCAAAGATGCTGGTCTCTGCACCGTGGAATCTGTAGCTTACTCTCCGAGGAAAGATCTTTTGCAAATTAAAGGGATTAGTGAAGCCAAAGTCGACAAGATAATTGAAGCGGGCAAGTAATTGTTTGCTTCTGTTATAGAGCACATTATTACATTTCTTTTTGTATAAAAATAAATTTCCTATGCGAACCATAAATGTTCACAAAATGTTCACAAACACTGGCAGCTTCCAAGTTGGTTCCACTAGGATTTACTAGTGCTAGCCAACTTCATGCGCTGAGGCTTGAGATCATCCAGATTACAACTGGATCAAGAGAGCTTGATCAAATTTTGGATGGTAATGTACTGCTGGCTGTCTGGCTATCATTATTTTTTAAATGCCTTACTGCCATAATTGTGGTATATGATAAGCAATAACAACTGTGTAGTTATGTTTTCAATTTCAACAGGAGGAATAGAAACTGGGTCTATCACAGAGATCTATGGTGAATTTCGCTCTGGGAAGACTCAGCTGTCCCACACTCTCTGTGTCACATGTCAGGTATTGCGCTGAAATACCAATTCTAAGATAACAAATCACCACAACTAATACAGGAATGATTTCTAGAATAACATGCTCCAATATGTCTCTGTTTGTATGTTGATAAAGCACCTACTGTTTACTGCTGTTTGAAAATATATTAGTCTGCTCTTGCAGTTATTGCATAATTTTTTTTTAGTTTTACAAATGTGGTAGTGATTTATGCAGCTCCCACTGGATCAAGGTGGTGGTGAAGGAAAAGCTTTGTATATTGATGCAGAGGGCAAGTTCAGGCCACAAAGACTTCTCCAGATAGCAGACAGGTGATATGGCAATTGAAATATTATTTGCTTCACTGCTATTTAGACTCGAACTGTTAAACAAATTTATTTTGTTTCCAGGTTTGGCTTGAATGGTGCTGATGTACTGGAGAATGTGGCTTATGCCAGAGCATATAACACTGATCATCAATCAAGACTTTTGCTGGAGGCAGCTTCCATGATGGTGGAGACCAGGTGAGTTTATCTATTTATATAGAACTTTTGGTATACATGTCTAGTGATAGTAGCAAACTAAACTTGCTAAAAACATTTTACCTTTGATTTCACTTCATCTTTTGGAGGTTTGATAATACTAATATAAGGATGATGTTCAATATGTTTACGGTTGCATAGTTTGCTACCGATAAGTAAGATATTAAGAAGCTTCATTTATTGTCCCCGTGGAGCAGAAGAAAAGGGTATTAGTTGTGATTCATGATCCACATTACCTTCAAGGAGTTGGCAAATTGGAATTCGGCAATGCATGCTATTGTAATGTGCACTGGTTCATATGTGCTTTGCTGATAATTTTAGTCAGTATATCAAATGCCCTTTTCTCTTACTACAGCCTTTTAACCTTCATGAACAGGCAATGAAATAGATACATGGGTTTTTCATTGGGCAAAACCTGTGTACTAGTGAAACTGGTATCTTGCAGGTCAGACCATATTTGTTTACATTTGCTTTAAATAGGAGGATCCTAGTGGTGTGGCCCAATGAGAAATCATTTTTTATGACAATGCTTGTGTAGCAAATAACAAGGCATGTGCCAGGTTTCTAGCTCCTGTCATAAAGCCATTTAGATTCTGACATCTTAAATATTTGACAAATTCAAACATTAGAACTCCATTGACCTTTTGCCTAGCACATGCTTCTCATCCCCAGTATTGCTAAATTGAAGCTCTATTTCTGCAGGTTTGCTCTTATGGTTGTGGATAGTGCCACAGCCCTATACAGAACTGATTTCTCTGGTAGAGGAGAGCTATCAGCAAGACAGATGCACCTGGCTAAGTTTCTTAGGAGCCTTCAGAAGTTAGCAGATGAGGTAATCAGCTTTTACTTTGATCACTGATGGCAATTGAAAATATTAGTTCTATTGAATTTCATACATTTGGTCTTGCAAATATTACTACAACTGAAGTTTTATGGAAAATTATTGCAACCAAAATATGGAACATACTTCTACTTCTCTTTGCTGCATACTGCTCAATTTGCCAATCAAGCGTAGCACCAACAGATTGGTCTCATGCCTATTTGGTATACTCACCTTTTTTTATGGCTGGCTCTAGTTTGGAGTGGCAGTGGTAATCACTAACCAAGTAGTGGCTCAAGTGGATGGTGCTGCAATGTTTGCTGGGCCACAAATCAAACCCATTGGAGGGAACATCATGGCTCATGCTTCCACGACTAGGTGCGCTACTCTGAGTAACCTGATGTCTCTATAGTTTATACTGCTGCTTCTGTTCAGTGCCTCGGTGTCTGAAACATGTCAATGTTGCGAAATCAGGCTCTTTCTTCGCAAGGGGAGAGGGGAGGAGCGGATCTGTAAAGTAGTAAGCTCTCCCTGTCTAGCTGAAGCTGAAGCAAGGTTTCAGATATCATCCGAGGGTGTCACTGATGTCAAGGACTGAAAAACTCTCCGCATGTGCAGCCTACAGCACGCCTTGCCTGCTCTTATGAATCGCTGGTTCGCTGTTTGCATTCTCACTGCCAGAGATGCTTGGATTAGTGCAGGTCCCTTGTACAACCACAATGGCAGTCTAGGCTGCCCCAATGGAAATGTGCATATGTTGTATCTTGGACAGGCATTGTTATCTTAATGTAAAGTGCCGCGTGGCCAAATGATAGATGTACAGCCAATCAATGACGATTTGGCAACTCAGCATGCTGCATCAAGCCCTGTTCTTCATTCTGAATGTACTTTATTTGCCATGATGCCGTTTAATAGATTTTGTTTTCTTGTAGTGATAAACAGTTTATGCTACCAACATTTGACTCCCTCTGTTCTTATGTAAATTATGTTTCCAGTACGCATACAAGTATATTGAACAGTGAAATGGATGCATATATTCCTCTATAAAGATATATTCTATTAAAGCTACTTTTGTGCAACTGTCCATAATGTTGAATATTGTCAAGCATAGTGATATATACCATTCTTACTGCATGTTGTATCACTAAATCAAACTAAAATGCAAAACTAAGCAATCCAATTTCCATTGAAGCAGCTTCCCTTATTTGGAATGGGTATCTTCGATGCTTTAGAGATTAGACAGGTTGCAACATTCTGTTGGTCAGCACAATATATGGATGCAGGTTGTATTAACAAGTACTCTCCACTCCAAATTATAAATCTTTTTGAACTTTCCTAGATTTATAATTTTTACTATGGATATACTCTATATCTAAATTCATAGCAAAATCTATGAACTAAGAAAGCCAAAACGACTATAATTTGAAACAGAGGGGTAGTATATTGCAAACAACTTTATATAAAAAATGGAAGATAATTTTATCAGGAAAATCAGGATTCGGAAGGTCAGTTTAAACTAATTCGAATACATAGCACTGGCGAGGAAAATGCAAGACGTCAAACTGACTACCGAATTACCACCATAATTACTGCTATGTCCTAACTATACAAAGCATTTCTGACAAAATTGTTATCTTCTCTGGCACAACTGTTCTCAGAGTTTCTGAAACATCACATCAGTACCATAAAGGCGATACATCATGTAGTCAAAACTGATTGGAAAACCCCTGGGATTCAACAGCAGTAACACCTCATCTGAGCTGACAGTTTTTACATCAATGATCATAGGTACAATTGGATGAGCTCATCGCTCACAACAGATGGTGTAAGAACACCAAGATCAGTCAGGAGAAGCGTGAGGTATTGTGGAGGAGTGTAGTCTCTTGCTGATGTCTCAACTTCCACGCCAGTGGGTACTGGGACTCCAAAATCTATTGGCCGGTGAGCTGGAGTCATGTCCTTTTGGTCCAAGGGATATAGACGAGCAAACTGGAAAAGTGGCAAAGATAGGCAACACCATCAGAAGCCGGTCCCATGCAGCAACATAATATTGGGATGCCAATTAAAAATGCACCCAAAATATACATAAACTTTCTGTGCATTATGGAACTAATGACTCAAGTAGTCATCAGTAGTGTTTCAGCATGAACGAAATATTCCCTCCGTCCCAAAAAGAATGACTTCCTAGGATTTTTCAGACAAATTAGGGGTGAGTGAAAAAGAAGCATGTACCCTTAGTTCAGTTTGCATATAGAAAATGGAGAAAATATGTTTCCATTTAATCATGCATGCACGAGATCAACACGCCAAATTATACATGCATAAGATTTAAATCCTAGAACGTCATTCTTTTTGGGACAAATTTTGAATGCCAAAACATCATTCTTTTTAGGACGGAGGGAGTATGTAGCAGGCCAGAAACTGAACTAAGCTCTACTGCTATAAAGCATCCTTTAAAAGAATCCATATCTTGTATTCTGGAAGACATGTTGCATCCCAGTATCGATTTAATCATATCCGAAAAATGATAGTAATGGAGTGCATGCGAATCAACAAGATGACCAAAGTAGTACATTATTATAGCAAACAGTACCTTGTAACTTTCTGCAGCCACATAAACAGGTTTGTTCATACTATGAGCCACAAGAGCTATCTGATAAGTGCCCATCATGTTGATTATTCCTCCACTCTCAACAACCCCATCAGCACCAACAAATACCATGTCAACTTCATCCATGGAATAAGCAACAGCTGAATCAATTAGCACCTTGACAGGGATGCCTAATGCTGCAAGTGCATTTGACATTCTTAAACCAGTTCTGTCTGGCCTGCCCTCTGAAGTCAAATAAAATAACAAACAGACATTAGAAATTACAAGAGTTTGCAACCTGTGCTTTGCACTAATGGAGTAATAGATGGATGCTTGGCTGCTTACTGTTGCTCCCAGAAGCAAGAGCACCAGTAGCCCAGATCATCAAAACAAGTAAATAACCATAGCAATTCAAAACTGATTATGGATGAGACATGTGTTTCTTAACAGTCGCAATATAAAGGACCCGTCCTCTCCCCTTATATATGAATTCAGTTTGACTGGTGCCTACATGTAATTGTTATAAGGACATGAGGGAAGCAAATACTGAAACAATGCCTACTGCGATTTGCCATTAAATTGCAGAGCACTACGCATGACAACTGCATTTCATGCAACAAAAAAGTACCATATAATGATCAGAATCGGAATAAGCCTAACTGCCTAAGGAAATAAGTTTGAACCTATCATAGTGCACCTCCGTGCAAGAATACACTATTTCCCACCATCACCATTCACTATAACAAATCATATTGCACTTTCATGCAATGTGTATTTCATTCCTATCATCATTTTATTTGTGTTCGAAAATCACATCTTGCAACTAGATCACTGTACCTGTGCATAGTACCCGGAAGAGCTTGCGGTTTGATGCAGCTAGCTTTAGAACTTCCAGCACTACTCTGGAGTACCCATGTACAAGCATAGTGCATCCATCATAAATGAAATCCTGGCTGAGCATTGCAATTGTCTTGCGAGCCTGAAAACGCATCACACCAAAGCATCAGAAAAAAAGGGCATAAATTTGACTATATAAACTAGAATGTAAGTTCTGGATTGGCTGATAACCTTTAAAGATATCTCTCCAAATTTCTCTCCACGCTCAATTAGGCGTGATTTTGCTGCATCAAACTTCTCATGCTCCAGATGTGAGGTTCTCGTTACAAACCGCATGAACAAATCACATGCAGCAGACAGAGAAATGGAAGTAGCATCCCAGGACTGAAACACATAGGAGCTTTTAATGTTAATACCCATAGTAAAAAGAAGACAATGAAAGCTATAACAAAAAAACTGAATAAATAAAACAACTAGGAGCAGTACACGATACGCCATCCACATGGATAAATCGAAACTCCTAGAATTATGATAAATATACTGCCCAAAAAGATTAACAAAGGAAGACCATGCAGAAAATAAGTGGTGACATCACAGTGGAGGCATGGATTTGCACGCGAGTCAAACTTGAAACCAGTAAAATGACTTGACAGAGGCGCACTTACCCGTCCTGGGGCTCAGGTAACTAGCGAGTATAAAGGCACAATAAAAAGGACAAAGTGCATGAAGCATGACTGATGGATTTGCACATTAAAATGACTATGATTTATGAACATCGAACATTTAGCTTTTCCAGACTGTCGTCAAAAGGTCAGTTGAATTATTCAGATTCAGAGCATGGTAATTAAGGTGAGATTGTGAAACGGAAAAAGTAGGGCCAAATGTGCTAATTAGGGTGTCAACCACTTTTATGCAAGCAGAATTTCGATTCACTATCTTTGCTTAACATGGACACACACTGGCACACATAGTTCCAAGAAGGCCAAGACCCGTTGGGGGAATAATGCCCATCACTGCAAATATACACTAGCGCAGCAGTCGGGAAACATGGAGCAGGTGAATCGGCTGCGCTATCGACCTTGAGCTTGTCGGAGGCCTTCTTGAGCTCGATCTCGAGCTCCATCATGGTGGTGGCCCTGCTAGAGCGGATGACGGCGGCCAGCGCCATGATGGCGGCCACCGCCTCCGCGGCCTCGGGCTTGCGGCGCCAGAAGTTGAACTCCTCGATCACGCCTCCGGCGCCCCCGGGGGAGGGGGGAGGAGCGGCGGCCGCATCCGCCGCCGCCGCCGCATCGGCGCCGGGGGAGGCGGCCGCGGCGGCGGCGGCGTGCGCGAGCCAGTCGCTGGAGACGACGGCGTGGTGCTCCGCGCGCGTCTGGTAGTAGGCGGAGATGGGCGGCGGGACGGGGCTAGGGTTAGGGTTTTGGGCGGCGTCAGGCTCCATGGGAGGGGAGGGGAGAGGGGAGGTCAGAGGAGAGGAGGGAGACGAATTGAAGCTGTGGCTCCGTGAGAGATGATCTCAGCCGTCCGTTGCAGAGAAGAGAGCATAGTGTAGTTTGGGTTATTGGAAATCCAACCATCGCCTTAGTTGGTTTTGACTATAGAACCGCAAAATCAGGAATCTTTGGCCACACAACTTTTAAAACCGTTCATATTTGGCTATCGAGCGATTTTGGTGGGTAGTTTTGCTGACGTAGATGCCACATGGTAGCAGGCCCACTTGCCAGCCCTCATATCTCTCTTTCTCCTCTCCTCTCCTCTCCCTCTTTTCTCTCCTGCACCAGCCATCCCCCGCGCCTCCAGCCGCCCCTGCACCTCCCGTCCCTGCGCCTCCCCTGCGCCAGCCGCCGCCATCCCCCGTGTCTCCCTTGCCCTGGCCGATTCCAGCTCGCACCAAACCCGGCGGCGACGGCAACGTCCACCCCCCTGCGCAGTCACCGCACCACTTGCGTAGCTGCCAACGAGCGATGGCACGGACCCTGGCGAGCAGCGGTGCAGGAAGGGGAGAGGCAGGCCTTGGTGAGCAGTGGTAGAGTGCCTGCCTGTGGTGTGGAAGCGGCCAGGCGTTCAATCGCTGACGGTCTGGCACATTGGGGGTTCAGATGGGTGGCGCGGGAGATAGAGGAGGTGGAGGGCTTCGTGTGGAGGCGCTCACCGGGATGGCCGGAATCGAAGACGGTGGCTGTGACGGCGGCTGGGTCGGGATCCATGGGGCGGCGACGCTCCGGTGGACGACAAGCGATGAGAACGGGCGGTATGTGTGCGGCTCGGCGACAGCGTCCTCGTGGTGGTGTGCGTTCTTGCTGGTGTTGACCGAAGCGGCTGAATTGGCTTAGCGAAGCTCGTCGACGGCGGCGAGCAGCAGTTCTGTCTTCGTGTGGGGGACTCCAGCGGCGCCCGGCGTAGGTTAGGCCGGCGCAGTGGAGGCTTGTGCAGGGGCGGCCGGCGCGGGGGCCGCCAGCTGTCGGCCGAGGAGATAGGAGAGAAGAAAGAGATAGGAGAAGGAGAGGAGAAAAGAAAGAGAGAGGAGGGCTGACAAGTGGATCCCACCGTCATGTGGCGTCCATGTTAGCAAAACTACCCACCAAAACCGTCCGATGGCCAAATATGAACGGTTTTAAGAGTTGAGTGACCAAAGATTCCTAGTTTTGTGGTTCGATGATCAAAACCAAACTGAGGCGATAGTTCGATGGTCAAAAATGGACTTCTTCCTATTAGCAATGGCACCAAAATGTCACCAAATTCGTTGCCATTTTTAATGTATAAAAAATTACTGCATTGTTAATAAATAAATTCAGGTGGAACAGCGATGGTACCTCGAATTTCAAAGTCGGCAAAGGGAGTAAAATGTGATCTCTCGTAAGCTTATTTTCATTTTGGACATAGAAGATTCAGCATGTAAAATGTATTTGTTCTTGTATACCTCTAGTGTAATGTATCTAAACTATAAGATTAAAGTAGTGACTTTTAGCCTATGGAATATCTTGACAATGAATGTATAAAAAACAGGACAACACATGAATGACGTAACCATATGAATTACAATACAAAAGTTCACTGATTTGCCAGTCTAGTTTATTCCCATTACCAACCTGACTACTCTGCCCTGTATAAAACGTTGTCACGGTTCACAAATTGAAATGCTAAAGCTCGTTAAACAACATGAAGCTCGTTAAACAACAAAAATATAGTTCCTTTTATGATTCTCGCTTAGGGTGCTAGAGGTTCCGAGTTCAATTCTTGGAATGCCCCTATCTTTCCATATTTTTAGTTTTGTTCCATCTTTTTCTCATTTTCTGTTTTACATTGCAGGATTCTGTACCGTGCCATGTTTTAAACTAACAGCGGGCAAGATGAAGTTGCTGCGTGCTAATTGATGAAATATAAAGTTTCTGCGTAAAACTTAAATTCATTTTCATTATGGTTTGCATAGTGTTGACCGGCCCATGATAAATGAATCCCTTTTTAGTTTGTTCCAGCTTTTTCTTATTTTCTGTTTTGAGTTACATTGCAGGATTCCGTACCGTGCCATGCTCATTGATGAAATATAAAGTTTCTGCGTAAAACTTAAATTCATTTTCATTATGGTTTGCATAGTGTTGACCGGCCCATGATAAATGAAACCTTTTTTTCACCGAAGGCCACACGGTAAGTTCTTTTTTTTTTTACATAGGAGCGAAGTATCCAAATTTCCTTATGTTTCATAGGAGTTATTTGATCTGTGTCCAAGCCAGTCTTAAAAAAGAGCAGCACTCGAATAAAAGCAAAGCCTATACGCATCTTTAACCCTAGGTGAATGACTCCATAACCCATAGAACTTTATAAAAGAAGGCAACAATTTTGTATCTATAAAGTTACTAGTAGGTAGCTTTTTCATGTAAATTTTGGAAAACCCTAACATAATGTACGTCCTCGCTCTTTTAACTTTGTGCCATCTCTCTCATTCCTAGTGTTCACCTAAACTATAGCGGCATGTTCGCTTTATACTTCTTCGGCGGCTGTAGCTGCAGCCCAACTGTTCGGCTGCAGGGCGAAAACAGTTGCAGTCCAACCGCTCGGCTGCAGGACCAACCACACTTTTTTTTCCAGTAGTTTAAATCCTAATTTAGTAGTTTCCTATACTTAAGCATTGGCACCATTTCTTCTGATGTCATCTTTCCCGTCATTTTTTAGGTGCTGCAAGGTGCAGTTAGCTACACGGCTGGCTGGAGCTACAACACAGCCACAACCATCTCTACCGAATGGAGTGTAGATGTTTTATGATCTCCGTTCTTTAGCCAAAAAAAGTGAACTACATGGACATTTTCGCCCAACATGGTTAGCCATCATGTAGCTTTCATATGCCTTTTAATCATTATAAATAATTGTTTTGCGCTTTTGTAATTTTCTTTGCTATAAGAGTCTGTTGGGAGTGTTTAGTGCATCACGTAATTGTTGGGCAACCCCCAAGTGTTGTGACTCGTGAAGTTTCTAGATCGATAGGAGTTTATATGTTCTTTTTTAATGCTCTCACTCTACATCTTTGAAACTTATTTTTGAAAAAAAAAAGAATCTTTTAATTTCGAGGAAACAGAATTTAAGTCGTTCTCGGGGACAGAGGGATACGGTTTATGCAAGTAATGTTTATTCACAACAACTACTCTTCGTTCGACTCAAAATCTATATTGTTTTAGATTCTAGTTAGTCAAACTTATTTGGACCCACCAACATATAAAAAGTTATATAGATTTACATCACGCAGTTGAACTTTCACCATTTAAATGTAGAATTTTCACCATTTAAAGTAGTATATGTATACCTATACCATAAAAGAAGTCCATTAACTACACCAAGGAATTTACTTCCTCCCGGACAACATTGACTCATTTACTCTTCAAACTATTTCAACTAGTTTAATCTATCTCTATTGACATTTTTTTTCTTATTTCTCCATGTACAAGCCAAGGTTTAAATACATATTTTAAGATGATTTAAGGGTATGAATCCTATGTTAGAAAATACTTTGAGAATTTCTCATCACCACTTCAATGCAATTTTGGGCGTGATTGGTTTTCGTATCTCGGTAGCCTGGCTCGCATCACCCATGCAGGCCTGTGCTAGCTAGCCCGCCGCACGCAACTGGCTTTTGTTTGCTTGGCTCCACCAATACAGACAAGACGGGTGGAGACTTTGATTGGTTACCCACGTCCAGACATTTGCTAATTTGTTTTTCTCTCACTGCACTCTTAGCCCCGTCGCACTCGCCAACATCGCATGAGCTAGGCCCGCGGGAAACGCCCGCTGACGAGCTTGGCTCTAGCTTCCTTTTTGCACCTATGAAGTCTAGCTCCGGCGTCTACAAAGGTAACCAATCATCCTCCCATGCGTCTACGAAGCCTGGTCGGGGGATATGCGACCAACCAATCAGACCCTTTGCACATCTACAACCCAATTTAGTATTAGATACTCTAATAAACTATAAAAATCGCAAAAAAAATCTTAATGCATTTTTGTGTCGAGTACTCGTGTTCCATCAACTCGTGCCGGTGCTACGGCTGGTCGGCTGCATAAGTTCTCTTTTGCTGGGCCGTGTCGCTGGCCCGCTGCGATGGTTCACTTTCAGTACAGCAGTTCATCAAAAGCTTGACGACGCCATTCATTGCAGAGCCGCCGTCTCGCTGGCCCGTGGGACCATCCCAATTACAGCGGCACAGAGGGCCCACCGGCCCAGCCACCAGCAGAGTGCACACGCGAGCGCGAGCAGGGAACCCCCTTCCCCACCTCTCCCTTCCAGAGCACAACCCCCCGCTTTCCCCTCTCGTCTCCTATTCCTCCCACCCCCGCGGCTCGACCCGGGCTCCCTCCCCCTCCCAAACCCTAGCTGCCTCCCTTCCTTCCTCCTCGGGGGCGGGCTCCTCCTCTGCGGATCTAGCGCGGGGAGGTTGGGTCTAGAAAAGGAGGGCGCGGCGCGGGTCGGCGGGGATGGACGGGCCCAAGCGGCAGCTGCGGGTGCGCCTCCGCGTCACGGCGCGCCGGCGGGGCGGCGGCGGCGACGCCGCGGACGGCGGCGGCGCCGGGGCCGGCGCGGGCGGCCGGAAGCGCCGCCTCGACGCGCCCGCCCTCAACTCCGCCGCCAAGCTGCAGCGCCGCGAGATCGGGGGACGCCAGCTCGCCGCGCGCGGCGGCGGGCCCGCGGCCGCCGTGCCCGAGCGCTTCCGGAACATGCGGCTCCAGGTATTTTCTGCCTCCTCCGCCGCCGCCGCGTCCGTTACTCATTGCCCTTTGGGTCGGGGAGGCCTGTGGCTGTTGGCCAGGGCGCCGGCGAACCTAGGGTTTTGGCCGGCGTCGGCCGCGCGCGGGGTCCAATTGGAGGAAATTCGTGGGTAGTTTGGCATGGAATTTAGTTCTCGCCGGTTCCAATTGTGCAAGGCTGGAAATTTTTGTTCTTGAGAGGAGAAAGATTTGGTCTTGGTGGGGGATCCCCCAGTCGTTGAGTTCCAGCGAAAAGGCCCGCCTTTGAGGCAAATGAGATGCATTTTAGGGTTATGTCTGAGTGTGGAAGCCTCAACTGTTGGTTTTCACATGTGTGATGGTCAAGATGCATCGGCTTGAACATATCATTCCTTTATGTCTTCTTTATAGGCCCTTGCACCGGCACCATTGCTGTAGTTTGGGGATGCCAGCTGCTGGAATTGAATTGTAATCATCATCGTTTAGAATTGGGGCGATTGGGATTGCCCTTCAGGTTATTCAATCAGAGAGAGCGTTTCCGGAACATGCGGCTCCAAGTGCACACCTTCGCCGCTGTGTCCGCTACTCACTGCCCTTTGGGTTGGGGAGGCCTGTTGCTGTGGGCCTGGGCACCGCCGTGTGCTATCAGTGCCAGCAAACCTTGGGTTTTGGCTGGCTCCGGCCGTGCACGGGATCCAATTGGTGGAAAAATCATGGTTGTTTGGCATGAAATCTCGTTCTCGCGGGTTGCATTTGTGCAAGGTGGGAAATTTTGGTTCTTAAGAGGAGAAAGATTTGGTCTTGGGGACTCCGCAATCGTTGAGTTCCAGTGAAAGGCCCACCTTTGAGGCAAATGAGAAGCATTTTAGGGTTATGTTTTCAGTGCCAGAGCCTCAACTGTTGGCTTTCACATCTGTGATGGCCTAGATGCATTAGTTTGGACATATCATTCCTGTATGATTCCTTTATGGGCCCTTGCGCCAGCACCATTGCTGGGGTTGGGGCTATCAGCTGCTGGAATTGAATAGTATTGTCATTGCTCAGATGTTCAGAATCAGGGCCATTGTGATTGCGCTTCTGGCTATTCAATCAGAGAGATCTCTTGGGTTCGGTAATTCGATCTAGTGCCTTGGTGTAAAATGGAAAATGTGAAATGGCTTTCAATGAACATTTATAGTATGCACATTATGCATTTTTGTTGTAAAAAAGATTTGGTCTTGCAGATTCCCAGTTGTTGAGTTCTTGCAAAGTGTCCGTCTTTGAGACAAATGAGATGCCTTTTAGGGTTATTCTTGAGTGTTGAAGCATCAACTATTAGTTTTCGCATGTGTGATGCTCTAGATGCATTAGTTTGAACATATGATTATTTTATGTTTTCTTTGTTGGTGCATTGGGCGAAATTAGTTGGGTACTCTTACTTAGGACTGTATTTCTTGCGTGCTCTGAATGTGCTAGGCGGGAAACTCTGTCCTTGAGAGGGAAAAATAAAGATTTGATCTTGGGGATTCCGTTGTAAAAGGTCACTCTTTGAGGGAAATGGGATGCTGCCTCTTAAGGGTTATTTCTTGTGTGCGCAGGATTTAACTGCTGATTTTGTCATGGGTTGTGCTGTAGATACCTTAGTTTGAGCATGATTCTTATATGCTTTCTTTGATTGGCATCTGCAACTCTGGGGTTGAGGCTGTGAACTGATGGAATTGAATAGTAACCATCATCGTCCAGAATTTGGGCCTTGGGGATTGCGCTTCATGTATTTTTATCACAGGGAGCTCATGGTTCTAGATTAGAACTGGAGCTTTGTTATAAAATGGAGTGTGTGAAATGACTTGCAACATTTCAAGTATGTACATTACACTCTTTTTTGCTGTATACCTTTGCTTCTTTTTTTCCTTTTTAAAAATATGTTCCAACTTCGAGCCGCAGATATTAAAAATGAGTAGGATTGCATCTTTAGGTCTGTCTTGCTTCCTTAATCGGGGGGGGGGGGGGTAGCATGATTCGGTATTGAGCATTTGGATTAATCAGTGGACTGGGATGTATAATTTTGAATTTATTATTTCTTTAGGCTATCTACCTCTCTCCTTCATTCCCTGTCTTCCTCCGGACCATTCGAGAAATTTATATGGTTATTGTGGTTCTTTGATACACAAATCTGATTAAAACATGCCATTTCTGTTTAATAGAGGTACCTCAGTGCTGGGTCCTCATTCATTGTTTGTATTGTTGTTCAATATGGCTTAGTAGAAGGGCCAAAATGGCTGTATTGTTGCTGATATGTCTACTGATATATCTGCTAGGTTTTGTGGGTGTGGAATGTGAATTTGTGCAATGTTTTGATACGATAATGCTCAAACTTTTCAATGTGTAGAGTTACAGAGCCTGTAATATGTTCTGAGTTATGTACCGGCACGAACCATTTTATTACATTGACACTATAATCCTTTTGCCTGGTGCAGGAAGAGTTTGATACATATGATGCCAATGCTCACCTATTTGTGAAGCTGCAATTTCTTAGAAGACGATCCAAAATCATTGAGATTGTTGCTGCAAAGGATATCATATTTGCGCTGGCTCATTCCGGTCTTTGTGCTGCTTTCAACCGAGGTAGGTGTTCTAAAGATGAGACATGTATGTGACACAATTTGATAAAAATATGGGTATCACCGTCATCTGATCTCTGCTTTTGTATTTTTTTTTGTGTCATCAGTAACAAACAAGCGCATAGCCTTCTTGAATTTAAGCCCAGATGAAGTGATTCGGAGCTTGTTCTACAACAAGAACAATGATTCACTTATTACTGTGTCAGTTTATGCATCTGACAATTTCAGTACATTGAAGTGCAGAACAACCCCAATTGAGTAAGAACATATGCTCGGAAATTTCTCTTAAGTTTCCATGTGATGCTATGTGACTTTTCAAGAAGCACTCTATGAATATGTGCTTTTTACATTTACAGTTCTTTTAGTCCTGCATATGATCTATTCAAGTGTTTTTTCATTGATTTTATTGACAAAATGCAACTTATGATAGTTCTTGGGCTTGACTAATATACAGTTTTTGAACTCTAATGTTGTTTCAGGTATATTAGAAGGAATCAATTAGATGCCGGGTTTCCTCTGTTTGAATCAGAATCTCTGAAGTGGCCTGGATTTGTGGAGTTTGATGATGTAAATGGAAAAGTACTCACATATTCAGCACAGGATGGGTAGGCCTTCTTAAACTGTTAATTGCATTTTGAGTGGTGTTTTTCATAAAAAATGTTCTAAATGTCATCGTTTTATCTGAAGTATCTATAAGGTCTTTGACTTGAAGAACTACTCCTTTCTATATTCAATACCAGATGAAAATGTGCAAGAGATAAAGATCAGGTTTGTGCTCTCTTTCCTTTAGTTTTGTCTATAATCCTGTATTCTGAAGGACAAATGATGACTTGTGGTTTTTTTTATCTACTTCAGTCCAGGAATCATGCTCTTGATATATGATAGGACACCAAGTTATGTTCCATTGAAGATATTATCAATTGAAGATGGAAAGCCACTGAAATTTTTTAAGCACTTGTTGCACCGCAACAAGAAAATTGATTTCATTGAGCAGTTCAATGAGAAGCTCCTTGTCAAGCAAGAGGATGAAAACTTCCAGATACTTGATGTGTGTCATACTCATGAGAGTTATTTTAATCTTTTTTAGCTTATCTCTTATTTCATGAAGGACTAATGATTAGATCGTCTTTGTGTTTCAAAGGTGCGGACTTCCGAGCTAATTGAAGTCGGTGTCTCCAAATTTATGACCCCTTCAGCATTCATTTTTCTTTACGAGAACAATCTCTTCTTGACATTCCGAAACAGAACAATTGCTGTATGGAACTTTCGGGGAGAGCTTGTGACTTCATTTGAAGATCATTTGCTTTGGCATCATGATTGTAGCACCAACAATATTTACATCACTAGCGACCAGGATCTAATTATCTCTTATTGCAAATCAGAGGCGGTGGCGGAGGATGGTACAGGTATAGTACTCAAACACTTATTGATTCAAAAATTAATAGGTTCCATATATAATCGCTTCATCTCACTAGTGGTTTTTCTTACGGGCCTATGTGCTACTACACTGATATATAAATATGACGGATTGTTTTAACATTATAAATCTGGTAGAAATATTGATGCTGGCCACCATTACCATATCATATATAATATATGTGGAACATACTATAGAATCTCCTTCAGTTCCTTTAGTTCTGTAGAACTATTTGCGAGAGTTATCCTGACACACGTGGCATCTGCAGTTACTCCAATTGGATCTATCAACATGAGCGAGATTATGACAGGCAAGTGCATTGCCAAGATTGCTGCCGGTGACCCTGCCCTCAATGTCACCCCTAGCAGAAACAGTAGCAAGAAGCAGTCCTCTGTCTGGAGCACAGTTCCAGAAGCTCTGGAGGATGTCACAGCGCTGTTCTATGATGAGGACAGGAATGAGATCTACACTGGCAACAGCCAAGGCCTTGTCCATGTGTGGTCTAACTAGATAGTAACATGCACATAGTTCCGCCCTTTTGATTAGTTTTACTGCATTCTGTATAATCTCTGGCCCTGGGGCTGGGGCTCACCTAGCTTTTGTATTTGCCAATAGGATGTGTTTCCTTGAGCAACCATGAGAACGCAAAGTGTTCTTGTAAATATTATTTTGTATCGTCATGGCCTTTACCATGTTCTTGTTCTTCTGGTAACATAGAAATTAGCCTCTGAATCAAACTTAGCTGGATACTGCCTGCGGCCTACCCAAGTTTCTGGCTGTGAGACAGTAGAGGTCTGAAGTTCTAAGATCAAATGTAATAGTAGTGGTTGGTGAAATGATGTGTTCTGTAATATATTGTTGCCGTCACGCTTTTACAATTCCTGATGGCTGTGGTCCCTTGCCTGTAAGTTGCCAGATGATCCTGTGTGAAGCCCACCTTTTTATCATCATCGATTAATCCATGTCTTACTGACCTGAGCATTCTGAAACTCAAGCAAATCCTCGGCCACGGCAGCTCTGAAACATGAAACAAATTTGCCACAATTTTAGCCCCCATGAATCAGGTTCAGTATGGAACCTAAATGTTTTTGTTCTTTTTTTTTTTACGAAAGAACCTAAACAATGTTGAGATTTGTGAAACCTCAGCCGGTGTGAGTGTGAGCAAAGCACGTCATTATGCATGGGAAATGGCAGATCTTAGTACAGTTGGCGAAGAGCCGAAGACACAGCAACATGACAATGAATCCTCATAGACAAATAGTGCAAACATTTTTTTTTTGCGAGAATACAAATAGTACAAACATGATTTTGCTTTTCCAAAGAACCTGGCACCATGGCAGCCAGCGTGCAAAAGCAAAACATTTAGGCAGCTAACTTGGCGAACAAACTCACGCAGATTCAGGGGTCGTAGGCTCATTGGCCAGTGTTAGAGAAGTACATTGCTATACGTCAGTTGTCTTATAGGTCGTCTCATGTAGTGCCACGTAGTATTATTGTGGATGTGGAGGAGAGAGAACAAGGAGAGAGAATGAGGTCGCTGTTTCGCAAAACAACCACCTCATAAGCATAATTTTAGAAGTACGAGACGCCTACTTCACCATTGTATGAGTTGTGGTTGCTATGCAACTTATAGTATTTCTATTTTTATGTGTACAAATTAAGGAAATAGAATTACTATGAGACAACATGTGTTTATTAAATTATCTCAAGATTACGTGTTAATGCATGGGACCGGCTATTAGACAATACCAATGTACTTGCCCTTAGTTGAAGTATTTGTGCCTGGACGCTATACATCCCGTCCCGTGAATGATTCTATATTTTTTTTTCTGAGAAGACACAGGAGAGCTGTGAGAAACAAAACTGGTTTGTTACAAATGATTCTATATTTCTATCTCGACAAAGCCACGATCCGCCTCACGATCTTCATCGTTCATCAGTCATCACCGACCTGACCCGCCCCCCGGCCATGGCGCCCGAGCGGTTCCGCAGCATGCAGCTCCACGTACACGGTCACACGGATAACCAGACCTCCTCATTATCCCGCTTCCGCCACCGCGTTCGCTGATGTTCTTGTGGCGCGGCGGTGCTAGGGTTGTGGCCGGCGGCGCTATTTTTTCGTTTGCGCTAGGGTATGTTGTTGCTGATATAGCATTATCTCCTGTGGGCCTGTTCAATGTTCTGATGCAGTGTACGAACTTTTCATGTATGTAACATTACTGAGCCAGTGTATGTTTTCTGAATGAATAGAGAACCCAGATTAATTGTTCCTTTGGGCACAAACCGTTTCAATGTATTTAGCATTCACATTACAGTTCCTCGTCTGCTGCAGCAAGAATTTGGTACCTACGTGGCTGCAGCACTCACCCCATCTGTGATGAAGTATCTTAAAAAAAGATGCAAAATTATTGAAATCTTAGCAGCAAAGGATATTATATTTACTCTTTCTCATTCTGGACTTTGTGCGGCTTTTGACCGAGGTAGGTGTTCTGAAGATGATATCTGTATCGTACATGGCACAATCTGAATATCTGCTAAAATTTGTGGGTGTCATTTGCCCTCTGCCTTTGTATTTTTGTGTCTGCAGTAACAACCAAGCGCATAGCCTTCTTGAATTTAAGCCCAGATGATGTGATTCGGAGCTTGTTCTGCAACAAGAGCAATGATTCGCTTATTACTGTATCACTTTATGCATCTGACAATTTCAGCACATTGAAGTGCAGAACAACCCCGATCGAGTAAGAACATATGCTCCAAAATTTTCTCCGAATGATGCTATATGTAACTATTATGTTTAATGTAATTTACTGTTTTTTCTTAGTTCCATGTATAAGCTGTGCAGGTGCTTTTAAATTGACTTGTTTGACAATGCAATTTGCCAAAGTTCTTGGGCTGAATTGATAGATGTTTGGCATTTTCAATATTCTTGCAGGTATATTAGAAGGAATCAGTTAGATGCTGGGTTTCCTATTTTTGAGTCCGAATCTCTGAAGTGGCCAGGATTTTTGGAGTTTGACAATGTAAATGGAAAAGTACTCATATATTCAGCACAGGATGGGTATGCCTTCTTAAACAGTCAATTTTTTTTTCACAACCATATTGATCTAATGGCCATCCTTTTATATGCATCATCTATAAGGTCTTTAACTTGGCAAACTACTCCTTTCTGTATTCAATACCAGATGAGAACGTGCAGGAGATAAAGATCAGGTTTGCATCTTACAGTATTCCAGGGGCCTAATTGATGCCTTCTTTAATTTCTTATTTCAGTCTGGGATCCATGCTCTTGATATCTGATAGAATGCCAAGTTATGTCTCATTGAAGATATTATCGATTGAAGATGGAAAGCCACTTAAATCTTTTAAGCACTTGTTGCACCCCAACAAGAAAATTGATTTCATTGAACAGTTCAATGAGAAGCTCCTGGTCAAGCAAGAGGGCGAGAACCTTCAGATACCTGATGCACGGCATAATTCAGTTAATGGTATTTTTTTTTTCTAGAGTAGCCCCTACTTCTTGTGAGCCTAATAATTGATGTTCTTTGTGTTGTGAAGGTTTGGAACTCTGAGCTAATTGAAGTGAGTGCCACCAAGTTTGTGATCCCTTCAGAATTCACTTTTCTGCACGAGAGAAATCTTTTCTTGACATTCCGGAATAGAATGGTAGCTGTATGGAATTTACGCGGGGAGTTTGTGACTTCATTTGAAGATCATCTGCTTTGGCATGACGATTTCAGCACAAACAATATTTACATTACTAATGATCAGGATCGGATTATCTCATACTGCAAATCCGAGGCAGTGGCAGACGATGGCACAGGTCTGTACTCAAACCCATCATTTCCTCGATAAATTGTTTGCATCATTTATTTATGTAAACGGAACTGCTTTCCTCTTCCAAGTGCGACTTTTTTTAACTGGATTGCTGTACTAGTACACTGATGTGTAAAAATGCTACGTGGTTCTGGCATTAAATCTTGCTGAGGCTGGTATATTGTACCACATTATATATGTGTATCAATATTACTAGTGAAAGTTGAGCATACCATGGAAGAACTTCTCTGGTTTGTAGAACTATTTGTGGGAAATTACCCTGACAGAAGTTCCATCTGCAGTTACTCCAATTGGGTCCATCAACATGAGTGAGATTACGACCGGCAAGTGCATCGCAAAGATTGCCACCAACGATCCTGCCCTCAGCGTCGCCCCTCGCGTAAATGATTGCAAATGTATTTGAGGCAGAACTGCTCCAGAAGCCCTCAAGGATGTTACAGCGCTGTTCTATGACGAGGACAGGAATGAGATATACACCGGTAACCAACACGGTCTGCTGCATGTGTGGTCCAATACATCCGGGTTTATTTGCGGGAAACTGTGATTGTGCAGTCGACTTCTGTATTTCTTTTTTTGTTATGCACCATGTTCTAGTAATAGCGTCCGAGTCGAACTGGCTTGATCCTGCATACCAAGCTTCTGGCGGTCAGACTGAATCTCTGAAGTGATTGCCAAATACTGTTTTCTTTCAATAGTGCTGTCGGCAGTTTTTTTTTTCAGATAGCAGTGGTTCTTTGGCTGCAAGTAGCTGGAATTTGAATGCCCAAATCAGCCATTTCTTATGAAAATGATATGCAAATATTTTCTGATAATTTGAATGCCCAAATCAGCCGCTTATTTGCAAGCGAATAATATTGGAAGATCAAAGCCTAAATGTACGATGGCATGAATGCACCTGTTGCTTTGCTGGAGTACCAGACCTTAGTATTCTGATAGTCATGCAATCCTATCGAATCCATCATTTTGAAACATGAAAGAAATTCACGGCAATTTAGCCCATAAATTGGATATCAAGTGATTCCAGGATCAGGTTCAGGTAAGTTGGCAAAGACAGAGCAACTGGACGTTATCTTCTAATAAACAAAAAAAGAATTTTGTTTTTCAAAGAACATGGCACCTCAGGTCTACGACATAATTCCAGAATCAAGTTACAAGAAATGTGGAGCGAACAGGGATCCTAGATATTTACATCACTCTAGAGAACAAACATTCTAGCTTTCTACCCAAAGGGTTCACAAATGCAACGAACAAATGAAACATTGCGAGGAGCACACTCCAATAGCAGCACAAGGAATCAGTAGTTCTCATTGGGTACAAAGAAGTCAAATGTCACATCGACACTACCAGACGTTTCTCCAGTGTCCTTGAAGTCGACGCCAACAATTTTCCCTCTGTACTGCTCTTCTGATTCCTGGTACTCTGGCTTCACACGGCGCACAGGAACGGTTACGGAGTACACTGTGCCAAGGCCAGCATCAGTTGAGATATCCACTTGGACGTTATCCCGTGATTCTATCTCAACAAACTCAGATAGTGCCTCAATGACATTCTCCACAATCTTTTTCTTTGCTTCGTCACTGACTTCACACCTGTCTGAGAACAGGATCATCTTAAGCCTCTGTTTTGCAATGTTTGCATTGGAGTTCTCCTTTATGGTTGGCGCAGGAAAGATTATCTTCCACGCTAATTTCAGACGGTCAAGAAATCCCATGTTAACAACATTGTGAAGGAAGCCTTCCACCTCTTGAGTTATAGGAGAAAAATCCTTCCTTGAAAGAGCATAGGTCTGGGTGGAACTATGTGAACAGCTTTGACGTTCAATGATTAGCCGGCTATTTGTAAGCATATGACTGCTAGATGCTCCATGAGGAAAAGTACAAAAGTGAGCCTGCAGAATGACATAATTATAATGGTAAGAATTCCAGTATAATCAATGTGAACATTCGAGAAGCACATTGCAGTACCACAACAGTACACTAGTTTAGTTATTCATATGAGTAGTTGCATAGTTAAGTGAGCAAAGCAATGAAATGTGCATATGAAAAAAAATTAACAGACCTAATCTAATAGAGCAAGAATACCCTCAATTTTGTCAAAGATAGCCTCAGAAACTCTCTTAACTCCTGCTATCTCAGGGCAGAAAAAGAATATGAAAAAAGAATGAACAAAGACCTAATCTAATAGAGAAATAATAACATGACAGAAAGGTTGATAGAAACCACATTTGATGGAGTGAAGCCCCCAAATTTGGTCAAAGATAACCTCAGGAACTCTCTTAACTCCTACTGACAAGGCCAGCCTACTGTTATGCGCCATCTCGTTTCAGGACAGAAAAATGACCTCTGGTTGAGATTTATATTAAAGAAATTGAAAAGATCTTGATACACAGTATTAACTTTCTTCATTTCTATTTTCTAGCTACATTTCCAACCAGACTCGTACTTTCCAGATCTACCACCAAGTACTGATGTACAATGAAAAAGAGAAGGAACCAGGCAGTCTGGGACCTCCTTGTGTGCTCTGGCAAGTGGCAAGTACTGTAGTAGCTGGAAATGGCATGCTTTCATGCTCATCCTACCAAAACACTAGTACTAATACTTACACAGTATGCAAAAACACATGACACAGGAAATGGTACAAAGCAAAGGGAAAAAAACAAACTAGAAAAGAGAAAGATACCAAGCAAGCTTATCTGGCAATCAGACTGTCTGGTTTTGTTAAGCAATGTTGAGACTACTAGGAATACCAACAAACATACCAACTTCACTAGCACAGCAAACCCACGTCAAATAGAGATGCCAAACCACTGCCGATTTACATTCAAGCCTACACTTTGATGGATTGAAGTTGTATTTTCCAATGTGTTATGACAGGCAGCAAAAAACTGAACGTAATTAAAAGAGACCAATAAGAAAGGAGACAAAGCGCTTAACTATGATTTCGAGCAGAGCACTATCAAATGGGACACAAAAGGTGTCCATATAAGGTAGCACAAGACAACATGAAGGGAAAATCCTTTCACCAGAAAATCAAATACAGGGCACCTATTTATGGTAGGACAACATGCAACGATACAATCAGTAACTCCAGAATGATATATTTGAGGCGACTCCCACAAATGGGTACCTTATGTTCTGAATTCAGATATATAGAATCCAGGAACAACATCAGAGTGCCAGAACAAGAACCAAATCAAAATAACACAATGATACAACTGCAGCAAACTCTTTTGCCCCAGGAATGTTGTTGCAGGACGCAGCCTAACTAATGGCCTGTTTGGTAGGGCTCCACCTAATTCTGATTCTCCAAAAGGAGTGATTCTGCGGCTGAAAGTGATTCTCTATGATAAACTTTATGGATAAATAGTTTCTGTGCAAAAAGTGAATCAGGAGAAGCTATTTTTCTCAGCTCCCAGCCCCTGCCCCTTAGTTCATTTCACATAATCACTTCACGGAATCAATCAGCACAGAATCTGTTTGGAAGAGCTCCTCCTGGATTCAGCCTAGAAGCTGCTCTGGGAGCTCTGCCAAACACACCAACATAACTTTGAAGCTAGGAAAATCATAGCTCCCAAATATATAGCTAATCCTAAGGGTTATCCAGAAATGCAAGGGATTCCTTGGGCCTTCCTCACACCAGTCTGGACCCCTTAATCCTGCATTCAACTAGCACACTACTCCCCTTCTTCCAGCAGAACACATCCTCCCCTCTCTGAATTCAGATGATTTCTCCAACAACCCCTCCATTTCAATCACCCCTGGCAGTTATTAACATCTATCCTAGTATTAGCCAACCAATCAACACAAAAACCCGCTACCTCTGCTGACACCACCGCACTCAGACCCAAGGCAACGCCACCCACCGGGTGGCACACACAAAACCAAGAGCGTAAGAGCAGCGCCGCGGATCCCGAAAAAAATCCCGGTCTCCCAGGCCAACCAGGCGCCATGCATTCGGGCTAACTCCATCTCTACTGCGCAGGATTGAAGTAAATGCTAGGGTTCTAGGATGAACAGGGGGGGACGGGGAGCCGGAGCCCAGACCTTGGCGGCGGCGCCGCGGCGGAGCGGCGGGCGGATCGAGTACGCGGACGGGGCGAGGAGCGCGCGGGCCTCTCCGGCGCCGGAGATGGGCAGCGCCATGGATGCAAGCGACCGTGCTAGGGTTTTGCTCTCCTGCTGCGTTTCTTCCTTCCGCGCTGTTGAGCGTCGGCTGTTGGACTGGGCTGGACTGGACCTGGACTCGACTTGGAAGGAGGAGGCTGGAACGGCGACGCGGGTGCCAGGTGGCACCACACAGGGCTCTGACGGTGGGCCCACTCGTCGGGATTCGAATTCGACGCGCAGAGGATTGAAGGAAATGCTGGGAAATTTGCTCATTGCATTCGTGGGCCTGTTCGCTTCAGCTTATAAGCCCGGCTGAAAAGCTGAAACGGTTGATTTGTTGTGAGAAAAAAATACTATTTGGTGACCGATAAGCCGGCTGAATAAGGTGAATCAAACAGACCCACATCTTTAACCTCTCACTAATATAATTTTCTTCACCCTTGAGAGTTTTGTGGTCTTGCGCTTGTAAGCTCACCTTATTAATATATCTTCTTATATTAATACATGCCAGCAATTTATCCGGGTCTTTTTCTAAAAAAGGAGTTTGTGTTGGAGTGATTTTCATCGCACGTCCTCCAGAGCTTGTTTCTTCAAGACATTTAACAGCATCGCTTTAGTCGGAAACAATATCGGTGGTAATTTGGGAGTGTTTCACCTTCAGGAGGTGCAGCTATGTGCTTCAGCTAATTACCATGTGCCTGTCATGTACAACATTATTCATAGTGAAGCAATACAGTATTGGGTTACACTTTATCTTCTTTGGGGAGGTATCTAGTGCTCATCTGTTGAGGGTCACCGAGAAGGCAACAGAAAGTATGAACCACGCCAGGAAGAAGTAGCCAACAAGCGTTGTTGGGAACTCGTCTTCAGGTTCCTGTTCCATCAATACGCAACAACCCGGATCATGTTATGCACAATAAAGAGCAAAATTCACATGGATTTAACCTTTTTGTAGTAGTTAAAAAGAAATGTTTTCCAAGCAGGGACTTGAATGATATTTTGCACTTTGAACATTGTCTTTAGCTGTCTCACTATCATTAAATTATGGGACCTACATGTCACCCTCACAACCAATTATTTGGAGGGCCAGTTATCCAATTCCCCATATTTTGATCTGAAAACAGAAAATTCTTCTTTTCATCTACGTAATATGGTTGAGGTATTTTGTACTCAGGTTCGGATTTGTAAGCTCTACTAAATCCATCCTTTGCTGTTTCTTCACAAGGTGCTATTAACAGCTTCATTTGTAAAACTTTTAGAATTAACAATTCATACTGATCATATTGGAGAATGCCGTTCAGTTAGTATTGTCAAAATTTTAAAATGACAAGTCATCCTTATAAAAAAATAGAGCTCAGTTTTCTCTGAGATGTTGCAAACCTTTGGAGGATCTGGTGCCATCTCCAGGGGATCTACTTGAAAAGGCCAGACATATCGCTCAGGTTGCCCACTTCTGGACAAGCTCCAATCATACAATCTTCTCTCTTCCTCAGTTGATAGTATGGTAAATGATTCCTACAGATGTGCAGATATGATTGAAGTACTGGAAAATGGAACAGGTGAAGTGAGGCAGTCTGGTTCCTAGTTTAGGATCAGAACCTTTAGGAGGTCATGTTCCTTGTTGAGCTCCTCTTCTTCCAGTTCTTTACTATTTAGTTCTTCACATCTTTTCTCATAGGCCGCTTTTACCTGAGAGATTGAATCCAGTTATTCAAGGATCATAGTGCTCAGCTGAAAGTTGCTACCAACTAGTGATAAATCAAGGAAGTCACTAAAACATTAAATTGAACTTGATAGTAAATCACACAGTAAAAGTAAACTTGAGAAGCTCCTGCACGGATAAAAGATACAAGACTGCCTTTAAATCTAATCTCCACACTGAGATTCTGGATTTCTGGTCTCTCTGGAGCTATTTGAATGAAACATGATGCACTCGACGGCCATACAAGTTCAGTTTATGCCACATGTTTGGTTGTTTTAAAAGGCTACAGAGCTAACTGCATCTCATAGTATAGAATTTGGTCTCTTTGGAGATAACTGCTTACTCTTACAAGGGGTGTTTGTCTGCTTGATTATTAGTATTAATAGCATTGAATGTTTTCAGTGGGTCCAAAACACCAAATATCCACAATACAACTAAAAGTTTGTACAGCACAGATCCTTCATTATTAGGGCTAGTGTACTCTACTACCTGTATTCCAAAACATAGTCATTGATAACATAAGACCATAGAGTGGCTAGACTACTATCCAACTTTAGCATAGTTGATCGATGCAAGTAGGAAGTTGTCTGCAATGGAGCAAGTCATGGCTATTGTTCAGTACTGTGTATACTTGGTGAATGGCGAAGTTTTCCACAATCTTTGCATGTACTGCGTACTTTGCTAATGTCGATGTAGATATATGCTATCTTGGGGATAAGCCAAGGAGACGGCAATATGGAGGTTGTTTAACCTCCTTGTTTACCTGGGTTAAGTCAACTCAAGGGTCCATCTCAAGAGGTTGCTAGAGTCATGGGAACTTTAAAAGGATCCATGCTATTGTGGGAAGTTTCAGTTTACCTCATCAGTAGAAGCGAGTCTTGTGATTCCAAGCCTCCCATAGTGATCAGCATCTGTAATTGCTGCAAGTATTGGAAAAATATGTTTCAATAAATACAGCTTTGCAACCGACAATGTATATTATCAAGCAACATCCATGAAAACCAGTTCCAGCATCCTGGTCATGGATACTTCGGCAGCTTATATTGGGCAGTTTATCATCATTTATCAGGACAAACAGCTCCTGATTAGAAGCAAGGTATTGAAGCTACACATACAAATATTGAGAAAGGGAGTTAAATTACATTGTTATATACAACAAGTAGCAACATTCATACATCAACCGTACCTTTTAGCCAATGTAATGCAATTACAAGTAAACGTCACATTGAACTTTCCCTTTTTCCCCCCTCTCCTCATTGAGATTTCAGTGACAATTTTCATTGCAGCAAAACATTGTAACTGTGCTAGCCAATGCATAAAAACTCAAAAGTACCCTGAAATTGGCAAGTTTATAAGCTGCTTCCGTTTCACCCACTTCATATTTCAGAAGACACTGTTGAGCAGGAACCAACGACCTAAGAGAAGGAATGTGCCATGGGGACCAAGAAAGAAGAAGCGCACCGAGGCCACGCATCGCCTTCTGCACATTGTCCGAGGAGATGAGCGAGTAGGGCGGCCGCGTGGAGGTTGCGGCGCCCCCGGCGACGTCGGTTCCCGCGTTGGGGTCCTCCGCCACCTCCGCCACCGCGGCGGCGCCCTCTGAGGCCGCGACCCCGCCATCTGCAGCGGCGGCGCACCGCGCGCGGAACGACGCCGGAGCCGCGAATCGGGTGGGGAGGCAGCGGATGCGGAGGCGGGGGATGGAGTGCGAGGAGTGGGAGCAGGAAGATGTGGCGGGCGCGAAGGCGGACGGCGCCGGCGGGGAGGTGATGCCAACGGCAGCCATGGGGGAGGCGATGGTGGGAACGAGAGCGCGGGAGATAAGGGAGGTGGGGGTGGAAATAAATGAGTTCTGAGTTTTCCTTTTCTTATTTCAGATTTACTTCAAAGCCAAATGGAGAGGCTCTGCATTCAGTCTTAAAGGATAACCCTTCAAACTTTTCTAAAATCAAAAGTTTGGTCCCCACCACTTTTCAAAAAGATGAAAGATGATTCCTTTACCTTGTGCAAACTTTTCTATAATACGAATATTTGAGATTCCACAAATTTTCTCAAAACTCTGTAGTCCTATGAATGTTAGAAAAAGGAAACAAGACGCTGCTGGACTACCTGGCCACCAAGGAGCAGCCGGTGGAGAAAACCATCTGCGTCAACGGCTTGGTGCTGAGGCCCATCTGAACGCCGCTCATCCCAGATCAGGTGGTTTGGTTTTGCCACGGACGGAGCAGGATGCGCAGAGAACGGCGCCCACGGCTGCGAGGCGGAGCATCGACGCTGCAGGGCTGGCTCGCCTCGCCCCAGCAGCGGTGGACGCCGCGCGAGCTCGGCTCAGGGAGCGCGATGAAGGTGTGGCCTCTGCCCCGCGCTCGCTTCCACGTCCGGCCGGTTGCTCACTCCGGCTCTCCCTCGCGCAGCCCGTGCCCGCTCCTTCCTCCTGCTCTTCCCTCTCCCTCCGGTGGCTGTCTCACTGCTTCACCGGCGGCACCCACCGATACATCGAGTCATTGAATCGAAGCATGCGAGGCGAGGAGCAAAAGTCTGTTTTCCAAATCCAGCAACAACAATCTATCACCAAATGATGGAAACTACAAGTGGGCCCATATGTCAGCCGCTCCACGTCATCGTCTCGGTTCAGCTCATCATGCTAGCGTGGCAAAAACACCATTGAAAACCACCTTAGGAATGTTTCAAATGGTTTTGTAAAGGTGAAGGGGTTTAAAATCTGGTTTTGTAGTTGAGGAAGTGATATATTCGATCTTTGATACGTTGGGGGTTATGTAGACTTTTTCCGATTACTTCATTATATTACTACGTGGAGAAAAAGTAATAGCTGAAGAAATGCTACACAAAACAAACATTCACAACATTCCATGATTCAAATGTGCTAGTGGAAGAAATGATTCAAGAAATGTTGTAAACTCATTTCTTGTTTGTGTCTAGCGGTACAAAATATCGAGCTTTTGATGAAAAATCATGAGACACGTCCAAGTAGTTGAAATACATCCCTGAAGTAAATACCTCAATATAGTGGTTGTGGACATAGGCATGGTCATGGTTGCAGTCATGGTCGTGAATGTGGATATGGTTGTGGTAGAGGAAATTATGGTGTTCAATTTGTTGATGCTACCTATGGACATCAAACATAGATTAGTTGTAGTTTTTCTCTTAAAGTACTCTCTAAAGTTTTATCAATTCGTGAAATTTATAAGCGAGAATTATTTCAGTGTGAAACTCCTAGAAGGTTTTAAACTGCTAGAAGCAGGTTCTCAAGAATAATATTTAATCAAATTGAATAAATCACTATGGATTAAAAAAAATGGACAAATATGTGCAATCGTCTCAGTGAGTATTTGATGAAAGAAGGGTACAAGAATGGTTCTATTTGTTTGTGCATATTCACAAGAAGATTCAGATCTGACCTTGTGACAATAGCCGTATATGTTGCTGATCTAAACTTAATTTATACGCCTCTAAGAATCACTAAAATGATGGATTGTTTTGAAGAATGAATTTGAAATGAAGGATTTTTTGGGAAAAGATTGCCTTGGTTTGCAAATCAGGCATGTCAAGACAGAGACATCCTATCATGCCATCTTTGGCAGGCAGCGCTCGCTAAGTTCATGACGATCATGAACCACACCTACCTGAAGATGTCACTCCCCAAAGGCGTCCTCTTCACGCGGAGCGATGTGAAGACATCATCTAACCGCGACAATGAAGAGATCTAGCTAGCTGCCACCCTCTAGCAGTTGGCCAACATGGCACTCATCCTCGCAGATGCTAAGAATGTGCCGGCAAAAGAATTGAAGATCCCCAAGCAGAAGCTGAGTACGCCAACCCTGAAACCCGACCAGGAAGTAAGATGGTCAGCCTCGGACTAAATGATCCATCCAAGACGACCTTTATGGGAGTAGGGCTAACCTCCAAATAGGAAGATGCATTCACCTCCTTCCTTTATGCAAACTGTAACATCCAAAAATTTAAAACATTTAAAACCTTTAAAAATAAGGACCTTTTAAAATTTTCTAAAATAAACTTAACATTAATCCTCTTTTTCCCCTTCATATTTAAAATTTCTTAGAATATACCCAACTATGTATGAACATCACATGATTGTGCATATAAGTGCTCTACATATTAGGAAAGATCCAAAGCTCATAAACCTTTCTCAAATTTGAACTTGAATTCAAACCATATCAAAATCCTCTTCAAACAAAAGATAAAACCCTATTATTTATCAATGGGCCGCCACTTCACCCTCCTCCCCTTTGGCCCAGCCAGCTCGGCCCGTCTGCCCCCTCTCCCTTCGCACACGCAGGCCTAGCAGGCCACTCGGCCTAGCCGGCCCAACCCACTCGCCCGACGTCGTTGCCTTCCTACTCCCCCCCTTTCTTTTCCATGCCGCGGTCGTCCATCCCCTCTTGCATGCCGTGCCAGCCACCGGTCGGATCGACCTCCCCCAGTCGTCTCTCTGTCCCAACCCACGCGCGCTGCACTGTCGCACCTTATCCCTCCCCACTTCCCCTATCAAGATCCTTCCCCTCTCCCTCTCGGCCCTAGCCTGCTTGCACTCGCACGCATAATGCTGTGCCAGCGCTGCGACCGCCGTCGCCTTGATCCCTTTCCCCTGACCACATCCTGCCACCTTGGGCCGTGCACTGTAGCCACCTCACTCCACAACACCGCCACGCGGCCTCACCCTCACCCGGAACCTCTCCCCTTACCCCTCTGCACACATGTCAGGGCGCCATGCCTGTGCGCAGAGCACCGCCGCCATTAGTGGCCGGTGAGCTCATCCGTTCGCCCCCGAGCTTATCCAAGAGCTCGAGCTCCCCTGCTAGGACCCCCTCGAGGTATAAATAGCCCCTCCCGGGCACCTCCTAAGCCCGCACCACCACCTCTCCACTCCACCGTTGGCTTAGGATCGAGCTTGCCACCTCCCAACTGCCACTGTGTCCAAAAAGACCAGGTCGGGTCGAAGTCGAGGCATAAAACCAGCTCATAGCCACTCTCTCAGCGCCGCAACACCGCTCAAACGGCTGCTCCGCGCACGCCCACCGCCGCCGCTCACCCCCTTGCCTGCCCGCTGCCGGTGAAGGTTCACCGTCCAAGCCGAGCCTCTGGTGAGCTTCCACGCCGCCTCCATGACCCTCTCGACACCTCTCCAGTCCTTCTCCTTCCCCGAAACCACAGGCACCATGCCGACCCGAGGCACCGCCACTCGCCGTCAGCAGCCAACTGACCCTGCAGGACACACACACACGCACTCGCACGACACCCCTAGATCCATCCCGAGCCTCAAAACCCTATGCCAAGGCCTTTGCACAAGATGCCTAAAACACCCGACCCGCCGCCGCCACTATGGCGAACTCCGCCGGCCACCACAATCCCTTTCCCACCCCCAAGACCTACCCCATCCACTTCGCTATGGTCTCCTGAGCTCAAAACCCTAGCTCTTGCCCCTAACTTATGACATCCGGCCTAATTTGGTTAGCTCAGTGTGGCCCATGAGCATAGGTATGTTTAGTACCACCTTGCTAGTTGAGCAAGGGTGGAGCCAACTTATAAGCCTTTGTCAACACCAGCCATAGCACCTTCGGGTTAACCCTTTTACACAAAGCGAGGACGAAAGTGTAAGCAGGGTGCTATGTGTACGCGTGCCCGCCCCTTAAAAGGGCTGGGTGATGCGGCTTTGGAGGATGGGGTGTTACATAACCCCAGCCCACACTCGCTGGCGTAGGGGCTCCCCTGCTTGGCCACCATGCGCGGCGTTCAACCCAAGCGGCGCATGCACGTGGTGCCCGCGTGGCACCTACATGACCGCCACATCAGCACAGGTCCCACACAGCAGCCGCACAGCCCGGCAAACCCCTCCGGCACATCACCACCCCACCAACTACCCCGCACCCTAAACACCTGGTCCAATGGACCACCCTCACGTCCCAACTCTGGCCCACGAGTCCATGCGCCGGACCACAACACAGTACTACGCGCGCACACCCCGCTGACGCCACCCACTGACCTCATTGACCAGCCCACCAGAATCACACCCACACTAAAAATGCTAGGTACACCTGGCTAAATGCACATCAAATGTTCTTCCACCCATTTATTTTATCCAAAAATTCTACAAAAAATTCTCAAAAATACTAGACAAACCCGTAAACCTATTATAGCCATCAAATATCCTTTTGCACCTCATTAAGGTATTAAACTAAATAAAACTATTTTCAGCCAATAGAAAAACCCTATAAGTGTACCCCAAATTTCCCCTTTTGCATTTCTTCACCCCAAAAATATCCAATAAATTCCTAAAAATACTAGAATATATTATAGACACATTCATGAGCTCACCTTCCCAAACTCATATCCTAAACCCCCAAAACTTAGGAACTGCTTGACAAACCCATATAAATTCCTTTCTCTTTATAATATAAATTATACTAAAATCCCAAATAATCCCTAAAAACACTTAGCACATGACCAAACCTCATAGCCAAGGATCCACCACTAAACTATCCCTCAACCCTTGAGCCTACACTTAGAAATTTGCATAAAATATAAGGAACGTCACATGAAATATAGGAAGTCACTAGAAACTTAGGGAAAAGCCGCTCGAATCCTAACCCATAATTCAACCCCCTTCACCATTCTTCATAAGCTCCTTCTGTTGAGCTTTGGATTACTATTTTTTGATGATTGATTGCATGTTTTTCTCCTTGTTTAATAGTAACTTAAGCTCTCCCTCCGAGAAGCCCGTGTTCTACCTCGGAAATAGGCATCCGTTAAGGATTCAGTTTCGCCGCTCGACAAGCAAGGCAAGTCTTAACACCAACCCCTTGATCATGCTTTAATTCCATAATTTATAATACTAAAATTAACCAAGAATTAAAATATGGTATTGCATGTTTCATAAGTTTTTTAAAACATAAGGTTAGGCATGTTCCCAAAAAGGAAGCTCTCACTCCCCCTCCTTGTTTAAAACCCTAGGAATAGCCTTGTATCCAAGGCCTAATAGATCTCATATATATATATATATATGTATGTATGTATGTATTTCTTGTTTTAAATATAAAACTTCATGTGTGAGTTGTGATAAAGGAAATAGCTATAAAAACTTGATTAGCAACCAACTGAGGAGGACGTGAGGTAAGTCGTGATATGAACCCGCTAGGGTTGATTCTCGATCTTTCGATGAGAGGGTGTGGGATAACTCGATTGGTGGATGGAGACGACATTCACGGCCCGACTACAGCCTTCCAAGGATGCTGCACCTTAGCAACCGATACACCACCTCCAATGGTTGTCGTGATGTTGTGGAGCGCGTCACCCGACCACTAGGGCACTCGTCCTACAAGCAATTGAAGAACTAGCAAGAACAAGTATAACAAGTACTGAATTTACTAGATGTAGATGAAGGTTTCAAACTCAATCTCAATAATGGTGGGATTCTGAAGACAAGAAGACGGGCGGCTGATCCAGCACACGCGCTTACAAACAAATAGCAAAAGCTAAACTTAATCTAAACAAAACCCAACTGTTCTTGGTGGCGGCTAAGGGGTATATGAAGGTGGAAGGATGACCACCAGGGTGTTGGGGTCGTGCTCCAACCCTAGGACGCATCCCTAATGGACCCGACTTGATACACGGCCCATTGGGCCAAAATAAGGCGATGCAGCACCTTTGGATAGAAAACCTCTCGGTAGTAATTTGGTCATTGTGGCTGACTTAGAACAGATATAGACTTGAGTCTAAATCCATATGAAAATATACTTCAGAAGGATTCCATGAAGTACTTGAACACCCCAATCCGAGTCCATATGCGACCGTGGTGACCATCATAAGTTGGTGCTGTTTTGCAGTCCGGATCTAGCCTGCACGAATCCTTTTCCCTTTCGGTCTTCTCCCTGGTTCCTAACCAAAACAAGAGTGCATGTGTCTCCATGGTTTACATATGATGGATAGGAACTCAAGAGTGAACTTACTTGATGATTAAGTTGACGAGCACGGGCGCGAGTAATAGGACCAAAAACTAGTACTTGTGTCGGCGTGGATGTATCGTGGATGGTGATGTCCTCATCAAGTCGGGTAACCTTGCAAGGGGCCCCTATCCCACGTTACCTCGGTTATTTAAGGACTGGTTCATTGAGAAAGCCTTTCCAGTGTATAAGTACAACCATACGAGCTAAAAAGGTACAACCTTCGGGAGTGCCTATTTATGTGAGGACTTGATTCACACCCCACTACAGAATCTAGTAAACCATCCCAAGGGGCCACAATGGGCAACGGATGTACTGGAGCAGGACCTTCACATAGTCCCAGGTCTGGCCGACACGGGTCATTGGTTGAGGTCCGGAGGACCTGTTTTTATATCATGATATGATGCATCTTTCCCGGGTTTGTCCCTGAGTGGACGTTGAATGGCCCCTGCTTAGGCCCCAATGTTGTCCATGGATAAAGGTAGAGGATGTCGTCTAGAGATGGACGCCGATGGGTATGGGTCTCGTAGGGTAGTACCATCAAAGGTCTTGGTATGGGCTACCCGATCGCATGGGTAAAGTGTACGAGCTTTGCATAGTTAATTAATCTATTTGAATAGCTGAGGTTCTCGGTCATGAACTCACATGGTTAAAGCTCTCTTTGATTAGTCACACCTTTCTTCATAAGAGTAGGGTATAAAGGGCAATGCTCGTACCTTTGAGATAAGCAGGATCTTGACGATCGCTGCCTTAGAAGACGGGAACTTGTAGGGGAGGCTTGTTTTCCCCTCCAGGGCCACAACAACATAATTATATTAACAACTTTCCCTTTTGAAGCTCAAAATGGTGTTACACTTTGCATACAAATAATTTTCTGCATACAATTCTAGCCATCCTTGATCTCTCTTACATGTCACTAACTTTTTTACGTTAAGATACTTGATGAGTACTTTTAGCAGGAGTACTCAATCTTGCTTGTTTTGCCAAGTCTTCTAGGGAGCCAGCATTCGTCTTTCCGCTGCACACTGTTTGCTGCTCGACTACTCCTTAAAGGTGATGATGACGCTGTCATAATCCTTTCTATTTTCTCCCTTCTTACTTTGATAATCATTCCGATTAACGCTGGTGCCAAATTCTGATCCAGGAAACGTCACTGTATTGCTGTGGGGACGCCCGAGGGGTGGTCCCCACACAAACTTTGACATATTCGCATGTAAACCATCCGATATGCCCAATGTCCCAAGGAAGGAGGCTGAGCATTCCTTGGAACTGAATCCTAACACAAGACCGGTCAAGCAAATGCTTCACCGCTTCACTCAGGATCGCAAGGAGGCCATTAGGATAGAATTTACTAGAGGTTGTTAGCTGCTGGTTTTATTAGAAAGGTCACTAGGAATGTGTATCGATTACACGAATCTCAACAAGTACCGCTCTAAGGACCCCTTCTAGCCCCCTCACATTGATCAGTTTGTGCACTCCACAGGTGAGTGCACCGTCCTCTAATTCCTAAACTGCTACACAAACTACCACCAGATCGCCTTCACGGTGGTTAACCAAGAGAAGACTTTATTCATCACGCCATACAACGCCTATTGCTACACCTCCATGACCCTTGGGATTAAAAATGCGAAAGCCACTGAAGGTGGGGAAATGGGTGACCGGAACGGCCCGCCTTTGCGTCAGCAAAGACAAGTATAATTTTACTTAATTTAAATGGGATAAATAAAATAAATAAGTATTGCGAGTCCATACTTCCATAATTCTTACATACGCATAAAAATTATGTTAATTACATCTCCGTAGAGAAAACCCCTAATTAAGAATTCCAACATTAATAAAAAAGGAAAATTACAGCACGTGGCTATCTATTACAAAGATCTAAACAAAAATAAGAGAAGTCTTCGATCTCGTCGTCGATGCAGATGCCTTGCCGGTCGATGACTTTGTGCATGTATCTTAGATATGATGACATAACTTACGCCTATGCATGTGCCTGATGAGTTGTTAATACGGCATGTGTTTAGGGCGAGGATTGCATACGACTCGACCAAATTATGTTTATTTTAGCATCTGCTTTCACATTGGCACAATTATCATGTATGTATGCATAGTGTAGATTTGGGGTAGGCTACTGCGATTATGTACCAATTTAGTGGTCACACATATGCAGCCTATAGGCTACTCCCTCCATTCCGAATTGTAGGTCATTTTGACTTTTTTAGATGCATAGTTTTGCTATGCACCTAGATATTGTGTATATCTAGATGCATAATAATATCTATGAATTTAGAAAAGTCAAAACGATCTAGAATTTGGAACGGAGGCAGTACTAAAAGGAATTTTCTCACGTGAGGCAAGGAGTCTATTTGAGCCATGACATTTTTCAGATTGTTTAGGTGCTTGGCGCACCTTTCTTTAGTGTTTTAGCCTACAACAGTTTGTGCATATATGGATGTGTCAATATTCATACGACACTACACCAGGAACGATTTTGTGCTGGCACAGGCAAATTAGCATGCTGGTGGGCGTGATTGGCACCCGCCAGCACAAAGCTTCCTCGGGCCGGTGGGGGACCACCCGCCAGCACAATGGCCACCACTGGTGGGCGATGCAAACACCTGCCAGCACAGATCGCCCCATCTGTGCTAGTGGGCCACCAGCACAGAGGCCACTGTGCTGGTGGTCGATCTAAGCCCACCGCGAGTACAGATGGGGTGATCTGTGCTAGCAGTTGGCTTATGTTGCCCGCCAACACTGAGCCCACCATAAATGCCAGACAACCTTCCATTTGGAGCTTGCCTGAGAGGAGCTCGGGAAAAGCTTCAAAAACACCAAATCTAAGGGAGAAGGTTTTGCTCTTGATTTCCTTGGAGGAGGTGGCTATATAAGGTGAGTTTGTGCCATTCCAACCTTCTTTTTGAACTTCTATCCATCGTATCTAGCTTCATTAGCTTGTCATCTAGATCTAGATCTAGAACTAGGATAGAGAGAGGAGGGAAGAGAGAAAAAAACTAGAAATGGATTATTTTTTGAATAAAATTCTATAGTCATATTATAACCATTACACTGCTATGTTTGTCATTTTAATGTAATATAGAATTGAGTTTGATTAGATTTTTCCTTCTTATTAATTATTAAATCCATAGTTTGAATTAATGAAGTTGATTATCTTAATATATAATTGAGTTTGATTTTTCCCTTCTTCTTATTAATTATTACATACATGGTTCAATTGATTCTCATTTAGGGTAATATAGAATTGATTTTTATTATATTTTCCCTACTTATTAATTATTACATCTATAGTTTCAATTAATGAAGTTGATTGAATTAATATATAATTGAGTTTGATTTTTTTTCATTCTTCTTATGAATTGTTACATCCTAGGTTTAACTGCTCGGGAAAAGCTCCAAAAACACCAAATCTAAGGGGAAAGGTTTTGCTTTTGATTTCTCTAGAGGAGGTGGCTACATAAGGTGAGTTTATGCCATTCTAACCTTCTTTTTCAACTTCTATCCATCATTTCTAACTTCATTAGCTTTAGGGTAATATAGAATTGTTTAATTGAGTTTCATTTAGGATAATATAGAATTATTTTTTATTAAATTTCTTGCTACTTATTAGTTAATACATCCATAATTCAATTTAAGTTATGGAATAGCTCATTGATTTAGTTTATGGAATAATTCATAGGTTGTTAAAGATGGATCAAAAAGCATGGACGTATGGCATACTGAGACATTCGCCTACTTTCATGTCAGAGGTAGCGAAGTTTATGGAGACTGCGAAGAAGCATGCTCGCATTTGCAAGATGAAGCAAATATATTGTCCGTGTTTTGACTGGAGCAACAGAATTGTATGGGATGATACTAATGTCATCAAGAGATATTTGATAAAGCGAGATTTTGTGGATGGGTACACAATTTGATCCCACCATGGAGAGGCAAGAGGAACTTCCAACAACACAGACATCAATACTAGCTGTGATGAAGTGGGTGGCGATGATGCAAACGACAATGATCATGTTATGATGGATGATGATTACGACCGTGGAGATCAAAATGGTGATCAAACAGATGTGCGTGTGGAACCATAGGTGGACGTGAAACGTGATGTTGATATAGAGGACATGTTGCGTCACATTGAATCGGAAGTGTTGGTAGGAAGTGCTAAAGGGTTAGAGAATTTCGAGACGCTCAAGAAGGTAGCAAAGGACCGTATGTATGTGGGTTAGAGGATTTGCATCTGTATTTACCCTAAGCTTGGATTTGCAATGATCCTCGACTCAGCCAGATTTACCAAAGATAGTTACAAGGAATTCCTATGCATTGTACAAAAGTAAGACATCCCTTGGCGGTACTTAAATGCATGTTGAGATTCAATGCACCTAAGGTGCATTACTAACTCTTATCTTTATATCCTCAAAGTGCGCACAGGCTTTATGTACTGAAAGGTGGGGAATGCCTTGAAAACAGGAAGAAAGTGATGAAAATAATAACACATAGATGGATAATAACATAAAAACTTGATTTTTTTTCATATAATGTAGACTTGACATTTATAATAACTCATCATTTTTCTATTTGATTGCAGTGCCACAAGCAACCTCCCTCTGTGCTATATGGATATTACGTGTGCGAGTTCCTCAGAAACAATGGGAGGTACCGGACGAACCCCGAAGATATAAGTCTCTTATATACTGCCATGTGCTAACTTCCTAATGATAATACATCCTAATCTTCATTTACTATATACCTGCAGATGCTTAGGATCGACACTCGCGATGCGGCGCTCGAAGACATAGGTGTCGTCAACATTTGTAGGGACATGGCGATGTTCATCCAACGGGAGATTTGTCATAAGGATGGAGAATTCTTTGATCAAAATGGCGTGTTGGCGGCGGATGAATGCACACGTTTTCGTAGATGGATGAATAGCTCTATTCCAATTGTTGAATTATGTGAATTATTTATTATTCAAGTTTGTTGAATAATGTGAATTATGCAATTTTTAATAATATGAATTATCTATTATTTAAGTTCGTTGTTATGTGGTTGGAGATACATATTTAAATTTGGCAGCTAAAAACTGGCGGAAAATAGAAATTATAAATAAATTACGAGAAATAATATATAGAGTGGGAAGATAAATATTTCTTAACAGGTGGCATAACCATCCGCCAGCATAGAAAGCCTCTATGCTGGCGGGCGAGCACCCGCCAGCACATACCGCCATTTGTGATGGCTCAAAGTTGTTGGCGGGTGCGTGCTCTGCCCGCCAACATAGAACTTTTTAGCCACCAGCATAAATATTTTTGTGACCCGGTGTGATACATGTTTTAGTTGACGCGCGTTGTATGATATCAAACAAGGCTATATCTTTTAACTCATTTCTTTTACATATGTGCACGTAATGCGTTTTGGAGAGGGCATCTATTTGTATACTCAACACCCTTTTTTTGTGGCGGCATACTCGGAGCATAACCGATGCATGTCACTTTATATATTTATTTCGCCGAACAGCTATAGGCATGACATGCGCATGAAATTATCAGGCGAAAATGGAGTTGATGGAATTTTGCATCCAGTGCTATGCGGGTATGAGACGGCATTGGTGCACAATCACGGCCAGTACATGATCCGGGCAGCGTTACGGTATGCACGGCCTCTATTTGCATCTGACATGAATGATGATGGAAATATGCACGGCCTCAGTTCGTATCATCGTAGGGACCGAACCATCATTTATGACTTGTATCCGCTAACTACACCAAACCATAGAGCTCATGCTAAATCACTTATGCAAATGCGATGAGTATGACACAATTTTCCTAGACTCAATTTGTCATGGAGAGAACTGAGCCTAGATGATAAAATAAACGCGCACGGCCTCAATTTGTATCCATAATAGGGACCAAGCCAACATTTATGACTTGTATCCACTAACTAGATCAAATCGTAGAGCTCATGCATAACATAAGGGGAAGAAAGTAGATTGGATATGGGATGGAGCGAGATTGCACTTTTAGTTCGTATCGCGACGACCAAACCGATGGCACGGAGAGATCGGTGAAATTTCTCACCTTCAAGAGCAGTGATTTCTTCTGGTGAGTATAGCTCGACAGCCATAGCCTGACGGTGCTTCTTTTAGCCGACGTTAATGGAGAGCGCAGCAGCTTTCGGACCTTTTCTCCTCTTGATTGGTCGTTGGCGAATGTTGATTGTCGTAGCAGCCGGTGACTTGTGGGAGCTCTTTGCGCGCTGGCAGCTCGACGATGCTTGCCCCTTTGGTGTTGGTGCGGATGATCAAGGCCCGCCGGTGCAATTTATGCAACCTGACGGTGCTCTGTTGAGGATGGGTAATCGGGACAGCCTGGCGGCGATTTTTGGATGATGAGGCCGGGGGAGCTCGTTGTTGGGAAAAGGATTCCGTTTGGTATCCCTCCCTCATTTTAGGATTCTATGAGCGGCTAACGTAATGTAGTGAAGTGTTGTGATCTCACCTTGCAGGAATGGAGAGTTGGCGCGATAAGGTGACTTCGCTTTCCGAATGACGAGGTCGTGAAGTGGGACCGCACATGCTAGGACAGCATCTCGGCGAGGCGCCAAAGAGACTTCGCGTATGAGAAGGACGTGTGAACGGGGACGACCCGTAGGAAGTGAAGTCGTCGGTCGGCGGCAGTGTATCAAGAGACCGTTTGCGATTCCAACGAAGAGCGAAGTGACGAATGTACCTTCGGTTAGATGGCCCACTCGAGCTTAGGTGTAAAGTGAAGAGTTATAAAAGAGTGTGACTAAAGTGGTGTAATGTTACCGTAATACCCTCGAATATGCTTCGCACAAAGTTAAAAGGGGGAGATGTGTTGTAAAGTGTAAAGATTACGGTCCTATAAAATGGGACCGAGGGAAATGCAAACGGACAAATTCAGACGGAGGGGGAGATTTCTTAAGCTCCCCCGAAATCATTCTTAATTACTTGTCTTTCTTATTCTCTACATTTTGTAAACTTGTTGGCCCCTCTTCGGGGACGGTTTCCTACCCAATAGTTTTGGTGCCCACCGTGCTTCGTTCCTATAACCGCAATGGCACCGAACAAGAAAGCAAAATCTACCAACCCACAGAATGTTGCTGATGACCATCGGCAGCAGCAAACCCCCTAGACATCGTGCCAACTTCCAGGCAGGGACGAAGACAAAGTGAAGATGAAGTTGAGGCCGAAGACATCGCTGACGGGCAGTTTCAAGTCGACCTGACTGATGCTAGAATGGAAGATAAAGACTTGGCGGCTCTTATGCGAATCGAAGCTAAAGACTTGGCGGCTCTTATGCGAATCGAAGCTAGACTGCTAAAGATGTTTAGAGAGGCACAATCCACATCCAACGTCCAGACAAGAGCACAGGCCGAGACAGCCGTAGCGAAGGCGAAAGCACCGTAGCAAGATAATCCTCAGAACGAAAAGCTCAAATACCAGACTATGTTGAACTAAGTAATAAAGAAGAGGAAAGTGCTGGAACAACTGCAAAGAGAGAAAATGCAGGATACCGTACGGCAAAGAACGGCACAGTTACAGCAGTAGGTGAGTTTGTTGAAGGCATAGATTCTATGCAGGCACAGAATGAGGAACACCAAGCTCAAGATGTAGAGGGACAAGATGACAGTGAAGAGTACTTTTCCGGTGATTCTGTGTACGACGCGTTGACGGAACGTACATTTAGTGGCAGCGTGAGAACATGCACAGACTTTGCTTTCAGCCGAAGCCGTTTTCACCTCTCACAGTTGATTTGGAATTCGCGGATTGGCCACCAATATTTAGAATGCCAGTTTCAATGCCTGAGTTCGATGGGGAATCAGACCCAAGACACGGGGGATTTGGTGGGATGAAGCACGAGCCCACACTACCACACTGCACTGGGTTTTGACATTTCCGGCCTGGCTGTGTGTGGTGCGCGTAGCGTGGGCTGGGCCGGGCCAGGAAGGAAATGTCAAAACCCGTTCCACCACTCTGCTGCCCCACTCCTGAACGCAGACCGCCTTTTCGACGCAGCCCACAGATCGCTCCGCCGCCCATCCCATGGCGACGCCGGTCGACGGCGTCGTGCGGCTCGCCGCGGCCTCCCGCGTGCTGGTCCTCTCCCTCTCCCTCCTCGCCCGCCTCCTCTTCCGCCCCTACGACACCTCCGCCACGCTCCACCCGCCCTGCCTCTCCTCTTCCCCCTCCGCCCCCTCCTCCTCCCCGTCGACGAATCTCTCCGCCGCCATCTCGTCGCTGGCCGTCTGGGACGGCGTCCACTTCGCCCTCCCCGCCGAGTGCGGGTACGAGTACGAGCAATCCTTCGCCTTCCTCCCGCTCCTCCCCGCCTCCATCGCGCTCCTCGCCCGATCCCGTAAGCCTCTCCTCGCCGCACTTCCTTGCCTCGTCTTCGTTCGGATGTCCATGTGCGCGCTTGATCTGATCTGGGTTTGGTGATTGGTCCTTCTCCCGTGCAGTGTTCGCGCCGCTGGTGCCCGTGCTGGGGTACAGGGCCGTGCTCGTGCTATCCGGCTATGTCCTCAACAACGTCGCGTTCGTCGCCGCCGCGGCCTACTTCTACAGGTGATTGACGTTTGGTGAACTTTACTGCTTCTCTGTTCATGTGCTCATAGATTTTGGGTGTTTCTACGCGCTTCATGTACTGTCTCGTCACCTGCACGCCTAAATTGGGACATCTCAAGTGATATATAAGGTTCTGCTAGGTTCTTGATATGACTATGATTGATAGCATTGCACATAGGAACGCAATAGCTGTGTTTCCTGTACATTGTTGCAATCATGCCGATTAAGAGTTTCTGAGCGAACAGGTTCTTTGATTGCTTCATGAGATAGTCTGCTAATCTTTGATGCTTACTTGTTTTACAATGTAATTTTGGTAATTGTAATGCAAACTCCGTGCACAAATTTTTTTTATATAGTGCAGTCATTTCAAGTATAGGACAATCTATCTCTAGTTGCTAGAGTTCACAGTTTTGCTCTATTCGATCCTGTCTGATGATATGGTCATAAAAGGTCTGGAAGTTAAATCAACACTTTTTGAGCATATTGCTGCATTACTAAGGCGACTACCTATTCTTGTTGGTGCAGATTGTCTATGTTGATCTTGAAGGACCGGAAAGCAGCTTACCGAGCATCCGTTCTGTTTTGTTTCAACCCTGCTTCTGTGTTTTACTCGTCATTGTAATATTCTTTCCCCTTGCAACACTACTAGCAAAGAAATTCATTGCTGGGCATATCGTAACAGCAACATAAATTGTTGTTTTGGCAGGTATTCAGAAAGTCTTTATGCGCTGTTTTCTCTTGGAGGACTGTTCTACTTATTTTCGGGTGCTAATACTGTTGCAGTGATAATGCTCGCTCTCTCTGGTTCAGCTAGGTCAAATGGAGCACTTAATGCTGGTTATTTCTGTTTTCAGGCCTTGCTACAAGCATATGATGCTGCTGTTCAAAAGAAAAGGCCCTTGGTACGTTCCACTTCTGTTGTTATTGTAATAGAAATACTTAGCATGGAAAGATTAAATGACATATGATATTGCATTTACTTATCTTTTGCTTCCATAAGATGCAATCAGCAAAGACATGCTCATCTAATCAATTTTCATTTTTTTCATTTTGGCCAGTTGGCTGTATGGGCCCTTGTGGCTGCAGCTTTGCGCTCCATTTTCATATTGCTACCATTCTTTGCTTTTCAAGCATATGGATATCTGAACATATGTGTACACGGGAGCTATGAGGAATTGAGGCCATGGTGCAAAGCGAAAGTTCCACTTTTGTATGGCTTCATTCAAAGCCATTACTGGTAATTGTTTCTATCTTAAAGTAGTGAATTGGTATTAGCATAATGATTGTCAAAGCTAGCATCCTCTTCGTCATTCTTGCTTACCTCTGTAATTTGTCTAGGGTAGTCTTGCATCACTGTATGATTATATGCCTATACAGGGCTCCATGCATATTTTGATTGAAGATTTCTTTTGTACAAACACAATACATGTCCATCTTTCATGGATTTGACTTGCTTGTTCCTTCACTGTTCACCCTATGTTCTGTTGCACCAATTGTTATTGTAGATGTGATGTACACCAGTGTACTTTTGTCATAGCCCCTTGCTTCTGCTGAATCATGTGGTAGAACACATTCTGAAATGAACATGGGTACTAGACGACTAGGGAAAATCTTTCCGCATTTGTGTTACTTAGAATTTTATTGAAATACTCTATTCACCATTTTTCAAGGATGTAGATATTGTGTGAGTTTTCTTAAGTCAACATATTCTGTTCCTCTCTCTTAGCATGCTTAACTGCTCCTTATAAGTTACTTTCGGTTTCATTTTAGGGGTGTTGGTTTCTTGAGATACTTCCAAGTGAAGCAGCTGCCAAACTTTCTTTTGGCCTCACCAGTACTGTCGCTTGCAGTTTACTCAATTATCCATTACACAAAAATGCTTCACCAACTTTTCCGAACAACTAGCATTCACAGGCAGATTATCACTGCTCTTGAGGAAAGGTCAGTTGAGTCATGTAAAGGATCAGATGATACGGCAGTGTTGAGGAGTGAACATTCTACTGGATTCACTAACAAAGCACATGGTACTATTACAATCTCAACAATTTTCGGTTTGCTTTATTTTGAGAAATTATTGCTCATCAACAATTTTTTTGAATTATCTTGATGTCAAGCCTTTTTGAACTGACCTAACAAATATTTTTTTCTTGAAATGACATTTAAAAATAATTTTGTATTGAGGATAGAGTGACCTACAGATAGAATTTTATGGAACAATAAATAGGCATAAGCCTTCATAGCTAACTGTATAATATTTTGTTGCCAGGAAACTCTAAGGTTAAACAGAGAAAATCAGTTGCCACCGGGACAGCTTCTGCAATGTTCCATGACACTATGTTAGCTAATAAAGAGATTCAGGATGAGGGCTCCATATTACTTCTTCCATTCGTTCTGCATCTGGCCTTCATGACATCCACCGCGTTCTTTGTTATGCACGTCCAGGTCAGTACGTGCTTTTCCTCATTAAAGCAAGCTTGTCTGGAGGTACTTATGATTCCCTTGCTTAAATAACAACTTCTGTTCCTTTGATGAAGGTGTCAACACGGTTTCTGTCTGCTAGTCCCCCTATTTACTGGGCTGCTGCTCACATTTTGGCTTCCCCAAACTGCTCCTCCAAAAGATGGGGCTACTTGATCTGTGTTTATTTCATTGCGTACATTCTTCTAGGTAGTCTACTGTTCTCCAACTTCTACCCTTTCACGTAAGATGGTTGACCCTGGTTGAGTTATCCAACTGTGAACCACGCTGTCTGGCCATTGTTTATCGCCATGGGAACTCAACTAGTTGGTAGGTGTTCCCCAGGTTCAGCAGATACATGTTGACTCGCTTGTTTGGAACTTGCTCAGCTGATGTACTTTTTTCACATATATAATCGATCTGTCAGCCAATGTATCCTTCATTCTACTTGTTGGAACAGGTTTCGGTAATTCTAGATGTGTTTACTTTGTTTGGTTTGAGGTTTAAACTAACCCTCTTCAAAATTTGGCTACTTTTTCTCAAGGTTTTGGTCAAGGGATTGACAACTTTGTACATCCTTAGGCCTTAGTATTAAATTTGAGAAATGTGGTATGTAACAATTTGAATGTACCAGCAAAAACCAGAACACGTTACATGGCAAAAACAGCGATTGACTTGTTGCCAAAATCAATTAACAAAAAATGCTCATCCAAGTTTCATCTCTTCCAAAATCTGAGTACAAAATTTAGCAAGTACATGTTCAGATCTCACAAAGCCCAAAGGCGTATTGAGAAAAGTTACTAAACTATGAGCACATAGGTGATAGCTATTATTCATCAACTGTGAGCTTTCAAGTTAGATCAGACATCTCGAAACAGAGCAGACTGGCGAAGACTTGCACAGGGTGCGAAAACTGTCGAAAATCCAGTTTCTTACAGAGGTAGCTGCATCCTCTCGAAAACAATTATAGCAATAACAGGACCTGCCACGTCTCCCAAGGCACAACCTGCAAGACATACAAGGATACAGTTAGCTGATGTTCTACGTGGACATTAAAGATATATATTTCTGTGAGGAAATGAGTGCTTCAAGCATCTTAGTACTTGCACTCAAGAGAGCTAGGAAATAACTCACCAAACCATTGTCCATGTACTGGATGCAAGAGGGCACCAATCCCTGCTCCAATTGAAGCCAAAACCAAAGAGAAACAACTTTTGATGGTAATGCCATAAATCTTCCTCCCAAACAATCTGAATTTATCCGTATCATCAAACTGTTCATCACCGTTACTAGGCAGTTCGTCATCCTCACTAGGCTTACGGATGAAACATCTGTACACCTCAATTAAGGATTGCACGACCCAAGCAGCAGATACTCCCAGTGCATGTGCTGTTCAAACAAGAAAATTGTGAGCGATCCCTATACAAAGGAAAACACCACAGCAAGCAAATCGGACCCTACAGAAGAGAAAAGCTAACTGACCTCGGAAAGTTGTTCTGGCAACACAGAATGTGTACTCTGGAGTCGACATACCCCTTGCAGCTTTCCTCTTTGCTGATTTAGAAGCATCTATTGAAAGGCAATTGCATGAAAATGCATCAAGAAAGAGTAGTTGATAATAAAGTGATAACAATACATAAAAATAAACAAATGAAGTGCAAGATTAATGTATTGAGAAATTGCGACATACATTTTAGCATCATCATATGATGTCTGAAAGCTTGTCATGTGATCATTAAAACAAATTGTAGCTAGCATATATATTGTACATCTGGAGATACACGTAAGCTTGCAAAAATACAAGCTCGGGCAAGTCTAACAGAAATATAGTACAGTAGGTTTGTTTGACAATTTCACTAAGCTTGGTTGCTCGGGTTGCATTTCGTCTTCTAGTGGAGCGTACATATGTATCTCATTTTAATCTTGATTATGATATTTCTTCTTGTACTTGGCTAAGCCATCAGATTCTACCAATATACATTAGCTGAGAACTGAAGGAATTTTCGAATTTGTAACAATAATTCCAGTTTCACAATATCTGTCCAGTCAAAATATCTAAACCTAAAAACCACTTGCTACACCTACTTCAATCAATGATATATATAAATGTGGTTAAAATCTGGTTCCTAAATTTATAGAGGCATGTATGGTTATTAAAAGATATATTTTCTTTTAATCTGAAGGTCCTTGGTCTGTGGACATGATGATTACAGACAAACAATGTGAAATTGGGGAGCAGTCTTCTGACATTTAAATTATAAATATCAGCATCACACAGCTTGTAAGAACCAATTCAGCTGAAAAGTTCGCACATTGAGCTAAGTTCATTAAGTTACACAATTAAGACATGAAATGCCTCTATAGCACATCATCACCAGAAACCATGCCAGTTGAAAACCAATTCGGAGTGACAGATGGTTAAGGAACTTAAAAACTGGAAAAAAAGTACTACAAAGTGTGCATCTGATCCAACCTGTTGGGATAAATATAGTTGTTCGACAGATTCATAGTCACAGATTTCTTGAGTAACACATGTTAAAAGCTTGCCACATGGTAATATAATACAATGCATGTGTCGTCAAACAGAGCACCCACAATACCCCGATGCATAGTATAGTACTTAGAAATATCAAGAGACATCATCAGATGACAAGTTGGAAGAGCTGAGAAAATTAAAGAAGCATATTACCTTTGAGAAGTTTCCATGCTGTTCTTTGTGAAACATGACGAACTACAATCCTTTCCAATACTCGTCTGGTAGTTACAATAGAAGTCTGAAATGTAAAAGAACAAGAGTATATAAATAACTTCATACTTTAAATATGAAAAAAACCGAAAAGGCCCTTTGGCCAATCTTAAGCTTCTTCAATACAACTCAGGCGTCAGGTTATATGTGCATAAACCTCCCTCCTCGTGGTAGATTGTTTGGGCTTCTAGTACAAAGCAAACCTAAGTTTTTCATGATAATCCCAGGAAGCCCAACTTGCTTGGCCTTGTTACTATAGGAACAAAGTTATAGTTGACATATACAGAGGATGGGATTATTACTTATTTTGAAGGCAGTCAAGATGAAGTTAACGTCACAATAATGTTCTTACAAAGTGTAGCAAGAAAAAAGAATTAAAACAACCAAAGCTCAGTTATATCAAGGTAATGAAGAACGTACTAACTAATCAATCACTCGACCATGAGAGTGTCTGATCACCCAGTTTGACTATAGAATCTTTGCAGAAACTCACTATTTAAGATGTAATAGTGCTTGCTATTCGAGATGCAAAGTAGCCTGTTTGTTAAAGACTGATATGCACAGAGAGCTGGTGTCACTTCATAGAATGTGTCTATGAGTTAATACGAAAAGTAAAAGAACTTGCCTCACGCATGATTTGCTTCACTGAATTGTAGAAGGGAGTAACCAGATCCACAGGCTCTCTGGGAGCTTCTTCAAGCAGATCGTCGTCCTCATCATCAGAATCAGTGTGAGGTTTAGGCACGAGTGGCAAATAATACAATAGGAAGGACCTCAGGGTTGTGATGGTGAAATTCTTCAACCCAAACGCAGAGAAGAGCGGTTTCAGCTCCGAGGGGTATTCCTTCGTTGGGTATTGGAAGTAGTCTGTTCTTGCACGTTGGATGGAGTCGCGAATCTTGTTATTCAGATCGTTAATAAGTTCAGGAGCTTCGTTCCATCCAGCAGTTGTGCCAGCATCGCAATGAGCAACAGTAATCCCAGGAAAACTGAAGCAAGAATGCAAATTAACTAGTGTCAGGACAATAAATTTAAGCGCAAGTAAGCACAATTAAACGTCTAGACATCATCAGACTACATAGACTATTTTCCCACTGAGGATAAGTGTCGCATGTAATCAAAATTCAGCCTTGCTAATCATCCTGCCCATTATGATCTAATTATCTAAGAAAAATCTAATCCTTTTGATTTCCTGATGCTTCCACGATCAGACCGAGAGGCCAATTAACGAGCGGCGACCAAACCCCGCACCACCGGAACCTAGCTCGCTGCCTACACCTCAAAGACGCGAACCAAATCCCTAGCCACAGCCTGCTACGCAACGCGTCGAACACCTCGACCGCGGCACCGGGTGGCCGGGCGCGGGCAAGCCAAGCAAGCGCCGGGGGAAGCCGAGGCTTGCAGCGCGAGAAGCGCTAGCACGGGTAGACCGAGTAGACCGAGGAGGGGGCGAGAGGGCGAGAGGGTGAGACGAACCCGAAGAGGTGGCGCGCGGAGAGGGGCACCCCGGTGGAGGAGAAGGCGGCGGCGGCGGTCGCGGCGACGGCGGCGGCGGAGAGCCCCGCGTGGGAGTGGGAGGCGGCGGATGCCCCGGCGCGGGGCAGGCGGGAGGTGAGGTCGAGGAGGAGCGCGAGGCCGACCGTCATGGCAGGCAGGGCGCGGGGATCTCGAGCTGTCGAGTCTGTCGAGAGAGGGGGATGGCCGAGCCGACCGCGCGCTGTCGTGGAGAGAGAGAAGAGGAGGGAGGGGAGGAGGCGAGACGTATATGGGCCGGGTCCGAGTTCGGGCCGCATTGCGCCCAGCACGGCGGGAATCTTGTTTTTCTTTTTTGAAAAGCTGGCTCTTGTTTTTCTTTCCTGAAAAAAGAGGATTATTTCTTCTGTTCACCCTCTCAACAAAATCTTGGTGCTTATAGCTTTTACTCCCCTTGTTTTTTATTTCAAACTTTCTATTTCTCCTTTTAACTTTTAAATCACCAAATTACAGAAATTTCGACTCCTCAACAAAATCCGGCTTTGGTAATTCCAACAAATTATTTCTAAACCGTCGAATGGATGCAAAGAAAGGGAAAAAGGGGCACACAATTGGTATACTGCCAAGGCCACGCCCAGAGGAAGAAGTGGATCTCACAAGGCAGGACAATGAATTCTTCACCGTAATAATCATCCACTTCTGTTTCCGTTCACCTCCGATCCTCTATGGTTTTAGTTTTAGACATACACGAGCCTCTCTGCTGTTGGCTCCTTGTCATGTCACCTTTGCAAGCCTGCCGACACACCTTTGCAAGCCTGCCGACATGCCTACCGCGCAACCTGATCGATCATTGATCTAGGTTCCACAGCAGCGATTTGCAGCCGCCAGTTTGCAGTTTGTGCCAGCATCGCAATGAGCAACAGTAAACACAGCCACCCAGCTGGCAAACTGAAGCTGCCACGGAGTCGCTTTCGGCTCCTCCCGTGAAGTTAAAATGGGCCTGTGTTTTGCTGCTGGCCGGGCGGGAAACAAACACAGGCCCATCAAGGATCACCAAGACGATTGCCAATATTGGTGCTCATATATGTGCAAACCTCTGTTCGATGGATCACGGATGAGCTCGGTAAACATCTGACTAGGATTCTCTCTCTAGCCAATCGCAAGAGCAGCGAGCCAATCGCAAGAGCAGCGTTAGTAATGTCGTCACACATGATAGGTCTGGTGGCAAAAATTGGATACGTTTTTAATTGCCCAATAGGGCAATACTTTGGTTAACTAGAATTGAAGTTCTGCGGAATCGGTTTGATTTGTGCAAACAAAAGGTGAGAAATAAATCCTACTCCCTCCGTTCCAAATTATAAGTCATTTTAGTATTTTTAGATTTATAGATATTATTATGCATCTGTATGTCTAGGTTCATAATAATGTGTATGAACCTAGAAAAGTCAAAACGACCTGCAATTTGGAACGGAGGGAGTAGTTGTCAAATCGTACACCTAATTGTATATTTGTATCCTCATCCTTCTGCTCTTTCTTTATTCTTTTACATTTGCTTGTAAATGCATACATTCTGTAATATATATCCACAGCTTTTTAATTTGACCCCGCAGTTTTTTGGTTCAAACAAAATGATACGCCTAACGTTATTGGTTCTCCATACTACTCTGCTCTTGTTTGATCGATTGAACATACACTACTGTTGCATATTAGGAGACGAAACGGCAAATGGTAATATTCTTTCACATAAAAACATGTTTTATAATATTTTTTCAATAATGAGAATGCTTATAGTAATATTTGTTACATGAATTCCACAAGGACATGATTAGCTGCCACCAATTGCTTCTCCATAGACCTATGTTAGTAACTGCAATAGACCCTTGCGAATCCACTCTCTTTTTTTGTTATTAACAAGTGTGGTTAGATAGGTTTCCGTACCAACACTTGGTTCAGTAAACTAGAGCTAGAAATCACCTAGGCAATTGCATCAAGAACTCAACAAAAAGAAGGCACTGCCTCTTAGGATGGGGACATAGAAGCACAACACTACATGACTCACTTTGGGAACATAATTTCGACAGTCAAATGACAGAAAGGTAAGATTCTTTAAGGTTCATAGTACCATGCCCTTGCCTGGTCCCTTGCACTTGCAGTATGTATCTTTCTTGAGAACATATATATAGTATATGCCTATGAGAAGAAAGATAAGAGACCTAAGCTTTGGTTGCTGGCTACCTTGAATAGCAAGCTCACGAAGAACAAGACCCAGGTACATGTAGTCCCCTACACAATTGGAGCTTAAGTAGAAGGAATGGGATTGTCGCATCAGTAATATGAATACGTACCAACATGTTAGTACACCTAGAAGTGAGTTGAGGTTTTTTTTTGTTTCTTACACCTAGTTCTAGGCTGTATAAATTGCACGTATACAAATGCATGAGACGAAGAAAATTTGCAGAGTGAGGGATTTGCACGTGATATAGTGTACTTTTAAAGCATTAAAATATTCATCTTGTAATTGGCACTTGTGTACTAAACATGATCATTCATGTCCTTGGAAAGGGAAGATTATCATTACCTAGCCAGTGGTTAGTGTAGCTTCTCAATTATTCCCTATAATTCAAACTCGCTCCCTAGCATGGCCCAATGTGGTGCTGTATATAAAAAAAGTGAGAAACTAGCCCAAGTTAAAAAGAATCCATTGCTCATTAAATAAAATTTCTATAATTTTATTGCACAGGTATTAGTTTTAGAATAATGTTACTTTAAATACACTAATAATTCTGGAGTGGAGCACTACCGTTTTCCAAAAATATATTTTGTTACTGAACATCTGAGTCCTGAAAATAAATAAGATCTTTCAAAATATTGTGGTGTCTACTCTTGGATAATAGGTAATTTAGAAGTAGCTAGACCATGATCCCTCATTCTTAGATGAAAATATGAATATATAGTTTGTATTGAAGTGCTCACTTTTATGTCATGTGATGTTGATTATAGCTAAAGTCTCATCTTTAAAGGAAAGATGAAAGTAAGACAAGCTGCCTTGAATTAATTATTCTTCCAGCAACCACACTGACTAGCTTTCAAAGGAAAAAAAGCTAATGAAATAAATTATCAGAACTCGTGCACTTCTTTTGCAAAAGCATGCAGTACTAATCTACTATAGCTTTGGAATGTGACCCCAAATCTGTTTCCGCATCAAAACGACATCAGGTCAATAATTTTCAGAGCAGCTGAAAAAGTTAAGCTAAGCAAGCTGAGTTCAACTGAAAAAAGTTTTAGAAACAAAGTTGTTCAGGTCGGCCTAAAACTCTAAAAGGCCATCCGCAAAATACTGAAATTCATAGCACACTGTTTCTACTGAGTGGCAGTGGCCTAAAAGGTCACAAAGTTGTGCTTTCTCCTGTTAGAAAAACTAAAACTCTTGTGATTTCTACGGAGTGGCTTTTCTCCTTCTATGTTCAAAATACTTAGGTATCCCAGTTTGCCACCCTCCAGATGTTCCTCAAGCTTTGTTTATTCCAAATTTTCAAAACTTTAAAATGTAAACCACCATTTCTAATCTAAGGGACTTCTTCAAATACAGCGAGAAATCAGGGAATTTTTTCCAATTGTTCAAAAAAGGGAGGCCTAAAATCTAATCATTATAACATCCCTCCACAGATCTAGAGTCGCTCTGGAGGGATATGTTTAGTTGATGTACAAGTGCTTTTGCATTCATTTCTACTATCAGTCAAGTAACCCTCATGATGCTTGAGTGAGAATATGAACAATCTGATTTGAGTGCAGAAAAGGTTGTCCCTAAGATAGGAGGGATGAATCAAAACTATACCGCATAAATGGAGCTAGTAGGATGAAACAAGTCACTAATAAACAAAGATGAGTCAAGTCTAGAAGCACATTAAGATGTCACTTCAAGAATGTGCCTGAAAAGCATATTCATTTCAGGACCCACACATTGCTAAAAGAAGGACCCACAGATATGGAAACAACAAGATAGGATCAGCAGCTAGACAGTGAGATTTTGCCTAGTGTGCTTGTGCACTGTGGGAATGATTGACTTATTCATCGAGATTTGTGGCTCAGCGCCTTTTGCTCGAGCTCTTGGACCGCGAAATGATAGGTGCCTCTTCGAGATGTCCCTTTCTATTTGTACAGAAGGCCAAGCATTAGTGAGAGGAGGAGGAAGAATGCCTTTTTGTTTTCTGCAGAAGGTTCAGTCATCATGAGAGCTTGTGTGACCTTACTTTCATGGTTGTTGGCTTTTGATGCATCATGCTCCCAGCTAACCATTGTCACCAACGCTGAAAATAAATCAGTTGGTGCAAGTTGATAGAAAGCTATTTGTGATAACACAGCACTACTGCCACAGTTGGTTTTAACTGACTATGTACAGTTAATTGCAATTCCGTGTCTATATTATGTGTGTGCATAAGAGATTCAGAAGATATATTCGTCTGTCAGTTTTTCAGTGGTACATAAAAGAACTAAAAAAACTTCTCATGTATCATTACAGTTAGCAGAACAATTAGTTTCTGGGCAGATATAGCATTAAACAATACAAACATCAGTCCACAATTCTATACGTCAGTCACACCATTCTGTTTATGAGCAAGAAGCCAAGAGCTGATTGGTAGACGAATAAGTGGACTTGTAGTCATACGCAGTACTTTCTCTAGGTTGTTTGACATTTCAATTTTACTAGTCCTCTGCTACTCAAATCAAATGTAATAAAGGAAATTTTGAAATTAATATTTAGTAGCAGATCTACTGTTCTGTAGTGCAGAACAGAAAAGAACCAAAATTCTGGAGGCATTACAAAATACTAGTTAGTAGCATATGTTGTTCAAAGTGTGTAAAGGCTACATTTTACCTTTTTATGTATAATCGCATAATAACAGATTGGCATTTGTCATTTGCCTTATTATACTATACCTACCTGTACGCCTATCCCGGTAACACACCATCTTTTAGAGATCTAATCAGAAAACAAATAGGCTTTTAGAGTAGCCTGGGCATGGGGAAACTACCGGATGCTTAATCCAAAGCTTGTACCATTGGTGGCTATTTTAACTTGCATACTTGTCTGATATGCTGCTTTGCTACCCTGCTCTGACACTGTAGATATAATACTTCTGGGACTTCATATTTTAAAGATTTCATTGAGGTGATTGAGAAGGAGCATTCCAAAGTAGATCTATTTGACTCAGGTACATCGATGCATTTACTAAACTTGTTCCATTGCCTCATCCAGTATTAATGGCTCATGAAATTCGAGAAGGGGCAGAGTTCTTTTTTTTTTGTCATCATAGGATTCGAAGTTTACAATTGGGCTCTGTGAAGATTTGATCCTATACACCGATTGGTTACCCCAAAGACCAATACTGTTAGAGAATAGCATGATACTACGCATGTACATGTTCTTGTCTATACATGAGCATACCATGAAATCAGGAAATATAACTCCGTCGGCAAAAATCTTTTGTGTTAATCACTCAGCATGAAAATATGAAAGTGTAAGAAATTAGCAAATTATAGTGCTCATCATTTTTGGGAAAAATATTTTGCACAGAAAAAGAAGGATGGAGCAAATCATGAATGAACATGGAGCACCTCCCATTGCAAGGGGAAAGACTGCAGGGAAAGGGGAGAAATTTCATTACAGCTTCACCTTTCATGAACAAAGTAAAACCCTGCTTTTGATAAGGGTGACAGGAACAGTGAGTGAAAGAGATAAGTATGTGAGGCCCATGTGGTAAACTTGTAATTAACCCAGTGCACATGGGACCCTCTTACTCCTAAGCTTACCAGAGCCCCAAAACTCTGCCTTGCATGTTGTCATCCCATAGGCAAACTGCAAGGGACCACGCCTTAAATATTGCTGTCATGCAGGACTAAACAACTCTGACCATGATGCAAAGACAGCAGTTACCTTCATAACATAGTTCTGCAAAGGACAGGGGTGGTGGGCACTGGTAACAGTTCACCAAAAAGTTTCAGTTTTTCTATGCATTCACTGCTGCAGTTACCTTTGCACCCATCCATCAGTTTCAGATAAAATGGCACTGCAGACGCATTCTACTGGTGAGCCCCTACTCCCCTCCTCTGCTTCTCCTCTTTGTGCCAATTCAAAAAAATCCATTTGATAGAGAAACACACAACCTTTGGTTGCTTTCTCTTTCATGCCTGCCTCATCATGGCTTCGTCCTCCTTTAGCATTTGCATCATTTGTGCCACTAAAGCTCCTGCCCTTGTGAAGCATTTCTTGATGCCTCCCAGCTCCCGAATGGCCATACAACTCACACTCATACTCATTTCATGTAGCCTTTACAGTATGTATTCTTCTTCTTCATCTTCTTCCTTCTCAGCATCTTCCTCGCTCGCATTGCTGGTGCTTGTCATCTCCACCTGCATCTCCTTGCTCTTCTCCAACCTCAGACACCTGCTCAAAGCAACCACCACCCACAAAGGTAAGGCTCCCCCTTCAATGGAGGAGGCTGTGCATCAGGAGAAGAGCATTGTGCCACAAGATGAGGTGCCGGAGGATGCACCAGAGGATTTGATGGGAAGCCTATCAGATTCTTCAGAGTCCATGACAAACGATGAAGAGTGCAGTGAGGAGGGCTCAATCTCTGACGACATCGACGATGACGATGAGAGCCTCATTGAGATCTCCCTTGTTGATGGGCACTATGTGGGAGCAGGGCAGGCTGAGCAATGTGCATACAAGAAGGAGCTCCTCGCCGAGTCCTTTCCTGATTTAGTGCTTGACAAGAGAGACTTCATCGACATCTTGTCGGAGATCAGCGAGGAGGACAGCCTGATCGAGATTGACATCACAAGAGGCTCAATCAAGTGCTCAAACTTCGGTATCAAGACATGAAGTTACCAAAGGTTTGGAGAAACTGAAACCTTGCTCTGCATTGGTTCAAAGCTTTGACCAGGGAAATTAAGGCAGCAAGTTGTACCTGTCCTACTACATGTAATGCTGTAAGGTGTTCTTTTTACAAGAGCTTATGGTTTTCTTTGTGATTCTTCAGTGGAAGCCTTGTTTTTGTCCTCTGTTTCTTAAAATATTATAGCAGAAATAACGTGATTGCACATATTTTGATAAAATGAAATGTACTTCTTTTCTTTGATATATATATAGGGTGTGTGTATATATATATATATATATATATATATATATATATATATATATATATATATTCAGTAGATGGTGACTACGTCAGTACTGTGCATTTGTGTGTGTACGTTGATCTAAGTGTGGTTAGCAGGATAATTTTATATCATGTAAAAGGGCTAAAACTCTTTTGGCTGCTTGGTTAACACAAAACATTCAGCTAACCAAATGATGTGGCCTCCAACTTCTTGGTATGGTTTAGAGATAAGGTCAACTTTTGTCCTTCTGAATCAAAAGCCCAATTTTATTCAGTACAATGTACTCGCGTATGGCTTAAAATTAATTGTTTAGCTTGTGCGGCTAGGTCCTTTCAGCAGTTCGGTTCTTTGAATTCGAGAAAAGTCTATGAGATCTTCATGATTTGGGCCTCTATTATTAGCTTCAGCACTCAAGTACCAGTGTCCTAAACTAGTACTAGTGCTACTACTAGATCAATGTATGGTCGTTAACAGGTACTGTATGCTTAAATGGCCACTTATCACTGATAGACACACTTAGGCATGGAAAATAAGGCATTGAATCACACTTAGGCATGGAAAATAAGGCATTGAATCATTCTTGTTGAAGAGGTTCGTAGACTGGAAAAGAATCCAATAAGTGTGTTGGTGTGAATTATTAGTAGCAGGGAAAGGGAATTTAGAGGTGGAAGATTTAAATTCTATTGATTTGTTCATAGTTATAGGAATTTTAGTGGGATGGAGTTGAGAAATTTAAGTTAGAATGCAATTTCCCACAGCTAAAAACCTATCAACCAAATACTGGTTCATCATGATTTAAATTACAATTTTCCACTGGCGAACCTATCAACAAAACAGCTGAATAAGAATTCGTTGCTGAACTTTACCCTTAATCCCAACGCATGCCAAACAAATGATTGAGACTAAAAGTCAAACTCTTGTACTAATTTTCTGCCCAAACACACACCTCTAGTCCCATGTCCATTTCCATCACCTTTTTTCTTGTTTTATGTTTTTTCTAAATGCGTCAGTAACTAGCTAGCTAACCAACTAGGTACTCCCTCCATCCCAAAGATTATGTATTTAGAAAAAGCAAAACGAATAGTAGTTTGGGATGGAGGAAGTACTTTTGTTTCAGTTACCAGTTTGCAGCATAAAGCATAAATGGGCTCAAATGAAGCCTACGAAGGAGATAAAAAAAGCCCAATATAGGAATCTAAACAAACACCCTGCTCCGAGCAAGGAACCGGCTCATGATGCAGTGTATTGCACAGAGCAAATGTTGAGGGAGTTTGGCTTTTTTATACATAGCTTTTGGTATGCGCACGCGCCCACACACACATATATATATATATAAGCATAGCAGCACGATCGGCTGAATTTTTGGTCTCACCAACCCGCAAAGATCCTGAGAATCTATATAATTAAGCCATACACCTAATCACGCACCCGCACATACCATATTTGCTGAATAGTCGCTGAAAGCGACCCCGAATAGTTGCTCAATAGTGCAGAATAGTGAGCGAATAGTGCCGTCATTTTTGCTCATCCTGAGGTGCTCCATCCACTTGCGGTGAGTGCCCGAGCGCTGCTCATATTCCTATTTTGAATAGTGACCTAATTTTGAATAGTGCAGTGAATAGTTACTCAATTTTCGTAATCTGAAATTTTAAGTCGCTTGAATTCCGAGTCATAGTGATCGTAGTTTTTCCCTGCACTGGAATAGGTACGTACGTACTATATCTCTGCATAGGTACGTACGTACGTACTATATCTAGATGCATAGTTAAAGTTATGTATCTAGAAAAGTCAAAATGAATAGTAATTTGGGACGGAGGAGTAGGAAACTTTAATTAGATGACTATTATTTAGCAAATTCGCGCATCCTATGGGCTGTGGTTTAATTTGCCAATGGTTTTTCAAGTCCAGGTTGTGACGAGCGTTTGCATTTACTCGTGGCTAGCTTTGCATTTGTGTTGCAACTCATGAGAACCCTGTGATGTTTCAAGCACATGCCAATCTACAAGCTCCTACCAAAGGCCGATTTATTTTCTTTAGCGAATATATTTCTTCTATGACTAAAAGTGGTAATATGAAAACATTAAGAAGAAATTTGAAGTGGTCATGGGCGGGCCGAGAGGTGGCATTGGGACACACACGTGCACTCACCTGCACGCAGGCTAAACATTTATAAGAGTAATTAAGGACGATATAGGGTAGCATTATCCATGTTGGGGTATTGGTTGCCCAGATTTGGAGTTTTAGAGGTAACAATCCATTGTCAGTCAATTGTTCTAGCCATTTAACATGTCACAAAATTCGAGGCGGCCCAAGCCAGCCTAAAAACGGGCCATCGTCACAGCCATAAGACGGCCGAATTCGAGGCGGCCCAATCCAGCCCAAAACGGGCCATCGAAGCCATAAGACGGGCCGAATTCGAGGCGGCCCAAGCTAGCCCAAAAAGAGCCATCACAGCCATAAGACGGGCCGAATTTTAGTTTACTTGGCCCGCTGGCTCAATCCTGAAACCGGCTGCTCGCCTGCTCCCCATCTGGGGCGGCAGCACACAGATCCCAAGCTCCCAGGAGAGTGTCACGGCGGCGGATCGCCATGAGCCTCCGGCGGTTCGTGTACCCGGTGACGGAGGACACCAAGCGCCGCAACTACCTGCTGCGCCGCAGGGACACGTCGCGCCTCTTCTTCGCCAAGAAAGGCGGGCACCAACGGGTGCACAATCCGTCGGCCCTAGATGAGCTGGAGCAAGCCCACCTCCTGCCGCCGGCGACGAGGTTCAAGCCCGCCGTCGTTCGAGCTGGACTTCATGCTCCTCCGCGGCACGCGGAACAAGGTGGTCGTCACCGACATGATAGGCCACACGCTTCTTTACAACCCTTACATCTCACTACTGGAAAATCGAGCATTAGTCCTAACCCTTAGTACCAGTTCGTTTTTTATCTTGTACTAATATGAGCATTGTACTAATATGAGCATTAGTACCGAGTTAATATGAGCATTAGTACCGAGTTTAACGGCTAGTTCCTCATATGCCCCCTGACCCCTTTAGTACTGGTTGGGGACTTCAACCGGTATTAAAGGCTGCCCATTAGTATCGGGTGGAGCCTCTCCACCCGGTACTAATGTACCATCGGGCCTTTAGTACCAGGTGGAGCCTCTCCACCCGGTACTAATGTGCCATCAGGCCTCCACCCAGTACTAATGTGCAACCTTTAGTACCGGGTGAAGCCTTCCTATAAATTCTCCCTTTTCTTCCTCCTGCCCGAGCCATTCACCACAGCTCGGGCTTCATCTTATCCATGGCGTCATAGGAGAGGTGCTGCCGGATTGAAGACCATTTCGTGAGGATTTCACTCATTCTAGTGTTCTAAAAGTTAGAAACTTCATCCTCCATTGGTACATGGTTAGTATACTAAGTTTTATGCTTTAGAGTTAGACTAATTTGTGATTTTTAGAATAAGGTACAATGGAGAAATTCTTCATTTATATGCATGTGTTATTTAGAACTCATATTTGTGATTTTTAGAATAAGCTACAATTTTTTGGATGCTATGTTTCGTATTAGTCAAAAAAATTGATATAAGGTTAGAATAATAATTTCATAGTTTAGTACTTTTCAAATATTAGTTAAATAAATTATAGTAAATATGAGTGAGATAAATTGTGGTACATAGAGATAATAAGATGAAATAGAGGTACGCAATTAGTCATTTTTAAAATAAGCTAAAATTGAGAAAATTTTCATTTATATGTTATGTTTGAGCTAAGTAAATTGTGGGGAAAATATATAATTTATTCATAGTTTAGTCATTTGCAAATATGAGCTAAATAATTTGTGGTACATAGAGATAGCTACTGCTGCTGGAGGTAGTGGTGATGGTAGGGGCGATCGTCGTTCCTGTCACGGCAAGGGGAAAACCGTGCCCTCATGATAAGCAGAAGAAAATGAGCACGTGGAGAAAGTAATGCTTCGTTATTTACAAAGATGTCATGAAGATGCTGTTATGGCGGGTCAGGAATCTCTTTGTGGTGGTCGTTATGCTCCACCACTAGTCCCGGATGTTTTAGGTCCACTTAGTACTACTGTTGCAGGAGGCGCAAATAAACCATAGGATGAGGCTGGGTTAACGAAACCTTCAACTTCGTCGTCCAAGGATGCTTAAAGTCCTCCTAGATAGGACTCAGTGGATGGTTTGTTGTAGTGTATCATGTTATTTGGGTCTGAAATTTAAATTTGTGTATTTTATTTAAACTTTCAGCAACATTTGAGTTTGTCATAGTGTATCATGTTATTTGGATCTGGAATTTAAATTTGTATATTTCTATCTAAACTTTCAGCAACATTTGAGTTTAATGGTATTTGTATCATGTTTGTTATGTTTCATGTATAATTATATGGACGATCAAAATATTTTTGGTTTTGTAATACTTTGTAGATGAATCGGCAATTGATATACAACGCAAATAAATACTCTATGGAGTACATTAATGGCTTGCGTGGTTTTCTTGATCTGGCAGAATCTAACAAACCGCCGTCCGGTTTCCTTTGTTGTCCATACAGAAATTGCAACAATGAGAAGCATTACTCATCCAGAAAGACATATACAGTTCTGGATTCATACCTAACTATTTTATTTGGACCAAACATGGGAAAAGAGGAGTTATGATGGAAGATGATGATGAAAAACAAGATGACAATATTCCTGATTGGATTCAAGGAGGTGCCCATGAAACCTTATGATATGACTGATGCGGAACTCCGCGCAGTAGTGGATGCTGAGGTTAAAACTCACTTTGCACCAAAGCCTCCCGTGAAGAAAGATCAACCAATTGATAAGATTATTAAAAGCATGGAGAAAAAGGCAGAGAAACTACCGCTATCTGACTACGACTGACAAATAACAAAATCTTTTCAGAAGAAGAAGAACAGTGGGTCAAGTATCCCACAGCTCGGAACCCAATACAACTAATCGATTGCCCCGCTCCAGGTGCTTTCGGAGTTTGATCAGAATCTGCTTCAATTCGCCAAAGATACAAATCTCACCCTAGCTCAACTTCAAGGGTAGGATCACATCCCAAAGCACCCCGGGATTGTTAAATGGATATATAAGTTAGGGAAACTGCTTATGTGGCCGCAGTTGGTGAACCGTCTTCCAATAAAGATGTACAAATTGCACTAATGGTACATGGAGGCTTCAGCCAACGGTTTACTCATACTCGAAGTTTAGATTGGAGATCAACATTATTTCACGGGGAAGACATTATAAATATCTTGTTGGAGGAAACTTTACAATCAAGACACACTTGACAAGTCACTCATCAGTTCCTGAGTTCTATAAGTTTTTAATTTGCTCTAACTTCGAAAGTCCCACTCTAGTCATTGTGCGATATCTTAACTTCTATTCGATTTTGTATCACGTAGGATGGAGATTCAAATATGCCGAAAGAAAGGATACTATGACATAGGCTTTATGGACCCGAATATTATAAACGAGTCAACTCTAAAAGATAGACCAAATCGGATGTTGAAAAACATATATAAGTTCCTAGACAACCAACATTACAAGAAGTACATACTTCTACCATACAACTTCAAGTGAGCGTGTTTTCCATCTCTTTTTTTTTTCCGAACTAGCAGTTAAATATAAGACTAACTAGCTTTGGCTATACATATATGTACAACCTCCACTAAATACTCCTTGTTGTCATGGTTGATCAAAGCGCGGTCTATGTTATGGACTCTTTGAGGAAACAAAGAAATCAATAAAAAACCTCATAGACATTCTAAACAAAGCATGTGCTTGCTTCCGTCGGCATCACGCAGGTGAATTCAAGGAGGAACTTGATTTCAAGCCTGAATTCCCGATATGTGTTGAATTTCCACATCTCGTGACACCTCCTTAAACACAACAAATATATATAGTGTTTGAGACAGGATCCAGAGAATAATTTATGCGGATACTACATATGTGAGTTCATCCATAAGTTTGTAGGTCCGAAGCGTGTGACCGACCACAAAATTAGAGAACGTAGATAAAATTCTTAACAATAAATTAGTTCTAATTGTGCAGACTCACTAATCTACTATATAATAACTTTTGCCAATGACACAGATGAGAGATATGAAGGAAGCACTCTTCGATACGAAAAAATTCAGGTCAATTCAAGAACAACTCAGTGGATTTCTTCTGAATGAGGTAGTAACTCCAACAGGGGAGTTCCATAATGATGGATCAAATCTGCATCATTGTCAAGACTCGGGTTCAGAATAGTTGATTCGAAATGTTGAACTTGAAAAGCTGATGCAATGTAATATTCTTCATATATGTGTATGCACAGTATGTCTTTATATATATATAATATTATCTCAAATGTAATATTACATATAAATACAAATTTATATATATTAGCATATTAGAACTAGTATACGTAAAGGAAACAAATACAAAATACTAATATAGAATAAAGAAAACAATAAAAAAAATAGAAAAAAAATAAATTAGTACCGGTTGGGGAGATCAATCGGTACTAAATTGGCCTCGGCAACGCGCGACATGGTGACCAATTTAGTACCGATTGATCTTCCTAACCGGTTATTTCGACCGATACTAAGACCATCTGGTACCGAATTAGCAATCCCGGTTACGCAAACGGTACCAAAGCGTAACGACTTGCTTTCCAGTAGTGTCCGCACTCTGTGCAGCCTCGGCGGCCACCCCGTCGCCGTCACCGTTGGCTGGCAACCTCTACGTCCCTCCCCCCCCCCCCCCCCCCCCCCCCCCCCCCCCCCCCCCCCGTCCCGCCCACGACGTCACGTGGTACCGCCGCCCCCTGCCGGCACCTCCCTACGTCCACGACAGAGGCTACAAGATGATGCTCCGATCTCTACCCCACGTCCACTCGTACGCGGTTGTCGGCGACCGCAGCGGCGGCCTCAACATCTGGATCTCGTCGTCCGTGAACGGCCTGGACACCACTCCTTCGACGTCGCGCGCGGCGAGTGGCACAAGGCCGGCGACTGGGCGATGCCGTTCAGCGGCGGCGCGCACTATGTCCCGGACCACGGCCTCTGGTTCAGCTTCGCCTGCTGCGACGACGACTGCTGCGGCGATTATGACGACTAATGCCACGGCGACAGCAGCCGCGACTACCTGTGCGTGTCGGACCTCATGCTGACGCCGCCGGCGCAGCGCAGCGTCTGGACGGACGCGGTGCCGCCGGAGTGGAGCAGGTCGGCGTCCTACCTCGTGCACCTCGGCCGTTCCAGGTTCTGCCGCGCCAGGACGTTCGACGCTTTGAGCTCAGGCGCGCGAGCTACTGTTACAGGGTTCATGGTGTTCACCGGTATCGAGGTGGAGCGTTGCGGCGAGGCCGGCGGTGAGGTCCGCATGGTGAATCACAAATCTCGACGGTACAGACTCGAGGAGCACGATTCTGTGCACGAGGTGCTTTAGGATCAGATCGTTTGGGGATGGGAACAAGAATATTTCGTACAAGAAGTTTGAATGAATTTGTAGTATGGGATTGCTAAATATCTCCTGAGTGATTATTATTTCTGTTTTATTTCACTTTTGTGCGGTTATGATTATCCAGAGATTCGTGCAGTGGATGGAAATTGGGGAGAACTTGGACTTGTTTTGTTTGAGCAACTCCAAGAGAATCTGTATCCTACCCGTAATACCTTGTTTAGGGAAAAAAAGAACTCCAACAGTTCTTCCAAAACTTCCCAAGCTATTCGTGACACCAAAACAGAGCCTGTCACCGCGTATATTTGCGCGACGTCCTTCCTCCCCCAATCGCTCCCTTCCCGTGCGCGAGAGAAACTTCCCGCGAGATTTGGCATGCGCGCGTGGCAGGAAGCTCTGCGGCGGCGGCGGGGCGAGCGGCGGCAGCAGTAGCAGGGAGGCGTCGGGCTGGACCCAATTACGATGATGTGGCCTGTTTTGAAATATTGGGGGTAGTTATTAGCGATTTGATATGGGTTGATATATTTTTGGGGGAAAACTTTTTGGAAGAGCCCCCAATACATAGTTTTGGGGAAAAACTTTTTGGGAAACTCTTGGAGTTGCTCTTATTGGTTAGGGGATGTGTACCGCGTGCGCGAGTATTTGTGTAGTCTGTCACACTCAAATTTCGGATCCGTTGATTAAAAACCAACGTTAGCGATTGATTACCCTATCTCCTTATCTCCTCGTCACAGCTACTGCCTTATCCATTCACCGCTCGGAACCTCGAGGCCCCGACGGCAGCCCGACACCCTCGATGCGCCGCTCGCCGCCGCCGCCATCGGCTCCCCACCCGGCTCCGGCGGCGGGCAGAAGCCGCCTCCTTCCATTGCGTGGTTTCTTCCCCGGCATCATCTTCATCAATTCCGACTGAGCTCCCCCGCAGCTGTCGGCTCCCCTCCCGGCTTCGGCAGCGCAATGCCGCCTCTGCTGCCGCCCACGACCATGGCCGACGCTAACTCGTTGGGATCCTGTACCCTCGCCGCCGCCACCACCCACCGGGGGTCTCCCACCACCCGGCTCCGGCTCCGGCGGCACCCTCGCCGCTTCCGCTCCCCCATCATATCTTCCGCCTCCACCGCCGACCAGCGAGCCACCCTGGATTTCTCTAGGCCCGCAGGTCACAGGTAACTCCCACTGAACGCAACCCCGGACTCTAATTTGGCCGGAGCTGAAGAAGGTGGTGTTGTGGTCAAGAAGAAGCTGTTGTGGCATGTAATGATTGTGCAGCTAAATTCGAGTGTGGAGAGAAGTAAAAATGATCGAGTGTAATATAGCTTTCCCCGTTGGTTATTACCGGATATGTTGGTCTGCTGACTGTTTATGTGCGAAATCCTATATGACTTACCATGTCCAATTGCCAGTTCTACATAGGAAGATATGGTGATAGAGTCGTGGATTCATTCCTTCCAAGATGCCGGAAGGCAGGATGCATGTATTTTCCCCCCGAACCAAAGAAAAGACGCTGTTAAACTAAACGCGTAACCCAGCACAAACTGCCATCTTTATGCGCACGAATAATTCACGGCTTCTCTCCAGCCTTATTGCAACTTACAAGACACACTGTATACAGTATCAATTGCACCCATAATATGCGTCAGATCAGAAACTGGCGATCGATTTCCCCTACCATATGCGCAAATGCTAGCACACGAAGGGCTTGTTGGGGTGCATGCGGAGGATCCCTCCCGCTCCCTTGCACCCGCCGCGGTAGATCACCACCGGTCCGTCGTCGTCCTCGTCATCGCCGCTGCCGAGGCCTTCGACCTCCTCCCCGTCTGGCCCGCTCTGCCGCCGCCGGCCCGCCGCCACGCAGCACCAGCACACAACGAGGAGCACCACCACAACCGCCGCGGCAGGGAGGGCGACGGCGAGCGCGCCCCGCGCCAGCGAGGAAAGCGCGGCGAAGAGCGACGCCGCATGCTCCCGGAGCTGTGCCGCGAGCGTCTGGGCCGCGGAGGCCAGGAAGCGTAGGAGCTCGGCGAGCTTCTCCCCGATGACGTCCCACGGCAGCTCGCCGTCGCCTGCGCCGGTGCCGAATCCGAGAGCCCGCTTCGCCACGAGGGACGAAGCGGCGATGAGCTTCCTTGGCGCTGCCATGGTGGCCTGATGCTCTACTGCTAGCTGCTCAACTTGTAGCTCGATCGGCGCAATGTTCTTCTTGGTCCTCTGAAGGAGAGAGAAGAGGTTGGTTTGTGCGCGCCACGACGCGTTTTGTTTAATTATTTATTTGGAGATTATCATGCCGAGTTTCGGCGCGATGACTTTTGCACCGAGTAAAATTAGTGCTGCGAATTCGTCATCGTGCGTCGTGGACGCAAATTAGTACTAGCAAAGAGTTTCATTATCACTAAGACACATTACAAGTATAATGATATAACAGAATATTTAAAAGATGGGTTTCATCGTGATAAAATTGTGTATACATTGATTTTTACTTCAAACTATGAAACTTATTGAATCTTTCGTTGATAGCTACAAATTAAAGTTTTTTCAATTGACTTTTGTCCAATTCGGTGCATCGTAATTAATGGTTTAGCTTGACTATGAAAACTATAATATGAAACTCTAGAGGTATGATTTCATTTATCAATAAAATTAGTTTACATATCAGTAGTCTTAGAAATTGTCCAATGAACCCCCACCCACTAAACAAAGCCTAACAGTATACGTCAACAGTTTTATAGGCTGTCTAACATAACATAGTTTTTTTTTACGTGGAGGAGAGAAAAGGGAAATTGTTGTTTCACGAAATAATGGCTTCATATGCTAAATTTTAAAACTACGAGATCGGAAGAGAAACTTGAGTCCAGAGAACCATGCTGCTCCTGTCGACCCCGCGCCCCCTGTCAGCCTCGCCATGTCCGCCACGTCCACTGCCGCGCATGGCACACTCGCTGTGCGCCGCCACCATCACAAGGGAAGAAGCACATGAGCGAATAAAAAAATATTGATTTAGATTTATACAACTATTGAATATGTTCTTTCAAGAATGTTAAAATCTTTTTTGAAAAATGTTGAATGTGATATGTCTTTTACAAATGTTGACTGACAATACTTAATTTTTAGATGTTAATTGATCTGATTTTAAACTAATGTTGAATTTGGTATATTAAAATGTTGAATTCGTATTTTAATTTGGGTCTAATGGGTTTTGAAGTTGTGCGAATTAACTAGCTTCCACAAGCTAGATACGAGCCCCCTCTAGGTAGTGCACAAGAGGTGAATTTCAGTACCGAGGATAGTGCAAAAAAATGTTTGAAAACCTGTGCCAGTGCACCAGGCACAATGAACGTGATTTCATCCTTGGAGATCACATAATTTTCAAGTTGTGATTGTGCAACTTATAATTTTTTATACACAAATTAAGTAATTATAAAGTTATTACAGGGCAACTTAAAAGACAACTATTGTATAGGTTATTTATTAAGTTGTCTTAATATTATGTGTAAGCAATGTTTTAAATAACGGGATAAGGGGATTAGCAGTATAGGATTCTAAAACAACTAATAACAGAGGTTAATGAGGCTATAGTGAGTTATAGCGGCTAAATTATACATGAGCACAAATAACGCTATCTACCTCAAATAGCTATAGCGGTATATAATTGCAGGTACAGCGGAAAATTTAAAATTTTGTGTGTAAATATATGAGATTGTCAGTAGAGGACAACAACCATTGTACTTGGTTCGGTGTCAACTTTGTTTCTTTGATTTTTTTGGTTGCACGGAATGTTTCTTTGATTTTTTTTTGCTAGGAATGTTTCTTTGATTTCTATTTTTGATCCTTTTATTTTCACTTCACTTTCGTCAGTCTCAGTGTACAGTTTTATTATACAGTTACCTAAATTGAGAATTAGATAATTGTGCCAAATGATTGTCATGGGAATGAAACTCCCCTCTCATGTGAATATCTGATGAAACTCCCTCTATTAATTACCTAGCCAAATCACTAATTTTTGTTGATGTGGCATTAAATTTAATGTCATGAAACTTCACGATGAGACTAACCTTATACTGCATGTTTGGATGATGCGTCCGGAATCATATCCAATCATAGTAAGTCCATAACAGCCAAATCTCGTAGGCGAATTCATTCTTTCAAAGACGCCGTATGTTTTTCCCTAACCAAAGCGCGTAACTCCTGTACAAACACGACTAAATTCACTGTTTTCCTCGAGGTTTATTATATGACAAACTGTATATGCAACAGCACTTATGTATGCGTCAGAAACGGCGATGATTTTCCCTATTCATTCACAAATGCTGCGCTCTGCCTCTGCTAGCACACGATGGGCTTGTTGGGGTGCATGCTGAAGATCCCTCCCTTGTACCGGCCGCGGCGGTAGCTCACCACCGGCCCGTCGCCGCCGCCGGGGCCCTCGACCTCCTCCCCGTCTGGCCCTCTCCGCTGCCGCCGCCACCCCGCCGCCGCGCAGCACCCGCACAAGCCGACGAGCACCACCGCCACGACAGCCGCGGCAGGGAACGCGACGGTGAGCGCGGCCCGCGCCAGCGAGGCCAGCGCGACGAGGAGCGACGCGGCGCGCTCCCGGAGCTCGGCCACGAGCGCCTGGGCTGCGGAGGCAAGGAAGCGCAGGAGCTCGGCGAGCTTCTCCCCGACGACGTCCCACGGGAGCGTGCCTTCGCCGGGGTCAAATTCGAGAGCCTGTTTTGCAGCGAGGGACGCGGTGATGAGTTTCCTTGGGGTCGCCATGGCCTGATGCTGCTATACTGCGAGCTGCTCAGCTTGCAGCTCGACCGACCGGCTAGATGTTCTTGTCGTGGTTTGGATCAGGAGGAAGAAGTGGTTTGTTGATTTGTGCGTGTGACGACGGGCGTTGCTTATTTAGGAGATGGTGATGATGATCGATCATGTCGAGGTTGGACGCGACGACTTGTGCACTGAATAAATTAGAGCTGTGGATTCATCATCGTGAGCCGTTGGATGGAAAAGCCTGTCGCTGCAAACCACTAGAAATAGGCCGGGGTCAATACGCCTATCGCCAATTACTTATAAACAAATTGATTTGAGTTTCTCCTTCACGTTTTCTTTTGTTTTTGCATGGACTATTTCTTTCTTCCTATTTCTCTTTGATCCTCGAATCCTCTTTGCCATTCCTCTATGGTTACATATTACCGTCACCTCATTTTTTTTAGGGAACAAGAGGTCTGCAGATATATCTCCAAATATAAGACCAATTGTCTGCGGATATATTTGAACTGATTTGTTGCAGATTTGGAAGAAGCATTTGATACTGTTGGTGAGCTTGAACTGATAGGGGCAGATGAAAAAGATTGTGAGGTTGACCAGTTGTGGCAGCCATGAACAGAGTGATGTTTTTGTTCTTTGCATAAGAATAAAGCTCAGGGTATTGGAGATTTAGAACTGCAGGTCCCCAAAGATCATTCCAAAGAAGTGTAGTCTTACCATTGCCTGGTTGGACGGCTGCTATCCCCTTGAACTGGTTAAGTAATTTGAGAATATCTCTCCACCAAAAAGAACCTTTTTTTAACTATCCCAGGCAATTTCCCATTTGAATATCCCACACTAAATGGACCCATGGCAGGTTGGTATGGTTATAGAATTTATGAAGATTTTTCATGAGAAAAGCATCATTGTGGGCTGACAGGTCTATGACTCCCAAACCTCCTTCTTTTGGCAGACATACAAAATGCCATGTTTCTTTTGCAGGTTTTCTGTTATTGATGTCAGAGATTCTCCAAAGTCAATGTTTCCTATATTTATCCAATTGCTTAATAACTATAGCATGCGATTTCATGGTGCACATCATGAAGGTTGGTAGTGTAGAGAAGATTGAGTTTACTAAGGTGAGTTTGCCTCCTTAACAGGGCAAGTTTGATGTTATGAGAAGCCTATTTTCACACTTTTTGACAAGAGGTATAAACTCTTGCACAGAAGGCTTTGTTAGACCCAGAGGTAGCCCAAGATATGTGAAGGGGGAGAGAACCAATGGCACATCCCAAGACTGCGGATAATTCAGTTATTTTAGCTTCAAAAACATTTATGGGCACCATAACAGACTTAGCAAAATTCACCTTAAGATCAGATGAGGTTGCAAAAGCCTCCAACAGATCTTGAGGATGTTTAGTTGAGATGGGCAAGCTTCCATGACTATTAATGTATCATCAGCATATTGAACTATGGGGAAATCTGAGCTTGCATTGTTGGGCAGAGGAAGATCGAGCAGTCCTTGGTTTGTAAGAAATCAGCAACTAGGATAAAGAGGAGTGGGGAAAGGGGATCACCTTGTCTAACTCCTCTTTTACAATGAAAAACCTTGCCAGGGACACCATTAAGGAGTATTGATGATGAGCTAGAGTTAAAGATTGCATTCATCCAGGATAGCCATCTTTCACCAAACCCTTTATGTTTCATAACCTGCATCATGAACTCATGTTCTACCTTATCAAAAGCTTTTTCAAAGTCAAGCTTCAGGATGACGAATTCCTTCTTTGATTTGTGGCATAGGTTGAGGTATTCGAATTACCAAGCCAGACAATCTTGAATGGTCCTTGTTTTGATAAAACCATATTGATTGAGGTGTACAAGTTCTGTGATCTTGTGTTGCAGTCTGTTTGCTAAGAGCTTAGTGATAATTTTCACTGAACAATTAAGGAGAGAAATAGGCCTGAAATCAGAGACATTAGTTGGAGAACACTTTTTTGGATAAGTGTTACATATCAACCATTAATGCTTCTTGTACATATGCTATTCTCATAAAAATCCCAGATAAGCTTATAGAAATCATGATAGATTATGGGTCAGCATCTCTTGAGGAAATCAGTGTTGAAGCCATCAGGACCAGGAGATCTGTCAGATGGCATAGATTTTATGACATTGTCAATTTCTTCTTTTGTAAGTGGTAGCTCTAGGCTACTAAGATCTTCATGCGTCAATAAAGTCACTTAGATCAAACATGATGTTGTTGAACTCAAATGTCCCTAATCTATCTTTGTAAGAATTCTAGAGTAACTGAGCTTTACTATCATGTGAGAAATGTTGTATACCTTCTGAATCCTCCATAGAGGTGATGGAGTTTTTATTGAACTTGATGGTTGCATTAGCAATAAAGAACTTTGTATTGCCATCTCCAAATTTTACTCTTTTAATCTTACCTCTCTACTGCCTATAGATTTTCTGTTGATGTAGTAGGGAGATTAGTTGTTGGTTCAGCAGCTCTCGAAAATTCCACTCATGGATGGCTAGATCTCTGAGCTCCTCTAGAATATCAAGGAATTCATTAATACGCTTGATGTTAGAGATGGCTGTTGATAAATTAGACACTGTTGATCTCCATACCTTGAGGACTCTCCTCAAGTTTTGGAATTTGGTAGTAATAACTTTGGCTGCATCATTTTGATTAGTGGGTACATTCCACCTATTTTGGACAACATAAAGGAACTAGGGGTGTTCCATCTAAAAGTTTTAAAATTTGGACAATAATAGCACAGGGGACATGGTCAGATGTTTCCATTGTAAGAGAATGAGCCAAAGTATTTGGATAATTTAGAGACCAAGAGACAGATGAAAAGAACTAGTCCAACCTTTCTAGAAGGGCGGATTCTTGTTTATTTGACCAAGTGTACTATCTTCCTTTGAGAGGAATTTCAATAAGTTCCAAGATTGAAGATCAAGATATTATGAATATTTGCTCCTGGCTTATTCCTATCCTCCAATTTCCGAATTATGTTGAAATCACCAACAAGCAACCAATCAATGTCATCTGGCATGTCAATGTTCTTAAGCCAATCACAAAATAGAATTCTCCCATTGTCAGTACCACTATAAGAAACTATTTAATTTGTGACAGAACAAATTTATCATAGGTTGCTGAAAAACCGTCATAATGCACTGTCTATGACAATTTCAGATAACGTCATGTATTGAGCATCACAGATTAAATCGATCGACGTTTCTTTGTAATCATCACACATCAGCACAATGTATGACATTTGTTAACCGTCATAAAATACCTTTAGACCCGGGTAGCCCAGCCCAAACCCAATGTTAATGACGAAAATAAACGTCACAGATGGTTGCCACATATTTACCCATAAGTGACATGGACGTTGACGTGGTGATTGACATGGCTAGTGATATGGATAATGATGATGATGTGGCTGCTAACATGGCTAATGAGATGGCTGCTGGCAAACAATCAACACAAGTGCAGAGGTGGTGCAGTGGTAAGTCTCGCTAGGCTATACTGCTAGGTCCCAAGTTCGAACTCTCTCCGTGACATATTTTTTGGGTCAAATTTCAGTGGGCAAGCCGGTGATGTGGCGTTGGCGGCGGTTGCTGACGTGGTGCGGGCAGCTGGTGATGTGGCGCGGGCGGCTGGCGGCGGCCGAATTTTGTGGTCCATTTTTTCTCATTTTAGCTCAGCACGTATAAAAAACGTAATGCTATACTCTAAGACAAATGAAGTTGTATAACACAGTTGTTAGGCTCGTATCCCTTCAATGGAAGGTCTCCTGTTCGAAACCCATTTTTTAACCCCGCGCTGCTGTTTTTTTCTGGATCATTTTTTTTAATCATAGGCACACGTACGGCGGGAGGCTACGGCCACTTCCTTTTTTTTTTAATCGCTGGCGCACGCTGCGGGAGGAGGTGGGCTAAGCCCAGGAGAATGTTGAAGCTGACCAACAATGATTTTTTTTTGAGAATATATATAAGTGGAGCTTTTCCCATGCAATAAAAATCTAGATTGTGAAAACAAAATATAATATAGCAGATTTGATTTTAATCATTGTGGTTTGAGCACGATATCAAATTCGTGCCGAACTCTACTTTCACTCTATGACGGTTACGAGAGGTTCGTCACAGAAACTGGGCTCAAATATGAGCCTATACGGGCTATTTGCAAATCTGTGACAAAAATCCATAAATTATCATAGACGTTGCTCTATTTATGATGTTTTCTGTAAACGTCATCAAAAATCCACTATAGATTAAATAGTTTCTTGTAGTGTACAAGGAGCATAAATACTAGTAAGAATCCAAGAATCACCGGAAAGTAATGAAGTGAATTGAACATACTGAGCATAATCATTTTGGGAGAATAATTCCCCATCAATGTTTGAACCATTCTAGATGATAATGGAACCAACCAGAGGCACTATTAGAAGGGAGAAAAACAAACTGGTTGAGATACGGAGGATAGAAAAGTTTGATGGATTGGGGGTAAAATCAGCCCTTTTTGTTCCTGCAAGCAAATAATATCACAATTGGTTCCAACTCTTTCTTTGTTTCCAAATTTAAGAGTTTGTCCAAATGATCTTATTCTGCGATGAATGCTCGTACGTGGAAACTAGATTAACCTTTAGTTTTATTTATTTTTTCTTAATCTATCTAAATGGTCTCATTGAAGCATGGGTTGTTAAAGCTCTCAGTAGCATCAAAAAGTTGGTCAGTAAACATGGTAACTTAGAGCATATTGATCTTCCTCTTTTCTCTTTATATGCTTATACGGGAATACTCTTTCACAATTATAGATTTTTCGAGACATATCTGCTGCAGCAGATCCTCTTTTCCGTTCCCCCTTTCCACCTTCCTGACACATGGGGCCCATATGTGGTCTAAACAATTTTTCCTCTCTCTGCTCTCCCTCCTCCCTTTCTTCTCTCCTGTGAGCTTCCCCTCCATCTGCAACCACAACGTGTGGCGGAGGCCGTCCTCCTCCAGCAAGGATGGCAGGGATGTCTGCTGGCGGCATGACCTGCGTGTAGGGCGTGGAAGGCCGGTGGCGGCACCCACCTCACCGGCACACAGGGGCATGAAGTTCTTGGTGGGGGCTCTGTTCTTCCCTAGGGGAAAGAATAGAACTCTCTAGCAGTGGCACAAAAGAAAAAGGAGTAAAATTAGCTAAGAAATATGGAAGTAAGGATAGAAGAAAGGATAAAGAGATGAAGGACAAAAACAAGATGAAACCATGGAAAGGTGCATTACCTCAAAGAAAAGACCTTGTTAAACTGTCACTAGGTGATAGTTGGGTAACAGATATTCGAGCAGCGACACATTCAGTGAATCAGAGAAGTTTAGACAATTTTCTAGAATTTACATCAAAGGAACTGGTTGATGGGAATCCCATAGGGGAGGTATGCTCATCACAGGAAGGGATGAACATAGCAGAGGAAGGCTGTTCAACGAAGAAGATGAAGGGTAATTTTAAATTTCAAAAAGATCAAACAACTTACACAAACAATTCAATTACTTGGGTGGGAGAAACTGGTTTCATTCATGTGGGACCACACTCAGTGTTTCAATGTGCAAGTGGTTTAAGGCACCTCCTTAAAAATAGAGGGAAACTGAAAGGGCCGAGCATTCAATGCCTAGCCAGAACACAAGGAGGCGTCTGGGAAAGAAGTGGAAAACGGGCGCGGGACTCAGAGAGGAATAAAGGTAACGGTGTTCAGTACACAACCTTTGGCATCCCCACTAAATCACTTGAGTGGCATAGAAAGGAAGGAGAGTGTCAGGCAACAAAGGAAGATGCTAGAATGTTGAGGCGAGGATTTGGGGCAAGAGGAGCAGCAGGGGCCAGAGGAACCCATGGTGGCCGGGTAAATCGAGACCGACTACTAGAAGGGTTCCAAAGAGAAGGTCCAGGAGGGGGACGGCGGTTTGGAGACAGCCAGAGAAGAATCATGGAGCCCATAACAGGAGGAAGAGAAGGAATTGGTGGTGGATATGGAAGAAGCTTTGCAGCAAGGGATGGTTCTGGCATGGAAAGGAATAGAGAAGTTCAACAACAGGGATATGGGGAATGGAGAGGTGTGCAGGGGGGATCAAGAGAGGCTGTGGACCTGAGAGGAAGAGGAGGATGAAGTAGATGGCAGGAGCATCCACAAAGATTAGGGGTAGAGAAGATAGAGGGAAAAGGAAAAGAAGTGGAACATGAAGAAGCTGCAAAGAGGAAGATGCAAACAGATGAGGCTGAATAGAAAAAGGACCAATGGGAATGAAGAAATGGATATACAAATGGCAGAAGCAGAAGATGGAGAAGAAGAGAAGGGAAGAGGAACCAAGACAGGGATTAAGTGTTCAAGATGTACAAAGAGAGGGCATGTGGCTACTAGGTGCAATAATCCAATACATTGTGTTATCTGTAGTAGTGAGGATCATGTCAATCACAGATGTCCTCTATTAAAGCAGCCTAGACCAGTGGCACACGCCGTGGGGTATGCTGTACATGGTCTCGGTTTCTATCACATTCCTCACCCACCACTGCCAAAAAATAAAAAGGAATCCAAGAAAGCACTGATTAGAATTGGAGGAGGAGAGTTATCCAAGGAACAAGTGGTCTTACAACTACAAAGATTATATCCTGGAAAATGGAAATGGGAATTAGAAGAGAGTGAAGACAACACCTTCATTACTAATTTCCCTTCAAAAGCTGAGCTTCAGAGGGTAATAGCTTTTGGAGGGGCAGATGTGAGAGAAGATGGAGTGCAAACACGCGTGAGAATGGAATTTGAAACCTAGCAGGAGAGAGAGGAGGGTTTTCTCTTACCTAAAGTATGGGTAAGAGTATTTGGGCTGAGGAAATCATTAAGGGAATACATAAATTTGTGGGCAATTGGATCAATGCTAGGTTCTACACAAACTGTAGATATGGAGATGACAAGAGAGAATGAATTTGGAAGGATTTGTGTAGCAATCCTAAACCCCCTGCTTATTCCCCCACATCTGGATGTGGTGATAGGGGATCACTACTTTGAATTAGAGTTTGAAGTAGAAAGGAGGGGGATTGATGAGAATGGAAAGGAAACAAACTATGACTGGAAGGGAGATACAGAAGGAGAGGGAGAGGGAGAAGATAGGGAGGAGGATATGATGTAGGACGACCCAGATTTGAATAGGGAGTTAAAGAGAAGGAAAAACAACAGCATGTCCAAAGAGAGCGAAGGTAATAGGATAGAGGATGTGCATGAGGAGCAGGGCTGGGTCTAGAAGGAATCATTAAGAGATAAAATGCAAAGGATGAATGAGAGGGAGTTTAATCTGTTCTTGAAGGAGAAGGCCGAGGAAATAATGGATAGAGCAGTAGATAAAATGCTGGATGACTTATCAAACCAAGTTATGAATGACAAAAATGAAGATCAGGAGGGGGAAAGCAGTTGGGAAGAAGCAGGGGGATCAGACGACTTGAAGAAGATGGCTGCAATTCCTGAGGTCGTAATAACACCAACAAGGGCTAGTCCAAGATTGGCTAACTCAGGGGATGAGCACATCCTAGCCAAGATAGAGAAGATGGCAGCTCGAAAGAATTTAGAGCTCAATGAAGCTAACACTGAGACTGAACATTGCTTTCCATTTCTTTTGAATAATGCTATTAGTAGTGTTAGTCAATTAGGTGTTAGATTAGGAGAAAGTGAAAAGGAGATGGTAAGTGTGGTAAAAGACATTCTTATAGTAGAAAACAGATTGTTAGATCAACATATAGATTTTGATAATCAAAGTGAAAAGAATCTAGACAGTGATAGGGAGGATGAGGAGATAGAAGAAGTAGAAAGTGGAGAGATTCAGAATTTTTGTGGGGATCTGCTGGAAGAAGTCTTTGAGGAGGATAATAGCTACTTAGAATTTTATTCTAAGATTGAAAAACACAAGTCTTGTGCTAATTCACAAAAGAGAAAGACTTGTAAGATCAATTTTCCCAAAACTAATATTAGCATTGTTTCCAAATGAGAGGAATCTTCTGGAACAATAGAGGTCTAAGTGACTTGGCTAAAACAAGATTTCTCTCAGAAACATCTAAAGAGTAGAACTTAGCTTTCATTGCTCTTCTAGAGACAGGAAAAAGGGATTTTACCCAAGACACACTAAATAAGTTATGTGGGGGAAAAATTTCATATGGCATTGGACTGAACCGCATGGGAGATCAGGGGGTATCTTACTAGGAGTAGACCTGGACGAGTTAGACATAGGTAGTATTGATGAAGGAGATTTCTATGTGAAGCTCAGAGTAAGGACAAGAAAATACAATTTCCATTTCGTTCTGGTGGCTGTCTATGGGGCAGCACAACCAGAATTTAAGGAAGCCTTCCTTACTGAACTAGTTCATACTTGCAGTAAAGAAGGTTTACCCATCATGCTTAGGGGAGATTTTAATATCATAAGAAACCCAAGTGAAAAAAATAATGAAAGGTTTGAGGATAAATGGCCTTTTCTTTTTAATGCTATCATAGATAGCTTAAATTTAAAAGAGATACATATGTCAGGAAGGAAATATACATGAGATAATTCCTTAAAAACCCCAACATACGAGAGGCTGGACAGAATTTTGGTCAGCACGAAATGGGAAGAGAAATTTCCTTTAACCACGGTTGATGCCTTGAGTAGGGAAATTTCAGATCATACACCTCTGCTGCTTAATACTGGACAGGAAGGGGTAAATAGGAAGCAACCCATGTTCAAGTTTGAACTAGGATGACTGTTGAGAAAAGACTTCTTTGAGCTAGTATCTGATGTGTGGAGCAAGGAAAGAAAAGGGTCCACTCCCCTTCAGAAATGGCAAAACAAGATCAGAAGGCTAAGGCAATTCCTGAGAGGGTGGGCAAAAAATTTAAATGGGGAGTACAAAAAAGAAAAACAAGAACTACTTGCAAGGGAAAATGAATTAGATAAAAAGTTAGAATCACAACTGCTAAGCAAGCAAGAAAGTGATTTAAAGCAGTGCATTCAAGACAGACTAGTTCAGCTGCTGAGAGAAGAAGAAATAAAATGGTATCAAAGAGCTAAAAGAAACAAGATACTAAATGGAGATAACAATACTAAATATTTTCATATGTTAGCTAATGGAAAGGACATGAAAACCAGAATTTTTAGATTGGAACAGGAAGAGGCATCATAGAAGGGGATGATAACCTCAAAAAGTACATAACTAAGTATTATAAAGGCTTATTTGGGTCTGAATCAAGGAGTATCTGTTCTATGAATGAATCCTTGACAGAGGATATCCCTCAAGTAACAAAAGAAGAAAATGAAATCCTGATTGAAAAGTTCACAGAAAAGGAGGTCAGAGAAGCTATTTTCCAAATGAAGCATAACAAAGCTCCGGGGCCTCATGAATTCCCAGTGGAGTTCTACCAAGTATTCTGGAGTCTCATTAAAGATAACCTAATGGCCATGTTTGAAGAATTTTACAAAGGTAACCTACCACTATACATCTTAAATTTTGGGATAATAACTTTAATCCCAAAACTTAAGGAAGTGAAAATGATCCAACAGTATAGACCAATTTGCATCTTAAATGTCAGTTTGAAAATCTTCACAAAAGTGATGGCCAATAGATTTTCTTTGGTAGGTGATAAAGTCATTAGGCCATCACAGACTGCTTTCTTGCCAGGGAGGTATATTATGGAAGGGGTTATTATACTTCATGAGACCATACATGAACTGAGTAGGAAAAAATAGGATGGAATCATTCTTAAATTTGACTTTGAGAAAGCATATAACAAAGTTAATTGGCCTTTTCTTCAACAAGCATTAATAATGAAAGGGTTTTCAGCTAAATGGTGTAAATGGATAGAAAATATAGTGACGGGAGGAAGTGTGGGGGTAAAGGTAAATGCTAATGTAGGACATTTCTTCCAAACAAAAAAAGGACTTAGACAGGGAGACCCTTTATCTCCAGTGCTATTTAATGTAATAGCTAATATATTGGCTATGCTTATTGCCAGAGCAAAATATAACAACTAAATCAAAGGCCTAGTGCCTCATCTGGTAGATGGATGATTATCTATTCTCCAATATGCAGATGACACATACTCTTCATGGAAAATGACTTAGAGCAGGCCAGAAATCTGAAATTGGTACTATGTACCTTTGAAAAGTGGCCAGGCCTCAAAATTAACTTCCACAAGAGCGAATTGTAATTTTTTGGGAAGGCAAAAGATCAAGCAAAAAATTATGTGGACATCTTTGGATGCAAGGAAGGAGAATTACCATTCAAATACCTTGGAATCCCAATGATGCATCGTTGCATTACAAAGAAAGATTGGAAAATGATTGAAGAAAGATTCCAGAAAAAGCTATCAAGTTGGAAGGGCAAATTAATGTCAGTAGGAGGCAGGTTCGTGCTAATAAATTCTGTTCTCTCCAGTTTACCAATGTTTATGATGTCCTTTTTTAGAATACCTAAAGGAGTTCTGAAAAGACTGGACTATTATAGATCTAGATTTTTCTGGCAAAGTGATGAACACAAAAAGAAATATAGGTTGGTCAAATGGAGTATCCTCTGTGCACCAAAAAATGTAGGAGGTTTGGGTATATCCAATATGGAAGTTCTAGATAGATGCTTGCTAAGCAAGTGGTTATTTAAACTTCTAAATGAGGATGGGGTATGGCAAAAGCTTCTTAGAAGAAAATATCTAGTGAACAAGACCCTATCTCAAGTGACAAGGAAAAGGGGGGATTCACATTTTTGGGCCGGCCTCATGGAAATAAAAGACCAATTCTTGTCGATGGGTACTTTCGAGGTACACAATGGGAAAGAGGCCAGATTTTGGGAAGATGTTTGGATTGGAAAGACAACATTGAGGGAAAGATATACATCTTTGTATAACATAGCTAGAAGGAAGGATGATATTGTGGTCAAAATTTGTGGATCAGTCCCTCTGAATGTCTCTTTTAGAAGAGCATTAACAGGTCACAAATTAAATAAATGGCTAGAATTAGTGACAGAGATTGCTACTCATGGTATAGATGAACAGGAAAGATTTATATGGAATCTAAATAAAAACAAAGTTTTCATAGTAATGTCAATATACAGGGAGATAATGCAAGCCGAAGGAGTACCATCCATGTGTGTGACTTGGAAACTAAAACTACCACTAAAAATCAAAATCTTCTTATGGTATTTGAAAAAAAGGTGTGATTCTAACAAAGGACAACCTTGCTAAGAGGAGATGGTAAGGAAGCACCATGTGTTGCTTTTGTAATTCAGAAGAGATAGTGCAACACCTCTTCTTTGATTGTCATCTTACCAGATTCGTTTGGAGTACAGTATTCTTTTCGTTTGGAATTCAACTGCCTGTTAGTGTCTCTAACTTGCTGGGTTCTTGGACTAGAGGATATCCTCAAAAAATTACGAACCAGATGATTATAGGAGCTATTGCACTTTGCTGGGCATTATGGTTGAATAGAAACGATGTACTGTTCAAAGGCACGATCACTAACTCCTTTTTGCAAGTAATCTTCAGAGGGACATATTGGACAAGAACATGGGTAGTGCTATCAAAGGAGGAAGAGAAAATTGTTCTGAAGAAAAATTGCAGCAGGCTTGAAGTAACTGCTATGGAGTTCTTCAACAAGTATGGCTGGAACTTTAGGAGGTGAATTCTTCAATAGCTGCGCGTTAGCTTAGTTGGTGGAGAGTTGTATCAGAACTCTGAGTGCTGTTTGGAGGGTTGAAGGGTTTGCCAGTAGTTTGTTTTGGTGTGATCCTTAAGTCATTGCTCAAATGCTGAGCTTCTGTCAGGTCTTGAGTCATGGCGTAAATGTTGAGTTTCTGTCAGGTCTTGAGTCATAGCTTAAATGCTGAGTTTCTATCAGGTCTATGTAAGTTGGCTATAGGCATTCATTCGTGGTTAGCCGAGGCTGGATGATTTTATCCTTAATCTAAAAAACATGGCAGTGGCCCTCCATGGCCGGTAGCTCTCAAGAGGATTGGTGCCGAAGGGAGGCCGTTGGTGGTGCAGAGGACGGCTGGTGGTGCGAATTGCGGGCACACTGGCGGTGGCACAGATGGCTGGACGACGACGCCTGTGGTGAGGTAGGCCGAGCAGCTACCAACAATAGGCATGGCTGCTTGTCGGGTTGCTGCAGGCAAGGGTGGGATGGTGGCGGTGATGGTGCTCACCGGGATTAGCGCCTAGCAGCAACCTCAGCGCGCGCGTGCGGAGGAGGAGCCTGGGGTGGAGGGGCAATCGTGTAGCCAGAAAACAAGTGCTGCTCGAAGATCGTGCGACAGGAGAGGATGGGAGTGGAAAGGGAGAGGTGGAAAATCCCCTTTGTAAACGGGAGATGGAAGGGAATAAGGGGATTGAGAGAATAAATAAAGGGGAAAGGGGAATGGAATAGAGATCTGTTGGAGCAGTTTTTCTTTCCCTCGATTCACTTTATGGCTGAAAAGAGGATAAGGAAAGGGGAAGATTAATCTACTGGAGATGCTCTAACTATGGGTTGGCATACTCCCTTCGCCCAAAATGAAGTCATCCTAGGAATATTAAGACATATTAACAAGGAGGTAAAATGACCTCGATTGCCCATATTTATTAGTTATATTTAGTGCTAATTGAGTGTTGCATGACCACATGCACATCCACACATCCCAAATTGAGTATAATGACTCTTTTTCTAGGACAAATTTTGAATCGTAGAATAACTTGTTTTTGATGATGGAGGGAGTACACATGTTGCGATAAGTATAAATTTATCCTGACACCATTTTCACTAGCTAAAAGTTGCGATCAGCGTAACTCTATACCGACCGATGGTTGGTTGCTTAAACAACCTGTATTGACCACAACGAAGTTGCTATACTAGGGCTATAGTAGCATGGGTGTTGGTTCAGAGTTAGCTATTCACCAAACACTTAAAGAAAGCACACACAAATGGGAAATAGAACTCTCTTAGGGCTTGTATTTCTCCAAAAATGTGAACCCTTGTACAACAGGGATGCCTCCCCTTTTATTGGAAGACCAACCAACTTTTACATACCAAATTTACTCTCATTCAACCACTACGTTCTAGGAATATGCTGTACATTTTAATAAAGAAAGAGTCTTGATCCAACTTGTACACCCCAAACGGGTCACGCAATACACGCCACCAGGGTCACATTTGCAACCATTCACGTTGCGAATGTGACCCTATTCCTTCACACCTTTGCCCGGATGATCTTGAATGAGTCTTGTATTCTTGATTGCGAAGGTGCCCAGGACCTCCGCATCTCCCCTCCGGGTTCGCCCTGTACCTTCGCTCCACTCGACTGAAATCGCGCACCTACAACTACACAAAAACAAATGCCTTGTACCTTTGCTGACGACCCGTTAAAGCTAAGTAGCAATTAGACGACATTAAGGGCAGACGAGTGTTGGCGCTAGAAATCGGTCAACCGAATCCCAGCGACCGACACACGACCCGGGAGAATCTGCTTAGCTCCTATTCGGGTGAATGCCCTGGTGCGGTTCACGCGGCGTGCCAGCCAATCTGACCTGTTGATTGGCAACGGAGAATAAGTGTCAGGTCTAGAAATCACGATCGGCTAAATTTCCGATCTCGATAGAGTTTATCAGCGAATCGGCCGATTTACTGTAGTAATGAAATCGGCTATAAGGCAGCCTGATTTCTGTAGCCTTGTAGACAGGAGATTGCTAAAGTAATCGGTACAAAGCTATGATAACGACACTAGGAACAGATCTAATCGGCAACAGATAAATTTAATAGCAGAATAAGGAAAGAGCCGAGACTACCGATTCCTAGCTGGATAACTGGTGATAAAGACTAGAGAAACAGGTAAAACCTATGGATCTAGCAAATATCGATAACTAGTGAATAAATCTAAACGAAACAACAGTGATGCGCCCGAAGTTAAAGCTTAGATATTACTCGATAAGCGGAACTTACAGAATCGGCAGGAGATCAAGATGATGCAGCCATGCCAACCCGTACGAACTCGTGAAAAAGAGGAAAGTAACGGCGAAGTCGCTTGCTTGAAAGTAAGTATGAGGAAAAAGTAGTTTGTTGTATTGATTGGTTGATGATTACAGATTTGCAAAGGCAGCTATTTATAGCCCCGCTTAGATATCTTCTTAACCGACTAGAATTCTATCCCTAATTCAAACAGAAAACAAATATTTACAAGCACGATTCGTGCTAGGTTGGTTACTCCACGCTTCGTGGGCTGATTTCCACCTTACCCTTCTACTCCTTTCTAAGCCCGTACAGGCCCAGTTAGCCCATCCTCCTAATCGACCGATTCTTTATCGGCAAAAGGCTACCGATTGGGACTCTGGTATACTCGACCCGAAGCGAAACAGAAATCACCGGCCGATCTCACACTGTAGCACCATTTGGCCGATTCCCAACTGTACTTCTCCGATTCCCTCTCTTCTTGGCGCCGATTCTACTAGTGACGAAATCTGGCGTCAACACATGCCCCCCAGTTTCGGAGTAAAACATAGTCTTTTACTTTGAAATTCTTTATAACGTCCCCTCCGAAATGGCCGCAGTGAAAATATCCTTCCGTTTCGCGGTCTTCCAGCCGATCATTGCAATTTTTCGAAACGGGCGCCCACGGCAGCCACTACTCCCGAAAAACTCGAAGCGCTGGCGCGGTGAAAATTCCATTTTCCCCCCCCTTCAGGCATCCTTTAAATAGCGCTTCACCCGCACCTCATCTTCAAGCTCACGTCTCTTTTCCCAAGCTCGCGCCTTCTTCCTCCTTCAACATCTTTCCCTTGCCGCCGAAGCTTCCTAGCTCTACCTCCTGTTACTCTTCCCTCATCTCTTCCAATGGCGGCCCCTTCCGGCAGCTCTCCCGCACGCGACGCCCCAGAGGAAGCACCTCCGGTGGTGATGGCGACAACCGTCACTCCATCCACAGATGAAGGAGTCTCATCAGAGATCCCAATGGCGATCCCTATCGTGACCCCGTCGTCCGCATCCGCACCGGCGACCACACCGATCACTCAGAACTTCATCCCAGAGGTAAATACCGAATCTTCCCCTATCGGCAATATATTCACCTTAGATCTGTTTCTTACTTTTCTACACTCCCTTCCTTTTTTAGGTAGTTAGGCATCGAATTACCATTCACCTCATGGGAAGCCCCGGCCTTGTTTGTCTCGGTCCCATGGGAAACCCAGATCCAATAGATCTCATAAATTTGGAAACCGACCGGATACCCTTCAAACTGTCTGATATGAACTTAGATCATTGGTTGGGCACTTTTAGATCCTGGCCGAATGAAACCCCAGGTTGGAGGGAGTGGTACCAACGGGTGGCCGCTTCAAAAAGCGTCTCATGGGAAGAGCTCAAAATCGGCCAGTGCATCAACCTTTCATTATCTCAGATGGAAAAAAATGAGCCGTTGGTAATGGCGGCTTCTTATTTTTGGTCTGACGCACTTAATGCCTTCTTATTTGGACACAGTCCTATGACCCCAACACTGGCCGATGTGGTCCCGTTGACCGGCCTTGACATATCCTCCCCGGATACACCCTTCCACCTTTTAGCCACAACGTCACATCGACTGGATACAAGGGGAATCGGCGGGTGGAAGGGCTTCATCAGAAGTAATAAGAGAACCGGGACCGTTGAGAACAGGGAGCACACAGCTTTCCTGATGATGTGGCTAGAAAAGCACTTCTTTTGCGGAAGAGCTACCGGCCCGACAACTAATACCCAGGCCTTAGCCGAAGCATTGTCCAGGGGAAACCTTATCCCCCTTGGGAAACATCTGTTAGGGGCCACGTACCATATGCTCCATCAAATCGGCATAAGACTATCCAAGGGAGAGCCGATCGGCAATCAAGGCGGGCCTTGGTGGTTTGTCAATCTATGGTTGAACCTTTACATGAGCAGAATCACCCAGCAGCCGGTGGACCGCATGACGTTCCCCAATATCGAATCGGCGGAGGACCCTACCGAACGCCGCCGATGCATGTCCTTTGGCGAAGCAGCGTCAGCTTTTCCAGGTTGCGCGTATTCTGCTACAAAGGTAGCCGAGTACTTTCGATGCTTCTACAATGGATTTAATGAAGATGCAACCATTTGGTTTCCGTATCAGCGAGACGACCCAGTCTTTGAACTCCCCACTTGCTTCGATTCGGCTTCCGGCCGATTTGATGAAGATTTCTATGAAGAGTTGATCAAGCCAGGACTCCTACCAGCCAACTTCTTCTCGGGGAAGGATGCCCCTACGTACGAATTCTACAATCCCTCTGCTGCAGCACGTCAATTTGGCATGGGTCAGCTGCCGATTCAAGTGTACTTTGCTGGCCGAATCAAGTTTAGAGATGAGCTCACATCTGGCCTGGATTACAGTCGGTTGCGAGACCGCGTTCCGGACTCCAGTACAATTAACTTGAACGACTGGCTAGTAGCTCCATTTGCTGTCCAGCCGTTCAAACTCTGGTGGGCCGATTGGAAGCAATTTCTCTTCTGCAACTCAGCATCGGCATACTGCAATCTTCTGGACTCGGCCAACATCGACCCGAATGCCGAGGTACTTTACTTAGCCGATTTTTATTCCTCTTAACATGATTGAGTACTAATGTTTTTATTATTTCTTCAGGCTGAGAATCGGATCCCTCCAACACACAGCCGCAGCGGACGGCTAATAGAGAGTCATCCATATACTACTTATCCCCTTATCGGTTATGACGCTGCGTCTGTTGGCGTGATTGCTGGCCGATCAAAACAAGTTCATAAGAGGACCACTAAGAAGACCAGTCGCCGAGTCCGGGCTCATACGGAATCGGCGGATCCTCCTGTGCGCGTATCGGCAGAAACTTCGACCGCACCACCTTCTCAGGTCATTCAAGGTGCCGATACTCAAGCCATCACGCAAGCTGGGGCGGCCGCCGTGTCGTTATTGTTGGAAGCCATACAGGTAAACCCGAGTTTTATTGCCTCCGATTGTTATTTTGATATTAACCCTTCTTTAACCTTAAACTGCACAGAGCACCCCTGTGGAAATACAACAATCGGCAGCAGCTCGACCGGCCATCGTCGCGCCCCCACTTCCATTCGTTGAGGTATAGTACTCATCTTACCAATTTCTTTTGGATATTTACGTAATGTACTTGTTCAAACCTCTAACACAGGCCATTGGCACACCAAGCGCTCCTCGACCGCCGATTTCTTCTCAGGGAGCTGGTCCAAGCACCGCGCCGATTATTGTGGAGTCTTCTTCATCCGATGAACCCATGGCGCAGGCCCCTGAGCAAGGCATGACGGCTTCACAAGTGCAGCATGAGGAAATTCGCTTCAAGATGGTAAGTTTCTATTTCGGCTTCTTATCTAGCCGATCTGCTCTTACTCCCCGCTGATTCACCCTCTCTCTCTATTTTCTTCAGGAACAAGACACTCCCGACAACAGCCTCTTTTCCTTCGCGGTCGCCTTTTCTGACGACGAAGAGGTTGCCTCTCGTCAAGTTGCCTTGAGCTCCGTTCCTGATGACGTCCGAGCCAAACTTTCCAGCATCCGATCCCTCCTTCAAGGGGACATTGGCCGACTAGTAGAAGACGCTTCACCGATTCGGCAGCTCTTCAATGACGTCAGCGGACGAGTACCTGAGGAAGCGGAGGAGGCCTTAGCACCGGCGGCCTTCATCGAGTCCATGAGGATCCCAGTCTTCAGGGCCCTTCGTCATATGGCCGATCGTGCTAAGCTGGCCAAGACTCGTGAAGAGGAAGATGCGTTCAAGCGTCAAGCTCAAGAGGCCCATCGGCGCATCCATGTTCTGGAAGACTCCCGCCCGGCAATTATCGGTGAGATAGACCGCCTTAAGCGTTGAAGGGCGGAGCTTGCCAAGGAGATGGAGCAAGTGACCAAAGCAATCAGCGCCGAAGAGAAAAAACTTCAAGAGCTACCTTCTGTTATTGCCGATCTGACACGGGAGAGGCAGCGTTTTGCTCACGAGGCCCTAAGACTCCACCGCAGCGCATCGGAGGTCCCTGGATCAGCAGACGAAGACCAGCGGGTCCTTGATTCTGCCGATCAGATCCGGCGTCGGGCGATCACAGCTATCGATACTCTTCTGGGTAATCTGTAAAACACTGATCGTTTTGTACGGACATTTACTATCTTTTTTGACCGCCCTTTCTATTTACTGCTTTCCTTATTTCCGATGGGACGTAGCCTTACCAAATTTCCACGCATCTCTTTCCCATAAATACCGGCCTAGGCATTTCCTCCCGATAGTAACGTTTTGGCTTTCGGTTTTACTCTTTCTTTCCTCTCATCGGTGCGACTTCCTGTCATGGCTTCGTCAGCGTCTTCTTCTTCTGTCAACCAGGTGAAGTCTTGACCTCGACTCCCTTTCTTTTTAGATCTTAGGAAGGGAACCCCCCTTCTTAACTCCTTTTTTGTTTTAGCCTCAACGTCTTAGTCCCGAGCTCGTGCGTGCCATTGAGCTTATCCATTCTGAGGACCCACTGACGCCGGAGGACCAGAAGCTGATCATGGCTCATCGAGAGGAGCTTCGAGATCACGTCACCGCGGAGGCTCGTGTGGTCTTGGACTTTGTGGAGAGCAACGGTCACCGGCGATCTCCAATCGACAGGAGTCATCCGCTTCCTCCGCGAGTCGTCCTTGAGGACGCGGCGGCAGGGACTTCGCGCCCGATCATGGATCGGAGCCACCCTCTCCTGCGTCAAGTTGAAGCGGAGGCTTCAATGAAAGAAATAGAAGAAGAATACCTCCGTCTTATGATAGAATTAGGTCGGGCTGAGAGGGAGCGCAAGAAGAAGAATAATTAGTTATTGTATTTTTTGTTCTAAGGGCGACTAATGTTTTGTCGGCCATGTAACTCATCGTCCGTACCGAATGAATGCAATCGGCCGATCCGGTCGACTATGTGTTTGAACCGATTTGTATCGGTTACGCGTTTGAACCGATTTATATCGGCTATGTGTGGTCGTATCATGGTTATTTTCCTACGCTCCGACCCATATACTGGGGTAGTATCTTTTTAAGTATCTTCCATTTAGAGCTCTAGTGAATTCCTCTCCTTCTATTGTTTCCAAAATGTAAGCATTTCCTGGAGCGCATTTACCGATTTTATACGGCCCTTCCCAGGTAGGGGACCATTTTCCGAATTTAGGATCTTTCGACCCAATCGGCAACACTAACTTCCATACTAAGTCCCCAGGGGAGAATTGCTTGACTTTGACCTTCTTATCGTACCACCTGGCTACTTTCGTTTTGTTTTCTTCGATACTTATCAGAGCTCTCAATCATTGGCCAGCCAAATTGTCAAGTTCCCTTTTCATAAGTGATGAGTAGTCATCGGCCGTTAGCTGATCCTGGAGCGTGATACGCCTCGATCCCGCCCTTGACTCCCACGGCAGTACCGCATCGTGACCGTACACCAATTGGTAGGGAGATAACTTGGTAGCCCCATGACAAGCCATCCGGTACGCCCATAAGGCCTCTGTTAAACATAGATGCCACTTCTTCGGTTGTTCCTCGACTTTTCTTTTGATCAATTTGATTATCCGTTTATTGGAGGATTCCGCCTGACCATTGGCTTGGGCGTAGTATGGAGAAGAATTTAACAATTTGATTCCCATATCGGTCGCAAATTCCTCAAATTCCCCTGATGTGAACATTGTTCCTTGGTCGGTTGTTATAGTCTGAGGGATACCGAATCGGTAGACGATGTGATCTCTTACGAAATCGGCCATGATAGCCGATGTCACGGCTCTCAACGGGACTGCTTCTACCCATTTAGTAAAGTAGTCAGTAGCCACCAGAATAAATTTGTGCCCTTTGCTTGATGGTGGGTAAATTTGGCCGATAAGGTCTATTCCCCATCCCCTGAACGGCCATGGCTTAATGATGGGATTCATGGCCGATGCGGGTGCCCGCTCGACATTTCCAAACTTTTGACACTCCTGACAACCCTTATAATATTTGAAACAGTCTTCAAGGATCGTTGGCCAGTAGTACCCATTATTCCTGATCATCCACTTCATCTTATGTGCCGACTGGTGTGCTCCACATACCCCTTCATGGATTTCTCCCATCAGAGTCTTGGCCTCCTCCGTCCCAAGGCACTTGAGAAGGACTCTGTCGATCGTTCGGTAGAACAGGTCATCTTCGAGTAGTACGTACTTGGTGGCATGAAAACGTACTCGTCGCTCCACCTTTTTCGACGGATCCTTCAGGTAGTCGGCAATTTCTTTACGCCAATCATCGGCCGTGAGTTCTAGAGCCATAGCGCCTGGAATCGGCCGATACCCAGATGCATGCTGGGCGAGTTTGTTGGCGTCTTCGTTGCGGTCTCTTGGGATGTGCTCGATTACTGCCGATCGGAATTCTTTTAAAAGTTGTAAGCAATCTTCGTAATAAATTCTTAATACGTCATCTTTGCATTCGGACCTTCCGGTCAGTTGATCCACAACAAGCATAGAATCTCCGAAGACTTCAACGGAATCGGCCTTGACTTCCCTTAATAGTTGTAGGCCTTTTAATACAGCTCGGTACTCCGCTTGATTGTTAGTAGCGGCGGTTTCTATCGGCAGAGAAAAATCACAGCTTGCCCCCCGAGGCGATATGAGAACGATGCCGATTCCTGACCCGGCCCCACATGATGACCCGTCGAAATATAATGTCCACGGTGCCAGTTCTATGAGGGCAATCTCCGGTCCGCAGTGCTGGGCGACGAAATCGGCCATGACTTGACCTTTGACGGCTTTGGCCGATTCATACCGCAGGTCAAACTCTGATAAAGCTAGGATCCATTTGCCGATTCGACCTTTCAATATCGGCAGTGATAGCATGTATTTTACTACGTCGTCTTTGCACACGACTACACATTCTGCCGACAGTAGATAGTGCCTGAGTTTGGTACATGAGAAGTAAAGGCATAGGCACAGACGCTCCACCGGAGGATATCTTGTTTCAGCATCCAGAAGTCTTCTACTGACATAATAAATTACCCGCTCCTTGTTTCAAACTCCTGGACTAGAGCCGATCCAATAGCCTTGCCATCGGCTGACAAGTATAGTTTAAACGGTTTACCAGCTTGAGGGGGAACTAACACTGGTGGTGAGACCAAGTATTGCTTGATATCTTCCAAAGCTTTGCGCTGCTCTTCTCCCCATATAAATTCTTGGTCTGGCTTTAGCTTCAGAAGCGGCGTGAACGCCTAAATCCATCCGGATAGATTAGATATAAATCTTCTGATGAAGTTCACCTTGCCGATTAGAGACTGTAGTTCGGTCTTGTTCTGTGGGGCTACGACTTTGTTGATGGCCGCTATGGTCTTCCGATTGATCTCTATGCCTCGTTCGTGTACCATGAACCCTAAGAACTGTCCGGCGGATACGCCGAAAGCACATTTGTTGGGATTCATCTTAAGACCGTGTTTTTTGGTACACTCTAGCACTTTTCGCAAATCGGCCAGATGTTCCTCGTGACCTTTAGACTTGACCACGACATCATCGATGTAAATTTCTACCAGAAGGCCAATGAGTTTGTGGAATATGTAATTCATAGCTCTCTAATATGTAGCGCCAGTGTTCTTCAAACCGAAAGTCATTACCACCCACTCGAACAAACCAAGGTGGCCTGGACATCTGAAGGCCGTTTTGGGTATATCCTCTTCGGCCATCAGTATTTGATTGTACCCGGCGTTTCCGTCCATGAAGCTAATGATTTTATGCCCCGCGGCAGCGTCGATCAGTACATCGGCCGTTGGCATGGGGTAACCATCCATCGGTGTGGCCTGATTAAGATTCCTGAAATCAACGCAAACACGTAGCTTCCCATTTTTCTTGTATACTGGTACGATGTTAGAAATCCACTCGGCATAACGACATTGCCGAATAAATTTTGCTTCGATTAGCCGAGTTATTTCGGCTTTTATGTCTGGTAGAATTTTAGGATTGCAGCGTCGTGCGGGTTGTTGGTACGGCCGATACCCTGGTTTTATGGGTAGCCGATGTTCAACGATGGATCGGTCTAAACCGGGCATCTCGTGGTACTCCCAATCAAAACAATCCTTAAATTCCTTTAACAAATTTGTCAATTTACACTTGTATTCTGGATCTAAATTTGCGCTAATATAAGTCAGCCTTGGTTTGGTACCATCACCTAAGTCTATCATCTCTAATGAATCGACCGATGTGAACACGTGCCCTAACTTCCCATCTTCTCGGGCGAACTGATCCATCTACTCTGAGTCTTCGGAGCCGACTGCTCGGATCGGCTGTAGGCCAAAATCGGTGACCTTCAGGAAATCGGTCTCCCATACTCTGCCGGATATGCACCTGACAGTTTCGCAGCTCCACTGCTGCGTGTCGGCTGTCGCGATGCTGTATGCGGAATCGGCTTTGACTACCTCGATGTTATCACCGACCCATTGTACGAGACATTGATGCATTGTTGACGGAATACAACAATTTGCATGTATCCAATCCCGGCCGAGCAGCATGTTGTAGGATCCCTTGCCATTAATAATAAAGAAGGTGGTAGGAAGGGTCTTACTGCCGATGGTGAGGTCGACGCAGAGAGCACCGCGAGCGGTTGACACGTTACCCTCGAAGTCCTTGACCATCATGTCCGTCTTGGTCAAGTCGTCGTCGCTTTTCCCAAGCCTCCGGAGTACGGCGTATGGCATAATGTTGACTGCAGCTCCTCCGTCTACCATCAGTCTAGTGAGGGGGTGGTCGTCAACATGCCCTTTAAGGAACAGCGCCTTCATATGTTGTCGTTCGTCGTCTTCGGGCTTTTCGAACGTGGCCATCATTGGCTCCAAAGCCAACTGTGCCGTTTGTTCTTCTATCGCCGATATATCCTGTTGATCGGTGGGAGTCATGAATTCCATCGGCAGTATGAAAACCATGCCGATCTCGGCTGCCGATTCGTCACCCGCCGATTCGTCGTCTCCTTTATCGTTTCTTTTGGGGCGCCACACCCGGGGCCTTCCTTCCTTCTTGTCCGTCGCGCTTTCTTCTTCTTGCTGTTCCCATTGGCGGAGACGTTGGATTCTCCGTTTTTGAGACTTGGTCAATCCGTCGGGATACCACCTGGGGTTTATTGGTCTTCCCCCTGACCTGGCGCGTTCCCACTCCGGTTCGCGTCCTAACGGGTTTTCATCTGTCACCCGAGCATCAGCCATCTCTTTGAGCCGGCTGTGATCGCTGGCTTTGTTGTCCGATTGGTCGTGCCGATCAGTCCTGCCCCCCTGCCTATCATGGCGTCTATCTTCCGACCGATCATATCGGTCACTTCTGCCCCCAGCCGATCACGCACGGGAGGGCGCTGGTCATCTTGGTTGCGCCAATTCCTGCTGATCGGTTCTGGCCTTCCGTCTCTGGAACGAGACCTGTCAAACGGCCGATTGCCACGATAAGGACCGTTGCATTCTGGGCAAGTATCGGCCGAAGGTAGCCTGAGGTTATTTTCCCAACAATGAATGAAGAACGGGCATCTCCAGTGTTCTTCGTGCCGACGCATTGCTTCTTCTCGGGACCTTGAGCGTTCATGCTGACGTTGGTACTTCTGGAGCAGGAACTGGGAAGTAATGCGTGGTCCTTCTGACTCACCATCGTCATCCTCTATCCGTCGCTTCCCCTTGACATCTTCAGGCGTAGCTTGATTTCTGGGATCGACAGTGCCACTCTTTTTGGCCGAATCGGACGTCAGTAATTTTTTTTGGAGTGAATTCTTCCCCGTATCAACCATGTTGGTAGGAAAGGGGTGTTGGTCAATCTTCATTGGCTTGGCCGATTTTACCGGCACTTCAAATTTAAGTCTGCCTTGCTCAATGGCCGATTTTATCAGCTGCCTGAAGATCTTGCACTCGTTGGTGTCATGGGATGTGGCATTGTGCCACTTGCAATACTTCATCTTTTTTAACTGTTCGGCAGAAGGTATTGTATGGTACGGCGAGAGTTTAATCTGCCCTTCCTGGAGGAGAAGGTCGAAGATTTTATCGGCCTTAGTTGTGTCAAAACCGAACACTTCCGGATCCTTCTTGCCGAATGGGCATGATATTGGCTTTTTTTCCCTTGATCCATTCCGCAAGTCCGACTTCAACATCCTCTTCATCCTCCAATTCTTCCAGGAATGCCACTTTCTTTTGGAAACTCCTCCGCGGATCGAAAGGACGTATCTCCTGTCTAGACAATCGGTGGACAATCTGGCTCAGGCTCTCGAACTCCTGCGAAGCATATTTTTCTTTGATGTGGGGCAGAAGGCCTTGGAAAGCTATATCGGCTAATTGTGCATCGGTTAGAGCCAGGGAGTAGCACTTGTTTCTGATCTCCCGAAACCTCTGTATATACGAGGATATCGGCTCATCACTTCTTTGCCTTAGGCTGGTCAAATCGGACAGCTTCATCTCATGCACCCCGGCATAGAAGTATTTGTGGAACTGTCTCTCTAAATCGGCCCATGTAATAATCGAGTTTGGCGGTAATGTCGTGAACCATTGAAAGGCCGAACCAGACAGAGATGACGAGAACAACCGTACCCGCAGGGCGTCTTGCGTAGCTGCTTCTCCGCATTGGATGATGAATCTATTCACATGCTCTACGGTCGAAGTATCATCCATCCCCGAAAATTTGGTAAAATCGGGAACTTTATACCGATGGGGGAACGGCAATAAGTCATATGTAGACGGGTAGGGTGTTCTGTAAGTATAAGTTTGCACTTTCGGCTTCAAGCCGAATTGTTCTTGCATTACCTCCACAATACGTGCCGACCAATCTGGCTGTTGTTGGTGAATTATCGGCTGAGGTATCGGCACATGCTGGTAAATCGGAGGCTGAATAAATGGAGGCTGATTGAAAGGTGGTATCTGAGTGTAAGCTGGCGGTGTAGTAAAGGTTGGCTGTTTGAATGAACCACTCGTTTCATCATATAGCATGATCTCTGCTATCTTGTTGACCTCCGGAGCGACAGGCTGGTATGGTGGTATGGTCGGCCGAATGGCCGCCTGGAAGGATGCCTGGAATGGAGGGTTTCCTTGACTGGCCGATTGATTCAGACCGGCCGTGGCTAAAGTTGCCCCCCAGGGTGATGGGCTAACTGGAGGGAATGGTGCAGAGGACAGTTGAACGGAGCCATATCCTATAGGAGCTGATGATGAGGAGGCACCTGATCCCCCGATAGAGAATTGAATCGGCTGCGAAGCCGAATTTGGATAAGTCTGATTTGGTGGAATCGGCTGAAAATATGTCGGTCCCCTGTACCCTTGAGGTACCCCGCCAACGAAGGAGTTGACAACAGCGTTGTGCACCATGTTGGAAAGTACCAGGGATTGATCAATGAAGGTGTGATGATTAGACTGTTGAATCATATCGGACATTTTGTTCGAATCCTCAGAAATCGTGATCTGGCGGGGAGCAGGGAATGGAGTCTTTTTGATGGTCTCCCCGCTTCTGGAGCGACTGAAAGACTTCAGGCAAGCTTTCCGGAACTGAGCCGTATACTTGTCCAGCTCTTCCTTCTGGTCGTCCTTCAGATCTGCTTCCGTCACCTCGATGACGTTATCTTCGGAGACTTCAGCAGCTTTCGACATGATGGCGGTTGTATTGGTCCCACCGGGCGTGCCAAAAGTGTGTTGGCGCTAGAAATCGGTCAACCGAATCCCAGCGACCGACACACGACCCGGGAGAATCTGCTTAGCTCCTGTTCGGGTGAATGCCCTGGTGCGGTTCACGCGGCGTGCCAGCCAATCTGACCTGTTGATTGGCAAGGAAGAATACGTGTCAGGTCTAGAAATCACGATCGGCTAAATTTCCGATCTCGATAGAGTTTATCAGCGAATCGGCCGATTTACTGTAGTAATGAAATCGGCTATAAGGCAGCCTGATTTCTGTAGCCTTGTAGACAGGAGATTGCTAAAGTAATCAGTACAAAGCTATGATAACGACACTAGGAACAGATCTAATCGGCAACAGATAAATTTAATAGCAGAATAAGGAAAGAGCCGAGACTACCGATTCCTAGCTGGATAACTGGTGATAAAGACTAGAGAAACAGGTAAAACCTATGGATCTAGCAAATATCGATAACTAGTGAATAAATCTAAACGAAACAACAGCGATGCGCCCGAAGTTAAAGCTTAGATATTACTCGATAAGCGAAACTTACAGAATCGGCCGGAGATCAAGATGATGCAGCCCTGCCAACCCGTACGAACTCGTGAAAAAGAGGAAAGTAACGGCGAAGTCGCCTGCTTGAAAGTAAGTATGAGGAAAAAGTAGTTTGTTGTATTGATTGGTTGATGATTACAGATTTGTAAAGGCAGCTATTTATAGCCCCGCTTAGATATCTTCTTAACCGACTAGAATTCTATCCCTAATTCAAACAGAAAACAAATATTTACAAGCACGATTCGTGCTAGGTTGGTTACTCCACGCTTCGTGGGCTGATTTCCACCTTACCCTTCTACTCCTTTCTAAGCCCGTACAGGCCCAGTTAGCCCATCCTCCTAATCGACCGATTCTTTATCGGCAAAAGGCTACCGATTGGGACTCTGGTATACTCGACCCGAAGCGAAACAGAAATCACCGGCCGATCTCACACTGTAGCACCATTTGGCCGATTCCCAACTGTACTTCTCCGATTCCCTCTCTTCTTGGCGCCGATTCTACTAGTGACGAAATCTGACGTCAACAACGAGGCTAAAGTTTAATCCGATAGGCTTCGCGGCAGTTCCATTCCTAAATAGCAACTTGCGAGGGTGACGATCAAAAACCTTGATCCGCATCCCCAACAATGAGTCCTCACAACGAATAATGTATTGGTAAGAGCATATCCACTATCACTACTGGGGAGAAAAGTTAATTGATGATCTGGATAAAAAAATCTGAAAACAGGGTGCTCTCAGGATCAAGAGTTAAATTTAAAACAATATCTTAATGAACGATTTGGTTTTTTGAGAAAAAACTTTTTATCTCTTTTATGCAGACTGTTTTAAGGAGAGCATATTGGCTGCGATTTTGGTCCCTGTTACAGTTTGAGGATATAAGGGAGACTATTCCTTTAGCAAGCAAGGCGTTGGAGGTCGTCGCCTTGGACTTTTTGCCAACAATAAATGGAGAAGCAATAATAGACTTTGCTTTTGATTTCTTCCTACCATTTGCGTACTATACCTTTTCTATCTGTAATCAGCCTGTGAGCTGAGAGTATTGTTAAACCTTGATTGTGTGCGGCGGAATATTATCCTTTTCTAAAAATGTCCCATGCATAGAACTCACGAAAGTTTGTTGCACCAATTTCAAAACATCTACACTACCACGAGTGTATCTAGCAACATGCCACCCTGAACACATCCAAGCAACTCATGCACGTCAATACATCATTACTCTACATCACAAATGTCATTACTAATAATTTTTTCATCACACATGATCTTAGATCTTGTATTCAGAATGTTGATCAATAGCACAATGTATGTCAGGATTTGTAGTCCTAACCAAATGTAATGCTCAATTCTTGAGATCAGAGAGGAGAGGCCTCATGGTGTTCTTTAGTCCGAAATCAGTTCCAGCAAAAAGCATGCAGCTTTCAAGGTTAGACATGATTTCAGAAGCATTAGACACTGACAGCACAAATTCCTTGTTTCTGAAGTGTTGGGCATACTGGTGGCGCTGCATCATGGGTTCAACAATCCGGCAACAAAGCTTCACAATTCTCAGACTCTCAGCTGTTTCCTGACAGTTGTCTTCAACTATCGCCTTCATCTTTGCGACAAATGCAGCAGGTCCTACGCCTACCTTTTGGATAGCATCATCGAAATCATCTGCACTGATCAGTTTGTCTCTTATAACCAGAGCAAGGGATAAAAATGCTTCCCGCATTAACTTTGTAGTGGTGGTCTCGTCCTCGTTTCCTCCATCAGATGGCTTGTTTCGTTCTGCTGTTGAAGAAGTTTCTTGGATCTCTGTGCCGTCTTCTTGTGTATCATTGTTATGGTTCTCTTCGAGGTTTCCTGGTGCAGAATTTTGCTGGTTTTCCTCGTCTCTTGGTGGTGAAACTCCGTTTTCAGGTGCTACTCTTTTGGTAGACAGTATTTCTGCGAGGACCTGCAGCAGCAATGCTACTTAATTGGCTTCAAGGAATAGTAATTGGAGTGAAATTCAAACCGCTACACACACGAGGTACTGATAAATGAGGGAATAAACAGATGTTTGTGTTAATATGCTTGCCTGTATTATTCTTTACTTTTTTTTTAAGAAAAATGTCTACTGCTGTGCTGCCAATGTATTTTGGATTATATTGATAGTCTTGCACACTCACCTTTGGCAGTAACGTTTCCTTGATCCATTGTTTGTCCAAATCACAGTAATCGCACATGTTCTCCAGGATTTGTGCTGCTATTGCTCTGTATGTGGTGTTCTTAGCATCAAGTATCACACTGAGACGATCCATGATGTCGTTTTGTATAGTCATTATGAGGGCAGAGTTACATTCAATCTTGGTTGACAGGAGCACCAGTGTTCTCCCAGCCATTGCTTTGCGAGGTTTTAGCTCCGCGACGGGTTCTTCGCCTTCTCCATCTGCAAGGAAGATCTGCAACTGCTTCTTGATGAGCTTTCCTTTGGTTTCGTTGCCGAGGTTGATCGGCAGATCCAGTGCCAGCTGTGTGAGGATCCCCATGGCTCCGATCTGCAGCTCTTCATCAAAATGTTGGAGAATGCTCTCGAGGTTGCTCATTGATTGCTTGTTAGTGCAGATCTCCCGGCGCAGCCTTCTGCTGGTCTTCCCTGTAGTCTGGAGGAGCTTGTACAATACCTTCAAGGATCTGCTTACGACGTCGGCCCAGTTGATGTTGTTGCTTATATCTTTCATCAAGTTGGCAGAAGAGAGGGGTGCCATGACCTTGCGGAGAAGGCCGGGGGTGCTGCACATGCACCTGCAGTTGTGGTCGTCGAACGCGAGCCCTTCAAGGATGGCCAGGCCTTGCAGGATCAGCTGGTTGGGCCCTCCTCCGCGGCTGCTGCCACCTTTATCTTGTTTGTTCGTGAGCAGCAGAGTTGTTTCCTCCTGGAGCAGGGAGGATATGCACTCGATCGCGCCGGGGAACTGGGCGAGATGGATGTCGCCGGCGAGATGCGCGACGACGCGAGCGGCGGCCTCTCTCATCTCCCTGGCCCCGTACGATTGTCTCCACCCTAGCGCGTCGATGAGCTTCTGGATCCTGGGCCTAAAGGGAAGAAGCTGCGTCCTGATGTCTGCCCCCTGCGTGACGAAGGCGTCGAGGAACCTCAAGCCTGAGAGCATGTCGTCTTCCCATGATCCCGAGTCCAGCGAGTCGACGGCGAAGTCGCGTAGCCTCCTACCACGGATGGATGCAGGCTCCCGCCAGCATCTGGCTCGAGTGTCGGAGAGGTACCTGAAAAGATAGCTGCGGCACCATTGCTCATCTGGTAGACCGAGGTTTCGACGGTATGCGCGGAGCGACCTCGCAGCCGAGCAATCAAATAGTGGCCATGAGATCCATAACACGTAGAGCCCGCCTTGGAGGAGGACGAGGGAATAGAAGATATCCAGCGCTGGCATCAGGTTCCCGTCGCTGCTGGCATCTTCACCGTAGTCACGCTGCGCTATGCGCCACAGTGCGAATGCGATGCAGGCGACGGGCCCGCTGTACCCGAAGAGGTACGCGGTGACGCAGCTCATGGCCTGGAACGGCAATATTATGGTTCCAATGTAGAGAAACCAGAAGGCTCCGTCAACACTCCAAGTTGTTCCACGTAGTCTGGCAGCCAAGGAAACGATATTTTCGGCCAACATGGAAACAAAATTGGGGACCAGGTGCTCGGCCAAGTCGTTGAAGATTCTGCATGCCCATATCATGAAAAATTAAATGCACGGTAAAAGCATCTCCGACTGTGCCACGTCAACTATTACTAGTTAAATATATTTTTCCTGCATAGGGGAGGGAGAAAGAGAGAGACATGGAGTAATGTATGTATCCTTTTAACTTTTCTAGATTCTTAGTTTTCGCTACCCTCTGCTTCCAAATTATATACCGCTAAGAGCAACATCTATAGAGAGATGCCATGACACCTTTCTACCCCTCTGCTTCCAAATTATATATTGTTTTAACTTTTTTCTAATTCTTAGCTTTTGCTATGATCTAGAAATAATGTATGTCTAGATGCCTAGCAAAAGTTATGAATATAGAAAAACCAAAATGATCTACAATTTGGTACGGATGGAGTACGGTTAACGATGCAAGGGTGTATTCAATGGAGTTTTTAAGTCAGTTGATTAATGGCTTATTTTGGCAGGGCTTATGCAACTAGCTAATGAAGCCCCGCCAAATTGGAAATAAAAAGGCATAACTTAAGAAGCACACCGGACTAAAGAAGTCAGAAAAAGTGACTTCCCGTTTTTCCTACCTCCCCAAGCATTCAATACCCTGCAAATTATCCACTTTGCTACTATAAGGCCAGTCTTAGTGAGAGTTTCATACAAAGTTTTATCAGTGTTAATTTCTATACCACATCAGCAATTTTGCTAACTTGGCAATGTCTTTATGAGGAGAGAGTATGGAGTTTCATGAAATGAGAGAGGAGTTTCATGAAATAAGTTTCATCCTCATGAAACCCAGTAGCCACTGTTACCAAGTTTATAGTCTAGCTAACTGCGCAATGAAATTGTGCATTGAGATTGGCCTAAGAAGTCGTTTTGCAACTTTCTGAAGGATTTTTGCTCCACTAAAAAAGTTGCTTTACAAGACATTACTACACAAATCGTTTGTAGGTGTGGGCAAAAACGGATTTGCAGGGCACATTCCAGATCCGCCCTGCTTTTCATAGCTACAAATGGCCATTTGTAGGGGTGGTCCTCACCCACTCCTACAAATCAATTAAAAAATAAAAAAACCACTGGGCCCGCCATTGAGCCATAGCCCCACCTATCTAGGCTGTCGCAGGCCTGCGCTGCTATGCCATCCGCTGTGGGGCCATGCGCCACCATCTTCCGCACCCCAGGTCGCACCCCTGCCTCTGCGCCGGAGGACCACGCACCCCCAGCCTCCAAGCCGTTGGCTGTGCACCGGAGGGCCGCATTGCTGGCCTTCACACCGTACCACCTGTCGGCCTCCCCCTACTGGCCGTGCAGAGATAGAGAGGAGGGAGACAGAGGGGAAAAAAAAGAGAACAGGAGAGAAGGGAGAAGGGATAATTAAGGAGTGGAAGGGTGAGGGAGAGAGAGAGGGGGGGGTATGTGTGGACTATGGTTGCTGCTGCCTATGCATGCATGTGATGCTCTGTAGGGGATGGATGGCCCAATGGTCCGCCTCTGAAAGTGGATTTTCCGAGCAGGTCAAGGTAGGGCTGGATAACGAGTAAGCTCAGCTTGGCTTGGTTCGGCTCGTGCCAGCTTGTATCTTAACAAGCTGGCTAGGCTTGGCTTGTTAAGGTAACGAGCTAAAAGCTGAGCTCGGCTCAGCTCATTAAAAGCTCAAGCTGGCTCGAGCCTACTCACGAGCTAGGTCACCAATATGTATGCAAAAGAAGAAACATAGTAAATCTGACCGCAAGTTGAATCTTTATATTAATAAAGTAAGCAAAACTACTACCCTCAAATGCGGGCATACTAATGGGTGCGTGCGCTAGGAGCCCAAACAACCAACAGTTCCCGTTCACGACAACTGCTTCACTCCCCTAAACTTTCCATTTTGAGATAGTTCCGATTCCCTCAACTTTCTAGTTTTGAAATATCATAACTTGCATATAACTTTTACTTATAACTTGTTACTGATAAAATTCTTACGGATTAATTTGTAAGCACAAGATTTATAACATACAATTTATACATATAACCTTTACATACAACTTTTAAAGGACAATTTTGATTTTCTATTTTTAGAAAGTTATAGCCTATACACAAAACTTATCATATAACCTTTTTTCTGACAACTTGTTATGTGATAATTTGCAGCATAATTTTTATGACATACACAACTTATGTGTATAACGTTTGCCACAACTTCTATGAGAACATTGTTAGACATCTTATGCACATAATTTGTACACAAACTATTTTTATATTAATATGAATGGCATGAAAAAATGACATACACAACTTATGCGTATAACCTTTGCCACGACTTCTATGAGAATGTTGTTAGACATCTTGTGCAGGTAATTTGTACACAAATGATTTCTATATTAGTATGTATGGTATGAAAAAAATAATTGGATAGGAAATGGAAATATAAAAAAAAGGAAAGAAGACACATCAAGAAACATCCATACCACCAAGGTGCTAAAGAGATCATCGAAAGGCAATTGACACAAGCTTAGAGAGTGACTAGTGCTAGGATAGTCCTAGAGTGAGTGAGTGCAAGGTGTTGCTACCTTGTGTGTGGTTCTAGGAGTGAACCTACCTTGTAAGCTTGGTGCGCTGGTGCCTTGAGAACTTAGTAGCTCGCCGTCAAGTCTTTGACCCTCCAGCTTAATGTGGAGCGATGACGGCGACCGTGTGTGGGGGACGAGGAGACAACTTCCTTCATGGAGAAGCTCCACAGTGGAGACGCGTCAAGGTGATCGAAAGAGAGGGAGTGGTGAGCCTTGCCTTCGTGGCAATCTTCTCATTCAGCTTGGCGAGAACCTTAGTAGCGAGCCTAAGACCTTGACCGGGAGCATATGCTTGGTGGAGCTCCAACGTGGACTAGGTGTGGCATTTACCTACTGATACCATGGGATAAATCGTCGTGCCATGTATGCACCGTTCCTAACACACTCCTTGACGACGTTTTCATATTTCTTACTTGCAACTTGAATGCTTTTACTTTCTAGAGTAGTATCTTGTTAGGATTGGCTATAGGTTGCAAAACTCTTTGGGTGGGAAGTTAGACTAGATCAACCATAGATGCACATCTAGATAGTATGATCTAGTTTGTGTTTTGATGCTTTGTAGTGGAAGCTGTAGTTTAAAGTTTTAAGTTTGCCTAATTCACCCCCTCCCCTTCTTAGGCCACGAGCAGCGATTCCTTTCAAGGATCTAGCGGTGGCACAACAACGAAGCAAAGGAGTCCTATTTGGGCCTTGGGCCTTGGAAATTGCCAACCTTATTAGCATGTCGAGATTTCCTCGAGCTCGTTAAGCTTGCGAGCGGAAGCCAAGCCAACTCGAACCCGCTTGTTGTATACTAACGAGCTAAATTGTCTATTCAAGCTTGCTCGTTACCATAAAGAGCCGAACAGAGTTAGCTACGAGCCGAGCGAGCTAACTAGCCATGAGTCTTTTATCCAACCCTAGTCATGGGGGTGACCCACCTATGAAAATAAATCCACCAGAGGTTGAGGAAGAGAACAAGCTTTAGTTGATGCCAGCCACGTCGACGTGGACATGGCGCCATGCAACAGCATAAAGGCGCCACACTATGTAGATTGTTTTAGTCTTTTTAGATAAATAGTTTGTACTATGAATCTAGACATGACCTATATCTAGGTCCATAACAAAAGCTATATATATCTAGAAAAGCCAAAACGGTCCACTTCCTTTTCTGGCCCGACCTGCCTCCACTGTTACCTCTTGTTCACACGCGCGCACACGACCCAGCTGCCAACCCAGCCCACTGCAGCCTCCCGACGCCGTCGTCTTCCTACTCCATCACCCCTGCTCGCATGTGATGTCGCCACTGCACGTCCGTTGCACCTGCTCCGCGAGCTCGCCTCTCCAGCCCTTCACCATGCGCCGCCATTGCCCATACCTCCTCCATTCCCTGCGCCCGCTAGTACCACCCCTCCAGCCCAGAACCCTATCATCCCTACACCCCCGTACATGCAGCGGCGTATGCCACCGGCAAACCCCCGCCTTCATCTCCTCACCGGCCAGATATACTCCCCGACCAAGTGTGTCGCATGTACCAAGCATTCACCGCCCTAGCTCACCCCCGCCAAAGTTCCTCCCCTGCCCCTATCCCATCCTCACCAGCCGAGACACGCGTCGCCACGGCTACCACGCCATTAGCAACCACCCCGGCTGGATGAGCTCCAATGAGCTCATCCGAGCCCTGTCACAGCTCCGCCATCCTATAAAAGGCCCCCACACCCCTCCTCGCCTCCTCACCACCGCTCCTCCACCTCAATCCACCTTGCCAGCTTTAGGAATGGCACCGCGCCGCCTCCACCGGCCACCATGCTCTATCCACTAGAGCTGGGTCAGGTCAAAGTTGAGAGCGTCGTGCGGCCCTAGCTAGTCCCTCCCTGCACTGTAGTGGCACCCCACTGGCCGCTCCCTACTAGCCCCGCCTTCGCCGCTAAACCCTACCGCTACCACACGCCGTCGACCCCTTCCAGCCGTGGTGCTGCCCACGCGCGCTCAAGGTGCCATCTGTTGATGCTCGTTATTGACAAACTTTTAGTGCTATTTAACTAGTGTTTTCATGCTTAATCTTATACTAACCTACCACTTGGCACCTGAAATAACCCCATTATTGCATGTGTTGTATTTTGGAGTATATTGCATTATGACAGGAAATACGACATAATCAAGGGGGCTTGCATAAAGAGATTAATGGATATGTGGACATGGGTCATCGAGGGAAGCCAACACAAGGAAGAAGAGGACTAGAAGGGCCAACAAGGGCCCAGGCCGATCGGCCTTGGACCCTTTGGGCTGATCAGCTTGGCCCATTCTAGGACCTAGTCGACCTCCCGTTTCTTCAGCGTGAAGTCTATGATGATGTCTAGAGTTTTTTCACCAACATTGACCTATGAAGCGTCCCCACATAAGTAGAGACTAAATGTGATCCAATTATCAGTCCCAGGAGGCTGATAACACATTTATTCAACAGATAGTTCAGAAACCGTACAACTCCCGAAGGAGCGGGCGGGCAAGCCACACCCAAAGCAAGACTAAAGCGATAACAATACAAATCCAAGTTGCAGTCCAGTCGGACTCCGGGCTGCAATCGGAACTAAGCGTCAGCGGAAGCATCCTGCAAAAGGGCCAACACCGCAGGCAGCGTTGGGTGCAGACGCAACCTCCTACTCGAAGTCCTCGGCGACGAAGTCCGGATCCTCCTCTGAAGTAACAACACAAGGGTGAGTACAAAAGTACTCAGCAAGTCCAACCCCATCTACGGAGAGGGATACAACAAGAATATGCATAAGAATCATCAAGGATGAAGCTATGGTTTATTTGCAATAAAGCTGAATTTTAGACATATGCAGGGTTTCATTTTAAAGAAGTTTCATGGAAACAATTTAATAAACGATATATCAAGTGGGGTTGATCCTACACAAAGGATCCAAGTTTTATCGCTACCGGACTCCCCGTCCGCCGTAGCGCACGGCACAACTGCCGGACACTTCCAAAATTCCACACACCCACACACGCAGCACATACCAGTCATCCCACAAAAACTAGTTGTGTGACCGAGCCGTAACTCGTCCAATGCCGTGGACACAGCTACCCGGATAGGTTTTAACTCTGCAGAGGTTGTACACTTTTCCCACAAGTAGGGTACCGTATCGCGATCACCTTAGTGACGGTACGGATCCTAACAAAGCCATTACCCACCTTAGCCAACACTGACTAGTCAACATGGAAGCACCCAAGGGGTTAGCAACCCATCCACGAGGCCGAAACCGGGACCTAAGTCACCAAGAGCTTAGTCCTTTTCCAAGGGCTCCCGTTGCTCACCAGCACACCTGAAGCCTAGCAGTTTAGCTAGTGGGGTTTATGCTAAGCCGTTGCCCATACAACGGTCGAGTGGTTGTACGATGATGGAATCAGGCAGGATGACACATCAACTCGGTCCTTAGTCATGACAAGATGGATATCTCCCACTCTGCTCAACCACTAAGGTACGAGCCCAACAACCCGGCATTCCACACAAGAAACGCCCATCCATCTCATCCACCACCTCTCTTTACACCCGAAAACCCAACTCCTCAATTAAACACACTCACACATTTATTTTCCGAATAAACAGATGTAGTCATAATTGAATTTGGATAATGAGTTCCTAAGCGTTCTAGCAATATTTATCATCTAAACAGAGTAACTCATATTTAGAGATAAATATGGGACGACAAGGAATAATCATAACAATCAAGGGGTGGCTATCCAACCATGTCTTGCGATAAAACAATATGCATTTTATAAAACAGGCTAATAGGTTGTGTCTGAAAAACTGGGTATTAAATATGCATCAAAGGGTGAGATTGGACTTGCCGTTCTCAAAACCTTCCGGGAGCTCCTGCTCGCGGTACTGGTCCTCGGGCTCGGGCTCGTGGTCGAACTCCTTCTCGCGCTCCTCCTCGGGTACTCCGCGATCTACGGCACACACAAACGAGCACACAATAAATAAAAAGGAAAAAGATTTTACCCATTGAGCTCCGAACAGGAAATATGAACGGAAAATAGGTAGGAAGGGTATTTTCATGAAATTTTGATATGCCTTGGCGGAAATATATGAGAGGAGGCCGTGGTCGAATTTGGGATGGATTGGAGGAAATTTGGCGCATGAAATGACGGGTTAAAGGAGTATTAGGGGCTTTAAAAAGAGGTTTAGGACTAAACCGCGAGAGCAGGGGCCTATCTGTAATTATTCTTGGAATGGTGGGAGGACTTGTTCGCAAATAAGGGAAACTGGTGGGTTGGATCGCGAGGAGAGGGATTTACCCCTTTCTTCTTCCTGGAGACAACAGGAGGTAGAGGAAGGGATGGCCGTCGGCGTTCTGGTGGTGGTGGTGGAGGAAGGCAAGGTGCTCGTGGTGAGGGTGTGGAGGTGCAGGGCTCGGCTCCCCCCCTTTTATAGGCGGCGCACGGGCGGGCGAGGGCCGAGGCAATGATGGCGGCCGGACCTTTGGCCGGTGGCGTGCCGGGGTGGTGAAGCTCGTGGACGGCGTGGCGGCGTGGTCGAGGAGGGCACAGGAGCGGCGACCGGCGACCGGCGACACGACGCGACGCACCGGGCCAAGCACTAGACGCCAAGGAGCGGGCGGGCGTGGCGCGGCGCGTGGGCGCGGGCGCGCGGCCCGACGCGGCACGGCCAGCGCGCGTGCGCGCCCCGAGCGCCTAGGCGCGCGTGCCAGCAGGAGGTGGGGGTGCCAGGCGCCAGGCGCAAGTGGGAGGTGGCAGGGAAAAGAAAGGAGAGAGAGAAGGAAGGGAAAGGGAGAGGAGGAAGAAAGAGAAGGAAAAAGGAGAAGGGAAAGAAAAAGGGGAAAAAGAAAGAAGGAAGAGAAGGGAGAAAAGGGGGGGGGAAAGATAGCGAAAATTGCGGGATTCGACTGCGCGCGGTGATGGACTTGACGGGCACGCGGCGAAAATTACGGGGAGCGGAAAAAGAGAGTTGACGAGCCGGGGCCAGGACGGCGGGTCCGACGGAAGGGGAAAAGATTTGATGGAGCTCGGCGGTCGAAAAAAAATTTTTGGAAAGCATTTTTAACGAGTGATTTAACTGGGTGTATTTTTACAGGTGTTACAACCTAGAGCCACCGCCTATGGGAGACTAGAAATACCCCCTCATGAACTTCAAGGAAGAGAGAGTTGGGGAGAGAGGAGAAAACACCACGTAAACACCATCCACCGCCACCACGAGGAAAAAGTGAGAGAAGATTGGATCTATGAGAAGCCATGCGAGGCGGAGCACCAAAGGAGGAAGGAACCTCCCAAGCTGATCGGCCTGGACATCTGGGCCTGTTCGTCATCATTTTTAGTCCAGTTGATCTACAGGGTGATCTTTACCTAGAATTCTGTCAACATGTGTAAGATCATGGGGTAAAGTCTCTATTTGTCCTCGGGGTTGCATGGAGATCTTGATTTGTAATCGTTGAACCTCTTCGTTCAAGATCTATTTATTATTTATCATATCTTGATGATGCTCTTTCATTTAATGGCTAGCCAGTGCTACTTTGGGTTGCTTATTTGCTTACCTAGAATGATCATCAAGCCATGTTCTTATCGTTCAATATTTGAGTACCCTCATGTTGTGACAACGTGCGAGAGGGAAAGTGTTGGGCATGGTTCACATCCACTCACAAAAACACTTAGATCCAGTTCTTTCATGCATGGTGATTAAATCTACAAGTGATCCTAGATCCCTAGGACAAACGTTTTAGCTATATTGTTTACATTCATACTCTCTATCTACTTTAATCTAAGTCACTAGTTCTTTTATTAGATCAATCTTATCATATACAAAGAATCTTCAGTTACATAGATTAGTGCTTAGTTAAGTGTGCAAATCCACTTATTCCACGGATTGATAAACCTTCGGGGATTACTCTAAGGGAAGAGCTACAACTGATCCGTACACTTGCGGTTCATAAATTGACGTGCTAACTACTGTGAACAAGCTTTTCTAGCGCAATTGATGGGGAACAAGTTAGTTTTTCTTAACTTTGTATTAAGTTTTGTTAACCTCTAACATCTAACTTTTTCTCTAGAAAAGAAAAACTTTGTTTTTGTTTTTTATGTGTCTAGATGGCTCTAATCAATCACTACAAGGAGGAAGGAGAAAAGTCGCTAAGGGACTATGCAATTCCATTAACCGATCCATTCGACATGCTGAAATCTGACTCAGTGCTTGCAGGCAAGGAGTACATCTTGGATAAAGAAATAATTGACATGGCTGGAAGCAATCCTTTCCAAGGAGTGGAGACTGATAATCCATATAGACGCATTGAGCGATTCACGATGCTATATAACACGCTACAACAAGAAGGAATTCCGCCAGCTTGGTTCAGGTGGAATCTATTCCCATTTTCACTTGCAGGTAAAGTGAGACGATAATATGCAGAAGCTTCTTTCAACACGAAGGGGAATTGGGAGACACTAATGATAAAGTTTTGTGAGAAATTTTTCTCTGTTAGCAAACTTTAGAACCTTCGAAAGGAAGTGATCATGTTTGTGCAAGGAGAAGATGAAGGAATAGATCAAGGTTGGGATAGATTCAATAGCCTACTTGAACAAGGACCTAAGGTTGGATTCTCAGGTGATGTGTTGTTGCATACATTTTATTTTTCACTAACCCAAAAATTCTAGGAATTTGTTCAAACGTGTGCAGGAGGAGACCTTATGGTAAAGAAACTGAGGGAGACTGCTCAACTTCTACAAAAAATTAGCAGAGGAGCAGCCGTAAACAGAGAATGGGATAACTATCAATCTGGGGCTCGAGAGCAAGGAAATCAAGGACATATACTTGCTGGAATTTTCAGAAAAGAACTTTAGAAGGATGAGAAGGAAGAACCTGTGGTGCAAAAAGAAGAAGAACCAGCACACATAAAGGAGGAACCCACCCGGTGCATCAAAGACGACAAACCAGAAACATTAGAACGTCGAAGCTTGCCGAATGCAAAACCCCTATGGGAGTTTAAACAAATGGATTGGATTCCTATCAATTTTAGCAAGATAGTTGATAAACATAGGCCATATCCAAATCAAAAGGTGTTAACCAGCGCCATAGAGACTGATTTTTCACCAGAGAGACACACTTGGTACGTGCTTGACAAAGAAATAGCTAGAGAAATCATTCAAAAACTTTTCAGCGAAGAAGAAATAGACCCATAATACGTTGCTGAAGTAAAGAGAGTCATGGGAGTAAAACCTGAAGCATCACCTTTCACCAACCTAGCGCAGGTATATGAATTGGGATTAATCAAGACGAGGGAGCACATTTGCCTACACCGCATATCGACTACATGACCATTGGGAAGATTATCGACAAAGCACTCTGCGATATCGGAGCACATGTAAGTGTGATGTCTTCGAAACTTTATGATAAACTTTTTAGTAAGACTTTGCAACTTGCTCCGACACCAATTAAATTGATCATGGGAGATGGTAGAACAACCAAACCTTTGGGTGTGCTTAGAGATCTAAAAGTTAATATCTCAAATAAATCTATACCAACTAATTTCTTTGTTATTGATGCTTGCCATGATAAACATGATGATGTAATCCTTGGTAGATATTTTCTTAAGCTGGTAAATGCTGTGCTTGATGCGGGAGAAGGCAAAGTAATAATTATCTTGATGGTGCTAAATATACTTATGATTTTCTACCTGCATCTCGGAAAAATTTGCATCTATCTCCTGATAATGAGGTAGAAAGTGTATGCTTTACTAAAAGTTTCAGGGATATTTTACTAAGAGCAATGGAAAATAATGAGGATGACCAAGACTTTCAATTGGGAGAAGCAACTGAATCATTGTCACCTCAATACGGAACTTTGGAGGAAAGAAAATTTGAAGATATTGGCGAATTGGTGCAACAAGAACCAGAAGCACCAGCTGTTGAGCAGAAGTCGTTACCCAAGGGATTAAAATATGAATATTTGGGGAATAACAAGACGTATCTAGTCATTGTTAGCAATGACTTAATCAAATAAGAAACTGAGAAGTTGCTGAATTTATTGAGAAGACATCAAAAAGTGATTGGGTACATGATCAAAGACTTAGAAGGAATTAGTCAAGCCTTATGCACTCATCGGATACAGTTAGAAGATCAACATAAGCTAGTTGTGGATGGCCAGAGAAGACTAAGCCACGCTATGCGCGATATAGTAAAGAAGGAGGTGATCACATAGTGAATGGGTAAGCCCAGTGCATTACGTACCAAAGAAAGGAGGACTTACTATCATGACAAATGAGAAGAATGAGTTGATCCCTCAGAGGATGGTGATAGGGTGGACGAAGTGTATCACCTACCAAAAGTTGAACAAGGCAACTAGGAAGGATCACTTCCCTTTACCTTTAATTGATGAAATGCTCGAAAGGTTAGCAAAGCATTCTCACTTTTGCTATCTTGATGGATATGTTGGGTTCTTTCAGATTCCTATACACCCAAATGATCAGCATAAGACCACGTTCACTTGTCCATATGGAACTTTCGCTTATAGAAGGATGCCTTTTGGATTGTGCAGTGCACCTGCATCTTTTCCATGCTACATGATGGCTATATTTTCGGATTTCATTAAAGATATCATGGAGGTATTTATGGATGATTTTTCAGTTCATGGTACAAGTTTCGACAACTATATGGAAAATCTTGATAAAGTTCTTAAGCGATGTGGATAAGTTGATTTAGTCCTAAATTGGGAGAAGTGCCACTTTATAGTGAAACAAGGAATAATACTTGGGCATGTCATCTCAGAAATAGGGATAGAAGTTGATAAAGCAAAAATCAAAACCGTAAAAAAGTTGCCTCCGCCTACAGATATCAAGTCATTGAGAAACTTTCTTGGACACGCTGGATTTTATACGAGATTCATTAAGGATTTTTCGAAGATCACCAAACCATTGACACAGCTCCTGCAAAAAGATGTGAATTTCAAGTTTGATGAAGACTGCTTCCAAGCTTTCACAACTTTAAAACAATCGCTCATCAGTGCGCCCATCATTCAACCTCTAGATTGGAATCTACCTTTCGAAATAATGTGCGATGCAAGTGATTATGCTATTGGGGCAGTCCTTGGACAAAGAAAAGAAGGGAAGGTACACACAATTTACTATGCTAGCAAGACTTTAAATGAGGCTCAAATAAATTATACAACTACGGAGAAAGAATTGCTTGCAGTAGTGTTCACTTATGAAAAATTCAGATCTTATATTGTGAACTCCAAGGTGATTGTGTACACCGACCACGCTGCCATTCAATATCTTTTGTCCAAGAAAGATGCTAAACCATGTCTGATTCATTGGATATTGCTGCTACAAGAATTTGTTGCAGAGATCAGAGATAAAAAAGGGATCAGAAAATGTGGTGGCTGACCATTTGTCAAGAATGTATCAACCAGATGATGGAAAAGAGGTATTGAAGATCGAATGAGGGATGATCATCTATATAGAATCCTTGACAAGGATACTTGGATGAATGATATTATTAGAGCAATAAAAAGAGCTCCCTTGAATCACTTACACAGGAATGAAAGGAGAAAAGTGGTTGCTGAAAGCAAGAAATACTATTGGTCTACACCTTACCTATATAGATATGGAGCGGACGGAGTATAAATAAGATGCATCCCAAGAGAAGAAAGGAAAGCGGTACTTCAAAAATGTCATTCATCAGAATACAGAGGACATAATGGACATTTCAGAATTCAAGCAAAAGTCTGGCCAAGCGGATTTTATTGGCCTGAGATGCAAAGAGATTTGTTGCTACTTGCTCGGAATGCCAAAGAATAGGAAATATTTCAGCTAGAAATTCCATGCCGTTGAACTACAATCTACAAGTAGATTTATTTGACGTTTGGGGTATATGTTTCATGGGACAATTCTTAAACTCACATGGATTTGAGCACATCTTGATGGAGGATCACATTTTACGGGAAAAGATTAGGGCAAATATCTATCAAAATTGGGGATTGAACATAGACTATCTACAGCCTATCATCCTCAAACAAATGGACAAGTGGACACTTCTAATAAACAACTGAAGAATATCCTGAAAAAGATGGTGATCAAAGGAGGGAAGGATTGGTCAAAGAAGCTAGATGGAGCATTATGGGCATACAGGGACAGCTCACAAAACACCTATAGGTTTGACCCCGTATCAATTCGCCTATGGAAAAACATGCCACCTTCTCATTGAACTCGAACATAAAGCTTATTGGGCTATAAAGGAAATGAATCTTGATGTTGATACTACAAGAGTAAAAAGAATATCCTGAAGAATTCAGATAAGTGAATTAGAAGAGACGAGGCTTAAAGCTTACCACAGTGCAAGAATTTATAAGGAAAGAATAAAGAGGTGGTTCGATAAAAGGCTTCACAAGAAATGATTCAAAGAAGGACACAAAGTGTCACTGTTCAACTCTAGGGTTCAAACTCTTTAGTAAAGGAAAATTGATGAGCAAGTGGGACAGACCATACGTGGTTCATTCTGTATCACCTACTGGAGCAGTAACAATTATGAACGTCAAAGGTGATCAATATGTTGTGAATGGATAGCGACTAAAGGTATTCTTGCAACCTGACGTCGTGCCTATCAATTATATTGACATTTATACCATAGAGGAATAACGACCATGTCAAGCCTGACGACACTAAAATAGGTACCTTGTACATACTCTATCTTACATTTTGGTATTTTCTTTCAAATTTTTGTGTGGGACTCAAAAATTAGATATATTTTTAGACGTCTGCGCTACCACAAAAAAGTGGAGGGTAGAGGGGTCAAAAACCCCCTAGGCTGATCAGCCCAAAGACCCCTAGGACGATCGGCCTGGGAGGTTTTCACCTCCGAATCGGTTCCCCCTTTCCCATCTTTGGTAATGATAGAATATGGAAGTGAATTTTTGCAGGAAGGGGTGAGGAAGCTTTTGGAAATGTGTGGATCCTTGACCAAGACTTCAAAAGTATATAATGAGGCCAATTGGAGCTCAAGTTTCACATCTATACAAGCAATTCAGATCCACCCAAAGCAAAAAAAGTGCAATGGTGACATCTAGGAGCTCGGGAGATGAGAGGGGGCAGCAACTGGCAAAGGAGGAGGCCAGGCCGATCGTCTTGACCTCCCTAGTCCGATCGGCACCACCCCCTCCCTTGGCCGCTACCTTCGCCCTTCACGTGGAAGCTAAGAGGTGTGAGTTGGGTCCCAAAACTCTGCCAAGGACCACTCGTAATGCTCACATCAGCGTTGGAGGCAAAGAACCATTTGGAAAACTCACGGATCACAAGTTCAGTGTCCTCTCGAGCGATCATGAAGCACCGAAGAAGAAGAAGGAGGCCGTCGTCACTCCCACAAGGCGTTCAGTAAGGCTCCTTGGGATCAAGCACAAGAGCTATGTGGAGAAGACGCCTGAGTACTTGCCGGCTGACTATGGAGGTGATAGCAACCTGGATGACGATAGGAGCCCCGAATCGTGGGGTACTGCAGGCCGTGACGACAAAGAAGATGCCAACACGTACTGGGATTGGGCTGATGAGATGAAATAAAGCAAGGAGGAAGAGGAACACTGTCAAGACAAGGGCAAAGAGAAGGATCTAGAATACGACGGGCTAGAACTAGAGGAGCATGATTGTATGTGTTGTACCGCTTGCAGGAAGAACATCCACTACCTCTTTGACGCTCTCATGGAGGCCTTGCAAGCTCTGGATCAGAAGGTTGAAGACAGTGATCACCATCAAGAGGACGACTTCAAATCCTTGCAGAGGAACATGAGGAAGCTCTTCGGGATGCACGACAATATGAGGAAGAATAGAGCTAATGGCGAAGGAAGCAACAACTGTCCTGTGTGCAAGCAGTGCGAGCAGCGTCACTAGTGCATTTACGAGCGTCTCTCCCTTTGTACTCCATTCGGTTACGATGAGGTCATTGTAGATTTTAAGCGTGGGGGGTTCCCGATCACTGCTCGTAAGGAGTTTTTGGATCTAGTTTGGTCGATTCAAGTAATGTGAGAGTCTAAATTAGTGTTTTTATTTCAATCAAAAGTAGATAAAGTAGTAGTCTTCTTAAGCTTCTAGGAAGACTTAGGCCTAGATCGCTACTTTAGCGTCTTTGTGAGAAGAAGCATGAATAAAATCGAGGATCGTACGAGTGTTTTTAGTGTCTACCTTTGCTTGCTTGTCTTTTATTTTATCTTTACAACTTTGGATCACAAGCACTATCTTGAATTCTAAATCTTAGTTGTGAAGTTTAGTAATTGATTTGTTTATGCAATACCCATGCTTTATGATGATCAAGTGCTTTGGTTTTGATTATGCTTTATGGGTAAGGCTTAAATTGGAGGTGATTTAAAATTTTATTGCTTATCTAAAGCCTCTACAAAAACAAGATTGATCAAGTTTTCTACCAGGTTGAGAGTTTTGCCTATCCTATGCAATGCCTAAAAAAATTTATTCATACCGCCATAAGCAAGAAGTGACGTTTTGAATTGAGTTAGGATCACTCTCTCTTGATTTGTTTTAATTCCGAGCATTGGTCATATCCTTTGCTATCTCTGATTTCTAGCCTCATCAATATTCAGTAATAAGAGTTCTTCACTCGAACAATAATATTTTCTATTGAATTGCTTAACCCGAATCAAATATTTTTCAATTTTATTACCTATTCCTTGAACACAACTCAATATTTGAAGATCTATTCTGTTTCTGGTCGACATTTATGAAAAATAAGGAAAGATACAAGAAAAGAAAGTTTCACCGGAAAGTTGAGCCAGAGGGGAGGAAAGGAGAGGGGTCTCCTTGCCTCAATTTTCACACAGCAAATTCCTAGAAGGCCTCTGGAAGGATCAAAAACTAATTTTTATGGTGTGGTGTTCAGAGGAGGTTCGGATAAGAGATTAAGAATAAAGAAAGAAGGAAGGAAGGAAGGAAGGAAAGAAGAGTATTGAGAAAGAGAAAAGGAAATAACTGAAGAAAAAGAAATAAAGGAGGAGTTTTTACTGTCATGAAGATCAAGAGAGGTGCAAAGAAAAGATGAACTTGTTTATGGAACAAATTTTCATTCCAACCATGTGCAATCCGACGATGAGGACATCGCTTGTGCCTCAGAGTCACTATTTTATTTGCCTTTGCACATGTCCACCATTCTATATCTTCTCATCCTTGAAAACCTCACATTATATGAATATTCTTATGATCAATGGCTCGGAAGGTAGGCAACCGCTAGAGAGTTTTCATAATTCGATAATATAAGTGTTGATTCTAGCTAGTCTTACCCAAGCTCCACCATATATTTGAGTGATTTTTGAGAGATGAGAGCTTGCAAATAAGTAGGATAGCCACCATTCATTTGAGCAACATGTAAGCACCTGGTAAAGAATTCTTGTTTCAATTTTGTTGCAGGGAGATTGTTTTATGATGAAAGAAAAACCCTTCGAAGAAAGTCAGAAAGTAAGTGAAGATGATTTTTGAAGTTACTTGGTCTTAATAATAGCTATGGGGAATCTTTGCTTAGATAAATCTTTGAACACTCATACTTTGATTATCTTTGTTGCTCCTCTGGTCTGTTGTTTGAAGGCTAGGTACTTGACTCACTTACTCAGGTTTAGCTTAAGATCTTTGTTCAACCCTGCTGGAGAAGTTTATAGTCGCCTTACTTGCTCGAGGACAAGCAAGAGCTAAGCGTGGGAGGATTGTTGATGTTTGTTATTGACACACTTTTAGTGTTATTTAACTAGTGTGTTCATGCTTAATCGTATACTAACCCACCACTTGGCACATGAAATAACCCCATTATTGTATGTGTTGTATTTTGGAGTATGTTGCATTATGATAGGAAATATGACATAATCAAGGGGGTTTGCATAAAGAGCTTAATGGATATTTGGACATGAGTCGTCGAGGGAAGCCAGCACGAGGAAGGAGAGGACCAGAAGGGCCAGGAAGGGTCTAGGCCGATCGGCCTGGGACCCTTTGGGCTGATTGGCCTGGCCCATTCCAGGGCCCGGTCGACCTCTTGTTTCTTTAGCGTGAAGTCTACGATAATGTCTAGGATTTTTTTCACCAACATTGACCTAGATCCGCCGCCTATGGGAGAATATAAATACCCCCTCATGAACTTCAAGAAAGAGAGAGTTGGAGAGAGAGAGAGAGAGGGAGGGGAAAACACCACGTAAACACCATCCACCACCGCTACAAGAAGGAAAAATGGAGAGAAGATTGGATCTATGAGAAGCAATGTGAAGCGGAGCACCATAGGAAGAAGGAACCTCCCAAGTCAATCGGCTTGGAGGTGCCCAGGCCGATCGGCCAAGGGCTTTTTTGCTCCCGTTCGTCGCCATCTTCGGTCCAGTTGATCTAAAGGGCGATCTTTACCCAGAATCATGGGAGTAAAGTCTCTGTTTGTCCTCGGGGTTGTATGGAGATCTTGATTTGTAATTGTTGAATCTCTTGTTTAAGATCTATTTGTTATTTATCATATCTTGATTATGCTCTTTCAGTTAATGTCTAGCCAGCGCTACTTTGGGTTGGTTATTTGCTTACCTTGAATGATCATCAAGTTGTGTTCTTATCGTTCAATATTTGAGTACCCTCGTGTAGTGACAACGTGTGAGAGGGAAAGTGTTGGGCATAGTTCACATCCACTCACAATAACACTTAGATCCAGTTCTTTCATGCATGGTGATTACATCTACAAGTGATTCTAGATCCCTAGGGCAAGCGTTTTTATCTATCTTGTTTACATTCATACCCTCTATCTGCTTTAATCTAAATCACTAGTTCTTTTGTTAGATCAATCTTATAATATACCAAGAACCTTCAGTTACATAGATTAGTGCTTAGTTAAGCATGCAAATCCACTTGTTCCACGGATTGATAAACCTTGGGGAATTACTCTAAGGCAAGAGCTACAACTGATCCATACACTTGCGATTCATTAATTGATGTATCAACTACCATCAACACTATCCTGCTCTTATCCACGCTCTTGCTCGAGATCCTCACCCTATCTAACCCCTCCTCCTTTTCCGACCGTGTCGCCGCGTAGCTCCGATGAGCCACTAGCTTCCTGCCGGCCATCCTCCAGCATCCACTCCATCCTCCCTAGACTCGCCACATCCTCCTCTTTCCCCTAGGATACTCCTTGTCCCAACCCAAGACCTACTTTGCTAGGCGTAGCTTACTCTAGCGAGCTGCCCTGCCTCCTGAGGTCGTCCAGCAACCCCTGTCGAGCGTCCCCGCCATAGCCTTCCCCTCCGTAGACCCTGTCCACATGAACCGCAGGCCCATAAGCCGTTCTGGCCCATGCGTTCAAGGCCATGGTCCACAGCACATTACCACCATGCGGTCCCTACCCGCGGGCCTACTTGTTTGTCTCAGTTTTCTCTCTCCCTTATTTTTGCTATAGCCACCCACGTTTTTGCACCCCAAATTTCACTTCTCCATGATAATAATTCCCAAAATTCAACAAAAATACTATAAACAATTCTAAACCCATCCATACATTGTTTGCCCAAATCTCATACCCATGACCCCTAGAATAAATCTCCACCCTTTTCTAAAATAGGAAAAGCATAAATAAGTTCTAGAAAAATTCTAGAAAAATACCGAAGCTCACCTAGGCTTAATTTCACCCTTTTAACCCATGTTTGATGTATTGCAATGCTTGTTTGATTGTTCGCTTACATATAACTACAATTATGTAGAATACGATGAAACCGGGGCCAAATTTGATGACTCGGATTACGAAGAGGAAATTCTAAACAACCAAGACCTTAAAGCAGGCAAGTCCCACGAATTATAATTCTTTTATCCCTAGTTTCTTTAAATAAAATAAACCAAGACAATAAAGGAATCTTTCCTGAAAACTGTGCATGGAAATTGTTTTCTCTATTAATTTTACCTAACTGATCCTACTTATCTTAAACCCTCCTTGATGTTACCATTACACCATTATAAACCTAGGATGTAGTAGAAATGCCTAGGAACCATATTTCAAGTTACTCAAAAATTATAGAAAAGCGTGAGTACTTTCATAAAATGGGATAAAAACAACTGCAGACTCTAGCAATGAGATAAGGCTAGACCTGAGAGTAAGAGGGTAGCTTTGGAGGACAGGGTGTTATAAGTGGTAACGGAGCCAACCCTCGTGGTTACGCTTACGGGTTAGTGTGCAGGCATATGGCACATGACGCGTGTTAGTACTGGAGGGGACACATGGCATGGCATATGGCACCAGTACTGGACGTATGGTCGTGTGCTAAGAGGGGAACGTTCCTGGATATTTGCCCAGGTGTGAGTGAGTTGGACCGATGAGGACATCGTTTCCTTGAGGGAGGTGTGTGTGACATCCAGCCCAAATTTGGATGGCTCAGTAGTGGCCCATGATCGTAGCTACGCATATTTAGTACCACCTTGCTAGTTGAGAAAAGGTGGAGCTAACTTATAGCCATTTGTCCACCAACCATAGCACCTCCGGGTTAACCATTTTACACAAAGCGGGGAAGAAAGTGTAAGTAGGGTGCTATATGTACGCATGCCTGCTCCTCTGAAGGGCTGGGCGGTGTGGCTTTGGAGAATGGGGTATTGCAAGGTTCGGAGGACATGTTGAAAGTATATGATGCATCTTTTCCCGGGATGATGTCCACAAGTGGACAAAGTATGAGCCTGTTTAGACCCCAGTCATATCCGTAGATGGAGCTAGGGAATGTTGTTTTGGGATAGACGCTGGTGGTCATGAGTCTCATTGGTCAGTACCGCCTTCGTACAAGGTATGGGCTGATTGAACATGTGGGTAAAGTGTACAACCTCTGCAGAGTCATAAATCTATCTGATAGTCGAGGCTCATGGTCAAGAGCTCACATAGTCAAAGCTCCAATTGATTAGTCAAGACAATGTTTCTATTAAAACCCTGTGCCTCGGATTTGACCTGAGGAGTTCTTTTGAATGAGACAAACGCTGGCTCAGGAAATCCCTGATGGATCCTGATGCTATTAAAATCAAGGGATTGGTAAATAGGTAGAATTCCCCTCCAGGATCAACAACTTGCAAATAAACGTTCTCCTTCTTCATTCAAAAGCTAAAACTACACACAACTTGCATAAAACTAGCTTTCAGTCAAACCCTTAAACTAGAAGCCAATCCATAAAAAACTAGCTTAAGATAAAACTACGGCAGTGGGATTTGCTGAGTACCCATTATGAGTACTCACCCTTGTTTTCTTAATTTCTTACACCAGAGGAAGGGATAGTTGGTGAACAAGATCAGGATCTTGAAGATCAACCTTAGGAGCCAAGTTGCTTGTAGGCTTGGAGACACTGCGTAGACCACCGCTATATAGCTATATTTGGGGCTACATCCACCCTTGTACTAGTAGTGTTACCCCTCTTTTGTAACATTATGTAAATTATCAATAAAAATTGTACGAAGTATGGATGTGATGCTTCCTGTAATGTCGTATCATTTACTGATTTAGGGAATGATGCGGACACTTGCGGTCCGCCTGGTGCTGCTTGCTCGCTTTCCTCTCTTTGCTTCCAACTCAGTTCTCCTCCTGAGCTTTTCCCCTTTCATGCTTGCTAAAGGCAACCAAAATTCAATCTCTTCACTGAGTCTTGCTGCAATCATCGTCAGCTTCCCATTTTAACACTCTCCAACAGTTTCTTGCCCACGTCCTCTCGACTCTCGTCATGGACAAAGTGCCAGTTTTTTTGGCCTTTAGGATGCGTAGGATTCTCTGCTTGGGCAGTAATTTCTTGGCCGGCTGCTTGGACAAAGTGCGGATGCAGCATCGCCGGCCAAACTAGAGAGCAGGGACATGCCCTGGTGCTCGGGTCTCGCAGCGGTGCTAGCACGGGAATTGGACTCCAGCAACGGGGGCAGCACTCCAGTGGCCACCGCATGGAAGTAGGCCGGCCACGGCCACGCTCGCCCCGGCGTTCGCCACATCGGCACTCCTCTCTAGAAGGTATGGCCACCGTCGCTTTCCGGTGTCATCAGCCTTGGATGCTCGCCCACGATGCACCGGCCTCGGCTCTCTACTCTCCCACCTCTCCGGCCTCCCATTCCAGGTCATGGTGCAGACATGCAAGACGCCGAGGTGGTGCGCGTCTGGGATTTTGGGCACGAGCAACGGCTTGCACATCTGCGTCCGACGCTGGCACACACGAGGCACAAAACACTAACAACAGCGTCCGCGTGGGGCCTCAAGCTCGCCGTACTGTAGCACGACAAGATCTGCTCCCATATGAGGTTGAGGACTAGAGGAGGATGGGCTCTGCGCCATGGGTCCGGTGTGGCGGTCAGACGGTGGGAAGAGAGGATGTGCGGTGGATTATGTAACGGTAGAGTTTAACGGACTAAACGGTAGTGGCATAGAGGGGATGAAAAATTAGAATTGATGGCACTGAAGGGATGAATTAAATTTTGATGGCACACAATGGACTAGTTATATCTGGGATGGCATACAGGGAATTTTCTCCCATAATAACAACCTTTATAGATAGCTGATGCCACATCTTTATATATGGCAATATCAGACATACAACGTGTACCAATAAGGCAACAATCAGCATTTAGAGTTTATAATAAAATTCGGTACCATTAGCTTTATGTTTGGTGATGATTCTATTGTCACTAAAATAATATTTTGAAAATTGGGGTTGCCCTAATACCTACTCATATGAGGACCTACACCTAGGACACCAACTCTCTCTAGAGTCGGTCAGCCCTTTTAATTTCTAGTTACTTAGTGTGATGGGTCCTTTCGACGGTAGAGTCGCCTTCTCACTTCCGGGTGGCAGAGCCTACCAACAGATGAAGCTGACTTCTGGGTGGCAGAACCAACCTATGATGAAGTCCAGACCCTTGTGATCCCAAGTGACAGAGCCAATCTTCAATGGATCACAACTTATGCATTAAGTACTTAGAAACTATATGGGCCAACTGGTAGACTAACACTTATAAAAAACAGAACTTTATTACAACACAATAATATTACACAAGAGTGTACAACACCCTCTCTTTAGTGGTTAGCCTAGCACTCACCCTTTACTTCTACCATACTCCACTCATCTACCATGCTCATGGTTGAATGGCATGGCAAGGAAGAGGGCCTCTATTTACAGGCCAAGGGAGTTCATAGGATGATGACATGTGTTCCCTTCTAGAGTTTTCACTAGACAAATATCTATGTTCTACACTATTCTAATTGTTTCATGGAAACAACATCTAGTGCCTTCATAGAAAATATCATGGATCATGAGTTGTGGGGAAGGCTCTAGAAGTTTGTATTGCTTTCCTTTAACACTCCCCCTCAATGCAAACTTCTCTCCAGAGTTGTCTTGCAGACCATGCCGAGTGCCTCCCGAAACTTCTAAAACTTTGCCTTGTTCAGACCTTTTGTGAAGATGTCGGCAATCTGCTCATTAGTCTTTGTAAGCACCATCTCAATCTCTCCCTCAAGGTCCTTTACTCTTATGTAGTGGTAACAAACTTCTATGTGCTTGGTTCTTGCATGAAAAACTAGATTTTCTGCTAGGCATATAGAGGATAAGTTGTCATAGAAAATCCTTACTCGGTAGTCCACAGGTTGATAAAGATCCTCCATCAATTGATTGAGCCATGCATTCTCTTGTGCTGCCATTGCCGTTGATCGATACTCAGCTTCAGTACTAGATAATGCTGTCGGATTTATAGGCTTGGCAATCCACCAAGGGATTACCCAAGTGGTTGATTTGTAGGTGAGGGGGATTGCGAAACCAAGAACTCGAAGGTGATCGTGAGATCACGAAGGGACACGAGGGTTTTAGATAGGTTCAGGCCTCCGGAGAGTAATACCCTACGTCATGTATGCTTGGTGGCTTGTGTTGCTTAATGGTTCTAATTGGATACCCTCAAGAGGTGCCCTTGGCTGCCTTATATAGGTTGATGACCAAGAGTTACAAGTTGGTTTGAATTTAATCTACTCAGTAATTACATAGAAAGTAATCTGAGTCGGACTAAAATACGCGTTCCACAATATCCGAGCAGATTTGGACTATCTTATTCCTTAACATGTACTCTAAGTAACATCATGTCCTCGGCACGCATGCCGTGGTCGGGCGGGCCCACTTGTTAGGTCCGGCTAGTATCCTAGTCGGTAGGGACCCATGGGGTACCCATATCCCTCAATCTCCCGAGCGATGTGTATGCGAATAGGAACTTGAGGTCATCATAGCGAAGTTTGAAATCAAGTCAGCTGGAGCGATGATAGAGTCATGGTAACAGAGAGGCTACGCAGTGATCAAAAAAGAAGAAAATCTGAGCAAACGTAGAGCCAACACGTAGAGCGAAGATGAGTGCTGAGTTGATGGATGCTGGCATCCAGCAGGTCGAAGTGAAGGTTACGGATGGCGTCGCAAGACGCACTCCGTAGAAGTAGTCCTCGAGCATTGAAGTGATTAGGATAATCGGTACAATGGTCAAAAAAGAAAAAAGTTGTCCCCTAGTGCTCGAGCATAGGGATAGGCGCAGCCACGGAGGCCCGCTAACCAAAAATATGCGGCCAAATCCCTGGAGATAAGGACTAGTGCAATGATACGTAAGCGACAAAGATGCCTGCTCACGGGAGTACTGCACCATCTAAGCAACTTCACGGGAGTACTGCCCATCAGTACTTGAAGATCAGACCGAGCATCACGTGAACACTGTAGAGCCGAATCGGTATGGAAGAGCATTGTCGTGAACCCTCACGAGCCCACTGTAGCGCCTTGGCGGTATACTGGCCATCCTGCTATAAATAGACCACCATTCATCACAAGAACCATGGCCCAAATAATAGCACTCATAGGTTGGAAGCTTGTAGTCTTTGATAGGAGTAGCACCCGCCCAGAAACCTGATGCCAGAGAATTCTCATGAGGAAAACCAAGGTGCTCCTTCCCTTCATAGTCTCTTCGATGAAGTTGGGAGGTAACGATGCTATAAGAATCCTCGTGAGGAGGCTGTATCATGCACCCCGCCACTTTGTCCAGCACACCGCTAGGGGAAGTGTGTCGCGCAGCTTTCTTGTATTGTGCTTTTTTCTTTTTCTGCATTGTAGCTTCTTACTTTAGGATGTCAGCTATCTCAGAGCTATTCATAGGCATTTGTAATATGTACTGCTAGAAATTTCTCCAGGGAATATGATTGTAGCTGAATAAAAAATATGCCCCTACATCCAAATGTGGGGATTTATAATGCCACAGGGGCACACCGGCCAAAATTAGGCGCCCAGCCCCAAAGGTCAAGGACTAATGGAGCCACAAAGGCATGCCGACTAGAATTAGGTGTCCAGCCCCCAAGGATGAGGACTAGCGGAGCTAAGGAGGTATGCTGACTAGAATTAGGCGCCCAGCCCCCAAGGACGAGGACTAGCGGAGCCATGGAGGCACGCCGACTAGAATTAGACGCCCAGCCCCCGAGGATGAAGACTGACAGAGCTGTGGAGGCATGCCGACCAGAATTAGGTGCCCAGCCCCTGAGGATGAGGACTAGCGAAGCCGTGGAGGCACGCCGACTAAAATTAGGCGTCCAACCCCCAAGGACAAGTACTGGTGGAGCTGTGGAGGCACGCCTAACAGAATTAGTTGCCCAGCCCCCGAGGATGAGGACTGGTGGAGCCATGGAGGCACACTGACTAGAATTAGGCGCCTAGCCCTTGAGGACGAGGACTGGTGAAGCCGTGGACCGAGGATGAGCATTGGCGAAGCCGTGGAGGCACGCTGACCAGAATTAGGTGCTCAGCCCCCGAGGATGAGGAATGGCGGAGCCGTGGAGGCACGCTAACCAGAATTAGACGCCCAGCCCCCAAGGACGAGGACTGGCAGAGTAATGGAGGCACGCCAACCAGAATTAGGTGCTTAGCCCTCGAGGACGAGGACTGGTGGAGCCGTGGAGGGACACTGTTAAAAGCGCAACGGAAAACCCACAGATTCCGTCCCACGCACACTGTGCTAATGGAAAAACCTGTAGATTTCGCCTGGCACGTTGCACCACAATAATGGGAGGCCCGAAATTTCCGTCCGTAGATTACGTCCTCATCCTCTCCAAAGCGCGAGGGGTCACAGAGCCGTTTCACTTCTATCTTTAAACACTCACAGCGCTATCGCCACAGTCCACTGATTACTTTGCTGCTGCACTCGCAAAACCCTAGGCCACGCCGTCGCAATCCCCATTCTGCTCGCGCACACTCCACCGCCGCCACCTGAGCCGCTGTGCCGCCACCGCCCGAGCCCGTGCCACCGTATGCACATCAAAACCCTAGCCACCATTAGATCTAAATCTCAAGTTGAGGAGCTCAAACAAATGGCGCAAGCAAACATCCCAGAGCTATCTTCCATCTGGATCAAGTCCATGATGACTCAAGAGCACATCCAGGCCCTCATTGACTAGGGCCTCCTCGGGCTGCAGGCGCTGCTAGATTGGAAGCCCACCGTCGGCCAGGATTTCCTGTCGGAGGATACGGCGAAGATGGTGGTCTTTGTGCCATTCTTCGAGCGTGGGTTCGGGATTCCGTGTGGAGATTTCTTCCGGGGCCTTCTGTTCTACTACCCAATCAAGCTGGTACATCTCAATACCAACTCAATTTTAGACATTGCAGTCTTCATTCACTTGTGCGAGGCATATTTTGGTATTCCTCTGCATTTTGATCTCTGGAGATACCTGTATCATCTGAAGCCCGTGTCAAGTAAGGGGAAATAGGCACGGGTTGTTGGGGGTTTTGGATTCTCGCTGCGGCCCAAGAAAGTACAAGAATATTTTAATTTGTAGCTGAAGGAGTCCAACAAAGGTTGGCATAAGGAGTGGTTCATCATTGCCAATCAGCAGCCCGAGTTGCCGCCACGCATAGGGTATGGGCTAGTGGCAATGCATGAGTGGTCAAACCAACCGACCTCGAAAGAACAGGTCCAGGTGAATGAGCTGCTGGTGAAGATTGCCGACTTAAAAGCACGAGGACTGATAGATGGGGCCATTAGTGTCAACTTCTATAAGAGGCTGACGCAACCGATCAAACACCGAGTGCACCCGGCATATGAATACTCGGGGCTAGAAGATCTGACCCGGGGGGTCCAGCGCAAGGTGCACAAGGCGGAGATCATCAACAGGGTGGCCGAGTTCTAAGGGGGCTGAATCAGTGACAGGAACTACCCCAAAGCTTACTCATTGAAGAGGCCGCCATCCAACCCAGTAAGATTGTCATCAGCATTGATTTCATGTACTGCATATATATTTGTGATGTTTCTAAATAAAGTAGCAAATTGACCAGGATGACGTATTTATATACTTTTCTCCGGTGCCACTACCTGAAGGAGTCGATGCAAGACAACCCAAGATCTGCCCATCGACGAGCCCGTTGCATCGCTCGCTGACCTTTAGTGGGAAACTGACTCCTCCATTGGGTCGGATGTGGGCGTGACGGAAGAGGTCAGCCAGGCCCAAGGTGCTGAGCTGTTTGGGCGATAGACACAGCAAACCGTGCACAAAGAGGCCATCTCCAAGGTGCTGCAGCCGAGAGGGAAGAGGAGAAAGATGGCCAGGAAGAAGAAAGAGAAGGCCGCCCTGAGCACAGTTGCCCCAGCTAGGTCAGCTAGCGATTCGGACAAGGAGTTTGACACACCGAGCTTGGTCATGACAAAAAAGAAGTCGGAGCTCCAGGAGACCACCGCGGCTGACGCAGCGTGCGTCAAGGAGGCATTGAAGGCAAAGATCCGTGGCGCACCCAGTGAAGATGCATCAGCGCCGCCTCCACCATTGCGCCCTAGAACCGAGTGAAGAAGAAGAGCACCCTATAAGTGCCACCTACTTATGCTGTCCAAGTTGCAATCATGGTTGCCAACTAACTTGTGTGAATTGCTTGTTGTGCCGGCGATGCAGGACCGCCGTGCTGTCCGATGACGGTGGTGTGTAGCTGACTAGCTGCTCGACCTAGACCGAGGCGACCAACAGTCGCACCGTGGAAATGTCCCCACCCTCGGAGGCTGGAGTCGATAAGGAGGGTCGCATCAAGGAAGTCATGCTGACTCTAGCGCCGCAACGTGATGAAGCAACCTCTGAAGTTGCAGATATTGCCCCGGTCGACCCCGAGGTCGAGAAGGTAGCTGGTCAGAGGGTCAAAGCCAAGCCTCAATGGGAGGAGTTTCCCAGGGATGACCCGCCGCTGGAGAGGTCCTCCGAGGTCATCTGATGGACACCAGTCTTCCAAGAGCTCTTGGCTTTGTTTGGGGAATCCTCTTTATCTTCACTTGGGGTTGGTGCCTGCTCCTTCTCTTCTTGGATTTCTTCAGGAACCTCCTCAAAATCATGTGATTCCAGTAGCTCAACATTCTTAGGTAACCACCATGCTAAGGTTTCATCAAATACCACATTTCTTGAGGTGTGGCACTTTCCTGTGGTTGGATCGCAGCACCTCCAACCTTTCCGTGCATCATCATAGCCAACAAAGATGCACCGAATTGCTTTCTTCTCAAACTAACTCCTTAGGTGATCAGGCACAAATGCATAGCAAACACAGCCAAATACTTTGAGATGGCTGACCACCAGCTTCACCTTCCATAGCAACTCATGTGGTGACTTGAATCCCATCTTGGGTTGAGGTAGCCTATTAATTACATAGACTGTTGTCCTTATACACTTAGCCTAGAACCTTGTAGGTACGTTATTGGCATGGAGCATACTTCGACAAGTCTCCTCAAGATGGTGATTCTTGCGCTCCGTTACTCCATTTTGTAGTGGAGTATTAGGACAAGTTAATTGCCTTCTTATTTTGTGCTCCTTAAGATAGACAGTGAACTCATTTGACAAATACTTTCTCCCATTATTAGTTTAGAGGCACTTAATTTTCATGTTGAGTTCATCTTCTATCTTCTCCTTAAACTCCTTAAACTTTGTGAAAGCTTTAGACTTCTCTTTCATAAAGTAAACCCAAACGTACCTTGAGAAGACGTCAATGCAAGTCACCATGTACCTCATCCCTCCAATAAATATTTGCTTGACTAGGCCGAAAACATCCGAGTGTATGAGCTCCAATGGCATCTTGGACCAATGTTTCGATTCCTTGTATGGCAATTGATGAGCCTTGCCGTACTGACAACCAGCACAAACCGTGTCTGTCCGGATGTCCACTTGAGGAAGCCCTTTTAGTACTTGCTTCTGGATCATCTCCTTCATCTTACTGTAGTTAACATATCCAAGATGCACATGCCAAAGATCACTAGTCTCATTCCTCCGAGTTTTGTCCACATAAGTAGATTCAGCGAAGAGGACAAAGACCGATTGTCTCCTCCTTCCTTCCATGATGGGTGTGCCAATCACCTTCAATTTCCTAAAAATTGCCACACCTCCTAACCCAAAGAGCACGTATTTTCCTTCTGCTATCAACTGAGGAACTAACAACAGATTCTTCTTCAAGCTAGGAACATGATAAACCTTATCGAGTTGGAGTTGCTGAGGACCATACCTTGGAATGACCGCCTTCCCAACATGAGAGATGGATAATCTTGAGTTGTCTGCCATAAGCACAACTCTCCTTCCCTTTTAGTCGGTTATTCCCTCCAACTTTTTGTCATCACCCGTCATGTGGTTGGAGCACCTAGAATCGATGATCCAATCCTCCTTGTAGTTAACTGTTGGATCAGTTGTTGCTGCAAAATGCAGGTGCCTCCATGTCCTCCTCCAACTCATCTTCTTCAACGTCCTGAGAAAACCTAGCTTCAACATCCCACTCTTATTCCCTAGTGTATGCCTCCTTTTTCTCTCATGTGGTGGTGGCCACATTCCCTTCAAAACTCTTCTTATTCCCTTCAAAGTGCCTCCTTGGAAATCGGTATTCTCGAGCAAAGTGACCCTTCTTACCACAATTGAAGCATCCATCCTTTCTTGGTTGTTGTTGCTAGTTTTCTCGTCCATGGGCTCCCCCTGAAGAGCTACTTTTCTCCTTTGGGTGATGCTTTCCACCTTCTATCCACCTTGGTTTCGGCCTTCCTTGCCCCAAGATGGTCCCTTCTTTTTTCTTGTGAAGAGAGCCTCCTCTTCTTCCTTCACAGTAATGCCTCCCATCATCTTGGCCAACTCCTCCTGATTAGCCAACAAATTTTCTAGCTCCACCAATTAAGATTGAGTAGGCCATCCACTCCTGCGGCTATAAACCCTTGATATTCGGGTCTAAGGCCATTCATGATGATACTCCTCGTACGGGCCTCACCAACCTTCTCATCTGGTGCAAGCTCGGATATCTCTCGATAGATGGATTTTACTTTTGTGAAATATTGACTAATAGTCAAAGTTCCTTGAGAGATACCTAACAACTCCTTTTCTAAGAGTTGGAGGTGTGCTTCATTTGGGGTCATAGACATAGCCAATTGTCTCCTCCTTCCTTTGGGGTCTCCGCATCTCAGATGTACTCCAGTAGGTCCTCCTTAATAGTTTTCTTCAGCATGAACATAGCCTTACCAACTTTGATGCGCCATTTCCACAAGGCATTGGCTCCCTCCTTCTTCGAAGAACTATCACCACTCTCCTTTGGTGGAGGCACTGTTTCGGCACCCGCAACAACCTCCCATTGGTCTTGACCTTGTAGGTATGACTCCATGTAGGTCTTCCAATAGCAATAGTTATGGCTATTGAGTTTCTTAATTCCACCACTTGTGCTAGCAAGATCTGCCATGGTAACTGACGTCCGGCGTCAAGTTAGCTTTCTTAGTCCCGGACCAATGAGCTTCACATTCCCAGACTGTGCACCGGCAGAGTCTCTACTTAGCGCCTCGGTATTGCACCAAACACAACAAGCACCCTGTGCTTACTAGAGAGCCTCCTCCAGATGATCCCAGACCACCAAGCTCTAATACCAATTGTTGTAAATTGAGGTGGCCCTAATACCCACTAATCTGAGGACCTACACCTAGGACACCAACTCACTCTGAAGTCGGTCAGCCCCTTTTAATTTCTAGTTACTTAATGCGACGAGTCCTTTTGACGGCAGAGCTGCCTTCTCATTTCCGTGTGGCATAGCCTACCAACAGATGAAGTTGGCTTCCGGGTGGCAGAACCAACCTATGATGAAGTCCAGACCCTTGTGATCCCAGGTGACAAAGCTAACCTTCGATGGATCACAACTTATGCACTAAGTACTTAGAAACTATATGGCCCAACCGGGAGACTAACACTTATAAGAAACAAAACTTTATTACAACACAACAATATTACACAAGAGTGTACAACACCCTCTCTTTAGTGGCTAGTCTTGCACTCACCCTTTACATCTACCATACTCCACTCATCTACTATGCTCATGGTTGAATGGTATGGCAAGGAAGGGACCTCTATTTATAGGCCAAGGGAGTTCATAGGATGATGACATATGTCCCCTTCTAGAGTTTTCAGTAGACAAATATCTATATTCTGCACTATTCTAATTTCTTCATGGCAACAATATCTAATACCTTCATGGAAAATATCATGGATCATGAGTTTTGAGGAAGGCTTTAGAAGTTTGTATTGCTTTCCTTCAACATAATAAAAGAGAAATAAAGCATTGTATAGTATTCTTGAAGACTTGTTCATCACACTGTACCATTGCTTGCTCCCTCTATCGCAAATTATAAATTGAGGCCTCCAATACTAAGATTATAAGTCGCCCATCATATAATGTTTGTAGTGACAAAATTATAGCCATATGAAAGTACTTTAAAAAAAATCCAATGATATTCTTTTCTGTAAGATAAAGTTTTCATTGCACAAGATGAATTGTAGGTCAAAATATTTTTTCAATGTTTGAATTATGAATTGTGTTCGCGCCATATATTATTTTACATGTGGCGGAGCTAGGGAGTATTACGTAACACTTGTGTAGAATATTTAATGATTATGTAGACAACAGATATGAAGATACGGAAATATAGGACATTCACTGACCTGGCTGCCTGAATCATACTAATGACTGTGATAGACCAGAAATCCTTCTTCTGCAGCACGGTGACAAAGGCACCCAGGAGGACTACGGTCGACCACGAAAGCGCTAGGTAGCCTAAGCCTGTCACCGCCATTAGAAGGAACGTCGTACCAGTCACGACCTTGAAAATAACCTGATCCGGCCTCAAGGCAGTCCTCCGTTCTCCTCTGGCGCCGCCGGCCATCCTCGATCTATTTGTATGAAGGCTACAACGGGATCAGAGAAAGGCTTTGGCTGGTGTCCTTTCTGAGGGCATGAAGACCACTGAAGTGAATGGCCATCGGCCGCTACCTCCCGGAACAGGAGGGAAGCAAGTCCATCCTCGAGCGAAACTGGAAGCTCAGAAAGTACATCAGCGCGCCCCAACCGAAATTTGAAGCATGTGAGCAATATGAAATGTATAAATGCCAAACTAGTTTCTTTTTTACCTTCTCTTCTTCCCGCTTGTCTCCCTCTCCCTCTCCCGAACCAGCAGAGGCAGCAGCCGTGGTGAGGATAAGCAGCGGGGCGCGTGACGCCACAGCCCCTCTCCCTCTGTCTGAACCAGCAACTGCCTCTGCTTATCGCCAAGGAAGGATTCTCTGTCAAAAAGGAAAAGGAAAAAAGACAAAGGAAAAGCAACTAGTCCAGTCGGTCTCAATTTTATTGGACAAGACACACTGGCACGGCACACTCCTGACCATTAATATTTACAGGCAACTTTGCTTTACGCAGCTTTATATATGTCTCAACACATCATGTGAGCAGGAAACTTCCCCATGTGATCCCGTTGCCCAGTGGGGGAGCTGGGGGCCCGGAGCTTGTGGACCTCCAGCTCCGGCTCCCCCGAGGTGGCAGCGGGCAGGGCTGCTGCCAAGTGGGCCCTACTGCGGCCGTGTGGGAGCCTTGCTGCCTCCGGGTTTCGGTGCTCCGTGACGGCACGGGGGGATATGGCTGCTCTGCCCATCGATGACAGCGACCGAGGGCAACCTGACCCGTTGTTACGGTGCTGACAACGGCGGTCAGGTACCGTTCTTTCTCCATGGAAACTTTGTTTCTAGGCGTTCCCATCCAAAACGGTTATGGCCGCGTTTGCACTGCTTTGGGCACATTTCGGTTACGAGAAATCCAAGCCCGGACTTGCACCCGTGCCGTCAATGGTGACATCCTCGGGTACTGTTGTCCTCCTTGGAGGGCACTGTTGTCCTCCTTGGAGGCATTGACGAGTGACCACGTTCATTGGTGGCGGCTGCTTCACGAAGTTGAAACTCAAATGTTGCTACATCTTATTATTACTAATTGGAGGTTCTTTTTAAAATCTCCAAGTGAAACCATCCAAAATTCTAAGTGGACACTCTAAAAAAAAAGAAATTATGAAATTCTCACAAAAACGCAAAACATCTAGCCATCAATCGGTAGACACAAATAATCATAGCCATTGGATCTATTATGTTTTTAAAAAAATTATCCACATATGCTATTATAAAAATAACCTAAAGTAAACCCCTAAATTTATATATAAATTACCCACATTTGCCATTATATAAAATAAACTGAAGTAACTCCTAATCTTCATCAAAATTACCCACTTATACCATTATAAACAATATTTAAAATAACCCTAAAATTTGCAACTAAATTGCCCACCATTAATAATTAAAAAATTACTTAAATTAACCCCTTAAATTTGCATTTATATTACCCACATATGTTATTATTAAAAATAACATGAGGTAATCCTACATTTGAATTCAAATCACCTTATTGAAAAATATACACTAATATATGATTCTAAATCATCTATTTTTTACACTATTGTTATATGATATAATAATTAAAGTATATACGCATGATGTGTGTCAACATTTATAAAGATATAAAGGAAGTGATGATAATATATATTTCTATGTTAAAATTATAGCTCAAACTTAAGGTCCATTAAACAAATTCAAGAGCATACCTATGATGCAAAGTGAAAAGTTAAAGATTATAAATGTGGATGAAAACAGTAATTACTAAATAAAATATATCACAATCGGATGAATATAATAAGTATATATCTATATAAGTATTGTGCTCAAATATTTAATAAATGAGAGGTAGCTTATGGTAATAGTTTGGTAGCAATGTGACCTCATTGTTTTTCCATTGGAGACTCCACATTAGTTCTCATGAGACACGCTAGAAAAAAAAAGAGATAAATTCTATAAATTCTCTCGAAAATCAAAATTATCAAACATTTATCATGTAAACTCTAATAAACATAGTAATTGGTATGTTATATTTTCTAAAATGTTACCCACCACTATCATTATGAAAATATTTTAAAAGAAACCCTAAAATGAAATCTAAATTACCCAACTCGACCATAATAAAAAATAATCTAAAGTAACCCATAATCTTCATCCAATTTACTCGTGCATATCACTATAAAACATAACTTAAATGCCATTTTAAATTTGTATGTAAGTTACCCATATATGTTGTTATTAAAAATAACCTAAAGTAAACACTTAAATCCTAATCTAATTATCTTAATGTGCATCGTATATAAATGTCCAAATTTAAACTAATATATGATTCTAAATTATCTATTTATATCATTGTTAATATAGAAATACTAAGTTAAAGTATATACGCATGATGTTTGCCACCATTAGACCATTTATACATATATGTGAAGTGAAAAAAATATTGATTTTTATGCTAAACACAATGTATGGAGGTGCAATACAAAATGTAAAAAGTGTGAATATGGATGAAAAAATGTATAGAGTAATTACTAATTAAAAATCAATTACAACTGGATAAATATAAGTACACACATCTATATGAGCATTATGTTGAAGTATTGAAAAAATAAGAAAGTAGTAGGTAAACAATTTTAGTTATTATCTATATGAGCATTATGTTGAAGTATTGAAAAAATGAGAAAGTAGTAGGTAAACAATTTTAATTATTAGTTCAAGGTTTAATTTTTAAATAATTTTAAAATACAATAGCTTTTAAGAAAACATTAGCCTGTGCGGAATCACGGGTTGATGGACTAGTTCAGGGAACATGGGGGGATAAGGAAATCGTCAGCTACGACCCAAACGAAGGCACATATAAAATAGTGATGCATGCTTGTATGTCACACAAGGCTAGAAGGCAATTGAGCTCGAATTTATACTAACAAGGCAATGATTTATAAACATATGTGATAGTAATTATTAATCCATATAAATATAACAAAAACGTGCATGTATGTTACATGGTTTCAAGGGTTGTATTTCGAGGACAATAAATTGGAAGTTAAAAGAAAAGATCTTCAAAGTCACCAGTGTATGTTGTGGTAAACAACATTTAAATATAGCAGTAGATAATGTGTTGACGCAAGGAGTTACGCCAAATACTCAAGCACTCAAACGTCTAGTGCAGCGCCTCCGCACAAACCGATTAGACTAGTTTGGAGGCGAGTTTCGCTGGTGAGCCCGACGAGGGACTAGCGAATACTCGTCCGGGAGGGATCCCACCAGTGCAAACGTACCTTGGGTTATTCTAGGGTTCAAGTCACCTAGAACATTCTCAATCACTGTTGACACATAGGAAGAACAACAAGATAGGGTTGGAAAAGATAAGGCAAAGAGGAAAAGGTAAAAGGCAAACTAGGAGTTTGGTTTGATATGATCAATTGGATAACCTTTACAAGTTCCGTGTTAAAATACAACTCCTAATCAAACTGGTCTCACCATCCTAACAAATCAATTTGACCGGTTTTCTGAGGTGCAGATCTTCCCGAAGTCATAACTCCATCATCTGATCTCTGAATCGCATGTTCTACATATGCATTTTAATCTTCTCATCAAGAGCTAACCGGTTTACACACCTGTCCGACCAGATCTGCCAATTTTAATCGTCAACACATGCCCTCCTATTTTTTTAGCAAAGCATGCGTGCTAGAAAATACTCCTCTAGACCAAAATTACCTAAGGACAATGATGAACAATACATCGACTGTATATATTTTTCTATGGGCGATAACAATCTATAGGCCACAATACTGTTTGCACTTTCGTCAGGTTGGTGCTACATGAAAGGGCAGCTGCTGGTGGTGTACGAGTACATGCCCAATGGGAGCCTCGATCAGCACCTGTTCCGCAGGGGCATGCACGAGAAACGGCCCATTCTCAGGTGGGAGAGCCGTTATGGCATCGTGGGACGTCGCGGCAGGCCCCTCCACTACGTTCACCAGGAGTACGCCCAATTTGGTGCCACTTTCTATTTTACCAACAAGTTTTTTTTTCCTCTGGACCATATATCCTCAAGAAGAACAAGCTAAGAAACTCCTTGTAACGAGGATCCAAGATCAGAGCAATAAATAGTAAGTTGTTCAGATCCTCTTTATCCTCCTAATATTTACTGAACTTCTTCTTTATTAGTTCAGACATTGTGGCTATAATAAATCACTATGTCTAGCAAGTTCTTTCAGCTTTGATTGCATCAGAACAAACTCATGAAAGAAACCACTTGATGTCACATAAAGAGAACCAAACAGACGCACTGTAACTTTGTGGAATATCTTCAAAAAATGAGTAACACGCCTAGCATTACGCCAATCAGACACAGATGAAGGAACATGACCCTCAAAGTATGTTTTGAATTGCTTGTTCTCCTTGTTTAACCTTGCAAATGCCTTCTCAAATATAACCGCATTATCATGTCGTGTGAGAGGAAATTGTAGAAATTTAGTTTGAAGTAGAGCTAAAGATCAAAAAGAGGCATGCAACTTATCAAAGGCACTAAACAATCTTAAATCTCTTTCCTTCCTGTCGCTTGCAAACGATAGACTTACAAATATAACAAATGCACTTCACGTGCTAAGGATCTCAAATAACCTCGTCAGTCATCACCCTCACATAGCAGATCTCATGGACGTCAAAATAAAAGGGAGAAAAGGATTTGGGAGTATGATCCGTGGGACTGTTGGAGCCTCAACCTTAGTGATGTTTTTGGTATCTATAGTACTAAAATCTCTAACCTTAACCTCTCATCAGAAGCAAGCAAGCAACATTCGATCCATTCATCCGTGCAAAGGAAAAGGGAAGCGCAAGGAATTGGGACGAGAGGAGTATGGGGATCAAATGAACTAACCTTCATAGTCACGCAGAGGGGATTGGATCGCCGCCTGCAGGGGATGACGAGCGGAGCTCGGCGGTGGCAACTGCGCCGATGCCGCGGCCATTGCCGATTTCGCAGGTGGCCTGGCGGTGGCGACAGGGCAACTCCTTCAGATACGTACATGAATTAGATGGGTCAGCTGAGTTGGGTTATGTACCTACCCAATAGGATATATACCCAATAGGATATATCAATAGATGGGTGGACCTGAAATCCAACCCAACCCTGGATGTAGTTTTTTTATCCAGATTGGGTTGGGTCTACACGGATGGATTGGGTGGGTCGCTTGACCCATGCACAGACCTAGTACTGAGGATATGATTGCTTCCTCGCCCTCTCCTACGGCTGAAGTGTCTTTGCGAAAGAAGTTCTGCTCTATTTTATAGCACCCTTTCGCGTTTAACATAATCCCTAGATAAATCTTGAGCACAACTGCACAAGTGACCACATAATAATACGAGCACAATCGTCTAGGCATGCATGTGTACAAAACCGAGCTAAACATGACTAGATCTACCATGCTCAAAGGATGGGAACACCAAATACACGAACCGAATTCATGACGGCCCCTACCAAATTCATGATTTTCAAAACGCAAGGACAAAAATGGGACAGATATTTGCACTCATATCCCTAGAGAAAGTACAAGGCATAAACTGTTGAAATGAATAGCTGGATGTTTCAAAATAACAATTTATGACTAAGAATTCAGGGGCTTAATTATTAGATATATTTAAAAGTTTCCATTACGAAAATTAAGATCATGTTACAATTTACTCAGTACATCTGAGTAACATGTAACATGACCTTAACTTTCGTAATGGAAGAGAAAAACAGAGCAACGAAGTGCACCTCCTCCTTGAAAGATGAATGCCAGCTTCTCATACATCCTCTGTTCTGCCACTTTGTCCATTATTCTCTTCTGAACGTCAGCAACTTTTCAAAATTTATGTTAGCAAGCCCATTTAGCAAGTAGCACTACACGACTTGTCTGCACTAATTTTAGAGATCGCATTGTGATCAAATTTTTCTAGTGGTGTCAAATCCTAACCACATTCGGACTATTAAGAATATTGACAGACATTGTCATCTTTGTAGCGGCAAACGTTCATTCTTTCAACTAATTTGCAAATGCTTCGCTATCGCCCCTATCGAATTCATGAATTTCAAAACGCAAGAAGATGAGAAGCACAGGAATCGGACACATTTCCACTCCATTGCCTAGGAAAAGTAGAACTATTTATGCTCAACAGAGACTTCGATATAAAGAAAAGTTCCCATGACCTGATTAAGACCATGTTACATATTATACCTGAAAATTTCATACACCCAAGGCAGATTTAGCATCCATTGATCTACTAAGAACTTTACTTCTTCCTTCCATGGGCAGCAACGAGAAGTTCAGCCATCATTGTTGTGCTGTTCGCCATCAGATCCTTGAACCCCTCCGTCTTCATGACCGTATCAAGATTTTCACATGACCCTCCAGCAATGAACTCCATGCACTTAACCTTGAGCTGAGAGCAGCCTTGCTGCTCTGCTAGAGCCAGCATTGTCGCTGCAGTGCTAGTGTCGATTGCAAATGCGAGCCTTTGCTCGCACAACACCTTGAGCCTGTCCAGCTGGTACCTATCAGCGGCTACAACCAAATGCTGAGCCAAATTCGCTGTCGCTGTCTCCATCCTATCGAGCTCCGGTACCGCATCAGTGTAGATGAAGCGAAGCATGGCCCCAAACACAGAGGGCTCCATCCCACGGATCTTGACGCGTCCAGAGCTCTTCTCCTGCATCTCTCCGAAAAACTCGGCCATGAAGACAGGGGACCTTGCAGCCAGCACGTTCTTGTGCGCGGCGAAAGACTTGCCGGACACGGGGAACGTCACGTCCGCTCCCACCTTGCTCTCCAGGAGTTCACCAAGGTGTTTGGGAAGGTTAGGGGACGGCACCAGGATATCTTGAATACAGTGACCGTGCATTCCACTGTCATAGACTCGTTCTTGATGTAGCCAGATGAACGTGCTTCCGCCGCTCTCAGGAGCGCAACAATGGCAGACGAACCTGAGGGATGCTGAAACGACGCAGCCGTAGTGGCCTTTGCTGCCGATGGTCAATGCTCCCGGTTGGATCTACCAGCCGGCAGCTTAGAGCCACCCTCACTCTGTTTGCGCCGGCGTCGCTGAGGAAGACGAGCGTGAGTGCGATCCGGTGGTCGCCGGAGAAGAATCTCCAAGGGTAGAATAAACAGATTTCCCACTCGTACCCATCAACTTCACATCTGCATCCAAGGGTGGTCATGGCGCCGGTGTGGTTGCAGCCGTCGATCTTGAGCCGGAGCGTGGAGCACGCGCCGTCACCGAGGTGAGTGCGGGAGAGATTCATCACGGCGGAGCCCTACGACCGAAGGATTGGGTGGGAAAGGGATGAAAATGGCAGTGTTATGGTTCTTTGGTGTGATCCAGTCGCTGCTCGCCGGCACAATTTATAGCGACTGCGCGCTCGGGTACAGTGGAGAGGCGGTCAACCTCTCTCTCAATATGGAGACGAACCGATGAGGCGAGCAAATGCAGCAGAAGATCATGCGTCACCGCTCACGGGTCCAAACGGTCCAAACTGATTTGTAGACCCGAGCGCTTCATCTACTTGCCCTGCGTAGGAAAGGCTCACTACTAGAGAAACAGCCATCCCAGCCACCCCATCACCACCGGTTTTCGGCAATCCAGCAGTAATAACTCATCACCGCCGGTTTTTTACATAATCTAGCGGTAAAAAATGAAACCGGCGGTAATGATTTAACATCATGTCCGGTTTGTAATACGAGCCAGCAATGATGTCTCCCTCGGACCCAAATTTTTTATGAAATCCTATTTACCATCCACTCACGTCCACGCACCCCCTTCCTTCTGCGACCCCTTCCCCCACCCGCACACCCTCCTCTCTCTCTCTCCCCACTTCTTCTCCAGCGCCGTCCCTCTCTCTCCCCACTTCTCCAGCTCTCCCTCTCCTCCCTTCCCCAGCCGGCCGGCCGGATCCCCCTCCCTCCCTCCCTCTCCTCCCTCTCCTCTCCTCTCCTCTCTTCCCTGGCCGGCAGGTTCCCCTCTCCCTCCCTCTCTCTCCTCCCTCCCATGGTAGATCTCAACCCCTCCCTCTCCTCTCCCCCAGCCAGATCTCTGCCACCCCTTCCCTCCGCGCGCCCCTCACTCGCCGGTTGCAGCGAGGAGCGAGCGCGGCGGCGCGGGCGCGGCATGCTCGGAGGCCAGGGATGCGGGCGCGGCGTGCTCGGAGGCTGACGGGCGCAGGCGCAGCGGGGCTCCGCGGCCGTCGAGCGCGGCCTCAGCTAGCAGCGCAGTGGCAGGTACCCCTCTCTCTCTCTTTCCGGGTCACGAGGAGGATGCAGCCGCCGTTGCGCTCCGAGCTTGGCGACGGTTGGATCCGGCCCGCCGTGTCGCTCCGAGCTCCGTCAACGGCTTGATCTGGCGGTGGAGCGACGGTAGGGCAGCAGCGGGGATTTTTTTTTGTTTTTTTAATAAGGCTTCACCGCCAGTTCCAAAACCGGCATCACAACTGGTACCTCCATTACTGTCGAATTTCATATGACAGATCCTAAACCGACACTGAAGGAGGTTTTGGAACCGGGTGATGGCATTTTCTCTAGTGGTGGCTCTGTCCAGTAGGAGCTTGACACCTCATTATCTATCACACCCAAAAATTCCTATTTTGGATTGTGAGTAGAAAACACTAAATAAAATAAATATTTTTTATTTTCTTAATTTTACCAACCTTAATTTAATTTGTTGTCAATTTAGATAGGTAAAATAGTTTTCTAAAATTTTAAATTAAGGTTACGTGGGATGTTGCATTCATGCTGGTTCAATAATATTTTGAATGAAAAATGAATTTAAGTTGTTGTTTTAAAAAAAATAACGATTAGGTTTTCGTTTAATCCAAATCTTGTAGTAGTCATAATTCAATTCTTAAACCTTTTGTGCCGGCTCTTTTTTAATCCTGGTTCAACTTTCTATTTCCTTTCTTTTACTGGCCGAGCCACCTTTCTCTCTTTTCCTTGTCAATTTTCTTTCTTACCATTTTCTTCCTTCAGCCTTTCCAGCATGCACGTACGTGAACTATAGTGCTCAAACAAGCTAGCATCCAGGACCTTCACGTACGTCAGCATGCAATACAACAAGTCCATCCTCAAGCCAAGCCCACAATACATGCTTACCTGTTCCTCTCCTTCAACCTCACGACGTTTCGCGTCGTCGTTCTGGCAGCCTGAATGTCTGCTAGTGCATCTTCAATGAGCACCCATGCCCATGAATGAGCAAAACGGATCTCACTTCCGCATCGTGATAATTTCCTTGCACTCATGATCACAAACCGCCGCCTGCCAACAGCCTTTGAGCTCCAGGACGTTCAGCTTCATTCTCCCCTCGACCCCTCGTGCTGCCTATAAAAACAGAAGAACTCAGGCATCCCTCACGCTATCTCACCACGAATAATTGGGAGGAAGAAGGATTTCAACAAACATGTAGCTGGCATATGTTACCTCATCTTTCTAGCAGGCACAAAAGATGCTTCTTTGTCTATCTTTATCTCTCCTTCCAAGCTGTGTCCCAAAAAAATGACTGAGGACAGTAATTAATAATTAAATAAGATGCAATACTAAGAGATAAGGATACAGAAGAAGAAGAAATGACGGACCTCCGTGTTCCTTGCAGATCAGCCTTTTCTTTACTCCAAAACATCTAGAGCTGACTCAGTTCTTTCTCTTCTCCTAATTATTTTTTAGATACAAAGGGGTATTTAGAATTGACTTGCATCACTACTGAACATCTTGGCGAGCACGCAAGCATTAATATTCAGAATTGACCCACACCAGTACTGAACATCCTTTCTAGCGCAAGCAGGAATTGTATCAAACAGGTGTTAGGCAGAATGAAAACTAAATGCAGTAGAGTAGATCAAAGTTGAGATTAATAATTCCGTTGATTAAATCAATCAAACAACTCATCCATCACAAGATTAAAGGAACTGCTGAGGGGGGAGAGATAAAGAGATCTGGAAAATGGAAATTGAGAAGGAACGACACTTACACCGATGTCATTGACGGTGTTTTGCCGCCGGGATGTGTTCCTCCCCACTACCCTTGTGCGACCCCGCCGCTGCAGGCCTCGGAACCGCATGGTCTTCCGGGGAAGGGAGGGAAAAGGGTGGTGGTGGCTAGGGTTTTGAGCATGATTCGCCCGCGCGGGGCTACTGCCGTTGCCGCCGACCGGCGTCGGCGCCTCCCAACCGACTACTCCCACCCTCCGTCGCGCATGGCCGCTCCTTGCTGCTGGCTTGGGGGAGCGGGGCCAGCGAAGAGGTGGACGGGGATGGCCAGCGAAGTGGTGGACGGAAAAGAGCTCGAGAGCGCAACGAGCAGCAGGAGAGGAGGGGCCGTTGGAGTCCTCGGGCTCCTCCGCCGCGGATCCGGCGTGGTGGCGCACGGAGGCAGCGCGGTCTGGGCGAAGGGAGCACGGCGTGGCGGCGCACGGAGGGGGCGCGGTCCCGGCGGAGGAGGACGCGGGGTGGGTCACGGAGAGTCGGCCTCGGCGGCGGTGGCGGCGGGCTGGGGCTGTGTGAGATGAGGGGAGCCGAGGGGGAGCTTTTGCATAGTTCAAACGTTTGGCTTAGCAGATTTTGCCACCGCTGGTTTCGCCGATTTTCCATCAATAACACCTGCAACCTTGTTTTTTTGCCACTATGCTATTTCTAATCCATTTTAATTTTCTCTCCCATACATACCCACGTGAAATGACAATCTTATCCCTTATCTCTTATTACAAAGGATTCCTCCTTGGATGGCTAGTTCATTCAGCTCCCTCATTCGAGGAAGACAGAGCACTTCGAGGATCAACAGTGGCGATCTTGGAGGGAGGGTTTGCTGCTCCAGCCGAGGTACGTGGTCCCAATGGCGCTCCTTCCGATAACCTTTATAGTCTGAGTTCTCAATTTCTCCTCTTTCTCGTTGACCTGAAACCCTAGGTTTCCGATGCCGGTGAGGAGAAGCTAACGACGACAAGAGCGGGCGATAGAGGGTTGTGCCCTAGCTTGAAGGACAACACTGTTGGGTAATTTCTATTTCTCAAACCATCTTTTCATTCTTTGTTGTTGCGTCGTGCATAAGGGGAACTGATGTTAGGTTGAACTCTAACTCAGTTCATCCCTTTATCTTTGTTAGGGATAATCCAGATAAGGTTTTTAGTATTTCGATTAGAGTAGTTCCCTATGTTGCGAGTCTTGATGATGGAACTGTCAAGCAGTATGAAAGGCAAGATCAGGATTGGGATGTGTCCTTGAATGGGTACACAATGGATAGTTTTCTTGGAGATCTCAAGTAGAGAGGTTGCATTGGGTTAGTACACAAGAGCCTCGCATCTGGTGCACTGACATGACCACAAAGACCTAAGAAAGGGTTCAAATTAGTGAGCATTTGTTAACCATATTCAAGGATAGATGGTCTGTAAAGTGGGTGTGCTTTTTAGTTGAAAATGTTGAGATAAGAAGTAGTTTTTCATGTCAGTCAAGTGTGACTTTCTCGAACAGTGGCACGCAGGAACCACTTCTGCTTGAGTCAGTGCCATGTGGGCTACCTAATTTTGAATCGATTGATTGGGACCCACTGGTAATTTAGGAAAGCCATGATGAGGAAGGAAGAATTGAAACCATTGGACAAGATAAATTGTATGTTATTTTGGGATTGAAGGATGAGGATGAAAGGGTGAAGAAGGCCGTAGAGGCTGCAGCACAAGCTGCTGAAACCCAAGGAGGTACCATGCCATTGGACATAGAGGGTGCAACCATTCCAGTGGATGATATCATACTAGAGGAGTTGCATATAAGTTATGACAAGGATAATTCACAAATGAAACTTGGCCTTTGTTACCCTGATATGGATGAGTTCAAGTTGGCTAAGACAATATGCAATCAATGAGGAGTTTGAATTGGGTACAAAGAAATCAGATCAAAAGCGATTTAGAGGGTTCTGCACAGGTGAAGATTGCCCTTGGAGAATAGTCGGCAATCATCAAAGTAATAAGAAAACTATCATGGTACTAACTTGTTGTTTTGCATGTGTTTGTAGTGCCTGACCTGTAGCTATTTTCGTGTTTTCACTTGCTCATATGAACTAATTTTCACTGCAATTTGATTGTAGATCACCCTTTTAGTGGATAAACATGATTGTATATCAACTAGTAGAATAAAGACTATTACAGCTTCAAAATCCTAGGTGGCAGCAAAAGTTGTCCCTATCCTCATCAAGGATAAGAAAATGGGTGCTAAGAAGTTGTAGAAAAAGTTGGAAGATGACTACAATATCACTATTGGGTATGATAAAGTATGGAAGGGAAGGGAGATGGCTTTGAAACAGATATATGGGTCATGAAAAGAGAGTTTCCATACATTGTATAGTTGGAAGGTAGAGATTGAGAAGTGTTGGGGGGAAATATTAACGATCTCCCCTAGCCCATGGAATCAACAAAACGTAAAGGCCCAGGCCCACCTAAGGTGGTAAGATTGCCGTCGGCCCAATATGGGAGGGAGAGGCCACGTTCCGCCTCACCCGACCCGGAGTCCCGAGGTCGGACGTTCCCGACCCCTTGAAGACTAAATTCCGCCTCGCCCGACCCAGAGGACCGAGGTCGGGAGTGCCCGACCCCCGCCACAAAACTCCGCCTTGCCCGACCCTGAGCGCGGGGGTCGGACTCGCTCGGGTCCACAAGACAAATATCCGCCTCGGGCGCAGACTGGAGGATCAGGGTGCCGATCTCGTGGGTCCCCCTATCGACCTCACCATAAATGCGTCGCGACCCTGTCATGCAGAAAGGGAGTGGAACCCCCAACGTAACCTGTCACGAATACCCATGCGCGACCGTGCGGCGCGAGCTGCAGTGGCCGCGGCTCCCTCTGATTTGCCGCAGGGTACTCATGGCCCGCCCCGAACGGCACAGGAGGGCGCTCCGCTCGTTCTCGCGTCCCGCGCTCCCGATGGCAGGGATGCGACATCCGCGTCTCACGGGTAATCAGCAGGGTAACAGAATCGGCCATCCTCCCCGGCGGGCACAGATGCCAAGGCTGAGGATCATCATCGTGCTCGGCAGCAACGGCGACCGGGGAGATCATCGACAGGATCTGGAAGAAACCGCCCTCCCTCGACGGACGCGCTGACAGGGACCGGAGGCCAGAGCAAGAGCGGCGGCCCTGGGACCCTCTCCTTATGCTATATTTTACTTAGCTTATCTCTTTTACTTCTCCTCATGCCTGGCTCATCTGTAACCCCGAGCTCCCCCTTCGCGCTATAAAAGGAGGACCGGGGGCCCTGAGACAGGGGACTCTCTCCCTCAAGCAAGTAGAACACACTCACACCCACTTAGAGCATCGTTGCACTCTCAAGAGACCTGGGATCAGCTCCCTCTCTCGCACTACTGTAACCCCTACTACAGAACCCCGCGTGGGTAACACGAGCAGCTCCCGATACTGGACGTAGGGCCTTCCTCTACCCGAACAAGTCTAACCTCGTGTCTCCCACGCCACCATCCGAAGCCTTACGCGCATAAAAGAAATTTACTAGTCTAAGTCTCGATCCACAAATCTTGACAACGACAGTTGGCGCGCCAGGTAAGGGACCTTTGCACATACATCTCCGACTTCAGATGGCCAGCCACGACGCCAGCTTCGCTCCGGGCTCCCTGATCTGCTTCAGGAGTCTGGACTTCCTCGCCACAAGGGAGGGGATCGAGCTGATCCCTCTCCTCGTCTTGCCCGCTCGCCCCACCATCCCCGGCTCCGCCGCCGGGACAGCGGCGAGCGGCCAGGCGCGCGCCGGAGGGCCTTTCCCAGGGGGTCGGCTTCGGGTTGCGCAATGCCGCGGTGACCTACGGTCGCCTCCTGACGCGGTCCATGACCATGTCACCCGCAAGCAGCAAGCTCGCAGGCGTGGTGAGGACGATCTCCGACACCGGTTCCGACAATGGGAGCCACCACCCCTCGCGCGAGTGCCTCATGGCCGACGTACACTCCGAGGGGTCCAACGACGACGGCGCCGAAGGGAGGCAGAGGACTCCCCCACCGCGCGCCGCGGCTACGACTGGGGCCCTTGGCAAGGCCCCGGTGCGACCTCGGCAGCCGGAGGCGCGCGCGGCGTCCCGCTAGGAGGTCGAGCGCCCCCGCCACAAAAGCGGAGCACGACAACGGACGCGCGACGTCCAGTAGCGCATCTGCACGGACGAAGAATGCCCTCAGCTCTTCGCTTGCGCCAGCCAGAACATCGTTGCCATGGCAGCTCTACTCCGATGACTCCCCGAGCCGGCGACGCCCGAGGAGCAACGGGCGCGCCAAGAGGTGCACGACCTGCTCGAGTGCGCCGCTGTCCAGTAGGCGGAAAGCTCCGCGTCCCGGCGACGCGGGCAAAACACCAGCAGGGCAGTTCCCGAGGCGCCTCCGGAAAGGCGGGGGGAGTCTGTCCACTAGCCCCTTCCTAGGCAAACCGGGCCGCGTCCGCCCGACGGACACCACCACCCACAGGAGGTGGGGCTCGATCCGTTCATCGACGCGTCGGCCCTGTCCGCGACACCCTGGACGCGCGGAGGTGCTCCCGCGCAGATAGGGATGATGGGGTGCATCATGGCTACCACGTCCACCGCGGCGGGTGCTACGACAGCGAAGAAGACCACAGCCCGAGCCCTGACCCAGCGGGGCCCCGGGCCTTCCCCGCGCGCATCCTGAATGCGCCGTTTCCTCCGCGCTTCAGGCAACCGATGAATGTGGCTAAATACTCGGGGGAGACGAACCCCGGGGTATGGCTCAGCGACTACCGGCTTGCATGTCAGGCCGGTGGGGCGGACGATGACTTGTTCATCATCCGCAACCTTCCACTCTTTCTAACCGACTCAGCACGAGCCTGGCTGGAGCATATCCCTTCAGGTCGGATCCGCTGCTGGAATGACTTGAAGGAGATATTCATAGGAAACTTCCAGGGCACGTACACGCGCCCCGGCAACTCCTGGGATCTTCGGAGCTGCCGCCAGGGATCAGATGAGTCCCTCCGGGACTACATCCGACGCTTCTCCAGGAAGCGCACTGAGCTCTCCAACATTGCGGACGCCGACGTCATAAGGGCCTTCCTGGCAGGAACCTGCTGCCGGCCCCTCGTCCACGAGCTAGGGTGCCGAGGCCCGCGAACCACGGAGGAACTCCTCAATATTGCCACCAGCTACGCCTCGGGCGAAGAGGCCGTTGGAGCGATCTTCGACCGCTCCAAAGGCAAGGCAAAGCAGGAGGAGGATGTTGATGAGGGCACCTCCAACCGCCAGCAGAAGAAGAAAGGCAAGCAGCGGCGCGAGGCTCCCCTCGTGGCTGCTGTTGAGCGCAAGCGAGGACAGCCGCCCCAGAGGGCACTCCCGGCTTCTTCGACAAGCTGCTCGAGGGACCATGCCCAAACCACGAGTTCCCCCGCAAAACACGCCTACAAGGACTACAACCTCATGAAGAGGTACTTCGTAGGCAATCCGGTGAAAGGCGACCGGAAGCGGAAGCCTGACGAGGAGAAGAAGGACGACGAGGAGAAGGAAGACGGCTTCCCCAAGGTGGACGGCTGCTTCATGATCTTTGGCGGCCCGGCGGCGTACGACTCCAAACGCCGTCAAAAGCTGGAGCGTCGTGAAGTCTACGCGGCCGAGCCTGCGACGCCAGCCTTCCTCGACTGGTCGGCATCCGCCATCACCTTCGACCGGTCCGACCACCCGGGACGCGTCTGGCATCCGGGACGCTACCCTCTCGTCGTCGACCCCATCGTCGGCACGACGTGCCTCACCAAGGTGCTCATGGATGGAGGCAGCGGCCTCAACATCCTCTACGCCGAGACCCTCGACGCCATGGGGATTGATCGCTCCCGCCTCCGCCCCAACAAGGCGTCGTTCCACGGCGTCGTGCCAGGGAAACAGGCAATGCCACTCGGGCAAATCAACTTGCCCGTCACTTTCGGGACCCCTTCCAACTACAGGAAGGAGGTCCTCACCTTCGAGGTGGTAGGATTCCGCGGAACCTACCACGCCATCTTGGGGCGGCCATGCTACGCCAAGTTCATGGCCATCCCCAACTACACCTACCTCAAGCTCAAGCTGCCGGGGCCCAACGGGATCATCACCATCGGCACGTCTTTCCAAAAGGCGTATGAGTGCGACGTGGAATGCTGCGAGTATGCCGTAGCCATCACCTTCACAGGAGATTTGGCGGTCCAACTCGCGGAGGGCGCCGAGGATCAGCCCGACTCCAAGCAGTCGGCCACCCCCTTCGAGGCCACCGAAGGCGTCAAGGAGGTCCTTCTCAACCCCAGCAGCTCCGACGGCCGGACCGTGCGGATCGGCGCTACCCTATCTCCCAAATAGGAAAGCGCGCTCGTCGACTTCCTCCGCGCGAACAGCGACGTCTTCGCGTGGAAGCCCTCGAACATGCCCGGCATTCCGAGAGAAGTCGCCGAGCACTCCTTGAACATCAAGGCCGGCTCCAAGCCAGTAAAGCAAGGTCTGCACCGCTTCGACGAGGAGAGGCGCAAGGCCATCGGCGAGGAGCTCCAGAAGCTTTTGGCGGCCGGATTCATCAAGGAAGTGTACCACCCTGAGTGGCTAGCTAATCCTATTCTTGTACGAAAAAAGAATGGGAAATGGAGGATGTGTGTTGATTATACCGGTCTCAACAAGGCGTGCCCAAAGGATTCGTTTCCTTTGCCACGCATAGATCAGATAGTCGACTCAACCGCCGGGTGCGAAACCCTTAGCTTCCTTGACACGTATTCCGGCTACCATCAAATCGCGATGAAAGAGTCCGACCAGCTCGCTACCTCTTTCATCACCCCCTTCGGCCCCTACTGCTACGTTAAGATGCCATTCGGCCTAAAAAACGTGGGGGCTACGTTCCAGCGATGCATGCTGAAATGTTTCGGGGACCTCATCGGACGGACCGTTGAGGCTTACGTCGACGACATCGTAGTCAAATCCAAGAAGGGCGACCAGCTCATCCCTAACCTCGAACTAGCCTTCGAAAGGCTGAGGGACAAGCGTATTAAGCTCAATCCCGAAAAATGCATTTTCGGGGTTCCGAGGGGCATGCTGCTAGGTTTCATCATCTCCGTGCGCGGCATCGAAGCCAATCCGGAGAAGATAGCGGCCATCAGTGACATGGGGCCAATCCAAAATATAAAAGGAGTCCAGCACGTCATGGGATGCTTGGCGACTCTGAGCCGCTTAATCTCGCGCCTTGGTGAACGGGGGCTCCCTCTCTATCGACTCCTAAAGAAGATTGACCGCTTCGAATGGACCGATGAGGCCCAAGAGGCACTTGACCGACTCAAGGACCTCCTGACGAAGGCCCTGATCCTAGTCCCGCCGACCGACGGCGAGCCCCTCCTGCTCTACATCGCAGCGACCACCCAGGTGGTTAGCGCGACCCTAGTGGTGGAACGAGAAAAGGAGGCACACGCCCTCAAGGTGCAACGCCCGGTGTATTTCGTCAGTGAAGTCTTGTCCGAGTCCAAGGCGTGCTACCCACAAATCCAGAAGCTCATCTACGCCGTCCTCATCACGAAAAGGAAGCTGCGTCACTACTTCACCTCCCACCCGGTAACAGTTGTTTCGTCGTTCCTACTAGGCGAAGTGATCCGGAACTAGGACGCCACGGGACGGATCGCGAAGTGGGCGCTCGAGCTCATGGACCAAGGCATCACCTACGCCCCCCGCACCGCCATCAAGTCCCAGGTACTCGCCGATTTTGTAGCAGAGTGGACGGAGATCCAAACACCATCGGCGTCGGAGAAGCAGGAGTACTGGACAATGTACTTCGACGGATCGTTGATGAGGGCCCGTGCCGGAGCGGGCCTCATCTTCGTCTCTCCTCTAGGCGTGCGCATTAGGTACATGATCCGCCTCCACTTTCCTACGTCCAACAATGTCACCGAGTACGAGGCCCTCCTCAACGGGCTTCGCATCACCATCGAGCTGGGCATCCGTCGGCTAGACATCCGGGGCGACTCTCAGCTAGTCATCGAACAAGTCATGAAGGAGTGGAGCTGCCACGACCCCAAGATGGCAGCCTACTACAACGAGGTTCGCAAGCTTGAAGACAAATTCGACGGGCTGGAGCTCAACCACGTCGCAAGGCGCTTCAACGAGGCAGCCGGTGAGCTGGTAAAGGCAGCGTCCGGCCGAATGCCCGTACCCGACAGAGTCTTCGTCAGTGACCAGTTCAAGCCCTCAATCCGTTACCAAGAACCGGCGAGGGTCGGCGAAGCGCCACCAGCTCTGGACTCGGGGGAGGTCGGCAGCGCGCCACCTGTCCCAGGCCCGGGCGCCGGCCATGACAGGGTCGGCACGACTTCACCTGTCTCAGTCCCGGAAGCCGACCCCTCCGACCCCGTGGTCATGGAAATCGCTGCAGACCCTACGGCGGGGGCCGACCCCCCACCCGATTGGAGAGCCCCGTACCTCGACTACCTCGTCCGCGACACGCTCCCGGCGAACAAAATGGAGGCACGTAGGATTGTGCGTCGTGCCAAATCCTTCGTTATTATCGACCAAGAGCTCTACAAGAGAAGCCACACCGGTATCCTCCAGCGCTGCATCCCAATCGGGTAGGGAAAGGCACTGATTCAAGACATCCATGCCGGAGCCTGCGGCCATCACGTCGCGCCAAGAACCCTTGTTGGTAACGCCTTCCGGCAAGGTTTTTACTGGCCAACAGTGGTCACCGACGCCACCCACGTGGTCTGCACCTGCAAGGGGTGCCAGTTCTTCACGCGCCAAACCCATCTGCCCGCGCAGGCGCTCCAAACCATCCCCATCACGTGGCCCTTCACGGTCTGGGGGCTGGATCTCGTAGGGCCCTTCAAGAAAGCGCCCGGGGGCTTCACCCACCTGCTTGTCACCGTCGACAAGTTCTCCAAGTGGATCGAAGCATGACCGATCGCGTAGATCAAGTCCGAGCAGGTGGTACAATTCTTCACCGACATCATCCATCGCTTCGGAATCCCCAACTCCATCATCATGGACAACGGCACGCAGTTCACCAGGAAGAAATTTCTCCAGTTCTGCAACGACCACCACATCCGAGTGCACTGGTCGGCCGTAGCACATCCCTTTACGAATGGGCAGGACGAACGAGCCAACGGCATGATACTCCAGGATCTCAAGCCACGGATCTTCGACCGCCTCAAAAAGTTTAGCGGATGGTGGGTCGCGGAGCTTCCCGCAGTCCTTTGGAGTCTGAGGACAACCCCCAGCCGGGCGACTGGCTTCACCCCGTTCTTCATGGTTTACGAGTCCGAGGCCATCCTGCCCACCGACCTGGAGTACGGATCGCCAAGGGTCAAGGCATACGACGAACAAGGGAACAAAGCATCGCTCGAAGACGCACAAGATCAGCTCGATGAGGCACGCGATGTGGCCCTGCTGCACTCGGCCAAGTACCAGCAGGCTTTGCGATGTTACCACAGCCGCAGGGTGCAAGGCCGAGCCTTCAACGTCGGCAATCTGGTGCTCCGCCTCGTCCAGGATAACAGGGGTCGGCACAAGCTGACTCCTCCGTGGGAAGGTCCCTTCATCATCGCGCAGGTACTGCGGCCAGGCACCTACAAGCTAGCGACCCCCGACGGACAGATCTTCAGCAATGCTTGGAACATAGAACAGCTAAGGCGTTTCTAACCCTAGTTTTCATTTCCAAGTTTTGTACATGAACTTTTCTGTAAATTTAAAGATTTTTTATGGAAAAAAGAATTTTGAGCTGGTCCCATTCAAGTTTCACGTTGAACTCAGGGATATCCGACCCTGGTTTCGTTCCAGGGCCGCATATCCCTCGGGGGCTATCAGGGGCTCCGGCTCAAGCCACTTGGCACCATCTCAAAAATGTTTTCATTTCCCGAGCCAACCCTCTTTCTGAACTTTCGGGCATGAAAAGGAGAGAGCGCATGAACGGTGTTCAGGCAAGACTGATCGGACTGCGAAAAACCTACGCCCCAGCGGCTACGGTGCCCTCGCTCATCAACGCTTACTGACACGCCCGACAACGCGCTCTAAACTTTCCAAGTCCGAAAAATAAGAAAGTGGATCGGAAACTTTTTTACGACAAGTTATGGAAAAGGCCTCTATGGCCATCACAAAATGAGTCTAGAACTAACGTATTTACACCTTGGGCGCCAGCCCGATACAGTTAACTCGTCGGGGGATCTTCAGGAGGGATGGCTTCATCCTCCAGGAGCTTCGCCAAGGCCTCCGCCGGGTTGAACACCGACGCGTCGATCTCGTCCAGCTCACCCTCGGAGTAGCCGACGGCGTATCCTCCGCTCATCCCGGCGAAGTTGATGCCGGAGTAGTGAGAGCCGAAGACCCCGAAGGATCGCCGCACGCCGGTGTGGAGCGCTTCCACGGCGATCTCGCGGGCTCGGCGGTACATCCCGAGGACACGAGCCGTCAGCGAGCTCGTCCCCTCCCCCTGACCACACTGAGGCCGTCGCAGACCATGCGGACCGCATCCCGCAGGGTGCCGTGCTCAGTGCGCTCCGCGTCAAGCACCTCCCTCAGCTGGGCGATTTCATCTGTAAGGACCACCCGGAAAGACCCAACAAATCAGAAACCGCCGCAACACCACAGAGACAAAGAAACGAAGAGAAGTCTCACCCTCGGACCGGGCCTTCAGCTCACGCTCCCGATCGGCCCCCTGGGACACAGCGGTCTGGAGCCCCTGCACTTGCGCCTGGAGCTGACCGACCTCTGCGCCAAGCTCGGCTGCCATCTTCTCGGTCTCGCCCTTCCGGGCCACCTCGAAGTCCCGCTCCTGCCAGGCCTTTTGCCGCTCGCGCCGGATCCGCTCGACGGTCTTATGAAGGGCATCAAGATCTCCCCTCAGCTGCGCGAGCTCCTCGGCATCAAGGCAGGCCCTCTCGGCAGCAGCGGCCTGGAGCTCCTCGCGGTCGAGGCAGGCCTTATCGACGACGGCTTGGAACATGACCTCCGCCCGCCGCGCGTCCTCCTGCGCCGCTTGCTCGCGCCTCTGCAGATCGTTGATGACCTGCTGGACGGCAGCAACCTGCATGGTCAGCTCCCTGGTCTGCTGCCTCTCCAAGTTGAAGCGCTCCCAGAGCCCCCGCTCCAGCCGGAGGAAATCGGATTTCCCCCAACTGCATTCATGGAGAGCCTGCAAAGCAATACGCCATCAGTGATAAAGCAACGGAAAGGAAACAACCACCAACGGAAAAGGTATCGCACTTGGCTACCAGGGAGGACGACGCTGTCCAGCTCCCCCAACACCGGGGATAGAGCCGCGCGGGCGTTAGCAGGCCGCCCTGCACCGCCTGCCACTTGCGCCATTCCACGGCGTCATCCAAGGTGAAGAGGTGTCTTGGCGGGTCGTCACGAGACGACCAACGCAGGACGGACCCTCTCCACGCGTTGGGAACGGGAGTGGCCGAGGCAGAGGCGGGAGCCGACCCCGACGCCGCCGTCGAAACGGGCTCCATCATCCCGTAAGCCGCCGGGCTCGCCGACAGTCCCAGCGCCCGCGCACCTGCCCCCATTGGGGCCGCCGTGGGCCCGCCCGATGGCGCCACTGCCTCTGACACGGACGGCGGAGCAAGTATCCCCGTGGCCATCTCGCCCTCCGTTGCGACCGCCGAGGCAGGCTCCTCCGCCCCTGTCGGGGCCTCTGGAGCAGGCACCTCCGCCTCCGCCGCCGGTGCCACCTCCGTCGGGACCCCCCGGGCGGAAGTCGCGGGTCCGTCACCACCGCCTCCACCGCCGCAGCCGTCGGGGCGGGCATCCCAGCCTCCCCCGCTGTCGCCGTCCTCGCCGTGGCTGCGAGGGCAGGCTCTCCCTACTCTGTCGCTGTCGCCATCCCCGTCGCGGCCGCTGGGACATCCGTCCCCATTTCCGTCGCCGCCGTTCCCTCTGCCTCGTCGGCGTCGAGGTCGATCACCTCCCCGGCCTCAGGGCCCCGGGGAACGACACTCTGCACCGCGGGGTCAGCCGAGGAAGCGGAAGGCGAAGCGAGGTCCACGCCCTCTCCCGCGCCCGATGGCTTCACCACACCACCGGTCGCCATCACGGGGGCCACTTCCGCGGTGGGACCCACGACCTCACCAGGAACCCCGCCGCTCGCCGCGGGCGGGGCTGCAGTCCCTCAGCATGGGCGGACAACACCCGCAGCGCCTTCTTGGGCGCCAGCTGCAGAACGAGGCCACGGGGGGCGGCGCTACGAAACAATCAACAAACATCAGCGGAAACAAACGCAATGTGTGGGAAGGAGCGAGGTTCGCAAGGAAATCCAACTCACGTTCCTCCAGTGCAAGGACGGCGTGCGCGCTTTGCCTCCGAGCCAGACGCTGACCCCAGGACGTCCGGCAACGGCCGCTTGCCGCCGCTCCTCTGCTCCTGGGCCGCAGGCGCGGGGGCGGGGGCGGGCTCCGTAGACCCCTGGGGAGCGCTCCGTGCCGACTCCTGGGGAGCGCTCTGTGCCGACTCCTGGGCGGCGCTCCACGCCGACCCCTGGGGCATGGCCCCGGAGCTTTGCGGGACCAAGCCCCGGGTGGACGGTCCACCCGCTTCATCCCTCGCGATCATTTGAGAGCGCGTCTCCCGAATAACGAGCGCGCCTGACCGGGGGGATAGGACAAGCTCCTCCTCCTCCTCGTCATCCTCCTTATCTTCCTCCTCATCATCGTCATCGTCATCATCATCGTCGTCCAACACGACCTGCCCTCGCCGCCGCCGTTGGAACTCCTTGGCGGCCCTCTTCTTCTTCTTCGCCGTCTCCTTGTCCTTGCGGCGCTTCTGCTCCTCAGCAAGGAGACGGTTCTGCAGCCGCCGATCGGCATCCTTCGGCACCAGCGGGCGTGAGTCCACGACCCGGGTCATGCTGCCCTGCAAACACAAAAAGGCCCGGCGTCAGAGCAACGACCAAGAAACACGAAAAAAGAAGGTCGGCGCACAAAATCCTTACCACGTCGATCAAGTCCTCGTCCGGGCGCATCGTAGGGTGCCCGGGCACCGGGTAGTCAGCATCCTTGTCCTCCAGCGTCTCCCAAATCCGCTGTCGGATCTCGGAGGCGGCAAGCGCACCCGTCGCAAGGACGGTACCCTCGGTCGGCGCGCCCGGAGTCATGTCGGCGAGCGAGCGGACCCGGAGCATCAGCGGCGCCACCCGCCGGGCGTGGTACGCCACGATGACTCCGGCTCTGGTCAACCCCCTCCCCTTCAAGTGCTCAATGGCCTGCAGCAGGCCATGGATCCGCTTCTTCTCCTTATCGACCGGGTCGTACGCCCACATCTCCGACGCCACCTCGATAGTGCGGCCGATGAACTCCGGCAGGGGGGAGTTCGAGTAGTTCTTCACGTAGAACCACTGATTATGCCACCCCTTGTGGGACACTGCGGTCTTCATCGCCATGTACTCTTTGGAGCGAGTATAGCGAAGGTGGATTCCGGCGCACCCTATCGGCACCGGGGGCGACCGCTGCTGGCTCCCCTTCTTCTCCGCCTTCTGGTACAGGCTGACCATGAAGAAATACTTCCACAGCGAGAAGTTGGGCTCGATGCCCAGGAACCCCTCGCACAGCGCGACGAACACCGCGATGTGCTAGATCACGTTGGGGTTGAGGTGCTGCAGCTCAAGCCCATAATAATGCAGGAGCCCGCGGAAGAAGTGGCTCGGCGGAGTCGCGAACCCCCGCTCGTGGAAGTGGGCGAAGGAGACGATGTAGCCGGCGGGCGGCGCCAGCGCCTGCTCTGACCTCGGAAGCTCCCACTCGCCCGCCTCCGTCCTCTCGCACAAGAGGCCCTTCCTCACTAGGCCTTCAGCGCGCGAGGAGTTGAAGTGGGAAATCGCCCAGGATCCCATCGCCGGAGGAGGAGGAACTCGATGGGGGATGGGGAGAAAGGGCGCGGCACTGAGCGGACGAAGACGAAGCGGGCGCAGATGGGCTGAGGGTGTGCGAGGAAGGCGAAAAGATTCGAAAGCAGATGGCGGGTGGAACAAGTGAGGCGAAGCCCTCGTTTTATAGGGAAGGCGCGAGGGAAGCAGAACTGACGCCCTTGCCGCAATAAATGCGGCGCCAGGTATGCTCCCGTCACGCCCGCTCTCTTTTCGGAAACCGCGCGCACGATCTGCAGCAGAAACATCCTCTCCTCCCTCGATCCGCGGGTCGGCGCCCTCCGAAACTTCATCTCCCGGAAGACACGCACACGACGTCCCCCACGTTCGGCCCAGGACGCGACATCCGCTACGATTCAGCCCAAGGCCTATCAAAAGGTAAAGAGGGATACGGGGCTGAAAACACCCCTACAGCCCATCATGATCCAGAGGTTCGAAGGCTGGCCCGCCGCAGGTTCGACAGCCGCCTCAGGATACCCCCGAGCAAGCGGTGAGAAGGGACGGGTCCGCTAGCGACCATCACCCGGGCGCGCGACAGCCCCGGGCGTCTCAATCTCACATTCGAGTCCGGACCGGCATCAAAGTTCATGGTTTTTCCCGAAGAAAGGCAACGAGCCCCCGGATCCGACCGAACGGACTCGGGAACTATATGAACTGGCCGGCCGGAGCCTGGGGTACACCACCAGCTTGGCCCAAGCCGGACCCCCCCGAACGGGGACCGGGATCCCACTCGAATCGACCCGTTAGTAGCTCAAAGAGCACCATAGTTCGTCCGATGAGGATAGCGTGGCACGGCTCGCCTCCTCCGTCCTAGCGAACAGACGCTTGAGGGTGAACGAACAAAAGTCGACCCAACCTCCGACCGGTCCCCTGCAACGCGCGGGGGCTCGGGGGCTGGCCTCGCAACCTAAGGCCACGCGGGTGGTCTCGACTTAAGGCTCGCAGATGGAAGGGTACGACCAGAAGTCCCCCCGTGCCGAGTAGCGCACAGGATGAGTCGTCCAATTAATCCCCTTAGTCAACACCATCCGAACAACTCCCCCTGTCCCGGATCAACTGTGAGGATCCCGTACTGGTGACCACATCAGCCTCTGGAGGAGCGTTCCCGCTCCACCACAGGCTCGGGGGCTACTGTTGGGGGGAAATATTAACGATCTCCCCCAGCCCATGGAATCAACAAAACGTAAAGGCCCAGGCCCACCTAAGGTGGTAAGATTGCCGTCGGCCCAATATGGGAGGGAGAGGCCACGTTCCGCCTCGCCCAACCCGGAGTCCCGGGGTCGGACGTTCCCGACCCCTTGAAGACTAAATTCCGCCTCGCCCGACCCGGAGGACCGAGGTTGGGAGCGCCCGACCCCCGCCACAAAACTCCGCCTCGCCCGACCCTGGGCGCGGGGGTCGGACTCGCTCGGGTCCACAAGACAAATATCCGCCTCGGGCGCAGACTGGAGGATCAAGGTGCCGATCTCGTGGGTCCCCCTATCGACCTCACCATAAATGCGCCGCGGCCCTGTCATGCAGAAAGGGAGTGGGCCCCCAACATAACCTGTCACGAATACCCATGCGCGGCCATGCGGCGCGAGCTGCAGTGGCTGCGGCTCCCTCTGATTTGCCGAAGGGTACTCATGGCCCGCGCCGAACGGCACAGGAGGGTGCTCTGCTCGTTCTCGCGCCCCGCGCTCCCGATGGCTGGGATGCGACATCCGCGTCTCACGGGTAATCAGCAGGGTAACAGAATCGGCCATCCTTCCCGGCGGGCACAGATGCCAAGGCTGAGGATCATCATCGTGCTTGGCAGCAACGGCGACCGTGGAGATCATCAATAGGATCTGGAAGAAACCGCCCTCCCTCAACGGACGCGCTGACAGGGACCGGAGGCCGGAGCGAGAGCGGTGGCCCCGGGACCCTCTCCTTATGCTATATTTTACTTAGCTTATCTCTTTTACTTCTCCTCATGCCTGGCTCATCTGTAACCCTAAGCTCCCCTTTCGCGCTATAAAAGGAGGACCGGGGGCCCTGAGACAGGGGACTCTCTCCCTCAAGCAAGCAAAACACACTCACACCCACTTAGAGCATCGTTGAACTCTCAAGAGACCTGGGATCAGCTCCCTCTCTCACACTATTGTAACCCCTACTATAGAACCCCGCGTGGGTAACACGAGCAGCTCCTGATACTGGACATAGGGCCTTCCTCTGCCCGAACCAGTATAACCCTGTGTCTCCCACGCCACCATCCGAAGCCTTACACGCATAAAAGAAATTTTACTAGTCTAAGTCTCGATCCACAAATCTTGACAACGACAAGAAGGTATCTCCAGGAAGTGTTGTTGAGATTGATACCAAGGTTGTACAAGGGAGAGTTTAATTTCGTAGATTTTTTTGTGCAATGGCCCCTTGCATTGAGGGATTCAAGTCTGGTTGTAGGCCATACCTATCCATTGATGGAACTGCACTTAATGAAGGTGGAATGGTCATTTAGCTTCTGCTACAGGTATAGATAAAAATAATTGGATGTATCCAATAGCCTTTGGATTCATAGATTCAGAGACTAAAGATAATTGGGTTTGATTTATGAGTCAGCTCAGTAAAGCAATACGGAATGCTTCCCCTGGCCATCTGTACATATGCTTGTAAAGGTTTGGAAAATGCAGTTAAGCAAGTATCCCCTTAAGCTGAACATAGGGGATGCTTTAGACACTTGATGCAGAACTTCATCAAGAAGTATTCTGGTGACACATTTGGACAGATGTATCCTGCTGCAAGAGCATATAGAACTGTTGTTTTTGATCATCACATGAAAAAAAATTTGGATGCAAATTCTAAAGTGGAGAAGTACCTAGCTCAGTACCATCACCTGAAGTGGATGAGGTGTGCTTTCAACCTAGCCATCAAATGTGATTATATAACAAATAATATTACTGAGATGTTTAATAACTGGGTAAAAGATTATAAAGACCTGCCTGTTACAGAGCTAGCTGACAAGATAAGGGAGATTATAATGGTACTATAGGATAAGAGAAGAAGGATGGGAGAAAGGTTTCATGGATGGTTATTACCAACTTTACGGCTTCAGCTAAGGGCAAGGACTAGAGGATTAGGACACCTGAGAGTTGTCGATTCTGCTAGATTTTCTGTAGAAGTTTGGGATAACAGTAGAGATAACCATGTGAGGGATGTTGTCAAATTATTGGACAGAACCTACACTTATGAGGAGTGGCAACACACAGGTAAACCATGTGAATATGCCTTGGCTTTTCTGACGACACAAAAGCAGGTCACATTCAATGATTATGTTCAGGAGTACTTATCAGTTCAAAGGTTTATAGCAGCATATCAAGGAGTGATTGAACCAATGACTGATAGAAGTCGGTGGTCTAAGGTCGACCTTGGCTATGTCTTAGGGGCACCTCTTGGGAAAAGGGGAGTAGGAAAACAGAGAAAGAATAGGATCAAAAGCTTCCTGGAGGGGGGTAGCAGGAAAGGGAAAGTAGGAAAGGATAATGAGGAAGAGAAAGACACAGAAAGGGAAAGGAGAAGATAACGATTAGAGGCCCAATGACATGCTGAAGATGTGGATTCAAGGGTTGTAGACAGGCTAGCTACAAATGCCCACTAAATGGCACAAAAAATAAGCTGAGGAAGCCTAAGAAAAATAAAATAAAGCAGTTGAGAATTGATTCTACACCTGTGAAGTCCAACAACACAAGGGATCCACTACTAGAAGATAGCCCTAGGTGCTCACAAGAAGGTAATGATGCTCCTTCTTGTGCTAAAATTGCTTCGTATCATTGTTTACAACTTTACCTAATCTATTTTTATTTTTATATGCAGGCATCTAGAGATTCTTAGGGGAGAAGGCACTTCCAATCAGAGCACTGCAGCACCTCCTGCTACTCCAAGCACACCAACAGCTTCAGTTAAGACTGCTGGCAAGACTGCTACTAAAAAGATTACTCCAAAGAAGAGGAAAAGGAACCTGGAAGACTGCTACTAAAACCCTCTCTTTTATATCATGAAAGTGCTCTATTTTGTTGAGCCATCTAAATTGTGTGATGACTCTGCTATTTTGTTCAGCCATCTAAACTATGTGATGACTGCTATTTCAAATTATGGTCTGTATGCTAAATGGTTGCATCCTGAACCTTGCAACGAAGTTGACTGAATTTGTGAACTCATTATGAATGAATGAACCATGATATTGTTGGGTGTAAAATTAATTCTCAATGTTTCATGTCAATCGGACTGCAGCACATGAATTTTGGCAGGGGCGACACTAGGACCTGGTCTGCCGTGGCACTCATCCTGTCAGTACTCGAGAACAGCTTCGAACAGCCTTATCTGGAACGTGAGCACTTAGGAAAGGTGTAAGGGGTAAGATTGTCATTTCACGTGGGTATGTATGGGAGAGAGAATTAAAATGGATTGGAAACAGCATAGTGGCAAGAAAAACAAGGTTGCAGGCGTTATTATTGGCAAATCGGCGAAGCCATTGTTGGCGGTGGCAAATCGGCGAAGCCAAACGTTCGAACTGGCAAATAGGCAAAAAGCTCACCGAGGGGAGGGGGATAGGGTTTCACAAGCAGTAGATCCGTAGATGGCGGAAGAAAAAAATGGGGGTGGAGGGCAGACCAAAGGCGTAGGGAGGAGCGAGGAAGACCCATCAGGCAGAGTAAGGGCGTGTTTGGGACTGCTCCGCTCCAAGCTTTGAAGCTCCGCTCCAGATTTATCTTGCCAAACACCTCCAGCTCCACTAGCACAACTCCAGAAAAAAGGTAGATCTAGGGGCCAACTCCAAGGTGCTCTGAAAACACTAGTTTCAAACCTTCTCTTGGAGTTGGGTGGAAATTACCCACCAATGCCACTGGTTACACATACCGTTTCACGGAGGAAAAAAAGATCGAGGTTTTCCTCCCCCCGCGCGCCTGTTTCTCTTATGTCACCGCCGCCTCCCCTCCCTCACGAACTCCTCCGTTCCACCCGCTGGCTCCCAGGGGCACTCTGCCTCCGCGACATCGCGGACGTCGCTGTCGCTGTCCACCAACATCATCGCGCGAGCAGTCCTTGTAGGGGCAGTAGGTCGTCTTGGCCCTCAACAGCATGGCCTCGCACAATGCGACGCCCCACTACTCAAAGACCTCCCGGGGCAGAATGCCTTCACAGAGCTCCGGGTCTAGCGCGCCGCTCCTCGGGGCACCGGATGTCAGCAATCCGCTCTTGGATCTTGGCACCGACGTAGCGCACCAGGCAGCCACCGCAGAGGGCGTGCACGCAGCCCCGACCAGCGCGGTGCGCGTCCGACAGCGGCACTGCGTCCATGCAGATATTGCAAAAGATGAGCAACGTCGCGGCGGCGGTGGCGAGGGGCGTTGACAGCCGGGACGACAACGAGGTGTAGGAGCACTCACCTTTGTTCTGAGCCGAGGATGCCAGAGTTGCTGCGGCATTATATCATCGAATATCGGGAAGAGCTCATCGTCATCGTCGTTTCGCCCGTGGGCAAGGATGGAGAAGTAGAAGTCATTGACCTCGCCCACGAGGCCCGCGCTGGAGGACCCGGCTGCCATTTCGTGCGAGGCTAGCGGCAGCCGGGAAGGCGGTTCCGTTCGCACGCTGAGAGGCCAAGGACAGAGCAAGAAGGCCTCCAAGGCAGCCAAGAAGAATGAAGAAAAGGATGTGGCTGGAAAAAAAAACCACCCAAGGGCAAGAGTGGCTATTCCCACTAGTTCCTACAATTCCTGGAGCTGGATTTGTATCCGGTAGCCAAACAGGTACATAGCTCCTTATTTTTCTGGAGTTGGTGGAGTGGAGCTAAAAAAGATGGAGTTGGTGGAGTGGAGCTGCTTTTTTTTAGCGGAGTAGTCTCAAACAGGCCCTAAAAAAGGTATGATGATGTTTTTTTCTCCCTTTTGGTTTTTTAGCCGTAGAGATAGTGCATTATGCGTCCATCTCTAATAATTCTCCAAAACACAAATTGCATATGGATCCACTACATTAGTCTTATGAGCATTTAGTTGTTTGCATTTTCTGGCTTTAGTTTGAATTAATCAGAATTCAATATTGTCCAAAATTTTGACAACTCCTCTCAATTTGTGCTCTTGCATGTGTATATGTGCTATTTGTTCTTATCCGTGTGTATATACGAGAGCGATTCGTTGCATGTGCATTGCCTTTTCTTCTAGGTTTCATATCATCATTACTAATGTGCTACTTTGATTGATCTTCCAAGATGTAGATATTGGATTGATTTACTGCAATCTACTACTTCTACTTAAAAAGATGGAGTTGGTGTCTTTGTGCTCCCATCCATGGGCTCCCGGTTGGACAGTTCTAACCGCTAGCGTAAAACAACGCTACAAATATTGATGAAGGAAAATTTCAGAGCAGGCGTTTTGTGAAAACGCCTCAAAAAGTGCATTCTAAGACATACTCATGGCACTTTCTAATACTTCAGCAGCCGATTCTGCTAATACTACCTCGAAACATATTTGGGGGCAGTTTACTCAAACGCCTAGACGACCCTTTTGAGACGTTTTACAGAAATGGCCTTCCTTCAAAGCATTTTACCGAAGACACATGCTAGGGAGAATGTGTCTTCTAGTTGTGTTCAACGGACCGGAAAAGGACATCAGGACATATCATCCATGACATCCATATGCTAGCGAGTCCATTGGAGTTCACCCCGGCTGGCGGTTGAAAGAGACGCCGCCATCAGAGGTCTCGCTTGCCCTTGACCTGTCATCAGCAGCAAAACTTGACGGCCCTGCCATGAATGCTGGCAGTGGCAGATGAGGGGTCTCCACATCCCTAGACTGCAGGGCCCTCATCGCCTCTGCGATCGATGGCCGTTGGGTTGGGTCTGGGTGTGCGCACCAGAGCCCCACGAGTAGCGCACCCTTCATCTGTCCCCGATCAACCGCCGTGGATTCCTCCCTGAGAGCCACATCCGCTGCTTCAAGGATGGCTTCACCATTGTTCTTGCCCCATACCCATAACAGCAACGGGGTGACCATAGTTTGATGGTCTACAACAGCTGGACGCCGTCCTGAAACGATCTCCAGCAAAACAATGCCAAAGCGGTAGACATCCGACTCTCTGCTCCGCTTCCTCGTCGTGACAAAGTCTGGGTCCACATACCCTGGTGTTCCAGCTATGTTACATGTCGTCTTCAACTCGATCTCATGGTCAATAAACCTTGCCAAGCCAAAGTCACCTAACTTGGCAACGTACCGTGAGTCCAGTAATATGTTGCTGGACTTGATGTCGCCATGCAACACGCAGGAGCTGCAATCTTCGTGGAGATACTGTAGGGCGCGGTCTAGGTTGAGGATGATCTTGTACCTATGCATCAACAAAAAGTGCGACCGATGAACCAAATAATATTCTTACAATTGAAATCCTCCCAGATAATGATAGAAAAAACAATGTGAAATACGGAGTAGTAAGGCCCCGTTTGGAGACAGGGACTAAAGTTTAGTCCCTGTCACATCGAATATTTAGATACTAATTAGGAGTATTAAATATAGATTAATTATAAAACCAAGTGCATAAATAAAGGCTAAATCTATTAAGCCTAATTAGTCCATGATTTGACCATGTAATGCTATAGTAAATATGTGCTAATCATGGATTAATTAGACTTAATAGCTAGATTCGTCTCACGAATTAGCCATGATTTATGCAATTAGTTTTATAATTAGTTCACGTTTAGTCTTCTAATTGGTATCCAAACATCCAATGTGATCCGAACTAAACAATTAGTCCATGGATCCAAATACCGCTGAGGTGATCTTCGATCATATCAACATACCTCATGGTCCACAACAGCCAACTCCGCCCCCCATGTAATTAGTTTTATAATTAGTTCACGTTTAGTCTTCTAATTTAGTCTTCTAATTGGTATCCAAACATCCAATGTGATCCGAACTAAACAATTAGGCCCTGTTTGGCATGGCTCCAACTCCGGGTGGAGCTGCTCCACTCCTGAACTCCACACGGAGCCAGCTCCGCTCCAAAACTCCAGAACAAAAATGGGGTGTTTGGCTAGATGGGTGCTCTCAACTCCAAAAAAGATCGATTTCAGTGTGGATTGCCATTGTTGCCCCCTAATTAAGGTCCCACTTGTCATCCTCTCTATCCCATCTTCTTCTTCCCCTTTTTCCACTACACTGTGCTGCACACAGGAGACCCTCCACGGGCGGCGGGGTGGGTGGCGGGCTGGGCGGCAACGGGCGGCGGGGTGGGCGGCGGGGTCGACGGCGGGCGGCGACGGGCGATGACGGGCGGCGGGCGGCGACAGGCGGCGGGCGGCGGGTGTGGCGACGGGCGGCGACGGGCGATGACGGGCGGCGGGCGGCGACAGGCGACGACAGGCGGCGGGCGGCGACGGGCGACGGGTGCGGCGACGGGCGGCGACGGGTGGCGGGCGGTGACGGGCGATGACGGGCGGCGGGCGGCGACAGGTGACGACAGGCGGCGGGCGGCGACGGGCGACGGGTGCGGCGACGGGCGGCGACGGGCGGCGGGCGGTGACGGGCGACGACGTGCGACGACAGGCGGCGGGCGGCGACGGGCGGCGGGCGATGACGTGCGACGACAGGCGGCGACGGGCGACGGGCGCGGCGGCGGGCGACGACGGGCGGCGGGTGGCGATGGGTAGCGGGTGGCGGGTGGCGACGGGCGACGGGGGCGGCGGCGGGCCGCGGCGGGCGGCGACGGGCGGTGACAGGTGGCGAGGCCGGCCGGCCACGGGGGCAGCGACGGGCGGGGCTCTGGCGGCGAGTGGGGCTCGAGAGAATAGAAGGGAGAATAGAATGAAACGTTTTTTGTGTAACCAATGGCATTGGTGGGTAATTACCCACCAACTCCACGAGGAGGTTCAAAAGAGAGGTTTCTGGAGCAACAAAAGAGGTGCTCCAAAACTCCACCTCCATTTGCACTACAGCTCTATGGAGTTGGCAACTCCATGGAGTTTTGGAGTTGGGGTGTTTGGCTGAATTTTTTGATGGAGTTGTTGAAGTTTAGGAGTGGAGCCGTGCCAAACAGGGCCATAGTCCATGGATCCAAACACCGCTGAGGTGATCTTCGATCATATCAACATACCTCATGGTCCACGACAGCCAACTCCGCCCCCCATGCAAATGTTCATCAAGATTACCTTCGGTGACAAGCTCGTAAACGAGCAACAAGCGGTGCTTCTTCCCATCATTGCACCAGCCTACTAGCTCAACAAGGTTGCGGTGTCTGACTTGACTGATGACCTCAATCTCATCCTCAAAAGCTCTCATGCCGATACTAGACGATGTTCCTCGCTTGAACCTTTTTACTGCCACCGATCGGCTTGGATTTGCCAGCTCTCCTCTGTAAACACAAGCATAGCCTCCCTCGCCGAGCTTCCGTTCCTCTGCAAAGTTGCGCGTCGCCTCGGCCAGCTCATGGTAACTGAAACATCTGGCAACATGGGCTGGAGTCTCGTACCCTGTATTGTTCTTTCTTCTGGATCGTCGCCATAGATACACAAAACCGGCGATGACTGCTACCACAACCGCTGCTCCTGTTATTATAACAACAATCTTCCAAAGACTAATCTTGGAGAACGGCGAAGGAGAAGAAGGTGCAGGTGCACGGGGGCCATCCAAGGTGGAGTTGAACGACCAGGCCAGTACCCGGTGTAACTCCGACGACACACCGGTAGCCGCTGAGAAGCCGATGGCCACTACGCTAGGCAAAACTTTCCTCAGGTCGATAATGGAATCCACATGGTAGCTCACGTTACCAATCTGGAGACCAGCAGCGAGGCGCTGCGTGCTGTTTTGGTAGCTGATCTGGCACGTGATCACCAGGCCGGATGTCAGGTTCCTGCCTGGCACTTTGGTGTTGGTATACGCCATGGAGATGAGGGAGTTGACGTCGATGCCGATGTGGTTGTCGCTGTTGTCGTAGCCGGTGTTAAAGTAGGTGTCGAACTCCACCGCCACGGCCCGGTTATCCCCCGTCGCGTTGGTGGTGTCCAAATTGAACAGGCCGAGGCCGCCGCCGCTGCCTGAGGCAGGAATGATCGACGGGTAGTGCCCGAGGAAGAAAGCCATGCCGTCGCCGCTGCTGTGGTTGGTGTCTGGCAAGATTTGGAAGGAGAAAACGGTGGTGAAACTGGTGAGCTCACCGGTGATCTCGTCCCAAATGGCTACCGCTTCCGAGTAGGACGCCCGCCCTACGCTGTTCTCCGAGCCTTTTCTCGTCAGCTCGATCACTTTGTCCTCCATGCGGGTGTCGCCCTGTAAGCTTAAGTTTCCAGCCTTGTACCCACTGCTGGGTTGGGAGAAATCGAAGTCGAAGGAGACAGAGATTGCCTGAGGTACGTAGTAGAGGGTTGACAGCAGCATGTGGCACAGCAAAAATTGGGGTATGGTCATTGCTACCGGCTGTTGTATTTCTGTGGGTCGAGTTGTAGCGTGCTAAACACATGTGTCAGCCCTGTGGACATATATGCACGAAATGGTGGTGTTCTCACTATTTGGCAATGTATGTATGTCCATGGCCTCGGGAGTATCTGTTTCCATTATATATTCATATAATGATTGCTATCTCTCTTGTTTCTAGGAGAATTTAAATGCAAATTGTTGCTTTTGCAAGGGGAAAAATAAAGCTTAATTATAGAATAATGATTCCGTTTCAGCACAGTAATGGTTGGTTAAAGGTTCTTTACAACGAAATGAATTAAGCCTAGCTTATCCTCGCAAAAAAAAGAAGAAGAATTAAGCCTAGCTTGTAAAGATGAACAGAGGGAGTATCATCTGAATGTTTTTATTACCTATGTCGGTATCCTTCGGGACCAATGTAAAAAACAGCAAATAAATATGAAAAGAAAAACAATAATGGATACAACCAAAAGAACAAACTGCAACACCAAATGCAATGTAGTTATTATATTACTAATGCGAACCTGTTGTGTCTTGAAATATATGGAGCCTACCATTAAGGAATTGAATAATACACATTAGCACCTTCTATTTTGAAGGATCAAGTTTTCCTGATTTTACTAGGAGAAGCAGCAGCATAAGCCAAGCAGTACAGCTCCATGTATCCAGAAAACACGGAAAACTACAATTTGTACATCCTGAACAGATCATTTGCAGCTAATCGTGCTTCTTCCGCACCTTAAGCTTCGGGGTCTCCGGAATTCGATTTGGCGATATGGATGGAAATAAACATGCGTGGCCATCTCTGTGCTCGCTTAAGGAGCGAAATGTCGTTCGGGTGGAAAAACATATTCCATCCTCAACAAAAAATCTCGATTGTTTTTGACCCGGGATTAAAGAGGCTTTAATCACAAGTTTAAATTTAGACACCTTCATTCCCGGTTGGTAACAGAGTCCCCATGAGTTACTACAAAAGAATTGCATCCCCGACTCAGTCAGATATGCTGAGTAGGTGAGATGGTAAGGAATCTACAGGAGAGGCTTGGGCTCGCACAGCGCACGCGCATATTTCTCGAGAAAAATCACACGGCTTGCGACGTGCGCGTATGAGGGAGCCTTCCGGGAATTTCTAATATTTTTTGACGCAAAACCCTTTAGTCCCGGTTGGTATTAGGTGTGCCACCCGGGACTAAAGGTCGGGACGAATTATTAGTTCCGGTTGGGAAAATCGAGATTTATGAATTTCCCAACTTAAACGGTCGGAATCTGGTTTATTGATTGATGTAAAGTTTCTTCTTCCATCGGCAAGTTCGACGTAGTTATTCCATCCATCTTCGTTGCATCGTCCTTTTCCGTGTCGTTTTCTACATAACAATGACTCCGGTGGTTAATGACTACAAGATACTACAACATGTCAAATGCTGATCATTCTGATAATTGAATAAATATGCACGTACCTTTTTGTCTTAAAAATCAACTTATTTGTTTGAATCATTATTAATCAAAAGCTAAACAAATCAAAGGACACAAAAAGGTACTGATGACACTATACATAAACACAGAACCACTACTGGAAACTGTTTTTGAAAGGTACAGGAAAATTTATGTTCGTCAGGTTTGAAAGTTTTTTCCCTGTCCACAGAACCTGACAGAGAATATCGTTCAAACCGCCAGGAAAAAAATTCCCTGTCAGCATCCAGCCACCAAAATAATCTCATTTTCTACCGACAGGGAAATTGAACTTCAAGCAGCATTAAATAGAATTTAATTTGATACAGATGCCACATTTCAATAATACAATGATCATTTAAATTTGCTTCTCATACACACCAGAGTGGACACACATCTATCGTTACATTATAGCATATACAATCATGGCAATCCAAATGTTTGGCCATTGTATGAGTTTGAGTAGCAAACACTGTCCTAGCTAGTTGAACTAGAAAATATTTCTGCACAATAAAGATGCATTAAGGTACACATGAATCTGACAGCAGAATCGGCTATAGAGAAACAACAGAATCTATTCTAGACACTCTGCTTGCTGGAAACTGACCACTTCAATCAAACATTCATAGGAAAACCTCCAAACTCATGCACAATATGTGTAAGAGATTGCAAAACCAGTAAACCACTCTACTGAACACAATTAGCATATAATACACCAGCTGCTAAATAAAGGCTTGGATTTGAGATGCTACCTTCAGGTAGAAAATGTCGACCTGAGCCCTTCTTGGCAAACATCTTGGTGCCAACACCAGAGATATCATTGCCTACAGTCAGAAACTTGAGCTCATTGTTTGCTCCACGGAATGATCTACAGCAAGAGGTAGTATTTTCCATGTAAGATAATAAAGCAGGTACAGAACATAAATATGGAAATTTCAGAAACTGATGCTGCATCAGAAGCAAAACATAATGCTCTACAACAAGAGGAGATCGAATAATTGAAAATATTGAAATTATATAAGGCAACCCACACTTGCCTTGTTGTAGAGCATTACAGCTGCACCCACCTGACAGTTACAAGAGTGGGTTGGAAATTCTCCAGTAACTGTATATCGGATACATATCATAAGTTCAAAACTGATATGAATAATTGAAATGAGATACAGAATGATGTTTGTCCAGAATATTTTTGTTGGATAATATCCGGATAGTGTGTCGATTGAATATCTCATTGGGATAGTTGTATCCTAATTCGCTACAATTTTTTTTCTCAGATATACAAGAGCTACATATCATTGCAATAAGAGAAGGGAAGTTAGGCCAAAATAGCCATACAACCATTCACTACAATTTATTAAGCTCCACGTGAGTTTTATCCCATTTTGATACAATTATATATTTTTCCTTACCAAAAATTCGCTTACCTTTTTATAATGTACAATTCTAACTTCATAAATATTCTAATAAACTAAAAGCAAATAAAATGAAAAATTGCGATTTGAACTTCATAAATATTCTAATTAATAATCACTAAAATATTATGTAAATGATACGAAATAATGCCAGATTGGGCTGCCCAACCTGGCCTTGGTCCATTGCGCAATTCACTCAAAGTGTCCAATCTCGGGAAGGCCCAGCCCACCACAGCCTCCATAAACATACATGCATAAGCCCCACCACAGCTCTGCGCCTAACCCTAGGTCCATTGCATCTCCACCAGTTGAAAGCTACGGCGGCTTCATTGGAAGCAAGCTCCTCAACAAAAAAAAAAAAACAGTTGGAAGCACGGCCAGCACCCTCCGCCATGAACATGAAGCACAGCTGCTCCGGGGAGGACTTCCCCGATGAAGCCCGCTACGTGCACCATCTCAAGATCGACGACTTCGCCGTCACCAAGGATGCCCTCCGGGACAACAAGGGTTATTGCATCAAGTCCAGGTGCAGCGTCGATGGCCACGAGTGGGAGATCCGTTTCTACCCTGCGCACTGGCACCTGGGCTACGCGTACTTGGTGGCGCTCGAGCTCGCCTTCCTCGGCGGCGGAGCACCCTCGCGCGGCGTGTCGGCGACCCTGACCGGCCGCCTTGTAGAATACATGGGCTGTAATCTCCGGCCATTATCAGCGATCCTGCCCGCGCAGAAAGTATTCCAGGGTGCCTCGGATTCCCCTCTTCTATTATACATTGGAACCGGGGAAGCCAAAGATGTTCAACCAGCAGCAGGTTGGTTGATTGTGGAATGCACCATCAGCGTGCTCAGAGACAAGGAAGCCGTCGGCACGCCGCCTGCCTCCGACCTGCACCGGCACCTCGGCGAGCTCCTGCGGAGCGAGGCCGGGGCGGACGTCACGTTCTCCGTGTCCGGCAAGTCCTTCGCCGCGCACAAGAACATACTAGCAGCAAGGTCTCCTGTTTTCAAGGCCGAGTTCTTTGGGGATATGGAGGAGAAGACCTCCCAACGTGTTGAAATCAAGGACATGGAACCAAGAGTTTTCGAGGCCGTGCTCCGGTTCATCTACACCGACATGGTGCCTGCTGAACTTGATGATAATAAGCAGCCAGAGGCTACGGCGGCGGGAACCGTGATGGCTCAGCATCTGCTCGTCGCCGCCGACAGGTATGGACTTGACAGGCTTAAGGTGATCTGCGAGCAGAGGCTTGCTCTAGGTATTGACATCGATACCGCAGCATCGACATTAGCGCTAGCAGAGCGGCACAACTGCTCAGGCCTCAAAGCTAAGTGTATCGAGTTCATAGCTGGAACTTCAGCTGAAAATCTTGATGCTGTCTTGGCGACAGAAGGGTACAGACATCTGGAGGCGAGCAGCCCCTCGGTCCTGACTGAGCTTCTCAAGGTTGCCAATCGACGAAAGAGTAGGTCGACATATTTTTAATATGAGCATATGACTAGCATGGGTATTATGTCCATCTTTTAACTTTCCCAAACATAACGTATATCCATCTGCTATCTTGCACGTATTTGTATATGTGCGCTACTTGTTCTTATCATGTGTAGGGCTGACAGAAATTTGTCACGCAAGAATTGCAGTTTCCTAGGTTTATTAAATATATTTATATTTGCTATCTTGTAAAATATTATTTGGTCGATGTACTGCATTCTGATGGAGTTCGTGTCTTTGTGCTCCCCAATATTCCATGGTTCCTATTTCATAACATGAGCATGCCATAAGGCTTGTACTAAGAAAACATGGTAATGGAGAGAGTGTAGAAGCGACATTTTTTATGGAAATAGTAGGGGTTACCCCCCCCCCCCCTACTGGTTATATATTAATAAGCAAAGAGGTTTACAAAGAGCAAGAGAAAGGAGGGATTACACAAACTGATATAGCCAGTGCACAATCACAGAAAAATAGCTATTTTGTGCCCCATGGATAACCATGGTAAATTCATGTTTAAAAACAGCTGCACAATTTGTTCTTATCATGCGTAGGTCTGACAGAAATTTGCCACGAAAGCATTGCCTTTTTCTAGGTTCATATATGTATCACAGTTACTAATGTTCTACTTTGATTGATCTTCAAAGATGTAGAATATTATTGGGTGTTGGGTTGATGTACTGCATTTTGCTACTCTATTTTAAAACAAAGATGGAGTTGGTGTCTTTGTGCTCTCCCCAATCTGCTACTCTATTTCATAACCACAAAGAAGTTTTTTTGGAGGTGTAACAGTAATTTACATGAAAAATAATTCCCACATGCTATCCACTTCCCGCTCACTACACAAGCATGCCCTAAGGCTTGTACTAAGAAAACATGGGTAACAGAGAGAGTGGACAAGCTGACATTTTTATGGAAATAGTAGGCATTAGAGTATTATTAAAATTCATACTTTCCAGTTGAAAATTGGACGCTAATTAGCTTATTTAGCACACCAATAGTTAAAAAAACACAGACAAACACGAACATTGTTCCGGCCCGTCTTGGCTCATGAATGAATGTGGATCCATGACTTCTCTTCTACCTTGCCTTTGCCCACTTCCGAATTGCTGGGATGCCGAAGATTAGTATGAAGGACCGGAAATATTGCATCCCACGAACAATCTGGTAAAGCACCACTTCCTGTAGCGACGGTTTCCGGCTTCTTCCAATTATGGGAAGGGTTAATACAGAATCGATGCCTTCCGATGCCTTAAGGAGCCCACCAAATCCGAGAATAAACATCCAGACAATGATCACAATCGGAATCATATGCGGCTTTCTGGAAGCAGCACCAGGTACAGCCCCAAGGCCAAAGCGGCCACCAGGCTTCTTCCAGAATTCATCATAAAGGTGTATGCAGCATTCATAAGGAACAAGCGGCTCTGGAGGCTCCCAGCAGGCACCCCGGCATAGAGCTGGAGCGAGGTTGCGAATAAAGAGCAGATAAATGCCAGAGTGTTGGAGAGGATAAACGCATCAAAAGCGTAGCTCCCGGCAAGCACTGGTGTGCCGGCGACACCACCAACGTCGCCGGCTGATCGATCGGTAGCCTCCAGGCAATGTAAATGCTGATGCAAATGTCACAGTCGCAATGAGCACAGAGAAAATGGCCATGACTTGCGCTGAAGCTGTTAGATCCTCCGATATCTTGTCCTCGCCTCCTTTAAATTTGGGGTTGATCAAATTGTGTTTTTCATGGAAGAGATCGCCACGACTTTGACCATATGGGGCTGCCAATGTTAATAGTTATTTTCGTATGTGTATTCTTGGATCCTGCAAGAATTAATGTGTATATACATAAATACACATACATATACATACACTCATATAGCTAGTATAACATGCATACTCCCTCCGTTCCCAATTATAGCCTGTTTTGGCTAGTATCAAAGTGCATAGTAAAAACTATGTGTTAAAATGACCTACAATTTGGAACGGAAGAATCCATACATAATAAGCCTTTACAGGCATTGTGCTCCACGAAAGATCAATAGGCGTCATGGCTTCCTCATTCGGTACATCCAAACGTACGTGTGGGTTCCAAATAAGGGGTCCAAAGATGACCTGATCTCCAGCATGGACAGCTCGGTGCAGCGCAGTGTCCCCGTTCTTGTCCTGCACATTCAGGATCGATGACAACTCCGGCATTCCGCACACGTAGTTCACCACAGATCTGAGCTGCTTCTCTATAGATGGCAACGGGCATATTACCCGCAGGTAGAGGAATTATAAACCCGCACCCGCAAGGCAAACCCTGTGCCCGCACCCGCGCCCGCAACTATAGATGGCAACGGGTACAAATTACTCGTGTGCCCGCGGGTAAAAACCTGTTAGAGCGAGGATACGGGTGCCATTTTGTACCCACGGGCATGGGTGCGGGTTTGATTTTATGCTCGCGGGTATAAAAATACCATACCTGTGCCCGCAAACTTGTGAACCCGCCTGACATGTGGGCCACCAGCACAAGTATATAAAAAAAATTTCTAGGGTTCCATGAGTCCCTCCCGCTCCCGCCGCACACCAGGACCTTATCCTCATTCCTCCGGTCCTCTCCTCCCCCGCACGGCCGCACCGCACCACGCCCGCGAATCCCACCGGCCCTCGCTCCCCCCGCCGCCAGCCTGCCACCGCTCCCCGCCATTGCTCCCCTCGCCGCCACTGCTCTCCCTGTCGTGAGGTCCCCGCCGTCCACCCTCGGCGTCCGCAAATCTCACTCCCGCCGGCCTTCGCTCCCCCCGCCACCACCGCTCCTCCCGCCCTTGCTCCCCCCACCGCGAGGTCCTCGCCGGCCGCTGGCCGCCGCCGCCCTCGGCGGCTCGGCCATCGAATCCCTCCGCGAGGTCCCCCCCCCTCCGCTGCCGCAAGGTCCCCCGCCACCACTCCGCCCAGCACCCGGCCACCTCCTCACCGCCACACGGTCCGCCGCCATCTAGCATCTGGCTGGCGGGTACGTGTGTGCCTGCAGGTACACTTCGCCCGCGAGTGACGGGCGCGGGTTTAAGTTCGTACCCGTCACGGGTCGCGGGTGCAAGTACGGGCACAGGGTTTGCCTCGTGGTGCGGGTAATGTGCCCGTTGCCATCTATACCCGTGACCCGTGACGGGTACGAACTTAAATTCACGCCCGTCACTCGCGGGCGAAGTGTACCCGCAGGCACCCACGTACCCGCCAGCCAGATGCTAGATGGCGGTGGACCGTGTGGCGGCGAGGAGGTGGCCGGGCGCTGGGCGGAGCGGTGGCGGGGGACCTCGGGGCGGCAGAGGGGGGAGACCTCGCGGACGGATTCGATGGCCGAGCCGCCGAGGGCGGTGGCGGCCGGCGGGGACCTTGCGGGGGGACCACGACGTAACTGCTCAATGTTCCATGTGTTGTTGAGGATGTTGCCATTGTCGTCCTTCAATCGGTAGGCGCCTGGTCGGATCACTAGGCCACCGTGTACGGTTCTTCTTGTTCTTCTTGCCTCTCTATGTGGAAGGGCCCTCGTCCTGGACTTCACGCTTGGTCTTGCCCTTGTCCCGACCGCCGCTGAAGACCGTCCCGACTGCCTCCTCGCTGGAGGCATGGTTTGTGGTGATGTCAAGCAGGTCGCGGGTGGTCCGAGGCTTGACGCAGCCGAGCTTGTGGACCAAGGATTTGCAGGTCATCCCGGAGAGGAACGCGCTAACGACGTCAGGGAGGGAGTTGCATTGCCTCGAGAACCTGTGGATGTAATCCCGCAGGGACTCGTTGGGCTCCTGTTTGCAACTCTTGAGGTCCCAGGAGTTCCCAGGGCGGACGTAGGTCCCTTGAAAGTTCCCTATGAAGACCTTCTTGAGGTCCGCCCAGTCGTGGATGCTGTTGGGTGGAAGGAATTCGAGCCAAGCTCAAACGAACTCCCCTACACAGATGGGGAGGTATTGCGTGATGAAGTAATCATAATCTGCGGCGATGGCTCAACAGGCGAGCCAGAAGTCTTCCAACCATACACCGGGGTTCGTCTCCCTAGTATACTTGGCAATGTTGGTGGGCGGTCGAAAGCGCTGGGGAATGGCGCTTTTTGATACGACGACCAAAGGCCCGCAGTCCCGGTCTGTTCGGGCTGGGACTCCGGTCGCCGTTCCGGTCGCTCAGTCGACCATCACACCTAGGGTGCACCTCCTCGTGTTCCTCATCGGACCGTTCGTGGCCCGTGCCGCCCGCGCTCACCGACAGTTGGCGCCATCCGTGGGGAAGACGTCGTGCATTCGCGTTTTTGCAGGTCATCAGATGGCACCAACTGTCGGTGCAAAATCTGGCCGACTAGTAAATATTGTAGTTTTGCCATGCGTTAGATCGGATATGACCTAGCACACAATGACACAAGATGTATACTGGTTCGGGCCACGGACCCTACGTCCAGTCGGGGTCAGTCGGTCGACTATATTCTTGAGCCCAGGTGCTCAAAGTTTGCAATGGGGGTACAAACGAGAAAGGGATGAGAGAGTGTGTCCGAGACCTGGTCGAGCTCTGGTCCGAGTGGGAGAGAGTGACCGAGGGCTTAGACGTGTGCTATATGTTCGAGAGTGTGGAGTATGCAGGAGTGATGAAGCCTGAGAGAGCCCGAGTCAGTTCAGATGAGGAAGGCCCATCCCCTTTTATAGTACAAGGGGATGGCCTTACAACTCAGAGAGAGGGGGGGGAGAGAGCGCGGGCGCTGCCTAGTCTTGTCGAGGCCCACGTCGTTGGGTACGGTATGGCCGTCATCCTCGGTCCCTGTTCACCTCGTCAGGCCACTCCGTTGCAGCGGGTAGGTTGCGGCGGCACGGTGTGGGGCGTGTGTAGGGTGTGGTGCGGTACGGTTCCTTGTATGGTAGTTGACCTGGACGCTTCTTCTTATCCATCCACCTGCTCCCTGGGCCCACACCGAACGGGCGTCCCCGGTCGATCGTTCTAGTTGGCCCTGACCGTGTTGGTCGAGGGGAGTGGTGTGGTTGATACGACGCTTCCCCGATCGGGGGAACTCGGTCGGGTAGGATTGCGGTCCGACCCCGACTGGACCCTTCTGGTCGGGCCGCCGACCAGGCATCCTGGTCGGAGGAGTCGGTTAGTGGACAGATCTGGGTCTCGGCCAGCGTTGTGTTGATGGCCGACCCAGGTGCGCGTCACCGCCACGCCTCTTGTTGGACCAAGCGCAGCAGGAAGGCGTCCCATTAGGGATCCTAGGTCTATGGACCCGTCACTCAAGTTTTGGCAAAACTTTGTCATGCCCAAGTTTTGGCAAGCAACCAATCAGTCTCTACATATTTCCCCAACTTGATTTCTACATCATTTATTTCAAATTAGACCTCAACACTTGTTATTGTAATAGCATCACATGGTGGGTGGGGCTGCAAGGACATGTAGTAGCGATAATAACTGAGAGATGGTCGTGGAGGCCATTATCGCGGATCAGGTCGGAGCTCGACGAGCCGCCGCCATTTGTGGGGTATGCAGCCTATGGCAGGAGGGTGACTGAGCTAGCAGCGCAACCGGCAGGCATCGTGGTGTCGGCGTGGCTACTGCTGTGCGTGTCCGCAGCCACCGACGCATGCGTGGTATGTGTGCTAATGTTGGTTCGTTATTCATGACGCGTGCGTGGTGCGCGTGCTTCCCCATGACGACGAGGACACCAAGAGCAGCGACAAACAACAGCGTGCGGGCACAGTCGGAGTTTTGAGTTCTGGCACAGGACACCACTGGACAAGGAGAGAGAGGGAGGCAGGCGCAGGTGGTGGATCAGGGGAGGAAGGCAGGTGCTGGTGGTGGACTGGTGGTGTGGCGAAGGAGGAAGGGCCGCGACGTGGGCGAGGAAGAAAGACCGGATTGTGTTTTCATCAAGAACGTGACGGTTGGAAGAAGCAGGCGTTAACTTCAACGTTATTAGCTAAAGATAAAAATTTGATCCTCCCATATTGTTGGGAGGGAATTAACCGTTGAAAAGAAGAGAGAAGAGATGCTGGAGAACCCGATTCAGCAGGCTCCGTGAAGTCCCACCTCAGACACAACAGCTGCCGTGCTGGCCCGTCCAGCTCAGCTCAGACGGCAGAGTAAGGCCTGGTTTGGTTCACTGACTTATTTTTAAGCATCCGTCACATCGAATGTTTAGATATTAATTCGGAGTATTAAATGTAGACTATTTACAAAACCGATTACATAAGTGGAGGCTAAACGGCGAGACGAATCTATTAAGCATAATTAGTCCATGATTTGACAATGTGTTGCTACAGTAAACATTTGCTAATGATGGATTAATTAGGCTTAATAGATTCGTCTCGCCGTTTAGCCTCCACTTATGTAATGGGTTTTGTAATAGTCTACGTTTAATACCTCTAATTAATATCTAAACATTCGATGTGACACGTGCTAAAAATAAGAAAAAGAACCCAACGTCACCTAAGAAAGCCGGGTCCAGCAGTCGGGCCCCTCATGCTTCCCGAGAGAGAGAAACAGAGAGAGAAAGGGCCCACCACCTTCCCCCTCCGCCTCAGTGAGTCTGCGCGCGATCTCTTTCCTCTCCGCCGCATCCGATCTCGATCCCCCCGACGCGGCGTCCTCCGGTCAGCGCCGCCGCCCTCCTCCCTTCTCCGGCCGCCATCTCGCCGTCGCCGCCATGGTTAGCACCCCCGCCCCTCTCCCCTCCCCTTCTTCTTCCTCTCCTCTCCCCCAGCCACCCACTTCCAACCCCTCGGAGCGGCGACCTCTGGAGCCGACCAAATCTGGCTCTCGCTCCGTTGCGGCCAGCCCGCGGTTCGGCGGTGCGATCGGAGCCGCATACGGCCCTCCCGGATGGGTACGTCGATCTGTAGGAGGGTTTAGCCTCGGACCTAGTGGCTAGTTGTTGGCGCGGCCGGTGGGCGAAATTGCAGGGTTGCCTTAGGTAAATCCGGGCGAAGAGTAAGGGAGATGGTGCTGAATAATGGTGGGGCCACCCGTGCTGGGCAGTAGGCTGTAGCAGTGTAGCTCCTTTCCGTTTGCTAAATTTATTCATAGTTCGGCACTATGTGTGATCCAGATACAGCTTGGGCACAAGGGGACCTTGGTCAATTTCGCTCGAGCTGACTCTGTAGTGGTGGATTGTCAGTCTGAATTGCAGTGGAAACGAATACTGTTGCAACTTGGAAAAGTTTGATTCACATTCACATGCTTGATACTTGAATTCGGATCGAGTGACACAATTTATTTGTTTTTCCTAGCATTGATCATGTATTCAGTTGATTTATGACCATAAAATTTTCTGATGAACATTAATGCCCTGCATATAGAGATTCTAGCTCTTAATCTTCTTCCAATGTGGAAGTATTGGGTACGGGTTTTTCGTGATGTACCATAGGGCTAATGGAATTCTATGGGTATATGAAATCAGAATTATATCATTGGAGCATTCAAGCCACCATGTGACATCTCGATTACATTCTCTGATGGAAGGACCAGGAAGCAGGTACAGTTCTTGATAACCTCATGTTGCTGCCAGTTGGGTTTCAAACTTGAGTTCTGCTTACAGCTTACAAACGGTTGGTTTCTGATGTTGTCATTTCAAAGGTTTCAATTAAGAAGGACAATGGGAAGACAGCAATGGTCCCGGTTTTCCAGAGCCTGGAAACAATATCTGGAGAAGTATGATTTCCCTGTTTCCTTATTCTTATCTACCTTGCTTGGGTTGAGCCTAGTATTCAGTTCAGGTGTAATGGCTTTCAGGTATCAATAGCACCAGTCCCAGGTAAAAGGATTGAACACATGGGTGTCAAGATTGAGTTGCTGGGCCAAATAGGTATGCTATCTTACCCTTGGCTGCTGCTTGTTCTGTCGGTTCCTGCAGCAAGTTAATTACGAAGCAAGTAAACAACAGTTTTGCTTCTGGAGATGCCATCGACACTGTTACTCAATTCCACTGCTGCTTAGGTTATGTGAAGACGGATAGTTATCTTTGTTTGATGTCTTCACGAACAACTAGTTTCTTTTTATTGATTTATTGCATTTTGTCATGCTATTAAGATGTTCTTATGATTCTTCACACTAACTATAGTGCATATCCATTTTTGCTATGTTGCTCTAAGATGGTTGTTGTTTCTGATTTTTTTTTTCTGCACCCACTGGTTACTGTTATATTTATTGTTGCTGAAATGTTGCGCTATACAGTTTTGTTTACATGGCCAGTTACAATCTCCAATTGTAATTGATATATTCCGCATTAAACGCCAACTTCATGCTCTGCATGAATATGACTTATGTCCTGGATAAATATAAAATTTCCACTGTCAATTTAAGAAATTATTCCCTTCTACTGTTTCTACTTTTGGTCCTCCTAGATCCTGATATTTACGATGGGTGACTATTTCTTTACAGAGCTGTATTTTGACCGAGGGAACTTCTATGACTTCACTTCATTAGGTGAGCTTCTGGTGCATGATATGCCAGTACCTCCTACAGTGGATTTGTGCAATGTCTGGACTTGTCTTTAATATTAGAAGTCTGAGAACATTGGCTAGTTAGTAATTATTAATATAATGATATGCAAGCCCTGCCTGTTTGAGAAAGAAAAAGTTAATAATCATTATCCCTGCTGAATTCTCTTTTTGTCATCCTTAGTTTCCCAGCATGATAGTATTCAAATTTTACCATACCATTATCTTGGTATGTTATTCAAATGGTTAAACCTGCGATTTGTTAATAAAAAGAATAAAGCAAAGTGTAGCTTTATGGATCAAGGTTTACGAAGACAACATGAAAAACAAACGAAAACCACTGAGCCTGGTATTACCATTTACCAGGCCTCGCCTTAACCTCATGGAATAAGTCTCAGTCAGTAAACACCCCAAGGAAGACCAAGAACACACGTAACAGAAAGGCATTATAAATGCAAGCTCGAAACTAAAACCAAAATACACAACTGTTCTAATTGCTCTTTCTTTAAAAAAATTGTGGTTTGTTGTACCATATTTGGCTATTTTTATACTTATCAACTCAGATGTCAGTTCCCCTTACTGTTTGCCTACTCTTTTCTTTTAGTTAGACTGCCGATGTAAAATAAATCACCTGGCTAGACTAGAAGCATATGTTAGTAACTAAGTTGTGCCAATAGGATCTCCTGAACTTGTTGTTCTGCTAGTAATGAGTTGGTCAAGTTATTATTACTTATGGTTTCTCTTCATACACATTATTATGATGAGAAGCTATTATAACTTGAAATGCACTGTTCAACTGTGCAGTACGTGAGTTAGATGTTCCTGGTGAAATCTATGAACGAAAGACATATCCATTTGAGTTTTCGACTGTTGAAATGCCATATGAGTCTTACAATGGGACAAATGTCAGACTGAGGTAAGAAAATGCTATGATTTAGATCAGCACTCTTATTATGTTTGTTTTGCATATTTAAATTTTTACTGCCATTATAGTTCTAAATTTCGGTTCTGCGAAAACTCCTTGGTCATGGTTTATATTCGCGCACAGCTTGAAATGTTGAATTTAATTGTACTTGCAAATTGGCTCTGGGTAAATACTGTTAATCACTTAAATTCAGTTTTATAAATTTAGATTGAATATTTCAATGCCAAGATTTATTTTCACAGTACCCACAGGAAGACCAGTTACTAGTAGGATTGGGATTTGCAACCTTGTGTCACAATTTCTGATATCTTATTTTTATTGTATGAATTGGAATACATGGAAGCTTCAAATAAATATGATGTTTACGACATCTTTAACTGCCTTTATAGGCTTGGCATAGGATTATATCATTTCTGTAGTTGGGAATACAGTTTGCCTCTCTGTATGATAAGGATGCATGATTAGCTCACTGTTTTAGCACATATATCTTCCTGTGAAAGATTTTAGGCTATAACAAAGTACAAGTATAACCTTCTCTCATTATTTTAGCCACTAAATTTGAGAGTAAACTGTCATATTTCCTAAATTCTTGCATTTCCATTTGGCTTGAGCAAAATCAATGGTCAATCAAATGTTAACCATAACGTGTGCACTTGAGCGCATCTTACGGCATTTCACTTGTTTGAAATGTCATGCAAGTTCATGATAAGACTGAAATATTCATATGCTGGTTAACATATATAGTAAAGCACCCGTAAAGAACAATAATGTACCCTTGATGCGCTTTCAGGTACATTTTGAAGGTGACTATTGGCAGAAACTATGTTGGGAATATAGTGGAATACCGGGATTTCTGTGTAAGTTGATAACCACCATTATATTTATACTACCTACATGAAAGCTATAGAACCATAGATTTTATAGTATTTTGGAACAATTTCACCAGATTTTTTATATATTTATCACTGTACTCCATTCAATTTTTCCATCATTGACATGAACTAACCCATTTGAGACAATAGATTTTTTTTAATTTTCATGTGTTCCATCAGATTGCATAGTTAATTTTTTCAGAATAATGATCCGTTTTCCTACTTTTCTGGCAGGTACGAAACTACTCTCCTGTCCCTACAATCAATAACAGTATTAAGGTGAGTTCTTAATTTCTTTACTAACGGAAGCTATTTTTAATTTGATGCTTGTAAGATACTTTAATAACTTAGGTTATAACTTAACTGTGTCATATTATACTGGTAGTCTCTCAAATTGACATTGTAGATGCCTTTGTCCTTAGCAATGTTGACCAAATTTCTCTTCAGAGTTCATGTTAGCTTACCTTGCCACAGCAGGTTCTAGAAACCCGTGAAGCCTGGCCCCTCTTTTTTCATGAAAACTGAAAAATCTGGCCAGTTTGATTTCCATAAAATGGAATAGGTCATGGTTTAATGGACACCTTTATCCCCATTGCTTAAGAATGGATACTTTTTTTTATTTTGACATGATCCAGGTATTGAACCTTGAAATATCAGTTTTGATAGTTTGTAAACAAGGAAAGAGAAAAAATTAGCTCATTTTCACTAGCCACCCACGGGTCCTTCCTTTTATGCGGAAAAAACAGGTCATGAACTGTACTGATCTGATATTCTACCACCAGTCTGACATAATTAAAGTTTAGATACGAAGGTGAAGAGAAAATGTTTGGATGTCCAAAGAAAAGCCTTGGGAGTGTCCTGACCCTCCGTACCACTCTTAGATAGTAATATTCCAAATACACTTGTTCATTCTGAGGGTTGTGTCATATAACTCAAATGAGCTTATATTCTTGGGGAAATAATGTTTTTTGTTGTGTTTGTTCTAAAAAAAGAATGTTGTGTTGATGGTTTTCATTTAATAAGCTGATTGCACCAAAATATATATATTAAATAGCCTTGATGTGATGGAGTTTATTAGAGTTACTTCACAACCTTTTTTTTTATGACATGTCCTGGAGAGCAAGTTAAATAATTTATTTTCCTCGCACTCTATTCAGCTATATACTTAATTGCATGCCTTTTGCTATTTAATGTGATTAAACTAAGAATGATCTTTCTAAAAGATAGATGGTCGTGCATTTGATTATGAAATTCATGTTACTGAATTTTCCTTTTCAGATGGAAGTAGGAATTGAGGATTGCTTACATATTGAGTTTGAGTACAGCAAAAGCAAGTAAGATCATAGGCATATGCCTATCTTTTGTCTTTTCCGATAAGCTTCTCTCTATGGAAACCTGCATATCATTCACTTTTTTGCATTTTCCAGGTACCATCTCAATGATGTGATTATTGGGAAGATATATTTCCTTCTTGTCAGAATAAAGATAAAAAATATGGAGCTGGAGATTCGGCGTAGGGAGTCAACAGGATCCGGCTCTAACACATATGTTGAAACTGAGACTCTTGCTAAGTTTGAGCTGATGGATGGTGCTCCTGTCAGAGGTATGGTTTTCCACTTTACAGTGCAGTGAGTGTTTGCTTCGTTGCTGTAAAGCATTCATGTCCATTCATTGAGCTCATGGCTGCACTCTTTCTCACCTGTAGCTTTCAACACCTCAAAAGTTTAAAGCAATAATGTGCCTAAACATTAAGGAATTAACTTGTTAGCAATTTTAAACCTATGTGAAACACTGACAGAACCCAGTTCATTTGAGTTAACTGCTGGTGCTCATGGGAATTCTAAATTGCCGTGGCCACTGATAACTCCAAGCTGCTCAATTAGCTTTTTTTAAAATAAAAAAAAACTAGCAGTCCCTTGTATGCCTTTTGTCTTTTTGCGCGAACCATAGAAGTTGGTCTGGTCTGCATTTGAACTAGGACTAGCTGTATGGATGCTCATCATGGCAAAAGGATCATGATGCATAAAGTGACACCTTTTCTTCAGATCGACACCTATGGTTGGAAGCCTGAATCTGGTCAGATGTGGTTCCTGCTTACCTGCTTTGCCCATGTAGGAAAACCATTTGGTGAGCTGGGAGTGGACTGAATCATGGTCCATCCTTGAATGAGACATGGACGGAACCAGGATCCACCCGAATCCCATCCTATCGAAGCTAGGCCCATAGCATTTTTCAAGGATGTTGGTGGTGTTTCCCAGCATAGCTAATCGAATTGTGTTTGCAGGTGAATCTATTCCAGTGAGGCTGTTCCTGACGCCTTATGAGCTGACCCCGACTTACCGCAACATTAACAACAAATTCAGCGTCAAGTACTACCTGAACCTGGTCCTTGTGGACGAGGAGGATCGGAGGTACTTCAAGCAGCAGGAGATCACAATGTACCGTCTCCTAGAATCTGCCCCGTCTTCTTAGATCCTGGGGCCCGGAGCAGCATGATGTTCACGTCTCAGGTTTTGTATAATGGAGCATGAGGTTAGAGCGATGTCGTGTTTACCTGTATATAACTCCAGAAGAGCGCCCGTCAGTTTGACTGCTGCTATGGCCATGCAATTTGCACTGTCGTGTTGTTTATGTTCCTTTTTTTTTACCCACTCCTTACCTTGCTTATGGCACAACCGTGGTTAGCTGGGGGTGCTAGTGAATCACCTGCCTATTTATTTACCGTTCTTGTGAGGCGTCTGCAAATCATGTTTAATTTGTCGATATTTTTCTGTGGGATGTTAGTTTAGTCTGACAGCAATGTAGAATGTACTATGTTTTCGTAAGTCAAAGTGTCAAATAATGTAGATTTTACTTGGAGCGTCCTGTTAGATGGTAGATTATTTGTGGTTTTCATAATGTAACATGCAAATTCTACTTGTTTTATGCCATTCTCAAGCTGTTCATTAGCAATCTGTTCATGAAGAAGGTGCCTATATATCCAACTGTTGCTCAACTTATATGCTGCTTGATTCCATAAACTTTCAATTCATTGTTGCGAAATGCAAACCATGAAGAGTCCAATGTTCCCTTCCCCAATCCCATGTAAGTTCTAGATCAGCAGTGCAGCAACAAGCCAAACCAAGCAATTAAGCCAACACCAAACAGCATTATTCCCCTATCTATATAATCTTCAGCACATTAACCTTATCTGTACCACCTAGTCATGACCTCAGGCGAGGAGCCAGAAATCTCTCTGGCGCCTGGTGGTGATGAGGTAGCCGCCGCCTCGCCGGCTCTTCCGCCGGACGGCCAGCGCCATGCACGCCGCGTGCTGCACGCAGTAGTCGGCGGCGCTCCCACCGGCTCCGGCTGCCGCGCCGGCCATCCACATCGACAGCAGCCGCCACGTGACGGAGCGCTTCTTCTGGCCGACGACGAGGAGCGACACGCCCAGCTTCCTCGCCGCCTCCACGATCGCCGGGCCACGGTCCTTCCCTTCCGCCACGGAAACCTCCACGCGCACCTGGTGTTACGAAAATTAAAAACAAAAATCAACAGATCAGTCACCGTATGCATAAAACCTTTTTGAAAACAATGTACCAACAGAACTGAAACTTTTTATTTCTAGAATTCACTTGAAAACTAGTTCAAACATAAGTAAGGCTTTTGTCTTGAAACTCTTCTGCATCAGCTTGGGCTCTCAACACAAGGCATCAAAGTCAAAGCTGGAAGGAAATGTTGGGCCATGATCCTGTCTGGGGACATGATGCATGGTACCCTTTGATGATGCTCAGCCACATGCCCCCAGCCCCCCACCCCTCTGCTGTCAGTTGTGATCTTTGCTTGCAATTGCAGCTCTCTGCTGCCTGGCATCTTTTTCCCCTTTGATCTGACAGTAAACGGGGCCCTCTTTTTCAATTTGCTACTGTCTCATACAGAACGCCTTGTTTCAAGGACATGCTGTCCCGCGAGATTTAACTAGCCATGGAACTGTTTTTGTCTGATTATCTCCTATTCCTCTATCACAAAAGGTGTCGGCAAAGAGTTTTTACAGCTTGTTGTTGATAGCGGATCAGAGGCCTGTGTGTGTCACTTGATGTTATTACTCCAGCAGTGGAAGGGACACCTTGGGACATTTTTCATGAAATGCACGAACAAGTGAACATTGAGGCATTGCTTGGAACACCGAGTTGAATTTGACGGTAACATTGACGACAAGTTGTGTCGGCTCCATGAAATTCTTGCGTTCCAAACAGCCTCAACAGTGTCGATACCATGCTACTGATTATAGGTTATAAAATCTATTTTTTAATATGATGAACAATTATTGAATCATTTTTTTCTTTTTAATATGATGAACAATTATTGAATCCTTCTGATGTACATTCATTGGATTCTGTGGCTTGCACCAAAGGGCAAACAGCACAGGAGATGATGTGTTGAGCAGATACTTGCTGTACCAGCCCAAAAAGAAGTCAATTATTTAGGAGGACCATGTATAGCAAAGAGCTATATGGATGGCATCAGATCAAGGACTCCTCTTTATAGACCATCACTGTGGCACTAAATGCATAGCAGTTCTAGCTAATTGGCAACATGAACGCCAATCTTGATGTTGCAATTAGTTGGTAGTTCCGAGAGGAAATTGATGCTGCAATGCAATTAGTGTTCCCTTACATCGTACGTAGCTTGTTTATATAGATTGTGCCAATGCTATTTCTCAATGATGTACACCTAGATACGAAATTTACTCGAACGAACAGAGCAAAGAAGACCAACCAATTTGAATTACTTCATGTGTCATCTCAGTGTCTACACAATCTTAATTACTTGGTAAAGTGCTACTTGGAGCTAGTTCCATCAACAAAAGATAAAATTATAACGACACAAAGAAGATTAGCATGACCGATTGCGCAAAGCTGAATGTTTCATGTGTGATTGCAGTTACCTCTGGTCTTTTGGCCTGGCAGATGCTCCTCATGGCCTCCAGGTGCTGACACCCTCTTGGATCGCGTCCTGATTTGAGATGATCCTCAGTTCGCAATACGCAATTAAGTTTGCAATCACGGCGAGTCAGTTGGTTACGATATATGCAGGCTTACGCACGGTTCTTGCCGTTGCCGCCGCCGCCCCTGACGACTTCGAGCAGGACGAGCGTGTCGCAGGGCCGGACGGCGTGCGACAGCGCCCACTGCAGCGCCGTCCGGGACTCCTCGCTGCCGCCGTCCGCCGCCACCATCACCTTCCTCCCCACGACGACGGCGGCGGCCTCGTTGCCATTGCCGCCCTTCTTCACCTCCTCGTCCTTCACCGACTTGCTGTCGCCGCCGTCGTCGCTGGAACTGACCTCCTTATTGGCGCCACATATCGACGGCGGCGCGGCGGTGGACGCGGCGCCGCCGCCGGCGGACCTGATCCGGTGGAGGCAGAAGGAACGTAGCGGCCTGGCCATGGCGGGTGCGTGCAGCACAGCAGGGGTTTATTTCTTGAAGTGGTTCAGCTTGAGACCCGAGCTAGTGAAGTGGTGGAGAGGAGTGGAGTGCCGCAGCAGAAGAGAGCGAGGGGCAGAGTGGTCAGTGGTGTGATGAACTGGAGGACTGAAGCAGAGTAATTAGTGCTGGCTGGCATGTGGGTCCCGCAGGAGGGGTGGGGGTAAAATCGTAAAAAGGCACAGGGTGATTGTGCAGTTGTTCTTGTCCCATGCACGCTGGGGTGGTTTCGTAGGTCGGCCGGCGGCCACCTGCCCACCTACATTGGCGCCTTTTCATCTCATCTTCTTTGGATTTTTACCTTTCTGGTTGACTCCTGATTACAAGGATGGGTAATTTTAGGAGACATCTACTTATGAATTCGAAACCAGAGTACCATAGACACTTCTGCTGAATTCAGTTTTGAATTTACAGTTCAGTCCCTTGTAGAATAAGCAATGTGAACAATCTCAGGTCCTAACCCAGACAGTGCAAACTGCAATTTAATTAATCTTATTTTATTACAAACAACAGAGTTATCATGAGAAAATATTTAAATTTCAAGAATTCAGACATCTGCTGTTTAATTTAGGGAAAAGTTCGATTTTCAACCTCCAACTACAGCATAAGTCTGATTTTCAACCTGCAACTACAAAACCGGATAGAGAGGGTCATTCAACTGTCAAAACCGGGAAAATTTAACCCTTTGGGTGGTTTCGAGGGTGGTTTTACATTTTCTAGAAATTTAAAAAGTTTTAGTTTAATAAAAAAATCATAACTAATTCATTTCAAAACCTAAAGTTTTTAAAAATTTTAGAAAATGCAAAACCACCCTCAAAACCACTAAAAGGGCCAAATTTGCTCAGTTTTGACAGTTTTATGGCTCTCCCTATCCGATTTTGTAGTTGTGGGTTGAAAATCAGACTTCTGCTATAGTTGGAGGGTGAAAATCAGACTTTTCCTTTTAATTTATGATGATAGTTCTTTTGTAATCCCTAGATCAGACATATCACTGCACTTGATTGGCAGTAGTGTGATCCAAGAAAGACGAACAAGGAAGGGGAGCATAGTTAATTTTGGACATTCTGTCAATCAATCATCATGGCCCATGGATTCCAAGCTACAAATCCCTATCTTATCCTACCATGCTGTTTGGCCATAAAGCCTGACATTGTAGCACGATTTGGTGGACAAAAATGCAGGCTTGTTTTGACAAATGTGTGTCCTTATCTGAATCATGGCCATCTATACATGATTATAAATTGGCCATGAATATATGCAATAAATAAAGTGTTGTGTCACCGACAAGGCCAGCACAGCTCTCAGCTCTGGGTATGTTCACTCATGACAGCACCGTGTGTGTGCTGAACAGGTGATTGTTGTGAGAGGGAGTGTTGTTTTTCTTTTATGTTTGTGTGAAGATGGGAACTGACCATTTCAACAAAAGTTTGCTTGAGTTTCTTGAGGTAGCCGCATCATGATGGCACTTTTTTCATATAAGACTCAGATGTGCCACTAGAAGCTGCTGGTATTTGAACTCCAACATCATGGCAGCTTTAGCATGAAATAGGGAGGCAAATGTCATCATATATAACCCCAAGGTTCCATTCGCATGATTATGATGTAGTAGAAGTCTTTCTAAAAGTTTATTCATGAATGCGTGTTTAATTTTCTTTTGAATTTGATTTTTTTTTATTTACAGAATATCCAAGAGGATTTTTTTTTCCTGAAGTCATTTTTTCTATTCATGAAATTTTGATATAATGGACTTCTTTAGAACGTTTCCTAATATCTTAACAATAGTTTGCTCGCATTATTGCTACCGTGCCAAATGTCAGCATCAGCCTACCGATTTTGGTCAAGGTCTGGCAAATAATTTCAGTGAGTAGAGTGCCGACAAGCGAAGGTAGCAATAATAATATAGCTCACCACGTCACAACTAGGACCAAAGGAGAGCATCTTTCCGTTTACAATTATATTCTGATTTTCTTTCTTTTTTTTTGCGAGGAAGGGCAGCAGTTTTTTTTTTTTCTCCTATCTATCTTCTGGTAGACAGTTAGCTTATATATCTTTGATCCATCAGCAACCCAGTCTATATGTCTAACCGGCCCATAGTGGCCCGTAAACTTCCACGACACAAAAATAATGCGTGCGGTACTGGTTATTGCTTTTTGCTGCCTGTCAGCATCGTGCGTGCTAAGCCCCATGCAGCAAAGCACATTAGCAAGCAACAAATAGCCCCCATAATCATGAAATAAATATATTTTATGACCCTGTAAACACGGGCTATGGTAGTATTTTTTCACCTTGATCTGATGACATTTAATTTTCTTTTTAAAAATAAAATATGAGTCGTATTTAACGTTTTGTGACACTAGATCCAACATTTTTCCAAATATGATTCAAAACTTTGAACCAACTAGTTCAACATTTTTTTTCAAATCTGATTCAACATTTTGAATCAACTAGTTCAACATTTTCTCAAAACTTGTTTCAACATTTTGAATCAACTAGTTTAACGTTTCTTTAAATCAACTGGTTCTACATTTTTTCAAATCTGGTTCAACATTTTTAATCATCTAAATCTGGTTCAACATTTTGAATAAACTAGTTCGATATTTCTTCGAATTAGGTTTCATTTTGAATCAACTAGTTCAACATTTCTTCAAATCTAATTCAATATTTTGAATCAACTAGTTCAACATTTCTTCAAATCTAATTCAATATTTTGAATCAACTAGTTCAACATTTATATGGCAATGTTGCAATAGTATACCTAAATTGTTGAAGTAGTATAACAAAAATGTTGAACCAACATATTCAAAATGTTGATATTTAAAAAAGATAAAAAATAATATAGTTATATTGGATCTCATTTTGTTGAAAAAATTCTAAAGAATATCATGGTTCAAACGAAATTAAAATTGGATAAATTATAAAGAATATCATGGTTCAAACGGAATTGAATTGGATGCACCATTACGGAGAAAATCATGTTTGAAAATTTGGAAATCAAAAGTTCCTACCGCCGGCGATAGCCTGCCAGGCTGGCATAGACCAACCTGTAGGGTGTAGCGTCCTGCACGTGCTCTGAACTGCTGATTAGCCAGCCGGCCAGCCTCTGCCTCTCCTAACACACCCGCATTTGTTTCGTCCGACTGGTTGTTTGCGAATCGTAAAGTGGAACTTTCTTCCGGAAGATGGATAGGAAATCCGGTTTTTTTTTTTCGGAGCATGCATGAAAGGGGGCGGCCCACCATAATCTAACTGCAAGCTGATAGTTGAACATAGCCCAACATGCAAAACATAGCCATGGCGCATGCAGCAGGAGGACTTCCAGTAGGGAAGCCAGACAGCCCAGATAGCTCCCTGGCCCAGATAGCCCAGCTCGAATTCAACCAAGGCTGGCCCGGCCCATACGCACCCAAATTTAAGCCCACATACCAAAAGGCATCCTGGACCCTCTCTGGGCCTGGTTCTTCAGAGCAAGCTCGGGAAAAACAACAACAGCTGCTGACATGACATGGCATGGTCACATGAAGGACATCAGCATGTGTTACAGAAACCACATCAAACAAGAGGCACAAGCTGGAGCTTGCCACCACAAACTTTAAACAACAAACTACATGCCAGATGTTCAGAAACTACAAGGGGAAAAGATTGACATCTAACAACCTGCAGAGCACCAGAAGTTCAGTGCTCCTCTAGCCGCTGGCCGACGGCCGGGGGCCGTAGCATCCACCACGGCAAACCGCCGGTCGCCGTTCCGGGTGGCGCCGCCGGCGGTCCTGGCTCGTCGGAGTCGCCAGCACTGCGGTTTATACCGGCCAGTTTTCAGAATTTTTTTCTTTTCTTTTTCCAGTTGAAATAACTGAAAGAAAGAACGTGCCAAGCATCCGACTCCCATGGATATGTTGAGTTGCTCACCAGATGTTCAGGTTGGGAACGGCTGCTTCTGCTGCAGTAGAGGAAGCTGGGCTGTCCTTGGCGTGCAGGGATGGATCCAATGCAGCCTTTTCCTTCTCATATGAACACAGAAGCACACACCAGGTTACAGGTCAGATCAGCTGCTACTGAGCTGAAACTCTACGAACAATGCCTTGTGAGGTAATTAATGACAAGTCATCTATATATGAATTACTTCAAAGACGTACAACTTCCATGTTCCAAAAACGTGTCAGATATTAGACAGAGATTAGAATGCATCACTTATGACAGAGATTAGCTTGCCTTTACGTAAAAACAGATTAGCTTGCATTTCATAAAAGAGTCCTGAAAACTAAGTGCTGCACTACTCAGGAGGCAGGGATGCTTAGTGTTCCATAGGTGAAAATAAGAAGATTTACCTTCTGAAGAAGACTATTTTGTTCCACCAAAAACCTTTCCTGCAAGAACGGAACACTTCTGATTACTTTCACATCTCACCAAAAAACAGAAGACAAAGGACTAACAAAAACATTCAAGAATTAGAAGAATGAAAGCCGAATAGCATTTCACATGTTGAATAAAAATGTTTTTTCCTAAAAGATGAAAAGGTATAATTGCTTTATTTGGCACTTGCCTTCTTTCGGAGCTCCTCGATCGAGCTGAGCAGGACGTGGTCCTGAAATAAAGTTGGTACCCAAAAAAAAAAGTCACTGCGAGCACTGACGTTGTGGGTAAAAGACATGTACATTCAGCGTTGCATGTGACCTGTACCTTCCTGGATCTGATGTTCCTCAGAGCGCTGTCTATCTGGTGCTCCAGCTGCTGTACCTCTCTGAATGTAAGGGACTCAAGTTGCTCCCCCATGAGATTCCTGAGCCATTGGATAGCATGCATATGACAAGTGTCAGCAGATAAGGGCCCTATTTGTGTTTCATGTATCAGAGCTCTATATGCAATGAGACATGCCGATCGGGTGAACAGGAGTTTGTCCGGCAAGTGCACATGCATCTTCCAGAGGCTGTTTGGTTAATTTGATGCAGCCAAATCAAGCTTGATCTGTTTAACAGTTGTTTTATTTGGTCAGTAATTGTTTGCAGCTCGCATTGTTAATTACCTTTGGCTCTTCTGTAGAGCTTCAATTCTGGACCTCAACTTGATGTGGTCATAGCTCATGTTGCCCTGGAAATTGTAAATGAAGTGTGATTAGTAAGAACAAGCAAGGGCACAAAGTTTTCACAAATCTGATCCCAGATTCCAGCTTAAATTCATTCATATATACCTGCATTTCTTCAGGGTGGTCTTCCATCACATCCCCACCTTCACATAGCAAATACCTCTCCTATCGGTCAAGGATTCTCTCCATGCTGTTAAAAAGAAGAAATTGGGGGGAGATAATTACTAATACCTTATTGTCATCCTATTATTGCTATATCTTTTTAAAAAGCGAGAAATATAATGGAAAGAGATAGTTAAAAATTGATGAATTATCTCCCAATTGAGTTATGTGAAGGTCAATTTACGATGTGATGAAGAAGCCTTCCCCAAATCGACTAGAATATATATAAGCATAGAAGCAGAAAATAAAACCACTGCCCCACAAATCATATATAGACAGAAGAGGGGGTAGTACATGTAAGAGTACAATGCAATCACATCCAACAACTCGATCAATAATCCATCAAGGGCTGAGTAAAGGGACCCACATAGCTAATACTACGTGTGTTTTTCTTTTGATCTTGTCAGTTTCAGGAGCTGGTACAATGAGGCAGAGCACGGTAGATTAATGAAGGCAAAATTTGCTGTAGGACATGTAGAGTAATGTTCATTTGTTGGTGGATACCGTTCAAAACGCTCTAAGCTGATAGACACTTTCATTTGGAGATAATTTGCTGGAAGACACCGTCTCAATTAAAATAATATTTTTTGCCTGAGGAGATGAGAGAAAGGGGATTAAATGTCAAGTTTGCCCCTAGCTCCACCGGTCAGGTCTTTCTTCTTCCTCCCTCCGGCTCCTCTTCTTTTTTCTTCCTCTACCCCACCGATCCCCCTCCCATCTACAAGAAATTAACTCCACAAAAGACAGGACATTCCACAACTTGCGCTCGATACGACCGGACTTTATCCCATATCCTCATCCCGTACGCGCTCTCATCCACTCATTCTCTTTTCTCTTTCTTCCTCCCGCTCCCACCTTTTTTCTACGGCGGAAGCGACGCGTCGCGGAGCTCCTACGGCAGGAGCGCGGTGGCCGGGCGTGCGCTGAGCTCCAGTGACGGATCGAGGGCGGCGTCCTCAGTGCGAGCGTGCGGCACGGCCCGGCCCCGCGAGCTACGCAGCAGCGGCCCGGCGGTGGCGGAGCGGCGTGGCTCCAGGGCGATGCCGACGGTGACGCGCGGGCGAGGCCGCTCACAGGCGGAGGGAGCTCCACGGCCCGGCGAATGCGAGGCGGGTGGTGGTGGCGGGGCAGCGGTGGGCCTCGGCGAGCCTCGCCCACGGCGGATCCAAGCGGCGGCGAGCCTGGCGAGGGAGCCGATCAGAGAAACGGGAACGATCGTGGGGAGGAAGTAGATAGAATTTGGCCGGTCAGGGGCATTTTAGTCCTTTTACTCCATTTCTGTCTCTGCTCCACCGGAAACTAATATTATAATAGATGCGGTGTCTTTGGGCAAATTAACGCAGAACTAGAGTGTCCTCCAGCTAATTGCAATTTTTTTAAGTGTCTCAGAGCAAATCCACGTTACTTTGCATGTCTAGTAGCAAATTTTGCCATTATTGAAATCCAGGCAGCAGTTCATATTTGGGAGCAAGAGGCTAGCCGCTGTCCTTTGCAACTCAGCGACGCCCAAGTGTCAATAATTTCAGGTAGTTGCAGGCGGCACTGTTCTGCTGGACTCCACGAACAGCTTTTGTTAGACATGGATCAGTGTCTGTCAGCTGCCACAGCTCATTCATATCGAGTGGATAGGCAATGAAGATAAAGGTTGTAGGTCATGCTCATTGGTTAAAGCTTAAATTTTAAAGGCATGTAAAACGTACTACTATATATATATATATACACACACACAGCTTGTTCGCTTCAGCTTATTCAGCCGGCTTATCAGCCACCAAATAGTGTTTTCCTCTCACAACAAATCAGTCGTTTCAGCTTTTCAGCCGGTTTATAAGCTGAAGCGAACAGGCTAATAGCGACTAATAATATACTACAATAAAATATAGGTATATTCAGCCTGTTCGGCTGGACTTATAAGCCGGCTGAAAAGTTGAAACGGCTGATTTGTTGTGAGAGAAAAATATTGTTCGGTGGCTGATAAACCGGCTGATAAGCTGAAGCGAACAGGTTAATTGTAAGTTCCTATTTTTTAATAAACAGGTATAGTAGTAAGTGCTTATATAGTGTAATGCCGTAGTCTCTTCAATAGCGTAACCTTCCTGACTAACTGGTTAATGAAGCACCACCACCTTTTTTGACAAGGATTTTGTTTCATTTCTTGAAGAAATGTTTGTAGCAAAGTAAACATTAGAGTCCACTCCATGCAGTGACTACTAAGGACAGGGTTACTGAACACCGTGACGTTTTGTTTGCAAGGACATGTTTCCTTTTTTCTCTCTCTCATCGTATGCATGCATGGAATCTGGGTGTCAGTGTCACTGTACCTCCAGTGGGATAAGCCTGCACTGTGCAACAGGCGGCCTTTCCTCGTCTGAACAGGATCTGAGCTTTCCTTTCGTCGGTCATCACGTGTGCAGTGCAGTGCCGTGTAGAGTACTAGAGTTACAGTTGGGGTACACGGTGGCAGCTGCACAGTGCCGTACAAGGCAGGAAATGGACTGTACGATACTTCCATAAATAGTGCGTACGAGGTGGCCTCCTAATTATTGATATCTATAATCTGGTACTAGGGAGCTGAGCTAGATTCGTGTACCGGAAAAAGAAAGGCATCATGCATATCGATGGCGCCTGGCGCGCGGCGGCCATGCGATGCGATGCAACGCCGGCGATGGACGCACGTAACGGAGATGGTACCTGCCGTGCGCGGCGAAGTCGTGGAGCCTGCCCTTGTCGGAGAAGACGAGCATCGCGACGTCGGCGTCGCAGAGCACGGCGAGCTCGCGCGCCTTCTTGGCCAGCCCGCGCCGCCGCTTCGAGAACGTCACCTGCCGGCTCACGCTGTTGTCGATCCGCCGCACCTCCACCTTCCCGCGCCCGCGCCCCATCTTCTTCTTCGTCCTGTTCCGCCGCGCTAGCTGTCTCTCTCTTTCTCCAGCTCGCCGGCGGCGAGCTCTCTGCTCCGCTGCGCCCGTCGATCAGTGGCCAGACCACGGACGTGCAGGTAGCTTTGGCTGAAACGAGGCTGCCTAGAGCTATAGCCTTTGCGGCTATTTATAGCAGGGGAGTAGGCTGACTAGTAGTAGTAGCAGTTGCCTCTGCGCGGGCGCCGGCGCTGTCGACTGGTGGTTGGCTGCGTCGCCTGCCGCGGTGGGCTGCCACGTACGGCGCGTGGCCGGCGGCCGTAACGAGGCCGGCCGCCGGGCCCGCCGGGGGGCAGGCGGAGGAACAGCCAGATTCCCGTCCTCTTGCCGGCAGGACTGCGCGGAAATGTGGTGGCGGCGTCGCTGATAGGAGAGATCCGTGAGGAGATAGGAGGGTTCCTCTTTTCCTGTCTGCCCAAATGTGCATGTGCATGGGGTGGGACATGCATGGTATGGACTGTGCTGTGTAGTGTGTACTGCAGGTGATTAGGGGGTGTTTGGATACGAGGTGCTAAACTTTAATAGGGTCACATCGGATGTTCGGATGCTAATTAGGAAGACTAAATATGAGGTAATTACAAAACTAATTGCACAGATGGAGTCTAATTCGCGAGATGAATCTATTAAGGCTAATTAATCCATCATTAGCAAATGGTTACTGTAGCACTACATTGTCAAATCATGGACTAATTAGGCTTAATAGATTCGTCTCGCAAATTAGACTCCATCTGTGCAATTAGTTTTGTAATTAGACTATGTTTCATACTTCTAATTAGTATCAAACATCCGATGTGACAGGTGCTGAAGTTTAGTAGGTATCCACCCTTCAATTCCTTGTAACCAGCTAGTCTGTTCAAAATCGTGCTGATTTTTACGGATGGCATCAATCAAAAATTCAAAATGCTGGTGAAACCTGAAAAGGAGTTCATGCAGAGATCGATGCGAAGGTACTTGAGGTATCCTTTCCTTTATGTGGCCATTGTGGTGTTGCTACATCTGTATCTGCAATTCTGCACCCATCTGATGGATTCTGATGAGCCGCCTGGCTGCTGTACGAGTATGGCAGCAGCCTTTCTCCATCTTCGAAATATTCCGCATAGATTGGAGCAAGAAATTAAAAGCACGTACACCGTAATCTTCATGTCAAGAGTTCTGAGGATCGCATGTTTCACATGGGCGACGTCGAATGGGAGGGACACGAATTCGGTGACCAAGAAAAGAATGCAAGCAACCAATCTCGATCAACTCCGTTTTACGGCTGCTAGGATGGCGACTAAGGGGTGTTTGGACCGCCTACTAAACTTTAGCACCTGTCACATCGGATGTTTAGATACTAATTAGAAGTACTCCCTCCATCCCAAATTATAAGTCATTCCAAAAATCTTGGAGAGTTAAAGTTTCTCAAGTTTGACCAAATTTATATGATAATATAATAACATTTATGGTGTCAACTAAGTGTCATTAGATTCTTCATCAATTATATTTTCATAGTATACCTATTTGATGTCATAAATCTTTATAATTTTCTCTATAATTTGGTCAAACTTGAGATGCTTTGACTCTCCAAGATTTTTGGAATGACTTATAATTTGGAATGGAGGGAGTATTAAACATAGTCTAATTACAAAACTAATTGCACAAATGGAATCTAATTCGCGAGACGAATCTATTAAGCTTAATTAGTCCATGATTTGGCAATGTGGTGCTACAGTAACCATTTGCTAATGATGGATTGATTAGCCTTAATAGATTCGTCTCGTGAATTAGACTCCATCTGTGCAATTAGTTTTGTAATTAGCTCATGTTTAGTCCTCCTAATTAGCATCCGAACATCCGATGTGACCCTGCTAAAGTTTAGCACCTCGTATCCAAATACTCCATAATCTCCTGTTACACAAGTGCTACTTGCGTCTTGTTCAGCATATGAGAGTTGGGACGATGATATAGGGTTTTTTTTTTCTATTTATGATGTTGGGCGCTGCGACTTTATGAACATTATTTGCTCCTAAACACCGTCTTTTGCATGCTAAACTGATCATATTACGCAATTAAATGGTATTATTTCCCCTTGACAAAATTGTCAAGGGCTTAACGACTACCTCGCGGTGTGCAATCCTTTATGTATCTGAACATCAGGTGAGTACGCTTTTGATGGACATTTGCTAGTTCTTTATTGGGCTTTACTGAACCATTAGTGAAAATTGGACAAGGATGGCCGTTCCTCTAGTAGTAATCTGTGACGAGATAGTTTTTTTTTTGCTTCCCAAATATGCATGTGATGAGATTGATTGGAAAGATTTTCAATCCAAAAGTGTCAATTTATCATTTATGGGTTAAACCGTTAAAATCGTACCTAAGTGTTTGGAGATATGATTAGCAGTGTATAGTTGGTAGTTGGTTGGAGTCAGATTCCTCTGATAACAGGGGAACCAAATGTTGTCACCATGATGGACAACACACTGATGTCACAGTTATGTGGAGGAAGCATCGATCAGTGTAGGCTTTCAAGTCGCGCTGCAATATTTGATTAGTTGTTCCCATCTGAACCGTCGTCTGCAGCCATTTGGCAGCCTTCTCAATCTTCGAAATATTCTAGACAGACAAGTAATGCATACTAGCAGTTAAATTCGATAAATTACCAAATGGCGAACATATCAATTATCATCATCATAACACATAAGAGATCATGCGATTGTCTCGTTAGCGTTTCGTCAAGAAAATATCACACCTTACCTGTAGTTTCAGTGCGTTTGAAACTGAGAACTCATCTACTGCAGCTGAACATCTGACAGTAACTCATCTATCACCTCACCAATACAGAAAAGATAGAAACTTCTGAAGCTCAACAGAGCTTTGAACAATTTTAGTACAACAATGAGCATTAAACAGCAAACAACGTATCCAATACGACACAACTTGAACAGTTTTATACATCAAAGCATCACTCACGATAATGTCAACATAGTCGTGACGCCCAGTTCCATCAACAAGGATAGAGGTCAGCTCTTAGTACTAGTAGCTGCTGATCGACATACAACACACACGAACGCATGCGCACGCAAACAAGCAATCCGAGCAACGTACATACCATGAGCAGTTTGATAGTTACTCATGGGAATACAAGTTTTTTTTTTGGTTAAGTAGGAACCTTTCTTCCAAGCTCATGGTGGAACTAACAGCAGGTCGGCATCACTTGCCGTCCTTGCTGCCACTGAAAAGATAGTCGAGCGAAGAGCCACCACCTGGAGCAGCTTGCACCTTGGTTGATGGACGGTCCTGCAGCATCGCACGGCAGCTAATATAAGCATAAAATGTTTCATGGTCCAGATTTCTTAGATGTCTCTGAGCATTTTCAGCTCTGTTTCAAAAGGCGGCACTTAGCTCCACGACCTCCACCTAGGCACTAGGCAGACCATCACTGCCTCACCCAGCATCTAGGCATTTTGTCTAGGTACTAAGAGCATTTTCAAGGATTGATTTATATATGGAAATGGGAGAATTGAGGATGGAAGAAGATGAATTATGGTGATAGAACTCATTAATGCCTAATCATGTTAAATACGTTGTTTTTTATACCAAATTCATCTATTTAACATGCTATCGAGGAAAAAACACAATCTCCCAGGAACACCTAGGCGCTAGGATACCTGTTCAGAATAAACGATCATGAACATTGGGTTGTCATATATAAGGTATTTTAGTAAACTACTCACTATTAAGAGTAGAAGTGCATGACAAATTTAAGAATCCAAAGGATTGAAGGGACTATCCATCTGAAAGGCCAAACAACTCAGTAGATAGATTAATGCAAATTGCGTAAGCACGAGACATTGACATTTACATGTGTGGGAAATTTGAAAGTTTCGGGTCACTGCAAAGCATAAGTAGACCCAACAGTCTCAAGCGTTGTTCGAGAAAAAGTAAACCCAAATGTTAGAGTCTTGTCTTGTTTAATTACTAATGCTCACCACATAACAGCAGGCAACATAGATTATTCCCACTGATATTAATGCCATACTAGGATTTAACAGCTATGATTGCAATAAGATGTTACAAACATAACAAGGATGATCTGGGCTCTTCTAACTGTCAGCGATTTACTAAGATAGGTCAGTTGAAAGAGCTTGTCAATGTAACCATTCGTATAAATGCAAATGGAGAACAAATACTATAATCATATTCTTAAGGGTACTCGTTGCAAAATCTAAACGAGCACTTCTAGATCATAGGCTACAAGCAAATTATGCATGAGAGCAAACAGAAAAATTTTCTACATCCACCAGCACAACACCCAATCGCTAGTCCAAAATAGCATAATCAAAATGCCCAAGTGTCATTGGATACTGACCGTAAGGAAATTTCCACAGTTCTGGCCTTCAGCTCTCATGTAATTGTTTGATCTACTACTTTGAATACCAGCTGGGATATCTTTTAGTTTCTCAGCAGAGGACGGAGGTGTTGGCTTTTGAACAGGTGCAGGCTTCTCAGCTGATTTTGGAGCTTCATCACTACCAAAGAGGTAGCCTAAGGAACTCTGACCACCCCCACTGCTAACACCACGACCCATCTTGTTGAAGTTTGTCAATTACTCTGCAAAAATCAGTTTGAGGTATAAGAACAGTGTTATCTCCAGAGGACCCAAAAAAACTTAAGCAGCATGCAACACAATATAAAATTCTAAAGACAGAATCCATGCTTAAAACAACAAAAGGAGTTTCATTGTGCTACTTTTGTTCACCCAATAGACAGTTTACCATCAACAAAACGAAGAATTTTCAGTTGTTGGCATCTAATGACTCAATTTCTTAAGCTAAGGGGGTAGGTCACACTAACACTTTGCTGCATAGCATACCAATAATTAGGTAAACATGAGTACTCAAGTGCCCGCACATACTTCTGACTACTGATCAACCACCATTTTTACCCAATCTAAAGTACTAATTCATATGACTGTGAAACAATCTGTAAAAGGGAAATCCATACATGAGTACAGCTTACTACTTCGGCTTGCTTCCTTTTTAAGCAATGTCGTTGAACCACTTACACAAAATAGTAATAAGCCGGTGCCACAAGATTTGCTCAATTATTGGTTCAGAGAAAAGTGCAAGCCAACTAAAGAAACCTGGTCTGGTACAGCCTATTGATGTATCCACCCCAACTCCCCCTGACGGGTAAGCTATTGACAGTGGCAGCAAACAAGACACGATGGCATTATAAAATTTCTCATCTATAGCGACACAAACAAGGCCAATTGCGTAAAGGCACTGTTCAAAGTTCAAAAATAAATTCCAACATGCGTGCACGCACGCACCGTGGTTCGTCACCGACAAGCCAGAAACATTGCCATTTTTCTTTAAGAAGAAACGCAATAACTAGGAACAGATTCGCGGAATCTCTGCGCCTAAGCTCCTGTTCACAGCAACGAACTGTCGAGAGCGCCGGCAAACCGAGGAACAGATCGAAGACCAGCAGGCTCAAGCAAGAACTGGATCGCACAGCGCGGGATTACCCCCTCTTATCGTCAGGGAATCTAGCGATCCGGGAATCTAGTGATCCAGCAAACAAAGCCTCGCCAGATATCCACCTGAATCAGCACATCGCGATGGCAGATCACACCGCTGGAAGCAGCAAAATGAATGCAAATACACCAGCAACCTACCCCCAAACGTCCAACCCGAAACAGGAAACCAAAACCCACGCCCCAGCGCGCCGAGGACGCGGCATCAGGCCGTCCCAATCGCCAGACTGCCAGGAAATTTGGGGGAAAATCCCCGCCAAACCTCGGGGGAAATGGCGGCAGCGGGGGAGCGGCGATCGGTGCCGGAGCCCGCGGCGGAGCTAGATTCGGGGAGATCACGCACCTCGGTCGCCGGATCCGGGTGGAGGAGGCGGGGGATCCCGCAGCCGCCGCTGCTCGCTGCCCAGAGCCGCAGGTGAGGAAGGCACGGAGGGGGAGCCTCCCTGGTTGGCTCGCCGTGGCTTTTTTTAGTGGAGGGAGTTTTTTCGATACAGTTCCTCAAGTTATCGCTAATTGCGATTGACATTGACATGGCAACCGGGGGGTAATTGTGATTGGTAATTTATGCCGCATTTTATTTATTTTCTCGCCAATTTTTATGTATAGTTGAAATGAACCTAGCCATTTCAACAGTTATGGTAAGTGATTTTGTATACGACACTGATTCCAAACTAAAAGACTTCATAATTGATGTTCTTCACGGGTTATTCCGTGTAGTCCCATGTGTTGGATGTAGATGGTTATACATGTAGATATTCTATAAGTAAGGACTAAAAACTAATACAATTATTTTTCTCTGATTTCTGTTGGCCACACAAAAAGGCAAGTTTATTGTGTAGCATTTTACCATTTATTTGATGGCTAGAGGCCCCATTGTTGGGTGCATTAGGGTCATGGTTTCCAATCAGAGGTGGGTATGATGCAGGGCAATGGCAGGTTCTAATGATCCAGTGGGTGGATTTGATCGACTTGTATAGGTAACAGGGCCCCACAAAAGGATTCTTATGTGTGGATTGTAATTAGAACATGTTGTGATGTCTAGAATTTAGAGCCCAACGAGTATCAGCCATTGGATCATCCTTCCTCATTGCACACGCTCATTCCATTCCCAACAATTGACATGCACCAGGGGACGATGCGGATAGTAATATATGTTGAGCAATATCGGGGAATGGTGATAATATCCGTTGTGTTCGTTTTCTCATCGAAGTTTATATTTTAATATAAATGAGCCTTGCTATCGAAATTGTTGCTATAATAGTTTATTGCTTCGCACCAATTTAATAGAACTCCAGACAAATGGTATTCGCAAAAAAAAAGAACTCCAGACAAATGAACTCCAGTATAACAGTTTCTCGATTCACACCCATCTAATAAAACTCGACGAATGATCTCTGCAGTAGACCTATAGTAGTTTGTTGGTTCACATCGATCTAATATTACTCCACACAAATAGTCATTTATATGCTTAGACTTACATTTACCATGCATGCACATGTTTTACATGTGAGACCTAAAAAAATGATATGTCATATTTTTCTATTCAGGTTTTTAAGACCAGACAAGCATCTTTGCTATAGATCTAGATCTGATGGCTAGAGGCCCTGTGTGGGGTGCATTCGGATTGTGGTTTTGCATCAGGTGGGTATGATTGAAGATGATTGGTTCCGGCCTTCCAGGTGGATTCGGTGGATCAGGTGAGCGAGATCTAGGTGGGGGTGGGGCCATGGAGCACGATAGGGATGAGCTATATTTTGGTCCAACAAAAAGGAGTTATTGCATTCCATTCCCATTTCCTCTTACTAAAATTTTATTTACTTAGCTCCAACGTGTCCCTCTCCTTTGATGATATAAAAAGTTATCAAATGATGTGTTGAATTTTCTGATCTCCGAATCCCTGATCATTCCCACTTGCCAAGGGCAGATTTCAAGTGCTTGGCATAGCACTCAAATCGAAGTCAATGAGCACATTTCAAGGGGATCATACCCAGAAAAGAAAAGAAGATCAAGTTTTTGAATAAACTGCTAAATATAGGTAAATTAAACAACCATAATGATTGTGATGCCTGATCTGCAACACTTGCAATCCACAATTGATTCCAATAATGTAACCCAACTAATGAGTAGGAAAAAACTCTTTTGAAAGAAAAAGGTCACAGGCTAACAGCACAACACACCTCGTATCTCACTCTTCTTCCTCGTATCAACGACAGATGAACAGTTATGCACAGGTAAAAAAGTGGAGGTGCACATATCATTGGTATTGCTATAAACAGGGCATAAACGTATTGGTGCATATGTTCATCCGACAGCTCCCTGGATTTCAATCTTGTCAAACACAATTTACAGCCATCTGAGTAGAAGGGCTTAAACCCAGAAAGGAAATATAATCATAAGCACAAGGGGAGATACTTGATGTTAGCCTGCTCCCTGTGTATGGTATTTATTCGCTGGATCCATCATCATCTTTGCTACTAAGGGTGTCATCTTTGCTACTAAGGGTTCGTATTATCGCTTCTAGCACCTTGATATCACTATCTTTCTTCGCAATCTCCTCTTGCTTCAGCCGCAACTCCTCCATGTGTAACTCAAACACTCCTACAAGATGTAATCGTGATCAAAGAAAGCATTCAGTTCTCGAAAATGCTTAGCCTATCAAAATGCTAGGCATGCTAGTGTAGAAACAGGACAGTACATACTTGCAGTGTTCTCCAGCTCCTTTGTGACCTCCTGTGCACGTAACTCAGCGGCTCGTTGGCCGGCTTCAGCCTGCCGTTTCTCTGTACGAGCTCGAGCTGCGGCAGAAATGGCAGCATCGAGTTCGCGTTCAAGAGACTGAACCCTCTGGTCAAGAACCTAATCCACAGAAACAAGTGCAAACTTAGGTAACTTATGCCAGAAAACCAATAAACATGACCACCTATTTCCCCATCTAGAACATATATGGATCCGGCCGCAGCAGAGTCGAATGGTCAATGGAATTTGCATTTATGTACTTCCCTCTGGATACATATACTTTTCAAATTTGAAAGTACATGCAAATCAGGGAAATAACATGTTTTGGTTTTGTACCATATACATTGTTTCATAAATTACAATAACTATAACACATCACTTCATAGTTCATACACTGGATTTATTACTACAGATGCACTGAAGACACAAACTTTATTAGATATTTATAAAAAAACCTTATCAATTACTATTTATGCGGAGATCCTGAAATACAAAAATGTCCTGCAATCCGAAGGAACTAACTTTAGTTTAAACTCAATATAGAAAGTGATGAGTTTACAACAAATCAACTAAATACTGATGTCTTAACTTATGCTTCAACAGACTCCAATTAAGTTGCTATAAGCTGGAGTTCGTTGCAATAAGCTTGAGTTAAGGACCCCAAGCTATCTGTGATAAAACACAAAAGAGAAAACAGTACATAACCTATTCTCACAATAGAGTTTAACAAATTAGCATAGCATGAACTTTTGTTTCTGGAGATTGTGTAATCTCTTCCATATCATCAAATTGACAATATATGTAAAACTCAAAGGAGCAAAATTTGACAGCTAGAGTCAAACAGATGGACACATCATAATATCCTACAGATGAACACGTCATGTGTTACCCAGACAACCTTGTTCTAATTTTTTTTATCAAGTTAGACACCCTGCACCCATATCATCCAACTGATATTTGGCGTGTCCCCAAAAAATCTGCTGAATCGGACACTGACACCCGCGTCCATGTAACACAGCCTATCCAAAAGATGGACTTGTAAATCCACCTTTCCAGATTTTTCCGATAGTTCATCGCGTCGCTAGATCCAAAATTTAGGCTGGTAATGCACATTTTGACAAAGTACATCCCTGTATCTTTACATTTCCGCTTCCCAAACATCATATCATTGTTGGCATATTACAGTAAAACAACAAGCTTGCATATGGAGTGCAAACATCTTAGAGTGTGTCAAGTCCAGCACCATTCTACAATAACAACGAAAGATTGAGAGGTTTCATTGGCAAGCCTTTAGCATTCAGTTTGACCGATCAATTTTTCCATTCCATTCAAAGAACAAATTCCATTTGATCGGACTCGATACCAAAACCCATGCCAAAGAGACACAGGCCACACTAGAGCGAACCATTGAATCACCCAAAACCACACCCAGCTCAAGGTCCCCTCTTGCTTTCAGAGTTGCGGGTTCCGCATTTCAAGTGAACTGGCTCGAATCCGCGCCCTTCAGAAGGCGACGCCAAGCAGCTGGAAGCGGAGCCGCAGAGAGGGCAGGACCGCAGGAGGGATCGGGGACGGACAGGACACGGCAGCGACTGTGGGGAGTACGCCGTACCTTGATGGTGCGCGCCTGGTCGGCGGCGAGCGAGGCCTTGGAGAAGATGTCGTCGTCGACGAAGACGGCCTTCCGCGCGAGCAGCTTCTGCAGCCCGTCCACGTTGGCGCCCAGCTCCCCGAGGTTCCCGATCGCCGCGCTCCACCGCTCCCCCGACGCCGCCGCCGCCGGGGCTCCGGACGACGACGAAGGAGACGGCGATCCCGAAGCAGCCGCGGCGCCGGGGGCGGGCGCGACCGCGGCCGCGGACTTCTCCCTCTGCGCCGCCATGATGATCCCCGCCGCCGCCGCCGATCTCGGCGGAGTCGCTTCCTTCCCCCGTTTTTGCGCTCTGGCCCCTGCGCCTTGCCCGAAATTACAGAAAAGGGACGAACCCCGTGCCGACAACCCGCCAAGTCACTGACGTCCGGGACCACCTCACCTGCGGGCCCCACGCGTCATCGCCGTTAGACGCCATCCCCTCCCGTTACCGCCTCCGCCTGAAATATCCGTCGCCCACCCGCGGGCGTGGAAAATATACGAGCGGATCGGACGGTCCGATCCGCCGCCGCTCGTGCCGATCCGATGGCGGAGGCCGCTCCCGCGAGCCCTATATGTGCCTTGCTCCCCCCACCCGCGGCCTGCTCCTCCTCCACTCGGCTGTCGCCGCCGCCTTCCCCTAAACCCTTCTCCCCGAATCCCCTGCTCATCGGGTAAGCGCTTAAACCCTAGCAGCTAAATCCCTGATTTTTTAGGCTGTTTTCGGTCCGATTGATGCGGTCCGTCGCGTGGAGTGATGCGCGCGGCGGCGATCCGCGTCCTTTCTCTCTGAGATTTTTTTTTGGGTGGGTTGGCGGGGGGGGGGGGGGGGGGGGGGGTTTGCTGGATGCGTCGTTGGGGAGCGAATGGCGCGTGGAGTGGGGGCAGGGTTTAAGATTTCGTGTTGTTTGACGAGGAGAGCAGATGCGGCAGTTTATGGTTGTTTTCGTGCCTTTGCGCGGGTAGGGGTTTAGGGTTTTGCCTACCTGGATGGCTCTGAGGGGGTGGGGGATCGAGCGTTGGTATGTGACATCGCTTTGTGGTTTCGCCCCTTCGCGTTGGGTGGTTAATCAGCTGCTAGGTTACCCGCAGGCGTTTCCTGTGCTTAAGGTAGCATGGAGCTGTCGTCTAGCATATATACAATATGGTATTTCCGGTGCTCTGTTTTCCCCTGCAGTTGATGGAAGCTCCATTTTGTCACTTAGTTGATGGATGCTTTTTGTGCACTTTTTCTTTTATGTTGTATTCTTTCTGTTACGATCTTTTGATATAAGAAATGTCAGATTCGATAACTGTGAGTCAGGCTCTATGTAGCAACAAACTTCACCTGTTTCTGAGGCTGCTTTTTGAGGATTACTCCCAAGATCATTGTTCCATATAATCGAATAAAAAAATACCAAGATCTATACTGAATTAGTTTGTTCCATGTCTTTTCATGTACAAAAATCAAATTGTTCGTTGAATCTTTTGACTGTTGAAACGGCATCATAGTTGTTCATAGTGGTGGCTATTTGTCTCCTATGAGCTTAGAGGGTTCATGGTTTGCCTGGTGATTCTTGCTTTGTTAATTGGAGAAATCGCTTGTCCACGCTACTGATAAGGCCTAGCTTCTCCATGAGTTTGAAATCTTATTTCCCCCCCCTGATTCGCTGTTTTCTCAAGTGTCATAATGTTTGCACATCGTTTTGGGTTTAAACAAAACACATATTTTCAAAACATTGGAAGTTGTCCATGCAATTGATTGGTGTCTGGAACATTTATTTCCTGCTGTACTTAGTACAAAAGTACCTTCAAGCATCTCCGTTATTATTGGATATAAGTATTACATATCTGTTTCTAACACTAAATCTTCTCCTATTGCAGTTTGGAACAATGGCGCTGGCTAACAAGCTTGGTGGTCTGCTCAAGAAAGCCACTAGTTCAAATCCTTCTATCTATCAAGCAATCAGATGCATGTCATCATCCAAGCTCTTTGTTGGAGGTTCTGGCCTGTGAATAATTTATATGCTCATCTGCTTATTTGTCAATCAACTTGTGCTCTATAATTTCCTCATACCTGTAAAATATTGTTCAGGGCTTTCTTATGGTACCGATGATCAAGGTCTCAAAAATGCTTTTACCAGATATGGACAGGTTATTGAAGGTATCATGCCCTTTACCCTCTTCGTGGCTCTACTTACTTTGCTGTGCCTGTCTTGGCTCTACTCTTTTTTTTTTCTGGACCTCTCTTGGCTCTACTTTTTGTTGACCAGATATGCTTCAATCTGTCCAGCTAGGGTTATCATGGATCGTGAGTCTGGGAGGTCTAGAGGTTTTGGCTTTGTAACTTACACATCAACTGAGGAGGCTTCAGCTGCCATCACAGCAATGGATGGATCGGTTAGTTCATACTTGGGATGGTTATTACTTGTGTTTTCGTTTGCATGCTAATGTTTTCGGTTGCATGCTACTGATATTTCATCATGTTTCAGTTAAAATAATTTTGCTATAACCAACTAAAATTTATCCTGTTTGCATTCTTAACCTTAGTTGGGGCTAACCTCTGTTCAGGCCTAATCCTAGCTTGCTCCCTCCAATCCTTTTAATTTGTATGCATTAATAGAAATTATGATACATTAAGAGTGTTGATAGATGGTAAGATTTGTTGAATTTTTTGTTGATTGTGTGTTGTTCGTTATTCACGTTCATGGTCTGTGGTTATATCAGTAACAGAAAGCTTTTTAGTTCAAGTGTTCTGCTAATATGAACTCCAGTGAGTTGTAGCTTGGGCAGTACTAATGTGTTATTTGATCAATGTTAAGAAAACCATGATATTCAGAGTCATTAATGGAACCATTTCATTATATTGGGTGATTCTATACTTCTTTTCTGCCGCTTTTTAAAACGTCAATTTCTATGTATGTGGTATGTTAATTTAATCGAAACTGTTTACGTATGTTCAAAAGGGATACAATGATTCCTTGATTTGTAGGCTTACTATTTGCTCCGTGATTTAATGTTGATCTTTTGGTTGGTTGCATTGAATTCAGTTCCATACGAAACATGCAGTGGTTTATATCTTTTTAATTTCAAATGTCTTATTCTCTTATTCTTATGTAATTACTATCCTGCACTCTACTTCCTTTCTTTGCTGATTCCAGGATCTCGATGGAAGGAACATTAGGGTTAACCATGCTACGGAGAGAACAGGTGGCTTCCGGGGCAGCGGTGGTGGTGGCTATGGCGGCGGTGGCGGGTACGGTGGTGGTTATGGTGGTGGCGGTGGTGGGGGCTATGGTGGCAACTATGGTAACAGGGGTGGTGGTGGCTATGGGGGTGGAGTTGCAGGTGGAGATGAGGGCAATTTTGCTGCTGGAGGAAGCAACAATTTTGGTAACAGCTTTGGTGGTGACAGTGGGTTTGGTGGAAACCCTGCTGGTGGATTTGGTGCTGCCAATGGCTCCCCTGGTGGTGACGAGTTCTCTCCCAGCTTCAGCGGCAACAAGAACGACGAAATCATGGATGACATGTTCAAGGATGACGAGCCTGACAACTACGCCGACAAAAGGGCCTAGCTTTCATCCTCCGAGCTACCCTAGCATATCAGTAGAAATGAGGTGAAATGATCATCAGGATCAATTCCAGAACAATCTGTAGTGGCTGGTGTTTTTCTGTTAACTTTATAGGTCTCTTCTGTCTAAATAACGGAACGAGGCACGTTGTTTTGAGTTTGCTGAACTATCGAAGTGTGCTTTATTTGACCTGCTCTGTTGCATGTTTGCACTTCTGGCAAACGATGGCAAACATTCCTGTCTTTAGGCCATTTTGCTAGTGTTATCTGTTATGTCCTGGCCTGCTAATCCATCTGGCTTGCTTTATGCCATCTGGAATTATGTAGATTCAGAGTTATGTTAGTTTAATCCTTTAGTCATTCATTAAATTTGTTTTCTAGGATTGGCCAAAAAAAAGTTGCTACTAATGTGAAGATGGTCTGTCCATAGATGGAAAGATCTGTAGATCTACTCTAGGTTGATAATTTGTAGGTGAACATAATCATTTCTGAGTTCCAGGTTGAAGTTCTCAATTGCGGTAAATCTTTTGACTTTCCAGAATACTAATCTGAAGAAGATGGTTTCTCAGATTTTTTTTTTGAAATAATAGATGGTTTCTCAGAATTGTTTTAGGGGAATGCTACGTATGTATCGAAGCCAAAAGAGTTTGTGTCGCTACTCAAATATTTGGTGTCGAAATCAAAAAGGACGTAAACTTAGTTTTGCATGTATCGAAGCCAAAAGAGTTTGTGTCGCTACTCAAATATTTGGTGTCCATATCAAAAAGGACGTAAACTTAGTTTTGCATGACAAATCGGAACGTTTATGTTGCTGGGAGTAACCTGAGGAGTGCTTTCGGCGTCGTAACAGATAAATTGTATCCCAGATCCTTGAGCACTCTCCACTCCATTTTCAGCATCTACTGATGAGGAAGGTATCAGCTCTTGTTGCAAGTGCACTGGAAGTTGAGACTGGGTCAACAAGAAACAAATACCAGGAGCACAGAGATCGATCTCATGGTATTGTTAGGGGAATTTCTTTGCAATCCTCACTACTGAACCGTGCACCTTCATGTTGGTTGCGGTGATCATTACCGCGCTGATGAGTTTGGAAATATCATCTGGAAGATTTCGTTGCTGTTACGTGTTTTGCTTGTACTCTTTCTTGTGCTGCTGCTGCTGCTGAGGCCCTGTTGGACCCATCCCATCTGTTCGGAAACGTGTGGGATTGGTGTGGCACCGAGCTTTACGTCCCTGTCTTGGTCTCCATTTGCTCGGGGGAAGAAGACACAAGGGTCGCTGTTATCATCTCCAAACGGTGACACGAGTGCATCGTCGCTTGTCCGCGTCTCGCCATCCTCCTTTTCCAGCTCCCCATAAATCAATCTCCCAACTCCATTGGTGAAGGTGGTGAGATCCCCATGCGCCGCACGAGTTGAAAACTCCATTGATATCAACTTATCAGGTCGGGACCCTTTTTTTTTCCCCTCAGTGATAGGAAGAAGGATCTCGCCAGAGTTTTTGCGTCAGCGGCCGCTTCGCACTTGCCGCCGCTAGCTACACGCTTAAAATGGCCGTGGACAGCGTTGTCGCATGTGCGTCTTCTCCCCTGCTCGCTTGGGACAAGGTAAGTGGCTCTTCTTGGCTTCTTTCGGTGTTCATGTTCGTCTTGCCCTTGTCCATGGATTCTTCGTCTTGGGATTTGGGAATTCTTGCAATTTCAGAGATGGATTTCCAGAACACTCATCTTCTTGCAAACTAGCAGCTAGCATCCCAATTCTCTGACGAACAGATGTGAAAAATTAACACTCTTGCTCAAAGCAGGTGATCGCAGGAGGAGCCCTCAAGATGCTGGTGATCGAGGACAAGGCCGGCGCCATCGCGCTGATGCTGGCGTCACTCCTGTTCCTGGGCACCTGGCCGGCCCTGCTGACGCTGCTGGAGCGCCGTGGCCGGCTGCCGCAGCACACCTACCTGGACTACTCCCTCACCAACTTCCTCGCCGCCGTGCTCATCGCGCTCACCTTCGGCCAGCTCGGGGGCGGCAAGCCCAACTTCATCCCGCAGCTAAGCCAGGTGACACACATCTCTTGGTAGTAACTGATGAGGACGTTCTTGCAACGACGAAATCTGAATGATTCTGAAATTTGGGTGAATTTTTGTGTTGATGAAGGACAACTGGCCTTCGGTGCTGTTCGCCATGGCCGGAGGCGTGGCGCTCAGCGTTGGGAACCTGTCGACGCAGTATGCCTGGGCCTATGTGGGTCTGTCAGTGACTGAGGTCATCAGCTGCAGCATGGTGGTAGTGATAGGTAAGGTTTGAACTTGCAGCAACAAATGTTCTTGATCTGGTAATGCTTATTATGAAACATTCTTGACTTCTGGATGTTTATTAATTTCATATTACATCTCATGTGCTATCTTATCTCTTGTATTTTTCAGGCACGACGATGAACTACTTCCTGGACAACCGCATCAACAGGGCAGAGATACTCTTCCCTGGTGTGGCGTGCTTCCTTGTTGCCGTCATCCTCGGCTCCGCTGTCCATGCCTCCAATGCAGCTGACAACGAGGAAAAACTTAGGTAATTATGCTGTACTCCTATATTGCTCATATTTTTTTCTTATTTTGCACTATTCGCTGTTCGACAAGGATCTTTCGGTCTTTCGTATTTTTCACCACGTCTGTAACTGAATTACCTCCTACTTTCAGACATTTTTCTGAACGCTAGGCCTTTAGCATCTTCCATTCACTGGTCTGATCGTCATATCACATAATGTTGCAGGGCAAGTGAAAGTGAGGAACCAAGCAAAGAAGCACTTAATAAAGGAATGTTATCCAATTATGTCGGAAGAGCTGCTGCTGCTGCTGCTTATGACGATCATTTCTTGCAAATTGTAACTTTCCATAATTTCTTCAATTTCAGATGCTCCCAAGGACTTGGAGAATGGAGCCTCTGGAACTAAGCATGTCACCAAAGCTGAGGCAGGCACTGCAGAATTCCTCATCGAGCTCGAAGAGCGGCGTTCCATCAAGGTAACATGTCGTTTCATCATCCAGTCATCCTTAACATCTTTGTTCTCAACATTTTTCTGAAAAACTGGAACATGCTCCACGTAGCAACACGCAGGACTGATCTTCAAGATCTTCCATTGTACTACTTACCTGCAGGTATCCAGGTCAAGCACCTTCTTCGGGCTTGGTATAGTGTTCTTCTCCGGCGTGTGCCTGTCGCTCTTCTCCCCGGCGTTCAACCTTGCCACCAACGACCAGTGGGACGCCCTCCCCGCCGGCGTGCCGCACCTGGCGGTCTACACCGCCTTCTTCTACTTCTCCATCTCCTGCTTCGTCATCAACGTCGTCCTCAACATCCTGCTCCTCTACCGGCCGATGGCCGGCGCGCCCAAGTCCTCCTTCAGGGCCTACATCAACGATTGGAAAGGCCGGCAGTGGGCCCTCCTCGCCGGCCTGATCGGTGGCTTCGGAAATGGGCTCCAGTTCATGGGCGGCCAGGCTGCTGGCTACGCTGCTGCTGATGCTGTTCAGGCATGCCCGTTGCTTGTCCTTTGTTTAAATTTAAATTGATGACGTCTAAAACCCTGAACCTTCAAAATGAAAGTTTGCAACTTTTTGAATCACGAGTTGTGTTTAAGAAAATTCTGATTTCTGTTACTTTTACCAGGCATTGCCGCTTGTGAGCACGTTCTGGGGCGTCGTTCTGTTCGGAGAGTACCGGAGGTCGTCGCGGAGGACTTACATCCTGCTCGGGTTCATGCTGTTCATGTTCATCACTGCCGTCGCGGTGCTCATGGCTTCGTCAGGTCACAGGGGCAACGAGTGATCACCCCTTATGCTTCTCAAATGATGTTCATCTTCTGTTTGCAAGCGCCAAACCACCCTTGCCGTCAGGATGCAAAGAAATTCAGGCAACAAGGCAAGGGCGCTGCTTCAGGAACCAACAAGGGGGATTCCATTCATGAGATTTAAAATAAAATGGAGATGTAAATAAAAATGCTTGTGGTGCGATTCCATGATAACTTAAAAAGTATAGAACTATATGTATGATAGTTTTTTTTCCTGTTCTTTCCAAAGAATATTTGTGGCAGAAAGGATAGCAACTGAAAATTGTTCAAGAAGTTTCTCAATAAGCTTCTCAGACTTGTTGCGTTCATCATGCAACATTAAGAGGCAAACAATTGCAAATGCAAGGAACAGTATTTAAAATGCTTTGACATGTTGAAACTTTAAAATATGTTGCAGTTCTTGTCTTTCCAGAATATCAATGTGAACTTGTGAAGAGAAAGCGGCCAACCCTCATATGTAGCATTTTAGGGGTATTTTACAAGAACTAAAATTGTTTCCATAGTTTGACCCAATTCACGGTTTCCACCAGAGATGTGTAGTAAACTACCCCATTTGTTGAAAATTTGATTGACCACCTCTATTGACCCTTCAATTTCTCTGACCAACATTCATTCAAAGATCTTCAAAATTTGCTAGCTATATCTTTTGCTTCCTAATCTTTCTTCAGCTTGAGGGACATTTCATGCCTAATACCTTTACATCTATAAGCTATTACTGCCATTTCCCTTTTGAAAAGCATTTTGCCAGGCACAAATTTTCAATGAAGGTATCTTACAAACGGTATCTTGTCATAATTATAACGATAGATGGATTGATAGTTACAATCCTGCAATTATCAACTCAGGGCAGCAGCCTGCACACAGGCTTGGCTTTACACGCAGGCCATTTTTATGCCGGTCGGAACAAATGCTAATAATCTATTCTAAGTCTAATGCAAGATCTGAAAAAAGTTCGGGAACAGAAAAAAAAACTACTTGGGGCAGCACAAGGAGATCAGATGAGTAATTTATTGATTTGGTGTCAGGATGGTTGCAGCAAATGGTTGAATCAGCGGGGAGCTTGTCAAGTGAAGAGTGACTGCAGCAGCTCCGGTGACCTCAGGTTGGAAACACACTCGAACTGCAACGGAACACATTTCATTACATGGTTGCAAAACAACAGGCTTTTTGACTTGCACAGCGACAAGAAGGATATTTGTGATTTCGTTTGCAAGTTTCTACTCTGATAGAAACTCAAACAGCAAATTCGTGATTGTATACCTTTTGCTGCCCGTACTTTTCACGAATGGAATTGAGGGGACAATCTCTGGTGTTGTGCTGCAGTTCCTGTAGAGCGCACACACACGTTCGAATATTGGAGCTTTTGTAAGAGGTGTAGTACTCAAGAGTAGGGTTCTGTAAAAGAGAAGCCACTGATTAAATATAAGACAAGTTTTAAGATGATGTAGAGATACATATGCAGTGCTTTTTGTACAAACCCATGGATGATCTGATTGGTTTAGTGTCCATTTTGCAAGGAAAACTGAAGATGCTGCCACCACTGAAGGAAGAAATTTCAAGAAACCATAGTCGATCAAAGTCAACTCCGCTAGATATTTGGCCAGGTAACACAAAGTAGACAAAGGAGCCTGGAAATGTAGTTTGGCAACTTAGCGTTGAGGATAATAAATATAAATTGGAAGGAATTGTTGCAATGTGGTTGGGTGCTGATCTTACGGTACAAGAAGGTTGTGCTGCTCTAAGGAATCTCCTGATCAAAGTTAATGAAAGCAAGAAAAAGTATGTTAGTGAAGAAACGACTTTGGTTGGAAAAAGGTATGTCAATATGTGTGTGGTCACCAAGAGTAACCTGAGAAATGTGTTTGTTGTTGGAACAGATAAATAAAATCCCAGGTCATTAAGCACTTTACGCTCCATGTCCAGAACCTGTGGATTTAGGAGGATGTCAGCTCTGGAAGCTCAATGGCTCTTTGCATATATGTTGAGCAATCCCTCAGACTCCAAAAGAAACAAATACCTCAGCCTTTTGATATGTACTGTCTGTTATGATACAGAATTCTTCAACGCTTGGAGCACAGAACTCTTCATATTTCCTGAAAATAGAAAGCTTATGAAATTTCTAGTGACATGGAAATCACAGGCACTGTATCATAAGTAAAAATAATCACATAGAACTTGCAGAGTCATTCATTTGTAATTATTCAATGCATTATCTAGAGAATAAGATGCCTCTGTAGCTAGGCAAACCACATGCCCATATATTATACATTCTCCTATCAACTGGACAACTGCAAAGCTTCTCAACATTAAAGTATTAAAATCCAAAACTTACGACGCAATCAGCATACTGGTTATTCCTAGAAGTTGTAGTTCCTGCTTTTGAATACATTTCTGAGAAAGATACTGATCAATAAGATATACTGTAAGGTAAAGTGTATCTGCCACAAGCTTATATTCTTCAGAAACCTGAGAAGAGAACAATATATAAAACTTCATAAGCTGAGAAGCCATGAGAAGCAAAGATTCAAATGTGTACAAATGATAATTATCACGTGAAAAGGAAAAGGCAGATGCCTTGAAAGCATGAGACAAATGTATCAAGTCTGATTCTTATGCTGAAGACAACAGTCATTATACAATGACTGCTTCAGCATATCATGCTCTCACCAAGTCATCATCAACTGGTTCAGTTTTTTTTTTCAAATAAGCAGGAGCTGCGCAACATTGCATTCAGGAGAAGAAAATATTTAGAATACAACCCACACACATCCAAATTGGTTCAATTATTTCACATAATTTCTTCTCTTCTCTGACATCAGATAACTACGATATACGTGGACAGAGAAGGAAAGAATTTGCATAGGTACAGTATGTAGCACCCATATATAACTAGATACTTCATGTTTACAATGTGAAGTTGTGCAGTGACATGCCAATGATGAATGCCCAATATTGGCCTAAAAACATAGTTGTAGAATTTATTCATCAGCAATCCGTACAAACCTCAACAAGCCAATCAATTAGAAGACCTCGCATGCTCTTTGTGATATCCTGTTGCAATGTCTCCATGTAATTTGGCCTAGGTCTTCTTATAAGCTGGGGGATAAGACAAGCACATAATGGAGTCTGAACGCAATCAATCTAGAATAACATGCCAACAATGCAGCACAGAGATGAAACACAAGTATCCGAAACAAAACATTCTAGATCATAGGAGTTGTGAAATGTGAGGGAACCAATGGTCTGCCTAAACAGTATTAAGAAGATTTTATTTTTCACCAAAGAACATTAACTTACCTCTGAGGCCATTAGATTTCTGTATATCTCTGCAACGTAAGTAACACACATTTGAGGATCACCATTATTTTTGTCAATGTCTACAATGTTAAAACCATCAGACCCCCCTGTAACAAAATACAGATTTTTAGCTGCTATACCCACTAAATAAGACGTATGAGATTCTACAAGTATCTCAGAAACAAGGCATTACAAACACATTTACGTCACAGTTTTGTTGTTTCTATGTTCCATGGCTGCAGAATTACTGAATGATAATCAATAGTATACTCAGAAAAGATGCAGGCCAGCCAGCAACACAGGGTAACATGAGTACATGACAAGACAAGAATTTTTGTGGAATTAGCTGTTGTTCTGAGTTCTAACTAATTTTAAGCATGGCAGGATGCATTTTCAGATGTAGAGTCCAGGATATGTTTCATTCTATCATCTAAAAAAACTAATTTTAACTAAGAGAAGTCAAGATGTTTAATGCTGAAAAAAAAAGATGCAACTGGACTAACCAGCCTTTAAGGCAGCAGTTTCGAGTTTATTCCTGGCATTTCTTTCCTCAAAGAATGCCTCATGACAAGCATGGTCTCTGTTTCGTTCAGTATTCTGTAGTGACAGAGCCCCCTTGTTTTCAACCAAAACATTATGCTTCTTTTTCTGTGCCAAAAGGTCTACCTTTCGTGTTTCTTCAGCACTGTTAGAATCATTCACAAATGAACTCCCCCCAACATCCAGGGGGGGAAGCTTGGGGATCTTTGCACACTGCTTGTTTATGCTCGGTCCATCCTTCTGGGAGGGCCCAGACTGGAACAAAGGACATACTCATCATTCTATTGACAATGATTGGTAAAGTGTAGATTGACAAATAATGGTAGGATAAAGTAGTATTGTGTCGAATATCTTGATACCTGCAGCTTAGTCACAACAATGCACTTTTTGGAAGCTAATTTAGCACAGCTGTTGTTGGTTACATTCTTGAGAACTGTGCGCCTTTTAGGCTGAGGAGCTGAAGCTCCAGCAACGGTGGAAGAATTTTCATCTGAAGCTTTCCTTTTCATCTTTCCTGTTGCAGCATGTTTTTGTTCATTTTTCAGATGAAGTGGTAAAGAAGGAGCCGCCCCAGATCTTGTACAATTTGCAGCAGCAGCTTTAGATCGTGTGATTCTACCACTGGTTGCTTGACAAGCAATAAGTACTGGTTTTTCCTTTCTTCCAGCCATGTAAGCCTGAATTTGCTAAAACAACAATGACATTATGATATGTAGATGGAGGGTAAAGAAAAGAATAATGTGAAAAAGACGTGTTTTTGAGAACATGATAGAGCTGTGGAGCCGAACAGGTAAATTGGACTATGAAGTATGGCATTAGGAATGATGCTACTTTATGAGATAAGCAAGGGCAAATGCAGGGCTAACATAAAAATAAGTTTTTTGGTGAGCATACGAGACATATTTGCAGATGTTGAATTAAAACTATCTGATGTCATGAGAGCACAAGCATAAAAATCATGAATACTTCGACATACTCCATTCTGTGCCACATTTCTTTTGAATTAGAAAATTAATAGAAGTGGAAACCCACAGCCATGAAACTAAGATTGCACATTTGCAGAACCAACTTGAAATGTAACTAAATGTGAAACTGGGTTATGTTGTTTCGTTTTCTTCAACAATAAAAGGGCTCCTTTTTTTTTCCAGAAATTATGGTGTTCCTGACACGATAATGTTTACCTGTTCACGAGCAGTTTCTATTTCTTTTCGATTCTGCACGATTGAGACAAAAATGCAAAGAGGGATACTAGCGGTTGATCGCCACACAACTAAAGTTAACTTGCCCATGCACCATTTTTTAAGTAGATCAAACTGGAAAACATAGCACATCTACACCAAAGAAAAATCAAAGCCCGTTTTTTTTCAGGGCACACAACCTAAATCTCAATGGGGCCGGATGTACCTTTAATCCCCAAGGTTATTTGCAGGGAAATGAACTTGTACTACACAATTCCCACCGTGTATCACCCAAATCTGGGATGAGCCGTACGCCGATTCGGGGAGAGATAAAGATTCGGGTTTAATCGCTTGCAGCGAAGGGAATGCGCTGCAGAAAAAAGACGAAAGATTTGCTGAAGAAGGGAAAGGTCGCCGAGGGGACTTCCATACCAGCAGAACGGAACCAATAAATCAATCAAGGTCCGTACCAGCGCGCAGATGAGGACGGCGGTGGCTGCGGGACGGCGAGTGCCCTGGATCTCAGCGCCGCCCGGCGGCGTGAGGCTCAAGAGCAACCCGGACGCTGGTTGGGGGTTTTAGGCGTTCAGGGCGGGCTGGGGTCACCATTTGAAACAGGGCCAAATCCGTAATTTTGGCACAGTAAAACACGGTAATTTTTGTAGCTTGTTGTACTTGAAATTTGAAATATATTTTTTTACCATTTTCCTATCATGGATCTATCGTATATGGTTATTCTAATTACTGATAGAAAGTTATAGGGCTTGAATTTGAAAACGTGCGCGGGCATTTGTGGAAGTTCAACCTATAATACACCCTCCTCCTTAACCTTTGATTATGGTAGTATAATCCCACAATCAATTGTGCCATCTGTTTGACTCATTTGTTCCCACAAACAACAAATCAGATAATAAATTCCAATCAGTTCAAGTAACGGTTGTGATTTTCAAATCCAGCGGATGTATTGGTCCCTAACTGAAGGATTTGAAACCATGAAAGATGAACATGATATGACTGCAGCGGTTGTATGGGTTGACTTGGTGTGGTGCAAACATTCTCTTTGGTTCATGTTGTCCGTGACCGATAAAAGATCACATGAAAGTCACAAAATTATCAGATAGACATCACATTGTACTGGATTCACAGGACATAACATTGGCTCCCTCAAACCCTCAACATCCACATAAAAAAGATGGAGGTAAAAAAGAAATGGTTCACCCATCATGGAACTCCTTTATTGAGGTTCTTGAAATCAGTGGTGGGGATAAACACAAGAACCCGCTCACAGTTCTTGCCCCACCTCTGGATTACTAGAACCCAGTGTTAAACCAAAGGAGCTCCATTGGTAGTTAATTATTCATCGGTCGACACTTGACACTGTAAGGATCGGTATCAGTGTTGCTAGGAATAACATTATGCCAAGTAGGCCATCAGCTCGGTGAAATCAGAGACAACCCAGTCGGCTTTTCTTGCAACTGCCTCCCTCATCTGGACTCCTCCATAGCAGATAAACAAGTCCGCTCCACCAGGTTGCCGAGCCTGCCAATGCCATATGTGTAAACATGAACTTGCAGTAAAAGCTAAACAACATATAAAGTTAGGACCCGTTTGGCACGGCTCTACCTTATGCAAACTCAACATGTTTCCACATTGCAATGCTTATATCAGGATGGGAAGAAAGAACTCACGCATCTGTAATCAGGCTAGCGAAATCGATAGATCCCTCTTACCATTTCTTTACCATATGTAAAGACAATAAAAGTGATTAATAATTAATCCGTTAGCCTTTTAGGGAACATTTGCATTTTTTAAAAGCGCTAATGGAACCCAATTTATGAAATGATAATGAATGGCTCACTACTGCAGTGCTACCTTGGTTCCATAGGTACAATGTAGTGAATGTACAATTAAATATCTCAAGATCAGTTGCACCATCTCCAATCATAACAAGTGATTTGTACCTGCATTTCTGCACACACAACAGTACATCAACAATGCACCAAATTGCCAATGCCAAGCAGAAAAAGGTGCAGTGGTAAGAGTTGCATTCAGACCTGTCTTATGTGTTGAACTGCCACAGCTTTACCCCCAATTCGTGAAGTAGGCTTGGTGGGGTCAAACCCAGCATACTCTCCAGAGGTTCCAAACAGTAACTGATTAGCAAAAATGTTCTCATGGGGGACACCAAGCTCCAATGCAACAGACTGGCAGAACGAGCAATGGGTAGGTCAAAGACAGACTTTGTTGAATATGGAATAGCAGCATACATATTACCTAAACTTATCACATTATTTTATAAATTAAGAGTGTAACACATATCAGTTTATGAGGACGGAATAAAAAAATGTGTATCAAAGAATGGAGGGATCTGGTTTTGTTTATTGTTGTAATCTTTGAAACTGTGTCAAAAGTAAGGCTAAAGAAACATAAAGTTGAAATGAACAGAAGCTTGTGGGATCAAAATCAGAGTATAAAATGCACACTGACTTCCCTGAGATATCACTGGGAAAGTATTGGACAGCTTTAGTGTTTATACCTTAATCATCTGTTGGAAGCCCCCAGAAACAAGATACACATCAGTATTTCTAGCTTTTAGCTTCTCGATCAGTTCAGAGATGCCATTAGATATCCTATAGATCAAATGTCACTTGCATCAAGACTAGTAGAAAAACGAGAGGCCTAGCAACAAGACTACAAGTAATGGGTACAAGCAATATTACCATGCAACATGAAACTTGTATCAGGTGGCTGCATCGATATGTACATGCAGGAGATAGAAAATGTATCAAAAGGCTTGGAGCATTGCGATATACAAAGCCACCTCTGTTTGAAATGAATAGGAAGTTATCAAGTACTTCATCATTCAATATGAACCAGGAAATGTGGCAGGAAATCAGGATTACAATCAATTAAAACAATCCATTATTTTCTTCTGTGATCTAACCATCTCAAAAACATAACTAAATGACAATAGAATATCCCTTAAAAGATAAATACAAGAATGCGACAATGAACTTGCATGTGGGCTTACCTTGGTGGCCTCTTCTCTATACAGTCCTGTACTTGGTCAATGGATGGCTTGAATAGAGATAACCGAGCAGCAAGCGCCTCTTCAAATGCAACTGAACCAGCCATGGCCCTATAAACAAGAAACCAAGATCAAAATTAGCACTCAAATTGAACATTCCACAGCAACTTGCAGCATTACGCAAATGGATTACTTGGCTACAGCTCCAGAAGCTAACTTTTTTTTAATTACTTAGCTGTCCACTGGGCAACTGCCTGCCCTGCCCCGCAGAAATCTGCAAGCTCATCGATGCCCTAGTCCAGGAAGACTGTGCTGTCGACGTCAAAGCACACTGCGTCAGCATCGCACCAGGTCCTGATAACCTCTGGAGAGAATACCAAGGTTGGCATTAAGCGATTCTGACTAGTAGAGAACCACAACGTAGTGCACAAAAATAAATCTCACAGCACTGACGTTTGGAAGGCTGGTTGTTCTCCAAATCTGAGGAGGAAGCACTCTTGTACGCCTCAAGTGCTGCTGGTATGAAATTGAGATGACTTGAAAGTTTAACTTGGTGGGACATAGGCTTCCTCAAGGCTCTTGGTAAACCAGAATTTGTTCGCAATCTAACTGAGGACACCTGAGGAATGTAGATCAACTGGGCTGGATAGATTTGCTCTCCATTCAACTGGGCCATTTATGTATGCATCTGTATAGAATTAATAGGAGAAAATATATAAAAAAACATAGCTTTTTATGATCATTGCACAAAGGAAACCCACAAGTTATTGGACTAGCGCCCCTTGATTTGGTGGGGTGAAGGTTTTTTTTTGAAATCTTATGATCAATTGATAATAAAACTTGGGCTTAATTGAAGTAGGAGTAACATGTTATTCTGAGTTTAATAATCACTTAATGAAAAACCAGCGACACACTTTACAATGTACAGCAGTGACATCATCCCATCCTGAAACCAAGCGAGAAATACCGGAGAAGTTCTTCTTTCGCATTGTACGCACATTCAAAAGGACTAAATGTAGGCATCTTGACGGGGGATAGGCGATCTGGCAATGGATAGGTTCTCTAAAGACAGATCCCATCCCATCCCGGGATTTGTCAGAAACTGGCGGAATGCAGGGTTCTCCGTTCGGATTCTATCCCCTTTTCTCCATTCCTGACAGGATTCGAGCTTCCGGAGCAAAGAAGAGGGAAAAAATACTCACCTCTGACTTCCCCCGGGGGCGGCGCGGCGTATCGACCGGCGAGCAGCGGCGGCGCCGGCGCGGTGTCGTTGGAGGGGCTCTCCGCTCACCAGGTGGAAAGCGGCGGCGGCGGCTCAACTGAGTGGTGGGCCCCGCCGAGGAAAGGCAACGCCAGTGGGCCCTTCTCACATCCAACGGCTGGGAGCAACCGACCCCATCCAACGTCTGGAAAGCGTCCACGTGGCAGTGTAAGTGTAAGTGTAGCCGGGGTCAGGCGGTCGCTGACGCATGGCCCTGGCTTCCCTCGCGGCCTCGCTCCCCATCGCCGCCGCCGCCGCGAGATTCCGATTCGGCGTCCGCTTCCGCGGCATGGCCTCCGCATCGGCCGCCGGAGCCGCGACGGGCGCGGCGGCGAGGGTGGGCGTGGTGCAGATGACCTCCGTGGGGGACGTCGACGCCAACTACGCCACCTGCTCCCGCCTCACCAAGGCAAGCTTAGCCCGCTACCCCTCCCGTTGACTTAAGATCTAGATAGATAGACCGCCGGTGTTCGCTGGGCTAGCGCTAGTTGTGCCGCCGTCGACCGTGCCGTCCCGGGCTTAGGTGTAGTAGGATGCGGCGAGTAGGGAGAACGGAGAACTAACCCTCCTAGTTCACCATTAGGCCCACTACTAGCAAGTGATGCTTAAGTTTTCATGGTAGGGACGCACAGCAAATGCAGCGCCATGGTCCAGCAGCCGATTTGATAGAGAACATTTTGGAAGGGCAAATAATTGAGATTATGGAAATGGGAAGAAATGGAGGTGGGATAAGAGAAATTTTCCCCCTTTTTCATGTGTGCGGGTGCCGATGAATCAGAGTGCAAAAAAATGCGTTGTTGTTTTTACTGTGTTATAACCATAGTTTGGGTGAACCCATATGAATGTTGGAAATGGGAAGAAATGGAGGTGGGATAAGAGAAATTTTCCCCATTTTTCATGTGTGCGGGTGCCAATGAATCAGAGTGCAAAAAAATGCGTTGTTGTTTTTACTGTGTTATAACCATAGTTTGGGTGAACCCATATGAATGTTGGTTGGAAGTTATCATTCATGTCGTGCTTCAACGCCATGGCACAGCCAGCTGTCTTTCCTGTAGAATGACAGTGCTAAGCATATTCAAATATGGAACTTCATGCTATTATGTACCCCCTCCATTTTAAAGATTTGACAAGGATAAGCGAATTACTTCAAATATGGACTAATCTAATTAGCTTGTCCTATTATGTATCTGATGTTCATGAAACCACCATCAATAAGAATAATAGTTTTTAGTAGTTACTAGTTAGTACCCTCAGTAGTCCCTATATCCTTGCTGTTTTGTAATTTTATGTTCTCTTAAGTTGTTTCTTCTATTTGCCCTGTTTTTATTATCAGTAACGCTGATTAGACTAACATGGTGTATTTTATTTTAGGAAGCAGCTGCCTCTGGAGTGAAATTTCTTTGCTTCCCTGAGGTCTTCTCATTCATTGGATCCAAGGATGGCGAGTCTGTTAAGCTAGCTGAACCATTAGATGGGCCAATAATGCAGAGATATTGCTCACTTGCAAAGTTAGTGAAAACAAAATTGTTGCTTCTCTTTAATATTTCACATCTGTCTCGTTTCAATGTGAATAGACTATAGAGTGAATCATTTAACTTCCGAAAGTGCTCCTGTATCCAGGGTAGACATTCTTGTTGTCTAACTTGTATCTTTTTCTTTTTCTTTTTCATCTCACGTAAGTATCTTTTTACCATGTCTCTTGTGTTATGCTCCCCTGTCCCATCTATTATCTGATTCGAAAACTTCTTTTAGCTCATATGCATGTCTACAAGCATATTTAACACTGCTACACTTTCCTTTTACCTGTGTCCTTAGTAGCATTCACAATTTTTTTGACATTGATTTTCTATTAGCGGGATTAGCACTTGACTTATCAGGACTCTACTTTGGCAGAGAATCAGGCATGTGGTTATCTCTTGGGGGCTTTCAGGAAAAGGGACCTGATGATTCTCACCAGTACAATACTCATGTGTTAATTGATGATTCTGGAAAAGTTAGGAGCTCATATCGAAAAATACATTTGTAAGTTTGACTTTCACATCTGTGGTAGTGTTCCTGTTTAAAAGCAGTTCACCTAAAACCGTTGTAATCAGTTGCCGAGGTGTTTGCTTAGCCTCCTAGCTTGAATCAGGTTAGGTGTCTTAGAGCAAGGCCAGCGTATAGTCATTCCAAAATTTTTGAAGCTGGACATGTCATCTGGGTGATAGCTAAGACAAAATGCTCCAGCATATAAGCTAAAGCAAAAGCAACCTTTTATCCGATAAACAATTATGGTTGTCAGCTTTTTCCTCCCATGCATGTGGTAGTCAAGTAGTAGTGATGAGTAAAAAAACTACTTTATTTGAAGCACTAGGTGCAAAAGCAAGCACCACTGCTAAGCTAGTGCTTGCTAGCACCCTGCCCTCCAGCATGTGGCGCCTAGAAAAAGTGGTACTGATGCTTTGGAGCACCCCCTCAAAACTTATGTTGGAGCTGCTCTTAGGCTGTCGTTTTACTCTTCCCCCTCTGTTTCTGTACTAAACCTGGAATTTCTGTTGCTTTCAGTAATGGGAATGGGGGATGCCTCGATTCGAAAAAAGAAACTTTCACATCTGTGGTGAAAACTTGCTTCTGTAAATATTTGCAAACAGCTAGAACTTAAAACACTCGTGTTTTTCTAATCTAGAAGGATGTATGTGGACTTTACATTGCATCTTCCTAGTGTTAAGTGCTAGATTCTTTTTATCGTCTGCATCAATAAGGAAACATGATGATCACATTTCACTATTTCAGTGCTATGAGTTTGTTGTTTTTTAACCAGGGAAACACTACTCATCATAATAACCTTAAAAACATGGAGATGTTTCAGCTAACTAGTCATAGCACAGAAGTGTATTTACGAATGTTTCTGTCAAAATGATAAATATTTGGTATCAAAGTGACTGTGCATTCTTTTCCTTTCCTTTGTGGCAAAGGTTTGATGTTGATGTACCTGGCAATATGGTGTACAAGGAAAGTCGTTTCACAACTGCAGGTAACTATATATTTCCAAGAATATCTGTTTTCTGGCAGAGGTTGATGTATTTATGTATGATGTATGTAAACTTTTCAGTGTTGGTTAAAAAACAACTGCTATTTGAGTTGAATTTTACACATTAGAGTTGTCAGGCAATGTGTCCATGAAACTATGCAAAGCATACACATAACAGGGTCATAAAATACAAATATACTCTTGTAATAAAATTTATTCATAAGCAACTCTGTGCTTTTTGTAAGTTTCTTCAAGATCATTCAAATACCTATAGGTTATGCAAGAATTGCATGTAGCAGTTTGTTTATAATAATTCTTGCCTTGTTTATTTTGACTTCTGAGTATCTTATAAATAGTTGTGGACTTGTGGTAATAGTTATATCACATTGACTTGGCTGCAAAAATGACTGCTATTGTCTTACTGTCTTGGATAAAGTAGTATCTACTGTTGTCATAATGGATTGCAGTTTATTCCTTATATGCGATTTTCATGATGTGTTATCTCTCTTATCAGGCGATACAATTGTTGCTGTGGATAGCCCTTTTGGACGGTTGGGGCTTACTGTTTGCTATGATTTGAGATTCCCAGAGCTTTATCAAATTCTGCGCTTTAAGCATGAAGCACAGGTAGTTATGTATTCTAATTTACTGTACACAAACTATATGATGGTTATAGGAATGCCTGCCTATCATACCCCCCTTAAGAAAGTGTAGGGCGATTGCATATTTTCTGGTCCTGTCTTAATAATTTTTCCTTTTAGGTATTACTAGTACCTTCCGCATTCACCAAGGTAACCGGGGAGGCACACTGGGAAATCCTCCTCCGTGCTCGTGCAATTGAGACACAATGTTATGTATGTAAATCAACTCCTATCTTCTCATTTACTTGTGTATTTGTAAATCCAATTATTTTTGTATTTTCATGTTATTTGCAACATGAGATAGATAGCATATAAGTTAATACTGGACAAATAGCAGCATCTTGTTCTCGTAATTTTACATGGTAGATAATGTGTTCAAACCATATCACTAGGTTATCTATTTGAAAATCCACCATATGCGTCTTTGTGATTGCCAATTCAACATGAATGAGCTATGCTTATTTCAAAATCCATTGTTTATGTAATTTACTGAAATATGTATATCAGTTGTTTGGCCTTGCATGATCTAAGCAAGTTAAATAAAGAAATTCCCAAACAATTCATAGGTTATTGCTGCGGCTCAAGCTGGAAAGCATAATGAGAAAAGAGAAAGCTATGGTGATTCTATAATTATTGATCCATGGGGAACGGTAATAGCTCGACTTCCAGGTATACCTTTTTCATCTCCTTTATTAAATTAGGTTTATTTTGTATATCTTTACTGAGATTTGTTTTCTCAAGACTTATTATCTGGTTAATTCAATACCTCGTTTCGTAACTACCATAAATAATTTGTTTCCGCTGAATTGATCATCAACATCTGCTACATTGAAATTCTTGACATGGAAACTGTTATACACATACATTGAAGCACTGGTTGATTAAAAAAATTGTGACTACAGATCGGCTCTCCACTGGATTTGCAGTTGCAGATCTTGATTTGTCAAAAGTTGAGGCTGTGAGAACTCGAATGCCAATCGCAGAGGTACTAATGCTTTCCCAGGGACCATCACTTTTTGTCAAGGAACTTATGTTCAAAGTTCAAACATAACCCGAAGTTTTGTTCATCTCTAACAGTTTAGTGTTATCCTATGTTTTGCAGCACCGGAAATTCGACAGTGATTGGAAATCCTTGACTCACCAATAGCTGAGAACTGGTCTTGTATTTCCTCCGTTTGTACATTTACATTTGGCATATTCGTTTATATGCACAATTGCCACAAGTTTCGTGAATAGCTTGTTTGGACTTTGGAGACCTTCCAGTAGGACAAAGATGTTGAACAAAATAAGCTGTAATGACGATGACATTGGGTCGAAATGGATGTATTACAGACTTACAGTACGAGTAAGAGATTTGGTGCTAGTTGGAAATTTTTGGCTGATCTGCCAAGTTTTTAGTGGCTACAGTATTGGAATTTGGAATGTGGATTCAGGCATCACGATAAGCGTGTCTGCGTGTGAATGATCTGAAATCAAATAGAGTACGCCTTGTGTTTGTATCGTGGGCTAGAAATTGATTTTTACTGAGATGCTTATCTTCACGTGCAAAGCACTAAAAGAAATTGATCTCTAAATTCAACAACCAATTTTCTTATAATATAAGCTTGTCCAGTGTGACTCTGCGAAACCAAACAAGCAAAACCCCAGCCAATCATGAATCACTAAGAAACGAAAGAAAACCTCTGTTATCAAATTAAATCGCATAACACCAGAGTTAACATTTTACAAATAGGTTATCTTGAACGGCCAAACATTATTTTAGCGCAATGCTGCATTACCAACTGTTTCCCTGTCGAAACTGACCGCAAGTAACCGTCACGTGCACACAGATATTACGTACTTTCTAAATTCTAAATTCTTAGAGCACTCCAATAGACTCTCCATATTAAGTTGTTCATTCCAACAAACTATCCATTTCCTACTCTCCAAATCGTAATAGCTAAGTTCCTCTCTAAAAATCTATAATCTCTATCCATTCAGAGCAACTCCAACAGACTATCCATTTTTAACTCTCCATTTGACTCTATCCAAATTGGTAAAAAGATTTCTCTTCATATTGAGTTGCTCATTCAAACAGGCTATCCATTTCCCACTCTCCAAATCCCAATAGCTAGTTTTCTCTCTAAAAAAACTACACTCTCCATCCACTCCAACAACCTCTCAATTTCGCACTTCAATAGACTCTCCATTTTGCACATTTGGCCAGCCAAACTTGCTTGCTAAGTATGGAGAGCGTGCGAAAGTATTTGGCAAGCCGGATGGGATGGCCATCCGGATAGCAACTCTGTTGGATCGTGAATTTCCAGCAGACTTGCTAAATTTTGGCTTGGAGAGGAAGATGGTAAGGCTGTTGGAGTTGCTCTCAGCCTCTCCATTCCGCACTGACTCTCCATTTTTTGTGCGGGACCCACATTTAGTAAGGCAAACTCGCTTGCCAAGTTTGGAGAGTTTGGACGATCATTTGGCAAGCTGGATGGGATGACCATCCTAACAGACTTAAATTTTGGCTTGGAGAGTGGGATAGCAATTCTGTTGAAGATGCTCTTATGTCCAGATGAGTATGTGTGGATACCACACGTCAAAGTGAATTTGATATTTATAAAGCATTTTGCTTCACTCCGCAGGTGATGCAAAATCTCAATTTTCAGACTACCCGATTCTTCCTCACGAAAGAATAATTTCTTGTAAATTTGGAGTGAACAAAAACTAATATCTTCAGCCTGTTTTACTCAAATCTAAAGTCAATTTCTACATCATAGATACCAAATTACAGAAATGCTAAGTTACATTACGAACAAAAGCACCTGAGATATTACAAAAAAAACTTTTTTTTGAAAGTTATTACAAAAACTGTTGAAGAGACTACTAGAGAGAACAATTAGTAAATGTTTCGCATACAAAAAGGAATAATGAGTAATAGCTGAACCTAGTGCCCACATAATATACAGTGTTGGTATCTATGTTTTAACGATTAAACCAGTAAAGAACATAGATTATCAAACTCTTAGTGTTGTGCAAGAAATTCCTTTCATTGGGAAGCCATCACTTAAAAAAACAGGCAATTTGTCGCCTAAATGGACACAACTTGCATATTGATTTTTTTAACTATAATATATGTGTATTTGATAGCAACTAATTGAATATAACTAACACAAATATAAAACAAAAACAAGCTATATTTCAGTAGTATAGATGATTTCAGCAAATAAACATAGAATCCCACACAGGAAAACATCCACTGGAACCAAAGTGAAATATTAATATCTAATACACAAGGACTACAATGCTAAAGAAAGAAAGAAAAAACAAAGGAGAACATATATTTTGACTGCATAATAACTCGCAATGCAAGACAGTATCGAAAAGGGGCGAAAAAAGGCACGGTGGATAACAAGCATACCAGAAATTAACATAAAACAATGATATCATACACTCCTAGAAATTGTTTGGCACTGCCACATTGCCACATCATACACAAATAAATTAGATAACGGCAAGTAGAATTACTAAGTTAACTGAAACAGCTAGCTCCATAAACTGAGGACGCATGACACATGAGTGTACTCATGCACCAAACAAAAGTACAACAGCATCCAAAAGACACATATAAGTAGTACCCGCTGCTGCTGCAACAGAAGACCACACTATGATCTGATGATCAGGACCATCTTAAAAGGTTGAGCCGTGCTGATAAAGTCAGATTACTGGTTCCCATTCCCACCACCTGGTAAGGACTTTGAAAATAAGGGAACATATGGAAGAAAATGTTTATAGCCAGAGTGTCCAAGATTATGGATGATGTGCACTCTCCTGCTATGCATGTCATAAGACATTAGTGTTTTCTTTTCACGGCCAAAAACAAAAGAATACCATGTTGCGGTCTGGGTGGAAAGCAACAACACTAAAGTCATGAAATCCATATGGTTGACATGCTTCTTTCCGACCAGATGCTTAAAGCTTACCGGGTGCTTTAAGGTCCATTCTTCACTGTCCTTATCCTCAAGTACCCAGATTTCTATCTTATCATTGGCTGCATCATCATCACCAGTTGCAAGATGCAGCCGCCCTTGGGAGAGATGAGTAGTAGGCTAGTAGCTACTGCAGCTGCAACTGAAAACCAGATGTCAATATGATCAGAACCATTGGCAAAAGTTGAGCCATGCTGAGAAAGTCAGATTGCTGGTTCCCTGTTCCCACCATCTGGTAATGAGTTTGAAAACAAGGGAACATATGGAAGAAAATGTTCATTGCAAGTGCGTCCAAGATTACGGATGATAGATACTTTCCCGCTATCCATGTTATAAGAGATTAGTGTTTTCTCAAGACCAAAAACAAAGAATACCATATTGCGGTCTGGGTGGATGGCAACAACTATAAACTCATGAAATCCAAAGTGGACATGCTTCCTTCTGACCAGATGCTTATAGCGGACTGTGTGCTTTAGGGTCCATTGTTCATTGTCTTTATCCTCGAGTACCCAGATTGCTAGCTTATCACCGACCATATCATCATCATTTGCAAGATGCAACCGCCCCTGGGACAGATCAATGAATCCACCACCAGTATCATAGAACCGTGAATCCTTGCTGCGTGGAAAATTGATTATCCTCCAAGTTTTCCCCTCCACATCCACTGACCCAACCACACTCTCCCTGGCAATTACATACAGCATGCCATCAAGAAATACGCTTTTAAGATCGAGCTCGAACGAAATTTCCATGCTCCAGCCACTCTGCCTGTGGCTCCAAACTCCAGTTGCGGACAAGTAGATCTTCACCCCTAGGACATGGCCATCCCCAGCATCATAATCATCGTCATCTATATCCACTTGAAACTCAAAGACATGGAAGTGCGAGGAGACGGCGGGGTCGAACCCGAGGTGAACCGTCTGAACCTTGCTCGACCAGCGCCGCGTGATAGGCACGGCGACCCACTTCTCGGTGGCAGGGTTGAGGACAAGGTAATCGAACTCGCCTTCGTCAGGGAACCTGTAGCAGCGGAAGAGGATGAGTCCGTTGCAGCTGTCCACCAACACGAGTTCCTCCCGCTCGCGGTCGGGCAGGAACGAGAAGGAAGTGTGGATGAGCGGAGGGGCGGTCCCGGGCACGCTGGCGAAGCAGTTGCTTGTCGACGTTGACTCCGGGGAGCCGCCACAGCCGACGGCGACGGGTCCGTGATAGAAGATGCCGGCGAGGGTCTGGGGGAGCCTCGCGCGGTGGTCGGGGTGGGAGATGAGCGCGCGCCAGCGCTTGGAGACGCACCGGCAGCGGCAGAGGGACCTGTACGGTACGCGCGCGAGGATCTCGACGAGGAGGTCGTCCGTGAGCAGCGCCGTCGGGTCCGGCTTCCGCGTCCTCCGGGCCCTCTTCTTCGAGCCGGAGCCACCGGTCATCATCGGCAACCGCCATCTCCACCTTGCAGACGGAGCCACGGAGGAGGCGAGAGAGGTTAGAGGCCAGTGCCGTGTCAGGAGAAGTGCCAGTCAGTTAAAGAGAAGAGCCTTTCAGTTCGTCAGAGAAGGGAACAGAGCAAGCCGGCAACACGTAAAACGCTTCACCTACTTCTCCAGCATCGCCCATCTTGCAATTGAGGCTCTCCTCGTCTTCCTCCTTCCGTTTTCAGACAGTTAACAGTACTCATTTACTTCAGTTAAGCTCGTGTTAATGTAAATGACGCAGCCACTGTATTTAGGCTGGTCAGCTGGTCTGTAAGGGGCATCGAGAACTTGTCCCAGAACCCTAGTAGTGGTAAAGTAGGTAGCCGTAGTTCGTCGTCTCCCCGGCGGCGCCTTGTATCGAATTCGCCATCGTTTTGCCGATTCCGTTAACAGCTATCTCTTTATCATCTCTGATTCGAGTTCTCCCTTTGCGTCTTTGAGTTCTTGATTCGTTTTCCCAAGTTGAGTTCGTCAGTTCTTGACATGCCGCCGGAGGGGAGGGGGCGGATGAGGAGGAGGAAGGGGATCCGTGTGGAATGCGCGTACCAGAGGTGCTGCCGCGGACGGCGAGTGGCTGCAGGCGGCGGTCGCATCGTTTCCTGTGGTGGCGGCGGCGGATCGATCCCCTTCCTCCTCCGCAACAGTGCCCTCTCTCTACTCACGAGCCGACGGCGGTGGCGGCGACGGCGAGGGTTTGGCCGTGGACGTGGCAAGCGGCCCACAACGAGGGGATCAAGTACCGATTGTGTTGTGCGTGTACGGGGGCTTGGGCCAGAAAGCCCACTAGTACCATTTTGCTCCACGGCTGTGCCTCTTCTTTCTTGTCGTCGCGTCTCGGTTTGAAATCAACCGGGCCATCAGTCTTGTGCAGTTGTGCCGCAGGCCCACAGCCCAGTGTGGCCTGCAAGTTGTCGCTGCAGTGATTTTACTTCGAGTAAAATTCATCTGAAACACCGTAACAGTTTCTGCAGGGTAGTGTCATATTTCAGCATGGAATCTGAGCATCGTATTTATAGGATAGCCGAATTCATCAAAAGCCAACCAAAAGTAACATATGAGCATAAGTAGCAATGCACCCTAGACGGTGAAATTTTCACGCTTGATCTTTTTTTTGTTTTCCTTTGGGGAGTTCACGCTTGAACTCGAGCTAGCATAGATGACCAATGGCGTGGAAGAGGCAAGCAAGTGAATCATAAATGCCATAGTATCATGTTGTAAGCCAACACATTTTAGGAGAATAAGTCAAACTACAATTTTAGTACAAATTCAAAAGTATAGTTCTTGAAAAGTTGTTATGAGTTAGACACAAATTGTTCTTATGAGTTAGAGCATAAATTAACTAAGCAGTTAGGTTCCTATGGTCGTTTACATAAATCTCAAGAACAGCTAGCACAATAGGTTTAAACATGTTCCATGCTTTTTACTATGAGTACATATGCTTTTAAGTGACTAAGTGAGTGTCTATTGGTGCACAGTGTTTCAAAATTCGTTTTGGCAAATGGCAATATTAGCCATGAAAAAAAGAAGCACAAAGGTGCAGGGAGAAGAAAGAAAAAGAGAAAGAAAAACCAAACAGATAAATTGTACTGCGAAGTAGCTTGCACGGTAAATTGAACTGCTGGTAATAAACATAACAAATTCTAGTCGAACAATATTACGAAATGGGTTCCATTTCTCTAAAATCCAAAGTATTACTAGTACTTATAATTCTCAAATAAAATTTTTAGGCAAAGTCCAAAGTGAATACGGTAAAAATCACTGCACCAGTAGCCGTATCCTTATCCGCGTCAAATTACAACTTCGTCCTCGAAGAGAAAAACAAGTTGGACCCGCCGTGAATCCCCTCCCCCTTCACCCGCGACACCTCCGGGAGCCCAAACCCTAGCGCGGCGGCGGCCATGGCGTCCGCGGCGGGCGGCGCGCCGAAGCGCTGCTACTACGAGGTCCTGGGCCTCCCCCGCGACTGCTCGCCCACCGATATCAAGCTCGCCTTCCGCCGCCTCGCGCTCTCCCTCCACCCCGACAAGCAGGGCCCCGGCGCTGACCTCGCCGCCGCCACCGCCGCCTTCCAGGAGCTCCAGCACGCGCACTCCGTCCTCTCCGACCCGCAGGAGCGTGCCTACTACGACTCCCACCGCTCCCAGATCCTCTTCTCCGACGCCTCCGCCGCCGGCGCCAAATCCGCCTCCCCCGTCCCGGACCTCTTCGCCTTCTTCTCCTCCTCCGCCTTCTCCGGCTTCTCCGACACCGGCCGCGGCTTCTACAAGGTCTACGGCGACGTCTTCGACAGGGTCTTCGCGCAGGAGCTCGCCTACGCGCGCCGGATGGGGGTCCCCGAGCCCGCCGCGCCGCCCGTCATCGGGAACCTCGATTCCCCCTACACGCAGGTCACCGCCTTCTACAATTACTGGCTTGGCTTTGGCTCGGTCATGGATTTCGGGTGGGCGGCCGAGTGGGACGCCGCGCGCGGGGAGAACCGCCGCGTCCGGAGGCTCATGGAGGAGGACAACAAGAAGGCGATGCGCAAGGCGCGCCGGGAGTACAATGACGCCGTCAGGGGCCTCGCTGCGTTCTGCAAGAAGAGGGACAAGAGGGTGGTGGACATGGCGCTGAAGAAGAAAGCAGAGGAGGAGAAGAGGAAGGCTGAGGAGAAGGAGAGGAAAAAGGAGGAGGAGAGGAGGAAGAAGGAGCGGGCCATGGCATATCAGGAGCCCGATTGGGCGAGGGTGGAGGAAGAGGAAGGGTTGTATGATGACGAGGAGGAAGAGGAGATGAAGGCCAAGAGGAAGGAGGAGCTGTACTGTGTGGCGTGTAATAAGAAGTTCAAATCGGATAAGCAGTGGAAGAACCACGAGCAGTCGAAGAAGCATAGGGATAAGATCGCAGAGCTGAGGATGGCGTTTAAGGAGGAGGAGGAATCTTTGAAGGAGGCAGAGGAGGAGGGGGAAGGTGATTTGGATGAAGTTGATGTGGGGTTTGATTTTAAGCCTATGCAGGAGTCGGATGATGAGAGTGCATTTTCAGATGCCGCAGAAGAGTTGGCTGAAGACTTGGAGGAAGGCTTGGAGGTGCGTGATAAAGAGGATGGTGATAAGGTTTTTGATAGTGCAGAGCAGGAGGTTGGTTCTTATGATGAGGCGAGTGTTTTGGAGGCTATGCTGTCAAGCCGCAAGAACAGGAAGGGTGGTTATGTGGCTCCTACAGAAAAAACTTCATCAGGTGCTGCTGAGGAGGATGATGATGACAGAAGTTCTGAAGTTAATAATACTAAAAGGAAAGGACGCAGGAGACGGGCAGCGAAGAAGGAACAAGATGAAGGTACTTATGCTGATAATGAGAGGCATGGTAAAAGTGAGGTTCAGCCTGAGGAATCTGGCAATGGTAATGGTGCTGATGATAAGATGGAAGGGCCATCCTCTTCTAATGAAGGCAGTGCTTCAGCAAGCAAAGGAGATGAGCAGAATGGGAAAAATAGCAATCCTAAAAAGAACAAAAAGAACAAGAAAGGTGCAGAAAAGAAAACCAATGTTTCTGCTGACCAGAAGAGTACATCAAAGGCTGAACAGAAGAGTAAGGGGAAGAAGCAAAAGGTACACATGCTCTCTTTCCTTTTTCAAGCTATAATACTTAAACAATAATTTCAGTCTTCTATATTTTGCAACAAGCTTCCACCTTGCAGTTGAATTGGTTATAAAACCTACATGCTGCCCAGTCCTGTAGCAAAAATATTCACCTCCATGCTTTTAACTTGAACTACAAGTGTACTACGTAACTGATTAATGTCCAAAATCACGCATTCCAAATATTTGTATCCTGAAAACTATGTGGATAGGGTATTTTCTACTTCAGAACCAATTTTTATATCACTAGATATCCTCTTCCCATGACAAAATGTTTTGAGCAAGTTTTAGATATATTGGTAATGTAGAGCAAAGACATTGCACTGGATTAATTCCTAGCCAGCTACCCCTGAGGGAAAGGTAGCTTGATGACCATGTAGAAAGTTTGTTACTCACCTTTATGACAATTGCAGGTGACTAGAGCTGTCATCTGGTATATTGAGAATATTGATGATATTGAACTAGGCAGTTTGCTTGCACCCTTTAGTAAAACAACATTTGGGCTCTGGTGGCTTTACATACCTTTTGTGTAGTGCCACTGTTGTTTTGTAAAATAAATTTAGTTGGTACATTTTTTTGGACTTTCCCTGCTGTCTAGTCCAGATACAAATGGGTGGCAAATCTTATAATTACAACTTCCATTGATCTTATTTCTTCTTCACCACAATTTTGAAAAGAAAGCTGGGATGATTAACAAATAACAATATGAAAAATTGGTTAGGAGTTCTTGGCTGCATGTGCTGTTGTAATTTTTCTTACTAGGGTTTGATATGATGTTTGTATATTCTTTGGCAACTCTAGTAGCCTCCTGTTTATTATTGGTATGTTTGATATTTTTGCTTGTGTTTTGCACCCGTCTAAACCCACTCACATCTGTGCTGTTTTGGTGTAGTCCCTTGCTTTCACTTTTGTGATGGATTGTTTAATAGTATAGCCTGAAATTGTGCTAAAAACATCTGGGTTATGGTTATAGATAGGTGCATGGCCAACGTTAATTTGCCATTCTTAAAAATTATATGTTTGTATTTTTTATTTGAAAGCTGATATCATGTAAAAGTTTGCGAAACTTTGTTTGAGATCATTGAATTGTAAATTGCATATTATTGACTGGCCTGTGGTGAACTATAATTTGTCAAAACCTCGATTCTGTCATACAATTTTATGACTTTACGATTAAAATTAATGGGCCTGATTCTACAATTATGGTCAAATAGGTTCTACATTTCTATGATTTTTTTAAGATCCTATGATGGCGAACTGTGATTTTGACTGCCGTGATGATAACCTTGATACCGAATTGTAATATGCAATCCATCAACTGTAGATTTAACTGTACATACCCTGTTTCAACGATAACACTTGGTATATTGTATCAGGAGGTCTCAAAAGCACCTAGTAATGATTGTGAAACCTGTGGAGGAACTTTTGAATCAAGGTATTGCTAAGTCCATTTCCTACTCTTCCCCTCCCAGTACTATGTTGCCACCATAACTTGGAACTGGAAAGAAATTTGTGGGTTATCTGAAAATGGTCTCCTTGCAGGAACAAGCTGTTCTCTCACTTGGAAGAAACAGGCCATGCGATGCTGAAGACGCGGCAGAAAAATCGTTGATGAGGGAATTTAGTTAAACTCTCAAACATTTTGTCACTTGTTGATTCTGCTAACTAGCACATAACAGCATGATTCTCTTATTTATGGCCCAATTTTGATCTGTAGTGGACCGGAATTTTCCTTGCCGTCTGTGGTGGGGAGATGTTTTAGTTACAATGCCTTTGTGGTACAGAGCTAGAAAGGAAAGTTTGATGATTATAATAACATTATCTGAGCGGATTTATGCCATTATCCGTCACACTTTGCTCCTAGTATTGAGCTTATATTGCGAATTTTATATGCTGGTACAATGGCACGATGGTACTTTGAGCAGCATGAATCTGAAAAACATTATGGTGTGAAATAGTGTACAGTAAGGGTGTGGTGCCGCTTTATGGCTCTTGAAATTTGTATCGTGAAATGGTGTTTGTACTGATGTGATGCTGGATGTCTATTTGGCATACTAAGCCGATGGCTTCCTTTTCCATGTTTTAAAGCATATTTTCACCCTGTTCACAGTGATAATGAGAAACTTTCTGGAACACTTCCGTTCCTATCCTACGCGTCAACTGTCTTTGGGAAGAATACAAATAAATGTTCTATGTTTCAACAATCACAACACAAGCATTTTTATGTACATCTCCATTCTACTGAAATTTCATGAATGGAATGGGATCCCCTCCCCTTTGCTTCCTGAAGCAGTGGCCCTTGCCTTGCTGCTTGAATTTCTTTGCATCCTGACTGCAAGAGTGGTTTGCGCTTGCAAACACGATGAAAAACACTTGAAGAACAACGGGGGATCACTTTGTGCTCCTGTGACCTGACGAGGCCATGAGCGTCGCTACTGCGGCGACGAACATGGAAAGCATGAAACCGAGCAGGATGTAGGTCTTCCGCGACGACTTCCGGTACTCACCGAAAAGCAGTATGCCCCAGAATGTGCTCACAAGCGGCAACGCCTGATGGAAACAGCAATCAGAATCTCCATAAACAATTCATGACGCTAAAAGTCACCAACTTTTCAGTAGTATATTTTTGTGAGATGCTGATTTCAAAGATTCAGAGTTTTGGATGCCATCAACTTGAAAAATGAACGAGAACTCAGGCATACCTGAACAGCATCGGCAGCTGCATACCCGGCAGCCTGGCCGCCCATGAACTGGAACCCATTGCCGAATCCGCAGAGCAAGCCGGCAAGGAGAGCCCACTGCCGGCCGTTCCAGTCGTTGAGGTAGGCCTTGAAGGAGGATTTGGGCACACCGGCCATTGGACGGTAGAGGAACAGGATGTTGAGGCCAATGCCGATGACGAAGCAGGAGATGGAGAAGTAGAAGAAGGCGGTGTACACCACCAGGTGCGGCACGCCATCCTTAAGGGTGTGCCACTGGTCGTTGGTGGCCAGGTTGAACGCCGGTGAGAAGAGCGAGAAGCACACACCAGAGAAGAAGACGATGCCAAGCCCAATGAAGGTGCTTGATCCGAAGACCTGCGGGAAGAAAATAGGTCTAGCAGATCAGTCCAGGGCATGGAAACAAACCATGCTCTTCTTTTCAGTAAAATATTTTGTTTCTGAAGAATGGAATTTTCAACAAAATGTTTGGAACAAGGACTAATGCTATTGCTCTTGTTTCAAATAGAGGGATCGGATGATGAAATATCGGTTACCTTAATTGATCGCCGCTCCTCGAGCTCAATGAGATATTCTGCTGTCCCTGCCTCAGCTTTGGTAACATGCTTGGTTCCAGAGGCTCCATTCTCCAAGTCCTTGGGAGCGTCTGAAAATAGAGAAGTTACTAAAAACCACCATCTGGAAGAAATCAAGAGTAGCGGTAGTCTGAGACTCTGACAATGTACCTTTGTCTAGGACTCCTTTACTTGGTTCCACACTTCCATTTGCCCTGTAAATTATGGTTGTCATGATCAGTTCAGTGAACACACGATGCAAATGGTCTAACAATCAGTACTGCTGCTTCTGAAAGAATTCAGAAGTAGTTCAGTAGCAGATACGGTTGAGATAGGCTGATACGGCGAAGAATACAAAAGATCAGACTCTTTGTTGTAGAACTCAAAAGTTCAGAAAAATGTGGAATATAATTACCCACCCAAGTTTGTTGGAGGCATTGAGTTTCTCCGCGTTATCGGCGGCATTGGAGGCATGGACAGCGGAGCCGAGGATGACGGCAACTAGGAAGCATGCCACACCGGTGAACAGAATCTCTGCCCTGTTGATGCGGTTGTCCAGGAAGTAGTTCAGTGTCGTGCCTGAAAGACACATGGAACAGCACATGAGATTTGTACTTATAAACATCTCAAAATCAGGGAGACAACCAAGAATCCTGTCGAACACATTGATAGTAGCTAGTTTTTTACAAATTCAGTATTCACTTGAGATATTTGTCCCACCCACACTGCCACACCCTCCCAAATTATTCCGAGAATGCTCTTTAACAGACTAACTAAATGCTGTACTTCTATTTCAAAGCTGCTAGTGACATTTCTTCAGTTGTATAAATACACACATGTTGCACTGAGAAATGAGCTTGATTACTACTGATAGGCCAATACCAATTTGCTCAATAAACTTGTTCTGTCAGATAACCACTGCATGATTTGCCTGCACCTAAAAAGATATTTGTGTCAACATTTTCTTTTTCCTTGTAAGCAACACCTGTTTGTATATATTCATAGATTCTGAATCAAGCAAATTCCATTTATGAGCAAAGAAGCTAATATTGTATAATCATTTAGGGTCTCTCCTATGTGATTAATAACGATGGTGACATGATCAAGAGTAAGTTCTCTCATCAGCATCGCCAAAAAGTTCGGCAGATAGCCAGCAACGATGATATTTGTTGCAAGATGCAACCTTACAGAGAGGAGTGAGTTGACCAACCTATTACCACCACCATGCTGGAGCTGATAACCTCAGTCACCGAGAGGCCCACATACGCCCACGCGTACTGCGTCGACAGGTTCCCAACGCTGAGCACCACACCGCCTGCCATGGCGAATAGCACCGAAGGCCAGTTGTCCTTCAACACCAAATTCATTCAAATTTCAGAATCAGCGCCCACAACAGTAGATTTCATCGACAAGAATGTTCTCATCAGGTACCAAGAGAGTATCTCACCTGGCTGAGCTGGGTGAAAAAGTTGGGCATGCCATCCTTGCTGTTCCCGAGTTGGCCGAAGGTGAGCGCAATGAGGACGGCGGCAAGGAGGTTGGTGATGGAGTAGTCGAGGTAGGTGTGCTGCGGCAGCCGGCCCCGGCGCTCCAGCAGGGTGAGCACGGCAGGCCAGGTGCCGAGAAACAGGAGCGACGCCAGCATCAGCGCGATGGCGCCGCCCTTGTCCTCGATCACGTACATCGTGAGGCCGGTTCTGACAGAGGACAGGGAGCTCAGGAGAGGGCCTTCAAGCACCTGCATCAGGGATGGAGAAATGGTTTTCACAGCCGTCGAAGCTCTGCAAAGATTCTGCGAACTGAATCTGTTTTCATGGGGAAGTTTTCGTCCTTCCCGGAACTAATCATGCCGCTTTTGCTCCGGGCGTTTGCTATAACTGAAATTGAAGAATCAAAAGTTGCGCCTAATTTTGGAACATATATTATCTTTTTTTTTCCTGCTATTCTGCAAAGCCTAAATGTTCATTTCTTCATACTTTCAGAACAAGCAACAGAAACTTCAGAGTGAGAGGAAAAAAGTGGCATAGAAAATCCGTTGGGGAAAAGGAGGCCCCAATTATTGAGAACCAAACATGAACAAGAAAGTGTACCTCAGCTACTGTCCCCACGGAAGAGATTCAGATACAGATTCTTGGTTCTTCAGAGTAGGAGAGGAACCACCCCAAATTCCCAAGAAGGGGAGGAAACGGAACAAGGGAAAGAAGAGCAAGGAAGCCTAGCACTGCCTACCTCGTGGCAAGTGAGCGGAGAAGACGCACATGCAAGAACATGGTCCATGGCCGTCTTATAGCAGCGACAAGCACTGCCCTCGCGAAAAAAATCCCCTAGCAGGCCACTGACTGAAAAGTCCAACTTGATCTGCGGTGATTTGACTCGCACAGCGAACGCGAGTTTGCGGCGTCTACTACCTTGAGATTCACCAATGGAGATGGAGCTTTATGGGCGAGTGGGAATGGAGGAGGAGATGTGAAGAAACTGACAAGGCGTGCCCTCATCACGGTTAAGAATAATTGGATAGATGACAGTGACCTCTAGCTCTTTTGCCTCCAAGCAATGCTAACCAAGCACACCTTGCAGGAAAGTGCAGAGCCCAGGGTCCGCACATTTCTGAATGTTTAGTAGGCCGTAAGTACCTTTCACAGTCAGTACACTGTAATGATCTTGGAAAACAAGGATTTTAGGCGTCTGCTGCATCCAATTATTATGGATGAGGTTTGAGTTGAAAACTCGATGTTGAAAAAGGAAGAGAGCAGAGGAACAATGGAATCTCTATCATCGATCAGAGATAGGGATAGATAATATATACTCCCTCCAACTCATATTATTTGGCGTTGCTTAGTTCATTTTTGAACTAGCCAACGTCAAATAAAACGATATGGAGGTAGTATTTATAAATGGCATCCAAAAAAGCCCACACCTTTCCAACGATGCCATTCAAGCACAAGAACAGAGATGAAGACGTCAACATCGCGGAACAGGCAAACCCAAAGGGTTGTTTCGCTGCCCTGTTCTCTCGCAACCGCTTCTACGACTTGGAAACGAACTGATCAATCGCCCAAAAAGCTTTGGAAGTTCCTATTCTTTTCATAAGAAGAGAAAAAAAAAGACGACGAAGAAGAATCCAAACGGATGATTCAGCCAAGAACATTTGTCACATCGGCAGCGGCGACGAATCGAATGGGTAGGAACAGAACAAGAAGCGTAGGACGAGAGGTGAAGGGTGAGAACAGTTTAGTACCTGAGACGGCGAATGCGCAGAGCACGAAGCAAGGCCAAGAACAGATGGTTCCTCTTCCTCCTGCCGCTACTTATGGAGTTGATGATCCACGGGGAAATAATTGATCCAGTACATGGGTCTTCCTCTGGCTGTATTCTATTGTTGAGCAGGGTTGTGTATAAATAAACAAGTAGAGATTCTTGTTGTTGGAGGCGCTTTCGCTGACAAGTGCTAGCATCCTTTGACTTCGGATCTGGGGAGCGGATGGAAGGACAGATTCCCCCGTCGCCGATCAATCCGTCGAGGCTTCTCAAGATTCCCGCGCCGTGCGGCCCGGTTCCGTTTGTTCCCATCCAATTCGCTCTCCTCCACCATGTGTGGATGCCGTTGATTTGCGTGCCACTCTGCATGTGTAAAATCGTCTTCTAAGGGAGCGTTTGGTTCCTTTGCTTATTTTTTATGTGTCACATCAAATGTTTAGATACTAATTAGGAGTATTAAACGTATACTATTTACAAAACCCATTACATAGATGGAGGCTAAACGGCGAGATAAATCTATTAAACCTAATTAATCCATCATTAGCAAATGTTTATTGTAGTAACACATTGTCAAATCATGGACTAATTAGGCTTAATAGATTCGTCTCACCGTTTAGCCTCCACTTATGTAATGGGTTTTGTAAATAATCTACATTTAATACTCCTAATTAGTATCTAAACATTCTATGTGACGGGTGCTAAAAATAAGCAAGAGTAACCAAACCAGACCTAAATTGCCTTTCTTAGTAAAAGCGCTTGAAGGTTCGTTCAGACCCACGTGGAAGGGAAAGGGAGTTTTTCTTTTTCTTTTTTGCGAATCAATGTATAAACGCTTACAAACGCACACTCAACCCTATGAACATTAGTAGACACCGAGCCAGAAACTCATTATGCTAACAAGCTAGACTGAGCCGAGCTGAGCCGTCCAACCCTAAACACACGCACACAACCATACCTTTTTAACACAGTTGAGAGACAACCATACCTTTTTAACACAGTTGAGAGACTTTTCTGATCCAACAGATCCTCGAAATTGACGAATTAGTGGTTAGTGCACCTAGCAGGCTCGGGTTCAACTCCCTGTGGGAGCGAATAAAATAGATCTGGAATAAACAAATTATTCAATAGGTAGGGCTTTCCTTACTGACTTCTATAAAAAAATCTATTGTTTGTCTGGTGCACATCGGAGTTTTATTGGATGAGGAATGAAAGTTTGGAGGGGCAACTTCCATCAATCACTTCCAGGAGGAGGGGTGGAAATTGGGTGAGAATTTATTTTAAGTGGAAGATGCATGGATGCATCTACACCGTTAATCATGACTTAAGATATAATTTCCCACCTCTAAACCCACGCCAAATAAAGAATATGAAGTCTTACTTAAATTATTAATCTTAATTCTCTTCAAAAGACAAATCATATTCCCGTGTAAATTCCCTCCACCAACTCCCACCGCTAATTCCAATGCCCCTTCCCATTAGTTGCTAAACACACTCAGAGTATATATATACTTTCGATATTGCCATCATTAATTAAAATCATATTAAAGTTGGCTATGTAGTTTGGAGACTAAATAGTGATTGAAATATCTGTATTTAGTCTAAATTATGAATAAAATCGATTCATCTATATACTCTTGATGTGCATGCAGTTCCAGTTCAAGGTTTTGTTTTTTTTAAGCTACCAATACCTAATTCCATGTCTTCCAAAAAATTCATGGAGCCAAAAATCTGTCGAACAAGATCCTAATTTGTCAATCTTAAGATTTATTGGTTGAGTTATTTTAATGGTGTTCATGAGGATATGGTGACTGTACATGCATTTAGATGAGCGTATGCTTCAGTACCGAGTTAAAAAAAGGGTAAATGCTAATACATGAGCAAATTGTTTGGACCCGTTGGAGTGATTTATTGTAAAAAAAAGTTCTTCTTTTTCCTCTTTTGATTGATACACTAGTTGGAATATCAGCTGGTTTTGGTTACGCTTAATTTGGTCTGCCTAGTTGACGTTTCAAAAGCAATATATCCGAGATTCTAGGTTCTTTTCTTGAACATTCCCACACCTTAGTTGAGTGTCTAGCTTAGCATATGTACTTTTCTTTATTTATGGCTTATTGTTTTGACACACCTTAGATGTAGCCGTTGATGGCGAGAAGCATATACTGACTTTGTTAATCTTAAGATTTTCTTACCGGATCTCTTGTATATGTTCATATGGGTAGGACGGAGTGTGTTAGGTAAGCGTCATAGTTAGCACCGTGTTTTAACCAATATATGCACAAATTATTTGGACCACTTGGAGTGATTTATATATTGTAGTGGTGATGATATTCTTTTTCCTCTTTTGATTGCTTCGCTACTTTAGCTGGTTTTGGTCACACGCTTGATTTGCTAGTTGGCGTTTGGATCCGATCGATCCGGTTCATTACAAAAATCGTTTGTGGCCTTCACGTGGTGGAGCGAGAATCACTTGGTCGATTCAGCCAGGAGAATTCATGTGGCGCATGCTCACCGTTCACGCTTCCTAATGGATCTTTTAATCTAGCTCAAATGTCGCTACAATGATGATCACTGCAAGTTGAAAATGGAATCGGTGCCCGTACGCACAAGGCCAGTCTTGGTGCGAATTTTATGGATAGTTTCATGGGCATTAAATTTTATACCACATCAGCAATTTTGCTGATTTGGTAAAATCTTTATGAGGAGAGAGAATGAGAAGTTTCATCATATGTGAGAGAAGTTTCATCCCCATAGCACTCAATAGGCACAGTTACCTAATTCATGATCTTGGTAACAGTGCAATGAAAATGTGCACTGAGACTGGCCTAAGAGAGGGAGGCTAGGGGTGAACTATTTTTTTAAAAAATCTTGCGTAACATATGCTTTGAACTAAGATAAAAATCTAAACATAGTAAGGTTGAACTAAGATAAATTTAAACATACTAAGGTTTATGAACAAATTTTGCAACCTAGAACTCAACCCAACAGTAGAGCCCAACCTAACAGTAGCTACCATTTCAAAATAAAAGCACACGCCTTGCAAGTAATTATTTTTTAAATACAAATGTAATGACATCAAAATTGTGTCAGACACATCGTGTATTATAGAGTAATTATTGGTCCAAGCTTTGTTTTAACAAAACAAAATTAATCAGTGGGATTTAATTAGTACAATACATGGAGTAATCTCGCTACTATAATGTGATAGAATCCTTGAAGATATGTAGCCGGAGTCTTGCGGTTGGTCATTGGACCCACGGCAAAAGTAGCACGTGGCATGTGACGTATGCGTTGGCTAACAGCGATGCAGCACCGCTACTCCACGTATTTTATTCAGTCGGCAAATGCGTCTCGCTACTCGAGCTTGTCGATCACGATAAAGAATACAAGCACGGCAAAGCTAGCCAACGACAAAATCTACCCTTTCGGGTCAATACTTGTGCAGCATGCGTAGAAGTTCTAAAAAATTGCTTCCACAAGCAGATGGGTAAACCTTGGAATACAATACACTGCGAGAGCATGAGGTGGTAGCAACTAGCAAGTTGCCAATGTATGCACCTTTGTTCACCCTAGGCTCTAATTGTAATATCTGCAGCATGAGTGAGATTGAAGTTTCAAGGATATTTTGGGTATAGGATACTTGGATCTTGGGGAAGTACACTAAAGTAGTACTCCATCATGCTGCTATATGGATCTTTTTCGTAAAACCGTCTTATAGCAGTGACAAGCACTGCCTCCTGAAAATGATCTCCTACAAAGTTACTGACTGAAAAGTCCAACTTAATCTTCGGTGGTTTGACTCGCACAGCAAATGCGAGTTTGCGGCGTCTACAACCTTGAGATCACCAATGGAGATGGAGCTTTATGGGAGAGATACGAAGAAACTGACAAGCGGTGCAGGGAATGATTCGAAAATAGCATTTCTGAAAATATAGGAAGCACCTTTATTTTTATCTAAAAAATAATGTTTTTTCTATTATGGCTACTATTGTTATTATTTGGATTGGAAGAATTTGAAGCTTCTGAATTCGGTCCAAGGAATAAGCAAACAGGAAACTATTAACTAGTGGAATTAGAGTAGCGCACTCATCAGTCAGAGCTCCTCAGATGGAAACAACCAAACATGTCTCCTTCGCTCATGTCATATCCGAAGAAAGGAGCATTATCAAAATGCTTTGGACGAACCCAACAAGGGAAGGGCTTTGATTGTTGACCCTTGCACTTTCTCCCATAATGAAAAAAAAAAGAAATCCTCCCGTCTCCTTCCCATCCTTTTCTTTTTTTTTTACAAACCACCAGCACACCAAAGGCCGCGTCCAAGGAGCGCTGAATCCGATGTAGAACGCAAACCAGATACAAGAAACGGATAAGAAGAACAGAGGATCGACGGACAGGTACCTTAGAGAAGATGATGAGCGATTCCCTCTCCTCCTCCTCACTTCTCCTTGGGAGAACTAACGAAGCCGCCAAGAACTCGCGACGGTGGTTGGTCTCTCTATCCTACCCTGTTGAGGCAGATTCTGCGGCGACACGATACGATCTATGTTGAGCTGTGTGGAGAGATTCTTGGTGGCGCTGGCCGCTGGCCAGCCTTTAATTAATGGTGTGCTTTGACTCCGGATCTTGAGAGCGGTTGGAAGGACGGATTCCCCCCGTCACTGATTTTTTTAGAGCAAATACCAGAATTTCTTTCATCACAACAGCCATTACAATCTTTATCGGTTATCTCCTTAAGTCACTCAGGAGTGTAACCGATCCAAGAGCAATCTGGGTTTACAATGGAAGCCCTCCTCGGACAGCCATGAGGTGCAGAGTTTAAACCAGCTATCAGGGATTCCGGCTCCCGTCACTAATTAATCAGTCAAGTTCCTCAGATTCCCGTGCGATCCGGCGCAGTTTGTTCTGTTCCCACTCGCTCGATCTCCGCAGTGTGTGGATGCGGTTGGACTTAATATTTTTTTTTTATCTCTACAACATAATACGTAGGAGTAACTAAGTAGTGATTAGTCAAATGATTACATGACCTAAACTATTGTCAAATGGCACTATATATCATTGTTAAACCGAGATGAGATGATGAGTGCAGTAGTTTAGTTAGTTAATGAGTTGATTTACGTTAATTAAAATATAAGAGGTGAATTAATGTTACACTTTTGCAATTATTAAGAGATAAAAAATATACTTTTTTCCATTATGTAATCAAGTAAAATAAAGCGTGAGAGTACACATTGAAAAATCCCATCATTTTTTTGAAAACTTAGCAGGAGCACTACTGATTCATTTAAGAAGAAAGAAGTTTAGAGGTACAATAGATTCGATATTACATAAATAAAAGTTCTCTCTTAACTCTAACATTAATGATAACCTGGATACACTAACCTAATTCAAGGTTCCCACATGCTCTCTTGCGCCAATTGATATCCTCTTGAATCATGTCAAAGACTTGGTGAGGCCGCATACTTCTTCCTTCGAAAACCCGTCAGTTTCGCTCCTTCCATATGTTCCAAGCTGTGAAAATGAGATAAGCTGCCACCGATCAACCTTGCTTCTTGTTGAATGGTAACAAGGATCGCTTCCACCAGTCCTCAACATCCACCAAGTCATCTTCCGGCATTTTGATCAAACCACGAGTCCAGTTGCTGACTCGGAGCCATACTTCCTTTGCAAAACTACACTGCAAGCACAAGTGTATTGCCATCTCAGCCTCTTGATCACATAATGCACACTTGATCTCACATTGCCAATTTCTAGCAATCATCTTGTCAGCGGTTAGGATTTTTCTTTGGACTAGTAGCCACGCAAAAAACATATGCTTGCGCTCCGCATGAGCCCGCCAAACTGCCTCCCCATCAAATGTGTTGTAAGTTCCATTCAGTTGTGCCATATATGCTGATCTTGAAGTGTAAGAGGCATCTGCAGTCCATCTCCATTTAATCTGATCCCCCTAGTCATTTAGATGCACATTCTATAACATATCCCATAAAGTGACAAACTCCACCATTTGCTGCACTGTATTCATACGCCAAAGCCCTCTAGTCCAGTTGTGATCAGTTATGTCTTCTCTAACAGTTTCGTTCTTTCTCCGTGCAAGCTTGTACAGGCTTGGTGCTATGTCTCTCAGTGCTCGACCATCTATCCATGAATATTTCCAGAACTTTGCTCAGTTTCCATTGCCCAAAGTTACATTTGTACTTGCCCTGAACAATTGTCTATCAATTTCATCACAAGGGGTGTTTGTTCCAACCCACAGCCTGTTAGTGTCTGTCCATTCATACCATAATCGGTGCAATTGAAGAGCTCTATAAATATGTGCAGGTCAAGGATGCCAAGTCCTCCTAGTTCCTTTGGCAAAGTTGCCTTTTGCTATTTCACCAAACAGTGACCTCCACTGGCCTGCTCTGAACCTTTCCACAGAAAGTTCCTCCTGATCTTGTCAATCTTTTTAGGATCCATTTCTTTAGTGCAAAGACTGTGATGAAGTAGATTGGCATCGAAGTTAACATTGATCTGACCATGGTGAGTCTTCCTACTTTATCCAACAATTTTCCTTTCCATGTAGGTAGCTTGGCTGCAACTCTATCAATTAATGGTTGCACTTCCACTCTCTTTAGTTTTCTCAAACTAAGTGGCAATCCCAGATTGATAGGGAAAGCTCTTTACTTGACATGGAAAGCTTTGCAATATGTCAACTACATCTATGTTTTCACACTAAATCGGGTAAGAAGCACTTTTATCCAGGTTTATTTGTAGCCCTAACACTCGTCCAAAAGCATCAAAAATTTCTCTTATGTTCTCAATTTCTTCCTTCGCTGGATTCAGAAACACTGCATCATCATCTGCATATAGGCTTATTCTGATCTTAGCTACTCTATCCTGAATAGGTGATAATGCAGAGTCACGCTCAACCATGCTTAGCAGCATCTGCAATGGCTCAAGACCAATGATGAAGAGCATTGGCGATAATGGGTCTCCCTGTCGAAGTCCAGTTCTATGTCTGAATTTCCTTGTTTGTGATCCATTTATCATGACTGAAGATGCTGCTGTTGCCAGTAATGTAGAGATCCACTCCCTCCATCTGATCCCAATACCCATTTGCTCCATTACCTCCATTAGGTAATCCCATCTGACAGTATCAAAAGCCTTGGCAATATCTAACTTGAGGAAAAGAGATGGCCTCTTTGCTTTGTGGAGATCTCTAATAAGATTTTGAGTGTATAGAAAATTGTGATGGATGCTTCTTCTTTTTATGAATGCACTCTGATTTCTAGACACCAGATCACTAAGGCACTATGCTAGTCTTGTTGCTAAAATCTTAGATATAATTTTTGCAATGCTGCTTGTTAAACTTATTGGCCTGTAGTCAGGCACCTTTTTGCTTCAACCTTCTTTGGGATCAACACAATATGTGCTAAATTTAGGGTATTAAAATGTTGTCCATGCTAGTTATAGAAATACTATAGTGCTTGCTTCAAATCATCTTTATAATATCCCAATAGGTCTTGAAGAATTTTCCAATGAATCCATCTGGCCTTGGTGCCTTTTCAGATTGCATGTCCATGATGACCCCCTTAATTTCCTCCTCTGTGAAATCCTCCTCCAGGAATTGCAGATCATGCCTCTGGATGTTCAGTGCTTCCCAATTTAGAGTTTCAGTTCTGGCAGCCTCATTTCCCAGGAGTATTTGGAAGTGATCTAGCACTGCTTGTTCTTTTTCTTTCTGCAGGTGTACCATGCCATGTGATGTTTCTATACTGTGAATAAATTTTTTTCTCCTCTTGCCATTCACTCCAAGGAAGAAAAATTTTGAATTTGTATCTCCTGCTTTGATATAAGTGAGTCTAGATTATTGTCTAGCTCTCAGCTTCTTAATGGTTGTCAGGGCTAAGAACCTATTTTTTAGGTCTCTTTTAAGAAGTAATTCATCATTACTCAGAGCTCTGTGCTCTTGCACCACATCAAGAATCCCAATCAGTTGTCTTGCTGCTAGCAGTAGAAGTTTGGTATTCCCAATTTTCGCCTTAGCCCAATTCCTCAGCCTCTTTGCTATTCTCAACATTTTGGTATGCAGCTTCAGGAATGGGTTGTGCAGAGTAACTTGTTTGTTCTAGGTGTCAGTTACTTCCTCCTTAAATCCTCTAACTTGTGTCCAGAAAGCCTCAAATCTGAACCCCTTATATGTTGCCAGAGCATTATCACAAGTGAGCAAAAATGGGCAGTGGTCAGATACCAATATAGATAAGGCCTGTAGCATGCAATTTGGTAGCATGGTTTCCCAATCTGTGGTGTAGAAAATCCTATCAATTCTGGTGTGAGTAACATTATTTGTCCATGTGAACTTCCTACCTCTGAGGTTGAATTCTTTTAATTCACGATCATCAACTACACTTTTGAAAGCCCCCATGATTCTCCTATTCAAATTGTCATTGTTCTTGTCCTTTGCATTCAAGATCATGTTAAAGTCACCAAGCAACACCCATTTTTCTGATGTCAACGATTTAATTTCCTTTATCTCATTTAGAAATTCAAGCTTTGCATTGTCCTCCTGCGGACCATATACCACCGTGATCCACCATTGCATTGGTGTCGTTGTGGTCTCTAAACATGCTATGACAGAGTTTGGTTTGAGGAAAGATTGCTTTATCCTGTAGAAATCCCCATGAACTGCTAATAGAATCCTCCCTCTTATCTCTTGTGCAGGTAAATAGACATAACTATGTGCAAATTGAGCTCCCACACTCTCTGCCATAAGGTGACCATTAAACTCATCAATCTTTGTTTCTTATAAACATACTATAGTGTTGTTCATGTCTCTGGCAAGATCCTTGACCACCTTCCTCCTTGCTTTAGCATTGGGCCCTCTCACATTCCAATTGAGCATTATACACTGCTGTTCATTCATTGGAAACTAGTATATTTAGTCTGGCCTCTCCTTGATGTCTCGCTTCTTTTGTATGAATCGACTGCCACATAGACAAGCAATCTCCCACATAAGTTATACACAAACTGATCACACTCATGCTGGTAGTCATTACAAACCCCACAGATTGAGATCGGATGCATATAGGCACACATACACACACACAAAAGTGATGAAGGACACATCAATTGTCAGCCTCCAGTGCAATTGCGCCTAGAGGGTCTTCAGCCACATTGTCAGTTATGCCAAAAGCATCACGAAAACCATGGACAATCTACTTGTGGAGGGGTTCAACAGAAGTCTCTCTAAACCTGCTGTGATTGCTGTGATTTGCTTCATCAGGCTTCTTCCCTTACTCTAGGGTGCCACACTTTTTCATTAGAAGCATAGTAGCTTGCTCTTCCATGGTCAAGTCAGTTTTTGGCCTACTAGCAATCCTGCTACTTTTCCTCTGTATTTCCATGATTCCTTTTGGGTTGTAGCCAGCATTCTCTTTGCCCCTTCCTTTCTTTACTACATTCTCTGTTAGTGGAGTGGAGAGGACCGCCATGGGGATTCTCTTTGTAAGCGGCGTATTGAATCCCATTGCTGCTGCAGCACCCTGCACTGTAGCAGATCCAACAACCCCAACAATAGTGGTGTTGTTCTCAATCTCATCATTGCAGGCCATAGTAACTTGCTTGACCGACCCAATTACCGCATCCTCCTCTGTAGACTCAGCTTCCAGCCTAGTTGTTGCAACCTCCACAGTAGCATCATCATTCGGCCCAATTAATGCAGTCTCCACAGTAGCATCATTGTTCGTCCCAGCTGCTACACTCTCCATAGGAGCCTCATTGTTCGGCCTAGTTACTGCGACCTCCACAGTGTCATGCTCATCTAGCCTAGTTGCTGCAACCTCCAAGTGGGTTACTCCGGGCCCATCCAGTTTAAGCCCAACACATTCGGGCTCAATGTTCGTCTCTGTCATGGGAGCAGGCTCCTCATTGATGGCCCCAGGCTTCTGCCCCCCACACTGTCCGTTCTAGTCAGCCGGGGCGGTGTTCAGATCGGCGTGCACTGGATGCATAGCCTGCTGCAACACATCAGACTCCTGTCGCTACACTGTTGCTCTCTCTTCTAGACCAATCCACTTCATGCTGTTCCTAGCCCATGCTACCACTCTCTCTCTCTCTCTAGTCCTGCACCATATTGGCTTCTTCCTTCATGGGGTCCATATCACCCCATTGACTAACCAATCTTTCATTAGAAAGGCAACTAAAGGCTGCACCCTGGAAAGGTACCATAAACTCCTCCCCTGTGTATCCTTCTCTTTCCTTCATGCAACACACGTTGTCTATGCTTCCGATGAGGTTACCACCTCCCATCAGAACATGGCTTTCTTCTCCAGCAGCACATCGTCGGCCATTGTAATCTTCCCAGCCATCTCTGCTACTACTGCCAACATGGAAACCACAATCCCTTGCTCTCTCCAGATCAAAGCGATTCGGAGGAGGTGCCTGAAAGCACCCACAGCCTCTAGCACCACCACCACCTCCCTGCGGCGATCTATCCCTACGTCCTCCAAGTCGTTCTTGCATGGGGACACACCTTCTAATTGAACCATCAGGGATGCCATAATGCCACACAAATCTATGTTTAACTGGCCATTCCACCTCCAACTCATCATCAGGCAACCCGCTAATGTTACTCTCATAGCTCTTGTAAGATGGACTACTAGGCAAAGGTGAATAGTCAAGCACTCAATCCAAATGAATGGTAACAGCATAATCAAGCATCTCAACTGGTCCATTTCTAATGCAAGGCATTTCAGGGTTACCCAAATGCATGTAGGACTCCTCTAGGTAGTGAAAGGCTCTTCAATTTGCATAGTTGCTATCTTTGCTAACCCATTAGGATTTGCAGTTCACACCCACAAACACAAGCAATCTTTTTCTTGTTCAGTTTGTTTCTCATTGTCATTCTCATCTATGAAGGATGGGGCACTAAACAGCTGGGCTACCGACTCAATCTGCTGTGCATGCTCTGGCACTCCCTCAATGCAAACCCTAGCTCGGTACAGGATCTTGGATGCTGATGCACTAACCTGTCGAGTCCAAGGCATGAGTCATAGTGTTATCTGCCGAACGGCGAGGCCCCCCCAGCCGGAGCACCGTATTCCGCTGCTCCGGGGTGGAGAAACACAACATGAACATCGAGGGATCAGTCGTTTCACTCCCATATCATACTCCGAGATGCGAAGCTGCTGTAGAGCATCCCAACGTACGATGTCAGTGGAGATCCGAGCTCTCGCGTCAACAAGGATGCCAATGAGCGCAGTCAGTAGTAACCTCCTCTCCTCGTTGCGCACCGTGCTAGAGTGCGGTGCACATACCGTGATGTGATCCAACCTGTTGCTCGCCTCCCCCGGGATGAGCTTGGGAAAGCCGTACCCCATTGGAGCCTTCTTGGAGGCGCCCCTCTTCTCAAGAGGCGCTTCTTGTAGCTATGACGAGGGCACGGACGGTGAAGGTGACTTGGTGCAAGCTGCAATAGCTGGAGATTTGGTAGTGGGAGTGGCAGTAGTGGATGCGGAGCAGTAGTGGCGAGCTTTGTGGCCAGAGTGTGAGCATAGGATGCACCTATGGGGATCCCTGCACTCAGCGATGCAGTGGTTAGGAGCCAAGCAGTTGAAACACCGTCACCCTGCCTTGGCTCTGAGGAGTTCTAGCCACTGTCCTACTTGAATGATCCTTGGTCCAAGCCACTCATGGACGAAAGGTACTCTTGCACCCAACCTTTCATGAATGCTTCTCTGCCTTGCTCTGAGCCTAGACCAAATAGTAGCTGTGGTTCGGTGCGACGCCTATCTCTTCATCCTAGAATGCCATACTTGCTCACCATGATGTGAATGACCAGAGTTCCGCGAGGATATATAGCTCGAAGACGACGAACAAAAATGCGTTCATTTCCCTAGCAGAGCTGGTTGGTTTCTGCAGAGAAACGCTTATCCTTGGGGAATCTCGGCTTGAAGGTTCTTGTGAGATGTGGGCTTTACAACGATGGAGGGAATCCTGCGTTGTGTGCCATCAACTTTTTGTCCTCCGTCCTTGTCCTAGAATCCTTCTCCTTCCTTTTTGTCGCTTCCTGGTCTTGTGCTATCTTCAATGCTGTGTCATTGATGTGACAAGGGCATGGGCTCTCCTCGTCGGAGTAAGAGCAGTAATGGAGGTCGAGTAAGGATGGCAACGGGGCGGGTTCGGATCAGGTGGAGTGTTTGAGCACCCAAAACCGAAACCCAACCTAAAACCCGAATCTGCCCCGAACACCAATTCAGGTGAAAATCCATCCTCGAAACCAAAACCCGCGGATCCCCGAAACCTGACAGATTAACCAAAACACATCCTTAACACACCCATGCACACAGGAACAAGCTGGCAGCGCATGGCTGGCCGTGGCCTTGGCCGGCAGCAAGGAATGGCGAGGCGTGGCGGCGTAGGAGGCAAAGGGGCAGGTCGCCGAGGTAGGGGAGATCACGAGCAAAGGGGCTGGCGGTGAGAAGGAAGCGGCACAGCAGGGTCTTCGGGTGACGGCGGACCGGCGGATGGGGAGCGGTGCTAGGAGGCCGGCACAGCGAGGGAGAGCGGCCAGTGATGGACGCAAGAGCACCAGGGCTTCACCACAACCCTATTTTGGCGGCTTGTTGGGGATGAAGAGGTCAGGAAGTTGGTGTTCGGCGGCGGCGCCCGAGCTTGGGCCGGTGGCAATGGTGGCCGTAGGATCTGACATCCCCGGCGCTAGGAGCTACGGCGGCGGACAAGGAGTGGTCGAGGGGGAAGAGGAGTGGTCGTGGGAGGCGGTGATTTCAAGATGGTGGAGCGGAGGCTGTGGATTTGGCCGGCAGAGTGGCGGACTGGAGGCACCGGGCAGACTGGAGGTTGCTAGGTGGGGGGGCTGAATGTTTCGGGGCCCCGATGGAGCTCCACGGGTGAATTTAAGAATCAGTCCCAAACCTGTAGTATTTTGGGTATCCGAACCCGCAAATCCATGGGTGAAAACTAGGAACCAAAACCGAAACCCGCGGACCCAAAAGCCTCGGATATCCGCCTCGAGCCCGATCCGCTGCCATCCTTAAGGTCGAGGGCCTCATTCACAAGGTGTGCTGAGGTAGGGGAGTTCTGGTTAGTGGTGTAGCGAAGGTCTAGTTGATATGATTGGTCATCGCCGGCGAGGCGTGCTCAGCGGTGATTGGGGCTGGTTTGTGGTTATGGTGGGGCGTTGCCGGCGAGGGGCCAGGAGGGGGGAGGGGGGGAGCTCAGCAGAACCCATCCCCACCACAGCCCGTCAAACTTCTCCGTTCTCAATCAATCTACACGGTCACTTTGGTCTCAAAAAATCCCATCGTTTGAGAGATAAATCCATGCAAATGCTCTGGACCAGCTGCAGGAGTATTTTATTATCGACATTTCGCCTTTTGTTTTTCTCTTTTGATTGATTACTTGGAATATTAGCTGGTTTTGGTCACGCCTGATTTTCTCAGGATCTTGCTAGTGGCCATTCTGATCCCATCCCTTTCATTACAAAAATCATGAAGTTTTCTGGTGGCCTTCACATGGTGGAGCATGTGGCGCACGCGCACCAGTTCATGTTGCTACAATGATGACAACTCCATGCTAGTAAATTGAGCACTACATGGTTCTGATTTAGTTTTCAGTTTTGCAATTTTGAACATAATTTTCGCATATAAGAACAATGCAGTGAAAAGTTTGCAGCTTTTCGAATATATTTTTCATCAATTTACCTTTAGCAAATATGTCCTTGCAAAAAAGAGTGTAGCAAATATATGTAGTCAAACAAGAAAAAAAATGAAAAAAATTGAAACGATGATACACGTCATATGGTAGGGGTGTGGCACGAGGTTGGCTTGTCCAACATCTATCGTTTGGGATTGTTTAATTGGACGAAGGCATTCAGCGACGACGCACCACCACCGCTCCGCGCATTTTATTCAGTCGGCAGAGACATGCCTCCCACAAATCATGTAATAGTAAGCTCTAGCAGGTCATCATCATTTTGTACGGTTCAAACACGGCATAGCCAACGACAAAATACACCCTTTGAGCCAGTACTCATACGTACATGCACCCTGTGTAAAAAGGGCACCGGAAAATGTTGCCCTATCAGAAAGTGTACTCTTTTTTTTATTATTTAAAAGAAAAAAGAGAGCAGAAAGTGTGCTTTGGAATACACTGTGCGAGAGGCCGTGAGCATGCGTAGTGGCGGACTGGCAGGTTGTCAAAGCACGTGCTGCCTCCTAGCAAAAGGTGTGTTGTACGTTTTCCAGCTTTGTTATCATGGACGTATCTCGAGACGTAGACAGGTGAGAGCACTCTCAATTCTCAAACACGCCCTGCTGCAGCCCTACGATGCATCGTATGCCTGCTGGGGAGGGCTGACTCCTTTGGCGTTTCATCGTCTGGTCAGAATCATCCCCCCTCACGGCCTCACTGTCTGCAGCCGACTAATATTAGGAGCCGTCCGATCGATTTGCAAGGATCAAGTACAGATAGATATTCAACGACGGCTTCTAAATTTCACTCAAGGGCACTGTGTGAGAGAGACTTTCGGCCTGCTGATCGGCCCACCCGTTGTGAGATGGGCTGGACAAGGAGGGGTCGCCACACAAAATTCTACTGGGCTCACTTGCTACATGCATACAGGTTGTGAAGCTATGGACCATTATGGGTAATGGATGTCAGTATACTTTTTATTAGTTATTAATGACGCCATCTAACACCCCTGTGCTAAAAATCCTAAATAAGGTCATTCAGCAGGGTAATATGAAATTTTTGGCGTAAAAGAGATAGACTGAGACAAGGTCAAATTGTGGTCAAAGTAGGTAAATATTCACGTCAACATAGGATAAAAACATGGCAAAAATCTGAATAAAAAGTTTGGAATGTAGAGAAAATAATGGAATCATGTTTGGACCAAGAATTTGATCATAAGTGTCTCACATTCAAAGTCAAAGTTGATGAATAGGGTCAACTCTATAAAAATTCTGAAAAATTCTTAGTCGAAAGCAGAATTAAGTGACCAACTTTGAGATGAATTTTTGAGATATTTTGAATCTAAACTTTGGATGTTTTTGGACTACAAGTAAACTTGGACATCCTGATTGTTGATAAGAGAAATCAAGGATTTTACATTCAAATCAGAACTTAAAGATTGAGAGTTCAAACAGTTTAGGGGCACTTGACTGATGAAACTGAATCGAGAAGCCGATGAACTGTGAATGACCGTGTTGTACTCAATCTTCGGAGCTCCAAATCAAGAGATTTGTTAATCCTTTGATCATAGTCCAAAACTAGAAGTTAAAGCCCTATGGTTCATGTACAAGTTTAGTTAAAAGAGTCCGATGAGTTTGGATTTGAAATGTGGAGAAATTTTGGAGGTGAATTCAGGCGGATTTCGAAAGAGGGAGGGGGGCGCAGGCTGCCACGTAGCTGTTTGCCACCGACGAGCTGAGGCGGTTTCGCCTGTGCCACGCGCCAGCGAGCCGTGGAGACAGCAGCCAGCATAGAAGCAGCAGGTTTGTTGTAGACAAGTAGTGCGTGCTACACGACAGCGGTTCTGGATACAACACGCGATGAGAAAGAGGAAAAAAGGGAGGGTTACAGGGAGGGGAGGAAAAAATAAGCTGAGTGGAGGTCATGCGGATTGAGGATGGTAACGGATCGAAGGGGTGTTGGCAAATGAATAAAAAAAATGTCAACATAGGATAAAAACATCAATTTGATTTCAAGATTCATCTTCCTCTATGATTCACCGGCAAAAAAGTACAAATAATGTTTATTGTTTTTTCAAGGAGAAACAATTATTCATTGAAAATAAATAAAATAAATTATATTTAATCTTCATCGTTGTAAGTACAATCTTTCATTTTCGTTAAGCCATGAACCACCTCATTGGTGACTTTTATCATATCTTCTTTCTCCATATAGCAAATAATGTATTCATCAGTAATGCGATTGTGCAAATGCGTTTTCAATATTTTATGGCTGAGAAACACCTATCAACTGTAGTGTTAGCAACATGCAACACTTGTACAAGCTTGTTGATATATCATCCAAACATGAATTTGCTTCCTTAATCCGTGATCACATTTAATCTCTTCTTCCCAAGTGATATTATCCAAACATGAATTTTGGGTATTGTTGGCAGTTGGCACAATCTTCCGGCTCTGCGCTTTTCGTTTGAAAATTCATCCTATCACTTAAAGGACATTAGTACTCAATTCAAGATCCTGTAAATAAGTACTTACTTTTACCATTTGCTAGTTGTCTAGTTTAAGAATCGAAGAACGTGAAGTAACGGGCTGACATGTCATACATCCTTCAACTCCAAAGTTTCCTCTGATTTGCAATTACTCTAGCCTCTCCAATCCTATTATTTGCCATCCTATGTATGCTACGGAGAACAACCAATTAAGGCTTTCAACTCTTTATCTAACAGAGAAGTTTGATTGAGAAAGAAATACAAGACTTGAAGGAGCGCTGCACCCCCGACGTAACGGCGAGATGACGAGTCGGCGATGGGTGGCCGTCTCGTGGCAGCGGCACCGTGCCGAGGCAGCCAGCGAGGGTGGAGGCCACTACTGTAGCCTGCGGCTCGCCGCCCTCCAGACAACCAGCGACGGCGGTCGGTGAAGGCACCAAGCGAAATGATAGGGAGGCTTGGAGACACAGAACCGTAAAAACCAGAGAGATGCTATGCTCAGCAAACCGCGTATAGCTGTACACAATACGAGCCGCCAGAGGAGGATCGATCTGTTTCTTTTTGCTCGCAGGCTGCTAATGGGCTGCCAAAGCTGTTGGCTGGGCTGGGGGTGCAGTACATTGGGCTCAGGGGATGCATATGGGGCTGAAACATGGAGGGCAACAACTGATTTCTTTTTTTTTGGGGTGCATTTGCACCCATGGGCTTCTATTGGGCTTTGCCCCTGCCACATGTAACTCTCAGATCTCCGCCGCTGACCACTGCCTCCACCCTGCCTGTACCTCTCAGATCTCCGTCGCTGACCGCCACCTCTACCCCGCCTGTACCTCTCAGATCTCCGCCGCTGACCACCACCTCCACCGCCTGCGGCATGACCGTGGCTACTTCCTCCGCTGGTAAGGAAGCCACATCCCTGCGCCACCCCCAACTGAAACATCCCCACTCTCACTAACTGCCTAGCCGCAACTTCCTTGCCTGACTTGTCCGAAACTACTGGCGACCACCACCTTAGCCGGTGGCGCTCCGCCACATCATCACCCCGCCCGTCCACCGCCACCCACCACTAAGGATTTGGAAGACAACATCCCACGGGACTGAAACTCCCCCACCCGTAACCTTGACGGCGGTGCTCCAGCTTCGACGATGGCGGAAGAGGTAAACTTGTGCTCCTCATCTTTTGTTTTTTATTTTTAAGGAAAAACTATTCTCCCGGGGAGGATCAATCACTATTAGTCTCGTTCCCGTGGATATATTTGTCTTCATTCTTCTGGTTGGTTGTCTATTTTATTTTACATTTTTAGCATAAAAAAGAACCAATTTGCTAACCACTGTAGGTGCTTATGTGATTCCATTTTTTTGGAAAGGAAGGTGCACCATTATTACTACCATACGTGTAAAATTGCCACTGTCTTTTTCAATGTTAATTCTTGCATTATATTATTCAATAGGTCTTAGACATGCAAATGGACTGCTAATGGGAAGATATTGAAGGTTCAACAACTACCCACCCAAGGATTTAATCCCTAGAAATAGAACTTAACTCATTTCTTGATTCATTTTATAAAGAGATGCATGGTAGAATATCTTTCCCCACTCTTTTTAGTGGAGATTTTATATTAGTTGAGAGCTTTGTACTATGAAAAATTTGGATTCTTCACAAATTTAAAAGAAACTTAATGCAACTAAAGCTCCGTCCGGCTCATATAAGCAAAACAGAAGAAAGGTTGCTTGTAGTATCCCGCCATAGTTCGCGCCATTGACTACCTGCTGGTCATAGTGCTGCATCGCATCGTCATGTGACATCAGCATGGTACATGTAACAGTTACATATTAAGAATCCAACCCATTCTATGGAAGAACAGAGGTTTCACCTCATCATCATACAGAGTTTGATGCACAAAGGGGTCTTGGCGACTATGGAGAACATCATCACCAAAGATGGCTGTGAGAGGCCGGGAACACCCTAGTCCGATCTTGGATGTCTTGGGCATTTATAGTTGTTGAGGTCGGTTGGGATGTCTTCGGGATGAAGTATCTGCATAAAACCCCTAGGGTGATCTGTATTCGGGCTGTTGAGTGGGTTTGATTTGGGCCCGAACCGATCGGCCTAGACCCGTTTGGGTCAATCAGCTTGACCCCATATAGGACTCAAGTGCCCGGGCGTTCCATACGAAAGTTATAGATCTTATTGAGCCATGGCCCGTGCAAGTTCTACTACTTCTGCGGCATTGTGACCCAATGTTCCTGTTTGTGCATTCCAATACCCAAAGTCCTAGCCCAAATCCAGCTTATGCAAAAACCCTACATTTATGATTTATTTCCTATGATTTTGCATCATAGTCCAAAATACAATACATATGCGAATATGTGGTTAATTTGGACACCAAGTGGTGGGTTAGTGTAAGAATTAGTGCAATAATGCTAGACATTGATAAGAGCCAACAAAGGATTTGGGATTGCCCTTGTTAGTGATCTCACCCTTAATGAGCTCAGCCAACCGGTCATGGATGTTAGTTGGGTTCAATGTCTTCTTGATCTATTGGGTAGTGTCATCTAGCCCCTCATGCTCAAACATGGTGTGGATTCGATCCTTGATGGGTTAAGTTAGTTGGTGGAAAAATTTCAAGATATCATAACTATAGTCAAATCTTTTATCCTTTAGTTTAGGGATAAGCTTGAGTAGCTTCTTCACTTGATCCATGTCAGCCTCAGGAGAAATAGCAGCTCAATTAACCTTCAGTACTGGATGATGGCCAGTGGGAAGGGGAAGAGTGGGTTTTTGGTCATTGATGTAGAACCATCCAGAGTGCCATCCTTTGTTAGATTATTTCTAAGAATTGTCAAGGTAGTGGTGTTTAGCCCCTTCATGGAGCTAGAGGCATGCACCCCTAACCATGATTGGATTGGTGTAATTTAGCTAGTATTTAAGTTTAAATAGATACTTGAAGAGATTGAAGTGGGGGACAATGCCAAGAAATGCTTCACAACGGTGGACAGAAAGAGAGCTTTTGGCAAATCGAGTCAGGATTTAGATGCAAAAACTCGATCCCATAGTATAATTGAAGACTATGGAAAGAAAGTGCAGTCAGGATTATGAATCTGCACTCAAAGGATGTGAGGATGATGATCTCACTAGGGTTTTGATTAGTGGGGAAAGGATCGCCATTCACAAGATGCCACTCCAAGTGATGACCATAGGGGCATTGTGCCGGTGTTGATCAACCTCTCCATGTGCTCTACCATCATGGTGGACGGTTCTAGGCGCATGCTAGAGATGGGGTTGGGCCAGTTTCTCAGGCTTGTTGTGCTTTGGGAACATTATCTTGGTGGTGACGGGGCCCTAGGAGCATTTATGCTTGGAGGCTCAGGTTCTAGAGTAAAATGGACTAGAGTAGGGTCGTGCGGCACAAAGAAAGTTGTGGAAGAGTTAGTTCTACTATACAATGATGAACTCTGTGGCGGCATACTCTGATAGTGCTTGTGGCCGTAAATGTTGGTGAATAGTCCTTTATTCTATGCCGATTCAGCTTATGCTGATGGCAACACTATTAACATATTTGACAGATTATTTTACGATGGTTAGTGGGATTTTGCAAGAAAATGGCAATATGGGAGTTTATTGTGAAAAAAGATAGATGGAGCATTGGCTTCCAATAGAAGATAAAGGAATAGGCTTTTTCTCATATGGGCATTACTGACCAATGCTTGATCTAAGATCCACTCTCGGCTATTGAAAATTGCTGTATGATCCCTAAGTTCTTCCGAAACACCCAAAGGGGCATATAGTAGGCCCCAAGGAGCACTCGTGGCATAAACCACCCACGAGGATGCCCAAACTTCCCTCATTGTAGACCCAATTGTAGATTCAAGACCGGTGATGAGTCCATACACCCGGGGTCCCCAATGGGACTTTCTTCCCGCAGCACTTGGCCCATCAAGAGGTGCGGCGACGACACGTACCTAGGCTGGCCCAATAGTGCAACGCAGGCCGAGACCAAGATCTGGCCACCGACTAGCTCCTCCGACCAGGAGGCCAAGTCGACACCCCGACCAGAAGGGTTCAGTCGGGGGTGGGATCACAGTCCGACCCCGACCGAGTTTCCTCAACTGGAAATGCACCTTACCGACCACGCCACTCCCCCCAATCGGCACGGTCGGGGCCGCTGGGACAATCGACCGGGGACGCCAGCTCGGTGCGGGCCCGGGGAGCAGGTGGAACGAATAAGAGGAAGTGCCCAAGTCAACTACCGTATGAGGAATCGTACCGCGCCACGCCCTGCGCACGCCCCGCACTGTGCCACCACAACCTACCCGCTACAACGGAGTGGCCTGACGAGGTGAACAGGGACCAAGGACAGTGGCCATACCGTACCCGATGAAGTGAGCCTCAACAAGATTAGGCAGCGCCCGCACACACACACACACACTCTCTCCCTCTGACTTGTAAGGCCGTCCCCTTTTACTATAAAAGGGAACGGGCCCTCCCCGTCTGAAGGGGGTGAGAGGTTCGATAGGCAGACACTTCTACTCATTCTATACGCGCACACACTCTCGAACACATAGCGCACGTTCGAGCCTCCGGTCACTCTCTCCTACTCGGACCAGAGCACGACCAGGTTTCGGACACCCCCTCTCACCCCTCTCTCGTTTGTAGCCCCACTACAAACTTTGAGAACCTAGGCTCAGGAATATAGTCGACCGACCGACCCCGACTGGACGTAGAGCCCGTTGTCCGAACCAGTATACATCCTATGTTATTGTGTGCTAGGCCATATCTGATCTAACGCACGGCAAAACTACAATATTTACTAGTTAGCCAGATTTCGCACCGACAACCGGTGATCGAATCTCTCGGATCAGATGCTGCGAATCTTTTTCCCTTGTTTGAATCCCGATGTTATTCTCATGGAGCCAAAGTTGACCACAAAGGTTGGGTGTAAGTACCACTCGGGAATGTGACATACTCCATGAGGGTCAAGCTTGTCCCCATGAAAGTGTGCTTTGCGTGCTGTCTTAAGCTCAAGGGTCTGGGTACATGCTCGAAAGGGTGGTGCCATGATGGCTATGTATTTTACCCTCGAAAGGAATGGTAAATATTTAACTTTGAGATTCGAGGGGCTACACCCAAAGGGGGCACCAATTTGGTGCACACCATGGTCTCTTACAAGGATGATGAAGGCTCAAGATTATTGAACCCTCAAACTGATTAATATACCAAATTAGTCCGAGGCTCGGGTGCCACAGCCAATGGGTGAACCTAGTTTGTTCACACCATTGATTCTTCAAAGATGAAGCTCTCTACAACTCTGCAGCCTGAAGGAGATCTTGAAGATGGCACTTGGACAAACCTGTAAGCATTCGTTGAAGTTTCAAAGAAAGCTGTCGTTTGACTATGAAGCGCTCAGGGGATATGACCCCCGGGTATCCTCAGTATAGACCTAGATAGCTTCACAACATGATACAATGGCCAACAAAACCAGGTGGATGGTACACATAATAGGTCGGCGTGTACTGCAAGGCATTCAGAGATAGGGATGGAAACTAGTCGGTAAATAGGAAATAGGTAGTTCTAATAAAAAAAGGTCTTCTCTATCATAATTTTGTAGGATTTAGATCTAGAATCAACTTATAACCCTATCTCTTGGACTATATAAGGTGGGCGACCCCCCTCCAAAGAGACCTAGACGACGATCCATCATGCACCATACAATAGAATCCACCAATACGCTATTTAGGTGACCTGAACCTATCTAAATCTTGTATCCCTTTGCTCTTGTGTGTTACCATCTTGCTTTAGACCTGATGAACGTCTCCGAACAATCTGTGACCTTGGGCACATCCCTATTTGGACTACCGGTATGAGCGCCAACAATATGCTTGACTTTGCTCGTTTCATATCAATAACTAGAGTCTAAATATTTTTTTATTGTTATCGGCCTAATATGCTTTGAGTAATCAATTTATGTGGTGCTTGCAACCTTAGAAACTATATCAACAATATGAGAATATGGCCAAAAGATTTGAGATTTATCTTTGGGGCATGCCTACATATGATAATTTGATAATTAATCTTTTTGCTATTCTATGCAGGGCAATGTGTGTGATGTGTGCGGGCATATTGGTGATGAACGCCTCCAAATATGTCGCAAAGGCAGCGAGGGATCTAGTAGACCTCAGTATGCTTTCTTTTCACCATAAAGATTTGTATTAAATAAATATATGCTATGGTCAGACTTGGAATAGACAGTTACTAGGCCTAAATGTTTTTTTAATTCTTTGACTATGAATTATCACTTTGTCAAGAAAAATATTGCCTGCACCTTTGTTCTGTTTTGTTAATTCTAGATCTATGATATGATTGTTATTGGGCACAGTATAAAATAAATTTGTTTCCTTATGGAAAATCTATCACAAATCACATAAAGTATGCTATCTTTTGTCATTTGATTGCGTTCATATGACTTTGCTTCATTATCCTTAAGAGTGTGAAGTGCATGGATGTTCGACAAACTTGTCATAGAGTGTCATCTAGGTCCATGAACTTTCAAAATGCATATTCGGGTCTATAAACTTGTTAAAATATGCCATCTAGGTCCAAAGTGCCTAAAATGCCACTAAGATTCTGACTTGTCAATGTGTGATCTCTACACCGACACGACACATCAGCAATTCTGGGGTATTATGAGAACTTTGGATCTAAATGCCATATTTAACAAGTTTGAGGACCTGAATATGCATTTTCAAAATTCATGGACCTAAATGACATTCCATGATAGGTTTAAGGACTACCCAGACATTTCAATCAATCGTTTAAATGTATTTCAGGAGAGAATGAAATAGTAGTTAGCCTTTTCTTATTATAATTTTACACTGTGTAGGTACTATTTGGACAAAGCTAATTATGTTGCATCAGAAGCAGTCTCGTTGTGTTATGAATGCCAACAAAGGCAAAATGAAGTAAAGAAGGTGCCTAGCCCTATGATCGTGTGCTGCTTGGGGCACAAGTTAGGAGATGTTGACATCGCGAAAGCAATGCCACATTCAGGTCGCAAAGCAAGGAAAAGGCCGCGACAAAATCATTGTAAGTATACTGTACTAAAATTCCTTTTCCTTCTGATATTTTGTTCAGTTGAGCATGTATTGTTGTTATGAATTCTGCCTACTTTTAAAACTTTTGCCGACCCATCTGCTGAGGAGGGTGGCCTCAGACAGTCCAGCTCTGCCGCAACAGAACCTCACTCAATAAAACTGTTTGGGGTGTCAATTGCAGGGAGGCAAAGAGCTCAGCAGCCGAACCAAGTGATGCCTAGTGAAGGCAATCTTGCACTGCCAGAAGAGATGGTGGCAGAGGATTATAACGCAGGTAACAGTGCTGGAATTGGAGCTGGACGGAACCCTTGCAGCGATCGCCAGATTCTGCGTGAGGAGGGTGGCCGTGGACAGTCCAGCTCTGTCTCAGCAGAACGTCCCACAATAAAACTGTTTGGGGTGACCATTTCGATAGGCCCTGCTGGTGAGCCTGAGCCTCCTCAGCCTGATGTGGTAGCTTCAGATGGGATTGGCCGCCCCTGAGGTCGAAGCTAGCAACATGGAAGTGGATATTGAACTGAGCCTTGCCATGCCAGCTCCTGAGGTTGAAGCCAGAGACATGGAAGTTGATCTCGAACTGTGCCTTGGCGTGCCACCGTCGTGCATTTTGTAGCTGTGAAGCTTTGCTCCCGAGGATTTCTGGCCAGTATTCACTTTGATCTGAAAACCGTATTACAGTTTTTGTCTTCCATATATGACAGATGAATGCTTTCTTTAGTTCCTGCCGGTGTCTTTTTAGCTTGTGATAATAAGTTTGTAACGTCGTCTGCTAAGGAGATTTGCATTGCTTCTGAGTTCTTTTATAGATACGTCCGACATGACGGATGAACATGTTTGGTGGATTAATTAAATATGGTTAATGTTTAGCATTTATGTTTTGACCAGACTGAATCAACTGTAATAGGGCACTGTTTGTGCCCTGTCCAAGTGTGGATGGACAGGATATATTAGTAGCTTAATGTGAAAAATGGCATGATGAGAACCTGAGGGAGTCCATGGCAAGCATATACTCAAAAAATTCCAACGAAAATTTGTCCTAAAATTTATTGGGTGACTTGTTTTTTTTGGACCTGTTGTCATCAATGTACTTACGCGGAAAAAAAGAGAGACAGGAATGAAAGGGCTTCGTTGCTTGCTTCGATTCATCAACCTGTTAAAATCTATAGCAGAGCATGCCATGAGGGATCAGTGCCTAACTCCTATTCAGTACAATTTTTTATTGTCAAGATGAAAAGTTTCAAACTTATGCGACTTTTCGTCACAGTTTTTATGCAGAGCAGGACGGTAAGTTCAAGTATATTTTACATTTTGTGACAGCAGCTTAGCTGCTGCGGCTGCTTTAACAGCGCGTCAAGAGGACTGAAGGTAGTCGCAGCCGCTTCTTGTTCAAGTAATGAAGGCTGCAATAATCTTCTAACTCTTTCAGTCTACTTGGTTTTATCCGAACAACTGGTTATTTTTATAAAATTTTAATTTGCTTTAAATTTTTTATAATGTGGTCCTTCTTTCTTAAATGACCTAGGTGGTTAAAGATATGTTTAAAGAGTTCCCCGTTTTAGAGAATCTCTCATAATCCTATTAAATTACAAAGATGATTCGAAATTCCTTAGTGCCCATTTTGTACTTTTGCAGTCTGCTTGTTCAAACTTTTGATTGGCATATGTCGATGTTATCCTCACGTTCTTGGGTTCGACTAAACTATATGGGAAATTCTTGGAATTCCCTTGCATTCAAAATCATTCTTGAAATTCTAGGAATGCCAATAGATGATAAGTATGTGTCACACACTTGGACACCTTGTGTGCAATTATCGGTTAGAGATCCCAACTAAGAATTGGAACCTCTCATTGTAGTGATACGTAGAACGCTCGTCCGGGAGGGACCGACGTCGGGGTGTGCACACTAGCAGTTTGCTCTAGTCTTGTCAAGCAAGCTAGGGCATCCTCTAATAATATTATTGAGACGAGAGAAGAACAACAATTAAGTTTGGTAAAGTAGAGAAAGAGAAAAAGATAAAAGAAAATTGTATTTGATCGGTCGTGTGAACGGGCCTTAGCCCTTGTGTGTGTGTTTTTTCAGTCGAACAGTCGGGAAGGCACTACACCAAACTTGAATTGGGCCTTGTACTTCTTAGCCAAGCACTATCTTACTATTACTAATTGGAGGCTCCTTTTAAAGCCTCCAGGTGAAGCCACCTAGGATTCCTAGGTGGACACTCTAGAAAAAGAGAGAAATCCTAGAAATTCTCACAAAAAAGCAAAACATCCGACCATTGATCGATAGATTCAAATCATCATAGCCATTAAATCTATTATGTTTTCTAAAAAATTACCCACCTATGCCATTATGAAAATAGCCTAAAGTAACCCCTAAATCTATATATAAATTACCCACCTCTGCCATTATATAAAATAAATTAAAGTAACCCCTAATCTTCATCAAAATTGCCCACTTATGCCATTATAAACAATATTTAAAATAACCCCCTAATTTGAACTAAATTGCCCACCGCTATTACTTAAAAACTTAAAGTAACCTGTTAAATTTGCATCTATATTATCCACACATGCCATTATTAAAAATAACATGATAACCCTACGTTTGAATCAAATAACCTTAATTAAAATATACAGCAATATATGATTCTAAATCATCTATATTTTGCACTATTGGTATATGATATAATAATTAAGGTCTATACACGTGATGTGTCACCATTTATAAAGATATAGAGGAAGTGATGAGAATATAGATTTCTATGTTAAAACTGTATTACAAACTTAGGGTTCATTAAGCAAATTCAAGCGCATACCTGCGATGCAAAGTGAAAAGTTAAAGATTATAAATATGGATGAAAATATTATAGAGTAATTACTAACTAAAATCTATCACAATTGGATGAAGATAATAAGTATATATCTATTGTGTTTGAATATTTAACAAACGAGAGGTAGCTTATGGTAATTTTTTTAGCAATGTAGTCCCATTTTTTTTCCATTGGAGACTCCGCATTAGTTCCCATGAGACAAGCTAGAAAAAAGAGAGATAAATTCTCATAAAAATCAAAAACATCAAACACCAATCCTGTAAAATCTAATAATCATAGCCATTGATCTATTATATTTTCTAAAAAGTTACCCACCACTATCATTATGAAAATATTCAAAAATGAGCTCTAAACCTATATCTAAATTACCGAGCTCAGCTATTATAAAAAATAATCTAAAGTAATCCCATAGTCTTCATCCAATTTACTAATACATATCATTATAAAGCATAACTTAAAATGTCATTCTAAAATTTTATCTATATTACCCACGTAAGTTGTTATTAAAAATAACCTAAATTAAACATCTAAATCTTAATCTAATTATCTTCATGTGCATCATACATAAATGTCAAAAATAAACTAATATATGATTCTAAATTACCTATTTATGTCATTATTAATATAAAAATACTAAGTTAAAGTATATACACATGATGAGTGTCACCATTTAGACCATTTATACATGTACGTGAGGAATCGATGAAACATATTGATTTGTATGCTAAACATAATGTATGGAGGATTGGAGGTGCGATACAAAATGGAAAAAGTATGAATATGGATGAAAAAGTGCATATAGTAATTATTAATTAAAAATCAATCACAATTGGACAAAGATAGGTACATATCTATATAAGTATTATGTTGACGTATTGAAAAAAATAAGAGAGTAGTAGGTAATCAATTTTGATTATTAGCTAGGAGTTTAATTTCTAAATAATTTTCAAATACAATAGCTTCTAAAAAATATTAGCCCGTGCGGGAGCACAGGTTGATGGACTAGTTAACAATATTGTAATGGGACTGAATTAATCAAATATCGAATTAATCAAATTAATGCATTATGACCAAATATTATCTACGCTTCAAATTTGACTATTCGTTGTTCACGGAAAAAGTGACTTAAGCCAAATTTAAATGTCCACTGTATGAAGGGAAGCTTTGGGAAACAATCTGCCAGGAGATTGGTTGACCACTTGCTATCATTCCAAGTCATGGACAGGTGTAGTGTGGGCAGGTGAGAGAACTCTCAAATAATCCTACGTGCGTAGACGCCCTGCTCTAGCCGTACAATGCATGTGCGTGTCTCACGCATACGCTGCTGGGGTTGACTTGACTCGTTTGGCGTTTCATCTTTAGGATAACATCCGGCCTGCTATATTCACTCGGTGAATATATACAACCAAGGGTTATAAAGAGTCTTAGACTCTAATCCTAGAAAAAGAGGAGCTTAAAAACACGAGAAAGAAAACTCTAAGATAAAGAAAGATAATGAAAAGATTAAGCTTCAATCTTCTTCATCCATGTTTTAACCTTGTGTTGTCTTTATACAGTACCAATCTATCACATCTCTCATTTACTTAGAAACTTGATGTTGGACTCATCTTGCCAAATCTTATCGCGCAGATAAAGAATGATGATCAGAGGACCTCCAAGGCGACGCCTCCAAGGAGAACATGACGTTGAAGATGCCGTCACCACCCATCCAACGAGCTAGAGTAAGGTTTTCACTTGCTTTTGCTTTATTCGTTAATTTTGTTGAATGCAGCTGAGTCGTTCCAGATTCAATTGTACTCTGAACCCTTGTACCTCCTTCCAAAATTGACTTGGACTGTAAGCGATTCGCGTGTTTGTGGTCCCTGTAGCGTGAATCTGTTGTAGCTGTCGGTGTTCCTCGGCCTTGCAAAATGCCTGTGCACAAGATGCGTGCTTAGGCCATACTGTCTCTGCTTCGTGTCATGCTGCCTGAGCAGCCGTCCGAATGTGGCCTTGCTTTGGCGACCACAATATTGTTTTAACTTGTAGAGTTTTGGAAATTCAAAAATGTAGTCTCAAACCGGTAGTTTGTTATCAGAGAATGTTTCCATAATTACTGAGCTAATATTGTGAAAATCATTCAGCCAATACTGAGCTAATTACTTGGAGAATGAACGGGCCAGCGAGGGAGAGCGGAGCACCGCGTCATCACTGCCGCCGTCATTGGAGAACGAACAGGCCTGCGAGGAAGGGACCACACCCAGCCTGGCGTGCACTGGGCCCCGCGTCTACGAGGCACCGCCCTGCCCCGCCGTCTCCAGGAGCTAATACGGCGGATGATGAGACGATGAACCGTGATCTCAAACCTTTGCGCAATTTGTAGCCCGTATGGATTCCGCCGAATCATCCTGGCAGTTGCCAAACACCGTGATGACCAGGGCATGCGCAAGCTCTTCCTCCCTCCGCGCGATACTGACCGAGCGGTCGATGATCCTCCGGGGCCTCACCCTGGCACCAGGACGGTCGTCATCGCTTCAGGACGGGGGGACAGTCTCGACCGCAGACTCGCTGGGAACGTCATTGATGTCAGCAGGCGGTGCCCGGCCACCACCAGCAGCCCCACCACGCCCACGGCTTCGACATTGACGTCGACTGCAAGGAGCCTCTGCCACCTCGGTAGCCTTGTCCGCCATGGCCTCCCGTGATAACTTGTAGAATTTCTGCACCAGAGTTGATGTGGCATTGTTTTAACTTGTAGAATTTTGGAAATTCAAAAATGTTGTCTCAAACCGATAGTTTGTTATCAGGGAATGTTTCCATAATTACTGAGCTAATATTGTGAAAATCATTCAGCCTCAAAATAATTTCAAGGCCACAAGCTCTAGGTTTGCTTTTTCTATGAATCTCACTCCCATGTGCGGCCCGTTCCATTCTAGCCTAGCTCACGGCCTCACGCTTCATACCCAGATCAGCCAAGGTGCATTTTCCATCAGCCTATAACTTCTGCTTACCTGAATGCTGAGCTCTTCAAGCTCTGGACTCCAATTTATTCATGACAGGGTGGAGGTGGAGAGTATGTAGACATATATTTGGACAGGCAACACCGTTAGCGCCCTGGAGTGGAGGAAATTAAGCAGCCATGCATCCAAAGATTGTGTTGATGTCAGAACTGAGGATGGTTGGCCGACAAACAAATTCATTAATGAAAGCATCCCAGGTTCAGCTTACTAGTTACTACTATAGCTAGCATATAATGTTTGTGTAGCACTCAATAAATCTAAAATAATAAATCACTGGCTATTCATCGAATTAAGAACATCGAGCTTTCATTATTAGTCAGAAACAGTCATTTTCCTTCCAAACGTGCACATGATCTTAAAATGTATCTCCCTACTCATATATAATTTATTATGAATTTAAAGGTCTTATTTACCACTCATGTTGGTCAAATCTGAAATAATTCCAATAAATAGGCAGGATTATATCTAAACTATAGAAAATATATTATTGCATAAAAATGATGCTTAAATTTTTACATAAGCAATGTAGGAAGTAAAATGTTAAAACTAATTGACACGTTCAAAATTTAAGTAAATTAACCACCTCAAGTCTTGCTAGTAACGAGATGCATGACTATGAAGTTGTATTGTCAAACAAACAACAACGGGAAGGAAATGATTTACTTAATTTTGATTTTCTCGGTGAAGCCTTTTTAGAGACATTATAACAATGTTGGTTGGTACCCTGCCAATATTTTGTTATTTTTTTAGAAGTGATATTCAACATTAGAAACTATTAAGTACCGAACAAAACTAGATTCCAAACCATTCCAGCATTTGCATTTTTTTCTTTACAAATTTGCATATGATTTTAAGATGTATCTTTGTACTCATATATAATTTTTTAATTGAAATATCTTATTTACCATTAATGTTGGTAAAATCTAAAATAATTCCAACAATTAGGTAATTAGTTTTCTAGATAAACACCATATGAAATCAAAGTTAAATAAGAATGTCAGATTTGTTTCAGTGAACTCTCAGTTTTGGAACTATGATGTTTTTTTCATGCAAATGATGCCATCAGTTTTGAGGAGGGTGATCGCGGGAGGGTGGCTGGGTGCAGACTACAGTCCTGACACCCACGCAACAAGGATCATTTGCACACCTTTATATATCTCAGTATTTATAAGAGTCCGATTGTAACTCTACCTTGTACTGCTAGTTATAAGTTGATGAAGTCCCAATGTAAGTGGACTCACATCTTTAGAGAGACAAAGATCTATTAAAATCAAACAAGGTTGGACCATGCATAAAACCAAAGTTGGACCCCCTAGCTTGTTTCTGTCACAGCATGGTTGAATGTTCCACATCATTACAATCCAAATACATGGAGCCTGCTGCAAAACAGAGTCTTAAATAATCAAATTATGAATAGATATCCCCAGCTTTTGAAAACAGCGGCTCCTTCACATCCCTCAGAAAAGGCACCCCTAGCATAAACAGGAGCATCTTGACATGAGTGACAAACTCGCCACCTGTCGTTAGATGCTTGGCGTGGAATGCGGCGCCACAGTTGCACGCTATGTAACAAAGCATCTCTAACCACACCGCAACGATCAGCTCCCAACAGTCGGCCGCTTCTCCCATCTTAAGCAAGTCCGAGGCAACCCGACGAGCTCGATCCAGCACGGGGTAGTAGTTTTCATGGAAGAAAGAGCTTTCTTCATCACGGATGTCCTGAATCACCTTCCTCCTATCACAACTCGCACTCTTCTCAAGCAGCCAGCGCGACATCTCGCGCTTTCCCCTAATGACCACGTAATGCCCTTCACTGCCAGCCATGGCACCGCAATCTGCGATGAGGTACATAATGTAGTGTGACAACTCTCGAGCAATGCCTCTGAGCCCGGAGATGTTATCTACATTTTCATGGTGAGGTGAATCACCATCTAAATGCACCTCATGAGAGGAGCCGCCATCTACATTGCCGTGGTGAGAAGAACCTAAATGCAATTCATCAGAGGAGCTCCCATCTACATTCTCATGGTGAGAAGAACCACCATCAAAATGTGCTCCATGAAGGGAACCGCTATGTACTTCCTCATGATGAGAAGAACCACCATGTACTTGTGCTTCATGAGATGAGCTTCCGTCGACATCAACGTCAGCAGAGAGCAAGCATATGTCTGTGACAATATGCCAAAGAAGCACGCTTGACACAAACTCCAAACCTTGGATGTTGCTTACCTGGAGCACCTGCTGAGCTGCACTCTGGTGATGATCTTGCTTTGCTTCAACCACCCATTGCGCCCATTGGCCACTGAACTTGCCAACACCAATATCCCATTCATGCACACGTGGAGTGGCTGCTATGTCCAGCAATTTATCTAGGAGGAGCTTCTTGACCTCAGCTGAGATGCCTATATGTGTGACAGCCTGTTGGCCGATTCCGATCCAACTCATCGTCCGTCGCAACAAGCCAGATTCTTGTTTCTTCTTGATGCAATCTCCGATAATGCTGTATTGCGCCATCTTTGCCGACCACTCTCCTTGTTTTTCTGGATGGAGATGCCTTGCAATGCTCACCATGGCTGCAATTACACAAGGAAACATTCGGCACAGTGGGCATGTTAGTGAACACGAAATGGCTGTCTTGTAAGCCCAACATGACGAGATGAATGCCACAAATATAGAGCACGTCTCCAGTACGATGGCACCTACAAGTAGCACGTAAGATATAATAACAACAGCTGCATCGTGGCCCTTCTGACCAGCCATGCCCTTCACGAACAACCCAAGCGCCGCTGACGTTAGTGCAAGAGTGGCAATCCGGTGGAAACCGCTACAACCTGGGGCAATGTGGAAATGTCGTGTACCGAACTTAGTGTACAAGTAGTCATAGATCAACGAGAGATTGATCTCGGCCAACTTGTACGCCATGTGGACTATGTTCTCCGAAGTTTTAAACACCTCAACGGCCTGCTTGATCTCCTTGATATCATCAGGAAGAAGAGAGATTGAAGGGGTCATGTCCATCAGAAAGTGCAGGCTTAGTTTGAAGCCCTCGACTGCCACATTCAGGATGACCTCAAAATTTCTCTCCTTCTTTTTTGAGATAACAGAACACAGCTGACCGTAAAAGCCCTGGGTGTCCCAGACGGCGTCACTGGATGCACGAGAAACAAGATTCGAAGTCGTTCTACTTGATCCAGGTGCAACTGAGCCAGCCCTTCTAAGTGCCCAGATCCTCTCAGCATATTTAGCTGTCCCGGAGACGAACACGAGCACCATGGGAGCCATGAGCAGTCGATCATCTCCACGCAGTTGCTTGCTGACAACGTAGACGGCCGTTGGCACCTGTGTGGCAAGGCTGAGAAGGTGGCGCTTCCAGAGCGAGTTGTCATCCATGGAGAAGGCCGTCATGGTCTCCTGCCCACCGAGATGGAGCAGCAGGAAGGGTGCCCAGAAGAGGGCAAGCTGATTGCCACCCCCATGGAGGGTGAGACGGCCGAGTATGAAAACCGCGAGGGGGTTGGCGGAAACGTAGGCAAGCCAGAGAAGCACGCTGAGGATGCGGGAGCCGTGCCGTTTGCGGAAGCCAGAGAACAAGAAGAGGAAGACTTGCAGGGAGAAGCTGGCCATCACCATGCACTGGAGCTCCCACTCGTTAAAGAATTCTTGGGCACGTGATAGTGCGCTGATGCAGTGGAAAAGTAAATCAGAGAGTTGAGAAGAAAAATAATTAAACTGACATATATTTTTTTAAGTTTGATTTATTGGCCATTCTGTTTGCAAACAGAACATAAATTCCTTGGCTATAGCAGCTGTCCTCTCCTTCCCATCCCCCCCCCCCCCCCCCCCCCCCCCCCCCCCCCCCCCCCACACACACACAAACACACACACACCATCATCTCCTCCATCATCGACCGCTGCTGCTTCGTACACCTATGTCAATGTCCCCAACGCGCGCGCAGGCTGAGAAGTGGGTCGAACACTGCACTATGATGACCACAAGTAGGTGTGACCCCCGCTGCTACTTCATCCTCCGCTTCCTTGCTGTCCGTGTGCTGGTTTCACCGTGTTTTTGGCGAGGGTATGGGCATGCCCGTACCTTCCCACATACAATCCAAATCATCATCATCCATGCCTGTATTTCCCGCTCTCACGCATGCATGTCCATTTACCAAAACCCACAGGATTATGAGTTAAGCTAATGGGGCGAGGTGATTGGCGTTAAGGATTAATTGACTAGCTAGAATAGCATATATATAGCCAGAGCTAATTTCCTCCCCATCCCCTACCCTACCTATTTAGGATGGATCAAAAAATTTAACCAAATCAGGTGCTGAAGGATTTGGATGTGGGTATTTGGTACCCACCAGATCTACAGTTATCTGGCATGTACCAGGGTTAAAAAATTCGGTAAATAAAATTTATTTTATAAATTTGAAATATTGGGAATATCAGATAAAAATTTCTTTAAATTTTGTTATTTCATGATTTTGTTTGAAATCGGTCCTTAACCCATCATATATCATAATTTTTTATATAACAACAAAGAAATATATAAAAATATCACAGATTTAACACATTAGGTAGTTTCATTATAAGAAATTTTGGTCAAAAAAAGTTTTCATACCTTACCGATAAATGCGGAATTCAGAAATATCGTCAAAATTTCACTAAGTGAACTCTGGCATGTACTATTTGAGATGTGTTGAGGCTATGTGATCTGCATGGGAGCCAAGTCACAATGGCCCTGGTAGTGTTTGACTTCTTTTATTAAATTTAAGAGGACAATAGCAAATGGTGGCAACATTTATCATGCCATAAATTAATTTTTTCATAAAACCGTATACTTAAAACAGAGCGGGAGTAAGTGTTTCCATATCAGCGTGTGGGTGAGAAGTGAATGCTGATAGATAGCAACCTTACAATTCAATTCCAATTCTTTGGCTTAGAAAAAAAATTCAATTTGAATTAAATCAGAAGGGGTCAAGGATGATGCTTCGATGTCCGACCATCTGACCGGATCAATTATTTGTCCTGTCATTTCACTGGCCTGCAGTAGCATGTGCACCTGTAGGTGTCCCCACAGGCGACCCAATACCTGGTCAGTCTTCGCTTGCATGGTACTAGCAATTCCTATCCCATTTATTTCGTTTTCTCTGTCGTCTTGCTCCCCAATTTCTATTTCTTAATGAAAGCAGATGCACTACTCAAGTGCTCATAGGACAATTGGAAGCAAAATGAGAGTTAAAAGGCAATTCAATGAGTTGCTAGGCAACATTATAAGCCAAAAAAGGGATTTTTTTGCTAATAACGATAATGAGAAATCGTCTCAAGAATTTGTTTTAACTGGGTCAGTTGGTCCAAATAGGAAACTCATATAATTGAACCAATAATCTGGATTTTAACGTAACACGTTAGGCACCTGCATCCCTAACCAAGTTGGAACTAGTTAGCGAAGGTGGAACTTGGGTTTTCTAGTACTGTCGCCTCCAGTAGGCCTATCCTACAGCAACTCCGGGAAACTCAACATAACCTCGCCGAGGTCTGCATGGTGCTTGTCAGCTTAGCTCTCCAGCTTACAGAGGGAGGGAGAGTCTCTATGGAGTACTGGTATGGAGAGGCATGCGGGATCTGTTGAATCTCTGACGGCTAAAGAAGGTGTGCCGGCTGGAATTCCGAAGGATGCAACTTTTGCAAATAATAATGATAACACTTACAAAAAAAGTAACATACTGTAATGCTAGTTTTGCTTTGTCACCTGCTTTGAGCTGTGTGATGGACGCCCACTTCTTCGAGTTCTCTGATCGCCCTCATGTCTCGAGCACAAGCAGAGCAGGAAGAGAGGAAGGAAGAAATAGAATGAGCTCGGTTCAATCTTCAATATGTGGTTCTGATTGAAGGAGAAACCAAGGGAAACTGGCAGGTGGCCCCATTTGCAGGCATCATATTATTCAGAGGTACAGTAGAGTAGACCTTGACTTTTGGGCATAAGCATGAAGGATTGTACCAGTGGAATCAAATCACTACCTCGCTACCTATGAAAAAATATGTTAGTGTTTACTTTCATTGCATTATTTGTTCTTATATCTCTAGTATTTTTTTAGATATCTATAATATGATTCTCCCCCTTCAACAAGAGCTATTATATAGTAATAGAAGCACTTCTACAGGGCTCGGTTAGACCTAAACGTTTATCTCTAGAAAACCTGAACTTTAAATTGACCTATTTGTAGACAAACACGTTTTTTATAGGGCAGACGACAACACAGATTAATCAGCGGTAGATCAGAATTCATCGTCACGTATGTTATAGGGTATTTCACTGGCCGAATAACAGTGTGAGATTACGTGGCACTGGTAGAAAAGAGATCTTCCATCCAGCATTTTTACTTCCAATTGTTTTTGGATCCGGGACTAAAGGGCCTTTAGTCCGGGTCAAAGGGCCGCCACCGACGGGAGGAGCTTTAATCCCGGTTGGTAATATTAACCAGGACTAAAGAGCCCCTTTAGTCCTGGTTGTAACGGCTAGTGGAATGAATGGACTTTTTGTCCCGGTTGAAAACACCAATTGGGACAAGAGATTGGATAGATGTTTTACTTTTTATGACAATTTAATATAGAAATTATGTTTTCGAGATTGGATAGATGTTTTACTTTTTGTGACAATTCAATATAGAAATTATGTTTTCATTTGGTGATCGTGGTGGGAGAATCATCTCCATTTATTAATAAAAAAATCATGCCCTGGTTAAAGGAGGAGACACACCATTTTGTCAGCCTGATGACGGCTCGAATCTATAATCTCTTATTGAAATATGAGTGCAAAGTAATGCTTGATTATTATATTGGTTTGGATTTGCATTCTGATCATCAATTTCTCTTTCAACATTTTAACAGTTAATACCCCCTCCGTTCTTAAATATGTGACACCGTTGACTTTTTACTTCAACTTTGACCACCAATATTTATTGAACGAGTTAGTTAACTAATGTAAAATGTATATCATTATGTCTATTGTCAAATGTAATTTAGATTTAACTTGTAGGTTTATCTATTTGCAAAAATTTTTGTAGAAAAGACGAATAGTCAAATGAATAAAAAAAAGTCAACGGCATTATATATTTAAGAACGGAGGTAGTATTAGAGAACTCCCGAATGCATTTTGGTAGATATAAATTAGGAGCATTTGTTGATGGATATAAATTAGAAGCATTTTGACGCAAGCAGAGATTGACACAGAAGTTATATATTGGTGTTCATCAGCAGAAGAAATTACAGGACTCCTCATTCTCGCACACGTGCTGGTGTGTAAAGATAGGATATTAATAACGCACGAGTATTCTTTGCCTACGATAAATTAGCAGCATTGGTTGACGGATGCAACACACCAAGTAATGGTGATCATGTAAGCGCCAAGAAAGTGGACGGACCATCGACTGTTCCTTAAGAACATCCATCGGTTGCCATAGACTCAACCCCAATGATACTCTAGTGCAGTGGTTGCACACATGTTGATACTTCCCATGCCTAGATAGATACCCAGCAAATAGAATTGAAGTAGTAGTGTGAGACCCAGTGTTGGCGTTTTTTTGGCCAACACATGAACACACACGATCGTGCGGCGTGCGGAGGGGCTCGCTGCAGCTCAGCTCAAGCCGGTCTGACCGGTTTCAGGGATCGGTCTGATCGGTTGTCGGGCAGGCCGACGGTAGACCTTTGAACGCTCGCCCGGGAAGGATCCCGTTAGGGCAGGCGCACGCAGGGTTGCTCTAGGATTGGCAGGCCACCTAGAGCACCTTCAAACGTTGTCGAGATGAAGGAAGAACAACAGGTAGTAGATTGGAAAAGTTAGGGGAAAAGAATAAAGGAAAAGACGATAAATAGTAGATTGGTTTTTGTCGATTGGGTTAGATGTCCTCAATCAGCCGAATACCTTTATATTTATATTTATAGGGAGGGAAGGTCTTCCCCACACAGGAGTCAAAACTCTAATACAACTTGTGCTAAATCACAACTCCTACTCGGATTACACAGAGCCAGACCGATCAAACCGGCCTGGACAACCGGTCTGCCGGTCTACCCGGGTGCGGATCTTGCGAAGATCGTATCTCCCTCATCCGAACTCCAAATTGGACGTTCTATATATGAATCTTGATCCACTCGACGAGTTATACGCAATGGTGGAGTCCAATCTTCATTTGGAGCACTCTGATCCAACCGGTCTGACCGGTGGGGTCAGCCGGTCTAACTTGTCTGCACGAGGTGCTGATCTTCCTAAGGGCATAACTCTCTCATCTGAAATCCAAATCAGACATTCCATATATGCATTTCAATCGTCTCGATGAGAGCTACACCACGATGAATTCCAATTTGCAGTTTAGGAACTTTCCTAAACTGTTCTGACCGGTTGGGAGACCGGTCTAAACATGTCTGACCAGATTTTCCCATACGTGCCTATTTTGAGCTCCATATAGTTCATGAGAGGCATCCGCCCATGCGCGTGAGAGGTGGCAGCGGCATACCAAGAGCTCTAAGATCGAAAAGGAAGTCCCACCGCGACACCGCACCCATGTCCGTCCCTCGGAAACACCTGACAACCCTAAGCCCTTCGATCGTTCTCGCTTCCATCCTCTCTAACGCCACCACCCGACACCGTCCCCAATTGCCACATTGAAGCCGTGAATCATCGCCGCCCCGGCGGCATCCTCCATCGATGCCCCCAATGCTGTCATCCATCGACTGCCACCTTGGTCCATCGTCGCCCCAACACCGTCCTCCATCGCCGCCCCATCGCCGTGGATAGTTGCCATCTCCATCGACATCACCTCGTGACGCCATCTTCCGGGGCCACCTAGCCTAGGGTTCCAAGGTGAGGTTGTTTTACTCTTGCGGGTTAAAATTTGTTCATGGCTAGGGTTTCTCGATACCGATTGTGCTAGGGTTAAAATTTCTAATTCAATGTATTTATTTGGATATGATAGATGTTGCCTAAGAAGCATTTGTCGGGTGCTCAGAAAAGAAAAAAAAGAAAACAAGAAGATCAATTCATAGAATCGCAGAGAGGTGCTCTACATAAGTTTTTTTCCAGTTTCAAATAATGCTGAAGTCAATCAAGATCAGGGGCGGGAACAAGTTGCAGAAGTCAATGCCAATGAAGGTGCTACAAAAGAGTATAATTTAGATGATGAAGCTGATGCCAATGATCATACTCAGGCTCCGGGAGGTGACACTTTATAGCCTTCAGATGATACTGAAACTATAAATATTGATGAACAAGAAGATTCAGTTTTGACTATTTTTGATCCTAGAACATAGGGAAATCTTGACAATAGCAAAAAAGATATCTTAATTGAGAAAGGACCTGTCAGAGAAATGGATCTACAATTCCCTTGTGATCCCAGTGGCAAACGTTTTTCTTATGCTTACTACTCCAGGAAATTATCTAATGGTGAGTTTGTTGACAAGAAGTGGTTGGTTTATTCTAAATATGTGGACAAGGTTTATTATTTTTGCTGCAAGTTGTTCAAATCAAATAGAACAAGTCATTGTTAGCATCTGATGGAGTAAGGGATTGAAAGCATCTCAGTGAGAAATTGAAAACACATGAGAATAGTGTGGAGCATTTGACAAACATGAGTACATGGAATGAGCTTCAGCTTAGATTAAGCAAAAATCAAACAATTGATGATGAAATGCAACAGGAAATTACAAAGAAAAAGGATCGTTGGAGACAGATCCTGGTAAGAATAGTTTTTGTTGTTAAGTTTCTTGCTAAATAAAATCTAGCTTTTCGAGGATCAAATGAGAAACTTTATGAGCGTAACAATGGTAATTTTCTAGCCACAGTTGAAATGATTGCTGAATTTAATCCTGTAATGCAAGAACATATTAGGCACATTCAAAGTAATGAAATTCATCATAATTATCTTGGCCATAATATTTAGAATGGGTTAATTATTATTTTTGCTAATGCTGTGAAAAATCATATCTTAAAGATTATCAAAGATGCCAAGTATTTCTTTGTTATCTTGGATTGTACCCCAGATGTGAGCCATGAAGAACAAATAACATTAATTGTGCATTGTGTTAATATGTCAAGTACCATTCCAAGAGTAGAGGAATTTTTCTTGGAGTTCTTACAGGTTGATGACACTTCTGGATTGGGGCTTTTTAATATTTTGTTGGATGCACTTCGATCTCTTGATTTGAACATTGATGATGTGAGAGGCCAAGGTTATGACAATGGTTCCAATATGAAGGGAAAACATCAAGGTGTGCAGACACGTTTGCTTGAAATTAATCCAAGAGCATTATATACATCATGTGCATGTCATAGTCTGAATCTCACTCTTTGTGATATGGCAAAATCATGCAAGATAGCTATTTCATTCTTTGGTGTTATACAAAGGATATATTGTTTGTTTGCACGCTCTACTAAAAGGTGGAAAATTTTGACTGATAATGTTGATGAGGTTTACTGTCAAACCCTTATCTGATACTCATTGGGAGAGTCGAATAAAGAGTGTGCAACCTATCAGGTATCAAGCCCCACAAATAATATCAGCAATGAAGGAAGTGGAAAGAACTTCTACTGATGAGCCAAAAACAGTAAGTGATGCTCAATCATTGGTAACTGCACTTGAGAAATTTGAATTTATAGTTGGTATGGTTATCTGGGATGATATTTTACTACTATCATCATGGTGAGAAAAAAGTTACGATCTAAGATTGTGTGCTTAGATGCTACTCTCAAACAAATTGAAGGGGTCATCTCATATTTTCAGAAGTATAGAGAAGAAGGCTTCAATGCTAGTATTGAGATTGCAAAATCCATTACATCTAGTATGGACATAGAGCCAAAATTTTCTACAAAACGTCAAGGTAAAAGAAAGAAACATTTTGATGAATGAAATGACAAAACTGAAGAATTACAACTTTCAGCTATAAATGAGTTCAAAGTTAGTTACTTCCTAGTTATTGTTGATGCTGCAATTGCTTCGTTGACTAGTCGATTTGAATAGCTAAAGAAATTTGAAAAAAAAATTTGGTTTCTTATTCAACTCAGAAAATTTAAAGTCCTTGGATGATAATGATCTACGACAGTGTTGCACTACTTTTGCAAAATCTTTTTCTCATGACAACAAGTCTGATGTTGAGTTGGATGATTTTTCTCTGAATTAAAAATGTTGCAAATATCTTTGCCAGAAGAATTGATGTCAGCACCTGAGATTCTTCAGTTTGTTGAAGCTGCAAATTGCTACCCGAATGTCTCCATTGCATATTGGATTCTCTTAACTATTCCAGTGATAGTAGCATCAGCCGAAAAAAGTTTCTCCAAATTAAAACTATTGAAAAATTATTTGAGATCAATTATGTTACAAGACAGGTTGAATGGCTTGGCTATATGCAGCATTGAGAAGGATGTTTTGGATGACATTAATCTTGATACTGTTCTTGAAGATTTTGCATCAAGAAATGCCCGAAGATGATTTTTTACAAAGCATTGAAGCATTATATTTTTATTTGAGGTAATCATAATGGTTATTATTTTTAGTTTTTTTTACACTATTGTTATGTTTTATGAGCTATACATATATTGCAAAGAAATTTTTATTATTTGTACTATATCCTTTAGTTTTGATATTAAAAATTAGTTCAGCGGGTCCTTATCTTCTTTGCCCCAAGACCCTTAAAATAGAGCCGGCCCTGATGGCAATGCAATGCACCCTCACTAGCTAGGACCAGAAATGACAAGGGCGTGCACCCTCCATTGGCTGTCGCCACGGCCGGCCATGTTGTCGGAGCGAGCGAAGGCTGGAGTTCTGACAAGGACGCAGACTCGATTTCGATTACGCCGGATGGGAATGGCTGCACACATGCTGATGCTTCCCATGCCTGGACACGCAATGCATTGCTCAGGGCGCATCTACGGCAGATTGAATTGTAGTAGTGCAGTACCCTAGTAAGTAGTGGGCAAGCTAGCAGAACCCAATTTGTATATAGAAGCCAGTGCAAAGACCTGCGCAAGATATGGTGTGTGGCGGGGGAAATAATGTCGCAGCACGCGAGCGGTCTAATGCTGCGGTCCATTTATACAGACCAGTTATTTCAACAATTGAGTAATGAGATATTTTAGATTGATTGAAAAAATTAGAGTCATCCATCCATCCTGAGGAATTGAACGGTAGAAACAAAGGAAGTACCGTGAAATTTATGAAGAGAAGTACAAAAAGTACCAATTTGATGGGACTAAGTAAAAAATAGTAAGAAATTACTATGATGCACATTTAATTATGTGTAAATCTATTTAATTCTTTTTTTACGCAAATAAGAAAAGGAAAGTATCTGCAAGTACCACTGGTACTGAAAACCATTGTAACAAAGCTCGTTAAGTAATTTATAAATTTTCTAGCTAGCAAGCCCTTGCCACTGGAAAAAACCATCCACGCGCTATGCATTTTTGACACCATCACTCTTTGAACGTGTCTGCCATGTCCTTCTTTCTGAATTCAGGCTACATTTTGTCTTCGTACCGTACTGTAACAATCAAGGCCGATTTTTCTCTTGAATAATGCCCTCGCTGACCAGTGTATTTTTTTTGTTTAGTTAGTCGTTTACCATCCAATTCGACTACTTCCGGTACGCACCACATTTATGTTAAGCGTAAGATAAACTGGTTGCGGTTTAATCTGGATGGAGAGTCTATGTAAACTGATTTGAATCTCTTTTAGTCCATTTGGTTTTGTATTATGCTTAAATTGTGCATTGCGCATGTTCATTTCCGTTACAGACATGTGCACACAGCTAGTATATTTCTTTTTTCATGCTTATCTTGCTTTTATTTACTGGATGGATGCACTGACATCCAGAGCTAGAGAAGGCGTGCTGGAATTATCAGTAGACGTGCACGCACTACCACTAAATAAACTAGTTTCGACCTGAGCTTTCAGTACAGCAACTGCTCTACTTGCCAGAATGTTGCAAGAAGGAAGTGGCAATCCCCGAAACGATCACACCCTGCATGAGTTGCCTCTGTGGCCCAACCCTGCATGAGTTGCCTCTGGCTCTTTCTGACTCCTGGCCTGCTGCAAAACCGTGGTGAACGTTGCTGAAACCTTCTCCATGAGAAGCACTTTGTGGAACCTGAGTTATTCATAACTTGCTGTTACATCCCATTCCTAGAAAATGGTTATTTACAATTTGCTTCATCAACGTGTGAATACCACAGGCATTTTGATGTCCAATGAAGTGATGGAGACAAAGCATATATGAATACCAAGATGTTGTACTAGGGCAATGACTCAAGTAGTTGGCTCATAAGCACGGAAGAACTATATATGGAACAGGCTCAGATAAAGGGAAGGAAGAGATGGGGGTGGCCATTATAAGGGCGGATCGGAAATAAGGTCCTAGCAGCAACCTGTAATCATGTTGCTGCATTGATGTATACGTCCTCATACGGCATTGAACTACCAATTAATATTGTTTAGGCTGTGTCCGTCACACGATTTTGTTACAAATGAAGAGCTTTTGTGCCAATTTTGCAAGCAATGCAAGGAGTTGCGCTGGAGGCCTAAGCCGAATAGAGTTGAAGCAGTAGTGTAGACTGTGTAGTGCCTAAACTAGCAGTATAAGGTACCATAGGTAGTACAGAATTATATAGAATCCAGGCAAGGACTACTTTATGAAATGTTTTTGACAAGCAGAATATAATGATCATTAGTGAATATAAAAAATATTAAATTTTAAAGGAAGCTAGGGCCTGCCCGGACCCTTTCTATCGAGGTTTATACTTTATCCCTCGACAGTCTCCTTCACTTGGATAGGGTGAGTGAATAGTTAAATGACTCGTCTGAACATTTACCGCTAGCTGATCCAAATAAGATGATATTTAGTGTGAAACCAATGGTTAAAAATGACAATGCCATCTTCTCACGCCATCTCGTTAAATGGGCCGAGTTTAGCGGGCTGGGCAACACTGGAACAAGAGGGGTAAAAGAAGGCAGACGATTCCATAGTAAGTACCAATGGTGGAATGCAAAAAACGCATGTAGCGTCAAGGCATTAAAACAAACAACTTCAGTTGATTAAACACTGCACTAATTATTGCTTGAACAAATAAACAATGGACCGGCCAGTCAAAACAAAACAGGAGTTTACAATAATCTATTGAGCCGAATCGATCCTGACCCGTCCTAGCTAGCATTTTAATTTTGATAGTATCCAGATTCTATGTGATAGCTCCATATGATTACACGGGATCAGTCCCATCCCTAACAAATAAACTTTAAGTAAAATGAGGAAATCTCTGAAAAATTAAAACTTTCCTCATTATATATAGTCCTATGTGTTTTATTTGTTTACCATTATAGTTTAATTCGAATTCTGTATATTCTTGTAGTACTATGTGAAGATGGGCATGAAACAGCAATAGATGCAACAGGGCAGCGGCAGAGCAAATAATGTAGCCATCAAAATTGTTTATTTAATTTGCACCTTCCGATGCATGTAGCCCGTGTTCAAAATTTTGTATCAGGGCCACTAGGCAAGATAATCCGAGAAATGAGGACGAGAATCCCAATTCACTTCTAACTACTCCAGTTAATTATACCATGTTCGTGGCTAATGACTCCCAGTAAATCATTGGACCCTCCGAGCCCTGATGGGAAGTCCATTCAGGCCTGAACCATCGATGCTATCACGTCCAATGTAATGGTTGGCGACGACAACCAAGTATATGCGGTTCATGAGCGCCAAGGAACCATCGATTCTGCAATATAAGAAAGTTTGTTTTGTAACATTGCCTTCACAAAAAAAATCTTATTTTACATTGGAGGTGATGGCATATAATGGTCCATCAAGCTAGTAATTTTATTTTTTTATTGATTTTGCAATATAAGAAAGTTTGTTTTGTAACATTGCCTTCACAATAAAATATTTAGCTCAGTCTGACTGTGAATCCTTTCGCCCGATTCAATCCGTTCAACCGTATATTGTAGAGTGAGAAAACTATCTTCATGATGCTCGAGTAGGATCTTCTTTGACCTAAGCTGTCACATTGCTCTTGCAACTCATTGCTGCATAGCCGGTCGGATCTAGGGGCTAACTTCTGGAATCTTCCTTGCTGACTTTCCTGATATAAGCGCAACGAAACTTTCTTGTATAGCGACTGCTCCTTAAGAACCTCCCCATGGTGTTTCATTTCCCTGGTTGCACACTTGCTGATATTTCCCATGCCTAGATAAATATCAAACAAATATAATTGAAGTAGTTGGGTAGCAAGCAGAACCGAATTATATAGAATCTAGTGAAAAGGGACAGCAAGACCTTGGTGGGTGAAAAGGAATTATGCTACTTACTGGGCAAGCCTGCTCAGGAGATAAAAAAAATCCTGCCATAACTGTGATGGATTTTCATGTTCAGCAACTATCTTAAATTAAGGTTTCCTTTGACAGCCTGAGGACGGCTCGAATCAATGTCTTATTGAAATATTAATGCAAAGTGAGGGATAAGGGTACCCTCGGGTCCCCACCGACCACGATACTGATCGGCCCTTACAGTTGGGCCTGCTCGACCATGCCGTGCGGGCTAAGGCATGATGTTCCGTGAAGCACAAGCTTGGAGGCCGGGCGAACCGATTCGGCCCGGATATCATGGGACATTTGTTGTAAACCAACTCAGATTGATTTCCTTGTAACAACCGACTAGTATTAGATCCTATCCGATTGCAACCCTAAGTCGTTAGCCTATATAAGGTGGTCAGGAGCGTCCCCCCGAGGGCACGTTAACTCTTCGCACCTGCGATCATCAATACAATCCATCAGAACACAGGACATAGAGTATTACTCTTCGGAAACCCGAACCTGTGTAAACCATACGTCCTTGTGCTACCATTCGAATTCTTGATCTTACAATCTCCTCCGCCTATAAATCTACCACTTGGGTAATCCTCTGGTGGACTGCCGGTCACTAAATCTGACACAAAGTATTGTTTGATTATTGTACTGGTTCAGCTTTTGCAATCTTTTCTCTGTCCACATTTTCATAGTTAATATTCAACGAGGACTCTCACATGCATTTCGGTAAATATAACTTGTACGCATTAGTTGATGGATGTAAATTAGAAGCATTTTGATGCAATCAAAGATGGACAAAGATTACTCAATGCATAGAAGTTATGGCTGTTCACCAGCAGCAGAAATTACAAGACGATCCCCATTCTTATTTATTGTGCATTCCTGTTGAATACAAAGCTGGACACAAAAAGAAACACGGCAAAGAAGTTGGCTGTTGTTCAGACGTGGTGAACATGAACACCAATTGCATCAAGGTACTTCCCAACATGAGCAAAGAATCCCACAATGCCACTTCGGCTCTGCACGGGAACACTAAAGGGAGTTCCTATCCCCCTCGACCAAGGCCCAAAGGTTCGGACATTAGGGACAAATTTTAGTGAGGTTACAACAATGGCACCATCGAATGTCCCAAATGTTCCTGAGATTTCCTTCACAAACTCGGAGTCGGCAAGCTGGATCTGCAAGAAAAAGTAATACAGAAACATCATCAGTCAATTTGTAAGCATAACAATTATTGGGATGCAATATATACCAAATTCCCGAGCGCGCGTCCGCGAAGTCCCGAGCGCTGCCATCTTCCCTATCCGTGTCCGGTCAAGATTCTGGCCGGGGCCGAGCCCGTGGACACCAGTGAGCACACCCTCAGGATCCACTCGACCTCCTCTTGTAATCGCCCACCTCTCCGCCATCTATCGCTCGCTAGAGCGCCGGCAATATGGTCGCTCAGGTTAGGCGTCGGCCAAAGCAAGAAGAAGGCCGAGCTTTTACAGATAGCCCCCCAGGAATCCTGTGATTTCAGAGAATTCTTGAGTCTTGGAGGTTTTACAGAAAAATCCCTATGATCTCTAGTCCTTTTCAATCTAATCCGAACCTTACGCTTTTAAAAGTTCTAACCTTGATCTTTGTATTATTTGCGAGCACTATTCCATGCTGTAACATCCTACTTTTTAGAATATTTAAAAATAAGGATTTTTTAAAATTTTTCTTTAAACCTAATGTAATTCCTTTTCTTAAAATTATTTAACTCTTCTTACCTTAAAAATCATGCATTTAGCTCACATGTGTGTTGCATTTGGTTGCTCTAGAACAAATTCATCCTTCAAATAAATAGGAAACATTTCTAAACATTCACAGGCTACAAACCCCATTTTGGCCTGCTCCTACTGTCAGCCTGGCTCGTCCCCACCTTTCCCACGGTGCGGCCCAGCCCAACAACCACGACTGGCCCGGCCTCCTTTTCCTCCCCTAACCCAGCTCCGGACCCACGCGTCCCAATACTAACAGCCCAAGTTGTTGCCTCCCTTCTTTCTCCTTCGCTTCACCACGCCATGTGACACCGGTGCGTGCTCGCCGTGCCTCTACATGCCGCCACCCACACTTCACCCTGCTCCGTGGCACAAATGCCACGCCACCCCACTCCGCGCCACGCCCCGCTCGCTCCCCTTCTCTCCTCGGTTCCACGCCCTCACCCGTACGTGCGCACCTTGCCACACCAGTGCGCACACCCGCGCTGCCGGTGCGTGTTCACCACCACCCTGCACCCGTGACGTCGAGCGATGCCGCCACCTCCACCCGACGCTACACACCACCCCACCCCACAACCACCACCCCAACACCACTCTCTCGCCTGCTGCCCACCATTCTCCAACCCACGCCTTGCCGTGCGCCCTTGCTTCGCCACGCCACGCGCTCACCATGACGCGCCAGAGCGCAGTCACCGCACTACCGTGCGCGACGTCGCGCCGCCACTGTCGACGGCCAACGCCGCCTGCGAATACATTCCTCCTCTTCCCCGCCACTGCCACCTCTCCCTCCCCTCTGTTGCCGCATTAACGCCGCCCATCATCTCCCCAACCACCTCACCCCCTCCCTTTCCCGTCCCGTTTCAACCCCCGCCGCCATTCCCTGCCACCGCCATCATGTTGTTGCTCCAAGTGTCACGCCGGTGCCCCTTCCCGGTGTTGCCTTTGCCCCTAAGCAAGCTATTTCACCCCTCCTTCACTGCTGTAAGCCACCCCAATCATCTCCCCCTCTTCTTCCTATCCTCCTTGATACCTTCCTCTACCCTGGCGACCAGAACCTCCCCCTTTTGCTTTCCTTGGCCGTCACGGTGCTCCGCCCATCCCCATCCAGTAGCAACAACGTGGCAGCAGTCTCGCGCTCCTCATCACCTATAAATAGCCCCTCGCCCCCTCACCGGCACTCCACACTACTGAGGTGGGCAGGTCCACTATCCCCTAGTGGCCGCGCATCTTCTTTCCCCTCTCCTACTACTCCAACACCACTAGTGAGGTTGCCTTGACCTCCGCTCCCTCCTAGTGGCGTTCTTGTCGCCAGCGACGATCGGAAGTTCCCTACGCAACCCCTGCCCGCGCAACCGTTCGGCCCGATAGGCTGCTTAGCCTAGCCACCGACCCAGTCCACCCCAGCCCGACATTCGCGTTGTCTTCCTCCTCCTCTCCCCCTTCTTCCCCATGCCCGCCGCTCCTTCATCCCCTACGCCGATGCAAACGTCACCACGATGCCCCTCCTCGACCACCTCCCTGCCCCATCCCACACGTGTTGCACTGCCACGGCCATGCCTCACCTCATCCTATTGTCAGAACCCTTCCCACTCCCTCACAACTCCGCCCCACCTCTGCTTGCACGCGTGACATCACGGCATGGCTGTGACGACCGCTGCTTGGATCCCCCTTCCCTGACCCCAATCCCCTGCCTTGAGTCACGCGTCAAAACCACCCTGCCAAATCCCACCACCCAAGCCCCTCACCCCCGCCTAAAAACCATCTCCCATAGCTCTTGGATCGTGGGCCAGAGTGCTATGGCAACGCGCAGAGTGTTGCCTACCTCTGCTCCACTGTTGAGCTTATCCCCTCCCTTCCCTCCTTATCCATAGCCTCAAGCTTACCCACGAGCTCTCCTCGACCTATAAATACGCCCCAATGGCCGATAGTGTTCCCCCTCCACCTCCACTCCACCCACCTCCACCCGTCAGAATGGTCGGACCAAGGCTCGCTGCCTCCACCCGCCGCCCGTGCTCACTCCTAGAGACGGGCTGAGTTGAAGTCAAGGTCATCGCGCAGCCTTCAGACCCTATCCCTGGGCCGCAGTGGCACCCTACCGGTCACTCCTCACAAGCTCTTCACCGCCGCTCAACCCCTTTGCTTGCACACCGCCGATGAAGGCCCTCCGGCCAAGCTGGGCCTCCGATGAGCTCCACCATGCCTTCCTCAACCTCCTCAACCTTCCTCTAACCCTCCCTCCCCTACGAAACCATCGGCGCCATGCCGACCCTAGCGCCGCCGCCCTGTCCCAGCACCGCTGCTCATCGTTGATGGACCCTAGCCAATCACAAGTTCACACACGCACTCACACAACACCCCTAGACCCATCCCGACCCTCAAAACTCCGAGCAAAAGCCCCAACGCTCCACGCCTTTTTGACCTAACCCACCGCTGCTACTCCAGTGAGCTTCGCCAACCGCCACACCCCTCCTTGTACCCCTAGACCTAACCTTTTGAGTTTGACGTAGTATCCTGAGTCACTAGGGCTACTCCCCTCTCAAGACCGTCGCCCGTAGACACCGATGTAAGCTACGCCGGCGAGGCCCTCTGCTCGCGTCGTCATGCTCTGGCGCTCGACTCAGGTGGCGTGTGTACGTGGCACCCATGTGGTGCCTACATGGCTGCCACGCCAGCACAGACCCCACACACCATCCGCACAACCCCATGACCCCACTGCCCCATCAACCCCTTCACCCTTCTATGCGCCCAGTCCTGTGGACCACCCTCACATCCCACGCCCAATCCACGAGACCACTGTGTTGGTCCACAACATAGTAGCATGGGCGCAGTCCACGCTAACCGCAGCGACCTAAGCCCACCTATCAGCCTCACGATCATGATTAAAACGCTAGATCCACCCGACTAAATGCACATAAACTATTATTCTGCCCAATTCTTTATCCAAATATTCCACCAGAATTCCTAAAAACATTAGATAAATACATAAGCTTATTAAAGTAATCCAAACTCTTCTTGCACATATCTAAGGTCTAAAACTAAATAAAATCATTTTTAGCCAATAGAAAAACCCCATTAGTGTACCTTAAATTCTTCCTTTTACATTTCTTAGCTCCAAAAATGCCCAATAAATTCCTAAAAATACTAGGATATAATTTAAACACTACCATGAGCTCATAAAACTCATGTCATAAAACCTCAGCATATAGAAGCTACCCAAATAAATCCATAGAAAACATGTTTCTTTATTTTGAAGATCATATAGAAACTCCAAGATGATAGCTAAAGTCCTAGAAATCCTTAGAGCACACATAAATTCCAAACTTTAGAAAGTATCCCCTAAGCTCTCCCTTAAGCCTAGGTAATCACACCCAGAAATCACATAAAACATGAGAGGAACCACGTTAAATATAAGGAAAACCACATAGAATATAAAGCCGGTTCAACCACGCTTCTTAGAATCCTTCAACCTTATCACCAATCATTCCAAAACCCTCCCTTAATAGTCTTTGAATTGTTACTATTTGGTGATTGATTGTGTGATGGTTTCCTATTTAATAAGTGCCTTAAGCATTCTCCAAAAATACGAAGCTTCGACTCCAAAATAGTCGTTTGCTTAAAGACTTGAATTCTTCGCCCGACAAGCAAGGAAAGTCTTAAGAGCAACCCCATGATCATATTTTTATCCCATGTTTAGCAATATTAAAAGCAACCAAGATAATAATATGGTATTGCATAGCTCATAACCCTTTAAAATATAAGGACAGACATATCCCAAAAACCATGCCCTTACCTCCTCTCCCTTGCTAACAACCCTAGAGATAGCCTTGAAACCAACGCTTATTAGAATCATACCACATACTTTCATTTCCAATTTTGTCTTTGAAAAATACACAAAAGGCGTGAGTTATGGTAAAGAAAAGGAACTATAAAACTTGACTAGCAACCAGATAAGGAGGAATGTGACGTAAGTTGGGTCACCTCACAAGGAGCTCCTATCCAACGTTATCTCAGTCATTTAAGAACCAGTTCATTGAGCAAGTCTTTCCAGTGGGTATAGCCTTCGGGAGTGCCTATTTATGTGAGGACTTGATTCACACCCCACTCCAGTTTAAATATCATGATGCACCTTTTCCCGGGATTGTCCATAAGTGGATGTGGAATGGCCCCTGTTTAGGCCCCAATGTTATCCATGGATGGATCTAGAGGATATCATCCAGAGATGAATGCCAGTGGGTATGAGTCTTGTAGGTTAGTACCACCAAAGGCCTTGGTATGGGCTACCCGATCGTATGGGTAAAGTGTACAAGCTCTGCAGAGCTAAACAATCTATTCGAATAGCCGAAGTTCAGGGTCATGAACTCACCTGGTCAAAACTCGATTAGTGTCACCACTTCCCAATAAATTAGAGTGTGTAGAATAAGAAGACACGTCTTTTAAAGGAACAGGACCCTGACGGCTGCTGCGAGTAACATTTGGGAACTAGCAGGGAGGTTTTGTTTCCCCCTCTAGGGCCGAAACCATATTAACACTACAGCAACTTTTTTTAAAAAGAAAGCCCAAATGATGCTACACTTGCATATAAATTACTTTTTGCAAGCAAACCCTACCCATCCCTTGATTCACCCTACATGTCATTAACTTTTCAATGTTAAGATACTTTCTGAGTACTTCTAGCAAAAGTGCAAAATCTTGCTTATTTTGTTTGGTCTTCTAGGAAGGTAATGTTGTCTTTCCGCTGCATCTTGACTGCTGCTTGATTATTCCCTAAAAGGTGAAGATAACACTGCCATAACTCCTTCTATTCTCTCTTCTTCTCACTTAAGTAATCATTTCGATTAACGCTGGTGCCAGATACTGATGATCCAGGGAATGGCAATGAATTGCTTAAGTAGGCGGTGCCCATAGTGTCTCATCGTCGTCAGTCAACCACTGGAGCACCGCGCGCATTTGTGGCCATGGTGGCAGGTGGGTGGAGCAGATTGTGGCAAGTTGCCACCGGCTGCGGGCGGCGGCGGAGGTTGGCGGTGGCTATGGTGGAGGGGGATTAGGGTTAGGGATTTGGGTTTGGGGGGTTTCTATGACCTATGGGCTTAGAGAGGTGACCAGCAGCAGCGGCAGGCCCGGGTTGTGGGCGGCGAGGTTGGGCGGTGACAGCGCCGCTGGCCGGGTGGTGGAGGACCCCCGGTGGGTGGTGCCTGCGGCGGGGGTGATGAAGAAGAGTAGTTAGGAAGGTCGGGAAAGGGGGCGACGGCGGGAGGTGGGTGGAGCGGCACGACGGCAAGGTCGTCACCTGCCGCCGCAGGTGGTGGAGGCTGGCGGGGCAGTGGTCCTCTGGTGTTGTTAGAGGAAGGAAAGATGAAGGAAGAAGAAATATGAACGGTCGCGCATCAGCACGTGATGAAGGAAGAAGAAAGAGAAGGGGAAGAGATAAGGTGGGCCCCACCATTTGCTGCCGACGCACGGTCGCCCAGTAAGAGCCCCAGTTAAAGTAGCTTGTTTCAGTTGGTTGTGTGTGATTAATGTGGGTCCACTTGTCTGTTTCAAGGGCGTATAGTGATGAAATTTTCCACCAACTTGATAACATTATCTGTAGAACATTAGAAGTACACGACCCTGGTGATAGATGCAATCTCTTAGGATTAATAAGCTTCATACACTATTATGGTTCAATCTTTGAAACAGTTGAAAATCTTAGAGCAAACTCACGTGTATAGGAAATAGGTTATATTCCATAAAATTCATGACACGTACAATTATGTTGTGCGCCACATCTTCAGTTCTATAGACAAGATTTCCACTTCACTGATACTTTTACTATTGCACACCTCACTCTATCGATACTTCTACATCGTGCATTCACCCGTTGGTTAGTAGCCATCCATGGTATGGTTTACATTTCAATACTGATGATCGGAAAAGGTACTTCAAGTAGCACATAAGCTATTTTTTGCTCATCTCATCATTTAATCTGGAAACATGGTAAGGGAGGGTTCAAAATTGTATCTTAGTAAATGAAGTAAGAAAATAGAGAGAAGAAGAGATCAAAAGATCATTATAAAATTATTGGAAATTTGAATATCCCCTTTTCCTTTTATGGATCTCTTAAAAATTAGTTGAAGTTTGTGGCTAATTTCCATCATCGAATTGATTGCTACCAAAAGAAATTTTGTTTCAATATGTAGTCATAGAGCAAACTATGGCTGTTTTGACAATTGAATTTATACAAGTACCACTTGCAGGAGAGAGCCATACAAATTTTCATTTAATTTTGTCATAAGATGGAACTACAAATATCAATATTTTTTATAGCGTCACCGACTAGTATGCACCATGAGGCAAGCGATTTAACTAAGGGGGTGTTTGGATACACCCCACTAAAGTTTAGCACTTGTCACATCGGATGTTTGGATTCTAATTAGATGTATTAAACATAGGCTAATTACAAAACTAATTGCACAGATGGAGTCTAATTCGCGAGACGAATCTATTAAGCCTAATTAGTTCATGATTTGACAATGTGGTGCTACAGTAACCATTTGCTAATGATGGAATAATTAGGCTTAATAGATTCGTCTCGGGAATTAGCATAGGGTTCTGCAATTAGTTTTGTAATTAGCTCATGTTTAGTCCTCCTAATTAGCATCCGAACATCCGATGTGACACCGCTAAAATTTAGCACATAGTATCCAAACACCCCCTTAAGTATCCACATTTCATATGGCCATCCATGGCTAGCAAGGGCCTTATGAGAGGCAATATTTCACTGCGGATCGGTTACCTCGTGACATTGCACGTGTCTATCCATGGCTAGTAAGGGCCTTATGAACTACCAAGTACCAACGCTCTGAGAATTTGTTGACCATGCTCCGATTGAGCATGTACACCTGAAGGTTCCTTGTGAGCCTGCATTCCCCAGTACCTCTACCAGCAAAGCGTGATGGCAATCCTATGCCCAAACCTGCCTAAAGGTTAATCTTCATCGTGGAAACGAAACCGTGGTCAGAAACATTCTGATGCTTCCCATTCTTAGGTGGTAGATGAATATTTCTCGCCGTGTGTGTACATGTATGTATGAGCAATGCAATGCCCGTTGCCGGAGGAGGCGCTATATATGGAACATCGTAGGTCAATTATAATGTACTGGGAGCAAGAGATCTGATCACCATGCAATTGCAGATGTGATTTATGTGCACCATGTGATTTCTGTTCAACTTTGTGGCTTTTAATATAATTTGAGCTGTGTATATGGTATATACTTGGTTGCTAATTCAGTACATTGTGTGTTTGTGTTGCTCACAACGTGTCTCTGGCCCACTAGCCCAGGGCGTTATCATTTTTTCCACGCACCAAAAATATCCGAACCAAATCCACACAAATGATCCTGAATTAACTTTCTTGCTGTAACATTTGTTTCTTATTTCATAATAGCTACACCCACTCTCCGATCTGGTACTTGTGTGTTGGTACCTTAGCCGTTTGTGATTTAGGATGTGCATTTTACGATACAGTGGTCGTTGTGGAGGCAGAGTAGAAACGGAAGAAACAGATAAAGGCTGGGTTCCTCTTCCTTCTCGAGTCTCCGAGCAGCATGCCATGCTCAATCTGCTATGCTATTTGCCAATGCACACGACATGTTTGTAGAAATGTCTAGAAGAATAGCATAGCAAGAAACCTGGGAATATAGCTGCTATTTCAGTAGACAGAAATCCCTGTAGCTTGCAGAGGTAATAGGAAACATGATTTGGTATTTTCCAGGCTTCCTTGGCCGTGCCCTCTTTCTGCTAAAATATGTTGTTCAAAATAACGCTGTTCCACTTAAATCTTGTGTACGAATGTACTGCACAAGACAAGGTATCAGCAAAGGATCTGGGTATTGAGTGATGCCTCAATAATTGTGTGGCCCTCATCTTCCTGATCCAGATAGAAGATGACCCATCTTGTAGCAGACTTTAATCTTGAGCCCAAATTTCCAGTTCTTTTGTGCATATGAGCATTTGAAATGATAGGGTGTGACGTATCACTTTTCTCTGACATATCACTTTTCAATTTATGTTATGTATTTTCTCTTACATATCACTTTTCAATTTATGTTATGTATTTTCTCTGACATATCACTTTTCAATTTCTGAACCTCTTTTGGAATGATAGGGTGTGACATTAGATGGCTCCGGACATGAAGTAGGGATGGAGAAGAATACCAGCTAACTGAATATTCACTATTCAGGCAATCTTCAATTCTCAAATTTGGTGATTAATTCCCTTCTTAGGCACCCACCACATTATACAACTGGCATGACAGTTTCAGAACTGAGGCCATCGACAGTATACCATGCTGAGCCCTGGATACAAGGTTTGATTCATGGACTTCAATGTCTATGATGACTAACTGCTCCTGTTATACAAATTACGGATGTGCTCCTGCATTCACTGTAGTTGTTAATAAAAACAATTCCCATTAGAAAGGAGTTTATGAACCGACAGATTCAACAAGCATGATCAGTACGACTGTCATGCAAATAACTGGGAAGACAGAATTATCATGTGAACATGTATGTATGTTTTTTTGGTAGCGGGGTGGGGGGGGGGGGGGGGGGTCATGCCCGCTTGCTGCTTCCAAATAGGTTGCCTGTTTTCTTTTTGAAATACAGTTATTATTTTGTTCAAATTATGCGTGCCCCGTAGCAACAGGTTCTCTTTATTTTGAGTTGGTATGTTGGAGTTGTGAAATCAATTATTAATGTGCTGGATATACATATTCCTCTGTATCTTTAATGCTCTATTTATGTTTGCTCTTCTCAACCATGTTCACATTCAATACTGAATAACAGCTGTACAAGCAAAAATGGATGGAGGAGATGCAAAAGGTGTAGCAAATATTTGGATGGTGAACAATCTCTGTGCTCAAGCAACACAGATTTCTCTGGTGGTCATACAGCAGTACGACGCCAGGGAAGCTGAACTCCTATGGCTGCTGAGCAGGCAGTGAACCTGTGAGCTCATGCAATCCTAGCTATTGATTTTAACTTAGCTACAAAACTGAAGTTTTTTGAATGTCGGTCTTTTTGAGCCTGGCAATGCATGCAGCAGCATGCAGGTACCTTGAGTTCTTGACCTGCTGAAAGTGAGTTGCTAAGATTCTTATGTCGTTATAAGATGGTACATAGTTATGCCATACTGTTCACTATATGGATCCTTCATACCTTCTTCTCCAATGTGATCTGACATGGTGGCAGACGCGGCGGAGAAGGTCGCCGGTAATGTTGACGACACGTCCCTGGCAATGAAACATCTCAAGGAGGCCACCTCGAAGATTAAGATGGTCATCGATGCGATCGAGGAAGATGCTGAGAAAGCTGAGGCTCTGATTCAGAAGGTTAGTTTAATTTCGCAGTACGTTAGGCTTAGATTGCGTACGGTAGCCTACTAATGTTGCCATTACTTAAAGCTCGTGGTACAGTCTTGCAAGTTATCCTGAGCTGCGATTTTATATATTGACATCGCTTTCTTTTCCTTGAGCTCTTGCACTATTGACTGGTTGGACGGATGGTCAGTTGGTAGTGTGAGAGTGGTGGTCATGCTGTTGGAGACATTGACGACGGGAAGCGGCAGCAACGGAGGTTGTCAAGAAGTGTTGGTGAGCTTGCTGATTCCTCACATTCCAAGATAGGCATATGATTGCGTTATACTATATGATAGTCAAGAAGTGTGGCTGCCTAGCTAGAGATGAAGTTGAATATAGAAAAGAAGCAAGGGATTGTACTGGGAAGAGGCAACTCCAAGGATGTATTAAATATACTATTTGCGTACTACTAGGATGTATATATAGTAGTGCAAAACCATGTTTAATTTCGGTATTGTTGATGTTTATCAAATTTGAGGATTCAATAGAAGGTCGGAGATTAATCTCATCTCAACGAAATCTTCATTTCGGAAAGTTCATTCAGTCACCCCTAGGTGCACGTGGACAGTTGTTTGCATGCACAAAAAGTACACGGCAGCTAATAAATTTTCAAGGTCATATAAGAAAAGCATCCAACGGATGGTACATGTCAATCCTCGTGATCGCCACCATTGAAAGAAACTAATTAGGGAGGACACTGATGCACTATCTGTGAGGGCCAACACTGACGTGCGTGGGCATAAGAGCTGACGCAATGTCTTTGTGTGCGTGTGACTCATTCAATATTCATTTTCCTTCAAAGCAAGTTTAGTTGTCACGATGATGCGGTTGCCATTTATCATCAAAAAACACTCTGTTACCAAAGGTACGAAAGAGCCTAGATGCTTCAGGACTCATCACCAGTTAAACCTGCGAATGCGGATCAAGCTCAGGTGACGTTCACAGGCATTGGTGGAGTTGCTACCTGAGAGGATCACCGAATGTGAGGCAGCATGTTCCAGATGGGATTCCGAGGACCTTTTATCTGGGCAGTAAGGGGTGTTTGGGAGGAGTGGGCTAAATTTTAATCCTGTCACATCGGATGTTCGGATACTAATTAGAAGGACTAAACATAAGCTAATTATAAAACTAATTGCAGAACCCCTAAGCTAAATCACGAGACGAATCTATTAAGCCTAATTAATCCATCATTAGTGAATGGTTACTGTAGCACCACATTGTCAAATCATGGACTAATTAGGCTTAATAGATTCGTCTCATGATTTAGCCTAGGGGTTGTGTAATTAGTTTTGTAATTAGTCTAGATTTAATACTCCTAATTAGTGTCCAAACATTCGATGTGACGGGGGCTAAAATTTAGCCCCCTCCTCCCAAACGAGGGTTAAGTATCCTCGCTCGCGGGAGGGGGGACTCTTTTAGTGGGTACACTTTGCAAAGAACACTTAAGTAAAAAAAAACTATCATAATAAGCTTCTTCATGGTTTGGTCATTTGCCTTGTTTAGGGGTGGTTGGGAGGAGGGGGCTAAATTTTAGCCCCGTCACATCAAATGTTTGGACACTAATTAAGAGTATTAAACCTAGACTAATTACAAAACTAATTACACAACCCCTAGGCTAAATCACGAGACGAATCTATTTAGCCTAATTAGTCTATGATTTGACAATGTGGTGCTACAGTAACCATTCACTAATGATGGATTAATTAGGCTTAATAGATTCGTCTCGCGATTTAGCCTAGGGGTTCTGCAATTAGTTTTGTAATTAGCTTATGTTTAGTCCTCCTAATTAGTATCCGAACATCCGATGTGACAGGGCTAAAGTTTAGCCTCCTCCTCCCAAACACCCCCTTTGTCTGGTTACTTCGGACTAAAACATAGAGGCCTCTGCTTTGTTTCATTAAAATTACAGTAGCTGAAGATCTTTCGCACAGATATAAATTTGACGTAATAGTGAGGCATAGACTGTGCAGTTAATGCTAGAATGTACCGGTGGAGTATTAGAGTGCGTTTGGTTTCGAGGATGAAGTGGGATAGGACAGGACGATCCCACTTCGTCCCACGTTTGGTTGGGAGACAAGTGGGACGAAGACACCCCTACTAAGGAATATACTGCCAAGATCCGGGATGACCCCGTCCAACAAAATCGAGCGGACGGGCTCGTCCCACTTCAACGTCGTCCCCTGCTATTTGACGTGAGGGAGCAATGGCGAGCGTGAAGTCGTCGCCTGCCGTCTGACGCTCCCTCCATGGCTGGCGGGGGCAAGCTCTGTGGCGTGCCCTCCATGGCCGGTGGGGGCAAGCTCAGCAGCACACCCTCCATGGCTGGCGGGGGACAGCTCCACGACGCGCTGTCCATGGCCGGTGGGGGCTAGCTTCGTGGCCCTCCACAGCGGAGCCGGCTTGGGGAGTGTCGTTGTCAAGATTTGCGGATCGAGACTTTAGACTAGTAAATTTCTTTTATGCGCGTAAGGCTTCGGATGGTGGCGTGGGAGACATGGGGTTAGACTGGTTCGGGCAACGGAAGGCCCTACGTCCAGTATCGAGAGTTGCTCGTGTTACTCATGCGGGGTTCTGTAGTAGGGGTTACAATAGTGCGAGAGAGGGAACTGATCCCAGGTCTCTTGAGTGCGCTTGTCCTCTAAGTGAGTGTGGGTGTGTTCTATTTGCTTGAGAGAGAGTCCCCGGGGGTCCTGATTTTATAGCGCGAAGGGGGAGCTCGGGGTTACAGATGAGCCAGGCGCCAGGAGAAGTAGAAGGGATAAGCCAAGTAGAATATAACATAAGGAGGGGGTCCCAGGACCGTCGCTCTCGCTCCGGCCTCCGGTCCCTGACAGCGCGTCCGTCGAGGGAGGGTGATTTCTTCCAGATCCTGTCGATGATCTCCCTGGTCACCGTTGCTGCTGAGCACGATGATGATCCTTAGCCTTGGCATCCGTAACCGCCGGGGAGGAGGGCCGATTCTGTTACCCTGCTGATTACCGTAAGACCCGGACGTCGCATCCCTGTCATCGGGAGCGCGGGGCGCGAGAGCAAGCGGAGCGCTCTCCTGTGCCGTTCGGCGTGGGTCATGAGTACCCTGCGGCAAATCAGAGGGAGCCGCGGCCACTGCAGCTCGCGCCGCACGGCCGCGCATGGGTATTCGTGACCGGTTACGTTGGGGACGCCACTCCCTTTCTACTTGACAGGGCCGCGGCGCATTTATGGCGAGGTCGATAGGGGGACCCACGAGATCGGCACCCTGATCCTCTAGTCCGCGCCCGAGGCGGATATTTGTCTTGTGGACCTGAGCGAGTCGACCCCCGCGCCCAGGGTCGGACGAGGTGGAGTTTTCGCTGTGGGGGTCGGGCGCTCCCGACCCCGGCCCTCTGGGTCGGGCGAGGCGGAGTTTAGTCTTCAAGGGGTCGGGAGCGTCCGACCCCAGGACTCTGGGTCAGGCGAGGCGGATCATGGCCTCTCCCTCCCATATTGGGCTGACGGCAATTTTTCCACCTTAGATGGGCCTGGGCCTTTAAGTTCTGTTGATTTCATGGGCTAGGGGAGATCGTTGATATTTACCCCCAACAGTAGCTCCCAAGCCTGTGGTGGAGCGGGAACGCTCCTCCACAGGCTGCTGTGGTTGCCAGTATGGGATCCTCTCGGTTGATCCGGGGTAGGGGGAGCTGTTCGGATGGTGTTGACCGTGGGGATTAATTGGATGACTCATCCTGTGCGCTACTCGGCGTGGGGGGACTTCTGGTCGTTCCCTTCCGTCCGCGAGCCTTAAGTTAAGACCACCCGCGTGGCCTTAGGTTGCGAGGCCAGCCCCCGAGCCCCCGCGCGTTGCAGGGGACCGGTCGGAGGTTGGGTTGACTTTTGTTCGTTCACCCTCAAGCGTCTGTTCACTAGGACGGAGGGGGCGAGCCGTGCCACGCTATCCTCGTCGGACGAACTGTGGTGCTCTTGGAGCTACTAACGGGTTGATTCGAGTGGGATCCCGGTCCCCGTTCGGGGGGGGGGGGGGTCCGGCTAGGGCCAGGCTGGTGGCGTACCCCAGGCTCCGGCCGGCCAGTTCATATAGTTCCCGAGTCCGTTCGGTCGGATCCGGGGGCTCGTTGCCTTTCTTTGGGAAAAACCATGAACTTTGATGCTGGTCCGGACTCGAACGTGAGCTTGAGACGCCCGGGGCCGTCGCGCGCCCGGGTTACGGTCGCTAGCGGACCCGTCCCTTCTCACCCCTCACTCGGGGGCTTGCTGAGGCGGCTGTCGAACCCGCAGCGGGCCAGCCTTCGAACCTCTGGATCGTAATGGGCCGTAGGGGCGTTTTCAGCCCCCTATCCCTCTTTACCTTTCGGTGGGCCTTGGGCTGAATCGTTGCGGGTGTCGCGTCTTTGGCCGAACGTGGGGGACGTCGTGTGCGTGTCTTCCGGGAGACGGAGTTGCGGAGGGCGCCGACCCCCGAATCAAGGAGGAGAGGATGTTTCTGCGGCAGATCATGCGCGCGGTTTCCAAAAAGAGAGCGGGCGTGATGGGGGCATACCTGGCGCCACATTTATTGCGACAAGGGCGTCAGTTCTGCTTCCTTCGCGCCTTCCCTATAAAACGAAAGCTCCGCCTCGCTGGTTCCGCCCGCCTTCTGCTTTCGAGTATTTTCGCCTTCCTAGCTCGCCCTCAGCTCATCCGCGCCCGCTTCATCTTCCTCCACTCAGCGCTACGCCCTTTCTCCCCATCCCCCGTCGAGTTCCTTCCTCCTCCGGCGATAGGATCCTGGGCGATTTCCCACTTCAACTCCTCGCGCGCTGAAGGCCTAGTGAGGAAGGGCCTCCTCTGCGAGAGGACGAAGGTGGGCGAGTGGGAGCTCCCGAGGTTGGAGCAGGCGCCGACGCCGCCCGCCGGTTACATCGTCTCCTTCGCCCACTTCCACGAGCGGGGGTTCGCGACTCTGCCTAGCCGCTTCTTCCGCGGGCTCCTTCATTATTACGGGCTTGAGCTGCAGCACCTCAACCCCAACGGGATCCTGCACATCGCGGCGTTCGTCGCGCTGTGCGAGGGGTTCCTGGGCATTGAGCCCAACTTCTCGTTGTGGAAGTATTTTTTCACGGAGAAGAGGGGGAGCCATTAGCGATTGCCCCCGGTGCCGATAGGGTGTGCCGGAATCCACCTCCGCAATACTCGCTCCAAAGAGTACATGGCGATGAAGACCGCGGCATCCCACAAGGGGTGGCACAATCAGTGGTTCTACGTGAAGAACTACCCAAACTCCCCCCTGCCGGAGTTCACTGGCCGTACTATCGAGGTGGCGCCGGAGATGTGGGCGTACGGCCCGGTCGACAAGGAGAAGAAGCGGATCCATGGCCTGCTTCAGGCCATCGAGCACTTGAAGAGGAGGGGGTTGACCGGAGCCGGAGTCATCGGGGCGTACCATGCCCGGCGGGTGGCGCCGCTGATGCTCCGGGTCCGTTCGCTCGCCGACATGACTCCGAGTGCGTCGACTGAGGGTACCGTCCTGGCGACGGGTGCGCTTGTCGCCTCCGAGATCTGACAGCGGATTCGGGAGGTGCTGGAGGACAAGGACGCCGACTACCCGGTGCCCGGGCACCCTCCGATGCGCCCAGACAAGGGCTTCATCGACCTGGTAAGGAATTTGTGCGCCGACCTTCTTTTTTCGTGTTTCTTGGTCATTGCTCTGACGCGGGGCCTTTTTGTGTTTGCAGGGCATGATGACCCAGATTGTGGACTCGCGCCCGCCGGTGCCAGAGGACGCCGATCGGCGGTTGCAAAACCGTCTCCTTACTGAGGAGCAGAAGCGCCGCAAGGACAAGGAGACGACGAAAAAGAAGAAGAGGGCCGCCAAGGAGTTCCAACGGCGGCGGCGAGGGCAGGTCGTGTCGGACGACGATGATGATGACGATGACGACGATGAGGAGGAAGATGAGGAGGATGACGAGGAGGAGGAAGAGTTTTTCCTATCCCCCCGGTCGAGCGCGCTCGTTATTCGGGAGGCGCGCTCATAAATGGCCGCGAGGGATGAAGCGGGCGGACCGTCCACCCGGGGCTTGGTCCCGCAAAGCTCCGGGGCCATGCCCTTGGGGTCGGCGTGGAGCGCCCCCTAGGAGTCGGCGCGGAGCGCTCCCCAGGAGTCAGCATGGAGCGCTCCTCAGGAGTCGGCGCGGAGCGCTCCCCGGGGGTCTATGGAGCCCGCCCCTGCCGTCGCGCCTGTGGCCCAAGAGCAGAGGAGCGGCGGCAAGCGGCCGCTGCCGGATACCCCGGGGTCGGCGTCCAGCTCGGAGGCGAAGCGCGCGCGCCGTCCTTGCTCTGGAGGAACGTGAGTTGGATTTCCATGCGAACCTCGCTCCTTCCCCACATTGCGTTTGTTTCCGCTAACATTTGTTGATTGTTTCGCAGCGCCGGCCCCCGTGGCCTCATTCTGCAGCTGGCGCCCAAGAAGGCGCTGCGGGTGTTGTCCGCCTCTGCGGAGCGAACCGCGGCCCTGCCCGCGGTGAGCGGCGGGGTTCCTTGTGAGGTCGCGGGTCCCACCGCGGAAGTGGCCCCCATGACGGCGACCGGTGGAGTGGTGACGCCATCGGGCGCGGGAGAGGGCGTGGACCCTGCTTCGCCTTCCGCTTCCTCGGCTGACCCTGCGGTGCAGAGTGTCGTTCCCCGGTGCCCTCAGGCCAGGGAGGTGATCGACCTCGACGCCGACGAGACGGAGGGAGCGGTGACAACGAAAACGGGGATGGATGTCCCTGCGGCCGCGACGGGGATGGCGGTGGCGACAGAAGAGGGAGAGCCTGCCTCCGTGGCCACGGCGAGGACGGCGACGGTGGGGGAGGTTAGGACGCCCGCCCCGATGGTTGCAGCGGAGGAGGCGGGGACTTTCGCTCGGGAGGTTCCAGCGGAGGTGGCACCAGCGGCGGAGGCGGAGGTGCCCGCTCCAGAGGCTCCGGCAGGGGTGGAGGAGCCTGCCTCGGCAGTTGCGACGGAGGGCGAGGTGGCTGCGGGGACACTTGCTCCGCCGCCTGCGTCGGAGGCGGTGGCGCCGTCGGGCGGGCCCGCGGCGGCCCCGACGGCGGCAGGTGCGCACGCGCCGGGACCGTCAGCGAGCCCGGCGGCTTCCGGGATGATGCAGCCCGGTTCGACGGCGGCGTCGGGATCGGCTCTTGCCTCTGCCTCGGCCGCTTCCGTTCCCAAGGCGTGGAGAGGGTCCGTCCTGCGTTGGACGTCTCGTGAGGACCCGCCGAGACACCTCTTCACCTTGGATAACGCTGCGGAGTGGCACAAGTGGCAGGCGGTGCAGGGCGGCCTCGCTAACGCCCGCGTGGCTCTGTCCTCGGTGTTGGGGGAGCTGGACAGCGTCGTCCTCCCTGGTAGCTAGGTACGATACCTTTTCCGTTAGTGGATGAATCCTTTCTGTTGCCTTACCACTGATGGCGTATTGCTTTGCAGGCTCTCTAAGAATGCGGTCGGGGGAAATCTGATTTCCTCCGGCTGGAACGGGGGCTCTGGGAGCGCTTCAACTTGGAGAGGCAGCGGACCAGGGAGCTGACCATGCAGGTCGCCGCCACCCAGCAGGTCATCAACGATCTGGAGAGGCGCGAGCAAGCGGCGCAGGAGGATGCGCGGCGGGCGGAGGCCAAGGTCCAAGCTGTCGTCGATAAGGCCCACCTCGACCGTGAGGAGCTCCAAGTCGCTGCTGCCGTGAGGGCCCGCCTTGATGCTGAGGAGCTCGTGCGGCTGAGGGGAGATCTTGATGCCCTTCAGAAGATCGTCGAGCGCATCCGGCGCGAGCGGCAAAAGGCCTGGCAGGAGCGGGACTTCGAGGCGGCCCGGAAGGGCGAGGCCAAGAAGATGGTGGCTCAGCTTGGCGCGGAGGTCGGTCAGCTCCAGGCGCAAGTGCAGGGGCTCCAGACCGCTGTGTCCCAGGGGGCCGACCGAGAGCGTGAGCTGAAGGCCCGGTCCGAGGGTAAGTCTTTTCTTCGTTTCTTTGTCTCTGTGGTGTCGCAGCGGTTTCTAATTTGGTGGATCTTTCCCGATGGTCCTTGCAGACGAAATCACCCGGTTGAGGGAGGTGCTTGACGCGGAGCGTGCTGAGCACGGCGCCCTGCGGGATGCAGTCCGCATCGTCTGCGACGGCCTCGGCGTGGTCCAGGGGGAGGGGACGAGCTCGCTGACGGCTCGTGTCCTCGGAACGTACCGCCGGGCCCGCGAGATCGCCGTGGAAGCGCTCCACACCGGCGTGCGGCGAGCCTTCGGGGTCTTCAGCTCCCACTACTCTGGCATCAACTTTGCCGGGATGAGCGGAGGATACGCCGCCGGCTACTCCGAGGCTGAGCTGAAGAGATCGACGCGTCGGTGTTCAACCCGGCGGAGGCTTTGGCGAAGCCCCTGGAGGATGAAGCCGTCCCTCCCGAAGATCCCCCGACGAGTTAACTGTATCGGGCTGGCGCCCAAGTTGTAAATACGTTAGTTCCAGACTTATTTTGTGATGGCCATGGAGGCCTTTTTTGTAACTTGTCATAAAAAAGTTTCCGATCCTCTTTCTTGTTTTCTGGACTTGGAAAGTTTAGAGCGTGTTGTCGGGCGTGTCAGTAAGTGTTGATGGGCGAAGGCACTGTAGCCGCTGGGGCGTAGGTTTTTCACAATCCGATCAGTCTTGCCTGAACACCGTTCGTGCGCTCTCTCCTTTTCATGCCCGAAAGTTCAGAAGGAGGGTCGGCTCAGAGAGAGAAAGCATTTTTGGGATGGTGCCAAGTGGCTTGAGCCGGAGCCCCTGATAGCCCCCGAGGGATATGCGACCCTGGAGCGAAGCCGGGGTCGGATATCCCTAAGTTTGACGAGAAAACTTGAACGAAACGAGCTCGGAAATCTTTTTTCCGTAAAAAACTTTGAATTTACATAAAAGTTTATGTACAGAACTTGGAAATGGAAACTAGGGGTAGAAACGCCTTAGCTATTCTATGTTCCAAGCATTGCTGAAGGTCTATCCGTCGGGGGTCGCTAGCTTGTAGGTGCCTGGTCGCAGTACCTGCGCGACGATGAAGGGACCTTCCCACGGAGGACTCAGCTTGTGCTGACCCCTGTTATCCTGGACGGGGCGGAGCACCAGGTCGCCAACGTTGAAGGCTCGGCCTTGCACCTTGCGGCTGTGGTAATGTCGTAAGGCCTGCCGGTACTTGGCCGGGTGTAGCAGGGCCACATCGCGTGCCTCATCGAGCTGATCTTGTGCGTCTTCGAGCGATGCCTGGTTCCTTTGTTCGTTGTACACCTTGACCCTTGGCGATCCGTATTCCAGGTCGGTGGGCAAGATGGCCTCGGACCCGTAGACCATGAAGAACGGGGTGAAGCCAGTCTCCCGACTGGGGGTTGTCCTCAGACTCCAAAGGACTGCGGGAAGCTCGGCGACCCACCATCCGCTAAACTTTTTGAGGCGGTCGAAGATCCGCGGCTTGAGACCCTGGAGTATCATGCCGTTGGCTCGTTCGACCTGCCTGTTCGTGCGGGGGTGTGCCACGGCCGACCAGTCTACTCGGATGTGGTGGTCATCGCAGAACTAGAGAAATTTCTTCCCGGTGAACTGCGTGCCGTTGTCGGTGATGATGGAGTTGGGGATTCTGAAAAGCGGTGGATGATGTTAGTGAAGAACTGTACCGCCTGCTCGGACTTGATTTGCATGACCGGTCTTGCTTCGATCCACTTGGAGAACTTGTCGATGGTGACAAGCAGGAGGGTGAAGCCCCCGGGCGCTTTCTTAAAGGGCCCGACGAGATCCAGCCCCCAGACCACGAAGGGCCACGTGATGGGGATGGTCTGGAGCGCCTGCTCGGGCAGATGGGTTTGGCGCGCAAAGAACTGGCACCCCTCACAGGTGCGGACTACTTGGGTGGCGTCGGCGACCGCCATCGGCCAGTAGAAACCTTGCCGGAAGGCGTTGCCAACGAGGGTTCTTGGCGCAGCGTGGTGGCCGTAGGCTCCGGTGTGGATGTCCTGAATCAGTGCCTTTCCCTGCTCGATCGGGATGCAGCGCTGGAGGATGCCAGTGTGGCTTCTCTTGTAGAGCTCTTGATCGATAATGGCGAAAGATTTGGCGCAACGCGCAATCCTACGGGCCTCCGTTTTGTTCGCCGGGAGTGTGTCGCGGACGAGGTAGTCGAGGTATGGGGCTCTCCAGTCGGGTGGGGGGTCGGCCCCCACCGTGGGGTCTGTCGTGATTTCCATGACCACGGGGTCGAAGGGGTCGGCTTCTGGGATTGAGTTAGGCGAAGCGGTGCCGACCCCATCATGGCTGTCGCCCGGGCCTGGGACAGGCGGCGCGCTGCCGACCTCCCCTGGGTCGGGGTCCGAGCCCGGAGCCGGTGGCGCTTCGCCGACCCTCGCCGGTTCTTGGTAACGGATTGAGGGCTTGAACTGGTCGCTGACAAAGACACCGTCGGGTACGGGCATTCGGCCGGACGCTGCCTTTGCCAGCTCATCGGCTGCCTCGTTGAAGCGCCTTGCGACGTGGTTGAGCTCCAGCCCGTCGAACTTGTCTTCAAGCTTACGAACCTCGTTGCAGTAGGCTTCCATCTTGGGGTCGTGGTAGCTCCACTCCTTCATGACTTGTTCGACGACTAGCTGAGAGTCGCCCCGGATGTCTAGCCGACGGATGCCCAGCTTGATGGCGATGCGAAGCCCGTTGAGGAGGGCCTCGTACTCGGCGACATGTTGGACGCAGGAAAGTGGAGGCGGATCATGTACCTGATGCGCACGCCTAGAGGAGAGATGAAGACGACACCCGCTCTGGCACGGGCCCTCATCAATGATCCATCGAAGTACATTGTCCAATACTCCTGCTTCTTCGGTGCCGATGGTGTTTGGATCTCCGTCCACTCCGCTACGAAATCGGCGAGTACCTAGGACTTGATGGTGGTGCGGGGGGCGTAGGTGATGCCCTGGTCCATGAGCTCGAGCGCCCACTTCGCGATCCGCCCCGTGGCGTCCTGGTTCCGGATCACTTCGCCTAGTGGGAACGACGAAACAACCGTTACCAGGTGGAAGGTGAAGTAGTGGCGCAGCTTCCTCCTCGTGATGAGGATAGCGTAGATGAGCTTCTGGATCTGTGGGTAGCGCGCCTTGGACTCGGACAGGACCTCGCTAACGAAATACACCGGGCGTTGCACCTTAAGGGCGTGTCCCTCCTCCTCTCGTTCCACCACTAGGGTCGCGCTAACCACCTGGGTGGTCGCCGTGATGTAGAGCAGGAGGGGCTCGCCGTCGATCGGCGGGACTAGGATCGGGGCCTTCGTCAAGAGGCCCTTGAGTCGGTCAAGTGCCTCTTGGGCCTCGTCGGTCCATTCAAAGCGGTCAGTCTTCTTTAGGAGTCGATAGAGAGGGAGCCCCTGTTCGCCAATGCGCGAGATGAAGCGGCTCAGAGCCGCTAAGCATCCCATGATGCGCTGGACTCCCTTTATATTTCGGATTGGCCCCATGTCGCTGATGGCCGCTATCTTCTCCAGATTGGCTTCGATGCCGCGTACGGAGACGATGAAGCCTACCAGCATGCCCCTCGAAACCCCGAAAACGCATTTTTCGGGATTGAGCTTAATACGCTTGTCCCTCAGCCTTTCGAAGGCTAGTTCGAGGTCAGGGATGAGCTGGTCGCCCTTCTTGGATTTGACTACAATGTCGTCGACGTAAGCCTCAATGGTCCGCCCAATGAGATCCCCGAAACATTTCAGCATGCATCGTTGGAACGTAGCCCCCGTATTTTTGAGGCCGAATGGTATCTTAACGTAGCAGTAGGGGCCGAAGGGGGTGATGAAAGAGGTAGCGAGCTGGTCAGACTCTTTCATCGCGATCTGATGGTAGCCGGAATACGCGTCAAGGAAGCTAAGGGTTTCGCACCTGGCGGTTGAGTCGACTATCTGATCTATGCGTGGCAAAGGAAACGGATCCTTTGGGCATGCCTTGTTGAGACCGGTATAATCAACACACATCCTCCATTTCCCATTCTTTTTTCATACAAGAACAGGATTAGCTAGCCACTCAGGGTGGTACACTTCCTTGATGAATCCGGCCGCCAAAAGCTTCTGGAGCTCCTCGCCGATGGCCTTGCGCCTCTCCTCGTCGAAGCGGCGCAGACCTTGCTTTACTGGCTTGGAGCCGGCCTTGATGTTCAAGGAGTGCTCGACGACTTCTCTCGGAATGCCGAGCATGTCCGAGGGCTTCCACGCAAAGACGTTGCTGTTCGCGCAGAGGAAGTCGACGAGCGCGCTTTCCTATTTGGGAGATAGGGTAGCGCCGATCCGCACGGTCTAGCCGTCGGAGCTGCTGGGGTCGAGGAGGACCTCCTTGACGCCTTCGGTGGCCTCGAAGGAGGTGGCCGACTGCTTGGAGTCGGGCTGGTCCTCGGTGCTCTCTGCGAGCTGGACTGCTAAATCTCCTATGAAGGTGATGGCCACGGCGTACTCGCAGCAGTCCACATCGCACTCGTACACCTTTTGGAAAGACGTGCCGACGGTGATGACCCCGTTGGACCCCGGCAGCTTGAGCTTGAGGTAGGTGTAGTTGGGGAATCCTACCACCTCGAAGGTGAGGACCTCCTTCCTGTAGTTGGAAGGGGTCCCGAAAGTGACGGGCAAGTCGATTTGCCTGAGTGGCATTGCCTGTTTCCCCGGCACGACGCCGTGGAACGGCGCCTTGCTGGGGCAGAGGCAGGAGCGATCAATCCCCATGGCGTCGAGGGTCTCAGCGTAAAGGATGTTGAGGCCGCTGCCTCCGTCCATGAGCACCTTGGTGAGGCGCGTCGTGCCGACGATGGGGTCGACGACGAGAGGGTAGCGTCCCGGATGCGGGACGCGTCCCGGGTGGTCAGACCAGTTGAAGGTGATGGCGGATCCGGACCAGTCGAGGAAGGCCGGCGTCGCAGGTTCGGCCGCGTAGACCTCACGGCACTCTAGCTTCTGACGGCGCTTGGAGTCGTACGCCGCCGGGCCGCCGAAGATCATGAAGCAGCCGTCCACCTTGGGGAAGCCGTCTTCCTTCTCCTCGTCGCCCTTCTTCTCCTCGTCGGGCTTCCGCTTCCGGTCACCTTTCACCGGATTGCCTATGAAGTACCTCTTCATGAGGTTGCAGTCCTTGTAGGCGTGTTTTGCGGGGAACTCATGGTTGGGGTACGATCCCTCGAGCAGCTTGTCGAAGAAGCCGGGAGTGCCTTCTGGGGGTGGCTATCCTTGCTTGCGCTCAACGGCAGCCACGAGGGGAGCCTCCCGCCGCTGCTTGCCTTTCTTCTTCTGCTGGCGGTTGGAGGTGCCCTCGTCAGCATCCTCCTCCCACTTTGCCTTGCCTTTGGAGCGGTCGAAGATCCCTCCAACGGTCTCTTCGCTCGAGGCATAGCTGGTGGCAATATTGAGAAGCTCCTCCATGGTTCGCGGGCCCTGGTGCCCTAGCTCGTGGACGAGGGGTCGGCAGGAGGTTCCCGCCAGGAAGGCCCCTACGACGTCAGTGTCCATGATGTTGGAGAGCTCAGTGCGTTTCCTGGAGAAGCGTCGGATGTAGTCCCGGAGGGACTCGTCCGATCCCTGGCGACAGCTCCGGAGATCCCAGGAGTTGTCGGGGTGCCTGTACGTGCCCTGGAAGTTTCCTATGAATATCTCCTTCAGGTCGTTCCAGCAGCGGATCCGTCCCGAAGGGATATGTTCCAGCCAGGCTCGTGCCGGGTCGGCCAGAAAGAGTGGTAGGTTGCGGATGATGAACAGGTCATCGTCCGCCCCGCCGGCCTGACATGCGAGCCGGTAGTCGCTGAGCCATACCCCGGGGTTCGTCTCCCCCGAGTACTTGGCCACGTTCGTTGGTTGCCTGAAGCGCGGCGGAAACGGCGCGTTCAGGATGCGCGCGGAGAAGGCCCGGGGTCCCGCCAGGTCGGGGCTCGGGCTACGGTCTTGTTCGCTGTCGTAGCGCCCACCGCGGTGGACGTGATAGCCGCGATCTACCCCATCCTCCCTGTCCGCGCGGGAGCGCCTCCGCGCATCCAAGCTGTCGCGGGCGTCGCGGACAGGGCCGACACGTCGGTGGACGGATCGAGCCCCGCCTCCTGCGGGCGGTGGTGTTCGCCGAGCTTACGCGGCCTGGTTTTCCCCAGGGGGAGGCTGGTGGATAGACTCCCCCCACCTCTCCAGGGGTGCATCGAGCGTCGCCCTGCTGGCGTTTTGCCCGTGTCGCCGGGACGCGGAGCTTTCTGCTTGTTGGACGGTGGCGCGCTCGAGTAGGTCGTGCACCTCTTGGCGCGCCCGTCGCTCCTCGGGCGTCGCCGGCTCGGGGAGTCGTCGGAGTAGGGCTGCCGCGGCAGCGATGTTCTGGCTGGCGCGAGCGAAGAGTTGAGGGCGTTCTTCGTCCGCGCAGATGCGCTGCTGGATGTCGCGCGCCCGTTGTCGTGCTCCTCCTTCGTGGCGGGGGCACTCGACCTCCTGGCGGGACGCCGCAGGCGCCTCCGGCTGTTGAGATCACACCGGGGCCTTGCCCAGCGCCCCAGTCGTAGCCGCGGTGCGCGGAGGGGGAGTCCTCTACTTCCCTTTGGCGCCGTCGTCGTTGGACCCCTCGGAGTGTACGTCGGCCATGAAGCACTCACGCGAGGGGTGGTGGCTCCCGTTGTCGGAGCCGGCGTCGGAGATCGTCCTCGCCACGCCTGCGAGCTTGTTGCTCGTGGGCAACACGGTCATGGATCACGTCAAGAGGCGACCGTAGGTCACCGTGGCATTGCGCAGCCCGAAGAGCTGACCCCCTGGGAAAGGCCTTCAGGCGCGCGCCTGGCCGCTCGCTGCTGTCCCGGCGGCGGAGACGGGGATGGTGGGGCGAGCGAGCAAGACGAGGAGAGGGATCAGCTCGATCCCCTCCCCAGTGGCGAGGAAGTCCAGGCTCCCAAAGCGGATCAGGGAGCCCAGGGCGAAGCTGGCGTCGTGGCTGGCCATCTGAAGCCGGGGATGTACGCGCAAAGGTCCCCTACCTGGCACGCCAACTGTCGTTGTCAAGATTTGCGGATCGAGACTTTAGACTAGTAAATTTCTTTTATGCGTGTAAGGCTTTGGATGGTGGCGTGGGAGACACGGGGTTAGACTGGTTCGGGCAACGGAAGGCCCTACGTCCAGTATCGAGAGCTGCTCGTGTTACCCACGCGGGGTTCTGTAGTAGGGGTTACAGTAGTGCGAGAGAGGGAACTGATCCTAGGTCTCTTGAGTGCGCTTGTGCTCTAAGTTAGTGTGGGTGTGTTCTAGTTGCTTGAGAGAGAGTCCCCTGTCTCAGGACCCCCGGTCCTCCTTTTATAGCGCGAAGGGGGAGCTCGGGGTTACAGATGAGCCAGGCGCCACGAGAAGTAGAAGGGATAAGCCAAGTAAAATATAACATAAGGAGGGGGTCCCAGGACCGCCGCTCTCGCTCCGGCCTCCGGTCCCTGACAGCGCGTCTGTCGAGGGAGGGCGATTTCTTCCAGATCCTGTCGATGATCTCCCTGGTCGCCGTTGCTGCCGAGCACGATGATGATCCTCAGCCTTGGCATCCGTGCCCACCGGGGAGGAGGGCCGATTCTGTTACCCTGCTGATTACCGTAAGACCCGGACGTCACATCCCTGTCATCGGGAGCGCGGGGTGCGAGAGCAAGCGGAGCGCCCTCCTGTGCCGTTCGGCGTGGGTCATGAGTACCCTGCGGCAAATCAGAGCGAGCCGCGGCCACTGCAGCTCGCGCCGCACGACCGCGCATGGGTATTCGTGACCGGTTACGTTGGGGACGCTGCTCCCTTTCTGCTTGACAGGGCCGCGGCCCATTTATGGCGAGGTCGATAGGGGGACCCACGAAATTGGCACCCTGATCCTCCAGTCCGCGCCTGAGGCGTATATTTGTCTTGTGGACCCGAGCGAGTCCGACCCCCGCACCCAGGGTCAGGCGAGGCGGAGTTTTCGCGGTGGGGGTCGGGCGCTCCCGACCCCGGCCCTCTGGGTCGGGCGAGGCGGAGTTTAGTCTTCAAGGGGTCGGGAGCGTCCGACCCCGGGACTCTGGGTCGGGCGAGGCGGAACATGGCCTCTCCCTCCCATATTGGGCTGACGGCATTTTTGCCACCTTAGATGGGCTTGGGCCTTTAAGTTCTGTTGATTTCATGGGCTAGGGGAGATCGTTGATATTTCCCCCCAACAGGGACGCACGGGGAGGATTTGCCGGCGAGGAGAGCCAGCCTGGGGTGGCACGAGGAGGGTGCCGGCGGTAAGGGAGCCGGTCGTGGGGGTGGCGCGGGGAGGGTCGGCGGCAAGGGAGCTCCGGGGATGGGGAGGAGGAGACGAGCGGACAGCAGCCGGCGTGAGATGAAGTCGGAGAAAAAAAATAGAAAAAACACGTAGGAGAATGATAGGTGGGACCCACCAATTATTGTATCTAACGTTGTTAAAATCACTATCCATTCCATTTTCTTGATCTCTCGTACCAAACAATGAAACAGGACCATCCCATCCTATTTCAACCAAACACTAGATGGAACCGTCCCATCCCACAAAACTGGGACGGGACCGTCCCGTCCTACATTGTCTCCCATCCAAACACATGCTTATTGTTTGATGCTAGAATGATGATGGATGCTAGAATGATGATGGAGGCTGTCACCTTCTAGCATTAACGGCACATCACCTTTCACGAGATTAGGACAAAAACCGCATGGGAAATTACTTTAAGAGGCAAATATACACCATATTAGCATTTTAATTAAATTTAAATGCCCTCCCATTATAACTGATTGGTTAGATTTGTAGTTCAAGATAAAAAGAAAAGATTCAATATCTACTGCAAGTAGGTTAGTGTTGCAGGAAGTTCACAAATTAGTATTGGCTGGTTTCATTCAAAGATTCAGAATCTAGCTAGCAATGTATGTACAAACCAAAAGATGGTTCCGTAATTAGCAGTGGAGCTCATCATATAAAAGTAGATTTGTCAGTTATACACAAGCAAAATTGTGCAAAGATGCAGAGCTGCCATCGAACTTTCACAGCAGTTGTGCCGAAACAAAAGTTGATATTGCCCGATCTTTAAAATATACATGATTAGAATTATCAGATTAATTTTTCTTGAGTATACAGTCATTGGGAGAATAAATTTGTAGATTTTACTTTTTTTTAAAAATGCATTATGCAAAAGAATGAGATAAGAAATCCGTTCATCATTGTAATCTAACAAAAATACAACAACTTCTTTTCCTTTGGCCATATGCTGTCCGTTCTTTTGCATGACCGTTCATCATGCTGCTTTCTGATTGGAGAGCGGTGCCTGGAAATTTGCTGATACTTGGCACTCCTATATAGTTCTAATTATTCATTCTTGTGTGGGCGCACTTAGATATATATCTACCACGCAAGATATAGTTGCAGAGTGCGTCGGGAAACTATATCTACAGTACATCAAAAACTATATGAGATCACTATCGTGTGCTGGCTGTCATAGGTGAATAATTAATGTATTTACATGCTTCCCAGAGCACCATTTCAAAAAAGCATAATTCACTTGCTAGTTGATCAAAAAAATGTTAATCAATTTGGGTTTAAAACACATCCTCTTCGATAGACGGGAAAAATAGCATTTTAGAAAACATGGTTCGGCGGATTCAGGACATTTTACTCTTTAATCCAAAACATGCTGATATAAAACGCAGTGCCATTTTACTCATTTGACGCCGTTATAGTTGTTCTTTATGTGCTTCCTCAGAGTGGTCTTTAATTTATATGAATTGTATATGCTTCACAACATTAGACTCGAAATGATCATATGAGTTTTCCATTTCCAACCTAAGGTTGATCTAGTATTTAACATCCCACCTACAAAGAGTTTTTTAACCTAGATGTAATCCTAACAAAAACACCTCTAAGAAAGGTAATGCACTCAAGTTGCAAAAGTATTAAATGCGAAAATGTAAAGGAGTTGATTAGGAATTATACAAACTCAGCATGCCATTTACTCCATCGTATCGGTAGCTAGGCAAATGCGACCGCTAGTTCATGTTAAAGCTCCACCAAGGATATGCACGCAGTCAAGATTTTGGGTTTAGCACAAAAGCTCTCTCAAATCCGGATGTGAAACTTGCCACAAAGGAGACTCTCACCACTCCGTCTCCTCCAGCAACCTTTATGCCATATCCACTATGGAGCTTATCCACAGAGGATTGGGTCTCTTCATCCCATGTACACAGTCTTCATTCGTGATCCACACCAAGTCGGATTGTCGAAGACATGCCGGCGAGCCACCAATAGCCTAATGCCGGTCCACCAAGGTTAGAAGGTTGTTTCACTCCAAGAACAAGCATAACGCAGCAACACCATTGTCTCTCTTACTCTAGGCCTAATCTAGCACTAATCTCTCTTTAAAGTTGTGCTAATTTTCTTGGATTATCATTTTAGCGTTTTTGTAATATGGATGTGTCTTCAATGTATGTTAGAATTTCTTGGACGTTTGCACACTCCAGCAAAACTCTAATCTAGCTAGTAATGGGCATATATAGCTCAAACAGCCTTGTAAGCATCATATGCTATGACAATTACATTTGGGCAGGTGTTGGATCATCCGTGCCCCTTAGGAACCACAATAGTTGTTGGATCCCTATGTTCAAAATTCCAACGATGCATTCGATGGGTGTGGGAACATCCGGTGGTACTATATCAACTCTAATTCGCCTCTAGAACATTTAGACATCACTGGACATTTATCTGATGGAAACACCAATGCCGCCTTTCCCTAGCCGTTGGATCTTCCACTGGCTACACCTTTTCTTTTCCCCAATTCATGACAAACTGTGTTTGTCCCTTGCATACAAGAAGCATGACCTCGGATCTTCTGGTGGTGAAACTCCACAAATTCATTCAATGCATTACACCGATGGTGAGTGGATCATCCGGTGCAACTGCATGCACTTTCATCTCCAGAAATATCCACTTTAGGAAGAAAATACCTTCCAACACTTGGACGCCATAGAATTATTCTATTTAAATAGTTCACATATTAAGGACCCATACATATGACTTTGTTTAAACAGTTGAAACTTGAAATGTTGTGATCTCAATCTACTATGTACACTTTTTTTATCAGAATGAATATGTGGAATTTCTGAATACTTTACTACTAACATGCAACCAAACAATTGTTTTCTCGACATCAATATTTGCAAATTCAATCATTCATTGTATAGATGCTTCTATTATACTCACTATCGTTTAACTTTTATTACAGAAATATTAAGTGTCAAATTATCTGTCAAAAAATATTAAAAATGTTATTATTCTGAATATAATAAGCTGCAACCATTATAAGGGTTGTTCATACCAGGAACAAATGGTATATATGGTTATGAAAGCTGATGGCTATGAAGCGCCACTTTTTGCCCTTCTATTACTAATGGAGAAAAGGAAAAAACAAATCATGCACATTACATTTATGTTGTGTTTTATTCAATTATGGTCAATACGATACTGGAGACCCAAAAAAATATTATCAGATTCAGTATGTCAACAAACTAATTGTTTCCGTCAACAAGAAAATAAAAGCTTTGACATGAAAGGACAAACATGTCTCGCACAGTTAGAGCTGTAGGTGTTTGACTCCTTTAGTTATCGGAAGTCCCAACATGGCTGTTTTTTTTATGCAAATTGGCAGGAGCTCTTCCTTTCATTGTAGGCACCTGCAAATTCTTCTTGTTGCCACACACAAAGTTGACAACCAAGAGGCCTACCCCAGTTGGTTCCCAAGGAATCTCAACCTGGTCCAATAACAAAAGTTGTAGATTTCATTAGTAGCTTTCAACATGTGCTGGTTCCACTCGAATCGGATTAGCTGTTGAAAAAGTATTCTTCAAAATAGTTCTGTTGTCCGGTTAAGAAGTGTGGGTGCAGGAATTTATTTAGTTAGGTTCAGAACTTTTCATAGTCACCTGAATGTTTTCTATCAGCGAGTGATTCCTTTTATTATATAGACTTGCAGTCATTCTAGACAAATTTATAAGTGTAGTTTGCTCCAAGGATTGAAGTTGTTCAAGGTGTAACGCCGAGATCTCGTGAAGGTTAAGTGCATGACAGACCTATGTGATGGAAAAATTTTCTTGTTGATTGCTTGGCCATGCCTTTCGACTGTATTGTTAAATGTTCCGCATACGTGATATTCAAATTTCTTGCTTATACTCATGTTCCATTATTCAATATTCAAGTTATTCATTTATATTCAATTCATGCTCCAATGGATCCATATCTGAAATTTTGGGTTTTATGTTCCTTTGACTTAATGCTAAGGACGTAGTTAGGTTGTGTCCATTTCAGACCAAAACTACTATTGGTTTCTTGTCAACTGTTCATGGATTCATGTGTTGCATTGGTTCTCCCTATTCTGAAACGTACTTGCTAAGTGTTTTTAATCATGCTTGTGTTTATTTGGTTTTTATGTACTACTTAAACACATCACGGATGGGAAGTGGGAGGAGTAGTATTTCTCCGTAGCATACCTTTACCTTTACACATGCTTATTTCATTCATTAAAATAGTAACTAGTTAAATTTAGTTCACTTGCCATTAGTGGAGGGTGAGACGGTCTTGCCATCGTGTTTACTTATTGATTTCTTATATGTTATCCTTGTGAATTTTAAGTGATTTGCATGTTTCACGTTAGATTTGCAGGGGAAACTCTGATGGAAGTTTTAAGAAATCCTAAACAGTGTTCTTAGATATTTTTCTTGGAAGTCTCCGGGCTTTGTGAAAAATCCGAGGTGTCACAGAAATTTTCTTATATGATTATAATTCTCAAAGCTAGCTTACAGCCTCCGAACTTGTCCTTTTTCGGAATGGGTCTGATGATGAAACACTACCAGTACATTGTTGCCAATCCATGGAACACTGTGGAACCAACTTGAAGCTTTTCACTAATACACTCAATGTGGCACAACTACACGAGCACAGGAAGTATGGGCAGACAAATCAGAACCACGAGTTGTCCTAGAGTTCATGATTCCTCCCACACCTAGCCAATGTTTTTCAAAGAGTACAACATGTTTTCAAAGAGTAAAACATGTTTAATGCTGGTGCAGGAGAAATGATGAAGAAAGGGCGTAGGCAACAAATAGAGCTGACTTTATCACAGGCATTATAGTTAGGAATTAGGATGTTATAGGGGGTATTATGTGAGGCAGCACAAAGTCATGGTTCCACGAGCAGGTCAGTAAGTTAAGGCACGGGCCAAACAAATTGAACATTATTCGGGTTCTTGTTTACGTACGAATCTATCAAGAGTCAAGTCAGATATATATGCATTGTATTGACCCATTGACTATCTCTCGCAAATCAAAAGATATGCTTTTACCCATTAACGATGCTCATGAATGAATCATCCAACATTAAGTTAGCATCGTCTGTCCCTCCTTTTTCGATGAGGCCTGAAGCTGCCTTCAGTTAAGCCCATGCCCACCTGGCACTGAACTAGTTACTCAAAATCATGACATTAAAAAGGGCTTTGGTATGATCGAGACGTGCAAATCCATACCCACAGAAAATGTTTAGCTAGATGAATATAGGCTTCTTACAGTTGTACCAACGTAACTCAAGAAAGAAGATCAGTTCTTAATTAGTTAAAGGATAATAATTTAGTCGCGAAACATTTTGTAGAGTTAAGCCTGTGCTTCTCACTGCGCTCCAAAATGTCCAATAAGTTTGTAGCTCCATTATCAGGCGTATAGTGACAACGCCGACAGAGTCAACTTGGGAGCTCCTTTGGCACTATTTTCCTGCATATTCTTGTTGCAGCTACCCTAGCTACATATAAATCTGTAGCCACAGATCTTCGTGTTAGGAAATTATTCCAGTTATTCCGCTGCACACTGAGTTCACATCCAGGTTGCATCTTCTTGATTTCCAAGTCTATGGACTTCTGCATTTACCTAGAGAAGATTCCCTGTATGCCATCAAAAATTTAGCCCGTCACTTCTATGCCATCCAAATTTAGTCCATTTCTTGAGTGCCATTGAAAGTTTAACTTCATCCCCTGTATGCAATTACCGTCATCAAAAGACCCTGCCACCTTTAAATGGTTCACCGTTTGTCCAATTTTATCCATTCCCATCGCTAATCCAATATACAAACACCGTCCGCTACCCATCCGTACATCCCCATCCTCTTCCCCCAAATCGGCAGCTTGCTGACCCTAGGTGGAGCCACCAACGCGGGCCCTCGGTCGCTTCCTGTAGCTTGCCCGAGCGCACGCTGCCGCCGGCCGACCACGGGCCGCTGCTTCTTGCCGTCTCCACTGCCAACTGCCTGCAGTAGCCACGTTCCCGTCGCGCCCGAGGACGACAGGCACGGACCACGCGCTGCCGCTGCTCACCGTCGCCGCGGCCGCCCGCGCGGCCCCTACCGCAGCGCCGCCCACAGCCCCTCGTCTGCGCCACGCGCACTCGCTACTCCCCGCAGCCCCTCCCCTGCGCTGCGCCGCGCGCTCTCACTGCCCGTGCGTGCCGCCACTCGGCACCAGGAAACTTTTACTTCTCCAACAGCGGCTTCGCAATGAACCTGTAACACGGCTACACCAAAATGCCAGCAGGCACAGGGAAGTCCGGAGGTGCAGGCCCTGCTCAGCGGAATGATCGACTAGTGGGCGGAGGTTCTGGGATTCAAAAGCTAAAGAAATTGGGTGCCTACCGAATTGGACGAAATTCGGAAAATTTCGGACCGGGATTCAGTTGAATTGACTATTCAAAAATTCATGTTTTTGACAAAATTTGACCGAATCTGACTGAATTTTAACATACATTTATTTATCCTTGTGACTCACAAAGATTATTGCAATAAATAGCAAACCAAAACCAAATGAAGCATTGGACCTGGCTAAAAGTACTCGCAACAAATCAACGAAGAAAAAGATCACTGGTGCCGGCTATTGCGCTGCAGCTCTTGATGTGCCATCATCACCAACACTGAAGCTAGCACCAGCAGCACAAGATCGAGCCATCCAACGACCAAAGATTGGACAGGAAATGGAGGGGAACGAGCGGAGGTGGTGATGCCGGAATCAGACAAAAAGAGAAGCGAACTGAGAGGAGGCCGGTGGGGAGATCGGATCCTGTGCCTTCTGTTGGACATGGCTTGAACAGCAGCCGCCACTACCAGGGAGAAGAGGAGGAGGAAAAATAAATTTTCTAGGGTTTCCAGGATGTGTTCCTGGTTTTATACCCATGGGAGGTGTTTGTAGGCTGGTTTCAACGTTGAGCTGGGCCAAAAATTCAAATGAAGCCAAATGTTTTGACCGGTTTGGTTTTGTCTCGGGCTAGGCCGAAATGGACGAATTTCTCCGAATTTCGGTCCATTCAACCCAAATTCTATAACCCCGCGGAGAGAGAGGAGGCAGAAGATAATGGGGGAGAGAAGAGCAGACAAAGGTTAATGGTCTAATTTAATAAGAGCCCACACAAACTAATAATGTGTTCGGTGTTATAGTTTCCATAGAAAGTTTCTTGTTGACGTGGCAAGCTCACTAGAAGATGTGACAGTATTATTCTTGTTCTTTGGCTGCAATGAGATAAACGGTTCATCATCTCTTCTCTTCTAGGGGTAATATTGTCTTTTCCGCCTTCACAATATTAGACAGCAGTGGCATAGGAGGGATGATGTTAAATTTCCAATGGCATTGACGGGATGGCCTAAATTTTGATGGCATAGAGGGGATGAGTTACCCTAGTGCTATGTCATATGTGGATGGGACTTATGAACTACCATTTGAACGGCTAGTGGTATAGGGATCTACTGGCATCAACTCATCAGCAATGTTTTCTTCCCTGATCCGTCTCATTCCTACTAGGGATTATGATTGAGCCACGGTTCTTGAGAGGATATCAGCTGGAAGGTATCTAGGCATCCAGCAAGAGAATGCCATGAGTGATTTTTGCAGTGTCGCCGAGATCCATTAGTGTCCACATTAAACCAAGCTTTAGACATAAATGAGGACAAACATGAGAGGATACTATGATAGCATCAACATCGGATTCCTGCTTCTCTTACTTTCTTCGCATACTTGTTCTTGACAAGGATTGTACATACAAATTGTCAAAGAGTTCTTGACACCTTGCACACCCAACTAATGCTTTTTTATGCCACGTGACACAGGTATATGTAATTGTAAAATGCCTGGTGAGTGATGCGCTGAATTATATTTATATGTTGGAGTAGCAGCACTGGTAGAGAAACGAGCAGTAGTCCCGGTTGGGAAACCTCACAGATCTCAGTTTTCCCAACCAGAACTAATCATTCGGGACTAAAGGGTTTTCAGTCACGCTATTTTTCACGCGAAATATGCGTGCGCGCGGTGTGTGGGATTCGAACCCACGACCTCAAGCCTCATGTGTAGCTTCCTTACCATCTCAACTACACAGCACATTTGACTGAGTAGGGGATACAATACTTTTGTAGTAACTAGTGGGGACCCTTTAGTCCCGGTTGGTGTTACCAACAAGGACTAAAGTCCTCAGAGGCTTTAGTTCGGGTTTATAACACCAACTGGAATTATGTCTCTATGGACTACGAAATTTAGACCTGGGATTATTCCCGGGTCCAAAAATAATCGAGATCTTTGTTGAGGATGGAATTTCCATCAGTACAGTATTGGAGCATGAATGCTTTAAGGCTATGTCCATTGCATTGTATCATATCATTTTGTCCAAATCTGACATGTTCTTATCTATCCTTAAATATAACAAATGTGGCTTGAGCGGTGGAACTTAAACGTTAATAAAGCTAGGAATTACTTTACTTTTTAGGAAGAGGAAGTGCCGTACCCCTAATAAATATATAAATATATGAAACTGAAAGTTTACAGAGAAAGAATATTGAAAAACAGAGAAAACTAGGGATTGTAAAACATTTTTTCTCAAATGCAAGTTATCCAAGAGTTCTATAGATACCTCCTACACCTAGCTAAGATAGTCAGTGCAACTAAATGTGGTTGTGATAAGCCTCTGTGGAGCACTATTAGATAATGCCCCATCCGTGTCGACTCACCCGCTTCACTCAATGCATGCTGGTACCAAATGTCCATCTACACCGACACGTTCAATGGATATGAAATCTACTTGTATCTTATGAAACAAAAGTATTACTTGACTTGCCGATCCCTCTCATTCCTATCTTGATATGGACATGTGTACATGGTCTGAGATGATACATAGATAATTGCAGCAGTTGCTCTGAGATGCTCTTACAAAGAGCAAGGCCGAGGTAGTGAAGGCCATAAAATCCCAGATATGTGATAACTGGAGAGGTAGTTGACGGCGGAGCCATTATATACAGCACAATCTATTACCAGCCTGATGTTTTAAGAAATGTGCACTCGCATCCGGACAAAAAATTCGCTAGAACCAGCATGGAACTCCAGTTAATAACAAAACGAAAGCTATGTTTATTAATGCGCATTACATCTCTATTTTTCAATTAGAGGACCAAACATAGGCTTGCAATGCACAATAAATCTGCAGTCACTAATATATGTGCACGGAATCATTTACTTAAGCACTGGACGAGCCTTGTAAAATGTGTAAGCTCACGGCTCCTGAGCTGCAGCCGTTTAGTAAGAAGAGACTACGCCAGTGACCACGGCAGTGAAGATGAGTTTGGCAGAAGGGTAATGATTGACACATTTCTCGTGACACTGATCCCTCGCATTCCTACCTAGGAGTGTAATAATTGAGCAACGACCAAGACGGTAGCAACGCAGCTCGAAGACATCTAATTAACAAAAAAATACACAAACAAATGTAGTTGCTCCAATATGGTCTTATAAAGAGGTGAGCAAGCGGTTGTACATGGACTTTAAAATCCTAGATTATGGAATGGAGTGTTGGTGAATCGTGGGAAATGATATATATAGGCTCATCACTTAAAGCTATGAACTATTGAATTTGAGATTGCATGGCCGCATTTGCCATTCATGCTATACTCTAGTACTGATCGTCCAACCATATAATGTGAGTTAATTCTAACATAGGATATTTCTCTGAAATATTATCCACATTGATTTCTACATTTAAAATGTATGAAGCATATAGTTTCATTTTGTTTTATGAACCTAAATCTTTTGATAGTGCATCTTCTCTACCAAAGCTTAGTTTTAGTTGGTTCTTGCTGTGTTAATTTTCTAATCGTAAGCTATAGTTTAGCAATGTTGTTTTGCCATGTTTCATGTTTTTGATAATAAATATGATATTAATTTTGATTAATACTTATTTACTCATCTTTTCCAATTAATAGCTAATTAGGTTTATACAACGATATTCTTTAAGCAAGTGTTAATATGATTAACATCAAATTGAATGAGTTTCTAATTATAACTTGTTTTAGTTCAACACAACATATAAAGTTATTGATTAGATGTTATTACATATAGTTTATTTTCCAATTTCAATGTTTAAATGGCATAAATTGTACATGAATATTTATAAATAAAAGTTGACTAGGAACACCATCTTTTCAAATACAAATATAATTTGAATTAACTCTCACTTAGGATATTAAAAGTATCATTTACGTGTGTTTTCTAAATAAAAATAAATGCAACATATAGCTCTTGTCTTTTCCTTTACAACCAAAGTTTCTCCAATAGATGTGTGTCTTCAATGATAGCATAGTTCTTAGTGTTTTATGTGCCTTTGTGATCTTAGAATCGAACCCTATCATTAGTATGTTCTTTTAAAGGTTTTCTTTGATTGGTGTATTGTTCTTAGTTGTACTTGTTTGTTTGCTTGTATGTTTGTGCCGATGATTGCTTGGAGTAGAAGGATCGGTGTTCGAAAGATTTGAAAATTAAGAGTTTCAAGAGAGCAAGAGCTGAAGAGCAGTAAGAATAACTTTTCCTTGAGGAAAGGCAAGTGTCCCTAACCACCCTTTCTGTCTATGCTTATTTATACTACCATGATAATGTTAATTGGGACACGGAGAACCACCAGGAAAACAGTGTAACCACAAGGACTATATGTCTCTGGTCTTGGCTAATTAATTAGGGACTTTAGTTTGGGGTAATCTAACCGAAATGGCAAGAGGGGAGGCATTGATGGGGTACAACCCGGCCCTCAGTCTGATCTGCTCTATGGTAGCTTCGCAGTCTTGAGACAGGTTTATACTCTGCTTTGACCTGAAACCTTAGCGAGTTACCACTTATTAGGGAATCTTTGTGAAGGCCTCGAAGCGTCCCGATGCAGTCACACCTTGCTAGTGTGATGAGTGCCTAATCAGCACAACAAGGTTGGGTCTAAAGTTCTTTTGAACTTTTACGCGACTTGTGGGTAAAGATGTATAACCTCTGCAGAGTGTCTAAAACTGATACACAGCCGTGCTCACGGTCAAGAGTGGCCTGGACCCTCACATGATTAGTTGAACTTGAAGATTGACTTAAATCATTTATTCTGGTTATTTCTTGTGGTCTTGCTGAGTACCAACCATAAGTGTACTCATCCTTGCTTACTGCTGCTCAGAAGAGAAAGACGTGTGAAGTTTTTCGAAGATGATGCTGAGTTCTAGGCACACGCAACCCCCAGTCGATTGCCTATGAAGTTTGGAGCCTCCGTTTCCAGGATTAAGCTGTATATCTCTAATAGATTCGTAAGTTATTATTTATATTCCTTTACGTAATACTGTTACTGTTGTTCACTGATGATGTCACTATGAAACTAGATCCTGGCATACATATAGGTAGGACTTGGATTTGTTTTAAAATTAGGTATGACAACAATTTTGCAATGATGCCACCAGCCACAAATTTATCCGGCAGCTCACACCTGACATTTGCAAGGTCCTTTGCAAGAGCCTGTAACTCATGAGCCTGTTCAACTACATAATAGTCATCGATCATCTTCTAGTCATAGAACTGTTCCATGATGTATAGCTTACTCCCTGCATCAGATGTCCTGAAATTTGCCTGGAGTGCATCCCACAATGCTTTGCCAAAGGAAAGCAACATGTATGAATCGATCAAGTTCTCTCCAAGAACATTGATCACAGTCCCTCTGAACAATGTCTCAGTAGACATGTACACACTATCCTCTGCAGAGGTGTGCAGTCCCACCGAATGCTCCTTGGTAATGAACCTCACGTTCATCACCGTGAGCGACAACTCAAGTCTGCCAACCCATCTCTTGCAATTCATTCCATCAAAAACATTCAGTTTCAGCAAAGCCAGCAACCGAAAAAGCCCAATCAAGGTTTTTGATTGTTGGAATTAGAGGCATTTTACGGTTCATTTTATTTCGAAACAAAACATAAATCATGACATAAAAGATAGCATAAGCAGGAGCATGATCTATTATATCTGCTGTGAACATAAAGCAGGCAATGGATACCATGGAACACAAGATATGAACTGGAAAGCTCATGAGGAAGTACCCTGAGGCGGGGCCAGTTTCAGAGGAACCGAATGCACCGTTACCTGACATCGTTAGTCGAGCCTGTTTGATGTAGTCGATCAGAGGTTGATGCCGTACATATGATTGCAGTGCAGGTGCGCCTCAAGGAAGTAGATGTGCGCACGAGCAGTCACACACGCAGCTTCGGAGGCCTGCTCTTCCGGTGAAGTTCATGCACAAAGATCACCGGAACAGGGACAACAAGAACGCAACACAATAGTGGAGGAGCTCTGGTGGTGTGTGTAACGCGCGGAAGACTGAGAATGAGCGCCTCACTTATAGGCACCTTGAGACCTTTGAGCATTTAGGTTAATGCAGTGAATTCGGATCATCAAAGGACCAGTTACTAGTAATGGATGGACCATCAAAGGACCGGTTACTAGTAATGGTCAGCCAAATAGTCACTAATCGCCATCAACTAGAGTCAGTTACTGATCATCAACCGTGATAAAAAAACTGCAAAACCTGACCAAACCTAGCCCACACCTCACGTTCACACTCGTCGCGTCTCGTCTGGGCGAGCGAGCGCGCGCGTGGCAATCCCTCATCCCTTTCTCAACTTCTTACTAGGTGCAGCAGGACTCCACCTTATAAGTTGGTTAGGACCTTGTTAGTTTTATTCTATTTGTATCTATCACCACTAATAGACCTTGGGATTTATTTGATAAATTAGATAATGTGCCAACAACCCAATTATTCTAACAGAAGCTAGGCTACTACCTCTCTGCTTGAAGTGGCAAGGTCAATGGTACTGTCTTCTAATAAGCTTGTCACTACGTATGTCATCACCGAGCTGTGGAAGCCTGTTGTGCTCTGTTCGACCTCTGCCGCTCCACCTAGCACGCCGTAATGTGATAGTGCGTCAACTTCAATCAAAGAGGTCAATCATGTTGGACAAGTCGAATGCAGTTGATATATTGCTCGTATCTACTCAATCACAACAGGCATGCTTTGACTTCCTGATCCCTCACATTCCGATAGCTTTGTATTTGCTTACATGATTGAGCAACGGAGGTTGACAAGGTTTCTAGGAGGAAGTGGTGCCAGATTCCGATAGCTTTGTATTTGCTTACATGATTGAGCAACGGAGGTTGACAAGGTTTCTAGGAGGAAGTGGTGCCAGTTTTACGATGAACCATGAATGTGATGAGTCAAAGCACAGTTGATCAGAGATCTTATTATAAAGAAGTGAGTAAGGGGCTGTGTGGTGCGAAATTGTGGCCAAGGGGCTGTGTAGTGGGATAGTGTAGCATTCGTAGGTGGTTGGTGCGAGAGTACAGAGATTCATCAAAGGAAGATGCAAATAAATCGATTGATATGTCAACTTGACCGAAAGAAATAATACGATCATCATTTATGTTACGTCAAATAGCCTGCTTTATCAGTACTTATCTAGATCAGGTAAACTGCAACTAAATTTATTGATACCTATGTTTCACAAAAAATATATCTATTATTTTCTTCGGAAAGAGCCTATATATATTTATATGACAACAGCACACTCTGATTATGGACAATGGTTCTTTAGTTGGAGGGAATCCCCTTTTCAGGGGAGCAAGCAATTTTGCAGGGTGTTCACCGGCGGAACGAGAAAAGGTTGGAAGCCAAACCTGGCCACTGGAAAACATTGCAACATATATATCTAAAAGACACAAAAAAGAACACCATAATAAGTAAAGAAGGAAATTAAGCATTTCAAATCTATTACGTTGTAGTAGATGAATTTTTTATGTAAGACTTTAGCTAGATGCAATTGCATCTTGATGAACATTAGGTCAAGATTCGTTTCGAGGAAATACTAGTAAATGGACTGGACAAAACAATTGATGAAAGAAGTAGACATCAGGATGTCATTTTCCATTTGCAAAGCAATCAAATGGGAGCAGAAAAGAAGCACAGTGAAATGAACAAATGCTGCAGTCTAATTCAAAATTTAGAAATTTATGTGAAATGACCATTTATCATCTTACTCTGCAGTTCCTAGCAATTGTTAAGGTGGTGAATAGTACAGCTGCACAACAATGGTTAATAGTACAGCTCCTGCAACCTGGAGAACTTACAAATATGGAGAAAAACAGTTTTACGTCCAGCAACGTGAGCTGAACTTTATATGTTATTCTTTACAAGATTAACTCAATGCGGTAGTAAGGAAATAGACAATACACGGGTATACATACAGTTACCCTAAATATTATGTAGGATGGACACTACTAGAAAACGTGACATCGGTCCTCAACAAAAATCGCGAAACAAAGTTCAGGGTCTAAATTTCGTAGTCCCCGGACTAAAGGTGACCCAGGCCTGCACGGGTGACTTCAAAAGGAGAGTATCTCCTACTTAATTAAATGTACGTGCTGTGTAGGTGAGATAGTAAGGAAACTACGCGCAAGGCAAAGAGGATGCGGGTTCGAATACCACGCACTACGCATGCGCATATTTCGCGTGAAAAATTGTGTGACTTGTGACTTCCTCATAATTTAGAATAATTTGGCGCACAATTTTTTATTCTAGATTAGTATTACCAACTGGGATTAAAAGATGTCTTTAATCCCGAGTGAGTTACCCAGGACTAATGTCTGGACCTTTAGTCCTAGTTGAGAAATTTATTTTTTTAAGGTTTCCTAACCTAGACTATAGGTGAGTTTTCCAGTGGTGGAACTGAATGACATTGAAGATCGACTTCATCAGCTTCAATTGCATGTAAGGTTTTAGGCGCTTAACGCAAACACGACCCTTCGATGCTGAGTCGAGAGTGAACCAATTCAGTGGGCCTTTGCTTGTGTTCGAGGTGCTCGTCACTCCCTTATCCAAGTTGGTCTGGCCGAACTATAATAAATTGCAAGTGGAAATGACGATGTTGCCCATAGGGCTAATTAAACCAATATTGAGCAACAAAACTATGAACCAAGATGGATTTATCAATTTTTTGTTTTTTATATTCAGTTCGGTTACCCCTTGATCTAAACCTTGGAGTTAAGTTGGAGTAGCGCGTGCCGATCTAAGATGACCGGGACCTGTTTAACTTACCGAATCCTCTTATTCCTACCTAATCCTAAGCTGGAAGAGCCATATATACATGTGTTTCAGTCTTCTGCAGTGCATGTGCTTGATGTGATACTAGCATCATGAGACCTGAAAAGGCAGCTGCGTGGAGATGAGGAAAATATGATAATTGAAGGTGGTTGGTTGGATATAACAATGCGATTCGCTGATTAAACAGGGCAAACTAATGGTATATGTAAATCCTCCACCGGTTCAACACCATGATTAAATGCCTGTCATTGAAGTAATGCTATTTGGGGAATTATTCATTGGAAACCACCTCCTCGGTGAAAATGTTAAAACTTCCCTAAAAACCATACTTAGAAGTCTCCTTAAAATTTGAAACACTGCATATCTATAATCCATCCATAGATGTACCTAATTTGTTACAAAAGTTGAGACGCAAACTCGTTTAGTAAAAGTCATATGAAAATGAAAAATTAAAGTGCATGTGCACTAGAATACACGTGCCCATGAATTTTGTCTTATAGTGCACATCCACTCAAAATTTGTGATTTTTGTAAGATTGTCTACATTGATTTTGCATCTCATGTTTCTTGATGAAGTAGATCTATAAACACACAACAGATGTGCATCATTTCAATATTTTTTAGAGGGCGTTTATGTTTCTACCGAGAAGGTGGTTTGGACCGAATATTTATTAAAAGCTTTTAAAAGAACCTCAAACATCCAGTTATCTCAACGAGAGGGCTAACACCATTGTCTTCTACTACAGCACTAATCCCTTAATTTTGGCATGTAAGCATTAAAAATCATCCTCAAATATAAGACATTATAGGTAGATTATCATCAAACATAAGCATGTAATGCTAACTACTTTTCCTTTCCTTCCTTGTAATGGAACACCCTGCAATTTTTTTGTGTTTTTGCTTTGGGGCCAAGTGGAACTGAACTGGACCATCCAATTTTAGGTTGTAAATGCATTGAGGACTAGTGGGACGGGTTCATCTGCGGGATATTACCTTCTGATGCAGGATGAGCTCGTTCCTTCGGAATGAGCGGACACGGACATCCCACTTTATCCCCATGTCACTCCATCTCAGCTCTATTGTGGGTGGCACTAACAAGGCTGGTTGTAGCCTCGCGCAACAAAGGGTGGCACGTGCTGCTGGCCAGGACACGGAGGAATAGGCGGTCCGGGGCTGAAAAATCTGGAGGATAATAGGCGGGATCCTTAAATGGAAGATGGAGCCTACTAAACATTTTTGCCAATGGTGTTAAAAACATCATCCATTCCACCAATCTCCCCAAGCAAACAAACGATTGGGACGGACCTATCCAACATTAACTAAACATTAGACGGGATCATCCCATCCAAAACATTTGGGATGGGACCATCACATCCCACCTCATTTCGGAACTAAACACATCCTTTGTTTACAAATCTCTAGGTAACAAGCTAATGGAAAGTTCGTCAAGGTGGAAACCCTAATGTTTGAGTAGGATTTGCACGACTAATTCTCAAGTTGTAGTTGGGATACCACTTCTGATTCGGAGCTGATTTTTTTTGCATATAACATGACATTCCAAGGACATAGATTGGATAGAACGTGTCATCTCTTACTTGTAGTTTCCTAGTCCAGGCCAATATGACTATAACTTTTTGTTTTATTTCTGTTATACTGCTGAACAAGTGTGTTACCTAGTAGTAGGACTTTAGGAGGCTAGAAACCTGTAACTCGATCATGTTTATTTGAGTTTCCACTATATATATGTTGTTGTTCTAAAAAAGTTGAGCTTACGAAATTTGTATACCAAATTTGTATATAAATGAGAAGTGATGCTAGAATCAACAATAGTTGCAGGCAAATATCTTAGCATGTCACTGTTGGTAAGTCATAAGTGATAGCTTTTTGTTTGTCACCTTTAACAGGACAACAGTGATCCATCTCCAGTGACAGACAACATACAGGTCACTAATGAAGTACAACACTATCACAAGTGATGCCAGATTACTTTATATAACCTTTTTTTACCTAGCATGATGCACCTATGTTGACTCCGGTAGTCCATAATATATACCGCCTAGTCTCTTGGATGCGCACATAGCCATGAGTGTGCGTGAATGTATCTATTACGAAACTATTGTTGCATGAGACCTGAAGAGGCATCGGTTTCTATGAACAAATGGAGCGTGGTATTTTCCTTTCATATCCTCTTCTTCATGTTATATTCCCAGCATATTTTACACTAAAAAACCCCATATGAGCAGCCCGGCCGGCCATGCTTTCGTGTCAGGACATCGCCGGCAAGAGAGATAAAGCTGCAAACATCCATCGTATGGTTGCCAACCTCATTAGGCACGTCAGCACAGAGTTCTGGATTGCTTTTATGGTCTCAATTGCCACAGCAGCACGGCACGTCACTTTGCCAGAGGACTCCTTAACTTCCATAGGAATGGAAAGTCACAGTGGACACGTTGTGTGGAGTTCAGGTCTGCTGATACCAGCTTGGCTAGCAGGGTTTGGCTTCCTGATCTCTCTCATTTCTAGCTGCACCAAGGCATGTTATTGAGCCACTGTGGTGGATACGGCAGCAGCACTGCTCGGAAGCTTGGAAGACATGGAGCAAGAAAACATAAAGACCAGCGTGCCAAATTTCTCCAAGACGGTGTTATAAAGAGCGAGCAAGGAGCGAGCGAGCGGTCTACAAAGTCCAGGATTATGGTATGACTAGAAAGGTGTTGGGTGGTGGGAGACGATCTATATGTAGACTCACAAGTAATGGCGAAGGTCCAACTATTTGATGTCTTGAGTGCAAGAGCTGACTTTATGTTCTCTCAACAAGATTTGACGTTGACATAAAATTCTCATGTGGACAGTTACACTTACGGCACATATGCACCCGAGAAACCTTGACTTGCTAATAAAACAGTGTGCACACGTATCGGGTCCTGAACTCATTGACATGTAAGCATGGAGAGTTCCAGTTGTCAAAAATGAATTTAGGTTTTCTAACGTGCATGAACTATATGTTCGTATTTCTCAACCAGAACCGAATTTTGGGTGTTGATGCACAAGAAACCTGCTGTCAGTAACAGATGTATACTGGCAATTTAAAAGTGTACTGCTGGCTACTGCTGAGGATGACACCGATGTTCTTGAGCTAGAGGGGACGATCACTGGTAGAGAATTGGCCTTTAGTCCCGGTTGGTAGGGTGCATATCTCTCGGATATCCATCCGGGATAAACCAACCGGGACAAAAGGGGGGGGTCTTTAGTCCCGGGTCTTTTAACCGGGAGTAAAGGACCCCCTTTAGTCCCGGTTGGTGTCACCAACCGGGACTAAAGGGCCTGCCACGCCAGGCGCGGGACAGGCCCTTTAGTCCCGGTTGGTGACACCAACCGGGACTAAAGGGGGTCCCTTTAGTCCCGGCTCGATTCCAACCGGGACTAAATGGCGCTTGCATGGCACTGCCGTGACGCCTTTTCATGCATGCATCACGTATACGTAGTACCGCGACCCTTTTAATTTGTTAACCTTGTAGTTGAGACTTTTTTAGAACGAAATCAACTAGTATTTAAACGAATGGGATTTGTAATTATACAATTACTATATATATACACAATCCTTATACACAATTCATATACACAATTCAACTAGCTTAGTACAAATGGATCATAATTAGCGCGTATTATATATACAAATAAATCAAAGTATCTTCCTACGATCTTCCCGTCGTGGTGTTGCTGATCGGAGTGTCTAATTGTCGTCCATCGTAATAAAATTCTCCTCTTGGATTTACCACCTCGTCCATTATGAATCCAATGAGACCTTCACATATTGCCGCTACTCTTTCTTCCTTCAAGAGTCCTTGTTGAATATTTAACATCTATAATTTGGAAATTTGTGAATGTTACATGAACAAATACATATAAGGAGCTAGAAAATAATTAACTAGTAATATATTTATTTTACGTACTTTAAAGTTGTGCGGCGTCATCTTCGGTCCCTTGGGTCCCAAAAAACTGTGCATGTGCTCACAGATGTAGTAGCCACATAGGTTATTCCCGAGTTCCTGTCTTAAGCACTTCAGTGCGGAAAAAAATAAGTTATGAAATATTCGTGTTATACAATGTAATAAATGTGCAGACTGCATACGTACCGGGAAGTCTGTGTTCCATGTAAGATTTTCTTTGAATGGACCTTTGTGTGTCCTTATGAATTGTTTCCATGCGCTGCGGATTAGAATAATGAATGACATAGTGTAACAGGGATAAAATTTAGGAAATAAATTTTTGCATAGAGATAAAGGTCCAGAATTATTACAAGCCTAGCATGTCTTGCAATTCTTGGTAGTCCACCGGATCTTTCCTTAACGAATCAAAGACAGTGACGTGGCTTCTTTCAGGCTCAATTATAATAAGGATCCAGTGGAAGCTGCGTACGTAAAATGTTCATGCATATTAGAGCTAACTAACATGTAGAGATAAGGAAAAAGACATCGAAAGTAGACGGTATACACACACTTACTTGAAGTTGTATGGAAGTAGTATGAAATCCTTGAATGTTTGTTTGTGTAGGAAATTGTATATTTCCGCAAAGGTTTTTTCCGGCGCTAATTGTATCTGTTGTTGGTTAACTACAGATGGATCCATGAAGCCTACATGTAGGTACGCCTCTCGGCAGCATGTCTGAATTAGCATCCTACATGAAATGGAAGATGAAGTTAGTACGGTGACGCACGCCAAAATTTACATGTAGAGATAATAAACGGACACTTACAGAATCCAAGCGCTGATCAGAGAGACGTCCAGGGCATCATGATGGTACACTTCGTATATATCCTTGAAGTCTAGCCACAGCACTTTCTCCCCTTCACCGTGAAAATCTATCGGTTTTACCTTCATGCCGATCATCTCCCTCGAGTTGGCGGATGCCATCATGTACCATTGATGGAATTCGTACATCTTTGTTGATAGCTTCCGTACCATTGAAGGCTTTACTAGAGGTTTGCCTAGCTCATAAGTCCACTTCGGCTCAGGGGGCGGTGCAGTTGGCATCTCGACTTGCCCTATGCATTCATCAAGTCCCAGACCTGTTTCTTCCATGAACTTCAATATATTTGCTTGTTGATCCAAGGGCATTGCTTTTACCCGTTGAGCATCTTTTTTTGATAAATGGCTGAGGTCGGGGACTGGACCGCTGGAGGATGATTTTCCTTTCCTTTTATCCTTTTCATCAGCCTTTACTAGAGCCCGTTCATAGTTTGACAAGAGTGGTATCCTTTTCTTGGCTCCTTCTTCCATCCTGATAAAAAAGTTTAAATCTCGCCGACTTACTGGCGGTGGCTCCATCTCCCTTGCCTTTTTTAATTCGGCTTGTTTCTTGAACCACTCACTGGCCTCTCGTTGGATTTCTGCCCACTGTTCTTCATGAGACATTGCCTCAAAGCATTCCTTACGAGCCACTTCAGGGTCGACCTTTGTTTTCTTCTTTCTCTATCTTTGCTTGGGAGGCGGTGCTCGTGACTTCTTTAGTGGTGCTGCAGGTTCCTTCAAGGGGGCCGCTCTTGGTGCCGACGACGGTGATCGGGGAGGGGTGTTGTTATTGTCGTCGTCGCTCCCAGCACCAGGATGTGGTGGAGATGGAGACCTTGATATAGATGGAAGGGACGGTCCTGGAGCAGGAGATGCCGGTCTCGAGGTATGAGGAGAAGATCGCTGCTGGGGATCTACGGGGAGCGGTCTTGAGGTCTGAGGAGATGGCTCCGTGCCGGGAATAATGATGTAGCGTTTCTTCCATAGAATGATCCCATGAAGCGCATCTGCCAATGTCTTTTCCCCGTCGCCTCCCGGGAAGTCGAGCTCTAGACCTTCATACTGGGGATCAACTATTTGCTCGACGCAGACGCTGGCGTAGCCTGTTGGAATGTCCATGCCATGACTGCTCCGCCCCGCCAGGGTTGCTAACGCATTCCCATACGCTACCTGTACATATAGCAGAAGTAAACAAGTTGAACTCCGATCTCGAGGCTTGGATCAATTGATCGACAAGATTGCATAAATATTATGTATAAGTATACCTTAATAGTGAGGTTGCCGACCGGTGCATGCAGCTCACATGAGGTCCGTTGCGTGATGGCATCCACGGGGAACCGTTGCTCCTCCACGGGTAACCTGGGCGTATGCGCATCGGGGACCCCTGTAGAAGCACAACTGCTCCTGAGGCGTTGAGAAGGGCTGGCGGTGTTAGGATTCGGCATTGCTCCAGATTGGGCCAACTGCGCAACTGCGTCGGCCACCCGCCGATTGATTTCATCCATCATTCGTTGTTCTAGCATCTGCCGCCAGCTCTCCTCGATCTGTTCCTTTCTTCGCTTCCGGCTTCTGTAAGAGGCGCTGTCGCCTCGGAAAGCAAACTTCCACTGAACCACCCCGAACCCCCGGCAACGTCCTGGGTGCTCTGGATTACCGAGGGCCAATGTGAGCTCATCATTTTCTCGGTCCACCCTCAACCTCCCAGCCTTGGAATCTTCAATGTTCTTCATGAGATGTTCGGCCTTCTCACGTATTCTGTCATTGAAAATCAACGTCCCATCCTCTTGGCTTAGGGAGCCTCCATGAGCGTAGTACCAGTTCTTTGATCGTTCGGGCCATTCAATAGTTGCAGGTACGATTCCCCGTTCGATCAGATCTTGTTCCATCTTCCTCCACTTGGGAATTGCTGAGCCATACCCACCTCGCCCCAAATGATTTTGGTAGCCCTTCTGACTAGCATTTGCTGTGTTGGTCGTGATCTTTTTCACACCTTCTTCACTCCTCTTGTATTCAACAAATGCATCCCAGTGGTCCCTCAACTTTGGCCACGCGTTGAAGTCTGGAGTTTTGCCCTTCTTGATGTAGTGGGTGTCCAGCATCTTCTTGAATGTCTGGAATTGAGTAGCCATCTTCTTAAGCGTCCACGCTTTGACATCCTTCTCACTATATCCTTCGGGGAATGTGAAATGTCTCTTCACGTCTTCCCACAGCATATTCTTTTCTGTCTCTGGAAGGGCGTATGGATTATCACTTCTGCCCTTCCATTCTCTGATGCTGATAGGCACGTTGTCCCGGACGATTGCCTCGATTTGGCTCACGTACTTCTTTGCTACTTTCTCGGGAGCAACCGGCCTGCCCTCTTCTGTAACTCCGGTGATGACAAGCCTCCCTTCCATCACCTTTGTACGACCTCAGGTCTTCTGCCCTTGTGTCGATCCGGAGGGCTAACAGTTCAAGATTCGTTAATTAGTACGTAGTAGTAGCGGTGGCGTGAAACAATACAAGAATGGTTGTATATAACTCGCCGGAACCTTCCGCCATGGCAAGTTGTTGTTGCGGCTGTTGCTCTTCATTCCCATCGGCGGACATGTTGAGGAACATGTCCGCCTGGGTGCCCTCTTCATCCGTGTATGATAGTGGAACGTTGTCGCCACTACCATCACCAGCAATTATCTGCTCCATGATGTACCTTGCGGTCTCATCGTCTGCCATTTCAACTATTGATGGAAACATACATGGAATCATACATGACAGTCATAGAAATCGTCTTACTACAAATTTGTACAAAGTCCTACAAAGTCCGGAATCATACATGTATATAATGAAATCATAAAATAACATGAATCGTACAAAGTCCGGAATATTTATACAAATTTCTATGAATTTTGACGAATTTCTACAAATTTCTACAAATTTCTACGAATATCTATGAATTTCTACGAATTTCTATGTTTTTCTACAAATTTCTACGAATTTCTATGAATTTCTACAATTTTCTACAAATTTCTACGAATTTGTATGAATTTCTACGAATTTGTATGAATTTCTACAAATTTCTACGAATTTTGACGAATTTCTACGAATTTCTACGAATTTTGACGAATTCTTACGAATTTGTAACAATATCCACGTGCGGTGCCTAGGTTGTGACGGCGGCGATCAGGGCGGCGGAGGCGGGACGGCGGCGGTTAGGGCGGCGGTACGGCGGAGGCGGGGACGGTTCACCGGAACCACGGGCGGTGCCTACTAGGTTGTGATGGGCGGCGGGACGGCGGCGATCACGGCGGCTACTCGGCGGCGATCACGGCGGCTACTCGGCGGGACGGCGGCGATCACGGCGGCTACTCGGCGATCTCTGTATCAACTCTAACTTAACAAACTAACTAGAAATCTAACTTAACAAACTAACTAGAAATTTAAAAATCTAACTTAACAAAATTACAAATCTAAAAATCTAACTTAACAAAATTACAAATCTATCTAAAAATAAAACTTCATTTTCTAACTTAAAAAGAAAACCCTCCCGGCGCTGTCGGCCGGCGCGGCAGCGGACCTTCGCGCGCGGGGCGGCGGCGGCCGGGGCGGCGGGACGGCGGGACGGCGGCGGCCGGGCGGCGCGCGGGACGGCGGCGGCCGGGGCGGCGAGGACGCGGCAGTGCCAAGGCGACGAGGACGACGGCGGCCGAGGCGACGACGACGACGGCGGCGTAGGCGGGACGGCGACGAGACGGCGACGAGGGGCGACGAGGGGCGACGACGATGGAGCCGGCAACGAGGATGTGGAGCCGGTGGCCGGAGGCGACGAGGTGGCCGGGGGCCGGGCGCGTCGACGAACGAGGAGGGGATCGAGGCGGACCGGCCGGGGGACGACGACGGCGCAATGGGGGACGTCGACGGCGCAATGGGGGACGACAACGGCGGCGGCCGGCGAGGGAGGCGGACGGGCGGCGACTGCGGAGAACGCGCGGGACTTGCGAAATTTTGGCTAAGTGTGTAACTGGCGGGGGGTAGAAGGAGTACAGTGCCTTTTAACCCCCCCCCTTTTATCCCGGTTCGTAATAGGACCCGGGACAAAAGAGCCTTTTGTCCCGGGTCCCGTCACCAATCGGGATAAAAGGGGGGGGGGGCCTTTTATCCCGGTTGGTGACGGGACCCGGGATAAAAGGGTGCCCCGCCAGGTGGGGCTGGGAGCGCACCCTTTTATCCCGGGTCCCGTCACCAACTGGGATAAAAGGCCCCCCTTTTATCCCGGCTGCAGTTGGCAACCGGGATAAAAGGGTACGTTTGGGCGGGAGACGAAACGTACCCTTTTATCCCGGGTCCCGTTACCAACCGGGATAAAAGGGGGGCCTTTTGTCCCACAAAAGGTCTTTTTTCCTATTTTTCTTCTCCCGCCTGTTTTTTGGAAATGGATTTTATTTTACCTTTTCACTGCATTTCAGGATGAAAAACAAAACCTTCACAGATTTTGTACATGCAAAAATATATTTAATTAACGAAGTAAATTGACAATAAGTATGAAGTAATCATTAATTCTATACCAACTCATTTAGCCTGTAAAATATTTATTTTACTGCATTGCTGTAATCAAGAAATTATTCAATTAAATTATTTGAATGCGCAAAAAAACCCATGTTAGTATGTGGGTAACAATGTTCATGTATATCTAAAAAATCTTCACCTAACAAATTTAATAACACATGAAATCATACATAGGGTAAATTACAAATTGTATCAATTAATACACAAAGGTCATGTACATTTAACGCATTACAATACAACGTTGTAAAATTTCTTCTTCACGAAAGTTCCTTGATCATGATCGCGGCGTAAGTACGGAGCCTCTTCTTTGGATAGCAGGATGCTTGGATCAACTTCAACGGCGAATGGAGGCATGCCATCAAACTGATCATAATCATCTGATTGGTCTGTTTTATCCTCGACTCCCACGATTTTTCTTTTACCTGGAAGAACTATGTGGCACTTTGGCTCCCATGTCTCTTCTGGATTCCTCTTGGGTTTGCTGCACATGTCCTTCACATAGAACACCTGATGTACATCATTGGCAAGTACGAATGGGTCATCACTGTATCCAGTCTTGCTCAGATCTACTATTGTCATTCCGTACTGATCTTTGGTGACGGCAGTTAGCTTCACCCAATTGCAAAGAAATAGAGGGATGTACAGCGGTCCGTATTCGAGTTCCCATATCTCCTGTATGAAACCATAATACGACTCCTTGCTATTATTTCTGTCCATGGCATCTATGCGGACACCACTATTCTGGTTCGTGCTTTTTTGGTCCTGGGCTCTCGTGTAAAATGTGTAACCATTTATCTCATAGCCTTGGAATTTGACGATTGTGGTAGCAGGTCCCTTGGCTAACCAGGCAAGCTGTGGGTGAATCTCAGAGTTACCCATAAGTTGTTGGCGCAACCAGGAGGGAAAAGTTTCCATGTGATGACGGGTAAGCCAAGCATCGGATTTGGTCGGGTTTTTGGAAGCTACCATCTGCCTGTGCTGCTCGATATACGGAGACACAAAGGATGACTGTTGTAGAACAGTGTAGTGTGCCTTGTCGAACAAATCAGTATCATTGCTCAAACTTGATTTCCTTCCAAGGGTGCCCATTCCTCGGAGCCTCCCCTCATGGCGTGAAGTTGGAACCCCAATCGAGTCAATTGAATCAATAAAATCAACACAAAACTCAATCACCTCCTCTGTTCCATATCCCCTGGCGATGCTTCCTTCTGGACGGGCACGATTAAGAACATAGTTTTTTAGGACTGCCATGAACCTCTCGAAAGGCCACATATTGTGCAGGTATACAGGTCCGAGAATACCAATCTCTTTTACTAGGTGAACCAGTAAGTGCGTCATAATATTGAAGAAGGATGGTGGAAATAACAACTCAAAACTGACAAGACATTGCACCACATCGTTCTGTAGCTTTGATAGCTTGGATGGATCGATTGCCTTCTGCGAAATCGCATTGAGAAACGCGCATAGCTTTACGAGCGGCAACCGGACATTTTCTGGTAGAACACCCCTCAGTGCAACCGGAAGCAACTGGGTCATCAACATGTGGCAGTCATGAGCCTTGAGATTTGTAAACTTCTTTTGTTTCATATTTATTATTCCCTTTATATTCGAGGAGTACCTAGACAGGACCTTCATACTATTCAAGCATTCAAACATGCTATCCTTCTCTTCCTTGCTGAGAGTATAACTGGCAGGACGTAAGTAGTGCTGTCCATTATCTCTCTTTTCCGGATGTAGGTCATCTCGTTGCCCCATGACTTTCAGGTCCTGTCGTGCTTCCAATGTATCTTTTGAGGTTCCGTAAACACCCATGAAGCCTAGCACGTTCACGCAAAGATTCTTCGTCAGGTGCATCACGTCTATTGCGTTGCGAACCTCTAGGATTTCCCAATAAGGTAGCTCCCAAAATATTGACTTTTTCTTCCACATGGGTGCATGTCCGTTATCGTCGTTCGGAACAGGTTGGCTACCAAGTCCCTTTCCAAAGACTACATATACATCCTTCATCATCTCGAACACACGCTTTCCATTACGGTGTGCAGGTTTTTTACGATGGTCTGGCGTCCCTTTGAAATGCATCCCGCCCTTTCTCAGCTGGTGGTGAGCAGGGAGAAATCGACGATGACCCATATAGACGACCTTCTTACAGTGCTTCAAGTACATGCTGTCTGTGTCGTCTAAACAGTGGGTGCATGCCCGATATCCCTTATTTGTCTGTCCTGAAAGGTTACTCAATGCAGGCCAATCGTTGATGGTTACGAACAACAGTGCTCATAGATTAAAGATCTCTTGTCTATCCTCATCCCACACACGTACACCTTCTTCCTTCCAGAGCTGTAAAAGGTCATCAACCAACGGCCTTAGGTACACGTCAATGTCGTTGCCGGGTTGTTTTGGGCCTTGGATAAGCGCCGGCATCATAATGAACTTCCGCTTCATGCACAGCCAAGGAGGAAGGTTGAACATACAAAGGGTCACAGGCCAAGTACTATGACCACTACTCAACTCACCGAATGGATTGAATCCATCAGTGCTTAAACCAAACCTTATGTTCCTTGCTTCACTTTCAAAGTCTGGGAATGTTCTATCAATTGATCTCCACTGTGCCCCATCTGCGGGGTGTCTCAGCATCTCATCTTCCTTACGGTCTTCTTTGTGCCATCGCATCAACTGAGCATTCGCCTTGTTCCTGAACAAACGCTTCAAGCGTGGTATTATAGGGAAATACCACATCACCTTCGCGGGAACTCTCTTCTTGGGAGACTGCCCCTCGACATCACCAGGATCATCTCGCCTGATCTTATACCGCAGGGCTTCGCAGACGGGACAAGCATCCAATTTCTCGTATTCATCACCACGATAGAGGATACAGTCATTAGGGCATGCGTGTATCTTCTGAACATCCAATCCGAGAGGGCAAATAATCTGTTTAGCTTCATATGTTGTGGACGGTAATTCATTATTCTCGGGGAGAATCTTCTTGACAATGTTCAACATCCCCTGAAATGCCTTATCGGACACACCATTTTTTGCCTTCCATTGCACAAATTCTAGTGTCGTACCTAGTTTTTTATGGCCCTGCTGGCAACCTGGGTACAACAATTTTTGGTGATCATCTATCATGCGCTGCAACTTTGCTGCTTCCTTCTCAGTTTCGCAATCTCTGTATGCATCTCGTATCACCTGACCAAGGTCATCAGTAGGGTCATTTTCTGCAAACTCATCTTCATCAGCCTCGCCCATTGTAGTACCTGCAAAAGCTTGGCCTGCAACCCAGTCCGGAATGGTGTCATCTTCCTCCTCCTCCTCGCCATCTTCCATTACAACCCCTAGTTCACCGTGCTTAGTCCAAACCAAATAATTAGGCATGAAACCGTATTTAAACAAGTGGCTGTGAATAGTCCCCCAGGAATCCTTTGAATACTCCTTCCTGTTATTGCATTGGAAGCATGGACAACATACGAACCCATTCTCTGGCTTGTTCGCTTTTGCCACTTCGAGAAAATAATGCAAGCCATCAATAAACGCCTTGCTCCGCCTGTCTGCATTATACATCCATTGCCGGTCCATCTGCATCGTATTACGCATGAAAATGGATTACACTTGACAATGGATTACGCGTGAAAATCGATTAAAGATCCAAACAACATGGTACAATACAACAACATGAAGATCCAAATACACATATTTAAATTAAAGTCCCAAACAACATGATACAATACAACAAGCCATCCACTAGTTATTATCACGGAGGACTTCTTCATGACGTTGCTGCAAATAACGAAGCATTGCTTTTTCCAGCGCGCTCTTTTTCTTCGGCTTATGCTGAGGGCCAACTATGATTGGAACCTTGCCATAATAGGAACCACGATCGCCCCCACCATCACCACTTCCTCCAGTAGCAGAAGCCATCTATGTACAAAAATTATTATCTTAACACTGCATAAGTTGTTTAACTTGAAGACCGTGATCATCTCGCGAGGATGTCCTCAACTGGGCGGCACCGCACTTCATCATTAAAGAGGTTAGATGCTACGGAAAAGGGGACACGGTCACGATGTCCGTATCCACTCTTTCTCGTAGAATCGAACCTCCTTCTTGACATACGTTGCTGCTCGGCGGAGAACATCCTCGACGAGATGAACACGGTATGCAAGTTCAACAAGTAGCAGAAGTCATCTATGTACAAAAATTCTTTCCTTACCATTACAGAAGTTGTTGAACTTGAAGACCGTGTTCATTTCGCGAGGATGTCCTCAGCTGGGCGGCACCGCACTTCGTCATGAAAGAGGTTAGATGCTACGGAAAAGGGGACATGGTCACGATGTCCGTATCCACTCTTTCTCGTAGAATCGAACCTCCTTCTTGACATACGTTGCTACTCGGCGGAGAACATCGTCGCAGAAATGAACACGGTATGCAAGTTCAACAAGTATATGGATTTAAAAAACCATATTGAATTTGATAAGATAAACCGTCTAGACAAAGTAGCATCATTTTTAAACCACTGAAATAATGCATACTATATATGACACATCAATCTCCCTCACATTCTAGCTCAAAATACCTCTCCATTTTTCTACTTCATCATCACATTGTAGCAAATAATCTTTCCATCTCCAAAGCATAAATCAAAGCATAACACGAGGATGAAGTAGCAAACCTTCGCAGCACTTGTGTTGGCTGAGTCAAATTCCCACGAAAATGAGGGAAAAAACTTCGGGCAGCACCTCCCTTGCTTTGGCACCACCGGAGAGTAGGTGAAGCTCAGCTCTCTATCAATGTGCTGGACTGGCTCGGGCTGGAGGAAGAAAAAGTCTCTGTCTCAGGATATAGGGGGGATGAGTTTTTATCCCGGTTAAAAACTCCAACCGAGACAAAAGGAAACACCTTTTGTCCCGGTTGGAAGTGTAGTCCCGGTTGGATCCTCCAACCGGGACTAACCTTTTTATCCCGGTTGGTGCCTCCAACCGGGATAAAAGGGTGTCCCTTTTATCCCGGTTGGAGGCACCAACCGGGATAAAAGGGTCCCGCCACCGACGCCCCCCAGCTAGCCGTTGCAACCGAGACTAAAGGGGGGTCTTTAGTCCCGGTTGCAATTACCAACCGGGAGTAATGCTCCCCTCCAAATTTCCCCACCCCGGCGCACCCCCTTTTGTCCCGGGCCAACTTTAAACCGGGACAAAAGGGGTCGGATCGAAAGCCAATTCTCTACTAGTGGATGTAGGCGTAGACGACGGCAGGCTATTGCTCTTATTGGCCAACCTTGGATCGTAAGGGCCGTGGTGGAGATCAACGCTCAGGTTGAAAGTAAATATTTTTTCCACAGAAATCTATTTTGTTACGCACTTTTAAAAATTTTTTGAACCAGCAGTGACAGGGTTATCACCACAGGCTCAAAATTGACGGTAATGTACATGTTATCACCGCCGACCTTTTACCAACGAGATCCAAAACTGGTGGTGATACGGGTGGACTGACTGCAGCTTGCGAAGTGTGAACTTGCTGATTCCTCTCATTCCTGGCTCTGTGACCCAAACTCCAATAGTTGATGTTCTCTGCGTCTAGTCTGGGCACTCATCTTTCTCCACTATTGAAGCCGCGTGAAGCAACAAACTAAGGGGGTGTTTGGATCTTTAGTCCGGATTAAAATTCATGTCACATCAAATATTTGGAGGTTAATTAGGTGGAGTAAACATGAGCTAATTATAAAACTAATTACACAGATGGAGGCTAATTCACGAGATGAATCCATTAAACCTAATTAATCCATCATTAGCGCATATTTACTGTAGCATCACATCGTCAAATCATGAACTAATTAGGCTTAATAGATTCGTCTCGCAAATTAGTCTCCATTTGTGCAATTGGTTTTATAATTAGTCTATGTTTAATAGTCCTAATTAATATCTAAATATTCGAGGTGATAGGAATTTTAGGAGGGATTAAAGAAACAAACACCCCTAAGCAAGTTCTCTGCGTCTATTGGCCGTGCAATGCCTCCGTATGAAAACCGCAGCAAAAATAGGCAAGAGCCAAATGTCTTAGATCCCAACCTTATTTGTGTCCCTCAGACTCACGCGGCACTGCCTCCGTTCCGTTAGCTACATAATAAGCAGGCCAATTGACGCGGACCTCGCCATAATCCATTTTTTCGCTACTGCAGTAATAATGGCCAATTGACGCGGGCACACACCAAACCCATGAGCAGCGAGAGGCACACTCTGATTCCTCGCATTCCTTCCTAGGCGTGTAATAAATGAGCAGCTAGCAAGACGGAAGACATCTCTAACAAAAAAAGTGAGCATGCGGTGAATATTTTTAAAGTACTATAGATTATTTTTTTTTGCGGGAAAAGAGTGCAAATATTTATCAAGGAACTGAGTGTTTACAATCCTCCAAGAGGAGCTCTTTTACACAATATACATGGCAAACCTCTAGTCTAAAACTATAGATGCTTCTCGTACACGTCCAGCATTTTTATGTTTAAAGTATAATCCAAGACATGCATGAATCTGTTCTTGCTAACAAATGCGCCCACGGTGTGCTTGATACTATGAAACTAGCAAAATGAGATATGTGAAGGCAGCTACGCACGGAGATCTTACAAAGAGCTGTAATAATTTATTGATTACTGTGACGACAAGACGGTTCCACGTAAGCTTGTTGACCTCCTTCTAGAGCTGTGTCGTCCATGGAGACATTGCAGCCTCTTCAAAATACAGATATTCAAATATTTAGACATTACAGCTCTTAAATTGCCGGGGCAATCTTTTTCCAAATATTCAGGCATTGCAGCTTGGTTCTGTAGCGTGCTTGCAGAAAAGCCGCATAATGTTTGCCGGGAACAGAAGCCACGTCAGTTCCCAGCTGCTTCGATTTTCTTGCTCGCTGCTCTATAGCAGCAGAAACAGATTCCGTAGAACATCAACCAGAGTATATGGAAAACTAAACGAAGAAATTCGTAATATGCCTGTCTCTTGTTTGAAATGAAGGAATGAATGATCGAAATTAGTAATAAACATGGAGACGATGCCTTTATTTTCTTTTCCATGCTCCCAACTGTTCCCAACCCAACCTCTGTAGCTAGCTGATAGCGGCAAAAAACCATCGCAGATTTGCATGTCCTGGCTGATCTGCTGATTCCTAGCATGTCGTGTGATTCAGTCAGAGGTGGAGACGGTATAACTTTAGGAGCACAAGCTTGTCAAATGTGTCTGGGAGGTGGCGATAGCAAGGGGCTGTACTGGGACGAGCAAACCAGTAAATATATTAAGAATGATATGTATGCTAAACTGAATTAATCCTTTGCACCCATACCTATGAAGCAAACTGATCTCTAAATATTTTCTTAAAAGGATCGATGTGGGCGAGATGTCCTCTCCTGATCATTAGCATAGATCGAGGCAGTTGCTTGCATTCATAAAAAGGCCGCAATCTCAATTAAATTATGAAGGGCCATATTATAAAGCATCAAACGAAAGGTACATGTAAATCCTCGTGATGGCCACCCTTGAATGAATGCATTAGGGAGGGCACTGTGAGTTTGAGTACATTATGGGAACTTCCGCTTGTCGAATGAAAAAAAACGATAGGTGAATCTGCAGGTTTCCTTGAAACGCCAGATGCTATGTAGACATGTGTTGGAATAACTTACATGTCCTAAATACTACCCAGTATTTCTTTCCCCCTAGGTTCACAAATAATGTCCCATTTGGTAAGACCATATTTCTTTACATGTTCATCGCAATCCCAAAATAACCTAGACCCGTAGTTTAGTTTTTTCCTTTCCCCAAGGACGCCTTCGGCGTCCAGGGGTAACTCCCTCAGCGACCTCAAGGAAGGACAACTTGTGCATCGCTAGGCTACGGGAGATTGAGAGTTTGGCTTGCCAGCTATATTTAATTTTGAAAGAAATCGGTGCTCGTAGCCTAAGAAGGAAAGGGGTGAATTAGGCAAACTTAAAACCTTAACCTATTGCTTCGACTGCAAAGCTTCAAAACATAGACTAGATCATGCTATCTAAATGTGCATCTATGGTTGATTTAGTGAAACTCTGCACCCACAAAGAACTTTGCAACCTAGAGCTAATCATAACAAGATACTACTCTAGCTAGAAAGTAAATGCCCTCAAGTTGCAAGTAAGAAATGCGGAAATGAAATAAATGGGTTACGAAGGATGCAAAAGTTGGCACGACGATTTATCCCATGGTAACGGCAAATGTCACCCCTAGTTCATGTTGGAGCTTCACCAAGGATATGCTCCTGGTCACACAGTCTATCTCGGTCAAGGACTTGGCCTCACCATTAAGGCTCTCGCCAAGCTGGATGAGAAACTTGCTTCGGTGCATCGTCGGATCATCTGCTGTTTTTGAGTTTAATAGCGCCATTTGAATACTGTCGTTTGGATGCTCTAGAATTATTTTATCTTTAGGTTTTTACTATCATCTGGACATCATCAGAGAGTTTTAATGTCTGCATCTCCTTGTTTCTGTTGCAGTGGCTGCGACGGCAAATGGTGTTGAGAGTAAAGCTGAAGATAGAAGGAGATTAGGTTGCAAACTTACCAGGAGAGTGATTCGTCCACTACTAGGGAATGCGCCTTCAGTACCGCCTCCAGGCCTTCGAGTGCTGCGCCTTCAGGCCTCCGAGCACTCCGGCCCGGTCCGCGGTGGGGGCAGTGGCAGCGGCCCCTCACGTGGGCAGCCTGGTGGCAGCTGCTCACTGGATACGGGGGCGTGCGGGCCTCTGGAGTGGAGGCCGGCAGCATGCACCCAGCGGCTCGAAGGCTGGGGAGCACGGCCAGGGGCGTGGAGAGCGGCGGCGCGTGGCCCTCCAGCACAGAGGCAGGTAGCGCACGGCTCTGGCACAGTCCCAAGAGGCGGCGGCAGCGACCCCGAGAGGCGGCAGCAGTGAGAGGAGAGGGAGGAGAGAGGTAAGAGAGATAGTGCGTGGTCGGTGGAGAGAGGAGGGGGGTGATAAGGATAAGGTGTAGGGTGGGGAGATAAGGGAGAGAGATGAGGAGTCGGAGAGAGCCTATTAGTACTGGGTCACTAGTAGAGAAACGATCTTCCATCCAGCGTAATATGTCTCGATCGTTTTTGGACCCAGGACTAAAGGAGCTTTAGTCCCGGGTCAAACGGCCACCACGGACGGCCACCGACGATGGGAACTTTAGTAATATCAACCGGGACTAAAGAGCCCCTTTAGTCCCGATTGTAATAGCTAGTGGGGACGAGAGAATCTGGTGGGGTGTTTAGTCCCGGTTGAAAACACCAATCGGAACTAAACGCCTCGCCTATAAAAGTTAGCTTCTTCCTCCCCAAGCTTGAGCCACTCAGACCGAGAGCTTCGAATTCCTTCTCCATGGCGACCAAGCAAGCTTAGGGAGGTGCTGCCCAATTTTTTTTTCCTCATTTTCGTGGGGATTTCGCTCATTGATCCAAAGTGCTGTAAAGGTTAGCTACTTCATCCTCCCTTCATTTATTGTTATTATGCTTTAGAGATAGAGAAAAATGAGTTTTTTAGAATGAGGGAGAATGGAGAGGATTTTTATTTATACATGTTTTTGAGCTATAATTTGATGGATAGCTTGCTTGTTATATATGATTCGTATTTGGATAGCATGCATGGCGAAATACCAACCAGGACTAAAGGAGGTCTTTAGTCCCGGGTGAATGACCCGGGACTAAGGGAGGCCTTTAGTCTCGAAAGATTAGTCCCGATTGGATTTTTGAGATATATGAGCCTATCCAACCGGGACTAATACCCGGTTTTCCACTAGTGGATGGAGGGTTCACCCAGTACTAAAGGCCCTCGGCATATTAGTATCGGGTGGAACCTCCACCCGGTACTAATGGGTGACCTCCACCCGGTCACGGAGGGCTCCTGGGAAAATAGCCATTAGACCCGGTACTAATACTCACATTAGTACTGGGTTAAAAACCAACCGGTACTAAGCCAGTTTTCCGGTAGTGGTACCTTGACTAGTCACATCACGGTCCAAGGTGCGATAAACACGCTGACAAGTTGAAGTATTTGGTAATACAATGGAGAGGAACTAAAGCATATCTTATGATATTTCAGGGTAAAAGTTAGATAAATCGGATAGGTCACGGGTTAAGTATTCACATTATTTTTATAAGAATGAGCTACAATATTTGCTATGTTAAATAACTTGTTGCTACATCTGTTTGACATTCTTATTCGCATATAACATCATTAGCTACTCATGTTGGCATATGATATTGCCTATTACAAGAGTGCGATTTATGGGAATAAAAGCAACTAGATCTGTCCGAAATACAAATCAAAGTGATTAGTGCTTGATGTGGTGTGCAATTTTTAGGTCATATTTCAAGAAAGAGCTGAGTAGATGTCTGGTTGGGAACATTGCCGTAGCTTTATTAGGAGCAAGAGAGGTTCTTGCCGCTATCACCAAATGTCCATTCTCTTCGACTCCTTGTCACTTATCTATCCTTATGCAGCTCATTGATGACCAATGCACCTATGCACACTGGGTTACTACTGGTGCTGTGGACAGACTACCTCTCCGATGTACCAGTTGACTTAGTCTCACGTTGAATTAACATGCTGATTCCTCCCATTCCTATCTCACCCAAGTAACGGAGATAACAGAGGTGCATCAGTGCATGAGAGCCGGCAGAGAAGGCAGTTGACAAGAGATAATGCTATAAAGAGCAAGGGGTTGGATCATGCAGACCCGCACCCAAGTAAAACCGTGAGAATTGGATTGAGGGGGTGCGAGATATATAATCCAGAATCATAAATATTAGAGACGTGAGCCATATTAAGAATGTACATATGAGTAAATAGGTATGATATATCTGAACTACATTTTATACCATATGATGTCCATATCACTTTACTCGTAGCTCTTCCCTGAATTTAAACAGCAATTTTAAGTCCCAATCAAAGCATAACTACATGAGCCGTATATATGGTTTAGAAATTGATTAGCAAGTTTGTACACGATGCGACATAACTGCAGAGCACCTGCCACGTGATATGCACCTCGGTATAGGAACACAGGATATCATATACCGCTCCCTGTAAAATCTTTATTCATCCACGCATGCTCTCCATATATGTTACTAATCTGCGAGGTGGAGGTGTCAACAAGCATCAAGGTAATGGACACGTCACTACATATGTCTTGTAGCATGGCTCCAAACTCGATATCACGCCCATGTTCCTTGGACCAAATTTTATTGAACCAAATTTTATTTACTTTTGTTGCATCCCCTGTTCCTTGGATACAATTCCATCCTTCTACGACCAATTCTCAATACGTAGTGCGTACATGGGTTGACCTTGTAATTATAATGCGTAAAATTCTTGGCTCCGGAGCCCGGCTTCCCCTGGCTCTTCCACTGTCCGGGCTCTATTGGCACAATAAAATGAAAACGGGAAAGAGAATTCCCTCTATTATCACAGTCATGAGTGCTCGTATGAGCTAAACATGTGTGATCTCCTATTGAAAGAACAAGCAACTCAATTAACGTGATTCACACACTGCGATAAACAATTAGGTAACTTCCATCAGACTTTCCAGTCTCGTATCACCCAGGGTGGTGTTGATCGGTTGCTTAACTTGCTGATATTTCTCGTTCATGACATCACCAGCATGTGTGCAGCACCAACACAAGGTTGAATTAACTTGCTGATTCCTCTCATTCCTATCTCTTAGTGTAAGTCACATAGCAACAGAGGCGCACGAGAGCCAGCCAAGAAGGAAGTTGACAACAGACGATGCTATAAAGAGCAAGGGTCTTGTACATACTGGCACGATCGAGGTGGACCCTCATCCAAGTAAAACTGTGAGAATTGAAGGCTGTGGATGTGAGATAATGTAATCCACATTAAGAAGGCTAGCTGCTATCTGAACTACATTTGTACCATATCACTATACTCGGGCCTCTTTGTTTCTCTGCAGTATTAAACATCTATACATTTCAGAGAAGCAATGTCACAATAAAATCATAAATACATGTGCCCTATATATTGTTTTCAATTTGATTAGCATGTGTGCACATGATACGACGGTGGTGGAGACTCTAGCAGTAACTGTAAGACCGGCCTCTTGCGACAAAATACCATGTGACACCAGCGAAGCAGATGCTCCGATAAGAATCTGCAAAGAGTGAGCAGAGGTTGTACTGTGACTGTAAAATCCATATATTATGCGATAATTGGAGGTTATGATCCGTGGGAGGTGACATATATAGACTCAACAAATAATGCTACTGATGTTTTAGTACGTATATATGCAATAAAAATAAATTTCATAAGGCATGGCCAAATGCCATTGGGGCTGGTCTAGTGTCCGTGCCGGCTTCTGCCATGCTATCTGGTTTTGCTCGAATAGTGTGAATGAGAGTGCAAGTACTAAGCTTGTCCATAAGTCAGAACACACATACTCCGGTTATCCATTAAATTAAACCAAAACAGTTGTACGTTCAAACAGTGTTCTACTTTTGGTTGCAAGTTGTAAATGATCAAATACACTCTAATGCAGTGGGTTCCCAAATGGAACCAGCAATTACTCTAGGGCATAATTTGACACACGTCAGCTCGTTGGTGTACTCGATCACTGGAATTAGTGGTACGTACAAACTACAGCTCATTAATGATGAAGGTTTCGGAGATACAACTATTCATACGCGACCTAGACATATACTATTACACTACATCAGTACTACTGCTACATTACGTTAATTGCCGATGAACACCTCTACTAGTCATCCAGCTTGTAGTCATGGCAGGGTCTTGTAATATAAGCTTGTCATTACGTACATCAGCACCGAGCGGTGGAATCCTGCTGTGCTCTGTCCGACCTCTGCCGCTCCACCTAGCACGCCGTAGTGTGATAGGACTCGTCAACTTCAATCATGCCGCGCCATTAAGTCAGACAAGTCGAATGCAGTTGGTTTACGCACATATGAACCCAGGTAACAACGGGCATGCTTAACTTGCTGATCCCTCACGTTCCCAGCTTTGTATAGGTGTACATGCACGATTGAGTAACGTAGGTTGAGAAAGTGTCTATGGGGAAGTGATGCTGTTGTTACCATGAACCATGAATGAGATAGTTGCTCCGAGATTTGATTATAAACAAGTGAGCAAGGGGTTGTGTAGTGGGAAAGAGTGAGCAAGGGATTATGTATGGGACGATAAAATCCAGATAGTGTGCCATTTGAAGGTGGTTGGTGCGGGAGTACAGAGATTCATCAATTGATTGAGATGTCAACTCGACGGAAGAAAATATTAAAACCATCATTTAATAGTCTGCTTTATCAGTACTTTTCTATACCTGCAGGTACGTTTGCAAAGGGACAATAAACAGTAGATAAATTTATTGCTACCTCTGTTTACAGAAAATATACATATAGTCTTTCTTCTGAAATGGCCGACATATATTAATATGAGAACAGCACAACGTGATTACATGCACAAAGAATAGAACACAAAGGCTCTTTAGATGGAGGGAGTCCCTTTTTCAGGGGAGGGATGCGTGTTTTAGGCGACCCCTGAAATTTTTTATAGGCTAAACCTTCGGGGGAGCAAGCAAAATTTTGCAGGGTGTGAACATGGGTGCTCGTTGTGCCTATTGGGTAGGTTGATAGGCACCGCGGGAACACCACAAGGGCGGAAGGCAAATTAAACCTTCATCGCAACAAATGTACCTATAACACAACAAAAGAATAATACCATAATAACTACAGAAGGAAATTAGCACCAATACGGCTAGGGATGAGTAAACCCAGACAGAGGAAGCAACCCAAACAGAGATGGATTTATAGATTTTCTTTTTTTTTAGTATTTAGTTCGGCTGTCGTTTCTGCATTGTTGGGTGTATGGCAATCGGTTCATTTCTAATTAAGGTTGTTGTTTCTTTTTTAGTATTTATCGATAGCTGAGTTGTAACTAGAGTTAAACTAATCTTGCGTTATAACATGGCTGATTTAATTAATTTATTAAAGGCAAGATCAACTAAGCAAAGGGGAAAAGATTGATACTGCTCACGTACGCAACAAAGAGGAGCTACAAGTGCATGCAAGGACGATATCTATGAGTCATCAGCAAGTTTCTTATGACTGCAGACATTTTTTGGGAGCACCCCAAACATGTAGTCCAGAGAGTTTTGAGTCTCAGCCGGCTGTTTGTCTGCTCGTTACAGAGAATTTTGAACCTCCATTTCAAGTTTTGTCTACAATTCCCCATAGTTCCACGTACTGGTGACAGCAAGTTAACTAAGGAGGAGGCTGACATATGAGTCTGGCATATGACAAGTTAACTAAGTATCTAAAGAAAAATAATAAGTATGAAATATGTGGGACCAAGTACCAACAACAGTGAGCCCTTACCCAATTTAATTTATTTTTTAATTATGTTTCTCAGATAAACAGTTAGGAAAAATTTAATGAAAAAAGTACCTAGAAGTCCAACGGGTACTTTACAGACCTGAACAGTGCCTATTTTGTCTTGTGATGCACACAAGCTATAGATGGGAGGGTCCAGAGGAACCGTATCCGAGATTAGCGTTTATTAAGGTATTTAGCAAATTTATGTAGAAAGAAAGACAGAAGATGTTGAGCCGAATTGCATGGTACTATGGCAAATTGCAGATAGAATCCGCGACCAAGACCCGTCATCCTATAAAGCAGGAGTCAGCACTGAATGTGAATGAACCATCAATTCATTCAATCTATACAGCTTTTATCTTTTTTGTTTTTCTGTCCGCCCTAAGTCCTAGGGTGTGGGCGGTGCGTCTTGCATGTCGCGCTTATCATCGAGCACACGTTGCATGTTTCATGTACGGCACGAGTGCGTGTCAAGAAGAACTGTCATCGCACTGAAACTATTTTGTATAAGAAATCAGGAGTTTCAAACACTTTTTTGTTGTAGCCGTATCAACTCAGTATATACTTAGTAACTAAACGGTTGCACCGTGCAGCAAGCCGTATCCCGGTTAGTACCGCTCCTGCTAGTTCATTATCGTCAGGCCAGCCTCTACGCCCTCTCCTAGTTGTCGCCAACGTACCCATCTTGGTTAATTGTATTCGGCTCGATAATTGAACAGCACAGAATCCAGTTGTTTGCGATGAATGCGCTGCAGTAAGCTGCGAGCGGCACAACACAAAGCTTCCTTTGACCAACATGTGCTGGTTAATTTGCTGATTCCTCTTATTCCAAGCTAGGCATATGTTTGGTAAAAATAATAAAAGTGGGGATACTAACATGGCAATGTGTTATTGGAAAGTATATTGAAGATGCACAGAAACATATATATGAGAATGAATCGTACGGGCATGGCTTGGCCACACGTTTCAGCTGTATATGTATTAATCCACCAGCCCAAAGCCAAAAACCGTGACCTAGAAGTATGGGGATCTCATGACACTTTGAGATTTGGGGCTTTCAATAGAAGCTTAGAACGAAGTTCATGTCATCTCGACCAAGTTCCGCATTTCTGCCATTCAACCGGACTATCATATGCCTAAGGTTTTGGCACCTAATCATATGGAGCCTTGTTATGTTACTCCAATTAAGTTTTAGAAGGTAAGCCGATATCATGACGCTTTGGTATTTTGAGCTTTCAATAGAAGCTTAGAAGTTCCTGTTGTCTCGATGAAGTTCAGCATTTCTGCATTCAACAGTTGACTATCATTCCTAAGGTTGGCACCTTATCATATGGAGTCTTGTTATGTTACTGTTATTACCTTTAAGAAAGTAAGAGGTTGAATATGTATGTGTGCCATTGTATTTCAAAGGACATAAAAGGATTAATAAAATAACTAGGAAAGAAGAAAAAAGAAAACACCTAGCTATCCCAACTCATCCCCTCTTCCCTTATATGGTTACCATATATCCCTCACCCCACGTAAATCAAATATTTGCCAAATATTTAAATCCATGCAGTACAGTACGCATAATGTGGTGTAACATAGAGCTACTGAATAAATGTCATCGTATGGTTGCCGTGGTCAGAGCGGCTTCCGCATATCCATCCATTCCCAGGTCTTGATATGAAGCTCAATATTATTGTTCTGCAAAATTTGAAGAAACTTTATCTATATTTTAGCCTTATCCCTCCTTAGTTTCATTATGCAATAACTTATTCCCATGTGTATATATCTCGTTTTATTTTTGTACTATACTTTAACTAATCAGTCATAAGCAAGCAAATATAAGTCAATAGACATCCTATACAAAAGGTAAAGCGAGTGCTATATGTAATCATTTCATCGACCTCATAATTAGTCTAGTTCTCAACTGAGCCTTCTTTTTCCACTGATTTTGAACAACATATGCCATAGAGCACCTATTAAATGGAGACCCTAGCTATTAACAGAAAATGGTGCGAATGAACTGACTGCGCACCATCTGCCCCATGGTTTAACGATGTTCTGGTTAACTTGCCGATTCCTCTTATTCGTACATGTCTAAACAAAAGAAGGAAGAGATCCAGCTAGTGATCGAGACATTTGTGTTTCTCTGTTAGATGGTGGGTTTGATATGATACTAGCATCATGAGATCCGAGGGAGCTCTCTTGCGCAGAGATGATGCTATCAAGAACAAGCAAAGGGGTGTACTGGGAAGAGCGAGATCCCATCAGACGTGACAATTGAAGGAATGAAGGTGGTGGGTGGGAGATAACAATGCAGACTCACCTTGTGAACGTGCAAAGCAAAGATGAAAGAACTGAATGGCTTGACCACATCTCTGCATACTATTACTAAAAGTATTTATATATATAAAGGCCCCACTGCCAGTTCGACACCCCGATTAAATTGCCTGCCATTCAAGTTTTGTTGTTTCCAATCCTTATTATAGAAGCTATCGGAACATCCAATTTTCTCAACAAAGTTTTGAATTATATTTCTCCAAGTCTGTTCAATACATTCCTTTCTCATCTGGAGAGCTGTGCCCTTGTTCGAGCACTTCCCTATCTGCACAATTGTGTTGGCACTCACACTATAACCGATGGTCTTCGCCGCCATTATTGAAGAAAATAAAAGGGAGAAGGGACAAAGCACATTCCGGTGGTTTGAGGAGACCATGAGCACCACTATGGCGATGGTTAACATGAGCAGCATTCTCCCCATCAAGGAGGTAGGCTGCCACGGTCGACCATGGAGGCAGTAGAGTACAATTCAGTGTCGTTCATTGTGTGACCAGAGCATTGCCTCAAACAATGAAAGGTTTTGTTCTTCAGCTAAGGGGTTCATTAGTTCCATTGTTAGGATCCGTTTGCAGCGTCCTTCAAGGGGCATTGATGCTCATGAATAAACCAAACACAATATTAACATCTATCTCCTATCCTTTTGCACCTTGGTGTTCTTAATTTCCCGGCAATTTTATGCTACAAGCCAGCCCATACAACAACATATGCTTCCATTGGAATGCTACAAGTTATTGTTGGATGGAGTACAAATATGCTCGTATGAATCAAGATTAAAGGCGTGTTTGACTTGCTGATCCCTCTCATTCCAAGTGACAGCTAGGCATGTTGTTCAGCTGCGGTGGTGGTGCAGATGGAGGCAAAGAAGCTGGAAGCACATGCATATAGCAAGAAAAGATATCGACAAGTAAGAGCTCCGAAAGGATGTTATAAGGAGAGAGCAAGGGGTTGTCTAGGATTTTGTTTTGACTAGAAAGGTGGACGCCTGTGATGGGAGATGATATAGATATGGAGCAAGAGTGCTGGTCAAAGCATTTATATTAAATATGCTGCCAACTGCCTCGATGCTTACTCCCTCCGTCCTAGCAGAAACTTAGTTAATTAACTATGCTAAAATAAAACTGTCTACTTTATCGCGTTAACCAATGTCGAGAACTCTTGCAAAGTCCAGATAAGCTGTATCTAGTTACTGAAGTATTTGGCACCTCCTGTTCGTAGGAAACAAAAATAACAAGATAAATAAAAACAAAGATGATCCTAATGCAACCAGCAACCGCGTGGACACAGTTCATTTACATGGTGGTGAAAACCTAGCAGTTTTAGCTCCATGCCAGCTGCTTGCTGAACCAACCAGAGCAAGTGGGTCCCACCAGCAGCCATTGCCCGACCCTCATCATCTTCATTGGTCATCATTCCGGATGGAAGCGTCGATTAGACCTAACAAAATGAACTTGTAAGATCACCGACGACACTAGAGATTGCTAGGTTGCACAAAGGCATGCATGCACTATTTGAGAGCACCTCATCTGATTCGCATCTCATGGTGACCCGCTGCAGGACAATTGCATCATCTCACTAAGTGCTGTTTAACTTGCTGGTTCCTCTCATTCCTACCTAGGCCTATGCTGGATGAGATATATGTTTGTTTCTGTGTTGGTCAGTGTGCTTGATGTCATACTAGCATGATGAAAACCTAAGAAGGCAGCTGCGTGAACCTGATGTTATAAAGAGCGAGCAAACGAATGTCGTTCTAATTGAACGAGGCTTATGGGTGGGAGATAACAATGCAGGTTCACCGATTAAATGAGGCAAACTAATAGTATACATAAAGGCACCACAGCTCCAATTCAACACCATGATTAAATTGCCTGCCATTGAAGTCTTGCTGTTTTGAAATCTTTGAACAGAAGCTACAACATCCAGTTGTATAGCTGGCAAATCTTACTCCAATATGTTGCTCATTTTACAAAGTACTAAGCTTAAACTCTGCCAAAAAAAACATACATCTGTGGAAAGATATGTAGATACCAATCCAGTGTTACAGTTTTGTATCGCTGAATCAATATTGTTAGCGCCAACTGCATACAAAATTAAAAGATAATCTGGACCTTAATTAATTGAATATACTAAAAATAATCATATATTCATGTACCAGTATAAGGAACACTTGCAAAAGACAACATAAGCTGTACATAGTCCTAGTTATTGCAATATTTAGTACCTCTGGCCCGTGTTCATAGAAGACATTAGAAAAATAACACAAGGGAAATAACGTTAACCTCAGACATGGTTTACCCTAGCACTAGAGATAGAGATCTCGCAATTAGAAATACAAAGATGATCCTAATGTTTTTTTTCGAGAATATGTAGGAGAGCTACGTATCTTTTCATTAAGAAGAGAAATGAACAAGTTCTTACAACGCGGACCTTCCCGGACGCACGCACAGAGATATTTTACATATTGGATGCTACATTGCGCAAACCAAACACAACTAAGGAAAGGGCAGGGGTACTAGCACGGAGCTATGGTAGATGATCCTAATGTAATCAGCAACTAAGACAGTGGTGGACCTAGCATTTCAGATCCACGTCAGCTGCTCTGCTTGGTGAACTGACCAGACAAAGTGGGCCCCACCACCAGGCTCGGTCCCAATCCCCATTATCTTCATCACACATCCGTCCCCAGTTCCCTGATCATGTAGCTTTCAGAACAGAGCATTTGTGATTTATCCATCTTAGCTTGAACAGAGCATCTGAATCACTGTCATCGGGCCAGTTGCGGCGGTCAGAGCGGCTTCCGGTGGTTGGAGGAGGCCATGAGGACGACCATGGCGACGGCGAACATGAGCAGCATGCTCGTCAGCAGAGTGTAGGTGCGCCGCGACGACCGCCGGTACTCACCGAACAGCACGACGCCCCCAGAACGTGCTCACAAGCGGCAGCGCCTGCACGGAGTCCACCGCCGCGTACCCCGCCGCCTGCCCGGCCATGAACGTGAACGAGTTCCCGAGCCCGCACACCATCCCGGCCAGCAGCGCGAGGCCCCTGCCCTCGCCGTCGCGGAGGTAGGACGCCATGGTGGACCTCGAGACGCCGACCATGGGGCAGTAGAGGAACCACACATTGTGGCTGAGGGAGAAGTAGTAGGTCGTGTACACTTGTTGTGAACACACGTGCGGGGCATGCAACTTATCGTTTTTCGCCAAGTTGAACACGGGTGTGAAGAGGACCTAGCCGACACCTGGGATGATTTAGAACCAGGTTGTGACCGTGTGACCAAAAACAGGGGCAAAAAGAAATTGATCTTCGATAGAACAATAAAATTCACTTTATTGGGGTGATAATTAAGGTTGTTGTCAGTGATATGTATGAGTCGAACAAAGTCTGAAAATAGAATAGCCACATACTTTAATTGAACTTTTCTCCTCCAAATGAACCAGGAACTCGGCTGTTCCTGCCTCTAATTTCTCCAGTGTATGGGTAGAGGTATTCGTGTACTGCATCAGGTTTTGCTTGTTCCGCATCCTTTGGTATATTTGTGAAGCAAGAAATTTAGATGAGTAGATTGTTTTGCTAGATCATGATGGAGTAAATTGACTGGTCTCACTGCTTCATTTCTCAAGGAGGTGCTACGTGGGGTAAAGACACTTTGCATGAGCAGCAGGTAAAGTACACAAAATAAAAGCGATATATCTGCACATAACACTGTCATGGCACTGAAACTATTTTATATAAAATAATCCTAAGTTTCAAACAATTTGGTTGTAGCATCAGACTGGAGAATGAAAATTAGACACTACCGGAAACGGAGAGGCATGTTCACTAAAATATCTGAACTAATTCAGTTTAATTTCAGGGAAGCAAACCGATAGCTGTTGGCACTAGGGTGGTTTGCCAATCACTTGCTCAGGTAAAAACACAATATGATTGAATTGGCAGAAAAACTCTGACACTTGTGTATATAAGAATGTCACATGCTAGAAGCTCGTAAGATCAGTAGGTTTTTCTGTGTAATGATGTGGTAAAAATGTTTGCTAGTTTTACTCTCTGTGGTGTAATCTTATGTAGTTTACTCTTATATATAGCTTCAATATCTCATACTGGTCATACTCGTCAGTTTATGCAGGTAATCATTCAGTTACCAATAACTAGATCTGCTTTTACAAGTTTTAATCACTGTTTATGGCCAATGATTTATGCAGGTAATCATTCAGTAACAGCATTTTGGTTTCTTCTAGCTTGTGTGCTGTTAATTAATTTCTCTCCAGATGACCAGGTAGAGATCCCCTAAGCTTGTTCTGTGTCTTCAATTGAAAGTTCTTTTTAGTTCAGAACTAGATATAAGCAGTTGGACGAGTTCCATCATTACTAGTTCTTTGCTGTTTTGACAACTTGAACATGGTTGCCATATGATTGAGTTAATTTGCTTCTTGGTCAGGTATATAAAAATAGAACGGGAACTGCCATCCTTTATTACTTCAGTTCAACTTAAAGGTGAACTTCAGCATCCTTTAGTTTGACTAAAAGTATTATATTGACCTGTGTACAAGTTCATAAAACTAGCAGGGAGTCATGTACCTGTGTATGCAATGAGTTATATATAGAGAATTTTAAGAAATGTGTCTGTATATTTAGAGCAGTAGTCATTTTATGCCAACTTGATGGATGGCAATGTGATCTGTATGTACAAATTAATTGTAAAGGACATGTTTATGGAACTATCATGTAAAATGGATTTGGAGTTGAGAAATTGTAATCATGGATGCAGGTATGCATGTGTGTATGTATTATATTTTTTTAATCTTTTTTGTTGGTTTCCTGTCGGTTTTACCATCAAGAATTGATCTTCAGGGCATCCTCAGGGTAGCGGTCAGGAACAACCGTCAGGAAATGTTCCCTGTCAGCCAGCTGTCAGGAAAAGTCCATCTTTCCTGACTACCCAGTTCTGTCGGCCAATTCCTAACGGTCCACCGTCTGGAAACCCATTCCAGACAGTTTTTTGGCTTCTCCTGACGGTTTTTGGCCGTTAGGAATTAGCGGCCCTCTGGTAGTGAGAGCCTACACTTGGTCACTAACATGGTTACACCATGAAGCAGGCCATATCCCTGTTACTACCACTTCTTGGTGCTGCCAATCCTGCTTGAGGGTTTCGGCTCTAGAATCAATACCTTATAGTAGATTAGGGCATCCTCCAAATCTTGGAGCCCAATTGTTGCCAGCAGACACGTAGGAGTTGCTCCGAGAAGCACAAATCCTCCTCAGACAATGCCTACTGTCTCAACGTGGAAATATGTGCTGGTTGACTTGCTGATTCCTCTCATTCCAAGCTAGGCATATTATTGGGTGACACTAACAACGGTGGACATCCAATGTTGGCGATATGTTATATTGAAGGTTAAAGACCGCATGCTGAGCAGTGGTCTGTAGACGAGGATATATTTTTTTTTTGAAACGAGCCAGCAGGAGAGCTGCTTCTATATTAAAAGAGAGGATATATATGTGAAGAGCAAGCAAGGTGTTGCACTGGGATGGCACAAACCAAAGAAAAGTTTATAATTGAAGGTGGGGGTCTTTGATTCCTGAATCGAAGATGAGAACGAATCATACGGGATGACTTGGCCACATTTCAGCACTAGTAAAGAGTTATAATACTCCACCAGGAGACCTAGTCATCCAACATCACGGAACCTAATTGTTGCGATGAGACGTGCCGTAGTAAACTGCGAGCGGCATATTATAGGAGAGTTTGAGAATAGTGTATATGAAGATTCCGACAAAAAGTTGTAATAAAAATGTGATGGTCCAGATTCCTAAAATGAAGATGCAAATGAAACATGTGAGAATAAATCGCACGGGGCACTAGTAGAGAACTGACTTTCCATACGCCCCTTTTATCCCGGTTTAAAGTTAGCCCGGGACAAAAGGTTCACCAACCGGGACTAAAACTCGGTCACTGGTGGGGGGCTCACCAACCGGAACCTTTTATCCCGGTTGCAAAGGCTAATGGGAAAAAAAGACTCTGAGAGGCCTTTTATCCTGGTTTGAAACACCAACCGGGATAAAAGACCCCCCCCTTTTATCCCGGTTGGTAACACCAACCGAGATAAAAGGGTCAAGAGCCTTTTATCCCGGTTGGAAACACCAACTGGGATAAAAGACCCCCTTTTATCCCGGTTGGTGTTTCAAACCGGGATAAAAGGGCCCCCAACGAGGTGACTGGAAGGTGACTGGAAGGGTATTAACTCGTGGGGGACCCTTTTATCCCGGTTGGAAACACCAACCGGGATAAAAGGGGGTCTTTTATCCCGGTTGGTGTTTCCAACCGGGATAAAAGGGTCCCCCACGAGTTAATACAAAAGGATAGTAACCCCTACATAGTCAGATGTGGTGTGTAGGTGGGATGGCAAGGAAGCTACGCGCGAGGCTGGAGGTTGTGGGTTCGAATCCCACGAACCGCGCACGCGCATATTTCGCGTGAAAAATCGCGTGACTTGTGACTTGTGACTTGCGACGCGTGTGGGGGGGCCTGCCTGGGAGCTCGGGAATTTTTTTTTTGAAGCGTCGGCGCTCTCGACCCTTTTATCCCGGTTGGTATTACCAACCGGGATAAAAGGGGGTCTTTTGTCCCGGTTGATTGACCCGGGATAAAAGACCCCCCCTTTGTCCCGGTTGTTTTATCCCGGATGCATTTTCGGGATATTTGCACCCTACCAACCGGGATTAAAGCTCAGTTCTCTACTAGTGGGGATAGCTTGGGCACGTTTCGGCAGTATATTAATCCACCAGACCAAAGCAAAAAACTTTGACTTACTTGCCTGCCATGACTCTTTGGTATTTTGAGCTTTCAATAGAGAAGCTTAGAAGTTCTTCATTTCGCAACCGGACTATCATGCGCCTAAGGTTGGCACCTAATCATATATATGGAGCCTTATTATGTCACTCCAATTACCTTTTAGAAGGTATTAGGTCAAATAGTTATGACCATTGTATCTCAAAAGAGATAAAAGGATTAATAAAATAACTGGGAAGGGACAAAAAGAAAACACCTAGCTAAGGTTGTTTTTTTATTTAATTCGTTCGGTTTGGTTGCTTTTGATGGTGTACATGTCTCCATGCATAGCAGGGTTCAGCGGGAAGGAGGACATCGCGCTGGGCGCAGAGTTGATTTAAAAATTGTCTCACTCTCAAACTTGTTAGTCGTTTATCTTACATATACAACGGTGAAGTACTCATGTTAATCAACACGCACATCATTCTCACACTTGTGAGTGTGGCGCCGACCACTACTAACACAAACATTTATTCTGAAAGAACTTGCCTTTGTGCGTTATAGCACTGCTGGAGAGAACTTTATCCGCACAGCTCAAAAACCTTCCTGTAGATTAAGAATTATTCCGAATTATTCTAGAACATAGTGGATGGATTCGGTACGCTGTTTCCTTTTTCTCGTGTTAGTATATGGCTATTTTTCCTTTTTTTGTACTGTATAATTATGCTAGCTAACTTGTCCTAATTTATGCAACAACAATGTATCAATTGCAATATTACCTTCACTTCGATTTACACTGTTCATGGTTTCTCTTATCCATGACTGCAGCACGGAACTCACAAGTGCATAGTTGGCCTGAACGAGAGAGCGAATCAGAACCACGTCTCCACATCCTCCAGAACTAGAATGAGTTGGGACCATGATTCACCCCTCATGATGCGAGCTAGAAATCATTCAGCACTGAAGGGAGCTGGAGGGATATCGTTTCACCGTCATAATGTAGATGTTGTGGAAATGGGACAATGGCATCAGATGTGTGATGAGTGTGAGAAACATTGAGGCAGCACCATTGTCCCAGCCCGATCATCACCAATGGCTCCATCCGGAAGCTGCGCTGCAGTGTCCCCTACAATTTCAACCAGCCAAGATCTTTCCCCGAGCCCCACCATTAGGCAGTTGCCTGAATCTTGGTAACGCAGTTACAGCTGCAGATACAAACTTTCCGATGCATCCCATTCCGAAAACAGTAATTATTCACTCCATATTGCGTTTATATGTCCATACAGCAGACATTTCTGCACCTGACCACATAATTATTCATTGTAGCGGATGAGAACAGAAGAACGTTATGCACAAGTAAAAAGAAGTAAATAAGGCCCTGACATGCAGCAATCAAGGCCGTATTCAGGTTGAAGTTTAGATTTACATGCGCTACACGTCATATGTATGTTTTATGGGGGTGGAAGTGGATTGTGTGATATTTTCTCCTGGCGCATGGCTTACTTGCCATTCCACTAATGGTTCGTTGTTGATAACTACAGTAATTTTTTCGTTGCTTTCTTTTTGCAGAAAGTTTGCACACATATTTAAGAGACTACACAGATGAAGAAAATTGAGTTTCTTCATCTGAACATGAATGAAATTTGTTGAATTTCTTAACACTTTACTAACATGCAATGTTTTCTCCACTTGAAAACAAAAAATAAACATTCCATTCTCATTTCATTGTGTAAAAATGCCACCATACGATTTTTGAAAAATTATTCTATTTTTTTTGTTCCATAAATCATTTTGAATCGATTGGTCTAAATTTTTTCATTGTATGGTGCCAGTGCCAACTCCTTCAAATGTATGTGTGAACTTGATGCCCTCGAAACAATGGCAGCAAAAGATTGCAAACATGCCTGCACGACTAGGGAACACAATGTCCATGTCCATCCGTAAATAGCTTCACCCCCAGCATTGCAACGATCCTGAAGGAATCTAGGCGGTGGACCAGATGTGGTTAGAAACTTTCTGATACATCCCATTTCTAAAAAAAATAGCTATTTATAATAACTTGCTACTTGAATGTGTGAATGTGGAAGACATTTTTGTATGCAATGCATTGATAAAGGAAAGCCTATAGGGATGTCGAGATGCAGTAGTAGCGCAATGGCTGAGCAAGTTTTTGGCACACAAGTAAGGCAGAACTTAAAAGCTCACTGAAATGGAAGAAAACGATGGGGCGTTCAATAAGGAAGAACTAAGGTCCATGCAGCAGTTGTAACCATGTGTGCTAAGCCTTTCATGTGACACGGAGATGACCCAACTCTTAAAAGTTTCTAACCATACATTACTCCCTCTGTTCCATGAAAAGTACAATCCTAATTTTTTCAGACAGATTAGTGGTGTTGTGTCAACTAGCATACCATCATTTATTAGCCACGTTCAGTTAGTTTTGACGTACAAATCAGATTTGACCTCTTAATTAAGCACATAGATGCATCCAATTCCACATTCTTTTGTAGGATTTTTTTTTCAAATGCCAGGATTGCACTTTTCATGGAATGGAGGGAGTACTAACTAATTTGTGCCAATGATAATGACATGATTTAACACATTGCGCCTGGTTCAAAACCCAAAAGTAACTGTACTTAATGGCTTATGTCACCGACCTTTGCCACTAACAATGATTGATTTGAAAAAAGCATATGAGACAAAGAAAATACTAATGAATGGATCTACAATCTCTTTGGGGTGCTTTTTTTTCAAAAAAGATCATCCCCTGTGTAAGAAGGATTTATCATCTTTCATAGTAGGGAGGGGAAACTTTCCCTTCCCCTTTCTCCCCTCGGTAATCTACTACATTCCTGGATTATGCTTTACATAAAGTTCATTGAGATAGACGTGTGCAAATTGGTTTCTACCTTCACTTGCGAGCTTCTCCCTGATGATCATCTGGGCATGTAGCGTCGGGACCAACTAATCCCAATGGTTTTTTTTCAATGTCGTGTAGCTATGGATTCGCCATAAGGTTCAATCCAGAACCTTTGCTCCATGGGCTCCCGCAACTAGAGAAATCAATGGAGATGATGATCATGACTGTGTTAGTAACTACTTCCGAAGGTTGTGCATAATATCAGGACCGTGGCCTTACTCAAGACATGTATATTTAGGTTTGTAGTCTTTACTGAATGGTTCGAAGGTTATTAATATGGATCTTTACATATCATTGCTGCAATCTACAACTTCAGATCTGTCAAACACCTTTCCAGGCTCACATACCAACACTTGAGGGTGGCTAGCAATTTTGGTGATCCCCAACAGTAGCTCCTTGCTAGCTAGGGCCAACTTCGATAGGCCAAACCGATCATTGGAGTTGGCACGAGCCAAAGGTTCTCTCCTAGCACGTGTTTCGAATCAATGCACATGTTTCAGATTGATTTGCTTTCCGCTTCATCTTCCTTTCACGGTTACCGGGCAATCAAAGGTGACACTTTTACCCTCTATATAAAGCGAATGAGGGGGTCAGTGGATTTTACCTTCGCTTCCACGTCTCACCCTTTTCTAGATTCGTGTTGGATTATTTTTGTTGTTTCCTCAGCCATTTGCAATGCTGTCTCAGGGTAAAATACATTGGCATGTTGTTTTCCTTGTTGTTTAATGTTTGTTATTTGCCTTGCAGCTGGCTCACGTTAAGATTATAGCTAGGCCTATAGAAGCCGACCACAAGTTTGTCAGCGAAAAAGAGAGCATATGGGGACCTCCCTTGGCTAATCTCTCTGTGACCTCTGAGGATCAGAGCAGGAAGGAAGACCTTCTAGGCACCGAGGCAGACTCTAGGGATTTGGTTAAATAGAAAATTATGCTAGAGCTAACTCTTCGGTTTGGTCAGTGACTTGTTACTCAGAATGCCATCAACTGTTAGGTTTTCAAGGGATAATTCCCCGCAGGTGTTTGCCGACCTCAAGGCGATGAAGTTGTTCCGGACCCCAAAGATGGGGAGGTTGTGTTTTCTCGTGACTTATTTACTACCCATCTGCGGTTCCCTTGTGATGAAAAGTTGGCTGCCATATTGGATAGGTACCAGGTGAATCTGCACGATCTTACACCCAGCGATTTTGTTTAGCTCTACAAGATCATTGAGGCAGTAGAGAATTATGAAGGTGAAGAGGATTTTGATTCTTTTTATCTTTTCCATGAGTTACAGCCTCGGAAGAGAAAGGTTACTTTTGATGGTGGGGATGAGACTTTTGAGGCCCAATTTGGGTATTGCACTTTTGTCCCCCATAGGAAAAATGAGAAGGCCGGGCAAGATTCATTGGGTTCAACAGTCTTATATATGCTCCAAAGAACAAGTGGCAGGATGATTGGTAACATTATTGATTTAATGGGATGGATGGGGTCACCGTCACAGATCCTTCTAACCCAGATATTGTCAGGTACCCTTTGGCTGCCAAGATGGAAAACCAAGCATTCAACACGCTGCCTAATATCGGGAAAACCAAAGCTTTACAAAGTGCAGCGAAGCTTTCAACTTAAGAGCATGTTTGGATCCAAGGACTAAATTTTAGTCTTGTACTTTTAGCTCAAAATTTAGCTCTTGGGATCCAAACAGGAGGGCTAAAAGTAACAAATAGCTAAATTTTGGGCTAAAAGTTTTAGCCCCCAAAGAGGCCCTAAACTGGGCTAAAAGTGATCCCAGGACCACAAATTCCACCCCTGCCCCCTTTCCTCTCTCCTCCGCGTGGTCCCTTGCCCCTCCCGCACTTCCTCTCTCCTCCGCCTCCCATGCCCGCCGCCTCCGCCCGAGCCCGCCTCCTCCGGCCGGCCCCTCGCCTCCGGCCCCCCGCCTCCTCCGGCTGGCCTCCCACCTCCTCCGACCGGCTCCGCCGCCTCCGGCCCCCCGCCTCCTCCGACCAGCCCCACTGCCTCCAGCCCCCCGCCTCCTTCGCCTCCACTGAGCCCAAGCCGCCGCCTCTTCTGCCTCTGCCTCGCCTCGCGCGAAGATCCGTCGGTGCAGGGCGATGGCGCATCGGCCCTCGGATCTCGCTATGCGACCCCAGCGTCGCGTGTGGTGGGCGACCGTCGGCAGTGGCGGTGGCTTCTGGTCGCCGTGCGCGCTGCGGATTTGGAGGAGGAAGAAGGGCGGTGAGTGCAAAGGTTGGGGAAGAAGGTGTATGCGCCAAGGGCACGCATAGTGTCTTTTTCAACAACATTTATGGATTTTAGTCCATTTTAGTCCATGGATCCGAACGGCCCAGTAGGACTAAATTTTAGGAGCTAAAATTTAGGAACTAAAGTTTAGTCCATGAACTGCTGATCCAAACACCACCTAAGCAACACTGGTGAGTAGCGGTCATGGCATTTATTGAAGAAAGTATTGCTGCACAAATACATAGCTGGATCCCCTCTAACTACGGCTTGTCCGCTTCTTATTGATTGTGGGCGGGACAGTATCTTGATGCTCTCGTGTGCTGCTGGATAAAATAAGGTTCTATATTAACAGCTCCAGTCAACAATGCCTGTCAGCCACTAACTTGTTTCTATTGATGAAAAACATGATGCAATAATTTGGATTAGAGTCATTGGTACAAATGGCTGTGGATCTCTCGATCTTAATTACGCAAATCTGGCCATGGCGTCATGTGAAGAGGCACGGTTACAGAATAATGCGCGGATTGGCAGCATCAGGCGCGGATTGATCAGTTGAGTATAGCTATGGTGACAGTGAACATGAGCAGTCGAGTATATTTATATATAAGTGAACTGCAGCTCGCCCTATATGAAAATGTACTAGTTAGTTTCCACTTGCCCATGTAAAGAATTTTGTGCCTCTTAACCTTACCTAGTCAAATGCCGGTGCATTGCTAGGGCGCAAAAACAATATATATATGTGCATAGATAATGCCTGTGTCTTGCATTCCAGGGAGCCAAAATTCATGAGCAGGTTCTGCAAAACAAAAAACGTCTGACCCGAAAATTGTTTCCGTTACTCCTTTTTCCCTCACAGCACACTGCATCTTGCAAGCTGGTGAACTCAAAAACGTGGAAGAACAAAACTATAATACAAACGTCTGCAGACCCCAAAGTTCACCATTTTGATTATTCATTAGACTAGACGCCAAGACCTTCCTGTTCATTAAAAATAATTTTGCTTTATTCTAGAACATAGTCGATGAATTCAGTACGATGTTTCCCTTATCTTGTTTTAGTAAACTGTTACTTCTCCTTCATTTAACTGTATAATTGTGGTAGTTGACTTGTCGTAATTTATGCAACAACAAAGTATCATTTGCAATATTGCCTTCACTACTATTTCTGCAGATAATGATTTCTTTATCCACCACTGCGGTGTTACTGGCGTGACTCACAAGTGCAGAGTTGGCCTGAAGTATGAACCACGACGAGTCCACAAGTACGTGTCAGCACAAGAGGGTGAGTTGGGACCCCGTTTCACTGCCCATACTAGCTCCAAACTTTGCAGAGCTCAAGGGAACCAGAGGCAGATCGTTTCACAGTCATCTTGTAGATGTTGTGGCACTATGACAACGAAAACAGATGTATGACTACTGTGAGAAACATGAAGGCTACACGCCAGGCTGGCTCTGCCCCACTGTCCAAGCCTGACCATAACTTATGGTTCCATATGGAAGCTGCACTGCAGTCTCCCCTACTATTTCAACAAGAGTCAAGGCTACTGAGTGTTCCTCGAGCCCCAGTGGTTTGCGTGAATCATGGCGATGGGGTCAACTCTGTTGATGTAAACTTTCTGATACATCTCATTCCGAGGTAGTAATATTTACTCCATGTTGCATGTGTATGTCATAGAGGAGACATTTCTGCACTTAGACAACATAGTTGTATGTAGAATAACAGCATGGCTGTACGAGTGAGTGAGGGGAAGGAAACAACTCAACAAGGACCTCGCATGGAGCAATCAAGTCGCGATCTGGTTGAAGTTTTCATTTATATATACTCCATGCCATATGTATGTTTTATGGCAGTGGAATATGTGGCAGCACATCTTCCCCTGGCGCATAGGTTGCTTGACACGTCACCCGTCATTCATTGCTGATCACAATGATACTTTTTTCTTAAACTTTGGATAAGTAATCAAGAATACACATGACTTCACATAAAAAGCATGACAATATATAACAAAGTTGTACATCTCGATGCTGTCTACATTTTCTATATAAAGTTCTTCAGAACTTCAATTAGTACTGTCGAACTTATGAATACTTTACTACTCACATTCAACCCAACAGTATGTTTCTCCACTTTAAAAATAGAAAATTAGAAGAAAAAAATATTATGACCATCTGTTCATAATTACTTTTCAAACAAGAAAAGAAAAGCTTTGTGTTGAAAGGACAAACATGTCTCTCACAGTTACAGCTATAGGTGTTTGGTTCCTTCAGTTCTTGCCGGTTAATGCTAATATATGGCTGTCAAAGATGGTTTAATGCTAGCAACAAGAAATTGTAGTGGTGGCGCCGATTCTTGCCGGTTATCACCACTAGCTTGTGCCTTCTATTGGTCTTGCAGAGCCATCGTACACCACCCGTCATGGTTACCATAGATGGTGACAACCAATGCGTAGATGCTATGAACACACATGCAAGTTGAGAGAACACATGGTCTTGAAGAGAACAGTGTAGCAAATTGAGAGCGGCACAAATCCATCTCAAATTTGCATGTTCTGGTAAACTCACTGATTCCTCTCACTCCTAGGCTCCTATATCCTGGCATATGATTCAGTAATGAGGTGGAGACAGTGTCCTTTGGGAGTTGAAGCTTGTCAAATGTCTGTGAATGGGTGGTGGGTGCCGGGGGGTTGTTATTATATTCGGGCATTCGAACTGAGAGGGAGTTGATGTACTAAGGAGCAACAAAGGGGTTCTACAGGGCTAACGGCAAATCACGAAATGTAATAAGAATGCTATAATATTGATTGTGAAAAATAAATGGATCGTTTGTATCCATAGTAATCAGTATCTGTCTGGGCCCTTATTGTTTTCTTTATTAAATATCAAGGGGAAAAAAATTTTCACCACCCAATGACTACAAGAATACTTATTTTTCCATGTTGTGCCATCAATAAAACTTTCAGTGCATTCCTCGCAACTGAAAATGGGAGCTGAACTGCTTATTGATGTAAGTGAAGGGGCATGCTCATCGTCGTAACAGGGCTAGATGTTACCTTTGTATGAGTGGGTGCTTGGTGCTCGAGCCGAACCGCTGAACGGATCAGAGGCAGTTGCATTTCCTTCTATTTCGTCGAGAAGCAGTGGCGATGAGACAGCAACTAGAGAAGAAAAGACTGCATGGTTGTATGTAAAATCTGGCTTCTTGATCGAAGCCCAACAAAAATCAAAAGCTCCCCCGACTGTCTTTTCCTACACCGTGCCTACAATACTCACTGCTCAATCAGTGACAATTATTGGTTCAATTGTTGTAAACTTGCTGATACTTGTCATTTCCAATTATTTATTACAAGACATACGTATTTTCGCGTGTGTGTGTGTGTATTGGAAAAGGCATATTACATTTCTTCAAATCAATGCAACATTTACTTGAGGCACCCCTATATCATATCAAATACTCCTAGATCTGTTAAAACAGTATTGTAGTGTCTGAGGTAGTGCTAAGCTAGCTTGTAGGGCACATAACTATATAACCCCCGATGAAAGGTACCTCCCTGCAGCTTGAAATACTCCTAGATCTGTTAAAACAGTATCGTAGCTCCAGAATATATATTCTGTCATTACGTACTGTGTCAAACATGAAATGAAGACGTGAGTCCTTGATAATGTGATAACTGAATGTTGCATTTGAGGCAGAAACCACCTCGCCCTTTTCTCAATAGTGGTTCTGCCACAAGACCTTGAGCAGCGGGAAAAAGGAGAGGTGGTGTGTGATTGTGATCGACACAAAGTTGTTCAATAGTTCTTGATTCCTCCCACACCTAGCTATATACTTTTTCTTGACACGATAAACAATTATATATAGAACTGTTAAAGGCCTGGGTAGCATGCAGCTCAAGGTGTTGATAGGATTGGGCATTTGCGTCTCAGACAGAGAGAGGCGCATTGGACGATGCTACTTATATGCTGAAACCTTCCACTACTTCTTATCATTGTTTTCCAGAGGGGTAGGGGGTTGTTATATATATGAGAGCTGATAAGAGCAATTGTCTGGAGGAGATGCAATTCGACCGAAGGGTTCTATTTGTGATAACTAAAGGAGATGGGTATCAGATGAGCCAGAATCCTCAATTAACGCGGCAAAGGAACTATAACTGAGATAGTATTAATTTGCCTGCCATTGTAGTTTCTGTATCTCATGTTCTCAATAGAACCTCGGAATTTCATGATATATAGGCAAAGATCTGCATTTGTCCATGTTTCATTGAATAGAATATGTTTTTTTAATCTTAAAGTCATGTCATAGGTTGTACCTGGTTGACAAAAAATAGCATAATTTGCAAATAATGGAGTGCAGCAATTTTTAGTCCTGTAAGCTGCGCTGAAGTCGTACTGCCTGATATGTATATATTACTCTTTACAAGATTATCTCAATACGATAGTACAATTTGCCAAGTTCTTAGCGCAAAAAGAAAATTAAATAGACAATGCACGAGATCGCAAAGCTAATATCCCAAATGTTCAGTGGAGTGACGCCATAGCAGAGTTCAGCAGCTTCATTGACATAGAAGAGTTTATCCACTTCACACAACCATGAAACTGCAAGGATGAGTCAGGGAAATGAAGAGAAGAGAACCCATTCACTGGGCCTTTGCTGGTGTTGGAGGCACTCGCTCTCATATCCTAGTGGGTTATGAATTTCCCGTCTTTTGAAGAGTCCTTTTGAATGCCTAAAATCCTTTGGTTCCTGTACTTTCGTCCTTGGCCTGACTTTAAAGCGCAAGTGGAAATGAGGTTGTCTGTAGGGCTGTGCAAAATTAAATCGAAACCATGTAACTGAACCAAACTGAAACATAGTGGCCAACCTCGGGTCTTCGTACAGTCTGGTTGATGTTACGAAGTTGCTCAGTGCATGGTGATTGGTTGAGTTTTCAGGTGCCTGCTTGGAAGCACATAGCAAGTCGCATGACTTTGCAACCTCGGCTCAGCCTCACCTAGCATACACACACCAAATGGCTCTAGCCGCATCCATTGGGATAAAATCGCCCATATAAACCCTAATCGTGATGTCCTTGCTTCAATCGCCGCCTGCTAGCTGTCCCTTGTCAGCAATTGGTTCCATTATTAGAACTGTATTTAGTTAATTTTGGTTCTTTTACCCATTGGTTGAGGGTGAGACAGTTTTCTGGATTGTTAGTAAGGTTGGGGTGTGATGGCTAATTTTTGCTTATATGTTATTCCTGCAAATTTTATGTGTTTTTCCTGTTTCGGACGTCCAGTCGAAATTTTGAATAAATTCTAGATTGGTGTGGTTTTTAGCTGTTTTGTGTAGCCTCCGGGTTTGGGAAAATCCGGGGTGTTATAGTAGTGGCCAACTACTGCTCACCATGTCCCCAGAATGTGACGGCACCAATTCTGTATGCTTGACGAGTGAGTGTAGGGATCGGGATTGTCTTTAACATTTTCTTAACCGTCTCGGCCTGGAGGTCAAAGGCATGAAGAAGCGTTCGTCTGTTTTGTATTTGTGTAGACAGCTTGCATTGGAAGGGTAGTAAAAATCTGGCGACCTCAAAGGGATAGAACGGAGAAGTCAGCAAAGGTCAAAGACTAAAACATACCTCAAAGGAAAAGAATGGACAAGTCAACGAAGGTCAAAGGCTAAATAGTTTATATGAAGCCTGGTCGTCGCGCAAAGCCGGTTCCAAGAAAAGCCTCAATATGAAATTATGAGAACCAAAATATATAGATCCATACAAGGAATAAAGCGGAAAAAATCCAAATACCAAGCTCTGGTCGCCAGTGCAGTCATATGTAGCGCGCGCTTGTGGAGATGCCCATGCACCTTGTGTCGTTACCCATGCACCCAATGATCGAAACCTTGTAGTTAAGTGGGAGTGGGGCGAGCCGATCTAGTCTGACCACGAGCAGTTAAACTTGCCGATTCCTCTTATTCCCACGTAATCCTAAGCTGGGAGATATATGTGTGCTTGATGTGATACCAACATCATGAGACCTGAGAACAAAGGCAGCTGCGTGGAGATGTTATTATAAAGAGCGAGTAAAGGAATGTAGTGGGATAAGGAAAACGTCATAATTGAAGGTGTTGGGTGGGATATACCACCTCCGTTCTTAAATATACGACACCATTGATTTTTTTTATTTGTTTGACTATTCGTCTTTTCTACAAATATTTTTTCAAATAGATAAAACTACAAGTTAAATCTAAAATATATTTGATAATAGACATAATAATACACATTTTACTTTAGTTAACTAATTCGTTCAATAGATATTGATAGTTAAAGTTGGAGTAAAAAGTTAACAGCGTCGTATATTTAAGAATGGAGGGAGTAACAAAGAAATTCTCTGATTAAACAGGGCAACTAATTGTATATATAGATCCTCCACCGATTCAACACCATGATTAATTGCCCGTCGTTGAAGTATTGCTATTTGGGAAAATATTTTGTGGAAACCACTTCCTCGGTGGAAACATGAAAACTTCTCTAAAACCCATACTTAATTAGAAGTCTCCTATAAAATTTTAGGTGCAGACTCGCTTTGTAAAAGTTCTTATGGAAATGAAAAAATTCAAGTGCATGTGCACTAGAATAAATGTACCCATGAATTTTTTTTATCTATAGTGCACATGCATTCAAAATTTGTCATGTTTGTAAGAATTTTTCTATATTGAGTTTGCTTCTCATGTTTCGTGACAAAGTAGATCTATAAGAACACAATGGGTGTGCATCATTTCAATTTTTTTTCTCGCATGAAATGGAATACCCTACAATTCTTTTCTGTTTTTGCTTCTGGGGCAAAGTAGGACGGGGACAAGTCGATCCAATTTTGAGTTGTGTTTGAACTGAGTGGAATAGGTTCATCCTCGGTCAGAATATTCCCTCCAAATACGAGATGAGCATGTTCCTCCGAAACAAGCGGACAGGGACATCCCACTTCGTCTCCATGTTGGCTACGTTGTGGGCAGCATGAATGAGGTTGGGTGCAGCCTAGTGTACCTAAGGGTGGCACGTGCTACAGGTCAGGACACGGTGGAAGAGGCGATCTAGGGGCTAAAGAAGGCAAAGGATGACAGGTGGGATCTTTAGATGACAAATGGGGTCCACTAAACATCATTGTTAACGGTTGGCACCTACTTTTCTAGAAGCAACTAGGTTTAGACACTCTTGAAATCTCCACTAGAAATGACCTAACAAGACCATTGAACCATCAAATTCAACGTATCGTCGTGGGTTCCCTCCCTAGTGGTAACGTGTCGCCAGCATATCCTAAATTATGTTTCTCATTGAAGGGATGGATATTAGCAATAACAGTGAATATGCTGGAACACACCACATTTCCTTCCCTAGTGGTAACGTATCGCCAGCATATCCTAAATGATGTTTCTCATTGAAGGGATGGATATTAGCAATAACAGTGAATATGCTGGAACACACCACATTTCCCTCCCTAGTGGTAACGTGTCGCCAGCATATCCTAAATTATGTTTCTCATTGAAGGGATAGATATTAGTAATAACAGTGAGTGAATATGCTGGAACACACCACAATCCATCAAATTTGCCTAATACCAGTATGAAAACGGATTTCTTTGCTGAATCACGCTGCACCAATTAAAATAAGAATTTCTCTGGTTTCAGGAGAAAGAGAGTACGAACTGTGTGTTATACCCTCTATATATAGAAGTGGGACCCGCATTTCAAGTTCTAACCTTCTTCTCATCTCCTTATTCAAGAGCTCCACGCCACTAACACCAGCAATGGTGCCGCTTGCGGCCGGTGATGCTACTGCTGCATTTCGGCACATGGGAATCGAGGCGGTATATGGCTCTAGTGGCATGTTCACAGACAGGCGCCCGGCAACGCCATAGGGTTAAAGGCAGGTACCCCCGGGTGTACAGGGGCGGAGCTAAAGGGTGGTCCCTGTGGGTCCTGAAAATCTGACCAAAGCCAATCCCCATGACTGTTCCGATTCATCAGAAGAAAAAATGACGCCTCTCAACCCCTGCGCGCCCCTTCCGTCATTCCACGCCGCGTCTGACATGTGGCATCTCGCCTTCAGTCTTCCCCGTCCAACGACCGTGATGCGTGCTAGGGACTACGTGAGCCGGCAAGCTGTGTCGCCCCGGCGCAGCTGCATGCTTGCATGCGACAGACAGGGCTGCGAGTCTACAAAAAGTATGAGCAATTGATTTAGGTACAATTCGTTTCGATCTTAGAATTTCAGATTGGCATCATACCGCAGTGGAATGGTACTGATGAATTGAAACATTTCATAATTCTCATGTAGATTGGCATGTTTATTTTGAGATGTTTGTAAGCTGTTTTTTCATTGATTGTATTATATTCAAAAAATATATACTTGTATTGTAAAAAAATTAAAATCCTAGCTACGCCACTGAAGGTGTGCTCGGGGCCATCGTAGAGCTCCGGATTTTGGTAAGTTTCAGAGCAATTTCACCATGGGCCGATTATATGTAATTTGAGTCAAGTCCGATTGGTTCATCAAACTCTTGTGAGGGAGAAACTTTTAGAGATACAGTAAGCAACCCAACACATATGTAGCTTATACAGCTTAGCCTGTACAGGAGGATGTTTGCATACCATCTCCACCAAATTTGCTTCCCGAAGAGTGTCTTAATAATCGTGACCGTCGGATGAACTCGGGTACTGAATTAAACCGATCCGATGGTTTGTGTAATATGGCCATAATAATAACATCCGCTGAGATATGACGAGTACGAAAATATATTCACAGCGAATAAACCTGGAAAAACAAAATGCCAAGCCATTGTTTCCTACGCGGCCATCCATTAGACTTGTGGATTGAACATTACCACTTGTGTCACTTTTGATGCGCCTAATAGTTGCCTATGATACCCCTGTAGTTAAGTGAGAGTGGCGCGAGGCCATTTGCGATGTCCATGTGCTTTTTAACTTGCCGATTCCTCTCATTCCTAGTTAGGCCTAGGCTGGAAGAGATATGTGTCTTTCTGTGTTTTGGTGGTGTGCTTGATACTATGATACTAGCATCATGTGACCTGAGAAGGCAGCTGCGCGTAGATGATTGCCATAAAGAGCAAGCAAAGAAATGTACTGGGACTAGGGAAATCAAATAAAAGGTGATAATTGAAGGTGTTGGGTGGGAGATAACAATGCAGATTCTCCGATTAAACGTGGGAAACTAATGTGTGAAAGAACTGAATGGTATATATAAAGGCACCACCGGTTCAACACCATGGTTAAAATTACCTGTCATTCAAGCATTGCTACTTCGAACAAACATCCAGCTGTTATCTCAACGTGAGGGCCAGCATCATTGTCTTCTACTAGTACTAGCTGATAAATCTTACTCCCGTAAATTGTCCATTTTACAAATCTCTGAAGATAAAACTCTGACAGAAAAGAAAGATTTTTGTCCATTTTACTCCCATAACATGTGGGCCTTCATGTTAAAACGTAGGGACATAATCAGGACCTTAATTAACAAAACATGCATAAATAATTTCATCTTGAAATACCAGTATCATGAACTGTGCCAAAAGACAACATATGAGCTGTACCTAGTCATTGGAAAATTTATTACCTCTGGTCCATCGAAAACATTGAAAAAAGAACACAAGGGAAATAACCTTAACATCCGACATGGTTTACCCTAGCACCAGACTGCACTAAGATAGATATCTGGCAAAAATAAAAACAAAGAAGATCCTAATCAGCAACTAAAATAGTTCATTTACGTGATGGTGGACCTAGCATTTCAGCTCCACGTCAGCTGCTGTGCTTGGTTGACCGGAGAAAGTGGCTTTCATTCATTTCAAGCTCCTTGATGACATAGCTTTCAGAAATTCAGTACACCGCACACAACCCACAAATATGTGATTTATCCATCTTAGCTTGAACAGAGTATCTGAATCACTGTCATCGGCAACCTTGATCCTTGTCGCCCTTCTTTTCATCTTTATTCGATTTCTTGATCTTGTTTATGTCCATTTGCAAGCTTGATTTGAAACCTAAGTGTCATGGGTAAAATGTTCGGAGCTAAGTGCCATGGGATCCGCCCTCACGTGGGACGTCACAGTCACCCACCTAACCTCCCCGCCGCCAGCTTTGCTAACCACCGCTGCACCAGGCTGTTGGCGACGGTCGTGCATGCTCTATCACGGCGCTTGAGGGCAGCCGGTCCCTCGTGTCTGTCTGGACCCGTCGCCCATCGGCATACATCCTGCATGGCCGCCGGCCGGCGGTCTTGCATCGGACGTCGGTACCTGGTGCGCGGGCCTGCTGTGTGTTTTTCATTGCTGCGTGATGGAGGCCTAATCCGGTCGCTTGTGGGCGGGGCCGCAGCACTTGACATGGTGGCGGAATTTGCGGAACTACAATTCTCACGACGATTTCTTCATACATAGTCAGTATCCTTCATACAAATCCGAGAGACAGGAGCCATCTGAGCTAGCGCCTACTCTAGCGGAGATCCAATGGACTGTGTGCGTGTGCCTATTACACACTTGGTGTCAAGGTCATCGTTGGATGGTGAGACACTAGTAGAGAATTGGACTTTAGTCCCGGTTGGTAGGGTGCAAATATCCCGAAAATCCATCCGGGATAAACCAACCGTGACAAAAGGGGGGGTGTCTTTTATCCCGGATCACGCGATTTTTCACGCAAAATATGCGCGTGCACGGTTCGTGGGATTCAAACCCACAACCTCCAGCCTCGCGCGTAGCTTCCTTACCATCCCACCTACACACCACATCTGAGTGTGTAGGGGATGCTATCCTTTTGTATTAACTCGTGGGGGACCCTTTTATCCCGGTTGGAAACACCAACCGGGATAAAAGACCCCCTTTTATCCCGGTTGGTATTACAAACCGGGATAAAAGGGTTCGAGGATTTAATCCTCTTCCAGTCACCTTCCAGTCACCTCGTTGGGGACTCTTTTATCCCGGTTTGAAACACCAACCGGGATAAATGACCCCCTTTTATCCCGGTTGGTATTACAAACCGGGATAAAAGACTCGTGACCCTTTTATCCCGGTTGGTGTTACCAACCGGGATAAAAAGGGGATCTTTTATCCCGATTGGTGTTTCAAACCGGGATAAAAGGCCTCTGAGAGTCTTTTTTTCCCACTAGCCTTTGCAACCAGGATAAAAGGTCCCGGTTGGTGAGCCCCCCACCAGTGACCGAGTTTTAGTCCCGGTTGGTGAACCTTTTGTCCCGGGTCAACTTTAAACCGGGACAAAAGGGGGCGCATGGAAAGCCAATTCTCTAATAGTGAGAGTTTGCGGCTGATTGTAGTTGGTCAAGACGAAGGTGCTATGATGGTATTGACTCGGAAAGAAGGGGTAGGCAGCACGGATTGACTTAGTTTTGGTGGAATTTGGGCACTGATTCTTGCACTCTGGGGAGAAATCCCCAGGTCTGACCTTAGCTGGTTTTACCTGGCAATATAGCCTTGTTAAAGGCATCGCGTGAAAACTGATGGTCTGGCCTTTACTGGTTGGATCATGGTAATGGTGGCGCGTGTATGTGCCGTTTCCTTGTAGTCATCTTGTAGCGCTTGTGGAGAAACCTTTGCCACTTGTATCATTATCCATGCACCCAATGGTTGCTTATCGACCCCCTTTAGATGGTGAGAGTGGCGCCAGCTCAACTAACCAAGTGCTGTTTAAGTTGCTGATTCCTCTCATTCCTACCTAGGCCTATACGAAGATACTGTATGTGTGTGCTTCTTTGTTGGGCAGTGTGCATGCTTGATGCGATACTAGCGTCATGAGACCTGAGAAGGCAGCTGCGTGAAGCTGATCTTATAAAGAGCGAGCAAACGAATGTAGTGGACGAATCGTTATAATTGAACGTGGTGGGTGGGAGATAACAAGGTTCACTCATTAAACAGGGCAAACTAATGGTATGTATATGTAAAGGCTCATCGGTTCAGCACCATGATTAACTTGCCTATCAACTATTATTGAAGACTGGATATTCTGAAATCTTTCAACAGAAGCTCGATCATCAAGTTGTTTCAACGAGAGCGGTAGCACCATTGTCTTCTGCTATAGTACTAGCTGCCAAATCTTACTCCCATATGTTGCCCATTTTACAAAGCACTAAGCTTAAATTCTCACAAGGAAGAATACTCCCTCCGTTCCAAATTGTAGGTCGTTTTAGCTCTTTTAGGTTCATAGATATTATTATGCATCTAGACATATACTATATCTAGATGCATAATAATATCTATGAATCTAGAAAAGTCAAAACGACCTACAATTTGGAACGGAGGGAGTACAACTGTAGAAATATATGTAGATAACAATCCAGTGTTACAAATTTGTATCGCTGAATAAATATATAGTTAGCTCCAAATGCATAGATAGAAAATTAAATCATAATTATATCTCCAAATGCATGTGGACATTGATGTTCGTAAAAACGTAGGCAGATAATCAGGCCTGTAGTTAATTAAATATTGTTCATGCATGTCCATAACAGACTATCAATTCAAGGTATTGTCCATTGTTAACAGTCGAATTTTGCTTCTTTCCGGTAAGTCAGTTGATCTTGATTTGTTTTCTTCTCCCTTTAGGTAGAAATGAAAACTCTATGATTCAATCCATTATTCTATTTTTCTAGTTTCAATAACTAAGGTCAGTTTGCTGAATAAGAGAGAGCAAAAGACTTTTCCGCGTAAGAGCTCTTCAAACCTGCTTGTGCTATCAAAGCTGCGCTGATACTCGTGGAAGAGCAAAATAAAAGGGTTTCAAAGAACAATCGTATATGGGAGACCTTTGATTTGGCCAAAAGGAAGGATAGCCAAGTTGTGAGCGGCGATGGCCAAAAGGAAGAGCAAAATAAAGCGGTTTCAAAGAAGAATCATACATGCGTGATAATTTGAGTTTTGATGGTACATAGAAATGAAACGTTGATTAGAGACCGTGCTAGCTACCAGTAAATGAGCGGGCGATGGCCTAATCATTACCTTTGCCCCTTACTAGTAACTGATTAATGAACTTTACTTATAACTGACACCTGAGTCATGACGTCCAGGTTCATTCTCCCCTCTGTGTCCAGGTTCATTCTCCCCTCTGTCCCTAAGCGCCTACTCCTACGTAACAGAGCCGGCTCTGTCTTCTCCTCCGGAACCACGCCGATCGTTGTGATTCTCTTCGGGATAGGTTTGTGGTCAGATTTTTAGAAAGCACACCGCGCGACTGCTCGCTTTACTGATCGACTACTTCTCAGTGTACTCCCTAACCGCTCGAGGAACTCCATTGCATCGGGTTAGATCTACTACATCGAACAACCCGGACCTACACAATTTCCACTCCTAGGAACGGCGCGTCCGTTTCCTCCAGCACTGCCCCGACTCTAGATAAATCCTTAACCTTGTGTGGTTCTTGTTTAAGTTTTTCTTCATGCATGTTTAATAGAGATTTAGTAATGAACACGTGCAAGAGAGGTATGTGTGTTTCAATGGTTGCCTACCGACTCCTTGTAGTTTAGAGAGAGTGGTGGGTGCCCGTTTAGGGATTGGGATGACACTGTGACGTTTAACTTGCTGATTCCTCTCGTTCCTACCTATGTGTGTTTCCGTGTTTGGCATTGTGCTTGATGTCAGAAGGCAGCTGCGCAAACCTGATATTATATAAACAGCAAGCAAACAAATGTACCGTGACGAGGGAAACGTTATAATTGAACGGTGGTGGGACATAACAATAATGCAGCTTCACTTATTAAATGGCGCAAACTAATGGAAAATACTCCCTCCGTATAGAAAAAGGAAGTCGTTTTGGACAGCGACACGGTCTCCAAAGCATTACTTTGACTCCTTATTTTTATAAAAATATTTATCCAAAAATGATATATATATATATATTTATGAAAGTATTTTTCAAGACAAATCTATTTATATGGCTTTCACATTTCCAAACTCAACAACTTAAAAGTTATTTATGATTTATATTCCCAATGTTTGATCCAAACCTTATCCAAAACGACTTTCTTTTCCTATACGGAGGGAGTATAAAGGCTCGACGGGTTCAACACTGCACCATGATTAAATTGCCTGCCATTGAAGCCTTGCTATTTTGAAATCTTTCAACAGAAGCTCGAACTTGCCATATGTTGCCCATTTTGCGAAGCACTAAGCTTTTAAACTCCGACAAAGAAAAATAGAACTGTAGAAATATATGTTACAGATTTGTATCGCTGTATCAACATATAGTTAGCTCCAACCGCATACAAAATTGCTTCAAATGCATGTGGACCTTGATGCTCGTTCTAACGTTGGCAGATAATCAGGACCTTAATTAATTAAATATACTAAAAATAATCATATATTCATATATCAGTAATCAGGAACACTTGCAAAAGACAACATAAGCATTTCAGCAACTAATGTAATCAGCAACTATGATAGTTCATTTACGTGATGGTGGACCTAGCATTTCAGCTCCACGTCAGCTGCTCTGCTTGGTGAACTGACCAGACAAAGTGGGCCCCACCACCAGGCTCGGTCCCAATCCCCATTCTCCTCATCACACATCCGTCCCCAGTTCCCTGATCATGTTTGCTTTCAGAACAGAGCATTTGTGATTTATATCCATCTTAGCTTGAACGGAGCATCTGAATCACTGCCATCGGGCCGGTTGCAGCGGTCAGAGCGGCTTCCGGTGGTTGGAGGAGGCCATGAGCACGACCATGGCGACGGCGAACATGAGCAGCATGCTCGCCAGCAGCGTGTACGTCCGCCGCGACGACCGCCGGTACTCACCGAACAGCACCACGCCCCAGAACGTGCTGACCAGCGGCAGCGCCTGCACGGAGTCCGCCGCCGCGTACCCCGCCGCCTGCCCGGCCATGAACGTGAACGCGTTCCCGAGCCCGCACACCATCCCCGCCAGCAGCGCGAGGCCCCTGCCCTCGCCGTCGCGGAGGTACGCCGCTACGGTGGACCTCGGCACGCCGACCATGGGGTGGTAGAGTAACCACACGTTGAGGCCGACGCTGACGGCGAAGCAGGCCAGGGAGAAGTAGAAGTAGGCCGTGTAAACCACCAGGTGCGGCACGCCGGCGGGGAGGGCGTGCCACTGGTCGTTGGTGGCGATGTTGAACGCCGGCGTGAAGAGGGCGTAGAAGACGCCGGCGAAGACGACGATGCCGAGGCCCAGCAGCGTGTTGGAGCCCAGCACCTGAGGAAGGTTGAGAACCGAGATGTGAACAAAACGGGCAAAAGAAATTCAAATCCAACAGAAGGAATAAACTCAGTTCCTTCGGAGGAAATTAAGCTTTTCGACAACATCTAAATGGAAATGTATTTGAACTTTAATGATATGAACGAGTAGTACTCATTCCGAAAGTAGAACAGGCACCTACTTTAATTGACCTCTTCTCCTCCAGATGAACCAGGAACTCTGCAGTTCCGGCCTGTACTTTCTCCAGTTTTGCTTCTGGCGCATCCAGCTTTGCTTCTTCAAGATCCTTTTGTCCCTCTAGTAATCGAAAAGATCAGATCATCAGGTGAACACCTCTATACTAGGTCAGTTTTAATTTTATTGAGAAAAGTTGGTTCATTGATCCCGCTGCTACCTTTCTCAAGGAGGTGTTCGGCCAGATCCTCGTATGCAGAGTTCCTGTGGACAATTGCAGAAAGACAGTTTGTTGGGCATCAGATAAAGTCGACAATAACATATTTAGCTGAATTTTCAATATTCACATCAGTGACTGAAAGTGGCAGAAAACTTGACTACCTAGTGTTTTTGCTGTAATTGACTACTCCGGAGTTAGCCAGCTTCTCCTGGTTGTCGATGGCATTGGAAGAATGGACAAGTGACCCAAGGATGGCCGCAACCAGAAAGCACCCGACACCGGGGAACAGGACCTCCGCCTTGTTAATCCGGCCGTCGAGAAAATAGTTGAGCGTTGTCCCTGGAAGAGAAGTTTCAGTGAAATGATGTCTTCATATTCTGAACAATTCCAGTTTGGATGTGTGTGTACCTATGACAACCTTGAGGCTTGATGCCATGACCTCGGTGACCGAAAGCCCGACGAACGCCCAGCCATACTGTGTCGCTAATGTCCCGAGGCTAAGCGTGACACCGCCCGCCATTGCAAACAAGACTGAAGGCCAGTTATTCTGCATTGTTTGAATTGGAAGTCTTATCATTTTCACTGCACGAGTTGCTTTAGCACAAGATGTCCTTGCTGACAAAACTTAATGTGACCAAGTATTGTTGAACGGTTGGAGTGGAAAGTGTGACCTGAGAGAGCTGGGTGAGGAAGTTGGGCGTCTCCGGCGTGTCGGGGCCGATCTGTCCGAAGGTGAGGGCGATGAGCACAGCGGCGAGGAAGTTGGTGATGGAGAAGTCCAGGAAGGTGTGCTGCGGCAACCGGCCCCGGCGCTCCAGCACGGCCAGGACAACCGGCCAGGTGCCGAGGAGCACCAGCGCCACCGCCATCAGGCCGATGGCACCGCTAATGTCCTTCACCAAGTACATCTCGGCGTCTGTGCTGGCGAACAGGGACCAGGGACTGCAACCAAGACGGAAGGATCAGAAACTTTTTCAGGCGTGCTTGGTACAAAGAAAACGAAAATGCAGAGGAAGCTGAAGAGAATAACGATTCGAGCATCCGTGAATCGAGGATGCAGACAGTACTCTATATTGAACGGGTCCTAAACAATTCAAGTCAAATTTCGGGAAATGTTAAGAACAAAATTCAGGGTGCGCGGGATTGTACTCTGACGACGTACCCTAAAGAATTGAAGTCAAATTGTGCAAGATGTTAAGAACAACACTGTCGTTGAGCTGTCCAGGAGACAGGATAAAGAAGGATTGTCAAGTTAACAAAAGAAGCCACTAGGCCACTACACATTGTTAATTAAGTGGAGCATGTGGTTTGCAGTTCTATCCCATGAGCTCCGCTAGAAAAGAAAGAAAAATAAATAAATGGATCAGAATTGCTATATGAGCTTCAAAATGCAACCCTCAAAGTAGCTGCCATTTTCACCCAAGGAAAACTCTGAAATTGCTCAAGAAGCAGAGGAGCTAGATAGAAAGGCCAACTCAGAATCCAAAATACACCAAATTTGAAAGGTGCGAAACGAAAGTATAAATTCCCAGTTACAATATCACAGCTCAAAACACGACATCAAACATCAACACGGAAGACTTTCACTTTCAGATATGACTTCAGTGCTGTAAAATCACTCTGAAGCAAAAGAAAGAAAACGCCTTGCACGGAACAGAGCAAGAGATATCATAGGCAGCAGAGGTGGGACCCTGACTTGACAAAGAGCATTTCTGAACCACAGAACCGAACTTTTTCAAAACCTGAAACAGTCTTTCGAACCATGAAAACCAACAGAAATTCGAAAACCAAGCAAAGATCCGTATGAAACTGCCGGAACACCGTCAGCGAAGCAACTAAACCAGAGCACAAGTCAGACAGAACTTAACACAAGGTAAATCAGAAGAGATGCTGCATACCAAACCGGAAGGAAGAAATGATTGGAAGCCTTTGGAGCTTCGGTTCTGGAGCGCTCTGTCAGCGTGTGGCCGTTACCTCTATTTGTAGGAGCTACGCCTGCAGGCTACTAGTACCTGTGGTGTCACTCTGGAAGCTTCATCAGCTGGGTGGGAGCGAGCGGATATGTGATGAGGAGAATGGAGATTGGTAGCGGGCTGGCGTGGACCCCACCCCCAGCTAGTTCACCAACCGGATGACCAGGAGACGACTGTTAGGTCCACCCGGATGTTGGGTTGTGGGCACCACTCTATTATTGCCCATGCCCATCCAAATTTTTTTTTATCATATCTGCTATGCAAATTGCAAATGCTTTGGCTCTATTAGGATCAATCACGTCAGTTATACTTATTATTATGTCTATTGCTAAAAGAGGTTGTAGTCTAGATAAATCAAAAGCTAAGGTCGTAGCAAAACATGCTTTGGCTTTCACAAAACCAACAAGGAAATATATAAGAACTCTCCTACGGTGGTTTAAAATGTTCCATCGGTACTTGCTGGTATTTGAAGATAAGGAAAATTAATTTTAAAAAATAATTTGAAGGACTATTTTTTGTACTTGTCCCACCAATTTGGTACCTCTCTTTAGGTACTTAAATGTACTTCCTTTATTTACACCATTAGATTTCCCAGGATGGACGGCTCTCATTTTTTCTAATCGTTCTAAAATTTCTCAATATATAATTGTGCACAGCTTAGAGTTTCCCGTAAAAAGTACCTGAAATCAAGTACTACTATCAGGTTGTAGCAAAATTGAGTATTCGTAGAATAATTATATATGTATAGTATTTATTTGCTAGGTTCAGGTAATAATTTACAGCAATATCCCGCCCACATGCCATGAAAATATAATATTCTCATGTTTCCTAACTTAGTAATCCTTGACCATAATAATATTTACTACCTTTCAAATGGAAAATTGTTGCAAAAGGGATGAAAAGTACAACAACCATAACGATCACAGTAGAAGTAGGCATTTTTGTGCCATCCAAGACTCCACTAGAATCACATAGGAAAAAAAACACCTAATTTGAACAAGAATTTGGGGGAAATAACTCTCACGCTTTCATGTACAAACATAATTGTTGAGAACTCTATTAGATTATATATGATTCAAATGTCGAGGTAAAATTCGATATGGAATATTGTAATTACAAGAACATCTTAGGGTGAGGGTGAAGGTTGGAAGAGGGCTGAACCTCATATGGCTCTATGATCTAAGCTCACATGCAGATGTACCTCCCCAAGCATTAGGAGCATATTCTACAAAACCGCATATATGGTGTCTGCTGATTCCATCGGTGCCACAGCTAAGAGAAACGTGGGTCTCGGTGGAAATTGACACCCTCCAATAGGTGCAATTCGCGGTACGACTGATTGATTGGCACCAATCTTTTTCTATAAAGGATATATGAGTTAGGGTTTCGGTTTTCTCGAAGATTTGCGATGAATACTTGACCTTTTCGAGATTTGTCTCATGGATCCATTTACCCTTGGGGTATTACATCCTTGTCTCAAGTTTCGTCTCGATCCATGAGGATTTGAAGGAGGATTTCTCGTTTGAAGGTTTGCATGTTCTTGCGGCTGTTCTTGTGTTCTTCCGGTCGTCTCTGTTCTGTGCGCAGGTATCGAGCGAAGCGATCCCAGCGAGCAGCAGCAGCGTGCGAACCAGGTCAGGCCGCTCCGCAGCTGCCGCAGCAGGCCTCCACGGCATGCGGGATGGAATAGCTGCACCAGCAGAGCAGGCCAAGCAGGCCGCCTCAGCTCGTGCGGCCCAGATGAGAACAGGTGGGGTACTTTTTTTATTTTATATTTTTTATTTTAGCATTTTGCAAAAATATATAGTTGGATGAAAAAATTGAAAAACTAGGCTATTGTCGCCGGCTGGTTTTGCAATTTTTTCATCCGATTATATATTTTTGCAAAATACTAAAATAAAAAATATAAAAATAAAAAAAGTTCATAGGTGGGGCAGCAGCAGGCCGTCAGGTGAACCTGGCTGGCCCACGCATGAGGGAGGCCTAGCGCACAAGCAGCAGGCCGGTGGCCCAGACAGCTGCAACGCCTGCAGCTCAGCTTTCAGCGCTAGCAGGCCGTGGAGATCTTCAACGCAAGCACAGTGAGCTTTTCTAATCCTTTGTCAATCCTAGCACTTGGCTAGTTAATACTTGTTCACTTGCTTAAGCACTTAATATGTATGCTCACTTGCTAATCATGCTAAGCTTCTTAAATTAATTGTTATTCCTTCCATGTCTAGTTTAGTAAGTGGTTAGGAGTGCCTTTGCTTTGTCTCATTTGTGCAAACTTGATGGAGTCGATTCATGTTGTGTTTCCGCTGTGATTTGAGCATTTCTTATCGTTTCTACGGTGAGCTTGTCACGTGTTGGCTAGCATCATCTTGATGATACAATGCGTAGTGTGCTTTGGGGTTGCGGTTGGGACATAGACCTTGTTCTCGTTGAGAATTTTTATAGGCTCCCATTCACCCCCCTCTGGTCGCCCCTTCGGTCCTTCACCCCGCACCGGTTCCCATGACCGACTTGTCGAAGTACATCATCAAATTGACAACAGGCACGACAGCAGGATTCACCGCTGATGGATTCTCTACAGGATCTATGCTCACCCTGTCCAGAACAATGTCCTCGGACGCCCTGATTCAAACACAATTCAAGATTAGACAAGCAACTATTGATTGTAAAGTCAATGATCAAGTACAAAAACAAAGGAGTGCTCACTGGGTGGATCGAGGAGGAACTCGGTGACACTTTTTCACCTCAGAACCGGTTGCTCACTTGGGGCCGGCTCATTGGGTGACACGGGTGGCAATTCTTTGGTATTCTCGTCGAGACCTGAAAGAACTAACTCAGAAATGATGTAAGCGTGACTACTGCCAGTACTCGCGTACTCACCACTAGCGGGGGCTTTAGGACATGTGGCGTCGGATACTGCCTCTGGTGTCTTCATAGCGTCAGACATGTTGGTCCCCGACAGGTCCTCCACTCCACCACTCGCAATTGCGGCAAATGAGCCACCACGGAGCTCACACTAGCGGCAGTGTCTCTAGCTATCGCAACTACTTCTTCGGAAGTAGTCTCGGTAGCGTCGAACATAGCGTCTGCGGCATTCTCCACATCGTCATCCTCATCCTTATCATCATTACGCTGCAAGAGCAAAGGTCAACACAAGTCAAGTTGACTACTCGAGATTGACAAGTACTCATACCTCAGTACTCTGACCCTCTGCAAAGGTGATTACCGGCGGCAGAGACCAAATGCTTCCTGATTAACTGCTTTCGCACTGTGGTCCGCGTTTTCTTCGGCATCGGAGCCTGAACGTCTTCATCAACAACATCCTCCACTGGTCGCTTGGAGGTGTCAGCTGCAAACTTGTACCCTTTGAGTACTCAGGACTGCATATCAAAGTCATCAGACAAATTAGAGTCAGATGATGCGATGTCTAAGTCGTCAAGCAACTCAGAGTCTTCATCAGTCTCCTCCACCTCTTCTTCCACTTCCTCCTACGAAGGGTCATCAGACAAGCAAATGTAACGCATAGGCTTGGCGTTTTTCGCGTTACCAGCATCAAGGGGAGGAGGAGGAGGAGAAAAGTATAAAAGGACATCTTCCTGCGTAAGGAACTAGTAGTCGGCAAATGTGACGACTACTAAATACGAGTACTCAAAAGGAGAATGAGTAGGCAAAGTTACCTCTCTGCGCTTGTGCCACCTATCAAACTCCTGAATGGATTCGTCGATTTCAGGCACTCCTCGGAAGTTCTTGAAGAATTTGCCGAGTAACTCCTCCACCGCATCATCAGAAATATCCTCAGGTGACATGCGCGAGGGATCGTCGAAGCCTGAGTACTCGTATCCCCATGTGTCATGCTTCTGCTACGGTTGCACTCTCCTCTTCAGGAAACTGGCCACCACGTTGATACCAGTCAACCCCGACTTCTTCAACTTAGCAATCCTCCATAGCAAGTCAACTACCTGAGGATTCTCTTCAGTACTCGGTTCCAACCACTTGGTTGAGTACCTCGGGTGGTGCCCGGTGATCGCTGGCATGGGAGGGTCGTGATTTTTGATGTAGAACCATTTCTCCTTCCATATGCCATGAGACTGTGAAAATCAAGAATCCCATTGGGATTGAGGTGGACAAACTGAATGCCATAAAAGTCAAGAATACCTCTAAAAAAATCTGATGTTGGAACTACGAATCCTCTCCCAACAAAGTGCGCCCAGATAACTGTTTCCTTCTGATGGGTCTCAAACTGTCAGGTGTTGGCAAATGTGGTCCTCCAGTTCACTATGGCCTCTTCCTGCAGCAACTTGGCTTTCACCAACTCTTGGATCACCTCCTTCTTCATGGTGGACATCTTCCAAGCGGCACCCTAACAAGGCGGGGTGGCCTGATTGGTTGGACTGTACTTTGGCGTCGGTAGATGAACCTCCTTCCCCTTCTTGGACTCCTTCTTGGATCCCTCCATGGCCTTACCCTTGGACTTGTCGGTCTTCTTCCCCATGATCTTCACATGCATAAGGTGGAGCGGCGAAAAAGGGGAGGGGACGGCTACACTAGCCCGCAAGGTCACTGGAACTGGCTAATGGCAGCAGCGGCGGTGCGAATGGTAGCGCTAGGGTTTCAAGGTGCAGAATAGCAGATGCGAATGGGGAAGGCGTAACTCACGGAGGCAGTTGGCCTTATCTTTTATAACAGCGTAACAGATCTAAATGGTTCTGAGATTTTGGGGGAAATGGTCGGTATTTTATGCACTGATCTGATCTCCTCAGGATTTATAGCGAGATTGAAGTCCAACGGTCACGTTGACCATGGTTGACCCCTTCATCACCTGGAAGTAGTCGATCAAGTGCTTGGGGGCTGCGTATACCTCGCCCGTTGGACAAAAAAATCCTTTTTCTTCAAGGATCAAGGAGAGCCGAAACAAAATTTAGTTTGACCCTCAGCCTGATTCTTCGATTCAACCTAAGGCTCGGGGCCTACTCCATATGGAGTGTGATTATCATCGCACTACCATATAAAGATTCAAGACAAAGACTACTGGAAGCAACATCAGATGATACTGAGAGTACCTTCCAGCTGCATGACAGTACTCGAGTACTCGAGGACTAGCCACGATAGAAAGTACTCAACAAGCACCAGGGACTAGTCGCGCAACAACTAATGAGTACTCGGAACTGCTTCATTTGACTACAAAGTACTCGGGGGCTTGTCGGCCATACATCCCCGAGCCCACCAGAATATTTGTACGGACCTACTCAGGGAGACGTACTCGTAACGTATCAGGACATGAAGACTACACCATAGGGCAACGTAGGCTACATGGACTCCTGAAGGACTAGTCAGAATACAAGGAAACAACTCTACCGAGTTAGAGTAGGACTCTATAGTCATGTCCGACTAATACTTTTGTACTCAAAACTACCCTGTAACCCTACTCCCCGGATATATAAGGGACGGCGGGACCCCCCCAACAAGTTCAATCCAATACAAGCATACAACACACAGGACGTAGGGTATTACACGATCTAGCGACCTGGACCTGTCTAGATCGTGTTTGTGTCACCATCGACTCCTTGATTTTGGCAACACCCACCAACCAAAACACTATCTCGGGTACACCCTTGATAGGTTGCCGGGTTAAAACACCGACAGAGGGACCCTCAGCACTCATTGTCTGCTCAGTACCCGCTCTATCAAGATCCACATTGACAGAGGTCCTGCATAAAGCTCATCATAAGAACAAAAAAACAACTACTCATCATCAATGCAGTACTCGAAAAGCTACGAGTAGAATACTCACTTGGCGGGTCGCAGAGGAACCAAGGGGCGCTTTCTCACCCATAGAATCCGTCGGGCACTCAGGGCTCATACATTCACTGGCGGAGGTGGCAGATCTTCTGTATTGTCACCCAGACCTGCAATAATGAACTCAGCAATGGTAGCTGCGCGACTACTACCAGTACTTGCGTACTCACCACCATCGGAGGCCTCAAGTAGTGTGACGTCAGAAACCATCTCCGCGTCTTCACCACCTCACTCAGTGTGGTCTCCGTTGAACCGGCTGACCTGTCAACTCCAACTCCGGCCGTAGCGACTACTTTTGGGACAATCACCTCGGGCATTGTGGTCGCTCCTTCGGTAGTCACCTCAAGCACCACGGCCGCATCGGTGGTAGCTGTGTCCATCACGGTACCTTGACCATCGACAACATCTCCTCCTGTCGTGACTACGTCATGAGCAGTTGTCTCATCAGTGCCAAACACCGCAGCAGAAGCAGTCTCCACATCCTTAGCTATTTCATCATCAGCCTGCAAAAGGAAAGGTCAAAATAAGTTATTACGACTACTCAAGATTATCCTACAAGTACTCATACCTTGGTACACACCCCTTCCACGAAAGTAATTATCGGTGGAGGCGCTTTGAAGGTCTTCAAATGCTTCCTGACCAATCGTTTCCGCACTACGGTCCGCCGCCTTTTCAGTAATGGGGCTGGGAGCTCTTGATCATCCTCCACATCCTCGGTCGGCCGCTTGGAGGTGTCAAACGCAGACTTGTACCCCTTCAAGACACGTGACTGCAGAACAATGTCATAAGATGATTCAGAGTCAGACGACGCAATATCAGAATCGCCAAGAGGCTCAGAGTCCTCATCTTCCTCCTTCTCCTCCTCCTCTCCTCCTTCTCTTCCTATGCATCCTCTTCTGAGCGTACGTAACGCACCGGCTTTGCATTTTTCACATCAACAACAATAGGGGGAGGAGGAGGAGGAGGAGAGAAATACAAAAGAATATCTTCGTGCATAAGGAACTACTAGTTGGGAAACAAGACATTTACCAATATTGAGTACTCAAAAAGAACACGAGTGGGTGAATTACCTCTCTAGGCTTGTGCCAGTTGTCGTAAGCTTGGATGGTTTCATCAACCTTCAGTACTCCTTCGAAGTTCTTGAAGAAGCGGCCAAGCAATTCTTCCACTGCCTCATCAGATATGTCCTCAGCTGACATCCGCGAGGGATCTTAAAAACCAGCATACTCAAAACCCCAAGTGGGGCACAACTTGAAAGGCTGGATCCTTCTCTTCAAGAAGCTGGCAGCCACATTGATGCCAGTCAATCCACCTTTCTTCAACACTGTGATCTTTTTTAGCAGATCTCCAAATTGGATAATCTCCTCGGTTGTCGATTCATCCAACCACCTAGTGATGTACTTGGGGCGGTATCCAGTGATGGCAGGTAGCTGAGGCTTGTGGTTCTCAACATAAAACCATTTTTCCTTCCACACTCCATGAGACTACAGCGTCTCGTACTCTAAGTATAGGTTTGAGTACTTCTCTCGCATCTAGAAGCCGGCTCCTCCTAGGACAGACATGTTCTCTTGGCTGGATTGCAGCTTACAACGAAAAATCTTCCAAAACAAGTTGAAATGTGCATGGATCCCTAGGTCTGCTTCATAAAGATGCACAAAAATCAAAATATGCAAAATCCCATTGGGATTTAGATGCACAAGCTGCAGACCATAGTACTCTAGAATACCTCAGAAAAAATCGGAAGTCGAAACTTCAAATCCGCGCTCAACAAAGCGGGCCCAGGCGACTGTCTCCTTGGGATGAGTCTCAAAATTCCAAGCATTGCCAAGCGCGCACTTCCAGTTGACACCAGCCTTCTCCTGCAATAGCTTGGCGTCGACTAGCTCCTGGATCTCCTCTTCTTTCATGGTGGATTTCTTCTAGGCGGTAGCTTGATTCGGGGGTGCAGTTTGGTTGGTTGGACCACACTTGGGCGACAGCAGCTGGGGCTCCTTGCCCTTCTTGGCACCCTTCTTCTTGGATCCCTCGGATTTCTTCACCATCCTGCTTATCACGCGTCTCTTCACACGCATTCACTAGGGGGTTGTGCAAGGGGAAAGAGCAGCGACCACATCACTCAGAGTGTTGAAAGTTCTACAGGCGATCTAATGGTGCTGGCGGCAGCGCGCAAGATGGATCTAGGGTTGAGAGATGGGCAGTAACAGATGCAAATGGCTGCGTGACCTAAAGGGGACGACCTGCCTTATCTTTTATAACAATAAACGGATCTAATGGCTTCAAGATTCTAGGAGCACGGCCGATAATTTCGCAACGGCTCGACAGTTACAAAATTTATCGCGAGATTAAAGGGGATTGCGGCCCAACGGTCACGTTGACCAAATATTGACCCTTTCACCTCCTGCAACTAGTTGCATAACGGCTTTGGGGCTGCGTACACCGTGCCCGTCGGATGAAATTTTTCAAGATCAAGATAAGATGAAGCAAATTTAGTTTGACCCTCAGCCTGATTCTTCAATTCAACCTAAGTCTCGGGGGCTACTCCATATGGAGTGCGATTGTCATCGCACTACCATATAAAGATTCAAAGAAAACCTACTCAAAGCAAAGTCAGATGAGGCTAGAGTACCTTCCAGCCGCATGACAACTTTCGACTACTCGAAGACTAGTCATGACAGAAGGAGTCAACGAGCATCAGCAACTAGTCGGACATTGTCTGCAAAGTACTCGAGGTTGTTACATTTGACTATAAAGTACTCGAGGGCTTGTCGGGCATACATCCCCAGGCCCACAAGAGGCTTTGTACGAACCCACACAAGGAGACGTACTCGAGTACGTATCAGGACATGAAGACTACTATACAAGGAACGTAGACTACATGGACTCCTGAAGAACTAGTCGGAATACAAGGAAACTACTCTACCGAGTTGGAGTAGGACTCTGTAGTTGTAATCGACTAGTACTCTTGTACAAATACTACCCTGTAAACCTGCTCCCCTAGTATATAAGGGCGGGCAGGGACCCTCTCCAGACAAGTTCAATCCAATACAAGCATACAACACACAGGACGTAGGGTATTACGCGATCTAGCGGCCTGAATCTGTCTAAATCGTGTTCATATGTCACCATCGAGATCCTGATTTTGGCGACACCCACCAACCAAAATACTATCTAGGGTACTCCCTTGATAGGTTGCCGAGTTAAAACACTGACACTTGCACCCTATAAAATACGGACCCCCAGCCCCTGCGTGCGCTTGTCGCCTCATCCCACCATCCTCGCCTTGCCTACACAGCGCCACCACCTTGCAAGGCCGCCGGCTAAGGCGGATGCCATAGCCGTCTTTCCGCTCGATTCGCCGTGTTGAAGCACTACCAGAGCAAGCTGACTTTGCCTCAAGCTTTGCTTCGCCATGCCGCACACCCGTGCCTCTTCTCGCTGTCATCCCATCACCGTAGCGCCGCCAATTGAGGATACCAAGCCGTCATTGGTCATCCGCCGCCTGATTCTGGCTGCTGCCGTCATCCTTGCTCTTCTCTCCCTTTTCACCACCTCGGCGAGCCTAGTAGAGACCACAACGCCGGCGATTTGGCCACCCGAGCTGTTATCGGCCATGAGGAAGAAAGATCTGAGGTTTTGGTACTTAGACCCCTGAAGATCCACTTAATGGTTTAGCTTGTTCCTTGAGTCATCACTTTAACAGATCTAAACCTAGGCTTTGACCTAATGGTGAGCACTATTTGATGTGTCTCGGGAATCTTCCTTGCTAGCCCCAATTGTCTAGGGTTAATCACGATTAGACCCCTGCAGCTTGTTTAGCTCATAGATTTCACATTTTAGCTTCGTTTAATCTCATTCTTGTTGTGTTAGATTCATATCAACTTAAACTACATGTTAGAAGCAAGGGTAATCATATCTTGTGTTTTTGAAGTTTATTTAACATATTAATATTATTATTAGTTGTTTATACACTTGTTTTCTCATTAAAAGCTATTTAGATCTTTAGCTCGCTTTCATAATTAAATGTTAATTTGACTAATACCTATTAAACTAGTTTTTATTAATAAAACCTAATTAAGTGCTACACCACGATTGTTCATAAGTAAACTCAATTTGATTAATGCTTATTCAATTTGTTTTATAAATAAAAGCTGAATAAGTTATATCTCGGATTTTCATAATTAAATGTTAATTTGACTAATATGAATATAAATGTGTTTTTAATTATAATTTGGTTAGTTCAACACGAATCATAAAGTTATGCTCCTAGATGTTCCCACATATGATATCTTTTCCAAATTAAATGTTTAAACTGATATAAACTATACATGAACATATGTAACTAAAATTTGACTAAGCTTTACTTCACATTTCCAAAATATAAATATAATGTGAGTTAATTCTAAGGTAGGATATTTCTCTGAAATATCATCCACATTGATTTCTACATTTAAAATGTATGAAGCACAGAGTTTCTTTTCTTTTATGAACCCAAATCTTTTGATATTGTATCAGTTTCGTTCTAGTCGGTTCATAAGCTATAGTTTAGCAACGTTGTTTCACCATGTTTCATATTTTTGATAATAAAATATGATATTAATTTTGATTAATACTTATTTATTTCTAATTAAAAGCTATTTAGGTTTATACAACGTTTTTCTTTAAGCAAGTGTTAGTATGATTAACATCAACGTGAATGAGTTTCTAATTATTATTTGTTTTAGTTCAATGCGACATATAAAGTTATCGATTAAATGTTATTACATATAGTTTATTTTGTCAAATTTAAAGTTTAAATGGCATAATTTTTACATGAATATTTAAGATGATTAGGTTTTACATCATCTTAGATACAAATATAGTTTGAATTAACTATCACTTAGGATATTTTATAAAAGTATCCTTTAGATATGTTTTCTAATTAAAAATAACTACATCATATAGCTCTTGCCTTTTCTTTTTTAAAAAGTTTCTCCGATAGATGTATATTTTAAGGGTACCATTGTTCTTAGTGTTTTGTGCGCCTTCGTGATCTTAGAATTGAGACATGTCCTTTAGTACGTTCTTTCAAAGCTTTTCTTTGATTGGTGTATTATTCTTAATTGTACTTGTTTGTTTGCTTTGTATGGTTGTGCCAATGATTGCTTCGAGTAGAAGGATCGATGTTCGAAAGATTTGAAGATTAAGAGTTTCAAGAAAGCAAGTGCCGAAGAGCAGTAAGAATAACTTTTCTTTGGAGAAAGGCAAGTATCCCTAACCATCCTTCTATCTATGCTTAGTTACAAGAATACGATGTATTAATTGGAACATGAAGACCACCTAGGAAAATAGTGCAACCACGAAAACTACATGGGTCTAGTCTTGGCTAATTAATTGGAGACTCTAGTTTGGGGTAATCTTACTGAAAGGGCAAGAGGGGGGACTGAGTCGTTGTATAGCATGGTCCACTTGGGAAGTGGGCTTTGCTAAGACACTATGGCCATTAGGGAGATTTATGCACGCCAGACACTGAAACCTTAGTAGGTTACCACTTATTAGGGAATCTTTGTAAAGGTCCCGTAGCATCCCTATACAGTCACACCTTGGTAGTGTGATAACTGATAAGTGCCTACTTTTGCATAGTATGGTTGGGTCCAAAGTTCTTCTGAACTTTTATGCGACTTATGGTGAAAGTGTACAACCTCTGCAGAGTGTAAAACTGATATATCTATCGTGCTCACGGTCAAGAGAGGCCTGGACCCTCACATGATTAATAAACTTGAAGATGTACTTAAATCGTTATTCTGGTTATATCTTGTGACCTTGCTGAGTACCAACCGTAAGTGTACTCATCATCCTTGCTTATCCTTGCTTATTGCTGCTCATAAGAGGAAGGTGTCTAAAGTTTTCTAAAGGTGATCATGTGTTTTGGCTGTCTATCACTGGGCAGGGGTCGACGGCAGCGAGGTGGTGGTGGGTTGGTGGGGGTGGGGTGGGGGGGGGGGGGGGGGCGGCAGCGCCATCCTTCCTGGAGAGCAGAGACGAGGGCAGAATGACTTAATTTTTGGGCACGATTGCCAGTAAGGAAATCTTATTGTAGGACCTCACCCGTTTTATTTACATGCTATATATGTGGATCCACCAAATAGTGTAGTATTATTTCTATATATGCACGCAGTGTGTGAAGTGTGAGCGCCACTTCTCATCCTGTTCGCATCCAAAGAGTTATCGGAAGAGATGATTCCCTCCACGGCAATAATTGCTCTCGTGCTTGCAGTACTGAGCCTGGCACAGTATGCTTTCCTCGTCACCGCCGCCGGCCCCCGGGTCATCATCGTCGGCGCCGGCATGTCGGGTAAACATACCATTATCCATACCAAATCCTTCATCTTTGCGCGAGTATAGTACACAGAGGACGCGCGCTCATGCACCGTTATTATTATTATACATGACTCTTAGCTTTGGTTTGTCAATGCATGCAGGGATCTCGGCGGGGAAGAGGCTGTCGGAAGCTGGGTTAACGGACTTGCTGATTCTGGAGGCGACGGACCACGTCGGCGGGCGGATGCACAAGCAGAACTTCGCCGGCATCAACGTCGAGGTCGGCGCCAACTGGGTGGAGGGCGTGAACGGCGGCAAGATGAACCCCATCTGGCCCATCGTCAACTCCACCCTCAAGCTCAGGAACTTCCGCTCCGACTTTGACTACCTCGCCCAAAACGTCTACAAGGAGAAGTACGCCGTCGATGAGTGAACTGGAAAAGGCTTATGCTAAACCAATATATAAATTAAACTAATCACGCGCATGTGAACCGAAAAATTTTGCACGAATCAGAATTATTAGACGTTAATTATACTCATATATATAATATATATTAGCATGCATATTGTTGTCCAAATTAACATTACCATGTTATTTTGTATATTTTGCTGGCAGTGGTGGTCTCTACGACCAAGATTACGTTCAGAAAAGACTTGACCGGGCGGATAAGGTAGAAGAGAGTGGGAAGAAACTCTCCGGCACGTTGCACCCTAGTGGCAGCAACGACATGTCCATCCTTGCCATGCAGCGACTCTACGATCAGTACGTACATAAACGGATTATTATCCTTAATTCATCTCCTCTCTGTTCAAACGTTTGTGCTGTAAAAGAATATTGCATTCATTTCAGTATTGTTCTACTTCTAACAATCTTGAAAAAGATAGTAGGTCCTGTTTGGATCTACCATCTAAATTTTAGCTGATGAAATTTAGTTACGATGCATCCAAGCAAGATCCAGCTTAAGTTTACCTGACTAAAGATTTCTTTAACTGGTTGAACCTAGTTAAACCCAGCTAAAGTCATAAAACACCGAACTGCTCCTCCACCTTCCTTGGGAAAATCCCCTCCCACCGCCTGTCCCGCCTCTCTCTCGCGGGCTCCCTCGTCGGGGCTGCTGTGTGCCGAGAAGCTTGGGGGTGCACGCGGAGAAGCTCCGGCCGAAGCTCCAAGCTCCCGCTTGCCCGCTCGTTGCTTGCCCGGTCATAGCTCGTCGACTTGCCTGCTACCGCTTCGTCTGCGTAGGTTCGACCGCAGCTCGCCTGGCGTGCTCCCCCTACTCACCGCCTGCTGGTGGGAGGAGGGAGGAGGGTAAGAGAGAAGATAGATGAGAGGTGGGAGGGGTAAGATGTACAAATAACTCCTCAACTACCATTTAGCTGGCGGGTCTATTGACACCGGATTATGACCAATCCTATAAATTCAGAGTACGAGATAGTTGGAGTCACGTACAACAATAAGAAGCTAGCATGCACATACATGGGCATGGAGTCCAAATCGGCTTCATTGGATTGATCAGCAAGGAGAGGCAAGGCTGATAAAAGGTCAGCACGTATGGATAAAAATAATTAGAATATACAACATGGATTCTGGTGCACTTTGCATGCCATATGTGGGAGGCTACCAGAATAATTATGCATGCGACCGATCTTTGCACGTACGGGAGGTTGTTTTATAGAATAAAATATTTTAGAGATAGAGTTGGGTTAGTTAGAGATAGAGTTTTTATTACAAAAGATTGTGTACGTGACTTGCCTTGTACGTGGTTAGATGCCAATTATGTAACGTCCATCCTATAAATATAAAGGGACGTGGCCATTGTAAAGAATAATCACACGATCAATACAACACATCTACCTTTTCGGCTTCACGCCATCGCATTAGGAGTAGGAGTAATGTAGATTTTTCTTTTCGATGAGTTCCTTCTAGTAAGCTGGGCTGCATCGACTTCGATCTCCGGCAAGCTGCAAGTTCCCATCACCAGGTGTTCTAGGCTTTAACCACCGGGCGCATCGCTGTGGTTTCGTCAAGTTTCATCTACCAGTTATCAGGTATCCTAGACTTCAACTTCTGGGCGCATCGCTGTTGTTGGATCTAGTTCTTACCTACAAGTTATCGAGTATCTTGGATCTTTGACTTACGGCCCATCGCTTCTGTCTCGATCTATGGTATTCACTAGTTATCGGTTTTATCATATATTGTAATGCTGCATCGTTTGATCTCTTGCTAGATGTGGTAGAATCACAGTTATTCGTATCGGCTCTCTAGCGGATTGCACGTGCTTTAATGCCCATGGCATGTTTTCATGGTTCTGTTGAAGTATAGATAGATTTGTTTACTTTGAAGGTTTAATCTGTTATCCTTATTATGGCTGCCATCGATCCGATCGAACCCACTGTTAAGGATAATAGGGAAGCTTTGATAAGTCATAGATCTGTTTATATCAAGCAGTTGACTGTTAGCTTCTGTTTCTTATCGACTTTCTAGCTGATAGCTTTTATGCTCCATTATTAAATCGGCTTGGATAGCCGATGAGCCACTCACGCTCGTCAAGATGCTGGAATCGGCTTCATAGCCGATAATTTAGTCATCATGATTTATTTTGCCACGCTATCATCGCTACTGGTGTCAGGATCACATCGGCCTGATCGGCCGGTTGCCTCGGACTTCAAAGGATTATTTTCACCTTGTCAGTTGAATGGTCAAACTGACTGGCATGCCCGCGTATACCACGCGTGCCGATCTACAACCTATACTTGAGCGAAGCAGAACTCTCAGGTTTCGTGTGTTAGTACGTGAAGGTCACCGTATGATTTTTGCGTCAACACACTTTTGGCACACTCGGTGGGATACGGTTATAAGACTCATATTTTTATTCTGATAAAAAGAGCATCTTCAGCAGCTGTATCGAGTTCACTGGCCAGAAAGCAAAATATGGCTAACAAGTTGTTGTAATAGCCGATGAATACATAGACAGCCGGCGATAAATAGGTCTACCATGAAGACCAGCGCAAGCCAATGGGTTGCAACGGCCGATGGAGTAAAGGACAGCCGATGGAATATAATTATACGCTAGCAGCCATGGAACAACAAATAAAAAAGAAGAAGCAGTCGGCCGATGGGCAAAGGAAATAAATAAAAGAAGGAAAAAAGGGCAGCCGATAGGAGAAGCTCCGGCCGACGGACAAGAAATAAATAAAAAAAAAGTAAGAGCAGCCGATAGGAGAAGCTCCGGCCGATGGACAGGAAACAAACAAATAAAAAAGAGAGAGAGAGCAGCCAGTCGATGGTCCCAGCCGATGGGCAACAAACAAATAATAAAAGAGCAGTCAGCTGATGGAGTTTTGTTTCAGCCGATAGTGCTACTGGCTATATTTCAGCCCGATGAAATTGCATCGCCTGATTGAAATAAAAAAACTAGTATCGGGTGGTCCTTTGCGTGGTGAAATAAAAATATCTCTTCATCTTGGTTGATGCAAAGGTGTGGTCGATGGCAAGTCCGATGGAGTTAAAATTGCATCGGCTGATTGAAATAATAAAAAGTTGCATCGGCTGATTGATTGCTTGGCAAATAAAAAAAATCTGCATCGGCTGATTGGTTCAAACAAAATAGTATCGGCTGCTCATAAAATATATCGGCTATTAATTTCGAAGCATGAAATATTCATACTCCGAAATTAGGGGGCCTATGTGTTGACAACAAAAGCTTGTTGGTTACTGCACCAAGTTTTGGTGTCAACAGACTGATCTACTGTTTTCACTGCTAGCGAATTCATCGGCTCAGAGTGGGATCAAGGCATCAAGCTGATAGAGTTCTTTATATTTCAAGAGGAGTCGATGTGGCTTTGGATATTGCAATCAGACGTCATTAGCTCTGAAGACAAGCATCGGACTTCTATAATTAGTTTCGGAACATGAAGCATTCATACTTCGAAACTGGGGGACTGTGTTGACACCGGATTTTGACCAATCCTATAAATTCAGAGTACGAGATAGTTGGAGTCACGTACAACAATAAGAAGCTAGCATGCGCGCACATGGGCATGGAGTCCAAATTGGCTTCATTGGATTGATCGGCAAGGAGAGGCAAGGCTGATATAAAGGAAAGGTCAGCACGTATGGATAAAAATGATTAGAATATACAACATGGATTCTGGTGCACTTTGCATGCCATATGTGGGAGGCTACCAGAATAATTATACATGCGACTGATCTTTGCACGTACGGGAGGTTGTTTTATAGAATAAAATATTTTAGAGATAGAGTTAGGTTAGTTAGAGATAGAGTTTTTATTACAAAAGATTGTGTACGTGACTTGCCTTGTACGTGGTTAGATGCCAATTATGTAACGTTCGTCCTATAAATATAAAGGGACGTGGCCATTGTAAAGAATAATCACACAATCAATACAACACATCTACCTTTTCGGCTTCACGCCATCGCATTAGGAGTAGGAGTAATGTAGATTTTTCTTTTCGATGAGTTCCTTCTAGTAAGCTGGGCTGCATCGACTTCGATCTCCGGTAAGCTGCAAGTTCCTATCACCAGGTGTTCTAGGCTTTAACCACCGGGCGCATTGCTGTGGTTTCGTCTAGTTTCATCTACCAGTTATTAGGTATCCTAGACTTCAACTTCCAGGCGCATCGCTGTTGTTGGATCTAGTTCTTACCTACAAGTTATCGAGTATCTTGGATCTTTGACTTACGGTGCATCGCTTCTGTCTCGATCTATGGTATTCACTGGTTATCGGTTTTATCATATATTGTAAGACTGCATCGTTTGATCTCTTGCTAGATGTGGTAGAATCACAGTTATTCGTATCGGCTCTCTAGCCGATAGCCTGCATCGGCTGTTTAGCCGATTGCACGTGCTTTAATGCCCATGGCATGTTTTCATGGTTTTGTTGAAGTATAGATAGATTTGTTTACTTTGAAGGTTTAATCTGTTATCCTTATTATGGCTGCCATCGACCCGATCGAACCCACTATTAAGGATAATAGGGAAGATTTGATGAGTGATAGATCTAATTATATCAAGCAGTTGACTGTTAGCTTCTGTTTCTTATCGACTTTCTAGCTGATAGCTTTTATGCTCCATTATTAAATCGGCTGGGATAGCTGATGAGCCACTCATGCTCGTCAAGATGCTGGAATCGGCTTCATAGCCGATAATTTAGTCATCATGATTTATTTTGCCACACTATCATCGCTACTGGTGTCAGGATCACATCGGCCTGATCGGCCGGTTGCCTCAAACTTCAAAGGATTATTTTCACCTTGTCAGTTGAATGGTCAAACTGACTGGCTTGCCCGCATATACCACGCGCGCCGATCTACAACCTATAGTTGAGCGAAGCAGAACTCTCAGGTTTTGTATTTTAGTACGTGAAGGTGATCGCATGATTTTTGCATCAACACACTTTTTGGTTACTGCACCAAGTTTTGGTGTCAACAGGGTCCAACACACCTAGCTAAACCTTAAGCTAATTAATATAAAAGATACTAAACTTTAGCTAGCTAAATTTTAGATGGGTGGATCAAATAGGGTCATATTTGAAAGTAGGATGACTCCGTGTTTTTCTCGAGAACTTGCGCATTCCATCAAGAAGATCCAACACGTGTAACACTTCTCCGTTGAATTGAAGACCCTATTGTTAGGTTCCAACCACGATAACCCCTTTCTTTTTCAAAAAATATGATCGTTACTAGAATCGTGCCCGTGCATTGCTACGGGCAATATAGGTAAATGACATTCTAATCTTGTTGGTTAATTCAGTAGACAATGTAAATCATATATGATTATGTTTTTTTTCTAAATATAGGATCGTGCCCGTGCGTTGCTACGGGCAATACAACTTATAGGTAAATGACATTCTAATCTTATTGGTTAATTCAGTAGACAATGTAAATCATGCTTGATTATGTTTTTTTCTAAATATGATTGTCCAAAATATATTGCATACATCTAACTTTATTCATGAAGCATACAGGGCATGTCATATTCATCCCTATTGTAGGAGCACACAAATTGAATATATATTATGGGGAGTGATCCATTGGGTTATATCTAGGGTTCACTATTGCTATTGAGTCTGTATGTAGAGTGTTGCGATGTAATTCTCGACGTGCTTTATATTGGTCCCTCTTTGCCTCCTTCCGTTCAAGCTTCATATTACGCGCACTAGTAGAGAACTGACTTTCGATGCGCCCCCTTTTAATCCCGGTTTAAAGTAGGCCCGGTATAAAAGGGTCCGCACGTGTGGCTGGGACAAAACTAAATCCTTCAGACCCTTTTATCCCGGTTTGTAGTACCAACTGGGATAAAAGGGGGTCTTTTATCCCGGTTGGTGTTTCGAACCGGGATTAAAGGGTCTCCCACGAGTTAGTATAAAAGGATTGGATCCCCTATATAGTCAGATGTGGTGTGTAGGTGGGATGGCAAGGAAGGTACGCGCGAGGCTTGAGGTCGTGGGTTCGGATCCCACGAACCGCGCGCGCATATTTCGCGTGACTTGTGACTTGCGCATGGAGAGGCCTCCCGGGACCCCTGGGAATTTATTTATTTTTCAAATTTTTTTGCAAAACTATTTATCCCGGTTGGTATTACTAACCGGGATAAAAGGGGTCCTATATCGCGCCTGGCGTGGTAGCCCATTTAGTCTATACCAACCGGGATTAAAGGGTGTCTTTAGTCCCGGTTGAGAGACCCGGGATAAAAGACACCCCTTTTGTCCGGATTGCTTTATCCCGGATAGTTTTTCGAGAGATTTGCACCCTTCCAACCGAGACTAATACTCAGTTTTCTACTAGTGGCGCATTTTGATGATCACGTATTGCTTGTCTCTGCTTAGGTGTCATATTTGCATATCGTTCCCTATCTTCTGCATGTCTTGATTCAATTTGCTCACCTATTATTTCTGTCTCTGTTCTACTCTATTTTTATCAGAAGCAATATTTTCACCTAAAAAAATGGACCCAATCAGAGTCGCTAATGACAGCTGAGCATATAGTTAAGCTACATAATTAACATTGTGATGAGTCGTGGGTGTCTAAATTGTAAATTTTTTGTTGTTTGGATCCTTGAGCTAAAGTTTAGTTTGTGTCATATGGAATCTTTGGAGGCTAATTAGGAGGATTAAATATGAGTTAATTATAAAACTAATTACACATATGGAGGCTAATTCGCGAGACGAATTTATTAAGCCTAATTAATTCATGATTAGCACATATTTACTGTAGCATCACATTGTCAAATCACGGATTAATTAGGTTTAATACATTCGTCTCGCAAATTAGCCTCCATCCGTGCAATTGGTTTTGTAATTAGTCTATATTTAATACTTCTAATTAATATATAAACATTCGATGTGATAGGAACTTTAGTCCGGACTAAAGAACCAAACACCCTGCTTGTTTTGATTCAGATTTAGTTCCAGCTCTGCTAGTGAAATAAGCGGTAGTGATACTGTAAAAAAAAAAACAGCCTGCTTGTATTTTTAAATATGAGGGCTTATTTGGCAGAGTTGTAGCTGTCGTTAAACCGACTTTGGCTGTGGATTTTTTGTGGAGCAACTTTTCTCTCTCTCTAACTTATATGGGAACAACGTTTGGCAAATCATCTTCTTTGGTTGTTTAAAATGGATGGAAAAAGTGAAATGTTCATCCTACTTTTTTTTCTCTCCCATTCTTTTTCCCTCTCTTTATTGCCCCCTCTCTTCCTTGTCCACATTCTGCTCCCATTCTTCTCAGCAGTGCTGCACACCACCACCACCCCACTACCCGTCGGCCGGCCCACCACCATCAGCCCACCACGCCGCCGTCCGCCCCCCGCCGTCGGCCCCCCCGCACCGCTGTCCGCCCACCGCCTGTGCCCCCCGCGTCGCCGTCACCCTCCGCCTCCATCCCCTCTCCCTGCGGCCGCGAGCCACCTCGCTCGCGCCATCATCGCCTCCGCTCCCGGTGTCGGCCTCGCCCGCGCTGCCGCCACCGTCTCTCTGTGGCTGCCAGCCTCGTCACCGTGGTTCCATCCCCTCCCACCGGCGGCCACGTCTCCACCACCGCTACCTTTGCCTCCGCTTCCCACTGCCGGCTCCGCTTCCCGCTGCTAGCTACCTCCGCCACGCACCGCCCCCCCACCTCCGGTCGCCTCGCTTCACTGGCGGATCCAACCCAAGGGCAACAAAGCCAATTGATGAGGAGGAGCGGCGGGGAGCCACTTTTTTATCAAATGGCCCCTCTCACCGGGGATTCAGGAGCTTCTTTGCTCCCTTCCCGTTTAGAGCTGGAGCTGGAGCCCTCCCTCCAAAGGGCCGAAATGTGGCAAACTGCAAAACACTACTAGAACACGGATAGATCGGCATTTAGGAAGTTTTCTCCGAGGAATTTAGTAGAAAGCGTTTTGTGTTGGAATCCCGCTTTGAAGGCCCAGAAGTAGTGCTGATGTTTTTGTAACAACAATTTGCTGCATGTTATGGCCCCGTTAGGTTTCTGGGCCTCTTACTACAAACACATTAATTGATTAAGCGCGTGCAAAATGGTCAGCCAGCCGAACGGGCCGGCGACGCCGGTGGACATGGCGCTGGACTACTACAAGTTCGACTACGAGTTCGCGGAGCCGCCGCGCGTGACCAGCGTGCAGAACTGCGTTCCTCTCCCGACGTTCAGCGACTTCGGAGACGACGTCTACGACGTCGCCGACCAGCGGGGCTACGAGTCCGTCGTCTACAACCTCGCCGGCCAGTACCTCAAGACCGACAAGTCTGGCAAAATCGTCGATCCCCGGTTAAAGCTCAACAAGGTAAATGACAGTAACGCGAGATCTCAAAATCATGTGTACGTGAGCATGTCATGAGTTTGGATTTGTACATGTGTAGGTGGTTCGTGAGATCTCCTACTCCCCGAATGGGGTCACCGTGAAGACGGAGGACAACTCGGTCTACCAAGCAGACTATGTCATGGTTTCTGCAAGTTTAGGAGTCCTGCAGAGTGACCTCATTCAGTTCAAGCCTCAGCTACCTGTCAGTTCCGGCCCCTTCATGGCCCCATGTTACATTTAATCAGTTCTATTAGCCAGTTAATTATATTAGCCTTCGTCATCACAATCATCTCACTCTTTCCACACATCGAATCAGGCATGGAAGGTTGTGGCGATCTACCAATTCGACATGGCCGTGTACACCAAGATATTCGTCAAGTTCCCCAAGAAGTTCTGGCCTGAAGGGAAAGGGAGGGAGTTCTTCCTCTATGCGAGCAGCAGGAGAGGTTACTACGTAGTGTGGCAGGTACACACGCCAAACTTTATAACTGCCTAACTGGTAATATTAGCCCGTACTAGCTTATTAGCAGCAGTAACTAAGTGGAATTATGAATGCCACGCAAACTAAACATTTTGAGTCAAATTTTTCAGGAGTTTGAGAAGCAGTACCCTGATGCCAACGTCCTCCTTGTCACCGTGACTGACGAGGAGTCTAGGCGTATTGAGCAGCAGTCGGACAACCAGACCAAGGCAGAGATCATGGAGGTGCTGAGGAAGGTGTTCCCTGGCAAGGACGTCCCTGATGCGACCGACATCCTTGTCCCGAGATGGTGGTCCGACAGGTTCTACAAGGGCACCTTCTCCAACTGGCCAATTGGTGTGAACCGCTACGAATATGACCAGCTCAGGGTACGTACCTGCGAATCCTTTTGTGATCTCATATATCTTACTAGTGTACGTGATTTTGCGATTGTGTGAATAATCTAACATATGCATGCAATGTTATCCAACATCGGTTGTTTTCTCTGCACTCTAGGCGCCGGTTGGGAGGGTTTACTTCACTGGTGAGCACACAAGCGAGCACTACAATGGCTATGTCCATGGCGCTTATCTTGCAGGTACGTATATGTGCACCCATGAGGTCTTCATTTGCCTGTTCTTGAGCTTGCCACAGGGTTTCTTCTGATAAGTTTTGCATTTGCAATGCCAATTTTCGTCGTGTGTTGTCAGGAATTGATTCTGCAGAAATTCTGATCAACTGCGCCCAGAAGAAGATGTGCAAGTACCATGTTGAGGGCAAGTATTACTAGGTTCCAAGAGGCCGATCGATCGTAATGCAATGGCGAAAGAGAAATAAGGCGGCTTCTTCGTATTAAGCGCGCTGTGGTGTGGCTTCTTCATATTAAGCGTGCTGTGGTGTGGTCTACCATCATCATCTAAGGTTTATGGTTACTAGCAAAATGCTAGTGCTTTGCTACAGTGGAATGATAATCGTATTTTTAAAACTCGTGGTTTTTTTCTATTTCTATCACTATATATTTATTGCATTTCTATTAACATGTCCTTATACTGAAATAATTATTCATTTCTCGAACACAGTAAACCAAAATATTTATTGTTTGATGCTCTCTTGGTATGCATGTTTGGTTAATTATTTGTTTACGAGGATATATAGTGTCTAGTTGTTGTTCATAATAAAAAGTGTTTGAGTATTTTAAATGGAGCTCAAAGTTTGAAAGGTGGGTTGTATAAACTGTCAGAATCAGAAGTGCATTGGAAATTTCTGAAACTGAAACTAAAATGTTCAGTTCCCGGCTGAAAGTCAGAGCTCTCAATCTTCCAAACCAAAGATCTTTTGAGCAAAGTTCCTATCTAGAACTTGCAGCCCTATAGTATCTCTACAAGTTTGGTTAAAGACGCTTTGAGAGTTTGTTATTGGAATTTGGATGATCTGTGCTTGAGAAAAGGTGACCTTTCGGTGCTTTAGAGGCAACTGACAGGAGCAAATTCTAAAGGTTCAAACCCCCCCTGGACCCATCTTAGCACAACAAATTCTAAAGGTTCAACCCCCCCCCCCCCCCCCACCCCCGACCCATCTTAGCACAACACGTGGTGCAAAGCGATTGGAATTGAATGCCATTGGTCGGCATGGAACCTGATAAAAAAATAACACGTGCTTCAATTATCCTCTCTCAAAACAATAATATATTTATTCATGTAATTCTTTTTTCTATTTTACACGCATTGCACGTATCATGCCCAATTTTTTGACATAGGATACTTTTTTGATAAAAAAATAAACACAAAATAAGTGAGAGGGTTATTGAGGGTATTTCACATATCTAAAGAAAATCTTTACCACAAAATGTTCAACCGGCAAAAATACAAGGATAATATAACACGAAGAACTTTTTGTGCCATTAAAGTGTACCAAAAATATTTGGAGGCAGGATGTGATGGTGCCGGACTTTGAGTGCTAGTAAAGCTTTTCCTTAATTAAAAAATATGACACCAAGCTTCAACCACATGTAGAGATTAGAACTTCTTGTACTTGAAATGTAAGTGTTGGCGCTAAAAGTCAGCCAATTGACCCTCAGCGTCGGATACACAACCCGGGAGAATCTGCTTAGCTCCTGTTCGGGTGATCGTCCTGGTGCGGTTCGCACGGCGTGCCAGCCAATCTGACCTGTTGATTGGCAAGGGAGAAAGCGTGTCAAATTCCAGGAGTTCCAATCGGCTAAGGTTCCGATCTCGAAAAGCGTATCAGCGGATCGGCCGATTTGCTATATAAAGATAATCGGCTATGATACAGCCGACAATCACGTAGCGATTGCGAAGAAAACTACTAGAGTAAACTAGACAAAGCTACGGAAGCAACACTCGAAATAGATCTAATCGGCTATGCGATAATGATGAATGAAAATAATAGCAACAGAGCCGATAGTTCAAATCTCAAGCTGGATAGCTGGTGATAAAACTAGAATAGTAGATAAAACCTATAATTCTAGGAAATATCGATAACTGGTGAATAAATCTATATCACACCCTGAAATTTAAAAATTTCAGGATGTGAATAAAATAAATAATTAAACAATAATTTTCTGATAATTTTAAAATTTTCCCAACATTTATTTTTCTTTACAGGAAATTTAGTATAGGAAAAATAATTGTTTGTATTTCGGAATTTAATAAGGTTGTTATGTGTCTGTGCATTCATGTCGATGCATCATGGTGTTCCTTGAGTGCAAAAGGTTTTAAAATGCGTTTAGACGATATCCAGACCTTTCAGAGAATTTTCCAATTTTTCTGGAAATTATTCTCCTTTTTCTAGAGCTAAACCCAATTTTTAGTTCTAGAATCCTTCTCATGAACTTCAAGTATTTTATTTAAACTCCTCCATCCATCTTTTCTCTCTAATTCGTGCAGCTTGAAATCTATGCTGCGGTGCTTCCTGTGGCCGTGCCCTGTTGTTGCATGCGAAGCTAGCCACCGCCGCTTGCCGCGCGCTGTTGTTGTCTGCCGCTGCTGCATGCTGCTCAGTTGGCGTCGCAATAGTTATAAGCCACATCGGTCAGTGCAAGCAAACAGCACCATGTATGCCTGTACGCATACGAGCAAGCAGGTCACGTCAATCCCTTTGCCACGTTGTTTTATTGCCAATCTGGTGATGCCATACTTACACCGTTGCTGAGCAATAATTCAATTCCCTTCACATTATCATAATTCATTTGGAAACCATCCACCAGCAGCCTGCAATCTTAATTGCACATAAGCATCAAGCAACATTGCTTAACTGCTTGTCATCATCTGCATGGCAAATGCTTTGGTTAGGTTGCTTACTGCCATGTCATGCATGCTTTTCACATCTTAAATGCGTATGAGGCCACCATCGTATTTACTATATCATCTGAACATTTTTGTCGCTACTTTGTCCTTTCAAGATCCTATAAGAAAATATCTATATTAATCCAAGTCTACTTGTATTATCTTTTGATCCTGTCGTTGCTTCCTTCTCGGGCCAAAGTCAAGCTGCAGTGGTTGCCCTGCCCCTGCACAGGAACGGAAGGCACACGGACCTTTTTCTACAGGTTTCATCTTTGCCTCGGTACCAAGCTGGTCCCTCAGGTCAGCGTTTCGTTTCTCCTAGCTGCAGACGAACACGAGTTGAAGCTTGACCCAAGTTTGTTTCCAACGGCCCGGATCGTTCGGCAAAACGCAAGTTGGGGAATCGATCGAGCACCACGCGTGGCCTATAAACAGCAAGCAACCTCCTAGGCTCTCTTTCCCCATCTACTGCTATTTTTCCCTCGTGCCCTATCCTGTTACGAGGAGTCGCCGCCGCCGCCGCTCGCTTGTGCGCCGTCGCTCCACGCCGCGCGCCTCCCTAGCCCCGCGCCTGCACGCATGCGACTCGCCTGGCGCTGCGCCGCACCACCGGCCGCGCCGCCGGTTGCGTCGCCGGCCGCCTCCGCCAAGCACCGCCGCCGGAGCGCCGCCACGGACTGAAGACGTCGCCGCCGCCTGGAGGAATTTGTGGCTCCTGCATGTATAGTTCCTTGGCCATATTATTTTATTCTCTATGTACTCCGGTGATGTCATGCGTCCATCATATTTTGAGCAATAATTCAGCTCTCGATCTCTCTCTCTTCACCTACATGCATGTTAGGATCAGAAGCTTTGTGCTTATCATCAGCTATCTTCGCATGCACACCTCCGTCCATCTTTTCTCCCGAATCCATGCTACCTGCAACTCGTACTGCTTATGACCGTGCCCTGTTGCTCCATGCCGACTCAGCTGAAGCCACCTCCTGTCTCTTTGCAGCCGCTGCTAGCCATCAGGTGCAAAGCACAGGCCATGCATGGAGGTCCGAGCAACATGATGGTAGCCCTGGAAAGGAAGCCACGTACGTACGAAGCCATCTGCCATGCAAGGATGACAGCTACAGCAATGCAAGACACGTTTGTGCAGAAGCAAACTAGCCATGCATCGAGTTCATGCATCTTTGCTCTCGCCAGCAGTGACATCATGGTGGCATCATGCCTATGCGGTAATCAGGACTTCTCGTTTGTTTGTTCTGTATTTCTTTCCCGTATATTAAAACTTCATAAATCTTGTGGCCTCCAACAGAAACTCCAATGATCTTTAGGTTTTGACTATCTTTGATCTATAGAATAATCCTTTATTTATCTATACAATCCTTGCTCATGTAAGAACCGATTTATCTATTCGTTTTATTTCCTTCCTCCATTGTTGATTCATGGTGAGATCATCCGTGCATCATATTCAAATAACTATCCTTTTCTTCTGAAAATCCATATCTAATTCAATTTGATTCCGATTTTTGCGTTTCTTGCTTTCACATGTTCCTAGAATCGAGCCCTATCCTTTAGTACGCTCTTTTAAAGCCTTTCTTTTGTTTGGTGTATTGTTCTTAGTTGTACTTATTTGCTTGTTTGTATGTTTGTACCGGTGATTGCTTCGAGTAGAAGGATCGTTGTTCGAAAGCTTTGAAGATTAAGAGTTTCAAGAGAGCAAGAGCCGAAGAGCAGTAAGAGTAACTTTTCATTGGAGAAAGGTAAGTGTGTCCTTGTGCTTTTGTCCCAATAATTTTGTTTAATCACTATTGCATATGCTTGCATTAAATTTGTTGGGTCCTATTAAGGTTTGCCTAGTTTTTATGATTATTCCTTACCAACCTGGGTTTACCTTTTTGTTAGGTAGCTATGCTTAGCTGCTATACTTGGGTTATGGTGGTTCTAATGAACAACATGGTGAACTTATTCTATTTATGATATACCTTTTGTTAATACAAGATTACAATATTTAATTGGAACATGGGGCCACCACCCAGGAAAACAGTGCTACCACAAGACTAAATGGCTCTGATCTTGGCTGAATAATTAGAAACTTTAGTCTGGGGTAATCTTACTCGTGATGAGGCAAGAGGGGGGACTGAGTCGTTGCATTATCGGCCTGTGATAGGTTGTGCACGCCAGACACCGAAACCTTAGCGGGTTACCACTGACTAATGAATCTTTGTAAAGGCCTCATAGCGTCCCTATGCAATCACACCTCGGAAGTGTGGTATTGTGCCTGATCAGCACAAGCGTGGTTGGGTCTAAAGTTCTTTTGAGCTTTTACGCGACTTGTGGGTAAAGATGTGCGACCTCTGCAGAGTGTAAAACTGATCGATCAGCCGTGCTCACGGTTAAGAGCGGCCTGGACCCTCACATGAGTAATATACTTGAAGATGGATTTAAATTGTGGTTTATGCTATGGTTATGGTTGTGCCATATGCTTATGGCTTATGTTTATGTTTATATTAATTGTGGGTTGGTATATACTTATACCTTAGTAATCAGGTGCTAATAAAGTTTGACCAACTAAAAATGCTTAATGCAGTCAACCAGTCAGCCTTTCCTTGTTTAACCCTTGCATTCATATTCTCCTCACACTTGCTGAGTACGACAAGTGCTCACCCTTGCTATAAACAACGTTGCTCAGAAGAAGAAGTTGCTATGAAGTTGTGAAGATGGTGCTGAGTCCTAGGCGTACGCAGCCTCCAGTCGATTGCCTGTGAAGTTTGGAGCTTCCGTTTCCATAATTAAGGTGTATATCTCTGATGGTTTGTAAGTCTTTATTTGTATCTTTTTACGTGATACTGTTGCTGTTATTCACTTATGATGTCACTATATGTATGAAACTTGATCCTGGCATACATATAGGTAGCATCCAGTTTTGCCAAAACCGGGTGTGACAATCTAAATGAAACGACAGCGATGCGTGCGAAGTTAAAGCTTAGATATTACTCGATAAATGGAACTTATAGAATCGGCTGGAGATCGTGTCGATGCAGCCCTGCCAACCTGTACAAACTCGTGAAAGAAAAAGAAGTATTGGCGAAGTCGCCGACTTGAAAGTAAAATACGATGAAAAAGTAGATTTGTTTGTATTAATTGATGTGTTGCTTACAAATCTCTAAAGATGGCTATTTATAGCCTGTTATAACCAATTTCCTAACCGACTAAGATCTATCTCTAATTTTAAACGAAAACGAATATTTACAAACATAATTTGTATCGGAGTTGGTTATTGTACTCCCACGGGCCAATCTTTCTCTCTCCCCTTTCTCTGACCCACTTTAAGCCCATATTGGCCCAATCGCTCCAGCCTTCCAATCGGCCGATCTCCGTCCGCCAAAACACTGTAGCGCCAATCGGCCGATTCTCAGCTGTAGCACCAATCGGCTGATTCCCAATCGTGACCTTTTAATCCACCATATCAGCCAATACTTTCTTCTCTTGACGCTGATCCCATACGTGTCAAAATCTGGCGTCAACCGTAAGTAACTGATTTTTATATTACTTGTATTTGCTCTGATTCAATTCTGAGATAACACGCAGCTAAATATATGTACCGAGTGATAGAGACTGCAACAAAAAAGTAACCCTAGCTCAGCTGATTGGAGGGGAGGAGATGTGATTGTGCATTCCAGCCACCTAGGTCCGAGTTCTCTTCAACTCGAATTAGGTTGCCTATTTCTTCTTCTTAACCAAAAACTACTTAGTTCCTCCTAGGCTGGATCAACACATCATGATGTGGAAAGTTAGCGATGCCTTGTCACATTCATTTGCTTATTCAATGGGTCATTTGGCAAATCCAGCAGTAGTGTATTGAACACAACACTAAGCCATATTTATGATGCTAGTAAAATAAAGAGACCGCAAATGGTATTGCAAATATGATTCACTGGTAGAAAACTGACCTTTTATCCCGGTTGGTAGGAAGCAAATCTCCCGGTTGGTAGGGAGCAATTCTCCCGAAAAACCATCCGGGATAAAGCAATCGAGATAAAAGGTTTATCCCGTTGGTAAGTCACACGATTTTTCACACGAAATATGCGTGCGCGGTGCGTGGGATTCGAACCCACGACCTCAAGCCTCGCGTGTAGCTTCCTTGCCGTCCCATCTATATAGCACATTTGACTATATAGGGGATGCAATCCTTTTGTATTAACTCATGGGGAACCCTTTAGTCTCGATTTGTGTTACTAACTGGGACAAAAGACCCCCTGTAGTCCCAGTTGGTAACACAAACTGAGACTAAAGGGTCCAAGGGCTTTAGTCATTTGCAGCCACCTGTGGGGGACCCTTTTATCCCGGTTGGAAATACCAACCGGGATAAAAGATTCCCATTTAATCCCTGTTGGTGTTACCAACCGGGACTAAAGGGTCGAGGGTCTTTTTACTAACTATGATAAAAGGGGAGTCTTTTATCCCGGTTGGTATTTCCAACTGTGATAAAAGGGGGGTCTTTTATCCCGGTTGGTGTTTCCAACCGGATAAAAGGCCCCTCAGGACTTTTTTCCACTAGCCTTTGCAATCGGGATAAAAGGTACCGGTTGATGAGCCTCCCGCCAGTTGCCCAGCTTTAGTCCCGGTTGGTGAACCTTTAGTTCCGGGCTAAATATTAACTGGGATAAAAGGGGTCGATGGAAGGTGAGTTTTCTACCCATGATTATAAACAAGTAACAGAATGCATGCAGCTGCTAGGAAGCACAACATAAGACGACTGATGTAGAGAAAGTTACTGGAATTGAGGATAACCAGAGGAAAGAGAATACAGCTCCTCTTGCGCGGCTACATGCCCCCGGTGAGGAAGAGTTTATTTTCGGTACTTGGAACTATTTTATCAGGTGTACAATAGGTAATTAGGTATAAGCTAAACCAGCTGTACATTCTGTTTTACTGTATAAGACAGGCCCTACTTCGGTGAAGGAGAAACAATACTAAAGTTGCAAAGCCAAAATCGCGATTCTCCAATAATCACGATAATTAGTGCTACATTGTATCTGAGTGGTGCACAGCTGTACTGATCGCCAGAGAATTGATGGAGGCAGGCAGGAGAGAGTTACCGAAGGGAGAGACCGCCAACGCGAAGACCGGCCCACGGTGTGCCTCCCACGCGAGGCACTCCACCGCGTCCGGTCAAGGATCCACGCTCCACCCCATGACCCGGCCATCCACGTGGCCGGTCCACACCACCCCACGACCGGGGTCCGCCACGAGGCAGAGCACTTGCGGCGTCTCGCTCGACACCCTGAAGGGCGCGGCCGCCTTGTCGCCCCAGCGCTGCCGAGCCGGCGGCAAGCGGAAGGCGTTCATGAGGTCCCACGTCCTGACGCCGGCCTCACCCGCGGCCCACAAGCACAGGCGAGCGCCGCCGTGGGAAGCATCACGGCAGCAAGCGAGCGCGCGGAGTGCAGCGTGGGCCTGTGAGAGTGCTCGGAGCGCGACGCGGGTCTGTGACTCCCTGGGTAGGTGCGGGCGCAGCTCAAGCCTCCAACCGAGACGGTCGGTTGGTGCACGCCACGGAGCGGGCGGGAGGGTGGTGCGCGCGCGAGGCCGGGGCAGTGGCGAACTCTGGGAGGGAGTCCGAGTGGTGCGGCCCCAGGGAGGGGCCAGACGGTGGCGAAGCGGGAGGCCGCGGCAAGGAAGGCGGGTAGGGAGTGGCTGGTGTGGAGGAGATGCGACGGCTGCGGGTGATGCAACGCTGGAGGTGTGCGGCTGCGCATGTCGGAGAAGGAACCAGAGGCCGAGGCGGAGATGGCGGGGGCGGGGGTGGAGGTGGGAGGGAGGGAGGCGGATAGATGGGGCACAGGGGAGGCGGCGGGGCGGGGAGCCGTGTGTGAACCTTGTCCCCTCAAGCCCTCACCCTCTCTCTATTCTCTCTCTGCCCTCTCTCCGATGCAGCAACTCACTCAGTGCGGCGGCGGCGGCGCACGTCATTAGCGGTGACCGGCTGCCCTTCCCTCCCACACACCTCACCTCCCCGAGCGGTCTCCTCTCCCTTCCTCCCTCCTATGCACATTTGGGGAGTTATGCGTGGCACCACCAAACCCTAACCATTTAGGACGGTCGGCCTCAATCCGCAACCTCTGTAGTAGCTAGCTGCCAAGATGAGGCAGCGGTCAAACCACGCTGCCCCGACGCCCTCGGTGGCCGCGTCGGCATAGAGCGTGAACCGGGCGGTGATCCCGACCCCGCTGCCGCGGACGAGAACGCTCCGGACGCCGACCTTGCCGCCGAGGCCACGCGCAGGGGTAGTGGCGGGGCGCCCCGCTCCGGTCGCCGGCCTCACCCAATCCCCCTCCTTCGCCTCCCTGTTTCGGAGAAAGGAGAAGTTTTTCCCTTTTAACTCCCCTCCCTTCCCTCATTTTTCCACCCGAGGCCCCCCTCTCTTTAGAATTTGGACTGGAGGTTGATTCATGAAAGTTAAGAGACTTTTTTCAAAATGACCACGACGTACGAAAAAGTTTCTTTAATTTATAATAGGTAGAGATAATAACCTTTCTTTCTTTAATATTAGGCAGAAGAAATATTAGGCAGAGATAATAAGTACTCTTGTGTTGCTCTATTCTGTTGCGGATTGTAATGTTGCATTTTCTCTTTAATAAAACTTCTTTTGAGGAGGGATATTGAATAAAACTTTGTGCCGCATATGCAATTTCACTAGGGAAAGTTTTATTGTCACATGCTGCCGGTTGGTGCTGACTGTTGAAGGCTCGAGGCCTCCGAGACCGGCCCTGTCGGCGACCCAGTGTAAAGGCAATGACGCTCTAGATCATTATTTGTGATTTTGGCAATCCAGTGATAATATAATTATTGGAAATAATGTGTTTGTCAGGTGTGGATCTTTGTAGATTCTTTAAGTCTAAGGATGAAGTTAAAATCAAACCATCCAAATCATAGTAAAATTCCAAAGAATTTTAAAGCATTCAAATGACGATATAAATTTGTGAGCAGTGTTTTTGTCAGCGTCGTATGATTCGCCGGTGCTGCAAAGAAGAGCGTTGTATTCGCGGTATCGATTTAGTTATAGTCAATGTCAAGTTTGGTTTGGGAGCAATTTTTTTCTTTTTTGCACAATTTCGCTAGAAAAAGGGTCGCTAAACCATCTTGCATCATAATTTTGTTACAATACCAAAGAAATATATGAGAATATATCACTAGTTTAACACATTAGACAGATTCACTGTATAAAATTTCGGTAAACAAAATTTATCAGGCCCCGCAGATAAACACAAAATTTCGGAAAATTTGATTTTTTTTCCCCAAGCTCCAACCATTCGAGAACGGTGACAGACTAGCAGTATCTGTCTGAGAAAAATTGCATTAGTTTGGATATAAATTGTATCTTACGCGAGAAAGTTTCGAAGGACTAGAAGGGAAGATTGCAGTCTCTGAAACGTTCCAGCAAACTCCCAACAATCTTCTGACGACACTAGGGATCGGAATAGTTCTAGCCTCTAGCTAGTGCTATGTATCCATTGAAGAATGAATTCACCGGTGGTAAACAAGTTGCAGAATCTGCAATGATATATCTCAACAGACAACACTGGAGTAATAATCTGATTGCACGGTCCATTTAGGCATTCAGAGTACAACATCCGATTGCTAACAGGAATTATTAGTTAGAGCAAACTATAATAGATGTGGCTGACATGAACCTCAGCAGGTTGTTTGGAGGAGCACAACCACACCGTTTCTGATGGCAATATTAGCACTGCTTCTTTTTTTAAGACTTGAAGTAGTGCTTGAACTATCAGAACAATCGTAGTATCGAAGAGAATTGAGCAGCAATCCAAGGATGAATCACGGGTAAACCTACACAAACCCACAACGGGATAACCTATTCTAACTCCACCCAACATGTTTACTTGCTAAACCTAACCCCGCAAGACGTTTAATTTAAGCTCGTTCCCACTCATCTTAAGACACTACGGGAAACTGGATGTTTGCCCAAAAACACTCGGCAAAAGCTTTGCCGAGTGTAACACTCGGCAGTCGACACTCGGCATCGATTTTAACGGCAAAGTTTCTTTACCGAGTGTTTTTTATCGGGCACTCGGCAAAAGCTTTGCCGAGTGCTAGGTTGACACTCGGCAAAAAAAAGTGACGGGGATGGCGAGAAGACAGTAACGGAGGCTTCACCGAGTGCCACGACGGAAAAACACTAGGCAAAAATCTAAGGTTTGCCGAGTGTCATAACTGGAAAACACTCGGCAAAAATCTTAGCTTTGCCGAGTGCTACGAAGAAAGCACTCGGTAATATTTAAAATGTCACCAAGTGTTAAGCCGAATAGCACTCGGCAATATTTAAATCTTTGCCGAGTGTCAACTCCAGTACACTCGGCAAAGTACTATGGATAGGAAAGATTGCATTGTCTCTTTGCCGAGTGTCACGGACAAACACTCGGCAAAGTACTGTGTATCTGACAGATTTTATGGTCGCTTTGCCGAGTGTCAAGGACAAACACTCGGCAAAGCTTTGCCCAGAATGATAGATTTGACTTCTTTGCTGAGTGTAACACTCGGCAAAGCGACCATAAAATCTCTATTGTTATGGTTCGGTCACGTATAACCTCCCACTCAAACAAACATCACAGGCATAATTCACAATAAGCATCACAAGCATAATTCACAATAACCATCAAGTAAGCCACAAATGCAAAGGCAAGTAACAAGTCACAACTAAGTCACAAGTAGTCACTGTGGAGGCCCTGGGAACCACTGCGACAAATTCGGGTCTCGAGGGTGATTATTCGATGCCGCCGATTGATTCTGCACAAAGGAGAAGAGATTGCATGTGTGAGATAAGATTGAGCTAACATTTAGAGCTAACATATCATTTTGAGATAACATATCATTTAGAGCTAACATATAATTTTGAGATAACATATCATTTTGAGCTAACATTTAGAGCTAACATATCATTTTGCGCTAACATATCATAGCATATTTCACTTTGAGCTAACATATCATTTGGCATTTCGACATTTACGACAGAAACAAGTTTTCTAAGTCAAAGTATTCAATCTGCAGTATAAGGTGTCAAGTGACTCACAAGAGTAGCTGTGGGTAGTTGAGGTGGAGGGAATAGCATCGGTGGCGGTGGCAAAGGTTGACCCATACTCGATGCAAAACCCTGCATGTATTGGAACTTTTGCTCCATCCTCAGCCGTTGTTCTTCCTCCATCCTCTGCCGCTCGGCCTCTAGCCTCTGCTGAATCATCTGCTCCATCCTTGCCTCCAACTCCTGCCGTTGCTTCGTTTCTGCTTCCACCTGGGCCTACAATATTTCATCCCAATGTTACATTACAAAGCAAAAGTACGTAAAAATCAATGAACGATGAAAAACAGAAATTACCTCGAGTGCCTCCACCTGGAAGCGTGCAGTGTCCGGCCTTGGGCTTATCGCTAGGGTCGAGCTCGTGCTCCTTGCATGAATCTGGGAGAGTGTAGGAGTACTGGCCGTGTCGATTGTGCTGTCGCCAATCCAGTGTCGGCCATGCTTCTTGCCTCATCCTCCCACCCTCATGACGACTTCTCCATCAAGATCCTAGGAGCTTGGACCATACTCTGGCCCATGGACCTCTTTGCCATCGTTGTGTATTCACTGAGGCGGCTGTAGATGGTCGCATTGCTGTACAACGAGGGTAGGTCCTCCGGGTTGTAGTCGATGTCGGACGTCGCCTTGCCCTTGTGGGACAAAGCCCATGCCTTGAACTGGGAGCAAGGCTGGCCACCATGTGATGACGACTGCGAAAAAAAGCAAAATGATTAGAAATTATGCAGAATTGAGCGTTACAATAAAGAAATGAATTCACATACCCATCTAGCTGCGTATTGGTCGAGGTTGAGGCTCCCTTGATAGTGTGGTGCACCTGGCATCAGCAAACGCTGGCTCCGGCAAGCGTTGTGCATCTCCTCCCACTCGGGGTCGCACCACTTGTCCACCATGTGTTCCCAGCACTGGCGATGCTGGGTGCACCACCATGGAGGGACCTACATCATGAAGTGTATGACATATAAGAAGATGAAATTAAGCGTAATTAATATCAAAAAAATAAGTACTAATGTTCTATATTTACATGCAAGTATTGATCCCAGGTCAGCTTCATGGTTCTTGCCTCAATTTTAGTGATCCTCATCCTTCTGTAGCTAGCGTAGTAGTCGATGATGGCCTAGACGCGCGCCTCGTAGTGCATGTCCTTCACGAGTTTCTTGGTGGCTTCGTGAGCCACAGTAGCCGCCTTGGCCTCGTATCCCTCTTGGCATCTGAAGAAGTCCTGCATATAGATGCGATGTATGCAGTCATTATTTCAAGAATGTCCAGTGAATGCGATGTATTGAGCAATGTAGTGCGACGAAGACTTACCCATAACTCGGCCTTGACCCGCTCCGCCTTGTTGGGGAATACCCTGCCATCCCGATCAAGGGTGTTGCGGGCGGTGATGTAGTGCTCCCACGTGTAGGCCGGCTCCATCCTTCCGCCGACCTCCACCAGGCTAGGGAAGTGTATCCTGCACAAAAGACCAAGGATGCCGTTGGGATGGCCTGCATGATCACCTACAACGACCTTCGTAAAAGCCCTACCCAAGTGATTAAGATAAATTATTAGTTTCTATTGTAATTTTCAACATATCAAACGAAAACTTAGTGATAACATCTAAAGTTACTTACCTTTTCCCAGAGGGTGAAATAACCAGACGTCTCTCAAGAGGTATCGATCGCCTCGGGAGGGTCGAGGGACCTCGCAACCAGACACCTGATGAACCAGAGGAACCGGAACCCCTTGCCTCCTCCTCCATCTGGTCCTGCTGCATCGGTACCTCCTCCTCGTCACCAGAGGTGTGCATGGAAGGTACCTCCTCCTCAGACGATGACGACGACGAAGCTACAGGCGACGGTGACCTCGCTCGAGCCTTTCCTCGACCCCTGCCTCCACCCTTCCCTCGACCCCTACCTCCACCCCTCCCTTGACCCCTCCCGGACTCCTGAGCTGCATCGGACCCTTGAGCAGCATCGATTGATCTTGCGTAAAGTGACGTTACCCTCCGCACACCGCCCACCATTATTCAATCACCTGCAATTAAAAATAGTAAACCAATTAGCATAGATAAACAAAACGTACTTAGAAAGAGATGCAAAATAAAGAAAACATACTTAGAAAATAACATGGTATGACAAATAATAAATCAATTAGTACAGGACATACATGTATTAGAAATAATCATCGTGATTGGGATTAGCTGGATCATAAGTCTCATCATCGCTATCACGCGTGTTGATATAATCATGCCCGTGCTCTGAAGGAGGAACGTCGTCATCATTGTCATTGCCTAAATGTAATCGCTGAAGTAATTCTAAGTCCTTCACATTCTGAACCTTGTCTCCAGCGTCCTCGTCAGCAACCCTTTCATTGCCTACTTCCATTCCGATCACTTCGGTTAAGTCTATCTCAAAACTCCCTTCGAGCCCATCTTGTTGAAAGAACTCTCCGTCATATGTGTTGGGTTCTATGTTGTAATCTTCATTGTTTGGGACAGGTACTTTACCGTGTGGCGATACCTTGTACACAACATCCCAACCCTTAAGACGTTCGACGATTTGACATGGGTATGAGAGATAATAAACTTGCGTGGCCTGTTGAGCCACAATAGACATTGTCTCCTAGTAAGATGGATGATTGTCGAATTTCGACTAGCCCAAGATTAGGGGTCCGTCTCACTACTTCAGGATCAAACCAATGGCATTTTAATATGATAGGATTAAGAGGTTTGCAACCATGAAACATGAGTTCGTATATTTCTTCAATTCTTTCGTAATACTCGACCCCATCAAAGCCTAGCGTAAAAACTCTGGTATTTGTAGTTCTTCGATTGGGCTAACGTTGCTCGTGGCTTGTTGTGTGAAAGCAATATCCATTCACGTCATAACCGGTAAATGACCTGACCCTATAGGCACAGCCATCGGTAGCCTGTCTCAACTCGGCACTCATTGATGCATCGGTTTGGCCCTACAAGTTCAAGCAGGGTAGTTCGTTATATTATTCGCACCTACGAGCAACTTGTAATGTCAAAGTAGGTATGAGCCAAATTGGACAGTACCTTGTGTTTGAACCAAGAAATGAAATCGAGCATTCCATTTCCCATACCATCTCTAAGAAGGGTCGAAGTTTCCTGCGGGGTAGGTTCCCTTGATTCACACCAGAATTGATGATGAAATTCCCTGTACCAATGAGAAACATGGGAGGTGGACACAAAATAGTGACTACTTGAGAACAAGTATGTTGAGAACTTACAGGATGTACGATCCATTTCGGTTAGGTTCATCAACACATATAGCATGATAGTGCGCCACTCTTCATGTTTCAAGGTCTTGTGGGTCGCACCACTTGCACTTCCGAGTTGCCCTCGGAAAATGCTAAGGTTCGATTCATCTTCGCCAGCATTGTAAATTATGCACGCTAGGAAGGTTGTCAGCATAGTATTTTGTTGTGAAGTTTGACACCTCCTCCAGAATGTATGCCTCTGCAATGGATGCTTCAATTTTGCATTTATTTTTACATTTAGTTCGAAGAACCTTTTGACATCTCTCAATTTAATAGCACCAACGGCCTTGCACAGCCCCCCCCCACTCGTGCTTCATATGGGAAGTGCAAAATCATATGCTGCATCGGATTGAAGAAGCCGAGTGGAAAGATCTTCTCCAACTTACAGAGCAAGACATGCACCATTCTTTCCATTTATGGAACCACGGTACAAGATAACTCCTTAGCACAAAGCTGGCGGAAGAAATTGCTCAACTCCGCTAGCATTTGCCGGACATACTCAGGGACATAGCCTCGAACCATCACCGGAAGTAGGCACTCAAGCCATTTGTGGTAATCATGACTCTTGAGCCCGTTGATTCGCATAGTAGCTAAGTTCACTCCCCTCTTTAGATTCACCGCATACCCATCAGGGAACATTAACATTTGGAACCATTCTAATACTTCCCTCCTTTGGGCCCTCATCAGGACAAAATCGGCCTTAGACTTTCTCCATGACTTGCCGCCTTTGGGAGGCACCATGTCTAGCTTTGGTCTATCGCATAACCTCGCTTGATCCACTCTAGCCTTAACGTTATCCTTTGTCTTATCAGGAATGCCCATGATTGTACCAAAAATTGCCTCGGCGACATTCTTTTCAGTGTGCATTACATCAATGTTATGTCGAAGAAAAAGGTCATCAAAATAGGGGAGGTTCCACAACCACGACTTTTGAGTCCAGGCATGTTGCTCACCATATCCCACAAAACCACCTTCTTGTTGAACTTCAAAGTTGCCTTGCATACTAGGCATGGGAACTTCCCGTGAACACACCAGCCGTAGAATATCCCATACGCCAGCAAGTCATGCAGGGAGTACTGGTACCAAACATGCATTTTGAAGTTTGTCTTTGTAGCTCGGTCGTAAGTACATACCCCTTCCTCCCAAGCACAGACCAAATCATTAAATAGAGGCTCCATGTACACACTGATATTATTCCCCGGGTGTTCAGGAATTATCAACGACAAGAATATGTTCTATCGTTGAAAGAGGACGCTAGAGAGGAGATTGAGGGGGGATAACAAACATGGGCCAACAGGTGTACAGGGCAGACGCCATTCCGCAAGGATTGAACCGATCTGTTGCCAGTGCAACATGTACATTATGAGCCTCTAGAGCTTTCTCACGATGAATCACATCAAACCTTGTCCAGGCTTCACCATTGGATGGATGTACTAGCTTCTCAGGATTGTATCGACGTCCGTTTTGTGCCATGTCATCTGTTTTGCGGATTCCTCAGTCATGTAAAGTCGTTGGATCCTCTGTATGAACGGAAGGTACCGTGGGATCTTCATGGGGATTGCAAGCTGCCTCTTCTGACCATCACCAGAGTCTACCTCCAAGAACCTAAAGGATTCACACTTCACACAGTACTTTACTTCCGCATGTTCTTTCCTAAATAAGATGCATCCCATCGGACAAGCATGTATCTGCTCATATGGCATCTTAAGTGCACGAAGGAGTTTCTGTGCCTCATACATGCTCTTTGGCAGAATGTGACCATCTGGGAGCAGGCTCCCAAAAACTGTCAGGATAACATCGAAGGATTCTCGACTCCAGCTAAACTAGGACTTTATGGCCATTAGGCATGCAATAGCATCCAGTTGAGAAACCTTGGTATGCCCGTGAAGGGGTTGCTGTGCCGTAGACAACATGCGGTAATACATCTTTGTAGTTGCCTCTGGCTCCTCCTTCCTACATCCTTCATCGAAGTGTGCTTCATGATAGTCATTTAACATGTCTTCTACCCCGGCATCATCATCATAATCCTTGATGCGTTGTCTCACGACCTCCTCTCTCACACGATCGGCTTCACCATGGTAGATCCACCGGGTATAGTGTGCCGTAAATCCATTCTTGCAAAGATGTTTACCCATGACCTCCTTTGTTTGTCGACACATGTTTGCGCAAATGCTGCAGGGACACCAAGTGAGACTCGCTCCTGTAACCTTGGCAAATGGTAGTTCCAAGAAAGCATCGGTCTTCTCAATCCATTCATCGGTCAACGAACTCTGACTAGAGTGGCCCGTGTACATCCACTCACGGTCATCCATCCTCTAACATATCAGCGAGTAAAATAAAATTCAATTGCATCTATAGTTTCCTATACTGTCTAATAGGTGAAGATAGGTCCTAATCACACCCGAGGATGTGTAGATGGGGTTAGTTTCCATGCTCTACTTGTATCCGAGATAGAATTTCGGCAGCACCTCCCCGCTGTTCTCCAAATACATGTCCTAGTAGGGAGATTGTGTATCCGGAGAACAACAGGGAGATGCTGCCGAAACTCTGTCTTGGATCGGAGTAGAGCATGGAAACTAAGCCCATCTACACATCCTCGGGCTGTCCAAAAAACGTGGACAATTTGAAACAGATACAGTTATAGATATGCAAGGATCTACATATTGCCAACCGTATCTCTTTCGAATGGGAGACGCCTAGGTTACGTGATATACGAACATGATACGGTGAGAGGGGTCTTTTATGCCTCACCTTGCTGTCCTGCAAAGTGACGAGTCAAGGATGGTGCAATAGCCTCTCCTGCAAACCAAGGAACATTATAGTGTCAAATCTAAATTTGGGCAGCACCTCCCCTGCATGGTGAGGTTTCCAAAACCTGCAACATATAAAATGGCACGATGGCCGACAACCACATACACACCAAACAAACGGCACGATGGCCGACAACCACATACACATCGTATACCTTGCAAAACCACGACAAGTCAAAGATGTGGGGCAGCAGGAGGGCAAGTCGGACAACGGCGGCAAGGTGGGGCAGCGAGCGGCGGAGCCTGTTTTAACACATCAATTAGCAATAGGACCAGACCAATTACTAATTACTTATGGAAATGGAAAGTGGGGAACTATTTTTATAAATGAATGGTGCTGACATGATCAAGTGGTACACATGCAGCATATATGAACATAAGAAATTAGTTAATCGGTACAAGCATAAATGATGTACAAAGTGAACAAAATGATTTGTTTGAAGTACATGTTGCAGTTACTAGTTATAAGAAATTTGTTTGAAGAATGTTTACCAGTAGGAGGGTAGGGGTGGTGCAGGGGGCAGGGCGCCGACCGTCGGGGGGCAGGGGTGGCGCAGAGGGCAGGGCGCCGGGGGGCAGGGGCGGTGCAGGGAGAGCCTGCGGCGGTGTCCCGAGGGCACACGAGTGGGAGTGGGGGCAAGGCAAGCCGGCAGTGGGGGTGGGATGCCGGGGGCCTGGCAAGGGCACTCATGGGGCCAGCAGCGGCTGTGAGCAAGCGGTGGCGGCGTTGGCAAGGGAGGCCGGAGGCCGGGTGCGAGCACGGGAGGGAGGCGGGGTGGCGTGGGCCGGTGGCGGGGCAAGGGGCGTCGGCTGTGGGGTGCGAGCACAGACGGTGGCGGCGGGGGTGGCGTGGGCCGGTGGTGGGGCAAGGGGCGCCGGCGGGGTGGTGCGACTGTGTGTGTGAGTGCGTGAGTGGAGTGTGCGTGAGTGCGTGGCCGGCAGGGTGGTTGTCCTGAAAGTTTGCCGAGTGCCCTAGATCTAGCACTCGGCAAAGTCAAGGTTTGTCGAGTGCTAGATTTAGGGCACTCGGCAAACCCCTTTTGTTTTTTTGCCATTTTTTCCAAACGGTTAAGAGGGACTTTGCTGAGTGTCGTATAGGGGACACTCGGCAAACCCAATTTATATTTCATGGATACTTTTTCCTTCTTTTCCTTAATGTGTTTTACTAAATTTGTTCCCATGTACTTTGAAATTACCTTGTCAAATTCACTCAGCAATGCATATTTTATTTTTCTATGAATATTATTCTATTATTTCATGCAGTTATAGCTCAAATTCAATTTATATCAATTAAAATTCTATAATTGCAGTTAATAAATTAAAATTATCAAATGGATCTGAAAAATTACCAAAATTTGACAGGAACCAATCTATGTTGTATATTGCTTATACAAAATGTTTTGAAGTCAAACCCCAATTCGACCATCACTTTGACTCCAAATCTTACCGAATCCATCTCAACGCTACAATTCTTCTTCGGAGATACTTCCGTTTGTAAGCATCATACATGGCAAAATGTGCGAAATCTTCTCAATTTTTTACCACAGCCTCCACATATGATATCATCAGGTATTGACAAATCTCATGATTTTTAGACTTTGTTTGCTTTTTTTAGAATTTAAAAACCATTCAGCCACACATTCGTGGCCGTGTTTCCTGAACAAGATGTTCGAAATTTCCTTTCATTTCCTAGGTAAGGCCTCACACTAGACTCAAGAACATGAATATCATTTTTCCACTCATTTTGTTCCATTATTTCAATCACTTGTAGTTCAAATTTGACTTATACCAAAAAATTCCTCTAAATGCAATAAATTAATTAAATATAGCAAACAGATCAAAACATATACCAAATTTTAAAATATAGTAACACATTTTGTACGAGGAGAGTAGGAAAAGTTTGGATGGCAGGAGGTGAATTTTTTTTTTATTTTGCCGAGTGCCGTGTAGGAACACTTGGTAAACATATGACTTCGCGAGTGTTTCTATAAGACACTCGGCAAACAAGTGTCTTTACCGAGTGTCACTAACGGACACTCGACAAAGTGCTAACGGTCGACACGCCGTCTGACAGCCGTCGCACGTGGCGGTCACGTGGTGGTGTTTTGCCGAGTGTCGCGTTGCTGTTTGCCAATTGTTTTATTTCCGACACTCGGCAAATCTGTTTTTTACCGAGTGTAATTTATATGCCGAGTGTTTTTGGCTCAGCACTCAACAAAGGTGTTGTTTGCCGAGTGCCCAAAAGAATGCACTCGGCAAACATAAAAACACTCGGCAAATTCAAGGTTTTCGGTAGTGAGACATGTTTACTTGCTAAACCTGACCCCACAAGACCTTTAATTTAAGCTCATTCCCACTGATCTTATGGGAGTCAACCTCACAACTTTTGAAGGACCGGGACGGACGACCAGAGGGGGGTGAATGGGAGCCTTTAAAGCCCTATTTGATTCAGCTTCTCGGGTCAGCTTTCTGGCTTCTGGCAGCGAGAAGCTGGAAAGCTGAAACAAACAGTCCAGCTGTTGGGCTGGCTTTCAGAAAGCTGAAAAGCTAGCTTCTGAGGAAATGAACACAAGCTAAAAGGCTGGCTGAGGGGAGCTTTTCCTGGCTTTTGGTGTGCTGAGAAGATAAAAATTTATTACAAAAGTCAATAGCAAAAGGTCAGCAACCAAAAGCCAGCTTTCAAAAAGCTAGCTTTCCAGCCAAAAACCCAAAAAGCAAAAGCTCAAACAAACAGATCCTAAAATTCTCTCCAAGAACAAGACCTATATCCCGATTGTCACTCCAAAAACCCACCATGCGTCTAATCACCAAGATGACACAAGTTAACTCGTGACAAGCTCACCTAGGAATGATTAGAGATGCTCAAAGCGTAGCGAAAGCAAACGCAAAGTGTGACTCCTAAAAGCTTTCACAAGAGATAACAAACCAAGCTACTACTAAACCACTTAACTAATCATGCAAGAATAATTAATTCTAGATTAAGCAAGATAAGTGATTAGCCAAGGGTTAGCACTAGATAGTATCTGGAATAGGTAAGCCAAGTTCACTCGCATGCAAAGGCTAATTAGCATGTAAACAGATCATGATTGTTTAAATAAAGGAATCAACTGTAGCACTGCTGAAGCACGAAAGTGACTTGAAGAGAAATAAACTTCCGTGAAGTTTCTAAGCTGCTGCTGTCGGCCTGCTTGCTGTCTTGGGCCACACATTCTGGGGTAGGTGGTTCTGGGATTTTTTTATATATATTTTTTATTTTACGATTTTGCAGAAATAGATAAGCAAATTAAAAATGAGTAGAAATAGTCCTATGCGTCGGTAAGGGAACGGGTGAAATATCCTCCGGCGCGGCTCCTCCGCCGACTCATTTGGCGGTAACAGACCCCCCGCCTGAGCACTGCGCGCAGCAGCGTGGCAGGCGGCGGCTTCCTACCGTTTGCAGCGGCTCTGCTCACTTTGTGCTTTTTCACCGACTGTAGTTGCACAGTCCAGCTGCTCGGCTGTAGCTCAAGCAACAGCTGCTGAGCCAGCTGCCAGCTGATTCGCTTCAGCTTATTCAGCCGGCTTATCAGTCATCAAATAGTGTTTTCCTCTCACAACAAATTAGTCGTTTTAGTTTTTCAGCCGGCTTATAAGCTGAAGCGAACAGGTCCATTATTGTGCTAGTGGATGCAGCTCAAAGAATTTTCTAGTGAAAACTTCCTACCGTATAAGTGATAGATTGAGTGTTTGGTTATTTACTCGGGACTAAAATTCATGTTACATCGAATATTCAGATTGTTAATTAGGAGGACTAAACATGAACTAATTATAAAACTAATTACACAGATGGAGGCTAATTCACAAGACGAATCTATTAAGCCTAATTAATCCATCATTAGCACATGTTTACTGTAGCACCATATTATCAAATTATTAGCACATGTTTACTGTAGCACCATATTGTCAAATTATGGACAAATTAGGCTTAATAAATTCCTTTTGCAAATTAGTCTCTATCTGTATAATTATTTTTATAATTAGTCTATGTTTAATACTACTAATTAGTATCTAAACATTCGATGTGACAGGAATTTTAGGAGGTCCTAAAGAACCAGGTTCTTTAGTCCGGATTAAAGTTCATGTCACATCGAATATTCGGATATTAATTAGGAGGACTAAACATGAGCTAATTATAAAACTAATTACAGAGATGGAGGCTAATTCACGAGTCGAATCAATTAAGCCTAATTAATCCATCATTAGTACATGTTTACTGTAGCACCATATTGTCAAATCATGGACTAATTAGGCTTAATAGATTTGTCTCACAAATTAGCCTCTAACTATGAAATTAGTTTTATAATTAATTTATATTTAATACTCCTAATTAGTATCTGTGATAGAAATTTTAGTAGCTCCTAATAAACCAAACGGAGCCTAAGGCTGCAGGCCGGCTAGGTACAGCAGCTACAGCTGCTGCTACAAGCAGCTGCAGGCTTGCTGGAGTACTGTAGTCGCTTCAGGCTTGCTGCCGCAGCCGCAGCCTCAGCTGCAGCTCAGCCAAAGCAATCATTTCCGACCACACCAACTTCCGATAAAAGGAGGAGAATGTTTGGGTGGGACCTACAATGCGTGCAATCAATGACTGAGTTGAAAACGACAAGAGCTAGGACATAGAGTGCAATTTGTGCAATCAATGCCTAACTTGAAAACAACAAGAGCTAGGCTGTTCGGATTTTAGTCCGAACTGTTTTCATGTCATGTCAAATATTTGGAGGCTGATTAGAGAATTAAATATGAGCTAATTATAAAACTAATTTTACAGATGGAGGCTAATTCATGGGACGAATCTATTAAACCTAATTAATCCATCATTAGCACATGTTTACTGTAGCATCACATTGTCAAATCATGGACTAATTAGGATTAATAGATTTGACTCGCAAATTAGCCTCCATCTGTGCAATTGGTTTTGTAATTGGCCTATGTTTAATACTCGTAATTAGTATCTAAACATTCGATGTGATAGAAATTTTAGGAGCTCCTAAAGAACCAAACACCCCCAAAGTCTGACGTGTTCTACCCAGCGTACGAGGTCTTACCGCCACCTAAAACGGCGGTAGAGCACCGCCCGTCGAACAAAACGTGGTAAGTCCATACCGTCATTTCAACCGGCGAAACACGGCTGCACCTACCAGCTGGCACCCTTCCGCCAATTCAACTGGTGAAAGGACTCCTACCGCCGTTTGTGTCCGGCGGTATAGTTTCATTTTTTCAATTTTTTGGTTCAACTATTTATTTCTGCAAATTCGTAAAATAAAAAATAAAAAAGTTTCGGTTCTGGCCAGTGTGCTGGTCTCAGGGTTGCACGGTGAGCTGAGCTGCCGCCTTGCCTCTGATCGCTGGGCCGCTAGCTTGGGCCGGCCTGCTTCACTGCGCAGTGCCGCTAGCTTGGGTCGGCCTGCTACGCTGCGCACCACGGCTTGCTGTGCTGCTTCGGTGCGCACCGCGACCTGCTGGGCTGACGCGCGCGCAACTCGCGTGCATGTGCGCAAGCTGAGCGCCTGCCGCCCGACACTTGACAAAGGAAGAACAGGAAGAACTCGAAGAACAAAAACAAAACTTCAACCTAGAATCCTGAAGGACTACGAGGTAGGCAACGCTAGCACAAAATAAAATTTTCTACCGCATAACCAGGAATATTATTGTTATAGATCACGGGATTACCACTAGACGTGCAGGTGCGAAAGCTGATGAAGCACGTCGGGGCAGTGTAATCGATCACCGCGTCGGAGTAGTATAGTCGATCACCTCCACATCAAACGTGCAGTGGTGTCCTCCTCGTGCAGCGGCTCATCCACGTGGTGCAGCGGCTCATCCAAGTGCTGCAGATGCAACATCTCCAAGCTATCCACACGTATGGGGAAGAAGCGTCGCAAACCGGACTGCTACAATCGCGAGTGCAACTCGACGAGGGCGTGGGATGCACAGCTGCTGCTTAGCGAAAAGGGTTGAAACCGTAAGTCGCCCCTACCCCTCAATATATAGGGGTCCCTGACGGGCCTCTAGGTCCGAGGTCCATTAGTACTCCTAAACCTGGTTCAATTTGAATCATATCCTCATTGGGCTTCCAGCCCCTTAAATGTGCGACTCTATAGGTTCACATACGTATAGACATGACGCGAGTACTCCTACTCGGTTAATAGTTGCTAGCGGCCTCTAGCAAGATATGGCAACTCCTATACGTACACGAAGATCATATCAGACGAACCATCATAACATCACGTACATGCTATTCCCTTTGCCTCATGATATTTGGTCTAGCTCCAAGCCGACCTCTCTTTCTTGATCCTGTGATTCGAAATCCCTTTCTAGGTTAACGCTTAACCTCACGTAGCATGGCTGTGCATTTCCGGATCCAATCACTCGATGGGCCCAAAGATATCTCTCTCAAGTAGAGAGTGGCAAATTCCATCTTGACTGATCATGCCTCACAGCATGCTTCCTGACAAACCCGAAAGCTACCTTTATAACTACCCAGATACGGAGTAGTGTTTGACAGCCCCTAAGTAAGTCGATTCACATCTTGAGTACATGCAACAATCTCAAGTCTGAGAACAAAGCGTACATGTTGTGTAAAGAGAACTATGTAACTACATCTCATGTTGGATCGGTCCTAGCACATGTCTCTACACATGCTCACATTATTAGTTTGACATCTCCATGTCCATGACTTGTGAAACATAATCATCAACTAATACATGTACTAGTCTAATATTCATGTGTGTCCTCATATGAACTCCAAAGAGGGACAACTTTAGAATAACCATACAAGTGTTTCACATAGAATTCACATAATTGCAAATCAATTCAAGTAGCCTTTAATGGATATTCAAGGAACATAATATAAACCATGGATACAGTGGAATATCATTATCTCTATGATTGCCTCTAGGGAATACCTCCAACAGTCTCCCACTTGCACTAGAGTCAATCTAGAAGATATCTAATACCCATAGCTCTTACGTGCGCATCATGCTTGGACTGTGGGAGAGGCTTTGTCAAAGGATCCGAAATATTCAATTCTATGTGTATTTTGCATATCTTGATCTCACCCCGATTAACGAAGTCTCGAATGAGATAAAATTGCCGCATTACGTGTTTGTTCCTTTGGTGATTCCTTGGCTCCCTTGCTTGTGCAATAAACCCATTGTTATCACAGTAGAGATTTAATGGACTGGATGCATTCGGGAACACACCAAGCTCAATAAGGAAATTCCTTATCCAAACACCCTCCTTCGCGACTTTTGAAGCCGCGATGTACTCAGCTTCTGTCATAGAATCAGCCACCGTCTCCTATTTGGAACTCTTCCAGCTAACAGCACCACCGTTTATCGTAAACACAAATCCTGATTGTGATTTTGAATCGTCTTTGTCTGATTGGAAATTAGCATCGGTGTAACCTATTACAACGAGCTCCTCCTCACCTCCATACACGAGGAACATATCTTTAGTCCTTCTGAAGTACTTAAGAATGTTTTTCACCGCCATCCAGTGACTATCACCCGGATCAGACTGGTGTCTGCTTATCATACTTAGCGCATATGAAACATCTGGGCGAGTACTTATCATTGCATACATGATAGATCATATAGCCGAAGCATATGGCACTCTACTCATGCGATCCCGCTCATCAGTTGTCGAAGGACACTGAGTCTTGCTAAGGTGTATGCCATGTGACATAGGCAAGAACCCTTTCTTTATCTCTTCCATGCTGAACCATTTCAACACTTTGTCAATATAAGTATCTTGGCTTAATCCTATAAGCCTTCTCGATCTATCTCTATAGATTCTGATGCCCAGAATATATGCTGCTTCCCCTGAATCCTTCATCGAAAAACTATTTTTCAGTGAGGTCTTTACAGATTCAAGCATAAGAATGCTATTTTCAATTAGTAATATGTCATCCACATATAAGATTAGAAATACTACAGAGCTCCCACTAACCTTCTTGTAAACACAAGCCTCTTCTTCATTCTTAATGAAGCCAAACCCTTTGACTACATTATCAAAACGAATGTTCCAACTCCATCATCTAACCCCATTGAAAAATAAAATTGGGTTTTCGGGGAAATTTTGGAAAAAAAGATTAATATGCTTGCTTCAACCCGTATATGGATTTCTAAAGTTTGCATACCTTTTCAGCATTGTTCAGATCAATAAAACCCTCGGGCTGTATCATATACACGTCCTCAATTAAATTTCCATTCAGGAAAGCTGTCTTGACATCCATCTACCATATCTCATAATCGAAATATGCAGCTATAGCTAGAATAATCCGAATAGATTTAAGCATCACTACGGGTGAGAAGGTCTTGTCGTAGTCAACTCCTTGAACTTGTCGAAAACCTTTCGCGACAAGTTGAGCTCTATAGATGTGAACATTTCCATCTGTATCTTTCTTTTTCTTATAGATCAATTTGCACTCTATGGTTTTAACACCATCAGGCGGGTCAACCCAGTTCCAAACTTGATTGTCTCCCATGGACTCTATTTTGGATTGCATGGCATTCTGCATTTTTGGGAGTCTGGGTTCATCATTGCTTCTGCATATGTCGTAGGCACATCATTGTCCAACAATAATATTTTCCGCAATTCGTGGAGCCTTGCCAACCTTCGTGGTTGTGGTGGTGCTTCTCTTGCCATGGGTATCTCAACTTGTTCTGCTACGCTAGCATCACTTGTTGATTCTTGCCCAACTAGCTCATCCCAAACTTCTTCATGATGCACTGTCTTTCCATTCTTCTCCTCTTCAAGAACACTATTCTGAGCGACAAACAATTTTCCCTCTGATCGGTTGTAGAAATAATATCTCAAAGTTTCCTTTGGATGTGCCATGAAAATGCATTTATCCAACTTGAGTGTTATCTTGTCTGACTGAAGTCGCTTGACAAACACTTCACATCCCCAAATCTTTAGAAAATACAAACTGAGAGTCTTTCCAGTCTACATTTCATATGGTGTCTTAACTACGGATTTAGACGGTACCCTATTAAGTGTGAAAGCTGTTGTTTCTAGAGCATATCCCCAAAATGATAACGGTAGGTCCGACTGGCTTATCATTGATCGAACCATGTCCAATAAGGTTCGATTACATCGCTCGGATACACCATTTCTCTGAGGTGTTCTAGGCGGCGTAAGCTGTGGAACAATTCCGCAGCTTTTTAGATGATTGCTAAACTCGTGGCTCAAATACTCACCTCCGTGATTAGATCGTAAGGCCTTAATTTTCTTGCCACACTGATTTTCAATTTCATTTTGAAATTCCTTGAACTTTTCAAAGGTTTCGGACTTGTGCCTCATGAAGTAGACATAGCCATATCTACTAAAATCATCAGTAAAAGTTATGAAGTATTGGAATCCTCCTCTAGCTATCGTGCTCATTGGTCTGCATACATCGGTATGTACGAAATCTAACAAGTCTAATGCTCTCTTAGGAAAACCTGTAAAGGCGCCTTGGTCATCTTGTCTAGGAAGCAAGCCTCACATGTCTCGTATGATTCAAAATCAAACGAACTTAAAAGTCCATCAAAATGGAGTTTCTTCATGCGCTTTTCACTTATATGACCCAAACGATAATGCGACATGTAGGTAGGACTCAAATCATTAGGCCGAGGCCTTTTAGCTCTTATATTATAGATAGGTGAATCATCAATATTTAAAACAAACAATCCATTCACAATGGGTGCACAAGCTATAAACATATTATTCTTAGAGATCACACAACCATTGTTTTCACTCGAAAATGAATAACCATCATATATCAAGCATGAAGGATACATAATGTTTTGACTTAAACTAGGAACAAAATAAAAATTATTCAACTCCATAATAAATCCTAATGGGAGGTGGAGTTGCATCATCCCGACGGTCAACGCAGCAACTCTTGCATTATTGCCCACACGGAAATCAACTTCTCCTCTTTCAATGCTTCTACTTCTTATCGGTCCCTACATCGAATTGCAAATATGAGCAATCGATCCGGTATAAAATACCCAAGAATTAATAATTGTATAAGCAAGAAATATGTTGTCTATAACATTAATAACAAGCGTACCTAAGGTGGAAGTACTCTTACTTCCACCATTCTTCAATGAAGCCAGATACTGCTTGCAATTTCTCTTCCAGTGACCAAGTTCGTGATAATAAAAACACTCTTTGTCTGGAGCAGGTCCAGCTTTAACCTTGGGCATTGGGTTTGGCTTAGAGTTCATATCCTTGCCCTTCTTCTTCCAAGAATTGCCCTTCTTCTTAAAGCTAGGCTTGTTCTGTATTGCCATCACATGGCTGCTGCCAACCCTTTTCTTAATGTCACCCTCTGTTGTTTTAAGCATGTCACACAGTGCATCCAGACCCTTCTTCGCCCCATGCATATGGTAGTTCGAGATGAAGTTCCCATAGCTAAGCGAAAGAGATGAAAGAATAAAATCAGTGGCCAACTCTTGGCCTAGTGGGAAGCCCAGCTTCTCCACCCATTGAACTAACCAACCATCTTGATTACGTGTGGCCCTACTACTGCGCCTTCTGCTAGCTTGCTTTCAACAAAGGCCTTGGACACATTGAACCTTTCAGTCCTAGCCTATGTTTGGAACATGTCTCTAAGCGCCACGATCATATCGTACGCCTCATGGCTTGTTCCAAACTGCATCTGCAGCTCGGGTTCCATGCAAACAAGCATAAGGCAGCTTACTTCAAGATTAGCATCACATGCTTTCTTGTAAGCATTCTTAACGGTAGCAGGTGCATCATCAGTAGGTTCTTCTCGTAACGGGGTATCTAGAACATCTTCCTTGTTATCAGCCCTGGGAACAATTCTCAGGTTACGGATCCAATCCGTATAGTTTTTCCATTCAGCTTGTCCTTCTCAAGGACTGAACGCAAAGCAAATGGTGTGGTGTTGCTAGGTGCTATTTATCTACAAAAAATAATATTGCAAAATACTAAGATAAAAATATCCATGATAGAGTAAATCACATTAAACTTTTAACATAAACTACTCCCACTAAAATCAATATCCCTCTACTGATACTTAGTGATTCAGGATCCACAACTAACAAGTCTACTAGTTAGCTTTAGCATCACCACTAGCAGTCAAGGTAGATCGGTAAGCAACTCCTTGCTAATCATATCACATATGACTCCTGTTGTTGGGTGACATCTCCATATCTCGGCGTCCAACCTTCATGCCCCAAAGTCCTTAATCGTTAAGATGACCTTGTTAAGCAAACCAACCCTTATGCGTGTAAGTATCCGATACAAACCCATCTAGTCAAGGAAAACTAGTGATACTCTAATTTCATAGACCCATCACTAATTGTACAAGACATGGGACGATGCAAGTCTTAGTTGGGAGGGCATACTAACTTAAAGTTTGTGAGGGATCGTTCTACTTCTAACATCACATCATGTAGAGTAAAACAAAACGAATAGCACTCACACAGTTGTGACACAGTATGGTCCGATTTCTAGTGGTGATCTCCATCTCCATAAAACCTGTTCACCATGATGATCTCCATCTTCATGATCCATGTGTTCCATACTCCTAGTGATGTGTCCTCCAATAACTAGTGCAAGCTATTACATCTAATCATCTAGTAAAAGAAGGTTACATAGTTGCTTGGATCATCACAGATTTGACACGCATGTCATTAATTACATTAATTTGACAATACATATGGCTCCAGCCGTATTGCCGTATGCATGACACGCAGGTCATGAATCAGTTACACACATGCATCACATACACAGGAGCCATACCGATCACAAATTTATGCAAAACAGAGTTAGGCGTTCTAACGTCCAAACTTAAAAGGCCCGAAACTCCATCGTCCAAGCTGATTTTGGGAAATCTAATTTCACTGAAAATGACAATGTCGTTAAATTTCATGTGTAACTTTTTCTGTAGATCAATTTTCATATAAAATTCGCCTCGATCCGAGATCGCACCGAAAAGTTACGGCCGTTTTACCGAAACACATGATCTCGGCAAATAATCCGATCTAGTAGTAGATCCAACTCACTACTACGCATCATATGTGCCTAGTGTATGAACCTAGGTTTCGATTGGACCAATCACATTGATCTTCACTTGCTGCAACTGGCATTACGTGTATCACTTAACTCCGATGGCAGAAATTCGACCGGTAGGAGTATGTCGTTACACGACCATTGCAGCAAGAACACGAAACCAGATCATAGATCAATCTGAAAACCCACATATCTCCATATGCACACATCCTGAATCCATAACTAAATAGCATCGGCTTTGATACCCTAAAGGACTACGAGGTAGGCTACGCTAGTGCAAAACAAAATTTTCTACCGCGTAACCAGGAACACTGTTGTTATAGATCACGGGATTACCACTAGACACGCAGGTGCGGAAGCTGATGAAGTGCGTTGGGGCAGTGTAGTCGATCACCGCATCAAAGTAGTGTAGTCGATCACCTCCACGTCAAACGTGTGGTGGCGTCCTCCTCATGCAGCGGCTCATCCACGTGGTGCAGCGGCTCGTCCAAGTGCTGCAGATGCAACACCAACAAGGTATCCACACGTGCGGGGAGGAAGCATTGCAAACCAGACTACTAGATCCGCGAGTGCAACTCGGCGAGGGCGTGGGAGGCACGGCGGCTACTCAGCAAAAAGGGTTGAAACCCTAAGCCGCCCCCACCCCTCAATATATAGGGGTCCCTGATGGGCCTCTAGGTCCGAGACCCATTAGTACTCCTAAATCTGGTTCAATTCGGATCATATCCACATTGGGCTTCCAGCCTCTTAAGTGTGCGACCCTATAGGTTCACATACGTATAGACATGACGCGAGTACTCCTACTTGGTTAATAGTTGGTAGCGGCCTCTAGCAAGACATGCCAACTCCTATACGCACACAAAGATCATATCAGACGAACTATCACAACATCACATACATGCTATTCCGTTTGCCTCACGATCTTTGGTCTAGCTCCAAGCTGACCTCTCTTTCTCGATCCTGTGATTCGAAATCCCTTTCTAGGTTAACTCTTAACCTCACGTAGCATGGCCATGCATTTCCAGATCCGATCACTCAAGGGGCCAAGAAATATCTCTCTCAAGTAGAGAGGGGCAAATTCCATCTTGACTAATCATGTCTCACAGCATGCTTCCTGACAAACCCGAAAACTACCTTTATAACTACCCAGTTACGGAGTAGCGTTTGACAGCCCCTAAGTAACTCGATACACATCTTGAGTACATGCAACAATCTCAGGTCTGAGGATAAAGCATACACGTTGTGTAAAGAGAACTATGTAACTACATCTCGTGTTGGGTCGGTCCTAGCACATGTATCTACACGTGCCCACATTATTAGTTTGACATCTCCATATCCCTGACTTGTGAAACATAGTCATCAACTAATACATGTACTAGTCTGATATTCATGTGTGTCCTCACATGAACTCCAACTAGGGACAACTTTAGAATAACCATACAAGTAAAGAATTTTACATACAATTCACATATTTGCAAATCAATTCAAGTAGTCATTTATGGATATTCAAGGAACACAATATAAACCATGGATACAATGGAATATCATCATCTCTATGATTGCCTCTATGGCATATCTCCAACAAATCCTCCCTCAAAACTTCATGGATCCAAATGAAACTTGAGCTATAGAAGCACCACCTCAAAAGCTAGCAGATCCATGAGAAGAATTTCAAAAATCTCAAGTATTCACGGTGGTTTCGGGAGAAAACCGAACACCCTCCACGAAGAACACGATTTGGGGAAAACTCAAATTCACGTCGAATCCATAAAAGATTTGATGGGGTATCACATCAAAGTTACTCACAAAGGTAATAGGAAAAAATTCCACAAACAAGCCTCGTGGGATTTAATCTCAAACACAAAGAACGAAAATTGAAGATGCTCCGAAAAACTCGAAAAAGAAAAAGGCTCGGGACAATAAGATGAAGTAACTGAGCATGAGATTAATTCCTAGATTACTCCACCATATTCAATTACAAGCCACTTCTAAACACAATCAAAACTAGGATCGCAAAAATATCAACACAAAGATCCACTCATTGTTCCCCCTTTCTCACACCCAAAGGCTCTCACAAATAAATGAGAAGTCCACCACCAAAGATATGTGGATGCCTAACAACCCTCTCCACATATATATAGGCTCTCATTTGGTATCATTTTAGCTTAGTATCTCTATATCATCCTTTGCACCTTGTTGACATGTTTGCTTGTCCAAACTTTTATTCATAAATATGGAATCATGCTGCAATGCTCTAATTCCTCACAATTGATATCATCATTGCCTTGTGTAGCATGATTTGAGTTTAATCTTGATTTTGGGCTTGTCTTGTCTTTGGGTTGCATTTTGCTTTTTCTTTGGATTTTCTCTTCTTTTTAATTGGTGTTGAAGTTTTTTTTTGCCCCCCTTCTTTTCCTAGTTTTTGTTTGCTAGGTGTCTTTGGTTGAGGGGGAGTTCGGCTTCATTTGAGGGGAGTTTTGGACCAAGACTTGCTTTGGTTTTTGATATTCGCTGTTGATCTTTTAATTGGTATCACATTTAATCTTTCAATTGGATTCCATCTTCTTCACTTGGTATCAAGAAATATAAATTTTTGATCCTTCAATTGATATCCCCTTTATGGTACTCAATTGGGATCGTTGGCGGTTCTTCTTTTGCCACAGAGTTTTTGCTAGATTGGTTTGAACCCTCATGAGCTTTCTTCATTTTGAGTCGACCCCCTGGATCAAGCCACATTTACTCGTTTGCAGGGGGAGCTGGGTGTCGGCTTTACTTTCTGAGTTGGACTTTGGAGCTTCTCTTGTATTATATCTGAATAGCCTTTTTTGTCTTGTTAGCATCTTTGTAGTATGCTAGTTTAGCATTGCACTGCATATGTAACATATTGCACCTTGTACACTTTGCACTAGATGAGTTTCTTCTATATATCCTTAGCGTTTACTTATGCTATTTGTGAACTAGTGCATTGTTGGTGATTGTGTTAGCAATGTGCAGCATATGCTCTTGATGATTTTGTCATATAACCATGTTGAGCTAAATCCTTTTCTGAATCAAATGTTAATCTTGAATAATGAATTCTGAAGTGCTTATCACCCATGAGTAGCTACCTAGTTATGCATTGTTCTTGCTTGAATGCTAGCTCCATGTTTAGCTTCTACTTAGAATTCATGTTCTTTTCAATTGGATCAAAGATCTAGGTATCATTGTAAATGTTTAGCCCATGATGCATTCCTTGGGGAAGCAAGGCTTCTTTGTACTGCAAAGGCACTTCATGTCCCTTGTTTTATGTGAATAATGAAACAATGATGAAAAGAAAAATTTAATAATTCACCAAGTGTTTATGCTTAATGTTCATATCTTTGTTTGCTTAGTTGTTACATGGTGTCTGCCAAAAGAAGTAGGCACATGGTTTCAACGAGCCTTGACATGACTTGTGATGTATATGTGGGTGTTTGCAATGATCTCTTGTTGAGAATGTATCTTCCATGTATGAGCTCTGATGGCCTAGTTTAATTTTTGCTTGAGTGAATCATGACTAAGTGCTTGCTCATGTGATGATACTTTTATAAACTGCAAAACTAGTCAACTTGCCTCAACTTTTACTTATATCATAATATCCTCTTGATGGCGATGCAATTGCTCTTTATGATCTACCTGCTTGTGCATTATCTCACTTGTAGCCTTTGTAAGTGCTTTGTGATATATTTGAGAAGCTTGGTAGGTTTTACACCCCATGGTATGCATTTTGTGCTCTCATACGCACTTGATGTTTGCATTTAAGGAGGAGTCTTGCATTTAATGGGGCGTTTTGCATTTGAGGGAGAGCATGTATTCTTTGGCTCCTGTGCATGCATTTCATTATGGCATGTTCTCAGGGGGAGTGCATGTGTTTAGGGGGAGCCTATGAGCTTTGTGTGTGTGCTTTTTTTTGCATACTTTGGTTTCAGGGGGAGTGCATTTGTTTAGGGGGAGTCGAGTTCTTGTGAGTTTTTATGCTCCTGTGCTCTTTTACCGATCGCGTTGAGCTGTTTACCTTTTCTTGAGGAGCCGGTATTTGGTTTGAGCTTGTGTATGCTCTTGTGCTCGTTTGCCGATCGCGTTGAGCTATTTACCTCTTCTTGAGGAGCCGGTGTTTGATTTGAGCTTGTGTATGCTCTTGTGTTCGCTTGTCGGTCGCGTTGAGCTGTTTACCTCTTCTTGAGGAGCCGGTATTTGATTCAACCTTGTGATTTGGTCTCAGTCGTGTAGAGCTGTTGCCCTTATCTTAGGGGGCTGAGATTTTCATTTTGAGTTTCCAGTGACTTTGATATTGGCTTTTATGGCTCTTCTCATCTCCAGCGACTTTGATATTGGCTTTTACTTGATGTTTGATCACTTGGATGAGATTTTTGACTTTTGCCTCTCAAACCATTTCTTTGTGCTTGAACATTGTCAACACACTCATCAAGGGGGAGATTGAGAAAATCAAGTTGATATGAACCTTAATTTTATAGTGATGAGCATTTGACAAATGTTGAAATGACTTTGGCGGCATTTTGGGATTCATGAAGCTCTTGTGTCTTTTGCTTGACTCTTTGGTTGTCTTGTGGGATACATCAATGGGGAGATTGAAAAATGGCTTTGATCCAGTCTAGAATTTTTTTTTTCGAGCATCCATGATCCTTTCTCATCAAGTTGCCTTATGTTTGCTTTTACTTAGCTTTTGGGCACTTGCATGAGTTTTTATTTTGCTTTCAAATTATCTTTTGTCAATGCACTTATCAAGGGGGAGATTGAGAGACCAAGTTGAGTAGTGCCTTTGTCTATTTGTGATAAGTGATTGACCAGATGATTTGAAGCTTTCGGTTGAATCCATACTTCATATGTGCATGATTATGCTAATGGCTAACCGGATGGGTTGTGTTGCGGTATTTGTACAAAACATATCTTGTGTGTTGCGTCTCTTAGCTTTGTGTGTGCAGGTGTATGATGCGATGTGGCGGTCGATGGCATGAGGTAAAGGTCAAGCGCGAAAGGTCCATGCCGATGAACTAGGGCTATGAAGGCTGGACACGAGTAGGCTTGGATCAAGAGACCCGAGGAGTCCGGGCGGAGTTATGGGCAATCCACATGGTGCACGAAAGAGCAAGACTACATGAATGGAGATGGCGTTGGTCGAGTCAAGTGAAACGGAGGCAGGTCGAGTAGGCGGCCCGGGAGCTAGGAGCAAAAGACTTGGAATCGTCGAAGGCTTGGCGGAGGCTGGACACGCGTCGACATCAGTGAGTCAGGCCTTGCGGGGTGTGCAAGAGGGTTTGACCAGTTTGACCTCAAAATCGGGGGTGAGTCACGGCATATGGGTGTGCAGAGGGTTTGGGTGGTTTGGGCCTCAAAACCACCGCGCAGGCAGGTTTGCCAGTTTGGGCCTCAAAACCGGGGGCGAGTCCGGTGCGGCCGGATGGCGTCGAGTCGGAGGACGCGTGGGACCATCGTGAAGCTTGCATCGAGGCGAAGCTAAGTCGTGAAGGCGCCGGGTCCATCCGATGAACGATGAAAAAGATGGACGGTTTTACCCCTATGGGGTATTTGGGTTTTATGCTTAATTAAGAGCATTTTGGATATTTGCTGAATGCCTATACGTATGTGGAGTGGCTGTTTGGGGCAGCCATCTCCTTCGGCTAGTAGGTGGTAGTCTACTGATTTGTTTGTGAGAGGTTTTGGGAGAGAGGTGAGGCGAGAGAAGAGAGGATCTTTGTTTGATCTTTTCGCCATCCTAGCTTTGATTGTGCTAAGGAGTGGCTTGTAACCTGATATGGTGAAATAATCAAATGATCTATTTCGTGCCATCTTGTTCCATCCCGTGTGGATTTGCAATTTTCGTTTGTATTCTTCGCGTTCTTGTTTCTTCCTCTTCGTTTCCTTCACGTTCTTGCTCGATTCGTGATTTGCAGGGAGCTTTGAGTCAAACCGATTGTTTTAAGATGAACTAGAACGGGAGTTGAACCCTTCCACCAAAGAAATTCGATTAAAACCACACGAGTTCATAGATCAGGGCGATTCAATTTTCGGAGTTGAAAAAGTGGTATTCATCACATGATTTGATTTTCCTACTGATTGACAAATATTTGAGCGATGATTTCTTAGGAGTTACTTCCCTGCTGCCTTATGATCCCTTGGTTAAATTTTGGTAGCAGTCGGTTGCGATTTGGTCGAGAAATCGGAAAAATATGTGTTCGTGAGTTTTCGGGGAGCTCTCTCCCGCAGGCCACAGACTGTCCGCCCCACGGACAGTCCGTCTGGTCCGGACCGTCCGGTCCTGCTGCCGCGGACGGTCCGCGCTGTGTCCTTCTCTATGTTTGTGCGCAGGAACCAGTGGCCGTCTGGAGCAAGCGCAGCAGCACGCACGCGCAGGTCAGCAGCAAGCCCAGCAGGCGCGCAAACAGCAGGCCAGTTGAGGCTGTCACGCAGCAGGCAGCGGTGCGTCCCAGCAGGATCGAGTGCAGCAGGTCCAGCAGTTCGAAGTGAACAGCGCACAGACAGCAGCATTTCAGAGCCTGTTTGGATCTGGCGTCCTAATATTCAGAACATACCACCTCGAATGTTTAGATACTAATTAGAAGTATTAAATATAATCTAATTATAAAACTAATTGCACAGATGGAGTCTAATTCGCGAGACGAATCTATTAAGCCTAATTAGTCCATGATTTGACAATGTGGTGCTACAGTAACCATTTGCTAATGATGGATTAATTAGGTTTAATAGATTCGTCTCGTGAATTAGTATAGGGGTTCTTGCAGTTAGTTTTATAATTAGCTCATGTTTAGTCCTCCTAATTAATGTCCGAACATTCGATATGACGATTTTAGTACCTTGTATCAAAACACCCCCTCAGACAGCAACAGCACGACAGCAGCAGGTTCTCTTTTTCTTCTATGCGAAATGTTGCTTCCATGCTATAGTGTCCTATGATTAGGCAATCATTGGCTTCATAGCTTTAGCTCTTTGCATGATCGTATGAAGTAATTAAGTGATTACCTTTGCATGCTTAATTATTAGTTTATCTCTTGAGCTAGTTAATTTTTTTATGAGAGGTTGCTTTCATGCTTCAGTGATAATTGGTCGGTAATCATTGCTATACTTGTTTAATTCTTTTCTTGAATGTATGTGTTGGTTGGCAGCAAGTTAATTGCATTTGTCTCTAGCTAATTAACAGGAGATAGCTTTGCTGATTGCCTCAGTTATTAATTGATCATTGTTACATGCTTTAGCTTCTTAACTAGTAATATCTCTTGCTAATCATGTTTAGTGTTTAATTAATTATTCTTTGCATGCTTAGATAAGTGAAGGTTTAGTAATAGCTTTGCATTTCTCTTGTGCAAGCTTTTCGGTGCGTCATTTTACTTTGCTTCCGCTACGCTTCGAGCATCTCTAATCGTTTGGTTGTCACGAGTTGACTTGTATCATCTTGACGATTAGACATGAGATGTGTTTAAAGTGACAATCAAACTATAGATCATGTTCTCGGAAGAGAATTTTTAAAGATTCCATTTACCCTCTTATTCGCCCGTCCCGGTCTATCATTACCTTGGTCGGGGGGCGCCAGCCAAGGTCCTCGTTAACTGGCACACCCACCCCCTTTCCTCCGAAGGTGAAGGAGTGGTGGCGCACACGCATGGTCAAGGGCGGTGTCTCCTGTCGCTGCGGAGACGGTGGCCCCCTCCCTAGGGTCGCGTCCCGTTGCACAGGGACACATCCTATCGCGTCGAGGCACGTCCTTGCGGTCGCATCCCATCCGTCGGGACTCCGTACCTTTCCTTCTATTTAATAATAGGGGAGAGGCGGAAATCCCCTTGCTCTTCCTTTCTCCCTCTTTCCGCTCGTCGCTGCTTCCTTTCGCCTAGGTCTTTCACGCGTGCCGCAATCTGTTCTGAGGGGAAAGCGAGTCGGGGAGGAGAAAGTGGACTTACGGGGTCGCCCGCCGTCATTCACGCCCAGGATATCGGTCTGGAGGGAGTCCCATGTGAGGGAGGATGTGCTGGAGGAGTACGTGCGAAGGGTATTGTTGCCGCCGAAGTCAGTCGCCGGCTGGAGGGCTCCGGCGCCGGGGACGGTGTTTCCCCAACCCGAGTCCGATGAGGTGGTGTCCTTCCTCACCTTCCATGAGCACGGACTAGGGTACCCTCCGCATCCATTGTTGCTTGGGCTTCTTCGTCGTTGGGGCCTGGAGTTGCAGCATCTTAATCCTACAGGGATGCTGCACATCGCTGGCTTCGTAGTACTTTGCGAGGCCTTTCTTGGGGCCGAACCGGATATAGATTATTTTGCATAGTTTTTCTCTAGGCGTCCTAAGAGCGAAGGCAAGAGATCGGATCCTCCCGCCCCGATCGGAGGTTTTTCCTTGCAGAAGAGGACAGGGGTAAACTATCCGTCATATACCTTGGCGGATTCAATCCGGGCTGGCACGGCGATTGGTTCTACATTCGGAACCCGGCCGAGGCTTCGTTCCCATCGTTCACGGGGAGGAGGCCGTCGAAGGAGAAGAGCTGGACGTGGGGACCCGGCACGAAACGTCTAAACCGTGTGGATGCGTTAGCGTCGACGCTGCAAAGCTGTCTTGACGAAGGTCTTACTGGAGTACGGATTTTCCACACCCTCGTCAGTCACCGGATTGCCCCGCTGGGACAGAGGATGAGACCGCTGTGGAAGTACTCCGGCCCGGCGGACATCGATCGCATGTCGCCGGCAGAGCTGTCGGGGAGTGAGATTTGGGGGCGAATCGACCAGCTGCTGGAGCCGGACGGCCGCAGGACCTTTAATGGGACGCTTGAACCTTTCTCTACCAACAGGCGCCCCACCTTTGTAAGTCCGCTCCCGGCGAGTTCACCTCCTTCCTGTCCCTAGTCCCCTGAATGGCTCTGATTTCTCTCCTTGCATGGGCTCGATGCCCGTAGCTCCCGCCTGGGGTTTCCACGGGGTCCGGACGGTGCGGCTTGGCAAGCTGCCGACCAGCGAGCCGTGGTCGACCGGAAGAACAAGAAGGCCGCGAAGGCTGCGCGGCACCTGAAGAAACAGCAGGAGGCCACTCGGCGCCTTAAGGCAGACGAGGATCCCCTGGACGTGGATGCGGTCCTGGAAGTCCTCTTCCCTTCAGATCCGGATTCGGGCTCCTCCGGAGACGAGTCAGGTGAGGATGTTGTTGAGACTTCGCCCGATTGCCTTGGGCACGCCAGTCCATGCTCATCACAAGTAAGTCGCGTGGGGGAGCCGTCGGGTGCTCCCGAGTCGCGGAAGCGCGTGGCTACCAGGGATGTCTCCCGCGAACGGAAATCGAAGCGGGCGCGTTCGCCGTCGCGCCGCCCAGGGGTACCGCCATCATCGCGGCCCCCGGCGGAGGATGCTGAGGCACGAGGTGGCCAGTCGGTGGGGCACGGTCATGCTTCCGCTGCGCAGGAGTCGGGGGGCGCGGCTGGTACGCGGTGGAGATACCCTGGAGGGACTTTCGCAGGTTGGTGACTCTGGGCGCCAGTATGTCGCTTGCGTCCCGGTCCAAGCGTCCTTGCCTCTAGTCGTTTCAGGGGGGGAAAAGGAGGACAATCCCCGAACATTCCTTTGTTCAAGGCTCCCCCAATGGCGTAAGTGCTCGTGACCCCTTCTCTGCTAGTGGAGGTTGGAGGTGATCTAATCGCTGTTCTTTTTTGTTGCAGTCCTCTGTCGGCGCTACCTGGAATCGTGCCGCCCCTACATACGTGGCGTGGGAGCCTTCCATTCGTCTGTCCCTCGTTGCCGGGTCCCGCTTTTTTTCCACCGTCAGTTAGCGTGCTGACCGTTGCTCCGCCGGCAGCGACTCTTGATGTGGTGATGAATCCCTTGTTGGACGTGACCCTGGCGCTTTCTCTGGCACCGGCTGCGGAGGAGGTGAGGGCGGAGCCCGTGCTTCCGATTTCACCTGGCGGGGAACCGCACGGTTCGCTCCCATGGTCGGGCCTGGGGGCGAGTGAGGATAATAGAGCTGCGCCCGATGGTAGGGTGGCTGAAGTCCGGGTGTCGCCCGAGTTCGCCCAGGCCAACGTACTCATGTGTTCCCTCCCCAGTCCGGATTCCGCGGCTGCGCTGGAGGTGGTCGGGAGAGCGGAGGAACCGTTGATGGCGGGGCTTGATGTCCCCATCGTGGAGGTCGCTCCTTCCAGCACGGCCGAGGTTGGGGCAACTTCAGAGGGCGTACCGACAACTCAGGAGTGGGCGATGGTCCCGGCTTCTGGGGTTGCGGCAGCCGGCTCTTCTAGCGACCTGGAGATGGCCGATGAGATGGTGTGGCCTCATCCGGAAATGCCGGGGAAGGCTCACCTCGTGCTTCGCCCTGAGAGGGAGAAGGAGCTCTGGGCTCTGCTCGGAAACGGCGGGGCGTCAATGCAGTCGGGACTTAGCTCTCTTGTGGAGAAGATGCAGGAGATCCTGGGCGAGGCTGAGTCTGTTTCCTGGACCATGTATTTCGACCTACCCCGCATCGGAGAGGTAAACCCGAGGAACTTTGATTTGCACGTTAGGCTAATTTTTATGCCTGGCCAGTCCCGGGCTGTCTTGATGTGACCGCCTTCGTTTCACAAGAGCTGGAGGTGATGGCAGCTAGCAAGAACCGATTCTTGCAAGAAGAACACAGCCGCTGAGGACAGGACGCCGAGGGGCTGCGCCAGGCCGAGGAGATCGCTCGCGAGTTGGAGGCTGCCCGTCGCATATCCCAGGACCGGGCAGTCGCCGCTGAAGAACATGCAGCTGCTGCGGAGCGGGAGCTGGCCGCAGCGGAGGTTCGCCTGACCGAGGCGGCGGAGCGGATCCGCGAACGTGAGGAGGCAGAGCATCGTGAGGCCGAATGCGCCGCGGCGGCTGAAGTGCTCGCCACGGCGCGGGACGCCGAGCGCGAGTCTGCCGCGCGGGCATCTACGGTGGAGCAGGAAGCCTGGGCGCATGCCGAGCAAGAAATCACTAATTTAGAAAGGATGGTGGCATAGCTGGAAAGGGAGCGGGACATCATCGCGGGCGCTCATGACGTGTTGGACGAGAGGAACACCCTCCTGCACCAGCAGCTGCAGCAGGCGGAGGATAGCCGTCTCGCGGCCATCGCCACGACAGAGAGTGAGTCCCATTGTCCCCGCAGCCTTCATGCTGGAGTGACGTCTGCGTTGACCCCTTCTCCTTGCGCAATTTTGCAGAGGGACCTGAGGGCCGCTCAAGAGGACGCAGGATGGAGCGCGGAAGCGCTGGCCAAGTCACATGAGGAGCGGTCCGCCTTCGCCGAAGAGCTCGACGCGCTCAAGAACGTGGCACAGTTGGTGATCTCCAAGGTGTTGGGATTGGGGTCGAGCACAAGTACGCCTGCTATCAATCTTGCAGCGGTGCCGGACATGGTCCAGATGCTGATTGTGGATGGTATTTTCCATGGTGCGTTGGGGGTGCTGACTTCGGTGGTATCGCACTTCCCCGACCTGGATCTCGAGAGGCTCCGCGGTGGATACGCTCCCGGGATGAACCTTGAAGAAATCCAGGAGTTGGGTCAGAGCTTGGTTCCACATGTGCAGGCGCTTACTGAGAACATCACCGCGAAGTGGGTCATCGAGTCTCGCTTGGCGGAGAATGTTGCTGATTCCAGTGTGGTGGCGCAATCTGAAGTAGAGCCGGGCGAGATCTTGGACACGTCGGGGTCGGCCGCTGATCCACCTGCGATTGAAGGACCCCCAGTCCCGGCGACGGTGGCGCCAGGTGACCGGACCGAGCGGGAGCAACAAGCATGAGGGTAGTTAGTTTTTTCCTTTCGTGCAAAAGGAGAAGTGTGGGAGGCTGTGAGCCGAGTGAACAATGGTGTGTACCTTGGTGAATAATTAGCAGTAATGGGAAGTTGATCCGGCCTATCCTTTGTTTTTACTCTTACATAATTTTCCGCTTGTCGCCCATTCCTTTTCAGACCTGCCAGTTGATGTAGGCTGCAGCCTTGAGAGTCCAGGCGTGGCTCGCGAGACTTGGCTGCTCGTACCGTAGTAGTGGTGGGGATCCAATTGGTCCGCGAGCTAAAAGCGTAGATTACTTAGGGTAACTCAAAGGACAGGATAGGTTAACTTCTTCTTTCATGCACAAAAGAAGGAAGATAGTGTGTTTGTTCGTGAGTTAACAGTGGAAGTGGGAAACTGGTTCCGCCCATTCTCTGTTTCATCCTCGGACAACCTCTGCCTCCTCGCCCATTTCTTCTCAGACCTGCCTACCAGGGCATGGCCCTCGAGGTTCGGCTGCTCGTACCGTAGTCGCGGTGGGGTCCGATCAGTCTAAGGGTTGGAGTGTCGATTGCTTTCGGAGTGAGCAGGAGAACGAGAAGCCCTTTCGTTTGGGTGTGCGGTGTGCCCCTATTTGTTTGGGCGAGATGCATGATTAAGTTATGCAAGAATTTAAAAGAGGGAGTAGTGCACCCCCGTGGAGCCCTCGAGTGACCCAGTCCGAGTGTGCTCAGGCCGGGGTACTGTTGGAGCAGGTGTGTGATGGAAACGTGTCTGGAAAAAGGAGCTAAGTTAAGTAAAGAAGTGACGTAACTGCTCGATGTTCCAAGTGTTGGTGAGGATATTGCCGTCTTCATCATTCAATCGGTACGCGCCTGGTCAGATCACTTCGGCCACCGTGTACGGTCCTTCCCATGGAGGAGAGAGCTTGTGTTTATCCTTGGTCATCTGGGCCCTGCGAAGCACGAGGTCGCCGACCTCTAGGGTTCTTCCTCGGATCTTCCTGTCGTAATACATGCGAAGAGTTTGTTGGTAGCAGGTGGAGAAAATGAGCACCATCTCGCGTGCTTCCTCGAGAAAGTCGATCGAGTCCTGTTGAGCCTTTGTGGCTTTGCCAGGTTTGAACGCCTTCACCCTCGGGGCACCGTAATCGAGGTCGGACGGTAGTACCGCCTCCACGCCGTATACTAGGAAGAAGGGGGTGAACCCCGTTGATCAGTTCAGAGTTGTTCTTAGGCTCTAGAGGATTGCTGGGAGCTCTGCGACCCATCACCCGGCGTGCTTCTTAAGTCGGTCAAAGATGTGTGACTTGGGTCCTTGCAGCACCATGCTGTTAGCTCGCTCAACGTGGCCATTGGTTCGTGGGTGTCTGGCTGAAACCCAATCAACCCTAATGTCATAACCATCATAGAAGTCTAGAAACTTTTTTTCGGTGAAATTTGTTCCATTATCCATGATGATGCAGTTAGGAACGCCGAACCGGTAGACAATATCGAGGAAGAACTCGACGGCCTCTTGCGAGTGGATGTTTGTGATGGGTTTCACCTCGATCCATTTTGTGAACTTGTCCACCACCACGAGTAGGTGGGTGTGACCTCCCGGTACCCTTTTAAGAGGCCCGACCATGTCGTGTCCCCAAACGGCGAACGACCAAGTGATGGGGATAGCCTGGAGTTCCTATGTTGGCAGGTCTGTCTGCCGAGCGTAGAACTGGCAACCTTCACACCTACAGACCACTTCCTCTCCGTTACGCAGGGCTGTGGGATAGTAAAAACCCTGACAAAAGGCTTTCCCTACCAACGAGCATGGGGCTGCGTGATGACCGCAGATTCCAGCGTGGACTTCATGGAGAAGTTGTTTCCCTTGGTCGGTCGGGACACATTTCATGAGCACTCCCAACGGACTTGTAGAGCTCATCGCCGATAGTGATGATCTCATCGTGCTTCGGTCTTGTCTTGTGGGAGAACCACATATAGTATGTAGGCAAGTAGCAACGCCCTCTAGTTAGTCGGATCAAGTGCTATTACTGCCACATCGAGGTTGGGTCCCCCATACGTTTGGTCGGGGCTAGGCTGCGATGTGGGGTTAGGGCCCCTGAGTGTTTGGGCAGGACCCACCTGCATTTGAGGCAGTTCCTCTCGGATGCAGGCAGACGGTTCATGGAGGTCGTTCATGAAGATCCCGTCCGAAGCTGTCTTCCATTAAGCGTCATTTTTGCCAAGGTATCGGCGGCGGCATTGTCCTTTCGTGGGACGTGATGCAGCTCGATGCCTCGGAACTTGTCATTGAGCTTGTGGACTTCTTGGCAGTATGCTGCCATGAGCGGGCTTTTGTAGGAGGACTCTTTCATGACCTTGTTGACGATGAGCTTGGAGTCACCACGGATGTAGAGTCGGGTTGCTCCTAGCTCGATGGTGATATGTAGCCCATTGATCAGGGCTTCATATTCCACGGCGTTGTTCAAGTCACTGAAGTGGAGTCGGATCGTGTAGCAGAGCTTGTTTCCCTCCAGGGAGATCAAGACCACTCCAGCCCCCGCGCTGGTTCCCATAACTAATTCATCAAAGTACATCGCCCAGTACTCGTGGGTAATGTCTGGGTCGAGGTTTGGACTTCCGTCCACTCGGCGATGAAGTCGGCCAAGGCCTGAGACTTGATTGCGGTTCGGGGCGCGTACTTGATGTTATGCCCTATGAGCTCGAGCGCCCATTTAGAGATTCGTCCTGCGGCTTCACGGTTTTGAATGATCTCACCGAGCGTGAACGAAGTGATGATGGTGACCTCGTGCTCAGTAAAGTAGTGCAGGAGCTTCCAGTTAGCCATTAGTACGACATACAAAAGCTTCTGTACTTGGGGGTAGTACACCTTAGCGTCGAAGAGCACCTCGCTGACGAAGTACACCGGTCGCTGGACCTTCAGTGCCCACCCGGGCTCCTCCCTTTCCATGAGGAGAACAGCACTGACCATGTGGTCACTTGCCGTGATGTAAAGGAAGAGGGGCTCCTGCTCGGGAGCTACGAGGACCGAAGCTGAGGTCAGCAACGATTTGAGGCTCTCCAAAGCTTTCTGGGCCTCTTCCGTCCAGATGAACTCATCAGACTTCTTGAGAAGCTTGCAGAGTGGCATTTCCTTCTCTTTGAATTGGGAGATAAAGCAACTTAGGGTGGCTAGACATCCTATTAGCCTTTGCACACACTTGACATTTCGAATCGGGACCATGTTGGAGATGGCTGCGATTTTTCGGGATTGGCCTTAATGCCCGCTCGGATTTTTCGGGATTGGCCTCAATGCCCGCTCGGAAACGATGTACCCAAGTAGTTTCCCCTTTGGGACCCTGAAGACACATTTTTCGGGATTCAACTTGACATTGAACCTCCAAAGGTTCGTGAATGTCACGGTCAAGTCTGCGATCAGATCATCCGTTTGTGCGGATTTCACCACTATGTCATCCACGTTGACGGCGATGGTGCTCCTTGGACGCTCTGACCCGTCAGGGTGGTTGGGTAGGTTGATCTGGTCGGCAAAGTACCGCTGCATGGACCTTTGGTAGGTTGCGCCCGCGTTTCTTAATCCGAATAGCATGGTTATGTAGCAGTACGAACCATAAGGGTTGACGAAAGAGGTCGCGAGCTGGTCGGACTCTTTCATCACAATCTGGTGATAGCTTGAGTAGGTGTCCAGAAAGCAAAGGATTTTGACCCCTAAAGTGGAGTCGACTATCTAATCTATGCGTGGCAAAGGAAGGTGATGCTTAGGGCATGCCTTGTTCAGGCTGGTGTAGTCAACACACATTCTTCATTTTCCATTCTTCTTTTTTACAAGAACGGGGTTGGTGAGCCAGTCAGAGTGGTACACCTCCTTGATGAAACCGGCTGCTAGGACTTTCGCGATTTCCTCGCCAATGGCCCTGTGCCTTTCATCGTTGAAGCGGCACTGGCGCTGCTTGACGGGTTTCGAACCCGGAACGATGTGAAGCGCGTGCTCGGCAACCTATGGCGGAACCGCCCTAATTAACTTAGCTAAAGCACAATTAAGTCGCCTGACACGCGATCATATGCTTTAATCAAGTTAACTTAGCAGTTTGTCGGATTTCATCCGATAAACCACTACACAGGACCGAGAAAGCAGACCTCACACGAATGTGAGTGGTTCTAGAGAATATAATAGATCATCCTGTAATACCTGCCATTTTTAGTCATCAAAGTAACTCTGAAGAAATAGAAGCAATTCATGAAGGAAAGGAGAAGAAATTGGCTAAAAATCAAATTCGAATCAAATTTGACCGAAATTTGAATTTTGAATTTGAAATTCAGGAAAATTCAGCAAAAGTATGGAATTGAAGTATCAAAGTGATTAGAACTTGAGGATCAAGATTTGGGACAATACCTGGTCCCAAATACCTCAAGAAAACTCAAAGAAAGAAATTAAAAACCGAAGTCACTATTCACCATCCGACAATAGAAGTTCAGAAAAACAGCAGCAGAGTCTATTTTGGAAATTAATTTCCGACCAATTTTCCAAATAAGTGGATCAAGACAACTACACAGTGATTAATTATGGACTTTGGACGAGTATCTTCAGGTGTTTTTGATCAGGAACAGTGAGGGGAACAAATTCAAATTTAAGCTCAAAGTCAGCACATTGTCACGGTAGACTGTATTGCTGAATTTGACTAAGTCTGAAAACAGCAATATGTGGCCGAATTTGGAGCTGATTTCAGAAAAATGTAGAACAGAAGGTGTGAGTGTTTATGGGCAAAATGGAACCCTTGGTGGTTGTAGAACACAAATGGGAAGAAGTTGGACTGAAAGGAAAGGTTTTGGACCACTGAAATGATTTACAAAGTAGGGCAAATGACCATGACCAAGTGACTGACGAACTGAATCGGAATTCAATGGAATTCAGTCACCTGAGGCCAAACATTTTGAAATTGCCAACAAATGAATGAAAATCTCGGGCAAGAGTTTAAATATGAATTGTGGAGCTCGAGTTTATCTACAACTTTGCTTAAGTGACTTGTGGACCGTCGGATTCGAAATCAGCCGTGGTGGAGCTCTGAACTTCGGGCGTCAAAAAATAAGAAGGGGGGGGGGGGTGGGGGGGCGACAGAGCAAGCAGGACGTGTCGCTGCCGGTGCGTCTGCCGCTGTCCAGCTCAAGACAGCTAGGCCACCTCCTCACCACGCAAGCCTACGAGTAGACCACGGTGGCAACCATGCGCGCGGTGAAATCTTTCGTATATCTACCGCTCCCGCCGACCGTTTCTACCGCTGTTCTTTTTACCGCCGCCGCCCTTCTGTCCAAGCCATCGCCGCCGACCAAATTCCTCTGCCACGCCTCACCTCCCGTCGATTCCTCTCGCCCACTCCTCCATAGATACCCCAGCTACACCCCTGTCGAGTCGTTGTCCAACATCCTTGCCGGAATACCCTGCACCGCCGTCGTTTCCGTCCACCGTCGCTGCACCTCCTGCTCACGGTGAGCACCTCCTTGCTCTTGTTCTCTTTCTTCTTGGGTAGTCGTAGGCGGGTCCTTGGGATGCTAGAAAGCCGTAGAGGGAGTCGTCGGGGTAAGCTAAGCCGTTGTCGTGCTTAGCCACGACCGGCCGTAGGCGCCGCCGCCCGCCGCCGTGGAGGGAGTAGCTCCGGCCATCTCCCGGGAAGCTGTCGCCGCGCACGGGTGCGCTAGGGCATGGGGATGCTTCCCCGGCCCAGCCCCGTCGCTGGTGGGGCGCCGGTCGGCGAGCCGCACCGCCCCCTGTCGCGCCTGTTTTGGCGGGAGGAGGGAGAAGGTACTGGAGCCACGGGCCCGCGCGTCAGTGGGGAGAAGGAAAGAAGAGAGAGGCAGGCCGAGCGCGGGCGTCAGTTGGGCCAGCGTTCCGGAGGCCCAAGGAGCCTGTGCGGTCGGCCGTTAGAAGAAAGGCCGGAGGCCCAGGAGTTCAGCAGGCCAGGTTTCGCAGAAGGAAAAAGAAAAGAAAGAGTGGGCCGTTGGGCCGGTGCCGGTCCGAGAAGAGAAAAGGAAAAGAAGAATCGGCCCAGAGAGCCCGTTAGAGGAGGGGTAGGCCGGCGGGTAGGATAAATAGGAGAAGGGGTGGGTCCGAGTCGCGGGCCCAGCGTAAGAGAGAGGGGGTAGAATAGGGTCGCGTGAGAAAAGTTGCCGGGGGTGTTTTTTCGGGAAAATTAGATTTCCTTTATAGAATAATTAGTTTAAATCCGAATCTTACCTTTTAAATCACAGAAATTTCTAGGAGTGTCCAAAATTAGTGAAACCAATTTTGTTAGGCTTATTTTATTTTCCTTTATGCATTAAAATTTTTATACCCTAGAAAAATAATAAAAATTTGGGTATTTATTTAATGCCTTTCTTTTAAGGTATTTAAATAAATACTTAATCTTTATTAAATGCATAAAATATGGAACAACATTTTCATAATTACAAATTATTATTAATTCATAGGAAATTAGGTTTTAAAGCTAGAAAATAATTATAACATTTTCTAAAAATAAAAGAAAAGGCCCTAAGTAAGGTTAATTAAGGAAATAAAAATTTTGGGCTAATCTTTTCGGGTTTTTGTGTGTTGGCTTGCAACTTTATCATGATAAATTGTATAGTCCTTATTGGCTTGCAACTTTATCATGAAGGAAAGTTGTATGGTCTTGTATTCAAAAATTTGCACTCCTAAACCCTGCATATGTTGTGTTATAGACACCGAAGCACCAGAAGGAGATTTCTTGGAATATTCAGAAGGATCTCCGGAATTTGAGGAAGTCTTTGAATTGGTCCCCTGCGAGGCCAACCCTTCGGACAGTGCTAACTTTTTTAGCGAACAAGGCAAGCCCCGGTGCATTATACCTATTATTTTGGAATCAATATTTCATGTGTCCATTATTGGTTATTTGCTATATGTATGCACTAAGTCTAGGAGTTGCTTGAAACCCATTCTTGTGCATGATCATACCTTGTTTTAAGGACATCTTTGCCACTTGTTCAAACCTTTAGTAGATAACCCAAGTCTACAATGGCTTAGTTGCTTAAATACTTGCTTTACCAAACCTTAAGGTAAATTTTGAGTCATGCATGTTAATTATGGAAAGATGACTTGGAAATTAAGAAGCGGACAGAAGCTAAGGATGTAGTTCTGTCTGCTAGATTAATCTGGTTAAGGCCCGATTCGTTGTCTTAACCTTTGATCAAGTGAAAGACATCTGATCACTTACTGGGTATGGGACCAGTAAAGCCTAGTAGGTTAGTAAACCCTCTGATCTGGAATACTTCGTACCCGCGCTTGACGTGCTGGAGATTGGCAGGGGCGTAGCCTGAAACTCACATGGTGATCGGGCCAGACGTGGGGTCCCATGTGGGGGTGCGTCCCTGGGTCCGGGTAGTCTTATTCCCAATCGTTGGATTTGCTAATCGAAAAGTCGTTACGTACGACTTGGACAGTCGTATATAGCTGGTGATCAGAATACTCTCCTGCAGGATGTAATATGATCCGGATCGCCGCAATTCTCGGTTATGAATGCACTTGATCACTGTTGAGCATCGTAGCATAAATTCATGAATGCCATATCTTTCTAATAATGTTTGGTGTATGACTTAATACCTTGTTGTTTGCAAATAATCTTTTATCATCACCTAGAATGGTTAGGTAAAGACTTAACCCAAATAAAAGATAAAGCTAAGGTCTCACTTTTAGTAAGCTTTTTGGCAAAAATGTATCAGCCAAGTACACCGAAAAAGCTATCATGTACTTCCAAGAGAAACTATTATATTGGTTAGTCGGGTAAGCCCTGCTGAGTACCTCGTACTCAGGATTATCCCTTGTGGCTATTTTCAGAAACACCGCAGGAGTCTACCGAGGAGGAAGCCCCGAAATCCTAGGGTATTGTTACGAGTCTCACAATACCCTTAGAAGAAGTCTTATAATGCTCATCTCCATCCGAACCGTTTATGTTTTAAATCCTAGAACTCTGTCTAACACTGCACTGTTAAGTTTGCTTCAAACTATGTCCTGTATTAACTCGTACCTCGTGTATGTATGTAAACATGTAATATTTGTTGATGCTATCCCATCGCGGATACAATCCTGATGTATGGCTATGAGACACGACGTGGATCTTTCGAGGAGTCCTAGGGACACTCGACGGACGACCGGACTTATGCTGTTTTAAGTGCGTTTCGAATAATTGCTGCGTCGGCAGCGATTAGGCGCACTTAAACCAGTTTAAGTTGGACGGTTCCGCCACAGCTGGTATCAGAGCCGTAGGTTGGGATAATCAATAGATATTACCATTTAAACACTTAGACTCTATTTTAAACAAAGAAAACATGAGTCACAGGTGGCAGTAGTGTTAACTGGTTGTTTGTTTTGCAGATGCTAACTGTTTGCTGCGTGTCGCTTGTATTCGGTACTATATTATTAGGGAGAGATTACGATGCCACCAATTTCTCTATGAGTGTGTATATGAGTCTGTGAGTACGTAGGAGTCGTTGCATCATGTTGCATAAGCATGTTTTAAAAACTTTTGGGTTTGGTGAGTGCCGCTAGACCTAACCTCGTTTCTTTTATAGGATGTTTCAAGAAGGCTACACCGACCAGGACGGATGGACCCGAGGGCATTACCTGGACAAGCCAGGGTTTGTGCAGCTACTATGGAAAACGCTGCAGGAGTTAGGCTTCCATAACCCTCCAGAGTACTATTGGAGGAAGGAGGACACGTGTCACAAGCAGCGCTGCACTGTTTATGTTCATATCCCAGATGAAGACACCAACCCCAATTGGCGTCTGGAAGAAGTGATGGAGTCGGGTTTTGAGTTTAACGATACAATTGAAAGGGCGGCTATGACTGCTCTCACAGACCTATGTGAGAAGCACAAGGTAGAAATAGGGTCGAGCTCTGCTCGATTCTATCCTATAAAGCATCAAGACGATGGAATCTGGAAGAGAAGGATTAAAGCCCTTAAGAACTCTTCTCGCGTAGAGCATGATATCTTGGTGGCTGCTGCCTCCGACTACATGACGGCCATGTATAACCTGCACCAGTCTTGCATCAGGGAATACTATAATCAGAGGAAGAAAAATGAAGATGCCAAGATGGAATTAATGGGTGCCAGACACGATAAAGAGTTGTACAAGAAGGCGGCATTAGCAAGGGAACACGACATGGAGAAAATCATGAGAGAGCAGTCCAGAAGAATAGATGAATATGAAGAGAAGCTCAGGGTAATGCAGAGATTCATGGATGCCAGTAGGAGTATGGCAGACAGGGCTAGAGAAGAAGCTGAATCCAATGTTAATAGGCTCGAGGCAGAAAGATTCCAGCAGCTGGACGAAATCTTATCTCTTCATCTAGCTTTGGAGGAAATGCAGGTCCAGGTACCTGCTCAGAACATAGTCAATGTTCCACTGCCTCCACCACCGGAAGAACCCCAGCCACCGAACCCAGAAGAAGCAGACCAGTTGGTGGACGTTGTAGGAGTGGAGGGTGATATTGCTCCACCTGCAGCTCCCGAGATCGACTTATACGCTCACGAGAATTTAGAAGGGTTTGATGTCGACATGGAAGATGATCTGGGTGAAGCTCCCATGGGAAACCAACAATTTTCCTGGGCCGATGCAAACGCCGATGGGTTAGATCCACAAGGCTACGGACCTATGCAGCAGTGGGGTGAGGCTGAGCAGGAAGGCGGGGAAGAAGAAGAAGACCCCGAAGAAATGGAGGGAAATTCCGGAGTTAGTACCTCTGCATCCTACACTTCCTACACTTCAAGTGACCCCGGGCCAGAGTCAGAGAGTGAGAACTCAGTAAATCAGGCCCCACCTATCGCTCCTCCGGGACAGACGCTGATGACAGTGGACCAGGATATTCTGCAGGCTGCGATGGCCCGGCTGGAACTAAATGGTGAAGAGCTAGGCATCTACCCCTACGATGGTTGAAGCCAGATCGTAACCAAGAGATGTTGTGATGTATTTATGTAAGATAAAGGCAGTAGACGAGGTAGTACGGTGGTTTTGTAAAAAGTAACTTCAAGTCATGTAATATAAATAAATATGTATATAAGTGTGGTTTGTGTGTAATTACGATAGTCATGCTGTGATGTGTGAAATACTAGTGTGCACAGGGAACTGTTGGTGAAATGTAATTTAGATATTAATACTCTGTTTGCTTTTGACAGCATGACGGATCCGAGAGGTCCACGAGCTTCAGGGTCAGGGGGCCACAAGGAGAATTTACCTAGAGCTCCAACGCTGGTAGATGCTATAGCCAGCCTCATGAATTCAGGAGCCGAATAGGCTCGACTACTTCAAATGATCGTGCAAAACACCGGTAATGGTGGAAACCTACGGACCCAGAACGGGGTGTATCCTACACCCAGTTCCTGGAAACTCGTCCTCCAATATTCTTGAAAGCTGAGCACCCACTGGAAGCTAATGAATGGCTTCAGACGATGGAGCAGAAATTTTGGGTGATTTCCTAGTGCACCACCACCCAGAAGGCGGAGTTTGCTGGACTCCAGCTCCAAGGTCCCGCTGGGACCTGGTGGACCAGTTATCTGGCAAGACAACCAGTGGGAAGGGAAGTTACATGGGAGAACTTCAAGGAAGCCTTCCGGACACAGTTTGTGCCAGAAGGTATTATGCGTATGAAGCTGGAGCAATTCCTAGGGCTGCAGCAAGGAACCCGTAGCATTCTGGAATACACCAATGAGTTTGATCACTTAGCCCAGTATGCACCGGAACATGTCAATACAGAGTCCAGAAAAAGAGATTGTTATCTTCGTGGGCTTAATGCACGAATGCAGGAGAAGCTGTCCACCTGCACCTTTGCTGACTATAGTTCTGCGGTAAGCACAGCCATTACTGCAGAAGAAAATATGAGGATCTTAGATGAAACTTTAAAGAAAGAAGAATCCTTGAAGAGGAAGAATATTCCTTTTGGAACCTTCGGGAGTACCCCACAGAGAATGAAGGTGGTATACCGAGGTCCTCCTCGACCCGCGTATCGGCCTTCTTTTCAGCAGAGGCCCTTTCAGCGCTGGAATGTCAGAGCTCCTATTAATGCTCCTCGTCCTGGAAATGCACCACCTCTTGGGTTTTGTAACCCTACTCCTCCAGGGAATCCACAGGTTTGTTTTAACTGTGGGAAGCCGGGACACTTTGCCCGGGACTGCCGTTTTCCCAAAGTTGGGGGAAACGCGAATTTAAGGGCTCAAACCTCTGGTCAAGGCACCGGACAGAAGTTTGTTCGTCGCAAATTTCTGAACACCAAGACGGGGCAGGCTCATTATATGAATGTGGAGGAGATTCCAGAAGGAGAGCCTATTCTGGCAGGTATGTACCTTGTCAATGATTATCCTGCCATGATTTTATTTGATTCGGGTGCATCACATACTTTTATAAGTAGAAAGTTTGTTACGCAACACCAACTAAAAGTACACACCTTAAATGTCAAATATGCTATTCAAGCTACCGGAGCTACTCAAAATACAAATCAGGTAGCTCGCAATGTGATTTTGAACTTAGAAGGAAATAAGGTGGGTGCTTATCCTTTAATTTTGGAAGATCAAGGAATAGATATTATTTTGGGTGTAAATTGGATGAAGGAACATAAAGTTCAAATCAATATGGATAATCGGGTCATTAGTATGAGAGATGACCAAGGCCATCCTTTTGAGCTCCAATTACCCGCTCATCCCTGTCTGGACCAGATGGTCAAAAAGACTAGAGCAGTGACTCTAGAATCTATTCCTGTGGTTAATAAGTTTGTAGATGTATTCCCAGAAGATCTACCTGGACTACCACCTGATAGAGCAGTAGAGTTTACTATTGAGTTAGAACCGGGTACTGGTCCTATCTCGAGAAGGCCGTATCGGATGCCACCTAAGGAGTTAGCAGAATTAAAAGTACAACTCCAAGAATTGCTGGATAAAGGTTTTGTCCGACCTAGCACTTCACCATGGGGCTGCCCTGCTCTATTTGTTAAAAAGAAAGATGGCACGTTGAGGTTGTGTGTGGATTACCGTCCTTTGAATGCGGTAACCATTAAAAACAAGTATCCGTTGCCATGGATTGACTTGTTATTTGATCAACTCGCTGGAGCCAAGGTCTTTTCAAAAATCGACCTTCGGTCAGAATATCATAAGATTAAGATAAAACCCGAAGACATACCTAAAACAGCCTTCTCAACCCGATATGGATTGTATGAGTATTTGGTTATGTCTTTCGGACTGACAAATGCCCCAGCGCATTTTATGTACCTCATGAATTCGGTATTCATGCCAGAATTAGATAAATTTGTGGTCGTCTTTATATATGATGTCCTCGTCTTTTCTAAAAATGAAGAAGAACATGCGCAACACCTGCGTATTGTTCTAAGTAGACTCCGGGAACACCAGTTATATGCCAAGTTTAGCAAATGTGAATTCTGGTTAAAGAAGGTTCCATTCCTTGGGCACATACTGTCCGAAAAAGGAATTGAAGTAGATCCCGGAAAAGTCAAGGACATATTGGATTAGAAATCACCAACCTCTGTACATGAAGTAAGAAGTTTCTTGGGAATGGCTGGGTATTACCGTAGATTCATCCCCAATTTCTCAAAAATTTCCAAACCAATCACAGAGTTATTAAAGAAAGAAGTGAAATTTGAGTGGAAACCCGAATGTGAAGAATCGTTTCAAACCCTAAAGAAGCTACTGACTACAGCCCCAGTGCTAGCTCAACCTGATATAGAGAAGCCCTTTGACGTGTACTGTGATGCTTGAGGAATAGGGATAGGGTGTGTTCTTATGCAAGAAGGCAGAGTTATTGCTTATGCTTCTCGTCAACTGAAGCGTCATGAAGAGCACTACCCTACCCATGATTTAGAGCTTGCTGCTGTAGTCCATGCATTAAAGATATGGCGACACTATCTTCTAGGTAGTGAATGTCGTATCTTTACTGACCACAAAAGCTTAAAATACATCTTCACTCAAATGGATTTGAACATGAGGCAAAGATGGTGGTTGGAGTTAATTAAAGATTATAAGTTAAAAATCCACTATCATCCTGGTAAGGCTAATGTGGTGGCTCATGCTTTGAGCAGAAAGGCCCAATGCCACTGCACTACTATCCAATCTAACCTTAAGACCCTATGTGAAGAATTGGAAGATTTAAGCTTGGAAATAGTAAAACAAGGTGCCCTCCAGAACATTATTGTACAAGACACCTTGAAGGGGAGAATCATAACAGCCCAAAAAGAAGATCCTTGGATTAAGGTGCTCTATCAACAAAGAACAGAAGGAAAGATTCCCGAACTCACTCAAGAAGAAGATGGAGGACTATATTTCAAGAAAAGGATAGTAGTTCCTAAGGATGAAAGCCTAAGAAAATTGATCTTAAATGAAGCACATCTATCTAAGCTCGCCATTCATCCCGGAAGCAATAAAATGTACCAAGATTTAAAGCAAAGATTCTGGTGGGCCAAGACGAAACCTGAAATTGCAAGATATGTAGCCGAGTGCGATACCTGCCGGAGAGTTAAACCCATACTACAAAAGTCGGCAGGTTTGCTTCAACCTTCAGAAATCCCTGTCTGAAAATGGGAGGATATTTCCATGGACTTTATAGTTGGATTGCCTACCACTTCAAAAGGATATGATTCCATATGGGTTATTGTCGACCGACTCACTAAGTCAGCCCATTTCATCCCCGTCAAGACTACCTACCCAGTGTCGACATATGCGAAACTCTATATAGCCCGGATCGTATCCTTGCACGGAGTACCAAAGACAATTATCTCCGATCGAGGCTCCCAGTTTGTTTCCAGATTTTGGGAACAACTACAAAAAAACATGGGCACTACTTTAATCAGAAGCTATGCCTATCATCCCCAAACTGGAGGACAGACAGAAAGAGTCAATCAAATCTTGGAGGATATGTTAAGAGCATGTGTCCTTACCTTCTCTAAGCTATGGGACGAATGTTTGCCCCTAGCTGAGTTCTCCTATAATAATAGTTATCAAGCTAGTATCAAAATGGCACCTTTCGAAGCCTTGTATGGTCGAAGATGCCGAACCCCCTTGAATTGGTCGGAAGTAGGAGAAAGGACATATTTGGGATCAGATTTGGTTATGGAAACCGAGGAAAAGGTCCGGAAAATTCGTAAACATTTGGAAATAGCCCAGTCTCGACAAAAGAGTTATTCAGATAAAAGGAGACAGTCTTTGGAATTTCATATCGGAGATTTTGTGTACCTGAAGGTATCTCCGATGAAAGGAGTACAACGTTTTGGAATAAAGGGTAAACTAGCCCCAAGGGACATTGGTCCTTATGAAATTCTGGAACGAAAGGGTCCGGTAGGATACAAGCTGTCATTACCAGACCAACTTACTTCTATACATGATGTGTTTCATGTATCCCAGCTTAAGAAGTGCTTAAGAGTTCCATAAGAGATTCTAGAAGATCCAGAAATTGAGCTCGAACCAGATCTAACCTATGAAGAAAGGCCTATTAAAATTCTGGATCGAAAGACAAGAGATACCCGAACTCGGAGTATTACGTTTTACAAGGTACAATGGAAAAATCATACTCCAGATGAAGCTACCTGGGAACAGGCTGAAGACCTAGAGTCTAAATATCCTGAACTATTTGAAGCTGTCAGCATCAAATGAACAGAAGCCACCACCCCACCCTCCTTATACAGAAAAGAAAAAGATAGTATGTCTGAGGCAGTTTCCTTTCCATTCCCAAAGCCGAGGATTTGACCCCGGGAATCTCGGGACGAGATTCTGTTAAGGGGGAGATGCTGTAATACCTGCCATTTTTAGTCATCAAAGTAACTCTGAATAAATAGAAGCAAATCATGAAGGAAAGGAGAAGAAATTGGCTAAAAATCAAATTCGAATCAAATTTGACCGAAATTTGAATTTTGAATTTGAAATTCAGGAAAATTCAGCAAAAGTATGCAATTGAAGTATCAAAGTGATTAGAACTTGAGGATCAAGATTTGGGACAATACCTGGTCCCAAATACCTCAAGAAAACTCAAAGAAAGAAATTAAAAACCAAAGTCACTATTCACCATCCGACAATAGAAGTTCAGAAAAACAGCAGCAGAGTCTATTTTGGAAATTAATTTCCGACCAATTTTCCAAATAAGTGGATCAAGACAACTACACAGTGATGAAGTATGGACTTTGGAAGAGTATCTTCAGGTGTTGTTGATCAGGAACAGTGAGGGGAGCAAATTCAAATTTAAGCTCAAAGTCAGCACATTGTCACGGTAGACTGTATTGCTGAATTTGACTAAGTCTGAAAACAGCAATATGTGGCCGAATTTGGAGCTGATTTCAGAAAAATGTAGAACAGAAGGTGTGAGTGTTTATGGGCAAAATGGAACCCTTGGTGGTTGTAGAACACAAATGGGAAGAAGTTGGACTGAAAGGAAAGGTTTTGGACCACTGAAATGATTTACAAAGTAGGGCAAATGACCATGACCAAGTGACTGACGAACTGAATCGGAATTCAATGGAATTCAGTCACCTGAGGCCAAACATTTTGAAATTGCCAACAAATGAATGAAAATCTCGGGCAAGAGTTTAAATATGAATTGTGGAGCTCGAGTTTATCTACAACTTTGCTTAAGTGACTTGTGGACCGTCGGATTCGAAATCAGCCGTGGTGGATCTCTAAACTTCGGGCGTCAGAAAATAAGAAAGGGGGGGGGGCGACAGAGCAAGCAGGACGTGTCGCTGCCGGTGCGTCTGCCGCTGTCCAGCTCAAGACAGCTAGGCCACCTCCTCACCACGCAAGCCTACGAGTAGACCACGGTGGCAACCATGCGCGCGGTGAAATCTTTCGTATATCTACCGCTCCCGCCGACCGTTTCTACCGCTGTTCTTTTTACCGCCGCCGCCCTTCTGTCCAAGCCATCGCCGCCGACCAAATTCCTCTGCCACGCCTCACCTCCCGTCGATTCCTCTCGCCCACTCCTCCACAGATACCCCAGCTACACCCCAGTCGAGTCGTTGTCCAACATCCTTGCCGGAATACCCTGCACCGCCGTCGTTTCCGTCCGCCGTCGCTGCACCTCCTGCTCACGGTGAGCACCTCCTTGCTCTTGTTCTCTTTCTTCTTGGGTAGTCGTAGGCGGGTCCTTGGGATGCTAGAAAGCCGTAGAGGGAGTCGTCGGGGTAAGCTAAGCCGTTGTCGTGCTTAGCCACGACCGGCCGTAGGCGCCGCCGCCCGCCGCCGTGGAGGGAGTAGCTCCGGCCATCTCCCGGGAAGCTGTCGCCGCGCACGGGTGCGCTAGGGCATGGGGATGCTTCCCCGGCCCAGCCCCGTCGCTGGTGGGGCACTGGTCGGCGAGCCGCACCGCCCCCTGTCGCGCCTGTTTTGGCGGGAGGAGGGAGAAGGTACTGGAGCCACGGGCCCGCGCGTCAGTGGGGAGAAGGAAAGAAGAGAGAGGCAGGCCGAGCGCGGGCGTCAGTTGGGCCAGCGTTCCGGAGGCCCAAGGAGCCTGTGCGGTCGGCCGTTAGAAGAAAGGCCGGAGGCCCAGGAGTTCAGCAGGCCAGGTTTCGCAGAAGGAAAAAGAAAAGAAAGAGTGGGCCGTTGGGCCGGTGCCGGTCCGAGAAGAGAAAAGGAAAAGAAGAATCGGCCCAGAGAGCCCGTTAGAGGAGGGGTAGGCCGGCGGGTAGGATAAATAGGAGAAGGGGTGGGTCCGAGTCGCGGGCCCAGCGTAAGAGAGAGGGGGTAGAATAGGGTCGCGTGAGAAAAGTTGCCGGGGGTGTTTTTTCGGGAAAATTAGATTTCCTTTATAGAATAATTAGTTTAAATCCGAATCTTACCTTTTAAATCACAGAAATTTCTAGGAGTGTCCAAAATTAGTGAAACCAATTTTGTTAGGCTTATTTTATTTTCCTTTATGCATTAAAATTTTTATACCCTAGAAAAATAATAAAAATTTGGGTATTTATTTAATGCCTTTCTTTTAAGGTATTTAAATAAATACTTAATCTTTATTAAATGCATAAAATATGGAACAACATTTTCATAATTACAAATTATTATTAATTCATAGGAAATTAGGTTTTAAAGCTAGAAAATAATTATAACATTTTCTAAAAATAAAAGAAAAGGCCCTAAGTAAGGTTAATTAAGGAAATAAAAATTTTGGGCTAATCTTTTCGGGTTTTTGTGTGTTGGCTTGCAACTTTATCATGATAAATTGTATAGTCCTTATTGGCTTGCAACTTTATCATGAAGGAAAGTTGTATGGTCTTGTATTCAAAAATTTGCACTCCTAAACCCTGCATATGTTGTGTTATAGACACCGAAGCACCAGAAGGAGATTTCTTGGAATATTCAGAAGGATCTCCGGAATTTGAGGAAGTCTTTGAATTGGTCCCCTGCGAGGCCAACCCTTCGGACAGTGCTAACTTTTTTAGCGAACAAGGCAAGCCCCGGTGCATTATACCTATTATTTTGGAATCAATATTTCATGTGTCCATTATTGGTTATTTGCTATATGTATGCACTAAGTCTAGGAGTTGCTTGAAACCCATTCTTGTGCATGATCATACCTTGTTTTAAGGACATCTTTGCCACTTGTTCAAACCTTTAGTAGATAACCCAAGTCTACAATGGCTTAGTTGCTTAAATACTTGCTTTACCAAACCTTAAGGTAAATTTTGAGTCATGCATGTTAATTATGGAAAGATGACTTGGAAATTAAGAAGCGGACAGAAGCTAAGGATGTAGTTCTGTCTGCTAGATTAATCTGGTTAAGGCCCGATTCGTTGTCTTAACCTTTGATCAAGTGAAAGACATCTGATCACTTACTGGGTATGGGACCAGTAAAGCCTAGTAGGTTAGTAAACCCTCTGATCTGGAATACTTCGTACCCGCGCTTGACGTGCTGGAGATTGGCAGGGGCGTAGCCTGAAACTCACATGGTGATCGGGCCAGACGTGGGGTCCCATGTGGGGGTGCGTCCCTGGGTCCGGGTAGTCTTATTCCCAATCGTTGGATTTGCTAATCGAAAAGTCGTTACGTACGACTTGGACAGTCGTATATAGCTGGTGATCAGAATACTCTCCTGCAGGATGTAATATGATCCGGATCGCCGCAATTCTCGGTTATGAATGCACTTGATCACTGTTGAGCATCATAGCATAAATTCATGAATGCCATATCTTTCTAATAATGTTTGGTGTATGACTTAATACCTTGTTGTTTGCAAATAATCTTTTATCATCACCTAGAATGGTTAGGTAAAGACTTAACCCAAATAAAAGATAAAGCTAAGGTCTCACTTTTAGTAAGCTTTTTGGCAAAAATGTATCAGCCAAGTACACCGAAAAAGCTATCATGTACTTCCAAGAGAAACTATTATATTGGTTAGTCGGGTAAGCCCTGCTGAGTACCTCGTACTCAGGGTTATCCCTTGTGGCTATTTTCAGAAACACCGCAGGAGTCTACCGAGGAGGAAGCCCCAAAATCCTAGGGTATTGTTACGAGTCTCACAATACCCTTAGAAGAAGTCTTATAATGCTCATCTCCATCCGAACCATTTATGTTTTAAATCCTAGAACTCTGTCTAACACTGCACTGTTAAGTTTGCTTCAAACTATGTCCTGTATTAACTCGTACCTCGTGTATGTATGTAAACATGTAATATTTGTTGGTGCTATCCCATCGCGGATACAATCCTGATGTATGGCTTTGAGACACGACGTGGATCTTTCGAGGAGTCCTAGGGACACTCGATGGACGACTGGACTTATGCTGTTTTAAGTGCGTTTCGAATAATTGCTGCGTCGGCAGCGATTAGGAGCACTTAAACCAGTTTAAGTTGGACGGTTCTGCCACACATCAAAATTAAACAAGTACATTAATTTATTACAACACCAGGTTCGAAATTCAAACAAAGTTTGCAGAGTTCTTAAGCAGCAGAAATAAATAAACGAGTTAAAAGAGTCGGATCGAGGAAAAACTTATGATTTGACCCTTAGACTTAAGGAATAACTGCACCGGGATCCTCAGATTTAGTACAGAGGAGTCCTCGGAATTTTACACAGATACCCTCGGTTAAAAGAAAAAGACACAACCGAGCCCTCGGGCGAGGCGGACAACAGTCGGGCGAGTCAGGCGAGGCGGATAGCACTCAGGCGAGTCGGGCGAGGTTGACAGCACTCGGGCGAGTCGGACAGGGTCGGGCGAGCTGGAAGGGGGTCGGCAGCTCACCTCTAGTCCTACTGACGAGATCTTAGGGTTGGGAAAAAATAGGCCGAGGCGAAACGGGGAACGGCGGCGTTTCGGTGGCGGTGGTGCTTCGGGTGGAAAACAAGCAAGCTTTAGAGCTGCGCGAGAGGATGGCGAAGTGGCTGGTGGGGTCGGCGGGGCGCGGGGTTGGGCGGAAAGGGAGCTCCGCAGAGAGCTCAGGCGGCGGCGCTTGAGCGCGAAGCAGAGGAGTGTGCGGCGGCGAGTGCGGTGGAGAAGAACAAAGCAAGCAGTGCAGCAAAGGTGGTGGTGGCGAAGGGAACTCAGGTAAGAGGCTTCAATACCCCTTTTATAGCTGCGCGAAAGTGCTCGGAGGAAGGAAACAAGCTCGAGCGGCGAGAGGATAAGATCGAGGGAGAAAAGGAGTGCTCTGCCGCGGTGGCGATTGGTCGGCGCCTCCATTGGCGAGCTCGGACGTAATCTTGCCCTGGTTGGGCAGCAGCGATTTGGGGTTGGGGGCAAAGCGAGTTTGCTGGGCACGCGGATTTGCTAGGTCTGCACACGAGTGTGGTTGCGGCTATCCATGGCGGTGGCAGCATTGGCGAACAAGAGGGAGGGAAGGGCACTGCAGGCGAGGTGTCAGGGCGAGTGGTGTGACGCGAGCATGCGCAGAACTAGCGGCTCTGCTGGGGCACGCTACTGGCGAGGCAGGGGAAGGAGCTGTCACTTCCTGCGCGGTGGTTGGCAGAGATGGTAGCATCGCGGGGTGCACGCGCGGGCAGCGCGACTGAGGTGTGATGGGAGGGCCGGAAGGCGTTGGGGCACGCGGCCAGGGATCCGGGTGAGACGGATGCGCGCGGGAGGTGAGGCGGTACCGGCGCGGCAGCGGCCAGTCTTCGGTTGCAGAGTGGCCGGGGCGACAGCGGAGCTACGGGCAGTGCGCCTGGCACGGTCGGGAAGGCCTCAGGCGAGACGATACGGGACAGAGCGGAGGACCGCGGGTCGTCGTCGCGCGCGACTAGGGAGCGAGGTGCGTCGACCAATCTTGTCATGGCCGTCAACTGGGCGAGGCGGTGCTCACCAGCGAGGTCACGCCACGCGGCGGTGGCACTCTAGAGCGCGGCGCACGTGTGCTTTGGCGCTCTCTATCCGTCGGATCCGTGAGATACTTTGCCGGACCCATCTTCCAGCCTCTTGATCTCCCGATTTGAGCTAGTTTTCAGGGTTCTGGGCTAATTTGAGCTGCAGATTTGGCATGCTTCGGAGGTGAAATGGACCAAGGTCCAATTAACAAAGTTGTTGTAGGAACTACGTCCTCCAACTTTTACAAAAGGACTTCCTGATGTTCTACTTAACTTTTCAAAGATAAACCCACCTTAAGGCGCCAGGTCGGGCTGAAATCCAAACTTAGCCGGAATGGCTAAAGAGGCTGAGTTGACCAAACTAGGGAACTTTGACCTGGATTTTGATGGCTTTCAGGGCAGATTTCAAACTTGCTCCTTAAAGCAAAGTTGTTAAGGTCCTGAAGCTCTAAAGCTTTGGTATAGGGCTTAGCTCAAGATGATATTGAAAACCTCTAAATAGAGAGCCCCAAGGCTTGGACTTTGCCTAAAAGTTACCAAAGCTTTTCTTTAAGCACAAAGGACCTGCTCTTAAGATTAAAACACTGTTTAAGCACCCAAGCTGTTACAGCCTACCCCCTTGAAAAGAATCTTGTCTTGAGATTCGAGTGCAAGGCCAACTAGTGGGGTTTGTGGGTCTTACCTCCTTGGCTGAAAAGAAAACCTCGGAAGTGCTTATTCAGATATTGCTCTATTTTTCATGTCACTTCATCTTCTATGTGGTTACTCCACGGAACCTTGTACATCTTCACAACTTGCCGTCGGGTGTACCTCTCCTTACGATCGAGGACTTTGGTCGAATACTCCGCATAGGATAAGTCGGGTTCTATTTCAAGTTGTTCCTGCTCCAAGATTTCAATCGGTACTCGGACGCATTTCTTTAGTTAAGAGATATGGAAGACGTTGTGAATAGCTGAGAGCTGTTCGGGTAGTCGGATCCGGCAAGCAACGGGTCCGCATATTTCCATAATCTCATAAGGGCCAATGTAACGGGGAGCCAATTTCCCCTTTACTCCAAACCGTTGCACTCCTTTGGTTGGGGAGACTCGGAGGTATACATGATCACCAATGTCAAACTGCAAGGGTCTCCTCCTTTTGTCGAAATAGCTTTTCCGCCGTGACTGAGCGGTCTTGAGATGTGCCTAAATCACTCTTACTTGTTCTTCGGCCTCCATCACCAAGTCAGGTCCGTCAATTCTTCTCTCTCCAGCTTGTGACCAACTCAATGGTGTTCGACACCTTTAGCCATACAAGGCTTCAAATGGTGCCATTTTTAAGCTAGACTGGTAGCTATTGTTGTAAGAAAACTCTGCCAGGGTTAAACATTTGTCCCAGTTCTTGTCAAAGTGTATGATGCAAGCGCATAGCATGTCTTCTAGGATTTTATTTACTCTTTCTGTTTGACCATCGGTCTGAGGGTGGTAAGTGGAGCTACGAATTAGCTTGGTGCCAAGAGACGATTGCAGTTGTTCCCAAAAACGTGCCACAAACTGAGCACCTTGATCGGAGATGATCGTCTTCGAAACACCATGTAAGGAGACGATACGGTCTAGGTATAACTCTGCATATTTCCAAGCTGTATAGGTAGTGTGAATAGGAAGGAAATGTGCCTCTTTGTGAGGCGATCCACTATAACCCAAATAGAATCATGGCGCTGAGAAGTAATGGGTAATCCCACAATGAAATCCATGCCGATATCTTCCCATTTCTAAGATGGAATAGGTGCGGTTGCAAGGTACCTGCTACTTTCAAATGGCTTGTCTTGACATGTTGACATGTGTCGCACTCCGAGACATAGCGCGCGATTTCTGGCTTCATTCCACTCCACCAAAAAGTTTGACGGAGGTCATGATACATCTGATTGCTGCCAGGATGAATCAAGAACTTGGAGAGATGTGCTTCATCTAGGATTTGCTTCTTAAGATCGGGGTTAGATGGGACAACAAGTTGGTTCTTATAGTACACTCTCCCATTTTCATCTTGCCGGAAATGCTTATACCCCTCATCCTTCTGTGCAACTTTCCCCTTAATCCCCTTAATTAGCTTTCTTTCCTCATCTTCTAACTGTGTTGACCCAATTTGGTCTTCCAAGGCAGATTCAATGGAAACATGACCTAAGGTGCCATGGGAAATAATTTCCAATTTAAGTTTTCCCATCTCATGACATAGAGTTTCCTCGAAACGAGTTGCCGACAAACAATTGCAATGGACCTTGCGGCTGAGAGCATCTCCTACTACGTTGGCTTTGCTGGGGTGGTAATGCACTTCCAAATCATAATCTTTGATCAGCTCTAACCATCTTCTTTGGCGCATATTAAGGTCTGCTTGAGTGAAGATGTACTTGAGGCTCTTGTGATTGGTGTAGATATTGCAGTGAGTGCCCATCAAATAGTGTCTCCATATTTTTAAAGCATGAATCACTGCTGCCAACTCAAGATCATGTGTAGGGTAGTTCAGTTCATGAGGCCGTAACGCTCGTGAGGCATAGGCAATGACTCGGTTGTCCTGCATAAGAACACATCCAAGTCCAGCGCCAGAGGCATCACAATACACGTCAAACGGCTTAGTAGTATCAGGTTGAGCTAGGACTGGGGCAGAAGTCAAAAGTCTTCTCAGGGTGTGGAAGGCTTCTTCACATTTATCACTCCACATGAAATTGGCTCCTTTCTTCAGTAACACAGTCATAGGCTTAGCGATTTTTGAGAAATCCGGGATGAATCACCGATAATAGCCTGCTAGACCAAGAAAACTTCGGATCTGATGGACCGAAGTGGGTGGCTTCCAGTCCATGATCTCCTGCACTTTGTTGGGGTCAACTGTTATGCCATCCCGAGAGATCGTGTGTCCTAAGAATTTAACACTCGCTAACCAGAACTCACACTTGGAGAATTTGGCATAAAGCTGATGATCCCTCAATCGCTGAAGAACCACATGAAGATGCTCGGCATGTTCTTCTTCGTTCTTCGAGTATACCAAGATATCATCAATGAATAGCACAACGAACTTGTCCAACTCAGGCATGAACATCGAATTCATGAGGTACATGAAATAAGCGGGTGCATTAGTCACTCCAAAAGACATGACGAGGTACGCATAGAGTCCATATCTTGTGGAGAAGGCAGTTTTGGGAATATCACAAGGTCGGATCTTGATTTGGTGATAACCAAAGCGAAGATCTATTTTTGAGAAAACTCTGGCTCCAGCTAGTTGGTCAAACAACACATCAATGCATGGAAGAGGGTACTTATTTTTTATGGTAACCGCATTGAGAGGTTGATAGTCCACACACATGCGTAGACTCTCATCCTTCTTCTTCACGAACAAAGCTGGGCAACCCCATTGTGAAGTAATGGGATGAATAAATCCCTTTTCCAAGAGTTCATGCAATTGGATTTTTAGTTCTGCCAGCTCGGCGGGTGGCATCCGATAAGGCCTTTTTGATATTGGGGCTGAGCCTGGCTGTAGCTCAATAGCAAACTCAATATCTCTATCTAGCGGCATGCCGGACAGATCATCCGGAAATACGTCAGGGTACTCATAGACAACAGGATTTCTTCTATTCGGGTTTCTGTCGCACAAGGATTTGCGTACTCGGGGTGGGACAAGTGTAGGGTAGAGTTGTCGTGTAGAGGTGAATTTATGTGGACAGCTCGAACAGATATGTCCAGTATCACCTGATGTCGGGTCATCCAATCCATACCCAAGATGATATCTATCCCCTCTAGGTCAAGGATGATGAGGTTTTCCCTAAAAAGGATCTGGCCTAACTTGATAGGCACAAGGTTTATTATTTTGTCTGAAGCTATCTTCCCACCCGTGGTGGAGATCATATATGACCCTTTTGTGTGACCAACACTCAACCTACATCTCTCACCAATCTTATTCCCAATGAAACTATGAGATGCTCTCGAATCAAACAAAATAAGAATAGATTGATTATGGGCAAGGAATGTACCTGTCATCACTGGCGCACCTTCTGGGAGTTCTGTCAGACTAGTGTAGCTTAGTCTCCCTTGTCAGACCTGCACCTTGGGCTTCTTTCCCTTGCTGGCCGCAGTATTACTCTAATTGGGGTGCTGATTCTTGTTTCTGAGGCAGCCCTTGGCAAAATGCCCCACGTTGCCGCAGGTGAAGCAACGGTTACCATTCGCAGGGCACGGCGGCGGGGGAAGGCTAGGTCGGGGCGCCTGCGGCTGGAAACTAGGGAAACAAGGTGCTGCCGGTGGTGGAGGGCGAGCAACCCATCTCCCAAGTTGCGTGGGCCTGTGAGGTGCTGGAGGGGGAACCATTCTGAACTTCCGAGTAGGCTGGCTCGGTGATGCCATTGGAGCTTTCCGTTTCAGGTCAGCCTTGAGGGCCTTCATGCAATCTTCTTGAGAAATGGCTAGATTTACTAGCTCATTATAGGTATCCACCTTGATAGGGTTCAACCTTTCCTTGAGCTCGAGACTCAAACCCCTGTGGAACCTATCCCGCTTCTTCTCATCTATATCAGCGTGATAGTCGGCGTAGCGGCACAGGTCGTTAAAGGCCTGCGCGTATTGCAGAATGTCGCGGCTTCCCTGGGTGAGAGCCAGGAACTCGTTGAGCTTACGCTCCAGTAGGCCTTCCAAAATATGATGGTCCCTGAAGGCGGTCTTGAACTCATCCCAGCCGACAATGTGGTCGGCCGGCAGCATGGCATGATAGTGGTCCCACCAAAGCTGGGCGAAACCACGCAGCTGCTGTGCTGCGAAACGGGCCTTATTCTAGTCGAGGCACGGGGCGGTGAGGAGCTTGAACTTGGATTCAATCGTACGAATCCATGCATCAGCATCCAGCGGGTCTTCTGGCTTGTGGAAGGTCGGGGGCTGCGTGCCCAGGAAATCCTCATATCGGGCGACCTGGGGGTGCGGGGGACCTAGTCCTCCCTGCGGTGGCTACTGCGTCTGCTACTGCTGTTGCCCCTGGACCAAGTATCGTAAGAGTTCGGTTTGGGCAGCCATGACATCCGCAAGAGATGGCGGAAGGGGTGGTGGTGGCGGGGGTGCCTGGTTATCCCCACTGCCACTCGGGGCTGATCCGGAGCAGGTCAGGTGCAGCATCTGCAAGAGTATACTTTTCCATAGCCACATAATCCAAAGCTTGCTCAAACACTAGGAACAAACATTACTTGCTGAATTATAAGCATCCTTCTGGCCAATAGTGAAAAGGATAGCAGTATTATCCTTCACTAAGTAGGTGCATATTTCCTTTTTGGCCATTTCAGTCAGCAATTAGATGGCTCCTGCCGCGCCAACTGTCGGTGTCAAGAATCACGGGCCAAGACTCCGGCAAGTATTTTTGTTTTCTATGCGTAAGGCTCGGATGGTTGCCGTTGGGTCCCATCGGTTGCATTTATGGCAAGATCGGTGGGGCCCACAAGATCTGTGTACTCGTCTGCTGGTCCACGCACATCCTTGGGCGAGGCGAAGCTCTGACCTGTGGGTCCGGATACGTCCGACCCTTAGCGCCTGGGGTCGGGCGAGACGGAGCCTTGCAACGAGGGGTTGGGCGCGTCCGACCCTGTGACCCGGGGGTCGGGCCAAGTCAGCGGAGGTCACCGTTGCTGGAGGTGACCCGAGTTGGACAGATCCAAAAGAGCTGAAAACTCACGGGCAGCTATAGCACAAGTTTTCACACAACTTTGATATTCAAAGCGTGTCCCAAAAGTGGGCAGAGGTGGAAACAAAAGCGAGGTGAAAACAGGAACTGAATCTGCCAAGATAACTGCTACCAAGATCATTTCATGACAGGTTTCTTAACATAGGAAGAGTACTCAACTCGAGGCTAACCGATTACGTCACCATCCAAAAATATAGGTTGCCGAGGAGTACAACAAAAGACCAACTTACGACAACCACAATCTAAAAGTCATCTAGGTTGCCCACGAAGGAAACACTGTATGTCGGAGAAGGGGCGTCACCAACTCGGGGCAGAGACTGAACCACCTCAAACTCCATGCTCGAGACTCCCTCTATCTCCTTGGGGTCTTCTTCCTCCTCCTCCTCCTCCATGGGGTCATTCTCCCCCTGCTGCTCTTGCGCATGGATGGCATTGATCTCGGCGTGGTGCTCATCCAAGTGCGCATCAGCAACAGCGAGCTCCATCTCAACCGCTAGTTTTTCCTCAGCAAGCAGTATCATATCATGCTCCATGTTAGTCACCTCTTCCTCTAGCTTGGTAATCCGGGTCTCCATATCGGAAATCCGTATACCCCTCTGGATGAGCTGATACGACTGTTCCACCAAATCTCTGTTGGTGGTATTGAGATGCTCCTAGGTGTCTACAGCTATCCATGCCAAGACAGCCATAGCTCTCCCCTGGAGCTCAACCAGTCGGTACAACGCAGTCATGCACCGCGTCGCGGTGAAAATGGTGACCAGCGGGTGTGAGGTTACCAACACCTCCATGTTGTTTACTCGGTCAAGCCAAGTCGTGTCCAGCCTGTCCCTAGCGGGGAACAATCCAATTGGATCCAAAAGAACCTCGCAAAGGGTGTAGCCGGCAAAACTGGGTGAGAGCCTGCAAGACAGCGGACTCTCAAGTATCCTCGAGGGTATGACCATAGGTCGAAACCTCAAGCTGGGGCCACTCGGGCTGCACTGGGGGTGGAGGTACGACCACTCGCACACTGCACCGCTGCACTCCGCGCTCCTGGTACTCGCGTCCCGCATAAAGAGGCGGCGATTGGTACCCAAACCACTTCAAGGTGTCCCACAAGATAGCAGGAAAACCCTCAAAGTGTAGGCACGTAGAGTGGGAGGTGCCATCCACGCCACGAATCACGTGCCCGTGAGCAGCCATCTAGAACCAAGGACCGAAGAAGAAGCGTGAGATTGAAACTCCAAAAGAAAAACAGATCCCGGTAGGCTAGAGAAAAAGCTCATAACTCAACAAGGACTCATCCAAAAATTCCAAATTTTTACAAACATTCTCTTCTGGTAACTAGCAACAAGTTTGGTATTCAAAAGTGGGGTGAAAACAGATCCTAACAGGGTGTTACACTCAGATCCTTGACAGGTGGTACGTGCTGAAAAGGCAGCTAGAAAATCCTTAACACGAAGAAGAGCTTAAACACAAGGGCAAGGTTGATTTAAGGGTTTGCGTTCATGGATTTTAGTTCATGATGCATGCCCGACCTACCTCGCCCTCTCAACCAAAATAATTGCCAAAAATTTTGGACTTACGTGGTTAGTGCCGGTGGCAAGGCAACAATTACGTCACTCGCTATAGTAGCTAGTCGGTTGCTAATATCGTTTCCCTACGCGAACGTAGTTAGTGTAACTGCAGAAAAACACAACCACATGAACCTTTCATGCCAGCACTCACGAAAGCATCCCCATTCATTACCGTTCACTATAGAAATGGCACCCATGCGTTTAACGTTGCATGGACAGCGCAACAACCGTGGAAATAGGCCCCTTTGAATAGGACCATATAACCCTTCGCATACTCGTGATGCGGAATCATGCGCATGTATCATAAATGTGGATGAACAACCGTGATGATAGGCCCATTGAAATCGAACCATACCACCCTTCGCATGAATCACCATACGGAATCTTGCGCACGTATAATAAACGTGGGCAAAAACAATCGCGATGATAGGTTCTTTTGAATAGAAATCCCTATCAACCCTCGCATACTCATGATGCGGAACTCAGCGCACGTATGATACACGTCGGCACAGTGCTGGAAGCCAAGAAAATAACCAATAGCTAATAACCACCTTAAATAACCCAAAATTCCCCTAGGGCCTCTCGCACTAAGTTCATCCTTAACGATCGTACGAGAATTTTCAAATACATTTCTTGCAAATTTTACTTTAGAAAAAGGTGTTTAGGGTCTACTATTTTCTCTGTCCTACTAACCTGCTCTGGTACCAACTGTGGCAGAACCGCCCTAATTTATTACAACACCAGGTTCGAAATTCGAACAAAGTTTGTAGAGTTCTTAAGCAGTGGAAATAAACAAACGGAAGCTAGCGCCGAAGTCGGACACCACGATGAGGCCGATCATGACATCAATGATCCCTATCCTCGCCGTCCGAAGAGGGATCCCACTCGATTGTCCACCCAGGAGGAAGCTGGGGAGGCCAAGTGCCACAAGCAGCAAACTCAGGGGCTTCAACATCACCTGAAAGATGTGCCACAAGCAAGGCTGAGCAATTATGCTCAACAAGACTTAACCGATGGGTGGTTCTAATCCACCAACTTCTAGACATACAAGGCTTTTTGGCTGAGGGGTTTGTTTTGCCAAAAGCGACTACAGTAGATCCTTACTTTCAATATTTTAGCCACAAATTCTACGTTCATTTACCAATCTAAGTTAGCAGCTATACTAAACAAGCAATGGTTTCCAAGCAATTAAACAAGTAACAATATTTAGATCACCATCATCTTCCATTCTTACTCAATGTTGCATAGCGATCAAGCAGTCCCAAACTGTGAGAGGCAGACAAATCGATTCGAATTTCTTAACCATGCATGGCGAACCTAATCTCACGACATCTGCGCACCACAAAGGGTCGCTTCCTTTGTCGGCTATCCCCATCGATCCCTAGACCCGTCTCGGGCCCACTTCCCTTGGTACAAGGCTCCACAGACCCAGCCTCTGCTGTTCTATGACTGCACTTGTCACCACATGCGGCCGTAAGGGAAACTCTATTCCAGAGACAAAGGATTGAACCGCTCACGTCCTGGTTCAATCAGGTACTAGGCTTCCCTATCCCATAATAGGTATGAGATTAGTACATTCAAACACTTGATCACGAACACCATCACCTTTCAACCTTAAATCAATTTCATGTAGACAGACGGGGCCATCCATCAACCACCAAAACAATTCACAAGGCCTTGCCCCATCCATCGTCCTTATAGTTGTAACACAAAGGAGAGCAAGTAACTCCATAACTCTCGAGTGACAGGAGATCACTCGAATTTTACCGAGTCCTATTTAAGCATTGCAACTACTCGGCCTATCCTACTTGTGTTCAGGTCAAAGGGAAACTAAGTCATGCATCTACGGTTTTAAACAACTCCTGAAACGTAAATGCACACACATAACAACAGAAGGCATGCACAAGTTTAGAAAAACTGGGTTATGTTCTGAGGCTTGCCTTCAAGCGGGGCGATAGCGAACTGGTCCTCGGTGAGCACGGGCTTGACTCCTGCAGGTGGCTGCTCAGCTATGACTTCGTCTTCGAGCACCAGGTGCAGCTCGTACGTGCCGTCGGCGAGGTTCAGCTCTACACGAAATGCAATCCAAGGGTAAGATACTTAGACGGTGATTTCAACAGCATTCACAAGGTTGTAAACCTAAAACTATAGCAAAACTATAGGAAAAGGTGCAAAACCCACTTTATTGGATTCTACTCAAAACGAGGATTCCAACCCAAGTGATTTCACATTTTTTTTATTTTTCCTCGATTTAAGATGTAATTTCCAAGCTTCTGCTGATTCCAAATGAGTTAAAAGAGTTGGATCAGGTAAAAACTTACGATCTAACCCTTAAACATAAGGAATAACTGCACCAGGATCCTTAGATTTAGTATAGAGGAGTCCTTGGAATTTTACACAAATACCCTCGGTCAAAAGAAAAAGACACAACCGAGCCCTTGGGCGAGGCGGACAACACTCGGGCGAGTTGGGTGAGGCGGATAGCACTCGGGTGAGTCGGGCGAGGCGGACAGCACTCGGGTGAGTCGGACAGGGTCGGGCGAGCTGGAAGGGGGTCGGCAGCTCACCTCCGGTCCTACTGACGAGATCTTGAGCGCGAAGCAGAGGAGAGTGCGGCGGCGAGTGCGGTGGAGAAGAACAAAGCAAGCAGTGCGGCAAAGGCGGTGGTGGTGAAGGGAACTCAGGTAAGAGCCTTCGGTACCCCTTTTATAGCTGTGCGGAAGTGCTCGGAGGAAGGAAACGAGCTCGAGCAGCGAGAGGATAAGATCGAGGGAGAAAAGGAGTGCTTTGCCGCGGCGGCGATTGGTCGGCGCCTCCATTGGCGAGCTCGGACGCAATCTTGCCCTGGTTGGGCAGCAAGGATTTAGGGCTGGGGGCAATGTGGGTTTGCTGCACACGTGGGTTTGCGGCCATCCATGGTGGTGGCAGCACTGGCGGACAGGAGGGAGGAAAGGGCACTGCAGGCGAGGTGACAGGGCGAGAGGTGTGATGCGAGCATGCGCGGAACTAGCGACTCTGCCGGGGCACGCTACTGGCGAGGCGGGGGAAGGAGCTGTCACTGCCAGCACAGTGGTTGGCGGAGACGGTAGCATCGCAGGGTGCGTGCGCGGGCAGCGCGACTAAGGTGTGACGGGAGGGCCGGAAGGTGTTGGGGCATGCGGCTGGGGATCCGGGTGAGACAGGTGCGCGCGGGAGGCGAGGCGGTACCGGCGCGGCAGCGGCCGATCTTCGGTCGCAGAGTGGCCGGTGCGACGGCGAAGCTGCGGGCAGTGCGACTGGCGCGGCTGGCAAGGCCTCGGGCGAGACGAGACGGAACAGAGCGGAGGACCGCGGGTCGTTGTCGCGCGCGACTGGGGAGCGAGGCGCGTCGACCCATCTTGTCGCGGCCGGCGACTGGGCGAGGTGAAGCTCGCCAGCGAAGTCACGCCACGCGGCGGCGGTGCTCTGGAGCGCGGCGCACGCGTGCTTTGGTGCTCTCTGTCCGACGGATCCGTGAGATCCTTTGCCGGACCATCTTGATCTCCCGCACATTGACTCCCTTTACAAGAGTTGTAGTACACAGACTAAGGTCCAACTTTTGTAATTTGACGGGTTTGAAAAGCGCGGTGAATTGGAGATTCTAAGCTCCAAAGTTTGGAGGAACGCCGGTTTCTGGGATTTAGGGGAAAAAAGAACGGCGGTTTTGCTGGTTTTCAGGGTTCTGGGCTGATTTGAGCTGCAGATTTGGGAGGCTTCGGAGGTGAAATGGACTAAGGTCCAATTAACAAAGTTGTTGTAGGAACTTCATGCTCCAACTTTACAAAAGGACTTCCTGATGTTTTTCTCAACTTTCCAAAGATAAACCCGCCTTAAGGCACCAGGTCGGGCTGAAATCCAGACTAAGCCAGAATGGCTAAAGAGGCTGGGTTGACCAAACTAGGGAACTTTGACCTGGATTTTAAAGGCTTTCAGGACAGATTTCGAACTTGCTCCTTAAAGCAAAGTTGTTAAGGTCCCGAAACTCTAAAACTTTGGTATAGGGCTTAGCTCAAGATGACATTGAAAACCTCTAAATAGAGAGCCCCAAGGCTTGGACTTTGCTTAAAAGTTGCCAAAGCTTTTTTTAAGCACAAAGGACCTGCTCTTAAGATTAAAACACCGTTTAAGCACCCAGGCTGTTACACAACCTCCCTCAGGATTCCCGGCATGTCAGCTGGCTTCCATGTGAAGACGTCCCGTTTGGCGCATAGGAAGTCGACGAGCTCACCTTCCTATTTGCTAGGGAGCTTTGTCCCGATCCGCACTGTCTTTGTCAGCTCATTGTAGTCGGGCATGGCCGGAGTGGCCTCCTTCTGGAGCCTCTGGAGCTCTCCGGAGTTGGCAAAACCGGTGGCATGCTCGAGGTTCTCCAGGTCGCATGTGTAGGCGTGTGGGAAAGGACTGCTCACAGTGATGGTGCCGTTCAAGCCGGCATCTTTAGCTTGAGGTTAGTGTAGTTCGGGACCGCCATGAATTGCGCATAGCATGGGCATCCAAAGATTGCGTGATAGTACCCCTCAAAGTCTACCACGTTGAAGGTTAGGATCTCCGTGCGGAAGTTCGCGTGGTCCCCAAATGTGATGGGCAGGTCAATCTACCTGAGCGGGAAGGCCCACATCGCCGGGATCACACTGTGCAAGGGCGCAATCTTTGGTCGGAGCTTGGAGCGGGGGATGTTCATCAAATTCAGGCTCTCGACATACAGGATGTTGAGGCCGCTGCCCCCATCCATGAGCACGCGACTAAGACGCTCTTCTCAACGATGCGGTCGACCACGAGTGGGTACTGACCTGGCTAGGGGACGCTGGGGGGTGATCCCTTTGATCGAAAGTAATAGAATGGCGTGACCAATGTAAGAATTTTGAAATGGGTGAGTCCACGACACATACCTCTCACTGGCTCAACTTGCGCTGGCTCTTGGAGTGATCAGCATCGACACCCCCAAAGATCATGAGGCAGGTCTCGGGCTTGGGGAAGCTGTCTCCAACCTTGCCCGCCATGTTGTCCTTGTTGTTCGTCTCCTCCTTGCCCCTGCACTCCTTCGCCTTGCCGGCTTGCCGTAGAAAATGCTTTAGCAGCTCGCTGTCCTTGTAGAGGTGCTTGATGGGGAAGGGGTGGTTGGTGCAGGGACTCTCCATCAGCCTCTTGAAGTGCTTGTTACGCCCCTACTGAGGCAGCTTTCCCTGCCGGTCGGCTGCCGCGACCTCGGCCAAGCGAACTGCTCGGTGTCACTCCTTCTTGTTCTTCTTTCCCGGTCAATAAGAGGGGCTCGTATCTCGGTCCTCTCGCTTAGCTTTGACTTTGTGCCTACCATTGCTGAAGACCACCCCGACCGCCTCCTCGTCGGAGGCATGGTTGGTGGCGGTGTCCAACAAGTCGTGGATCAGTCGGGGTTTGACGCAGCCAAGTTTGTGGACCAAAGACTTGTAGGTCATCCCTGTAAGAAAAGTGCTGGAGACATCTATGTCAACGATGTCAGGGAAAGAGTTGTATTCCTTAGAGAACCTGCGGATGTAGTCTCGAAGAGACTCATTGGGCTCCTACTTGCAGCTCTTGAGATCCCAGGTGTTGTTGGGATGGACGTAGATCCCCTGAAAGTTCCCTACGAAGACCTTCTTGAGGTCCGCCTAGTCGCAAATGCTGCCGGGCGGAAGGAACTCGAGCCAGGCTTGGATGAACTCCCCCAAGCAGATGGGAAGGTATTGAATGACAAAAAAATCATCGTTGGCGCCACCGTCTCAGCAGGCAAGCCGGTAGTCCTCGAGCCGTACGCTGGGGTTCATCTCCCTAGTGTACTTGACGATGTTGGTGGGTGGTCAGAAGCGCTGCGGAAACGACACTTTCCGAATGCTACGCCCGAAGGCCCTCAGTCCCGGTCCGTCCGGGCTAGGACTTCAAGCATTGCCTCTGTCATTCTAATAGCGGGCACACTTGGGATGCGCGTCCTCGCGCTCCTCGTCGAAGCAGTCACGCTCTCCATCGGCCTCCCTCGCCGCCATGTGATCGACATCGGCTTCGTGCCGCGCGAGGCGTCATGCATGAACGATGCTTTGTGCCGCATGAGGCATCGTGCACGAACGATGCTTCATGTATCGTAGCTCGGCCCAATCCGTTCCCACACAGGCTGACGCTGTTGCGTCGGCGCCGACGTGGGTGCAAGCTGAGGCACTGCTGCGGCACTCTGCACAGTGCGACGTGGCTGTGATGGAGAGAGGACTGAACGGTTAGGCTGGTTTCCCCATCACCCCGGTGGGGCACGAGACCGCATGCCGCTAATGCGAGGCGGAACTTTCCACCTGTTGTACAGCAGCAGTTTCCACTAGCGTCCGGAGCTTCCGATGGATGGCCTGCTCCTTGGGGTTAGCCGGCTTAGAAAGACTATGCAAAAGCACCGTGGTGGCCACAATGTTCCGCCCAGCCTGAGCAAACTGCGAGGGGTCGTCTCCTCCAGCCACAATACTGCGTTGGATCCGGCGAGCGCGGCCCCACGCCCCACTCGCTGGGTTGTGCATGTGGGGCACAGAGTGGTTCACTGGGAGCGCCAGCGGTGGTGACCACTGCATGTCCGATGGACACTGATAGAGCACTTAGCCATGGGCCTAAGCCTGTGCCCACGTTTCCACGCGATGGTCCGGCGGAGTGTGCATCTCAGCGAATTCAGCCACCTCAGGGGCTGGTTCCGGATGTTAGCCATGGCACACTCTCGGGAAGGAGGATGGTCGAGTGCCATCGTGTCGCCATCCGTGGAGCCATCGCTCTCAAGCATTTCACCATAGAGAAGCTTGAGAAATGAGGTGGGAGCGTAGTCTGTCATCCCCCACATATTTGCACGGGGGAGGAAACGGTTCTACGACCCTCCTGAGGCCCCGCATGCATGCGTCCGCTGGGGACGATATATCGAAAGGAAAGGATCCTCGCAGCGGACGTGGCGGGGACAAAGGAGTCCTCCAGAGACTTGGCTGAAGATGTTGATGAGCGAATACATCATGGTATCCACGTCGTTGGCCGTGGGACTGACGCCCAGCACGGACTCGATGCGGAGCGCGAGAGCTTCCATGTCGAGCTTATCACACGGCTCACCGGTGGTGATGCTGGCCATCTTACCTGAGCATCTTGGGAGGTTTGCCTCCTCGTGGAGACGAAGCACGCCAAACTGGTTAGCGATGAAATCCAAGCTTCCAAAGTGGAAGGCCTGGGATGGTGCGAACACTGGTGGAACTCCAACAGGCCAAAACAAATCGTATCGCTGGTGCCCGCCAAGCGGGCCGCGACAGTGAGATGGGCCATCCAACAACCTGAAAAATAAAGAAAGGGAACGCAACGGCGTCTCCCCTTGGATGGTGCCAGCTGTCGGTGCGAAATGTGGCCAACAATAAATATATGTAGTTTTGCCGCATGTTATACTTGATGTGGCCTAGTACTCAATGACATAAGATCTATACTCGTTCAGGCAATGTGCCCTATGTCCAGTTTAGCAGGTCAGTCGTTGACTTTATTCGTGAGCCCAGGTGCTCGGAGTTTGCAGTGGGGGTATAAATGAGATGAGGAAGAAGAGGAGTGTCCAAGCCCTGGTGGAGGCTAGGCCCAGGAGGAAGCTAAGTGTTGTGAGTGTAGTGCGTTACAAGTGTGGAGTGTGCTCGTGCGAGCGCGTGTGAGTTGGCTGTTTGTCTAGATCACGTTGAGGAAGATTGTCCTCGTTGTGCGGTGTGCTGTTGACATGCTCCTATGGGAAATGGGTACGCGCCCTTTTATAGTTCGAGGGGGCATCCCTTACAGGTCAGAAGAAAGTCAGAGGGTTGGTATACGGACCCCGCCTGGTCTTGTCGAATCCTTTGCCCGGTGGATATGGTATGGCCTCCATCCTTGGTCCTTGTTCTCTATGTCAGGTCATCATATTGTTATGTCAAGCCATCCCGCCGTAGCGGGTAGGTTTACAGCACCACTGTGCGGACATGCGTGTGACCTAGCGTGGTACGATTCTACGTACGGCCCGATTGTCCCGGGTGTTGCATCATTATCCGCTTCACCTACTCCTAGGGCCCACATGGGGTGGCCATCCCTGGTTAGAAAGTCAACGCTGGCGGTACGGTCGAGACCTTGTAGGGACGCCAGGTCGTAGGCGCGAGTTTGGGTGCCCGTTCGAGTAGAGCCGGTCAAAGGTCCCAGGTCGGGGTTGGACTGTGGTCCCTTGCTCAGTGGGACCCGCTCGACTGATTCCTGTGTGAGTTCCTAGGTCGGGAGGTCTGCGGCTTCTGGCCTAATCGTGCACGACTAAGTTGGCCCAGTTATATGCTGCTGCGATGCCCTCTATTAGGCTAAGTGCTTCGGGAAGCGGTCCCATTAGGGACCCCAGGTGTCAATGCCCTTACATGAAGCATACAACTCAAATACCCCCCAGGGGTCAAATCGTCCAACTTTTTTCACGTACATCGGATGGACCCGGCACCTTCACGACTTAGCTTCGCCTCGACACAAGCTTCGCGATGGTGCTATGTGTCGCCCGACTCGACGCATGATCTATTGTATTTGCAGTGAACATAAAGCATGCAATAGATACTATGAAACGTAAGAACTAAACCAAGAAGTTCATAAGGAAGTACCTTGAGGCGGGGCTAGTTCCGAGGGACCAGATGCGTCATTATCCAACATCGTTAGTTGAGCTTGTTCGATGAAGTCGATCAAAAGTCGATGCCGTGCAGGTGATCGCAATGCAGTTGTGCGTTCAGGAAGTGGATGTGCACAGCGAGCAGTCGTGCTCCCCTAAAACTTGATCACCCTTGTACTCATCGGGTGCAGAGTCTCTAGCAAAGGGCGCAGCTTCGGAGGCTTGCTCTTCCGGTGAAATCCATGCACACATATCGCTGGAATGGAGACAACAAAAATGTAGCGCAGCAATGGAGAAGAGCTCTGGTGGTGTGTATTGTGCACACGAACGAATGAGAGGTATCACCTCTCTTATAGGCACCAGAAGACCCTTGGATGCCCAGGTTAATGACCCTTGGATGCCCAGGTTAATGCAGTAATCAAATGGTCTGTTTCTGGTAACTGCCATCTATTAGCCGTCGTCAGTTATTGGTCATTTGTATCATCGGTTACTAGTCACTAAATGAGTGTTCAGTTACAAGTCATCAACTGTGATAAAAAACTGTAAAACCTGACCAAGCCCAGTCGTCCGGTTGCGTCGCGGCTCGGCGAGGCGAGGCGAGGCAAGCGAGCACGCGCACAGCTCCACCTTATAAGTTGGTTAGAGACCCTCTCAACTTCCAAGTTGGTTTTATTCTATTTGTAACTACCACCACTAATGGGTCTTGGAATTTATTTGATCAATTAAATAATAACAACCTAATTATTCTAATAGTTAAATCATTAACCAATCCACTAAATTAAATGAACAACAAAAACACTAACCGGAAATGATGGTGCCAGGGTGATTGGTGATGGAGGTGACGGCGATATGTCAAGATCATATCATTCATCTGTTCAGATTTTTCATGTGTAAGGCAACGGATGAACTTTTATGCAGTTAAGGCTTGTCTCTGCCAAGAAATGTTCAGGTAACACATTCTATTGAACAAGGATTTATGAAGCTGTCAAAAAGATGACATGGATGCGAAACATTGCAGCAGAGATGGGCTTCAGAGATTGCTGAACCTGAAGATCTCAGGAGTCTGCATTCTCTCTGCTCTGTCAAGCCTTGAAACTGTACGTGCCTTATCTTTTTCACCACTTCGACCCATGTGCTAGTACTTGGTTAACTCGATGGCATGTGAGTTGATTTCGTATAAATTATTGTTGCAGATGCTTACACTATGGTGCATAATGGTTTATGCAAATTAGTATTTTGACAAAGTTGTATTGAACAAAGTGAAGTAAACCAAGTCTTTATCAGGATAACAATCCTTGTCCTGATACTGCGAGATTTGTCGGAGTCCCCATGGTTTAGACCAACATATCATCTACAACGAACAGGCTCTTGAGATAAGATGCTGAAAGTTGCAACACGGAAGGAAACTTTCAGGAAGGTTGGGCACTTATGACTTGAGAAATCGCCCGAGTGAGAAATCACATAACTTATGACTTGTGACGAACGCGTACTACGTGTGTAGCTTGCTATTGTTTGTGCGGTTTCTATTTTTTTCTGCTGAGCTTAATGGGGCTTCATTTTTATTTGGTACAACCTAAGCATACATTACAACACAACACAGTTTATGTAAGCAAAGAACACAGTTTTGTCATCACAAACATACAAGTTTTGCATTTGATGTTAAGTTTAAGGATCAAGTTTCAAAGATGTATTTTTTGAATACAAACTTTTTCATACGATCTCGTATCTCGGATGAATACAAACTTTATACCAAAGTTGTAGTGCTTAACGAGATATAAAATTTTGTAGTTGACAAATATTTCATTTAAAATTGTTTACCTGTCCAAAACTACGTTGTAAGGTTATGAAAGAAACACGTTCCGCCACGTCAACGTTCTGTGTCTTAAAAATCGAGCTATCTCATTGGCCCAAACCTCCTCTCCCTAGATCCCTCCCCCATTTTCCTTTCCATCTCTCCTTATCCCGGTCGTCCTGCCTCCCCCACACTAGCACTGCCTAGTCCTCCGCCACCGATGCCATCCTCCGGCCCCGTCGCCTCGTCCTCTGGCCCTGCCACCTCGCCCCCCACCACCGGCGCCATCCTCCGGTCCCACCACCTTATCCCCCACCGCCGGCGCCATCCTCTGGTCCCGCAGCCTCATCTCCTATCGCCATCATCGTCCTCCCGTCCCTAGGTCTCCTCCGGCACCGTCCTCCGACCCCGTCGCCTCGTCCTCCGACGCCGTCCTCTAGCTCCACCGCATCAGCCTCTGGCGCCTCGGTCTCCTCCAGCCCCACACATCGGCCTCCTCCGGCCCCGTCCGATACACACCTTGCTTATCCCCTGTCGTCCCCACCACACTCGTCCCCTGCCGCCGGCGCCATCCTCTGGCCCCGACCCACGTCGTTCCTGCGCAGCGCGGGCGACGGGCAGCCGGGGCAGCGCGAAGGGTGGCCGCCAAGCAGGCTTTTTATTTTTTTTGCAAAAATAGCTGTGCTGGCGGGTGACATACACAGAGATCCAACTGTGCTGGCTCAAAGTTGCTGGCGGGTGCTCCACCCGCCAGCACAGAGGCCATTTACCCACCACTACAAATTGTTTTTGGCGTAATGAAGCCCGCGCAGCCACAAGGAAGGCGATGATGGGGCTCCATCCCCCTCCTCCTTCCCTTTACTTCCCCCCTCACGCTCTTCTTGGTGGCATCCATGGCGGAGGCGGTGGTCGCCGGCCATCCATAATCGGATTCGCGGCCTCGGCTGCCGGATATGCACCCTAGGCTGCCAGATCCGCTTCCCCTAGGCCTCGGCGAGTTTGGATTTGCGACGACAGCGGCGGGCTCGAGGATGGCCATGCGGATCTCCGCCAGCCCGAATGGTGGCAGAGCCCCGGGGTATCGTACCCCCCCCCCTCGCGGCCTCCTCCCCCGGCGGGGAGCCCCCCTGTCCTCCCACCGCGTGGGCACTATTTCGCGGAGCGCCCAGTCGCGATGGCCGCGGGCCCGCACCGAGCAACGTGGGGGGCGACGCCGCCGCAATGGTGCCTCTGCCCATGTGCAGGTGTTGTGGCGCAAGGCTGTAACTCTCGGCTGCGCTTTGGCTCCGCCACAGTGTGCCACTAGCAACTTGTGCGCAGCCCAGCAATCTCCACGTGGTGCCGCGGGCAGGTGCGGTGCCCAAGGCCCTGGACAGATGGCTAGGGGATCCGCTCATCGGTGTGTGTGGTGGCTGCTCGCACGTGGTCCATGGGTGGCGGCGGCCAGGGGGCTTATGGCCCTGTGCGCTGCAACGGCTTGTCGGGAGCCGCCTACGGCTGTTGCTCTTGCTGGCGTGTGCTGATGGGACACCCTTGATGCACGTGATTGCATCTGGTGGCAGTAGGGACGCCTGCATTCACCACCAGCGTCCGACGACAAGGCTTGGTGCCTCCTGTGGCACAGCAAGGGCAGTGCAGTTAGGATAGGGATTGGGGCTTTGGCAAAAGCCTCGCTCGTTTTATGGGCCGACAACGGTGGCACATAAGGGTGTCGTTCACTTCCTTGGAAGCGTCATTCAATCTGCACCTTTTCCCTCCACAACACGTGCACGGCAGCCGGTGGCCTAGGGATTGCTAGGAGAAAACCCTGAGTAGCAGCGGCGGTATCAGACCACCGGTCTTGGGACCTTGGGTACACTGAGGGAAAGAAATGTTGGAGGCCTCGCAAAGGGTGGCTCGCTCCCTCGGCGTTGTTTGTGCTCGTGGACCTTGTCATCACCACCATCGCCGTCGCGTCCAAGCTGATGTCGCCGGGGATAGGACAATAGCGCGGGGGGGGGGAGGGGGGGAGGGTTCAATGAGGTAGGTGAAGCGCCCTCCTGCGTGCGCCGTCCCTCACCGTCGACCGCCTCCGCGCGTCGTTCAGGTTGTCCCACCTCAGCGGCCTCGCCGCCAACCACGCGCCACTCTTTGAATATGTAGCCGCGGGGGCATCCCCCAGCCACCGGTGACGGGGTCCACCGTGGCGGCGGGGAACGGCGGCCACGACGATGACCTCGAGCGCAAGGAGGTGGTGTGCATCGAGAGAAGCCGGTTGGAGGCGGCCACGGAGCTGGCGCCCAATAGCCGGCGTCGTGGGCGAGGAGGATGCGGAGGGTAGCAGTGGCCAAGGAGCAACCGCTCGCACATGACGTCATCGTCACCCCCACGTGCGCCTACCACGCGGCGGCGGTGGTGAGGGAGGCCGGCGCCGTCGCTGTCGTCGGGCGTGGTGAGGTGCCGGTGGTGGAGGTGGACGCGCGCGCGGACGACTTCATCTGGCGGTTCCAGGAGCAGCTCCAATTGCAGCGCCTCGACTCCATCCTCCGCTACCGGGACACGCTCACACAACACAGTCAATAAATCAATTGTTAGCCCATCCATCAATGATTAAAGTTGACCAAACTAAAAAAGTGGGGAGAAGCAGTCACACTTTATAAATATATATAGATATATAGATATATAGATATGCACGGAATGTGTGAAGTGTGAGCGCCACTTCTCATCCTGTTCGCATCCAAAGAGTTGTCGGAAGAGATGATTCCGTCCACGGCAATAATTGCTCTCGTGCTTGCAGTACTGTGCCTGGCACAGTATGCTTTCCTCGCCACCGCCGCCGGCCTCCGGGTCATCATCGTCGGCGCCGGCATGTCGGGTAAACATACCATTATCCATACCAAATCCTTCATCTCTGCGCGTGTATAGTACACAGAGGACGCGCGCTCATGCACCGTTATTATTATACATGACTCTTAGGAGTTGTTTGGATACACCGTCCTAAACTTTAGTACATATCACATCGGATGTTTATACTAATTAGAAGTATTAAATATAGTCTAATTATAAAACTAATTGCACAGATGGAGTCTAATTCGCAAGATGAATCTATTAAGCCTAATTAGTCCATGATTTGACAATATGGTGCTACAGTAACCATTTACTAATGATGGATTAATTAGGCTTAATAGATTCATCTCACGAATTAGTATATGGGTTCTGCAGTTAGTTTTATAATTAGCTCATGTTTAGTCCTCCTAATTAGCGTCCGAACCTCCGATGTGACCCTCCTAAAGTTTTGGACCTCGTATCCAAACACCCCTTAGCTTTGGTTTGTCAATGCATGCAGGGATCTCGGCGGGGAAGAGGCTGTCGGAAGCTGGGATAACGGACTTGCTGATTCTGGAGGCGACGGACCACGTCGGCGGGCGGATGCACAAGCAGAACTTCGCCGGCATCAACGTCGAGGTCGGCGCCAACTGGGTGGAGGGCGTGAACGGCGGCAAGATGAACCCCATCTGGCCCATCGTCAACTCCACCCTCAAGCTCAGGAACTTCCGCTCCGACTTTGACTACCTCGCCCAAAACGTCTACAAGGAGAAGTACGCCGTCGATGAGTGAACTGGAAAAGGCTTATGCTAAACCAATATATAAATTAAACTAATCACGCGCATGTGAACCGAAAAATTTTGCACGAATCAGAATTATTAGACGTTAATTATACTCATATATATAATATATATTAGCATGCATATTGTTGTCCAAATTAACATTACCATGTTATTTTGTATATTTTGCTGGCAGTGGTGGCCTGTATGACCAAGATTACGTTCAGAAAAGACTTGACCGGGCGGATATGGTAGAAGAGAGTGGGAAGAAACTCTCCGGCACGTTGCACCCTAGTGGCAGCAACGACATGTCCATCCTTGCCATGCAGCGACTCTACGATCGGTACGTACATAAACGGATTATTACCTTAATTCATCTCCACAACCGCGCGGCTTGCCCTACTCTGGCATGCCGCTAGCTCGCCAATCTGTCGCTCGCCTGGCGTGCTCCCGCTACTCACCGCCTGCTAGTAGGAGGAGGGAGGAGGGTATGTAAGAGAGAAGATAGATGAAAAGTGGGAGGGGTAAGATATACAAATAACTCCTCAACTACCATTTAGCTGGTGGGTCCAACACACCTAGCTAAACCTTTAGCTAATTAATATAAAAGATACTAAATTTTAGCTACCTAAATTTTAGATGGGTGGATCAAATAGGGTCATAGTTGAAAGTAGGATGACTCCGTGTTTTTCTTGAGAACTTGCGCATTCCATCAAGAAGATCCAACACGTGTAGCACTTCTCCATTGAATTGAAGACCCTGTTGTTAGGTTCCAACCACGATAACCCCTTTGTGTTTCAAAAAATACGATGTTACTAGGATAGTGCCCGTGCATTGCTACAGGCAATACAAATTATAGGTAAATGACATTCTAATCTTATTGATTAATTCAGTAGACAATGTAAATCATACTTGATTATGTTTCTTTTCCTAAATATAGGATCGTGCCCATGCGTTGCTACAGGCAATATAACTTATAGGTAAATGATATTCTAATCTTATTGGTTAATTCAGTAGACAATGTAAATCACGCTTATGTTTTTTTCTAAATATGATTGTCCAAAATATATTGCATACATCTAACTTTATTCATGAAGCATACAGGGCATGTCATATTCATCCCTATTGTAGGAGCACACAAATTGAATATATATTATGGGGAGTCATCCATTGGGTTATATCTAGGGTTCACTATTGCTATTGAGTCTTTATGTAGAGTGTTGCGATGTAATTCACATCGACGTGCTTTATATTGGTTCCTCTTCGCCTCCTTCCGTTCAAGCTTCATATTACGCGCATTTTGACGATCACGTATTGCTTGTCTATGCTTAGGTGTCATATTTGCATATCGTGCCCTATCTTTTGCACGCCTGGATTCAATTTGCTCACCTATTATTTCTTTCTCTGTTCTACTCTATTTTCATCAGAAGCAATATTTTCACCTAAAAAAATGGACCCAATCAGAGTCGCTAATGATCACATAATAACATTAGTTCAAGTATTAAAAATTAATTATCATACTACCTTGTAATTCAACATTAGCAGGTGCAGCTTTACTTCGTTGGTAATTTTCACGTCACTTCTTTAGTAATTCTTCCTTCTTTTGGATAGACATTAGCTTGTATCGGTTCCTATCCCGTTGCCTTCTCCATTCCCTAGGTTCTAGAGAGGGTGGAATGTCATTCGCAGTCACTGATCCTCCAACATGGATGCCACCTAAAATAAAAGGCATACATGTAATTGCATTGTATTAAATGATACATTTGAACAGTAGCTTACCATCATCACTTAGGCTGGTAGTGTTGAATGGATCATGGATTGGGGTGCGGCTCTCGGATCGTTTTGAAGATGTCATCTGCAAGTAAAACAAATTGCAATTAACATGCATATTTCTCTACTACAAGATGTAATATGTGAATTTAGATCTGCTACTTTTTTTTCACAACCACTTAAAGTTCAAGTTCACTACTTAGTGCTCGTCGAATCTTATCTCCATACACACATATATATATATTAGAAAAATAAGAAAAGCAGAAGCATTGCTGGGCTACAACCATGCATGGCCGGTAACCAGCTCAATAGCCTATCAAAGCCCAATATAAGCCCACGTTCTACAATCAGGCCACCCAAAGGCCTCAACAAACCAAGAAAATACCTTAAATGTAATAATAGAAATGTGAGGGTCAAAGCGCAAAATTTCTACATCTTATCCCTTCCCATCAGCCCGAGCGTCCCCCCTCTCCCGTGTTTCTTCTTTCTTTTCCCGTCTCTCTCGCAGCCTCCGTCCTCTCTCTCTCCGATGCAGGCCACCTCAAACACCTTCCTCCCTCGATCTCCCCGCGCCATCGCAGCTCGAGCTTGTTTCCCTTCCCCTCTGACGCAAATGGATGCGCACCCATGAGGACAAGATGCAAGACCATAGGAGGAGGATGGAGATAGACAGAAGAAGGTGCCATGGCTCCCTCCTCCATCGGCGCAACACCAGATTCTGCAAAGTCGGCGCTTAATCTCTGCCTACCCCCCTAGGCGAGGCGCTGGCCCTCCACCCAGCTGCGCGCCTAGGCGAGCGCCTAATAGCGCCTTGTGGAACACTGGCAACACATTACGTACTGATGCGCGGCCATGAGCATTTTGGGGATTTGGATTTTCAATCTAGAGTTAGGATTTCTCAATTTTGGGGATTTGGATTTCGATCTAGGGTTCTGAATGAGGTTTGTGACTTTGGGGATTTTCTCATGGTTTGACTAAAATCAATTTGCAATTCCCCTCCTTCCTCATCTCCTTCCATGCCAAACAGCTAGGGCCCAATTAGCACTAACAGATTGACAGTTGGAGCTAATCTTGACTGATTAGTCCTAGACACATCATAAGTTTTAGGAATGAGCACTAACAGATCCACAGCAGAGCTAATCTTGACTGATCAACATCAATTAGTCCTTAACAGAGACGTGATCTAAGGTAATTAGGTCCTAATCTAAACATTAGCAAATAAGCCGAGGAGAATTGGGGACTAGAGTTATCGGTTTTCACCTTCGTTTGATGAAGTTGCTCGGAGTGATCTCGCGGTGCACGTAGAGGTTGTTGCGCCGTTTATTCGGTGTACAAAGGCGGTGGCCTTCTTATCGCTCCCGTCTCTGTCCCTATTTATTTTGACGCTGCTCAATGAGAAGGGTTCCGCAATCATCGGTGGGTTAGCGCCTGATGGGCGTGGCGTGGATCGTACGTGCAGTTTGTGGCGTAGAGAGCCGGCAAAATCGGAAGGGGATGACGGAGAGGGACGTAAACACGATCGCGGAGCGCGGGACGACGGTCGCAAGATCGGACGGAGGGCAGATTGGCCGAGGATCAATGCAAATGATCGGATGGCGCAAATTTGTTTTGGGAGGACGACGCGGGCGGGCGGACGACCTCGTACGAATTTTTATTTGACGTACTAAACATGGAGACTAAACATGGAGACTAAGATCCCGTTTGGTATGGCTTCTTAAAATGCTTCACAAAGAGACAATTTTAAAATGGCTTCACTACTGAAGTCGGGAAGAAGCCGCAAAACGACTTACACTAGAGAGGAGGAGACTAGAGAGGAGGAGGAAAAAAACAAGTGGCTTCATCAGCTTCTCCTCTCTCTCCAAGTATTAAGTGATCATAAAATTACCCGTATTGCTATTGAAAAGTTGTTTTACCAAACATTTTGCAAAATGGCTTCAGTTCCACTAAAGAAGACACTCCACCAAAGAAGTTAGAGCTCCATTCGTTTTGGAAGGAGGTCAAAGCTCTACCAAACGGGACTTGAGTTCAGTTTTATTGGTGGTAAGATATGAATGGATTGTTCTACGACCTGAGGCTCTTGTAGGAAAAAAAATAAAGCGGTTAAACATCTCATTTGGATAAAAAAAAGACATTTGAGGCTAGGAATACATAACTTCAAAAATAAATTAGATAATACGGCATGACCGCACAAATAATGATAGGACTCGACGGTTTAAGATTTGTTCATCTAAGATAAGACATGCCGTATGCACACTCGCTGAGGTTGCAGCTTGCGGCAGCCCAGGACGCCAGACAGCAACTCTCGCGACAGCTGCGATGTGGCCTCGCGCCTCATGGCTCGCGCTAATCACCAAGGCGCCGACAATCGATCGTGTCGCGTACGTGCATCGCGTGAATCACGTTTGTACTCACGTGGTCCTGTGGACTTCAGCAAAAATGTGAAAAGTCTGGGCTAGTAGTTGCTGATTAGATGGCCCTCACATTTAGGGGCCCAGCGCAGGCCCTGAAGCCGAATCGAGATGCGGAGAATTGGACACACTTCAGGGTAAGCCAAATCGACCATGCATGCTAGCTATGACTATTTTGTACTGTTGGCTGGTCCACCTCCAGGAGCCAGCGAATCGTTAGAAACATATGGTGGAGATTATACTTGCAAGATAAAGTGATAATTCCCATCTATACTACTCCCTCCGTTCTAAATTATAGATCGTTTTAACTTTTCTAGATTCTATAAATTATTATACATATAAATATACATTAATATCTAAGTGCATATACCTAGAAAAGTCAAAATAACCTACATTTAGAACGGAGGAAGTACCGGATAAAACAACAATTCCCATATATATTACCGGTAGCCAGTTTGTGTAGTACCGCGTTATGGAGATTTATGGCTTCAGCACAAAAACAAATGCGCCTGATATAATAATAATAATAATAATAATAATAATAATAATAATAATAATAATAATAATAATAATAAATTGTCCCAGTATCTGATTGCACCTATTAACATGCCTTGCCAACGGACTGCATCTAGGTTGCACCCATGCCATCAGCGGCCACGTTTAGCCATTTAGGCAAGACATGGTCCTAGAATGGGCACTCTAGTGATGCGTCACATAACAAGATCTCACATTTTGAGCCAAATAGAGATATAGAAACTATTGATAGCTAAGCATATAGTTAAGCTACATAATTAACATTGTGATGAGTCGTGGGTGTCTAAATTGTAATTTTTTTGTTTGGATCCTAGAGCTAAAGTCTAGTTCATGTCACATCGAATCTTTGGAGGCTAAGTAGGAGGACTAAACATGAGTTAATTATAAAACTAATTACACATATGGAGGCTAATTCGCGAGACGAATTTATTAAGCCTAATTAATTCATGATTAGCACATATTTACTGTAGCATCACATTGTCAAATCACAGACTAATTAGGTTTAATAGATTCGTCTCGCAAATTAGCCTCCATCCGTGCAATTGGTTTTGTAATTAGTCTATGTTTAATACTCCTAATTAATATATAACATTTGATGTGATAGGAACTTTAGTCCGGACTAAAGAACCAAACACCCCCGCTTGTTTTGATTCAGATTTAGTTCCAGCTCTACTAGTGAAATAAGCAGTAGTGATACTGTAAAAAAAAACAGACATTAACCACAACCTGCTTGTATTTTTAAATATGAGGGCTCGTTTGACAGAGTTGTAGCTGTCATTAAACCGACTTCGTTAAACCAACTTTGGCTGTGGATTTTTTTGTGGAGCAACTTTTTTCTCTCTCTAACTTATATGGGAAACGTTTGGAAAATCAGCTTCTCTTTGGTTGTTTAAAATGGATGGATAAAATTAATGGAAAAAGTGAAATGTTCATCCTACTTTTTTTCTCAACCCATTCTTTTTCCCTCTCTTTATTGCCCCCCTCTCTTCCTTGTCCACATTCTGCTCCCATTCTTCTCAGCGGCGCCGCACACCACCGTCACCCCATTACCCGTCGGCCAGCCCACCACCATCAGCCCGCCACGCCGTCGTCCGCCCACCGCCATCGGCCCCCTGCACCGCTATCCACCCACCGCCCGTGCCCCCCGCGTCGCCATCACCCTCCGCCTCCATTCCCTCCTTCCTGCACCCGCGAGCCACCTCACTCGCGCCATCGTCATCTCCGCTTCCGGCGTCGGCCTCACCCGCGCTGCCGCCACCATCTCTCTGCGGCTGCCAGCCTCGTTACCGTGGCCTCCATACCCTCTCACCGGCGGCCACACCTCCACCGCCGCTACCTCTACCTCCGCTTCCCACTACCGGCTCCGCTTCCCGCTGCTAGCTACCTCCGCCATGCACCGCCCCCACCTTCGGTCGCCTCGCTTCACTGGCGGACCCAACCCAAGGGCAACAAAGCCAATCGATGAGGAGGAGCGGCGGGGAGTCACTTTTTTATCAAATGGCCCCTCTCACCGGGGATTCAGGAGCTTCTTTGCTCCCTTCCCGTTTAGAGCTGGAGCTGGAGCCCTCCCTCCAAAGGGCCGAAATGTGGCAAAGTGCAAAACACTACTAGAACACGGATAGATCGGCATTTAGGAAGTTTTCTCCGAGGAATTTAGTAGAAAGCGTTTTGTGTTGGAATCCCGCTTTGAAGGCCCAGAAGTAGTGCTGATGTTTTTGTAACAACAATTTGCTGCATGTTATGGCCCCGTTAGGTTTCTGGGCCTCTTACTACAAACACATTAATTGATTAAGCGCGTGCAAAATGGTCAGCCAGCCGAACGGGCCGGTGACGCCAGTGGACATGGCGCTGGACTACTACAAGTTCGACTACAAGTTCGCGGAGCCGCCGCGCGTGACCAGCGTGCAGAACTGCGTTCCTCTCCCGACGTTCAGCGACTTCGGAGACGACGTCTACTTCGTCGCCGACCAGCGGGGCTACGAGTCCGTCGTCTACCACCTCGCCGGCCAGTACCTCAAGACCGACAAGTCTGGCAAAATCGTCGATCCCCGGTTAAAGCTCAACAAGGTAAATGACAGTAACGCGAGATCTCAAAATCATGTGTACGTGAGCATGTCATGAGTTTGGATTTGTACATGTGTAGGTGGTTCGTGAGATCTCCTACTCCCCGAATGGGGTCACCGTGAAGACAGAGGACAACTCGGTCTACCAAGCAGACTATGTCATGGTTTCTGCAAGTTTAGGAGTCCTGCAGAGTGACCTCATTCAGTTCAAGCCTCAGCTACCTGTCAGTTCCGGCCCCTTCATGGCGCCATGTTACATTTAATCAGTTCTATTAGCCAGTTAATTATATTAGCCTTCGTCATCACAATCATCCCACTCTTTCCATACATCGAATCAGGCATGGAAGGTTGTGGCGATCTACCAATTCGACATGGCCGTGTACACCAAGATATTCGTCAAGTTCCCCAAGAAGTTCTGGCCTGAAGGGAAAGGGAGGGAGTTCTTCCTCTATGCGAGCAGCAGGAGAGGTTACTACGTAGTGTGGCAGGTACACACGCCAAACTTTATAACTGCCTAACTGGTAATATTAGCCCGTACTAGCTTATTAGCAGCAGTAACTAAGGGGAATTATGAATGCCACGCAAACTAAACATTTTGAGTCAATTTTTTCAGGAGTTTGAGAAGCAGTACCCTGATGCCAACGTCCTCCTTGTCACCGTGACTGACGAGGAGTCTAGGCGTATTGAGCAGCAGTCGGACAACCAGACCAAGGCAGAGATCATGGAGGTGCTGAGGAAGGTGTTCCCTGGCAAGGACGTCCCTGATGCGACCGACATCCTTGTCCCGAGATGGTGGTCCGACAGGTTCTACAAGGGCACCTTCTCCAATTGGCCAATTGGTGTGAACCGCTACGAATATGACCAGCTCAGGGTACGTACCTGCGAATCCTTTTGTGATCTCATATATCTTACTAGTGTACGTGATTTTGCGATTGTGTGAATAATCTAACATATGCATGCAATGTTATCCAACATCGGTTGTTTTCTCTGCACTCTAGGCGCCGGTTGGGAGGGTTTACTTCACTGGTGAGCACACAAGCGAGCACTACAATGGCTATGTCCATGGCGCTTATCTTGCAGGTACGTATACGTGCACCCACGAGGTCTTCATTTGCCTGTTCTTGAGCTTGCCACAGGGTTTCTTCTGATAAGTTTTGCATTTGCAATGCCAATTTTCGTCGTGTGTTGTCAGGAATTGACTCTGCAGAAATTCTGATCAACTGCCCCCAGATGATGTGCAAGTACCATGTTGAGGGCAAGTATTACTAGGTTCCAAGAGGCCGATCGATCATAATGCAATGGCGAAAGAGAAATAAGGCGGCTTCTTCGTATTAAGCGCGCTGTGGTGTGGTCTACCATCATCATCTAAGGTTTATGGTTACTAGCAAAATGCTCGTGCTTTGCTACAGTGAAATGATAATCATATTTTTAAAACTCGTGGTTTTTTCTATTTCTATCACTATATATTTATTGCATTTCTGTTAACATATGTCCTTATACTGAAATAATTATTCATTTCTCGAACACAATAAACCAAAATATTTATTGTTTGATGCTCTCTTGGTATGCATGTTTGGTTAAATATTTGTTTACGAGGATATATAGTGTCTAGTTGTTGTTCACAATAAAAAGTGTTTGAATATTTTAAATGGAGCTCAAAGTTTGAAAGGCGGGTTGTATAAACTGTCAGAATCAGAAGTGCATTGGAAATTTCTGAAATGTTCAGTTCCTGGCTGAAAGTCAGAGCTCTCAATCTTCCAAACCAAAGATCTTTTGAGCAAAGTTCCTATCTAGAACTTGCAGCCCTATAGTATCTCTACAAGTTTGGTTAAAGGCGCTTGGAGAGTTTGTTATTGGAATTTGGATGATCTGTGCTTGAGAAAAGGTGACCCACCCCCCTCCCGCGTGGACCCATCTTAGCACAACACGTGGTGCAAAGCGATTGGAGTTGAATGCCATTGGTCGGCATGGAACCTGATAAAAAAAAATAACACGTGTTTCAATTATCCTCACTCAAAACAATAATATATTTATTCATGTAACTTTTTTCTATTTTACACGCATTGCACGTATCATGCCCAATTTTTTTGACATAGGATACTTTTTTGAAAAAAAAATAAACACAAAATAAGTGAGAGGGTTATTGAGGGTATTTCACATATCTAAAGAAAATCTTTACCACAAAATGTTCAACTGGCAAAAGTACAAGGATAATATAACACGAAGAACTTTTTGTGCCATTAAAGTGTACCAAAAATATTTGGAGGCAGGATGTGATGGTGCAGGACTTTGAGTGCTATAGTAAAGCTTTTCCTTAATTAAAAAATATGACACCAAGCTTCAACCACATGTAGAGATTAGAACTTCTTGTACTTGAAATGTAAGTAACTGATTTTAAAATTACTTGTAATTGCTCTGATTCAATTCTGAGATAACACGCAGCTAAATATATGTACTGAGTGATAGAGACCGCAACAAAAAAGTAACCCTAGCTCAGCTGATTGGAGGGGAGGAGATGTGATTGTGCATTCCAGCCACCCAGGTCCGAGTTCTCTTCAACTCGAATTAGGGTGCCTGTTTCTTCTTCTTAACGAAAAACTACTTAGTTCCTCCTAGGCTGGATCAACACATCATAATGTGGAAAGTTAGCGATGCCTTGTCACATTCATTTGCTTATTCAATGGGTCATTTGGCAAATCCAGCAGTAGTGTATTGAACACAACACTAAGCCATATTTCATGATGCTAGTAAAATAAAGAGACCGCAAATGGTATTGCAAATATGATTCACTGGTAGAAAACTGACCTTTTATCCCGGTTGGTAGGAAGCAAATCTCCCGGTTGGTAGAGACAAAAGGTTTATCCCGGTTGGTAAGTCACACGATTTTTTACGTGAAATATGCGTGCGCGGTGCATGGGATTCAAACCCACGACCTCAAGCCTCGCTCGTAGCTTCCTTGCCGTCCCACCTACACAGCACATTTGACTATATAGGGGATGCAATCCTTTTGTATTAACTCGTGGGGAACCCTGTAGTCTCGATTTGTGTTACTAACCGGGACAAAAGACCCCCTGTAGTCCCAGTTGGTAACACAAACTGAGACTAAAGGGTCCGAGGGCTTTAGTCATTTGCAGCCACCTGTGGGGGATCCTTTTATCCCAGTTGGAAACACCAACTGGGATAAAAGATCCCCATTTAATTCCGGTTGGTGTTACCAACCGGGACTAAAGGGTCGAGGGTCTTTTTACCAACCGTGATAAAAGGGGGTCTTTTATCCCGGTTGGTGTTTCTAACTGGATAAAAGGTCCCTCAGGACTTTTTTCCACTAATCTTTGCAACCGGGATAAAAGGTACCGGTTGGTGAGCCTCCCGCCAGTTGCCAAGCTTTAGTCCCGGTTGGTGAACCTTTAGTTCCGGGCTAAATATTAACTGGGATAAAAGGGGTAGATGGAAGGTGAGTTTTCTGCGCATGATTATAAACAAGTAACAGAATGCATGCAACTAGAGAAAGTTATTGGAATTGAGGATAACCAGAGGAAAGAGAATACAGCTCCTCTTGCGCGGCTACATGCCCCCGGTGAGGAAGAGTTTATTTTCAGTACTTGGAAGTATTTTATCAGGTGTACAATAGTAATTAGGTATAAGCTAAACCAGCTGTACATTCTGTTTTACTGTATAAGACAGGCCCTACTTCGGTGAAGGAGAAACAATACTAAAGTTGCAAAGCAAAAATCGCGATTCTCCAATAATCACGATAATTAGTGCTACATTGTATCTGAGTGGTGCACAGCTGTACTGATCGCCAGAGAATTGATGGAGGCAGGAGAGTTACCGAGGGGAGAGACCGCCAACGCGAAGACCGGCCCACCGTGCGCCTCCCACGCGAGGCACTCCACCGCGTCCGGTCAAGGATCCGCGCTCCACCCCATGACCCGGCCGTCCGCGTGGCCGGTCCACACCACCCCACGACCGGGGTCCGCCACGAGGCAGAGCACTTGCGGCGTCTCGCTCGACACCCTAAGGGCGCGGCCGCCTCGTCGCCCCAGCGCTGCCAAGCCGACGGCAAGCGGAAGGCATTCGTGAGGTCCCACGTCCTGACGCCAGCCTCACCTGCGGCCCACAAGCACAGATGAGCGCCGCCGTGGGAAGCATCACGGCAGCAAGCAAGCGCGCGGAGCACAGCGCGGGCCTGCGAGAGTGCTTGGAGCGCGACGCGGGTCTGCGACTCCCTGGGGAGGTGCGGGCGCAGCTCGAGCGGAGACGGTCGGTTGGCGCACGCCACGGAGCGGGCGGGAGGGTGGTGCGCGTGTGAGGCCGGGGCGGTGGCGAACTCCGGGAGGGAGCCCGAGTGGTACGGCCCAATGGAGGGGCCAGACGACGGCGAAGCGGGAGGCCGCGGCAGGGAAGGCGGGTAGGGAGTGGCTGGTGTGGAGGAGATGCGGCGGCTGCGGGTGATGCAACACCGGAGGCGTGCGGCTACACAATTCGGAGAAGGAACCAGAGGCCGAGGCAGAGATGGTGGGGGCGGGGGTGGAGGTGGGAGGGAGGGAGGCGGATCGATGGGGCACAGGGGAGGCGGCGGGGTGGGGAGCCGCGTGTGAACCTTGTTCCCTCGAGCCCTCACCCTCTCTCTATTCTCTCTCTCCCCTCTCTCCGATGCAGCAACTCACTCCGTGCGGCGGCAGCGGCGCACACCATTAGCGGTGACCGGCTGCCCTTCCCTCCCACACACCTCACCTCCCCGAGCGGTCTCCTCCCCCTTCCCTCCCTCCTGTGCACGTTTGGGGAGTTATGCGCGGCACCACCAAACCCTAACCATTCAGGACGGTCGGCCTCGATCCGCAGCCTCTGTAGCAGCTAGCTGCCGAGATGAGGCAGCGGTCAAACCACGCTGCCCTGACGCCCTTGGTGGCCGCGTCGGCATAGAGCGTGAACCGCGCGGTGATCCCGGCCCCACCGCCGCGGATGAGAACGCTCCGGATGCCGACCTTGCCGCCGAGGCCACGCGCAGGGGTAGTGGCGGGGCACCCCGCTCCGGTCGCCGGCCTCACCCCATCCCCCTCCTTCGCCTCCCTGTTTCGGAGAAAGGAGAAGTTTTTCCCTTTTAACTCCCCTCCCTTCCCTCATTTTTCCACCCGAGCCCCCCCTCTTTAGAATTTGGACCGGAGGTTGATTCATGAAAGTTAAGGGACTTTTTTCAAAATGACCACGACGTACGAAAAAGTTTCTTTAATATTATAATAGGTAGAGATAATAACCTTTCTTTTTTTAATATTAGGCAGAAGAAATATTAGGCAGATAATAAGTACTCTTGTGTTGCTCTATTCTGTTGCGGATTGTAATGTTGCATTTTCTCTTTAATAAAACTTCTTTTGAGGAGGGATGTTGAATAAAACTTTGTGCCGCATATGCAATTTCACTAGGGAAAGTTTTATTGTCACATGCTGCCGGTTGGTGCTGACTGTTGAAGGCTCGAGGCCTCCGAGACCGGCCCTGTCGGCGACCCAGTGTAAAGGAAATGACGCTCTAGATCATTATTTGTGATTTTGGCAATCCAGTGACAATATAATTATTGGAAATAATGTGTTTGTCAGGTGTGGATCTTTGTAGATTCTTTAAGTCTAAGGATGAAGTTAAAATCAAACCATCCAAATCATAGTAAAATTCCAAAGCATTTTAAAGCATTCAAATGACGATATAAATTTGTGAGCAGCCGGTGCTGCAAAGAAGAGCGTTGTATTCGCGGTATCGATTTAGTTATAGTCAATGTCAAGTTTGGTTTGGGAGCAATTTTTTTCTTTTTTGCACAATTTCGCTAGAAAAAGGGTCGCTAAACCATCTTGCATCATAATTTTGTTACAATACCAAAGAAATATATGAGAATATATCACAAGTTTAACACATTAGACAGATTCACTGTATAAAATTTCGGTAAACAAAATTTATCAGGCCCCGCAGATAAACACAAAATTTCGGAAAATTTGATTTTTTTTTTCCCCCCAAGCTCCAACCATTCGAGAACGGTGACAGACTAGCAGTATCTGTCTGAGAAAAATTGCATTAGTTTGGATATAAATTGTATCTTACGCGAGAAAGTTCCGAAGGACTAGAAGGGAAGATTGCAGTCTCTGAAACGTTCCAGCAAACTCCCAACAATCTTCTGACGACACTAGGGATCGGAATAGCTCTAGCCTCTAGCTAGTGCTATGTATCCTTTGAAGAATGAATTCACCGGTGGTAAACAAGTTGCGAATCTGCAATGATATATCTCAACAGACAACACTGGAGTAATAATCTGATTGCACGGCCCATTTAGGCATTCAGAGTACAACATTCGATTGCTAACAGGAATTATTAGTTAGAGCAAACTATAATAGATGTGGCTGACATGAACCTCAGCAGGTTGTTTGGAGGAGCACAACCACACCGTTTCTGATGGCAATATTAGCACTGTTTCTTTTTTCCAAGACTTGAAGTAGTGCTTGAACTATCAGAACAAACGCAGTATCGAAGAGAATTGAGCAGCAATCCAAGGATGAATGACGGGGTAAACCTACACGAACCCACAACGGGATAACCTATTCTATCCCCACCCAACATGTTTACTTCGGAAACCTAACCCCGCAAGACCTTTAATTTAAGCTCCTTCCCACTCATCCTTATTAGAGATAGAGTCAATAGTCAATGTAAATGTAAACATATCTTGGGTGTGTGCGCCAGGACTCTTAGGTAGTTTGGATGGTGTATATCTCTTATAGAGATAAACCGTTTGAATATGAATATGTTGTAACTAGAATATCTAGATGAGTCCTGGCCAAGCAACTCAGGGTATATATATGTAACCATGTGTGCGTGATGTTTAATACACGCCAATTAACACGCAATCACCGCTCAGCCTGAGTTTGGGCGTCAGTGTTTCACCTATCCGCTCCTCTGATTTTACATGGTAATTAGAGCCGCACATTCCTAGTATCCCCGTTGCCATGTCCACTTCGTCAGCTTCCTTCCCCTCCAATCCTCTTGTGGCGCACGCTGTCACGGAGAAATTGACCAGGGCAAATCATGCCATCTGGAAAGCTCAAGTGCGCTCTGCCATGCGCAGCGCAAGACTAGAGGGCCATCTCACCGGAGCAGCAAAGCAACCTGTAGTGGAGATCGTCGACAAGGAAGGCAACAAAGTCGCTAATTTGGTGTTTGAAGAGTGGGAGGCCCGAGATCAGCAGATTCTCAGCTTCCTCTTCTCTTCCCTGTCTAGGGATATTATGACGTCCGTCGCCCAGGCCAAGACGGTGGCAGACGCATGGAGGTCCATTGAGGCGATGTTCACCTCACAAACTCATGCTTGTGCAGTCAATCTGCGCACTCTTCAACACCAAGAAGGGAAATTCATATGTTGCTGATTTACTTCGCCAAGATGAAAGGCTACAGCGACGAGATGGCGGCAGCATGCCGCCCCATCAGCGATGACGAGCTCGTCGAATACATCCTCACTGGCTTGAGCCCTGAGTTCGAGTCATTGGTGTCTACCCTTGTTACGAGGGTGGAGCCTGTCACGGTGGATGAGCTGTACTCATAACTTCTCACTTTTGATACTAGATTGGATCTGGTCCATGGAGGAGATCAAAGCTCGATCAATATGGCTGGGTGTGGAGGAGGTCGTGGCACAAACCGTGGTCGCGGTGCTATGTGTGGCCATGGTCGTGGGCCCCCTACTGATGGGCGCAGTCGCGGCAATGGCAACAACAATAATGCATGCCAAGGAGGACAGGGTGGCGGCTATGGCTACAACAAGCACGACAGTCGTCGTACCTGCCAAGTATGCTTCAAGAAAGGCCACACTGCTACTGAATGTTGGCACAGGTTTGATGAAGATTACATTCCAGAAGGGAAACATGCGACGGCGGCCACCAGTTCATACGGAGTCAACACCAATTGGTACACTGATATTGGCACCACTAATCACATCACCAGTGAGTTAGAAAAGCTATCAACCCGCGAGAAGTACAATGGCGGAGAGCAAATCCACACTGCAAGTGGCGCAAGTATGACAATTAATCATGTTGGTCATTCTACTATTGTTACCCCTAGTCGTAATCTTCATCTAAACAACATACTGCATGTTCCCAAAGCTAAGAAAAATCTTGTATCCGTTCATCGCTTTACATCTGATAATTCTACCTTCGTGGAATTTCACCCCAACTTCTTTTTGGTTAAGGATCCGGAAATCAAGAAAACTCTTCTTAAGGGTTGTTGTCAACGCGGGCTGTACCCTCTTCCATCGCCACCCTCTGTCAAGCATGCCTTCACCATCAGCAAGCCATCCCTATCCCAGTGGCATGAACACTTGGGGCATCCTTCCTCTATCATAGTTCATCAGGTTGTTAGCAATAATCGTCTCCCATGTATCCTTGAGTCTAATCATGAGTCTGTGTGCAATGCGTGCCAGCAGGCCAAGGCGCATCAGGTTCCCTATCCTAAATCCATAAGTGAATCTAGCGCTCCTTTAGATCTTGTGTTTTCAGATGTTTGGGGTCCTGCTCTTGAGTCTGTTGGCAGAAAATAGTATTATGTTAGTTTCATTGATAATTATAGCAAATTTACTTAGATCTATCTCATTAAGTACAAATCAGAAGTTTTTCAAAAATTTCATGATTTTCAGAACCTAGTGGAGAGATTGTTTGATAGGAAAATTAAAGCTGTGCAAATAGATTGGGGTGGCGAATATCAAAAAATAAATTCTTTTTTTTTTACCAAAAATTGGTGTTTCTCATCTCATTTCCTGCCCTCATGCGCACCAGCAGAATGGTGCTGCTAGCAAAAACATCAACACATTGTCGAAGTCAGTCTAGCTCTCCTTTCTCGCATCGCGATGCTGCTGAAATTCTGGGATGAAGCATTCCTAGCCGCCACATATCTCATTAATCGGCTCCCTAGTAAATTCATTAATCATGTCATGCCTTTAGAGCACTTATTTCATCAAAAGCCAGACTATTCTGCCTTACATACTTTTTGTTGTGCCTATTGGTCTAATTTTCATCCCTATAATTCCCATAAACTTCAGTTCAGATCTAAAAAATGTGTCTTCCTTAGTTACAACATGCTTCATAAAGATAATGTGTCTTCCTTAGTTACAACATGCCTCATAAAGATTTCAAGTGTTTGGATGTCTCGTCTGAACAAGTTTACATCTTTAGAGATGTTACATTCAATGAAAATGTCTTTCCCTTTTCTACCTTACATCCCAATGCAGGAGCTCACTTGAGATATAAAATTTTACTTCTTTCACCTCATCCTATGGCTAGCACTAGGGGCATCCTATGGCTAACTAATTTGCCATCTAGCACTTCTGAAAATTTTTGGTTGCAGTTTACCGGGCGAACTTCGTGCATCTGATATAGGCGCTGGAGACGGTCGCTTTCCCGCTTTGCCAGCAGCGCCAGCAGCCATCCCGCATGCGACGCGTGGGGGCATCGACGCGGCATCGAGCGCTCCAGGAGGCGACAGCGCTTGTCCGTCCGCCACGCGCCCGCGGGAAAACGCGTTGAGGCCAGGCGGGCCCGACGCATCGGCCCGGGACAGCGCTTCTCCATTTGCCACTCGCCCGAGGGAGGACGTGCTGAGGCCAGGCGGGCCCAGTGCATCCATTCCGCACGCGAGCGGGAGCGACTTCGACTCCGCTGCGTGCCCGCCAGCACCTGCACTAGGTCCAGACGACGACGCTGCACGAGCTTCTGCCGCCCGCACTTTGGAGCAGATTCTGTCGCCCGGATTATCTGCAGCAGAGCTTCCACCTGACTCCCCTGGTTCTCCTGTGCCGGCTGCTGAGAGCATAAGACCGGTCACCAGATTGCAACGAGGCATCCGCAAAAATAAAACATATACAGATGGTACAATCAGGTATAGCTTATTGACTTCTACTGGTGAGCCTCAAGATCTTGATGATGCCTTGCGTAATAAACACTGGAAAGATGCTATGAATTCTGAATATGAAGCCTTGATGAGAAATAAAATGTGGCATTTGGTTCCACCTCAGAAAGGAAGGAATATCATAGGGTGTAAATGGGTGTATAAAATTAAAAGGAAATCGGATGGCAGCTTGGTTAGATACAAGGCTCGGCTTGTAGCAAAGGGATTCAAACAAAGGTATGGTATTGACTATAAAGATACTTTCAATCCAATTATCAAAGCTGCAACCATACGTATTGTGTTGTCTCTGGCTATCTCGTGTGGTTGGTCGCTTAGGCAGCTTGATGTGCAAAATGCTTTCTTACATGGGCTATTAGAAGAAGAAGTTTATATGCATCAACCTCCTTGCTTTGAAGATCCAGAAAGGCCAGGTTATGTGTGCAAACTCGACAAGGCATGGTATTCTCGCCTGAGTGACAAATTGATTAGGCTTGGGTTCCAGGCTTCAAAGGCAGATACATCATTGTTTTATTTTAGAAAGGGAGGCATCATTATGTTTGTCCTGATTTCTGTGGATGATATAATTGTTGCAAGCTCAACAGAAAAGGCCACGTCTGCTCTGCCTAGTGATCTGAAGGAAGAATTTGCTCTCAAGGATCTCGGTAATTTGCACTATTTTCTTGGCATTGAAGTAAACAAGGTGCGTGATGGAATTGTGCTTACTCAAGATAAATATACTTCGGATTTATTAAAGAAAGTTGGGATGGCAGATTGTAAGCCGGTTAGTACTCCTTTGTCTACTAGTGAAAATTGTATATGTATGAAGGAACACTATTAGGCGCTAATGATGCTACAAGGTATAGAAGTATTGTTGGAGCCTTGTAATATTTAACTCTCACAAGACCGGACATTGCTTTCTCGGTCAATAAGGTATGTCAATTCCTTCGTGCGCCTACTACTGTTCATTGGGAAGCTGTCAAAAGAATTCTAAGATATATAAATTAGTGTACGAAACTGGGTCTAAAAATACATAAGTCGCTGTCTACATTGGTGAGTGCTTTCTCATATGCTGACTGGGCTGGCAGTATAGATGATCGTAAGTCTACAGGAGGCTTTGCAGTATTCTTGGGTTCTAATCTAATCTCTTTCCGTCGGGCTCGGACCCGGAGCTCTGCCTAGCGATTTCCACAGGAGTTGTTTTCTCTGCCTTGGACAGGCATGCACGATCGATGAAAATTGAATCGGTGCAAATGCGGTGTACTACTTGCGCAAGATGGAAATGGCTAAAACATGCAACGTGTGTCACGCATTATCCTTTAGAACCGATTGATCAAACTTGAGAGGTGGCTATCTGGCATTATTTCGGCTATCCACTTTACTGTATTGAGGTAACCATCTCTAATAATGTGGATCAGTATGATGCTACAATTTGCCTATGGAGGATGATGCCTTGGTAGTTGAATGATGCTATAATTGTGCCCACAAAAATTAAAATCTTTGAGTTGCACCAAATACCCATAGAAGATTGTGAGAAGCAGGGGCATTTTTTTTTGAAACGTTAAAGGGCAGGAAAGGGATGGCAACGGGGCGGGTTCGAATCGGGTGGAGTGCCTAGGCACTCAAAATCGAAACCCGAACCTAAAACCCGAATCCGAACCGAAAACCGTTTCGGGTGAAAATCCATCCCCGAAACCAAAACCCGCAGATCCTGAAACCTGACGGATTAACCGAAAACCCGAACATGAACAGTACAATATAACTGTAGCAATACAATACCAAGTTCAGGGATAATTTGAGTATTAGTACAGTAACAATACCAGTCTTAAACGATTCTGAGTACAGCAACAATACCAGAGTTAACAATACCAGTACAACAACAATTTGAGTAGAGTACCAGTACAGTAACAACTGAAATTACAAGTTCAGTTCAGGGACAAGTTCTAGGACAATTGAAATTACAATTATTTCAGAGATAGCAATACAACGATGCCAACTTGGGAATTTAAACTTCACTTGATCAGTTCCTCATTCATTCATTATTGTGGAATCATTTTCATCCTGTGAAATAAAAATAGAGAGAATAGCTCATTACTAAAATGTTGAACGCAGTGTAAATTCACGAGTTGAAAATAGAAGCAAACAACAATACCATTTTTTCATCTTTTTCATCAAGACAAGTCATCAAAGCATCAACAAAAGTGGACTGAGAACCTGATTGATATAGTATTCACAAATTAGTTTTATTGCTTATCCGGAATGAAGAACACATACTTATAGAAATTGCACTTTCTGACTTACCCAACATGTCGATATGAGACCATGCTTGCATGCACATAATTTCTTCTATCATTGATGGTGCAAGCCTACTATGATGTGGACTAATTATTCTCCCACCTATACTAAAGACTGACTCGGATGCCACCGTTATCATAGGAATAGCAAGGACATCACGTGCAATTTTTTGTAACGTTGGGTATTTCAGCCCTGCATGTTGCCACCACTAAATGATATCCAACTCTTGTGTCCCAGGCAGCAGTGGCTCTTCCAAGTACAAATCTAACTCTGTATGCACATAAGTGGAGGTCACAACTAGCTTCTTGGACATGTAATCATCAAAAGTGTCCATCCAATCCTCATAGTCCATCTGAGTAGGAGAACTAGGTCTAGTTTGAGCACCATCTGTTGTGGAAACATCCTCCATAGCACCTTGATAATCCAAAATCAGACTCTACAACAAGTCTTTCACTTTGTTGATAGCTTCCATAGCTACACTTTCTAACCCATGAATTTTGAGAAAAAGATCATTCAACAGTTGCAATTTAAACCTAGGATCTAGGATAGCAATAACAGCCATCAAACCATGAACATCTGACCAATACTTGTTGAATTTTTCTTTCATTTTAATAGACATTTCTTCTACCTTAGGAGTATCGCTGCTTTGCCACTTCCTAATTGCAAAAAAAATGTTGCATATTTCGGGGAAGAAAAGGTTGGCTGTGAAATATCTAGTGCCTGATAGTAGCTTAGTTACATCATAGAACATATTTAACCTGTCACAAAGCTCTCTAGCAAACTTCCAATCATCTTCAGATGGAACACATGGATCAAACTTCCAATCATTGCAGCAGATATAACCAAGCATGGAAAATTGCAAGCTAACTTTCAGTGGAATCTGTTATACCACAACAGTTCTGACAAAAAGTACCAAAACAAGCAGCACTAAGCCACTGACCTGCGAGCGGGGTGCTAGGACGGCTGCAGGGTGCGGCCACGTGGGACGGCAGCGGGGCGCGGCCTCCTCGCGGGACAGCAGGGCCTCGCGGTCGTGGGACAGCGCACGGCGGTGGGGCGTGGCCGGCAGTAGATCCGGCAGCGGGGCGCGTACTCGCGGTCGTGGGATGGCGCAAGGTGGCGGGACGCGCCCGGTAGTGGATCCGGCGGTGGGGCGCGTAGTCGTGTTCACGGGACGGTGCACAGTGTCGAGGCGCGGTCGGCAGTGGATCCGGTGGTGGGGCGCATACTCGCGGGCGGCGGGACGCTGGACGCGTGCGGGAGAGGCGAGGCCATTCGGGGCTGCCGATGAGCGACAGTGGTGGGGTGGGGGATAGGGGATGCGACTGCGGCGTGTGGGGGGTGCCGGTTGCGGCCATGCGGGGTGCCTAGACGCCTCGCCTGGGTGAGTTGGTGGTGTATATTGTGGTTATATACCTAGAGTTTCTAATGGGCCTTTAGTGGGCCGCATTGTTTTGGGGCCTCGATGGAGCTCCGTGGGTGATGTTAAAAACCCATCCCAAATCCGCGGTATTTTGGGTATCCGAACCCAAAAACCGTGGGCGAAATCCAGAAATCGAAACTGAAACACGCGGACCCAAAACCCGCGGATATCCACCCCAAACCCGATCCGCTGCCATACTTAGGGTAGGAGCACTGACATAACATATAAGAAGAGAGAGAGTGTGTCAAAATTTTACAATTAGGAGATTAGATGATGAAAATCAGGCTCATTGCTCATGACAACATTTTGCACTCTGAAAATCTAACCCAAACTAGGCGCACCACAAGCCCTTCGTCACATGCCTACTTCTTCCTTGATCAGGTGGAAGACCTGCATAGGAGTGCACCTGGTGCCCTCAAAAATTCTTCTATTTCTCTCCTTCCACAGATTCCAAGCAGTGTATGTTAGGATGCCTGCAGCTGTTCTTCATTTTTCTTTTGTGATCGCACATAGGGAGAGTGACCACCATTCCTGAATGCTGAAATTGGCCATGGGCATGACAGCCACGTCTGTCACCCAATTATAGATCAATCTCCAAACCTGCAAAGCAAAAGGACACTGGATAGAAAGATGCATGGCTATTTCTAGAGCCCCTTGGCAAAGAGAACACACTATATTACACGGCCAGTTTCTTGCCATCAATCTATCTGCAGTCAGGATCTTGCTTTGCAAAAAAAATTGTGTTTTCCCTCCATCTGAGCCTTCCAAACTTCCTTGGCTTAGAACGAACAAAAGGTGCTCTTGAACTGGATCAAATAATCTGATTTAGCAGAATAGTTGCCATCTGTGGTCCATCGCCACACAATCTCATCAGGCGAATCAGTAAAGGATATGGTCTGAACTAGAGGCCATAAAGTCACAAATTCAACCATTTCAGTGATGGAGCTCATTCTCCAAAGACCCCTTGTCCAGTTCTGGTCAGTTACCTCCTCCTGCACCTTTCTGTGCTTTCTCCATGCTAGTTTGTATAGATTAGGAGGAATATCTCTGGGTGCTTTGCCCTCTAGCCAAGTGGAGTTCGAAAATTCAGCTGTAAGACCATTTCCAATATGAACCCCTGTGCTAGCTCTGAAGAGTTGCATATCAGTGTCATTGACAGGTGCTTCACGTTCTAGACATGAGCGGTTTGGCTGCTTCTATTGGTACCATACCCATCTGAGTCTTAGGGCTCTACTGAACAATTCTAGATCAGGCAGGCCAAGTCCTCCAAGCTGCTTTGGTTTAAGCACTCTCACTCATCTTACTAAACAATGGCCTCCATTGGCTTCTTCTGTTCCTTTCCAAAAAAGCTTCTTCTAAGCTTGTCAATATGCTTGATTGTCCATTTTTTTTGGGACAAATACAGTAAGGAAATATGTTGGAATTGATGATAGAACTGAGTTGACCAGTGTTAACCTTCCTGCCTTATTTAGCAACCTACCCTTCCATGTAGGTAGCATGCTTGCTACTTTAGCTATGAGAGGTTGAATGTCTACTCTTCTAAGTGCTCTCAGGTGTAAAGGCAGCCCAAGGTAAGTGCACGAACATGATTTCACAGGACATTGAAAATGTTGCATAACCTCCTCCAAATTAATGTCACTACATTATCCAGTACTTGTGGACGACGTCTGGGTCGGGGTTTGGATTTCTGTCCACTCGGCGATGAAGTTGGCCAGGGCCTGAGACTTAATCGCGGTTCAGGGGGCGTACTTAATGTTGTAGCCCACTAACTCGAGTGCCCACTCAAAAATTTGACCCACAGCATCGCGATTTCGAACGATTTTTCCAAGCGGGATTGAGGTGACGATGGTAACCTCGTGCTCGGTGAAGTAGTGCAGGAGTTTTTGGTTAGCCATCAACACAGCACACAAAAGCTTCTGCACTTGAGGGTAGTTACTTTGGCGTTGGTGAGTACCTCGCTGACCAAGTACACTGGTCGCTGGACCTTCAGCACGTGTCCGGGCTCCTCCCTTTCCACGACAAGGACGACGGTCACGACATGGTCGCTCACCATGATGTAAAGGAGGAGGGGCTCCTGTCGCTTAGGAGCAATGAGGACTAGGGCTGAGGTTAGGAATGATTTGAGGCTCTCTAGAGCCTTTTGGGCCTCTTCCTATCCAGACAAACGTGCCAGACTTTTTAAGAAGCTTGTAGAGTAGCATTCCCTTCTCTCCGAGCTGAGAGATGAAACGGCTTAGGGCGGCCAAACACCCCGTGAGCCTCTGAACGCCCTTGACATTGCGGATCGGTCCCATGTTAGAGATGGCCGTGATCTTCTCGGGGTTAGCCTCGATACCTCGCTTGGAGATGATGTAACCGAGCAACTTCCCTTTCAGGACCCTGAATACACACTTTTCGGGGTTTAGCTTGACGCTGAACCTCCGGAGGTTTGCGAATGGCGCGGACAGGTCCGCGATTAGGTCGTCCGTTTGGGCGGACTTCACGACTATGTCGTCCACATAGATGGCGATGCTTCCCTTTGGGCGCTTTGACCCGTTAGGCGGGTTGGGCGGATCGATCTAATCGGTGAAGCATCACTGCATGCACCACTGATAGGTCGCACCAACGTTCCTTAGACCGAACTGTATGGTCACGTAGCAATACAAACCATAGGGGGTGATGAAGGAAGTCGCGAGCTGGTCAGACTCCTTCATCGCGATCTGATGGTAGCTCGAGTAGGCATCTAGGAAGCAAAGGATTTTGCAACCCGAGGTGGAGTCGATTATTTGATCTATGCATGGCAAAGGAAAATGATCCTTTGGGAACGCCTTGTTCAAGCCACTGTAGTCAACACACATCCTCCATTTCCTGTTCTTCTTTTTTATAAGGACTGGGTTAGCGAGCCAATCAGAGTGGTATACCTCCTTGATAAAGCCGGCCGCCAGGAGCTTGGCAATCTCTTCACCGATGGTCCTACACCTTTCATCATTGAAGCAGCGTAGGCGCTGCTTGACGGGTTTGGAGCTTGGATCAATGCAAAGTGCGTGCTCGGTGACTTTCCTCAAGATTCCAGGCATGTCAGCTGGCTTCCATGCAAATATGTCCCTGTTGGCGCATAGGAAGTCGACGAGCTCACCTTCCTATTTGGTCAGGAGCTTGGTCCCGATCTGCATGGTCTTGGACGGGTTGACCGGGTTGACCTCCATCGCCTTGGTCTTGTCGGTCGGGCTGAACACGCTTGCGGTGGTCAGCTCATTGTAGTTGGGTATGGCCGGGACTACCTCCTTCTGGAGCTGTTGGAGCTCCTTGGAGTTGGCGAGACCGGTGGCATGCTCAAGGTTCTGTCGGTCGCATGTGTAGGTGTGCGGGAAAGGACTGCTCCCTGTGATGATGCCGTTCGAGCTCGGCATCTTCAGCTTGAGGTAGGTGTAGTTCGGAACAACCATGAACTATGTGCAGCATGGTCGCCTGAGAATGGCATGGTAGTACCCCTCAAAGTCTACCATGTCGAAAGTCAAGATCTCCGTGCGAAAGTTCGCACGGTCCCTAAACGTGATGGGAAAGTCTATCTGCCCGAGCAGATAGTCCCACATCCCTAGGATCACATCGTGGAAGGAAGCAATCTTTAGTTGGAGCCCGGAGCGGGGGATCCGCATCAGGTCCAGGGTCTCAGCATACAGGATGTTGAGATTGCTGCCCTCGTCCATAAGCACGCGACTAAGACACTTCTTCTCGATGATGGGATCAACAACGAGCGGGTACTGCCTCGGTCTGGGGACGCTTGGGGATGATCCCTCTAGTCGAAAGTAATAGGATGGCATGACCAACGTAAGAATTTTGAAAAGGACAAGTCCACGGCACATACTTCTTGCTGGCGCAACTTGCGCTGGCGCTTGGAGTGGTCGGTGTCGGCTCCGCCGAAGATCATGAGGCATGTCTCAGGCTCGGGGAAGCCTTCTCCATCCTTGCCCATCATGCCCTCCTTGCCGACTGTGTCCTTCCTGCTCCTGCGGTCCCTTTGCTTGCCGGCTTGTTGTAGGAAGCACTTCAGCAGATCGCAGTCCTTGTAGAGGTGCTTGATGGGGAAGGGGTGGTTGGTACATGGACTCTCCATCAGCTTCTTGAAGTGCTTGTTGCGCCCTTGTTGAGGTAGCCTACTTGGTTGGTTGGCCGTTGCAACCTCGGTTGAGTGAACCGTGCGGTGTCGCTCCTTCTTGCTCTTTTTCCCCTGTTGAGATGAGGGGCCCGCATCTCGGTCCTTGTGTTTGGCCTTACCCTTGTCCCATCCCTTACTGAAGACCACTCCGACCGCCTCCTCACCAGAGGCATGGTTGGTGGCGATATCCAATAAGTCGCATGTTGTCTAGCGCTTGATAGAGTCGAGCTTGTGGACCAGAGACTTGATAAAGCGCTGACGACGTTTGCAACAACGACGTCGGGGAGAGAATTGCACTGCTTAGAGAACCTACGAATATAATCCTGCAGGGACTCATTGAGCTCTTGCTTGCAACTCTTGAGGTCCCAGGTGTTGCTCGGATATACATAGGTCCCCTGGAGGTTCCCTACAAAGACCTTCTTGAGGTCCGCCTAGTCACGGATGCTGTCGGGTGGAAGGAACTCAAGCCAGACCTGGACAAACTCCCCCAGGCGGATGGGAAGATACTGGATGATAAAGAGATCGTCGTTGGCGCCACCGGCTCGACAGGTGAGTTAGTAGTCTTCGAGCCACAAACTGGGGTTCGTCTCCTCGGTGTACTTGACGGTGTTGGTGGGTAGCCGGAAGCGCTGCGGAAAGGGTGCTTTCCGGATGGCCCGCTCGAAGGCCTAGCCCAGTTCTGTCCGGGCTAGGACTTTGTGCATCACGGCGGGCGCGCCTGGGGTGCGCGGCCTCGCACTCCTCGGCGGAGCAGTCGTGCTCCTCGACCACCACCCTGACCGCCATCTTGTCGACGTTGGTCTCGTGCTGCGCGAGACGTCGCGTGTGAATGACACTACGTGCATCGCGGTTTGGCCCAACTCAACAACGTACTGGCTGAAACTGCAGCGCCGGTGCCGGCGTAGGAGCAGGCATAGGAGCCGCTGTGGCGCTACGCATGGCGCAACGTGGCTGCGAGGGAAAGTGAACCGAACAGTTTGGCTGGTGGCCCCCCATCACCCCTGTGGGGCAAGAGACCACGTGCCGCTGACGCGAGGCAGAACTCTCCACCTGTTGTACGGTGGCAGTTTCCACCAGCGCCCGGAGGTTCTGGTGGATGGCCTGCTCCTTTGGGTTAGTTGGCTCTAGAAGGCTACGCAGAAGCACCACGTCAGCGGCGATGTTCTACCCAGCCCGAACGAACTACGCGGGTTCGTCCCTCCAGCCATGATATCGCATTGGACTTGATGAGTGCGGTCCCGGGCCCCGCTTCCTGGGTTGCACACGTGTGACATGGTGTGCTGGGCGCGCTGGTAGTGGTGGCGGCTGCACATCCGGCGGGCATCGCCGAAGCACGTCGCCGTGGGCCTAAGCCTGCACCTGCGCTTCCGCACGATGGTCCGGTGGGGTGTGAGTCTCAGCGGACTCTGCTACCTCGAGGATCGGTTCCGGGGCGTCCTCCATGGTGCACTCCCAAGACGGAGGATGATCGAGCGACATTGCATCGCCATCGGTGGAGCTTTCGCTCTCAAGAGTCTCATCGTAGAGGAGCTCAAGAAATGATGCAGGGGCATAGTCCACCTTCCCCACGTACTCGCATGGGGGAAGAGACGGTGCCATGGCCCTACGGATGTCCCGCTCGTGGGCATCCGCTGGGGATGACAGGCCGAAAGGAAAGAATCCTCACGGCAGGCGTGGCAAGAACAGCGTAGGTCCTCGAGAGAGCTAGCTGAAGGTGCTGACGAGCGAACGCATCACGGCTTCCACATCGTAGGTTGTGGAGCTGCCTCCTAGCACAGACTTGATGCGGAGCGTGAGGGCTTCCACGTCGAGGTTATCGAGCCGCTTGCTGGTGAAGATGCGAGCCACTTTTTATGGAGATGCTAGGGGGTTCGCCTCCTCGTGAAGGTGGAGTACGCTGAGCTGGACAGCGATTAAGTCCATGCTTCCGAAGTGGAAGGCCTGGAGCAGTGTGAACACCGGTGGAACCCACGCCCCACCAAGAACAGGAGCGGGGAACTCCAGCGAGCCGAAACGGATTGTATCGCTGGTGCCCGTCGGGACAGCGGTGACGGTGATATGGACCATCCGATGACCTGAAAAATATGAACGCGATGGCATCTTCCCCACGGACAGTGCCAACTGTCGACGTGAAATCTAGCCGACAAGTAAATGTACGTAGTTTTGCCATGCGTTATACCGGATATAGCCTAGCACTCAATGACATAGGATTTATACTGGTTCAGGCAACATTCCCTACGTCCAGTTTGCGGGTCGGTTGTTGACTTTATTCCTGAGCCCAGGTGCTCAAAGTTTACAGTGGGGGTACAAATGAGAGGAGGAAGAAGGGGGTGTATGAGCCCTTGGAGAGGCAGAGCCCAGAAAGGGAGCCAAGTGTTGGGAGGTGTTGACACCATTTTTTGACATACGTCAAATATGGCATCAAAAGGGAGTAGAGATGCTGATGCATAGTGGAAAGACAATGGCTAGTGGAATCAACCGGTGGGGTTGCAGGAGGCTCAGCCGATGAAGTTATAAGAGATCGGCCGATGATGACGAAAGCCTTGCCGATGGAGGAAGACAGAAGCCTAGCCGATGGAATTGTAAGGGTGCAACCGATGGAAGATGACAGAGGCATAGCCGATAGGGTTAGCCGATGTGAGCAAAAGGATTCCAACCGATTGGAAATGTTGGAGGGTCGGCCGATGAAGAGCAGGTTTTGGCCGATAGAGGCCAACTTCGACTCCTGTACGAGTCATTTTTGTTTTATTTTGTTTAGAGAGTTTGTTTCTTTAAAGATAGATCTTATGTTTTGTCGTAATCGACTAGGACTAGAAGTCTTGATGTTTGGGGTCTAAATAGGGGCCCTGCAAGGTCTGGGAGGACATACACATCATAATCAATACAAATCTACTATTTTCGCAATTTTCTTTCATGTCGGCGACTTTGCCATTGTTTTCTTTTCTTCACGAGTTCTTCCAAGCTAGTTGGGCTGCATCGCTTCGATCTCCGGCTAGACAGTAAGTTCCACATTTACCAAATACTTTCTAAGCTTTAACTTCGGGCGCATCGCTGTTGTTTCGTCTAGGTTTATTCACAAGTTATCGATATTTGCTAGATCTGCAAGCTTTATTTGTTAAATCTTGTTGTTTTAGCTTTTATCACAGTTATCCAGCTCAAAACCCGTTCCGATTGGCTGTTACTTTATTTTCTTGTATCAATCTACTGTCACATAGCCGATTAGATATGTTTTGAGTGTTGTTCACATAGTACTGTTTAGGTTGTGTTTTACTCTTCCTTTGCATCTTTTATGTCCACATCGGCTGATCTAGCCGATTATCTTTTGCTCGTGTCGGCAGTCCTGCCGATACGTCCTGTGGAGCGATTCGGAATACCAGCCGATTTGCTCTTGTATTTGACATTTTACTTGTGCTTGTCAATCAGCAGGTCAGATTGACTGGCACACCGCGGATCGATAGGGCTACAACCCAAACGGGAGCGAAGCAGATTCTCCCGGGTTTCGTGTGTTAGTGCGCGAAGGCTGTCCCTTGATTTTTGCGTCAACACACTTTTGGCACGCCCAGTGGGACCATACAAAGCCTCAACATGTCTGCGCCGAATACTGTTGAAGTTCGGATGACAACATCATCAAAGTTACTGAGAATGAGCTCCAGGACGATCAGAAGAGCAAGGTGGCAAGGGTTGTAGAAGAATTCAGATTGTTGTGCCTGAAGTCCTTCAGCCATACTAGGATAGGGGAACTTGTCAAGAAGCACGCCCTTCCAACTCCTTGCTAGATCACCATTGCTGAAGACACAGGGAAGATGCAGGAGATGATTGATCAGGCTCTCAATCACGTGCTGATCAACCAAGCTGTAGTAATGACCAACACCATGCACAGCGCCGTCCTCAGGACTCTCTATGGTGGAAGCTCTCAGGGGTTTCACAGTCCAGCGTACGGGCCACCTAGGAGCGTTCCGGTCGGAAGCGTGATCACTCCACCTGTGGTGCGTCAGTCGGCTTCTCAGCTGATCCAGTTGTCAAGTGGGGGTTGTGGTGCTGCACGAATTTAGAACACCAATGTTGCGACACCCTCACTCACTCAGACGACAAACCAGCCTGCTCCAGCATACTCCGTGCCATCGCCATTGCTAGCATCGGCACCATGCGGGGTAACAGGGATGCCATTCGGACCTGTCTGGAATCTGGTCGTTGGATATGGGATGCTTCCAGGATCATTTGTTCCAGCCATGAGGTCTCCAATACAATCACCATCACCATCGGCTCCACAGCCAACGATCCAACGTTATCAGCAGAATCCACCAGAAATCAGCAGGGAGGAAGGTGTTCCGGATCTTCACAAAGATGGGTCACCAATAGTGGTGTACGATGAGACAACCGGCGTGTTGCGGCATGTTGATCCTCCTCGTCAGCAAGCGTTGGCTGCTCAACTGATGATCCAGTCGCAGCCTCTACAATAGACATCGGCTATCCAACAGCCGATCGTAGTGCCACAGATTCAGCAGCAGGTGCCGGCAGTTCAGCCAATGCTCCAACCTATTGTCCAGCAGTAGCCGCAACAGGTTGATTGGGCCGCAAAGATAGCCGAGGTGATGCAAGATCAGTTCGGGATAAAACCTAAACTGCAGACCTACACGTACAGGACACCGTACCCGTCGGCCTATGATATGTTGTCGTTCCCTCACCGCTACAAGGTGCCCGATTTCACCAAGTTATCAGGCCAAGACGACACATCTACGGTGGAGCACATCAACAGGTTCTTCATTCAGTGTGAGGAAGCAGCTGCGGAAGATGCTCTCAGAGTTTGGCTACTCTTGTCATCCCTATCCGGGTCGGCCTACCCGTGGTTCACGACGCTTCCACCTAACTCCATCATCACCTGGGCCGATCTAGAAAAATAGTTCCAAAAATACTTCTTTGCTGGGGTTCATGAGATGAAGCTGACAGATCTAACCAGTCTTAGGCAGAGAAGTGATGAGTCGGTGGCCAGCTTCATCCAGTGATTCAAAGAGGTCAGGAACAAGTGCTACAGCTTGGTCTTGAGCGACAGCCAACTAGCTGACGCGGCTTTTCAAGGGCTCCTACCGCACATCAAAGAAAAGTATGCTTCGCAGGAGTTCGAGAGTCCGAGCCAGATTGTACATCGGTTGTCGAACCAAGACGTGCGCCTGTTTGATCAAAGGAAGAACTTTCAGAAGAAAGTGGCGTACGTAGAATGTTTGGACTCAGAGGAAGAGGTAGAGATCGGTTTGGCAGAATGGGTTAAGACCAAAAAGCTGATCTCATGCCCATACAGCAAGAAGGAACCTAAGAATTCGGGTTCGATATCTCCAAGGCTGATAAGATTTTCGACTTGCTACTGCAAGAAGGGCAGATCAAGCTCTCACCATACCATACAATCCCAATGGCAGAAGAACTTAAGAAGATCAAGTATTGAAAGTGGCACAATGCCACATCTCATGACACCAACGAGTGCAAGGTTTTCCGCCAACAGATCCAATCGGCTATTGAGCAAGGAAAGTTCAAGTTTGAAGTTCCCTCCAAACCAACAAAGTCGATGAAAATCGACCAACATCCCTTCCCAACCAATATGGTGGAAGTTGGGGGCAAAAGCGCGCCTCCCACGAAGGTGCTGACATCAAAATCGGCCAGGAGGAGTGGCGTTGTGGACCCTAAAGTACAGATGTCGGCCAACGACGTCAAAGGAAAGAGTCAGTTGCAAGAAGGGGAAAGCTCAGAAAGGCCTCGCCGGCCGATCACCTCCCAAGAGTTGCTCAACAAGTTCCAAAGACAACAAGAACAGGCAAGGCGCCGGGAAGAGATGATACGCCGCCATGAAGACCACTGGAGATATCTGTTCTTCATATACTGCTGGGAGGAGGAAATCAAGCTACCATCGATTGACAACTAACTTGAGTGCAACGGATCATACCAAGACAACCGATCCTCCAAAAGGCCGTGATTTGATGATAGGCATCCAAAGCCGATCAACAGGGATGGACCTTACCATGATGACAGACGCATCCCAGCGCGTGATCAGCTAGGGGGTAGAGCAGTATACACGATCGACTGGGGGCAGGTTTAATGTACCCAGCAGACTGGAGGAAAGGACCAATGCAAGGGTCCTTGACGAAGATTCATATCAAACCTGTCTGGAAGGATTCAAACTTTCAGCCCGTTGCTTAAACTAAAAGCCGATAAGGAGTTTGTTTTGGGGGCATAACAGCAAAAGGTGTTGGATGATATCAAACAATACCTGGTGTCACATCCTGTGTTGGTTCCTCCACAAGCTAACAAGCCATTCAGGTTGTACCTATCAGTCGATGAATGTGCTATCGGGTCGGTTCTTGTCCAAGAATTTGAAGGGAAGGAACGAGTAATTTAGTATGTGAGCAGAAGACTATTGGATGCGGAGACCAGGTATTCTCCAGTTGAGAGATTGTGTCTGTGCTTATATTTCTCCTGCACTAAGCTTAGACACTATTTATTATCTGCCAAGTGCGTTGTGGCATGCAAAGATGATGTGGTCAAATACATGTTGTCATTGCTGATTTTAAATGGAAGGATTGGCAAGTGGATTCTGGCTTTGTCGGACTTTGATCTAAAGTACGAATCAACTAAAGCTGTCAAAGGGCAAGTCATGGCCGATTTCGTTGCTCAACATTGTGGGCCAGAGATTGCTATTGTTGAAGTAGCCCCATGGACTTTATTCTTTGATGGATCTTCATGTGGGACTGGATCAGGAATCGGCATAATCCTCATATCGCCTTAGGGGCAAACTACGAGTTCTCGCTGCTGATTAAGGCTTCTACTACCAACAATCAGGTTGAGTATCGAGCCGTTTTGAAGGGGATCCAATTGCTGAGAGAAATCAAAGCTGATGCCATTGAGATATTTGGGGACTCTATGCTTATTATCAATCAGCTGACTAGAGGATGTGAATGCAGAGATGATATTTTGAGAATTTACTATGAGCAATGCCTTCAGTTACTTAAAAGTTCAAAAGTGTGGTTATTGAGCATAATCCTAGAGATTACAGGGAGGATGCTAACAAACTCGCTCAGCATGCTTCTGGTTATCGGCCGATTTGTGGCGTTATGGCCATAGAGTTGATGGTTGATGATTAGAGGAAAGAGATAGCAGATTACTTAAAGGATCCTTCCAAGAAAGTCAATAGGCAAGTTCGATTTCAGGCTTTGAAATATGTATTGCTTGAGGATGACCTTTATTATCGAACGGTTGATGGAGTCTTGCTTAAATGCCTCGGGGTCAAAGAAGCCAAGAATCTGATGGGTGAAATCCATGAAGGGGTTTACGGAGCTCATCAATCGACTTTCAAGATGAAATGGATGATTAGAAACAATGGGTATTATTGGCTGATGATACTTGAAGATTGCTTTAAATACTATAAGGGTTGTCAAGATTGTCAGAAGTTTGGCAATGTGCAAAGAGCCCCGGCATCGGCTATGAATCCTATAATAAAGCCGTGACCGTTTAGGGGTTGGGGTATTGATTTGATCGGGCAAATTTATCCACCTTCAAACAAGGGTCATAAGTTCATATTGGTAGCAACAGATTATTTTACTAAGTGGGTCGAAGCAATTCCCCTGAAGAATGTGACATCAGCAAGCATGGTTGATTTTGTCAGAGAACACATTATCTACCGATTTGGTATTCCTCAAACTATCACAACTGACCAAGGGACGATGTTCACTTCAGGAAAGTTTGAAGAATTTGCTACTAGCATGGGAATTAAATTGTTGAATTCTTCTCCGTATTATGCCCAGGCAAATGGCCAAGCAGAATCATCTAACAAGGGGATCATTAAACTAATTAAGAGAAAGATCGAAGAGCAGTCAAGAAGCTAGCATACTACATTGAACGAATCCTTGTGGGCATATCGAATGGCTTGTCACGGAGCCACAAAAGTATCCCCTTATCAGTTGGTTTATGGGCATGAAGAAATACTACCTTGGGAGTTAAAGATTGGGTCTAGACGTGTGTCGTTGCAAGATTAGTTAACAACCAAGGAATACTCCACCTTGATGAGAGGGGAGTTAGAAGACTTAGTGGGTCATCGGCTAAGGGCTTTGATCAGTATCGAAGAAAATAAGAAAAGGGTGGCTAGATGGTACGACAAAAAGGTCAAGGTCAAAGAGTTTTCCTAGGGGGATCTGGTCTGGAAGCTCGTGTTGCCGATTGGGTCTAAAGATCCTAAATTTGGAAAGTGGTCGCCTACGTGGGAGGGACCATATTGGATAAGCCGGTGTGCTCGAAGCAACGCGTATATTTTGGAGACACCTGAAGGAGAAGAGTTCACAAAGGCTCTGAATGAAAAATACTTAAAGAACTACTACCCCAGTATATGGGTGGATGCATAGCTGACGGCGTAATGCTTCGGGTTAAGATAACCGATATCGAGGATATCGCCTTTAGCATAAAAGAAAGAAGAAGAAAGAGGCAGACATACGGATAGCCGATGAGACATAAACTGATCACAGTTTGGTACATCGGCTGTGACACGGCCGACGCAATACAAGTCGCCCTTAGAACAAATAATACTTGCTACGTTTGGGGTACAAAAGGTTATTACATCGAAGTCATTGACGTATCATGGCCAAGATATTTTATCGCAGGAAAATCTAGCTAGCTCTATATTGGTATCGGCAAATACCTATTCCCTTTGGCAAGGTACGCTTGGGAGACGCCCCAATTGGGTCTCAGTAGTGCCGATTTCCCTGTCAACTTGGCCCAGTTCCCTTAGAATTTGGGTCCTCCTTGCTTCCAAACTAGTCAATTTGTCTTCAAGCAATACGCGAGGGGGAGGCTGATGGCTTCAAAGGGTTGGCTACTGCACCTACTGGTTTGAGCCTGCGGCTTCAATTGAGGACAAGATCGATTTGACGTCCACAGGCAGATGGTCTCTGATTCGGTCATGATGAGCTTGGATCAAAGCTTTGTCTATTTGGGTGAGAGGCTCGTTGGAATGGAGGATCTGGATGACTCGTTCAAGCTGTTCGTCCACTTGATTTGGCTAAAAAAAAGAGAACAAAGAGTCAAGGTTTGGTTCACGATAACCAATTCAGAATTGAGAAAGCATAACGATACCTGATTGATCGATGAAGAAGACGATATCTTAGACGTGAGGATTTTGGTTCGAATCAAGTGCTTGTAGAGGCGAAGGCTAGTGCAGTTGTGCGAATGCATCTAAGGGGAACAATTGATGCTCCTATTTATAGAACGGCATTGAAGGCTTCGGATGTTGAGCAATGGTCGGGTAGAAGAGGCGCATTGGTCGGGTAGAAGAGGCGCATTGAATAAAATAGCCATTGGCGCGTCAAAGAAAGCTACGAAGAATTGGCCAATTCACATTCAAGATGGACATTGAATATTGACATCACGAGAGGAATGTATCAAGTGCCAGAATACATAGGGGCCAATAACATTCATTACAACTATTCCAGAAGAGTCTGGATAGCGTCTATCGCACGCAGGCGGATCTAATCAGCAGCCTCTATTTCCCTACGGTCATCATCGGTTGAACCGGGTATGTCAGTTATGCTCCGATGTAGCCGAATAGCCTGATGGGCATGTATTTGCTTTTCCTACTCTAACTGCTTGAGGACTTCTGGAAGCTGAGCAAGCTTGGTTTCTTCGACGGTGATGACATCACCGATGCTTTCCAATTCCTTCACCAGTTCTGCTCTCCTCGCTTTAAGCGGATCAATTTCACCAACAATATTGCGGGGAGAATCTCTAAGAAAGCAGATCTTATGATGGATTTTGTCAGCTTGAAGCTTATGGAATTCCTTGTCCTTATGCATTGTTCCCGTTTGATGCGATTGGCTATGCGGCGTAGAGCCCTTAACACCGTGACTTAGTGACTCTCTATGTAGGCCGCGGGGAGGATGGCTTCTTACGATCTTCTAGGATCTGGCCTTTGAGGTTACAGAGGATGTCGCGCATTGGATGTGCATCTTTAACTAATTAGCCGATGTCTTGCTGAAGGAAATCTAGTATATCTTGAAGTTTGGCCTTTACGTCATCAGGAATAGATCCTGGAACCGGAAGGTGTGACAAAACTTCTTCTTCCTCATGGATTTCCCCAATCTGGAAGGAGAAGAGCTATTGTCCAGAGTGTCCTGAGCCTACAAGGATCAGTAAAGTATAAGATGACGAAGCTAGTTGATGGGAAATCGGCTAATATGCGAAAAAGTGCTTACCATCTTCAATTGAGTCTCTTTAGCTTGTGTTGATGACTCTACTAGAAGCTCTTGATGAACTGGTCCAGTGGAAGGTGGCATGTTCTCAAAGGACGTATTGGTTGCCAGTGATTCAAGGGGAGCGGCCGACGCATCTGGGGTAGTCTGTATAGAAAACGGCTGATTCTTAGCAACAAGGGTTGAAAGGGCTGGTGTAGAGCATGCGTTTTACCTCAAGTATTGGGGTGATGGCCAGCGCAGTCTCTTGAGTATCTTCAACCTATGAATCAACCCATGAAGGGGGCGGAGGCATGGCCGATACTGGGATAGGTTCCTCTAGTGCCAATTGGATCAATAGCTTGGGCCGGGGGTACCAACGAGTCAACTGCTTGAGTTGGAGATGCTGCCGATGGGTTGATCGGTTGGGTTCATGCCGCCGCTGATGAATAAGTTGCCTGGGCCGACGATGATTCCATCCGAAGCCACCTCTTACGAGATATCTTCTTAGACGCTGGAGCTTTACACTTTTGACCCATGGCTATATCTTGCAAAGACGGCGCGTCGTAGCTGATAAGAGGGTTTGCCGATGGGGGAGCGTAAGAAATTGGCTTGCAGCTCTGGCTAACAGTTGGAGGTGTCAAACTGATACCCTGTAAAAGAAGAAACATTAGCAAGAAAGGAACCATTATGACGAGAGGGACGAGGAGGATTAAGAAAATCGGCAGTGATTACCTCTCTTTCAGGATCAGCGAAGTTTGGGTTGAACTTCCAATAGTACATCCCTGTCACCACGCAGAAGAGATGATTCTTCCATTCTTTCCACCACAACTTGAATTGTTTAACAGCAAAGGAGGCAGCCGTCCATGATTCCAGATTAATGGTGCTGGTGTCCGGGATCAGATTGTTGAGTCTATCGTACTCAAGTCCTCTAGAAAGTTTCTCCCGAGGTCTCACGAGATCGACAAAGAAGGGTCTTATCGGCAACTGTCCAAAGCCGAGTTGACAAGACACTGCTAATGGGTGATAGAATTCATACGTCGGATGTTGATTTTTCCCAGCGAAAAAGTTTGCTGGAAGAATTCCAGGCTTGATAATGACCTCTAGGACTTCCTCATCAAAAGTACAGGTAGTAAAGTTGAAGCAGTGTGGTAGCTCAAAAATAGGGTCTTCATTATGATAAGCATACCACACGGTGGCTCCTTTGGTAAGACCGTTGTAAAAGCAACTAAAAGCCTTGGCTACCAGGGAAGGAGTCGATTTGTTGCCGGGAAAGACAGAAATGGCTTCGTCATAGGACATGCATCGGCGAGTTGCAAGAGGTTCTCCTTCCGGCTGATCTTTGGGGAAGACCATTCTCATGATGTCCTTCTCTAAGACATGCTGCAAGTGAAGATTGAGCCACAAGTTGATGAACCACCAAGGGCCGCTCAGGTTGTCAATGGGTTCTTCAGCCGAGAGTTTAACTGACACTTGGTGCAGTAGATGATAAACCGATCCAAGGAGGTGTTTTCCCAAAGGGACTGAACTTCCTAATGCTAGTGCTTTGGCCAAAACTTGAAAGTTGGAGGTTGGACCAGCTGTTCTCCCACAGAAAACAAATTCGTCCAGCCACATGTTCAGGAAGGCCGTATGTTCTCTGTTGTCGATAGGACCAATTTTCATGTGAAGGCCGATGTAACCCTTCCATCTGCCGATAGCTTTCGTTTCTAGCCAATGGGAGGCCTTGGCTGGAAATCTGAATGGAGTATCAGCAGAAGTTATATCCAAACCAGTCAGCATCAAGACATCAGCTAAGGTTGGAGTCATCGGCCTGTGACTAAATAAGAAGGCATTTAAGGTATCTGACTAGAAATATGAGGCGGCAATGAGCATGGATTCATTTCTGGCTGTATCTGATAGAGAAAGGGTTGTATATTGGCTGATGTTGAGATCCTACCACAAAAACCTTTTGGAATCTGCTACTCCGAGATACCAATTTTTCCATCCAGGTGTGTGGCTAGGCTAAGATCTGAAAATTGTGCTCCACTCGGCCAAGTCCATTAATGCAAGCTTAAAGGCTGAGATCATGTTGGTTTCTAGTTAATCAAGTCTGTTGGGTCAGGATTTCCCATAGGGCCTAAGGTGATGAACCCGGGGTTGTCAACCAGAGGAATGGTAATCCTATCCCTAAGTTCCTGAAGCTACGAAAATGGCTAAATCGAAAGGGGAAGATAAAGACATTGAGAAAATGGCGAAAGGGGGAGAGTGTACCTCGAGGACAGCAGAGAGAGTAGCCATGGAGGTGGTTGTTTGAGACTTGGGGCTTGAAGTGGCGAGCAGATGAATCGCCGATGGTCACCGGAGATTGCCGAAGATCGCCTTTCGTTCGGAGGAATAAAGGAAAATGAGGTCGCTTATGCGGGAAGATGAACCGATGGGGAAGAAGAAGATGAAGGTTGTAAATTCATAAACTCACCCGAGAGGGTAAAAATGGTATCTCATCCGCCGCCTGCGCGAAACCCGAAGAGCTATTACCCCCAGACGCTTTTTTCAGGCAATCATGACTGAGGAGATTTCGGGACAAAAGATGTTGTTACTTGGTGATTAGTAAAAATCAGCGTTTTCTGAGGGAAGGTGAAAATCATGGTTGAGATAATTTCGGAGCAAAAGATATGTTTCACTCCGAAACTGGGGGGCATGTGTTGACACCGGTTTTTGACATACGTCAAAGATGGCATCAAAAGGGAGTAGAGATGCCGATGCATAGTGGAAAGACAACGGCTAGTGGAATCAACCGATGGGGTTGCAGGGGGCTCAACCAATGAAGCTATAAGAGATCGGCCGATGATGACGAAAGCCTTGCCGATGGAGGAAGATAGAAGCCTAGCTGATGGAAACGTAAGGGTGCAGCCGATGGAAGATGACAGAGACATAGCCGATAGGGTTAGCCGATTCGAGCAGAAGGATTCCAGCCGATTGGAAATGTTGGAGGGTCGGCCGATGAAGAGTAGGTTTTGGCCAATAGAGGCCAAGTTCGTTTCCGACTCCTGTACAAGTCGTTTTTGTTTTATTTTGTTTAGAGAGTTTGTTTCTTTAAAGAATGTTGATGCAAAAATCAAGAGACGACCCTTGTGCACTAACACAGGAAACCCGGGAGAATCTGCTTCGCTCCTGTTCGGGTTGTAGCCCTATCGATCCGCGGCGTGCCAGTCAATCTGACCTGTTGATTGACAAGGACAAGTAAAATTTCAAATACAATAACAAAACGGCTGGTGTTCCGAATCGCTCCACAGGGTGTATCGGCAGGACTGCCGACACGAACAAAAGACAATCGGCTAAGTCAGCCGATGTGGTTGTAGTAGATGTAAAGGAAGCATAGAACTCAACCTAAATAGTACTACATGAACAACACTCAAAACAGATCTATCGGCTATGTGATAGTAGATTGATATGAGAAAATAAAGTAAAAGCCGGTCGAAACGTGTTCCAAGCTGGAGAACTGTGATAAAAACTAAAACAACAAGATTTAACGAATACAGCTTGCAGATCTAGCAAATATCGATAACTTGTGAATAAATCTAGACGAAACGACAGCGATGTGCCCGAAGTTAAAGCCGAAAAAGTATTCAATAAATGTGGAACTTACAGTCTAGCCGGAGATCGAAGCGATGCAGTCCAACTAGCTTGGAAGAACTCGTGAAGAAAAGAAAACAATGGCGAAATCACCGACTTCAAAGTAAATTGGGAAAATAGTAGATTTTGTATTGATTATGATGTGTATGTTCTCCTAGACCTCGCAAGACCCCTATTTATACCCTAAACATCAAGACTTCTAGTCCTAGTCAATTACGATAAAACATAAGATCTATCTCTAAAGAAACAAACTCTCTAAATAAAATAAAAATGACTCGTGCAGGAGTCGGAAACGAACTTGGCCTTTATCGGCCAAAACCTACTCTTCATCGGCCGAACCTCCAACATTTCCAATCGGCTGGAGCCCTTCTGCTCGCATTAGCTGACTCTATTGGCTATGCCTCCATCATCTTCCATCAACTGCACCCCTGTGATCCCATCGGCTAGGCTTCTGTCTTCCTCTATCGGCATTGCTTTCACCATCATCGGCCGATCTCTTACAACTTCATCGGCTGAGCCCTCTGCAACCTCATCGGCCGATTTCACTAGCCATTATCTTTCCACTATGCATTAGCATCTCTGCTTCCTTTTGACACCATCCTTGACGTATGTCAAAAAACAGTGTCAACAATACTCTCGAATAGTTTTGACTCCTTCACATTCTCGCAGTCTTTCTTTGCATCTCGCAACACCTAACCTAGATCATCGAGAGGACCTTATGCCTCACCCATCTCTTCTTCAGCCTCGCCCATTGGAGCATCTGCAAAGGCACTTCCTGGAATATAGTCAGGAATGTTGTCATCTTCTTCTTCATCATCATCATCCATCATAACTCCTCTTTCCTCGTGCTTGGTTCAAACAAAATAGTTAGGCATGAATCTAGAACTGTATATGTGGGCTTGAATAGTCTTTTTGGATGAGTGATCCTTCTTATTTTTGCAATTTTTGCATGGACAACAAATGAAACTGGACGTCAATTTATTGGATTCTACCTGATCGAGAAAACCTTGCAAGCCATTAAAGTACTTCATAGAATGTTTGTCTACATTGTACATCCATTGCCAATCCATCTACAAAATATTACACATGGATTGGTTTTTGAAGTATAAGCAAATGAATTGAAATACTTAATCTAATTTTTCTAAGTATATACACATGGATCGGTTTTTGAAGTATAAGCAAATAAATTAAAATACTTAATCTATTTTTTTTTTGAAGTATATACACATGGATTGGTATTTGAAGTAGAAGCGTATGAATTGAAATACTTAATCTAATTTTTCTGAGTATATACACATGCATCGGTTTTTGAAGTATAAGCATATGAATTGAAATACTTAATCTAATTTTTCTAGGTATATACACATGGATTAGTTTTTTAAGTACTCCCTCCATTCTTAAATATATGAGGTTTAGGACAAGCAAATTAGTTCAATTTTGAACTAACTAGCTTGTGCTAAACGTCATATATTTAAGGACGAACGTAGTATAAGCAAATGAATTGAAATATTTAATCTAATTTTTTTAAGTATATACACATGGATTAGTTTTTTAAGTATAAGCATATGAATTGAAATACTTAATATAATTTTTCTAAGTATATACACATGGATCGGTTTTTGAAGTATAAGCAAATGAATTGAAATACTTAATCTATTTTTTGTAAGTATATACACATGGATTGGTTTTTGAAGTAGAAGCAAATGAATTAAAATACGTAATCTAATTTTTCTAAGTATGTACACATGGATTAGTTTTTGAAGTATAAGCATATGAATTGAAATACTTAATCTAATATTTCTCAGTATATACACATGGATTGGTTTTTAAAGTATAAGCATATGAATTGAAATACTTAATCTAATTTTTCTAAGTATATACACATTGATCGGTTTTTGAAGTATAAGCAAATGAATTAAAATACTTAATCTAATTTTTCTAAGTACATACACATGGATTTGTTTTTTAAAGTATAAGTATATGAATTGAAATATTTAACCTAATTTTTCTAAGTATATACACATGGATCGGTTTTTAAAGTATAAGCATATGAATTGAAGGACACGGAGTATGAAGTTTCTAACCTTTAGAACACTTGAATGATTGAAATCCTCAAGAAATGGTCACAAATCTGACAACAACTCCCTTATGGCGCTATGGATAGGGTGAAGCTCGAGCTGTGGTTAATTAGTTAGAGAATATAGAAAAATTATTGAATTAGCGAGAAATGAACATTATTTCTTACAATTGGACAACATAATTATCTCTATGTACCAATATTTCGCTCACATTAGCCATAATTTATTTGAAGCACATTTGAAAAGTAATAAACTATGAAATTATTCCTGTAACCTCGTATCAATTTCTTTGACTAGTACGAATAATAGCATCCAAAATTTTGTAGCTTATGAGTTCTAAATAACACATTCATATAAATAAAAAATTCCTCCATTGTACCTTATTCTAAAAATCACAAATTACTCTAGCTATAAAGCATAAAACTTAGTATACGAACCATGTATCAAGGGAGGATGAATTTTCTAACCTTTAGAATACTTGAATGAGTGAAATCCCAAAGAAATGGTCACAAATCCGGCAAAACCTCCCCCTATTTCGCCATGGATAGGGTGAAGCTTGAGCTGGAGGATCAGGCTTGGGTTGGAGGAAGGAGGGTATTTAGAGAAAGAAAATCAACTGATACTAAAGAGGTGCTCTCTAGTACCAGTTGTTGCCCTCAACTGGTACTTGAGGGGGTGTGCCACACTAATACCGGGTTGGGGCAGCAACCCGTACTAGAGGGTGCCCCTTTTAGTACAAGTTGTTGCCACCACCCGGTACTAGAGGGTGGGTGGGGAATTAGTACCGGTTGGGGGCACCAACCGGTACTAATGCGCACCCTTTAGTACCAGTTGTTGCCCCCAACCCGTACTAAAGGGGTTCTCGGGGCGCGTTTCAGGCAATACCCATTGGAACCGGTAGTAATGATCGGTACAAACGCTAGGGACAAGAGGTTATATTTCTAGTAGTGCATCGTCCTTTCCGCCGTCATCGTAGAGCCGGCGACGGTGGCCGCAAGCGTCACAAACTACCCGTCACGTGCACAACTATGGACGCGGCCGCGACATCCTCCTCGACGCATATGGTGGTGGCAAAACTGGGTAGGCGCGTGGCGCGGCGACTTGGGCGCTCTGGTGTGGCTTCAACGCGGCTCAAGTCGCTAGGGACCATGCTGCTGCCGCACGTCGTTCGTAAGAGCGGACGGAAGAGGAGTAAGGGTGTGTTTGGTTGGGATTTTCAACCTGCTTTTGCTTTTGCAAAAGCCAAAAGCCAATCAAAAGGTCTAAAAGCCACAGATGCTTTAGGCCAAAAGCTACTTTTGCTCTAGTACAAAACCAAAAGCACACTTTCAAGTGCTTTTGGGGCAAAAAATTACCCACCTGTCACTGGTTATGAACATACCGGTTCGTTTCCTCCTCGTTCTATTTCTTCTCCGCCTCCTCCCACGAAGCCAAACCGTCCGCCTCCTCCCGCAAAGCCAAACCGTCCGCCTCTCCTCCTGCCACCGGGACGCCGCCCGCCCTCAGACGCCCGCCGTTCACCGCCTACCAACCCCATCCCCTGGCCGCCCGCCCCAACCATCCGGGTGAGATTTCTCATTTGTAGACCGAATCTTCAGTTGCTTGTTCTTGTTTAACGCATTCTTTGTTGCTGGCAACCGAATAGAGTTGGATAGAAAGAGTAGGACAGAAAATTACATGAGATTAGCACTCTCTAGAGCAAATACAACTTCATTGGATTATTGATTTGATGATATGTGCATTTTGTTTAAGTTAGGGCATGCACGGCCCATGGCGTCCATCAAACTAACAATATCCAAACTTCATGTGAATACATTGTGTCTACTTTGTAGATTCTCCTGGTCGTTTGCTGAAATTTTAGAGATACTGCCTGCTGTTTGCTTGTTCTTCATAGCACTTTGGTTCTAATTCTTATGATTTATTAAAGTCACAATATCTTTCATTAGTCTTATGAATTGAATCAAACAATATTTTTAGGTGATTGAAGAATGGGTAATAAGGCAGATTGGGGTGATGCTTTTTTAAGGTATTTGATTGATGCATGCAAAGAAGAGATTGAGCCGGGAATAGTCCTTTGGGAATTTTCACTACTATCGGTTGGAAGAATATTATTTCCAAGTTTGCAGAAAAATCCGGTGATAGGAGAAAAAATAATTGAAGAACAAGTTAGATATTCTGAAAAAGAGTATTCAACGTTTATGGAGTTCAAGAATTGTGCCACTGGTCTTGGATTGGATTAGGCAAAACAAACTGTTGACTGCTCATACACAGCCTACAGTTTTACAGCAAAACGGCCATCTACTTTTCCCACAGCTGCTTTCTTACAACTGCTTTTCCATAGTGTACAACTCACAACAGATTTTCCAAAAGTCACATCCTAACCAAACACGCTCTAAGGCATTTCGTTCGGACGGGATGGACGACAGAAAACGTGACAGAATGTTAATTTAAGGTAACGAATCGTTGTTTTGGTAGTATTTTCTAGAAATACTATTCTTTCGGTACTGTAACCAATTTTCCCTTTAAATATTGGGGAGGTTGTTATTGAAGATGTATTGTGGGATGACATGGTGGGGAGATTATTATTGGAGATCTACTGTGGGATAGTATGATTTTGGGAAACAAATTTATAAGAATCACCACTACATATTTTGGGGAAATTTTTTTAGAAAAACTCTCGGAGTTGCGGTAAAAAGAACATTTGCTGCCAAAAAAGAAAGATTGCTGCTCTCTATTCTTTCCCGCTTCTTTTTTCCTACGAAAATCCGTGTAGACCATCGGTCCCGCAAACGAAACGTTACGGACCTTACGTGCTCTGGCCGAGAAAATGATAAAGGCCTATACTGAGATGGGCTAACAAAATCCATCCAGCCGAGCCTCTCTTGTGGCCCATTTTTCCAAGGTTAACGGGCCAGATGCGACACGTACTGCGAGCCACGAAAAACACGGCCTCAATCCATATTCCGGTCCCACCGGTCTGTCATCCACCACCCTTCATCACGCGTACTTGTAAGTTCGTAGCGCCCCCGTCACGGTCGCTTCAGGTGGGTCCCGCACCGGATCCTATATACCCTCACGCGCGGCCAACCCCTTCACCCTCACGTATTCCGTACGTACACTACGTTTCCCACTCGCCGTCTTCGCCGCCGCCCATCTAGGGTTTCCGCCGCCGCCGCCGTCCGATCTACTCGCGCCGGCGCCTCCGCGCGTGTTCCCCGCCGCCGTATGTGCGTCCGCCCCTTCGCCAACCTGGACCGCCGGCACCGTACCCGTCTACGCCCCAATGTCGTCGAGGACGCCCCAGGCGGGGTCCCGCGCCGCCGCTGGCGGCGGCGGAGGCCGGAGGAAGGCGGCGGCTAGTGGCGCGAAGCCGGCGCCGAGGCAGCACGTCCGGATGATCCAGGAGCAGCTGGCGCGCGCGCACGAGGAGGAGCGACGAGCGGAGGAGAGGCGCCGGGAGGAGGAGGAGAGGCGCGCGGAGGAGGAGCGCAGGGCCAGGGAGGAGGCGGAAAGGCGCGTCGAGGAGGAGAGGAGGGTGCGGGAGGAGAAGCGGCGGAGGAGGCAGGAGGAGGTGAAGAAGCGCGGGGAGCGGGAGGAGAGGCGACGGATGGAGGATGTGCGGAGGCGTCTCGGTATCGCGGTCCCTGATGCTTCCAGCGGTGATGGAGGCAGTGGTGCGCAGAGAAGGCCCGTGTATGAGTCGAAGAAGTCTAAATCGCAGCCTAAGCGTCATGAGAATGTCCAATCTGAAGCCAATTTGGGAGAAACTCAGGTATTTGAGCAGCAATTGGAAGATTTGCAGAGCAATGGGTCCCTGGAGGATACTGATGGTGTGATGGTTGATGCTCTGGAATTGGGGGAGGAACAAATTTCCCAGCCATCATCGGAAGAGAGCAATGGAATCGACGATGATGATGCTTGGGAGAACAAGAGCTTTGATGAATTTGACCAAACAGAGGAGAAGCATGTGGCGTCTGCTGCTCCAATTGCTAACTCAGTGAGTTTATCTGAAGTAATTGGGGAAGATGTGGTCTCTATCCTTAAGGATGAAGGTGCAGGCAATAGGTTTGACAGGGAGCTTCGAGCACCGATATGTTGCATCCTCGGTCATGTGGATGCTGGAAAGACAAAGCTCCTTGATTGCATCCGGCGAAGCAATGTGCAGGGTGGGGAGGCTGGGGGCATCACGCAGCAGATTGGTGCGACCTACTTACCAGTTGAGAATATCAGGGAGAGGACCTCCCTGAAAGCTGAGGCCACCATCAAAGTTCCTGGATTGCTTGTAATTGACACCCCTGGCCATCAGTCATTCAGTAACATGCGCTTGAGGGGATCAAGTTTGTGTGACGTTGCTGTAGTGGTTGTCGATATTACACGTGGGCTTGAGAAGCAGACCATCGAGTCCCTTGATCTTTTGAAACAACGCAATGTGAGGTTTATTGTTGCCCTGAACAAGGTTGATCGGCTATATGGGTGGAAGACTTGTCCCAATGCACCAATAGCAAAAGCGCTCAAGAACCAATCTGAAGATGTCCAAAGGGAATTCAAATGGAGATTAACTGAGGTATGTGCATGCCACCCTGTGCATTGATTTACTGCTACTGACCAAATGAATTGAATCACAAATTATTGATTTGATCTTTTTTCGTAATATTGTTTATTTAATAGGTTGTAACACAACTGAAGGGAAGTGGCTTCAACGCTTCCCTGTATTATGAGAACAAGAAGGTTAAAGAAGTAGTCAATATTGTCCCAACCAGCTCTGTAAGGTGTGTTACCTATATTCTTTGTTGCACGTTTATATTTAGGTTACAGTTTTCAATATGCTTATACAATTTCTTATGTCTAACTTGTACCATAATATCCTCCAGTGCTGAAGGCATTCCAGACCTTCTTCTTCTGCTTGTGCGATGGGTTCCAGAAATAATGATGGAGAGACTGACATACGTCGATAATGTGGAGGTTTGTTCTTGAGCAATTACACTTTTTACTCTCCAGTTAGTAAATTTTTTGTTGAATTATGACTACTGGAATACTTTTTTTCATACTTCAGCGTCTGATTTTGTTACATAGATCAGTATTCATTGTAAGGTGATGTAAATGTGATTTTGTTGCCAACTGTGTTTATTTGTCAGTGTACTGTGCTGGAAGTCAATGAAGATAAAGACTTTGGAACTACTATTGATGTAGTGCTGATTAATGGTGTACTTCGGAAAGGTGATCGAATAGTTGTTTGCACCAAACAGGTATGTTAAAATTTATTGAGTTAAAAAATTGAACACGCAAACTTGAATATTGCCTCATCTTATTTTAGTACCACATTTTCATCTACAGGGGCTTGTCACAACCAACATAAGATATTTGTTGACTCCTTATCCCATGAAAGAACTGAAAGCTAAGGTGAGTAAATGATGAAATCATTTTCTTTTGTTCATGTTTTTTTTATGAGGTTACCTGGAAATAGTAACTTATGTGGGTGTCAATATTTCATATATTGATGTCTTAATTATCAGCTTTGTATGTATCATGTTATCCAGAACTACAATATTAGTCTGTACCTTGTTGCAAAGACCTACAAAATCTTCTGGACATCAGCATTAACACTTATCCAGTAACAGTTAGCATCAACAATTTACTCTAATGTACAGACTCTAGAATCTTTACATGTATGCACTAGTCATGTGGTGCTTGCTGCGAATGCAGTTCTACCCTAAATCCTTCCTTCCAAATGTCAGGACGCCTCATATTTTAATCATAAGATATAAAAAGGAATCAGATACAACCTATAACCATCAGTAATTTTCTTATGACGGATATATTTGCTCTAGGATTTTATTTGTTTACATATACCCATCTGGGAACAAGGATTGAGGATACGACTTTGTTCGCATACCACATAGCTAATGCATATTCCACAATCATGTGTGTTTGATTCTTGTATCAAGTTAATAGCTTGATGTTAAAACATATTAAGTAACCCAATCAGTCATAACAGGAAGGTTAAATAATTTTTTAAGAATTTTTATTTTAAAGAACTTGAGGACATCAATACTAACTTTTATTTATGGTTCATCAGCAATGTGTATATCAAGCTATGTGTAATCTGTATCCTGTTTGCCTCTTTGTTTGGAGTAATTTTACAGGATCATCAGACATTGGTGCTTTGATGTTTCTTTGTTTTGGAGTAGTTTAAGTAGGCTGGTGTGCTGCTGAGACCATTAATCTATAGTTTGCCACAACATCCATGCCCTACTGTCAGTGCAGCAGACAGGCATTTGTATCACCTAAACATGAAACTGAATAGATAATGAAGTCATTAAAGCAAAGGAATCAAAGGGCCGAAAATATATAATGTAATTAACTGCCATGAATACATGATTGCTAATTGTAAAGAATAGTTTGCATAAGTTGATTCATCGGTTCTTCATGTGGTTGAATAATTATCGGCTACAGCTGATGTCTGGTTTGAAACAATAACTTAATCCCAACACGTCTGGAATTCTATGTTTCCATTCATGTTCTTCCCTGTACCTGATTTTGAACTCTGTAAAGTCTGATTATGAAAGGTGTGTGTTTTAACTTTTAAGTAGTCCTTGCTGGCAGATTCAAATTCAAAGCTATTATTTAAACTATCTTTTGTAGTTTGTTTGCCTCAGGTTTTGATTTGAATTGGGTGGATGAGGAAACATGACTTCAATGTTTTCACACTGAATTGGCATTTTGGCAATAAGTGTTTTGGGTGTTCTTACTAACATATCCCTGTAACTTTACAATCAGGGAGTATATAAGCACCACGAGGAGCTTAAAGCTGCCCAAGGGGCAAAAATTGCAGTGCGAGTAAGTTTATTTTTTATTCTCATTTCTTTATGAAAAAAATCTAAATCCAAATTTCGAAGTACTCATATGCTTAGTTTATCCTTTCAGGGACTGCGCCATGCTATTGCTGGCACTGCTCTCATTGTGGTGAAGCAAGGGGATGATCTGGAACAAGCTGAAGTAGCTGCAGTGCAAGAAATCAATAAGGTCAACAACCTGATCAATGAGGATGAAAGGGGTGAGAGTGATGATGGAAGAGCAATACAAGCAATAAGTAGGGTCAAAACATGCACTGAGGGTGTCTATGTGCAAGCATCCAGTCTTGGAACTTTGGAAGCCATTATTGAGCATTTGAAGACCCTTTCTTTGGACATCCCTGTTAGTGGTTGCAACTTAGGCCCAGTCCACAAGCAGGATGTCATGAAAGCAACTGCTATGCTGAAGAGGAAAGAAGAGTATGCAGCCATCTTGGCCTTTGATGTCAAAGTGATGCCTGAGGCTTTTGACCTTGCTGCTGAGTCAGGGGTAAAGATTTTTATGGCTGATACCGTGTACAAGCTTGTTGGCAGATTTACTGATCACATTAAGAAACTGAAGGAAGACAAGAAGAAGCAATATGCAGCTGAGGCAGTGTTCCCATGCACCCTTAAGATTCTGCCAAACCGTGTCTACCATAAAAAGGATCCAATTGTTTGTGATGTTGAAGTTCTGGAAGGCATTGTCAAGGTACATCAATGGGTCTTTTGTTCTGAAGTTCGTTTATTCATAATGATAGACTTTGCTACCATGCATAAGAATAAGTCTATAAAACCGATACCAGTTAATGAATGACTTGTATTTCAGGTGGGAACCCCAATTTTTGTCTCTGTTCCAAGCAAGGACAGAGGTGCAGACGTGATTCATAGCCTTGGGAGGATCATCTCGATGGAGACATCCAATGGCATGCAGATTGATTCTACCAAGAGAGGAGTCGTGTCGATAAAGGTATGTGCATTGACTACAATTTTGTAGTTATGACAAGTGAAAACATGAAACAAAACGCTAACAAATTTCATCTCCACTGCCAGATTATTGGGGAGAATCCTCAGGAGAGGTCCCGATTGTATGGACGGCATTTTAACGCCGACAACGAACTGCTAAGCCAAATCTCTAGGAAATCTATTGATGTGCTGAAAGAGTACTACCGGGTATGTAGCTAATGCTGCTGCTGTCAGTAAGCTTGGAGTGAGTCTTCTTCTCTTCAGATGTAAGCATAACACATGTAAATTTGTTTGTTGCAGGATGAGATGAGTGATGAAAATTGGCAGCTTATCCGCAGGCTAAAGAAACAATTCGGAATACCCTGAATGCTTGGAAGATCCCTCTACCAACTTGGCATCTTCTCCCGTAGCAAGCTTTGGAAGAAGATTCCTCTATTTCTTTTTATGTTTTATTATATTGGCAGCGGAGACTGGAATATTATCATATTCCTTTGTTATATTCTGTGCATGCTACAATGAATTGATGCTTGATATGTTGAAATTGCTAAAGTGTGTGTTGCAATCTCGTTAGAATGAACTTAGCGTTGGCATTAATTGCTTTCCTATACCCTGCTGAAGCCATGAGAACTGCAGGGCGAAATGGGTATTTCAGGTTGGGTACTCACGCAGGGTTCGTTAGAATGGGTGGGTCCTCACTCGGGGTTCGTTAGAATCGGTGGGGTGGGTTCACTGATGTCTCCACCTGACATGGCTGGCGGAGATTTTAGCCATTTTGTAACAAGTAGTGTGTGGTGACATGCATTAGTTTCTGGCTGGATCAGTGAAGGTATTGCCACAGCATTGCTACAATCAATTATTTTTATTAACTCAATAAAAATTTGTTGTTTGTTGTTTCAGTCTCTTTGTTTCTTTTTCCTACTTGAATTGAAATCTGCAAAACAATTTTTCATGATGATTTAGGGTAGTAACTTGTGCTTATGTTCCTGACTGGCTGCAGCTTCTGTTCATGACCGGTGCATACCTTTCTGATTGATGTGGTTTTTGACTGCAGCTTTTGTCAGGATGGATTGAGCTTCTGTTCTTGACTGGTGTACGATCTGTGCCTCTTTATTTTATCTTCCGAGGAAACTGACCTGGAAGGGACCATGCATGGTTTAGAGACCGTGCCTTCCAATCTCACTTATCATTGCAGAGAATATTTATGAATTGCAGTATGTTGATCTAGTTGTTCCCGAAGATATTGAGAACTTGAGGAAAATTGTGCCTTTTGATCATGATGTTTATTTACTTACTCAGTGTACTGACAGGTGGACTGTATAAAATTGGTTGGTTCCTGATGCTAACTACTTGTGCCTGTGATGTAACGTATATTTGTTAATGCATTTGTAATGAATCTATGCATGCAATGGTGTTGTGGCATGCGTCAGGGTAAGCCGGCTCTTGTGGGGCAGGACGGGGTGGGTAGAAGTAGTATATTCATGGGTGGGTGGGGGGGGGGGGGGGGGGGGGGGGGGGGGTTGGTAGAATTCCCCCGTTAGCAGGCCATACTGAGCTCGCATTCTTCGTGCAAATATTTAGAGCTTCTTGACACCAAGGAGATGCTTTTGAATGAAAAAAACATATTGTTTGTTCAGAAATGGCTGCCTGACATGCTTTGCTTCCGTTCATCATCCTTGGCGTTGGAAGAATGGACCGCGGCGCCAAGGAACACTGCTATGAGGAAGCACAGGACACCGGGGAAGAGTATATCGGCTCGATTTATGCGACCATCAAGAACATAGTTGATTGTTGTGCCTGCAGATGAGTGCATTCTGAATAGCTAAGGTCCACAACTTTCAAGAGCCTGAGTTTTTACAGTGATGACAAAATATTCAGATATGCCTGAATGCACCTAGAAGTACCGTCATGCTTGAGCAGATGATGTTTGTCACTGACAAACCAGCAAACGCCCATGCGTACTGCGAGGCCAGGTTTCCGAGACCGATAGCGAGGCCGCCAGCCATTGCCATCAGCACTGAAGGCCAGTTATCCTTCATCTGCCATCACATTTCCAATCTAAGAAAGTATTTGCTGCAGATAAACCAAAAAAAATGAATGCTTCTGGGTAAAAAAAGAAAAACCTTTTTCATCTGACAGGGTCACAATTGAGACATTCAGGTTGCATTAGCTTAAACAGCAGTGACTTCAGAAACTGGAAACTTGCAAGACACTAACCTGGCCGAGCTGCGTGAAGAAGTCTGGCTCGCCTGGGCTGGTTTCTCCAGCCTGCCCAAATTTGATAGCGATCACGACGGCGGCGAGGAGGTTGGTGATGGAGTAGTCGAGGTAGGTGTGCTGGGGCAGCCGTCCTCTGCGCTCCAGCAGCGTCAGGAGAGCCGGCCAGGTGCCCAGGAGGAAGAGGGACGCCAGCATGAGCGCGATGGCGCCGCCTCTGTCGTCCACGGAGATGGGCATCTCTGCCGATGGCGAGGGACAAGAAGCGAAGAACTGCAGGGAGATCTCTGCCAGATCTGGTCAAGCATTCAAGCAAGCATGTTGACCTGACAATGGAGATGATGCTGTATAGACTCTGTTATATTGGATAAAAGATTCATTCGAGTTCTTGAGATCTGCTCCAGGACTCGAAAATGCGAAAAATGCTGACTCCGTGATTGAATAATTAAATCAGGGATTCAGATTACAAACCCATTAAGAAAGGCTATCTAATATTTGTTGAATGCGGTGGACTTTTAATACTTTCGGATCAGGTTCGTTGTTGTTTGATTAGATTAATCAGTTGCCTCTGCCTCTTTCTAGAGAATGGTCTATCAATCAATATATTTTGGTCACCAGTTTCTTTTAATTATATTTTAATAAAAAATAAGGGTATCAACCGTGATGGCTTCGAGGTAAAAGTAGCACACGATTATCTAAATTATCCGATTAGAAAATTGTGTGGTAACTAAAATGAATGTATCCAAATTCGTTTTTTCTAGATTTGATTTTGATTCATATTCGAAATAAATATGGATATGGACGAAATATACGATATTATCTGTATTTGTATATAATAAACACCTCTCTAAACTATGCTATAAATTTATTATTTTGATTTTAGGTTAAAAATTAATATAGTTATTGATGCAAGTTACTTTCACCTACTTTATTTTACTAATGTTATTAATATAAAAAATATACGCTCAGAAATGTTATTAATCTAAAATCCAAATCCAGTTATACAACGTGATGTACTCCAGCACCCAATCGGCCTGAAAGCCTAAACCCTCGCCGCATGACTTCTTTCCACCTTCCTCGCTCTCTCCATTCTTCTTCCTCATCGTGACAAACAGTAGCGCCGCTGCGATAGCCACCATGTTCTCCATCGCTAGCAGGTGCTCCTATGAAGGCTCTTCGGTCTCAGAGGGGTGGGTGGACGGAGAGAGACGGAGTGAAGGGTGGTCGGCGCCGTCCATCGAGCGCCAAGCCGCCAACGGGTGGGATGGAAAGGGTAGCTGAGACCGGCAGAAAGAGGGACAACGGGAATGAGGGCTTGGAGGGAGGCTAGCCTAGGCGGTGGTGCAAAACTCTTCAGGAGAAATGGCTTAATGGGCGCATGATGGCGATGGAGAGCCCCGACAAGAGGGCCTTGGCTTGATGCAAGGTTTTTTTTTTTTGGCAAAATGGAGGTGGATGAGGGCTATAGGACCACAGGTTGATTGAAGGAAATGGTTTTTACAAGATAGCGTGACAGATAATAAATAATCATATGTTTAATATGAAGTATTAATAAATATATTAGAAAAGGTGAGTGATTTTTTTTACAAAAATGAGCGATCTCAGATGGGCGAGGGCGATAGGACCGTGGGTTGATTTAAGAAAAGTGGGAGACTTCTTAGCAAAAGGACATGACAGAAAAAAACTACTGTGTTTAATCTCACCAAAATATTCATATTCATTTATTAAAAATATTTTAGAAAATAGTTTTAAGAAGTGATTTTTTCACGTGTAATGTTTAATTCTACATGTATGTTTTATAATCATTTTGTTCTTTAAAAACTATCAATAAAATGAATGGATACTTGCTAATTGCTATCAAAAAATAAGTAGATATCTGAATACGAATCCGAATTTGAGCTATCCGTTTTATATTCATATTCTAGAATATCTGAATCTGTATTCTTGTTCAAGTTTAAATGTGGTAAAATTTGCTATTTGAATTCGATTCCATGAGGATGTGGTCCAATTCTGGTCCTATTACGGGGTAGGGGAAGGTTTGCCTCAGTTAGAAATCGCAAATCTTCTAATACACATTAAACAAACCTAAACAAGTACAATTATAACTTGTCCAGATAAAGCCGAGGTTCCAAAACGGAAGACCCAATTTCCCAACATTTGAGCACCTTCGATTGAGATAACTTTTGCAATCCGACTTCATATCGGATCGATTCAAATCTGGACCGCTATTATAGTTTTGCTTTTCTTACCTATTATTAAATAGGTAAAGTAAGTAAGTCTCTTGCCCTCTAATTTTGGTTTGGTCCAACTTATCTCACCGACATTATCTCACCGACAAGGTGAGGCCTCTGTCCCGCTCATCCAATTCTTCCCGTTTGCATTACGCATTTGATCCAAAGTCTAAGAGAAGTTATTGGTATCGTCATGCATTGACACGTAATCTTGAGATGACTCAACAGACAACCCATACAATGGGTTGTCTTATGGATTGTTTGGTAGAGTTATATAATTTCTTAATTTATGCATATGGAAAAAATAAATATTATGAGTTGCATGGCAACAACAACTCGTACAATAGTTGTTGAATTATCTCGTCCTAAAATTTAGCTCATGAGATGGTTATTTTGCGAAACAACAATCTCTTTCTCTCTCCTCTCTCTCCTCCATATTATAAAAAATTCTATATGGCACTTTATGAGATGATCTATGAAACTGCTATTGTAACCACGTACTTGCTCTAACGAGGTGTGCTGCGACTCGAAGAGTCCAAAACGGTTCCGATTGAACAAACTCCTGGTACAATAAAAAATATCATACATAGCAGCCAGCGCCAGACTCAATCGAGCACGAGGAGACAAAGCACTGTGTGACAGAGGAGAGGAAAAGGCAAGAAAATATAGAAGTAATGGTCTCCGTCTTGTAGTAGCGGTGACCAACAGCGGGAGAGGTACGCTGTAATTGTCTGCCGCTTCAGTATGCCGGCGACGTCCAGTTCTTGGACACGCACAGGTGGAGGGCTGCGACGCTGCGGTGCGGACGCACTCGGCGCATGCCGCGCGCCACGTAGCCGCGGCAGAGCGCCACGCTATGCACACGCTTGCCACCGTCGCCCACCGTGCCGACCTCCAACCCCACGGTGGGGTCTTGGTCTCGACTTTTGTTGTGATATCGAACGCATAAGTGGAAGCAATTCGGTTCTAGATCGTTGGAGGTAGGAAGTCGAAGAGAGCACGACCACACTGGAGACACGAGATTTGGTAACGGAGTTCGGCCGAGGCCAAGACCAACATCTCCGGAGCTTGCTTACGGGCGCTCCTCCCCGACCACAGCGACACCGGCCACCCTGAGCGCCGGCCCAGCCGGCTGACGCACCCTGCGAGCTTGTCTCTCTGCTTCTCTTTCTTGTGGTTCACATAGTTACAAGGGTGGCCCTCCTTTTATAGAGAGGCCGGGTACACGTATATCACCAACTGTACCCTCTACCACTAATTGCAACATCAAATCTATGTAACCTCTTAATACAAATAAATATTCGACACATTTTCAACAATCTCCACCTTGGCGAATATTTCACCACCTTGAAGTTGTCATGCACGAACCACCATGTACTCCAGACTTGAGTTGTTGCCTTTGCCGCTCATAAAGAGCAGCTTGACAAGTCTGACTTGGCCTCAAGCCCGCCGCCTTCAGGAAGCCCTGCTATATATCCTTGCAATTGCAACTTCCCGATGACTCCACCTGCAACAACACACCCTCGCAACTTGTAAAGCTGTGATGCCATCCTCTCTCCCACCATCACAGTCACACTGCCCTTAATGATCATCATAGTCACCTTATCCGGTTCAGCCCGGAACATCAGACCATCACCATATAGAGCACCAAGCGAAATCAGATTCCTCCGCAAGCCTGGCACATGCTATACACCTTGGAGCACTAGCTCATCTTCATCCTTCATTTTGATCTTGATGTCACCTAGTCCAACAACACGGTGTCCTGTGTCATCACTCAAGTAGGCTATGCCAAATCACAAGCCTTGTACGAAGAGAACCACTCCACCTTGTTCATCACATGTACGAAGAGAACCACTCCACCTTGTTCGTCGCATGAAAGGAGCTAGCTAAATCTAACAACCATAATTTATATGACTGTTTTTCACTTGATACCGAGAGAAGATTACTGTCATTATCCGAGTCACACGATGACCCTGCAACATTATCACTTGCCTCCTTTTTCCCCTAGACAGTCCTTCTTCACATTGTTGATGCTCGTTATTAATACACTTTTAGTGCCATTTGAATAGTGTTTTCATGCATATTCTTATGCTAACCCGCCACTTGGTACTTGAAATAACCCCATTATTGCATATGTGTTGTGTTTTGGACCATATTGGAAAATCACAGGAAATACGACATAAATGAAGGATTTTTCTACAAGTTGTACTTTGGCCCGAATTGGAATTGGAAGGCCCAAATCATGAACATTGAACTGTAGGCCCGCAGAAGAAGCTGAACTTGCACGGGCCATATCTTCCTCATCCGAAATCCAATTAGGGCGAATTTATAGGGAAAATTGCATGGCTCGATGAGATCTACAACTTTCGTATGAAGCTCTTGTGCATTGAAGGCCAACATAGGGTAGGAAAATCGGCCCATGGGGGTTCAGGCCGATCGGCCTGGCCCGTTTTCAGCCCCATTCGATGCCCCCCTTTCACCAGAATGAAACCCTCGATGATCCTAGGGTTATTTTCTAGATACTTGACCACGAAGGCACCCCAACCGACACCGACAACTATAGATACAAGGACATTCGAAAAGGAGGAACAATCCCGACGAGTTTAGACCTAGCCACCACCGCCACAAAATGAAAAACAAGGATTAGATCAGATCACCGCGATGACCAACGTCGGTGGAGGCTAGGAGGCGCGAAGAAGACCTTAGGCCGATCGGCCTGAGGAGCCCTAGGATGATCGGCCTAGGGGGTTCCTACCTCCTCTCGCCGCCATCTTCGGTGACGACGTTCTCCAGAGTCTCCTCGACCCCTTTGTACATCAATCTCTATAAAATGATGGGGTAAAGCCTCTATTCATCCCTAGGATAGTTTGGATCCTTGATATGTAACTGGTACATGTACTTTATGCCTATCAATTCTTCATGGTCTATGTCATTGCAATGCTTCATTCATATGTGTTCTGATCAGCACATATTCTTAGTAGAGTTTGTGGTAATCGTGGTGATTAGTTTAACTCTGCGGACACTTTGATATAGATGTGTGAGCGAGGTTGTTGAGTATCCCTGAGTAGTGATGGTATGCAGGAGGGAAAGAGCGGAGCAAGCACATAACTGCTGTGAAGCTAGTGAAGGCAACACCCCTTTTGTATAGTAGATATATATTCATGTGAAGCTAGATCCTAGGGAGGGAACACAAATCTATCTTTGTTTTCTATCTTGTATCACCCTTTGCTCTTTGTTAGTTTAGATTAGTTTGTCTCTCTACACAACTCATATTGCCTAATTCTGTTAGTAAGATTACTATAAAGTGAGAGCCAGAATCCTACTTGTTCCACGGATTGATAACCTTGAGGGAATACTCTAAGGGAAAAGCTACATCTGATCCGTGCGCTTGCGGTTCATGAATTGGCATGCTAACTGCCGTCAACAAGCTTTTTTGGCGCCATTGCAAGGGAACAAGTCAGTTTGCTGTGTTTGATCTTTGTATTGATTTTGCTAACCCACTAATACTTAATTTTTGTGTAGAATCTTTTTATTTTTATTTTTCTTTTCAGTGCCTAGATGGATCTGTTCGTCTCACCATTGGAAAATGAAGAAATGTCGCTAAGGGAATTAGCTATGCCATCATCAGAGGACTTTGAGATGCAAAAATCAGATTTGGAGCTTGCTACGACACCCTCTGCTCGTCGTGTCGTGATGCCGCCACCCGTGCAACACCCGATCACACCACCTCCACCGTGGTGCTCCTGCACTCCAGTCGACCCAGCCACCAGCCACGTCTGGCCCCTGCCGGTCTGGATCGCGAGCCGATGCTGATGCCCCAACCCGGCATTGTCTTCACCGGCCACTGTGTTGGCCCGACCACCACGTCTCGCCGATCCTCGCCAACTGCAGCCCATCGGACAAGCTAGGCCACCCTCCTAGCGTGTCCAACACCACTGGTCGGATTGCTAACCACCGCCATGCTCCACCTTGCGCCACACCGAGCAGCTTCCCGGCACCTGTGAGGCATGAACCTCACATCTCCACCTCTCTCCACGCCTCCTCACGATCCAAAACCAACCATACAGCTCTGATACCAATTGTTGTGATATCGAGCACACAAGAGGAAGCGATTATGATCGTCAGACTGCTGTGCCGTTATCTTTTATCTATCTTTCATCGAACCTTTGCTTCTCTAGCTGTTTGAACTTCCCCCAGTGTCAGTATCCTTTTGCTATGTACCAGACTATTTGGTTTACCCTAATGATAGTTAGTGTTGCTCATTATGTGTTGTTGCTGGCCTTTCTCTACGAGATATTGGCTCCTATTGGTTGCTCTATTTTGGTTTATCAATGAGTAGTACAAAAACCTGGAATGTGCTTGTGTGGAATGTTCGTGGTATTAACTCACAACAAAAATGGGATTGCATTCGAGATAAGATTTCAGAAAGTGCAACATCTATCGTTTGTATTCGGGAAACAAAATGAGAATCCTTTGATGGTGCCTATATCTCCAAGTTTTCCTGAGACATCTAAATAAATTTTGCTTCTCTCCATTAGTTGGTGCTTCTGGGGGGCTGCTAACTATGTGGAATGGTAATGGTTTTGATGGATCAGTAGTCTGTGTGAATGCTTCTTTGATTACTCTTAAATTGAGATCCCTGTCGACTGACAAAAGTTTCCACCTTACCAATATTTATGGTCCATCCTCTCTTGCTGAGAAGGCTGAGTTCTCTAATTGGCTTTATAATTTTGATGTTTCTGAATTTGAAGAATGGATGCTGGTTGGGGACTTTAACTTAATTTGATGCCCAGAAAATAGAAATAAGCCTAGTGGCTCTGCTAGTGATATGCTCATGTTCAATGATCTGATATAGGACTAGAACCTTGTGGATGTTCCATTTGAAAGCGGGCACTTCACATGGAGCAACATGCAACCTGATCCTTTACTGGAGAAGATTGATTGGGTGCTTATTTCATCTTCTTGGCTTTTGTCTTTCCCAGCAACAAAAGTTCAGTCCTTGGCCAGATCCATCTTTGATCATACTCCTTATTCTATTATCATTGGTTCTGATATACCAAGGTTTGCTCAGTTTAGATTTGAAAATTATTGGGTGGATCTACAGGGTTTCTCAGATACAATTGCTCTATATTGGCATAATAATCCGTTCTACTCAAATATGGCCAAGACAATCTTTGGAAAATTCGTACAACTCATGAGAGGTCTCAAACTATGGGCTAAAGAGATTTCTAGACTAGGGAAGTTGATCAACAATTGCAACTGGGTATTGTCCATGCTAGATGGTCTTGAGGAACAACAATTTCTGTGTAGAGTAGAGAGGAATTTCAGAAAAGCTGTTAAATTTCATTTGGCAAATCTTTTGGAAGCTATAAAAGAATTTACTGGAAACAACGGGCCACAATTAGATGAGTGAAATTTGGAGATGAAAACACAAGTCTTTTTCAAGCTATTGCCACTATCTCTTTCTGGAGAAACTATATTGCTCATTTGCAACTAGAGGATGGTACTTCGGTCTCTGATCATAATCTTAAGGATGGTATTCTTTGGACTGTTTTTAAGGAGAGACTTGGAGTTTCAGAATAAGATATAGTTCTTTTTGATCTAGCTAACCTGGTGCAAAGTGTTAACCTTCTTGTGCTAGATGATTCATTCTAAAAAGAGGAAATTGATCAAGCTATTAAGGATCTACCCTCTGATCATGCCCCAGGCCCGGACGGTTTTAATGGTTTTTTCGTGAAGAAATGTTGGAACATAATATATGAAGACTTTTACAGGCTTTGTGCTGCATTCACATATGGCAATATGGACCTCTCCTGCATTAATAGTTAATTGATCACTCTCATCCCTAAGAAGGACAATGACTTTAGACTCGTCTCCCTTCTGAATTATTCCCTTAAAATGTTAACCAAATTGGTTGCCAACATATTGCAGTGTGTGATTTTGAGGATTGTTCACACTAATCAATATGGCTTCATCAAGGGATGCACCATACAAGATTGCCTGGCTTGGGACTTCCAATTCTTGCACATTTGTCAGCAGTCAAAGAAAGAAATAATCCTTCTCAAATTAGACTTTGAAAGGGCTTTTGATAAAGTGGAACACCATGTCATCCTTAGTATGCTCAAACATAAAGGATTCATAGACAAATGGATTGGGTGGATTCAGTCTATTATGGGTTTTGGCTCCTCATCAGTTCTACTGAATGGTGTCCCTAGTAAACCCTTCAAGTGCAAGAGGGGTGTTAGGCAGGGTGATCCTCTATCACCATTGCTATTTGTTCTAACTGATTTACTTCAGTCTGTGGTTAATAATGCTTGCTCATTAGGACAGCTTCAACACCCTCTTGGTTAGACTTTTGGTGGAGATTATCCAATTGTTCAGTATGCAGATGACACACTGATCGTTCTGCCAACAGATGTGCCACAGCTGCTTTGTTTGATAGACCTGCTCCATACATTTGCTCTATCTACAGGCCTCAAGCTCAACTTTAGCAAGTCTTTTTTTATTCCAATCAATATTGATGATGCCAAAGCACAGCTTCTAGCCAACACTCTTGGATGCCAAATAGGTTCCATGCCATTTACCTATTTAGGGCTGCCCCTGGGAACAACAAGGCCAACATTTCAGGAATTCCTTCCCTTACTCAATAGAATTGAGAGAAGGCTGATGGGTTTGAATACCTTTCTCTCTTATGCTGGAAGATTGGTAGTGGTGAACTCTATACTCAGCTCCCTTTCTACATTTTATCTTTGCTCTCTAAAATTTCCTGTTGGGGTTATTGAGCACATTGATAAGTATAGAAAACATTACTAATGGGAAAATGTGACATTAACCGTAGAGGTGGCTGTCTAGTTGCATGGAAAAAGGCTTGTCTGTCCAAACAGCAAGGGGTCTCGGCATCATTGATCTTAAAACTCATAATACTGCCCTCCTTCTGAAGTTCATGCACAAATTTTATAACAGAGATGATCTGCCTTGGGTTCACTTGACTTGGAAGTGTTTCTACAAAAGACCGATTGTGCCACATGTCAGATCCCCGGTAGGATCCTTCTGGTGGAGAGATGTCGTGTCACTCTCTAATAGCTTCAGGCTGATTGCAGCTTGCAAGGTGAAGGACGGTCTCACAGCTATGTTCTGGAAAGAGCTTTGGGATTTGGGTGTTCTACAATGGCAATATCCTCAACTCTTTTCCTTTGTCAAAAATCAAAACATCTCGGTTGCGCTCTGTTTGAGGCAGGATGCTCATCAAAATTTCTATACTCCCCTCTCAATGATTGCTTCAGAACAATTGCAAGTACTCAGTCTTAGAGTTCTGGGTGTAGGTGTTAACAGAAATGGATCGGACTCTTGGTCCTATATCTGGGGTAAGGATATCTATTCCTCCAGAAAAGCTTATACTGTGCTCAAAGGAAATGCTGCTGCCTCGCTGATTTTTAAATGGATGTGGAAATCTAGTCCACAAGGTAAACACAAGTTCTTCTTTTAGCTGCTACTCAAAGATCGTTTGAACACTCGCAATCTCCTCCGCGGGAAACACATGGTACTGGATGATTATACTTGTGTACTTTGCACTTCCGGACATGAAGAAACCCTGTACCACCTCTTCTTCACTTGCCTTTTCAGTATTTGGTGTTGGAACTGGCTTGGGGTTACCTAGGATCTTTCCCTCTCAACAGTGGGATTGATCATTGATGCTCGCCAGAAGTTTGGATCCAAAATATTCATGGAAATCTTGATGGTTGCTTGCTGGTGCATATGGTTGCATAGAAATGGCATTATCTTTGATGGTGCAGCCCTCTCTCTGGATAGATGGAAGATGGGTTTCAAGGAGGAACTTTCTCTGATTATGCATAGGGCTAAACCTTCTTTGAAACAAGAGTTGAACATTTGGTTATGTAATCTAACATAGTGCTTTCCCCTCTAGTAGTTAGGATCTTCTTTGTACCTATGGTCTTGTAATTTGTAAATATCCCTTTTATATATAAAAAAAACAGTAGGGGCCTCCCCTGCTGTTCGGTTCAAAAAAAGCGAAAGCGATTCGGTTCTGGATTGACGGAGGTAGGGAGTCGGAGAGAGCACGACCACACTGGAGATATGAGATTTGGTAATGGAGTTCGGCAGAGGCCTACATCTTTGGGGCTTGCTTACGGGCGCTCCTTCCCGACCACAGCGACGCCAGCCACCCCGGGCGCCGGCCAAGCCGGCCAGCGCACCCTGCGAGCCTTGAGGGTAGAGTTGGTGGTAGATTTGTACCTATCCTCTCTATAAAAGGAGAGGGCCACCCTTGTAACTATGTGAACCACAAGAAAGAGAAGCAGAGAGACAGGCTCGCAGGGTGTGCTGGCCGGCTTGGCCGGCACCTGGGGTGGCCGGTGTCGCTGTGGTCGGGGAGGAGCGCTCGTAAGCAAGCTTCGAAGATGTAAGCCTCGTTCGAACTCTGTTACCAAATCTCGTATCTCTAGTGTGGTCGTGCTCTCTCTGGCTCCTCGCCTCCTTCGATCCAGAACCGAATCGCTTCCGCTTGTGCAATCGATATCACAACAACTCTCGAGGTGGGACATAAGGGGTCGGAGATTCCCCGCGAATGTATCATTGGCTGCGATGGTGCCCGACTGCCTACGCTAGAGCACATGTGTCGGGTGCATCCATAGCTGAGGAGGAACCGGCAGCCGCCTTCGACGATCCCGTCAAACAAGTGGTGAGGAGCACGAGGAGGAATGCGGCTCGAAGAGCCATGGCTTGAAGGACGGCGTACCTCTCCCCACTACTGTTCACCGTCTGGTGGTAGTGGCGGTGACAGAGGAGCACCTTGCCGACGACCAGCGGCGCTCGCTTGGTGGTTAGCGCCTGCCCTGGACGGTGGCTCCCAGCTTGCCATATGCGATGCCATGATGGTGACATCATGGTGTGCGTGGCTGATGCTTGGTTTTGTCAATATGGGGACCGGGAAAGAGTTAGTGTTGGTGCTCTGCTTCACGTAGGCAGTTAGGCAGAGGAGAGAAAGAGAAAGAGGAGCTGGTTGTCTTACTGGCTTACTGCAATGTTGGAGAAGATGAGAGAGACTGCTGGCGATGTGAGGGAGAAGAGCAGGGGCTTAAGGGGTAAATTGGAGATTAATTAGTGGCATAAGGTCTTGGTTGAATCTAAATGGGCCATATTTTGGGCCAAAATAATTTAGTTCTAATCTTAATTTTTGTTACAAATAAGTTAGTTTCTTTTCTAAAACCAAATTAAATAGCAGTTACAATCTTTTATCAATAAAATAGCAGTTAGAATAATTCAAGTGACCGCAGAATTATATTGTTAAAGCAATAATTTCTTACCGGAAGCATAAAAGAGTTAAAAATGTTGGATTTCATAATAGGGATCAAATTTGATGTTTGATTTTAAAAATCGAGTGAGTTCCATTTTATCATTGACCCGTAGCAACGCACGAGCATTCTTGTATACTTTGTTGTTCACTACTGCTCCAAAGGTCAACATGTCAAGCGGTATGGAAGCTCTGCATGGCTCACGAGTAACAAGTAACAACCCATAGAAGCGGCGTGATCCCTCAGCGTGTTTCCAGATATCACACCCTTTAATTTATAGTTCTGAAAGACCTGACAGATTGAGCACGAAAATATAACTGGGATTATTGAACTGTTGTTTTACCTTATAAATAGGTGATACGGATGTCATCTAAGTAGATGGGATTATTAAAATACACCATGTTAAATTGTGGAGAAAAAATATAAATGGGAGAGGTATTTTGCTTCCAAGCGGCTTTAAGGCTTGGGAGGTTATGACGCATCATTTGCTAGAGTCACAACGTAAGAATCCAACATAAGTGACACTCTATTTAGTGACGGAAAATAAAAACACGTCACTAGTGTGGTCTTAATAATATAGATTTTTCTATGGGTCACTAATATCTTCGTCTGAGCAAGTGCATTGAAGTATTAGTGATGGCCCTTGTTGAGTCGCGTCACTAATGATGGGTGACCAATCCTTAGTGACAGTTCTTGTTGAGACGTGTCACCAATGTGTTCCCTCATCAATGACGTGTTTTCATTACTTGCGCCACTAATATGCCCAAATATATATCAGTGACACGTTTTAACCTGCGTCACCAATGTTAAACGTCATCACTGACGTGGCTTCTCTCTACCCACATCACAAATGCTTGGTGTTTATTCCTTATTTTGTTGCATGCCGAATTAGTAACGCGGGTTGTAGAAACGTGTCATTAATGTCATTACCTCGGACATATGAGTGACAGCTACTGTTGAGACATGTCACCAATAATTGGTGTAAGCTAATGGTGACAGATATCGGGCCACTAATATGATTGAACATACTTAAGCTTGGGCTAACATAGATCTAAATGGGCTAAACAGCCCAATGCCCGGTCCAATTTGTAGTCTCCTATCCCTCAGCCCGTTAGGCTTGCTCCCCCATCACCCTGTAGCGGCGGCACTCCCCCATCTTCAACCACGAACTAGGACAGGTGTGGTGGCAACCGACTGGAGGCGGGTGAGGCAAGCCTCCTGTGTGGAGGGCTGATGGCGTGGCGCCATGGCGGCTTGCGTAGAGGGGGCAGGCGGCTAGTCGCGGCCTCGCGGGGCCATAGTGGTAGGTGGGGTAGCACATGGCTGATAGGGTCAGGGCCGCAAGTGGCTAGGCACAGGATTGCGGCGGCGGCGGGCGTGGTGCAGGGGTAGGGTGCAGGTTGGCTCGTCCCTTGCTCATTCTTCACCGGCAGTCAACAGCTGCCATGGGGGCTGGTGTACATCAGCGGGCGGCAATCGGCAGCAACTGCGTGGACTGGCTTTCGCGGGGTCGGCGGGCTGCGGTTGCCGGCTGGGTGCTTCACCTCCACGCCTTCATGGGCTCGTGGGCTCTATTTAGTGAGTAGTCCAATCCTCCACCACCTCGTGGGCTCATCCTCATCGCCGGCGCTTCTTCTTGCCCGGCGCTCCGTGAGCAAGCAAAAGCCAACACGACGACAACATGGCTACAAAAGCCAACACGACGACAACATGGCTAACAGCGGTCAGTATCCTGATTCTAGAGTTCTACGCTCCAATCACTCAGTCTCTAGAGTTCTACACTCCAATCGCTGAGTCTGTACTTGTACTCCCACAAGTGGTACATGGCAGCACCAATTTCCTTTATTACTTCTTAAAAGACTTTCAAACTTCACAGATTTAAAGATTTAGGCATTAGTGACGCGAACGTTCATAAAACATGTTACTATTAATACATATTAGTGATGTGGATTGTAAAAAATCCATCACTTATAGGTCACATTAGTGACGTGGTTTACTACAAAACGCGTCATTGCTATTGACATTAGTGACGTGAAAATTTATAAAACATGTCACTATTGATACATATTAGTGACGTGAGTTAAATCAAAACCGTCACTGGTAAATATTTATAAATGGCAATTTGATTTTCCGTCAGTAATGTGAATCACATTCGTGATGATATTTTAGTGATGCGAGAAATATCCGTCACTAATATAAATTTTATCTGTCACTAATGTATGGTTTCTTACGCAGTAAGTAAACATTGTTCACTCGTGATAATATATCAAATTGGATGTATGCAGATAGGGTTTGGAGATATTATGCACGTGAGCGCAGGATACGCTCAGGTCGCTGGTTGGAAAGTTAAGGGTAGTTTTAGAAGATCCACATTTCGAGGTAAGCTAATGATTTATTTAGCTTTCTCTTCTGCTTTCCGTCACTGACACTTGTCAGTCCTGCTAACAAATGTAGAAGCTCTCCAGTATTTGAGTATATCGATCAGTTGGGTTCATATGTGTAGGCCCCAATCTGATTTGCACACATGGGTACTTGAGCATGGATAACTCAAATCAGTTTCTAGTTTTAGAGTGAAACAAACAATTTGGACACCAGTAACAATTTTCACCAAATTAACTCCGTTCCGATTGCTTTTTGCAGACAAGGACATAAAGAAGCACTGAAAAAACTGGGTTCTCGTGGCAGAGAATCCGACTCCCTATATCTTCGTGATAGTACCTAGATCAGTAGCTATCACGTACAAAACTCATTCCAGCATAATATCACATCCATACCACGATAATTGCACATCAATATTTATTACATCCCAAAATTTGAGAGGATGACATGACTAAAACCAATGCAGCGATAACTAAACTTCAAGATAGCAACTCCATCTTCTCGATCTCCACTATAGGCATCACTTAAGTGTAGCGTTGCAACCTTTAGTCGTACCATCCGTCATGGTTGAACTCGTGGTCAGACTCTTGTAACTTGCAAAATCACGAACATCCCCAAGGAATGGGACAGGTCCATGTCACTGTTGACGCTCGTTATTGACACCTTTTTAGTGTCATTTATGTGGTATTATTGGACTAATTCTTATACTAACCCACTACTTGGCACCTGAAATAACCCCATATTCGCATATATGTTGTGTTTTGAACCATATTGCAAAATTACAGGAAATACGATATAAATGAAGGGTTTTTCTACAAGTTCGATTTGGGCATGGACTTTGGATATTGGAAGGTCCAAACACAAACATTGAACTGCAAGCCCGTAGGAGGAGCTGAACTTGCACGGGCCATATATTCCTCACATGAAGTCCAGTAGGGGTGAATTTGCAAAGAAAATTGCATGCCTTGAAAAGATCTACAACTTTCGTATGAAGCGCTCGGGCATTGGAGGCCTACAAAGGGCAGGTGAATCAGCCTACGGGGGTCTAGGCCGATCGGCCTGGACCGTTTTCAGCCCCGATCAACGTTACCTTTGCTCCACGGCACCTTTGGACTATAAATATCCCCATTCTCCATCAGCATGCGTATCCATCCACCAGAATTCAACGAAACCTAGGGCATTCACCAGAGGGAGCTAACGGTTGCCGCAAGTCTCTGGAGTTGTCTGGGAGATGGCTTAGGCCAAACCCTAGCCGCCATGGTTTCCCTGCATGGTTGTGCCATGGTGTAGTTCAGGAGAGCCAGTAGTAGATCGTCGATGGTATGTACTCGAAGGTGATGATCTAATACAGCTATTATGTGAGCAATATTCTTCATGTCATCCGATCTATTAGTGACTTAATGCTTCCTTTTATGCTTTCTATTTATCATGAATATGCTAGTTCCTTAGTTTAATGCTATAGTTTAGACTATATATCATGCTTTCTGTGATCATGGTGATTAGATCTAGTATGTTGACCCTTCATGATAGCTAGACATGTTCACCTGTGCTCGTGCCCTTAAACTGCCTGCGCCGATAGGGGGGATCGTGACGAGGTCTGCTTCTGTGTAGGGTGGGGGTTTTCGGGAGGTTGACCGCAGTTAGTAGTTGAAAGATTTCTTTGGATGAGATGCATGATGTACTTGTTCGTTGGCTAGAACTACAACAAGAAGATGATAGGCTCTTGCTACCTTGGTGGTGCTATATCATATATATATATATATATATGTGTGTGTGTGTGTGTGTGTGTGTGTGTGTGTGTGTGTGTGGTCTTCACTTATTCATGCCTTTGATCTTTACAACAGGTTTGCCTTTATATGCAATCGATGCTTCATGTTAGGATCGCTCTGTTAGATTAGATGGAAAACCCTAGTCAGGTCGCTGCTGATCCACGGATTGATAAACCTTTGATGAATACTCTAAGGGAAAAGCTACAACTGATTCGTACGCTTGCGGTTTACAAATTTCCACACTAACTGCCGTCAACAGTCACCATCCTTATATGCGCAAGCTAAAAGTGGCATAGAACTATTAGTCAAGGAATAGGCTCACGTTTCCTATGCAGTAGGAAGCATAAAGAGTAACTTCCATAACAATCATCCCATCTCTCAACACATCGGGAGCATCCTGGCACCCTAGGGTCCCTATCACCATCATCCTATCTCCATCAGTAGGGTCGATGTGAAGGCTTCTCTCTTCGCACCTCAACAACTGCAACCGGATCCTAAAGGGAAAGGGAGAAACTTTCCCTCTTCCCGACTGCAATTTCGATCTCACAACACTCATATGTAGCTAAAGGGGAGGTAAGGATTTTCCAAAATATGAGGAATGAATGCATCATGGGGTTGTCCATGATTGAGGACGTGGCTATATGTATAGTTTTAACTCTGCAGAATGTGTACACTGGATCCAGCTCGGGGTAAGTCCAAATAGTCCGTTGACCGAGTGAACCGCACCCTACCGGATGATGAACCTAATACTTTTGAAACCATCCTGCATCTGGGCTTGGGTTTGTCCCCCCACAGAGGGTCACCTCGAAATGTGAAGCACTCCCACCGGACCAGTCGAAGGCAAAAGCAAATCAGTGGGCGAAAGGTCATCACCAGTTCCCCTTACACTGAAACTCTGTATCCTCCAGCAGCTATATCGATCTGTTGATGGATTGATAGATTGGTCAGATACATAGATATGCAAAACATGGACACTACACCATTCTAATTAAAGATCCGAGCGTGTCTCATCGTGGCCGTAACAAACTCAGACATGGATTATTCCAGCCATGCCTTGAACTAGCTTGGGCATGACTCAGGCCACCACATGCAGCTTTATATGCAGTACTGTTTACATGACAGGGATTGAACTAATGGCATGGGACGACAATGGCACGGAGTGGTCGACGCATCACCGTGGTGAGCTCCAGCCTCTCGCCAAAGTCCACCGGCTCACCGGGCACCTCCCTCCACTCGAACGCCCACCAGGTTGGCCACAAAGTACTCGAGGTGCAGCAACGACACCTCGATCCCTGGGCAGATCCTCCGCGCGGCGCCGAACGGCATCATCTTGATTTCCTTGACGCCGGTGAGGTCCACGTCCTTCCCCTCACCGCCGGGAAGGAACCGCTCCGGCCGGAAGCGCTCCGGGTCCCAGTCCCACCACACCGTCCCGTCCATCGCCATGCCGCCCAGCGTGAAGTTCAGCGGCGTGTGCCTCGGCACGCTGAAGGCGTCGAGCGTCGCCCCGCCCTCCTCCGCCGCCGCGTGCGGCAGCATGAAGCGTCCCGGCGGGTGCCGGCGCAGCCCTTCCAGCACCACGGCCCGGAGGTACGGCATCTCCGGCAGGTGCATGTCGTCGACGCGCCCGCCCTTGCTGCTGGCTACTACACCATTGATCTCAGCTCGGAACTTCGCTTGGACCTCCGGTCGCGCGATGAGGTTCGCCATGGTCCACTGCATCGCCGTGGCCGTCGAGTCGGGGCCGCCGGACAGGAACTCCGAGCATAGGTCATTTTTCTACTAGTGCCACCGATTCAGGGTTCAGACAAATGACTGAACGCCCAAAGGAGGCCACCAAAAAGAACTCATTGGAGGAGAAAGTAGGAGTGAAACTGACCGGAGAGTTGAAACGAGATTGAACCACCCTTGAAATTTTGACTATTAGAGATAGAGTAGTTTTTAAGAAACATGCACCACATTATTCTTCTTACAAACTGCTAAGCGGTCGATTTCGAAGGCTCCATATGAACTACTGGTACAGTAGTGAGCAAAATAGTCCAGCTCAAGGTACTTGGTAAAGCTTTGATTGGAATCACAGGTTATCTTTTCCGTAAAGTGCAAAACTGCAAAATCCAACTCTTACAAATACAAGACTAACTTTAATTGTTGTTACCGTTTTCACCTTACCTTGATTCAGCTATGTTTTGTTTTATGTCCTCTCTTATTCACCACCTCATTGCAGCACAGCAACCTCCCTTGGTGGTGGGAAGCTTGTCATCCAGCATAGTGTCTCCCATCGTGGTGGTTGCCCAATAGCCGTGACTGGGAGATTCTTGGTGACGAGGAGTGTTGACCTGAAAATGTGTCACGCTGTTGTACAAGCACTTTGAACGTGGAGCACGTAGGGACGTTCGTTGCAGCGCCGCTGCGCAAAACCAGAACCTCCAATTCTAAAAACCGGAATATCTTGTTTCATCAGGAGCCCGATGGAAAACCATCAAACGCTCGTCGGGAGGGACCCGTTAGTGCAAGCGTACCTTGGGTTGCTTTAGGATCGGCAGGGCACCTAGAATGCTCACGATTTGTAGAGATGAAGGAAGAACATCAAGTATAAGATTGGAAAAGCAAGGATAAATGAAAAGATAAAAAGATAAAAGATAGTGTTTTTGATTGATTTGATACCTGATCGGCTTTAGCTTTTTATATTTATATGGTTGGGAGGTCATACCCCATGAAGAGTCCATATACATCACGAAACACGTTTAAAACTATCTCTAATCAGATTCTCCTAATAAAAATCGGAACAAACGGTTTACCAAGACCAAGACCCCCGGTGTAGATGTCTAAAATGACCGAAGGATCAACTTTAGTCCGTGTTTGTAACACCAACCGGGACTAAAGTATCTCTATGGACGAGCTTTTTTTTATTGAGGATCACCTTTAGTTCCTGTTGGTGTTACCAACCGGGACTAAAGCCTCTTTAGTCCTAGGTCCAAAAACAACCAAGATTTTTGTTGAGGATGGAAGGTCATTTTTCTACTAGTGTATACACATATGGAGGCCACTCTCCAGATAACGTTTGGGCGAGACCCCTCTCCACCTTCACGCGCCACATGACAAAAAGAAAAAAAGAAAAAAACCCACCAGGACTCCTCTCATTTCCTTCGTGACGTCGCTCTCTCTTCTTCCTCCATGTGCCACACTCGTCTTCCTCTGTATGCTCCCTCCTATTTCCCCTCACCTCATCTTATATTGTACCAGAGATCCCCCACCTCCCCGGCCAGCCCGTCCGACTCCGGTGGCGCCAGCGCAAGAGTTGCCACCCACAGCCCCCAACACCACTACGGTTACAAGCAAGCGGCGGCCTCGCTACAAGCCCCTCTTAACTGGCCTCCTCCACCATGTGACCAGCAGCACCATTGCCACCCACAACTCGCGACCACTGCTCGCCATCCCTTTAAACCCGCCGGCTATGGAACCCTAGCACCCAAACCCAGAAACCCAAATCCCTAACCCGAACTCCTCCTGCACACACGCCCCGCCGGCCACCCTGCCAACAACTTGTCGGAGACGGAGAAGATCAACAGAGCAGCAGGTAGGCCAGTGTTACTTCCTTCGGCGCTTTGTTACTTCTGTCTCTTTTACTTTTTTTCTTCCAACAACCCTCATCTTCCTCGTCGCTCCAAATTAGGAGGGCTTTCGGGCTAAGCCTAAATCTAGAGCCCTCTCAATTTAGACTTTGGTACACATATTTAGCAACAGTAACACCTCATCATTCAAAGCTACACCACCCAGCCCTTCCGCGGGGCGAGCACGCGTACACATAGCACCCTGCTTAAACTTTCATCATCGCTTCGTGTAAAAGGGTTGACCTGAAGGTACTATGGTTGGAGAACAAAAGCTTATAAGTTGGCTTCACCCTTGCTCAACTAGTAATGTGGTATTAAACATGCACACATGTGCTCATGGGCCACTAATGGACCATCCAAATTTGGGCCGGATGTCACATACACCTCCCCTCAAAGGATCCGACATCCTCGTCCATCCAACTCATCCAAACTTGGACAAATGTCCAGAAACGTTCCCTCTTAGCACATGACTGTACGTCGAGTGCTGGCTCCATATGGCATGCTGTGTGTCCCCTCCATACCCACAAGCGCCATGCACCCACTAGTAGAGAAATGACCTTCGATCCTCAACAAAAATGTCGGAACAATTTGGACCCGGGACTAAAGAGGCTTTAGTCCTGGGTCTAAATTTCATTGTCCATGGAGACCCATTTAGTCCCGGTTTGTAACACCAACCAGGACAAAAGGGGTTTCCATGGGTGACTACCAAAGGATAGCATCCCCTACTCTATCATATATGCTGTGTAGGTGAGATGGTAAGAAAGGATCATACGAGGCAAGAGGTCGTGGGTTCAAATCCCACGCACCGCACATGCGCATATTTCATGTGAAAAATCGTGTTACTTCTGACTTGCGCATGTGTGGGAGCCTCCCGGGAATTTCTAATATTTTTTTGGTGCAAAACCCTTTAGTCTCGGTTGGTAAAAGACCCGAGCCCCGAATGATTAGTCCCGGTTGGATTTTCAAGACCTGTGCGTCTCTCCAACTGGGACTACACCTCAGTTTTCCACCATTGACCATATGTCCACACACTGACACGTACATGAAACCGTGAGGGTCGGCTTTGATTCCACCTGTAACACCCCATCATTCAAAGCCGCACCGCTCAGCCCTTCCGAGGGGCGGGCACGCATACATATAGTACCTTGCTTACACTTTCATCCTCGCTTCGTGTAAAAGGGGCCGAATGTGCTATGACCGGAGGACAAAGGCTTATAACTTGGCTCCACCTTAATCAACTAGCAAGGCAGTACTAAATATGCGTACCTGCGCTCATCGGCCACTAATGGGCCGTCCAAATTTGAGCCGGATGTCACAGCAACATGGGTTCCATATGAATATGTTTTGAAATCAACAATTTTTGCAGGCCCAAAATAGACTATCTATAGTAGTCGTATTTCTAGAGGCAGTTTCGTGAGTGGATTACCGTGGTAATCTCCTTTCCACCCCCAGTTCCATATGTGGACCACATGTGACAATAGGAATTCCTAAGGAAAAAGAAACAGCATAGCTGCCTCATAGTATTTAGCTACCTAATTTAATACTAACCGGTTAGTAACACCAACCGGTACTAAAGCAAGCATTAATACCCGGTACACCGACCGATACTAAAGGGTACACATTAAGGCCTCCAATGACGATAAAATTTGGACCCACTAGAAATGCTAGCATTAGTATTAGGTCTAACCTGTTCAGTATGTTTTTTTTTGGGGGGGGGGGGGACCAAAGCCACTTTTTCCAGTAGTGGTTGTAATACTTTTTGTGCGGTAGCATAGTTACATCTACTTGGATGGTTACGTTTATCTTGAGCAAAGTATAATCAAAGCCTAAATTTATTTTTTTTATCATAATTCACCACGTCCCCTCTTAGAGCAGATGCACAAAATCCTTTCAACAAGCAGCTAGTTATATAACTCACATATGTAGAGTGGAATTATGGAACTCTAGGTGTCTCAAAAATCAATTACGTAGTGGGGGATATATGAGGGGTTCTATACCTACCGGCGTTGGCAGCAGCTCTCACCCGTTGTATGAAGATATTTTCGGATGTCTTAGAAGTACGAGTGGTAGCTAAATTCGATCAGCTGGGGGTACCTCTCCTCTAGGTGTTCAGGTGTGCCATGTGCCCATGTGTCCCAGAGGTAAATTAAACTTGGTAGACATCCGTTCCTACTTCCTATTTATGTGGCAAACATGTGTGCACTAGCCACTACAAGAGTCACCCTTTTTCCCGACAGTTACTTTTATAAATGGCCAACACTTCCAATATATTTGATTCCCTAACTCTAAAACTGTGGGGGATGAAGTTGTTGGCAATTCATCAAAACTATCAGGAATGATGGAAAATTATACTACAAACACTGTTGGCCACTTACTAACATGCTAAACACTGTAGGCCACTTTAAAAACTGTTGGGAATAATGACAACTATTGTGGTGAGCTCAGAGATAAAAAGCAAGCTATGGAGACGGAATCTGCTTCCGTGACCTTATCAGTTTAAACGGAGTCCCCCGAGACTTGATCCAATTGTTTCGTGTTTTCACTGAAACAATTTGAGGCACGGCACCTCCGCGTCGTTCGAGGCACTAAAAAGAGAGCCAGGCGCTGCGGATTGTCATGGCTTTCTTGCCAACGACTTGTGCGGATTGATCCGACGTGCGGTACTGTGTTTGTCATTTGCTATGTGCTGATCAAGAAGGTGGTTCCACAAAAACAAAACTAATAATGATGTTTGGTGGCAAATCCCTTTCCTACTTTTGTGTTACAACAGCAGGAGGCACTGTGTGCAGAGGCCACGCACCACGTGATGGATTTAATAATACAGGTGGGAATCCATCAAACTGATCTTTGGTGAAATCTTTGTTAGACCCATAGAACAAGATAAGAAATGCATGTTTTTCCAGGGGAACAGAATTAGCTGAATTGGTGTGCGTGGTTTTTAATTTTCTTCAGTTTATTGTGCTCTCACGGTGTATGCCAAATTGTCTGGGTTATGTGGTTCTGTTGTGACAACTTTCACGTTTGAAGCAAAGTTAAACTCTGAACCCCTCGTGGATTAATTTGATTATGAAGTGGTCACATTCATGGGACTGTTTGGAACATATCAATGATACAGAGAACTGTCTTATATCGCCAGCATGGAATTAAAGATCAAAGGTACACTGGTAGAAAATTGAGTATTAGTCGCAGTTGGGAAGGAGCATATCTCTCCAATGCCCAACCGGGACTAATTTTTCGAGATAAAGGGGGTGTCCTTTAGTACCGAGTCATTCGGGACTAAAAAAATTTCAAAAAAAAACTAAAAAATGGGCCCTGCCGCCCGCCGCCTCCCGCATCCACCCGCCGCCCACGCCCACCTCCGCTGCCTTTCCTCATTCCTAGTGAGGGGCAAGCAGAGGGGGAAGGGGAGGGGCAGTAGAGGGGAGGGGGTGGCAGCGGCGTAAGGAGAGGAGGAGAGGGAGAGGAGGCGCTGGAGGTGGAGGGAGAGGAGGAGAGGGAGAAGATAAGGTGAGCAGGACGCGCGGGAGAGAAATAAAGAGAGGTCGCGCATGTGGAGGGGCATTTTGTCCCGGTTGGTAGTTCCAACCGGAACTAAATCTTTTGTCCCGGTTAACCGGGACTAAAGCCCCTCCCGTCATTGTCCTTTCGGTGCCTTATTTTTGACCCGGGACTAAAGCTACTTTAGTCACAGGCCCAATGTTAACCGGGACAAAAGGGGTTGGATGGAAAGTAGGTTCTCTGCTAAGCTCAGTACACAAATTTGTCCGTATTAATCAATTGCATTCTGCTTCTGAACTGTACCTGGTTACATATGACTATTTGACAAAGCAATTGACATGTACTCCTTCCGGAAGGTCAGATTATTCATCAATAGGCCTAGCGCGTTTGTCATTCATTAGTAGTCGTCTGCAGCAATAGAGTTATTCTTGTCAAACTGATTTGGTTGCACAAAGTGTCTTGAGTCATTTATTTTTCATAACTAGGCGATAGCACATATTTCCTGGGTAAATAGCAGCTTTCATTTGTTTATATGGGACCTTAATGTTTTCTAGAACTTTTATTGTTAGCATATCTAATTACCTTAATTTGTATTTGCAGTTTATCTTTCTGAATTCGGAATTATCAAATAATCTAGTTTATTGATTATTGACATATATAGAGGGTTGATGGGTGCATGCACGTGAGAGGCGTGGGTTTTAGAAAATACTCCAATGAGACGTGGATTATGGGCATCACATCTCCAATAATGAGTCATAATAAGAAAACTACTACACATATCAGAGACGTCAATCATGAGAGATTTGGAAGATCCGCATGCACTGATCAGGTGATCCAGGGAAAGGCAACCAACACTACTCCATAGAGCAACATCACTGCCGGCTCCAAAACCACCTTCACGCTGGTTGTAGATCCGTCAAATAGTTTTCGGCGGTGATGGGGTACCATCACCGCCGTTGAAGCCTTATTAATAGAAAAAAAAATTCCCCCTCCCACCGCCACCCCACCACCGCCTTCGCCACCCCGCTGCCTCGCCGGAGCCTGGGGCGCCACGGCGGCGCCAAATCTGGGAGAGGGAAGGGAGGGGAGGAGAGGTGCGGGAGAGGGGCGTGCTGGCGCCGCCGCCATCAGTCCAACTCAGATTGCTTTCCATGTAATTACCGAGTAGATTAGATTCAAACCAACTTATAACTCTTAGTCATCAGCCTATATAAGGCGGCCAAGGGCGCCTCCCGAGGCAAGCCAATCTCATACGAAGCAATACAACCCACGCATACAGGACGTACGGTATTACTCTCTAGAGGCCCGAACCTCTCTAAACCCTTGTGTCCCCTTTGTGTTCTCGCGATCACCTTCGACTTCTTAGTTTCGTAATCGCCCTCACCTACAAATCTACCACCTAGGTAACCCCCTGGTGGACTGTCGGGCTACTAAATTCGACAGTTGGTGCGCCAGGTAGAGGTGGTTGCGAGATCCGTTTGGTGATCTTGATGGCATCCCGTCCCGACGTCGTTTTTCCTGAGAGCATGAAGGACTTCCTCACCAACCCGGTCCAAATTCAATTCGGGACCATGCTGGCGGATTCCGATCCCACGGCCTCTCCGCCCGGCACCCGCGACGCCGCGCGCGTCTTCTCCTTGCAACTGTTAGAGGTCCTAGATTAGCTGTCAAGGGCATGGCTTCCAGTTCTATCCTTGAAGAAAGTCTGACCTCACGAGCCATCTTTTGAGTGAGATGGCTTTACAGTACCAACTGTACCTATATGCATTATCCTGGATAAACATTGCTTACTAATTGCCTACTAGTAAATATTGTCTCTATAGTACAGGAGTTCCTGATCTTGTTTCAGGAAAGTCTTATATGAAATAAAACTATAATTCGATTGATCGATAGGCTTGTGTTGAAAAAAAAACTGAAAAAGTAAACGCAGAAGCATAGTAACAAAGTACATTATCGCCTTTTTTTCTAGTACCAGAGTAGAAAGTAACTTTTCCCAACTGTTGCTTTGGTTTTGGAGATCTTTAGTATGTCTGTCAAAATTTGTTTATCAACAAATTTTTGAGTTTTGGATAAACAGTATTCATGACGCCATGACGGTGAGCAATTTTTCATTTCCAATAGATTGGATTTGGACGAATTGTAAACTTCCGTGTTTGAGAATTTTGATTAAATTGTTTGTCACTATGTTTAAGCCTTACCAATAAGTTATCTGTTTTTATGGATCTAGAAATCATTTTGATACTAGGTCATTTACATTAATTTATTAGTCAAATTATTCTAAGCTCAAGCAACTCTCTTCTGGTGTTGTAGGAAGGATATTGATCATTTGATTGAATCAACTGTTCACATTTTTTTTCATAGTTTCCATGCCTTTTAATCATAGAATTGCGCTATGCAATTCCTTCTGTTCAGTGTTTATGAAATTGAAGTAGCTTCCTCTTAATTATATTTTTGAAAGGTGGTACGAATGGGTTTGGAGGAGAATGTCTATATTTGAACTTCTGTAGTTGATATGTACATCAAGTGTTGGCGCTAGTTCACTACTCCTGCTTTGTTTTCTGCATTTAATACATGATTTGGGATGACTTGCTTCCTCTCCTCTCAGTTTATCTCTCACCTGTATACAAGGAGCGGATGATTGAGCTGGATTATGTCAGTTTACAGCCTGAGCTCCCATGAAGATCATGAAGCTCATTGCCAGAGGCCCAGAGCCATCATCAGCCGTTAATGTCCATCATCTGAGGGCATGGGAGGTCCCTACGACAATCTTTAGTGGCACCTCTACCAGTTGCTCATGGACCTCCACGAACTTGTCCATATAAATCAGAGTATATTACTCCTGAAGGATGCATTTAGGGTGTCTTGACCCAACGTCCGCCAAACTCTGTCCATGTCCCTGTCTTTTCCCTTTTCTGCTCATGTTTTTATCTAGTTCATCACACTCCGCATAAACTGTGACAACGGGCGTGGGATGGAGAGGTGGAGTGAAGGTTCCCTGCCTAAAGAAAAACATAGAATGGTAATACGATGGATTGGATAAATCAGTAGAGTTGTTTTGGTGCCTGGACCTGAAGCTTTAGCTTGAAGTGTTTTTTATTATTTTTTATGAGCTGATAGTACCAGGCCAGCACCTTTGATGCTTGCACATGGATGTGTGCCTTTTGTATTCTTTAGGATATTATGATAATGAGTAGAGATCAAAGAATTAAATTGAGAAGTGTGCAAACCTAATGGTTCTCTCAGTCAACAACAGTTCCAGATTTAGTGATGGCTAGATGCAGAAGCAATCAGACTAGCTTTGTTTTCTATGACCAATATATTTTAATATTTCAAGAACCAGTTTAGATTGTTAGCTTTGTTTTCTAGGGTGTGTTTGCAGCAGGTTATCATGACTGGCGACCAACTGCAGGCATCACGTAAGCCACAATACTGAACTGAATCTTTTGTTTCACATGGTTGCAAAAGTATGAGCTCCCTACACAAGGCATTCTAATTTTCTTACGCCATTAGAATTGAAACTAGTATTATTGGGGTGTGTGAGTATTAGACTCAGAACGTTCTATTAGGATATTATATCTGCCATAAGTACCCCTCGAAGTAGAGTTTTTATACCATTAATAAAGATGCTAGTTCATTCAGTGAAAGAATTCGCCGCCTGGTGTAATGCACCTCCATCACCCTGTAGACATGTTATTTGTTTCCAGGATTCAACATTTTTCTCTAATTTTGAATTTGGAATGCTGGTCAGAAAATATGCTAACAGAGGCACACAAAAACTTGATTGAGAACTAGAAGTGCTTATCTTCTGTATCCAGAAATCAGTATATGCATTTCAGTATTATCTCATATGAATACAACGGACGTCATCTTCCATTACCAGAGGGAATGCACCTGTGCTGAATTACTAGCTGTGTCCCTCTTTTCTCTCTATTTGGATTGGTGGAATAGCTGCTCATGATGGATGGATGATATGAACTAGCTGCTACACGGAGTTAAATTTAAGACATGTGCTTCAGTTATGCGTGGTTTATTTACTCAATGTTCTTGCAGTTTTAGTAGATACTTTTTTAGCCAAAACTTATGTTCTCTCTTATATGAGTTTTCTCATAATCGTATCACTTCTCATATTTTTTATGGACCATGCATATTGACTCAAGTTTCTGAATTTCTTCTTTTCCATTGTTCAGTTTAGTAATATTTTTTTCAATTCTCAGTGCAGATCATGAGTACATTAGCATAGGCGTCTTTGCCAGTACATTTGTTATTTGCAATGAGGAACCTAATTTAGTGATGTAATCATCATGAAGTTCTTTTTTCACATGATTACTCTATTATTCATTACTAATTTCCCTGTGTGCAGATTGGAGAGAGGGTCAAAGCATCTTCGGCAGGCATGACTATGTGACTGCTCAACTAGAAGGTCCTTTCTTCCACAATATGCTTCTGTTATTTAATTATATTCATAAAATTGGTGTCTTGATAACTGCTTGATCAAATTAGGCATGTCCACATGTCCTTGAGATTTTAGTGCATTAGTTAATATAGTATATAAACATTGATTTGCTACGTGAGCAATATTCACGTTTCTTTCTTATGTGTTGTCTAGTTGAAAGAGGATTTCTTCAGCTAGGACTGTCACTATATTTAACTAAATCTCCAGAGTTCATTCTTTGTATCATTGTATGTGCCATATGGTGAAAGAATATGCAGAAATGAAGCACTTTGTTTGTGTTGATCATAGCTTATTACTTAATATGTTCAATCTGCTGTATAGTAAGTTTTTACATATATATAATAGAGCTATAAATGGTTTTCTAGCTGTTTCTTCCATTCATCAACTATTGGTAGCCTTTTCTTAAAATTATGATGCAATATTTTAAATATAGTGTACATGTGGTATTAGCCTGATTTTTTTAATCCAAACACATGAATATAATCTTAATCTCATCAGCAGTGTACTCCACTTTCAGAAGCTGACTGTTAGAGTTAACCTTTATAGTTTCAATCATATACTGTGGCAGTTGAGAGTGCGGTGCCCTGTAAACTGGCATAGTTTGAACCTATAGTATGTTCTTATTGGGCGTGTGACTCTGCTGAACCTATTGTATCTTTAGCTAGCAAGTATGCTTTCTTCTGAACTACAGTTATCTGCCTGCTGCTCCAATATTGCATCAGAGTATGCTTGACTTCTGTTTGCACTATGGAAGATATAACAACAAGCTCTCAGATGATGAAGTTGTATGCCAACCATTGGCTAGATTGTAGGTTCAGGATCTGTAAATTGGTTCCTACATGCTCAGTTCTATAGAGATTTTTTTGTGTGTGGCATTCTGGCCTTGCAACAGTGAGAACTCTGTGATCCATGGTCAAAAGCTTATCATTCCTTAGGGAAGTCTATCCAGTATTCCAGTGCAGCGATTGCATGTACAAGACTTACTGGCTCTTTTTCACTCCTTGTAATGATCACTAGGTGCTATAATTGTTGTACAATTATATTACTTGTGTTTGGGAGCGTGATGCTGAATCCAAGTTCCTATGTGCAAATGCATAATTATCTGATGCTACTACATTGAATCTAGGTTCCTATAGTTTTTTTTTGTTAGCACACTACTATTTGCATCCACATGTTATTCCTTCAGGATAAAAAAAATACTACTTTCACACTAGATTGACGCAAATAATTTGCATCTACATGTCATTACTTGCCACCGGAAAAAAAAACACGATACTAGATCCCATAATCTATTTTTATGCGCGCGCACATCATTATTGTGACCAGAAAATTAACTTGATGCTAAAATGCGTACATTTCAAGTGTTTTGTCTTAACACATTTCAAGCCTATTTGTTATAAATTGAAGAATGAATTTGGATAATAAGATTTTCATTCCCACGTTGTCTTGTTGTTGAACCATAAATTACTCATTTGGGAGTAGAAACACTTTATTCGCTACAACGCGAAGAAGTTGGCACGATGTTTACGGTTGACCACTGCATGATGTGATCAAAATAACCAGGCAGCTTATCCATTCTGCATGGTTCATTACGTCCTGATTGTTTTCGGTGAGCAGAAAACTGCCGGCGCGTGGCTCATTACGTCATGCATCTTAGTTTGTACATTACACATATGATGCCAGCCAACACGATCTGATTTGTACATTACACATACATGACATCGTCACTTTTGCAATAAGAATTAGCAAACGGATTAAGCAAGAGAGATCCCCTCATCTTTGACTATCCAGAACCCAATTTAACAGAGAGAGCTTTCCATAAGAATCGTTGCTGGGCCACGGGCAGAGAAGCCCACACCGGCCTGTGCTCATCTGATGTGGGAAACCAGAGAAGCCCACCACCGGTTGCATCGCGCACGCGTAGAGGAAACCAGGCGCGAGGAGAGGGCGCGGTACTAGGGGGAGCTCTCGCCGGCTCGGGGGGAATGGCTCGGGTACTTATTTTTTACCCTGGATAGAGCGGAGGGGCGCGCAGTATATACATGCCAGCCACAATACTTTTTTAAGGCACTGCAATGTTCAATTTCAGTATATGATTGAAACTATAACGATTAACTCTAATAGTCAGCTTCTGAAAGTGGAGTACAGTGATGATGAGATTAAGATTATATTCATGTGTTTGGATTAAAAAAATCAGGCTAATACCACATGAGCAGCTAATCCACCAATCCAGAGAGAAGATGACGTCCGGTGTGAGCTGAACCTTGGCATACAGCTAATTATACGACCAAAAGGCCACGAAATGAAACATGAAGTATATGTTTGATGCCACTATGCCACATCTGAAATTAAATTCCATGACAGCAGAATCATAAGAAAGGAGAACAGACAGAATACTGCAATACCAAGGTCAATCTATCACACGTGTGCAGTGTTCTTTCACCAACATCCAATCCGCGAGAACCTGGGTAATTAGGACTGTGTACTGACTAATCACTCAGCAAATAAGGGAGATTAGGAAATGAAAAATCAGAACCTGCTGTGATTTGACCAATACAGATTCGATATCCATGTGCTTTATCTTGCACAGATACACCCGCCGCCGGCATCCAAGCGGATTCCAGTCGCTCGACCTGGCCGTCGCTCTCGTCCGCGTCGCCGGCATCCTTTAGGAACGATCTGGGCAGAAGACCATCTGCTGAGCCACATTGAAGCTGCCGATGGCAGCGAAGGAACCAAAGTGAATCTGCTTGGGGAAGCAATTTCAACATGTGCGCTAGATGAACAAAACATTTAGGGGGGAAAAGAAAAGCACAGAACGGAATCACAACCTGGAGGAGACAGGTAGCGTCAAGGACAGCGGCGTCATGTGGAGTAAGCTTAAGGGATCGGAGAGGGCCTCGAGACGTCCGGCGACCCCGCCTATCCCGCGCGCGATCTCGACCACTTCCGCAAACCGTTCATGACCCATCGACCTGCGGCACGCGGCAACGAGGGCATTGGTGCCGTGTCCATACCCGAACTGCAGGCATGGGGAATGGCGCCGGAGCCACCAGCGGCGGCTTCGACGGCGGAGCAGAGCGGAGATGGGGAACCGGCAGCCGAGGAACGAACTGACGATTTCATTTGACTAAAGAAAAGACCCACGATCTCTAAAATATTGAATTAATTAAATTAGATTGCGATTTTTATTTGAAGAACCGCTCGGTTGGGTCTTGACCAGCGTGGTGGGCTGGCGACTGGGTTCTAACGAAGCGGAAGCCGGGTACGGAATAAGTTATTCCGTACCTAGGGTATTATATATCATCTTATCAGTAGGTATAAAATTTTTGGGCTCTCAGATTTATTTTGGTGGCGGCGCGGCGCAGGAGCTGGGGCGTGGAGCGGGAGGCACGAGCGGTGCAGGTGAGGCGCACGGCAAGGCAAGGCGACGCGGAGGGCGGGCGGTCGGGCGCGGGCCTCCACTTGATAGGCGCGCACGCCAAGGAAACCGCTGCCGGCGGCAGCGGCGGCGCCTGGGCCCAAATGGGCTGGGCAGCCTGACGCGGGTCGAGCTCACGGGCTCGACCCAAACTGATAGGATAGGTTTTTATTTTTTTAGAAAATATTTCCCATGTAAATAAAAATTTAGATAATTTATTTAAGTCATGAAAAATACTCTAAAAATTCTATAATTTCCGAGAAAAATTCTAGAAATAGTTTGGGACACGAGGAGTCCAAATGAAATACTTGGAACCCATGAAAAAGAATGTAGAGCCTTATAACAAATAGATTTAGCTCTAGAAAAAATGAGAATAATTTTTAGAAAAACCTAGAAAATTCTTAGAAGGACTTGGTCATCGTCTAGGCACATTTTTGAACCTTTTGCACTAAAAAAATCAATATGCATCGGTATGAATACATAAACAGATAACAACATTACTTAATTACAAAAAACAAATAAATATTTTTCCTATACTAAATTTCTTGTCAAGAAAAGAATGTTGGAAAAATTTTAAAATTATGAGAAAATCATTGTTTAATTATTCCTTTTAGTCACATCCTAAAATTCAAAAATTTTAGGGTGACACCATAGGTGCTGATTTTTGACTCGAGACTAAAGACCCTTTAGTCACAAGCTCAAGATCATCCGGGACTAAAAACGTTGGACGGGTTATTATTCCAATATATTTAATATATCCCAAATATCTTAAAATATGCTAACTTTGACGGGTTATTCTTCCAATATATTTCATATATCCCAAATATCTTAAGACATGCTAACTTTGACGAATTATTCTTGTGTGATCGCTGGACTTGCAAGCCGATAGAGGCACACGAGCGCTGATCATCGTCCGCCATGGCTCTATATATATTATATTATTCCAACAACAACGCTTCTGGGTGCCGGTGGTGGCGGGGGTGACCAAGAACCAAACGTGCAGGTGCACTCAGTAGGCCACCTGTGGCAAGCATGCTTGGACCATGACCATCCACGCTTGCCTGCTTCGGTATGCATGGCAGAGTTGTCGGCATTCCTGAGGTACTCCGTATATGCACTCTAGGACATAAACGCAGTGCTTTGTGTCAGCTGCAAGCATGCAAATCAGCAGCTCAGTAGAAATCAAATTAAACACGAAAATTATACTGCAATGAAGAGTGCTTCTCCGGTTAACATTTCATTCTTTTGCCTTTTTTAGTTTTTACTATGTATTTAGGCATAGCGTGCACTTAAATACATACACTACAAGATTTTCCCCCTAATGTCACGCCACACCATTGCAACACCACTAATTTGGTAGCAATAGGGGGGTCGTATTCCAACCATTTCGTAAAATGGTTGCAATATGCGCCTATAATGCAACGGACTAAAAGTGTTGCAATATTTGTGATTAGTTGTTGCAACAGGCATTCGCTACTGCAACTAATTTAGAATTGTGTTGCAATTAGTAGGTATTATTGACATGGCACTTTGGAGTTGCATTAGTATTGATTTCCATTGCAATTACTTGGTGTTATTGCAACTATATTGGATTTGGTTGCTTTTGCTTGTAACTATTGACATGGTTGGTCTAGGTTGCAATAATCTTCCATGGTGTTGTAGTTGTTAGGTAGTTATTGCAACAAGAATTTTGAATGGACGCAATAGCATGTTCCTATTACCACGGCTTTTTGGGGTTGTAATAATCTTCTGTGGCGTTGCAATTGTTAGGTACTTATTGCAACTACAATCCTAAATGGACGCAATATCATGTTACTATTGTCACGATTTTTTTGTGTTGCTATAGACTAATGTATTTAGTGGGCCTTTCTTTGTCTAGGTCCCAGCAGCATACATGATTGTAAAGATGAATTTTGATATTCATTACAAAGTTTGACATGCTTTCAATCATGAATAGCATGTAGACAAGTCGTAAAGTATATCAAATAACCATCAATAGGCACGTAAAGATGAATTTTGATGTGAAACGGAAATGATACACTTATTCGCAACAAGAGAACCTAATATTTGTAATCATTGAAGGATGAAGAAATAATATATTTGAATTGGTAAAAAAACAACTACCATATAACCTAATATTTATAACGTTGGCAAGATATTAGAGACCTGCATGCTAAAAATCATATTAAAATTAGCTGTGTACAACATAATTAAAAAAAGGAAAAAAAAAAGATGGCTCACAGGAATCGAACCGCGACCGGCAATTTTTAAAAAGTTGCTACAATTGGGGTTCAAACCCAGGTCTCAAGGACCGCAATTTCAAGGAAAGTTTTTTTTATTTTTAACCTATTTTTAAATAAAATTTTAAAAATAACCTGCCCGGAAGTTTATTTGTACCCGATGACCCTTTTGCTCATGCCAGCGCACCTGGCGCGGCAGGAAGCCTCTGCATTAGCGCGGCGGATGCTACCACGCTGGTGCGGCGCGGCAGGCGGGCTAGCTAGGCGCTGACGTGGGCAGGCGCTTGCCCGCGCCGGCTCCCTCCTCCCTCCCTCCCTCCCTCCTTTCTTCTTCCTCCAGTAACCTCGAGCCCAACCCTTGCACACGCCGCCGGTCGCCTCCACCCCCAAATCCACCTAAAATCCGGCGATTTTGGTGGGGGAAAAGAGTGAGAATTGGTCAACGCTTCGTGTGGAAGGTATCCCACAACTTTTTCCCTTGGTTTAGCATTCCATTTGGTAGATCGGAGGATATTTAGGTGAGCTAGGTTTAAGTTGTTGATTTGAAATTTTGATGAAATGCAATGTTGTTATGTGTTAGATGATGCATAGTTCATACGCAATAGAGTCTCTGCCCACGATATTGACATGTAGAACTTGTTGAATGCTTCGATTTAGGTATATATTCATCCAATTGTATAGTGTACATGACATGTGTAGTTTTTTTTGCAATATGTCCACTTAATATCCAATATGTTTAGTTTGTAATATAGTTGCTATAGTTTATATGGTGAAGTGTTTGTATTTTGTAGATGGATTGTTTAATTTGTATGTTTGATGGTGGGATTGTGAAAGTTGGTATGCAATTGTGTAGTGTACATGACGTCGGTACTTTTTTTTGCAATATGTCCAATTAATTTGTCCAATATTTTTATTTCTTAATATAGTTGCTATAGTTTATATGGTTAAGTGTTTGTATTTTGTAGATGGATTATTTGTATTTTGTCGAATTGATGTATATAATTCATGTGGTAAAGTAGATGGATTACATGTTTAAAGTTTATTTATGTATTAATTTACGGGCACTTGATGTGTAGGTGAGATGACGTCGTCCAATTGTGAATACAGGCGGCGTAGGTGGTACGTGCGTTACGTGGGCGAGTCCAATGCTGGTGCTCCCGACGTCCTGCCCTTCCGGTACCTCTTTGTAGATGTGGCGTGCAAGCTGAGGTGAAACAATCAAGGCATCCAAAGACAGTCGAAAGAGCCTTCTATGTGTGCAAGTGAACTTTTGATCCAATGCCTACTGCGCCTTGTGATTTCTTTCAGTGGATAGATGGACCCGACAAATATGATCCTAGGATCCGCCTATTCCCATACCATAGCACAGAGCTTAAACCATACCATCAGTTTAGGCGTTGGGTTCCTCCTCCACCAAACCCACCTAGAATGATCGAGGAGGAGAAGCAGGAGGCTGCTTGTAGGCGTGTGAGGGATCCTCCCATGTGCAAGTGTAGAGTTGCTGCTAAGCTTATGCGTCCTAACTTAGGGGTTCCACCTAAGTTCACTCCATTCTTTCAATGCTCGCTAAAGACTCATGTAAGTTTATTAGGAGAATGTTAGTATGACGTGTAGCAAGTAGTGATAGTTTTATTGATTTATACTCACTTTTAATCTTGTCACCGGTTTTATGCAGGATGGGTGGCCGCTATGTGATTTCAATGAGTATATCTACGGGCCAAAGGCAATGTGGCCAACGAAGGAGCAAGTGCGGGAGTTCGAGAGTGGAAAGGTACCATGGCCATGTGTGTTCTCTCCTAGTCGCAGATGCAAGTGTGGTATATTGGCAACAAAAGGTGTGGTGCCTTCTGAGCTTGGATATGGTTCATTCTGTGGCAATGCACATGGCGAGTACTGGGTGAGTAACTACTTGTCTCTTTTGTGTTACTGAGCTTGGATCTTGTTTCAAATTTGTAAGAATATGAAAATCTTGTTGCAGGAGAGAAGGACATGTGATTGGGAAGACTTTTCTAGTTTATTGTTAAAGTTGGGTAGTACATCAGAACCATGGAAGTCAAGACAAACACAAGAACTGATAGAAAAGATTAGGAAGGAGTATGATGTGCCTATACCTGACGGCGACTTGCTTTGGGGGAAAATATACCAAGACATGGTTCGGGAGACTGCAGTGAAGCCTGAAGGACTTTATGCGAAGGAAACTATTATTAAGTATTGGAGGCAGAACATAACCAAGTATCCACGACCTTTAACTGAAAATGAGAAGAGAGAAAATAGGAGGAAGTTGCAGGAGGAGAGGAAGTTGAAGAAACAAAGGTTGAGGGAGGAGAGAGATTATATAGGTTTTGTGGTTGATTAGAATGCGAAATACCCTAAGGGTTCATGGGAAGAATATTTGCAGTAGGTTAGGGTAAAGAAGAGAAGGATTTTAATGGAAGAGTTACAAGAAAAAGCAGAAGAGGCACAAATGGAGGCAATGAAGGAACTTGTTACTAATTTACCACTCGATAAGGTTAATGTCGATAAAAAAGTAAGGGAGTTGTTATTGTGGGGGATGATGATGATGATGAGTTACTATGTGAAGGTGACTCCGAATAGATGAACGTGTTGATTGAGTTGGATCATATTTCTCTTTAGTTGTGAAAACTATGTTCATTTGTGAGACAACTATGTTTATTGTGAGAACTATGATTATTTGTGAACACTATATTCATTTGTGAAAGAACTATGTTTATTGTGAGAATTATGATTATTTGTTGACAAAATATGTAATATGTTATTTGCATTGGGTGTGCGTGCGTGGTCGTGGTCAATGTTTGCACTTTGATAGTACATTATTCGCATATACTATTACAAGGGCTATTTCGTTCCATATCACAAGTCATTAACGATTACTTACTTTGTTCATACATAGGGAACAAAATTACTTACTATTGCTAATACCACACTACGTTGCAACTACTTGAATAGTTTCATGATATTATTGGAAACCTGCAAGGCAACAAGTGTGTGTGATTTAGCACTTGTGATCTCATACAGAAGGCAAAAATAGAGTAACCACCAAGGCAGTCCTTATTTTCTTCCTTAATCAACGACCAACTTTGAAAATTGATAATTTAGACATAAGCAACTGATTTGTGTAAATTGAAGTGAGGTTTTTCTTTGTTCACTCTTAGGTTTATTAGTCTCCTAGAAACCCTTTGCAACATTACCTAACAGCTTCAGAGGAGGTACTGTTGAGAGGATGTACTGTTACATACCTAATAGGACCTAACAGCTGCCGCGGCACCCTAGCTGGTGCGGCAGGGATATGCTGCCGCGCCAAGCGCACTGAACTTTTAGTAGGTGGGAGGGGGCCGCCGCGCCAGCCCAGCAGGTGCGGCAAGCTCTGCCGCGCCAGCACGGCAGGCACGTCAAGCTCTGCTGCGCCACCCTGGCTGGTGCGGCAGGGGTGTGCTGCCGCACCAAATGCACCGAACTTTCAGTATGTGGGAGGGGGCCGCCGCGTCACTCCGGCTGGTGTGGCAAGCTCTGCCGCACTGCCCTGGCTGGCGCAGCAGGACTGTGCTGCCGTGCCAAACGCACCAAACTTTCAGTAGATCGAAGGAGCAAGGGGTAGCCGCGCCACTCTAGCAGGCGTGGCAAGCTCTGTCGCGCCACCCTAGTTGGCGCGGCATGGGTGTGTTATCGCGCCAAACTCAATGAACTTTCAGTAGGTCAGAGGGGCAGCCGCGCCACTCCGGCTGGCGCGGCAGGCCTTGCCTCTCATATTTTCTAACGCAGTTGTAGATGATGTGATTGTTTGCTTCATCAAATTGTTCCCTCTCTTCTCTAGGTTGCGTGAGCCAACCTGTACCAGCATTTAGTGATATATTGACCTACAAATGAGGAATATGTTTAGGAAAAAGATCAGGAAGCACAAGTATGTCACCAAGCAAACATAAATCATTATACGGACAGAAATCCAACTAAAATCCAGCTTAGTCTTTTACACACATGATGATTGTACTAGTCTTGTACACACAGATAGCACAAATTGCAACATAGTCCTACAGTATTCTACACCTAGTGCAACACACTTGAGACATGCAAATTTAATTGTCGTGGCCGCCGCTGAACCGGAGGGCTAAAAGGATCTCTCAGGCGACGCTCCCTCCTTGGATGTGTGGGCAGCACATTGCCGCTGCCAACGTCGGTGTGGTCCCGGGAACGATGCCGGCGGGGCATCCAGGTACGAGCTGCAGGTTCCTAGGAAAAAATTCAGGAGAAAGCATGAAGGTGTATGACTCTTTGGGAATTAAACTTAACAATTCAGAATAGAATTGGGGGAAACTGGTGAATCTACCTAGCTGGACTCTCCCTGCGTCTGAGTCATAGGTGGAGCATCAAACATGCCGGACATCTCCAATTCCTCACCATAGGTAGGGTTGTCATCCTCAGGCTGGTAACCTTCAAAGTCCTCGCTTGCCTGAGGGGACGCGGGTGCCTTGCCTCGTGACCTCCTGCTAGGACCTACACAGTGGATGGTGATGCAGTCCTTGGGGGAGTCGCCAATGGAGTCCGCCGTGATTCTGAAGAAGTGCCCTGGCCATTGCCCCCGTGGTGCATATTTGTGGCTGACATGCAGTTCATCTTCATGGCCATTCGCCCGCAGCTTCTTCGAACCCTCTGCAACATGTAAGCAACATAGATTCACCATTATGATATTGAGAGGGTTACAAAGGTAGTATGGGCATCAGTGCAAACTATGTTGTGCTTCTACCTCTGCGAACTGACGAAGCACACCATCACCGGATCCGACTGCACGCTCCATGACCACGCCCACCTCGTTTGCAAGCCTTGCAAGCTGCTATCCCTGTACACATAGTTTTGATTCCATAATTTATCAATGTTACGATACTGTGATTATATTCCTTCGAAACGGAATTAGACAAACTGGAATCTTACCATATAGTCATGGAGAGGTGCACGCTCAGGCTGTGTCCCATAGCGTGTCACCGTGTCGTACACGTCAGCTATGTCATCGGATGAGTCGTACGGTGCATCCTCAATGGGCACATTACTCCAAGATGACTTCGCTTTAGTTCTCGTGGAAGCACAGTACCATCGTATGAACTCATTGTTTGGTCCTGCTTGCTAGTACGGCCCACCTTCAGGATCGCATCTTTGCCTGTTCTCCCACTGGATGAGGTACTGAGCATGCTTCAACCTCCAATCATTCTCGTACCTCTTCCTACGGTCGATCCTGCATCACAAATTAGTCAAGTTATTAGCATAACATCTCACATACATGTATCGAAGATGCAAAGTGGGTAATGATTCCTACATACATGTGCAGTTGTTGCAAAGTCGATAATTCCAAGGGAGGGCACGTTTGCATCCTACCAAATTGCCGCATCACCCTATGCAGCATGTGGAACTCTATGACATAGTACAAGATCATTGGAGTTGTGCACCTGCACAACTGTCTGTCTCTATAATAGATCAGTGAAAATACGATCTGGCTCAGCTGCTGACGATTGTACGGTTCCCATTCAACCTTAAAAAATTGGTAGACAATAGTTATTTCATAGGTCATTATATGGAATAGAGCTTAAAAAGATTGTGGTGATCAAATTACCTGGTGTTGCGTGACAACGTCCAACTCATATGTGTAGGTCCTGTAGTGCCTATCCGGATTGCCACGAATGGCCTGCACATGCTTCCACACATGATAGAATGTGGGATGAGCATTGTTTCGATATCATTGCTGGAAATTCAAATAAATCCAATTGTTAGCATGGTACAGAAGTTTTGAGAACTGCAAAGCGGAAAAGGGAAGTCGCCGTTGTGACTTACATCAACGCGAAGATGGCAAGGTTGACCCACGGGCATTCGCTCCCAAATCCAGATCTGCAGCATATACGTACACCCTCCAACATTTGAATCTCTCATAGTGCGTCTGCAAGCCTCACACAGCTGTTTGTACAGCCAGACGAGGACCACCGAGCCCCAACTGTACAAACGGATGTTGTCCCAATCCTGACCCAAAAGTGGGAGAACCATCCAAGACACCGTGTTCCCGGCTGCATCAGGAGGGAGGAACGTGCTGACAAAGTGCCATAACCAAACACGAGCTTATCTCTGCACAACCTCGTCATTTGCTCCCTTAGGGCAAACATTGAAGTGCTCCCTCAACCATGCGGAGCTCACACCAGAAGTCTTCTTGGAGTTGTCTCCGTCCTCTGGCTCTGGCGGCTTAATCCCAATATTCATTGCTACCATGTCACACCAATTCTTGCTCTGTATGATTCCCGTCACTGGATGCCCCTCCAGTGGAAGATCGAGTATCATGGCGATATCTTGCATCGTGATGGTCATCTCGCCAAACGGGAGGTGGAAGGTGTGAGTCTTCGGACACCACCTGTCAACCATGGTGGTCAACAATGGTCCATCCATTAGAGGGAGACCCGCAACAACCTGAACCGCAATGTCCAAGAATCCTGCTCTCTGCAGGTAGTGCGCGTAGCGCTCATCCCACCTAAATGGTGAGTGCACTCTCGCCCGTAATGGCTTCAAATCCTGCAAAACAACCAAATAATTGGATATAAGATTATTACTTACCAACAAGCAAATAGACATAGATGGAAAAGGTGGTTTCGAAAAAATATGGAAAGTGAATGCATTTGAGATGAAAACTAGAATCCAAACTACAAAAGTTCATCAACTCTAGAAATAAAGGGCTGCTAAAGTGCTAAGTAACACAGATCTGATCTAAATGGCATTTTGAGTAGGAAATTGTGCTGATTGTACACAAGAAACTGGAATGGTGTTCTTCATCACCGTTTTCATGTTAGAACTTAATCACAACTGAGAATTAGACATAGTAATATTCAGGGACAGACTTAGCATCAAGACATAAGAGTTTCAGAACGACTAGTCATATTTTGAACATGCAAGTCAAAACGCATGTTAAGCACTATTGCGAGAAATTAGCAAGCATTGCTGAGAACAGTTTATACTAAAATGTTGCAATTCTCATCCTAAGATACACATTCATCAGCATAAATTTTCACATTGGGACATAATGAAATAGTACGGACTAGTAATGTGCATGCTTACATTGCCAGTTTGTTTTCTACTTTTCTTATAGATATTCAAGGAAACACAACAGGAGCCTCTGGGGACAACTTATTTATCAACCAACCATTGTTTAATCCTAAACTTAAATTACCAATAAAAATTTTGGAAGATATAGTGTATTTTTAGTCAGATATCTCGTTCACACTATTCTGAGGCTCCTTTTACAAGTAATGGTCATTTGAATAAAATTAATTGAGCATCGTTTGTCACGTCCAAATATTATTTAATCAACAAAAATCTATTATCTTTCGTCATAATGCCTGAACTGATGTAGTACCTCGTGCAGGTCGGTGAGGTGGTGGGCACAGTGCTGCGAGTCGTACGTGGCCTCAAGAAGCGGGTACGCTGGGGCCGCCATCCTAAAAAACAATAAACAACATTTGTTAGTAAAAAGGTTCATTGTATGATAAGTATAGTAACAATGAAAATTTACTTTCAATAAATGCTATAATGATAACCATGCAAAATATGAGCAACGCGCCTACCCTCATGTTGGAAGACCGTGGCCTATTACTATTCGCCCTGGATTTCGTGGCCTTAGATTTTCTATTGCGGCATGTGCAATTCTTAATGATCTTGTGACACTTCGAGCAAAGATTTTTCCACTTGTCCACATCAAAATTGCTAGTGCCATAATCTGCAGAAAGCCTCCCTTGTGACACGTCCATGTCGCCTCTCAAACGCTTCTTCTGCCTCCTTCCTACTTTATTTCTCATCAAATTTAGGTTGGGCATGTACTCTACCCCTTCATATGGCGGCCATTGTGATGGATCAAGGTAAGGTTGAAAGCTAGATTCCCATATTCTAACGGTGTGCTCCCTAGAGTACAATGGTGACATGTACAAGGGGCTTTCATAGTTAAGACCTCTTGCTTTGCAAGCTGTAATGAAGTGTGAACATGGAAGGTGCAACAATTGAGAAACGTTGCAGGTGCATGAAACTTCGTTCAGATCCACTCTGTAGTGTCGGCCTCCATGGCTCTCACCCCCAATGTTAGTAGTAACGCAACCTCTTATAGAATATACCATTCTTTCTGGCCTGTACGGTTCTGGTAAGTGGTGCACGGACCTAAGCTCAGCCTCTAATATAAGTTCATCTGCAACCTTCCCAGTCCTATGACCTTCATCCAACATTGCACATGTCTTTTGCCATCGGTCCACAAAGTAGGCATTGCATTTTTCAACAGAGTATTCAATAATTCTAGAAACAGGCCTACTTCGGATGCCTTTGAAAATAGCGTTTAGTGATTCCGAGTAGTTCGTGGTCATAATACCCCAACGCATCCCTCCCTCATCGAAAGCCTGCGCCCATTTGTCCTTATCCTCCATTTCACCCTTCAACCATTCTTTTGCGTCATCATTCAAGTCCTTCACTAGATGTTCTAACTTCTCATTAAATTCTGTCTCCGTATGTAGCTTGCATAAAGTCTTCAATTTTCCAATCACGCGGTCATTCTTCTGCCGACACGACATGTTGGTGGCAAAGTGCCTCGTACACCACCTATGCACAAGCGGTGGAAAACCATCCATGGTCGTTCACACAATTTAGGAGCCCATGGTGCCTATCCGAGATCATATATACTTGGCATGAAGGTCCAAGTACATGTCGCCGAACCAGTTTCATAAACTATGACCAACTCTCATTGTTCTCACTCTCGGCCAAGGCAAAAGCAAGAGGCACAAGCTGCTGTTCTGTATCTACACCAATTGCCATCAGTAGTGTACCCTTATACTTTCCGGTCAAGAATGTATCGTCCACAAGTATCACTGGACGACGATGTTGAAATGCCACACTACATTGAGGGAAGCACCAAAATACCCTTTGGAGCACGTGCTTCAAAACTCCATTGTCAGGATGCATCATGTCGCATGAGTCAATGAACCATTTAACCTCGGAATTGTAGTAGGCCATATCTGTGAGCACCCTAGGAACTATGCCATACGACTCCTTCGAGTCCCCCCAAAGCAGGGCAATGGCGTGTTGCTTCGCCAGTCAGACCTTTGAATACTTGACACGGTATCCACTAAAGGCAAAGATGGACTCCACGAGGGATGGCACTGATGTCTCGTTGTCTTTACGGATAATGCCTAGGATACGTCGCCCAAGGTACTTTGCTATGCACTGGACGTGCACTCGCTTCAGCTGTGAAGAACGACAAGTATGCGGTTGCACAACATTTGAAATCCTCCATTGTCTGGTGCTTGATATTAGCCAAGACCATACACGCTAATGACATCCTTGCTTGCACATCACATTGTACCTTAAGTTCTTGTCAGAGTGAACTACGCTGAAAGGCCTATGTAACCTCACTGCATAGTCAACCAAGAAAAACTTCAGCTCCTCAAGACTTTTGAATTTCATTCCCTTCTTAATCACTAGACTCTCACTAAAGGGTATCCCTTCGAAATTCACCATACCAGATTCACATATGGCTTTGTGGACCATACTTATGTCCCTATCATTGGGAACGGATGGCAGTTCAACATCACGTTCTTTCAACAACCGCAACTCATTCTGGGTGTAATAAAAACATTCATCCATACGACCAATACCTTCTACATTATGCACGGTTGCAGTGTCGAACTGCGGTCCATCCTCTTCATATTGTAACTCCTCGTCCTCATTTCCATGCTCACGACTCTAAGATGGTGACTCCTCCTCTCCCTCGACACCTACTACCCCATCATCCTCGAATTCACTATCTTCGGAACCCATAGATATATCATCATCATCTATATTTGCTTCATCCCTCTCAAAAGTGTCATTGGGAAAATCATCATTGGCAATGGCCAAGTCAAAAGCAGATTCTGTTTCACCTAACACGTGTTGCAAAATTTCTGACTGCTGGGTACCATTACGATTCACTACCGCCACTTCGTCCCTCAAGACAACATTTGGGCCAAGCATACGAACAATTTTAACTACAACCTCCAAGCATGCAACATTTGCTTCGTGAACTACATCCTTATAGTGCTTCCAATTTGAATCGGATCCCAAGTTCATGAGAACATAATGAGCTCTAGCTTTCCCACAATCAAAACAGCCTCTCAATGTCATCTCATCCACTCTACATCTATACTTCCTCATTGCACGGTCAACTAAATCAGTAAAAGTTGGAGGACCATCAAAGAATTCAACTGCCTCATTGATATTCTCTAACTCCCTATTTTCTTTCACAATACCACTATAAAAAAAACGAACTAAACGATCCATCTACAAAATACAAATATTTCACCATGTCATGTACACTACACATTGCACATATTGGACATATCAATTGGACACATTCCACATATTGGACATATTGCCAAAAAAAACTACACATGCCATGTACACTACACAATTGGATGAATATATACCTAAATCGAAGCATTCAACAAGTTCTACACGTCAATATCGCAGGCAGATACTCTATTGCGTTTGAACTACGCATCATCTAACACATAACAATATTGCATTTCATACAAAATTGAAATCATCAACCTAACCCTAGGTCACCTAAACATCCTCCGATCTACCAAATGCAATGGTAAAACACGGGAAAAAGTAGGGGGATACCTTCCACACGACGTAGGGATGAATTTCCACAACTTTCCCTAAGCCAAATCGCCGGATTTGGGGGATTTGGGGGTGGGACGGCGGCCGGCGGCGTGGAGGAGCTTGGGCGTGGGAGGTTCTAGAGGAGAAGGAGGAAGAGAGGAGGAAGGAAGGACGGACCCGGCACGCGTCTATAGGAGGGGAGCTGCAGCGCCAGGTGGGCTGGCACGGCAAGCGCCTGCCCCACATCAGCGCCTAGCTGGCCCGCCTACCGCACCGCGCCAGCATGGCGGCATCCGCCGCTCGAATGCATGTGCTGCGCCAGGTGCGCTGGCGCGGGCAAAAGGGTCACCCGGTGCAAATAAACTTCCAGACAGGTTATTTTTATAATTTTATTTAAAAATAGATTAAAAATAAAAAAAATTCAACCCGGAACTTACCCATCAGTGCTATGTGTCTTGCCTGTTTTACGGGAAAACAACATAGGGGAAACAACATAGAAAGATCACATACACCCCTTGTAACCCCAGCACAGCCCCTTCGATTTTTACCGCACATATTTGGTTTTTATAATTTTATTTTTTGTTTATAATTGAATATATTTCAAAATAAAAATACACATTTGTATGATCCAAAAAACCGATTAAAATCCAAATCATGCAAACAAGCATGATCTCAAATTTAAGTGCATAAAATTTAATTACTACCTAATAAATTTAGGAAAAAAGGATATTAACCTTAAGTTTTACCAAAATTTTATACGAGCTTCATTCCAAAAAATAAAATTTTTGCAAAAATTAGCACAACTAAAACTACCTAAGTTTTAGGGGAAAAGAATCCCTAGAGAATGCTCAGGGATAGAAAATTTACGGACGCCGGTGGGAGGCTTCCATATGATTGAATTCCTACCGTTAATTTATTCCATTTTAGGCACTTGTACAGACAGGCTGTTTCTTCAGGTCCCTTTTCGGTCAGGCTAAGCTGGTTCCCGTGAAGCAAAAATAGAAAATGAAAAGCATTTTGAGAAAGTGGTAGGAAAAATTGTCAAAAAAAATGCATAAGACACATGAAAAAAATTGCAGGAGAAATTTTGAAAATAAAACTTTGGAAACCAAACGTTATGAACAAAATTCCTAGAAAATAGAAACTTGTAGAAAAACTTTGCAAGGAAAAATCGAGAACAAAAGTTATAGGAAAAACTTTATCAAACCGGCAAAAACAAAAAGAATCGAACAAAACATTACGAACAAAATTTCTAAAAATATTACAGCAAAAACTTTAGAAAAATTTGTAGAACAAAAGTTATAAAAATAAAAAAGTGAAAAAAATAAAAAAGAAATACGCCGCTCGTCGGTCCCACCGCCGTTCGCCGCCGTCTCCTGGGAGCTCACCGGGCTCGTCGCAGCGTGCTGCTGCGCGGGGAGCACGCGGGGCCTGCCGCTGCTCGTCGCGACCGCAGCGTGCTCATGCACGGAGAGCTCGCCAGGCCTGCCCGCCGCCGGCTCCTCTCACCGCCGGCTACGCCAAGCTCGGGATGCCAGGATGGTGGAGATCGGAGGGTGGAGCCGGTGAGATAAGGAAGAAAGAGAGAAAAATGTAGAGAGATGCAGAACGATTGGGGAGGGGATGCACGGTGATTCGGTACAAACCTATCCTTAGAAGTGGGCCCCACAGTCGAAAGAGTTCCGTAAAAAAAAAGGAAAACGAAACGCTGTCTCGTCAATCGTGAGCTCGTGAATGAGCATTCGACGTAGAATCAGGATTGAGAAAAATAATATGTGGACAACCTATTAATAAGCGTCTCCAGTAGTTTCCTTTTTCCCAATTCAACTACCATATTGAAAGTGTTCGTAAAAAATAATACTCCAGCACCCCTTTACCTTTCTCCTTTCCCAATAATTATTGGGACAAATCAATAATTCACCCTAGAGCAACTCCAAGAGTTTTCCAAAAAAATTTTCCTCGAAACTATATATTGGGGGCTCTTCCAAAAAAAAATTCCCCCCAAAAACGTATCAACCCAGAACAGATCGCTAATAATTAACCCTCAATATTTCAACACAGACCATATCATCGTAATTGGGCCTAGCCCGGCGTCTCCTTGCACGAAGCCTGACGTGAACCGGCGCGGGCGATGGTAGGCGAGCTAACCGGCGCATCCGCTCGGGGGAGCACGGCAGCATGACGTCCTCGATGCGCTCGGCACCACCGCGGCGGAGCAGGGCGCGGTCGTCCGCGTCGACCTTGAGCACGTCGGAGCTAGCGATCACCACCCGCTCCACGACGCTGGGACCTAGTAGCCGCGCCACATGGTACGCCACGAACCCGCCGTAGCTCATGCCGGCCACCAACACGCGCGCCACCGGCGCCACGGCCACCACGAGCTTCGCCACACCTTCAACCTGCTGGGCCTCGGAGACGCGTGCGCCCGCCGACGTGGACGAGCCACCGAAGAAGAGGAGTTCCGGGATGATAAGGCGGAACCGGCGGGACAGCAGGCCCACCTGGCGTCGCCACTGCCACGTCGGACGGGGCACACGTCGATGGCGCCCGACTGGAAGCGCCAGCAGTGGACCGTGGTGACGCCGTCGTCGAGGGGCACGAACGCCTCCACAAGGCCCACCGCGGTGAAGCAGCGACGGAAGTAGGCGTCGAGCAGCGGCATGATGCCCAGCGTCGGCATTGCGGTTGGGATCGAGTGACGTCGTGGAATTCAAGCGGTCGATTGGTGTTCGTGAAACAGATCGTGGCATAAATTCCGGGTGGGGAAGGATCGGTCCCACGCATATATGCGGGGTTACGGTGGTGTTTTTAGCATCCGCGTATTTTTTCGGGAAGTATGAGCGAGCTGTTGGAGGTAGTTTTTTTTAATTTTTCCCCCTAAATAAGGTTTTGGGGAAATTTTAAGGAGCTTTTGGAGTTGCTCTAAAATTGTCCCAAAACTTTATTTAGGGAAAAAATGAAAAAAAAAACTTAAGCTTCTCCATCCTTCCCATAAAAATACGCGGACGCTAAAAACACCTCCGTCGCTCCGCATATATGCGGGGGACTGGTCCTTACGCAAACACGTGCGCGGAGTATTCCCAGCGATGATTGTGAAGGCGGAGTCTTGTTGCTTCACCGAACCACGCCGCGCTCCCGACCCATGGCCGGCGACGACAGGCACGGTCTCCACCTCCGCCATCGTCATCGACTAGGTCGAGAAGACGAGAAGCAAAAGCCATCCTACATCGCCAATCGCACCGCGCGGATGTTCTTCGTCCCAGCCACCAGTAACAATGGGTTGTGGGGATACAAGGAATTCATCAAGAGCGCGACCCTGGAACAGTCGGGTCGTATTAGGCTGTCCGCACTCGTCATAATCTATTTCCATACTCTAAAAGGAATATTCTATCCTAGTCATCGAAATTCTCTACTCTATATCAATTTCTCCCGCACCCGTATTCCTCTATATCTTATCCTCTATACAAACTACCCCATATTTTATTCCCCTCAACCCCTCCCCTTCTTTCTCCCCAACCGTTCCCCTCCCCAACTCCTGACGCCTCGCACTCCACCCCCACGCCTCGCGCACCCCGCCCGACTCCTCCTGCACCTCGTGCTCCACCCCGCGCGGCTCCTCCTTCCTCGCCGGTGCCGCCCCCTCCTCCTTCTCCTTCGTCACGGAGCCGCCCCCTCCTCCTCCTCCTTCCTCACGGCGCCGCCCCCTCCTCCTTCCTCGCCCGCGCCGCCCCCTCCTCCTTCTCCTTCCTCGCGGCACCGCCCCCTCCTCCTTCCTTGCCCGCGGCACCCCCTCCCCCTCCTCCTTCCTCGCCACGCCGCCCCCTCCTCCTTCTTCTCGGTGCCGCCTACCTCCCTCCCTCCCTCTAGCGGCGGCTGGCTCCTCCTCCCCGCCGGCCCCCTCCTCCTCCCCGATGGCGGTGGTGACAGATCCGGCAGTGGCGGCGGAGGTCCAGCGGCAGCAGCGGTCCGGCGGCGATGAGTCCAAGCGAAGGCGCGAGAGGAAGGTCGTTGGGGCAGTGGCCTTGGGAGGCGGGTAGCGGGCGTCCTGCACGTCCGCTAGGAGTAGTAGACGAGGCGGCCATCCGCTTGGTAGCGGATGCCTCCCAGTACCGCGGTGCGGGGTTTTTTCCGCTACCGCGGTACTGGAGGATGGTGTAGCGTGCACCGGTGCGGACAGCCTTAAGGACGACTGTCTCACGATCAGGTGCGACATTATCGTCCCCAAAGAGCTAACCACCGAGGACGCCGTGGTTCCTGGCACCCCCTTCGTGGTGGTACCGCCAGCTGACTGGCCGCAGCCTTCCGTGCCCTCCTCCTCGACAGAAAGGGTGCCGATGTGACGTTTCTTGTCCTGGGAGAGACGTTTGCCGGGCACCGGTGCGTGCTCGCTGCGCGCTCGCCGGTCTTTGATGCACTGCTCTTCGGCCCCATGAAAGAAGGCACCGCCACGGAGAGCTGCATTCGGATTGATGATATGCTGCCTCAGGTGTTCCAGAGCTTGCTGCATTTCATTTACACCGACTCGTTGCCAGAGGTGAAAGGGCTAAGACGAGGATAGTGCTATGATGGCGGCGGCTCGTTGGGCAGCTGCGCGGAGCGGCTGTTCCAGCTCGCCTCCGACGAAGCTAGTGGCCGCCGCGGGTGTGGGAAAAAAAAAGAAAGAATGGGATGGGGAGAGAGCAGGGAGGTGCCAGGCTGGCCCAATTACAATGATATGGTCTATTTTAAAATATTAGGTCTAGTTATTAGCGATCTGCTATGTGTTGATATATTTTTGAGGGAATTTTTTTTTGAAAGAGCCTCCAATACATAGCTTTGGGGAATAACTTTTTGGGAAACTCTTAGAGTTGCTCTAACTCTCCCAAAATAAAGGGAGAGTTGTGACTCTCCCGATACGATAGCTGGATTGGTATGAGATTATTGGGGAAGTGCAAAAATAACTCTCCCAAAAACAATGAATGAGAAATTGAAATATCCCAATCAACTAGTTATTGGAAAACTACTGGAGATGCACAGAGTATCGGCCGTTAGATATACGTATTAGCATAACTATACTTGCGATACATTATTTAGGTTCAGTAGCCTCCTGATCGTGTTCATGGCTACACTTGACGGTGTTCGAACGAGGCCGTCCTCTACTCCTCATCCACCGTGTTCTACCCCTTCAAGGTAGGCGACTGAATTGTCATGGCAAATTTTGCAGTTCTCTTCCAATGTAGACATGGAGGGAGCGCGCGGTCGAAGCGAATGGGGCCGGCGGAGATGCCAATGCAGATTAGGGTGGGGAAGCGGAGAGTCGGCGTGCAACGGCAGCGGTGGAGGCGAGCTGGAGTAGAGGGGCCGCGCTGGAAGAAGAGGGGCCACACACGGATAGGAGAGGAGGGTGTCAGCGGTGGGGGCGCAGCCAGAGCAGAGGGCCCGGCAGCAGAGGGCTGCAACCAGAGCAGAGGGAAAAGGCCACGTGGGGCCACGAAAAATTGGAAAAAAATTGGGTGGGACAGTCCGCCTACTTGATGCCATGCGGCCCGTCCCCAATGCCCAACGCGTCGCTACCATGAAAAAAATCAATGATCCGCAAACTCAGCTCAAGTGGAAAAAAATCAACAATCCGCAAACTCAGCTCAAGCCCTCATTTGACGATCCGTAAACTCAGATCAGGCTCGCAGCTCGGGCACAGCTCCATCCAACCCACTGCCTGGAGCTTGAGCTCTCGATCTCCCTCACCGCGCGCTTCGCCACCTGCCGAGCCGCGGCCGTCGAGTCTGGGACCGCCCGTTTCGGCTCCAGGTTTCGGCTCCAGGGCGAGAGCGAGCTCGGGACCACCACCGCTGCCAGTTTTCAAGACAGTGGAGGAGGAGGAGGAGCGCACGCGGAGGTGGAGTTCAGTGACAGGGTGGAGGAGGATGAGCAGGAGTGGGCGGGCAGCAACGGCACGGACGCCGGTGAGGACCTAAGCGGCTGGACGCGGCAGTGGCCGCGCCCTCAGGAGCTCTTCGTGTGCAACCTTCTGCGCCGCTGCGAAGTCAAGAACCTGCTCCAGCTCTTCAGGCCCCATGGCACCATCCTCTCCGTCGAGGTACCCTGTGCACCTGCTGAGCTGCGAGCCTGAGCTGAGTTTGCGGATCATCAAACGAGAGCCTGAGCTGAGTTTGCGGATCGTTGATTTTTTTTCCTAGTGGCGATGCGTCGGGCATCAGGGATGGGCCGCACGGGATCTAGCATGCGGACGGTCCCCACCCAATTTTTTTTCAAAAAATTTCAGCCTGACGGCATCCTACATGCAAACGGAGAATTTTGGCCAAGTCCACTAGCCCATTTGATTATACAGGGTATCATCCGAACCTACAAATGATTTGCAAGGGTGTGTGATGGCGTAGTCTGTCATGCAAATGATTTGAAGTGGCGGGTAAAGGAGTCACTGCCCCTGATAAGCATTTTCTATGGGCAGGTTAGCCTATCACTCGCCTGTTGATAAACATTTTTCCTTTCCACTTTTTAAGTTGCCGAGAATTTGTTTAAATCATAGAAAATAGAAAAATACTTCAAAAAAATTGAAACTCCTACACTCAAGTTATAGTGAAGTATAAAGAATGAAAACAATGCACCAAGCTAGCATATCTCAGAACAAATAGGGGTTAAAAGTGTGCAAACCTCAAAGTGTGGCTTGAGGTATATGAGATAGTGTGTGAGAAGTAGGAGTTTGTGAACATTCTACTTTGTGTAGAATTGTTTTGAATATTTTACAAGGTTGCACATCTAAGCTATGACTCCATGCCAATTTATGGAATTCCAGGGCCTATTTTAGGTATTACCACTGATTTTCCACCTTTTCAATTGCCGAGAATTCGTTTAAATCATAGAAAAAGGCAAAATACTGCAAAAAAATTGAAACTCCTACACTCAAGTTCACATTGCTATTACAACATAAATATATGCAGAATCGATCACACATTATGGCCTGAAATCCTCATGACGTAGGCTGTAACACATCTCGTGTTAGTCTTGTGTTTTAGATGCTAATTATAGACATAACTTCATCATTAGCATTAATCATGTATGCATAATTGCTTTAAATAGTGATTAGTTGATAGTTTCTTTTGAGTGGATTTTCAATGAATGTTTATTCTAAATTTCAATTAAATATGAAAGATAAAGCATAAATATGAAAATATTACCCAAATGCTGTTTACAATGTCAGATGAATCAATTTTGTACTTTAAATATGTTTGATTGTAGAGACAAACTCAAATTACCAATTTGAATTGCATAAACACAAACACATGAAATGCTAGTGTTGGAAATTCTGAAACTAGCTATGTTTGAGTGATGCTTAAAATTTAACTTGCCTAAACACTCAACTCTTTGCCAACACCAAACTTGTAGTACTTTCTATCTAGTTTCTACTGAGTATGACCTTGATGGTTGAAACTTCAGTTTAGTTGTTCAAAAACATGGTCAAACTCCAGTCCCACCCATGATTTCAGCCTCAACCCAAACTCTGTGTAAGTCTGTAATTGCAGTGAGTTTCTTCAATGTTTGTAGCCACCAATCATTAGTTTTTGCCTAATAACATTTCAACAACATGAACTAGGTTTTGTAGTACTATGTTGATACTTCACAGTGGATGTGATGCCTTTCAAATATCCACATGTTTGGGCTTCCAAAAACTGAGCCGAAGTTGGCCAAATGAACAGCACCCTGAAACTGCAAACTCTGAACTTTCCTCCTTTGCATTCTTTTTTTCCCCAACTTTGGCTCATTCTATCTTCCAATCCATTCATCTAAACTCCTAGGAGCCTTTAAAAGACACCGTATGTTTCATGTCAGCCATGAAAAGGTGAAAGCTCGTTTTTTTTTTGGCCAAATGTATGGTGAGCAAAGGTGTGCATTTGTAGAATCGCTTCTTGTTGATTAAATCTACCAACACACGTACGTATGTGTTATAAACACTTGATTATTTAGCAATATTTGGATGTTGTGGAGTACATGAGTTATAAACACTTTATTATTAGTAGTAATATTTGGATTTTGTGGAGTACCAACCTGTGCCATTTTTTTGACATGGGCAGGATTATCTTGAAATGCGCTTGCACCTCTGAACGCACCGGCGGATGGCTGGCTGCCGTCACTTTGTCGTGTGGACTGAGATAAGTCGCCTGTTGCCTTGATTGTCGACCCTCGACCCAAATCGATGAACAACGAACGCATGAAGGGGATCCAAGAACACACACCCTAATCTTTTATGGATCAATATCTATTGGGTATTTAATCCGAATTGTTTATAATTGCCTCTTGTGCACATCATTAACATGTACTATATATGTCATTTGTATCGCATAATTTAGATTTGCATTGTGTTTGTTTTAACTTTTAATATCTAGATTTTATATAAATGTAGAAGCATGTTGCAGATATTTGCCTTTTAGCTTGTTTTTGCCAACTGACGTATATGTGTTGCAGACACTCTAGGAGGCTCTTTGTTTGCAGTGGAGCCCCTCCACAGGTTGATGACCGCTCTCAGATGGATGTACACCATTGTATGTGTTGCAGACATTAGGATTCTAATTTCTATATTTAGATTTTGTATCAACTCACAAATGTGTTGTGTCCATTTATAATCACACATTTTTATAACCCTAGCAGAAGTGTTAGACACTTGGAAACACATGTGTTGTGGGCATTTGTACTTTGAGCTTTCTATATCCAACTCGAATAGGCATTGCCAAGCCCCCAGGTGTGCACCATGAGCATTCCGGCGCCCAAATCATTGCCAGAGGGGACGAGGTAGCATCTCTCATTTAACCCGTTCATCTGGGCCTCGTCGCCGGCATATGTCAGGCACGGTTGGGGCTGAGCTCCACCTCGAGCACATCTACAGCGCGGGTGGGGACGAAGAAGCGGCTCTGCATGGAGAGGCCGCCCTTGATTGCCTGCAGCTCACACTTGATGTCGTCGGTGCAGCTTATGTCGATGGCTCTCCAGACATTGTTGCCCGGCTCTGCGCAGACAATGCATGGCTGCATCCGTCCCAGACTTCATGCTGAATAAATATGTAATTCGTCGTCTATAACTAGGATGATGTTTCATAACACTTTCAGGATTTACACAATGGTCTTCAATCACAAGGGACTGTTTCAAGTCATCATTTCTCTGCTGTCCAAGAACATTATCAACATGCTGAAAATGGTGCCGTCATTAATCAGCACAGCAAGAAAACCTTGAGTAGAATGACATGTACTATGCCCTACCTTTTGATACAAATGGATATGCTCCTCAGCTAGACATAGCATGAGGTTGAGACTGCACTGTCTGCACATGCACGACCACACACACAAAACTTCCTGAAATATACAAAGCTGCTAAGCGATGATGTCTTTCCATTTGCTTCTACCTCTTCAAGCGCGCACATGCACAATCAAAACCTAGCCATATTTAATAATTCTGAAACGATGCGGCAGGCAGCAGTCAGTAACAAGAGAGATAATGAAGGGGAAGAGGACGATCGAGGAAGTTTCTTTATTTTTGTTGATGGGGATAAGAAAATTTAGCTGATTGATTTTTGGAATCAATCGAAGGTGTTGAGCATGTTGCATGTGTACTGTCCAAATACTTCCTTTTATTATAAATATATAAGTCTCACATATAGATAGAGTTTTGAAGGAGCGAGTGTGTACGTGCATCTAACTAGTGGTGTGTCAAATCTCTCATCTTATGGGGATCAAGTGCTCGGCATCTGCAGATCAACCTTCACTGTTATTCCTCACTGCTCACTCCTAAGCAAACTTGATATTCATATATGATATGCGCACGCATGCTCAGAAACAATGAATGCACAATATATGTGCATATAATGATACAACACACACGCAACAAATCAAGTGATTTGTGGCCGTGCTGAGATCTATCTACAAGTAATGCAAAAAGGGACTGCTAGATGCAGCCACTGGTGGAAAATTCGCCTTTAGTCCTGGTTGATAGGGAGCATATCTTCCGAAAATCCATCCGGGATAAAGCAATCGAGATGAAAGGGGGTAGGGGTCTATAGTCCCGAGTCACTCAACCGGGACTAAAGGGGCTACCACGCCAGGCGCGGGACAGGCCCCTTTAGTCCCCGTTGGTTTTTCCAACCGGGAGTAAAGGATGCCCCTTTAGTCTAAATCGCATGCGTGAAATTTCAGGCGCGCGCCATGCAGGCACCTACATAGCGCATGTAATTTCATACATCTCGTACCCTTTTAGTTAACCTTTAGTAGTTTGAGATTTTTTTCATAATGAAATCAAACTAGTATTTATACAATTACTATATATACAAATCATACTATATAAATCTTAGCGTATTATACAAATCAAACTATCTACTATCTTTCTGTCGAGGTGTTGTTGCTTGGAGCGTCTAATTCTCATCCATCGTAATAAAATTCTCCTTGTGGATTTACCACCTCGTCCACCAGGAATCCAATGAGACCTTCACATAGTGCCGCTGCTCTTTCCTTCTTCAAGAGTTCTATCTATAATTTGGAAATATATGAATTTTACACGAACAATTAAATATAAGGAGGTAGAAAATAATTAACTATTAATAGTTTTATTTTACTTACTTTATATTCGTGCGGTGTCATCTTTAGTCTCTTGGATCCCACAAAACCGTGGATATGCTCACAGACATAGTAGCCACATAGATTATGCTTGGGTTCCTGTATTAAGTACTGTCTTAAGTACTTCAACGGGAAAAAACAAGTTATGAAATATTCGTGCTATAGAATGTACAAAATGTGCAGACTTAATACGTATCGGGAAGTCTGTGTTTCATGTAAGTTTTTCTTTGAATGGACCTTTGTGTGTCATGCACTGCAGATTAAAATAATGAATGATATAGTGTTAGGTGAAAATTTAGAAAATAAACTTTTTTTATAGAGATAAAGCTCCAAAATTATTACAATCCCTAGCATGTCTTGCATGTCTTGGTACTCCACCGGATCTTTTCTCAACGAATCGAAGACAATGACGTGGATTCTTTCAGGCTCAATTATAATGAGGATCCAGTGGTAGCTGCGTACGTAAATGTTCGATCATATGTATTAGAGCTAACTAACATTAATTAGGTTAGGTAAGGAAAAAGAAAACGAAAATAGACAGTATACACACACTTACTTGAAATTGTATGGAAGTAGTATGAAATACTTGTAATTTTATTTGTCTAGGAAATTGTATACTTCCACCAACATTTTGTCCGGCGCATCCTGTATCTATTTTTGGTTAACTACGGATGGATCCATGAAGCCAACATGGAGGTACGCTTCTCGTCGGCACGTCTGAATTAGCATCCTACATAAAATGAAAGACAAAGTTAGTACGGCGACGCACGCACAAAAAATAATAATATGAGCCCAAATTTATGTGTAGATAAACAGACACTTACAGAACTCAGGCGCTGATCAAAGAGACGTCCAAGGCATCGTGATGGTACACTTCATATATATCCTTGAATTGTAGCCACAGGACTTTCTCGCCTTCGTCGTAAAAATATATCAGTTTTACCTTAAGGCTGAACATCTCCCTCTCGTCGGCGGACAACTTCATGTACCATCCATAGAATTCATACATCTTTGTTGATAGCTTCCATACCAACTCGGGTCTTACCAGAGGCTTGCCTAGCTCAAAGGTCCATTTCGGTTCAACTGGCGGTGCAGCTGGCAGCTCAACTTGCCCTAGGCATTCATCAAGTCCCGTACCTGTTTCTTTCATGAATTTCAATACTTGTGTTTCTTTCATGAATTTCAATACTTGTGCTTGTTGATCCAAGGGCATTGCTGCTATCTTTTTAGCGTCTTTTTCTGGTAGATGTCCGAGGTGGGGGACAGCACCACTGGAAGACGACTTTCCTTTCTTTTTTTCTTCTCATCAGTCTTGACTAACACCCGTTCGTAGTTTGATCGTAGTGGTATCCTCTTCTTAGCTTCTTCTTGCATCCTAATAAAAAAATTAATTCTCTTCGATCTACTGGCGGTGGCTCCATCTCCCTTGCTTTTTTTTCTTCGGCCCTTTTCCTGAACCACTCCCTGACTTGAACCACTCCCCGGCTGCTGCTTGGGCTTCGGCCCAGCGTTCCGCTTGAGTCATTGCCACCCGGCGTTCCTCATGAGTCACTTTAGGCTCCTTTGTTTTCTTCTTTCTCTGTCTTGGCTTGGGAGGAGATGGTCGCGACTTCTTAAATGATGCCGCAGGTTTCTTGCTCAGGTCTGCTCTTAGTCCCGGCGACGGTGATCGGGGAGGGATGTTATTGTCGTCGTCTAAGTACAGCATTGAGCCTCCTGAAATTAAAAAAAAAGATGATATAGAATAATACATTGCCCATCTCCTAATGCTACTGTTTGTCACATACATATGGTTTCATTTCATTTATGCCACATCTTATATATATTGTTAGGAAAATATACCATTGATTTTGTACTAATAAAAGACACCATATGTTTCGTGTCAGCCATGAAAAAGTGAAAGCCTCGTTTTTTTTTCCAAATGTATGGTGAGCCAAGTTGTGCATTTGTAGAATCGTTTCTTGAGATGCAAATCTACCAACACATGTACTTATGTGTTATAAATACTTGATTATTTAGTAATATTTGGATGTTGTGGAGTAGTGTATGTGTTGTAAACACTTTATTATTAGTAGTAATATTTGGATTTTGTGGAGTACCCACCACTGCCATGAACTCCAAAACCGTTTGACATGCACCCTCTAGCAACCAAAACTGTTCACTCTAATTCATCTCGCAATCAGAATGCTATTTATAGATGTTGTATTTGCTTTAGAACCTAGAAAGGCTGCCAGGTCCAAGCAGTGCTCCCAGACGTCTGATTTCAGACGCCTGCCCGCCTGGGTGGACCAGCCTGACTGAGCAAGGGTTGCAAGCAAACAGACCTTACAAGCACTCACTAATGCCTGGCAGCTGACTGAGCAATACGCTCATGAAGACAGACTGTGTGTGTGAAAAAAGAACATTTTTTACTTAAATAACACATCAACGCCATACTAAAGGCCGAAAAGGCTCTTTTACCCACAATAATATACACACGAACTGTACACGCCTGGATAAGCTTCAATTCATCTTGATATCGAGGTCCCAGGGCATGCACATTACTGAATCAGGTAAGTGAACACTACATTACCGATCAGTCGAGCACAGACAACGCGGAGCTGAAATGAAATACAGCAGCAGCACTTGGATACAAGTACAAAAGAAATGCACAATAGCCTCCAAAGTCCCAAACGTGTCATCATTGTAGGGTGATGCATCATGGCCAGCCCAATTTACAAAGACGGTCTTGACAGAGCAAACTAGTGAAAATTCATAGCATATCAGATTTGTCAGTTTGGTTTGATGGACAAAAATGAACAATGAGAATCTGAGACACCAGATTAGCTCCTCCAGCTATTGCACACGAGCTGATCTTCTTTCTTGTAACTCGGGCAAGGCATTCAGTTCTGGTCTCACTGGTTCCTCCCAACTGTGTTCTTTTCAGCCTGCTGTTCACAGACTGCAAGACTGCAACGCAACAAGCTGAATTTGTTACAACATAAACATTTTCATTTGCCAGTGATAAAATATGTGATATTCAAATACCTGCTCCCCTGTGAGCTGTGAAAAGTTGGAGGCAAAGTCTAGATAGTCCTAGTTTCTACCAGATTTACATCCTCGTCGATAAACAGCATCACGGCTGTCATCACAAGCCTGTTAAGTTCATAAAAAAAATGCAAACTGTTAGATCATGCAACATAGCATTCTTAGGGTTCTAAGCTAGCACTAAGCTTGGACATGATCAGAAATAAGTTATGATATATGGAAACAATTAACCTGGAACTAGCACAAACCTACAGACCGCAATCAGTATTTAGTGAGATATGTAAATGTAAGGCAACATCTATAATACTGAATATATTTACAGATTTCAACTATTGCTCATGACCGCTTGCAAGTTTAAAAACATGGTGTAAAGATGACCTCATATTTGGATTTCCCAAGTAATATTCTCACTAACCCTTCATACCACCAACAGGAGTTTGAAATTCAGTATATTTTCTGGCGAGGAAACTCAGCTAACCTACATTAAAATATTATAAAGAAACTTCTGTCCTATACATGGAAGGGCCAGTATGAGGATGGAGATCTATAAAGGTTCAATAATATCCTAGGTGTTTTTGAATAACTGAGAGGCAGAACTACCAAATGAATGCATTTCACAAAATATTAACTAAAAAAATAATTTGAAGTCAAACCTGTAAATAGTTATAATAAATAGGCAGAAGTAGAAGGCAAGCTTGATCATCCTGTACTTCTTCTCGCCATTTAATTGTCTAAAAATTTCAGTGACATCTACAAGATGTTTCTGAGCCATGTACCTGATTAAAAATAAAATCATATGATTCTGTTTTATTATCATAACACAACAAACAACTAACATGAAAGCACAAGAAACAAATAAACAACTTAAATTTACAAGTTAGGTTTGTTATATAGGCAGACACTAAAAGGGAGAATGAAAATGTCTACTTTGTTTGCTTTACAAAAAGCTTAATGCAAAAACTAATAATAATCATTCAGACATTAATGCTTGGCCAAAATTAGATTATCAAAAAAGAATTCGGGACATCCCACTAAAATAAGTTCAGCAATTAATCTGAACAAACCCAAAGCCTCAATGAAGAAAAAAGAACTCAAAATCGACTAAAAAGTCGAACAGAAGCTGTTCCTCTTTCAGCCATGAAAGAACAACAATTGGATGGGCTACAACCCTGCACAGGTGCCATGGCTGTTAAATTGCATAAAAATGGGGGTGGGAGTTTTTCCATCCACATGTAATAACTGAAAACGTGGTGCTTGCCTTCATTCAAGGGACTGAAATCAGTTTAGAATACTGCTACATTATATATGTACCCTATACAAGAACATACTAAGATCCACTTTCATTAATCATTGTTAAGGTTAACTATATGTGGGATCAGTGATCCATGCCGATTGCTGAATAATTGTCACAAAAATATCATCAAATGGTTCTTTTCTAGTAAACAGTGGTGAAAAGGGAACTTTTCATGTTGACAAGTAAACTGCACATGGCAGCTTCAGAGTTATTGTAGTCCTATTGCAGCAATAATGAAAGATAGTTAGCTAACAATATTTTGTACTGAGGCCTATGAAATCAGTGCAGGTATAATACAAGAACAGGTGCACTAACTTTTCGCATCTAATACCTAGACCAATATTTTGAGAGATGGATGTGTTGCAGAACCAAAGAAATAACAGGTGGCCCAGAACAAGTGCAAAACTAAAACGCTCACCATAGATAGAAATACAATATTACCATATCTAAATCCTATAATTGATTATATTCTTACTTAACTGTTCAATGGAGGCTTATAGGTAGTTTTAAAGTATTATGTCCATGTATAAAAAATAAAGATGTGAATCCAGCCAAATAACATTGACTGCATAGTATCTAATGATGAAACAATTGTGCCAGAATTAATGTAAAGACTGAAAGCAAGTAACACTTACAGTTTCACATGGTAGTACGTTACAGGTGCCATGACTAGAAAGGGGAACCAATGAAGGGTCAAGAGGAAAGAAGCACACAGGGCTGCTTGAAGCGAGTATTCTATAAGGACCACCGCGTTGATGCGAGATGATGAATCATACGGGTTGATATAGTCATACTCCAAATCAGACAAACAGATAAGCTGGTATAAAAGCAGAAAGCAAAATCAGCAGGATAATCAACAAGATTGGTCAAGCTAATAAGAAGGGAGGCCGATTGGTACATAAATCACTAAATTTACATACAGACTGTAATTTGCGTATGAATACGACCATAGAATGCAGAAATTAGAAAAGTGTTGGATGTGTTGACATAAAAAGCTTAAAACTCATGACAGTTGGCACAAACACTTTGAGACCAACCAGCCACATTAGTAACACTGAATCAATCATGTTGAATTCGAGCTTTAGACACTACAGCAATGATAATGCAAGTGCCACCGAAGACCAGGCTGGTTTCACACCAACTAAAGGAATTCGAGAATGTCATCTATGATTACATCCACTAGTCCTAGGTTCCTAGCACTGGTGCTAACATTCCAAACAGAGCAGCAAGAACAAGAAGCTTCAAGTAGTGCACTAGCAGCACTTTCTGAACAAGAAGCCAAAGCCTTACTGTCAAAAAATTACAAATCAAAGCACATAAGCGTACAAGTGGTTATATCTACACCAAGAAAATTGGAATATTCTAAACAAATATACTGGACCCTTTAGTACATACATGAATTTGTTTTGCGAATTAATATCAGAACATAGAAGTCAGAATTCCTCAAGGACTAAAAAACGAATTTTCTCTAAACAAAATCTATCTGGCAGTTCATCTTGTCCCCATCCTGGAAGGTATGAATGACACTACAAGAACGGCACCGTTGACCGAACCCGGCATCGAATTCCGTTAAATCCCCTACAAATTCCCGGCAGCCGTATCCCGAAACCAGGTAGGAATTCGCCGTTACCGCGCAAGATTTGGACAAGCTTCGCCGCTAAAAGGTGAGATGCAAAGGATTTTCGTCGGGCTTGCCTGGTACGCGGTGAGGCCGATGAGGACCATGACGGAGGCGAAGGAGAAGAGCCAGAGGATGAGCTCCACAGACATGGCTGCCGCACGGGACGACTAATCGTCGCGAGCAGCTCGGGAGCAATCGATCCAAGAAAGCTACCGCCCCGGCCCCTCTTCTTTCCGCGCGCTTTCTGGAGGAGAGGCCCCTAGACCAGCCCGGTCGCTCCCGTGCCCCGCGCGGTCACAATGGGCGTGGTGGCCGCCGGACACGGGGAGAGGCGGCGAGGTGGGGTGGGGGAGAGGGGAGAGGAGCAGGTGGGGGTACTTGCGTGCGAGGAGTCGGTCAGAGGCACAGAGTAGAGACTGATGTAAGGGGAGGAAAGGTGCCTGCCATTCGAAGGCAATGGAAAATGGCATCCCTTGTGCTGCTGCTGCTGACTTCACAAACCCAAAAATTGTCCCTTTTTATCCTGTTAGTGATTTTTTTAGAACAGCCGGCTTTATTTTTCTTTTATTTTTCTTTTTCCAGAGTAAATTTCGAATTTGATTAGAACCTTTATTACACCGAAGGGCATTTGTCATGTATTCTCGGAGTCATCAGGCAATGGAACCTTTATGATAGCTGCACTTCAGTAAATTTCAAGAGTAAATGCTGACATATCAGTGAAGGATATCATGGTTGCTGAGATTTATTATCATCCCTCTTTGCTTTGCCACTATCACAGGAAGCCTACGGTAAAACGATGGATTTAGACCCCGTTTGGGTTCCAGATTAAAGTTTAGTCCCTTAAATGTTTAGATACTAATTAGGAGTATTAAACATAAACTAATTATAAAATCCATTGCACAAATGGAGGCTAATTTGTGAAACGAATCTATTAACCCTAATTAGTCCATGATTTGACAATGTGCTGCTACAGTAATCATTTGCTAATGATGGATTAATTAGGCTTAATAGATTCGTCTCGTGAATTAGCCTCCATATGTGTAATTAGTTTTATAATTAACTCATGTTTAGTCCTCCTAATTAGCCTCCGAAGATTCGATGTGACACGGACTAAACTTTAGCTAAGGATCCAAACACCCCCTACAAAACTACCTCCAGGCAATTCCATACCATCTGGAAACAAATGATAACTGGGTTTACATTTGGGGCAGTGATTCCTATTCATCTGCCAGGTTCTATAAATTTGCCTTCCCAGGCATACAACCTCCACCAACATTTGCATGGTTATGGCAATCCAAATGCACACCTCGAGTTAAATTCTTCACCTGGTTGTTTCTGATAGACCGACTGAACACGAGAAACCTCCTACGCAGAAGAAACTTCAATGCCCAAACTGGAGTGCACTGTTCTATGCCAAAATGCAGTTGAGGAAGACAGAGATCATCTCTTTTTTGAATGCCCGCATTTTGCACAGAGCTGTTGGTCCAAGGTGCATATCTTCTGGCCTTCACACATAGACATACATGACAGGTTTTCAGCAGCAAGAGGAGCAGCGGGGCAGACTTTCTTCACGGACATCTTTCTCCTTGCATAGTGGGAGATTTGGAAAATGCAAAATGCCATAATTTTTTAGGTAGCTCGGCCAAATATCAATCTTTAGACTGTGAAATTTAGAGAGCAAGCTCTTCTCCAAGCAATTCGCTTTAGAGAGGATCGTAGACTTTTGTTTGTACGATGGCTTAACACTGTGTTGTAATTCTCTCCTCTAACTCATGTTCTCTCCCCCTTGCAAGTATTGCCACCTAATTGCTCTGAACTCACTAATGTCCCCACAGTTTGCCCTTTTGAAAAAAAAAACATATAGATATTTTTTTAGAAACAAGGGCCAACTTTAACAACATGGCAGGTAGTTCAATTTTTCTTGGAAAAAGTCTATCCTATAACCCTCAACTATTCATTCTCAAAACCAAATGTTTGGGAACCACCAACTATTGAAACCGTCCGTTTAACCTCCCTCGGTGGTTTCGTGGGCTGTTTTTCATAGACGTGGCACCATGTCAGCTAATCCGACGTGGAGTCGGGTCCAAGTCAGCGAGCGGATTGAAGAGGACTAGACACGAAAACCCGACAACTCAGCATGGGCAGCTGCGTGAGCAAGAAGACCGCCCGAGACGGCGCGGTCGCCGGCACAAGGGGCAGTAAGGTGGCAGCCCCGCTCCCACACCATTCCCGGTCGTGGAGCCGGTCAAGCGGAGGTAGGAGCAGCTAGAGGTGGAGGAGGAGGCACCGTCCGAGGCGTGCAACGCCAGCGACGCCACGTTGGTGGAGTCGCCGGCGAAGGAGAAGGCGATGGCGAAGCTGTAGAAGCTAGGAGCGGAGCGGGAGGCGAAGAAGAGGGCGGCGGTGGACGCACCCACCAAGAAGGGGAGGACGACACTGGAGGAGAGGGAGAGAGAAAGCAAGCCCAGGGGTGGCGGAGGTGCTGAGAACAGGCACGCGAGGTCGTTGTCTCCCTCGTCGGCGCACAGGAGGCAACAGCAGCGGCCAGCAACATCCGTCGGCACCGCGATCGCGGCGAGAGCATCCCCCTATGGTGTCCGACATCAGGTGTCGTAGAGGGACGGGCCGTCGAGAGCGCCGTTCGGCAGACGCCTCCGTGCGGGAGGCCAACATGGCGCTGCCGTCAAAGCGGTCCCTCACCGCTGCCATTAATGCCGGCGGCTAAGGAGGGAGGAGGTGATAGTGCGCTCAGCAGGCGGGACCCGGTGAGCTGTCCGGGCGGCGGTCGGACTCCCTGATGGGCAGTAGGCACGCACCAGCCTCCCCCAGCGCAGCCCACCGGCCAATGAGCCCGATGTGCAAGGCGGTGAAGGAGCACAGCACTCCCGAGCGAGCTAGCAGGCCACGGGTCAGAGACGGCGGTGACGAGCATCCGGCGGCACTTGTCGGATTAGGAGGAGGAGGAGGAGGAGAGCGCAAGAAGGTTGCGCTATGCCAGAACCCCTCAATGGACCCGACTCACGCTCGAATTAGCTGACGTGACGTCACATCTGCGAAAACAGCCCATGAAACCATCGAGGGGGTTAAACGGACGATTTCAACATTTGACGGTTCCCAAACATCTGATTTATGGGATGCGGGTTAAAACCTGGATGACGTTGATAGTTGAGGGCTATGGGATAGACTTTTTCTTTTTGTTTCTGTCACCACTGTTGGCAACGTAGACACAAGAGGTTCATTTTGCAGCCCACCACCAGTTTTGCTGGGCCAATTCTGAACCTGCTACGTGGAAGCCCACTTCCAGCCGCGGTCAACGCTCCGCGTGTTTCGTAATGGCGTCACGTGGGGAGAGTCGTGGCGGGTGATGGCGCGCGTGGATAGCCACGTGCAACAAAAAAGATTCTTCACGAGCACCGCGTGGGCGTGGCACGTGAAGGTTCCGGGTTTTATTCACTCGCTGCGTCCCTTCCGCAATCCCGCCTGATCTGATTCTGATTCCGATCTCTCTTCCACGTCGCCAACCTCCTCGCCCCTCCCGCCCTCCCGAGACCCCAGCTCTGCAACTCGCACCCGCCGGCGGGTCAGGTCAGTCGCGTCTCTCGCTGTTGCTCACAACGTGCTCGACAAAATAGCTGCGAGGTGCGCTGCCTCTTTTTCTGAGCCGATCGGAGCAGAGGGCGTGGTTGGTTACAGGTACGATGATTTGTGCTTGCAGTTAGTTTCATTCGTAGCTTGGACTCCTGCTTTTTTGGGGGAAGCGTGAGCTTGTTCGTATGAACCATAGGAATGTCGAGCACACGCCCTGTAACTGCGTCTGTAAGCTTGTTCAAGAGAAGAACAGGGGAACAAACTGATGTTCCCGCACTGGCCTTTAGCGAAGTTCAGTCCTTTTCACATTTCTTACCGCATTCATGTTTATCATCAGCATGCAGAAATGATGGATAGGTGGTTTTGATTTGCCGGCAGATTTCAATTTGAACCCCATGGATCGATGATGGATCTCATCATCTTGCCACTTTGGGAAACCGTACAGTCCAATAGTGTACCGGTGAACCAGTGCATCTCATCATATATAGCACCAGATGGTTTTTTTTTTCTTTTCGAAAGGACAAGTCTGAGTTCATAACTGGGTAGAATTATGCAGCCTGCAATTAAAACCTTTTATACCAATTTTCCCTTTGACGTCGGTTCTAAGGATGGCAATGGGTAAATCCCATCGGGTATGGCTATCCCATACCTATCCCTGCCATAAAAATTTAAGACCGCCATACCCGGCTGGGTAAATCATACCCGGCAGATCACCCGTATCCGTCAATAGTTTATTTACGCACATGAAAATCAACAATTCAACAGCAACCATCAGTACCAGAGCACATAAAATTAGACAAATAATAGCATATAATAATCTCTACTGCAACCACCAGTCACACAACACCATCACACAAAGTCATTCTATCATAAGTCATTACATTACATAGCCAAAAGGGGTACATAAATAAATCTCCAAGTTCATTGCATTGAACATATGTAGGACAACAATGCAACAAACATGCTGGTCGATTGCTGTCTTGTTGATGTGTTGGTTTCCTTCACTTGGAGTTAGAGACAACTTGCTTTGCTCAAAGTTCAAGTTCCTGTATGGCATATTGGCATGGAAGCAGTACAATGAGAATAAGAGTTAGTATGTGTCTAGATTCTAGAATAACATAATAAGAGCACAATTGCAAGAATCTAGAATAACATAATAAGAGCACAATTGCAAGAATCTAGAATAACATAATAAGAGCACAATTGCAACAGTGCACACTTGGAGACCCTCTTGAATATCTTGGAGGCAAGACCAGAAGGTGGCAGCTTCTTTTTCCTTGTTGTCAACTAAAAAGGAAAATGAGCAATTAGGATAAAATCAAAGTAAAGAGAACCAAACTACAAAACAAGAGAATGGACATACTTTTGTACTTGTTCCGCAACCAATCTTGTGAGCATATAAGAGCCTCTATCATTTTTGAAGTCAGCCTACTGCGATGCTCGCTAAGTACTCTCCCACTAGTGCTGAATGCAGATTCAAATACCACTATAGTGATAGGAATTGCATAAATATCCTTTGCTATCCTTCTCAGGGTTGGATAACGTACTCCAGCCATCTTCCACCAATCCAGCACCTTAAAACCCTTAGTTTTAAGAGATACCAGTTCATCTTCGAAGTAGCGATTTAGTTCTGATTTGAATCGCACGGCAGATGGCCTTGTACTAGAAACTCTTGCACTAAATGAACATAAGAACTCCATGTCTTCAGTTGGAGCTGTAGCTGCTGCTGATTCACTATTGTCACAGTCTTCTTCCACATGGTATTCAATCATCAATTCAGTTAACTGATCTATAATTTCAGCAACCTTATCCTCACAAATGTAATCAGCTGTACCAGTTAGCCACTCAAAACACATCAGCAAGCTCAATTTTTTGAGACGAGGATCTAGAAGGGTTGCAATACCCATCAGTCCTTGGATGTCCGACCAATATTTGTCAAATTTGGCTATCATGCTACTGGACATCTCTTCAATCTTTGTACTGCCACAAGTTGACCACTGTCTGATTTTCTTCCTAATCTCACAAATTTTTATGAAGTATATGTTGGCAGTACCATATTCATTCAGTTCCGGAAAACAACAAAGTTATATCATTGAACACTCGAAGCTGTTCTACAACATCAGCAGCAAAGTTCCATTCCTCCATGTATATTGCTTATCAACACGACTTGCTCTAATGAAAACAACTTTATAGGGGACTGCAACACTAAGTATCTTAAAGGTTGAATTCCATCTAGTCTTGCAGTCAAGGTTTATCTTATGATCCAAATTAACCTTAACAAACTTAGCTATCTCCTCAAACTTCTCTATTCCTTTTGGTGTTGCTGTCCAATAAGCCACACTTTCACGGATATTCTTAATAGCAGTTTTAATATGTTCTAGACCATCCTTAACAATCGAATTGAGAATATGAGCACAACAACGCATGTGTAGTAGTTTCCCTTCATTTATAAGCTTACTTTTTCCAATCTTCCTCCCCTGATAAGGGATTGCCACATTGTTAGTTGTGCAGTTGTCAAGGGTAATTGTGGATATCTTCTCATCAAGGTTCCAATCAACCAAGGACTCATATAGTTCTTCACCAATCACTACTTCTGATGTGTGAGGAGCTGGTACATAGATGAACCTATACATGTAACAAATCAACTTTGAAAAAAGACTGCTCTACAATTAAAGTTTACACCTACAGAAATCACAACTCACAAGCATTCACCTAGTCTGATCTAACATGAGACCTTGTCTGACATGAGACCTTGTCTGACATTGCATTCCTACCAAATTAAAATTAGCTCCATATGCAAGTATCACACGACATAGGCATCAAGAAGCAATTCAAGTTTAATCTGGGTAACTTTCACACGATTTGCAATAGCTCGCTTAGCAAATATTGAATATGTATACCTGATTTAATCGCAAATAATGATGAAGCCCTTGCTGCAAGCTCATATCTAAACTTCCAACGAAGCAATGAAACATATCGAGCTCTTGGGTTTACTTACATCAGTGGCTGCAACAACTTGCAGCTAGCACCAGGAGGGCGAGTATTAGTTACTGCACCACCCAAAGATGTGGTTGCAGAAGACGGGCAGCGACTGGAAGGAGCAGTAGCAGCACCTTCCCGAGATGAAGCCGGAGAAAGAGGGGGTTGGCCGTCCTTTTTCTTTGTCTTCTCAACAGCTGCAGTAGCTCCAGTCCTTTTCTTCTCCTTGGTGGTGGTGTTATTGGGCTTGGATGTAGGAGCGCCGCCATTCTTGGGCTTGGATGCAGGAGCACTGGCGGCGCCATCGCCGTTCTTTGGCAAAGAACCCGCTGCAGGAGCTCCGCCGGCGACTTCAGCTTGGACCTCCGGATCTTGCAGCTTCAGAGTGTTCGCGGCGTCGACGAGCTCGGGATTCGGTGGCTTCAGGCGGTCACCATCCTCTAGGACCTCCACGATGTCCCTTGACGCCAGAGTGAAGGAGATGGTTAGTGCAATAGTGCGGGAGAGGAGGCAAAGGCAAGGAGCGCAGAGTGCCTCTGTGCCTGCAAGTGCAAAGCATATGAAGGGGATTAGGGGAAGGGGAATTGGAGATTGGGGAATCACCGTTCTTGCTTCGTTGCCGACATGGCGTGGCATCGGGGGGTCGGATGTGGCGACTTCCTGGCACTTGGATGCGATGCGAGATGAGGGGGGCGTCGGGCGCTGTTGTTTTTTGCGGCGATGTTGTTTTTTTGCGAATTGCTAGCGCTGTTTTTTTTTCGGCGGCCGGCGGGACTCAGGAGACCAGGCGTCCAGGCGGGTGGGATAGGGTTGGGAGGGGTGGGGCACCTAAAGTTTTCTTCTTTACTTTTGGGCTGGTTATTTTTCACCCATGGCTTAACGAGTATGGGGACTGCTAGAACATACCCATACCCGCGTACCTGATGGGTGAAGGGTTTGGTCCATTTACGTACCCGTGGGTAGTGTGTTTAGTCCATAATCAAACCCTAATGGAGTAAATACCCATTGGGTATCGGATCGCGGGTCCCTATTGCCATCTTTACGGTTCTTTCTTGTGTCGCCTTTTGTTGTTTATAATTGTAGTGGCGTATGTATAAATAATTTCTTAAGATTTATAACCTTTTGTTCTCCTGGGCATCTGCAAATACTCTTAGAATATGAAATGTTGTGATGGGTTTTGATTTGCTCCTTTGTTTAGGGGGTGAAGATAGAGAAGCTTAATGAGGCGGTCACAACTCAGTGCTCTGGCAAATCTTCAGAATTTCCTGCTCAAGTGCCTCTTAGCTATCCTCTCATATGGCCCAATGCCCGAACACGTGGCATTTATTATGGATGGTAATCGCAGATACGCAAAATCCAGAAGCATCCAGCAAGGAGATGGACACAGGGTGGGTTACTCCGCTCTTATTGAAAATCTGGTTCACTGCAACGACATGGGCGTGAAGTATATCACGGTCTATGCATTTAGCATTGACAACTTCAAAAGAGACCCAATTGAGGTGCAGTTATTGATGGAGTTAATGGAGGAAAAGATCAATGAGCTATTGGACAACCAAAGTGTGATCCACAAGATGAACTGTAAGATCAACTTCTGGGGAAACTTGGACCTGATGTGCGAGCCGGTGAGGTTAGGGGCTCAGAAGTTGATGGCATGCACAGCTGGAAACACGGGTTTGGTCTTCTCAATTTGCATGCCATATAACTCGACTTCTGAGATCGTCAATGCTGTTAGTGAGGTCTGTGCAGAAAGGAGGGAAGTTTTACAGAGAGACCATGCTGGCGACTCTAATGGTCAAGCTGCTAACAATGGTGTGCATTCGGAGATTTCAGTGTCTGATTTGGACCGCCACATGTATAGCGCTGGTTGCCCAGAACCGGATATCGTGATCCGGACTTCAGGGGAGACTCGACTGAGCAATTTCCTTCTGTGGCAGACAACCTTTAGCCACCTGCAGAGTCCGCACCCTCTGTGGCCTGAGTTCTCATTCAAGCACCTTATTTGGGCAATATTACAGTATCAGAGAGTTTACCCTTATCTAGTGCAAAACAGAAAGCTGGCTAAGAAGCAGCTTTGAATCTGTGATATCTTCGCAAGGAATCACCGGAGAAGGTTCATCAACTGCCGAGGCTTGCCTCTTTATTTTTCTTCTTGTCTATGGATGGAAATTTCAAACGGAATATTGCATATTCTCTAGTGGACAGGCACAGAGACCAAAGGTGAAAACATGTGTGCCGTGGTAATTGTGTATGTGTGTAACAAACACTTATATACGAGCTTGTACAAATGTTTTGTGGCTCCTGGATTTATAGGCTGCCTTAGGGAAACGGTCTAAATACAAACTTTTTATGGAAGACACTTGGTCTATGCAAAGTAAGTTGTGCGTGAGTCAGTATTGGTGCACTAGCATTTCTTTGTTACGGAATTTGCAAGACAACTAAATAAAAAATTGTAAAGTATCCTTGACCCATAGTAGTAAAGCAACACATGTAAAAGTTCACATTTGACATATTGGAGCTTTCACGTTTCTTACGGGAAGCAAGCTGCTTCTTGTAAAATTCGAGTAAAGATCGTACGAAATTCACACAAAAACGTGAGGGCGTCTAGTATCCTCCAAGAGAACCAACAATTTGATGCGAGAGGGAGTTCGAATGGGGCATAAAAATAAAATGTCAGGGGGCAGATGCTCGAATGCGTCACAAAGACTACATACCTTTGGTGGCCATCACTCTGATAACTTAGGCACCATTCGGCCGCACTCAGTAACGTTGCAAATACGTAGTACATCCTAACATTATCTCATCGTGATTGAAAATCGGCAGAAGAAGAGCAATTCATCGTGATGGCTTAAATTTATTTTGAAAGCATTTGACGGCTTAATTGTTTCGAGTTATGGGCTTCTGGTCGGAAAAACACGAGGAGAGAGAGAGAGATGCAGGAGGAGAAACAGGTTAGTGTTGGGCCTCTGGATGGGCCTCATAAATGGGTCCAGCTTCATTTATGCTCGTTAGGAGTAAGCCTTCCTCCGTCTTTCTCCAGGAGTACCTGCGACTTGTATAATAATGTGAAACGGGGTTTGGTGCATATGTCTTGCTACTCTAGTACTCAACCTGTTTCAAATTGTAGGTCGTTTTGATTTTTTAGATTCATAAATATTATTATGCATCTAAACATACACTATATCGAGCATCGTAAAAACTATACATCTAGAAAAACTAAAGCGACTTTCAATTTGACGACCTGCAATTTGGAATGGAGGAAGTGCTAATATAAAATTCAACGTTATGCCCTTATGCCACAACTTTAATTCGTTATTGATGGAGCAAGCACTCATTCGGTCATAGTACTTGTTATTACTTATTAGGACCAAGTAATAAACGGGGTCTTTGCACAGTTGGTTTACGTGGCTGTTTAGTGAATCCAGAGATTGAGGGTTCGATCCTTTCTCATCGCAGTATATTACCCCCCAGGCTATGACGAACTGCTCTTGTGGCAAACTCACCCTCCAGATGATTCGAGAAAACTGAGCTGTTTATTTTGCTTCCTTTTTCTTTATGAGATTATGCCACAGATTTTAGTTCTAGCATGGAATGTCTGGACTGCTGAGCTGTGTGTGCTGCAGAGTTTAGTTGCTTTTGGTTTCGCAATCCACTAGAAAGACTGAGACTAGGAAATTTCAACATGCTGGAATGCAATCTAGACTGACTGAAGAATATAGACAGGTAGATGCTGGAACGCTAAATGTTTTGATGCTGCAAGAATCCCTATTGGATGTGATGGACGCAACCAGCCACTTCTGCTTTTTCGTTGAACTCGTTCCTCGTAGATAAGCTGAAGTATGCATGTGCGCTTTCCTTTTTTCTTTACAAGTCTCTCATTTAGATTTTTGAAGTATTTCATGTCAATTAAAAAGTTAACTCACTGCTGTTGTTTTATTAGCATATGCCACGTAAAAAATCATAGGTCACTTACTCATGCATGAAGATGTGCAATACAAACATAACAAGTCACTAGTGTTCTATAAATTGGTGGGTGTTATATACTTACCAACAGTGCAGTTTGCCTATGTATTATATATGGTTGTAACCTTGGTGTTAAGTTGAATGGTTGAAGTGGTTATGTGCGTCGATGTTCCCGATTTGGATTACTGATTCCCGATCGTGTATCGTTTTCGACATCCCGTATTTTCGATTTCGCTTTCCTGACCGACCTTCCCGTTACTGTTACCGTTCCCATTCCCGCATAAAAAATACAGTAGCGGGAATAGTTAGAGTGTTTTTCCGACCGCTTTCATCCCTACTACCGGTAGTTTGGTTGGTTTTGATCATGTTTGGGTTCGAAACCTTAAAATCTCCCTCAGCTGAGATGAAACGCTCTGGTGGCAACATGGGTCATCACATGTATCTGATCTCCGGATGACACGAGCTTAACTGAGCTGATTTCTTTTTTTGCCAATAAGTGTGCTTCTCGTGAATTAGTTCTTGTGCGAAAGGTCTGGATTGATGACCTTTCCTACGAATTTTTGGTTGTTGCTCGTTAGTCTACAGGGGCTCAGAAAATTCAGCTTGCGCTGATGATGCCATGTAGAGATAGGCTCGCTCTAAAGAATAGACAAGTTGGCAGTAACTAATTTTTCATGGCAGCAAATTCAAGGCGGACCGATGACCAAGATGTGTAAAAGTCGCATAGTAGTAACCGGTGTACTAACTCGAGTAACGGTTAGCTTAATGTTGGTCTATACGCTGTGATGCTTAATTGACCGGCATCATTCGCTCAACAGTACGTTTATATTGTTTCTCATTCGAGTAAGGGAACAAGCGGGGTAGTGGCGCAGTTGGTTTACTTGGCTGGTTGGCGACTGGCCTAGAGATTGAGGGTTCGAACCCATCCAGCCGTAGTATTTCCCCCAAGCTATGATGAAATGCTCTTGTGGCAACATGGGTCGTCACGCGCATCTGACATTCGGATGATTCGAGCTTAACTGAGCTGATCTTATTTTTTTTCCCAATATTTTGCTTCTTCGTTTCTCTAGAGATTTTGCATTCTTTTTGCCAATGTTTTGCTTCTTCTTTCTTCTCGAGATTATGCCAGTGATTTGGTTCTAGTACGAAAAGGCCTGGTTTGCTGACCTGTCTTGCAGATCTTTTGCTGCATTTGATTTCCACCTAGAGTCCGAAAATTCAGCTTGCGGCTTTGCCCTGACGCCATGTAGCTAGGCTCTCTGAAGAATAAAGACAGCAACAAGGTTTATTTTTTCAAGGCAACATATACTGACCGATGACCAAAAGTTGTCACGTGTCAGATCAGAATACGTCCTGTTTGTTTCCGCTTATAAGTGGTTTATCGATGGAAATAAGTAAAAATCCCGTCAAACGCTTTGCTTATTTCTACTGATTCTCGCTTACGTGGTAAGCCGTTTCAGAGATTTGAACTACGAGAAGCGAAAAGTGAAAAGCAAGAAAAATCTTCACTTAGATTATAATCCAAGCGTAACTAGAAGAAGCGTATCAAACAGGGTCTAAATAAAATCACACAGTAGCAGCATGGTAGTAATCGGTGTACTACCTTGATTATTGGTCTATACGCTACGATGCTTAATTGACCCGTATCATATCATTCTCTCTAATCTGGCATCTCTGCTGCTGCTGCTGCAATCTGTAGCTTGCAACACGCCAACATATAAGCTTCCTATCCAATCGAAAGTTTGGAACTTGATGATTTGATTAATCAGGTAGGTGAGTAAAGTTGCATGGTGTGCTTAGTGGAATTATTTCGGACAGAGGAACCCAATTTACCTATAGGTTCTAGAGACGTCTGCATAAAATTATGGGCACCAAGTTGGATTTTAGTTCGGCTTATCACCCACATACTGAAGGCCAAACAGAGAGGGTAAATCAAATTATGGAGGATATGTTGAGAACCTGTGTCCTTATCAAAGGCAAGGACTGGGAACAGAGTTTACCCTATGCAACAACAGCTATTAGGCCAGTTTAGGCATGTCGACATTCAAGGCTCTCTACCGAAGAAAATGCAGAACCCTTTTGATGTGGTCAAAAGTTGAAGAGCGCACTTTAGTTGAACCTGCCTTTATAAAAGAGGTGGAAGATCGAGTGGTTGAAATCAGAGAGAAGCTGAAGGCAGCGCAATCCATGAAGAAAAGCTACTCGGATAAGAGGAGACGAGAGTTGAGTTTCAATGAAGGAGATTTCGTCTACCTCGAGGTCTCACCGATTCGAGGGACTCGAAGGTTTCAGGTTCAAGGAAAATTAGCCCCTCGATATGTTAGACCATACCAAGTACTGAAGAGAGTTGGAGTTGTGGCATACCGTATTCAGTTGCCTGAAGAAATGTCAGATATATATCCAATGTTCCATGTCTCTCAGCTAAGGAAATGTTTGAGAGTGCTTGAAGATCAAGTACTGGTGGAAACAATAGACTTACAGAAAGATCTTCGGTATCAAGAGGTGTCTGTCAAAATCCTAAACACTATCACCAAGAGGACAAGAAATTCAGTGGTGTGGAGTGGAATCGCGGCGGGGCGGAGGAGCAGGAGGCGGGGTGCCACCGTGCCGGGGTGGAGCGGGCGGGGTGTCGAGTGGGTGGGGTGCCAGCTGGGTGCGGCCACGTGGGATGGTGGCGGGGCGCGACCTCGTGGGACGGCGCACGGCGGCAGCCTCACGGGACACATGTGGGAGGCGGCCATCGTGGCCTCGCGGGACGGCAGTGGTATGGGAGTGTGGGGGGTGCCTGGGTGGGTGCGGTGCGGAGTGCGGATAAGGATGTTGCTTTTAGTGGGCCGAATGTTTTCGGTGCCCCGATGGAGCTCCACGAGTGATTTTAAAAACCCGCCCCAAACCCGCGGTATTTCGGGTATGCGAACCCAAAAAACCGTGCGCGAAAACTAGAAACCAAAACCGAAACCCATGGATATCCACCCCGAAACTGATCCGCTGCCATCCTTACATATGCTATTTCACACCACCGACCACCTATGTCGCTGCACGCCTCCAAGGCCTCGTGCTCGCCCAACCGGCCACGTGTGTTGCTGCGGTGGGGCCATGGGAGGAGGTGGGGATTGAGGAGGATGGGCGCTTAGGCGGTGGTCGCATCTTGCTCTCACGTGGGGTGGGGGATCGAGCATGTGGTGCAACTGTGGCAGAACCACCCAAATTAATCTGGCTAAAGTGAACTCAACTTCACCTCACATGCGAACTGACACTTTAATCAAGTTAAAATGGTAGTCTGTCGGGTTTCACCCGATAAACCATTTGTCTCGGATCGAAACAAAGCATACTCGCACGAAGATGAGTCCCGATATTACAACAATCCAAACAAATTATTACATGTCCCAATTCAGTTATTACAACTCAAGAGTTCAAAATGCATATAAGTAAAGTTTTCAGAGTTCAAGCAGCAAAAAAATAAAGCGAGCAATACAATGGTGAAGCCTGCCATGACATCAGTTACCACGATCCTCGCCGACCGAGGATGGGTCCCATTCGATAGTCCAACCCGGAGGGAGTTGGGACGGCCGGGTCACACTGGCAACCAAGTCAACAACAAAGCCTCAAAAACATAGCCATAAGTAAGGCTGAGTATACTAATACTCAACAAGGCTTACTCGTCAGGTGGTAACTACTCCACCGACTCCTAAACATGCAAGGCTTTTTAGCTGAGGGGTTTGTTTTGCTAAAATCATCTAAAGTAGATCCTTACTTTCAAGTTTTAGCATGATTTCTAGGTAAACACCTATTCTAAGCAAACATGGTTTCTAGGTAAACACCTATTCTAAGCAAACATGGTGAACAGGCAAATTAATCAAGCATCAGTATTATTCATCATCCTTTGTTCCACTTCTTACTCAGTGCAGCATAGTGATCAAGCAGTCTCAAACAGTGCGAGGCAGACAATTCAAATCGAGTTTCTTAACCTTGCAAGGTGAACCTAAACCCATGATATATGCTACTGCCGCGCTGGGTTCACATATATCAGTGGTTCCCGTCAATTCGTGGCATTTGTCCAGAGCCCACTTTCCTTGGAATATAATGCCCCAACGGTCCTTAAATGCCCAAAATGCCCAAAGTTCTCTCAAGATCCGGTGCTGAGGTGAGGAGGCAAGATGCTTAGGGTGTGTTTGGTTGGGCTTTTAAACCTAATTTTGCTTTTGCAAAATCCAAAAGCCAACTAAAGGGCCTAAAAGCCACAGGTGCCCAAAAGCTGCTTTTGCTCTAGTACAAAACCAAAAGCACATTCCCCCATGCTTTCAAGTGCTTGTTGGACAAAAAATTATCCACCTGCCACTGGTTATGAACATACCTGTTCGTTTCCTCCCCCGTTCTATTTTTCTCCCGCACACACACACGCACAATCCCTTCGCCTCCATCTACCTCCTCCCACTGCCCCTCCACCTCCGGACACCTCCTCCCACCGCCCCGCCACCACCAGACGCCCCCGGCTGCCAGCCCACCGCCCGCCGCCCCTGGATGCTCACCACCCGCCGCTCGCCATAGACGCGCACCAGGAGCTGCTCCTCCTCCTCCTTGCCACCGGGCCCCACGCCCCCGCTGCTCGCCATGGCCATTGACCACAAGCTTGAGCACCTCCTCACGTCGGCGTCGGCGCTCGCGGGCCCCGTGCCCCCACTGCCGCCCGTCGCGGTGGGGGCGCCTATTGCGGAGGTCAAGTTCGTGTGGAAGCGGATCCAGCCGAAGATCTAGGAGCTCCGGAGGCAATACTCGTTGCTGGTGCTCGACAGCGGCGGGTGGCCACCCGACACCAGCAGCCTCCGTATCAACCTCTTCAGGATTACAGCCATTCACAACGCCATTGTGGCCGAGGGGGATGGCGCCGAGGGGTGGACGACACGTTCGCGCTGCGGAAGGGGGAACGGGGCGAGGAGGGGAGGAAGGAGTGGGAGGTGGTGAGGATGATATGGAGCAGGCTCAAGTGACATGTTTGCTAGATTACATGGCCGTGGCGAGGTGGTGCAGGTGGCCGATCACCAAGAGCGCCCACGGCGACGGGGGCAGCCACGCGCCGCCGCCTCGCCCTTGCCGGCACGACACTGCACGGTGGAGCCACAGCAATGAGATGACGGCAAAGAGTGGGAGGAGGAGGAGCAGGTGCAGTAGGAGCGACGCCATGGCCGCAGCCATGTTGGCTGGTGCTCAAATGATTGAGTGGATGGAAGAAGCAGAGCACAAGTCAAGTGTTGCTTTGACAGTTATCCCAAAAGACAGAAAGTGTTGCCGGGCGAGGGCTCCGCCGCCGTGGGGTGGACAGGCCAGCGGGAGGAAGAATAAGGGGCGCTCGTCAGTGAGAGAGGAAGAGAGTTGAGTGGGGTAGACTGTGGATGACACGTAGGATCCACTCGATAGTTTATTCAGAAGTTACAACCGCTCTAACCAAACGACAGTTTAATCGAAGGAGGAATGTGATGAAGTAGCATCAAGGCTCCAAGAGGCTTCAATTTTCATCATTGAGCAGTGAGGAAATCCATCACCAGTGGTGGATTTAGGATATATTTCATAGAGGAACGAGATCAGAGGATGTCGTGTGCTGCGGGAGGAAGACGATAGGAGGGCAGGAAGGCACAGCTTTTTATTTTTTTAATTTATATTTATATATATCACCCAGCGTTTATGTTGCTTCAGGGGCGCTTGATGTAGGCCAAATAGGACATCTTGTTCCTTTACTCAGGACACGCAACAGAACACCACGAAAAGGCTTTGTTTCAAAAGGTAGTGTGGGCATTAAGGTAAATGATGATGTAGGAAGGTTTTTCCAAACAAGAAAAGGTTTGAGATAAGGAGACCCACTTTCCCCGATGCTCTTCAATTTAGTTGCTGACATGTTGGTAATTTTGTTGGAAAGGGCAAAAGAGGATGGAGAAATCTCAGACTTAATTCCACATCTTGTTGATAACGGTGTTTCCATACTACAATATGCAAACGATATAATTTTGTTTATGGAACATAATTTCGAGGAGGCTAACAATATGAAGCTTGTGCTTACAGCTTTTGAGCATCTTTCTGGCCTCAAGATAAACTTCCGTAAGAGGCTAACAATATGAGGCTTGCGCTTACAGCTTTTGAGCATCTTTCTGGCCTCAAGATAAACTTCCGTAAGAGTGAATTATTTTGTTATGGTGATGCAAAGGAGGCACAACGAGAGTACATGGATATTTTTGGATGTCACGTTGGGGAGACTCCTTTTTGATACTTAGGTATCCCATTGCACCATACTCAACTTTGTAATAAAGATTGGAAAGTCATAGAGGAAATATTAGAAAGGAAACTAAGTACATGGGAGAGCAAGATGCTATCCTATGGAGGAAGGCTAACTCTCGTTAACTTGGTCCTAAGCAATCTTACAATGTACATGATCTCATTTTATGAAATACCCAAAGAAGTTCTTAAGAACATAGATTACTTCGGATCTAGATTCTTTTGGTTAAGGGGATGGGCACAAAAGAAAGTATAGATTGACAAAATGGAACATTTTGTGTAGACCAAGAGACCAGGGAGGTCTAGGAATCTTGGATCTAGAAGTCCAAAATAAATGCCTCTTAAGTAAATGGCTTTTCAAGCTCATTAATGAAGATGGAATCTGGCAAAAAAAAATCTAAAAAAATACCTAGGCTCAAAAACTCTGGTGAAAAAACCAGGTGATTCACATTTTTGGTCTAGATTAATGAAAGTCAAAGAGGATTTCCTTGGTTGTGGAACCTTTAAAATTCAAAATGGGGAAGAAAACAGATTTTGGGAAGACAAATGGCTTGGAAACACTAGTTTCATGAACTAATGCCCAGCTCTCTACAATCTAGTAATTCGGAAGGATAACACAGTGAAACAGGTCATGACTTCAGTTCCTCTTAATATTTCTTTTAGAAGAGTTCTAAGGGGAAATAATATGTCGAATTGGAATGAGCTGGTAACAAAGATTGCAGGTATCCAGCTTGTAGATCAACCAGATATGTTCATTTGGTCCTTGCAAAAAAATGGAGTCTTCTCTGTTCAGTCAATGCACAAAGCGATTCTAAATGTGAGGGTTGTACCAATTAACAAACCACTTTGGAAATTAAAACTTCCTCTAAAAGTAAAAGTCTCCCTTTTGTTCCTTCATCGTGGGGTTATTCCAACTGAAGATAACTTGGTTAGGCAAAATTGGCATGGAAATGAGAAATGTTGCTACCGTAGTAATAATAAAACTATACATCACCTCATTTTTAATGTCACATGGCTAGATTGATTTGTTGAATACTTCAAACCACCATTGGCTTACAAATACCTAACAATGTCATTCATATGTTTGGGTCATGGCTATAAGGTATTAGATGGAAGGAAAAACATTTAATATTGGCAGGCGTTAGTGTTGTTTGTTGGGCCATATGGCTTAGCAGGAATGACATGTCTTTCATAAAGTAAACACACAATCTTGTTTGCAGATCCTTTTCAGGGCAACACATTGGATAAGATTTTGGGCATTGCTCCAGAAGGAGGAAGACAGGGACATTATACCAAAGGCTTGTCGAGCTTTGGAGACCACAGCTATGGAGATCTTCGCAAGAAATAGATGGTCATTTAGTAATAGGGTATGCATATAAGCTATTACTTTATCCAATCATTTTTAGATCATGCATAGTTGTTTTTTAATAATGGCTGGATATTTCGCACTGTGAGGCTGAAATATTGAACTATTCCTTTATTAAAAAAAAGAACACCACGAACGCATATATTTTGTATACCTACAAATGCTAAACAAATTGTATTAGGTACCAGAAATGCTTAGATGATGAAAAAATCTACAACAGCTAGACTGATGGGGAAACAACCCGAAACCTAATAAAGAAGAAAACATCTTATCCGAGGAATAGGAAATTGGCACGTATGATTTGTTACATATCAATAGTTGAATATGTTTCTGATTTTATTTATGGTACTGGTCGAATTGTTTGGTTTCCGATTCAAATAAACACTAGAAAAAATACCCGCACGTTGTTACAGGTTCTACCCGTTCTCCGATCAATCCGCTGGTAAGAAACAATCATACAGAATGGATCATCCTTTGTGAAATTTAGTATGCACCTTCAGCTTCGATATTGATGGATTTGCACTTGCTCCTCAACACATAGTCCCCATCCATTATTCATGTCAATATGGTGCTGAGGAGCTAAGGGCCTAAGTCTAAGTAGCTTTTCAATTCCACAACAAGTGTAACTAAACCCAATGGACTCGATAGCAATCTCTTCTACGCTAGTTTTCCAAGCTAAAGTAATAAAACTCAAATCTTGTCCCAAGCCACACGGCGCTTGCGAGGGCACCGTGGCTCGCCACATCCTCCCGCGCTAGGCTGCCTCGTCCTAACTTCACCACTCTTGCGAGGCCCAAACATCTCCATCGCTCGCTATCGCTTCTAGCATCCGGCCAAATCAACGCGTGCGTTCGCTCGCTCACTAGGATGCCAAGGCGCTGGCCTCACTACGAGCTGCGAGAGCTGCATCTATTTGTTATCCATGGCCCCCCACCCAAATGGCATGCCCGTACCACCACTACTACATCTTTTCCATCAAGCAGCTCAACACGCTGGGGTGTGGCCGCCGTGTTGGCCTTCTCCACCACACTCTCACTCTTAGATATCTCCATCACGGTACTCCTTCTCCCCTACCTCCTCGCCCTCGCCAAGTCGCCTTCACGCAGCGTCCGGGAAAGCCCAACCTGGCTGCGCCCGTCTTCCCAAACCTCGATGATGGCTCTGCAAATATGGGGTTGTTGTATGGATAGTCCCAAATATGGAGCTAGACATTAAGACGTGTCTAACACGGAGACTAGAATATATAGAACTAGTTAAAGATAAGGAAAGTACTCGTTGAAATAAGAGTAGGATTTCTCTAGTATCATCCGACAAGTTTTCTTGTATTAACCAACCTATAACCCCTGCCCCCGGATATATAAGACGAGGCCAAAGCAATCCAATACACCCAACGCAATACAAACATATGGGACATAGAGTATTACGCTACGCAACTGTCCAAACCTGTCTAAATCGTGTCTCAGTGTTCACCTTTGAGTTCTTGATCTTGATAAAATCCCACCAACAAATCCACTACCTCAGGATACCTCTCGGTAGGTTGTCGGTCTAAATACCGACAGCTGGCACGCTAGGTAGGGGTACTGGAGCTGATACAGGGACAAATGGAAAATGTGAAAGGGAAAACGTATAACTCCTTCTGTGTGATACACATGGTCTTAGGATTTTTTCTAGAAATGTAAATTTGATTGATAGTTAACCATTATTTCGGGATATGATACAATTTTTCTCCAAGAGGTGGAAACATTGCCATGTCCACTGCCTATTTTTTACTCTTCAGCCTACAAAACTAGTCGGCTAATGGCTCGGGGGCTGTGTGACACGTGTCCATCAGCAAGGTGTTTTGATTTTTCTCGGATTTAAAGGGAAAGGAAACAACCCTCAGCCTGATTCTTTGATTCAACCTAAAACTCATGGGCTACTGCATATGGAGTGCGACTTTCATTGCACTTCCATATAAAATTCAAAGATGAAGATTACATAATCCAGTTGAATGGGGCTTGAGCACATCATAGCCTCATGGTAACTTTGAGAAACTTTGAAGATTTAGCTAGACAAAGTACTCAAGGAGCACCAAACTACTCAGCGAGCATCTGGAAAGTACTTGAGGGATGCAACACTCAACTAAGAAGTACTTGGGGGCTTGTCGGATGTACATCTATGCGCACCAGCAGGTATGGACAGCCCCAAATATGGGGCTGGACATTAAGACATGTCTTATATGAACACTATGGTGCAAGATGGCATAGTAGATCACGGAATCGATAGAATTAGTCGAGGATAAGTAAAGTACTTGTTGAAATAAGAGTAGGTTTCTTCTAGTTGCATATGACTAGTATTCTTGTAATAAGCGATCTGTAACCCTGCCTCAAGATATATAAAGAGAGGCAGGGACCCCCTCAAAAGCAATCCAATATGTGGCAGAACCGTCCAGTTTAAACTAACTCAAGTACGTCGATTCAGGCTCTGAGCGTCCAACACACACCACGTACTTGAATCAGTGTAAACCCGATAGTCCGTCGGGTGTCCTCAACTCACCCAAAGACTCCACTTTCAACTGATACATCCATATATTCCAGATCGCACATGCAGGAGCTTGTCACAGATATTACAACTTTAAACAAATAATTTACAGCAATGGGATATTACAAACCATCAGATAGTTGTCTTTCCTCATCTTCGGGAGCTTCCTCCTCCAAGCACAGGTCATCTACTGACCTTCTTCAACCGCAACAATGGTTACACAAACCTTGAGTACAAAGGTACTCTGCAAGACTAACCCTTCAATGGATAATACTTCAAGGGCATGCAAGGCTTTCTTTGGGTTCATACTGACATAGGTTTAGCAAAAAAAGCTTACTAAGAGTAGGTCCTTAAAACATCTTTTATTTCATCTTAGTTGCTAGACTTCTTATATTTTAAAGCTTTGACTCCAAGCCAAAACAAGCATGCTAACATCATAAAGCATTTATAACATCATTAGCAATCAAATTTAAGATTATGGTCAGAGGTCAAGCGGTATTCATATCCCAGAAGAGCGGCGATTCGAATCGATTTACATCCTGCAGGATGGGGAGCTAATCACACGACACGCACGTGGCACTTTTCCATCTTCGACTTATGTCACCTGAACTGAGCTCACATAGCTCGGGGTTGTGTCCTCAGGTACATCATTGTCTGGTCAAAGGTCCCATGAGTTAATGCCCACGACCCCGCCCACCGGTCCACGTCAAGTACGGCAAGTCACAGTTCAAACTTCGGCACCTCAAGAGTACATTAGTTTACTGGATCCCACATAACGGCATGTGATTAGGGCATTCAAAGCATGACCAAATGGCCACCAATCAAACAGACCTTATATCCATTATCCGAACAGGACTAGAACTTCAACTTCTTCATCAACATCTTTTAACATCAAACCAATGTCTTGTCTGACTCTTCATTAAACAATTTTTTTGCACTCTAAAAAATTTTAGATGTTATCCTTATGCAAGTAACGGGGAATTACTTGACTTCTGCGACACTAGCAGATTAGACTTAACCTTCAGCTTTTAAATAGATGGCAAAGATGTCCTTAAAACAAGGAAGTTAGGAATGCATAAAAGGACTCCAATCAACTCCTAGACTTAATTGACAATCATGAAATAAAGGAATTTGGCCTCAAATTAGCAAGTTTAAATATGATTAATGCACCAGGGCTTGCCTTGCTGCTCATCGAGGTCAGTGGTCTCGGCGACGAGCTCTGTGGTAGCTTCGGGACCTTGCTCCACCACAATCACATCCTCACCTTCCTGAGCTAGCTCAGACAAGATCTGCACGTACTCCACCTCCAGCGGCTCCAAATCTACATGGAAATGATGCAATGAATGTAAGCAACATAAACTAACTATCCTCTTAATTTTATAAAGGATAACCAATTCCAATAAGAGCTTGTTATATTTTTCCTAGAACAAGAGTTATTTACCTAACCAAGGAATAACTATAAAACAATAAAATAGGATTTATCCTAATTTTTTGAACACAAGAAAAGCACTTAAACACATTTTAAATTACTAAATTATTTTAATAAATTATAATGGTCACTTATTTTTATTAACTATAAAATAGCTTTTAGTCCTTGTTTTGAATTTTTCCTAAATTTTATCTATTTAAGGAGGCAATTAAAGGAAATACATGATGTTTAAATATACATCCTAATTTTAAAAGAGGTTTAAATAAGAAAAAACAAAATATTTTCCTATGCCCTTTTATGATTTTATTGCGTGATACGTAAACATATGAACTCAATAAAGTTAGCTTCATAAATTTTGGAGTTTTCTACAAATAGTTATGAATTATGGAAGTTTAAGCCTATTGAAATGCATTTTCAAACGAAAACAGTACTACTTTGCACAAAACCCCCTTGCTTCCTCTCGATTCATGCTCGTAGTCCTTGGACTTAACAAAACAGGGCCTCCAGCCTTGACCGAGGCCTTGCGAGGTTGACCAGCGGCGAGCTTCCTCCACGACAAGAAGTACCCATATAGACTCGGCTTGGCACGGCGCATCCACTGGTGGAGCTATTGGCGACAGACAATGGGTAGCGACTACGGCGATGGTGGTGACGCGCGGCACAACGGTGGCGCAGCAACTCCAGCGGCACGGCGACCAAAACTTGGACAAGAACTGGCTCAAAAGCATCTACGCGAGCTCTCGCTTCACCTCCTCCAGCTCGCGTCCTCAGCGCATGGCTCAAACGAGCTCTCTTCATCGGCGGCCATGGCCACGGTGGGTTCTGGCTAGGGTTGCGCATTCTGGCCACCCTAGCAATCCTCTACCCCAATGGGCGCACGCATGAGCATCTAAGAGCTCCAAAGGGCTCATTACTGCAGTAATATTGGACGAAGAGGGCCGGGAAGGTGGTTCTCACCGTTGGGCATCGATGGTGGCCAGCGTAACAGGACAAGGTCGGCAGCAGTGCTGCAGCAGTTTTCCTTGGACAAGAGGTGGTCGGGGTTGTTGGAGAGGTTGTTATGGTGTGGTAGGTGAGAGGAATCGACCAGAGATGGCTCGTCGATGACGAACTTGGCGGTGAGGTGAGGCGGGTGGAACTGGACGGGAGTGGGCAGGAAAAGAAGATGATGACGGCGGCACTGTAAACATTCAAAGTTTCACCATGATCCATTTAGCCTGCCTGCTCTGGCCTCTTCGTTCATTGTCACGTGGCAGCGCGAAAATTACCGGCAGCTGCTTAGGTGGTGGACGGCGGCGCATGGTGAAGCAAGCACTGCTGCTGCCACCGTCAGTTGGTAGTGGGCGTCACCTCCCACGCACCACAAAATAGAGTAAAGCAATGCAAGCCAATACAGTAGAGCATGCATAACAAAATTGACTACCTCACCCGCTACTTATGCACTAACCACATCACATCACCAATTGTAAGAGTGCCCCGGACGATGCTCCCCACCACGATCCCAGCCAACACCCCACAAGACGGTCCAGCAGGCCACTGCGTCTCGGGCGGCGGAGGGCTAGAATGATGGTGGCGGAGGGGGTGAAGGGGCAGCAGCCGGCAGTTGGAACCGCCTCCTTGCGCCCCTCCACATCCCCCCCCACATGCCGTAAAGCATCCACACCGAGTCGATGCCGAGGTTGGCTTCAGCAAAGGTGTCGTACTCATTGACGCTATAGAGACAGCTGCGGTCCGGGTTGTCTACAGTATCCAACACCGCCGAGTAGTAGCTTGGAGGAGGAACGGCTGTCAAGAGTGTACACTGCTCCACCAGCCTTGCCGCAAGAGTAGAGCTGTTGCAATTCAGCGCCATTTAGATAGATGTGTTGTGTTTGTGGGTAACAGTTAACTCAAATGAAACCAACTAACTGCAGACCGACTACTCTAGCTACTTTCATTGATCCATGGTAAAAAAAAATAAACTACTATTGCTGTAAAGAACAATTGTATACCGATCCTACACACTCCATCTTCTTTATTGGCCAGGAATGGAAACAATTGCATACCTGGCCACTGACACCATGATGTCATAGGGCCTGGCACGGGTGGGGTTGGGAGCTCGTAGTTGCTGTAGAGTCAGACATGAAATAAATATATGATCCAACAAGTCTTTTGCTGCATGCAGCTAGTTCAACACAGTGCGTGCACGGGGTGAGTGTTGAAATATGCGATGCGTACTTGAAACATTCTAGAATATTATGGAGATCTCAAGACTAACTTGGCCATGTATAAGGATAAGATCATGGCAAGGTAAAAAGGTTCTAGATAATTGGAGAGAATACATGAGCCATAATTGCCATGCTTCATGGTGAAGTGTAGAATACTCTAGAACTAGATATTTTAGCATGGTAGAAATATAAGAAACTAGATAAGGATGAGGAGGGTTCTAGAGTTAGAATATTTTGTATCGAAGAGTGTGGAAGTTGCCACATGGCAACACCATAATGATCATTAGCACCTATAAATAGAGGTTCTCCCCTCCCTCCTATCCGATTTCTCAACGGTGAGCGAGGTCAACTAGTAGCATATACATGCAGAATGTAGTATAATAAATAAAGACCAGACAGTGAGCTGAGAGACAGTAAACTAAGAAAGGATCCATCGATATTTGAGACTTGAAGTATTGGAGTAATATACAAAATCATGTAATTGGGGAATTGGTGTAATAATATTGTAAATATGTATTTTTCATCTCTTAAGTATTTTGGAAGTGTCCTCATGTTTTAATTGGTGTAAATCGACCCCTTAATTTATTATATCGATGCACTAATCATCCCCATTCTAACATTTTTTCGTACAATATTTGGTTAGATACATCATTTTTGTCAGTATTTTACCGTTACCGTTTTGTCATTGTATAGGTTAGACATAGATTTTTATACATATACATATTGAAGTGTGCACTCAGATCGTTTGTGCTCTAGCTTCGCCCCTATCGGTTGCTGCTCCAAGTGCATAGAAATACAGGCTCTTCTTGAGTGATAATAGTCCAGAAGCAAACATAAAATCTTCAAGCACCATTAACCAAAGTTTTAGATTGTTCATAGATCTACAACCGATTGATAGGAATTTTGCCCAAAGGATGCACGGTTTGGGAGATAGAGGGTTCTGAACTTTTGGCCATGAACTGGACACTTTCAGGATTCAGCCTCAGACTTCATTGCATTTTTGATAGAGTTCAAAACAGCATAAGGTTCAAAATTTGAGCTCCAAACAAAATGGACAGACTCTGTTTTCTATAATCAGCAACTAGTCCAAGGTCTCCACTGAAACGAACTGGATTTCCATGAGGAGAATCAGACTCCCTATATCCTCGTGATAGTTCTGGATCAGTAGCTATCACATACAGAACTCATTTCAGCACAATATCACATCCATACAACGATAACAGTACAAGTTATTTATTAATCCCAGAATATGAGAGTACGATCCGATACATGCCCCTTGGGCTAAACAACACAAATAAATCCAACGCAGCGGTAACTAGCTTCTGGAAGCGTCTCCATCTTCACAACCATCTCCACAGGTATTCTTGAGCGTAGCACTCAACCCTCAGTCGTACCATCCATCATAGTTGTTGTCGAAGTCGGACTCATAACCTGAGTTGTCCCCAAGGATTGGGACAGGTCCACATCACCATCCGTATGCAAGCTTTAAGTGTCCTAATACTAAGGGTCAACAATATAGTCAAGGAATGGGCTCGGGTTTCCTAAGCAGCAGTAAGCATAAAGGTATAAAACACCATATCCATCATCCCATCCTCTCAACACATCGGGCATACCTGCCTTGACAGGGTCCCTATCACCAACATCCTAACTCCATACTAGGATTGAGGCGAAGACTCCCTCTCTTCGCCTCTAAACAACTACGGCCGGATCCTAAAAGGAAAGGGAGCAACTTCCCCTCTTCCCAACTGCAATTGCGGCTCACTTCTCACAGCTAACTCTAAGGGGGAGGTAAACATATCCCAAAATAATGGAGAGTCGTCGTGACACAGGATTGTTCATGACCGAGGATGCAGCTATATGTATAGTTTTAATTCTGCAGAGTGTGTACACCTGGACCCATCTCGGAGTGAGCCCAAACAGTCCGTCGACCGAGAGAACATCACCCTATCAAGCGAAGGACCTGGGAGTTACAATACCATTCTGCATCCGGGCTCGGATGCGATCCCCTGTAGTGGACCACCCCGGAACTATGAAGCACTCCCACCAGGGCCAATCAGGGGTAAAAGCAAATCAGGGGGCAAAAGGTCAACACCACTCCCCCCTACACTGATACTCTATCCTATGGCAGGTATGGTACCGCACTTGCTAGTCTCGACCTGGGCCTAAACCCATAATTCGACGAGTGGCGTGCACGTTTAACATATTCCTGTAAAGCATGGTGACCCAATCGGTTTCAGACCGGGTCGAGCTCCGAACTCCCAAAAGCGACTCCACAACGTGGTCCGCAACGGCACCCATAATAGGTATTACCCCTAACTCCTATGCTCCTCAATCGTGTACTCGCAACAAGTACAAAACAGGGAACGCCCGAGAACAGATCCCAAGCCCCCAATTCAAAGATTGGGTTGTGTAAAGCTCACCCCCATCAAGTATCCCAAAAACACCTTCTCCCACACATGCCCAAGAATCCTAATCGCAATATCCCATACACATGCAAGCATCGCACATAGCATATATAAGTAATATGGCATTAGGTCAAACAAGGATTCAAGGTATAAAGTAGGCTATGCATGGTTCATCATCATATGAAGAAATAAAGCGGTAGCATACTAGTTAGCAATGCCTAATGGGTGTTCAAATCAAATGGGTGCGAACCTGAGTAGTCTTCCTCCTCGTAGTGGTCCTCGAACGGCTTCGGCTCTGGGTTCAGCTTCGAGTCTTCGGCGGCTCCTAATTACACAATTATCATAATTACCGGGGATCTATTTGCAATGAAAATCCAAAAGAGATCTATAGAGGACCCAAACAAGAACAAGGCCTAGTCTATCGTGTGCTTCATGATTTTAGAAAAATTATGAAACCAAGCACATTGATAAAAAAAAATATGTGTTACAACGGAGCTGAAGATGTTTGAATCAAACATAAAAGATATTTTTGTATGGTAACTCAATAAAAGATAACATAACAAATTATACTCACGAATAGCTTTTATGTTTGTGCTAAAGAAATATCTTTTATGGTTGAAGCCACGCGAATATTCAATATGCGTAAATGAAAATCATGAAGTATGTTATCTATGTTTGTGCATTAACGTCATTTAGGCGCTCAAATATTCCAAACTTGATACTCCTGAGGGCGGCCGCGAGTCATGACGAAGAGGGTTGTAAACTAACTTTAATGCTTCCGAACGAGGACTCCAAATGGCATGCGACCGCGAGGGATGACAGGGACTCCGATCTAGCTAGTTCCTAACAGCATGGGGCCACGAGCGGAGACAGTGGAACCTTCATGATGGAAGGTGGACGGAGTTGCCTCACTGGTGTTCCATCCGGCAGTACTAGTGATGTGATTCTGAGGACTGCGGTTGCCGTTGATTGATGATAGCATTGGAGGCCATGCTGATTTTGAACCATCAGATTCGTTCCAGGGGACATATTACTATTGTGGTCTTTAAAAAAAAGGCTTCGTTCAAGTATGTTTTGTTCAGATCTTGCTTGTTTGTCCTCTTTTTCACTAAAGGTAAGATCCAAAGTGATAGAGAACAACACAGAGTAGCTATGTGGTTACGATGGATGCGAATGAGAAGAAGACTTTTATCGGATTTGATTGTAACTTCTTTCTTGGCATGGTCTATTCTATATTATTTTGTGTTTTCATTAATATAAATCAAGTACAAGATGCCCTAGGGTGTCTTTTGTGCAAAAAAAATGCTAAGCAGGACAATGGTCTTTGGACTTTAGTAAAAGAGCATGTAGTGTACTTGTTAGCCCTCTTGAAATTTAAAATGTTCTCATGTACAGTCCTCTTGAAACTTGGATGATATAGTTTTTCCTCTTGGTGTATAGTCTAATTCTGATTTATTATACTAGTCCATCAACCCGTGCTCCCGCACGGGCTAATATTTTTAGAAGCTATTGTATATAAAAATTATTTAAAAATTAAACTCTTAGCTAATAATCAAAATTGTTTACCTACTACTCTCTTATTTTTCCAATACTTCAACATAATAATTATATAGATATGTACCTATCTTTGTCCAGTTGTGATTGCTTTTTAATCAATAATTACTCTATGTACTTTTTCATCCATATTCATACTTTTTCCATTTTGTATCACACCTCCAATCCTTCATACATTATGTTTAGCATACAAATCAATATTTTTCATCAATTCCTCACATACATGTATAAATGGTCTAAATGGTGGCACTCATCATGTGTATATACTTTAACTTAGTATTTTTATATTAACAATGACATAGATAGATAATTTAGAATCATATATTAATTTTCTTTTTGACATTTCTGTATGATGCACATGAAAATAATTAGATTAATATTTAGGTGTCTACTTTAGGTTATTTTTAATATCGACCATACGTGGGTAGCATAGATAAAATTTTAGAATGATTGCTTTATAATGATGTGTATTAGTAAATTGGATGAAGATTATGAGGTTACTTTATATTATTTTTTATAATAGCTGAGCTCGATAATTTAGATATAGGTTTAGAGCTCATTTTTTAATATTTTCACCATGATAGTGGTAGGTAACTTTTTAGAAATATAATAAATCAATGGCTATGATTATTAGAGTTTACATGATTGGTGTTTGATGTTTTTAATTTTTATGAGAATTTCTCTCTTTTTTATAGCTTGTCTCGTGGGAACTAATGTGGAGTCTCCAATAGAAAAAAAATGTAGGGTTACCTCATGTTATTTTTAATAATAGCATGTGTGGGTAATATAGATGCAAATTTAAGGGGTTACTTAAAATTAACTAATAGTGGTAGGCAATTCAGTTGCAAATTAGGGGGTTATTTTAAATATTGTTTATAATGGCATAAGTGGGTAATGTTGATGAAGATTAGGGGGTTACTTTAATTAATTTTATATAATGGCAGAGGTGGGTAATTTATATATAGATTTAGGAGGTTACTTTAGTCTATTTTCATAATGGCATAGGTGGGTAATTTTTTAAAAACATAATAGATCCAATGGCTATAATGATTTGAATCTATCGATCGATGGTAAGATGTTTTGCTTTTTTGTGAAAATTTCTAGGATTTCTCTCTTTTTCTAGAGTGTCCACCTAAGAATCCTAGGTGGCTTCACCTGGAGGCTTTAAAAGGAGCCTCCAATTAGTAATAGTAAGATTGTCTTAAACATGAATCCAATTTCAGTTAACATCTTTGCATTTCGTGAGATAAGTAACATTCCTGCGAAACAAGTTTACCATTTCCCTTATCATAGTGTTCATTTCATTTTTAAAATTGGCATGGTTCTTGTGAAAGGGACACGATAATGTAATCAATGACTTACTTATTCATATCATCATGATTTGTTTTACCATACCAACATGTAGCACGTGCGACACGTGAGTTACCAGTAACTCTAAAAAGACAAGGTTCAGGCGATAGCCAGCTCTAACATCATATGGTAGATAAGCTAGCAAAACACTGAACTGAATTTAGCTATTACAACAAATCCAATTGCTCTACAGACAGTGGTAAGTTTGAGGTTTTGAACCAACCCATTTGCGCCATGTCCTTCGCCATAAGCAAGACTTGCCATTAATGTGGGATCAAGAACAAGATTTCACTGGGTTTGTTAGGGAACTTCCGTTGAATCGCCATCTTGTTCATGTTCTTCTTTACGGTCCACGGTACGCCTGCAAACGAAAAGGTCTTTGTTTTTTTTATGGCAAATTTAATTGGCATCTAACTTGCTGGTAAGTCAGCTGCCAAAATAGGAAAGCCTTCCTGATGACAAGTCTCTTAGCTTTTTGTTCAGCCTTGTATCAGCAATATTTATGCAAAACCCAGTGGACATTGATTATTTTTCTTCAAATAAACTTTTTGCGCCGATGAATAAACATATCGCTCTGTTTTTTTTTTAAAGCCAAACTTGTTCTTCACACATTCATAAACAGGCGGTAGGATGCATGACTGCAAAACATCTCTGCACAAAAGTCCCCAGTTCAGCCCAGAGTGACCGAACAAGGATACATCAACGCCTTTGAATTACCAAGGCCATTGTTTCCATCAGCCATTAGGAGCAAAAACTCACTCCACACCACCAAAAAGTGCACGACAAGCTCCGCACCTTATATTACTAGATATATGCCCCCAGCTTCCTAGCTACTTTGCAATCTTGGAGATGACAGACTCAAAAGCCCCCACCAGGGCCTTCACCCTGCTCTTCCTCGTCTTCACGAGCTTGCTCGCCGTCTCCTCGATCACGTTGTTGTACAGCCTCTGGCTCTTCTTCTTGTCCAGCGTCTTCTGGTGCCTCAGCGCCACCGCCGGCACGACGAACCCGGCGCCCGCGCCACCGGAACCGCCGACACCCCGCCTCCGGAGGCTCCTGATCCTGAGCTGGATGCTTCTGCCAGTGCTCCCTGACGAAGGATCCTCGCCCCTCCTGGACCTCAGCCTCGCCGGCTTCTTCTCCTCCTCCGGCGGCGCTATGGGTGCCTTGGTGCTCCTGGAGCGCAGCTTGAAGGTGCCTGCTGATGAGTTCTTGCTCGCCTGCCGGGCGAACGGGTACCGCACCGACCGGCTGCTGATGCTCATGCTCATGCTCTTCACCCTCCGGTGAGCCGGGATGGGCCTGCTTGCTTCGGCTGCAGCGGCGTACTCTTCTTCTTCGTCAAGGGAATACATTGGTTTCACTTCTTTCGCGTTGGTAGCTTCATGGACCATCTCTTTCTCAAGGTCACGCAATAGGCTCGCGCGGCTTTGTATCAGGGAAGGGGAGAGGATTTGGTACCCTTGGAGGAGTTCTTGATCAATGGACATCTTCTCGACGAGCAGTGCCGCCATGGGTTTCTTCCCTTTCGGAGGCTTTGCGCTCTTCTTGTCCAGTGTTTCACCTTGAGCTCCTACACCATCACCCACTTGTCCAGTGACGATCTTGGTCTTTTCGTGTGACTTGTTCCCCTTCACCACATCCTCCTTCTCGGCCTCGCCAGAACCGATGATCGGGGCCGAGACCTTACCAGGCTGCTGTGGAGAAGATCCATGAGGTGGAACCGTAGTATCATAGGTCACGATGTCCTTCCACTCCACGCTGTCGCCACCTCCCTTACTCCCCTTGCCGGCGGCAGCCGCCTTCTCAGCGGCCCTGCTGGAATCGCCGACGCGGCGCCGGAACACCGACCGCACCTTGCCCATCACCCTGCTCTGGCTCTCAGCCGGGGCGGCCGCCGCCGGCTGCTTCCGGGCCTTGGGATGGGGCTTCTTATTCTTCGTGGCCTCCTTGTCCTCGAACGCGTGCGTGCCGCCGTACTTGCAGACGTGGTGGCAGGACCCCGCCGACGGCTTGAGGTAGCCGGGGACGGGCTTCGCGCCGCCGCCGTGGTGATGAGGCGGCGTGCTGCGTCCGGCTGACTTGGCGGCTTGAGCGGCCATCTGTACCTCCATTGAAGACCAGGTCAAGTTGCTGACTGCTGTTCCGTCGAGCAGAGTGAGTTCCAAAACTTTAGGAGAGCGTAAGTCTGCAGGGAGCGAAAATGGTTTCAGGTTTGGGTCTATGGGATGGATCGAACTCCGATTCTCTAGAACTTTTGCCTAAATTGCTAGCGGAGCACAGGGAACATCAAGAACTCACCGGCACCCCCGCCGCGCCGGATTCGGCTTCACTCGCCGCGCGCCATGGCCGCCAAGCAGAGAGCTCACCGGACACAAGGAAAGCAGAGCTAGGTCGTAGCCGTCTTCTTCGCGGCTGCTTCCTGCAAGTTTCAGGGTGGACTGGTCGCGCCTACATGTATATATATCCTGCCGTGCTCAGGCACCAGGAGCTCGAGATGAAGCATGAATGGCATCAATGCATGGGGCCGCCGGGGGTAGGAGGCGATCGGGTCAAGAAAGGGAAACGGCGGTCGGTAGCAGCTGCAGGCCGCAGCTCTCTGTTCTTTCTTTAATGGCGCGGCGTGGTGTGGATGGCGATCGATCAGGGCGGAAGAAGCTGCGGCCGGTCAGAGATTGGTGGCAGGAGGAGGTCAAACACGGCGGGAGACGATGAGCACGTGGGTGGGGTCTCAGTTTGATTTGAAGGGGTTAGGTGCGAGTTCGCGCCATTTGACTGGCTGGCTGCCCGGCGGGGCCCACCGGTAACCCACGTTTGAATTTGAACTGGTTTTCATGGGTACTGGGGCCAGGTACAGCGAGCTGGTGGCGACTGTTTTTAGACACCGTTTGTTTGGGACACTTGGTGGTTAGTGGTTACACTTAAACATCATCAAGAATTCTTGGAAACCGAACTCTCGATACTCTAAGATTGCGCGCGAGTGGAATGTTCCATGCGAATAACCAGCTAAATTTAACTGAACTTGCTAAATTTTAGCTGGGTAAATATTCTTCTAGCTGGTTGAAACCTAGCAAAACTAGTAAAAGATCAAACTAACCTTCCACCTCCCTCAGGAAAATCACCTACTTCATTAATCAAATCATCAAGTTCCAAATTTTCGATTGGATAGGAAGCTTATGTGTTGGCGTGTTGCAAGCTACAGATTGCAGCAGCAGCAGAGATGCCAGATTAGAGAGGACGGCGCCCGGGGCAGAGATGCCAGATTAGAGAGAATGATATGATACGGGTCAATTAAGCATCGTAGGCATATAGACCAACGTTAAGCGAATCATTAATCAAGGTAGTACACCGTTTACTACCATGCTGCTACTGTGTGATTTTATTTACACGTTACTAGAGTATTCTGATCTGGCACGTGACAACTTTTGGTCATCGGTCAGTAGCCTTGACTATGTTGCCTTGAAAAAAATAAACCTTGTTGCTGTCTATTATTCTTCAGAGAGCCTAGCTACATGGCGTCAGGGCAAAGCCGCAAGCTGAATTTTCGGAGTCTAGGTGGAAATCAAATGCAGCAAAAGATCTGCGAGACAGGTCAGCAAACCAGGCCTTTTCGTACTAGAACCAAATCACTGGCATAATCTCGAGAAGAAAGAAGAAGCAAAACATTGGCAAAAAGAATGCAAAATCTCTAGTGAAACGAAGAAGAAAAATATTGGCAAAAAAATTAAGATCAGCTCAGTTTGCTCGAATCATCTGGATGTCAGATGTGCGTGACGACCCAAGTTGCCACAAGAGCATTTCATCATAGCCTGGGGGGAATACTGCGGCTGGAAGGGTTCGAACCCTCAATCTCTAGGACAATCACCAACCAGCCAAGTAAACCAACTGCGCCACCACCCCGCTTGTTCCCTTACTCGAATGAGAAACAATATAAACGTACTGTCGAGCGAATGATGCGGGTCAATTAAGCATCACAGCGTATAGACCAACATTAAGCTAACCGTTACTCGAGTTGGTACACCGGTTACTACTATGCGACTTTTACACATCTTGGTCATCGGTCCGCCTTGAATTTCCTGCCATGAAAAATTAGTTGCTGCCTACTTGTCTATTCTTTAGAGCGAGCCTATCTCTACATGGCATCATCAGCGCAAGCTGAATTTTCTGAGCCCCTGTAGACTAACGAGCAACAACCAAAAATTCGCAGGAAAGGTCATCAATCCAAACCTTTCGCACCAGAACTAAGTCACAAGAAGCACACTTATTGGCACAAAAAGGAAATCAGCTCAGTTAAGCTCGTGTCATCCGGAGATCGGATACGCGCGACGAAGGCAACAGAGCGTTTCATCACAGCTGAGGGAGATTTTGCGGTTTCGAACCCAAACATGATCAAAACCAACCGGACTACCGGCAGTGACGTTGCCAGGATTCTCAATTTAGATATTCATTGTGATTTTTTTTTCAATGCAATACACAACATCAAAAGTGTCAGCACAAAAATTGTGAAAACTCACTAGATCCTCGTAGAAACCCAACTAGTATTCTTGTTTTTATATCTGTATTAGGACTACATGATATATGTATTGAAATAATTATCCTATTGTGCTTAGAGGCGCACCAAGAGACTTGTCACGTCCTTTATCAAAAAAAAAACAGAGAGAGATTTGTCACGTATGTAGAGCGAAGACCATGATCCTGAACTCAATCGTCGACCTACCACACAAAAGGAGCGTATACACACGGTAACCGTTTTGTGCTTACGGTATATGGATGAAGTAACTAAGATTATGGTATAAATATAAATTGACCTCCACGTCCCTTTTGGCACCTAAGATTTTAGAGTGTGAAGTTTAATGATTTTAATGATACGCAATAAACTGGTAGTTTTTTTAGTGGTATAGAGAAAATTGGCTCTTTTATTAATTATTATGAATTCAACTGAGCATCGGTAGGAGGGCTCTTTATTAGTTATTATGAATTCGACAGCATCAAAGTGCTCATATTGTCTACCGAGTGTACACCAACATTAAGTTAGACAATCAATTGAGTTGGTATACCAATTTTAAATAAGCCGAGTTCAACGAAAAAGCAGAAGTGGCTGGTTGCGTCCATCACATCCAATAGGGATTCTTGCAGCATCGAAACATTTAGCGTTCCAGCATGTTGAAATTTCCGAGTCTCTGTCTTTCTAGTGGATTGCGAAACCAAAAGCAACTAAACTCTGCAGCACACACAGCTCAGCAGTCCAGACATTCCATAAAATCTGTGGCATAATCTCATAAAGAAAAAGGAAGCAAAATAATGGCAAAAAACAGCTCAGTTTGCTCGAATCATCTGGAGGTCAGATGTACGCGGCGACCCATGTGTTGCCACAAGAGCAGTTCGTCATAGCCTGGGGGATAATATACTGCGATGAGAAAGGTTCGAACCCCCAATCTCTGGGATTCACTAAACAGCCACGTAAACCAACTGTGCCAAGACCCCGATAGTTCCTTGGTCCTAATAAGTAATAGGAAGTACTATGACCGAATGAGTGCTTCCTCCATCAATAATGAATTAAAGTTGTGGCATAAGGGGCATAACTTTGAATTTTATATTAGCACTTCCTCCATTCCAAATTGCAGGTCATCAAATTGAAAGTCGCTTTAGTTTTTCTAGATGCATACTCCATTCCAAATTGCAGGTCATCAAATTGAAAGTCGCTTTAGTTTTTCTAGATGCATAGTTTTTACAATGCTCGATATAGTGTATGTTTAGATGTATAATAATATCTATGAATCTAAAAAACCAAAATAACTTACAATTTGGAACAGGATGAGTACTATAGTAGTAAGACATATGCACCAAACCCCGTTTCACATTATTATACAAGTCGCAGGTATTCCTTTGGAGGGGATATTTACATATTTGCCACTGTTGCAAATGGCACTCCTTCATTTGCCACTTTTACGGGAGCTTGTACGTTTTTACCATCACGAACGAAACGAAGCAATAGATTTGCCACTTTTGCTGACGTGGCACGCCACGTCCCCGCGACAGCGTGTAAAAGGGGTGCCAAAAGACCTGTGTGCCCTCGCCTTTCTCCTCCGTTAACCTCCCGCTGACAGACCCGACGCCATCCATCTCCCCGTCGGCACGTCCTCTTTCACGGCCTCGCCGTCGCCTCCCTTCTTCTTCCTCCTCCCCGACAGCTCCTCCTCACACACACGGAGAGCGCTCACGCGGGCGCGCACACACGGAGGTGGAGCTCCGAAAGAAAGAGGGGGAGGGAGGAGATGCCGGGGAGCCAGAACGGGGCCCGAGGCCGCGGTTGGCCAAGGCCGAGACCATCCACGGCCTCACGCGCGCGGGCGACCTCGCCGGCGTCCAGAGGAAGCTGCTGGAGAATCCCGCCCTCCTCAACGATAAGAATCCCGTGGTACGTCCTTCACCCTTCTCCTTTGCTTGCTTGGGGAAAATGCGATCTTTGGTCGGTTTCATGGTTCTTGAATCTCTTGATGCTTGCTGCGGAGGGTGAGCGTATTAGATACGAGAGGAAATGAGATTCAAGAACCATGAAACCGAACCAAATATGTAAATATCCCGCAGAGACAGACCGAACCAGCAGGAGAAACAAATCGGCTACACAACGGAGCAAACGAACAATTAAGCAATCAAAGGAGGGGGCGCAAGCTAAGCCCCAGAAATCTGTTCATAAAAAGAGGACTAGTAGAAAAACATTGCCAAGGGCGGATTAGCCAATGCCGCCGGGTCGAAATCCAAGAACCGACTAAGAAAACCAAGCCAGGAATACACAACCAAAAAAGCTATCTGATGCATTGTTAAAATAATAATAATGTACTTTAAATGTTAATTGCCGAATGCACACCCAATTAGCATTTCTAACAGCGTGTATCAATTGATCGCAATTGAATCGACGGTCCCGCATTACTCACCTGTGTGCGGCTGTGGTATCCCGCCGTCTTGCCGACGTATAGAAGCCTTGCGCCCTCCCGACCAAGTCCAGCATGTCGTTGGACACCAGCCAGTCGTAGAGCACCAGGTCCGCGGCCTCAATGGCACGGACAGCCTTGAGCGTGAGCAGCTCGGGGTCCCCAGGTCCCATCCCGACCAGCGCCACCCTCCGAGGCCCGCTGCCGCCGCCCTCCCCCTCGGCGCTCCTCCCCTGGAAGCTCTTTGCGCGTCCAGGAGCCTCCGAAGCTCCAGCAGCTGCAGCGCGATCTCATCATCCCGGCAGCCCACCGCGGCGGCGGCGGCGGCATCGGAGGGCGACGACGACACCTACCACACAAAAGGAGCGTATACACACGGTAACCGTTTTGTGCTTACGGTATATGGATGAAGTAACTAAGATTACGGTATATGGATGAAGTATTCTTGTTTTTATACATGTATTAGTACTACATGATATATGTATCGAAATAATTATCCTATTGTGCTTAGAGGCGCACCATGGGACTTGTCACGTCCTTTATCAAAAAAAAATGAGAGAGATTTGTCACGTATGTAGAGCGAAGACCATGATCCTGAACTCAATCATCGACCTACCACACAAAAGGAGCGTATACACACGGTAACCGTTTTGTGCTTACGGTATAAATATAAAATAAGATTTTAGAGTGATGGCAACGAGTGAAGTTCCGAGTCTGTCTTTTTAGTGGATTACGAAACCAAAAGCAACTAAACTCTGCAGTCCAGACATTCCATGCTAGTAACTAAATCAGTGGCCTAATCTCATGAAGAAAAAGGAAGCAAAATAATGGCAAAACAATTATTAAAAAAAACAAGCTCAGTTTGCTCGAATCATCTGGAGGTCAGATGTACGCGGCGACCCATGTGTGTGTTGCCACAAGAGCAATTTCATCATAGCCTAGGGGATAATACTGCGGAGAGGAAGGTTCGAACCCTCAATCTCTGGATTCACTAAACAACCAAGTAAACCAACTGTGCCAGGAACCCGTTTGTTCCCTAGTCCTGACAAGTAATAACAAGTACGATGACCCAATGAGTGCTCTACCATCCACCCTCGATCAATAACGAATTAAAGTTCTGTATTCACTCACTCTATTCCAAATTGCATCGTTTTATTTTTTCTAGACCTATACATTTAGATATAGTGTATGTCTGTAAATCTAGAAAAGCAAAAAACAACCTACAATTTGGAACAAATGAAGTACCAGAAGACATATGCACCAAACCCCGTTTCACATTATTATACAAGTCGCAGGTACAATGTGCCTATGGTTCGTCAAGGTAGAATATAATATAATCATTCGTACACATGTCATGGCTAGCTTAGGGAGGAATATGATCTGTTAGGACTTTATTAGGTCAGGGGTTTATTTTGACCTCAAATGGAACGTGAAGCTAGCTAATCAAGTTGGTATACCAGTTACTCCGTAGACCGTAGTAGTAGCTTGTAAGCTAGGGATCTAGGTGATTCTACGCATTGTTATACTTGATATGGCAGCTTGGCCATCTATCGGTAGCCTTGACTTTCTTGCCTTGAAAAATCGTTGTTATCTTCTTGTCTCTATCCTTCGAAGTCAGTCTACTGCATGGCACCATAAGCGCAGGCTGAAATTTCAGAGTCCCGGTCTTTTCGAGTGGACTACGAAATCAAATGCAATAAAAATCAGCAACACATACATACAGGACAGCAATGCAGACTTTTCCGTATTAGCACTAGTTTAAATCACTGTCATATAAATCTTAAAACGTGCATTCGCGCATTTTGTGTACTTCATTTTTTGGCGAGCATGCATGTTTTTGTGTACAATTCTCCTCCACTAGTGATTTGGCGCGCGCCAAGTGCTGGATGACTGCATTCTATATTTGCACAAGGAAATAGGAAGGACAGGTAGAAATTGATGATAACATAGCTAAGCACGGGTGGTACCGGTACATACGGCCGCCCACATCGGCGCGCGGCAAAGGACGAGCGGGCTGCTGCCAGCCCCCAGCAGCGCGGCTGCGATAGGCGGCTGGCAGCACCATCAGCGCGGCGCGAGGGCTGGCAGCACCATCAGCGCGGCGCGATGACGCGCTGGCGCCTCCATTGGAGTTGCCCTGAGCAACGGCGGAGATGAGGTGGGGAAAGGTAGAGGGGGAAGGACATGCGTGACGAAGACATGAGAAGATGAGCAGATAATTTACCTCGCTGGATGACCTGACTCGTGATGCTTCTAGTTCTAGCCAACCGGAGGACGACAAGCTGGGCAGGCAATTAACCGGAGCCATAAGGTAACAATCGGGCGGTAAAACAAATTTTACTGACGTGTCCACCGCGGTTACTCGCCGAGCTTACCACGATTCATATATGCCAAAAAATTTCGAAATCTGTACTCTAAGAAAAGCCGCATGGTTTCACTACTTTTCAGGGGGAAAAAATCTGCATTGTTTGTCAAATTAGAGGAAGAGCAAAGCACAAAACAGTGGGCTCTCAGACGACAAACAAGAAACCAAGCAAAAGTTACCTGGGAAGTTTTTCCCTAAAGAGCAAACAAACAAGAGAACTGCTTCAATACTCCCATTTTAATTTCTTGCACGAATCCTAAAGCAACCTAGTAATTAATTAATGATTTTTTTTCTAATGGGTTTTGTTCAGGCCCGGCCCTGCCCATTCCTGGCCTTGGACTGGCCCATATACCCGGTTATCTCGTCTTTCTCGCTGGCCGCGGGGGGTTCATTCTGCTGGGAGTCGGTGGCGGCGGCGTCCAACCGCAAGCTATTGACACTGCGTTACACATGTAGCCCTCGTTGGGCCGTTGTTTATTTTTAGCACCTACCGCATTGAATGTTTAGATACTAATTAGAAGTATTAAATATAGACTATTTATAAAACCCATTACACAGATGGAGGCTAAACGGTGAGACGAATCTATTAAGCCTAATTAGTCCATGATTTGACAATGTGCTACTACAGTAAACATTTGCTAATGATAGATTAATTAGGCTTAATAGATTCGTCTCGCCGTTTAGCCTCCATATGTGCAATTAGTTTTATAATTAACTCATGTTTAGGCCCTGTTTGGCATGGCTCAAGCTCTAGGTGGAGCTGCTCCACTCCAGAACTCCAGGTGGAGCCAGCTCCACTCCAAAACTCCAGAAATAAAATGGGGTGTTTGGCTAGATGGGTGCTCTCAGCTCCAAAAAAGACCAATTTCAGTGTAGATTGCCATTGTTGCCCCCCAATTCAAACCCCACTTGTCATACGCCCCGACGAACAGCTGCGTGCCTGCCTCGAAGATACTGGCAGCGACGTCCTCGCCGTACGCCACGGACGCGCTGCCGCGACCGCCACTGGCGTCATCGGCCACGATGAGCTCGACGTGGAGCTGCGCCCCTCCCTTGTCCACCGCGACGGCCCGGAGGAGGGGCAGATCTCCTATGGGCGGCCCCGGGGCCGGGGCGGCGACGGGGCCGGCCGGCAGCGGTCGGCGGTGGCCTGGACGGCCACGGGGCCGGGGCGGCGGGGGGGCCGAGGCGGCGGCGGGGCCGGGCGGTGGCGGGCTTTGCGGCCAAGAGGCCGGGGCAGCGACGGGCAGCGGGGCTCGACGGCACCGAGGGCAGGGCGACGACGGGCGGCGGGGCGCTATGGCGACGGGCGACGGGGGCGGAGCTCGGCGACGGGGGCGGGCAGCGACGGGCGACGGGGTGGGGCGGCGACGGACGGCGGGGAGGCGGCCACGGGGCCGGCGGCGGCGGCGACAGGGGCGGGGCGCGACGGGCGGGCCTCGGTGACTGGCAGGGCTCGGCGACGGTGGGGACGGGGGTGGGGCGGCGACGGGCGGCGGGGAGGCGGCCACGGGGCCGGCGACGGGGGCGGGTCGGCGACGGGCGGCGAGGAGGCGGCAGGCGTGGCAGCAACGGGCAGCGGGGAGGCGGTAGGCCACAGGTGACGGGGGTGGGGAAATAGGCACTGGTGGAAGCTCGGGAGGAACATAATGAAACTTTTTTTTTGTGTAACCAGTGGTATTGGTGGGTAATTACCCACCAACTCCACGAGGAGGTTCGAAATAGAGAGTTTTGGAGCAGCAAAAGAGGTGCTCCAAAACTCCACCTCCATTTGCACTACAGCTCCATGGAGTTGGCTGCTCCATGGAGTTTTGGAGTTGAGGTGTTTGGCTAGATTTTTTGGTGGAGTTGCTAGAGTTCTGGAGTGGAGCCATACCAAACAGGCCCTTAGTCCTCCTAAATAGTCTCCGAATATTCGATGTGACACGGATTAAATTTTAGCTCGAGGAACCAAACATATACCGTAGTAACCGAGCCCTTGTTTACTTCACCCCCAACTCCCAACTTTGGCACTATGCAAAAAGAAGATTCCCCATCACATCAAACTTGCGGTACATGCATGGAGTACTAAATGTAGATGAAATTAAAAACTAATTGCACAGTTTTGTTGTACTTTGCGAGACGAATCTTTTGAGCCTAATTAGTCAATGTTTGAACAATAATTCACAAATACAACGAAACGCTACAGTGTGCTACAGTACCGGCATAGTAATTTTAGCACTCCTAATTTTAGCAACTAAACAAGACCTGATTTCTCGTAGATATGGCTCCCGTGCTCCTCATGGAGCCCACTAGCCACCACCGCGGTGCTGTGCAGGAGAAGCATGATCCTCTGCAACCGTCGGCAGACGGCAGCCCTCGATGGCTCACGCCAGCGGCGTCCGACGGCTGCTGCAAACCACATTAGCGGCGAATCCCAGTTGACTGTTTTTGTTTTCTCATGTCTGTATTCTGTAAACAGAGCTAGCTCATCACATTCGTACGGAAGCACATGCATATAACATATGGCCCTCAAGAGTCAAGATTGAAGCAGAAAGCAAGGCCTTGTTTAGTTGTCAAAATTTGGAGTGCTAAAATTACTGTGCTAGCACTGTAGCACACTGTAGCGTTTCGTTTGTATTTGTGAATTATTGTCCAAACATTGACTAATTAGGCTCAAAAGATTCGTCTCGCAAAGTATAACAAAACTGTGCAATTAGTTTTTAATTTCGTCTATATTTAGTACTCCATACATGTACCGCAAGTTTGATGTGATGGGAATCTTCTTTTTATATAGTGTCAAAGTTAGGAGTTGGGGGTGAACTAAACAAGGAAGGAAGGGAATCGGCCTCTGGATAGTGCCTCGGAAGACTCGAATTCAGAATAATTCACTTCTCTGGTTGCTTCCCCGATTCCAAGGAAAAACTTGTCAAGCAGCCCGCATTCAAAGGATGCTGCCCCATCGACAACGCCCGCAGCGGCGTGCACGACGCAGCGTGCAGCTGACGTCCATCTGGAAGAGGCGGCGGACTCCTCACGCGAAATGGAACAGCATCGGCAGAAGCGGACGGCAGGAATGGGCTTCCCGCCGTGGAGCATCGCTGCCTCGTCGGTCTGCTCGGTGCCTCCGTTCCTCGCTGTCTTCGAGCGCCGCCGTCCTCCGAGGCGATAAGGCAGAAGGAAGAGGTGAATGCGGATCGGGATGGCACGAGCATGGACTGAGCACGGGTAGGGCCGGACCTAGACGAGACCCAGGAGGAAATTTGTTAAGAAAATGATTAATCAATTATTAGGTTGCTTTAAGATTCGTATAAGAAATTAAAAGAGGAGTACCGGAGCAGTTCTCAACAAACAATTGGCGAAAAAAAAGATATCAGCTCAGTTCAGCTCTTGTCATCTGGTGTCAGATGCCACTTAATCCTTTGTGGCCAGAGGCGCACAAAGCTAATTATATTGGGACCATACAACAACTTATCAGGTGAGTGTAGATTAATCCAACAACTTGTAAAACAATCTAGTACAATAACTTGATAGGTGGGTGCCATTTTTATCCAACAACTTGTAAAATACTCAATTTAGTATAATAACTTGACAAATATGTGCACCTAAAATCAGTGGCGGAGCTTGAGCAAAGCAACAGGAGAGGCCAACCTAAGTAATTAGAGAAAGTAAGCTCTAAATACTAATGAACAGTAGCCATTTTGGTGTATATATGCAGAAAATTGTGTCTCGCAGGGGCCGTGGCCCACTATGGCCTCCACTAAGCTCCGGCTCTGTCTACAATCCAAACTTTACAACGATAACGTTTTAAGCAAAGTAGATGGACATATGTATTATTATTTTTTATCAATAAAAATCATAGATCGTAACTAATCTGTTGCTTCTGAACTATGTAGATAACTTATATTTGTTTATTAGGTAAAATTGAATCAAATTTAGAATTACGCCATTGCCATTACCGAAAGACTACAGTCCACATGAGAGATCCTGGGATTTTAGGTTTTCTTCTACGTTTCTGCTCATGTATTAAACAAAGCATGTCCGTTTCTGTTATTTTAGCTCATTTTTACTTTCTAAACAAATACATGAGGTTTTAAAATATTTATGCGGAATTTGTAAAAGGTATTGTTAGTATGTATTAACATATTCAGTTTTTTACTGAACAAAAATGCAAATAATCAAACATGTAAAAATAGCGAGGGTGAACTTATCAATATTGAGTATGAAATTAAGTATTCCTTATTAAAATTAAACCATTGTAAAAAACAATAATACGAAAATATAACATTAATTTTTCTAAACGTTGAAGGTTCTAGTCCTAGCCGATTGAAGGTTCTAGTCCTAGCCGAATACGTTACCATTACGATACAAATATCAATGGTCAAATAATGCTCGGTAACTTGTTTTGACGTGACTATACTCTAACCTAGCAATTAGCAAATATGTTGTTTGTCATATAATTTGGACTGTAAATGCACCAATTTTTCAAGTTATTGCACTAAATTGAACATGTTACAAGTTTCTTGACTAATATGCACCCCACTTATCAAGTTATTGTATTAGATTGAACATTCTACAAGTTGATGGACCAATCTGCACCCACTTGATAAGTTATTGTATTAGATTGAACATTTTACAAGTTAGTGGACCAATCTGCACCCATCTAATAAGTTGTTGTAGGGTGGGTGCAATTTACTTTTATATTGAGAACATGAAATAATTTTTTTTGAACAAAGGAATACGAAACAATCATCCGAAGGCCTAGTCGAATGAACTCCGTTGGCCTCAACACAAGACCCAACCATCCAGCTCAAAAGAATAGAAAAACAAACAAACCAAACCATCCGGTAAAAGGACAGTAATTAGAATTAGGCGCTGATAGACAGAAGAAACCTTACAAAACCGGGATCCGTGGACCATGATAATGCAGGAAGTAAGGTTTGCTAAAATTTCCCTGCGTGTCCTAGGCTCCTAGCATCATACGAAAAAGAAAAAAAAAGGTGGACCCAGCTCAATCAAGCTCGCGTCATCAGGCCAAAGCACAGACTGACGTGGCGACCCATGTAGCCACCTGAGCATTTCATCACTGCTGGTACAACAAATGTGGGGTGAGAGAGGCTCGAACTCTCGACCTCAGGATAACTCAATAGCTATGAGACCTACGCGCTAGCCAACTGCGCCACCACCCCGTTGTGTTTAGACTTCGAGTAGAATAATTTTATACTTTCTCCGATGATTGAATGCCCGCTGCAGCAGATACAAGTCTTCCGGCGGGAGGGACCCAGGCTGCAAACGGAATTTTTTTTTCGAAAGGGAGGACTATATTAAAAGAGCGTACAGTACAACCCTGCATTTTTTCAGGAAACACCCCAGTACATCAGATAAAAACACACACACCCAGCGATGCCTCCTTCATCGTCTTCAACGCCGGCGATTCCATTGAAGCACCAGAGGCTGGCCAAATCCGCCTTCTGTCATGCTGAGGGACTCCATGACATTGGAAATGCTGCAGCAGCCCACACCTTGGAGCATCCATGGCACATCGATCTCAATAACCACCCATCAGCCGTCCCACCAACAAGAGCAGAAGCAGAAGAAATCCGCCGCCAGCATGCAACGAGCTGCCAGCTGAAAGAGCAATCCATGGCCATCGACGAGGACATCGACGCCCCAGAAAAAGAAACCCTCGCAGGGAAGAACAAAAGATCCCCCCTTCCACACCAAAAGAGGGATAAAATCCGCTCCGGCGATCCAAAGGCACGGGTTGGAATAGCCTGTGGTTGCTATCCAACAAAACAGCAACCCATGAGAAAGAAGTGACACAGGGAAAAGGGAGAAACAGAGACCTGCTGCAGCAAAAGAAAGGAGCACGCACCATGAGGTCGGACCCGCCGGAACAGATCCAACGGACACCAGCGCCTCCAAAGAAGAACATTATTTGCCGATGAAGTGTCTCCCACCATCCGCCACTCCCGGTCAACCTATCTACACCGACGACTGCCGGTAAGCAAACCCTAGCTCCGCCACCAACCAATGACGACAAGCAAAACTAGACCTAGGAAGACACCTACCTAGCCTACATACATCCACATGACGATTCCGCGATCCATCTCCCTCTCCGACATCAAACCGGAAGCGGACGTCACCCCGAAGTCGCCCTTTTCCGCCCCTCTGTCATGTAGCTGGGGATAAAAATGAGCCGAAGTTTACCCATTTAGGCTGCAAATAGAATTGTGTGTTTGCTGCACAACATAACCTCACCTAGAGCTGCACAGCATTCAGATTTGGTTTCTGACGAATTCGAAAAAAAAGGAAAGAAAGCACAAAATCAACACCCATGTCGTTTACATGAGGTGCACCTGGATTGTTAGAACCGGCCACAAAGGCCCATATACCAAACTCTGTATAAAAACAATAACAGGACCTGGAGCTGTTCGATCATGAACACCGTGAGACTAAAATGGCACACATATCTTACAAGTTACTCAAGGCGTTTGGATCCTTGAGCTAAATTCTAGTTCATGTCACATTAAATCTTCGGAGGCTAATTAGAAGGACTAAACATGAGTTAATTATAAAACTAATTACACAGATGGAGGCTAATTTGCGAGATGAATCTATTAAGCCTAATTAATCCATGATTATCACATGTTTACTGTAGCATCACATTGTCAAATCATGGACTAATTAGGCTTAATAGATTCATCTCGCAAATTAGCCTCCATCTGTGCAATTGGTTTTGTAATTAGTCTATATTTAATACTCCTAATTAGTATCTAAACATTCGATGTGACAGGAACTTTAGGAGGGACTAAAGAACCAAACATCCCCTTACAAACATATATGCGCACTCACTTCTATGAACACTCATACACCCTCACCTTTTGAGTTCATATAACAAAATGCGAGATATGTCTTCTGGATGATGAAGTCACCTTGGAAGTCTTGTGTCAATGGGTCCATGGTAGCAAAGAAAAATGCATCCTCACTTCACACCATAGACTTTGTGAGATATTTATATTTTAACTTTGATTAGTATCTTTTTACTAGATTATAGTAATAATATCTACATAGTATGAGATCATTATTTTTTTCATACAAATCTACACATGTAATTTTGATGTATACAAACTAAATATTTTAAGAACTATTGACATTGATTATATTAAAAAAAATACTACATTTTAGTCAAAACATTAAATGTTTATGAAAAAAAGTACCGTTGAATATGTCGGATGGGGGGGGGGGGGCATGCCCCCCTAGTAGATCTGCCTTAGTCCTTGATACGATAAGAGAAAAGAATGGGAGCGGACGTGGATAATATCTTTCTTTGTTTCAGGGTAGGAGAAATCCATTAAGGCGAGCAGGAAAGTGCATTATTTGATGAACTGGTTGTATATATTATTTTGCATTTGGAGGGAGTAATCCCTAATGCACACGCCTTTGCATTGGTGGAACAAAGAAGTGGTAGCAGAAATATTCCTCTTAGAATTTTTGTGGCAAGAAAAATTAAATTGAATGTTGCAAACCTATGAACTTTCCACATCTGCAGCTTGCTGCTTCAATTTTGCAACAGTGAAGAGCAATGGATACTGAAGGTGAGTCTCTTTTGTTCTAAAAGAAGTGCCACGCGATGCTTAATACGAATTATGTCATTTCCTGATCTATATTAACATGTGCACTATTTTCTTGATGGACACACTGAAGACAAGTATTGTGTCAGTGCATCTATAATTTCTTGAGTGAAACCATAGCTCGATAAAAGGCGCCGTCTATTTTAGACCATGATGTCGGCATGTTTATTTTGTACCCTCTTTAGAATCGTGTGTGCCTGCTAATCATGGACTCTTTAGAATCCATTGTATATTCAAATTAATGTTTACTGAACTAGTAGATACAATAAATCTGGACTTTTTCAAAGTAAAACATATCTCACCCTATATGGTCCGAGGAGGGGAGTACACGTAACTCAATGTTCATACCTTTCGTCTCTCCTCTGGTTAACAACCTACGAGCTCGACCTATCTTTGTTCAAACAGGTATTCAAAACCGAACAAGCACGCAGTCCTCCGTCTCATGAAAAGTACAATTCTAGTGTTTGAAAAATCTCATAAAAAAGTGTAATCCTAGAAATTAGATCTAACTACCTGTCTAATTAAGTGGTATTTGCACGTCACGAATTATTGTATGTGGCTAGGTATGGGAGTCTTTTCACAACATCACTAATCTATCTGAAATACATAGAATTGCATTTTTTTATGGGACAGAGGGAGTATCGAATTAATGCGATCGAAGAACAAATAAGCTCTATTTCCTCGGAAAGAAAAAAAAACAATGGTAATGCGACAGAACATACCTTTGAAATTTAAAAAAAATCGGACGCTCCAACATATGTTGCAATAGTTAAGCATTCTTGCTGCAACTATTGTTTCTGCATGTTTCACAGTGAATGTTGCATGAAATATAGTGTTCACGTTTATCCTAGAGTCAAATGACTTAGTTATTTTTATATATTATTTTTCATGTTGCAAACAGTAACCACTGATATTGTACTAGGTAATTTTTAATATTTCATCAAAACGTCCGATAAAAAATTTTCCATCGAATATCCGAACACGTCTTCGGTTCAGCCTGTCTGCGAATTTCTCGTGTGGGAACCCCTCCTCACGCACGTTATCGAATCCAGCGGACGGCACCCAGATATTTTCAGCACAGTAGCTATCTCTTTCGCGCTAACACCCCCCTTGAATCAGTGGTATCTGCACTTTTCCCGGAAAAATATGTAGCTAACATTCTTTTCCGAAGCATGACACTTGACACATTTGTTAATGTCTCATGTGCATGTACGCTCACCTAAATAAACACATGCACACTCATCTTACATCTACAAATGTCCATGAAAAACTGGGCCAGCATAATCAACCTTGGCACATCTTCGTTGTGGATTGTGTACCGTGTCAACTTAAAATCAATAGGCGACCCAAATACCCAAACAGTTTTCCTAGATGTGATGAGTAATTCTCGTTAAGACTACAATTGTGTCGGCTTGTTTATGTTTTACTTATCATGGGGGGGGGGGCGATAATGAACTTAACTTTGTGCGGAATTTAAGATTCGAACTATGCAATGCTTAAAAAATTGAATATCAGAATCTTTTCTACTCCCTCCGTTTCAAATTGGAGATCATTTTGACTTTTTTAAGTTCATATAGGTGTTTGTATGCATCTAGACATACACTATATTTAGGTGCATAGTAAAACTTTATACCTACAAAAGCTAAAACAACATACAATTTGAAACGGGGGGAATATTATCTTAGAAAGAGGTGCATGCAGTAGTATATGAAAATCCATAGCCATGACTCTTAGATTTTAACGGGGTTACCATCTCTATACAAAATTGTAACCATTTTGGCGAGCTATAGTCTTTGACAAACCAGATCATAATGATTCTCTTAGAGCTGAAATCAAATAAACACTTTCGTTCCTGGCTTTAGGTACGTACTCCGATTCTCTTAGAATTGAAATCAAAGAAACACTTCTCCTTTCTTTATTTTTCTCTGCATATTGCAAAATACTAAAAGTATTTATACTGCATACAGAAACCAAATAAATGACATTATTGATAAAATGAAAAGGTGAAATTGTGTTCCATCAAAGTAGAAGATTTCCCTTGTCCCTTGGATCCCTCACAATCGGATATAGCTATTTCTTTTATTTTTTGAAAAAGAAGAATTAATGAATTATCATCAATTTCTACTCATTACTCATACACCCTACTAGACACTAATACCGTACAACCTCGAGGGCTGATGTGCATAAGTGCTCCAACGCCCCCACAAACCAGGGGATACTTCCCTGACGAAACCCGCTTCGTTTCGTTCTCTTCCCACTTCCCAGTTCCCACCGCCTCCCGTCATTCCCCTCGCCGCCGCTGCGCCGCCTCCAGCTCCAGGCCTCGCTCGCCTACCGGCTCCTCCCAACGTACCAAACCCTAGCCGTTCCCTCCCTCAGTGCCTCCCTCCCTTCCTGCGATCAAAGCTTCAGTTTTTCGTTCCACTGACACTGATCCTTTTGTTGTGCTGATCAACTCGGAGTCCCTGCTCCCCGATTCTGCTGGAATCTTCAGCAAATTCCGTTCCGGCCCTTATCCGAGGCGGCGGGGATATGTCGGACTCCGAAGACCACCAGTTCGACTCCAAGGCCGACGCCGGCGCGTCCAAGACCTACCCGCAGCAGGCCGGCACCGTCCGCAAGAACGGCTACCTCGTAATCAAGAACCGCCCCTGCAAGGTATATCCTCTGCTCCAGACCTGTGCGTCCTCCACTATCTCCATGATTTTGTTGTGTTGTGTTCGTTTTAGATCTCAATCTGATTGCCGCCGTAATGCTGGATCTAGGTTAGTCGCATTGCAGCCTGAATGCTGCTGCGTGCAAAATTTCGATTTTTATTCAGAGTAGAATATGTATGACTGTGGAATGGATTGAATCCTTGGCGGACGACTGGATATATATGATTTCTTTTTTCTCTGGGTACAGTTATTTTGTATGCTGTTTTGTGCTCGTGAATTTTAGCTAGTGAACAATTGATATTTTCCCTGGGTTCAATGTGCATAATATAGGCGATGTTTTCCCATTTGTTTTGTTTTCTGAAGCGTTGTATTGGAGTGGTGGCATACTTAATCAGATCAAAATTATATCTTTAATGATAGTTCTAAAACTTTTAACGTGGTTAGTTTAGTTCCTTACCAAAATTGTTCAGAGATGTTCGTTCAAAAAAAATTGTTCAGAGAGGGCTTCGAAACTCACATATGGATTGCATAACTGATGTTACTGATCCACTAAACCTTGATGCGAATTTTGGTTGACCATACTGACAGTTGGAACTTGATTTTTCTTGGTTGTACATTTGTCAAGAATGGAAATATTACAAGCCTGTCTGCTAATTCATACTTCCACAGTTTCAGTGAGCTAAGTGAACGGGTACTTCTGACTTGGGTGTACTGTATTAAGTAACTGCTGCCCTGCAGTGGTCCATATAATTCATATTGTTGGACCACTAGTGCACACTGGTACGGCTGTAAACTTGTCTGGGATTCGGTACTTCCACTGTGTGAACTGCATAGATGGTCCGCTAGCATCCCTATTCTGCTGTATATTTTGTGCATATTCAATATTTTCTTCTTGATGCCTCCCAGTCTATTGATCGAATTCCTGAGGACCAAATCACTGATGCTAGAAATTTGCAATTATCCTGTTTAGCTGTCACACTAGAATTTCTTTTTTGTGCTCTAGTTTCCACGTGTGCACTTCAAAAGGTACTTTGTGTTAATACCTTCACGTGTTCTGTTCTAAGTTTGGGTTGTCTTTATTTGTTTAAGGTACAAATGCTTCTTTGTTTCTTTGCTATGCTGATAGACCTTTTTCCCTGTTGCTGGAATCATCTCTAATCATATGAATTTGTAACAATTGTGCAGGTTGTGGAGGTCTCAACCTCTAAAACTGGGAAGCATGGTCACGCAAGTGTCACTTTGTTGCTAGTGACATCTTCAATGGCAAGAAGCTTGAAGATATTGTCCCATCTTCTCACAACTGTGATGTAAGTACCTTTACATTTCTTGGGCTCTTTAGCATTAGAATTGCTTTCATTGTCTGTAAGATATCAATAATGTGATCTGTTTACAGGTTCCTCATGTGAATTGCACTGAATACCAGCTCATTGATATATCTGAGGATGGATTTGTAAGTCCAAATATTTCTTAACGCTCCTGCATGTTCATATTATGTGATTCCATATTGACATGAGAAATTAATTTTTTTTCAGGTGAGTCTTCTGACTGAAATGGTAACACTAAAGATGACCTGAGGCTCCCAACTGACGACAACCTGCTTAGTCAGGTATATACTGAGTTACTAACTTACTTTTCTTTTTTCACAATTGTAAATTCATAAAAGTAAATCGGCAACAGGAAGTTAGGATATACATGACTAACTACTATACTTTATTATGAAATTGGTGGTGTCAAGAATTTTCTTTTATATCAGCAATTGCCCTGGTAGCTTATGTCCTCTTTTATCTTTGGTGGAATTGAATGTTCATCCGTTTTATCAAATCATTGATGAATTCTAGCTAGATTGGCTTTTCGTCATTAGATGCCCTCATAGACTGCATATGCATCCGTAGGATTATTTATTATTTTTTGTGCCCAACTAAATTTCCAAGATCTGGCACCTTGTAACGCAATGGGCCTTGGCATGGCTATATGGATTTCCACACCAAGGCCCATGGTGGAATGACCAAAATAGACAGATGTTGAAAAATTAGTTGGAGGGGCTATTATTAAGTAATATATTCAAATGGGTTAAAAAAATCACATTATTACACTATTTTGCTGGTTGATGAAGTAAATACAATTTTATCTCTATTTTATCTGTTTTGCAGCAGTACCATCATGCTTTTAAGCATTTAATTTGTGGCTACATTTATTTTCATGGTGGTTGATGGTTGCAGATCAAGGATGGCTTTGGTGAAGGGAAGGACCTGGTGGTGACAGTCATGTCTGTCATGGGAGAGGAGCAAATCTGCGCGCTGAAGGACATTGGCCCGAGGAACTAATCTCGCGCCATGTATCTCCTCAAGGAACGTTTTGGCCTTTTGGGTATTAAGGAGCATGGATTGCACAGCTGCAACCAGTACGCAATTTTATCGGGTACCTGATGGGGCTTATCAAAGCAGTAGGGGATTGTACTGCGTACCTTCATCAGATACTTATTCATCTAGAGTCCAATACCTCATCCAAAACTTCCGCCTGTTTCTGTTATCCTAAAACCCGGCAGGCTCATCGACCTTCTGCTTAGCCGGCAATGTGGAGTTTTATTATGTTTATGATTAAAAAAAGGGTCAATCTGATGAAGCTTGTACTGCCTCACACTGGAGCCTTATGATTCTTCTGTTCTTAGGTACTTGCATCTTGCAGGTCTGAGTTTTAACAGCTACAGGGGATGAAATAAAAAGAAAAAACTGTGATGTTAAGTTGGGCAGAAGTTACACCTTTCTATGCCATTTTTACCATTGGTAACTCGGTATGCTGTAGTAAAGTGATGGAATTGTGTTGTGTCTGCCCCTATCAGACTATCAGAGCTTGTTTATCTGCAGCACGCTGTTTATCCTGATTCCTGGGGTCGCTTTAGTAGTTTTGTATTTCTCACTAGCTTGGGAAATACGCAAAATCATAAAGTTCTTGTAATTGCTGGGGTCGTTTATCTTGTAATTCTTTGGACAAAGATGTACATTGAAGCTCGCATGTTCTGTGAGCTTAATCCTCGTGCTTCGAGAACATCATAACTTACGTTAGGAAAATATTTTTAAAAATAATTTCCATGATTATTTTCTGATGACACGTCATTCTCATACAAAATATCAAAACACACGATGACAAATGACACGAATTCTCGTTGAAAATATTGTATAATAAATAGAATTGACCAAAATGCTTATGATAGAGCCCTGCAGGGAATGGAAGTAAAACTGTGATGTTTAGAATACCAGTCGCATCAATGAGACTCCTCTGCAGTAGTTGAATCTGCAGCTGAGTCCCTGACCCACGTATCAGTAGCCTAACTGTCGAGATAAGTACTCCACACATATCTTCGCGCGCCATTTTTGCCATCGTTTTGCCGTGTCCTCGGGTATATCCTGAAGCGAAGGACTGGAATTGTCTGGTGTCCTGTCAGTATTATCACTTGCGTTACTGTCGCTGTCAGTGTGTTCTTGTACGGCATCTCATCTGTTAGCCCGCAATTAACTTCTTACGCTGACGTCGCTTTTGCAGATGCCTTTTTTTTTCTCACTGGCGTAATAAGAGTTTTTGCGAAATTACACTGTCAGTAATTGCTGGGTCTCTTTCAGTTGGCGAATTTAGTTGTTGCTTAGCACGTACTGCCTGATAAGTGATAACGTGCAACTAAAATATACCCAGCATTTTCTGCTTTGGTTCATCGTTATATTCATAAAAAAAAAGCAGCAGGTTGCGCAATTTTTCTACATGTAATATGCTTAAATAAAATAAAGTTAAGACAAACACTAGAAGGATATCACATCCTTGGAGTATTCAAAATTCACTGATCTTTCAAAACCATTTTCTTCTACACGTCATCCTCCTCCTATACAATAAAATATCTAAACAACAAAGCATTATTTGCCCAAAAATTCTTGCTCCGAAAGTGCCTGAAAACGCTGAGATTGCTACAGCCTCTCCACTCACAAACCTCCCCCCCTTTTTTGGTGACAGATTGGCTGCACCTGAAGAAAGTTGATGATGGCACGTGCCGGAATCGACCCACTGCAAAGTGCAAAGGACACCATGTTTGTCACATTTCTGCACCCCCCTTTTTTCTCTCTCCCAAATTCACCTTTCTGTGCGATCCAGTCCCTCTGATTTGACAGCACGGGCCCTTTTCCAAGGATCATCAACGTGCCCTCTTTACAAGTTTGCGTGTGCAGGTTCAACCACCTTGCCAAGCCCGTCTTTGGCATGTCCAAATCTCTTCAGTTGTGTGACGTATCCACTCAGTACCGTGAGGATAAAGGTCGTGCGCACGCGCTCTTCGTCTTCTATGTGCTAAAATTAAATTAATAATGGGGGTTTAAGAATGCTTCCAACTTGTGACATTTGGTGATGCATCCTCTTGAAAAAAGAAGGAAGATGCAGTGGATTTAGACCCAATTACCTTGTGAGTATTTGGAGTGTTTTTTTTTAAAAAAAGCTTTCTTGTGAATTTGTGTTGCACCTGAAATTTGTAAAATTTCTCTAACTTATAAGCGTTGCTGAAATGTATGTGTTTGGACTATTTTTGATCTAAAGCGTCAGTTAGATTGATAGGACGAGGCGAGCGGGATACGATCTTTCACAGCACAAAGAGGAGTTGTGTAGATGGGGTGGAGTGAGTAATGCTCCACTTCGAGCTTGTTTGTTTTGGCTGTGGTCTTGACTCTTGAGGAAAAAAATTGATTATAGATTGTAGCTTTTGAAAAGCTAGTTCTCTAATAAGCATTGGTTTGTATCTGGCATATAATATGGTTGAAATACAATATACTCATTGCATTTCAAAAATACGAAGAACTTTTATTTTCATCCTAAGTCCAGCATAAATTTTGACTAAGTTTATAAGGAAAAAAATTATAACATCTACACAGCACTAAATAAATATTCTATCAACATATTTTATGTCTAGCTTAATAAAACTAATATGCTATCAAGATATTTTATGTCTATCTTGATAAAACTAATATGATGTTATAGATATTGGTAAATTTTTTCTATAAATTTCACCAACGACTATGAAATTTGATTTGAGACAAAACTAAAACCTCACATGATCCGGAACCGAGGTAAACGGAGGAAGTATCGCTAGTGACACCGTTGGAACGTCATCACTAGAAAATTAGCACAAGGATACGGACAGCTATCATGATCCCAATTATTGAATCGGCAAAGGTACCCCCAATTAATCCGTGATGTATCTATGCAGGCAGGTTGGCAGGCTGGAATTTCGTTCATGCGGGATCATTCAATGCGGTGGGGGCTCCGACGGGCAGGGATTAGGTTTGGATAGGGATTAGGTTTGGATACGAGGTACTAAATTTTAGAAGGGTCATATCGAATGTTCGGACATTAATTAGAAGAACTAAACATGAGCTAATTATAAAACTAACTGCAGAACCCCTATACTAATTCGCGAGACGAATCTATTAAGCATAATTAATCCATCATTAGCAAATGATTACTGTAGCACCATATTGTCAAATCATGGACTAATTAGGCTTAATAGATTCGTCTCGCGAATTAAACTCCATCTTAATACTCCTAATTAGTATCAAATATTCGATGTGACAGGTACGACACCCTCTTAGCCGTTGGATGCGCCGTCGTCAGCCGCACGCGGACGGCGAGGTGTGGCTTCTTGTTGGACTTTCGTTTTTCCTCTTTTTTGACAAACAATTCAGGAAAAGGAAACGTGCAAAGATATTTGTATCTCCTTCCTCTCGACAGAAACGAGACAAGTAGTCAGAGCTGACTTCAATTGAAGGTACTGCTAGAGTGCTAGTACATGTTTATGGTGCTAGAAAGTTTTAAAAAAAAGAGAGAGTAGAATATGACTGAGCGGCATCTATTTTTATCGTCTGAAACCGACTAAATACAAGGTTTGGCAAGTATCTGAGATCAAAATTTCTGAATTTAATTATAATTATATATATTAAGACCTTTCAGATATGCAAGAAAGCAACTCCAAAAATCATGCGACAGCTTGAGTTGTGCCAGCTTACATTTTATTTTATTGTTGTACATGGTTTGTTGATACCGTACGTTCATTTAATAGTATTGGAAATGAAACGCCTTGCATTTTGGTCCGTACAATGAGGATTAAAGACATTTAAAATTAGCATGGTTGGCTTTGGAGGTGAAGTAGACGAAACGAAACCGCCTAGACCTCCCATTTGGATAGCTGCAAATAGCTTTGTTAAAATTTTGCAAGTGATGTTGATGTTTCACTCTCCCATCATTTTGTTTTATTGAGTAGCACTCTATTACATATGAATACACACTCTATTACTCCGTACAATACAAAGGGCGCCAATTGGAGCTACCAAGAATTAACACACACTAAAGTAGTGATGTATAATATCCTTATTTTATTTTATTCAAATTAATCTTCTTTATTTTTTTAAAGAACCGCACAAGATAGTGCGAGTTTCTATTGATATAGCAGAAAAATAAACGACTACGGCTCTGGAAGATCATAGGTAGGAAAATAAAAATAAAAATAAAATAAACAAGGTTCGTTGGATCGGGACGTCATCGCGGTAACCACTCATCAACACGGGTAACAACCTTTACCTGGTTTATTAAAGATAGAATACAAGATATTCAGACAAAATCTCACAGAAATTTTTGCTCTAGTTAAAGCTGAACTGGGATATATAGCTGTACCTACCCTCCTGGCGAGAAATTTAGCAAGCCAAAGGAAAAGCTTATAGGTTTCCCTCGCTCTCTCCCTCTTCAAGCCTTTTTCTTTCTTTCATTTCTCCGGAAAGCCAGCACAGCACAGGAGATAGAGCCGAAAGTCAGACACTGCTCACCCAACCCCCAAAAAACCTCCGCAAACCAAAGTCAACGCCGGAAACCAAGAAGAAGAGGAGAATCCCTTCTCCCTCTCTCCCTCCCTCTCTCTAGACCTCTTCTCCCCCCTCTCTCTCTCTTCCTTGCTTCCCGCGACCATGTCCGCTCGCCCCCCGCCGCCGCCGCGCCCGCACCTGGCGCTGCCGCCGCGCTCGGCGGCGGAGTCGCTCTTCACGGGCGCCGGCGACGCCAGCCCCGGCCCGCTCACGCTCGCCTCCGCGCTCTTCCCCTCCGACGCCGACGCCGGCGGCGGAGGCGGACCCGGCGGCGCCTCCTCCTCCGGGGCCGCGAGCTTCACGCAGCTCCTCACCGGCTCCCTCCCGCAGCCGCAGCAGCAGCAGCGTGAGGCCGCGGAGAGGGGGCGGGGTGGCGGGGTCGCGAGGGCCGGGCCGGCGCTGTCGGTGGCGCCGCCGGCGTCGGCGTCCGCGGGCGCGTCCGTCTTCACGGTGCCCCCAGGCCTCAGCCCCTCCGGCCTGCTCGACTCCCCCGGCCTGCTCTTCTCGCCGGCCATGGTACGTCGTGCGACCGTTGCTCCAAACTTCGTGCTGGAAATGATTAAAACTTCTTCCTTTTATGCCGTGAAAGATTGGATTTTGGATCGTGTTTGTGATTCTTGGTTATTGGTGAGCGAAATCAGCTCCGGTGAATTCAATTTTGTTTGTGGCCTTTGGTAAAATTGGCTATACTGTAAGTGCTAAAGAATAAAAAGGCATGTATGCTGATCGCTTATTCTTAAGAATTGCCTACGGTTGTGCTTGTAAAATAAAAGAGTTTAACAGGTTCCCCAGTGCACACCTCATGGATCTCATGGATTGTTATTAAAACATGCTCCATTTCAACTTTAATCTGGATAGGTTATATCAATCCGTTAGGCATCCTCATTTTTCTTTTGGGTGATGCTGAGTAATCTGGAAGAATCACGTAATCTTCCTTTGTGTTTCAAAAGCTTGTAGAGCACTACAAATCTGGAATCTGGAACTTCTGAAAGGTGGCGCTTTTACAGTTTCATCAGTGCTTTTAGCGAGATTGACACATCTAGGGTACTGATTGGCCCCATAGGTTTGCACCAAAACGCATAAAGCCATCTTACTATATTTGTGTGTGGTCCTGCGGTGCAATGAATAATATCATCCTACTAAGACAGATAAGTGATGCTTATTGATCTTTTGGATATGGCAAGTGGTGATAGTACTTTGCCTTGACGGTATCAATAATTGTACTACCGCCAGCCTGATCAGTTGCAAATTGGCATGCTGTGTTGAGAATCTTGATCTATCGGTAGCATCCTTTGGAGACATGTTACTCAGTTTGGGGTGGTTATACTGGTCTCCAATTTGTTCTTGACAGCTGAATCTGTCAAAACAGTTCATAGTTTGTATCCATTATCCAATATTCACAATGTCTAGTAGGTGAAGCAGCAGAGCGATGTGTTAAACTTGTAGTTGCACAACTTTTGTTAATGTTGAACCTGAGCTGATTAAACCAGTTTCAGCAAGATGCATAATTGACCGTTTGGTGGTGAGAACAATCAAAATGTTGTAAAGTCGGTCCAGGACTGCTGCAGTATTTCCTCTCCTTAAGCAGTATCCATTTCTGGGGCATCTGCTTTAGTCCTGAAGAAAGAAAGTGAATTGATATTTTCTGATGACAACCTGTTCTGTATTTTTACAGGGGGGATTTGGAATGTCGCACCAGCAGGCCCTTGCTCAAGTTACAGCACAAGCAACCCATTCTCCACTTAGAATGTTTGACCACATTGAGCAACCATCTTTTTCAGCAGCTGCAGCATCGTCTGGAGCTCTACAACATATGAACTCTAGCGCCAATATGACTGGAATGCCAGAGATGGCAATTACAACAGCAAACAATGACAATGCATCTTTTCAATCAGCTGAGCCATCTCAGAGGTATCAAGTCAATGCTCCTGTTGATAAGCCTGCTGATGATGGCTACAACTGGCGGAAATATGGTCAAAAGGTGGTGAAGGGCAGTGATTGCCCAAGGAGCTATTACAAATGTACTCATCCCAATTGTCCAGTCAAGAAAAAGGTAGAGCATGCAGAAGATGGTCAAATATCTGAGATCATATACAAAGGAAAACACAATCACCAACGTCCACCAAATAAGCGGGCAAAAGATGGCAACTCTTCAGCAGCTGATCAAAATGAACAATCTAATGATACCACTTCTGGATTGTCAGGCGCCAAGAGAGATCAGGACGCTATATATGGGATGTCTGAACAGGTATCTGGTTTAAGTGATGGAGATGATATGGATGATGGTGAATCAAGGCCACATGAAGTGGACGACGCTGATAATGAGAGCAAAAGAAGGTATTTTAGCTCTCAATACAACCCCACTGTCCTATTAGATTGTTGTTCTCATAATATCTATTCTTTCATTGTTCAGAAATATACAAATTTCTTCACAAAGAACCTTGTCGGAGCCTAAGATTATTGTGCAAACAACTAGTGAGGTTGATCTTTTGGATGATGGTTATAGATGGCGCAAGTATGGGCAGAAGGTAGTCAAAGGAAACCCTCATCCAAGGTATCTTTTTACCTTATCACTGTGATTTATATTGCTTTCATATCTGTCGCTCTTCCTTTTTTCTTGGAATGCCTCTATGGTATGCAAGGTGTAGGCGACATTGGGATTTTCCTGTTTTTTGTGTTGATATTGTAGTTAACTTGTGGCAAAATGGATATTAATATGTCATCTATTGGATAACATAATATTATCATTCTTACTTTCACGACTTCATGATACAATCTTTCACTTTGGCATTTGTAAGTCGTATCTTTTGGTTTTATTTTCATGTCTCTTATATTCTTCTAAGAATCATATCAAATACTTGAAAATCTGTTAGGAATTGCATGAGAAGGGCTCTTAGACTATTCATTCGATACATATACTAAAATTCTGTAATTCATGCTCCAGTACAACTAAGTACTCACTTGTACCATGATAACGTAATGATGCTATTGTCATGCCCTAGTTGTATTATTAGTGAAGCACACTATCTTAGTTCATGTCTCCTTGAAGCTTGTCTTGTTAATTAATGCATGATCTTCTCCCCAAGTGAGTTGGATAGGGTAGCTACATGGTTACATGATATCAAAACAGCACCTTTGAAAGAAGCCTACCTCATTTTCCTTGGCAACATTCCTTTTCATTTCTTCTTGGGTATTCACCTGAATGCAGATAATTTCAGCATATTTTTATGCAGTACATGAGTGTAGCCACTATACATGCACGCTTACTTAATCAACAGTGTGTGTGATGCTGGATTGATATTATGTCTTAAGTAGGAAAATCATCACAAAATGCAAGTAAGACCCTAGTTATGCAATGGGTAATTTTAACTGCAGCCTCGGTTTTGTTTTGAATGTTTCATCCGATACCCCATCTATCGGTTTCAGCAATGGACTCATCTGTTTGCGGAATTTAGTCTCAAATAGCTATTACCACAAAAAACTAAAAAGTAACACCTCAGATTGTCTTCCTTGTGCTTATCACTGCATGGTTGATTGCTGGTGGAATAAAAATCATAAATATTATCCGATCATATGAAATTAGGAAGTATTAGTATATCCACATTGAAAAATAATACAGCAATATGCTGTAGCTTCTACTTAAATGTTGGCAGGTTGAATGCTTGATCACAGGCGTTCTTATCAAGCTTTACCAAATCTGAATTCTGGTATTTGCGCTGATCCTAATGAAAGCCTACTTCTTCATGCAATTCTGACGCCTTATCATTCTCTTTAAAATTCAGCATCTACACAGTACATAGTCGGCATTCAAAGTGAAACTTAAGACTTTTAGAGGCCATATGTTTCCTAAAAACCTTGGATCATGAACTTTCTCATTTGTCTGAACCATGTTTTCATGGTTAGGCTAATGAGAATTCACTGTTAACTGCAATATTGTTTGGTAGGAGTTTGAAAGAAAGGGTAGACTAGTTGGACATTGAAGAAAATGGAGTAGCTACAACACTAGCCCAGTAAAACATTTCGAGAAAAAGGCAGGGTAGCTAGATAGAGGATTACTCTGATTTGGTTTGAGTTATCAGTATTTTCTAGATTGTCTTTTAACTCACTGAAGCTATCTTTGGCTGGGGGTAAAGGATCAGAGGAAGATATAACAGAGAAAGCTTATGGTACTAAGATAGTAATAAGTTTTCTTGATGTAAGTGATAGATGATTTTCATCCCTGGAGGAGATCCTCGTGAGGTAAAAATGACCTTTTCTTAAGGTCAACATTATTCCTGAATCTGCAGATGTAATCCTAAGCACAAGCATATTTCTTGAAAATGTTATTTGTTTTTAGATAATGGATTACTTGTTTTTGCACAATTGAATATTATGGTTGATTTGCTGATTAGTTGGTCGTGATCAAATTGGGTACTTAATTTAGGTATTAAAAAACATGGCATGTGCCTTTTGTACCTTATTTGTTTCACCATTTACTTGTTTACCTACATGATATCTCTCTCTACCTGTAGGAGTTACTACAAGTGCACATTCGCTGGATGCAATGTTAGGAAGCACATCGAAAGAGCATCGTCAGACCCTAAGGCTGTCATAACAACCTATGAAGGAAAACATAACCATGAACCACCGGTTGGTAGGGGCAGCAACCAGAATGCAGGAGTGTCACAACAGAGAGGGCAGAACAGCATATCTAGTAATCAAGCTTCACTTTCGATAGCAGACTACAGCATCACTAACCAGAGGCCAATTGGGCTATTACAATTCAAGAGCGAACAATAGTAACTGCCATTTTGACTCTGTTCGGAACCTTGCTGTGTTATTTGGATGTTCTTTTGGAAAATATCAGGTGCCTGCAATTCGTACAGTCATATGGCATCAAAGGTTCATAAAGTTTGATAATTCAATGGTATCAGTTTGCAGTTTTTTACCCATAGATACCCAGGATAGCTGATACAGCACCATCCTTTCTAGTTTGTACATGTTCTTAAGTGGAAGCATGCAAAATGTAATACCAGGTGCTTATACATGTTTATGATGGTTTATAGATGGATCAATGGTATACATGTATAACTTAAGATTTTATTCCAACAAGATCTTGTATGTATTGTAATAAGATTGAAAAGAGAGGTGAATGTACAGATGTTTTTCAGTTAAGCTTTCTTGTTATAATTTGCAAAATTTATCAGAGCCACCCCAATGCCTAGTTTTAGGCCAGTGTTAAGTCTGTTTCATATCTAGTCCAGTTTGCTATTTTACGTGTATATATTTTTCCCTTGAAGTATTACATATCCTTAGTCTTCTATTAGCACAAAAGCATATGGTTATATGCAGCTCTCCTGCATCTTCGAGAAAAACAAAAGCATATGGTTGACAACCATGGCCTGCTAAAATTTTCCAGTTCAGGTGATGCTATTTCTTGTCAACTCCCAGGTGCTGTAAATTCAGCCTGGGAAAAATATCTTAATTTCCCTTTATTTCTTTCTAGTAAATAGTAAATTCAAACCCAGTGTCTAGCAATAAGTGATTCATGTGTACATGCTCTAATGCTGTCTCAGATCAACTATTGGCAACCCTGCCCCACCACTAGATGAGATACACTAGCTTTTTCTCAACTTTGGCACTTCCACTGTTTCTAGCCTAAAGGCAGTAACCCAAGGAAAAAATATTTAATCTATGTACCTCAGCATATTTGCAATCTGATCTCACGTATACTATTATCACTGTACAAAAATTTCATACACATCACTGTCAAGATCTGCCAGAATGTCATGATCTAATGTTACTGCATCTGCTCAGAATCTCAGGTACTATTATGTTAGTTGAGCATCAAAACTTTTGAAGAAAAAGAAATCATTAGGTCACAACCTCCATGAATAGTTCCAGAGTGAAATTTGACAAGGACATTTGATCCTATGGTAAGCGGTGCCTTAACTTATTTTTTTGTTCTTCTTAGTTAGAGGCTTCCTGAACAACACTTGAAGCCAAAGTTATCTTTGGCTGAATGCTTCTGTCCTGACATGATAACATCACCTAAGTACGACTAATCATGTGTGATAGCATCTTTGAGTTTTTTCTTTTTTGGCTTGGACATCTCCTACACCTTTGTGTGGAAATTGTATTATAATCCTTGCATTGTATCTTGTAAGTATACAGCATGATGCTTTTATGCTTGTGTCATGTACCCATTTTTAGATTCTACTACTACGATATTTGTTTGAACCCTCAGTTGAAGTGGAATCTGGCAGAACTAATCAATATGACTTAGCTTCTGGAATTATTCAGCTAGATCCACAAACTTTCTGATAGCCTCTAAATCGAACTTTTCGAAATGTCAATCGAACAGTGAGTTGTCTTAAACGTCTGAACAATGTTGGGCAGGCCATTTGGTGGTCCTGGATGACAGTTTATCTATTGCTTACATATCAAATGTTATTCTGCTAAGAAAACATGCACTTAGTACCTACATTACTCTTTGTTGAAAAATTACGTTATGTTCCAGTGACTGTTGCTACTGGTTTCGCTAAAACGACGAATGCAGAGGAACTTTTTCTTACCATGGATGTCCTAGGAACCTTTTTCTCCGTGTACAATTGTTTCTTTTTTCCAGCAATCTGAATGCTAACAATATGAGGTCCTGGATCCTGGAAGCACCGTTCTTTCCTCTGATGTTTCCAAACAAGCCAGTGCATTCTCACGCCAAAAAACGTACTAAAAGCCAAAGCGAAACACGATTACTCTAAGGTCAATGCAAAACATTTGTACTCAGTACTCATCTCCCATTGGGCCATACCAAAAGCCTATCTTCTCTACTGTGCCCTAGCTTTTTCATCCTCTCAATTATTATATAACCTAGTCCCCAGGTACTACACCTTTTTGTTATCCAATGGTGCCCAAAGTCCATGTCTCTTACTGGAACAAAGTAGTTGTAACATTGTGGCACTAGGAATCTGCACATATTCTCCCAGATCTGGATTGGATTGGAGCCTATGTATAAAGTTACACACAAGAAAGCTGGTACAAAATCATTGAGATTTTCACCACTTGCTCAAGCAGCACTCACTGACTTCTCCCCAAGCTGATCTGGACATGTCCATAGAACCACATGCATGTGTATAGTGGCATGCCCTCTTCTCCTGTGGCTTTGCTTTGGAATCAAGGAAAGATGCACTTGGAAATGGTGGGGCTCAGGATCTCAACAACTGACCCAAATTGCCGGGCAACTTTGGGTGGCATGTCAGGGTATGGATCTTATCCATCAGATGATGCAGATGCAGTCACTTGGAATTGGAGTAGAGAAAAAATTTGCGCGTATTAAATGCCCGAAACACACGGCATGGTTTAAGGATACTATGATCCTTCCTGTAAGTTATGGTGAAAAGACTGCTAATCTGCAAACTGTCTCATACTTATATCCCTGTAAACATTGACCGTTTATCTGAACAGCATCATAATACAACAAGACAACACTTAAACATATATGGCAAATGTCATAGTAACCCACAGGCAAAGTTATGGGTTATTTATATGAAATTTTATAGACCCTTCTGCTGTAATTATTTACAAATGTCCCTCTTACCAATCTGATGGACCTGATGCTTGTCCTAACACTAATTAACTGCACCTATATGTCCCCAGAACCAGCAGTTAACCTTTATAAAGGTCAAGAAAAAGGACAGAAGAGGAAACCAAAAATCAAGATTTTATCGATGCTTATCGCCATCGCCAGATGTCCGACCTCTATGTTCTAACAATTAAAATTGCAAGGGGGAAAAAAGCAATCAGACCCTCAAGTCCTCCTTGCCATCCAGCTCCAGCTCCAAGAGGTGGCAGGAATGGCTGGCCTTGCAGGTCTGGTAGACCATGCTGGTGATGACCGTGTCGAGGACACAGATCATGGCGTGGATGTAGGCGACGAGGAGCCCCTCGCAGAGCATCCCCGCGGTCACCTTGCCGGTGAGCGTGTACGGCCGCATCACCCTGAGCTGGAACAGAGCCTCGACGGCGGCGGCGGCGAGGCTGGCCGGCAGGGACGCCGCGACGGCGGTGGCGGCGTCGCCGGCGCGGAGCAGCATCAGGAGCGCCTTGAGCATGGCGTGCGCGCCGCCGCGGCCCTCGGCGGCCGCGACCACCGTGGCGAGGTTGCACACCGCGGACGCGTTCGCCAGCGCCACCGAGTAGACGATCACGCCGGCCGCTGAGAGCGCGAGCACCGCCCTGCCGCTGCCGGAGCCGGAGGGAGCGCCGCCCAGCAGGTGCAGCGCCTCGGCGGCGTTGAACGCGGCGAGCAGCGCGGCGAAGACGGCGGCGTTGGCGAGCAGGAGCGCGAGGCAGTTGACGACCTGCGTCCGCGCCATCGCCGGGTACGACGATCGCACCAGCTCGCCGACGACGGCGGCCGGCGGGTGCTCGCGCCGTCGCCGCCGCTGCTGCTGCGGCGGCGGCGGCGCCGAGCAGCAGCAATGCACGGCGCAGGCCTTGGCGAGGAGCAGGAACGAGAGAGAGAAGGGAAGCGCGGCGAGGAACGCGCAGGCGCGCTGGGAGAGGCGGTGGCTGAGGAGGAAGAGGAGCTGGGACGCCGGCGGGAACCCTGCGGCGACGAGGACGCGGCGGAGGCGGTGCGAGAGGGCGTGCGACGGCGCCAGCAGCGCCGGGTGGGAGCGCGAGAGCAGCGCGGCGGCGGAGAAGGGCAGCGCGAGGAGCGACGCCGCCGAGGACGCCGGGTGGTAGTGCCGGAAGAAGGCGTGCAGCGCCGTGCGCACGACCTTGCCGGCGCTGCCCATGGCCTTTGATCCTCCTCGTCTCACTCGTGCAGCTGCTTGCTTTCGATCTCGATCTTGATCTTGGCTTTGATCCTTATAAATGTGTGTGGGAGTGGTTCTTGTGGTGTTGGTGATTGGTAGTGCGGAGGGAGAGATTGGTTGATCGTTTGGTGCTATGTGGTGTTGGGTGGATGGATTTGAGGTTTTTGTTTTGAGAACTTGAGATGGATTTGGGACTGTGGGAGTGTGGCTGGATGGGGTTTGGAGTAGTAGTGTGTATGTGGGTGTGTGTGGTTTAAGTGTTTGAATGTTGTACCTCACATGTTAGGAGTTGAGTGGGATTTGGTTTTATGGGAGGGGTTGGAATTTTGTTTTTTTTTAAACACGGTAGGGTTTTGCTTTAGGTAGGGCACTAGAGCACTAGAGACTACAAAGTGAAAACTATTTCTCAGTAGATAAGATATAGTATTGGTTTGAGTAGTAATAAGATGCGAATGGATCTGCACCCCCCCCTTCCTCGAAGGCGAATCCACCTGCTTGAGGATGGGTACCCATTTGCTACCATGGTGATCAAATGGGTTTAAAAACTCCTGAGCATATTCACCTAGACGAGAATGCTCTTCCACTAACCATCGCCGTTTCCTCATGGAGGCATGTTAAGATGATATGAGAACTCTATGTACCTCACATATAAGGTTTAAAATTCCATTTAACTTTCGAGATGACAACCCCTCTCCTAGAGTGGAAATGGAATTGGTAATAGCGGGATCTCCCTTGGTGTGGTGGGCCTGTTGCATCCCCTAGTCTCGAGATTCTATCATGGTTATTTCTTAGGAGAGATTTGGTTTTACGAGTGGGGATCGGATTTTCTTTAGGTAGAGACATAGAGTAGTACTTCCTCCATCTATATTTATAAGGCGTGGTATGACTTGGCATGATCTTCCAAATAATATTTTGACCATTCATTTACCTTATATTATATTGATTATGGTTATAAACTTATAATCATTGTAGAGTATATTTGAAATGAATCGAACCATATAAAATTTGCATTATAAAAATAAAAATTAATAGTCAAATTATTGGTCAAAGATTGCAAAGTTTGAATCTTGATATGCGTGCGCGCCTTATAAATAAAAATGGAGGGAGTAGTAGGGAGTGAAAGCTAATTTTTAATAAGATGCAGTATTACCTTAGAAATGTTGATGTGCCTCCTCCCTATGTGCCCTGGCTTGGAATCCGACCCTTAGGAGATGTGTGTACGGGGCTCCGCTTGACACTCTGGTTTGCCTGGTTCCCCTACTCCCCATCCTCACTTCCCCATGCAGTTTCTGACCTCATCTGTGCCACAAAAAAGGTAGCGCACTCGCACTCGCACCCTCAGTTCCTGCTTGAATTTAGTTTGGAAGAGAACAGAATGGCTTTTTGCTGTTCATTTTTCCCATTTCCTTGTTTGGCACCCTTATATTGTTTTCATTAGTTTAGTGACTCCGGGCCCATCTTCATTCATATTTATTGCAATTCATACCTAGATATGGCTTTTGGCCCTTCTGGATCGAGGATATGCAGTAGTACATATAAAATAAGTAATGCAGTACAAACATCATACATGCTCCAACCTTGTACGAAAAATAAGTGTTGACAAACCTGCATGATAAGCTCAGCAGAAAGAAAGAAAAAAAAAGATACTCCCTCCGTATAGGAAAAGAAAGTCGTTTTGGACAAGGTTTGGGTTAAACATTGGGAATATAAATCATGAATAACTTTTAAGTTGTTGAGTTTGGAAATGTGAAAGCCATATAAATAGATTTATCTTGAAAAATACTTTCATAAAAATATACATATATCACTTTTTGATAAATATTTTTATAAAAATAAGGAGTCAAAGTAATGTTTTGGAGACCGTGTCGCTGTCCAAAACGACTTCCTTTTCCTATATGGAGGGAGTAAGTACAGACATTAAAAAAGAAGAAGAGATAAGTGTTGGAGTGGTTTCCAAGCACAGCAACGACAGCAAATCAATGTATCGGTTAGCCGCGTCCTGTTTTCTGCTCCCAAGTTTGAGTAGTTCCTTGATCAGTGTAATTAGGTGCGTTTTCCCAACCCACTCAACCTCACTGATCAGTAGTCAGTAGGTAAATGATTTGATTTGATTGATGTACAAACAAATGAGAAAGCAAATATGTATAAACTTGAAAGAAACAACTCCAGCACGTACGCCTTGGAATTCACTGCAACCTGAAGCCATATTCGATCGGTTAATTTTGAAACGTACCACCCGTGTGTACAGCCAAAGGGCGTCAGTAGTTTTTGAGCTTCTTTCGTCGTTGGTGACGGTACAATCATCACTGGATTTTGTAGCCTCATAGCCTGCACATCCTCTTGCCCTAGTACGTCCGTACAGATTTGACGGGCTGTTCTTGCAAACGATCCTGAACAGCTCACTAGCAAATCACGTACACATGCATGCAGGTGCACCTTTAGATACGGCCCGGAAAAATGTACGTCCGTGCGTCGTTCTAAACTTGACAAAGAGTTTCTTTTTTTCTGAATGTGGTGCATCCGTACGAGAACAGGTAGGAGGAGGGTGTTTCGTTAATTTGTAATCAAACCAAGCATGTGAAAATTCAAGTTAAACAAACTTTGAATTCAAGTGACAAAGGTGGCATTTGCACATGCCTTTAAAAAAGTGGAGTGGATTCACACAAACTGTCTCAGTCGGACATGCCTTTGCCAACAGAATGGATACAAAAAAAATACTGTCTGCCATTTGCACTTCGAGGAAACGCCAGTCCGTCTCGGCAGCCACTCGCTATCAAAAGGTTCCACTAACTTTATTCAGCCCCTACGCGACCGCAATTGACCGACATTAGCTCTGATCGCCGACACACTAATCAGTTATTAGTGCGATAAAAAAAGGGGCCATTCCGGTCCATCACATGATCACTTTTGTAGCAGCTCACATCTCACCATCAGACCACATTGCATGATCCAATGGGGGCACAATTATCCTTCCAATCTAAGCCATCATTACCGCAAAATAGATGGCTAGGTCATATCAGGCCACTGATGGGCCAGCACTGGTACATTACGTTCTCCGAGTCACTATTCTAACAATGTTTTTCTTCCGGAATGATCAAAATGAAACAACAATTACACAGTTGTCAATGATACAAATAACAGGCAGGAAAAAAAAACAGCACACGAAAGAATTGCTGGGTAAGTTACTTGAACGCACGAACCTTGGGAAAGTAGAACGACAGGCCCCTGCAGTTTTTGTAGCGACACCATGGATTCTGTTGCAAACCACAGACAGGAGCATGTGAAGCAGCTCACCTGTTCAAGGGCGTGCTGTAACCCTCCATGGGAAGCCCGGGTTGCCATCCATTTACAGGTTTAAAACAGAGTGAACAGGGAGGTCCCTGCGCAAAATTTTCAAAGACATCAACCAACTTCAGAATGCGACACCGCTGGTTGGCGTCAAACGGAAGGAAGGCATTCTTCCCCCTGGTCTTGAGCTGAATGAGGGGGCTTCTGAAGAGAAATCTTTAATATTCCATTCTCTTCTGCCAAATGATAGACTAGTGAGGCTAGTTCAGTGGTGCAATAATTGGTAAGGCAAAGACAAGGGATCATATAGATCCATATTGTAGACCCTGGTCATCATAGACCGGTGTTTGGCTTTAAGCTGTCACCTAAGGCAGACCAAGAGGCATTTAACAAAGGATTACCGTGATGATCCATCACTCAGGTCTACGATGGTAGGTGAATAGGATATAAACATGAATGATCAAGGACAATGAGTAAGGAAGAGCTAGCACACCATTAATGGCACATTAGATGACATGGGTCGTCAGGGAACACATTTGCCTTTCTTAAACCAGCATTGAGAGACCCATTAAACCAGGTTTAGCAAAATGGACCCATACAACAGCCACAACTAGTACAAAACAAAACAGAGCGATCTGCAAAAATGCTGTCACTTCGGGAAGTGGGGGTTCAGCAGCCCAGAGATTTCGAGAAACCCAACACGATCACGGCCTCCAAATATCTTCTTCAGTTTGTCATCACAGACTATAATCTTCTTGTTATCTGGATCCTGGTTGCAGGGGAAAAAGAATAAATCAATTGTTTGGCCAGAAAAGTCAGTGCAACAGCATTGAGACATTAACTGCTACAAGAAAGATGCACCGAAGAATGATTGAACTATGAGGGCCATAGATCCGACAACACATGCACAAAACAAAACTAAGCTGTCAATTATCTTAGTGGTTGTGCTATGGCATAATGCAGTAAATTGTCTAAATTTGGATCCACAGAGGTTATTTATTCCAATTGCCCAAGAAACACGAATTTTCTTGGGGGAAATCATGGACAGAATAGAATGTCCACTGATTTCCTGGTTAGGCATGACAATGAAAGCATGCTGTGTTTGTGGCCCATACAGAAAGGTAATCTGTGATTGTAGGCATGCCACAACATTTGGCTTCACTAATCTTTACTGATTGTTTCTACTTATTATAGAAAAAGCACAAGTCCAGTCTTATAATCTGAATGCATACTGGAGATTATCCACATAACCCTACAGTGTATGACCTAACCCTCTGCCTCCGCCATATTAGACAACTCAATCTAATTAATTCATCATGTGAAACAGACCCTTGGATAACTTCTAAACAAATACGGGGATACAGACCAGCTAACCTTGATTAAGGATCCAAGCCTAAGATAATACTTTGGATGACTTTGTGCTTAAAAAAAAAGAGGAGTACAAAGACATAGTGAAATGCTATGGAATCATTGGCAGTATGGGTTTAGGGAAATCACAATGTGGTCCATGGTGACAGGCATAGTAATTACACCCTCCTGTCCTACAAACTATAGTGTCCACTGTCCACCACAGATGGCATGCCTCCTCCTAGCTATCATTCCAAAGTCTACCAGAGAAAACAAGCATTGAAACCAGGTAAGAAGTTTTGCCATGGCATCACTGCAATTATAAAGTCCATGGATTTTTAGAGCCCCACCATTAAGAAACTAAACAAACAGAATAGTGGTTAGTTAATAGCAGCAAAAGAACATGTACCTCTTCACCAACAAACAATGTTCCTATGCTAGGTAACTCCCACATAGCTGCTGTAAGTTTTGGCACATTTTAACAATCAATCATGACAAAATTGATTCCCATATTCACCCCTCAAATTTCCAACAATAGCCTTCCTCGCTCCCACCAAAAAAACAGAGAACAGATTTTACAGTTCCAACCACAAATGACATCATTGAACTTTATCCTCGCTCGTATCACTCAAAAATGGAGAATACCAAACAGCCCAATCAAACAACATATTCGCCAGCCTCAAATTACTTCAACTACCGATTCAATCAGTTCATAAAAAATTGACACAATGTAGCCACAAAATCTAATATCCAAAAAAGCTTAATTTCATTAGCAAACCGTCACGGAGCAGGGATAATCAACGAGGGATGGGGATTGAACCTGGAGGTTGTTGCCCTTGATGTGCGCCCAGACGAGTTTGATGGCCTCAGTCCGTGGCAGCTCCGCGGCGCCGCCGACGAACTCCCGCAGCTCGGGCGAGATCGGCTTCGGCTTGGTGATCCCGCTCGCCGGCCTCTTCCTCCCCGCCCCCGCCCCCTTCCCCTTGGCTTTCCCGACCCCCTCGGCCGTCGCCTCCGCCCGCACCGCCACGGCCCCCCTCGCGACCGGCGGCGCGCCCCGCATCCGCACCGAAACCGCCAGCGGAGCCCGCCGCAGCGCGGCGGGGCACGCGAGGAGCTCGCCGGAGCGGATGGCCGCCGTCGACGACATCGCCGGAGCGCTAGGGTTTATCCGTGTCGTTTTTGGGGATAAGGTTTCCCGGTGGCGAGGTGGCCGTGGGCGAGCGAGGCTGCTGGCTAGTAGGCCGGCCGGGCACGTCTTGGCCGTCCGATGGAGGGAGCGGCGGATCGGACGGCTGAGATCGCCTCGAGCGCGCGCTTTTGAAATACTTATCCGCTCGCTTTTCAACGTGGGAGAGAACGTAACGGGTTGGAATGGGCCAGCTGGGAAACTATCAAACATTTGTCACTGAATTATGGGCCCAACATGTTGGGTCCAGCGGTTGGTCCCACTTGTCAGTGGGTGGGCTTTTTAGGAATTCAGATGGTGGTTTTGCTATGGGCCTACGTAGTGTGGCGCCAGGAAAAAGGTCGTCTCAGCCCGAAGTGATGGGAAAGCCCATGTGAAAGATCAATACGGCCCGGCCCGTTGTGTCGCTGACGTCAGCTCGTCTTCACCACCAGAGTGAAGCGCTGGGTCCGGGTTCGCCTTTCGCCTGGCTTTCCCATCTCTCATCCATCCGCGCGGGGGGCGAGGAGGGGGAGGGAGCGAGCCATGGTGGTCAGCACGTTCACTGGCCCCGGGATTGGGATCGGTGAGCGGACCATACACCCCATCCTTTCAGGCGTCGAATATCAGATCTTGCGGTTGCTTTGATTCTCGCTCCTTGTTGATTCGTTCTCTTTCCGTCCGATTCGGTGCAGGGTTCGGCGTCGGCTGCGGGTTCGGCGTCGGGTGGGGATTCGGAGGTGAGAGCCTGCTCTTCCGTCGCGTGGCTGATTGCGTTTTTCCTTTTTGCTGGGTGACGATTAGACTGTTATTCTTTTTCTGAAGTCGTAGGAGTTGGGGTGAGAATTAAAAATCTTAACTTTAGAATTGTATTCGCGAGGTCCTTGTTTGGGGTTCTACGTTCTGGTTGTCGTGGTATCTTAGATTTACTTGGCGCCATTTCAGTTGTAGAAAACTATAAATGGCTAGTATCAAATTATGGACTGGATTGGAGTTTCTTTAGTTCATTCTGAACCCATGAGGAACCTAATTTAGCGATGGCTTCTTTCTGCTGTGATGACTGGCAGAATGGCGTTTGATTCATGGTGGTACACGCCACATGTTTACTGTCTGTTTGTCTCTAACTAGTTACAAAAGGGATTACAGACTTCCTGATGGCATAACTAACATTGTGCGCACGATTTGTTTCGGGACACTTGCACTTGTGTTTACCTTACTTACAGTGGTTGCAAAGTAATCTAGAACCAATTCACTAGACAAACATGCTCTTACTAAATTACATTGACCCACATCTTAACTTTGCTTTTGCGAGTATTCTGCTATAGTTGTTTCTGAACATAGGATACCTATCACACCGTAGAAACTGTTCCTTGTAGTTAATGTAAGTGACGTTTTGGACATTGACTCCAGAACCACAACTTTGACTACTACTTTTTATTACAAAATACTTATATAACAAAAATATACTTTTATGGAACTACATTTCAGACAAATCTGATCATGTCATTTTCAAATATCATAATTGGATATATAAAAAAGTAACATGGAACCAACATTTAGAATGGGTTGACTTAAGCAACTCAAAATGTCGTTTATTTGTAACTGGAGGGACTGGTATTCAATGATAATGCCCATTCATTATCAAGAAATGACATGCTTTTGGTTTGCTTTTCTACCACAGGAATGCCTCTTAACATGTTCGGCTTGGGCATCGGTACTACTTCTAGTCTTTTTAATTACTATATTATTCTACATCACTTATATTTACTTTAAAGTGGATTAAAATTTATCTTGCTAAATTAGGTGGGGGCTGCGGAGTTGGTCTTGGGCTAGGATGGGGCTTTGGCAATGCTTATGGTTGTCAGTATCGATCTTCAAGAGTCCAGTTCCAGGGCATTGAATTTCAGAAGAAGGCAGAAGGAGATGAAGCATCAAAAGTTGTTCCACCGGAGATTGCTGAAAAGTCTCGTCCTTGTGGCTAGTATACCCGCCACCATATAATTTGCACAGCTATGTTCTATGTGTCCTCTGAATTGCAGTTTAATTAGATACCTGTGTGTTCTTTGGTAGCAATGTTATGCTACACTCATTTTCATTTCTGTTGTAACCAGAATGATGTTAATGGATGGAAATTAAACTAGGAAGGAATGACCCTAGTACTAGGACTACATGCTATTCATTTCCTTTTCATGGTCAAATTGCTTTTGTGAGTTGCTCTAATTTTATGTTTATGTTATACAGCTATCATCTCTAGGCATGCTCTGAAGTTTGAATATAGGCATAATCTTATTGAATATAAGTTTTCTTAAAGCATTAGCATTATGACCTTCTATGCTTGCTTCTCCTTTAGCGTTATGAGATACAAGGCTTAAATTGTCTTTTTAGGACAATCAGTAGGACAGGCTTAAAAATGGTAAAAATACTGCTACTCCAGAATGTTCCAAATGTACAGTTAAAGGCAGGTTTTATTTAGGTAGAACCAACAGAAGGTTAGAAAGAAAAAAAGAAAGGTGAATATTGTTCGTGATCTGTTGGTGGATGCGGTGACTGCACGCTGGAACCGTAGCAACTGGTAAGTAGTATTTCATAGCATCCATGGACCTGGCTTGATGGTGATGGGCACTGCTGTGTCTTTTTCCTCCCTGGAACACAGAGCTGCCTTTTTGTGATTCTTCCAGTGCAAAGTGTCACACATTTAAACAAATGGATGGTCAAGGAAAGCAGCATCGTTCTTGGGTGTGGTAGAGCTAGCTGACTCTGCCTCTCCAGTCCTGAACCAGTATGACTGCCGGAACGAAGCTGCACCACTGGGGACATCCTCCATGACCCATTCAAAGCCCTTGGGGTAGTATATCCCTGTCCTTGGGTGTGGCACCCACAATGATGTTTCTGCTGACTTCACTTCTGCAGGCTCCAGTCGCCTCACAAGGTTAGTGCTTTGCTTGTTCTTAATTCCCCTGCATATAGCAATTTAAGCAGTTACTTCAAAGAGCTGAAATGATGCTGCATGTTGCTATTCAAGTCTTTTCAGTATAATATGAGATGTATAATCGATGTTCAGCCATGCTTCAAGAGCAACAAGCTGGAAGGAACCAGAATGAACATCTATCTGATTGCTGTTTGTTTATCGTTGCAGGTTCAGAGTGGATGACTAGTTACCGGAGGAGAGCTGTCGATTTCGCAAGTGCATGGCGGCCCATTGGCACAGGCTGCAGAGGTTACCTAGATGCGGTGGTGGTTATCCTTTGTAGCAACCAGCTGATGGCAATTCCTCCTTGTTTGGTACCTCCCTCATCCTCAACCCAGGTATTTATACACTAGCTGTAGCCTTAGCAGACGCAATGCCACCAGCCCACCACCAATCCACCATGGTCCTGGCCATGAAATATACACCGTACATTCATTGGATAATGGAAATCTGGACACGCTTAGCATACAGTAAAGTTAACTAGGAGTGGGATTTATTGCTGGTCTGCGGGATTAGAAACGATTTTGTTCGCTGTCGCTAGCTTACGATTGGGCAACTAAAATGATGGTTTTGAGCCTCTGATTGGACCCCTCTGGACAAAAAACCATTGGAATTGATGCTCCCAGAATCTGAAGTCAATTGTCATGGTAAGTGCAGTCTTGGACTGTACTGTTGCTACTTTGTAGAATCGTGCGACAGCACCATCGATGCTGTAGCTAGCATTATTAGCAAAGAGGATCCTTGGCTTTAAGAACAAAAGATGGGAACATGACAACCAGTAGAAAGCTATTACTGAAATTCCTTGGTGACATTGCTATAGTTAACTGCAAATAATTTTTGTTATAAAATTGTTCCGGATTTCATATGAACAAGATTGACATGTGGACCAAATTATAGGTGAACTCGGTGGAAACCCATCTGCAATTGATTTCTTATTAAGATTTTGAGCTACTGGAGGGCTGTCTTCAAATTTCCGCACATAGTACATATAACTCGATCCATCATCCACATACATTCTATCTGATTTGATCTGATCAGCACCATCAACAACCGGTTTCTTCTGCACAATAATGGAGAGCATGGGATCAGATTCTCCCCTTCCAGTGTATAGCTGTGGCTCAAAACTAAAGACAAAGCATTTTTTCGCTTCTTGTCACTTCATGCTGCTATTTTCCCAGACCCTCCAGATTTGACAGTGCAGCCATAGGAAGCAAGCACGGCACTACGATTTGTTAGAAAAAGCATGAATAGGAGTTGTACTAGGACGCGTCTGAGAGTGGAATAAAGCTCCCGATTTTGTTCTCATCGCCTTCGATTCCTCTGTTCGCTCCGTTGCTTTCATTGGAAGGGCAGGAAATGTTCCGTGCTGGTTGATTATGTTGCTACACACATCAAGAGAAGCGTGTGGACGCATGTTTTTGGCGATTCCTTATCCAGAAGAAATTATGAAGGGGGCTGTCTGCTTGACAAGAAATCTTGATCAAGTCGTAGATTATGGACGCATGTTTTTGGCGATTCCTTATCCAGAAGAAATTATGATGGGGGCTGTCTGCTTGATCAAGATATTTTGCTTATTACTCCCTCTGACCGTTAGAACAGTTTCCAGTACACAATGAACTAAATTTGTGTGGGCACTGGGAACAAACTATGACTATAGTCGTATAGAAATCTTTTGATGCCAAATTCGCTAATACCACTTTTAAAGTGAAATATCTTAAATAGTGTAATTGATCGCATTTCTAATTAAATCGGCAACTACTTGTAGGTGGATGGGAAATGAAATGTTCTGTGTATTTTACAGGTTTGCTTCCTCGTTATCCAACACGCAACTATTTATTCTGTTTGTTTTCAAGTCATATTGATACTTTGATGTGTCTTGCTGCCTCTGCCAATGGAGCCTAGATGTCTGTTTGCTAGTAAGCACAAGACTGTTAATGTCAATCTTAGTATGAAAATCGCCATGATTTTGAACATGTCGAATTTGAACTTTGGTCAAAGTGTGATAGATAAGTTGGATTTACTTTTGTTTGTTTGTTTGTTTGTTTGTTTGGAATGCATGGACTGATTGATGGTTTTGAACATGGGCGGTTAATGCCACTGTTAGGGTGAAAAATGCCATGGTTCTAAATGTAATATCTTATCCTTTTGAGATGGTATTATTGCCTATTTATTCATCTATGTCAGTTACAGATGGACTCCAAATGAAACCAATCGCAGCAGAGCTTACCAGGATCTGATATCTGGCAGCACAAGTCTGCGAACCTTGCAGCTAGTACTACGGTACGTTTGGCACGGTCTCAGTTACTACTAGTTTCCAATTGAAACTAAGGAACAATCCTGCCTTTCTCGGAACTTAGAGGTTAGAGCAAGATAGTAGTAATTGTTAACCTCACAGCACAGGAATCTTTGGGCCATCGATCGTGACGTTAGAGAGTATAGAGATGCTAAAGCTACAATGGGCTTCCATGACAGAGCAACATTGTGAAAACACAGGGATGAAGATGTAATCTGAACTTTAGGCCCAGCAATAGAATAAAATCCATTGGGCTGGGCCAATCGCTCGGCTGATACCTCAGTCAGACGCACTGATAAAAATTTGGGTCGTGTACCTGAAATTTTGGTACCGTTCACCGAAAGGCTAATTTTTTTATCCGAATTTCGGTGATTTCGACGAGGACAAAAACAAGGTGAAAATGAAATTGAGGACCCTGCCAGACACTCACTAGTACATGATTGGGCTCTCTCCCTGAAAAATGGACACTACAACATGCACGTCTCGGGGCTTCCTCTCTTTCAGACACGTCCTGTTCATATCTTTCAGAGAAGGATAAGCAAGAACACCCCCCCCCCCCCCCCCCCCAAAAAAAAAAAAGGGGGGAACAAAGAATAGAGCATGCACGTCCTGTTCATATCCTTTAGACGGCAGGTCATTTTCATGAACAGGATACTACAACATGTCGCGGCGGTGGACGTATGCACCAACCAGCAACCACCTTTGTCATACTCCAAACCGTGTTTTTCTGCTTGGAAACATTTACGTGTATTTTGGAGCATTTTTATTAAAACACCGGTCTCAGTTTAGTAAAAGCAGAAGGCCACATGAGGGGCTTATGGAATCGTGTTCATGTGAAGCTAGCGCCATCTTTAGCAGGAAGGGGCTTCTGGCATAGTGGCATGGCATTACTTTGAAGAAAGATGAACCATTTGAACAGAACCACCCCGCCACCCCCGGCTGGCATCTACTATACACAGGCTGGAAAATCAGGAACACACTAAGGAAACAGATGCATATATCTCAGCATTAGGAACAACAAGCAAACAAGAATCCAACTCCTACAATGTATTCTTATTTTTGTGAGGGATTTAACATATATTACTATAGAGAAATTAATTACAAATTTCGAATGAGCTTGATTGATGTGTGCAAAATCAAGGTTCTGGTGTCTGAGATTTAACCTAGCGTCTCGTTTTTTTTAAAGAGAGATTTAACCTAGCGTCACTTCTAAGTTGTACACTTTCACATTGTATATGCATGACAGCATGAGACGTCAGGCAGAGCTGGCAACCTCACTTCTGACTAAAAATAGGAATGGTCTCTATTTCTAGTTTTTGTCAGAAAAGGTAAAGGCGGCACGAGCTAAATAGAAAGGGGTGGGGGTGTCTTTTTTTGCAGATCACCAGAATTAGTCTAAAGTCTAAACTAGCATTCCTGACCATGAGTTCCATGCAGAGATTACATGATCGCTGATAGAGAATTAACACTGGGTAGCTAGTGGCCTGATAATGGCAGAAATAATACACAAAAGCCAAAAGTGTACGTAGCTAGAAGACATAGGGTTAGGCTAGTGGAAAAGGAGACTAATTATATTGCAATTTGATTGCAAGTTAATAAGACACACTGCAAATTGTTTCCAAGACAAAGTAGGTCCCAACGAGATATGCATCATTATCTTGTTCTCTAGTGGATCTTTGTTTATATATCGATTATTGGGGGGACAGTGATGTCTTGGGGAGGAAGTGCTATTAGGTAGGGAGTCTATCAGCGCCATGTCTGCAAAGATCCCGTGTAGATTCAGAAGCTATTTTTCTGGATACTGAATACCATGGAAAATCTATGACATAGATCCCAGGCATCAATAGATGGGGTAGCTGAGCCACTGGCAATTTCCATAATGGGTTTTAGCTAAGCAGCGGCATACAATTTAAGTTCCCGGAATGCATGAGAAACGTAACCTATTCAAATATAACGTACTGTTGTCAAATAACATGTCTATTTTAATTTGAAAGCATATGTATGCAGTTTGAAGCATGATGTATGTTACTACTTACTGTTGACTGAAGAAAATAAAATGCGTAGTGCTTCAACTTTGTGTGCATTCGGAAAACTTACAACACAAATATACTGGTCTAACAAGTCAAAACTCTACTCTCTCTGAACTGATCGTATGCAGTTGAACACTGGTTGCTTGGAAAATGTAGTTCCACATGTACACGTGGTTGCTTAGTCATTATCCACATAACCTATAGTATTCGTAACTCCTTTGTCAAACTTTTGGCGTCAACGTATTTTAGTACCCTAAAGAGGTTTCAGAGCAACGCTAATTTGTTCAAGATAATAGCCTAGGTATTATAGTAACCTGTCTTTTATTTGCAACTTGGGATGATAGATGTAGTTGGGATATCTCTATGACTCAATGTAGGTGCTGATCACCTGGACTAGTGGTGTCTGATCACCTGGACATCATGGACTAAATATGCAAAATACAGGTAAGACTTGCACAAGTGCACAACAAAGTATAGGACTCCGGGTAATGTGATATTATATTAAATTGCATGTGTACTTCAAGGCAGTTAATTGTTAATACCTGTCTTCTGTTAAATAATCCATCCAATTCACATTTTATCCAAACCAAATTAATAGATGACCTTTGGGTACTTCAAGGCAGTAAATTGTACTAGTTGCACGTCTCATGCAATGATGCAATAAACTAGCTTCATTTGATATGTTGATCTCTTAAACACAGCACCTATCATCATGTTATACTTTGTTCGAGCACTTCTTTTTTTTTTTACTGAACTTGATCGACCACTTGAGCACCTGCTTTGACTCTCTTGAAACAGATAGTTGTCGTCGGGGGCGCTATAGTCATATATATGACTTTATTCAAGGAAAACATTGGTATTAACTTATTTCTGTTTCTTGAATGCCTCCTCAACAGATCAAAATCCAGCAGCAGCTAGGGCATCCAAAAAAAATGTAATCCTTTAATTTAATTTCTCCGAGGCATTAAAATCCTGCTTGACTTCCACTAGTCAAAATGTAATCCTTTTTCCGAGCCATTAAATTCATTTTAGAAATCAATACCCTAGTCGAATCATCCAGAGCTTTTTTACGGTGCACAATACTACTACTTAGTGATATATAATATAGAGAAAATCTAAGCGTCTATTATTATAGGTAATTTAGTAATTATTACATTGTAAAAAGTAAGATTCTAAATGAAATGATCTTGTATATAAATCGACGCAGAAAGCACTGTACTTTGCTGCCGCACGTTCTTCTCCAATCAGCAGTGCACTTGTCGCCTTGACCCTTCGAGTAGAGTCGCTATAGCCATGCATGGACGCCGACGGGCTCCATGCAACCACCACCATGTCTTCCTCTTCCTCCATTACTAGCACACAACGACAATCCAAGAAGAAGCCCAAGCCCAAGCACGTGAAGAGCCACAAGGCGGCCGCCGCTGCTGCGGGCGACCATTGCCAAGCACGGGAACGGGAAGCCACGGATGGCGCCATGATGTGCGCGGAGGATGAGGAGAGGAACAGCGGCGGCGCGTCCTCCGGCGAGCACGCAGCGTCAGCGAGCTGCCGCAGCCGGAAGAGAGGGGCCGCCGGCAGGCACCCGTCGTACCGCGGCGTGCGACGGCGCAAGTGGGGCGTGTGGGTGTCGGAGATCCGGGAGCCGCGCAAGGCATCGCGCATCTGGCTCGGCACTTTCCCGACCGCCGAGATGGCCGCGCGCGCGCACGACGTCGCGGCGCTCGCCGTCAGGGGCCGCGCCGCGCGACTCAACTTCCCGCAGCTCGCCCACCAGCTCCCCCGCCCGGCGTCCGCGTCACCGGCAGACATCCAGGCCGCCGCTGCCATGGCCGCCGTGGCCGGCGGCGTCGACGCTGCTGCTCTCGTCGGCGAGTGCGAGGACGACGTGGTGTCGCCCTCTGCTGCCGAGACGTCGTCGCCGCCGTCGTCATCATCTAGCTCCTCCTGTGCAGCTGCGGGGCCGCCGGCGGGCAGCAGAGACGACGACGACAACGCGATGACGGCAGCGCTGTTCGACCTGCCCGACGACCTTCTGCTGGACCTGAGGGACGGTCTCTGGTCGTCGGAGTATTTCTGGGCCGCAGCTCCGGTGGCGGCCGGCCTGGAGTACCACGACGGCGAGGAGGATGTTCACGGCTTGTATAGTGAGCCGCTCCTGTGGGCGGCAGACCAGTGACGACGACTGATGCGCACTCCATGTCTACACGTGCTTTTTTACTTGCTCGAGTACTGTAATAGCCGTCACTTGCGCAGCTACGAAAACGCAATGCAATCGGTGTGCCTTCGCATGCATCCTTTTGTTTATCACGTCAATTATCCGTTTTAGTTTTATGGTAAGCATTGACTAAATTTATAAGAACCATGAACCGAGCAGGCCTGGGAGCAGCAGACAGTATACTACTAGCCATTGCCATGATCTCCGTGCTTCCAGTAACCGCACATTCAGCTTACGTCTGTTCAGGCAGCAAAAAGCCAAAGCCAGCTTCGAATTGGACTGCAGAGCACAGGCCTTATACTATTGGCAGCTGGATGGGCTCCAAGGGTAAAATTGTACTTCATGAAACAAAGCATATAGTGTTGTTACACTTAGAAGCGGGCCGGCGTCTACGTAGACACAAGCTGGTAAAGCAAAGTGTACAGGGAAAAGAAATGAAAGGATGCTCAACGACAGCACATGCACCATCAGCTTCTCAGAAACGAAACCAAACAACGAATTTGATTTGATTCATATATGGGCTAATAAATTGAATGACGAGTATATAGTACTCCTTTGATCTTGCAACAATTTGACCCCGCTTTATATATTGATAATAAGGGAGTATTTGGCAGCACTCCACTCCAGGAAAATTAGCTCCACTCCACCAACTTAAAAAAAACTCGTAGCCAAACACGTTTAGCTCCACCAACTTCAGCTCCAGAAAAGAGGTGAAGCTAGGTGTCTGATCCACGTTTTTATGAAGTACCTCAAGGGGTGCTCCAAAAACTCCAATTTCAGACCCTCATGAAGTTCTCATTATCCTATCGCCCCCCTTATCCTGTCGTCCCGCTCATCCCGTCGCCCCCCACCTCTCGCGAAACCTAGTGGTGGCGCTGGTCGCCTGGACCGCTGCCGGCTGAGTCCCCCGCGAAATGGATGGCGATGGCGACCCTCCGCCACCGCCAGCTAAACCCTAGCCCCGTGGGCGGCGCCATGTCTGCCGCAACTGCCACCGCCTTGGCAGCCATTGTTAGAATAATTGGGCAAGCCCAATTATTTAATTAATCAAATAAATCCCAAGATCCATTAGTGGTGGTAGTTAAAAAAAAATAAAACCAACTTGAATGTTAAGAGGATCCCTAACTAACTTATATGGTGAAGCTGTGCTGCACCTGTTGAGAAGTTGACAGAGGGATAGCAGGATGCCACACGCGCGCGCTCGCTCGCCGAGCCATGCCGAGGCGACGTGATGTCTGGGCTTGGTCAGATTTTGCAGTTTTTTGTCAACTGACATTTTCATTTGCTGCATTAACCTGGGCATCCAAAGTGCCGTGCTGAGGCGCGGTGACGTGATGTCTGGGCTTGGTCAGGTTTTGCAGTTTTTTGTCACAGTTGATAACTAGTAAGTTACCTGACATTTTCATTTGCTGCATTAACCTGGGCATCCAAAGGTCTTCTGCTGCCTATAAGAGAGAGGCTGCCTCTCATTCTTTCGTGTGCGAAAAACACTTAACACCAGAGCTTTTGTTCACTGCTGTGTTGCGCTTTTGTCATCTCTGTTCCGACGATCTGTGTGCATGAACTTTGCCGGAAGAGCAGGCCTCCAAAGCTGCGCTCTTCACCAAACTCTGCACCCGAGGAGTAGAAGGGTGATCAAGTTTTTGGGGAGCGCGTCTGCTCACTGTTCGTCTACAACTACTTCGTGGTGACACATACTGCCTCAGCTCTACATTGCGTCGACTCTCGAACGGCTACATCAAACAGGCTCGACTATCAATGTCGGGTAACGGCGCATTCGGTTCCTTCGGAACTAGCCCCGCCTCTAGGTATTTCCTTTTAAACTTTCTCATTCGATTCTTATGTTTCACAATACCTATTGTATGCTTTATGTTCATTGTAAATACAATGAATCATATTCATATTTATACTATCTTAACTGTCATGTTTTATTCTATATTTCGAATTAAAATGAACCGTAAAATACCTCTAATTCCATATTTCGAATTAAAATGAACCGTAAAATGACTCTGATTCCAACAGCCATGACCGCGGGCTCGGCCTCCATGGCCGCTGCGCAGTCCCCGGAGCCGCGCGACAACCTGTCGCTCGCGGACGTGTTGAGCATCTCCGTCTTCATGGCCGTCTTCTTCCCCCTCTTCGTTGTGCTCCTCGCCTTCGCCTGCCTCCACCTGTTACGACGACAACCGCCCCGCACCGCCCGAGGCGAGGCTGATGTCGCTCTTTGCGCCGGGCGCCGGGTGGAAGGCCGACGGCGACGACAGGTCCGGCAGGGGAGATGCCACGGGGCGTCGTCTTTCCGCCGCCGCGAGAACTCATCGCGTGGAGCAGTAGCAGAAGAGAAGAGAAGCGTCTGATCGCCAGCAAAGACGGAGAGAGAAGCCTTAAGCCAGGTTCAGCGCCGACAGGTGATTCTGTTCCAAAATTCTGATGATTCCATCAGTCGATTCTGTTCCAAAGTTCTGATGATTCCATCAGTCTGTTTCAGTAGCGATGCTTCTTCCAAGATTGAATAGTTTTTCCATGTATCTGAACTTTCCTATCCATTCTGTTATCATGCCGTCAAAATTGTTGGAATCTAGTCCCAGGCCAGTAAGGCCTTGAAGGTTCCCTATGCTAGAAGGAACAGAACCTGAGAGTTCATTCTGACCCAAGAGGAGGTACTGAAGTTGGGATGTCAGATTTCCCACAGAACTTGGTAGCTGTCCATTGAGCTGATTTTGAAACAGTGCTAGCACATTCAGGGAGCTGCAGTTTGTCAAGGAATCCATGAACATCCAGCTCTGTTTGCCATTTGCTTCAATCGATCTGATTGAATTCAAGGTTCAGCCACGAGAGTTTTCCTAGAACTCCAAGAGTTATCGGCACATGACCTACGAAATAATTTGACGAAAAATTGATGTCCACAAGGCGCGAAGCATTGGACAACGAAGGAGGGATCACTCCACCAATTTGGTTGTAGTCCAGGTAAAGCCTTTGCAAATTGTGAAGAGTGGTGCCAAGATCAGTTGGCAAGTATGGCATGCTCAGGTAATTGCTTTCCAGGGATATGATTTCCAGGGAAGAGAGATTGAAGATGCTCTGTGGAATTGGGCCTGAAAGCTTGTTTCTACCAAGGGCTAACAACGTCAACCGATGCAGCCACTTCAGTTTCTCGGGTATCCTCCCCTCGAGTTGATTCTCTGTGGTTATAAGCTCACTCAACGTAGAGATGTTTCCGAGTGAAGATGGGATTCCTCCAGTGAGGTTGTTCTGAGACAGGTCTAGACTGGCAAGCTCTGACAATGATGCAATTTCGACCGGAATTTCTCCTACCAGTTGATTGCTGGACAGGTCCACGGCCCTCAGGTTTGTGCAGTTGGTGAGTTCATTTGGAATTCTTCCTTGCAATGAGTTGTTCCCCAAGACCAGGAACTTGAGCTGGTTCAGATGACCCAAGCTAGGATGTAGCGCTCCGCAGAATCCATTTTGCGACAAGTTGAGCATTGCAAGGAATGTCAGGTTCCCGAGAGAGGGTGAGATGTGGCCAATCAAGCCTTGGCCAGCTAGGTATAAGGTGGTGGCGCGGCGAGGATGCTTTGCACTGTCACAGGAGATGCCTTCCCACTTGCATTCTAGCACGAACTGCTATGCTATTAGGCCTAATCATCTTCGTTTACATTTTAATGTTCAAGTTTTAGTTCGTTAACTTGATCTGTTAAGTCAAGATTAGACCGAATTAGATCTCAGTTAGCCTAATTACATGCCTAAGCTACTAGATCAGACCCTAATTGAGTTCTAATTCATGTTAATTAAGCAATTACAGTTAAGGTTAAGTCTACTGGTTCATCCCAATCCCCACCGGTTAGCTACATCTCACACGATTCAGTACTCGAAAAGGTGAAATTAACTTGAGCATCAGCATTCAGTACTCGATCATCAGGTTTAGTTCTTTTTTTCTATTTAACAGATTTTAGAACAAAGTTAAATAACATCTTTAAAATTTTGTTATTCTAGTTTCATATCAAAAATAGAAAAATTACGAAAATTAGTGAGACTTAATTTATGATAAGTTCCCCCCAGTACCTTATTTGTGACAGCACTTATCTCTGCAATAGAATTTGTTTGTAAAAATGATTGTTCACTTCTGCACAAAACGATGCAACCCATCTTGTTTCCTCAACTTAATATGACTTGGACAAAACCATCGCCCCAAATTGATCACTAGTTATCCAGTAGTAAGTAATCAGAATAGCTTGAATTTTATTAGCTTCTTAATAATTTGATCCAATTCATCCAGATAAGAAACATACCATGGACTCATGTAATCCGTAGAGGAGCACAACTAAAATCGCGGCACAAAGATGAAAATGAAGCGTGGAGTCAAATTCAGGGCCAAAAAAAATAAACTGCATCCCTTGCTCCACTTTTGCCTGAACTGAATCCGTCATGAAGAAATCATCATAGATTAACATGTTTCTAGTGTAAAATCTCTAGATTTTTACTAAATTAAACCATAGTTGCTTCTAAAACTTCAAAATTAAAGCACTATATGTATCCTAATAAAGATCCTTGAAAACATCATATATGCATCTGCTGGTTCCATAATGCATGCAGCCACAAAATCGCCAACCTATATACCATAAGTCCATACCGGCTTGGCCTCCACCACCTAAATGTGTACTACAATACCTTTTGCTCTCCTATGTAAGCAGAGTTCCCGGGTCATCTTCACCAGGAAACTCTTCAACTGGACTAAGTCCATCTTCACCGCTCTCAATTGGCTCCCATGGTTCATTTTCTTGACCCCGAGCGCTACCTTCAGATCTAGGAAGCTCACCTTTCCATGCAGCTGCCTTGCCACCTGAAACTGCAAAGGCGGCGGCGATCCCAGGTTCCGTGATGTCGTGTATGCTCGCTCTCTTGCAGTTGTCGTGTTCCCTCTGTTTCTCCCTGTTCCGGTACTTCTGGTAATGGCTGGCGATCTGGCTCGCAGTCCTGCTCGTCAGGTACTCCCTCGACATCGCATTCCAATTGCCTCTATAGAAGGGCAGGCCCGCTAAGAAAAGTCTACAAGCATTTACCAGATCAAAGATCAAATATTCAGTGAACAACATATAGGCGTTTGTTAGCATCGTTGATGCCATACATGAAAATAACTACTACTACATATATCTTTCCACTCTCTATTTTGAATTTTGATGCCATACATGAAAATCAATCCTATAGCTTGGTAACCAAGTTATTGAGGCAAGAAGAAGAAGACGATGCACATACCTGTGCTCATCTTCCGTCCACTTCTCAGCCGCCTTCTTATTGCGTTTACCGCCGCCGGCACCAACTGCCCGCTCAGCAGAGTTCTTCCTCGCTGCAACTGGTGGAGCAGCAGGCACCACGGCCTCGGGCACTACTTCTTCCGCCGCCACGGCCATAGCAGCAATCTCCATGTCCCACACGGGCGGCGTCAACACTTCCAGAGACTCAAGGACGTGGCTCAGCTCGGCGAACATGAAGGTGCACCGCTGGTGAATCTGGGCTGGCGTCTTACCGATGATGCCGGAGGCGACGCGGAGGGAGACGGTGTTGCGGGTGAAGAGCAGCAGCTCCAGGAACTTGTCGTCCCTGCGGGTCCACTTTGGCTCCTGCTCCGGCTCCGGCGATGCAGCAAGGGCCGGCGGAGGCGCCGCCGCCGCTGCGGCGTACCCATCGTGGTGCATTGGGGCTCCCAGCAAACAGAACGTAGTCCGCAACTGCAAGTGCCAACGAGATGTCCGTACAAATTGGGCTAGAGTTCTAATTTCTAACCAACAAGAGGAGGTGGAGGTCGGCGGGAGGGGCGGACGACGGTTGCGGAGTCTAAGGAAACCGGTTGGGCAAAGCTACCGTATGAGCAGTGGACTTTACCCATCTGTACCTTAAACAGATAGCAAACCTTTAAACGGTTTGTCTAACGTTTAACCGTCTGTCCCAAAAAAAAAAGTTTAACCTTCACTCGATGAAAGATAAGAACTTTCCGTTTTTTTGATGTGACAGCGCCCGGACGTCCATCGCAGCATATCGAAACATCACAAATCAAGGGAGAAGAAGACGTGTGTGGTTGGGCTGCGTTGCACGCGGCTGATATCTTTTTCTTGGCCCATGATATCTTTTTCTTGGCCCATAAAGATCCTGTTTGGATTAAGTTAAGTAATGTACATTCCTACATTTGGTATCAGTTAAGCCAATTGCATTTAGACATGGACCCTAAGGCTGTGTAGATTGAATCTTAGTGTGCAATTGAGTCGCATTGTACTGGTTTTCTATGTTTTTGATCTACACAGTAGCATTCTAGTACGAACTGCTATGCTATTAGGCCTAATCATCTTCGGTTACATTTTAATGTTCAAGTTTTAGTTCGTTAACTTGATCTGTTAAGTCAAGATTAGACCGAATTAGATCTCAGTTAGCCTAATTACATGCCTAAGCTACTAGATCAGACCCTAATTGAGTTCTAATTCATGTTAATTAAGCAATTACAGTTAAGGTTAAGTCTACTGGTTCATCCCAATCCCCACCGGTTAGCCACATCTCACACGATTCACGGATTCAGTACTCGAAAAGGTGAAATTAACTGGAGCATCAGCATTTAGAAGGAGGGGAATTGGGCGAATTGCAGTAGAATTAAGAAAAGAATCCCCAAAGTTCCAATAAAATTCCCAAATAACGTCAAATCCCTAACCCTAAGTTTTACCTCGACATTGGGCCGCGCGTGGCATGAGATCCGCCGCGCGTAGATGTTGTCGAGGCCCTCACCGACCGGCTGCCGCTGCAAGACGCCTCGGCGTCCACACCTCAGAGTAGCCGGCGGCGCGCCTTGGAGCCGCCTCACCCGAACAAGCAGCCTCAGATCGCTGCGCCCGGACCGCCTCGACTTCGCGCAGCCATCAGCCTTGGCCGCCGTCGTCATCGCCGGGCTGAGCCGCTGGACATTGGCGCCTAAGACGCACCCGCCCCGCCATCAGGCTCCACGGCGGAGCCCCTCGACGGATCCGCGCGCGACCAGGTCGCACGCCGGCTCCGGCGAGAGGGCCCGCAGTGGGGCATGGCTGGGGCGGCGGCAGGGCGGCCACCGGCGTGGGGGGGGGGGGGGGCACCGGAGGAGGAGAAGAAGGGGAGGGGAGTGGATACGGGAGAGGGAGCGGCTGCGGCTGCGGGAGAAAGCGAATGGCCTAGGGTTTCCCTGGAGCCGGCCGGCGCGCAGCTTTGGTCGACCGAAACGTGCGCCCCGCCGTTGGATCTCAGGAACGGTGGAGATCGCCGCGGGGAGGGCAGCTGAGCTGAAGTGGCAGCCCAACCATTGGCTGCTAGGCCTAAAGCCCAGGCCAGGGCGGGAACCTGGTTTAGGCCGTAAGTTGGACCCTTAATGTTGCGCGAGCTGCTTACGCCAGAAACGGGCCGTGAGCGCGCTGGGCCGTTTTTCGTTGCTGAGTTTTACGCGGGCCGCTAAATATGTTAGCCGCGTGCGGACTGGGCCGTAAGATCGGCTGAGTTGAACCGCTAGCTGTGCACAGGCAGGCCGTCGTCTGCTAGGCAGGCGGGGTTTTAAGTTGGGCCGAGCAGTTATACTTTTGCTAAAGTGCGCAGAGGGCCAGTTGCGGGCTAAAAGCCAAGTTGGGCTGGAGTTAAGATTGAGCACAGTCCACTGTTTTATAAGTTAAGTTATTTAATTGTGCTAATTGATGTTTAAATTGCGTACAGTTAAACTAAGTGATGAAGTTGTGATTAAATTGAACCAACGCGAAATTTATTTCAGAACTATTTTCAGAGGCACGCAATTAATTTCTGACCAACGTTGATATTAATTTGACGTGCCTAAGTGTTTTATTATCTTCAATATTTTTGCTTCTGCCCAACGGTGATGCAAAATTAATTTATGTTGTTTTATTTCAGTTTTTAGTATTTTGCTTCTGCCCAACGGTGATGCAAAATTATTTCATGTCATTTTAATTATGTCTTTGCTTCTGCCCAACGGTGATGCAAAGTTGTTTACGTTTTTAATCGAGCCAACGCAGATTGAATTCGTTATTTACTATTGTCATCATCACTAATTAAGACTCTTTTATTTCCCTCAAACTTGACTCCATCAAACGTCATAAGCTATGTCAACGGTATACAGAAGTTTGGGGGAGATAACTTTACCAACTGGAAGAATGATATTGGGTTGGTCCTTTGCATCATGGACAGGGACCATTCCATGCGGGATAAGCATCCTGTTGCTCCTACTGCTCAAGGGGATAATGACACCACCATGAGAAGGAAAAGGAGCGGTGGGAGCGATCAGATAGGGTAGCCCTAATGATCATGGAGCAGATGATAAACCCGACAATAAGGGGAGCCATTGAGAAACATCCCAAAAGTGCCAAACATTTCATGGAGAAGGTTGAGGAGTAGTTCAAAGGCTCCAGTAAGGCTAATGCTAGCACCCTCCTGACTAAGCTAATGAACACCAAGTATGATGGACAAGGTAGTGTTAGGGAGCATTTCATGAGTCTCGTTGACCTATGGGATAAGCTCAACGACTTGAATTGCCCCTTTAATGATGAGACACTGCTTCATCACATCATGCTCTCGCTGCCTTCAATGTTTGAACCCTTTAAGATAAACTATAATGGCAGCGACGTGAAGTAGGATATTCCCACACTCATCGTGAAGTGTTCTCAGGAGGAAGAAAGGCTCAGATCAGAGAATGGCAATTTTGCCAACCTCATCAGGCACGAGGTGAATAAAGGCAAGAATAAGCAAATCGTCCCTTTTAAAAAAATTAAGAAACATAAGAAACCTAATCAACCTCCTCCTCCTAAGAATGATGGATCAATCTTGTCTAAGGGTCCTAGATACCATCACTGCAAGGATTATGGACATATTAAGAAGCACTGTGCTCAGTTCAAGGAATGGTGCATCAAGAATGGTAATGATGACTTGATTTCTATAGTCGATGAGTTCTGTTATGTAAATTTTCCATTAAGTACATGGTGGATTGACTCTGAGGCTACCATTCATATTACTAATTCCTCACAGGGATTACGTGGCGTGCGGGCTATAAGAAGGGGGACTCGCGCCGTTAAAATTGCGAATGGACTTGAAGCTGAAGTTGAGGCTATTGGAGATCTCTCTTTAGAACTTAGCAGTAGCTTCAAGGTTCATTTAAGTAATGTTCTTTATGTACCGTTACTTAAAAGAAACTTGATTTCTGTTTCAGCATTAGATTGTGATGGTTATGCTTACAACTTTGGGAATAATAAGTGTGTGATAAGTTTTGATAGTCAGGTTATTGGTCATGCCCATTTGCATGACAAGCTTTACTTATTGCCTCTAAGTGTTAATTCCTCTGTGATGAATGTAAGCGATGTCAACCATAAGTGAAAGAGAAACATTGAGACTTCATCGAAATTGTGGCACTTCCGCTTAGGCCACATTTCGAAGGGGAGGATGGAGCGTCTCATTAGAGAAGAGATACTTGCAAAATTAGATTTCTCTAACTTAGATCAATGTGTTAACTGTATTAAGGGAAAATTTGCAAAACAAATTAAGAAGGATGGAGCTAAGCGCAGTTCAGGATTATTAGAAATAATTCATACTGATATATGTGGTCCATTTAATGTAAGATCAGTGGATGGTTATAATTACTTCATCACCTTCACAGATAATTTCTCCCGCTATGGATACATTTATCCCATACGTGAAAAGTCTGAAGCACTTGATAAGTTTAAAATCTTTAAAGCTGAAGTAGAAAATCAGCATGACTTAAAGATTAAAGTGGTAAGATCAGACAGGGGAGGGGAGTATTATGGGAAACATTCCACATATGGACAAGTTCTGGGACCCTTTGCTAGATTTCTCCAAGATAATGGTATAGTAGCTCAGTATTCCACTCTTGGTGAGCCTCAGCAAAATGGTGTTGCTGAGAGAAGAAATCGCACCCTTATGAACATGGTGCGGAGTATGCTCAGTAACTCTACGCTGCTAGTGAGTTTGTGGATGGAAGCTTTAAAGACTGCCGCACACATTAATAATCGTGTTCCTAGTAAGTCAGTCCCTAAGACTCCCTATGAGCTTTGGACTGGTAGGAAGCCCAGCATGAATTACTTACATGTCTGGGGTTGTGCAGCTGAAGCTAAGATATTCAATCCACAACTTGGAAAATTAGACTCTAAGACCGAAAGTTGCTACTTATTGGATATCCGAAAAAGTTAAAAGGGTACCACTTTTATTGTCCTAAGCGTACCACTAAGTTTGTGGAGACAAGGCATGCTGTCTTCTTAGAGGAAACCGGAAGCATTGAGGCTAGGAAAATTGATCTTGAGGAGATTCAGACTTATGAGCCGTTACCCATAAGACAGGATTATTATGCTCCTATGCCACATACCACAGTTACATCTCAAGTTGTGGAACCTCCAGTAATGCAAGGGGAGGTAACACCTACCTTAAGCGAAAATGTAGATGCACCTGTGATAAGCGAGCATCAAAGTGAAGATGTGGCAGAACCTGCTGATGGATTGCAAGGGGAGGCAACTGATGAGCCCAAGGTGGTTCAGCAGGAACCTGCTCAAGAAGAAGCACCACAGGCAGTAGCACCACAACCTCTGAGAAGGTCAACACGTGAGAGGAAGTCCAACCTTTCCGATGAGTATGTGTACATAAGTGAAGAAGTACATGACATGGGAAGGGTGGATGACCCAAACTCATTTAAGAAAGCCATGGAAAGTGAGCACTCGCATAAGTGGTGCGAGGCCATGGAAGAAGAGTTAAAATCCATGGAAACAAATAGAGTATGGGACTTAGTATAAATTCCTGAAGGAGCCAAAACAGTAGGCTGCAAATGGGTCTACAAAACAAAATATGACTCTAAAGGGAAGATTGAAAGGTTCAAAGCAAGACTCGTGACTAAGGGCTTCACTCAAGTGGAAGGAGTCGATTATAATGAAACATTCTCGTCTGTCTCAAAGAAAGATTCATTTAGAATCGTTATGGCCTTAGTAGCTCATTATGATCTTGAGTTGCATCAGATGAATGTTAAGACTACGTTCCTTAATGGTGACTTGCATAAGAATGTATACATGACACAACCTGAGGGTTTTGTCATGGAAGGCAAGGAACATTTGGGATGCAAACTAAGAAAATCTATTTATGGATTGAAACAAGCGTCTAGGCAATGGTACCTTAAGTTCGATGAAGTGATTAAGCAAATTGGCTTCATTGAAAATAAGAAGGACAACTGCATATATGTTAAGACTAAGGGGAGCTCTATAATCATCCTAGTGCTTTATGTGGATGACATCCTATTAGCGAGCAGCGATAAGAACTTGCTGCATGAGACAAAGGGATTTCTCTCATCAAAATTTGATATGAAAGACCTCGGTGATGCCACTTATGTCTTAGGCATTGAGATTCACCGAGACAGGTCCAAAGGTGTACTAGGACTCTCTCAAAAGGCTTACATAGAGAAGGTCCTTGAAAGATAGAATATGAGCCAATGTTCAAGCACAGCTGCTCCGGTTGTCAAGGGCGATAAGTTTGGGTTATTTCAAAGTCCCAGGAATCAATTAGAAGTTGATCAAATGAGAACGATTCCTTATGCTTCAGCTGTCGGAAGCATAATGTATGCACAAGTGTGTACACGCCCTGATTTGGCCTTTATAAGCGGGATGCTTGGAAGATATCAGTTTAATCCAGGAATAGGCCATTGGAAAGGAGTTAAGAAAGCCTTGCGTTACATGTAAGGCACTAAGAATTACATGCTAACATATAAGAGAACTGAGAAATTAGAGATAATCAGCTATTCAGATGCTGATTTTGCGGGTTGTGTTGATATAAGAAGATCCACATCAGGTTATGTCTTCACACTTGCAAATAGGGCTATATCATGGAAAAGCTCCAAACAAACACTAACAGCTGCATCGACAATACAAGTTGAGTTTGTGGCATGTTATGAAGCTGTGGGCCAAGCTGTATGGCTTAAAAATTTCATCCCAGGATTAAGAGTGGTAGACAGCATAAGCAGGCCACTGAAATTATACTACGATAATAAGTCAGCAGTTTTCTATTCGAATAACAACAAGTCAAGTGATGCTGCAAAGCACATTGAGCTTAAGTATCTTGTTGTGAAAGATAGAATCCAAGATCACTTCATTGAGTTAGAGCATATAAGTACTAAGAAAATGCTTGCGGATCGATTAACAAAAGGCTTACCTCCCATTATATTCAGTGAACATGTTACCGGCATGGGGTTATCGGATAGCCTGTGATCTTGGAGGGTCATAAGACAACCATCTCCCATCATGAAAGTAGTTTTATACATTGTGGATAACTGTGTTACAGTGGGATTTTAATCACCATTGTCACACATTGTCTCCCTATATAAATCTGCTTTAAGAACGGCATAAGTTATAGGCCTTTAGACCAAAGGGAAGAATGTTGGAAATATTTGGAGGTGGTCAAAAGGAAAAGAAATGTGCAGAGAAAAAAAAATGGGAGGGATAAGTAGCGTCCAACTTGAACTCCTCTCGCGTGCCCACCTCGCGCCTCGATCGGAGGCGCAACTGATAGTTGGTTGCGGCCCCTAGAGACCCAGCGCTATAACAAAAGGGGGGCGCCGGCGGGTTTGGACTAACGCCAATACGCTAAACCCTACGCACACCCCCTTACACGCCTCCCAATCACGGCAGTGCTGGAGTCGCCCGAAGACCGCCGCCACGCCACCATCGCCGTCCCTGGACAAACGAGGTGGAGACCTGAAGGAAGGCGGGATCTACTCGGACCTAGAACATCTACGACACCCATCATCCCAACCTCGTCCACGACACAAATGGCCGGATCATCGCAAACTATGGCTGCTGGTTGTGTTTCTAGCCTTTTACTAAGTGGTGTTCATGTTTTAGATGCTAAAGATCCTGTTTAGATTAAGTTAAGTAATGTAGATTCCTATACAGCCATGCGCAGGCGGGTGCGCTGCATGCTCCCCCGAGACGCTCGGTTGGGTGAGCATCTGTGCGAAGCGCAATTTGGGTGAGCAGCTGAGGTGAGATGCGCGCTCATACGCGGGCGGGCTCGTGCGCTGCCGGCACGTTCAGGTGGCAAGACATGGCCGGAGAAGCTTGGCTTGATGACGATCCTGGCGGAACAGGCCGGCGCAGATGGGATCAAGGATTCAAGGCCGGCACGCCGAGCGGATCCTGCTTTTTCTTTCTTTGTCCCCCTTTCTTTCTCCTTGTTCTTCGTATCACACGATGATGACGATGGATTATTGGATCTGTGAATCTGTAGAGTATGTAAACAGCATGAGAAATAAAATTGAGCAGAACGAACTTTTTTGTGGTGATTTCTTTTCTGAATTTTTGTACAGTGATCAGAATTTTCCTATTTTTTGTACGATCTGAAATCTCGAGTTTAGATAAGTTCGCCATGTTTCAGTCCTTGTAAATTCAGTACGTCAAAAGGAAATAAAAATTCGATGTGAAAGTCCACCAATGATGCTTCTCGTACAATAAAACACAAAAAAAAATATGTGAAGATGTGTTCTTTTAAAAAATATTCATGCGTTGGGAGCATACAACAATGATCTGTTGTGTTCGTCAAGGTCATGCCGTCCCACTGCAATGGCATGCAAGGGAATTAGCTGAAATATGTTATAAGGCAAATTGTCATTTTACTTGTCACTTAACCCTCCTCTGACGGTCAGCTAACGGAAATGGCATTGAGGGATGGGAAATTTAATTCAATGGTAGTGAAGGGAAGTTGAGAATTTTGATGGCATTAAGGGAAGTCATGTAATTGGAATTTAATCTTTTTTTTGTTGGTCGCAATTTTTTTTCCAATCGCAGATACACTACGGGAATGCTTCCAATAAAAATTCACATTTTTTAAGATAAAAAGTAAAGCATCTTATTTTCTTTAAAGTAAGCCATGTATTTGTTTTTGTCAAAATTGTGGTTGAGTATAATATCAAATTTGTGATGATTTTCATTTTCAATCTATGACGAACCGAGGTTCGTCACGGAAATTGAACCCAAATTTGAGCTTGGATGGGCCATTTGCATGTCTGTGACAAAAATTCACAAATTGTCACAGATGGTGCACCGTTAATAATATTTTCTGAATCCGTCATGAAGAATTCGTCATAGATTAACATGTTTCTAGTGTAAAATCTCTAGATTTTCACTAAATTAAACCATAGTTGCTTCTAAAACTTCAAAATTAAAGCACTATATGTATCCTAATAAAGATCCTTCAAAACATCATATATGCATCTGCTGGTTCCATAATGCATGCAGCCACAAAATCGCCAACCTATATACCATAAGTCCATACCGGCTTGGAGTTGTCGTGATGTCGTGTATGCTCGCTCTCTTGCAGTTGTCGTGTTCCCTCTGTTTCTCCCTGTTCCGGTACTTCTGGTAATGGCTGGCGATCTGGCTCGCAGTCCTGCTCGTCAGGTACTCCCTCGACATCGCATTCCAATTGCCTCTATAGAAGGGCAGGCCCGCTAAGAAAAGTCTACAAGCATTTACCAGATCAAAGATCAAATATTCAGTGAACAACATATAGGCGTTTGTTAGCATCGTTGATGCCATACATGAAAATAACTACTACTACATATATCTTTCCACTCTCTATTTTGAATTTTGATGCCATACATGAAAATCAATCCTATAGCTTGGTAACCAAGTTATTGAGGCAAGAAGAAGAAGACGATGCACATACCTGTGCTCATCTTCCGTCCACTTCTCAGCCGCCTTCTTATTGCGTTTACCGCCGCCGGCACCAACTGCCCGCTCAGCAGAGTTCTTCCTCGCTGCAACTGGTGGAGCAGCAGGCACCACGGCCTCGGGCACTACTTCTTCCGCCGCCACGGCCATAGCAGCAATCTCCATGTCCCACACGGGCGGCGTCAACACTTCCAGAGACTCAAGGACGTGGCTCAGCTCGGCGAACATGAAGGTGCACCGCTGGTGAATCTGGGCTGGCGTCTTACCGATGATGCCGGAGGCGACGCGGAGGGAGACGGTGTTGCGGGTGAAGAGCAGCAGCTCCAGGAACTTGTCGTCCCTGCGGGTCCACTTTGGCTCCTGCTCCGGCTCCGGCGATGCAGCAAGGGCCGGCGGAGGCGCCGCCGCCGCTGCGGCGTACCCATCGTGGTGCATTGGGGCTCCCAGCAAACAGAACGTAGTCCGCAACTGCAAGTGCCAACGAGATGTCCGTACAAATTGGGCTAGAGTTCTAATTTCTAACCAACAAGAGGAGGTGGAGGTCGGCGGGAGGGGCGGACGACGGTTGCGGAGTCTAAGGAAACCGGTTGGGCAAAGCTACCGTATGAGCAGTGGACTTTACCCATCTGTACCTTAAATAGATAGCAAACCTTTAAACGGTTTGTCTAACGTTTAACCGTCTGTCCCAAAAAAAAAAAGTTTAACCTTCACTCGATGAAAGATAAGAACTTTCCGTTTTTTTGATGTGACAGCGCCCGGACGTCCATCGCAACATATCGAAACATCACAAATCAAGGGAGAAGAAGACGTGTGTGGTTGGGCTGCGTTGCACGCGGCTGATATCTTTTTCTTGGCCCATGATATCTTTTTCTTGGCCCATAAAGATCCTGTTTGGATTAAGTTAAGTAATGTACATTCCTACATTTGGTATCAGTTAAGCCAATTGCATTTAGACATGGACCCTAAGGCTGTGTAGATTGAATCTTAGTGTGCAATTGAGTCGCATTGTACTGGTTTTCTATGTTTTTGATCTACACAGTAGCATTCTAGTACGAACTGCTATGCTATTAGGCCTAATCATCTTCGGTTACATTTTAATGTTCAAGTTTTAGTTTGTTAACTTGATCTGTTAAGTCAAGATTAGACCGAATTAGATCTCAGTTAGCCTAATTACATGCCTAAGCTACTAGATCAGACCCTAATTGAGTTCTAATTCATGTTAATTAAGCAATTACAGTTAAGGTTAAGTCTACTGGTTCATCCCAATCCCCACCGGTTAGCCACATCTCACACGATTCACGGATTCAGTACTCGAAAAGGTGAAATTAACTTGAGCATCAGCATTCAGTGCTCGATCATCAGGTTTAGTTCTTTTTTTCTATTTAACAGATTTTAGAACAATGTTAAAATAACATCTTTAAAATTTCGTTATTCTAGTTTCATGTCAAAAATAGAAAAAATACGAAAATTAGTGAGACTTAATTTATGATAAGTTCCCCCCAGTACCTTATTTGTGACAGCACTTATCTCTGCAATAGAATTTGTTTGTAAAAATGATTGTTCACTTCTGCACAAAACGATGCAACCCATCTTGTTTCCTCAACTTAATATGACTTGGACAAAACCATCGCCCCAAATTGATCACTAGTTATCCAGTAGTAAGTAATCAGAATGGCTTGAATTTTATTAGCTTCTTAATCATTTGATCCAATTCATCCAGATAAGAAACATACCATGGACTCATGTAATCCGTAGAGGAGCACAACTAAAATCGCGGCACAAAGATGAAAATGAAGCGTGGAGTCAAATTCAGGGCCAAAAAAAAAAAACTGCATCCCTTGCTCCGTTTGTGCCTGAACTGGCTTTTCAAGTTCCAATGGTGGTAGTATGCAGCGCCAGCTTGCTCGAAACGAAGGTGCGCTCTGAATTTATGGTTGCGACGTCCTCCAGTTGACCAGTTGGTAAGCTGTTCATAACATGAAACCAGGATACCAGTACCACGGTGGACTGTGCTCAGTTATCAAATGCCTGTCAAATTGTTGCGCCTGCAGATTGCTGCAGGCCTGGATATACATCAACTCTGATGTCCTTTTCTGTCTCCAGTCCCTCCCATAAATCTATCTTCTGTTGAAAACTGGCCCAAAAGTCATTATCAGCGTTGCAGTTCTGAGAAATCGAGAAGATTGTCCTTGTAAAGGAGATCGATGATCTGAAGATCCATTTGTTCATGTGTTTGTAGTGCCAAGTCGAGACGCAGATTTCGTGGCAAGAGACTCTGAGTCTGAGGTCAATGAGGTGGTAATCCATTAGTGCTTGCTTGAATGTTACGGGCTCATTTTGAGGTGATTGTTTGAGCTTTACTTTTCGAAAGTTGGCTTTTTGCTTCTCGTCCTAACCCAGCTCCTCTGAGGATGAAAGTGGCTGGAAGAGATCAGGAGTTGGGTGCGCAGGGGCCGACTAGCAGGGGTTGGGTGAGCAGGGGCCGACGAGGACGAGCAGAGACCGAGCGAGCAGATCTTGCACAAGGCTGATGAGGATGAGCAGGGACGAAGGGCAGCGAGCGGGCGGCACGAGCTGGTGCGGAGGGAGGGTGGCGGGCAGGCGGCGTGACCTAGGGCGGAGGGAGGACGGCAGGCGGCACGACCTGGGGTGGAGGGAGGGCGGCGAGCGGCACGAGCGGGGGCGGAGGAGCAGGCGGAAGACGAAAAAGAAACGTACCAATTCAGTACTTTACCGATGGTGGGTGGGTAAATAACCTAGAAGCTCGTTTTCCCCTCCTTTCCAGCTTTCCATTGTAACGTAGCTTTCTAGAGCACGAGAAGTTATCATTAGCGATTGTTCAACTCATTTCATTGTTATTTTTTTGAAGAGAAAGTTAAGAGAAGTGGTACATGTCTGTTGATAACAACAGAGATATATCATACGCAGTGTTTCGAATCGTAATCATCACAGCAAAACAGCCAGCAGAAGTAATTGCAGTGGGCTGATTTAAATTTTTGGCCACATAAATTTTAGTCCTTCAATGTTAACATCAAAGATAGTGCTGAACAGTGAAAGAGAGTTTGGGACTTTGAAATTCAAACCCGAAGCTAAAGCTCAATAATTCTGTGAATGTTAATCATAGAAGTTGATGATTGTGGGAAACGTATTTCCTTTTAAAGATGGAATTGGTATTTAAATTTATGCGGGTTGCATTATTTTACATTCAAATTCAGTACTCATTCAAATCACTATATATGAACATTTTGCTAACTAAAATGTTTATTGACTTATAAACTCGCTTAGTATTAATCATGTGACGACTTTATGTTTATAAATATGATATATTTTTTTGGTAAAAAAGGAGTGTAAAAAACACAACACATGTTTGGAAATATAAAGTTGCTCTTTTTTTTAACATTTTAGCATATGTATTGCAGCTGAAAAAGGGGGTCAAATACTCAAATGTAATGGCTATAGCGAGCGTAGATGTATCAGTGAAAATATATAGTTTTGATTAGTGATCATATAGCGGATTATTTAAACTAATTCCTAGTCATATCAAAATCATATTTTGGATATCATTGTCCATTTATTTTTACAAAAAATAAAGTTCCTTTAAGTGTGGTATATCTCGCAGACACTTGTGTGTTTAAGTGGAACATCTCGCAAGCTGACATGGTTTTTTTTGTGTATTTATAAATAAAAATTAAAAAAAAATACAAAAGGGCACGACGAACATGAGACCTGACACATGTTAGGAGAAGTGGGGAACAACGAACACGAATTCTATTGCTGCCTTCACTTTCATTCGTATCCCTCTTCAAATTAAAATTAATTTAGTAGCGTGTTTTGAACGGATTGGAGGATGAAAAAGATTTGTGATACTACAAAAATCAAACCACGACAAATTCTTTAAGCCGTTCTTTCTTGGAAGACATTCCAACTTTAGAGGAGGGCGAGAGACTGACGCGTGGGCCCCCCGCATCCGCTTTCCCCTCGCTCCCCAGTCCCCACAAGGGTACAAACCCTCTAAAAAACCCCCCGCAACCGCCGGGCGTCCACGAACCCAACCGCCGCCGCCGCCATGGCCGCCGCCGGAGCCTTCCACGCCGGCGGGCGCCTCCTCCTCCCGATCCGCCGCAGCCCGCACGGGCCCAGACCCTCGCCCTGGTCCCACCTCCGCTCCCACCTCATCTCCTCCAAGCCGCCTCCAAACGCCCCCCTCCCGCTGCCGCCGGCGCGCCCGGGCCCCGTGGGCTCCTCCTTCGGGCCCCCGAGCAGAAAGACTGGCGCGGTAGGGGCCGCCGGGGCGGGCGTTGTCGGGTGGTACCTCGGCCTCCTGGACGCGCGGCCCGTGCTCACCAAGAGCGTCACCGCCGCTACCATCTTCACCGCCGCGGACCTCACCTCCCAGGTCGGGGCTCTTCTTCTGTCCTTTACCCGGTGGCGCGCAAAAACACAACGTTTATTTTCCGATCTCGCGGAAATAGGGGCATGGGTCATCACATATCGATCGATAGATTCTGCGTGGTAGGATTTGTGCTACATTGTCATCTGTAGAATTCAGCGTGGTGGATTATAAACTGCTGTTGGTATTGATAGCGTAGTTGTCACGGCGATTGGTTGTAAGTTATAACTAGTTTAACCGTTTCAACTATGTCTAGAACCATTAATCTACCAAAAAGTATATGCAAACAGATTGGATACCTCTCCCCCAAATATGTACAATCCGTGAGAAATGGTACGCTTTAATCATGTCAGCTATTATGGTAATGCCCTGCATCATTCTGAAAGTCTACCTTCATTTACATGTCTGTTAGCTGTATAGTGGAGAGCCATTTAAATATTTGGTCAAGCTGATTTAGAGTTATGTATGCCATTTCAGTCAATCCATAGCTATAATTTATCATACAAGTATAGCAGTACTTACTTTTTCCAAATACTCAAGGAAACGGGCTACAGAATGCAGTATCACTTTTGCCGTCAATAGTCTTATATTTGTTTGCCCTATCGAATTGTATCTGAACATTTTGTTTCATAAAAAGAAAGATCATTTCAGTCATAGTATCCCTTGGCTGGACTTCTCGCTGCTATGTATACTGGTTGTTATTTTAATATACATGGCTAGATGTTGCTTCTCACACAGTTTCATTTGTTTTTGCTATTGCTTCATCAGATGTTCACACTTGGTCCTGAGGAATCACTTGATTTTCTAAGGACCATGCGTATGGCTAGTTATGGGTTGCTGATCTCAGGACCTACCCTCCATCTTTGGTTCAACTTTATCTCGAAAGTGTTCCCAAAAAAGGATGTAGTGAATACATTGAAGAAGATGTTTCTAGGGCAAGCAGTATATGGACCAATTATCAACTCAGTTTTCTTCTCGTATAATGCAGGACTACAAGGTACTATTTGCTCACATACCTTCATATAAACATGTCTGTGATACTCTGAAATGATTTTCTGGGCGTCTTGTTCTGGCCGAGTCGTGCAAAGGCATTTGTTGAATTTCAGGAATTCTCTTGGGTGATGGTTTTCTTACTGTATCTTGATAATGCTACCCTATTAACTCTCACCTTTGCTGTTTCCGGTGCTGACCATTACTCTGTTTTGATGATGCACTAGCACAAATGATTATACCAGCATACAGCATGCTTGATTTGCAGTTTTTACTAAATTTTTATCTGTGTATAACTTTTACTTGTTTATCTTAAAAAAACTGAGAATATGGGTTTGAGTTGGCATTGTTCACTGAGTTCAAATTTTTTAAAGACTCGTTCCCTGCTCCCATGAAAAGAAACTATGTGTCTTCTATTTGATTATCTGTAAATACATGAAGATATTTACAATAATCTTGTTACCAAAGCGGTCCAATTGTTTAAAATCGCATCAGTAATATCTTGTGTTCTTGTTTTTATGATTTTTTTGTAAGATGCAAATATTAATGTAGGATACAAACTGCCGGCGCCGCACATGTTAGCATTAATTGTTCTGTCTGCATTATGTAAAGGAAAGGTAGCTATGCATCTGTGAACAGGACTGCATTTATGTTAAACCTGTACCCCTTTTATATTATGTTTTATGTTTATGTGAATGAGAAATGACCGTGGGCATGAAGTTGCGTTAGCATATTTGATCTGACCTGATTACTTCACAAAACTCTTTTATAGCTATTTCCTATTCCAATCTTGGTGGACAGGTGACTAATGGCTCAAACTCCTTATAAATCTTTGATACCTTTTATGTTTACTGATTTGTATATACAAGAATCATTCTGAAGTTCGACTAGATAACTCTCTAAGGTCAAATTTATGCACTGCGGTCTTTTCATATTTGAATTTTTAACCTCACGTCAGTTTTTGCTTAACTTGCTACCCACTGTGCTCTGGGTCTTCGTAGATGTAATTAACGCAACCAAAGGTACAACTCTATAGGCTATACAGAAATGAATTTTCTGAATGTATGAGACCTGCAAACAGAATTGAGGAACTTGCATCACATTCACTGTAGTGTTGAGGACTGAGCTTTTGCAAATATCCAACCAGTCGTACTTTCAGTTTGCTATCATCTGAATCAAAATCCTCACTTGGTTATTGAATGTATTTGGTACGCTAGAACATTAGAGTAAGAATGACAATGACCAACTTTCAGTGCATAATTAGCAGTGTGAAAATTGTAAAAATCATGGTACAACCAGCGCACTTTTCTCAGGGATCAACATGACTTTAATGCCTTTTAGAATTAGTATTCTTCCAAACCTCTTTTGCTTGTTTGATTGGTCATCCATGTCAGTCAGATGTAGATATTGACAATTTGCACAGGGATATTAAGTGTTAAGCTGCACTATTTTGTTTTTGCTTGTTTACTTTTCAACATATCTTTGAAGTCACAACTATCTGTGAGTCAGTTTTGTCATAAGTGCACTGATTTCTACCCAAAAACTGCAGTCTGTGCCTGAGTTTATTCAATTTCATCCTTAGCTGCTTTAACTAAATTTTACTGTCTGCCAACATAGTTAAAACTTAAACACTCAATATGTTTATCGCTTTCTTGATGAGTGTTTCTGCTGCCACCCCTACCACCTACTTGCCTTGAGATGTTTTGATGTTCTTGTACAGCTCATGGTTGATGCTGTTTGTAATTAGTCATTTCAGTTTAGTTTTGGTGAAGTCTATGACCTAGCAGCATGGACCACAGTACTACTGGTCTCAGGATAAGGTTGCATGTAGTAAACATCTATGCCTACTTTGTACTGTTGAGCATGATAGGAGAAACTGCATTCAGATAAGCTTACATGCAGTACACCCTCTCCAAAACTTTAGTAATCGAGACCTTAGTGTTGTAAACTAGGAGTATTTTGTTACGCGGACCCATACGCTTTAATGGCTTTTCTGATTTGATACCCAGGTGAGACTGTCCCTGAGATCATTGCAAGATTGAAGAGGGACCTAGTTCCGACCATCAAAAGTGGGATTTTATATTGGCCAGCTTGTGACTTTATTACTTTCAAGTTTGTCCCTGTTCATTTACAGGTAATTAAATTCCTGATACATTCTATCTGTTTTGCTCGAAGCTTTTTCAGCAACATTTCTGATCTTAAGTTTTTATTTTTTCCCCAGCCACTGGTGAGCAATTCATTCTCGTTTCTTTGGACCATCTATATAACATATATGGCCAGCTTAAAGAAAGCAGATGTGGAGGTGGCCACGAGTACCTAGTTGTTGTCGAATGACTCAACACGGCTGTTATCAGTCAATTCTTTGTACAAGGTGGGCTTAATGGATGTCTGGTGGAACTATGATGTTATCTGTCATTTTATCAACCGACAGCGTTATGCTAAAAACAGAGTGGATTCCTTCCTATGCATCCTTTGCTTTAAGTTTAGGTTACAGTGTCCACAGGGCTTCTACCTGCCTATGTTTTTGGTTGAAGCCTTTGTCTGGATGGCAGAATTATACTAGCATGTCTTGAATCTTCCTACACCTCAAAAGCTATAGCTTTTTTGAACTAGATTCTCTGTATCTAGTTATGGTGATGTAAGGTGATTAGGTGAACCTGTTTATTTTTTTGTGACAAATGAGACCAAACACTATTGATCATGTTTGTTTCTTTTGAGCTCACTTCTAAAGTTGCCACGAATTCGCTTGTAATGTACATATAGCAATGCATTTGTTTTTGTTTGAGCTTTGAGTCTTGAGGCACTCTCATGCCAACCCTAACTACTCCCTCATGCCATCTTGAGACTTAAACATTGGTAGAGCCAAGGAGACTGCATGACCTTATCATCATGCCTATTGCTCTCATTCTGGAACCTCAGGGTGGTTACATTCTCAGGCACAAATCTCCGCCCTGACTCTGATTCTGCAGATGTTGATGATGATATTGTTGCTTCGGAGTCTGAGTTGGACGGCTTCTCTTGCTTCCTCCCAGTACCTGTTGCCAGTGTCAGCTCCAGGTTGAAGTCTTCTGCCAGTGTAGCCTCCTTGTCGCCTGAGCTAGCGCACCATTGTTGGCGACTGAGCTTTACTGTTGATTCAGTTTGTCCGTCGGCAGCTATGTTGCAATAGTTTTTCGTCTCAGTAACCTGCATCTGCATCATCAGCTGCTTCTGAACCCGGTACACCCGGTGCAGCTCATGAACCTGAAGAAGAGATCATTGAATAATTTCAGCATTTATGAAGGTTTATTGATACAAACCTCCGAGCAGGCAGTGTCGGAAAGCATGGTGTACCTGCTGTCTGAATGTCTGTTCTTGCTTCAGCATGGCCATCTTGATGTGTTCCTTCTCCATCTCTTCCCAAGTCCCAACCCACGCAGAAGTATCAGCTTACTGCCCTGAACGGTGTGCCTGCAAAAGATCGAAGTTTCTGATGTTAGCACCTTTCAAGTGAAGTTTCTGAATCTTTTTCATTCATCTTTGGAGTATTTTGCGCTTCTCAGACAAGAATGGCCAAGTCAAGTACATGATATGATGACGCATTTAATTTGCATCAGTTAGGCGAATGAGTATCCAAAGATATCATAATAAATGTGCTACATTTTTATGGTTATATGCAATGTACAATGTAAGATATTAATTGACAATTCGTCCTATGTGCTTGTACACCTGCAACCACACTGATTTGCGATGCCGAAAATTAGTTTGGATCGGACTGGCCTGATTAGTGCTTATGCATATTGATAAGATATATCTGGAGAAAACATGAGTTATTTCTCCCTGAAGAATGGCTCAAAATTCTGGATAAAAAAATGGATTAGCCTTATACAGTTAGACTATAGGGAACTACTTGCTATCTTTGTGGGTCATACGGTTAAACTTGGAGCTATTTTTTAAAACATTTTTAGCTGAACACTGTGATAAATTTGGACAGCAGCAGTTGGGAAGCATTTTTTAGGTCCCATCAGAGATGAGATTTTCAAGGTTGTGTTGTTTATGGATCGTGTATTCCTTTCCTCTCATTTCTCTGTTTTTCCACAAGCATAGAGCTTTGGCAGTCTGCACTTCCTGCACGTAACCAACGTTGTCCTCCACTAACAGAATGGTACCTAAACAGAAACTTTTCTCCGCATCTTTATGCCTAAAATGAAAGCTAGAATAGGTACTCCCTTAAGATGTACTACTAATGCTTAATTATTGCAGACAGAATTCTTGAAGAAGCAAGGAAAGATAGTATATATATCCTAATTTTAACAGAATTATGCCTGCATGTCAATATGTGTCGTCATACTTCCTCAGAAAAACTACCGATGAATTCGTTCCTGAAAGAAAACTCTGAAAAGACGAGAGGAATGAAGAAGAACGACCGGAAGAACACCTCATTTCTTCACAAACTGAAACAACGCTAAACTTTTTAACTAAATAGAAACAAAAGCTCCTTGATCATGAAAGAAGACCAAACGAAGAAATGTTTTGTAAGCTTCAGCATGCTTCATGAGAGCCGAAGAGCAGTTCTTCGAAACAGCGAGGATCATGAGAGAGAAACATGCCAAGAACAAGGAAGATCACAGGGGCCTTGAGCTCACCTCTGCCTCGGAGCTCCCACTGCTGAATTGCTGGTTCCTCTGAAGTTGTTAAGACACCTCACAGGAAGATCTCCTGGTAGCTAGTGCTAGGCAAAAGGCACAGCTTCTGGCCCTGCTGAGAAGCAACAGGCATATGTATCAAATCTGGTGAGGCAGGAGGGGGAGGGGAGGGGATTTAAGATTCTCTCCTGTCATTAGTTTTACTGTCATGGTGGGGCCCCTATGGGCATGCCAAACAAATCCAAGTCACTTAGGCCAATCGAGTTCATATGTGATAAAGGCCCCCAAGATGCTCCTATGTAGTGCCAAGAAAAGGATAGGACCAAGATAAGAAGCCCCAGCTATTATATTCTTCGCTTGCAGTGCTGAAATTCTTATGCGCCCCCCTTCCGGTGCTACATCCAGTAGGATTTTCGCTGTCGGTATTCATTGATGTATACCTTGATAGCATATGTTTATAGCGCAAGCGTTTCTTGATCTGCAAATGTTGATACATGCAAGTCTTCCTGTTGGATTGTGCAGTTGTTGGTGCTCTCCATTGGGGTTGTGTAGCCATGTTGGTTTTGAATGTTATTTCTGGATCAGCACATCAGAAGGATCACTGAACAGACAACTAGGCATGCAATGTTTTGGATCTCATGCTCACATGTTCATTGGATTAAGATTAGCATCACCAGTTGTCTCAAATAATGTATGCACTCACATTACTGTCATTCAAAGTCAGAACATCTATCTTTGCAAAGTTAGGATCACATGAGAAAGCAATATAAAATTGTTCACCACCGATAGAGATGGCACGAGGAGCTTACCATTTTTACCATGTTATATGTATATTTTTTTTACAGAGGAGCTGTACCTCTGATCTGTACCAGCAAAACCTAGATCCGGCAGTCAATCCTGACCAGATTCAGAATTGAAGTTGGATCTTGTGTTGGCTTTATATGCAGCCTCAAGATTGGGCAATGTGATTGGGTGGTGAGTTATGTGGAGTGGTTGGTAACAATAGCATGTGTTGGCCTGGTCCCCTCCACACCCTCAGATTTGTGAGGCATGTAATGCAATTGCAAGCAACAAACTGCTCATTCTCACTGGGGGGGTTTGGACTCATTCCAGGGATTGGGACAAGTCAGGCCCTGAAAAATCCAGGGATGCATGATTAGTTCCAGACCATGGTGTCAGCCCTGTCATTTTCTATCTTATTGCCATCAGATGCAGGTCTCCGTCACCTCTCCCCAGGGATTAGCTGGACGTATCTTATAGATGCTTGTAGACTACTTGACCTTTGGTTAAGAGGATGTGTGATTTTGTTGGACGCTTTGGTTGTTCACAGCCACAATTCTTGTTGCCTGTATTACTGGAAGCACTGTTCTTTGTTTTTTAGTTGTTACCTGGTACAACATCCATATATGCATATGCAGTTTATTTCAGAGAGTTGTAGTTTTACCTAGTAGCTTCTCTACAAGTTCGAGAACCATGGACAATGAGGTTTAGATCCGCAATAAGTTATCTTTTAGAATTGTTTATAAAATTTGTTGTAGTCACCGACTATCAGGTACATACTGCAGAAAAAGAAAGATTGTTACAAGCAAAGAACTTATTGCCACAATGTGAATTCTACGTGACCATGTATGGGAAACTAGTAGTACCTGTCGGTCAATGCCAAATCAATTTTGCTGGAAATTTAATTACCGGAATGTGGAATATTGTTGAGCTCAATTTCTGCAGCACTATTTCACAATGAAAACTTGTCCCTCTCAAAAACAACTAGAATGTGGAAAATGCCCACAAGAAAATCATGCCCTCGTCAACTAGTTCAAGGGGTAGCTATCATTCAGCTAGCGATATAAAATGACATATTTCTGTAGCAAAGTTTTGGCATGTTTGGATGGGTTGAAGTTCAAAAAAAAAATTCACAGGAAATGATGCTGCAGAAAGCCTTCTAAAAAGGTAGGCCGATGGACATGCGTGATGATGTTTTCTTGGATTATAAGGCTTAGGGAAAAAGAGGATGATATAATTTAGAAAGTAAAAAAAAAGACTCATTCCAATCATCCTATTGTTATAAACAAATCTATCCACCATCATATATTTATAAGAATAATACCATCTTAGCAATATAGGTAGCAAGCCAAGTAACAAATTACAAACTCAACGTACAAGTTCTTCGATCTGTTGCTCTCTCTATTTTTCAAATTTGGATTCTTCATTACCTGATCGAGTGCGAGAGGACACAATTACTAAAAAAACTGAGGAGCTGTTTACTAGCGATTGCGAGGCTTCTCGTCGTGGTCTTGGATCGTGGCTAGGCTCTCCTCCACAAATGTCAGGATTCGCTGCTTTCAAAGATACATGTACAGCAACAGGGAAACAGGGACCGGGAGATTTGCATATATGAACACATTAGAAGCCCATGCGTGTTCATATGGTAAGCCGTCCAGAGCACCATCACCACCAAGCTGGCATGTGTGTACTACTATACACCCACAATATGCGCTCCATATAAGAGCTGGTGTATGATTGTGTCATGGCATCACATCAGCACATAAGATGCTTGTGTTGTGCTTGGCACAACAAAACAAAATCTCTAGATCTACCTACCTCAGCACTAACCCATTTCTCTTACTTGCAAATAGTAGTTGAGATTGCACATGGGCCCATGCATGTGTGGTGTCTTTGATCTCATATTTATGAGCATTTGAAATCCTATGAAAGACAATTATGCTTCTCATGCATATGATTGGAAGATCGAATGTGTAAATATGCATGTGAATTTTGGATAGCTAGCTTTTGCAGAATTCCATGCGAGACGCTCATAACGGAAATGATGGCTAAAATTATTATTTACTAATTAGATACTTGAATTTTCATTACGTAAAGGAGACCAAGGGTTCTTATATAATCGATTTTATCTCGTTAATGTATACTGATTGTTGAACGAACAAGGACATAAATTATATTATTCAATTGTTCTTGCGCTGGAATTGTAGCTTTGGATCTTCTGTACAATTTTTGTCTTAAAGGTGCATGATAGTACCAGCAGTTTTCCTGTTGGGGACAACACTTGAAATAACCTAAGACTTGGTTAGTTCAAAAAATTTGTTTTGTTTCCAAACATTTATATACCAAATGATTTCTAGGACCATGTACATTATACATGATCAACATTATCACTATATGTACCTTTCGCAAACCACAAAGTAGGACGAGTCCTTGCACCTTTGCCTCATCTAATAATTAAGGAACATGCTGAATTAATATAGATCTTATTCTTGACTAATTTAGGATTTTCTATAAACATAATAATTTATTTGAACTTCAGACCAACTTGAGCATACTGTACAAGATTTTTCAATCAAGTTCATCATGCATGTTTTTTGTAGGATCAAGTTGCTGTCGCGCACTTCCCTTTGTGAAGATAAACTCTTTGCAAGGAGTTTGAGATAGCAAAACCAGATATCTATGCTTATCTAATACTAACGCATTACATCGAACTAGCTAAATAGTTTTTAGCAACACATCATACAATAATTAAGTAGCAGGTGGTACATATATTACCCATCTAAAAAAAGAATGGGGAGATGGTTCCAAGTGAAACACATGGGGAAGCCACTTGGTGTAAGGCCATGTCCAACGGTCCAAGCAAGTAATAGCTCTAAGCCAGCAGAGGTACAGTAGCACATAGTGACTCAAGAAGCGTGCGTGTGAGAAGGAGGGGTGTCGGAGAGCTTGCGAGACCGGCGCTTCGCAGCGCGCTAGCGCTACGGTTTTTGCACTGTTTATCGAGTAGAATATTATCAGAGTTTATCGAGTAGAATATTATTTCCGATAGCTCTAAGCCACCTCGTTGGAGGAGGCCTAAGGAGAATCTTTCTCTTGGAAGCCCCTTGTTCGCCTCAGGTGAGGCCCCCAGACAGTGGAGCACGCCTTGCCGGGTTGAGGAGGCACATTGCCTCATCCATGGCGGTCCTGCTACAATGGATTGCAAGCACCATCATTGGTCACTCCAGTGTGTGTACTGCACATGCATCAGCACCTAATCCCGAGGGGATGGAGTTGAGTCACTGCGTATTACTGTCTCTTTCTTTTTTTGTCATTCTTATTGTTCAATTTCATCTGGAGTCTACTCTAGCTTTGCTTAGCACTAAAGCCAAAGTTTCTGGTGTTGTTTTTGCTGCGAAGACAAATTAGGACCCGTTTGGCAGAGTTCTGTTTTCTCGAAGAAATGCTTTTAGAGAGAAACTTATTCTGATTATCCCGAGAAACATGCTTTTGTGGTTTATGGTAAAATTGGAGAAACATTTCTAAATATTTGAATCATTTGGTAGGGATTCTCCTGTTTCTTTCTTGGGACCAATTTCCCGTTTGGTTGGGATTATTCTCCTATTTTTAGAGAGAGATGGTTTTGGGGAATCCCTACCGAATGGGATCTTAGAATACCACATGGTTTTTTTCACAAGGATTCTAATCAATTGAGATATGCATGTTCCCTCGTTGGGTTTTAGTTAGATAAATTTGGTGCCATACTATTTAACTTATTCAATAGTAAGAGTTATATGTGAATTCATTGACATATAACATAATCTTTGCTGTAAGGAACAGTTTATCTACGCAACACTTTCTTTTTGTACTATTCCAAATTTATTAGACACATCTCTCTTTTCTTATTTAAAAACCCTATACAAAAACCCCAAATATGAATTCTCACTTGGATCCCAAACTCCCAATGACTAGAAATTCGGAACAAACGCTTGAAGTCATCCTGTGAAAACTACCGACCCGAGCTAGTGGAATGAACTGCTCATGCTGCTCATCCAATCCACAAAGCTACTAGCACAAAGAAAGATGGCAGGCAGAATTGTGCGTGCATGTCGCATAAAAAGTTTGGTCAAAAAAGAGGGGCTCAGTTTGCTGCAAAGGAGGTTCCGAAAGCTTAGGGTTCCAGAAGCAATATCGTTAGCGCCTAGCTTCGTTATCCGTGAAGTCATCCTGACGATCTACAGTTGCTCACTGTTCGTGCTGTTGCGTTTGAATTGTTTTCGGCCCTTTTGCTTGCGTTTTCTCGGTGCGCCCAATACATTGTGATCAAAAGGAAAGGGTTGGGAGATGCACTGTAGCTATCATGGTCCATGACTCATCTCTTATCTATCTGCACTTTTCGGTTCAGGTGCAACCATTTTAATTTTGTGCTTGATGGTCCTGTTTACCCAATTATATATGTCTGGGACCTGTTTGCATCGGAACATATGGATTCATCGATTTCTTTAGGAATCAGGGGAAGTTCTCAATTTTGAAATGAAAGATTAACAAAGAAAGTTAAAATTGGAAAATCAACGTTTGAGCCTGACGGATTAGTAATCCATCCGTTTCTAAACTAGCTAGGACAAACTAATTATCTTATTTTTTTAACTAATTAGCTTGTCCTAAACGTCATTTTTTTAAACATGAATTAACCAATTATTAACATCTCCTAAATGCTATATATTTGAAAATGGAGGGAGTATATCCTTCTGTTTGGGCCAGATTCAGGTACTCAGATTTTTTCAGAATGAAATATTGAATTGTAATACTACATGCATGAATATGGGTGGGCTCGATGGAGGGAATGCTATTCGGCTACCTTTATTCATCTGGCAAAATTGTTATATCGTGCACCAGCAAATTAAGAGTGAAACTAGGAGGCTTATCGACCCAAATACAAGAATCTTTCAAAGAAAAAGCTCTCTTAGCAAGCTCATGACCTAAGTTTCCAATCTAATTTAAATAACCCTAATATGTGTGCATGCACCAAACTTGTACTCTTTTCTTTCTAATAGAAAAAAAGGGAAGTTATTAGGAGATAAGAAAAGAAAAAAAAGACTAAGGCCCTATTTGGAGAGGGGTGCTAAACTTTAGCATTAGCACCCCTGTTTCGAAGCCCAAGTGCTAAAAGGTGCTAAAAAGTGGGATGCTCAAGTTTAGCACCCCCATTTTCTTTAGCACACCCAAGGGGTGCTAAAAGGTGCTAATGAGTGCTAAAAGTGGTCCCAAGCCCATTTTTCCCCTGCTGCCCCCCTCTCTCTCCTCTCCACTTTTCCCCAAGCCAATCATAAATGAGGGTAATGTAGTCATTTCTCACCCAATGTGCTAAACTTTAGCACTGTATCCAAACAATCGCAAGTGCTAAACTTTAGCACCCTCAAATGGAGTGCTAAAGTTTAGCATTGTGTATCCAAACGGGGCCTAAACTGAGCCAGAGCGCCTAACAAGTGATGCATGCACCATGGAGGGTCATTGTTGGGCTCATTTTCTGTGTCCGTACATGCCATTTCACTTATTAGCTTTAGTTTCTTCGCATGTTTAATTTGGTGAGATCATCAGTCAGCAATTATATTTGCAGAACAATGACTGAATGAGAAGGGATGCCATTATTGGTGCCCCTGGATGCTTCTCATCACAAGTGGGGTTTCACGCAAAGTGCTGTGGTCTCATAGAGCAGGCATGCTTTCATCGTGTTTTTCTGGTCGGCCAAAAGCAAAGATAGACCTTATCATAGACACCTTATATTACACCCAACATAACCCTAACATGCCCAACACAAAAGGTGGCTTTACAACAAGTGCAAGATCACTGACGTACACTAGGGCCGGGGTACAAGCTAGCTGCATACATCATTCAACAAAACCACTTCAATGATCGACTAGAAATATTCCTCTTTAAGACATAAAACAAGCATATCTATTCTTATGCCAACTTATTAATCGCAAATGACCGTCACATGACCGTGCAACACCTGCACATGTTTGTTATACTCGTACATTGATAGATCTTTGCCGGAAAATATTAATGACATGAATAAACATTTCTTCTATGTTTTCCCGTTGTTTATGGTCAACTACTATAATAATGAACAAAAGGTCATACGCCTTCGACAAGATCTACAATTTTATAGTTGACAACTTTTTTCCTAATGCAAAAAGAAACTATCCAAATGCAGTGACAACCAAGGTAACACGGCCTAGCTCCTTGTGTGAAATGAGCCTACATATGCATAGCACATCTCTTATGTTTTTGTTCTCACTTTATATATGAAGGGTTAACCTAGCGGTGCTATATTTGGAGTGACAAAGATTATAAGCTAACCCTCACCCTTAAACTTCCAACGTAGTACTAAATCCACCAACTATAATCACAACGGGATCACATGTGCCAAAGACTTCTACTGTGGTATACTATTGGGTTAGGGAATTACATGTATCTTTAACACAAAAACTTTAACGATTCTAAAACCATAAAAGATGATTTTTTGAACAGTTTTGTAATGTAGTAGGTAGGGGCTTCCTGATTTTTCAAGTCCATATACGCATCCTCCCTTTTGTGTCGACTCTTTCCCTTACTCTCTTTTTTTCTCTCTTGTACACAAAATTTATTTACTCCATTCAATAAAATTTGTACTGTCTTGTGCTACTCACTGGAAAAGAAACCTATATATGTTTCAAGTAGAGCCTTAGTGGCTAAGTTGCCATCTTGCTTTTCTTGACATAGAAAACTCGACAAACTTGCATTTACCTCTGGTTTATCTCTCGTGTCTTTTTTTTTGGTGTGCTTATTACAACAAGTACATTAGCCTTGGTCACAGATCTAGATATCACACAGAATTGACACGTAGAAAGGGAGTACACTAGAGCCCCTTTCCAACTTGGCATGTTGAGTATGGCTCGAATGGTCCCAAAGCGTCAGCACTGAAGACTGCACAGATGTATGGTTGCAGCTGCAGCTGATAGCGCCTGTCTCACCTGATGCAATCACATTGCATTGGATCTGATCTGAGTGCTCAAAAGGACAAACCTTTTTTTCGGTTTCTCCAAAGCAAATCGAGATAGCCGGAAAACCTTTTCCTCAGCCTAAAAATGACACTTGAACATGTTCTCTTCTACATAATTGGCGGAAATATTATGCGCTTCAACATCACTGGCATGATGCCAACACTTATATGACCCAACACGGCACAATTCCAGGAATGCGCAACACGCATGCATCCATGATATGAACTATGGCACTAACAACAAAAGGGAGGTCTCAATCCGCATGAACACATGAAACTCAAAAGTCACCAAAAGGGAGATCTTCATTCAAATCAACACAAACCTCAAAATACACTGCAATTTCAAAACCGTATCGACCGTCCAAGTACTTATCAGACGACACAAAAAAAAAGGACAGAAAACATCTCGATATCAACCGTCCAAATTACAATCAGATGGTGCCCATGACGAAGGCACACTGTACCTGTTCAACTCAAAGTCAGAGGATCTGATTCCACTGATATTGACATTCACCAGTTAATGGGAGTCATCAGTGCATAATGGCAGCATTTGCTGTTCTCCTGACATGGACACCTGACCAAACAATCGGAGGCCTTTGGTAAGTGCCCTAAGCAACCCCTTCCTGCCTTTTTATCCTCAACAGTGACAGAAATTCAGTCCAATACCAACTACTGAATGCACACTTGTCCTAACTGATCAAAGTAGTACACAGCATCTCAGATACTGTATGTGCAACAGATGCTTAATCTGGTCTTATCATGCATATTAGAGAAACATATCTCACTCGACAAAGTGAACAGTAAGTGGTGCCTTTATGAGATACATGTCATTTGAAGAGTGTCACTATTCAACCACTACCATGATCAAATGAGGTGTGAACTTCAAAGGTAGGGCATGAAAAGAAAGGCTTAACCAGTTAAGAGAAGAAAGAACTCAGCAAGTTCAAATATATTTTTTATGACATACTTGAAAACTAAACAAGTTTGAAACTTTCATAGGTCCCAGTTCAGGTTTTTACTATGTGGTTTAAAATCTGAAATGGAAATGCATGTTGCCCCATAAAAAACTGTACCTAGCAAATGCTCAGAACAAGAGAAAGAAAACAGTGACACAATATTTCGTTTTCCGTGTGACATCCAAATCATCCTATTTCAAAGAAACAACCAGAATATGGAACTAGGATGTTTCTTCACGGATAGCAGGGACAGAAGCAAATATATAGTACTGTCATAATAGTATCCAAATTGTCTGTCAACTGTCTGGATTTGGAGCCAAGAAAGTCACTATTGTTTGAGATTACTTAACATAGGATGATTATTGATCATAATAATGATAAAACAAGCACTAGCTAGCAATAGACATGATAATGCTAGGATTTAACTACAATGATGCATCTAATGCTACTTAGCACTTACGGAAAATGCTACAGCTACTTAAGGAAAATGCCATCCGATGACCATCCACCATATCTCGCCAAGCACGCAAGTGACAAGGAAAGAACAGATATTTTTTTACATCTGATTGGACACACAGTATTAAGCAAATGGCAAATGATATCACTATCAACCCAGGGAATATCAGATGGCATCACATTAACTCAAAGAATGAGTATCCATCAATCATTCTGCATAAACAAAGGTCACCCAGCAACTTTCATGTCAGTATTTATCCTCCCAGAAGCTCATCATCTTTTTTAACAGTTGTTACCTATTTTTCAGATGCAAAGAGTTTGCTAGATGCTTATCACAAAGTGCCCTAGTTGGCCTTGAAGCTCCAGGGACGGTTCCCTGAAGTGCAATGGATATTATGGATAAATTTATCTTCATATGGATTGCTCAATTTTAAATCATTGCCCTGAATTATATTTAAGGCAAAAATTAATTAGTTTCTAAAGCTTATGCCATTAGATTGCTTCCATGAGGGTGACATGCACACTTATACTTTCTTCTACATGTTCCTTTGGGATCACAAAAAGCATCCATGCTGATTTAAAATGCTGTTTATGTAAGTGCACGATAACGACCTACTAGAGGATGATGAACCAAGTTTTACATCATAACCTAAAGTCTTAGCGGATAAGTTAAAGTACATCAGTCACCAAAGCCAAAGATATTCGAAGTTGAATACTTTTCTGGATGTCCATATCAAAGCAATTATAATACTTTTATCATCTTCAAAGGTACAGACTTTTACACCTGTCGTTTGCTTCATGTCCCCCACAACAAACTACGTCACGATAACTATCTAAGGAAGCTTTGAGTAGTTAAAATGTAGTAATGGAAGTAACAAGAGCAAGAACAGGGCCACTCAGATGAAATATATTTATTGCACCTAAGCTTAACAAGTGCCAGGTTAGTAGACAACTGTCTGTCTGAATCTGATTGAAGCATCATGAAAAGAAACCCAGTAGCAGAATAAAGAGAACTAAGCTCCTGATGATGAACTTCTATTTTCACCGGTGCTCAAATCCAGTACTTCAAGTGATCGAAAAGGTGGACGTTCTCCAAACTTCAACAAATGTGCAACTTCATAGACCGGGCGCAGCTCTAAGATGGCTTGAACGTCTAGGTATGAGTCACATGCGAAACACCAAACTGACAGATCACTGCGAAACATTATATACACAATGCTAAATAATAGTAACCATATGGTGTGCACAAGTTACACAACTAGACATGGATGCACACAATCATGGCTACATACAAAAGACAAGGGAAAAGCAGCATATAACAGGTAGTTCAGCAACTTCATAAAAGAAATATAAAGATTATCTGAGAGTGACCATGATTTTTAATGTGTCTCTTTTCTATAATTTTGTGACTTAGTTTCCTGTTCGGGTTTAGAAAAGTCATGTTTTTTACCAATAATTCTGTTATGTAGCAAGTTCAGAACTTTCCTTTCAAGTTCTTTCTAGTCATAGGATCAATATTTCACCGTTTATTAACCTAAGGCAGATTGGCTCAACAGCAAGTGGATGAACTGATCATGAATTCGATGAGTGGTTGCGTGAAACAATGAATTATAGCACCACACAAAAGGCTGCATTTGGCATTGCAATGGCTTTTAAAAAGCATTGAGATAGAAGCTGGGCCAGTGAGGCTAGTGGTTCAATGATCACTGGTTTGACTTGGCCACATGTCGAACTGGTATATAAGACACTGAGATATTATTATATCTTCTAAGAAATCATGTATGCAGGGATCAATTACTAGAGAGTTTATTCAGACTTATTGGTAGGCAAATCCTCAAATCATGCACAATCATGAAATTTGGATGAAACGATTTTGTGTGGAACCAAGGAATAATATTTTTGCAATAAAAGCAAGCTCAACAAATTACCTGAAGCTCAAAGCAAGGCAGTGACCTGTTTCTTGGTAATGGCACAACATATGTTTGTTGATAAAACGACTGCACAGCACATCTTTGCAGATCAAGCATAGCCAGTTTTCAGCAGGGTGATGACATCTGCATGGCAATAACCACTCATGAGAAAAATCCAGGACAGTAACATTCTGCTGTATTTTGAATTCAATATATATAAATCTATTGTGCCACATGGTGATCATGCACTCAATGAATTCTAGTTAACCATCTCCCAACAATTGGTGTCTTGGATGTTATATTACATTGAAAAGATTGTTAGACAATAACGGGATCAAAGACATAATGCTTTTTTTTTTTGCACGGACAAAGAGATAGTGCACATATAGTGCTAACTAATGGAAAGAACAAATTCTTCAACAGGAACTCAAATAAAGGAAGGGAAAAAATCTTCAGCTGAAGCTTTTGGACAGTAATCTTAATAACCTGGTTAAAATACTTCTACAACACCCTCAGTTCAAGAAGAAATGAGCAACTTGTATCTACATACATACAACAACATTGCCACTCATCACTGGCATAAATGCTCAAAGGGTTATATGAACTTATACTGTACTATACAGGTATGCAAGTTATGTCAAGAATTTTTAGGCTAAACAAAGGAGGAGAATATGAGGCCTCTTCAGCACCCCTCTTCTCAATCAAGCCTTGCTTATTATTAACTGAAACTGGGCATCAGTGGGCAGGGTAACTGATTTGTAGAAAAGCAGCCAAAAGCGGAATCTTAATCCCATCCCACCTTCTTAGTGACACACAAACACGTTCCAAGGAAGACGGCAACTAAATGCAGATTCCCTTGCTGAAAGCCTTGCGAGAGCTACGCAATATTCGCTCCGTCCCAAATTACTGTTCGTTTTGGCTTTTCTAGGTGCATAGCTTTGACATGCACCTAGATATATATTATGTCTAAATACATAGGAAAAGTTATGTATCTAGGAAAGTCAAAACGAATAGTATTTTGGAATAGAGGGAATAGAAGCTAAGCCATTCTATTATCAGATCTTGCAATTCTCGGACCAGTGCAACCAACACCATTCTGAGCAGTGGGCAGTCAATGGCATCCCCCAGGTAGGTTCAGCAACCAGTCCCAGTGGATCACTGATCACCATTGCTAAGACGTACATTAGCTAGCCAATCTTTTTGGGACATAATTCAGCTACCCTTCACTGCGGTCGATGGCCTAATATGTCTCGCCCAACAAAAGAAACAATCCACAGCTTCTAAGATTGTAATTGGCCTACCACAACATTTTTAGTCTTGTCCTGAATCAATAATCACCTTGTCAGACATAGTTCCTCTACTTGTTATAAATCAATCATCCCATTGTAGTTCACGAAGGTTGAGCTGCGGGGATTCCAAATGATCCGCAGATAATCCGAGCAGGGGGGAGGTGACACGAACCTGGAGCACGGAGAGTCAGGCGGGGGCACGCGCTCGAGGTCGATGGCACCAGCGGGCGGCATGGTGCCGAGGTGCGGGCAGCTGGTCCGCGCCTCCACCCATCCTGCCGCCGCGCCGTAGAGGTCACCCAGATCCACTTCTCCCTCGGCAACCTCAACAGCCTCCTCCCGGCGGGCGCCGGCGTCCTCCTTCTCCTTCCCCTGCCACAGAAGGTAAGAGAGAGGGGGGAAAAAACAGAAACAGCAGGGGGAGGGGGTTCGATACTTGTATGGCTCAAGCTCGCACCTTTCGAGACGACGAGGAGTCCTCACCGGCGGCGGAGGACATGGTCGGAGCGGCGAGACACGACGGCGGCGGCGACGGCCAAGAGAGCAGGAGACGAATCGATCAACGGAGTCGTCGCCGTCGTGCTCGTTGCCCAGCGTTTGGACTAAAAATCGCACAGACTACGGCCCAATGGGCCCACGAGGCTCAATTGCAGGCCCGTGAAATTACGGGCCACTCGGCCCAATGAGGCCCGTTAAAACATAGGGTTTTTAGCGTGCCTCGTCTGCCGTCTGCTATATAACCCTCCGCCTCTCCCACCCGCCGCCGCCACTCCCCACCAACTCCCTCTCTCTTCCTCACGAGCGCTAGGGTTTCCTGCAGCGGCGGCGGAAGGAGGCGGCGATGGGGCACTCCAACGTGTGGAACTCGCACCCCAAGAACTACGGTCCCGGATCCCGTGTCTGGTACGTGCGCTCGCTCCCGTTCTTCACCTCTGCTAGACCTGCCCCCGTATGTTGGTGGTGCGTAGGTAGTCGGGGGTTTGGCTTGGATTCGTCTCGCGCATGGCGGCTTTGTCTGTAGTGGATGGTAGGAGAGGTCTTTCTGGGCGGGGATCAGGTTCTTGCGGCGAACGGTGATAAGTTGTCTTTGGCAATTGGTGTGCTTTTGAGGTGATTGGAGCTTTGAATTTTCGCTGTGGAGCGTTTTGGTAGGATTGCTAGTTACAATGATTGGTTCGTTATGCTAGCCTGCTCGCATATGGATTGCTTTGGTAGATGAGGACTTTATGTCTGGAGGTTTATTTTTCGATGACATAGAAGCGACAGAGCCTGTTCTTACAATGATTGTGGGTAAGGAAGTAATGTCTTTGATCAGGAGCTGAGACCATAGGCTGCTTAGGCTTGGCTTTGCGCTTTTTTAATGAAATTAATGTGTGCTGATGCGCTAATGAAATGTTATCCAGCTACATGTTTGTACTAACCCAAACTTGCTTGCTTTTGCAGCCGGGTCTGTGCTAACCCTCATGGGCTGATCAGGAAGTATGGGCTGATGTGCTGCAGGCAGTGCTTCCGCAGCAACGCCAAGGACATTGGCTTCATCAAGGTATACTATATAAGCTTCAAACTGCAGTGCTGATGATGCTCACCAGAGTATCGTGCATTGGATGCTTAGGCTGCATGTACTGGAACATCTGCTGTGAATCTGTGATACTGTTTTTACTTTGCTGATATGGTCCAGGCTAAGTTTCTCTGATGGATCTGCACAACTTTAGTAGTGTTATTTTTTTCTATGAATTAATGTTGATGTGCAATAGTGATCAATGATTTTTTAAGAAATACTCCCACAAGTAATGTAGTATTGCAAGACTAAGAAAGATTGGCCTGTATGCATTATACATTTCTGTATGAGGACATATAATTCTAATAATTGAATGTTACATTGATGTTTTGCTGTAGTTAGATGCTGTGTGTCTTATGTTATTGCTAGCTTGTTAAACACATTTTTACACAGTGACCTTTTCTTTTGATTTAAGCTGTTTACTTTTAATGCCTTGTTATCTGTCTTGCAAGTCCAACTATGATAGTTTGTTGAGCTGTTCTCATGTGCAGTTATCCATTTTGATCCAAATGATTGTGAATCCACAATTATGATGCTCAATCATAGTGGCTATGGTCTCATTTTTGTAGAAAAGCATGTTTATTGCCACTAATAAATTCTGTTAGCCATGTCAATAATTTGATTTTCTGTTATCGCTCTTTTAACTTGTGAATTGCTGTCAATAATTTTGCAGTACCGCTGAAGTACTATGAGAACTCCATCTGCTGGTGTGAGATGGACCATGTGAGGCGAGGTGGAGGCGATAATTTGAATTCCAGTAATTCAGATGTTTTGTTCAGAACTAAATTAAGTCTGGCTTGCGTTTTTTGGAGAACTTAGCCATGTACGTCATGTTCGAACCATGAGTTACCTGCATATGTGCAGAATTTGAGCTACCTTGATTGACAGACATCTTATCTGTGTCTCGTTGAGCATCTACTTGGATGGTTATTGCCGAACCAGTGATATTTAGCGTGCCATATATCTGTTTATGGTGCCTCTGGATAAATCCTGGGATATAGAACATGTTTTGCAGATGTAGCGTTATATTAACGAAGCTCGAATATTTGCATACGATCCTACTAGCTCATTTGTTCTTCATCGGTCACACAGTTGCGAATCTCACGTAAAAATCCTCGGAGAAATGTATTGCAAGCAGACCTGCGTTGCCTATATTTGTCTGAAATATGCAGAAACATCAGTAGTAGACTCACAATGTTGAATTCGTTGAGTTTATGCAGTACCTTCCTACTCGTTGGAGACCTGGGAGTCATGCTAATCGTTCCTAAATCCTTACCAGATGCCAGACTCCTTAACAAGTTGTTTCTGTTTGATAATACATTGTACAAGGTGTAAACGGAAGAAAGCGGATTATCACACTGTGCTGCCATGGTTCATGCAGCATACATAGAGTACTCTGCCTCCGCAGCCCTTTTCTTTTCTCCCCTAATGAGCATCTTTGACAAATGTAAACTAACTTCAATCTGTACTGTATCCTTCTCTCGCAGGCTTTTTTTTTCTCTGATTCTTGCTAACATAATCACTGCTCTCATGGAATCATCCATGGGCAGCTCTATTGCGCCATCAGCTGAACTGATGGGATCTGTGGATGAAGATAAGATTCCAGGGTTGCAAGACAAAAAAAAAAAACCCTCCAATAGCAAAGCCATATCGTTGGATCGTATTGAGTAGATATAACCTGATTTCAGAAAATGGGGCAACGGTTGGCAGCAAGAGGAAGATTCAGACGGATGAGCTAACTTGGAGGGAGTTTTGATAAATTCACTATCTCATTTCCATCCGATAATTATAACTAGTAATGGTTATTAAGGTTTGGAAAGTTCGACTGCACACATTATAGGACAGTACATATATGATATATTCCAGAGAGGAAGTACAAGATAAGTCATAATTTCCTGTTACCTTGTGTTGGACCCACCACCTCTTCTTTCCAACTAAACTACGTGTACAAATCGAAGATCAAGTCCTGACTCTGCAGGAGTATATGATTTTTTGGAATTATATTTGAGCTTTTCCTGTCAATATATACAAAACTATTTGGAACTTTTAATTTATTGAATGGACACAATATATTATATTTATAAATATTGTCCTTTAAAATACTTTTACCGATATATTGCTACCAAATTTATTTTTTAGTAGAGGGGTGTCTTTTTGTAGTTTTTTTTAACTGTCACAAACACATATTGTGGTAGGGATGCACTCTTCATGGATCACGAGAACAAGAGTTGGAGATATTATCCCATTTATATCTCCGACACCCTATGCAGTTGTTCAATCCGAAAGAGGATCCTGCCTTGCTATGGGTGCATATCAGATGCAAAAGCACCAGATTTTGGGAGCGGTGAAAATTCATCTAAAAGAGTACTTTGAAGTTTTGAACCAAATTTGAAACTTAGCACATCCATAGTTCATGTTATGATATACTTTGACGCAGAAGTCATCAAGTGTGTATGCATATGATTTTTGTCATTTTCGTATGAAATAAACTATAACGAGTTTTAACCTACAATTTTGCGACAAAATATATCAAAATATGAACTATATATATGGATGTACCAAGTTTTGAAATTTCTTGACACTTCAATGCATGCTTTTTAGAAAATCTTTTGCATTTGCACCGCATATGCTCCTGCCTATCACAATCTAGTAAAAAATTAGTCATCAGGAAACAGCTGGTAGCATCATAATGCCTTGGCAGTGACCAGTGAGTTTGCTAAACCTATTGAGTATGTTGAATTGTTACCTTCATGCACACCCGGGTACGAGTCGCACAAATGCCTTGGGCGTCCTCGCCTCCTAACCAAATTCCAGGCTCCCTTGCAAGTGTCATTTCTTTTAGCAGGTAGGTCATCTTGACAAAAGAAAGCAGAGAAACCGAGCTGTGGCATCATGATTCATGCAGCACACTGCACACCATGGTGGGAGTACTCTGCGCTATTGCCACCATTTTGTTTCCCCCATGAGCATCGTTGACAAACTTAAAATAACTTCGATTAGTACTACATCCTTCTCTAATATATTAGTGATGATTCGCCAACGGCCAGATAGGAGACAGCACTTCTCCTCCATCATCAGCAACAGATTTGTCTTGTCTTGCAGATATTTTTGCTCTCTGGTTCTTGATACCACTGGTTATACTCTCTTGAAATCCATGTAGGCACTGCCCCTTTAGATGGGGTCAGATAACCAAGAAATATAAGATTCCAGGGATGCCATAGAAAATATCATGTAGGGTGGCTGCCACACAGTATATATACACAAGCTCTCATGGTCCATGGATATGCTCACCAAAGCATTGTTTAGAAGATCATCAACAGACATGGAAGCCGAGTGTGCATCCTACTGGTGTTCTGTCGATGCATTCTGTGAGGAGTCGGTGATGATTGCGTCCTTGCAGTCATTGTTATGGAGCAGCAGTGATGTTGATCTGGTCCCTGGGCTCTGTTCTTCCAATGTTCCTTACAGTTTGCCTGGCAGCTCTCCCTTTTGTATCAACGATAATGAGAAAAGTACATTAGTGAGCAGTTCCCCAAATGAAGTTCTTGACACTCTTGCGTTAGCACATGGGGAAAAGGTAGTAGGCAGCAAGAGGAAAGCTGAGACGGATGAGGAGAAGAACCATGGCGGTGAAGGCCGCACCACTCCCTTGGTAAGAGAAGGCCTGTATCTTATATGATTCTGGCTACTGCTACAATTGTTTGATGGAATTGATCCTACAGGCACCAAGAGCTCGCAAGCAATCCAAAGCTAACTCGCAAAGCTGCTACGCAAAGGTTGTTAGTTACTCGGTTTATTTTGCCACATTTGTTTGATCTTTGAGGCTTTTAGTTTGGTTTCTTACCACTTTATTGCCGTTCTTTCGTAGCAGATGAGAAGGGAGAGGATCAATGCAAGGCTGAAGATACTTCAAGAGCTAATTCCTAATGGAAAAAAAGTGGACATCAGTACAATGTTGGACGAAGCAGTCCAGTATGTAAAGTTTCTTCATATGCAAATCAAGGTTTGTGTTCAGTCTTCCCTTTTTCAGATGGATAGAAATGTTTTGGAAAGAAAGAATTCAGGGCCTTTTATCGCTTGACCACTGTACTCATTTTCTTCCCTGAATCCCTGCTTTGTTTAATTTGATGCACAGCTGTTGAGTTCGGATGAGATGTGGATGTACGCCCCCCTTGCCTATGACAGCGTTAACATCGGGATCCCACTGTGCTCATCAGTACAAGAATGACAATGCCCACTGAAATTGTCTTTATTCAGAAATATGTTCCATCTTAGCTTTCTCGTTTTGCTGCCAAATAAATATAACACATGCTGTTATACGGTTTTAACCTATTTTTTCATTATGTAACATCCCCTTGAGTAAATATCAATTATTGTACTTTTATATTTCCAACAAAGTTACCTTACTCATGTTATTGGCTACTAGCATTGTATTATGCGTTGCCAAGGGCTTTCTTTCACAAACTTGTTTTTGCTGTTCATAATACTGGAATATATCCTATATATGGCTTTAAGTCCAACATTCTACTGCAAGAAAAGTAGTGAAGTGATCTAGGTCATAGCGATCGTTAAAACAAGCTAAGACTAAAAAAAAAGATTCTATAGGGCTAAACATATGAAAACTAGTATAGAAACCAATATTAAATATTGCTTATTGAAGGTTGTAACTTGTCAAAGATCCCATATATCGAAGAACAGAGGGAATTTTATTTGTGGCTGTTTCAACGAATCTAACATGAGAAACTCATGTGTGATAAAGTTGCACGCTCACTGAAAGCAAGACGGCACGAAATGGCAGAGATATTGGTCCACTTCCATCTCCCATCAATATTGAGGACTGCATACGTGGCTGATTAGCTAGATGTTACACTGGCGATTGTGAGAGCTGGGTTGTGATATTAATAAGTCTTGTAGTAGCTGTTGATGAATCACGTCATTTGTCATGACTACACAACTTGGGATGACGAAAGGTGTCGACACCTCCACCATTTTGACTACTGAAATGGAAGTCTCTTGTAAAAACATGTACTCCCTCCGTATAGAAAAAGGAAGTCGTTTTGGATAAGGTTTGGGTTAAATATTGGGAATATAAATCATGAATAACTTTTAAGTTGTTGAGTTTGGAAATGTGAAAGCCATATAAATAGATTTATCTTGAAAAATACTTTCATAAAAATATACATATATCACTTTTTGATAAATATTTTTATAAAAATAAGGAGTCAAAGTAATGCTTTGGAGACCGTGTCGCTATCCAAAATGACTTCCTTTTCCTATACGGAGGGAGTATATCGTCCAGTTTGATTAATTAACTTGGTGTCTACGGTAAGGACAAAGTCTTTGAGGCGTATATTTGAGCATTATGACAAAACAATAATTATAGCTAGTCATTTAGTAATCTTCTAGTGAAGGACCATTTAGTAATCTTCGAGAATTTTTTTATGTTTTGTAAATATTGGTCAAAGTTTTTTCCATGCTTTCTAGGCATATAAATTTGGTATATGTAGTAACCACAACTAGAACTATAAAAATTTTGGGGGATCAAAATAAACAAATACACAGTATGGTACAAAATTGATTGATAGGGTCCTCATAACTATTTCTCAACACAAATGGTCTGGAAAAATGTTTTACGAATGTACAAGGACTTAAGTAGCAAGTTTGCTAGGGATGGCAGTGCAAGATTTTTAGTTTTGTTCTTGAATTCTGCATAGACAGAAAACAGGCCCATCAACTGTGTCCTCGTTTAGAAACTAAGCAGAAAAGGCGACGTTCACCATACCAGTCACCACTGAAGCCTGCAAATGGGCAAAGATCGCTCAAAAAAGAAAAGTTTAGATACACATTATGTTGTTCAAGACAAGGCCAAATAAGTCTTAAAAAGGATGAATCTAATTAGGGCCAGAACACTTCTTTTAGGATTTTGAGTTCAACCAAAAGCTTAATTTTCTAGAGGAGGAGGATAATTCACCTGAACAGTACTTCCACTTGTTCCTGGACTCCATTAGGCTTCTGAATTAGAGTGGAATGATCAGCAACTGTTTTGTCTTTTTTACGAATGTTACGCTAGCCAGGTCTTTAACTTCATTTATATGGATGCTATTTTTGTATTTGTACGATATTAAGTTTCATGCACAAGAAAGTCAAGCATCCAGCTTAAATTATCGAGGAACAGTAGACCATTTCCATATCGGGATATTCATGAACATTGCAAGTTTCTTAGTTCATTTGGGTATGTGCTTGTGATTAACCTTTTCATAGAATCGAATTCTGCTTCTTGCAATATTTTATTTGCTATTTACTCTTTTCATTGCATATACTCCCTCCGTTCTTAAATATATGATGCCGTTGACTTTTTACTCCAACTTTAACCAAATATCTATTGAACGAGTTAGTTAACTAAACTAAAATGTGTACCATTATATCTATTGTCAAATGTACATTAGATTTAACTTGTAGGTTTATCTATTTAAAAAATATTTGTAGAAAAGATAAATAACCAAACAAATGAAAAAGGTCAATGGCGTCATATATTTAAGGACGGAGGGAGTACATGCACAGTGAAGGATTCAAACATATGGTAGCGAACAACAAGGAAAAGTATTGAAAGGGTCACAACAGAACAGTCCACGATTACTGACTGATACAAGGGCCTTGATGACTATTTCTCAACGTACAAGGTCTGAAAAACATTTCCTGACGTACATGGGCTTAAGACAAATTTGGTTGACTTTTTTTTTTTGTAAAGCGACTAGCAGTGGCAGTTTGCAGATTTTAGTTTTATTAGATGACAAACAAGGCCCCTCAGCGTATGTAATAATCCTTCTCTGATCTACAGAAGAAGAGCAGGCACGTGACCTTCACCATGGCAGTCACCATTGGAGCCTGAAAGGGGGAAACGATGACGTTGTAAGACAAGTTCAGTACTCATTACATTATGTAGTTCAAAACAAGACCGAGCCAGTTGTTTCAAGGAATTTGAGTTGACTCAATAAAAAAAAGGGATCAAGATAACTAGCATAGGAACACGTTTCAAGGAAAGTTCACCCAAAAGCTTAAGTATGAAGAAAATGCGAATGATACACTTGAACACTTGAACTCACTCTTAGACTCCGTTAGGCTTATGAGGTAGATTAGAATGAAAAACAATTGTATCTTTCTCTCATAAAGATCATGCCATCATGGTATTTCAGGCTTAATATATGTTCCACAAGGTCAATAATACATACCGGATAGATGATCTCGCCACCGCATCTGCGTATCGACAATTCACATGATCTTGGTGATTGAATCCAGTGACACCATGAGGACCATCTCATCATAGCTAGATGCGTGGTACGGCTGATTCATGTGCGCTGCTGCCACTGCCTTTCGCTGCTGCTCCTGCCTGCAAGTTGGAGGTAGAAGAAAACCTCATCTACCATGTTCTTCCGCAACGAACGAACTATATGCTAAGAAAACAAAAAAAAAACGTTTCAAGAAATTAAACCTTTTCTGGCTGTCAACGCTGGCAGCTGGCTGCTGCTGAACCTGCTCTGCCTCCGGTTTCTGGGAGGACGAACGCTGCCCCATCTCTCCTCTCTCTCTCTAGCTCTCTAGTTTGCTTTGCTTGCTTCCTTTGGCCGAAGAGCCGCAAGGGTGCAGTAGTATATATGTTGGGCTTGGGACGACGGTGACATAGTCTTTTCCTTTCTTTAATCTCTTTGATGAAAACCAATTATGATCAGAAATGTGGAAAAGGTTGCTAAAAGTGTCATTACTTTATTTCTAATTTCAATTCGGACTCAGTTCTATGCTGTACCTTTTGCTTTTCTGGATTTACCTTTTAGCTACCTTTTACTCAGAAAGTGATCGAATGACCGAGTCTTCAAAGGGATGGATCTTTGAAGTTTGTGTGGTCCGGACCATTTTGTATAGTCAACTAAGTCAAGTGGATGCAGGTTCTTTTATATTCTGTGTCCATGTAGATTTGTATTTTCTAGGGAATTCATTGAATGATAATGGATTTTGCCGACAAGGGTGAGCGCCGTATAATTAACAGCTATCCAGTTTATAAGTTTTCCATGTACAGCATATTATTATTATTATATATTCTTTAATGCTGTTTTACCAGAAATATCAAAATATAAAGACCGGAAATTTATTTAAGTAAAAGCACCATTTGTTACTGCTATGGACAGAATTATATAAATTGTTAAGATGTATGAAATACTGCCTCTCTACTAGACAGGGGCTACATAGCACTCCAATATTTCAGCTAAGTTCAGAGTATTATATTCTTGAGCATACATAACATCACTTTTAAAGTCTCATAAAATGAAGCTATCACTCCAATATTCTTAAGCATTGTAATCTTGAGCATTTATAGCATATATCGCAGCTAGCACAGGATATATAGAACACATGTCGTATGCAATTTGTTTTATCTAAGGACAGTTGCCGTGTTAGTTGGCTCTGGGTGAGATCATGCATATACTTTGATTTGGTAGGAGCAGAGTGCGTTTGCCCCAACTGTGGATCAAAGCACTGATTCAGCTAGATTAAACTAACTGTACTGTTCATATTGTACTCCCACTACTACAGAATATGCTATCACTGCGGGCTCATCACAGCTGCTTTTGCGTGAACCGGTGGTGATAGTGTTTCACCGCCGGTTTTGAAGTTGATGGGAGCAGCAACCTTCAGAACCTAGCCGGATTTTAACACCAATTGGTGGTGAAAGTGAGCACAGACCCAAAATAATCTTTCATTCCACCTCATTCCATCTCACGTCCGCACTCCCTCCCTCTCGTCCCCGTCCCCACCCACATGCCGCCCCCTCCCCCCCTCAGTCTCTCACTCTCTCTCCCTCCTGCCGCCCTCTCCTCCCTCCTCCCTCCTCTCCCGCCGCCCTCTCCTCCCTCCTCTCTCGCCCCTCACCAGACTAGATCCACTGGTGAGGAGTGGCGGCCACAGCCGGCGGGGTCAACATGGCGGAGCAGCAGCGGGAGCACGCCGGAGTGGCGGCGGTAGCATCCTCCAGATCCGGAATGGTGAGGATCGCCGGCACGTGCGGGATCAGGTGGGGACGGCCGGCGTCGGGCGCAGGATCCAGCAGTGGGGATTGGCTGGCATGGATTGCAACGACATCATCTCCCTAGGTACCTCTCTCTCTACGGGGATGAGGTGGGCGCGGGATGCGGCGGCGGGGACGACTGACGCGACGGGGCTGTGGCGGGCGCGCGACTGCGCTACGGTGGTAGTGATGACGAAGCGGCGGCGATGAGGTGCGCGGTGGGGAGTCGAGCCTGCGGCGGCGGTGCGTGGGGGCGTGCGTGGGGTGTCGGCCTGCGACGGCGGCGTGTGGGGGCGCGGTGGGGCAGGGGAGCGGCGGTGGCGCGTGGGGGCGCCTGATTTTTTCTCTTTTATTTTGTTTTCGGAGATGCTCATCACTGCCGGTTCTGGAACACCCCATCACTGCCGAAAATCATATGATGGATTCTAAATCAGCAGTGAAGGACGTTTTGGAGCCGGCAGTGATGAAGCTATGTGGAGTAGTATCCCTCCGTTTCAAATTGTAGGTCGTTTTGGCTTTTTTAGGTTTATAGATGTTTGTATGCATCTAGACATACACTATATGAAATAAAAAATATGAAATGATCTACAATTTGGAACGGAGAGAGTAACAATTATTAATTTGTTCTGTCCATACTGATAGCACATGTTTGTTAGTCAACTATAGGCTTCACGCCCATTACCATGCCAAACTAAAATGGAAGCAGATATTTAATTAATTCTACCGCCCACATATGTCGAATCACCGAGTGTAGTTCCTATCTGATGTTAAGTAACTTAAAACGTTGTGGTTAATTAGTATGTTCTTGTGTGGTGATCCAGTTGTATAAGAGTATTTGTACCAACACCCGTAAGTGCTTTCCATATAGTGTTAAATCACTCAAAACAACAAGGGATTTAATGTTATGGTGATTTTCATTTGAGAAAAATTTGACACCAGTTTCTTCAACAAGAAAGATCGATCAACCTCTTCCTTTCCTATTTGCAGTGTTTTTTGCGTGCTGAGTCCATCAGTCCCTGAAAGTTAATTTGCAGGTTTTCATGGTATGAGTGCTCCTGCCGTGTCATGAGGATAATGTAGCGACTCTGCCTTGTTGGTGGCTAGTTTACAGTTTAAATCTGCCATCATCCACTCCAAGTTGGTGATTCATCACTCGACAAGCAAAACAGGTTAGATGGCCAATTTTCTAATCAGATGTGTACAAATCCTACGCAAGTCTATTCCAATACTAGTTACTTTTTCTGCTGTCAAATCACTGTCAAAATTAGTCCAACTATATTTTTAGTAATACATCTAAGTTCATTGCAAAAATAGGTCATAATATATGCATATGGATAAGAGTGGTATATATATATACTATAGTTCTACTGAGAGGGACTTCACAACCACTTACCTTGATCGGCTCAATAATGCTGAGTTTAATGCTATTTAAGTTGCGGTATTTAAAATAGCGATGAACTCAGAACCAAGAAGGTGATAATTTCAAAAAAAAAAGGCTTAATATACTCTAACAAGATAAGGTCCTCAGCTCAAGTTCTAAATTTATAACAACAGCCAAATACTATCCCTGGGTCAGGAATGGAGAATATGTGCAGTGGACCAAAATTGCACACTTCACTGTGATGAACACTACCGCAAAGCACACCTTCTCAAACTCATTTATCCACACAACATTTTTAGCAAACCCTGTTAATTCGGACCAGATATGAGCTGATATCTTGGGCTGACACATCGACGAGCTGCTGATTGCTATGCTATTTGCACTTTCACATATCGCTTGCTGCCCTTGGATGCCAGTTCACGTTCAAACTCCAGTGTTTGCCAAAATGCATAATTTTCTTATGATAATACAAGCTAAGATTGTTTATTTTTGTGAATTGTTTGAGAAATTGCAGTCATACCACAAAAAATGCAGTTCTCTAAAATCTACTCATATATGTATATGTATAACTTGAGAACAATATTGAAAGATTCTCTTTAAAAATAGTTCGACGTCATCATAACTTTGTTGACGTTTTGTTACAGGATAATGGCCAAAAGTATGCATTAGTTATTCTATATCCATATTCTGTAGGAAAAATATAAATTGGACTAGAGGTTGTTGACAAGCTCTGTTACCAGCCAAAAGATACTCGTCATAAAATTCTTAGAAAAGCCTACAACTAGCAGCGCAGGGCCACTGCTTATCTTCTACAGAATTGATATAATGAGCAACTAGATAGGTGACTTAAAACTGGGAGTATAGAGCATCATGATTCATGCAGGTTAGAGATCAAAAGGTAGCATAAGCTGTACTCTTTGTACTTCTGTTCAGCTCATTTGATAACACAACCTATACCTAGAAATAAAACATCATTCGTATTCCTGAACTGTTGTGCATCTTATTATGATGGTGTTGCTATTGCTATTGTAGCTATCATTATCTATGAGCTGATAAGGGAGTGCATGGTGATACAATGGCTAGTACAAATGGGAACATACAAATCTTGAAACAGATACAAGCCTTGGGAGGAAGATTATCTTTCACCACATTGGTACTTCTGTTTACTCTTGTATTTGTACAAATGTTTTAGCTTTCTGGATTGGAAAAAACTGTTCTCATGGGAATATTTTGTCGAGAATAAGCTGATACCTAACGACTGTAATTTTTCTCTAGAATATTAGTTTGTGCCAATCTTGATTATCTACAATTTTGTTATTAAGATTTCAGACATAAAAGTAGCATGAGAAACAATTGTTGCATATAATAGAAAAAAAATGTTTAAAGATATCGTGGGTCTCCACGAAGTAGACTCAAGACTCTTTACACAACTCTACATACTACTACTCATACTTCAATTTTCATCACCATCTTTGAAGGGTGAAGTTGTTAACTGTCCTTTATAATTTATTTTTTGAGAGGAATGAATTTGAGAGTGCTCCATGCCTCCCTGAGGTAATTAGGCTTTATCAAACCATTTTAAGTTGCACAGAAATCATGGCTCTTTCAGCTTCGGGTATGCATTACCAAGATACAGCATAGCGTGATTTGCTTACAACCTAGGCGATCAATATAACTCAGGGTCAACCTAGGTGATATCTGTAACTGCACTCTGCAAGCCTTGAGCTACGTACTCGTCATTCTGCCAGCATGAGGGCCATAAAACCACCAAGGGCCTGTTTGAATAATAGGAGAAAACTACCGAGGGCCTGTAGGAAAAACTGCATCAACATATCTAGAACTACTTTGAATAGAACTAGATCCCAAAAAGGAAAAAAACCTAGAAACCACCATCATATATATTGCAACTCAAGCATCAAAGATTCTCAAGCGCACATTAATACTGCTAATGAAATCATATAATCCAAGGAATAAGTAAAATACAGTTCAGTAATATTACTAGCTACCATCTCAAGGTATCAAAACATATATAATTTGACAAAAAAACTCTGTATTGCAATGTTCTTGTGTCCCAAAATAAAAACAATATTATATATGACATCCATGATCCAATTACTAAAGAGGGAAAAAATATTAGGGAAAAAAGTATATATAAAATGCAGTGGACGCTAGCTAGCGCCTAGTGGAAAAGGCTAAAATGATCAACCAAGAGGACGATGTGAACATAAAAGGCTTCCCTGGTGCATGGTAACGTCATAATATTGTCCCACTCCGAAGAGGTAATCCCATGAACTTATTTTCGGATCGTATGCCGTTATGACTCCTGCATTGTGCATCCAGAAAACTATCCTTCCGTCATCTAAAACCACCAGTGGACAAACAAATCCATAACTGTCCCAAAACGGTATTCGTGGCATGGAGTATTGCTTGGTCCAAAGGGACCTTTCCATGTCGACCAGTTCCCAAAGATCCATGGACCAATCTCGATCGTTGCGATGCACTGCGACCAAGCTGCCATTCAGACCGGCTAACCAAAAACCTTCTGCGTGGCGAATGTAGTGCATCCTCTCCTTGGTAGAAGTAGAACCAAGGAGGCTGATCTGTGGCCCATGGAGTGTCATCGGCCTCCACTCCTCCGCCGCCATGTCGAATGAGGCTATGCAATCCGGGTCAACAATTCTGTCGTCGCACCCATCGATCAAGAAGTAGGCGACTCCATCCACGACCGTCCTGTGCCACAGCGCGAACGCAACATGCACCGGAGGCCCTGGCCTCACCCTCCTCCGGTCGCTGCCGCTGCCAAGAGTCATGACATCGCATGTCATGACTGGACGTGCGAGGCACCAGCCTTGGTAGATGTCGCCTTCGCCTTCGAGTTCTAAGGAAAAATTAATGGCGAGCACCTTGTACTCTCCGGTGGAGGGGACATGGCCAAGCACATACTTTGGCACGTCCTTCCCGTACCTGATCTCCTCCTCGTAGGCTATGTCGGCGGCGATCTCACCGACGGGCACGCCGAGCACGAAGGCTTGCCACCAGCAACCGTAGACGCAATCCAGGTGGAAATCATTGCTCCGATCGATGCCAAGCTGGTAGACCCGTACCCGCTTGACGATGCCGCCGGCCAGGTCGAGGACGTGCGCCTCGCCGGTGTCGGAGTGGAGGGCGGCGAGGTGCGGCGGGTGCCGGGACGCGTGGGCGGCGGCGAAGCCCGGGTCGGACGTCAGCGACCGCCACGACCGGCAGACGAGGCGGAGGCGGCAGAGCTCGGCGGCCCGCAGGCGGAGCAGGACCTCGCGCAGCATGTCCCTCGGCAGCAGTTGGCCGTCGTTGGTGGCGGCGACGGCGGGAGGAGCATCGCCGTCGAGCTTGCGTTTCCGTAGGAGCGCCGCCGGCGCCATCGCGGGGTGATCGTGATCTAGATCCGCTCGTTGCTGGGCGCCATCGTATATTGAGGAGGCCTGCGTGGGGAGCGAATTGGGTTCTTGTGTGGAGTTGATTAGTTGAAACGGCTGGACGCGTGGGGCAGTCGAACTCCTGTTGCATAGCAACGGCCGCGCGACTCGCGCACCGGTGACCACGCCACGCACCCGTTCCGGGCGCCCCGGCGACTCGCTCGCCACGACGCTAACGTCTCCGCGGCGTGCGCTCGCTCTGGATCGCTCGCCAACGCCTAGCTTGCCAAATAGTTAGGATGCTGATGAGTCCGTTGTACTACATGTATATGAACTATATCATTCTAGCATGTATATGAACTATAGTTAGGATGATGTCACACCCGATTTCTGGACAAAACCGAATGCATAGCATATGTGTGCCAGGATCCGTTCTCACACATTGTTGACTTCATAAGTGAATACATCAAAAACAGTGTTCAAAAACGTAAATAAAAATAGTAGATAACTTATTACACTCCGGAAGATAGACACAAAGGTTTTTAATCGTTCATCGATAACTTAACACGCACACACACAGCGAAGCTTCGCCACATGCTTGACTGGTGAACGCCCGCCTAGAACTCCTAGAAGTCGTCGAAGAACTCTGCGTCGTCACAAGCTTCTGAACAGCGTTTGGGTAAGGGTGAGTACACTTATGGTTGGTACTCAGCAAGTAGGAGAAACATGCAAAGCTATCAAGGAATGGCTCAAGCCTTTAAGTGGTTAGCATTTTAGTTGGTCATATTTTATTTAGCATCACCTAATTACTATATGTAAGTTTATACCAACCCACTTAAGCAAAGCATTAACATTAACCCAAAGATAAAGGAACCACGATTTATTCTCATCTTTAAGTTCAATTATCATGTGAGGGTTCAGGCCGCTCTTAACCGTGAGCACAGCTGATATATCAGTTTTACACTCTGCAGAGGTTGCACATCTTTACCCACAAATCACGTAAAAGTTCAAAAGAACTTTAAACCTAACCATGTTGTGCGGGCTAGGCACAATACCACACTTCTGACGTGTGATTGCATAGGGACGCTACGAGGCCTTTACAAAGATTCCCTAGTAAGTGGCAACCCACTAAGGTTTCCGGATCAGTAGCAGGGCATAACCCTCCCTAGTGGGTTTAGTATCTTAGATAAGCCCACTTCCCAAGAGGACCGAGATATACCCTATCTGCTGCCACCCCTCTTGCCCTTTCGGTAAGATTGCCCCAGACTAGAGTCTTTAATTAATTAGCCAAGACTAGAGCCATGATAGTCCTTATGGTGGCACTATTTTCCTGGATGGTTCTCCATGTTCTGATTAAATCAAGTGATCTTGTATTAACACAAGTATAGCATAAATAAATATCATGATTAATATTCTCAAAATTATTATTACCATCCCAAAATTAAGCAACTAAGCAATTCTACCCAACATGATTAAACAGGTGTTCAAGTATCAGGATTAAAAATTAGGTAAGTCCTTAATAGGCATTCCCGTCAAATTATGCACATAAAAGAAATTAATAAAGTGATTAGTCATGATATTATTGGGATGAAAAAGATTATGCAGGGGGAGATAACCACTTGCCTTCCTCGGCAAAATGCTGGTACTCGTCTTCAAACGGCTGCTGCTCCTGACCTTGACCTTCCTCGAACGGCACTTCGTCTACACGATCACACAAGCAAAACAACCAATAAATAAAACAATACAACAAACATGACAAAAGACTGAAAACAAACTCCTAAAACTAACGTTCATGCAAAGACGGTCGCGTGAGCGCAAGAATCGTTGAAATCGGAGTTAAAACGATGAAGATATGGAGTAAACAAGTTTTAGGGGCTAAAATAGAATTAACTATATACTTTAGGGGTTAGCAAGGGAATTTTCACAAGACTCAGAGAACAGTGCTTGCGAATACAGAAAGGTACAGGGTTAGGTATGCAAGATTACATGGCTCGGGTTGAAAAGAAAGTATATAAGAACTACAGGGGCTTCTCTACAAGATTAGCAAGACACAAGGAATAAGAACATAAATAAACAGAAACTCCAAGGGCTAGAATGCAAAATGCCTTATCCCTTTCTTCTTTCTTGAGCCGGCAGAGCCTTGTGTAGGCTTGTTTGGCCGGCGGGCGGCGCGACATCGGCGGCGAGCTCATCGGCACTTGGCGCGGCGGGGAGGGGACTAGCGAGGGAGAGAGATATGTGGAGAGGGAGGGAGCCTCACCGACGGCGGCGAAGGGGAGGAAGACAGAGGCTCGGGCCGGCGAACAGGAACCGGCGGTGCGAGGCTCTTGGGCGGCGATGGCAAGAAGGCGCGAGATAGTGGCGGGTGAGCAGCGAAATGGAAAGGGGAGCTTCGGTGGGTGCGAATGGTGGGATTTATAGGGCGCAAGGAGGAGCGGAAGGGGCGCCTGGGGGGAATCGAGAGCCGGCCGGCCATTAATGGCCTTGAAGCTTTGTGTGGCTGTTTCCGGGGATAGGAAAGGACGGGGCGGCGGTTTGAGGCCGGGGGTGAGGGAGAGGAAACGACGCAAGGTTGTGGAGGGGCTCGGGAGGCCGAGAGGCACCGGGAGATGGGGGGCCAGCGACGCTGGGTTTCACCCGTGCATGCGTGCGGTTCCCGTGCGTTTCCTGTGCCTGGACAGGGGACGGAGAAGGAGCTAATGGGTGGGAGGCGGTGGAGGCAAGCCGGTTTGGGCCTTCTTGGGCTGGCGGGTGGGAAAAAAAAGAATGTTGGGCTGGCTGAAGAAAGAAAGGGAGAAAGAGGTTGGGCCAAAAGAGAGATGGAGAAAGTTTGAGCCCGCAGATTGGATTGGAGGGGAGAAAAGGATTTATATTTTTGAAATTTTGCAAACCACACTTCAAACAAATAAAAACTTATCAAACACTTGTGGCCACTAAAATTAAATTTGAGTGCTCTTTTGTTTTTAAAGACCGTAATTTATTTAAAATGATTTATTTAAATCTTAGAGAACAAACTAGACCGAAGTTGCTTACAATGGAATTTTGGGTGGTACAGATGACGAGTCTGTTGTAGCCAGAATTTTAATTAATTTTTAATTACGATGGCTGAAAAAATGAGAGCCTCCCATTCAGAAGAATCACACGGTGAAAAGAATAGGAAGTAGCTAGAGGTAGATGAAGAAAACTACTAAAAAGCACAAAATGAGTGGGACTAAGTAAAAAAATAATGGATCCGTACCTAATTTAATTTGACTTTTTTAAGTTAAGGATTTTCACAATGGTTGCAAAAAATAAGAGCTGTCCATCCATAAAAATCGTACGGTGGAAGTACCAACAAGTACTAGATAGGTGGGACCAAGTACGACTTACCCAATTTAATTAATTTGATCATTTAAATATATTTCTCAGATCAACAGCCATAAAAAATTTAATAAAAAAGTACGTGAAAGTACTAACTAGCAACTAGTATATCTAATTTTGGGAATCCATCAAAATTTTCAAAACTAGATGTAGATCTGTGAACATTACGCGACACACACGTGCGCGCATGGGCAGTTCTGTACATGAGAGGATTGCATAGCAGCCGAGCTTGATCAGCTCAAGACCAAGGTTAATGATGTGTTCAAGTTGTAAAAATTAAATTGGTGATGAACTCGGAACCCGGAAGGTGATAATTTTAAAAATTCCTTCTCTAACAAGATAAGGTCATCTTCTCGATCTATAAATTTGTAACACCAACTGAATACTATCCCTGGTGTGTATGGACTTCATTATAGAATACGTGTAGCGAGATTTCTTAGACTTTAGTCGAAATTGCAGTAAATTTCAGAGCACTACTCTACATGAGCAAAATATTGCAAAACGACATTTTTTATACTCATTTCATGGAACAAAAATATTTCCAAATTATCTGAGAATTACACCTTTTAGCAAATCCTGCTAGTTTGGATATATGTAAACTGACATTGGTCCTCACATCAACCTATCAATGTCTGCCAAAATGCGAAATTTTTTTATAATAAAAGCTAAGTTTGTTCAGTTATGTGAATTGTATGTATGCCATGAATGTGCAATTTTCTTAATTTTACTAATGATGTGTTTATATTTATCATGTGAGATGAGAATAATATGACTATATATAAAAATATTTCTACATCTTATTTTCGTTTTTTTGTACTTAAAAAGTGATTGTCAAAAAGTATGTCTTAGATGTTCTATCCATGTCCTGTACACTAAGTAAAATGGATTAGACGTTGTTGAAAAACTCTGGTCCAAAGTAAGCGGCAACATAATAATTATTAAAGGGGCACTTGTGTTCCTGCCCCTACTACTAAGTAGCATAGGATCACTGCTTCTACAAAAATGATATGTGTGTAACTAAATAGCAATGACCTAAAAGCAGAACTATAGCGTCATGATTCATGCAATCTAGAGATCAAGGTAGTACAAAAGCCGTACTCTTTGTATTTCTATACCACTAGTTCAATAACGCAATCTATGCCTAGCAATGAACCATCATTCATTCCTCAGCAGATCATTTATCTTTGAAACAACACATTATTATTGCTTCTGTTTATGCTTGAATCATTCATACTACTGTTTTGTCTATTCGAACTGACAAAAATTTTCCCATGGGAACATTTTGTCCAGAACAAGGTGACCCAACGATTCTAGTACATTCAATTCTTTTCTAGCATATTTGTCTCTGCGAGTTTAGATTCTCTGAAATTTTATTAATAATTCATACAAACAAGTAGCACAGATACAATGATTGAGGGGCAGAGAAAACAAAAACGTGCAAAAGAAAACAAAATTTTCAAACAAGTTGTGAATCCCCGTGAAAAGCAAAGACTGAAGACTCTTACACAACCCCGCCTACTTTATCACCATCTTAAGGGTTAAGTTGTTAGCTGTTATTTAGAATTTCGTTTTTAGAGAGGTAAATATGAGATTGCAAACCATACCTCCCTTGACATAACTAGGCTTTACAAGGCAAAGTTGTTATATATACTTTCAACTCCTCACAACATTTGCAGCTCCACCTTTTCCGGGTTGACCCTAACAAATTGAGCTATGTGAATTTTCATTGTAGGACGACCAGGAAACTACCAATATTGGCTTATTTGGAATTCATGAAACCATTGAGGGCCTTTTTGTATATGAGAAAAGTGGATCAACATCTCTATAATTTATTTCGAGAAAGAACTAAATAAAAAAGGAAAAATTCTAGACAATGCAGCATGACAATATAGATTGCAATTCTAGCATCTAAGGTTCTCAATGCACATATTATTCTTCAACTACTGACGGAGTCATATAATCCGAGTAAGTAAAGCACATAATATATTATTACGATAGAGTATCAAAACAATGTGAAAAACTATGCATTTCATTTCGCTTGTGCCACCAAATAGTATTATATGCGTCCATGATCCAATTAAAAAAACAATACTGAAAAATAAACAAGTTGATACATATATAAAAGGCTAAAGGTCCAACGATGAGAACCCAAAAACAAGAAAAGTAAAGGCTTCCATGGTCCATGCTAAGGGCAAAAGAATCTTCCACTCTAGTTTTCAAAAAAGAAAAAAGAATCTTCCACTCTGGCTGGATTAGCCCACATGATTTTTCTAAACACCTGATCCATCCAACCAATCTTGATTGTTGTGATGGGCTGTGTCGCTGTGACCAAGCTGACATGCGAAGCAGTTAAACAAAAAGCTCGTGCTTGACGAGTGAGTGTACATCCTCGCTTGGGCTCTATCAAAGATGGTGATTCTGGCCCATGGAATGTCATAGGCATCCACTCCGTTGCAATGTTGAACGGGCTGTGGAGTCCAAGGGCATGTTTGGTTTGAGCCCCAATTTGCCCTTCCAAAATTTTTTCATGACCAATGGCCAAATATTTGGCAATGTAGGGAAAACAACGCTGCTTGGATTATGACCATGCCAAATGTTATGAAATGTTAGTATGGCAAGTGGGATCCACCTGTTATTCAATAATTGTTTTTTCAAACATAGTCAACTGATATCATGATTTGTAGATTAAATCACGACATAACACAATGGTGCAAACCGTTCCCAAACTTGATTAGGGGTTTAGAAATGAAGTAATTAGAATGTAGCTAAAGCAAGAAACATATCATTTAATACAGCCAACCGGAATTCACCACGTCAGCTGGAGATATTGGGATGGTACGCCAATTCCTTGGCGGATGTTTTTCCCGCCCGTGTTTCGCCCCATGCGGCATATCCTGTGCACTGGAGACGCCAAATTTTTGAGAGCGTGCCACCTGTTGGCTTTGAAGCGAACAGCAGCCAATCTTTACGGGCAGGTCAACTATTTGGCGTGGCTGAAGTTGGCTGCAATCCAAACGGCCCCCAAGTCAATGTCGCTGGAGCAGGGAATGTTCCTGGTTGCACGCTCCACTGGGAAGAAGAAGGGGGTTCGATCGTCTCCCTGCAGGTGGCCCACGAGCAGGGGCGAAGCTACGTTGAGCTACCATGGTGCACATGCACCAGGGTGAAGCAAAAATTTACTACTACTTTACTCAATTTTACTATGTGAATTGCAGTAGATTTCTTCTACACAAATTAATGCACCAGGGTTATTTCTAACATAGCTTCATCTTCTATGAGCTTACTCGCTAGAGTTCGGGGAGGAGGGGGGTGGTTCTGGTGGCCACCTTTAGAAGAGGTGAGGGCAACAGGGAAGCCCAGCAGTGGAGGTGGATTGCATGGACGGTGGGGACGCCGCCAGCCACCAGCAGCCGCGGAGATGATGAAGGTGTGCGCTATAAGCTGGAGCTGCATGTGGTCATGTTCAGTTGAAATCAGGACAATTTCACCGCTGAGAAAATTGATAGCACAAGGACAGTTTGTCGTTGTCCTTTCTGTTCCAGTTTTGTAGTCATGCCGAGAGAGGCAGAACACGATTGCGTGAAGGACCGGCCCGATTGCCCGAACATGGCTGTTCCCAGTTCGTTTTTGATTGTGATGCTAATGAGATGAGGATATATCTGTTTGCTTCTTCCGAGATTACTTTTCTGAAATTACTCTCTTAGCTAAAAGTTTGGTGCCGATTGCCAACCGTTTTCTGTATTTTTGCCAATCAATGGGTCAAGGGATGAGCTTTAAATTTTGTATTTGGTGCCAACCGTTTTATGTAGGACAGTTGATAGCGTGGGCCGTGAGATCAGATGGTACCGTGACTCAACATTGAGCCTCTCCATATTTTTTTAATTTTGCAACAATGAATAGTAGGCAAAGGACATCAACACCAATTTCTGATCCCATTACTCGTGCTCGTGCTCATCAACTCAACTATTAGGTGAGTACACTCTTGAGTTCATGTCCATCATATTTAGACCATAGAGACACGTGCACTCTTATTTCCACTAGTACAGAAACGACCATCCAGCTACAAAAGTCTCCCGGGTCCAAAAACTAGCTTCGATAGGGGATCTTTAGTCCCAGTTAGTAATATCAACCAGGACTAAAGAGCCCCTTTAGTTCCGGTTGTAATGGTTAGGAACAACGAGAAAATCTGATGGGGTATTTAGTCCCACTAGGGAACTAAAGATTTAGTCCCGGTTGGTGGTTCCAACCGGGACTAAATGGCGATCTTTAGTCCCGGTTGAAACCAACAACAGGATTATATCCCTCTCTCTTTTTATTCCCCCGATGGACTCTCTCTCCGCACTAGCCTGATGACCTTTATCACCCACTGCCCTCATCTCTCTCCCCACTACCTTATCCTTTCCCCACCACTAGCTTCTCTCTCCCTCCACCGCTTCCTCTCCTTGATCTCCTACTCTCTCCTCCATCCACGGGCTGCTGCTGGCGTGTGGGCCTCCCTAGCCCGGCCACTGGCCACCGGCGCACGCAGCCTCCTTGGGCGGCCCCTGGCCGCCGGCGCACGCAGCCTCCTTGGGCGGCCCCTGGCCGCCGGCGCACGTGCAGGTGAGATGGCGAGCGGGGGAGCCTGTGGATATGAGAAGCCGGTGAATGTTTTCTTTGTGAGTGGCAATGCATGATTTGTTTGTGAATGATTCATTTGTGATTGTGTTGTGTTGTGAATCAAATTGAACTCATGTGTTGTGAATCAGAATCTTATGCAGATTGATTGTTTTTGTATTAGCATGTCTCTTGCTTCAACTTGTGAAGTGCTAATTGTTTTGATTGTTTCTGTGGTGGAGTTGGAGCTCGGTGGTACGGTGGTCTAGGCGGAGCTGCAAAGCAGCGGCGTGAGCAGGCAGGACGGTGGTGGCCCACTTTTTTTAATTATTTTTTAACCTTTTTTAATTCCGGTCGGTAATACCATATATTGAAAGTGCTCCAGAGAGGCAATAGTAGTTCATACCTATACTCAACTTCTCCATGTTGTGTATATCCTGATCAGCTCGGCTTACTCTAGAGAAAGATTGTGGTGATTGGCTCTTTTGAAGTCCCTCTATATATATTTTCAGTTTTGAGAGTCCCCCGGAATAAAAGGAAAAAAGAAAAAGATAAAAATAAAAAAAAGGAAGAAAAGGGGTTGTTTGTTGTGCTTCTCTATTGTTTCCGATGGTGCGTTGTGACTTTCTTTATATCCAGGCTCGCGCCTCTAGCACGGTCTAGGCTAGGACCAACACAGTACCACCGTTGAATGATTATTCAGCTTGCTTTTGTAACTAACATAGTGCTAGTACTTCCTTGCTTCAGCCCACCTACAGCTCCACATATTCGACTATAGCTTGACAGGTCTTGTTGGTATGACACCGATACACTTCGTTCTACGGTTGCAGACTTGTTGGTTGTCGTCCCCTCCTGTTGAGCAAGGTAAGAATTGGTAAGAGCTTGTGAAACGGGTTGAGAGTGAGCACCTTGCAATAGCTACATCCTAATAGCTGTAGGGTTTTTATTTCTTCACCATCTGTTTTCTTGTTGCCATTGTTTGTCTAACCATGACAGGAACAGAGGACACCAAGGGCATCATACAACATTTTGAAAAGCTAGTGAAGACGCACACAAAAGGGCTTGATAATGACTTGCAGGTCACGAACGAAAAGATTGGGCAATTGGAGGCCACATAGATCGACACCAACATCAAGCTTACATGGGTGGAGACATCGGTTGCTCGTATTGACAAAAGTCTTGCTGCTGTTTTGAGGTATTTTGATGAGATGCATGCCAAAATCAATAATGGGCGTGATGGAGATAACAAGAAGGATGAGCGTGTCGAGGACAATAGGGATGAATATGTTGCCGATATTGAACAAGATGACCAACATGCTCTTGATCGACGACGGCTATGTACTAATCGTAGAGGTATGGGTGGTAACCACCAACGTGAGGTACATAATAATGATGATGCTTTTAGTAAGATTAAATTTAAGATACCTCCTTTTGATGGTAAATATGATCTTGCTGCATACATTATTTGGGAGATTGCTGTTGATCAAAAGTTTGCATGTCATGAATTTTCTAAGAATGCACGTGTTAAGGTTGCTACTAGTAAGTTCGCTGATTTTGCTTCTTTTTGGTGGATAGAACATGGCAAGAAAAATCCTAATAACATGCCACAAACTTGGGATACTTTGAAATGGGTTATGCGGGCTAGATTTGTTTCTTCTCAGTATGCACGTGATCTGTTAAATAAGTTGCAATAATTAAGACTGGGTACTTAAAAGTGTAGAGGAGTATTATTAAGAATTGCAAATGGGTATGTTACGTTGTAATTTAGATGAGGGTGGCGAACCTTCTATAGCCAGATTTTTGGGTGGGTTAAATAGAGAAATTTATGACATCCTTGCTTATAAAGATTTGTTGACGCCAGATTTTGACACGAGTAAAATCGGCGTTAGAAGTGGAAGAAATTAGGAGATGCGGCGAGATACAAGGGTGACGATTGGAAATCGGCCGATTGGTGCTGCAGTCAAGGATCGGCCAATTGATGCTACAGTCGAGGATCGGCCGATTGATCCTTGGAGTTCCGCCTCGCCCGACCCCTGAGGTTTGGGATCGGACGCGCCCGACCCTCCAAGGGAGGATCTCCGCCTCGCCCGACCCCTGAGTTTGGGATCGGATAAGAAGTCGTTTGTATGGGGCTATAAATAGCCACCCTTGTAGATCTGTAATCATCATCAACTCAATACAACAAACTACTATTTCCTCGTACTTACTTTCAAGCAGGCGACTTCGCCAACACTTTTTCTCCTTTTTCACGAGTTCGTACGGGTTGGCAGGGCTGCATCAACTTGACCTCCGGCCGATCTTGTAAGTTCCGCTTATCGAGTAAATTCCAAGCTTTAACTTCGGGCGCATCGCTGTTGTTTCGTTTAGATTTATTCATCAGTTATCGATATTTACTAGAATTCTAGGTTTTACTTGTTGTTCTAGTTTTATCACCAATTATCCAGCTAGGAACCGGTAATTTCGGCTTTTCTCGTACTTTGCTGTTTAATCTACCTATTTCATGCATAGTCGATTAGATCTGTTCCTAGTGTTGCTACTGTAGCGTTGTTTAGATTACTCTAGCAGTCTTCTTTATAAACGTTGCCTGGTAATCGGTTGCATCATAGCCGATTTCTTTATTACGGCAAATCGGCCAATTCGCTGATAAGCTTTCTCGAGATCGGAACCTTAGCTAATCGCAACCTCTGGGAACTGACACGTTTCTTTCCTTGCCAATCAACAGGTCAGATTGGCTGGCACGCCGCGCGAACCGCACCAGGGCGATCACCCGAACAGGAGCTAAGCAGATTCTCCCGGGTCGTGTGTCCGACGCTGGGAATTCGATCAGCCGATTTCTAGCGCCAACACACTTTTAGCACGCCTGGTGGGACCAATACAACCGCCACCATGTCGAAAGCTGCTGAAGTCTCCGAAGATAACGTCATCGAAGTGACAGAGGCAGATCTCAGGGATGACCAGAAGGAAGAACTAGAGAGGCAAACGGCATACTACCGGAAGACATGTCTGCAGTCCTTCAGTCGTACCAGGAGCGGGGAGACTATCAAAAAGGCTCCATTTCCAACTCCCCACCAGATCACAATCACCGAGGACTCGGACAAGATGTCTATCAAGCTTTCATCGATCAATCCCCGGTGCTTTCTAATACGGTGTACAATGCCATCATCAGCTCCTTGGCTAGCGGTGTATCTCAAGGGTACCAGGGGCCGGCATATACTCCGCCGATTATGGCTCCGAACAAGAGTTATCCAAATACACCTTATTCGGTTTCTCAGCCGATCCAAATTCCAGTTGGGGGTTCTGATGCTTCCTCATCATCGATCCCTATGGGGTTTATTGGCACGCAACACCTCCAGCCACGTCCCATTCAGTTGTCCTCTGCGCAGTTTCCTCCGGTTAATCCAGCGCCTTGGGAGGCACCATCAGTGACGGCCGTCCAGGATCAACCGGCCAACCATGGAAGCCCCCAATTCCAGGCGTCTTTCCAGGCGGCCACTCGACCAACCATGCCGCAGTACCAGCCTGTCGCACCAGAGATGAGCAGAGCAGCAGAATCAACGGAAGTACTCCGGGGCGTCGCGCCGCTCATACTATATGACGAAACAAGCGGCTCATTCAAACAGCCGACCCTGAATACGCAGCCGGCTATGACACATCAAACACCACACGCTTTCACTCAACATCAAGTCATCCCGCCGCCAATATACCAGCACGTACCAATTCCTCAGCTGATGGTTTACCAGCAACAGTCGGACTGGTCGGCACGTATAGCAGAGGTGATTCAGGAACAATTCGGCTTGAAACCGAAGGTGCAGACCTACACATACAGGACACCGTACCCGCCTACATACGACTTACTGCCGTTTCCTCATCGGTATAAAGTTCCTGATTTCACCAAGTTTTCGGGGCTGGACGACACCTCAACCGTAGAACACGTGAACAGATTCATCATCCAATGCGGAGAAGCAGCGGCGCAGGATGCTCTACGGGTGCGACTTTTCTCGTCATCCCTGTCTGGGTCGGCCTTCCAGTGGTTCACAACCTTACCGCCCAACTCGATAATTACATGGGCCGATCTGGAAAGGCAATTTCATAAATACTTCTACGCCGGGGTACATGAGATGAAGTTGTCCGATTTGACCAGCCTCAGGCAGAGAAGCGACGAGCCGATATCCTCATATGTACAGAGGTTCAGGGAAATCAGAAATAAGTGCTACTCCCTGGCCCTGACTGATGCACAGTTGGCCCATATAGCCTTCCAAGGTCTCCTACCTCACATCAAAGAAAAATACGCCTCACAGGAGTTTGAGAGCTTGAGCCAAATCGTCCACCGATTGTCCGGTCAAGAAGTACGTTCTTTTGATCCACGGAGGAACTTCCAGAAGAAGGTGGCATACTTAGAAGAGGTTGAAACCGAAGAAGACACAGAAATCGGCCTTGCGGAATGGGTTAAAGGGAAGAAGCCGGTATCATGTCCGTTCGGCAAGAAGGAGCCGGAAACGTTCGGATTTGACACATCAAAGGCCGATAAAATCTTCGACCTCCTCCTCCAGGAAGGACAGATCAAGCTCTCGCCATACCATGCGATTCCTTCTGCCGAATAGCTGAAGAAGATGAAATATTGCAAGTGGCACAACGCTACCTCCCATGAGACTAATGAATGCAAAATCTTCCGGCAGCAGATACAGACGGCCATTGAGCAGGGCAGACTCAAATTTGAAGTGCCAACAAAACCAGCCAAGCCGATGAATTTCGACCAGCACCCCTTCCCCACCAACATGGTTGACACGGGAAAGAATTCGCTCCAAACCAAGGTGCTGACATCCGAATCGGCTAAAAAGAGCGGCGCCGTAGACCCCAGGAATCAAGCGGCACCTGAAGACGTCAAGGGGAAACGGCGGATGGAGGACGATGACGACGGATCAGGAGAACCACGCAGACCCATTACTTCCCAATTCCTGCTCAACAAATATCAGCGGCAACATGAACGCTCAAGATCCCGGGAAGAAGCAATGCGGTGACATGAAGATCACTAGCGATGTCCGTTCTTCATCCACTGTTGGGAAAGCAACCTCAGGATGCCTTCGGCCGATAATTGCCCCGAGTGCAACGACCCGTATCGTAACAATCGGCCGTTCAGCAGGTCTCGCTCCAGAGATGGGAGATCAGAGCCGATCAGCAGGAACTGGCGCGACCAAGACGACCGGCGCCCTCCAGTACGTGATCGGCTGGGGGGCAGAAGTGACCGGTATGACCGGTCGGAAGGCAGGCGTAATGATGGGTCGGGGGGCAGATTTGATCGACATGACAGGCCAGAAAACAAGGTCAGCGTCCACAGTCGGCTTGAAGAAACGGCCGATGCTCGGGTGTCAGACGAGAACCCTCTAGGACGCGAACCGGAATGGGAACGTGCTAGACCGCGAACCAAACCGGTGAACCCCAGATGGTGCCCCGATGGATTGACCAAGTCTCAAAAACGGAGAATCCAACATCTTCGCCAGTGGGAACAACAGGAGGAAGAGCAAGGGCATACGGCAGGCGAGAAGAACGGCAGGTCTCAGGTATGGCGCCCCAAAAGAAACGACAGAGGAGGCGACGAATCAGCAGCCGACATCGACATGGTTTTCATACTGCCGATGGAATTCATGACTCCTGCCGACCGACAGGACATGTCGGCAATGGAAGAGCAGATGGCGCAATTGGCTTTGGAGCCAATGACAGCCACATTCAAGAAGCCCGAAGAAGACAAACGGCAACACCTGAAAGCGTTGTTTCTTAAAGGGCTTGTCAACGGCCGACCCATCACCAGATTACTGGTAGACGGAGGGGCTGCAGTCAACATCATGCCGTATGCCATGTTCCGGAAGCTAGGGAAGAGCGATGATGACCTGACCAAGACAGATATGATGCTCAAGGACTTCGAGGGCAACGTATCCCCCGCTCGCGGCGCTCTCTGCGTCGACCTCACCATCGGCAGTAAGACCCTTCCTACTACTTTCTTTATCATTAATGGCAAGGGGTCCTACAACATGCTACTCGGCCGAGACTGGATACATGCAAATTGCTGTATCCCATCTACAATGCATCAATGCCTTGTACAATTGGTCGGCGACAACATCGAGGTGGTCACCGCCGATTCCGCATACAGCATCGCGGCAGCCGACACGCAACAGTGGAGCTGCGAAACCGTCAAGTGCATATCCGGGAGAGTATGGGATACTGACTTCTTGAAGGTGTCCGATTTTGGCCTACAGCCGATCCGAGCAGTCGGCTCCGAAGACTCAGACTAAAATGGATCAGTTCGCCCGAGAAGATGGGAAGCTGGGACACGGGTTCACGTCGGCCGATTCATTAGAAATGATAGACTTAGGCGATGGCACCAAACCAAGGACGACATATATTAGTGCAAATTTAGATCCGGAATACAAATGTAAGCCAACAAGTTTGTTAAGAGAATTTAAGGATTGCTTTGCTTGGGAATATCATGAGATGCCCGGATTAGACCGATCTATTGTTGAGCATCGGTTACCCATAAAGCCAGGGTATCGGCCGTATCAACAGCCTGCACGGCGGTGCAATCCTAAAATCCTACCAGACATAAAGGCCGAAATAACGTGGCTAATTGAAGCAAAATTTATTCGGCAATGCCGTTATGCCGAATGGATCTCCAACATTGTACCAGTATACAAGAAGAACGGAAAGCTACGCGTATGCGTCGATTTCAGGAACCTCAATCAGGCCACACCAATGGACGGATACCCCATGCCGACGGCCGATGTGCTGATAGATGCCGCCGCGGGACACAAGGTTATTAGTTTCATGGATGGAAACGCTGGGTACAATCAGATACTTATGGCCGAAGAAGACATACCCAAAATGGCCTTCAGATGCCCGGGTCACCTTGGTTTATTCGAGTGGGTGGTAATGACTTTCGGCTTGAAAAACGCCGGCGCTACGTATCAGAGAGCCATGAACTACATATTTCACAAACTTATCGGCATACTAGTAGAAATCTACATCGACGACGTCGTAGTCAAGTCAAAAGGACACCAGAAGCATCTGGCCGATTTACGACAAGTATTGGAATGCACTAAGAAACATGGGCTGAAGATGAACCCAAATAAGTGCGCCTTCGGCGTATCCGCCGGACAATTTTTAGGATTCATGGTGCATGAGCGGGGAATAGAGATCAATCGGAAGACCATAGCGGCCATCAACAAAGTCATGGCCCCGCAGAATAAAACTGAGCTGCAATCTTTAATCGGCAAGGTGAATTTCACCAGAAGATTCATATCTAATCTGTCTGGGCGAATCCAAGCCTTCACACCATTATTAAAGTTGAAGCCCGACCAGGAGTTCATATGGGGGGAAGAGCAACGCAAGGCATTGGAAGATATCAAGCAGTACTTGATCTCACCACCGGTATTGGTCCTTCCTCAAACTGGTAAGCCGTTTAAACTATATTTATCAGCCGACGAACGAGCTATTGGGTCGGCTCTGGTCCAGGAGTTCGAAGGAAAGGAACGGGTAATTTATTATGTCAGTAGAAGACTTCTGGACGCCGAAACAAGGTATCCTCCAGTGGAGCGGTTGTGCATATGCCTTTACTTCTCATGTACCAAACTCAGGCACTATTTGCTATCAGCGGAATGTGTGGTCGTATGCAAGGACGACGTGGTAAAATACATGCTATCACTGCCGATTTTGAAAGGACGGATCGGAAAAAGGATCTTGGCTTTGTCAGAGTTTGACCTTCGATGTGAATCGGCAAAAGCCGTTAAGGGTCAGGTCATGGCCGATTTCGTTGCTCAGCACTGCGGGCCAGAGGCTACCTTCGTAGAACCAGTACCTTGGACCTTATACTTTGATGGATCATCATGTGGGGCCGGATCAGGAATCGGCATCGTCCTCATATCATCTCGGGGGGCAACCTATGATTTCTCTCTGCCAATAGAAGCATCCGCCACTAACAATCAAGCAGAGTACCGAGCTGTACTGAAGGGATTACAATTACTAAGGGAAGTCAAAGCTGATTTCATCGAAATTTTTGGGGATTCCATGCTTATCGTGGATCAGTTAACAGGGAAGTCTGAGTGCAAGGACGATATATTGAGGATTTATTACGAAGATTGCCTGCTGCTTCTGAAAGAATTCAAATCGGCAGTTATCGAGCACATCCTAAGGAATCACAACGAGGATGCCAACAAGCTCGCCCAACACGCATCTGGGTATCGGCCGATTCAAGGCGCCATGGCTCTAGAGCTTGCGGCCAATGACTAGCGAAAGGAGATTGCCGATTACCTGAAAGACCCGTCTAAGAAAGTGGATCGGCGGGTACGTTTTCATGCTACCAAATATGTGTTACTGGAAGACGACTTGTTCTACCGAACAGTTGATGGCGTCCTACTCAAGTGTCTAGGAACGGAGGAGGCTAAGACTCTGATGGGAGAAATCCATGAAGGAGTGTGTGGAGCCCACCAATCGGCACATAAGATGAAATGGATGATTAGGAATAATGGGTATTACTGGCCGACGATCCTCAAAGATTGCTTCAAATATTATAAAGGGTGCCAGGATTGTCAGAAATATGGGAATGTCCAACGTGCGCCCGCATTGGCCATGAATCCCATTATCAAACCATGGCCGTTCAGAGGTTGGGGAATAGACCTCATCGGCCAAATTTATCCTCCGTCAAGCAAAGGGCACAAGTTCATTCTGGTGGCCACTGATTATTTCACCAAATGGGTGGAGGCAATTCCGTTAAGGGCCGTAACATCGACTACTATGGTTGACTTCGTAAGAGACCATATCGTCTACCGTTTCGGCATCCCCCAGACTATCACAACCGATCAAGGGACGATGTTTACATCAACAGGTCGGGGAAGATGAAGCTGAGCTAGACAGGTACTCTCGGAATGGTCACCTAGGCCGGTGTTTATAAGAAAGGAAGGCGTGGATGTTTGGTAAGACGCATCCCATCGGAAGTGAAAAAGGTAATAAATAAGGGGGCGCCACGAAGGACGGTCAAAGGGGTCATTAAATGTTCGTACAAGAACTGCCAGTACTTTTACAGGTCACCCAGAAGGGCATCGATAGCTGCGATCGCTCGGCGCCGGATCTGATCGGCAGAGTCCAGGATCCGTTGGTCATCCTCTGCCGATCCGGGGACTTCTGACATATGGCGGTGGAGTTTGAGGAATTCGTGAGCCAGGTGCTGCCTCTCCCGTTTTAGATCGGCGATGACAGAAGGGAGCTCCTGAAGCCTCTTCTCTTCGGCGTCTATTGCTTTGGTCACCTGCTCCATCTCCTTGGCAAGCTCTGCCCTTCAGCGTTTGAGGTGATCTATAGTGCCGACGATCCCCGGGCGAGAGTCTTCCAGAAAGTGAATCCGTTGATGCACCTCTTGAGCTTGACGCTTGTACGTGTCTTCTTCTTCACGAGTCTTGGTCAACTTGGCGCGGTCGGCCATATGGCGCAGGGCCCTAAAGACCGGAATCCTCATTGACTCGATATACGCTGCCGGCGCCAAGGCCTCTTCCGCTTCTTCTGGTACTCGCCCGCTGACATCACCAAAAAGTTGCCGAATCGGCGAGGCGTCTTCTACCAATCGGCCAATGTCCTCTTGAAGAAGGGATCGGATGCTTGCGAGTTTGGCACGGACGTCATTAGGGACGGAGCTCAAAGTGACCTGGCGAGAGGCGACTTCCTTGTCATCGGAGAGTGCGACCGCAAATGAGAAAAGGCTGTTGTTGGGGGTGTCCTGTTCCTGGAAATAGTAAGTCAAGAGGAAAAACAAATCAGCCGATGGTGATGGCAAATCGGTCGATTAAGGGTGGGAAGTCTCTTACCTCCTTGAAACGGATTTCTTCAGACTGCGTTTGAGAGGCCGTTATCCTCGATTTAGGGGCTGGTACCATCGGTTCATCAGAAGAAGAAGACCCCACAATGATTGATGCTTTGCTCGGGCCAGCTTCCCGAAAGATGACCATTGGTTGATTAGGGGGGGCGCTTAGCGTGCCGGTGACCTGTGTCAAAAGATTGAATAAGAACATCATCTAAATACTAGGAGAATCGGTTGAGGAGTAGTATACCTCGGCAGATGGAAGCGTGGGCGTGTTGATGACCGATTGGGTTGCTGCCGATTGTTGTGAGTCCACAGAAGTGATTTGTGCAGTCTAAAATAAGATGAGTCAGTATAGAGATGGCAATCGGTAGGATCAGAGTCAGTATAGAGATGGCAATCGGTAGGATCAGACAACAAGTTTACCTGCATGACCTCCACCAGTAATGATGCAGCGGCCGCCCCAGCTTGCGTGACGATTTGAGTATCTACTTCTCCAGCAGCTGGAAGGGGCAATGCGGCCGAAGTTTCTGCCGATGCGATCATAGGAGGGTCGGCCGGTTCTATACGAGCTCGTACTCGGCGACTGGTCTTCTTGGTAACCTTCTTCTGCGCCTGCTTCGATCGGCCGGCAATCACATCCATGAAAGGGGCATCATAGCCGATAAGGGGGAAGATGGTGTATGGGTGATGGTCCTCTATCGGCCGGCCACTCCGACTGCGTGTTGGGGGAACGCGGTTTTCAGACTGAAGCAACAGCAAGATGTTAGTGTACATATTTAACCGCATTAATAAAGGAATGAAAATCGGCTAGGGGAAAAAATACCTCGGCGTTTGGATCGATGTTGGCTGGATCCAGGAGATTGCAGTATGTCGATGCGGAGGCGCAGAACAGGTACTGTTTCCATTCAGCCCACCATAGCTTGAATGGTTGGACAGCAAAGGGGGCTACTATCCAGTCATTCAAGTCTATGGTACTGGAGTCTGGTATCCGATCTCGCAGCCGACTATAGTCAAGACCCTTGGTGAGCTCATCTCTGAACTTTGCTCGGCCGACGAAGTATGCCTGAATCGGCAGTTGACCCATGCCGAATTGCCGTGCTGCAACGGAAGGGTTGTAGAATTCATATGTAGGGGCATCCTTTCCTGAGAAGAAGTTGGCCGATAAGATCCCCGGTTTCATTAGTTCATCTGTGAGATCTTCGTCGAATCGGCCGGTGGTTGAGTCGAAGCAAGAAGGGAGTTCAAAGATTGGGTCATCTCTCCGATAAGGGAACCAGACGGTTGCATCTTCATTGAAGCCGTTATAAAAACACCAGAAGTATTCGGCCACCTTGGTAGCAGAATACGAACAACCAGAGAAGGCCGATGCCGCTTCGCCGAAAGATGTACACCGGCGTCGGACAGTGGAATTCTCTACCGATTCGACGCTGGGGAATGTCATGTGTTCCACTCGCTGCTGAGAGATCTCGCTCATGTACAAGTTTAGCCACAGGTTAATGAACCACCAGGGTCCACCTGGGTTTCCAATCGGCTCCCCTTAGGATAACTTGATGCCGATTTGGTGAAGCATGTGGTAGGCTGCTCCCAGTAAGTGCTTTCCAAGAGGAACAGAAGTCCCTATCGATAATGCTTCGGCCAGAGCTTGGGTATTGGTAGATGGACCAGCTGCTCTCCCACAGAAGAAGTGCTTCTCTAGCCACATCATCAGGAAGGCCGTGTGCTCTCTGTTCTCGACAGATCCGGCCCTTTTGTTGCATCTGATGAAACCTTTCCACCCGCCGATTCCCCTTGTGGCCAGCCGATGTGATGTTGCGGCTATAAGGCGGAAAGGGGTGTCCGAGGAAGAAATGTCCAGGCCGGTCAGCAAGACTACATCGGCCAATGTGGGGGTCATGGGTCCGTGTCCAAACAGGAATGCGTTGAGAGCATCGGACCAGAAGTAAGAAGCTGCCACCACTAACGGCTCATTCCGTTCCATTTGGGACAAGGATAGATCAATGCACTGGCCAATTTTGAGCTCGTCCCATTGGACCTTCTTAGAGGCGGCTATCCGCTGGTACCATTCCCTCCAACCGGGAGTTTCGTTCGGCCAAGACCTAAAGGTACCCAACCAGTGATCTAGGTCCATAGTTGATTGTTTGAAGGGGATCATATGGGTTTCCAAATTGATTAAGTTGGTTGGATCTGGGTTTCCCATGGGCCCAAGGCAGATAAGGCCGAGGTTTTCTGTAAGACGAATGGTGATGCGATGCCTAACCGTCTAAAAAGGAAAAGGGGGTGCGAGGGTAAGAAATAGATCTAAAGTAAATGCATTACTGATAAGGGAGAGTTTCGGTAATAACCTCCGGGATGAAGCTCCTCGTAATCGACGAAGTCGCCGGTGCAGCTTCAGACGATGAAGCCGCCAATGGGATCTCGGATGAAGCTTCAACTTTCGCCGATGGAGCTTCTTCTTCCGTCGATGGAGCCGCCGCTGTCGCTACTGGAACCTCCGCCGAAGGCACCATTTCTGGAGCTTCGCGCGTTGGTGAGGTGCCTGAAGGTGCCGCCATTGGAAAAGTAGGAGGGAATGCGAAAGGAAGGAGGCGTTGGAGAATTGGAGGACTAAGGAAAGTGTTGGAGGGAGAAGAAAGCATGCGCGCTGAAGAAGAAGGACGTGAGCTCGTAAGGAGTACGGGATGTGCTGATATTTAAAGAAGGTCTGCGAAGGGGTAAAAGTGGAATTTTTACCGCGCCGGCGTTTCGAGTTTTTCGGGAGTAGTGGTTGTCGTGGGCGCTCGTTTTGAAAAGATTGCAATCATCAGGTTGGAGACCGCGAAACGGAAGGATGTTTTCATTGCGTCTGTTTTGGATGAGAAGTTGAAAAGAATTTCGAAGTAAAGACTATGTTTTACTCCGAAACTGGGGGGCATGTGTTGACGCCAGATTTTGACACGAGTAAAATCGGCGTTAGAAGTGGAAGAAATTAGGAGATACGGCGAGATACAAGGGCACGATTGGAAATCGGCCGATTGGTGCTGTAGTCAAAGATCGGCCAATTGATGCTACAGTCGAGGATTGGTCGATTGATCCTTGGAGTTCTGCCTCGCCCGACCCCTGAGGTTTGGGATCGGACGCGCCCGACCCTCCAAGGGAGGATCTCCGCCTCGCCCGACCCCTGAGTTTGGGATCGGACGCGCCCGACCCTCCAAGGGAGGATCTCCGCCTCGCCCGACCCCTGAGTTTGGGATCGGACACGCCCGACCCTCCAAGGGAGGATCTCCGCCTCGCCCGACCCCTGAGGTTTGGGATCGGACGCGCCCGACCCTCCAAAGGAGGATCTCCGCCTCATCCGACCTTAGTTTCCAGGGTCGGAGTGAGTCTGAGCCCTCGACATGTGGGTCCTGATCGGTTACCCCTTGCCGATGAGGTGATCGGCCGATTAGGAGGTTGGAATAGTTGGGCCGATATGGGCTTAAAAAGGATTATGAAGATGAAGAAGGAATCAGCCCATGAAGCGCGTAATAATCGACCTAGTACGAATCGTACTTGTAAATATTCGTTTTCTGTTTAAATTTAGAGATAGAGTTCTAGTCGGATAAGAAGTCGTTTGTACGGGGCTATAAATAGCCACCCTTGTAGATCTGTAATCATCATCAACTCAATACAACAAACTACTATTTCCTCGTACTTACTTTCAAGCAGGCGACTTCGCCAACACTTTTTCTCCTTTTTCACGAGTTCGTACGGGTTGGCAGGGCTGCATCAACTTGACCTCCGGCCGATCTTGTAAGTTCCGCTTATCGAGTAAATTCTAAGCTTTAACTTCGGGCGCATCGCTGTTGTTTCGTTTAGATTTATTCATCAGTTATCGATATTTACTAGAATTCTAGGTTTTACCTGTTGTTCTAGTTTTATCACCAATTATCCAGCTAGGAACCGGTAATTTCGGCTTTTCTCGTACTTCGCTGTTTAATCTACCTATTTCATGCATAGCCGATTAGATCTGTTCCTAGTGTTGCTACTGTAGCGTTGTTTAGATTACTCTAGCAGTCTTCTTTATAAACGTTGCCTGGTAATCGGTTGCATCATAGCCGATTTCTTTATTACGGCAAATTGGCCAATTCGCTGATAAGCTTTCTCGAGATCGGAACCTTAGCCGATCGCAACCTCTGGGAACTGACACGTTTCTTTCCTTGCCAATCAACAGGTCAGATTGGCTGGCACGCCGCGCGAACCGCACCAGGGTGATCACCCGAACAGGAGCTAAGCAGATTCTCCCGGGTCGTGTGTCCGACGCTGGGAATTCGATCAGCCGATTTCTAGCACCAACAAGATTATAATAATGTAACTCGTTTGTTTTATCTTGTAAAGTTGAAAGGAAAATGCAGAGACGACGTGCTAGTGCAAAGTCTAATGTTCTGCAGGAAAATCTACATTATGGAAGCCATGCATGACTATTTCCATGACCGGATGTGCACCTCCCCCGACTCCCACGCCGAGTCGACCAGCACCACCACCTCTCTCCAGCAACAAACCACGTGGTTCTCCAACAAATTCAGCAACCAAGTCGGTCCAGAAACCAGCCGCTAGTGCTTGTTCGGTTGCTTCTACGGGAAGAACAAGAGATGTTCAGTGTAATCGTTGCAAGGGCTTTGGGCACGTGTAGCGTGACTGTCCTACCAAGCGTGTTTTGGTGGTTAAAGAAGATGGTGGGTATTCCTTTGCTAGTGATTTTGATGAAGATACACTTGCTTTGCTTGCCGTTGACTATGCAGGTAGCAACGAACAACCAGAAGAGCAGATTGGTGCAGCGGATGCAGAGCGTTATGAGAGCCTCATTGTGCAGCGTGTGCTTAGTGCACAAATGGAGAAGGCGGAGCAGAATCAGCAGCATACATTGTTTCAAACAAAGTGTGTCATTAAAGAGTGTTCTTATCGCTTAATCATTGATGGAGGTAGCTGCAACAACTTGGCTAGTAGCGATATGATGTAGAAGCTTGCACTTAAAACCAAACCGTATCCACACCCATATCACATTTGATGGCTGAACAATAGTGGTAAGGTAAAGGTAACCAAGCTGGTGCTTTGCTATTGGCTCGTATCGTGATGTTGTTGAATGTGACGTTGTGCCTATGAAAGCTTGTAATTTCTGCTAGGTAGACCATGGCAATTTGACACGGATTTATGCATCATGCTAGATCAAATTAGTATTCCCTTATACACCATGGTTAGAAAATTATTTTGCTTCCTATATCTCATGAAGCTATTGTGCGTGATGATGTTGCTAAAGCTACAAAAGCTAAAACTGAGAGCAATAAAAATACCAAATCTGTTGGTACTAAGAAAGATGAGATAAGATTGAAAGGACACTGCTTGCTTGCTACTAAATTTGATATTAATGAATTGGTTGCTTGCACTTCTGTTGCCTATGCTTTGGTACGCAAGGATGCTTTGATTTCAATTCATGATATGCAGTATTCTTTGCCCCCTGCTATTGCTAATGTTTTGCAGGAGTATTCTGATATTTTTCCAAGTGAGATATGAGTGGGGCTGCCACCAATACAAGGGATTGAGCACCAAATTCATGCCAAATTTCAAAATCTGGCCAACAAACAAGCTAAGAATTGAAAGGAATGCTAGTTACCAACCTCAAAATAAGCTGTTAATCTGTATCCTTCCAAAATGGGAGTTTTGTTAACCAATTGGAAGAAAAATGGCCGCAACAATAGTGAAAGGAGTGGTGGCGTCGGGTGGAAGAAGAAGGTTGGAAAAGGGGATTTTGTACCGTGTAGGTTCTTGACCGCCGGTCTGAGAAAAGAGCCAGCGGTGATACTCCCTTACACCCAGGCCCGTGTAAAGAATTGGGAGTGATAATTATCACCGACACCTACTTCCAGACTAGCGGTGATACTCTATCACCGCTGGTTCGCTCAAAACCGATGTTGATGGCTCGGCAGTGATAGTCCCGTCTCTAGTAGTCGTCTCTAGTAGTGGAGGGTGCCGCATGTCGTGTGATTTTCATGTGAAATATGCATGTACGCGTGGGATTTGAACCCGGGACCTCAAGCCTCTCGCAAGGTTATTTACAATCTCACCTACACAACACATGGTGATGGACAAGGAGATGCTTTCCATTTGAAGTAACCCGTGAAAGATCTTTTATTGCCGGATCATTACACCAACCGGTCAGTCATAACACCACCCGATGTTAAAAGATAGAGAACCGGATGGTAATATGACCCGGTATTAAAAGCTACAAGATCCCTAAATTTGGACCCTACCGGATCTAAATCTCTGACCGATACTGACGTGTTAGATGAATAATGCTCATTTTTTAGGAGGCCGGATCCGGACATCCGATGGCGGCAGCCGCCGGAGGTGACGATGGTGTGTGCTACAAGCTGGAGTTGCATGTGGTCATGGTCACCGCTGCGAAAATCGATAGCACAAGGACAGTTTATTGTCCTCTCTGTTCCAGTTTTGTAGGTGCCGAAATAGACAGAACAAGATTGCGTGAAGGTTGGAACATGGCTACAGGTGGTTCGTTTTGGCTTGTGACGTTAATGAGATGAAGATACGTAGCTTGTTCCAAGATTTTTTTTCCGAAATTACTCTCTTAGCTAAGAGTTTTGTGTCACTTGCCAACCATTTTCTGTATTTTTGCTAACCAATGGGTCAAGGGATGAGCTTTGTATTTGGTTTTTGGTGCCAACCGTTTTATGTAGGACAATTGATAGCGTGGGAAGTGAGATCAGATGGTAGCAGGACAATCCGCCGCTGAGCACATTGATGGCGCAGAGAGTGACAGGACAAAATTGCAAGAACGAAGGACCTGAATATGGCTGCTCTAATTTGAGGTTAGTTTTGGCTGGTTGCCATGGAGGAGGATATCCTTTCTCTTCCGGTCTTTTCTGAAATTTCTCTTCTTAGCTGGTTGCCATCAAGGAGTAGGTGCCAACAATTCTGCATTTGCCACCAAGTTTGTTGTGATTTGTTTTTTTTTGTTTTGTTTTTTTTTGCAAGAACAAGCCATGCACATATATCTCCCTCTCATGTATACAGTCACTTATTTGTCATTTTTATTGTCATAACAGGACAAGTGCTGAAGTGCACATTACGCTCCCAGCAGCAGCATGTAACTGAGATCCATGTCCTCTGCAGACACATGGGAATTGGGAACGTATAAAAGATCGACAACATCCTGAATCACTTGTGCTCTTGCTTCATGTCTCCTTCTGAACGTTCTTGAGGTTCGTGGTGAGATTGAGCGACGACCCTAGTTTGACAACACTATAGATGCGCTTGAACTCGCCGAACGTGAGGGTGCGGTAGCACGGCGGGTTGTCCTCGCTGAGGAACTCCTCCGCGGGGCCGATGAGGCAGTCTGTGGTGGGCATGATGAACGTCGCCACGGTCGTCCTCGCCACCCCCAAGTTGGTCACCACACGGTGTTCTATACTCTTCAAAAGCCCATTGGTCACAACCTGCATTGAAAGTTTGAAACCAAGACCCAATAGACTTCGTTATCAGTAAATAGTGTCGACACCCAAAGGACTGAATGATTGAAGAGCTTGAAAGCGACTAGTAGAAGTGATGGTGAATGAATCACCTCAAGTTGGCAGCCGAAGTTGACGACGAAGGCGTTGGGCACGGGCTGGACCTTGATCCAGTCGCCATAGTAGGCGACCTCGAGGCCAGGGACCATGCTTGGGAGGAGCAAGGTGAGCAGGTTCCTGTCGCAGTGCGGCGGCAGGCCGAGCGTCGTGCTCGGGTCCGGGCACGGCGGGTAGTGGTTGACGTGGAGGACCACGTCGCCGCCGCTGATGTCACCCTCCAGGTAGTCGTGCCGGAGCCCCAGGCCCTCGCACAGCAGCCGCAGTATCTCCATCCCCATGCCCCTCGTCTGCACGGTGAACTTCTCAACAACCTCCCTATACAGTGCAGGACAGGAGCGAAACAGAAGCTCATTACTACCATTATTCTTTATCCCCATTTGACAATCATGGAAGCTAATAAGTACTCTGTATAAGTTGATTTGTGCACGTGAGATCTGAATCCTTACCGGAGCCTCTGGGGCTTGTCCGGCCATGCCATGGGGCTGTCGGCGACGGGGAAGGAGCAAGCAAGGCGGAGGCAGTCTCGCCAGTACCTCTCGCCGCCGGTCTCGAACATGGTGCTGGAGTAGATCCGGGTGGCCTTCTGGGTGTCTTCCGAGTAGAGCTCCGCCTTCTCCGCCGCCGGCAGCTGGAAGAACTCCTGGCACACGGCCTCCATGTCCTGCATCGCCTGCTCAGAGACGCCATGGTTGACCACCTGCAGCATGCAGTCGCCACGACAGTCGACAAGCTTAATCACCGTGATGCAAATTTGGGTTGGCATCGGCTTAACTTAATTTGAGGGAAAGGACGGCGAGTTTGATCGATGGACGAGCCTGGAAGAAGCCGATCTCCTTGCCGGCGTCGAGGATAGCACGGCGGACCTCGTCGCGGCTGCGGGACAGGTCGATGATGGGCAGGGAGACGACGGCGGCGGTCGCCGGTGGGCGCTTGTCGGCTGGGAAGACGAAGCAGTCCGGGAGGTTGGTGTGGATCGGGGCTGAGTGGAGCATCTTGTCCATGGTTGAACCGGAGAAGCCCGGGAGAGCAGAGGTGCAGCCTACTTTCAGCAAGATACGCACAAGGCAAGAAGCTGATACTCTTCGCTCGTGTGGTCTTGCACCCTACTTTATAGGCTCATGTTGTCTTACTCATCTAGCTGCTCATATTATCGATCACGGTGCTAATTTCTGCTAGTGGAACCAATACAATTACCGGTACGGTATCTTTTTTTTTAAAAACACACACCCACCCCTATATACACACAAAATCTTAGTACTGTAATCATTTTCAAGACACTTAGTCAGCAGATCTCGTAAAGACGAAGCCACCACAGTGGTCTCCAGCATGCTACCTACCACTGAAAAAATATAACTGGCTAAATACTAAAATAGATTAATAAAAATATGAACACATGCGCCGAGTCGAGATCTAGAACTTGTATGGACAGATTCCACCCTAAGAAACATTACTGGTTGCGATTAGCACAGTTAGTTCTTAAAATAAATAAAAATATATAAACACATGAACTCCAATTTGAATGGACATAGGAAAAAAGATTTATATCCAGTATAAATATGAAATATTAATGGTACGCGAGAAGTCACATGCAACTATCAACGAGTTGTCGTTTCAGTCACACTCCAACTATTGTCGTACTACACAGTCTGTCGCACTTGTCGTCCAGTCGTAATCGATTTGGTCTCGTGACTCCAACTATTATTCCTCTGATCCGTTTACTATCGTGTTGGTCGAAAAAGTGAATGCAATCCTGGGTCCACATGGCCCATGGGCGAACTTTTGTGGTGTCTTGTGTGGTTCTGTAGGTGGATATTCAACTAAAATTTCATCTGAAAAAATAGCACTAAATTTTTCTGAAGGTTTTAGCTACATGCTTAGGTTTGTTGTGACTGCTAATTAAATTTGAAGTAAGACGTACGGTCAGTTCTCAAACTTAACTTGGAATGCCATTTAGATCCTCAAACTCAAACTTAATCCAAAATACACATTGAGATCCTCAAACTTCCAAAATACACATTGAGATCCTCAAAATGGCTAATCACCAATGACGTGGAGCTAGTGGCGGACCTAGGAAATTGTTAGACTAGGGCCAAATTTACAGAAAAAAATTAGGAAGGTGAATTCCCGTTTTGTCCCTAAAAAGTATCCAAATCCCCCCTCTTGTCTGTAATTTGGCTGTTAAATGAGCTCCAAAAGAGTGTCTCTGTACTGATGATAAAATCGCCCTGTGGCATGCAGTGGCTCCACTGCGGCACACAGGGAACTGTGCTAGGCCTGGGCGGCGAAGCTGAAGCAGATACGAGCGGTGCTGCTATGAGCGTATATGCAGCGCCGTGGTTGTTGGGGGAGGACTAGCAGGTCCAAAGAACGTGTAGGTTCATGGAATTGAGCTGTGCTTGTAGGTGTTTTGCATATCGAGGTGTGTTCGCACATGATGGGCCTTTTGGAATTCTGGTAGTGTAGAATCCATGTATATAAAAGCTAATTGGATTGATAACGCTTGTTCAGATTCATGGAGAGTGGAGGTCTGGAGCTACGGGCTACGGAGGACCAGATTCCGGAGGGGTGCTCTGGGTGGCGCCTGCGTGTTGTTACGCTGCGGGTGGGCGAGATCACGAGCAATGATGTGAGCTCCGGGCTCCAGGCCGGGGCCGTCCTCACCTCCTCATCAGCGTCCGTGCCAGCTGACGTCCGCTCCTGCAGAACCGTGGCGGCAGCCACCGCTGCCAGGGCCGGTCTTGAGATTTGGAAGGCTCGGGGCAAAAATAAAAATCAGGACCCTTTAGTATAAACATTATAATAAATATATATGAAATGTTACCAATAAATACTTAAATATATCTAAAAACAATATTCATATCAAGTTATTTATACATAGTACCTTAAAAGTTTCTTCTAACATTCCTTGATGCAAAGTCACTTATGATAGGGTTGATGTCAATCTCATCCAACAATTTCTTCTCGATACATAATGTTGCCAAACCGTTTAACCTCTCTTGAGTCATTGTTGACCTCAAATAGTTCCTCAATAACTTCAACTTTGAAAAGCTTCTTTCAGCCGATGCGACAGTCACAGGCACCGTAAATAAGAATCGGTAAGCAATGGAGATATTAGGATAACAATCCACATCTCTGACATGCTCAAAAATCTCCATAGCTGACATTACGCCATCTGGCAAAGTGAACTTCATAATTTTTAATTCAGAAATAAGATCATATACCTCAACATCAGATGAACCATCAAAACAAAAAATTTCGGCAAATTTAGTGCAACATTCTTCAAGTTCATTATCATTTAATGACTTCAAAGTGCTTGAGCTCATCAAAAATCCGAATATATCTTTAAACACCATAAGTTCTTCAAATCTCTTCTTCAAAAAACCAATCGCCATATCAACCAAAACAAAAAAATATTCAACTTCAAAAGCCTTCTCAGCTTCAAAAATTTCTTCTTGACAATTACTTTCATCATCAAATTGTTTCTTCCTCGTAGCACGACGTTTTTCTAGAAATGTTTCCCCTACACCCATGTCTGTTGCAATACCTTTGGCGATGATCAGACTAGAAGAAAATCCCTCATTTCTGTAATTCTCAAAGTATTGCATTATACCTTGTATTTGCTTCAAAGTAGAGTCAATGCACATGGCTGGCGATTGCAACTTCTTGCTCACTTTATTTACAGCAAATAAAATATCATGCCAGATAACCATACCAAGTAGAAACTCAAAGCTGCCAAGTGCATCAAATAAATTTTTTGCATCACTTCTATCCTTAGGTTCAATGTCAGAAGCATGATGTAACTCAGACAAAGCAGATCTTAACTCAGTAGCTTGATATATTATTGCTGTAACACTTTTGATTCGACTCTCCCAACGAGTATTGGACAATGATTTCACAGTTAGACTAGGAACATGTTTAAGCAAAACATTTCACCTTTTCGTAGAACCAGCAAATAATACATATATGCGTTGAACAATTCCAAAAAATGAAACAGCTTTCCCACTAGATTTTGCCATATCACAAAGAGTAAGATTTAGACTATGACACGCACATGGCATATACAATGCTCTTGGATTGATATCAAGTAACCGTGTTTTTACCCCTTTGTATTTTCCTTTCATATTAGAACCATTGTCATAGCCTTGACCCCTTATGTCACTAATTTTTAGGCCAAAAGACTCCATAGATTCAAGCAATACATTAAAAAGCCCCAAACCAGATGTGTCATCCACCTTCAGGAATCCCAAAAAGTACTCCTCAATTTTTATCTTGCCAGTAGACAAATTAACACATCGAACTAATAAAGTCATTTGTTCTTGATGACTGACATCAGGGGTACAATCTAGGATAATGGAGAAATATTTGGCCTCTTTAACAACCTTTATGATAGAACTTGTGATATCGGAAGCCAAAAGAGATATCAACTCATTCTGAATTTTATGACTAAGATAATGATAATGAATTTCTTTGTTCTGAATGCGCCTAAGGTGGTCTTGCATTACCACGTCAAATTCTGCAATCATCTCAGCACAAGCTAAAAAATTACCATTACTATCATTATAAAGCTGCTCACTGCTTCCTCTGAAAGCCAAATTGCGTTTACCAAGAAATTTCACAATAGCTATTATTCTTAACAAAACTTGCCGCAACCGTTCTTTCTCCTTTGTGATTTGCTGCTGCAATTCTTTATCAATTGTTTCATTTTTCCGCAGTCTAGCTCTCAAATCATTCCAACTGTTCATGTTACTAATATGCTCAACACTATTTTCATGTTCTCTAAGCTTCTCACTGATATGCCTCCAATTTCTAAACCCATCGCTTGCTAAGGAACTACGACTCTTGCTAGTGCTAGACTTGAAGATCTTACAGCAGAAACAAAAAACTTTGTCAACATGCTTCGAATAAACTAACCATTTTCTATCATGTACCTCTCCATTGCTTAATTCGATATTTTCTTCTCTTATAGGCCCTTTCTCAACTAATATGTCTCTTGCTTTATTATCAAGATTATCCCAATTTCTTGGATCATAAATATCTGAAGTGTAAACTGGTTCCTCATCAACACTAGCAGACTGTGCATGTGCACCTGATGCATTTACTGTGTTCTCAGAGTCACTTACATTGTTATCATCGATGTTGATGTTAACATTTTCTTCATGATTCCCATTAGTTGCTTCATCCACAACAACTATTGCCAACTCATCTGGGTTCGTCGAAGTGCCCGTATTACTCCCAGGTCTCTAATTAGTCTTGAAAAATTTATCCATAGCTCCTCTGTGATTCTATCAACCCATCGACACATCTTTTTCTTTTCCTTTTCTCATTACCAGATTCATATTTTCTAGACGACATGATATCCCACAATGCTGAAACATTATAAATATCCGATAGTTATAAATCAGTTAAAATTAAATAACTTGTGATAGTAAATTAATAATTAATAATTAATAATATGGAGAATTGGGGAATTAACAATTGAATCACCTAATCACAGAAGAAAATTGCTCGCAACCGCAAGGTCCACAAGCTAAACCAATCACCTCAGATGTGGTCACGAGTGGACAGCAAACAATACGACAGCTCACGAGTGGAGGACAGCAAACAGCACAAGTCACGATTCACTAGACAGCCTGATGAAAAGCAAACAAGAACAAAGTGAGGACCAGCGGCCAACAGGAATAGCACAAGAGCAGATTGGCCTCTGCGCATGTAACAAGAAAAAAGAATTTGCTGTGACCTGACGTGGCGGCGGCAGTCCTGGGCGGCGGCGGCGGTCGACACAGATTAAAAGCTTTGATCTATTAATCACGATTTAGGCAATATAGGTAACCTGCCATCTAGGTGGGGCCCCTGGGATTTGGGGGCCCAGGGCGGCCGCACACCTAGCCCACCCCCAGGGCCGGCACTGACTGCTGCCCACCCGACCATGCAATGGATCTGCCTCTGCCGCCATCGGCGAAGGAGAAGCTCCCAGCCTCGGCGCAGCGACCCTGCAGTCCTTAAGCTCACGCACGCGTGCAACTCTCGTTGTTCGCCCATGCGAGGAAGAGGCGTAGGTTGTCGTGGGAGAAGGGCGGGTCGGGACGGTGCAAGCGGTGGATATGTGGGATAGTACTGTGCTTGCCTGGGTGTTGGTTGAATTTCAGGACGGGAATAAAAGGAATAATTAAATAATAATTTTTTCATAATTTTTTAAAATTTTTCCAACATTTCTTTTTCTTTATAGGAAATTTAGTATAGGAAAATAATTATTTGTTTTTTAAATTAAATTAAATAACGATGTTCTATATCTGTGCATTCGTGCTGATGCATCTTGGTGTTTCTCGAGTGCAAATATTTTAATATGCGTTTAGACGTTGTATTTTCTAGCTTTCTTAGAATTTATTCTCCTTTTCTAAGAGCTGTATCCAATTTTTGGAAGGCTCTATAATCCTTTTCATTAACTCCAAGTATTTTATTTGGATTCTTGTATCCCAGTCCAACTCTAAGATTTATTTCGGGATTTTTGGAAGTTTCTAGGTATTTTTCTTGCTTTAGAAAAACAAGTTCAGCTATTTTTTTGAATTGTTTTCATGCAGATAAATAAACCCAAAAAATTCAAAAATAGTCAACTCGAAAATAACTTTTTCTAAACCCGGCCTATATATATATATATATATATATATATATATATATATATATATATCACCGTGTTCGTCTCGACGCGAGGATTACAGACCTGAAGACCTTTTTGCGAGTTGCCTCTCCTCCGTAGAAGTCAAAGTTCGGTCTTCTCCGAACTCCGGCGAGCTTTTCCGGTGAAACCGTGGACTTTCGGCGAAAACCGACACCACCATGGAGTTCCTCTCTTCGAGCTCTATGCTGTGGTGTGGTCGATTGCACGAGTACGATGTCGGCTCCGTCGTCTTCCCCAAGTCCGACGAGCTCGTCTCCAACTCCGGCGAGCAAATCCGGCAAAACCGTAAGTTTTCGGCCGGAGGTGAGCACACCATCTCAATCGTCTCGTCATTCTCGTTCCATTTTGCCGTTCATGTGCGAGATCAGGCTTCATTCCAGCTATCCCCTCTTTCTCCCTCTTTTTTTTGTTCTGTGCAACCGTAACTCCTGCGCCTGGTTCTGTCCGCCTGAACCGCCGCCTGGACCGGGCCGCCCCACCGATGCCTTCTGCGCCGAGCGCCGCCCCGCTGCCTAGCGCGCCGCTGTCGCCCATGCCCCTGGCTGGCCACCGACCGATTGAAGCGGATGGAGTCTGGAGGAGGAAGAAGATAAGATGCTTTTCCGTTTTAGTCTCTGAGAAATCCTTTAATTTTTGTCATATTCCTTTGTGTCTAGGTCAGTCTGCAGATAACCCCCCTAAACCTTTTTTATCTCATCAATCTAGTCCTACCGAGAGCTTTTGTAGATCCAACCTCAGGTTTTCATCTATTCACAAGCACTGTTCCATGTGTCTTGGGAATCTTCCTTGCTAGCTCCTGTCGTCTGCGGTTAATCATGACTAGGTCCTTGCAACCTTGATTAACCCATAGATTTCATGTTTTAACTCCGTTTTGAGTGATTCTTTCGCTCACATGTTCATCTTAATATGTAGAGTAGTTTTGTACCGCTTTTTAGTACTATTTATGATGATTGGTGTACTATTTTTAATTTAGTTATTTTGTTTGCTTGTATGTGCGTGCTCTGGATGTTTGTCTTGGATGATTGATGCGAGTAGAATGAACGTACTTCGAGGACATTCAAGAGCAAGAAGTTGAAGACATTCTGAGCAGCAACACTACTTAAAGGAAGGCAAGTGTGTCCTTGTGCTTTTATCCCAATAACTTTATTTAATCACTATTGCATATGCTTGCATTTAATTTGATGGGTCCTATTAAGGTTTGCCTAGTTTTTGTGATCATTTCTTGTCAACCTGGGTTTATCTTTCTGTTGGGTAGCTATGCTTAGCTGCTATACTTGAGATATGGTGGTTCTAATGAAATCAATGATTAAACTTGTTTTATTTATGCTATACCTTTCACTAAGACAAGATCATTGTGTTTAACTGGAACATAGAGCGACCACCTAGGAAAACAGTGCAACCACAAGAACTATCATAGTTTTGATCTTAGCTAATTAATTAGAAACTCTAGTCTGGAGTAATCTTACTCGAAAGAGGCAAGAGGGGGCACTGAGTCATCGTATAATCGGCCCTTTGGGAGATTGTGCACGCCAGACACCGAAACCTTAGCGGGTTACCACTTACTAGCGAATCTTTGTAAAGACATCATAGCGTCCCTATGCAGTCACACCTCGGAAGTGTGATGAGTGCCTGATCAGCACAGCATGGTTGGGTCCAAAGTTCTTCTGAACTTTTACACGACTTGTGGGTAAAGATGTGCAACCTCTGCAGAGTGTAAAACTGATCGATCAACCGTGCTCACGATTAAGAGCAGTCTGGACCCTCACATGATTAATATACTTGAAGAGGGACTTAAATCGTGGTTATGGTTGTGCCATATGCTTATGGCTTGTGTTTATATTAATTGTGGGTTGGTATATACTTATACCTTAGGAATCAGGTGCTAATAAAATTTGACCAACTAAAAATTCTTAATGCAGTCAACCAATCAGCCTTTCCTTGATTAAGCCTTGCATTCATATTTTCCGCACACCTGCTGAGTACGACATGTGCTCACCCTTGCTATAACCAACGTTGCTTAGAAGAAAAAGCTGCTACCAAGTTTGTTGTGAAGATGGTGCTAATTTCTAGGCATACGCAATCCCCAGTCGACTATCTGTGAAGTTTGGAGTCTTCGTTTCCAGGATTAAGCGTAAATCTCTGATATTCTTTCTTATTCCTTTACGTGATACTGTTACTGTTATTCATTAATGATATCACTATATGTATAAAACTTGATCATGGCATACATATAGGTATCACTTGGTTTTGCCCTTAAAATTGGGTGTGACAGTGTTTCCGAGCCCGTGGGGCAGCAGTTGGGGGTACATGGTGCGAGATGCACCTTGACAACGCTTGGCTGCTTGGCCAGATGTGAGAGAGAGGGAGAGAGGTGGAGCTGACCTGTGGTCCTCACATTTAGCTCCACATCGATGCCATGTAGGTAGATCAACGCAGGTGGTGATTTGAATGTCAAATGTGCCAATTAGCAAGATTGGGAAAACGTCCAAATTACTACCAAGTATAGTTAAAGTCCGGATAATCCCTAAACTATATTTCAGTCCAATTTAACTACCCCCTAAACTATGTTCAATTTACCTCCTATCACAATTTATCTTTTCATTTGTCCATACACAGGTTGTATTTCAATTTAAACTTTTCCAGGATAATAGTGGACATCATAATGTATGTTAAGAAATATATTATGAATTTTTTATCATTATTTTTTGAAGGAAAAATCTAAATTACTCCTCTCAAGTATAAACAAAATCTGAATAACCCCCTAAAGTATTTCTTGGTTCAGTTTACCATCTAAATTATGCAATTTGGTTCAATTTATCCTAGAACACAATTTGTCTTTTTTGTTTCTTCATGCACAAGTAGAGTCTTACATTCAAATTTTGCAAGATCAAGTGGAGTTTTAAATTCAAATTTTGATAGTAGATATTATAAGACATGTTAGAAAAATATATGGTGAATTTTTTTATCATTGTTTTGAATAGGGTAGGATATTTATTAATAAAATTTATCTTTGAGATACAAAATAATATAAAAACTAATGATGAAAAATTCATAAAATAATTTTAATATAGATTATGATGTCCACTACCACCATGCAAAGTCTCAAATTAAAATTCAACTTGTGTAGGGAGAAACAAAAATAATAAATTGCATTATGGGGCAAGTTAAACCAAATAGCATAGTTTAGGAGGTATCTGGACTTTCGCTATACTTGATGGGAGTAATTTTGACTTTCTCCTTTTTTGAATAATTTTGTATCCCAAGAATTAATTTATTATTAAATATCATACCCTATCAAAATAATGATACAAAATTCATAATATATTTTCTAACATGTGTTATTATGTCTGTTGTCATCTTAAAAAATTTGAATTTAAGACCCCCACTTATGCATGGAGAAATAAAAAAGATAAATTATGTTAAGGGGTAAATTGAACCAAATTGCATTGTCTAGGGGTAAAATGAACCAAGAAATAATTTAGGGGGTTATCCGAACTTTATCTATACTTGAGGGAGTAATTTAGACTTTTCCTACAATATTAGAGACTTCAATGTGCATTTTAAAAGATCAGGGATCATGATAACACTCCTTGCCAATGCAAGTTCGAGGACCAACAATGCATTTGACGCTTAAATTTTTGTGCCAAGAAATTATTAATAACAGGCTGCAGGTGTGATCACTATTCATTGGTATTTAACGTCAAATTCTTTAGAGCACTAAGTACTTTTCTTTTTTTTTTAATATGGTACAGATGCATATATGCACACCCACCCTTATGAATAACCATACGTAAGTCATATTCCTATGAGCACCACATCGAGAGATGGAGTTGGAACATCTTGAGATAGATGAAACACAAGTGCCTTGCTGAGGATGTCACGTTAAAGTTCTAGAATAAATCAAGAAAACTACAATCACCCTCATCAAAGACTCGAACATGGATAGGTAGTTTCTACCATAAGGAATTTAACCACCAGTTAGCTCAATACAAAGTGCCTTCCAACATGGATAATGAGTCATTATGATGTTTCTAACACATCATAATTTTGTTTGCCTACATGCAAAAATATGTTATGGTATATTACATAGTTAGCCTTTTCAAGTTCTATTTCCTGTGGCAGTTAGCTTGAATCATAAATCAGAAAAGCAAAATAAATACACCAAGAAAATATGCTTATCTCATGAAATATTCATTTGAAGTCTATAAGAGAAGTTTTAGTGCATTATTAATTTGTCTTGGAATAAGTACATTGTTTGTTTAATTGACTAAAGATATAATAATGTTCTCTCCTGAATACTTGGTTTTTTATTCTATTGCATGTAGAGAAGGGCTAGAGAAGTGGAGATGGATGGTCAAATGTGATTTTAAGGAAAAAAATTGAATGCGAACGACATATAGATTCATGGATAAGATAACTTCATTAGTGAACCATGCAAATGTTGTTACATAATGATAAAAAACTTATTACAAACTGCCATGTAGGTATCAAGGAACGTTAAAAATAGATTTTTTTTATCATCTTCAGCAGAACGGGTCTCTATCTCCATAGGCACCTGACTAGGAATACACTAGCCTAGAATAGAGCATCATCTTGGTCTAAGCCGTTGCCTTCATTGAAATCCACATCATCCCTTAAGTTTGGGGATAGCACAGGGACAAAGGGTGGTTATAATGAACTTTACTCTGCAAGTGTGGTAATATATGGCACAAGGCCAATAATTATGAAAGTTTTTGGACTTAACATGCTCTTACACACCACCTTCAATTTTTATCCTAAATCCTAAGTACCGATTTTCCTAAGTGTTATAGCACCTTCTTATCAGAGAAAAACCCAAAACCAGCCGTCGAAAAACCACCAAGCTCCATTGATCATATCAGGGGTCATGCTTGACCGTCGAAAAACCACCAACCACCAAGCACCTTCTTATCCAAGATACAAACCACCAAGCTCCATTGATCACAAAGAAATCCAGGCCACTCTTGACTGTGAGCAAGGACAATATATCAATTTTATACTCTGTAGATGTTGCACATTATTACACACGGGTCATGCTTCTCATTACTACTTAGACTTCTGTGGTGACCATTCAAGATTACACTACAAGACCTTTACAAAGGTAATAATCCTATGCCTTCAACATTCACTAAGTGTGTTTGGTTCAAAAATAAAATGTGATGGGATGATCCTATCCCTATTTTTAGGATAGGATCATTTCAGTTCATGTTGGATTTAGAGGGGTGGATCCATCCCAGATCGTGTTTGACATAGTGTTGTCCTCCAAGGGAAGATAGATCTATATATGGCATCTAATCATATCAGGGGTGCTACGATGCACTCTCATACCCGCTATTCTTTCCAAGAGGTGCGCTCGGGTGGCACAATTGCATTACAAAAGTTGGTGTGACAGAGGCTGAAGTCAACGAAGCTCGAGCGATCCACAAGTCATGTGCTGAGAGTGGCAGTGGCGATGATCTAGGTAACTTTAACACAATGCGCTAATTGCTTACAAACCCATCTCCAATATAAATGTTTTGTTACTCGTAGTAACACAAGGGCACGATCCTAGTTTTTCTACAAAACATGTTGGTGCAAACCTTTGCCGCACCAACAGAATGTCAAGAGCTCCTAAAAGAGGCAACTTATGGAAGAGCTGGGTTTCTTGGCAAATCTCTCCTTCTCTAAGCTATGGCGACTAACTAGTAAAGCCCCTTCCTGAGGCAGAGAGGGGTGGCTAGCCAAAGGCTTTGCCTTAGTGGGAGGTGTTCGGCCTCCACAACTGGTATTTTCCGTGACGAGATCCTCCACAAGTCTCACCTCATTTTACCTCATTTTAGACCATGCCTAGGGTTCAAGGGCCCTGGGTAGTGGAAGACTTCCACCAACGCAACATATTATTTAGTCCTTGAGCCTTGAACTACACGATCTAAATAATAATTTAGATAAATGCACGACAATAGTTATTTGTTTTAATCCATAATATACAAACTGAATAAAAAATGGAAGTTATTTGTTTTAATCCATAATATACAATCCGAATAAATAATGGAACATCAGTTATCAGTTATTTATACTTCAATATGTTCCAAAACGCGCTCAATTCAGGGAATCCAACTAGGTTGTCAACGACTCCAACTAGTCTTGTTGGTGTTTAGACCCAGCAATCTATCGAGGGTGCCCGAGGTAGTGTTTTAGTTAGTGAGGCTCTTCGAGATCAAAAACTCAAAGGTAAACGTAGACACACGATTTAGACAGGTTCGGGCCGCTAGATTGCGTAATATCCTACATCTTGTGTGTTGGTTGATTGAATTGCTTTGGAGGGGGTCCCTATCTCACCTTATATAGTTGAAGGTAGGGTTACAAGTTGGTTGATTTACAAGAATATTAGTTGGATACGACTAGAGAAGTTCTACTTTTATTACAATGAGTACTTTCCTAATCCTCGACCAGTTTCTATCTTTTCATGTAGGCTACACCGCCTGCGCCATGATTTCCATACCAGATGCGTCTAGGTGTCCAGCCCCATATTTGAGACTGTCCAAACCTTCTAGTAAGCCTCTAGATGTATGTACGACAAGCCACTGAGTACTTTTTAGCCAGATGTAGCAGATTTGAGTACTTTTGAAGTCTCCACCGACTACTCTTCATACTCCTCGAGTACTTTATCTGGTTAGATCTTCAAAAGTGCCCAAAAACTGCCATCAGGCTGGAAGGTGCTCAAGCCCTTTTTGAACTTGACTTTGTAATCTTGATCTTGAATTTTTGTGGAAGTGCGATGAAAGTTTTTGTCCATACTACCATTTTTGTCCACTTCTACGAAGCTTTTCTAGGAATTAGACCGCACTTTTAGTTATTTTGGAAGTTTTTCCTTGTCAAACCACAACCTTCAAAAGATCACACCCTCTTGGTTGGAGGCGTCTGGATTTAGATGTAAGAAACAGTGAGTAGCCAGTATTTGGATTACGAACTGATAGACTCCAATACTGGGTGGAAAGAAAAATGGTGTTATACTAGCAACCATGATCCAAAAGTATCCAAACTCTCTAGGCACCGTCCCTCTTAGAACAACCAGTGGCTTGATGACCAGCAAACTAAAACCAGAAAGTTACAGGAAGTTCCCTGCTCGAACCTGAGCGTCATCTTCGAGGTTCCAACCAAGATAGCCGCCATGGCAGCCACATGGTTCTCAGTGAGTCAGCTCCCCGTAATCTTGAAGTAGACATCTTAAGTCTTGAGATCAATTTTTTCTTTGCACGCAAAATCCAGGCTCCTCAAAACCCTCCTTTGTGCTTTGGTGGTGACAGGTCCTGGGGAACACGGGTCAACTCCAGCCACCCTTCTGCTTTGTCGAGGTCAAGAACTCGGAGTCACAGCTTTGACGCGCCTCTTGAGAATAACAGGCTGCGGGAGGAGGCTATCTGTTGGCTTGCGAGCTCTCTCAAGTTGGGGGAGCACCAGCGTTGAAGGAGCAGCCACGTCCACTTCCCCGGAGTTTGCGGAGGTGGGCCTGGTACGAAAGCACGAGCGAGAGTACACTCGCAGCGCCCCGGCCCTGGAGCTGCCAGCAGGGGACGTGTGTGGTGCCGCCGTCAGGACTTGGGGCCGAACAGGCGTGCCTTGGTCGTCAGCTGGGGATGGATGGAGAAGCTGGCCCATGGAGAAATTCTCTAGAATAGGGTCATCCATAGTCAGATGGGCCGTTTCCTCAGGTCCGTCATCCAGCCTGCTAGCAGGCCTAGCCCGGACGTTTTCAGGGGGCCCAGCATCAGGCGCCAATGTCTGGGAGGCACAGAGGTCCGGCAATTCAAGCACAAGCTGGGGCGCATCCGCCATTAATGGTGCCGCCAGATCTTCAGAGAGAACCTTACTGCTGGGCTCTTCGTGTTGTGTGCTGACCAGAATCCATGGAATTGAAGGAGGGATCCTCTGCTGTTCCAAGCACAGGAAGAATGGACTGCCGGTGGGGCAGCGCACACGGGTGCCTCGGGACTGGGCGTCTCAAGAGCAGGAGCTTCCTTTGTGGTTTCCCCTTCTGACTGCAGATCATTAAAATTGACCGGCCCAGCTAGCAGCACGGGAGATCCGTTGGGAGATGAACCAACTTCTCATTAGCCAGCATGCCTTGGGTCTCAAAAGAGATGGCGCACGCGGGCGCCTCGGGACTGGGCGTGGGTGACACTTCAATAGCCGTAGCTTCCTCTTTGGTGGCCCCTTCAGGCAGCAAATCATTAACAGCTAGAGGCATAGCATCTCCTTCCCTGATGGACCCTTCGGGCTGCGGACCAACATTGATGGCAGGCGCAACCTTGGAACCCTGCGGATTGCACAGGGACCGAACAGCCCCCAGCCTGGTATGCACTGGGGGGCGTGCCTCCGAGGGAACTCCATGCGCCGCCTGATCAGGTTCTTTCTCCGGCGAGACGTGCCGCCGCCGCCATCGCCTACGACGGCGACCACCTTGGTGATCAGCCGAAGACGGGGGTGGGGTGGGTGGGTGGGGGGGCATCAGCAGGAGGACGATGATCCAAAATTGAGCTTGAAATCTCCACAGGGTAGACCAAACTACGTTTCCCTTCCTGAACACTAGCACCAGCCACCGGCGGCTCCATGATCTCCAAGTCCATACCAGTTGGGACACGGCTTGGCGATGAGCAACATGCTCCCAACCTGAACACATCCTGCCGCTCCGCATTATCCGGGTGCAGGCCGCTAACCAAACAAAACTCGTTGAGAAGCTGCTTCGCCGTCTCCAGACCCCAAGCATTAGCAGGAATGCTGCGCAGCTCGATCTCAATCGGGAACTGGAGCGCCGCCACGGTGGATTGAAGGAAACGGGACCATCGCATCACGTGCAGGCGGTGCATATGGGAGATGATCGGCCTTCCTTCGTTGTAGACTCTTGTCGCCGTGACAGCATCAGGTAAGGTAATCAAGCAGCTGGCCGCGCCATACCGACGGATGACGATCACCTCTTCTTCCAAACCAAACCGCTAGGCGATCGTAGTCTTGATGGATTCCGGGGACTCGCCGATGGAGTTCCCGAACACTGACACCACCAGAGCGCGAGAGAGATCCTCCTCCCGCTGTACCAAGATGGCAGAACAGCCGATGATCCGATGAGGTCGCACTGCCGGGGCTCGCTCCTCATCGCTAGAAGCCGAGATGGGAGCATCGCTGGCGTGCAACTCATTTGGGGGGGGGGGGGGGGGGGGGGGGGGGGGGGCGGCGGCGGTGCGTCAGGGACAGTAGACGACGGTTGTCCTACACCGGTAACCGCCCGCCACCCCTGGCTCCGGCGCCGCCGTCGTCGCCCAGCAGTCCCAGCTCCAATTGTGGCCTTCTGGATGGACGCCAAGGAACTGACCAGGGGAGGGGGTGACACCATGATGGACTTCACAGGCCGCCAAACCTGCCGAGGCTCCAAGGAGGACTCCGGGCGGGGACTTCACAGGCCGCCAAACCATATCAGTCAAATTCAGTGGAAAAATTCAGAGAAAGATAAACCATTTCGATGTCATATTGTGGTTCAGATATCCTACACATTCATAGTAGTAATTATTCAGTAACCTGAGCATTAGCAAAGTATGCCTACCTGTTGTCATTGTTAAACACCTACTCCATTAGATATTATTTATTTATTATGGTGCAGATTTCATTGTTATGCTATTAATGATAAAGTTTCTTTTCTTTATTAGGCTTCAAATTTTGTTGAGCTAGCTGGACACATAGACTTTTGATACAAGTATGAGAATTTCTCAGCAACTAGTGGTAGTAGATAAAAGCATGTGCGCTTTTTCATTTCCCCCGGTGCTGTCTGTTGGGTCCTGCTGTTCAGAGTGTGATAGTGTTATGAATATTTCTTTTTTTTTGTATTTCTATCTCTGGTCCTACTGTTCTCTTTCCATACTAGGCTAAATTATGAACATAACTAGTTCAGAGTGATAGTGCTATGTAAATTTCTTTTCCTTGTATTCCTGCAGATCATACTTTGTTGGAAGCATAATGTTTTCCTGCAAGTATGTCAACAATTCATGGTGTTGCCGATCAAGAGGCTGCAACATTTGGCTTCGTTGGTTTCAGATTGATGTTTTCGTGGAGCTCATTTTAGTGTTAATCAAACCAGCATAACCCGTTCAAACCAGCCAGACCAAACCAGCACCGGCAGTCCTTCCTAGCTGCTAGCAACCCGTGCAAAACCAGGCCAAGCCGGACCAGCAAGTTCGGTCTTGGTTTTGGCTGGAAATAAAGCAGAAACCGGGAAACCCGGACCATGAACAGGGCTACTGAGTATCAAGGCTACAATAGCCAAAAACCACAGCACAGGGGTGAACATTCAAAACTGATGCTATAGAGTAGGCCAGTGGATACACATACACTAGATACTTGAGCAGGCATTTGTCAGCAGACACTATCAGAAACAAATATCATGCAGAGTGTACCGGAAAGTCAGTTGATGAACTTCATAATAAATTTTTTAACCTTTGAGTGGTGTAGCAAAAGTTTCTTCCATGTTCCCTAATACCTAAAATAGTTCGGTAAGCATTTACAGATATTAACAGCCTAACGTCCCAAAGAAATCTCCCTGACGTCAAGTTATGAAGAATTCCGACGGAGTGGAGAATGCAAAACTTATAACAGAGTAGGCTCCCTCTCTCTCCTCCTATATCATACTCTACCTCCCTTTCACCTCATATCATACCCTCCCATTGCCGTAGAAAATTCTCTCCTACCGCGGAAGAAAGAAATGCACTTACTGCGGCACCGGACTCTGGATCGGAGAGCTCTCCGCTGCCGCCTTGGGGATTATGACAGCGATTACAGACGAAACAGCAATCAAGCACTGATGTATGAGATAAGAAACGAATCCTAGGAAAGGAAGGGAGGTGGTGTAGCAGTTAAATGGACCCTATCTACTCACCTCGTCGTCACCGGCGCCGGAGGAGACGGCGCACTACTTCGCCGGCGACTGCAGGGGGACGACCGCCGGAGCAGTCGTAGGCCTGGGCTGGAGGAACGACGGTTTGAGATTGTCAGCCCGAGTAATGAGATATGGCTAATTACAAGAGGCCCAAGGCTCACTACTTGGGTCGGCCGAGCATCATGGCAATGAAAATCTGGCCCAAAAATCTTACCCCCTAAAAAATTGCATTCTCTGTATTCACAAGTTCATCCAATAGAGAGAGAGAGGGAGAGAGAGAAATCTTTGTATATGGACGTGTCTTTGTAGCGTTCGTTTTCTTCAAATGATTTTGTCACGATGGCACCTGGAAAAATAGGAGGCGATGTAAATGGGCCAAACATCATGGCAGTGAAAATCTGGCCCAGAATGGGCTTCCTGACGACGAGTGTTGTGTTATGCCCAGGCTGATTTGGGCCGAGGTTCAGGGACATGAAGCACCAAACCAAATGGCCCGATTTCTGCTATATGATTTCGTCAGAACATGCCAGAATTCAAATATAGTATCCTAACAAAATGAAATACACGTACTGCTATTCTAGCAATCACATATAGATGTTGCATTGCACATCTGAATTTCTTCCGCCACTTTTGCACCAACCCGTCGCGCCAAAACGAAGAAACTAATAAATAGCCAGAAATCCAGCACGGGCATTCAGGTAGTGAACCCTGATCGAGAAGCCAACAATTATGCTGCCACCAGTCAGCATTGTGGTGTCCAAAGGAGGAAGCTTGTTCCTGGGTCAATAGGCCGGATGAATCGAATGTTAAAGCAGAACATAATTTCCTCTGCAACACAGAAGTGCCAACAGTTCCACCCCATGAATCATGAACGGAAAGGCTAGCTAGTGAAATGACACCTATTAGGCTATTATGCCACCTTGATCTTCAATTATGCCCATGAGAAATGGTGCGCTACTATTATCTGGGAAGAGAGTAATGAAATCTCAAAAGAAGGGAAGAGAGTAACTAACCTTAGCTACTATTGTGGTAACTTGCCACAGCAGTAGATCAAACCAAAAATAGTACTTCAACAACCAAGGACTTTGATATGGGCCCGGCACTCTGAAGATACCAAGGCACCCGCAATTTACTTGAATAGAAATCGGGGAAGGAAAGCCAACAAGCAGAGTTTACCCATGCATATTGTGCAGACTATATATGCAACGGTTTTGTCATAACTCTCACCCCCATTTTGTCAACCTTAACATCATTCAGATTATTCAGCTCATTCCAAATGTTTGCGGATTCAATGTTGATATATATGTCCGCCAGAGTACCAGACAGCTTGTGGCAGAGGGTCAATGCTGCCAAACCCTTCTGGAAGTCTCACCCAAGATTCAACAAAAATTGACCCAGGAGGTGTTGCAGCAATTAGATGAAGCTTATCTTCTCACCTTGGCGTCGCCTATAGATTTCCATATGGGCCGTCCGGCCCTAGCCCGGCCCTAGCACGAAATGGCCCGGCACGAAATGGCACGACGCCTGTTCCGTGCCGTGACGTGTCGTGCCGTCGTGCCGAACAGGCAGCCCAGGCCCGGCACGATGACCCTTTTTTAGTGCTGGGCCAGCACGGTGGCACAACAGGCACTAGCGTGCTAGTGCCGGGCCAGGCACTAAAGGTCTCAATGACCACTCAAACTGATCAACACAACTTACACAAGTCATTCATCTAGAAAAGAACAACATATTTTAACTTCAACAGATTAAAATTATATTAAACTTCAACTTCACAACATCAACATCTCTCTACTTCAACTTCACAACATTACAGATCAACATCACAGAGAGAGACAGGAGATTATAACTTATAAGTTTGAGCTGGTGCAATGGCTGCCTCATTAAAAACCTATCCAGGTAAAAATCACACCTCGTGAGAAAAAATCCTGGATAGGAAAAAAAGAGTACAACCCAGCTCAATCAAATTGTAGTTCTAAGATTTTAAGTTATTACAGGCCAGTGTTACACTTCTGAATTCTCAGCGGCATCTAGGTATAAATTAGCAAAACTTTCCTCAAGTTCTTCATCCTCTACTAAGTTCTGAAGTCTTGCTTCTGCAGCCTCCCAATCCTTGACGCAAGAAAGCATCTCGACCATCTCCAGTTTCAATCGACACCGCCTCTCCTCGATGATCCTGCCATTAGTGCTGAAAACAGATTCTGATGAAACTGTGGAAATAGGAACAGAAAAAACATCTCTAGCTAAGATGGACAGAACTGGATAAGTTCTTTTATACTCATGCCACCAAGATAAGATGTTGAAGTTATCATCAAAATGGGTGACAGTGTCACTGTCCAAGTAGGTAGAGAGTTCATTGCCAATACCCATACTAGTTGCAGTAGTGCTTGCTGCTTGCAGCAAAGCACTTGCAGATGACCTTCTAGACAAAGCAAGAGGCAAAGAGGAAGGAGGGGTGGAGAAAGAAGTACCAGGGAGATCATGAATTCCAAAAGCAGATACACCAGAATCTGAACCAGTGGAAAAATATCATCCCAAGCACTAGTTTTCTTACTAGAAGTGGATGGAGGTGGAGGAGTTTGCAATTTTACTGCACCAAACTTGTCATCATACAGTTTAAATGCAGTAGATAGTTCAGCTCTAACATCAGTGAAGTAAGCAGAATAATCAGTACCAGTAAGACTAGATAACAACCTGAGCACATTTTGAAAACCTTTCAATTTAGCTCTAGGGTCCAATATGAATGCAATAAAATAAAGCATAGGAATGTCTCTCCAGTACTTAAGATAGTAATCTTTCATAGGAACAACAACATGCCTAAGCAATTCATCATTTTCATAATGCTTAAGATGCTTAGCAATCAAAATAAGCTGATGCAACATAAGTGGAGAGGTAGGATAATAAACACCAGATAGTGCAACAGTACAATTATAAAAGAGTTCAAAGAAGGATAGCATACTCTGTGCAACAGTCCAATGATCTTCTGTCAACAGTAAAGGATCTCTTTCACCCCTAGGATAGTTAGTCTCAATGAAAACATTAAATGTCTGTCTGTAAGGGAGCAAATGCTTGAGCATGAGATAAGTGGAGTTCCACCTAACCTCCATGTCCAAACCAAACTTTCTAGGACGAACATTCATAGCAAGATAAAATCTCTTAAATGCAGCAATGCGCTGGTTAGAAGTATTGATGAAAGATATTGCAGATCTAAATGCACCATCAGATTAATGGCAGATTTAACCATGAGATTGATGATATGACAAGCACAACGCTGATGTAAGAACAATGATCCAACATAAGCAGCTAATTTAGGACTAAGTTTCTCCATAGCAGTAGAATTAGCAGAGGCATTATCCAAAGTAACAGAAAACACCTTTGAAATCAAACCATACTCCTCTAGCACACTAGTCACACGGTCAAAAATGTTCTGGCCAGAGTGAGATTCATCAATAAGCCTTAAACCAATTAACCTCTTCTCTAATTGCCAATCAGCATACATAATGAGCAACCACACTAAGGTAATCTTCCTTAGCATTACCAGACCAGATATCAGAAGTGATAGACACAGATGAAACAGCAACAAATGATTCAATAAGCTTAGCACGACAATCAATAAAGTACTTGCACATATCTCTAGTGGTTGATTGCGTAGAGACAACAGAAAATCTAGGATTATGAGAAAGTTTAATATACTCTTCAAAAGCAGCAGATGCACCGAAACATAGAGGAAGATCTAGTCTAGCAATCAAACGACATAGTTGAGTACGAGCTACCTCAGCAGAGTAATCCCATTGACGGACAGAACCGTCAGGGTTGAAATGGATCAGAGACTGGGAATTACGAACCTTAGTCCTCCTGTTTGGGCATTTCTGAACATGCCTGTTGAGATGGCCAGTGCCAATGGAAGATCTAGCAGCATATATAATGCCACAATGATTACACTTGGCAGAGACCCTTACCTTCTTCCCATTGATGTCCTTGAAGATCTTTTCAAAGTCCTTCCAGCACTCATAGGTGGTGGAACGGGACCTCTTGGTGCCGCTGCTCACCATGTCTGGATCAGCATCAGGTGCTTCTTGACCAGCAAGTGGTGCTTCAGCATCAGCTATGTTGATTGGATCGACAGCGCTGCGATCGAAGAGCTCGTCCCACTCTGCCTCCATGTCACTCTCATCATCACCTCGCTGGCCCATCAAATTGTTCTAAACTTTAAGGTAGCATATTGAACACCCTAGTATCTGTCAGGTCACACTACTATAAATAAGACCTCTCGTTTCGAAGCTTTGTGCCAGTCACATTTGGACCCGGTACTAATGTTAGCATTAGTACCGGGTCCAAATTTAGGATCCCTCGGAGACCCTTTAGTACCGGGTGAGGTTCCCAACCGGTACTAAAGCCCCTGAGGCACATTAGTACTAGGTGGGGGCTCCACCCGTTACTAAAGGGTGGATTCCGCGCATCACTCTCTCGGCCCAGCCCACTCAATCCTTATCCGCTCCGCGTGTTCTCAATCCTTATCTCCGCTTCCCCTCCCTCCTTCTCACTCCCTCCGTCCCTGCTCCCTCCCTCACTCCGCCCGGCGCTGGCCCTCCTCTCTCCCTTCCTCTTTTCCTCCCTCTCTCACTCCACCCACCCCCTCTGCCTCCTCTCCCCTCCCCCCTCCGCTCGCCCCTCACCGGCGATGAGGAGTAGCAGCGGGGCGAGGTGAGGCGGCGGGGTGATGGCGGCAGCGGCGGATCCGTGGGAGGACGGCGGGAGCGGCGGGATGGTGGTGGCGCCCGAGCCCTCTCTCTCTCCCCCCCAGGATGCAGTGGCGGGGCGGGAGTGGCGGGATGGCAGCGGCAGTGGGAGGGCGGGGGCGAGTGGATGCGGTGGGCGACGGCAAGAGAGCACGGCGGGAGGGCTCGAGTGGCATCGGGGGGGCAAGGGGGGCGGCGGCGGGGGGCTCCGACGGGGGTGTGGGGTTGGGCTCGGGCTCGGTCTGACCGGGGGGATTTCATTTTTTTAATTTTTTAATACCCTTTAGTACCGGTTATCTCAACTGGTACTAAAGGACCCCTCTAGTACCAGATTGCTAGTACCGGTTGCACAACGGGTACTAGAGGGGGGTTATGGACCGGTACCGAAGGCGATTTTTCTAGTAGTGTCATCTCCAGCTTAACTTTGTCCACCAAATACGGGGACCACGCTTTCACTGCATACACTATGTAATATATATTGGTCGTGCATTTATTTGATATTATACCCTCTTTCCATCCCATGAAAGTGCTGTCCTAGCATTTGAAAAAAAAACCTCACAACAGAGTGCAATTCTAGGAATTGAGCCTCAATTGGTTAATAATTAAGCGGTCATATTTGATCTACATGCTAAAATTAACTTCTAACCGTGGTTTTAGGAAATCTGGTTATTTGCTGCAGCCCAAATGGGGACATGAGAGTCTTTTACAACCACCACTAATTTGTCTGAAAAATTAAGATTACATTTTTTATGGGACCGAGCGAGTAGATGTTAATATATTATTATATTTTTTATAGATTTGGTTAACATAAGATAACTTTGACTTATGAGAAGATTAAAATGACTTATAATTTGAAAGGATGGGAATAAATCAGACTTATCATTTTCCACCTCAATTTTATGGCTTTTTTGCATAAGTTCAGATACAATAGAGATCATTGTTCATGGGTGCACCCACTGGTAGAGAATTGGCCTTTAGTCCCGGTTGGTAGGGTGCATATCTCCCGAAAATCCATCCGGGATAAACCAACCGGGACTAAAGGGGGGGGTCTTTAGTCCCGGGTCTTTTAACCGGGAGTAAAGGTCCCCCTTTAGTCCCGGTTGATGTCACCAACCGGGACTAAAGGGCCTGCCATGCCAGGCGCCGGACAGGCCCTTTAGTCCCGGTTGGTGAAAGCAACCGGGACTAAATGGCGCCCTGCATGGCACTACCTGACGCCTAAATTTTTCATGCATGCATCACGTACGTAGTACCGCGACCCTTTTGTTAACCTTTAGTAGTTGAGATTTTTTTAGAACGAAATCAACTAGTATTTAAACGAATGGGATTTGTAATTATACAATTACTATATATATACACAATTCTTATACACAATTCATATACACAATTCAACTAGTACAAATCGATCATAATTAGCGCGTATTATATATACAAATAAATCAAAGTATCTATCTACAATCTTCCCGTCGTGGTGTTGCTGATCGGAGTGTCTAATTGTCGTCCATCGTAATAAAATTCTCCTTTTGGATCTACCACCTCGTCCATTAGGAATCCAATGAGACCTTCACATATTGCCGCTACTCTTTCTTCCTTCAAGAGTCCTTGTTGAATATTTAACATCTATAATTTGGAAATTTGTGAATGTTACACGAACAAATACATATAAGGAGCTAGAAAATAATTAACTAGTAATAGTTTTATTTTACGTACTTTAAAGTTGTGCGGCATCATCTTCAGTCCCTTGGGTCCCATAAAACTGTGCATGTGCTCACAGATGTAGTAGCCACATAGATTATTCCCGGGTTCCTGTCTTAAGCACTTCAGTGCGGAAAAAAATAAGTTATGAAATATTCTTGTTATACAATGTAATAAATGTGCAGACTTCATACGTACAGGGAAGTCTGTGTTCCATGTAAGTTTTTCTTTGAATGGAGCTTTGTGTGTCCTTTTGAATTGTTTCCATGCGCTGCGGAATAGAATAATGAATGATATAGTGTAACAGGGATAAAATTTAGGAAACAAACTTTTCCATAGAGATAAAGGTCCAGAATTATTACAAGCCTAGCATGTCTTGCACTTCTTGGTACTCCACCGGATCTTTCCTCAACGAATCGAAGACAGTGACGTGGCTTCTTTCAGGCTCAATTATAATAAGGATCAAGTGGAAGCTGCGTGCGTAAAATGTTCATGCATATTAGAGCTAACTAACATGTATAGATAAGGAAAAAGACATCGAAAGTACACGGTATACACACACTTACTTGAAGTTGTATGGAAGTAGTATGAAATCCTTGAATGTTTGTTTGTCTAGGAAATTGTATACTTCCACCAAGGTTTTTTCCAGCGCTAATTGTGTCTGTTGTTGGTTACTACAAATGGATCCATGAAGCCTATATGTAGGTACGCCTCTCGGCGGCATGTCTGAATTAGCATCCTACATGAAATGGAAGACGAAGTTAGTACGGTGATGCACGCCAAAATTTACATGTAGAGATAAATGGACACTTACAGAACCTAAGCACTGATCAGAGAGATGTCCAGGGCATCATGATGGTACACTTCGTATATATCCTTGAAGTCTAGCCACAACACTTTCTCCCCTTCGCCGTGAAAATCTATCGGTTTTACCTTCAGGCCGAGCATCTCCCTCGAGTCGGCGGATGCCATCATGTACCATTGATGGAATGCGTACATCTTTGTTGATAGCTTCCGTACCAATGAAGGCTTTACTAGAGGTTTGCGTAGCTCATAAGGCCATCTCGGCTCAGGGGGCGGTGCAGTTGGCGTCTCAACTTGCCCTATGCATTCATCAAGTCCCAGACCTGTTTCTTCCATGAACTTCAATGCATTTGCTTGTTGATCCAAGGGCATTGCTTTTACCCGTTGAGCATCTTTTTTTGATAAATGGCTGAGGTCGGGGACAGGACCGCTGGAAGATGACTTTCCTTTCCTTTTATCCTTTTCATTAGTCTTTACTAAAGCCCGTTCATAGTTTGATAAGAGTGGTATCCTTTTCTTGGCTCCTTCTTCCATCCTGATAAAAAAGTTTAAATCTCTTCGACTTACTGGCGGTGGCTCCATCTCCCTTGTTTTTTTTTCTTCGGCTTGTTTCTTGAACCACTCACTGGCCTCTTGTTGGATTTCTGCCCACTGTTCCGCATGAGACATTGCCTCCTAGCGTTCCTTGCGAGTCACTTCAGGCTCCTTTGTTTTTTCTTCTTTCTCTGTCTTTGCTTGGGAGGCGGTGCTCGTGACTTCTTTAGTGGTGGTGCAGGTTCCTTCAAGGGGGCCGCTCTTGGTGCCGGCGACGGTGATCGGGGAGGGGTGTTGTTATTGTCGTCATCGCTCCCAGCACCAGGATGTGGTGGAGATGGAGACCTTGATATAGATGGAAGGGACAGTCCTGGAGCAGGAGATGACGGTCTCGAGGTATGAGGAGAATGTCGCTGCTGGGGATCTACGGGGAGCGGTCTTGAGCTCTGAGGAGATGGCTCCGTGCCGGGAATAATGATGTAGCGTTTTCGCCATAGAATGATCCCATGAAGCGCATCTGCCAATGTATTTTCCCCGTCGCCTCCCGGGAGGTCGAGCTCTAGACCTTCATATTGGCTATCAACTATTTGCTCTACGTGGACGCTGGCATAGTCAGGTGGAATCTCCATGCCATGACTGCTCTGCCCCGCCAGGGTTGCTAACGCACTCCCATACGCTACCTGTACATATAGCAGAAGTAAACAAGTTGAACTCCGATCTCGAGGCCTGGATCAATTGACAAGATTGCATAAATATTATGTATAAGTATACCTTAATAGTGAGGTTGCCGACCGGTGCATGCAGCTCACATGAGGTCCGTTGCGTGATGGCATCCACGGGGAACCGTTGCTCCTCCACGGGTAACCTGGGCGTCTACGCATCGGGGACCCCTGTAGAAGCACAACTGCTCAAGAGGCGTTGAGAAGGGCTGGCGGTGTTAGGATTCGGCAATGCTCCAGATTGGGCCAACTCCGCAACTGCGTGAGCCACTCGACGATTGATTTCATCCATCATTCTTTGTTCTTGTGCCTACACTTTAGATTCTAGCATCTGTCGCCAGCTCTCCTCGATCTGTTCCTTTCTTCGCTTCCAGCTTCTGTACGAGGCGCTGTCGCCTCGGAAAGCAAACTTCCACGGAACCACCCCGAACCCTCGGCAACGTCCTGGGTGCTCCGGATTACTGAGGGCCAATGTGAGCTCATCATTTTCTTAGTCCACCTTCAACCTTCCAGCCTTAGAATCTTCAATGTTCTTCACAAGATGTTCGGCCTTCTCACGTATTGTGTCATTAAAAATCAACGTCCCATCCTCTTGGCTCAGGGAGCCTCCATGAGCGTAGTACCAATTTTTTGATCGTTCGGGCCATTCAATAGTTGCAGGTACGATTCCCCATTCGATCAGATCTTGTTCCATCTTCCTCCACTTGGGAATTGCTGAGCCATACCCACCTCGCCCAGATGATGATGGTAGCCCTTCTGACTAGCATTTGTTGTGTTGGTCATGATCTTTTTCACACCGTCTTCACTCCTCTTATATTCAACAAATGCATCCCAGTGATCCCTCAACTTTGGCCACGCATTGAAGTCTGGAGTTCGTGTAACAACTCTACCTAAATTAAGTGCTTTTAGCTCTAAACCAGTGATAAATCCTTAAAGTTAAGAAGTGAAATGACCTTTTTAAACCTAAGAAGCTCTCCTTTGGAGTTTGTTTTAAAGCTTGAAATTCTATATACAAACTTAAGTTTCTGCCCAAATAAGAGTTGTAAAACTTTTAAATTCCAACAACTTTTGTTAAAGGCACTTTGACCATTTCGGAGTGAAAGGAAGTCAAAAACAACAACCAAAGCCAGCTTTCCTAAAGGACCTGAGGGTATCGGTGAAATGTTTTCGGGGATTCCTCTGTGTTGAGTTTGAGGACCTCGGTATGGTTTTCCTTAAAACCTGAGGGTCAGACCCTAAGTTTTCCCCAATCCGACCCTCTCATCCTGCTCTCCACCAACAGAAGTTGAACTCCCCCACCTTTTCTGTAGCTTTGCTACCAGTGTCCGTGTTAAAACATGAGTGTGTTGAAATAACCATCTAAAATGTTTAACCCCCGCATTGCATTTTCGTGTAGAGTTGAATCTCGCCGAGGGAACGTACGAGCTTCATCCAGCACCGGAAGAAGACCCCGCCGAGGAACAGCTGCACCCCTTCGAAGGAGAGCCCGAACCAGCGCAAGACCCCGAGGACCCACAAGCTTTTTCTGAAGGCAAGCCCCGGTGCATGAACCCCCTGTTTTACTTTCATGCCACTTATTGATTACTTGATTGTGCCTTTACGTTTTGAGGAGTTGTAATGGAACCTTAGATGCATAACTTAGTACCTTGTTTTTGAATACTAGTTGCTAAGACCGAGTAGTTGCATTGCTTAATAGGTTTTGGTAAAAGTTGAGTGATCTCCTATCACTCGCGAGTTATAGGAGTTGAATGTTTCAGATTGTCGCAACTATAAGGATGACGGATGGGGCCAGGCTTGTGCTCGATGCTTGGTGGATTGCCCTGTCTGTCTAAATGAAAATGAACTAAGGTCGAAACGTGTCAGCGTTCGTGATCAAGTGTTGAAAGTACTAATCTCATACCTAGTATGGGATGGGGAAGCCTAGTACCTGATTGAACTGGGGCGTGGCATACCTTCCGGCTGTCCTTGGAATGTCGTTCCCATGGTGCATCATGTGGGTGTAAGTGCGGTCACAGTGCAGCAATAGGCCGGGACTGTGGAGCATTGCATGCCAAAGGAAGTTGGCCCTGACACGTGCCTAAGGGATCGATGGGGACGGCTGACAAATGAAGCGACCCTTCATCGTGCGCAGATGTTGTGAGATTAGGTTTGCCATGCATGGTTAATAAAATTTGAATCGATTCGTCTGCCTCTCACAGATTGGGACTACTTGATCGCTATTCTGCACTGAGTAAAGATGGAACATGATGATGATTTTTAATCTTAATACTTGTTCAGTAATTGCTTGGAAACCATGTTTGTTTAGTATAAGTTGCTAATCTAGAATGAATAAAGAACATAGAACATGAGCTAAAAGGATGAAAGTAAGGACTGACTTTAGATGCTTTTGGTAAGAAAACCCCAGAGCCAGAAAGCCTTGCATGTCTAGGTCTCGGTCGTGTCTTTCTGACAGGTCAGTCTTGCTGAGTACTAGTTGCTCAGCCTTGTTGTGGCTAATCTTTTTCAGGTAATGCCAATAGCTTGGGTGTTGGTACCACTTGGCCAACCCAGCTTCCTCCAGGCTGGACCGTCGAGTGGGATCCTTCCTCGGACGGCGAAGGAAGGAACTTTTGATGTCATGATCGGCTCTGTCATGATGTCTTGTATCGACGTTTAGCTTCCGCTAGTTTTAATTTGACTTTGAACCATGCAAAATTTCGGTTTGAATTTCCAAAAACTCTGATGTAATAAATTGTTGAACTATGTTGTCATGATGGAATGTTGTAATCTCTGTGCTACTCACCTTCGCGTGAGCGATGCTTCTCGATCCTGTTATGTGGTTTATCGGAGGAAATCCGACGGTCGACCAAGTTAACTTGCTTAAAGTGCATAATCGCGTGTCAGGCGACTTCAATGCATTTTAGTCAGGTTAATTTGGGCGGTTCCGCCACAGCTGGCATCAGAGCTTGAAGCACGGTACGGAGAACAACAAACCTTAAAACTCTTTTTCTAACTAAAATTTGCAAGAAGTAAAATCGAGAAGTTCGTAAGTTCGCTAAGGATGAGTTTAGTTCGAGGAGCCCTAGGGGATTTTGGGGTTGTTTTTAAGGTGGCAAATAGTTATTGGTTATCTTCTAACTTCCAGCACTTTGTGACACGTCTATCATACGTGTGCTGAAATCCGCATCGCGAGTATGCGAAGGGTGATGGGAATTCGATTCCAACGAGCCTATCATCACGGTTGTTTTGCCCACGTCTATTATACGTGCGCAGGTTCCGTATGTTAATACATGCGAAGGATGGTATGGTTCGATTCCAATGAGCTTATCGTCACGGTTGTTCGCCCACGTTTGTTACACGTGTGCATGATTCCGCATCACGAGAATGCGAAGGGTTATAGGATTCTATTCAAAGGAACCTATTTCCACGGTTGTTGCGCTGTCCATGCAGCGTTAAACGCATGGGTGCCGTTTCTATAGTGAACGGTAATGATTGTGGACGCTTTCGTGAGTGCTGGCATGGAAGGTTCAAGCTGTGTTGTGTTTTTCTGCAGGTACACTAACAAACGTTGCGTTCGAAACGATGCCTAGTAACTCGACTAGTTATTATAGTGAGGGCCGTATTGTTGCCTTGCCACTGGCACTAACCACGTAAGTCCAAAGATTTTTGGCAATTATTTTTGATTGAGAGGACGACTGGGACGTGCATGCATTCAGAAATAAAAAAAAAACAAACTCGAGTACGTCGTAAAAAGTAATGCACCGCGTCAAGGATTATCTAGCTGTCCTTTTTCTGCCATGATAACTCCAGAATATTTGTATAAGAAAGTTGTGCTAAACTCCCAAGTAAAACTGCCACAAGGTACTACTATTTGGGTTAAGAGTTGTGATCAGTTTGGTGACCCCCTGTTGGCTGTTAGCCCAAAGTTCACACCAGCGGAGTTTCTGCTGTTTCGACCGCCTTAAGGACCTGTTCTGTGAGGAGTCCTTTAAGCAAAGTTTTTCAGAACTTAGTAAAGGACTTACTGGTAGAGTTTCATCTTTGTTAAGTCTCTGGTTTGGAAGTTGTGTTCAGTTTATCTTGACTCGGTCTGAAAAATTCCAACGGGTACACTTAATGGGAATCTGAGATTATCACCTTGTTAGGTTCTATTCTAGCCCTACCTTTGAATACCAAACTTGTTACACACTATCTAAAGAACATGCGGGTAAAATTTGAGAAGTTTTGGAGGAATACTTGCTGAGTTATGAGCTTTTCTCTAAACTGCCAAAAATCTGTTTGATTTCCAAGTGTTAGCTCCGTTTCCCACTTGACCTTTGGTTACAGATGGCGCAGCCCGTGCACGTTGCAGTCAGCACGGATGGCACCACCTACTCATGGTGCCTTCACTACGAGGGTTTTCCAGCTGTGTTGTGGGACACTCTGCGCTCTTTCGGGTATCAGTCGCCGCCGGTTTATGCGGGCCGTGCGTACCAGGACCACGGGATTCCGCGGAGCCGCGTACACGTACGGGTATCCCCGCCTCCGGATCAGCTACAGTGGCCGCTGTTGGAGGTAGTAGCTGAGGGACACACGCTCCACGACGCCTGGGAGTTCGCAGCCTTGCAGACCTTGACCCAGTTCTGCCGGGCACACCCTCTTGAGATCGTGCTAGTCCCGATTGGGTTGTTCCCTGCCTGGGATACGAGGGACCCGGACTGGTTGGATCGTATGGAGCATATGGACTTGCTCGGGCTTATGGATCCTCAGCACACGATTTTCGTTTCAGCTCGTTGCCTGAATGTGTTCTACAGGATGGTTGAGCTGCAGAGCCGAGCGATGGCTACGGTGATTGGGATGGCAGTGGCCAACCAGGTTGCTTTGTCTACCGTGCAGAGTGGCATGGTGGACCAGTCGCTCGAGCTAGTACAGAAGGATGTTCAGATTGCTGAGATGCAGGACAGGATTACTCGTTTGGAGGAAGAGATCGTGGACATGGAGCACGATATGGAGATCTTGGCTGACCAGTTCTATGATGTGAACATGGAGCTGGCGAACACCAATGAGCAGTTGTAGGAGCATCACGATGAGCTTAATGCCATCCACGCCTTAGAGGTACAGATGGATGAGCAAATGGCCCAGGAGGAGTAGCCTGAGGAGATCGAAGGCTTTTCGAGCATGGACTATGAGGATGCCTCACCGCAGCCTCCAGTTGGTGATGCTCACTCACCGGTCCTTAGCTTTGCCTCCGTGGGCAACCTCGACGACTTCTAGATATGACAAACTAGGTTGAGTGGTTCTATTTTGTTTTCGTTTGTACTCCTCGGCGACCTATATTTTTGGCCAGTGATGTAATAGGTTAGCCTTGAGTTGAGTACTCCTCCTGTATGTTAAGACCAGCAGTGAAATGATCTTGGTGAAAGCAGTTCCTGTTTTTCCTTTCACTCTTGACTCTATTTCTGTCCCTTGCGACACGCCGTGGATGCCAAGTTGTGTGGGTTTTAGTGCTGTGACCACACACCCGTCTCCTGTGGGCCTGTCCAAAGTTGACCGACCCCGAGTCGCGAGGTCGGACCCGCCCGACCCCTCACGGACGGTCTCCGCCCCGCCCGACCCCTCGCGGCACGTCTCCGCCTCGCCCGACCCCAGGATGAGAGGCTCCGTTTTGTCCGATCCCATGTGGAAGGTCTCCGCCTCGTCCGACCCCGTGTTGAGAAGCTCCGTATCGCCCGACCCCGGCACCAGAGGTTGGAAATTAGTGGGACCCCGAGGATAAGGTTTTGGCTCGCCCAAGGGTGTGTGCAGACCAACCAGGGAGACACCGGATCTTGTGGACCCTACAAAACGTGGATCCAAATATCTTTCCGATCGGTAACAAGGATAAAATGACGCTGCAGAAACGGGCTAGTTGCTAGCTAAGATGGCGCATCGCACACGCTCCGGCTCCGTTCCCAGTGGCAACGAGGTGCCTCCCCCACCTCCGCCTCCGACCACCCTCGAGTCGATCTTGGCAGCCCAGACCGAGCTGTTGAGGCACATCGCTCAGGGGCAGCAGCAGCAGCCCCAAGGAGGAAGGGCCCATCATCAGCCACATGTTGCTCGCTATGAGGATTTTCTGGGGACCCAGCCTCCTCTGTTTCACAAGACGAAGGACCCACTTGACGCTGATGCCTGGATTCGCGCTATCGAGTCCAAGTTCTCCCTTCTCACCGCATATTGCCCGGATGAGAACAAGGTTCGGTTCGCCGCGCAGCAGTTGCGTGGTTCTGCTCTCCTATGGTGGGAACACTACCACGCCATGCAGCCGGCCGACCACGTCGTCGGCTGGGAGGAATTCAAGACGGCGTTCAGGGGCCATCACATCCCTGAGAGTCTTCTGGAGCGCAAGCTCAATGAGTTCCTGGCTCTCACCCAGGGAGGCCGCGATGTCCTGCACTATGTGCAGGATTTCAACGACCTGTGTCGCTATGCAGGCTATCATGCGGACTCCGATGAAAAGAAGAGGGACCGCTTCCATAGAGACTTGAGTTTGGAGCTCAAGGAAAGGCTGAACCCCATCAAAGTGGGTTCCTACAATGAACTGGTGAACCTGGCAATTTCCCAGGAAGATTGCATGAAGGCTCTCAAGGCCGACATGAAGAGGAAGGCCCCAATGCCGGCACCCAGCCCGCCTGCCCAGAAGTACAGAATGGTTCCCCCACAAGCGCCTCGCAGGCCTGCACAGCCTGGGAGATGGGTTGCTCGACCTCCACCGCAGGCAGCACCTCGTTTCCCCGGGTTCCAGCCGCAAGGGCCCCGCCCTGCTCTCTCGATGCCACTGCGCCCGGTCACTGGAAACCGCTGTTTCACTTGCGGGAACTCAGGTCACTTCGCCAAGGACTGCCCCCGCAACCAGAATCAACGACCTGGTCAGAACAATACATCGGGCAACAAGGGGAAGAAGCCAAAGGTGTAGGTCCGACAAGGCAGGCTGAACTTCACCACCCTTGCTGAACTTCCAGAGGGCGCACCAGTGATGACGGGTACCTTTTCTATCTATGATCAACCCGTCCTTATTCTGTTTGATTCAGGAGCATCCCATAGTTCCATTGGGACTAAAATCAGTGCTAAGTGTGGGTTAGATTTCTGTCACACCAAAGGTACCTACATAATCTCTACCCCGGGTGGAAAGTTAGCTTCACACCAAGTGAGCCGCAAAGTACCTATCCAGTTAGGGAGAACCCTCCTTAAGGAAGACCTGCTTACCCTTGGGATAGAAGGAATAGATGTTATCTTGGGTATGGATTGGATGACCCGACACCGAGTGACCTTAGATATCCCTGCCAGGGCAATCCATATAAATTCACCCAAGTATGGTAGCTCCACTATACACTTACCTCCCCGAGAGTGCCAAACTTCTTGTGCCTATCCCGTGTTTGAAGCCCGTTTGGAAGATATCCCAGTAGTGTGCGAGTACCCGGATGTGTTTCCAGACGATTTGCCAGGTATGCCGCCTGAGAGAGACATCGAGTTTGCCATTGAGTTGCAACCAGGTACCGCCCCAATCTCAAAGAGACCATATCGGATGCCCCCAGCCGAACTGGCAGAAATGAAAACTCAGTTGCATGATTTGTTGGAAAAGGGTTTTATTCGCCCAAGTTCATCATCTTGGGGTTACCCCGCCTTGTTTGTGAAAAAGAAGGACGATAGTCTGCGGATGTGTGTGGACTACCGACCTCTCAATGCGGTGACGATAAAGAACAAGTACCCTCTACCCCGCATTGATGTTTTGTTCGACCAATTAGCTGGAGCTAGAGTGTTTTCCAAAATTGACCTCCGTTCTGGCTACCATCAAATCAAGATCCGCCCGTGCGACATTCCAAAGACTGCCTTCTCTACACGATATGGACTCTACGAGTACTTAGTCATGTCGTTTGGACTTACTAATGCACCGGCTTATTTCATGTACCTCATGAATTCGGTGTTTATGCCCGAACTCGACAAATTCGTCGTGGTATTCATTGACAACATCTTGGTGTACTCGAAGAATAAACAAGAACATGCAGAGCACCTACATACTGTACTCCAACGCTTAAGAGACCACCAACTCTATGCCAAGTTCTCTAAGTGTGACTTTTGGCTGGACAGTGTTAAATTCTTGGGACACACCATATCCAGAGACGGTATAGCAGTAGACCCAAGAGGTGCAAGAAGTAATGGACTGGAAGTCGCCCACTTCAGTTCATCAGATTCAAAGTTTTCTTGGTTTAGCCGGTTACTACCGTCGCTTCATCCCTGACTTCTCGAAAGTAGCTAAGCCAATGACGGAACTGCTGAGGAAAGGGAGAAAGTTTGTGTGGAGTGACAAATGTGAAGAAGCTTTCCATACCTTGAGGCAATTATTGACTTCTGCGCCAGTTTTAGCTCAGCCCGACACCACTAGGCCATTTGATGTGTATTGCGATGCCTCTGGCACTGGACTTGGTTGTGTTCTTATGCAAGACAGCCGAGTCATTGCCTATGCCTCACGAGCGTTACGGCCACATGAGTTGAACTACCCTACTCATGATCTTGAGTTAGCGGCAGTCGTTCATGCTCTGAAAATGTGGAGGCATTATCTCATGGGAACCCGATGCAACACCTATACAGATCACAAGAGTCTTAAATATATATTCACTCAAGCAGACCTCAACATGCATCAATGGAGATGGTTAGAATTAATCAAGGATTATGACCTAGAAGTGCATTATCACCCAGGAAAGGCCAACGTAGTTGCAGATGCACTCAGCCGCAAGGTCCATTGTAACTGCTTATCGGCGGTTAATTATGCCGAGACCCTGTGTCACGAAATGGCTAAGCTCAACTTGGAAATCGTTCTACACGGCACCTTAAGTCATATTTCTCTGGAGCCCACCCTGCTTGACCAAATAATTCTAGCACAGCTAGAGGACAAAGAGATAAACCTTATCAAAGCGAAACTTGCACAGGAGGACGAAGGATATAAACGTTTTCGACGGGATTGGAAAGGAGTGGTACTTTATGAAACTCGACTTGTAGTTCCAAATGATCCCGAGCTTAAGAAACAAATTCTGGACGAAGCACACCTGTCCAAGTTCTTGATTCACCCCGGCAGTACCAAGATGTATCACGATCTCCGACAAAATTTCTAGTGGAGTGGGATGAAACCCGACATTGCTCGATATGTTTTAGAGTGTGATACCTGTCAGCGAGTTAAGGCAAGCCACTTGAGGGTAGCTGGCCCCTTGCAGCCGCTGCCTATTCCTTCGTGGAAATGGGAAGACATAAGCATGGACTTTATAGTCAGACTACCCAATACCTCCTGCAAGCATGACTCCATATGGGTGATAGTAGACCGACTAACCAAAAGCGCACATTTCCTTCCAGTACACACCACCCACACCATACAGAAATATGCAGAACTGTACCTTGATCGGATTGTTTCCTTGCATGGTGTACCAAAAACGATCATCTCTGATCGAGGTAGTCAGTTTGTAGCACGCTTTTGGGAGCAGTTGCAGTTTTCACTTGGCACGAAATTGATCCGCAGTTCCACATATCACCCTCAGACCGATGGGCAAACTGAAAGGGTTAATCAGATTTTGGAAGATATGTTGCACGCCTGTGCTATTCATTATGACAAGAACTGGGATAAGTGTTTGCCATTAGCGGAATTCTCCTACAACAATAGTTACCAAGCTAGCCTGAAAATGGCACCTTTCGAGGCCTTGTATGGACGTAGATGCCGAACCCCTCTGAGCTGGTCGCAACCCGGAGAGAGAACAGTGTATGGACCTGACCTGGTCATAGAGGCCGAAGAAAAAGTGAGAGTCATCCGTGAAAATCTCAAGGTCGCCCAATCTCGATAGAAGAGCTATTCCGATCAAAGAAGAAGACCCATCCAATTTAAGGTTGGAGATTTTGTATACCTACGGGTTTCACCGACCAAAGGCGTACAACGTTTTGGAGTAAAGGGAAAGTTAGCTCCGCGTTATATTGGTCCCTATGAGATCGTAGAGGCGTGTGGACCTGTAGCGTACCGAGTAAAACTTCCAGAGAAGATTGTAGCGATACACGATGTTTTCCATGTCTCGCAACTCAAGAAGTGCATCAGGATTCCAACTGAGATCATTACCCCAGAAGAATGGGAGATTGAACCCGATTTATCGTATAAGGAGTATCCAGTTAAGATCCTCGACTGGAAGGAAAGACACACTCGTCGGCAAATGGTCAAGATGTACAAAATTCAGTGGAGTCACCATACGGAAGATGAAGCGACATGGGAGACGGAAGAATATCTCAACGCTAACTTCCACGGTTTTCTTTTCGACCAAGGAGGTACGTTGCACCAGCCACACTAGTTCTTTCGGCACTTGAATCTCGGGGCGAGATTCCTTTAAGGGGGGTAGGCTGTAACAACTCTACCTAAATTAAGTGCTTTTAGCTCTAAACCAGTGATAAATCCTTAAAGTTAAGAAGTGAAATGACCTTTTTAAACCTAAGAAGCTCTCCTTTGGAGTTTGTTTTAAAGCTTGAAATTCTATATACAAACTTAAGTTTCTGCCCAAATAAGAGTTGTAAAACTTTTAAATTCCAACAACTTTTGTTAAAGGCACTTTGACCATTTCGGAGTGAAAGGAAGTCAAAAACAACAACCAAAGCCAGCTTTCCTAAAGGACCCTGAAAATCTCTTAAGTCCTGAAATTCGAGTTTTCCTCCATCCTTGCAAGCTATCATCTCCCGTTTTTTTCTATCTAAACTCGAGTCAGAGCCTTAATAGAAGTTGTAGTACCTCAAGAGTGTTCCAACTTTGTTACACTGACCCAGATCCAAATCAGACCCGAGCTTGTTCAAAATCCCGGTCAAAGTGAGGTAAACCAGTCAACTCGCCCCGGATGCTTAGAAATCCTAAGTCTGGAATCCCAGATTTTTTGGCTAACTTTGGCCGGAAATATCTTTGAATCCTCTCACAATCAAAACCGACACCTTAAACAAAGTTTGAAGAACGATCAGAGTTGGGCAAGTTTGTTTAAAGGAGTTTTGGGAGTTGTGTTGAAAGATTCGGAGAAGGATCGCTCCAAAGCTGGTCGGGCTTGCTGCCCGAAGGGAGCCTCGACGCCCGCGCGCCCGAGCATGTTCGCTCACGCGCCGCGCGCCGCGTGGCCGCCGGCCACCGGCAGCTCGCCGGCGCCCTATCACCAGCACGACAGCGACAGGACGAGAGCCAGGGCGCCCAACCCGCACCCGTGATAGGACGGAGCGAGCGCAGGGCGAGCCAATCGCCGGCGGCGCGCAGGTCGCCTTCCGCCTGCCACGGCTCTGCTCCGCCAACCCTGTTCTGCCCGTTCGCCGAGAAAGCTGAGATGCCCCCGACGTCCCGCTTCTCCACCCGTTCGCCCAACCCCCACGGTAGCCTTCCGCCTCGCCCGCCCGACAGACCGGAAGCCCCAGACGCGCGCCGCCCAAGGCCAATCGCCGCCGAAGACCACCCGTAGCTCCGCCTCCTCTGCCCAATGGCGTCGTCGGCCAATGGCCGCCTTGCCCGTGCACTCGCCGCTCCCAGCCTTATCCTTTCCCCACCGGAGCCCCGCCTCGACCCTCCGCGCCACCCCGGCCCTATAAAAGGGACCCCCCTCACCGGCAATGCCACCCCTTTGCCACCGCCCGCACCTGCGCCGCCGCTTTCTCCTCTGCGCCCTGCTTTCTCCTCTGAGCCACCGCTTTCTTCCCGTGCCGCCGCTGAGCTTCCGTGGAGCTCACCCCCTTGCGCCACCCCACACTCCGGCGACTTCGCCGCCACCCTCAAGCCGCTTCTTCCAACACACCAGCCACCCGCTCCTCCGCGCGGTACTAGAGCTTGCTGGTGTCCACCAGAAGCACGCCGCCGCCGGACCACCGTCGAAGTCTCGCCGCCGCCCAAGCCTTCGTGCGTACAACCTTCCCGCCCCAGCCTGCTCCTGCTCGGCCCCAAGGCTTCGCCGGTGGACCTGGAGGTAAGCTACTTAACCTCCTTGTCTTTCCGTTTCGCCCGACCCCTGTCCTTTTTTTTCGGTTCGTCCGACCCCTTTCTGTTCGGTTCGTCCGACCCCTTTCTGTTCGGTTCGTCCGACCCCTCTCCGTTAGGTTCATCCGACCCCTGTCTTTCCGTCTCGTCCGACCCCTTTCTTTTCGTTTCGCCCGACCCCTATCCTTTTTCGTTTCGCTCGACCCTTTGTTTCGGTTCGCCCGACCCCTTTTCTTTTCGTCTCGCCCGACCTTTTCCCATTCGCCTCGCCTGACCCTGCCAAGTTCGCCGACCCTTTCTCCGCCTCGCCCGAGGGCTCGGTTGTATCTTTTTCTTTGATCCGAGGGTATCGGTGAAATGTTTTCGGGGATTCCTCTGTGTTGAGTCTGAGGACCTCGGTACGGTTTTCCTTAAAACCTGAGGGTCAGACCCTAAGTTTTCCCCAATCCGACCCTCTCATCCTGCTCTCCACCAACAGAAGTTGAACTCCCCCACCTTTTCTGTAGCTTTGCTACCAGTGTCCGTGTTAAAACATGAGTGTGTTGAAATAACCATCTAAAATGTTTAACCCCCGCATTGCATTTCCGTGTAGAGTTGAATCTCGCCGACAGAATGTACGAGCTTCATCCAGCACCGGAAGAAGACCCCGCCGAGGAATAGCTGCACCCCTTCGAAGGAGAGCCCGAACCAGTGCAAGACCCTGAGGACCCGAGAGCTTTTTCTGAAGGCAAGCCCCGGTGCATGAACCCCCTCTTTTACTTTCATGCCACTTATTGATTACTTGATTGCGCCTTTACGTTTCGAGGAGTTGTAATGGAACCTTAGATGCATAACTTAGTACCTTGTTTTTGAATACTAGTTGCTAAGACCGAGTAGTTGCATTGCTTAATAGGTTTCGGAAAAAGTCGAGTGATCTCCTATCACTCGCGAGTTATAGGAGTTGAATGTTTCAGATTGTCGCAACTATAAGGACGACGGACGGGGCCAGGCTTGTGCTCGATGCTTGGTGGATTGCCCCGTCTATCTAAATGAAAATGAACTAAGGTCGAAACGTGTCAGCGTTCGTGATCAAGTGTTGAAAGTACTAATCTCATACCTAGTATGGGATGGGGAAGCCTAGTACCTGATTGAACTGGGGCGTGGCATACCTTCCGGCTGTCCTTGGAACGTCGTTCCCATGGTGCATCATGTGGGTGCAAGTGCGGTCACAGTGCAGCAATAGGCCAGGACTGTGGAGCATTACATGCCAAAGGAAGTTGGCCCTGACACGTGCCTAAGGGATCGATGGGGACGACTGACAAATGAAGCGACCCTTCGTGGTGCGCGGATGTCGTGAGATTAGGTTTGCCATGCATGGTTAATAAAATTCGAATCGATTCGTCTGCCTCTCACAGATTGGGACTACTTGATCACTATTCTGCACTAAGTAAAGATGGAACATGATGATGATTTTTAATCTTGATACTTGTTCAGTAATTGCTTGGAAACCATGTTTGTTTAGTATAAGTTGCTAATCTAGAATGAATAAAGAACATAGAACATGAGCTAAAAGGTTGAAAGTAAGGACTGACTTTAGACGCTTTTGGTAAGAAAACCCCAGAGCCAGAAAGCCTTGCATGTCTAGGTCTCGGTCGTGTCTTTCCGACGGGTCAGTCTTGTTGAGTACTAGTTGCTCAGCCTTATTGTGGCTAATCTTTTTCAAGTAATGCCAATAGCTTGGGTGTTGGTACCACTTGGCCGACCCAGCTTCCTCCAGGCTGGACCGTCGAGTGGGATCCTTCCTCGGACGGCGAAGGAAGGAACTTTTGATGTCATGATCGGCTCCGTCATGATGTCTTGTATCGACGTTTAGCTTCCGCTAGTTTTAATTTGACTTCGAACCATGCAAAATTTCGGTTTGAATTTCCAAAAACTCTGATGTAATAAATTGTTGAACTATGTTGTCATGATGGAATGTTGTAATCTCTGTGCTACTCACCTTCGCGTGAGCGATGCTTCTCGATCCTGTTATGTGGTTTATCGGAGGAAATCCGACGGTCAACCAAGTTAACTTGCTTAAAGTGCATAATCGCATGTCAGGCGACTTCAATGCATTTTAGTCAGGTTAATTTGGGCGGTTCCGCCATAGTTCGGCCCTTCTTAATGTAGTGGGTATCCAACATCTTCTTGAATGTCTGGAATTGTGTAGCCATCTTCTTAAGCGTCCACGCTTTCACATCCTTCTCAATATATCCTTCGGGGAATGTGAAATGTTTCTTGACGTCTTCTCACAGCATATTCTTTTCTGTCTCCGGGAGGGCGTACGGATTAGTGCTTCTACCCTTCCATTCTCTGATGCTGATAGGCACGTTGTCCCACACGATTGCCCCGATCTGACTCACGTACTTCTTTGCTACTTTCTCGGGAGCAACCGGCCTGCCCTCTTCTGTCACTTCCGTGATAACAAGCCTCCCTTCCATCACCTTTGTACGACCTCGGGTCTTCTGCCCTTGCGTCGATCTGGAGGGCTAACAGTTCAAGATTCGTTAATTAATACGTAGTAGTAATGGTGGCGTGAAACAATACAAGAATCGTTATATATACCTCGCCGGAACCTTCCGCCACGGCAAGGTGTTGCTGGGGCTGTTGCTCTTCATTCCCATCAGCGGACATGTTGAGGAACATGTCCGCCTGGGTGCCCTCTTCATCCGTGTACGATAGTGGAAGGTTGTCGCCACTACCATCACCAGCGATTATCTGCTCCATGATATACCTTGCGGTCTCATCGTCTGCCATTTCAACTATTGATTGAAACATGCATGGAATCATACATGACAGTCATAGAAATCGCCTTACTTATATGTATATAATGAAATCATAAAATAACATGAATCCTACAAAGTCCGGAATATTTATACAAATTTCTACAAATTAGTAGTACTTTGTGACGAATTTCTAGCAATAACATGAATTTTTACGAATTTCTAGCAATAACATGAATTTTTATGAATTTCTAGCAATAACATGAATTTGTACGAATTTCTAGCAATAACATGAATTTGTACGAATTTCTAGCAATAACATGAATTTGCGGAGGCCGGGGTGGCGGGCGGAGGCGGGGACGGAACCACAGGCGGTGCCTAGGTTGTGACGGCGGCGGTCAGGGCGGCGGTACGGCGGAGGCGGGGACGGAACCACGGGCGGTGCCTACTAGGTTGTGACGGCGGCGGTCAGGGCGGCGGGACGATGGAGGCGGGGACGGAACCACGACGAAACACGATTCATTTCTAACCTAGGCGGAGCGACGAACCTAATCACTACTAATTACTACTAATTTACACTAATTTGATTTTTAAACACATATACAAAAATCTAACTTAAAAAAAATCTAACTTAAAAATCTAACTTAAAAAAAAATCTAACTTAAAAATCTAACTTAAAAATCAAACTTAAACACATATACAAAAATCTAACTTAAAAATCTAACTTAATTTTCTAACTTAAAAAAAAGGCCCTTGCTGACGCAAGCCCACCGGCTTGCGTCAGCAACGCGGTACTCCCGGCGCCAGTGCCGGCTGGCGCGGCGGACCTCTCGCGCGCGGTCGTCGACGGTGGCCGGGGCGACGAGGGGGCCTGGTCGACGGGACGGCGGCGGCCGGGGCGGCGAGGACGGCGGCTGAGGCGACGACGGAGCCAAGGCGCGCGGGACGGCGGAATGGCGGAGGCTCGACGGTGACGAGGCGGCGACGAGGGGCGATGAGGGGTGACGGGGGCGACGAGGCCCGTGATGGAGCTCTGGTGGCCGGGGGCGACGAGGTAGGGGCCGGGCGCAACAGACGAGGAGGATCGAGGCGGGCCGGCCGGGGCGATGGAGGAGGAGGATGTCTGGGCGCGGTCGGCGGCGGGACGATGACAGCCGGGGCAATGGGGGTCGACGACGACGACGGCGGCCGGCGAGGGAGGCGGACGGGCGGTGACGGAGCAGAACGCGCAGGACTTGGCGAAAATTTTGCTAAGTGTAACTGGCGTGGGGGTAGAAGGGAGTACAGTGCCTTTTAACCCCCCCCTCTTTTATCTCGGTTCGTAATGGCACCCGGGACTAAAGGGCCTTTTGTCCCGGGTCCCGTCACCAACCGGGATAAAAGGCCCCCCCCCTTTTATCCCGGTTGGTGCCGGGACCCGGGACAAAAGGGTGCATCCGCCAGGTGGGGCTGGGAGCCTACCCTTTTATCCCGGGTGCCACCACCAACCGGGATAAAAGGGGGGGCCTTTTATCCCGGTTGCAGTTGGCAACCGGGATAAAAGGGTACGTCCAGGCGGGAGACGAAAAGTACCCTTTTATCCCGGTTGCAGTTTGCAGCCGGGATAAAAGGGGGGCCTTTTGTCCCGGTTGTTGTTGGCACCCGAGACAAAAGGTCTTTTTCCTAGTTTTCTTCTCCCGCCTGTTTTTTGGAAATGGATTTTATTTATCTTTTCACTGCATTTCAGGATGAAAACCAAAAACCATATTTTGTACATGCAAAAATATATTTAATTAGCGAGTAAATTGACAATAAGTATGATTTAGTCATTAATTCTATACCAGTTCATTTAGCCTCTAAAATATTTATTTTACTGCATCGCTGTGATCAAGAAATTATTCAATTAAATAATTTCAATGAGCAGAAAAATCCATGTTTGTATGTGGTTAACATTGCTCATGTTTATCTAAAAAATCTTCACCTAACAAATTTAAGAACACATGAAATCATACATAGGGTAAATTAAAAATTGTATCAATTAATACACAAAGGTCATGTAAATTTATTGCATTACCATACAACGTTGTAAAATTTCTTCTTCACGAAAGTTCCTTGATCATGATCGCGGCGTAAGTACGGAGCCTCTTCTTTGGATAGCAGGATGCTTGGATCAACTTCAACGGCGAATGGAGGCATGCCATCAAACTGATCATAATCATCTGATTGGTCTGTTTTATCCTCGACTCCCACATTTTTCTTTTACCTGGAAGAACTATGTGGCACTTTCGCTCCCATGTCTCTTCTGGATTCCTCTTGGGTTTGCTACACATGTCCTTCACATAGAACACCTGATGCACATCATTGGCAAGTACGAATGGGTCATCACTGTATCCAGTCTTGATCAGATCTACTATTGTCATTCCATACTGATCTTTGGTTACGGCAGTTAGCTTCACCCAATTGCAAAGAAATAGAGGGATGTACAGCGGTCCGTATTCGAGTTCCCATATCTCCTGTATGAAACCATAATACGACTCCTTGCTATTATTTCTATCCATGGCATCTATGCGGACACCACTATTCTGGTTCGTGCTTTTCTGGTCCTGGGCTCTCGTGTAAAATGTATAACCATTTATCTCATAGCCTTGGAATTTGACGATTGTGCTAGCAGGTCCCCTGGCTAACCAGGCAAGCTGTGGGTGAATCTCAGAGTTACCCATAAGTTGTTAGCGCAACCAGGAGGGAAAAGTTTCCATGTGATGACGGGTAAGCCAAGCATCGGATTTGGTCGGGTTTTTGGAAGCTACCATCTGCCTGTGCTGCTCGATATACGGAGACACAAAGGATGACTGTTGTAGAATAGTGTAGTGTGCCTTATCGAACAAATCAATATCATTGCTCAAACCTGATTTCCTTCCAAGGGTGCCCATTCCTTGGAGCCTCCCCTCGTGGCGTGAAGTTGGAACCCCAATCGAGTCAATTGAATCAATAAAATCAACACAAAACTCGATCACCTCCTCTGTTCCATATCCCTTAGCGATGCTTCCTTCTGGACGGGCACGATTAAGAACATAGTTTTTTAGGACAGCCATGAACCTCTCGAAAGGCCACATATTGTGCAGGTATACAGGTCCGGGAATACCAATCTCTTTTACTAGGTGAACCAGGAAGTGTGTCATAATATTGAAGAAGGATGGTGGAAATAACAACTCAAAACTGATAAGACATTGCACCACATCTATCTGTAGCTTTGATAGCTTGGATGGATCGATTGCCTTCTGCAAAATTGCATTGAGAAACGTGCATAACTTTATGAGCGGCAACCGAACATTTTCTGGTAGAACACCCCTCAGTGCAACCGGAAGCAACTGGGTCATCAACATCTGGCAGTCATGAGCCTTGAGATTTGTAAACTTCTTTTGTTTCATATTTCTTATTCCCTTTATATTCGAGGAGTACCCAGACGGGACCTTCATACTATTCAAGCATTCAAACATGCTATCCTTCTCTTCCTTGCTGAGAGTGTAACTGGCAGGACGTAAGTAGTGCTGTCCATTATCTCTTTTTTCCGGATGTAGGTCATCTCGTTGCCCCATGGCTTTCAGGTCCTATCGTGCTTCCAATGTATCTTTTGAGGTCCCATAAACACCCATGAAGCCTAGCACGTTCACGCAAAGATTCTTCGTCAGGTGCATCATGTCTATTGCGTTGCGAACCTCTAGGATTTCCCAATAAGGTAGCTCCCAAAATATTGACTTTTTCTTCCACATGGGTGCATGTCCATTATCGTCGTTCGGAACAGGTTGGCTACCAAGACCCTTTCCAAAGACTACATTTACATCCTTCATCATCTCGAAGACATGCTTTCCATTACGGTGTGCAGGTTTTTTACAATGGTCTGGCGCCCCTTTGAAATGCATCCCGCTCTTTCTCAGCTGGTGGTGAGCAGGGAGAAATCGACGATGACCCATATAGACGACCTTCTTACAATGCTTCAAGTACATGCTGTCTGTGTCGTCTAAACAGTGGGTGCATGCCCGATATCCCTTATTTGTTTGTCCTGAAAGGTTACTCAATGCAGGCCAATCATTGATGGTTACGAACAACAATGCTCGTAGATTAAAGATCTCTTGTCTATCCTCATCCCACACACGTACACCTTCTTCCTTCCAGAGTTGTAAAAGGTCATCAACCAACGGCCTTAGGTACACGTCAATGTCGTTGCCGGGTTGTTTTGGGCCTTGGATAAGCGCCGGCATCATAATGAACTTCCGCTTGATGCACAGCCAAGAAGGAAGGTTGAACATACAAAGGGTCACTGACCAAGTACTGTGGCCACTACTCAACTCACTGAATGGATTGAATCCATCAGTACTTAAACCAAACCTTATGTTCCTTGCTTCACTTTCAAAGTCCGGGAATGTTCTATCAATTGATCTCCAATGTGCCCCATCTGCGGGGTGTCTCAGCATCTCATCTTCCTTACGGTCTTCTTTGTGCCATCGCATCAACTTAGCATTCGCCTTGTTCCTGAACAAGCGCTTCAAGCGTGGTATTATAGGGAAATACCACATCACCTTCATGGGAACTCTCTTCTTGGGAGACTGCCCCTCGACATCACCAGGATCATCTCTCCTGATCTTATACCGCAGGGCTTCGCAGACGGGACAAGCATCCAATTTCTCGTATTCATCACCACAATAGAGGATACAGTCATTAGGGCATGCGTGTATCTTCTGAACATCCAATCCGAGAGGGCAAATAATCTGTTTAGCTTCATATGTTGTGGACGGTAATTCATTATTCTCGAGGAGAATCTTCTTGACAATGTTCAACATCCCCTGAAATGCCTTATCGGACACACCATTTTTTGCCTTCCATTGCACAAATTCTAGTGTCGTACCTAGTTTTTTATGGCCCTGCTGGCAACCTGGGTACAACAATTTTTGTTGATCATCTATCATGCGCTGCAACTTTGCTACTTCCTTCTCAGTTTCGCAATCTCTGTATGCATCTCGTATCACCTGACCAAGGTCATCAGTAGGGCCATTTTCTGCAAACTCATCTTCATCAGCCTCGCCCATTGTAGTACCTGCAAAAGCTTGGCCTGCAACCCAGTCCGAAATGGTGTCATCTTCCTCCTCCTCCTCGCCATCTTCCATTACAACCCCTAGTTCACCGTGCTTGGTCCAAACCAAATAGTTAGGCATGAAACCGTATTTAAACAAGTGGTTGTGAATAGTCCCCCAGGAATCCTTTGAATACTCCTTCTTGTTATTGCATTGGAAGCATGGACAACATACGAACCCATTCTCTGGCTTGTTCGCTTTGGCCACTTCGAGAAAATAATGCAAGCCATTAATAAACGCCTTGCTCCACCTGTCTGCATTATATATCCATTGTCGGTCCATCTGCATCGTATTACGCATGAAAATGGATTACACTTGACAATGGATTACGCGTGAAAATCGATTAAAGATCCAAACAACATGGTACAATACAACAACATGAAGATCCAAATACACATATTTAAATTAAAGTTCCAAACAACATGATACAATACAACAAGCCATCCACTAGTTATTATCTAGGAGGACTTTAAGCATCCTTGGACGGTGAAGACGAAAGTTCCGCTGACCCAACCTCATCCTTAGGTTTATTTGTGCCGCCTGAAACGGTAGTACTAAGTGGACGTGAAACACCCGGGATTGAGGGTGGAGCATAACGACCACCAAAAGGAGGTTCCTAACCCGCGGCAACAGCTTCTTCATGACGTTGCTGCAAATAACGAAGCATTGCTTTTTCCAGCGCGCTCTTTTTCTTTGGCTTATGCTGAGGGCCAACTATGATTTTTCCCTTACCGAAATAGGAACCACGATCGCCCCCACCATCACCACTTACTCCAGTAGCAGAAACCATCTATGTACAAAAATTATTACCTTAACACTGCATAAGTTGTTGAACTTGAAGACCGTGATCATCTCGCGAGCATGTCCTCAACTGGGCGGCACCGCACTTCGTCATGAAAGAGGTTAGATGCTATGGAAAAGGGGACACGGTCACGATGTCCGTATCCACTCTTTCTCGTAGAATCGAACCTCCTTCTTGACATACGTTGCTGCTCGGCGGAGAACATCCTATGCGAGATGACCACGGTATGCAAGTTCAACAAGTATGGATTTGAAAAACCTTATTGAATTTGATAAGTTCAACAAGTAGCAGAAGTCATCTATGTACAAAAATTGTTTCCTTACCACTGCAGAAGTTGTTAAACTTGAAGACCGTGATCATCTCGCGAGCATGTTCTCAATTGGGCGGCACCGCACTTCGTCATGAAAGAGGTTAGATGCTACGGAAAAGGGGACACGGTCACGATGTCCGTATCCACTCTTTCTCGTAGAATCGAACCTCCTTCTTGACATACGTTGCTGCTCGGCGGAGAACATCATCGCAGAGATGAACACGGTATGCAAGTTCAACAAGTATGGATTTGAAAAACCATATTGAATTTGATAACATAAATGGTCTAGACAAGGTAGCATCATTCTTAAACCACTGCAATAATGCATACTATATATATGACACATCAATCTCCCTCACATTCTAGCTCAAAATACCTCTCCATTTTCTACTTCATCATCACATTCTAGCAAATAATCTTTCCATCTCCAAAGCATAAATCAAAGCATAACACGAGGATGAAGTAGCAAACCTTCACAACACTTGTGTTGGCCGAGTGAAATTTCCACGAAAATGAGGGAAAAAACTTCGAGCAGCACCTCCCTTGCTTTGGCACCACCGGAGAGTAGGTGAAGCTCAGCTCTCTCTGTCAATGTGCTAGACTGGCTTGGGCTGGAGGAGGAAGAAAGTCCTCTGTCTTGGCCGTATATAATAGGGATGAGTTTTTATCCCGGTTAAAAACTCCAACCGAGACAAAAAGGAACACCTTTTGTCCCGGTTGAAGGTTTAGTCCCGGTTGGAAGCTCCAACCGGGACCAAAGGGACACCCTTTTGTCCCGGTTGGAGCTTCCAACCGGGACTAAACTTTTTGTCCCGGTTGGAGGCTCCAACCGGGATAAAAGGACCTTTTATCCCGGTTGGAGCCTCCAACCGGGATAAAATGGTGCCGCCACCGACGCCCCCCAGCTAGCCGTTGCAACCGGGACTAAAAGGGGGCCTTTAGTCCCGGTTGCAATTACCAACCGGGACTAACTCTCACCTCCATTTTTGCCTACCGTGGTGCACCCCCTTTTGTCCCAGGCCAACTTTAAACCGGGACAAAAGGGGGCGCATCGAAAGCCAATTCTCTACTAGTGACCTTGTGCATAGAATAAGTTCAGAAAAGACAATAGCAACGAGCAAACCTTCTAACCTCATTCACACGGTATTGTAGAGGATACGTATACTACTTCGTCTTATGCATTTGTTCTAAGACCAGCACAGATTAGAGTCGTGGACTTATATTTAGTTTCCCCGTGTCAGTTACATCTTGCAAGGATGTTTTCATAAGAATCGTATTTTCTAGCAATGTTTTGTCAGAGAATCCATCCATGTGGCCACCACATGAGGTCATCGATAAAGTATAGCCGCCCACGGTGAGCCCTAATTTCTTTAGGAAGACTTGACTTGGATTAAGTTTAGCCATGCTCCATAACATGATGATGCATGGAGATTGGAGCCCAATTAATTGTGCAAAATAATAAAATTGACCCACTTGTGGTGTTATCCTTTTGTGCTTGGAATCAAACCGTTGCATTGCAAGCATAATTTAGTTTATAATTAGACTACAGGTATGCACATGATGTGAGTACTCCAGCACTCAAATATGACGTATTGGTATTTTTTATTTTGCTTGGCAGCCAAACCGTCAAGGAAATTATCCTCGGCAGTCCGCAGCCAAGCAAATCACGATTCCTTAGCTCTCTATATTAATTATTACATTCATAGTTTTAATTAATGAGGTTGATTGAATTTAATATATAATTAATTCTGATTTTTTTCCTTCTACTTATTAACTATTACATTCATGGTTTAATTTGAGTTTCATTTAGTGTAATATAGAATTATTTTTTATTATTTTTTATCCTACTTATTAGTTACTACATCCATAATTTAATTGAGTTTATAGAATTGAGTTATTAATTATTGCGACCCATAGCTCATTAATTTAGTTAATATAACATAGAATTGTTGCCATAGGATGTTAAAGATGGATCATAGAGCATGGATGTATGGTATGCGGAGACGTTCGCATACATTCATGTTAGAGGTATCAAAGTTTGTCGATGCTGTGGAGAAGCATGCTCGCATTTGCAAGACAAAGCAAAGACGTTGTCCGTATTTTGACTATAGCAACAATATTGCATGGGAGGATACTGATGTCATCAAGAGGCATTTAATAAAACAAGATTTTATGGATGGATACACAATTTGGTCCTACCATGGTGAGGCAGGAGGTACTTTCAATAACACAGACATCGATACTGGCTCCGATAAAGTGGGTGGTGATGATGCAAATGAAAATGATCATATTATGATAGATGATGATTATGATCATAGAGATCAAAAAGGTGATCAAACAGATACGCATGTGCAACCACAAGTGGATGAGGAATGTGATGTTGATATGGAGGACATGTTGCACCATATTGAAGCGAAAGTGTTGCTAGTGAGTGCTAAAGGGTTAGAGAATTTCGAGACACTAAAGAAAGCAGCAAAGGACCGTATGTATGAGGGATGTGGAAGGAGTGCACAGTGTTGCGTTTTGTCCTTCATCTTCTGATCCTGAAGGCTAAATTCGGCTAGTCAGACAATAGTTTCAATGATCTCCTTACTCTGCTAGGCAAGTTGCTCCTGAAGCCTAACTTTATACCAAAAAACACATACGAAGCAACGAAGATTATCAATCCATTGAAGATGCGTGTGCAAAGAATACACGCGTGCAGGATTAGAAAAGTGTCCAAATTACGATGCTAGCCTTTACAAAAGTAAACCTTTTGCTTCAAGGCTCAGGGGACCCTATGGGTGCACCTACTCAATACACGTCATATATTGTTTCAAGATGAAGGATCAAGACTTATGACTTTTTTGGACCCTCGACCAGATTATTCTTTTCTTCTCAAGGCTCGGGGCTAAGTGTATACACTTCACCTTTGATGAGTGTAGAAACATGGAGGCGAAGAAGAAATCATTCAAATGGATCCAGCTTACACACTTCACCTTACAAGGTAGCTAAAATTAGGTTCGATGATATGCTTATGTTTAAACTAAATCATGTGAATATTTTCCAAATGAAAAGTTTCAACTCACCAAGATTTGGATCCAGCCAAGACTGATCTTCCCATAGAATAGCTACCGCTACCTGGAGGCCATAGGGTGCGGCTGGGGTGGCCTGATGTGGAATGGTGATGCAAGCATACTAGAAAGAGAATAATACCGCTATCGCAAAAAATCTTGATTGGGAGCAACCAACAGGCAGCTTCATTTTACTCATCCTCTCGGAGTTGCTGCAACGCAGATATGGGCTCTCTTGCTAACATGGCTGCCTTAGCTCGTACATGGGCTCTCTTCCAAGCCTAGGATATCATTTATTCCATGATCTAAAAATAGCACAAAGCTACTGGTTGAATTATATTATACACCAAGGTAGAAATGATGCACATGCAAAGTTATCACAATGGCCAACAGCTTTAAGAATGTTAAAGGTTAGCAAACTATAGGGTCCCAGTACTTCATGCTGAGGCCCTTGCAAAGGTACTGGTGACGGAGAGGGAGTACTCCTCCCGGCTGCTGATGAAGTATGACGGACAAGCCGTCGAATATCGGAATCATGTCCAACAGCTGGAAGAGGAGAAAGACCGCCTCAAGGGTCGCAACAAGTCTCTAAAGTAGTAGATGAAAGGTAATTGAACTTCTTCCTTAGTCTTCAAGTACTGATTTTGTCTGTAATACTAATCTTCTTATGTGTTATTCATGCAGTGCTCGAGAAATTGAAAGAAGATCTCCAGGGCTAAGTCATCGACTGGAAGAACTCCTACTACCGGGTGACAGACCAACATGATAAGCTGACTGCATTATACGAGAACCTGGACCATCACGTGAAGAAGGAGAAGAAAATGCGTGAAGATGGTGAGGTCAACTTGGTCAACTCCATGAATACAATCTAGGAGCCCAAAGTCGAGCTGGAAGCTGTGAGACTTGCTCTAAAGGAAATATCCAAAGCAGCCCAGCCAATTGCGGATATGGTGGAGCCCCCCGTTGAGGGTGTAGAGCCCCGCCCTCTATCTGAAATACTCAAGGATGTGCCAACGAAGTTTGTCGGCTACGTCTAGAAGATAGCGAAGTCCGTCTCCAAGCAGCTGCTGAACTTCATGAAGTCCTTATACCTGCAGGCTGATCTTGCTCTTGTTGCGGAGGGAATAGCGGAGGACTGCTCGGATGAGCTCTTTCAGCAGTACCTGCAAGAGATGGATCCTATCGCGGAAGAAGTAGCAAATCATTTAGACCTTGAGTAATCTTGTACAGAAAGCAAACATTAGTGCTTGTAATGTAAACATGATATGAATGCTTCTGAAATGTAAATAATTCTAAGTCTTCTTGCGATTTTTATTGCATTCGACTTGTTGTTTAGTGCATCTTACGATCTACCTTCATAAATGCTTGTACAGTAGATGAAGTGTTTGCGCACAAGGCTTCTTTGATGAGCCTCTTCAGATACACGATGTAGAGTAGTTTAGGATGTGACTCCTTTCTACGGAGTATGAGTACTCAAGGCATCTAGGTAGTTAGATCTCTTGGGCGAGTAGTCTCTTCAGGATTTCTTCGACTAGAGCCTATCTTTACCACCTCTGTAAGTTGTATTAATGATGTGCTCTTGAAAACCTGGAACTATGAGTTTGTTATTACAAGTCATGAATAGATAAATTTATCTAGTGGATAGTATCTTAGGAAGTCTAGATAACTCCTGAAGTGTTGACGACTCCTTTTCTGCAAGCCGCTAAGGGACAGATTTGTCCAATGAGTTGAATAACTCATGAAGTTTGGTGCGGACTTGTCTTTGCAAGCCGCGTTTGGACAATTTCGTCCAATGAGTTGCATAACTCTTTGAAACTTTTGCAGACTTGTCATTACAAGCTACATGTAGGAAATTTTGCCCAGGGAGCCGAGTAGCTCGGCGAACTTGCTTTTGCAAGCCCTAAATAGGCAAAAATAAGTAGTTGTATTATGAAGAAAAAAAATATAACTTCTTTATTGAATTGTAATTCTACAACTAAGGACAATGGCTGGTGTACATGAGTACGTAAACTAAGGATAAAATCGACAGAGTTGCTAGATGTTCACAAGTTATTGACGTCTTCACTAGAGAGATGTTGGAGCCTGTACGACCCAGGTCCAGTGACCTTGGAGACGATCAACGGTCCCTCCCATGGTGAGTTTAGCTTGTGCAGCCCCTTGATGTCTTGGATGCGCTTGAGGACCATATCACCTATATTGAATGAACGTTCTTTGACGTTGCGATCGTGATACCAGCAGATTCCTTCAAGGTATCTTGCAGACTGGATGAGTGCTGCACAGTGAGCTTTTTCGAGGTTGTCTAAGTCTAGACGCCTTGTTTCTTCTGCTGCGCCCTCCTCGTGCTGCTCGACTACTGGAGATTTCCACATGACGTTGGCAGGGAGGACAGCTTCGTGTTGGGATATGAGGTAGGCTACGCTAGCGCAAATCAAAATTTTTCTACCGTGTAAACCAGGAAAACTGCCGTATTAAGATCATGGGATTACCACTCGACGCACTGGTGTGAAAGATATAGAATCACGTCGGGGCAGCGAAGTCGATCAGCGTAGTCGAACGTAGTCGATCACATCGATGTCGAGCAGCTCCTCAGCAGCTCGTCCACGTGCAGCAAGATCGTCTTCGTGCCGCGGCTCGTCATGGCTCATCCAAGTGCTGCAAGCGCAACACCTCCAAGGTATCCACACGTGCAGGGAGGAAGCGTCACAAGCCAGACTGCTAGGTTCGTGAGTTGCAACAGGCGAGGGCGTGGGAGGCGCGGCAGATGTGTTTCGCCAAAAGGTGTGAACCCTAGGGTGCCCCCACCCCTCTATTTATAGAGGTTCCTAATGGGCCTCTAGGTCCGAGGCCCATTAATACTTCTAAACCTAATCCAACTCGGATCACATCCGAATTGGGCTTCTAGCCCCTTAAGTGTGTGACCCTATGGGTTTGGATACGTATAGACATGGCCGAGTACTCCTACTCGGCCCAATAGTCGGTAGCGGCCTCTAGCAAGACGTGCCAACTCCTATACGCACACGAAGATCATATCAGACGAACCGTCACAACATTATGTACATGCTATTCCCTTTGCCTCACGATATTTGGTCTAGCTCCAAGCCGACCGCTCTTTCTCGATCCTGTGATTCGGATTCCCTTTGTAGGTTAACTCTTAACCGTATGTAGCATGGCCATACATTTTTGGATCCGATCACTCGAGGGGCCCAGAGATATCACTCTCAATCATAGAGGGGCAAATCCCATCTTGATTGACCATGCCTCACAGCATGCTTCCTGACAAACCCGAAAGCTACCTTTATAACTACCCTATTACGGCGTAGCGTTTGATGGCCCATAAGTAAGTCGATCCACATCTTGAGTACATGCGACAATCTCAGGTCTAAGGACAAAGCGTACATGTTGTGTAAAGAGAGAACTACTTCTCGTGTTGGGCCAGTCCTAGCACATGTCTCCACATGTGCCCACATTATTAGTTTAACATCTCCATATCCATGACTTGTGAAATATAGTCATCAACTAATGCATGTGCTAGTCTAATATTCATGTGTGTCCTCACATGAACTCCGACTAGGGACAACTTTAGAAAAACCATACAAGTAAAGAGTTTCACATACAATTCACATAATTGCAAATCAATCCAAGTAGCCTTTAATGGATATTCAAGGAACACAATATAAAAATCATGGATACAAATGGAATATCATCATCTCTATGATTGCCTCTAGGGCATACCTCCAACACTTCAGATCTATAGACCAAGAAGTAGGGTGATTGCCCTGTAGGCTTGCGCGGCTGGGTACGGAGCCCCTAGAGGACATTGGGTAGTTCTTTTAGCCACTTGCCCCCTTCCATGTTTCCAATATCATGTAGCCTTTTCTTGAGAGATTCCAGTACCATCCCATTGGCAAGCTCAACCTGGCCATTGGCCCATGGATGAGCGACAGAGACATACCGGATGTCAATCCCGTTGTTCTCACAATATTCCTAGAACTCGTGATTGTTGAAGTTGGAGCCCAGGTCTATGATAATGTGATTGGGAAAGCCATAGAGGTGGACGATTTCATCAAGGAAGTTGAGTACTTTGTCTGCCTTGGGGCAGGTTATGGGCTTCACCTTGATCCACTTGGTAAACTTGTCAATCACCACCAGTATTCGGTTGAATCCTCCAAGCGTCGTAGGCAATGGACCAATCATGTCGAGCCCCCAACGTAGGAAAGGCCAAGATGCTGGTATGGTGATCAGCTTGTAGGCAGGGACGTGCTAATGCTTGGCGACGAATTGGCATTCTTAGCATCTGTGGACTAGTTCCTCGGTGCCAGCGAGAGTTGTAGGCCAATAGAACCCTACTCAGAAAGCTTTACCCACGATTGTTCATGAGGATGCATGGTTGCCGCAAATGCCTTTGTGAATTTCCTCCAGTATGTCCTTGTCGTCTTGCCGTGAAACACACTTCATGAGTACTCCTGATGATGTGTCTCTTCTATAAAGCTTGTCTCCAACTAGAATATAGTTCTTGCTGCGTCGTGAGACTTACTCTACTTCTGTTTGCTCTACGTCATGAGAACATTGTAGTGTAGCAGAAAGCTCCGTATGGAGCGATGAACATAGTTTTGATTTGATCTTCCTTAAGAGATATCCGGTGATACCCCGAGTAGCAATCGAGGAGGCAGAGTAGAGCACACCCAGCTGTGGAGTTGATGACTTGATCGATTCTAGAGAGCCCGAAGGGACCCTTTGGGCAGTGCTTGTTGACGTCCGTGTAGTCGACACATATCCTCCACTCATTCTTGTTTTCCTTTCGTGCCAAGACGGGATTGGCAAGCCACTCTGGATGATAGACTTCTTTTATGAAGCCCGCCGTGAGTAGTTTGGCCAACTCTTTTTTGATTGTTTCCCTTCTATCCTAGGTGAATTGTTGTAGGTGTTACCATTTTGGTGTAGCTTTCGGATCTACGTTTGGCGAGTGCTCGATCAACTCCCTAGCCACCCTCGGCATATCCGTTGGCTTCCACGCAAAGATATCCCGGTTGGCCCGAAGGAAGCTGACAAGCACGCTTTCTTATTTGGGGTCCAGCCCTGCGCCAATCAGGGCTGTCTTGGAGCTATCACCAGTCTCAAGGTCAATGGCATTGATGTCTACTTCAATTGCAAGCTTGACCTTATGATGGGATCGGCAGTGCGGCGGTAGCGACGGGGGCTTCCTGCGGGTCAGCTAACCCTAAGAAGTTATTGTTGGGTTTCAGTTTATCACAAAGACAATACCTTTATGGCATATCCAAATAGCCCAAAATAAGGATGCTGCCAAACCAATGCAAGATCCAATCACTCAAGATATGGTTTACGTCCTAAGGTTTGCCAATATCCATGATACCATTCATCGAGGATGCGCCGCATAGAGTTGACAAAATGAAAAAAAGGGAGATTTTGTACATTTTCATTATGGCTCCAAAAACCCTCTAAATTGCTCCCTAGCTAGCTCAAAAGTTTAGAAGACCAAGTAAAAACTAAACTCACTCTAGCAGATTTCTTTTCTATTAGGCTCCTTATCTCAAGGAGGTCTCCAAATTCCTCCATCCACCATCCATTTTCAGGGGATCTCTAGAGCGCGCTCTATCCATAGAAGTTACTGCTTGAGTTGGAGCTATTTTTGTCACTAACAAATAGAGATAATTCCTATTTAGCTTTTAAAAAAATTGATTTGAAGGTTATCATCAAAAAGCAAACGCCTTCTTGTTGTTGGGGGCGATAAAAAGAAACGCAGTGAAAGCTTCGCGGGCTAAGCAGCCATTCCATGATTCGTGCCTGCTGCTAGCCTTTTATAGCAGTCACAGGCCTGCACGTGTTGCGCTGAAAGTCCAAATAGAATCATGTTGCAGGTAGCCCAAGCACGAAGACAGCAAATTAAAGAAGCTGTTATTAAAGAGATTCACTTCGATTTGGTGCGAACCATCCAGCACGTAGATTTATTGTTTTCGCCCAACAAGCAAGCATAAGTGAACATACTAACCACTAGTAGAGAAACGAGCATGAGCGTTAGTGTTCCGGTTGGAAAATCTTATAGACCTCGATTTTCTCAACCGGGACTGATCATTCGGAATTATGGACAGACCGTGCCCAGCAAAATAAGCAGCATCATGAATCCGCTTTGCTTCCACAGCCACACTACCCACACAGTAACAATCTTGATGCTAGTATGGGGGTGTGAGTACTGTGAAATTGCTTGTGGTGAATAATGAACGCTTGCATGTTTCTCTTGTGCTCCTTTTAATTTATTGATGCGTTGAAAATCCATCAAGGATCTCAGGTTGCCGAGAGAGAGATATATCCGATTCGCGCGAACTGAACAAAAGCTGTTAGAAATTGACTAGCTTTCGGTTCGATGTTAATCATCCGTGCACGTTCATCATCTAATTACTGAGAAATGATGCATCTACTACTCGTCTTTGTCATCATCAGCAGACTAATGATACTCCACAAGAATTTTGAAAGACAGATTTACCCAGTCAGTGCTTGTTCGTTAGGAGAGGATTGAACTGGATTGGGAGGGTTTAAATCCCCCCCCCCCCCCCCCCCCCCTACAAGTTAACAAAACATACCTTCAGTTCCCTTGGGGAGGGAGGATTAAACGAACAATGCCTCAGCTCGTGCATACTGATCATATTCAGTTAAGGATATATATATATATATTGTAATCTGTAATGTTGAACATAACACTATAATGTAATCTGTAATGTTGAGCGAAATAAAAAGATCGTAGAAACAGCGGAATGCTAGCAAAGGATATAGACAAAAGATAAACAGGAAATAAGTAAGTTAAAGGTGGCAGCCTTATTCATACTTGCAGAAACAAACAGCGGAGAAATCATTACAGAATTACATACAAGCTCTCAAATAATAGCACAAGCACGTGTGCACGCGAAATATAAGCATTACTTGCAAAAACAAACAGGGGAAATATCATTACAGTAAATATAGGAAATTAAAGGAAATGAAGCATTTGTCGAAGAAACCCACACACCGGACTGGGCTGATGTTTTGAAATGGAAAAAGATTATTGACAAGCTTTTTCAATATCATTAGTGTTGCAGACATTATTGGGGTCAATGCCCCTACCCTTGATCACCTTGAGAACGCCACAGGCGCAGTCACTCCCAGCCTTGGACATCAGCTCCCCGCAGCAACCTTGAATATCTTTCTCTTGGCCCGATGCACAGGCAAGAAGACCTCCTGTGTTGTTTTCGAAACAGGCCTTCTGGACGCTTTCAGGGATGTCGACGTCCTTGCCATCGCCCTCGTCTTCCTGGGCGGCGGCGCCGCCTGGCAGTGCAAGGCCAACGACGACCAGCGCCGCCAGCAGCGCAAGACCCCCTGCGGCCACGCCCTGATGCTTGCGGAATCTGCAGGGTGCCATGTTTCCTTGGATATCTTGGTATCTTGGGGTGTGAAATGAATGAATATGGAGTGTTGGGGTGCGGCGATGGGATGCCTGCTGCAAGCCTTTTTATATGTGTTCGTTGCCTCGGGAGTTTGTAGAGCTTATGATTTGCTTGATTAAAGTAACAACACAGGTTTCACCCTGCTCTCTTTGTTTAATTCATTAGTACTATTCATATGCGTTGAGTATACATCCAGGATCATGTTGCGGATAACCGTAGCGCGAAGCCAGCTAATTAAACAAGGTTTTATAAGGAGATTCGCTTCGATTTGATGTAGACCATCCCGGCACGTCGAACTTATTTTTTTTTCTCCCGATCGAGGAAGCGTGAACATCGACCATCATCAAGAGCTGGAATAGCCACCACTGCAGCGGGAGTCCGTGGAGCTTCTCCTAGTTAAAGTAAACACACATGCTTCACTCATGTGCTCCCTTTGTTTAGTTCAACCAAGCGTTGAATATCCTGACAGCTAACTAAACAAGCTTTTTTATATAATTAAAGCGATCCGCTTCGATTTGATGCACACCACCCCAGCAGCACTTAGGTTGTTTTCTCCCATGGAAGCCTGCGCATCTAATTTTAGGGGAAGTACCTATTCCTTTCAAAATAAAAAAAGGACTACCCATCGATCATCATCGAGAATAATCACCCTTGCACGTTGATCTAACGTGCTCCGACAAGTCAATGATTGTAATCTAACACCCTTAATGTTCCTCTAGTAATAATTTATGGCGCATTCTTCACTCATTCTCAACAAGTATTGTCAATGCCGAGTTTCACTTCACAGTTTCAAAGACTGCCACATCACACCATGTGGGATGAAATGGTAAACAATGCATGGTTTCACTCCACTATTTCCAAAGCTAGCCATACCATAAATTACTGGATTATGTTGTGATCTATTTCTCCATATGAACCACTTGTGGAAAACGCGGTTTTAGTCCCGGTTGGATAGGGCCATAGATCATGAAAATCCAACCGGAACTAAATTTTCGAGATAAAATGGGGGGTCCTTAGTCCCGGGTCATTCACCCAGGACAAAAGACTCCCTTTAGTCCCGGTTGGTATTACCAACCGGGACTAAAAAGGTTCAAAATAAAATAAAAAATGGGCCACTCGTGTCGACCGCCCGGGCTGGCCACCCGCGCCGGCCGCCTGCCACTCGGGCCACCCCCCCTCCCCCCCCTCCCGGCCCGCCTGTTAGAAAGGGAGAGGAGGAAGATGTCGGGGATAGATCCCTAGTACCCGCAAGAAAAGGAAGAAGACAGACTTCTACTAAGATTCCCTGTAATCCTACAAGGAGGAGGAGTCCTAGTAGGATTACACGGTATGACTCCTTGTAACTGACTGTAATCCTGTCCCCTGGAGTATATAAAGGAGGGTAGGGGTACCTAGATCGACACCTCAGCTCAGAACCATCATCAATAGCCAACAATCAGGCTACACAACACCCAAGCGCAAGGTGCAATATACAACTCTCCAAACAAAACATAGGATATTATGCTGCTCTGGCGGCCCGAACCTGTATAAATCCGTATCTTGTGTCCGTGTCTTTTACCTTCGAGTTCCAGGTCCAGCGATTCCCCACCAGCCATCTACTACCTCGGGTACCCCCTTGGTTGGTTGCTGGGTATAAAACACCGACAGAGGATGGAGGAGGAAGAGTTAGCGTCGGAGAGTTAGCATCTGCGAGATAAAGAAAGGAAGAGGAGGAGATAAGGTGGAGAGAGAAGGGGGGTTGGGGGCGCGCGCGTGAAAATGTCCTAGTTGGAAATTCCAATCGGGACAAAACCCCCCCTAGTCCCGGTTGGAATTTCCAACCGATCTTCGCTTCGTGGAGCTCTACATATATTTGTCCTTACGACGATGAAACCGGAGGCTCTCAATGCAGTGTCGGCCCGTTTCAAGGTGTTGGAAACTAGGTACAACTCATTTCATCACAGTGAAACGAGATCTCTCTCTTTGTTCCCCTCCTAAATGCAGTGCCATCTCAGTGATTTGCCTACATGGCAGGTAATTAATTATGCATGAAACCAGCATATTGAGACTGGCCTTAAACAATCAGCTTTTATGACATTAATGTAGCACTGCGTGCATGGACGTGGCGCTGTTATGCCAATGTTTACAAGTCTAGTAGAAGAGGGAGTTCATAAGCTAGGCCACTATATCGTACGACTGTACAGGTAGTCGTTGTTACATATTATGACCGTCTCCGTCTGAGCTTCAAAGGGGGGCGTTTGTACATATCATCGTGGTAGTGGTGAGTACAACATTAAGATGTGTTTGTCTTTCTTTGTTCTACTGTGGAAAACTTCAAAATGGATCGAATATTTGATATTATCCGCATTCATGCAGAATAAACAATCTTTAAACCATCCAATAAATATATTACTTTTATTTATATTGAAACTGATATATTTAGTGATGTTAATTACTTTCAAATAATTTAATTAATTGATTTTAAATATTTTATATGCTTTTATAAGTATTTTTATATAGGTTTATTTATTATTGATATTTATTTATTGAAATATTTTTATAAAAATATTTTGATGAGTGATCTTGTTATATGTGGTAGAATTAAACAAAGTATTTCCGATATCCCAACCGGTACGTACATTTTATGATGAGTTTGTACTTCCAAAACTATCGATAAGGTGAATAGATACGTCCTTATCGTTATCACCCATATCAAGTAGATATCCGAATGCAAATCCAAATTCATACTGTCGTACATATACCTATGGGCCCACTAGAAGGTTTGGATAGTCTTAGATATAGGGTTGGATACCGAGACGTGTAAGATATGAAGACTATAGTACAGGACGGCATGGTCTACATGGCACGACAGGAACTAGTCGAGGGTTAGGAAAACTACTTGTAGTAGAGGAGGACTCATCTAGTCGAATCCAACTAGTATTCTTGTAAATCAACCGACCTATAACCTTGCCCCCGGCAATATAAGGTAAGGTAGGGATCCCCTCCAAAGCAATTCAATCCAACCAACACACAGGATGTAGGGTATTACGCTATTTAGTAGCTCGAGCCTGTCTAAATCATTTGTCTATGTTTACCTTCAAGTTCCTAATCTCGGCAAGCCTCACTAACCAAAACACTACCTTGGGCACCCCCACAGTAGGTTGCTGGGTTTAAACACCGACAGCTGACCCCTGGTAGGGGCTCTCACTGAGAATCCACTGGCGAATTCGATGGCACAAATCATCGTCAAGCCAATTGTAGCGTTCGAAGCGGGCACGACATTCATCTTCAGCTCCAAAGTGGTAACCAATATATGTAGCACCTTGGTAAAGAAACATCTCTCGAAAAGGCAGCTTGCAAGTGGTCTAGTTTCTTGTGGTCACCACTGCGAGGTGCGTGTTAACGCCTTCGGTTTCCCAAAGCTTTACCTCAAACTACTCCCGCAATACTTGGCATCGATCCTACTCAACATTACGCAATCGTTCGGCCTTTTCCCTCCCACATGCTATCACCACGCAAGGTTAATCACACCAACTTCCTACGTACTACTAAGATGTATCTGCAAGATATAGACTAATCACCATGATTACATCTATTCCTACTAAAAATATATGCTAGCTAAACATATGAGAACAGGCATGCATCATAGTAGATCAAAGTAAGCACAAGATTAGATTGACATCACCATCACGTATACATAAACCTTGATGCCCTCAGCTCCCTTTGGTGTGTATCCCTTTATTCATCAAGTTCTGGTGGATGGATCTGTGTGCTTGATGAAATATTGGGGTATTTATAGTCTGGAGACCGCGTGATAGAAATTGGAAGGCGAAAGGAGCAAGGAAAACCCTACATCGATCGGCCTGGGAGGGGGGGTCCAGGTCAATCAGCCTAGCCCTTCCTTGTGTCCTCTCGCGCCCTCCTTCATCCCCTAGTCTTCTTAGGTGTCCTGTAGTCTTAGGGTGCGTTTGGTTTGGAGACAAGAAGGGATAGGATGGTGCCGTCTCTATTTTTTGGGATGGGATCATCCCGTCTGATGTTTGGTTGAGAGGGATGAATTCATCCCAGTTTTTTGTTTGGTACGATGGATTGAAAACGAGAGACGGATGGCTCGGGTAACACCGTTAGCTGCATGTGTTTAGTGGGACCCACATGTCATATATGGGCCCACATGTCATCTTCTTTTCTTTTTTTTCTCCTCACCCTTATCTTCTCCAACCAGACCCATCTCCCCATCCGCCGCCGGCAAGCCGGTTCCCGCCCCCGCCGGAGCTCCCTGCCACCCCAGGCCGCGCCGCCCCCGCTCGCCCCCGCCGGAGCTCCCTGCCGCCCAGGCCGCGCCGCCCCCGCCGGAGCTCCCTGCCGCCCAGGCCGCGCCGCCCCCGCTCGCCCCAGGCCGCGCCGCCGAAGGTCTCCGCTCGCCCCAAGACGCGCCGCCGGAGGTCCCCGCTGGCCGTGGGCACCGGCCGCGGCATCGGGGGCGCTCGCCCCGCCGGCTGGACCCGCTTGCCCGGCCGGCCGCTCGCCCCGCCCGCCCCAGGCCACGTCGCCGACCCTGGGCACGGCCGCGCGGCTGGAGGACCCCGCCCTGCCGGAGACGAAGAAGCTCCCGCGCCAGTCTCGCGAACGGAGAAGGACAGAGCAGACGGCGCCCGAAGTGGGATGACCCTGTCCGCTCGTTTTGGCCGGACGGGGTCATCCCGCATCTTGGCAGCATATTCCCATTTGTGGACCGTCCCATCCCTCGTGCCTCCGAACCAAACACTGTCAGATTTGGGATCGTCCCATCCCGTCCCGTCCCGTCCCCGGTACCAAACGCACCCTTATTTTTACTTGCATCTGGGCCTGGCACGTCGATAGCTTCGGGATAAGATTGATCTTCGATAAACTTTCCAAATCTCCACTTGATCCTCTTTGATCCTGAACTCATCTTGACATATCCTTGCAAACTTAGCCCTTAAGTAAGCTTGTAGAAGTGCTTGCCAAAAATGAGCATCAGAGGACCCCAAAGGACCATAGGCCGATCGACCTGGGCCTCCATAGGTCGATCAGCCTAGGCCCTTTTTGGGCCCATTGACCTTCGTATTTCTCTGGTTCATCGCTTGTTCTGAGCTTTATCCAATTATGCTCCATTTAGTCCAATTTCCTACAAAAATGGGGTTATTTCATGTACCAAGTGATGGGTTAGTATAAGAATATGTATGAAAACACCACTTAATTAAATGACACTAAAAGTGTGTCAATAACGAGCGTTAACAAAGTGTCACATGCGCATCTGAGATAGTTTCCTCATCATCGAATGCATCCTTTACTAGAACAAACTCCTCAATGGAGCTAATGGCTTGTACCGACTTCTATTCTATGGGTGAGTTTGAGTGCTTTTGTGCCGTTGAAATCGATGTGGGCACCTCGATGGACTGCTTTATGAGTGTCTCGGTGTCGAATGCCATGCTGTCAATGACGGAGTCTGCAAATTTTGCACATGTGTCCTCACACATCACGGAGTTAGCAGGTGTGCAAGCCGCAGCTAGAAAAGTGAGGACCAACAACGTTGGAGAGCGTCGTATTGGAGAAGAGGGGCCAAACAGCTCGGACATGTCGGAAACAAAAGTATGCTCTCCACTTATCTCTGCACCATCCAAATGGTGGGCCACTGGTGCTAGCCACAACTTCATGGTAGAAGCCTCATCCCTCAAGGGATGCACCACTTCCTCCAAACGAACAGTGATTAAGTGTTGGAGCTTTGATCGTAATGACTCCAACAAAGATGTGACTACAGACTAGAGGCTCGAAGACATCGAGGTAGGAAAGGCATAATAACTACTATGGCAAACAGGTAGTAGAGGCCCAGAACGGGTGATGTGGCAGCAGCACTGCTCCCACGGTTGCACCTATGAAGTGGTGGACTCGGGAAGGACATGACACTGCTGACTAAAGGAGACAGCGAGGTCACTGCGGCGGCAGGCAAAATTCACCTCCGCGAACCTGACAACCAATGAGCTTCTCACATAACGTAGTAGTCGTGTCCTACACTCTTCACTTGAGGGCAGCCGGATTTGACTTGGAGCTTGTTGTAGATTGAATGTTCGGTCCGAGAGAGATGGTGACACAGTATGAAAGTGGCTATGTTAACCGACGGTGCGCTTTGAAACAGAAGCAGCAGCAGGGCGGCCGGATCCGGCGAGCTTGAACCTCAATGCGGTGGCCAGCGGTGGTGGCAGCGGTCCCTGCACTCTTACGAGCAGCTTCGCCTCAAGTCACGAATACATCAACTATGGGGAGGAAGCTCATGGATCCAGTGTCCTCGGTAGCTGAGGGAGACGGTGGCTCGACGAGGGCTGCGGAGTGTGGACGGTGATGAGCGGTGATGGCTCCCTACAACAAGTTGTGGTCAACGGCAACAAGATGCTTGGTGGTGAGGTGATGAGCTTCAGCAGGCCGTGGGGGGAGTGGACGTTGCCACGAGCTAGGGGCGGATGCGGCAATTACATGCGCACGCCTGATCGGACCTTGAACCACCGCCACCCTCCTCCCATGTGCATGCTCCAGATGCTCACATCCTCTTTTCCCCTCTTTGGAGATGAGGATGAGGAAGAGGCCCTGAAGCTCTTGCCGTGGGAGGTGAAGGCGCAGAGCAGTTGGTGGAGGAGGCGGCCGTGGGGATCGACAATATAGCGGTGGCGGTTGGCCCTGACTTCTTTTCTAGGATCTCGAGTTCTGATGGGGACAGTTTCTTGTATGCGGTGAAGACTTGCATCATCGAATTTGATACTTGTGTAGCTGCTGCTAGCTCCACAGCTTTTGTGTCGCACTCATATGATCTCTTCAAGTCTTCGCAGAGGGAGAGTACTCCCTTGAGTCCCGGCATCTTGCATACTAAGTACACATAGTACGGGATGGTCATGAATTTGGCCAATGCTGGTCCTCTGAGGATAGCATGGCACGATGTTTTGAAGTCTGCCACCTCGAACTGGATATATTTTGTCCAGTAGTGTTCTTTGGTCCCTAAGGTAACTCACAAAACCACTTTTCAAAGGGGTATAGCCGCGTTGCTAGGGATGATCCCGTAGAATGGAACGATCGTTGGGGTGAGCATGTCGGTGATATCGAGACCCATCTTCATTAGTGTCTTGGCGAATAGAATGTTGAGATCGCTACTGCCATCAATGAGTACTTTAATGAGGTTGGAGCCAGCGACATCAGGGTCCAGGATGAGGGGATACCATCCTGGATCTGAAAACTAGTCCATTGGTCCTTCCTAGAGAAGGTAATTGGTACCACGGACCATTTGAGGAACATTGGTGTTGCAGGTTCAATGGACATAATCTCTCGAAGGGTGAGCTTCTAGGACCGCTTAGTAGCAGTACCCGGTGTGCCGCCAAAGATGATGTTGATGGTGTTGGATGGATTCTCAAACTTGCCATTATCACAATCATCTTTGTCTTTCTTGGCCTTGCCCTTGCCTTTAGTGCCAGATGGTTCCTGCAGGTCCTTCATGACTTTACATAGACTGAAACAATCTATCGCAGTGTGCTTGTGGTGTGGGTGTCAAGGGCACTATTTCTTCAGGAGCTCGTTGAATGAGGGTCTATCTTGATTTCTGCCGCCACCTTTTTTGGATGACTGTGATATTGCCGCGATAGTATTGTCTGGCTTTTGCTTGCGGTTGAGACCTCCCGAGTAGTTATTTCGGTTGTCATTATTGGGGCGATCATTGCAGTTCTTGTCATTGCATTGGCCCTTATTATGATTGGACTTGAACCTCTCGATCTCCCTATCTTCTTCATCTGCCAACGCTTGTACCATGATCTTAAAGAGATTTGACATTAGCGGGGCATCTTCTGCTGAAGTCCTAAAACATCCGACGGTCATAGAGGTTGTTCTGGAAGCAATCTATAATGTTGTGCTCTGTCATGTCCACAATTGTGCCTTTCTTGTCAAATAAGTAACGTAAGTAACTCCGCAGGGTCTCACCTTCTTGTTGTTTAACTTGAGACAAGTTGATCCTGTTACCAATATGCTGCATTGCCCCTGCGTAGTTGTTGATGAACACTACCTTCAGGTCCTTCCACGTGTCGATGGAGTTCTTATCTAATGATTCGAACCATGTGAGTGGCACCGCCTCCATGCAGATGGGGAAGTAGATGATTTTGGTGTCGTCATTTCCTCCGGCTGCTTGCACCGACAATGAGTAGAATCAAAGCCATTGGACTGAGTCCTGCTTGCCATCATACTTGGTGATACTCGGGGGTTTGAATTTTTCGAGTAGAATTGTCCTCATCACACGTCTAGAGAAGGCGGGGAACCCGTCAGAATCATCCCCTAGGTGTTCGACTTCTTGTTTGTGCTAGCGGTGCCGTCCATCAATGATGGTATGAGCGTTGCGGTTGCCGTTGATCTTGTTGCGAAGATCTTCTACTGGGTGTTCAAGCTCTGGGTTAGCCCCACGGTGGCCGCGGCCTCCCAAGGGTCCCGCTCGACTACCCTCTGCTCTAGTTAGTTTTGATCTGGCGCCTCCAATTTGACTTGGTCTGGATGGAGTGTGTCTATGGCTACTGCCATGTTGACTATGCTGGGATGGGGTGCGTTGAACTGAATGTATCGGTTCTGTTGATCGAGTTGTTCGTACACGCCATCTGCCAATTCAACCAATTGTCTAGTGTACTTATCCTATGGCATTGAGTGGGTAATGAGGCCAATGGACGCGATGGTGGCAAGGAAAGTATGATGTTGACATGATTGGACTGCTTCAAACGCGTTATCCAGGTTAATGATTGGCAGGTTTGCTGCAAGGCGGCAGCGGTGCTCTACTCTTGTGGTGTTTCTTGCCCACCGTCGAGTTATTTGAGCTTCAGTCTCCTCTCCGGCAACATTGGCGGTGAGCCCATCCTGTGAGACATTATCTGGGTGATGTTCATGCAATGGATTTCTGACCGGTTGCTCTTCTTCTTCATCCTCTTGTCCAGTGACGAGAGCCAAGAGTTCTCGTTCTGGAGAGTAGCTTCCCGAGCATGAAGTGATGACCTCCGTGGAGCCGCCTTCTTCGTAAATGGGCGACAGAGGAGCTCCCTCCTGGTACGGGAGGGTGTCAAGGTAGGCAATGAGGCATGAATCGTCGCCCTTGGCGAGAGCAGGTGGCTTCATATTGGGCCAGTAAACGAATCTGCCTGGGGGAGTTGATGTGATCACCAGGTCCTGCTACGGACCATCTCCTCAACCGGGTCTGAGTAGTAGTCGAGTTTCTCGATCGTATCCATATCGGATTGTGACCTGGACAGGGTAGCCTATTAAATAGCAGCCGCATTGCGGAGTCCGAATGGGAATCGACTCGGGTTGTAGTCCGATTTGGACGATGGCTTAAGCATCGGCTCGTGAAAATCAATCCGACTGGTGGGAGAAGTTGAGTTGTACTTGGACTCATCCTCCTAGCCTCTGACTAAGTTAGAAATTGAAAAATTCACCGAAATTCTCGACGAGATCCTCCAGAGCTCTATGATGGAGCTTCATGGCTTGCTGCTTCTTCTCCGAGGCTAACGCAATGTGGCTGGAAATTTCCAGCACCATCTGCAACGCAAACCCAGGAGTCAAAGATGAATGTCGCGCCTGTTTCAAACGCGACAATTGGCTTGATGATGACTTGAGCCATCGAGTTCACCAGTGGATTCTCAGTGAGATCCCCTACCTAGCACGCCAGCTATCAGTGTTTAGACCCGACAACCTATCGAGGGGGGTGCCCGAGGTAGTGTTTTGGTTAATGAGGCTCGCCGAGATCAGAAACTCGAAGGTGAACACAAATACACGATTTAGTCAGGTTCGGGCTGCTAGATTGCGTAATACCCTACGTCATGTGTGTTGCTTGGATTGAATTGCTTTGGAGGGGGTCTCAACCTCACCTTATATTGCTGGGGGCAAGGTTACAAGTTGGTTGATTTACAAGACTACTAGTCGGATTCGACTAGGCAAGTCCTACTCTGATTACTATGAGTACATTTCCAAATCCTCGACTAGTTCCGATCTTGCCACGTAGACTACGCCATCCTGCACCATAGCCTCCATGTCAGACACATCTTGGTGTCTAGCCTTGTATTTAGGACTGTCCAAAACCTTCTGGTGGGTCCATTGATGTATGTATGACAATAACACCATGCAATGCAGGCATCTTCATACATAGATAGGCTTGATGAATTGCAGCTTCAAATTTGTTCAAGAATCCTCTACCAAAAATTCTGAAATATGGATAATATATTTCCACCACATCAAATGATATATACTTTATTCTGGCATTTTAAATTGTCCAGAATGAAACTACTAAAGAAATCTTTCCTAATGCATGGATTACTTTTCCCTCGAAACTGTACAGAAGCGTGTCTGGGGTTGCAACAGATTCCTTTTTAATTTCATCTTGTCGAAGGTACTGGCGAACATGATATCCGCGGAAGAGCCATTGTCCACAAAGATTTTTTCCAATTATCCAATTCGTAATGTTTGCATTAACTACCATGGCGTCGTTGTGAGGATAGCTTTTCAACAACATGTCATCTTCCGTGAAAGTGATTGGGACATGAGACCATTTGGTTTTCTTCACTTTGCCTTCCACGAATATGTTACCCACTTCTATGAAGTAATTGCTTCTCTATTCCTTGTTCTCAAATTCCATGGCTAATCCTCCGGTTATTAGCATAATCATCCCAACTGTCGGCAAAGGATCTGATTGTTCCAATTGCCTTTCTACCTTCGCTGGCTGTGGAGGTGCTGATGCTCTAGAGTATGGTGGTGGTTGTGGGATTATGGGGCATTCATGCGGAGCTCTTCTTTCTACGTTCTGAGCTTGGAAAGTTTGAGACTGCCAAATTGGTTTTTGATTGAAAATGGGAGTTGGTTGATAGCTGAATGCTTGCGTAGGTTGGTAATTAAATGTGGGAGTTGGTTGGTAGTTGAAAGTTGGTGTGGATGCTAAGCTTGCAAGTGTAGAAGTATGAATCGTGCTTGAATTTACTCCTGAGTAAACCGGGTAGAAAGGTTGCGGAGGCCAAGGTGTAGATGTGTGGTCAACTAGATTCATTCTCTCCTTTTGTTTCTTTTTCCTCAAGTATTGCATCCATCCTTTTCTTGTCTGGGCAGTATTTGGATCCGTGATCAAAATTTCCCCCATGGAAAATGCAATGAAATTTTCTTCTCTGCTGGGAGAGTTGGCCTCTACCTCGGCCTCTTCCTCTTCCCCTAGTTCTTTCGCCTCATAATTCTCCCTCGGATTGATTATTTGAGTTTGTTGCAAGTTGATTGTTTGAGTTTGCTGTGAATTGATTGCTTGAGTTGTTGACGGGATTCTATTCAAGTTGCTCTTACTGATTTCCACCTTCGACACCAAATACTGTTCTGGTTGGTTGCATTGGAATATTTCTAGGATCCACCCAACCCCTATTATTGTTAGGATTCTGCTTCACAGATTGCTTCTACAGGGCTTGTTCTTCTATGCACATTCGATAATCATTATTAGACCTGCAGTATTTCTCGAACTCCTCATATAGCCCTTGAATTGTTTTTGGCATTTCTAGCATAAGACGAGATTGGCATTGCCCTATCTTTAGGCCAATAATGGCTGCTCTAATTGCCACAGCATCTAACACATTCAGAGCTTGCGCTCTCAAATGCACAAATCTCCTGAAATAGTTCTACAATGGTTCATCTTTCTACTTACAACAAAACAGATCATTTTCAGTAAATTCTGGCCTCTAAAACTCTAAAAGTTCATGAGTATCCTTAGCTTCAAATTTTCCCAACAATGAATTATCCCTGGGTTCAATAATGAATACCACTAAGCGGCTGAATCTTCTGCTGCGATCATAAAAGACTTTGCTAGGTCTGAGTTGTCACCTCTGGCTCATAATATTGCAGCTTCATAACTCATCAAAAATTGCCTTGGATCAAAATGCCCTGAATAGTTTCGCAGAGGTCCTAGCCTATAAGTTTGAGGGCAAGGAGTTAGGTCAAGCTCTTATGACAATGGGGACTTTCGATCCCATGCTCTTGTATGCAAAACTCTCACTTCTTGAGATGAAGGACCAAACTCAAACTGATTAGCCATGATTCTTCCTCCAAACCTCGTGCTTGTACTTGCGAGGGTGTTCATCTGATTGAGCTCTTTTTGGATTGGGATTAGCAAAGGTGTTTTGATGATGGTTTTGTGTCTCTGGATTATGGGGAGGGAAGGTGTTTTGGTGGTGAACTTGCCTTTCTTTGAGCTGCTCTAGCTCCACTCGCAATCTCTTGATTTCTTCTCTTTCTTGCTGCACCTCGCTAGCTACTTGTGCTGCCCTTTTCTGTGCTGCCGCTTGATCTATTAAACTTTGCCTTGCTTGGTTCAATTCCTCAGCCTGTTACCTCAGCCTTGCCATCTCAACCTCATGGGCAGTCAATTGGCGATGACCCTCGCCCCTTGCTCTTCTCTTGTATTCTCTTGTTGCGGGAGGTTTGCTCCATTTTCTGTTTGTTCTTCATGGTTACTGCCTGCATTTGGATCTCTGGGATTCTCCTAACTACTTGGGACTGCTTTGCTTGAATTTGTCGTCGTTCTCTTCTTCCTGGCAGGAACCATTGTAGAAGAAATTGGGACTGCTTTGCTCTATTTGTCGTTGTTCTCCTCTTCCTGGCAGGAACCATTGTGGATTTCTTCTCAAACACAAGCGATGGGCGCCAAAATGTTGGCTCAGAGCAAGATCTTCACTGAGTACTTAAAGAAAGCACACACAAATGAAAAATAAAACTCTCTTAAAGCTTGTATTTCTCCAAAAATGTGAACTCTTATACAGTAAGGGTGCCTCCCCTTTTATAGGGAGGCCAACCGATGTTACATACCAAAATTACCCTTACGCAACCACTACATTCCAGGAATATGCTTTACATTTTAGTATAGAAAGAGTCCTAATCCAACTTGTACACCCCAAACGGATCACGTTATTCACGCCAATAGGGTCACGTTCACGACGTGACCCCAATCCTCCACACCTTCGCTTGAGGAACTTAGATTGGCCGCCGGATTCTTCCTCGAGGGAGTTCACGAGACCTTCACGCTCCCCAACTTGGACTTCCCTGGCCAAGGTGCTTGGACCTTCACACCTTCTTCCTTGATTCTACAAAGCGAAGGTGTCCATGACCTTCACGCCTTCATTTGCTCCGTCCAAGCATCATTTCCTGCAATCATGGTTAAGTAAACACTACTTACCTTCACTGGCGGTCCAACGAGGGTGGCGTGCGAGGGTGACAATTAATATCCCTGATCCAGATCCCCAACACAATACTTCTCACCCCAAGGGTTGCATGGGGCAGTTTGCAAGACTGTCATATCATTTAAGCTGTTTTTTTATCGATGTATGAAACAATACCTTCAATGCATAGTTTCATAGCACAAATTCGTAGGTAGTCATAGAACTCAATTGCAATGCACCGGATTGGACTTCAATTGCAAATGCAATTGCAACCCCCATCATGACAGATCGACATATTTTCTATCTAGTCTAGGATAAGTGGCGTTTTTGATCGGTTGCCTGCAATCAATTCGTTTCATTTTTCTACTGGCAATATATTTCTAAATTTTATTATTGTAATGTTGAAAATTGTACGTGCAAATTTACCTTGGGAAGTAGTTTGGTGATATTACAACTTTGCTAAATTCTATGTATGTCAGTAGTACTTGATAGTCCAAGTAGTACGTTGATGACACATCGATGCTCAAAAACCACACTTGTTTTTGACCCGATAGAGCATATGTACAGCTAGCTGGTCCAATATAATGCATTGCATGTGCATCCCGGTCAACAGATTATATTAACTAGGTAGCTGCTCAGATGGGGGCATGGTGCGCCTCCGGTCACCGACTGCTCAAGGAATCTGGACCATGCCTGACCAGCTGATGAACACCACCGGGAATCCAAGGCACCGTTGGCCGATAGAGTTTTTTTGTTTCAGCTTCGATGCGCCACATGCCACTCATGATGAGCACATTCCAGCCGATCATAGACCATCCCGTGCAAACCAAAGATAATGTGCAAACTCAAGATAAACCCATAATAAAGGAGGTAACCCAACCAATATGACGAGTAAACGTTGAACCACCAACACGCAGCCGAGCTAAGAAGCTACATCAACATGTGACCCCACTCCTAAAATAATACATTCAACGTACATGAAAATATTATTATCGATGTTTCGTACCGCCGAATAGTGATTTTATGCCGCGCTCACCTAGCAATCGATAGTTCGCACTTGAACAAAGGAGTTGGATTTATACTGATTCGGGCTGAAACCCTACGTCCAGGTTCTGGAGAGAGTTCGTTTTCCTAAAGCCTAGCGCGTGAAGGTTTCTCAACGGGGTGCTCGTAAGCATGTGAGAGCGTGGGACTGTTGTGTATGAATGGTAGAGAGAGAAAGAAAGCCCAGCTTCCCCTTATATAGGTTTGGCGGACTGGGTTACAGTGAGGAAGAAGGGGCCCCACGATCCAGGTGGTCGGGGAGCCCAGCGGGAGTGGTCGGAGCTTCGGTCTTGGACGAGTGCGGTGGACCCATCGTGGTACAGCTCTCCGTCTTGTCCTCACCCCTGTTGGCACGATGGAGGGCGCCTGAGGGCGGCGCCGCGCACCGTGCTCCAACGCCCGGCGACGACCTCCACGTCCCGTTGTATGATCCATCCATGCACCTCCGAATCGAGTGCGAAAATCAACCCGCACGCTTGTCTCAAGCAAGCAGCAACGCTGCGCTCGGTCGCAGAGGCCACGCCGCCTTCAATCCACGGCGGCGGCGCACCAACGCGAGGAAGCTGGCCGCGCCGCGAAGCGCGGCGGCCACGTGACGCCAGGAGAATTTGGCTATGCCACGCCAGTCTCCATGCCTGCCTTCCTCACTCCTCTCCTACGAGACTCAGCTCAGCGCCATGTGAGAGAGAGAGATAGACCGAGAGGAGGATGAAAGTGACAACACCGAAGAGAGAGATGAGAGGCCGCAAGTCTCACGGGAGAAGAGGGCAATTTGGTCTTTCGACTAAGCTTTTTTTTTTCCCTTCTAGCTTCTAATCCTTTAACATAAACTAACAAAACAAAATCAATATACATTATGATATATACATCATGCATTCTCATCAGCAAGCAACCACTACGGGAAACCTTAAATTTGCCGAGTGTTTTCTTTTTGCCGAGTGTTTTTTTTCGGACACTCGGCAAACAAGCTCTTCGCCGAGTGCCAAGCCAAAAACACTCGGCAAAAAAAAAATACTTGGCAAATCGGGGCTTTGCCGAGTGTCAAATAAAAAACACTCGGCAAAGCCCCCTCTTTGCCGAGTGTCAAAAAAAACACTCGGCAAAGAGGTGGGTTTGCCTAGTGTTTTTTTTTGACACTCGGCAAAAAAATAATTTTTTTTCTCTTTTCACCATGAAATTTTTTCTACTCCCCACATACAACATGTGGTACTCCATGTTAAAATTTGGTATATTTTTGAATTTATTTGCTATATTTAATTAATTAATTGCATTTCAAGGGAATTTTTGGTATAAGTCAAATTTGAACTGCAAGTGATTCAAATTATGGAATAAAATGAGTAGAAAAATGATATTCATGTTATTTGGACCAATTTGAGACCTGACCCATGAAATGAAAACAAATTTCGAACATCTTGTTCAGGAAACACGACCATGAACGTGTGGCAGTAGTATTTTTAAATTGTAAAAAAAACAATCAAAGTCTGAAAATCTTAAGATTTGTCATGATGTGATGATATAATACGTGGAGGCTGTGGAAAAAAATTGAGAAGGTTTTGCACATTTCATCATGTACGATGATTACAAACCGAAGCATCTCATAAGAAGAATAGTAACTTTGAGAAGGATTCGATAAAATTTAGAGTCGAAGTGACGGTCGAGTTCGGTTTGACTACAAAACTTTTTGTATAGTCAGTAGGGAACCTATATTGGTTCGTGTGAAAATTTGGTATTTTTTTGAAACTGTTGGATATTTTTTAAATTTTTTTCAAAAAAAGTTTGCCGAGTGTCCTACGTTGGACACTCGGCAAAGAAACTCTTTACCGAGTGTCCTAGACACTCGGCAAACCAGACCGCCCCCACCCCTCAAAACAATCCCCCGGCCTCCCCCCGCGACAGACCGCGCCCCCCCCCCGCCCCCCCCCCCCCCCCCCCGGCCCCCTCCCCCCGCGACAGACCGCGCCCCCAACTCCTCCAGCGCCCCCCCGGCCCCTCCCTCCAGCGCCCCCCCCCCCCCCCCCGGCCCCCTCCGCCGCCGCCGCCCTCCCTCCCTCTCCCTCTTCCTCTCCCTCTCCTACCGACGCCCCCCTCCCCCACCTTCCTCTCCCACCGCCGCCGCCCTCCCTCCCTCCCTCTCCCTCTCCTACCGGCGCCCCTCCCCCTCCTCTCCCCTCCTCCCTCCCTCGCGTGGCCGCCCCGCCCCTCTCCCCAGATCCGGCCGGATCCGGCGGGGAATCCGCCCCTCCTCGCCGGATCCGGCGGGGACTCACGTCGGGAGCCCCGGATCCGGCGGGGACTCGCGTCGGGGGCCCCGGATCCGGCGGGCGTGGATGGTGGCCGGCGGCGGCGGTGGCGGCGGCGTGGATGGTGGCGGTGGCGGCGGTGTGGATGGTGGTGACGTGCTGGTGGTGCGGCCGCCGCCTCCCCCGGTTCTGGCGCCGCCGCCTCCCTCCTCCAGATCCGCCGGCGCGGGCGGCGCCCCTCCCCTCCCTCTCCGGCATGGGCGGCGCCCCTCCCCTCCCTCTCCGGCGCGGGCGGCGCCCCTCCCCTCCCTCTCCTCCGGCGGGCGGCGCCCCTCCAGCCTCCGGCCCTTCCCCTCCCGGCTGGCGGTGGTGGTGCTGCTGGCGGCCGGTGGCTGGGTGTGGATGGTGGCGGCGGTGGCCGGTGGCTGGGTGTGGATGGTGGCGGCGGCGGCCGGTGGCGGTGCTGGCGGTGGTGGCTGGCGGCGGCGGTCGGAACAGGTTTTTTTTTATTTTTTTTCAACAATTGTATGCCGAGTGTTTTCTGGCGACTCGGCAAAGTCTTTGCCAAGTGCGCGACAGAAAACACTCGGCAAAACCTTATTTGCCGTCACAGAGTTTGCCGTGTGCCGTTTGCCGAGTGTTACACTCGGCAAATGGCTCGCCGAGTGTATTTCGCCCTTCGCCGAGTGCCCCTGGCACTCGGCGAATTTCTTGTTTCCCGTAGTGAACAATATAATATATAAAGATGAAAGTCATGCTTGATCAATTGTATGCATATGTATGAATTAATATACTGTACAAACAACCTAATAGACGAGTTATTCTACACGGTGTCTTGTCTATTTGTTATCCATTCGAAGTATTTGCAGACAACATGCCGTGATCGTCTAGTCTGCGAGCCCCATCAATCGGGAGCACTCTTCAGGTGCAGACCGGCGACGAGACGACGAGGCCGTACGGCCCTATCAGTGCTAGGGACGCGATGGCGGGCAGGTAGCAAGAGAGGGTGCCCGTGGCGTGCCGCGCGGTCAATGATGGTCCCGCTGACCGAGGCCGTGAGGAGGCGGCCGGTCTCTTTGGTGAGGCCTCAGCGGAGGAACCGTCGGTCCATAGCGGACTCCCCTGGCCCCCTGCATAGTATCAAATGTGGAGGAAGAGCATGCGCGTCACATCCGCGTGGCAACGATTAAGCGTTTCAAATTATAGATCACTTTATCTTTTCTAAATACATAAATATTATTATGCATCTAGATACGGAATATATCTATGAATCTAATAAATCCAAAATGATCTATAATTTAGCACGGAGGAAGTACTGTATTGTCTGGCTCAGCAAGAACAGGTCCTGTGAAGCGTTGTTTGGTTAGCTAGCTAGCTGCCTCGGGTCTTGAGCTTTCAAGTTTTTTTGCACGGCAAGTCGAGCGAGCCGAAATCACTCTCCTGCGCCAGCAAGCTTTGTCTTGCCAGGTCAGGCGAGGCAAGCTGGAGAGGCAAAGCAACCAAGCACGCCCTAATGCTCCGCCCGCACCGGGTCTCGCCTGCTCCTTTTGACGTGGGGGTTGCAGCCGACTCGGGTACGGCGGTACCGGCCCCTCTAGTCCCCGCGGGAGGAGGTCAGGTGATGGGCTGCCCCCGTACGGCGGGTGTTGCTGGGCCGTGCGGCCCATCAGGACCTTTTAGAGTTGCTCCCTTGTGGGTACCTGGGGTACAGATACCCGTCAATTATACTATTTTTGCGACAGAAAATTGTTATACTACCTACATAGACATTGTTTAGTTTTACATACGAGGAGACAAAGGTTACTCACATATAGAAGGGTTACATGGATGACATTAAAAATTACATGGAGAATACCAAACATGCTAGCCAAGATGAGCAGGATTACACCAATGCAAGGATGGGTTGTAACAGCTCGTAGGCTGCTAGTTGGGCCAACAATTTGAGTATCATGCATGAGACATGGTTACTCCAAGAATAATGCAAAATGGGAAATGGAGGGTGGGATGAGCTAAATTAAGAGCGTGTTTGGGACCGCTCCACTCCAAGTTTTGCAGCTCCGCTCCAGATTCATCTTGCTAAACACCTCCAGCTCTACTAGCACCAACTCCAGAAAAAAAAGGTGGATCTAGAGGCCAACTCTAAGGTTTTTCTGGCACCTCAATGGGTGCTCCAAAAACTCCAGTTTTCAAACCTTCTCTTGGAGTTAGGAGTAATTACTACCATACCACCGGTTACACAAGATACCAGTTTGCATAACAAAACAGTCCCTCCCCTCCTCCCGTCGCCCCTTCCTTTCTCCCATCGGAGCTCCTCCACGAGATCCTCCCGCACCCGCCCGTGCCTCCGGCCACCGGCCATGCTGCCCTACGCTGCACCTAGACCTAGTGGCCGCTGCCGCACCACCGCCGCCGGGCGCCGGTGCCAGCGAGGTGCTACGGCTGGTGCAGCGCCCGGAGTTCGCGACGTGGATGACCGGCGTCAGGCGAGCAATCCACGAGCAGTCCGAGCTGGCGTTGCAGGGGCACAAGATGAGAGCGCTGGTTTGGAGGGAGCTCGAAGCCATGGGCGTCACGACAGGCACCCGGTCGCTGGGACGGGCATCGTGGTGACCGCCGCCTCTACCACCTCTCCTCGGTGTCGTTGGGCCCCGGCCCAGCCGCCGCGTGGCTGCTCCTCTTCAAGAAGCTTCCACCCCACGACGCCGCCATCCGGGGCTTCCACGGGCCCTCGGGGCGGTGGTTCCGCATCTTGGTCTCGACCATCCTCGCCCCCGCCGTGCCGCCTGGCGACGACATCTACTTCCTCGCGACGTCCAGCAGCTCCTTCCTGTTCGCCACCAACGAGCGCCGCGAGCTTGTGGTCATTGACCTCACCGAGCGTGCCGCGCGCCGGCTCCCGCTGTCCCCACTCAGGCCATGCGCCACCGCAGACTAGATCGGGTTTCAATGTACACTGACGCGTGGATCCCACAATACTGGGGTATAATAGACAATGCACATAAAAACATCATGTTTCTAGAGCTAGAGTCCTCTCATTTGCCAAACAAATGCAATGGCTCCATGTTTTCGTGGATTTGGTGGAGTGGAGCTGAAGGAAGGTGGAGTTGGTGGAGTGGAGCAGTCCCAAATAGGCCCTAAATAGCTAGGAGGTACTACAACCTTGGGTTAACCCTTCTACACGAAGGGAGGACGAAAGCATAAGCAGGTTGCAGTGTAGGTGTGGTCCACTCAGCATGCAGAGTGGGCATGAGCAGATTTCCTAGGCTAGGTCGTTACAATTGGTAATCAGAGCCAACTTTCGTTGGGTTGGGTCATGGGCACGTGCGGGTCAAATGCGTGGGTCCTATGTGGACACGGTATGGCATATGCGCCAACACTGCACGCACGGATGTGGTCAGGAAAGTCGATCCTGAACCCTTGTCCCGTACGGGTGAGTTAGCTCAGCTCTCGATAAGGACATCGAGTCTTTAAGTGTGTGTGGATGTGACAGCCAATGGGCCAGTTGGGCTAACAATTTGAGTACCAAGCATGAGGCATGATTGCTCTAGGAATAGTCCGAAATGGGAAGTGGAGAGTGGGATGAGCTAACTTAAATAGCTAGCTCTAGGAGATATTGCAACCTTGGGTTGACTCTTTTACATGAAGCGAGGATGAAAGCGTAAGCAGGTTATTGCAGTGTAGATGCAATCCGCTCAGTGTGTAGAATGGGCATGAACTGATTTGTTAGGCTGGGTCGTTACAGGGGTACACCCTACACGAACCGAAACCACATGGCAGGTTACGCAGCAAGCTAGTGCTTTAACTTCTCGTCTAAATCTACATCAATCGGCAACGTTTCGGGATGCATAGTACATATGGTTGAAAAATCATATGAAGTCTATTTTTCAACACAACAAACGGCTTACCATTTGGACTTGTCAATAAGTAGTAATGATCATTTAGTGACTACCTGCGAGAAACTAAATAGACCCGTGAAAACTGACGGGAGTTACAACTCAGGGAGACCTTTCATCTAGCCTAGCTTTATAAACTCCATGTCAATTTTACACCCAACTAAGAGAATCGTTCCTTGTATAAATACTTCATGTATATATGATATTCTCATGACTTTGGTAATCAAAATACAAATCATTTTTGTTCACTTGTGTTCTAACAAATTGACAGAGTGATCATTACCCTTTGGTCTTGTGATTTTCTCCGACGAATTATAGAAGCTCTCGCATCATTTGATGCGTATTTGGTTCTCCTAGTCCATTGCTTGCAGGTTGTTCTGATTGATTATTCTTTAATAATGTGTTTGATGATCGATGTTGCCAATTAATGATAGTGTTTAGCTTCGAGTTTTATTTTACAAGATTGCACTAGTTATCGATGCTTGCAGGTACCTAGGCTATTCCACACCTAGTTATCTTCGATCCTACAAAAAAAATGCGACTGAGTCTCACCAACAGACATACTAAGAAGCGAACTGAGAGTGTACGGTAAGGTTAGTTGTGGTGAAACCTGCCTACCATAGTTCAAGTGCTCGACTTGGTACCGGTGCTTACATTTTTCATGATTTTTTAGTGGTAAGCTACGTACCCGTCGACAACGAGACGCTTGTGGTGACTTTATCAATCTCGAGGATGCGTCGGTTCAGTCTCTCAGAGGTGTTCATGAGGTAGGGTTAGGTACAGGTGAATGTACGTACGTTCATGTGAGCGTCTGCTTCTGTACTACGTTTCATAAAAACGAAGGTATAGGATCAAAGAGGCCGATTAGATGTACAATATGATTTTTTACACCGCGGCAAAATATGGATTAGGAATGCAAACGAGGACTAGACGGCTGAACTAATGAACATGAACATACGGGCCGTTGCGAATGGAAGTGTAGTATTACTTTCGTTTCTCTGCATGGAAGAGTAGTAGCACGGAAATGGCTGAGTACAATTCCATCGCATTTAACTAGGCGATTTCAACCCTTAGATTAAATGTTCGTACTAAAATGATTTTACGTATAGCATTGCTCATTTTCGTACATGGCACGCGATCCGGTGTCCGCTTTGCCAAGTTGGAAAAAGTTCAAATTACTCCTTTTAAATAGAGATAAAGTCTGGATAACGCCTAAACTATTTTTTTATTCAGTTTACTGTTGAACTATGCATCCCTAACATAATTTGTCTTTTTTTCTTCATGCACAAGTGGAGTCTTAAACTAAAATTTTGCAAGATGATAGTAGATATCATGTTAGAAAAATGTATCATAATTTTTTATCATTAATTTGATAGTTAAAATATTTATAATAAATCAATTCCTGGAATACAAAATTATAAGAAAAATAATGATGAAAAATTCATCTTATTTTTTGACACACGTTATGTTGTCCACCACCGTCCCGCAAAATTTTAAATTAAAATTCAACTTGTGTATGGAGCAAAAAAAAATAAATTATGTTTAGAGGTAAATTGAATCAAAAGATATAATTTACGGTAAATTGAAATAAAATATAGTTTATGGGGTTATCCGGACTAATTTGAAAATTTTCCTTCATAACTGTTATGGACGGGATGCGTCCACATCCACTTATCTGTCGTTGTTATGGACGGGAAAAATCACGAAAGACGCAAATGGACAGGGACAGCGTCCACTAACTCCTGAAAAAAAATCATCAACAGGACGGAAATGGGCAGGCGGGTTAGAGTCCACTAATTCTTCAAGAAAAATATCATCAGCGGGACGGGTACAGATTACTGGTACATCCCAGCTAACAGCAGGATTTAACTGACATCGATGTCCTGTGCAGAGAAATGGGAACTGGGATCGGAGAAAACACCGCATCCTCAAGGACTGCCGGTCTTGCTTCATCTCTCCTTCTGAGCGTTCTTCAGATTTGTAGTGCAATTCAGGGACGAACCCAGTCTGACAACTCTAAAGATGCGCTGGAACTCACCAAACGTGAGGGTGCGGTAGCACGGCGGGTTGTCCTCGCCAATGAACTCCTCGGCAGGGCCAATGACGCAATCTCTTGTCGGCATGATGAACGTTGCCACTGTTGTCCGCGGCACCCTCAAGTTGGTCATCACGCGGTGCTCTATGCTCTTCAAGATTCCATTGGTCACGATCTGCGTCCAAACCACGAATTCGCCAATCTTCTTGGTTACGCGTGGCGGCGATCCCTAGAGGACTGATCAACAATCTGAAGCAACTAGAAGTGAGGGATCACCTCAAGTTGGCAGCCGAAGTTGACGACGAAGGCGTTGGGCACGGCCTCGACCTTGACCCAGTCGCCCCTGTAGGCGACCTCAAGGCCGGGGACCGTGCCTGGGAGTAGCACGGTGATGAGGCACCTGTCGCAGTGCGGCGGCAGGCCCAGCGTCAGGCTCGGGTCCGGGCATGGCGGGTAGTGGTTGACGTTGAGGACCACGTCGCCGCCGGCGGTGTCCCCGGCGAAGTAGTCGTGACCAGGCCCTCGCTCAGCAGCCGCAGTATCTACATAGCCACGCCCCTCGTCTGCACGGTGTATTTTTCGACAACCTCCCTGTAGCACAGGAATCAACTCCAAACCATATCAGATAAAGGACACTCCGAGATGGACTGTGATGTTTTTGTCTACTTGATCTGCTTCGACCAATGTTAGTTACCGGAGCCGGTAGGGCCTGTCGGGCCACCCTTTCGCGCTGTCGCCGACGGGGAATGAGCAGGAGAGATGGAGGCAGTCTCGCCAATACCTCTCGCCGTCGGTGTCGTAGACGGTGCCGGAGAAGAGCCTGTTGGCTTTGTTTACATCCTCCGAATAGAAATCCGCCTTCGCCGCCACCGGCAACTGGAAGAACTCCTTGGACACTTCATGTCCTACATTGCCTGCTCAGAGACGCGATGGTTGACCATCTGCAGTACTTAATTACCGCCTGCTTAATTAGTTGGTTCTCATGATGCTACAATTGATAACTGGGAGATCATTGATGTCGATTCATTGGACTGGGGAAGGACGTACTCTTGCCTGGAAGAAGCCGAGATCCTTGCCGGAGTCGAGGATGCATGGCGCGGCAGACCTCGTCACGGCGGCCGGACAGGTCGACGAGGGGTAGGGAGACAGCTGTGGATGTGGCCGGTTTGAGCTGGTCAGGTGGGAAGATGAAGCAGCTTGGGACGGTCGTGTGGAACGGGGTTGAGTGGAGCAAACTCTCCATGGACGAACATGAACTGGTGGAGATAATCGAAATCCAATCCCCTATAACTGTAAGAAAAAAAAATGAAAGCCACTTTCTGTATGCCCAAGCATTCTTTTGGAGCAGCTAGCGTCACTTTTCAGGGCAGGGTCTCAAAAAGAAATATTATAGAGCTGTCCTTGTGTGCATATAATTTACAACACTGGTGAATGTTACAGCGCTACTCCCTCCTTGTCAAAATACTGTTCGTTTTGGTTTCTCTCTATATATAATTTTTGTTGTGAATCTAAGCATAATATATGTCTAGTATGTATCTAGAAAAGCAAAAACGAATAGTTATTTGAGTTGGAGGAAGTAGTATAGTACCCCTCCGTTCCAAATTGTATGACGTTTTGGTTTTTTAGATGTATAGATATTATTATGCATCTAGACATACACCATATCTAGATACATAATAATATCTATAAATCTATAAAAGCCAAAATAAACTATAATTTGGAACAAGGGAGTACTTAGCTTTAACATGGTTTTATGGCCATCACATTATATGCAATATATATATATATATATATATATGTAACTACACCAATAAAATTTTTCGGAACATTTAATATTCCAAATAAATAAGAAATTTGTTGTCGGGGTGATTTTCAGTGAGATAAATTTTTTAACGACCAATACACTGCAATATGTGAACCTCATGGCCAAAATTTCATCAGAACCAAGGATCCATAATAAAACTAAAAAAAGACTCCACACGAAATGCAAGCGTGGAGGGCGTGGAGCGCATGTTGCTAGAAGTGTAGCCGTCTCACACAACTGTAGCTGCCCCCAGCGCGTCCTGCCCCTGGCGACGGCGACGGCGACCTGCTCACCAACTACACCCCGCTGCCGCACCAATCCGCCAGCTTCACCCCCTCGCCGATTCAATGCTGCTCCCAGGGCCTCTGCGGCTGCCTGGCCCTCCCCGATTCCCACCACCAAACCAAAAACCAAATCCAAATCTCAACCAGATCTGAGCACATCCGCCCCTCCAAGATCCCCTCCCCACAAATCCATTGCCGGTGTTGCATCCTAGGTAAGCCCCTTTGTGCAGGACACACCGAAGGCGCAACAAGGCTTCTCCCCGCCATTCCGCCGCTCCTTCGTGCAACTGGTAAGAGGATCCGCGGTGCAAGATTTGCCAAGGTCATTTCAAATCGTGCAGCAACCTCAAGACTGGCAGGCCGCCATTACTGAAGCTGCCCGCAGTTACTCCAACAGTCGTGGTTCCCCCTCTTCAACCACCCGTCGTCCGGCCGCCTCTGAAGCCGCGCCTGAGCTGACCGGCGTGCGGCGCAAGGGCAATGCATTCACTACTCAAGATGGTTGGACGCCCATCAGGCAACCTTACTGGTGGCTGAGGGGGGCGCTTTCAACTCGTCGGCCATCTGCGCCTTGAGGCGACCGACCCCATTCGCGCCACACTCCCAGCACCCGACCGCAGCATCCAGCTTCGCTAAGTCTACGCGCCTTCCGGGCAAGAACAGACGGGCGCTGCTTCATCTGTCTGGCCCCCGACCACCGTGCCGCGTCTTGCCGGAACCCCGTCCATTGCTTCATCTGCCACCACTTTGGCCACCATGCAAGATCCTGCTCCAACAACCGCCACAGCCACTACAGCCTGCCTCCTTCTCGCCACCAAGCAGCGCCACGCGGCAACAGAGCTCCACCTCCCCATCGACCAAGCACAAGTGGTAATAGAGCTCCACCTGCTTCTGCTCGACACCAAGCAGCGCACCGTGTCTGGGCTTCATCTCCACTTCCTCCGCCGCCGATGCCCACCTCCACGACCAACATGTCCAGGCTAGGAGACCCTGTAACTAGGCCAAAGCAGGTGGACTGCCTTGTTCAGTCCACCGGCGACATCGACGCCGATGTGCGGGACTGGGACTCCACGGCTGCGGTCACCTAGGCAGTCCACGGCCAGGAGCCAGTTGAACCGTAGGACGTCGAGAGGGCCATCAGAGAAGACTTCAAGCTGTGCCACAGTGAGGTGACTGTTTCACGTCACTTCCTTAAAGCATTCCTGATCAAATTCAAGCACAGCAGCCACTGCTCCGAGGCGCTTCAGAGGGGCAAGGCAACGGGCGCCAGCGTCAAGGTCCTCTTCACCAAGTGGAGGAGCCTCCGAGATGCAGAAGGAGCAGCTCTCCTCTTCAGAGTCATGCTCTATCTCGATGGCGTGCCTATGCACGCCTGGAGGGCAGATATCGCGGAGCACATCATCGGCAACACCTGCGCACTGGAGGCCATCGACACCAACCTCAACCACCTGGAGGAGACGAAGATCATAAACTTGTGGGCCTGGATGGCGAACCCGAGCTCCATCCCCAAGTGCATGTGGCTCATGTTCACCAGCCATGCGCGGGATGCCAGGTTGGAGTCTGTGATGGTGTCCAAGGCGCCACCCGACCAATGGCAGCGCGGCATCAAGCATTGCATCATCCTGCACCTAGAGGAGATCCATGACTACACCCTATCCTCGGTCAACCTCAACGACAGGACATCGTCCACGCCCATAGTCCTCCAGCTTCCTCCCTGGCATCTCGGTTGCATTGACAGGGAGACGACACCACGCAGGGCGGCGGAATGCGAAGCAAGGACACGCTCGCCACCGCGCCCGGACCAACCTCGACTTGGCCGGAGCAGCGTGGCGAGGGAGGAGGAACGCGCCAGGATAGGGAGGACCATGGCCGTCATCGGAGAAGCCAAAACAATGACTACCACAACACCAGGTGGAATGTGTGGCGCCAGAGGAAGGATGACGACGACGACTGGGAACACCATGGGCGCGGTGACCACGCTCACCGCGGCCACGACACGCGCAAACACCTGGGCAACGACTCCTACCACGAGCGTGAACGCTCACCCAGGAGCAGGACGTGGGGTGGCAGCAGTAGGAATGGGAGGTGTCAGCACCACGACGTCTCCAACTGCGACAACACCACGCCACCACCACCGCTATCCTTCAACCCCCTGCGCGACAGGAAGTCCATCGAGTTACAATTTTTGTTCTCCAACCGCGCCTCCACAATGGCGAAGGCCGCCAAGAATTTTCTATTTAGGTTTCAGGAAGGGGAGGATAGGGAAGGCCTACACCTGAACACCATCTCCCTCGACCATGGTAGCAAAGTGGCCGCCCTGGTGGACAAGGTTGGCTTGCCACATGAAGAAATTGAAGCCTAGTCCAAAGCGCGTGGACATACAGAAGCCAATAATGACCTGTCCATGGTCAAGCACGTCTAGAAGGAGGGTGGAGTCAACGTCAACACCATCTCTATTCAAGAGGTGGATGCGGCTCTACAGAAGCTACAGGTTCAGTTGGAAGGCCATGCCTAGCAACCAGACTCGCCGTGTTTTAACAATGTTTCTATTTCACCATTTCAACTTGCATCCCCTGTTCGCCTTCATGATGCACAGATGCAGCCAACCAACAACATCGATGGAGAGGCAGGGGTTGAGGTGGGTCTGTTTCACGCCGGTAGTGAGCATGACAGTGACTTCAACCTTCAGCTGACTGCAGGGCAGAGAACTTCGGAGCGTAGCAGTCCCAGCAGCAACAACCTCGCCAGCACCTTCTCCATCACAACAGCACTGCAACGCAGCAGCCCACGCAGCACCAACGTCATCAACACATTCTTCACCATGCCAGCGCAAGTGCTCCAGGAACCTCCAGTGGAGGAACACAGGGACGAGCAGAACCAGCAGCTCAAGGAGGGGAGGAACAAAACCCGCCGACCACGACGCGTCTTCGACATGTCCACGGTACGCCGCAGCGCAAGGCTAGCTACCAGCAGACCCATGCCGGCGATGCAACGGGCACAACATAATCTATGTAGAAAGCTTGGTCTGCTAACTGATGAGATGCAGCCCATCGAGGCTGCACTGCAGGAATTTCTGTCCATGTTTCAGGGGCCGGTGCCACAGGACATCATTGCGGCGCTGACAGCCATCTTCAACCTCGACGACCCAGTGGCCAAGCAGCTTGATGAAGCCATGGCGACAGTGGCCGGTGAAGCCATTGAAGATTTCCAGGAAGAAGCCTCACGCCAGCCAGAAGCTGTCCAGGCAATGCCTGCCCAGGCGGCAACCATCCAACAAGCCAACTAATTTGTGTCTCCAGCAGCACCAAGAGTTCACAAGCCACCAATGGTAAGTGCAGTGTATCAGTTACTTTCCAGGGCAAAAACCATCCACAATCTCCAGATGTTCAATGCGTCTTCCCAATTTGAAGCCTAAAGCCAGACAGATGATATGGGCTAGCAACTATGTTTGCATCATCGTGTGTTCACCTTCAGCATGTGCATCTTCTCAATTTGGTTGTAATCCTAAAACTAGACACCTGAGTTGGGCCATCAATTATGCTTGCATTGACTTTTATTTACATTTAGCGTGTGCTTCTGTTATGCCTCTGTCAATTTTGCTCCTGCGTTTCAATCACAGTCGAGTCGATGATGTGCTATTGTTATATCAGGCTTCCGTACTTGCTTCTGTAATAACTGTGTCTATTTTGCTCCTGCGCTTCAATCATAGTCCAGTCGACGATATGCAACTATTATATCAAGCTTCTGTACCTGTTGCGCCTCCTGTAATGCTTCTGTCAATTTCAGATAAGAATGGGAGTCTAGAAGACCAACTTATCAACAATAAAGGGCATCCACTCCATTGGTTTCTACGATGCCAAATTCTTTGAGGTATCTTGTGGGTTTGCTTTCTTGTAGGGAACAAAACCAGAGCCTATCGTCCATCGTGATCTAAAGCCTGGAAACATCTTGTTGGACAAGAATTATGTAAGCAAAATTGGCGATGTTGGTTTTGCTAAGCTCATATCAGACCTCGTTCCTAAAGGGCTTACAGAGTACAGAGAAACTGTCATTGCCGGCACACTGTTTTACATGGACTGAAATCAGATCTTAATGCATTGGGGATCATCATTCTTCAACCACTATCCTGCAATACTGGAGACTAGAAAAGTTGCAAATGAACATTGAGATATTACGCTGGAATGTTAGAGGGCTTAACCAGAGGGCCAGGCGTGACATGGTCTGGGAGACAGTTGCTGACACTCTATGCCACATTGCATGTTTACAAGGAACAAAGCTTAGTGAGATTGATCTTTTCACGGCCACGTACCTAGGAGGGCACATACTTGACAAATTCACGTACAAACTAGCAGGGGGCCCGAGCGGCACAAGAGGAGGCATCTTGCTACTGTGGAATAGTAATCATGTCATGATAAACGACATTGTTGTAGGAGAGTACCACATCACAGCAAGGGTAACAGCGCAACAAGCGATGAACGAATTCACTTTGACAGTAGTCTATGGCCCTACCAGTTCTACCAGGACAGCAAACTTCCTAATAGAAATTCGGCAACAAAAACCTAGCGCCAGTTCCCAATGGTTGGTACTAGGTGACTTCAATCTGATATATAAAGCGTTTGACAAAAACAACAACAAGATAAACCTGAGACTAATGGACTCATTCAAACAGGCGCTCGATGATTGTGACTTACGCGAGGTACATCTCCAAAACAGAAGGTACACTTGGAGTAATGAACGACACAACCCGACCCTTGTCAAGCTGGATAGGGTTTTCGCCAATGAGGAATGGGAACAGGACTTCAATAAAAACATGCTGCACGCCCTGTCAACGTTGTTATCCAACCATTGCCCGCTCTTGCTATCAAACCAAGGTGGACCTAGACGCCCCAAATCCTTCAAGTTCAAAAACTTTTGGACAATGCTCCCAGGTTTCAAAGACACTGTAGGCCGGGCATGGAACATCCAATCACCGCACGTTGAGCCATTCCACAGGCTGTATCACAAATTACAACATACAGCCGCCCAATTAAGAGAATGGAGCAGTAGGATCATACCAGACACGAAGATGCTAATGAATATGGCTCTAGAAGTCATTCTACGGTTCGACACTGTGCAAGAGCACCGACCTCTTACTGATGAAGAGCAGCTACTACGTAGCCGTCTCAAATTAAAGGTCATGGGACTTGCGGTTATTGAATGGGCACGTAGGAATCAAGCAAGCAGAATAATAAACCTCAAGCTAGGTGACGCCAACGCATGTTTTTTTCCACCGACGGGCCAATTCTAGGCGACGTAAAAATTACGTCCAGAAACATAGGAAAGGGAGTGGATGGACATGTACACACGAAGAAAAAGCAAATGAGATTCAAAAAATTTTCAAAGCAACAATGCAGCTATGGCGGAACCACCTCGGATTAACTCAACTAAAGCACGGTTAAGTCGCTTAACATGCGATTCTCCTACCTTAATCGCGTTAACTCGAGATGCCATCGGATTTCATCCGATTTAACCACTTGACAAGACCGAGTTAGCATAACCCACACGAAGGTGAGTGATTCCAGAGAATACAACAGGTCCACCATTAGATTAGCAAGTTGTTACACACTTGGTTATAAATCAGAGTTTTACAAATTCTGAAGAAAACAACAGAAGATAAAACAAAGCGGAAGCTACTCGTCGGGTCGGATGTCCCTGGTGAGGCCAGCCAGGACATCAATGATCCCATTCCCCACCGTCCAAGGAAGGATCCCACTCGACCGTCCAACTCGGAGGGAGCTGGGGCGGCCAAGTGTCAGCGGCAAGCTCAGAGGCTTCAACCTCAGCTTAAAAGAGAAGCCACAACAAGGCTGAGCTTCTAAGCTCAACAAGACTTAACCGACCGGTGGTAAAAGCTACTCCACCACTTCTAGACATGCAAGGCTCTTTGGCTGAGGGGTTTGTTTGCAGACAGCGCTATGTTAGGTCCTTGCTTTCAAAGTTTTAGCTCAGATTCTAGGTTCATCAACCAGTCTATGTTGTCAACTTACTCCAAGCAAGCATTGGTCCAACTTTATGTATATAAACTCATCATCAAGACCATGTCATCATCAGACTCCTTCATTACTCAGTGTAGCATTATGATCAAGCAGTCTCAAACTGTGACAGGCAGACGAATCGATTTAAGTTCTTTAACCATGCATGGTGAACCTAACCTCACGATATCCGCGCACCACCGAGGGTCGCTTCCTGTGTCGGCCTTCCCCATCAATTCCCTAACCCATGTCGGGTCCACTTCCTTTGGTGCAAGGTTCCACAGACACGGCCTCTGCCGTTCTGTGACCACTCTTGCCACCACGTGTGGCCGCAGGGAACTTCGTTCCAAGGACAGTGGAGCGACCGCTCACGTCTAGGTTCAATCAGGTACTAGGCTTCCCCATCCCATACTAAGTATGAGGTTAGTACTTTCAAACACTTGATCACGAACACCACCACTGTCGGGCCTTAACAGATTCCATAGACAGACGGGGCGATCAGCCGACCACCAAAGAGTTAACCAAAACCCTGCCCCATCCATCGTCCTTATAGTTGTAACAGAAGGAAAACAACCAACTCCTATAACTTGCGAGTGACAGGAAATCACTTGAATTTTACCGATTCCTTATTAAGCATAGCAACTACTCGACCCAACAAACTAGCGTTCAGATCAAAGGAACTATGTCATGCATCTATGGTTGCACACAACTCTTATACGTAAATGCACAAACATGAGAAGGAAGGCATGTGCAAGTTTAGAAAGTTGGGTTCATGCTCCGGGGCTTGCCTTCAAGCGGAGGGGAGGGGAACTGTTCTTCAGCTGGGGCGGCTCCAGCTTCTGGGTTTTGCAGCTCAGCTACAGATTCGCCTTTGGGCGCCGGGTGTAGCTCGTAGACGCCGTCAGCGAGGTGTAACTCTACACGGATGCAAATGCAGGAGTTAGTGCTTAGACAGTTATTTCAACAACACTTGCAGTTAAAGCTCGGATACTTGTAGCAAAGCTACAGAAAAAGTGGGGGAAGTTCACTTTAGTCGGTGGAGAACATGATAAAAAGGGTCGGATGGGGATAAACTTGTGATCTGACCCTTAAACTAGAGGAATAGCTGTGTTGGGCCCTCAGGCTTAACGCAGAGAAATCCCGATGTTTTACACAGATACCCTCGGGTCAAGGGAAAAGATACAGCCGAGTCCTCGGGCGAGGCGGATAGGGATCGGCGAACAGATAGGGTCGGGCGAGACGGAAAGGGGTCGGGCGAACCGGTAAGGGGTCGGCAGCTTACCTTAAGGTTTATAGGTGAAGCTTTGGGGTCGGGAAGGAGCAGACTTGGATGGAAGACTAAAGCACTAAGGCTTGGGCGGCGGTGAGGTTTGACGGTGCTCCGACGGCGGTGGAGCTTCTTGTGGGCAACAAGGAAGCTCTAGCACAGCACGGAGGAGTAGACGGTTGGGTGGATTGGGGAGAAGCGGGTCTGAGTGGAGAAGGGAACTTTTTGAGATTTCAGCAGAAGTGCTCAGGTGCTCTCAGAGTAGGGGCGGTGAAACAGCAATGGCGAAGGAAATCCGGTGGGACTCTGGCCTTCCTTTTTATAACGGCGTGGAAGAGAGAGATTTCGAGCGGCACGAAGACCGGAAGAAAAGGATGGAGTGCGTTGCCATGGTGGCGATTGAGCGGCGATGGGCGGTGGAACAGAGCTTCGGAGATAGCATCTTCGGCCATTGGGCACTGGAGACAAGGCGGCGCAAGCGCGGTTTTGCCGGGATTTAGATTTGGCGGAGGCGGGCGTCGCCTGGTCGTGTCGAGCGGCGGATTTGATTGGTGTGACAGGGAAAAAGGCGCTGCAAGCGAGGTTGCAATAGGTGAAAAGACAGGGCGAGCGGTGGTGAAGGCGAGCGCGAAACAGCGGCATTGTCGGAGCACGTTACTGGCGGGGCGAGAAAAGGAGCGGTCGCTGCCGGAGTCGGGGTTGGCGAGGGAGGAATCGTCGCAGAGCGAGTCCGTGGGCGGCGCGACTATGGAGAGGCGGAAAAGCCGGAAGGCATCGGAGCTTGCAGCCGGGGATCCGGCGAGATGATGGGCGCGGGTCGCGAGGCGGTCTGACGCAGCAGCGTCAAAACTCTGCCACGATAGCGACGGGGCACCTTGGCGCGGCCGGCGAGGGCGCGAGCGAGACAAGGCGATGCAGAAAGGGTTGCAGAGGGCTTCCTCTGTGATTGGGGAGGAGGACACGAGAATCCATCCTGTCGTGGTCGGCGACTGGGCGAAGCGGCGGGCGTCGGAGAGATCAGGCCACGCGGCGGAGAAGCTCTGAAGCGGGTGCATGCTGCTTGGGCGCATCTGCCTCGGGAGATCCGGGGAAGAGATCTGCGGGTCCACCAGTCAGTCTCAGTTTCTCCTCTACTCCAAGATGGAAAGGAACACTGCCTTTGGACTTAGAAGAACCGACGGTTTAGGGTTGGGTTTTCAGGGGTCGGGGCTAAGAACCGGTTTTGAAGCGCTTAAGCTCAGGGGGCTGAGACGGAGGGATTAGGGACTCAGATTAGGATTAACTCAGCTGATTTAACCAAGGTTGTTACAGCCTACCCCCCTAAAAAATAATCTCGTCCCGAGATTCGAGTATAAGGGTAACCAGTGGGGGTGTGCAATCCTTACCTCCTTGATTGGAAAGAAAACCTCGGAAGTGTTTATTCAGATACTCTTCTGTTTCCCAGGTTGCTTCTTCGTCTGTGTGGTTGTTCCATAGTATCTTGTACATTTTCACCACTTGTCTTCGGGTATGTCTCTCCTTTCAGTCGAGGACCTTGGTCGGATACTCGGTGTAAGTCAGATCGGACTCGATTTGAAGTTGCTGCTGTTCCAAGACCTCAGTTGGAACTTGGACACACATCTTCAGTTGGGATACATGGAAAACATCATGTATGGCCGAAAGCTGTTCTGGGAGTTGGATCCGGTAAGCAACTGGTCCACAGATCTCCATAATTTCATAAGGACCAATGTAACGGGGAGCCAATTTTCCCTTTATTCCAAACCGTTGCACTCCTTTGGTCGGGGAGACTCGAAGGTATACGTGACTACCAATGTCAAACTGCAGGGGTCTTCTCCTCCTGTCGGAGTAACTCTTTTGTCGAGATTGGGTGGCCTTGAGATTTTCTTGAATTATCTTCACTTGCTCTTCTGCTTCCACTACTAAATCAGGGCCATAGGTCTGTCTTTCGCCAACTTGTGACCAATTCAACGGCGTCTGACATTTCCGACCATATAGGGCTTCAAACGGTGCCATCTTCAAGCTAGTCTGGTAGCTATTGTTATAGGAGAACTCTACCAATGGTAAGCACTTATCCCAATTTTTGTCATAATGGATGACACAGGCTCATAGCATGTCCTCAAGGATCTGATTTACTCTTTTGGTCTGACCATCGGTTTGAGGGTGATAAGTAGAGCTACGAATAAGCTTGGTGCCAAGTGATGCTTGTAGCTGTTCCCAAAAATGCGCTACAAAATGAACACCCCGATCAGATATGATCGTCTTAGGCACACCGTGCAGAGAAACAATACGGTCAAGGTACAGCTCTACATATTTCTTGGTTAGGTAGGTGGTGTAAACAGGAAGAAAGTGGGCAGTCTTGGTAAGACGATCCACAATCACCCAAATGGAATCATGTCATTGCGATGTAAGGGGCAGTCCTACAATGAAGTCCATGCTGATGTCTTCCCATTTCCAAGAGGGAATAGGTAGGGGTTGTAGGGTACCGGCTACCTTTAAATGGCTGGCTTTGACACGTTGACAAGTGTCACATTCTGAAACATAGCGTGCAATTTCTGGCTTCATTCCACTCCACCAGAAAGTTTGACGGAGATCATGATACATCTTATTGCTGCCAGGATGGATTGAGAACTTGGAGAGATGAGCTTCATCTAGGATTTGCTTTCTCAGATTCGGGTCAGATGGTACAACAAGTCAATTTCCATAATACACTCTCCCAGTCTCATCCTGTCGGAATTGCTTGTACCCTTCATCCTTCCATGAAATCTTCCTTTTGATTCGCCTCACTTCCTCATCCTTTAACTGTGCTGACCCAATTTGGTCTTCCAGAACAGACTCAAGAGATATATGGCCGAGGGTTCCATGGGAAACAATTTGCAAACTGAGCTTTCCCATCTCCTGGCACAGGGTCTCTGTGAAATTGGTTGCCATCCGGCAATTGCAATGAGTCTTGCGGCTAAGAGCATCGGCCACCACGTTGGCCTTGTCGGGGTGATAGTGCACTTCCAAATCATAATCCTTAATCAGCTCCAACCATCTTCTTTGGCGCATGTTGAGGTTGGCCTGAGTGAAGATGTACTTGAGGCTCTTGTGATCGGTGTAGATGTTGCAGTGGGTGCCCATCAGATAGTGTCTCCATATCTTTAAGGCATGAATCAATGCTGCCAACTCAAGATCATGGGTCGGATAGTTCAGCTCATGAGGTCGTAACACCCGCGAAGCATAGGCAATGACTCGGTTGTCTTGCATAAGAACACACCCAAGTCCAGTGCCAGAGGCGTCACAGTATACGTCGAACAGCCTAGAAGGGTCGGGTTGAGCTAAAATCGGGGTTGAGGTCAGCAAGTGTTTCAAGGTGTTGAAGGCTTCTTCACACTTGTTGCTCCACACAAATTTGACTTCCTTCTTCAGCAGTTCAGTCATCGGCTTAGCTATCTTGGAGAAATCCAGAATGAAGCACCAATAGTAGCCTGCTAGTTCAAGAAAACTTCGAATCTGGTGAACTGAAGTGGGTGGCTTCTAGTCCATGACTTCCTAGACTTTGCTGTGGTCAACTGCTATGCCATCCCGAGAAATGGTGTGTCCCAAGAACTTGACACTCTCTAACCAGAATTCACACTTGGAGAATTTGGCATAGAGCCGATGGTCTCTCAACCGTTGAAGAACCACATGAAGATGTTTGGCATGTTCCTCTTCGCTCCTAGAGTACACCAGAATATCAATAATGAACACCACCACGAACTTATCCAGTTCGGGCATAAACACCGAATTCATGAGATACATGAAATAGGCGGGTGCATTGGTGAGTCCAAAAGACATAACCAGGTACTCATAGAGTCCATATCTTGTGGAGAAGGCGGTTTTGGGAATGTCACAGGGTCTGATCTTGATTTGGTGATAATCGGAAGGAAGATCAATCTTGGAGAATACTCTGGCTCCAGCTAATTGATCAAACAGGACATCAATGCGGGGAAGTGGATACTTGTTCTTGACAGTCACCGCATTGAGAGGTCGGTAGTCCACACACATGCGGAGACTTTCATCCTTCTTCTTCACAAACAAGGCTGGGCAACCCCAGGGTGAAGTACTGGGTCGGATAAAGCCTTTCTAAAACAGATCATGCAATTGGGTTTTTAACTCGGCCAGCTCGGTCGGTGGCATCCGATAGGGTCTCTTGGATATCGGAGCGGTGCCAGGCTGCAGTTCAATGGCGAACTCGATATCTCTGTCTGGCGGCATGTCGGGCAAGTCATCTGGGAACACATCCGGGTACTTGCAGATAACAAGAAGGTTTTCTATCCGGGCTTCTGATATAGGGTACGCACAAGGAATTGCGTACTCAAGGTGGGTCAAGGATAGGGTAGAACTGCCATGCAAGGGTGAGTCGATGTGGAGAGCTCGGGCAGCTGCATCTAGAACCACTTGGTGTCGGGTCATCCAATCTATCCCAAGGATGATATCTATTCCTTATAGGTCAAGGATGATGAGATTCTCCCTAAAAAGAGTTTGTCCTAGCTGGATAGGTACAAGTGTAACTATCTTGTCTGAGGCTATCTTTCTTCCCGGAGTGGAGATCACATATGAACCTTTAGTGTGGCCGACACTCAGCTCACATCTCTCTTTAGTATTACTCCCGATGAAGCTATGGGAGGCTCCCGAATCAAACAAAACAACAACAGCTTGATTATGGACAAGGAAGGTACCCGTCATCACTGGCGCACCTTCGGGGAGCTCGGTCATGCTGGTGTAGTTGAGCCATCCTTGGCGAACTTGCACCTTGGGCCTTCTTCCTCTATTGGCCGTGGGGTTCTGGCCAGGCTGCTGATTCTTGTTCCTGGGGTAGTCCTTGGCAAAGTGTCCTTCCGCACTGCAGGTGAAACAGCGGTTACCATTCACAGGGCGCAGCGACGGTAAGGTCGGCCGGGGCGCCTGCTGTTGGAAATCGGGAAAACGAGGTGCCGTTGGTGGTGGAGGGCGAGCAATCCATCATCCCGATTGTTAAGTCCTGTGGGGCACCTGAGGGGGAACCATCCTGAATCTTCGAGCGGGCGGGCTCGGTAATGCCGCTGAGGCTTTCCTCTTCTGGTCAGCTTTGAAAGCCTGCATGCATTCCTCCTAAGAGATGGCCAGATTCACCAACTCGTTGTAGGTATCACCTTGATGGGATTCAGCCTTTCCTTTAGCTCCAGACTTAACCCTCTACGGAACCTATCCCTTTTCTTCTCGTCGGTATCTGCATGATAGCCAGTGTAACGGCACAGGTCCTTGAAGGCTTGTGCGTAGTGTAGGACGTCACGGCTTCCTTGGGTAAGGGCCAAGAACTCGTTGAGTTTGCGTTCCAAGACCTTCTTGAATATGATGCCCTCTGAAAGCGGTTTTGAACTCGTTCCAGCTGACAGTATGGTCGGCCGGCAGCATGGCATGGTAGTGGTCCCACCAAAGCCGGGCAGAACCACGCAGCTGTTGAGCCGCGAACCGGGCTTTGTTCTGGTCAGGACACGGGGCGGTGAGGAGTTTGAACTTGGATTCGATAGTACGAACCCAGGCTTCTGCATCGAGTGGGTCTTCAGTCTTGTGGAAGGTCGGGGGCTGCGTGCTCAAGAAGTCCTCATAACGAGCAACTTGTGGCTGCGGATGAGCCCTCCCTCCATGGGGCTGCTGTTGTCCTTGTACAATGTACCTTAGCAGCTCGGTTTGAGCCGCTAGGATGGCTTCCAGCGAAGGTGGGGGCGGACGCGAAGGAAGATCTTGCCTCTGCTCGCTGCCGCTGGGCATAGAGCCAGATCGGGTGCGGTGTGCCATCTGCAAGAGTCAACGTTCCATTAATTCCATAATCCCCAGAAGTATTCCAATTATGCGGGAACGTATATGTTAAATCCTCAAATGCGACTCTTGCCGATAGTGCAACACAACAACATTTCTCATTAAGGGGATACACACTTCTTCTTGCCATCTGTGTTAGCAACTAGCTCGGTTCTGCGCACAACCTCGGGCGAACTAAAACCGTATCCCATGGGCTCCTTTATAGCCGACCTTAGGCAACTCAGGTCGAGCGAAGCGAAACCGTACAACAAGGGGTCGGGCGAGGCGGAGACCTGCTCGAGGGGTCGAGCGCATCCGACCTTGCGACTCGGGGTCGGCCAAGTTTTGGACAGACCCACAAAAAACGGGTGTGTGGTCACAGCACCATACTCACACAACTTGGCATCCAAGGCGTGTCACAAGGGTCAAAAGTCAAGTCAAGATCTGATTTTACTAAGATCATTTCATTGCTGTTCTCCAAAACACAGGAGGAATACTCAACTCAAGGCTAACCTATTACATTACCATCCAAAACTTAGGTTGCCGAGGAGTACAACAAAAGATTAGATTCCCACAGCTCTCAACCTATGAGGGAACACTATGAGTCGGAGAAGGGGCATCGTCCTCTTCCATGTCCATACTAGACGCTCCTATTACCTCCGCAGGGTCTTCTTGTTCGTCCAGCTGCATCTCAAGGGCATGCATAGCATCGAGCTCGGCGTGGTGCTCGTCCAAATGAGCATTAGCAACTGCGAGCTCCATCTCAACTTCCATCTTCTCTTCGGCAAGCTCGATCATGCCATCCACTAGGTCTGTCACTTCTCCCTCGAGCTCGGAGATCCTGGTCTACATGTCATGGATCTGTATGCCTCTCTAGATGAGCTGATATGATCGTCCCACCAAGTCTCTCTTGGCGGCGTTAAAATGCCCTTGGTGTCTATGGCTATCCGAGCCAAGACAGCCATAGCTCGACCTTGAAGCTCAATCAGCCGATACAAGGCTGACATGCATCTGGTGGTGGTAGAGATGGTGACCAACGAATGGGAGGTTGCCAACACCTCCATGTTGTTGACGCGATCAAGCCATGCTGGGTCTAGCCGGTCCCTGGCAGGAAACAGGCCCATTGGGTCCAAAGTGACCTCAAGCGGGTGTAACCGACAGAACTGGGTGAGGATCTGCAGAGCAGCCGACTCCCAGGTATCCTCCAGAGCGTGTCCGCAAGTCAAGATTTTGAGCTGGGGCCACTTAGGCTGCACAGGGGGTGGAAGTACAACCACCTGCACGTTGCATCTCTGCACTCTGTGCTCCTGGTACATCCGTCCCACGTACAGAGGCGGGGACTAGTACCCAAACCACCTTAAGGTATCCCACAGAATAGCAGGAAAACCCTCAAAGTGTAGGCACGTAGAGTGGGAAACACCGTCAGCGCCGTACAACACGTGTCCGGGGGCAGCCATCTGGAACAAAGAACCAAAACAACGTGAGATAGAGACTCTAAAAAGAAAAACAGGTCGGGCAGGAAAAGCACTCGGATTTGACCAGAGCACAAGCTGGAAAGGTAGCTAGAAATCCTTAAAACGAAGAAAAAGCTTTTCCAAGGCAAGGTTGTAGAGAGGTGATTTCACAGATTTTTGTTCATGACACATGCACGACCTACCTCGTCCTCTCAACCAAAACAACTGCCAAAAAAAAAACCTTTGGTCTTACGCGGTTAGTGCCGGTGGCAAGGCAACCAGTACGTCTCTCCCTATAGTAGCTAGTCGATTTCTAGCAGCGTTTCCTAAGCGAACGCGGTTAGTGTACCTGCAGAAAACACAACCACATGAACCTTTCGTGCCAGCACCAACGAAAGTGTTCCCAAACATTACCGTTCACTATAGGAACGGCACCCATGCGTTCAAGGCTGCATGGATAGCACTCAACCGTCGAAATAGGTCCCCTTTGAATGGAACCGTATAACCCTTCGCATACTCGTGATGCGGAATCTGCGCACGTATGATAGACGTGGGCGAACAACCGTGACGATAGGCTCGTTGGAATCGAACCATACCAACCTTCGTATGGATTAACATACGGAACCTGTGCACGTATGATAGACGTGGGCGAAACAACCGCGATGATAGGGTCCCTTGAATAGAACTCCCTATCAACCCTCGCATACTCGTGATGCGGAACTCGGCACACGTATGATACACGTGGCGAAGTGCTTGGGGCTAGCAAGATAACCAATAAGTAATAGCCACCTAAAAATAACCCCAAAATCCCCTAGGGCCTCTCGTACTAAAGTCATCCTAAACGATCGTACGAGATTTTTCAATATTTTTCTTGCAAATTGTTATTCAAAAAGAACGTGTTCTAAGACCATGTCATCATCAGACTCCTTCATTACTCAGTGTAGCATTATGATCAAGCAGTCTCAAACTGTGAGAGGCAGATGAATCGATTCGAGTTCTTTAACCATGCATGGTGAACCTAACCTCACGACATCCACGCACCACCGAGGGTCGCTTCCTGTGTCGGCCTTCCCCATCAATTCCCTAACCCGTGTCGGGTCCACTTCCTTTGGTGCAAGGTTCCACAGACCCGGCCTCTGCCGTTCTGTGACCACTCTTGCCACCACGTGCGGTCGCAGGGGAACTTCGTTCCAAGGACAGTGGAGCGACCGCTCACGTCTAGGTTCAATCAGGTACTAGGCTTCCTGTGGCGGATCCACTTCGGATTTGCTTGATTAGTCATGATTAAGCCGCCTGATATGCGACTTTCGTGCCTAACCGAGTAAATACGAAGTGCCGTCGGATTTCATCCGATTTAACCACTTGAACAGGACCGAATAGTAAACCCACACGAAGGTGAGCGGTTCTGGAGAATACAACAAGTCCACTGAGTTAACAGTTTAACCATTTAGTTTGGCCATAAAACAACATCAGAGTTTACAAGGTTCGGAAGAAAAGCAACAGAAGGTAAAACAACGCGCGGAAGCTACTTCGTCGGGGTCGGATATCCCTGGTGAGGCCAACCGGGACATCAGTGATCCCTCTCCTCACCGTCCGAGGAGGGATCCCACTCAACCGTCCAACCCGGAGGGAGTTGGGGCGGCCAAGTGCCAGCAGAGGGAGGCTAAGAGGCAGCAACTTCACCTGAAAAAGAAGAGCCACAACAAGGCTGAGCTACTAAGCTCAACAAGACTTAACCGTCAGGGAGTACGCTACTCCACTACTTCTAGACATGCAAGGCTTTTTGGCTGAGGGGTTTGTTTGCCAAAAGCACTAGGTGTATCCCTACTTTCAAGTTTTAGCTCAGGTTCTAAGTTTATTATCCGGTCTAAGTTTGCAGCCTACTTCTAAACAAACATAGAACCAACCAAGGTATATATATCATCATCAAGACCATGTCATCATCAGATTCCTTTAATTACTCAGGGTGACATAGCGATCAAGCAGTCTCAAACTGTGAGAGGCAGACGAATCGATTCGAGTTTCTTAACCATGCATGGCGAACCTAAACTCACGACATCCGCGCACCAAAAGGGTCGCTTCCTGTGTCGGTCGTCCCCATCAATTCCCAGGCGCATGTCAGGTCCAAACTTCCCTTGGCATGCAATGCTCCACAGTCCCGGTCTCTACCGTACTGTGACCGCACTTGCACCCACATGATGCACCATGGGAACCTCGTTCCAAGGACAGCAGGGGTATAAGCCACGCCCTAGTTCAATAAGGTACTAGGCCTCCCCATCCCATACTAGGTATGAGATTAGTACTTTCAAACACTTGATCATGAACACCACCACTGTCGGGCCTTAGCAAGTTTTATAGACAGACGGGGCGATCAGCCGACCACCAAAGAGTTACCCAACACCTTGCCCCATCCATCGTCCTTATAGTTGTAACAGAAGAGGAACAACCAACTCCTACAACTCGCGAGTGACAGGAAATCACTCGGCTTTTACTGTTTCCTATTTAAGCAAAGCATCTACTCGGTCCAACAGCTAGTGTTTAGATCAAGGGAGCTAAGTTATGCATCTATGGTTCCAAACAACTCCTGTACGTAAATGCACAAGCATGTTAAAGAAGGCATGCGCAAGTTTGATAAAACACAGGGGATTCATGCATCCGGGGCTTGCCTTCGAGCAAGGAGGAGGGAAGCTGTTCGTCTGCTTGGGCGGCTTCGGCTTCTGGAGGCAGGAGCTCGGCTACACCTTCGTCTTCTGGCGCCGGGTGCAGCTCGTAGAAGCCATCGGCGAGACGCAGCTCTACACGAATGCAATGCATTGGTTAGCATTTATACGGTTATTTCAACAGCAACACTTGCAAGTTTGAGCCTAGAAACTTGCGGCAACTTACAGGAGGGTGGGGAGGTTCGCTTGAGTTGGTGGAGATCAAGATATAAGGGTCGGATGGGGAGGAACTTATGATCTGGCCCTTAATCTAGAGGAATAGATGTGCTAGGGGTCCTCAGACGTAACGCTGAAAAGTCCCCAAGTTTTACACATACAGCCTCGGTTCAAGGAAAAAGATACAGCTGAGCCCTCGGGCGAGGCGGAGAAAGGTCGGCGGAACATACAGGGTCGGGCGAGACGGAACCGGGGTCGGGCGGATAGGAGGGGTCGGACGAGGCGAACAAAGGGTCGGTAGCTTACCTTCATCTTACAGATGAGGCTTGGGGTCGGGAAAGAACAGGCTTGGGCGGAAAGACTAAGGCTTGGGACAGCGGCGAGGATGTCCGGTGGTACTCCGGCAGCGGCGGTGCTTCTTGTGGATCACAAGCAAGCTCTTGTGCAGCACGGGGAGCAAGGGCTGGTGGATTGGGGAAGGTGGTGTTTGAGCGGAGAGGAGAGTTCCTCAGACTTAGGCGGTGGCGCTGTGAGCACGAACAGGGAGCAAACGGGAGGGCAGCGATGGCAAAGGGGAACTCCGGCGGGGCTTCGGCATTCCCTTTTTATAGCTGCGTGGAAGAGAGAAGGGGGAGCGGCGCGAAGGCCGGGGAAGAAGCGATGGAGTGCTCTGCCGGGGCGGCGATTGAGCGACAAGGGCGGTGGAGCAGGACTTCGGGGATGACACCGGCGGTCATTGGGCACCGATGTCAGGGCGGCGCAGGTGCGGGTTTGCCGGTGGTTGAGATTTGGTGGAGGTGGGCGTCGTCATGCGGTGGATCTGATGGAAGTGACTGGGGAAACGGCGCTAGAAACGAGGGCGCACAGGTGAGAAGACAGGTGGCTGTAGTCGCGCGGGCGAGCGCGGAGCAACAGATTGTCGGGGCGGAGCTTCTGACAAGGCAGAAAAGGAGCTGTCGCTGCCCCGGTCTGGGTTGGTGAAGGAGGAATCGTCGCGTAGCGAGGACCGGGGCGGCGCGACTGTGGAGGGGTGACGGAAAAGACGGGCGGCATCGGGCTCTGCAGCCGGGATCTGGCGATGTGATGATGGGCGCGGGCGGCGAGGTGCTGCAGAAAGGGTAGTAGAGGAGCTTCCGCTGCGATTGGGGAAGGGGGCGCGAGAATCCATCCGGTCGTGGCCGGCGACGAGGCGGAGCGGCGGGCATCGGAGAAGTTGAGCCACGAGGCTAGGGAACTCTGAAGCGGGCATGCAACTCGAGTGCGCCTGTTGCGGGAGATCTGGGAGAAGGATCTCGTGGGTCCACCGGTCAGTCTCGGTGGTCCACGGCTCAAATTGAAGGGAGGCGTTGTGGGAAGACTTAGAAAGATCCGACGGTGGGTTGGGGGTCGGCGGGGTCGGAACTGGGGGGAAAACACGGCGAGGGTCGGATCAAAGGGGTCGGGAGATCTGGAGGTTGAGCACTTAGGCTTGGTAAACTGAGACAGGTGATCAGGGACTCGGATTAAGATTAACGCGAAGGATTTTTATCCGAGGCCGTTACACTTCCCCATCCCATACTGAGTATGAGGTTAGTAGTTTCAAACACTCTATCACGAACACCACTACTGTCAAGCCTTAACAGATTCCATAGACAGATGGGGCGATCAGCCGACCACCAAAGAGTTAACAAAAACCCTGCCCCGTCCATCATCCTTATAGTTGTAACAGAAGGAAAACAACCAACTCCTATAACTCGCGAGTGACAGGAAATCACATGACTTTTACCGATTCCTAATTAAGCATAGCAACTACTCGACCCAACAAACTAGTGTTCAGATCAAAGGAACTATGTCATGCATCTATGGTTGCACACAACTCTTATACGTAAATGCACAAACATGAGAAGGAAGGCATGTGCAAGTTTAGAAAGTTGGGTTCATGCTCCAGGGCTTGGCTTCAAGCGGAGGGGAGGGGAACTGTTCTTCAGCTGGGGTGGCTCCGGCTTCTGGGTTTTGCAGCTCAGCTACAGCTCCACCTTCGGGCGCCGGGTGTAGCTCGTAGATGCCGTCAGCGAGGTGTAACTCTACACGGATGGAAATGCAGGAGTTAGTGCTTAGACGGTTATTTCAACAACACTTGCAGTTAAAGCTCGGATACTTGTAGCAAAGCTACAGAAAAAGTGGGGGAAGTTCACTTTAGTCGGTGGAGAACATGATAAAAAGGGTCGGATGGGGATAAACTTGTGATCTGACCCTTAAACTAGAGGAATAGCTATGTTGGGCCCTCAGGCTTAACGCAGAGAAATCCCGATGTTTTACACAGATACCCTCGGGTTAAGGGAAAAAATACAGCCGAGTCCTCGGGCGAGGCGGATAGGGATCGGCGAACAGACAGGGTCAGGCGAGACGGAAAGGGGTCGGGTGAACCGGTAAGGGGTCGGCAGCTTACCTTAAGGTTTATAGGTGAAGCTTTGGGGTCGGGAAGGAGCAGACTTGAGCGGAAGACTAAAGAACTAAGGCTTGGGTGGCGGTGAGGTCTGACGGTGCTCCGGCGGCGGCGCAGCTTCTTGTGGGCAACAAGGAAGCTCTAGCACAACACGGAGGAGTAGACGGTTGGGTGGATTGGGGAGAAGCGGGTCTGAGCGGAGAATGGAACTTTTCGAGATTTCAGCAGAAGTGCTCAGGTGCTCTTAGAGTAGGGGCGGTGAAACAGTAATGGCAAAGGAAATCCGGTGGGACTCTGGCCTTCCTTTTTATAACGGCGTGGAAGAGAGAGATTTCAAGCGGCACGAAGACCGGAAGAAAAGGATGGAGTGCGCTGCCATGGCGGTGATTGAGCGGCGATGGGCGGCGGAACAGAGCTTCGGAGATAGCGTCTTCGGCCATTGGGCACTGGAGACAAGGCGGCGCAGGCGCGGTTTTGCCGGGATTTAGATTTGGTGGAGGCGGGCGTCGCCTGGTCATGTCGAGCGGCGGATTTGATTGGTGTGACAGGGAAAAAGGCGCTACAAGCAAGGTTGCCACAGGCGAAAAGACACAACGAGCGGTGGCGAAGGCGAGCGCGAAACAGCGGCATTGTCGGAGCATGTTACTGGCGGGGCGAGAAAAGGAGCGATCGCTGCCGGAGTCGGGGTTGGCGAGGGAGGAATCATCGCAGAGCGAGTCCGTGGGCGGCGCGATTGTGGAGAGGCGGAAAAGCCGGAAGGCATCGGGGCTTGCAGCCGGGGATCCGGCGAGATGATGGGCGTGGGTCGCGAGGCGGTCTGACGTAGCAGCGGCAAAACTCTGCCACGGCGGTGACGGACACCTTGGCGCGGCCGGCGAGGGCACGAGCGAGACAAGGCGATGCAGAAAGGGTTGCAGAGGGCTTCCTCTGCGATTGGGGAGGAGGGTGCGGGAATCCATCCTGTCGCGGTCGGCGACTAGGCGAAGCGGCGGGTGTCGGAGAGATCAGGCCACGTGGCGGAGAAGCTCTGAAGCGGGTGCATGCTGCTTGAGCACGTCTGTCTCAGGAGATCTGGGGAAGAGATCTGCGGGTCCACCAGTCAGTCTCGGTTTCTCCTCTGCTCCAAGATGGAAAGGAACACTGCCTTTGAACTTAGAAGAACTGGTGGTCTAGGGTCGGGTTTTCAGGGGTCGGGGCTAAGAACCGGTTTTGAAGCGCTTAAGCTCAGGGGGCTGAGACAGAGGGATTAGGGACTCAGATTAGGATTAACTCAGCTGATTTAACCAAGGTCATTACAGCAGCACCCTCAACCCCGACGTCAGGATTTTAATTGGGATCTCCTGGGACTGAACCAGCACAACCTAGCTTCCGTAGACTCAGCCTTCTCCAAAGACGAAATCAAATATGCCATTCAAAACATGCTGAGTGATAAAGCGCCAAGGCTAGATGGATTCACGGGACTCTTCCTAAAATCGTGTTGGGATATCATCAAGAACGATGTGATGGCAGCAGTAAATGCGTTTTATGCCCTCCGCTACAACAACCTCCAGCTAATCAACACGGCTAATATTATCCTTTTATCGAAAAAAGAGGGAGCAGATTGCATCCAGGATTTCAGGCTCATAAGCCTCATCCATTCTTTCATCAAAATCATCACTAAGGCATTGGCGCTTAGGCTGCAACCACACATGAACTCCATCGTCTCTAAATGCCAGAGTACTTTCATCAAGAAACGCAATATACATGACAACTTCATGACGGTGCGTAACACAGCGAGGCGGTATCACAGAGGGAGAGTACCTGCCATCTTCATCAAGCTGGACATTGTGAAAGCCTTTGACTCCATTAGGTGGGACTATCTCCTCTCACTTCTACAATGCCTAGGCTTCCCAACATGCTAGCATGACTGGATCGCGGCGATTCTCTCCACTTCCTCCACCTGCGTCCTTCTAAACAGGGTCCCAAACCAGCCTACCACGCAGGGCAGGGGACTACGTCAAGGTGATCCTTTGTCTCCACAACTCTTCATCATAGCGGTTGATCCACTTCAAAGGATTTTGGAGCTGGCAACTGAGTTGGGACTCCTTACCAAACTACGTGGCCGGACACTATCATGTCGTATATCAATGTATGCTGACGACGCGGCAATTTTTATTGCACCGAGGAAGGAGGAAATAGATGCACTCGTCAACATCCTGGACGGATTTGGTGAAGTAACAGGGCTCAAAACAAACTTCCACAAATCAATGGTCGTCCCTATCCGCTGAGAAGGAGTACAGCTCAATAAAGTTCTGCATAACCTACCTACCAAGCGCACATTATTCCCTATCAAGTATCTAGGCCTTCCATTGTCCACACAACACCTAAGGATTGTTGACTTCCAACCACTAGCGGACAAAGCTATTGGGAAACTTACCAGTTGGAATGGAAGGAAAATTACTATGGCCGGCAGACTCACGCTCGTCAAGGCCGTGCTGACTTCTCAACCGGTGTTCCTACTGACGGCCCTGAAGGTGCCTAAAGAAATTATGAAGAGCATTGATGATAAGAGAAAATAGTTCTTATGGGCGGGAACTGAACGCATCACGGGAGGTAAATGCAAAGTAAACAAGGTGCGATCGGCAAGGCCGAGGAGAGGGGGTGGCTTAGGGGTCCTACACCTAGCAAAATTCGCTCGAGCATTGCGTCTACGGTGGCTTTGGCATGACTGGGTGAATGAGGGTCCACTCTCGGACCAACGGGATATTCCTTGCTCACAAGCAGACCACAAACTTTTTGCCGCGGCAACCACGATCACAATTGGGGATGGCAAGAAAGCATCCTTCTGGCATAGCAGTTGGGCACAGGGACAAAGGCCGAGAAACATGGCCCAAAATTTGTTCAGTACCTCCAGGACGAAGAATAGGACCCTGCACGATGCTATGACCGATGATGTTAGGACACGAGACTTAAACCTACTACACCATGGCTTCTCTATGACACATTTTGTAGAGTACCACCATCTATGGGTTGCAGTCAACCGAATATAGCTACGCCTAGATCAGCCTAACACCATCATATGGAAACTTACAGCGAATGGGCAGTATAGTTCGCAATTCTGCCTACCAAGCTCAATTCTTAGGATCAATGACAACTAACTTCGACACCATCATTTGGAAAACGTGGGCACCACCGAAGTGTAAATTTTTTAGCTGGCTAGCCGTACAGGACAGAATATGGACAGTGGATTGGCTAGAGAGACAGGGATGGCCTAACCGGCCGCAATGCGCACTTTGTAACACAACTCAAGAGACTGGCCTTCATCTTTTCACAGAGTGCTCTTTTACAAAGACAATATGGGCAGAGATGGGTGCATGGACACGATATGCTTATATTGACCCAGGCCACTAGGACGGACCTGAGTCTCTACATAGTTGGTGGACAGCTTTGGTGTCCGCTCAGGTGGCCAACAGGAAAGGGCTGCGAAGCTTAATTATTCTCGTCCTATGGGAAATTTGGAATGAAAGGAATGCTAGGATTTTTCAAAACAAGGAGCAGACGATCCATCGGATGGTAAGTAAGATCAAAGACCAGGCGGCTACATGGATTGCGGCAGGTGCAAAGCACCTAGAGTCCTTCATTAACGCGGTGAGGGATCTGTAGTATCGAGTTTTTTTAGTACTCTTTCATTTCTCCTTTTTGCTTTGGGATGTGCGTGTACAGTATGTATAGAATTTTTGTACTTTGCCCATCAGGCATTCCTCCGCTTTTTTAATATAGCAGTAGCTCTCCTGCTTGCTCGTTTCAAAAAAAAAGTGTAGCCATCTCCATCAAAGTAGTCAAATTGCCTCCATGATGGTAAATATTTTTAAGAAAGAGAATGCTGGGTACTTTGATGAAAGAGCCCTACTCTGTAATTGGCACTCTTTCTTAATATACATACATGACTTAAAAGGAGTGCCTATTGTTTTCTTGATGAGGTAGCCTATCAGAGCAGGACATTTAAGCAAGACTGCAGAGTAACTTTGTAGCCGTCTGCATGACTGCCTCCATCAGAGTAGGCATTTGAGCAAGCGGGCTGAGTACCTTCATAATCAGCAAGTTAAGTGGGTCTTGCTCATTTGTGTCTTGATTAAGCATTAGCATCACGGGTGATGTGATTAACCATCGCCTATTAGCCTAGTACTTCCTCTGTTTCAAAATGTAGGTCGTTTTGACTTTTCAAGATATAATATAGATTATATTTTACTAGATTTTGAAATGGAGGGAGTATGTCACACCCGGTTTTAAGGACAAAACCGAGTGCTACCTATATGTATGCCAGGATCAAGTTTCATATATATAGTGACATCATAAGTGAATAACAGCAACAGTATCACGTAAAGAAACACAATAAAGACTTACAAACCATCAGAGATACATAGCTTAAATACTGAAAACGGAGGCTCCAAACTTCACAGGCAATCGACTGGGGGTTGTGTACGCCTAGAACTCAGCATCATCTTCGGAATACTTCACACACCTTCTTCTTCTAAGCAGCAGTAAGCAACGGTGAGTATGGTTGGTACTCAGCAAGGCCACAAGAAATAACCAAAATTTATGATTTAAGTCCATCTTTAAGTTTAATTAATCATGTGAGGGTCCAGGCCGCTCTTGACCGTGAGCACGACTGATCGATCAGTTTTACACTCTGCAGAGGTGGCACATCTTTACCCACAAGTCGCGTAAAAGTTCAAAGAACTTTGGACCCAACCATGCGGTCCTAGCTAGGCACCATACCACACTTCCGAGGTGTGATTGCATAGGGACGCTACAAGGCCTTTACAAAGATTCGCTAGTAAGTGGTAACCCGCTAAGGTTTCAGGTCGAAGCAGAGCATAACAGTCCCCTAGTGGGTACAGTGTCTTAGCAAAGCCCACTTCCCAAGAGAGCGAGTGCTATACACCATCAACGCCTCCCCTCTTGCCCCTTCGGTAAGCTTACCCCAGACTAGAGTTTCTAATTATTCAGCCAAGACCAGAGCCATTTAGTCTTGTGCTAGCACTATTTCCCTGGGTGGTTCTCCATGTTCCGATAACATAATCATGATATTATTAACAAAGCATAGGTAGAAGGATGGTTAGGGACACTTGCCTTTCTCCAACAGAAAGTTACTCTTACTGCTCTTCAGCTTCTTGCTTTCTTGAAACTCTTACTCTTCAAAACTTCGGAATAGCGATCCTTCTACTCGGAGCAAACATCGACACAAACATACAAGCAACAAAAAAGTACAACTAAGAACAATACACCAAAACAAAAGACAGGCTTTAAAACAGCGTACTAAAGGACATGACTCGATTCTAGGATTACGCGGATGTAGGAATGCTTCAACGGAACTATGGTTGAAAAGATAAAGCTATCGAGAGTTTTGAGTTATAAAAGAAAGATAAGAGCTACCAGCTTCATTTATTTTAGTTGAGAAAAGCAATGTAAAGATATTTCAGAGGAATATCCTTAGTTAAAATTAATCAAGTCATATGTATATTTTTATAAGAAACGACGGTGTAAAGCTTAGTCCAATTTTATTTATAAATATTTAAGTACAATTTATTAAAATTAATCATTTAATTTAAAAATAAGATACATGTAGACATATAAGCGTATAGCTTTACATTTCGAGTTCAACTAAGTAGATTAAATTAAAAACACATTTATATTTATATTAGCCAAATTAATATTTAATTATGAAAACTCGAGATATAACCTATATAGATTTTGTTTAGAAACAAATTGAATAAACATTAATCAAATTGAATTTAATTTATGAAATTCCAAGGTATAACTCTAAGTGGCTTTTAATTGGAAGAATTATTTAGATAGGCATGAATCCAATTAACTTTAGTTTATGAAAAACCGATATATAACCTAATTGGCTTTTATTTAGAAGAGGGTATGAAGTAGGCATTGATCAAATTAACAATTATTATGAAAAACGATGTTTAACACTAAATAGATTTTATTTAGAGAAGAACTCGTTTGTCAGGCATTAATCAATTTTAATATAAATTTTATTTTCAAAAACATGTGTGAAGGAAAACTTTACCACTAACGTGTAATTTACATTGTTATGCATCTAACATAACTTGAACGAGGTTAAACGAAGCTCAAACGTAGAATCTATGGGTTAAACGACATTGCAGGGGTCTAAACATAATTAACCGTAGACTTGGAGGGTTAGCTGAGAAGATTGACAAGACACAAGGAAACAGGGCTTGTGAAAAGCTGAAAACTCTGGGTTAGATCTGCAAAAGGTCAAGGTTTGGATTAGTTTGAAAGGATCTCAAAGTTACAGGGGGTTTTCTACAAGGTTTGCAAGACACAAGAAATAGGAACAGAAATTAATCAGATTCTCGAGGGGCTAGATCGAAAAGCAGCGCTTCATCTTCTTCCTCACGCCAGGGGCATGGCGCAGCTCCTAGCTGGCGGCCTGCCGTCGTTCCGGCGCGGCTGAGGCCTGGGCGGGTGGTGCAGACGCGATGCGCAGGCAAGGAGGCAACAGTGCGCGTGCGGCGACGGCACAAGCAAGCAGGAGGTGGCTGGGCGAGCAGGACGAACGGACCAGGCGGCGGCCATGGTTACGGATGGTTCAGTTGCATACAGAAAACACGAGAGAAAGAGGAAGATGGAAAGCCGAAAACGAAGTCCGATCTCGCGGATGAATGGCAAAATGGAACGATATCGATGAGACGAACAAGATGGTGTGCTCACCTTCGGCCAGAGATGAACAATGGCGGCGGAAAAGCTTGCCGGAGTTGGGAAAGACGACGGAGCCGACATCGGATTCACGCAATCCATGACACCATGACGTAGAGCTCGAAGAGAGGAACTCCATGGTGGTGTCGTTTTTCGCCGGAAGTCCACAGTTTCGCCAGAAAAGCTCGCCGGAGTTTGGCGAAGACCGATAAATCTACGGAGTTAGAGAGGCAACTCGTGAAAAAGTTTGTAGATCTGAAATCCTCGCGTCGAGACGAACGCGGTGATATATATATACAGGCTAGACTCGGAAAAAGATATTTTCAAGTTGACTTTTTATTTTCGGAATTTCTGATTTTATTCATCTGCGCGAAAACAATTCCAGAAATAGTCGGACTCGTTTTCTAAAGCGAGAAAAATACCTAGAAAATTCTGAAAAATCTGAGATAAATCTCAGAGATGAATTGGGATACAAAGAATCCAAATAAAATACTTGGAGCTCGTGAAAAGAATTCTAGAACCTTCCAAAAATTGGATTTAGCTCTAGGAAAAGGAGAATAAATTCTAGAAAAAGCTGGAAAATTCTCATAAAAGTATGGGCAACGTCTAAACGCATTTTTCAAACTTTTGCACTCAAAAAACACCAAGATGCAGTGACATGAATGCACAGACATAGAACAACATTATTTAATTTAGAAAAGCAAATAATTATTTTTCCTATACTAAATTTCCTGTAAAGAAAAATAAATGTTGGGAAAATTTTAAAATTATGAGAAAATCATTGTTCAATTACTCTTTTTAATCATATCCTGAAATTCAAAAATTTCAGGTGTAACAGAGTAGCATATATACACTTATTTCTATCTTTTAGTCTTTACAATAAAGAAGCTTTGGTACTTAGTAACGACCAGTAAGGCCACCGTCATCAAGAAAACTATAAGCTTTTGTACTTAGCAAAAGAAAAACACCACTGTAACCACTCACTGAAAAGAATATTTCTCAGGCTCCTGATCGAGTTTAGTTCCTACTACCTCTAAGGAAAGAGCACAAGTAAATCATGTGTGTTGCCCCCTACTACCCCCCCCCCCCCCCCCCAACCCAACTCAATTCTAAACCACTGCCCAGGTTTCGAAGCATGAACGCATTCTTGAATAGCTTTCATTTTTTCCTTGGCATCCATGGCAAGGTGTGGGCCGAAATATGTCCCTTTGCTAGATTCCGACTTTTTCATTTTTTCCTTGGCATCCATGGCAAGGTGTGGGCCGAAATATGTCCCTTTGCTAGATTCCGACTATAAGTTCTACAACTATGTCCATAGAGGTCTTCAATGGGAAACATCATAATGCTTTCGTGATAACTATTGTTGTAAAAGAACTATGCAGATGGCAAACATGTACCCCGACTCTTACCATAAATAATGGCACATTCCCAAAGCATATCTTCATCGATTTATTTAGTCTTTCCATTATTTGACCTCTAGTTTGAGGATGATAAGAGGTGCTAAAGGAGATAAATACCATTGACACTGTAAAGGCTCTTCCAAAATTGAGGAGTAAATTAAGTACCTAGCTCGATCAGAAACAATGGATTAGAATCCTTTGCAGAAATATAATAGGTCATACACTTTTTTTATTGAAGTTGATAAAGTAGCCAAACTTTTTTATTGTAATGCATTAGAATCCTTTGCAGAAATATAATAGGTCATACACTTCTCTTTCATATCATCACTTATTATGACGCATTATATAAAAAACAGGACACTAAATATGAAATTACAGCAAGTGATGCCCATGGCCTGTGCCTAGGCTTGATAACTCGGAATGAGTAATAGATAATCTTGAATGTGGTTCATCTTCATACCTCCTTCTGAACGTCCTTGAGATTAGTTGTGAGATTGAGCGATTCCCCCAGTTTCACAACATTGTAGATGCGCTTGCACTGAACATGAGGGTACGGTACCACGGCAGGTTGTCTTCACTAAGGAACTCCTCCGCAGGGCCGATGAGACAGTCTAAGGGCACAATTTAGGTCACCACCGATGTCCGCGCCCGTGCTGAGTTGGTCGTCACACGGTGCTCTATGCTCTTGAGCAACCCATTGGTCACAACCTCAAGTTGTTGGCCAAAGTTGACGACGAAAGCTTGGGGTAAGGGCTTGACCTTGATCCAGTCACCCTTGCAGGCGACCTCGAGGCCAGGGACCATGCTTGGGAGGAGTATGGTGATGACATCCCAGTCGCAGTCCGGTGGTAGGCCGAGTGTATTGCTTGGGTCCGGACATGGGGGGTAGTGGTTGATGTCAACAGTCACATGATCGCAACTAGTTCCTGTTGGCAACAGTCATATATGCAACTAGTTTTTTTTTTTCTCCAAGGGTATGCAACTAGTTCTTGTTGCCATGTTATTACTTTGCATGAGGGTCTCATAAAATATTTATCAAGGGTACCAACTAGCAGTTTACATCCAAGGACTCAAGGGCACTTGGTTTAATTTTCTAGATTCTAATTAATAGATTTTTTTTTGTCTCATAACGTGGTGTCACAATAGTTCCTCAACTGTACTATATGAATTATGGTAGCAACACTTAGCTGTGTCATCGTACAAGACTTTACCTGTTTCCATGATCCAGTTATCCTCAATTGTATGTAAGAATTAGCATAGGAATACTCTGACATGTCATCATACATCTGTAATAGATGAATTATAATAGGAATACTTTGACGTGTCATCATACATCAGTAGGACAGGTATACATATGTTACATTCGAGCAGCAGCTCAATGTAACTTATATCCAAGGTCTGTACAGAGATATGACAACTGAGAAAGGACAAGGTCAAACAATCTTGAAGGTCTTCTGCTCATTTTGCTTCATCTCTCCTTTTGAATGTTCCTGAGGTTGGTTCTGAGATTGAGCGATGACCCCAACTTTACAACATTGTAAATGGGAACTCCTCCGCAGGTCCAATAACACAGTTTTCAGTAGGCGCGATGGACATTGCCACAGACGTCCGTGCCAGCGCCGAGTTGGTCATCACACGGTGCTCTATGCTCTTCAACATCCCATTGGTCACAACCTCAAGTTGCTGGCCAAAGTTGACGATGAAGGCGTGCGGCACAGGCTTAACCTTGATCCAGTCGCCCCCTGTAGACAACCTCAAGACCAGGGACCCGGCCCGGGGCCGGGACGAGTATGGCAATAAGGTCCCTATCACAGTGTGGTGGCAGGCCAAGCGTGATACTTGGGTTTGGGCATGGAGGATAGTGGTTGATGTCAAGAGTCACGTAGCCACCGCTGAGGTTCCTCCCCCTCAAAGTAGTCAAAGTGGGAGCCCCATGCCCTCAGAGAGCAGCCGCAACAGCTCCATTGCCAAGCCTCTCGCCAGCAATGTGAAATTCTCAACAACCTCCCTAAAACAATAGTCAAAGGTAAGCAAGATTTAAGTTATCATTTACAGTCCTTGTAAAGATAATTAACAAGAGGTATGAAATTTACAATTTGAGTTTGAAAAAGGACATGTATAGGTACTGATTTTGAGTACCTCTTTTGTTACTGTCAGTGATAGGATTCCGGGCCTATCTTCATAGTTAGGGAACTTGCATAATTTACACCATTGATCTTTGATTACTTACCGGAGCCTCTGGGGCTTGTCAGGCCAGTCCTTGGTGCTATTACCGACGGGGAAGTCATAGGCAAAGCGGAGGCAGTCCCGCCAGTACCTCTCACCGCCGGTCTCATAGGTGGTGCCGGAGAAAAGCCGAGTGGCCTTGTTTACATCCTCTGAGAAAAGGTCCACCTTATCCGCCGCCGGCAGCCGCAAGAACTCCTCGCCCACCGCCGCCATGTCCTGCATCACGCCATCACCTGCTCAGTGATGCCGTGGTTAATCACCTGCATGTCCATAAACCTATTTAGCTAGGGTGATGCAAATTTGGATTCATATCGATTTAACGGGGAATGATATATGTTAGAGTAAAGTACGTCTTGACATGTTTCCTCTCGCCCTGACCCATCACAAGGGGAGCGAAAGTCAAGATTTGCTTTATCAGGTATCAGACGGGAACTGCGAGCAAAAAAATTACCTTTCAAAAGTATTACTACAGTCATATTGATAGTAAATGCGTGAATGTGATGGACAAAAAATCTGCACTAGTCCCTGAACTTGTAACGCTGTGTCATCCTGGTACTCAAACTCGCAAAACGCATGAATAAATCCCCAAACTTACTAATTGTGTCATATGAGTCCCAAATCTTCGAATCTAAACTTAAACAGCCTACATGGAAATGCTGACTGTGCTATGACATGGACCCGGCATACGGGGCTCATGTGGCAGCTCCAATTTTTTTTTCACCCCGACAAGCAACAATAACTGAGTTATCTTCTTCCCGAGCAGCTCAGCCAGCCATGGACTCCACGCCATCTATTCTCTTGCACCGAAGAAAACAACATAGGTCTTCTCTTCGTTCTTCTCCATGAAACCAAGAAGCAAGTTATCAACTCCCATCCTCTGCTCGAGCAGAGCACTACAACCCACCCACGCCCATCGATATCAAGCTGCTGATGATACCCAGTTACCCACACTCTGCTCGATTATATGCTGGTGTGGCCGGTGAAGCTTTTTGAGTTGAGGCACGCGGCGGAGAGCGAGGAGAGGACCTGCGCCGGCGCGTGCGTCTACAAAGCTGCCAGGAGCTCGCGAGCCCCCTTTGCTCGGAGCTCGCCCCACCACCTGCAGCTTGCGACGCTGACCAAACCAACCAGCCTGGATCCAGAGGTCATGCGGCCTCCTGAAGCTTGCGCCGCCTGGATCCAGCGTCTAGTTTGGAGCTCGTGCCGCAAGATGTGCGGGTGCGGCGCAAGGACGGCAGCCCGATGAGGCGGGCGGCTGCGACGCGAGGCGCGAGACGGAGCAGAAAGCACGGGAGTGGCATCGGCAGGATCTCGAGCTCCACCCTCCACAAGGCGCTCTCCCTCTTCCGTCGGCGTTGAGGCCGCCATGGCTGGATCAGAGAGAGGGTGGAGGACTGGTAGAGGAGGGGGCGGTGGGAGGGGAAGAGACAGAAAGAGTAGAGACGGCCTGGCACGTGGGCTCCACATGTTGGGTCTTGTAATAGCACAATCAGCGTGCCACGTGGCGGTTTAAGACTAGATCAGAAAATTTGGAACTCATATGGCATAATTAGCAAGTTTAGGGATCTATTTGTGCATTTTGCGAGTTTGGGAACTAGGATAACACATTGTTACAAGTTTAAGGACCGGTATATGTTATGCTTGGTTTGGAGTTTGTAATGACCGGCCTGGAAGAAGCCGAGCTCCTTGCCGGCGTCGAGGATGGCACGGCAGACCTCATCGCGGCTGCAGGACATGTCGATGACGGGTAGGGAGACAACAACGGAGGTTACCGGTGGGACCTGGTTGGGAGGGAAGATGAAGCAGTCCGGAAGGGACGTGTGGGACAGTTGAGTGGATCATGTTCTCCATGGATGAACCAGCGGAGGGGTTTACGGCATCTGAAACGTTGGTTTGGTCGGTTAACAATGGCCGTATGCTCAAAATGTGGTACGCGTGGCTTCTGGTGTTGGTTTGATTTATTTACCCGCCACCGTTGGGTTTGTCTTGTGTTGTTTGCGGCATCTTTAATTTACTTGATTGATAAAGGTATCTTGGCTTTGCATATCGTCATTTTGATATGTTTGTATGTGAGGGCCAGTATACATATTTCTAAGAATTGTTTCATGGGTGTTGTACGATTGTACTTTATTTGATTCCATAAATGTAATAATGCTTCTCGTTAAAGTGCGATGGATCGCGTGTGTCTGGGTTGTTCCTGAGTCCATATGTACAATATTCTCCTTCTTGAGTGTCAGCGGCATAGCTAGAAAAAAAATTATAGGTGGGGCGAGTTCTAACGAGAAAGTGGACCAAACAGCTTGAGAACCAAATCACACCGGAATCAAATACTATGATCTCACAAATTAAGGAACAAAAACTACAATCACACAAATTATGGTGAAAAATAAATTGTACCAAGACCAATTAGTCGATTGTGGGGTGTAGGCCGCTCCTGCTCAATCTGCGAGACCGCAAGCTCGCTTGACCGATGGCCACCGCCTGGTCCGCTACACGGGACATGGTCGTGAAGCCGTTGAGGGCAGAGGCACCAGCCGCTGGCTCAGCCCTCGGATGTGGCGCTCGGCTGCTCCTTCCATCTTGAAACCGGCAGCGAAACTTCTTATCTCTGCCGGTTTGTCTGTGCGTCGCGCATTGGATGGCTAACCGGCAGTGTAAACACCGGTTCAGCATGCGATACGGCGGCGAAGACCAGCACTGTGTTCACCGCCGGATCATATGCCAGGCCGGCGGTGAACACGTTTATCACTGCCGATAACACATCATTCTGGGATACCGCCAGTTCTCACATAACCGACAGTGAAAGTCCCGGCGATAATTAAATTTTCTGTAGTAGTGTAAATGAAATGCCACGTACTCTTGCAAACAACAAAATGAAGTGATCCATGGGAAGACCTTTGTGTAGCTAGATGAGTTGTCAGCTGCGCGCGCTTGTCTAAACAAAAACATGTTGTGGTTAGAAAAAGAAAAAACAAATGAGTCCAGCATCAAGGCACGTATCAGCATTGCCTCCATCCATTGCTAAATTAAACTTCAAGGAGGAATCGAGCAGCACACAGCAGTGAGGTCGTTCTTTACGCTTCTGGATGATGGGGTCACGAGGGCTAAAGCACGCATGGTATTTGCATATGTTCCTAAAGAACAAAGACGCTGTTTAGTTGCAATACCTCACTCCTGGAATTTCTCAGTAATCAAGCGAAGAATCGTGACGTTGTACCTTGTTGTTGAATTGCATATATATGTGGACCAGAACCCGGCCCGTTCGCTCATGCCTATACATCTCGCACTGTCTCCATTCTGCTGCCACAGCAGTTTCTAATTCTAAGCGCGTAGGGCGTAGGCTGCATGCCCTCTGCTAGGGGGGTAGCCTCGAGTACCGTACTGTCTGATGTGGTATCTCAACATGACGTGGCGCAACGCCGCCGGTCAATCCTCTGGCGGTGCTCCACCACCCGCACCCTGTGCGTCCAATGCTACAGGAATGGATGAGAAGCAGATGATGCAGGGTGCGGTGGTGTTCACGGCGGTGCTCATGGCCATCCTGGGCGGCACTTTATGCGTCATGGGGCTGGAGCGCCTGATCCGCGGCCGCTTCACTCTCTTCTCCATGGTGCGCTTCCTGCTGCGCTTCACCTTCATCCTTTTCCTCCCCCTCTTGTCCTACATGCGCGCCAACGCCAAGGAAGGGGAGATCCTCTTCGTGCTCCTCTGGATGCTCCTCATAGAGCTCTTCCGCAAGAAGGTGGAGGCCATGGTCCCACCATCAGCCAACGGCTCCTTCTCCAGATCCGTCAGCCGGTTCAGGCTGATGGGTCACTCCGACGAGGTGACTCGTCTGGTGTGGATCGGCTACCTCATCTACTCCAACGTTGACTGGGAGTGTGAGAAAATTAAACTCTTGATGATGCCCATGTTTGCCATCCTATGGTCACTGGCTGTGGCGAAGCTGGGTCAGAGGGTGCTCAACGAATGGAAGGCCCAGGACTCCCTGTCTGCCGCGGGCAGCGCTAACCTCATTGCAGGATATATGCAGCATGTCCTAGAGCAGGAGGAGGAGGAGGGGCGCCGCCGTAGCGACGGTGGCAGCAGCGGCTCGGGTGCTGCTGCTGGTGCTTCGCCTGATCCTGATCTTGACGCCGTAATGGGCAATTGCCAGTACGTGGTGATGGGAGAGGAGAAGCTCGTGCTCAACAAGAAAGAGAGGCGGCGACGACAGACGACAGGCTCCAAGGTACTCATCACCACTCCTCACTGTGGCTACGGTGTGGGGAGGTTTCCCCACGACCAAGATGAACTAAAGCATGTTCATCTCCTCGTCGACCTCGACAAGGTCAAGAATTTAGTCACAGTGAAGGACATATGGCAGAACCTAGGAAGTTGGCTAGCGCTCTTTGGAAACAGAAGACCAAAATTCATCGATCACATGTGCCTCATGTGCCTCTCATTCTCCCTCTTCAAGCTGCTGCGCCGCCGCTTCGAGCACTACCCCATGGTGGAGGTCGGCTCCAAGATGGCACGGCGGCTAATGGTCGAGGGCCTCCTCAACGACCATGAGCCGGCAGCCGCTGACAATGCGTCGAGGGCATTTAGAGTGATCCAGCTGGAGCTCGACTTCCTTGACAACTACTACCAGGCCGGCGTCCCGGTTGTGATGTCGGCTCCTTGGCTTTTCTTCATCAACTTCCTCTCGTCCCTCCTCTTTGTGTCGATATACGTTCTTGCCGTTGCCATACTATTGTTAATTCCTCGTGACGATACCGAATCCCTAACCAAATACTTTGTTATTACCATGCTGCTTGTGATGACCCTCCTCGCAGTTGAAATCACAGACTTCCTCACTACCTACTTGTTCTCCAATTGGTTTCTAGTGCACCTCCTATGCTTATACGTGGCCCCGGGGGGCTGCCTGTGGAACTTCCTGGTCAAGCCAATCATTTGCTGCTTCATTGCGTACCGCCTTTTCGTATTCAACTCACTCAAGCTAGTGCTTAAACTCACTGGGAGGCCAGTTAACGAGAAAAAGATGAAGACCAGGCAGGTATCCATCCTCCAAGTCTGTGAGCCAGTTCACAAAATGTTTGCATGGGCGTCTCAGGTGACGCTGCCAACCGAAGCCAAGGTAGCCATTGTCAGGGGCTTGAAGAAAAGTATCAACAACCCAGACACCGGCGGCGATGTCAGCCTACCGCATGACATAAGTGGCTTCAGTATCCGAGGAAAAACTACCACCGAGATCATCCTGGCGTGTCATCTAGCCACGGAGCTATTGGAGGTAAAGCATGGCAAGCCGAAGAAGAAGAAGAAGCCGAAGCAGAAGGAGCAGAAGCCCGAAGACTGGGACCACCAGACCATGGCAACTACCCTGTCAAGGTACTGCATGTACCTTGTGGCGCGTGTCCCCGAGCTCCTGCCGGACGACGAGAGGTGGGTGTCCGACAGGTACGAGGACGTCAAGAGCTGCCTCAAGGAAGCGTCACGCCGGTGCTGTTGTAGCACTTGGTGGTGCTGCCCATGGAGGCGCGCGGGGCGTTGGAAGGCGGTGGCGGAGATGAAAGTCCAGCTGAAGGAGGCAACGGCGCAGGCGGGTGTGGAGCTGTACCAGCAGCTGGAGAAGGGGAAGGGGAAGGAGGACTCCACAGCTGATGATGCCTGGAAGGCTCTGGCCCAGTTCTGGGTCAAGCTGCTCATCTACCTGGCGCCGTCCAACGACGTGGAAGGCCATGCCAAGGCGCTGGCCTCCTCAGGCAGCGACCTCATCACATGCCTCTGGGCCTTGTGCACACACGCGGGCATCAAGCGCCACCCATCTGAGCCGGCACCAGCAGAGCTGCACGCCGGCACTCACCAGGTGTAGTAATAACCACACCGTAAAAAAATTGCGTTGTGT